>NC_071508.1:45836673-50836673 GCF_027887155.1 Malaclemys terrapin pileata | reverse complement strand
TTTGGCAAGAATAGCAAGAAGACGCTCCTTTACATTTTTTTCCAATGTTTCTATTGAATGATGTACCAAACCGTTTGCAGCTTGAGGAATTTTGTATACAGTATCAAAAGCCAGGGAGGGAAAGTCAACCTGAAAAATTAAAACAGAAGCCAGTCTTTAAAAGCTTTCAGAAAGCTGAAAAGGCTCCCTTAGCGCTGAACTACTGCATCACTGTTTTTACTAGGGCTGTCAAGTGATTAAAAAAAAAAATCCACAATTAAATATCGCACTATTAAACAATAACAGAATGCCATTTATTTAAATTTTTGATGTTTTCTACATTTTCAAATATTGATTTCAATTACAACACAATACAAAGTATACAGTGCTCACTTTATATTTTTTATTACAAATATTTGTGCTGTAAAAAAATTTTTCAATTCACCTCACACAAGCACTATAATGCTATCTCTTTATCATGAAAGTTGAACTTACAAATATAGAATTATGTACAAAAAACCCTGCATTCAAAAATAAAACAATGTAAAACTTTAGCGCCTGGAAATCCACTCAGTCCTACTTCTTGTTCAGCCAATCACTCCAACAAGTTTGTTTACATATGCAGTAGATTATGCTGCCAGATTCTTGTTTACAATGTCACCGGAAAGTGAGAGCAGACATTCACATGGTACTGTTGTAGCCAGCGTTGCAAGATATTTACATAGCAGATTCACATGTCCCTTCATCTTCAACCACCATTCCAGAGGACATGCATCCATGCGGATGACTTGTTCTGCTCGATAACGATCCAAAGCAGTTCAGACCGACGAATGTTCATTTTCATCATCTGAGTCAGATGCCACCAGCAGAAGGCTGATTTTTCTTTTTTGATGGTTCGGGTTCTGTAGTTTCCGCATCAGAGCGTTGCTCTTTTAAGACTTCTGAAAGCATGTTCCACACCCCGTCTCTCTCAGATTTTGAAAGGCACTTCAGATTCTTAGGTTGAGTGCTGTAGTTATCTTTAGAAATCTCACATTAGTACCTTCTTCGCATTTTGTCAAATCTGCAGTGAAAGTGTTCTTAAAACGAACAACATGCAGGGTCATCATCCGAGAGTACTATAATGTGAAATATATGGCAGAATGCGGCTAAAACAGAGCAGGAGACATACTATTCTCTCCCAAGGAGTTCAGTCAAAATTTAATTAACGCATTATTTTTTTAAAAAACGTCATCAGCATGGAAGCACGTCCTCTGGAATGGTAGCCGAAGCACGAAGGGGCACACAAATGTTTAGCATATCTGGCACATAAATACCTTGCAATGCCGGCTACAAGAGTGCCATGTGAATGCCTGTTCTCACTTTCATGTGATACTGTAAATAAGAAGCTGGCAGCATTATCTCTTGTGAATGTAAACAAACTTGTTTCTCTTAGTGATTGGCTGAATAAGAAGTAGGACCAAGTGGACTTGTAGTTTCTAAAGGTTTACACTGTTCTGTTTTGGGTGCAGTTATGTAACAACAAAAACCCTACATTTGTAAGTTACTCTTCCACCATAAAGAGATTGCATTATGGTACTTGTATGAGGTGAACTGAAAAATACTATTTCTTTTGTCATTTTTACAGTGCAAATATTTGCAATAAAAATAATATAAAGTGAGCACTGTAAACTTTGTATCTATTGTAATTTAAATCAATATATTCGAAAAAGTAGAACAGGCAAAAATAGTTAATAAATTTCAATTGGTATTCTACTGTTTAACAGTGAGATTCGAACCGCGATTAATCGCAATTAATTTTTTTTAATCATGATTATTTTCGAGTTAATCACATGAGTTAACTACGATTAATCGATAGCCCTAGTTTTTACATTGGTATTTTGGTTTGGTATCACCTACCATAGCCTGCACAATGAAGAGGTTCCCGTGCCCCCCGCCCCCCCAAGTGATATCAATCTATTTCTGCCGATAGACAAAATTCTTGAATACATACTGTTTGAATGCCATACGTGATCAAGTCAAAACAAAAACACTAAACTAAATCAGAAAGAATACTACCTGCAAAACTATTTTTTCCATGAGATTTCCTCTTTTATGGGCAGTTCCTGATGCTGGAGTCACATGTGATGAAGTCCAAAGGTGTAAGAGCTTAGTCCCACAAGTTAACAAACTAAGAACACAAAGGAAAAAGCACAGTATTTCAGTAACTATACCTTGTGTCTACTCCTCAAGAAGTTCATTAGTTATGAGAAACAGTAAGAAATCTGGGAAGCAGATCAAACACCCATTAGAAGAAGATGGTAACTCACAAATGATAAAAATATTAATCTGCTATATCTTCATAATTAAAATGGACTATCAGTAGGTTCCCTAGGAGGACAAAAATGTGTCACAGAATACAGATGTTCTCAAACTGCGAGCAGGCCAAGTATCAAATGATAACCTTCCTTGAAAGAGGAAACTGTTCTTATTCCAAAGAGGTTCTATATTAAGCCTCTGGATTCAGAGGGAACGTTGGAAGCATGCCATTTGTTGGCAATTGTGATTTTGAGCAGCCAAACAAAGAATATGATCGCTACTAAGAAGAATTTCATTCTCCTATATGTTCAGACTATCTTCGATATTTATTTTTCAAGTCCTCAAAATGCTTGAGCCTGTGAGCAGCTCTAAGCCGGCAGAGGCAGAAGGATAAAGTTCAATATTGAAATGGTGGACTTGACTAAGGGAAAAAAGTTTAGCCTCTCAGATAAATAAAATGGAACACAGGTTGCCCATGTGGAGCAAATAAAGCTTGCAGACAAAGTAAATATTCTACAGGCAACAATCCTGCACCAACAAGGGCCTTGGGACCTTGTTTCATCTCTAGCTTCTATGATTCAATCAAATCACATATTGATTTAGCTGCAGGTGCAACATTTTACAAATAATTTCACATTCCTACTAACCAATTATGCTAATTAGTATGAGTCACTGCAATTATATATTTACAGAGTTCTAACAGTGTGCTGGGCATTGTACAGAACAGATAATTCCTGCCTCAAGTAGTCAAAAAAAAAAAAAAACCCAAAAACAAAACCTTTTAGTCAATACAGTTTAATTTCATGAGAAAAATGTAAGGGGACAATCAAGCCTTCAGTGTGTTGGGGAGAAGGGGCTGGGAAGGAAGAGGGGGAGGAGAGAAGAGGCAGTGATACCTTAGTCTTCATTAATGAGGTTCATAATGGAAAAAAAAAAGAAAAAGAAAAAACCCTAACCACCAGCTAATTGTGCCACTGAAGAACAAATGAACACAGAGTTACACAGTATTCTTTCAAGCACTTGTTCAATCCCTTATGTGGTAGCAAGAATGGAAGAGCTGTATCCTTTCCAAACCCACACTTCATCACAAGTGCTTCCAATCTGGCTTTAGATTCTCACAGCACAGTAATGACCTTTGAATTTTCAGTGTTCTAGTTAGAAGCAATTTTTAGATCCCCTTGTTATTGATGTTATTTGAAAATGCAGCTGGAGTATTTGGCTTGTATCCCTCAACTACCTTGGCCTGCATTCAACTGTAGTAGTCCACTGTCAGTCTCTGCTAGCATTTCCACATCTACTGTATGCACATTATTCATCCAACTTTGGTCCAACATTCTTTTTGATCCTTGTGCTTCAGGGAGTTGAAATAGTTCTCACATGTGACGTACGATATATCCATCTCTCTGCTCTTCAAACTGTTGATAGGATTCTCTCCAAGTAGCCCAACATTACGATATAATTAGATTGACAACTTGACATTCAGCTGAAGATAAGCACTATCCTATTTGGTAAAAAACTTAGATGCAGGATCATAGGACCAGCTCCTTAGCTGTATAAGGGCAGTTGTGTGTCCCTGACAATAGGGGATCCTCAGGTAAGATACAACCGCTGTAATGCATCACTCCTTCATGAACAGTGCAGTGGGTGTGGTCAGAGCACTCCTGTGCTGCAGAAATCCCAGCTGCTGGAATGGTTTCAGAGCAAGTCTACACTGCGAGAAAAAAACCTGTGACACTAAGTGTCACAGCCCAGGGCAGCTGGTTTGGGCTCTGGGGCTGAAAAATATCAATGTAGCCCAAGTCTAAATGTCTAGGCTGCAATTTTATAGGACAAACCCTGCAAGCCCAAGTCAGCTAACCCAGATTAGCCATGGGTGTTTTATTGCAGCGTAGACATACACCAGTCAGCAACTGTAAGGGTAAGTTGCAGAAGCCTTCAAGCTGTGCCTGGGGACTAGCCTGGGGCAGATCAGCTCAAGGTCAGAGGAGCACAAACATGACTTAAGGTTACCTTTGCATCTCCAGCCTGAGCTTTGCTCCTCAGCTTTCTTGAGCAAGGTTTGGATCTGGGCTAGTGGTCTTCAGTGATGCAGAGCTTTCTAACAGTTACCACTTTATCTTTACATTCCTTTAATTGCAAACTTACTACACCTTGTAAAAGTTATTTTAAATCCTATAATCCAGATTTTATAGTCATTAAATCTGGTAAATAATGTCTGATCCATCTTCTGATTCTTCTTCCAGGAGGCCTCTGAATATTCCCACTTGTGGAATCAAAACACCTTATGAGCTTCTGGAATCTCCTAGCCTATATTGGCCACTTACCCCCCCCCCCCCCCCATGGAGGATTCCAAGTGGAATGGCTCCAACTGCCTTTTAGTTCCTGCTGAACAGCTGAAGGTTTAAAACTCAGTGTTCAAAATGTTTCCCTTAGTTTTAATTGTCTCCTGTCCCTTTGTATCCACTTTTGTTTATAGTTAAGACTGCTGCTTTTCATTAAAAAAAAAAATGAAGAAGGTTTCTTTATGGCAGAGGCACTATCTGGATCAGCAAAGCCCATGAGAGCTGCCTCAAAATCCCTGATGGTGTAGGGTCTTCAGACCTAGTTGACTAAAATTGGTATGCTGAAAGTCCAGCATTGATTTTAAAGAGCCACTCAAAGTTGTTATTCATATTATTGTAGAGAGTAGAGGCCATGACAAAGATCAGGGTCACATTGCACTCGATGTAGTTCTATGTCCATCTTTAACAGTATGCAAGTCCCTGAGCTTATCACTGAGTTCAATGTCAACTATCCAGCACCAATAACTAGGGACTGAAGAGTTTCTTGCTAATGTAGCTGTGTGTCCAGCATTAGTGGTACCAATGTCCCCAGATCTATATTGTCAACTAAGTCCTTTGCAAAAAGAATCCAGCACTATTAAATACATGTGAACGTACAGGGGGAGAACACTAGTTACTGGTACATAAAAACTATCCTAAAAAGACAGATAAATTAAATACCTTGATCATTTATACTCTCCTTTAAACTGACCTCAGATTATTATACTGTTCAGCGTCTATAAAACTAGAAAGCCTTCAGTTCTAGTTTGTCTAATCACTGGATGTAAATTTGTGAACCAGTAAACTTTTCCTAAATGTGGATAGGCTGAAAGTGATCTTTGTTACTTACAAACTATATGTGTTTTGCTCAGAGCTTCCATAATCATTTTAACTACTGCATAAGCAACTTACAGAATTAGTGTACTACATTAGTAACACTAAAGCAGCTTAAATGTATAAATCATTCTATCCACTTTTTATTTAGTTATTTTTTTTGTAGACAGGATTAGAGGCATTGTATTTGAGTTTTTAGCTCTTTCAAAGTTTGCTATGGTTTATCTTCCAAAAAAACAAAACAAAACAAAAAGCCACTTACACCAGAGTAATAAGACCAGATGTTGCTATCATGTGAAGACTGGAGACTAGAAGAGACTGACTGCTTTCTAGACCACTGTAAATTGAATTTCACAAAAGGAATGTAAAGGAGTCCTAGATGCCATTTTTAAAGAGCCTCTCTTTTCCTCCAATCTCCATTTAAGAGCACTGCAAGAACTGAATTTCTCTCAATGATATACAGTCCCAAAGAGTTGTTCATATATAAGTTCAATGTCCTGGCTGAAAAAGGTTTCAGACAATGCCCTGTTTGTTCAAGGTGATGAGCTGGATGAAAAAGAGCTCTTAACTCCCAAGTCAACTCCTGCTGAGTAAAGCAATGGAATTTAGCTGCACTAAAGCAAGAGTTGTGCTACTGGGAAGAGATTGGAGGCCTTGTGAGAGAATGAATTGAGGTCCCCAGAACTAAAAATGCCTCATTGAGAAAGCTATAGTCAACTTATAGTTTCTCTCTGCACAAAAGTACTGTGCTAGGACAAAACTATTCCATAACAGACATGTTAAGCAAGAAGTGTTTTCTTCAGAGAGCTTGCTGCTCTGTGGTGTCTGCTTTACTTGCTTGGTGTGTCTGCCCTCTATGTGGTGTTGCGCTGTGTAGCTGGTGTCACATGGTTGGACCAGTGCTTGTGAGCGTGCTATGAGCAAGCTGCTCTGACCAAATCTGTTCTACCACCACATTGTTACCAGCTCCTATCTGCTTAACACTTGCATACATAGTGAACTTGTCTGCCTTTCACACCTTCTAGCCCAGGGGTCGGCAACCTACGGCACGCGAGCAGATTTTGAATGGCACGTGGCTGCCTGCCGCAGCTCCGACCCCCAGCCGCACTCAGCTCCCCCGCCCACTGCTCTCCCCTGCTGGGGCAGGAGGCAGAAGTTTTGTCCTGCAGCAGCCAAGCTCCCCCACTCCTTCTCCCAGCCGTGGTGCAGCCTGCTTTCCTGCCCCTCCTCTCCTTCCCTGCGCCGGCCCTTGCTGCTCCGCAAAAGCCCCGCGGCCCCGCTCTCCCGGCCGGAGCTCCAGCCGGTGCGCAGCAGCCCCGCGGCCCCTTGCTAAAGCTGGCCCTGGGTAAAAGAGGCAGAAAAGAGGTAGGGATGGAGCCTTGGGGAAGGGAGTGGAACAGGACATATCCCTTCCAGGCCCCTGCCATGAGCCGCTCAGGGCAGGGGGCTGGGAGCACTCCCACAAGCTGAGCACCCCAGTCCTCTGCCCTGAACCTTCCCCCACACCCCAGCCCTCTGCCCTCCCCCCAACACCCAGCCTTCTGCCCTGCACCCCCCCACACACCCCTCCAGCCCTCTGCCCTAACCTCTGAAGCCCCCCACACCTCCAGCCTTCTGCCCTGCACCTTCACACACACGCAGCCCTCTGCCCTGTCCTCTGAAACCCCCCCACCCACCCTTCTGGGGGCGTGGGGGGCTTCAGAGGTCAGGCCCCACTCAGCCCACTGCCGGCCTAGGTGAACAGAACCCCAGGCTGGCAGCGAGCTGAGTAGGCTGGTGGCGTAAGATCAGCATTTTAATTTAATTTTAAATGAAGCTTCTTAAATATTTTGAAAACCTTATTTACTTTACATACAACAATAGTTTAGTTATATAATCTATAGACTTATAGAGCGAGACCTTCTAAAAAACGTTAAGATGTATTACCGGCACGCAAAACCTTAAAGTAAATAAATGAAGACTTGGCACACCGCTTCTGAAAGGTTGCCTACCCCTGTTCTAGCCAAATGCCCCGGATGCTGTTCATTAAGTGCTATTCTCTCCCTCCCTATAGAATGTTCTGTCAGTGGAGAAAGGAGTACATTTTTTAATTTCGTAGACAATGTTGGACAACACTACTTGTGGACATATACGTACATGTAATCTACTGTTCACAGATCCTCAGTGGACTGCCTCAAGGATGCTCTCCTATTATGCTACAAATTGCTGCCACTCTGAAGTACTGCTCCACTCTATTCTCTATTTGGGAAAACTAGCATGTAAACAACAAGAAGTCTGGTGGCACCTTAAAGACTAACTGATTTATTTGGGGATAAGTTTTTGTGGGTAAAAAAAACACCACCACTTCTTCAGATGCTGTGGGTGAAATATGAACAGTCCTTGATTATTAATATCATCCAAACAGCCTATCAACCCAATCCTACTAATCAGTCAGTCTGTTAGGCGAATGCAGAACCATTTGAATAGCAGCATCTTATAAGCAGATTTCTATTTACTGTTGATCCTTCACATCTAATTAAGAGTAACTTCCAATGCAGCACTGTCTACAAGTCTTACCTTTGTCATTCTATTAAAAACAATGGCAAAGAAACAGCTTCTGAACTTGTGGCGATCTAAATCCTTTTATACGCCCAAGTCATTAGTTAAAATAAACACACATTTTGGATGCTTACCGTCTAAAGTCAAAAAGAGGTAAAGAAACTTGACCCAACATCTCTGGGCCCTTTCTCTGTTTATTTGAATCAGGTGAACTTCCACTATTTTGATTTAATATTCCAAACAGAGTAAGACACAAGATCGATTCCAATGGCAATTGTGAAATCTGGATGGGGAAAATGATTCTGTAAAATAAAAGTATGTTAAAAAAGACAACTCAGAAGAAAAGAAAGCATTAGAATCTTTAAAGGAAGTTACAATATATGTTAATGCTTTTTGTTCTCAAAAGGAAGTGAATTGGTGTTGAATGTTACTATGCAAATTTCATTCATTCACACGCTGCATCACATCTCTAGTGTCAGTAACAATTTCTGAAGGGTGCAAGGCAACAATCCTGCATCATATCTAAGTTCAAAAGTACCTCTTAATGGATGAGATTTCTTGTGTAAAATTACATGTTCTTTCCAAGGAGCTGGACTGTCTAGTATAAATTTTTCCTCTTTTTTTGTTCACTATCAGGGCCTACAGATTTGGTTTAACACCTCTACTTTTCTAAGTTTAAACTAAAGTCAAGCTTTGAGACAACAGGTTTTCCATCCAAACGAAGTGCTGTTTCATGTAAGCATTTACATGTACTGAAATGGCACACAAAGTAGAACCTTCAAATCTTGCTGAACACTAATAAAATTCAATGGACAGAGTAAAGTTCACACTATTATTTTTCCTGCCTTAAAGTACTCTTTAGTTTTATTGTAAGGTCAGTTTTATATGCCAAAACCCTACACAATTCCTACATTAAATGGCCTGGAATTAGCCTGAGAGACCACCTGTCTCTCAGGGATACACTGCCCAGTTACCATCAGCAGACACACTCAGGTTAGATCCCTCAGTATAACAGAGGGCAGCTACTTGGTCATTCTATATAGAGAGTCCCAGGGAGTTTGAAATACTGTTCTGCCCTGGTGTAAAATAGCCAGGATTTTGTTGACCTATTTGTTTAACTTGGCCTTTGAAGAGATAGGGAACTAAGGTATAGGCAGGTGTGTAGGTTTGTAGGCATTTGGATTACAAGATGTTGCCTAGAAGAAGTGGAGAGTTGAACTGTATATTTAAATTTATAATTTTAAACAAAGGGAAAGGTGCGCAAGCCTATGTCTGGGCACTTTTTATTGTTTTAAGTGTGACGGGAGATGGTGGGGGTGGTACTGAAACACGAACAGTGTATGGGTGATGGGAGCCAATTTTTAACCCCCAGGACTAGAACACTATCAATCCAGAGTTTTCCTCTTATTTTCCGCCCCCCCCCACGCTCAAAATCTAAATTAGCTCAACGACAGTTAAACATTCTCCCACACAGAAGATAAGATTTAATAGCAAAAAAGTCTGATGTTCTTAAGTGAGCATTTAAAGAGTCTGCCTTCCTGCCAGTGACAGCCCTCCCATCTAAGATTATTTTTAGAATGAGAATATACGCACAACTGTTGTCATACATTGCAAAGAACTGTTAAAACACACTGCTTGCATTTAAGTGAAGATTAGCTTATCACTGAAAAATGCTTAGAAACTCCAATGAGAAGGCAAGCTTCCAGATTACTTACAATACCATAACAAGTTTTTCCCTCCCTAGACATTCAGGCCATAATGTCTAGGGAGGGAAGAAGCCTTTTTCCTGTTTTCTTCTTGATAGGTGCAAACTGTGCCCACAAAAAGGGAAGAGTTTTTTAAAATGCAAGTTTTCCAACAGTTTATAAATGTGAAGAATCAGCATATTAGTAGAGAGCATTTGTTTCTTACCTCAACCCCCACACTTTTTCAAAATTAGCAGGGTAAAGTGCTACTCTAACCCAGACAGTATTAACATGTCAGACATTTGTGATCACAGAAAGTCTAAGTTTACTAAGGAGTTCAACAGAATTAGCATCTTACACATCTCTATTAGCTAAGTATAGTTAGAAAATACTATAATTAAAAGATACAGAAATATTTTAATGAAGGAGCAGAAGTACTAAAATTACTTACAGTTCATCCCATTTAATCAGATAGAAGAAATTCTTGTATGTGCCAACCTTCTTGGACTGAACGGGTTTAAACAAATCTTTTCCATTATGGGTCAGAGAGCAAACCAAGTAGTATTTTTCATAACTGGAAAGGAAAAGTCAATATGTTGAAGCAGGAACAACAAGAGATAGATAACTGATTTGTAAAAAGGGACATCAGTTTAATAAATTACTCACTTTGACACCCAACCGGTAAGAATTCCATGAGCAGCAAATATTGTGAATTGCAGGTGCTCTGTGGCAGTCCATGCTTCCTTAGTGCGTCTATTATTTTTTGTTGCAGAATTGCTGCTACTGCAGCCTGAGTTTAAGTGGAGGTGAAGAAGAGCATAGACTGCTGCAGTCAACTGGTCTATGCTCACTCGCACAGGGTTTTCAGGCTGCAATGAACCTAGATTATAATACATCTTTAATGCATATCTTCCTAAAACAACCATCTGAAAACTATTCTGAAATAAGATTAAAAGCTTTACTTACCAACTGAACTGTTGCTAGTGTCATCACTGGGCTTTAAGGACACCTGCACAGTAAATTATGGCAAATTTCAGAAAAACATTGAAGCAGCTTACATCTAAATAATCCCCAATTGCCATTCTTCCCAATGACAAGCTTTGTATTTTAAACACATTATGATTACCTGAAACACTGGGCTAGATTTAGGCTCACACTTTGGTCCCTTTACACTCTTCTAGCACAAAAAGTCCATAAAAGCTACCATATGTGACTATCTGAGGATTCATAGTGAGTGATCAAGACCAGAGCAAACTGCTCTGGCAAGCCACAATCAGTGAAACAGCTGCTAGAGGACCATTTAAAAAAAAAATCAGTAGTGCTGAGGATGCTCTAACTTACACCAAGGGACTAGGGGAACACAAAGGTGGTATACAGATCAGCTACTCCAAAGGAAAAGGACTGTTATAGTCAATATACCACTGCTAGAAAAAAACTGAAATACAGTAGTCAAGATGTTTCTTTTATTTGATATGAGAACTTATTTCTCAAACTATGCAACAAATTTAGTGTAAAGCATGAACTTATACACCTAGGGAGCACCAAACTTTTTCAAAAGTGTATTCTATCAAAAGTATCTTTACCATACAGCTAGCCTCTACATTTTATTTTTTTGTTCGGTGAGTAACTGATGAGACCAACTAGAAGTCAGTGCCTTAATTTTTCCATATCTGTTCCATTATTCCCTTTTAACAATTTGTGTAAAAAGCAACCTGTATAATATGATGCAATAGCTGGATGCTCTATCTTCCATTACACCATTGTCATGTCCTGAAGGGGTACTGCTGTAGCATAAAGAATGGAAAACCTCTTACTGATAACTTCCTTTCTGCTAGCAGCACCTCACACAATTCTGCATGTCTGGCCTACTTTCCTCTCTCAGCAGCTCCGAGAAGGATCAGTGTTTTGGTGCTCCACGGTCTGGCCACATTACCTCTGCTCTTGCTTGCTGCCAGATGAGTTACTCCCAAGCTATGAAACTTGCATGACAACAAGTATTCCAGAGACAATGAAATAACTGTACCTTAGACCAAGACAGTCATACGGTAACAATGCCACTTAGTATCTGACCCTGGACTCATGAGCCATCCAGGATGGCTAGGGCTATGGGAGACACTGCTAGCAGAAAGGAAATCAGTGGTAAGAAATTTTCTGTTCTGCAGCTCTCTCTCTCCCACAATTCTAGACATCTGCGAAGCAGTGAGCAGTGAAACAAGTTTGGTAGGAAAGAAGTACCTTGCTCTTTTTGTGAGCTCGCTCAAGTCTATTATTTCTGGGCTACTGCCTGCAGCACTTTCCTGCTAAAGGAGATCTCTGCAGAAGACAGAAGGGCCACCCTGCAGTACTTTGAAGATGTTAGCTGTAGACCAAGTGGCCCACTTTGCAAATTTCCAAAGTGAACAGACCTGCTTGTTTCACCCATGAGGTTGCTAAGTATCTCATGAAAAGCACCTTGATCCCTTTGGGACAGGAGCCTCTGATGATCTGTAGGTTTCCACAATACACAGTCTAATCTACCTATCAATGGCAGACTTGGGGTATGTCTACACTACGAAATTAGGTCGAATTTATAGAAGTTGATTTTTTACAATCCATTGTGTATGTCCCCACTTAAGACCATTAACTCGGCAGAGTGCGTCCACAGTACCGAGGCTAGCGTCGACTTTCGGAGCGCTGCACTGTGGGTAGCTATCCCACAGTTCCCGCGGTCCCCACCGCCCACTGGAATTCTGGGTTGAGCTCCCAATGCCTCATGGGGCAAAAACTGTGTCGCAAGTAGTTTTGGGTACACGTCGTCAGCCCTCCTCCCCCTTCTGTGAAAGCAATGGCAGACAATCGTTTTGCACCCTTTTTCCGGGGTCCCGTCTACTGGACCCGCTCAGCCCGCTGCCTGCCTGGATGATCTGAACCCAGGCAGGCAGTGGGCTAAGAGGGTCGGCGGACAGAGCCCCAGACCAGCAGCGGGGTGAGCAGCTCAGCCCGCTGCCGGTCTGGGACTCCATCTGCTGGCTCCTGCCAGCCGGGGTCCTGCTCAGCTGGCAGACCTTGGTGAGGTCGATCAGGGGTGCCTGGACAGACATGGCTATCCTCCTCTTAGAGCACTGAATGGGAGTGACTCCAGGTCATTCTCTTCTTTAAGTTTCATCTCATGGAGATTCAGTCCTGCCTGGAATATCATGCGAGCTGGAGGCCTCTGCCTCAGGCTGCTCTTCCAGCCGGAATTACGGCACGGTCGCACCTACTCCAGCCTGCTCCTTGCTCCCATGGCTCATGAAGCCTGGACAATAGTAAGGAGCAGTTCAACCTGTGGAATGACAAATTCAGAACGAAGGATTGCACTCTGTGGGCCACGTTTAGATTACTTCAGAGTCCTAGATAGCATTAGTCCCTACAAAAGGCTTCATGAAAATTTTCCCCCGCCCCTAACAAAAATGTTAATTTATCAGAGCAGCTGAAAGGGTAAGGAACCCAGGACTGTAACTTAGAGAGAGTTTCCATATTATTTAACTCAATATAATTCAAAGTAAAATTTCACAGTGTGGTCTGTTCCAAGACTAAAAATGCAGGAGGGGAGTCAGAAAAGGAACAGTGGCCTGTTTCTGCCCGGTTTTGAACCGGGGACATTGGGTGTTAGGTGAACGTGACCACCACTACACTATGGGGCTCCTCTTTTTTTTTTTTTTGCGCCACAGACTTTGCCGAATGCACAGGAATGTTTTCTCTAGCTATAGAAGCTACCTAATGCAATGTCTATATCTATGGCTTTCCTGCTCACAAAGTGGTCATGGTAAGCCTCCTGAAGCTCTTCCTGGATGGAACCAGAGAATCTTTCTTGGCACTGATTATGAAGCCATGTGCCTTGAGGAGAGTCAATGTCTGAGACATGCACCCCTGTGCGATGCAGATTGTGATGGAGCTCTGATCAGGATGTCATCCAGGAAGGGGGTGAGTTCCCTGTGACCTGATTCTGGCTACTGTCCCCAACATCCTTGTAAAAACCCTGAGAATCCAGGACAGGCTGAATAGGAGTGTTCAGTACTGAAGTTTCCTGCCATAGGCAAACCGCAGAAGTCTGATGGCATGACATGATGGGGATATGGAGATAAGCTTCTGCTAGATCTACTGAAGTCAAGAATTCCCCTCCCCATCCTCCAGGCCAGGGATGACATTGTAGAGGCCAGGGTCTCTATCTGAAACTTCATTTCCTTCATCTACTCTGCCTTTTGAGGCAGAGAATGGCTCCGATAGCTCCCTCCCTGTCCCCCAATGGGATTCTGTACAATGAAGATGATAAAGTAGAACCCAGAGAACCTTTTTTCTGAGGAAACACACTATCACTCACATATCCAGAATATGAGATATTTTGTTCTGGATCAGACTGTTTTACAGGGAGAGTGGAGCTGGATGAAGAACATATGAATGAGGTGAGCATCCCTGGCTTGCTACTTCCCTGACCCACTTATTGAGGAAAGCCATTCCTTTAAGAAATGGGAAATCCTGCCTCCTAGTTTCAGCTCTGGGCACAGGTCTGTGCGATCCTGGTCATAAAGTGGATTTTGGCAGGGCTGAGGTGATCTCCATCATTGGAGATTTTTAAGAGCAGGTTAGACAAACACTTGTCTGGAATGCTCTAGATAATACTTAGTCCTGCCACGAGTGCAGGGGACTGGACTAGAGAGGACCTCTCGAGGTCCCTTCCAGTCTCGCAAGTGGCTCACTAACGTGCCTCATGAGGCTCTTTGCAGCACATATTAAAACACTAAATTAGTTAGTAAAAGCATCCAGATTGGTTATGTTATTAACCAACTGTAGTTGGTAAAATAATAATGCCTGGTCAGTCACTTCGCTGAAAATGAAATAATGAATTCATACTACTGTGGCACTTCTGGGTAATGCTGATGGCTAATTTGGCTCCTGAGTACTGAGGCCTGAGTATCGATGCTCTGGACTTTTCCCCAGACCTCGATTCCACTGTTCTCCCCTGGGGAATTTGATGTCTGTTTGCTGGCACCTCTGTGAGGATAAGGAATGAAAGGAGTGCCTCTGACAGCCGAACTATGTTGCATTTTGTCGCATTGTCAGCCATCACCTTATGCACCTTCTCTCCAAAAAGGATGGAGCCTGTAAACCTGGCCAAGCACAGACCTGCTTAGTGAGTATCCAACTTTCAGGGCCAGAGCCATGGCTCAAGCTGTGAACCTCACTGCATCTCTTGAGGCATCGGCTACAAATGCTATTGCTAGGGCAACTTTCCTTAAAAGTGGAGCCAAAACCAGTGTGATCTCTGTTCAAGGGCTTTGAGATCTTCCAGGCAGGAAAGAAATGCTCTTCCAAAGCAGATGGTCACCAGGATGGTGGCACAGGCACCTTCAAAGCCCTTTTTAAGAGAGTGACCTCCATCTTTCGATCCAGAACTCTACTTCTCAGGGAAGAATCCTATCCTGCTACAGCAGTGTCACCCATTGGTATCTCATCGATAGACCCGGTCGATTCTGGAATGTTATAGAGCCTGACATCGCACTTATTAACATGCTAGCCCTTATCAGGCTTGTTCCTTTTATCCCTAATCACCCCCTGGAAGGTTTCAGAGCCAGACAGCTCACCTTCATCAATAAAGGAGTGGAAGGAGGACGATAACTTGGATCTCCTGGATTTTTGTGCTTCTTTCCTTTTTAGGGTTTTTTTTCCCCTCTTTACCTTTTTAGAGCACTTTGGAACCGTAGCTCTGCTGCAACTTTGGTAAGGCCTTTTGCAGCTTGTCTTCCTTTGGCCTTGGAGCCCTCTTGAGAGGTCTGACTCAGAATTCTGTCCTGCTGGGGCCCATTCCCCCTCAGATCTCCTGGTCAGCTTAGGAATGAGGGGGACTGACTAGAAGCTTTGATTTTTCCCCAAGGTGCTGAGGACCCACTTTAAGGCTGGGACTTCTGGCCCCACAAGCCTCCACTCTTTGTTCAGCAGGGGTCCACTGGGACCTACTTGAGTGGACTGATCAGGGTCCTTCTTGCTTTCAGAGCCTCTCTCTGCTCTGCACTGGGGTTCCTGGTCCTTTCCTTCCCCCATTAGAGTTGCAGCTGCCTCAGTGGGTAGGGGACCCCACCTGCCTATCTGACTCCTAGCCCCAGAGTTAGGGATGGAAGGCTGGGCACAACTTGGCATCTGCCGAGCCTGGAGAAGGTTGCCTCACCTATAAAGCACTGTTTGGATTTAACCTGGTGCTTTATCAGCTGCTCTGCCATGCCTGGAAGGGGCAGACGAGACAGCACAGAAATGCTGCAGCAGAGGCTCAGGGAGGGCTAAACCAAGCCAGGGAGAAGAAGAAATGCTGCAAGAGAACATTGCTCCCACTGTGCAAAAAACTAGGCAGAACAGTTAAAATATGAGAAAGGGTGAGAGCAAAAAATAAATAAAACAAAACCCACCAAACCCTGCCACTGCCTGTTATCGAGGCAGAGAACGTCAGAGAAGAGCAGAGGGGGCATATCCAGACCACGTGGCACAAAAACACAGATTGGCCTCTGTGAGTTGCCTGCAAGAGACAGGAGAGCAGCCCAAGCATCCTCCAGAATGGTGGAAGATACTGGGCTGCAGAAATTGGGAATAAAATGCACAGGAATGTCACATGCCTAGACAAAACGAATAAGGGCTTGCTGGTCAAATTCCAATTCTAATAAACGCACTCCATGCAAGTTCTCCCTTAGTTTTAGTTTAGTATAGGCTCTCTTAACTTCTTATCCTAAGTCATCAGGTAAAGAGACTATAAATGATTAAGTAACTGACAATCGATCCCAGAGACAGCTAAATTTAAGACATGGATGAAGTGAATCTTATACACCTCATGCCTACCTCATAGGAGTGTTAAGAAGTTTTGTTATTACTTATTTGTTGCTGATATGCTCAGTCAGATAAGACAGTTAAGACTATAAATATAGATAAAACCTAAGAACCTTGTAGTTATCAAAGATCTTAAAGCTTGGAAAATCAGTTTCCACAAAAGAGCTAACTACATTTTCACTTACAGAGTGAGTGTCTCCACACTATTTATAAAACACTCAGAGATCCTGGGATGACAAGTGCTATATACACACCAAGCATTACTAAAACATGATTGTACGTATATTTTTATCCAAAGATCTATTGTTTATTGTTACCCCTTGACTCGTCGTAACTGCTAAACATTGTATGTAGAGTTTTGATGGAGACTATTAGAGAATTCCAATTAAATGCAATTTTTTCCTTCTCCAGAAGTGAATGTCACTTACCTTTAACAAGGGTAATCTAAGTAAATATTTATTGCAACAAACAAATAGAAGATTTTTTTACATTAAAACAGATTACAGAAGTACACTAAGTTTTTATTATGAAATCATGACTCCACCCTCTATATGTGAGGATTTTTACATTCTAAGG
This sequence comes from Malaclemys terrapin pileata, assembly GCF_027887155.1. Classification (NCBI taxonomy): domain Eukaryota; kingdom Metazoa; phylum Chordata; order Testudines; family Emydidae; genus Malaclemys; species Malaclemys terrapin. Next base: position 50,819,611 of record NC_071508.1, on the reverse strand, counting down.
ACCACGCTCATTTTCAAAGTTTTCTTTTAGGCTTTGGATCAAAAATTTTGGAAATTAATCCAGTAAGGTTTGGAGCAACACTGAGTTTTTTTCTGTGACATTCCGTGGAGCACAGACTTTTATGCAGATTTTCTACATTTCCATGCCAAATTTTACTTTTCAGAAGCAGTCTGAAGGGGACTGTCTGTGACTCCCTGTTTAGGCTGTTATAGTGCCTGAGAAGTTTACATTTGGTAACTGGCTGGTGAAATCTAAGTATACATCTCACAACCAATTTACAAATACTACCGCCATCACAATGGTGAACCCAGGAAGGTTGGTGCCAGTATGATATTAGCATGGTGGAACAGCAAAAGGCACAGCTCTGCAAAACTCTGGATTTTACGTTTTTGGCAGAGTTTTATTCCTTTCTGACAAAAAACATTTTCCTTCTAATGAAGATCCCCTTTTGGTATAGCTAAGTCAGATCTTGTCAAAAAGTAAGCCAACTTCAATGAAACAAACTGCTCAATTAAGGCGGCTTTTGGATGAGAATTTGCATAATTTGGGATCATCTTTGGTCCCGGACTCAATATTCAGAGAAGATGGAGTTTTGAAGTGCAATTGGTAGTTTACACACTACAGACAAGAACACTGATCATTGCTCATAAGAAAGGAACAGAAGTTCTTATCACTGCAGAAGGGCATGAACTAATCATTAAAGCTTCATTCGAATTTAGTGCACCCACTGCCATGCACAAGTCCACACAGCACAGTCTCAGGTTCTTGTATTGTACCCACATAATGTGAAAATATCACTCACTGCAATTTCAAAAACATTTATTTAAATAGGAGAGGATGCCAAGAGTTCACCATCAAATATTCTTTTGAACAGACTGAAAAGGGAATTTTTTAATCAAGCCTTCCACATTTGGTAGAAGTGTCCCTTTAAACTTTTTATTTTTAAAAATCAACCCTACTTAGAAATATTGCAGGAGGTTTCAGTTATCACTGCTTCTGAAATAACTTATTAAAAACGAGGAGTCCTTGTGGCACCTCAGAGACCAACCAATTTGGGCATAAGCTTTCATGGGCTAGAACCCACTTCATCAGATGCATGGGTTCTTGCCCACGAAAGCTTATGCCCAAATAAATGTGTTAGTCTCTAAGGTGCCACAAGGACTCCTCGTTGTTTTTGCTGATACAGACTAACACGGCTACCACTCTGAAACTTTTAAATAAATACTGATAAAATACTTCTATCAGAATGCCATTGATACAATGTGTTCAAGTTCACATGATAAACATGCTTACCTCAGGACTTTTACTCCTTGGAAGATTAACAACCCTCCTCAGCTTCTTTACAGAGTCTGTTATTGCTTGAGTTTCTACGCCATCCAGTGCATAACAGATTTTTCTTACAGCCTTGATTACATGATCTACTGCTTTCTGTTGGTTCTAGTGAGAAAAGTACACAGACAAAGAAAGGAAGAATTTTGATGATGTTTGCAGAAATTGAGATTGTTCCAGTCAAAAAAAAAAAAAAAAAGATAAAATTTTAGAGGGGAAGTCAGAAAAAAACAACAACACGGTTTTGGACATTATCTATGGATATAGCTGCTCAGTTCCACTGAAAAGTTAAGTTTTTAAACTAAAAATCAGTTTTGAAATCACATACGAGTTATGACATCAACTTATAAAGTACAAGTCAAGAATTCTTCCTTGAACTAAACTGCTTATGGCTCATTTATCAAGGTATGAATCACAGGCCTGGTATGGATCCTAGTATATATCCTCCCAGAAAGAGCTTGCAAGATTTCTAGCCATATCTTCCTTTTACATCTATATTTCATGGTACAGAGACAATTAAGACCAAATCTTCTGCTCATGATCCATCAGCTCCAATGGAGTGTGATTCAATGTGATGGAGGAATAGTATGAGTAAACAATGATTCTGTTCAAACGCAGACTTAATCATTGTTTAATGTGTGGCCCCATGCTTCAGACTTTATACTATCTAACCTCTCTTCTTATTGAGGTAATGGTCTGCAGAAACCTTACCTCAGTCGTTACACACCAAAATTTCTGCAACGAGGCAGAAGTGCTCCAGACTAGCTTCTTACAGCCTTGCCTCATCCACTATCAAAATTGGGCAATGATTGAGACAGGAGTCCTTTGGGACATAAGGAAGTGAGAATAGGGACTATATAACCGAAGATCAAGTAGACACACGTGCACACGCTGGAGAACTTTGCTTAGTAGTAACCATCATGGAAGCACACATGCCTTTTGAACCCTCATAGCCCCTCCCCGGGGTACTTATGGGCAGTAAGTACCCCCCTCAATTCTTTCACATTGAAAGCCAAAACTGGCGACTGATGCAGAAGGGATGGAGAGTATGTTATGGAATACACATCTGCACCCACTTCTCGAAGAACAATTACAGCACAAGTAGATCATTTTTCTTTTTTGAGTAATTACAGACATGTATTTCACTCAAGTGAGTCAAGCAGTAATGGAAGCGGTGGGGCTCAGTGTCTACTTAAAACAACTGAAGAACTGCCTGTCCAAAGTTTGCATCTGATCTAGAGATAGTTGTAATAGCATAGTGCTTGGTAAAAGTATGCACGGAAGACCGGGTAGTGGCCCTGCATGTGTCCAATATAGACACATCACTGAGAAAAGCGACTGAAGCCGTCTGGGTTCTCATCAAATGAATCAGTCTATTGTGGAGGTGTAGCCTGAGCTAGCCCACATGCTGTCATAATAAAGGACGTAATCCACGTGGAAATCATCTGTGTGCCTGACACCCCCTCTTCTGATCCACTCAGACACGAAGTTGAAGTGATACACAAAAGTTTAGTGCTTTTCAGATAGAATACCAAGGATCATCATACAACCAACAAATCAATGTGCTGCTCATCTGCATTCAAACGAGGCTTAGGAAAAAGATGCAGTAAATTTACTGATTTGTCTAAAGTGGTTTCACAGTTTCACCAGACCACACCCTAAATTGGTTATGAAGGACACCCTGTCTTTGAAAAAACTGTGTATAGAGGCCTGGCCATTAGGGCCTGCAGTTCACTTAGTCTCTTATTGTTATCATATTCACAAGGAGAGTGTCTTTTGGCAAAAGGACGGACAGGGAACAAGTTGTTAAGTGCTCAAATGGAGGTCCCATGAGGGAAGCTAGCACAGTGTTACGATCCCACAAGGGAACAGCTTCTTTTACAAGTGGATAAAAGGCAGACAACCCCTTTTAGAAATCTTCCATAGAGTGAGAGAAAAATATGGAATCCACTTACCTTGCTATTAATGGTTAACATAAGCTATTTGAACACAAAAATATTTACAATGTTTACAGAATTAGTTATCTGGCAAGGCCTAAGCAACTTGTTCACCAAACTCAGGAAGACAAGAAGAACCATTTCAAAGATGAAGAAAATACAATATCTTCTTTGATAGTCTTTAAACTTATCAATAAATGGTTAAGAATCATTTAAATTTAAGAAATACTTTTAAACATAGAAAAAACAGCTGTAATCTGGATTAATTTAAAATGGAATTTTGACTCCTATTAAATTCTGATAGAACCATAAAGTTGAATTACAACCCTGTTGCTTACACATTCCCAGAATGCACATGCAGGAGCTGAAGATGCTAGCAAAGTCCTCACATATAACTTAGACAATGAAGCTGTCAACGGATAATATTTGGATCCAGTCATGCCCCTGAAAGAGGTGCCTCTTCGATCCTTAGTAAGGCTATGAAAGCCAAGAATTTGGATACTAGCTCTTGGCATTCTTAGCTTCATCTCATCCACCTCATCTCATTCAAGCCAGCAAACAGAAGCAGCAAAAAGACAGCTAAGACACCAAAGAGCAAAGAAACCACCACACTGCATCAAGAAGAAATAATCTTCCAGTTCAGCATTGCAACATGACATCACCGAGAATTCAACGTTAGTGCTTTTACACACTCGGGCTCACCACTATCAGTGGATTAGATTTGAGTTATAACCTTAAATTTATTTTAAGGTGATATGTAAATACTATTGTTGTTTAAGATACTAACTGTTTCTCCTGTTAAGCAAAAGATTGTTTAGACTATGTATTCCTGGAGAGATACAAGCTAATCTTAGTAAACAAAAAGAAACAGTAGGATTTAATTTGAGTACAAGACTCAAAATTTTAATTAAGTTGCCTGTTCCAAGACTGTTCCCTGCAGTGAGTTGATGAGTTTAAGAAAAACATTGCTCTTATAAATGAGTAATTCTTTAATTACCATCTAAATAAACCAAGTTAAATACTTTCTTCAGTTTTATAGGATTTTCAGTTTTTCATAGTTAACAAGCAGGAGTATTTTGCTTTTCTTTAGTCGTGCTGTCCTCTAAGGAATGGTAAGAGCCATAAAGGACTAAAATAACGGAGGTGTCACATCTCTGAACTGGCAGTGAGATACAATCATTAAGATTTGGTCTATTGCCCTTCTTTCTCTAGGCTATACATTTTTAGCACTTTGGGGGATAAAATTACTTGGAACGCAACGCTTGGAAAACCACTCCATTTACCCTTATGGGTAGATGACCAATTATTTTAGTTGTGTGTGATGAGGAAGACAGACCGGAAAGGAGATCTGAAAGCCTAGAACTTGGGATCAGATTTTAACAGGGAGAACTGAAAGACCTTGTTAGTTCTTAGTTTTTTAAATGCCATTAGTATTTTTGTAACTCACCTTGTATTGAGAGAGTTAAGATACATATAAAGTGTACAAGATCATTCTTATGCAAGCTTTAGTATAGCACTAATTTGAAGGAGAATTTGTACTAGAAAAAAAAAAGGTATCTTACCTCGTTTTTAAGAGCCATGTCAGTTTGAATATGGTAAGCCTCTAGGAGCTCTTCAACAGAATGCCTGGAATACATGATTAATTACTGTACAAGTGGAAGTTCATACTATATACCAACTTCTCACTAAAGGCAAATATAGTAAATTGTTCGAAAATTTAGCAGAAGACAACTTGATCATGAAGGCTGTAAATTACATATGTTACCTTGAAATATTTTCTCTGAAAGGCTTTTCTGTTTTGTAGAGGTGTTTTGTTAAATTTGTAGGTGTCCTATCATCTTCTTCCTAGTAATGAGAAAATATTGGTAATTCAGTCAGTATTTGACATAAAAAACAATTCCCTTAATTCAAGTTATAAAATGTAAACATATTTTAGACACAATATTTTTAGATGCAAAGACTGTAAAAAGCAACTGGGCCAAGATGTTTAAAAATGGATGCCTCAAGTTATGCTGCTAAATCCATATTTAAAGCACCTAAATAAGTGACCCAATTCTCAGAGACACCGAGCACCCAACGATTCCCATTGATTGCATCCAGCAGCTCCCACTGCAAAAAATATTTTCCATCTGAGGGTCTCAAAGCACTTTGAAAACATAAATGAAACCTCAACATCCCTTTAAGGTAGGGAAAGTACAGATTGAGCCCTCTGTGCCTCCATTTCCGAGAGTCACATAGAAGTCCAGATCTCTCTTCTGGTGTGTGCTTTAGGCAGAAGACCATTCTTTTCGTCTATAAATATAAGCCAAAAATTGCAAGACATTTTGGAATAGATGGGGGGAGGGATAGCTCAGTGGTTTGAGCATTGGCCTGCTAAACCCAGGGTTGAGAGTTCAATCCTTGAGGGGGCCATTTAGGAATCTGGAGCAAAAATCTGGTCAGGGATGGTACTTAGTCCTGCTGTGAAGGCAGGGGACTGGACTCTATGACCTTTCAAGGTCCCTTCCAGTTCTATGAGATAGGTATATCTCCATATAATAATTGGACTTGAGGGATTCTTAGAGTCTACTTTTCATGAGAGCCAGTTTAGTATTCATTTTGTTCATGACCTGCCCTCAGTGGAATCCTGCAAGTGGAAGTGGCTGCTGTTTGTGTAATTGGCTTAATTTCTGCAAATAATAATCAGCCTTATTCAATAGGACTACTTTCTTCTTGGTTGGGGGGAGGGAGAGCAGTGGTGGGTGGGTGGGCGGTTTCCTAACTCAGAAAGAGGACAGTAGAAAAAGACCAGCTCCTCCTCTACTCCCTCCTACACAACCATCAATTCCCACCCGAAATGATAGCCTAGTCTAAAATGGTAAATTAAAAATGCATATGGATCACTGTATTTCCTCTATTTAGAGGAGAAAGTCAAGCACAACACTATGTGGATTAACTACAGTCTGTTACTCATGTAACAAAGTTATATTTCAATCAGATCATAAAAACCTTTGTTGTATTTTCTTATGCTCTCAAAGTCCAATCCAGAGGTTTAAGAGATTATATAGATTTGTAAATCCATAAAGGATTTTTTACCCATTTGGCGGTATATTCCACCTTCCCCTTCCAGGATGGCAACATTACATATACAGTTTCAGCCATATAAAATCAGGATTATTATAACTGGAAGTTTAGTTTGTACTTACTGTTCGTGCCAGATCTCTGCATACTACACTATGGGTCAGGAGCTGCAGTTTAATCTCTGCATCCCATTTTCGACAGTTCTGAATGTATTCATGACTTCCTACAGAGTGCTTACTGTTAAATGAATGAATGCTGTAGTTACCTGCCATTTCAAAATATGCAACAAATGTTTTTCAAACAGCACTCAGATAGTCAAGATAGCCCTGTCTGAGTCCTCCTCATCCTTCAGAAATACTTTGAAAATCCAAGATCTAGGTTAGACGTTAATATCTTGATTCAGCATTTAGTCCTGCAGAACATCTCTGAATTTTCAGCCATTGAAGAGAATTAAGACTGCCACAGGACGTAGGTGGTCTTAAAAACGTAACCATTTACAGAATCCCAGTAGCATGCATGGTCAACCGCCAATTCCAAATTAAGTATTTAAGAGTGCATCTTAATTCTGATTTAAAAATCATCAATTCCTTCTGTGCCTACAGATTCATTTACCAGGTTGCTGACATCTGAATAGCAGCTGAAAACTGTGTTGTTCTCTCACTATAGTCAAAAGAGCCTAGAAGCCTGCATACAAGCACTCTCATTCACCACATGATTTAGATGAGGAATAGACAGATTTCTAGGAAACTTTTCAAGTCGTCTTAGTTTCCTCACTTTGCAGGATATGGGATCCCAGCATATGCTCAGATGTTAAAACAGGAAACAGATCCCATATAACAAGTCTCTTTAAAATTCTTATCCACAAAGAGAAGCAAGAAATTCCAGTTACAAAGCCTTCTTCAGAGATTTGAAGCAAAGGAGAATTTGGTTGTTTATTTTTTCTTTCAATCCATGAAGAATTTGAGAACCCCAGTCACACCACAGAATGCCGAATCATAGACTATCAGGGTTGGAAGGGACCTCAGGAGGTCATCTAGTCCAACCCCCGGCTCAAAGCAGGACCAATCCCCAGACAGATTTTTACCCCAGTTCCCTAAATGGCCCCCTCAAGGATTGAACTCACAACCCTGGGTTTAGCAGGCCAATGCTCAAACCACTGAGCTATCCCCCCCCCCCCCCAAGATTCTCTAACCCCCCGTTTAATTTCCTCCTACTTTTCTCTTGTGCAATGAGGTTCTCTCCTTGGTTATGAACCCAGAAACAGCCCAAAATACTACTTGTCTATGATAGATTAGAAATGACTACATGTTTTCCAAGTGTATTCCACATCATATTTGAAAAAGAGCATTCAGAAGTAAGAAGGTCACTCGGGGGCAAGGGGCAGAGGGAGGGAGAAGGGGTATCCTTACGTCACAGCCTCAAGAGAGGCGAGAAGGCAATTTAGGAAAAGGCCTAAAGCCTGTTAAGGCAGAATAGGAAAACTTAAAATTTTCCCAAATGACAAAATATAAACATGTAACTAGAATCTACCATCAATAAAGAATGCAAATGTGGCTTGTATTTTGATGAGTCTAATCCTCCACAGTACTTTTATTTTTAAAGTGAGTAGGAGGGGCTACAAACCTCAGAACAACTGATTTAACATCACTTCCATTTCTATACCATGATCCAACACATGACAAGATTTGAAAGATGTTCATCAGAGTCTAGGATCATGAAAACAGCCTTAGTGGAAACAGGATTCTCATTACAAGGTTATATTCCAAACCCCGAAGTTAGCTTTTACTGAACTTAAAGCAGTGTGAACTTTGTTCAATCCCTTATGATCTGACAGCCTGTTGCTTAAATCAGCACTTTATCCACAACATCAATTTCTAATGAAGAAGGCTCAGAAAACAGGAAGTTCAGGTAAGAGAATGAATACGAGCTGAAGTGTGAAAACTAGTGCCGTGGAGAGGCAAATAAGGTGATTTATATAAAGTTAAAAAGTGAATTCAGTGCAGGGAAGAGCGGACATAATGAGACCTAAAATGTTGTCTCATTTATTTGCTGAACAGGCAAAGAGGTACCTAACAGTTTTGAAATGCAGCATGGTACTCAAGCAACTTTAAATTCTATAGCTTTTCAAATGTCCCCCCCCCCCCCCATGTCATCCCCACTTCAGTCGGACAGTCACACAACAGCTACTGTAACCAAGCTAGAAGAATCTCAAAGACCAGAGTAACTTTTGAAAGATTACTCTCAAGAGGAGAGTGGAATGAATATAGAAATGGGAACTGATCATCACATGATGTAGTAGAGCACAAAAGGCTAATACATGCAGGAACAGAAAAGCCAGTTCCCAGATTAATGAATCTGCAGGGACATAGTACCTATGCACACACACTTCCTCCCCTGTGTCCCCCACTACAAAGGAAAAGTAGTAATATTCAAATTCTAATATTCACTAAAAATTCAAATTTTACAAATTTACTTTTACACATTTAATGGATAGATTTTCTAGTAACTGTGTCCCGAACTGAATGACAGTTAAACATTAATAAAAATTAAGTTGGCTTACTTCTGTAGAACTTCTTCTTGACCACAGACTTTCAGGATATAGCTGCTAATGTCCACTTCATTCAAGTCATCATGTACCCAGCAAAGTGCCTGCATTATTATAAGCTCGACAGGAGAACTCCCTGTTTAAAAAAAAAAAAAAAAAAAAAAAAACCACCACCACCCACATCTGGAAGTTAAATAGCAATTACTGTACACCTCTGCTAATTCAATTGTAGTTGCTTACTCTACTTTTACAGAAGCAGGCAACATTATCCTCAACACACACACACACACTCTGTGTCTTATCTGAAAGGGTCTCAAAGCACATTAATTACAGCGCTCTCTGTAATACACATTACAAACGAGAAATCACTCTAGTCATCACTGAAATTCAGCCACATGCTTGAGGTAGAATGCGGCAGCTGTTGAACAAAGGTGCGACACTACATAACTGTTTAGGAAAAGAAAACCACCTCCAACTGAAGCTGGAAAGGGGAATTTTTTAGGCATGATGCAATTACCCAAATTGCAATCTTGCTGGGACAACCAGAAACCACATTCTGAGCCAGATCTTAGAATCTTTAATAACCAGAAGTGGTCAAAAAAAAAAAAATCAGTAATTTTCTTCTCAAACAGGAATCCTTATTGTACTGGAACACTGATTTAGACACAACTTTGATGGAAGAAAATTAAGTAGGTTACTAAGGGACCAGGAGACGGCTCTGACAGATAACGTAGAAAGCCACCGCTTCTCGCAGCTCCCATTGGCTGGGAATGGCGAACCGTGGCCACTGGGAGCTGACAGCAGCTGTACCCGGTAAAGAAAGCGTGTCGCGGCCCGCCAAAGGCTTACTCTGAACAAGCCGCAAACCAAGTTTGGGAACCCCTGCTCTACAGCAAGGAAAGTACCTGATCTCTCACATCTCGCAGAAGAGTCTATTATTCACAGTGGAAATATCCATATGCTGGTGGAAACCAATACAGGAAGTTGAGGTTCCATATGTTCTCATTCTGAGTTGCCTAATGTAGCACCTACAACAGCAGTGTATTTTGGCATTTGTGAAGCATGTAAAAATTCTAGGCGTCTACAGTTTCAGCTACTGCAGACTAGAACACCAGAGGAGTGCTGAGGCACCCATTTTCTTATGAGATAATTAACCCTCACGGAAAAGAGATTCTTAGCTGCCCAGATTCTTTCCTTCCATAGGCCATTCAGTATTTCCTGCTTGTTCAGGTAGGACAGATAACCGCAGTTGTCACCTAACTTCCTTACCAGGGATTGCTAAAAGTTAACAATATCCACATTTACGGCTGAGTTTTAATATATCGTGCAGTCTTGTCCCCGAAAGGGACATAACCTTTGCCGCCTTCTTCAAGACAGGTTAGATCTTAATTCCCAGAGCAGTGTTTGTGATTGAATTGGGCTGATTTGCAAGTGTCTTGCTGAATCCATACTTTTTTGATGACTGGCATCATGTGCTCAAAAACTTAAGCGATTAACTTAAGTCAAAGTATCTATCCCTTATAAATCACAAAAATAACTTTTGAAGTGTCAGCAGAATATGACATGATGCAAGGATGTCTATCTGACCCTGTAGACAGCCTCAAACAACTTTGAGGGAAGTCTGAATTGCTTTGTTTCAGTGTTTTCAAATACATTTGAATAAAAAAAATTAAATAAAATTTAATTCATAACTAGGCTGAGAAAGGTCCAAAAGGAAAATTTTCCTTGAAAAGGCTGTAAGTACCAAAAAAGTAAGGTTTAGAATGGGTGTGCCATCTCAATATTTATAATTAAGACTTTCAGAAGTCACTTTGAATTCAAAGGAATAAGTAACTCATTAAAAAAATTAGCAATCTGTTGAACTACAAAAATGAACTGTGAACTATAAAATGGAAACACTTACCATCGCATGTAAATGTTACTGGCTGTTGGAATCCTTCAATTTCTATAGAAACCTTGATACTGGCATTCTCCCCACTTATATTTCTTTGCAGCATGACTGGACTGAGCACAAAGCCTGGATTTGTGTGCTGATTGGTATAGGGAAAGTTGGTCCTCAATCTGTAAACAAAGAGGGTTTTAGTTTATGAAATATTCTATGTATAAGTCCCTTGTCTGTCATGCACTGCAATGGACTTGTCTGAAAGTAGTACCAAAGCCCAGCAAGCAGTTGAAAAGGCTTTTTCATTCTTAATTTAAGCTGTAGATACAGAAACATTTGACTTGTCTGCTCTTTGCACCCCAAGACTGCCCACAACAAACAGATGAGCAACTAGTTTAAAATTAGTGTGTAGGCTGGAGCAAGAGATGACTTTCATAAGCTCATTGATACCCATTATCTTGATATTTGCATGATGTTCTGAATTTCCATGTTTAACTTTAAGTTACAATATAAATTTAAGAGAGCAAACTATACTGTAGCATCTGCATAAGACAACTAATTTTCATTCGTTAAAAAGAAAATCCAACAGTTTTGGAATATAAATCCTCAAAGCACTCTAAAACGTTTAGTCTTTGGGCACTGCTGATGAATACTGTTCAAATCCTATTATTTCAAACACTGAAATTTAAATAAAGAAGCAATGAAAAGGAGATAAGCTAAGGGCAAAAAATTTTGAGGACGAAGGGAGCTCATTTTGTTTTTAAGTCTTGTAAACCAAATTGCTAAGGAGAGCCAGGTATATGTAATGTTTTCCCCATTTGTTAGAAAAACTGTTCTCAGAAGTAAACTTTTTATTGTCAGTAAAAAGCAGCCACCAAAAATGCTATTAAGAATTAGTCACAATATTTAAAGTAATTTTAACTTTTTGCCGACATTACAGCAATGTTACATGAAATTAGGAACACAGGAATTATACTGGTCTATAATGGTCTATCTAGCGAAGTATCCTACCTGTGTAACTAAGTATCCTGACAGTGACTAACAACAAATGCTTCAGAGAAAAATGGAAATCCCTTATATGGCAGCCTATAGAAGAGCTATTAGTGGTTTAAGTCTTGAAGCGGATATATTTAATTGTAACTCATTTTAAAACATTCTTATTTCTATCCAATACTCAAAAAATTTGCCTCAGGATCTTGTAACAGTGAGTTCCACAGTTTAATTATGAGTTGTGTAAATAAAATTGATGAAAGTTAACTTTATTTCATTGGGTATACCCCCGCCCTTTTTGTATTTGGAGATGGAGTAAATGATAGCAACCAACTGACAACCTCTATCTCATTCATTACTTTTTGTACTTTTTAAGTCTTCTTAATTTCCTTTAAACTAAATATTCCTAATTTTAGTGCATTTAAATATACGGAAAAATCTTACATTATTGTTAAAATAGCACCCAGAATGTGCTAGGTGCTTTCCAAATTCAAAAGAAAGCAGTCCTTGTTCTGAAGAGTAATATTTCATGCCTTTAGTCATTTTTGTCATCTTTCTCTTGACCTTTTCTATGTCTACTTTGTCACTTTTGAGATGGAGTGACCAGGGCGAACAAAGTATTCAAAGCAATACTAGTTGGCTAATTGGATGCATCTTTCACAGACACATACACATCCCTACAAAGAATACAATATATTCAGGATCTTGTGTATAGTTTTAAAGCAAACAGACTCTGAGATCATGCAGTATCCAGTTCACAAAAACAAAGTAGAACAGAGATTGCTATTGAAGTACAGATACAAAATTGTAAGGATCTTAAGACAAATCAAATATTCAGGGTTCCACTTCTTAAATGATTCAAAAACATGTAGGACTTGCCCTACCCTATCTGCAAATCATGTAGTTGGTCAGAGAGGAAAAGTTGAGGGGGCAACAGAAAAGCAAGTCAGAGAAGGGGGGGGGGGGGGGGAGGAGAGAGAAAAGAAAGTCTCCCTTACTACCTCCTCTTTGTCTCTCTTCCTCCTCCCAGGTCTTTACGTTCTCCTTGCTTTATGCTGCTCAAGGGGAGCAGCATCTCCCTTCTCCCAGCTACCTCTTTCTCCAATACCAGTAATAAGCAGAGACTCTAATAGACAACTCACTCTCCCTGGTGAGAGACTAGATTAGAGAACAAGTTGAAGTTTGATCACTGCAGTCAGCCTGGATTTCAGGTCTCTTGCCCCAGGGAGGGCAAAGGCTGAGGACATCTTTCCTCAAGAAGTTTATGCCTGTCTGAAGGAGGTGGCAGCAGCTTGTGTGTCTGGAGTTGGGGCCAGGGGACAATGGCAATGACTGAATCCATTTCAAATGTAGAGATAGGGCTTGTTGTGGGGGGAGAGAAGGGAGGAACTGACTAGGAAGAGGTAAGAATGAACAACTTTGAGGAGAGATTGAAAAACCATGTGAAACCGAGGGACAGAAAAGGAAGAGAAAAGGAAAAGCAAAACCTGTACTCTAGAAAAATGTGTGTAGGGGAACAGGAAGAGGCAGGATGTGATATCAGTAGATCAAAAAGAAAAAAAAGCATGCAAAAGACATTTACTGCTTAACAGAAAACAATGCCAAAATGTTAAGATACACGCCAACGAAAGAAAGGACAAGGGGTTGGACAGAACAGACTGAAGTGAGGACAAAGACATACTGAAGTTCGCCTAATGCAGCAAAGAGTGCATGGCTAGTCCTGTGAACATTACTGGAAGTTTGTGATATTTGAACTTTGATATTTATTTCAACTTCAGGACAGCAAACACCACCATTTAATTATCTGAGAATTAATTTGCAATCAGTAACTTCTTACTTGGTAACTGCTTGACAAAAAGCTGCCAGCTCTTGATTCCGCCCTTCAATATCTTGGAGAAGTGCATTTTCTGTTGTCAGGCTAGTGGTCCCATTGTCTTGCTACAGTTAAAGGATAAAACAAAACTTTAAACTGGTTGAAAACATACTCCCATAAACCTTCAGATCACTAGTCAAACCTCAGAGCAATGCTGTGTCCCAACTAGATTTCAGCTACATGAAATGTGAATTTACAGATATTAGCATACATATGTAATAAAAAAATGAATATTTCAGTTATGATTGAATTGGTTTTATATTAAAGTTATCAGAATTGATTCTTTGCAACATTAGCGAATTGGAAAGGGAACACTCACGGAAGCATAGAATCTGGCTTAGATGGCTATTTATAGTCAAGATATGTGACAACTAACTCTCCAATATGGCACTAAGTTCCCAAGTAAATGTAGCAGATACTGCACGCACACAATGATTGTCAGTCTTGTACTCTTATCCCATTTTATTAAAGGAATGCCAAGAGAGGATATTAGGTCTATTCTCTATTTTATGCCCTGGTACAACTTCCACCTGGTCAGTCAGAGGGCAGAATGAATTGAATAATGGCACCCCTCACAAATCAGTAACTTTCAGCATTCTGTATGAGCTCTATTGCAATCCTTGAATCCACGGTAGTGTTCTACCTGTGACCCCTGAGACTCCACACTGCAGTCTTTGAGGGCAACTGTGTTCAGAGGATTCGGATTTATTTCCAGCAATTTTTAAATGGAAGTGTTTGAATCAGCCCCATTACTAAGAAGAAAGCACCACTGCAGCCCAGATGCAAGCCAGCAACACCCTGAGCAACTGCTGTCTCTTCCCAGTTCAATAGTTCTCACACTGGGACACACGCTACATCAGAGATGGGCAAACTACGGCCCGCAGGACCCTCCTGCCCAGCCCCTGAGCTCCTGGCCCAGGAGCCCCTCCCCCACAGCCTCAGTTCGCTCTGCTGCTGGCGCAATGCTCTGGGCAGCGAGCTCCTGGGGCAGTGCAGCTGCAAAGCCCGACCTGACCCGGTGCTCTGTGCTGCGCGGTGCATGGCTGGCTCCAGCTGGGCAGCACGGCTGCAGCGCCACCAGCCACCGGTGCTCCAAGAAGCGCTCTAGCCACTCCCTCTTTCTTGCCTGAGATAACATACTCTTCTGCATCAAGGCTAACACTACAGTTACTAGGACTTCCTGAAGGGGAATTTTGGGGTGACATAAGTTTCCCCTCACACTGGTTAAATAGTGTAAATGGAACAGAAAAAAGGCAAGAAATCTGCTCCCCAAATACTAATTTAGGCCCCTTGACCTTTTTGAAACATGTTCAGCCTTCAGGCTAAGGAGGGTGGCACCACTGCTCCAGCCTGAGAGGAGGTGTTCTTGACTATAACTGTCTATAGGTTATTGACACCAGTTCTGATCAAGCAATAGAAATATTGGAAGATCTGGTATAAACAGGTCACTGGGAATTTAAGCATTGTGCTAGCTAGTAAGACCAACTCTTGACCAGACACTCTCTCAAAAGTAGATAGGTAAGACTATTTATGGGGATACAGAAGAATCTGTTTGCCCTTCCCAACTCCTTTCCCAATCCTCCAGGCAACAGAAAGGGAAGAAATTGACTCTCTGTAGTTACTTCTGAAGAAGCTGAAACATTACTGTTCAATTCTCAATGGGAATGTTTAATCATATATAGTTCCAATTTTATGACTTCTACTTTAACCTTCTAAGGTCTAAAATACAAGTACCTTTTTATGGTAATAGATTGAATAAAATACAAGTGACTTTATTTCAGAAATCAGTGCAACGTTTTCATGTAATAACCTGCACAAACATTCTGACAGCTGCTGTTAGTGAACTCTATGTCCAAAAATCTCAAGTTTATCTCTTGGCAAAAATGTACATTTGTTATACCAAATAAAGCTATTTAAATACAAAGCTATCATATGTATAATTATTATATTGAAGTTACACATTTTATTGGGATTTTAGCTTTAGAGCCTTCTGCCACCGTAGCATTTTTGAACCAGTTATTTTAATCATGCATTTGCTTCCAATTTAAAATCAGTTTTGTCACATAGCCATGCCATAGCAGAAAAATGTTATCCTTAGTGCAAAAAACACACTATGAAGAGATTCATAATTGCCATTTGCTCTTCATTCAATTGTGCATGTTACTTACCACACAAACTGGCCCAGTTTAACCAACTTTGATCTGCTGGGTTACTGTTATCAGTGTATTTATGCATTACCTGTAAGCATCTATGCTTCTGTGGATGCAATATGCTGTTTATTATACAGTAAGGAATTTTTGTTCACATTATTGAGTGTGTGTAAAGCCAACCTTTGATATTTCAAAACTGAAACATCCAGAAGTGCCATGGCACCAAAGACAAGATAGACTTCTAAACAAGCGTTAAGTTACATTGTAGTAAAAACTGCAAGATACCATCTCTGCTGGCTTTATTATAATGGCGAAAGCAGCTTTTCGGATATCGAGCGTGGTAGCCTGCAACTATACCAATTTTCTATCAGAGTTTTCAGCAAGATAGGAGATTTGAGTCTCTGAAGGAAGCACTGGTAATTTGAATTGGTTGTTTCACTTGCAATTACTGGTCCTACTTCTTTAGTGTCTCATATCAAGGCATTCAAACATTTTTCCTTTCGGGTAGTGCATCTTCTAAATCCAATGTGGAGGGTAACAAGACTACTACTCTACTTTTTAGGATCCTTTCTGGTTTGAGTTACAGGGAGAAGACTGTGGATGACTAACTATGTTAAAGGGCATTGTAGGTGTCATTAAACCAGATCTCAGGGAAGAAAAAAAGTTCAAATGACTCATCTGAAATCTGACCATAAAGAATGATGGTTAACTGCAATCAGCAATTCAGACTTCAAAACTTTCTTCCTTATTTGTTGGTAGTCTGGGGGAGTGTAAAGGCAGAGGTATTGCTCTCAATCTAGCATTGGCCTGCTAAACCCAGGGTTGAGAGTTCAATCCTTGAGGGGGCCATTTAGGGAACTGGGGATTGGTCCTGCTTTGAGCAGGGGTTTGAACTAGATGACCTCTTGAGGTCCCTTCCAACCCTAATATTCTAAAATTCTATATATCAATAATTCCCATGCCATGTTTTCAGCCACTCTCCCCAACCAAACAATAAGATGTGCAAGGGTGGGAAGATTATTTGTGTCTGAGATCCCTTGAAGGGAGTTCCAATTCTCCAAATTCAAAGGACTAAACATAAAGACTAGTTGGAAGTTTCACCTAACAAGGTACTGTGGTCTTGTGTACTTTAGACCAGGATTTCTCAATCCGTTGGTCAGAACCCCAAATTGGGTCACCAGAATGGCTCGCCTCCCTGATCCAGGCACTGCAACTAGGGATATAAATATTGTTTTAAAAAGTTAACCAGTTAAATGATTAAAATATCATTTAACCGAGGCCGCCCCAGCATAGCTGGGGTCCCTCTGGCTGGCACGAGGCCATCAGGGCTGGGGCTGCTCTGGCTGGCATGCACAGGGTTACCAGTTAAGGTCGGTTAACGGTAAGCCTAATGCTTACCAGTTAACCTTTTACATCCCTAACTGCAACCTCTGGGGTCCCAGCACCACTCAGGTTTGGCCCAGCCACCATGACGACAGGTGTCTGGGTAGGCCAAATTTAAGTGAGTGGCACTCAAGCTCCAAGAGCCAAGTCACTCTCACAAATTTGGTCCTGTCAGGGGACCGGGGCCAAACCTGAGTGGCACTGCAATGCCCAGAGCTTGCAATGCCCAGAGCTGACAGCCAAGTGCAGCCAGCCTCACAACACAGGAGCTACCACTGTGGGGTGAGTACTGGGCAGGATCCAACCAAAACTACCCCAGGGCCTCCACCTCCACACTATTTACTCGGTCATGACAGGCCATAAACATTTACAGTGAGAACCACTGCCTTAGATAATGCCTCTCTTTCTATAGAGAAGGCAGGTGAAATCACATGAAGAGCCCAAGCTAGCAGCCCCCCATTTAAATTTGTGGACACAGTGCACACAATGGAAGGCCACTCAATTCAGGAACTCACATAAACTCAGGTTCAGACAGAGCACATTTGCTTTTTCCCAGGACATTCTGCAAGTCTCATCTTTTTCAAGGCTTTTTAGGAAGAATGGATGCCTTTTGAAAGACTTGTGTAATGCATTGGATTGGTGGCCAGGGAAGGGTTACTCATAGTCACACTAGGGCAACTCGTAACTTGTGTCTTTTTAAAATGTGTTTCAAGCTTTGGAAAGGTAAATCTAAAGAAATACTTGAAAAAAAACCTACACTGAACTTCAGATGTGTTATACGGTCACTAAATTACCTCTTGGGATGTTTTGATTAGTCACATTTTACCTTTAATACTTCTTTGCAAGATATTTAAATTCCAATTCCAATTAATAGCAGAAAATTGCTAAATCACCTCAAAATATGAAGCCATTGCATAGCATGCATAGTTCTCTTGTACACTAGTTAAGCAAACAAAGGAGAGGAACTAGAAGCAATAACTTGACCTTTTCTCTGCTAGATCTCTGGTTTGACAAACTTACCAACAGGTGGCTGTTTAAAGAAATACAAAGTACATAGGAATGTGCTTGACAGTCACAATTCAATACAAAGTGGATGTGTCTCTACAGCTCTCACACATATATATCACTTGAGTGCTAACTTCAGATTAGCAAATTAAAATGGCCCTTAGAGATGGCTCCCACATGCAAGGTCTCTTAAACTGCCTCAATCCTGACATTTTGCTATTGGAGCTAAACTGGTGCTGGAAGTAATGATTAATGCTTCTCAGTGAAATTTACAAACATTAATGCAGTCATCTTTTCACAAAAGAGAGGAAGTGTGCACATGATGCCAGTCTTTCAACTATTTTACTATATGTCTTGTCTGCTAGCTTCCAATTACTTACATCGATTATGGCCTAAGCCGTTTTTAAACTGGTAGGACTGGAGCGAGGCAGATCTGTACAGAAAGCAGGTCAGAATATACATGCATTCACGTAACTAACTTAAAATAAATCTTTACACTGCCTTTATCCTGCTGCAGGTCTATGCTAGGACAGTTTAAGAACTGCTCTAATTTACGCTGACTACCAACAACCCTAGAGGATTGAAATGCAGCCAAGAGTGGCAAAGGGATATCCTGGCACCATCCTCTTTCCTTCAACCACACCCTATTTTTCCTGTTAGCATGGAAGACAAGTGGTAAAGTCATCTCTACACAACCAGAGGAACCTCTGGCACTGGGCAAACATCTCTGGGCTAATTATATCAGTCTGGGGTTCAGTTTATGTGGCAGAGGATGAGGTCCTCATTGTATATAGTACTGCTCAGTTGAAAATGTAAGTTATGTAATTCACATTGCATCCTCAAGTTTTAAAATGCTATGAAAAACCTTGTAATACATGTAGAAACAGTAGTGCCAGTACTTCAGCCAGTCAACTTCATATTTATTCATATTCAAATATTGCATCTTGAGTTAAATAACTAGTTTCCAATTAACCTATTCAATTGGTAACAGCTGCTCATTAAATCCTGACCAAATGAGCGTATGAATTCATAGAGCACTAAAATGAACTACGTAACATACATACAGACTAGAAACATGGTGATCCAAATTTGCCTGGTCTAGACCAAACAGTTTAGTTCTCAAAATTGCATGTCATAGGGTTGTCTACACGATGCAACAATCTGGACTAGAGGGGTGTAATTTCTAGATGTGTTGTGCACTAACTGACCCACCTGAAGTGGCATTATGTTAATATGCACTAAGGAACTTTTAGTTCATGATAGCTGTGTCTACATAAGCCAGTTATTTGTTAAGCACACTAGTGTGCTGTGCACTCACACCCCTCTAACTCATGTTGCTGTGGCATGTAAACAAGCCTATAGTAGTTTTGTTTTTTATACAGTTTTATAAACTGTATAAAACTTTGTTTTATAAACAGTTTATTTTGTAATCGGAGTCTGGAAACATTGCAAACAGTTTAGTTTGCCTCGTACCTTAAAAAGGGACCACAAATCACTTCTGCCAAATTTGTTTTAACCAGCTATAGTTACTAGTGACAACGTTAAATTTAGCTGGAAGGTTACAAACTAAACTGAACAAAAATAGGCAGTTTACTTTGGGCATTTAATAGCATTATAGTCAGTTTCACTGTTTGGGATTTTACCAATCCCTGTTCCTATGTAGAATTTAAGGAAATTGGATAAAGACTGTAAAAATCACAAAAACTGGAATGTGGACTAGGTTGCAGGTGTAACACTTGCAACTACTTTTAACTTTTTTAAAATGGACTAGACTTCAAGGTAATGATATCTTTAAGTAACTCAAATTTGTCAGCAATCCAGTACAGCTTCTTAGAAGTTAGGTGATCAAGTCAGAAACACACAATACCAAATCACGCACAAGGAAACAGGAAGTTAACATACAAAGAGGAAGGCAAACCCATGATAAAAGGTTCAATTAGTATCACGTAAACTGCAAATCAGGAAAAACATTTGAATTTAAGTCAAGGATATCACAGCATAGCTTTAGAAGTAAAAGTGTTTCATCACACTTAATCCACCAAGAGGAGGAACTGTTCTGTGAAAAACACTACCCAGTAAGCTATAACCAGAATCAAAAAGAGTAATCTTACATTTAGAAAACACCTTTCAATTCAAGCTGTACTGTAGTCTACGCAGGGATCACAATAATGAAATACAATAATGTGATACAACATTGCCACTTCGGTAACATCACACAACTGTTTAAGACAGCTAACAAACAATACCTTACCCCACTGGAACTTCAGGGGGCTGTTTAGGGAGGCAGAATGTAGTCACTCAAGTTGAAGTTTGACTAGGGTTAATAATCCATTCCTATGGACAAATGTTATGGGATTGCTGATAACCACCAGTAAACAAGACATTCATTTTACGGATCATACAAAATATGGCAGCTCCTCCAGCACAACATTACAGAACCAATACTCAATCAAGGTATTAGGAATGACTGAAGGAAAACTGTCAATAAAATGAGTAACGGACTTCCTGTAAGGCGACAGGTTTTCTTAGGAGGTTTTACATCAAAATATTGATCCAATTTACAAGTATAATTGATTTATCGCAGGCCATAATAGTGTGGCTGAAGGCCATGATGAACCTGATGTTTCTGGGGAAAGACATCTGATATGTTGTCATTGTTAAAGGGTTGGCTACAGAAGTTAAAAACAAGGAAACTATGTTTGCCTCTCTAAACACAGACTACAGGAAGAATGAGTTCACAGATCTCAAAGGTTAAAATTACACACAAGACAAAGTTATATTGACATTCTACTCCTCACGCAGCAGCTTTTCAAACCTCTAGTCTCTTACAAAATAGAGGGAACCATGGTGGGAAAAAGCCTTCCAAAATAGGACAACCAGCCCAGAACAGCAGGAAACACTCACTGAGATGCCAGGAACATTACCAATAGAAAATTAAGGAAGACAAACATTTATTCTCTTGCTTTGTCAATATTTCTTTTTCTAGAAAGAGCATGGTTAGAGGAAAGTCTTGGAGAAGATTTTAGGGAGCAAATTTAGAACTATATTTGCTTTATAACAAGTATTTTAGAGATCCAGCAGAAGATCCATACTTTTGTTCTGTTTGGATGTTGTGTGGATAGTGTATGATGAAATTCAAATGACTGCTTTGAGAATTGTACTTTGGTATTGCAACTAAATCCTCTAAATCCCTTTTCTGTGGACACAATTTCCACAATAATGACTTTCCAGAGTGTAAGGGGAAATTATAGCAGAAAAAAATTCCTGCTGAAGTCTTTAGAGATTTTATTGCCTCTTTTGACAAGTATGAGGAATTCCATAGCTAAAGGCTATTTTCTGGAGAGATGGCAGCTCAGGAAAGCAAATGTGGCCACTTTAAAAAGGTATAATTGCCAAACTGAATCAGTCCCTTGGTCCATCAAGTCATGTACCCTGTTTGACAGTGACCAACACTGATTGTTTCAATGGAAAGCACAAGAAACCCCACAGTAGGCAGATGGGAGATAATCTGCCTGCCACAAAGGTCTCATCATAATCCCTAATAAAATAGTTAAGGCTTGAAGCACGAGGTTTTATCTCACTTCCAATATTTTTATTTGAAGAACAACTCTGGTCGTTCTCGACCCTATAAACATTTAATTCCTTCTAGATCTTGAAAAAAGAACAGGAGTACTTGTGGCACCTTAGAGACTAACAAGTTTATTAGAGCATAAGCTTTCGTGGACTACAGCCCACTTCTTTGGATGGATATAGAATGGAACATATATTGAGGAGATATATATACACACATACAGAGAGCATAAACAGGTGGGAGTCGTCTTACCAACTCTGAGAGGCCAATTAAGTAAAAAAAAACTTTTGAAGTGATAATCTTGGTAAGATCTTGGTCTCAGCATCCTGTGACAATGTTTTTCCCTCATTACATAACTAGACTGTGGAACTCATTTCAGTTTTGAATTTGTCACCTGTTTATGTTATGATGGGACAAGGACAACAAAAGCTTCCAATCTAGGTTCTCTACCCCATTCATTATTTTGTATACCTGCATCATGTCCTCTCTCAAGATAAACAACCTCAGCCTTTTCAATCTCTTTATATGAAAGTCATGTACCTTCCTAATCATTCTCATTGATCTTCTCTGGACCCTTTCTAATTCTGTAATATCCTCTCAGATGGCGACACCACTGATTTTTATAATGCCATTGTATGACCAGTTTTTGATTTAGTGCACTTTCACAGAGACACTTGAAAGTCTAAATCACCAAGCTAATATGTTTTTCCTGGAGATAAACTAAATAAAGCAGATACACTTGGCAAACATGTGTCACCAGTTGCTGGAAGAAGTGTATATCTTCATGAATTATTATGAATCAATGTAGTAATATTTTAAATGATTGCCTCGCCTCAGCATTCATGACACATTGTGCCAAGAGTCATTGATTAAAGTTCTAGCAATACTGGAAAGTAGTAAATGGCTTATGAACTGATTTCTTAATTTTTTCCACATTAAAGTAATTTTAATAGCACTCAGCAAGGATTTAAAACTATTCACATGGCTACATATTCCTAGCAGTTTAAAACAAGAAATCCTATACATCTTTAAGATGTCTGCTAATTATATAGCTTGTTATCCAAGGAACGTAGTTTCAGCAAAGGTAACATTTCTGTGGTAACTAGGGCTGTCGATTAATTGCAGTTAACTCATGCGATTAACACAAAAAAATTAATCCCAGTTTTAATCGCACTGTTAAACAATAGAATACCAATTGAAATTTATTAAGTATTTTGGATGTTTTTCCTACATTTTCAAATATATTGATTTATATTACAACACAGAATTCAAAGTGTACACTGCTCACTTTATATTTTTATTACAAATATTTGCACTGTAAAATACAAGTACCACAGTGCAATCTCTATCGTGAAAGCGCCACTTACAAATATAAATTTTTTGTTACATAACTGCACCCAAAAAACCAAAATATAAAACTTTAGAGCCTACAAGTCCACTCAGTCCTACTTCTTGTGCAGCCTATCGTTGACAAACAAATTTACATTTATGGGAGATAATGCTGCCTGCTTCTTATTTACAACATGACGTGAAAGTGAGAACAGACTTTCGCATGGCACTTTTGTAACCAGCTTTGCAAGGTATTTATGTGCCAGATATGCTAAACATTAGTATGCCCCTTCATGCTTCAACCACCATTCCAGAGGACATGCTTCCATTCTGATGATGCATTAATTAAATTTGTGACTGAACTCCTTGGGAGAGAACTGTATGTCTCCTGCTCTGTGTTTTATGTGCGTTCTCCATATATATCATGTTATATCAGTCTCGAATAATGACCCAGCATGTTTTTCATTTTAAGAACACTTTCACTGCAGATTTGAAAAAACACAAAGGTACCAATGTGAGACTTCTAAAAATAGCTGCAGCACTCAACCCAAGATTTAAGAATCTGAAGTGCCTTTCAAAATCTGAGGGACATGGTGTAGAGCATGCTTTCAGAAGTCTTAAAAGAACACCACACTGATGCAAAATCTACAGAACATGAACCACCAAAAAAAAAAAAAAAAAAAAAAATCAACCTTCTGCTGGTGAAATCTGACTCGGATGATAAAATAAAATAAAATAAAAACTAAAATAAAATGATGATGAAAATAAACATACACTGGTCTGCACTGCTTTGGATGGTTATTGAGCAGAACCCACCATCAGCATGGACGCATGTCCCCTGGAATGGTGGTTCAAGCATGAAGGGACATCTGAATCTTTAGCACATCTGGCATGTAAATATCTTGCAACGCTGGCTACAACAGTGCCATGCAAACCCCTGTTCTCACTTTCAGGTTACATTGTAACTAAGAGGCAGGCAGCATTATCTCCTGCAAATGTAAACAAACTTATTTCTCAACGATTGGCTGCACAAGAAGTAGGACTGAGTGGACTTGTAGGCTCTAAAGTTTTACATTGTTTTGTTTTTGAATGCAGTTATTTTTTTGTACATAATTTGACATTTGTAAGTTCGACTTTTTTGATAAAGAGATGCACTAAAGTACTTGTATTAACTGAAATGAAAAATACTATTTTTACAGTGCAAATATTTATTATAAAAATAAGTATAAAGTGAGCACTGTACAGTTTGTATTCTGTGTTGCAACTGAAATCAAGATATTGGAAAATGTAGAAAACATCCCAAAATATTTATATAAATGGTATTCTATTATTGTTTAACATCACACGATTAATCTTTTCAATCGCGTGATTAATTTTGTTAATTGCTTGACATCCCTAGTGGTAATTGATTTAAGCTATCCACTAAATCCTCCAACCAGAAGAAAAAAAAGGAGGGGAAGATGACTAGACTTGACACACTGATATATCAAAGTAAAAGAACTTTCGGGGGGGTGTGTGGGGGGGAGAAAAAAAAAAAACACAAAACTTGTGTCTACTTTATACATCATAAAAACACCCAATATTTTCTCTTGGCAGGTAGATCAACTTTAAGAGGCATGTTAAAGTTATTTGGTTTTAATCATTCACTTGATTGTGCAATATGGACTGCAGCCCTGATTTTGAAAGTATGGAATGTAAATTTTCACTGACATAACTGCCTGGGCAGGCAGCCTATTGCCTGCTTATGATACTGTCAGAAGTTTTGCTCACCTGTAGCTCTAATTTCAAAGGGAGTTGTGCATGCTCAGCAACTCTGAAAGTCAGGCCAATGGCATACATTAGCAGTTAAGTTGCTCTGGATCATTTAAATCTTCAACATGTTTAGGTGAGAACAAAGGATGGAATCCCATCTCTCCTCTGCACTCTATTCCACGGGTTCATTGCACCACGACCCCTTTCTGACAACAAAAATTATTACATGACCCCCAAATTGGTCCATAATGATCAGATGTTCTAATTCAGCTGCTTCTGAGGGTAGGTCCACACAATCACTTAAGTTGATCTAATTTATGTTGCTCAGGGTTGTGAGAGTAGAGCATCAGCATAGATAGTCTTCACCAGATGCGCTATAGCAGTGAACAGCGCTGATGTAGCGCTTCTAGTGTAGACATGCCCTCAGGAGTGATTTAGAAGAGATTAGAATCCACTGGTGACACGCATGCTCAAAGTTGAACTTGTTAACTAGAATTTAAAAACAAGACAACAAAACTGCAGCTACTCATTACAGCTATTGGATATTTTCATTCTGAACATGAATGTGGGGAACTTTATATGGTTATCTGCATATAATTTTCACGGAGGTGTCTGAGTTCCAGGAGCAAGGGCAACAGTTTGAGTATGCTTATTGTTTAATTATAGAGTTAAAAGTTGAAATTTATGTACTAGGTGACCCTCAGGTTAAATTAATCTTCATAAAATGTATGTAATATTAAAAAAAATCCAATCACTACAACAGGAGTTACCATACAGAGAAACTGTTTTTTAAAAAACACCCAGAATCACTCTTCCTTTCACTGAAGGGGTCACAGAATAGCAAATGCATTTCACAACTTCTTCAGTGAACCACAAACACTTCTTAGGAGGCAACTACTTAAAACTGATTAGATTGAGTTAGGATCACTATAAAAGAGCAGTATTGACTATTCCAAAATTCATCAACATTACACACAACAGTCTAATGAGTGCTGGCTTATTTGAAGATTTATCCCTGCCAATGGGAGTCTTTTTAAAAAGATTCCATTTATGGTTTATATTAAGGACAACATAGATGCAAATTTTAATCCAAGTATCTTGAAAGATATCGTAACCAGTATTAGAAAGATTTATTATACCTGTGGTGTTTGGCCCTGTAACTTTGCAAGCTGAGTTGTTCGAATGTTTAAAGACTGGCTTCTTGTAACTGTTGCCCCAGCAGTGGATTTCCCATTCACTTTTCTTTCAAGATGACACGTTACTAGCAATTTTTCTTCTAGTAGCACAGCATCCCATGGATCTTCTGCAACTGTACTAGAAGTCACCTTTGCATCATCCTCTGCATTACACAAGATCTCCACATTATCCACTTTTGGTTTACTTAGAGGATCCAAGTCCAGCCAATCAAATTTACTAATATCACTGGAGTTTTCTGAGGTTGGTAGTTTAGGTACTATAGACTTAAAATCAGTCATCTCTAAGTCAGTGCTGGATTTCCCATTTTTCAAGAATTCGGAGGTGCTGGCTATTTTGTCAAATACTTTTGCCATTTCTGGCGTGAGTGTTGGAGGATACATGGGCAGGCTTCCTCGTGGATGGAAAGGTGTAGTAGTTGTCAATGGGTATGAAATGTATTGAGACCGCCCGGGAAGACTAAGATAAACAGGTTCTGTAGATTGATAGGTGGACATGCTTAGGTGGAACCCATTCTGAAATACACCAGCTTGTTTATTGTAAGAAGCTGATGGGTAAATAGGAGGTAAAGTGCAAGTCACAGGCCCAGGTAGCCGAGGTGTCCACTGTCCTCTTTGACCAGTAGGCCCAATATAAAATGGTGAAGAAAATGATGGGCTCAGAACAGGAGTTGCTGGTAATGCAGGTACTTTACTAGATTCAAAACTTTCATCTAGAAGCAGTTTCTCTAATTCAGCATGGGTCATTTTATCTATATCAACAGTGCTTAATTTATCTTCCACCCTCTTTTTGGCAGCAGCCTCTGGAAACACCATGAGATCATGGTCCTGCTTATTATGAGTTTGTGCTTTTTGTCTGGTGCTGCTTAAAGACTCAGAAGTTTGCTTATTACCAGTTACCACTCTTTCCTTTTGCATCTTAGCTAGTGCCTCAGCTTCCATCTGCAATGCCTCTTCTTTGTCCACATCTTTTGTCCTTGCAGTTCCCAACGAAGGAGATGAACGCTGTCCATTGCTACTGGATATCTGAGCCATAACGTGAAAGCAGATGTCCATTTAAGAGATCAATCCCTTCTTCCTAACAATCTTTGGCCCTTGACTTTGAAAATAGATTCAGTAGACCTGAACAGAAAAAAAAAATTAGAAAGACATGCACAGGCATAATTTGTACACT
Organism: Malaclemys terrapin pileata; assembly: GCF_027887155.1. Taxonomy (NCBI): domain Eukaryota; kingdom Metazoa; phylum Chordata; order Testudines; family Emydidae; genus Malaclemys; species Malaclemys terrapin. Next base: position 50,792,438 of record NC_071508.1, on the reverse strand, counting down.
AAGTACATAAAGAACTGTTTAAGCTGTAAAATGTAAATTTAAAGCTTTACGTTTAATCCATTTCAGAATATCATATTTTCTAGCCAGTTACAAACCTTTCCTACTATTCTGACTGGATTTATGTAGTTAAACTAGGTACAAATTTTATAAACACACACAGTTCAGAGCTTAATTTTGTTGGGCTCTTTGCAATAATTTATTATGTTATCAGCAATGTCATGCAAAGAGCAGTTATGTTTTGACTGGAGGTGAATGCTGGTCCAGTAGTTAGGGCTGTAGCCTAGAACTTAGCAGACCTGGTTTTAAGTCAGGAAATCTGTGAGACTTTGTACAATTCACATACCTTCTTTGTGCCTCAGTTTGCCACCTGTAAGATGGGGAAAGTTCCCTCCCTCACAAATGTATTGAGGGACCCTGAGTACCAAAGACAGGTAGTGTTCCCGATGCACACTCCAAAAAGGACCTGCTCCAGTTTACCACCAGTAAGTTTAACAAGGCAATAAGGACATGTCAGACTGATTATTAGGGCCCTACCAAATTCACTGCCATGAAAAACAGGTCATGGACTGTGAAGTCTGGTCTCCCCACTCATGAAATCCGGTCTTTTGTGTGCTTTTACCCTATAGTATGCAGATTTCACAGGAGAAGACCAGTGTTTCTCAAATTGAGGGTCCTGACCCAAAAGGGAGTTGTGGGTGGGAGAGGCGGGGGGTCCCCGCAAGGTTATTTTAGAGAGGGGGTGCTGTGGTATTGCCACCCTTACTTCTGCGCTGCCTTCAGAGCTGGGTGGCCGGAGAGTGGTGGCTTTTGGCTGGGCGCCCATCTCTGAAGGTGGTGACCTGCCAGCAGCAGCGCAGAAGTAAGGGTGGCAATACGATACCATGGCATCTTTACTTCTGTGCGGCTGCTGGCGGCGGCTCTGCCTTCATAGCTGGGCTCCTGGTCAGCAGCTGCCGCTCTCCAGCCACCCAGCTCTGAAGGTAGCACCACCAACAGCAGCAGCACAGAAATAAGGGTGGCAGTACTGCAACCCCCCCACAATAACCTTGTGACCCCCCAACTCCTTTTTGGGTTAAGACCCCTACAATTACAATACCATGAGATTTCAGATTTAAATATCTGAAATCATGAAATTACAATTTTTAAAATCCCATGACTGTGAAACTGACCAAATGGGACCATGAATTCGGTAGGGCCCTATTGATGATCACAGCATACCACACTTAAGATGCATCACTATTAGCAATACTAAACTCACGATGAAGGATTTCATGGCCTTTGGAGGAGTTTCATCATACTTTGTCATCATAATTAAATTAAGCATTTAAAAAAATGCTTTGTCACATACAAGCCACATATCTAGGTACATTCATACTTAATTCCCATAAGAGCAATATAAAATAAGTGGGTATTATTCCTCATTACACAAATGAAGGCAGAGAGGCTAAATGACTGCCCAAGGCCAGAGAGCAAATCAGTGGCAAGGCTGGTGTTTGTTTCACAATCCCATGGTTCAAACCATTAGACAGTTCTTCCCAGTACTAACTAATAAATTGGAACACATTTTAAAATGCATCACTATTGTACAATAGACTGCCACAAGGACTCTGGTCTTGAGTCTGAATTTTCAGTGTTTACCATACTATACCTATTTCCACTTTCCTCTATAGCTGTTAAACATGGGCAACTTGCTGCGGAGCCAGAAAACTTTCACCAACAGCAGCTGAGCTATTATACATATTAAATGGCAAGATAAAAATCATGAATAATGAGTTTCTGCAAAGAGGTTATACAAACACCAGTGAAGCTATGCTTATTAAAGCATAGCGTTACTGGGCTGGATATGCCCTCTACATGGAGAGCATTAGGCACCTAAATAAACTGTACAACAATATGCAAAGGGAAACAAAAATTGGACTTGTATGTGGTTTTGGTTCTTTATGATGTACAAAGTTTACATGAATTTTTCTTTTGCTCTTTTAAAAAATTCTGTTTTTAAAATTAGAAGTTGGTTTTCTACACAGGATGAATCTAGACGACAACTGGTGAAATAAAATTGTAAGCCAGAAGAGTGAAAGCTGAGCCTTCTTGAGGTAACTGAGGAAAGGACAGGAAGAGATTTTTAATGCAGCTGTTTACAGCTCTGCTTTAGGCTTTTATTACACCTATTTATCCTCAATGACAAATATTCTGGAAAGAGGAAATCAAAGGTTCTACACCCTCATTCTTCAGTTAAGGGTTGAGAATACGCATCATCTGTGGCTCCCAAGCCAGCCCTTCAGCAAGACCAGAACTGACATTCCTGACATGAAGATAAAATAAGGCTTCTTGTTGTTGAACTTTTCAGGCCTTCTTTATTCATTATAAAGCAGTAAAAGATCAATTTTTATAAATACCTTTGCAGATCACCTCAAAAGGCACAGAAAGAAATCAACATGTCCTAAAAGAACACCTGTTGTGACAGAAGTTGACATATGGAAAGCTACAGCAGCAAACAAATTAGTTTTTGTGAAGTACATCCAGTACCAAAAGCTTATTATAAATAATTGCTATAGAGCCTGCAATGTATGGGGCACTGTACATAAAGGCAGTCACTGCTTTTAAGAATTTACAGTTGATTTAGTTTTGAATTGAGATTAACAATAAGAGTGCCTCACAAGCAAGTATTGCAGACAGCTAGCAAACACTACGACATTTCGATTACTGATCTATGAAAAGTCTGTAAATCAATAAATGGTTTCATAGATCTACAAATCAACTGCTCTTCATAAATGATTAATCCTCTTCCATTCACAATTACTTCTGTGGAGGAAGAGAGAGTGGTACAGAGCAGAAATCCATATGGAAAAAAGGAGAGTGGCTTTCCTGACCTCCAGCTAAGAATCCACTATTATGTTCTAGAGGGGAAAAAGTCCTTGAAACTAATTTTCATTCCCCATTCCCAAAACCAAAAAATTCTTATATGAAGGATTCCCTCTTATGCCTATAACTAATTGCCTTAGTTTCAGGTCCCTGTTAAACTTATAAAAGCAAATTCATATCCTTTTATTTAAAAACTTAAGTCAAACTCACAACACACATGCAAACCATATTTGAAAGTTTAATCCAAGCAACAAGGCATTCCAAAGCACAATACATTGTGTCAAAGTCTATTTTAAGTAAATGTTTTATGTTTGTGCTAGGGCAAAGACTACCCAAATTCTGTGGTTAGACGTCAAACTGCTAAGGGTAGGTGGAGGAAATAATTAAGCAGGGTTGGGAAGCAAAGGCCTTTGGTTTTTTTCTTTGTAACAAACTTTATAATAAGTCCTTCACAATAAAGCCTTTAGGAAGGACTTTGCACTAAATAATATTTTGATTGCTAAACCAGCTGATCCACTCCACCAGCTTATGATACTTTATAAAGATGCACGCTACCAAAAAAAAAAAAAAAAAAAAAAAAAAAAAAGAGTGGATCAGTTCCCCCATTGCTTTGAACCTTACGTAGCTCCGTATGCCAGTGCAAAGTGAGTGTAAAATGGACACAAAATGCTTCCAACAGTCGTGTTTCACACTCACTGTACACAGATATGCAAGGTGCAGGGCAATAGATAAATCAGGCTCAGCATGTTAAACCTGCAATAGAATTGAGAGCCCAGATTTAAAAAAATTGTATTTAGCTGCCTCCAAGCCTTATAGCTACAGATTAGTCTATGTTCCATTTCCTTCTTGATTTCAACCTAAATTTCTCACTGAACTGATTTGCCCTCAACACCCATCACTATACTAGTGCAGGAATATGGTTCCTGTGTGTTCCTTCCATTACATGCATACACAAAGAGAATATATTTAAGGCATAATTCAAGGGGCACAACATCCCTATACACCTCTACCCCGATATAACGCAGTCCCCGGGGAGCCAAAAAAAAATCTCACCGTGTTATAGGTGAGACTGTGTTATATTGGGGTAGAGAGAGAGAGGAACCACTTCCCGCCCCAGCTCACCTTCGCTCTGCCTCCTCCCGGAGCGTGCCGCTCCGCTTCTCCCCGCCTCCCTCCCTTCCACACTTGCCGTGCCAATCAGCTGTCTGGCCCGGCAAGCCTGGAAAGGGGGGGGGGGGGGAGAAGAGAGGTGGAGCTGTGGCAGCATGCTCAGGGGGGGAGGCGGAGATGAGCTGGAGCGGGGATCGGTTCCTCTGAGCCCCCCCCCCATTACTTGCTGCAGCCCTCCCCCCAACTCACCTCCGCTCCGCCTCCTCCCACGAGCACGCCGCAGCTCCGCTTCTCCCCCCTCCCTCCCAGGCTTGCTGCGCCAATCAGCTGTTTGGCACGGCAAGCCTGGGACGGAGAAGTGGAGCTGAGTGGTGTCTCATAGGAGGAGGTGGTGCTGGTGGTGGAGGTGAGCTGGGGCGGGGAGTAGTTCCTCTGCGTCCCCCGCCCTTACTGTGGCCCCCCTACCCCAGCTCACCTCTGCCTCCGCCTCCTCCCATGGAGGAGGAGCGGAGGTGAGCTGGGGTGGGGGAGCCCTGGGGAGGGCCACAGCAAATAACGGGGTGTATGTGTGTGCGCACGGAGGAACCGCTTGCAGTAATACAAATTCTGATATAACGAGGTAGAGCAGCCCCGTCCCCTGGAGTGCTGCTTTACCGCATTATATCTGAATTTGCGTTATATTGGACCACATTATATCGGGGTAGAGGTGTACAAACTTTCTTGTAGGGCTGTCTATCACAGTTAATGCCTGCAATTAACTGAAAACAAAATTCATGTGCTAATTTTTTTAAGCAGCATTAATCACATACCTCTGGGCAGGAATGGCATCATTGGCTGCACAGTGTCCGGTCAAGCCAATAACCCAACCTACCTCTAGAGGACAGGAAGAGAAGAGGAAATGAGAAGAAGAAGAGGCTCCCATCCCAGCTCCAATGGAGAGGTAGGGATCTTGACCCCACCATGCCCCCCCAAGCTCCAGGGACCGACACCCCTCCCACACTGTGTCCCATTACTCCTGGCCAGTCCCCTCGCTCTGGGGACTGACACCCACCCCCTCGCCATGTGCCATTGCCCCTGGCTGGTTCCTCACTCCAGGGACTGACATCCCCACACCATGCTTCAGTGACCCCAGGCTGGGCTCTCATTCCAGGGGATACCCATAGAGAACAGGGGTCTGGCAAGCTCAGCCTCTCTTCCCCTGCTGCATGCGGAGTCCCTTGGGTAATAATCTACCCTCCCTCGCAAACTAGGGCTTGCTCAGCTGAAGGGAGCCCACCTAGCTCAGTAAAAGGAAGCAATCCTGGTACCAGAAACCACCCTTTCCCTAAGCAGCAGCAAGACACCTCCTGGATCCTCCTCATGCACAAGTCATTGCTTGCTTCCCCCCACCCCACCCTCAAGCACTGAATGCAGATTTCTAAGATGAAACTCTCTGCAGACAGGAGGTGAATCCAGAAACAACTGGAGCAGCATCAAGAATTCACCCTTATTCTGCACAACTCTCACCCTCCCATCTCCAGAATATTGACTTGCTGAGATAAAAAAAATCTTAGCCCTTCAATAAGGCAAGATTCCTCTAAAGGAGGAACAAGAATTTGGACTGAGTGGAATTGTAGGCTCTAAAATTTTACATTGTTTTATTTTTGAGTGCAATATAATAAAAAAAATAATACTACATTTGTAAGTTCAACTTTCATGATAAAGAGATTGCACTACAGTAATTGTATGAGGTGAACTGAAATACTATTTCTTTTGTTTATATTTTTACAGTGCAAATATTTGTAATCAAAAATATTATAAACTGAGCACTGTACACCAGTGATCCCCAACTTTTTTCGTCTGGCGTGCGCCAAAAAAAGGCGAGTGCTGCCGGTGGAGCACCCCTGCTGTACACTTTGTATTCTGTATTGTAACTGAAATTAATGTATTTGAAAATGTAGAAAAAACTTCTCAAAATATTTAAATTAATATTGTATTATTTAACAGTGCGGCTAATCACAATCTCTCTCGTCGCTTGACAGCCCTACTTTCTTACTAATATTTTCTTTTAAATTTACTTTCCCCTTCATACTGTTTATTTTTACATTTCGCTCAGCTTGAACATAGACTTGCCATCAGGTTCTGCTGTGGTGTTTGGGCTGACAACAGTTTATGGAAATGCTGAAAAATAGAACACTAAATTGAAAGTTTGGAAGAGTTCCCTATTTATATTAGGTTTTATAAAGCCTTTTTTCCCCTCCTCCCCCAAAGTCTAGTCTTTGGCTTAAATCTAGTTTATGCTAATGGATGTTTACATGTTAATGGAATTCTTCAGTTGTGAAGACTAAAGAGAAGTGTTGTACACACTTCTTTGTAAATTTATCCTATCACCAGTTTGCATAAACATGCCTATGTTTTTTTTAGTACCAGACAGATGTTTTGCATCTTTCCCAGCACGCTTTAAAAAAATATGGTCCCAAATGAGAGTTGTTATGGCTGTCACACAGCTTCTCAGAAGGTCACCAGTTTTCCTACTCCCCCAAGAACATTTCAGATAAGTCATAAGGGGCATAGCAACAATGTTAGAAAAATCATTGAAGCATATAGGAATCTGTGGTGAATTAAACTCGTTTTTATTCTACACACCTCTGCAATCAAGGCATTTTCTATGAAAGCAAATAGAGTACTGTACTCCATTGATGCAAGGTAGCGGCATGCCTGTTGTGCCCACTGCTTTGAAATGGTGCACACTTATGTATTCACAATTCTCTTGGTAGCAGAACATTGCAATACAGTTTTCTGAAAAGGTTTCTCTCAAAATATTTACTCGTCACCTACTGAAGGACTGAACCTACTTGCCACAGACTGCTAACCCTGTAGTTACTTCTCACACCAGTTGCTGAGGAGGCAGCGTGCAGTGCCTGGTTCCCTCAATCTTTTATACCAGCAGCTGGCTAGTTAAATAGATGTGCAGAGATGAGGGATAGAGCTTCACTTCCATCATTTCCTTTCCTCACAACTACTAGAAGGGAGAAACTTCGGTCTCTCCCTTCCTCACCACCAGAGATTCATGGGGGCTATGAGAATGGATGTGTCCACTATTTTATCTTTCTCCAGCCTGCTGTACTTTTTGATCATCCTCTGAATAAACTCCAGGCACTACTGCTTGACAAAGCTATGAGTAATAGTGTGAAATTGGTATGATTTGTAACAGTTTCACTCTTGCCCGGAGGCTCCTGAATAGCAGCAGGAAAACTGCTTTGAGTTCAAGTATTATTCTGCTGTTGCTTGGGAAAGCGAACGAGATTCAGCATACTCACTGGCACTATTCAGAACCCTTTGGTCAGCAGCAACTGTCAAGAATTACATGATTTTCACTTTGGTGCTGCTTGGAAAAATTAAGAGCAGCAGAAGCAATGCAATATCTTTCTGATTCATCAAAACTGCATCAGTTTACACGGGCTATTTTCAAACATTAAAGGGATTTAAATAAGTAAAGCTTAAGTTTTGAACAAATTGATGACTCAGGCACTCACTTTTTCTAGGAAAAGTATCCCATTCTCCATGGGCAAGTGGATATCTTTAGGCCCTGGTTTGATATCAACACTCAATATCTTGTCTCTCAAGTACGGTGCAGTGCTACACATCTGTGGCAATATACCCATGATTACCAACATATAAAAGAGCCCATCCTTAGAAAAAGTTGTCTATTAATGACTTTACAAGTTCAGAAGATCTTCTATCATGAATCACTTTCATACAATGAAGTAGTCAACAGTTGCATACTTCCACCGACAGAAAAACCCAATTACATCTGATAGCCAAGAAAGGCTAGGATAGAAGTATATTAATGGAAGTCAGAGTTCCTTTCTAGTTTTATTTTTGCCAGGCAGACATTCTGTCATTGCGCACACACTTAGTTTGATCACAGCATTCAAGGCTTGTCTTTAGACAGGGTATTCAGAAAGCCAAACCAAATGTCTAAACCTGTTCTCCGATTCTCCATCATTGGCTATAACTGGACTGCAGTTTTCTAGTAAGGGGGGGGGGGGGGAGGGGAAAATCAGATGCACTTGGTGGGACTGCAATAGCTTTAACAAGACTTGATTTCATGTATGCCAACATTTTAATGTTGAATTCATATGATTAATATATCACAGCTAATGCTCCTTCAATTTGAGTTAATACAAAACAGACTGTCTAACTTGGTTTTGAATGTGGACTGCACAACATCTGCCAAAAATTCTCTTATATACCAGAGTGAAAAATGCCTAAAATTGTAACTTATCAAATTCGGAAGGCAATTAAGAGTACCTAGTTAAACTTCCACAAGATTTGCAAACAGAAGGGTGAGTGATCAGAGTAGAACTCTTTTCTCAGGCTCTAGGATTCACAGCAGCATTGCATTTAAATTCAAATCTCAGGGGCAAGAAAAATGAGAGATGCCTGCATTGTTACTGATCTTGTGTTAAAAATTCATGAAAGGTGTTTGACACAACTGGAATTCATTAGAAGCTCTAGGCCTAGCTAACAGCTAGGTGTAACTGTGCTTTCAGTCAAGTCTTCCAAACACTGGAAATAACCCCAAAAGACTCAAAATTGTTGCTCTTATCTCAACTACTGCGATATACTGAAGCCAATACCATTAGAATGTAGATCTAAAGCAAGGTGCTTCACCTATTTGCCTTCAAGAGCACAATTCTCCATCCAAATACTTAAATGGCATTTGTCAAATACCTATGTTTTTTTTAATTGATTGCAATATTTTATTTGAAAATAAAATCTGACAGTTTCCCTTTTCCACTTCGCTGATTTTCCCCTGCATTTGAAGTTGAACTAAGACACCTGTGTACTTTGTCTATGCATTAGCATCAATTATGTTGACATAAGTCTGGGCTGTATCTGTTGTACATATTATCTCCAACACCTTTGAAGGATACAACCAATAGACAATGATGCAGTTCTAGTTACAAACAGATCTAACAAGCAAGTTTGATTAAAGTTACAAGGCAAATACCTTAACTGGTTTCTTTGATTCCTTGCTCCACTTCCGGGAGAAGTTTTATCAGTCACCCCGCTGCCTAGTTCTAACTCTATGGTCACCCCCATTCCCAAGCTTCCAAAAGAGAGAAAACAAACCATTCCCACCCCAAAAAAACAGCAGGGAAAAAGAGGCAGCAGGGTCACCTGAGGGCAACTCCAGTGTTAAAATGCATAAAGCTGATGGGATCAGCATTAATTCCCACAGGGACACAGACACACCATGGAGTGGGAACAGATCACAGCATGAGTGGCTGAGCCTGTACCCACCCACAAAATCTAATCCAGGTATAGCACCCAGAAAGGGACTTCTGTGGAGCCAGAGACAGGATGCCATAAAATGGACCCTCTATGTTAAGACAGCAGGTTTTCTGCTCCTGTCCACTCAGAGGATCATTGAGTCCCACATCACTATCAACGGGGAAGGAGCAAAGAAGTACCTAATTGTTTGTTTTGTTTCTGCTATAGATTCCAAAGACAGCATATGGAAGCAGAATTTCACATTGAACAACATCCAAAAAATAAATTGCTCTTTTTTCTCCAATTGACAGAACTGAATTAATCTGTCTTTAGCAATGAGAGTGAATAAACTTATTTACAGCAAGTGTACTGCTATTTGATTAGATTTACTAAGCCATATATCTGCCAACTATTATGCAACCTGTTTTCATGGCTCTGAACTAATTGAGTATTTCCCCCAAGCAATACTTTAACAAAAAACATTCATCAGACGTTGACATTTATCTGTTTACTCAATACTGATCTCCAAGTAGATCATTTTATAAATCTATTAGAAAAGTAATATTTTAAAAGCTGTATCAATATTAAGGTTGTGAGGAAACTGCAAGATGAAATGTTAAACTTATCTGCTACAGATAAGGCTACCCAGCAGGAACATGATATTCCCTAAATTACAATATATTATGTTTTGCCTACCAAAACAGGAAAATTGTAACAGTGTACAACATTCTAACAGCAATGTCACTATTGAGAAGATTAGGAATGAATTTATAATTTTAGGTGGAAAACCCAAATAAGGAATAATTAATTCCAGAGTACTTTCATTTTTCCAGAATTTTAAACTTCTAACAAACTGAAAACTTCTCAGATCCAGATTAAAAAAAATTAACTGGGAATTACAAGGATGTCTTTTCTATAGAGAAATCTTATTACCCCAAGCAGAGGTAATCACCAGCTGCTCACACTACATTTAACATTCTTGATCTACTTAAGCAGAGTTGGACAGCAATTTCCTGTCCCAAAATATGAGGTATTGATCACAATTTCATTTAACCTGTTATTTATAATCATTCATTTCAGTGAGGTACACAACGGTACACTCAAATGCAGTGTACATTATTTATCAGTCATTTTCTAAGAGAAACTTTACAACTATCAGCAATCTTACCACCCAATAAAGTTCTAAAAATTCCAGCACTAAATACTGATGGTAAATTATAGGTACATGTCCAACCTTCTTTTTAAAGTAATGCCTTGATGTACAATAGCCCAAGTTTTTTAGGCCTTTGGCTGGGTGGGGGGGGGGGGGGGGGGAAGAGGTTTGTTTTTTTTAAAGTAGTCCCTATGGTTGTTTTGCTTTTAAATATTACAGAATTAAACTACCGTGTATTTGCTGAACACATAATGATGGCTTAGGTGGAATTTAAAGAATGTACAGACTTTTCCTGTTTAAGGAAAAACTATCATTGCCCCTTTAAGAGATAGTGGAGAAAACTCGTACAGAATAATATGCAGCAATAAAACACTAGAGAGGACTAACCAAATGGCAAGCAATTTATAGCAAGATATTCTCCACAGCAGGAAAACTTCACAAGTAGGGAAAAAACATGAGGGGGGAAAAAAAAAAAAAAAAAAAAAAAAAAAAAAAAAAACTTACTGTTCAAAAAATACCCTTTACCCCAGGGAGTCCCAGATTGCTACACGCTTTTGAGAAAATCTAACAAGGCACTTCAACCAGAAAAGCCAGGAGTAAGCCACATGCCAGCTACTTGTGGAGGTACCAAAATAGTGAAGCTATCTTGAAACTTGTATGCTATGAACTCAATTTATACCAACTCATTTCACCGAGGTAACCACACAGTGATAACACTATTGACATCTAGGTCTGAACTGATGACAGTATATCCTATTGCAAATGTCCTGAGCCACCTACTTCCTTCACACCTGCTACACAGAGTTTATGAGATGTGCATTGTATATTATAAGCACTACACATTAAAATAGTTACGTTATTGTGGGTAAGCTTTCCCACAAAAATTTCATCATATGCACTTTGAAAAGCCAACATTTGATTCCAAATCATTTTCAGAATGTGCAGATTTCATTACTACAAGTACATTTAGCAAATATTTCCTCCTTCACGTACTTGCCAAATCTAGAATCCAGACTTCTTCACTCTCCTGCAATAACGATACCGCAACTACCCTTTTTGATGTATAAAAAAGTACAAAGAGTGCTGTATTAAGAGGTTGTGTCACTGACGTGGGATAAATAATGAACTCTATCTAGCCTTGCCAAGTAGCTAAAAATCCATTTCCTCATTCTTTTTAAAATATGTACAGCAAATTGTTAATTAGATCTACACATCCATGCAACTGATTTATATTCTTTAACAATTTTTTTTCAAACTTTGCTGTACTTTCCCCAATGAAAATGGAATGCTACAGTAAATTCTTCAACCATAGATACGAAAGGCAGTCACTCAAATTTCAGACAAAAACTTTTTCTCTTCTACTTCAGTAGGTTCAATTCAAAATGTAATATTGCATTTTACAGGATGGGGTTTGGAATTCTAAAGAAAAAACAAACCCCATACACTGGAATGTTTACTACATCAAGAATTGTTAACTCTTTATACATTGCCATTAAACTTCATTTAAAGGTTTATAGGTGTACACCCCCAAAAAACAGTTAACATTCCATTTCAATGTATTTTTCTGACTGGAGTTCAGTGATATTGATTCTAGGAGTTAAAATGTATTTCAAATCTCAGTTTACTACATTCAGATGGTATTTAAAGGACCACACAGAGACATTACCGAATGAGGAACTGACAATGGGTCGAACAAAAACTCGTCAATTGCATGAAGCTATTTATTGATAGTAGCAATCTAGATCCCTGCAAATCTGCAGCAATCCACTTTATATCTGTGGATATCCACATCCGCGGATGCAGCTATACACGGGCCATATTTGTAGAACGCAGATCGGATGTCGATACAAAATTTGTATCCACATGGGGCTCTACAGATAGAGATACTATTTTAGTTTTAACTAGCAATCGAGGGTAAGGAACATAATCAATTTCAAATCCAGTCAATTTAAAGAGAAGAAGAATGAAATGAAATGAAATTTCAGGTATTACATCTGCTCCCAAAGACCTGTGACAATTTTTGTGGTTTTACAATCATATTTTCCTATTTTTAAGTAGCTTGTTTCTTGATTACTGTTGAATGTCCCACACAAAAGGGAAAAATGACTAGCCTCTCCTCCCACATTTATTTTTGTTGATTTGTGCAGGTGAACCTTATGCCCCGCAGAGCCCCATCAACAATGGTACTCCTTGAGGACACAGATCACCACAGACAATCCACTAGCAGGATCAAGATTTAAATGAAATCAAAACTGATCCAAAACTCACTACATAAAGCATTTTAAGTTAAAGTAAGCCAACTGGGGGAAAAAAAATTGTTGTCTAATCTCTTTACTGTGATTTTCTCTATGTGTTATTAGAAGTAACAGCAGGTAAACCATTTTCAGACTGAAGTACATTTTAAGGTGATTTTGCTCCTTTAAAAAAGCACCACAATTAGATTGTTAGTCATTTTTCTGTTGACTACCTCACCCCTTTAAAAGCAAGCATTCGTTTTTTGTTTCTCTGGGTCTAACCTTCTTCCACCAGGCATTGTTTTTTTTTTTTTTACTCAGTGCAGCTTCCTTGTTCCATCACTCCTTTATTCATGCTCATCTTTCCTCACTGCACTTTATTTCAGTTTCTCCTGTTTTTAATTGCCCCTCTCTGTCTCTCTCCATTTTTCTGGAGAGGACCTGATAACATAATTAAGTTTAACTTATTTTCTCCCTCAAGGCCACCACAGAAACCTCTCTTTCAGGTCTAATCTGCAGGGGATGCGCAAGAGGATCCTTGGGAGTGCACGGCAGGAGGAGCGCTTTTTTGGGGGGGGGGCATACTTCGGCATGGCAGGGGTGCATGCTCAAAAATTTTTTACTGATAGGCATGCACGATCAAAAAAGTTTCAAGACTACTGAGATAGAGTGATGAAGTATTACAAGGAAAAGCAAACAGCCTCTGCCAGAATGAGGGCTGAACTCCATTCTGAACTAACAAGCATTATCAGTGGACCACAAGATACTTCCCTTTTTGTAACTTAATTTTTCCCCCTTACAGTTTATCCTTCCCTTCCATTTTCTTTAGGATTTCACTCATGTTTGCTGCACATACTACATTCTCAATAGGAGCTGTAAAGGTCTCCTTTGCAAATATTAGGATTTCCAGTTATTTTACATCCATCCATTTCTTCAAAATAGGAGATTCTCCTCTACCGAAATACATTAGTTATTTTTACACCTTGGTGTTTTGTTGACTAAAGAACTATCACTTTCATTTCACTGTTTTTGGGAGCACATTTAACACAGTAGTTATAAACATCACTAAGACTAATTTTCCTTTCTTCAACCTTCCATATTTCCCTCTTCCAGTTATTTTCTTGCTAGTGTCCTCTTTGCCAATCTTTCCTCCCCAAGCACTAGACAATCTTCAAAAAAGTTATTTATACTACCAAAAACATGTGCATGTTTTATATTTTCTTGGCTTCAATAAAAAATAAGACTTAGATGAAAGTACATAGACTACTATGATTACAAAGGGGAAAGTGATTATGTCTAAAAAGTAATTTAAAAAGAGACAACTTAGTGGTTTAAGAATCAGAGTTGAAATGCTCAGCTTAACTGAAACAACAGGGTCAAATACCAACACGTGATCAGTTAAGCTCCTCAGCTATCCATGATACAATAAACCAAGTTAAATGCAGTTTAACTTTTGTGGTTTTGGCGATAACAACTGAGATCCCATATACTCTACATTGGCATTGGGGAGGGGGGGGTTGTACTTTACGTAAGAATATACATTTGATTCAGTATGCAGCACCAAAGGTTTTTTTGCTTTCATGGTTGTTCGCTAAGCTAGATACCAGTTAACACCTACCCCTCCAGTCCACCCAAGGTAGCAACCCTGACATCATATACACTCTCTGAAATGCAATCAGATCCTTGGGAGTGAATGATGTTATATAAATGCAAAATGTTGTTCAAGAGATCTTGCAATAAAGATCTTGAGATTAAAAGAAATGTTGTTCTACCGCTTGAAATAATGCAATTAACAGGGAGAAGTTACTAGGTATTTTTACGTGACAGTTTATGGGCAGCCACCCCCCAGACAAACTTGAACCCACATAAAGGAAAAGCACGTTACAGCGACGGCTTCAGACCCGGGGCTAACTGTGCCGGGATGCCCCGCTGCGTCCCGGGCCCGGCCCGCGCCTGCGAGGCGGAAAGTCACCCGGAGGAATCACAGCATCCGGAGCCCCGGGGGACCGACACCAAGGGCGGTAGGAGGCCCGAGCCGGGGGGGAAGCAGCGAGAGTTGCCGACACGGCCAGTCCCCCTGCCCCGCACGGCACCGGCGAGAGCTGAATCCAGGCAGCTGCTCGGCGCCAGCCTCACTGGCCGTAGCCCCGGGGGAAGCGCCCGAGCAGGAGCCAGGCAGGCCCCGGGCACAGCGCCCTGGCGGCTGCGGGACGGGGCGGCAATGCCGGGGTCCCGGCGGGAGGGGCGCCAGGCGCCGCAGGGGCCCCAGCCCCGGGAAAAGGACAAGCCCGGATACCGCACAGGGCCAGCCGCCGGCACCGAGCCGCCTCGCAGAGAGACCCACCGCGCGGGCCAGGGGTCCCGGCTACCAGCCCCGCTCTCACCTCGCCGCGCCGCTGCCCCGCGGCAACAGCCATTTCCCGTCCCTGCCGCCGCCGCCGCCGCGGATAAAGTCACTGGAGGGACGAGCCCGCCGCCGTGCGCTCACTTCCGGCCGGGCCCGAGAGCCCGCCCCCTGGGGGCGGAGGCCAGGCGCTGAAGAGACGGGCAGGAGGAGGAGCGACTCTGATGGGGGGCGGGGAAAGGGGTGATAAGAGCGGGGGGCGGAGCGTGGCCTGTTGCGCAAGGGTGGGGCTCTGCGTGAGCCCACACAGGCGTTCTTATTGTTACGTCATTGTTTATGGCTGTAATGACGGGGGGGCTGAGTCACTTGGACCATGGCCTATTGCTCACAGCACCACGGGAAGGTGGCAGGGCAGCCAGCCCCAGCTTCTCCCTTTTATACTGGAACCAACCCCCATACCCAACAGGCTGGTTCCTGTAATGGTGATTTGGGGAGGGGCCAGATTCCATGTTCCAGCTTAGACAGCCTGGCTCATGTTGTGGGCATCCTACATTCTGCAGAGCCTGCGTATTTTGTAGCAACAAAAATCCCTGCCAGAAATTTTTCACATGGTATGCACAACTGAACTACACTTGCTTTAGGGGTCATATTACCATCAATCAAGGGGCTGCTGGGCCAAAGTTCAGTAAGTAACGTTGTGACCAGCAACCTCTGTCAATGTGTTGCCAGGCCAAAGCTGAGTGGTAATGCAACCCTGCACACCAGGTCATACTGCCTCTCAGTTTGGAGGCCCTCTCAAATAGGGCCTGGGACAAACTGGCCTGTGCCATCCCTTGCATGAACAACATGCAATCAGCTTGCAAACACTACTCAAGAAAGACCATTGTGAAAATTTTCCCTTGAAATCAATGAACTACACAGGCAGGAAAATGCCTATTGTGTCATTGCACAAACAGCACAGGCTGTGTCAGAAGAACTGAGGGAGATTTTAAAAATCTGGTGGAAAACCACATTGCAGCAAAAAGGACATATTTTAAAGACTGCCTTCAATTTAATTTAACCTAAAAATCTTTGACCAGGCTGTAAAGGCTGGATATTGTCATCAAAATGAATTGCCATATCGAAAGAGATGCAGAGATTTTAGGGGGAGGTGCTACTCAACCTAATTTCCTTTTCTTATCGTCTGATCTACGTAAGAATTTTCAGAATTACTGGAAACTTGCATAACAAACATGTCCTTCTCCGGAGCTGCAGTTCAGTACAAATACAAAGAACTTCCTTTATCACATGCTGTGGAGGAAGGGTACTGAGTGTGCTTTCTGGGGAAGAGAAAATAAATCAAACTAAGAGTTTTGGAATGACGCTAGTAAAATAGAGTTAGATATATATAGCTTGTGATTTTTAATAGCAGAAGTAGTATTTCAGCATTTGTCAGTGGAGGCTCTAATGTAATCAGGGACATCTTCCATTAAATAAATATTCACTTACTGTAATTTTACAAAATATTTCATAGCCCCCAAATTATCAGCATTTGGAGTACTGAATTTTTCTGAACTGTCAGAATGAAAAAGAAATAAAAATTTTGTCTTAGTAATCTCTGAAAAGTACAAATTGTTTTTTGTATGTTCAAAAGTATTATATATGGCATTTTAGACCAAGGTTAGGCAAATATAACATCTCATAATATCTAATAAAATGCATTATATGTACTGTAACAAAAATATTATTTTTCAGTATTAATTTTGTAAAAACTTACCAAGAGAATGACACCGTATTCTCTACATTCCAAGATGTGTCACTCACAATGATCAAATGATTCACTGTGACTATTGACATTTTATTCAGATAATGAACAACTTTTGACATTTCTGAAGACCCTCAAAACAACAAACTATATAATTCCAGCTAGATGGCACATGAAAAACTCTCAGTAAATTGCTCAGTTCATGAAGAAATTACATATATTGCTTACCTGGAATATACTCTTGTCTTAGTTTTTATATTGGCACCCATCATGGCAGTATCTGACTGCTTATTGTAAGGATTAATCAGTTAGGCTCTGATCCTGTACCATTAAAATCAATGGGAGCTTTGCTATAGGATCAAGACCTTTAGGTCTGATAGTGAAAACACCCTGCATTCAGGGGCTTGCATGATTGGGCTTTTAATGATTATAGTTGTAAAACACTACAAAGGTGTTAGATATTACTTAAAATATGACTGCCTGGGACTGGACCAAATATGAGTCATAGAAATTTGATACAGAAAGAGACTAATTTGGTAATTTAGTCCATTTCACAGACCAATGCAGAATTATTCTCTTCAGTCTATTATCAAGTCTATTTCCAAGTCTAGATTAAATGTCATAAGCAGCAGGGGCTCTTGCTGTCAGGAAAGTTTCCTGATATTCAGCCTACATTTTTTTTATCTCATCATAACTAGTTACCTAACTATCTACTCTAATCTATTTAAACACATTCCTATAGTGCCCATCACTATGGTATATAAGTACTGATCCCCTTGTATACCCTAAAATATCCCCTTTTTTTGTTTGTTTGAAAAGAAATTCTATAAAAATAGCTATGTGTGGTACAATGGTCATAGTTTCTCAACTACATCCACATTAAATTTGTTCATTTTACACCTCCTGCCTTTGTACCATTAGATATACTTTAATAGAGTTCCCATCCAGCTTTCGGAACTTGTCTCCTATTTGTTATGTGTCCAGTAGGGGTTCTCTTATATGTAAGGTATTATGGCACCAACACACCTTTTTGGAGTAGTCAAACTTTCAATGATGAGTGGATCCAACCAAGTGGTTCTGCTTCTATAATGGTAACTACTTGGTACAAGCCCAGCTTGTAGGTAGGACAAAATTATCGCATTCTTATTTGAACTGATGAGGGGGATGCTGACACAGCACACAGTTGTGGAAAAGCAACATCACTTGCCCCATAACCTCAGCCATGCTGAACACAACGCCATCTACAGCCTCAGAAACAACCCTGACATCATAATCAAAAAGGCTGACAAAGGAGGTGCTGTCGTCATCATGAATAAATTGGAATATGACCAAGAGGCTGCTAGACAGCTCTCTAACACCACATTCTACAGGCCATTATCCTCTGATCCCACTGAGGATTACCTAAAGAAACTACACCATCTGCTAAAAAAACTTCCTGACAAAGCACAGGAACAAATCTGTACAGACACATGCCTAGAACCCCAACCAGGGGTATTCTATTTACTACCCAAGATCCATAAACCTGGAAATCCTGGACGCCCCATCATCTCAGGCATTGGCACCCTAACATCAGGCTTGTCTGGTTATGTGGACTCTCTCCTCAGGCCCTACGCTACCAGTACTCCCAGCTATCTTCGAGACACCACTGACTTCCTGAGGAAACTACAATCCATCGGTGATCTTCCAGAAAACACCATCCTAGCCACTATGGACGTAGAAGCCCTCTACACCAATATTCCACACAAAGATGGACTACAAGCTATCAGGAACAGTATCCCTGATAATGTCACAGCTAACCTGGTGGCTGAACTTCGTGACTTTGTCCTCACCCACAACTATTTCACATTTGGGGACAATATATACCTTCAAGTCAGCGGCACTGCTTTGGGTACCCGCATGGCCCCACAGTATGCCAACATTTTTATGGCTGACTTAGAACAACGCATCCTTAGCTCTCGTCCCCTAACGCCCCTACTCTACTTGCGTTACATTGATGACATCATCATCTGGACCCATGGAAAAGAAGCCCTTGAGGAATTCCACCATGATTTCAATAATTTCCATCCCACCATCAACCTCAGCCTAGATCAACCCACACAAGCGGTCCATTTCCTGGCCACTATTGTGCTAATAAGCGATGGTCACATAAATACCACCCTATACCGGAAACCTACTGACCGCTACACTTACCTACATGCCTCCAGCTTCCATCCAGGACACACCACACGATCCATTGTCTACAGCCAAGCTCTAAGATATAACCGCATTTGCTCCAATCCCTCAGATAGAGACAAGCATCTACAAGATCTCTATCAAGCATTCTTAAAACTACAATACCCACCTGCTGAAGTGAAAAAACAGATTGACAGAGCCAGACGAGTACCTAGAAGTCACCTCCTACAAAACAGGCCCAACAAAGAAAATAACAGAACACCACTAGCTGTCACCTTCAGCCCCCAACTAAAACCTCTCCAGCGCATCATCAGAGATCTACAACCTATCCTCAAAGATGATCCTTTACTCTCACAGATCTTGGGAGACAGACCTGTCCTCGCTTACAGACAACCCCCCAACCTAAAGCAAATACTCACCAGCAACCACACATCACTGAACAAAAACACTGACCCAGGAACCTATCCTTGTAACAAAGCCCGATGCCAACTCTGTCCACATATCTATTCAAGTGACATCATCATAGGACCTAATCACATCAGCCATACCATCAGGGGCTCGTTCACCTGCACATCTACCAATGTGATATATGCTATCATGTGCCAGCAATGCCCCTCTGCCATGTACATTGGCCAAACCGGACCGTCTCTCTGCAAAATAATTAATGGACACAAATCTGACATCAGGAATCATAATACTCAAAAACCAGTGGGAGAACACTTTAACCTGTCTGGTCATTCTATGACAGACCTGCAGGTGGCTATTTTACAACAGAAAAACTTCAAAAACAGACTCCAACGAGAGACTGCTGAGCTGGAATTGATATGCAAACTAGATACAATCAACTCAGATTGAATAAGGACTGGGAATAGTTGAGCCATTACAAACATTGAATCTATCTCCCCTTGTAAGTATTCTCACACTTCTTATCAAACTGTCTGTACTGGGCTAGCTTGATTATCACTTCAAAAGTTTTTTTCTCTTACTTAATTGGCCTCTCAGAGTTGGTAAGACAACTCCCACCTGTTCATGCTCTCTGTATGTGTGTATATATATCTCCTCAATATATGTTTCACTCTATATGCATCTGAAGAAGTGGGCTGTAGTCCACGAAAGCTTATGCTCTAATAAATTTGTTAGTCTCTAAGGTGCCACAAGTACTCCTGTAGCTTTGTTTATGAAGGCATAATTATAATGATCTCTCTGTGCCTTGGGTCAAAGAATGGTGTCACCCTTAAAGTATTTATGATACAGGAAATCACTAATGTGAACATATAAATGCTGTACACATGTATAACCAGTGTCACTATTTTGGCACGGTATGTGCTATCAATGATACACTGATAAAATATCTAAATTGCCCTGTACATTTTCAGGGACCCTTTTTCAAACACATGTTTTGTAAGGGTAGATTTGTATGACAGGCAGATTGGAAATAAAGGTTGGTCCTTGACTAAATAAAAATTGTAAATTCAAAGCATACATTAACAACCTTTTGTTACTATAAACACTTTCTCCAATTAATGGGAAAAATGTCTTTTAAGGATCAACTCTGCCACTGCTATGCTCACCATCCTTGACACTCGTAGGACACTAAGCTTGATTCTCATATGTTTTGTCTTAACTGCATATTTCTTTCCTCTGTAGTTTTGTATTACATCTTTTTATTATTTAAATATAGTTATTTTGTAGGAAAATCAGTATTGGTATTTTATGATACATTATTAATAATTACAAATGTGGATTTATGAACTTCTAATTAAACAAATGATCAGCTGCCTAGAACTAACTTCTCACAAAAGTATATTAAACTTATAGGATCTGATCCAATGCCTACTGAAGTCGATGGAATTCCTTCTTGGTATATGGCATTAGTTCTCTTGGTTAAAAACAGGAATGGTTCTAGCTCCAAATTCAGAGCTGTATTTTTAAAAACTTACCGTCCAAATTCTGGGAGTGTTTTTATTTGGGGTCCTGTTTCTGTCCTTTATATAAGTAGGAGTAGCTGTGAAATTTGTACCAAGATCCAAGTTTGGTTTCTGACCTCCTCACGCCAATGTTTGGATCTAATAGTTTGGCTTACACCCATGTTTAGTTTAATATAGTTTCAGGTTCATTTCACTGCAGTGTTTTCACAGAGGAATAACAGAATAAATGTATGCAAAAGACAAATAACAATGTGCAACTAATTATGAGAATAGTTCTTCTGACAATATTCAAGACACAATACAACTTTTATGTATGCCCAGTGCAAAAAGATAAAATATGTACATACAAATAATTTTTAAGCTTACATGAAAATATTAAAATAGATTTTTTGTTAAACTTCTACAAAGTTACACCTTAAACAGTTATTCACAACCTATTCAGGTGATTCTTCCAGGTTACCCGACCAAGATCTTAGCTGTATTATTTGTATTGCTAGCTAGCTTTTATTAACTGGTGAGAGTAAGCTCAAACACCATTGTGAGTTAAACTGTACTTCACTGAATTGGAGGTTGGTACTGGAAACACACCTGTCATTAAGGGCCTGAACCTGTTTCCATCAAAATCAGTAGAATAGGATTAGGCCATAATATAGGAATGGGGAGCATAGCATGCCAGTCACAAAAGCCTAAAATCCTAATACTGACATATGGATCAGTAGTTGAGAACAACTGCTTTAAAAATAGGGAATTAGATCCATAGAGCTATTCTGATTTGGAGCTGAGGATTTGACCCAATATCAATTTTAAAAAAATAAAGATTTGGTGCAATTTGGATCTTAGTTTGTACTATATACACACAATATAAGGAGAAGGGGGAAATTTTTTAATTTTTAATAATTAAATAAAATATACCATTTTATTTTTCTCAATGTACTACTCATATGAGGAAAGTTACTCATCTGCATGCAGGATCTGGACCTTGTTCAGGAAAACTATAAGATCCATTTACATTTGGGCTAATGGTTAAATATCTTAAAGGCATGTAAAGTTATTTTATCTTTTGGATAATTAGCTTTTACAGATGATGGAAATAATTACATGTTAAGAAAATATTTTCAAAGGTATTCAATAATTACACCTCTACCTCGATATAACGCTGTCCTCGGGAGCCAAAAACTCTTACCGCGTTATAGGTGAAACCACGTTATATCAAACTTTCTTTGATCCACCAGAGTACACAGCCCCGCCCCCCCGGAGCACTGCTTTACCGCGTTATATCCGAATTCGTGTTATATCGTGTCGTGTTATATTGGGGTAGAGGTGTATTAGCTAAAATGGCATAATAGTTGCAATTCTAGAGCTAAATCTTTCTTACCTTACTCTTACAACTAGTACTAGTGCTCTCACTGGGACTATTCAAGTGTGTAATGTGAGCAGGATTTAAACCCTGTCTGCACATTAATTAGAACTTGTATAAAAGCTTCAGTTAGGATTTTTTTTTTTAAAAAAGAACTTTTAAAAACATCATTTTAATCTAATACCACCAGGGGGAGACAGGTTCATTTTGTACTCCAAAAGATTGTAAGATTGTATTACTTTATCAAAAATATGCCTGCAGGACTTTCAGTGTGTTTTCTTAGTATACTTTCTCTGAATGCCTTTTCTTGAGTAATCTTTACACTCTGAAATGTGTGTGTGCTTGTCATGTTTAAATACATGCTGCTTCCAGCTACAGGTGTTTATTCAAGAGAGTGCTGCTGTTAATATATTATTGTGGGGATTTTGGGGGGCGGGAATGCAGTTTTGGTGTCAGATTGCTGGTTGATTTGAAAGAGGAGAATAGATTGGGATTACATTTTGTTATAGTCTTATTGCTACGCCACAAACTGTAGATTTTTCACTGTCAGTATAGTCTGTCTACCTATGGTACTTATATGAATCCCATCAAAACTATAAAAATGAGGACTTGGGTCGGGCAATATAAAAATATATTATTGGGCAGAAAAATAGCATTCTGCTATGCAATTAAAAGAGTGACAGTGGATTCAAACGAAGGTAGATTTAAAAGAAACAACATTTTGTAGAGTACTAGTGTGGGTAAATCCTTTATATGCTAAGTACATGTACATTCTTTAGTCAACACTACAGTGCAGTATGGAGAGATAGGACAAACAGCAGATATTCATAACAGATTGTACTCATTTAGCTTGATAGTTAACCCAGATAAATTATATCTGGAAGTCTTACTAAACTGGCACCTAGTAATAAATACAAATAATTGAATATGTTTTATCCATTTGTTTTACCACAACCAGTTAATTGGTATAGTTTGAATTATAATCATCCATATCATAAAGCTTTTAATTTTATTTGCTTTTTCAAATACCTTTCATGTTACAAATAGTTAATAAAAAATGCTAACCGGAGGAGTGATAAACTTTATTTACTGGATAACAATGAGAGTACAACCAGAGAAATTTACAAAGGTATTCCTGGCTTAGAGGCTCTAATTAAGCATGTAATTCTACACTGGAAAAAATTCTGAATACCACACTTAAATGTTGGAAATATGAGGAACAACAAATCTAGTCTTCCATGCTTATGCTGGAGAATTTCCTGGATGTCTCAGAGTATGTGTATTGTGAGCACTCAAACCTTTAATTGAAGAGGCAGGGTACCTGATCTTCAACAAAGAAGTCTTTTGTTATAAAATGCTAGTCACTAAAGTTAAACAGGTGTTAACAAAAACAGAGTTTTGAACTTTCTAACTAAAAATCCCCCTTCTCACTTACTCAGTTTCTAATCTCTTGCTTCTTCTGCTGTCATCATTTCACTATTTCTCCAGTCACCACAGTGTCTTCCAGGGCAGACATGATCTCAATCACTAATGTAAAAACTAAGCAGGGGTTTGTTTGTTTTTTGTCTTTTGAAAGCAATAAAACTTGATATCATGAAGCAAAATAAAGAACAAGTCCAATTTTTATTTTTATTTTTTTAATTTGCAAAAGGGATTTTAAAAATAAGGGACAAGGTAAGGACAGCAAGGGAATGAAGGAAGGAGATGAACTATTTAGCATAGTTAAAATGATTATAACTAGGTAGAATGGGTTGAAGTTACAGAAACATTTTCCAAAGTTAGATCTATTAATGTGGAATAATCTTTCAATGGAAATAGTGAGACATTGCTTGAAAATAGCATGGACAGAACACTAAAGTGTAATTATACGGAAGAATCCTGCTTTGCAAGAGTAAGGGACAGATGAGCTAATAGAGCTCAATTCAGCCCTGGTGTAAGTAGGAACAACTCATGGGGTGAAATCCTGGGTTCACTGAAGTTAATAGGAGTTTTGCCATTGACTGCAATGGGGCCTAGATTTCATCCATGGAATGAAATGAAGTTACACCAAAGCTGAATCTGGACTTGCGCTTATATTATATTGTCTATATTTCCCTGTAACAGAGGACTCTGAAGTAAGTGTTTTGGATGGAATTAAATATGCAGAAGCAATAGCATCTGCTGAAGGTAATATACTCCTTAGTGGCTTTAGAACAGTTTATATTCTTGTCTTTTATCACTTTGTTCTGTAGACCCTGGGCATTGTTCAACACTGCTGATTTTCTCTTGTTAGCAATCCAGGTGCATCGCACAGATGTTTTTAAACATTTGAGCATAAGTGGATAAGGCTTGCCTCAGCTCCTTTCTGTAATAGTACTTTCAACTTATACAACCCCTTTAATGCAAGGATTTCAAAGAATTTTACAAGTATAGGTATTATTATCCCCATTGTATAGATGGGGAATATGCGGCAACGTTGACATTAACATTTTCAGACATGTCCACTAATTTTGAATGCCCAGCTTGAGACACCTTTGGGCCATGCAAGAAGATTGTCATTACCTCAGCAGAGTGGTCATGGAGCTGCTTTGTAACTCTCAGTGAGTATCTCTCTTCTCTATCCCGCGTATCTGTCCACATCCTAGTTCGGCTAATCAGGCTGGGCACAGGGCTCTGAATTTGTCTTTGGCTGACAGGAAAAGCATTGACTTGTTAATGTGCTGAAAAGTTAAAAAGTTGGTCTCCATGTTACTGTGGATACAGTGTTCTTTTCCTAGCACTTAAATCCCAGTACCGTAACCATTGGGGGAAAGTAAGGGTACATTCTTAACATTCCATTAGGTTTATAATCAACAGTATCACTGGGTTTCTGTTCAGCACAGACACTAAATGTTCTTTTGCTTGACAACAATGGAGACAACACTTATAAAGGTGGTGGCATGGCCCTCAGACTTCAGATACCGTAGGAGCAGGATTCAGATAGCAAGTCACTGAAATTTGCATGCTTACTCAAAATTTTAAATTTCTCTCACTGGTTTTAGATACTATAAAACAAAATATCCCAGATGAAAAAGCACCTCCATTTCTTTGTATTTTTGTTTTCCTCACAAAGTTTTTATGCTCTACTTAGTTGTTCTAAGTCAGGAAAAAATATGACTCTCTCTTACCCCAACTATATCACTACACCACAAGGGAAAACATGCTGCATTAGAAAAAGGTACCTATGTAGGTATATAATAAAACTAGAGGGTCACACACTTTGTTGCTTATATAGGCTAAACTGTACACCCAGTGGACCTTCACCCTTACTATAGCTGGGTAGCTCACCCACACTCCAGACAGTCCCTCCATGTGTGCCCCATGGCTCTCCATTATGGCCAGGCCCTCCCCCTACCAGCTGGCCCTTTGCCATGCTTTGGGCTACTCCCACTCCCCCAGTCAAAATTCTATTGATTTTGATGAAAACTGGAAAGTTCAGGCAGGGAGGGTGGGGGTGGGAGGGATGACAGATTGGGAGGGGGGGAGAGTCCCAGCTGGGGGGTGGGTAAAGGGGCCTGGCCAGAGTGGGGAGGGGCAAGGAACCCAGCTGAGGAGGGGTTTTCTGGAGTGGGTTAAAAAGGGACCACTAATCCTCCCTCTAGCCCTAAGATCACTCATTCCTGTATGCAGAATGACCAAATGGTGATTTTAGTGGAAATCAGACTTTTCCAGTTTTCTCGAAAATCAATGGGGTTTTGCTCATCAATATGTAGAACATTCCCTGAATTGTTGGAGCTGATCAGATATCATTTTCAAAAGATATCACATACGAACAAAGAAATGTCATCGATTTGAATATAGGACTTCACTTTTCTTGGCCAGTGATAATACTTCGCAGTTATATTGGGTGTGACAGGTTCCCCCTCAGGGTGCTACTTGGAACTGGGGTACCACTGAGCCCGCCTGACCCACCAGCCTGGGCCCCCTTTCACACTGTACTACTGTGACAGGCTCTCAAGCCCCCTCCAAAACACATACTGGTAGGGACACATCCAGCTGCAGCTTCACACAGATGCTGAGATCAGCTCTGCATGGAAAGGCTCAGCTAAGGAACTGCGAAGTTACTCAAGTGCACACCCCCTTTGAATGGTAAACCCAAAATTATACCATCTTTGGCTGTACAAGGAACTGTACAGCATAAGCTCATAAAATT
Source organism: Malaclemys terrapin pileata (assembly GCF_027887155.1). NCBI lineage: Eukaryota > Metazoa > Chordata > Testudines > Emydidae > Malaclemys > Malaclemys terrapin. The sequence continues at coordinate 50,766,104 of NC_071508.1, read as the reverse complement.
TGCCCTCTCCCTCAATGTGGAGAGGGATATGCAACAACTTTTTGCCCCCATTCCCTGTTCTGATTTCCACACACTGGTTTTAGACAAAACAAAAACAAGTTTATTAACTACAAAAGATAGATTTTAAGTGATTATAAGTGATAGCAAACATATCAAAGCAGATTACCTGGTAAATAAACAAAAAATGCAAACTGAGCTTAACATACTAGATAGGCAGGATATGAATTAGCAAATTCTCATCCTGAGTGATAAACAGGCTGGCAGATTCTTAAGGCACAAGCTGCCTTGGCTTTCCCAGGTTTTCATACACAGGCCTGCTATCCCTTAGCCTGGGACCATCACTCCCCCACGCTCAGCCTTTATTCCTCAGGTGTTTCCAGGTGTGTTGTTATAGGGAGAGTAAGGTATCATCATGATGTCATTGTTCCCCTTTTGTATCTTCTTCCCACTTGCTGGAAAGCTCTTTTCCTGTGACCTGGGTCAAACAGTTCCCATCATGTAGTGCTATCTCTGAGAGGTTTCTATTGTACACAATTCCTGGGGTAATCCTTGTGCTTGTGTGCATTTCCCCAATAAGCCATTAACATTGTTTGACCTTATTACTGTTGTACCTGAAAGGCTGCTTGTGGGTGTTTTCAACCTCACATGTTTCAGTAACACATACGTAGCCAAACTTCACATACGGCAATAGCACATACAATTCAATGAGATATTCATGTCTAGCAGATCAAGACATTTAGAATGATACCTCACAAAGCATACTTTGTACAAAACATATCCTAATTACATGACAGTGGTGAATATTGAGGTGCCAGGGTGTCACACTGTGCTTCCCAACTGATGATTTCAAAGGACTTTACAAACATTAATTAGTAAAGCCTTACAGCACAACTGTGAAGTAAGCAATATTATTCTCAGTATAGACAAGGTAAACTGTGGCTCTGAGAGGTTAATGGCCTGACTTCAGAGCTATGGAGCACACACACCCCTCTGAAAAATCAGGCCATATACGATGTGTCCAAGGTCACAGAATCCGCAATAGAATCCAAGTGTCATAGTTTACAATCTGCTCCCATGTTCCCTAGATACAGCAACTCCTGTTTACCCTCTTCACGATTACTGTCCCTGAATGACTTAAGACATCCTCTTGATCTTTGAATCCCCTTTCAAATGTCAAGCCACTTTGAAAATTAAGTACACTTCTTGAGCATAATGACTATAAGGCCATTAATCCACTGTTGGGTTTCTTGAACAAAGCATTTCTTATATAAGCATTCAATTATTTCACCACCTGGTGTTATGGGCATCTAACTTGCCTCATTTTTCAGGGTCAACACAAAGCCTCTTAACACTATCAAACACTGTTTCTCATGAGTAAATATTCATTCAGCAGGAAAAAACAAATGCTATATTTTGCTCAGAATTGAATATGCACAGGAGGGAACATGATATATGCTGACTGGAGAAACCTCAGAGAGGATGACTAACACCACCATTATAAAGGCATTGCTTACCTAATGACAAAAGGCAGGCAGATATGCCAATTGAGGTAAAGCTATTCATGAAACCATTTTCAGAACCTATCCTTAAACTGTATGGGCTTCCTTGATCATTATAAGCATAGGGATGAGCTCTTGGACTTTTCTCACATCTGAGGATTTGCAAAAATCTGATGCATGATAGCTCGGTGGTTTGAGCATTGGCCTGCTAAACTAGGGTTGTGAGTTCAATCCCTGAGGGGGCCACTTAGGGATCTGGGGCAAAAATCAGAACTTGGTCCTGCTAGTGAAGGCAGGGGGCTGGACTCGATGACCTTTCAGGGTCCCTTCCAGCTCTATGAGATAGGTATATCTCCATATATTATTATTGAGTTTGCAACATCTCAAATAAGTAAGTAACAGAATCTTCAGAGATGTGGTCTTACCAAACTTACTGTTGCAGAAGTCAGAATATTCAGATGTACATGTGACAGCAGTTCCCTTATAAAGATTTAGTACTATGAGCCCAGTCCTGCAGTTCTTACTCCAAAGGGAGTTTTGCCTCATGCCTGGAGGGCCAGACCTTATGGTTATATTTGATCTACTAAAAAGAGTGGACATCGACTATGGGATAATTTCTGCTGGGAAAGTTCTCTGAAACTTCAGAGAATTAAAAGGAATATATGCAGCTATACAATAGTACTCATCCCCACCTCTGCAGGTACAGAGGACCATATACACCAGTGGTAGGCATCCTGCAGGCCACATGCGGGTAATCTGATTGCGGTCCGCGAGACATTTTGCTAACGTTGACCATCCGCAGGCACGGCTCCCCACTGATCCCAGTGTCTGCGGTTCGCTGTTCCCAGGTAATTTCACTGGTTGGGTACAGAAGGGCATTATTTTGCAAGGCTTTAGAGGGTTTGTGCACACCCATAGTGCAGAGCTCTGCATAATTCTGCACAGTAGGTTTTGGGGAAGGTCATGGGCAAAAGATTCACTGATATCCAGGTCTTGCAGTCTTCCCATTTCTAGGCTCATATTGCCTACTTCAGCTCTTAGACTGAAGTAGCAACTCTGCTGTTCCACCAGGCTTTCTGGGGGAGCCTAATCCTGCAGTCACAATATAGGCAAGACTCCCACTGAAGTCAAATTAGTTGCACAAATCAACTTGTCTATGACTCAATTAACAAGTCAGTAAAATGGGCATAATTCCTATCTCAATGATGTGTTGTCAAGCCTAAGGGATATTTGTAAAGTGCTCTGAGATCTTTTGATGAAAGATGCTATGTTTTACCTGGATTTTTTTTTTTTTTGAGGGGATGGTAGTAATGTGGGTGTTAGGCCAAAGAGGATGTGATTGCAGTTATCAAGAATTTTAGCTGTCCTATTCTGATTTAAAAGATATATTGTCTCCTGGACACTTCTTCCTTTCATGATCCTGTAAACTTCCTCTAGACCCATTCACAATTGCATATCATCTTTATAGCAACTACATCTAGTGTTCATAAATAAAAGTACACATAATGCATATAGCTAGCTACCTCACTTTAGTACTTCCTCTGTACCCTGGAGCATGTCACTAACCTCTTTATTCCTCAGTTTACCAGTTTGTGAGGCAACTGTACCCAGTGCACAGGGATGAGGTGAAACTTAATTAATGTTGCAAAGCACTTTGGATCAAAGGGACCTATAAGTACAAAGTATGTAATATCATTGCTGTGCTTAGATAACGTTGGCCTTTTTTAAGAACTGACTTTTTAACATTACTTACATTTATTTAGTGCCTGCTCCAGCAAAACATACTCCTACAATGATCCTATTGTCTTCAGTTGCAGAAGCATGGTCCATAATATTTATTTTGTTTCTATCAAAGTTTCTCAGTACCCTTCACCTCTTTTTTGCCTCGCAATTTAAACTGATGTCAGCAGCATAACTTCTGTACAAATCATGTATGCTTGCCAGAATTAGCAATCGGATGCTAAAGTAAATCTCTATATAGATTTTCAGTATTTTGGAACAAAGCACATGCTGTTCAAAGCATGTCATATAAATACATCAGTTTCCCCAAACCTGGATTTATAGGATCATTTATATAACGTTGGGTTATGACTTATTTTTCCATTCTTCTGCAGTTGGTGGAAGTGCATATTTCCATTTCCTAGCCACACAGCTTGGCATAAGCAAGCAAACTACAGAGCAATGCTCCCTCTAATTTTTTTTTCCTTTGTGCACAGTGAGAATGCAATTTTGATTCCTATGAACTTGTTTGAGGGGGGAAAACGTACACAAATCAATGTCAAACATTTATTGACAGAGAGTAAGACTCAGTGATTGATATATTTATAAGGAGGAGTAGTTGAAACAAAGTGAAACGAATCCCTAGCTATTTGTGTATGATGGGCTTTATGTAGGTCAATGTGAAACATGCAGTGATATGCTAGAGGAAACCTGTAGGGACCCCCTATTAAAATTCTGCCACAGAACTGAAGAAAAGGTTGGAATGATTTCTCTGCCTCTGCTGGAGTCACCTCCTGCCAGAGATTATTTATCCCTGTGGCTCATAAAAACACTTCTGAAGAGAACATGTTTTGCCTTTGATGTAGAGAAGATGGTTCCTATTGGATAGTAACCTCAAAAAATGCAGGAAGGAGCAGAGCTCTGGACCCTGCAACAAGGTTTCCCCATCCTTATCCAGCACAAATTCATAAGTAAACACTGCTATACAGTTAGTATACTCAGCCTATTTTTCAGGAACAAAGTAATAACATTTGCACCAAAGGATAATGTGTTTTTGCCAAATGATGTTTTCTCCCTCCTGGGTTATGCAAAAACACATGAAACTTCCAATCTCTTACCATTCTTCTTGGTGAGCACATACTTTGAAAGCAAATCTGAACTGCCAATTTATTAGTGATTTTCAATATCACTTTGAAAGTGTAACTATTTTCCACAAACATACTGGATAATGCATTGGATAAAACAAGGCACTTGTGTACTGTAGTGTGTCTGGAAAAGCTCTGTAAGGGACTTCTGGTTTTGAAATGCATGCTTTTTCTTAGATGCATTGGTCCTAAAATTGATACAATTTGCCCTGAATACTGTCAATGAGCTGAAGCTATACATGAAGGATTCACTTGTCCTAGGACAGAAGTGGGCAAACTACGGCTCGCAGACCACATCCGGCCCGCGGGACCGTCCTGCCCGGCCCTTGAATTCCCGAGTGGGGAGGCTAGCCCCCGGCCCCTCCCCTGCTGTCCCTCCTCCCCCGCAGCCTCAGCTCGCTGCGCCGCCAGTGCTCTGGCCCACTGCAGGGGGAGCAGGATAGGCATGGGAGTCCTGGGTGTCCTGTCAGGGGGCAAGGGTGTGGATAGGGGTTGGGGCAGTCAGGGGACAGGGAGTGGGGGAGGGGGGTTGGATAGGAGGTGGAGTCCCAGGGGGCGGTTAGGGTGGGGGTCCCAGAAGGGGGTGGTCAGGGGACAAGGAGCGGGGGGGTTGGATGAGTTGGGAGTTCTGAGGGGGGCACCCAGGGGGCAGGAAGTGGGAGGAGGTGGATGGGGGTGGGGGCCAGGCTGTTTGGGGAGGCACAGCCTTCCTTACCCGGCCCTCCATACAGTTTCACAACCCCGATGTGGCCCTCGGGCCAAAAAGTTTGCCCACCCCTGTCCTAGGATCATTTCCACAGGGTACAAAAATAAAAGACCACACTTTTTGGTTATCAGTTTCAACTCCCTGTCTTGCTCCCCTGTCAAACACACACTCTCTCCTCACCCCCACCACCCACATCTGGGATTTTCACTGATTTTTTAAAATTAATCCTAAAATCTGCCAGAGGCCTTTATTATTATTTCTATTGCAATAGCACCTAAGGACTCTAAAAAGAGCATAGCCATTGTAGAAACAACAAAAAAGAAGGCCTGATTCATCATTACCTTGCATCTCACGTCGTCATTTATACCACAGCAGAGGGAGTGTAATGTGGGTGAAAAGTGTTACCAAATCAGAATGGTAACATTTTATGCCTATTTTGCACTGGTGTAAATGGTGACATACGGTGCAGGACAGTGGCAGATTCAGGCTCATACAGTCCCTGCTCCAGAGAGCTCACAACCCCACTATTTCCCCATGCTCACAACCCAGCTCAAGTCTCTACAGGACATTCTTCATTTTCTACTATGAGTGATCATAGTTGTGCAGCCCAGAAATGAGGGTTATAATTGGGTGAACCCAACTTCCTCATAGGACTTGGACATTTGTGGTTGTTTATGCAGTGTGTGAAGCCTTAAAGAAATAATTCAAGTATAAAAAATATGTAGGTTTCAGGAGGTTTAAAAAATTTAACAGAGAAAACATAGTAAAATATTCCCATTACTTATCCAGCATATAAAAATATTCTATGTGCCTTACAGGACACAAAGAAGATACAATTTCAGCTCTAAAGTTTACAATCTAAAGCTCTGATCCTACAATCAGATCTGTGTGGATATGGTGGCAAAAATGGGGCCTAAATAAAACAAGCAAGACAAAGCATGTATGAAGAGATTACAACATACAATACAAGCTAAATATATGAGGTGATGTTAGGCACATGTCTTTGTTAGGCACATGTTGTTTTATTATTACACAGCACACTCTCCTTTTCTTTTAAGCGGATATCCCAGCCACTCTGCTCACCCACTTCTGCCCCAGAATAGACATGTAAATTCTGTCTTCCCCACACACAAGTTTAAGAGTGAGAGTGAGAGGGGGAAAAAAATGAAAGCAGGCCAATCACTGGATTAATGTTATGTTAATGTATCCAATTAGAGAGAAGAAGAACACAACTAGGTTTGCCAGTTCTGATTGGACGTATTCCTGGAGTTTAATCACATGACAATTTTAATTAAAGATTAATCTTTAATTCCTGGAGACTCCAGGCCAATCTTGGAGGATTGGCCATGGAAACACAGCCCATTTTAGAAGAAACAGTTGCACCTTTTTAAATATGCACTGTAGATTTTTGTTTTTATTTAAGTCTATAGTTTTTGACATATTTGATGGTGATGTGTACCTAGCCAGATGTTCAGGTACCATCCAACTCCTTTATAATCACCACTTCCCATGGTCCCCCCGTCCAAAGTTTTTTGCACTTGTTCAAAGTTCCATAGGCTGTGGAGTCATGGGGGCCATGGCCCAACCACTTTTTAAGCACTGGTTTGTACTAAATCAGTACTGCTGCTGCCAGAGTGGTCTGGAGAATCACTCTGACTGTGTGATTGCAATGCCACTGAAATCTGACCCAGCCACGCCTCCATCCGATGGGTGTCCAAGTCAAATTTCACTGAATGGTGTTTTGACCTGGCACGAGGGGTGTTTGTTCCTGTGTGACAGAGGGCAGGGGAGTTGTCAACTGAGAACTTGACACCTGGCAGAACTGGCTCACGCACTCTGTGGGTAAGAGAAAGCAGAGACTCCTCAGCTGAGGGAAACCTGGATTTCCTGTGGAAGGAGGCTGGGGTAAGGTGGGGGACAAGTGGGGACTGGAAGGGCAGGAATATCAGGGGCAGGGACTGGAATTTGCCCTCCCAAGAAATATCTGAATTGGCCGCACTGATAATGACAGTGGCATTTTCTGAACTCCCAGTGATCTGAAAAAAAAAAGTAATAAAAATAATTCAGAGAGCAAATAAAAGAAAAACTTATGCGAAAATTGAAGTGTTACATTTTCTTTTAGTTAGACATTTATGGTTCTCTTATTCCTGTTGTTTAGGGTGGGATTATTATGAAATGTACCAACACTGCACATCCTTTCATCCCAAACCTTTTTTTAGGATAATGTTTCCATTAATGAGCATCAAGAGACTGAAAAATGCTGCTAATGTTTACTTCTTCCCTCTCTGACCACATTACCCTGGTCTCTGAATACCTCCATTGGGTTCCTGTCTCTTACCACATCACTTCAAGCTCCTCATCCTCACATACAAGGCCCTACATAAACTTGCCCCGGTCTATATCTCTGTTCTCATTCTTCCTAATCTCACTCCTATACTTTATCCTCTTCCTAATCCCCTCACTTTACTGCTCCCTTTGCCTGCTTTTCCCACTCCTATTCTGTGACTTCTGTCATACTGCCCCTCATGTGCCTGGAACAATCACTCTCTTGCCCCCTTCAAATACCTCCTTAAAACCTCTCTCTTCAAACAAGCCCTCTTTTCCATTAATAATCTCCACCCTACCTCCTCCTGAACCCATCCTAGATCTTCCCTTATTTATACTGTAAGATCTTTATAGTCAGTAACATGTCTTTATGTATGTAAAGCACCATGTACATATATGGTGTAATATATATGTAATAATAATCCTTCTCAGCATCAAAATAAACACTGATTATCTATGTATTTTTAAATAAATCCAGTGTAAATACTTCTCTTCCTAATTCCTACTACTAAACTAAAGATGTAAAACCCTGATTCAGCAATCCATTCCTATTCAACAAGGCATATAAGTACATGGTTTGACGATAGGCACATTCTTAAAGGAACTTAAGCACATGCTCAGAATTACATATGCTTCTAAGTGTTTTGATAAGTAGGGATGGATGTAAACATGGCTGATTTAGTTGGGGATTGGTCCTGCTTTGAGCAGAGGGTTGGACTAGATGACCTCCTGAGGTCTCTTCCAACCCTGATAGTCTATTCTATGATGTGCTTAAATGCTTTGCTGAATTGGAGCCTAAATTCCTACCTTCCTATACAGTTCAGCAGCTAATAAATTCAGATTCTTGTAACTCTTAAAGAGAAAATATATTGTATCTAATTCTGCATCTATCTCCCTGAGAAAATGAGTCAAATAAAAAAGAACTCAGATTAAACTCAGATTTGCTCATTTGCTTTCCACTAGTAATCTCTTTATGTGAAATTTAATTTATCTGGAATTCTTTTAAATATGAAACCTTTATCCCAAAATTAGAGCTATAACTTTAATCTCCCTTTCTCCCTTCAACTTTTTTTTCTGCTAAATTTTAAAATAACGATATATCTTGGGGTTTTTATGTTGTTTTCTTAAAATTACAGTACCTAGCAATACCAAAAATCTTTTATAATTTTAAATGAGTGAATCCTTGTGAGAATGTTTATACTGTGTCTTTAGATCTGTAGCTGGAAGCCAGCCAGGAGCGTGCTGGAGAAGGTTATATAGGGTTACCATATTGCAGTCCTGGAAAAAGAGGACACTCCAAGGGGCCCCGGCCCCGCCCCAACTCCGCCCCTTCCCCGCCCCTGGCCCTGCCCCAACTCTACCCCTTCCCCGCCCCGTCCCTTCCCCAAAGTCCCCGCCCCGACTCCGCCCGCTCCCCTGAACACTCCGCCTCCTGCTCCTCCCCCTCCCCTGCTTCCCGCGAATCAAATGTTCGGAGAACGGAGTGGTCTCTAGTAGTCAAAGACCCTTCTTCCCCATCCCCTCCAGTCTATGTCTATCCTATTGCTGTCTAACCCGCCCCAGCTCCTCATCTGATTTCAACTGCCCCCCACTACCACTCTGGATTCCTTGTCCTGTCTCACTCTCCTCTCTCCCTGCTCCCATCCCTCAGATGGGATGTTCGTTCCAGACTGGCAAAATTATAAGGCTTCCCAACATTTCAACACTTCCCATTCTAAATTTTCAGTTGCTTAACTATAGGCTAGCTCTGCCTACAACAAGCATATTCAGAACCTCTGATTAAAGGGATGGTAAGTGTAGCAACCTCCATCATAGCTAGTCACCAAAGATTGAACCCGAGCCATCCAGACTTAAAAGCATGAGCTTCTACTACTCGAGTTCAAGATATAACTCCCTTAACTGGTAGCTATACAGTTATCCTCTAAAAATCCACCAGAGGAGGGCACAAAACACATGTTGGACAGTGAATTACAAAAGTGCCAAATATTATTATTAGACCTGCAATACTTTTCACAATGAACATCAGCGGGGGATAAACTGGGAGTATAAGAATATTTGGAAAACAATTTTAGAATAACATTCAGTGCTGTGGTTTAAAAGAAAAAAACCTGTTAAAACTCATAACTTAGCAGCATTCAGTGTTTGAAAAAAAACAACTTCTAGGAGGGATACAAATTAAGAATGTTGAAACAGGAAGATGTTATGCTTAGTTACCACTTGGGCAAGACGGCGTGCTATGTAATACTTGCAAGATTTCACTGTAATGTTTTACAATATATAGCAGCGCAATGCTGATTCCATTGATATTGTTGAGCAATTCATGCTGGTTTTATTTCAGCCCACATCTTAATAGTTTTGAATACAAGATCACAATTTTCAGCTCAGTTGGTCTGAACATGCAGAGCTCTAAACTGTATATTAACTACAATTTTATAAATCTGCATGTCAGAGAACTGTGTGCCACTACTACTAGACAGTGGCACAAGGCAATTCAGTGTGAATCACAGAAATGTAGGACTGGAAGGGACATCAACAGGTCATCTAGTCAAACCCCTGCACTGAGGCAGGACTGAATAATAACAACTAGATAATCCTTGACAGGTGTTTGTCTAACCTCTTAAAAAACTCCAATGACTGCTATTCCATAACCTCTCTAGGTAATTTGTCCAGTGCTTAACTACCTTTACAGTTAGGAAGTTTTTCCTAATGTGTAAGCTAAATCTCCCTTGCTACAATTTAAGCCCATTGCTTCTTTTTCCTGCATGTCCTGAGTGGGACGGGGGTGGGTCCAGGCAGTGGGATTGTGGGGGAGGGAGGTCGAGGGAGTCAGTGGGTGTGTGTGGATGGACCGGGGGAAGCAGGGTGGAGGAACTGAGGGGGACAGGACTGGGACTTGGGGGGGCTGAGGGGGATGGGACAGGACTGGGATGGGGGGAGTAGGGTAGAGTCTGAGGGGAGCATGAATGGGACAGGGTAGAGAGAGCTGTGTAGAGTGGGGGGGAGACAATGGGGCTGGACTGGGGAGGCTTGGGGGGTTGGGGAGAGGGACAGGGTCTGGAGGGGATGAGACAGAGGGGAGCAGGACTGGAATGGGGGAAAGTTGAGTGGGTGTGACAGCAGGGGGAGCGATGGGGGTGGGATGATGGGGGAGGGCAAGGCTGAGGGCAGTGGGTTGGGGGGAGCAGGGGGAGTGTGGGGGAGGCTGTTGGAACGGGGGCAGGGACTGAGGGCAGTGGATTGAGGGTGGGGGACACAGGGAGGACACTGTGGTGGGGGCTGAGGGAACAGGGTCAGGGTGGAGGCTGAAGGCAGTGGGTCGGGTGAGATGATCGGGGGGGAGGGGAGGGACTGTGGGGGAGGCAGAGGGAACAGAGTCAGGGGGGCTGAGGGCAGTAGATTGAGGGTGGGGGGCACAGGGAGGACTGCGGGGGAGGCTGAGGGAACAGGGTCAGGGTGGGGGCTGAGGGCAGTGGGTCTGAGGTGAGCCCCCGCAGAGGGACCTGCCAGGGGGCCAGGTGAGCCCAGCAGTGCTTACCTGGAGCGGCTCCCAGGAAGCATCCAGCAGGCAGGTCCCTCCCAGTCCCTCTGGCTCCTTCGTAGGGTTGGGTCGGGTCGAGGGGAGGGGGGCAGGGTCGGGGGCTCTCTCTGCCAGAGTCTACAAGCCCCGCCCCACTGCAGCACACAGGGGAGCGAGACCTCCTCGCTGCCTCTCTGTGTGCCGGGGACAGGGGCAGGGCTGCGCTCTGCAGGCTCCTGTCGGCCGGGCGGGGGGCCCCGTGAGCGGACACCGCCGTGCCGGGAGCTCTCAGCTGCGCGCTGCCCCAGGGCCCAGGGAGGAAAGGTGAGTGGCGCCGGTGGCGCCAGCTTGCCGCGGTTCCCCCAGCGCGGCTGCCCTGTCAGCCGCTTTTGGGTCTTTAAATAGCCGTCCGGGGGGAAATCCCGGACATTTTTAGCTTTTTACAAATTCCCCCCGGAGGGCTACTTAAAGACCCAAAAGCCGGACATGTCCGGGGAAACCCGGACATATGGTAACCCTAGGTTATAGGCAGATACTCTACTGAAGCAGAGAAAGAGACAAAGTAGCTGGAGACTGCTCCTGGGACAGAGACAGTCTTTATATTCGGTATTTGTACAACATCTTGCACACTGGGGTTCTACTCCATGACTGGGGCTTCTAGTTGCTACCACAATACAAATAATAATAATAATAGTAAGGATAACATAGTTTTCCTTTTTCTAATAAAACCTTTCGTCTAGTGTTAGAAGAAAAGCAGTTGACTCATGTCCATAATCACAGAATCATAGGACTAGAAGGGACTCGAGAGGTCATCTAGTCCAGTCTCCTGCACTCATGGCAGGACTAATTATTATCTAGACCATCCCTGACAGGTGTTTGTCTAACCTGCTCTTAAAAATCTCTAATGATGGAAATTCCACAACCTCCCTAGGCAATTTATTCCAATGCTTAACCATCCTGGCAGTTAAGAAGTTTTTCCTAATGTCCAACCTAAACCTCCCTTGCTGCAATTTAAGCCCATTGCTTCTTGTCCTATCCTCAGAGGTTAAGAAGAACAATTTTTCTCCCTCCTCCTTGTAACAACCTTTTTATGTTGTACCTGAAAACTGTTATCATGTCCCCCCTCAGTCTTCTCTTTTCCAGACTAAACAAACCCAATTTTTTCAATCTTCCCTCATAGGTCATGTTTTCTAGACCTTTAATCATTTTTATTGCTCTTCTCTGGACTTTCTCCAATTTGTCCACATCTTTCCTGAAATGTGGCGCCCAGAACGGGACTCTAGTTGAGGCCTAATCAGAGCAGAAGAATTACTTCACATGTCTTGTTTACAACACTCCCCCCAATACATCCCAGAATGATGTTTGGCTTTTTTGCAACAGTGTTACACTGTTGACTCATATTTAGCTTGTGGTCCACTAAAACCCCCCAGATCCCTCTCCACAGTACTCCTTCCTAGGCAGTCATTTCCCATTCTGTATGTGTGCAACTGATAGTTCCTTCTTAAGTGGAGTACTTTGCATTTGTCCTTATTGAATATCATCCTATTTACTTCAGATCATTTATCCATTTTGTCCAGATCATTTTGAATTATAGTCCTATCCTCCAGGTAATCTCCTATAATCTCCAGGTTAACTAGTATAACACCATTGTCTTCACTAGATGCAGCTATTGGATTGTGACAACTTTTGCTCCACGCTGACAGAGCCAAGATAGCAATATCTTCCAAATTACATTGTTATCGTTGTCTCCTCTTTGGCATCACAAGTATCTCAGAAATTTTCCAAAAGAAAATAATCAGATCGTCTTGTAGAGACTGGAAGTTTGTACAGACAACATCTGAGTTTATGACAGACAAGATCGTTGAGGTACTATCTTTTATTGGACCAACTTCTGTTGGTGAAAGAGACAAGCTTTCGATCTTACACAGAACTCTTCTTCAGGACTGAGTTTCTGGGAACTCAGAGGAGAATATCATATAGGGTTAAAAAGTTCCAATGCCAACTGAGGCTGCTGAATTAAATTTTAAGTAAAGAAAAATCAATGGTACAATAAATCCAGCTATTGTTCTTAGGCCATGTGATTGACAAGTACTGTAGTGCAATCTCTATCGTGAAAGCATAACTTACAAATGTAGATTTTTTTTTGTTACATAACTGCACTCAAAAACAAAACTATGTAAAACTTTAGAGCCTACAAGTCCACTCAGTCCTACGTCTTGTTCAGTCAATCGCTCAGATAAACAAGTTTGTTTACATTTACGGTAGATACTGCTTCCTACTTCTTGTTTATAATGTCACCTAAAAGGTGAGAACAGGTGTTCGCATGGCATTTTTGTAGACGGCATTGCAAGGTATTTACGTTCCAGATATGCTAAACATTCATATGCCCCTTCATGCTTCAGCCACCATTCCGGAGAACATGCTTCCATGCTGATGGTGTTCGTTAAAAAAAATAGTGCATTAATTAAATTTGTGACTGAACACCTTGGGGGAGAATTGTATGTCTCCTGCTCTATTTTACCCGCATTCTGCCATATATTTCATGTTATAGTAGTCTCGGATAATGACCCAGCACATGTTGTTCATTTTAAGAACACTTTCACTGCAGATGTGACAACGTAAAGAAGGTACCAATGTGAGATTTCTAAAGATAGCTACAGCACTCGTCCCAAGGTTTAAGAATCTGAAGTACCTTCCAAAATTTGAGAGGAACGAGGTGTGGAGCATGCCTTCAGAAGTCTTAAAAGAGCAACACTCTGATGCGGAAACTACACAACCCGAACCACCAAAAAAGAAAATCAATCTTCTGCTGGTGGCATCTGACTCAGATAATGAAAATGAACATGCATCGGCCTGCTCTGCTTTGGATTGTTATCTAGCAGAATCCGTCATCAGCATGGATGCATGTCCCCTGGAATGGTGGTTGAAGCATGAAGGGACATATGAATCTTTAGCGCATCTAGCACATCAATATCTTGCGATGCCGGTTACAACAGTGCGATGCGAATGCCTGTTCTCACTTTCAGGTGGCATTGTAAACAACAAGCAGGCAGCACTATCTCCTGCAAACATAACCAAACTTGTTTGTCTGAGCAATTGGCTGAAGTAGGACTGAGTGGACTTGTAGGCTCTAAAGTTTTACATTGTTTTATTTTTGAATTCTGTTAGTTTTTTGTAGATAATTTGACATTTGTAAATTCAACTTTCATGATAAAGAGACTGCACTACAGTACTTGTATTAAGTGAATTGAAAATATTATTTCTTTTGTTTTTTACAGTGCAAATATTTGTAATCAAAAATACAAAGTAAGCACTGTACACTTTGTATTCTGTGTTGCAATTGAGGTCAATATATTTGAAATTGTAGAAAACATCCAAAAATATTTAAATAAATAGTATTCTATTATTGTTTAATTACCTGATTAATTTTTTTTAATCGCTTGATATCTCTATTCCAAACCCAATTGTTTACAAATGTATGCACTGGCAGAGAGAGCAGTTTAGATTGCTACAAGAGTTCTACAACTAAGGGAGGGCAACCATACATCATGAGCTCATCAGCTGCTTAGGGGTAAACAGATCAGACCCCCATCTCATGTACCAGTGTAACAGCAGCTCAGGTGCTTATGTGTCAACAAGCTAAGAACAATGCTACTGATACTGATCTTAGATGTAAATCTTCCTCCTAAGCAGCCCTGCTTAGAGAAAGTGAGGTTGAGACATGTCAAATCTAAGATGCCTCAAGTTTTCTGTAACTATTAGAATGCAGCTTGCCCATGCTTAAACCAGGAGATCCAGTCCTGTTAAACCCCAGTTAAACTGTTGTGTGTGACCTTTGTAGCAACGGTACTTGTGACAGTATACCCCATAAGGCTTTATGGGGGGGTGCTTATAAATGTATGTATGATATAACTGGAATATGTTTTGTGCTGCCTGTGCCATGTAACATCTCCGTAAAGGTTATGGTCTACTATATCTATTCATCCCATTTGTACATATATATCATTTTCTACTCGAGGTTAAGAATATGGGCTGTATGCTTGCTTGGTTTCTGAGTAAGCTTTGTGAGGCATTTGGTCAGCTTCTTTAGGAAGGAATTCGCCAGGTTAAGTACCTGATCAGGAAACACTTGGGGAACAATGCATCTCGGAATGCTCCAATCCACATAAGAAGTCTTCCTGGAGACATGCAAGATACCATGTGGACAATGGCTTCGGCCTGTAAAGACTGAGTCATGCAGGGACATGTGACTTGCCCAGGTGATTCCAGAACTCCATCTTGGAGCTGGACTTTGCATAGGAGGGAGGTCTCCACCCACAAGAGAGTCTATTTAAACCCGTGGGAGACCCCTCCATTTGGTCTTCAGCTGGCTAAAGAAGGAGCCTCTCCACCCCCCCAGGATACTTGAAGGAAATTGGAACAAAGGACAGTAACTACAGGGGGTGTGAGTGATTACTGGACCTGGGCTAAAAGGAGATTAGCCTGTAAAAGGGAGCATTCTGGAACTGGTGAGGAACTTATCTGTATTTAGTTTGATTAGACATAGATTTGCGCATTTTATTTTATTTTGCTTGGTGACTTACTTTGTTCTGTCTGTTACTACTTAGAACCACTTAAATCCTACTTTCTGTATTTAATAAAATCACTTTCTACTTAGTAATTAACTCAGAGTATGTATTAATACCTGGGGGAGCAAACAACTGTGCATATCTCTCTATCAGTGTTATAGAGGGCGAACAATTTATGAGTTTGCCCTGCATAAGCTTTATGCAGGGTAAAACGGATTTATCTGGGTTTAGACCCCATTGGTAGTTGGGCATCTGAGTGCTAAAGACAAACACACTTCTGTGAGCTTTTTTCAGGTAAACTTGCAGCTTTGGGGCAAGTTATTCAGACCCTGGGTCTGTGTTGGAGCAGACGGGAGTGTCTGGCTCAGCAAGACAGGGTGCTGGAGTCCTGAGCTGGCAGGGAAAACAGGAATAAAAGTAGTCTTGGCACATTGGGTGGCAGCTCCCAAGGGGGTTTCTGTGATCCAACCCGTCACAGTACTCATGCCAGAGTTTTAGTGAAAAGGGACAATCCTGCTGAGAACAACCCTAACCCTGTTCAACAGAAGACTATATCCCCTATGGGATTTGATAATCCAAGAAGTGAATCAACTGGACAAAACTCCCCTAAAGGCCAAAAGATGATCACATCTGGTCAAGTGGTGATGCCAATGACTCACTTGGATATATAATTTAAGACTGCTCATATATGAAAAAAGGTTGCTGGTGTGAACATGTGAGGCTATGTGCATGGTGTGTTCAAAAGTGTAGCAGGAAAGGACCGGGGAAGATATGAGGCAGAATCATAGACTCAGAGACTTTAAGGTCAGAAGGGACCATTATGATCATCTAGTCTGACCTCCCTGCATAATGCAGGCCACAGAATCTCACCCACCAACTCCTGTATCAAACCTATGTCTGAGCTACTGAAGTCCTCAAATCATGGTTTAAAGACTTCAAGGTGCAGAGAATCCTCCAGCAAGTGACCCTTGCCCCACGCTGCAGAGGAAGGCGAAAAACCTCCAGAGCCTCTGCCAATCTGCCCTGGAGGAAAATTCCTTCCTGACCCCAAACATGGCGATCAGCTAAACCCTGAGCATGTGGGCAAGACTCACCAGCCAGACACCCAGGAAAGAATTCTCTGTAGTAACTCAGATCCATCTAATATCCCATCACAGGCCATTGGGCATATTTACCGCTAATAGTCAAAGATCAATTAATCACCAAAATTAGGCTATTCCATCATACCATCCCCTCCATAAACTTATTAAGCTTAGTCTTGAAGCCAGATATGTCTTTTGCCCCCACTGCTCCCCTTGGAAGGCGGTTCCAGAACTTCAGTCCTCTGATGGTTAGAAACCTTTGTCTAATTTCAAGTCTAAACTTCCTGATGACCAGTTTATATCCATTTGTTCTTGTGTCCACATTGGTACTGAGCTTAAAAAATTCCTCTCCCTCCCTGATATTTATCCCTCTGATACATTTATAGAGAGCAATCATATCTCCCCTCAGCCTTCTTTTGGTTAGGCTAAACAAGCCAAGCTCTTTGAGTATCCTTTCGTAAGACAGGTTTTCCATTCCTCGGATCATCCGAGTAGCCCTTCTCTGTACCTGTTCCAGTTTGAATTCATCCTTCTTAAACGTGGGAGACCAGAATTGCACACAATATTCTAGATGAGGTCTCACCAGTGCCTTGTATAACAGTACTAACATCTCCTTATCTCTACTGGAAATACCTTGCCTGATGCATCCCAAGACTGCATTAGCTTTTTTCACGGCCATATCACATTGGCGGCTCATAGTCATCCTGTGATCAACCAATACTCTGAGGTCCTTCTCCTCCTCTGTTACTTCCAACCGATGCGTCCCCAGCTTATAACAAAAATTCTTGTTATTAATCCCTAAATGCATGACCTTCCACTTTTCACTATTAAATTTCATCCTATTACTATTACTCCAGTTTACAAGGTCATCCAGATCTTCCTGTATGATATCCCGGTCCTTCTCTGTATTGGCAATACCTCCCAGCTTTGTGTCATCCGCAAACTTTATTAGCACACTCCCACTTTTTGTGCCAAGGTCAATAATAAAAAGATTAAATAAGATTAGTCTCCAAACCGATCCCTGAGGAACTCCACTGTCCTCCAGCCTGACAGTTCACCTTTCAGTATGACCCATTGTAGTTTCCCTCTTAACCAGTTCCTTATCCACCTTTCAGTTTTCATACTGATCCCCATCTCTTCCAATTTATTTAATAATTCCCCATGTGGAACCATATCAAATGCCTTACTGAAATAGAAGTAAATTAGATCCACTATGATTTCTTTGTTTAAAAGATTTGTTACCTTCTCAAAGAAGAAGATCAGGTTGGTTTGGCATGATCTACCTTTTGTAAAACCATGTTGTATTTTGTCCCAATTACCATTGACCTCAATGTCCTTAACTACTTTCTCCTTCAAATTTTTTTCCAAGACCTTGCATACTACAGATGTCAAACTGACAGGCCTGTAGTTACCCAGATCGCTTTTCCCCCCCCTTTCTTAAAAATAGGAACTATGTTAGCAATTCTCCAGTCATGCGATACTACCCCTGAGTTTACAGATTCATTAAAAATTCTTGCTAATGGGCTTGCAATTTCATGTACCAGTTCCTTTAATATTCTTGGATGAAGATTATCTGGGCCCCCCCAGTTTAGTTCCATTAAGCTGTTCGAGTTTGGCTTCTACCTCGGATGTGGTAATATCTACCTCCATATTCTCATTCCCATTTGTCATCCTACCATTATCCCTAAGCGCCTCATTAAAGACTGAGGCAAAGTATTTATTTAGATATTGGGCTACACCTAGATTATCCTTAACCTCCACTCCATCCTCAGTATTTAGCGGTTCTACTTCTTCTTTCTTTGTTTTCTTCTTATTTATATGGCTATAGAACCTTTTACTATTAGTTTTAATTCTCTTTGCAAGGTCCAACTCTACATAGCTTTTGGCCTTTCTCACTTTATCCCTACATGTTCTGACCTCAGTAAGGTAGCTTTCCTTGCTGATCCCTCCTATCTTCCACTCCTTTCTGCTTTTTTTAATCACTTCTCTGAGATGCTTGCTCATCCAGCTTGGTCTACATCTCCTGCCTATGATTTTCCCCCCCTTTCTTGGGATGCAGGCTTCTGATAGTTTCTGCAACTTTGACTTGAAGTAATTCCAGGCCTCCTCTGCCTTTAGATCCACAAGTTCTTCAGTCCAATCCACTTCCCTAACTAATTTCCTTATTTTTTTAAAGTTAGCCCTTTTGAAATCAAAAACCCTAGTCACAGGTCTATTTTTGTTTATCCTTCCATTTAGTTTGAACTGAATTGACTGCTCGAACCAAGGTTGTCCCCTACAAACATTTCTTCTATGAGGTCCTCACTACTCACCAAAACCAAATCTAAAATGGCATCCCCTCTTGTTCGTTCAGCAACTACTTGGTGAAGGAATCCATCAGCTATTGCATCCAGGAAAATCTGAGCCCTATTATTATTACCAGCACTTGTCCGCCAGTCTATATCTGGGAAGTTAAAGTCTCCCATAATCACACAATTCCCATTAGCATTTACTTCATTAAAAACATTAAAGAGGTCTCTATCCATACCCAAATCAGATTCTGGTGGTCTATAGCACACACCCCAATGTGACTTTTGCCCAGACTCTGTCTTATCCATTCCATCACTTCTTATTTCTTTACAGTCTACCTCATCATTGATATACAATGCTATCCACCACCTTTGCCTTTGTTTCGGTCTTTCCTAAACAGCACATACCCTTCAATACCTGTACTCCAGTCATGACTACTATTCCACCATGGGTTACCTAGGGAGATGGTGGAATCTCCTTCCTTAGATGTTTTTAAGGCCAGGCTTGACAAAGCCCTGGCTGGGATGATTTAGTTGGGAATTGGTTCTGCTTTGAGCAGGGGGTTGGACTAGATGACCTCCTGAGGTCTCTTCCAACCCTGATATTCTATGATTCTATGTTTCTGTTATCCCTATAATATCTGGTTTCACTTCCTGCACCAGTAACTCTAGTTCCTCCATTTTGTTACCTAGGCTCCTCGCTTTGGTGTTACAAACATCTTAATTTTTGCTCGTTGGCTTCGCTCACATTATTTACCCAATTATGCACAGTCTACCGCCAGTAGCACCTATTAGACTGGTATCTACACTACCCTTCCTCCTTATGTCCATTCTCCTACCCACGGCTGTATCCTTTCTTACTTCATTTTCTTCCCTCTCAATGTTAAAATCCGGCGTGGATATTACCTGGACATCTCCCAACCATCTCCCCCAAATTCCTAGTTTAAAGCTCTCTTAATCAGTTGTGCCAGCCTCCATCCTAGAAGTCTATTTCCCTCCCTACTCAGGTGAAGTCCATCCTGAGAGAACAGTCCTCTGTCCATGAATGCCTCCCAGTTGCCATACATCCCAGAGCCCTCCTTATAGCACCACTGCCTGAGCCATCTGTTGATCGTCGTAATCTTGTCACACTTTTGTTGCCCTTCTCTAAGAACAGGCACAATCCCACTGAAGATCACCTGAGCCTCGATTTCCTTAAGCATCTTCCCCAGCCTGGCATAGTCTCCCTTGATACGTTCCAGCGAGAATCTAGCCGTATCATTTGTTCCCACATGAAGGACAATCAGTGGATTCTTTCCCGCTCCCATTAGGATCCTCTTCAGCCTCAAGTCCACATCCTGTATCTTAGCACTCTGCAGACAGCACACCCTTCTGTTCTCCGGATCAGCTCTATTTACAGGCCTGTCTATTCTTCTCAGTAAGGAGTCCCCAATCACGTAGACCTGCCTTTTCCTGGTGATGTTGCGATTCTCCGGTCTATCCCCTCTTCCCTCTGGCTGCAAGTCCTCTCGATTCCTATTCTCCCTTGCAATCCTCCGCAACCCATACCGTATCCTCCTGGGGCTCATATTTGGTGCTGCTATCTCCATTGACTCTTCCCCTCTTCCTATAGGACTAGCTGCTCTTCTTTTCTTCCTTGCCCTCTCACCTTCAGCGACCACCTGCTGTGCCCCTTCTTCATTTTCCAACTCTGCAAACCTGTTCCTGAGCTCTATTTCTCCTTCACTAGCCAGTCTTTTCCTCTGCCTGGTTCTCTTAGTCACATGCTTCCACTGTCCACTTTCCTCACCCAGCAGTCTCCTCTCAGCGTTCTTTGGTCCTGCTTCCATCTTCAAATCTGAGCTTTTCCCTTCAGCTTCCTCATGTCTTTGCTCCATCATCTGCTCGAACCCCCTTCTAAACTCAACCACAGTTTCCACCTGCAACTCCAATCCTCGGATCTTTTCTTCCTTCAGCTCTATCAGGCGGCACTTCATGCAGACGAAACTCTTTTCAGGTACCCCCTCCAGAATCACGTACATGCTGCAGCTTCCACATCCAGTCATCTTCATTGTGTCTTCCACTGCTTGGGTCACTACCACTGCTGCCTCTGTATCTGTCATAGCCTTCCCACCTAAATCCTGTTAGTCCGGGAAACACAAACCAAACTAAACCACCACCACCCACAGCAAAACAAACACCCAACGAGCACCAAAACACTGCCAGAACACCACACGCTCCCTTTACTAGCCTCTCTGTTCCTCTGCCTGCCTCTCTTAATCTTCCCACAAACTACCCCTTGCAAACTCCCACTCAAACGCCCCTGTTTACAGCTCTGTTTGCTGGCTCCTGTGCTGCTGCAGCTTTACAGTGAAGGAGAAAGAGAGAGAATTGATAGGCCACATCCTCAGATGGAGTAAATTGGTGTAACTCCACTGACGTCACCTCCTACACAATGAGATGTGAACCTGTGAAGAAACGTATTTTACTGTATCCCTCCCAATAATTAATCATGTTTTCACTAGTTCAACAATCAAAACCATCACATACTGTCAACACTCGCTCTCTGCAGGACTGGACTGATCAAGGAATTACAGAGGGGCTTTTCACTTTTACATTCAGTATGTCATTTCCAATCCATGTTTGTAGTGATGAGTCTGTTACCTGGTGGCTGTTTTATTTTCCATAGGCCACCAATTTGTCAGTCTCAATTCAGTTCCTAGCAAACTATTGTGTACATCACACAAAACCAGCATCACAAGGACACCAATTGGTCCTTGTGCTGTCCATTGTAGCAGAGAAGCCAGGATTATACAAGTATGGAGAATGAACTCTCCTCTCACCAAGCAGTGGTTTCTCTATGTCAGGACTGAGGAATACTGTCAGGGTAACGTAAATTTCACTGCTGCTGCTCTCTGCCATAGGCAGGGATGTGGGAGAGGGAAATTATTTTAACAGCAGTTTGAACAGTCTGGAGGGCATATGACTATTCTATGGTTAAATAGAGGGCGGCTGCTTACATGTAGATTTTTCTCCCCACTCTTACCCTGAGTAAATGATGCTAACTGTAATCAATGGGGAAAATACTATATTTGCCACTGCATTTATCGTGGAGTGAATTCTTGAGTTGGGAGAGAACATGCAGTGGCAGGAACTCACTATTTACACCCCTGGGGAACTTTATAATAGATTTAACAGCACTCTGATGAATATAAAGAGCACACTGATATATGTAAACCCTGTAAAAATTCTCCCCCGCTACTCTAGAACCCTGGAACACAAAACACCACTGTGATCAAGGAAAGTCCCTTCCCCGTGCTGTGTCTTGATAAGTCAGAAAAGTGCTTCTCAAACTTTGGATGAGGTAACTGCTTCAATAGCAACACTGCAGCACTTACTTGTCAGTTTTCAAGCCATGAAGACTCCTGCAAATTGTAGCTCAGTTCCCGGTGTTTAGGATTTCCAAAGGCTTTTTGTTTGTTTTTAAAATAGACTAAAACAATAAACCTCTGCAAAGTGCAGAGACATCAAAATTGGAGGTATAATAAAAATACAAGACTACTGAATCAAACTGCAGTGACTTGCAAATTTTAAAGCATTGTTGGAAGCAGCCAATAAGTGGAAAAACTATCTTCAAGTGTAACACCATCTTGTAACCAGCAAGAGTAGACAAATAACAGAGAAATAAAATGGGAGTAATAATGGAGCAGCTTCCTCCAGTGCATTAAAGTGAGTTTCCTGCGCTCAAGCTTGATAAGGACTAGTCTGCACTGACACTTTGGGGGAAACCTTACACCACCGCACTAACACCACAGGTGTTTGGATTGCTAGTGTAGACTAACAAATACAGGCATTTGACCATGTCTTCTACACCTGCTCTTGAAGAACTTGGTGTACTGTCTAATTAGGTGTCAAGTATCAGGGGGTAGCCGTGTTAGTCTGTATCTACAAAAACAACAAGGAGTCTGGTGGCACCTTAAAGACTAACAGATTTATTTATAAATCTGTTAGTCTTTAAGGTGCCACCAGACTCCTTGTTGTTTTTGTCTAATTAGGGGAGATAATACCTAAAAAGCCCCATGCTACAACTGTAGCCAAGTGAGAGAGGCTGGTAACAACACAGTCATCATCTAACTTTGTTATAACACAATTTGTAGTGTACCTGGGTCCAACTGTGTCCCTGTAACAAGCTTAGAAAGTCCCAGCAGAGTTATAACTTTTAACAGTGCTGTAACCAAGTCACAGGACAACCATGTTATAAAGGTGTCCCCTGACCTGGGCTTGCATGCTCCTGGACAGGAGATGCATATCACTATGTGGAAGGGACTCCTGTCTGGGAGCGCGTGAGCTGCTTGCGCACACTAGCATGAACAGGGACAGCTGCTAGTGAGCCTGGTGGCAGCTCCAGTGAGCTGGGCTGGGGGCGGTATAGCCACAGCGGAGAAGCTACTTGAGCTGGGCGCTGGCTCCTGCAAATGGCAGCCTGATATCCTGCTGTTTTCACCGCTGCAGTTCCTGGCCTGGTCACTGACAAAGGCCCTGCTGGTCTCACTCGTCGCTAGAGCTCTGTAACTCCATGGATATCCGCCTCCACAGATACAAATTTTGTATCTGCACAGGGCTCTACACATTGCTTTGTTGTCAGTCAGGGCGGCTTCTGGAGTGGTGCATCTCACAGCTGTCTCCTCCCCAGCTGCACTATCTCTGTTACCAGCAACCTCTGGGTGAGGTGGTCTCTTCCTATTCACCACCCCTTCCTGTGTTAACTTACCCCCTTTTAAACTTCTCCTCTTCTAGGCTGAACAAGCCTCGCAGGTGCATCTCATTAGCATGGAACAGGCCCAGAGGAGCTCCTTAGTCTCCTCCATACCAGTGTGAGGGAATGCCCCTTCACACCTACTCTTAGATGTTTTCTTTTCTGCCTTAGCAGAAAGATCACAAAGTTATTCCAGGGAATTTATACAAGATGATGGTAGTTTAGTGAACCATGACAAAACCCTACTGCCTAGAACCAATCCTGCTGGTGAGTCCTGTGATATGTCTGTGTACCAATCAAGGTGGGCAGCTGCCTCCCAGCACTTATTTATTATGACACTGCAATTTACATTGATAAAAGGGGATTACAAATTGACAGGTATCTTGTTGTGCATGCTTTTTCAAAAATCAGAACATACTCATACTTAGACGCATAGACTCGAGACACAGAAGGGACCATTTAGTCTGACTTCCTGCACATTGCATGTAACAGAGCCTCACCCCCCCACATATCCTTATAGTAGGCCCATAACTTGGTTGAGTTACCAAGTCCTCAAATCTTGATTTAAAGATTTCAAGTTACAGAAAATACACCATTTACTCCAATTTAAACCAGCCACTGGCCTGTGCCCCATGATGCAAAGGAAGGCAAACCACCCCAACTCCTCAGATCTGACAATCTGACGTGGGGGAAAATTCTTTCCTGACCCCCAACTATGTGATCAATTAGACCAGAATACCCAGGAAAGAATGTTCTGTAGTAACCCAGAGCCCTCCCCATCTAGTGTCCCATCTCTTCACTTACCCTTGTAAACTAGTCATAGTGGACTTGCTGTTTAGATTTTAGAACTATAGATGGTTCATAGTCATTGTAGTGCACACAATAGAAGTTTAATCAACTTTAATTCTTAGGGTGAATGAAATACTTGATCTCATTTTGTTTCCCTCTGAACACATTGTAGACTTGAGATAATTTTCTATCATAGTGAATTGTTAATAAAATACATTAGTGATTTTCCCATAATTGGCATACCAAAGTCTTCCAATTGAAAATTCTTACTTGTGTAAACAAGTTTTAAGGTAAAATTATACTCAGTGGAATATTTCAAATGAAAACAGGGATGTTTTGAAGAATATGATCACTTCAGACTTTTTTAAAATTTGTTAAGTATGTTTGTCTCAACCTTCATTAAGAGCTCAGTTTCTTTTTTTATTCCTCTTCCCATCTCAATTAAAGTTATTGGACAAATAAATTCTAAGTTACATTTAAAATGTTTTCTCAAATTTGGTAATTAAAGAAGGCAGAACAGTTAAGAGTTGTGTTAGACAACTTTTTAAAAAATAGCCTTAAATTTATTGGTCAACTTCATTATACAAAATGTATACTTCTAGTTCTCTTTTACATAGATAAACATGGAGCCTGAGATTTCAAAAACCACCTAGGAGATTTGAACACTCAATTCATATTAAAATGAATGGTAATTGGGTGCTGAAATCCTTTAGCCAGCTTTGAATCTCTCACCTGGATTGTATGCATCCCACTATAAACCTATTCTGTCTCAGCTGCCTTTATTAATTACTACATACCTTGAATACTGCTAGCTTTTTTTATGTCTGCAGTGTTGGTGTAGCTGTCTGTCCCAGGATATTAGAGAGAGAAAGTAGATGAGATAATATCTTTTATTGGACCAATTTCTGTTGGTGAGAGAGACAAGCTTTCAACCTTACGCAGAGCTCTTCTTGACCTCGAAAGCTTGTCTCTAAGGGTCTCCTAGCCATGGATCAAAGAAAAGCAAATAATGCAATAAACCAAAGAAAAATACAGTCTCTACATTGGGAGTCATTAAACATTTACAGCCAAGGAAAAGACACTTTAGAAGAAAGATGTGAGTTTTTCCAGAGCTAGTCTTCAATATAAGGCAGATGAGTCACTTTTGGGGGACCTCATGGACAAGGTCTTAATTTTACATTGGAATTAACAAAACTGCACATTTGGAACCTGCTCTTACAAGGTGCTGAGTGAGCATGCTCAGCTTCCTTGAGACCATCCCTGTGAAAAATGATTGCTCTAAAGAGTCAGGGCACGTCTACACTTAAACTACTGCAATGGCAGCTGTAGTGCTTCAGCGAAGACTACTATGCTGATGGGAGAAGTCCTCCACAAGAGGCAGTGGCTATATCAACAGAAGAAGCTCTCCAGTCAACATAGCGCTGTCTGCACTAGGGGTTAGGTTGGCATAACTGCATCGCTCAGGGGTGTGGACTTTTCACACCTCTAAGTGACGTAGTTACACCGATGTAAGTTTGCAGTGTAGACCTGGCCTGTGCCTCTGTAGAATGGGGCCCATGGTTTGAGAACAAGCTAGGGATCATACAGGATAGAAAGCGCTAAATAAACACAAAGTTGTTCTTATCATTAGAAACCATTATCCCTGTTGCTGGGACCACCCCATCACCAATAAACCGCTTCTGAGAAGGCAGCTGTTTTAAGGATGCCTTTTAGGGTGACCAGATGTCCCGATTTTATAGGGACAGTCCCAATTTTGGGGTCTTCTTCTTATATGGGCTCCTATTACCCCCCACCCTCTGTCCCGGTTTTTCACATTTGCTGTCTGTTTACCCTAATGCCTTTATTGGGTCAGTTCAGGCAAGAGGTTCTCATGTTGGATGAGCCTCTGGGACCAGCTCTCAGCCCCTGCAACCAGCCTCCCGCCCCGCGGCTCCCAGCCTTATTGGAAATCCTGGGAGGTGGCCCAGCAGCAACCAGTTCCCTCCCCCCGGCTCCCAGCCTCTAAGACCAGCAACTCCGCGGTTCCCAGGATGGGGGGAAGCACATGCACGCCGGGGCCAGGCTCCGCCCATGGCCGCGGGAAGGGGCGCTCAGCTTCGGGCCAGCCAGCCCCCCCATCATGAGGCCCAGCTGCTGGCTCGGACCAGCTGTCCAAGGCCGGGGAAACGTGGGGCAGGAACTAGCTAGTGGCTGCTCAAGACAATCCCCTGCCCTTGCCCAGGTCACGGGACATGTTCATAAGCGGTGGGTTATTTGAAAAACTGAATACAAAATAAAGGGGCAGGAATTTATCACTCCTTGATTGATCTGTTCGCTCAGGAGCGGTTCTTTGAGGTCTGCTGGGAGGAGATGGGGGCTGCAGCAGGGGAGAAATCCCCGGTAGAAGCAGCTGCCGAAGCAGTTCACTGGTACCTCCAAGTGCTCCCCTTCCTAGAGTGCGGGGCCCACAGGGAAGGGGAAGTGCCTGCAGTAAAAGGGGATCCTCGGTTTGTTCCTGGGAAAAAGGAGGGGGCAGAGGGGACTAAACCCACAGAGGGCCCAAGGAAGTGTTACTTATGTGACAAGGTGATGCCCTATGTCTGGGGGGGTCCAAATACCCTCCCTGAGCTGTCCAGATGAAAACAGCTCCCTTCCAATCAAAGACTTCAGTGGTGGCAGCCAGAGTTCTAGTTAATTTTGGCAGGTCTGACCTCATGGACCCAGACCAAGAGTTTATAAAAAAGGCCAAGGTAAATGGTAGCGTGTGCCAGGGCTGGCGAGACACTGGGGCACATATTAGGAAACACTATTTCACTAGGAGGGTGGTGAAGCACTGAAATGGGTTACCTACAGTTGGACTAGATCAGTGGTCTCCAAACTTTTTTGATCGTGCACTCCTATTAGTAAAAAATTTTTGAGCACGCACCCCCTGCCGCGCCGAAGCAAAAAAACCCAAAAACAAACAAAACTTGGATTCCCACCTGAACTGCCTAAGCAAAAAAAAAACCCCACTTTGGAGACCACTGGACTAGATGGCCTCCTGAGGTCTCTTCCAGCCCTAATCTTCTGTGATTCTATGTTCAGGGTAAAGCAATTGAAATCTGCCCCATACCATCCAGAGATCAGCAGTTTAGTTGAGAGGTTCATCAGGACTCTAAAATCCATGTTCAACAGGAACAGATGCAAACAAGAGGGTGAGTGACTGGGATGTAATGTTCCCCTGTCTATTTGCTTACCCTGGAGTGCCCCATTTCATTTCCTGGGTGGGAGAAAAGTCAGAGGGCCCCTGGATCTCACTGGAGAGTCCCTGGAGGGTGGCTCTGAGGCAGAGGAGGAGTTTATGACTGAACTTGTGCAAAAGTTTGGGGCAGGGCCGGCTTTAGGCCTATTGCCCCAAATCAGGCCCCGCGCCCTAAAGAAGAGTGCCTAACGTAGGCGCCTTTTTAATTTTTACTCACTCGGCGGTGCTCCGGGTCTTCGGCGGCACGTCCTTCACTCGCTCCGGGTCTTCGGCGGCACTTTGGCAGCGGGTCCTTCAGTGCCACCGAAGACCCGTAGCAAGTGAAGGACCCGCTGCCGAAGTGCCACCGAAGACCCGGAGCGCCGCCGGGTGAGGCATCCCTGCCGGGGCCCCGTCTAAACTATCTGAATCGGACTCGGCACTTCCTAAAGCCGGCCCTGGTTTGGGGAAGCTTTAAAGACTATGATGGGAATAGTTCAGGAAATTCTCACAAAGAGCCAAGCTGCTCAGATAGCCTGGTGTGTGAACGATCACTTGATGCGGGCAGGGGACTGGACTCGATGACCTCTCGAGGTCCCTTCCAGTCCTAGAATCTATGAATCTATGCAGGCGGCTTGGAGCTGTTGTTACTCCCTGTCAGGGCCAGCTCCAGGGTTTTAGCGGGCGGGGGGGGGAAGCCGCAATCGCGCTCAGCGGCACTTCGGTGGCAGCTCCACTGCGCCGCTTCATTCTTCAGTAGCAATTCAGCGGCAGGTCCTTCCCTCCAAGAGGGACTGAGGGACTCGCCGCCGAATAGCTGAATGTGCCGCCCCTCTTCATCGGCTGCCCCAGGCACCTGCTTGCTGTGCTGGTGCCTGGAGCAGGCCCTGCTCCCTGTAGAAAGGTACAAAACGCAGAACCCAGGCAGGAAGGTTGTGGAAGGGGTTACCCGATCTTAGAATGCACAAAGGTCCCGCATCAAGGTTGCTCCACAGACTGCTGATAAGCAGGTTAAAAGCAGATGACAATGGAGAAGCCATTATAAACATGCCAGGCCGTGCAGAGGAGGATTCTCGGACTGCCTCTCTCACTGATTTGATGGCTGAATGCCGTAGCAACACTTCTCTCAAGAGTGCTGTGAAGAGTATGTGAAGCGTTAACCCCAGCGGAAAAGGCAGAGGTTATGAGCATGCGGCAGCTGCCCCCACTGAAATCTTTGATTGGAGGGGAGCTGCTTTCACCTTAGGGTGACCAGATGTCCCGATTTTATAGGGACAGTCCCAATATTTGGGGCTTTGTCTTATATAGGCTCCTATTACCCCCCACAATGTGTCCCGATTTTTCACACTTGCTGTCTGGTCACCCTATTTCACCTGGACTGCTCAGGGAGGGTATTTGGATCCCCCCAGACATAGGGCATCACTTTGTCACATAAGTAACACTTCCTTGGGCCCTCTGTGGGTTTAGTCCCCTCTGCCCCCTCCTTTTCCCCAGGAACAAACCGAGGATCCCCTTTTACTGCAGGTGCTTCCCCTTCCCTGTGGGCCCCGCACTCTAGGAAGGGGAGCACTTGGAGGTACCAGTGAACTGCTTCGGCAGCTGCTTCTACCGGGGATTTCTCCCCTGCTGCAGCCCCCATCTCCTCCCAGCAGACCTCAAAGAACCGCTCCTGAGCGAACAGATCTAGTTTTTCAAATAATCCACGGCTTAGGAACATGTCCCGTGACCTGGGCCAGGGCAGGGGATTGTCTCGAGCAGCCTCTGGCCAGTCCCTGCCCCACGTTCCCTCGCCCCGCGGCAGATGGTCCTAGCCAGCAGCCGGGCCTCACTGGGGCAGCTGGGCCCCCCGGCTGCTGGCGCTGGCGGCGCAGGGGCAGGGCCCTTGGAGGGCGGGGAGGGGATGGAGCCGGCGCGTCCCGCAGCGCCCAGCGAGCGGGGCGGGGCCTTCCCGGGCCAGCCCGGCGGGAAGACCCAGGGGCGGGAAGTCGCTGCCCGGAGGAAGCGGCCGGGGCCAGAGCCGGAGCCGAGCCCGGCGATGGCTGCAGCGGGGCCGGCGCAGGTAGGACGCGGGGTGGGGACTCCCCGGCCGGGCTGGGGGCCGAGGGGGGCCGGGACCCGGGTCTCTCCCGCGCTACTGACCCCGGGGCTGGGGGCTGCAGCAGCTCCCGGGGGTGGCGCTGCCCCGGGGCAGGGAGCGGCGCGGCCAGGCAGGGCTCGGGATCCCACTTTGCACCAGCCCTGCCCGGACCGGGGGCTGCAGCAGCCGGAGCGCTGGGGCCGGGGAGCGGCTCGGGGGGTCCCTGGGCGCTTCCCTGGGGCTAGGCAGGGGAGGGTCCTGTGGCAGGACCGACCTTAGGGAAAATGGCCCCGCGCAGGGTGGGGAGCGGGAGCGGGGGAGATGCGGCGAGAGACGGGGGCACCAGCCGCAGGGCGGGAAGTCGCTGCCCAGAGGAAGCGGTTGGAGCCGGAGCCGAGCCCGGTGATGGCTGCAGCGGGGCTGGCGCAGGTAGGACGCGGGGTGGGGACTCCCCGGCTGGGCACTGGTCCCTCCCGCGGTAGTGACCCCGGGGCTGGGGGCTGCAGCATCTCCCGGCGGTAGCGCTGACCCCTATCCGCTCCCTCCCACTTCCTGCCCCCCCAACTCCCGCCCCATCCAACCCCCCCCCTTTACCATGCTGCTCAGAGCAGCAGGACTGGCAGCCCCCCGGGCCCGAGCTAGCCACTCCGCTGCGCTGCCCAGCAGGAGCACACAGCCCCCCTGCCCACGGCGCTGGCGGCAGGGCGAGCCGAGGCTGCGGGGGATGGGGGCTCAAGGGCCGTAGTTTGCCCACCTCTGTTCTAGAGAGTCAGCTGAGGTTTTTTTGTTTTTTCAGAAAGATAGTGAGCATTGCTGGCACATGATGGCATATATCACAGTGGTAGATGTGCAGGTGAACGAGCCCGGGATGGTGTGGCTGATGTGGTTAGGTCCTATGATGGATTCATTCCAAAACCAGTAGGAGAACACGTCATTCTCTCTGGTCGCTCACTAACAGACCTCAAAGTGGCAATTCTACAACAACAAAACTTCAAAAACAGATTCCAACCTGAAGCTGCAGAACTGGAATTAATTTGCAAACTAGATACCATCAGATTAGACCTGAATAAAGACTGGGAGTGGTTGGGTCATTACAAAACCTAAACTTAAATTCACTAATACTAATTTCTCCCTACTGTTACTCACACCGTCTTGTCAACTGGCTGTAATGGACCACTCTCTTACCACTTCAAAAGTTATTTTTCTTCCCTTGGTATCCTGCTGTTAATTGATTTATCTCCTTAGACTGACCTAACACTCGATAAAACAGCCACCATTCTTTCATGTATTTCTACCTGCTCCTGTATTTTTTACTTCATTCATCTGATGAAGTGGGTTCTAGCCCAGGAAAGCTTATGCCCAAATACATTTGTTAGTCTCTAAGGTGCCACAAGGACTCCTCGTTTTTTATAAACTGAGTTGTGTCACCAGCATTCTTAACAGCCTCATTCAGTTCTTCTAAAATTGGCTTTGACAGGGACAGGCTTATAAGGCTTTCTGCATGTTGATGCAGTCCAGAGGCATGGCGTTTTGCAGCCTTTTCATATAAGTTGTCAGTATTGGCTTGGCCTTAGTTGATCAGTCTGGCAAACCAAGCTCCTCCACTTTTATTATATAAATCCATGGTATGCCCACATCTTGAATACTGCGTGCAGTTCTGGTCATTCCCTCTGAAACACCTGGAATAGTCACGGTCATAAGACAGGATACTGGGATAGATGGACCGTTGGTCTGACCCAATAATGCCGTTCTTACATAAAAATAATTATAATAATAAAGTTTAGTACAGAAACTCCCCAAGATAATGACCTCTTGAGATCGTGATGATGTGAGATAATGACCTTGGCAAATAATGCATTTTAAAAATCTTGGCCTACTACGAAACATATATTTATATAAGTTTCCCAGTCACAAATCTAGCATTCTGTAGCGAAGTCACTAAAACATAGTCTAATGCTCTGGCTGCTGTTGTTTGTCGTGCCACCGTTCACTCTGCCGCTCTGTCCCCAATGGCCCTGCACTGTCACCTTCTGCTGCCACTGACCTCTGCGAATCGGTCTCTTGCGGTTCCACCAGCTCTCAGTGATTTGATCTCTCTGGGGGGGAACCTCGCTGCTAGTGCAGGCTGGGCCGTCTCTTCCACAGAAATACTGTCCCACAACAGGTCTAAGCACTTAGACCTGATTATCAGTGTTTTCAGCTCTAGTGGTCACGTATGAAGCCCAATCAGCTCTCTCTCTAAACAGCAGAGGGGGCAAGTCAAAGAGTGCCTGTGACTCTTAGAGCCTACACCACCAAGCAAAACACCTGTGCCCCACCCTCTCTCTCTTCACTAGGATCTGGCATCCAAACCTCCTGCTTAGGGAGTGCAGCTCAGTTGAAGATGACCAGTGCTTAATTTGTAATGAAAGAAGTGCTGGGGCTCAAGCAAGTTTGTTATTTTCATAAGTGATGTGGCAAGCCCAGAGGTCCCAGGGCTATGAACTGCCCAGGGGCCTCAGTCCTGGCAAGCCCTAGCACAAATGAAGCACTGAGGGAGACCCCCTCATTCAGGCAGGCTAAGCACAGTTCTGCTGCCCTTTACTCATACGATAAGGATAACAACATTTCATGACCCCCACAGTTAATACTTAAGTGATTTGTAACCAACACCAGCCAAAATTGATCACTTGGGCAGCACAGCTCTTTCTGCCGGATACCTAGGCAGAGTAGGTGAGTTCATGTAAATACAGTCTGGTCCTGAAGCCTTCGCCCCACCCCTGTGCGACGAACTGGGACTCTTTGAATGCTGAGTGGGGAGTGTTGGTTGGGAAGGCAGGGGAGTGTGGCTAAGATGGTCTGCATGGGGGGGATGGTTTCAGAGTAGCAGCCGTGTTAGTCTGTATCCGCAAAAAGAAGAACAGGAGTACTTGTGGCACCTTAGAGACTAACAAATTTATTAGAGCATAAGCTTTCGTGGACTACAGCCACTGCATCCGAAGAAGTGGGCTGTAGTCCACGAAAGCTTATGCTCTAATAAATTTGTTAGTCTCTAAAGTGCCACAAGTACTCCTGTTCTTCTTTTTATGGGGGGATGGGAGACTGGCCTTAAGGGAGAATACCTGAGCATGTAACATGAGAACCCAGGAAGGGGTTAGAGGCCAGGTGACACCTTTGCCTGGGAAACTGAACAAAGGCTGGGGAGGAGGACGCTGGGGGAGAGAGAGTTTTCAGGTGCTGGCTGGTAATGGAGGGAGCCCGGACGGGGCTCTGCCCCCACCCCAATGGGCCTGTGGTGCCCCTGGGACTCCAAGATGGACCTAACTGAGGGGGGTCCTGTTGTCTGTACCTGCAAGACCTGTCTTGGACCGTGTTCCTGTCATCTAAATCAACCTTCTGCTTTACTGGCTGGCTGAGAGTCATGGTGAATCGCAGGAAGCCGGGGGTGCAGGGCCTTGTGTCCCTGCACACTCCGTGACACCCTGGCTCATCACTAGCTGTTGGGGAGAGCTCATTCAGACCTTGCTTACAAATCATCATTTGAAATTATGAGGTAGGCCAATATAGCCGAAACAAATGCGCTGACATTGTCCTAAATAACAACTGTGTGAGGAAGCTAGTCTTGGTTCATACTTTTCAAGCCCATTATGCTTTCTCAGGTACAAGTATTTTCTCATACACTGTGTATGCTTTTAAAGTGTGTATTAATGTTTCAATTTCTATTCAAATTTCCAACCAACGACTAAATTGGCAACACTGCATGTAACTGGGGGGGGGGGTGTTGGGGAAATTCAGGGGGAAATCCCTGCCCTGAGGTCCGTAGGGGAGCTGGGTGGGGTGGTGGAGTCTCCCTGGGTCACAGCTGCTGGGCTGGGGGTTCCCTGGGAGTCGCTCCCCTAGAAACCGCGTCCCCTGCTGAGACTCCGGGCTGGGGGCTGGAGCGGAAGGTGCTGAGTGTGTAACGCTTGTGCCAGCAGCTCCAGGTGGCGTTTGAGGACGTCGCTCTGTATTTCACCCGGGAGGAGTGGGAGCTCTTAACCCGGCCAGAGAAGCAGCTGTACCAGGACCAGATGCTGAGGAATTACCAGGCCCTCGTTTTCCTGGGTAAGGACCTATTTATCTTTACTCACAGCTGTGAAATGTCTGGGTTCCCTTGACGCCTCAGCTGCCATGTGCCACCCAGCAGCCAAGTGGTGGCAAATGTTAGCAGCTTTCAGAGCCTCGGGCTAATGTTAATGTAACCTGTTGACTTGCGTTATGTATCTCAGTCCTGGCACAGAGGTGGTTGCAAACAGCACATGAGCAACAACCGCTTCCAGGAATCCCAGCCCAGACACCAATGGCAGCAACTCTGCCTCAGGAACTGACTCTAGTTAGACAAATAAGGCAGGGAGAAAATCCTCCTGCAGCACCCCCCCCCCCCAAAAAGAATGAACATCATACGTTTAACAGCCGCACAGTTGAACAAATCTTGCACCCTATGCAAAAGAACTTATAGGCCTGTGTAACTGTGATGCCTGCCATGACTCAACCCCCACAGCAAATTGAGAAGGGTCATAGACGTTGCTGCTTCAGAATACGAACTGAACTTGCCTGGTGGGAGACGGGACAAAATCTCCTCTAGGAAAGTTCAAATTCATCATTCTCCTGCTTGGGATCTCTTGCGTTTCCTCTCAAGCAGTGTCGGAGATTGGGGCCTCGTCGTGCCAGTTACTGCGCAGACAAACACTGTCCGAGGTCGGGGCGCTGTTGTGCTGGGCTGCACCAATATATAAATGAGTCCCTGCCTCCAAAACTTTAGTAATAAAACAGATTCTTTCTCCCCAAACAAGCTGTTCAGGTTCCACACCGGACTTAATCCACCGGATCGAGCTAGGGGAGGCAGAGCTCTGGATCTGGGATGCCGAGAACTCCAGGGAAAGCTTAGGATCTGAAAGCCTGTCCTCGGGTGAGTCATAATAATCCAATCCCTTCTGATTTACACACCTGCTAGTGGAGGGCTCCTTAATGTAAAAGGCAAAGGCAGAGTGAGATCCACCGGCTGGGAACACAAGCAAGACAAACTGACACTGGGATTTAGGGGCCAGTGTTTATCTGGGAGAGGAATGATCCATGGAGAGAGCTCCCCTCGGAAGAGGGTGGATTCTCCATTACTGTGAGTCTGTCAATGGAGACGGGGCGTCTCTTTCTCCAAGCCCTGCTCTAAGGCCTGGTCTACACTACGACTTTAATTCAGATTTAGCAGCGTTAATTCAAATTAACCCTGCACCCGTACACACAACGACGCCATTTAATTCGAAATAAAGGGCTCTTTAAATCGATTTCTGTACTCCACCCCGACGAGCGGAGTAGCGCCAAAATCGATTTTAGCATTTCGAATTAGGGTTAGTGGGGGGAGGGATAGCTCAGTGGTTTGAGCATTGGCCTGCTAAACCCAGGGTTGTGAGTTCAATCCTTGAGGGGGCCACTTGGGGATCTGGGGCAAAAATCAGTACTTGGTCCTGCTAGTGAAGGCAGGGGGCTGGACTCGATGACCTTTCAAGGTCCCTTCCAGTTCTAGGAGATGGGATATCTCCATTAATTTTTTTTTTTTTTTTTTTAGTGTGGCCGCAATTCGATGGTATTGGCCTCCGGGAGCTATCCCACAGTGCACCATTGTGACCGCTCTGGACAGCAATCTAAACTCGGATGCACTGGCCAGGTAGACAGGAAAAGCCCAGCAAATATTTGAATTTTATTTCCTGTTTGCCCAGCGTGGAGAGCACAGGTGACCACAGATAGCTCATCAGCACAGGTAACCATGCAGTCCGAGAATCGAAAAAGAGCACCAGCATGGACCGTACGGGAGGTACTGGATCTGATCGCTATATGGGGAGAGGATTCAGTGCTAGCAGAACTTCGTTCGAAAAGACGAAATGCCAAAACTTTTGAAAAAATCTCCAAGGGCATGATGGAGAGAGGTCACAATAGGGACTCAGATCAGTGCCGCGTGAAAGTCAAGGAGCTCAGACAAGCCTATCAAAAAACAAAGGAGGCAAACGGTCACTCCGGGTCAGAGCCGGGTCAGAGCCGCGGACATGCCGCTTCTACGCTGAGCTGCATGCAATTCTAGGGGGGGCCGCCACCACTACCCCACCTATGACCGTGGATTCCAGGTCGGGGATAGTCTCATCAGCTACACCTGAGGATTCTGCGGATGGGGAAGAGGAGGAGGAGGACGAGCTTGCAGAGAGCACCCAGCACTCCGTTCTCCCCAACAGCCAGAATCTTTTTCTCAGCCTGACTGAAGTACCCTCCCAAGCCAGTATCCAAGACCATGACCCCATGGAAGAGACCTCAGGTGAGTTTACCTTTTAAAATATAAAAATTGTTTTAAAAGCAAGCGTTTTTTAATGATTACTTTGCCCTGAGGACTTGGGATGCATTCGTGGCCAGTACAGCTACTGGAAAAGTCTGTTAATGTGTCTGGGGATGGAGCGGAAATCCTCCAGGGACATCTCCATGAAGCTCTCCTGGAGGTACCCCAAAAGCCTTGCCACAAGGTTTCTGGGCAGTGTAGCCTTATTCCGTCCTCCATGGTAGGACACTTGACCACGCCATGCTTGCAGCAAGTAATCTGGTATCATTGCCTGACAAAGCCTGGCAGCGTATAGTCCCGGTGTTTGCTGGCATTCAAGCAACATCCATTCTTTATCTTGCTGTGTAATCCTCAGGAGAGTGATATCGCTCATGGTAACCTGGTTGAAATACGGGAACTTAATTAAGGGGACAGAGGTGGCCGTTCCTACTGGGCTGTTTGCCTGTGGCTGAAAAGAAATCCTTCCCTGCAGTTAGCCAAGCGCAGGGGGGGAAATTGGCCCTGAGCTTTTCACGTTTGGCTAGCAGGGATCTTCCCTGTTACCAGCCATGCGGTGGGGGGAGGGGTACAGCGATCATCCCAGAGAATTCATAGCGGGAGGAGGGGAGGCGGGGGGGTTAGTTTGGTTCCTGCAGGGATCTTCCCTGATACCAGCCACGTGGTGGGGGAAGGGATAAAGCGATCATCCAGAGAATTGGATGGAGGGGGTTAGTTTGTTTTCTGCTGCTGCTGAAAGTTAACAGGAAAACCGCAGTACTCAACGGGCTTTGCTTGGTATGTGGGAAAGGAGGGCGCAGAAGCCGAAAGACAGTGGCTTACCATGGCCGCATGCAAGCCGAATTCTGTTGCCCGGACCTGTGATCTCTAGCAGCAAAGCCACAGGCACTCAATATTAAGAGGCAAGATGCAACCTTGCACAGAAATCACATGTGCTATATAATGTGAATAGTGTTGGTCACCGTGAAAGAGTATAAGCATTGTTCTGCAAAATGTATCTTTTAAAAAAATTCTCTTTTTTTCCCTCCCTACAGCAGCTGCAAATTCTTCAAGCCTCCCTCCTCTGTCCCGAAGGCTATCACAGATAAGGCGTCGGAAAAAGAAGACGCGAGACGAGATGTTTGCAGAAATCATGGAATCCACCCGCCGTGACAGAGCTAATCTGAATGAGTGGAAGGACACGGTTTCAAAGTATAGGAAAGAAGCCAGTGAACGTGAGGAGAGGAGGGACCAACGTGAGGAGAGGAGGGACCAACGTGAGGAGAGGAGGGACGCTCGAGATGAGAGGTGGCAGCAGGAAGATCAGAGGAGGAAGGATGCAATGCTGGGGCTGCTGCGTGAGCAAACAGACCTGCTCCGGCGTCTGGTGGAACTTCAGGAACGGCTGCAGGAAAACAGAGTGCCGCTACAGCCCCTGTATAACCCCCCTCCCCCCTCCCCATGTTCCATATCCTCCTCACCCAGACGTGTAAGAACGCGGGTGGGGAGGCTCCGTACACCTTCCCATTCCACCCAAGTGGACAGCCCAAGCAAAAGGCTGTCATTTTTTTAATCTTTTTTTAGTGTCCTTTTCCTTCCCACTGATCCTCCTCCCAAACCCCACCCGGGTTCCCTCCCTCTTTTTATAATCTATTAATAAAGAATAAATGATTTTTAAACGATAGTGACTTTATTTGGTTTGAAAGCAAGCTGGGGGAAGGGGGAGGGTGGGTTCCTTACAGAGAATGAGTCAATAAAGGGGGCGGGTTTTCATGAAGGAGAAACAAACAGATATTTCACACTGTAGCCTGGCCAGTCATGAAACTGTTTTTCAAAGCTTCTCTGATGCACAGCTCTTCCTGGTGTGCTCTTCTAATCGCCCTGGTGTCTGGCTGCGCGTAATCAGCAGCCAGGCGATTTGCCTCAGCCTCCCACCCCGCCATAAAGGTCTCCCCCTTACTTTCACAGAGATTGTGGAGCACGCAGCAAGCAGAAATAACAATGGGGTGATTGGTTTGGCTGAGGTCTGAGCGAGTCAATAACGATCGCCAGCGACCTTTTAAACGGCCAAATGCACATTCTACCACCATTCTGCACTTGCTCAGCCTGTAGTTGAACAGCTCCTGACTCCTGTCCAGGCTGCCTGTGTATGGCTTCATGAGCCATGGCATTAAGGGGTAGGCTGGGTCCCCAAGAATAACTATTGGCATTTCAACATCCCCAACGGTTATTTTCTGGTCCGGAAAGTAAGTCCCTTGCTGCAGCCCTTTAAACAGAGCAGTGTTCCTGAAGACGCGAGCGTCATGAACCCTTCCCGCCCAGCCCGCGTTGATGTTGGTGAAACGTCCCTTGTGATCCACAAGTGCTTGCAGCACCATTGAAAAGTACCCCTTGCGGTTTATGTACTCGGTGGCTTGGTGCTCCGGTGCCAAGATAGGGATATGGGTTCCATCTATCGCCCCACCACAGTTAGGGAATCCCATTGCAGCAAAGCCAGCCACTATGACCTGCACATTTCCCAGAGTCACTACCTTTCGTAGCAGCACCTGAGTGATTGCTTTGGCTACTTGCATCACCGCAACCCCCACAGTAGATTTGCCCACTCCAAATTGATTCCTGACTGACCGGTAGCTGTCTGGCATTGCAAGCTTCCACAGGGCTATCGCCACGCGCTTCTCAACTGTGAGGGCTGCTCTCGTCTTGGTATTCTGGCGTTTCAGGTCAGGGTACAGCAAGTCACAAAGTTCCATGAAAGTGTCCTTACGCATGCGAAAGTTTCGCAGCCACTGGGAATCGTCCCACACCTGCAACACTATGCAGTCCCACCAGTCTGTGCTTGTTTCCCTTGCCCAGAATCGGCATTCCATGGATAGAACCTGCCCCATTAACAACATGATCTCCAAAGCACTGGGGCCCGCGGTTTGACAGAATTCTGTGTCCGTGTCCGTGTCCGTGTCCATGTCCTCATCACGCTTGTCGCTTTGCTGCCGCCGCCGCTGCCTCCTCGCCTCGTTTTTCTGGTCCTGGCTCAGCATAAACTCCACGAGAACGCGCGAGGTGTTTACAATGTTCATGAGTGCTGTCTTGAGCTGAGCTCCATTCTTGCCGTGGTATGGAGTCTGCAGTGTTCACCCAGGAAAAAAGGCACGAAATGGTTGTCTGCCGTCCGTTGCTTTCATGCAGGGAGGGAGGGGTGAGGCTGTACCCAGAATCACCTGCGACAATGTTTTTTGTCCCATCAGGCACTGGGATCTCAACCCAGAATTCCAATGGGCGCGGGAGATTGCGGGAACTATGGGATAGCTACCCGCAGTGCAACGCTCCAGAAATCGACGCTAGTCCCGGTACTTGGATGCACACCGCCAAATTAATGTGCTTAGTGTGGCCGCATACATTCGACTTTATACAATCTGTTTCCCAAATTCGAATTATATAAATTCGTATTAATCCTGTAGTGTAGACATACCCTAACTCAGCCAGCAGTTACTGGGCTGGAAGCAGGAGTGACTGGGGGAGATTCTCTGGCTGGGATAGGCAGGAAGCCAGGCTGGATGCACTCAATGAGCCTGTCTGGCCTTGATATCAATGAATCCTAGAAATCATAGAAATGTAGGACTAGACGGGACCTTGGTAGATCATCTAGTCCAGTCCCCTGCACTGAGGCAGGACTAAGTATTATGTAGTCCATCCCTGACAGGTGTCTGTCTAAATTGTTCTTAGAAACCTCTAATGACAGAGATTCCACAACCTCCCCAGGTAACTTTTTCCAGTGCTTAACTACTCTTACAGTTCGGAAGTTTTTCCTAATATCTAACCTAAATCTCCCTTGCTGCAATTTAATCCCATTGCTTCTTGTCCTGGCCTCAGTGGATAAGGAGAACAATTTATCACCTGCCTCTTTCTAACAACCTTTTAGGTACTTCAAGACTGTTATCAGGTCCCCCCTGAGTCTTTTCTTCTCCAGACTAAACAAATGCAATTTTTTCAATCTTTCCTCATGGGTCATGTTTTCTAGCCCTTTAATCATTCTTGTTGCTCTCATCTGACCCTCTCCAATTTGTCCACATCCTTTCTGAAGTGTGGGGCCCAGAACTGGACACACTATTCCAGTTGAGGCCTTACCAGTGCTGAGTAGAGTAGAAGAATTACTTCTCACATCTTGCTTGTAACACTCCTGCTAATACATCCCTGAATGATATTTTTTTCAACAATATTCCATTGTTGACTCATATTTAGTTTGTGATCCACTATAACCCCATATGGTTTTCTGCTGTATTCCTTCCTAGGCAGTCATTTCCCATTCTGTATTTGTGTGATTTATTATTCTGACTTAAGTGTAGTACTTTGCATATGGTCTTATGTAATTTCATCCTATTTAATTCCAACCATTTCTCCAGTTTGTCAAGGTCCTTTTGAATTCTAATCCTGTCCTCTAAAGCACTTGCAACCCCTCCCAGCTTGGAATCGTCCATAAACTTTGAGTGTATTCTCTGTGCCACTGTCCAAATCATTTATGAAGATTTGGAATAGGACAGATCCCTGTGGAATCCCACTCGATATGCCTTTCAGCTCATTTTTGAACCATAATAACTACTCTGAGTGTGGTTTTCCAACCAGTTCTGCACCCACCTTATTTGCCTAGGCTGTATTTCTCTAATTTGTTCATGAGAAGGTCATGTAAGACAGTATCAGAAGTCTCACTAAGGTTGAGCTGTGACATGTAATGCTTCTTCCCTATCCACAAGGCTTATTACCTGTCAAAGAAGGATATTAGGTTGGTTTGACATAATTTATTCCTGACAAATCCATGTTGACTGTTACCTAGATGAAATAAACTAATAAGTGCTTGCAAATAGAATGTTTGCTTATCCATTACCTTTCCAGGTACTGAAGTTAAGATCAGGGCCGGCTTTAGGTTTTTTGCCGCCTCAAGCAAAAAAAAAATTGGCTGCTCCCCACCCCAGCCCTGGGCTACCCCCCGCTGCCGCCCCAGCCCTGGGCTCTTCCCCCCACGCACACCCTCCTGCTGCCCCAGCCCTGGGCTCCCCACCCCCAACCTGCATCTGTTGTACTTAAAGTACTGCACAGGATCTTTTCAGGGGGAATAAGGCAGAACACCACATTTATTAGTAATACATGTATTTGTTAATACTGTATCATATGCATATGAGATATATACATATACACTAATGCACTCACATACACACACACAAGCATGCTCCGTCTTGTTGTTGTTACCAATTAGTTGCTCCCCTTAACTGCACTGGCCAGGTGAGTTAGATGGGGGAAGGGGTGGATCCGGGCTTCTGCTGATCCAGAGCAATGCTCCCATGTGACAAGATGAGACCCGGGGTTCTCTGCAAGACACCTCACTTTTATAGCAGCTTTCCTCTTATGCAAATCTATACCAGATTCAAAATCTGTGTCTGTGTCCATTGGGCCTTTGTGCTGCTTCCTTCTGGGTGTTGTCCCAATGCTACAAAGAGGGTGCTTGCTTCTAACCCCCGAGGCTGTCAGTATGTCTGATCTTCTTTAGTGAGCCCACTTGACACGTTTTATTGTCCTTGGGTCTGGCTCCCAGCCCCTCTCCAACTGTTGCAGCTGTTTGGAGGTGCTGCCTTCCATGCCTTCCTCATTCACACCTCATTCATTCAACAGGGCAATTGATTAAGGGCATGGGGGGGAAGATCTTATTCTACTCCAAGCAAAAATGCATCCGAAGAAGTGGGCTGTAGTCCACGAAAGCTTATTCTCTAATAAATTTGTTAGTCTCTAAGGTGCCACAAGTACTCCTGTTCTTCTTTTTCCAAGCAAAAAGACATTTTCCTTTACTTTAACTATCCTTAGGGGCTATAACATTATACCAAGGCTTAACACAAAGTTTCTACATGAGGCTTCGATACAAAGTTTCCATATACCAAGGCTTATCAGTACAAGGTTTCTATATTAGGCCTTGATACAAAGTTTCATGAAAACAGAGGTCACATGTGGGTAGACTGTTGTACTTAAAGTACTGCACAGGATCTTTTCAGGGGGAATAAGACAAAACGCCACATTTATTAGTAATACATGTATTTATTAACACTGTATTATATGCATATAATATATTACACTTACACAATGTAATATAATATATTTACATTGTCCCCCTTTTGACCTCTCAAGAACAATTCTTGAGTGGTCACCATATAAATCTTTTGTATTTGTTGCAAACAAACCAAACAATTATAACCAGGTGAATATAACTAAAACCATTACAATTGACTAAACACCAGATATAACATAAACACAAATGCAAACAATTATAATTATAATAATTGGAAATACAACAAAACCATTACCATTACAATAATTGGGTACATTGACAAACAAAATGAAGCCCAAGTTTGATGCTGCAATAGCCATCAAACAATAAAAGTCACTGAGGTCAGGACCTTCTTAAGCACACACAACAAATAAGATTGTGTAGGAGTACCACAGTTGTTATGCAAGGTTAAGGTGATTTGGACTTAAACTAACATTCAGTTGCTAAAATGTTGTAGAATTCCCTATTTTTAACAGTTGTTCTCAGAGGTTTCTGGGGACCTGAAAGATGGAGCCATACAATCATGGGCCAAGGTCTTACAGGTTATGGGGGCCCAAGAACTACCCTTCAGGGCTTGGGGAAATAGAATCAGAGTGCATAGAGGAAAGTGTGGAATTAATAATAATACAAGCAAATGTAACTAACAATACAAATGTATCAAGAACAAAAATTAACAACAAAATGATTATTAGAGAACCTGACAAAACAAAACAAAATAACCTTGATGCACTGGGGACCAAAGTTTTTTGGACACAAGTGGTGATTGATAAATTGGATGGACATGGGGGAAGTAGAGAGAGGAAAAGACATTTGCCCTGTCTAGTGTAGTATCCCCTCTTTTTCTGGACTCAATGCTAACACAGGACACCACTAGAGACAGACACAGAACATGCAACACAGAACACTGAACACAGACTTTGTCATGACACTATAACCATGGTATTTTATAACTCTTCAGCTGGTACCAGCTCTCCTGATGTTCTGGTTCAGAGCCTGAAAGATAGAAGCTTGGAAACAAATTAGCACAGTGCTTTTACCATGGCAGAACCTGCTTGGTCTCTGCCACAGTGTTTTTGGTACTTGGGGCTGCACAAATGCTAATTAAATGGTGCATTTCTTGTGAGTGTAAATCCTCCCTTTCTCTCAGTAAAAGGGCGTTAACACTCCATCTAGAAAAAAAAATTGTTTTAAAATCTCCAGCCATTTTGCCATGGCCTGGAGATCTGAGGCAGAAGCAGGCACTGTTGTTAACTGTTTCAATGGCATTTTGGCCCTGGGAGGAAGAATTTACCCAAATATCCCAAATATCCCCCTTCCCAATCTCCAGAGGGGTCCCAAAGGTCTGCCCCCTTCTGGGGTCTTAAATGTTTCTTCTCCTGATGTTACTGCTGCTGTAAGATTTGAGAGTGCTGTTTTAACTCTCTGTACCCAACCTGTTTTTCAGTTTCTTTATCTGTTGCTTGCCTGGGCCCGATCCTGCTTTTTCCAATAAACAGTTTTTTTTTTCCATGGGCACAAGCCTTGTTCCACTACCAATTTAGCAAGGAGGGTGGGCTTTTCAACTAGCCCCCACCCTTCCTGGTCCCATTCCTTAAACATTTTCTTCAAAATTGTGAAATTACCACAATATTACTTACAAAAACAAAACAAACAAACAAACAAACATAAACCACACTACACTGCCCAAACTCCTATATCCTTCAGAGTTTGGTTTAACAGAACAAGATCTGTATCTTATGTTTTAAACCCACTCTGGGCCAGAGGAAGAGACACTAAGCCTCCCTCTGTATTGCTCGGCCTGCTACCACCGAGGGTTCATACACCAATTATACAAATCCTTCCCCGGATCAGAGTGAGAAACACTAAGTTTTCCTCTTTAGCTCAGTCTTGCTACGACTGAGGGTGTATGTACCTCTATAACACAATTTAAACCTAAACTCCTATATTCTTCAGAGTTTGGTTAATCCTTCCCCGGATTAGAGTGAGAAACACTAAGTTCTCCTCTTTAACTCAGTCATGCTACAGCTGAGGGTGTATGTACCTGTATAACACAATTTAAACCTAAACTCCTATATTCTTCAGAGTTTGGTTAATTAACTGAAAGTTTACTCTCTTTTTTCTATAGTGCCAGGCTTGCTAAAGCTGGCAGTGTGCACACCAGTTTTATAATAAGCAACAGAGGGTCCTGTGGCACCTTTGAGACTAAGTTTTATAATAACTGTGGATTCTATGCTTGCTCCCCCTTTCGCATTCTCCACCAAAATGTTGTACTTAAAGTACTGCACAGGATCTTTTCAGGGGGAATAAGACAAAACGCCACATTTATTAGTAATACATGTATTTGTTAATACTGTATCATATGCATATGAGATATATACATATACACTAATGCACTCTCACACACACACACACACAAGCATGCTCCGTCTTGTTGTTACCAATTAGTTGCTCCCCTTAACTGCACTGGCCAGGTGAGTTAGATGGGGGAGGGGGTGGAGCCGGGCTTCTGCCGATCCGGATCGATGCTCCCATGTTGACAAGACGAGACCCGGGGTCCTCTGCAAGACACCTCACTTTTATAGCAGCTTTTTTTTATGCAAATTTATACCAGATTTAAACTTTGTGTCTGTGTCTATTGGTCCTTTGTGCTGCTTTCTTTTGAGTGTTGTCCCAATGCTGCAAAGAAGGTGTTTTCAAAGAAGGTGCTTGCTTTTAACCCCCGAGGCTGTGGGT
The DNA here is from genome assembly GCF_027887155.1 of Malaclemys terrapin pileata. Lineage (NCBI taxonomy): Eukaryota > Metazoa > Chordata > Testudines > Emydidae > Malaclemys > Malaclemys terrapin. Next base: position 50,721,324 of record NC_071508.1, on the reverse strand, counting down.
ATGTCTGCTTGTCTTTAATGAGCCCACTTGACACGTTTTATTGTTCTTGGGTCTGGCTTCCAGTCCTTCTCCAACAGTTGAGGCTGTCTGGAGGTGCTGCCTTACATGCCTTCCTTATTCACACCTCATTCATTCAACAGGGCAATTGATTAAGAGTAGGGGGGAGAGCTCTTGTTCTACTGCTAGCAAAAAGAAATTTTTCTTTTATCTTATTCTATCCTTAGGGGCTATAATATTATACCAAGGGCAATGCAAAGTTTTTAAATGAGGCTTTGATACAAAGTCCCATGAAAACAGAGGTCACACGTGGGTAGACCCACCACCAGGTTATATGAAGAGGCACAATGTAAAGTCATATGAAAATTATCAGAGATTTATCTACACACCCTCCTGCCGCCCCAGCCTTGGGTCACTGGTAACTCGCTCCCAGGGCGGGTCATTCAGCAGGAATTTTGGATGTGCACAGAACACAGACAGGATTGGTTCCCATACGGTTACAGAACTGCAGTGAAGTGGAACAATTTTCAGCTTGTGTGATTGGAGGATATCTGGATGCATATTATAAGACTGTCCTACATAAATGAGGAAAAGTTGAGGTGCCTTTATTATTCTTTTGTTCCACTCTTTGTTTCTATGGGGAATTTGCCAATGCAATATCACTGTCTTCCTTTTAAACAAATAAAACTAAAAAAAAAGGCAATGGCTGTTGAAAATAGCAATTCCAGTCCTAAAAACCACTGGGAAGCATTTCTTGCTCAATTTTATCCTACTTTTTCTATAGCAAGTTTCAGTGGATCAGTATATTTGATTTGGGAGAAATGAAGTAACAGCTGCCCAAATTGAGCTTGAGCACTCCTGAATTTTGAGGGTGTTCAAATCTGGAAGGCAGGTGCTCGATTCCCTTTCTGAATATTAGCTAAATCTGGAAAAGGAAAAGTCAATTTCTGCTTCCATGGCTCAGAAGTGGAAATCCTCCTATGTGCCTAGTAGTGTATCTAAAGCTGCCCAGGTCCTCTAGTAGAGCCTCCCCTCCCGTACTTTACATTTTAAATTCTAGTGGGATCTACATACCTCCCTTGCTAGGCTTCAGATAGAGAGGGGCACTGTCCATTTAGTCCACCCAATTCTTTCTTTGGGGGCTGCAAGGTGAGGTCACACCAGTATCCCTAATCCAGACTGGGGATGTCTTCTGAAGGGGATATCTGGACCAAAGCCGCCTACTCCTTGGGCATACTTGTTCCCCGTTCTAGGGTTACCTAACATACGTCTGTATTTTCATGGACATGTCCAGCTTTTGGGGTTTTAAATAGCCATCCGGGAGGAATTTGTAAAACTCTCAAAAGGTCCAGGATTGGGGATTCTGTGGGGGGTGGGAAGTGGGAGGGGGTGGATGGGGCAGGGTTACCCCCATGGAGTGTCCTCTTTTTTTTAATGTTAAAATATGGTATTCCTACCGTTCACAGTGCCACCCCGTTCTAGCAGTGAGCTCTCCATTCACAGCAAGCTGCAGCATGAGGTTTCAGCTACCTCACTCCCTCCCACTCCGTTTCCTGTTGACAGCTGCCAAGGGAATGCTGGGAAATGTAGTTCTTTCCCTACTCCAGGGCTGGCTCTATAGGCAGGGAGCTAACCAAGGAACTACACTTCCCAGGGCCCCCTGTTGGTTCTCAGCACCCAGGCTGGATCCCTGCTGCCCCTGCAAATGTGCTGCCCCAAGCACCTGCTTGCTTTGCTCGTGCCTAGAGCCGGCCCTGGTTAAGATGACTGGTCTTTAATTCCCTGAGTTGTCCTTATTCCCCTTTCTATAGCTAGGTACTATATTTGCCCTTTTCCAGTCCTCGGGTCTCTTTACCATCCTCAGTGGTTATCTCTAAGAACATGTGAATGGCTCAGAGATCATTTCAGCCAGTTCCTTAAGTATTCCAGGATGTATTTCATCAGGCCCTGCCTACTTGAAGACCTCTAACTTGTCTAAGTAATTAGTATCTATTTCTTTCCCTATTTTAGGCTCAGATCCTACCCCATTGACACTGATCTTCACTATGTTAGTCGACCGATCGCAGCTAACTTTTTTGGTGAAAATTGAAACAAAAGAGGCATTTGTTCGGCCATTGCTGCATTTTCTCTTATTGTCTTTCCCTCCTCATTTAGTAATGGGCCCAGCCTGTCCTTGGTCTTCCCTTTCCTTCCCATGTATTTGTAAAATGCTTTCTTGTTACCCTTTATATCCCTAGTTAGTTTAGTTTTGTTTTGTTTTTCTAATGTTGTCACTACATGCTTGTGGGTTTTTTTTAATATTCATCCTTTGTAATTTGCCCTAGTTTCCCCTTCTTGTATGACTCTTTTTTGGGTTTCACGTCACTGAAGATCTCCTGGTTAAGGCAGGGAGTCCTCTTATCATACTTCCTATCTTTCCTACTCATTGGATATCTCTGACCAAGGATTGGACCTAAACATTATGGGGCCTCAAAGCTGTGAAAGAGAAATGGATTGGAGATGGGGAGGTGATGAATTTGGAAGAGGGGTGGGATAGTGATATGGGATGTGGGGAGGGGGAAGATTTCAGGGGATGCTGAGGGAAAGAGAGAGGTCTCCATGGTGGGGCGGAAGAGAGCATATGGGGGCTGCATTTACCCAGTGGGTAGGACAGTGCAGTAGGATTCAAAAGATCTTGGTTCAGTTCTAGAAGCGAATCACTACAGCTCCACCATGCCTCAGGTTCCCCAGCTGTGTAATGGAGAGGGCACTGGGACTGTGAGGATAAAATCCATCTGTGTGTGTCAGTGGGTCTGGCACTGGGGGTCAGACGAACATCTGGCTGGAAAGACACGCCTGCCAGTCCATAAACCACATCACCTTCTTCTAGGCTTCCCACGCCTCAGAAAATCATACCAAGCCAGGGGTGCCCTTGAAATTTTTCAGATGGGTTTCATGCCTCTGCCCCTCCTGACTCAAGTTGTGCTGGTGTCCTGTGGCCCTGGGCACCTGGATCCAGACATAGCTCAGAGAGGGGCAAAAACCTGCTTGCAGCCTGGGAGAGCATCCCCGAGTCACTGGCCCTTGGCAGAGAAAGCGCTGTCCTCTCAACGTTCCCATCCCACCCCGTCTCTGCCACTTCACTTCGCACGTGACCTCTCAGACTGGAGCAACCTGTCCCTGGCGAACAAGGAGAAAGCTGGGAATGACTCAGGGCAGGGCAGATCAGTCACGTATGAAGAACGCAGGTTACGCCATGCAGAGGACGCCATTTTGAAGAGCAGGTCTCAGGCACTTGCAGCGTTTCACTTTAATGCTCTCAACCTACCCCGCGTTCCAGGCAGTTGTGGCTGGGGGAGAGGACAGGTTTTGGGGCCAGACGAAATCGTACTGCGGAGCACGACTTGGAGTACCTTGGTGTATGGGTTGGGTGTGAGGAAGAGGGGGTGGAATGGCCTTTGTCACATCCCCTCTCCTCCTGCTCTCTCAGTGGCACAAAATCTTTGTCACTTACATTGCTTCAGTGTCAATGCTTAGCACAGCCCTCAGCATTAACGCGTCTGTGACTGTCTGTAGATCAAAGGCCCGCTGGGTGGCAACCATTATCCCCTTCCAGTTTAGCAGTGTCACTGATTGGGTTGTAAAACAAAACAAACATGTTTTTCAGGTTACATCACACAAACCCTGAGTGACTTGTCATCCCCTCAACCCCCTTCCCACCCACCCCTCAAACCTCCACCCTCTTCAGGATTCTAATTTAGTTTTAGCTTTGCACAAAGAGTGAAACATCAGGCCGAGGGTGAGTGACTTCTTTAGAAGGAATTCCTTGAAAAGGACTCACTCCCCCGCAGGAATAAGCTGTGTTGTTCTAAGCAGCTTTCTACCGGTCTCACTGGGTCCCCATGAGAGGATTGTAGCCCCTCAGCTGGTTTCAAACCAATATCGTTTAACCAGCACAATCACGGGGGAACAGGCCTTGTGCTATAAAACAGAAGCCAGTGCAGAACCACCGACGTGTAAATAAAAACCTGTGATTGAAATAAAACCAAAATCAGTGTGAAAACAAACCCCAGACCTGGTTGGTTAGCACTTTGAGGCCCTAGTTCTGGATGAGGGCCCCGTTGTGCCAGGCACTGGGTGTATCCTGGGCAAGCTACATTTTAAGCATAAAATGAGACCCAAGAGGTGCGTGGCACACATGGGAGCAGGCGGTGGCCGTTGCACAAACACCATAGGGTAGAATCACCCTGAGTCAGGCTGCAGATTTGTGTCGGCATTTCGTATCAGTAATTACAGAGCAGTTACAGTAAATGAGTAAAAGTCACAGATCGCTAAATTTACTGTGACGGCTCCGTGATTTTTAACAAAACCTGCCCTCCTCCTCGCCCTGCCCAGGGGACACTACCCACCCAAAGAAGCACCTTCCCCCCAGCGCTGCAGCCCTAACCCCAGTCTGGGGCAGAGTGGATATGGGTGGCAATGCCATTCACTGAAGCTGGGCCCGCTTCCCCCACGGTTATCACTGGGGGCGGGGGTAAATCTGAGTGGCACTGTAACCCCGCAGGCCAGGTCTCAATGCCCAGAGTGAGTTGTTGGGTCCAACCCTGTGGGCCAGCAGCCGCCATTGCAGGGTGAAATCGCTTCATCCGTGACATTTTCCTGTCCTTGATAAACCTGTAGCCTTTACTGTGTGCTAACATCGGGGTTGCCTCTGCTCTTTCCAGCAGGGATCCAGATCCCTGGAGGAACAAGGGCACAGGTTGAATGTGGGGAGAGCACGGCAGGAAAGCCGGATCCCACATCCCACAGAGGGATCCATGAACAGGACGCAGTCCCTCCCCGGGGTAAACTCAGCCAGAGACCGGATCTGGCTACACACCAGAGACTCCCCATTGGCCGGCGTCCCCATCACTGCATCGACTGCGGCAAGAGATTCAGCAACCCCTCCGCGCTGACCCAGCACCGGCGCATACATATTGGGGAGAGGCCGTACCACTGTGCTGCCTGTGGGAGGAGCTTCAGACAGTCCTCAGTCCTGAGAATTCACCAGCTTACGCACACCAGGGAGCGGCCGCACCACCGTGTAGACTGCGGCAAGGGCTTTGCACAGAGCTCAAGCCTCAGTAGACATCAGCGCACACACACCGGGGAGCGGCCGCACCGCTGTGCTGACTGCGGCAAGTGCTTTGGACAGGGCTCAATCCTGAGAAGACACCAGCGCACGCACACCAGGGAGCGGCCGCACTGCTGTGCTGACTGTGGCAAGGGCTTTACACGCAGCTCAAGCCTCAGCAGACACCAGCGCACACACACTGGGGAGCGGCCTCATCTCTGTGCCGACTGCGGCAAGTGCTTTATACAGAGCTCAATCCTGAGAAGACATCAGCGCACGCACACCGGGGAGCGGCCGCACCGCTGTGCTGACTGCGGCAAGTGCTTTGGACAGATCTCAAACCTGATAGTCCATCAGCGTACGCACACCGGGGAGCGGCCACATCGCTGTGCTGACTGCGGCAAGGGCTTTGTACAGATTTCACACCTGAGAGTCCATCAGCGCACGCACACCGTGGAGGGGCCGCACCACTGTGCTGACTGTGGCAAGCACTTTGCTAGGTTGGCCAACCTCATCCAGCACCAAATCACGCACAGCAGTGCCCCTCTGCCAAGGCCAGGGCCTCAGGAGCTTCTGGCAGCCAGTGGGCCTGGCACAGCACCAGCACGTGTGGACCAGGGAGTGGTCCTGTGCCCATGATGCCTGCAGAGAGACTGTGTGGGGCAGGGAAGGGGACTTGGCTGAGTAATGTGCGGAAGAGCAAACAGCTGGCGGAATTTAGAGCAGATGGTCACAGCCTACTCCATTTGGGAGCACCCCCACTGCCACCTCCACCCCCTGTAGGTGGGATCCAGCCAGGCCTTTTGCTTTCTATCCCACACTCACGCATCTGGCTGGGATGCAGCCGGGACACCCTCACACCCCTCTAGATGGGACCCAGCCGGGAACCACCTCACACACCTACCTCAGTTCCAGCCAACGGGTGACTCTTGGGTGACATCTAGAGGTGGGATTTGCAGTCCTGTCTCAGCATGGATTGGGCTGAGGGCGGGACAGCCTGGTACATGTGATTGAAAGACAACGCAGGAACTGCTCATGCCATCTTTTTAAATACAAATGTGATGAAGAAAAACTATGTTCTTAATGTGTTACAATGGTCTGTCTAACCAGGGTGGATTTGATTTAAATCAAATTGATTTAAATCACTAGTCGGGAAGAATCGATTTATGTAGAAATCCATGATTAAAAGTGCATTCTTGTTGGTTGTTATAACCTTAATACACATTCTTCACAACTAAGAGATAGATGTAGATTTCATTTTTAGAAGGTTACACACTATACATTAAGTGATTTATTTTGAAATCTTTTCAGATTAGTTTTATAGCCATATCAGAAAATGAATGATTGGTTATTTCATTTACCAAAGGTAATTGAAGCAGATATTTATGAAGTCATTGGGAGGTGAACTATCTCCAATTCAACAGGTTAATCATTAATATTTGGAGGATTTTCTTGCCACACTGTATGAGGAGGAGAACATCACCAGACAGACATTTAAATTGTTTTATTTAACTAAAGCAACAACGTTATGTATTCTGCATTTTTTTTCTTCAACAGCAAACATACAATATTTTTACAAAACAAGCATATGAATTTTTGAATTGAGTTAAACATTCAAGTTTTTTAAAATCAGGTTTGTTTTTGTTAAAATTGTTTTTAACTAAAATAGTTAAATGAAATATTTTTAAAAAATATTTCATCAATTATATCAGCCAGGTCAACATGAGAAACTTAAAATATTGGCTTCTGCGGCTAACTTAGTCGTCTTCACCTTCATTTTCTTGTTTGTTCATAATCTGGAAAAGAAAAACAAGCTTTCCTGCTTTTTCAGGTCCCAAACGATTTCTCAATTTGGAATTAATTATTCTAAAGGAAGAAAATATTCTTTCTACTCTGGCAGAAGAAGCTACTGCTGTTAAAAGTGAGATTATCACTTCAACAGTCTCTGAATCCAAGTGTTTAAGTGACTTCCACTAATTCCACCAATGTGACGTTCTTTAAAATGTCATCAGCAAACATATATTTCTTGTATGGTTCTTATTCCCAAACTGGGTCTCTTATGACATAATATATAATAATTAACAGAGATATCCCATCTCCTAGAACTGGAAGGGACTTTGAAAGGTCATCCAGTCCAGCCCCCTGCCTTCACTAGCAGGACCAAGTACTGATTTTGCCCCAGATCCCCAAGTGGCCCCCTCAAGGATTGAATTCACAACCCTGGGTTTAGTAGGCCAATGCTCAAACCACTGAGCTACCCACTCCCCAACCTGCTGCCATTATAGGTTTTCCCTTCTAGTGAGAGAATGGTATGGTAGATCTTAAATTAATGAAGGCTACACTCAGAAAGACCTCAAGACTTCTGGAATATGCTGCTCAAACAGTTTCACTTTTCTTTCTGCTGCCTGTCCCTCCTGTGACGGGTTCGGTCACAGAGACCCCCTTGGGACTGTCACCTGATGTTCTGAAACTACCTCTGAGCCTGTTTTCCCTGATGGCTTGGGACTCCAGAACCCTGTCTTGTTGAGCCGGACACGCAAGCCTGCTGCAACACAGACCCAGGGTCTGAACCACACCCTCAAAGCTGCAGGCTTTAACTTAAAACCACTCAGCAGGTAACCAGTTTCCACCATCCAGACACCAAGCTTCCAATAGGCTCCAAACCCCAAATAAATCTGTTTTACTGTGTATTAAGCGTATACAGGGTAAACTCGTAAATTGTCCGCCCTCTATGACACTGATAGAGAGAGATGCACAGCTGTTTTCTCCCCCAGGTATTAATCACTTACTCTGGGTTAATTAATAAACAAAAGTGATTGTATTAAGTATAAAAAGTAGGATTTAAGTGGTTCCAAGTAATAATAGACAGAACAAAATAAGTTACTAAGCAAAATAAAACAAAACATGCAAGTCTAAGCCTAGTACATTAAGAAACTGAATACAGGTAAATCTCACCCTTAGGCTATGTCTACACTATGAAATTTGGTCGAATTTGTAGAAGTTGGTTGTTTAGAAATCGTTTTTATAAGATCGAATGTGTGTGTCCCCACACAAAATGCTTTAAGTGCATTAAGTCGGCGGACTGCATCCACAGTACCGAGGCTAGCGTCGACTTCCGGAGCATTGCACTGTGGGTAGCTATCCCACAGTTCCCGCAGTCTCCGCCGCCCATTGGAATTCTGGGTTGAGATCCCAATGCCTGATGGGACAAAAACAGTGTCGCGGGGGATTCTGGGTAGATGTCGTCAGGCCCCCCCGCCCCTCTGTGAAAGCAACGGCAGACAATAGTTTCGCACCTTTTTTCAGCCCAGAGGCCATAGCACTGGGATCATGGAGCCCGCTCAGATCACCGCGGCAATTATGAGCACTATGAACACCACGCGCATTGTCCTGGAGTATATGTAGAGCCAGGACATGCCAAAGCAAAACCAGCAAGGAGGCGATTGCAGCGCGGCGATGAGTGATGAAGAAATTGACATGGACATAGACCTCTCACAAAGTACGGGCCCCAGCAATGTGCAAATCATGGTGTTACTGGGGAAGGTTCATGCCATGGAACACCAATTCTGGGCCCGGGAAACAAGCACAGACTGGTGGGACCGCATCGTGTTGCAGGTCTGAGAAACTTTCGCATGCGTAAGGGCACTTTCATGGAACTTTGTGACTTGCTTTCCCCTGCCCTGAAGCGCCAGAATACCAGGATGAGAGCAGCCCTCACAGTTGAGAAGCGAGTGGCGATAGCCCTGTGGAAGCTTTCAACGCCAGACAGCTACCAGTCAGTCGGGAATCAATTTGGAGTGGGCAAATCTACTGTGGGGGCTGCTGTGATCCAAGTAGCCAACGCAATCAAAGACCTGCTGATATCAAGGGTAGTGACTCTGGGAAACGTGCAGGTAATAGTGGATGGCTTTGCTGCAATGGGATTCCCTAACTGTGGTGGGGCGATAGATGGAAATCATATCCCTATCTTGTCACCAGAGCACCAAGCCACCGAGTACATAAACCGCAAGGGGTACTTTTCAATGCTGACCCCTCGCGAAGAGCATGGTGGGCTATCACTGCATCCTGGTAGTCATGGACTAAGCTACACGCTTCCCCAAGGCCATCCCCTTGTGGTCCGGCTCTGCACGGAGCATTGCTGCCGAGCTTCTAAAAATCTTTGCTTGGGTAGGCTTACGGAACGAGATCCTAACTGACCAGGGGACCAATTTCACCTCCCAGCTACTCCATGCGGCCTTCTAGGGATCCAGAAATTGCAAACCTCAGTTTACCACCTTCAGACAGCCTTGTCAAGCAGTTCAATTGGTCCCTCAAGGGGATGCTATGCAAATTCCCCCTGGAGGGATTGCGCCATTGGGACTGACTCCTCCCGCCTTTCCTGATTGCCATTCAGGAGATACCGCAAGCCTCCACCCAGTTCTGTCCATTTGAGCTGCTTTATGGGCGCCAGCCATGGGGGATGCTAGATCTGATGCAGGAGACCTGGAAGCAGATCTCATCCCCGACCCAGGGACTCCTTCAATACGTCATGCGACTGCAAGAGAACCTGACATGAGACAAGGACCTAGCGAAGGAAAACCGGCAGGCTGTCCAGAGGGCCCAAGCCTGAACCTACAACCGGGGAGCCCAAGCATGGACCTTTGAACTGGGGGACTGGGTCCTTGTGTTGCTCCCCTCTGAGGAGTCCAAACTGCTAGCCTGGTGGCAAGGCCCCTACGAAGTCATCCGCCAAGTGGACCCCGTTAATTATGAGGCCCACCAGCCAGAGCGATGGAAGAAACACCAGGTCTATCATGTAAACCTCTTGAAGGCCTGGTGTGAGCAGCAGAGTCTGCTAATAACCCCATATCTCCCTGACCCAGAGCTAGGGTGTCTGTTGGAGGCCTTCCCCTGGACATTCATGGTAATATTGGGGCAGAACCTGCTGGCCCAGCATGTCATCTGGATCCTCCTAGGGAGGTAGTTCGTGAAACCACCCGACCACGCCCACGCCACCTGCGGGACATGGTGAAAGAAGAGGTGCAGGCGATGCTGGAGCTAGGGGTCATAGAACGGTCGCAAAGCGAGTGGCGCAGCCCCATTGTGCTTGTCCCTAAGCCAGACAGGACCCGGTGATTCTGAATTGATTTCCGCAGAATTAATACCATTTCTAAATTTGATGCCTACCCAGTGCTCCGGGTAGACAAACTCCTCGATTGTTTGGGCGAAGCACGCTGTATCACTACCCTGGACCTGGCGAAGGGATACTGGCAGATCCTGCTGGCCCCGAGCTTGTTAAAACATAATATTTTAACAAAAAAGCATGTCCCTCGCTTCACATTTATCTCCAGACTTGTTCTCCTTGTCCAGATCTATTCCGCCCCCAACAATCTTCTATTCATTTAACTTTTTGAAACTTTGCGCTTTTAGAGAAAGGTAAGGGATTGAGTGTGTATGCAAATTTACAGAGGGACAATAGGGTTGAGGTCTGTTATTTCTTACCTCTCTATTTATTTAAAAACAACATTTTTGCTGTTAAAAGCATGTTACCTCTGGAAACCCACATTCTCAGTTTGAGAAGTGCAAAACTTAGTATCTCTGATGGTATCTTCTAGACTGAGCACTGAGTCCCAGGGGGTAGATAAATCATTTAGGTTAATCTTTCTATACAGAAGCCCCTGGAACCCCATAAAACTGGGTCCCTAATCTATGAACTATTGGAACTCATTTACAAAACTTTTCTTAATCATTACATGAATATATTGTCTCCTACTAAAGAATTAGAATTTATAATCCCTATTCCATGATGAGATATTTGAGCTATAACGTATCTTAGTTAAAACTATCTTGATTGGTTTTTTTCCCCAAAAAGCATTTTATCAAAAAAAGCTGATTTTTAAACCAATTGTTTTTTTTTAAATTTCTCTACCCTGTCTAGGAACCATCACATGGCCTGTTTACATGGCTTCAGCCTAATTTTCTAGAATCATGCAGCTGGCTTAACAAGCAACCAGTGTTAGTGCATTGGGCATGGCCTTGTTTTGCACCAAGGCTCTAAGTAGCTGCATGGCTTAAGGTTGCACAGACAAATACCCTTTTAAAAGATGCTGCTGTCCACCAGTCACTGACTGGGTCTTCTGGCTACCATACACACAGCCAATGGGGAGGGAGGTGACACTCATCCAATACAGAGTGCTTCACATGCAAGGTAGTGTGTAAGCTACCCAAGGCTTGAGTGCTAGGAGGACTTCTGGTCCTGTGCAGTTCATAACCCAGTTCTTTAGTGGCCTAGCTCAGTGTCTGCCACTAGGTTGGGAATTTCCCGCAAACTGAAATGTTCAGCTTGGTGGGTGCCAAACAACTTGACCCCCCCCACCCCACACACCTTTCTTCATCTTAATCTCTACTTCATTAAAACCATTTCCCCATCCCTGGTATCAGGGGACGAGCTCCTAGCCCCTCTGGAGGAGGGGGGAAGAGGCTGTCCCCTATTCCTAATACTCTTCCAAAGTCTGCTCCTAGAAGGGGCTAGGAAAGAGCAGTTGCCTCTACAAATAAAGTGATTGAATCAAGAACTTTCTGTAGCCATTATGAGGTGAAGTTTGTTTAATGGTGCGTAGTCTTAAATTGCTCCTGGCTAGAAAAACCTGTGGAAAACTAGACAACCATTTTGGGAGATCTTGGTCCTGGAGGCTTGATCTTAAGCAGAAAGATTTTCTTTTAGATGCAATAAGACTTACCCAGCTCTGCAAAGGCATAATAGTAGGGAAAGAAAGCCAGGCATTCGAGGGGGTGTATCTTTGAGTTTAACAATACATGTAACCCCAGAACTGGTGCTGTACAACTGGGAGAGTTGGACAAAGCCTTTTGGGGAGCTAAATTTATCTGCCTTTGAGCAGAATGCTGAAGTCCATGTTTAGCTGGAGCATACGTATCTTTAAGAATAAATTAGCATTATTTGTAGTGCAGGAGAACCGAACAGCCTGTCACGGACCAGGACCCCCCTTGTGCTAGGTGCTGTACAAACTGAACAAAAACAGTCCATGACAGTTGGGTGACACATGGCTACAGGGGATGTCTGCACTGGGAACGAGAGGCAGGGGAAGAGACTGAGAAGAATCCTAGAAGAGCAGTAGGGCTGATGCTAGGAGACCTGCTGTCCCTTGGATGCTTCTGCCAGACCGGAGATGGTGTAGAAAGGAGACAGCTAATCGTGAGGGCCAATCTGCAACAAGGAAGAGAAGTGCAGAGCGCTGAGGTTCCAGACCTTGGTCCTAGGGCTGGGGCCAGGCTAGCACTCCTCGCAGGGTGACTGTACCCAGCATGGCTAGCACAGTGGGAAGCAAACGGTTAGTGCCACTCTCCAGTTTTCAGAGGAAACCCTTCATAGATGTGCCCTTCTCCCCTGCACATTTTTGGACACTTCCTTTGCCCCACCCCCCACTTGTTTTTTTCCTCCCACCACCAATTGCATTTTACCAATGAAATGGGGGGGAATCCAATCAACTGAAAAAGCTGCTCTGTTTTTTCCTATTTTATCCAAATAAATTTTCTAAATGGAAACGTATTCAGGGGTTTGAAAGCCCCCCCCCCTTTTTTTTGACAAATTTTGTTTGAACATGTTGGTTCAGTTCTATGCTATTGATCTTCAGCAGCTCTCAGGCAATGAGCTCTGGTCCTTCTCTGGCCCCTAGCAGCAGAGGATCTAAGCACCCCACTCTTAGTGGATTTGTCCTCACAGCCCCCTATGCTAGTGCTCCTCCACCTGCCTTCCCTGGGTTTGCAGATGGCACCGGGGTGGAGACAGGAGCTAGGCCAGAGCTTAGAGAGAGACACCGTGGGTGTGCTCAGAGGCAGAAACGTAAAGGCCTAGGGAACTTTTACAGAAAACATTTAGGCTTGGAGTGAGCTTAGGTGCCTATGGGGTTCAGTAGCTGCCAGACAGGGTTTTGTAGTGCAGGGGTGCCTAACACTGGTCCTCAGGCAATAAGTACCTTTGTGGATCTGGGCTGAAGGGTCTCAAAAGGAACCCCAAAGCCCCCAACCTTTGAAGACTGTGCCCTTCCCATAAGTCAGATATGAATACCTCAGCCAGGCTCCCCCATGCTCATCTCTCTGCCGCACCTAGACAACAGCCCCTTCTATGTTTGGGAAGTCCCCTCTCCCAGTCTGTAGAGACCCCTGCGGAGTCCGTTCAGTGATGGCCCAGGCAGGGCCCTGGGATGCTGGCTATGTGTATCTACGAAGCCTGTAGCAGAATCACCCCCAGGGACGATTTAACAGCAGAGAGCTTGAAGAAGACACGTCTCCCCTCTTCTGGGCAGACAGTTTTTCATCTCCTCCTGGGTTGGGTTCTCCCTCCTCCCTTGAAGCTTGACACTTGGTTGAGGTGTTACAGGGTGGGATGGACTGGGCCTTGTTGTATGGATATTGATCTCAAAAGCCCAAAGAGTTAAAGGTGTTTATAAACTCTTTCACTGTCCAACTTCAAACAGGGATAGATAGGCTTGGGGTTATTTTAAACAGAGGGCTTGATTTTACTCAGTAACTTGGCAAACACCCAAAAGCATTATTTAAATTAAAAGTTTATTGATTAAAAACAAGAAAGAACAAGAAATCAAAACAGGCATTTATAGTCAAACTGTGGTTGAATGATTATGCAAAACAAACTTAGGCAAAACCTCGAAAGCCCTTCTCCTTTTGGAGACAAAATAGCAGACTCGTATTTTCAGAACAACTGTTCTTTGATGGAAAGGGTTAATTTTACTCTCAGTTTTGATGTGTAGAGTGCATTTACTTATCCTGTTCTTAACTAACAGACACAAGGTAGAGAAGAGAGAGGATAGAAAAGATGGGTGAAATATGGCTTTTGTTGATGGTTTTGAAACACTGGGCTGCTGGTTAGTAATGAGTGGGTGCTTTTGGTTGGCAAGTCAACCATGACACCTGCTGCTTGTATCCTGGTTTACGATTTGGTCAGGGACCTCATCTGATTGGATCTTTTCTTCTTAGACAATCAGGCTTGGATGAATACACCATAGCTGACTTCAGAATTTGATAAACAGTCAAGAGAATGAGAGATAGAAGGGGGGGGGGGAGGGCTAGAAAATAACACAACAGGGGAAGGGAAAACAATACAGGCTCTTACACATGCCTCTGCAGTACTGGCAATCGGATATCCCCACTGATGGGCTGAGGATTGGATGTCATGATCATGTGATGACTTTCAGCACTCACGGGTGAAAACAAAGTACCTCGAACAAGATTAAGGCCAGCCGGCCTTCCTCTCAGGAAGAAAGTCCTTCTGATGAGTCAAGGTGAGCTGGGATGAGTTGCAGTGCTGGCAGATCGGGGGATGAGCTGGTATGCAAGGTGGTGAGATGAGAGGGAGAGCTGAACTGAATTGATCTGAACAGAACTGATCGTGTCTTTTTTTTCACTGTTTCTTTTTAAGGAACCCAAAAAGAGGAAAAATGGGAGTCATAGTTCATCCCTCTCACCAGTTAGGCCTCATATCCATCACACCAGTTTTGGACAATTAACTTCTGGTTCCACATCTTGTGTTTTTATCAATCATAATTACAACAGTTCTTGGATTATGTCAATATGACCTTTTTAGTTTAAACTAATCCAACTTCTTTGTCTGGTTCTTTTGGACTTGTTACAACATCCAGGGTCGTAAACAATTTGACCTATTTTTCATGGTTATTGTAACATCTTAAGACCTTTTACGTACTTTTTACATTTGAGTTTACAAGAGGAGAGCCTCTTGTAGATCCAAGAGTCACAACAGCCCAGACTCGTGTGGGGTTTCTATACCCCATCACACCATTTCTGTGTAAATGGGTTTAAAATACATTAATGAAGGAAGCTTGTCTCACCCAGCAACTGTAGCTACGTAGACTGTGATATACAGAGAATGTTACTGGCTGAGACCCGTCTGTCAGTGAATTGTGACCTGTCCTTGATGGGGCTGCTGTCTGACATCACAAGAGTGATCATGGTTACGGCAGGCTAGTGGGAGTCACCTCCTTCCCTGAATGGGAGGATCATATATTGAATTATCCATCAGTGTTGCAGGACCCTGGGCAGCAGATTGCATTCATTGCCAAAATGGAGCAAAGAAAGCCAAGTGACAGCACTACAATTGGGAAAGTAGCAGCTCATGTCCCCGATCTCATCGTATATGGTGATTTCTCCCAGGAGCTCCCTTTCATTGAGAGTTTTGATGGAGTATTGCTTTTTGCAGACATTTCAGGTGGGTAGAGAGATTATTAAGGGTGGGATTTTCAGAAGGGCCCAAGGAAGTTAGGTGCCCAACTTCCATTTAAAATCAATGGGATTTGTGTGCCTAAAGGCTTGTCTACATGGCAAATTACTGTGTAGCAAGCCAGGGTGTGAATCAATAGGTTGCCAGTTGCCACGCACTAACTCGGTGTGTGGACAATGCTACACCAGAGTGAAAAGTTCCAGAGTGTGGCTTGATGTACCTAGCTCTCAACCAGCAGCATGCTAAGCTATATCCGTGACTTAGCAGTGTCCATACGATGAGTGACTGGGTGGCAAGCTGGTATGCTGTAGAGTCACACCCTGGCTCATTGTGCAGTAAATCACCACGTAGACAAGTCCTAACTCCCTTATTAGGCCTTTCTGAAAAGCCCACCCTTAGTACATGGAAGGTTTAAAAGAGATATTGTCTGCGGTAATGGGAGACTTGGGCCCAAATCTAGCTGAAGTCACAGCTGAAATGGCTTAGGGACTTTCGTCTTTATTACGTTGACCGTTTTGCAGAATTGGCGTCTTTAGGCTGAAAAGAGTTTGGGACAGGAGTAGCAGAGGATGGTGCAGCAGCTGCTCAGGGCAGAGTTGTCAACTGCCGTCCCCATCCTGGAACTTTATGCAATTGTTTAGATATGATGGGCCCAGGCCAAAGAGTACCTGGAAGATAAGGAGTGGGACCTTGAACTTGACTTTGTATTATGTGGGAAGATAGGTTTGATGTGGTTGTGATAGTTTGTGTTGCTGTGGAGATGTGCTGCCACATTCTCAGTTTTCTGAGGCGTGAAGGCTTTATGCCCAGGTATTTTGCATTTCTGTAGCCCAGCTGGGAGGTGAGGAAAGCATATATAACAGAGACCAGGTCATCATTCTCTAGAATGAGTCTCTCCTAGACAACTGGATGTTGTAGAGAAAGTTACTTGAGGATGCTACTGTGTGAGATTGTATCATCAGCGAACATTCCTAAACTACAGATTGAATTGACCAACGATGGATGTGTACCTTCAACCAAAGGAGACTGCACTGTGATTGCAAACGCCTCTACCCACTGGCATCTCCTCTGTCTTGCTCAGGTTCTGCTTTAATCAGGTGTTCTCCATCCATGAACTGATCGCCTCCAAGCACTGGGCCATCTTGGTTGTAGGGGTATAATCATATGTATATGCGGAAGGAGAAGCAGAGCTGTGTGTCATCTGCATATTGCTGGCACTTGTGTCCCTGTTGTCTGACCAGTTTGTAGGTATTGAATAGGACTGGAGAGAGAACTGATCCTTGTGGCACTCTGCAAGTGAAAGGTCTGATGGGAGACAAGCAATTTCCCATCACTACCTAGAAAGGACTTAATGCTTTTTAGCATGTTCCCCTGGATCTCTGCCACCTCTCTCAGAAGAGTCAGCATGATCTCATGGCAAACAGGGTCAAATGGAGTGGGGGAAGGATCAGAACTAGAAAACAGGGACAGTTCCAACATAGGAACAAAGTGAACTGAAAGAACTAGGGACTTGAAAATCAGGGACTGTTGCATGCAGGGTGGATAAAAATTAATTCAAAAATATAAAAGGATTTTTTTTATTTAAATAGGATTATTTTTATTTAAATATAGATTTATTTTAAGAAAAAACAACCCGATTTAAAATGAAACTTGAAATTAGCAACTTATGTTAAGGTCTAAACTTATAGCCTATTAAAATCATTTAAATTACATACAAAAATAATACATAGCGGTACACATTTGTTGCCAAGTTTTAATGAAAGTCAAATTTCATTTCAAATGAGCCGGTGGAAGTCACTGGCTAAGCACCTGGAACCAGAGTTAGCTGATGTGCTAAACCAGTTTTTGGCGGCAGTAGCCTCTTGTGCGGTGCAGAATGAAATAAAGAAAATATTCTGTTTATTCAGCTAGTTCAGTTCAAAGACTAGTTCATTCAAAATTAAGAAGCCAGTTGGAAGTTGAAAAAGAGGGAATGCTTGTTTTCCTCTTCCAATTGCAAACAAAAACAAGGTGAAAGAGGATGCGATCGACTTGTTCTAAACTCTTGAAGGACGTGGTGACCTAGAAACTCCAGTTGAATTCACTAACTACAGATAATACTTCCTTTGCTTAATAAATCAGTTTTAAATGGAAAATAAGTTTTGTTAAACTTTTTTTCTTATGTATCCAGCACATTTTAGGTAACACAAAGCATGTCTGACTGCAGTCGCTGAGATCATCTGCCATTTCTTGCCTCCTTCAGTGGCTGCCTGACTGCTGTTTGTGTTACAGGTTTTACTGCACTGACGGAGAAGTTTAGCACGGACACCAGTCTGGACTGTGGCGCTGAGCAGCTAACGCAGACCCTCAATCATTATGTAGGGGATATTGTGGAAAGTAAGTAACGAGCAGCATGATCCCTCGCTAAGAGCACTTCCTTGGCTCAGGTCTGGGGAACTGAAGAAATGCCCATCAGAAAGGTGTTCTGTTAAGCAGCCTGGGCCCTTCTTGGAGGTTGGGATCTTCTCTGTCACTTAGGGAGCCTTGAAAATCTCCCAAGATTAGGAGGGCTGGATGGAGCTGCTTTGGGAACCAGTCTTTGCTGCTCCCCACTGGCACAACGTGTCCTGCTTTGAAGAGTCCATTGTTCCTTTGGCTCTACCCTGGTGTATGCCTCCACCTAAGTTCCCTGTAAGCTGCACGGCCACCTGGCAGCCTCTCAGTGCCATGCAGCTGCTCAGGGAATCCGCCACAGCCGGGGGATGGGCGCTTATCCTGCAGCCCCATCCCCAAAGCTGCTGCGGCGAGGAGAGGCGCCTCTCCCCCGCAGCCCAGGTGCTGATGCGGGGAGAAAGAGCTGAGGGGAGTCCTCTCTTCCCGCTGTAGCCCCCTCCCACACTCCAAACCCTTCATCCCGGATCCACCCCAGAGCCCGCACTCCCAGCTGGAGCCCTCACCCTCTGCTCCCCAGCCCTCTGCCCCAGCCCTGAGCCCCTCATCCCTGGCACCACCCCAGAGCCCGCACCCCCAGCTGGCGCCCTCACCCCCTGCTCCCCAGCCCTCTGCCCCAGCCCTGACCACACTCCTAACCTCTCGGCCCCGGCCCCACCCTCACCACATGAATTTTTTTATGAGTCACATATCACCTCCATATTGGTGCACATAACAAAATTCATTCCGCACATGGGTGGGAAAAATTAGAGGGAACACTCGTCTCCACCCCATTTCACTGGAAGAGCAACGTCTTGTTGTTTATGTGGCCAAGGAGTAGGGTGACCCTGTGACATCAGCACACTAATGATTTGGGGATCTGAGCTCTGACAAAAGTTACCAATTCCCTCTCAGGATCTAGAAAGCATCCCAACACCCTCAGAGCACAATGTGGCCCTTCCTTGTCTATCTTAGGCTTTTATATGGCCTCCAACACCCCTGTGAGGAAGTGAGGTAGGGGAGTGCTATTATTCATGTTATGGATAAGGAACCCAGGCATGGAGAGGCCAGGTGATTTGCCCAACGTCACACCTGTAGTCTGTGATGGAGCAGGGAACCAAATCCAAGTCGCCAGAGTCTCTGGCTTAGCTCCCTAACCACTGGATCATCCTTCCTTATCTCCTGCTGTCACATTGCTTTTGAGAACTTGCTTCAAAACTTCCCATGGAGCAGTGCTTCTCAGGTTGTCCCTGGGCCCTCCCTGTTGGATGCGACATTTTGAGAACTGAGCAGTAGGAGATTTGAAGGGTTGGGAGAAGAGGTCGGTCTGGGAAGGGATATTTCTAGTTGCCATAGAAACACTGTGCTCTGCCTCCTTATGGTGGCTTTTGAGATGGAGTTTAACTCCCTGATTTTTGCTCTGAGCCCTCAGCAGCTGGGAGCTTTGTTGTGATGACATGCTCAAGCATACACCATCTTGCTCACTCAGTCATACCTACTTTGCAATATATGCCCCCTCAATGTGTGCATGCACAAACACACACACACACACACGCCCCTCCCCCGATCGACAGAACAATTTGTTCCATGATTTTCTTTGACAAGAGCTGTGTGTAACTTCTCTCGCCTTTTCTCTTGCTGCAGAGGTGCTGATTTATGGAGGCGATATCTTGAAATTTGCAGGTATTTATTAGCTTGTGATATCTGGGGTGGGGTAGAGCGGCCTACTCTCCCGTTGTTATTTGACTTGTGAGGCTCTGGACAGTGGCGGCATTCAAACTAGCCAACTCCCTTTTCTTGTTCTATTGTACCCGTCCCTCTGGCTTCTATTCCCACAGAGCTGATCTATGATTTGGAAGAAGCAAGAATTTACACTATATCTTTCAGTTAGAAACAACCCCGATTCCCCTTCCTCTGTGTCTGATTGAGAAATCCTGGCTGGTGCTTCCTTTAGAACTGAGCTCAGATGGAAGTTAGGCACCTAAATACCTTTATTTGTGCATAAGCTTTCATGGGTAAAACCCCCCACTTCTTCAGATGCATGGATACACTTCTTCACTCCATGCATCTAAAGATGTGCGTTTTTTACCCACGAAATCTTATGCCCAAATAAATCTGTTAGTCTTTAAGGTGCCACCGGACTCCTTGTTGTTTTTGTGGATACAGACTAACAGACTACCCCCCTGATACTAAATACCTTTGGGTATCTCGGCCTGAATGACTGTGCTAGCAGTTGCCCAAGGGCGATAGGAGGTGCAAAGCCTTAGATGTATCTTAGCCAGCGGACACAGGTTTGTGTGTGTGGGAGAGAGGAGGGGAACATGCAGCAAGCCACTGCAAGGGGTCACTGATGGGGAAGGGACACTTGCAGTCAGTGGCTATAAGGGATCACCGGGAAGGAAGGTTTACTTGTAAAAAGCAGCTGCAGGGCATTAGTGAGGCCTGGTCTACACTACGAGTTTAGGTCGAATTTAGCAGCGTTAATTCGAATTAAGCCTGGACACGTTCACACGACGAAGCCCTTTTTTTCGACTTAAAGGGCCCTTTAAACCGGTTTCTTTACTCCACCTCCAATGAGGGGATTAGCGCTAAAATCGGCCTTTGCGGGTCGGAATTGGGGTAGTGTGGATGGAATTCGACGTTATTGGCCTCCGGGAGCTATCCCACAGTGCTTCATTGTGACCGCTCTGGACAGCACTCTCAACTCAGATGCACTGGCCAGGTAGACAGGAAAAGCCCCGCGAACTTTTGAATTTCATTTCCTGTTTGCCCAGCGAGGAGAGCACAGATGACCATGCAGAGCTCATCAGCACAGGTAACCATGATGGAGTCCCAGGATCGCAAAAGAGGTCCATCATTGACTGAACGGGAGGTATGGGATCTGCTCACCATATGGGGAGATGAATCAGTGCTAGCTGAACTCCGTAGCAGTAAACGAAATGGCAAAATATTAGAAAAGGTCTCAAAGGCCATGAAGGACAGAGGCCATAACAGGGACGCACAGCAGTGCCGCATGAAAATTAAGAAGCTAAGGCAAGCCTACCACAAACCCAGAGAGGAAAACGGAAGGTCCGGGACAGAGCCGCAAACATGCCGCTTCTACGCGGAGCTGCATGCCATGTTAGGGGGTGCAGCCACCACTACCCCAACCGTGTGCTATGACTCCGTCAATGGAGAAACACGCAACAGGGAAGCGGGTTCGGGGTACGAGGAAGATGAGGATGAAGATAATATAGATAGCTCACAGCAGCAAGGAAGCGGAGAAACCGGTTTCCCCAACAGCCAGGATATGTTTATCACCCTAGACCTGGAACCAGTAACCCCCGAACTCACCCAAGGCGTGCTCCCAGACCCTGAGGGCACACAGGGGACCTCTGGTGAGTGTACCTTTGTAAATATTACACCTGGAATCGGCGTTCCACGGCATGAACCTGCCCCAGTAACACCATGATTTGCACATTGCTGGGGCCTGTACTTTGTGAGAGGTCTATGTCCATGTCAATTTCCTCATCACTCTCGTCACCACGCTGCAATCGCCTCATCGGCTGGTCCTGGTTTTGCTTTGGCATGTCCTGGCTCTGCATATACTCCAGGACAATGCGCGTGGTGTTCATAGTGCTCATAATTGCTGTGGTGATCTGAGCGGGCTCCATGATCCCAGGGCTATGGCCTCTGGTCTAAAAAAAAGCGCGAAACTATTGTCTGACGGAGGGAGGGGCGAGTGACGACATGGCGTACAGGTACAGGGAATTAAAATCAACAAAGGTGGCTGTGCATCAGGGTGAAACACAAACAACTATCACACAGAATGCCCCCCCCCCGAAGATTGAACTCAAAACCCTGGGTTTAGCAGGCCGTTGATTTCACAGAGGGAGGGGAAGCAAATGAATACAGAACAAATCCATTTTTTACATCTTAAGCTGGCAGCCGACGGTGCAGCATGACTGATAGCCCTCGGCATCTTCTGGGTGCTTGGCAGAAAATACTGGGCGCTTGGCAGAAAATAGCATACTACGACTGATAGCCGCCATCATCATTGGGAAGGCAGCAGAATATGACTGGGGGACATTCGGAGTTTCAGCCATCATCTGATCGAACTGCAGTATGACGACGACGGATACCAGTCATAATACACCATCTACTGCCAAAAGGCAAGGGGCTGCTGCTGTGTAGCAATGCAGCCCCATATCTGCCAGCCCCACGTCTGCCAGCACCCAGATAGCCGATGAAGCCTACCAGTCATACTGCACCATCTACTGCCAAAAGGCAATTAGCTGCTGCTGTGTAGCAATGGAGTACCATGTCTGCCGGCACCCAGAGGACATATGGTGGCGGTGAGCTGAGCTGAGTGGGCTCCATGCTTGGTGTGGTATGTTGTCTGCACAGGTAACCCAGGTAAAAAGGCGCGAATCGATTGTCTGCTGTTGCTCTGAGGGAGGGGGAGGGGCCTGATGACATGTACCCAGAACCCCTCCCCGCGAAACTGTTTTGCGTCATTCAGGCATTGGGATCTCAACCCAGAATTCCAATGGGCGGCGGAGACTGCGGGAACTGTGGGATAGCTACCCATAGTGCAACACTCCGGAAGATGACGCTAGCCTCGGTACTGTGGACGCAGTCTGCCGACTTAATGCACTTAGAGCATTTTATGTGGGGACACACACAATCAGCTGTATACAACCGATTTCTATAAAACCAGCTTCTATAAATTCGACCTAATTTCGTAGTGTAGACATACCCTGAGTGGGAAGAGGTACTCACAACCGACAGCTGCTAGAAGCATAGAGGGGTTGGTCTGTTCACAGCCAGGAGGTGCTAAGGAGTTTGGGGTGGTTAGTGAGCAATCTCTCTGTGGGTCAGAGTGCTGGGCAGGTACAGGTAGATCTGCTGTGGCTTGCTGAAAAGCCAAGTGGCTTTGTCAGCACTTTAGAAACAAGACGAGCATGTATCCCATAAGTCTCTGTCACTCTGTCTTCCCCAGGGGATGCACTGCTAGCACTGTGGAGAGTGCAACGAAGCCAGATGAGCGATATCATTACATTGGCGCTGAAATGTAGCCTGAGGATCCAGAAAGAGTATGGGGTTCGTGAAACTGAAGTGGGTCTGAAGCTCCAAGTGAAGATAGGTACTATGGCTACTAATGGAATAACAATACTTTGCAGTCACTAGAGAGCACATTCCCAAAGCACTTTACAAAAGTGAATAGGAAGCATTCGCCCCATTGTGCAGGGGGGGAAGCAGAGGCAAATGGAGATGAAATATCTTGCCCCAGGTCACACAGTGAGTTGGTGGTGGAGATGGGATGAGCATTCAGGACTCCTCACTGCCAGTTCCTTGCCCTAACCAGTAAGCAATTCTGCTTCTTGAGTGGACAGTCACATGAGCCCCCACTCCCCTTGCTCCCAAGATATGCCGCTGAGAAACACCCTGCCCAAATCTCGTTCAATTTCTAGTGTGCCAGGAGTCTGTAAAAGATGTTAATTGCTCAGTGATCTGATCAGTTGCATCCTTTTCGGCAGCTGCATGGGAAAAGCCGCTTCTGTGGTAGGGAAAATGTATTTCTGGTCAGAGAGGAGAGAATTTTGGGGACTGGAATAAAGAACATTTCACCTCTAAGTTGCTGGTTCAAATTGAGCCTGTGGAAGTGGTGACCAAGACTCGTTCCTATCTGATTGCTTGCTGGCTCATGTGAAATGCATTGCAGGTCTTGTTTTAGTTCATAGCAGACATATATCTGTGACACGTAAACCATCCTTACATTTAGAAACAACAGTCTCATCGGAGAAGCCAAGGACTGAATGGGCCTTGGGGATCAAACTACTGAAGTACCTTAGGGAGGCAGTTTGGGGCAGTTGGTCCTAGAGCTGGCCATTCTGTATCTATTATGTGAATAAACAACTACAATTTATTGGTGCCAGTCTGGCACCTTTCATCGGTGCTGACTGTACCTAGTTTATTTTTACAGAGCTATGACTGTCTCTGAATAGCTTCTGACTAGGACTCATGGACAAAATTCCATCAAAACTGTTTTTCAACGGAAAATTGGGTTTTCTACTAAGCAATTTTTGTTATGAAGAGTGTCTGTTTTCCATGGAAAATTTCAATTTTCCATCAAAAAACCCCAAACAGCTGAAAACTGAAATATTTCAATTTAGAAATCCTGCCACAGTGCCTCATGGGAATTGTATTTTGGTCATCTAATGTCCTCCCTAGCTGGACTACATCTCCCATTGTACACAATGAACAAAGACTCCTCCGATTATTAACCACTTCCCCTCACTAAGAGAGGACATTAAGAAGCATCATGGGTGATGAAGTCAAACTAACAGAGAGTCCTGTGGCACCTTTAAGACTAATGGATGTATTGGACCATAAGCTTTCATGGGTGAATACCTACTTCGTCAGATCTTGCGTCTGACAAAGTGGGCATTCACCCATGAAAGCTTATGCTCCAACACATCTGTTAGTCTTAAAAGTGCCACAGGACCCTCTGTTGCTTTTTACAGATCCAGACTAACACGGCCACCCCTCTGGTACTAGTAGTCGAACTAGAGAGCCCAACCTATAGAGAATAATGGGAGCTTGAGGCATCAGAACGACAACTCCCATAAATAAAGTGGCAGTATTTCCAAATCCATCTTTTTGTTTTGTTTTCAGCCAAAGTATTTCAGCATTTGAATTTCTGCTGAAAATCAACATTTTTAATGGAAAATTTAGATGAAAATTATTTCTTTTTTGTTTGAATTGAAATGGTCAGTGGAAAGAGTACCCCCTTTATTTACCAGCTCTACTTCTGAGTATTTCACATCCATGGAAAGCAACAGGAAGTTGCTAGCCATTAGGGTTGTGGGAAGTGCCTTCACAGTACCTCTGTTCCTTTCTGTTTGGCAAAGGAATGTAAAGCCACCTAAGTTTGGGATCTTCAGCAACTTGCTCTTTTGCCATTTCCTTATATTAAGCTGGGGAGTTTTAGATTACATCTGGATGTTTTTTCTGTGTGTGTTTTCAAGCAGACATTTACAAGCTCCCTTCACGCAAACTCCCAGCAGCAGCAGACTGAGAGCAAAATCCTTCTGCTTGCTGGCCCCCTGGTTGGACCACACAGACAGAATGTACAGTGATGTCCCAAATGAGAGAGTGCTTTTACTGAGTTCAACTCAAAGTCTTAGTAGATGCTGCACTGAGCCGGTTCAGAAGGGATTATTGAATTGCATATCACTTTATTGCTATCCAGCCAATGTTTCTCAAACTTGTTCATGATGTGGGCACTTGCTACATGCCAAGTACCAAGCTCCAGTTGTTTTTGAGTGATCTGTCTGTGAAGAAAAAAGCATGGGGACAATTATTTTAAATGAGAAGAGTGTAAACATTATGCTCCATATTTGAAATAAATTACTCATTGGCAAAGAGGTGAACTTGGTGGAAACTTATGATCAGGTATAATAATAGACAATTGTTGATCCACTGGATTATGGTGTACGCGTAAGAGGTCTAGTCAGTGCCTGATGAATCCACCTATGGCTGACAAGCCCAATTTGAGAGTGTGAAGGTTTGGATCACAGAAACCCCCTTGGGAGCTGCCACCCGATGTGCCAAGACTACCTCTACCCCTGCTTTCCCTGCCAACTCGGGATCCCAGCACCCTGTCTTGCTGAGCCAGACACTCCCGTCTGCTCCAGCAAAGACCCAGGATCTGAATTACTTGCCCCAAAGCTGCAGGTTTACCTGAAGGCAGCTAACAGAAGTGTTCCTGTCTTTAGCACTCAGATGCCAACTCCCAATGGGGTCTAAACCCAAATAAATCCGTTTTACCCTGTATAAAGCTTAAGCAGGGTAAACTCATAAATTGTTCGCCCTATATAACACTGATAGAGAGATATGCACAGTCGTTTGCTCCCTCAGGTATTAATACATACTCTGAGTTAATTCATAAGTAAAAAGTGATTTTATTAAATACAAAAAGTAGGATTTAAGTGGCTCCAAGTAGTAACAGACAGAACAAAGTCACCAAGCAAAATAAAATAAAATGTGCAAATCTATGTCTAATCAAACTGAATACAGATAATCTCACCCTTAGAGATGCTTCAGTAAGTTTTTTCCTCAGACTGGACACTTTCCAGGCCTGGGCACAATTCTTTCCCCTGGTACAGCTCTTGTTTCAGCTCAGGTGGTAGCTAAGGGATTCTTCATGATGGCTCCTCCACTTTGTTCTGTTCCACCCTTTTATATATCTTTTGCATAAGGCAGGAATCCTTTGTCCCTATCCGGGTTCCCACCCCCTCCTTCTCAATGGAAAGACACCAGGTTAAAGATGGATTCCAGTTCAGGTGACATGATCACATGTCACTGCAAGACTTCATTGCCCACTTGCCAGCACACACGTATACAATAAGACTTACAGGTAAAACACAGCCATCTGCAGTCAATTGTCCTGGTTAATGGGAGTCATCAAGATTCCAAACCACCATTAATGGCCCACACTTTACATAATTACAATAGGCCCTCAGAGTTATATTTCATATTTCTAGTTTCAGATACAAGAGTGGTACATTTATACAAATAGGATGATCACACTCAGTAGATTATAAGCTTTGTAATGATACCTTACAAGAGGCCTTTTGCATGAAGCATATTCCAATTACATTATATTCACTCATTAACATATTTTTATAAAACCATATAGACTGCAACGTCACAGAGAGTAACACAGCTTGTTACAAATCTCATAGATCCAGATATTGTCTGAATGGGAGCCCAAGATTACAGCATACTGCTTTCTTCTTCAGATATAAACAGATTGTTATAATGGAAACCAATTTGTAACCTTATATAACAGATGCTACCATGTGACCCTTATAATTATGTGTGCATTATTATTATTTATTAACCGACATGCTGTTTAATTCATTGGAGAGTGTTGTTCTAGAAATCCTCAGATTCCTGGAATAAATATCACATATTGTCAAGAACTGATCCAAACCTCCCACCCCCCAAAAAATAGGTTGGCCTCCAAAATCCGCTTCTAAGATCATTGAGATACATATATTACAAATGGTAAAGTAAAAATGCCCTCCATAACAATCTTGTTTCTCTTGTCAGGGCTATCTGCAGGTCACATCTCCAAAGTTGTTGTTGGAGACAATAAGCACCAATATTTTCTGGTACTTGGCCGAGCAGTGGATGAAGTTCGGTTGGCCCAAAACCTAGCAAAAGCAAGCGAGGTTATTCTATCGCCGAACTGCTGGGAACTCTGTAACAGGAACATGATAGAAATAGAAACAATTAAAGATCAAAGATCTGTTAAGGTGGGCAATGTGGAGTGTGCAACAATTGTTCATAACCAGTGGCGTGTGTATTGCTTTGTTATCTAGGCTGGGGTGTGTTTACGTGCCCCATTGTCTTCTGCTGGATGCAACCTCACACGTATGCTTGTGTGTATATCTGTTATTGGGCCTGTATCCAATGGACCAGCTGGGCAGAGGGGGCCGAGAGGGATGGTGATGCGAAAGTTGAAAGTGGTGATGAAGTAAGAAGGCATAGTAGAATGTGGATTTAACTTTGGCTTCCTCTTGCCAGGAGTGGCTGGTCATTAGGGAATAAGGGGGGTAAGCCCCACCAGTGATCTCAGAACTGGGTAGTGTAGCTGCTGTAGTGCAGGGGACAGAGCCACAGAGCCAGAGTATGGGGCTCTTTACCCATGCTCCCTGCAGCCTCCAGCCCCTGCAAGAGTCTCTGCAAGAGAAGGGATGCAAGTGGCAGAGGGAGGAGGTGCAGAGCAGCGAATACCAGAGCTTTCTGAGCAGGGGGCAGGGTTCCGACCTGTGGGGCATCTGAGATTGGTGGTGATGGGTGTCAGGTAGGAGGGGGAAGATTTTGGAGCCTGGGGATGGATTTGCTAGACCTGGAGGGATGTGTGGGGGCATTCTGAGCCTGCGGCTGTCTGGTGGCCAGGGCTCAGAGCTGAGGGTGTGGGCCTGAGCTGTGGAGGTCTGTTAGGAAGAGGGAGGATCTCAGCCTGGGGGAAAGGGTACGTTTGTTGGGCGTGTTTCTCAGCAGGTGGGGAGCTGAGGGAAGAGTTGAGTGGGAAGGTTGATGGAGTCAGTTGAGGGTGTGGGCGAATCAGTGACTGTGGAGGGGGTGGTTGGGGGGTGGCAGGGTACAGCTAGATTGGAATGGGAGATATTAGGGCTAGGAGAGAACAAGAAAGGGGTCACAGAAGGGTAAATACTGTTCTCACTTGCCCTGCCTTTTCCTGTAAAAGGCCCCAAGTACTCATCCTGACAGGATAATACCCAATTCCCTGATCCATCCCCCTCGCCAATCCTGGTGTCCCCGCTTTAAACTCTGAAAATACGACCAACCTGCCAGGGAGTGGAAGTGGGAGCATTGCTACCTGCAGCCCACCAGGTATTTTGAGCACCCCCCTCTTACACCTTGCATCAGTTCTTGGAGAGCAGCTGTGAGAATGGGGAGGAGAATCAGACCGTGGGCCTATTGTGATTTTAGTTAGTATCTTTCTGGAGGCACTGAGATAGTTCAGTGACAGGTGTCATGAGAAGAAGCTGGGCTTCAGTTCTGCACCTGCATCTGAGTAAGCCCATTGAAATCAGTGGGGCCAATCAGGAGCTTCAAGTTAAGCACGTATGTAAGCATTTGCAGGATTGGGGGCTTGCACAGATACCCAGCAGGAGAAAGATTGTGGAATT
This sequence comes from Malaclemys terrapin pileata, assembly GCF_027887155.1. Taxonomy (NCBI): domain Eukaryota; kingdom Metazoa; phylum Chordata; order Testudines; family Emydidae; genus Malaclemys; species Malaclemys terrapin. The sequence goes on along the minus strand of NC_071508.1, from coordinate 50,692,871 downwards.
GGAAGGCTTTTCACCGCAGCTTTGGAGGCTGCAGAATCTTTTTGTTGCATTCGTTGGGAGCGTCGTCACTTGTTTTGCTCCAGCCAAAAAATCTTTTCTGATTACTGCTGTGTCCTCCATCCAGTTGACAGGGAGGTTGATGATGGAGGTGACAGTGAAGGATGGGAGTGCGTTTTATTGAATAATTCTGCACTAGGCTTGTGGAAGCTGACAGACGCCTTTAATTCTGTGTGCCTTTAGGCTAGATACATAAAGAACATCTCTGAGATTGAGTTCGACGAGTTCTTCTGGAAATGTACCGAATACCTACAGCACTACCCCACGGGTGAAAATAACAGTGAATGCCTCTTCCTTCTACTGTGTTGACCCCAGGGAGACGGCAGGCTGAAATTCCTTTGTTTTCCGTCAGTGTAAATGTGAGAGGGTGAATGGACTGCACATGGGGGCCCCTGCCCTGTACCCCTTTGAGTTCCTGTGTCCTCCTCCATTCCCTGCCACCAAAATCCCGAGGCAGCCGGCTGCATTTCAACTCCTTCTCCCCCCTGCTGGCTTCAACCTGTCTGGACATTGGCAAGGGCTACGCTGACTGTGGAGGAGAAGAGACCCTCTCCCTACTTTCTGTGTCAGCTCTATGGAGACCCCTGGCTGGCAAGAAGAGACACTATAGGGAACCCTGCTCAGTGCCTACAGTCTTTCTGGGTGAGCAAGCTTTCAGTGGTGCTGATATAAGCACACAAGGAATTTTCTAATAGAAAATCCCAACTGTGCATAGGCACTGACTCCGTGGGTGCTTTGGGACTGGAGCACCCACGGGAAAAAAATGGTGGGTGCTGAGCACCCACTGGCAGCCCCCCTACCAGATCCTCCCCCTCCCCGCAGTCCCTTCTGCCCACCGGTGGGCCCCACCGATCAGCGCCTCCCCCTCCCTCCCAGCACCTACCACGGATCAGCTGTTTCGCTGTGTCAGGAGGCACTGGGGGAGAGGGAGGAGGAGAAAGGGTGCAGTGTGCTTGGGGGAGGGATGGAACTGGGCAGAGAAGGGGTGGGAAGGGGCAGGGAAGAGGCGAGGTGGGGCGGAGCGGGGGTGGGAAGAAGCAGGGCAGAGCTTGGGCCTTGGGGGAAAGGGTGGAGTGAGGGTGGGGCCTGCAGGGAGCCGGGGGGAACCCCCCCCCCCGTCAGATTAGAAACTCGGTGCCTATGGAACTGTGATTTGCATTTTCAAGATTGTAAGTGAAATAGGTTAGACAAGAATCTCCAACCCCATCCAGGCACTGTCCAGTCCCTACTGGTAAAAGTCTGCCCTTGAGCAAAGCCAGGAATAAAACCCTACGGTTTAACCACAAGTCTTCCTTCTGCTATTGAAAGCATTGAATTTCCTCCCCTAGGTATCCTCAGAGCAACCTCCACATTGTCTCCTAATGATGAGTTGGAGAAATCTCTCCGGAAGTATGTGATGAGAAACATTCTGAAGAAGGTACTGCAGTAACGTCACAGAATTTTATTTTTTGGCTTGACGGTCTGTGCTTCACACAGCTAGAATTTTTCTGAGGTTCTCCTGATGCTACAGAGGAAAATACAAGAAACCCTGCAGTGGGTAGTTGTGGATCAACTTGTTCACATGGAAAGTTTTTTCCTTCCCCCTCCCTTGGTTTATGACCTGAGGCATGAGGGTTTAGATCCCTTCCAAAACTATTGGGTTTTATTTAAAAAAATCCTTACTATTATAACACTGGATGTTGTCATAATTTTTTGAAATCTGCCGAGTTCTTGACTGCAGGCAATGTGTTCCACAGGCTAATTGTAAGGTGTATGAAAAAGCTTTTCCTTTGTTCTGTTTAAAATTTTAAAGTTTATGGGGAGACCTGGGTTGTAGCAAAGTCACATTGACAGGCTCTGCTCAGCTATCTCCCCCTTTATCCCCTTGGTGCCTAGCCTCATTTCCCAGTCCTGTGCTGAAAGGATCATCGTCCTGAGACTGGAGAGTGCTTCCCATTGATGGGGGCCCCCTCCTTCCTATGGCAATAGCTGATCAAACATCTTTGCCCTCGTGGAGTTAGCACCTGTAGCTGAGAGCAGAGTCAGCCCAGCTGGAGGAGGGGTGTATGAAGTAGTGAATGCTTCCCGCTCACCAGCAGTACGGACTGTTGAGTACATCTGGCTCTTCTCTTTCAGATCGACGACAACCAGCCTCTAGAATATTTATCTGAGCTTCGGCCGGTCACAATTGTCTTTGTGAACCTGCAGTTTGACAAAAGCGTCAGAACCTTGGATCTGTGCAAGGTCATCCACGATGTCAGTGTGAAGATCTCAAACATCATCCACGTCTTCAGCGGCAAAATCAACAAAGTCTTTATGTTTGACAAAGTGGGTCAGAGCTTCAAGGCCATTCCAGTTGGGCAGCTGGAGCTGGCAAACATTCCCCTGAGACTCTGGGACTAGTAGGAGGCAGGAGGGACAGTGGCACTGTCATTAGGGATAGAGAAGGGAGGAGGAGGGCAGGGATCAGGAGGAATGATAAAAAGCTTGGTGCTGAAGAGACTGAGTCTGAGGCGGTGGTGGGGTCTCCCAGAGCATTTTGGGGGTACTGTATGATAGCACTACTCTAACAGGGTGGGTGGGAGAGCTGGAGCACAGTGGAACTGTTTGCCACAGACATTGATACTGATTTGCTCTTTGGAAAAAACCCTCACCCCTCTGGTGTTTTCTTTCCCCTCTCTGGCAGGGCTGCACATTCCTGTGTGTGTTCGGGCTCCCTGGGGATAAGCAGGCTGACGAGAGCGCCCACGCCTTGGACAGCGCATTTAAAATCTTCAATTTCTGTTCTAAGATGTCCATGAAAATAAAGTAAGCAGGAAGGTGTAGTTCTCCATGTTGCCTACAGGAGTGCTAATGGGCTTGTTTGTCATCGAAACTCCCTCGTCCCAACAGGAGGGCCCCCCTAGTGGGCAGGAGGCAGTGACAGGACAGCTGGGAGACAAAATTTGGGATTAGTCCAGTTTCCCTGGGCTCCCCCTCACTCTACATGACCCAGACCTCCTAAGACAGCTATGTGCCACTGGAGCAATAGAACCTCAGCCTCAGAGGTGATACTGGTGGGTGCAGCTGATGGCGCTTTTGTGGTGACTGGCCATGAATCTGGAACCTGCTCAGGATGACCGTGAACCTCAGCATCATTCAGAGCAAAATGCAAAGCCAGCCACCTTCACTGACCTATCCCACAACAGCCCAAGAAACTCCAACCCACAAGTCCAGTCCCTGCAGAAAAGAGAGAGTAAAAGACTAACGACGCCAGCTGGGCAGGATTCTCAGCTCCATTTGCGTGAGAATGGCCAATTCTTTGATCTCTAAAGGCATTTTTCCCCTTGAGAGCATTGGTAACAGGACAAAGAGCATGAGCCAAACCCCTATTGACTGTCACCCCCCATCCCACTGGCCTCTGAAGGACCCATCAAGTCCTTCTTGACTGCAGTCGGTGGAGGAGCTCCCTGCTGAAGGGGACCCCGAGGCCTGTCAGCTAGCAGGACTCCAGCAGTGCTTGGAGAGAGCCCTTCACCCTCTGCTATCTTCCAGCATGCTCTGGTCCGATTGCTGAATTTTTGAGGCCTGTGGCTTGGCACGCAGGCACTGCTGACTTCACCGAGGCTTCAAATAAAACTCCTGCATGTTTGTGGGACCAGAGCCTTTGTCCCCTTTTGTGTCTATAAATGTCAAAACCAATCCAAACTCCACTCCCTTTTTACACCACTGGCACTAACCTTATTAAGTTTTTGTGTAACCTGACTCCCTTTTTCTGCTGGGACGTTCCTCCAGCTCCTGACTCTCAGCAAGGAGAATTCAGACTGGCACACTCAGAGGGCAGCATTTATATTCAGCCGGGAATAGTGCGTGATAGCCAGTAAGGGGTGTGTGTGTCTTGTGCTTTGCCCAGTAGCCACTCCTTTTAAGGGGCATGCAAACCATGAAGAGCCAGGGAAATTCAACCAGTCACACGTGAGAGAATTAAATTCCAGGTGTGAGTACCCTGTGAGATCAGTGTCCAGGGACAATTACAGTTAAGCAGTTTTTTGCTGTGTGCACCCATTATAAATACGGGAGGCATACGCATACCATAGCAGTGGGTGTGGTATAACAGACTGGACAGCTGGATGATGCAAGGTGGGAGGGCTGAAACTCTACACCCATCTCACCACTCCCCCACCCATGGAAGCATTTTAAGCACGCAGGATTTCTACTGTGGGCAGATGAATGTGTTCAGAAAATGTGAATACTTCCCTGAACTTTCAGCCAGGGCTTCATCTCCAGTTCCACACCAGGAAATGAGGGTTCAGTTGTGGCTTTGCATTACAGGGAGAACAGGGACTCACCACCCATGGGGAGGTCAAAGAGACATTATGCCTGTGGAGTTGCCTAAGGAATGCGGAATCTGTGGCACACTTGCAAAGGATGGACATGGGCTCCCTTTGGCCTGGAGTCAGCTCGGCTAGCTGGGGTGGAGAGCAGGTGGGGCTGTGGCCCATCTCTCTGGGGAGGCTAGTTCCAACAGCAATGCCAGCTCATGGCATTCTGCACTCTGGGAAGCACAAGAACTGTCATTACATGGGGACGTGCGTGAGGGAAACTCCTTGCCCTCTTCTCCATCCCTTTTGCACAGGCACAGAGCTGCACACAGGCTGTTGGGAGACCTAGCTGGCTGATGTGGGGATAGTCAATACAAATTAGCACTAAAGGAGTGGGGGTGGGGAGAGGGTGCATGAGCAGATGTGGCAAGAGGGACTGGACATTTGGGATTGCTGACTCCATGTTGCTCTCATTGCTTGCTAGGATAGTTTCCATCGGAGTTACCAGGGGGTCAGTGTTCTGCGGAATAGTTGGCCATCATGCAAGGCACGAATACACAGGTACAGTCTGTTTCTCTGGTCCTGTGCATGTTTGGTATCCCCTGGGTACCCACAGAGTGTGTGTGTAGGCTGCGTATTTTTGCTGGTGGATGGGTATGTATGCATGGATACATATGGAGCTGTTCACAGGAGGATAAGTGAGAGTTCAGTTAACTTTTCAGTGCCCATTTTCTTGCTCTCTCCACCACACAGTCATTGGCCAGAAGGTGAATCTCGCTGCCCGGATGATGATGTATTATCCGGGGTTAGTGTCCTGTGATGCAGTGACCTATGCCAACTCCAGGCTGCCTCATTGCTTCTTTGAAGAGCTCCCCCAGGCTGAGATGAAAGGAGTTGTGAATCCCGGCGTGGTCTATCATTATCTTGGCATCAGTGAGAAACCGTAAGTGTCCCCTGGGACGTCATGCTCAGAACCCTCAGAACTGTGAGCCACGGTTACCACGCTGCCTTAGCAAGAGCAAGAGCTTTGGGGCTGCTAAGCTGTGTGGCCGGTCCCTGACACACCAGTCTGTCTGCCCTGCCAGCAAACTCCTCAAGACTCTGCCAGTCTAAATGTGGGCTTGCCGGTAACAATCAGTGAGTCCCAGCTGCCAAGTTCCCCAGAAACGTCTCCCTGCAGCATCCAGTCCCTCTCACTTTACGCTCACGGCCTCCAAAGAGACAGAGCACACACCCGCCTGTTAGGTTAGCTGAAGCCTCACACTTCACTTTAATGCACAGCACTGAGATGGGTTTGTAATAAAATAAGACAAAGGTTATTCACAAAGCCCTTGGGTTTAAGTGATGCTAAGCAAGGGGAAAAGAGACAGGCCAGGCCACAAACAAAGCAAAACAAAACACACTTTCTAATGACGAAAATTGAATCTTAGCAAGTTGCAATCTTTGCCTAAGCAGTTTCTCACTTACATCATGTTTCCAGCAGCTCTTTCATAGGCTCCAAAGGTGCTGTACTCTACTCTCCCTGCAGTGACAGAGAACTACAAGGTCTTTTTGTTCCCCTTCTATTACTCAAAGTCCAGAGTCTTCTCCCCCGTTTGTTTAGCTTGATGTCTTTGTTTTCCTTATATGTAAATATACTTCCATTGTCCTCTGCTGGTAGCCCAGCTGGTCAGACAGGTAAATACACATGCCTTTGCCTAGGGCAGGCTGGATTTTATGCTCTACTTCTCAAACACTTTTCATGAATATATTTCCAACACACATCTATAACTCTTTGTACCCAATCTGTACATAGATCACACAATGATTTTTGGGACCAGCATGGCACCAGTTTACATACGATATCTTTCATGACACCTTTGAGATATATATCATGACAACAGTGTGTTGGGACAATGAGTGTGTCAGACCTGATGTGAGTTACAGTAGGGGGGCCCTCTGCTAGTTGGCACTGAGGGGCTCCAAGAGTCACACCCCCATTTTACAATGGGGGAGGAGGAAGGGTGATGAAAGGGCAAATTTCCTTTGATCAGCACAAAAGGGGTGTGTGCTGTCCTGTCTGTTCAAAGCCACAATGTGCATCAACCTTGCCTGAATCCAGAGCATCATCTTACAGCTGGCCTAGGGAATTTCATCTCCAAAGTCCTGTACTTCCCCACACAAGATCAACTCAAGGCAACTTAGTCAAGGAGACAAACAGCTGCTTGGACAGCAAATAGCTCAGTGTAAAAATACCTTCAACTGGCATATCTTTAATTAATCCTCATGTTTGAGAGAATGGGTAACTATAGTGTCTCATTTGCATCTCTCTCCCACTTCCACATCAGCTCCAGCTACTAGGAGACTGGGAACTGCACCATGGAAATGTAGAAGCATTCAATGTTTCTCCATACACCTAGACAGCCCTCTAGACTCAGTCCAAATGACTTTCAGTTCAGATTAAGGGGCACAGCAAACTAAGAAAGAACAAAAGTAAAGTCTCCATGAGGGAGCAGTTTGGGTCCCTTCTTTGGAACATGCTGCATCAGCTGTGCTGTCAGAAATGTAAAGGTGCAGTACAATCCCCCCCCGCCCCCAAATTCATAGCAATTGTGGTGTAGCTAGCTAGTATTGAGTTCAGAGACCAAGTTTGCATGTGTTCTGTTTTTTCATATATCCTGATACCTCCTTCATCAACAACTGTTTATTCAATATCTGCCTTGCTCTCATTGTCCAAATCGAAGGCTCCAGTCCTACAAGTTCTTCTATGTGGAGGGAGCCCCATTAAAGTCAATGGGAGTCTGTATGTGGGGAGCAATTTGAAGGAGTTGGGCCATTGTTAATGTATAGCTTGCTAAAGAGAGATTTTAAAAAGCAGCGCAGGAGCTCAGAGTAATCATCGATTTCATTCACCTTCTTACTTATTAATGGCTTTACTTTCTTTTTCCCATGACATGTTTATAGAAACTCTTATTCCCCTTACAGCCTTTGCCTAGTATTAACTCATTCTGCTTTTTTTGCTTTCCTTATCTTTTCCTCTGCAAGCTTTATTGAATCTGTCTATTCCTACGTGTCTCTCATCTCTCACCCATTTGCAATACAGAATTGTTTGGTACCTTCAGATCCTTGAGCAGCTTCAGGAAGCCAGGCTAATAGGCATTGCATTGCATTGTTCTTTACTAGAGAAATCATAGACTGCTGTGCCTCATTTCCTTCTTAGCTCTCCAGTTCTCCCCGATGGATATTAATACACCCTCCCATTACACCAGGCACATTAGACTCCTTACTTATTGATGTTCCTTTAGCGCTCTTCTGAAGGGAAACCCCATGACACTACTTCACTCCAGCTCAACTTGAGCGTCTGGGGGCAGGAGGCTAAGAATAATGAAACCGTTCTTGGAAGCAGTGCTTGGATTCAGAGAGAGTGGGCAGCCCAGCTGCGCCCCCACTCAGTCTGACCAGGAGTATTTTCACTCTTTAACTGCAGCTTTCCTTTCTCTTCCTCCTTGCAGAATGATTGGCCAAGCGCAGCTCACCAAGGAGAGGTCTGAGTATTACCACTTACTGGGTAGGTGGACAGAGCTCTTCGGAACTCCAGTTGGTTTGTCATTCGGAACCTGTGGAGCAGTTGTTGCTGCTGGGAAGAGGATGCCCAAGGAAGTGATGGATGTGGGGGGAAATGTCTGAGGGGGACCCACTACTTGAGGATATTAAGTGACTGACCCTTGGGATCATTCAGAAATGTAAAGCTCTGAGATGTGCTCGGGATGCTCTTAAAGATACAGGGCCTTTACACTGACATTGTGGTGCCTGATCCTGCAGGTCTTATATGCTGCTATGGACCGCAGGATCTATCCATGGTCAGACAAGAGTGTGGAATACATGTTTGCCCTGTTGTTGTAGCCGTATTGCTCCCAGGAGAGGAGAGAGACAAGGTGGGTGAGAGAATAGCTTTTATTGGACTAGTTCCTGTTGGTGGAAGAAACAAACTTTCCAGCAGAGGTGTTAACTGCCCACTTCATTTTAAGTGGTCTCAGGCAACATGTGTGATCTCCTTACGCTTAACCATCTGTGTGTAGCTGTGACACTCTGGTTACCTTCCCCAGACCTGACGAGTAGCTCTGTGAGACTTGAAAGCTTGTCTCTTCCACTAGCCAAAGTTGATCCAATAAAGATATTCCTCATACTCACCACCTTGTCTCGAAGGAATACATGCGCATTCTTACCCCTCATATTCACTCCCTTTGTGTCTTTGATTAGCATCTTTTCACTTTACTGACAAATGGGGTTGAAACAAAATGCTAGATTCCAGCACCCCAATACCTCCAATGGGGGGAGGGATAGCTCAGTGGTTTGAGCATTGGCTTGCTAAACCCAGGGTTGTGAGCTCAATCCTTGAGGGGGCCATTTAGGGATCTGGGGAAAAAACAACCAAAAAAAAAAAAAAAAAAAAAAAAAACACCTACCTGTCAGGGACAGTACTTTGTCCTGCTAGTGAAGGCAGGGGACTGGACTTGATGACCTTCAAGGTCCCTTCCATTTCTATGAGATAAATACCAGGTGAGCCCCACCGCATCTCTAAATTTGAATCCTGTTGCCCTGTAGGAGCTGATGAATCTCCTGGTTGGCAGGCTGATAAGGAGAGATGTAAATTATACTTCCCTGTGCCAGCTCCAGTGAATGTAGCTCAGGGTCTGTAAAGGAGACTGGATACAAATCTGAAGAGTGACACCGGGTATTGGAATGAACAAGTGGTTGTGTGATGATAGGAATAATGTGGTCACACTTCTTTGTGTGTGTGGTGGGGAGGGTAGCAGCGGTGTGCTGGAATCTGGACAGTCGGGTTTGGGAATATGCTAGAGAGGGGAGCTGCAATTATCAAAATGAGTGGGGAGAAAGGGATAGATAAGGATTGCAGCAGAGGTGGAAATGAACCAGTGACTTATGTATGCATTTCCGATATGGGTGGAGACATGCTGCCACTGCTAAGCAAAGAGAGAAGGGGACGTGCATTGGTCTTTGCTTTCTTAAAGTCACTCCATGTTTCTTAGGTCGGGAAAAAGAGCTTGAAATCTATAACTCTTCGTTGAAAGGATTTGTGGGGTCTACAGTAGGCCGCGTCATAATATATGAAGGCCTTATGGGCTATGGAAAGAGCAAGTTACTTGCTGAAATTGCCTACTTAGGCCAGGAGGCTGGCCACAAGTAAGTGTCTTTAACTTCACTTTGATACCCCTGACCCCCTGTGCCCCACACACCTCTGCCCTTGCATCGTGATCCTGCGCTGTAACATTCCTCCAGAGATTGCAGTAATGCCAAATGGTATGGAGGCTGTGTGAGGCTGGCACAGATTGAGATGGCCAAATGCCTGGCTAATTGGCTGAAAGCTGACCTCTAATGGCTTAAATGAGCCCTGCCTGGGGGAGAGGAGCTTTTAGTAACTTCCTCCTTTAGTACAACTATTATTTCACGTACAGAAATAGCCAGCACAGTCACAGGAGCGATGAAACAACCAGTGGTGCAATCATCCCTATCAATGCCAGCCTGCTGCTCTGATTCATCATTTAATAAATGAGGCAATCTGAAAGATTCACTTACTGTTGGATGGGTCCTTCCGTGATTCAAAGGATTAACCTCACCTGCTCTTTGATTAACTGTGGCTTCTTGTCCAGTTGATTTGTTGAGCTATCCACCTCCCATGAATCCGGAGGAATAGCCGTCCATCTGTTTTCTGGCAACATATGGGAAGTGTGATTTCTGGGAACCTCAAAACTAGCAGGGCATGAAAACGCATCAAAAAGAGATGGCTCTCCCATCCATCCTATGAGAGATTCCTTGACCCAGATCAAGTCAGATTCATGTTTCAGTGCTATTCGACTGAGATGCTAAAGAGGAAACATGTCTAGCAAGACAGTGTAGATGGGAGAGCTGCTAAAAAATAAATTGGGGGCATTTTGCAAATTTGTTTTATTAAGTCTCCCCTCATTTTCCCCCCATTTAATTTGAAAATTCAAAATTTGAAATATTTTGATCAGCTCAATACTTGGTTGAAAGCTGGGGAAAGATTTCCATGAAAATTGACAATATTAACAAAAAAAAGTCCTTTTTTACCTTTCAAATTTCAACATTAAAAATGTTGAAATTTAAAAGGTTTTGTTCAGCTTTTCGTGGGCTAATGCAACTTTTGAACTGTGGATGAAAGCTCATAAGTGTGCGGGGTTTTTTTCCCCAAGAGAAATGGACAAACTTTAAAAAGGTCATTAGTGAAGGGCTGGGAGATGGTCCATCACTAAGAAAAGGCATTTTTGGATGCATGCGATAGGGCAATGAGAGCAGTTCTAATGGGATGGATGCTCACGGGTATGTCTGGTTGCATGTCTTTCAATGCAGGATGACTTTAGAGTCCAGGGGAATGCATGGAACTGAACTGAAAGCAGCCAGGTGCTTTTGACAAGGGTGTGTTCTCCAGAAGACAATAAGCAGACTGATCAGTCTGGACTCTGACAGTAACCCAAAGGGGTGTGGTTAGAAAAGGTGGTTGGAGATCAGTTCAAGGCTGTTAATCTTTTGTGTCCCACAAACAAAAGCGAAAAATGGAGAGGCTGAGCTCTGGGGTTAGGTTGTTTTGTACCAGCCATGGAGGAAACAGAGACCAGGAGACATTGCTCAAATCCTTTGCTGATCCTCAGCATTTATCCATAAAGAAAATCAGGTGCTGAAATGTCTTGTAGTTGACTTGGAGGTCGATCAGAAAGTGCTGAAAAACCCTGGTTCCATTATTTCTCCTTCATTTGGAAGCTTTTTCTATGTGTCTAGATGTCCATGTGGTAAGTGGTAGGTTTGTGTTTCTGTAATTCTTTCTCAGAATGTCCTGGCTCTTCTTGACTCCCCATTAGAACTTCCTTATAATTTCTCTTAATTTTCACCATGCAGGGTTATTGCTATGGAGCTGACGAAGATAAATGTGCAGCAGAATTTTTTTGTCATCCAGACACTCATGGCCATGTTTCTGGGGATTGAGGCCTGTAAATCTGATGCTGAAAGACAGAAAATCCTCCAAGACAAACTCCGAAGTGTGGTAGAAGAGTCCTACTATTGCCTCCTGAATAACATCTTTCTTGTCAAGGTAATGGAGAAAGCCCTCACTCTCTGGGGGAAAAGCATGTCTGTGGAATTGGGTTCTGTTATTTACCTGGCTTCACACCAATTCAGCATCTCAGCATTTTTTATTCTTACCCTGAAATTGCACACTGGCTCAAAGGTGTGAATTCTCATGAAATTCAACACCGTCATTATAATTGGGATATACAGGTAGCTGGGTATGGTTGCAGAAATGTTTGCTCCTAGATCTGCATGGAAGAATTAGTGGCATGATGCTGTCGATCGGATGCCATCCACTTCACCTGTCCCACTTCCTCACTCTTATTCTGGGAGTGGCCTTCTTGCGGTCATGACGCTGACCTGTTTGGTGAGCCTGAATCCTAGTCTGTGCACACACCCTGGACTTTGTTCCTATACATTCGAAAGGATATTCACAGAATGTCGGCCATCTGCAGCTACACAGAAGGAAGGGAAGCAATTCCTCACAGACTTGTGAGATTGCAAGAAATAGCCCTTACTCATCCCAGGAAAGACTTCGAAGGCAGCACTTGGGGAGTTGGGGGTTCAGATGGGGGCTCAGGGCACTTAGAGAGCAGTTAAGAGAATGGGTGGATACTAATCAGTGATGGTAAGGGGACCCCCTCCAATGAGAAGTTGCATTTGACTTTTCAAGGGGAACAGGAGTGGAGAAAAGTTGAATGTGGAGGGAAAGATTTGCCCTGGTAGCTGCATTGGTTGCCATAAAAGTAAATGGGGGAGTTCATTTCTTGTTCTCCACACTTCAAAGATTTGCTTTTGCTGCCTGTCACTGCACAGCATGGAAACATCAAATTTCGAAAGAGGCCTAAGGGGAAAAAGGTGTCATGGAGGGTGAGGCTTCAAAAATGGAAGCTGGGTGAAATGTGCAGGCTCGGCAGCCCTGGAGAACGAAACCCTTCTCCTTATCCACAGAATTCCCATAATGGCGGAGTGAGCCTGCTGTACACACACAACTTCCCACTTCTGCTCTGAAAGTACCATCTCTCTGGGTGAGAGGGCAGTTCAGCTATCACAGCCCCTCCAGTTTTTAGCCTGTCCACTGTCAGTCAACCAGAGTCAACGGAATCACAAGGGAAGTCAATGCCCATTGACTTCAGTGGGGCCAGGATTTCACCCATAGTTCCTCTGCTGTAGGCACCGTCCTACCAAGAGCAGGACTAAGACCAACAGTTTATTTCACATAGGTCACCAAAGAGCTGTCAGATGGTAGTTTAATTGTTCAGCTGGACTTAGACGGAGGATCTAGAAGCAGAGGCCTTGGTATATTCATGTACACATGCCCTAGATGATGCAAACCCTGTATGGAAAGGATAGACACTGAGATGAACATGTGTGTCTCACTAGGCTGGACATTTCAATCAGGGCTTTTCCCATGAATGTGTATATCATGAACAGGAACGCTGCCTCTTCTGCTTACTGTTCTCATTTTTTTCTGACTAGTTTCCCACCTCTGCCGAGGTTTCTGAAATGGATCATGAAACAAGGACAGAGGAGATGGAACTAATTCTTGTGAAAATACTGCAGAAGGTGAACCACTCTCTTTATTGTGAAACGGAGAGAAATGATTCCCCAGACTGCACTGGACTTGCAGATTCTGCTAATGAGCAGCTGGTTAGCAGGCTGGGAATACGGTGTACTCGGGTCATTTTCCTTATGGCCTTATCCTCTATATCCCTCCTCAATCCTAACTCCTGTTACCTGCACTCACTGTGTGATGTCTAAAGTTAGAGGGCAGGAACTATTTCTTTCTGTACCACCGAGTGCACTTTCTGGCCCTTCTCAGATTCAGATTATGGGATGGATTCTCCATGAAACTGGCTCATGCTTTGTCCCAAAACTTGGATCTCCTCCCAAAATGCAGGGACTATACCCCCAGAGTGGAAAAACATAAATAACCCCCCTTTCCAAAAGAGTGTAATCATCTTGGGTGACATTGCCCACGGTGTGCAGGGACACAGCCCTCTTACACGTGCATGAATGAAGTGGGATAAGCTGTCTGGGAGGAAAGCTCTGGACCTTGTCTCCTCCCTAGTCAGCACAGAAGGTCACGTTAGAGGTGGTCGGGGGGTCAGGCCATGGGCGGGGCCATGGATCCATGTGTATGCAGACCCAGTGGCATAGCCAGGTTCTAAGTGCAGGGGGAGCAAACATAAAAAAGGCGCCCCCCCCTTGGCTCCTCCTCTGGCCACGCCCCCTTGGCTCCTCCTCTGGCCGCTCCGCGCCCCCCCCCCTTAGCTGGCTCCTCCAGCCGTACCGCGTCTCCCCCGCCTTGGCTCCTCCGGCCACGCTGCGGCCATGCTGCGCCCCCCCTCGGAGGGGCTCAGTCCGGGGGGAGGGGGCTGGGCATGGCACTGCCTGGCCCAGCCGAGGAAGTTTTTAGGGTGCGGTCGGATAAGTGGGGGAGAAGAGGCGAGAAAGTTTCACGTGCCCCCAGGCGGGACTCACCAGCTGCCGAGCGACCTCGGACTCGGAGGAAAACATGACACCACGCTGGGCGGCCGCAGCGGGAGGGGGAGGGAAGAGACTCGCGGGAAACTCCAGGCGGTGTGGGCTGCCCCCCTGCCCTGAGGCTGGGCTGGAGGCTGCGGGCGCGGGGAAGAGGTGCCGGGCGCTGCTCGCTTCTCCGGGGGGCTGTGGGGGAGCGGAGCAGTGGGGTGGGCAGCAGCTGGCAGGCGGGCAGATCCCCACCTCTCTCCGGCAGCTTCCTGTTTCCCTTGGCCCGGGCGGGTGTGCTTGGCAGCCCAGCACTGGACCCGGAGAAGAAGCCTGTTGCTGCTTCCTGATATTTGTCCCCCAATCGCTTCCGGGAGGCGCTTGGGACATTAGACGTGTTGGGGCTTCTCGTCCCCTCTCCCATCCCTGCCTCTCTTTGCACTGTATAATGGGCTGCGAGCCGCTGCTAGGAGATGCTGCTGCTGCCGCATCCAGGGGCGGGGAGCGCTCGGCCGCTGAGCCCTGAGCCGCCGCAGGGGGTGGCTGCAGCGATGTTGGGGCCACGCTGAGCATGGGGCGCAATGGCCGAGGAGCCGGCCCCTTCGCTCCTCCAGCCGCGCCCACCCCCCCAATGGCTCCTCCGGCCATGCTGCCCCCCCTTGCCTGCAGGAGCCTGGCCCGGCAGGCGCCACTTTTGAAAAATGTGCTGAGGGGAAGCGGCTGCTTCCCCTGCACCCCCCTAGCTATGCTACTGTGCAGATCCCCATATCCTATCTAACCAACACAAAGGAGCTGCAGCTGCTCTTCCACCCCATAGGTTGGAGTAGCAGTCACGGGGGTGGGGGTATGACACCCCTGGCCCTGGCCTGAAGGCAAGATATACGTAACTGAAGCAACACCTTATTCAGGCAATTTTTTGCCCTTTTTTAGGTAGTGGAGAAAAACATTCTCATTTTTGTCATTGATGAAGCCCACTTCATTGATCCTGCATCATGGGAATTTCTGGACGACTTGCTCTCCAGCATCCCTGTGTTTATGGTCATGTCTCTATCTCCTCCCGGCCGCCAAGCATGGCCTACTTGTGTCTCTGCTGCGAACATCATTAACAGCAGAAAGACCACCTATGTTCAGCTGCGGGAGCTAAAACCCTCTGTGATCCTGCAAAAAGCCTGCGAGGACCTTGGGGTGGTCAGCGTCTCCCGGGAGCTAGAAATGTAAGTGATAGGCACCTGATCTGTGCTCTTAGCTGCAAACCAACCTTTCTCTGCAAAACAGAGGGGAGCAGGTCCATAAAGGAGGAACCAAATGGCTCATGGTCAAGTGACTGACAATGTAGGGTCCATGAAAGCAGGGTCAAAACAGCCCAATAGCCTAGCACCTAGTAAAACCTGGTTGGTCCTAACTGTATGCTGTTCCATCTAGGGCTTGGCAAAGATTCACTGTAGCCTAGTGGATAGAGCACTGGATTGGGACTGAGGTTTATTCCTGGCTCTATCACTGTCTTACTGGGTGACCTTGGGCAGATCACGTTGTTTCTCTGTCCCTCAGTTTCCCCATCTGTATAATGAAGCTGATTATACTGCCTCTGAAAAAACACTGATGAAAAGCACTATAGAAAGTCCAGATATTATTGTTATTAACATATCGCTCTTGGCTTGTCACTGCCTTTTAATGTTCTAATTTCCAAATACATCCCAGGGTAGTTGCTTGGGGGATCTCTCAATCAGTTTGCTCCTAGGCAGAGAGCTAAGGTGGTACCATCCATCCCCTCTGTTGTGGTGAAGAGTGGTGAGCGCAGAAGGCTAAGATGTTAACTTGACCTTTGTTTCCTGCCCCACCATTCAGCAGTCAGGTGTGAGTGCACCTTAGTCCAGCAACAGCCCTGTCCAAATTCCTTCCACTACTCACTCAACGCAAAGAGGGAAAATACAGTCTGAGCTGTTTGAGTTCTGACGGGGAAGTGGCTCTGCCTTGGAACTAGTCTGACTGGAGTGTTTATCAGAGTCCTGGTCAGAATTCTTTGCTGATATTAAAGGGCCTACCCCTTTGGGGAAAGGAAAGAAAGGCTAGGTTTAATGCTGGGTTTCAGGTCAACATGGTCAGAGATTATTCCAGCTTTTTAGGCAAAGGGGTTGGCACAGGAGGGGGAGGGAAGGTGAGGCAGCAAAGGTTGGGGAAATGCGGTTTTCTGTCTGGGGTTGTCCCAGGAATCAATGCAGGCAGGGCAGCTCCAGACAGGTTCAGTGGTGGCATGTCTGGCTTGCAGAGCTTGAGAGGGTGTCTCGGCCTGTCATGATGGTGCAATGTGGTTCCGTCAGCCTCAGAGTTGGTTGGATGGAAGCTGAGGAGGAGCATAGAATCAGGGAGCGGGGACAGGTGAGGGAGAAGAAACCTACAGAAATCTTCAGTCTCCCATCCCTGGGCAGTCTGGGATCCAGTTGGTCCAGTGATGGGGCCCAAAGTCTGGGTGAAGCCTGGATGTCCTCAGAGTAATTCCCAGAGCCCACAAACAAAGGTAAAATCATCAAAGTAAAGCATAAGCTTTCTGGAGTAACCCCCCCAGCCATCAAGTGCCAGTGGCTCCTACACCTCTTCTCAACATGTCCCACAGGGGGCAGGTGATGACTTACCCACCCATCTATCTTCATTATTCCAGCCAGCTGAACACAGCTGTCAGTACCTCAAATTTGGGCAACTCCTTCCAGTTCTAGACTCTTTATACCTATTTCTATATCCATTTGTGACCTGCTGAGAGTCCTCAGTGTTGTATCAGCAGTTCCCTTTTTTGCTTAGGTAAAACCTAGTCTGTACCAGGCTTCCATCTCCAGTTTTATAAACAGACTTAGCGAACGTCTACTCCAGGTTGCCCTTTCTCCCATTCAAATTGCAAGGCTAAAAATTCATTAAACCTTATTTGATACCTGCTTTCAGCTAAAAGCAATCAACTAAAAAAAAACCTGCACAGTGCATTTTAAAATGTTATCCTTATTGGTTTTTCCATTTTACTACTGTAATGCAGATGGCCATGCCAGTACTGTTTCCATATTTGCTAAGATACTAAAGCTAAGCATGGTACGAAAACACTGGATGTTTTTTCTAAAAGATATGCTCTAGTTTCAACAGGAATTATTTCAGGGAAATTCTATGGGCTGTATTATACTGGCGGTGAGACTAGCTGATCACAGTGGTTTCTTCTGGCCTTAGAATCTGTGAATCAATGAAACATCAGGTAATGAGCGGACTTGGGAGATATTTTGCCAAAGGAAGCTTTACTGACATTTTGAGTCTTTGCAATTCAAGTGGCTGAGAGGCCGCAAATGTCATAGCAACTGGTCAACAGAGATTGGCCGAGCCTGTTTTAAACATTGCAAATCAAAAGCCTGGTATAAAATGGAGAGATTTTCAAAAGAGCAACTGGAAGTTAGATGCCTAACTGCTGTATGTGCCTAAGCGAATCTCCTTACCCTCCTCCTGGTTTTGTATAAGTACTGTAGAAGGGACCCTTAAAATAACTCCAAGGACTCCTATGTGACCCCCACACTGGTGTAACCATAGGATCCTAGATTCCATTGTGTGCATTGACTGAAGCAAGAAGTCCCGTGGGGGAGAGGAGGACAGTAATTAATTAAAGATTGAATCATAGTGTGTATGCACAGTTAAAGTTGTATGGGTGATGTCAATGGGAGCTGCTGGGTGCTCAGCACTTTTGAAATAATCAGGCAATTTATTTAAGTGCCAAAATATGGATTTAAGAGTCTTACTTTAGGCTCCCATTTTTGAAAATCTTGGCAATTATTTATATTATAGGTTTCAGAGTAGCAGCCGTGTTAGTCTGTATCCGCAAAAAGAACAGGAGTACTTGTGGCACCTTAGAGACAAACAAATTTATTAGAGCATAAACTTTCATGGACTACAGCCCACTTCTTCGGATGCATAACACCTAAGGGTGCCAGTCAGGATGCGGGCTCCAGTGTCACTGCCCTAAAAACACTGAGACTGTAGGTTACAACAGGTAGCCAAAGAGGGTGGTGGTGGTGGTGGGAATGGGAGGGTGAGTGTTGGGCCTGGTCCACACTAACCCCCCACTTCGAACTAAGGTACGCAAATTCAGCTACGTTAATAACGTAGCTGAAGTCGAAGTACCTTAGTTCGAACTTACTGCGGGTCCAGACGCGGCAGGCAGGTTCCCCCGTCGATGCCGCGTACTCCTCTCGTCGAGCTGGAGTACCGGCGTCGACGGGGAGCACTTTTGGGATCGATCCGGGATCGATTTATCGCGTCTAGACAAGATGCGATAAATCGATCCCAGAAGATCGATTGCTTACCTCCGGGTCCGGAGGTAAGTGTAGACCTACCCTTAGTCAAACAAGTACATTTTAGCACAATGAACAGTGCTTATGGCTTGCCATCTGCCTTGCCAATGTCAACTGACAGTGTCTTGCAGGCATAAAGGCAGAGGTGACTTTTAAGGAGGGATTTGAAGAAGGAAAAGGTGGGGACTAGATGGACTTTGCCAGAAAGCTTTTCTGCGACTGATAGGGCTTTATGGGAGAAAGGAGGAAGATGTTTAAGGAAGAGGCTGGCTGTGACAGGTTGGAACTCTGCAGGAAGGTGGTGACACCTATGTGATGAGTTAGCAGAGAATATTTAGGCTTGACATGGGTCCAGTTTTAGTAACCTAGTTGCTATTAGTAACATTTAAAAACAAACATGGGGCCAGATCCTCAGCTGTTGTAAACGACCGTAGCTACGTTAAGTGCTGATTTACACCTGACTGTCATTTGAATATGAGCCTGAACCCCTGCCCTGCTGCTCATTCACCCCACGACACACTCTGTATCTTCAGTACAGCCCTGCAATCTACCACGTAGGAGGCATACAGGACACTTGATGCAGCCTCGTCCATTTCAACTGCAACCTTAGATGTTGTTAAGGCACCTGTCACCATGGTATCTACGTAGCTACCATCCCCAACATCGCCCAAGGAGAATAACAGTCCCTTATTTTAATGGTCAGTGATAGTTTTGTCTCTGTCTTGATCCAGAGAAGCCATGGAATCCCATTTTACTGCTAGGAGTTGCTGCGGAACCTCCATTTAAAGAACATGCTCATCTTCCATCTTTGGGAGGAGGAGGAGGAAGTAGATGATGAGTGGGAAGGCCTTTTCAGTAAGCTACTTGTCATTAACTCATCATCACTTGGTAACCTGGTCTGTTCATTCCCTCTGAAGCACCTGGCATTGGCCACTGTTGCAAGACAGGTTCTTATGTTCTTAAATGCCACAACCCACTGTATAGTGTGTAGTGACTCACCCTCCCAGGCAGTTCTCATCTTTCTGGGAATGTTTGTCGGCCTGGCACTGGCTGCTGGAATTCAGGGAAGGAAGGAGGGTGCAAGGGGCAAAGAGGAGATGTGCTGAGGGGAATGGAAAGAGTAGCTGAACAGGCTAGGAAAGGAGGCAAGACTGGGGCCAGGGGAGGCAGCAGAGAGGGTAAGTGGTAGACGTTCAGCAGTAGAATGCTGGGTTGCAGGGTTCCATTCCTGTCTCTGGGAGGGGAGTGAGGTTGAGTGATTAAAGCATGGGACTGAGTTAGAACTCTTGGATGCTATTTGTCCCTGAGAAATTTCTATTCCTGCTCCAAATCTTTGGGACACTAAAGCTGCTCAAAAAGAGGGCAGGTGGAAAATATGCATTTTTTTAACATTGACAAAACTGCTGAACCATTTTCAGTGTTAACTGTTCAAAAAACCAAATCTGAGGCAGAGACCAAGCATGGAAAATTTCAGTCCCAAAGCTTAATGCCTAACAAAGTTATAAGTCACTGAAAAAAGGTTATAATGCAATTTGTTAGCAACCTTAACAGGTTTCCTCTATGTGCTACCCCTCTAAGAGTGAATAGTTATAGTTTTCCATAATAGAATATGCTGCCACCCAGTGAAATGAAAAAGCAACATATTTAAAACATTAAAGGAAACACTTTCCTACTCATCACACAGTTAATCTGTGGACTAATTGATACAAGATATTATGGTAACAAATATCTTCCAACCAAAAGATTTTGATATTTATGGGAATGGTATCACTTGCAGTTATACTAGCTAAGATATGAGAAATGTAGCGGATAGATTCTTAAATATATTGTTCAATATTCAGACAAAATACATTTGCCTGAAAACAAAAACAAACCCAGCACATCTGTCCATGTTTTTGATTATTAACATTTGATGGACATGCCTGGCTTGATAAATGGGTAATCAGCATAATACAATCACCAGAAACAAAACGTCTTGCATAGTGCAAAGGTAACACCCTGTTAAACAGAGAGATTTGATGATTATATTGTATAATGTTTCTTTAAATAAAAGCTGTTGTAAATATCAAAAACAAAATGATAATAATTCCATGGCAATGATTCTGTAAGTCTTTTAAAACTTCCTAAATAAATAAGGGGGAAGAGAAAAATAGCAGCCCAGCTCCTGCAGGCCATAAACCAGCCATTTACTTCCTGGGATTAGGCTAGTACTTCTCCATATATTAGTGCCAAATTTCCATAAGGGAAGAAGAGTTACGGTTTCCTCCTAAGATAGGCCATTGATCTGATTTAGTCTGGGAAATCTAGGCGACACCAAAGAGTTGGCCCCCAGAAGAGCCAGCCTCGGAATGTTGTGATTAAGTAGAAATGCAATGGAACCTGTTTTGCATTCTGGGTGATAGAGTTTATTCTCACACCCAAATGGTTATAATGGCTGTTCCCATTAGATCTTGACAAGTATTGTTTTGCTTTGGATAGATTTAAAAAGCAAACAAATTAAAATGTGAGTTCTTGTAATTGTTTTTTCTCCTCTTTCTCTCCGTGCAGCCAATGCCATCCCCTCCAAAACGGAATCGCCTTCCAGCTCAGACAACGAATTGTACATTTGCACCATTCGCCAGAATGTCAAGTTGCAAAATATTATGCTGCCCCCTACCTTAAAAGGTGAGGGTCTGATCCTGATGTCTTCCGCCAGTGGGGACACAATGTTTCTGTTCCTTAAGGGCAGCAGTTAAAGAGGGCCTGGGAGCTTGAATGCGGCAGACAGCGCAGGTCTGAACTTTGGAGCAAAGCGGAGAAGCACGAGTCTGAGCTCTGCAGAATAGGCCAGACCTCCCAATTAGGCAAGAAGTATGTGTAGTGGTTCCTCACTCTCAAGTGGGGATGGAGGCCACCCGGCCTCACTACAGGCAGGTAGTAATCAATAGTCTATGGGGAAGTTCTGGCCCGGGAGAGGGAGAGGGGGAAGGTAGAGCACAGGCAGTCTATGGCCCACAACCTCCTGGCTGGGACAGAGCAAAAGCAGGCAAGCGCAGACCATCCGGCCTAAGGTGCAGGGGCAGCTCTAGCTTTTTTGCCGCCCCAAGCACGGCAGACAGGCTGCCTTCGGTGGCTTGCCTGCGGGAGGTCCGCCGGTCCCGCGGCTTTGGCATACCCGCCGCCGAATTGTCGCCGAATCCATGGGACCGGCGGCCCTCCCGCAGGCAAGCCACCGAAGGCGGCCTGACTGCCGCCCTCGCAGGGACTGGCAGGGCGCCCCCCGTGGCTTGCCGCCCCAGGCACGTGCGTGGTGCGCTGCTGTCTGGAGCTGCCACTGCTAAGGTGGGTAGACTGCCTCCCCAGGGGTTAGGATGACCAGATGTCCCAATTTTATAGGGACAGTCCCGATTTTTGAGGCTTTTTCTTATATAGGCTCCTATTACTCCCCACCCCCTGTCCCGGTTTTTTACACTTGCTGTCTGGTCACCCTACCAGGGGTGGGGTTGGCAGCAGTAGATAGGGAGATCCGGGCCCACCCTACTCCACTGGGTCCCAGCCCAGGGCCCTAACGGTGGCAGTAAGGGCCGGCTTTAGGACCTGCGGGGCCTGATTCCGCGGTCCGGGTCTTCGGTGGCGGAGGGGTCCGCTCCACATCTTCTGCGGCACTGAAGGACCCCCCCGCCGCCGAAATGCCGCCGGAGCGGACCACCACCGTGTGAGCCTAAAGCGCGGGGCCCTCTTAGGCGCGGGTGCGGGGCCCTCTTACCTGCGGGGCCCGATTCCGGGGAATTGGCCTAAAGCTGGCCCTGGTGTCGGGGAATCCTTGGGGATTCTCGTCTGTCTCCTCCGACCGCAGGGCGCAGCTCCACTCAGGGCCTAGTCTGCAGGGTCGTCCTTAGGATTTAAGGGGCCCTATGCAGTATTATTAAACTGGTGCCCCTATGCCCGATGGCAGCCCGGGGGTGAGGGGGAGGTTAGGGACGAGGCAGCAAAAGATACCGGCCCCACCGGCCTGCCTCACAGTGGTGGAGAGTCACAGTTCCCCGCAGAGACCCCCTTACCCTCTCCCTCACACAGAATGCGTGGTGCTGGCACATTTGGCTCTGTGAATACAGCCCCTGCCTAAGGAGACTGCAGTGCGCACTGGGTGTGCAGGAGCCAACCCGCTCTTACCTCCTGTCATGGGCAGTGGGTGAAGCTGCCCCTTGGGGAGGCTAGCTCCCCAGCCCACCTCTTCTGCCTGTGGCCTCACCCATACTCCACTCCTGCTCTGCTCCAGGCCCCGCCCCACTCCACCCAGGCCCTACCCTCTCCCCATTGTCTCCCTCCTCTCTTCCCTCCCCCATCGTGCTCACCCCCTTCCAGCCAAATCCCTGAACCCAAATGAAGCAAATGATATTTGAAAAAAACACTCTTCTGCAATTTCTTTCTAAAGAAAATGGGGCATGTTTTCCACTGCATGCCAGATGGTGAAGACTGGACATGCAGAAGGTACCTAATTAAAAGCACTAAACTTGGAAATAAAAAAATGTCAGTCACAGGTTTTTTGATATGCCCTGAAGTTAGGTTGGACATTAGGAAAAAGTTCCTAACTGTCAAGGTGGTTAAACACTGGAATAAATTGCCTAGGGAGGTTGTGGAATCTCCATCTCTGGAGATATTTAAGAGTAGGTTAGATAAATGTCTATCAGGGATGGTCTAGACAGTATTTGGTCCTGCCATGAGGGCAGAGGACTGGACTCGATGACCTCTCGAGGTCCCTTCAGGTCCTAGAATCTATGAATCTTCACCAACTCACTAATGAAATATTTTTAAAGCAAATTTTAAACTAAGGTCCTGTAGACTAACATGTTCTGAGTAAATATTACAGTAATGCACAACTGGTTTTGTCAGCAAATTCAGAAACTGACAATATATATGTAGGGGTTGCCAAATGCCTGTTAAATGAGTTCATTACCACTTGAATGGCTCTTTAACAGTTTCAGTGTTGTGCTAATAGGTCTGGTAGGGTGGAAGACTTTTTCACTTTTAAGTTACTAGATCCCTTCCGGAGTAAGAGTCACCAGGCTTCAGCAGCCAGCTATGGGAGCCTGCAGGAAGGGTCAGAACAGGGATAGGAAGAGGCAGGAGGGGGACACTAAGACCCAGTGGTGCCCTAAATTTTCAGGTGCCCTAAGTAGCCTCCTATGCCTAAGGACGGCCCTGCTAGTCTGGGATCATGTTGAGATTCCAGCTCCCTAGAAGAGAAATAGAATAATAGAATATCAGGGTTGGAAGGGACCTCAGTAGGTCATCCAACCCCCTGCTCAGAGCAGGACCAATTTCCAACTAAATCATCCCAGCCTGACCTTAAAAACCTCTAAGGAAGGAGATTCCACCACTTCCCTAGGTAACCCATTCCAGCGCTTCACCACCCTCCTAGTGAAAAAGTTTTTCCTAATATCCAACCTAAACCTCCCCCACTGCAACTTGAGACCATTACTCCTTGTTCTCTCATCTGATACCACTGAGAACAGTCTAGATCCATCCTCTTTGGAACCCCCTTTCAGGTTGGTAGTTGAAAGCAGCTATCAAATCCCCCCTCATTCTTCTCTTCTGAAGACTAAACAATCCCAGTTCCCTCAGCCTTTCCTCATAAGTCATGTGCTCCAGCCCCCTAATAATTTTTGTTGCCTTCCGCTGGACTTTTTCCAATTTTTTCACATCCTTCTTGTAGTGTGGGGCCCAAAACTGGACACAGTACTCCAGATGAGGCCTCACCAATGTCAAATAGAGAGGAATGATCACGTCCCTCGATCTGCTGGCAATGCCCCTACTTATACAGCCCAAAATGCCGTTAGCTTTCTTGGCAACAAGGGCACACTGTTGACTCATATCCAGCTTCTCGTCCACTGTAACCCCTAGGTCCTTTTCTGCAGAACTGCTTCCTAGCCATTCGGTCCATAGTCTGAAACAGTGAATGGGATTCTTCCATCCTAAGTGCAGGACTCTGCACTTGTTCTTGTTGAACCTCATCAGGTTTGTTTTGGCCCAATCCTCTAATTTGTCTAGGTCCCTCTTATATCCTATCCCTCCAGCGTATCTACCACTCCTCCCAGTTTAGTGTCATCTGCAAACTTGCTGAGAGTGCAGTCTACGCCATCCTCCAGATCATTAATGAAGATATTGAACAAAACCGGCCCCAGGACCAACCTTGGGTCACTCTGCTTGAAACCAGCTGCCAACTAGACATGGAGCCATTGATCACTACCCATTGAACCCGATGATCTAGCCAGCTTTCTATCCACCTTATAGTCCATTCATCTAGCCCATACTTCTTTAACTTGC
The DNA here is from genome assembly GCF_027887155.1 of Malaclemys terrapin pileata. Lineage (NCBI taxonomy): Eukaryota > Metazoa > Chordata > Testudines > Emydidae > Malaclemys > Malaclemys terrapin. Next base: position 50,668,363 of record NC_071508.1, on the reverse strand, counting down.
CGGCAAGAATACTGTGGGAGACTGTATCAAATGCTTTGCTAAAGTCAAGGAATAACACATCCACTGCTTTCCCCTCATCCACAGATCCAGTTATCTCCTCATAGAAGGCAATTAGGTTACTGAGGCATGACTTGCCCTTGATGAATCCATGCTGATTGTTGCTGATCACTTTCCTCTCCTCTAAGAGCTTCAGAATTGATTCCTTGAGGACCTGCTCCATGATTTTTCCAGGGACTGAGGTGAGGCTGACTGGCCTGTAGTTTCCCGGATCCTCCTTTTTCCCTTTTTTAAAGATGGGCACTACATTAGCCTTTTTCCAGTCATCTGGGACCTCCTCCGATCACCATGGATTTTTAAAGATAATGGCCAATGGCTCTGCAATCACATCCGCCAACTCCTTTAGCACCGTTGGATGCCGTGCATCCGGCCCTGTGGACTTGTGCTCGTCCAGTTTTTCTAAATAGTCCTGAACCAAACCACTTCTTTCTCCACTGAGGCTGGTCACCTCCTCCCCATACTGTGCTGCCCAGTGCAGCAGTCTGGGAGCTGACCTTGTTTGTGAAGACAGAGGCAAAAAAAGCATTGAGTACGTTAGCTTTTTCCACATCCTCTGTCACTAGGTTGCCTCCCTCATTCACTTTCCTTGACTTTCTTCTTGTTGCTAACATACCTGAAGACACCCTTCTTGTTACTCTTAACATCTCTTGCTAGCTGCAACTGCAAGTGTGATTTGGCCTTCCTGATTTCACTCCTGCATGCCAATATTTTTATACTTCTCCCTGGTCGTTTGTCCAATCTTCCACTACTTATATGCTTCTTTTTTGTGTTTAAGATCAGCAAGGATTTCACTGTTAAGCCAAGCTGGTCTCCTGCCGTATTTACTATTCTTTCTACACATCGGGATCTTTTTTCCTGCAACCTCAATAAGGATTCTTTAAAATACATCTGCTGCTCCCTCCAGTGTTCCAGCCCCAACTGAGCTCTGGGGTTCTCCTTTTATACTTTCTGTCCCGCCCCAGGACTTCTGGTGAGGGGGGAGTGGCAGATTTAGCCCTGCCCACCAGGGGGAGTGTAGTGGTCCCTTGCTTTCCAGCTTTGAGGGAGGCCACTCAGTCTCACTACAGTCTGCTTAACAGGAATTCTTCTGGCGTTTGTACTGTAAAAGGTTCTCCCCTCTTTTTGCCCCAATCTAATCCCTCAATACACTGGTCTGCTCTTGGAGTCATGCCAGGCCTCGAGTTCAGTAGTTGGCACTCTAGCTCGGTGCAGCAGAGTTCTGATGCTGTTGTGGGAAGCCGCTTTAAGTCTCATTTAAATGACAAACTATTAAGAATTAATATAAACACAGCCCTCCTAATAAATTCTACAGTCAAATCAAGGTACTGAGCAGTTATGGTGGCTCCTGGATCAACTCATGGTCAGTACAAAAATCCAGTGTGTGAATTCCCTGTAACTGCCCATTATCAGTAGTTGCTGGTGAAGGCAGCTTTCAGAAGAGATAATTGACGTGTTAGCTTCCTCAGGTCAGTTCATTTGTAGGGTAAAAAGGACAGGATCCAGACAGGACATCCATCCTCCTCTCACTCCCAATGCTAAAGCTAACCACTGTAATCTTACTGTCTTGGTCTCTCGGGAGCACCCAGCATGGAGAAGTGATGATTTACTGAATGACTTGTTTTCGGTAGGCATCGCACTGGCTGAGTTAGACAACATGAACTCTTCGGAGCAGATGGTAGTGAAATGTGCGGCTATCATCGGGCTGACTTTCACGACTGAGTTGCTGCTCCACATCCTTCCCGAATGGACCAAGAGGAAGATGAATCAGACGCTTGCAGCCCTGGTGGATTCCCACATCTTCAAGTGTTTTCATAAAAGAAAGGACTCCCAGAAAGCACAGTCACAGGAAATGCCCTCCACAGAGTTACTTGTTTGCCCCGGGACGGTGAGACCAATTGGACAAGTGTCAGGTACGTGGAGCTGGCCAGAGACTGGGGGCATCAGAGTGTGCTGAAATCCCACTGCTCCTTGTCTGTGTTCTTGGTGATCTTTCCAGAGTGCTCTGTGAATCCTTCTTGTTAACATGCATAAAGTGCAGGGGCTGTCTCTAGTAGGAAGGAACTGTACAGGTCATTAGATTTTTTTTGCCTGTAGTTTTTAGTACTTTCTTACATCTTAAATGTATCTATTGACAGTCACAGCCTACACAATGGACTCTTGCATCACACTTTGAAATAAACTCCTGAGAAGCATCTGTTTCAGGGTAATCATCAATGCCTTTTTTCTTTAAAAAAATAAAGGAAAATTCTGTACAATAATGTTGCAGCATTAGGAATGCTATTGTAAATGCATTCAAGTCACTCCTGCGGTATCTAGAGAGAGACAGAGGATAGGGAACTGGGCTGACACATACAGGAAACCTAAGCTCTACTTCTGGCTCTGCCACTGACCTGCAAGTCACTTCAGCTCTCTGTGTTTCAGTTTCCCATCCCCCACTTTTCTGACTCATATGTAGATTATAAACTCATTGGGGCAGGGATTTTCTTTTATTACGCATTTATGCAGTCCCAGGATAATGTAACCCTCATTTCAGTTGAGATCTCTGTTGAATTACTTTAAGACAAACAATAATAACCATGATGTGGCAGCATATACATTAAAACACTAAAATATAGTCATTCAAAAACCCCTAACGTACTGTGAGGACGAACAGAGGTCAAAACGGGCTGGTATGAGCTAATATGTCTTACCTGAATTTTTTATTTTGTTCTATTCTCCTTCTACCTCACCTAGATTCCACCAAACTCTCCCTACAGTGTCTAAGAGCTTGTCTACACACAGATTGGCACAGAAATCACCACACATCTTTTGTTATTTCACATCTTTTGTTATTTCGGTGCAAGTCTGGCACCAACAATAGCAACAGGCGTGAATTAAAGTGGATGAGGTTATTTTGTCGTCCGCTGGTGTATAGCCAAGTGGTGATAATTCATACAGTGTGGAACTCTGGCCCAAATCTGGTGGTTGAGGAGCCTGCTATATCCATGGCTAAGGACTGAATTTTTTAGCTCAGGCAGTAATGTCTCATGCTTTCAGATCTGGTGGTCCTAGGTTTGATCCCGACCACCAATGACCCACCCCCCAGGGCCGTGTTACACCTTTAGTGTGGACAGTTGCATCAGTGGCTGCAGCAGAAACAGAGCCTTGTGTGCTCAAATGCTGGCCTTGCTGAGAGGAGATGGATAAATCCACGTTATCTTTCAGATATCCGCTCTTCTGTTTATAACCGAATCAAGCAAGAGCAGCTGTTGATACAATGCGGCGTCATGGCGTTTTGCATGCCAATGCTGCAGGAAGCGGCCTACGAGTGCTGGCTGAAGAGCCAGAAGAAAGCCTTACATCTGAAGTGTGCAAGCTATCTAGAAGGGCAGGCTCACAAATGCAGACGCTGCGGAGAAGGGGACTTCATTTCATTTCACCGCCACGCCGTGGAAATGATGCTGGAGAGCATCGAGTCTCAGGAAAACATTTCTGAGCAGCACCAGGAATACCCATTCAGCGAAGCAGCCTCACTGATCATTTGCACAACCCTGAAAAGGCTTGAGGGTCCTTCATTTGAAGGTAAATGGAAGCCCTTGTTTCCACAGCACTCCCAGGACTGGGCTCTCCAAGGGACCATGCTGTCGGGAGGGGGCAGAATCTTACACACAGGCCTTTGCTCGCTGCTGCAGAGACTGGGGCTATGCAGGCAATGCACTGACTGCACAGTCCTCAACGCAGCTCTGCGTCCCAATACTGCACGGGAGTGTATTGCGCTTCCGCGTTCTCTGAGACATGGGGCCTAGTGGGTGTGACCAAGTGTACCTCTGGGCATCTTCTGCTCTCAGCTGGTTGGATGCACCAGACACCTTTGCCAAGTCCCTTGCTCTCTTCTCCTTCACTTCCAGTAGCCCTGTCTGCTTTGTATCCTCTCCCACCCTAGGGGAAATCTATCTGGAGAGGCATCCTGGCCCCCTTTCCAGGCTCTTCCAATCCCCTTAGTTTTTCCTATATCCCCACTCTCTACCCCTCAACCCCCACATATGCTGTAACCTTTCCATGCCCCCTCACATTTCTGCTCATCCTTTAGGTCTGGTGTCAGGAGCTGAAGGGTAGGGGAATGTCAAGGACTGTGGTGGGGGCAGCGTGGGGCTGTGAAGGAGTCGTGAGAAGCAGGCAGAGGTGTGGAGTGGAAGGACTGTGTGCAGGGAAGGAGGCTATGTTAGCTGGGCTGGTAATATGTGAAGGCGGAACCTGGGCTGGCCCAAATTCTGCCTTCAGCTACAGCTAGACACAGGGTCTAGGGTATTCCACAATTCCATGGCTGTGGGGTTTGCTGGGGAACTGAGTCCTTGCCCCAGAACTGTTCTTCATAATCTGGATTTTCCTGTTGGAACAGATATGTTTATAGGCTTTCTGATGATGGAGAAAATGGAAACAGATGCAGTGTCACCTACCTGAGTCTGCAGAGAGCCTGAAACAATGGCTTTGAGGAAAAATGGCTGAGAGAGGTGTGATCTGTCCCATTCATCTCAATCAGGACCCTGTGGACTGTTTCAGCAGCCATAGAATTTTCCAAGGAATTCACCCTGTTGGTGGAATTTGGGAGTTCTGCTGCAGAATTTGGTCCACTGCAAGCTCTTTGAGGCAGGGACCTTTTGTTCTGTGCTTGTACAGCCCCTAGCACAGGGGGGTCCTGATCTGTGGCTGGGTCTCCTGGACACTATGGCAATGCAAATAATAGTTGTTCCACAGAGCACAACGGGCACTGGCTGTGTAACCCCCACAGATAGGGCCCTACCAAATTCACGGTCCCATTTTGGTCAATTTCATGATCATGGGATTTTAAAAATCATAAATTTCATGATTTCAGATATTTAAATCTGAAATTTCATGGTGTGGTAACTGCAAGTGTCCTGACCCAAAAGGGGGAGTGGAGGGGGTCACAAGGTTATTGTAGGGGGGTTTTGGTATTGCCATCCTTACTTCTGCGCTGCTTCTGATGGGGTGATGCCTTCAGAGCTGGGTACCTGGCCAGCTGCTGCTGCTCTTCGACCACTCAGCTCTGAAGGCAGGGCAGAAGTAAGGGTGGCAATTCTGTGACCCCCCCACACACAATCCTCTTTTGGGTTGGGACCTCTAGTTTGAGAAACGCTGGTCTCCCCTGTAAAATTGGTGTACTTTTACCCTATACTATACAGAAGACCAGATTTCATGGGGAAGAAGGGATTTCACGGCCCGTGATGCATTTTTCACGGCCAGTAAGAACTTAACCTTTAGAGTTTTGTCTTTTAAATGTTTAGATTTTAAGTGCTGTTGGAGAGGGAACATCTTTGTAGTCTGTGTCAGTATAGCACCTAGCACAATGGCCCACTAGCTTCCGCTGGCCACTGCCATGCGGATAGTGATGAGAAGTTGTTCTACAGCTCTTTATTAATATGTGTTTCTCTCTCCGATTTGGCAGGGATGGAGAGAAAAGCTGTGACAGCCGAGGCTTCCCTAAGCAGCACGTGCTCCCCTGAAAGTGTCCAGATGACAAGTGAAGGTAAATGTCCCATCAGATACAGAACTCACAGTAACCTGGAGGGAACGAGGCAAGACCACCACACTCAAACCCAGGGAGCTGCGGAGAGAAAGAGGGGTGAAAAAGGAAGTGGCTGAGAGGGGGAGAGATTGAGTGAAATAGTATGGGTGAAGGTATGAGACAGAGCACAAAAAAGAAAATGAAAGAGGCAGGTAAAGTATTGGTATGGAGAGTGGAGAAGGATTCAAGGGCAGTGTAGAACTAGTAGCACATACTCACCTAGTGGGCACCCCTCATGCTGCCTTGCACAGGGTCCTTGTCTCTGGCCTCACCTACTGGGCTCACTCCCTGCCCTTCAATGGCCTTTCTCAGGCTTCCTCTTCGCCCCTTCTGGGTACGCTGTGGCATGGCCATCTGACCAAGGCACATGGAAATTTAACCCCCTTTCAGGGATAACATGAAGAAGTCCAAATGAAAGGCCAATCAGATCTTCAAACTAATACCTCTTCTGCAGCCTCAGGGTCCACTGTAGTTCCCTTGCTGGCCCTGCCTCAGGACTTCTCCTGCAGAGGCCTAACCCACTCCTGTAGAGTTCTTCCTCTGGTGCTTCCTGTCTGTTAACCCTGCTGCTAGGGCTTTGCTCCATCAGAAACCGGTGTCCACTGTAGTCTGTCCCCACCTGAGCACCCTCAGTCTACTTAAAATGTCTTGCTCTGCTTCCTCTGGCCAGGCGGCAATTAGTTAATCACTCCCAAGTGTGGAGTATGACTAATTGGGGTTCTTTCCCTTGCCTTGCAGGTGATGGGGAGAAAGCCCCCTCACAGGCTTTTTTGCTGCCCCAAGCAAAAAAACAAAACAAAAACAAACAAACAAAAGAAAACAAACGGGGCAGCAAAAAAACGGCAAAGCAAAAAAAAACCTGCGGCGTGACCGGAGCCAGGGTGCAGGGGGACTCCCAGCGCTACAGATGTGCCCCAGGGGGGAGGGGGCGGCCGGAGCGGAACAACAACAACAACAAAAAGCGGCCGTGCCGCTCTAGGATTGGGCGGATTGCCGCCTCGTACAATCTGCCGCCCCAAGCACGAGCTTACTCGGCTGGTGCCTGGAGCCGGCCCTGCAGGGAGCAATTGACTGTGGCCCAGCCCCTCAAAGGTATTTAGGCATCTAACTCCCATTGATTTCAATGGAAGCTCGGTGCCTAAATACCGTTGAGGCCTAGTCCCCTGAGTCAGTACTGAACCAGTGCCCTACCATGGTGCTAGGGATTGCTGCCCGGCTGGAGACTTCCCATTGTTCAGATGAAATGTAACCTTGAGCTCTGTAAGATCCTACGGCAAGTGAGGCAAGAAGAAGGATCCAAGCCCAGGTGTTCTGATCAAGTTCCAGTTTGGGTCATTCCTTTCAGCCTGCTTCAGTTCAGGCAGTCTGAATGTTGAAACATTGGCTCTCTCGAAAGAATGCTGCTGGTCACAGTACGAGTAGGAAAATATGTGCAATATGTACCAAACCTATTGCAAATAATTTAAGAGAAGAGTAAGCCTACTTCAGTGGAGTTGGACTAAAGTGAATTTGACCTAGTATGTTAATTTATGAGAACGTACAGCTTTGCACAGATTCTGCGAAAGAACTGGACATTTAGTTCTTAATGAAAAGAGGAGTTAGGTGGATTAAAGCTACCGTGTGTGGTGGTGTTTTGTGATAATAATTAAACCTCTCTCTATATATTCTCCCCTACACCACTGAGCTGTTCATCGCACCAGATCTAAGAATGTAACAAATGGAGTAGGGGCATTACGCTTATTGTGGTAATAAAATAGGGCCAAACAGGGCACTGAAAATACAGTAAAACTTCCTACAGTATTTATACAGTGTCTTTCAATGGCGTCATGTTTTACAGTTTATTTAAACATGGATTACTCACCCACCAAGAAATGCAGCCATCTCTGGGGTGGAGTACTGCAACTACTCTGTGTCAGCAACATTACCCAACAGGGTGTTTTAAGGAGTAGGAGGGAAGGAATAACCATTTCAAATGACACTCCAAAAAGTGTTTATGAAGCCGAATGTACATTTCCACAAAGAAATTAGGTCAGGACATCACGGTTGCCACCTCTAACTTTTGAGAAAAGTGCTATGAAATCTTTCATGACCATGAATGGTCAGTACCTGAGTTTAATATGTCATACAAAAGACAGTCATACTATGCTGGTTGTGGTCCTTTTACAGAAAGAAAGGAAGGGAGCGTTCAAGTCATCATGTACAAAAGAGTACAACAGAAAATGGCTAATGTCCAATGGCAAGTCTATTGGGATGGTAGCCACTTTCATGGAGGCAGCACTCTCTTTCTCAGCTGCAGACTGCAGGTGGGGTCACGATGAAAGTTCATCACACTCTCTTTCCAATAAGCAAAGGCAGGTGATGACTCTAAGGTTGCTTTTCAGAGGAACTTTATTCTTTGATTCTTTTTCATGTTGAGCGGGTGCACCCTTGACTAGGATCTCTGTGTCCAGGCAACCATCTCCTGAAATTTTCATGATCCCCAATGCCAGTAAAGATTATTCTCTATGTAGGCAGCATTTATGAGAACCATTTGTCTTTAACAAAGGATGTGTGCAGCAAGCACTCTTAGATATGCCTTCTCCCTTGTTCTCTGAATTTCAGACATCACTACCTCTACTTTCTCCAAGAAGTTAGAGTTATTACTTCCACAAGACATTGAGAAAGGTAAATTCAAGCTTATCTTCCTGGAATGTAACAGACGAGCCATGGGTTCTTTTTTAGACTCAGTCAGTGCAGCAGTGAGAAGTTAAAGACCAAATTCATGCTTGACTATACCAGCTTCTAACCCAAACAGAAATGTGCTTGTCTAGCTCAAATCACAGCTTTATTAGATATAGGACTTCCACTGATTTCAATGGGGGTTGCATCTTTGTAATGGAGAGCAAAATTTGCCTCCTCAGCATCATATATTAGCCTGAAAAATTCAGGAGTGAAAAATACTGTTTAAAAGAAAGCAACAAACAAAAATAGGTGACTAGAGGGAACTGAATTTCTCCCCCTTCCCTCTGACTAACTAAGGCTATGTCTACACTAGGGACCTTACAGTGGCACATCTGTACCGCTGCAGCTGCACTGCTGTAAGGTCTCCCATGTAGCCGCTCTATGCTGGGGGGAGAGAGCTCTGCCATCTGCATAATTAAACCACCCCCAACAAGCAGTGGTAGCTATGTCAGCAGGAGATGCTGTCCCACCAACATAGCCCTGTCCACACCGACGCTTTTGATGGTGAAACTTATGTCAGTCGGGGCGTGGTTTTTCACACACACAACAAAAGTTTTGCCAACAAAAGTGCTAGTGTAGCCAAAACCTAAAATGCTGCACTGAAAAGAACCTTTAACAGTTTGATGAAGTGCATTATGGACTAACAGGTTTGGGCAAAAAACCCACCCAGTGGTTCTCAACCTGCGGCCCGCGGGCTGCTTGTGGCCCAGTCCGCACAGGGCTGCGGCCCATGTGACATCCTCAGGGCCGTAGAGGTAGTATTGGATGTGGCCCACATAACACATTGTGGGCTACATATGCAGTTCACAACGGTAAATAGGTTGAAAACCACTGGGTTAGATCATATACTGGTGTAAGTGGGTATAGCTGTGCTGACATCAATGGAGCTATGCTGATTTACACCAGCTAAAGATCTGGACCATAAAGAACATTTTTGAGAGTAGTGGGTGTTTCTTCTCTTTAAGCTATTGGCATTTGGAGGATTTCTGGGTGGGTGGGATTCTTCCCATAGGGTTACCATACGTCCGGATTTCCCCGGACATGTCCGGCTTTTTGGTCCCCAAATCCCCGTCCGGCGGGAATTGCCAAAAAGCCGGACATGTCCGGGGAAATAGGGAGGCTAGGATCTCCGAATTTATGTGTGTGGGTTGCCCGCTGTGACATCATCTCGGTGCTACACTCGGCTCCTGCCCAGGGCATGCTGGGAGCTGTAGTCCGGCCGGGCCTCACGCTCCAGGGAGAGCTGGCAGAGGGGAGCGGCCTAGAATAACAATTCCCAGCGGCCCCTGCGACGCGACCAACCTGCTCTGTGAGGCAGCAAGCCATCGGGGGAGGGGGGCGCGGGCCCCTGTCCTTTGGGTGGGGGGTGTCTCTGGGTGCCGCTCGGCAGCCATTGCAGGGCTGGGGGGCGCCCCCGCGGGGGGTTGTGGACGCCAGCGCGTTGCGGGGAGCCGGCACTGTCCGGATTTGCGTCCCCCCGGGGCTGGAGTTGCGCCCCCGGCCCCGGGCACCAGTCACGTAGGGTTACCATACGTCCGGTCTTTCCCGGACATGTCCGGCTTTTCGGCAATCAAACCCCCGTCCGCGGGGAATTGCCAAAAAGCCGAACATGTCCAGGAAAAATACCAGCCGGGCATTTCCTCTCCTGCGGCTGCTCTGCTCCTCCCCTGACTCAGACTTCGGCTCTGTTTAAGAGCCAAGCTGCCCGAGCCAGCGCTACCGGCTTCGGGCAGCCCCCGTGCCTCCGGACCCCGAGCCGCCGGCCGGGCACTTCCCTTCCCGGGCTCCAGCTGCTCTGCTCCGGCGGCGCAGGGTCTGGAGGCAAGGGGGCCGCCCGAAGCCAGTAGCACTGGCTCGGGCAGCTTGGCTCTTAAACAGAGCCGAAGAGTCAGGGGAGGAGCAGAGCAGCTGGAGCCCGGGAGGGAAAGTGCCTGGCCGGGGGCGCAGGGTCCGGAGGCATAGGGGCTGCCCAAAGCCCGAGCGCTACCGGCTTCACGGGTTTGCCGGGCAGCCTCCAGACCCTGCGCCCCCGGCTGGGCGTTTCCCCTCCTGGGCTCCAGCTGTGCTGGGGAAGTGCCGGCTGGGGGTGCAGGATCTGGAGGCTGCCCAGCAAACCGTGAAGCCAGTAGCGCTTGGGCAGCCCTTTTCGCGTGGCTGGGAGGGAGGAGGGGGAGTTAGGGCGGGGACTTTGGGGAATGGGCGGAGTAGGGGCGGAGTTGGGGCGGGGCCGGGGGTGGGAAAGGGCGGGGCCAGGGCCCCGTGGAGTGTCCTCTTTTTTTATTTTTTAAATATGGTAACCCTATCTTCCCATTAACTGTGGCCTTTGGAGTTTCCTGGCCTCGTATGTCACACACTAAGTCTGCAGTGAAGACATTTCCTATGTTATGGAATTTCATCTCATTATCTTAGTGCTAGAGAATGGTAAAAAGCGGCTCTTAGTCCAGGACATATGATGTTGCATTGAACCCAGTGGTTGATTTTCTTTCCAGAGACTGAAAAGGCACTAAAGAAACACAAGATGTTGCCAGAGGCACTAAAGAAACACAAGAAGTTGCCAGAGGAAAATCTTAAGTATGGGAACAAGGTCTTCATTCACCAGACCACTTTACAATGAAATAGATTCCTAGGGGCTCCAGAGGTTGTGAGTGGAATATATGCATTTGGCTGCTACCTGTGGGGGAAGACATTACCTGATGGGGGGCAAGATACCCATGGAGACTGGGAGTTTGGAGGGTGTGAAGGACTCTCTCAGAATGGAACATCCCTACTGTCAGGGCCCCATGCATTCCATGGCACAATGGGACTCCTACATTCTACAGCAGCATTAATTTACTCCAGGGGTCGGCAACCTATGGCACGTGTGCCGAAGGCGGCACGCAAGCTGATTTTCAGTGGCACTCACACTGCCCGGGTCCTGGCCACCAGTCCGGGGGGCTCTGCATTTTAATTTAATTTTAAATGAAGCTTCTTAAACATTTTAAAAACCTTATTTACTTTACATATAACAATAGTTTAGTTATATATTATAGACTTATAGAAAGAGACCTTCTGAAAATGTTAAAATGTATTACTGGCACGCGAAACCTTAAATCAGAGTGAAAAAATGAAGACTCGGCACACCACTTCTGAAAAGTTGTTGACCCTGATTTACTCTCTCTCTCTCTCTCTGGGAAATGCCCTTCATTCCCACTCACTCTCCCTCCCACGCCCCCGTGGCTCATAGCTAAACATTCTTGCAGGAGAATTTGTTTATTTTCAACAGTCCAAGAATGGATTTTTCATTACACCCTCTGGGTGGCCTGGCTCCACACCCCAAACCTTAGCTCCTGCCCCAGCCTGGCCCAGAGCCCTCTTCCCCAATGGATGCCAGGGAAGTGGAAAGCTGGGAGCTGGCTTAGTGGCTCATCTTTTCAGACCTTGGCTGTTGTACCATTCTTCAGCCTGGTTAGCTCACCAACCTGTGTTGTTCCATGGAGTTGGTGCTTTCCCTACTCCCTGGCTCTATGGAACCATGCAGGGAGCATGCACTGAAATAACTCTCTGTTGTGAGGAAATCTGCAGAGCAAGAGGTCCTGGCAGGTCAGGAAGATAAAACGGTGAGTGCCTGAATGCAGCAAAACAGTGAATTCCATGGCAGAAATGGTGGTTTTTGTGGCATCCTGGAAAAATGGCAACTTGTGCAGCCATGGAAGATCAGAGTTGATGGAGCCCTGGTTGAGATGGATGCGGCCGAAACACTCTCAGAATGATGGTTTCAGGCTCTCTGCAGACTCAGGCAGGCATCTCTCCATCTGTTTACATTCAATTCACATTTTCAAGGTCCTGCTCAGGAAAGACAGACAGTCATGAAAGCTGCTTACTGTCTGGGCTATGGTTCACAGTCCTGCTGCAGATGAGCCAAGGGCAGGAGATACAGATTAATCAATTAGGTCACATTTCTTTTCTATCCAAAGGAAGGTACTCAGGCCTGCTTACAAAGTTATCTTGTAGAGCCGCTGTTCAGTCAGGTACATTTTAGCCAACTTTTGTGCTCCGCTTTCTCTCTGGCGTGTTAAGAGACAGGAAGCTCTCCAAGCTGAAATGCTTTCGGTTATTCTGTTTAGGAGGGATTAGGTGCTGGTGCTGTCAGAGCCGATGGAGTTCTGTCTTCTCAAGCGAGGCAGGGAAAGGGCTGCCTGCATCCTGGCCAAAAGCACAGGGTGCCAAAGCTGGCTAATGTCACAGGCTTGTGCCGTGGGCCTGGGTTCCCTCCAGAAATCCTGCAATGACGTCTGCATCTCAGCTTTCATTTTTAAGAAATCTGTTTCCAGATCTTGCAAAAAAAAAAAAAGAACTTGAAAAAACAGAAGGGAGAGTAACTGATGCAGGGATGTGACGTCTGCCTGAGTCTGCAGGGGAACAGCAGCCACTGTAGCTAGGGAGGAAGCTGCCTGAGCCCACACCACAGCAGACAGGGCAGGGCCAAGGGAGAAGGGGGGCTCTGCCATGTCTGGTGGAGGTGGGGGTGGGGGAGCATTGCCACATGTCCATCCTCTAGTGGCCACAAGACCCCATGTGGGGGTGTGCCAAGAGTCGCAGATTGCCTTAACCTTGCCCTGCATAAAGGAATACCATAGTCTTCCTCCAGTACAGTGCCATAAAGGCACAAGAGGGGCTAGGAGTTTAGGGACAGAGAGCACCATCCCCTGGGTCACAAGAACAACATAAAAACAGCACCAGGGAATTAGAACTGTGAATTCTGCCAAACACAGATATACAAGAAAGCCTTGTGACATGGGAATCCTGCCCCTTCTCTGCCATCTTGTCTCCGGCAGAGCTGAAGAGATAGAGAAGGAGTTTCTGGAAAGGCTGGACGAGATCATTCAGCAGTCTGACAGGGATTGGGAGAAGATCAAGCGCTTGGGATCCTGCGAATGTGAAGAGATCGTGGAGGCTGTCTTTGTGCCCCTGGCCCGGCACTGCATGGCGATGGGAGAATACACCAGAGGCTTGTATTACTTGTTGGAGTGTGCAGCGGCTTACTTACATCTGTCAAACAACTACATGGTGAGCTGCTTTGCTTCCCTGATCCCATGCGAGTTCACGTCCTTTCCGTTGGTCTCCCTTTTACTTCTCGCCATATTAGCAGGCTACCCCAGATTTCATCTAGGAACACACGTTCTTTGGTTCTTTCAGACTGTAGTGTTAGGCCCTACATTTTCCTTGCCTCTCCTTCCTACTTTGCTAGAGACCCTGAGCTGTGGCGCAGGATTTTAATGTCACAGACATAGCACATGAGCGATTACAAGCATACATACAGTTTAATATTATTACCCCTTTTGACCTGAGCTTTAAGTCAAAATTTGGGATCCTGTGGGTTGTTTCTGTTAGAAGGAAAAACTAAGTCAGCCATTTCATTGATGCAATCCTCTTGATTTACAAGGAATGTACATAAAGTTCTGTTTCCCTGAACACTGTAGGACTCAAACAGCTGGAGACAGTTAATTGCTCACAGATCCAAGTTCCTTTCGAGACAGCACTCTGCCCCAACGCTCTCGCTCTTGCACCTTTTTCTCAGGGTCATGCTACAAGTCCTTCTGTGGCTCTCCTGGCTTTCTTCTGCCTTCTCTGGGTCTTTCTGTGGTGTTTCTCACCCACACACGCCTGTGCAGTCCAGTCAATCCCAAGCCCTATGTTTGTTATCAGACTCCCAGGAAACTGCTTAGGTCACATGGATCAACTCCTGCTCCAGCTTTGCCCGTGGCCTGTGTTTTGGGGGGAGGTTCCTATCGCTTTGGCTGTCTGTTCCAGAAAAGAGCTGAGTGCCTCACACATTTGTCCGGAGTGAAGGCCAGCTATCACATGCACGAGCCTCAAGGCGGTTTCACCCAACCCCCCAGTATAGTGAATATAGTAGTGGGAGGGGAGTGAGGAATGTTTAAAGGCAGGGTGGTTTAGGGCACTAGCCCCAGTCCTCTAGAGGCTGGGGCACAGGGGGTGGGGGTGGGGAGGATAAGGAGATCATTAGGGACATGATTTTGGGAGGCCCATCATAGTCTCTCGGTGACATTTAGTCATATGACAAAAATCATCATATGAATTAGCAATCTCTACCATGGAGAGCTCATGGGAGAGATAGGGTGCTTCTAGTCAGAATTAGAGTATGTTACCGAGCTGTGGAAGGTGCCCACAACTGGAATAGCCTGGAAGAGGCGGTACGCAGGTCAGGAATAAGGTCATTGGCAGGGCTGTGGGAGGGGTGAGGGGGGGTTGAAGGGTGACTGGGACTCAGTGCCATCAGTCCTTCAGTACTACATTTCCTCCATACATTCAGCCAAAGAAACCCATGGGCATTATGTCCCAGCTCTGCAGGCAGCTCCTGGGTTACTCCAAGGGGAAAGAAAGCAATGTTGCTGTCCTAGACAGAGTGAAGAGAGCTCCCTTTGCTTTGTGGCTTGATTCACCCCTGTGTGAGCACAGCTAGGGTGGCGAAGAGACGGGATGCACAGCCGCAGCTCCGTGATTCAGTGCCATGTTGCCCTGGCGTGCGATAGCTGCATGAGGGCAACCCTAGCTTAGGCTTCCAGCAGTGGAAGATCAGGCATAAAGCTTTGCTATGACCCCATTCTGCTCACACCTTGCCCTCAGAACACTCCCTCCTTCCTCTGCCACAGGGTGTGGGAGGAGGGGGGCAGGAGACACATTGCTGCCTCCACCTGTGCAGAGGGGATTCTCCCACTGGCCATCTCCTGCTGCTTGCAGTGGCCGTAGCAGACCAGAGAATCCAGCCGTTTCTCTTCAGCTGGTGGTGGGGTTGGAGAAAGTGTGCGGCACAGATGGTCACCTACCCTTCTCTGTGGTTTGTTTTGCTTAAGGCCTTTTGCAATTTGAATACAGCAGAGAATCTGATCAAATCGGTGGACTTCAGAGCAACTGTAATTAACCAGTTTGAGGAAGCTACCTTCTACAGACTGAAGGGTGAGGTAAGGAGACAGCAAGACATTGAGGAACCTCTATGTATCTGGTTGGGGCCATCTATGGAAGATGATTGCAGGTTTCCTGTGTCTCCCTCCTATGTCCGTACAACCTCATTCGAAACTAAAAGTCCAAACTACTGGATGGGCTCGCATGCCCCCTTTGCCTTAGGTGGGGCCACTGAGTTGTCTCTCACAGCTATCTTAAATGAGGAGTGGAGGACACAACAGTTTCAATGAGGTTTAACCCAACCCACTCTCTACTCCCCACCTCCGCCCTTGGCTCCAGCATTGATGTCATGCTAGAAAATGGCAGCTGAGAGCCCCACCATTTCGGAACATGCAGTTGACTGATAACAAACGGTCTTTGTCTCACTCTCACTTCCCCTCTGCAGGTCTGTTATAACATGGGCCAAATGAATTTGGCAAATAAATTCATCAGGAAGGCTTTGATTTTATTAAACAGAAGATTCCCATTTACCTTGATTGGAGTCTTTTTTAAGACGCTGATGGAAGAGTCAAAGCACATGTCTCACCAGAAGAAGCAGCAATTCTTGTATAGTCGCAGTAAAGGGTAGGAAGTAGAACTGGAGTAAAACCAAGTTGGGTGGATTTTACTTTAGTCTCTGGTTGTCATTTAGACCTCGATCCTGCAAACACTTAAGCACATGCTTAATATGAAGCATGTAACTTGCAAGCTTCAAATTAAGCATGTGAAGAGTGGGGGTTTTAAAAAATGGTGTTCACACACTGTAGGGAAGAGGGAATTAGATACGTGCATTCCTAATGGTACAGTACTTTAAAGCAAGGCATTTATTTTGGAAAACAGGAATCGATTGCAAAGAAATGCATTTGCTTTTGAGAATATTTTTATACTCCCTGCTACTGCTGAAGGCATTATTTCCAAATGTTGGCCTGTCCTTGCTAACCAGCCTCGTCATGGGAATGCTCATATTTCAGTCTGGGAACAGTGCTTCAATTTACCCGTTTGTGATAAAAATGGGTGCAACATATGTAAACAAGTTTTAAGGTTTTTATTTGCACTATAAACAATCTACTTGAACAGTGCCAATGCTTTAACAGAATGTATGCTACTGCATGGCTGCGTAATGTGTTTACGAGCATTCTTTTAGGTTGTGGAGCAAGAAGTCATCATCTTAGTGGTTCGGGGATGTCCTAGGTGAAGGGGCACCTGAGATTAGGAGAAGCTCTTTTGGGAGCCATGGGCTTTGGGGCCAACGGGGGCAGAGGGAGCAAGGAAAAGCATCTGGTTATGGAGAGACCCTTTGGACCGTGCAGGATAGTGTTGCTGGGGATTCAAGCAGAGAGAGAGATGAGGCGGTGGGGGTATCAGCATGAGGGGCTGGAGGTACCCAGGAAGGGGAGATATCAGAGTGGGGTGCATAATGGGGGAGGTGCTGTGGAGGGGGAAGCTGGGGGAGATGAGGGAGCCCCGGTGGAGGGAGGCAGTGGTGGAACAGCAGGGGAGGGGTTGGTGGCAGAGGTCTGTGAGGCAGCCCGGGGTACCAGGCGGTGAGGGTTAAGGCAGTGGAAAGGAGGAAGTGCAGAGGTGAAGGGTTAAGGTAGGAGGGGAGAAGGGGAGCCTGAAGATGGGGTGCTTGGGGGTGAAGGTGAGGTAGTGAGGATAGGTAGAAGTGATGGACAGTCCAGCAGGGGGATCTTAGGAGTGGGGAAAAAAGTGAGCAGGAAAAGGCTGGATTCCAGGAGGGGTAGGTGAGGCCCTGAGGGGTGGGATGACGGAGTTTGGGTTGAGGCACCAGGGGGGAGTCAGGCTGTCTCACCTCTCTCAAGAATCCCCAATGTACCTCATCATATTCCCCTGCTGCTGCCACCCTCCTCCTCTGCTCACCTTCTTCCCCATCTCTGCTGGAACCCCCTTCCTGCTGCCGCAACTCCCCCCTTCCCCCCATTACATTCACCTCTTACAGCCACTGGTGGGGGAGATGGACAGAGTAATTCTCTGCCACGAAGCAACCCTCCTTCCTGGATCACCAAAATGTCCTAGCACAACTGCCTTTCATCCGATACCCCTCAATAAAACACCAACATCTACTTTGGCCTCCCCCTACAGTGTCCCCAGTGGCAGGCTCCCAGCCTACCCTGCAGCAATCTCCAGATGGTGAGCTGAGTTTTCACCCTCCTTCCCGCTCCAGGCTTCTCTCCATGTGAAATCCGTCCAGACGCCCCAATAGCCCTCTTGTTCTCTCTGCCCCAAACAGCCTCCCACCCCAGTCTCTTTCCTCTCTCCCAGCCCTTCCGGCTTCTCTTTCCTTCCCCGAAGATCACCAGTCTCTCAAGCTTTTCTTTACAACATGAACCTTGTTCTTTTGAATTAATAAATGGCAGCCAAGGTTCTCCTGTGATCCCATGACTCCAGGAGCTGGGGCTTTAGGAAAAATGCCATCTATCACGAGAGTTGACAGCATGGCTTTCCCCATATCCCCCTCACAGCTATCCCCTGTGATGCTCCCCATAACTGTGCCCCCCCATGCTTGCGGGATAGTGGGGGAGAAGCGTCTGACCCAGCCAATGGTGCTCCCTCATGCCCTGGCCAAGCCCCTCCTGCTCCCCTCTGCTGACAGAGCAACCCCTGCTGGCACAGGGCTACAATTGCTAATCCCCCCGGCTGGAGCCTAAAAGCTGATCTGTAGTGGCCAGGGAATGGGGAGGGTTCTCAGCATTGCTGCATAAAGCAGCCTCAGGTTCTTCTGTGCTGCTCCCTTCTGCAGCCAGCCAAAGTGGGGGAGCAGATGTCTCCCGTCCTTCCCAATGCCCACAGGTACCCTCAACCTGCCTGCTGCTACATCCACCTCCCCCACAATGCCACCCCTCCATTGACTGACCCTCCCCCAACTGGTACCCCATCATCCGATTGCTACTTCTTCCTTTCCCCTTTCCTGCCCCTGGAATCCTCCATGCCTCCTCTCCTAGGAGGAGGAAGAAATGTCCAGTTCAGGATCCCTCCTCCTCCCACCGCTGCTCTCTGTTTAATTAGTAGCAATAGTGAGATCTTTGTGCTGCTGTGATCTGCTCTGGCTAAAGATGTGTCTCTTGTGTGACAGGGAGAAGAAATTAGCTTTCCTGTACCAGCAGGGCCACTGCCTTTCCTTATTGTGGCAACTTTTCAGCCTGGACACTGCTACAAACAGCAAGAAGTTCTGTCACCTGGCAGCACTCATGAAGGTGAACTCAGCAGAGGAATCAGAGGATGAGAGCCAGGTGGGTCCACCTTCGCCACTGGGAACCCTCTCCTCCTGCCCCCAAAGAAGAGGAAGTAACTGTGGTGACAGGACACACCCTGCCCAAAGGGGATTGAAGAGTCCTGACTGTTATGGAGCAGATGTCCGATTTCAACAAACAATGGGTTGACCTGTAAAAGCTGGCTTTGGATAATCATCCCAATGTTCTGATGTTTTTCTGAACCTCATTCACACTGTCTAAGCCTCTGGGGCTGGAAATCTCATGGAAAACCAGCTTTCTTGTCAGATTTCCAGCATGCCTTGCTTCTTTCTGTCTTGGCTGGTAAAACATGCCCATGGTCTTCCTTGTCATGGTGCAGCACTTCTGCCTCTGGTAAGAACTAGGGAGGCAGAGATGTGGTGAAATGACAAACAAAGTTCACTGAGCTTTTTAAGCCTCCCAAAAGAGTTGATCTGAGGTTCAGTTTCATTTTTTTTATTGTAACAGTTTAGGTTGGTTCTGATTTTTAAGCTATTGCTAATTTCATGTACACTAGTTTATATTCTGTGTCTGTACAACACCTAGCACAGGGGGGGAATCCTGACTGGAGCCTTTAGACATGAGCATAATAAACGTTAATATTAATAATCCTAATTTTTTTTAATGGTCAGTGTTGTAAGAGAAAAAGGAACAAAGAAATGTGGGGGTTTCTGGTTCATCCATGTGTCCCTTTTGAGCCTATACCAGATAACAATTCAGTCAACAGTTTCAGGCTCTTGTTTTTTCTTGTTTTGAACATTTTAGATCATTTCATCCTATTCGGAATTCTCACTCTGCTGCCAGATGATGGGTAACGAAGATAAATGGATGAAATATGAGCTGATGGCCATCCAGCGTAGCTCTCACCTCCGGGTTATCGGAGGAGGGCTATTAACAACAGTTAAATTAGCACAGTCATTGGCCTCTATGAAGCTCTGCTTGGGTAACCTGCCCTTATCTATTCAATTAGGTAAGTCTGCTTTCATCGTATACTGTGAAGAGAAGGTGTCAGTATTAAGGGAGAGACACTTAATACATTTGTTTTCTCCACAGGCTATCGAGCCCATGAAATGTGTGTGCGTCTGAAGAAACCGAAGCTGGACTATCTGGTTCTCTGCATGCTCTTCAAAGCTCTCTTTCTGAGCACCAGGTATGATGCAAATTTATGTTCCCATATGGATGGGCTAAGGAGAATGGTGTATGGAGAAGAAATCTAACAGGGAACTGTGGGAGGTCGATGGAGACACAAGTATAGTAAATATAAAGAAATCCCAATGACTTCAGTGGGCAAGGCATGTGGTTACAATGACAGAAGACAGACCAGTGTCTCTAGGAAGTGTCTCTAGGAAGGACATCATGTTTAAGGCCCTGTATAAATCAATTTTTTTTTTTAAAGAAAATTCCCGACAGTTTGCAAGGAATGAATTTGATAAGTACATTTAGTCAATTGTAAGGAAAAATATGTAAAAGATCACGGTTTGGGGGCATTTTCTCGATTTCCATGTCCTCCACAAAAATGTGATTTACACAGGGCCCTATTTATGGTGTCTGACCTCATGGCTGACCAAGGAGGAGATGGAGGGATAATACTGAGCCATACCTAACAGCTCTTAATGTGAATTACTATCGATGATAACAATGTGCCCTTGACAGAAAGAGGTGGGAGGCACATTATGAGGGCGACCAAGGACCTCCCTGGTCTATAGAGCCAGGAAGTGAGGAAGTATGGACAGGCTAAGTTTGGCTTTTTGCTTTGGTTGGCTGGTACTTTTCTTCTGAAGTGAATTTCTTCCTCATGAGGAGGCAGTTTGGATCCCCATACTTGGGATGCAGGTACCTCTGTCACATGGCTCAGAAGTGTCAACTGGAGTCATGTGGCAGCCTTATTTCCTCCCACCCCTGGCAGATTAAAAGACTGGTCTGTCTCTTATTAGACATCAATCTATAAGAACTCTCTCTGAGCCACAGTGGCTTCCTGAACACACTTGTTCTCACAACTGTTCCTTCTGCTGGGGCATGTTTGTCTGTAGTAATAGGTTGGCCACCTGGCATCTATATGCACTGCTCCTGTGCTTTTCCTTGTCAATGACCAGCTGGAAAGGCAATTAGCTATCCACAGTGGACCTTGCAGACACTTATATGCACATAGGGATACTTTGCGCACCTGGGAAGGACCACAGTGGAACGTCTCTATCCACTCAGTGTCTTGTCAGGCATCCTTGAAGCCCTTCTCCATAAGCTCGTTGACCAAAGATCCTTGGAGAGAAAAATAGGATAGATATATGAGTGGAATGATGGATGGGAGGATAGAGAATGAGACATGGAAAGAGGAAAGGAAATAAAGGGATAGGGGAGAAACACGTCAGAATAAAATGAGTCGTGCAATAATTCTCCATGATGTCTAGGTACCAAGATTGTGTGCAAGTACTGAGCTGGCTGGAGCAGTTGGCTGTTGTGGAGGAGACAATCATTGGGATGGCTTGTTTCTTTTCTTACTGTTTAGAACTCTTGCTTTATGCTGGTAAGTACTGGGTAATGAGGACAACAGATAAAGGCGTGCTTTGCAAAGACACTCCTGGACAGGGACGGTTGCCATGTCAACACTGCCAGAAAACGGTGGCGCCATTCTGGCATCTCGTTTGTGGTTAAACTGCAATTGATATGCTTTTAAAGAAGAGAGCTAAAAGATTTAACAGAAAAGGGGTTGTAGCCAGGGCCGGCTCCAGGCACCAGCCCACCAAGCTCGTGCTTGGGGCGGCACCTGGAGGGGGGCGGTGCGGCGCTCCGGCCCCCGGGGAGAGCGGGGCCACGGCCGGGCTCGCGGACCTCCCCCCGGTGCCCTCCCCCCCGGCCGCCGGGGGGAGAGCGGCGAGCCCTGGCTGGGGCTCGCCGCCCTGCTCCCTGCGCTCTGGCCGCCAGGGGGAGAGCGGAGCCCCCGCCAGGGCTCTGGCCGCCCTCCCCCCCCCCCCCCGCAGGGGGGAGGGGGAGGCGGCCGGCGGCTTTTTTGCCTGGGGCGGCAAAAAAGCCAGAGCCGGCCCTGGTTGTAGCTCCGATGAAGGGATGTTGATATCTGTGTGAACGTTGACGCTTTTGGGATATTCTCATACAAATCTGGAGCCTTATACTGGGAGGTGGGAGGTTGTAAAGTTGGCCAACAAGGCTAACTGGGGTTCTGCAGACTTCACTCAGCTGGCCTGGAGGAATTCCCCTCATCTCTACCCCAATCACACTGCTCCTTTTAGCCCCCCGGCACTCCGCACATCTAAAGCCTCGTGTACACTTAAAACCTTTCCAGTATAACTATATCAGTATGGCTGAATTGGCAAAACCCTGCTAATGGAGATGCTGTTATACCAGCAAAAAAATTCTTTTGCTGGTACAGCTTATACCAGTTTTGTGAATGACATAAACTGTACTGGCAAAAGCCCTTTCCCCGCCCAGTATAGCTGCTACGTGCTAGGGCTTTGGCTGGCACAGCTATCTCATTAAAAAAAATCACTCCCCGAACTGACTTAACTAGGCCGGTAAAACATTGAATTGTAGACCTGGCCTAAGGTCTCCAGGACCACAGCTCCCTTCATACAGACTTCAGAAAGCCCACAAAGTGAGGGGACTGGGTGAGAACAGGGGGCTTGGCTGGGAGATTAGGTGGTCACTTCACACCACCTTACAGTGGGTTTCCGGAGGTCTGCAAGAGGGGAGAACTCCCTTGTGAACCTTTGATTGGTGGTGGGAAACCTTTTTCTTTGACAAGTCTAGCCTCTCTACTGATCTGACTATGCTGTGAGCTCCGCTTCTGCATGGGAAAGGGCTAGAGACTTTCCTTGCAGTGAAAGTCTAGGGCTCCAGCAATCCTTTTACATGCAACACCAAGCTAGCCAGTGTAGGAATGTCTGTTCCTTGGAGTATCTGTTAAACATGTTTAATAATGTATTGTAGGTTACTCTCACAATCGTGCTCAAAGGCAGTGATCTGCTGAAACCAATTCTCTTTGGGTTTTTGGTTGTGGTTATCTGTTTTTTTCCCCTACAAAAGTGGCAAAAAAGTTGGAAGAATTTGAAACTCTCTTTTTGCTCTATAGTTTAAGGAGGTCCTCTTTCAAAAACACCTTTTAGAAAGAGAGGGATGGATAATGGGACCCAAGTGGCAACCTTCCTTATGGAAGGACTGCTGCGGCTCCACAACATAGGAATTGCTTTGCCCATCCCTGCATTGCATCCATTGTGGAGAACAAATGTAACTCACACACCTCCTGAGCATAGGCATGCACAGCCCATTTCATTAGGGTGTGCACCCAGTGAGCCCCGTCCTAGCCCCACCCCCACCCTGCCCGCATCCACTCCCTCCTACTTCCCGCCCCCTGACTTCCCCCCTCAGAACCTCCAACCCCCCCTTTTCCTTGTCCCCTGACTACCCCCTCCTGGGACCCCTGCCCCTAACTGCCCCCCAGTACCTCACCACCTATCTAAGCCTCCCTGCTCCTTGTCCCCTGACTGCCCCCCAGGACCATACCCCCTACCTGTCCCCTGACTGCCCCGACCCTTAGCCACACCCCCACCCCCAGACAGACCCCCAGGACTCCCATGCCTATCCAACCGCTCCCCGCCCCCAGACAGGACCCCCAGAAATCCCGACCCATGCAATCACCGTGCTCCCTGCCTCCCCCAACCCCTCTCCACACCCCTGCCTCCTGACAGCCCCCCCCAGAACTCCCGAATCATCCAATCCCCCACAGCTGCTTGTCCCCTGACAACCCCCTCCATAGACCCCCCCACCCTAACTGCCCCCAGGACCCTCCTTATTCCCTGTCCCCTGACTGCCCTGACCCCTATCCGCCCCCTGACAGACCCCGGGACTCCCATGCCCCATCCAACCCCCCCTGCTCCCTGACTGCTCCCTCCAGAGACCTCCCCCAACCCCTAGCCACCCCCCAGGATCCCACCCCCTATCCAACCCACCCTGTCCCCTGACTGCCCCCACCCCTTATCCAACCCCCCTGGCCCCAGACCCCTTAACATGAGATGAGGCTCCTAGCTTCCCCGCAGAGCAAAACACTGCCCTGCGGGAGTGCACAACCCCGGCCCCCAAAGCGCTGCGTGCACAGCGGCATGGCTCCAGGGGAGGGGGCCCGGGAGCGCAGACCCTGTGGCTTGCCGCGCTGGGAGAGGGGGGCCATTTGCCCACCCCTGCATTAGGGTGTGCCTGGGCACACCTGGCACACCCCATGCGCACTCCTATGCTGCTGAGTGTTGTGTTCTGTCCCATCTAGTGGCACCGAGACCGCTTAGAGCGAGAGTATGAGTCTGCTCTACAACCTTAGCTAACAGGCAGTTGGCTTTTAGCTCATTCAGTAGAGGCTCATGCACTAAGCTGCTGAGGTCTCAGATTCGATCCCAGCTGCTGACAATTGGAGTCTGTCGGTGTTACAGAAACACGGGCAGTTTAAAGTGAACTGCATGCTTGGGTGATGAGGCTTTCATTTTTTCTGCCCAGTATGGGGTTTCTCCCCTTGCACTAGAGACCACTGATACAGAGCCTGTGACAGCCCCAAGGAGCTCAGTTAAAACTCAAATCTTGCAACATTTCTTTTAGACTTTCATTGAGATCTGAGGATTTTTTATGCCAGGTGATTCAGCTACTTCCAAGATCCCTCTTGATGATCTTTGTACTTATGGTAGTTTTAGAATAGGGAAATACACCCCCACCAGAAGGGGAAACAGCTTCTCTAATGCAAATTTCTTTTACAGGATTTTCATTTAAGTCATTTAAAGAGTGCCTGGAATTCATACAACGCAATGAAAAAAACTGCATCCTTATGTCTCAGAACAGCATCATGTTGGGGCTGTATTCATCCGTGGCCATTTGGTAATATACAAAGTCTCCTCAAAATTGCTTTGCTGTGTTACTGGTTTAATCTTTATTTTGCCATATGGTGGGTCGGAATTCAGAAACTTTGGGCCGGATTCTGCCGTCCGTACTCACGTTGAATAGCTCCTTAGTCCATGAGTCCTGTTGAAATCAGTGTGACTACTTGGCGGATCAGGTACTTCTCAATATGAGTAAGGGTGGCAGAACTGGGCCAGTTCTACTAGAGGACTGAATGGGGTATTCATGAGCCTTAAGGCCACCCTAGCTGGGGGGGTGGCTGAAAAGTTTTTGTCATCATGGCACATACCTCGGATGGATAATTTTAGGTCTAGTGAAAACATCTTTATTTTGCATTAAATTATAATAATCAACATCATTGTGCCTAGGAGTCCTAGTCATGAACCAGTACCTGCTGTGCTCAGCGCTGTACGAACACAGAATAACGAGACAGTCACTGCCCCCAAAGTACAATCTAAGTTGGTGGTAATCCTATCTCATGCTTTGCTGCGTGCATTAGGAAAAATTCCTCTGCCCATTGTATAGCACTGTGCAGGTAGCTAGATGCAGCGTGAGTTTTCCATATATAGGTCAGTGCCACTGGCTGATCCAATAGTCCAATCCCCTACAGCAAATCTTATGTGGATCTCTCTCTTGGTGATCTAGGTTTGCCAGACTTCAGCAGTGGGGCAACTTCAAGGAGCCTTTTGAAAAGGCCAGAAGGTTGCTGAGGAGAACTAGCGCCTCATTCTTTGCTACCAGTGGATTCTGTAGATTCTTGGAGTGTGAGATCCTTATGCTACGGAAACACCTTGAGGAAAGGCCTGAATTGGTCTGGGAGACTCGTACTAAGACGCTAAAGGTGAGAGGGAGAAGGAGATGTCCACATTATGTGGAAAGACTGTAAAATGCAATACATCTGCAAATGGTGGCTGGATATCTCCTGATGGCTGCTAGACATGGAGGGCCTGATCCAAAGCCCATGATGTCAATGGGAGTCTTTCAATGGGCTTTGAATCAGGCCCACTGGGAGCAGCCATCTATCACGTTTCCCTGCACGCCTCTCTTTCAGACACTGGGCATTATGATAGGTCAGGATGGGCAGACTAGAGGAGTCCAGAGTCGTCGTCTAGTGGTGTGTAGGTGGTCTGGTAACTGGGAGGACAATTGGTATTCCAGGCAGTCCGGGGCAATGGTTAGAGTTCTCACAGGGGGGGTCTGTCGCCAGGAGATACAATCGAAGGGTTTGGGTTGGCAAGATAGGTAGGTGCAGTCAGGCAAGGCAGAGTCAGGTGAGACAGTACAGCAGCAAGGCAAGGTCAGGCGAAACAGCAGGGCAGCAAGGTGGTCCAGGCAGTAATGGCCTACTGCTCAGACAGCTTCCTCTTCCTGTTGGGGTCTTTATATAGTCCAGGTGCCTAGTGAGAATGCTGTCAGTCCAGCCAATCAGGGGTTGTGGGGCTGTAGGTCTTTAGCACCAAGGCCGTCAGTCAGGGGTAGTGGTTCAGCATGCTGCCATGGCGCGGACACTGGGGATCCCTTTTAGGGACCCAATGGACTTGGCTTCAATACCAGGGTCCTGACACCTGCAGCTCTTCAGCCCTGTGTATCTACTCAGCTCTGCTAGCCTCGGTCTCCTCCCTTGAATTGCCTAGTTCCCTGTTCGGGCCCCTGGGATTGTTTTAATGGCTGTTCAGGTGGTGGGTTGGTTTTGAAATCCCTTCAGTGCTGCACTACACTCCGCATGAGCAATAACCAATGCAAAGCTATTACAAGTGGAGGGGAAGGTTGATCATCATTTTGCTTCTTTCCAGTTGATTCATCCCAAAATTGATGGCAAGAATTGCAAAACCTCTTTTTTCCCCATAATACACTACAATGGAGAGGAGGGGAAATCCCCAGACAAAATGAAGTGCCCCCAAAGCATACAGAGACACTTCTATTTTTGGCATGGAACATGGAAACTGGTCAAAAGTGATGTTCTATATTTGTATGTGTCCAGCTGTGCAAGGGAGGAGGGGAGAAGGCATTGACATTTTTGCATTGTGCAGCTAGGTTTATTTCTACATTATAGAGTTTGTAGGGGAGACAGAGAAACTTGAATTTGATGCAATAAGAGGCAGGAAACTAGTGGAAGGATTCAGAAAGTGGGGGCAACCCTTGATCAAACAGCAGTATTTCATTATCATGGCCCTTCAACGATATGTTTCCAGGGCCAGTAATTGATGCACATTTGTGGGGTGAGAGAACCATGACAGATTATTCGGACATTGTGAGGATGCAGAAAAAGATGCTATTAAGGCTGTGACAGATGTCCCCTTGTCCCCATCCCACTCACTTTGCAAGAAACATATATTTAGGATCCTCTCCGAGTGGCCTCTGGACAGGAGGTAGAAGAGAAATCAGCCACACAGAGTGCACAATTCCCAAAGACGATTTGTCCTGTAGGTCGGATAAGAGACTATTGCAAAGCCAAGTTAGTGAGTGCTGCCTAAGTGCATGATCAAGACGAGTTCATACAGTCTGAATCTTCCTGGTTTTTATCTCACCCCTGCTACTTTCTATCTCTCTGCAGGTTTCCTGTTTCTTTCTAGCTGGCTCTTCTCCTCAGGCATACTGTATTCCTGCAAAGGGATCTCAAAGCTCTGGGATGTCATCCTGACATGAATCTCAATTGTTCTCTTGTTAGGACTTGGACCAGGTTCTCTCTCGATGCTCCACAAGCCCTATCTGTTACCCTCGGGTTTACCACCTGAAAGCCTATATCCTCCTGGTGTTGGGCAATGAAGAACAGAGCCAAATCTACCTATCCCAAGCATTCCAACTCTGTGACGTATATGGAAACCTCCTGGAGAAATCCTGGCTGGAGATCAGCAACGTAAGTCCCGAGACCTGGTAATCTGAAAGCTCTTTCCTTTGAGCACCAGATGAGCTGGTCTCTGGGAAGGGATTTAGGATTCCCTAGAAGAAAGTGGAGCTGGCTGCAGGTCAATGGCTGCAATATAGATAAAGTCAAGGGGCGGGGGGGGGGGGGGGGGTGTTGTGAGGGCAAATGATCGAAATCCTGGATGGAGCGGGTGGGTACCTGCAGTAGGCTGTACCTCCCTAGCACCCCCTGGGGGAAAGGATGGGACCTGTTCCTGTGGCAGAGTCCAGTGCTGTTCATAGCCTCTGCCCCCTTGCCCAGGGGTAGGGGGAATTAAAGTAGCCCAAACAAACAGTTTGGGAGGTCAAAGAAAAAGAGAGCAAAAAAGAACAAAAGTATCAGCCCTTCTCCTTTCTGCAAGGGCCTGGGTGGGCAAGGCTCTCTAGCTGTTCCCCCAGTCAGCAACCCCTCTTCTGGGAGTCAATGACCGCGGCACTGCAGTCCTGCTCCTTCAGAGTGCTGCCCCAAACTGAGCTGGGATCCTCCTTTTTAAGCCCCCCCGCCCCATACCTAGGCTGGACAAGGCTTACAGCTGCACTGGCTTGAGCCTGGTTGTGCTGGAGGAGCTCTTTAACTCCTTCCTGACAGGGGCGGGGAACTGCCGCACCACTGTGACATACACCCCAAGCCCACCTAACTTCTAACTTCCACTAACATTTGTGGTATATTCTCAGACAGCCTGGGGCTGGCATGACATTTGGGGACAAGGCTTGGGGAGGAGCATGCGCAGCACCTGATCCTTCACCCTGTTGTGTACGTCCACACCCACCCCCATCATCAGAACTCTCCTCCAACAGAATGGAACAGAATCTCTCAAGGACTCCATTAACTGTGCTACTGCTCACCCTGCAGTGGTGACTATTTACAAAACCCAACAAACAGGCTCCCAGCTCTTGCCAGAGTTACTCTGCAGACTCCTTGTCTACGCTACAGGGAAAAGTCGATCTAAGTTACGCAATTTAAGTTACGTGAATAGCGTAACTCAAGTCGATGTAGCTTAGATCTATTTACCACAAAGTCCATACTACGCAATGTCGACAGGAGATGCTCTCCCATCGACTCCCCTTACTTGACCTGGTGGCATATAGGAGTCAACGGGAAAGCAATCTGTGGTCGATTTAGCAGGTCTTGACCTGCGAAATTGATCACTGATGCATCGATCGCCGTGCGTCGATCCCCCTGTAAGTGTAGACAAGCCCACATCTGCCAAGCTGGGGAGTGAGATGCAGCCTGAGATTTCAACCCAAGTGTCTCACTCAGTATTGTGTGAACAGCACTTATCTTGACGTCACTGGACGGTTCTCAGGGCTATGGTTTAAGAAGCATAAAATCCCATTCAAAACATTTAACAGGTTTGGGACCATTTCTAGTACACAACCAACCATTCCAAAATAACATTGCTTCCTGCTCTGCGCCTCCTGGAACTTGTGCTTTGGAGAACATTTTGATGGAAGATCTAGAGGAGCATCATTTTTAGGGGCCAGTGGTTTTCTCTCTAGCGCAAACTTTATATTTGCAAAATTAAATCTCCTTTTCATGTTGTCCATGCGTCTGTCTACACCTGCCTGCCCATCATGGCTTGGTCCAACTTGTCATGGTCAACATAGCATCTTCTCCCTAGCATGGCCGTAACATGCTCCACATCTACACACACACTTGGGTTTCTATTATGCTATTGACTGTGCTGACCCACCTGTGCTTTGAGGTCGAGCCTCGGTCATTGTCAGTGTCATGGTGAGCAGAGGGCAATGTTGTGTTAGCCCAAAGAGTGCAAATGGACCTCCCAGTGCAATCCCATACGGCAGAGGTGGCCTGTCTGGACACTTGTCTGCATTCCACTGTCCAGGAGTCAGCCTGGCCAGGACCCACCTACTTGTACAAACAATGCAGCACACATGGGTGGCCCCTAGCTGCACAGTGCTTCCACAGTGGCAGGCTTCTTCCGGTGATTGATTTGTGATCTGATCTCTACAACGCCTCATTGGATCATCCGACCAGGCTGCCAGCTGGCCAGCACCGACATCAGCATGCTCACTGCCTTACAGACAGGGCCAGAGCCTGTGGTACCATATGATCACAGCAATCAGGGAAGGTGTATAGTATGATAGCATTTCCCAGCATCTGGCAGAGATGGACATTCCCTGTACTGGAGACTGCATTATGAGAGCAATAGAGGAGAAGGCCTCTGAATGCCAGGGGGAAGAGGAATCCGATGAAGTGCTTCCTGAGACAGCTGCAGGTTCAACCTGGAGAGCAGGAGAAATGCCATTCAGATCTGGTAAGCTACTTTTTAGTTGTGAAAATGTACCAGTGGGGTCTGATTTGGATTGGGAAGGGAATGCATTCCCAGGTTCTCCTGAGTGTGTGTTTGTCAGAGCCCTGCACAAGCCACCCTTCCCCTCTTTCCCTCCTTCCTTCCTACACCTCCATTGCATGGTCAGTAGGTCCCAGCACACCCAGTCCCCACCCCAATTTCCCTTTCTTGACCCCACACCTTCTGGTTGCCTGGCCTACTGTTCCCAGTAGGGACAGAAACGCCCAGTCCCTGATGAACAGCAGCTGGCTGTTGTCAGATGTCAGACAAGCAGAGAAAAATGTAAAATGCCCACAAGCAGCAATGCAGAAAGACTTAAAAACAAGAGCATTACTAAAGATCTAGTGCAGTCTGGCCAAGACACCTATATGACAACGTATCTGCTGGGCCATGTGCCCTGAAGCACCTGCAAAGAGGCTGGTATAATTGGAACACACTGCCAGATGGTAGCATGCCTGCAATGCATGAAAATCAGTGCACAGCAATATGCGCTTTCATGGTACACTCCTCATATAGACAGGACATGGAACAAGTGAAGGCAACCACAGGAACAATGGACATATAACAGTGACAAGCATTCTTACTGGAAGAGTTTTACCATTGACCGTGTTAGTTTCTGACCTAATTTTAGCCCACTCTTGTGAGGTAATATCAGAAAATATCTCAAAGTCAGTGCTCTAATGTAGCTCTTGCATTTCTTGACAGAGCCTATTTTCTTCTCCTGCCCAGGGAGCTGATTGGAGCAAATGGCTGGGGTGTATAGTTTGGAATTTAGAAGTTAAGCAAAATGGCTACATTTGTCTCATCCCTTGAAAGTACAGTATTAGGCTAAGAAAGGTGTGATGGCTTACTATGGACACAAACTCAAAACTACTTGGTTTGTCTTAACAGGACCTTCTACCATGGCCCCAGGTGCACAGTTCTGTTTTGGACCAAGACAACAAAGGCCAGTGTGGGCACTGGAGTTAAAACTCTCCTTTGCCATGATGCCAAGTGCTTTGAGACCACAGTCGACCATGTTGACCAATATTGTCTCACTGTTTTCTTGTGCTCCCCGTCTGTCTGTATCCATCTGTTGACTCTTGTCTTAGATTGATAGCTCCTTGGGGCAGGGATGGTTTTTTGTTCTGTTTGTTCAGCACCGAGCACAATGAGGCAATACAAATAAAAAATAATAATACTAATAGACAGGCTGACAGCTTTGGGGCCAGGAAGCACCTGCTATTGGCCTTTTAAAAAGACATTGGCCAGAAATATGCTTGGTCCAATCACAGTTGGAGGAGAAGGGGAAAAAGAAGTATGGGAAATCTACAGCTAGGATGGCATATAAACCATGGCTACCTACTTTCATCAGAAGGACATGCCCCAGGAAGAGAGGGGATTTGAAATATGGATGTCTGAGAACTTTTTCCAGACCCAAATGGACACAGGTAGAGTTCTAACCATCTGCATAAGATCCTTCTCCGGCTCCTTGTTTACAGTACTCTGCCATACAAAATGTGGAAGACTTGAGTTTGGAATCGGCCTTTCCAACCACAGGCTCTGCCAGCCTAGCCTGTGAAATTCCACCCCGGTGGCAAACTGAGAGAACAATTCCCTTAGCAAGATGCATTTTTATCATCTTGGAGGACAGTTCTGTGGTTTGATAGTTCTGTTCTGGTGTCATCATTGTAAAGGCAGCTGGCCTGCTTTATTGCAATAAAGTCTTTTGTAGAAAGATAAGTGTAGTAGTTCCGGGGTGGGGCTCGTCCCTTCCTGGGGCGCCTGAAAGCCAGGCCGCCCCGCTACAAAGCGAATAACAGTTAGGGCCCCGACCTTTGGAAAGGGGCTAAGCACACCATTGATAGTTCAGGGCTCAGGCCCCGATGCAGGGGCTGAGCACACAATTAGCAGTTCAGATCTCAGGCCCTTATGCAGGGGCTGAGCACACAATTAGCAGCTCAGAGCTCAGGCCCTTATGCAGGGGCTGAGCACACAATTAACAGCTCCGGCCCTGGGTCAGGGCGGGGCAGCAAACCAATAGTCAGTCAGTGGCCCAGGCCTTGTAGCAGGGGCTGGGTCAGTTTGGGTTAGCCCAGGCCCTAGGTCAGGGCGGGGCAGCAAACCAATAGTCTGTCAGAGGCCCAGGCCCCTTGGACAAGGAGGAGGAGAGACTGCCACCCGGCACGGGGTGGCAGGGGGGAACACAGGCCCACCCACTCCACTGTGTTCCAGCCCGGGGCCCTATCCGCAGCAGTCCGTCTGCCGTGCAGTCAGTGGGGATCCTGACCGCAACACACTGACATGGGTTCGGGGTCTGGTATCCCCGGGCCACTCCCCATCTCCTCCTCCATGGGTACCTGCTCCTCCTGAGTTCCATCTGCTGGGTCGCAGATCATGGGCTCCTCCGGGCCCCGAGCACCAGGTAGGTCTGTCGCTCCCTCTGGGCCCTCGGCGGGGGGAAGCTCAGACCGCTCCTCAGGATACCGGGCTCTCGGCAGGCTCGGCCAGTCCTCCTCAGGGTACCGGGCTCTCGGCAGGCTCGGCCAGTCCTCCTCAGGGTACCGGGCTCTCGGCAGGCTCAGGTCCGCGGGAGCTCGGGCACCAGCGTCTGTCCTCTCCCGCTGCCGGCCAGCTACTGAGCGCTGGGGCCTGGCCTTTATACTTCCTGTCCCGCCCCTTGACTTCCGGGGGGCGGGGACAGGCCGCGGTGGCTCCGCCCACTCTGGCGGCTTTTCTGGCTCATCGCTTCCTGGGGCGCCTGGAAGCCAGGCCGCCCCGCTACAATAAGTCACTACAATATTTACACTTCCAGTATAGCGCCTCTGTAGCGTGAAGCAGGAGTAAATCATCAAATGAAAACCATTCACCTTACACCCTAAAAGGCCGTAAGTAAGGGGGCTTAAGGGGCCTCAACATCCCTGTGTGGGCTATCTGTATCGTGGGTCACAACATGGGGAGCTGAGTAGTTTCAATGGGGTCCTACTTCCCTTCCTACATAGGAGCAGGGAATCCAACACACCAGCCAGCAGTGCTGAGCCAGCATGGAAGGGGAAGAGATCTGTGCCTGGTTTAGGCGTGATGCAGAATACTTCCTTCCCCAAAGCCAGCTGGGAACCAAGGGTCAAATTGCAACTTTCGTAATCCGTTTGTTCCCTGGCTTGCTGGTGGGGCAGTGTGGGATAGATAGCGATCAATAGCAAGAATAGGGGGCTCTTGTCAGACTCCTCCCCTTCCTGACCATCTTGGAAATGCTGTCTCTGAAGATCCAGTCTCATTCTGGCATCTCGTTTCCCTTTTGTTTTCCCTAGGAGTGGTGGTTCACTGCAAAAGGCCCCATGGAAGACTTATGGCTGAAGGCCGCACCGGATTTTCGCAAGTGGGAAATAGGAATGACAGAGAGAGACTTTCCAGAGATCCATAAAACCAAGTACTTGCTGCGGGTGCCAGCATTGGATATTAACAATCCTTTCCCAGAACCTGAGATCCCCGATGTCTGAGCTGCATGTAGTTCTGCCCAACTGGAGCACTTTGTAAGCCTTTCTAGCCGGCACTGCCCAAATTTGTAAGCATTTATGATATTCCTACGGTACACATAACACCTGCTCTCTGCAAAGCCCTCTGTATTTGCTCATCTCTTCCTTTGGTAAATGTAAGTTCTAATGTCTCACCTTGGCTTGCTTAGACCATTTTTCCTCACTGTTAATTAAACTCTGCAGTATCTCTTCATTATAGTAATTTATTCCTTTATAACCTGGAACAGAATCTAGTGCTATTCCCAAAAAGGAAAGTGTGATGGGTTGGATCACAGAACTCCCCCTGAGAGCTGCCAACCGATGTGCCAAGACTACTTCTATCCCTGTTTTCCCCGCCAGCTCAGGACTCCAGCACCCTCTCTTGCTGAGCCAGACATTCCCATCTGCTCCAGCACAAACCCAGGGTCTGAATTACTTGCCCCAAAGCTGCAGGTTTACCTGAAAACAGCTCACAGAAGTGTGCTTGTCTTTAGCACTCAGATGCCCAACTCCCAATGGGGTCTAAACCCAAATAAATCCGTTTTACCCTGCATAAAGCTTATGCAGAGTAAACTCATAAATTGTTCGCCCTCTATAACACTGATAGAGAGATATGCACAGCTATTTGCTCCCCCAGGTATTATTAATTAACTCAGAGTATGTATTAAGTAAAAAGTGATTTTATTAAATATAGAAAGTAAGATTTAAGTGGTTCCAAGTAGTAACAGACAGAACAAAGTAAGTCACCAAGCAAAATAAAATAGAATGTGCAAATCTATGTCTAATCAAACTAAATACAGATAATCTCACCCTTAGAGATGCTTCAGTAAGTTTTTTCCTCAGACTGGACACCTTCCAGGTGTTAGATGGAATATACTGTTTCACTTAGCTATCAATAAGATGTTTTTAAAATACTGAAGTGAATCACTGACTTTAAAAACTGAAATTCAAAATGGAGTACATGAACTCTAACTTTGAACTCCATTTTTGAGAGGGGACTTATTTTGCTACACAGACTCTAGCTTAAACCAGTCAGAACCGTTTTTTCCCGCCAAGTCCAACCCTCAGTGTTCCATCACCTCAGAAGCGTTCCATCACCTCAGAACTCTTCCCGCCAAAAAAGGCTTTATAAGGTCTTGTTCAGCGCCTGCGCGGGGCTGTCCATTCCAGCGACAGTTCGTACACGGTCGGGTCTTCGCAGAAGCTCCAGAGCTGAGTTCGAAGAACAACATCGATCCCGTAGTGTGTTTGAGGAAGAGGAGTCCTGTCCGTCATCCCATAGGGTCTCCTCGCCAGCGACGAGAACCATCAGTCGTCTGGACTCCCCAGTGTTCCTCCTCAAGGACTCTAAATCAGTCCAAGAGTTGTAGGTCCTGGGCATCACACCTGTACGTGACATCTGCTGCATCAGTAGGAGAAAGGTTTCCGTGTTGGGGTATTGTTTATTGTTTTGTAGAATCCCACGGGAGGGTTTATGGGCCTGAGCTCCAAGCTCTCAGAGTCAGTCACTGATCCACTATTTTACTGATTTATGGTTTTGCTGTTTCACTGTGTTATTCTTGTATTTCTCCCCCCATTTTCCCTAGTTTTTCTGTACCTTTTATCCCTAATACACTTATCTTTATTTGCACCATATTATAATGTCTTTTCTTTATTTTATTATATTTTATGGGTAGCTAAAACCACCGGTGACAGACACGGAAGGAAGCCGAGTCTGCAGCTTCTGAGAAAAGGGGCTTTCCCTGTTATATCTTTCCTCTACCATCTCTCTAGTATTTTCCTTTGAAGCGTTACCTTCTTCCCCTTGAGGTAACACAGGCCTGGGCACAATTCTTTCCCCTGGTACAGCTCTTGTTCCAGCTTAGGTGGTACCTATTGGATTTTTCATGATGGCTCTTCTCTCTCCTTGTTCTCTTCCACCCCTTTATATATCTTTTGCATAGGTGGGAACCCTTTGGCCCTCTGGGTTCCCTCCCCCCCCCACTGGAAAAGCACCAGGTTAAAGATGAATTCCAGTTCAGGTGACATGATCACATGTCACTGCAAGACTTCATTACCCACTTGCCAGCACACACATATACAGAAAGACTTACAGGTAAAACACAGCCATCTGCAGACAATGGTTCTGGTTAATGGGAGTCATCAAGATTCCAAACCACCATTAATGGCCCACACTTTACACAATTACAATAGACCCTCAGAGTTATATTTCTAGTTTTAGATACAAGAGTGGTACATGGTACATTTATACAAATAGGATGATCACACACAGTAGATTATAAGCTTTGTAATGATACCTTACAAGAGACCTTTTGCATGAGGCATATTCCAATTACCTTGTATTCACTTATTATCATGTATTTATAAAACTATTCCAGTTACATTATATTCACTTATTATCATGTTTTTATAAAGCCATATAGACTGCACAACGTCACAGAAAGTCTAATTTAATTTTTTTTAAATATTCACGACTAAAATGCACTTTCTTCAACAAAGTCACTACAACGCTCCACCCACTGTAACAATGCAGCCTATGGCGGGACACTACTGAGAGTATCAATTCAGGACAAATTGCTTAGAGCGGGGAAGTCACAGCCCAAGGCTGAGGTTCCTTCACTATTAAGGGACACCAAACCAGCCAAACAGAGAGGACTTCAGTTTCAGTCCACTTGCTAACCAGAAATCATCAAGCAATTCCCTCAGACACTCCAGTTTCCCAGTGTCACCATCAGCACCACTCCTTATGGGGACAAATGGTTATGAAAACCAATACCTCAGTAAAAGAAAAAAGGTTCTCCCAATCCCAAAAGACCAAGCCCCAGACCCATGTCAATATACCAATTAGATTTTAACCACAAATCATGCTGTTGCCAATCCTTTAGAATCTAAAATCTAAAGGTTTATTCATAAAAAGAAAGAAATATAGATGAGAGCTAAAATTGGTTAAACAGAATCAATTACATACAGCAATGGCAAAGTTCTTGGTTCAGGCTTGTAGCAGTGATGGAATAAACTGCTGGCTTAAGTTAAGTCTCTGAGTACATCCCCAGCTAGGATGGGTCATTCAGTCCTTAGTGCAGAGCTTCAGTTTGTAGTGAAGTTCCTCCAGAGATAAGAAGCAGGATTGAAGACAAAATGGAGAAGATGCAGCTGCCTTTTATAGTAGGGCTACCATATGTCCGGATTTCCCTGGACATGTCCGGCTTTTCGCTCTTTAAATAGCCGTCCGGGGCGGATTTCTAAAAATCTAAAAATGTCTGGGATTTCCCCCCCCGGTCGGCTATTTAAAGAGCGAAAAGCGGCTGATAGGGCGGCCGAGCGCCACTCGCATTGGGGCCTCAGTAGCCAAAGCCCCTTCCCGGCTCCCCCATCCCCTGCAGCCTTAGCACGCCGCCCGGCAGTGCTGGGGGCGGGTCTGTGCACCTGTGAGGGAACGCGGCGGCGGGGCTGGCAGAGGCAGCCAGAGCCCCTCCCCCCCCCCTGCAGCCTTAGCACGCCGCTCGGGCGGGGTGGGGCGGAGCCAGACACCTTGCTCTAAGCTGAGCGGCACGGTAAGGGGGCTGGGGAGTTGGAGAAGGGGGGCAGTCAGGGGACAGGGAACGGGGGGGGGTTAGATGGGTCAGGAGTTCGGGGGGGGCTGTCAGGGGGGCAGGGGTGTGGAGAGGGTTTCGGACAGTCGGACAGGGAGCAGAGGGGGTTAGATGGGTCGGGAGTTCTGGGGGGGCTGTCAGGGGGGCAGGGGTGTGGAGAGGGGTCAAGGCAGGCAGGGAGCAGAGGGGGTTGGATGGGTCGGGAGTTCTGGGGGTCCTGTCAGGGGGCGGGGAGCAGTTGGATAGGGCATGGGAGTCCTGGGGGTCTGTCTGGGGGCGGGGGTGTGAATATGGGGTGGGGGTGTGGATAAGGGTCGGGGCAGTCAGGGTCCTAGGGGGGCAGTTAGGGTGGGGGGTTCTCAGGAGGAGGCAGTCAGGGGACAAGAAGCAGGGAGGCTTAGATAGGGGGTGGGATCCTAGGGGGCAGTTAGTGGCAGGGGTCCCAGGAGGGGCACTCAGGGGACAAGGAGCGGGGAGGTTGGGAGTTCTGAGGGGGGCAGTCAGGGGGTGGGAAGTGGGAGGGAGTGGATGGGGCGGGGCAGGGCAGGGGCAGGGCTAGAGCGGGGCTCCCCCCACCCCCAGTGTCCTCTTTTTTGATTGTGGAAATATGGTAACCCTATTTTATAATCTCTTGCCAGGCAGCCTGTGCTTCCTTTGTTTCAAACACAAGTTGCCCAGCACATGGCTTGGAAGCCTTAAGTTCTCTCCATAGGCATGTCCCTGCATGCCTTGCTGAGTCATAAGGTGTATTTGCCTTCTCTCAATGGGTCAATTGTATAGCTGATGGTCCTCAATGGGCCATCAAGCAGGCTAGGCAGTGCTGATGCCAAATTGTCTGGTGTGTCACCCAGAAGCATAACACAAGTTTGAAATACAGACAGTATAGAGCCAATACTTATAACTTTAAATACAAAAAATGATATGAACGGTTAAAATCCATGTGCATTTTATATAACAACCTGGTATATGGATTGTGCCAGATCTTTTTCAGACCCAAAGTCCAGAGTTTGGTCTGGAGACCAAAGGCCTAGCAAATAGTAATTAGCTAAAAAAAGCAAAACAAACAAAATAACATTGCCTTTGCTAAAATATGCTTAATCAGTAAAAATGCCAAATGTTAAAACAATAACTAAATAATTATGTTTCATCCAATGTTTCAAAGTAAACAAAAAATCCCTGTTCCTATTGTGTTTCTCCTAAAGGGAAAACAGTCTTCCCACAGATCCAACCTTGAGTTTATAAAAATGGACACATGTCAGTATAAAATATGGCATCCTTCCACCTCCTTTCCCAGGGACCAATGCCCTGCCTTAAGACATAAAGGAGACAATCTGTATTATCATATTTTTTCACTGTTTCTTTGCTTTAACCCCTAGGAACGTACCTGTTAGACAATTAAAAAAATTGCTCCATTCCTATGAACCCCAAATCAAAATTCAATATATATTATACTAATAACCTTTTATCAAAGTATTAATTAAATGTTAATTTGCTAACTTAAAACCATGAGCGGAGACATTATGTAACCTTTTAACCATTGGCTAATGTGCTATCTTGTCTTGCTACAAAACCTATCCTGGGGTGTGGAACTGCCTACCCCGTCACTTTCCCCCGCCCATAAAAAATCTATATATTCTATTGTAATCAATTAATTAAAAGTGTCTCTGAGCCTAATAAGCCAAGTGACACTCCGCCAGCGCTGTGTGTAATAAACTCCTATGCTTGACCTCTACACGTGTTTGCGAAAGGGGGAATATTGGTAAAATGCCTCAGTTATTGTAAACATTGGTGTGCACACCACCAAGTAAACTTAGCATAATACAATCTGGTTAATCAAACCTGCTGGCCTCCGGATAGGTAGCAAAAAAATAACAAATATAAGCTATGATTTCAAAATCTAGGCTGTGTCGCTCGCTGACTGGTGTCAGGTGTGACGAGGAAATTTAATAAGCTACGATTTCAGAATCTAGGCTGTGTCACTCGCTGAACGATATCAGGAGCGAGAGGAAAGTTTGAACAAGCTTTTAAAAATGTTCAAAAAAAGCTGCATACACCCTCAGTCGTAGCATGACTGAGCATAAGGGGAGAACTTAGGGTTTCTCGCTCTGCCTCTGGGAGGAGTTTTTATTTTTGGTGTATGAACCCTCAGTGGTAGAAGGCCGAGCAATACAAAGGGAAGCTTAGCTTCTCTCCCTCTGGCCCAGAGTGGGTTAAAAACATAAGATACAGATCTTATTCTGTTAAACCAAACTCTGAAGAATATAGGAGTTTGGGCAGTGTAGTGTGATTCATGTTTGTTTGTTTTGTTTTTTTGTAAGTAATATTGTGGTAATTTCACAATTTTGAAGAAAATGTTTAAGGAATGGGACCAGGAAGGGTGGGGGCTAGTTGGAAAGCCCACCCTCCTTGCTAAATTGGTAATGGAACAAGGCTTGTGCCCATGGAAAGGAACTGTTTATTGGAAAAAGCAGAATCGGGCCCAGGCAAGCAACAGATAAAGAAACTGGAAAACAGGTTGGGTACAGAGAGTTAAAACAGCACTCTCAAATCTTATAGCAGCAGTAACATCAGGAGAAAAAACATTTAAGACCCCAGAAGGGGGCAGACCTTTGGAACCCCTCTGGAGATTGGGAAGGGGAATATTTGGGATATTTGGGTAAATTCCTCCTCCCAGGGCCAAAATGCCATTGAAACAGTTAACAACAGTGCCTGCTTCTGCCTCAGCTCTCCAGGCCATGGCAAAATGGCTGGAGATTTTAAACCAAAAATTTTTTTCTAGGTAAAGTGTTAACGCCCTTTTACTGAGAGAAAGGGAGGATTTACACTCTCAAAAAATGCACCACTTAATTAGCATTTGTGCAGCCCCAAGTACCAAACACACTGTGGCAGAAACTAAGCAGGTTCTGCCATGGTGGAAGCACTGTGCTAACTTGTTTTCAAGCTTCTATCTTTCAGGCTCTGAACCAGAACATCAGGAGAGCTGGTACCAGCTGCATCCCCTGCCCCTGCAGCCTCTATGCCCCTGCCTGCCCTGCTCCCCACTCGCCCTGCAGCCCCCACACCCCTCTGCCCCTGCAGCCTCTGCGCCCCCCGCCTGACCTGCCCCTGCAGCCTCTATGCCCCTGCCTGCCCTGCTCCTCCTCGCCCTGCAGCCTCTGCGCCCCCCGCCTGCTCTGCTCTCCCGCTCACCTGGCAGCCTCTGCCTGGCAGGGGCTTCAGACGCTCAGCGGTGACCAGGGTGGCGCGGGTCCCTGCAGCCCTGGCCACAGCCTCCTTCCTGCCACCGCCGAGCACGTTCCCTGGCCTGTTGTCCCCGGCGGAAACAGCTCCCATGGCGGCGGCGGGTTCCGAGCCGCGCGGGGCAACAGGGCCACAAGAAGGGTCCCCCAGTGGCCGGGGGGCCCCCGCCCGCGAGGGAAGCCCGAGCCCCCCCCATTTCCCGCCTGAGCATTGTAGCTGGGGCAGCTGGGCTGCGCTGTGGACCCGGCAGATCGTGCTGGGCAGACCCTGGCTTATGCCTCCCTATTTCCCCGGACATGTCCGGCTCTTTGGAAATTCCCCCCAGACGGGGATTTGAGCACCAAAAAGCCGGACATGTCCGGGGAAATCCGGACGTATGGTAACCCTACTTTCCTAACATTCTATCCACTGGATCACCTTTGTCCACGTTTGTTGGCCCTATAGCAGGGATCGGCAACCTTTGGCACGCGGCTCGCCGCCATTGACCTGGAGCGGTGAACCGCGGCCAGTGGGAGCTGCGATCAGCTGAACCTGCAGACACGGCAGGTAAACAAACCGGCCCGACCTGCCAGGGTGCTTACCCTGGCGAGCCGCGTGCCAAAGGTTGCCGACCCCTGCCCTATAGCCTATTATTGCTGATAATGGGCAGTTGCTGCTCATTGCTTATGAAAACTGACTTCACAATGAGCCCTGTACAGAACTCTCTTAAATGAGGAAAAAATATTTATTTGCCTGATTCACATGGCATTTTGAGGCTTAATTAATTAGTTTCTCATTGTAGCTTTGAAGATGTAAATGCTCAGGGTGCTTAGACGCTCTCCTAATGTGGATGGAATAGCTTGTGATCAAACTGCCCTCCAATTTTTGATTTTACTCACAATCTCTGCTACCATTTGTGGCTGCATGGACCATTTCCCCACCCATTTGTTTCATAGCTTCACAGAGTTTAAGGGCAGAAGGGACCATTCGATCATCTAGTCTGACTTCCTCTATAACACAGGCCGGAGAATTTCCCCAGTTATCGCTGTGTTGAGTCCAGTAACTTGTGTTTGGCTAAAGCATATTGTCCAGAAAGACATGCAGTCTTGATCTGAAGACTTCAAGAAACGGAGAATCCACCACTTCCTTTGGTAGTTTGTTCCAATTGTTAATCACGCTCGCTGTTAAAAATGTGCGCAGTACACAGAGGTAAACCCACCTCGCTACTACTGCTCACCAGTAGCGTAGTTAGCGGGGTGCAGGGGAAGCAGCTGCTTCCCCCGCCTTTCCAAAAGCGGCTGGAGAAGTGGGGGGGGGGGGCAGGCTGGCGGCCCGCAGCGCGGCCGGTAGCCATGGGGGGGTGGCGGGCACGGCCGGAGGAGCGGGGTGGGGCGCAGGCTGGCGACCCACAGCATGGCCGGCAGCCATGGGGGGGCGGCAGGCGCGGCCGGAGGAGCGGGGGGGCGCAGCATGGCAGCCAGCAGC
Source organism: Malaclemys terrapin pileata (assembly GCF_027887155.1). Lineage (NCBI taxonomy): Eukaryota > Metazoa > Chordata > Testudines > Emydidae > Malaclemys > Malaclemys terrapin. The sequence continues at coordinate 50,626,933 of NC_071508.1, read as the reverse complement.
CACAGCTGGAGGAGCAAGGGGGGGGACCACGAGGATGGCACGGCAGGGCCGGAGGAGCCATGGGGGGGGAGGGGCGGTGCGGCCGGAGGAGGAGCCAAGGGGGGGGCGCCTTTTTTATGTTTGCTCCCCCTCCTCTTAGAAGCTGGCTATGCCACTGCTGCTCATCACTCCTTGTTCATACAGCCAAAGATCCCGTTATCTCTTTTTGATACACGTTGCACGGAGAGTTCATCTGGCACTGCATAAATGTCTCTAAAACAGCTATAAAAACTGCATACAGAGGAAAGGCATATTAGAAAAATATGTAATGTATTTTTAGCTGTTTCTGAATGCAATGGAGCAGCAGGAAATGAGGAAGAGGACTCAGCACCATGTGATCATCCTACTGTTCATAAATCACCTGCACCATCAGTGACCTAATGACCATGGCTGTGAACTTCTGTAACTAGGTCTAATTTTTAATTTCCTTCTTTGAAAGAAGACAGGGACACAATGCCCAGCAAAATGAATGAGACTAGTCTGAATTTGCTGATTTGAGACGGCAGGCATCAATTTATTGCCTGTGGGGTTCTTGAATTTCCATGGAGGACCCTGATGGACTTGAATCTTTATTGTAACCCCTTCATCTTCTGCGCTTCAGATTTCATGCCACATCCACCAGCAGAGGACAACTGGATGGGACTCCCACTTCAATTATGCTCCTTAATCAACTAAAGGGGTTGCTATTGAGAGACCCATTATAAAGCAATTCTTACACACTCTGCTGCTGCACAGTGAATCGGGCATGTTATGAGTCAGATCTAAGTGACCATTGTAATCTCAGCATGGCTTGATCTAGCCACTCCATCTCCCACCTTACTTTGTACAGGTAAATTCTGCTCTCAGGATTTTTCAGGTCCATCTCTAGATGGAATGTAGCACTCCCCTCCTTATTGACCTTGATGTGTTTGAGGTTTGTGACACTGTAGATATACTGTGAAGGACAGACACAAGCACATGGTATATGATAGGGCTGGCTTTGGTAGATCTGCCATGAGATTGTCAAAATGGGGTGGAACCTACTCTACCCACCACTGTATCAGTGTAGCAAAAGGAACAGCACTAGCCCTCCACTTTTTGCTGCTTTAGGCAAGCTGGATAGTACCCAGCAGCCTCGTGGTCACTCATACACAAAACAAACACCATTGGTCCAATTTTCAAATACGGTTGCCGCTATGGGTTGACCTAATTCTACATTTGAGTGTGTAAATCAGCACTTAGGTGCACAAATATCCATCACAGACACCCAATACAAAATTCAGCACCCAGGTTTTAAAAAATGGGCTCCCTGGTACCAATTCCACCAATCCCTTGCAAAGTGAAGTCCCCTGAAATTACAGGAGTTACACACAGGTCAGGCTGGAATTGAGCCTTCTTTGTTGTATTGCCACTAATGTTTTGCTGCCCTTGGGTAAAATGTTCAAAAGCATCTAAGTGACTTAGGAGCTTAAATCCCATTTTCTAAAGTGATTTAGGCCCTGAGGAGCTTAAGTCTCATTGAAATCCAATGGTTTTCAAGGTTTGTCTTACCTGTTGTTGCTTGTCCTCTCTGTCCTTCTTCATCTGCTGAAGCTTCCTCGGCATCCCACGGAAGTCAACAATCCCACGCTTTAAACAGATTTTCTCATAATCCTTCCTATCGGCATTCAGCAGCAACTGCCAGACCTGTTCCATGTCAACTTCCTTCTTCTGTGTGGGTAGTGGAGTTCTAAGGAACAGTCACAGGAGGAAACGCTGGGAGTTTAGATAGGCAACAGGGAGCACCTCTTTCCTCTTATAGAATCATAGAAGCATAGAATATCAGGGTTGGAAGGGACCTCAGAAGGTCATCTAGTCCAACCCCCTGCTCAAAGCAGGACCAATCCCCAGCTAAATGATCCCAGCCAGGGCTTTGTCAAGCCGAACCTTAAAAACCTCTAAAGGAGGAGATTCCACCACCTCCCTAGGGAACCCATTCCAGTGCTTCACCACCCCCCTAGTGAAAATTTTTTTCCTAATATCCAACCTAAACCTCCCCCTCTGCAACTTGAGACCATTACTCCTTGTTCTGTCATCTGGTACCAGTGAGAACAGTCTAGATCCATCCTCTTTGGAACCCTCTTTCAGGTAGTTGAAAGCAGCTATCAAATTCTCCCTCATTCTTCTCTTCTGCAGACTAAACAATCCCAGTTCCCTCAGCCTCCCCTCATAAGTCATGTGCACCAGCCCCCTAATCATTTTTGTCGCCCTCCGCAACTTAATTTACCCCTCTTTCATTCTTCATCCCCACCCTTTCTGGAGGTCATATCCACCAGCAAATGAAGACTAGACCGGATGGGACTCTTTCTGAGACACATTGATGCTGCTCCTTAATTGGCCAGAGGTGTTACTGTTGGGATACATGCCACGTGTCTCTGTACCCTTTTTCAGCCATTTCCCCAATAAGTTCAGTGTGAGCTAAAATGCAGGAGCAGAAGAGACACAGATCCCTCAAGGCAAACTTTGGGATACAAGACAGTATCAGCAGCACAACCCTGTAGATCCCTCCTACTGGAGAGCACTGTCCCCTCAGCCCCAGAGCCAGTAGCAGAGCACTTTCCATGTGGTGACTCCAAGCAAGCAGAAGCAGGTAGTGTTGCCTGGATGGTCTGTGAAGGGTGGATAGTCACCCCTGCTACAAAGGCTAAACAAGCCTCTTTTATGACACTGGTCCTGCCCCGGGGCCACTCACCGCTTCCTTAACATTTTCCTGAAGTCCTGCAACTCTTTCTTCAGGTCTATAAGAAAAAAGAAATGGTAGGATGTGAAAATGGAGTCACCCAACAGGACGTAACACAGAACCAAAAAGAGCTTTAGAAAAACAAAGGCCACCATGGAGCAAAGCGGCCACTGATTTGGGATCTCTCCACTAATAGGTGTCCAAATTGAGACATCTTAGGCCACTTCTGAAAATTTAGCTGAAAACGCACTATTGCAGCTAAATGGCAAGCTGTGTTTTCGATCCCTTTTAGTCCCTCTAGGGCACCCTTCAGGTGACAGGCCTGTCTTCCTCTCACCTGTCCCACCGAGCAGCCACGCTGGAACTGGATCTCTGGGTGGCAGCCCCCTTATTTCCCAACCACATTAACACAACAGGTCCAAGTGGGCTTGGCACCTGCAAACCATTTTTCTTCAGGGGCTTGTGAGTGACTCAGAAATGGCTTCTTCAAAATCAAAGCACTATTTATTCATCCCAAGGTACATAACAAGCAGAGAAAAGGGATAAAACAACAAAAGGCCTATACACCTGGGTCTTACCTAAACTTTATTCTTTTCTTGTGAGTTTTGGGTAAGTTCCACTCAGCTCAGACACCCCTTTTCCTGAGAAAGACAGACAGCTCCTGAAGCATTCTCTGTCTCTCTCCGTCAAAGATCCATCCCTAGCCTCTACTGCCTGCTCAATCCCCCTTCCTTCCTAGGCCAGGGACTTTAAGAGTTTAATATCCCCTTTGATCCCAGACGTGGGCCTGAGAAAAATAAACCTTGCTAGCTGAGTTGGAGCCAGACAGGTGGACATTCTCTTATTATTAGCTTCCCCACTGTTTCTCTCTGATGGGACCTTTTCTTTGCCATTGTTCTATTTCTTGTTTGTTTCCCCTAACAGTCTCCTTTGATTCTGCTTCTTGCAGCCAGGCTGGATAATATCAAGCAGGTTAACTGAAGTGCCTATGATATTCATAGAACATAATATAGATAGCTCTCTTGTTCTTCACACTTACCCTCCTGAGACTCAGTGGGGAATGGTTTTGTTGTTTTCTTGAAACTAACTGATGAGTTGGGAGAGGAGATAGAGCAAAGAAATAAAAGAAAAAAAAATCATTAGGTAACACAGCCACCATAATAATAATACTAACAACAGACAACCTGCCAACCTTAAGCATATTCTCACCAGCAACCACACACTGCACCATAACAACTCTAACTCAGGAACCAACCCATGCAACAAACCTCGATGCCAACTCTGCCCACATATCTACACCAGCAACACCATCACAGGACCTAACCAGATCAGCTACAACATCACCGGTTCATTGACCTGCACGTCCACCAATGTTATATATGCCATCATGTGCCAGCAATGCCCCTCTGCTATGTACATTGGCCAAACTGGACAGTCACTACGTAAAAGGATAAATGGACACAAGTCAGATATCAGGAATGGCAATACACAAAAACCTGTAGGAGAACACTTCAACCTCCCTGGCCACACAATAGCAGATGTTAAGGTAGCCATCTTACAGCAAAAAAACTTCAGGACCAGACTCCAAAGAGAAACTGCTGAGCTCTAGTTCATTTGCAAATTTGACATCATCAGATCAGGATTAAACAAAGACTGTGAACGGCTATCCAACTACAGAAGCAGTTTCTCCTCCCTTGGTGTTCACACCTCAACTGCTAGCAGAGGACCTCATCCTCCCTGATTGAACTAACCTCGTTATCTCCACACTGATTTATACCTGCCTCTGGAGATTTCCATTACTTGCATCTGAAGAAGTGAGGTTCTTACCCACAAAAGCTTATGCTCCCAATACTTCTGTTAGTCTCAAAGGTGCCACAGGACCCTCTGTTGCTTTTTACAGATTCAGACTAACACGGCTACCCCTCTGATACTTGCCTTCCTGGAACTGTGTGTGGAGCTCGCCCCAGCCCTGCAGCACAAGGACACCAGAATGAGAACTGCCCTCTCAGTAGAGAAGCATGTGACAATCAGTGTGTGGAAGCTGACGACTCCAGACTGCTACCGGTCAGTCGCGAATCAATTTGGAGTGGGGAAGTTGACTGTTGGGGCAGCATTAATGCAAGTGTGCAAGGCAATAAATTGTATTCTGCTACGAAGGACCCTGACTCTGGGAAATGTGTGTGAAATAGTGGACAGCTTTGCAAAAATGGGTTTCCCAAACTGTGGAGGGGCAATAGCACACATATTCCAATTTTGGCACCAGACTACCTTGCAATGGAGTACATCAATAGGAAGGGGTCCTTTCCCATGGTGTTGCAGGTGCTTGTGGATCACCAGGGGCGTTTCACTGATATCAACGTGGGGTGGTCTGGGAAGGTGCATGTCACACGCATCTTCAGGAACACCAGCCTATACAGAAAGCTGCAAGCAGGAACTTTCTTTCCTAACAAGATCACATTGCGGGATGTTGAAATGCCCATAGCGATCCTGGGGACCCTGTGTACCCCGTACAGCCATGATTCATGAAACCTTACACGGGACACCTGGAGAGCAGTAAGGAGCAGTTCAACAACAGGCTAAGTAGGTGCTGGATGACAGTTGAATGTGCCTTTGGCAGATTAAAGGCGCACTGGCGATGCCTTTATAGCAGGTTAGACCTCACTGAGGATAATATTCCCATGGTCATAGCCACTTGCTGTACATTGCATAATCTCTGTGAAGCTAAGGGTGAAAGGTTTGCTCAGGGGTGGAGCGCTGAGGCAGACCGTTTGCGGCTGATTTTGAGCAGCCAGATACCAGGGCTGTTAGAGGAGCCCAGAGGTGGGCTATTTGAACCAGGGAGGCTTTGAGACAGCACTTGGACAATGAGCACCAGTAACAGATCTCTGTCAGAGGTGCTTCAATGTTACATTACATGTAGTTTTCCTAGAGGGCAATGGTGATACTTGGGGGTCTTATATTCCAGTATGCAAGTGATTAAAATGCCTGGGCATGTATTGGCAGTGCCTGCAATCTCACCTTGTAGGAAAAAAATAAAGATGATTTATTTTTATAAATCTTATAAACATTATAAAACTTTGCTTTTATTGCACAAGAAACAGCACACACAAACACACAGATGCTTGGTGTGAAAGTAGGAACCAGGGAAGGGAAGACTTTCACAGCTATGTGTAGGTCCAGCTATCATTGGAAAAGTTGTCCGAGTGGGTGGAGTGAATGGGAAACTGAGAAGTGCTGGAAAGTGGAAAGGAATTGTGGGCGGAGTTTGGGGGGTTGGCGCATGGGAAAGAGTTCTGAATGTGCTGCAGTGGAGGTCGAGCACTGATCTGCTCAGGGCTTGTCTACACTTACCGGGGATCTATGAGTGGTGATCAATGCATTGTCGGTCGATTTAGTGGCTCTAGTAAAGACCCACTAAATTGACCGCAGATCGCTCTCCCGTTGACTCCTGTCCACCAGATCGAGAAGAATGGGGCAGTCGACAGGAGAATGTCTCCCGTCATCATCACGTAGTGTGGACCCCTGGGTAAATAGATCTAAGCTATGTCGATTTGAGTTATGCTATTCACGTAACTCAAATTGCGTTGCTTAGAGCGAATTTCCCCTGTAGCGTAGGCAAGACCTCAGTCTGCAGCATTATTAAGGACTTCAGCATCTGTGTTTGCTCCTCCGTTACTTTAATCAGCTGCTCAATTGCGTCTTTAATAAAGGTGTGATTCTCTTTTCTGTCCTGCTGTTCGGCTTTCCAGCACTCCTTGTGTTCCCCTTTTTCTGCATTGGAGCACTGCTGGACCTCCCGGAACATGTTTTCTTTGCTGCATCTTGGGCACTTTCTTATCTGGTGGAGACGCTCGGCCAGCATGCGTGGGGTGTTCCTGAAGGCCACATCTGGTGAAGAACAGGGGACAATGCACAGAAGCGGGATTGTTAAATTCACGCACAGCATTGAAACATTTCAGTTAAATACACCTTTTGCAACATTGCCATCACTTTCTCACTGACCCTACACATCTCTGCGAACACCCAAAGCATGGTAAGTGTTGGCAGAGGGGGAAAGGGAGGGAGACTCCATGCTGGGAAAAGAGCACACTTTCTTTGCAAGGGCCGTGGTGCAGCATTCTAGGGGACAAATTCTAAAATTCTCCCACACTTTTCCACAGGTGGGGATCATTCTAGCAGACATCTCACTGCTAAGGGTAAGCAGGGAAACGAGGGTACATCTACTCTATGCTCGTGGTTTCTGCCCTGCTCCCTATGCTGCTCGCCTGTGTGCCGCTTTGGTCCCTGCACAAGTGATTGCCGAATGAAGTGGGAAAGTTTCCTACAATGGGAGAAGGAACAAAGCTGCTCTACCACGGAACCTTCAGCAGAGAATTGGCAAGTACCTCCAGGAAACTTTCCTGGAGATCTCCCTGGAGGATTCCTGTGAGATCTCAACATGCATCAACACCCTGTTCCATCGTACCAATTATCATAGAGTTAATAGAATATCAGGGTTGGAAGGGACCTCAGGAGATCATCTAGTCCAACCCCCTGCTCAAAGCAGAACCAATCCCCAGACAGATTTTTGCCCCAGATCCCTAAATGACCCCGTCAAGGATTGAACTCACAACCCTGGGTTTAGCAGGCCAATGCTCAAACCACTGAGCTATTACCTTCCCCCTGGATTAGTTAAACAGGGAATTGTCCAGCTCACAGAAACACAGCCAGGCTCCCACATTTCTGTACCCTGAACACTACCTCCACGCTACACAAGCCACAGCCACTTACCAGGCATCTCACCTCCTGCTTCTTGCTCCCTTGAGAGCAACTGCTGAGTCTGGCTAGACACCTCTGGAGTGGAGAACAGTTCCTGGCTTCCTGCCCCACTGGGCGACCCCGCCAGGAGCTGCACATCCTCATCTAACTCCACTCTTCATCAATAACTTCATCCTCTGGCTTAGGTCCTCTTTCCGCCGCCCCATGCCCTCTGAAGTATCCACGGGGCTCTTGGCAATGGAGGTGGGGTTGCCACCGAGGATAGCGTCCAGCTCCTTATAGAACCAGCAGGTCTTAGGTGAAGCACCTGAACAACAGCTCACCTCCCTCACCTTATGGTATGCCTGCCTTATCTCCTTTATCTTCACTCTGCACTGCAGCGTGTCCTGACCACAGCCCTTTTCACACAAGCCTCGAGAAATCTGCCTGTAGGTATCCCAATTCCTATGGTTCAAGCGCAGCTGGGACTGCACAGCCTCCTGACGGACAGGGAGAGAGCCGCGACCGCCTTACAGACAGTTAGGGCTTAGAACATTTTCACTGGTTCACCTTAAAGATTTACACTTCACACTAGCTTCTCCACATGCCGTCTGAACCCATCAGCTTCTTTAATAGCAAAGAAACACCTGACTAGACAGACCTTTGTTTCACATTAGGTACATAGTTCTTCTTCATCATATTTCTATTTAAAATCGATGGCATGAGCAGTTCCTGAGTCTTCTTTCAATTACATGGACCAGGCAGTCCTGTCCTGCCCGGCCCCACAGGACTGCAAATCCCACCTCTAGATGTCACCCAAGCGTCACCTGCTGGCTGGAACCGAGGTAGGTGTGGGGAGAAGTTCCTGGCTGGGTCCCATCTAGACCGTGGGGGAGGGGGTTGTCCTGCCTGCATCCCAGCTAGATGCTTGAGTGTGTGTGGGACAGAGACACATAGTTGCATCCCACCTACATGGGGGAAAAGGGGGTAGCTCCCTAATGGAGTACGCTGTGACAATTCTCTAAATTTACTACCACCGGTCTGCTCTTCCCCATGCTGCTCAACCAAGTTCCCTTCCCCGCCCCACACAGTCTCTGCTGGTCATCAGGGGGACAGGACCACTCGCTGGTCTGCATCTGCTGGTGCTTTGTCAGGCCCACTAGCTCCAAGAAGCCCCTCAGGCCCTGGCAATGGCAGAGGGGTGTTGGTGTGAGTGACCTGGTGCCGAGTGAGGTTGGCCAAGCTACCAAACCGCTTGCCACAGTCAGCACAGCTGTATGGCCGCTCCCCGGTATGTGTGCGCTGGCGTCGTCTCAGGCTTGAGCTCTCTGCAAAGCTCTTGCCGCAGTCAGTGCATTGGAAAGGCCTCTCCCCGGTGTCTGTGCGCTGGTGCTTGGCCAGCGCATTGGTGTTGCTGAAGTTCTTGCTGCAAACATCACAGCGGTGTGGCGGCTCCCCGCTGTGTGTGTGTTGGTGTGTTCTCAAGTTTGAGCTCTCTGCAAAACTCTTGCCACAGTCAGCACAGCTGTACGGCCGCTCCCCGGTGTGTGTGCGCCGGTGTCTTCTGAGGCTTGAACTCTGTGCAAAGCCCTTGCCACAGTCAGCACAGTGATACGGCTGCTCCCCCGTGTGTATGCGCCGGTGTCTTCTCAGGATTGAGCTCTGTGCAAAGCACTTGCTGCAGTCAGCACAGCGGTATGGCCGCTCTCCGGTGTGCGTGCGCCGGTGTCTTCTCAGGCTTGAGCTCTCTGCAAAGCCCTTTCCACAGTCAGCGCAGTGGTATGGCCACTCCCCTGTGTGTGCGCGCTGGTGTATTCTCAGGTGTGACCTCTCTGCAAAGCCCTTGCTGCAGTCAGCACAGCGGTGCGGACGCTCCCCGGTGTGCGTGTGCTGATGAGTTCTCAGGTGTGAGCTTTGTGCAAAGCCCTTCCCGCAATCAGCACAGCGGTGTGGTCGCTCCCCGGTGTGCGTGTGCTGGTGTGTTCTCACATTTGAGCTCCATGCAAAGCCCTTCCCGCAGTCAGCACAGCAGTACAGCTGCTCTCCGGTGTGCGTACGCGGGTGTATTTTCAGGACTGAGGACTGGCTGAAGCTCCTGCCACAGCCAGACCATGTCCTCGTTCCTCCCAGGGTCTCGTGCCCTGCTGGAGAAAGCAGAGGCAATCCCGGTGTTAGCTCACAGTTAAGGATACAGGTTTGTCAAGGATGGGAAAATGTCACGGACGGAGCGATTTCCCCATTTCTCTGTGTCTGTTTTTTCGATGTGCGCCTCACCCTGCAATGGCAGCTCCTATCTGACAAGGCTGGACCGAACACCTCGTTCTGGGTACTGAGACCTGGCCTGCGGGGTTACAGTGCCGCTCAGATTTGCCCACGCCCACAGTCATGATGTGGGGGAGGCGGGTCAAACTTCAGTGAATGGCCTTGCCCCCCAGATCTTCTCTAGCGTGCACCAACCACTCTGCATCAGGCTGGGGTTAGGGTTGCAGTGCTGGGGGGAAAGTGCTTCTTTGGGCAGCTGGTGCCCCTCCCTTTGTTAAACATCCTGGAGTCATCACAGTAAGTTTAGTGACCTGTGAGACTTTTAGTAAATTTACTGTAACTGCTCCGTAATTTTTTATACGAAATGCCGTGAGAAATCTGCAATCTGACTCAGGGTTGTTCTATCCTATGTTGCTTATGCAGCACCAAGCGCCTGCTCCCACGTGCGTCATGCGCCTCATGGGTCTTGTTTGATGCTTAAATTGTAGCTTGCCCAGGAAACAGGCAGCAGCTGGCACAACGGGGCCCTGATCCAGAACTAGGGGCTCTAACTGCTAACAAACAGGGTCCGGGTTTTGTTTTCACACTGATTTTGGTTTTACTTCAATCACAGGTTTTTATTTACACGTTTCTGGTTCTGCACTGGCTCCTGTTTTAACACAAGGCCTGTTCCCCAGTGTTTGCGCTGTTTAAACGATATTGGTTTGAAACTAGTTGAGGGGCTACAATCCCCTCACATGGACGCAGTGAGACCGGTATAAAGCTGTTTAGCACAACGTAGTTTATTCCTGGGGGGAAGTCAGTCCCTTTCAACAAATTCCTTCTAAAGAAGTCATTCGCCCTCGGCCTCATGCTTCATTCTTTGTGCAAAACTAAAACTAAACTAAAATTCTCAAGGAGGGGAAGGGAAAGGAAAGGTTGAGGAGATGACAAGTCACTCAAGGCTTGTGTGATATAACCTGAAAACCATGTCTGTATTGTTTCAAAACCCAATCAGTGACACTGCTGACCTGGAAGGAGTTAATGGTTGCCACACAGCGGGCCTTTGATCTACAGGCTGCATTAATGCTGAGGGCTGTGCTAAGCATTGACACTGAAGCAATGTAAGTGACAACGATTTCGTGCCACTGAGAGAGCAGGAGGAGAGGGGGATGTGACAAAGGCCATTCCACCACCCTCACACCCAGCCCATACACCAAGATACTCCAAGTCATGCCCCACAGGATGATTTCGTCTGGCCCCCAAACACATCCGCTCATCCAACAGCAGCTGCCTGGAACGTGGGGCAGTTTTAGAGCATTACAATGAAACACTGCAAGTGCCAGAGACCTTCTCTACAAAATGGCGTCCTCCACGTGGCGTAACCTCGCACTCATTGTATGTGACTTACTCCTGGGGAGAATTCTGTGCTACTGCGCGCACGCATATTTAAGGAGCCCTGCAGATTTCTAATTTTTCCATGCAGAAAAAAGCTTCTGCCAAAACGTTGCTGTAGTTCCGCCTTTTGCCCACCAAAGGGTGCTGTGGTGATAGAACAAAGTTGCAGCTCCCTGCAGCGAGGGAGTCAGGGGCTGTGGGGTGGCTTGTGGGGGGGAAGGAAGGGGTCAGACAGGTGCCCATAAGGGCTAGTGGGGGAGAACAGACTGGGGCAGGGGCTGAATGGGAATGGAGGCACAGGGCCACAGGGGAAGGGCGGTGCAGAGACACATGGTGATGGGGGAGGTTTGCAGAGCTACATAGGGACAGAGGAGTGGCTGGGTGGGGGCATAGAGACACATGGCAATAGGGGCAGATGTGCCTAACTGAATGGGAGAGGCTAGGGGTCGGCCAGGGTTTGCATGGGGGAAGCTCCCAAACAAATCCCTCTCCCCCCGTCCCGCCAAAAGCCTGTTCCATACTTTTCCCACCTGTACACAACAACCCTCCAAGTTCACACCCAGGCTCCCTTCTCAGCAATTTACTTCTCTCTCCCTCAGCTCCTCCATTACCCCTGACTCCCCCAAGATTTTGCACTGCTTCTGAATGGTGTGGGCAATACGGTTCTGTAGTGTAGTTTAAATGAATGATTACTCAGAGTTCTGTATTAATACCCCTAGTAAGAAATATATTTGTCAAAAAACGTTTCCTGAATCTTTTTTGTTGTTACAGACATACTTGCTTTGAGGTATTTTGAAATAAATAACCAAAAATAATTGAAACTGGTGTGATTATATTGTGTTATTCTGACAAATAAAATATGCAGAATTTTAAAATATTGTGTGCAGAACTTTTAATTTTTTGGTGCAGAATTCCACCAGGAGTAATGACTGATCCTGCTCTGCCCCGAGTCATTCCCAGCTTTCTCCTTGATTGCTGGGGACAAGTTTCTCCAGTCTGAGAGGTCACGTGAGAAATGAAGTGGCAATGAGGGAGTGGGGTGGATGCTCCCTGGGTGGAGCCAGTGACTCAGGGATGCTCTCCCAGGCTGCGAGCAGGTTTTTGCCCCTGTCTGAACTATGTCTGGATCCAGGTGCCCAGGGCCATAGGACACCAGCACACACAGCTTGAGCCAGAAGGGGCAGCAGTATGAAGCCCATTTGAAAAATCTCGAGGGCACCCCTGCCTTGGTATGATTTTCTGAGGTGTGTGAAGCCTAAAAGAAAGTGTTGTGGTCTACGGACCAACAGACATCTCTTTCTACCCAGGTGCTTGTCTGACCCCCAAGTGCCAGTGATCCACTGACACACACAGATGAAGTTTATCTTCAGAGCTGCAATGCCCTTCCCATTATACACTTGAGGAACCTGAGGCATGGTGGAGCTGTAGTGACTCACTTCTAGAAATGAACCAAGATGTTTTCAATCCTACTACAATGTCCTACCCACTTGGTAATTGCAGCTCCGATATTCTCCCCCCACCACGGAGACCTCTCTCTTTCCCCCAGCATCCTCTGAAATCTCCCACCCCACATTGTCCCATATCACTATCCCACCCCTCTTCCAAGTTCATCACCTCCCCATCTCCAATCCATTTCTCTTTCGCAGCTTTAGGGCCCCATCATTTTTAGGTCCCATTGTAGGTCACAGATAGCCAATGAATAGGAAAGACAGGAAGTATGATAGTAAAACCCCCTGGCTTAACCAGATCTTCAATGACCTGAAACTCAAAACAGTCAGACAAGAAGTGGAAACTAGGTCAAATTACAAAGGATGAATATTAAAAAAACAAAACCCAACAAGCATGTAGGGACAAAATTAGAAAGGCCAAGGCAAAAAACTATATTAAAATAACTAGGGCTATAAAGGGGAACAAGAAAGCCTTTTACAAATATATGGGAAGCAAGAGGAAGACCATGGACAGGCTAGGCCCATTACTAAATGAGGAGGGAAAGACAATAAGAGAAAACGCAGCAATGGCCAAACAGTTAAATGCCTCTTTTGTTTCAGTTTTCACCAAAAAAGTTAGCATTGATCAGTCGACTAACATAGTGAACATCAGTGTCAAAGGGGTAGGATCTGAGCCTAAAATAGGAAAAGAAATAGTTATGAATTACTTAGACAAGTTAGATGCCTTCAATAAGGCAGGGCCTGATGAAATACATCCTAGAATACATAAGGATCTGGCTGAAGAGATCTCTGAGCCATTAGTGATTATCTCTGAGAACTTGTGGAGGATGGTAGAGACCCCCAAGGACTGGAAAAAGGCAAATATAGTAACCAGTTATAGAAAGGGGAATAAGGACAATTCGGGGAATTATAGACCAGTCATAGTAACTTCAAAACCTGGAAAAATAATGAAGCAAGTAATCAAACATTCTATTTATGAGCACTTAGAAGAAAATAAAGTAATAAGTAAGAGACAATATGGATTTGTCGAGAACAAATTATGTGAAACCAACCTAATATCCTTCTTTGACAGGTAACAAGCCTTGTGGATAGGGAAGAAGCAGTAGATGTCACATCTCGACTTTAGATCCTGTCTTACCTGACCTTCTCATAAACAAACTAGAGAAATATAGCCTAGGCAAACCTACTATAAGGTGGGTGCACAACTGGTTGGAAAACCGCATTCAGAGAGTAGTTATTATGGTTCACAAATGAACTGAAAGGGCATCTTGAGTGGGATCCCACAGGGATCTGTCCTGGGTCCAGTTCTATTCCATATCTTCATAAATGATTTGGACAGTAGCACAGAGAATACACTCAAAGTTTACAGATGATTCCAAGCTGGGAGGGGTTGCAAGTGCTTTAGAGGACAGGATTAGAATTCAAAAGGATGTTGACAAACTGGAGAAATGGTTGGCATTAAATAAGATGAAATTCAATAAGACCATATGCAAAGTACTACACTTAAATTAGAATAATCAGTTACACAAATACAGAATGGGAAATGACAGCCTAGGAAGGAGTACTGCAGAAAACCATATGGGGTTATAATGGATCACAAAATAAATATGAGTGAACAATGGAATACTGTTGGGAAAAAAAGCAAATATCATTCTGGGATGTATTAGCAGAAGTGTTGCAAGCAAGATGCGAGAAGTAATTCTTCCACTCTACTCAGCACTGGTAAGGCTTCAACTGGAGTAGTGTGTCCAGTTCTGGGCCCCACACTTCAGAAAGAATGTGGACAAATTGGAGAATATCAGAAGAGATCAACAAGAAGGTCAGGAAACCATGACGACCAATGACAAAAGATTGAAAAAATGGGGTTTGTTTAGTCTGGAGAAGAGAAGGGAGAGGGAGTGGGGGACAACTTCATAGAAGTCTTCAAGTACGTAAAAGGTTGTTACAAAGAAGTGGGTGATAAATTGTTCTCCTTATCCACTGAGGCCAGGACAAGATGTAAATGGGCTTAAATTGCAGCAAGGGAGATTTAGGTTAGATATTAGGAAAAACTTTGAATCTCTGAGGGTGGTTAAGCACTGGAACAAAATTATCTAGGGAGGCTGTGGAATCTCCATCATTGAAGGTTTTTAAGAAAAGGTTAGAAACACACCTGTCAGGGATGGTCTAGATAATACTTAGTCTTGTCTTAGTGCAGGAGACCGGACGAGATGACCTACGGAGGTCCCATCTACTCCCACATTTTTATGATTTCTATGATTCATAGATATCAAGGCCAGACAGGCTCATTGTGCCCATCCAGCCTGGCTTCCTGCCTATCCCAGCCAGAGAAACTCCCCCGCGATTCCTGCCTCTGGCCCAGTAACTCCTGGCTGGGTTAGAGCGGGGCTTTGAGGGAGAGACGCTCCCTCTCCACCAACAGACTCCCAGTGAGGGAGAATCCATTGCATCCTGAGGGGAGCTCTCCCAGTGGTTCATTCCCCTCCCAGATAAACACTGGCCCCTAATTTGTCTCTCTTCAGCTCCCAGCCAATGGATCTCGCTCTGCCTTTGCCTTCTACATCAAGGAGCGCTCTGCTAGCAGGTGTGTAAATCAGAAGGGATCAGATTATGATGACTCACCTGAGGAGGGGCTGTCAGGTCCTGAGTTTTCCCTGGAGTCCTCGGCATCCCTGATCCAGAGCTCTGCCTCCCCTAACTCGAGCCGTTGGATTAAGTCCGGTGTGGAACCTGAATAGCCTGTTTGGGGAGAAAGAATCAGTTCTGGGGGCAGGGACTCATTTATAGGTTTGTGCAGCCCAGCACAACAGGACCCTGATCTCTGTCAGCGTTTGTCTGCGCAGCAACTGGCACGATGAGGCCCCAGTCTTGGACACTGCTTGAGAGGAAAGCGCAAGAGATCCCAAGCAGGAGAATAATGAAATAAACCTTCCTTAGAGATTTCTTCCCATCTCCCACCAGGCAGGTTCAGTTTGTACTTTGAAGCAGCAACGTCTATGACCTGTCTCAATTTGCTTTGGGGGCTGAGTCATGGCAGGTGGCACCGTTACACACACCTACCAGTTCTTTTGCTTAGGATGCAGCATTGTTCAACTATGGTGTGGTTGTTAAATTTATGATGTTCATTCTTTTTGGCGAGGTGGGGAGCTAAGTTCCCACTAAGCTGTGCGGCTGTGCAGCAAACCATCAAGGGCTGCACAAGGGCACAACCATAGGGGTCTGGACTGGAGAGGCGCCGCTGCTGGGGAAAGATGCTTCTCCACCTGACCCAGCCCTGGAGCTGCTGCGGCCGGGGAGAGGCGCCTCTCCCCCAGCCCGCTGCAGCAAGAGAGGGCTGGGGGAGTCCTCTCCGCCGCAGCCCTGGGGCAGCCTGCACCCCAAACCCTCATCCCTGGCCCCACTTCAGAGCCCTCACCCCCACACTCCAACCCTCTGTGACAGCCCTGAAACCCCTCCCTCACCCTGAACCCCTCATCCCCAGCCCCACCCCAGAGCCCTCATCCCCAGCCAGAGCCCTAACTCCCCCCACCCCAACCCTTAGCCCCAGCCCTGAGCCACCTCCCACACTCCAAATCCCTCAGCCCCACCGCCGCCACACATCACCTCCATATTGGTGCACAGAACAAAATTTATTCTGCACATGGATGTAAAAACATAGCAGGAACATTGTGGGGGAGCTGTTCCAAGCAGCAGGAGACTTTTCTCTCTGCCTTATTTGTCTAACTGGAGTCAGTTCTTGAGGTAGAGTTCCTGCCCTCGGTGTCTGGGCTGGGATACCTGGAAGAGGTGGTTACAACCACCTCTCTGCCAGGACTGAGGTATAATGCAAGTAAACCGGTTACATTAACATTACCCTTAAGGCTTTATAGCCCTGATTTCTCCTTTAACAGGAGGCCGACCTGAGAGGGGCTGACGTTTGCCACCACTTGGCCACTCGGTGGCACATGACAGCTGAGGCATTCAGGGAGCCCACTGCAGTGAATAAATGAAGGGAAATCAATCCTTACCCAGGGAAACGAGGGCCCAGTAATTCCTCAGCATCTGGTCCCGGTACAGCTGCTTCTCTGGCTAGGATAAGAGCTCCCACTCCTCCCGGGTGAAATACAGAGCGACGTCCTCAAAGGCCACCTGGAGCTGCTGGCACAAGCGTTACACACTCAGCACCTTCCGCTCCAGCCCCCAGCCCGGAGTCTCAGCAGGGGACGCGGTTTCTAGGGGAGCGACTCCCAGGGACCCCCCGGCCCAGCAGCTGTGACCCAGGGAGACTCCCCCTCACCCCGCACAGCTCCCCGGGGACTCGGGGCCCTGCTGGCCGGGGACAGGAGTCGCTCTCGGCTCCCCATGGGGCTCTGGGGCGGGGCGCTGGGCGGGGCCCGAATCCCAGGG
Source organism: Malaclemys terrapin pileata (assembly GCF_027887155.1). Classification (NCBI taxonomy): domain Eukaryota; kingdom Metazoa; phylum Chordata; order Testudines; family Emydidae; genus Malaclemys; species Malaclemys terrapin. The sequence goes on along the minus strand of NC_071508.1, from coordinate 50,609,986 downwards.
CCGGGAACAGGCTCCTCCCTCCCGGCCGGAATCCCGCCCCAGGCCTGTGCTCAGCCCCACTCCCGCCCCGGCTCAGGCGCCTCCGGCCTCCTCTGCCCGGCCGGGGCCTCGCTCGGGGGAAGGGGCCGCGCTCGGCTCCGCGTGTCCGCCCGGCCAGGGCCCCCCCCCGCCCCGGGGCCTCAGAGCCGCCCCCCGGCCCCAGTGCTCCGGCTGCTGCAGCCCCCAGCCCCGGGGTCACTAGCGCGGGAGGGACCGGGGGGGGGGAGAGACACTGCCAGACCCCGTGTGGGTACAAAACCCCCGTTTAGGGAGGGGGGGGGGAACAGTGACCCCGTGGGATGAGCCACCCACTGTGCTCGCTAATCTAGGGGTGTGGGGGGGGCAGAGGCTGTTTTTGTTGTTCTCACAGGGACGCTGCATGTCAGCCTCGGAGCAGGGGGCGGGTTCCTGGGGCTGGGGTCTTAAAGGCACAGGCCTCCAATTCCTAGCCTGTCAAAGCTTAATCGCAGCTCCTCTCTATCCTATACAAGTGTTGCAGGGCCAGGGCCACCCAGATGGGGGGGCCAAGTGGGGCAATTTTCCGCAGGGGCCCCCACGAATATGTTGGAGGCTGCCCCCGCCTCCGTCGTCCCCTGGTGTCTCAGCGTGCTGCGTCCGGGAGCGGCCCTGGCACACTGCAGCGCGGTGGCTCCAACGCTGTCCGGGGCCGCTCCTGGTCGCAGCACGCTGAGGCTCCAGGAGAGGGGGTAAGCGCCATGGTAAGGGGTGGGGCACCCCCCCCGACCCCATCCCAACCATCACCATCACCCAGCAACAGCCCATTATGTAATTGTAAATGTATACATACCATTAAAGCATTTAATGTTTTTAAATAATGTATTTAGTGTATTTTCAAATTATTACAAATTAATTTTTGAATGTATGTCACTGGTTATTTTTTACATTTCAAAATACATGTTACTATAGTATTGCAACTTTTTTTATGGAAGGGGCCCCCAAAATTGCTTTGCCCCAGGTCCCCTGAATCCTCTGGGCAGCCCTGTACACGGCTACGTTACTGATCCAGCCAGGAGACTGAATGCGGTGAAATATTGTACAGACACTCCCTCCCTCCAACTCTGCCTCTGACATTTTGAATATGTAAAAGTGTCTTCTATTAGTTTCTATGCCTATATGAAATCACTGCAGTTCATTTCTCTTATATAACGTGCTGAGTTGCTAACTCCCTCCCAGAGCCCACATGTCTGCACCCCCTCCTGTACCCCAATCCCATGCCCCAGGTCAGAGCCTGCACCCCTCACTCAAACTACCCATAGCCTGCAACCCTCCTGCACCCCAACTCCATCCCAGAGCCTGCACCCCAAAAAGGGATGGATTAACTTTTTGTGGGCCTGGTGCTAAACATATTTGTGGTCCCCCAGGGGGGAAATGGGGACATGGGGCATGGGAGGCAGAATCCTCAGAGCGATGGGCTGGCTGGGGGCAATGGGAGATGGGTCATGGCACGGCAGGAACAACCCTGCTCCACCCAGCCCAGTACAATGGCACCTGTTTACAAACCGGGAGCTGCCAGACGCACACTGGCCAGCCTGGCCCTGTGCTCCCATCATGCTTCTTCCCCTTCAGGGCGGGCCCATGACCCCAAGGGTGATACCAGAGTGGCCCCTTTGGTCGATCTGCTTCCTCCTGGCTAATGTGACAAATTGATCTATTGTACGATTGAGGCGCGCTGTTTCACGTATTTGTGTGTGAGTCCGTGAAAAGGGAGGTAAGCTTTGGGGGTACGGAGCATGCCCCTGAGCCCAAGGTGGGACCAGAGTGGCCCCTTTCATCGATCTGCTTCCTCCTGGCTAGCATGCCCCTGAGCCCAAGGTCATACCAGAGTGGCCCCTTTCATTTTTTCCACTGGCTTCCGCCTTCCTTATTTCCAATGACTTGTCTGCTCATGCACCTGTCACTGGTCCATGGGGTTGCGAATCAGGAGGGATGGGGTTTGTGGTCAAAAACACTCACGGTCTGCTTCCTCCTGGCTAATGTGCCAAATTGATCTATTGGTCAATTGAGGCGCACTGTTTCACGTTTTTGTGTGTGAATACGTGAAAAGACCCCCACAAACCCCCATGCCCAGTGCTCTCCCACAGACCACTCCGAACCCCCCCCAGATCCTCTCACTGCCCAGTGCCCCCTAGCTGTAGACCCCCCACAGCCCTCCCACAACTGCACAGTGCCCTGCCCCTCCCCGCCCAGAGCCCCCCCACAGATTCCCTCACTGCCCAGTGCCCCCCACTGCCCCACTGCCACAACTGCACAGTGCCCCACCCAGACCCCTGCACACTTCCCAGTGCCCCAACACACACAGATCTCCCCACCCCCCACTGCACAGCACCCCCCCAGACCCACTAGAGACCTAGAGCTTGTCCTGGGGCAGGATAACTCCGGCCCTTGGGGGTGCAATCAGCCAGGCTGGAGCAGGAGCAGGGCCTACCCGGGCCAGGCTCCCTCAGGACCCACATGCCTGGCAGGACCCAGCTGAGCCTCCCACACTGTCCCCCTCCCCCAGCCGTCCTCTGGGACTGGCTGAGACTGGCCCAGCCTCTGCACCAATCCCAGGTGGCTCTTTCCCTGGGGAGGCAGGTGGGGCCCCACAGGTCCCAGGCAGTGGAGACAGCTCAGAGCTGGAGCAGTACTGGGGAGTGGGGCATATCCTTGGGACATGACTCCTGAGATCCCACCCACAGCCATTGGCCCAGTGGCCAGCAGCCCTGCCGAGCCCACATGGTGGCCCCCAGCTGCTGGGTGATGAGCCCGCTACAGCAGCAGCATAGCCAGGTTCTAACATCAGGGATTTCTTGTATTATGTATAGTGAGTGTATTATATAAAAAACAGGTAGTAGGGTTTACAATGTTCTAACAAGAGATTATGCTATTATCATTATCCAGTCAACTTGCACACCACTATTTTGAATTAGTGATAATTCACAGAGAGAGAAAGAAGAAAGCTGAATTTAGAGAATAATTATTAAACAGATTCTTGGTTATTCACTCCAGTCCATAGCATACAGCACCATAAACCCAGTAGAATCTGGCCAAGAGAATATTCACCTCAAATTGTCATCTGCTACACTCCCCACCCCCCCCACCCCCGGCCCATTCCCAGTCACCACTATTCAGCAGGTCCGCCCAGAGGGGGAGGGGCAAGTGGGGCAATTTGCCCCAGGCCCGGAGTATGTCGGAGACTCCCCACACTTCCGTCTTCCCCCATCCCATCCCCCGGCGTCCTGGATGTGGCACGCTGAGGCTCAGGTAGAGGGGGTAAGCGGCATGGTAAGGGAGGGGCCGGACAACCCCCTGACCCCATCCCCCCACAGCCATGACCCCCAGCTCCAAGCCCAGCCCCTCTGAGCCGGACACCCCCCTGACCCCATCTCCCCACATCCCTGAGCCCAGCCCCTGTGAGCCGGGCGCCCTCCAACCCAGAGCCCAGCTCCCCCCGGAGCCCTGGGCAAGCAGCACCATCTCCAGGCAGCGACAGCCCATTTGCACCAACCATCACCATCACCCAGCGAGAGCCCTTTATGTAACTGCAAATGTCTACATCCCATTAAAGCATTTAATGTTTTCAAATGTTGGATTTAGTGTATTTTCAAATTATTACAAATTAATTTTTGAATGTATTTCACTGGTTATTTTTTACATTTCCAAATACATGTTACTAGAGTATTGCAACTTTTTTTTATGGAAGGGGCCCCCAAAATTGCTTTGTATATGATGCAAATTGGAAGAGTAAAGTCAAAAAAATCCCTTTTCACGGATTCACACAAAAAAAAGTGAAACAGCATGCCTCAATCATGCAATAGATCAATTTGGCACATTAGCCAGGAGGAAGCAGAGTGTGAGTGTTTTCGACCACAACCCCATCCCTCCCGTTTTGCCACCATCCCCCAGAGGAAGCAGACCGGGAGTGTTTTCCACCACAAACCCCATCCCTCCCGTTTTGCAACCATCCCCCAGAGGAAGCAGACCGGGAGTGTTTTCCACCACAACCCCATCCCTCCCGTTTTGCAACCATCCCCCCCAGAGGAAGCAGACCGGGAGTGTTTTCAACCACAAACCCCATCCCTCCCGTTTTGCAACCATCCCTGGACCAGTGACAGGTGCATGAGCAGCCCAGTCACTGGAACTAAGCACGGAGAAGCCAGTGGAAAAAATGAAAAGGGGCCACTGTGGTCTCACCTTGGGCTCAGGGGCATGCTCCGTTCCCCCAAACCTTACCTCCCTTTTCACGGATTCACACACAAAAAAGTGAAACAGCATGCCTCAATCATGCAATAGATCAATTTGGCACATTAGCCAGGAGGAAGCAGAGTGTGAGTGTTTTCGACCACAAACCCCATCCCTCCCGTTTTGCAACCATCCCCCCAGAGGAAGCAGACCGTGACTGTTTTCCACCACAACCCCATCCCTCCCGTTTTGCAACCATCCCTGGACCAGTGACAGGTGCATGAGCAGCCCAGTCATTGGAACTAAGCACGGAGAAGCCAGTGGAAAAAATGAAAAGGGGCCACTGTGGTCTCACCTTGGGCTCAGGGGCACGCTCCATACCCACAAAACCCTACCTCCCCTTTCACGAATGCAATGAAAGCGGCTACTCCGGTCAGGAAGCAGATCGGGATCGTTTTTGACCACCTACCCCATCCCCTCCTGATTCGCAACCCCATGGACAGGCGGTAGCAAGTTAACAAACAGTTTACCAAACTGCTACCCTGCGTGGCAGAAACCGCTCCCAGTTGCAAAAGGGGAGGACTGCACTTTGTGCTGATACACCTGCCAGACCCCCGAGGAGGGAGGGGGGGGCGGGTCGCGGCTTAGCCTGCGCGGCCAGCAGCGCCCCCTCAGCCCCGGCCCAGCCGAGAGGTGAACTAGCCCCACCCCCTCTGCCGGCGCCGCCACGTACCTTCTCGCCTCAACCCTCCTTGAAACCTGCTTTCCCTCCCGCGCAGCCTAACCCGCGGCCCTGCGGCCGCCCAATCAAAACCCTACGCGATGACCAGAAGGGGGTCAGGCCCCGCCAATCGGCGCTGTCCCGGAGGCGGGACCTATTGCTATAGGAACCGGAGCGGGGTCTGCCGGAGAGCTGCTGCTGGGGGTGCCGGCGAAGCAGCGGCGGGAGGGGGAGGATTCTGGTCGCGCTGTCAGGAGCGGCTGCGGAGCCCTGCCCGGCACGGTCCCTGCCCGAGAGGTCTCTGGAGGCTGCTCCCCCAGCGCTGGATCCTGCCCCTGGGGACCAGAGGGAGAGAAAGGTGAGATCCCCGAGCCTGGGCGCGGAAAGGGGGTTGCGTACAGGGCTCTGCTAGATCCTCCTGCCTCTAGGCACCCTGGTCCCCACGCGAGGTTTCCCTCCCCACCCTCTGGTTAGCAGCACCTCTTGCCCAGCTCGATTACGGGGGAGCAGTAGGGTTTACAAGAAGACCCCAGAGTTGTGGTGTGTCCAAATGATGTCTAAGGATGGGACTGTGATACTCTCCATGGGGACTTGGAGGATCTGAATGCCAGGGCAGGAGAGGACAAGCTGAGGTGGGTGTAATGGGGGCTGGCTGAGGCAAAAGAAAATTTAGGTTGAAGCTCAGTAAAACTTGCTGAGGTCTGCCCACTTGGGGTGCAGGCTTCCCCGGGAAGGCAGTGGCAGCCCCAGCACCGGGGAAAAGTGCTGCAGAACTAGGATGAAGCAATCCTGCGTTGGCAGGTGCAGTGGGCTAATGTGTCTCCTGTTGATTTCATTTATGGGATTCTCTGAAAAACTCCTTTTCCTCTTCTCCTACAAGTTGAGGAAAAGGACTAATAGTGTTTTTTTAAAAAAGCTGCAGGCCTGGTATACTACCAAATAGCTGAAATAAAATATAGGTGCTTATCTTGTTACCTGTCGCTACAATACACACTAACGAATCTGCGTGGCCAAACTCCTGCGCTACAGTATAGATAAGCACAGCTGGCTCTACCTTATGAGCAGAAAAAGTGTGTATTGAAAATAGTTACATATGTTATATTGTGTCAGTATGTAACACTACTTTATCCAAAATAGCTTAGATAGATGAGAGAATTTTTAGTACATCTCAGAGAATGAGACTTTTTTTGAGTAGCAGGGAAATTTTAGATAACTAGCAGCTATTCTTAGGGAATGATCCCTCAAGTTCTTACGCAAATAGTCCTTACTCATCTATGCAATCCCCATTGAAGAAGTGGGTTTGAAGAAATGACACTTGAGTAACCCATGTTGTGTGTGTAAGCAGAGCTAGTTTTAACATAGTGGCAGGATGGTTGCTTACCCTGTAGCAGAGGACAGTTGATTGACCGTTTATTGTGCAATCACAGTGCGGGCTGTGGTTTTCCAGTTCTTCCAGGAAACCAAAAATCCCCAAAGCTGCTGCTCTTAAAAATACTAAAATTGTATAGCTTAATAGTCCAAACCACTACAGCTTACAATAGTGCTACTGGTGTTATGGGCCGCTAAGGTAGAATACTGTAGTGTAAGGCTAACCAAGTATGCAAAGGAAATATTCCAGAAGAAAAAGTTTAATCGTGTCTATGAAAATGTCACTTTCTTTACAAATTTTCACAAGAACACAACTGTGTGGCTTTCAGAACAGTTTGGGTGTGTGACACATTTCAGTGTGGGTGGATGGCAATTTACATTGGCATTACCTGTGATGTAAATATTATTTGCGGGAAAGATAGCATCCAGTATTTTCAAGCTGAAAACATCATAGTAGCTGAGAAATTGTTCCAGTTTACTACTGAATGAGATGACATGAAGGTGGTTTACTTAATAAATAAATAAATAATCAAAATGGTCCTGCAGTGGCCTTGATGCTGCAACCATTCTGGCCCAGATCCCCAGCCCAGACAAGCCCAGACTCTTACTCCCAAGGGTATATAGCAGCTGAAGAACCATTCCTTAAAGTTTACTCAGGCCCAATTTCTGGAATAGTTTCGGCCATTACACAATACCCCACAAAGGGTGAGGAGAAAATCCAAATGCTCCACTCCACCCCATCTGGTAGATTACCACACAGGGAACTTCTACGGAGCAAGGTACCACACAGGCAGTACACCTTACGCAACAGAACTGCCCTAGTTCTACAGTACAGAATCTCTGCATTTAGAGTAAGGGCTAGATTTGCCCATTTGTATGTGAAACTTCTATGGAATCAAATAATAAAAGTCGTTCAGAATTGCTTATTATGAAAATAAAGGATATGAACACCCAAACCAATGTTTAAACAATATGATAAACGCAAAATTAAGGATTGCATTCTCCCCCTTTGGTCTGTACATAACTTTCACTAACATTGAGTGTTATACATGCAATTTGTGTGTCTAATTTATTTACTTAATGGAGGGTTTGATTAAAAAGCAGTTTTTTAACATCTAGTACAAAAGCAATCAGTATAAATTTGTTAGTTGTGGCATGATGTTATTATGTGGATTGTTAGGTAATCTTTACGTTGGCACAAGAAATTGTGTATAAAACCAAAATCTGGGCTCGTAGTCATTTTAAAATAAGATTTCTCTAAGAGAAGACTTCAACAAGTTGACTGTAGTGTTTCTGAATATAAAGCATTAACTAATATAAAATAAGAAAATAGTTATAATAAACCATTTAGGTTTTTTAGACATGCTAGACCTCAGATACATCTATACAACTCCAGTGCAATCATTGTAGTTGTACAGGTAAAAGGGAAACATTTGGCTTACTATCACAAACTTATTTTACATATTGCAGATGTGAAAATATTGACCCATATTTCTAGCGATATGCTGACTAAACAAATGTTTTAATAAAAAAAGATAATGTTTGTTCATTGCTAACTTAAAAGCCCTTATCGGGGTTGCCATAAATTGAACTTCTGTACATCAAAGATGTTTGCCTAGTGATGTCTTGTACGTCTATCTTTTTATTTATTTGCTCAGTAGCCAAAATAAATATCACAGAAGCTCTTGTAATATACATACTTATATATAATATATATACTACACAATACTACACAATCTACATCCCTATAGGTACTATTGGGGAGCATTCTGGCTCTGGAACTGCTTGCCTATAGTCAAAGTCACTGTAGCACGTTTAGTGCCATATCCTGCTCCTATTGAAGTTGATGACAAAACTCACATTAACTTGAGTGGGACCAGGATTTGGCTCTTACAATGTATGATTTAAAGGTCACTTGAAGAATTAAACTATTTTTATCACGTTAGAACACTGTCAACTGTAATCAAGTCTAGATGTTTTTTACATAATAAATAGCAGTTTAGTAGGCTTATGTATTTTATGACTATATGTATAGTGCTGTCAATGTATGTTGTGCTTTACAAACAGAACAAGGCATATTCTTTCTGCTGAATATCTAAGAAGAGTTAGCCACCCTAGAGAACAAGTTGAAAGGATGAATCAGCTTTGGACAGCAGCCATTGGGAGGGGAAGGAAGGACAGATAAGAAGATGCTGTGAAAACCTGTGGGAGATGACAAAGCAAAAAACATAAAAACCAAGAAAAAAGAAACATATGGGGGAAAATTATAGTGCTACTTTTGTATTTATTAAGAATAATTTTAATATAAAAAATTACCTCAAAGTGCTCCCTGAAGGTAGATAAGATATGGTTGCTGCCCCAGAGAACTTATAATTTAAATGGAACATGAGTACACTGTGGTGTTGCCACTTCACTTATAACTTTTAGAGCAATCCCCTGGGATGTGGGAGACATCAGCTTCAATTCCCCCATCTGCCTGATGGGAATAAAGGATTGAACGTAGGCCTCCTACATCTCAGGACAGTGCCCTAACCACTGGGCTCTAGGATATCGTGGGTTCCTCTGATGTTGTTGCACTTTGGGTAAGTAAATAGTCACTGGAGCAGGGAGACTGGACCCTGAGTCTTCCCTCCCCGATAAGTGTCCTTAGTCCCCAGGCTAAAGTGAAGAACAGGAGTACTTGTGGCACCTTAGAGACTAACAAATTTATTAGAGCATAAGCTTTCGTGGACTACAGCCCACTTCTTCGGATGCATATAGAATGGAAAGTGAAAATTCTCACTTTCTCTGGCCCAATGACTATGTAAGTATTTATCCAAAACGGATCAGCTTCAACAGGAGAGATTAAGCTAAACCTGCATCAGAATATCCTAGAGGTTAGGGCACTCTCCTGAGAGCTGAAAGACCCATGTTCAAATCCTTTCTTCCCATTAGGCAGGAGGAGGACTTGAACCCTGGTCTCTCACATCCCAGGTGAGTGTGCTAACCCCTGGGCTAAAAGTTTAAAAAGGAGGAATCGCTGTTGCCATCATCTCCTCTTCTGACCAGATTTTGTATGGGCCCTGATCCAGTAGGCATACTCAGAGCACACCTACCAGTTTGGCCCAAGAGGCAAGATAGGTGGGGAGAATGCCTATCTTCACCTAGTTTGAGGTTCTCACTGGGGCTTAGTTGTGAGATGTGTTGCACCTATGCCCAGTGGCAGAAATTTATATGCTTAGGGGACTTTTATGGTGAAAACATAAGTGCCAAGGGATTTTAGGCAGCTACAGGTCTAGTGAGCAACTGAGCAGGGGTTTTGAGAATCTCATGGGTTCTTAAATTTGGGTTGAAATACCTTAAGTGAGGAATTAGGTACCTAAGTCCTTTTGTGGATCTGGGCCTAAGTGACTTGCCCAATGCTACAGAAGGGATCTTTTTAATAATTGAGATGAATGTTTAGGAGTTCTTAGCTTACCAGTCTTGAATTGAAAGACCCTTAGGTAGATCTACTACCTATCTGTCCAATCTCTCTCTTGGTTTTTATATGCATCATTTCATCAGGTAATGCTCATCTCCAAAGTACAGTAATAAAGTACGAAATCATAGAATGATTCTGGATATAACCAAGATGGCTGGCATCACTAATGATGTGCTTTATTGCTTCCACATCAGATGAAGCAGGTATGGGTCAGATTTTCTAGTGTAGAAACTAGGGCTTTGGAGCGGAGTCCGGAGCAGTGGGGCTGCAGGTTTTTGCCTGGAGCCGGAGCGGAGCCGGAGCACAGCTCCAAAGCCCTGGTAGAAACCCATTTGAGTGTCCCATATTAAGCCTAGAGCTATGTGCACATTTACTAGGAGTGCAAAGACAATCTGGCAAATGTGCACATACAAACTGCTGGTTAGGATGCTTTGCTATTCTGTGGCATGCCTGGCTATTCAGCTGTCAAGTTTACACATGTGTACATCATTGTGTACACAGATGTTGTTATACAAATATTAGTGAGCCTCAGTTTTTGAAAACTTGGCTTTGAGCGTTACTTCTCCAAGGAGATTGGCAGTATTGTTCTAAAGAGATACCTGTACTGTTTTCAGGATTGGAGCTATTCTGTTTTCCAATTGTCAATTAACACTCAAAAGGAAATGTTTAGGCTTGCTAATTGAAATATTTTGTATTTGTTAAATTAAGATATAGTCCTGCAGAGGTTTTTTTTGCTATGTTAGAGTCACTGAAACATGCTTTGAAGCACCTGAGAATATGTTTTGTAGTGATCTCCCATAGGCCACAGTTCTTGACAATCCTAAACTCTAATCCTATTCCTATTGAAGTCAATAGGAGTTTGTCATTGACTTCAATGGAAGCAGGATCAAGAGTGCTGGAATATGGAGTCTGGTTTATTTTCATTTACAAACTTTTTTTTCACATTAGCAGTTCTCTCTTTTGTTGAATAGATCATTTTTCTACATTTCATTCTAGATTTTTTTTTTAAACACTCTCCTATGACTTAATGCTTAGAAGAGTGTTTAGTTTTCAGTGAAAGCTTAGAGTATTTGGTCTCTTTATGGACTTTAATATTTGTAATTTTTATATTATTACTTTTGTAAGTAGCTTTCTCTGTGTATTCCAAGAAGAAACCTTTATTCAGTTACTCCTCTAGGATTAGAATACTTTTAGTTCATTTGGAAAGTAACTATCACAGATAGGTCTCTGTTTTTTTACATCAATATTATGATGATTCTTTCATGTGCCACCTCTTTAGCATAGTTTTCTAAATGGCATTCATCTTGCCAGTGGATTTTTTCTATTGCTTTATTATACAGTACTATCATATTTGAGGGGAAATTTAGTGACTAACATGACATATAGTGCAAATATGTAGCATTTTAAATCTAGATGACAATTTTAACATCTTTTGAGGAATACTGAATATCCTTGCTGACAAAACAAAGCAAGTATTCATATATTTCCTTAACAATCAGTGACTAAGACTGGAATGTAATTGATTTTCTGTCTACACTGTTAATGAATTTGACAGGCTTGTACATGTTCTTTTTAAACCATAAACAATTATATGATTTCTGCTTAAGTGAAGAATGAGGGTCAAAACTAACTGCTTTTTACTTTGTGTAACATACTTAAGGCATGTCTTCACTAGCAACTACACTTGGCTCTGTACTCGTGGCACCAGCACTGAGAGAGAGCTTTCCCAGCGCTGTAAAAAAACCACCCCCACGAGGAGAGTAGCTACCAGCGCTGGTGCACTGTCTACACTGCCACTTTACAGCACTGAAACTTGCAGCGCTCAGAGCAGTAGCGTAGCTGAGGGGGAGCAGTGGGAGTGGCCGCTCCCCCACTGAGCACATTCCCCCAAAGTGGCGCCTTTTTAATTTTTACACTCACGCAGGGACGACGTTGTGGGGTGAGACTTTGGAAGTGCTTCTTTGCTCGCGGCTGTCAGCTTGCAGCTCAGCGGGTGCGCCTGTCCCTTTAAACTGGGCAGGAGGGGATGTTCCTATGGTGCCTAGCGGTGGGCGGCTTGGATTTTAAATCCTAGCGGCCGGCAGCGAGAGTGGGGCGAGGTTAGTGCAGGGCAGGGTAGGGTTCGGGAGCCGCGAGCAGGGGCAGGATCACGAGCGCGGTGGCTGGAAAGTGGGTGAAACCGCCGGGCGCGGCGGAGCCCGGGAAGGTGGCTGGGGCTGGGGCACTCACCGTCAGCAGCGCAGGAAGTGGAGCAATGTGGCCCCAGCCTGCTCCACTCCGCCAGCTCCCAGCCGCGGTGCTCCGCTTCCCGCTGCCAGTGAGTGCGGTGTGCGGGGAGGTTGGGGAAAGGTTCTCCCCCCTCCCCCACCTCACTGGTGGCGGGAAGCAGAGCAACGCGGCCCCAGCCTGCTTCACTTCCCTTGCCCAGGCCCCAGCCTTGTCGCTGGGGCCGGGAGGATTGGGGAAAGGTCCCTCCTCCCCCCCCGCGCACACACACTCACCAGCAGCGGTGGGAAGCGGAAGTGCCCGGCCCCAGCCCGCTCCACTCTGCCAGCTCCCAGCCGCGTCGCTCCACTTCCCGCTGCCGGTGAGTGCGGGGAGGTTGGGGAAAGGACGCTCCCCTGCAGGAGGCGGCGGGAAGCGGAGCAACGCAGCCCCAGCCCGTTCCGCTTCCCTTGCCCGTTCCCCTACCCCAGCCATGTTGCTTGGGGGGGGGGAGGGGCACTGGGGAAAGGTCCACCCTCCCCTGCACTCACCAGCGGCGGGAAGTGGAGTGCTGCGGCGTGCTGGGAGCTGTGGGAGTAGAACTGGCTGGGGCCGGGCTGCTCCACTTCTGCCGCTGCTGTTGAGTGCAGGGGGGGATCCCTTCCACCAAGCCGCCTCCCCTGAGTGACACGGCTGGGGCTGGGGTGAGGGAAGCGGACAGGGCCAGCTCTGACTTTTTTGCCGCCCCAAGCCAACAGATACTTGCAAATCTGCTGGATGAAATGAGACTTGACCAAAAGCTGGTGATTATTTCTTATGTTCCCCTCTGGTAACAGGCCTAGATACAAAGATGATTTAAGTCTGAACAATGAACAGCAAAAATGAAAATAAACTTGAAAATAGACAAGCTCAGATTAGTGTACTAAACAAGAATGTGCTGTACGATATCACTGAGTGTAATGGGGGTATAATTCCTTAAAGGTAATTAAATATTTATTTCTAAGCTTGTTCCCTACAACTTGGTGAGTGGAGGGTATTTAAACTCATTTCTGATCGTAACACAATTTTCTTTTTCCATTGATCTCTCTCAGCTGGTGGAGATCTATATATTTGGGACCAAAGGTCCACAACACGTAGGTTATGTTAGTGTAATTATATCCATTTTGTTCATTTTATTGCCTACGCATTTAAATATTTTTTTAAAGATACTCTGTATCCTATCTACACCATAACACTTTCTCAAGACATTAAAATTTTCTCGAGATCCTTTCTAGTCCTATGATTCTATGAATTGTAGCTATCTCCTTTTGCCTAATATCTTTACTCAACGTCAAAGGTTTCCATCAGCCTGTTTTACCTCTTTTGTTATGTGTTACACAATAGAGTTGTTTCAGTGACTCACAGTAGAGATTGTCCAACTCTAAAGACTGACTCATAATTTAGTCAGCTATTCTTGCATGCACAATTTGATACATGTAATCTCATGCCATGATGCCTCTAAATCTGGTGACTGTTTTGGTCAGGTTAAGAATATTTGCTATTTTAGTGATCATATTTGACTAATATTTTAAATATTCAACAGTTTGTGTAAGCAGTTGGGTTCCTTCTACTCCTGGAAACCTATGACCCAGGAACCTCTTGCTGCCAATAGCAGAGGGCCCCAGGTTTGCATAGAGTTTTACAGGGATCCCCTGTGTCGGATATACGCATAAAGGTGGCATTTGAGGTCTCTTCTGAGAAATGGTAGCCCACTGGTCATACATTGTAAAATGTATGAATGGATAATATTTAAGGAGTTGTGTCTGTACTGAAAATTATGTTTTTAAGGCAGGTAACCTGGAGGTGACATATCTGAGGTTCCTTTCAAGCATGAGGTAACAGACACTTATCTCTCTATCTGGTCATGTATGTATCGGGCATTGTATGTCACACTGGATGCCTGTTTGCATACTGAGCAAAATGCTAATCAAGCGACTGTGAAGCTGTCAAGAGAGAAAATTTACAGGAAAAAATAAACCGAGGAAGGGAGATCCTGTTTATTAGTAAAGACGGTAAATTGCTGGGGTATATCTGGGGGTACAGAGGGACACCCTGGATCCTTCACTGAGAAAGCAAGCTAACAGTGTGTTTGTCTTATGAAAGGAGGGTCACAGCCAAGCCTGGTTGTAAAAGGCTGGAAGGACTTCAGGTGAATATTGCTCTATAAGACAGGAAAGTATCCAGCTAAGGCAATCTGGGTTCTAGAATGCTTGTTATGATTTTTATTTTCTGTGTGAGCATTTGTTTCCAGTACTTCTACTTGCTATCATTTGCATCTCTATACCTTGCTAAATAAAACTTTTACTCGTTTTCACTGTAACCATGTCTGTGTGCTCTGTATTAAGCAAAGAAGTTATCTTAGGTGTAACTGTAACCTGGGGGCACTGATTCTTTGGAAGCAGCAAATCTGTGAATACTGTGAGAGTCCAGTGGAACAAGGGCTAGACCCTCAGAGAGCGATGCTTGGAGGGCTCAAAGTTGGAGTGTGCCTATCGCTAATTTGTAGGAGAGAGAGAGAGCAGGGCCTGTATAGGCCTAGAGGTGAGTGCTCGTGTTGCCTGTGGCTGGTGGAATCGGGGCGCTGACCCCTGGCAGGCACAAACAAGGCTTACTATTGCTAAGTTCAGGTGGTAGCGAGGTGACTCATAGCACCCGGGTGCCCCCAGGAAGCATTACAAAACCCACTGTTAAAACTCAAGTTCTGCAAAGTCAGTGGCAACAGATCTGTGAATTTCTTGTCCATCCATTTCAGCTTCTCCATAATTTTAATTCTTCTCCACACCTGCAGGTTTTTCTGCTTAGGCTGGACTATCATACTATCCATTGTTGTATGCAGTGTAGCTGCAGCCGTGTTGGGCCCAGGATATTAGAGACCAGGTGGGTGAGGTAATATCTTTTATTGAACCAACTTCTCTCTCCCCAACAGAAGTTGGTCCAATAAAAGATATTACTTCACCCACCTTGTCTCTCTAATATCATGCAATCGTTGGAATGCTGCAGTGCAGGCTATCTACCTAAAAGGTCTGACCCAGCAATTTGCATCTTCTTTTGATAGCCTGGTTTTCAAAGCACTGCATCATGTCAGGAAGATGGGACAGATACAGGGAGGATCAGGTCACATTCCAATATCTTATCTGATAATACTTAATCAGAGGGTGGAATTTTCAAGAACACCTAATTTGCTTAGGAAATCAAGTCCCATTGACTTTCAATGAGACTTGTGCTCCTAAGTTATTTAGTTTCTTTTGAACATCCCACCCAGACTAAATATCTAGTTTAAAAAGAACTATGAAATATTTAAGGTTCTTAGAAGCTGAAAATATTCTCCCAAATTAAGGAGTATATTTTTATGAATGCTTTTTACATGCACAATTTACACCAACAATATTTGCATCCACAAAATGAACTGCAGGTATAAATTTAATTACTGATCTGGCTAACTTCCTGATTTGCACTCACAATCAGGTGCAAATACTCAGAACTGCAACCAAAATTCAGTTGTAAGTTGAAAACTTCATGTGCAAATCTTGTGGGCAGAATTTGTGCTTGCAAAAGAGACTACCCTTTTGAAAATATGAACCCAAATATTTACTCTTACATCCTCTTTCTACACCATGATATCTTAACAGCAAGCAATTCTAAGATACACCAATAGCCTACATTATTGCTCTCCAAAGCATTAGCAAATATTGTCCGTAGAACAAGCAAATAGGACTCCAATTTCCAGATGTCACTATAAGTCAGGACAGTTCTTTGAAACCTCATTTGTTTGTTTTGGTTTGAGTGCAATGCAAAGCAGGGTAGTAATAGTACCAAACTCATCCATAAAGTACATGTAATAAGCTTAGGGTTACCATATTCTGTACCTCCAAATGGAGGACACTCCACGGCCCCTGGCCCCGCCCCCAGCCCCGCCCATACCCCCTCCCCAACCCCGCCCCCTCCCCAAAGTCTCCGCCCCCTCCCCTGCTTCCCGCGAACATTTGATTCGCGGGAAGCCTGAAGCAGGTAAGGGGGGAGTGGGGGGGAGGAGGCGCAGCCCAGGCTAGCCCCCCCGGCGGCTCCAGCCTGGGTCGGCTCGGGCCCTGGGGTGCCGGCCCTGGCCCACCACCCCCGGCTCCCCGCGGGCCCGGCCGGCCCGGCCCCCCGCCGGCCCGGCCCCCCGCCGGCCCGGCCGACCCGGCCCCCCGCCGGCCCGGCCCCCCGCCGGCCCGGCCGGCCCGGCTCCCCGCCGGCCCGGCTCCCCGTCGGCCCGGCCGGCCCGGCCCCCCGCCGGCCCGGCCCCCCGCCGGCCCGGCTCCCCGCGGGCCCGGCCGGCCCGGCTCCCCGCGGACCCGGCTCCCCGCGGGCCCGGCCGACCCGGCTCCCCGCCGGCCCGGCCGACCCGGCTCCCCGCCGGCCCGGCCCCCCGCGGGCCCGGCCGACCCGGCTCCCCGCCGGCCCGGCCCCCCGCGGGCCCGGCCGACCCGGCTCCCCGCGGGCCCGGCTCCCCGCCGGCCCGGCCGACCCGGCTCCCCGCCGGCCCGGCTCCCCGCGGGCCCGGCCGACCCGGCTCCCCGCGGGCCCGGCTCCCCGCGGGCCCGGCTCCCCGCGGGCCCGGCCGGCCCGGCTCCCCGCCGGCCCGGCTCCCCGCGGGCCCGGCCGACCCGGCTCCCCGCGGGCCCGGCTCCCGGCCGGCCCGGCCCCCCCGCCGGCCCGGCCCCCCGCCGGCCCGGCTCCCCGCGGGCCCGGCCGGCCCGGCTCCCCGCGGACCCGGCTCCCCGCGGGCCCGGCCGACCCGGCTCCCCGCCGGCCCGGCCCCCCGCCGGCCCGGCCGACCCGGCTCCCCGCCGGCCCGGCCCCCCGCGGGCCCGGCCGGCCCGGCTCCCCGCCGGCCCGGCCCCCCGCGGGCCCGGCCGACCCGGCTCCCCGCCGGCCCGGCTCCCCGCGGGCCCGGCCGACCCGGCTCCCCGCGGGCCCGGCTCCCCGCGGGCCCGGCTCCCCGCCGGCCCGGCTCCCCGCCGGCCCGGCTCCCCGCAGGCCCGGCCGACCCGGCTCCCCGCCGGCCCGGCCGACCCGGCTCCCAGCCCGGACCCCGGCCCGGCACCGCGCCCCCGGCTCCCCGTCCGGCACCGCGCCCAGCCCTGCACTGCGCCCCTGGTTCCCGGCCCGGCACCATGCCCCCGGCCCCGCACGGCCGGCCCCGGCCGAGCACCACCCAGCCCTCCCGATTTTCCCGGACATGCCCGGCTTTTGGGGATTTCCCCCCGGACGGGGATTTGAGCCCCCAAAAGCCGGACATGTCCGGGAAAATCCGGACATATGGTAACCCTAAATAAGCTTCATGTGTATATTCAACTACCATTTTACATCTTCAAAGCACTGTACAAGCACTCACAATACACCTTTGGGATAGCAGGGCCAGATTAATGCAGGGGCTTTAGGGGCTGCAGCCTGGGGCCCCAGTGCAGCAGGCTCAGGCAGACTGCCTGCATGCTGTGACCCCACGCTGCTCCAGGAACTGGCCAAGAGGAGCTGCGGGGGCGGTGTTTGTAGGCAGCGCACGGAGACGCACTGTCCCCCTCCCCCAGGGGTTCGCAGAGATGTGCCAGCAGTTGGCCGCTTCCGGGAGCGGCGTGGGGCCATGGCATGCAGGCAGGCAGCTTGCCTGAACCCTGCTGTGCCGCCGGCCGGCCGGGAGCCCTGTGGTAAGCGCCTCCTGGCCAGAGCCTGCACCTCGCACCCACTCTTACACCCCACCTCTTGCCCCAGGTCAGAATCCCCTTCTGCACCAAACTACCTCCCAGAGCCTGCACCCTCTCCTGCACCCCAACACTGCCCCAGCTTGGAGCCCCTTCCTGCACCCTAACTCCCTCCAAGAAAGAAACTAATATAATGGCTGTTCTAAGGTAAGAAGTAGGCTATTTTGAATTAACTTAACCATAGTCTACATGTTTTAAGACTGAAATGTAGCCATAGAACAGCTTTATGTTAATTAAAAGGCAAGTTTAGTATAGCATTAATAGCCTCGATGCCATAATTGTGATAATTTTGTTTTAAATTAGGAAAAAGACTTGAGCCCCACAAAATCTAATAGCCCCAGGCCCACCGGAGAGTTAATCCAGATCTATCCTGTGGGATAGATATTAAAATATTCCCAATCCACAAACTATGGGCCAGGTTCTGATCTCAGGTACAACAGTGGAAAAGTAGAGTAATTCCATTAGTTACAGCAGTGTAAATTCAGTGTAGTTGAGAGTAGAATCTGGCCTTATGTTTCAAGTTTCCCTGAAAAGTCAAGGCTAAAATTTACAACTGTGGCTTTTGATTTTTCATTGCCCAACTTGACACTCGGGGCTTAATTTTCAAAGCTGCCAAGCATCTACACCTCCTATTAATTTAAAGCTGAAGCTTAGCAGCTATGAAAATTAGGCTAAAACTGTTCCGTGCGTGCGCGCATACACACAATCAGAGACCACTGTTGAAAGTGCTGGCCTTAGTGACATACCCAAGGCTAAAAGTGGCAGAGCAACTTTAAAAAAAAAAAACTACACACTTCTGCAGAGTGATTTATGGTAATATTCAGTTAGTATTGTTAACATTTATGAAAACATATGCATTTATGAAAACATCTCAGACCAAACAAAACAAGTATCTTTAAAGGCCCAAATTATTGTAAGCTTTATCATAGAAAGCAAGAATGCAGTTTCTTTACATGAACAATTAAAATATTTGCTCTTTTGATCTCCATAAGAAACACTTTTGAAAAGATACATCAGAGTATGTTCACTATGTCCTCAGGCTCTGGTCATTAACTTCCTTCTGGTCATTAACTTATGTTCATGTCTATTCCTAGGATTTCCTGCTTCCTTTCTCCCTTTCATTTGTCCAGTTCACCAGGCTGCCCTCAAAGCAGCACATTTGGGGAAAATTTTCAGGGAAGTGGTTTCACAGTTTGACTGTGGATTTGACCCTGTCTCCTCAGATTTCAGAGCGGATTCCTGAGATTCAGCTCTTCTCCAGGATTGTCTTTAAAAATACTGAGGTGACAACTCAGTTTAACAAGTGTCTGTCCTAACTTTTTCTTCTGGGGGTGAGGGTGGAGCGAGGATGGCTGTGCCTCAACCAATTTTAGAATTAACCCTCTTTCTCACCACCCTCCAAACCTCCACATCTACACTATTAATACACCTCCTCCTATAGCAAACTTTACTACAACACAGTTCTCCTCTAACCTAAAATAAGCCTGGTAACCAATTTGTAGCGTAGACTGGGCCGTCTAAGGTTGCAGCAGTTAGATTATATGGTCATGGTCCAGACTATGCTATAAATTGGAAGCAGGTTTGTAATTAGGTTCCCTGAGGTTGTGTTTGTAATGAAACATTTAGGGGCCTGCCCACATTATGAGTAAAATGGTGTTTCTGTAACCAATTTGTGACTTTATCTGAACTGGTTGCCACAAATACGGTTGAGCTATTTCCACAGACAGTAGCTTTTATTCACAATGCAATCATTTAACTGAGCTTGTGCATTCGACTACTATGTTGCCTAAACATGTTTGTATTTGGGGTATCCTGCTCAGCAGGGACTAGGGATAGAACTGGAGAACATGCAAAAAGAGTGGCATTAGCAGCACATGGGGCAATGAACTCTGGGAGGAAGAAGTATCAGGTAGTGAGGCACAATAATGGGGTCTTGCTCACAGGACAACAGTATTACAAAGTGGTTACAGGGAGACCGCCACTGGCCAGCTTAGGGGGTTGCTGGCACAAGTGACACATGATTAGCCGCCATTGTTACTAATCAAATATTAGTCACGTTGTATGTAAACACAGACTGCCACTAACAGGTTACAACTGCAGTTAAAAGCTGTACTATAGCTAGAGACATAGGGTTGCTTTCCTGCTACTTCTTTTCCTTTATCCAGTTGGCTTATTCTGCCCTGGTGGCCTAGTGCACATGAGTAGTGGGAGGGGAGCTGACTGCAAGTGTATCAGTCTTGGTTGTTTGTGTTTCCGATATCCCGCTTGCTAAGTGCCTCCTCATTAATTATTCCCTTAAAATTGTTAATGGACTTTGTACAGCTGTGTACTGCTTATTTGCACCTCACTCACAAAAATCCCCCAATGTCAAAAGCCAAGGATGGTGTTTGTTTGTTTTTTTTTTAAAATTCATGACTCAGAGAAGTATGGACAAATACTCATCCTTGCCTACTCTACCATCAAATTTAAGAGGGTGCAAACCATTAACTATCTTGATAGTTGTTAATAAGATCCTCAGAATGAATCTGTGTATTGTATTGTTAAAATTGTAATGCTAGACAAAGTGTTTTTTAAAAAAAACCTGATAATCTTAATTATTGCACATTTTGTATGATCAGGACACGTCAGACTTCTAAAAATATTTAGAACAGTGAACAGCCTCACAGATCAACTGTCTAGAGCCATTGCAGGCCACAGAGAAGTCACCAACACTATGCTGAGGTTAGAAATTAACTTACTGATTCCAGCAAATCAGTTCAGATTTTTTTATGGGAATGATCCAGCAAAAGTTAATCTGATCTACTTTGTTCACAGCTGCTGACACTGAAAATAACACATTCAGTGCATGATTGGTGGCAGCAACAGCAGCTCCTGCCAGATACCAAGAACTAATGTCCGAGTTAGTCTACTAATTTCCGTAGAGTTACTCTACTCCAACCAGGCATTTTTTGCGGATTGCTTTAAATAAGAAAAAAATAATCTCAGTGAATCCTTGGGATCCTTTTAGTCTGTGAAATGCTCAACAAAAGATGTATATAATATACAATATTAGCTTTCTCACTTTATTTCCTCAACAAAAGACTTAAGATTGTCTGTATTAACATCTGTATATATCTATTCTTTGTTTGTGTTATCACAGATAAAAACAGGAAAAGTTAAGATGGGGTGGGGGAAAATAAACAGTAGCTGTTTAATTCTTTTAGCATTTTTATCTCCATTTAGCTTCTCAGCAAAGGACCAGCTGAGATCAGACAAAAAAGGTGCCATGCTTCCCTACTGAGGACTTCATTATATGTCCAAGAAAACTGGCACTGCATGCTCTAGATTCAATGACAGCAAATCTTTGATGAATAAATACTTTGTGATAGAATTATCTGCATGGCTAGTTTTAAGAACTTGTACAAAAATTGCTCTTGTAGTGAGTACACTTCTTTTGGTTTGGTTCATGGTACATTTGTTGTATGTTATTACATCTTTCTTTGACATATCTAAGCTAATTACACATGGAGGGCACCCTATTGAAAACTTTTAGCTGTTTTCTGAGAATTATCTACATCACTGACCTAGCAAAGGAACGTGCAAATACAACATCATCTGTTACTGATCCATCCCTTGAAATGAGTAGAAGTGCTAAAACTACTTCCGTAGACTGTAAAGCTACCGTGGACATTAACAATATAACAGCCCAAATGTTTAAAGGCCTCTCTAGACCACCAGATGCTGGAACAATTTGAGGACTTCTTTTCATCCTTTCCTAAAGATATGGGGGTCAGGGGAGAATCTTGGTTCCAAAATAGGCAAGTCCTATACAATTCCTGAGGCCTGATCCTGTTCCCATTATAATCATTGGAAAGCTTGCCATTGATTTCAGTGAGAGTAGTAGCTGGACCTTATTTTGTATAGTATCTTTCACACTAACTAACTAACTGACAATTGTACAGGACTTTGAACATCTAAATTAATGTATAAATCCTAAGCTTTATTGCCACCCAAACCATTCTACAGAATTACAGATAATACCACAGCAGATTTAAGAGTCTTCACTTAAACATACAGAAGCCAATATAATAATCCTTGTAATGCCTCATCTTTTATCTCTCTGTGGGTAGGGCACTTGCTACATTGCATATGCTAGCAGTGTAATATCACTACCATTTTGACAGCCTAGTGAGGTCTAATTATTAATCTGTTAAGATTTTAAAATAATCCTTGAGTAGTATTTCTGTTTAACCTTGTTTGGCTCTAATGTCCCTTGATGGCTTTATAATGTATAATCCGTAGGATTATTGCTGGTGCTAATATGAATGGTGTTTATACTGTCCAATAACCTAGTTTATTTCTGATAAAACCTAGCTCTAGTGAGTGATGATGATGTTTCAGATGAGGTGGAGAACCATCCTATCGCAACAGTGTGTTCTGCTGGTGACATGTCTCCTAATCAATTTGGAAGCAGTGCCTATAGACATAGACAAGACAAAAGTTCAAGGAGAACCCCATGTAGAAGGAGCAAAAATAGAAACCCCGGTAAGTAAATGAAAGGTATTTTATTAAATACTTTGTACTAAAAGGCAGTGTTTTTTCTTTCAATAACAAGCTCATTGATCTTTTTCATCTTGAGATTTGTCCATGACTAGTCCTCCTAGGTGCTGTAATAAATAATAATTAACTTTGTTAGTGCTGTACTTTAAGGAGAAACTAGTAGTATTTCACCTTTCCATGTGGAGTGGTCATATTCAGTGTTCAATACCTGCTCCCGTCTCTCGCTCCCTGATGTGGTAGGACTAGGGAGGTAACGGAGCCAATGCACAAAGCTCCTGATGGGAGGAAATTCCTATTGTACACCTCCTCCCAACTGATTGAGTGGCATTAATAAGCTAAAAGGAAGTTCTATCCAGTCATCTTTGGCAGGAAGAATGCTGGTCCCAACTTGGACCTCAACAGAGAGTGGAACAGGGTTAAATCAGGGAAATACAGAAGGATTTTCGCAAGCAATTTTCCTAGTAATAAAATGCAGTGGGTAACCATGTCAAATAATGACAGCTGAGATAATGTGTTTGCCAAAGTGGAAAATGGAGTTGCCATGAAACAAAGTGCACGTAAGAGCTTTTAGTTATTAAACAATAATATTGCTGTTTTGCAAGTGAAGTCCTGCTACTAAACATGAAATCTTGGAGAGGGGTAGCTCTGTACCCACACTGTTCAATTCTAGCTGGCTAGGCTCCTCTAGATTGTTCCCTTTGCCCCAAACTCACAGGGGAAAATACAATGGATGTTACTATAGCCTGCTGCCATACAAACTTTTGCTGGCTTGATATGAAGCTTCACCCTCTTGGGGCAGCTCCAGCTAGTTAGCACCCAGCAATTCTGTCCCAATGGCCCTGTGCAAATGGTCCTGTACTTCCTGTAAATTCCCCCAAGATTTGCATGATTCTTGGAGGTGGATATTGGGTTATGGGGGCAAAACTTGTGGCTGCTGCTTCTATCAGGATGGGAATGAAGTGGCACATTATGCTCCCTAAAAAAGAATTCCTAGTAAACTCAGAAAGTGGAAACTCAAGGAGATAATCTCCTGTAGGGGAAAATGGTGGGTTTATGCCATTCTGAATTGTTGTGGTCTATTTGTCTACCAAGTAAGTTACAGATTAAAGCTTGTTTGTTTGTTTTTAATTTATATGATAGGCCCCAAATGTGCATGATGTATGTTCTTAAATCTCTATCTGCCTTTATTCCTTTGTCAACTTCTAGAACAAAAAGGGAACAGAGGAAACTAGCTTGTGTATGATAACTGTGCAAACCAACCAAAGCGAAGAAATTCATATCTTATTGCTGATATACTGAGTCAGTGCATTATGCTCAATACTACTGATGTTTGGGATTTTGTGTGATTAGATTAAATCTTTGCATTTATATGGAAATAAAACATTTGAGGGCATATTTTTTTCTAATCTCAAACTTCTTTTCCTAAAGGATACTGGGCTTTATTATGATGAATATCTCAAGCAAGTGATAGATGTCCTAGAAACAGATAAACATTTCAGAGAGAAACTTCAGACTGCTGATATAGAGGAAATAAAGGTATGTGCAAAGATCAATAGAATTTAATCAAGACAAGTTTAGACAGCTACAAATCAATGATAGTTTCATATTTTTCTGTTCATCTTAATTTTTATTTAGTATTGCCTTTACATTACTTTTTTATAGCTTACACAATTTAAATTAGACTCTTTAAAGAGATCTTGATTTCTGCAGCTACAGGACAGATTTAAATTAAATTAATGGAGATATCCCATCTCCTAGAACTGGAAGTGACCTTGAAAGGTCATCCAGTCCAGTCCCCTGCCTTCACTAACAGGACCAAGTACTGATTTTGCCCCAGATCCCTAAGTGGCCTCTCAAGGATTGAACTCACAACCCTGGGTTTAGCAGGCCAATGCTCAAACCGCTGAGCTATCCCACCCCCGGAGAGCTGTTTTTTAAAGAAACTGTACCATATCAGTCTTCCAAGAGGTTTTAATTTGTTACCTAACTATTAATAAAACAACTAGATTCAGATATCTTGCTTTTGGGAAACATTTATTAGCGTTTTCCTGCAAAATGGAAAGCAAGGCCTTAAGAATTCTTTGAAATTCAGAAGGAACAGCACAATGTTCATTAATGTCAAAATGGCTCTTAGCATAGCTCTCACTTTGTTGCCTGCCAAGTGATTCAGAGCACTACTGAGCCAACGGCAGAGAGGCTTCTCTACCCTTCCAGATGGAAGCAATGAGCCACATGTGAATTTAATGACGTGGAAAAGGGTGGGGGAAGTAGAGAAACATAAAAAAGCCTGATCCTGAAGCCACTGGGAATTGAGGACAACACATGGTCTTCAAGTTTTGTGATAAAGGTGGCAGTGTTTGGGAAGAATAAAAAAGACTGAGCTGTGGTTCTCTTCTCTTCCCAGCACCCCTACTTCAGGTACCACTCCAACCACTGTCTTGGTGTTCTTTTCTCTCCCGCTGTTGCCACCCTAGGTTATGTTCATTCCTCCTCCGCCCTTCTCCAATCCCCAGGTCCAGCTGGCTGCTCCACATTCTCTTATGGTGAGGCTGGGGAGAAGAGAGCACTAAGCTTTCATTCCTCTTGCATTACCTTTGATGTAAAGCTCTGCTGCTGCTGCTAGAGTCTGACAGCTCTGGGATCCACTCCATTCCTGGCACAGTCCCTGGGGGGCTGGTAACAGTCTTCAGGTGCTGCTGAACATTCTTACAGCACCCTAGGTGGCTGCTACTGTGCTGATTCCTCCTTCAGCAAGAGGTTGGCTCCCACAGCACCCTGTTGAGCTGCAGTTCTCTGTGGACCACATGATGAGAATAGCTGATTTACAGAATGGTCACTCACTTCTGAAGAGATCTTTAAATACAGATACGCAGCTGTGCTTTAGGGTCTTGGTTTAATTGTGGTATCTGGAGCATCAACTTTTTTTTTTTTAAAGGCAGCTTAAAGTCTTTCAGTGAGTGCCCTGCCCCAATTTCTATTTTCATAAACTGACAAAGTTAATATTCCTCTTCAAACAATGTGTGAGATACTTATGATGTTTATATGGTCTTCAGAATTGACAATGGCTACCATGAGTAGAGAGTCTTACAGCCCACGTGTGGTGGGCATTTGAAAACTACAACACGATTGTCTTTATAGATCACTTATTTATTTTAACAGAGTGGAAAGCTAAGCAAAGAGCTAGACTTAGTAAGCCATCATGTGAGAACAAGGCTGGATGAACTGAAAAGACAAGAAGTGGCAAGGTTAAGGATGCTAATTAAAGCTAAAATGGATTCCTTTCAAGGTAAGCATACAAAGCAGAATTCAGACAATTAACAGATTGGTCTTTATCAGATAGGTGCCTGGAATCCATCAATTTTGTTCACTGGCTCCTATCAGCAATAATGATTAAACTGAGTTGGAATGGTAAAATGGTCCCCATTTCATACTCTTGAGATGGAAAGTATGAGAAAGAGCGTGTCCTTCTAGAAAATCAGGGAGAAGAAGGGAAGCAATCTGTGTCTTACAAGTAAGAAAAACTGATGCTGACAATGGGACTTTTAGATGCTTATAACTATTTCTCAGACAACAGTTTCCCTCAATGTCTCACTTTTCACATCCCTCACTGTGTTCTAGCAATATGGCAGGGTTGAATTTAACCAATTAAACTGTTGAGGGATTTTCCCAAAGCACAAAACTACATGGTTTAGTCACTTAGGTGCCTAAGCTCAACTTTTAAGCACCACTGAGATCCTTAGAAACCCTGCTCAGCTTCCACCTACTCCTGTAGGCACGTAAATTCCCATGGTGCCTATGTTTCCACCAGTGGGCATGAACTAAACTTCTGATGCTGCTTGGCTCCCTATCCCATGCCTAAGCTTCACTAGGATTCTCAAATGAGGGTGTTCCCCTGCCTCTCTCTCCTGCTGGGCTTGATCCAATAAGGTGAGCTCAGAGTATGCCTAACCTGCACAAAAGACAGCGTGGGTGACCAGATCAGGAATGTGTGTGTGGAATTACAGCACTCACAGGGGCTGTAGGAGACCTGTTTCCAACTCCTCACTGTGCCTAATTTGGAGCAGGGACTTGAACTTGGGTCTGCCCCCTTCCACAAGGCTATTTGGTATTGTGGGTTAGGGCTCTCTGTCTTTCCCATTGGAGCTCTTCCACTCTGTATGAATAATTAAATACTCACTGGGACAGAGAGGAAAAGATAAAGATATAGACTCTGTAGCCTGGGGGCTTAGGCATTTCCTGGGATGCAGGAAACCCATGTTGCACTCCCTACTCCAGTGACCCAGGTGGCTGTTGCTTATAACAGGTTGGGGTCACATCAACAGCCACTCGCCCTGAAGAGAAAGTACTGACCTGACCTGGCTTAGGTGCTCAATTCCAGGAGCAGGTGTGTGACTGTGAATCCTAAACACAGATAGGCACCTCCCTCCTGTCTAAAATTAGGTGCCTCACTACCTTTGAGAGGTGGCGCTTATGTCTTACCCTTCTCTTTGGCATTTCCTACCGGCTAGTTTAGACAGCTCCCTGCTCAGCATGCTGGTTTATATGAATCACATTTTTAGGAACCTAACTCTCCCCATGTATTGTACAGGGAGCCTGGGTGCCTTACTTGGGGGTGAGAATTCCATTGGGTGCCAGAGTGCCTAAAAATTAGGCATTGGACTCCTATGTCCCTTTGTGGATTTAGCGCAATCTACTTTTTTTTTTAAAAAGGTGTTCGGAACAGGTTTTTTTTTAACTGGTCGACTAGCTCAAAAGTGGCTGTCTTTCTTTCAACCTTCTCCTCACCAGAAATTAGCATGAGAAACTCAGCTCAAAGGATTTTTGTTGTTGTTGCAGTTCAAGCATCAGAAACAGGGACTTGGAATGAAAGTGTCTTCTTGTCCATAATTATAGCATTGCTAATGCTACACTGCAATCTACTCAGTAGGTCTTTATATTTAGAAACAAAGTATACAAGTTTCCAGCGCGTACAGTTCCTGCTAGCTTGCCTGGCAGGGGGTACTGCCTCATCTGCTTGCCCAACGCTGCACAATTTAATTCTAACATGCAAAATATAAATTAAAAAAAAGTTACCAGGGAGACTTGATGCAAACCTTTTACTGGAGGTTTCTTTCTGAAAAGAATTGTATTCACAAGCACAGAGTTTCTAATGGTGATGCTAGGAATATCTTCCAAAATATTCTGCTTAGTTTTGTTTCTTTTTAATAAAAAGTGGATGTGTAATTTTTCTGCGCAGATTTATCAGCGCAGTAGGGGCCTGATCCAATTCCTTACCAAGTCAGTGGAAAGACTCCCATTGATTTCAGTGGGCAATGAATCATAACTTAAGCTTGTATTCTTTCAGTGTTCTACCATCCCGCTGTGGCACTGGTAATGCCAGGAGAAAGCCAAAAATCTTTGGGGAAGGACTGTATTTTTACTGCTTTTTAGTGAAGTGCTTATTCCCAGTCATTAATTAGCCACTGGACCACCCTGGCCACAGGCAATTGGGGGGGGCCCAGAAAAATGGGTGCCCCGCACCTCCAACTCGCTCTGCCCACCTGGCACCCCTGCCGGGGAGCCCCTGTGCCCAGACTCCACTCTTCACTGCAGCGCCGGCTGGGCGGAGCAGGGCACTTCCCCACGCCAGCATCCCAAGTGGCAAGAGCACTGGGAGGGACGGGAGGGACTGCAGGCGGAAGGGGTTGGGAGGGGTCCCACTTGTTCTGGCCCAGGGGATCTACAAAACCTTTATCTGCCCCTGGCTATTCCAATGGGGCCTTGATCCCTGATTGGGACCTCTGGGTGCTATGTCCTACAATTAGTAAATAATAATAAAATTGGCCTAGAGCTTTAGATCACTTTTCAGTCTTTTGTGCTTTTCTTTTTAAATGAAAGTTACAGTCCAGAGAACACAGCCCACCACATATCCTCTCCAGAGGAATAAATGGGTTGCTTCACATATGTACACAAGACCCACAGTTCATCGCAGATTCTAATGCAGGCAGATTTCCCCCTGAAGTTGTGATGAAGCTCACAATAATCTAATTAAGGACAACTAGTGTGGATGGTAACTTTATGTAGCTGAAAATTTCGTTGTAATGCCCCATTGTGACGGGTTGGATCACAGAAACCCCTTTGGGACTGCCACCTGATGTGCTGAGACTACCTCTGAGCCCGTTTTCCCTGGCAGCTCGGGACTTCAGTGCCCTGCCTGGTTTGCCAGACACGTTAGCCTGCTACAAACACAGACCCAGGTCTGAACCACGTCCCCCAAAAGCTGCAGACTTAACTGAAAACAGCTTAAGAAGTGTTCCGGTCTCCAGCACTCAGATACCCAACTCCCAATGAGGTCCAAACCCCAAATAAATCCGTTTGACCCTGTATAAAATGTATACAGGGTAAACTCAAATTGTTTGCCCTCTATAATACTGATAGAGAGATATGCACAGCTGTTCCCCCCCTCCTCCCCCCCCGGTATCAATACATACTCTGGGTTAATTAATAAGTAAAAAGTGATTTTTATTAAATACAAAAAGTAGGATTTAAGTGGTTCCAAGTAATAACAGACAGAACAAAGTAAATTACCAAACAAAATAAAATAAAACATGCAAGTCTAAGTCTAATACAGTAAGAAACTGAATAAAGATGAAACCTCACCCTCAGAGATGTTCCAATAAGCTTCTTTGTCAGACTAGCCTTCTCCTAGTCTGGGCTCAGTCCTTTCCCCGGTACAGTCCTTGTTCCAGCTCAGGTGGTAGTTAGGGGATTTCTTATGACTGCAGCCCCCTTTGTTCTGTTCCACCCCCTTATATATCTTTTGTACAAGGCAGGAATCCTTTGTCCCTCTCTGGGTTCCCACCCCTCCTTCTAAATGGAAAAGCACCAGGTTAAAGATGGATTCCAGTTCAGGTGATGTGATCACATGTCACTGTAAGACTTCATTACCCACTTGCCAGCACACACATATACAGGAAGACTTACAAATAAACAGAGCCATCTACAACCAATTGTCCATGTTAATGGGAGCCATCAAGTTTCCAAGCCACCATTAATGGCCCACACTTTGCATAATTACAACAGGACCTCAGTTATATTTCATATTTCTAGTGTCAGATACAAGAATGATACATTTATACAAATAGGATGACCACACTCCGTAGATTATAAGCTTTGTAATGATACATTACAAGAGACCTTGTGCATGAAGCATATTCCAGTTACATATTCACACTTTAACATATTTTCATAAAATCACAGAGTGCAAGGTCACACCCATGAACCCTCGCTGTCTCAGAAGATCAGCATTATTGTATTTAGTAGCATGTACTCACTCAAACTAAATCCTCAGACTGCAGATGTATGTATGCTATGTGTGTGTATGTATGCACAGTGGTCACATTTTTCAAATTTGGATGTCACTGACTTCAGTGGGAGCTGCAGGCATGCAGCATTTCTTTTATTTAGATCTCTAACTTTAGGTATCCAGGTTTGAAAAATTTGACCAGCCTGCCTAACTTTAACAACCTGATTTTCAGAAGTGCTGAGCACGCACAAATTCCACAGAAGTCAGTAAGAGCTGCAGGTGCTCAGCCAGGCAGCACCATGCCAGGTATCCAGATGCCTAAGCTCCCTCCTTCCACAGCCTCCTGCACAAATCATCATAGGCACCTAACACTGAAGGCAAGTCTACACTACAGCGCTACATTGATGCAGCTGCACCACTGTAGCACATCTGGTGAAGATGCACTATGCTGACAGGAGAGCACTCTTCCCGTTGGCATAATTAGTCCATCTCCAGAAGAGTCAGAAGCTATGTTGGCGGGAGAACATCTCCCGCCAACATAGCCCCAATGTGGACAGTCAATGTAACTGATGTCGCTCAGGGTGGTGTCTTTCACACCCCTGAGCAACGCAAGTTACAGCAATGTAAGCGGGAATGGAGACTAGCTCTAAGAGAGGAGTTGCAGCAGAGAATCCCAAGCAAAAGGAGGCACTGCCCTGGAGCCCAGGTTGAGATGCCTATCTCCAAGGGGGGTGGGGTGGGGCTTAGCACACGTCCTTTGGCTTGGCATCTCCCATTGACTAGTTTAGGTGAGGCGCCTCCTAGTGACTGGTTTTTGTGAATTCCATTCTGAGGCGCTTATCTCTTTGTTCATTGTATAGGGAGCCTAGGTGTTGAACTCAGGCTTTGTGAATCCCAGTGATTTTCTAGGCACATAAATTCCTTTGTGAATCTAGTCCTTAACCCACAGACTTAGGTGCCTAAATCCCAGTTTTAGGCACCATTACGATCCACAAAACTCCCTGTTGGCTGCCGCCAAACGCTGTAGGTGCCTAAACACTCAACACTTAAGTTTTCTGAGGCACCTAAATTTCTGCCTCCGGGTATGCACACTGCTGCCTTACTCAAGGCACCCGGGTACTATCTCCCACCTAAGCCTCATTGCAATACATGAACTAGGGGAAGATAAGCATTCATCCACTTATCTTGCTGCAGGGCTAGATTGGGTAGGTGTGCTCAGAGGTCGCCTACCAGACTGGGTTGCAGTTGTAGTTGTGGTGGTGCTAACACTGTCCAGGTTAAAACTTTTAGCCCAGTGTCTCACCTGGGATGTGGGAGACAGGTTTGGTTCCCACCTCAAGCACAGTGATTGGAGCAGGGGTACTGCACTCTGGATCTCCCACCTTCTAAATGGGTGTTCTAATCTCCAAGCTATAAAGTCATTTTTTCTCTCTCTCTAGTCCAGCAACTAAGTATTTATGCACAGTGGAACAGCTTCAACAGGAGATACTGAATGAGCCCACATCAGAATATCCTGAAGCTCAGTGGTTGGAGCCATCAGAGGTGTGGAAGACCCCTATTCAAATCCTCTGTTCACCGCTCCATGAAGGGGGAAATTAAAGCTGGGTCTCTCACATCCCAGGTGAGGGCTCTAACCACTGGGCTAAAAATTATATGGTCATCGCCTCTTCTGTCAGTTTTGCGTGGAGTGAGGCAGATGCTTCAGCTGCCTGACTCAAGAAGAGGGGTTTGCAGTTGTGGATTGCAA
Organism: Malaclemys terrapin pileata; assembly: GCF_027887155.1. Lineage (NCBI taxonomy): Eukaryota > Metazoa > Chordata > Testudines > Emydidae > Malaclemys > Malaclemys terrapin. The sequence goes on along the minus strand of NC_071508.1, from coordinate 50,578,660 downwards.
GCAGAGCTGAGTTCCTACCTGCAGTCTGGACTTAGGTGCCTATCTTCAAGAATGTAGTGGCTTCGTACACCCCCCTTCTCTAAGATATTTCCAACTGGCTAGTTTAGGTGGGGAGCTGCCTAGCTTGCTGGCTTTTTTTGGATCACATTCTTAGATTTCTATCTCTCCCCATTCACCATGTAGGGAGCCTAGGTGTCTAATTCAGGCTTTCTGGATCACAGTATATTGTGATTTTATGAGCACCTAAAAGTTAACGCTGAGCCTCACAATGCCAAAATCCCTTTGTGGATCTCGGACTTTGTGCCTGCTAGGGAGTGGTAGAGCATATTGTCCTTTAGCTATTCCCCACTCCTCCTCTGCCACTGATTATAGCTGACTTTATGCCACCTGGTGATTCCCTGAGATGCCCTGTCAGGGCAGCTTTCTGGCTGCTTTGCATTGCCAGAGAGAAAGTCAGAAAATCCAAGATTAATAACGGTCTTATCAGCATGAGTTTGGGATGGGCATGTTACTCCCATGTCTAGCCCTACAAGGTCCTGAGCTATTGAGCCTTAAAACACTCATGCAGGATAGAATATTTTCTATGCTACACATCAGATTAGTGTGGGGAGAGTTCAACAGTTGTGTGTATGTGGAAATTAGGACATATTTCTCTGACAGCATGCCTGAAAAATAAAAAGTGTCTTTGTTTGAAGCTGCTCCAAGATTTGATTGTTAGCAGTGGTCCTGGAAGAGATGAATTAGCACACAGCTGAAGCAGTCAAAGGCCATTATGTTTTTTTGCTATATACATTACACATGTAATATGAATATGTGCCACACAGGCACAATGGAGTCCACATAATCATGTTTATTAACTACATACAAAATGCAAGACCTAACTACATATATACAATATATCTTTGGCAAGGTTCTGGTGGTTTCTGTAACATGGAAGAAAGTCAGGGCCTCTTAAGGACACACACTATTTAAATTCCTATACCCTACATAATCCATGTTCTAAACTTTGTGTCATATGGCCTGTAGTTTATCACAATGCTATCACCATTAGATATATGGTATCTGTATACCTCGAGCAAGTATCTCTGGGCAACTGAGGCACATCCGTAAAATGTGAGTGACAGTACTTCTTTACCTCACAGGATAAATGCAATAAAGATTGTGAGGTGCTTATACTGCAGTAATAAGGTATTTACATGTCCCCCAGCTGGATGTATTTTTACAGTGTTCCATTTTCAAACGATCAAATAAGAACCTTTTGTCTGGTTTAGCAGTAATGTGGAAAGATAAAATCTAATACTGCACTTTTAAAAAATGCTTTATAAAACAGTGATTCATCAGAGAATGTATTTAGGCACAAGTGATCTCACAGTGGAGGAATGGTGGTTGAAATATGCACTGGCCACTGTTTGCTGGCATCTGATAATAAAAAAACAGAGCACAGATGTGACAAGACTATCTTTAGCTTACTAAAGGGTAACAAGTTGAAGGAGACTGTCCTACAATCTCCTATACAGATCAAACATTTCCTCTTTTTTTTGTTCAGCCATCTTGACAAGCTGCCCAATTAAAAAACTGATAGACTTCTAGAATCACTGGACATTACCGTCATGCCTAACTTAACAGAACAGATGCTGTTCAACGTAATATTGGTCTAGAGTGTTATATGGGTGTACGGACCAAAATCACAGTAGCATTTGGAAAACTGGTAGCATAGAAGCGTTTGATGCTGTTACTATACTTGCATGTTTTATATTGTTGGAAGCAACCCCTACAGAAGGGAGGGAGAAATGTTTGCAGCACCTTATTTGGACACAGGGCCTGACTCCCCACTGCCAGTACAAAAGGAATCTAAACTGCTGCTATTCTGATTTGGTATTGTTTCACATCCACTTTGGCCAGGTAGAGGTGATTTTGCAAGGTGTAAGGTGAGGAGTCAGTCCTAAGAACCAAATTCAGCTGGATGATGCTGGTCAGCAATTTGGCACTTCAATTGACCCCATCACAACTACAGAATCAGCTGTTTTATTTATATGGTCATTTGCATGAACTAGTAGTGCAGTGTCTATTCTGGATTGTGAAGCTTGAAATACTTGTGATATCTGCTTTAATTTCTGCGTGTTAAAATTACAGTGTAAAAATGCAATACTCCATCTTGGTAGGAGGAGTGCCTGTGCAAATTGCTAGAGGCTCAGTGAAGTTCACCAAGCTTTCTTAAGCAATGCTAGTCTAGAAACGTTGCTATTCTTTCATCAAATTGCAAATACCTATCCAGTCCCTAAGGAGCCTCAATTATTTGTATATCACAGGCTTGTGTTTGAAAGCATTTAACTTCCAGAACTCTCTCCTTCAAACTTGTTTGATATGTTTTATGTTCAAAATAATGTTTTAAAAACATATTTTTACCTTCTTCTTTCAGACACTGGCATAGACCATCAAGCTCTCCTTAAACAGTTTGAACACCTCAACCACCAGAATCCTGACACGTTTGAATCTAAAGATTTAGATATGTTGATCAAAACAGTGAGTGTTAGATATAAAATATTGTAGATGTTCACTTGCTATGATTGATCATGTATTTCTCTGCAGTGAAAGCAAATCCTTTTACTTTATCTATACCAATCTTCTGTAAATACCACACGGATCTTAATCTTAGAGGAACTTAGTTGGCTCCATTGTGTATTGGAAAGCTTCTATGCCATTGACATGTGTTCGCCATATAGGGTGACCTGATGTCCTGATTTTATAGGGACAGTCCTGATTTTGGGGTCTTTTTCTTATATAGGCTCCTATTACCCCCCCACCCCCGTCCTGATTTTTCACATTTGCTGTCTGGTCACCCTATCACCAGAGAACCTGTTAATTTTTCAGGTAGCATCTTATAGCATTCTCATTCTTGTGCCATTGTGAGCAGCTTTGGGAACAAAACATGACTTGTCAAGGGCATGTAAATTCAGTTCAGTTTTGATAGATGTATATTATGTAGAATACTTTCGAAGTATATTTTTATACCTAAATTACTTTAAGCTTGTCACATAATGACTTTAATATAAGGCAGGGATTGGCAACCTTTGGCACACGGCCCGCAAGGGTAAGCCCCCTGGCGGGCCAGGCCAGTTTGTTTACCTGCCGTGTCCGCAGGTTCGGCCGATCACAGCTCCCACTAGCCACAGTTCGCTGCTCCAATGGGGGCTGCAGGAAGTGGTGTGGGCCGAAGGATGTGCTGGCCGCGCTTCCCGCAGCCCCCATTGGCCTGGAACGGCGAACTGCGGCCGGTGGGAGCTGCGATCGGCCGAACCTGCGGACACGGCAGGTAAACAAACTGGCCTGGCCCACCAGGGGGCGGAACATATGTAGGGAGAAAGGAGTCAAAACTGTGTCTATTCTCCAGTCCTTGCCCATCTGTGTGGGATGGAGAGTAATGGCCCTTTGTACAATGTGGGTAGCCTACCCAGGAGAGTAAGGGTGCCTTACTGCCTCCTCTTAAATCGGTGCATGGGCGAGGAAGGCAAATCAGTTGATTCCTAGAATATTAAATTCTGTGAAACTGATTGGTTTTGCTGAACAGGTAGAGTGGGGAAAGACAGATATTACGCTACACTCTGTTGAAAGATGATCCACAATTAGCTTACCTTGTGTTTGGCAAAGCAATGGCAATATGGCCAGTCATTCACACTTCTAAGCAATACAGTCTTTTCAGCATAAACATTTCTTGTAGGCTACAAGTGACCTGGAAAACTATGACAAGACACGCCACGATGAATTTAAGAAATACGAGATGATGAAGGAACATGAAAGGAGAGAATATTTAAAAACACTGAATGAAGAGAAGAGACGGGAAGAAGAATCCAAATATGAGGAGATGAAGAAAAAGCATGGCAATCACCCCAAAGTGAATCATCCTGTAAGGATACAGTGTTTACACATTTCTTATCCTGCTAGAGAAAGCTTTGCATACCAAAGAGCAATGGCTTATAACAAAACAGGCCCGGATAACACCTTGTTCATTCACATATGATCAGCATTAAAATGGGGAATAAAGACTAATACTCTGTGGATGGGATTTTCAAAAGTCTTAAACTCTGCTCCCTTTGAAATCAGCAAGAATCTTACCACTGAGTTCAATGGAAAGAAAGAGAGAACACAATGCTGAGCACTTTAGAAAACCCTACCCTAGCTGCCTGTTAGCTTTGTTGTGTTTGGTATACAGCTATGTGATAGACTGGCAAAATGCTTGCAAATAAAGACGCCAGAGATTATTCAGGATTATTCTGCCCCACCCATGCTTACACTGCAAATCCCACCATTACAGCTACCTTCCCTCTGGGCAAGAAGAGTAGACTGAAATTCACTTTAGACAGTTCCTAAATGAGGGGCTGTGCAAAGCGATTCCAGGGGTTCCGTTTGCCCAGAGTCTGAGTATGCTGCTTCATGGCACCCTCAACCCCTCTGCCTTGTGACAACGCAGAGCCTGATTCAGAACTCATTGAAGTCAATGGAAGAAGACTGCCATTGATTTCTGTGGGCTTTGGATCAGGCCTATAAAGCAGGGCCATTCTAAAAGTTTTTGAAAAGCCTTTTTGAAAAATTTTAACTCCAGTTTAGTGCAATAAAATTACATGTCATTACTTTGAGTGATTTCTATTTGTAATCAATCTACAGGGAAGCAAAGACCAACTTAAAGAGGTGTGGGAGGAGTCGGATGGGCTGGATCCTAATGACTTCAATCCAAAGACATTTTTCAAGTTACATGGTAAGAGATTAGATTTAGTTTAAAAGGTGCAAGTCAATTGATTCTTGCATTATCTATTTGTTTGGAAGGTGTTATCTTCTGTTGGGAAAAATCTGGTCACACAAGCTATTTGGATGAGTCCAGAAAGACAAAAAGGAGTAAATCAGCAGTTTGGTCAAGTTCAAACTGTTCATGCAAGAGCACTTACTACCACAATGGGTGTATGTACTATTGTACTGCTATACTCTCAAGTGGAGCAATGTAAAAGTTCAACGGGTTATATTTTCAAAAAGAGCTCATGTATCTCCAAGAGGAGTGCAATAATTGTATGTGGCAGTAGGTTTAAAAGACAGAGCTGGTTCTTCAGTTGCCAGGTAATTTTTTTTAGGGGGAAAGTCCTTAGTTGTCATTTTGCCCACAAACTACGCCATCAGGATGTGTCACAGAAGGATAGTATGAATGAACTTGCAGTTTCACCATCTCAGTCTAGCTCAGTAAACGGAGTGTCATTCATTCTTCTGCAGGGGTGGGCAAACTTTTTGGCCCGAGGGCCACATCTGGGTATGGAAATTGTATGGCAGGCCATGAATGCTCATGAAATTGGGGGTTAAGGTGTGTGGGAGGAAGCGGGGGTCAAGGGCTCCAGCTGGGGGTATGGGCTCTGGGGTGGGACTGGGGATGAGAGGTTGGAGGCGCAGGAGGGTGCTCCCGGCTGGGACCGAGGGGTTCGGAGGGCAGGAGGGGGATCAGGGCAGGGGAAGGGGAAGAGGGTCAGGGGTGCAGGCTTTGGGCGGCACTTACCTCAAGGAGCTCCAGGAAGCAGTGGCATGTCCCCCCTCCGGCTCCTACGCGGTGGCACAGCCAGGTGGCTCTGCACCCTGCCCCGTCCACAGGCACCACCCCTGCAGCTCCCACTGGCCGTGATTCCTGGCCAATAGGAGCTGCAGGGGTGGTGCTTGGGGTGGGGGCAGCATGCGGAGCCCCTTGACTGCCTCTGCGCATAGGAACCAGAGGGGGGACATGCCACTGCTTCTGGGAGCCATGCAGAGCCATGGCAAGCCCCTGACCCCGCTCCCTGGCTGGAGCACCGGAGCAGCGCAAGCCCCAGGCCCCACTCCCTGGCAGGAGCTCGAGGGCTGGATTACAATGTCTGAAGGGCTAGATGCTGCCCCTGGGCCGTAGTTTGCCCACCCCTGTTCTACCTCTGGAAAAGCACAAAGAATTGAGCTCCTTCAGGGATGGTCACAGTCCTCTAAAAAATAAATAAAGCTGCCTTTACTATTTCTGGTTTCTGCAGCCAGAACTTGAAACAGTAGCAGAGAGGTGTAAACTTTGCCCATTGATCTTAATAGGGTGTTCACGTCCTTAAATCTCATAACTTAACTACTTCACTGCTGAGCTGTATGCAAAGGCACGTAGGCCTCATCTGCACAGTGGGATAACGTGCTCTATGGCAGGTGATTTCTAAAGCGCATTAATTGGTCTGTATAGACCCTGCTGGTGTATGCTAAAGGTTCTCTGGTATGCTTTAATGTAGTAGTGTTTCAGATCTTTCAATGAGAGTACAACATCTTAGTGTGCTTTAGAAATAACACTCTTGTACAGCACATTACCCCACTGTGTAGCCAGGCCCTTACTTGGTGCAGCTGAGTGTGCCTGGCGTTGTGCTGATGGTTTAATGAAGGGCTGAACAAAAACAAATGGAGAAAACTAGGTTTGGTTTTGACTCACCCAGTTCACAAAGGGAAAAAATGCACAAGCTGAAACTAATGCCAGCTCCAACTGAAGCAAAGAATTTCTGAACTGTCTGTCTGACCTTTTTAAATCCTGGTTTATGAGTATATTAAAATCATATGCAATTTAGCCACTCTACTTCACATTCAAAAAAGTATTAGATTTTATTTCTTTTCTCCTAGGAATCTAAGTAGAGCCATATAGCTTCTTCTTTTGTGTCAGTTTCACTAAAACAGAAATAGCCAGTTCTTCTCATTGAAAATTAACATACAAGTTCTCTGATGCAGCTTACAATAGTATATAAACACTTATTTGAATTAGACTAGACATTCTCTGAACCATTAAAATATCACATAATATTCAGATTAAGAATGGATGGTCATGTAGCATGAGTTACTGATCCACAGTTACCAAATATTTAATAAATTTCCTTTTGGCTAGGGTTACCATATTTCAGCAAGCAAAAAAGAGGACGGGAGGAGCCCCGCCCTAGCCCCGCCCCTGCCCCTCCCACTTCCCGCCCCCCCAGAACCCCCAACCCTCCCCCCGTTCCTTGTCCCCTGACTGCCCCCTCCTGGGACCCCTGCCCCTAACTGCCCCCCAGGACTCCACTCCCTATCTAAGCCTCCCTGCCTCTTGTCCCCTGACTGCCCCAACCCTTATCCACACCCCCACCCCCAGACAGACCCCTGGGACTCCCACGCCCCATCCAACCACTCCCCACACCCTGACAGCCCCCCCCCGAACTCCCAACCCATCTAAACCCCTCTGCTCCCTGTCCCCTGACTGCTACGATCCCTCTCCGCACTCCTGCCCCCTGACAGCCCCCCCCAGAACTCCCAACCCATCTAAACCTCTCTGCTCCCTGTCCCCTGACTGCTCCGATCCCTCTCCCCACTCCTGCCCCCTGACAGCCCCCCCCCAGAACTCCCAGCTCCCCACCCCCCTGCTCCTTGTCCCCTGACTGCCCCTTCCTGGGACCCCTGCTCCTAACTGCCCTCCAGAACCCCACCCCTAAGCCTCCCTGTTCCTTGTCCCCTAACTGCCCCCTCCTAAGACCCCCCCCAACTGCCCCCCAGGACCCTACCCCCTACCTGTACCCTGACTGCCCAAAACTTTCTCCACCCCCCCCCAAAAGCCCCCTCCCCCGTTTCTTGACTGCCCCCTCCAGAACCTTCCTGCCCCCGGTCCCCCTTACCCTGCTGCTCAGAACAGGGTGTTGGGCTCTGTGCGAGCCGAGCCGGACACGTGGCTGCGCTTCCCAGCACAACAAAACCCGGTCCCTGGCCCTGCACAACAAAACCCGGTCCCTGGCCCTGCACAGTGCTGCCGGACCGGGTTGCAGGAGAGGCCAACTCAGAATGCAGGGCGGCTCCGGCTCCTCTACAGCTGCTCAGGAGTCCAGCCCGGGATTTTCCTGCAGCCCTCCCAGCCGCTCGCTCTGCCGGGGGAGGGGGAAATCCCAGACATTGTGAGTGCTTTACAAATTCCCCCCGGACGCTATTTTTAGCGCGAAAAGGAGGACATGTCCGGGTAAATCCGGACGAATGGTAACCCTACTTTTGGCATGCCTTGCCAAACTCACGCTCAACTGGGTCCCTTCCTGAAGGATGGAGTATTTATATAGCAGTCAGCAGAATTCTGTAATTTGCTTGGAGAAACTTCTATACATTTAGCCAAACTTTTCCACAGGTTCCTGGTGGTCCGGGATATATTTACAAATCTTGCCCAAGTATAGGTACCTTTTCTCATGTTGAGCAATACCTTACTGTGAGAGTGGCCTGGGTATTCTTATTTTAGGTTTTAACCAATAAAAAAAAACACACCCCGCCCCAAAAATGAAGTCAGTGTTTATCCAATAGACACGGGAAAAACAGCAGAAATTGTTGCTTGTAGCTAAGGGTTTGTTTACATAGAGCAGTAATGCAGACTACAGGAATCTGTGTAGATCCTGACAGTGCACACCAAAGGTTTCTTAGTGCACTTTAGCATAGTGCTGTTTGAAACAGTACTATGTTAAAGCACACTAGGGAACATAACAAAGAGATTACAGTATATAGAAGAAGAAAGCCCTGAAAAAAAACAACAACCCATTTTTGGACTTCTACATAAAACTCAAAAATTGCTAAAAATAATCCCCCCAAAATGAACATAAGAAATCCCCCCAAAAGACAGAGGGCCTAGAGCCCCATTATGACCTGTTTGGCAGTTTCTTTTAGCTTTAGATGTCTTTTAGCTTTTCTTATTTGAGAGTTAGAGGAATTCTTGCAGCCTTATCTGATCATAAGTAAATATCCAAGTTGCCAGAAATCCAGTGCAGACCAACCACGGCCTGATTTACGGTTAAGTGGAATAATCTCCATGTCATACTCTGTACTCAGCATCTTATTAGGTACAGAGGTTAATCCACTCTAGATTCTCTGCTGGCATCTGCTTATCTGACCCATTGTGAACTACTGTATTCATTATCTTCTGTATTTACTGAATTTATATTTTCAACTCTTATACTTTTCTAGATGTCAATAATGATGGCTTCTTGGATGAGCAAGAATTAGAGGCCCTGTTTACTAAAGAGGTAAAAAAAAAAAAAAAAAACATTTCAGAGCATTCAATATATTGATGTGTCCCCTCTCTTTCTAAAGGGACATTTACTTATTTTATTTTGATTTAGACTCTGAACAAGAACATTTATCCCCAGGTCTGAGTGACCTTGACACTCAGAAATTATTCAGCATACCATTGAGGGAAAGAAACAGTGGTTTAGTGATTAAGGCAGAGGGCTGGGATTCAGGAGTCATGGGTTCAATATCTTGCTCTGCCACAGACTCTCCTGAGCCAGTGAGATGAGATGGACCTGACAACATGCCCTCAGGGTTAACAAACTCAGGTTATTATGGACCAAAGCAGAGAGTGAATTCTAAAGTGCACAACCCTTACAGAGAGCACCTTGCCAGTAGCCTCCTCGTCTAGACCAGTGGGGGGAGAGGCAGTCTTTTAGATGCGTGTTTGCCAACCACTGATGGTTTTGTAAGTTAAAACCATAACCTGAAAAATCCATTCCAAACACTATAGGTAGCCAGTGCAGATCAAGGAGTACAGAACAACAATAAGCACAAAAAGAGAGACCACTTAACAAATGGACACTGGGTTCAGCACCAGATTTACACCCAGGTCCGGCAATTGACCTTATATGGTCCCACCTCTGTGCCCACATGGGGGTCCACTGAAGTCAGTTGGGCTCCTCGCCTGCACTAATGCAATCCTAGGATCAGGGTCTAGATTTCCATGTGAATTTAAAATATAATCCTGTGTAGAGGACATTACAGTAGTCCACTTGAATTAACAACTGGCTTCATACCATTGAAAAGCTCACTTTCTGCTTAAAATAATTTATTTTAGCATAATTTCTCTACCTAGAGCAATCATTTCCCTTCAGATTTACTGTTCAGTCAAAAAGTGCCTCAGCTAAATGTAATGCAAAAGCATATCAGTGTCCGGGCTGGTTCAAATTGGTGAAGCTTTGTTTTTAAGCAACATTTTACGTCGTTGTCTCAAATGTGCTCTATTCTGAATAAGCAGTCCTTTCTTCCAGCTAATGTTTACTACATTTATTTTCAGCTGGAGAAAGTATATGACCCCAAAAATGAAGAGGATGATATGGTGGAAATGGAAGAAGAAAGGCTAAGAATGAGAGAGCATGTTATGAATGAGGTGTGGTCTGAAGGTTAACAGAGTTGGCCAAATCCTGCTCTGTTGTACCTGTGCAATCCTACTGAAGTCAGCGAGGTTGCCCAGGTACAGCAGAGGGAAATTTTGCCCATTTTACTATATACTGCTTCACAGGCATACAATTTAAATTCAAAGCATGCTATGCTACAATCTCAGGCAATATCTTGTCCTCATTCAGAAAAGATGCTGGATAGATAAAATTGCTTGGTAAAGTCCATGTTCCCATTTACTGAGTTCCAGAATAATCATGCTGTGGAGCAGGCATGGAGATCTCTACAGATGTCCCAGAATCCACAGATATTACCTGTGAATCCTGGGGCATAGAGTTGGCCAGGGCTGGCCTCTGTGTTGTTCCCTTAGCCTGCCTTATACAATTTTGTCAGTGCTTTCTTGCCTGTATCCACCCCTCCCCCACTTCACAAGGAGTCTGACAGCAACATATGCCAACATTCATTCTTGCAGATATTTCCCAAGGGTGTTGGGAAGGGATGATGCTCTATAGAGCTGGTGTCCTCCAGAAACAGCACTTCTACATCCAGATGTACTCCCTAAAGCTTGAGGAGTGAATTGAGGTTGTGCTTCTATTAGTCAGAGGGAGGCCCTGAAGGCGGGATTCTGGGACAGTTTTACTGGTTTCCTGCTACTTTAATTCCCTCCTTCTAAAGTGGAAGGTTAGGATGGATCACAGTTATTGGCAGCAAGTTTTCAGTCAGCTTTTAGTGTGAGCTTCTTTTGGAGTTGAAAGGCCAAGAGAACTAAATCCTAGATATCGAGGTTATAGATGTATTAGAAATCCTGGCTTGCAGTTGGGACAGCTCAGAAACATAAGACTGTGTTCAACTTAATCCTGCATTAATGTCTTAGTGAGACATTCCAGTGAGAGAGACAGTAGTAAAGCAAGCATTTGGAAAGGAAAGCAGAATCAAAACCAATGGAAAAAAGTTGCAATTTTGCACTTGAAAATGAAAGTAGGTCTGGGTTTAACGTGAAAAAACAATCACATGATTAAGTTGATTTATAAATGTAGGTTCAACCCCCTCAAAGTCTCTTGTATTGGTCAAAGATGTGTTACATTTTGTTTTTGCTTTAACTAGATTGACGTCAACAAGGACCGGTTAGTAACTTTACATGAGTTCCTGAAAGCTACAGAGAAAAAAGAATTTTTGGAGCCAGATAGCTGGGAGGTAATATATATCATGTTCCAGGTGGAACATACTGTACTGTTAATATCAGTCTAATCAGGAAACTAAGTGTCATGTTTGTCTCTGACTTTTCATTTTTCCTCCTCCTTGGTATGTGCCTATGTGCCATTGTTAGAGGCATTAGCTAAATAAAATGTAATCTAGGTATTTAAGAACATAAATTGAATAGGTCTTGTGCCATCATGGGGATTATCTGAAAGCCTGTTGCTTGCACAGGCCTTTGAAACAGAAAACAAACATTTTGGCTATCGATTTCCTTGGATGGAGGACAGAATTCAATTAGAAGCAGGAGAAGTGATTTTTTTCAAGCTCATCCCACATTTTGAGCAGGATTCAAACCATTTCCTCATAAGTAGAAGTGATGAATTCCTTCACAGTACAATATATTTTTGGAAGTATCAAACCAAAATTTTCTGTATTGGTGAATTTTAGAATCCAGCTCGTAGCCATAGAATTGTGAAGATTACTAATTTCCTTTTGCAAGTTGTATTTTTATTATTCCTGTGTGAAGGTTCTTAGTTCTCTACGTTTTCTTGCAGACATTGGATCAACAGCAGGTCTTCACTGAAGAGGAGCTGAAGGAATTTGAAACGCATATTTTGCAGCAGGAAAATGAACTCCTGAAGAAGGCAGAAGATCTTCAACAACAGAAGGAAGAGCTACAGAGACAGCATGACCAGCTTCAGGCTCAAAAACAGGAACTTCAGCAGGTGCTGTCATTGTAATAGGAGGATTCCTCCCATTTGCTGAGCCTTTCGCTGAATTTCTGAAAGGCAAAGCGGTGCTACTTCTGGAGTCGTTGTCCCTTTAGGTAGTGTATGAGCCATGAGGGCTGCAGATGAATTTTAAACTCATTTTTCCTGCAACAGGATCCAACCTATAACTCCAGATTACACAAAACAGTGAAGCTGAACTATATGTTTCCACTGGTGAAGATCATATGTAATGAGTGTACATACTGTCAAAGGCATTAAATTATGCAAGGTGAAAGGAAGCTGATGCTGCCGAGTTCTCAGACCCCTCTTGTTTTTTTTCCCCCCCACACCCTACCCATCAGGTTGTACAACAGATGGAACAGAGGAAGCTACAGCAAGGAAGTCCTCTATCGGGACCAGCTGGGGAACTGAAATTCCAGCCACGTATGTAAAATTATATTACATTACATTATGGACATAAACTTTTAAATCTAAGATCCCATTTCAAAGGTGGTTTAAAAGCTCCTTTCTCTCTGGTGAAATTGTAAGTATAACTTGTCTGCAGTGATCCATTTTAGGGAAAATTGCTGAGCTTTCTTTAAGAGGAAAGTATTGAAGTTTTCTAAAGTAATCTGGAGGTCTAAGTACATTATTAAAATATCACTAAACCCAATAAATATGAGATTAAATAATAACCTCCCTGGAAAAGCCAGAGTTCACTTTTGCAGAGATTCCGAGGCATGCTATGGTCATAGAGACAGGATTTGCCTCATTTCAGAGTTAGTATGTGTTGTGGCCTTTCAGTCCCCAGAGATGTCCTGAGATCTAGGAGATCCAGAGTCTCAGAGTATCCATAGAAGGCTGGGGCATTCACAGGGAGCCAGCCTCTGTTTGTTATTTTTGGGTCTCCCTGTGTCACAAAGAACCTTGGTGTTAATGCTTCACCCTATGCCCTGAATGAGTTAGCCAACGCAGAGTGGGAATCTGCAGGAACTAATGCTGTTCTTACCCCCTGTATCCTCCAGAAGGGAGCAAACCCTGATCCCTGACCTTGTAGTATTCTTTCCCATGGGTACTTCCTCATGGATTTGCTGGGTGGATCTGTTTGTTTATAATAGTTACAAGATGCCTTTCACTTTCAGCCAACTGCTGAAGAGGTCTTCATTGAGTGGCTGTCCCCATATCATGTACCACCAAATAGCTGGCAAAAATATGTATGCAGAGGAGAGGTTTCAGTGCTGGATTTTTTATTTGCCCAGTGAAGTGAAGAAGTTTTGATCATCTTTTCTTGTTAGAAGAGCCTTTATCCATATGATCTACCAGCCGAACACCTTCCCTTTTGAGATCCAGATGGCTGTAGGTCAGCGGTTCTCAAACTGTGGGTCAGGACACCAAAGTGGGTCATGACCCCATTTTAGTGGGGTTGCCAGGGCTGGCGTTAGACTTGCTGGGGCCCTGGATAGGGAGGCCAAAGCTTGAGTCCCTCTCAGTCTTCTCTTCTCCAAACTAAACAAACCCATTGTTTTCAATCTTCCCTCATAGGTCATGTTTTCTAGACCTTTAATCATTTTTGTTGCTCTTCTCTGGACTTTCTACAATTTGTCCACATCTTTCCTGAAATGTGGCACCCAGAACTGAACACAATACTCCAAGTGAGGCCTAATCAGCATGGAGTAGAGCGGAAGTATTACCTCTCGTGGCTTTCTTACAACACTCCTGCTAATATATCCCAGAATGATGTTCACTTTTTTTGCAACAGCGTTACACTGTTGATTTATATTTAGCTTATGGTCCACTATGCCCCCAGATCCCTTGCCGCAGTACTCCTTCCTAGGCAGTCATTTCCCATTTTGTTTGTGTGCAACTGATTGTTCCTTCCTAAATGGAGTTCTTTGCATTTGTCCTTATTGAATTTCATCCTATTTACTTCAGACCATTTCGAATTTTAATCCTATTCTCCAAAGCACTTGCAACCCCTCCCAGCTTGGTATCGTCTGCAAACTTTAAGTGTACTCTCTATGCCATTATCTAAATCATTGATGAAGATATTGAACAGAACCGGACCCAGAACTGATCCCTGCAGAACCCCACTTGTTATGTCCTTCCAGCAGGACTGTGAACCACTGTGATTACTCTCTGGGAACAGTTTTCCAACCAGTTTTGCACCCACCTTATAGTAGCTCTATCTAAGTTGCATTTCCCTAGTTTGTTTATGAGAAGGTCATGCGAGACAGTATCAAAAGCTTTGCTAAACTCAAGATATACCATGTCTACCACCTCCTCCCATCCACAAGGCTTGTTACCCTGTCAAAGAAGGTTGTGACGTTGGTTTGACACAATTTGTTCTTGACAGATCCATGCTGACTGTTACTTATCAACTTATTATCTTCTAGATGTTTGCAAATTGTTTGCTTAATTATTTGCTCCATTATCTTTTCGGATACAGAAGTTAAACTGACATAGGTGACATTTTGTCTTCAATCACTGTGTTTCCACACACAGTATTCTCTGTATAGTTCTGTTCATATCCTGATTATCCATAAAATTAGGAACATTTGCTCCATAAACAGGGAATTCTCATTCACCCTTGTGAAATTCTGTATGTAGTAGGAGAAGAGCTAGAAGAGCAGGGACAAAAGTGAAAAGTAGGGTTGAGGTAGAGAAAAGGTGGTGTTTCTGAACGTCTGGGAAAATCCAGAATAACTCCACTGACTTCATTGGATTTAGTTTAACTGATCAAAATATGGGCTAAACAGGTTACACAATCACACAAACTTGTAGAAAGCGTAGAACCCCACCTCCGCACTTTTGTGAAAGTGAAGGGTCTAGTTAAAGATGCCACTGGCAATTAGACAAGTGATACCCCTAAGTTTTGCTGATGCTGTCACCATTACTAGGATAAGTGCAAAGCATTTATACCAAGTTTCTCATATGGTTTTGGCATAAAACACATCTCCTTCAAAAATCAATTACAATTATTTTAAATGCTTACTGGAGTTTGTGTGTCCCCAATGTTTGTTCATCAAGTTAATGTGATGAAACCAAAGTAGCCAGTGCATTTTATCTGCCAAATCCTTGGCCCCCAACAAGAGGAAACGAGAGAGAAAAAGGGAAGAACTGATTACAGTCCTAAAGTTTCCAACCAACTATGATAAGTGACGTTATTCAAGGGAAGGTGAAGAAATAGTGAGTTCACAGATTGTGGACACGCTAGGGAGTAAAGTTCAACCAGGAGTTCACATTTTCAAAAAAATGACAACACGTCTGTTTATGGATCAAAGGTTCACTTTACCCTTGTTAACCTGACATACTTCAGAAAGGGCAAATTAATGTAATCTCCAAAGAATCAAGATGATAAACAACATAATGGACAGAATGTTTCAGAGGGAAACAAATGTGTGTGGAAATAGCTAGTAATCCAAGAGGAAATTCTACATGTCATAACGTGTTTATAATGTAATTTGGATACTCTCATCCTTGCGATCGTGTGTGTGTGTGTGTGTGTATGCTGTTGCTCCGGTACATGAATAATTGATTCAATTTGCATAAACTAGGCCATGGAGACTTTTGCTATTAAATCAGACATTTGAAAGGGATAGTAAGGGTGCCAGGATCCTGACAATGGTAGCCAGAGTAGGGTCAGACCACAGTCAGAGTAGCAGAAGAGTTCACTGTTAAGTTCCAGGCCACGGTCAATACCAAGGATCAGAGTCAGGTTTCAGGGTCCGGGTCAGGAGGCGAAGTCTAAATCAAGCCAAGGTCACAGAACAGGGTGCAGGAATGGTTGTGGCAACTACAGGAGATCCACACTGTTGCCTGGACACTTCTTGGAATGCCCCTTGGGTTTATATAGGTGGGGAGCCATGAGGTAGCACTTCCCATGGTCTGTGTCCACAGTAGGTCATGGGTAGTGAAGCACAAGCTGATCATAGCTGCTGCTGGGTGGCAGCATAGCGCCATCTGCTGCCTGGCAGCTTGCTAGGCCTTGGTTCAAGACCCATTAGAGATTAGATCTTACAAAAAGGCCATAAAATCACCTTAGACAGTTTTCCTTTTTTGGTGTGAGGATAAGGAATCATTCTCTTAGGCCAGGACTACACTGAAAAATTAGAGTGACCTAACTATATTGCTCAGGGCTGTGAAAAATGTTGCACTCTGTATGATGTAGTTAGGTTGAACTAGCCCCCTGTGGAGATGCAGCTAGGTTGACACAAGAATTCTTCCATCAACCGAGCTGCCACCTGTCGGAGAGGTGCATTAATGACTTGAATGGAAAAACCTCTTTGTCAATGTATGAAGTGTGTACATTATTGCACTGCAGCAGCAGCGTAGCTATTCCACTACAGTGGTGGAAGTGTAGATGTACCCTTAGGCTACGTCTACACAGGGATAAAAATACCCACGGCTGGCACGGGACAGCTCACTCAGGCATGTGGGGCTGAAAAAAAAATTGCTGTGTAGATGCTTGGGCTGGGGCCCAAGCTCTGGGACCCTGCAAGCCCAAGCTTGAACATCTACACAGCAGTTTTTGGCTGCACAGCACGAGCCCTGTAAGCCCAAGTCAGTTGGCCCGGGCTGCTGCAGCTGTGCCAGCTGTGGCCAGGCCGCATGTCTTTTATCCCTGTGTAGATGCACCGTTAGTATTCTTCCTTGTGAAAATGGAGTACTATAGCAGGGAGACACTTTAAACGCACACACACACAAAGTCCCTATTGTTGATATATTTTGTCTCTCTCTATACAAATGCACTGATTTATTTACAAACAAAATAAACATGACGTGGCTATTATTTTTCTTTTAAAATCACTTGCTGTAGTTTAAATAAAAATAAATAAAGCTTAGGGGAATAGTCAGCTTTATGCCCACAAAGGAAAAACATGTATTGTAGGGGAATTTTGATACTACTGAAATCACTGACAATACCCCATCTTCATATCTCTGTTTAAACCCTTTGTTTTTGCTCTACCCTGAGACAGAAACTGAAATGTGGTCCCTTTAATCCTGCATTGGCATGGATTAACTGAATGACTTAACAAATCTTTTTCATCTGTAACTGCAGATTCTTATGATTCTTTCCCGTTCTGCAATCTTGCATGCTTGCTTTCTCTCCTCACAGTCAATAGGCTGAAGGAACATTTATTTAGATTGTCATTGCTTTTAATTACAGCCTCTTTCTTTTAATCTAATCCATCCCTGTTACACTCCATTGTCATGACTTGTAAGCATTGTTCTACCCAGTTTTGCACGGCCTTTTTCTCATCTCTGCCTATAAAACCTTTCATACAAGTATCCCAGATGATATTATAAATACAAGAATGTACTCAATTGGAAATAAAGATGTAAGAGCTGTTTACTGTTTTAATTTAAGAACCATAAAAATGTAGGGATAGAAGGGACCTCAGAAGGCCATCTAGTCCATCCCCCTGCACAGAGCAGGACCATGTATACCTAGACCATTGCTGAGAGGTGTTTGTCTAACCTGTTCTTAAAAACCTCCAAGGACGGGGATTCCACACCTCCCTTGGAAACCTACTCCAGTGTTTAACAATGCTTAGTTTTAGAAAGATTTTCCTAATATGGAACCTAAATATCCCTTGCGGATTAAGCGAATTACTTCTTGTCCTACCTTCAACGGACATGGAGAACAATTGATCACCATCCTCTTGATAACAGTCCTAGCATATTTGAAGACTAGTATCAGGTCACCTCTCAGTCTTGTGTTCTCCAGACTAAACTTGCCCAATTTTTTTTTTAATCTTTCTTCACAGGTCAGATTTTCTAAACCTTTTATCACTGTATTGTTTTGCTCTTCTCTGGACTCCCAATTGCCCACATCTTTTTTAAAGTGTGGCACTCAGAACTGGACACAGTACTCCAGCTGAGGCCTCATCAGTGCTTAGTAGATCAGGACAATTATCTCCCATGTATGATATGACATTCCTGTTAATACACCTCAGAATGATATCCCTTTCTTTCACAACTACATCACATTGTTGGCTCATATGCAATTTCTGATCCACAACAACCCCCAGATCCTTTTCAGCAGTATTACCACATAGCCAGTTATTCCCCATTTTGTAGTGGTGCATTTGATTTTGCCTTTCTAAGTGAAATATTTTACACTTGCCTTTATTGAATTTCATCTTGTTGATGTCAAACAATCCTCCAATTTGTCAAGGTCCTTTTGAAGTCTAATCCTATCCTCCAAAGTACTTGCAAGCCCTCCCAGCTTGGTGTCATCCACATGTTTTATAAGCAAAAAGAACGAGGAGTACTTGTGGCACCTTAGAGACTAACAAATTTATTAGAGCATAAGCTTTCGTGGGCTACAGCCCACTTCTTCGGATGCATGAAGGCTGTAGCCCACGAAAGCTTATGCTCTAATAAATTTGTTAGTCTCTAAGGTGCCACAAGTACTCCTGTTCTTTTTGTGGATACAGACTAACCCGGCTGCTACTCTGAAACATGTTTTATAAGCATACTCCCCACTCCATTATCCAAATCATTAAATAAAAATATTGCATAGTACCAGACCCAGGACAGACCCCTGCGGGATCCCACTAGATACATCCTCCCAGTTTGACAGTGAGCCATTGATAACTACTCTTTGAGTATGGGCTTTCAATCAGTTTTGCACCTATTTTTTCTAGACCACATTTCCCTAGTTTGCTTATGAGAACAGCATGAGGGGCTGTGCAAAAGCCTTACTAAAATCAAGACAGATCACATCTACGGCTTCCCCACCATCCACTAGGCCAGTAACCCTGTCAAAGAAAAAAATTAGGTTGGTTCGGCATGATTTGTTCTTGATAAATCCATGTTGGATATTCCGTATAACTCTATTATCCTCTAGGTGCTTACAGATGGATTGTTAAATAATTTGTTCCAGTATCATTCCAGGAACTGAAGTTAGGCTGACTGGCCTGTAATTTCCCAGGTCCTCTTTTGTTCCCCTTCATAAAGATAGATATTATGTTTGACCTTCATCAGTCCTCTGGGATCCCACCAGTCCTCCATGAGTTCTCCAAGATAATCACCATCAGTTCTGAGATTGCTTCATCTAGGTCCTTCATCAGGCCCTGCTAACTTAAATATTTATACCAAGAGTCTTTAACCTGTTCTTTTCCTATTGTGGATTGCGTTCTATTTCATGCAAATGCTATGAAATGTCAAGGCACGTGACAGAAAACATTTCTGTGGAGACATTAACATTTCAGCGTTGGATGCCTACATCAGAAATGACAACATTTTAAACAAAAATCTGATTTCTATCAAGTGAAGAAAGAGTTGGGTGCATTTGTGACCTCCGCCTTGTCCAATTATCCACCATGCCTGGCTTTGCAAGATACCTAACAATATGCACTTTGTATCCAAGATAAGAATTGGTAACTACCTTTGTTGGTGCAGAAGATTTAATCTAGATTAAATTAAGGTAAAATACAACTTTGGAGATTCTGGACCCTGTGTTTAATAAATTCAGATTCTGCTAATATAATCTCTCAGCTCTATAGTAAACTTCTATATTGTTTAAATAAAAAGCCTCTCTCTTTATTGGGCTGAGTTTGCTCTAGAAGCTCCCCTTACCCTTCACCCTTTAAAAGTTTCTGCTTCTGATTTACTCATCCTTGTGGCGTGTGTGTGTATACACGTGTACATACTTAATTCCTGTACTCATCAATCCCACTGTTGGGCCAGCAGGGGAAAAGAGGAAAGACCAAAAAAAAAAAAAAAATCTCTATTGAGAATGAAGCAACTGCTAGGCTGGCCTATAATCTAATGTTTGATACGGTTATGCAACCTAATGGGCACATTAGCAAAATCTGGACCATTTTATTTACAATAAGCACATTGCAGCTACACCTACATTGAAGTCTTGTCATTTTCTTTCAAGGACTTCTCTAGTTTGGGATCAGTTTGCTTAAAAGATCGACACTGTTTCTTATTTTTGTTTTACAGCTGGGGAACACCAAGTCGGAAATGCACAAAACCATCTTGCAGGTGATCAGCCTTTACCACCAGGGCACATACCAGTTCAAGAAGCAGCCGCCGGAAGTGATCATGTTCAAATTCACCCTTAACCACTTGTGCCTCAACTTTATACCGTCTTTATTATTTTGGGGGGTGGGGTTGGGGACTTAAACAGAAACAGCATGAAATATGAACTGCCCACTTTCTTCACTTGCTTGTAAAGTCATTGGGAATGTTACAGCTTTACAATTCAAACCCAACTGATGTTTAAATTAGATTAATTTAATCTTCAGTGCAACAGTGAGAAAGATAACAGGCAGATCAATTGCAGGCTAAAAGGGAGCGGGGGGGAGGAATGGAAGAAATTAACAAAAAAGCAGCATCTCTCCATTTTCTGTAAGCAAATCTCCAACAGCTCAGTCCCTGAAGCACAGGAAGTCCTTATTACCAATAGTTAGGCATTAATCAGAAACTCGCTTTCTGGAGAAGCGAAGAACTTGACTAGAGATCGAGCTAATCCTGTTCCATATAGAAACACTTTTCAGAAGCACTAAACTTCAGAATTTGGGGAAACTAGGCCCAGGAATGGAGGTCTTCAATTTCCAGTGCTGCCAACCCTTTTCTCCTTTGAGACCAAATAAATACAAACCTGCTCTGATTAATTTCAAGAAAACTGCACTTTTAAAAATGTAACTGCAGCAAAGAATTTTAGAACAGTGAATACTTTTCACGTTTACAGATAGCTATGAACTTCACTGTAAGCCTTCAAAATAGAATACTGTACTTATGGTGTGTTGATTTGAACCCTCCTCCTTGTTAAGATGGATCCAGTGTAGCAGCTGGGTGCTCATCTTGCAGACTGGCTATTAAGACAATATTCTTGTCCCTCTTTTTTTCATTATCTTCTAGCTGCTCTCAACATTTTGCATGCTATTAAAATGAGGGTTTTTTTGGTCGATGAAAAAATATTGTGAGAAATAGAAAAGGACTGTCTTTTTCTGTGCATATTATCCTACCTCCTGTGGTAAAACTTTCCTTTCAAAATCCACAGTATGTTTCAAACATGACATTCTGACTGCTAGAGTCTCTCTGGTTTCACATTGGTAGTTCTCATTAGTTTTACAACAATTGGTATAATTTTATGAAATTCCCTGAAACAGGCACATGTCTTCACTGTATATTTTTGGTATTGGTATCAAGCTGGTTTCTTCAAGTTAACCCAAGCTTTTACAAGAAATTATTTGATATACCTGTGAATTTTGCTAAAATATAGAAAAAGATCCATTGCGTATTTCAGACCTAAAGGAAGCATCTTAAAGCCCAAACCCAGTTCCTTTAATATGAATGTTTTCCCTTTGTAGAAAGCTGGCTCTGATTTTTTTATATAAAACACATCCCTTCCTTCCTCCAATTGGGATCATTCAGATTTCCTTCCCATTCTATAGTGACATTGTTGGCAGGTAGCTAAGTGGAATGGGTCAGCTTTTAAATAAATAAAAGTAAGCCTCTGTTCTGGAGAGATGCATGCTAGCATGTATCATAGTAACTAGAGAAAGATGGGTATTTGCAAAGCAGTTCAAGCAGTATTTTTTTTCCACAGAAGAACTTTCAGACATTTGTTTTGTAGCATCTTAGAAATTAGAGATTAGATGTCCTTCATCCCCCTGCTACTGCAGACTTCTTCCTGCAGGATGGAGCATATTCCCTTTCGCCAATCTAGATTTAAATGATTTATGTTCTTCCTTGAGAAACAATTCCACAAGGTCTAATGGAGCTCGCTTGTCACAATAATTTTCCTGATGATCAGTTCTGATTTCTTTCTCCATTTCGTCTTGGTAATTGTATTTAGGCCACAGTTCCTTTCCTCCTTGGCATTGACACTGTTCAAGCAGTGGTAGGTTTCTTTCCACCTCATCTCTTTCATAGTTTGCTCAAGATGTATAACATTTTAAACCTTTCCTCAAATCAATCCATCCAGGTCCTTGGTCTTTCCTTGTTACTTTTACATCAGTTTGATTTATTTGTCTAGAGATAGAATTACTTTTCTGCAGTTCCAACCGTTTGCTAGGAATCCCCCCATAAAGGAGGTTCGGGGCAGTTGTAGCCAGGACCAGTAGAGTCATACTAGCATGGCAGGACACTAGGACCCCAGATGTAGCACAGGGCTTTCTCCAATGGATGGCCCCGGTGTTGGGTTTGTAAGCTGATTCTTGGGAGATGGGAGTTCAGCCACACTGTTCAAGAGGAGTCCATGAGGGGAAACTTGGGGAGATTTGCTCCCTCCTCCACATGGGTTTTACCGCTAGAGGGGTGATCCGACCATAAGTTTGCATAACACCCAGAAGGAAGGAACAGTAATCCTTGTCTGAGGTCCCCAGGCACTGCTGCAATACAAATAATAATAGCTTCTCTCTGTGTTAAGTCTCTGCCATCACAGTTGTTTTCAATCCCCAATAATTCAGTATAATTATATATAATGCAGTACAGATCTTCTTTTAAATGCAAAATAAAACTGGATTTGCCACAAATTACGCCTACACCCTATGAGACACATGCTCCAAGCTTAGTAACTGCTTTACTCAAACATTAGATTCCTCCCCCAGCCTCCTCATTTAAGGGCAGAATGGTCCAACTCTACACCACTGGTCAAATCCTATTCTAAGTGCAACATCTGTTTAGTTATGTTCTGATCGATTATAATAATCAGTGTCTTATTTTTGTGCTTTATGGGAAGATGGGCATTATGTAGGTTTATTTTTTTATTCTAAACCTTCAAACATCAAGGTTATTAATAAAGTACTGTGGTATCTAGGTGCTGAACATAGACTCTTCCTTACCTTTGTGTCTGCCACAGCTATTGTGACCGCCCTGACGCAACGATGCAGGGAAAGCCAGTTTCCATTTGTCACTTTGTTGTGCGTCACCATTTTTCTGCATGCAAAATCACTCAACTATTTTATAGTGCAGCTGCATCACTCTATGCCAACCAGTAGGGTGAGCTCCCAGTAAAGGAGTTCACACTGTCACACTAACTCCTGTGGGTCTACTGTCATTCTGTCTGTTTTCTTTTCATACAATGTTATCAATTTAACCTCTTTAAATAGATTTTTTTAAAATGAGATATAGCACATTTTTACAAGAAACAGGCAGACTTTGGATTGTTGGATCTAGTGAAAGGTCACCTACTGACAATTGTCTGGCCTAAAACATTCATGACATTAACTAACTTGCTAGTGGACAATTGTCTATGTTGCACAAAAGCCCACCTTAAATGGTTCCCTTCTTTACCGTCTGCAAAGAGGTCAAGGAGGGAATGGACATGGAGACTGAATTTATTCTCAAAAGTTTAGTCTTCAGGCCAGGGTTTGGCATATTAGCAGGGCATGTAGGAAAGCTTGCCCTATTGCTACCCATGCAGCACTTGTTCTAGGAGCAATCATCAGTGCTCTCAATCTGGCACCTTTCTCCAGTACTAAATTCATTTAAGTATTTTTTTTAAAAACAGGATAAAAAATGATGCATCACTATGAGTTCTCCCTCTGTCAGGAACCCTCTGCCTTAAAAAGATGTTGTGCAGGATACCTGAAATAATGCTTATAAATGCAATGTTTGTAGCTTTAATTACTTGCAGCATGTTACTTTCATTTTTGCTATTTCCTGGATGAAACATTTTATTGGGGATGCTTTCTCATGCATGGAAAGACTAACAAGTTTTGCCACTTCAAGCATGCATCTCAACTGAAGATTTTTGTCACCATGGTACTGATTTCTCAGGAGCCTCTCAAGGGCATAAGTATGAATAAAAATGATGTTTATAGCTAAATGGGGGAACAGAAAGTGATAAATGGGTCTCTTACTAGATTTTCAAAGCTGTACCAGGGACTGAAGTGTCATGGATACCACTACTTTCAGGCTTACTTGGTTTTATTTTGTCTTAAAGGCCATTACAAGAAAATTTAATGCAACTTGGTTTTGACACGAATTCCAATACTCTAAAAGATGTAAACATTGAATTTCACATTTTTTTTATTTTATTGTTGGGGATGGGGGGGCAGGGAAAGGGGTAGGTTGGTCAATGTTGTAAAAATTCATATTCTCCGGTGCAATATTTGTAGAAAAAAAAATGTTGTCCCCCTCATCCTTTGTATAGATTAGATTTGAACTGGATTAAATTGAAACAACTCAAAGCAAGATATCTGGTGTTTCCTTTTTACCAAATTGTGCCTATGAAATTGGAGTGGATGACAAAGGGGTGATCACTGAGTTAAGTGAAATAATTTGCATGTTATTTGCCTCTTGATGAAGGAGGCAAGTTAATCAACAGAAAGGACCTTCAGATGATGGTGAGAGTCTGATGTAAAGCCACAACTGCAAGAAAAGTTACAGTTAAGGCTGCAAATCTATTCTTAACACCCTCTGGTGTTAGCAGTAGTTCAGCACATACACACTATGTCTGACCAGCCTCTGCATGACAACCCCTACAATCCCTAAACACGGAGACGAGGGTGCCAGTTTTTGTGGGTCAGTTCCTGATCTGCGGAGCGGGGATTAACCCGGGCCGGTCGGGTACATTTCCCAGGCGCTGCCCGAGCGTCACTGAACTGTGGGTGGCTGCACAGTGCCTGCAGCCCGGTCACTGCCCTATATAGTCACAGCAGCCACCTGCTGGCTCCCATCCCTTGCCCGGAGGCACTGCCTTATTGGGGCAAGTGTCTGAGGGAGGAAAATGAAGGGAAATCACTCAGTCCCGTCACTGCCATGACCTGGGCCAGCGAAGCCCCCAGCCCTACCTCAGAGCATGGGGTGGGGAGTGGGCTCTGCCAGGCGGTGCTGCCGGCTGCTCCTTTGTCTGTGTGGCGGGCTCCAGCCCAGTAAAGGCGGGATCATGGGTCCCATAAGGCGGCCGGGGGGGGAGGGGAGGGGTTGAGGGGGAAGAAGGATCGGGCCAAATTTGGCTGCCCCTTGGCAAAGGGCATATAGGTGCAGGGAGGGGGAGGAACTGGATGGGGCTTTCTCTCCTGGTTTGTAGCAGCAACTTTGGCATTGCTAGGTACTTGGGGGTCACCTGTCATGCTCCCACAAGGGTCTTCTTTGTGGGCTAATCAAGAGGGCCCCAGGCATGAGGCAGGGCCTAAAAGCTTACTCTCTTCCCCTTGTGCAGGAGTCTGAGATACTGGGCATCTATTTTTTCTGGGTACTGCATTTGCAAACATAGCAAGAGGCTGGGGAAAACATTTTAGCTCTTACCAAGAGCAAAACTTTCTACGGGCTCTTTACATGGCCCTGTTGCCACCCACTCTGGGCTTTTCACTTGGAGTTGGAGTGAGCAGGCATGGAAGGGTATAGGATGGGTTTTGAACCTGGCAGAAGCAATGTCTTTGGCGCAGTTTTGTGGTTAGTCAATGAGAGGACTCATTAAACAAAACAACATCAAAGACCCAGTTCTAGGGAAGTTCCTCTTGCTAAATTGAGAAGCACTGCAGAAGGGCAGAAAGCCAAGGCAGCCAGAACAGGCAAAAGGAGGGATGGGAGCCCGAAGTACAGGCCATCCTGGTTGGATCTTTTCTAGGACGAGGTACAGGTGAACAAAGTACCTGACAAATAGAAATACTGTCTAAACACAATGACAGCTACCACCACTGCTGCCTGCACAAATTAGTCTTACACATACAATCCCTGTATATCCAGTCTTCACTTAAAACAGTTTTCAGAGTAGCAGCCACGTTAGTCTGCATCCGCAAAAAGAACAGGAGTACTTGTGGCACCTTAGAGACTAACACATTTATTAGAGCATAAGCTTTCGTGGGCTACTGCATCCGAAGAAGTGGGCAGTAGCCCACGAAAGCTTATGCTCTAATAAATGTGTTAGTCTCTAAGGTGCCACAAGTACTCCTGTTCTTTTTACTTAAAACAGTAAGACAGAATCTAAACTGTACTTAGTGCCAAGACTATGGGGAAAAAACTGAGATGCAACCTAAGGAAATAATGGGTAAGACAGCTTGCATTACATTTGAGAGACAAGGTGGGTGAAGAAATAACTTTTATTAGACCAACTTCTGTTGGTGAGAGAGACAAGCTTTACAGACACTCAGAGCTTTTCTTCAGGGCTGGGAAAGGTACTCCCAGCCAAGATGAAAGGTGGAACAGATTGTTCAGCATAAGTAATTAGCACATATTATAAGGGACCATTCAAGGTAGAGTGGGCCCCTTAACACCTCTGCAGTCATAGGACTGAGAAGGGGTTAGTGGGTTACAGATTGTTGTAATAAGCCATAAATCCAATGTCTCTGTTCAGTCCATGATTTTTAGTATCTAGCAGAGTAATGAATGTAAGTTTCCAGGGTTGTCTTTTGAAAGTGCTGTGTGAGTTTCCTTTGGGGATAGGTCAGTCCTCTCAAATGAATTTGCACAGGAAAATGATGAGTGTTTGTCTTTTATCACCTGTGGGTGAACCCTTTTTACAAAATCATCACTCTGTATTATTGTATGTGAGCCCAGTATCCCTGAGAGCGGGGAGGCCATCAGATTATTTTGCCAGGCCAGGCCGCCCAGAGGATTCAGGGGGCCTGGGGCAAAGCAATTTCGGGGGCCCTTTCTGTTGCGGAGTGTGGGGGAGTTAGGGCCCTGCACCCCTCTTCCCGAGATTCACTGCGACTCTCAACCAGCCAGTAAAGCAGAAGGTTTATTTAAGGACAGGAACACCGTCTCAAGCAGAGCGTGTAGGTACGACCAGACCCCCTCAATTAGGTCCCTCTGGGAGGTTCAGGGAGCTTAGACCCCAGCTTGGGGTTCCCTGCATTGCACCACCCAGCCCCAACCGAAACTAAACTCCAAGCCCCTCCCGCTGCTCCTCTCCTTTGTCCAGTCTCCCAGGCAGAAGGTGTTAATTCTCCCCACCCCCGTTCCTGGCTCAGGTTACAGCTCAGGTAGCTTCCTTCAAGGGAAGTCCCACATCCCCACTGCAACCCCCCTGCAACATTCCCAGGTCAAATCTGCCCTGCTCCGTCACATCTCTCCCCCCTTCGAGACTGAACTGAGCGGGGTCACTCTGACCAGTGACCTGGGGAAGTTCAGGGCTCCCTCTCCGGGACAATGCGTCCGCTATCAGGTTGTCACGTCCCTTCACATGGACCACGTCCATGTCATAATCCTGCAGGAGCAGGCTCCATCTCAGGAGCTTGGCGTTGGCTCCTTTCATCTGGTGCAGCCAGGTCAGGGGAGAGTGGTCGGTGTGCACGGTGAAGTGACGCCCAAAGAGATATGGCTCTAGTTTCTTGAGGGCCCACACCATGGCCAGGCATTCCTTCTCGATGGCCGCGTAGTTCTGCTCCCGGGGTAGCAACTTCTTGCTCAGGTACACGATGGGGTGTCTCTCCCCCTTTTCATCCTCCTGCATTAACACCGCCCCCAGTCCTGTGTCTGAGGCGTCGGTGAACACCATAAAGGGCTTGTCAAAGTCTGGGTTTGCCAGAACTGGGCCACTGACCAGAGCCTCCTTCAGCGCCCGGAGAGCCTCCTGGCACTCCTCGGTCCAGACCACTTTGTCTGGCTTCCCCTTCTTGCACAGCTCAGTGATGGGGGCGGCTATGGCGCTAAAGTGGGGCACAAACCTCCGATAGTACCCTGCCATCCCAATAAAGGCTTGGACCTGCTTTTTGGTTTGAGGAGCGGGCCAGTCTCTGATCACCTCCACTTTGGCTGGTTCCGGCTTTAGGCAGCCGCTTCCCACCCGGTGGCCTAGGTAGGATACCTCAGCCATCCCCACCTTGCACTTCTCCGGTTTTACAGTCAGCCCAGCCTTCTGGAGTCGGTCCAGCACTTGTCTAACCTGGGATATGTGGTCCTCCCAGGTCTGGCTAAAGACACAGATGTCATCGATATACGCCACGGCAAAACTCTCCATCCCCCTCAGTAGCTGATCCACCAGGCGCTGGAAGGTGGCCGGCGCTCCCTTGAGGCCGAAGGGCAGGGTCAGGAACTCAGAGCCCCAGAGGGGTGACAAAGGCCGATTTCAGCCTGGCATCTGCATCCAGCGGCACTTGCCAATAGCCCTTTGTAAGATCCATGGTGGTAAGGTACCGAGCACCTCCCAGCTTGTCTAGGAGCTCGTCCGGCCTGGGCATGGGGTAGGCATCGGCTACAGTGATGGCATTGAGCTTCCGATAGTCCACACAGAACCGGATCGACCCGTCCTTTTTGGGGACCAGCACCACCGGCGAGGCCCAAGGGCTGGAAGACGGCTGGATCACCCCCAAAGCCAGCATGTCATTGACCTCTCTTTCCAGGTCCTGAGCAGTTTTCCCTGTGGCTCGGAAGGGGGAGCATTTTATAGGCGGGTGCGATCCTGTCTGCACCCGGTGGACAGTCAGATTAGTGCGTCCAGGCTGGTTGGAAAACAGCTGTTGGTACAGATGCAGCACCCCTCCGATCTCAGCTCGCTGGGCAGGGGTTAGCCGATCAGAGAGGGGAATTGCTTCCAGGGGGAAGCCAACTCTTGTCCCAGGGAATAGATCTACTAAAGGGTCATCTCCCTGCCCCTCCCACTGTCCACACACGGCCAACACCATATTCCCCCTGTCATAATATGGCTTCATCATATTCACATGGTACACCCGGTGGTGGTGTGCCTGGTTCGACAGCTCCACCACATAGTTTACCTCGTTTAGTTGCTTGACAACCTTGAAGGGCCCTTCCCAGGCGGCCTGGAGTTTGTTTTTCCTCACGGGGATGAGGACCATCACCTGATCCCCAGTGGCGAAGGCGCGGGCCCGTGCTGTGCGGTCATACCAGACCTTCTGCTTCCTCTGGGCTCTGGCCAGATTCTCCCTGGCCAGGCCCATGAGCTCGGCAAGTCGTTCCCGGAAGGTCAGGACATACTCCACCACCGACTCTCCGTCAGGAGTGGCCTTCCCCTCCCATTCGTCTCTCATCAGGTCCAGGGGCCCCCTTACCCGCCTTCCATATAGCAGTTCGAAAGGCGAAAACCCGGTAGACTCCTGGGGTACCTCCCTGTACACAAACAGCAGGTGAGGTAAGTACTTGTCCCAGTCCTGCGGGTGCTGATTCATAAATGTTTTCAGCATCATTTTTAGCGTCCCATTGAACCTCTCCACCAGCCCGTTGGATTGGGGGTGATATGCTGAGGCCCAGTTGTGCCGGACCCCACATCTCTCCCACAAGCACCGGAGTAGGGCCGACATGAAGTTGGACCCTTGGTCCGTCAAGACTTCCCCCCACTCGGCTGAAAATGGTCAGCAGCGCATCCGCCACAGTGTCTGCTTCAATGGATGATAAGGGCACTGCCTCGGGGTAGCGGGTGGCGAAATCTACCACCACCAGGATGTATTTCTTCCCAGACCGGGTCGTCTTGCTGAGAGGTCCCACTATGTCCATGGCCACCTTCTGGAAAGGCTCCTCTATGATGGGCAAAGGTCTCAATGCTGCCTTCCCCTTGTCCCGGGCCTTCCCCACCCTCTGGCAGGGGTCACAGGATCGGCAGTACTGCCGGACGTTGGTGAAGACCCCGGGCCAGTAGAAGTTCTGTAGCAGCCTCTGCCTGGTGCGCCGGATCCCCTGGTGCCCTGTGAGAGGGATGTCATGGGCCAGGTACAGTAGCTTGTGGCGAAACTTCTGGGGAACCACCAGCTGCCTCCTGATCTCCCACGACTCCACTTCCCCCGGGGGAGCCCACTCTCGGTACAGGAACCCCTTCTCCCACAGGAACCTCTCCTTGCATCCTCTCCTCATGGTCTGTACCACACTGAGGTCAGCCAGGCCCCTTAGCTTCCGCAGGGAGGGGTCCTTCTGCAACTCGGCCTGGAACTCGGCGGCTGGGGAAGGGATGGGGACCTGCTCTCTCTCGTCGGCTGGGTCGGAAGCCCCAGCCACCCCGCGGCCTGTCCTTGGGTGTTCCCTCCCCACCCGGGAAGGGTTCGGTGCCTCCGGTGGGACATCCTTCCCAAGGTCAGGGCGTAGTGCCCCTCGCCGGCTCTGGCTACGGGTCACGACTAAGGCGGTCTGGGGGCTGCTTGGCCAGTCCTCTAGGTCCCCCCCCATCAACACCTCAGTGTGCAAATGGTGGTGCACTCCCACGTCCTTGGGGCCCTCCTTGGCCCCCCATTTCAGGTGTACCCTCGCTACGGGAACCTTGAATGGGGTCCCGCCCACCCCGGTCAGGGTCAGGAAGGTGTTGGGCACCACCCGATCTGGGGCCACCACCTCGGGCCGGGCCAGTGTCACCTCTGCGCCCGTGTCCCAGTATCCATAAACTTTCTTCCCATCCACCTCCAGGGGAACAAGGCACTCGCTCCGCAGGGACAGCCCCGCGCCAACCCTGTAAACGGAGAACTTTGAATCCGGAGCATCTGGCCCCCCAGAGAAGCTGGCCGGGGGCCCTTCTCTCTCTTGAGCAGTTGATAAGCTGCCAGCCCCTCTTGCGTGGGAAGCCTGCCCCTCGTCCGTCTGGGCCTCTACCAAGTTAACCCGGTGCGGGTTCGGTCTGCTCAGTCTGTCTTTGAGCTTGGGGCACTGGGCCCGAACGTGGCCTCTTCGGCCACAGTAATAGCAGCTCATGTCCCGTGGGTCCCCTCGAGCCGGTCGGTTGTCCCTGATGCTGGGCATTCCCCGTGGGAGGGGATTCCCCATATTCCCCCTTTGGGAGGTCCCAGGGTGACTCTCTCTCTGCATCGCGGCGGGCCTGTTCCTTTGGGGCTCCTCCCTGCCACCCCCTGACCGGCTCTTTACAAACTCATCAGCCAGCTGCCCGGCGTGTCGCGGGTTCTCTGGCTTTCTGTCCACCAACCACAGCCTCAGGTCGGATGGGCACCGCTCATACAGTTGCTCCAGTACCAGCAGTTTAATCAGGTCCTCCTTCGTCTGGGCCCCACTAGCCCACTTGCTGGCGTATCTTTCCATGCAGACGGCTAGTTGCAGATATGAGATCTCAGGGGTTTTATCTTGACTCCGGAACCTTTCCCGGTACATCTCAGGAGTCAGCCCAAACTCACGTAGCAGGGCCTTTTTGAATAGTTCGTAGTCCCCTTTCTCTGCCTCTCCCAGTTGGCGGTACAATGCCACGGCTTTGGGGTCCAGTAAGGGGGTAAGGACCCGGAGTCTGTCCGCGGGATCAACCCGGTGCAGCTCGCAGGCCGTCTCAAAGGCCTCCAGGAAGTCATCCATGTCCTCCCCCTCCTTGTATGGGGCCATGATGCACTTATCAAAGCTCCGTGCAGTCCTGGGTCCCCCCTCACTCACCGCAGCCGGGGGTTCGCTGCCCTTCAATCTCGCCAGTTCCAGGTCATGCTGACGCTGTCTCTCATTCTCCTGTCTCTGTCTCTCTTTCTCCTCCCGTTCATGCTGTCTCTGTTGTTCACGATCCTCCAGCTCTCTCAGTTTTAGCTCTTTCTCCCATTCCAGCCAATTCCGCTCCACGGATGCCGAACGTCGCCGGGAAGATCCTCTGCTGGCCGGCGAGCTTCGCCGGGAGGGTCCCCTGCTGGCCGGGGGGGCCACGGCGCCTTCGGTATTTGCTGGGCTCCTCCCCACCCTTCCCCTAGGCATAGGAAGGAGGGGTCTCGGGAAGCCCTCAGCAGCCGGCTGACCACTCCCAGCTGGGACAGACACTGGTGCCTGCGCTGCATTTGCCAGGCTGCTTCCCTGAGACACAGGGATCAGTTCATTCGCGCGATCTTCCGCCTCTAGCTGGGCAATGAGCTGTTCTTTGGTGAGCCTCCCAATGCGCAGCCGCCTCTGCTTGCACAGCTCCACCAGGTCGCTCTTAAGCCGCTTGGCATACATCTTCCTGCTGGCCACTCACCGGCCTGTGTGCTCACAGCTCCCCACAGTTCCCAGGGGGCCCCCTAGTGTGCCAGCCCTTCTCGAGGTCACCACCTCTCTGCCAGGGTCGAGCTGCAGACTCCTCCGCCCCTGGGACCACTCGCTGCGATCCCCCCGGGGGACCCTGTTACTGCAAAAGTCCTTCTTGCTGGTCACACACTCCCAGGGGTAATAACCGTCTCTCTCCCACTCTTCAGCAGGCCTGGTCCCCGTCAATCCCCCTTCGTTTTACTGCTCCCCAGTCACTTACTGCAGGAAGCGCCGTCCACGGGGTGCAGTAGATCCCGCCGCTGCCACCAGTTGTTGCGGAGTGTGGGGGAGTTAGGGCCCTGCACCCCTCTTCCCGAGATTCACTGCGACTCTCAACCAGCCAGTAAAGCAGAAGGTTTATTTAAGGACAGGAACACCGTCTCAAGCAGAGCGTGTAGGTACGACCAGACCCCCTCAATTAGGTCCCTCTGGGAGGTTCAGGGAGCTTAGACCCCAGCTTGGGGTTCCCTGCGTTGCACCACCCAGCCCCAACCGAAACTAAACTCCAAGCCCCTCCCGCTGCTCCTCTCCTTTGTCCAGTCTCCCGGGCAGAAGGTGTTAATTCTCCCCACCCCCATTCCTGGCTCAGGTTACAGCTCAGGTAGCTTCCTTCAAGGGAAATCCCACATCCCCACTGCAACCCCCCTGCAACATTCCCAGGTCAAATCTGCCCTGCTCCCTGCTCCGTCACACTTTCCATTAAAAAAAAAAAGTTGCAATACTATAGAATACTGTATTCTTGGGAGGGCCCTGCGGGGCCCGGGGCAAATTACCCCACTTGCCCCCCCGGGCGGCCCTGTTGCCAGGTGACAGATAACCACCCAGCACAGTGTTAGGTGCTCTGGATGAGAGGCTTTGAAGAACTCAGGCTGCAATTAAAACCCAGGACCCTCAACTTGATACAGCAACAAACCTGTTCCACAGAGTAAGCCAGGTGACATTTACACCTGAACCTGAGGACCATGCAGTAGAGTTCACTATTGAAGTCATCCATTGCAACAGAACTATAAGTGCCTACCCCTTCATCTTAAAAGGTTAATATTTAATGATCTGCTCTTTGTGCAAGACATTCCTGGGTGTCTCTGTTTATGGACTTCACATTATATGGGAGTGGCAAATGCCTAGAGTAGAAGTTGATGCTGTTTGGACCAGCATTAATTCTCATGGGGATGATGTATTCCTATGAAGAGAGGATATTTAAAAGTATTAAAGTTAAACATGTTTTAAAATTGGCAGCATGGGATAACTTGCACTTGAGTATTAACAGAATTGGCTGAGGACCTCTTGGAGCCACCTGTATGTGTTGATTTTTAATCAAATTTGGACTAGCGGGCAAGTTCCAGAGGACTGGCGGGGGGGTGGGGGCGGGGGGAGGAGAAAGCTAATGTTATGCCAATGTTTAAAAAGGGCACATGGGATGACCTAGGTAACTATAAGGCAGTTAGCCTGACATTGATCCAAGGCAAACATCAGCCAGGAAAAGCTGAATGGGGCACAATCAATAAAGAATTTAAGGATGGTAGCATAATTAATGCCAGTTAACATACTTGTATGGAAAATTTGTCTTGTCAAGCAAACAATGTTATTTTTTTGATATTACAAATTTGGTTGTGTGATGAAGTGGGGGATTGTCTTGTTTTTTCCTTGTTTTCCAATGGTTTGCATGCAGAGGGAGTGGGACTCAGTGTCCCAGTGTACTGGTTTAATGAGGTGAGGGGAGAGGGAATTTGTTGTTACAGAGGACCGGAGAGGGAACTTGGGACCCCAGCCAATGGCCTGGAGGATGGACACCCCACCAACTGGTGACCTGACGACCCGGAGACCCAGCTCAGGAGTCGCAGCCAGTTCTGGCCAGTGGGAGGATAATGGGCTGTAAAGAGAGGACCCCGGTGACCTAACCAGCCGGTTCCAGCCAGAGTGGGCCAGAGGACAGAAGAGAGGAGAGGAGGCCCAGGAGACCCAGTTTATGACCTTGTTTACCTGGAGAGAAGACAATGGACAGAGGCGGGGCTCGGGGGAGGTGATATCAGATGCCCAGCTGGGAAGCAGGGGGGTCCCTGGGCTGGTGAGAGAGAGCAGGCAGAGCCCACCTGGATGCAGGGGAGACTGGGACGTGCTGTGCTGAGGGAGGCCAGGCCTGAGACCTTGAGAGTTTCCTGTGCTGTGTTCAACGCTCAATAAACCTTCCTGTTTTACGCTGGCTGAGAGTCACTCTGGTCTAGAGAACAGGGTTGCATCATCCCTTTCGGGGGTGGAAGCCCCGGGGGTCCAGAGCGAGTGGACTCCCTGAGGGGACCCACAGCAAGAAACACGTGTGCTAAGCTCAGAGAGGTGCAAGGGGCCTAACCCCGAGAGAGAGTGGACCCCCGAAAAGGGCCGTCTCACTGAAAGGGGCACCCCCCACGGACCGCACGGGGCCAAGAGTGGGCACGATCTGTGAGTCTGACAGGTTGATTAAAGGTTACTGTTGATACAATATACTCTGACTTCTGTAAGGCATTTGACTTAGTCTCACATGACATTCGGATAGAAAAAGTGGGCACTATACAAAAAAAATCAATGTAGCCCATATTTAATGGATTAAAAACTGGTTAACTGATAGATCACTAAGAGTAATTGTAAATAGAGACTCATCATCCTATAGGGGTGTTTCTAGTGGGATCCTGCAGGGATCTGTTGTTGGCCCAATCCTGGTCAATATCTTTATCAGTGACTTAGAAGAAAATATAAAATCATTGCAGGTAAAATTCGCAAATGACACAATGAAGAGAACAGGTCAGCTATGCAGCCCAATCAGGACTGCTGGATAAGCTATGTTCATTTGAACAACAGTCCTTTTCAGCCAACCAAAGGCAAGGTCATGCATCTAGGATGAATGGTCACACTTAGAAGATGGGAGACCCTATCCTGAAACGCAATGACACTGAAGAGGACATACACTGAAAGGTGTAATTATAGAAAACCAAATGAACATGAGCTGCCAATGTGATGCTGCAACTCAGACTGTGAACATGATCCATGCACGGATAAACAAAAGAATATCAAGTAGGAGTAGAGAGGTGGTATTACCTCTGTATACAGCACTGGAAAATCTGTTACTGGAGTACTGTGTCCATTTCTGGCGTCTCCAGATTAAAAAAAGATGTTGACAAATTCTTGTAGCTCAGAAAAGAGCTACATGAATTATCTGAGTTATGGAAAAATACGCCTTATACATAGAGTCTTAAACTCCCAATCTATTTAGTTTATGCAAGAGAAAGTAAACAAAGGACCTGAATGGACAACAAGTACCTACCAGTGCAAAATAGGGGTAAACTGCTATTATTCTTGTTTGGCAGAGATTTCTGAAAATAGATGGATTTTAATCTAGGACAAAAAGGCATAATAAAATCCAGTGGTTGGAAATTGAAGCTCAGATTCAGACTGGAAATTCTTGTAATGTCTTTAATCTACCTAAAGGCACAATGGGCTCAGTTTGCCATTGCCCTGCATCTTGTATATTTCATTACACTAGTGCAAAGGGGGTGCTAGACATTAATAAACAAGAATAATAGCATTTTACATTTACTTTGAACTGGTGTAAATGATTAAACACAAAAATTCCCAGCAACAGTCAACAGAGCCCAGTCTCTTTCCTCTATTAGCCTCAGACCCTCGGTTTCCTACTTCCTAAGCATCACTCGTAGTAGCTATCAACGTTATCATCTATTTGATATAATTCTTACACTGTCCTCTGTTTATATCGATCATTTGCAAATACTATACCATTTCTAATAGCTTTCTTAATTCTTAATTTGTTTTTTTTAATAGGTAAAACATTTTTTTCCAAACCTCTTGCGGGTTTTCCAAATGTTCTTAATTCAAAATATGCTGAGTATGGAAAACCCCTCCTCCACCAATGAACCCTTCCTGATTATGTCATCATCCTGGAACCAACAGAGCTAGATATCTTTGGAATAGAAATCCATGGCTTTGCAGGTTTTCCAAATGTTACAGGTATTGTTCTTAATTCAAAAAAAAAAAAAAAAATGCTGAGTATGGAAAACCCCTCTCTCTAACCTCAAAGTCGTGGATTTCTATCCCAAAGATATTTAGTTGTGTTGGTTCTAGGATGATGGCGTAATCAGGAAGGTTCATTGGTGGAGGAGCCAGAGCTGGATACAAATGGATTTTTCTACTTGTCTGATTTTCTGCTAAAACCCACTGCTCTGGATTATGGCAAACACATTGGTTTCATGGTGAAACACAGGACTCTGACAAAGCCCATTACAAAAAAGAAAAAATGTGTATCTAAAACTCCCAGGTATATATAACAATTCTACTGTCACTTTTAATTTTAGGGTAAAGTACAAAGGTTTAAGTTATACCACTCTGCTACAGTGAGTAGGAAGTCATCTTTGGTGTGGCCTGGTAGAGTTGCTGCTATTGATGTCCCTATTTTATATTTTCTGGCCAGGGCAAATTCAGATTATAACTAGACACATCAGACCAGATTTGGGGGGAGGGATAGCTCAGTGGTGTGAGCATTGGCCTGCTAAACCCAGGGTTGTGAGTTCAATCCTTGAGGGGGCCACTTGGGGATCTGGGGCAAAATCAGTACTTGGTCCTGCTAGTCAAGGCAGGGGGCTGGACTCAATGACCTTTCAAGGTCCCTTCCAGTTCTAGGAGATAGGATATCTCCATTTATTTATTTATTTATTTATTTGATAGTGTAACAAGGCACAGCCTCTCCAGCCATGCCCGTTCCAAGCAAATGAATCCCTGATCCCACAGATAGACCTTCAAGGGCATAGAGGAGGGAATGATTGCCTTTTCTCACTTCTCCCAGTAGGCTTTCCATCCCTGTGTCAGAAGAGGAAAAGGGGGTGAGTAGGGCCATTGTTATGAGATGGGGCTCTGCAGTTTCATCTCAGTTTTAGGTATAATACTGACTTGTTGATGGCTTTGTGTGGTTCTGATTTACATTCAGAGTAGGTATTCATTCACAGCTAGTTGAGAAATCTTTAAAGGGGAAAGCAAATACCATGTTACCTATAATATTAAGCATAGATTTTGTAATAGGGGTAATTAACATCTCAATGGGAAAGCACACAATGTAAAATTTGTACTACTCCATGGCATCCTAGTGAAAAAGTTTTTCCTAATATCCAACCTAAACCTCCCCAAAAGTTTGGCTTAGGTACACAAGGCATTTGATTTTGCAACACTACTGCAATAAGAAAAGGCAAGCTAAAATCAACACCTTAACACACGCAGAAGAGTTTGCCAGGTCACAATAAGATTGTGTTGTGCCTGTAACTTCCTAGCAGCTAATTCGCAAGTGGGAAAGACACAAACAAAAGCTGCAATTTCTGTCTTTTGCTTTCCTCAGATGTGTCTTGTTTTGTCTGAAAAGGAACAGACCTCAGCAGTTCAAGGGTATTTACAATGGATTCTCCCCCCCCCCCTTTTTTTTTTTTTTGGAAATTTAGTATAAACTAAATAGACTAACAAGAAATTTCTTTTTTGTTGTTGTTGTGTTTGTACAATGCCTACCACAATGGGGTCCTGGTCCATGACTGAGGGTCCTAGCAACACAAAAGACACTGTACAGCAAACATAAAAGAAATAAGGGAGGTTGTTAAAATGGAAGCGTTACTTTTTAGGTTTCAAATGCTTTAACATGTGCAATTAATAAGCTATTAAAATGTATTTATTAGCTGGATGTTGCAATGGGAGTTTGTCTGCAGTAACAGATGCAAACCCAGAATCACAATTAATTGTTTAATGCTGAATAAGTGAAGAAGGGTTTTGAAACAACTCTGTCTCTCCTGGGCCCAAAACACCTCTCTTATCCATACAACACATCAGCCAACATTCTCACTAAAAAACATATACAAATGTCATTCATAGACCAAGAAATAGAAGACAGTGACTTTTCAGGTCATTTGCAATTTGACTGTATTAAATCACTGTAAAACACAAACTATAACAATGACAGGTGGCAGAGAGTGAATGTTTACAAGAGCATATATGGTTTCTGCCTATACCAAGAAGAAACATGCAGATTTATGATAGCTGCCCAGCTGCAGTAAAACAGAGGGTTGGAAAATAACATTGCAAATAAGCTGAATTTCACAAAAGGAATTTAATCAGCAATTTTTAAAACAGTTTGTATTTTTTAAAAAAGAGCATTTTCTTTTGTTACCACACTATAATATTTCTAGGTTCAATTTTTCCTCATGCTGCATATTTGTTATTTTTTACTGAAAGTGTTTCTGAGCAAGGACTTTGTCTTCTCACTGTAAAACATTTAGTGGTGCACAAATATTGAAGTCAATGTGTTAATGCTTTGGAAACTTGGAAATACATTTACAATCTCTTCAGCATTCACTTAGATTGCAGTCTGGATAACAACAGTGAGGGTCTTTATGTCTAAAATATGTAACAGTATTGTTACAGAGCTCTTACCTCCTCCTCTGGTGATGCAGCTCCTGCCTCAGTTTCCATTTTCTGTAGTAGCGGTTTAGCCCTCAAACCAAATCTGAACTTCACCCTTCTGGGGTAGCAAAGTTCCAATAACAAACAGACAGCCTTGTCACAAGAATCTAGCAAAACAAGCCACCTCCTTGTACTGGAACCCCTGACAGGAAGCAGATGCTAACCCTAGGCTTTCCACAAGCCCTGCTTCAGTACACAAGTCACCTTCTTCATCTCAAAGGCACTTGCTAAACAAAGCCCCTCCAGTCCTCAAACAAAAATAAGACCCACCAGCCCTATTCTCCTCTCTTTTGGCACACACTTTCTCTAACACACCTTTAGTCTCTGCCCACGCTCCTTCTAGAGTCCAACCTAGAGAAACCCACGAGACAAGCTTGCTGTTTCTAAGTCTCTTATTGCTCTGAGGGAAGGCTCCTTTCCTGGCACTCCCTCCCAGAATGCCTTGCTACAGCTTATAATTCCCATGGTCCTCTCTAGAAAGCTTGGTTCTGGGGTGATCTGGGAATAGCACTATGCTGGGCCACTAACAAACAATGTTATAAGCATAAGTAGGGTTTGTAATGTTTTAGAATGGGTTATTTCTGATATTTTAACAAGTGTACAAATCACTGTCATAAGCTTTTTATTTAGGGATATGTTAATCTCATTTTTGTATGTGATGGGATATTACCATGTGGGGGTGATTGCCTCTGTAAAGGGCATTGGGGCCAGCCCTGCCTGTACCATAATCAGTTGCCTCCCAACCTGAGAAGGTGGGGTGAGGACTAATGAGGCCAGGTGAGAGCTTGATGAACACCTGGATATCAAATGGTATGTTTACCCTGCACGTTATGGGTACCTGGACACTGTGAAAAAAGACTCATGACAGCAAGTCTCAGAGCTGGGGCCAACTGACTTGGGCTCATAGGGCTTGTGCTATGGGGCTAAAAATAGAAGTGCAGATGTTTGGGCTCTGGCTGGAGACTGGGCTCTGGCAGAGGGGGCAGCGTTTGTTCCATGGGGGCTCCGCGCAAAGTTCAATTCCGGGGCCCCTACCTCTGTAGAGGACGCCATTTTGTTGAGCACAGTGCTGCACAGTGTGATGTCCCATGCATTGTATGTGTGAGGTCACGCTGCATGGAGGATGCCATTTTGCTCAACAAAATGGCATGCTCTGCACAGGTAGGACAGGTTCGGGCTCCACTACAGCTGTATTTGTCACCATGGACAAGTAACTGAGTCACCATGTCAGGCAGTCCCCTGCAGTTACATGGGATGCAGGTGCCTAATACAGCCACTGGAGAGGGTCTTGGAGCCTAATTCCAGCCTGAGTCTGACTATCTACATGGCTAATTTTAGCCCTGTAGCACACGCCCCAGAGCTTGTCAGTTGACCTGGGCTCAGAGACTCGCTGCTGAGGGTTTATTTTTACAATGTAAACATATCCTAAGCCTGGGCTCTGACTCAGGTTTGAGCCCAAGTACCTCTTCCGTCCACACACAAATCGGTTTGATTTGGGTCAGCAAGCACTCTGGATCCAAGTCCTGCTAAGGGGTAGTCAGAGCCCGAGTCCCATTGTGACTTGGGTCTAAGCCCTGTCATTTTGCATTATGGACGCAGTTCAAGCTACAGAACCAAATCAGACAGTCTGCATAGTGCAGTATGGGCGCATTAGCATGGCAATGAGACCTGAGTCCAGAAATTGTAAATCCAGGTTTACAGTGCAGTGTGAATGCTCAAGTATGGGCTTGGAAACACCAGGGCCACAAGCCTGGATCCCATTGACCCAGATTTACAATGTAGTGTAGACATAGCCCATAAGGGCTGAGAGAACTAAATGTATGTCTACGCTGCACCCCGCGGCAGTGAGTCTGAGAGCCTAAATCTACAGATTCAAGCTTGCGCCACAGTGCTAAAAATAGCTATGTAGACATTCCCGCTCGGACTCTGAAACTCACCCCTCTCTCCCTGAGTTTCAGAGCCTGAGCGGGAATATCTACATGGCTATTTTTAGTGCCATAGCATGAGCCTGAGTCTGTAGACTCAGGATGTGAGATTCACTGTTGTAGGGGTTTTTTGTTTGTTTGTTTTGCAGTGTAGATAGATGTTCCCTCAGAGAGAGGAACTACAAGAAGCAGTCAGGCTCCTATGGAAAGTCCTGAAGTAGGATCTGCAAGAAGTAGGGAACTCTAGTGACTGGTACACTGTCAGAGGGACTCCAAGGAAGACAGCCTGGAAGTCAGTGCTCTAACAAAGCAGGGAAAAACTTAAAGATAGACCAGAAGGAGCTGAGAAATTGGGCTGAGAACATCCCTGGGGGGGTGAGGGGTGGAATAACCTTTTGTTTGTTTCGACATTTAGTTGGACTTGTTACCCCAGAAGAAGTTAAATTTAAGTTTCTTGTCCAGAATGCTAAGCCAGTTTGTCTATGCCAACCCATTAGGTGAAGGCAGAGGGGTCCCACCTTTGGAGGAAACTGAGGTAAGGAGCATATGGAGTGCCATATTTGACCAAAAAGGAGTGCAGTGGGGTGGCTATGAGCCTCATTACACCACCCAAGACATATTGTTTCTGGGGATTTTCTTAAGACGAAAGAAAATTCTATCTTTACTTGTGTTTACAAACCCAGCCATGTCTATCAGACTTGTTAACAGTGAAAAAGAAACAAAATTCAAATGGGATGGGTTTTTTGTGGCTGAGTGGACTATCACTATTTTGCCAAGATATTTAAATAGTACCTGTTTCTTTCAATTTGTGGGGGTGAGACCAAAGCAGCAATTGTGGCACCTCTAAAATGAAGTTATGGTAAAATAAACATCATAATCAAATTAATAATTCAGTTATTGAGCACACGAATAAACTGAAATGATAAATTTAGTAAATTTTTTGTACGTTGGATCTACCACATCAAGTTTTGGAGCTTTCCTCATGATATGGGATTTTTTATAGGTGCTGAGGTCCCTGTTTTTAAAAGGTTTTTCTCTCTTGGCATGGTGACTCATGGTTATTCGGGGGGGGGGGCGAGGGGGAATTCCCTCCTTTTTTAGTTTTCCATGACTAAGGTTTTCTTTTCAGTTTCAAGTTGCTTCAATGCTTTCCCCATTAATTTTAATAGTCCACCCTTCTCTTTTCTGGATTGTACAATGCTAAGTACTTGTGGCTAGTCAGAGTCTTGTCTGGTTGGGAAGGTGGCCCCTGTGTGTCTGATTGGTTCACCCCCCTGCAGTGAGGTGTAGCTGAATGTTGCAGCACAAATTATGAGCACAGGTTTTTATACACAAATACATAAACTCATAATCACAGTTTGTATACGTATCTCATAATAACCAACAGGTTCAGCACGTTACAAATTTTCATAAGAGACCTTGCTTGACATATTTTAACACAGTAATATTGTATACAACCAATATATGATTCAATTGCACATTCTTTGGGATTTAGACCCTCAGATCTCCCTTTGGAGTGTCTAGACCCTAAGTGTCACAAACGAAGAAATATCAAAACAAAACAACCCCTTCCCCCCAACCCTGTAGCGTTTCTTCAATCAGCCACTGCATTCAAGTGGACTAAGCAGTTTTCCTGTTTGATTAAACCTTTGCCTTGAGAAAATGGATTTTTCCAGTTGCAAAATCCAGATTTGCTATAAAGTCCATAGCAGCTCCCATTCCACCAGCACTGCCAGGGTGTGCGTACATCCTATAAGAAAACAAAAGGCCTTTTCAGCTTTAACAGAAATGGTACTCACAATACTGTTGCCAGCCAATCTAGGGATTCTCCTTGGCTCTGCAGTTATGTCACAGTCACAGTGTACAGCTCATCTAAGGTTTCTTCTGGACGCTACAGGAGCATTCTAGTTCTGGTCAGCCCATCGATGCTCTCTTACACACTCCAAAAGGAGCTTTCTCCTCTCTCTCAGTTCGAAAGGAACTCTCTCCTCTCTTCTCCCCCCTCCAAACAGGTAGGTAGGGTCTGGTTGTAGAAACTGCAGCACAGAGCCCTATGTCCCCACTTTGCCACTTCATCTACCTTGGATGCCTCCCTGCAGATGCAGTTTCTGTATACACTTTCTTACCGGTGTCTTTTATTATAGCAGCAACATAATGCAGTCACCACACTCACTTAGCTGAAACACAGTCAATAACTCACCCTTCATGGGCTACTGGAATTGTGACTACAACTCTGGGCCTTCGGACTACAATCATTCATCTGAGGAAACAGACAGAAACTGAGGGGAAAAAACTGGAACACATCTTATTTCTACAGAGAGGTGGGGAAAGAGATTTCCAGGGGGGCAGTGACCTCTCATGCTCCCCCTTAGCTACAGGGCTGCTGCTTCTATCTTCCTCCAGCAGTCTAGGGGTGCACTAAGCGATAAGTATTATATACAGGACATTTTTAAATAATTGCCATGCATCTTGGCTTTGGTAAAAATTCTAAGACTAACATTAGTAAACATTGGTTTCACACTTTAATCTATTTACAAATCATTGCCATGTAAATATCAGGGACAAATGATAAACACCACCACAGTGAGCTTTGTTTAGAGAAACCTTATACAGGAATATAATAATCAGATTTCTCCCCCAACTGGGTGCAACCACCATTCTCCTCACACTACCCAGGACATGTTGTTGCTGGTAATCTCACCAAATGGAGTTGAAATTTCTGATTTACACATATTTCTCAAACCAGTGAGTCTATGGAATGTTAATATTCAAGAATAATGGACAGGTGTGCTGGGTTTTTTTTGCAGGTGAGCGTACTTAGAGTATTGAATGAATGGTAACTAAATACCTATTTGTCATATGTCTAATTTGCTGGGTATGTAATTGGTGCATTATTTTTCCATAACAACCTCCCACATTTGTAAAGCCATTTCTCTAGTTTTGGACTATTTTTCGTCTCCCAGAGAGAGGCTATCAGTAGCCTAGCAGCTACAAGATTCCTTCATTTCTCTTTGGGTGACCCTTTCTGTCAGGTTTTACATTTTTGTCGGGGTAGGGATTTGGGGGATGGGGTGGGGAGGGGGGTGCTGGTTGGTCAGGGCTTTTAAAAACAAATAATTCCCAGCTTTTAGTGTTTGCGTGAGGGACACCCAAATGCAAAGTCAGAAGATGACTGGTAT
Organism: Malaclemys terrapin pileata; assembly: GCF_027887155.1. Taxonomy (NCBI): domain Eukaryota; kingdom Metazoa; phylum Chordata; order Testudines; family Emydidae; genus Malaclemys; species Malaclemys terrapin. The sequence goes on along the minus strand of NC_071508.1, from coordinate 50,535,151 downwards.
TTCCTTGTACAAAGTACAAGCTTGCCAGCTCCTGCAAGCTCCTACCCCATCCCGAGGCTACAAGCACCGCGCCCTTCTTGGGGCTAAGGATACCAGAGAGAGAAAGTAAAAGCGAAACGACGTCCCTTTGCCGACCAGACTGACAGAGCTCAGACCGGGGTAGACAGAGCAGAGCGACCACCACCCCCTGGCTGGATCGGCCGCGGGCCATGGCATGGGCAGGGGGCTCCGCTGGGCAGCGGTGCCTGCTGCTCCTGGGTCTCGGCGGCTTGCTCCAGCTGGCAGGTGAACAAGCGCTCAGCCGGGGGCGGCCGGGAGGGAGATCCACGGGCCACGGCGATAAGAGTTGCAGGAGGCCTCGGTACAGAATCAGGCCAAACTGCGGGTGCCCCTGGGCAAAGGGGTATGGGGGCCAGTGTCACTGGCGTCCTGAGCCTGCAGAGGCACCAGGAGCTGCGGGACTGGGGCGCTGGTCGCAGGCCCTGGAGCGGGGTGGGCTGGGGAGGGTTTGAGGGGCTCCCCCCTCTTGTTGCAGGGGTCAGTTTGCCTGGCACAGCTGGTGTCTGGTTTAATTCTGTAACTGCTCCGTGTTCCGATTCCCGGGCTGGGCCCAGCCTCCCCAAAGCTCTCTCGCCTCTGTTTGCCAATCCGATCTGGCCTCTCCCTGGGGCTCCAGGGTTACCCTGGCCCTGGCTGTTTGTTTAAACCAGACGTTTAATATTTAACTTACAAAGGGCCATTCGTTTAAAATGTCACAACTGGAGGCTGAGCCCGGTGGGGAGGTGGTGCTAGTGAGTCAGTGACAATCCCCACTCTGACTGGTACCGGAGTGCTTCTTTTCACTGTTTATTAATTATTGTTATGCTCTCATGGCAAGAGTTTGAGTGTTAGGTCTAACGTAATTAGATCTCAAGCCACTACTGTATCAGCCTAAATTCCCCCTGTATTTTCAATGAGGTAGCCTCTGCTGTGCTTCCTGTTCTATACCCTAGGGTTGTAGGTTGCTGTGGGCTATTAGTCAGTTGTGATTAACCACAGAGTTGGTTACATGGTGAGCAGATTCCCCTCTATCAGTAATTTGTACTGATTACTGAATCAGCTGTTCTTAAATTAGTTAAAAACACATGGGGACTTTTTTATATGAACTGCACTATATAAATGCAAGATCAGTCTTTAAATGCAAATTTGACCTTATTCAAAGAGTGCAGCTCATATAAATGAGTCCCAGGGTTCTTTAACAAATTTTAGCACAGCTCATTGTACAATTTTTTTTATTTATATATAAATAAAAAATAAGTTGGTTGGACTGGAATCTGGGACAAGCTATTGCCACTTAAGCTGCATACCTCTAGGCTGGTACTCTTTTTAAGTAGGCAAGAGCACATGAAGGATTGCAACATCAACACACTCATGCTGGTCTGTTGCTGGGTTGACTGTTCAAGATGGAAACACTCAATTCAGACCAAAAAAAAAAAAACCCCGAAGAAAGAATCTGTCTACCTCCCTTCTAGAAGAAAGAATCTGCCTACCTCCCGTCTAGTAGATTCAGGTTTTCTGACTACGACTTACCCTCCATGCCCGCGCATAGCACCATATTGGCTCACATCACTTCAGAAAGTATCATTAGGGAGGCTTGGTCTACGTAAAGTTCACTTTAGTATAACATACGTTGCTCAGAGGTGTGAATAATCCACACCCCTGAGCGACGAAAGTTACACCGACCTAAGTGCCAGTGTGGACAGCGCTATGTCGGCAAGAGACCTTCTTCCACTGACATAGCTACTGCCTCTCGCAGAGATGAGTGATTATGCTGATGAGATCACTCTCTCCCATCGGCATAGAGCGTCTTCACCAGCTGCGCTACAGCGGTGCAACTGCATTGGTGCAGCTGTTCCACTGTAGTGCCGTGCTTCTAGTGTAGACTAGCCCCGAATGATAAATTGCTGCATCTCTTCAGGAAGTACTAGTTTTAGGGGCATTTTCCTGTTATCTCAGAATCAGTCAGAGGTGAAAGTAAGCTGGTCCGGTCTGGTATGGCGTACGGGTAAGAGCAGGTACACAGCTGACTGTACCGGCAGGGGGAAGCTTCCCCGGGGCCCCTGGCCCTTTAAATCGCTGCCAGAGCCCCGGGGCTCTCGGCTGCCGCTACCGCTACCATGGGGCTCTGCGCGGTGATTTAAAGGGCCCGGGGCTCCTGGCCGCTGCTACCACCTCACTCCGACAATGATCTAAAGGGTCTGGGGCTCCGGCTGTGGTAGCGGCAGCAGCTGGGCGCCCCAGGGCTCAGTGGCGATTTAAAGGGCCCAGGGCTGGGGCCCTTTAAATCAGTGCCAGAGCCTCGGGGCAGCACTGGCGGTGGCAGCCGGGAACCCCGGGCCCTTTACATCACCGCTGGGCTGCGCTGGAGGGCTGGCTGGGGGAGTCTGGCCCCAGCCCCGCCCTTTCCGATTGAGCTGCCCCCCCACCTTGCTTAGGACCTTGGCTGCCCTGCATACTGGTAAGTCTCTTAAGTTACTTTCACCCCTGGAATCAGTTATCCTCCCACCTAACTCAAAGCTGAAGTTGGTTCCTTGTTCAAGGCTCTCAATTCTTTATTCAAAGGCTAATTTTAAAAAATCAATGTAAGTTTACATTTTTAGAAATTTCACCAAAATAAAAGATATTTGGAATAAAACAAAGGAAAATTTTGTAGCAATATAGACCCAAGCGAGGCCCCAAACCTACATAGTGTGATTGCTTCTTAATCAATAAGTAACTGAAATTTCAGGAAGTATAAACGACAAAATACTTGGGTTGCTAGACCATGCTTAAGTCTGTGCCAGAAATCCAAGAACAAGCCCTTCAAGGACTCTGGGTATGTACTCTTGTTGCTAACCCATCCTGAAAGCCATGCCAACATGTCTACACTTCACTGTTATCCATACTAGCTAGATTAACGCTACCACAGGTACGCTTACATGTGCTACAATCACATTTTTCATTTGCAGTGCAGACATACCCTGCATGATCACTAAAAATAGGCTTGTAAAAGGATGCCAGCCATTCTTGTTGGACCAGATCCTTAGGGCTGATTATACAGTAGCCATGGATGGGGTAACCCCTCACTGTCATATAAACTGGGATTTATCCCACAACTGTTGGCTCAGTGCAGGAACATCTTACCCCTTCTTCACAGAAGCAAGTTGGGGAATTGTTTGGGAAGGGAAGAGGAGCTCACATAAATCAAATACATTAGAAGCACGAGGAAGACCAAGGACAGGGTAAACCCATTACTCAATGAGTGGAAAAGACAACAACAAAAATGTGGAAATGCTAAATGCTTTTTTTGTTTCAGTTTTCACCAGAAAGGTTAGTAGCAATTGGTCATCTAACATAGTGAATGCTAGTGAAAATGAGGTATGATCTGAGGCGAAAATAGGGAAAGAACAAGTTAAAAAATACTTAGACAAGTTAGAGGTTTTCAAGTAAGCAAGGACTGATGAAATACATCCTAGAATACTCAAAGAGCTGCCTGAGGAGATATCAGAGACATTGAACACTCATGGAAGATGGGAGAAATTCCAGAGAGCTAAAAGAGGGCAAATATAGTGCCAATCTATAAAAATAGGAATAAGGACAACCTGGGGAATTACAGATCAGTCATCTTAACTTCAGTACCCAGCAAGATAATGGAGCAAATAATCAAGCAATGAATTTGCAAATACCTAGAAGATTACTAAATAACAGTCAATATGGATTTGGCAAGAACAAATCATATCAAACCAATCTAATAGTTTTTTTTGACAGGGTAACAAGCCTTGTGGATGGGGGAAAGCGGTAGATGTGGTATATCTTGACTTTAGTAAGGCTTTTGATACGGTCTCACAAGACCTTCTCATAAACAAACTAGGGAAATATAGCTTAGATGGAGCTATTATAAGGGGTGCATGATTGGCAGGAAAACCATTCCTAGAGAGTAGTTATCAAGGTTCACAATCATGCTGGAAAGGCATATTGAGTGGGGTCCCGAAGGGATCGGTTCTTGGTCCAGTTCTGTTCAATATCTTCATCAATGATTTAGATAATGGCATAGAGAGTACACTTAGAAAGTTTGTGGACAATACCAAGCTCAGAGGGGTTGCAAGTGCTTTGGAAGATAGGATTAAAATTCAAAATGATCTGGACAAAGTTGAGAAATGGTCTGAAGTAAATAGGATGAAATTCAATAAGGACAAGTGCAAAGTACTCACTCCATTTAGGAAGGAACAATCAGTTGCACACATACAAAATGGGAAATGTCTGCCTAAGAAGGAGTACTGCAGAAAGGGATCTGGGGGTTATAATGGATCACAAGTTCAATATGAATCAACAGTGTAACACTGTTGCAAAAAAAAAAAAAAAAAAGCAAACATCATTCTGGGATGTGTTAGCAGGAGTGTTGTAAGCAAGACACGAGAAGTAATTCTTCCGCTCTACTCTGTGCTGATTAGGCCTCAACTGGAGTATTGTGTCCAGTTCTGGGTGCCACATTTCAGGAAAAATGTGGACATATTGGAGAAAGTCCAGAGGAGAGCAACAAAAATGATTAAAGGTCTAAAAAACATGACCTATGAAGAAAGATTGAAAAACTTGAGTTTGTGTAGTCTGGAGAAGACAAGACTGAGGGGGGCATGATAAGTTTTCAAGTATATAAAAGGTGGTTACAAGGATTAGGGTGAAAAATTGTTCTCCTTAACCTTGAGGATAGGATAAGAAGCAATGGTCTTAAATTGAGGTAAGGGAGGTTTAGGTTGGACATTGTGAAAAGCTTCCTGTCAGGGTAGTTAAGCACAGGAACAAATTGCTGAGGGAGGTTGAGGAATGTCGGTCTTTGGAGGTCAAGAACAGGTGAGACCAATGGTTCTCAACCTATTTACCATTGTGAGCCACATATGCAGCTCTCTATGTGTTATGTGGGCTGCATCCACACAATATATAAACTACCTGTATGGCCCTGAGGATGTCACATGGGCCACAGCTGTGTGCTGATTGGGCCGCAAGTGGCTTGCGGGCTGTGGGTTGAGAACTACTGGATTAGACAAATCTAGTTATTACTTATTCCTTCCTTAAGTGCAGGGGACTGAACTATTGAGGTCCCTTCCTAGTCTTACACTTCTATAATTCTATGACAAGGAATTGGTGGTGTGTCCCTCTTCCCCTCACCCCAATGGTGATGGGGACCAAGCAACACAGTTTTTCCTTTAGAGGAGATGGACAAGTGGCTTCTGACTGGGACACTGAGTCTGGTGCTCAGGGCACTAGCTTGGGACTCAACTGGGTTAAGTTCTCCGCTCCACAACAGACTTCCTGCTTGGCCATGGGAAAGTCATTCAGTCTCTCTGTGCATCATATCCCCATGGGTAAAATGGGGATAATAGCACTTCCCTACCACAGGGGTACTGTGAAGATAAAATATATAAAAGAGCCTGAGGTGCTCAGCTATTATGGTAATAGGGTCCATATAAATACCTGGGATGGATGGATGGATAGAATGCACATTTCTCTTCTATTAGGTGCTGCTGTAGTTCTACCACAAAGCTCCAGTGTATTACATGTAATATGCAGTGTATTCACTTCTAAAGTTCCTCCTGCACTGTAGTTCCTAAGGGCCTGGGCCGCCCAACTAGTCTGTGTTATCTCTATTATTTCATTCAAATAAAAGCAAAAATTGTTGTTCACAAAGTCATTATCAATTTAGGAAGGAAAGCTTTCATTATATTTCCATTGAGACAGGTTACAGGGGATTATGGGTGAGCAAACAGGCTACTAAAATATTGAATGATCCTTCAGCCAAATAACTGCTTTAAAAGGAACCTTGCCTTTAGGATGTATTACTCAAAATATATACTTTCTGTTTTGAAGAAACTCTTCAAGTGCGGATGGGAAGCACCCCACAAATAGTGTCACTGAATGATAACATCTTCATACCATGCACGATCTCTGGGTACAAGACAGAAGAACTGGATATCAAGAATGTGGGAGTTACCTGGTATCTTAAGCCTCCAAGAGCAGACCAAAAAGAGGAAGTATTCACATTTCTGACTGGAGAACATTTTCCTCGTAGAAATGGGGCCAATATGTCTGACAGTGACCTGAGAAGAGGAAATGCTGCACTCTTTCTACCACAGATACAGTTTAAGGAAGCAGGAACATATACCTGCCACGTTACTGTAACCCCTTTTGATGCTCAGGGAACAGCTGTTTTAGAGGTAGTTGGTAAGTGATTTTATTGTAGTATTTCTTTCATATTGTATCCTGGGGACTTGAAGGCAGATGATTTGAATATGGGAGTCCATCTTAGTGGTACTAGTTTGCTCACCCCATAGAGCCTCTGGGGAGGAGTGGGAATTGCATGATATAAGTGGAATAGCCCAAGAAATTGGGTAAGTTGTGCTGCCAGTAATGATGGCAGGAGTTTGGCGAGCACACCTGCCCTGGGAATGTATATGTGGATTTGCAGTCTTCATCTTTGAGGTTTCCTATACATCTCCATCTTAGTTGCCTTGGAGAGGCACAGTCCCTGTTCTCTATTCACTATCACTTTCCTTGTGTCAAAGTTAGACTCAGGACTCATAGTTTGTCAGACCACTCTGTTTTATTAGCACAGCGCTCTGCTAATACATTCAGATAATGTGAGCCTCCATGCAAGATTCAGTCTTCTTTATACAGATAAAAGGGTGCGAACTAAACAAAGGGACAGAGAGAGCAAAATTGTAAAATATGCATGGAGCACAATATGCATATCCTGCTTCCTTGTTAACTCTTATCGATCTAAGACTAATGCTTCACCAACTGCCCTTAAGTGGCAAGTTAAGCAGTTAATGTCTGCGTTCCTGCCCCCCTGGCTTGCAGCATTTCTCATTTCTACTTAAAGGTACATACAGCATTCTTTAATTCATTCTATTTCTTTAATATAATTCATTTCACTTTCACAATCCCTCCTTTTGGTCAAGCTTACGCAAAGACCAACAATTATTGGGTTCCACATATTAATAGTTCTTTATCTCTTCGTTCATCAGTGATATTTGACATCATCATATTAGCACTCTGTTTTGGGGCAGTCACCTGCGTGGCATACCTTACACAGTTCTGGATACAACAGGAGATTAACTGAAAACATACAAAAATCATTAGGATTCCACACAGGATAGTCAGGGCTCCCTGAAACAACCAGTTTCCTATGCCAGAGAAATTGAATAGGTTACTTAGCCACTTCCATAAATAACTTGGCTCTTCATGGGGAAGATATGCAATTTGTTCTAAGTGACTAGCGCGATCTATTACCTCATTGGTGTCGTCAGGTATGAACACACAACATTCTTTTCCAATGAGAGCACAGGTCCCTCCTTTGGCTGCCAGCACTATGTCCAATGCCTGACGGTTTTGGAGGGCCATCTGTGGGATCGCCCCTGTTTCTTTGGCCAGGGTCTTTAAACTCTCTCCGGTTTCATTTGCCATTATTTCAACTACTGCTTGTAACCTTAGGAGCCTTTTTGCATGGTGTATTACTCCCCCAAGTGGGATAAGGGAACTGCCAATGGCCTCTTCCCAGGTCAAGGGGCTTATGTTATTTACATACCATTGGGCATCTGATAAGTCCCTTCTTCTTCGCCTGAAATTACGAAGGCATTCTCGTGGGAAAGACCCTAGCACTCGGAATTGTGGGAAGAGTCGGGCGGGATAACAGATACCTGACCAGTTAGCTGGTAACACAGTATAAGCTTTGGTCCCACAAACCCAATGATGGCCTATTAAGGCTGGGAAGGGTCGGTTGCACCCATTTGTCACATAGGTGCCTACAAAGGAGGAGTAATATCCTCCGAAGGGTACAGGGTAATTCTCCTTACGAGGAGTGGTGTTATTTGCATGGCATTGAAAGATTGTATTGTTTTCACTAAGGTTACTGTAGGGGGAACAGGAGATTGATTTTTCTGTTTGATCCCAGGTCGAGAAAAAATTCATATCCCCATACCCGGCCCGCCACTCTTTAGTTTTGTTCAAATAATCCCATACACCATTGGCCACAATATGCTGAAGGCAATGACTTTTTCCCAGATCCAGCCCTGTCCCATTATACACCCAACACCAATGACCTTTTCCCTCCATCACACTTACCCATTTAGATACATTTATTCCCACTGCTTCCCAAGTGTCATTATTGTTCCATGTTTTGTTAAACGGACGAGGTCCTCCAGTGAGGTCTGGGGAATTGAATGGGATTGCCAGGACAGGAACACCAGCTTGAGAGTGAGCTGGGATGTGGCTGCAGACCCAGCAATTAGAAATATTAAGAGTCTGAGCTATCCACACTTGCTGCTGGATAAAAGAATTGTCATTGTGGACTCCCCAGACCTTAAGACACCAGCAGCCGAGGAACAGGCGCCACCAGAGGCTCATGTTGGAGGCAAGGCCCTTCCGGTTCTGACAACCTCAACTGAGGGAACAGCAGTCACGGTTTTACATCCACCAGGCAGCAGGCGCTAGGCTCATTACTGCTTCTTTTTGGGCCTTGCTTTAGGTCCTCGTCTGATTCTGGCAACCCTTACGAGAGCGTAGATGGTAAGGTATTGCAGGCTGTTCCTCTACGTCTTCTTCTGGAGTCAAAATTGACTCTGCATGGTCCTGAGGTGATTGGTTTGCTGGTGGGTGCCTTCTTACACTGCGAAGCATGTATGCACGCTGTGATGCCAGACAGTTTAACAGCCATCTGGATAGTAAGCAGTATCTGATGATTCTTTCTTCTTCCTTGACTCTGCCTATAACAATGGCCTTCACACCTTATCTTTTCCTGATGCATACATTCCTTATTCACACAGATTGAGAATACAAACAGTAGTATTTTATATGGAGCAAAAAGGCATTGCAAATTAAACCTTGCTAAGTTTTACAATCAATAACCAAGACAATTTACATTGAGCCCCAGGCCTTCAATGTTCCTCTAATCTACTTAACATAGACACAATAGAGAATCCTGTTTCTTACTTACTAAACCTTAAAACAAAAAAATGTATATTTAACTAGAGGCCTACTCTGTAACACATATAGGAAACCATAGTAGACATTATAACTTATTCTAAAACAAAAGGGTGACCATAATCAGTCATAAGGATTGTTCTGGTCTGTCATTCCTTTCTGCTATTCAAAAAGGGTGGCTGACAGGGATGAAATCAAATCATACATTAATTCTTATGGGACATTATAAGATCCTGCTCCTACATATCCCACTTTTGACACTAAGATTATTAATCGCTAGTGTCACTTCTTATTTAGTCCACGTAATAGAAAATACTGGGAGGTGATTTGGGCCTGTGGCTCTAGCTTTGCATACATTTGTTTTATCCAACAGCACATTTCAAACGTTACAATTAAACACATATAATTTAAAATCAAAAACAATTAGGGTTAGTAACATTAGTACGCCACTAGTTGTGGGAGACCATTCAGAAAATATATTATACCAATGGTAAGCTGTTATGTCTTTCTGCAGTGGCAATTCTTAACATGTTGCCATTTGCATGTATAATATGAATGGTTTGGTTTCCCACATTGCCCTTTTGTTTGTTTTAGGAACTATGTTACCTTTTTACCTTTTGTAAACACATTACTTATATTACATTTACATATGTCTATTGGATGGTTGCTAACACTTCCATTTTTTTAAAACACTTTCCCCCCCAAGAATTAACACATACACATAGCCCATTATACAGTACTTTGGTCTCATTATTCATTTTATCCCACATACAGGATCCTAGTGAGATGTATTTACTACAGGGCTTTGGAGCAACAGGCATGGATAAGCATACCCACTTTTATTTGTTTCTTATTAGGTTGTCCTGTAGCTGATATTAGCTTTTTCTGAAAGACAAAAATAACATTTTTCTACCCCTTTTGGGGTGGCATTCGTTATTGCTTAAAATATTCCTTTCTTTTACAAATACCCTTGCTGATTGCAGGCAAAACAAGAGGAATTACCTCCATATTTTCCTGTGTTTTTGTTCTATAGGCAGGCCAGGTTTTAATGGCTTCTATCTTTTAAGAGTTATGGGGAAATTATCCCACTGTTCAGTCATTAAATCCATGAGGTGGTGTACCTCAGTTTTCCCTTTACAGCAGACCAAGGTTACAATGTCTTTCCTGCTGTATTAAGCTTTAAGTCTGTTCACAGGTAACAGCTGAAAAGCATCATAACCATAAAGGATTCCCCCCCCCCCCCAAAATCATACACACTATACATTGTTACAGGGGTACTTATTAACATTAAATGTATTTTAATTAAAGGTATCTTGTTATACTGTGCCTTTTATTTAGACAATTTGTTTGCTGACCAGGTATGTTCTTTATCTGCAACTTCTTTGTGCTGGCAGTTCTCTCACTTCCTTTATCAGTTAGATAATTTGCATCATCACAGGCTTGGCTTTTGGATTCAAAACCATTAGCAGAGCTCAGAGACTCTGTCTTAAAAGGAACACAATTAACTTTTACCAGAGTTTTGATTACTTTTAACTCTTGCTTCCAAAACACACACAGATCTGAAAAAGAAAACACAGTCTATTGTAGCTCCTTTGGAGCCCTAATAGGATTTTAATTAAGTAGCATGTTTCGTTTGCATTTCTTTTACCCCCTCTATAATATACACTGCACACGTCTGCACATTCCTTCTATACTTTAACTTTTAAAACATTAGCTATATTAATTTTTACATAAGGTGTAACTGTTTCTTTTGTTCTTACAGAGTTTTATGTACCCTTATCAAAGAGACAGTCTGATTACACAGAGCCATTTTAAGGCTCAGTGTTTCTAACATTGCTTCTTTTTGTTTTGTGCACCTCACCCCTGCTGTTGCTTCAGAGGGCCACTGTCTTTATTCTTTTCCTACAGCTTTCATTTGCTATTTTGTTACAAAAACAAACAAACAAACAAACAGAATCCAGAATCTCTCCCTATTTTTCTGATTTTGACTGTCCTGCTGCAGTCATGACTTGGTCTTTATTTGAAAACATTTAAATTTTGTAAAGAATCAAGTTACCCCTTAAGGGTTAAATACCAAATCTCAAAGTCAACCAACACTGATTACCTGTGTCTGGCAAAAAGGTCTGTCAGTTTTGCAACTTTGAATTAAAGAGTCAAATGGATTTTTAGTGGCATTATAAACAAAACAAAACCAATTTATCTTAAACTTACAAAACAGGAGTTTTACAAACCTCACATATTCCCACAGACAGACAGATACATACACATTTTCTCTCCCTTAACATCCCTCTTACACTGCTTTGTTTTTACATAGCTGTACATAGATTACATTACCTTTATACATTTGGGGCAGTTAAGTTCGAATAGAACCCACCCAATGTTCTTTTAGCAAATTTGACTCAATTGTCCGTAGTCAAATGATATTAATGAGATAGTCTCTTTACCTGGATTATTTACAGACATTCCTCTGGAAAAGGGCCCATTTTTCCTTTAGAGTGGCTGCAAAGAAACCAAGAATTCTTTAACAAGATCCTTTTAAACATTTTCACAAAGTTTAACTGTTTAATTCTCTCCAGCCTCTGTAGAGTTAACTTTTCACTCTTTCCTTAAATCACTTGTTTATTTCCCAAAGTGACACCGTTATCAACTCAGATTTCACCCTTTTAAGTATTGTTCCAGGGGTTCATACTTGCACTTACTCCTGACACTATGCCCTTAGGGCTTCCAACCTGTTTTTTTTTTTTTTTTTTAGTTTCTTTATCTGTTGCTTGCCTGCTTGTCTGGGCCCAATCCTGCTTTTTCCAATGAACCATTTTTGTGAGTGATATTGTGGTCATTTCACAATTTTGAAAGAAATGCTTAAGGAAAGGGACCAGAAGGGTGGGGGCTAGTTGAGGAGCCCACCCTCCTTGCTGAATTGGTAATGGAACACTAAAGAATCAGTTTCTGAGGCAAACAACGAAGGGGAACAGAACAAGGGGCATTTTATCCTTTTTACAATGAGAGGGGAGTATGAAGGGAGTTGGGATCGATCCGGGGTTGTTTAGGGCTACCATATTTGAACTTTCAAAAAAGAGGACACACCGGGAGGGGGTAGCCCCGCCCCCTAGCCACTCCCTCCCACTTCCTGCCCCCTGACTGCCCCCCCCCCCCGAACCCCCAATCCATCTAACCCTCCCTGTCCCTTGATTGCACCAATCCCTCTCCACACCCCCGCCCCCTGACAGGTCCCCCCCCCCCAACCCCTGCCCTATTCAACCCCCCTGCTCCCTGTTCCTTGACTCGCCGCGCTCCCTGCCCCACCCCATCCCACCCTACCCCACCCCAGCTCACCTCTGCTCCGGCTCTGCCTGTGCCTACTCCCCTGAGCGCGCAGTTGCCCCGCTTCTCCGCTCCCCTCACAGGCTTGCCTCGAATCAACTGTTTGCATGGCAAGCCTGGGACGGAGGGGGCGAGAAGCGGAGCGGTGCGGCTGCGCGCTCAAGGCAGCAGGCAGAGGCGGAGCGGAAGTGAGCAGTGGCGGGGAGCGGTTCCCTTGCCCCCCCGCCCCCAGTTAACTGCTGCAGACAGTCCTCCCTGCCCCAGCTCACCTGAGCACTCTGCTTCTCCCTCCGCCTCCCAGGCTTGCCGCACAAAAGTCTGGGAGGGAGGAGGGTAGACGGGAAAAGCGGCATGCCCGGGGGAGGAGGCGGGGCCTGGGATTTGGGGAAGGGGTTGGAATGGGGTGGGGAAGCGGCGGAGCAGGGGGAATGCGAGCAACCACCGGCGCCGGCTAAAAAAGTTGGTGCCTATGCCCCGCACAGTGCTGCCGGCGTGCAGAAGCTGCAGGGGAGGGGCTTTTGTTGCCAGAGAGGCCGCAAGTGAGCGGCTCAATCCGGTGCGGCTGCCCTGTCAGCCGCTTTTGGGTCTTTAAATAGCCATCCAGGGGGAAATCCCGGACATTTTTAGCTTTTTACAAATTCCCCCCGGACGGCTATTTAAAGACTCAAAAGCCGGACATGTCCGGGGAAACCCGGATGGATGGTAACCCTAGGGTTGTTGTTTTTTTTTGTCAGAGAACAGGGTGAAGGGGAGCGCTCAGTCTGGTGGTGGGAGAGGAGTCTTTTAATAAAGCTTTTAATTTATTATTTGAATATTTGAGAGAGGCGAGTTTTGATTTTGTCCACCTATGATTTGCCTCTTCCCACCACTGCATGAAACAATTAACCTCTCCTTTAGCCAATTTAGTTTCAGGCTGGCCGAGTTTGTTTTTTAAGATGTCCACTCGGTCCTTGTTCCAAGGTTTTAACAGTGGCCACTGAGTTTTGGGATCTCCCTGAGTTAGCCTAGACCATTTTTCCAGAAATTTACAGGAGTCCGGACCCTTCCTAAAACTAAGCCGGCGTTCCTTTAGGGAACTGTCCCGACTTAGACGTCTGGTTACCAATACAGGAGGACTTTACACACATCAATCACACAAGAAGGAAATTCGGGTTCATCAGAGCGATGCCCGGTGCAACACGCAAAAGGAGTCCACAGGATACTGACTCAATCGCCCTTGCTTTCACACCAAGGGTTTTACCCAAGGTGCGGTGCGGCTGCGATTGTGCAGATTTCACTCACTCAGACCGCGGGGACAGGAACCCCTTGGTCGGCCGATCCCTGGATGGAGATGGCACCCAGACTCAAAACACTCCACAGGAGGACAGATAGACACAGAGACAGGACAGTCCTCAGTCCGGACAAAACACAGAAATAATTACCTGACCAGATTCCTGATGTCAGATCCCGGGATCCCTACCAGAACAGAGTGGGAACCAACAGGTTCAATGGCGTAGACCTCACTGTGGTCGTGCACCCTTCCGTTCAGGAGGAGGACCGCTCGGGCCAAATGCCCAGGTGCCGGCTACCACGGTCGTCCTACAAAAACGGTCAGGAATCACACAGCCCCAGTGAAGACGGTTGCCATCTCGGTGGAACCTCCAAATTGTCAAAGTTAGACTCAGGACTCATAGTTTGTCAGACCACTCTGTTTTATTAGCACAGCGCTCTGCTAATACATTCAGATAATGTGAGCCTCCATGCAAGATTCAGTCTTCTTTATACAGATAAAAGGGTGCGAACTAAACAAAGGGACAGAGAGAGCAAAATTGTAAAATATGCATGGAGCACAATATGCATATCCTGCTTCCTTGTTAACTCTTATCGATCTAAGACTAATGCTTCACCAACTGCCCTTAAGTGGCAAGTTAAGCAGTTAATGTCTGCGTTCCTGCCCCCCTGGCTTGCAGCATTTCTCATTTCTACTTAAAGGTACATACAGCATTCTTTAATTCATTCTATTTCTTTAATATAATTCATTTCACTTTCACACTTGCTACAAGCAGAGAAGACTGCAGCTCATTTTCCCCTGCAACATCTCCACAGTAGTATCAGTCTAAATATTCCCCTTCCATGATTTTTTTTGCAGATGAGTGAAAATATGGATCTAAGTCAGCCTGTTTGTCATAATCGTTAAGGTTCTAGCCAGATAAGGTTTTCATTATCCAAACCTTAGACTTGCAGTGGCATTTTCACTAGTCTGAAATGCTCTAAATCTGGGACACTATTATTTGCTCTCGCTCTATTTTTTTTTAGAAAGAGCAGAGAATAACAAAACCGACAAGGTCCTAATGAACATTTGTGCTGTTTATCATCCAAGTAATATTCCCTACTGCAGTCATATTTCTGGGGAAAGATGACACGCTTAGGGAAAAAAAGATTAAACATTACACATACCAGACATTTAGGTAATGTGTGTGTCACAACAAAACTAACATTATTAAAGTGTCACCATCGCTATGATTATAATCTAACGTACTCTAACTTTTTTCTTCATTCAGCTCAACCAACTGTCAGCCTGTCTCCAAAAGAAGTTATAATAGAAAGTGACAAGGAGAAGACTCTGTCATGTGAAGTCAATAAGTTCTATCCAAATTTGGTTGACATTAAGTGGATGAAGATTTCAAAGAATAACCAGGACAGTAGCGTAGCAGCAGAGGATATCTGCACAGGAGCCTCTGTAGAAAATGAAGACGGCACATTTAATGTCACTAGTAAATTAAGGCTGCAACCGTCTTTGCAAGATAATGGAAATGTCTATAGATGTATTGTGAGTCACAAAACATTTCCTGCCGACTTACTTCTCAATAGCGTCTTGACTGTCACAGGTATCCATCCCCTTTAGGGTCTTATCTCTTTTCTTTTGATATGTCATGTGTTCCAGAATGCTGTGTCTAGACCTCTTTTGAAGGAATTTAAACCATGTCAACCTTTTGCTATCCCTGGGGTGCCGTGATACCAGGTGTCATCTGAGATAGACAGCAGGGCAGGAGAACTGGCCATGCAATGACACTCAAAGAAACAACTATGGAGTGGGAGGAGTGGCAGAGCAGCCAAGGAGAGCCAGTTTACAAAAAGAAGAGGTTGAAATATGTTGTGCCGCTCACACCTTTGAATATCAGAGCTGTTCCAGGTGTACCATCTTAGTGGCGTGTATTTTTGGTGGTAGGTCGGGCTAACAACGTTTTGGTGCCTCTCTGAGCTCACTGAGTTGATCAAGACTTGTCTTTAACAAAAGGCTGGTTTTGACTCTACAATACATTGCAACACATTTTTGTGGTCTTCATTCTTGAAGGTTTGCAAATATGTAATGTTTTAAGTGGGGGTTTCAGTACTCTTAGTGGTCGTTTATTATGGCCTTTGGAAGCTCTGATCTGATACCACAAAACATACCTGGCAGTTATTCTATGGTCTCTTGAGTAGTTCAATGGGTAATAATTTTAGGCCTACATTAACTTGTGTGTGACATTTCAAATATTCAACAAGGAAATGAAGGAGTAGATATGTTTCACTAAATTCTTTGATTTGAGCAAGTTTAGGATTATCAGATATTTTTTTTTCCATTCACAGCCCCCAGGTCCGATTCAAGCATTTTAATTGGAGTGGTCATTGGAACAATAATAGCCTGTATTATTGTGCTCGGTTTGGGAGTTTTCGTGTACGATAAGTGTTTTAAGAAAAGTAAGTAGTTTTAAAAGTGCACTGTGCTAATGATATATTAATGGAAACAAATAGATTTAGAATTCAAATATTCACAAGAGCTAACACTAGTGGACAATCTAACAAGAATCAGTACATCACCATGCTCTTTAGCTGCCCGTCAGTTAAATGAAGCTTAGTCAAATGTCCCAAAAGCAGTACACACCATTGCTTTTGTTCCCCTGCTTATCCAGCCCCCCATTTTCACTGAATCCTTCAGATGCCTCTGAAGTCCTTTGGGAAAAAATTAGGGATCATTTTGTATTTTACTAGAACATTTTAAACAAATTGGAACATGATAGGTATTAAATAGGAGAAGTGACAGGCTTGGTAAGAAATGCTTTGCTTTCATATACTGTCACAAAAGGATTTGCTCTTAAAGTTGCCTTTTTTTGGTTTAGTAGGTGAGTGTCATTCTGAAATTTTCCATACGAACACAGCATCAGTAGTAACTGGAAGTAACTTAAAGTGATAGCTTTTAACAATATGATCTATTTTTTTAGTACTAACTGTACAGAAAAAATACTGATACATAAAAAGGGAGATGAAACCCTTGCTCAGATCACCCCTTTATTGAGAAAGATTCATGTGAAAGACTGAGGACT
This sequence comes from Malaclemys terrapin pileata, assembly GCF_027887155.1. Lineage (NCBI taxonomy): Eukaryota > Metazoa > Chordata > Testudines > Emydidae > Malaclemys > Malaclemys terrapin. The sequence goes on along the minus strand of NC_071508.1, from coordinate 50,518,496 downwards.
ATATGTATCTGACCATATAGTCACTTATCTGCCAAGGACTGTGGAGAAGAAACAACAATTGGGGCATTTGAATCAAGGGAATTCAACCATATGGTATATTAAAAAAATACAGCATTGATAAAGATAGTTCATGTTGGTAAGCACAATGCTTTAGCATATAGATATACAGTGTAACTTTTATACAGTAGAGGTAGAAAAATTGCACTTCACTTTTTAGTTTGTCATTCTTCACAACATGGTGCATCGTGCAACTAACTTATATATTTTATTGCAGTTCCACCAACAATAATGGCATTCATAGGGAATGTGGAAATGAAACATTTAGAAGACACTTCTTTGTATTGTCAATTTTCCGGCTTTCGTCCAAAACCTATAACCGTAGCTTTTTTTCTGAAAAAGTATCAACAAGAACAAAAGGAGACAATTTACTATTGGAACAGTGAAAAGGATGACATTCAACGAGATGAGGAAAGTGCTGCTCTCCTGTCTACGTCAAAGAATTTTCAGTTTCAGATATACTTGAAGTCACTAGATAATGGCACTTTTGAAGTTCCATGCATCATTCATATATCTCCAAACGTGCATGAGCTAAACAAGGCAGAGATTTCTCTTGAAATTATACACGAGGCCCTTCAGCAACGTCCTGCTATGGCAATAACGGAATTGAAGGTCATAGGTAAGCAAAGTGCTCTGCAGTATGCAAACTTTAGTTTCTTCAAGTTCAGTCACTGTCTGAATTAAGAACGTAAGAACTGCACCATACTGAGTCAGACCAATGGTTAATCCAGCTCAGTATCCTGTCTCCAACAGTGGCCAGTACCAGAGCTTCAGATGGAGTGTACAGAACAGGGCAATACTGGAGTGATCCACCTGTCTTCCCCTCCCACGCAGTCAGATGTTTAAGGACACCCAGGAGATGGGGTTATGTCTCTGACCATCTTGGCTAGTAGTCATTAATGGACCTATTCTCCGTGAACTTAACTAGTTCTTTTTTTAACACAGTTATACTTTTTGGCCATCACAGCATCCCATACCAGTGAGTTCCACAGGTAAACCATGTGTTGACTGAAACAGTACTTCCTCTTGCATGTATTAAACTTGCTGACTATTAATTTAATGGGGTGACCCCTGGTTTTTGTATTGTGGGAAAGGGTAAATAACACTTTCCTGTTCATTTTTTCAACACCCTTCATCATTGTATAGACCTCTATCATATTCCCCCTTAATTGTCTCTTTTTGAAGCTGAACAGCCCTAATCTTTTTAGTCTCTCCTTGTGTGGAAGCTGTTCCATGCCTCTGATAATCTTTGTTGCCATTCTCTGAACTTTTTCCAGTTCCACTGTATCCTTTTTGAGATGGGGCAACCAGAACTGGGCATAGTATTTAAAGTGCAGGCACAATATGGATCAATATAGTGGCATTATGATATTTTCTGTCTTATTTGCTATCCCTTTCCTGGTAGTTCCTAACATTCTGTTAGCTTTTTTGATCATTGCTGTGTGGAGCTGAAGTTTTCAGAGAGCTATCCATGATGACTCAAAGATCTCTTTATTCAGTGGTAAGATTTAGTTTAGACCCTATCATTTTTTACAACATGCATTACTTTGCACTTTTCAATGTTGAATATTATCTGCCATTTTTTCATCCAGTGACGTAGTTTTTTGAGATCCCCCTGTAACTCTTCGCAGTCAGCTTTGGACTTAGCTATCTTGAATAATTTTGTAATTATTTTTGTTGACAATTTTATTGTTGACAGGTTCATAGCTGGCATTACAATAAAATATTTCTCCTCAAAATGAATATTAGCTCCACATTGCAAAGCCATCTGATGGGAAATTCAGGCAGCATTTAACCTTGGGTTTTTCCATTCATGGCATTTTGAGGCTGGGTGCTCTTTGTCTCTGAGGTTATAAGAGCTATTCACTTTGCCCCAGATTCCCTTTGCTTGAAGATCTTTGGCTTTACTTATCCTTACTTGGCATTGCTGTTGGTAACAGATTATGTCCTATCTATGTGTTAATGTTAGTATCTCAGTACTGAATTCTTAGGTATCTTCTCATGTTTTTCCAAGAACTAGTAAAGTCACAAGGTGTTTCCCTAGTTTTCATTTGGAATGCTTGGACATGGATACTTGTGAATAACAGACCCTTTTAAGTATTCAGAAAGTATCATTTAGATTTTGCATTAGAGAACTTAAAGGTTAAACTTGAGATATACATAGAGTCAAGAAGCAATTACAGACACTGTGAAGTATGCCTTGCTAGCACGCTGGCCTGTGGCATGTTAAAATTAAAGGGGCTTCCTTAATTGGAATGGGATCCAGATCTACCAACTCTCATTTAAAACCAGGGACTAACTGTATATTGAACTTGACCCCATAGCACAGAACTTTTCTACTGTGTCATTGACAACATGGTTGAGTTTAGCTGCTTAAGATAGATTTGTTGTCTTGGCATCACATTTTCAGTGTTGGAATGGCAACAGTTACATGTAGATTGAGAATTATTTCTTCCCCTGGACATTGACAGTGCATTCTTGATTTCAAGCTCTTTATAGGTGAATCAATCTTTTGTATCTGCTCCTGAAATTTATATATTGTGTCTAGAACTGAGATGACAGCTAGTCATGTGCTTTCTCTAGGGTTACCATAAGTTCGTTTTTTCCCGGACATGTCCGGCTTTTCGGCAATCAAACCCCCATCCGGGGGGAATTGCCAAAAAGCCGAACATGTCCAGGAAAAATACGGACGGGCACTTCCTCTCCTGCGGCTGCTCTGCTCCTCCCCTGACTCAGACTTCGGCTCTGTTTAAGAGCCAAGCTGCCCGAGCCAGTGCTACTGGCTTTGGGCAGCCCCCTTGCCTCCGGACCCCAGCCGCCGGCCGGGCACTTCTCCTCCCCGGCTCCAGCTGCTCTGCTCCGGCGGCGCAGGGTCCGGAGGCAAGGGGGCTGCCCGAAGCCCGTAGCGTTGGCTCGGGCAGCTTGGCTCTTAAACAGAGCCGAAGAGTCAGGGGAGGAGCACAGCAGCCGGAGCCCGGGAGAGGAAGTGCCCGGCAGGGGGAACAGGGTCCGGAGGCATAGGGGCTGCCTGAAGTCCGAGTGCTACCGGCTTCATGGTTTGCCGGGCAGCCTCCAGACCCTGTGCCCCCGGCTGGGCGCTTCCCCTCCCGGGCTCCAGCTGTGCTGGGGAAGCGCCGGCCGGGGGCGCAGGGTCTGGAGGCTGCCCGGTAAACCGTGAAGCTGGTAGCGCTTGGGCAGCCCTTTTCGCATGGCTGGGAGGGAGGAGGGGGAGTTAGGGCAGGAACTTTGGGGAATGGGCGGAGTTGGGCGGGGAAGGGGCGGAGTTGGGGCAGGGCCGGCATTGGGAAAGGGGCGGGGCCAGGGCCCTGTGGAGTGTCCTTTTTTTTATTTTTTAAATATGGTAACCCTACTTTCTCAAACTGACTGACTGCTTAGTAGAACAGTTGTATTAGTGTGTAGCTCTACATACAATGCATTAATGAAGCAACTTTCTGCCTAAAGTTAGAAGTAGCAGTATGTAATGTCTGCTTTCTGTTCAGTATATAATATTGATAGATATCCAACGGGATTCTTGTGGGCAGTGAGGTAGATATTTTTCCTGAATAAACATCAGAAAATCTCACTTGCAAACACATGTAGACGTCTGCAGAGAGAGAAGCTTGAATGTAACCTTTTATTTTGTGATTTTGATCTTTTAAGTTCACCTTTAGGTGTACCTGAGCTCAGTATTTTATTTGGCCTACTGTAAAATATTTTATCTGAGTGAATTATGACACTCATGTATGTTGAATGCTAAGTATTAAGATAGCAAATGAGATGAATGTGGTAGAAAAATTTAGACATAAGGTCTCCTGAAAGATGCTCAGCACCCCCAAATCCCATTGATTTCTATGGGAGCAGATGGCGTTCAGTACCTTACAGAACTGGTCAGGTGCTGATCATCACATTTTAAAAAGCTGATTCTTGTTAAATGCACAAATCTCATTGTTTTCCTTTCTAGCCGTGCCAGTGTTGGATCCAATCCTGTGTTCTACAGATGTGCCAAGACCAGATGAGCCTATAACTTTGACTTGCAGAATTCATTCTTTTTTCCCTGAAACAATTGATTTGGCTTGGTATAAAGATGGTGATGAAGTGCCAGAGGAACCCTTCATTAGTGATGTGACAAGGGGACCAGATGGACTTTTCTTCTGCACCAGTAGTTTAACATTACATCTTGGAGTTGAGGACACTGGTAGGAGCTTCATATGCAAAGCTAAACTTAAAGGCTCACACCAGTATAAAGAATCTTCTTGGAAGCTGGAAAATTTGAGTAAGTTAATTTTCAAAATACTATTTTATTAGTAGAATGAAAACTGTAATGACCATCACCATAACATACACATTGCTTTTAAAGGAAAAATTATCGATCTTTGGGTGACTTTCTGCACTACTCAGGTGCTCCCTTTTAAAAAGTGAAATACAACCCTCCACAGAGGGCCAGCAGAAGGCCTAGGCACCATCAAAGCCATATTTTGTGGATTTAACTGCTGCATAGGCTTAGAGCTGCTAGATCTTTGCACGGGGGTGAATTTCATCAAAAGGCCACATCCCCAGTAGGAAAAGGGGTGTATTTTTACACATTAACACACATTAAAATCCTACGGTAGACAAGACTGTTACAATTTTGATAAGTAGGAGTTTTGGTGTCACCTCAGTGAGCTAACACGTATTGAAATTTTGGTTTTTTACATGTGTAAAAATCCATAACAAACCATGTTTTTTCTTAGTGAAGACAAGGCCTCCCTGTTCTATCTCTAGGCCAGATCTTACACTCCTTATGCAGGCAAAATACCCTTTGAAATCACTGCAGGTTTTGCCTGACTAGAAAATGAGTGGGTAAGTGCAGGATAGGGTTACCATTCGTCCGGATTTACCCGGACATGTCCTCCTTTTGTGTGCTAAAAATAGCGTCCGGAGGGAATTTGTAAAGCACTCACAATGTCCGGGATTTCCCCCTCCCCTGGCAGAGCAGAGCGAGCGGCTGGGAGGGCTGCAGGAAAGTCCCGGGCTGGACTCCGGAGCAGCTTCCTCCTCCCACCCCCCCCCCCCCTGCATTCTGAGCCGGCCGGCAGCTCCTCCTCCTGCAGCCCGCTCCGGCAGCCCTGTGCAGGGCCAGGGACCGGGTTTTGTGTTGTGCTGGGGAGCTCAGCCATGTGTCCGGCTGGCACAGAGCCCAACACCCTGTTCTGAGCAGCAGGGTAAGGGGGGGCAGGAGAAGGGACAGGGAGGTTCTGGATGGGGCAGTCAAGAAACGGGTGGGGGCTTTTGGAGGGGAGTGGAGAAAGTTTTGGGCAGTCAGGGTACAGGTAGGGGGTAGGGTCCTGGGGGGCAGTTGGGGGGGGGTCTTAGGAGGGGGCAGTTAGGGGACAAGGAACAGGGAGTCTTAGGTAGGGGGTGGGGTTCTGGAGGGCAGTTAGGAGCAGGGGTCCCAGGAGGGGGCAGTCAGGGGACAAGGAGCGGGGGGTAGGGGGCTGGGAGTTCTGGGGGGGAGCTGTCAGGGGGCAGGAGTGGGGAGAGGGATCGGAGCAGTCAGGGGACAGGGAGCAGAGGGGTTTAGATGGGTTGGGAGTTCTGGGGGGGCTGTCAGGGGGCAGGAGTGTGGAGAGGGATCGGAGCAGTCAGGGGACAGGGAGCAGAGGGGTTTAGATGGGTTGGGCATTCTGGGGGGGGCTGTCAGGGGGCAGGGGTGGGGAGAGGGATCGGAGCAGTCAGGGGACAGGGAGCAGAGGGGTTTAGATGGGTTGGGCGTTCTGGGGGGCGCTGTCAGGGGGCAGGGGTGGGGAGAGGGATCGGAGCAGTCAGGGGACAGGGAGCAGAGGGGTTTAGATGGGTTGGGAGTTCTGGGGGGGGCTGTCAGGGGGTGGGGAGTGGTTGGATGGGGCGTGGGAGTCCCAGGGGTCTGTCTGGGGGTGGGGGTGTGGATAAGGGTTGGGGCAGTCAGGGGACAAGAGGCAAGGAGGCTTAGATAGGGAGTGGAGTCCCGGGGGGCAGTTAGGGGCAGGGGTCCCAGGAGGGGGCAGTCAGGGGACAAGGAACGGGGGGAGGGTTGGGGGTTCTGGGGGGGGCAGGAAGTGGGAGTGGCAGGGGCGGGGCTAGGGCGGGGCTCCTCCCGTCCTCTTTTTTGCTTGTTGAAATATGGTAACCCTAGTGCAGGATCACGTTTTATTCTTTTACTATGTATAAAAGAAAACCAAGAACAAATGCCTCCCCCAGAGTTTTCTTTAAAAATCCTGTGCTTGGTTCAAGTTACCAACTTTTCTTTTCTGATCCCAAACTGATGCCTACACATGCAAAGTTTCAGTTCTCAGGGAGGTTGGGGACATTTGTAAACTGTACATAAATGTGGCATGCTTTACTCTCTGAAGCATTCCTCTGGGAAATCAAATATATATATATTTTAGGGCTGTCAAGCAATTTAAAAAATAATAATGATTAATTGCGTGATTAAAAAAATAATAGAATATCATTTATTTAAATATTTTGGATGTTTTCTACATTTTCAAATATATTGATTTCAATTACAACACAGAATACAAAGTATACAGTGCTCACTTTATATTTATTTTTGATTACAAGTATTTGCACTGTAAAAAAACAAAAAATAGTATTTTTCAGTTCACCTAATACAAGTACTGTAGTGCAATCTCTTTATCATGAAAGTTGAGCTTACAAATGTAGAATTATGTACAAAAAACTGCATTCAAAAATAAAACAATGTAAAATTTTAGAGCCTGCAAGTTTATTCAGTCTTACTTATTGTTCAGCCAATTGCTCAAACACATTTGTTTACATTTGCAGGAGATAATGCGGTCTGCTTCTTGTTTACAGTATCACGTGAAAGTGAGAACAGGCGTTCTCATGGCACTGTTGTAGCCGGCATTGCATGATATTTATGTGCCACATGCGCTAAAGATTCATATGTCCCTTCATGCTTCAGCCACCATTCAGGGGACATGTGTCCATGCGGATGACAGGTTCTGCTCGATAACAGTCCAAAACAGTGCAGACCGACGCATGTTCATTTTCATTATCTGAGTCAGATGCCACGAGCAGAAGGTCGATTTTCTTTTTTTGGTGGTTCGGGTTCTGTAGTTTCCGCATCGGAGTGTTGCTCTTTTAAGACTTCTGAAAGCATGCTTCACACCCTGTCCCTCTCAGATTTTGGAAGGCATTTCAGATTCTTAACCCTTGGGTCGAGTGCTGTAGCTATCTTTAGAAATCTCACATTGGTACCTTTGCGATTTGTCAAATCTGCAGTGAAAGTGTTCTTAAAATGAACAACATGTACTGACTCATCATCAGAGACTGCTATAACATGAAGTATATGGCAGAATGTGGGTAAAACAGAGCAGGGGACATACAGTTCTCCCCCAGGGAGTTCAGTCACAAAATTTAATTAACATTTCTTTTGACGAGCGTCATCAGCATGGAAGCATGTCCTCTGGAATGGTGGCTGGAGCGTGAAGGGGCATATGAATGTTTAGCATATAAATACCTTGCAATGCCGGCTACAAAAGTGCCATGCAAATGCCTTGTTCTCATTTTCTAATGACATTGTAAATAAGAAACGGGCAGCATTATCTCCTGTAAATATAAACAAACTTGTTTGTCTTAGCGATTGGCTGAACAAGAAATCGGACTGAGTGGACTTGTAGGCTCTGAAGTTTTACATTGTTTTGTTTTTAAGTGCAGTTGTGTAACCAAAAAAAAAAAAAACAACCGACATTTGTAAGTTGCACTTTTACGACAAAAAGATTGCATGATTGCACTACAGTACATGTATAAGGTGAATCATTTTTACAGTCAAATATTTATCATCAAAAATATACACTTTGATTTCAGTGACAACACAGAATACAATATATATGAAAATGTAGAAAAACATACAAAATATTTAATACATTTCAATTGGTATTCTGTTTAGCAGTAAGATTAAAACTGCGATTAATCACAATTAATTTTTTAAATCGTGATTAATATTTTTGAGTTAATCATGTGAGTTAACTGCAATTTATCGACAGCCCTAAGATATAAATAAAATAAGACATCAAATAATGAAAGAGACTTTCATAGAGGTAACATTTCTGTTTCTGAGAGACAGGATGTGCAATTTTTTACAGAACTGTATCATTTAGAGTCTCTACCTCTTTCCGTCAGTTTTATTCCCATTTTCATTCCTGTTATTTTTCTCCTTCCTCTCCTTTTGCTCACATACAGCCATTAAGATCTTTGCTCTCATTGGAAGTATTGTGAGCTATTGTGAATTTCTAATTAATAGAAACACAGCGGAAGGTCTGTACTTTTGCTTCTGTTTTCTCTCAACCGCCTAATCATTCTACTTTTGCCTAGTTGAGTCTGGGAAAAGCCAGACTTGAAGAAGAGCTCTATGTAGCTCAAAAGCATGTCTTTCTCTTACAGAAGTTGGTCCAATAAAGATATTACCTCACCCACCTTGTCTCTAATATTTGGGACCAACATGGCTACAACAATACTGCAAGTAACAGTGGAAAGTCTCTACTTTTACTTCTGTGCTCTTTCACTTCCTAATCATTTTACTTTTGCCCTATTTGTTGTTTTATTTGCAGTATTTACTCCAAAAGTCTCAAATATTGTATGTGAGCCCAGTATCCCCAAGACTGGGGAGGCCGTCACATTATCTTGCCAGGTGACAGATTACCACCCAGCACAGTGTCAGGTGCGCTGGATAAGAGGCTTTGAAGAACTCACCGAGGCTGCAATTAAAACCCAGGACCCTCAACTTGATACAGCAACAAATCTGTACCACAGAGTAAGCCAGGTGACATTTACACCTGAACCTGAGGACCATGCAGTAGAGTTCACTATTGAAGTCATCCATTGCAACAGAAGTACAAAGAAGTCCCATCCCCTCATGTTAAAAGGTGACTATTTAATTGTCTGTTCTTTGTGCAAGGTACTCCTGCTTTCTCCTTTAGTCTTCTTTACCTTATATGGGAAGGGCACAGGCCTAGAGCAGATGTTGATACTGTTTGGACCAGCATTAACTCTCCTGGAGATATCTGATTAGTGACTCAGGAGGAATACTGTGTGGTGCATCTTCACCATAGCACAGCTCCCCCCTGGCCACAGATCCTGCCCCCACAGAGATGAGGTGTGGTGAGGATAAGGAGTGAGCATGCAGTGAAAATGCTGCTCCTGCTCTCATCACCACTCAGTCTGGCTCCGCAAGGATCTGCTCCCTTCCCCTTGTATATAGAGGGTAGAACATAGAGTAATTTATTCAAGTAAAACACTTACTTGTCCCAGTGTCAATAACCAACAGATTTCTGACAAGCAACCATACAATAACAAGCCAGTGTGTGTGCAAGGTAGAGAAAAATACTCAGTAAAGAAAGATTTAGATGAGAATTTCAAAACCATTGAGAGGATCTGGATACCGCATTGCCAGTAACTTTAATGGGAACTCGGTGTCCAAATCTCTTAGGCAAATTTAACAATCTCAGGCTTTAAGAGACTCTTGGAAGCTTGAAAAATTTATGAACAACAACTAGAAAACAAGCACTCTTAGGTGTTATGGAACATTTCCCTCTCCGTGTCTTTTTAAAGACTAAAAGTATGAAGTAACTTCCTGGGAGCTCAACCAAAAAGCAAAAAAGGAACTATTTTTTTAGAAAAACTCCGTAACTGAACAGTTACTGAGAGGTATATAAATTAGGGGGTCAAACTTCATAGCTTTTGTAGGTCAAGCTCATTGCACACACCAGGTGCCCCTTGCATCCCTCCATTCTCCACCACAAGCTTCCTGTATGCCACCCCTACATCCCCCTCTCTTGCAGGTACTCCCTGCACCCTCACACCCTCTCTAATGTCAGGGGTCTGTATCCCCCCGCAGGCCCATACTATTGTTCTCCATTCTTCCTCCATGCCAGGGTTTCTGTTTTCTCCCTCCATTAGCCCTCCCCCATGGTAAGATCTGTGTGCTCCCCATTTTTCCCCTTGCCCTCTGCCAAGGTCCCCCATTTTTCCATTCCAGAGGCTTTGGATACACTCTCATTCCTCCATGCTCCCTACTTCCCTCTTCCAGCCCATGCCAAGGGTTCTGGGTATCACTCTATTTCCCCCTTACCATTTTTGTGTTTGTTTTTAGTCCCCCCCCTTCTCTCTGGGAGATAAGTCACCATATTAAACTTTATTGGGAAGATGGGCAGAGCTTAGATGGCAGAGGGGGAGTTAGGCGGGAATGTGTTAATGAGTGCCATCAACTGGTTGTTGGATCTATAGAAAATTAGATAAGCGGTTGAAGCTGTTGTCTACGCTAACCAGATGCTAGCGCCCATCTTCATGCATCCCACTTTCCGATTTTCCATTTTTCACCAAAATCAGTAGCATTCTGCCCACTGATGTCTATAACATTTCCTGAACTTTTGGAATTAAGCAGATGCAGCATTTAAGAATTCTTGCATTACAACCAGATAAAAAACAGAGAAATGTCATCAAATTGAGTGTAGGACTTCACTTCCCTTGGCCAGTTATACACATGTATTTATGGGGGGTGCAAAGTTATTCTTGAAATATGTTTAAACTACCAAAAGCACAGTCACTTCCATAATCCTGAGCCTTTGGTTACTTCCTGTGTATCAGACCCACTAGCTACCAACTTCACATTCTACTCTGTATATATTTAACATTAACACAAACAATAGTAGTACCTTCTTGAATATTAATTTTGTTTATGCAGATAAAATATATTTCAACACTTTTTGCAGGTTTCCCAAGAATTACAAGTATTGTTCTTAGTCCAAATGATGTGGAGTATGGAAAACCCCTTTCTCTGACCTGCAAAATCATGGATTTCTATCCCAGCGATATTCAAGTCCGGTGGTTTCAGGAGAACGATGAAATCAAGAAGGGTTCATCAGTACAAGAGCCAAAGCAGGATACAAAGGGCCTTTTCTGCACATCTTCTGATCTTCAGCTAATACCCTCTGCTCGAGATTATGGCAGAAAGATTGGTGTAATGGTGATGCACAAGACTCTGACAAAGCCCATTAGAAAAAATGTGTATCTAAAGCTCCCAGGTATGTTTAACAAGTCTCTGGGTCTATGATAGAGCAATGAGTTTTCTAGAGATTAGGAAAAAAGTATTTTTGTTTTACAGATAGAGGGCCAGATCCACCAACCATGGTGCAGGAGGGTGTAAATTATACCCTCTAGCAACAATGAGATTCACCTGGCTATTGCTCTCCCTATTTGTGTTTTGCCAGGGGCAGTTTAGGCTCCAGTCAGGACTGCATGGGGGTCCCATAGATGGAGTCTGCTGAAAAGATATAGGGCCAGAGTTTCAAAGGTAGATATGTGCCTAAAGATGCAGATCGGAACCTAGTAAGATCTACAGAAGGCACCTATATGATATCAGTGCCTAATTCCAATTGCTTTTCAGTGGGAGTTGGGCACTTAACCTGCCAGACCCATTCATAAATCCAACAAAGTATTTATCTATATCTTTGAGCACCTGAAGACCTTTGTTAGTGTGCCCCCTTGACTATACCCCATTGCTGGCTACTTTTGGTGTAGCAGTAGTCCATAGAACTCCCTCTACAGACCACCCCACCCCGAGGGACTTTTTGCCTCTGGGACCTTGTGCATTGCTTCACGTTGGCAGAAATTAGGATTAACCCAGGCTGAGGTTAAAGGTTTGTCTGTCTTTTGCTAGCCATTTAAAATTCCAAGTTTCAGAAAGATCTGGGATTCCTCCTATGTGTTACAAATAAAGAGACACCCCTTTCTTTCAAGTCTCTCCTAACGTGTATCTTGTCTGTAAATGGGCATAGTCACTTTGCAGTTAGACATCTGCAGCTGGTCTGTGTCAGCTAACTCAGGCTCTCGGGGCTTGGGCTGTAAAGCTGCGATGTAGACGTTTGGACTTGGGCTGAAGCCTGGACTCTGGGACCCTGTGAGAAAGGAGGGTCCCGGAGCCCAGGATCCAGCTCAAGTCTGAAGATCTACATTGCACTTTTACAGTCCCACCGCCTGAGCCCCATGAGCCTGGGTCAGCTGCATGTCTCTAACTGTAAGGTAGACGTACACTTAGAGTCTCAACCTCCCCTTTCTGAGGGGCGTGGGACATGGATTGCGGATGGGTAGGGCCCTACCAAATTCATGGTCCATTTTGGTCAATTTCACGGTCATAGGATTTTAAAAATTAGCTGAAATCCTGATATTTACTATTTATATCTGAAATTTCATGGTGTTTCAATTGTAAGGGTCCTGATCCAAAAAGGAGTGTGGGGGGGAGTGGGTTGCAAGGTTATTGTAGGGGGGGTTGCGGCACTGTTACCCTTACTTCTGTCTGCTGCTGGTGGTGGCACTGCCTTCAGAGCTGGGCAGCTGGAAAGTGGTGGCTGCTGGCTGGGATCCCAGCTCTGAAGGCAGAACTGGTGCCAGCAGCAGCACAGAAGTAAGGATGGCGTGGTATGGTATTGCCACCCTTATTTCTGTGCTGCAGCCTGCAGAGCAGGGACCTCAGTCAGCAGGCACCGCTCTCCAGCCACCCAGCTCTGAAGGCAGCAGCAGCGCAGAAGTAAGGGTGGCATGCTATGGTATTGCCACCCTTACTTCTGTGCTGCTGCTGGCGGGGCGCTGCCTTCAGAGCTGGGCATCTGGCCAACAGCTGCCACTCTCCAACCACCCAGCTCTGAAGGCAGCGCAGAAGTAAGGGGGTGGGGGAGTAGGGATAGCCCAGTGGTTTGAGCAGTGGCCTGCTAAACCCAGGGTTGTAAGTTCAATCTTTGAGGGGGCCATTTAAGGATATGGGGCAAAAATCTGTTGAATGATTTAATTGGGGATTGGTCCTGCTTTGAGCAGGGGGTTGGACTAGATGACCTCCTGAGGTCCCTTCCAACCCTGATATTCTATGAATACCACAACCCCCCTAAGGACTTCCAAATTGAGGAACACTGGTCCCCCCCTGAAATCTGTATAGTATAGGGTAAAAGCACACAAAAGACCAGATTTCACAGTCCATGACATGTTTTTTATGGCCATGAATTTGGTAAGGCCCTACAGATGGGTGTTCCAGATGCATTTATTCAATCACAATCCTCATTATTCTAATGAAGTGCTTAGCAGCACATGCCACTCTTTGGCCTTACTCCTGCTCCTGGAGAGAAGTGATTTGGTGGCAGAACTCATTCATGCAAGATCAGATTCCCTGGCTCTCTCTGTTCTGCTTAGCACTTTTAGCCTGTGCTTATATGGCAGAGTACTGTGCACGTGTCCTTGTGCAGGATCAAGCCCAGGTGCTCGGTCCCATAAAAAAAAAAAAAGTGAATATTTTGCTGGTCAATTATCTTTTCTTGATAAATCCCATTGATAGTGTCCAGGAGTGTTTTACTGCACTGTGTTTCTAATGGAAAACTATCCCTCCTTTTTAGCAAAGTCTCCTGCCGTTTCTGAGATTAGAGCAACACCCGCATCACCGAAGGTCAATGAGATTGTCTGTCTTGAAGTTTCCATATCAGATTTTGCGCCGGAAAATATAAAAGTTGCATGGTATAAAGACTGGTCAGAGTTACCTAAAGACAACCATAACATAGATACTCAAATTGGAAAAAATGGTTTATGTTTCTCTACATTGAAAACACAATTTACTACGAATGCATCTGATAATGGAAAAATGTTCAGATGTGAGGTTATTCATCCAGCAACAAACTCCTGCACAGAGAAAAGGTTTACATTGAAACTCGATGGTAAGTTGGATTTTTTAAATAAGGGCCTGTGATGGGAGGCACTCACCTCTTGAGTGCCTGTTAGCAGCTGAGTGTGGTACTGCGGTCCTTTTCTCACCTTGTGCCTCCTGCAAGCTGACCTTGATGGGTCTTCCATGACCTGGCCCCCTGGCTGAGTCACTGAGTCCAAATGAATCACTTCCAGGGAAGTAAAGAGTTCAATAAATGAACAGTCCTGTTGCCCCTACTAGAATGTTCAGCCCTAGCTCTGAGCCCTTTGTTTTCGCTGTCACATAAGCCCTGTCCCCTTCTTGGGGTTCATGCCACTATGGCGATAGGAGAAACCCAGGCCTACCCACCACTCCAGGGTTCCACCCTACGGACATTATAAACAGCAGTACACGTTGCTTGATTTTAGTTTGTTGCTGTTTCTTCCTTGGGCCTCTTCTAGTGTCACTATTCCCTCAGAGCTAAGGATTTTAGATTCTCTCTCTCTCTCCCTGCAAACCCAGTTTAAGCAAATGCAGCAAGAAACAAACTCTGGTTCTCCCTCAAGAGCACAGCACCCTTGACCTCTAGTCCCAGCTAGGAACTAACCTTTTAAGGCTCTGCAGGTCCTTTTATCTGAGCCTGCTAGCTCTTATTGGCTGCTTCCATGAAGCCTCTCTAGGCAGCACTCACCTTTGCTGCTCCTTTCTGTTTCACTTCACTGCTTCCTGGGGCAGGGTATAGCAGAGCAGTGTGGCCTCCTGTGGGGAGCCACAAAGGCCAGGTGCACCCCATCACGGGGCCAGTTTTAGGTTGGGTAGCACCTTACTCCACAGATACTTACGTTGATTTCAGTGGAACTGGCTAATGAAGGAAGGGCCAGATTTTAAAAGTATTTAGGCAGGTAAACTTGCCTATCCATCTTTAAGCACCTAAATACTTTGAAAATCTGCTGCCAAGATACTACTCAGTGTGAGTAAAGGTGTCAGGATCTGACCCTAAATAAGCTTGAGTCTCTATATAAGTATCCGTGTAGAATTCACTGCCATGGGAGGCTCGGTTCTGAACCTTAGCTTTCCCTCCCAGCATCATCCACTGAACTAACTATATCCACATCCTTAGCATTATAGAGCAAATGGCCTTTAGATGATCATTAAAATGGAGATAGAACCTCTCAAGATACTCATGCTCAAAACTTGGCTTGTTTTAATGATCAGAGAAAATAAGTGAAATGAGTAAGTGAAGTAAGTGAAAAGACTTCTGTTGAGTTCAGAGGAGTTTGGATCAGGTCCTCTGACAGTGAATGTGAAAACAGATGCATTAAATAACGGGATGAGAACATATTTATAAGGATGCCATGGAACTGTACAAAATTTCGCAATGTGTATAATTGTGTGTTTTCCTACTGATATGTTAACTACACAGATGATAAATGTATGTTTGTTATAAATAACATGGTATTTCTTCCTACTTTACAGATTTTTCTACCAGCACTGGAGATATCCAGTCAGAGTGTGTATATCAGAACTACACATTGAGTGAGTTTTATATCAAACTGCGAAAAATTGCAAATCCTCCTTCTAATAGCAATGGTCCAACCCATCACCTTGTCCCCTTCAGGCACAGGGGATGGAAAGCCTACTGGGAGATCTGAGAAAGTGGCAGTGCTGTCTGATTGGCATCCTCCTCCCATTTCTCCTGTGGGTGTGGGATCAGGGATGGGTGTGTTTTGGGGCAGGATGGTGGTAGTTCAACCCTGCATAGAAAGAATCAACTCAAAAAAACCCCTAACTTTTTCACAGAGCCTTTTCAGCTGTGGAACTCGCTTGAGGATGGCCAAGGGGGATTCTGGGGTTCATGGCAGGTAGGGTAATTGGAGAAGAGTCCAGAGACCAGAAAAGGAATGTGAACACACAGGGCTTCCACACGGATGGTCCTGTTATCCAGCATATTCACAAGAACCCTGGGATTTGGGGACTGAAACCCCTTTTTGTCCCACACAGGGAGGCAGCAAACCCACCACTCCCCACCCCCAGCTGGAGGAATAATCTGCTGGAAACTCCAGAAGTGGAACCTGCTTAGGGATGATTTAAACCTATGCCACTTTGTCTTCAGTTAATTAATTGGGAAGGGGTTCTGTCACTGCAGGAGCACCTCCTTATGTCCAGGCATGGCATAACGGCGCTCTCCCAATATGGCACCCCCAGCCAAAGGTCACTCTGTCTGGTCTCTCTTCCTGTAACTTGGTCCTCTGGCCACATCGTGATTACTTCCGGAGTAATACAAAGCTCAACATGGGGCCAGTCAACTGAACTGTTCTAACTCCAAGCCCTTGGTCCTCACACCCTTTCCTTAAGGCTTTCCAATGTCCTTTTACCCATCTCCTGGTTCACACCACCTTACCAGTGGCTGACAGGGAAACCTGGGTCCTCCCACTACACTGGGTTCCAGCCCAGGGACACTATAACCTGCAGTCAAGTCTGCTCAGTCCCGTAGGCGCCAACTTCTTCTCCTGCCGATGGGTGCTTGACCCCCCTCTACCCCTGGCCCGACTCCACGACTGTCCTGCCCCCTCCCATCCCTGCCCTGTCCCCATTCCAACTCCTTCCCCAAAGTCCCCGCCCCAACTCTGCCCCCTACCTGCCCCTATTCCGACTTCTTCCCCAAATCCCCACCCCGGCCCCGCCTCTTCCCCGCCTCCTCCTCTGAGTGCCACGTTCTCACTCCTCTCCCTCCCTCCAAGCACGCCGCCAAACAGCTGTTTGGCGACGGAAAGGCGGGAAGCACTGATAGGTAGGCAGAGAAGTTGGGATGTAGCGCGCTCAGGGGAGGAAGCAGAGGAGGGGGGGTGCGGCAGGGAGGGGGAGTTTGGTTGCCGGTGGGTGCAGAGCACCCACTAATTTTTCCCTGTGGGTGCTCCAGCCCCGGAGCACCCATGGAGTCAACTTCTATGCTCAGTCCCACTCCTTGCTGCTGTTTCCTTGGGCTCCTTCCTATCCAGCCTTCCTCAGGCCATCTCCCCCACAACCTCTCTAAGTTGACCCTTCTCTCTTGCACACCCCAAGAGCCTGCGCCAACCCAGTAGCTACTACCTCCCAGCTGCTTGCCAGTCTTTTCTGCTCCTCAACTACTAGGATCTCAGGGCTACTGCTTCCTCCCTGGGCTTCCTCCTTACCATCGCTCTGTTCCCATAGCGTGGCTGCAGGCTCGCTCACCAGGCAGTCCCCCTTCTTCCTTGTTTGTTGGTGCAGCAACCTCATCGTACAAAACTATGACCGCCACATTCTTCATTCGTTTTTAGCCAAGTTTCCCATCCCCCGCCCCAAATATCCAGTCACTCAGTCTAGTTTCCTTAAGGAAAAACTTAGCCAGGGTGTTTTGGGTTTTTTTTTGCACTATTCCATTTCCCTGACATTCTCACTAGTCCCTTTAGAAAAAAGTTTTTAATTCCAAGCAGACTCAATATTTCATAAAGAAACGTTTTTTCCATAGAACATGATCAACTGTTTCTATGGTTTTGTACAGATTACACAGCCCATCTAGGTCTTTTTACTAAGTTTAACTTCTCATTTAAGGCACAATGACCTGCTAACATTCTAAAAATGACTATTTCACTTTTTCTGTCGTGACTGTGGAGTATAGTATTATCTTTGATTTTTGAGCATACATCATAGAACCTTCGTCCTTTTGTTTTCTTGGTCCATAGTTCTTGCCATTCCTTTGCAAGCTCCTCCATGGCCACACTTTTAAATTCTTGTCTACTTAAGGGTATCTCAATATCCCTCTCCTAATTTTTTAGAGCATGTTTTGCTGTTTTGTCAGCCATCTCATTTCCAGGTCTTCTGATATGCACCGGAATCCATGCTGTTGTTGCTTACATTATTTCTGTAGTTAGGAACATTATTTCACGTATTATGTCATTTCTGCTTTCCAAAGTCCCTGTTCTGATTGGCATTGTGCCTGACAAGGAATCAAATAAAATTACAGCTGCAGCTGGTCGCACATCTTTTATCCAGGTTAGTGCTAACCTTATCCCCATTACTTCAGCCATCAGAATGGTCACCTAATTTGATAGCCTTTTTGATTGCTAGATTCAAAAACTAGGAACATACAAGCCTGTTCCCACTCTACCAGTGCTGGCATCTTTTGATCCATCTGTATAGACTTGTCAAAGCTAGCCCCATTTTTCATAAATAAATTCAGAAATTTCATTGGTCATGATGTTTTTTCTCCCTTCCCTCAGTTTTTTTTCATATAGCTCTGTAAGTGAGTGGACTCACCCCTGCAGCACCTCCTGCTGGTCTCTTCCAGGAATTAGCTCTCCAGCCATCGGAGTGCCCTCTGCAGGCCAGTGATCTGCCTTACTGCTGGCCCCATGTCCCTCCCAGGACCCTGGTGTCCATTCCTCTGGGATGCTGCCCCCCTGGCAGTACCCCCACACTCTCAGGTTCTGGGTCTCCCCACCCAGGAGAATCCCCACCCACTAACCCCACCTCGCCTCAGTCTGGGCTACCACCAGTCACCATCTAGCCCCACTCTCTGGGGCAAACTGCAGTATAAGCCACTCATCACAGGCAAAGGGGTTTGGACCTGGTGCCTCTGGCTACCCGTGGGCTGCCCCCTACAACCGAGTACCTAATAGGCCTTACCAGGCCTGCAGCCTGGGGCTTTCCTAGGCCGGAGCTCCCAGGCACCCTTGGCCTTTCCCCAGCCCTGCTCCACTCCAGATATCTGGTTAAGCTCCCTGCAGCCAAGCCCTTCTTTCTTTGAAGACAGAGAGAGACTGTCTGCTTGAGCTCCTGGCTCAAGCCTTTATAGGGCCAGCTGGGCCCTGATTGGGGCATGGCCCCAGCTGAGCCTGCTTCCTCCCAATCAGCCCAGGCATCTTGCTCTTCCAGAGCCCTCCTCCAGGGCCATTTTAAACCCCTCAGGGCAGGAGCGGGTAACCACCCCGCTACACCCCCCCCCCCCCAAAAAAAACCCCATCCCTAGGGATAGGGGGGCTTCTTGGCCTGGACCAGTCACCCATGTGCCTCCAGCGCCACTCGCTTCTTTTCAAATTCCTCCAACCGCTTCCGCAAGCGGGTCTCCTCCTCGACGACGGCCACATACTCTTTAGCGAGGTCCACAGCACTTGCTTCGGCCTCATAGAGGGTCCGCTCTGCAGCCTCCAGCTGCGCACGCAGGCCAGACTCCACCAGGCCCTCTTCCTTCAGGGTCTAGGTGCCTACTGCGACCTGCTCCACTACTGCCTGGGTCCTGGCCTCTTGCGGGGACCACTCTGTCCCAGCCTCCTTGTCCGCCGTCTCTGTGGATGGCTCCCGAGCAGGTCTACTGCCATCTCTGCAGCAGCTACCTGGCTGGTCCTTGACCCCTCCACCGGAATTTGCCCTTCTCTGAGGGGGCAGGAGCGGGTAACCACCCCGCTACAATCTCCAAATCTACAAATGGTGAAATAACTGTTCAGCTGTAATTTGATTTCCCATGGTTACATTTTTTTAGTTCTCTCAATTTTTCTTTTTTATATATCTCCTTTACCCATTTTTGACTCTGATAGTATGAGGAAGTCTGTGGCAATCTAGATCATTTTGTCTACTAAGCTCTCAGCAATCCGCATAAATCTGTTGTTTACTTCAATTTTCATTATTCCCTTTTACCCAAAAGGTTTGATCTGATAGTTTCATCCTTAGATTTATAGGTGCTTCTCCAGTGGCTAGTTGCAGCACACACACTGGTGTTATCATTGTGCCACATGCCAGTCTCAGAACTTAGAAACCTGGAATTGCTCCAGGCCCAAGCATTGTTTTTGCAGCTGAACCAAAAGCTTGGGCTCTGTAGTCTAAACTGGTCTTATCAATGCTTTATACACCATCATCAGTATTGTCTTATTTGCACCCCATTTGTTTCCAGCTACACTTTTAAGTAAGTTCATCTTACTTTTTATTATCTGTGTGACCTGTCCAAGTTAATATATATATCAAGCACTTCTCCTATGCACATAAACTTGTGAACTGTCTGAATTTTTTCATCATAAAGAAATAAGTCCAATTTTCCCAGATTTTCTCCCTGGTTAAAAGCATTCCTTTTGTTTTTGCAAGTGAGAATTTAAATCCCCAATCATTTACCCACTTGGAAATTCTCTGGAGTGCTTCATTTGTCTTTTCCATGCTACTTAAAGTATTTTTGCTTAGTCCATATAGCACAGTCATCTGCAAAAAGGGAAATACCTATTCCTGTCTGCACTCTTTCTGGAAGGTCATTTATTATAATGGAAAACAAAGCAGGGCTGATAATACACCCTCGTGGACTTCCATTTTTAAGCTTGTAGGTTTTTGATAAAGCTGTTCCCAGTTTGACTTGTATAGTTCTGTCACTTAAGAAGTCCCTTATCCTCCAAAACATTCTCCCTTTTATTCTAGTTTTGACCAGTTTATATAGGGGGCCTTCCCTCTCTAGCATGTCATATGCTTGTTCAGTGTCCAGGAAGACAGTTATCGTAAAGGTCTTAGCCCTTAGGCTTTTTTTGTGCCTCTGTTTCTCATCTCACTATATGTTCAACTGTCCATCCTCCTTTTTTGAAACCACTTTGTTACATCATTTTTCTTCAAGTATCCCACTAGTCTTACGTTTCATTTTATCCATGATTTTCCCCACACATGATGTGAGGGCAATAGGCTGACAAGCATCAGATCTGGTATGTATCTTACCTGATTTTCTAATTGATATCGCCAATGGTGGTTTCCATTCTATTGGCAGCAGTCCTTCTTCTCATACATCATTATATAATCACAACAGACTCTTTAGACTCCCTTCTGGCAAGTGTTGAAGCATTTAATTACTTATATTATCTTTACCTGTAGCTGTGTTTTTGCTTTTTCTAATGATTGCAATAAGCTCCTGCACACTAAAATTTTTGTTTAACACATCATCAGTATATTCTCTCTAGACATTTAATAGTTCAGTTATCCTCAAACCTCCTTTTTCACGAAACTCATTGTTTTAATTCATATCACTACTGTCCTGTGGGAATTTTTTTGCTAAAATGCCTGCCTTTCCTACGTTGGAAACCTCACTTTCATTGTTTTCAGTAAGACCAGGTATATATTTACTTTTATGTTGAAGTCCATTCATTTGAATTTGTTTATATATTTTTGAAGGCTTTGATTCTTTGTTCAGTTTCCCCACAGAATTTTCTCCAGCTTTCTTTTTTTGTGTTTTTGAAAATTCTTTGTGCCACCACCTTACAGCATTTCTAATTCATTAAGTCGTTATTGTTCATTCTAATTTGCAATCCTTATTCCACCAGGGATCCAGATTTCTAAG
The DNA here is from genome assembly GCF_027887155.1 of Malaclemys terrapin pileata. NCBI lineage: Eukaryota > Metazoa > Chordata > Testudines > Emydidae > Malaclemys > Malaclemys terrapin. The sequence continues at coordinate 50,497,419 of NC_071508.1, read as the reverse complement.
TCTGGGGCAATTTGACGTTTTATAGATGGCCAGATCAGCTGCTGCTGTAATTCCTTTTATTACGTTATTGAATCCTCCTAGGTTATCATTTGTACCATTTCTGCATAAATTTGCATCATATTTATTCTTGAAAAAACCCCAGTCAGCTTTTGGAAAATTCCAGCAAGTAACTCCTCTTATATTTTTGACATTTTTTCAGCCTTAGTACTCAGTAAGTTTAGGGAAGTGATCTCGTCCCATTCCATCTTCTTTAATAATTTTCCAGCTGCATCTACTAGCTGGTAGATTGAACACAAGTTTACTAATTAGCCATGTTTCTTGCACCCATATTACATTAGGCTTTTTTGACATTTCAAAGATGACTTAAATTCCTATCCATACATTATTAAAATATGCACATTCAAACTAATGACCATTAAGACGATGTTACTTAAGCTGTGTCATTGCCTTCATTTAAAATTGCATGAATGTGATCTATTGAGAGATTTATGTGATCTTTAGATATTTTTCTGCTTTCTTTGCTATGATTTTAATCCTTTCATTTTCCCACCCCCCATCTGCAAGATGAATTTAATTGCTTCTGTAATGAGCACTATAAACTTCTCTTCACCTACATCAATACATCAACCCCTCCACCCCCATCCCACCTCTTCCTGTCCCCTGTCTGCCCCAGGCTCTACCCTACCCTACCTCTTCTCCCAAGTCCCTACCCTGCCTCTTCCCACCCCCGCCTCATTCCACCCTCTCCCGTGAGTGCGCCCCATCCCCACTCCTCCCAGAGCCTCCTGCACACTATGAAACAGCTAATTGCAGTGGGAGGGGGAAAAAAGTTGAGCGGTAGGGCCACCGGCAGGCAAGAGGTGCTGGGGGAAGGGTGGGGGGGAAGTTGGCTGCCAGTGGGTGCTGGAGCACCCATGGAGCACCCATGGAGTCAGCGCCTATGCCCCCCTCCCCCTTGTCATTTTCAGCATTCAGCCTCCTGTCGTTAGGGGTCAGCTGTAGCCCTACACCCAACCTGTTCCTACAGCCCAGCCCAGCCAGATGCTAGCATGCAGCCCCATCCCCGCCCAACCTAACCTAATCCCAGCCCAGTCCAGCCCCTTCCCACCTGAAGCCTACAGCCAGCCAGTCCCCTTTCTGCTACAGACTGCTTATTTTTATACTAACCTGGCCTGCTCCTGCCCAGCTGAGCTTCATGATCAGTTAAGCCTGGCTGTTCCTCTGGGTGCAGCCAGTTAACGCCTCTCAGGCCCACATTAACCCATTCAGGGTCCCTGTGGGGTCCACACTCCATACACATCAGTGTAACCATAAAAGATATCAGTGACATGTAAATGGAAAATATATAACTAACAGCAGAATGCAGCTGATTAATGAAATGGCCCTGGTACTGAGGCCTTTATTTGTAATCTTCTTTTTCTGACAATTGTATCTATCTTTAGGCCCTAGACCCATCAGTCAAGAGATTAACACCCTGAAGATAGAATGCATTACTAGCAACCCAAAGGCTGGGGAGGATGTGACACTTCGCTGTTTTGTACATGGATGGACTACAGAGAGTGCCTATGTTTCCTGGTTTAAGGGAAAATACCCCATTGAAGACAGAATAGAGAACACAGACTGTGAGAATGAGTCTGGTTTTATTACTTCTGTAACTTTTAAACCTGAAGAACAGGACAAAGAATGCAAGATCAGATGTGAGGTTTCTAATGATGAGGAATCTTTTGAGGATTCATACATTTTAAAACTTGCATAATCTCCCTTCAGTGAAGAATGTGGCCATCAAACAGCAACTCTATTTCAGTGCTTCAAGGGTTCAGTGAACAGTTACCTCATTTTTAAAAAAAAACCTCTTTCAGGAATTAAAACTTTATCAGCGTATACAAATACACTACTCGGGAGAACCAGGGTTTGAGAAAATATGGACTGTTCAGGACCCAAGTTCTTCCGCAGGATTGAAGTTATCTAGACCACTTTTTCCCCATCTCGAGTATTTTTACTTCAATTTCTTGGCCAGAGACTGTAATGATCCTATGATAAAAGAACGAAGGAAAATGGTTTTAACACCAACAGAGTGAATCCTTAATTAAAATGCATATTCACCAAGACTTGGAAAAAAATATGAAATTTTTTTTTAAACTTTATTAGTATCTTGGAAGGTTTTATTATAGCAATAGGGAAACATAGTCTGGGAGTGAATTTGAAGAAAATCTCTTGGCTAAAACTAAAGGGCAACTACTTGTATGTACATTCCTACATAAAGATATTTTCACTGTATGATGTAAATGACTCAGAAAGATATGTGTAAACTTCCACAAATTCTTGAAAACATTCCTTTATATTGTCTTAAAATAGAGATAGGCATTGATACTATATTTGAAGAAATTAAGGAACTCTAGTAATGTGTTTGTGACTTGATTTTTAATGGTGCTGAGCACACACTGCTTTCATTGATTTCTGTCCTGAATTTAACAGGTGAGCAAGATTGGAAATCAGTCTTTTTAAAGATTTTGTATATTCAAAATCACGAACAGCTTCAGTGGGCACTGTGAGGGTTTAGCCCTTTGAAAATCAGCCTATTATTGTTCTTAGATTATGAAACCTTTCAGAAGACTACCTGAAGTACAGTCTTCGCTGCTAGTATTCTAAAGAAAAACTAAGTCAGATGGATGTTATACACTCTTTGTTCCTGCATCTGCTTTTATACCACACATATTTATGGTGCTATATTGTAATATGGAACACAATGATGGTGCTTTAAAGTCTGCAAAATAACACACCGTATCAAATGGTGGAAAAAAGTCCTTGCAGGGTGATTCCTCACAAATGCTCATGATGCCACCAGAATATTTTGGATTGCAAAGGGGCTACTGAAATGTTTTAGCCCCAGGTTCCAGGGCTATAAAGTGAAGTTGAATAGTTTTAGCTTGCATATACTGTTAAAGAGTCACTCTACCTTTCAAGCACCATGTATGCTAAGCAGAAATACACTAAAATAGGAAATAATTTAGATAAAAAATATATTTTTCCACCCCAATGATCCCATAAAATGGAACAGACCAAAAATCACGAGAGAATCTTAAGAGCACTTGAGCTTGTCTAAATATGAAAGTTTAGCGTAACATGCATCATTGAAGTAAAATATAACCTTTACTCCAGTGCTGAATTACTCAGGATGGGTATCGGAGTAATTTCAATCTATCAATATCCATAGAACCCTCAAGGGAAGATAACTTCTGTGTGGACACACAGCAGTTCTTGCCAATACCAGGACAGTTCTAACAGAGGAATGTTTGCATGTAGACAGGGCCTCAGTTTACCTGTACAGTCATAGGTAAATTCCAGATAAGATTTTGCCTGTTCCTTATGATTTCTAGTTACCTATGGTGAATTCTGCAGACAATTATTTTATGCTCAATTATCCACTATTAATGCAATTATTGATGTTCATCCTACAAAGTTTCAGAGTAGCAGCCGTGTTAGTCTGTATCCGCAAAAAGAACGAGGAGTACTTGTGGCACCTTAGAGACTAACAAATTTATTAGAGCATAAACTTTCGTGGGCTACAGCCCACTTCTTCGGATATGTTACCAATCAGGGTTTTGTTTTTTTGACATTCTCTAGCAAAATCAACTGTCACTTTTGCTGGGCAAGTCACAAACCACTGACCTCTCCCTGAGCCCTTATCGATCTACATCCCACCTGAGAAATTTGCTAACCTTGCCCCTACTCTTTTCATCACCAGACATCCATTATCTCCTCTCTATTGTCAATCTCTATGCCTTTGGATCTATTTTCCCACTCACTCTGTCTTCCCAGTTACTGGTTTCCATGCCCGATTAAGAGGAAGAACATAAAAAGAGCTAGGTACCCACTAGCTGAAAGAGTGAGGAGGAGTTTCAGCTGGTAACTGTTAAGGACAAAATTGCTCTGTTGGGATGGAGCTGGCTCTTGCTCCCAGATTGAAAGGGCCAGCTTGTGACACAGGAACCTCTTGATGCCACCTGGCAGAAGGCATAGATAATGCATAGAGCCTTATAGGGATCTCCTGGGTCAGTTATATGCATAATAATTCATAAAGGGTGGCATGTGAGATCTCTGCTAAGAGCCACAAACCCCCAGCTCATCATAACCATTTCAAAATGTATGTAAAGATAATATTATAAGGAGTTATGTTCTTATACTGGAAATTATGTTCTTAAGGTCTGTGAGTTAAAGCAGGTCACCATGAGGTGACAAACATGTTTCCTTCAGACAGGCAGGAGACACTTATCTATCTGTCTGGTTGTATGCAAATTGAATATTGTATACTTCACAATGGATGCCCATTTGCATACTAAGCAACCAGATAATCAAGATTAAGAAACTAACAAAGGATCATAAAATCTACAGGAAGGCGCATACAACCAGATGGTGTCTGGTTTAGGAATAAAGATCAAAGGGCTCTTTTGATATATCTGGGGTTGCAAAGGCACACCCTGGTATCTTTCGCCGAGGATGGAAGCTGACAGCGGGCTTGCTTCATGAATGAAAGATCCCACCAGGCGTCTGTAATACACTGGAAGGATTTTGGGTGAGCTTTTGCTCTTATGACATAATAATGGCCTATTAGTTAAGTTCAGGCTCTAGTATGTGTGTCATGCTTTTATTTTATCTGTAACCTTGTTTTCAATATTGCTGCTTGCTATTATTTGAATCTCTGGTCTTGGTTCAATAAAATTATACTTGCTTTCCCTATAAACAAATGAAGTGCTTTGAGTTAAGCAGAGCTGTGTTTGGAAAGCTCTGGTGTACAGCTCCTTTGGGAGCAGAGGATCTGGGAATTCTGTGAGAGTCCAGTAGCTCAGGAGCTGGGCACACTAGGGAAACATCATGGAGGACTTGAGGTTGGAGTGAGCCTATCGCTAACCTGTAAAGAGAGAGCAAGGCCTGCAGAAGGCTGAAAGGCAGGGCTTGTATTGCCAGAGGCGGGGCCGTCTCCAGGCACCAGCCTGGCAAGCAGGAGCTTGGGGCGGCCGCTCCGGAGAGGGGCGGCACGTCCAGCTATTCGGCAGCAATTCGGCGGACGGTCCCTCACTCCCTCTCAGAGCGAAGGACCTCCCGCCGAATTGTCGCCGCAGATCGCGATCGCGGCTTTTTTTTTTTTTTTGGCTGCTTGGGGCGGCCAAAACCCTGGAGCCTGCCCTAGCCAGAGGCTGGTGGTGCTAGGGAACTGACTCACAGGAGGCACATACAAGGCTTCCTTGCCCGAAAGGCAGGTGGTAGTGAGGTGCCTCACAACCCTGGGTACCTCTGGGAAGCATCACATAGCTGTTAGGAGAGCATGCTCAGAAAGGTGTCCATGAAAAGGTGGCATTGAAAGCAGGGAGGGAAAAGGGACTACTACATCTCTCAGCATGTCACCACTTGAACATTGACAGATGCTTCATACATGTGACAAAAGAAAATTCATGTATCATCTGGACCTGCTTCTTGGCCCATTAATCTATTCACAGTGCTAAACTCTGAGGGTGCAATTCTGGCTCTATTGAAATCAATAACAAAAATCCCACTGATGTCAAAGGGGTTTGGATTTCACCCTGGATTCAAAGACTCCCATTGACTTCAGTTGGTTTAGAATCAGGGCCTGAAATCTCAAGAGGGAAAAGATGTATTCTGCAGCTCTGTCTTCCATAGTTCAGACATGCAGTTAGTGGTGGCAGTTCAGTTTTGTAAGTTGGCCACTCCCCCTTGACTTGTGCACTCGTGCAGCCCGCTTGGTCTCCTGCCACCAGGGCAACAGTCAGTGGCAGTTTGATTTGCTTGTGACCATTTCTTTGCTAACTTTAATTTGTAAAACAGACTGGCTCAGCAGATGATTTGTCAGTAACTCAGACTAATGTCTGAATCAAGAAGTTTTCAGATCTGATCTGTAGAGGAGTTTTAATGTATTGAGAAGCATACATTGCATATTGCACTTGCAATAGTTGGATCCACACAATACAACATGTAGAGTAAATGAATTCCTAAATTTAGTTCATTAAGACATTAAGCACTGTAACCTAAACAGACATCTTCATGGAACTTTTGTATTTGTCACAGATATTGCTGCCTGGTCTTGCATTATTCAATTCCACTTAATTGCAATAATTATTGTTAGAGCCTTTCTTTAAATTATGATAGCATTTGTGTTTTAAAAATGTTAACATATCAGAAATTTATTATATTCTTTGCAACCCCCTAAATAAAACAGCCTGCTATATGCTAGACTTGGTTTCTAAGAAAAAGCATCATTCAATCAGGATAAATCAATACCAAATGATCATGCAAATCAACAGAACAATCTGATTTGAAATTTAAGTGACAGAACATAAATTTAGCATGCCCAATGTTGCTTAAAATGTTACACATGCCTTTTAAAAATGCAATTGACTTTCATTTGTCTGACAACAAACAACACTGCACATACTTTTTGCTACCACCCTGAGTAATAAAAATGGTGCTTTTTAGTGAGAATGGAATGGAATCATTGATGCTCCTGTCCTTCTCCAACTGCCTGACATGGCAATAGCTGAATGCATCTTGGCTTGGGTAAGAATTCTGAGATTTCCAACAGATGTAAATATTGATTTTACAGTTTTTTAAGGCAGGGATTGTTGATGGAATGGAGGGGGAAAGAGGGTTGGTCACTGGTAAAAATTAAGAATGCCCAGTGCAGTGTTTGTGGGATAATGTTGCCTCAGTCATACTTTGTACAGATTCATTTGTAAGTGAGTAAAATTGGAACTCAGAACCAGATGGCTGGTGTTTTGTTTGTTTGTTTTGTTTTTACCAAATTCTGCCTGTGAATGTGGAGTGCGTGGGAAAGTGGCGATCACTTAAGTGAAATAACTTGCATATTGCTCTCTGATGAAGGAGGCCAGTTAATCAACAACAACAACAAAAAAAAAAAAAAAAAAAAAAGGACGTTCAGATGAGACGGTGGGAGTCTGTGATGTAAACTCACAACAGCTAGAAAATCCAGAGTTAAGGCTGCAAATCTATTCTTAACGCCCGCTGGTGCTAGCAATAGTCCAGCACATACCCGCTAGGTCAGCCCAGGCACTGAGCAACAGTCCCTAAACACGGAGACGAGGGTGCCAGTTTTTGTGGGTCAGTTCCCGATCTGCGGAGCGGGGGTTAACCCGGGCCGGTCGGGTACATTTCCCAGGCGCTGCCCGAGGGGCACTGAACTGTGGGTGGCTGCACAGTGCCTGCAGCCCGGTCACTGCCCTATATAGTCACAGCAGCCACCTGCTGGCTCCCAGCCCCGCCCGGGGCGCTGCCTTATTGGGGCACGTGTCCGAGGGAGGAAAATGAAGGGGAACCGCTCAGCCCCGTCACTTCCACGACCTGGGCCAGCGAAGCCCCCAGCCCTACCTCAGAGCATGGGGTGGGGAGCGGGCTCTGCCGGGCGGTGCTGCCGGCTGCTCGGGCTGCTCCTGTGTCTCAGCGGCGCGCTCCAGCCTGCAGGTAAAGGAGAGATCCCGGGTCCCATAAGGCGGGGGAGGATCGGGTCCAACTTGGCAAAGAGGCTATAGGGGCAGGGTCACTGGGGTTCTCCTGAGCCTGCGGATTCTCCCAGCCCAGGGTCCTGGTCCTCCCCCACCCCGGAACACTCGCCCGGAGGGGGAGTGGGTGGGGATGTGTCTGGGGGCAGGGGTGACACTTCTGGCGTCCCAAGGCTGAAGCTGGTTCCTTAGTCCCAGGTTTTAGTCCAAAGGCCATCAAAAGTCATTGCTGCGGGCTTATAGTTTTAGAAATTTCACCAGCTCTTGGATGTTGTAACAATGTATATTCGAGCAAGACCCCCAATCCCACATGGTGTAATGGCCTCTTACTTGCAATAAGTAACTGATGTCTGAGGGTGTATAACTGACAAATAACTTGACACATGCCTGCAACTATTAATCTGTTCTGCGGTAGATGGCACATGCCACTCCCTGACCTGAAGCTTTACTTCTGTGCAACATGCTGTCATATATCACCCACCCAATTTTCCATTTTGCAAATGCTCCTGGAGTGAGGAATCGGCTTTGAGTAGCTGTCAGAAAATCCTTGGCATGTCAAGGGACTCATCCTTATGACTATTAGGCTGTTCCGAAGTAGCTGGCACATGCCATTCCCTGACACACAGCTTTATTTCTGGCCCCCTTCCTTCCTTTCTTATTCAAAGAGCATTAGCAAACTGCAAGAGGGTGGGGCTATGGGGTGGCAGCATTTAGTCCAGAAATATCACCTGGGGTCAGAAAATGGCCCGTACCAGCTCCTTCAGAACAGTTTCAGAGTCTCCTCTTATTGACAGCAAAAAGTGCATACAGCCTTTAACAGCGGAAAGGTTAATTTGACACATTTTCTCTATAAAGCTTCACTCCAAACTGTAATATGTGAGCAAACCTAAACATAGTGCCAATAGCATGGAATAAATATTCTACCCCAATATTCTCAGAGATGTCCTATTGGGCAAAACCTTAAGAGTTAGAGCTGAGAAGCTCTCAGCTGAACTATTTTAAAGCCACAGATGGGTTGTAGCCTCTCAGGCTAGACGGCCACTAAAAATAGACATGTAAAAGGGAAGTATGCCAGGTATTCCTGGTGGACCAAATCCTGAGGGCTGGTTATTCAGTAACAGTGGATAGGGGTAATCCCTCACTGCCACATAAACTGTTCCATGAATTGGGCAGATTGATCTTCAGGACAGTTGGCTCAGTATGGAAGCATCTGACCTCTTCTTCACAGAAGCAAGTTGGAGAATTGTTTGAGAGAAGAAAAGGAGGTCACTTAAATCCTTACTTCTCAGATCAGCTCACAATAACCCAGTGCTTCTCCCTGACTTGGCCAGCAGGATCCCATAGCCACTGCTATGGAAAGGGGGTTGGAGGATTCCTGTGTTCTAAAAGCTTTTTCTTTTCCTTTTGTTTTTCAATGTCCTTTTAATTGTCCACCTGACCTTATCACCTCCCCTGGTTGCCAATTTCAATGTTGTCAGCTGAAAGTGCTGCATAAGGGGAGCACAGTCCTTCTAAAGTTCTTCTGGGGGCAGTGGGAAAAGAGAAGAAACCAACCCACCACCACCACACACATCATGGCACTATGAGTATGCAGTGCCTCCCCACCACTTCAGGAATCATGAATTCTGTGCTGGTGGGGTGGGTGGGGATGAATTATTTGGTGACCCATTAGGGAGGAGTTTCCCCCCTCCATATCTGCTGACGTTGCCTCCATAACTGTAGAGCCCAATTTGGCTGCATAGATATGGTGGGTAGGTTCCCCCTTGCTTCAGGACTCTGCAGTAACAATTAAATTCTTGAGACCACCATCAGACCTCCTATGGTCCATACAGGTCTTGTCAATGCAATGAGTACAGTAAGGGAGTGATACAACCTACATTCTATCCCCTGGTAATCTTCCTCAGCCTCAGCACATGCCATCTCATGTCATCTCTCCACCTGAGTGAGTGTTATACAAGGATTCCTGAAGCTCCTGGTACGTGAGCAGTATGAGTCTGAGTTCAGAAAGTTGAAAATCAATAACTTTAAACCATGTGTGAATGCACAAGTCTTAGAGGGAGCCCATAAATTTGAGAGGCTGAGGTCACAGTTCTCATCATTATTGAGTGATGCCGCATTACACCATCCTGTGTGTACAGAACACGGGCAAATGGAAAATAGGGACAAGAGCAGAAATGTACCTGAATGGAGACAGTGTCCCCATAGGCAGTCAAGCAGGAAAATGTGCATATGGTGCCATTTCTATTACTGTTATCACTTAGATTTGCCAAAGATTGAGATTATGGAGATCCTGGAGTTGTTTCCTGGATATTTTGAAACACCCAGTGAAATTCTGAGTCATTTCCAAAAATAGACTTTTTGTAATAATCTATCTATATTAATTATTCATTTGTCTTTCCCCTCAAGGGGAAGGCAAAAGAAATTGGTGATGTTGTATCTATCTCCCTAGCAGTGATGGGGAGCCAGCAGGACAGTTTTTCCTTCAAAGGAGATGGACAAGTGACTCCTGGCTTAGGGCACTAGTCTGGAACTCACCTGCGTTAAATTCTCTGCGCCACCTTCCTGGCTGGCCGTGGTCAAGTCATTCAGTCTCTCTGTGCATCATATCCTCATGTGTAAAATGGGGATAATAGCACTTCCCTACCTCACAAGGATGCTGTGAGGATAAAATACATAAAAGAGTGTGAGGTGCTCAGCTATTATGGTAATGGGGTCCATATATATACCTGGGATGGACAGATAGATAGAATAGACATTTTTTTCCCATCACTTGCTGCTGTAGTTCTACCACAAAGCTCCAGTGTATTACATGTAAAATGCAGTGTATTCACTGCTAAAGTTTCTCCTGCATTGTAGTTCCCGAGAGCCAGGGCCACCCAACTAGCCTGTGTTATCTCTATTATTTCATTCAAATAAAAGCAAAGATTGTTATTCATAAAGCCATTATCAATTTAGGAAGGAAAGCTTTCATTAGATTACCATAGAGAGAGGTTATAAAGGATTATGGGTGCAGAAACAGGCTACTAAAAAACTGCATGATCATTGAGCCAATAATAACTCTTTTAAAAGGAACCTTGCCTTTAGAATGTATTGCTCCAAATATACATTTTCTATTTTTGAAGAAACTCTTCAAGTGTTGATGGGCAGCACCCCACTGATCGTGTCACTGAATGATAACATCTCCATACCATGCAAGATCTCTGGGTACAATACAGCAGAACTGGATAGCAAGAACGTGGGAGTTACCTGGTATCTTAAGACTCCGAGGACAGACCAAGAAGAAAAAGTATTCACATTTCATGCTGGAGCACATATTTCCCATAGAAATGGGGCCAGTATGTCTGACAGTGACCTGAGAAGAGGAAATGCTGCACTCTCTCTACCACAGATACAGTTTAAGGAAGCAGGAATATATAGGTGCTATGTTATTGTCGCACCTTCTGATGCTCATGGAACAGCTGTTTTAGAGGTAGTTGGTAAGTGACTTTATTGTACCATTTCTTTTATACTGCATCACCTGGAGACCCGAAGGCAGAAGATTAGAATCCATCTTAGTGGTACCAATTTCCTCACCCCCTTGAGCCTCTGTGGGGATGGGGTGGGGGTGAGAATTGCATTATATCAGTGGAATAGCCACAGCACTTGGGTAAGCTGTGCTAACAGTTATGGTGGTGGTGTGGTGAGCCCAGCCTTCTGCAGGAGATTTTATATGGGGATTAGCAGTCTTCATCAGGCTAATGTATTTGGAGTTTATCTTGGTATTTTTTATGTCTCTCCATCATAGTTGCCTTTAAAAGGGCACAATCCCTATTCCTTATTCACTGTCACTTTCCTTGCCACAAGCAGAGAAGACTGCAGTTCATTTTGCCCTGCAACCTCTCCATAGTTGTATCAGTCTAAATATTCCCCTTCCATGAATTTTTTGCAGGTCAGGGAAAAAGATGGGCCTAAATAGTCTGTTTGTCATAATCTCTAAGGTTTTGGCCAGGTAACGTTTTCATTATCCAATCTTCAGACTTGCAGTGGCATTTTCAATATCCAGACATACTCTAAATCTGAGAAACTCTATTAATTTTGTAGATACTTATTTACAAAGAGCAGAAAATAACAAAACTTCTGAAGTCCTAATGATCATAAATGATATTTATTTTCTAAAGAATATTCTCTTCTGTGATCTTGTTTCTGGGGGATTATAAAAAAAAACAACCCAAAAACAAAACAAAACCCCCCCACTCCTGCAATGAACATTAAACATGCACATATCAGACATTTAGGTACTGTGTGTATTCAGTGTACATTAACACTGTTAAAGAGCCAGAATATCCCTGATGATGACGACAGTAATAAAACCTTTATCTCCATACAGCTCAACCGGAAGTCAGCCTGTCTCCAAAGGAAGTGACAATAGAAAGTGACAAGGAGAAGACTCTGTCATGTGAAGTCAATAAGTTCTATCCAAATTTGGTTGACATTAAGTGGATGAAGATATCAAAGAATAACCAGGACAGTAGCGTAGCAGCAGAGGATATCCACACAGGAGCCTCTGTAGAAAATGAAGATGGCACATTTAATGTCACTAGCATACTAAGGTTGCAACCGTCTTTGCAAGATAATGGAAATGTCTATAGATGTATTGTGAGTCACAAAACATTTCCTGCCAAGTTACTTCTCAATAGCACCTTGACTGTCACAGGTATCCATTCCCATTTAGGGTCTTATCTTCTTTCTTTTGATATATCATGTGTTCCAGAATGCTATGGCTAGACCTCTTTTGAAGGAATTTGAACCTTGTCAACCTTATGCTGTCCCAGCGGTGCAGTGATACCAGGTGTCATCTGAGATAGACAGCAGGGCAGGAGAGCTGGTCATGCAGTGACATTCAGAACAGTCCGCTTGCTGACATGCCAGCCAGAAAGGGAGTGGGAGGAGTGGCAGAGCAGCCAAGGAGAGCCAGTTCAGTGAAAAGAAAGGGTTGAAATGTGGTGGCAACATTTCAAAGGTCTGACGTTTTGATATCAGGGCTTTTCTGGATGCACCATTTTAGTGCCATATATTTGTGTTGGTAAGATTGGGTGACATGCCACATTTTAGGGCCTCTCTGAGCTAATTGAGTTGATCCACAGGTGTGTTTTACAAAAGGCTGTCTTGACCCTACATTTTATTATCCTCATTCTATAGAATGTTGTTAATATTTAAGTTTTTAAGTGGGCATTTTGATACCCTTAATGCTGTCTACTTATGGGGAAGGCATTTTGAAGCTGTGGTTTGATACAACACAATGTGCCTGGCAGTTATTCTGTGATTTCTTTAGTAGTGTAGTGGCTAGTAGAAGTTTTACTCCTACTTTGACTTTCTTATGACAATACTCAGCAAGAAAAATAAGCAGTTAATCATTTACTGTGAAAGTGTAGGTGCAGTCCACTAAAATTTGTTTTTTTAATATGAACAAACATAGAACCAGAATTTTCTTCATTTTTTTCATTTACAGCCCCCAAGTCACATTTGAACACTATAATTGGAGCAGTCATTGGAACAATACTAGCCTGTATTATTGTGCTCGGTTTGGGTACTTTCGTGTACTGTAGGTGTTTGAAGAAAAGTAAGTAGTTTTAAAGGTGCACTGTGCTAAGGATATCTTAATGGCAACCAGTAGCTCTTGTGAATGCTTGAATTCTAACCCTTAACACCAGTGACAAACTAACAATAATCGAAACCTCAGAATGTTCGTTATCCACTCACCCATTAAGTGAAGGTTAGTCATCTCCCACCACGCTTTTGCTCCCTTGCTTATGAAAAAAACAATGTTTGCTAAATGTGTCAGGTGCCTCTGAAGCCCTTTGGGAAAAATTGGGGTCATACTGTATGTGACTAGAACATTTTAAACAACCTGTAACTTGATAGCTATCAGTCAGGAAAAATGACAAGCTTGGTAAGAAATGCTCTGCTTTCACATACTGTCACATAAAGGTTTGCTCTTAAAGTTGCCTTTTATTGGTTTAGTAGCACAAACACAGCATCAATAGTAACTGGAACTAACTTAAAGTGGTAACAGTATGCTGATGCATTTTTGTTAGTGTAACTGTGCAGAAAAAACACTGACTCTCACACACACAAAGGGAGAAGTAACTCCTGCCCAAATCACCGCCTTCATGAGAGAGATTCATGTAACAGGCTGAAAAGTCAGAGGCTGTAAGTAGCTGACCATATAGTCACTTATCTGCCAAGAACTGTGGATAAGAAAAAAAAAATTGGGGCATTTGAATCAAGGGAACTCAACTGGATGGTTTAGCAGTACAAAATATATATATATAAAATATGACAGCATTGGCAAACATAAGTAAGTACATCAGAATCAGGAAGCCTGCTAAACAACCAGTGGGGCCACTGGACGATCGAGGTGCTAAAGGAGAACTCAAGGATGAGAAGGCTATTGTGGAGAAACTAAATGAATTCTTTGCATTGGTCTTCATGGCTGAGGATGTGATGGAGATTCCCAAACCTGAGCCATTCTTTTTAGGTGACAGATCTGAGGAATTGTCCCAGATTGGGGTATCATTAGAGGAGGTTTTGGAACAAATTGATAAATTAAACAGCAATAAGCCACCAGGACCAGATGGTATTCACCCAAGAGTTCTGAAGGAACTCAAATGTGAAATTGCAGAGCTACTAATTGTAGTCTTTAACCTATCATTTAAATCAGCTTCTGTACCAGATGACTGGAGAATAGCTAATGTGACGCCAATTTTTAAAAAGAGCTCCAGAGGTGATCCCGGCTATTACAGGTCAGTAAGCCTGACTTCAGTACCGGGCAAACTGTTTGAAACTATAATAAAGAACAATATTGTCAGACATATAGATGAACACAATTTGTTGAGGAAGAGTCAGCATGGTTTTAGTAAAGGGAAATCATGACTCACCAATCTACTAGAATTCTTTGAGGGGGTCAACAAGCATGTGGACCAAGGGAATCCAGTGGATATAGTATACTTAGATTTTCAGAAATCTAACAAGGTCCCTCACCAAAGGCTCTTACACAAAGTAAGCTGCTATGGGATAAGAGGGAAGGTGCTCTCATGGATTGGTAACTGGTTAAAAGATAGGGAACAAAGGGTAGGTATAGATGGTCAGTTTTCAGAATGGAGAGAGGTAAATAGTGGTGTCTCCCAGGGGTCTGTTCTAGGACCAGTCCTATTCAACATATTCATAAATGATCTGGGAAAAGGGGTAAACTGTGAGGTGGCAAAATTTGCAGATGATACAAAATTACTAAAGATAGTTAAGACCCAGGCAGACTGCGAAGAGCTACAAAAGGATCTCTCAAAACTGGGGGACTGGGCAACAAAATGGCAGAGGAAATTTAATGTCGATAAATGCAAAGTAATGCACATTGGAAAGCATAATCCCAACTATACATATAAAATGTTGAGGTCTAAATTAGCTGATACCACTCAAGAAAGAGATCTTGGAGTCATTGTGGATAGTTCTCTGAAAACATCCACTCAATGTGCAGCGGCAGTCAAAAAAGCGAACAGAATGGTGGGAATAATTAAGGAAGGGATAGATAATATCCTGTTGCCTCTATATAAATCCATAATACACATGGCACATCTTGAATACTGTGTGCAGATGTGGTTGCCCCATCTCAAAAAAGATATATTGGAATTGGAAAAGGTTCAGAAAAGGGCAACAAAATGATTAGGGGTATGGAATGGCTTCTGTACGAGGAGAGATTAATAAGACTGGGACTTTTCAGCTTGGAAAAGAGAGGGCTAAGGGGAGATATGATTGAGGTCTATAAAATCATGACTGATGTAGAGAGCGTAGATAAGGAAGTTTGTTTACTACTTCTCATAACACAAGAACTAGGGGTCACCAAATGAAATTAATAAGCAGCAGATTTAAAACAAATAAAAGGAAGTATTTCTTCACACAATGCACAGTCAACCTGTGGAACTTCTTGCTAGAGGATGCTGTAAAGGCCAAGACCATAACAGGGTTCAAAAAGAACTAGATAAATTCATGGAGGATAGGTCCATCAATGGCTATTAGCCAGGTTGGGCAGGAATGGTGTCCCTAGCTTCTGTTTGCCAGAAGCTGGGAATGAGCGACAGGGATGGATCACTTGATGATTAGGTGTTCTGTTTATTCCCTCTGGGGCACCTGGCACTGGCCACTGTCAGAAGACAGGATACTGGGCTAGATGGACCTTTGGTCTGACCCAGTAGGGCCATTCTTATGTAATTAATTTTGATAGGTTTTTAGTGTATTGAAATATAGTGTAATGTTATGCAGCAGAGATAGAAAAATTTCAGTTAATTTTTTCACTTGTCTTTCTTCATAATGTGGTGCATCAAGCAACTAATTTACATATTTTTCCTTGCAGTTCCACCTGTGACGTGACACTCCATATTCGTTATAGAAATATGCCTATGATATGAATATGGCATAACTAAAATATATTTTATGCAAGATGACTCATGTAAGATATAATTGGAAAGGTTATGATTTACTGAATGTGATTATCCAATCTGTATGCATGTATTATTTCTGTATCTGGAGTTAGGAATATTGACTATGTAACAATTACAACCATGGTTATACTTGGAGATGCCCACCACAGAGTAAGCAATCAGCCTTGATGGACCATTAGGAAAAGACAATGAGTCTTTAAAGATGTGGATCTCCTATCTTCTGGGAGTTCCTTTCTATGGACATTGCAAATAAACCTGGTTTCATAGTTGCTTTGACACTGCTAGGTCACTGGACAATGTCACCTGGTACAAAGTACCACCTTGGACACTGCTGGTACTTTTCCACTGGAGACAAAGGCTTCCCGCCTTATGTAAATTCTATTTAAGGCTGGGGAGTAAGACAAAGAGGACTCTTCTCCATTGCCTTCCTGCCCAAGAAGAAAGACTGCTGAAAGTACCTGAAGAGACAAAGGAACTGAGCTGAAGGCAAGGCAAGGGCTGAGTCCAGGCTGAGACAAGGGGTCCAGTCTTTAAATAGAAATAACTGGAACTCTAAGCTACAGAAACTCTGAAACTTGCCTAAAATAACATTTAGGGTGAGAAATTACATTTTGTAACCCATGTCTTGAGTGTATTAAGCTTAGTTTGAGTGTTTGGTTTTATTTGCTCAGTAATCTTCCTTGTTCTGTTTGCTATCCCTTATAATCACTTAAAATTTACCTTTTGTAGTTAATAAACGTATTTCTTGTTTATAACATAACCCAGGTTGTGCAACTCATATCTGGGAGGTGGCGGGGAGGGGGGGGAAGCTGTGCATATCTCTCTTCACATTGAGGGAGAGGGCAATTTTTATGAGCTTATGCTGTACAGATTTCTCTATAGAGCACAAGACAATATTATTTTGGGTTTGCACCCCAAAAGGGATGTGCACGTGAGTGCTGGGTATAATCCCCGAGCTGAGTCTTCCCACACAGAGCTGGTTGCAGTCTGTGTCTGCAGCTTGATGTGGCCTTACCTGTGTGTGTGCCAGAGAAGGCTTGAGAGCCTGGCACAGCAAGAGCAGGGCGAGGAAACCGGGCTGGTGGAAAGGGCAGGCTCAGTAGGACTCCAGCACATCAAGTAGCATCCCGGAAAAGGGGGTCCAACCTGTCACACCACCAACAATAATACCATTCGTAGGGAATGCGGAAATGAAGCATTTGGACGATGCTTTTTTGCATTGCCAGATTTCAGGCTTTCGCCTAAAACCTTTAAGTGTAGCCTTTTTTCTAAACAAGTATCAACAAGAACAAAAGGAGAAAATTTACTCTTGGAACAGTGAAATAAAGGGTGCCCTCGAATGAGATGGGGAAAGTGCTGCTGTCCTATGTCAAAGACTTTTCAGTTTCAGATACATTGGAAGTCACTAGGTAATGGCACTTTCGAAGTTCCATGCACTATTCATGTATCTCCAGACGTGCATGAGCTTGACAAGGCAGAGCGCTCTCTTGAAGTGACACATAAGGCCCTTCAGCAATGTTCTGCTGTTCAGTCAAGAACCCTGAAGGTCATAGGTAAGCAAAGTGCTTTACAGTATGTGAAGGGGTTGGTTTAGCTTCTGCAAGTGCAGTAGGTTTCCTGTTGACAGGTTCATAGCTGGCATTACAATAAAACATTTCTCAAAATGAATATTGAGTCTAGCTCCACACTGCAAATCCACATGATGGGAAATTCAGGCAGTAATTGGTTTTTTTTTTTTTTTTTTGCGCTTCAGGGTAGTGAGGCTGGGTGTTTTTTTTTCTGAGGATAAGAGTCATTTGCCCTGCCCCAGGCTTCCTTTCCTGGATGATCTCTGGGTTTTAGTTATCCTTATCTGTACACATAGCATTGCTGGTGGTAAGATAATAGGCCCTGCCTATGTGGCTATGTTGTTATATCAGTACTGAATTCCCCGGCATCTAGTCATTCGCCTTGTTCCCCGCCTCCCCCGTATAAAATGTTAGAGTCACAAAGTGCTTCCCTAGTTTGCATTTGAAATTCCTAGAAACATGGATGCTTGAGAATGACAGGTCCTTTTAAGTATTCATAAGGATCATGTACTTCTTGCAATGGAGAACTCAAAGGGTACACTTGATATGGACATAGAGTCTAAAGGAATTACAGATGGTAGGAAGTATGCCTGGCTAGTATACTGGCCTGCCACCCTAAAGAGGGCATAGTCTGTGAATTGGTGGCATGTTTAACCTCTGAAAAACCCCAAATCACTGGCATATATGTTGTCATTAGCAAATGATGACTGGTAACACCCCTTTTGCTACTTCTCAGAGATGCAGCGATATGAATTTCACAACACATCCCCCTATCCTGACCTGGGTCTTTATCTTACATGATTGAAGTCAGTGGAAGCTTGACTATTGATTTCAATGGGCACAGGTTCAGGTGGTGGTCAGAACACACATGTGGCAGCTCCCTTTTGTTATGTAAGTTAGGGCACAATTCAACTCTTAATCTATGGTAACAGTGCCTCTAATTTGGTAGATGTGTGCATATGAACCCTATTTTTTCATACATTTTTGTACAACTTAATGCTTATGAGCAAGAAGAATTAGCAGCAATGGCTTGAAGCAGACTGCTTTTTTGTGGGTATTGCCTGATCTGTAGATGGGTTCCCACTCCAGCTTTGCCAAAGTACCTCACTACTGATCGGTAGTCCCTGCAATCCCAACTCCTTGTTTTTCCTTGAGAGGAGATACACCGTTTTATTTGAACATGGTAAATGTACACACACGTATATATATATTTTGCATCAGATATAGTTCAGCATAGGGTTAACAGAATTTAAAGATGAATATACTACACAATAGTTGGTAGAAGAGTGTCAATAAGATAGTATTCAATAACATTCAGAGCTCGTATTTTACTACCTGATAACATTCAGGTGGAAAGGCCTACATATATTTGCTCTTCCATTTAATAATACAGAACTTTACATTTAAATTTGTTATTTTAAACATTGACTATTATGATTAATGTGGCCCCTTTAACTGGAATAAGATCTACATCTGCCAACTCTCATTCAGAACCAGAGACTACTGTATATTGGGCCCAGATTTCACAGAACTTTTCTACTGTGTCAGAGACAACATGTACAAGTTTGAGTTGCTTAAGGTAGACATTGATGTCATGGCATCACATTTTCAATGTTGGAACCTCAGGAGTTACATGTAGATTCAGAATTACCTGTTCCCAATCACTGACATTCTTGATGCCAAGCTCTGAATCAGTTAATTGATTTTTTGTATCTGCTTCTGAAATTTAGGGGTTAGGTCTAGAATTGAGAAGACAGTCAAGTTTTCTCAAACGGATTGACTACTTAGCAGAACAGATGTGTAAGGTTGCAGCTTCAGTGTATCAATGAAGCAATCTTCTGCCCAAAGTTAGAGGTACCAGTATGTAATGTTTGCTTTCTGTTCAGAGCCATAGGTGAGTAGTAGAGCCTCATAGTATAAAAATCTGCATCTTTTTGTAAGTATTGCATATAGATGTTTCAAATGCATACTGCAAAGTGCACACTCACAGTCTATTTACCATGCTAGCTTTCAGATCTGTAGGTTGTGATTCAGAGCATAATCTTGGGAATATTTTGTTCTAAATAAAAGTATATAATATTGATAGACATCCAAAGGAATTCTTGTTGGTGGGAGGGGGTTTGATTTTTCCTGAACAGACATCAGAAAATATCTCATGTACAAATACATGTAGAATACATCAGTGGGAAGCTAGAATTTAACCTTTGTTACATTTACTTTGTGATTTTGATTTTTTTAAGTTCACTTTTTGATGTACCTGAGGACAGTATTTCATTTGGCACAATGTAAAATATTTTACTTTTGAGTGAAATTATAAAACTTGGGAAAATGCATCAGCTCTTATAAAACCTCAACAGTTGCCGTTTTAAGAGATGCCCCAGCATAAGAGCTGATAGCGTGCGGTTTCTGGCAGGAGATACTCAGCATTTTATAGGACTCAGACATATATTGTTCATCAAATTTTAAAAAGTGTGCAAATCTGATTGTTTTCCTTTCTAGCTGTGCCAGTGTTGGATCCAGTGCTGTGTTCTACAGATGTGCCAAAACCAGATGAGCACAGTTAATTTGACTTGCACAGTTCATTCTTTCTTCCCTGAAACAATTGATTTGGTATAAAGATGAACAAGTGCCAGAGAAACCCTTCACTAGTGATGTGACCAAGGGACCAGAGGGGCTTTTCTTTTGCACGAGTACATTAACATTTTGTCCTAAAGTTGAGGAACTTCGAAAGAAATTCATATGCAAAGCTAAATTTAAAGGCTCAAACCAGTATAGAGAATCTGCTTGGATGCGGAAAAATTTGAGTGAGTTAAAATCTCAAAGTGTTATTTATTTTCTTTCTGCATAATTCTACTAACTCCCAACTGCCCACTTCATTTCAAGTGACCACCTCCAATGTGTGTTGCCCCTTCTGCTTAATCTGTCCTAACTTGTATTTACCTCACAAGAAGGGAAGAACAGTATGAGGTCATCCTGCCTCCTGAAACAAAGTAATTGAGCTTTGGAAGATATAAGCAAGGACAGAAGCCATCTTTGGCATCCATCACTAGGCAGACACAGGGGCATAGAACTCTTACGACCTGAGACAGATAGGTCCTTCAACAAAGGGGTGGGAGTTGAAGTCTCTGGAACCGAATATAAGTGAGAAACATGCAGGAGAGAGAAGCTTGTCCTCGGTTTTACTTTTCAAAGAACACATTGCAAAAGTTTACTGATCTATAAAGATGGGGGCGGAGGGGGGGGGCTGAAACTGAGGTGATAAACAACTGAATCAACTGATTGTATATAATATTACTGTATTATACAAGTATATAAAGTGAGCATTTCTGAAAGCTAATGACAAACAGGTGATTAATATCATTGTAAAATGTATGTATTAACATTATATAGGAGTTATGGATACTCATTGATATTAGGCCATACGGTCTGTCCAGACAGGAGGGAATGTCACAGCTATCTACCTGTCTTCTGTGTAAATTAAGCATAGTGGAATCAGGAACAATGGAAGTCTAACTTCTGTAGAAATCATACAGGACAATGTATTTATAGAACTTTTTCTTATTGACTTTTGTGTCCTTTGCTAGGCATAACTCATTTGTGCTTTAGCCTTTCAGATTTTGTACCTACATGCTTGTGCTATTCTTTTGTACTTATTTCTAGCAATTTATCCATGTTCTACTTGTGTAGAATTCCTTTTTGATTTTCAGGTCATTAAAGACCTGATGGAGCCATATTGGCCTCTTATTATTCTTCCTATCTTTCCTTCACATTGGGATAGGTTGCTGTTGTGCCTTTAATATTGTCTCTTTGAGAAACTGCAGCTCTTCTGAACAACCATTTCACTCAGATTTTCTTCCCACAGGACCACTTCTCTGAGTTTGTTAAAATCTGCTTTTTAAAATCCATTGTCCTTAATTTGCTGCTGTCACTCCTCTGTTTCCTTAGAATCATGAAATCTATTATGTCATGATTAATCTCACTAAAATTGACTTCAACTGCCAGATTCTCAACTAATTCATCGCTGTTAGCTGGAATAAAGTCTAAAATGCTGTTCCCTCTAGTTACTTCCTCCACCTTCTGAAATAAAGATGTTGTCCCCAATACAGTTTTAATTAATTAAAATTAAAATTTATGTTCACTGGGACTTGGACAAATTATCGTGTTTTTAAAAACTGTATTGGTATCTTGGTACGTTTTTGTTGTAATAATGGGGGCAGATAGTCCAGGAGTGAATCTGAAGGTAACCACCTCGTCATAACTAAAAGGCTTCTATGTTCTAACCTGCATAAAGTTATTTTCACAGTGTGGTGTAAATTACCCAGAAAGATACCTGTAAACTTTCCACAAATTCTTGAAAATGTTTCTTTATAAAATCTTAAACAATGAAGATAGGTATTGATACTATATTTGAAGAAATTAAGGAATTCTGGTAATGTGTTTATGAAGATTTTTGATGATTCTGTGCACACACAGCTCTCATTGATTTCTGTACTGACATAATACTGGAATGCAAGATTGAAAAATCAAATAATCTTTCAAAAGGTCTTGTAATCCCAAAATCGCTAGCAGCTTCAATGAGAGATGCTTTGACGCTTTGACAATTAGACCATTATTGTTTTCGATTTAGGAAACCTTTCAAAATACAAGTATTTATGTTGCTGTATTATAATCTGAAATACAGTGATGATTCCTGCATGAATCTACTCTATAGTCTGCAAAATAAAAAAAAAAACACATGCAATGGAGAAAAAAACCTTACTGCGGCAACTGTCATTCTTACAAATGCTCACGATGTCTTCAGAATATTTTGGAGTGTAAAGTAGCCGGTTAAAATTTCTAGCCCCAGGCTACAGGACTTTGACATGAAATTGAACAGTTTTACCTTTTATATACTGTTGAAGAGACACTCTAAGAGTTAAAGAGATTAATTTAAACAAAGATATCTTTCAGGCACCATATACATAATCACAATGCACTAACTAGGACAATTCTAACAGTGGAATGCTCACATGTAGACAGGGCCTCAGTTTCCTTGTAACAGTCAGAGATAAATTTCAGACAAGATTTTGCCTATTCCATATGGTTTCTAGTTACCTACTGCAAATTCTACAGACTTCAGACAAATATTGTAAATTGAATCTATCTACCATTAATGCAGTCTTTGATGTTACTCCTACAGAGTATATAAACACGTTAACAAACAGGGTTTTATTTTTGTGACCCTTCCTATCAAAATAACTATCATTTCAGAGAAACAATTTTCGGGACAATTCACAATCCACTGAACTCTCCCTATTCCCTATCCATCTACAATCCACCTGGGAAATATGCTAACCTTGCCCCTACTCCCCAGGCTGGTTCTCTCCTTTTCTTTACCAGACACCCACTATCTCCCCTTTACTGCCAATCCCTACCCTTTTGCCTTTGGATCTATCTTCCCACTCAGCCTGTCTTCCAAGCTACTGGTTTCCAACCCAACAGCAGAGCTACTGACATCTGCCCCCAAAACAAAACAAAAAAACCCCTTCCAGGGCTAATTCTCCAAATCAGCAAAGGGGTGTTGAGAGTACTAGCCACCCACATCTTACCCCAGTGTTGTGTATGCATTCCAGTAGCTTTTGGGGTTAAAAATGTAATTATCTTAAATGAACAGGACCTCAAACAAGAGACATTGTTCAATTTGTTTACATATCTGTGAGATTATTTACCAGCTTCTCAGGGCAAAGAGAAAATGAAAAGAAAAAAAAAAAAAACAACCATACAAGAAGAGTTAAATACTCACTAGCTGGAAAGGTGAGAAGGAGTTGCAACCTGTAGTTGTTGAAGACCAAATTGCTCCTTTAGGGGCACAGCTGGCTTGCTCTCCCAGATTAAAAAGGCCAGCTATCAAGACAGCATGCTCAGAAAGGTTCCCAAGATAAAGAAGGGTCACATTGCTCACTAGGCAGTCATAAAGCAGGGAGATTTCAGGGGAAAGGGGCTAAGCACCTTGCCCCCTCCAAGGCAAGTCTACTTCCATGTAAATAACAAAATATTTCTGCTTAGAAGTACATTAAATAGCCCTCTGTGGTCTCGACTACATCATGGATCAGAGAATACTGCTGTTGTAGCCCTGGGAGCCAATGGTACCATGGAAACCAGGCCAGCCATGGCTGGCAGACTGAGGGATGAGAATTTTGTGCAGCTGGTGCAGACTCTGTGGGATTTGGCCAAGAGTTTCCCAAATGCTCAGTCTATGAGTGTGTCTCTACAGCAGGCCCTATCTCTGCCAAACCATTTTAGGAAAATGTATCTGTGCTTACTAGAAAATGTATTTTGAGTGCTCAGGTCCATAGATCCATTACAATGGGTACTTGAGCCTGCCTGGGGGCAGAACCACCACCTGTCAGGCATTGGAACTGTCCCTTGAAGTGGATTAGCTCCCCAGACAGGAAGGTTGGGGTGGGGTGCTGCAGAAACCCGTATTCTGTTAGGGACAGTTGGAATGGAGAGGATCTCTTTCAAGCAACTTGGTCACAGAGTGATTCCTGAACACCACACAGTTCACTTCAATTTTTTCTGCCTCCTCAGTGGTTGGCAGCTAAGCCAGATCTTCCTGCTGCAGAACTTTGCTGGGGAAAATTCCAGACTTTATTTCAAATTTCTGACTAATACTTCAGCTCAAAAATGTGTCCATGTAATTCCAGTCATGTCCCAGGGCTGCATTTGATTTCTGGGGAGACTGTCTCCTTCAGCTCTGTTTCTCCTTCTGAGGTGTTTGCAGCAGTTGCTGCCCCTTCAGGCTTCAGAGAGAGAGAGCTAGGCTGACAAAAACAGATGAAAGGAATGGTCTGTGTCCCTTGCTTCCCATATCCAGTGTCCCACTGGGAGCCTATCTGGCTATGTGGGAAGAGTGCAGTTTTCCTTAGAGCCTAGTCTGGCTGGGGGGTCCCCCGGCCCTCCTCTCCCATGTCAGAAAAGCACAAGGCAGGACTGGAGAGGTCAGCTCTGATGGGATGCAGGCTACAGCCCAGGTCAGGGTCACCTAGACCCCCCTCTCCTTGGCAGGAAAGGAGGCAGGTAGGAAACATGTAGCCCTCAGAGAGTTACTGTCTATGGGTAAGTGCAGATATTTTAATCTGCTGACTGAACTCAGTATTAATAGGTGTGTCAGAAGACAAACAGGAAACGGAGTAAAGAGAGCCTGCAAGTGCTCTGCCTTGGGGAATTCCTCCAAGTCTGTCATTACAGACTCACATGTGTGACAGTTCTTTAAAGCTTTATTGTGTTTCTGCCTCTGGGTGGTTTGAAAATGTCTCGGTAAGCCAGAACTGCATAGAGCAACTCATAAACCCCCAGCACGGCTAAGAGATGGTGATATCTAGACACTCTCAAGAATGTCTTCTGCTCTTTTAATAGCACAGCTTGGACGAGGGTGTATAGGTTTGTATCACGTATCTTTCTCCTGTTGCTAACATCAAAAATAGTACACAGAGTCATTTGTTACACACACTGAACAAAACACCCACCAGACATTTTGAACACACTTCATATAATCTTGTAGGACGTAAAGCCTGAAATATTTTCCTAGTCTTTTTTCAGGCAAAGTTCTCATTGATCTCAGTGGTAGCTTCGCTTGAGTAACGACTGCAGGACTGGCCCCTCAGTTTTCTGTCTTTGGGTTAACTCCTCACCACGGACTTCAATGAGACTATATGTTTGCGTGAAGTTAGACAGGTTAGGCCCTTTGGGTCTGATCAAAAGCCCACTGAAGTCTATGAGAGTTTTTCTATTGACTTACATCGGCTTTGTATCAGGCCTGTTGTGCTTCTATATACTGTGGACATGGTCTTTTACACTTCTCAAATTGGGGCAGTTATATATGACCAAATGGAAGCCAGTGTGTGAGGTCAAAATGCAGAGAGTGCCACTAATCAGTGCTGATCTTGCAAATTTTAGAGGAAACACAAGTGTGGCACTGCAAGGGGGAGGAGGGCGAGGAAGAGAAATGCGTTATTTAAAAATCCCTTCTTCCCATGAGTCCTGTCACTCCATCCTCATGGCCCCCTCGCTTTCATTGTTTCCATCTTCCACCTAGTTAAAAACATAAAATCTTATTTTCTTCCTGTTGTTCCCAGCCCCATAGCATTAACTGCCGAGGGAAGATGATACACAAACGGGGCACTATAGGGGAATCATTGACTCTTACCTTTAATTTCAGGGCCTCGCAGCAGGTCAGTTTCCATTGCTAGTGAAATTGGAGTTCATGGAGTCAGGCATCTTCTAGTGTGATTTATTCATTCACACTATATACATTAAATGTTGCTGGTTTTCAGCAGAGGGAGTCACAAACCACAAGCAGGCAATCTGCTCTGCAGGGACTGCCCGAGCTTATGCCCCTCATCCCCCATTACCATAGTATCTGAGCGTTTCACACACTTTAACGTATTTATGTTTATGACACTCTTGTGTGGTTAAGGAGCATTAAAATACCAGTGTCACAGATGGGGAACTGAGACACAGCATGACTAAGTGACTTGTTCAACGTCACACAGGAAATCTGTGGAGGAGCAGGGAATATGGCAGTAGTCCCAAGCTATTGCCCTAACCACTAGACAGGCTTTCCTCTCTTCTTTAGTTCAGTCATCACAGCCCAGCTGCCCAGGAACAGCTCCCTTCAGCCTGTCCCTCTTGGTCTCCAACTGCCTTTTTACACTCCTCCCTGACCACCCTCAGACTCCCTACCTCTCTCTGCAACCATCCCCCCAACTGGCATGGAACCTGCTTGTCTTGGCAACCTATAGCCCACCAGTGCAAGGGTCAGAAGAGCAGCAGATTTACTCCTTAGTAGAGTCATCACACTGCCTTTGGGACCTACAACTGCAGAGGCTTCATCCACATTTGTCCCACCTCTAAAGCCAACATTACTAATAATTCTTTTCATTCTAGAGGGAACTCATAAAAAATCCACAAAGCCACTACTATAACCTCCTGAAAACCCCCGTGTTATGATACCCACAAACTACCTGACCATGGCTAGGCAGCCGATACGCTATAACCAATGCTTAGTCACTAGTCACATCACTGTCTCAACATTCCCTTATGCTCCCCCTGTCTGTTTGTGGTATCCAACTGTTGTCTCCTGCCTCAGCCTTTGCTTGTAAACACATTTGAGCAGGGTCATTTTTTCATTATATGTGTGTACAGCACTTAGCACACTAGGGCCCTGCTCCTGGCTGGGGCACGGAGACACAGTACATATATTAATTAATACAACTAACAGGGCATCTTTCATCAAAAGCTCACAGACTGCTAAGCATCAGCTAAGCCTCACACACCTGTGGGAGGTGTGCAAGTGCTTAGACAGGATGGTGATAACTGGGGTTTAAACACCCAGACAATGGTTATCACCATTTTACAGATATGTTAATGGAGGCAAATCCTACACACTGGTGATCTGCGTGTTAGGCGCATTCCCGTAAAAACACATGGGCAGACCCCTGTAGCAAGGTGTCAAAGAGCTCTGGGTGGACATAGAATCCACCTGTGCAGAACAGCTTGCAGGATTAAGGCTTCAGTGACTATAGCAAAGCACCAAATAAGTAACTGAGATGTGACTAGAGCGCAGGATTACTGACCCCCACCCCGACCCATTCCCCAGTATCTAAACCACACTCCCTCCCACAATGCACTGCAACATGAACAAAACAAGATGCTTTGTTAGACCTTATTAATATCCAATTGATATTAATAGGCCACTAATTCTTTAAGTTTTATTAGTAAGAATCAGTGACAGGCGAGAGTCTTGATATTTCACATAACTGTTTTCTGTGTTGCTGAAATCTATGTAATTCTTATGGTTGTTTTTTTGGAAACAAATTCTTCAGTGCTTTTTTCACAACATCAAATCTGTGCCAGCAGCCCTACAATACTTAACCAGCATATGTTGGTGTGTGTGAAAGAGAGAGAGGGGGATAGGGAAAATCTTAAAGAAACAATTACAACTTCAATGCACATTCTGTTGATTATAATTAGTATTACATTATTAACTAGGAATAAATAGCCAATCATGAGACTCAACTACTGCGGTTCCCTCCCAACAAGATTTCCAGCAGGGCTCCTCCGTCGCATGAAGCTTGTGCAGAATGCAGCAATGCGTTTACTCACTGGTTTGAGCAACTGTGATCATATTACGTCTGACCTGCATTCTCTATTATGACTTCTATAAAGGGTAGATTAAAAACCAGCAAGGCCAATTCAAAATCAAAGCCCATTACAGTTTATATTATCTCGCTTAACCTGCTCCTGTCTCCTGACCATCTCATCCACCTTTTCGGTATTCAGGCATCTCAGCTTAGGTCAGCAGCTGATCAAGCCTTTGTTGTGGTGACTGCCGAGGCATGACACTTACTCCTCCTTGATATCTGTCTCAGTTCCTCTCCTATCATATTCTTTTAAAGAAGTATTTTAAAAATATATTTGCTATGACGGCTATTGGACCTTCCCTTGTCCCCAGCTGCCACATGCATCTGCCTGAGTTTGCTTCTGGTTTTTAATGTTTTTTGTTGCAGATAGTTATAATATTGACATTTGTATTGTGTTTTATACTATATTATTATGACTTGTCCATCAGTGCTTTGCGGCAGGGCCATTTATAATGAATATTGGGCGCTATAATGCTATCATTTAAAAAACATAATGCCTATTGATTTCAATGGGGAGCTCTGCATAAAATTGATGGCACAACAGGGCCAATTATTCTTATTAACAGTGACTAAAAATTATGTTAAAACTATGACAAATACCTTGACTAGCTTTTAATTGATTTTTATGAACATGATTCACCTGTTTTTTCTTATAATCCCATCTGTTAAATTTAATCTTCTCCACCCCCTTATTGCTATAATATATTAATATCTGAGTCATGACACTTGGCTTTTCACAAACACAGAGACTTATTCAGGGCATGGTCCTGAGTTAAATGGCACTGAATGTATTTGTGAATAAAGTTCCTCGTGTACGTTTTTGCAGAACTGGATCCTTTCTTTCATCATTTTAATTTACCCTGCTCAATATTGCCAAATAGAGCACTAAGCAGCATGAACTGTGAGTTTCTCATAACGTAATAACCGTTAATGGGCCACTTCAGGGTACCTGCTAGGGATTACCCCCATCAGATATCCAGGGGACTCTCGGAGAGTTCAAAACCCCCACTTGTGGACTACAGCAATAGAAGAAGTCATTTAGCTTCATGCTAAGATAAATTTTTTTCCATACAGAATGATAGCACTAAAGCTTTAATCGGACCACTAAAAGAGAGAATGTACTTTGTCAGTGTAAACCCAAACTCACGGAAAGTTTCAGATTTTGGGTGTTCTCACATCCCTTGTAAATAACAGTTGATGGCAACAAAATAAAATGTTCTTCACAAAATTTTAATGTCCGGAGGCACTTTTAAACATTTAACTTTTTTCCCCACGACTTTTGACTCTGAAATTTCTTTTTTATGTGTTTAATACCTCTAAAGAAGAGGAGAATTTAAACTGAGAAAAATAAAAGACTGAAAACAGATTTATGAAAGTCTTGGTTAAATTCACGAAAATCTTGGTTAAAGCCACAGAAACCATTATTTTGTGATTCCTTTCTTTTTCATTCTCTTCCTTGAGATTCCTTTCTTTGGCATCTGTTACTCCAGCACTGGAGAAAACTAGGAGGTTTCTTGCAAAGATACACAAAAGATGGTCCTGAAAACAGTTCAGTAACAGCAAGCTCCTCCTCCCAGCTTCACCCTCCTCATCTCACAGAAAACAAAGAGAATCCGTGTAGCTTGAGTAATACAGATTCCCTTAAGGGAAGAAGAATCATGGGCACTTGCATGCTAGTGTTGCTTAAATTGCTTCTCATGTAGGCCAAATCCTAAAAAACGCTTTAGTGTAATGACAGCTTCCAAATAATTTCCAATAAACATCTACAAGTATCTCTTATTCACTGATATAAGGCACAATAGAGAAAAGATAATGACTTTTCAGGTCATTTGAAATTCCCCTACTGATATTTATCTATGCATTGTATAATGACAGGATGGTAGAATAGTGACAAGTGGTAAACAGAAGAGTATATTTTCAAAGGGGCATACGCTTTCCACCTGCACCTAGGAGAAACATGCAGAACTACCTTTCAGGAGCAGAATGGCACAGAGTCAGTAAAACAAAGGGTAGGCAAATAACATTGCAATTAAATTGAATTTAAAAAAAGTAACAACCACCAAAAACATTTTTTAGGCTTTTCCTTTTTTTTTTAAATGTTGCATTTGTTTTTGTTTTACCAAAATATAAAATGTATATGTTCAAATTTTCCTTGCATACTGCTATACATTAGTCCTATTTTGATCATAAGCTGTTCTGGACAGGGACCTTGTCTTCTCATTGTGAAACACCTACTATACTTTTAGCACTGTACAAATAATAAGAAGTGTGTTAACCCTTTGGAAAATTAGACACATATTTACATGCTCCTAAGCATTCATTTAGCTGGCAGCCTGGATAGTGCCAGTGCAAGCCTTAATATTGCTAAAATATGCAACTAGTAAGATACTTAAATACATTAAATACATTAAAATAAATAGTATTTCTAATATTTTAAAATGGACTGAGATTTTATTTCTGGAATTGCATTTCATTTTTACCATAGATGCTTATTTAGTGAATACGCAACTTTCCTTTTCCCTTTTGACCTTAGCTTGCATGAATGTGTTATGATACAGAGAAGTCTAAAAAAATTGAGCAGAGCAACGCTAACACAAATTGTTTTCGGAGTTATCTAGTGCATAAGAGACAAAAAGTTGTCACACTGAAACTCCTTTGAATAAAAGACCGTTAGTAATGTAAGTTAGGGTTACCATATTTCAGCGAGCAAAAAAGAGGACGGGAGGAGCCCCGCCCTAGCCCCTCCCACTTCCCACCCCCCCTGACCTCCCAACCCTCCCCCCGTTCCTTGTCCCCTGACTACCCCCTCCTGGGACCCCTGCCCCTAACTGCCCCCCAGGACTA
Source organism: Malaclemys terrapin pileata (assembly GCF_027887155.1). Lineage (NCBI taxonomy): Eukaryota > Metazoa > Chordata > Testudines > Emydidae > Malaclemys > Malaclemys terrapin. The sequence continues at coordinate 50,466,823 of NC_071508.1, read as the reverse complement.
TCTAAGCCTCCCTGCCTCTTGTCCCCTGACAGCCCCAACCTTTATCCACACCCCCACCCCCAGACAGACCCCTGGGACTCCCACGCCCCATCCAACCACTCCCCACCCCCTGACAGCCCCCCCCAGAACTCCCAACCCATCTAAACCCCTCTGCTCCCTGTCCCCTGACTGCTCCGATCCCTCTCCGCACTCCTGCCCCCTGACAGCCCCCCCCAGAACTCCCAACCCATCTAAACCCCTCTGCTCCCTGTCCCCTGACTGCTCCGATCCCTCTCCCCATCCCTGCCCCCTGACAGCTCCCCCCCAGAACTCCCAGCCCCCTACCCCCCCCGCTCCTTGTCCCCTGACTGCCCCCTCCTGGGACCCCTGCTCCTAACTGCCCTCCAGAACCCCACCCCCTACCTAAGACTCCCTGTTCCTTGTCCCCTAACTGCCCCCTCCTAAGACCCCCCCCCCAACTGCCCACCAGGACCCTACCCCCTACCTGTACCCTGACTGCCCAAAACTTTCTCCACTCCCCCCAAAAAGCCCCCCCCCCGTTTCTTGACTGCCCCCTCCAGAACCTCCCTGCCCCTTCTCCTGCCCCCCCTTACCCTGCTGCTCAGAACAGGGTGTTGGGCTCTGTGCGAGCCGGACACGTGGCTGAGCTCCCCAGCACAACAAAACCCGGTCCCTGGCCCTGCACAACAAAACCCGGTCCCTGGTCCGGACCGGGTTGCAGGGGAGAGCTGCCCTTGTATCAGCACAAAGTGCTCTCGCTCCCGTTTTGCTACCCTGCATGGCAGAAACCGCTCCCAGTTGCAAAAGGGGAGGGCTGCACTTTGTGCTGAGACACTTGCTCAGAATGCAGGGCGGAGCTCCTCTCCAGCTGCTCCGGAGTCCAGCCCGGGACTTTCCTGCAGCCCTCCCAGCCGCTCGCTCTGCTGTGCCGGGGGAGGGGGAAATCCCGGACATTGTGAGTGCTTTACAAATTCCCCCCGACGCTATTTTTAGCACAAAAAGGAGGACATGTCCGGGTAAATCCGGATGAATGGTAACCCTATGTTCTCACAGCTTCTTATGAAATATCACCACCACACAACTTCTGTCACTAGTGTGGGCCCAGTCCCTGCTCAGGCTTAGACCAAATTCCCTTTCACTTCAATGACAGTTTGCAGTATTTGTAAACAATATATTGTAAATTGCATTATCAGGGTCCTATACTGCAAGTCTGCCACACAGGAAATGCTATTGTTATTAATGGAGGGTTCCTCATGTAGAGAATTTACAGGATCAGGCTAATATGGACTGGCTATCCAGTTTTCTCTCTTCTATTTGTAAACTGAGTGAATTCATTGTATGAATATGGATAGTTTGTTTTCCATTAAGTGCCTGATCCTGTATTAACAGCACACACAAAACCAATATAGGCAGGGAGAATTTAAGGTATGAGGGGAATTTAGGCTCAGACCCTAAGTGAAAAGGAAACAAAGGTGACATGGCACCCAGGAAGTGGATTGCATTGTCCTATATGTCCCTCCTTTTCATGACCACAAATCACACTAACGTCATTTTTAAACCTGAAAAAAAAATTAAAAGTTGTTGCTGATTGCATTCAAGTATTGTTCAATGTAATTTGGGTCTGCTCTTCTGCATCTTTTAAGATGACTTTCTATATAAGATCTCTGATCTTATTTAATTTCCTCCTTATTTGATGGCATTTACTCTGATGTGTAGGATTGGGAGATGAATTTTCATATGTATCCTACTTCATTGTGGCAGGGTTTTTGTTTGTTTTCTTAAATACAGCCACTTAATATATTAAATTTTTTCCTATGTACAACACATTTCATTCACATCATAGCAATTAATATCTGCTGTTCTTTGTAAAGACAAAATATTTTTAGAGCCATTGTTGCATCATTCACTATCAGAAATGTATATTAAATATATTAAATGTTTATTTTGTAAAAGGGTTTTAAAATGCACAAAAGCATGCATTTCATATTGCTTTTGCAATCAACAGATCCAAACATACAATATGGACTAAATTAATCTATAAGTTTATTTCTTTAAGACATAAAGCACCATAACCTAAACAGACACCTTCATATCTGGACTTTTTTGGGGTGCAAATCTTACTGCATGGTCTTTCTGTTATTATTTAAACTCCAGGTAACTTTAATAATTATAATTGAAGACTTTTTTCCTGTATTGTGATGGTTTATAAAACCAGTTTAAAAACATTAACTTTCTGAGAGGCATTGCAAGACCATAAATAATGCAACCTGCTAGGCTACAGATAAACTTATTTTTCAAGAAAAGGCATTATTCAGTGTGGATGAATCATCCAAAATGATCATGCAAATAAACAAGACAGTCTGAATTGAAATTACAAGCAACAAAACAAAATGTTTCCACACCCAATGTTGCTTAAAAATGTTGCACGCCTTTAAAAAAATAAAATTAACTTTAATTTATCCTGCAATAAATAATACTACACACACCTTGTGCTACCAACCTGGCTAAGAAAAATAAGAGGCTATCTCAGTGTTCTTGTTTATTGCATCTTTCCTCTAAAACGGTGTCAGGAAGGCTCATCACTTATGGTAAATTTGGGCTTCAACCTGAAAGACCTCTTCCTACTGGTGCTTTTAGGTGACAATGGGATGGAGTCTATGATGCTCCTGTCTTCCTCCAGCTGCCTGGCAGTGCAAGAAGGGGTGGGCACTTTCACCGTTTTACCAAACTTAGAGTAGTCCACTGAGTACCTACCATCTTCCTCGGCCACGATGGGCACAAACCTTTGGCCCCAGAGGATTTCGTCGGCCAGGTAGGAGGTCCTGGCTTGGGTGGTGATACCAGTGGTCTCCACCACCCCTTCCAAGATGACAATGACTTCTAGGTCCTCGTGGTGGTTGAGGTGTAGGGGGGAGATGTCGTAGAGGGGGCTGTTCTTGTCTATCACATGGTAGATGAGGAGCGGGGAGACCAGGAAGATGTTGCTGCCCCCCACTGGGTTCTCCATCTGGATGTCTATCTGGTTGAGGGGCACCACCTCGCCCTCCAGGCTGGTGGTCTTCTTCACCACCTGCATGCGGATGGTGGCGCTGATGATCATGCTCTTGCGCAGGTCGCCCACCCGTAGCATGAAGCAGAGCCTGCCCTCCCGCAGGGCGATCACTGCGTGCTTGCTGAAGATGAGGGTCTCGGCCCGGCGGTGCGCCTGAGCCGTCTTCATGAAGATGCAGCCCAGCATGATGGCGTTGATCACCAGCCCCACGATGTTCTGCACGATCAGCACCAGGATGGCAGTCGGGCACTCCTCAGTCACCATGCGGCCCCCAAAGCCGATGGTCACCTGCACCTCGATGGAGAAGAGGAAGGCGGAGGTGAAGGAGTGGATGCTGGTCACGCAGGGCACGAACCCGCTGGCCTCCTCCCCAGCCGTCTGGCTACCCCCTGCCTGCAGCTGGGTGCTGTGGTCCAGGTCCCCGTGGGCGAAGGCGATCAGCCACCAGGTCATGCCGAAGAGCAGCCAGCTGCACAGGAAGGTCATGGTGAAGATGATCAGCGTGTGCGGCCACTTGAGGTCCACCAGGGTGGTGAAGACGTCCTGCAGGAAGCGGCCCTGCTCCCGGATGTTCTTGTGGGCCACGTTGCAGGTGCCGTTCTTCCCCACGAACCTGGCCCGCCGCTCCCGGGCGCGGTAGCGGGCGTGCTCCGGGACATCCTCGGCGAGGCGGGTCAGCACATACTCCTCGGGGATGATCCCTTTCCTGGACAGCATGGCTCCCCCGAGGCGCTCAGCGATGCTCCATGCCGGCTCCCGCGAGCAGCCAGGCACACGCGGATCCTCCCCACCCTCCTACTCGCCCTTCCCCGGCTCTGCTCCCAGGCCAGGCTGGCTTCTTCCTCCGTCCCCGCGGCCCCGTCCTGGGTAAGCCCCAGCTGCTCACGCCAATCACAGCCCCGGGAGCGGCACGGGAGGGTGGGGATAGGAAACGGGGAGGCAAAGGGGTAGTCTCTGGTGCACGGCTCCGGGTTGCAGCAGCCAGGGCTTCGGACATGCAGAGCCTCCGTCCGGGCCTGTCCCCAAAGGCGGGGAGCTCCCTCCGCCACCCGGGAAGGGGAAGATGCACGGAGAGGTGCGCTCAGCCCCCGTGCGCTTGGCACGACTGCAGCGCTCTCTGCGCCGCCCAGTGCAAGGCGGGGAGCACCAGGGGGCGCCTCGGCGCCAGAGATTCCCGGCTCAGGTGGATGGAGCGGGGCGGGGGGACACCGAGAGAGCCGGTGTCACGAGACGGGGCGTGCAGAGGACACACAAATCCTCTCCCCTTCAGCCGGGGCGAAAGAAACGCGCAAAGGGCCTCACCGTGCAGGTCCCTGTGGGCCTGCGAGCGTCGGCTCATTTTCCTGCAGCGATCTCACTGCACCAGCTCCTTCTGTGTCCTTACTCAGGGACAGAAACTGACCTGCAGTAATCGCCAGCCTGTTCGAAGCAGAAGGGAAATCTGCCTCCCGCCCCCAGCCAGATGTAAATAAAGCTAGCCGAGTAAATAATGTGAGGGAAAGAGGATGGTGTGACCACCAGGGAATAGCGGGGACTTTAATGCCCTGAAATGCAGCCCTGTGAACAGGCTCCTGGTATAGCCAGCGGTTCTCGGTTTGAGCTTAATGGTCTTCTAACAAACAAAAATTTCCCATCGTTATGCATTGCTGCGCACTGCAATTAAAAAAGAGTGGTTTGGCTCTGTTTATATTTACATTCTGCTACTGTACTGAAAGCTAGCTCTGTTCTGTGCAAGGGCTGTTTCCTTTAGCAGTGGAACATGGCAAGATTATAAATAAAATGTTTTTTAAAAGGGAGGTTTGGCAAGTTTTTCCAGGGGGAGGTTTCTAGTCAAATTGTTGCACTTCCTAAGCAGGTTCAGATCAGGGGCAGAACAGATGGGGACAATGCAGACCTAGACCAAGGTCACTTGGCAAATTCATTTATAACCTAAATATTAAGATCATTTTTAGCACCATGATTCTCTGAATCCCAAATAATTATATTGGGGAAGCAATCTTGTTTTTTCCTATCAATTTCAAACATTGTATCTTGTACAATTAAAAAAAAGTTGACATTTTGATTAAGTATCAGAGGGGTAGCCGTGTTAGTCTGAATCTGTAAAAAGCAACAGAGGGTCCTGTGGCACCTTTGAGACTAACAGAAGTATTGGGAGCATAAGCTTTCGTGGGTAAGAACCTCACTTCTTCAGATGCAAGTCACTTGCATTTTGATTAAGTTATATGATATTGCTTTAGCTGATTGGGGCATAAAACTGCAGAAATTCTCAACTTCTGGTTGCTGATCCATGTGATAAATAAATACATACATCTCTTAGCTATTTCTGTGGCACATAGCCTGCTGGTATGTAGGCTCCATAAATATTTACATTACATTTTATTAATTATCTTGTTTCTTTAGTGGTGGTTTATAGATTCTAGGACTGGAAGGGACCTCGAGAGGTCATCGAATTGAGAGTATTTTGAGGATAGCTTTACCTCTGGTGTCTATTTTTTAATATGATTAAGTTTTGTGTTGGTCGAGCTTGTGCTGAGGAAATGACCTATAAAATGGCTCTTTTTAAAGAAATCCTTATTAAAAGGAAATTTAGAGGAGGTTGTATTGCAATTTTTATTTAAATAGTAGGAAAGGCTGCATTTAAGAATCAGATAGTTCAGCTGGATAATGAAGGATGGAAGCTTTGTTTACAGAGGCCCTGATCCAGCAAAGCACTTAAGCCCAGGTTTAAATACAAGCATGTAAATACATTTAAGCCTGGGCTTAAATGAATCAGTGCCTAACCAAACCAGCACTAATTGAATTTTCTAGAATTATTTATCATTTATCCCTAAACTTTTTAAAGAAAGTTTACTGAATGGCTAGCTAATAAAGCAGAAGAAGAGATTTTCTAAAGCCAAGAGCCAGTGTTCCAGTATGAGGGGTGGAGAAGATGTGAACCATAGCAGGAAGGCACATGAACGCAAATAAGGGGTTGTTGGATGGACCCTGCAAATGCAGTAGAAGAGAAAGGAAGGAGGGAAGGCTTAATCCTACCCCATGTGTATTTTAAAACAACAACATGACAAGAAATGTTAAAATTGCAGGAGGAAGTAACCAGAACTTATGTCTGTGTGCACATGTACTCACACACCATGTGCAACCAAGAGAATGTGCATTATTTAACTACAGAATCTGGAATGATTTTTCCAGAGTGTATAGTTAGCAATAATTTTTAAAGGGCACTGTTAGTGGGTTTATGCTCAAAACTAATTGAATAAAGACAATAAGTAAGTATACTGTTTTATATTTGTGCCTAGACAGTAAAATGATTGAATTGCTTGAGTTTACCAGCATGTACTGCCTGGAGTGTCTTTCTTTTGTGTTAACGTTAAGAAAGAATATACACAAAAACAATTGTTTTGCCCTGTGTTAAAAGGAAAGGGTGGGAGGTTTCCAGGGGTTGTGCGCATTGGTCATTCCTCCTTAAGCTTTGGAGGGTTTAAGTGTTGTGCCTAAAATCTAAGTAGTTATGGGTGTTGATTTACTAGATACTGTATCAATACTATAAAGGAGGTTAGTAGGTGGAAGCCAACCAGCCTTTGAGGTTGAAATGAACTATGCAACTTCCGCATCTAATGTTCTTGTGGCCTGACTATTGATTTTAGAATAAATATTGCAGACTATACACTCTTAGCCTGGAAAAATCATTCCAGATTTTCAAATTAAATTGATTAATGTTGCCTGGATAGTTTTAAAAATATGGATAAACAGTTACACAAACACACATCCAAACATATCTTAGATTGACATACATAGTCCTTTGGGAGGCTCTGTTTTCAATACTCTCTCTCTCTTCTGCACCCCTTATCCCCCATTCTGGGGCTGTCTTTCATGACTTTTTGATCTCTAACACAAAGATGGTGGCAAAATACTCTGACACCCTGGTTTTGTGGGCTGTGGTCTGAGCCAAGGATGCTTTTAGTTTTCTTGTCCACTTTATTTTTCTTGCAGATATTTTGGTGCTGAACTCTAAAGTTCACCCCTTGTACATGGCAGATGAAAATTTTGAATGGTAAAGAATCTATGTTTAAATTCACACACATAATATGAATAGTTTTGCTCAAACAGGATTACTTTCTACATTTTTCTGATTTAAAAAAAATCATCTAAATGGGGAAATGAACTTAAAGGATCAGATGCTAAAGGCCCAGTTCTCCACCTCATTGCGTCTTGTGCACCAGTTACTTACACCTGTGTAACGTAAGTGCAAAGTGTGTGTAAAATGCTTCTATACTTACTTGGTAGTGTTTGATACTCACTTTACAAAGCTATAAATTCCCAAATAATAATAATACTAAGGTGCTGGGGCACTAGACAATCAGGCCCTTGTTGAAATCAATTGATCAATCAATCACAAAATCATTTTCTTATTCTTTCCATTGTCCTCCAGAGGGCAGTAATTACATTCACTTGAAGTGAAACTGAAAAGAAAGAAAGAAAGAAAGAAAGAAGAAAAAAAAAAAAAAGCCTGACACCCTTGTTAAATCACCCTATCAAAAGGAAGCTCGCTCACTAGTGCACTAATTTCAATGCTTGGGGGCAATAAACTCGCAGTGGAACTTTGAAATAGGGTAACATGAGCCAGAGTCAGATTTAGGGGCAGGCAATCGCCTGGGGTGCTGTGCTCAGGGTGAAATGCAATAAAAATAAGGCATTCCGAAGTTTAACAAAGGGAGGAGGATTGGGGTGCCAAAGACAGTCCTCGCCCTTTGGTCTAGGGCCAGCCCTGACATGAGCTGCACTATCAAGGATGAGCTGGCTTTCTACTTTCGTTTCAGGAATTCTGGCCGAGGGTGTCAGTGTCCCTCCCCTCTGGTGGCTGTCGCCCACTTACGCTGTTCTCCTCCACCACCAGCACTGGTTGTCTGTGCACATAACTTCAGTCTGGGACAGTAAAACCAGTGGCTTTTTGATGAAGAATTTAAATAGCAGAATAAAGAGGAGCCCTGGCTTTATGGATCAAGTAACAGATATTTAGAAGAAAAAAAAGGTGGCAGTTCTTTATGAGCCAACCTGGTTTTGTTTTAAGTGGTGTAGGACAAATAAGGGATTACTAAGCTCAGAGGAACAACCCCTCAGCCTGAGGGTTGATGCATTGAATAAAGATAGGATAACAGACCTTTTGCTCCTACAAAATGGATTTCATATTCTTATACATTTTTCTTGTTGTTTTGTCTTGCTGAATCATTTTGTATGGGAATTGTGGTTTTATTATGATGGACCCCTAACTATAAAATAACATTAAAATGGCACTGTGATATTACTGTTTACTTTGCACTTATATTAGACCTTTAGTCCAAGGACCACAAAGTGCTTCCAAATATGAATTGAGCCTTGCAGCCCCCCATGAGGCCAAAGTATTATCAGTGTAGTTTTACAGATGGGTAAACTGATGCAGAGAGAGCGAGAGTGTGCGTTAAAAAGTAAGTCATTAGCAGAACTGGGGATTCTAAGTGACTGATAGTCACATTATTCTGAGCCAGAATTTCACCCTAGGAGTCCTGATTCCTCTTGTCCACTAGACAATAATACATCCTCTCTTGAAATAGAATTAAATATTATTAAAACACTGATTTTTATAATGCTAATATTTATCATAGTGGAATCATTTCCATATTGCAGCACTATAGGCAAATCCTGACTCTGCAACTCAGCAGGTAGAGATTCCAGAAATAGCTTCATGCCCCAGCCAGGCTCCACGCCCAAGGATAGGTAAATGGCTTGAGAAGTGGTAATCTTCCCTCTGCACAGTAGTTTTTGAGTTAAATAATAATCCTGAGAAACTCCTTCCAAGGAAAAGGGTGGTGGTGGGGGCATCAGACCCCCCAAGACATGCAAAATAAATTAGTCTTGTGGGGCTAACGTGCTGCTGCCTCATGCATTACTAATCTCTGGGGAGACAGGGATCAAGGATCCCCTAAAGGACAGTGAATTTCCAACCTTCTTCTAGGGCTCCACAGCTCTCACCACAGAGCAGCCACTCTGCATCGGTCACTGCATGTGCCTAACCAGCCCCAGGTTTTTAACCTCACAGGAGTAACGGCCGTTTGAAGCCCTTAGGATTTGGCCTTTGATATGGGAGAAGTATTTCTCTCTCGTATAAAATATAGATATAGAGTGCTGGGAACACATGCTAAGTCTATTAATCTTAAGTGGCATTTATTTAATCAGGCCTCTAAGGTCACACATTCACTCACCAGCAAGCTACCATGCAGAAGGAAATCGTTAATTATGAATCAGAGGCAACTGTCATATGCTAACTCTCATGTGAAGCTTCTCCATAAAACCAGAAGCCATTTTGAATGCCCTCACACCGACAGTTTTATCACTGAGAAGTCTTATTCTTATTGTATTTTAGTTGTGGCCTCTCAACATTAGTGATATGCTGTTAGGGGGCTTATTCCTTCACCCTCTCACTTCCCTGGCCCTTCTCGCATGAACAGAGAGCAACAATACCTGAAGTCCAAAGGCACAAACAATTCAATGTTTATTGGGGTGAACTTCCAGCAAGCATGATTCCAGTTTCCTTCCTTAGTGTCCCTCTTTCCAGCTCTGACACCACAGAGCCTTGCCTATATCCCTGTTCCCATTCCCCCCTTTAGCAAAACATGATCCCAATTTCCCCACCCCCATTCCCCGTTCCCATTCCCCCCCCACTTCCTGATTGACTGCAGACTATATAGTAAAACTTGAGTTCTGCTTAGCTATACCTTAACCAATCATTTTACTGAAATTTAACTAACCAATCCTACCATACTGTAACATGGTTATTTAACCAATTATATTCCACCACCTTAATTGGTTTACACCCAACAAAATTAATTATACAGCAGACAGAAACAATTACAGAACCAGACAGAGACCATGCAAATAAACATACAAAACAATACAGAAGTGAGGATTTCACACCCAGCTATTGATAGGTGAGTTCTTGCCAGACAGGATGCTATTACACTAAGGGTACGTCTTCACTTACCGGAGGGTCCAGCGGCAGGCAATCGATGTTCTGGGATTGATTTATCACGTCTGGTTAAGATGCGATAAATCGATCCCGGATCGATCCCGGAAGTGCTCGCCGTCGACGCCGGTATTCCAGCTCGGCGAGAGGAGTACGCGGCATCGACGGGGGAGCCTGCCTGCTGCGTCTGGACCCGCGGTAAGTTCGGACTAAGGTACTTCGAATTCAGCTACGTTATTAACGTAGCTGAATTTGCGTACCTTAGTCCGAAGTGGGGACTTAGAGGGGACCAGGCCTAAGTTTCCTTTTACATCTTCTAGGCTCTTCCCTTTCTATGGAGGTGATAGGAATATCAGGACAGGACTGTATTCCTAACAGCCCAATAGCACCTTATTTTAATGTGACTAGTTTGGGATGTGAGGATGTGACCGTTCACTTCTCAGCTTATGCCTGCCTCTGCTGCTTAGCCAAAGGCCTTACTTAGCCTAAGAACAGAGCCTCAGACGGTCACAATAGGAGAAGGCCCTTACACAGACAGACAGTGATTTTGATTCTTTCTTTTATACCTCTATAACTAGCTAAGTGATAAGAATACACCTAAATCCTTAAAGTATAGGCCTTTACAGACAGGCCTGAATATCTATATCCTAACACATGCTATAGCAGATGTAGAAGCTACATATTCTATGATGCTCACTTGCACACTATAGAATCGTCTTCTGTGGCACATGACTTTAAATAATTTTACTGCTGTAACACACTAGCAATTCTTGTAGTTTTGCAGCTGAATTTTTTGAAGTTCTCCTTGCCACCAAATTTCTTTGGAAGAGGGATGTTTCCTGGTGCTTGTTTTCCATCTCTCCAGATATAGGTGGAAATGACAGATCTGACACATTTTATTTATGTAACTCTATTGTACCTCTCCATTTTTACTGTTCCTATCACTAGAAGCTCCTGTTGGTTGTATATTCTCACAATCCAGTTTAATACCATTTCCCCAGATTCATTGTACAAACAACAACAAGCCAATGCTGCAAAAAGGGCATCATTTCTAAACTTGAAATCTGCATAGTGGAATTTGTAACCATCCACTTAAGCAACACAAACAGTCTTCAGCTTTTCCTGCTCCCCACTGAGGCACTGGAGGAGAATAATTAGTGCATGAAAAATGTCCCATAATAAATTTGAGATGGCTGGTTGCAGAAAACAATCTTTTGAAAATGACAATCTAGTGCACTACTCAATCTGGATTTCCCCAGGCATGCCAGATTTCCCAAATTCTATGAATTCCCAACCAGGGAAGAAGATGACAAGGATGTGCGGCAGAAGTTACTTGAAGACAATATCAGAATAAAATTGACTGCAGCCTTCTACTGACTCATTTATGTTGAGAATGTTTAGAAGTTTGTGTATTCTCAAAAGACTGCTTCTTTATATCAGGGAAGAGGAGGAGTGAGGATGGGTAGTTGTCTAGCAATTAAATAAACAGGTTGATTACAGTAGGTGTCAGTGTCCTTGATAAAGGATAGTCCATATGCACGTATCATTTATTGATAAAAGTCACAGCGAACTACAGAGACAATGTGATAGTGAGTTGAACACATGGAGGGCTTGGAGACAATGAACTATATTTTACACGTTTCAGAGTAGCAGCCATGTTAGTCTGTATCCGCAAAAAGAACGAGGAGTACTTGTGGCACCTTAGAGACTAACAAATTTATTAGAGCATAAGCTTTCGTGGGCTACAGCCCACTTCTTCGGATGCATATAAAGTGGAACATATATACATATATAAAGTGGAGATATATATACACACATATATTTTACACCTGACTTTTCCACTCACTTGTGTTAGGCAAGTAACAGCCTTTCTGAGTCTCAGTTACCCATCTTTATAAGGGGCTTAATAATACATGTTTACCTGCCTCATAGGGATGTTGTGAGGATTAACTAACATTTGGAAATAGCGTGCATTATGTATTGTTATTTTATCACAAGCCTGGCCTGCCTCTGTGAAGGGCGTGGCTGGGAGCACTGGAACAATCTTCAGCATTTTAACAGGAAAGCTGCAGTGGTTATATGGCCCTTTAAAAACTCAAGGGCCTTTATCATTAATATGATGAACAGTACCTGAACAGGCTTATCTAGGCCAAAGTCCCCCTCCTTATAGGTGGTCTTGTTACTGGGCAGCATAGCAGTGGTGAATTGAAACTTGTGATGTGGGCTGCTACTTTAGCAAAGCAGTTGAAACAAATAAGGTGCATCCACAGAATTTATAAACTAAAACCATCCCTCTCTGTCTGGGGGATGTTTCAATTCCCCATCTAAATGGCAATTATTGGGCTCCACAGTCTCTCAGAACTTGGTTCAGGCACTCACAGATCTGCCAACACTATGGTTTCCCCCTGTAGACTGTGGGTTTCTGACCCTTTTATTAGAAAAAGCTGTCAGTCTATGAAGAAATTTCCTCTGATTGGCTGTCCTGCCCACTCCTGAAGCAGTCAGCCCTTCTGCTTCCCAGCCAGATTCTGCTTTCAACCATCCCATCCCGGTAGGTGATGACCTTGCTTTGGTCATTATACACTCCATCAGGGCTGGCTCTGGCTTTTTTGCTGCCCCAGGCAAAAACGCCTCCCGCTGCCCCCTGCCCCCTGGCGGGGAGCGCGGCAGGGGAGGGCGCCAAGCCCGGCCGCGGCCCCGCTCTCCCCGGCCGGTCAGAACGCCGGGAGGAGGGCGGAGAGCCCGGCCACGGCCCCGCTCTCCCTGACCGTCCGGAGTGCCAGGGGGAGGGCGGCGAGCCCGGCCGCGGCCCCGCTCTCCCCGGCCGGCCGGAGTGCCAGGAGGAGGGTGGAGAGCCTGGCCGTGGCCCCGCTCTCCCTGACCGTCCGGAGTGCCAGGGGGAGGGCGGCGAGCCCGGCCGCGGCCCCGCTCTCCCCGGCCGGCCGGAGTGCCAGGAGGAGGGTGGAGAGCCTGGCCGTGGCCCCGCTCTCCCTGACCAGCCGGAGGGCGGAGGGCCCGGCCGCGGCCCCGCTCTCCCTGGCCGGCTGGAGCGCCGGGGGAGGGCATTCCCGCTCTTCCCGGCCGGCCGGAGCACCAGGGGGAGGGCGGCGAGCCCGGCTGCGGCCCCGCTCTCCCCGGCCGGCCGGAGTGCCAGGAGGAGGGTGGAGAGCCTGGCCGTGGCCCCGCTCTCCCTGACCAGCCGGAGGGCGGAGAGCCCGGCCGCGGCCCCGCTCTCCCTGGCCGGCCGGAGCGCCGGGGGAGGGCATTCCCGCTCTTTCCGGCCGGCCGGAGCGCCAGGGGGAGGGCGGCGAGCCCGGCTGCGGCCCCGCTCTTCCCGGCCGGCCAGAGCACCAGGGGAGGAAGGCGAGCTCGCCACGGCTCCGCTCTCCCCGGCGGCTGGAGCGCCAGGAGGAGGGCGGAGAGCCTGGCCGTGGCCCCGCTCTCCCTGGCCGGCCGGAGCGCTGGGGGAGGGTGGCGAGCCCGCTGCGGCTCCGCTCTCCCCGGGTGAGCACCGCCCCCCTCCAGGTGCGGCCCTGCACTCCATCACCTCCTATCTGGACTATAGCAATGAAGTGTACATGGGCATGAAGCCATCAGCTTTTGGGAAACCCCAACTAGTATCAAACATTGCAGCACGTCTCCTCAGCAACACTGGCTACTGCAAGTGTAATGCCGACAGACCCTGGTCGTTGGTGGATGGGATTGAACCTGGGACCTCTGGAACTTAGTCCATGAGCCTCTACTGCATGAGCTAAAAGCCAACTGGCTGTTAGCTAAGGCTGTAGAGCAGACCCATTAATTACTCTCTTTTTTTCTCTCTCTCTCTCTCTCTCTCTCTCATCTCAGTGCCACTAGCTGGGACAGAACACCACACCCAGAAGATGTGTGGGTTACACAAGGACCAAAACCTTGCCAAAACTAAACACTCCACCGCATACACAATTCTTTGCCTGGTCAGAAAATGAGAGAAAGAACAAACCACACATTATCAGATGTCAGTCACACCACTTAATTCATTACTGTAGGGTGCTCAGGTACTACCATGATGAGAACAGAATGAGAACGGATGTGGAATATACTAGAAAAACGGAGTGACGGGAGCTGGGATTTTAGTTCATGCCCCTCTCTAATCAATATAGTGTTAATGATAGCAAACGGGGAACATCAGCAAAGCACACGATCTCCCAGAAGATACATACATCCAATACATCTCTTGAATATACTTAGAAGGGGTCAAGAGAAAAGGAATTCTATTCTCTAGCTGTCCTGGGCTCACTCCATCTATTTGTGTGACTAAAGAGATGGTTTCAAGGTCTTTCAGATCTCATCTTGCTAATAACACCAGAGATGAGGCTGAATCTCAAAATTCAGATCTAGATTTCAAGCATCCAGTAGTTTGGGCCCATGGTTTTGCTTTGACCCATTATGGGAACAGGGGTGGCAGATGGGCTGGGAGGGCAGCTCTGAAGTTTGGATCAAAATCCTGGGCAGATTCTGAACTTCCAGTGTTTGGGAGGGGTCTTTGTATCGAAGATTTTGGCCACATTTCTAGATACAACAGCTCAATACAGGCTGAAATTAGATAGTTTAAGTGAGAATAAGGGACATGCGTTGTGACTAAGGATGCTAACTGGATGCAATGTAGTAAAGAAGAGGCCAAGGGGACATGATCAGCATCAACAAGTAACAGTATATTGTATGAAGAAAGAAAGGGAATTATTAACAGCCTCAGAGAGTGGTAGGCTAAGGAAATCAATGCTTTAGAAAAAAAACCTTTGATGCACCTCTTACCTGCTGCTGTCTAAGCTAGTACTTTGTGGTATACAAAATAGGGATAAACTTAGCATCATCTATGACACAACAAAGGCCCAGTTACAAGAGTGAATTACTGTACAAAGTATCATTGTGGGGGTGCATTGGATAACAGGATCCTGAGGAAAAATGCAGATATAACAACTCCCCCCATGAATTATAGATCTCAAGCGTCCCTCCACCCCCAAACTGTAAGACACCAGCAGTTTTGCTTTCAACCGCTTTTACTGTAACATATTTTTTCATATTTTCTGCTGAGCACCTACCCCACCCTGATCTTTGTGATAGTAGAGAAGGAGCAGAGTTGAAATTGCGTTGTTTCAATGTATATTACAGATAGGAAAATATTTTCACCCGGCTCCAGGCATGAACACTGGACACCTTAAGGCTGTAATGTATCTCTTTCTCTCCCCAATCCACTTTAGTCTCCAGAACTATTACTTAATAGGGGGTTGGAATTGCAACTTTTGAGACTAAGTGGTTATTGCTGTAAATATGGAGAGAGAGCAATTTCCTTAGAGTTGCACCTGCTATTCTCAGGAAAAAAAAATGCAGAAATATTATCAGCAGAGGTTTCATTGTTAGGAATAAAACTAACCCTTTGTCAGTTGTTCATATTTGCTGTACATTGTGCCACATTTCAGCCATGCAGTCATCTCAAAATCACCTAATTCACTGGTCCTTAGTACCAAAAAAATCCAGCAAACAAAAAGGAAAGACAAATGGATAATTCATTAACAGTTAACAGAGACCAACTCAGGTTATTTCAAGAATGGAAAAACTCAGTCTTTTACTATGAAATAATCAATATTTTATTTACAGGTAATTTACATAATTAGAAAATGAATAATACAATTGCACTTCGAAAGGCTTCACTTTATCCTATTATTTATCGGCTTGTACAAAAGAAGCAAACACACTATCTTCTTGCTCCAACAGAACCTCAGGCTTATCATACTCCAAAATAACCCCTCTCTTCATTACAATGACTAAATCTGCATTCAGAATAGTGTGTACCCTGTGCTGAAAAGTAAACAAATGAAATACAAGTTCAGTGTATCGAATATAACTGTGCAAGATAAGACAGAAATCAGAAATTCTAGAAATCAGTATTCCTATCAAAGTTCAAGTTTGATGGAGATGACTTAATTCCATTTAGTGAAATCTCATTACTATGCCAATTATGTAGATATATATTTAGGCCCCAATCCTGAAACTGACTCAATGGGCGTGGATTCCTGTAACCCGTGCATAGTCAATGGAGCTCTGTGCAAGCCTGGGAATCTGCACGCGTGGCGTCACCTGCAAGGTCAAGGCTACAGATGCACTTTTACAGTATTTTGATATTGCTAAATATGGATTAGACAAATCTGGCCCTTTTCCTCCAATTTATCACTTCATCTTTATTAAGATGATTGTGTTTCTAAAGCAAATGCAGCTGCCGAGATGACATTTACAACTGGGGTTGTAATAAACTGAGTTTATTTAAAAATATGTGTGTATGAATTGTGTATTTTAAAACCTGATATAGAACCCAGAGGCTAATAAAAATGTGCGCGCACTGGGAACTTTAAAAAAAGATGAAAACACAACCAAAAAACCCTCCCTCCACACATCCCCAAACAAATAAAACAAGGAAAATGCAAAAAACTCAGTGCCACACTACCTAAAAATTTTAATGAAGATTAGTCATGACATTCTAAATTAGGATTACTGCAGCAATTGTATATTAAACACATTCAATGTGTATAAAATAACGCTGTGTACACTAATACGTAATATTACATACATGCAAGAAGGCCAAGTTATGATTTCTACAGTAACTCTAACTATGAATTTCCTGACTTTTGTTTGCATAAAATGTCAATCATAATATAGCTTTAACATTTTAAAAATATACAATACCCTCTTATTTCATTGCCCAAAGACCCATTTGAAAGATATTTACCAATAATGACATGACTGTCAAGTACATTTCTTTGGTTCAGTTCAAATCTTCTCTTTATTAACTAATTCTAGTTATTACTGTTGAGATCATTATCTAATCATTTTAAAATACATTGGCTAATAAATCTGATATAATATTTAACAATAAAACAAAACAATATTTTTGAAAGCTGCTAAAATGCTTATTTAACTTATCCAGCAACAAAGTACTATCCAACAGCAAAGCTGTTCTTCTTAAATTTAAGTATCATGGCTTAATAAGAGCCAAATCTTACTCCCAGATAGGCATGTACAATTTCCATTGAAGATAGAGGAGTTAAACCACAGCTGAATTTGGCCTAAAATGAATAAATCACAGAAAATACACAATATCCTTATATGTGGGCTTTGAAGTCAAAGGTAATTACTATTGTGAAACACATTTCAGGATTATGTGCTAAATATTTAAAATACAAATACGTGAACTACTTTCTAAATGGTTTAAATGGAAAATTAAATAAGTGCCATATTAGAAAGCAATAGACTAGAGAATCAGAGAAATTAACAAGGTACATGATGCATTGTTTTACATTTCAGGTACTTGTTTGCATTTGAAGAAGCCACGTAGAGTGTACTTACTGCTATGGTTACCACAGTGCGGTCAGCAAACGCAGTCATTACAACTTTCTGAAGAATGTTCTCCTACATAAAGGAAAAACAATTATTATTTTTAAAATAGATTCTAAAGTGATGGGCATAAAAATAAAAACAAGTGTCAAACAATTAATACTAAGGTTTTTTTAATAACTAAATTAGGGTATTCTAGAATGAGCATCCAGAATGGGCCGAATTCTGTGAGCAACCCCAACTTACTGAATTTTGATACTACTACTTAGTTAGCTCTTACATAGCACTTTTCCTTTGCTGACCCCAAGGCATTTTACAAAGAAGGGACATATCACTGTGTCTGTTTTAAAGTTTAGGACTATGTTTTAAATCATGTTGTTGCAAAGGAATATTCACTTTGCTGCCAATCCCGCTCCATTCTGGTACCCGTGCTGTGCATTCTTTTTGTCCCGCTGAACGCAATGGAACGTTACGACATACTCAATACAGTTGACAGCACTGGAGGTGTGTTTTGCTAGATGTACCTGGCCGGTACAACAGCAGAGGAAGTCTTTAAGACAGTTTTAAAATACTTAGCTGTCCTCACAGAGTGTTCACTCGTTGCTGTTTATGAATGTATTGGTGCGTGCCAAGCTCAGCAAGGCAACATCATTAGAATAGTTATCGTCATATCATCTGTTCCAAAGGTTCACGTGCCCCAATGAATGGATTGCTTGCTTAATACATCAACATTCAAAATGTGTTTTAACTGGTCTGTGGGTAATTGCTAACTTGACCCTCAGCACCACAGTCTCAAGGCTCTACACATCAGTAACTTACACTAACCGGTACTAAAGATTTTTATTTACTCTAATAAACCACTACAATAATTTTCTGCACTTATGTAGTGCCTGCCTTCTGAGGATCTCAACATACCTTATGATAGTCTTTGATAACAGAGTTTAATGTAACTGGGAACAAATCAACTTAGAATATTCTATTGTATTTGGCTAAGACCAGCCAGGGCAGTATTCGTGTGCAGTTTATCCTCTACTAGGGACTCTAGCTTGCACTTGCAGGAGGATAGATGCAATGATCTAACAGGTCTTTTTTATTTCTTATTTATTTACTTGACCTTACTTTCACCCCCCTGCAGGGTGAAAACTTCTTCACTTGTCTTCTCAATCATGCTGAAGCATTCACCAAGAAACTTGCTATGCCTGGCTAGTACAAGTTGGAGGAGGCACAACATTACCAGCCAAGTTTGTCCTCAACTGACCACCATAGCTAAGCCTCAGAAGACTTATTTACTTTAGGAAACTGAACTGTCAATACAAAAACATTTGCACCAATGCTTCAATTTAGTATATCGTGAGGGACTATCAACCCCAAGTAAGATAGATTTGTCAGACTAGTTAACAGTGACTCTCATATATAGTCAATGTCTATGATGGAGCCAGCCTGTGAACACACTTGCAAGGAAACTTGTGTTCACACAATATTAAGTAGAAATATTTTACATAAGTTTCATCTCTGGTTACTAACAATAGTGTGGCTACCCTCTCTGAAAAATCATAAAAAAACCTTGAAACTCTGAACTCACTGTTGCCATGTCAATAGATGCTGTGGCTTCATCCATGATGAAGATACTTGTCTTCCGCACAAATGCCCGTGCTAAGCAGAACAGCTGTCTTTGCCCCTGGCTAAAATTTTCTCCACCTTCTGTGACTATGGCATCTGGACAACAAAAATAATATTTAGGCTGTTGCGGGGGAGGGGAGCACAGAGAGCATGTTGACAAAGTAAGATCTCATACTTATGTTAAGAATTTTTAAGATAATTTATAGGTCTTAAGTTGCTGGTGCTCAGTTCTGCCACCTTTACTCAGATTGAGTAGTGACACTGGTTTCAGCAGCATTACTCATAAAGTAAGTTACTATTCATCATGAGGATGGCAGAACAGGACACAGTTATTTTCAAAATTGATGCATCTTATGTACAGAAATGAAAACCCAAAGTCCATCACACATATAGTTAAATGTAGTTCTTCATATAAATAAAAATGGGCATACTGTTCTGACATGTTGTCTAAAGGAACTGCATAAAAAGAACTATGCCAAGTAAATAAGAAACTGAAATACTATAGGGAACCCTCCCCTCCAACATATTTTGATGTAAATCAAATGCAAAGGGGAGAAATTAATATATGAAATGTGTCTTTCTGTTTTATAAACCTGCCACAATGCCTGTGTGTAGATTAAAGCACTCTAACCTAATCTGTTGATATGTCTCTTGCAAACCAGACAACTAATCCCTGGAAGATCTCCCTTCTCCTACAAATTTGGTTGAGTGTCTCATTTTATCTAGCTTACCCCGATGGCGAATAACTTCTGTGTATACACATTAAATTGAGGAAAAGGAAACACTGTATTAAAATGTGACTGACTTCAAAGGAACTTGTCAGAACAACTAGTCGTTATAAGCTATTTTAAATGGAGTTGTCTTTATGATGCTGCCTTCTTGAAGGAAAACAACTTTACGTGAGACAGCATCAACTGCTTGTGGGCCAAACCCTGCAGTCCCTACTCAGGCAAAATCCTACTGGAATCAAAAAGAGCTTTGTCTGAATAAGGTCAGCAGGACCAGACTCCTTGTGCACAAAAAGAAAGGTACAGCAGGTGTCATGCAGCATAAAGAGTGACAATAAAAGACAGGTGATATGCATTTTCCAAGAGCAGATTGATTTGAAATCACAAATGTATCCCTTGTAATATTACACATTTGAGTACTACTAGTTACCTGGGATGTCCTCAATAGAGATTGAAGTCATTGGGATTTTGAACTGTTTGAAACTATGCTCCATGACTGCACAGTCAGCTGTTGGATATGATTAAGAATGCGCTAGGCATACAATGGGTGATTAGGCTACCTAAAATTCATGTTCAGGATTTTTTTAAAAAAATGGATAGGGCTAGTAGTGATAAATGCATAAGAAGGGCAAAGTTTTGCTCTCACTAACTTCAGTGAGGTAGAACAGGCGTAACCAGGAGCAGGATTTAGCTCATGACGTTACGATTATTGTTGTTTGTTGAGCTTGGACAGTGTGTGCTCAGCCTTGTGCAGAGCACAGAGCATGAGATAGTCCCTGTCCCAAGGAGCTTACAATGCTGTGTTTTGTAATGTATTGTACATTTCATACTTGATTTTATTTTATTAAAAACAGCTGTCTGGATCAGTCTGTAGAGTACATTTCATTCAGCACACAATACCTGTTTCATTTGCCTATTCTAAGATTCATTTTATGTGTCTGAGTACTGCACTCAAGTACTTAAATGCATTTGCAATAGTGAAAGTAGCTTACAGGAAATGCTGGAATTCTAAAGGAGACCCAACCACCCTACAGAAATCCAAGGACATTGCTCTTTCAAGGGAAAAAATAATCTGGGGAAATGCCGCCTTCTGGCGCATATTAGAACACAGTGCAGCACTCACAAACAATTCCATGAATACCAACATGATTTTAACATGTTTATGTGACAGACTGTATCTCTCTCGCTAGTATATCTATTCACAGTACCACTCCAACCATGCAGTATTCTTTGAATCTATTACATGGGTGGGTTGCTAGACTTATTTCATTTCCTGAAACAGGGTCTTTCTTTGATTTTGTGTGTGTATTGGGGCATTATATCCCACTGCCAGCTTATATGTCCATCTTTTTTTTCCACCCCACAAGACAATCATTTTCTCTAATTTGTTTTATATTTCCATTTGCAACCTCCTTAATATCTCAATTACCTTTATATCTGTTTGCATACACTTGACTTATTAGCCACAGTGAGTGGAGTACCACGACATTTTTAGTAAGGCATACAATTCTACACTTGCATGCAAGGTGTGACCTTGCACACACCACGCTGTGTGGAGTATGCCATTTTGTTCTAGAAAACTGTGTACTTCGTGTGCATTTGGGGGCCGGAAGGAATTGTCCCACAGACACAGCTGGTCAGGGCTTTCGTATTCTTGTAGAACGTATTTCTGGGGCATGCAATGCATGCGTTGCATACATAGACGGTATGCCACTGGCCACAGGACTAGAGACCAAGAGCGAAAATCTGGACTTACTGAAGTCAATGGGAGTTTTGTCATTGATCTCAATAGGGGTTCAATTGACATCCCAGCGGCAGTCATTTATATCTTTACCCAGGCTAGGGGTAAAACAGGAGAGGGAGTTGGATGGGTCCCAGCCCATCTATCTGACTTCATACAGTGCCCCACAAAAACCTGGGCCAGCCTGCCTGATTCTAAGTGGCTTCAGTAACAGCCATTTTGCTGTAAGTTACTAACTAAATGTTAAATAGAAATGAATTTAACACTGGAAGCATTTTCCCAAAGCAAAGAGAAGCATTACCTAAACCTCCTGGTAGTGCTTTCACCACATGTTTGAGTTGTGCTATTTCCAAGGCTTCCCACAGCATGCTGTCTGTGCATTTCTTTTCTGGATCCAAGTTAAACCTATGTTTCAATACAGTTAAAAGTTAACTATCAACATCAAATTCACTCATACATCTTTATATTTGTGTGGTTAAAAACAAATACACACATAATTATATAGATGGATTAAACACTTTGGGCCTGATTCTGATCTCACATCAGTCCAAGTCAGGAATAGCTCCATGGAAGTCAGTGGATTTGCTCTGAATTTACACCAGTGAAACTGAGATCAGAATCTGATCCTTTGAATCCAACATGGCCCCCTTTTAGTTTTTACAATACCAGTTTGCGGTACACAGAATAATCAGCATGATGCTGAACTATGACACACAAAAGGGCATCACCACAGCAGAACAGTAGCTATAAATTACTCAACAGTTGTTATCAACCACTCTGAGTGCATCCTTAGCCTATTATCACCCAAAATAGGCAGCAACAAGTGCTTATCTCCTTCATGTCATATCATGTTGCTTAAAATATAACATGATATTCAGGAATAAAAGACTTGCAGCAGCAAATGTGATCTTTGGTTCACTTTTTACTCCTAGTGTTCATGTGGTGAATGTCCAGTGTTGGCCTAAATAAAATCTTGAATAAGTAAACAAACAAAACAAATATATACTGCCATTTTATCTTCTGATATAAATAATTCATGCCCTCTTCAAGCAAGTACAGGAAATAATCTGCCTCAGGAGAAGTCTCATGGAATCAATAGGCAAACTTCAGCAGTTTATAAGTCATTATAAATGAAACTCCACTCTAACTACTTTAATGCCCAAATTAGCGTACATAGACAATATAACTCTTTATTAAGGGTCAGATTGTCCCTTTTTGTGGAAAACGTCATAGGAGGGGATGGCATTTGTTGGAAACTCTGTGAAATTCTCTTCTCTGAGTTTCCATTTCACCCTCCCCATATAGGAAAGAGGTTTTGAACTCATGGCGGAGGGAATGGGGCAAGGTCCTGGAAACCTAACAGAGCACTAAGCTCCAAGCCAAGAGAACCTGAACTGCCTTTGCACTGCTTCCCTGGTTTCCTTCCACTCTCCTTTGTTATATACCATGGCGGTCCCCCCCACCACCTACATCTTCCCCACTTCACCTCTAAAGGGCTGGTTAATGCCAGTCTCACAATCTCCTGAGATGACTTTGGCTGGCTAACCCACTGGGTCCTGAGGGTAGCAGGTCACAGACAGTGACTAGTCCCAGGTCTCACCTTAAGGAGCATCCCTCCCAAACTGTGGAGCGTTGACCAGGTGCAGTTGTTTTAGAAGTGCTCCCTGGGCTCCAAGGATGATGTGGGGAGGAGCACACAGAGAAGATAATGCTCCCCTCTTTTAATTAAAGGTAGTGGAGCATGAGGCCTCTTAACTGCATAGTTTGCTGCTGCTCTCTCTTCGAAAATCATAATCTGTGATAACACAAATCCTAGCTGTTTCTTGTTGTGTGTGCTTTATGCTTACCGGATTGTACCACTGAACAAAATAGGATCTTGGAGAATGATTGACAGCCTGGATCTTAGCGTCTGTAAAGGGAGCTTTGCAATGTCTATGCCATCAATGATAATCCTCCCTATTCAAAAGAACATTGAGAGTCTGCTAGACTGTTCATCACATCATATAGCTAGCAACCAACAACACAACTTGATTTTAGTTTGCATTATATTACAGAGAAGCATGCAAGACTAACCCTTGGGGTACATATTACTTTATTCACCAGTGAAACGAGTTATTGCTAAGCAGAAAGTGCAATTCCCTTGAGACTACATCATGGAAGATGCCTGTTATATTTTATGAATATTATATATCCCATCTGTTTGTTTGATGATTATTGTGTTGTTTGCTATATGATTACAAGGGGTTAATTCAAGCAAAGGTTAGGCACACAGGAAAGGGGACAATAGGTTCAGACAGCCCTATTTACCATACTTAATGGACAATGTGGGTGTCAATCACTTTGAAGTTTTACATCCAGCTATGCTGATGAGTTGAACAGTCTGGCTTGGCAAGGGTGGGGTGGGAAAACAGGCAGCAAACTGGAACAAAGAACTTTCAGAAAGGATAAAGAGATGTCCCTGCAGCACAGGGAATGAGAGTGCTGGGGAACAGACTGAAACCCCGTCCCCCAACCTCTAGGGTTTCAGTCTGCTCCCCAGCACTCTCTGGGATGTTTGGGTTAAGCTCCACCTACATAAGCTTTAGGTCAGGTAAGTATGTGTGTAAATCTTTTATTGTGTTAAGCTCCTTTTTCTCTTGTTGGGCTTTGTTCCTGTGATTAAACAATGCTTTGTTTTGAAACGGCTGTAGTGGATCACTGTATACATCACTGGTCACGGCTCCCAGAAGGAAGACTTGCAGGTAGCTGGACCTAGTCAGACCTGCTGAACAATCACAGTTGGTACTCGAGTTATTGTAGCCTTGGGGCCACTCTGAAAGTAGGAGAATCGGGGGATTCCACTCCAGAACAGGCAAAAGCCTAGCACCTGAAGGGATGCATGCAGAGAGACCTGGAAGAGGTCAGAGCCACACAAATGATGATATACTTGATTTGCAGGATGTCTCATAACCCAGAATAAAAGATCAGATATCGGAGAACATAGCTAAGTTGCATTTGTTGAGGAGGGCAAGCGCAGGTGAAACTTCTTCCCTTCAGGTCTCTATGGGTTCACACTCTATATGCCGTCCAGGAGTTGTCCATACCCCAAGCTACAGAGGGATCCAATTCTGTTCTGTTGTATTCAGTTTCTTATAGCCCCTCCATCACAACCATATCCAAGTGCCTTCCTGAAGTGCATTAAGTGATGTGACTAACCTCTATCATGAGTGGTTCTTTCTCCCCTCTCCTCCCCATGTGAAAATGTCAGGAAGAGTTTGTTTGTGAAGTTCTAGAGCAGGGCATAAAGGATGAGGAGACATGCAAGTCTACTTTTGGAAATAACTGTAAATTAAAGGCTCAATCCTGATCTCTCTGAAGTCAATGGGAATTTTGCTATTGACTTCAAAAGGAGCAGGTTCAGGCCTTATAGGAAATCAATATTGACACAGAATAAGGATTTTTAAAAAAATACACGTTTGAAGTCCTTTTTTATTTTTAATGGAAACACTTGCCTGAGGCTGCTCATGGTGTTAGAAAACATTGATCACATTGAATGAGATTTTATATTAACCCGGGTTATCAATAAGGCAGAAGCTGATGAAAGACAGATGATCCCTTACTTGGAATAAGCCCAGCAACAATGACTAGCACAGTTTTACGGTCTTTGTAATTCATGGCTGCTAGTGTCAGATGAAGAAGGTTCAAAGTTGCTTCCTCAGGGAGCTAACTCTGACTGGAGGGAACAGGTATGAGCCTACCTTCAAAGGTGTCAACCATTCTGAAAAAGGCAAGAGAAAAGGAGGATTTCCCACTGCCTGTTCTGCCACAGATTCCAATCTACAACACAGAAACAAGATGAGTAGAACATTAAATGAATAGGAAGGAGAAATATCTGTACAGGGCATTTGCAACAAACATCTTGGGGTGAAATTCTGGCCCTGTCTGAAGTTGATGACAAAACTGAATTGTCTTCAGCAGGGGCCATATTTTCACCCTTTTGTCTTTTAAAAGAGAATTGGACATTCAGGGTTAGATTTTGGCTGGCCCTCCATGGGGATATTAGGGCATAGTGGGCCACAGGGAGACCTTCCGGAGCACAAGGAGGGTTGGCTAGTGCTGCCAGCAAAGTTTAATACCCCAGAGGGGGTGTGTCTGGGTGGGAGAGTCCATTGTATGATGGGAGGCAGACACACAAGATTAAGGAGGAGAAACAAGATTGAGGGGAAAGGGACAAGTGGGGAGAGATGACCAATGAAGGGACGGGGTAGGGAAGCCATTTGGGAATGATGGAGTGTATATCTCACATTACAAGTATCAGTGTCCCTTATTTTGAGGCCCTATGTCCCACAGCGGAGCACCAGAATATTAAGAAGCACTGTACATCACTGTAACAGTACACATTTTTGAAGGCACCAGAGCAAAAGCGTAAAGAAACCAGTATAAGGGATCAGGACTGGAATATAATATTTTGGAGGAGTTAAAACTTGGTGGAGGAAAAACTTCGGAAATCATTAATAAAAAATAGCTTAGTACATTCTCACCACTCTGTGGTTTCTATTACAAGCTGGTCTGACTGGGGAAAGAGTCATTTCTCAAATCATCTCCGCTCTTTTACCTTTTGCCCTGGAGAAATGTGAGCACTGACGTGCTTTAGGACTGGCTTTAGGTTGCTGTCATACCGGACACTCAGGTTCTGTATTTGGATCTCACCTCTGGCAGGCCAGTTCTGAGGAATCTGCGAAGGAGCTGTATCCGGAGTATAAAAACCCACTTGTGATCAATTCATCAATTCATTAAAAGCTCTAATAAGTTATTTATGGAAATTCACTGTGAATCATTAAATATTTAACAAGTTCTTTTCTCAAGCGATACAATACCACACTCACAAAGGAGCCCTTCATAATTTTCAGCTTCTGTTTTTAGAAGGCCATTGATTCTTTTCACTGCTCCCAGCTGGATCTCCATATCAGCCAGGTTACGAACCATCCAGTTCAGGTAATTAGACACCTGAAATAATATAAATAAATAAATGTCATGTTTTGCTAATATGAAATACTGGAAAAGAAACACCATAACATCATTAGGCTACCAAGCACTTCCATTCCTCCAGGACAGCTTTTTAATTGTTTCTGTGTAGTTTATTTAGAATACAGTCTTAATAAGCTCAATGAAACATTTCGTGCACATTAACAGAGTGGAAAGACTGGCTGCAAGTTAAATATCCTAGTTATGGTGCTCTGGTATTATGGTGCTACATGCCAATATTCAAAAGAAAATAAAAGCTAAAAGAGAGAGAGAGAGAACTTTTCTTTAAAAAAAAACAAACCCTGAATATCTAGAATGAGAGACTGCAGCATAATGATGAGTAAATTAGTGATCTAGTAATACTATTTTTCAATTAGAATGAATGATAACATTTTGATATATTTATTAATAACTACACTGTATATTACTTACATGGGATTTAAAAACTCAGAAAAGAATATGCTTAACAAACATATCACCCACGTAATATGAATTGAAGTTAATGTACTATTTCAGTGTTTTTACAGCTTCCCAATATGGATATGTATTCAGCACCTTCTGTCTTTCCCATCTTTGTGCCCTAAAGAAAGTATCGTGTGTGGGGGAAGCCACTCAACGCATGATTTAACTTACCATAAGAGCATAGGTTAGCCCTAAGCCCACAAGTCCTGAAGACAGCTGATTGTACAGGGACTTGGTAATAGAAGTCACAGCTGCTATGAGAACCACACACGCTCCAATGTATTCCTGAAGAAATATGAATAAGCTCCATCACTATATATATATAGAGAGAGAGAGAGACTGTGCAAATATTTTGGAAAGTTCAGTTTGAAACAATAAACCCTTTACATGGCTAAGACTGAAACACATGCAGAAGATTTTAAATCTGTGGATAGAGATGGCCTGTTAACCCCCATTTTTGTTACCGTTTCCCTTGTCCCCCCCCCTCTCTCTCACTTCTTTGTATTGTTAGATGTATCCAGGGTTGTGTTCCCATCCCATCTTAAATTAGGCTTGGTCTAATTTAGTTTTTGTACCAATATAACTATTTCAGTTAGGTGTGTGATGTTTTACTGGAATAGTTATACTGATATGGTGGCTAGTATAGAGTCAGTCATACCCATTATATAAAAGGTGCCATATATTAGAATAGCTTATTCCCTAAATTTACAGGCATAAGCTATACTTGTATAACTATGTCCACACTAGAGGTTATGGGACTGGTATAGTTAAAGTGGTACAATTTTTGTATATAGATAAAACTTTAGAATGGGAAGTCAGTGGGGCAGGGACTGTCCTCCTCTAGGGCCACATCTATGCTGGCAACTGGACAAAGGTACAAGGCGGTGTGTACACTTGCCCATATAAGCCACAGCTGCACAGAGTGTCCAAATATGCTATGCTGGACACGGGTGTACACTCTGAACCTGGGAATACCCATGTCCACACAGCTTTTTTTTGGTAAGCAAGGTTAGCACTAGCATTTCAGGGGCAGTATCCCAAGGCTCTATGAGTCACAGGATACATTCTAGGATCTGCAGATGCCTTCACATATCTGGCGATGGGAGCTCCCACTCACCCCTCTCCTGCCCAACTGGTAGAAGACATGGCACAAGTGACCGATGGTGCTTGTGAGACGGCTCTTTCTTGTGAGACAAATTTGAGTGCATTGCAATACGTGACCAGTGAGAATTTTGGATGAAAGGATTTGGATCTCTCTCACAAGCCAAAGACTGGTAGCCAGGATGGGGAGTAATCCACTGTTGCCCCCTTACACAGAGATGCAGGAGATTACCGGCATTGCAACTGTAAGTCCATGGGAGGCCACCACTTCTGGACCAGGAGAACCAGCACCATGTGGTGGGATTACATAGTATTAGAAATTTAGGATGATGACCAGTGGCCACAGAACTTCAGGATGAGGAAGCCAACAATCATGGAGCTCCGTGAAGAGCTGGCCCCAACCCAACAGTGGCAGAACACAAGGTTCCGGAGACCCATCCCAGTGCAGGAGCAGATGGCTATAGCCTTCTGGAAGCTGGCAACATCAGACAGCTATTGGCCAGTTGCAAACCATTTCAGGGTGGGGAAGGCCACTGTCAGGGTCGTGGTGGTGCAGATTTGTGAACCCATCAATGCACTCACCTACCCACACATGGTTACCATCACCAAAGTTCCAGAAATTATACTGGGGTCCCAGAGAATGGCCCTGTACAATGTGGAAACACCATCGATGGCACCCGCATCCCCATACCTTGCTGACTGAAAGGAGCGAGTGAGTACATCGATGAGTACATCACTCATTCTTACAGGCTTAGTGGACCACAAAAGCAGATTCCTGAATGCTGTCCAACACACAGGACAGGCCATGACACTAGAGTGCTGAGAAGATTAGGATTTTACTTGAAGGGAGAGGAAGGGACTTTATTCCCCAGAAGCAATGTAGTTCTCTTTGTCCACAGTTGTTCTGGAAGACCCCACATACTCGCTCCTATGCTGCCTAATGAAACCCCCTAGCCCAGCTTTAACCACCTGGCAAAATGGAGAGTCAACTTCAAACTAAGCAGCTGCAGGATGGTAGTGGAGAACATCTTTGAATGGCTGAAGGCTTGTTGATGATGCTTATGCTCTTGGTTAGAGGCCAATGTAGGCAACGCTGTCTGCGTTATTGTGGCATGCCGTGCCCTTCATAATACTGGTGACATTAAAGGTGAGTACTTTAGGACAGAGTGTGTACAGGACAAGATGCGCTTGCAAAACTTTTAAGGAGCAGCCTGATCCAGTGAATGTTCATACTGGCGCTGGACCACAGTGGGCCAGGGAAACCAAGGATGCAATTTGTGCCTACATTATGGAGCAATGGGTGTGCAGGTAGGTGACTGCAGCCTGGTCCCAAGCAAAGTGCCACACCCCATGCAGCTACTGTAAAAATAAAAGAGGGAACATTCCCTTTCACTTGTGTTTCAACACAGGTTTTTTCCTCTCCCAATGACTGTCATTAGCAGATTGTTTAGGTAATGACTCATTACAGGTAACTGGGGCAGGGCACCTCCGCTGGTATAGCACCTTCTGGTTTGTGATTGGCCTGCAGATGGTGTCTGGCCAGTTAAATTGCACTTATTGTTCTTTCATTTTGTGTTAATGTTCACAGCTGTTCGCCAAACCACAGTTCAGCTGGATTACTTTAGGCCTTGGCTACACTTGAGAATTCACAGCGCTGCCGTGGCAGCGCTGTGAAGTGCGAGTGTAGTCGCGCCACCAGTGCTGCGAGAGCTCACTCGCAGTGCTGCAAGTACTCCGCCTCTCCGAGGGGAATAGCTTGCAGCGCTGCGAGCGAGCGTGCAGCGCTGCAGGCGCTGATTACACTGGTGCTTTACAGCGCTGCACTCACTGGGCTCGGGGGGGGGGGGGGGGGCGTTTTCACACCCCTGAGCGCAGCAAGTTGCAGCGCTGTACAGCGCCAGTGTAGCCAAGGCCTTAGTATCTGAAGGATCTTGAGAACAGTTGATGAAGCATGTGGGAGGGGCTTTTACAACTCATTTCTGGTGACTGTGATTGTGTGGGAGGATACAACCACTTACCGACTGTTAACTGTGAGCATCCCATGGTTTAAAGTGGTTGTGGGGTTTTTTTGCAGGCCTCAGGGTGCAGGAAGGGCTGTTTTAGCACTGTTCAATATGTGATGGCACAGCTAATTCACTTTGTTTTTCTTGTTTTGTCAAATCCATACAGAAGTTTACTCACCTTCTCTTCCTCGCCCCCTCCCCTGGCCCCAGTTAATAAAATTACTTGTTATTTCCATGCACACTGCAATTCCAACATGTCTCCAGCTTACTTATATTCACATATACTGGGACAGGGGAAATTTTGGGGTGTGGGGGGTGGTTCTGGGAGGGTCAGACTGGACTTTGCAGTTTTCTACCCCGGAGAGTTATATGACTCAAAGCACTGACTGATGGAGACCAAAACTGAAAGGGAAAAAAATTGTACCTTTACCAAAGCCCAAATGAAAGATCCACACACAAATAAAAGACACTAACATTTATTGAAACTAGTACATTTAGCATAACTCTGAACATTTTTTTAAAAAGAACTGTGAATGAAAACAGAATGGATCAGACTTCCTGAAGAACGTTAAAACTTTACTCCCCATGGACCTTGATCTTTCCCTACTCTGGACAAGGCGGGGGAGTGCCTGTAAAACATTTTTCGGGGGGGAGGACGGGACAAAAAGGGGTTTCTCTTGCATGGGGTTTGGGGTCTAGACACATGCAGGCCTTCAGGCAGTCTTGGGCTCATTGTTTCTCTTGTCCAGTCACAGGACTTCCCCAGGGAGGGGTTTCAGGTTCCAGTACAGAGTATTGTGCCTGGAGTCTTGCAGCTTCCCACCCCCATCACAGAGGGTGGGGGTTGGGTCCTCTAACTCAGCAGCATGGTGGGCTGCAGGTGGAGGAGGAGGGGCCACTTTATGGATACTGGCACAGCTACTGTGGCAGGCAGGATCTGAATCCATTCCACCTCCCCTTGTATCAGGGACTGCAACAGGGCATGAACCCAGTCCCCTTGGGCAACTCCCATTCCATGTACCTCTACCCCGATATAACGTGACCCGATATAACACAAATTCGGATATAACGCGGTAAAGCAGTGCTCCGGCGGGGGCAGGGCTGCGCATTCTGGTGGATCAAAGCAAGTTCGCTATAACGCGGTTTCACCTATAACACGGTGAGATTTTTTGGCTCCCAAGGACAGCGTCATATCGGGGTAGAGATGTACCATGTGTCCTGCTCCAGGAACCAGATCATTATTGCCTCCTGCCTTTGGAAAAAATGTTCCTTCCACTTCATAGTCTGTTGCTCCAGCCCAATAGACCATTTCTCTCTTTCCCTCAAAGTCAAACTTTTCCTGGCTCCTTCTGTCGACCCCAATGAGCACATCCTCCAGTGTCATGCTTTGCCTGCCTCTAATGTCCCTGGGCTGTTGCTCCTGGATCCCAGGCAGAATGGGCTCACTCTTCTCAGATGAAGGTCCTGCCAAGTCAATCACAAGAGCAGCATTATATTTTATCTTTCCTTGGAAAGCAGGTAAGAAATCCCCCCACATAACATAACTTTGCTGTGGAAGGTCACAATAGTGATACTTCTCAGCATTTCAGGAATGAGATTGTTTCAGTATCCTTGGTTCTCAGACAACTTTTCCAGCCCCCACAAAAGGAGCACCTGCTGACAGTGGGAGTTAACATCAACTAATGGTTTTTAAAAATGTCATGTCTTAAAGTGTATGATTGGGCTGGTGGGCGCATTTATTTCTGGGGCAGTATTAATGGTTCGCTAATAATCCATGTTATAGCTTCTGCAAAAAGCTTTATAGTGGTTCATGGTAATTCAATAAAATGTTGAATTTACAGTTGTGTCTTGGTTGGGGACCATCTGGGTGAGGGTGGGGTTTAACTTACCAGCTTCAGGTTCTAGTTCCTGCTGAGTAGAGAGGTCCTCCTCTAGGTCATCAGGAGGGGCTTGCTGAGCCATCTTCTCCTTGCAGAGGTGCAGGATGATATGCTCTTCTTTCTCCAAGGCTTCCTCCTCTGCAGTCCCCACCATCTCCACACCATGGCCTTCCTCAGCATCCCATCAGCTGATGAGCTGGTGGGGGTTGAGGAGCGAGTCATGCATCACCACAGGCTCAGTAGCGGGAGCCCGGGAGAACATGTGGTCCAGCTCCTTGAAGAATAGGCAGATTGGAGGACCTCTCCTGGAGCGACTGGTGGAGTCTTTTGCCCTCTGATACCGGAGCCTCAGGTGCTTTATTTCTTCCCGGGACTGGGCCAGAGTACAGTGAATGCCCACCTGCATTCCCATTACAGGTGTAAGTTCCTGGTGCTGTGGGAGAAGTCATGGAAAATGGTGAACTCCGACCACACATTTATTGGGACCTGGGTGTGGCTGGGTACCGGGCAGCAGCTCTTGAAGCATGTTCCGTAGTCACGTGTAGTGATGAAGAAAGTCCGGTGGAAAACTGTTGTGAAGGGGTCAGCACACCTCACCACTACAGGTGAGAATGGGGGGACAGGGACCTTTATAGATTTGGAAAAGGTCAGGCAGGAAAGGGTTCAGTACGTTGTGGGAACAGGGCTGGAGGACTACTGAACTCAAGACACGCCTCTTACCCCATCCACCCTACGCACTGGCATGGGAACGGGGCCATGCCACAGCCCGAGGCATGTTCATACCCGCACCCCTCAGATCTACTAGCATTCTTGCCCTGGACAGGTCTTGAAACCTGTATTTCTGGATTTAGATGTGGACAGTAGGGGGGTTCTGGCACAACCATGTGCTTGGACCACGTCCAGTTGCCAGTGTAGATGTAGTTTATGTTTATATAGTGCCTAGTACAACGGGATCTCGATCATCTCTAGATGCTTCGTCATTATTATTCCTTATTTGCTGAATAGAATACAGGCTAGTTCTCTTTCCTCTGAGTCACCAAAAAAACCTGAGTTTAGGTGGCAAGTATACCAGTATATGTGAAAGTCTAAAATTAATGTGCAGATTGACATGAAATAGACACACAGATGTACCTGTAATGCATATGGAAGGATCGCACATTTATAACATGACTAGCAGCAGCTTTGTTACATCGGTGCCTTGCAGAAACAGATACAAATGCTAGCACCACACAGCATAAGAAGCTCTCTGTATTGCCTTCTTGAAGACTCATTTTTAACAGATAATTTCTTTCACCTACCTGCTGTACTTGCAGTACAAAGGGAACAAGAACACAAAAGGCAATAGCCCTGTCCTTTGGCTGACCCAGAAAGGGCTTAGTCCCAAATCCTCACACACCCTACTGGTGCAGAAAGCACCCAATACAATGGAACCTCAGCAGGGGTAGCTGGATGGATGAAGCCCAGGTGTACTGACATGCACAGCCCCCTGCGGGATCTTGATAGGCGGTACAGCTAGAGGATCTGTTACTCTGATCATTCTCCCCCCACACAGGGAAGGCGGGGAGGGGAGGGTGACCAGATGTCCTGATTTTAGGTGTTTGTCTCGCGTCCCGACCAATTTTGCGGCACTCTGGTGGGTTTTTTTTGCTCCACCGGCGGCACTCCGCTTTTTTTTTTTTTTTTTTGTGCTCTGTCGACGCCCCCCCCCATGTGTCCCGCTATTTTCTTCCTCTCATATGGTCACCCGGGGAGAAGGGGGAAAGGGGCCATGAATCCTATTCCAGCTCTGGAATAACAGCTGCAGCCTGTGGGAAGAATTCCTCCCCTCCTGCACTCCATTGGACTTTCATCGACTGGGTAATTGGGCAAGTTTTCTTTAAAAAGACATGTACACGACAAAGGTATATGCTGGATACTCTCATATACATCAATGGAGTGCCAGGATCAAAGTGAAGCATAAACCAACCAACCAACCACACAGAGTAATGTACTTGCCATGCGGACTTCCAGCCAGCGATTGGCAGCTGTAAGGAAAAGGGAAGCGATATTGTTGGAATCTGTATATTCAAGAAGCTTCTGTCGGAACCGGCCTTCATACCTTCAAAACAGAAATGGCAAAGCAAGGAGTCAATGTGTGCCATGAGGCCTTGGGAAAGTAAAAAAAAAAAAAAAAAAAAATGCATTTAATGGGACATATTTTTAAGAGCGATTCAACCCATCCTCTTAATCCGAATACCCAGATGTTGGAGTGTATATATTATACACACACAAACAGCATTTGCATGCCCAAATTGTGGAGCTGTAGGTTGCAGCATGCTGCCACAGCTTCTAATTATTGATAAAACTTTAATTTTAAAGGTCTGCATCACTCAACAGTTCAATAACTGGAACCTCCCGAGTGTCCTACAACATGATCATATGCAATCATCCCTCAGCCACAATGTCCTTTCTTTAGGAACAAATAAGATTTTGCTGCCTTCTTAAAATGGAGCTGACATTTTATATACGACTCTGGGACTAACATTGGCTAGCTGGGCAGTTCATATTAAAACTATAATTTATAAATGACAACAGACTCTGGCTAGTCATTCATTACCATGGCAGCAGTGAGGAAGGTGGCTTGAAATAAAGAAAAATATAAGAGTCTGAGAAAGTGTGTGTATGCAACCACGTGAACAAGAGAGAGCGAGAGAGTGAGCAAGTGAAAGACGTGTTAGTTCTACAGAAAACACAACTCCTCTTTTCACCTGACTATATAAAATTGAGTGGGTTATTTGCTATTTGTATTGCAGTAGTGTCTAGGAGCCCCAGTCATGAATCAAGATCCCACAGTGTTAGGGATTGTCTCTTAATTTGTGCATAGACAATGCCCAGTACATTGTGGGAGCTAATGAACTACAATCAATAAAAGTAGCAATAAGACTTTTATAAACCAGTTTTTCTCTCTTCAAAATAAACCAGCTGAAGAGTGAAAAGGCTGTTAAATACAGCAAGTTTGTTTTAAGTTTACTACTGTAGAACCACACTGATGCACACTAAGAACTAGAAGAACATTGGCTAGTTAGTAAAACTTCTGCATTAGGCCTTGATCCTGCAATGATGTCAGTGAGGCTCCATCTGGATGCAGCAGACTGCCTACTCTAGTGCTTTGCTGGATCAGGGTTTCAGCTAGTACTCAAATCAGTCAAGGTAATACACCAAAACATGCACTTTGTACATTTATTTTGATCGCTACTAATAATAGTACACAGCACTACACTAGTAAACGGCCTGTAAAATAGTTTGTAAAAGAAATGAAGCCTTGGTTATAAAATACAGCTCTCCGTTATCAAATCATTACACAGACATGAGGAGAGAGACAGCCAATGTTTTGTACAAATTATAAAGCACTGGTATTAGTGAAGTTCTATTATGTGTCAATTATAAATATTCCTGTATCCCCTTCCATGTACAGGCTAAAAAGTAATTACCTTTAAAAAAATCAGTCCCTCTTTATTAAAATGTCCAGACTATTCACAGATTATCCCAGAGATCATGACTCTATAAAATGCTAGAGATTCTGGCACTGTGCAGTCAGCAGTGGAACATGTGTGGGGGGTGGAATTGCTGAGGAGTACAATTTGTCATCAAAGTGCTGCAAATTTCTCAGAATCTCACTACAGAAATTGTCCCTAAAGTGAAACCCTTCCTTGGGAAAACCTTCTTTACATTTTATTTATTATTTAGGACAGACCATTTCGAAGTCCTTTATACACCAGACAACATTTGGAGATGGTATATTTACACCCAGGATACTTGATGAAGGATTATTTGTGGCTGCAGTGACAGCAGCTGCTATCTTTCTGATATAATTCCTGGATTTTTATAAGTTGCTCAAAATGGCCAAGAGAAAATATAGGACAGTAAGGGTGCTGCAGGAACAACTGGTACCTGCTAGCTCTATGGCTGGACTCCTTTATTACTGTTTTATTTTTAGGAATGCAGGGGCTGGGTACATTGCTCAAGCTTTAAAGTCTAAACTTCAAATGCCACTGCTACCACTCAATATGCAGCTGAAAAGCAGTATACTCCTAAAAATAGCCAAGATACAAGCTGACACAGAAGCTTGGCATGTAGATGGAATACAAAACCTACTGAATGTCTCCTGCTGTTTGGGGCAAAGATTCATCAGGTAGCCTGGGATTTCAAGCTCCCTAAATTCTGAACAAGCTTTGCTGGAGCAGTTCATTTCATGGTGACAGGGAGGAGGGGGAATCATGAGGGAGTGTTCTAAACAACCAAGGGTATCAGTGAGATGGTATTAGGAGTGATTTATTGTAGCAAAATCTGAAGCAGTGCAGCACTAATAGTCACAAAATCTCTCAATTTCTGCCAGAGTCGAATAGGATCGGGATAAGAGACAAAGTGAAAAGCGAGGATTAAAACCAGAATGGAAAAATACATTTCCCTAATGAGGCACACAGGGGAACACATACCAATAAACTAGAGAAGACTGTTGGCACTTAAACAAACAACAAGCAAAATCATAATAATTAATACTGAAAATACTATGCTGATTTCCAAACAGCAGCAAAATGCCAGCATACTGTACTCTCATTCAGCTACGAAGTTCAGAGCCTGACTGGGACAATTTAAATACTAACATAATTAAATACGGGCAATATGTTTTTGATCTCAATTTTTTCTGTTCTTAAAAAAATAAAACAGAAAAGAAAGGAAATTAAATGCAAAAGACCCTATAGGTTCATAACTTTGTGGATGAAGAGTATTATACAATTATGTAAATGAAACATTAAGGTTGTACAGGAATGACCACAAAGAATTATTTCAGAGCGGTAGCTGTGTTAGTCTGTATCAGGAAAAACAACGAGGAGTCCTTGTGGCACCTTAGAGACTAACAAATGTATTTGGGCATAAGCTTTCGTGGGCTAGAACCCCTGCATCTGATGAAGTGGGTTCTAGCCCATGAAAGCTTATGTCCAAATACATTTGTTAGTCTCTAAGGTACCACAAGGACTCATTGTTTTCACAAAGAATTATAGAATTCCAAAGGTGAGTTGTCAGCAGCAATGTTAACTTGCAACATATGTGTATGTGTAGATGAGACAGGGGCTTGGAAGACGGTTAACTGGCTTTGGGCTTTGGGGTTTGGGGAAGCAACTGGTAGGTTTGGCAGAACTTTGACTGGCACACCTCAGGGAATATAATATTTGGAATACAGAAGCACAACTCAGGTGTGTTATTAGATCTTCCTCAGCTGTTTCTGAAGGTCTAAATAGATGTTATGGCCAGGGCCACCCAGAGGTTTCAGGGGGCCTGGGGCAAAGCAATTTTGGGGGCCCCTTCCATAAAAAAAAGTTGCAATACCATAGAATACAATATTCTTTCTCGTGGGGGCCCCTGTGGGGCCCGGGGTGTGGGGCAAATTGCCCCACTTGCCCCCACATCTGGGCAGCCCTGCTGTAGCGCTTAGTGAAGATGCTACCTATGTTGACGGGAGGGCTTTTCCCATCATCGTAGGTAGTCCCCCTTACCGAAAGGCGGTAGCTATGTCGATGAGAGAAGCCTTCCTAACGACATACTGCTATCTACACCCAGGGCCGCCCAGAGGATTCAGGGGGCCTGGGGCAAAGCAATTTCGGGGGCCCCTTCCATAAAAAAAAGTTGCAATACTATAGTAACATGTATTTGGAAATGTAAAAAATAACTAGTGAAATACATTCAAAAATTAATTTGTAATAATTTGAAAATACACTAAATACATTATTTAAAAACATTAAATGCTTTAATGGTATGTATAATTTGCAATTATATAATGGGCTGTTGCTGGGTGATGGTGATGGTTGGTGCCAATGGGCTGTCGCTGCCTGGGGGTGGTGCTGCTGTTGCCCAGAGCTGGGTGGGGAGCTGGGCTCTGGGTTGCGGGGTGCCCGGCTCACAGGGGCTGGACTCAGGACTGTGGGGAGATGGGGTCAGGCGAGTGTCCGGCTCAGAGGGGCTGGGCTCGGAGCTGGGGGTCAGGGCTGTGGGGGGGATGGGGTCGGGGGGTGTCCGGCTCAGAGGGGCTGGGCTCAGAGCTGGGGTCAGGGCTGTGGGGAAGATGGTGTCGGGGGGGGGGGGGTGCCCGGCCCCTTACCATGCCACTTACCCCTTCTCCCAGAGCCTCAGCGCGCCGTGTCCAGCGCTGCAGTGGTGTGATGTTTCCAGCGGGGCCTGAGCTCCCGCCGCTCGGCTGCAGCTCGCAGCCCTGCCCCCTTCCCCCTTACCGGCTGAGACGCCAGGGCATGGGGGAAGACGGAGGCGGGGGGGGAGCCTCCGACATACTTGTGGGGGCCCCTGTGGGGCCCGGGGCAAATTGCCCCACTTGCCCCCTCCATCTGGGCGGCCCTGGTTATGGCCAAGGACCAGTCTGGCAAGCAAGGACTTAAAGATCATTGCATTGTTATTTAAATTCTTCATAAATGCCCAGATATGTAGCACCAGCCTCCATTCTTGCAAGTGTGGATCAAATAACCGGGGTTGCAATTTTGTCCCCCTCTGAAATTATTGGCATCCACATTTTAGGTCACTTAAGTGTCCAAGAACTCCATTTACTGATGCAGTTAGGTACTTAAACTTCTAAGTGACCCAAACTATAATTATCTGCACCTACAAAACCGGAGGTGTAAAAGTGGGTGCCCAGTTAAGGGCAGGCTGAACATTTTGTTCATGACATATATCCTATATCTAATATATATCAAAACAGAATACAATTTTTTTCTCAAAAATATACCTGAAAGCTCGTATAGTGGTTAAACCTTCCACAGTCTCTGAAAAATGGCAAAGTAATGGCAGCTGGGTGCTGTCATCCAACTGTTGCAGGTCCCTGGAAATGATTTAAAAAAGAAAAATCAGTTTTAATAGTACAGTGATCCTTTTGAAACAGGCACTACAGTGTCTTGGGGAGTAAAATGGAACATCTACAGAACAGAATCTCATGCCCGTGAGCCTAAAATGGCAGAATTTCAAATGCAAAGACTCTGAGATGTTACTAATGGGACTCTTGCACTAAGAAAGATACTCCTAGAAAAGCAGGAGGATCGTTCTTACTAAACTCAAACACACAGTGCTGGAGCTCTGGGAGGTCTTACTGCACTTCACCCCCACATACACCTTGTTCCTATATTCCAGTTTCTCATGTGGAATGATTTACTTCTGAAACACCATTCTGGCTTCAATTAACTCAAATGAATATAAGCAATGGATTTTTGTTACACTGCTTAGCAATAACCACCAAATAAATGTAGGCATTGATGATCTACATAAAGTTAATTCTGTTTAGTCCTGCAGGAAGTGGGAAAGGGCGCAGGTAGCCCCTTCTCAATTTGGACACATATGCAGGATCTAGGCAGAAGGCTTCCACTCGCACTCCTTGAACACTGTGGAGAGGGGATCTACGTGGCTGTAAAGGGACAAAGACAGAAATAGGGATATTGTTGAGGTCTCCCAACTCTTTATGGGCCTGCTGGCATCTAGTAGCAACTGAGGGTGTGAGTGAATGCTGCATCTTTTAGAGGCAACTGTGGTACTGATGCGGAGTAAGCTCCACTTCTCAATTTTCCTCCTTGATCCCTGAACTTTTCATTTCCATCTGCCCTGGTCAAGCTAAATGCCTTTGGCCATTTCTGCTTTGCTGCTATATCTTCACACTTCTCCTAAGGCTCAACCCCACTACAGAAGCTAGCATTTGGCCCTTGTTTTGTGGATTGTGAATTCTGGCATGGTCATTTGTTTAATGATGGAAACAAACTTTTCTCCCACTCAGAAATTCTAATTTAATAGTTATAAACAATGCAGCTGTAAAATGATAAATTTTTACTGTGATAGACCTGACTTGCTTTCATGTAGGGATACAGCCTTGGCAGGGTCCAGTTTAAAACTCTCTATTCCCTGGTACCAGACCATGAATTTCAGAATACCAGAATGAGCCCGGTCAATGCTCTTACCTTGAGGCCACTCGAAAGTATTTCTGGATGAAATAACATATGATAGCGAGAGGAAGCAGGGCAATGAGAAACATTGGCGTGACGAAGGAGATTACAGCAAGAGCGGATACACACAGCAAAGTGGAGCGGCTCAGGCACTCCAGGGTAGCAGGAATGTGCTGGATAAATAAAGAGCATTAAATATCAAAGGTAAAGCAAACAAAGGAGTAATATACAAGACAACATCTTATCTCATTCTTCCTCCTCCCACTCACCAAAAAAAGGATACCATAACTTTGAAGATTAACATTTCTGAGCTGGCTGGTGGATTCTGGGGAAACCTGATAGCATTTCTATGTAGCTCCTCTGCATGCATACATTGCACAGCACATTCTTCCAAAAGAATACATGTTGCACAGCTAGCAATAGAGATGTCGTTAATAACCAGTCAGCTTCAAGGCCTGTGACTATCCTAAGTACCCTCTTTAGTTGGAGGTGCTCTAAACATCTGTTTAGTTCATTCTGGTGCAAGTGCTCCAACCCTGAGACAAGAATGTGTCCCTTTACATTTCTTTATAGAAGAAATAAAATAACCAAAACCCTCCAGCATCTGGAAAGCCTCTAACCAAACAAGTATTTCAGCATGGATTTTAAAAACAGGATTCCCTTTTTCTGAACACTGCAAGCCATAATGGAAACAAATATAAAATGCATTCAAAACGCAACAAAATTCTCAGATTAGTTATAGCTAAATGAGATTTAGTTCCTCTTAACACAACATGGCGGCATTCAGACAGTACATTTTCTGTGCTGAAGACGATAGGGGAAAATTGGCATGCATTTCTGGAGAATAGATTTATTTGGTCTCTGTACCTGGTCGATGGTGTTGCAATCAGCTGAAAATCTGTTCAAGATGCTTCCCAGTGGTGTTGTTTCAAAAAATCTAAAATGGACAGTAAATAGGAAAGGTCTTAAAGTTAATACACGAGTAGATATTAAAATACTTTCCCATTTCTTTCCATTTCTCTTTAGCTCTGTACTGAGCTGGAACACAATCTATTGATAACAGTGGGGAATGAGTAATAGGTCTATAGTCTATAGTCTCTGTTGTGCTGAAGTCAGCCCAAACTTATTCCAAAACCAGACATAATAAAGGAATAACTGTGTCCTAGCACTATGAATCATCACTCTAGATTTCGCATGACTTCCCCGCACAATACAAGTTACATAATGAAATAAACAAAATATTTCATATTATAAATATATTATATATAATATGAAATGTTGTTTAATTATGTAGTACTCTCACACACAAAGCACTCCTCAACGAGGAAAAATACAGACAAAATGTAATTGCAAGTCTTGCATGATCATATTAATTTTTCTTGGAATAGGAACATACAGTAGTGAAAAAATTATCAGTGTAAAAGGATTAATGACATTTTAAATGACCTGAAGTTATTGTGGGGACATGACAGCAAGGTGAGCATAGGGAGGTGTGTATTTTAGGTTACAGTCCACCAAAGTCATTAGGATCTTTTTTTAGTACAGGAAGCAAAGGAGATCAAATAATTTAGAAAGGATTTTTAAAAGGATGCAGAGCGGATGTTAACTCTATTACTGTTTATTTCATTTTTCTATTTAGTGTTAATTTTATATTCTATCCATTAAGTATGCATACATAAAACAAAGATTAAATGAAGGTTACACCTTTCCATCATTAGAGTTAACTTTAAAGTGTGGTTCTATTCTGAAAAGTAAGTTTGCAAAAATAGTGTTGTAGGATTCCATGCTTATTGTCCCTCAATGACTTCCTTGTCAAATGAAGCTTGCAAATAAAAAGATGTTTTTCTAACTGCCAGCCCTATCCTGAGCTCTGACAGTCAAGCTGGGTTCTTTCCCTCTCATGCATCATCACCAGAAATAAAAGTTATAAAGGCCAAATTAGGACCACAGCAACACCTGTGCAATCCCTCTATCTTTAATGACACGCTTGGTGATACTTCTTCCATTCTGTTATCTTCAACAGAGTTGCTCAGGTGTAAATATTTATACCTCAGCAAATGTTTCCATTGATGATGAATATCATGGAATAGAATCTGCAGCTCATGGACTCCTCCTCCTGTTTTCTCTTGTGTAAAAGAGTAAAAAGAAGTAAAAACTTATTTTCAGCAGATATGACTCTGGGGAATCAATCTGTTGAATCAGAAGGTAGAATTTTTATATAGTGTAAACATGTGTAGTGTCTATTGATTTTCAGTGAGCCACTTCACATTTTTTTATTCATAGTAATTTCAGAATGGAACTGCACAGGAAAGGCTGCCTTGAAATAAGGAATATCAAGTCTCTACCCTGCACTACTGCTTACATTAGAATCAAAGTAGTACCTCATTGGTGCCAAAATAATTTTATTCAGCAGACAATAGTGTAGTTTTTTGGCAACTTTTAGACCAGTCCACTCCACTGCTATTGACGTGACAAGACACAATATAATCCCAAGGCAGCAGAGAATGCTGAACACCCTTGAATAGCGAGAATGATTAAATTCCTAAGTAGTAAAGAAACAGAAGTAAAAATATTATTTTTAATATTTTAATAATTTAAAATACAGTTTGCATTAAGAGAAGGGGAGGTGGGATCGACAGCCTTGAGGAAGAAGTTCCCTTTTCCTCTACACAACAGGGACAGCAGAAGCTTCCCCATTTTGTTTTCCCAATGATTCTCTGCCATAATTAAGCATTATTCAGGAAAATATGCTGTTTGGATTAGATTAAAAATTAGAAAGCCACGGAATCTCATAAAAAGAATCCAAGGATTTTATGCATTAGTTGCTTCCAGTTGGAGAAACAGATACCTTTAAAGACTGTAATAGGACATTGTAGTAGCCCCTTTTCAGTGGGAGCTGGAGAGAGGCCATAAATATGTAAAATAAATTGTTAATAACTTCCCATTAAAACTCGGCTTTAATAAAATATTCTCTAGGGATGAATCAAAGGCTTCACTGAAGTCAATAGCAAAACTCCTCTTTGGCTTCAGTGGCATCAGGATTTCACCCTAGGTTTCCATCCAGCCACTACTTGCGATACCTTGGATTGAAAAATGTTTAAAACCATATTTAGACCATTGTCAAGACTGCTTCTTTACAGACATTAATCCCTTCAGAGAAGACAACTGGAATTTTAATGAAATAATGTCATTGTTGTATCAGATCCATGGGGATGGTTAATTAATCTGTCTTAAAAAATACGTTAATTACGATGATGTTGTTCAACACAAATGATGCCTTTTTTTCCTTGGCAGGATAAAATCCCCTGGGAGGTGACTCTCTGGTTCACCTGAGCAATTAGCAAGGTAAATTAGTGATTATTGGTAATTTAATGCCAAAGGAAGCTGGGATGGAAATATGCATTACTGCACTGTATATATCACAACTTGGCAATCTTAGGCAAGCCTACCATTCTGTGCAAAATTAAGATAAAGTCAATCAAAGAAGAATAACCCGGAACAGACAGTTCATTTTGAAAGATCTTTGTTCTCGCTTGTTAAGAAACTCAGCCTGAATGCTCTACCAGCAGCCATAATGCTGCAGCACAGAAAAAAAAAAGAAAAAAAAGAAGAGCTGTAAGTTTTATTAAGACTATTTTAGAGATGCAAACATAGT
This sequence comes from Malaclemys terrapin pileata, assembly GCF_027887155.1. Lineage (NCBI taxonomy): Eukaryota > Metazoa > Chordata > Testudines > Emydidae > Malaclemys > Malaclemys terrapin. The sequence goes on along the minus strand of NC_071508.1, from coordinate 50,423,245 downwards.
CTGTCAAGCAATGCTAAGGGTGGCAAAAAGAAAAGAAGAGCAGAGAGAGAGAAACTAAAAAACAAAAACAAAAACACCCCCCGCCCCCGAAAATGTGATGGCCCTGAAAACATTCTGTGATGTACAGTTTAGTAGGAATATAGCATATTGCATGTCATTGGTCAAGCAGAAGTTAGCACTGGGAGATGTTTCTTTGTCAAATAAAGAACTGACTTAGAAGTACGGTACCTGACATGCAGAACAATTCTTTTGTTCTACGTCACTCTTTGCAGAAATTACATCAGATGTCCACTGTGCAAGCCAGTAGTCAATAGCCACCATAACTGTGTGTTTTAAGAGCTGTGAAAGGACCAGTAAAGGCAAGAGCAGAATCCCTGCTGAGCTGAGGTACTTCCCACAGGCTCGCCAAGGCATCTTTGCTCTCTGATGTAGCACAGAAGATAGGTTGTCATCATCATCGCTTTCTGTTATTTCTTCTGTAATCAGCGGGGGGAAAAAAGACTGTTGGATTGTAACATTGCCCTGGAATCCTTTTCTATTCATTTTTTCCCATATCAAATGGCAGGTGCCAAATTGCAAAATAAAAAGGGACAATTCAAACTATTCACATGCCATGAATTTTTCATCAATGCATCTGTTTGTTAGTTACACATTTTTATCTATTACTTACGTAAGCCCCAATTCAGCAAAGTCCCTAGGCTGGTGCTTAGGCGCTTTGCAGAATCCTAACCACAATGCTGTAAATGAACATGCTCTCTGATGGGTTAAATATGGCAAACAAATATGCCAACAAATTGCATTTTAAAGGAACAAGTAAAATGCAGTGCAGAACACTCAGAAATTGCAGGGTGATTATTATAGCAAATATTCCTCACAGAACCAGCAGGAGATCAGAGTTGTTTTTTGAAGGAGTGGAGTGGGCACTTGGCAAATATTCCAAGCATAAGGGACTGCATGAAATGGAGTGAAGTGGGAGATAGGAGAAGTAGTATAACAGCAGTCAAGATTAAAACTGAGGTGGAACATAAGGAATAGGAGTTTGTGTAGAGGCAATAAGATCAGAGATGAAGGCTGGGGTGGGGGTTGCACACAGCTTGAAACTGAAGAGAGGAGATTTAACTTAATATCAGAGGGGAGAGAAAGCGAGTAAAGGAGCACTTGCATCTTCATACATGGACATCATGCTTAGCTTACTGAATGGAATACAGTTTTAGGGTGAAATTACCTCCTCAGTTTCCAGCACAACACCTTTGGAGTCAGTCATAAGTGCATGGTCATAAGTGAAGGAAAAGTTGGCCCTCAATAATCAATGTCTTTACACCAATGTATTTGTGACATTTATAGTTTACTGGTTTAAGATTTTCTTGATAATAATGAAATAAAACAGTGATTTTCTTTTCTAGGTAAAAGCATAAGCCAGTGTTCCCAGACTATAGATAGGTCTGTAAATTCAGCTGTCACTAGCTATTCAGCTTTAATTCATCCATTCTCTCACATTCAGATAGCGTTTAATTATTTAAAAGGTACTCAGAATTTTTTTCCAGATGCCATGATTTATACATGCTTGGAATAATTTAATCTTTGTAAATTAATTTATTTGTAATCCAGAAGAAAATATAACCTTTGCATGACTATCACTATGAAAGAAATAGCATGGGTATATGAATGCTACATTATTATGGTTTCTGAGGCTCACCTAAAATTAGTTTTCATGAAACATAAGTTTCTTAAATAACTGCTAATAAATTAATCTGTGCACAGTAGGATTTGTGGGCATAGAAAATTCCCCCCTAAATGATCCGGTAAGTTTGTCAAATAAACATTCAAATACTTTAATACACATGGATAGCTCTAAATACATTGTGGATACACTATTACCTAGGGTTACCTAGGGAGGTGGTGGAATCTCCTTCCTTAGAGGTTTTTAAGGTCAGGCTTGACAAACCCCTGGCTGGGATGATTTAGTTGGGGATTGGTCCTGCTTTGAGCAGGGGGTTGGACTAGATGACCTCCTGAGGTCCCTTCCAACCCTGATATTCTATGATTCTATTTCCTTCTTGAAAATGAAACAGGAAAATCTCTAGCAAGCAGCCTATTTGAAATTCAAGTACTTCTGTGATTTTTTAAGCTACAGAGGCAGATTCCCATGTGCCTCAGAGCTCATTTTGGTGCATCTGAGCAGAAGAGAGGTGTCTTAAAACCACTTTTGCGCTCCCCTGATCGTAGGGGCAGCTAGGGGTCATAAGGTGAGCAGCCTCATGTTTGCACCCCCCATCCTGAACTGCACTGTGTGCTCCTCAGCCATAGACAATAGTATGGGCCACAGTCCCTGCTCTGAGCCGCTAACAAATCCGGCAATTGATAGTGTGTGGGTGCAGTGCTATATCCATGCAAAACTCCACTGAAGTCATTAGGGCTCTATGTAGGAGCAGTACTCAGCCCACATGCTAATTGCAGTATCAGGGCACAATATCTTAAATTACACAATCTATAGCGCCATAAGGGTGCATGGCCTAGTACAGAGAGAATGGATACACCTTCTCTGCCCTGAGGCTTCTACAATCCAGAACCATAAATTACAAGTTGCGGAACAACCTTTGTTATTTCCTATATTAACTTCCAAATCAAATATGGGATTATTTTTGTGTGCGCATTTTCCTGACTGGAAAAAAGGGACAAAATATTTTCAAAATGTAGTGATATTTTTTGAACTGCGAAACAAATCAGTCCAAACAATACTGGCTTAGATTTTCTGCTAATGCAATTGGACAAAACTCCACTAAAGTCAGTGGACCTGTGCTCTTTTACACCATCAAAAAATTGGGCCCACTAACTCTTGTGTATTGTTGTTGGAAAGTTTACTAAAGCCCCCATTCAGGAAAGCATGTAAGCACTTTCTTAAATCTATCCCTATTCAGGAAAGCATTTAGAAGCCCATGGTTATGCTTAAGCATATGCTTAAGTCTGATTGAGTTTGATGGGAGTGAAGCAGATGCTTAAAATGAAGTTTTTTTTTTTTTTTTTCTCTTAATTAATTGGCCTCTCAGAGTTGGTAAGACAACTCCCACCTGTTTATGCTCTCTGTATGTGTGTATATATATCTCCTCATTATATGTTCCATTCTATATGCATCCGAAGAAGTGGGCTGTAGTCCATGAAAGCTTATGCTCTAATAAATTTGTTAGTCTCTAAGGTGCCACAAGTACTCCTGTTCTTCTTTTTGCGGATACAGACTAACACGGCTGTTACTCTGAAACTTAAAATGAAGTATGTGCTTTAGAGCTTTCCTCACTAGGGATGCTTTTCCAAATCAGAGATCCTGTGGGAACAATTCTGACAGTTCTCACAAGGCCATGGTTAACCAGCACCTTCAGATTGCTCTCTTTAACTAGCAATTAAAGCCCAGTTTTAGTATGTAACTCTTAGGAGCCATGGATCCACATAAAGAACCAGACCACAGTCCCTCCGGGAAAAGACTGATTTTGTTGCTAACTTGAAATTTGTGAATTGATTCTATCTAAAACAGTGTGAACTGTAAAACGACAATGCAGTCAGCACTGGGTCTCAGGGTGCCCTTTTAGAAAAATTGCTTTACCTTCATCCTCTTCATCATCTTTTAGCAGAGCTTCTCGGGAATACCTGGTCCTCCTGAGGTTCTTCCTCTCCAAAACAGGTTTTCTTTCAATTATAGTTTCCTAAAAGCAGGACAAGTCATGTGGCTTCGCTTGATAAAGTTTTTTAAAATTACAGATGTCACAAAATGTATTTTCAAATCAGTGTGTCAGTAAAAAGGAAGGGAGAGGATTACAATTGGCTCTCATGAATGTTTGATGTGCCATCTATTTTTAAATACAAAAGGCATAAATCATGCAAATGACATTAATGTCAGTGTGACAAACTCTGAAACCCCATGCAGTACCTTTGGGGGACCATTGTATTAAGTCTATGAGTGGTTTATTTGCTAGTCTATTACATGGGAGAGGCTTACTACAGCTCCTCCTGGAACTAAAAAGAAGTGTGGGCTGTATTTAAGGCTAGTCTCTGAAACTATAAACAACCATAGAGTGGTACAACTCTGGATGTGTCTTGCTTATACTGGTCCAAATTGGGCAGAGACCGGGACACAAAGAAAACATTTTTGGTAGAAAAAGTTGAGCTTGAACTGAAACAGGACCTTCTTTCAGAGCCAGCAAATGGACATGAACTTTTCTCTGAGGGGTCTCGATTCTGCTAAAGGTTTGGGATATAAGGTTTTTCACACACACACACACACACACACACTCTCTCTCTCAGTGTTACTAATGTTTTCAATTTAAAATGATTCACCACATAAGGAATATATTTTTTAAGATGCTGAGAAAAAATACATAATAAACCTTCTCCAGTTCTTGGTCCTGTCGATTCATGAGTGTTTTCCAGTGTTCAAAGAGCTCAGACTCTGATTTCTGAATGTCCTTGAGTGTCCCTTCTCTTTGAATGGTACCATCCTTCATTGTAATGATCTAAGAAGTTAGGAATACAAACTGTCAAGGAGATATTTGATTATATTTATGAAGCTCCCATCCAGTGATCTGGGCACTGTACAAAAAATAAAAAAAACAATACTATTCCACAGATCAATATAGACAGCATGGATACATAAAGGAAGGAGGATATCCTAAATTTGTTAGTCTCTAAGGTGCCACAGGGACTCCTTGTTGTTTCTACTTGACATTATGACTCAAGACACTTCCCATTTTAGCAAACCCCAGCCTCTCTGTCATTCCCACCTCAGAGTGGGCTGTGAAGTGCTGCCAAGGATTTAGCTACCCCTTAGTCAGTTGTTCCCCTTTCCCTTCTTTAAGAGAAACAAGCAATTCGCCCTTCCTTGGGGAGGCATTCATTTTTAACTCCAGAAAGGACCCAATACTTCACAATAGCTGTCACCGGCAGAAGGGATGGGGATCTTATTCACAGTTACAATCCCCAGAATCTTCAGAGCTTCGGCAAGCATCATGGCTGAAATCCAAGCAGGGATAACACTGGTTCAATCCTCTGATGTGCCACCTGAGCTGAGCGTGGTGAACTAGAAAGGGTGGGGGGTGGTGTTAATTTTTTGTTCCTCCCAATCCTGGGACTGGCTAGGGCTTCTTCCAGCTACCAGAATAAATTAGAGCAGCCTCAGCTGTTTTAAATTGTACTGTCCAGGAATGGTACCTTGTAGGTTGCTCCATTGACCCAGGATTACTAAAGCATATAATGCTCAGGCCCCCTCCCATTCCTGATAAGCCCCCTACTCCACAGGGGATGGGCAGAAGGAGCTGTTTTAGAGCCAGCTCTTCTGGTTTTATGTCTGCTGAGGATTCCTTTATGGTAGAGTGGCACAAAAGGATTTATTGCAGGGCAGGATGGAGCCCCTTATGTTCATCGCTCCAAACATGAATTCCACTTTAATCGAGTAAGTAAACTCAGGATATGAGCCCACACAAAGTCTGCTGGCATTCTGGGGTCCTCATCCTCAGACTACATTTGTTATTTCCAAATGACACAGGAAATTCCCTCTCCTCTTCAGCAGCCTCTGAATGCCAGGTTCCATATGCCTTCCTTTGCCCTTACATCATGGCATCATTTGCTTTGAACATGCACAGCCATAATTGCATCTATTTTTGCTTCATTTGTAGGATGGCATGTATTATGTTTCAAGCACCATCAGTTGTAGTCAGCATGAGACACTCTTAGATATGATATGGCTCAATGATATGGCATATTACGTGAAAACAATTTAGTATGCAGCACAACCTCCCCACAAGCCACATTTAGTTGAATTTATCTTATTGCATAAAACAGATTTTTTTAAAAAGACCTCTTTTTAGTTCTCAGAGGTTGAAATATTTAAAAAAAATGTAAAATGAGAGTAAGCAGCAATTGAGGCTACTCAGCAGAAAAGCTTCCCACAGTGAGTTTAAGGCAACAGATTCTCAGAATGTCTCTATTTTATCACAAATGCATATTTCTCTTAAAAAAAAATCCTTTGCTTGGTGTGCTAATTTTTATAATTAAAGAGGGTGGCATGAGCTAGTGGACTGAGAACAAGTTTGGGCACAGAAAGTACATAACATGGCATTTGACTAACATTTGAATTACAAAAATGCTCAGATGCCCCTTTGAGTATTGGGACCCCACTGTACCAGGTGCTATGTGAAGAGATGTTTCCCCAGCACAAGGAGCTTAGCTGGTCCTAGAGTGTATAAAGACGAGCGAGTGAGCCAGGAACTCCTGTACTTTAATTCCCCGCTACTGACTTGCTACATGACATTGGGCAAGTCAATTAACCCTACTGTTAAAGTGGGATAATGACACCTCTTCTGTAGTGTGTCGTGAGAATAGGGAATGAGTCAAATGCTGCTCTTATTTATGCAGTGAAGTCAGTGCCATTGTAGTAGCATAAAAGAACAGAATTAGGCACACTGGGTCTGATTCTCCACTGCCTTACACCTATTATACACATCACCCCTTACGCAAAGGGAGTACAAAACACTATCATTCTGACCTGGTAATATTTTATACCCCTTTTGCACAGACGTAAATAACCATACAAAGTGCAGGCAGTGGATATTCAAGTCTGTTCATTTTCATTTTTTATTTATATCACCTTAGTTTGAGATACTGTGGTGCCTGGACAGATTTTTGCCTCTGCATTGAAATAAGCTACTGTTTCTGAGAATTAATCCATCTCTTAAAAAAACAACAACCCTGTTTATCCTTCAACTCTTATTCCCTTTAAAAACACACCTCAGATCCTATGCCTCATATTAATGACACAGATTGCTTTTCATTCTTTGTTCCTAGCGTGCCGTTCCCTGGAGGATGATGGAAGATACAGGGAGCTTATAACTCTCTCTAAACACAGTTTATTGCTGTCACCACTGAAAAATGAAAACACAGACTTCTAGCTACATGCTGTGCCTAGCACCTTGGCCCTTCATGCAGGAAATTACATGTAAATATTCTGGTTTCACAGTCTGTTTGCCACCATGGGCCTTTGGGAAATGCAGTGGGGTTTTGGTTATTAAAGCTTTCCAAACAGTAAACATTAGATGGAAGAAACACACCTTTTGGGAGGAAATTGTTATAGTTACATTGGTCCAAACCTGAAGAATGGGGGGCCCTCTCAACTCCTATTGATTTTAAGTCAATGGGCCTCCTTCTGATCTTACTTGCACAAGTTTGAAAATAACATAACTCCAGTAACTTCAGCAGAGTTACTTCTGATTAACTCTGAGGAAAGCTGAAGGAAATGAAGCTCAGTGACTTGAACTGACAACTTCATCTGAAGTCAATGGGAGCTGAGGGTATTCAGCACTTCTCAGGCATAGGGCTAGTCAAAAATTTTCAGTTAAAACATTTTTTTAAACCCAATTTTCCATTGAAAAACAAACACTTTTTCAAAATGTGTCTGTTTTCTATGGAAAAGTTTCATTGAAAAATGAATGCCTGAAAACTGAAAAATTTTGAACCACCAAGACTTTATCTTCCATGATGCATCACTGCCAGTCGATAGAGAATAGGAGCACGAGGCACCCAAACTACAACTCCCATGAGGCACCACAGCAACATTTGTGAATCGATTTATTATAGTCTTTGACCAAAATATTTCAGATTTGGATTTTTCACTGAAAATTTTATTTCCATGGAAAAAAATTGACTTTTTGTTTGTGCCAAAAATTTCCACAGGAAAAAAAGCCCTATTTTTTGATGACCTCTACTCAGGAAACACCTTCTAAAACTGGGACTTTAATTCTCTCAAAGGTTTTGCAGGAAAGTTTAGGAGTGTCATTTGACATATATATTTCACATTAAAAGTCTGAGAAATTTCTTAATGACTAACAATAGCAACAACTAGTACAAGTCTTGTTGCCCTGCCTTAGACAAACTCCTACTGGCTTTAATGAGAGTTTTGCCTGAGAAAGGACTGCATGATCTAGCCTAATACTAGATAATGACAATTAATTATAACTTGCATTTTAAAAGCCCCTTTGCGCCCTGCATGCATTTGGGCCTATACAGTATTACAGTAACAACAATATTAAAAATAATTTATTATTATTAATAACCATTCTCATAACATTTCAAATGAGGACAACAGAGGTGTTTTTGAGAAATGAAAAGGAGGGAAGAGGTTATTAATACGAGGCCAACAGTTGTACTTATTTAAGAAATCATCTTTGGAAAAAATGCGTATAAGTGTTGTTTAAAAATGGGAAGGGATGGACTAAGACAGAAGTCTAGAAGGAGGGAATTCCATATCCTAGGGACCACCACAGCAAAGGCAGAATTGCTTGCTTATCTTAGCATGATGATGGTAAATGACCCAAGGATGAGGTCAGAGCAGACATTATAAAGAGATTTAAAAACCAACAGGACCAGCTTAGAAATCTATCTGCAACGTTATGAAAAGCCAGTATGAAGAATGCAAGGGCAGGAGTGGTATGAGAATGCTTGCTCAGGCCAGAGAATAACTGTGCTGCTGCATTACATATGTATTGCAAGTGACTGAAGCCCTGCTAGGAGAAGTAATTACAGTAATCAATCCTTGTGGTCAGGAAGGCATGTGTTGCCAGTGTGTGGTGGGGCGATTACCCCACACTTAGAGAGACTGGGCTGCGGCAGGCCTAGGCGCCTGCGTAGACGCGCGGCCAATCAGGAGAGGGCTTACTGGGAGCCAATAGGAAGACAGATTGGAGCCAGCCAATCAGAGCCCGGCTTAGCCATATAAAAGGCTGCCCAGAGCAGGAGCAGTCAGTCTGTCCCAGGCCTTCAGAGGGGAAGGTCTGTCTCTAGAGCTGGGAGGCCAGCACCACGGACAGCGCAGTGCAGGCCTGCCTGAGAGAGTGGGAGAAGGCCCTACTCCATAGCCTGCTAGGCGGCAGGCCTGGGAGGAGGAGGCCTAGCGTAGTGAAGGGCTGTTGGGGAAGCGGTCCAGAGGGGTAGTTAGAGGAGTAAGGAGTAGGAGGACAGTGAGACTGTCACACGAGGGCCTCTGGACCGGGACTCAGAGTAGTGGGCGGGCCTGAGTCCCCCCCCCCCCCTTTTTCCCCCTTTGTTTGCTGTGCTACCCCACGCGCAGCCACGGGCCGCAGGGAGCGGCCGGTCAGAACCACACCAGATCCTAGACGGTGAGGATTGGACTTGAAGGTGTGGGGCTGCTGTTTACCCCCCCCCCCCGGAAGGGGGTGTGATTGGACAGAGGGACACTGTCGGAGGGCAGTGCTCCGGAAGAGGACGCCGACGTCGGGAGCAACGCAAGTCCGTGCACCCCACAGAGGCGAGACGACAGGCGGAACGCCACCCAAAGAGGGCGCTCTACTGGCGCAAAACTAATTCCCCGAAGCGGCCAGGAGGAGGCGCCACAGCGGTGAGCTACCGACTCTGTCACACGTGGTGGAGAATGCGGGCATAGCGGTCCGCCCCTGATACGAGGGGTCAGCGCCAAGACTGCGGACTATTGCCCAGAACAGTGTCTTGCGCAGACAGACGGTCGACCCAGATTGTGGGTACAGACCCGGACCCACCAAAGGGGTCCAGAGTGTGGGGATTGAACCGGGAGTAACCCGCTGAACCCCAAGATGGAGGCTGAGAAGTTACTAAAATGGCTGCTAGAGAAGCAGCAAGAGCAGTCGGCCCAGCAGCACCAGCAGCAGATGCAAATGCTGCAGCAGATGACCACTTAGCAGCAGCTGCTGATGACTCAGCACCAAGAGAATCAGCAGCAGCTCCTTCGAGAGTTGGCCACCCAGCAGCGGGTGCAGCAGGAACATTTGGTGCAACAGATGGCCGCACTGTTACGGCCGGCAGGAGGCACCCCTGCCGCCCCCATGGGAACCGGACTGGGGGATACCCCAGGGACCCTACCGATACGCCCCACCAAGATGGGGCCCGAGGATGACCCAGAGGCCTATCTGGTCACATGTGAACGGGTGGTGACTGCTGCCCGGTGGCCCTCAGAACATTGGGCCACGTTACTAGCCCCTTATTTGACGGGGCAGGCTCAGGCCGCATATCGGAGCCTCGACCCCCGGGAAGCACTCGAGTACGCCCGAGTCAAGGCGGCCATCCTAGATCATACCGGCATTAGCCCAGAGACCTACCGACAGCGTCTCCGTAAAGAACAGTATCCCCCGGGGGCCCGACCCCGCGCCGTGGCCCAACGCATCCGGGACCACTGCTGGAGATGGTTGGACCCAGAGGGCCTGACGGGACACCAGGTGGCGGAGCTGGTAGCCTTAGAGCAGTTCACCCAGATCCTACCCCCGGGAGGGAGGGCCTGGGTGCGACGGCATCGACCGGCCACCCTCTCCGCAGCAGTGGCCTTAATGGAGGACTACTTATCCGCCGAGGGGGCAGAGGCATCACCCCGAGCAGCCGAGAGCCTTGGTCGCAAGGGCGGCGCAGAGAAGGGGAATCCTCGTGGGGCGGGAGCCTCTGGACCACTGGCAGGCAACAGCCATCGCCACCCGAGACCTTCCAACCCTGAACCCCGACCCAAGTTATTGCCGGTGGCGACTCGAAGGGAGCAACAGCCCCCGGAGCGAACAGGCCCCCCCGGAGGACGCCCAAGCCCGGCCGAAACCCGAGAGAGGTGCTGGGGCTGCGGTCAAGAGGGACATTTCCGGCGAGATTGCCCTTTTTTGTACTGCAGCTACGGGCAGGCCTGGATGGCCGGACAACGGGCACGGCAGAAAGGGGTAAGAAAATTGATAGTCCCGGTCCAGGTTGAAGGGAACCACACCAATGCCCTTGTAGATTCGGGGTGTAGTCAGACCCTCATATGAGAGGGGCTGGTCCTGAACCTCAATCTTTCGGGGCCCCCGATCTACCTGCAGTGTGTGCATGGAGACATCCGCCAGTATCCCACAGCCTGGGTCAAGATGCGAGTAGGCGGCCGAGAGGAGGGTCTCCGAGTAGGAGTGGCCCCTAGGCTGGCTTACCCGGTGGTGTTGGGACGAGATTGGCCCGGCTTCGGAGAGGTCCTCCTAAGATATCAGCCACCCAAGCCCCGACCAGACAGGACTATAGTACCGGGAACGGGGCTGCTTGGGAGCAGGCTAAGGGATGACCCCGGCGAGGGGACCTCCTCGACGGCGGAGACCCCTGCGAGTTGTCCGGGAGACAGACCCCGTTTGGTGGAGGACGCCCGGGTAGAGTTAGAGCGCGACGGGGACTTCTTACGTGAGCAACGGGAAGACCCAACCCTAAGCCGAGCCTGGGAACATGCCACCAACCCTGCTGTTGAGGGGGACGGTACGGACTCCGCAGGGCCCCCGCTTTGAGGTATGGCAGGACCGCCTGTACCGAATAGCGCAGGAACCCCAGACCCGTGAGACGTTCCGCCAGCTGTTGGTCCCCCGGAGACTGCGAGCCGGCCTCCTCCACTTAGCCCACGCGAACCCTTGGGCTGGACACCTGGGACGCGAGAAGACCCTACAGAGGGTGGCCCGCCGGTTTTTCTGGCCAGGCATCCACCGGGAAGTGGCAGACTTTTGCGCCTCGTGCCCAGAATGCCAGCGAGCCGGACCGAAAGGGGTAGCTCCTGCACCCCTGGTACCCATGCCAGTCGTGGGGGTACCCTTTGAACGGATTGGGATGGACCTCGTCGGCCCCCTTGAGCGAAGCAAGACAGGGAACCGCTTTATACTAGTAGTCGTGGACTACGCCACACGCTATCCCGAAGCCGTGCCCCTAAAGACAGCGACGGCACCGACCATTGCGGGTGAACTAGTAAAGATTTTTGCCCGGGTGGGGATACCCGGTGAAATATTGACGGACCAGGGCACCAATGTGTCCTCCAAGTTAATAGCTGAGCTATGTCGCCTCCTCCATATCCGGACCCTCCGGACATCGGTGTACCACCCGCAGACCGATGGCTTGGTAGAGCGGTTCAACGGTACACTAAAAGCCATGTTGCGGAAGTTTGTGGAGGAGGACCCCTCACATTGGGACACCTTGTTGCCGGCCCTCTTGTTTGCGATAAGAGAGGTACCACAGGCCTCGACGGGGTTCTCGCCCTTCGAGCTCCTATACGGCAGGCAGCCCAGAGGAATACTGGACCTCCTGAAAGAGGAGTGGGAAGCACAGGAGACACGGGTCCTTGGGACCACACAATACGTGCTACAGCTCCGGGAGCGACTCCAAACGTTAGGGGCCTTCGCCCGTGAAAACCTGGAACGGGCCCAGGCAGGTCAGGAGCGCCTCTATAATCGAAGGGCAAGAGGGAGGAAGTTCGCCCCAGGCGATAGGGTGTTGCTGTTGCTGCCCTCTTCAGAGTCGAAGCTCCTGGCCAAATGGCAGGGTCCCTACGAAGTGATCCGACGAGTGGGACCAGTCGATTACGAGGTCAGACTACCGGGTCGACGCAAAGAGACCCGTATTTACCATATTAATCTCCTAAAGGCCTGGAAGACCCGGGAAGCCATGTTCATCGGCCCGTCCACCCCAGAGGCGGAACTTGGACCCCTAGCAGGAGATCTTCCCGACCCCGGACCGGCTGTGGTGGGGTCAGGCCTCGACCCCAGACAGAGAGGACAACTGCAACAGATGGTGGAGAAGTTCTCAGATGTATTATTGGCCCGCCCAGGCCGGACGACCCTAATGAGTCATCATATTGCCACAGACCCCGGGAAGAGAGTGACGGACAACCATCGACCGTTACCCAAGAAAATGTGGGACACCGTCCGGCGGGAGGTGGAGACGATGTTGGAGATGGGAGTGGTAGAAGAATCGACGAGCGAGTGGCGAAGCCCTATCGTCTTAGTACCGAAGCCAGATGGGGCGACCCGGTTTTGTATCGACTTCAGAAAGGTCAACGCTATCTCTCGTTTTGACGCCTATCCAATGCCGAGAGTGGATGAACTGTTAGAGCGCCTCGGAGGAGCCAAGTACCTGTCAACTTTAGATTTAACTAAAGGATATTGGCAGATCCCACTGACGCCAAACTCCCGAGCAAAGACGGCCTTCCCTACGCCCTTCGGCCTCTTCCAGTTCGTAACCATGCCGTTCGGCTTGCACGGAGCCGCAGCCACATTCCAACGCCTGATGAACAAGGTCCTCCAGCCCCACGACCAATACGCGGCGGCGTACATCGACGATATCGTGGTTTATAGCCTTGACTGGGAGAGCCATTTACACCACCTGGCAGCAGTGCTACAAGCCCTCAGGGCGGCCGGCCTAACAGCTAACCCGGCGAAATGTCACTTAGGCCAAGAAGAGGTGACCTACCTGGGATACACGGTAGGAGGGGGGAAACTAACACCCCTTATTAGCAAGGTACAAGCCCTCAGAGATGTACCCACTCCCACAACGAAGAAACAAGTGCGTCAGTTCTTGGGATTAGCTGGGTATTATCGTCGTTTTGTACCAGACTTCGCATCCATAGCCGCCCCCCTGTCAGATCTAACGAAGAACTCCCAGCCTCGACAGGTACAGTGGACTACACAATGCGAGCGAGCCTTTAACACACTCCAGGAACGGCTCACTCAAGAACCAGTACTACGGCACCCCGACTTCACGAAAGAGTTTATACTCCAAACAGACGCTTCGGAAGTCGGCCTGGGCGCAGTACTCTCCCAGGAAGTAGACGGGGAGGAACATCCTGTACTGTATTTAAGTCGGAAGCTGTTCCCCCGAGAAAGACACTTCTCAACAATAGAGAAAGAGGCCTTGGCGGTACGGTGGGCTATCGATGCCCTCCGTTACTATCTGTTAGGGAATAGTTTTAAATTAATCACGGATCACGCCCCTTTGCGATGGATCCACAGCATGAAAGACACGAATGCTAGAATTATGCGGTGGTACCTCGCCCTCCAGCCTTACGACTTCCAGGTGCTCCACCGACCGGGTAAGGCCCATACTAACGCCGATTTCTTCTCCAGGCTAGGGGAGGAGGGCGAAGAATCGGATCAAGGAGGGGGATCCTTAGCGCAGGGGGTGGTCCGTGAGGGGGCTGTCAGGCTCCCCCCCAACTGCCGAGGCCCTAAACAGTTAGCCCTGACGGCAGAGGATCCGTCACGCTTGTACGGGGTGTGTCTCAAATGCACAGAGTGCGAGAGGAGGGAACATACCCCAGCCTAGGCAGACGGCCGTGGGAGGAGAACCCTTGCGGGAAGCCCTGGTGGAGGACCAGCCCACACTCCTGGAACCGCCGAGGACTGCGACTTCTCCAGGTCAAGAGGGAGCCTCACTCTGGGGGGGACCAGCCGAGGCGGTGAACCACGAGACCTGTGGAGAATCAGGAGACCCGTGGGACACTCCAGCAGTGGAGCAGATAGGAGGCAGCTTAAGGGACGAGACGGACTGGTACGTCGGACCCGGTAAGCCTCAGCGTGTTTCGGTGGGACCCCCCCGCTGAGACGGTGGATAAGCCGGGTTGCCCATAGGCAAAGACTAATTTCCGGAACTTTGGGGCCAGTAGGCCATAAGGCCCAGTGACAAGGGCTAAGTTTCTAGACTTTGAGCCGGTAAGCTGAGCCGCTGCGGGACAAAGATTGCTTTCCGTGCTCTAGGCCATTAGGCCGGTTAGGATAACCCCCCCCCCCCCCCGGAGGGTTCTTAAGGGGGAGGGTGTGTGGTGGGGCGATTACCCCACACTTAGAGAGACTGGGCTGCGGCAGGCCTAGGCGCCTGCGTAGACGCGCGGCCAATCAGGAGAGGGCTTACTGGGAGCCAATAGGAAGACAGATTGGAGCCAGCCAATCAGAGCCCGGCTTAGCCATATAAAAGGCTGCCCAGAGCAGGAGCAGTCAGTCTGTCCCAGGCCTTCAGAGGGGAAGGTCTGTCTCTAGAGCTGGGAGGCCAGCACCACGGACAGCGCAGTGCAGGCCTGCCTGAGAGAGTGGGAGAAGGCCCTACTCCATAGCCTGCTAGGCGGCAGGCCTGGGAGGAGGAGGCCTAGTGTAGTGAAGGGCTGTTGGGGAAGCGGTCCAGAGGGGTAGTTAGAGGAGTAAGGAGTAGGAGGACAGTGAGACTGTCACACGAGGGCCTCTGGACCGGGACTCAGAGTAGTGGGCGGGCCTGAGTCCCCCCCCCCCCCCCCTTTTTCCCCCTTTGTTTGCTGTGCTACCCCACGCGCAGCCACGGGCCGCAGGGAGCGGCCGGTCAGAACCACACCAGATCCTAGACGGTGAGGATCGGACTTGAAGGTGTGGGGCTGCTGTTTACCCCCCCCCCCCCGGAAGGGGGTGTGATTGGACAGAGGGACACTGTCGGAGGGCAGTGTTCCAGAAGAGGACGCTGACGTCGGGAGCAACGCAAGTCCGTGCACCCCACAGAGGCGAGACGACAGGCGGAACGCCACCCAAAGAGGGCGCTCTACTGGCGCAAAACTAATTCCCCGAAGCGGCCAGGAGGAGGCGCCACAGCGGTGAGCTACCGACTCTGTCACACAGTGCAAGATAACAACACAATGAAGAAGTGTGCAACCTGATCAAAAACAAAACAAAACGTTGGTATTTGTATATAAAAGTGCTACTTCTATTTTGTCTATAAGCTACAAGATATAAAATAGACAACTACCTAAATAACCGGAATTATTTTGAAAGGGAACGTGCCCATCTCAGTATGTTATTTACTACAAATGAAGGCCAAGAAATGTGCATTTTTTTCCCTAGTGTCTTCCTTTGACTCAATCTCCTTATAATGGTTTTCTTCTGTGGTAATAAAACAACTGCATAATGATGTCAAAGATATAAACAGATGTATTATTCCAATAGCTTCAGTTGTTTAAAGGACATCATGTAGACCAGATTCTCAAAAGGGACTTGTGATTTTGGGTACTCAACTTGAGATGCCTTAAAAGGGACCCAATTTCCAGAATTGCCCACCCTCTGAAAATCAGGCCCCTTTAAGGTGTTTCAAGTTGAGAATCAAAAAATTAAAGGGCACCCAAAATCACTAGTCAATTTTGAAAATGTTAATAATACACATTCTCCCTGTGCAATCCTGTTGATACAGAAATGCAAAAAGATTATTTTCAGTAATGTTTATTTTATAGCAGTAGAAGTCACTTACAAGTCACTTTTCACTTTCATCATTAAAAATGACAGCTTTCTTACCCAGTCAGCATGTGGCAGGTACTGTAGTTTGTGGGTGACCAGGACAATGGTCCTCTTGTCTTCCCTTAGCATTTTCAGGATCCCTTCCTGCATAAGATGGTCACTTAAGTGGATATCCAGTGCCGAAAATGGATCGTCCTAGCCACAGGAAAAGAGATTAAGTACATGCCATATTGCTGCAGCCAAGCCTTTACAGGATTTAATGGAAGTGATATATTTTAACACTAGTGCTGTCTTCAGTTAAGTCAGTTAGATCAACACAGACAACTAGAGGGAGGAGAAGATTAACAGTAAATCAATATTTTGCAGTGGCAGGGGATTCTCAGATAGAAGCTTACAAGAAATGGAAGATTGGACAAATGACCAGAGAGGAGTATAAAAATATTGCTCAGGCATGCAGGAGTGAAATCAGGAAGGCCAAATCACACTTGGAGTTGCAGCTAGCAAGAGATGTTAAGAGTAACAAGAAGGGTTTCTTCAGGTATGTTAGCAACAAGAAGAAAGTCAAGGAAAGTGTGGGCCCCTTACTGAATGAGGGAGGCAACCTAGTGACCGAGGATGTGGAAAAAGCTAATGTACTCAATGATTTTTTTTGCCTCTGTCTTCACGAACAAGGTCAGCTCCCAGACTGCTGCACTGGGCAGCACAATATGGGGAGAAGGTGACCAGCCCTCTGTGGAGAAAGAAGTGGTTCGGGACTATTTAGAAAAACTGGACGTGCACAAGTCCATGGGGCCGGATGCGCTGCATCCGAGGGTGCTAAAGGAGTTGGTGGATGAGATTGCAGAGCCATTGGCCATTATTTTTGAAAACTCATGGTGATCGGGGGAGGTCCCGGATGACTGGAAAAAAGCTAATGTAGTGCCCATCTTTAAAAAAGCGAAGAAGGAGGATCCGAGGAACTACAGGCCAGTCAGCCTCACCTCAGTCCCTGGAAAAATCATGGAGCAGGTCCTCAAGGAATCAATTATGAAACACTTAGAGGAGAGGAAAGTGATCAGGAACAGTCAGCATGGATTCACCAAGGGGAAGTCATGCCTGACTAACCTAATTGCCTTCTATGATGAGATAACTGGCTCTGTGGATGAGGGGAAAGCAGTGGATGTGTTATTCTTTGACTTTAGCAAAGCTTTTGATACGGTCTCCCATAGTATTCTTGCCAGCAAGTTAAAGAAGTATGGGCTGGATGAATGGACTGTAAGGTGGATAGAAAGCTGGCTAGATCGTCGGGCTCAACGGGTAGTGATCAATGGCTCCATGTCTAGTTGGCAGCCGGTTTCAAGTGGAGTGCCCCAAGGATCGGTCTTGGGGCCGGTTTTGTTTAATATCTTTATTAATGATCTGGAAGATGGTGTGGACTGCACTCTCAGCAAGTTTGCAGATGACACTAAACTAGGAGGCGTGGTAGATACACTAGAGGTTAGGGATTGGATACAGAGGGATGTAGACAAATTAGAGGATTGGGCCAAAAAAAACCTGATGAGGTTCAACAAGGACAAGTGCAGAGTCCTGCACTTAGGACGGAAGAATCCCATGCACTGCTACAGACTAGGGACCGAATGGCTAGGTAGCAGTTCTGCAGAAAAGGACCTAGGGGTCAGAGTGGACAAGAAGCTGGATATGAGTCAACAGTGTGCTCTTGTTGCCAAGAAGGCTAACGGCATTTTGGGCTGTATAAGTAGGGGCATTGCCAGTAGATCGAGGAACGTGATCGTTCCCCTTTATTCGACATTGGTGAGGCCTCATCTGGAGTACTGTATCCAGTTTTGGGCCCCACACTACAAGAAGGATGTGGAAAAATTGGAAAGAGTCCAGCGGAGGGCAACAAAAATGATTAGGAGTCTGGAGCACATGACTTATGAGGAGAGGCTGAGGGAACTGGGATTGTTTAGTCTCCAGAAGAGAAGAATGAGGGGGGATTTGATAGCTGCTTTTTCAACTACCTGAGGGGGGGGTTCCAAAGAGGATGGAGCTCGGCTGTTCTCAGTGGTGGCAGATGACAGAACAAGGAGCAATAGTCTCAAGTTGCAGTGGGGGAGGTCTAGGTTGGATATTAGGAAACACTATTTCACTAGGAGGGTGGTGAAGCACTGGAATGTGTTACCTAGGGAGGTGGTGGAGTCTCCTTCCTTGGAGGTTTTTAAGGCCCGGCTTGACAAAGCCCTGGCTGGGATGATTTAGTTGGGAATTGGTCCTGCTTTTAGCAGGGGGTTGGACTAGATGACCTCCTGAGGTCCCTTCCAACCCTGATATTCTATGATTCTAAGATGTCAACAAAGCATGAATTATATTTTTGCAATGACTAAGCTGAAAGATGGTAATTTTAGCTAGACTTGTGCTGTGGTTTACTGAGTCTTAAGGTACGTCTATACTTACCCGCTGGTTCGGCGGCAAGCAATTGATCTTCTGGGATCGATTTATCGAATCTTGTCTAGACGCGATAAATCGATCCTGGAAGTGCTTGCCGTCGACACCGGTAATCCTGTTCCGCGAGAGGAGTAGGTGGAGTCGACGGGGGAGCCTGCCTGCCGTGTGTGGACCTGCGGTAAGTATCTTTAAGTTCAAACTAAGATACTTCGACTTCAGCTACGTTATTCACGTAGCTGAAGTTGCATATCTTAGTTCGAACTGGGGGCTTAGTGTGGACCAGCCCTTAGAGTAACTGCCAGTTTATTTACCTGCACACTTCAGATATTGATATACTGGTGTAACTAAGGGCTTGTCTACATGGCGCTGCAGTACTGACAAGCCCCTATTTAGGCCTAACATAAACTATGGTGTGCCTGACTTGAAGTCCTCCAGAGAAACAGAGTATAAGCACATCTTGATTTCCTTGGTGACATACTTGCTCCCTTGTGAGTTATCTATTCCCACCTCTGAGAGAAATTTCCCTATTGAAAAACCACTGAGAGAGAAAGATTGATCAGTTCTATGATCTTGACCAGATGATTGCTTTTAAGGGCTTCAAATTAGATTAATTCTGTCCTATGGACTCACTGATTTGTATTTAATTAATTGAGGAAAGAGCTAACATTTATTGAGGATTTATTCATTTGAGAATTATACATAGCATGTGGAAGGTGGTACTGATATTACTGGTAGGATTTACATTGTCTTCCCACTAGAATTATTAAGGTAATTATACTGATTCTTTTTATGTGGAATGTGGAATTTTGCTCACTGAGCATTGAGTTATGTCTGTTCTATCCCACTGAAATCAATAGGAGTTTTGCAATCAAATTCAATGGAGGCAGAGTTAGGTCAAAGCTAGATGCTTTTGAAAATCTGACACCCTTACTTTTTTCCCCCCTGAATTTTGGAATGTCATATTGTAATTACATTTATATATTTATTGTTGTATTGGTACATTTACAAAAATCAATAAAAATAATTTAAAATATCTAGAAGCAGTGATGATGTAGAGATGAGTTTTGAGGGTGTAATAAATCAGAATATAATAAAACGAAGAGTAAAAATGAAGGAAATTCAAAGGTGCCAGGTATGGTCACACATATGTTACAGTATCCTCACACCCTGACAAAGAGTATATTCTCAAATCTTTGCATGGAGTTTTAGTCACCCAGTTCCAAGTAAAGTCCATGGGAACCATACATCTAAAACACTGTGCAGGGTTAAAAAAATATATATGAAGTTGTCAGGTGAAATGCTGAATTCCCTTGCTCTATGGATTTGGATCAAAACTGATCATCTTCCTTAACTATGGTTTTCGTGCATGCCTGCTACATATGCAATGTTGTACTCTTCGTGATAGAGAAAGGCAACTTATGGCCCAATATTGGCCCTGCTCCACTGCGGCACTTGGCTGGACAATGCAGCTCTACTTGTGCTATGTTGTGAAAGGGTTTTCACTCATTGGGAAGCCACATAATTGCTATGAGGCCTTCTCATAAAGACAGGCCTATGAATCTGCCTCCCAGGCTCTTAGGAATGTTGTCTGATATGTCGTGCCTTCCTGACTCCACATGCCATGGCTGGTACAGAGGACTTTAAAGGGGTCATACACTTGAAAGCTGAGCTCAAAAGGGAAACTATCAGCTAGGAGACTCAATAAACCCATTAGTGAGGGGGGGATTACTTGATTCTTCCTCATACTAATCCAAGGACCTAATCCCATTCCCCTCTCCCCATAGTAGCTCCATTGGGGTTGGGGCAAAATATGCAGAGAACAGTTCAGGATGGGCAGAGAGCTTGTTTCCACAAAGAAAAGAGATGCTTTAGGCACAGGACAATCTTAATTTTATGGATGAGAATTTAGGAATTTTTACAAATACTGCTGTCAATATTTGAAATGTACTAGCTTAAATAAAATCTCGAAGTACCAAAAATAAATGCAGTGGTCAAAGCAGCATTTCAAATAGAAACTGAGGAGAGCATGTCTATATTGCAGCAGGGAGTGGTGTGGACGTTGTGATATGGGCGATGGCATGGGTCAGCCACCCAAGCTCAAACCTAGGGGTCAGAGGGACTTGGACTCAGGCAGCTAGCCCATGCTGTCATCCATGTCACAACATCCACACTGCTATTTTTAATGCACTAATTTGAGCCTGTCTACCCAGGCTGGGAGGCACGTTCCCAGCCACAGTGTAAAGTGAAGGATCAAATCCATGATTTCTATTTACATTTATTTATCTTAAGATCTATCTGTGGTATTTATGGCGGGGGGGGGGGGGGTCTGTTCCCTGGGTATCCCAGCTATAACAAATGTAAAATAAAGTAGTGCACATTTCAATTGCGACTACCCCTTTGGTTCAGTGGAGCAGAATTTCATTTGCTGCCCATTAAACATTTTGAATGAGTATACTTGGTGCTGCAACTTACAGCTCAGACATAATGGCATCTACTCACTAGGAACACAACATTTGTCTGCTGGTAAAGTGCTCTTGCCACACTGATGCGCTGACGCTGCCCTCCAGAAAGATTGATACCCTGGAAGTAAACAGATAAAAATAAAAATCAATTGATCACAAAATCTCTAATCCAGCTCTAAAATCAGAATACTCAAATTTTGCTTTGTTATAAGTTTTTGTGGAGAAGACACCCTGGAGTGAAAGAATCCAGGCATATCCTTTTGAAAAAGTATCCCTACAGTTCATTTGGGAAAGCAGCATACTAATTGCCTTGATATCTGGAATGCTCTACCATGAATTTTGGGCCATATATACACAACTGTAAAATCGTTAAAGCCTTCATTGCTATTGAGCAAATGCAACTGCAATGCAGATTACACTGATTTTCTGAGATGTTCCAGATTTCCTCCTACAAGGTAAGAGGAAACTTTTAGATGACCTCAGTTGTATGCTACTAGCAGCTGGAACTGATTTTTTAATGTTCTTTGTCCTCACTCAAAATGTACTTCAACATCAGCGGAGAACTTTTCGTGCATTAGACCAAGATGTTTTAAAAATAGGTGGCTAAAGTTAAGTTCTTATGTGCATATTCAGTTCCATGGGAAAAGCTGGGTGCTTGACACTTTTGAAAAACCAGACCATTTGTTCAGGTGCTTAAATAAGGTCTTAACAGTTTAACTTTAGTCCTTAGGCTCATTTTTTAGCAAGAAGGTCATGATGCATTGGTGGCGCTACTGAAGAGATCTGGGTTTGCAGATGATCTTTGGACACTCTGTCCTTGAGCTGGGCCTATAAACTAAATGACATTTTCAGCTTCGGGTGGGGTGGAAAGGAAGGGTAGAGTTTGCCCATAACACATTTATTTTTCTTGCAAAGGTAGCAGCAATTTTTAAAATTACATTTTAATTGGCACTCCCCCAATCATTTATTCAGAAACATTGGTTTGAGAACATTCTTGAGGCATGTGAAGGTTTGTGTAATGCTGTGATGCTATATTATTTATCTAAGGTATCATAATTATACTAGGTAACTGAATTACAAGAGGCAATTTTTAAGCACAATATCAGACTATGTTGAGATGAAGCATAATCTGGTGGCTATGAGAGATCTAGGTTCTATTCCCAGCCCTGACCCAGATTTACTGTGTGTAGTTGTAGCCCTATCGGGCCCAGGATGTTAGAGAGACAACGTGAGTGAGGTAATATCTTTGATTGGACCAACTTCTGTTGGCGAGAGAGACAAGTTTTTGAGCCACAAACAGCTCTTCTTCAGATAAAGACCTGAAGAAGAGCTGTGTGTGGCTTGAAAACTTGTCTCACTCACCAACAGAAGTTGGTCCAATCAAAGATATTACCTCATCCACCTTATCTCATAGATTTACTGTGTAGCTTGGAGCAAATTACTTATCTCTGTGCCTTGGTTTCTTCAGCTGCAATGTATTAGCATTTTCCTACTTCACCAGGGTACAGCAAGGCTTAATTCATTAATGTTTGTTAATTGCTTGATACCTTCAGATGGAAGGTGCTCTAAAACTGTAAAGTTTTATTTTTATTATATGCCTGTAGACACCAAACTGCAAAGAGTGATGCTTGGGCACTGATATTTCGGATAGCGACTGTGGGACTAATAAAACATTCTGATAGCAGAACATTGAAACCAGCACATTTCACACAAACAGCAATGTTCCCATATTTACCAAGCGATGAGCTTTCAGACTAATGATCTAAAAGTATATTTAACTCAAAGATTTATTTGGCAACTAGAGTACTGAAACGATTTAAAGAAAAAACACAAAAACAAATCCTGTGTAGAGGGTTACTGACCCTCTCTCCAATCTGGGTTTGGTCTCCATGAGGAAGAATGTCAATATCAGGCTGAAGGGAGCAAGCATCAATCACTGCTTTGTATCTGTGGAAACAAAAAAGATAATGCAAAATCCACACAGATATTGCCAGAGAACCACACTTTCTAACTGCATAGGAGCAAAGATTAACCAGCTGTAAAAAGTCACACGGTGGAAAAGACTTGTTTGTTAGGCACTAATTGTTCTAATGGAATCCCTTTCAATCATAGTCAAGTAAATGGCATTTTGGCTAGCAAAGCACATTAGGCCAGCTCCCCAGACCAATTAAAAATATTTAAAGACTAAAAATAGGCAGAGCAGGCACTGGTTCTTTTATGACCCATGGTTATTCTTTAAGGTTTATTTGTTTGCAGCATCAGGACCTTAGTTTCCTCTGTTTGTGTGGGCCTTTCACAGAAACAAGGGAGAAACAATAAAAACATACAATGTGATTGTATAGCCACCAAAATTGGGAGAGGGACTCAGGAGTGGAGATGGATAGGAAACGGTTTTCCTGTCCTGCAAAATTTTTCAAGATTAAATTTTTTTCCCTGTTCCACATTGGAACAAAATGGAGATCTTCAAAAATTTTCCACCAAAAAACCCAAAATAAATAATAATAATAATAAACAACGAACAACAGAGAGTGAGAGAGACCCCAAAATAGCCAATAGCCAGTACTCAGGGCACTCAGCTGGGATACAGGAGATCCATGTTCAAGTCCCTGCTCTGCTGATTCTGTTCTGAAGTTTCTCTCTCTCTCGCTCATTTTGACCAGAAATTCCACTCTAACCCAAGAAACGCTCTTAACAACTAGTCCTTTCCTGCAAAAAGTTTCAATTTTGAAAAACCGACATTTTCTGACAAAAAATCGTTTCACTGGAAAATTCCCAGCCAGCTCTACTCAGGAGCAGGTGAGGCACCTGATATTATTTTTAACTCACTTTAAGAGACTTTTTAGGTTTCAAGTTAACAGGGAACTTGTAAAGATCTTATTCAATCAAGTGGGGTTATTCTATCAATATTTCTAATTAAGCTTGTTCAACTGTTTTATTGGATGGAACCCTAGCAGCCAAGTTAGAGAGAGTAGGGCACTGGTGGTAAAAATGAAGGGACACATGACAACATTCCTAGATTCAGAAGCCACCGGGGCCAGATTTGTCACTGACTTTCATTCCATGCAATTCCACTGGAGTCAATGATTGCACGGGGTCTAAATCTGAGCAGAATTTGGCCTATTTAATCTCCTGGGCAATGCAAAAAAGTCATTTGGAAACAAAAATGTTGCAATAGAGCACTTAGCAAGAGCTCTTTAAATAAAAAAACCCCTACTCAAACTATTTTTATTTTTCAAATAGCATTTTTTTTGTTACTCCCTCTTTCCTTTCCAAAGTCAATAATAGTAGAGATTCAATGCCAAATGCTATTTCAGAATGTAAAAAAACAGAGTTCAAAGATTAGCTGATCCACCCAGGTTAAGCACAAACATACCACTTATCGTCAATAACATCTCAAATTTTTAAATTTTAAACAAGTTTCAAAATCAACTTACAAGAAAGTTTACTCAAAAGTGCCACTCTGGTCTATTAAATACTGTGCATCACACATAGATGTCCTTTGGAAGGAACAAAAGCTCCTAAAATGAATTTTTTGGTGTATCTCCATGTGCTACGAAGTCAGCTGAACTTTTATCATACATACACTTTCACAATAAATTGATCAAAATACATCAAATATCAAAATATATCTGGCTGAAGGAGCAGTTTGTAAATTTATGCCTCAGAAACATATGGTCAGTTGTTCACCTAACAGATGGCCCCAGACCTGGAGCTGAAGTGTTTGTTTAATGTTCTCCTTTCAAAAAACACAGAATGGGTTGTCTAGTAATTACTTTTGCTGGCACACCAGCTTCCTCCCTGAAAACAGCATTATTTAAAGTGCAGTTACATTTGTAATAAAAAACCAGGGTTCCAACATACAACCTAAAAGATTGTAACACTGATATTATTCCCAACAGTACTGAGCAGAAGTTACAAATGCCACAAATAGGGGCAGACAGTACACAATAGAGAGGCTGGCTCTGGAAGTATAAGACATGGGTAAATACAATGTCATATATCGGGGAAATTATAAGGAGGGCACCATCTGAGCAGCTGTGACTGAAGGCATTGGGACTGATTTTGAGTTCGCTTATGCCAATATAAATCAGGAGTATCTCCACTGAAGTCAATGGAATTAAACCAGGACAAATTGGATCAGAATTAGGCCCATTGTGTCTGTCTCATATCGGAGCAGATAAAATACATCCAATTCTTCTTCCATTACATTAGTGTAAAATCAGAGTGATTGAGAACAGAATTTGGTCCAGAGCCACTGAGCCCGCTGAGTGGATGACTATCCTCTCTCTCAGGAACATATGTCTGTTGTGGGGACATGGACCACTATCTAAATATCTAGAAGTTCCCTCTTGCATTCAACAAGTAATATTATGTCTGCTGTCAACACAGGACTGTTGGTGAGAAGGAGATCCCTGGGTCACCTGACCATGCCGTGCATCATACCAAGACACCATTATTGACAAACCAGGTAACCAAGGAGGAGAATATGACCTGTTAGCCATAAACAGCTAATGCAGTTGTCTCTGTGAAAGGCAATTAATCTTTCCCTTCCCTTTATTGGCGGGGTGCTGAAACATGTTACCTTTGTTTGTTGAAGGGGCTTTCAAAAATGATATTCTCTTCCACAGTAGCATTGAGCAGCCATGGTTTCTGTGAGGCATATGCCACTGATCCTCTTTTCCTGGAAAAACAGGAATTCCCACCTCATCAGTACAATTAAAAAACAAAACAAAACAAAAACCAAACATATAATGCAGAAACTGGTAATGAGTCTTCACTAATGCAACCTTTCTATTTCCCTTCATTAAGACAAATGAATTTTCCACATATCACATCTCTCACCAAAGAAATGTTATATAATTAGAAACCCTCTTGCACATTGCCATTGTTTTCCTAACAAACATTTTGAATGGAAAACTACATTTGTTCCCTAATTTATTTTCTTCTTTGACATGAGTTTAAGAGAAAGCTAACACACAGCATATTCTGCTTGAGTAATGAGGGTATTGTGAGGCAAGCCAGCAAATGCAAGGAAGTCTAGTTACAGCATTGTTCTGAGAGCCTAATAGAAAGTGTATAGTAGCTGACCAGATAATACATTACAAAAGGGATATTTTGAAAAGGCATATTTGAGGAGTTCAAAAAACAAACAAACGATAACAAAATAAACACAGTGTTTTCCCAATACAATAATAGTTCTTTGGATTCCTCAAGTAAAATATTTTTGAGTCAGGCTGCCCCATAACATAGAAAAAGTAATAGGAGAAGGCTAGTAGCAAGGAAGACTCTGATAGATTCCCCTCGGGGAGTTGTCTCTATTTTGTCCCACCAAATGCAATGTTTGCCCTCACTGTGCAACAAGGTAGGGGTCAGCCTCAAGAATCTGCAGGTCTCAGAGAGTACACCCAGTCTATCACCACAGAAGGCTTGGTCCTCCACTCCTCCCACTCCCCAGTATTTCAGAGGCATGGCTGCTAGGGGTTTCTCACAAGTGATAAACCATGGTCCCTCCTCCATTACAGGGTGGGAGGTTACCTCAGTACAGAGTCAGCCTGACTGTGCTGACTTTAATACAAATTGAGGACTCTCAGCACCTTGTAGGATTCAAGACCTTAATTCCCACATATGTAGCCAGACAGTTCCTGGATAAATATAGGGTACTGACCCCCAGTGGCCTTCCTCATTCAAGAAGTCTGTTTCAATGAGACTGCTCACCAACGTAAGATCAGCAAGATTTGGCCTGATGTGTTTTATTTAAATTAAATAGCTTTTTTCCCTTTTTAAAATGTTGCCTGCCTTCCCCAGATCACCATCGTTGTCTGCTGGAGCAGCCATTTCATCACTCCTCCTGGACATTAATGCAATTCAAATCATGTACTGACAGCCAAGTGTACTGGGCACCTTTCTTATCAGAAACTGAGGTCATCTGCCCTGATCTTCTGTAAAGTCTTCACAAGACTTGCCTAGAAATTTTTATGAGACACAAGTTTCTTTGAGGAGCTGAGAGGACAGTGTTATGCTACCCAAAAGGCTTTATTAGTACATTCTAGACATCATTTCTGAGCACAAAAAGTACACGCTCAGTTGGAATTTTAATGATGTTTGATGAATATTCTTGGCTCACAGGTGAAATGGAACCTCAAAAACCCTTTACTTCTAGGTCTAATTCCTCACAGGCATTCAGTCCTAACTCAAAAAGAAACCATTAGTTAAATTAGTGTGAAGTTTACATATACACCCATACCTCGATTTAACGTGACCCGATATAACACGAATTCAGATATAATGCCGTAAAGCAGTGCTCTGGGGGGGGGAGGCGGGGCTGCGCACTCCGGTGGATCAAAGCAAGTTCAATATAACGCGATTTCATCTATAACGCGGTAAGATTTTTTGACTCCCGAGGACAGCGTTATATCGAGGTAGAGGTGTAAATAATTTTTAGAAGAAATCAGTGCATATGTTATAGGATTAATAAGTATTCAGCAATTCATTTTAAAGTCCAGAGTGTCTCCCATTCACTTGCTGTGGCTTAAAATTGTTGCACATTCTGAAGATTTGCTGAAAGGTTACTGCAAATTAGTTTTTTCTAAATAGTTAATTGCTAGCGTGATTGTGATGTTTCAGGGGGGAAAGTCTTATGGGAAATGTGTTTTGTCTTTCAAAACATAGCTATGGAGACTAGCACACTGTGGGTGAAATTCACCCATGTACACTGAACCAGCACAGGGACATTGCTTTAGTCCCATTTAACCCATATTTTGAGCCCTTTAGTGGCCCACAGGACTTGTGCTGGCTCTCTGCACAGGGGTGAATTTCACCCCCTTTAAATCCAATTCTTTTTAACTGGAAGCTGAGATCAGGTTGACACACAGGGGTAGATCCCATATTTATTACATGGGCAAAATTCTCGTGAACTCTTACCTGCGTGAGAAATTTATGCCCAAGCCCATAGTGTCTCTCATAAGGAATCTAACTGCTAATTCAAACCTCTCATTGAAATCAAAAGAATAATCATTTGAAACCATTAACTTCACTGGAGAGTACCCAGTTGACTCAGAGTCAATTCCATATTGATGTATCATTTAGGAACATAGGTCAAAAGTTTCATTATTTACCCAAGTCCATATTCAAGCCTGATTTTCAGAAGTCAATTCAAGTCAACGTACATAATTAGCATTTCTGAAAATAAAGCCATTTATTTAGTTGTTTATATATGGATGCAGATGCTTAAGTTTTGACCACCAAATTTGACCAAACAAAAAATGTTGTGGAGTTAGAATTGGTGAGAAGATGAGATACAGTATGTTGCAAACCCTTTATTGTGCTTCTGGAGCCCTGGGTCAAAATTTAGGTTGAGCATTTCTCAAGTTTTTGCAAAATTCATGAACGTCTACTACTGATACAGCAAAAACATTACAAGTCAGCACTGAAGTTCCCTGGCATATCTGAGGGAGGAACATGCACTGTATTGGTCTTTATACCAGTCTGTGCCACTCTTTCATTTTTACAAGAAATAAACTGAGTCCCTGCTTTTTTCCCCTCCAGGCTGTCTCAGGTCCCAGGGTAGTAGAATGCTGCTGCATTACCACCTATGAATACGCAGAAACATCCATTTATATCATTGTCTAATTTATACCGAAAAAAGGTCTACATGCTTAATTGCTTTTCTGTTTGTTTTCATCTGTTCTAAAGCTTGCAGCAGCTGCACAGAAAGTAAAATAATTCAATCTGATTTCCCAGGAGGCTCAATAGTTGCTACTCATTAATAGGAGACTGATGTTCTTTCCAATTAGGTTTTAAAATATTGTACCTGACTTCCGTGTCAACAGCGGTTTCCTTCTCTGGGCTGCAGAAATCAAAACATCAGTTATTTTTTTAAATCTGTAGACAGCCCACCAGACACATTAAAAATATTCTAATACAAAAAACTAAATAAGTAAAAAATTATATATATATTTATGATTTAACATTCCAAATACAGTATCATGAATGTAGCTATATAACAGAAGTAAAGCTCCTTAATAAGTACAATGCTTTTCTTTATGATATGGAAATACAGCAGAGAAATTGGTAACTCGAAGGGCCCTAACCTGAGAAAAGCTGTATACCCTTAATGGGAATTGAGGAAATGCTAATTACACAACACTGTTATAAACATTGCCTTATTTGTTATTAATCTTCATAAAAATGTTAAAATCTTGTAGGTTTTTCTAATTCTGATCAGATTTTATGTTCTGTTTCAAATCACCTAATTTTTTATTTAATGCAAATACTGTAAAGCATTCTTGTACAGCTGCAACTATCAGACAACTGAGTGCCTCTCCTTCACATTCTTGCAGCCTTTATGCACACAAAACTCCCATTTATTCCAAAGGATATTGCTAAAATATTGCAGAATTTGTATGCTGTTGCACATTTAGCTATTTCTCAATTCAGACACAAAAAACATGTATTCAAAGTCTGGATTATTTAAACATTTTTAAAAACAAAAAGCTGATGGAAGTGACAGCTGTACACTTGGAGCCCAAATCCTGCAAGACCAGGGACATTTATAAGCAGACAAATATCTAGCTATAGAAATGACGACAAAAGAAACATGACAGGATTAATTGTTATGAAAACAGTAAAAAAAAACCAGTACATTTTTGGGGAAAAAAAAAGTTAAAAGGGGATTAATTGCAAGGCACTGCAGTTGTTTTTCTATATATCATATAATCCAGGAACTCATACAGAGTCAAATTCTGCTCTCAGTTCTCCCATGCAGTCACACTGATTTTAGAGGGGTTGCACAGATGTGAATTAGGGCAGAATTTTGCCTGTAGTGCAAACACACTGTATAAGGATTTCACAAACTGTTTAAAAACTCAAAATGCAAACACAAAAGAAGAGTAGAACCTTTAACAAACCATGTTTAGTAGGAATAGTAAATAAGTGCAGTTTTATGCTAAAAAGCCTCCTGAAATACAAGGAGCTCTCTATCGATATGTAGATATCGATAAACACACACTACAAATGCACGACAGGATTTACAAATTTCTAACAAAATTCCTACATCTGAATGAAATGTGCAGGTTATTCCTCTTGTTGTTAGTAAGGTTAAGGATATGCAAATGACTTCTAATAACTTGACAATTTAGTGCTAACAATGAGCAGACATAGCTATTACAGCAAATGGTGCACACTAAATTATTTTTTATTTCAAAAATAACAGTAATCTTGTCTATAGTTTGTCAGCTGCCTCTTTGTTTATTAAATTATTTTCATTTTCCTGGCTGCATTTTTAATCTAACTGATGATACAAATAATGAAGTAACTACATTTTGCATTAATTCGTATTAATCCAGTGTAATGCCAACCAATAAAGAATCAGCAAGCCATATGACTTCTCTCTCTTTATAAGCAGGCAATTGACAACCCTTATTCACAAAGAAATATTAGTTGGTTTGACAATGTGGAACAGGTAAGGAGAACAGAAAACTTGAAATCAGGCTCAGGAATTAGGCATAAGGAACTGCTTTATAGTAATGGCAGAAAAAGAGGCTGTAACGGAACATTCGAGAGTAAGAGGGAAATGTACTGTAGGTCAGGAATAAGCTCTTGTCAAAGGGATCTATCAGATACATAATTAGGTGGGAAATAAGCATAGTGAAAGATACTCAATCTGATGGATAGGGGGACAAACTTGAGAAACAAGCAAAGCAGTAGCGGAGGAGCATGAGAATCCAAAAGTAACAGCAGTAGAGTAGTTAATGCTTCAGAGAGCCAGGAAGACTTTCTGGTCAGTAGAGGACACACACTATAGGGAGAGTCAGAAAAAAGGACATAGGGTGAAATCCTGGCTCCACTGAAATCAATGACAAAGGTCTCATTGATTTTAATGGGGCCAGGATTTCACTCATGATTTTTTAGAACTGTCACCTGTACAACATTCCAGATGTTTGCATGCCAGGCTAAGATGCCAAGCACGGCATTGTCTGTTCCAGAATGAGATTTGAGAAGTATTCCAGAAATCTAAGGTGAACTCAGCTCTCAAATTAGCTATAAGGCAAACATGATTTCCATGCCAGGATGCCCAGCGAAGACATGGACTAATCTGTACTCCCCACACGTTTTTTAATTTCCCACATGCCCGAAGACCTGGAGGGGCGGGGGGAGTGAAAATAAAAGCCTCATGACAGGATGAAGGAAATGAAGACAAGGGTAAAGGTGAAAGATTGCATTAACAAATAAGACTTCTAAAGTGATAGTGCTAGAAAGTGCTGATTAGTGCTGAAAATGTGGAACTAGGGAATAACCTGATTTAGGAATTTACAGTGGGATTCGTGAAAGTACTTAAGTGATTTAGGAGCCTAAGTCATTTAAGTGCTTTGGAAAATTTTATCCTAAGTGGCTTAAGAGCACAAGTCCCACTGACTTTAAAAAAAAAAACCCCTCACCTTATGTTTTTTCTCTTTAATGGTATTTAATAGTTTGGCAAGCTGAATTCCCCTTTGGTTCCTTCCACTGTGATTAATTTAGTAGGAAGTAGAAAGAGCAACAATCACATATAATACCATACCTGACATCTTCCCCTGTCTCGCTGTCAGGAATACTGCTGCATCACAAATAAAAAGCAGACAAAGATGGTTTACTTAAGTAAATATGAGCAATCTGCCCCAGAAAGAGTAACAATTAAATTCTACTTTGCATATAGACTGCAAACAGTGTTTATCACAGGTTGCTGCTGTTTGAAGACAGCAGCATCTGTTCCTTCTACAGAAATTGCACTTTGTTTTAGCAGTCATAAAAAAAATGAATTTGTGTCCAGCAGTGTTTTCCTCGTAGTCAGCTCATTCAGCTTGAACAACACTTGAGACTACTATAAGTGCCTAGGGCTATGTCTATCCAGCCAGGGTCAACACTGTTCGTAGGAGGTGTGTATATGTACATAGGTGTGTAAGAGGGACAGAGGATTATTGTCTAGACTAGTTTCAAATGCATCAAGTTGTCTAAAAACCAAGTTGTTTTGATACAGCAATCTATTACAGATATAAATGTGCCATGCCTCTTCTGAATCATGCTAATTTCAGGTCCAGTGCAAAAAATGGAAAGCAGTGTTTGTGTCCAATGGGCATAACCAAATGAAATTAGGAAGGGGCACAATTTTTGTGCTTTAATGGTAGCCACCTAACTACCCAATTTGTGCTAACAAATGCAAGTTTGTGCAGGCACATGGGAAAAAACTGCACCTGTTGTTTAAAAAGCTAGGTTATGGTTCCTTTGAAAAGTTAGTCCATAATAAGCCATCATGGTACCTAAATTCAGTTGACTACAGAATTCCTGAGAGCTTGCCAACATGTTGTATTTTTTACTAAAAAATTCTCTCCCACACACAATTAACTTACATTTTACTCACATAAGCCACTACATAATCAAAAGTAAACCCCACCGCACCTTTCTGTCCAAAAGCCCATGAATCTTAATGCATAGCAAGTTTATTCAACAGCAATATATTCTTTATTGAAACACTGAAAAGGCTGATATATTGAAAATCTTCTCCATCCCGTGCATGCCCTGCACAAGGACCAGGGACAGTCTCAGTCCCTGTAACACACATCACCCCCAAATGGGGGCAGGGAGAGGTAAAGACTTGGCCTCACTCCCCCTAAGTCAGCTGTGGAGTGGGTTAAGAGTAGGATTATGCAGCCTGCATGGTCCTTCTCTGCACTGGGTAGTGCAGGAAGGGACTTTATCTCTCTCAGTGTGATGGGCAGTACGGATCCTTTCAGCCGCAGGTGGGTCACTCATGGCCGGCATCACCCATTCTACTGAGCTCTCCCTTAGGCAGCTTGTGCCACTCGACTCAAGGCAGTGCCTGAGTGGCACCATCATCCTCTGAAAAAGTAACACGTGGTCCAGCAATACACTGTGATGAGCCTGTATCTGATTTACTGCATTACCTGAATCCTGATCCTAGAAAGTGGCAGTTTATTACAAGTAATGCTAAATCAGGTCCTTGCTCTGTGTTTCTGTAAAGTATTGAGCACATTTTCTCTGAAAATATCTGGTCAATATGTAGTGGCAGTCAAAAAAACCGAACAGAACATTAGGAATCATTAAGAAAGGGATAGATAGGATAGAAAATATCATAATGCCACTGTATAAGTCGATAGTATGCCCACATCTGGAATATTGCATATAGTTCTGGTTACCTCATCTCCAAAAATTGGAATTGGAAAAGGTGTAGAGAAGGGCAACAAAATTATTATGGATATGGAACAGCTGCCATATGAAGAGAGATTAAAAAGACTGGGACTGTTCAGTTTAGGAAACAGACAAATAAGGGGTGATAAGACAGAGGTCTATAAAATTATGAATGGTGTGGAGAAAGTTATAAGAAAATATAATTTATCCCCTTCACATAACACAAGAATTAGGAGTCACCCAATGAAATTAATAGGCAGCAGGTTTGCTTTAAGCATAAGGAAGTACTTCTTCACACAACACAGAGACACCCAGTGAAACTGATTGCCAGGGAATGTGTGAAGGCCAAAAGTTAACTGGGTTAAAAAACCCACCAGATAAGTTCATGGAGTATAGGCCCATCAATGGCTATTAACCAAGATGGTCAGGAATGCAACCCCATGCTCTGGGTGAACCTAAACTTCAGAGTGGGCTGTAGCCCACGAAAGCTTATGCTCTAATAAATTTGTTAGTCTCTAAGGTGCCACAAGTACTCCTGTTCTTTTTGCAGATACAGACTAACACGGCTGCTACTCTGAAACCTAAACTTCTGACTGTCAGAAGCTGGGACTGGATCACTCGATAATTGCCCTGTTCCATTCATTCCTTCTCAAGCATCTAGCACTGGCCACTGTCAGGCTATTGGGCTAGACGGACCATTGATCTGACCCTGTATGGCCATTCTTATGTTCTTAGGATAACATTCCCCCAAATTCAGTCTTCTTTTTGCTTTTTTCCATGTCCTCTGTCTTCTTCCCCTTGCTTTACCTCTTTATCCCCACTTTATGGCACTTTAATTAGAGGGCATTTGATTCCAATTCTTATAGTGGCACATTCCAAGCATTACAGTTGTG
This sequence comes from Malaclemys terrapin pileata, assembly GCF_027887155.1. NCBI lineage: Eukaryota > Metazoa > Chordata > Testudines > Emydidae > Malaclemys > Malaclemys terrapin. The sequence goes on along the minus strand of NC_071508.1, from coordinate 50,389,255 downwards.
ACCACTGCATCGAGGGCCAAATTTTAAAAGATATTTAGGCATCTAAAGATGCAGATAGATGCTTAGTAGGAGTTTCAAAAGTGCGTATGCACTTAACGCCCATTGAAATAACTGGGAATCATACATTTTCTCTTTAAAATATATGAAGGATAGAGCTTCCAATTTCATTAGCACAATGTCCTTGTGGGAAAGAATTTGGAGTGATGGAATTAAGAGTTATTTTGCAATGTGAGTTACTGGAGCCAAGAATTGCCCTTTACTATAACATAATCTGAGTGGCACATATTACTGCCTGAGCTAGGACAGGAAATTATGGTGATTTTTTTTATAAGATTACCCTCTTTGAACCTTAGGCTTTGTCTACACTGGCAAGTTTCTGTGCAATAAAGCAGCTTTCTGCGCTATAACTCCCAAGGTGTACACACTGCCAAGCCACTTAGTGTGCAGAAACTATGCAGTTGCAGCGCTGTAAAAAAAAAAAACCACCCCAATGAGAGGCATACAGCTTTCTGCACTGGGGGTACAGGGCCGTGGTGCCAGTGTAGACACCCTGGTTGATTACAGCGCTGTGACTGGCCTCCAGGAGGTGTCCCAAAATGCCTGTTCTTGCCTCTCTGGTCATCGGTTTGAACTCTACTGCCCTGCCCTCAGGTAACCAACCATCATCCCCACCCTGTAAATTCCTTTGGAATTTTGAAAGTCCCCTTCCTGTTTGCTCAGTGATGCATGCAGTGGTCTCAGTGCATCTTTCCAGGTGGCCATGCCTGCTCCATGCACCAGGCGATTCCCCGCTTGGAACAATGCCAAGCTGCTGGACCTCATCAGCATTTGGGGAGAGGAGGCTATCCAGTCCCAGCTGCATTCCAGCCGCAGGAATTATGATACCTACGGACAGATTTCACGATGCATGACAGAAAGGGGCCATGACTGGGACACACTGCAGTGCAGGGTCAAAGTGAAGCAGCTTTGGAACGCCTACCACAATGCGTGGGAGGCAAACCACCGCTCCGGTGCTGCGCCCAGGAGCTGCGGTTCTACAAAGAGCTGAACGCGCTACTCAGTAATGACCCCACCTCCACTGCAAAGGCCACGGTGGATATTCATGCCAGTCAAGACTGGACTGAGCCAGGAGGAGGAAATCTTGGATAAGGATGTGGAGGGGGACCCAGAGGCAGAAGATGACTTCAAGATCTGAGATGCATGCAAACAGGAGCTCTTTTCTACCCCGGAGGCTAGCCAGTCACAGCTGTCGGAGTTTGGCGAAGTGCAAACAGGAGAGGAGGCCCTTGGTAAGTGGCTTTGATTTTGGAAATCACTGAAGCGAGCTGTTGGGGGCAGGAGGGTGGCAGAAAGCACGCTTGTGTTTGTTTTATGCGTGTATCACCACATGCCTAGTCTGATGCAGAACAGGCTGTTGATTGACTCCCTCATTTCATGGGAATCTGCCTCAGAGATCTCCAGGAACTCTCATGGAGATACTGGGCAATCCGCTGCCACAGGTTCTTTGCAGAGCTGCTTTGTTTCTTGCCCCATTAACGGTAACTTTCCCGCGCCACTCTGCTGTCACTGGGGCGGGGACCATTGCTGCACATAGGCAAACTACATAAGGGCCAGGGCGGAAGCCGTAGTCTTGGAGAATACCCTCCCTGGATTCCCTGCTCACCCTCAGCAGCGAGATATCTTCCATAATGAACACAAGCCTGTGGAAAATGTGGGGACAGGAATGATTATCAGGCCCCCCTCTATAGTGCTGGCTCTCCCCAAGAGCCACGTGCCCAGTGTACAGAAGGGTCCAGGAACACTGATTTACCCTGCCCCTGTAGCTACTCACCATTTTGGGGAGCTTGTGGCTCATGTGTGCTTGCCTGGGGTCAGCCAGTTAGTGACAGGTATGTGGACAGTGGCTGTGTTTTAAATCACTGAATCAGTGTTCTGTGCATCGCAAACAATACTGCTTCTATAAAACGTTGCATTTTGGCTTCACAGAGATGACCTTGGGAACCCAGCCTCCCTCTTTGTTATCGCTGGCTGAACGGGACAGTGAGAAGAGGGACGGAAAGGAGAATAGGGCACGCCAAAATGAAGGTACGGAGCGGCTCTTACACGTTATGGAGCGCCAAGCGGACACGCTCCAGGTGATACTAGCATTGAAATGGAGCAGCTCCATGCCCGCTCTCCCATGCAGCCACTGTCGCAAAAAACTCTTTCCCATGCGCCCCTTAGATACCGCCAGCACACTCTTATCAACCTCCTGGCTCCAGTCTGTACCCGTTGCATTCCACTCTTCCCCCGTCACAGTCCAGCACTGCAGACTCCCAATACTCACTGCACTGAACACCCATCCCTCTGCAGTTTACCCCTGCTGAAGTAAAGTACCCATTGCACTGTACTCCAAAGGAGAAGGTTGGATATGATCCCTGGACATAAACAAATCTTTAACCTTCCCGGGACCCCATCTCCTCCTGGGACCTTCCCTTCCCACCTCCTCCTCAGTGCTGATGGGTGTTTTTGTTCGTCTCTCTCCTCTGGTTGTTGTTTTTTAATAACAGAATTGTCTTGGTTTGAAAGCAATCTTTATTCTATTAATTGAAAGCAAACAGAGCCCTGCAAAGCAATAGACAATTATTGTAAACCTTCATATTGCATCATCTGCACCAATCACAATCACCTCCTAGCATTACAAGCACTGCACTCCTGAGCATAGCAACAAATATTAGTGGCTTTCAGCTTCAAATTGCTGCCTCAAGGGATCCCTGATCCTTATGGCCCCGCGCTGAACCCCTCTAATAGCCCTGGTCTCTGGCTGTTCAATTCAGCCTCCAGGTGCTGAGCCTCAGCGGTCCAGTCCTGAGTGAAGCTTTCACCCTTCCCTTCACAAGTATTATGGAGCGTACAACACACAGCTATAAGCGTTGGAATATTGTCATCGGCCAGGTTCAGCCCCCCATATAGGCAGTGCCAGCGGGCCTTTAAACAGCCAAAAGCACACTCAGTCATTCTGCACTTACTCAGCCTGTTGTTGAACCACTCCTTGCTTCTATCAAGTTGCCCTGTGTATGGCTTCATAATCCACGGCATTAAGGGATAGGCGGGGTCTCCCAGGATCACAATGGGCATTTTGACTTCCCCTACGGTGATTTTCTGGTCCGGGAAGAAAGTCCCTACTTGCAGCTTCCTGAACAGGCCAGTATTCCGAAAGATGCATGCATCATGCACCTTTCTGGACCAGCCTGTGTTAATGTCTGTGAAATGCCCACGGTGATCCACCAGCACCTGGAGAAACATAGAGAAATACCCCTTCTGATTAATGTACTCGGTGGTTAGGTGGTCTGTGGCCAGAATTAGAATATGCGTGCCATCTATTGCCCCTCCGCAGTTAGGGAAGCCCATTTGTGCAAAGCCATCCACGTCACGCACGTTGTCCAGAGTCACGGTCTTTTAGAGCAAGATGTGATAAATGGCCCTGCACACTTCTGTCAACATGAGTCCAACGGTCAACTTTCCCACTCTGAACTGGCTTGCGACCGATCGGTAGCAGTCTGGAGTAGCCAGCTTCCACAGTGCAATCGCCACACACTTCTCCAATGACAAGGCAGCTCTCATTCTTGTGTCCTTGCGCTGTAGGGCTGGGGAGAGCTCATCACACAGTCCCATGAATCATCCAAAAGTTCTGCAGCCACTGCTCGTCATCCCAGACATGCATGACTATGTGATCCCACCTCACCACTCAGTGCTTGTTTCCTGAGCCCACTGTGGTCAGCACCTTCATGAATGCCACAAACAATCTCGTGTCGAAGCTACTAGGCGTGGTGAGATCAATGTCGCACTCCTCTTGCCTTTGTCAATTTAAGGAATCACTCCACTGTCACTCATGACATGTTAGTCAGAATGAGCAGCATACTGGACAACAGTTCGGGATCCATTCCTGCAGACCAAAGAGGCAGAGTGCACAGTACACAAACCGGTGAAAGATGACTCCAAATGTGGACGGAAGCACAAGGATTGCTGGGATGCGAAGCAATTTACCATGGGGCTTTGGGTCAGGACCCAGGGATGCCCTGCGACCCCCTCCACCTTTCCACAACTCTTAGCAGCAGAAGAGGAAGAGATGCTCTGTGGGATAGCTGCCTAAAGTGCACCGCTCTGAAGACTGCTGCAAGTGTCGCAAGTATGACCATGCTATTGCGCAGGCAGCTGACAGTGTGAACACACAACAGCAGTTTCCCTTCAGCGCTCTCTGAGTGGCACTGTACCTCTACCAGTGTAGACATCCCCTTAGAATCTGCCAGGCAGTCTTATCAAATCAGTGCAGCCTCCATCTGGTAGCTGTACCGCAGGTGTGCACAATTTATATATAATTGAAGCCAACACTCAAACTGGGACCCCTGCAGAACTTTCTACAGACTGTGGTTCTGAAAGATGAAAAAAGAATCTTGCCCTCCGTAGGAGCTGTGCTAAGGCTGTTTCAGTTGGAAGCTCCTGTATACCCATGTGACAGATAGCAAAGCAAATGTGATAACTGCTGGATTTGAACCTGTCATACTTTGGCGCAATGGGATAAAAGAAATTGAAACCAAGCATGACCTTTACACTGTTATTGAGCACATACTTGGCCAACAAGCCGGTGGTATTTATAAACAGTCTGATCAGACTCATAATTTCGTCTGCTTTAGTTTAGAATCAGCAGTTAAAATAACATTTTTAATCATGTTATTTTTAAACAAAATATTTACACTTTTACTGAAATGGAGTTATTTCAGCTAATCAGAGTGAAAGGATGCTGTACAGCTGCTGATGCATAACTTTCTTATGGTTATACTCTGGTTCTCTCCAGAGCTGGGTGGCCTAATAGATAGAGCACTGGATTAAGACTCCGGAGACCTGCTTTCTATTCTTGGCTCTGCCAACAACCTGCTGGGTGACCTTGAGCAACTCACATAACCTATTGGTGCCTCAGTTTCCTGACCTGTAAAATGGGGATAATGATACTGACCTCCTTTGTAAAGCACTTTGAGCTAGGTATTATCAACAATTATGAAAATTCATAGCACTCTGATTGGCTGAGGGTGCAGTTACTTCTCTGAAACAGTGGCATATGTAAAATCCCTGTTCATTGACTGGCTGAGAATCATTGTTAGCCAATCAGAGTGTCCTATAACTGCATGCTTGTTCCTTAATTCCCAGTCAGCTGGAAGAAAAAGTATTTATATCTGCTAGATTCCTCTGCAACTTGTCCATAGACTTCATGCAAACAATTGTACTATAAAGAGTTTTATGACACAGTGCAGCTAGTAAAACTGAAAAAAAAAAAATCTATTCTTGTAATATGCACAAGATAAAAAACATTCACACACATTTATCTCTGATAATGAGCAGAGAGGATGGGGTGTTATTGAAAATCTTATAAAAACATAGTATACAGTACATTAATTGAAATTTGACTTGATATTTAAAAGACCAGACTGCGACTGTCCCTTATTCAAGTTTTGGGGTGCAGTAGCTTTCTCTCTGCATTTCCCATACAAAAGCCAGACCTAACTACAGCCTGCCATTTTGTGAGCACAGGAACAACTTCTTCTGTGTCCCCTTGAAAGAGCATATGGACAAGACTATGCTCCCCCAGCATGGCCCACAAAGCAGGCCAGGTGCATCAGGGAAGTATCCTGAGCATATTGCGATTTATCCAATATCTGTGATGCGAGACCACTGATGAGACATGGTGACCTTTAGGACTAAATTCTCCCCTTGGATACGTGTCCACAACACGCACTGAATTCACAAGAGCTGTGCACATGGCTCTGAGGGTAGAATCTGGCCCTTTTCTGACCTATTACCATTCAGCACAAACATGAAATCTTTAAATAGTTACCTGTTCCAGAATACATTCCCGGAAGTCTTCTGCATCTCCCCAAGTGTCGCTAGTAAGAGTGAAGACTTACCGCAGCCCACCTGTCCTACGATCATTGTTAACTGACCTGGGAGAATGGGAAGCATATTTGAGGTTCTGATTACCAGACATTTGCTGAACATGTGTTATTCGATACATCTGCTGTGTTTTTTTACCTTGAGGGATTCGGATATCAATGTTGGACAATGTCGCAGATCCTTCAGGCGTCCAGGTGAAAAATCCATTTGTGATCTATGGCAATATGTTGAGAAATGAAAAATGGAAAAAAAAAAAAAAAACAGCGTCAAGGCACACCTGTTTGTTTTCGGCATATGAGAGAAATATCCGTTGTCATCCTTAAATTGGACATGGGACCAGAGGTTGACTCTGCTCAAAGAAGTAAAGCTAAGGCTTTCAGTGCCTGATTTTCAAAAAGGGGCCTCCCTTTCTGTGTATAATACTCTGCACCCATGTAAGTGTGAGAGCTGGTTGGAAAATGGTGAAAAGCTTTGGTGAAAAGTTTTTGCATTATTGTGTGAAACAATTCTGATGAAATTCTGAAAATCAAAACAATTTAACCAGCTCTTTATGTGCATGTGTCAGCCTTCATGTGATTCTATTACAAATTCTGCAGCTTACCTTGTGGGTTAGCCACATCTTAAGTGATAGGAATAGATCAGCATGCAAAATATGGGTGACATTCATCCCTGTGCAGAGAGCAAGCACAAGGTCTATGTATCACTTAAATGGTTCAGGAGCCTTGGCTGCTCTCTGTAAACCCCGGAATGCCACTCTTTATACATAACTGCAGTCAGAGTCCCAAGTATAATAGGCCTACAGAATTTTTCACATAATACATCTTCTGAAGGAGAAATTAAGTATTGCTGCCAATAGTCACTCTTACGCTATTTTCTTCTGTGTTTCTTATGTATGATTCTCTGCCAAGTTTGGAGGTAACTTTCCCCCTCACCTGGATTTATCTGATCCTTTCTTTAGACCTTTTAAAAATTACTGTAAAGTAGTGCTCCAGGGCTTTTACTGGAGTGAGGCTTTCCTGTGACACTCCAATAAATGGGGACTTGAGGAGCAATTTTCCAGCACGGTAAATAAATTGGGCTGCTTGTCCTGTCTTATTACTGAGAGAGAAGCAGGGAATCACTCCACCGAAGAAGCCAACGGATTTACAGCGATGTAAGAGATCAGTCAGGCCCAGCATGTTTGGACCTGGGAGAGAGGTAGAACGGGGCATCTTTTTGTGTTGGCTTCAGGGCGGCTCCAGGCATCAGCCTGGCAAGCAGGTGCTTGGGGCAGCGGCTCCGGAGAGGGGCGGCAGGTCCAGCTATTCGGCGGCAATTCGGTGGACGGTCCCTCACTCCCACTCGGAGCGAAGGACCTCCCACCGAATTGCCGCCGCAGATCGCGATCGTGGCTTTTTTTTTTTTTTTTTTTTGGCTGCTTGGGGCGGCCAAAACCCTGGAGCCGGCCCTGGTTGACTTGCTACTTCCACAGGGGAAAAATGACATTTGTTACCTTGGGGAACCCCCAAGAAAAAAAATGAGAGAAAGGCTTTGGGGTCCTTCCATGTCTCTCTAGAAGAAAGAAGGCAGCCAAGGAATCCTCACTTGAAAAAAAGACTCACTGGGGAAAGGAACAGCAAAGAACTGTCTGGGATGAAAGCGAAACCAGGAACACCAGGGACTTGGGAGCAGCTTTGGGTCAGCTTGTGACAATGGTGACAGATGAGGGAGCCAAAGATTACAGTTGCTGGCAGCTGGCCCTTGATCAATTTTTTTTCTACCCTATTTGTAGTCAAATCCTGCACCCATTTCAAGCGGAGTGCCCCAAGGGTCGGTCCTGGGGCCGGTTTTGTTTAATAGGTTTATTAATGATCTGGAGGATGGTGTGGACTGCACTCTCAGCAAGTTTGCAGATGACACTAAACTGGGAGGCGTGGTAGATACACTAGAGGGTAGGGATCGGATACAGAGGGACGTAGACAAATTAGAGGATTGGGCCAAAAAAAACCTGATGAGGTTCAACAAGGATAAGTGCAGAGTCCTGCACTTAGGACGGAAGAATCCCATGCACTGCTACAGACTAGGGACCGAATGGCTAGGTAGCAGTTCTGCAGAAAAGGACCTAGGGGTCACAATGGACGAGAAGCTGGATATGAGTCAACAGTGTGCTCTTGTTGCCAAGAAGGCTAACGGCATTTTGGGCTGTATAAGTAGGGGCATTGCCAGCAGATCGAGGAACATGATCGTTCCCCTTTATTCGACATTGGTGAGGCCTCATCTGGAGAACTGTGTCCAGTTTTGGGCTCCACACTACAAGAAGGATGTGGAAAAATTGGAAAGAGTCCAACGGAGGGCAACAAAAATGATTAGGGGTCTGGAGCACATGACTTATGAGGAGAGGCTGAGGGAACTGGGATTGTTTAGTCTCCAGGAGAGAAGAATGAGGGGGGATTTGATAGCTGCTTTAAACTACCTGAGGGGGGGGTTCCAAAGAGGATGGAGCTCGGCTGTTCTCAGTGGTGGCAGATGACAGAACAAGGAGCAATGGTCTCAAGTTGCAGTGGGGGAGGTCTAGGTTGGATATTAGGAAACACTATTTCACTAGGAGGGTGGTGAAGCACTGGAATGCGTTACCTAGGGAGATGGTGGAGTCTCCTTCCTTGGAGGTTTTTAATGCCCGGCTTGACAAAGCCCTGGCTGGGATGATTTAGTTGGGAATTGGTCCTGCTTTGAGCAGGGGGTTGGACTAGATGACCTCCTGAGGTCCCTTCCAACCCTGATATTCTATGATTCATTGTCTCTGGCTATATCACTACCATTCCAGAGTCCTGGGGTCTGCAAAATTCTCTCTCCTGTCTCAGCACTGCCTGATGTTCTTTTCCCCAGAAAGAGTGGATCTCTGAGAAGATCTTCCTGGAAGTCTGCCCCAGGCCAGAAGGGCTCAAGGACTCAAAAATCAGAACAGTAATCCCATTTCACCTCTGAGCTGAGTCAGGATATGTACCGGAGTCTTTGGAGTGTAACAGCTAATGCACTAACCAGTTGTCCTACTTAGTCCCTTTAGTAGTAAATGAACCAGCACAGATATCACTCATTTTGTTGCGACAGGGATGCACATGCTGTCGCAGACAGGCTAAATAAATAACTCCATCATTATAACAGCCATCAACATTTGCTGCTGCCAGACAGTTCTATAGCAAGTCAGACACATCCATCTTTAAAGAGGATTAGGGGCTTCTAATCCTTTCTTTGGAGAAGCTGGAGGTTTTTGTTTTGAGGTCAGGGCTAATTATTCAAAAACACATGAAATGTAGAAAGGCTGAAGGAGTTTTAAGGAGGACATACACACAACTATTCAAAAGCAATACATTGAAAATCAATTCAGCAATGTGTTCTTTACTTGAAGCAAAATGGATGGCAACAGCTTCTTTAGGAAACAGTGGGGATAAAAATTACTCTTTGCCTTTGGTTTCTTTGAGTGGAATTAGGTGTCTGGCAGCTGTAGGTTATCCATTAATTTTTGAACTTGGAACCATGCTGTAGGAGTTCAAGAATGATTATTAGTCAAATTTAGTAACAGCATTATTAGAAAGAGTGACCTTAATATCACCTTTACACAAAAATCATCTCCTTCTGTGATGTTAACAGGTCTTCTCATGTGAGAGCTGTAATTGTTCCAGTCTTCTCTGGCAGGCCTCTTACGGTTAACAACTTTGAGGGGCTGTGCAGGAGCAGGAAGACAGAAATACATAGTGAATGGTGATGAGACCAGGAGAGTGCCTTCAAAACACTCATGTTATGATCTACAGGAAACAGGGGATATTAAGATGGATTTTTGCAATTGCAGCCATTAATTAGTAGGAAGTGAACAAGATTATTGGAGTGATCTGTCAGGAATTAGCAAGGGGAGTAAATCAGTCCACCCACACAGTGTACAACTGAACATTATTACTTACAACCACCTGGTATTTGCTGTGGTTGTCTGCACATCTTGGCTCTGAACATTTATCATGCTCTTCTCCAATTTCTTCACTTGACAAAAATTCACTCAGTTTCTGCACACTGAAAGCAGAGAAAAGGGATCGGGCAGAATGTAGAATGCAAAATTTTTGATCAGTGCAAAGTTCATTAGAGGATACCCACTGCAGTGCCCCAGCTGTTCAGTTTACTGGGTGGCTTATACATTTGTTCTCTATAAAAATATGCAGAAATGATGTTTCTGCAGTGAAATTTAAAAACTGTGCAGGGTTCTCTATCATGATCAATGACTTTGTAATAATTATTTTAGATACTTTTTGGGTCCTTCTACTCTCATCGTCAGTGTCAAGACAGGAGAAATTAGGACAAAATATTTCTTTAGTTTAAACAGTGAGATAGAGATTAAACTTAATCAGAGCTCATTTTTGAAGCCACACGCTAAACAAAACCATTAATAGGTCACTTAAATTAATGAAGTGCCACACAATTAGTCCTGAGCAAACTGACAAGAATTAGGACCTCGGGAGAGCCTGTTCTACTTCCAATGGGCCAAATTCATCTATTGTGTCAGCTTCAGAGATGAATTTAGCCCACTGTGGCACTAAGGATGAATCTGTCCCAGTGTGTTTACAGAGGCAGACCTGCCTAACAAATACAATTGTAAAAAGAATCCTGGAGACCAGTATTAAAGAAGAATGAACAAAATACTCCCTGGATATTTAACATTTAGTTTGTTAGGAGGCTAAATATCTTTATCCTATCACAGCCCATGATGTTGATTCTCCTGAGTGGCTGCACATGCTTTACAATGTCCATCCATATACACTGTTGAGACAATAGGCAAATCCAGTCTGCAGCACTAGAATAATGGGTTAAATCCTGAACAACTCAGTACCAAAAAGACTGTGACAAAAGGGAAGGAGTTCAAATAACAGCAACCAAAACGAGGAGGTGCTGGAGGTACCGATTTATGAAGGAGGACTAAAATAACTGATTTAAATATGTCTCTTGGCTCAATGGGCGCAAATGTGAGGAGCTACACTGACTGTGCCGTATTAGCATAGTGAGGTGCAAACTGTGCCTTGGTGTGCCATTCTGGGCAGGGGAGTCCTAGGTGAGGACAACAGGCAGTATTTCTACTGCACTCGCTCACTGGGGGTTTCTCCTTGGGAGGTTAGCTTTAGTTTCCTTTAAGGACTCCATTGGAGCTCCACTTACCAGGTTGATGATCTGAATCAGTTCATCTGTGGCTGCCTTGGACACATTCCCTGCACGGCCACCACTGCCCACTTTGGGATTGGTGCAGGCCACCTGTGGGCTCCCCAATACAGAGGTGGTTGCTGGGCCCTAGTGCCAGCACAAATCCACCTGTCCACCTTGGGCAACCTTCCTGTGGCCAAGGGACCGATGCCATGGTTTGCTTGACGAGGGAGTGAATCTGGTTTAGTGTCTACAAGCATCTGAAGAATTTAAAAACCAAAGAGGGGAATTAATTATCTAGTGTGGGGCAAAGGGATTTAGCTAGGAGTAATGATGAATACCAGGACAACAGTTCTCAATGGGGAGGTCTATTAAACCAAGGGAGGAGGTGGTAACATCCTGTCACTATATCTAAACTGGACAAAGCAATAGAAAATAATGTTGGGAACAATCCTGTCCTTTCAGTGGGGTGCACTAAATAATCTACTAGAGATTTTCTAACTGATTGTGCTGGGCCAAACTGGTTTTAACCATTGTCCTGTGTAGGGGCTGGTGTGGAGATGTATGCCCATTCTCCTTCTTGGGAAAATCAGGGAGAGACTGTACACAACCCCACCCCCATGAGGCCTACCCCATGAGTACACAGACTACCTAGGCTGCATCATCCTTTAGAATAATGCTGCCTGCTTCCTCAGTCCTGCAGACTGATTCAGATGACAGAGTGAGGAGCATGGCCCCTCTGGAGTGCTGTGTGTCTCTGGAGATGTGCAGTTCCCATGCCCCTCCGTGGACAGAGACTGCAGATAGGAGAGGCCTTTGTGCAGCTGCACTGGGAAGGAAGGGTGAGAGGCTGCAAGCATGTTTTTCTTCTCTATATACCCATATAAAGCCATGACACACTTGCACCCTCTGATCCTATGTTTTGCCCTCTCTGCTCCTTCTTAGATTTTGCATCAAGATGGAGGTACTTGGAATGTCAACAGTGTTACCTCAGAACATGAGACAAGTCTTCTAGCTGCTAAGATGATTCCTAACCTTCGGCTTATTCTCCTTCTCCTCCTGTTGCTGCTGCAGCTGCACATACCGTCAAAAATGGCAGCTTAATCCTGTGAGGAATGATGGCTTGCTTCCCATAGTGCTACACGGTTACATTCTTTTAAGTACTAAATGTATACGTGTTACAGCGCTGTGGCTGACACAGCAGTTTCACAAGCTGAAGCTATAGTTTCTGGATTTCTGATATCTCCACTAGGGATCTTATTTTTAACCATCAGATTGGACATATTGATTAGGCTATGGTGGTTATTTGCAGAGCTAATTGCACATGTGGTTTCATATGAATCCCACTCAGATACCAAATACCATGGTTGCTACTATACACCTCCAGTGAGGAAAAGTTGTGTGGCTGTGTCCTTCATCCTTTATGTTTTCTCCACCTTTTAGCAGTAGCTAAACCAGTCAGCTGCTTGGTTTTATTTTTATACCAAACACCACGCAGATTAAAACTGCTTTTCAAATAGACACTTCTGAATTCCTCACCTTGTTAGTGACCTTTCTGCCACTAGGGGGTAATTCCCTTTCTGAATCATAAACAGTCTCCCAGGCTACTTGTCCTGTGAGGTTTATGGATACCATAAGGCACAAAAGCCTTAAAGCTGTTTTTCAGCTGGACTGGGCCCAATATGAATTTAACTGACATTTGTTTAGACAGTGTCAGTGAAATCCACTATGATGCTTTTAATTCGGACACTGCTGAAGAATCAAAAAAGCTGTCAAGGTTATTAGAGAGGATACATTATCCTGTAGATCATTCTGTATTAAATATTCTGGCCAATGTTAACCTGCCTGGAGCTGTGAAATGGAAGTGTGAAGAATCAATATCACTGCAATCTTGTCCCAGTTTGTGTTCCTCCTGGGCTGGTCCCATTCCTGGAACATATTTTGCTTCACTTAATCAGACAGTTTTTTTCAGTTTTTGCTGGCTATTTAACAAACCACAGGTGTGTTTGTTTAGAGGCCAGTTCAGGTTGTCTTGGAGACTGAAGAAAGCCAAATATACACTCTATCAGGTTAGGTTACCTTTATCTGACCTTATTGATAAGATGTTCATTAGTAGAAAGATGAAACAGAAGGGCACAATTACAGCAAACAATTGATTTGTGTGCACTCTGCAGTTGTGTTTCCACAAGTAACAGAACAATGGACTCTGAGATTCTTTACCACACAGACAGCAGGGAGGAAGGAGGACATCACAACATGGTTATATAGTCTGAGCCAGTCCTGCCTACATTCCAAATAACAGGGCAATAACTTGGTAGCAAGAAGGCAACCAAATAGTAGCTAAGGGCACTGCTAACAAGAGTTAGTCTCTAAGGTGCCACAAGTACTCCTGTTCTTCTTTTTGCGGATACAGACTAACACGGCTGCTACTCTGAAAGCTAACAAGAGTGACACTTGGCTATCTGGGTCTTAATCTTACTTAATCAATTCCCTGCCATTGTAAGCAGGGACCTCAGGCACTGGTAAACCTCAGTTCCTCCTATTCTCTGTCTGTAGCACATAATGATGGAGTCTCCTAAGGGCTGTAATACTTTGGTCTAATTTCATTTGTGTTCAGTTTAGTACACAGGTGTTGGTGGCTTGTGGTGGACAGGGAGTCAGACTAGATGATCTGGTGGTCCCTTCTGGCCTAAATCTGTTTGAACCATTTGTGCATGAACAGAAACCCTGTCCCGAGGCAACCATGCCACTAACTATTTACAAACTGTGAAAAGTTCTACAGTGGAATCATTAGCTGTGCCCAAATATGTGCTTGGTGCAGCTGACAGGGTGAGGTACTGTAAGGGCCATCGGAATCTCCATGATCCTGAGACGGATCCAATGCAGGCCACAAGCCCAGTTTGCCAACCTGTAGTAGTCCCCTGTGGACTGCTACACTAGCTGGGAATTGCAGGAGAGGACTCTATTCCAGCCACTGCCCGCATACTCTTGGAAGGAGGGTGCACATAGAGCTGGCTACATTGGCTTTACATTGCTGGATGATTTTGCCACACTGGAGGAATCCTCAGATCTCTGTTTAATTCTCCTTTGTACTAGTAGAATAACACAAGTAGAATTAAGCATGAGACAGGATCTTGCCCATTGTTTTGGCAAGGCCTTAGAGAACTATATGTAATGTCACAAAGAGGTAGAAAACATGAAATAATGTTTATAAAGCACTTTGTAGAGGATAAGTGCTAACAATCATTTTATTCAATCCTGCAGTCCTTGATCAGACAAAACCACCACTGAAATGAATGGGGGTTTGGCTTGTTAAAGACTGAAGTGTTAGTTCAGCTATCACTATTGTTGGCTACAACACTCTCTTGCATACAGTTGGCTATGAAATTGATGTGTCTTAACCGCATTAGCCTGATGAGCCATTGGCTCAGGGGAAGTTGGACTTTGACACTCATTAAGCACATTCATTATGAGAAGGAAATTCATCTGGTCCAGATTGAGAATTTATTCACTGAATTTTTTCCCCGTTGACTTCAAAAATTTTATTTAAAACTGTTCTATCACAGAGCATTCCCTGCTAAAATCTAATTCTCCCTGGACTTGCTGCCAGAATCAGGGGGAAAGAATGCAGCCCAAGTGATACACATTAATGTCCATGTGCTTTTCTGATTATTTTGTTCCCTTCCACATATTTTTATGTGGGAGGAGGGACATATAGCCGATTTTAAACAAAAAAAAAAACAACCCTTAAATGAGCTTTTATCGCATATTTCCTGTTTCTATATTCACACACGCATGCACAGACACACACACAGAGCGCGCAGCACAGAATACACTGTAGCCACCACAGTGATGTTCATTTTACACAACAAAATCTATACAGTGGATCATACAATAATTAACAAGCAGTAACTATCCGTTCAAAATACACAGGGCAAAATTCTTTGCTGGCGTAAATGGCTGCAGTGTCAGGCTAGTTAGCTCCATTCCACCTAGTTCCGAGAATTTGGCCCACATCGCATAACATGGGACAACACTTAAGGTAAGAGGCTGGAAAGCAATTTCCAAATAATGGTGAAAAATAACCACAGCATTATTTTTGAATTACACATTGGGGAATTGAACAATAATGACTCTCAAATGGAGGGAGGTTTCGTCCAGCAACTCTTACCTGACCAGAGCTTTGACAGTAGATCTGACCACACTGGAGAGCAGGAACAGCGGGGTGACAAGAATGTGAAAGAGGGAGAGTGAGGCAAAGGCCACTGATGGGGAGAAGTCAGCATTTCCAGTCAGGTGGGCATGGACCACAAATGTCTACAAAGATACAATGATTACAGTCTTAAAAGAAGCAAACAGAGAAAACATTTCATATTGCACTGTAGTCTCAATCTTGTAATGGGCAGTTATTGTTTTAATTGGGAAACATCATGCCACCAGCCACTGCAGAGCTCCTCCTGGCAGTCATCAGACATTTGGTACAATTTGCTGTTCATACATCAGTTATGTAAGAAGATTTTTAGGGTCTCAGCTTTTGGTCTCACGTTGTTGTAATTCCTTTCATCCAGGGGCAAGAGACATAATTTTGGTTGTGTGATAAGCAAAGAGAGACAAGCACACTAAGGGTCAGATTGTAGCATTTAAGCACTAGTACACACACGGGTTGTCAATATGGAGCCACCCAACCATAGCAAGAGCTCTGGGAGGGATTGTGTCCCAGAGGTACTATCCCTCCCATAGTTCTGCAGTGAGAAGGAGGGACCTGGACACTGCTCCATCCCTTTGAATGGTGCAGCCTGCTCCCTGGGGCACCTGGCCAGCGCCCCAGAGAATTGAGCTGCAGGAGCAAATAAATAAAAGAACGAACAAACAGGCAAGACCCATATATGCTTTAATGGAAACATTTAATGACGAGATCATTTATGATTGAGAAAAAATAAACTTTGCTAGAATGGCACTTCAAATCATGTCACACCATATACAGAATATCTAGTCCTGAATAACTAGATCCATAGTGGGCCATGTTCTGAGCTCCTTGCACAGTTTTCAACCCAGTCTCATTCAAACAAAGTCCCCTGGGATTCTATTTTCTGATATTTATTGCATGAGCTCAGTAATTGCTCCTCAACATGCAAATCATTAAGGTCTTTCTCTCCTCAAGGCCTGGTCTACACTGAGCTTAAAACTTTTCCTCATTGTACTGGAACCATTTTAGCTCCATAGATTGTAGTCCTATGCAGAGCACAAGTGCACACAAGGTGCCAGTGATTTTACAACCATGTTTGTCTAGACTTGTTCTAAGCAGGGTTAGAGGATACAACGACAAAAATGCCTGTGGTGTTGTCTGCACTCATGCTCCCCCCGTGACTACCACCAGTAGACCCGCACTAGGGCTTCTGCCACTGTGGAAAAGGTTAAGAAAAAGCTCAGTGCAGACACAGTCCCAGATCTGTGGTGAGCCTGGGAAGAATAAGGATTTTGTTCCATATAATTCTGTTACTGTTGATTCAAAAGGCTTGACTTCAGTGGGAACCGGGTTGGACCATTATAGAATCATAGAAATGTAGGGCTGGTGAGGACCTTTAGAGGTCATCTAATCCAACCCCGTGGTGAGGTAGGACCAAATATGTCTACACCATCCCTGACACTTGTTTGTCTAACCTGTTCTTAAAAACCTCCAGTGATGGAGATTCTACAAAGTTCCTTGGAACCCTGTTCCAGAGCTTAACTATCCTTATAGTTAGAAAGTTTTTCCTAATATCTAACTTAAATCTTCCTTGCTGCAGATTAAGCCCCTTACTTGTTATCTCACCTTCAGTGGCCATGGAAAACAATTAATCCCTCTTTATAAACAGCCCGTAATGTATTTGAAGACTTATCAGGAAGGCTAAGATTTAGTCACAGGTATTTTTAGTAAAAGTCATGGACACGTCACAGGCAATAAAAAAAAATTCAGGGCCCATGACCCGTCCATGACTTTTACTATATAAATACCCCTGACTAAAACTTAGCAGCTCCTAGGGCCCAGGGAGCTGCTGCTCCGGGGGGGACGGAGGGGCGCTCAGTACACCGCTGCTGTGGGGGCCTGCGAGCTGATGGCTAGCCCCTGCACTGGCCGCGGGGGCGGACTACCCTCAGCCACCCCTGCTCCAAGGCCCCAGGGACCGCTGCTCGGGTGCTTCCCCCAGGCCAGCCGCCTGAGCAGCGGCCGGTGCAGCTGGCCCCAGGGACCACTGCTTGGGCACTCCCTGAGGCCAGCCACCCCAGGACCGCTTGGGAAGCAGCCGGTGTGGCTGGCCCCAGGGCCACTCCAGCAGTGCCTGGTATGGCTGGCTGCGGGGCGCCCGAGCAGCTGGCCCCGGGATCAGCCGCACCAGCATTACAGCTGCGAAAGTCATGGAAACTGTGACTTCCACGACCTCCGTGACAGAATCGCAGCCTTACTTATCAGATCCCTCCTCAGTCTTCTTTTCTCAAGACTAAAACATGCTCTCCTCTGGACTCTCTCCAATTTGTCCACATCTTTCTGAAGTGTGGCACCTAAAACTGGACCCAGTACTCCAGATGAGGCCTCATCAGTGCCAAGCAGAGGGAACAATTGCCTCCCATATCTTACATACAACGCTCTTGTTAATGCACCCCAGAATGTATTCAATTTGTGATCCATGTTAAATCCAAAATCTTTTTCTGCAGTACTACCACCTAGCCAGTTATTTCCCATTTTGTATTTCTACATCTGATTTCTCCTTCCCAAGTGTAGTACTTTGCATGTGTCTTTACTGAATTTCATCTTGCTGATTTCAGACCAATTCTCCAATTTGTCAAGGTCCTTTTGAATTCTAATCCTGTCTTTCAAAGTGCCTTCAACCCCTCCCAGCCTGGGGTCATACACAAATTTTATAAGCATACTCTCCTCTCCATTATCCAAGTCATTAATGAAAATATTGAATAGTACCAGACCCAGGACGGATCCCTACAGGACCCCACAAGATTTGTCCCCCCAGTTTAACAGCCAGCAATGGATAACTGTTCTTTGAATATGGTATTTTAACAGTTTTGCACCCATTTTACAGTAATTTCACCATGACCAAATTTCCCTAGTTTGCTTATGAGAATATAATGTGGGACTGTGTCAAAATCCTTACTAAAAAGAAAGATACATCATGCCTACAGCTTACCCCTTTAGCCACTATGGAAGTAATATTTAATAACCCCCTTAGACACTTCTTTTTAAATTAGCAAAAGCAAGTGAAATCAGGTGTTTCTGGTGTAGCATTTGACAGATCTCAGTTTGGAATCTACCAGCCTTCGCTTTAAGAAAATCAGGTAGACCTGGCTTGTAAACATTGCTATTTAAAAAAGTTCATACTTACTGTAAGTACAGCTGCAATTGGTATTGCTGCATTCATGAAAACTGTGAAGGAAAACATGCATCACTATTTAGATAGTCTGTACTGAGCGGTCAAAAATATTTACAATATAATGAGTATACAATATAAACTAGTATTTGACTTTATCATGGCATTTCCTATGCTTAGAATAGGAGAAATACACAAATATTGTGGTAAATTTAACTATTGCAGCCAATACATTTGTATTTTTTTTATGGTGCCCACAGTATATTGCATTCCAGATTGTCAAAATACACAGCACCTATCAAATCACTGTATGAATAGATTATTGGCTTATACGTTGCACTGCACTGTCAAGAGGAAGTACATTTTTTTTCCCCTGGTAATCTTTTGGTGCAATAGGTAGCAATTGTGTCATTACTGACATATCATCCACTCAGTAACATTCCAAAATAATTACAATCATGATTACAGTAACAGAAGCATTCTGAGACAGGAGTTAACTGTCAGGTTACTGCTGGAAGATCAGATTAATCCCTGGCTTCAACTGAGTCACTCCCTGTATACCCCAGGAATGGATTTGGCCCATCCTATTTTGCTATTTCAGGAGAGAATCATTTAAAGGTTCTATTATAAAATTGCAGGGCTACAGCTTCTCCTCTGGTAAAAAAATAACAAGGAAAGGGGAGAGGGTTGGGAAGAGTGACAAGTTTTTATACTGATATTTTTTTGTAATCATCTCTTTGATGAGTCAGGGTTTGTGACCTAACAGAAAGGGAAAGGAATGGGGTTGCTTAGGTCAAGAACCTGCAGAGAATGGTCCCAAAAGCTGCAGATCCCTGACGATAGGGATAGAGCTGAAATCTCTTCACATAGTGGGGAAAAAAAGGTGTTCTTGTGATTAAGGCAGTGATCTGGGCTTCAGAAGACCGGGCTTCTATTCCAAGCTCTGTCACTGACTTCCTCTGTGACCTTGGGCAAGTCACTTGACTCTCTGTGACTCATTCCTCATCTGGGAGATAGGGATAATAATACTTGTTTTATCAGTCTTGTCCATTTAGATTGTAACCTCTATAGGATGGGGACTGTCTCTTGATATGTATTTGTACAGTGCCTAAATATGATCGGGCCTACAGGTGCTGTTGCAATACAAATAATGAACTGTAATTTCCTCCGTCCTCTGGCTGTATGGTCCCTCCTGTGGCATGGTGTCACTGATTTCTCCAATATGGCCAGGTTATTAAGCACAGATGGTTGGGGACTGGAAAGAATGTGTGGCTTCTGGCTGAGGTCCACTTTCAGACCGGACATGAATATAAACTAACAACTGTACACAATGACTAATTATCTATTTGGAAGCACAGAAAGAACCTTGCTTGTTCGTGTCAGAGTCAGCTGTGGTCACATCATAAGCTACTCCCCCCTCTATCTAAACCCATTTACTTGAGCTTTTGTTTTGCCCAGTCTTATTTCACTATCTAAATATAATTGAGAAAGAGAGAGAAAAAAATTAAGATCTATTAAAAAAATAAAGAAAACTAATTCCTTTCCCTAAGTTAAATATTTTTCTCACTGTAGTAAGAGGTGAACTTAGAAAGGTCACAGATAACTCATTTGTATATATGCTAGTAATTTGTTTTAAAGAGCCACTGATTTAATTAAGAATTTTGTTCTCAAGCTTCCTGCACCCACTAGTGGAAAGGCCTGGGATTTATGCAGCTATGCAATGCTGTTGTAGCCATGTTACAACATCCCAGGATATTAAAAAGACAAGGTGGGTGAGGTAATATCTTTTAATGGACCAACTTCTATTGGTGAGAGAGAGAAGCTTTCACGAGTACACGGAGCTTTTCTTCAGGTCACTCTGTGCAATAGTTAACCCACAAGAATGGGAAAGACATCTGCTTGTTGTCATTACTGAACATAGCACTCTCTTAAATCTCTTTTAAGAGGGGCATTAGGCATATTAGGGATGAATTTATTAGAGGGGGAACTCTATATCCTAGTAAAGAGGACTGGGAAGAAATTGGTAAAGTACATGTAGGAGCTAGTGAGGAACAATCACATGTAAAAAAAAAAGTCCTATTTAAATATAACACATGAAAGCAAGCAACAGAATATTGACAAAATGCACAAGTGCTTATATACAAATGCTAGAAGTCTAAATACTAAGATGGGGGAATTGGAGTGCCTGGTATTAAATGAGGATATTGACATAACAGGCATCACGGAACTTGGTGGAATTAAGATAATCAATGGGACACAGTAACCAGGGTACAATATCAACAAAGAGTCTGGTGGCACCTTAAAGACTAACAGATATATTTGGGCATAAGCTTTCGTGAGTAAAAACATCACGAAAGCTTATGCCCAAATATATCTGTTAGTCTTTAAGGTGCCACCAGACTCTTTGTTGTTTTTGTAGATACAGACTAACACGGCTACCCCCTGATACAGGGTACAATATATGTATGTATGTATGTATATATATATATATATATATATATATATATAGGGTGACCAGATGTCCCAATTTTGGGGTCTTTTTCTTATATAAGCTCCTATTACCTGCCACCCCCTGTCCCGATTTTTCAGATTTTCTGTCTGGTCACACTAAATATACAGGAATGACAGAGTGGGTCACATCAGTGGGAGAGTGGCACTATATGTGAAAGAAATCACAGAGTCAAATGATGTAAAAATCTTCAATGAACCAAAGTACCATAGAACCATGGATAGAAATTCCATGCTTGAATAATAAGAGTATAGTAAGAGGAATATACTACCGACCACCTGATGAGAATGGCGACAGTAACTTGGAAATGGTCGGGGAGATTAAAGAGGCTACAAAGGCAGAAACTGCAAAAATAATGGGGGATTTCAACTATTCTCAGATTGACCGGGTATGTATCACCTTAGGAAGAGATGCTGAGACAATATTTCTATATACATTAAATGACTGCTTCATGGAGTAGCTTGGAACCCACAAGGAAAGAGGCAATACCTGGTTTAGTCTTAAGTGCAGCACAGGATCTGGCCGAAGAGGTGAATGTAGCTGACCTGCTTGGTAATAGTGATCATTAACATCCTTGTAGGGGAAAAGTTCCAAAGAAACCCACTACAGTAGCATTCAGCTTCATAAAGGGGAAGTACACAAAAATGAAGAAGCTAGTTAAACGGAAATTAAAAGGAACAGTCGCAAGGGTGAAATGCTTGCAAACTGCATGAAGACTAGTTAAAAACATCATAACAGATGTTTTTAAACTAAATGTATACTCCAAATTAAAAAAAAACCCACACACACACACACACACACACAGTAAGAGGACCAAAAAATGCCACCATGGCTAAACTATAGAGTAAAAGAGGTGGTTAGAGGCAAAAAGGCATTGTTTAAAAACTGGAAGTCAAATCCTAGTGAGGAAAATAGAAAGGAGCATAAACTCTGACAAGTATAATAAGGCAATCCAAAAAAGAATTTGAAGAGCAACTAGCTAATTACATCGGAAACAAGAAGCCTGCCAAACAGTCAATGGGACCATTGGATGATCAAGGAGCACTCAAGGACTCTTTACATTGGTCTTTGCTGCAGAGGATATGGGATATGGAGACCCCCCACAGCTACGCTATTCTTTTTATGTGACAAATCTGAGGAACTGTCCCAGATTGAAGTGTCAATAGAGGAGGTTTTAGAACAAACTGATACATTAAAATAGTACTAAATCACCAGGACCCATGGTGTTCACCCCAGAGTTCTGAAGGAACTCAAATATGAAATTGAAGAACTACTCACTGTGGTATGTAACCTATTGCTTAAATGAGCCTCTGTACCAGATAACAGAAGAGTAGCTAATATAATGCCAATTTTAAAATAATCTCCAGAGGCGATTCTGGCAATTACAGGCCGGTAAGCATAACTTCAGTACCAGACAAATTGGTTGAAACTATAGTAAAGAACAATATAATCAGACACACCAATAAACATGATATGTTGGGGAAGAATCAACACGGCTTTTGTCAAGGGACATTATACCTCACCAATTTATCAGAATTGTTTGAGGACGCCAACAAACATGTGGACAAGAGTGATCCAGTTGATATAGCCTACTTGGACTTTCAGAAAGCCTTTAACAAGGTCCCTCATTAAAAGCTCATAACCAAACTAAGCAGTCATGGGGTAAGAGGGAGGGTCCTTTCATGGGTCACTAGCTGGTTAAAAGATAGGAAACAAAGTGTAAGAGTAAATGGCTAGCTTTTACAATAGAGAGACAGGTAAATAGCAGGTTCTCCTAAGGATCTGTGCTTGGACCTGTGATATTCAACATATTCATAAATGATCTGGAAAAGTGGGTCAACAGTGGCATGGAAAAATGTGCAGATGATACAAAATTATGCAAGATAGTTAAATCCTAAGCTCACTGCAAAGAGCTACAAAGGGATCTCACTAAACTGGGTCACTACGTCACAAAATGGCAGATGAAATTCAATGTTGAAAAGTGCAAAGTCATGCACATTAGCAAAAACAATCCTAACTAAATGTACTAAATGATGGGGTCTAAATTAGCTGTTTCTTTCTAAATTAGAAAGAAATCTTGGTGACATTGTGGATAGTTCTCTGAAAACATTCTCTCAGGGTTCAGTGGCACTCAAAAAAAGGTAACAATGGTACAAACTATTAGGAAAGAGATAAATAATAAAACAGAAAATATCATAATGCTACTATATAAAACCATGATACACCCACTCCTTGAATACTGTGTGCAGTTCTGGTCACCCCATCTCAAAACAGATATATAAGAATTGGAAAAGGTGCAGAGAAGGGCAACAAAAATGAGTTGGGGTATGGAACCACTAAAAAGACGGGGACTGTTCAGCTTAGAAGAGACACACCTTAGTGGGGATATGATAGAGGTCTATGAAATCATGCATGAGATAGAGGAAGTGAATAGGGAAGTGTTATTAACCCTTCACATAATACTAGAACTAACAATCATCTGATGATATTAATAGGCAGTTTTAAAACAAAACAGTAGGTTTAAAACAAACATAAAGAAGTACTTCTTCACACACACACACACACACACACACACACACACAGGCAAACTGTGCAACTCATTACCACGGGCTGTTGTGAAGGTAAAAGTATAAATGGGTTCAAAAAAGAATTAGATAAGTTCATGGAGGAAGGTCCATCAATGGCTATTAGCCAAGATGGTCAGGGAGGCAACCCCATGTTCCAGGCATCCTTAAACCTCCAACTGCAAGAAGCCGGGACTGGATGGCAGGGCATCGATCATTTGATAATTGCCCTGTTCTGCTCATACTCTCTGAAGCATCTGGCACTGGCCACTGTCAGAGACAGGATACTGGGCTAGATGGACCATTGGTCTGACCCAGTACGGGCATTCTTATGTTCTTATATTTTGGCTTGGCAGAATTTGATTTTTATGGAGGTATAGCCATCTATATTTATTTTTAAGCATTCTTTTTAATTATTGATTTACATATTCACAGTTCAAAATTATGGGTTCTAAGCATTTTTTCAGTTTTTATTGATTTAAATTTTCACAGTTTAGGAAATTAAAAGAGGTCACACAATAATTATTTAACGTTTTTATCTCAATTTCTGCTATCATTAAAGTTCTAGAACAGTTAAAACCTCAATTGCCAACATCACCTGTCATAATATACAAAGGAAATATCCTAAAATCAAACTCTAAGAAGTTCTCAAGCAGTATTTTCTTACTTTGCCTATCTGTAAATTTCAAATATTATTGATGGAAATATTTTTTTTTCAGTTCATGTGTGTACAGTGAAGTTGATGTTTACTGACATTTACTGATAAAAATCTACTTCTTCCAAGCCTAAGCATATTATAATATACCTCACTGCATCTATCATAGGAAAATATCAGTAGTTTCGTAATACTAAAGAAAGAGGTTAACCTCAATTTTTATTTATATCCATGCCTGTCTTTTCCTCTCACCAGGCTTAGTCAATGTTCAGACAGTAAAAATATTCCCAAGTTATTTTATCTTCTCCTGCGGAATGTCCTCATTTGACCCTCAAACAGTTTTGGCTGACTCCTTGGCTGTCCTTTTTTGGACATGAACTCCCAGAAGGATTTAATGTGCCGTTAGACATTGGTAGACTATCCTTCCTGTTTTCAAACATTAAAAAAGATCTTTAATGAATCCTGAAAATATACTCCATTTTTTCATGTTCTATATGCTTAAAAAATGAATTTGTCATGTTAATGTAGCCCTAATTCTTATTTAGAATGTTTGCATTAATGAGTATTGCATATATTTATATTTCTCAGGCAAAAACTTGGTTAAAGCTAGAATTAAATTGTAAATATTGATCAATAATTAGGCAATTTTTTTAAAGGAAAATGATTCCTCCCCCCACCCCCCACAAAACAACCCACAAATGTTTAAAAGCCTGGAAAATTCCAAGTTAAGTTTACATTTTTAAAAAATGAAATGTTTGTGCTGAAGTTCAAAACAATCTCAACTCTGTCCCCCATGACCTTTCTGCTGCACAGTTGTCACACGTATGAAATATGGAGAAAATTTGATGCAGGACCTTCGATAAGGAATGTGTTTCTAAGGCCTTTAAGAAATTTGCATCCTAGAGCTGTTGGTTTCTTAAACCCACTAAGTCATTGTATTTGAAATTTACCTGTGGGAGTTTTGAAGTACATAGATTTGTTTTTTGTGCATGTCTAAGTAGAGAACCCAGCAAAGTTTGGTCATGGATAGACCCTCTTTTGCTGCAGACTGCCCACCGACAATATTCTCCTCCAGTGTATGATCGTAACGATGACCTATCCAACTGATTCACTTGGGGTAGGGGGAAAATGGTAGTTGTAGTCAGGACTGGAGGTGAAATCCTGATTCCATGGAAGTCCATGGGAGTTTTGCCAGTTATTTCAATGGGGCCAATTAATTCCTTTAAATGAAACTATTTTAAACAAAAAAAAAAAAAAAAAAAAAAAAAAGGATGCATTACCATTATCAGGCAAATGTGGTATATTGAAGTGTTTTTAAAAGAAATTTATTTCCAATTTCAGGTATTGCAGATGAGTTGGATTCTGTCAAAAGCATTGTTCTTGGACAAAGGGAAACAGAACTGAGAAAAAAGGAAATTAACTCAACACCTTAGATCTGGGATCAGGTACTGTGCTTTTCCTTGTGAGAAAACTTGGGATTATTTTGCTTCCAGCAAGAGATCAAAGGAAAGAGAAAACCATTTATTTCTGTCTCTGTACCTCTGTATATACAATACATGCTGCATCTTCTAAAACTGAATATTTGTGATTCTTAGAGAGACAAGGTGGGTGTGGTAATATATTTTATTGGACCAAGTTCTGTTGGTGAGAGAGACAAGCTTTCTTGGGACCGACATGGAGACAGCTGTACTACATACAATGTTTGTGAATCTCTCATTTACCAGCATGGTGTGAAAACTCACAGGAGGCTGGTGTGCTCCTGGTAATAAATTCATTGTTAAAAAAGTCAAAAACTTGCTCTTCACTGAAAATACTTTGCATCGCTGCTAAGCCATCCTCCTTAGTTTGATTCTGACAGGGACAATTTATCATATAGATGGTAAGAGCCTATTTCCAAGAAAGTGCCTGCAGCATCCACTGCAGTTCCCTGCAAATGCAAAACACTACATTTGTGTATGTGGGTGAAGAGGCAGAGACATTTAACTACCAATCTGTGTGTTCAAATGAAGGTTCTCTTAAGGCCACACTGATATACCCATAAATGTTGCAAATGCATTTATTGTGATCCACTGAAAATCTGTCCCTCATCAAAGGTGAGGTATACTCAACCATTAACCTGAACAGGAGGAAGCAGTTAACTACAGATAATAAGATACCATTTTCAAGACTCAAGGTTCAGAACATTTAAAAACAAATTCTAGAAAATATCGAATTTCTTCTGCTCCCATTGTCCTGAAAAATGTCTATCCTTCCTCTTGCCCAATGACACACAAAATATCTCCAACATATCCCTCACACTTTTCCCTTTACTTTTAAAAATAAAATCTTACACAGGCAATGTACAGCTTTATATAGAGAGAAAAAGAGTGAGGATGACATCATCATGTATTATTCCCACATTCTCAGGTGCAATATATATTTTATTGTGGTGAATTATGGTGATATCAGGTATATAGATAACAATGCTTATATATCACAGAGATAGGTACCTTAGAAATTTTGATAGACAGACAGGCAGACTGGAATGGTAGAGTCATCCATTCTAATGAATTATGTTTACCTATTCAGGTGTGTGCAAGAGTCACCAAAATTAATTTCCATTACTTTGTACTGCCAGGACAATATCCAAGAGTCTCCAAGTTTATCTCCACCTTGTTCATATCACAATAGTGCTATTTTTCTGTGCTGTTTTGAGTCACTATTGATTCTTAATAAGTTATTACTGGTGCATCATTTTTTGACTTAATTTGTATTGACACATACTTGTATTTTTACACTATTGCTTTGAGACAATGAGGGTGACAAGTTTTCACTTATGGTTGTGAACAACAAATAAAGAGTAGCTATAAATGATGTATGAGCCCCAGACAGCAGATCTGATGTTAGTTGTGCCTGTCACTCTATTTATATCTATATTGAGAAAAATAATGAGTTCTGTGCCTTTATAATCCCCATATAGTATGTCAGAGCATCAGGTAGCGTAAATCAATGTAACTCTATTGATAGCCTAAGGGAAGGCCTACACTTAAAAAGCTGCAGCGGCACTGATGTAGCACTTTAGGGAGGATGCTATAATGCTAATGGGAGAGCTTCTCTCATCGGCATAGTTAATCCACCTCTGTGAGAGGCCATAACTATGTCGATGGGAGAAGTTCTCCTGTCAATATAGCGCTGTCTACACCAGGGGTTAGGTTGTTATAACTGCATCACTCTGGGGGTGGATTTTTCATGCCCCTGAGCAACATAGTTCTACTGATGTAAGTTTATAGTGTAAACCTGGCCTAAGTTAAAGCAGCAAAGGTGCAGATACTCCTGACCTGAGGTTACAGGAACTTTTTACAACATCTTCAATTATAGGCTTGGTTCAGCTCAACTCAGAGGGAGAGTAAATGCTTTACAGAAGGCTATGAGATGAAGTAAGATTGAAGGGGGAATAAAAAAAAACCTGGAATGCTGAAAATTGCTTAGGGTCTCACAGCTTCACCCATCCCCAGAATGCTAGGATCCTGCTGAGAATCATAATGAAACCATCTAGGTAAGGAGCCTGTGATATCTTTCTGTTCTGTAGCCTCACTACCACAGAATCATAGAATATCAGGGTTGGAAGGGACCTCAGGAGGTCATCTTGTCCAACCCCCTGCTCAAAGCAGGACCAATCCCCAACTAAATCATCCTAGCCAGGGCTTTGTCAAGTCTGACCTTAAAAACCTCTAAGGAAGGAGATTTCACCACCTCCCTAGGTAACCCATTCCAGTGCTTCACCACCCTCCTAGTGAAGACGTTTTTCCTAATATGCAACCTAAATATCCCCCACTGCAACTTGAGACCATTACTCCTTGTTCTGTACCGAGGTGTATATTGCTTGCTACGTGGTACTGTGGTGTATTACCGAGGTGTAGATTGCTTGATACATGATACCGTGATACAACATACTATGACATCACATTGGAAATAAAGCCATAAGTCAATAAGGGCCCTTTGCAGCACTTTTCTACATTTTTTAGCTGTCTATTGTTCATAGGAAAAATCCCTATGAAGTCACAGGCCCAATTAAAGCATCAATTAGGCAGTTACTCCTGGTCTGAATCTACAGGAACTTTTTACAACCCTAAATGATACACAGCAAGTCACTGTGTTGTCCTGAATAAAACCAAGTATCTCTGCTTTGCCTTTGGCACTTCCCAACTCCAGTATGATCCTATTACTGTTCCACAGGCAGCAATACAGACTGCTTCTGTTGAGTAATCTCAGCTACCCTAGCCAGCCAATTCTCAAAGTGGAAGTGCTATACAAGCAGGCCTTTTCACCAGTGCATCACAGTGCAGCAACAGGCCCTAAATCAGCTATCTCACACAAGGTTTTGTAGCTTGAAGTTCAGCTAATCCTGGATTACTGGGCCTGTACAAGGAATTGTGATGACTTTTCAAATCTGCAGACCCATGTACAAACGCTAGTTTAATTTGCACACGTCACAAAACCATCACATAGCTGGCACTCTCCATTCCAGTGAGGCTTAAGACTGGAAAAACAGAAAGTGATGCTAGACTGGATTGGGGTGCACAGGCAGAGAGTCAGAGGAGGAAGGTTACACAGCACTAAACTCCCCCAGGGAGCCCTCCTCTAGCTGCTGCTATTTGTCCTTCACCCTGACCTCCACATTCACATTTTGTAAAAGAGAAAAAATTCCATGGATTACTTGAATTGACACATTTTGTAGTTATTAGGTTTATTTAGCTCATTAAGGGCCTAATTATTCAGGGCACATATGCATAAACCGAACTCTACTGAATCAAAGGGAAGATCTACCTGCACAATAAGGAGTATGGGATCAGACCCTAAAGCAGCAGGATCTACGCCAGCTGAGAAATGGTAAACTCATTAGGAGGTAATAATGTACCAGTACATAAGCTCATCAGTGTGATAAGGAAGCAGCTTACTTGATATGGAGGTATAGAGAGCAAAGGCTTTAAGGCTGGTCATTTCCTTTTGCCGGGTTTCCTCCACACTGCTGTGAAAGATATGTTCCCAGGCATAGAGTTTAAGGAGTTTAATGCCCCGAAGCATCTCATTTGTTTTCTTCAGTCTCTCATTGGAATATTCCTGCAACAATTACATGTAAATTAATTTAAGGAGGATTACTAGAGCACCTTAGAATGAGGATCTGTGTCACCGTGTAAACTGCCTGCAGTCCCCAGCAGGTTGCATAGAGTAATCAGTCAATAATATTTTCAATGGCTCTGTCCATTCAACATTCCCTTTCTAGGGGTGTGATTTTCAAAAGTGTCTAGGTGACTAAGAAGCACAAAGTCCCACTGACTTTCAATGGGACTGGTGCTCCTAAATCACCTAGCTAATGAAAATCTCACCCCTACATGGTCTTTCAGACACACCCAGGGGTTGGTATGATTTCTAGTGCCAAGAATGTTTGCTGAATGTTCACTGTGTAATGAAATATCCCCACGTAAAGTAAATCTCAGTAGCTGCTGACAATCTGAAATAAACATTTTACATGGTAACTAAAAGCCACACAGACTGCCACTGTATAATGTGCTAGTAAGGATGTACTAAATTGAACACATATGTTGTTTCTTAATTCTTTTCTTTTTTTCCAAGGCAACCCATTATTGCTCAGATATGAGGATGAAGGCCACACACATTTTTAGAGGAGTTGATACTATGGAAGGTATTTGGAGGTAGGGATACTTATGTATAACTCCCATTAATACTCAGTGCTACGTGTGCATACTGAGGGCAAAGTAGATCTCAGGGAGCAAATCTTGTCCCCTGACCCCCTAAATGGGCTCACATGGCTGGAAAGGCAATGCAATAGTGATTCTACTGAGTATAGGGACAGGCTTCAGAGGAGGGCTCCACATTCTTTGTGCTGTGAAGCACTGATCTGTGGCAACTTGGGCTGCAGCAGTGCAGGTGATTGGGTGGGGGAGAATTTAAGTGCAAGTCAAGGCAGGGTTAAGTGATGACCAGTGGCTATGCAAACTATGGGGTTTTACTAACCAAACCCCAACATGTATCATGTTGCATGGCTGCTAGTACTTTTCAGAGGCTACAGTAACGGCCGGGTGTGTTTGCACCGATATTCTGTGACAGTGGCACTGGAACATTTTTAATAGTGGGGGTGCTGAAAGCCAGCCCCCTTATCCCTGTCCACCCCACCAAGCTGAGGCCGACAGCTGGGACCCCGGGTGTACGTGGCTGGCAGCCGGGACCCCGGGGGTTCTGCAGCAACCCCCGCACCACTAATTCCTGCGCCTATGCTTTGTGACTTGTTCTGAGCTAGAGTGAAGGAGTCCTTCTCCCTATGCCCCCCTCCCCCAACTAGGTTCATTTTTTTGGGCTTTGTGTGGGATGAGCATTTGGCTCTATTATGTACAATAGCATTTCAGTGGACAGAATGATCATTGACTTTGTTTTAATTTATAGGACAGGAAAAGAGAAGAATGATCAAATCTCAAGTTACTTACTGTAAAGAGAAAAACAACAACCGTTTAAGAGAATAATTCTAAGACAAATTGTGTCCTTGCTGCTTGTCTTTTCATCACTTTCGCATCCTGCCTTTGACATACTAGAATGTTACAAAATCTTTGATAGGCAGTATTTGGTCAATGTCATAGGCTTAGCTTTGCAATTCTAATGTAGATGAATGAAGAAATACCAGAGATACTTACCAATGTGCTTCTTTGGGCCTGTGAGAGTTTTGTTGCCACAAAGTACTGGACAGGTGCAAGAACTATGATCACTACTGCTCCAATTAAGGCACTGATTCCAAGCAGGTAGTAGAGCAGAAGCACACCTACAATAATCTGATGTAAGAAAGGGTGAAAAGACAAGGAATTACCTCATTGTATACGCACAGCAAAGAATAAGCAGACAGTGAAGGCCATAAATGCCCCTGGATTGTATGCTGAAAAACAGCAATTCACTATGACAAAGCCTGCCTCAGGGTTTCATGTACAACCCCAGAAGTTTTGCTTGATATGCTGCATTACTAACCTACCACATAAAGTGTTTTAAATCCACCAAAGCTATGCAATCTCCAAGGAAGGCATGTGGTCTGAACAAAGATGGGAGGAGTAGAGGTCAAGCCAAAGTACAAAAAAACCACAAAAAACCTAAACCCAAACCCAACCCATAATTATGGTCAATTTACCCTGCTCCGAGTCTCATTAACTTACTACTGGTAGAAAAAGCACAGCTTGGTGTGGAAAAATATGGATGTTCCAGTGTGATTCTAAATAAACATACAGGGATCTTCTTCCATTGGTGGGCCGTGTTTTTTTAATCTCAGATTGCAAGAAGTTTAGAAAAGCTTGCTGTACATTTCTGTACTTCCTGGATTCCCTGCTACAGATAGTACCATATACAGAATATTACAGTGCTTTGTATTGCAACAAAGTACCATAGGTGCTACGGTAACAAACAATAAAAATAGTTGAAAATCTTTTCATTTAGTATTTCTCGCTGTGCTGTTGACAGTTACTACAGCCCTTTTCCCCCCTTGGTGATTGGATGACATGATGTGTACTTTATTACACTTGCACATATTTTTGTCACAATTTTTGGCAGATTTAAAGTCTCTCCCCCCCTTTTTTTAAATTAAGGGGAAACCTACAGCTCCAAGTTTGAACTCAATCTTTCAGTCCATGATGCATGGGAAAAGTCTAATTTAATTCATTAGGATTATACATACACGACAGGGATATTTATGACAATTTACCATGACCAAGAAACTCAATAGTATGACTGATTCTGTTACAAATGAATAAAAATCTGCCTGGTGTCTGGTTTTAAAAGGTAAAGTATGTTTGATTAAAAATATAAATTATCCTTCTCAATGACTCGGGGGTTTAAGGATGTGGGATTTTCCGTAGAGAAAGAAGGACATCTATGGCAGAAAGGTAAAAGCCCTTACAGGGCCTAATACTGCTCCTAGGGAATCTTTCTATTGACTTCAATGGGCTTGAATCAGGCAGCTACTGAAAGCCATAGCAAAACTTCCATTCATTTCAATTGGAACAAAGATAGGGCTCAAAGTCTGTACACTTTTAGAAAAAAATATATAAATGCACAAATCTTCTAATCAAGGAGAAGTTATGAAACTCATAAAAATGGCTAAAATGTTGGTTAAGTCTCTCTAAAGTAAAAATTAATTTGTTTTAAATAATTGCTTGGTTTGTTCAATTTTTGATTAGAAGACTCTTTTGAGCATCCATTTAAGTGCTCGTGCTGTATTATTAGGAAAAGCAATGAATGGATGAGGGGCAAAGGCATCTTGGAGTGGAGTCTGACAAACATGATGCAGAATTCATTGATTTCTATAGCACAGTGCATTCAGCATGCTACAAAAACAATATGGGAATTATTCTGATTTGCTGTAGAACATTGTAGGATAACAATGCATTTTAATGTAGATATATTTTTTGCTAGGTTGATAGGAAAGTTAGAACCCTCATTGATATTGGAGATAATATTTTCAAAAGCTAAAGGATTCTTGTATACTACACAAAACACAACAAAATGAGTCTGATTCTCAGTTACATTGAGGACCTTTGACACTGACTTAGCAGTGTAAAAGGAGCCTTAAAGTAGGTGTAAATGTAACTTACACCTAAATTACAGCCCTTTTGCACTGCCAGACTAGTGTAAAAGGGCCAGAGTGTAACTGAGAATCCGGCCTTATGTTTTCATCAAAGACACAGATTCTTCTGTGTGTCTCAAAGCTCCTTCAGAAGTGCCTTTTTATCTGGGTACAATTCACTGTGTATATTTGTGGCAGGATAACTTTACAGCGAATGGACACAGTGCCCTAACATCCAGATTTCTTTTAAGAGCAAACAACCAGCCTGTCACCATCTCTTCAATATAGTTACTTTCAGTTATAATTGTCTTCACAAGGTTTGCTGGAAATAATATTCATGCTTGCACATGGGCATGCGTACACACACGCACACTGTCTTTCTCTCTCCCCGCTGCCCTCCACCCCCTCCAATAATGATCTCATTTATTCCTGCAATATCAGGGAAATTCAGGGTTTAAGCACTAGCATGAGTTCAAAAAACATATTTATTTGTGAAAATATTTTACTTATAATTGTTATAAGTCATATCTTAGGCCTTTTATACCCTAGAAAGTTGCACTGTTTTAACAATACAAGTATAGTTAAAGTGGAACATACCCCCTTGTGTGGATGCAGTTATATCAGTAACTATAACTATGCTATAGTTATTTCCATTTGAGAAGGAGATTAAGCTATACCAATAGCAAGCACCTTTATACTGGTGCAAGTGCATTCACACTAGGGCTTGTACAGGAATAACTGTATTAGTAAAACAAAAATCAATCACACTGCCTAAGGGACAGTCACTTTCAAGTGTAAACCAGAAATTAGAGCATGAAGAGCCCAGTGGAGCCGCAGCCATTTATACCAGATGAAGATCTGGCCCTAAAAGTGAAAGCAATACAAAAAAAAAAAAAAAAAGCTGCTACTTCGTAATTTGTTTACTACTTGTATTTTAGTCTGCTTTCTGCACAGCCAGCCTCCCTTCTGTACCAATGAACATTATTCTCAATTCTCATGCATTAACTTGACATCCTAGGTCTGATGCAGCTTCTGTTGGAGTCAATGGGAGTTTTGCCACTGAATCATCCAGAATTCCTCGTGTTCCAGCTCATGTCATGGCTTAGAAGAGCTTCAATCAAGCACTAATATTATTAGAATGACAACGGAAAGCATAAGGTAATACTTTAGATATTTCAAAAGTGTGAGCATTCTCCAGGCAGTTCAAGAGGGGATGATTAATTGGATTGCAAGTGAAGAAATAAAGCCTCCTCATCCAGAAAACATCACTTCTTCCTCTCCACATGGCCTTCTATTAACATGCAGTTCAGTAGCACATGAAGTAACGTTACTTGACGTTTCCTCACTTCCAGCACTGACTGTTAAATATAATTTCTGAACAGCATTAGATGGAAATGGGTTCAATGAATAACGTTACTTTGCTTGCTCAGATAATTGTTTGATTCAACCCTCCCATTTTTGATGAACCAATTCATTTTTCTGTATAATAACATCACACAATTATTTATTCCTGTAGTCCAGACGCTGGTAACAATAATCATAAATGGGGCAGATGAGGATGTGCTGAAAGACACTGTTGTGAAAAAGCTAGGTATAGCTGGGAATCAATAATTCTATTATGTGAAAAGTTTTGAGGTTTCAACATTTGGTTTTGGTCCACAATTGGGATGAAGCAGATTTCTCTCTCTCTCTCTCTCTCTCTCTCTCACACACACACACACACACACACACACACAACCTGGAACAGAGCAGTCACCCTAGAATGTATCCCAGGTCAGTTCCCTAACTTCCTGGCTACTAGCTATTCTGGCCAATAGCTATTCTAGACTCATTCACACCAAAAATTCCATCCTGGACCTGAGAAACCTATTTAATGAATCTGCATTTTCTGATGAAACAATGTCTAATCAGTAAATTCCTAACCAGCTCTAGAAATAACATTTTTTTAACAAAATCTAGCCTATCAATAAGTCCCTCTGTTCTTCTGACTGACAAACTTGGCTATAGCTACTTCAGTCTGATTTGAGAGTTATGCAAGTGACAAACCAAGTTAAGAAAAAAGATTTGATGTGGGAATCCAGTGTATTGCCCTGGCAATGACAAGCACTATTGTGTTGGGGTCTTTACTATGCCTTTAATCTGCACATGAAACTCCCATTTATGGCAATAATTCTAAAGTGAAACATACATTTTTTCCACAAATAGAGCATTAATTATTGCATCACTAAAATGTAAGACAATTTTTGCACTTTTCTTTTAAAACACATTTTATAAATAATAAAAGTGGTAAATGATTTATTTTCATTAAATTTTACACACATTTAGATCTTGGTATGAATTTAGGAACAGGCTTTGCTTGAGCTCTGCAGACCTTATATTGTTTGACTGTTTACATTTTTGTTCCTGCAGTTTTCAAAATACTGGAATTGCAAGCTAGTACCTCCCAATTCCCTGCGAAATGAAAGTCTATAAAGCCAGGAGCATAAAATAGCTGCCTTTTATTGCAAATTAAAATTCCAGGGAAGCTGAATAATAATGTTTGGATCTCCAAGTGCTTTACAAAAGAGGGCATGAGAATCATTATTCTGATTTTACGGACGCAGACACACAGGAACAGAAAAGTTAAGTGGCTTGCCAAAGGTTACAGCAGCAGCACCAGGAGCAGAACTCAGATTTATTGACTTCTAGGCCAGTGCCTTAACCACTTGACTACTGTGGTATCATCTATACTAAATGTTTTTGTCTGATTCAGTAGCCTTATTCCCTCAATGCCCAATGGATGATTACATTATCAATACCCATATGTTCAGGCCAGCTGCATCCTCATACATACCCTCATGGAAATTATACCTGCTTGGGGCAGGAGTAATCACCATGAAGCTTAGCACCAGCGCAGCAAGTGTGTGCTTGGGGCGGCAAGCCACTGGGTGCAGCCTGCCGGTCGCTGTGAGGGCGGCAGTCAGGTGGCCTTCGGTGGCCTGCCTGCGGGAGGTCCGCCAGTCCTGCGGTTTCGGCGGCAATTCAGCGGCGTGTACACCAAAGACGCGGGACCGGCAGATCACCCGCAGAAACGCTGCAGAATCTGCGTGACTGTGGCCCGCCCACAGGCACGCCGCTGAAGGCCTCGTGACTGCCATGCTTGGGGCGGCAAAAAAAATAGAGCTGCCCCTGGTTAGACTACATCCATCCCTCCGACTTTTAGATTATCCAGACCATCCCCTACGTAACTCTGCTCACAAAAGTACCTTTGCAGTATGAACAGAACAGAAATATCACTGATGTATTTGAAACCGAATTGTCTACTTTAAAAAGCAGCATATTAATTTAGAGTCTGTTGTCTCTTTCACTGTTGAAGTATTTATATTTGTCAGGTGAGCATTCTTGGCAAAAACAACCCAACAAATACAGTCGGAGTTGCTGAATTTATGTCAGATGAAATAATTTCCATACAGTGACACTGTAGTACTGTCAACCTCCTCTCGAAATTCCCAATGGGAGTTTCAGAGGTTTCTATGGTTTTGTTAAATATTGACTTTTCCAAACTAAGTAACTTGCACTCTCTCTCTGTTTTAGTCGGTTAGACACCTAGGGACTTTGTGCTTTCTTCATCTTAAAGCCCTGATGCAAGCAAACCTGATTTCACTGGGCATTACACATACATAAGGGCTTCAGAACTGGGCAATTAAGAGCTAACAAGTGGTGGTGGCAGTACTGTACAAGTGGAAAAAGAAGAGTGAAGAACTGTGGATGGACATGTATATAGATGAGAGCAAGGAAAAAGGAGAGGACAAAGTAGCAAACTGATTTCATGTGGCAAATGAAGCTGTGCAATCTCATGAGCATGAGTTGTGATTGGGATTTGCTGCTAGTTATAGTACTTGGATACATTAAAAGGCACCTGTGTAAAATAATAGCCACCGTCATTTGAAATGATTAGTACCACAAGCCCACATATTATACTGTGTATGTAGTGTAGCTTTTGGCTAGGCTAAATACTGTAGCAAATTAGGCCAAATAGGTATCTAAAACAATGCAGTTGTCTGTGTAGAAAACTTACGTTTTCTTCCAGATTTTTATTTGGTCTGTCTGGAATTCACAAGAGGAAAGAGTTTTAAAAATGTAATGGCCCTGAAGGATATTTCTAGGAGTAGGAATAGTGGGCGTATGTATTATCCTCTGAGGCAAGGCATCAGATCATATTTTGGGATATAAATTTAGTGGCCTGCGTCTAGCTCCTGTTAAACATTTATCCACAATGAAAAGCCAGAACAAAATATTGCACAATTTGACAGGATGTTGGCACTCTATGACTGACAGAGATCCAGGGCTAAAATAGCAGAGGAGTCAGGGTGAAATGAACTGTACCGGGAAGGATTTGGTGCCCATCTGTACAATACCCCTGGTGGCCAGTGCTATTAGTTTCCCACTTTCATGAGCACTAAAATTCAAGACTAATCTTTAAAATATGTTTTTGAAAACAGCTTAAGAAAGGCTAATGAGCATAGGTGTTTAAGTGAAAAAGGCCTGCTGTTACTGTCCTTGGGCTTGCAGGGCAGTTTTGTTGAATGACCGAAGAATGCAGGATTGAGCCTTAAGTGATTTCAATAAGCCCCTGCTTCCCTTACACCTTCCAGTGAGTCACCACTGGGATTCAGAAAACAAGTGATTGTAATGCTCTATGGTTAGCCCCTTTGCTGTTGTGTCACAATGCAGTGAACGTAATGGCGCATCAAAGTAATGCGATTGGTACAAGGGGCAGCACCTGATGGCATCTGTGGCAGAAAACTAAGTCTGTTTGGCAAAAACTCCAAGAGTTAATTCCCAATATAAGTCTAACACATTGTCAAATTACATGCTATTTTCAAACACCACCTAGGTGTTCTTGGGGAAATGTATGACATTCTAAGTGAAAACCCTCTTTAATTCTTGTTATAACATTCTTATTTCTGTTAAATACATTTCTATCTTCTTGTTCTCTCTGCTTCAATAAAATTCATGAGAGAATGATCACTAAAGGCATAAGTACATTAACAACATACGAACATTCCATGTTCTTACCTGCACAGGCATAGCCCAAAGGTTAGGGCAGAGGAAGAAGAACCACATCAGCTGGTTTGTATCTATGGCAACCAGGTTACAGATCTGGCCTGCAGTCATTTCCCCCATAGACATGTTTGAAGTGGACAGTTGCATAATCTTATTGTATATTTTTGTCTGGAAATTAGAACATTAAGTTTCATGTTCAGAGAAAAATCAGACAGCACTCACTGCTTTACATTACCATTAAAACAGCTTGATTTCTATGTTGTAGAGCAGTGGTTCCCAAACTTGTTCTGCCGCTTGTGCAGGGAAAGTCCCTGGCGGGCCGGGCCAGTTTGTTTGCCTGCCGCATCTGCAGGTTCGGCCGATCGCAGCTCCCACTGGCCGCGGATCGCTGCTCCAGGCCAATGGGAGCTGCTGGAAGCAGTGGCCAGTACGTCCCTCGGCCCACGCCACTTCCAGCAGCTCCCATTGGCCTGGAACAACGAACCGTGGCCACTGGGAGCCGTGATTGGCTGAACCTGTGGACGCGGCATGTAAACAAACCGGCCCAGCCCGCCAGGGGCTTTCCCTGCACAAGTGGCGGAACAAGTTTGGGAACCACTGTTTTAGAGAAACTCCCACGACGTGAAGAACTTGACTCCTGGAGGCACTGGGTCATGTACTGTGTGGGTAAGAGAGAGGGGAGACTTCCTGTCCAAGGGAGACTCCGGGTCCCTGCAAGAAGGTAGGGGGCTTGGAAAATGAGCAGGGACCAGAATGAGGTCCCTGCCAAGAGGGTGGGGAACCAGAATTCCTCCCCTCCCCCCAAAATATCTGAATTGGTGCCACTGCGCTCTCATGATTCAGAGCATACAGTCTCTAAATGAGAACATTAGGAAGAAAGTTCTCCTATGAGCATATTATTCCATAACTGGCAACTTCTGGGGCCTTGTACTTCCTCTGCATCCATTACTGACCATTATTAGAGGCCGAATGCTGGACTAGAAGGGCTGATGGTGTGACGTGGGATAGTAACACTTACCTCAGTGGGAGAGCTCCCAATTTACTATGATATAATTAAGTAGACTTTAAACCTATGGGTCTATTACAGCTGTTATATTTCTAGTATGTATGCACTTCCCCTCTGTAGGCATGTTACTTATTATCATCTTGGGTACCTGAATTGCTCCTCTCAAGTTAATTCCAGTTTCAATGGCGACATAGTATGATGCCTGGAGAATTGTCCTTTGCAACAGAAGGGCGAAAAATAGAAGGACAGCCAAAACATAGGCATTGGCCAGGAACTCTTGAGATGAAATAAAGAAAACACCAAGAATTTTAATCTGTAAGAAAAAGAAAGTTAGAAAACAGATTTAATTGGAATTTTTTTTCAGTCAAGCTTATTTTTGTACAATTCATGTTTGAAGAGTTCAATGTATTACTTTGGAAGTTGTTTCAAATCTGACCCAATTCTGTCAGTCTGAAGACTTTGGAAGACAGTGTTGTATTGCATCAGACTGTGAAGTCTATCTTTGCAATCAGAAGAATTAGTAAATTATTTTTATTTAACTGCAAAATTATATTCAGCAGAATTTTTTTGATGGAATAACAGAAATCCAAAGAGAGACCCAAGCCCCTTAAAAAGTGGGAAGGGGGACTAACTCATGGAGAGCAGAGTTTTAAGAAGCCAGCACCTAAGCTGCCAAACAGGGAAGTTTTATAAGAGGGTTTAGAGAGAGAGAGAGTGCAAGAGGCAGATACATCTAACAAATATACCCTAATCTTAGGCCAATAACCCCTCTTACCCCCGCCCCCCAAACCCAACCAAGCAGACAAACAAGCATCCTACCTCCCCCCCCCCAAACCCTGCCTGAAACCCTGCAAGAATAAAAAGAATTATGCAGGCAGAAGTCCAGAAGCAGCGTATGGACTATCCAATTTATTGGACTGAATACAGCATGTATGATTACTAGTGGGCAGGTGGTGTATGTAAGCATATGGTGAAAACAGCTCATGGCCCTCAGAGATGCAATACGGGCATTTGAGGCCAAAGTGGCTGAAATGGAGGAGCTAAGGGACACAGAGAAGTATATAGCTAAGACTTTCAGGAACACAATAGAAAGGTCCCACCCTCAGCCTGACAGCCTCTGTGCTGTCAAGGAAGACAAAAGTCTCAGGAAAGGAGAACATCAAGCTGGAGTGGAGGGAAACAATCCCATAGTTGGGACCTTCCTTCCAGATGATGTAACGGTATCCTCTTCCACTGAGGATACCTCACCTGGGGAGAGAACCTGAGTTACTAGCAAGAGCCAGGTATAGTAATGAGGGTTTTAATTATTTGAAATATAGATAGTTGGGTTTGTGATGACTGGGAAAACAGCATGGTAAATTGCCTGCCAAATGCGAAGGTTGCATATCTCACGAGACATAGGTAAAGGTAGGAGAGTGGTCCTGGAGGCCAAATTTAGGCTGCTAGGTAACAGATTAAAGGCCAGGACCTCCATGGTAACATTTTCTGAATCCACATGAAGGGCAAGGAAGACAGAGAGAACTGCAGGATCTTACTGTGTGGATGAGATGATGGCATAGCGAGAAAGGTTTTAGGTTTATTAGCAACTGGGGGACCTTTTAGTAAAGGAGGATCCTATACATGAAGGATGGGAATTAGACTGCTGGCATGTAAAATTAAAAAGGTTGTGGAGGATTCTTTTAAACTAAAAGTAAGGGAAAAGCCAACAGCTGTGGAGTGGCACATGGTTCAGGTGGAGTCATCCCTTATGGATGCATTTATTAAAAGTGGAAATTATATTCTAGTAAAGAGGATAAGAAAAGAATTGGTAAAGTACAGGTAGGAGTTAGTGAGGAACAGTCAAAAGTACAAAAGCCCCATTTAAAGATAACACATGAAGACAAGAAACTGAACATTGACAAAATGTACAAGTGCTTATATATAAATCCCAGAAGTTTAAATATTAAGATGAATATTAAGTGAACTACAGTGCCTGGCATTAAATAAGGATACTGATATAATAGGCATCACAGAAACTTGGTGAGATGAGAATAATCAATGGGACATGGTAATAGCAGGGTACAAATATATAGGAATCACAGAGTAGATCGTGCCAGTGGGGGAGTGCCACTATATGTGAGGGAAATCAGAGTCAAATGAAGTACAAATCTTAAATGAATTAAACAGTACTACAGAATCTCTTTGGATAGAAATTCCATGCTTGAATAATAAGAGTATAGCAGTAGGAATGTACTACTGACGGCCTGTCCAGAATGGTGACAGTGATTGTGAAATGCTCAGGGAGATTAGACAAGCTACAAAGGCAGAAAATGCAGTAATGGGGAATTTTAACTATTCTCCTATTGACTGGGTATGTCAGCTTAGGAAGGGATGAAGAGATAAAATTTCTATACACATTAAATGACTGCCCCTTGAAGTAGCTAGTCCTGGAACCGAGAAGGGGAGAGGCAATTCTTCATTTAGTCCCAAGTGGAGCACAAGATCTGGTTCAAGAGGTGAATGTAGCTGAACCACTTGGTAATAGCAACCATAACATAATTAAATTTAACATCCTTGCAGGGGAAAAATTTTCAAAGAAACCCACCACAGTAGCATTTAACTTCAAACAAGGGAACTACACAAAAATGAAGAACCTAATTAAACATAAATTAAAAGAAAAAGTCACAATGGTGAAATGCCTGCAGCCTGCATGGAGACCATTTAAAAACACCATAATAGCAGCTCAAACTACGTGTATACCCCAAATAAAAATAATAAAGGTAAGAGGACAAAAAAAAATTCTGCTGTGGCAAAACTACAGAGTAAAAGAGGTGGTTAGAAGCAAAAAGGCATCCTTTAAAAATTGTAAGTCAAATCCTAGTGAGGAAAATAGAAAGGGGCATAAACTCTGACAAGTCAAGTATAAGAAGGCAGGCCAAGCAAGAATTGGAAGAGCAACTAGCTAATGACAGAAAAACTAACAGCATTTTTTTTTTAAAGTACACAAGAAGGAGGAACCCTGCCAAACAGTCAGTGGGGCCACACGATGATCAAGGTGCTAAGGGAGCATTCAAGGAAGGCCATTGCTGTGAAATAAAAATGAATCCTTTGCATCCGTCTTCACTGCAGTGGAC
This sequence comes from Malaclemys terrapin pileata, assembly GCF_027887155.1. Taxonomy (NCBI): domain Eukaryota; kingdom Metazoa; phylum Chordata; order Testudines; family Emydidae; genus Malaclemys; species Malaclemys terrapin. Next base: position 50,347,326 of record NC_071508.1, on the reverse strand, counting down.
ATGAGGGTGATTCCCACTCACAAGCCATTCTTTTTAGGTGACAAATTTGAGGAATCTCACCAATCTATTAATATTTATTGAGAAAGTCAACAAGTACGGGGACAAGGGCAATCCGGTGGATACAGTGTACTGAGACTTTCAGAAAGCCTTTGACAAAGTCCCTCACCAAAGGCTCTTAAGTAAACTAAGCAGTCAGGGAATAAGAGGGAAGTTCCTCTTATGGATCAGTAACTGGTTAAAATATAGGAAATAAAGGGTAAGAATGGTCAGTTTTCACAATGGAGAGAGGTAAATAATAGCGGAGTCCCTGAAGGATCTGTACTGGGACTCTGCTGTTCAACATATCCATAAATGATCTGGAAAAAGGGGTAAACAGTGAGGTGGCAAAATTTGCAGAGGATACAAAATTACTCAAGATAGTTAAATCCAAATCTGACTGCAAAGAGTAACAAAGAGACCTCCCTAAATTGGGTGACTGGGCCACAAAATGGCAGATAAAATTCAATGTTAAAAGAGCAAAATTATGCATATTGGAAAAAATAATCCCAACTACACATACACAATGATGGGATCTGAATTATAGATTCATAGATTCATAGATTATAGGACTGGAAGGGACCTCGAGAGGTCATCGAGTCCAGTCCCCTGCCCGCATGGCAGGACCAAATACTGCCTAGACCATCCCTAATAGACATTTATCTAACCTACTCTTAAATATCTCCAGAGACGGAGATTCCACAACCTCCCTAGGCAATTTGTTCCAGTGTTTAACCACCCTGACAGTTAGGAACTTTTTCCTAATGTCCAATCTAGACCTCCCTTGCTGCAGTTTAAACCCATGGTTTCTGGTTCTACCCTTAGAGGCTAAGGTGAACAAGTTCTCTCCCTCCTCCTTATGACACCCTTTTGTATACCTGAAAACTGCTATCATGTCCCCTCTCAGTCTTCTCTTTTCCAAACTAAACAAACCCAATTCTTTCAGCCTTCCTTCATAGGTCATGTTCTCAAGACCTTTAATCATTCTTGTTGCTCTTCTTTGGACCCTTTCCAGTTTCTCCACATCTTTTTTAAAATGCGGCGCCCAGAACTGGACACAATACTCCAGCTGAGGCCTAACCAGAGCAGAGTAGAGCGGAAGAATGACTTCTCGTGTCTTGCTCACAACACACCTGTTAATGCATCCCAGAATCATGTTTGCTTTTTTTGCAACAGCATCACACTGTTGACTCATATTTAGCTTGTGGTCCACTATAACCCCTAGATCCCTTTCTGCCGTACTCCTTCCTAGACAGTCTTTTCCCATTCTGTATGTGTGAAATTGATTTTTCCTTCCTAAGTGGAGCACTTTGCATTTGTCTTTGTTAAACTTCATCCTGTTTAACTCAGACCATTTCTCCAATTTGTCCAGATCATTTTGAATTATGACCCTGTCCTCCAAAGTAGTTGCAATCCCTCCCAGTTTGGTATCATCCGCAAACTTAATAAGCGTACTTTCTATGCCAATATCTAAGTCGTTGATGAAGATATTGAACAGAGCCGGTTCCAAAACAGACCCCTGCGGTACCCCACTCGTTACGCCTTTCCAGCAGGATTGGGAACCATTAATAACAACTCTCTGAGTACGATTATCCAGCCAGTTATGCACCCACCTTATAGTAGCCCCATCTAATTTGTATTTGCCTAGTTTATCGATAAGAATATCATGCGAGACCGTATCAAATGCCTTACTAAAGTCTAGGTATACCACATCCACCGCTTCACCCTTATCCACAAGGCTCGTTATCCTATCAAAGAAAGCTATCAGATTGGTTTGACATGATTTGTTCTTCACAAATCCATGCTGGCTATTCCCTATCACCTTACCACCTTCCAAGTGTTGGCAGATGATTTCCTTAATTACTTGCTCCATTATCTTCCCTGGCACAGAAGTTAAACTAACTGGTCTGTAGTTACCTGGGTTGTTTTTATTTCCCTTTTTATAGATGGGCACTATATTTGCCCTTTTCCAGTCTTCTGGAATCTCTCCCGTCTCCCATGACTTTCCAAAGATAATAGCTAGAGGCTCAGATACCTCCTCTATTAGCTCCTTGAGTATTCTAGGATGAATTAGCTGTTACCACTCAAAGATCTTGGAGTCATCATGGATAGTTCCCTGAAAACATCTGTAGCAGTCAAAAAGGCTAATAGAATGTTAAGAACCCCACTATATAAATCCATGGTATGCTCACACCTTGAATACTGCAGTTCTGGTCCCATGTTAAAGAAGATATTAGAACTGGAAAGGTTGCCCTTCTCTGCACCGAAAATAAATAGGGCTATGGAACAGCTTCCATACGAGTTAAGATTAAAAAGAGTTGGACTGTTCAATTTAGAAAAAAGCTGACTAAGTGGGGATATGATAGAAGGCTATAAAATCATGAATGGTGTGCAGAAACTGAATAAGGAAATGTTATTTACCCCTTTACATGACACAAGAACCAGGGGTCACCAGATGAAATGAATAGTCAGCAGGTTTAAAACAAGCATAACAAGCCTCCCCAGGAAAGGGGGTGAAGGGGCTTGGGGGGATATTTTAGGGAAATAGGAACTCCAAGTGGTCCTTTTCCTGAAGCTTTGTCTAAATCACTTGGTGGTGGCAGCAATACCATCCAAGGACAAGGAAAGGATTTGTGCCTTGGGGAAGTTTTTAACCTAAGATGGTAGAAATAAGCTTAGGAGGTCTTTCACGCGGGTCCCCACCTCTGTACCCCAGAGGTCAGAGTGGAGAGGGAACCCTGACATGGAATTATAACATTCAAAAACCAGTCGGAGAACACTTCCACCTCTCTGGACATTCAATTAGAGACCTAAAAGTCGCAATTCTTCAACAAAAAAAATTCAAAAACAGGCTCCAACGAGAAACTGCAAAACTGGAATTAATTTGCAAACTGGACACCAATAAATTAGGCTTGAATAAAGACTGGGAGTGGATGGGTCATTACACAAACTAAAAGCTATTTCCCCATGCTAATATTTCCCCTACTGTTACTCACACCTTGTCAACTGTTTGAAATGGGCCATCCTGAATTATCACTACAAAAGTTTTTTTTCCTCCTGCTGATAATAGCCCACCTTAATTGATTAGTCTTGTTAGAGCTGGTATGGCAACCCCCATTTTTTCCATGTTCTCTGTATATATCTTCCTACTGTATTTTCCACTGCATGCATCTGATGAAGTGGGTTTTAGCCCACAAAAGCTTATGCCCAAATAAATTTGTGAGTCTCCAAGGTGCCACAAGTACTCCTCGTTCTTTAAGCATAACAAAGTACTTCACACAACACACAGTCAACCCCTGCAGCTCATTGCCATGGGATGTTGTGAAAGCCAAAAGGCTTAGTGGGCTCAAAAAAGAATCAGATAAATCCATCAATGGCTGTTAGTCAAAAGAGCAACCTCATGCTCCGGTGTTCCTAACCTCCAAATGCCAGAAGCTGGGACTGGATGACAGGAAATGGATCACTCAAAATTGCCCTGTTCTGTTCATTCCTTCTGAAGCATCAATAACTAGCCTTTGTTAGAGACAGGATACTGGGCTAGATGGACCCTTGTTCTGATACAGTATGGTGGTTCTTACATTCTTTAATGGGCAACATGACCCCCTTTCTGCAAGGTACTGAAACACATGATTAATTTAACTGACTTCAGTGGGATTATTCACCAGCTTAAAATTAGGCACATGCTCAATTATCTTGCAGACTATGGGCCAATATCCAAAAATTCTGTGAGAGAGTTTCTAGTGCCCAGGATAATCAGTAGCATGTCTTCTGAAATCCTTTCTTCTTCATGCAGTGGCAGTGCAAACTTCCTCACACTGTTCCCTGCCAGTAGTCCTCAGCTTTCACCTAGCAGGACTCCTTCCCATGGTAAGAAGATAGTTCTGCCTCTATCCACAGTTCTTGGCATCTCTGCTGAGACTGTCAATGAAGTGACTAATCAGTACCAAATGTGGATTGTGTTTTTGTACTGTGGACACCTGTTCACTTGGAATTGGACTGAGGCCAAACAACTCATTAAACATTGGCCAAACTGAACAGCTATCAGGTGGCAAGGACTTTCACTCAGCACTGACCTAGGCTGGATTTGAATGAGTGAAGGTCACTTTACCCTCCCATCTTCTAGTTACATGACATATCTTATAAAGGGAATTCACTGACTACAGAGTATTGAGATTCATACTGAGGCTGAGCTCAGCTTTCCACAAGTAACAAAAAAACTCTGCCCTGAAGACCCTGACTCATTTAAGGATTCCTTACTCACACGAGTAGTTCCACTGAAGTCACAGACTACTTATGTAATATGTGAGTGGACTATTCACAAGAGTATCAAATATTACATGAGTGAGTCCCAAGCTCCCGAGATAGAGGCATACACCACTTGTTTGTTTATTTTCTACTATCAAGACTAAATTGATGGACGCTGTTTTCCACAATAAAAACCAATGACAGAAGAACAATTTCTGTTGCCATAGTGAAAGAAACATTAGGCCATTTACCATCATTCATGTGACATAAGTATTACAAACTACGGACTTTTAATCTAGCAGAAATGCATTATTTCAGGTGATTGCTATAGAGTCAAATCTCTGTGACAAAATTAAGATTACATTTAGGTACACATAAAATCGTTGATATCAAGTACTTGCATCCAAATTTTCCAACTGCTCATCTTCTAATTTTAGGCACCTATGTTTCTGGGTGCTCAAAAGTTGAGTTACCCAAAGTAACAGACCTCTTTGGAAAATGTTTGCCTTAGTTTAGAAAGAGTTACATCCAATATTAGAGCCAATTTATTCAATTATCCACATGCTAATATATACTACGTGTATCAGCCAGAAAATCATTGATTTCAGTGGGAAAGCCAAGCCAATTTACAATCTTTTGTTAGGATTGGAAATGGTAGTTTCTATAAGACTGAGAATTGAACTAATGAATAAATGATGATCTAATGGAATTCATGTCAGGTATGTTCCAAAAATTTACTACTTTGTTTAATACAGTTTATCACAGTTTTTAGAAACAATTTGCAGGCAACTAAGTATAAGGCCCCAATTCATCAAGGTACTTTAGCACAGACCCAACTTTAAGCATATAATTACTAATTGAAATCAATGGAACCACTCACATGCCTAAAGTTAGTCGTGTGTTTCAGTACCAGAATGTGAATGCTTGATCTTTCTAGTTCATTTGATACTTGATGGTATCACTTTGAGTAGTGGAGAACAGACAACGCCAAAGTTAAGGGCAATAACTGCATGGAATGGTACTAATTCTGCATTTGAATCCATATCAAGAATAAACCCATTGAAAACATGTTCAACCAGATGCAGTCTCCAGGGCATATCAACAGAACACAGAAAATCTTTGGTGATACTTGTTTTGCTAAACACATACCAAGTAGAAAATTTCTTCAAACAGTCATGCTACATGCCCATCCATTATAGTTATGAAATTACTGGGTATGTCAAATGGGATATTATATTGTATTTTTAATTATCCATACTTTTATAGATTTCACATTATTCTGAGATAGTGTCAATATACATGGGCACTGTACATACATATGGTAAAATGAAGTCCCTGTCCCAGATTGCTTATGATTTTATGATTCTGGCATTTCAGGTAACAGTGAATTCCACTCTAACTCTTTGGAGATGAAGCTGCAGCTGCAAACTCCTTAAATCAAATAGAAGGGAAATTAACACCCGAAGTCCCACAATTTAGCATGAAAGTATTAGCCCACAAAATGAAGGTACAGAGTGTTACTGTAGGTTACTCGTGCCTCGTAGCAGGAATACTACTTGGTGAATGGGGAAACATATGGATAAATTCCCTATTCACACGAGGAGGGTGCTTAAGCCCAAGTCTTCTCAGACTTGCTCATTTTCCATTCCAAACTAGACCCTTTTTAACCTTGTGTTCTTTAAAATAAAGGCCTGGGCATACAGGTGGCTGGTGAACAGCTTCCACTTACTACAGATGACCATGCCTATTGTTTAACTTCATATTGGTGCATGTGTAGCCTCTGCTCACACTTAAATGAGAGCGCAAAAGCCCTGTGTTTCTTCCTGCACACTATGCAAGGACTTGCAAATTCAAGGCTGATAGCTATGTGGGATTCAGTCTTAGGAAGGCACCTCAGAACCCTTTGTGTACAAGTACTGTCACCTCAACAAGTGATACACACTGTGGCAGCCCAGAGCACAAAACATATAAGCAATACAAGAATCCAAAGTTCCTGCTTTACCAGATGTTGCATGAAGGCTCACAGATAAGAAAAGAGCCTTTTTGGATGATGGTGAAAGGATGGTGGCAACCAGAGATGATACTGCTATTGTACAATAAGGATAAATCAGGAAAAATATCATTTATTTTAGCAAATGTAGACAGGCTACTAGGAAAATTACAGGAGAAAACACATCCTCTGAGATGTTTGACATGGAGCCCGATATTGAACTGAACTGACTACTTGTGTTCTTATTAAGAGCCATACCCTATTCTCACTGCCAGCTTTGTCCATGGCAATTCTGCAATGCATAAAGGGCAAAAATTCACCCAAGCACAAGGCCTATGCATCAGTTCAGTCTTCATTTTGAGGTCTTACATGGGACTTAAGTGAAGCATAAGCCTCATGCTGATCTGTACAGTGGTGAATTTTGCCTAAAGTGAGAAGAGAATGTCCCCAAATTACTATTTGAGATAATGTGGCTTTGCTGGAGAGGTTTTCTAATCCTGTTTTATTCAGAGAGTGAAGAAGTAATCTGAGTATTATGCACTGTTCCATCTTCTGTATTACTTCATCTTAGGAAACTTCCCCTCCCCAGTGTGAAGAATGAAACACAGAGGGTCTGATCCTGCAAGTACATCATGCTTAGAACTCCAACTGACTTCAGCGGGAGTGTAAGATCAAATATTAAATGTTTAGGGGGTTAGAATATTGGTCTTTTTGTACATAAATGCTGACAGAATCTGTGAATCTGGGTTGAGGCTTCAACTAAATTGATGAGGATGAGTGAGTTCAAAGTGGCACTGACAAGAGCTTATGCCAACTCACAGGGAGAACATGTTCTTTGCTTCCTTTTCTCATGGGTTCACATCAGGTCACTTTCAAACAACTGTGATCCTCAGTCAAAACTGCTGAACTGCCAGTTCTACATTCTGGATGTAAAAACCACAAAATGGCCCCAGATTCAGTTAAAAGCTTCATGAACGTTAGTCAATCTTCTGTCGAAACCTGGGCTGAGTATTGAGTTTGTAATGAAACCTGAAATGAAGTATGTTGCGTGTGGCCTTGAGAACATTAAACTCCATTCTACTTTTAAACTTTCCTCCCCTCCAGTCCATCCTAAATTAACACCCAGTGTAAATGACAAAGGAAGAATGAAGGTACCACCACCAGAATAATTGGTGCTGGTCCCAATATGTGGTCAGCAGATTGTGCTAAAGTGACCACTTGGGTTCTTACGTTGACAATCTAGCCCTACGTGCCACTTCAACAGCTTTTATTACTGAACAAAACTCCCCCCAGCAAAATATTATCATTTAAAGAAAATGCTGGTGTAAATTTTCTTAGAGAATGCACCATGCCTCGACAAAAAGATTCAGGTGAAAAATGGACACCGAAGTACTGTACAACTGCAATACAATATTAGGTTGTTTTGCAGAGTAAGCAAATTTTCTTCTAGGAAAAAAACAAAAACGTATATCATTTATAGCGGTGAATTATCCCTGCAGGCAAGTCTTATTTATTTGCACCAGTGAGAATCATTCCATCCAGTTACCCTTTCCCAGGAGGCTGAGTTACAGCTATTATCTTAGTAATCCTTCACTGAGATCTCTTTTTATCTCAGATAAAGCTAAGATAAATCTGCATCTCTGTAATACTAAATAACGTCCTTTCAAGAAAGCAGAGTAACACCAACTTACAGATCTGTAACTTTAAGGCATAACCCTTGACAAAGATCCTAATATGGTGACAAAAAGAGACTATGTATCAGTGCAATGGTCAGATATAAAGCTTGCAGCTTGTGCTTCAGTACATCAAAGGGTGCAATTTCTCCCTGGAGGGCTGCACTATTAGTGGTATCCTACATATACATTTTGGTAATATTCGTTCTGCCTCTCAAGAAACACAACAGTTTTGCAAACAGAGAAATTCTGGTACAGTGCTGATTTGTATTAAGCACTGTTTTGACACTTATCTACATTTCCATTGAAAATAAATCTTTTAAAGCAGTTAAATTCTATGACTGACCTTTCATTTACATTAAGAATTTCAGAATTCTCTAATTAAAGAACTGGAGCAAAATTGCTTCAGTCTTCTAAATGTAAAAGAAAGGCCAGTCTTAGATTCTGTTTTAAAAGATAGCAATTTTATTGGAGTTCTTTAATTAGAGGGTTATGAAATATTAAGTATCATTTCCATTGTAGTTAAGCAAGGACAATTTGTATGAAATGACTAATATATTTTAAAAAAAAACTGTATGAAAAATAAATGGTTGAAAAAAAATGATAGAAGTTTTCTGATTATTTTCCTCCCCATCCATACCAACTTGGGAGAATAAGTGAATATCTAATTAAAAGTTTTTGTACATTAATGATAGATGGTCCTTTGCAGCAAGATAATGTCACCACTTAAGTGGGAAGGTGATGGAACTAATCTGGTGTCTTCCTTTTAAAAATCCCCACAGGTATTTTATGGAATTGAATGTTTATCAAAAAGATTTATGTTACCGATTTCTCAGATCTCTCTTAAAGCCCTGCATTCACAACACTACAATGACTTTATTATTTTGCCTTACTCAGACTTTCCATTACACATTGTTGACCCACTGTGACATTTTTTGTTAAAAGTTGTTAGGGATAATGTTTTCACCCCTCAGCTCACAGAGAGCCAATCGTGGGACAATCTTTCAGATTGTGCTGATCTCTTACTACAAATATGCATGTGCTTCATATAATAGAATTCCCTGTTAGGAAGATGGGCAACATACTTTCAGATGAAAAACTAGAAGGAAACCATTGTGTTCTCTGAAACCTAAACAAGGCACCTGGAATTAACAAAAGATGCTGAAATCTAGCCTCAGAAAAACCTCTAGATATTAGATTAACAAGGAACTCATGTTTCTGAAGTATGGCTCTACAAACTTCTCCCACACTCACATCTGTACAATGTGATCCATGTTTGTATATGGGCAGACTCTGGTAGAACTTTGGTTGCTTTCCTGCCATGCAGAAGTCCACTAATATTTTCTTCTTAGGCATTCTCGGCCAAAGTCTCTGCTAATGTAACTCCATGGACCTCTGCTGCTGGAATTTCACAAGCAGAGAATCTGGATCTTTGTTTTCCAAAGGAGCATTACATAACCCTTTAAATGCAGCTATTGAAATACAGCTACTTAAAACCAGTGATACCTTTCATAGCATCCTTGGAATACTTATCACAATGTTTAAAAAAAAAAAAAAAAGTACCCCAGCCTAAACATAGGAGTTATTAATGGATTTTAATGGAGATATGAATGGATTCTATACAGCAATATGCTGAGTGCTAAAGCCCTGATCCAGCAAAGCACTTAAGCAAGTGAAGTCCCATTGACTTAAATTTAAGCATGTGCATAAGTGCTTTGATGGACTGGGACCAGAGTGCTCAGCACTTTGCCGTATCAAGCCCTATCATTTTTTAGGGTTTTCCCCCCTATGTTTTTGTGGTTTTGCTGTACAAATCTGCTCTTGTTACTTCATCTATGATTTCTAATGTTAATTCAGGATGGAAGATACACATCCCAACGACAAACCAAACAGGTTGTCCCATCATGAGGATCTTTTCTTCAGTGCAAGATGATTGAGGTACATACAAGCTAAATATCACGAACATTCCAGGAAGTGAACAATAAATACTGATGCTATAGAGTTATAAACAAACATGAAAAGCTTGATAGAATTTATAAAATTATAGATCTGTTACTTGCTGTGGTACTGCCAACGGTACTTATTACACTGCCCGTGATATCCGTATGATCTAAGAACCCAGACATTCAGTCTCTATGACTGAGGGCTTGAAAGATGCAGCAAATACCATATATTATCCCCATAGCTATTTACCTTAAAGCTGCATTTAGTATCTTTTGATTGTTTTTGTAGTTTGCTTAAAGCAAAAATGATACAGGCAGAACTGTGGATAAGATAAGAATATTAACTGTCCATGTCAGATTCTAAGGTTATTTAACTGGTACTGTGTATACAATTTCATAAAGGAAAACTTTGTTTGAAAGTGATGATTAGTGTTGGTTCTCTGTGACATCTCCCCAGTGCAAACCCTTTAGAGCAAAGAAATGCCAAATTATGGGGCATCTTGTAGCTGCACCCTAATGCCCACACAGCATGTTTCGACTGATAGTGACAGACACTGTATTACTACAGAGAACTTCCTTCTGCGTCCATCAGATACAGAAATCTGCAACACACAAGCATCACTCACAGGATAATGCAAAACCTTAATTACAGTCTCTTACTTCTCCCGCAACACACACAGCATGGCATACCTAATTTGTGAACATATCAACCCCCATTAGTTGCTAGTGTCGTAGGGTTTGTATTACACTTTGGGCCAGATTCTGACCTGCTACTTCAGCGTATATATGGAGTAATTCCAAACAAACAGAGAATCAGACCTATTGACTTCTGTGGAGTTAATTTAGATTTGAAGCTGAGATCGAATCTGGCCCTTCATAGACAAACTTCTCCTCCCCACCCCCCTGCAAATTATCTGTATCTTCAGAAGATTGTCTTTTAAAAGTTTTCTCCATCTTTGTTTTCCCACTGCTAAAACATTTTCGACACTCCCAGGAACGAATTATTAATAAGGGTATTTACCCTTTGATTCAGCACAAATAAAGATGTTTCCTATTCAGTGGCACTGCTAGCTTATTGGGGGCCCTAAGCAGGAATATTGGGTGGGCCTTCCCCCAGTACTAAAATAGACAAGTTCTTATAATAAAAAGCGAATGGGGGCTCCCTTGAGCTGCACGAGGCCCCAAGCAATTGCTTAGTCTGCTTATACCTAGTGCCAGCTCTGTTCCTGTTGCAAGGAAAATCACACGGAAAAGCTTTTTCATAACAGACCTAGGCACATGCAGGTTTCTCTAAGTATATTGGTTTATTTATATATAGCTTGAATTGAAAACGTAGGCACTTATTAGCAAGACATTTCTTGTTATTTTGCAAGAGCTAAAAGCAATTTTCACAGTTGAAGTCCAAGTACCGTTTTGGCAGTGAAGCTATGTGAAAGCCAGGCCCAATGAAAAGAAAAAGCTTCTCTGGGCATCATTGTACCAAAGGCAAAATCCTATCATCCAGTCTTTCATGGTCCATAGTGGGACAGTGACCAACGGCTTCATGCCAATGCCTGCCTGGAGTGAGAATGAATGGGCATACTCAACTTGGGGCTTTAGCCCACCTACCAAAAAAGGTTTAAGGATTTCATTAATAAATAAAAGAAGCTCTAAGTTTGGAACAGAAGCTTGTTTATCTCACTTTTATTAATAGTAGACAAAAAGTGAACTATAGACAAGATGGGGAACAGCCTATACCTGAACCGTTGATTACACTGGAAAATGAATTCCTTCATATTTTGCTTTTGTTACCCCATGGGTTCCTCTCTCACCTGAGACTCTGACAAGGAAAAACAGCAACTAGAGGCTCTTTGACCCCCCACACATGATGAGATTGCAGTCAGATGCTGCAAAAGGACAGCCAAAGAATCATGGGCTCCATGATGTCTGATTAGCCCCTTCCCTTTGTGAAAAGAGAACATGGAATTCACGCATGACTGGGATTGGGGGAGTGAGGGGGAGTAAAGAGAGGAGCCAAACAGGAGGGTCTGGGAGGTAGCCCAAGAAAAGTGGCAGATGTCTGGACTGAACCCAGGTCTTTCTAGAGAGAGGGGAGCAGATGCCCTTGTGCATAGAGTGAGAAAGAGGATCAGTAACCTTCATGAGAAAAGAAGGAAAACAACTAGTCTGGCTACAGAAAGAGTAGCAGAAGCACAGACAGGTGAGAAGGAACCCTGCTTACTGAGCCATTTCCCAGCAAGGGTAGAAAGGAGCCAGACCCTGAGACCCTTAGAGCCTGGCTACCAAGAGCCAGCTGTTACCCCAGGGAAAGCATCTGAGACCTTCAGAGGACTATACCCCTCCTGGGCTGAAGAGAACAGTTATTAGGGGACTGTCCCTACTACAATAACAAAAGTTCTTTTAAAAAAAATTCTAGTCCCCCACCACCACAAAAAGAAGAAGAAGAAGAAAAAGCTGTCTATGCTCTTGGGTGTTGGCTTGGAAAACACCATATGCTTTTGCAAAGCAAGTTTGTTTTACTCAGTTCACGACATTTTTGAAGAAAATGTCTCAAGAATTCCCCCATATTTCACTACCACCACACTCAAAGTCTACAGGCTAGATCTTGATCTATGGCCAGGTGACACAGAAGGGCTTTAAAACTCCCTTAAATGGGCATACTCACAATGTGAGGGAATCCCTGGCTGTAATAAAGCTAGCATAGCCAGTTGTATACCACTCCCTCAAACTTTGCACTTCCCTTTCCACTGGGCAGTGAAGGGGGCATGACCAGAGACCACTGCATTACGGTGACCCCTAACATGCATAATTTAGAACAGCCCAGAGGCTGCCCCTCAGTTGCACCCAATGATCATGGCAAGCTATCAAGCACGGCTGGATGGGATTCCATTCTGAGTTTATCAGGGCCAGTCTTGAGATTTCTGCAGAGGGGGATCATTAGTTGAAGCTTGTTAGCGGAAGTTAAACAGAGCAGCATCAGTAAATGCCTTCATTCCAGGCAAATCAGCAAGAGTCACAGCTCATGAGTAAGGCTGTGATTTTGTCACGGAGGTCACAGAATCCGTGACTTCCAAAGACCTCTGTGATTTCAGCCAGCGCTGGCTGGGAGCTGCTGGGTCCCCTGCCACCTATGGAGGCAGGGACCCCCGCAGCTCTCCGGCAGCCACGGGCAGGTTTGAGCCCTCGGGGTGCTGGGGGCCCCTGGAGCTCCCAGCCTGCCTGCAGCTGCCCAGGCTCCCCATTTTGTCACTGAAATCTTAGCCTTACACATGGATTCTCCATAACATTTTGCAGTAATATCAGCAATCTCTCCCTATAGTCTGTTATTTTCATTTGCATTGGCTACTGTTTTACTGTTTTCCACTGAATTTGTTGTTTATTGTTTCCAAATATTAGGATAAGCACCAGACGATAAAGGACTGTTGTTGGATAAATGAATGATTGTTTCTAAGCTTAAAAGCTATGTCAAAAATCTCCCCCCCTAGCACATGCAATACATTTTAATTTTTAGTTTAGGGCCTGATCCAAAGTACTTTGGAGTCAATGGGATTTAGATCAGGCCCTTACAGGAAACAATGTTATATGAAAAAAGAAAAAGGAAAAAAAATCCGCGAATAACACAAATAATGATTCTTTCCTAGAAATGGTACCAACCTGACTTGGCAGTATAGTGTGAAAATGCTCATTGTGTTTTTGTTCCTGAGAATAATCAAGAATGAAGTCTTTTTTTGTCTTGGATATTATTCCCTTGGATAGCATCCTCTAAGTCTCTTATAGTTGACCTTCCAAAGATGAGCTCCCTCAAGACTCTGATGGAAACTCTTTGTCATAGCTCAATTACTTTGTCCTTTACTTTTATGATAAAAGCCTGTTACTGCTTCAGTCCTCTAAGACAGCCCACATTGTCAGAAATTAAAAGCTGGACCCCATCCTTAAAATAAACTTCTCCCTTTTCAGGGCATAAGGTCTTCAAGCAGGCACCAAGGCTCCAGTTCAAGAAAGCACTTAATCACATACTTAACTTCAAGCATATATTTAAGTCCTTTAAGAGGACTTCTGTATGTGCTTAAGCACTGTATTGAATAGAGATGCTTTCCTGAATTAGGGCCCTAGACTTCTTATGTGTGTGGACAGCGCATAGTACATTCTTGGCACCACAAGTGTACAAATAATGATCATAAACAATAAACAATTCCAAATGAGTAATCAAAACACACTTCAGGAGTAGCGTTCTGTTTGTGTCAGAGGCCAACCACTATATGTTCACTTAGGCCTTAGTGCCTAATCCAAAACCTACTGAACTCAATGGAAATCCTACTAAAATTAATTGAAGTCTTTGTATCAGGCTCTTCGTTAAAATATTCTAGGTAGTACCTGCGGACGGATGGTGTTATTTCCTTTTCCAACGTGGTGAACAATCCCAGAGATACAGAGCGGACCAGCAAACCCAAGCAAGTCAGCCAGAATACGGAAAGTGCTGCTGAGAACTAGTGGTCTCCCAAATGCCCAGCAGAGAGCGCACCAAATTGATTTGGATCCTTGTGGATATGGAGACCTTTTGTTCTGCCCATTAAAAAAAAAAAAGATATATAAACATTGCAACACGTAAATACAATTGATATTTTAAATTTTAAAAATGAGCCTCAAGAGTAGATAATTCATAATATTGATTTGATAAGCTCTGGGCTAAAGAATTAGGAATGTGCAGGAATTCTGTTTCATGGGAAAATCCACAATTTAAATTTTATTTTTGTTCTGAATCAGAATGAAGTATAACATTCAAAAATTTCCCATGAAATGAAGTTTAACCACAAATGATTTTTTAAATCAAATAATTTCATTTCAATTTAGACTTTTACATTTATAGTATAAATTGCTAAACAAATAATAAAATTGGAGTATTCCATTTTGAAAAAGTTTGTTTTGGGAAAAAATAATAATGAAGGTTGAAATGGAAGGCTTCATTATTATTTTGTCCCAAAACAAAATTTTGTTGAAGGCAATATATTTTTGCGCAGTTTCAATTTTGTCAAAACAAAATTATTTGATGGCAAACATTTCACTGGGAAATTTTCAAGCAGCTGTACTCTTGACCTTGTGCCAAAGAGGAGGGGAATTTTTTTTCTAATTAAACAGGAAGACTAAGAATGGGTAGCCACAAGACCCACTTTTGCTGATTTGGCTTATGAGTCGCACAGTGGAGAGTAACACAATGGTTCTGTAATGTAGTGTTACATTAAAAGCCATTTTGTGCTAAAAATACAGGGGGAATTTGTGCAAATTTTATATAGTCTATAGTGAGATTGGCACAAGTTGCATTGCTCTATAGGGAGCAATGAGAGGTGTTCTGTCTTAAAGAGTTAGAATTCCTCTCAGTTTGCCCACTGCTACATGGTGTGAATTAGCTTGATAGTGGCAGAGCTGGCCTATTCCTCCTCTCTGCTCCTTACTGGACGCCAAAGGAGTAGGGAGGAAGCAGTTCCTGCTCTCCATTGAGTTCAAGTCTGGTATGCTGCTTTGTCCTTAAACAGGCTGCACACGAATGGGGAGGGAGTCTCCTTACTACCTCTTATACCACTGCACACACACATATAAGGGGCAGGTAGTGGTCTTAAGTGAAGACCACCAAGCTAAAAGAAGAACAGGAGTACTTGTGGCACCTTAGAGACTAACAAATTTATTAGAGCATAAGCTTTCGTGGACTACAGCCCACTTCTTCGGATGCATATAGAATGGAACATATAATGAGGAGATATATATACACACATACAGAGAGAAACTTGACCACCAAGCTAGTTCATTTCAGGCTCAATCCTGAACTCTCTCTCAAGAAAACTCCCACTGATCTCAATAAAAATTAGTCCTATAAAGCCCCTGTAAGATTAGTCAAACTTATTTTAGGTTCTTATTAAGAGGCAAGTTAACCATCTTCACAAAAAGAAGAACAGGAGTACTTGTGGCACCTTAGAGACTAACAAATTTATTAGAGCATAAGCTTTCGTGGACTACAGCCCACTTCTTCGGATGCATATAGAATGGAACATATAATGAGGAGATATATATACACACATACAGAGAGCATAAACAGGTGGGAGTTGTCTTACCAACTCTGAGAGGCCAATTAATTAAGAGAAAAAAGACCTGCACATCTACCAATGTGATATATGCCATCATGTGCCAGCAATGCCCCTCTGCCATGTACATTGGCCAAACCGGACAGTCTCTACGCAAAAGAATTAATGGACACAAATCTGACATCAGGAATCAAAATACTCAAAAACCAGTGGGAGAACACTTTAACCTGTCTGGTCATTCAGTGACAGACCTGCGGGTGGCTATATTACAACAGAAAAACTTCAAAAACAGACTCCAAAGAGAGACTGCAGAGCTAGAATTGATATGCAAACTAGACACAATCAACTCCGGTTTGAATAAGGACTGGGAATGGCTGAGCCATTACAAACGTTGACTCTATCTCCCCTTGTAAGTACTCTCACACTTCTTATCACACTGTCTGTACTCGGCTAGCTTGATTATCACTTCAAAAGTTTTTTTTTTTTTCTCTTAATTAATTGGCCTCTCAGAGTTGGTAAGACAACTCCCACCTGTTTATGCTCTCTGTATGTGTGTATATATATCTCCTCATTATATGTTCCATTCTATATGCATCCGAAGAAGTGGGCTGTAGTCCACGAAAGCTTATGCTCTAATAAATTTGTTAGTCTCTAAGGTGCCACAAGTACTCCTGTTCTTCTTTTTGCGGATACAGACTAACACGGCTGTTACTCTGAAACTTGTCATCTTCACAAAAGTATAATCCACAGTTGTGCAAACAATTACGTTTCCATAATTGTACCTGCAAACCAAACATTTGCACATGCAAATAGCCATTTACATGCACATCTGTTCATAATCATGCACAACCACTGTAAATACAAAAAGTGCACATACAAATTAGGCACTCAGCTCGCTGCATGCCTGACTTAATACAAACCAGGCTCTTAATACCTAGCATGTTTCCACTTTATATTTTTATATGAATTTATACTGTTACTATCAAAAAAGTAATGAGGTATTTTAAGCAATGTGTAAACACCACAAACATTTGTAGATAATCCCAGTCTTCTTTTTTCCCCCCTCATACCTTTTGTGCTTCAAAAGCCTCATTAAGGCGAATGTAATTTGTCAGAGCTCTCATGGCGATAGGCAGCTTGCCTATGGCTTTCAAGTCTATTGGCTTTTTATGGGCAGTCTTGATGAATGTATTCATCCACCAGTATGTTCCTTTGGACAGCAGATTCACAAAGGGCTGTAGGAACCGAACTCCAAGATCCTGAAGATCCTCGGGTGGCTTAACCTCTTTGGGGGTTTTGAAGAAAACGTATCTCTGAAATCCAAAAATCCCATCAAGAATCACATCAAGTGCATGGAAAAGAAAAAGACAAATCTGTGTGGAAGGGGATACTGAGATAACAGAAATGCCTGTCATTGTTCAGGAGGAATAGATAGCCACTGAGTGTATGGCTGGGATTTGCAAATAGACTAATGAAATTAGGCTCCCGACTCCTATTGAATTTCAGTCAAATTTGGGCACCTAATTTCCTTAAGTTACTTTGAAAATTCCAGCCTAAAAAGGAGAAAGATATTCAAGCCCTGAAGGAAGCCCACACAAAGATTGTATTTTGCCTGTGAATTTAATCCTGCACTGTAAAAATATATTAAAGCTCAGTGAATATTTACAATATTTTATGTTAAAATCTACATTGAAGATTATTCTGTCCAATGCTGCAAACTGCACAGTACAACACCCCGCCCCCATCTCCTGCAAACTTTCATAGAGAACCATTAAAATTAGATTGCACATGGCACCAGCAAATATTTCCATTGACTTAAATGGGAGAAAGATCAAGCCCCTAGACTACGATGTTTCATGCTGCAAGGATCAAAGTTCTTGTACAATATACTATATTTAAGAGTATCTTGTAGTACTATCACTAGGGAGTTCTGCTCAGACAAAGATGACATGACATGGCTCATCATTTGCTCCTACAATATTTATTAACATGGAATTTAATACACTGTAGCGTTGCAGTTAATTATGTAAAGCCATATTGATTAAAATTCTGTTTTTCATTAAATCCCACGCAACCCCAGCAAAATCAAACTGAACATTCTATGCAATTCTTGATTAAAAACTACAATCCCCTGTGTTGTGTTTTGCTTGTGATCTGTTTGCCTTCAATCATTCATATTCTTAGTTGCCAGAAGAGAGGCACTTTGTGCCTTAACGCTTGGAATATGCTATATTATTGGTTAGTTCAAGTCACATGTAAAAAGTAACATCTTTTAATTATTTACTCTAAAGAAATATGAAACTGAAAAAAACAACACTAAGCAATGGCTGATCATTTCAGTGGCTCATTTTGTAGTCTCCCTTGTGGCCCCAACATTTCCTAGCTAATTAAATCTCATTAGATTACAAAATTATATTAAAAGAACCATATTTAAAAGCAAGGTCCTGTTGGTATCATAGCTAAGTCTCATTATTCCATGAGCTGACACAACAGTTGTCAGTTGTGAGCTTAATATTTAACTTCCCATAGTCTGATCCACACTGTATGTTCTCTTGAATGTCTGTGAGCAGGCAACTTTTCCCTAATGCCTAGTTTAATTCAGTGCTGTGTGCATTGGGTGAGGGAAGTGATAAGGTGTTTTGAATTGTATTTCATGTAGCAATCTCCAAAGCCATCTATTAATAGGGATTCTGATTGTGGCCATAGCAAAGAGGAAATAATCAGAGAGGACTAAAGTTGCTCTAGCACCATGATAATAAAATAATAATATTTAAAAAATCACATTGTGTGTGCTCTTAGAGACTGGAAAACAATACTCTGTGTGGGTGTCACTGACTATGTTCTCGGCTAAAACGGACTATCCATTTCAATGTATCTTTCCCTTTATAAAGATTAATGATTTCTGAAGACTGAAGTTGTCAGTCATATAAGAAACATCTTTTCAAAACAAAATGGATGAAATTCATTCTGAATTGTCAATGCAGTGGAGTCAAAGGAGTTTGCAATAAAAATGAATTTGGCTTAATTATATTACTCGGATGTTTGGTTTTCAACTAGGTCTCTATTTCAGACTGATTTTTTTTTTTTACATTTTACATTATGCAGCCAGATAAAAGTAAAGGAAGAAACAGGAATGAGAATTACCTGGAAATTTAACTTACCCTCACCCTGATGACATTAATTTCTACAGATAGTAGCATTCCATATAGAATAACCAGAAGTCCCGTGAGGCAAAATCGAAGCTGAGAAAATCCAACCCCATTATCACAGAACTTTACAAATTTGATAGTTTTGGTTATAAAAGCTAAGGTCCAGTAGAACAGCAAGGCTGCCAATAAATAAATAAATACAACAACAAACATTAGTCAGCAATGATTGTGAAAAACTTATTTTAGACAAAATTAGAAGACTTTGCTAAATGGTTACACAGAAGGAAAATGACAAGCATGCATGAAACTAGGCAGTGCTCTTTCTCCTGTCAAAATGGCAACGCAACCAATTCAGTTTCCAAGAATGTGAATAATAGGATGAAGTTTGGGTCTGATCCTGCTCCCATTACATTCAGTGAGACCGTGGATAGTCTTTCAGGAGGATCTTCTGGTGCAAATTTCCATCTGCCTGTAAACCTATGCCTACATCAGTCCCTCCAAGGGAGTGGTGGTGTTTCAGTGGGGGAGGCCAAGGGGCCCAACTCCAAAGCTTTTAGATTCTGGGGAATCCACAGAGTTTGGTCTGGATGTTGACCTAGATATTCTGCTTTCCTTACCTGTGCAGAACTCTACTTGATGTTAAAGATAAAAGCCACCAAACAGACCTGAGAGCAAAATTTCCCCCTAAAATCGCTGCTTTCCTCAGTGTGTATGTACTATGCAAATTCCACACAACACAGTTTATAACACAGAATACACAAGCAAATAAAAGAAGGAGAATGGTGCTTGAGTAAGAAACCACAACTTTTGTAGAGTATTGATTTTCACAGAGCATTTTCTATTCAAGTGTACTCAGGCTGCAGTCATGTATAGACAAATAATTCCACCAAGAGGCTCTGGTGACATTGAAACCCCAATCTGGAGTTTATTTCACGTCATTCACTATATCATGAGACAGCTCCTCTGGGAGTAGACTCACTAGCGTCAATTATCCAATCATTAACTGAGTAGGATGAGCTGGGGGTTGACCCCACATTTGGTTTTATATATTTAATAATATCAGATTGGATTGTTCATTCTGACAGTAGAACAGTATGGGGAGGGAAATGTTGAGCATATCCGTTTGCAGCATTTTCTCCAATTCTCCTGTTGCAAGGCTGGGGGGCAGAGGCGTTTGTCGCCACCCCAGGCAGAATCAACAGTGAGGCTTACTCAGAAAGCTGGATGGTCCCCAGGGGACCCATGTAAATCTTAAGCAATCCACAGGAGGACAAGGCAATCTGAAATATCACAGAAATGGAAGAGGGATGGAGACTCAGGTCCATCTGATCACATTTTCTGTGGAGGAGTGAGATCCATGTGTGGAGAGTCCCCTGCATTAACAGAACCCGGGGGTGAGATCTGGCCCATGGTCTGCAATCCCACTTTCATTGAAGTAAATGACAAAACACCCATTTATTTCAATGGGAGTAGGTGTAACACTATAGGAGTCCCCATTGTGGCACCTTTAGTGTTTATATTAACGCTACAAGACAATGGAAGCATGGCATTTCATCAAGACAGAACTTCCATGGGCTACAATTACTGATCAAAGTTTAATGACCAATATAATGAATAGCTGTTACAAGTGAATGACTGTTGTCAGGGAAACCTGATCTTCCTGTAGTAGGAACAGGCTAGATTGTAAGAAAAAAAGCCCATATATGGTCAGATCTTCAGGACTAGCCTTTGGTGGCTAGTGAAACTCAGAGCAGAATGGGATGGGAGGGCCATGTGTTTCTCTCCTGCTTATAGGATCAGGTCACCCCTTCCTTGAAGCTCCTCACTGGCTTCCCAACTCTTACTGAATCAAGTTCAGTCTCTTGCTCAACTTCAGGGCTCTGCATATCATCTCACCCTTGCCTACATCTCTGCTGCTATTTCTGGCTACTCTTCCTCTTGGTTCAATTCTCTCTCTTTAATGATCCCTCCACTCACTCCCATCTGCTTACCTCTTTCAAGTTGACCCCTACACTTGGAAAATCTCCTACTCCTTGTCTACCATGTGTCCCTGTCTTTCCTCTTTCAAATCCCTCTTTCAAATCCACTTCTTCTTGCAATACTTTCTACCTTGTTCTACTCTTAACTTCCTTGCTTCATCTGTACTATTTCTCCCTCTTTTTTTGTCTAATTTATCTCGCATTGTAATCCCTTTGGGGCTGACAATGTATCTTACTCAATATTTTTAAAGCATTATATAAATGTAGGGTGCTATGTAAATCAACATCAACTGTGGGCACCCCTTATAAAAAAGTATAGAAATATCAATTTAAAGTATCTGGTATTAGCAAACAAGGCCATTCTTCTATTGGGAATTAAAGTACAAGTCTATCTGACCAATTTTCCTAATTACAGGATTTATTTTACAAAGCTGTTCTTGCCAAGTAAAAAGCTTGAATTTTACCTGAGTAGGTGAGCTGTGTAGTCTTAGAAGGTTCTAACCCTAACATTCTGAGATAATAGGTTGTACAAACACATGGTAAGAAACAGTCTCTGCCACTAAGAACTTGCAATCTAAATAGACAAGACACAGAAAGAGTGGGAGAAAGAGTGTTATGATCCCCATTTTATATGTGGGGAAATAAGGCAGAGGGTATGTCTACATTGCAATTAGACACCTGTGGCTGGCCTGTGCCAGCTGACTTGGGCTCGTGGGCTCAGGGGCTATTTAACTGCAGGGTAGACATTCGGGCTTAGGCTGCAGCCTGAGCTCTGGAACCTCCTGCCCCCTCACAGGGTCCCACATCCTGGGCTCCAGCATGAGCCTGAACATCTACACTGCAGTTAAACAGCCCCTGAGCCCAAGCCTTGTGAGCCTTGAGTCATCTGGCACGGGCCAGCCGTGGGTTTTTAATTGCAGTGTAGACATACCCAGAGAGATGAAATTACTTGTTTAAGATCACACAGGAAATCTGTAGCAGAGCTGGGAACTGAACCCAGTCCAGCGCCTTAACCACAAGACCATCTTTCCTCTCTAGTCTTCCTCTTTCTAAACTCATTTCTTCTTTGTTCACATTTTCTCACATCTTCGTCTCTTGGTTCATCCAGTTGCTGAATGCCCAAAATTCCTGCTGCTGAGTTACAGGGAGTTGTGTGAGAGTAGCATGCCCACGAGGTCTGCAAGACCAGGCATTTAAGTAAGCAGGGATTAATGAACTGCACAGTGTCTGTTTAGAGAGAAGTCCTGTGCATTGTTTAAGGGAAATAGGAAGGATGTTCCATTTTACAAGACAATAATCTAATTCTGAGGGAATAAATTATGAGTAACAGCCAAATAGTGCTAGTAATTACTGAACCAGATTACTGTCAGGGACAGTGAATCAGCCCTTCTCCTATGAATACAAGTGAACTAGTACTCTATTAATAAAATACTTTTCCCCTATGCCTTCCCAACTTAATGCTCCCTACTTGGAAAACTCCAAATGCCATCCAAATTTTATCCCTATCTTTAAGCCTGATTTTTAAATCTGTAAAGACAAATATGTGTTTTTGTAGCTGTTAAACATCATGATCAGATACTATAATTCTGTTACGTAGTCTGTAATATTGAGAAAAGAAAGAAGGGGTTTTCAATTTACATATAACATACCTGATATTTTTCAAAACAAGAGAGAATACATTTATGAATGTGGCACTCCAGTTTGTGCTATTAAAGCGGTATCCCTACTGTGTTCCCATTCTGCAACACAATTTAGACAGCAACCAAATTTGGCCTGATTAGTTTCCTATGGACCTTATTAAATTCCTACTGGCATCATCAGTTTTTCTATGGATTTCAGTAGACTTTGGATCAAGCCCTATAAAACCAGTTCCTCTAGGAACTATTTGCAAATTTAGGGCCTGACCCTGTAATCTAATCTGTGTAGATGGCACCCAGAACCTGGGTGGAGCTCCACTGGGACTCTGCATGGGCATAAGGGTCCATTCATGTGGATCCTAACAGGAAATTGGGGCTTTATTTATTTCACTAGGGATTAAATTAGATTGGTTTGGTAAATTTATCAGTGAAAGATACTTCTTTCAATTACTTTTCTGGTACACCCATTTTAAAACTTATCATAAGCTTAAAATTTTTTACATGATTCCAAAATAATTTGTTCACACTAAGGACTGTAAAGATATATTACTTCATAGCCATGCTGCAATGTAGGGGTTTGATACTTAAGTAAACCAATAATTTCAAACATCTCCTCTTTATGTGCTCATCTGCATAAAATCGTCATCATTATCTAGCCTCACACTGTCAACGTATGCTGTCACAATTAAAATTGAAAGTAGGACAACAGTCTAAGATCCGCCAATGATAAATTTTTAAAGATCTCCTCTCTGTATACTCAACTGCACAAATTCATTTCTTCAGATATCTCAATAGGATGCAGCAGTGATAGCAAAACAAAACCAAAACCCTCCTCATCATTTGACAGGAAAGTGATCTAGCAATTTGATTATCTTTTGGTCTGTTAACTGTTTAGAATCCAATTTTCAAAAAAGCCTGTTGACTATCAATGAGAATTGGGTACCTAACTCCCAGAGGCTCCTTTGAAAACCACAGCCTCAATACCTTATTAATTATGATGATTATTATTACTAGTCAAGTATTTCCAGAGGTCTCCCATGGGATCTGTGTGCCAGGTACTGCACAAAAACATAATATAAGATCCCTTTGGGGATGGGATTATGTATAAAATAGCTAACTAGCTGCACTACATTCTCAGTGATTTAACAGAGGGAATGTGAAAACAGTGCTGCATTATTAAACACTGCATTATACAATATGAAAAAAAATCAGTGTGATTGAATTTCTTCTATCACTGTAACAAGCTGGCAGTGTTTGCGTGAAACACCCCATCTTTCTAGCAGATGTCTAGCCTGTCAGGAAAAAGGAAAATGGGATCTGCTGACTCACCAAAGCAGGTGGCTCTTTACCCCAGCTGGGTCTAAGGGATGGAGAGAGGTTAGCTAGAGTGTGGTCACAGCAGTCCTGGGAGAGGAAACCTAGGGGCAACCAAGCCTGGGGAGAACATTTGAACTCATTTTTATATTATCTCTGTTGTTTGCTTTACCAATTAATCAAACCTCAGGAAGAGAGAGGAGTTTGTGCTTTATATACTGTGTGGACTACATTTGTAGGGCAGGTAAGGAATAGTGCCCGTTTCTAATGACATACATTTTAATATGATTATCAGTGAAATAAAGGCTCTGGACCAAATCCTGCCTTTCTTCACATCTGTACAGCCCCACTGCCTTCAATAGGTTTGCACAGCTGCAACTGAGTAGGATTTGACCCTAATAGATGGGAATTGGATTTAGAAAAAAACTATGCCTGCTGTACACTTAAGACCTGATCCTGTAGCGTGAAGAACATTCAAGGGAGTGGGAGAGCTGCAAGCACATGTTGAGCAAGCCCAGGATGTCGCATTTCCTATCTCCACTGATCCTGCATGAGCACCTCCTCTGAAATGTATTTCCCCTATTCACCCCACTAAATGACTGGGTAACTTTGGGCAGGAACAGGCCCTACATGCAAAAGTTTCACTGGCAGTTTGTAAAATAAAGATTCTATAGGCAACATACAGAGAAAGATCATTGTGGCATGGGGGGTGGAGGGTAATAATATATATGTAGGGAACACAGTGCATGGAGTTCTGTCCCAATCTCAGCACAGCCTTTCTTTCTGTGCCCCAGACTAGTCAGAGATGAAGAAAAGCAGGTTCTTTGATCAAATTTCAGAATAATTTAAAATAAACAAAAGTGTTATCCTAGCTGCTATCCATTTCTGGTGCTCTGGGAAAAACACCTCTATTTAGTGCAGGCCTTGGCTTGGCCATCAGAAAGAAAATCATTTCAGCCTTTAAGATGATACTGAATAAAATAATGCAATGATTGCTGAGCTCTTTCTAGACATCACAGATGGACACTATTAAGAGTAAGGCAGAGCTCCAGACATTCTATGGATTTTCTCCCAAGGTGCATACTGTTGCAAAATTCCCCACTGACATTAGTTAGGATGGCAGGATCCAGTAAGTAGCATTGAGGATTGAGCTTTGCCATATGTCATTGTGGCATCCAGACTATTGCTCACCCCTTTGGGTTTGTGTGTGTCTTTAATTGTACTTCTGCCAGGGACCTTCAAGATTTCAGCTTTTAGAACACTAACTAGATGTTACCCACCCTTTCTCCCAACCACCCCTTACACACTTTTAAAAGACGCAATTGCATCATCTGACCACTTTACAAAGGCCATGGAAAAACAGGTGTAATAAATGAGGCCCCCACAACCAGGGCCGGCTCTAGGCACCAGCAAAGCAAGCAGGTGCTTGGGGTGACAAATTTGCAGGGGCACAAGAATCCAGCATGAGAGCTGAGAACCAACAGGGAGCCCTGGGAGCTGTAGTTCCTTGGTTAGTTCCCTGCCTATAGAGCCAGCCCTGGAGCAGGGAAAGAACTACATTTCCCAGCATTCCCTCGGCCACAATTAACAGGAAAGGGAGGGGGAAGGAGTGTAGAACTGAAACCTCATGCTGCAGCTTGCTGTAAATGGTAAGAACAGAGCCAGCTCTAGGTTTTTTGCTGCCCCCCCCCCCCCCCCAGCCCTGGCTCCCCCTGCACCCCTGTGTTTCCCCAGCCCTGGACTCTCCCCCGCCCACACCCCCTGCTGCCCCAGCTCTGGCCCCACCTGCACCCCCCTGCTGCCCCAGCCCTGGGTTCTCCCCCACCCGCATTTCCTGCCGCCCCAGCCCTGGGTTCTCCCCTCACCCGCACCTCCTGCCGCCCCAGCCCTGGGCTCTCCCCCCCCACCCGCACCCCCTGCTGCCCCAGCCCTGGGCTCTTCTCCCCGCCCCTGCACCCGCACCCCCTGCTGCCCCAGCTCTGGCCCCCGCCCGCACCTCCTGCCGCCCCAGCCCTGGGCTCTTCCCCCCCCCCGCACCCCCTGCCGCCCCAGCCCTGGGCTCTTCCCCCCCCCCCTGCCGCCCCAGCCCTGGGCTCTTCTCCCCGCCCCTGCACACGCACCCCCTGCTGCCCCAGCTCTGGCCCCCGCCCGCACCTCCTGCCGCCCCAGCCTGGGCTCTTCTCCCCCGCCCCCCGCACTCGTACCTCCTGCCGCCCCACCCTGGGCTCTCCCCCAAAGAAAGAATTGGGTGGACTAAATGGACATTGCATCTCTCTATCTGAAGCCTAGCAAGGCAGGTACGTGGATCCCACTAGAATTTTAAAATGAAAAGTAAGGGAGGGGAGGCTCTGCTAGACTGGGCAGCTTTAGATACAGTACCAGGCACCTAAGAGGATTTACTCTTCTGAGCCATGGAAGCAGAAATTGACTTTTCTTTTCCAGATTTAGCTAATATTCAGAAAGGGAATCCAGCACCTGCCTTCCAGACTTGAACACCCTCAAAATTCAGGAGTGCTCAAGCTCAATTTGGACAGCTGTTACTTCATTTCTCCCAAATCAAATATACTGATCCACTGTAACTTGCTGTAGGAAAAAGTAGAATAAACTGAGCAAGAAATGCTTCCCAGTGGTTATTAGGACTGGAATTGCTATTTTCAACAGCCATTGCTTTTTTTTTATTATTATTTTTAAGTTTTAGTTTTTATTTGTTTAAAAGGAAGACAAATTCCCCATAGAAACAAAGAATGGAACAAAAGAATAATAAAGGCACCTCAACTTTTCCTCATTTATGTAGGACAGTCTTATATCCATCCAGATAGCCTTCAATCACACAAGCTGAAAATTGTTCCACTTTACTGCAGTTCTGTAACTATATGGGAACCAATCCTGTCTGTGTTCTGTGCACATCCAAAATTCCTGCTGAATGACCCACCCTGGGAGCGAGTTACCAGTGACCCAGGGCTTGGATGGCGGGGGGAGGCAGCCAAAATTTTTTTTTGCTTGAGGCAACAAAAAAACCTAGAGCCGGCCCTGCCCACAACTGCATCCCATCGTAAGCAGAACTCACCATGGAATTACATAGCGAATCAAGCTTGAAAATGAATGGGATATGGATTTGAGTTATGGCTAGCAAAGGATCAAGATGGCAGTTTAAAGCACTTAACTCCTACAAACTTCCCTCTCCATCCTCTGTACTTCCAGCTTTCCTCTCTGATCTCCAATACCATTAAAAACAAAAGTTAGGTAGTTTGTTACAGATTTCTTTCTTCCTCCCTCCTCCCTAGGGTGACCAGTTGTCCCGATTTTATAGGGACAGTCCTGATATTTGGGGCATTGTCTTATATAGAGTCCTATTACCCCTACCCCATCCCGATTTTTCACACTTGCTGTCTAAACACCCTACTCCTCCCCAACAATGGACTTATGTAGGAGAAAATCTATTTTAACGAGATGCTGAACAGTACAACCTACTCCATGTGCTGCTTATGAGTGTCATGTGGCTCCACTGCTGAGACCTGACTGCAGGTTGTGTACACAAAAGGGCTAAACAAATAAATGAAATAGAGGATGATATATATTTAAGCCATTTAGAAAAAAGAAACTAGTAATTTTAGATGCTCAACTTGAGATACCTTAAAAGGGCTAGGGATGGTATCCCTAGCCTCTGTATTACCAGAAGCTGGGAAATGGGCAAAGGATGGATCACTTGATGATTATCTAATCTGTTCATTCCCTGGCATTGGTCACTGTTGGAAAACAGGATACTGGGCTAGATGGACCTTTGGTCTGACCAGTATGGCCGTTCTTATGTTCTTTTTTCCCCTCCATAGGAGGGGTACTTAGGCACCTTTCCGGCACCTCAAGTTGGGCATCCAAATTTTTTAGGAAACCAAAATTGCTAGTCACATCTAAAAAATCTTGGTCTGTGTTTTTGGCCTTTACTTTAACCAGCAAATCAACCTTTCCACGGGTTCCAATGCTGACTTAAGTGCTGCTTCACTTCTTTTCAGGTATGTGGCACGTTACTTCCCTTACTGCTATTCTAATGATGAGTAAGAAACACTGAATGTGCTCTTCAGTCAGTTAACGGTGCATCTTTCTATTAGAGTCCTGGTTGGAAAAACCTGCTCCAAGGATTTGCAGCTGATACCTAACTGTGTTATTTAAATTACAATGGACTCTCAGATTTTCAGTATCCCTGAAACACTGCTATAATGAAATGTAATTTTAGATAGAAAAAAAATCTGCCATGATAAAAGAAGAACTTGCTAAGATTAAATGAAAATTGAAATGATAGCTACTGAGCTGCATTTTGGGGAAGTGCCATCTCAGACGGATTCTTTCTGTAATGTTTTCAAGACTCACGGGAAGTCACCAATTGACAATTTGCCTCCTATGATATAGAAAAAGGGTAATTCACAGCCCCAGACAGCTCATATTAACATCTCTATTAAAGAAGAAGAAATCCTTCTCCTACTACTTTTTTGCATTATAACAGACTAACTCCAATGGAAACGGCTCATCTGTTCCTGGCATGGAAGAAGCAAAATGCTTTAAAAAAAATACCTGTGAAACATAATCATAGTAATCAGATGCACAAAATGCAAGCTCTTCAGCATGAAAACCATTTTGTGGAAAAAAGTGTAAAGAATTAGAACTCACAGAGACCTTGCTGGGACGCTGCGTAGGAGTGCACTCCTACTTTTATGCTTTCAGCCATAGCAGGGGGCCAGGAAATGTATAAATAAGTAGTGAGCACTTTCAAATCTCTTGCAGTCTGAGATTAATTTGTCACACCTACACCTTTTCCAAGTGGACTTTCTTTGAAATCCACTGCTATACTTCATATAATGCACCTACATGTGTGTAAGGTTGCCAACAGAAGTGTCTTTTCTGTAGCTACTTAGAGTTTGTATGTACCCTTGTTTCCACAGTAAGATACAATAATACTGTGTAACACTTGGGCCTTATACAATACTTCCTATTCAAAAGATCTGAAAACAGTTTACAAAGGAGAATTTTCCTGACAAGGAAACTGAGGCACAGAGAGATTAAAATGCTGAAGGTCGTTGTCAGCACCAATTTCCCCTGATTCCTCCCACATTTCAGACCACACCCACTTTTATATTGTTTAAAGCACTTTTAGATGCTTTATAGATTTCTATTACAGTTTTATATTACGCATTACACTAAGTAAGCTGGTTTAGTCAGCACCTGGGCTTTTGAGACTACAGTCGTAACAATTGCAACTCTCTTCTAGTATCTAAGGTAAAAAAGCACATAGCTCAATTCACCCGAGAAAATTCCACAGAGTCAACACCATGCACCTTACAGAAGTTGAATGTGTTGGGAAGCTTAGGTTGCATAAAAATAGCATATATCATTTGAACTGAAGTTTGATAATGGGAACCAGTAGAACAAAACATACCTTAATTTTATCCGATAAGCAAGCAAAAACCTAGCTGAAATGAGAGTATGAGGAGTTACTGCCAGAACCTGTCAGACCTTAGTTACAGAATTAACAGATAACACAAGAGCAACATATTCACACATCCACAGCTTTCTGTATTGTGGAACATACCTATTAATAACTTTGGAAAATTTGATGTTTCGATGTTATGGTAGTAAACAACAGATGTGATGGCTGCCAAGAATGCCATACCAGCTGGCATGTACAGGTGCAAATGACGGGATTCTGAAACCCTTAAAAATAAAAATTAAAAATTTTTTTTATATACACATACATACACACACAGCCACCCACCCCTAAACAAAGCTTAAATATACACTGGTTTAATTATCAGTTATTCACCTCTCTTGTTACTTATCATTAGACTTGGCAGAATTTGAGTCTTTTTTTAGAATTGACAGATAATTAAAATGTTTAAAGCATTTTTTATTTTTAACTATTTACATTTTTCACAATTGTGCAAAAATATGGGTTTAAAACTTTTTTTTTATCAATTTAAATTTTCACAGTTGTGGGAAATTATGGAAGAAGGTCAGACAATTATTTAATAGACACAAATTCAAAAAGTTAAAACTTCATAACCATTAAAACACATTGTCAAAAATCATGTCAAAATATACAATGCAAATATCCTTAAATCCCGAAATTCAAAAAAGTTCTCAAGCAGCATTTTTCTTACTTTGCTTATCTGAAAATTTCAATGAATTGAAATTTGGGGGGAAGGGATAACTCAGTGGTTTGAGCATTGGCCTGCTAAACCCAGGGTTGTGAGTTCAATCCTTGAGTGGGCCACTTGGGGATCTGGGGCAAAATCAGTACCTGGTCCTGCTAGTGAAGGCAGGGGGCTGGACTCAATGACCAGTCCCTTCCTGTTCTAGGAGATGGATATCTCTATTTATTTATTTATGATCATCTATAGAAATATTTTGTCAGGTTGCATGTGTACAGTGAAATTGTACAAATTCTAGTGCATTCCATTTTCAACAATTACAATCAACAATCAAACAAACCAACCCACCCAAATAATCAGGGAATTACAATATGCCTTGAAGACACAGTCCTGCATTGCAGGTAAGGCAGAATTGCACCAAAGGTGCAGTTTACTCTTCAATGCCTGGTCAGCCATTTCTGCTGGCTGGCAGATAGTTGGATGAGCCATAACCCCATTTTCCCTTTTCCCTACAAGGTAGTAAGGACAAAGCAGCCCCTGTGCTCCCCAGAAAGCAAGGGCTACAATTCAGCCTGGCTCATTTCTGAGCCACTCAAAGTGAGGGTGGTGACATGCAGGATGAGAGGTCTGTGAACAATCCAGGAGTGGGAGAGTCAGGAGGATGTATACCTTCGTCCCCCAGCCTAATGGAAAAGTCAGTCGAGAATGAATGCTTCTCTGGCTCCCTCTGCCCCTTCCTTGTATAGGGAATCGAGAGGTAGTGGAGGGTATGCATATGGGATGGAGGTGGGGTGGAAAGAGCTGCACTGTCAGAGAGCTGAAAGTGCTACAGAAGTCGCTGGAGCTCAGCGTGCAAAGGTTCTGTCCTCCAAGAGATTACTCAGGGCATGGCGGTCAAACTATTGCTCATTCCTTAGGTCTGCGCATGGGAAACACAAATCCTGCCCCCAAAGGAATAATCTGGGGAAATCCCCACACATTGACATAAGTGAGGCCACATGGGCAACCTTTGGCCTAAATGCTTTGCTTAATGACAAGTAACCGCTATTGGTAATAGGAAGACTTATATGTGGATACCTTAATGTCACTAAATTTATAAATAAGGGCAGATTTTTATACAACAGAGTAGAATTCCAACAGTGAGAAGCCAATAGTTTAGGGATCACATATTTTTACACAGATTTCAGCAGAGTTCTTCAGTTATTCCATGTTTTAGTAGATAATGCTGTAGGAGTAGGAGGTATTTTGCTATAACTCACAAACAGAAGCAAGCTGCAGGAATTCTACTATATAAGCATATCACTAAGCCATTTTTACAACACAGTAGCACGGGTCTATTGCTGGTTGCCAAAGGCTTTGACAGCCCGACTACTATCAAGAGAGCTTTTAACAGCAAGACTTGTTTTGATTTTAGGAAGATGATGAGTCTCTTCGCTACAGGAACAAAATCTGTTTTTATTCACAGAACAACTTGCTAAGCTGCCGAGTGCTCCAGAGATGTGATTGTGGGCTGGCAGCCCTCCAGTATAGTTAGGAACTTTGATTCTCATCAGGATGCACTTCTTATTCAACAGCAGTGTTCTGGGTCAGTTTAAGAATAACCTTAAAGAGGGCAATATTCTGCTTCAAGTCCCCACATACTTATAATTAAAAACAAAAATCAGTATTAGAAAAGCTCTTTCTAAAATGCCTTTTGGGTGCTAAGGGATTTCCTGTTTAATGTATACTTACGAGGAGATAAAATGTATAATAAAATAATAAAAATGGGCAAAACTGATACAGAGAGATATAATTCAGTTAAACTAGGGTTCCTGCTATGCAGTCCATGATGTTTATACATATATACTCTCAGCCTATTATGGTAGAGAAAACAAAATAACTATTGGTACCATAAAGTACTCTCAGGATTCATATGACTTGCTTTATTCAGAAAATTTCTCTCATATTTTATTACATAAACTCTTATGCCAAATTTCAGGTCATAAGTAAAGGAATGGTAGAATTAAATAAGGATATATATGCTAGTATATTAGTCTACTCCTAATCTTGCTCCCAATGAAAGTCAAACACGCATTGATTTCAACTGGAACAGAACCAGTTTATGTTTCATTCTATTTATATTTCAACTTTAGTGAACAGGATTTGATCCCATCATAGTAATGTGAGTAGCTCCATTCAAGGCAAGAAGGCAATAGGTTTGATTCTTTTCTCTCACACACTGGTGGCACATCAGTAGTTACTCTGTTGAGGTCAATGGAGTTACTCCAGTGTAAAACATGTGTGAGAAGAGAATCAGGTCCAATAAGCCTTTGAGCAAGGGAAGCAGAACTTGGCTCATGGAGGAATATTTGTGACCTAATCCTGTACATGGGAGTTTTGTCTGAGCAAGGACTGTGGGATCAGGTCCTTAGATGTTTCATTAAAACATCACCATCTGCTTGAATTGTCAGGATATATCTAAGATTATCCTTTGGAATGATAGTGTCATTAAATTTAACTAAAAATGATTCAGGGGCAGGCCATTTTTATGTGTGCACATACTTGGCAAGGTCTATGGAATTTCTGATACAAAGTCTGTAGGTTAATCACCATGAATACAGATTACATGTTTATAACAAGCCAAATGGCTTAGATGAAAATTTAGACAGGGGAGTAGTACTTACATAGAAACCCTTCAAAGATAGTGGGTATTATCAAGAAGAACTATGCATCCACTTACCCATCTGACACTATGCCCTCTGCTATTTCACACACCAGCACAAACAAAAGGATGAAAGTCAAGATCCAACGTAAATTGTGGCCGGGAAAATGAAGCCAAGTGCTATGATGTATATGAACTTTGGAACTCTGACTTCCCCATCCTAAACGTAAAAGCAGAATCATCATGAGGATTTTTATGTGCAACCATAACCCCACATGAGAAAATGTTCTAAACTGAAAATGTTGAACTCTTTTCTCTCTTTCATTTTTAAAAGCAATAACTGAGTTGGAAAATGTTACAAGTGAGGACTCTCACTGTGCAACTATACTGTAAAAATGTGACATCGGGACTGATCCTACATTCCTTGTGCACTAAACATTTCTAAGACCTACAGTGGGTGTTTTAGTTGCAAAAAAAGTAGAGTAGGGCCCAAGTATAAAGGGGAAAAAAAACAGTGACACAGTTAGACCCTGATCCTATAAACACTTGCATGTTTATAACATTATTCAAATGAATCAACCCACTTAAATCAATGAGACTACTCATGCAAGTAAATTTATGCATATATTTAAGTATTTGCACGCTTGGAGACTCATGTAACAATTTTATTATGGAATGTAAGCCAAAAAGCACATAGAATATATAACAATCTTCCAGTAAATTTAATAATGTGATTCCAAATAATCTCAAACATTAAATATTTATAACCAAACTTTTTAAAAATGCCAGTATTTTTACTATATAATAAAATTCTGTGCAATTAATTTTATTAATATAACTTAGAAAAAAAGCATAAATTTCATAAAGTAATTATTTTTGACAGGCTTCTTTGCTCACAAATACCATTGCTTAATTTTAAAAATTAAAGCAGTAATATTTAGTTCTTAAGAAAGTTAAATACTAGAGCATAGCATGGCATTTATGCTGCCCAGATTTCCTGCTAAACAGCTCCTCAAATGACTGCTTTGAGCTTTCGTGAGCAAAGGACACCCATTTTGACATATTATGTTGTGGTTTTGTGTTGTGGACAAACATCACCCAGGAACCAGACTGACTCCTGTAACTTATAAATTTATGCAGAATTGGAACTCCTAGTTCCAGTAATGAAGAAGTGTATTAAACCACTGGGCCACCTACTGGTAGCCCCAATATAATGTCTGGTAGTGAATTCATGCTAATATAGCTTAACTTTCAGTAAGTGGCTGTATTATTTGACAATATCAAATCAACTTGCTCCAAAACAGTAGCTTTCTGATTTTAGCAGTAAACTTGTTCTGTTATTTCCTCAGCTTGCAAAGCTCATAGGGCAAAATCCTGATGTCCTTATGCAGTTTCTACTCAATCCTTACATGGGGAAAACTTCCACTAACTTAATGGACTTGAAAAGGAGTTTTGCCTGCATAAAGAAAGCCAATTCTTGTAGTCCATGAGACTTTCCAAAGTCCCCTTATCACAGGCAAATCTGAGCTACATATGTTAAAATTAGAAAGCGTGAATGCTTCCATTAATATAAAATAATAAGATTATAATAGTTGGGGGAAATGATAGCTTGATTGATAGGTCATCCTAAAGTATGCATCTAGTCAGTATTACTTTAAACATGTAACATTTTAGCTGTCTATTCATGTTTAAACAGTTTAGTCCAGAGGCAACAAACGATTATATTGGTACAGACAGCTTGATTAGTTACACTGTTTATACTGTGGTACCTCAGGCTTCTGTGATGCATTGGCAGAATATGGCTAATTCATTAAACTGTCCTTAATGAACATTTAAGGGTGTCCCTTTCTGTCAACTAAACTGTGTTAACATTAGTAGCTTGAGTGAACCTGCTGAATAAACTCAACTGACACAGGATTTTCAGAAAAGCTCAGCAAGATTCAAGTCCCTTCTGAAGTAATGGACATGCCACCTTTGACTTCAATAGGAGCCCTTAGGCTGAGTGCTTCTGAAAATCGTGTGTGTGTGTGTGTGTGTGTCTGTGTCTGTGTCTGTGTCGCATGAGAGACTGCAACCCACCCGGTCACAGGCAACTGGAAACAATGTCAGGCTCCTCCGTCAAATGCATCCAGTCGCGATCTTTGCCCCGACCCATGTGCCAGCTGATCAGGCCCCAGGCTAGCGCTTTGCAACCCAGGAGCGGTGGGCTCTTAGAGAATGCCCCGAGGCACACTGCTGGGAGTGGATCCATCCAGAAAGGCAAGGTGAAGAGACCGATGCTATGGCTGAAGCAAGCAAGAAAGCCAAGGCTCCCTGCTTGGAGATATGGAGCAGACTAGGCAGGCTGCAGAGCTAGGGTACCGGCGAGAAAATCATAAATACCCCCCCGCGCACAACAGAGCAGCCTAAATGGGGCCGTGCAGCCGCACTCACCTATGAAGAGGATAGGGAAGGTGATGAAGAGCAGGAAGACGTGCGGCACCACGTTGAGCGCGTCGACAAAGCAGCCGTTGTTGAGCACCCCTTTCTCCACGTTGTAAGCGGCCGAGTTATTCTCATTGCCACAGAACGCCAAGGACATGGTGGAGGAGCTGGGACGCTGCGCGCAGCGCGCAGGGGAGGGGGGCGCATCCACACACACATAGACTGTCGCGGCGCTGAAGGCGGCGGGGTTGGCCTCCCTCCCCGGCATTACCTGGGGGACATGGTGCGGAGCCCCGGCCCCCGGCGCAGAGCGCGCGCAGAGCGAGGCATGGGAGAAGCCAAGGGGGCTGCCAGCAGCTGCGCCCCAGAGGCGCGCGCGGGTCACCGTGCTGGAGAGGGGTCCGCGCGCCTCGCCCGGCGCTCTTCGGTCCGGAGCCCTTCAGACCGGCTGCCCAGTCCTAGGCCAGCAGGCGGGAGGCTGCTGTGCCCGCTCCTGGGAGGCTGCCTTGCTCCCGCGCCTGCTAGGATGGGAGCAGCTGAGGCTGCAGGACCAGCAGGCTGGAGACTACGGGAACATCTGGCGGCAGCATCGCAGACAGAGAAACAAGAGGAGGCTTCGCCCTGGTGGCCGCTCCTCGCGCGCCTCAGTCGCTGCTACTGCTGCGTGAGTGCAGCTGCAGCTCCGGCCTTAAAGGAGCCGCCTTCCTTCCCCCCCTCTGCCAAGGAAGCAGGGGCAGCAGGCTCGCCCCATCTCCAGCCCCCCGCCCGCACTCTCCAGGGCAGGTCTGGGGTCTGTACAAACCAAATCCAGCCCGTTTTGCATTCCGCCCGGCATGCTCGCGCTTGGGCTCTCTGGGGGAAATCTTTCAAGTCCTCTCTGCCCCAGGCCAGAACTGTTGGCCAAAGAAAGCCCAGAAAAGGACAAAGAGCCCAGGAGAGATCATCTCCACCCTCACCAAGCACTCTCAGACCCATCCTCCCCCAGGCACTCAGATCATTTTGGGGGAGAGCTACTCATCCCCAATCTCAAGCTGAGAAAGTCGATGCATAGGGCAGGCAGGTGCTGTTCCCAGCCTTTTTATTCAGGTTCTTATACTGCCCTCATCATCATGTTACTCCATCTCTTTCCAGTGGTGCAATAAGTAATGTGACTATCATCTGCGGTTCTTTCTTACATCCTCTTCCCAGGTGTCTCTCACGATCCTCTCCCCCCAACCAGCTCTGCCCATGCAAGTGCCTCTCTGCACACTAGCTGTTGTAATTCTGGGCACGTCCTGGAATAATACCAAAATGGATCCTGCTTTGGGGATCTGGATGGATGTCCATTGGATATTAGGTAGAAATTACTATTGTAATTACATTTGTGTTTCACAATGGCCTTGAAATTGAACCCAGCTCCTCAGCCGTGAAAGATTAATGCATGATTAGAGTGGTTGGTGCTGCCCTGAATTCAAGTAGTAAAGCTTGTGGGGTTCAGAATGAGATCCCATGGGATTTTCCATGGAAATCCCTGAGATATTTCACTGTAAGCCTCACAGCCCTCCACTATTTTTCAGTTGTCAGCACATTTGTAAATAAGTATCAAAGAAGATCAACTTTTCACATTTTTAGCATGAAGCAAAAATGTGAGACAACTTCCAACCTTTCAGAACAGCATTTCTTGTGTCATGAAAGAAACTTTTTTTAAAAAAGGAAAGATGGTGTTTTGTGGAGGTTAACGGTGGAAGTTTCAGAGCTGGCTAGAGGAGGGATGCTAAATTTCCCATGAAAATTAGTCATCCAAATCCCCTAAGTGGCTTTGAAAATTGCTGCCTAACATCCTGTATTTATTATCAGGAGACCACATACAGCAGCAGTGTAAGCATCCTCCTGGTGGCCTGATAGTATTGCTTATGCCTTTCCTGGAGGGATCACTTTTAGGGATGGGCAACTTCTAGGGGTGGGGAGACAAAAGACCTGTTTCTCCACTACTTTGTACAGTCACTTACACCCATGCAAAGTGCAGGTAAGACACTGCCAAATCAGAATGGGAGCATTTAAATCCAGTTTGATAGCATAAGATGCAAGGCAGTGGAGAACCTGTACCAAAGCCTGCATTCAAGAATTAGCTTCTTTGTTAAAATGTCCAATCAAGTTGTAAATGAATGCTAATTGAGATGGTGAATTTTGTCAAGGTATGGATGCTTCTTCTCTAAGATGTAGAACTTTCTCTTAGGAAGGTCTTCCTCTCTTTCACCACCTCCACCCCACAAACCCTAGGTAGATCAAGTTATTTCTCCTATAATCTGGAAAGAATGATTTCATTTTTGTAATTTCTACTTTTAAATACTTGAGGCACTCAACTACTATGGTGATAGAGATACTTAGATAGGGGAAAAGATTTGTTTTATTTTTTTTAAATGATGTGTGTGTCACCCAGGATAATATATCTCAACCCTTTACCAAGTTTTTATAATAATGAAAACTAGAGTGGGTCCAATGGTCCAGAGAGAATTATGTGAAATTAAAAGTACCTATATATGGGAGGAGGAGAACTAAGAAGGAAGAACAAGTGAAAAAAGCTAAAATGATTAAAGTGTTGTTATAGCTGTTTTAGTCCCAGAACTTGAAAGAGACAAGATGAGGGAGATATCTTTTATTGGACCAACTTCTGTTGGTGAAAGAGAAAAGCTTTTGAGCTGTAGAGCTTGAATGCTTGTCTCTCTCACCAACAGAAGTTGGTCCAATAAACAATATTACCTCCCCTACCTCGTTTCTCTCAAAAGGATTAAAGACAAACTGACCCCTGCAGAAAGTTCTTGTACAGTGTGGGGTAGATCTTGCAAATGGATCTGTCCTGCCTCTCTTCAGAGGGGCTCTGCATAGGCACAAGGGTGCAACGATTTGTTGGATCTAGCTCTAATCCTTGAAAACAGCCACAGAGGGACATTCTAGAGAAGGGGTTGCTGAAATGAGGAGGTTGCGCCCTTATCTTGATTCCAGTAGAAACTGGTTGTCCTTGCTCTGACTTCAGTCACTTTGGAGTGACAAAGGAGGAAATAGTCACTCAGGCAGCTTAGATATAGGATTTTTAGCATCTTACATACTATCAGCAAGAGCATTTCATTCATTCATTCTCTATAATAAAACAGCACTGTGTTAGCAATGCCAGGGGACCTATGCGGCTGTAATAGACTACAGATTTTATGATATTTATATACTCATCAGTTCTTGGGTTTTGTTTCTTCACCAAAATGACGACATTATTAGATTAAACCTTCTTAACAGATGAACCCTGGGCTCAATGCAGATTTCTAAATGAGTGTAATCATATCTGAAACTGGTTTTATCGAATTTACTCCCTTGGCTATTTCTGTCTGAAATGATTCCAGATGAAATTTAAATTCTTCATCGCTGGGCTTTGGATCAGGGCCTACGTAAATGTAAAGTATCAAAATACTTGATAAAATTAAATCAAATGCTCAATAACTATTGTGGAAGGCAAATATTTTCTCATTACAAGTGGGTCTGTATAAAACCCTGGATACAAACAGGGCGCAAGCAAGCAAACAAACAAACAAACCAATTGCTTGTGAGTAGTTCATGCAGATAGTCACATTTTAAAAGTTGAAAAGCAAGTAAATAAACTAAAAGTAAAAAATCTTGGTTTGTGTTTTATGCTTCAAAATGCAACCAATACAGGATGCATTTCATCTGCAAAATCTTTTTTCATTTGCACAAGAACTTAGTAGTTTGGACAAGAGCTTAATCCTAAAGAGCTGGCAGAGGAAATAGTGTCTATACTGGTTACATTTAGAAAGTATAAAATCTAAGCCAAATCATGTATGTTTGATTATTTTTCAACTTTTAAAATATACTTATTTCTATATACAAAACACTTAAAATACTAAAGTCCCTGCCCTGAAGTGAAATAGAAAAACTGACAGATTAGGGGAAACAATTATCTTCCTCATTTTACAGATGAGGAATGAAGGCACAGAGAGATTGAATGATTTGTTCAAAGTCATATAGGTAGTCTGTGGCAGAACTGGGAATTAAATTCAGAACTCAAATCCCAGTCCAGTCTCTGAATCATCAGTCCATCTTCATATGCTAAAAGTATCAATCAAGATATTGTACAGGTCTGTCACGTCTTACGCACATTTAACATGCGCGATTTCAGCTTTACACGGTCGGCAAAAACAAAAAGAGAAAAATAACAATTTTAATACTGTACCTGTAGTGCGGGCGATTCCGCCCATCATTGAACTCAATGTAATTTTGACTATACGCGGTTTTCACTTTACGTGCTAACCACGGAACGGAACCCCCACATAAAATAAGACAGACCTGTAATTCTTGAGGCATGGACATTTCGCAAAATACTCTGCATCAGGGAAGTGGATGACTCAGGAATAGGGGATTCAATATGTATCCTTTAATTGGTTTCAATCCAGCAGAGAGTAGATCACTAATATGGCTGTCTGAAGTCAGTGGCCTCAGTCCAGGTCCACACACCACAGAACAACCATTTCAATTAGCAGTGTATTGTCAGCCTCAAAAGAACGGCCAGGAACCTACACTCTCACCCCTAGGAAATGAGTAAGGCATAGAAGCCTGGGTAAGCTTTTATTATTGCTACCCAGCTGTACATACTTTGTAGATATATAAACAATTTCTGACTCTAGTATTGTTGGTCAGGTAACTTTTGCAATCATTAAACATAACCCTTTCTTCTCCGGAGCCCTTCCACAATAATTTTTACTGGTAGCTAGACTGGATGAGATTCTGAATCAGAGCAGGAATTTTCAGTAATTGGTGATACATTGTAGCTACAGTTTAATTACAATAAAACATTTAACTGTTTTAACAATCATTTAAAATGTTGCAAAGTATGCTTCAAAAATCAAAACAACTGAAATTAATTGGCATGTTGATGTTTTATGGGTGAGCCATTCAAACAAGGACAAAATATTAGATCATGGAAGCATCAGAGTACTTATCTGTAGGATTCTCCAGGAAAAATACTTAAAACACAAACAGAACAAAACCTAGAACATATATTAGGATACTTTTAAAGTTTGCATTTTTACGGACAATGCCACTATTTTGTTCCTGGCATAACTTCACTGAAATCAACGGGCAGCAGTGATGAATTTGGACTAATATAATTTCTTGCCTATTATTGCATCAAGTGGTATTCTCTTCCCCCTCACAAATGGTTATAGGTTCTATTGTCTCCTTGGTATTTAACAGGTATTGTTAATGGATATTATATAAGCATATTAGGGAAAGATAGACATCTGTAGGCCAGATTCTGAACCCTTTACTCATAATGGTAAGCAATTTTTCATGCAAGTAGTCCCCTTGACTTCAGTAGGACTACTTGTGAAAATAGTTGCTCACCAACATGGGTCAAAAGGGTTCACAGTTTAGCCCCATGATAATAAACGAGATACTCTGACTTCATTGGGTTTTGACTCATGCCCCAAATAGATACATTTTTCATTTAAAGTTGACTTGCAAGTCTTATATTGAGCCTTGTGATAATGGGAGGTTTAGCTGATGAATGCCCCAGAGGAAGAGTAAAGGAGAACTATGGTAACTACTGCTCTCCAGAGTCCGGTTCTTGTGGGTTACATGAACCCTATAGTATTTTCCCATGCACTAGCTATTACCTAGTATTTCTCAAAACTTCTGCACAATCCCTTTTCCCACCTTATCTTCCCTATTTCCACAATGCTATCTTTCTTCCATCTTTTCAACTATTCAATAAAAAAGATCAGGGTCTGGACAGTAACCAGCACATTTGATAGCCTGACAAATTTTGTTTGGCAAGAAATGCTACAGAGGCTGCCAGAGGATTTGAAATTGAATTCCAAACAGGTAATGGATAATATCATCCCGCAAGACAATCTTTATATATGATTGGAATTGGAATTTGTTTACCAATGATGTAAACAGATAATGGACTTAACTGCCTTTCACAATTTAATACCTGCTTGCTGAGTTTGTTTCCAACAGATCAGAAAACATACAGCATTTAAATGAAAGTGTTCACAATTGCTTCCTACCTTTTTTATTGTTCCTCACTCCTTAATTCATCTCTTGTATGCGGGCTCCTCTCTCTTTGCTTTTTCTCAGCAATACTAAATATCAGAAGTGGTTCTACAGGATAAAATCATGCATCAGAGGGTATAAACTATATGGATCATTATTCAGGCTTTAGCTTTCGTTTGGAACTTAAATACATAATTAGGCACATAAATAAGTTACCTGATTTTTCAAAAGCACTGGGCAGCCACAGCTCACATTCACTTGAAAAATAAGGCCGCTTATTTAGGCATCTAAATTTAGGCACCGAAGTTGGAAAAATTTGGATGTGGGATTTTGGAATGTTCAGAGGACCAAGGCCTGAGAAGAAATGATCAACTGAAACTCCTACTAAAGTCATGGGATTTGCAGATGCTGAACGCATCCCTTTCTGCTGTGGACTCAGAGGCTTGATAAATATTTGATATACGATTTATACTTTGGGAGAAATTCTTCTCTCAGATATAGGAGATGAACAGTGGTTCATGTGAAGGGGAACTGTGTGTGAATATCCAATGACAAATTTCCTTTCAAAAGAAGAAGGGTTCATGATCACAAATCAAAATCCTTTTTGCTCAGCAGCAAAAGATGCTGCTATTTCATCATCTGATAGAAAATATTTGGTAAGAAAACAAGTGAACTGTCAATGTAAGTGCATTGCTATTGTAACAAGCCCGAATAGCCATAAAAGCATATGAACAGAGGTTAGGAGGGATGCATATTCATTCTAAATAAATAATAATTTTATCCATTTACAATTCATGACCTTCATTAAAAATGAAGAAAGGACTTACAAGTAAGTCAACCTGTTTTAGAGGGAAAAGGAAACACATGCTCTTTGTTATGGCTGATGCCATTTTATATGCATTAAGAGAATGGGAATGATGATCCTGTCTGAAATTTGTTATGCCTTTGGGTAATGGATCCAAGTTGTGGGAGTAAATGTGCTAGAGGGCCATTCACACCCCCCTTCCATCTGTGCATTCATGAAAGAAAGAATGATGGGATAAAGTAAACCTGTTTCTTGGACCATGATGCTGCCCAAATTCATCACAAATATTATAAAGACAGGGAACTCCAGTCTTCGATGCGCAATCAGAAGTGCTCCCACCCCTGTAATGTTTCTGATTAGCATTGGCACTTCTTCTGGGGTGAACGCCACAAATGCTTTGTGCACTGAGGTACACCTTGACCTGTCATGAATGCAAAAAACAATGGGGCTTTCCAGAATGTAAGGGAAAGTGTTACTTAACCACGACAAACATTTTGTCAAATCAAACCATCTTGCTTTGAACACAATAACTAACTCAGTATTTCAACTGGGATGAGTACACATGTACTTTCAAAGCAAGAATGTACAACTCATAAGCTCAGCTGGAAAAGGAGAATGTATATTGTAAAATGAGATGTGTATAAGAAAGAGGTATTAAAAAGGTACCATTACACCACAGTACAAGTGCTTTGATAGGACCAGACAGTCTCTCTGGTGAGTTACTCACATGAGTAGTCTCATTTATGTCAATGGGACTATTTGAGAGAGTAAGTGGGCACCAACAGGAATAAGGGGTTCACAGAACACGTTCTCAGATGCTCCATTAGTTACCGGTAAATCAATTCATGTGAACATTCTGGTTAAAGATTCTACAAGAGGGATTCTTAACAGGATTTTTTGTTTTACTTCATACAAAAATATAAATAATTGTGACTAGCTGCATAATTTAATGGTATTTTTGTGTAAAATTACTGTGATGCAACTCACATTCAGATACTCAAACAGTATGAAGTAAATGAGCTACTAATGAGCTACAGTTCCATTGTTTGGTATATATTCCAAATTACAAATCTAAGATTTGCTATACATTCAGTAAAAAGAAGAACAGGAGTACTTGTGGCACCTTAGAGACTAACAAATTTATTAGAGCATAAGCTTTCGTGGACTACAGCCCACTTCTTCGGCTGTAGTCCACGAAAGCTTATGCTCTAATAAATTTGTTAGTCTCTAAGGTGCCACAAGTACTCCTGTTCTTCTTTTTGCGGATACAGACTAACACGGCTGTTACTCTGAAACTATACATTCAGTGGGTCTGATTCTCCTCTGCTTCACCTCTGAGTGTATCTTTATGGAAACCAGTTGAGTTAAAGTAGTTTTTGTGAGATCAGAGTCAGGTCTATTTTTTTAAACCATTATATGCCATGAGAGGATGCAAAACTAAAACACCATTATTTGCCTTGAAACACAGCCTGTTTAATACACCTGCCTTACATATATAGTTTTGCAACCAAGCAAATAGTGTTTGTTTATTCTCCCTCTGGTACAGACCTCACACATTCACATTCTAAGAGCCTGATTCAATGCTTGTTGAAGTCAATGAACAGTCTCAATGGGCTTTGGATCTGCCCCTAAAAGAATTTCTACTTGAATGATCATGTAACTTCATATTTTTCCAAAACAGGAGTTTTTCTATGAAATACACATGAATAAA
This sequence comes from Malaclemys terrapin pileata, assembly GCF_027887155.1. Classification (NCBI taxonomy): domain Eukaryota; kingdom Metazoa; phylum Chordata; order Testudines; family Emydidae; genus Malaclemys; species Malaclemys terrapin. The sequence continues at coordinate 50,303,526 of NC_071508.1, read as the reverse complement.
GATACTGGTTAGTCAATCATCAAAGCCAATCTAACTGTGCAGTTCTTTTCTTAATGCACGCAGCACATTAGTCATTATACTCAGGTGTCTTGTTGTAAAGAGGGGATTTTTAACTTGTTTGGAAATGTATAGCATATATTCTTCAGGAGTCTGGACATTCTTTTTTCTCCTACCAGGAAGCTATTTTAGCACAAACAAAGTGAACATAATCTACTTGCACATCATTATTTAATATTTTCTATTACAAGTGACATTGCCAAACATACACCTCTACCTCGATATAACGCTGTCTTCGGGAGCCAAAAAATCTTAGCACGTTATAGGTGAAACCGCGTTATATCGAACTTGCTTTGATCCACCGGAGTGCGCAGCCCCACCCCTCCGGAGCACTGCTTTACCACGTTATATCCAAATTTGTGTTATATCGGGTCGCGCTATATCGGGGTAGAGGTGTATTTGTGAATAATCTGAGGTATCACTTGAAATCTTAACCACTCCACAGAAGAAAAAGATATGTTTGTATACGTTTTAGTCTGTAGCATGAAACAGACAGCAAAATTCAACTGTAGATTGTAACAACATATTTGTGTAGTATACATTAGTATTCTTGCATTAGAAGAACTAAGGGCCAACACCTCCACTGGTGTTAAGTCTCTGTAGCTTCATTGATTTCAATAGAGCATTTCTGATTTACACCATCTGATGATCTGGCATTAATCTTTTATTAGATACCAATACATAGCAGACCTTACAATGTATGCAAACTAGTACAGGTAAATATCTGTTTCCCCATGAATTTGCAGTTAAGTCTCTGATACCAGAAAAAAAATGGCTGGACATGCCAGCATGACTGCATGCATTCAGTAGTTGACATTTACAAATATACTTCTTACCTCTTTAAATCAGGTCTCCATGTTGGTGGAAATTGTAAAATCTACTTTCAAAATTAAGCTGTGTGATGGTGCCAAGCCAAATGAAAGAATTGTTCTGCAAATAGGTCCTACAATTTTAGTGATGGCTTACAAAGCAATCCGTCCTTCTTCATAATACACCAGGTAAAGCGTAGACACAATGCTATGCACACCTTTTATCCTTTGGGTATCCTTTTCTTGCATCAAAAGCAGCATACATGACTTTTATGATTAAGTGACAGTACAAAGCATGGATCCTGATCCAACACAGAGCAGAAAATTTTGGCAGTAGCTGCCAGGAAAATATCCTAATTTGCGTAATGTTCTTCAGTTTGTTTTAGACTAGCTCCTGTACTGAAGACTAGTTTCCAAGTTCAATCCAGCCAGAGTTGTGACGACCTTAAGGTGTTGTGGCACTCATGAAAATATGGGCAGGAGCCATCTTGGAAAAGCCTGCTTTTCTCCCAACACACTAATTTACAGTGTTAATTAGGCACTCAGATAACTAGCAAAAGCTGGCAAAAGTGATGCCTGCAAGTTATGTGGCAGCAAGGCAACTGGATGGTAGGTTGAATGGTTGCAGGTCCTTTCCTTCAGTAACATGACAAAGGTATTTCAGAGGCTTTATAACCTTCCTTCAGCCTCAGGGTTCCTTTCAACAATGGGAGCTGAGTGCATGTGCAGAACACACTAAAGGTGCAGGGTGTTCATTTGAGTACATTACTTTATACCTTGTTAATATTCAGTACAAAGGTTAGCTCAGCAGCTTCCACATCACTCATCTTCCTCTTCCTGCATATGCACATTCAGTCCCAACATAAGAGCTGGTAGCATATTCAATAGGGTTTTTTCTGTCTCATTTGTCCATTTTCCCGCTTTAGGAAAGAGTCAGAAATCCAGACTGAGATACCTTGTGCTGAGCATGCCTATGTCCTCATTGATTTCAGCTGGCTTTGCAGGTGCTCAGCACCTTTGAAAATTAGGCCCTGTGTGTTTCAAGTTGGGCACCAAAACACAAAGGCAATCAAAATGGGTGTGAAAATTTAGACAAAGCATCTAATTTAAAGTGATCTCAACTAACCTCCCATTTCCTCCTAGCCACCCCTGTATTCTCTCATAAATGAATGTACTATTGAAATCATTGAACTATCAGACTGTATCTGGTTCATTTGATGGCATTAAATGGTCAATGTTTTGGGTACTTCCTGCAGTATGTTCAAATGCCATGTATTTCTCAGGAGAATAAACTAAGAACAAACTCGTGCCAATGAACAACTTGTGCTCAGGCGCAAATGTGTTATTCTTTTGTAAATGTTGTAGTTACTTACTCAGTTCAATGCTTCTGAGATTTACTTACCACGTACCGGAATCTCTCATATTCAAGAGTTTCTGCATGCTTATACTACAGGAGGGAATCATATACACTTCCAAAGAAATAGATATCGATTTATTAATTTCTAAGCGATTTAAGGGGCAAAAGTCACTAGCATTTCTTAAAACTGGTCCCAAAAATCTCATACTAAATTTAAATCTAAGATGTGAATTATTTGTTAAAGGTTATTAGGAACACAATGAAACCACCACCTTTCTTCTTCAGAAACAAAGGGCGGCTTTCTTTTTAAATACACATGAAGACTACAATTAGTTGCTTTGTTTCTTTGCCATCTGGGAATTGGCCCAAGTTATCTTCTGAATTATTAAGTGAATTATCTCTGCATTACAATTAAAAACAAAGTTAAAACAGTACCTTAGATTTGGAGTTTCACTGTGTACTTTAGCTGTGCCATTATTAGCCAGAATTATGCAAATACTCATAAAAAAGAAAGCGAGAAGTATTACAGTTGGGTGAGCTTTTTGGCACTGGAAAATTTTTCAGTGTTTAAGCATATAGATCACAAAATGAAAACCTGGTGTTCCATGTAGCTTTAAAAATCACAACATTGCAGATCATTTTAAATGAACAGGTTTACAAGTTCAGAAAAGTTTTACCCTGAACAGTCTAGTTTTGTTTTCCTATTGTATCCATAATGAATATGCCCTAGTGCTGCAGTCTTACCACAGGCAATATTAATCTTGGTTTCAGCATCTTAGCCCACACATGGACTGTGGCTGAAGTTTCTAGAGGCACACAACTGCCATTGCAAAAAATCAATGAAAATGGGATGCCTAACTTTCTAGGCTCCTTGGAGTCCTCAGCCTGTAGGCTTAGATCTTATTTTGCATAGAGTTTTCCATACCATTTTTAATCTAAAGTGCATTAGAGAGTGTTACTCTTTGAGACACTGCAGATTTGTCTGTATCTAACAAACTAGTGTTCACAAGTTGTATCTAGACTTTCCAAATCCCAACAAGTTTTAGATAAATCCATTCTAAGCATGAAATGTGGAAGGTTACCCGCGATAGCAGTAAATCCTGGGAGTCCCCCATTATCCAAAGTAGGATCAAAATTCCTATGATCATCTCTGTGTTCCAATTAACAAGAAACCCACTGCTCTGAATTGCAGGTGCCTATATGCCCTTACCCTGTGGGGAGAATTAGGTATTTGGCATGTGTGAGAAGCAGGTTGGTTTACTCCTGTCTCCAGTAATATGCCTGATCCCACATCAATGTTATAACTCTGCTGTACCCTCACTCCTTTCTTCCCTCATCTTTCAATTGTCATGAACACTGATGAAAATAAAAAGGTTCTGTTGCTACAAAATAAGAAACTGGGCACCCAGCCTCTTGGTCAATGCACTGACAACTGCCTCCTAAAGGGTCAACATTTAGACCATGTCCCAGTTTGCCAAACCACCTAACTACCACCTGTTAACTAGCACAGTGGGTGCACTAAGGAAGATGAACCCTCCCACTAGGTGTAGGCAATTCACCATGAGGGGAGAATTCCATCCTGACCACCAGCTGTGGTGACCAGCACAACCTTTTGGCTAAAGGAGGACCAAATTAGCTAAGTTTTAGTAATTCAGCCAGCCACACAGCAGCACTCTAAATGAATCCACCCCAGCTATGCTGAGAGGAGCAACGGTTTTCCAGCAGACATATCTAAAGAAGAGGGTAGGGAGGGGGAGGTTTTCGGCATGGGAGATATTTGGATTGCATGGCAAGGACATTAGTAGGATGGTTCCACTCAAATGAATCAGCAACAAAATAGGTAATAATATAATGTTCACCTTTAAGTGTCTGTTCTTGGCTTCCCCTTGAGATGAATGGAGGACATCACCTCTCAGAACCATCGCTTGAGGCAATATAAAAACAAAACTGCGGCAGTTAACATTTTGAAGGTTATTTTCACAACCATAAGGGTTAGAGATACATTTTATTACAATGAAAGTTTAGAGTCGGGAGCACAATTCTGTGGCTATGAGATTGGAAAATACTAGAAGGAATTTACAGTAAGCAAGATGTTTTTAGATTAGATTTTAAATTAGATGCAGAGTCAATGAAGAGGGAGAGAGAAATAGACAGTTCCAAACAGCAGCTACTACAGAGGAGAAAGCTGCCGTGGCAACGAGGAAGGAGCAGAGAAGAGGCTTAGGAACAATGATAATATCCTCCTTGTAATTAGAAGTTATGTGCTACGCATTAGCAGCTATAAGGAAATTCCTTGCGGAGGCTAGAGCACTGTACAAGGTGTTACTGCAAAGGATTCTATTCCTAACTGTGCTACACACTCGCTGTGTATCAGTGACATGATCAAGGTCAGTGAGAATACCTACCTCCCAGGGATATTGGGAGTCTTAAAATAAGTCATTGTTAATCTAAACCCATGGCTCTGATCCTCAGCTCTGCTTGAAGCAGGACCTCAGGTGACTGCCACAAGCCTGGGGACAGCCTGGGACCAGTTCAGCACAGGGCAATACTAGTAGTAGCCCTACAGGGGCCATTTCACTAGCCAGGCTTCGCTGGAGCTCAGCAGCAATAAGTCTCCTGCAGTGGAAGGCAGGTAGGGAGTAGTGTAGATCCACCCAGTGATTTCCCCATACTAAAGGACTCCATATCCCTTTTGTACAACTGAAAAACGTGCAAAAGGGTCAGTCATAGCCCCCTGTATTTTGAACACACTCATTGCTCTGTTACTAGTAACTGCTTAGTCTATGGGGCCAGGGGGCAGGAATGGTGAATATCCAGTTTACAGTTTTAACCAGTTATGCAATGGGTTTACTTATTGAATTTCCCTGAGCTTGGACAATGAAAATCAATAGGGTTTCTGTACAGTCAGTTTCACTTTCAGCTTCTCAGTGTAACTGTGTGTCACAGACATTGCAGAGGAATATTTGTTTCTGAACAACTGTGTCCAAAGGAATTTGAAATAAAATAATGGGAACATTTTTATGAATCTTAGGTTTTATATAAACTTATTTTAAAAGCATTTAATTTTGGGGCCATATTTAATATGTTTGTACAATGCCCAGGACAATGGAATCCCAATCCTGGGTGAGGCTTCTGGGTGTGGCTTCTGGGTGCTACCATACTATTGATAACAACAACAGTACTAATAAATGTCCTTTTAACTAATGCTTATAAAGCACTTGCAGATTCTTCTATGAGCAAGGCCATAAGAAAAATATAAACTTAACATCCTTTTAAGTGTAAGAGTGAACATTCTTGTGTGGGTTGCAGGTTTCTAAAATGATCTTTTCTTCACAGTCCAGACTTTTTAAGCAGTGCAAGCTGCAATGAAATAGAAATTGGTTTTGTCCGATTATTCCTGTGAAGGGGATAGTCTCCCTTTCCCTTGAGAAATGATCAAAGTCCTTCCGTACACGTGTAAGTCCTTTTTGCTGATGATAACACTCTGCTATAATGAACTGTCTGATAGGTCTCTTAAAGTGAATTCCCATAGACACATCCATTGCTTTTTCCTCTATCCCTTGTTCCTAGGAGATTTTCCAGCAACCCATTTTCACTTGCTGACACAGACCCTTCAGGCTTGTTTCTTTCAGTAATTTCAGTAGACGATGGGCCTGATTCTCATTTACACAAAGGCCCCTTTCCTGCTCTGTCAATATAAAGAGGTCTTAAGGTGAGGTGTTAATATAATTGCATGTAGTGGAAATGAGAACCAGGCTGAATTTTATAACTAGGAGGCCAGTTCCTAAGGCTTAAGGAAAATGCTTTAGCCAGAATTTATGGAGTAATTTGTAAAAGCTGAGTCTCTCCTGCAAGTCATATGACTGGGCAGAGCCCCAGCCACTTCTCAGACTAATTCCATCCACCTGGATACCCAGGGCCTGTAGACTATAACCTGAATCATCAGCAAAAGGCTAGTAAGCACAATGCAGACAAAAACATCCTGCCGGCATATATGAAATTGCAATGAACTTTTGAAATGCTCATGCGAATGGTGCAAATTTCAGATTCTGATCTTGCTCCAGATTTGTGAATGCTTCTGGTTCCGAATTTGTCTTTCTGGTGGCTGTAACTTCCCTGTGACAAAGTGCTTTCCCCAGGCTCACTGTAACTATACATGCACAGTCTGTTTCCTTCTACCTTCCAATAGCATGGAAGACCCATTTTCTTGGTCATGGGTTTTATGGTGGTGCTCAAGAATGATTCTTCAGACCCAGCTTCTTCTGCAGCAAAATCAATTCATCTGTAAAATCAGCTTGGTCACTTCCAGAGATTAATAAACATCCCTCTCTAAAGCTCTGGGGAGAATGGAGCATTTGTGTTTACAAAATTAATGGGGCACTGTCCTTTTAAAAGAGCTGGACTCTGTGATAAGAAGGTGACACAAGGGTCGGTGGAAATTTTCTGTGTGCCTGTGTTTAGCTATCAGAATGTGAAAGGAGGCGTCATGTTCCAAGGTTCAGCTGAGGAAGGAGTTTTGCCTGTATAATCATCTCAAGTCTGTTTCTCATCTACGGTGTCACAGCAGGATGGTGAAGACAGCAAGATCACATTGTGTTCAGCTGGAAAGCAATCGAGGGGTGGCGACTCATGTGTGCCAGTGGTATGCCAACAGCACAAGTTCATTTTGCTCTGGCCAAAATGTGTGGGGAAGCACAGGTGACTTTAAACCACCTTTATACTTCTCTGACCATGGAGCCAGTCATGGTTGTCCTAACTTATGACCAGTTGCCTATGACCCCAATGGTCCATTCCAGCAACCAGGGATCGCCACAGCGTAGAGGAATGCTGGCCATATCCCTTTTTACCCAGATACACCCTCCTATTCTGGGTCAAGGATGCTCAGATACTACAGAGATGGGTGCCATATTATAGATAAAAATTCCATTCTCATTTACTCCTGAGCAACATGGCTGACTAAGTTCTGCGACTGGTCAGTGGTCTTTGATTAAGAGCATGTATAAGCAATGAACATTAAATACCTTGGGGCCTGATTCTCTGGGCCATTCTGGCTCCTCTGCTCATAGTTTTAGAGAAATTACATGTCATAAAAATTCAGTTGTGTTGCCCTGGTGTAAACTAGCACAGAATTTTTGTCTGTTTAATCCATATATCTAGGAACTTATTAACATAATGGATGGCTACTTTGAATATATTTGTTCATTTACACTTTGGTTTAGTTAACTATTTAAAAAACAACATTCATAATCTAGAAGGTACTTTTCATTCCTTGTTTTCGTGGTGCATTTCAGTTGCTTTCAATATAGCAGAAAAAGTCTGATGTAAGAAACCCGCCAGCAATAAGGCAGGCAACTTAAAATCTAAAATAGCCTTCCCCCTCAAACGATTCCTCTTCTTACACTCTTCCCCACTCCCCACTTTTTGTTGTCCATATACGATGCAAATGAATAAAGTAAAATGTCACTGCAATCAGATCTTCTATTCCACACAGAATATTTTACATATTACTTTGCACTGATCTGTCAACCCTAAAGTGACTGTCAAGACGTTTATATATTGGTTGAATAAACTGTTGTTTCTATGTAGTACCAATAGATTGGGCTGCCTCTCTCATTCTCTGCATTAGTCATATCTTGATTTGCATTGCTGATCTTTTCCTGCCACCAACTTTCCTTTGAGCGAAGTATAGAGTGAGAAATCAGTTCTCATTAACAAAGTGTACCATGTGATAGGTGAAGGGAAGGGTTTTGTTCTGGGTTTTGAAGAAAACAATCCAGAGTCAAGAGCACTATCGTTAAGACAATGCAAGTTCTAAATCTGACATCCTGTCGTCTTCTCTTCATTCATGATTATCTGTATGCAGGACATGATGATTACATTATAAGTCATTGCACTGGAATGGAATTTTCTTAGTCGTGCTACAATTTTTCACCCCCAGTTATGCAGTTCAGTCCTTGCACTGTAGTTGGTTGGGGCTGTCTGATTTGCATTATCTTTACACATTTGGCAAATTCCTCTGTTCTAACTGGCCAAAAGCCAGTGTGAACTAACATTCGGGGATTTGCAGAAACACTTATTTCTGAATAACTATAATGAGAACATGCAAATAGCCAATGGGAACAGAGCAGTTACAATTATAGCTGGTCAGAAAATATCCCCCCCTTCCTATGGTGATTTTGAACTTTTTTTTGTTAAAAAAACAAAACATTTTCAGTTTGGAGGTATTCATTTTTTTTGATAAAAAGTCAAAATTTTCCTCAAAGCTGACACTTTTTGCAAAAGTTGTCATTTGATAACCCCTCCCTCCAATATTCTGTCAAACAGTTTTGATGAAACATTTTCGCACAGCCCTAGTTAAAAATCCACCTGCTCTGGCTGGCATCTGTGCTCAGAACTCTCAAGCTGTTGGTCAGAAACAAGATGCAGGCTCACCTTCCCTAAAGCTGTCATCCAGAACTTCCAGAAAGGACAGAACAAAAAGCCCCTCTCAAAGGTACTGCAAGAGAAACTTTGTTTTAAAAAGGACTTTAACTCTTTTTATTTCTCTCCTGCTCCCTTCCCCTACAGGTCAGTAAAGTACTTGTCCACAGAACAACGGTCAGATTTGTATCTATGCTCTTTGACCCACTCTCTCCCTCCTAAATTCACTTTTAAGCACCGTGTAAACAAAATCCCATTGCAGCTGCTTGAGGCTGAAGAGTCTTGCTGACTTGTGAGAAGGGAAGTAGTTAGAGGAAATAGAAGATGGGGGAAGGAGGAAGAAACTTTTTTTAACATTCAGTTTAAATTCAGCTCATTTTCTGCTTTCACTTAAAATTCAAATATTTAGAATTAAGTGCAACCATAACAACTTTTTATAATAAGCACTTGCAGGCCTAATAGACCTTGGGCTTGGACTTTAGGCCCTGATCCAGTAAAGCACTTAAGCATGCGCATAGTCCTATTGATATCAATTGACTTCAATTGATTGATGGTTGATGGGCCTAAAGTTAAGCATGCGCGTAAGTGCTTTGTTGGATCAGGGCCTTATTAGTCACAAGATAAGGTCATTGCCTGGTAAACAGGAAGCAGCTTCTAGCCATGATTATGTACCATTTTAAATAAACTTTCAAATCTGCATCCCCAACAAGTGATATCCACTATATTAGTAACTGTGTTGAGTTTTTCCAGTGCTGGAAAATAAATCTATATAGAACTGCAGTGGATCAGATGCTGTATTTTCTCCAAATAGCTAAATTGTCAACATTTAATGCCAGCATTTAGCTATCCAGCAGCTGCCAGTTTGTAGTGCAACTATTACAAGTTAATACCTTATAAAACTTATTTTCTTTGTTTGATGCACTAGCAGTATTTTAGGACACATCTAAAGACATATTTATGTTTTGGCTCTGGTCTCTCGATCCTCTCAGTACTGAACACAATTTACTTTTCAATAAGGTGTTTTTTATACTTTTTCTTTTTGCCTCCCTTCATTTTATTTAGAATCTTGTAAATGGCTTTCCCATCTCCTTTTCCATTTAGCAGTTTCCCTTCTACTCCAGTCATGTTTCAATGAAAGCTGAAAAGGCCATGGCTATTTCAGATAACTTACTACAAATGTGCATAATCCCTGACCACACCAAGCTTCTATATCTTTTTTCTCTGAAATCATAAAGTTAACAGCTCTAGGAACAGAGTTTTTTGCCCCTAGTGTTCCAGCAGAGGGCACACAAGAGTGCAAAATATTTCTGCAGGTCTCTCTATTTTTCTTATGTTAATTCCTTGGCAGTGTTGTGGCAGACCTGAAATAAACAAAAAGCTGATGGGCTTGGGATTTTCAAAAGCACCTAACATGATTTAGGAGCACAAATCCCACTGAAAGTCAATAGGACTTTTGCTCTTAAATGACTTAGATTTTGAAAATCCCATCCAGGTTTGTGATTTGAGGTGTTGTAAGGGAGTCTGGTTCTAACTATCTGCTCTGGTCCTACTGAAGTCAATGGCTAAACTCCCATTGACATTGTTAGGAGCAGGAGCAAATCTGCACCTAGTAACCAAGGAATAAAGATAGTAAAAGAAATAAGAAGAGAAAGGGAGAGAAGAAAACAGAAGGGGCGGGGGACATGAGAAACGAGAAAGAAGAGAAGCACTAAAAAAAAAAAAAAAAGTAAAAGAAGGGAAAATAGAGAATAAAAATAAATGGAAACAGAGTGGGAAGGGCATTTTCAGGGAACCCAAAGCTGCTAGTGAAAACCACAATTCATTAAAACAGCCGCACTATAATTTCAGAGTCCTCTGAACAAAAATGAGTATTGATCCCCTGGCAGATGTATGTGCATCTAGCAAATAGCCCTCTCAAAGTTTCTCCAGAATGCAAACCTCCACATGAGGATTCTGGCAAACAGAAAATCCTTAATCTAAAAAGAGAAGAGACAGAAATCAACTGACAACAGGAACAAGTATATAGGGTAAAGTGGGTAGATAAACACTGAAGGAACATTTAGACACTGGGACCAAATTCTACCAAGATTGACCTATGGTGACAAAGGGGGACTTTAGGGTCACAGACCTGGTGAGTCTAAAGAACAGTTCCTTCTGAAAAAGAAAAATAGCGTTTCAGCAGGTCAGATTCTCAGCCCTGGTGCTAGTCCCTTTATGCTGCCTGAGTGGTGCAAAGGGGTTAGAATTGGGCTACATCAACCCAGCTGACAATTTCCCAGGTGGTGGGAAACTCTCCTTTAATATAAAGTGGCTAGAGCTGGCTTCTGTAGCACCTGCCCTGGCACAGCTTTGCCAATTCACAGCTGACATATAGTCTTTTAGGGACCACAAATCAGGTGTCATTAATCTGTCATAGCCTCAGTGTGGCTGCTTTGAGAATCAGGGAACCAGAACTGGCCTCTGAGGTGACACAACCCTTGTTCAGGGCAATGGTATAAACTGACAGTCTAGCCCACTGTTTGCAAAGTGCTGACCTTCTTGGAAGGAAAGTGCTACTTAATTCAAAGTATTATGAATGAATGCAACCGATTTAAAGGAGCCCACCGTATTGATGTGTACACCCCCCTCCACACACAAGGTGTAGATATAGATATATACACACAGAGAATATATACATATATACACACCCACATAATATATATAAAAGTGTGTATATATATTATACTGCTTTTAAAGAAGCATGATCTCTTTAAAAAGCATATTCAGAGGAAAATATGTATCATATGCAAAAGCTATAGCTAAACTGTGCTTTTAAAAATATTATTTGTGTTATGGTAGTGCCTCGGGGCCCTGATCAGGGCTCCTAGTGCTGTGTGCTGTACAAACACAAAGAGATGGTTCCCTGCCCTGAAAAGTTTTATGCCTTCTATCCATAAGACTTCACATACTTTGCCTGTGACAAACACACACAAAGCAGATGGAGAAGCCACAAGTCACTCCTACAATTCGTGCTTCAGCTCAGAGATTGCGAGGGTGAGCCGAAGACAACTGTGACTAACAGGGCCAGGAAATTCCTGAGAGAGTAAGAATGATTGCTAACAGCTCTGAGAAAATCTTCCTTGGACTATTATCCCATAGAGAGTGATAGTGGTCTTAATAGGCTTAACCAAACAAACAGCTCTGAGAAACTAGAAATATTCCCTTTGAGATTTGAGTAAAGGAAAAAAAAAAAAAAAAAGAGAAGTTTATGTTAAAGGCAGTTAGACACACATGTGATATTGTCTGTGTGGCACTCAGACCTGTTATTAGTGTCTCTCAAAGAAGACACCATATCTCAACTGGATAAAAGAGAAAGTCCCATTTAACTTACTGCAATCGTCTAGTAGCTAGTTTGATTCACCTATGAAAGGACAGAAATCCCCTAATATGAGATATGTAATCATGTAAAACCTTTTACAGCAGCCACAAAACAATATGATGGCAGTTCAAATGGTGCCTTTGACTCATTTAAACACCTTGGAAAATTCTGCATAAAGATGTATCCAATGAAAAAATGGCTTGAAAACTGTATTTATTTCTAGCTTAGGATCTTTAGCATGAATGGCTAGAAGAGGTGAAGAAATGACTCAGCTCCTAGATTTGTGAAAGCTAGAATGAACAAGAAGAAAACACGACATGTCCAATTGTTAAAAACAGTCTTGAGGTTTCAGAAGTTTCAGCAGCTTCTTTTGAGTGCTCCCATGCTAGGTTCCCTGTAGTGGCTCTGCCACCAAGGTATTGAATCAGAACTAGCAGATACAACTCCTCCTCCAAGAAACCAGTGCTCAAACAGTGATGGATGGCAATATAACCCCTCAGAGAAATGCTGTTTCCTCAGCTGCCTCTTGTGCATTGTAAGTGATGTCTGAATAAATCAGCTGGTTGGGTAGAAGTGGAGAGGAAGTATGGCCTTATGCTAAGGAACTATGCTTTGGGTTCAGTTTATAGTTTCCAGGTAATCTTGTTCACTAATTCTCTATGCCTCAGTCCCCCATCTGAAAGAAAAATGGAGATATTTCCTCTCTCTCACATTGTATCTAGTCTTGTCTACTTAGATTGTAGTTTCTTTGGGTCTCTCTTTTATGTGTGTGTACAGTGCCTAGGGCACTAATCACAGTTGGGGCCTCAATCTCACTATACTATAATATATGGAGATATACCTATCTCCTAGAACTGGAAGGGACCCTGAAAGGCCATCAAGTCCAGCCCCCTGCCTTCACTAGCAGGACCAAGTACTGATTTTGCCCCAGACCCCTAAGTGGCCCCCTCAAGGACTGAGCTCACAAACCCTGGGTATAGCAGGCCAATGCTCAAACCACTGAGCTATCCCTCCTTTGTGGGTACTACTACTTTATATGCTGCAGGTGTGTCACAGGATACACTGAGGGTATATTGAGTGTTCTACTTTTGATAAGGTCACTAGGCTGCATGATACTTTTCACCAGACAGTGCAGAGGGGAAGCAACATGTGGCAAGTGGGGAGCCAGAGCAGAAGAGGGAGCATGCTTTGCTGCATTCTCCCCTCTTGGAGGTATTTTGATGTGCTTAGATTCCATTTGGTAGCGACTCTACATCTCTGGGAAGGAAGTAGAAGGGAGCAGCTGACCTCTGTAGGATGCCCCCAAGCAACTGGGAATATCTGAAACTCTGAAAGGGGATTACTGCTGCTCAGACCAGCAATAGCACCATGTATCCATCAACAACTTTCCCTCCAGCCCCCCAAAGTGTTTGTTTTGCTGCAAAGAAGCTAGTTATTCCAGATTGGGTTGGAAAAACTGTAGCCTCAGTAGATTGATAGCTCAGTGGTTTGAGCATTGGCCTGCTAAACCCAGGGTTGTGAGTTCAATCCTGGAGGGGGCCACTTGGGGATCTGGGGCAAAATCAGTACTTGGTCTTGCTAGTGAAGGCAGGGGGCTGGACTCGATGACCTTTCAAGGTCCCTTCCAGTTCTAGGAGATGGGATATCTCCATTATTATATTATTATTGCTATTATACCCCGTAAAGGTCCAGACTCACCCCTGCAGCGCCTCCTGCTGGTCATCCAGAGAATTAGCTCACCAGCATCCAGAGCGCCCTCTGCAGGCCAGTGATCTGCCTTGTCCTCTGCTGGCACCCGTCCCTCCCAGGACCCGGCACCCCTGGCAGCACCCCACAGATCTGGGTCTCCCCTCCCTGGGGAACCCCCACCCACTATCCCCACCTTGCCTCAGCACAAGGCCACTGCCAGTCACCAACTAGTCCCCACTCCCTGGGGCAGACTGCAGTATAGGCCACTCATCACTGGCAAGGGGGGTTTGGACCTGCTGCCCTGGCCTGCCCTCTGCAATCCCCAGAACCCCTTGGCCTAATACTAAGCTGCAGCCTGGGGCTTTCCAGGCTGGAGCTCCCCAGCCTTTCCCCAGCCCTGCTCCACTCAGGTGCCCTTTGTCTAGCTCCCTGCAGCCAGGCCCTTCTTGCTCTGGAGATAGAGAGAGACTCTGGCCTGAGCTCCTGGCTCCCAGCCTTTAGGCCTGCTGAGGCTGCTTGGGGCGTGGCCCCAGCTGCAGCCACTTCCCCCAGTCAGCTCAGCCCTTCCAGGCAGGAGCAGGTGTCCACCCTGCTACATACCCCCAACACATGTGCACAAAAAAAGAAACAGGAGTTCTTGTGTTTGGCACAAACAATTTATTTGTAAGAGAGTAATTTTAAAAGTTTAACATGTATCCTACCCAGATACATAAACTGGTTTATTGATAGATTACTGCATGTGAAACCAAAGAGATCAGCTCACACTTAAAGATATCAGTGCACATAGTGGTACGCCATTATGATTCAACCTGGAATTAATACGTTATTTTGTCATGTTATACATTTAGGGCCCAATCCCATATTCCTTGAGCAGATAAAATTCCAAGTGTGTATGAACTATGGGCTTCAGCTCTTAGTAAATTAGAAAGGAAAAATCTAAAGACAACATGAAATGCAATATACAGATAAGAATATATGTAACGTCTTTGTTAGTTGTCTTTTGAAATCTGATGTAATGGAATACTGTATTTCGATGATATAGGGTCTGATTCTGTTAGAGAGCTAAACCAATTTACCCTGCCAAGGATCAGGCCCTCTGTGTTATTAACATCTACTGGGTGTTTGAATATGACAAGATTTTGCACTTATTTAAGAAAGTATTTGAATGAGAAATAAAATCTGTTAGTTTCAGATCGATTTTTTAGTTGTTAAAATGTCTGTGAAATTAAAAACTGCTTAGATCTCTGTGCAGCTTGTTATTTAGGGTAATCTAAGGAAGGCAAGATGAACTTTTACTGCAAGAAATGTTCAATGGCTTTAAAAGAGATTCAGAACAAGTTCTAAAAAGTACAATTTTATCAGACAATTTCTTTTAAAATCAGATTAGTTACTATAATGTAAAGGATATTCTTTAACTGTAAGACATTGAGTCAGTAATAATATGAGGTTATATTTTGGGTGTGATCCTGCACCCTTAACATTAATAGTCTCATTGGGTACTAATCACATGAGTAAGGGTATCCTTAACTTGGTCTCTTCACCCATTGATACCTGAGGGCCTGATTTGCTACCAATACTCAGGCTGAGTGGTACCTCACTCTGAACAAGTGCATTGACCTCAATGGGAATCCTTGCTGACTAAGGTATTATGCAATGGATGAAACTCACCTCTGTACAGAGAATCAGCATGAATCCTTTGCACCATTTAAGCTCCCCCCAAGCATTCAAAATCAGTCTAGGTCAGTGGTGGGCAACCTGCGGCCCACATGCGGCTCATCAGGGTAATCCACTGGCGGGCTGCCAGTTTGTTTACATTTGCATGGCCGCCTGCAGCTCCCAGTGGCCGTTGTTTGCCCATCACTGGTCTAGGTCTTCTGCACAGCGGTGAATTTCACTCAGTGTGTGTAAGGGAGGCAGAATTGGGCTCTGATTGATTTTCTATTAATGTTAACGGGAGTTACAAACACTGACCCCTCAGACCTCAGTAGAAAAATACAATATATAGGGTACAAATGCCAGACACCCCCCTCTCACTGCTTGTGAGAAAGTATATGATGTTCAACCTCCCATTTGTGCATACTGATGCACATTTCTAGGCAAATTGCAAGTGCGCTTTTGGAGGCTGGTTTTCAAAATTTGGCCCCTAAACCTTATAGAAAAATAGATTTTATAGAATAAACTATTTTGCATTGGCAACATTTCTCAGGAATTATCTTTCTCCTATAACCACATGTTGCCTTGGATCTATGGGAAGATCATGAAATTACATAAGTTGCCCAAAGAGTCTAAATATGAGGTTTCTCTCTAGTCCAGTTGAATTCTCAGTACAATCTAAAATCATATTTCTCTCATATAAAAGTAGATTTTGCAAGGCTATTGATTTGATATTTATGAATCAGCAGCTTTCTTCAGGACACAGACTTAGTTTCTTCAACTTTACCTTCTTTACTTTAAAAAAATGTCCTGCAATAGAAAAGAAACAATTAGCTAGAATGCATCTTTAGGACTTTGTGATAAGCACCATATAAAATAATGAAATCACAACTGGCTGATTTTGGTTTGCATTTTATCTAACCACGGAGAGAACGATCACAAAATCTTCATGCAGACCTACATGAGAAGTCTTACCTTAGTCCTTTTAGTGGCCTGTAATCATATTTAGAGAAACCATGAATGAAAAGCATACAGAAAGTTGGCACTATAAACTGGGTTTGAGAAGCAGTTAAGGATAATTCTTGGGACAATCACTGAATGACAGCTGAGTAATAGAAACAGGCCCGCAATAAAAAGGCAAAGAGACATGAATAATCATTGCCAGGCACACCAAGGTACAATATGAATAGTAACTAGGGCTGTCAAGCCATTAAAAAATTAATTGATCATGATTAATCACACTGTTAAACAATAATAGAATACCATTTATTTAAATATTTTTGGATGTTTCCTACATTTTCAAATATATTGATTTCAATTATAACACAGAATACAAAGTGTACAATGCTCACATATTTATTTTTTATTATAAAATATTTGCACTGTAAAAAACAAAAGAAATAGTGTTTTTCCATTCGCCTAATACAAATACTGTAGTGCCATCTCTTTATTATGAAAGTTGAACTTACAAATGTAGAATTATGTACAAAAATAACTGCATTCAAAAATAAAACAATATAAAACTTTAGAGCCTACAAGTCTACTCAGTCCTACTTCTTGTTCAGCCAATCGCTCAGACAAACAAGTTTACATTTGCAGGAGATAATGCTACCTGCTTCTTGTTTACAATGTCACCTGAAAGTGACAACAGGAGTTT
Source organism: Malaclemys terrapin pileata (assembly GCF_027887155.1). Classification (NCBI taxonomy): domain Eukaryota; kingdom Metazoa; phylum Chordata; order Testudines; family Emydidae; genus Malaclemys; species Malaclemys terrapin. The sequence goes on along the minus strand of NC_071508.1, from coordinate 50,286,526 downwards.
GCATGGCACTGTTGTAGCCAGCGTCACAAGATATTTACATGCCAGTTGCGCTTAAGATTCATATGTTCCTTCAAGCTTCAACCACCATTCCCGAACACATGCGTCCATGCTGATAACGGGTTCTGCTTGATAACAGTCCAAAGCAGTGCGGACCAATGCACGTTCATTTTCATCATCTGAGTCAGATGCCACCAGCAGAAAGTTGGTTTTCTTTTTTGGTGGTTCGAGTTCTGTAGTTTCCACATCAGAGTGTTGCTCTTTTAAGACATCTGAAAGGATGTCCACACCTCATCCCTCTCAGATTTTGGAAGGCACTTCAGATTCTTAAACCGTGGGTCGAGTGCTGTATCTCTCCTTAGAAATCTCATATTGGTACCTTCTTTGCGTTTTGTCAAATCTGCAGTGAAAGTGTTCTTAAAATGAACAACATGTACTGAATCATCATTTGAGACATGAAATATATGGCAGAATGCAGGTAAAATAGAGACGGAGACATATAATTCTTCCCTAAGGAGTTCAGTCACAAATTTAATTAAGGCATTATTTTTTTAATGAGCGTCATCAGCATGGAAGCATGTCCTCTGGAATGGTGGCCAAAGCATGAAGGGGCATACGAATGTTTAGCATATCTGGCACATAAATGCCTTGCAATGCCGGCTACAGAAGTCCCATGCAAACACCTGTACTCACTTTCTGATGACATTGTAAATAAGAAGAGGGCAGCATTATCTCCTGTAAATGTAAACAAACTTGTTTGTCTTAGTGATTGGCTGAATGAGAAGTAGGACTGAGTGGACTTGTACGCTCTAAAGTTCTGCATTATTGTCTTTTTAAGTGCAGTTATTTAACAAACAAACAAACAAAAATCTACATTTGTAAGTTACATTTTCCCAAAAAAGAGATTGCACTACAGTACTTGTATGAGATGAATTGAAAAATACTATTTCTTTTGTTTGCCATTTTCACAATGCAAATATTTGTAATAAAAAATAACAATATAAAGTGAGCTTTGTATACTGTCTTGTAATTGAAATCAATATATTTGAAAATGTAGAAAAACATCCAAAAATATTTAATACATTTCAATTGGTATTCTATTGTTTAAAAGTGCGATTAAAACTCTGATTAATCGCAATTAATTTGATTTAATCACGTGAGTTAACTGCGATTAATCGACAGCCCTAATAGTACTAATAGTACTAATAGAACTCTTGTTCTTTGGACTTATGGGAGTAGTAATTTTTAACTGCCTAAATAACTATACATTCCTCAAATAAGAAGCTATTATTCATGTAATTGTTTTCACAACTGCCTCGGTAACAGTAAGCTCTCCCATGTCTGTGTGGGTGAGGTGCCAATCCTGTGAGCAGCTGTGCCCCTTCTGAGGAGACCACTGGGGCATGAGAGCACTCAGAACTGACAGGATCAAGCTAGACGTGCGTGTGCATACGTGCAAGTGTTTGTTTTGTGGTGGAAAGAATGATAACTATTCCAAAAGACCAAGAGAGAAAAAAAAAATCAGCAGAGGCACCATGATACACGAATAACAATCAAATGTGCATGGGATCACACTGATGCCAAACAAATATCAGCTCCAGTTTACTGTAACAGAACCCTGGAGGGTCTGATTGTACAACAGGCATTTAACTAGGGTGACCGATATATTAGATAGAAAAATAGTTTCCTTCAGCAGGAAGCATGATGTCTGTTTGCTGAGGGAACTTGTTTGCCGCCATCAATACACATAGAATGCAACTCTTTGTTTAGGTAAGGTAGAATTTTTTTGATGGAAATAACCGTAGCTCCATCAAATCCCACTATACCTGCCTCTGGCAAATGAACCCGCTTTTAACAGGCTTACTTAGATACTTTATTTTATGGGATGCTAGATAAGCCATTATCTCTGTTATTACTATTAGTCAGTTAAATGGACTGTCACACTCATAATCTCAGATAAAAACTAAATCTGCATAGGGCTAGAGTGTATCTTTAGGAACAGCCCTGAGCAAGGGTAACTAGGTCCCTCCAGACCAGGCAGTGAACTCTGCTAGCGACTCAGTTTCCCCTTAGATTCAGTCAGTCACTGACTCCTGGGTCTCTGTAGTGACCTCGGCCCAGACCCTCAAAAGGTATTTAGATGCCTAACTCCCACTGAATATTAGGCCACACATAGATTATCTTCAATCTCCATCCTGTCCTCAGTGCTTAGTGGTCCCATTTCTTTCCAGGTTTTCTTTTTACTTATATGGCTAAAGAACCTTTTACTACTGATTTTAATTTTCTTTGCATGGTTCTTTGTTCTGTTGGGCTTTCAGCTGTTCTCCTTTTATCCCTACACTTCTTGATCTCTTTTCCCATAAAACACGCACATACTCATAAATGCTGATAACTATGCAAATCTTGAAATTATGCACTTAAACACTGTTGGTTTTCAATATAGATTAAGGATCTGATTTTTATGGCTGCAAAGCACCTACAGCTCCCACTGACTTCAGCTGGAGTTGGGATGCTCAGCACATCTGAAAGTTTGGCCCTCTAAATGTGCTGATCGTGTTGATCTGACAAAATGCATGTCAGGCAAGAACAGTGAAAACTGCCAGTCACCCACCCAGGGCCAAATCTACAGCTGGCGTAAACCAGTGTAGCTCCATTGAAGTCAATGGAACCATGCTGATCTACATCAGATGAGAATCTGGTCAATGTATAGGCCAAATTCTGCTCCCAGATATTCATGAGCATCTCCAAGTCAGTGGTGCTGTACAATTTGTCTTATCTTGTGCAAACTAGTAGTGTGTAACAATTCACATGTGTAAACAACATGTAACCTTTTGTCCTACACCTCTAATGTAAAACATTTCAAAAAAATGTACTACTAATTTTTGGAAGATAGTACAGTGATTGGTGCTCCACAAGTGCCTAAAACAGATACATGTAACCAGACACGTTTTGCTTAGCATATCAAAAAGGAGCTAAAGCAATATAAATGTTTTGTTACTTTGACAAGTTAATTCTAATCCCCTCCCAGCGAAAGGCCCAAATGTGTGTGCTACTGTCTCTTACTATATCTCTGTACAGTGTTGCCCTGATCCTTGTTATTGCCTTTAATTGCTACCGTAATATAAATTATAATAATAATTATTTTAATTCAATTATGATCACTAATACAATTGATTAAAAAACAGTTTAAATTTTATAGTTCTAAACTGTAAGTCCCTGTGCTCTGGCAAAATCAGACAAGGCAAAAGCGCAAAGGGCACACCAATACACCATGCGAGATCCAGGTAAGAAGACAGGCTGAGGCATGCAATGCATAGGCATGCACATGCTTTGGAAAATAATGCCTCTTCACAATGAAACAGTATGTATCAACCCAGGTCTGGCTATTCACCACTGCAGTGGCTACAGCTGCAGGAGATACCCTTGTCTGTACACAGCTGCACTGCCTTCAAAACCCTTTCCGTTTGTGTTGGGACTGATTGTTGATGAGGGGAAAGTAGGGCTAAATGTACAGGATATGAAAACACACAATAATGATGAAAGTTATTTCCTTGCTTGCTGGTATGTGTATAGGTATTAAACATTTTTACTACAGTTTCTGGGTCAGATCCAGAAACCAGCTGGTGTAAAGCAGTGTAGCTCCACTTAAGTCAGTGCAACTACTGTGATTTACACCATCTGGGAATCTGGATCCCTGTAGGTAATGGGAAATCAGGCTTAATAAGAATTACATAACTTCCCATTACCAGTGTATTTGGCATAGGTACGTCTGCAAATATGTCTCCCTGGGGCAAGTTAGAAAACAAGGCTCGGTTTTTGAAAATATCTGTCTGAAATAAAACAACTGGTATCAATATAACGTGCCCATTTGGTTTTAACTCACCTAGTCCTTTGCTTAATTGAATATACTGATTAGTTTTGCATTATCTCATTGCTTTAGATATTTGTAATATTCACTAAGGTACTTGGGAGCCTAAGGGAATGTCTACACTTTGAACTGTATCAAATGCTTTACTGAAGTCCATGTAGATTAGATCTCTTGCATTTCCTTGATCTAAAAAAATCAGTTCTCTTCTCAAAGAAAGAGATCAGGTTGATCTGGCATGATCTACCTTTTGTAAAACCATGTTGTATTTTATCCCAGTTACCACCTTACCTCTACGCCTTTAATTACTCTCTCTTTCAAAATTTGTTCTAAGACCTGGCATACAATGGAGGTCAAATTCCAGCTCAAGGAGAGAGACCCACGCTAGCTCTGATTGAGTTAGTGTATTAAAAATAGAGACAACAAAGAGTCTGGTGGCACCTTAAAGACTAACAGATATCTGTTAGTCTTTAAGGTGCCACCAGACTCTTTGTTGTTTTTGTAGATACAGACTAACACGGCTACCCCCTGATACTTAAAAATAGAGCACAGCCAAAGCGGTGGGAGGGGCTAACCACCCTGAGTACGTACCCGTCCAAGGTCTTAGGCAGGTATTTGGGGCAGCTAGTCCTTCCTGTCACTTATGCTGCTCTGGCTACACTCTGTTCTGAGAGCACTAGCTCAATTAGCGCTAGCACACTATGTTTCCTCAAGGTGGCATTTATACCTTCCAGCTCAAAACGTAGACATACCCCCCCTTAGTCTCAGTGAATGCCTCAGTTGCTTTTGAAAATGGGATTGAGGTGCCTAAGTCACTAAGGCACTTCTGAAAATTTCCCCCAAGTGACTAATTTATTTAATTAGCCAAATATAGTAGTTGCAGTCCAATAAGAAATATAATTAAATCTTCAGGCTTGAAGAAGGAAGTTTATAGTGTATAAGAACATCTATGAGGAAGGCAATTAATGGCCATTAATTACAGTGATTACAGTAACAGTTAAAATAAACCAACATTCCTTAGTAAGATTATCTGTATGTTAAAAGGCAAACTAGCCATTCTGTTGTTACTAGCTGTTTAACTGCTGAGGAAACAGAATGTATACACTTACATTTCATCATCATATTCCTTTGGAGGAGACACTGCAATGACTAAATCAATCCAATCCTGTAAAAAGAATGTATTATCATTAGGAGAGACTTAAGCAACTAGGTAATTCTCTCTTGCGTTACTTGACCCTTTGAAAGTGGAACTTTCACAGAGAGCTTCAACCAGATCAGGATTAAACATAAAAGGGACAAACTCTGCCCTCGGACACATCCAAGCAACCTCATAGGTGGAAAGTTGATGAGTCAGAGATCTATTGAGAGGTTACTCCACATAGCAGGAGGTGAAGAGGGAAGGCTACTGTAACAACATGGCAACGTCATGGGAAGAGTCATGGAGGAATCCATTGCTAGGAGGGAAAAGAGCAACAGGAAAAAGATCTATTTGATACTGGCTGAAGTTAGTCTCAAAAGCCTAAGGAGCGTTTTAACAACAAGTTGGTTAATTTTGAATTACATCCCAAAATCAACAAATATTTTCTCCACTGCTGTGTATCAAACTCTTAGGATGACCATTTATACCCTGCACTGGGCCCTTTTAACATTTGATATCATTCTTGTTTAGAAGATTCTCACTGTAGCCAAAACACTATTTTTTGTGCATCCGTTGTGAAGGATTCGATAAAACTGTGATGCTGTGATAAAGTCCTTGACAATTCCCAATTCATCTTCAATGTTAACATCTTGGAAAGACTTACCATGAACTGCCCGGAGCAGAATACATTTAAACCAAACAACTCGCGTGGCTGCTGTGTACTTCTCCGGGGGAAAACACCCATTCACTTACCCCACCCACATTCCAGGCTTTGGCTAAAGTTGTCTGGGCTTCTGTCAGCGTCACATCAACTAAAATCTTGCCATTCACAGCCATTATTTCATCCCCTTTCACGATGCCTCCTGGTGAAGCAAAGACAGAGCAAAAATACCATACCAGCAACATCATTTCTGTCAGACTTCTCTCTCAGATGCCTCTTCTTCACACACATTCAACAAACATCCCTATGTAAATTAGCCTGAAACCTTTCCTAGATGTACACTGCAGTAGTGCAGAGAAGGTGGCTTGTTGTAAATGAAAATAAGTGGAAGCTTTAGGTGCTGGGACAGTGAGTATAACATTCTTCTGTTGGTTGTGGCCAATAAGGGCTAATCAGTCTCTGGTTATGAACACACTATGGTAATATTAAGGGGGAAAGTTTCAAAGGCACAGATGGCAGATAGGTCCTTAACTATGGAGATGGGTTCCTAGCCACCACAGTGGCTTTGAAACTTGCTGACAGTGAACTCTCTTAAACAGGGCAGTCAAAGGTATTATAGGTACTTAGCTAAATTTTTCCCTCATTTACACCCAGATTCTCATGCCTCAGGATTGTTTTGCAGGATCAGGGTCATCCTTAGGAACTAGAGAGTGAATTACATATGGAATAGAAGACTAAGGGCTTATCTACACTACTGCTTAACTTGCTGTAACTTATGTAGCTCAGGGGTGTGAACCCCCTACCCAAACGACGTAAGTTACATTGACATAAAGTGGTGTCTACATTGCGCTATGTCGGTGGAAGACGCTCTCCCGCCAACATCGCTTCCGCCTCTCACTGAGGTGGAGTAATTACATCGATGGGAGAGTGCTCTCCCATCGACGTAGCGTGTCTTCCCCAAATGCGCTACATCAGTGCCACTGCAGCACAATAGTGAAGACAAGCCCTAAGTGTTATCTCTGAACTGCCCTGATCTCTGAACCTCACAAGAATAAAAAAAAAAAAGAAAAAAAGAGATTTTGTAAATTTAATTTCCCACCCAAGGAGCCCTCCCAGCAGTGATCTGCCACTGCCATACACCCAGTCCACCATATTGTAGCTAAGGCACAGGACTGGGGATCCGGGTTAAATGTTTGGCTTTGCCACAGACTTCCTGTGTAATGCTGGGTAAGTCACAATTGTTCTGTGCTTCAGTCCCCGTTCTCTAAAATGGGGATGATAATATTTTTCTGTTAGCCTTTGTCTGTCTTGTAGGCCCTTTGCATGCAGAACTCACATTAACATCATTCTTGAAATAATCATCTGGGGCCAGACTCTGTCACCCTTGATTTTAATGGGGATGACTTACACTGCAAGGGTGACAGAACTGGGCTGTTAATAATGAAGTAGCTCTCCATCTTCCTCCTCTTCCCAATTACTGGCCTTCGGCTGCTGCTGCTAAAATGACAGCAGCTGTGGCTTTTTCTTTATACTTAGTGGAAACCTGCCAGAAAATCTGGCCAATTCCAATTATTTTTTTACTGTAAGCACCAGCCCCCAAATGAAGGGCCTAGTTCTGAAGCGGCTCTGAACATGAAATTCTTGGGGACTTAATCTGCCTCAGATATTTCACTGGTGCCTATAGGCATCAGCCAGTCATGAAGAAAGCCTAAACTTAGGAGGCTAACAGATGAAGTGCTTTAGAACCAGGTTCAAAATCCCCCTGACTTTCCCCAGGGTACTCACCATGTTTGTCTGCAGAACCACCCTCATAGATAGCAGACACTACTATTTTTCCAACTGGGGAATCAATGCCTCCCTCTACTGCAAGATCTAATGGTCCTTCCTATTAAAGAAAACGTTTTAGTTCAGAATACGCTACAGACAGACACCACAATCCTTCCACCCTTACAGTGAATAGAACTATACACATAATAGTTGCAAGATCAGGTCCTTGGTGTATTCTGTGGTAGTATCAGTGGTCAAGGTTTTAATAAGTGCTCAGTGATTTTGAGTGTCTCATTCTTCGAGTGGGCACTTTGAGACACATAGGAAAGGCCTGATTTTCAGCATCTTTGGAAACACAGGCCTCTTTAAGGTGTCTGAAGTTGGGCACCCAAAATCACTAATCCCTTTTGATAATCTTGGTCAGCATCAAACTAGTTCATATAAGATAATGGACATAATTCTTCCATGTTATTCCAATCAAAGAGGTCTAAGCATGACCACTGTTATGCTGAAATGGTGAAATAACAGCAATAAAACAAAACAATGTCACATTATTGAAATAAAAATGTATGATTCATTACAATTTCAACATGCTTTTAACAAAAGAAGAAAATCAGGAAAAAATAGTTTGTCTCTTTAGAGAGTTTGAACTGTGCAAGTTACCCAGATTGACTTAAAATCTAGTTACAACTAAATAATCAACAAATTCAGATTTATTTTTGTTAGCATTAAATACTGTGGTGACTTTTTACATGAAGACCCATTTTTGAAGTGGGAAGAAGAGGTGGCTGTGAGAAGGAGATGTAAACCTGCAGTGAGTCATAGATTTTATAGTACGCCAACCCCACTGCTATCTAAGGGCATGTCTACACTACACAATTAATTCGACTTAGGTCGAGCGACAGCCATGCAATAATTAAAGTGGCTGTTCATATCCATACTCTACTCCTTCTCTCAGCGGTGCACGTCACCAGGAGCACTTGCACTGACTGACATGGGGCATTGTCGGGCACTGACAGCTGAAGCTGAAGCCCGCCATCAAAGGCGGCATCGACCTAACTACATCGACCTAAGCGCTATGTCTCTCGTGGAGTTATTAGGTTGGCGTAGCAGGTGAGTTAAATTGGTGGGAGGAACATTGTACTGTAGACACTTAGAGAGTCAGGTCGACATAAGCTTCCTTACGTCGACCTAATTCTAGTGTAGACCGGGCCTAAGATCCTATAATTACATTGTCTAGACATCACCATTAATGTCTACGGAATAAGAGTTAAGGAAACTAATGTTTTCCCTGATTAGCAATTTGTCTGGTGTGAACCGTAAAGTGGAGGCACAGGAATGGGAGTGTGGCTTGAGGAATTTGAGTTTTCAACCTCTTTATGGCCCTAATTCAGCAAAGAACATCCTTCAGCATGTACCTAACTATGAGCACAAGAGTAGCACACACTTAAGCAACTTACCAAACTGGGGTCCATGCTTTTGGTTAGCTCAGAAATAAAAGTTTCAGAGGCTTCTAAGTCACTTAGATGCGTAAGTCCCATTTTCAAAACTCACTCACTTTTGAAAATGTTCTCCCTAGTGTTAGCATGAGGGAGCTGGAATCAGTACTGACTGCTTTCTAACTTGTCATTTGTACATACTGTCCTGTTCGTGTATCACACAACTTTGGTTTTAGCATTTTTTACATAGGTACATGTCTCCAATAGTAAGTGTACTGCTTTGTGACCACATTAAGGTTTGCTCTTTCCACTCAAGTCCTCTCATTTCACCATCTGGGTGCACAAAGATGGGCTAGGGAAACATACCAATTCTGCGTCAAAAATGACACATGGCTAGCATCTGGATTAGTCACAGGGCTTGACTCTGCAAGGGGTGAGCAGCAACTACGTGTTGAGTACACTCAGAACTGGGCAGAATTGGGCCCTCAATAAAGACGGAGGAGTTAGGCTTGTAGGGATCCCCCGACGTGCGTGTGGGCTTTGTTCTGTATACCCTATGAGTCCTAGGGGTTTGGGAGAAACATGAGAACATAATGCTATTGAGGAAGTGATGGGGAGTGGGGAGGGCTAACAGGGAGTGGATGCAGGAGGAGGTTGCAGTGGGGAAGCACTAGTGTTTCCCTCCCTTCACCACCCAAATCTTCTGCCATTTGTCAGAGGGGAGTCCCAATGCTGCGATGTACAGGAGATTCATCAAGGGTAGACAGTAACAATATAATCATGTGCCCCAGGTACTCTGAAAAATCAAGAGCCCACCCGACCCACAAAATGTCTCAACCCAATTACAGGGGTTACCTTTTTAATACGTAACAGCCGCACATCTTTTCCCATGATCTGATCTGCTGAAAACTATCAAAAGACACATCAGTTAGTCATTTCCACCTTTACAAAGCAGCTGCATGAAATCATTCAGATGAAGCATGTAGTTTACAAGGGAAGGCGTGCACCTCTTCTAAATCAGAGCTATGGGAAGAACAGAACGCTAGTCCACTGAGGACAATCTGCTTCCTTAGCAGAACTACCTCTGATCTCAAAGGGAGCTCTACAGGCACATCACAAATCCAGGATAGTATGTAACCCTATGTTTCCCCACATCATTTAATCTTAACCTCTGTGGCATAATTAAATCTTCTCCTTACCATTGTATAGGGGTCAAAATCTTCCACATACTTCTGGAAGCCCTGAAAATAAATAAATGTTTAATTATATGCAGATCACACACACAAAATCCCACCAAAATTACTAGTGAGAAAACTACTCTAAACTACAAAAGATGGTTAGAACATAACATGGAGAAAGACATGCAGGTAGCTGATATTCCTCCTGACAAAGATATTTTAAAACTTTATTATAGGATGTTAGAGAGACCAGGAGGGTGAGGTAATATTTTTTTGCACACACAGTTGTTACTGGGGAATTTCATGCACTGGGTGAGGTACACCACATGTTGTGATAGGCATGTGTAGGACCATGGATCTTGAAAGGTGTGTTGTGGAGGGTGTTGATCATTGTAGCAGTGCAGATATGTCTGCAGGTTTTGCATCTGTTGTTCTTGCAGGTCTTGTGCCACTTTGAGTTGGTGTGTCTTGGTCTGTGGGGAGCTTGCCTCTGATGATGGCCTCAGAGAAGTTAGGGGCTTGTTTGAAGGCCAGAAGAGGGTGTTCAGGATGGCAATTTGAGTTAGTAAGATTATAGGCCACATTTGGAAGAGGTGATGAAGATAATAGGAATGGCGGGGAGGGGGGGACTGACTCTCAGCACCTCTCAGGATTTGGTCCCATATGGTCAGCATTATGAGTCATTTTCTGCCTCCTTCACTCTCACTGAGTAGTATCCATGATGGGACTGCTCACAGAGTAAGGCACTGCTTGGCCTGACTAAGGGTGGCAGAATCTGGTGCTCTATTATCAACCACAGCGGCTCAGTGTGCATGGGGCTGAGTCCTTTACAAAGCTGCTCCATTCTCTCCTACCATCACCGAAGTCTCTGGGACTATTAGTGGAAACAGGTGTTTGATAATTTTTGGTTTTACTTGCATGATACATTGGTGGGGATGGTGTTAAAATATGGAGGAAGATGCTGTGGGATTGGAGATGGGTCTGGTTCTGGATTTATGTTGGATGTGGTGGTGGAGAGAGAGTTATGTTGAGATGGGTTTATTTTAATTTTTTAGAGGATCCTCTCCCTTTTTAGCTTTCAGACCCAAGCCCATTACCTTAAGCACAGCATTAGGGGGTAGGAAACATGTGTGGGCAGGTGGTTGTTTGTGATTATCTCATCTCAAGAAGGTGAGACATTCTTTGGGGTATCCTGGGAACTGTTGGGTGAGCAGCGTGGGTAGGGGTTTGAGGTTTAAGAAAGTTTGGCATTCATTCTGTTTGGAAGGAGGGATGTCGCTGTATTGATAACTTTTGCAGCTTGGAAAGCCTTGCTTGTGCACCCAACTCTGGCAGCAGCAACACTTCCGTGACCACTTTAAGCTGTCATAATTTGGGGCTATGGAGACTTGGGGACAGAAAGATCAATTGTGGGAGTCTGGGTCCTTCAATCATTGACACGGTAGATGAAGGGATACTAGGCACACGCCAGGGGTGCCAGGCTTAATATCAGTCTCATTGGTCTGGCTTGGCCTCTCCATCTACCCTCAGACTCAGTCTCTATTTCACTGAATACAGGTGACAGAGTCTCTTGGCTATCCCAATGTCTAGCTGAAACAAAGGTTTCTCCACCTTTTTTTAACAAGAGGAGCACTATGTTGTGCCCATTGTCTTCTTGGCTGCTCTTAAATGCCCAAGTTGCAACAGTAACCAAAAGTGCTTTTGTCCATCTGAATCTGTCAAAGCAATTGTGATCTTTCCTCTGGGGTGTGGACTTTACCAGAGTCATACAGTCACCCCCAGCGTGAATTACTGCAGTGCACTATGCTCAGGGCTGCATCTGAAGAATACTCCAGACTCAGCTAGTGCGACTGCTCTCTTGTTTAGCAGTGCTTCTCACGCAGATCCCATGGCCAGAGCTGCCCGGGGGCGAGGAAGGGGGAGGCGCGGGCAAGTGGGGCAATTTGCCCTGGGCCCCACAGGGGCCCCCACAAGTATGTCGGAGGTTCCCCTGGCTTCCGTCTTCCCCCATCCCCCGGCACCTCAGTTGGTAAGGGGGCGGGGCTGCGAGCTGCGGCCGAGCGGCAGGAACTCAGGCCCAGCTGGAGACACCACGCTGCTGCAGCGCTGTCCGGGGCCGCTCCTGGATGCGGCACGCTGAGGCTCCAGGAGAGGGGGTAAGCGGCATGGTAAGGGGCCGGAGCCAGGGCCGGGGCCAGGGACCCCCCTGACCCCATCCCCCACAGCCCTGACCCCCAGCTCTGAGCCCAGCCCCTCTGAGCCGGACACCCCCCTGACCTCATCTCCCCACAGCCCTGAGCCCAGCCCATGTGAGCCGGGCACCTCCCAACCCAGAGCCCAGCTCCCCACCCAGCCCTGGGCAACAGCAACACCACCCCCAGGCAGCGACAGCCCATTGGCAGCAACCATCATCATCACCCAGCAACAGCCCATTATGTAATTGCAAATGTATACATACCATTAAAGCATTTAATGTTTGTAAATAATGTATTTCGTGTATTTTCAAATTCTTACAAATTAATTTTTGAATGTATGTCACTGGTTATTTTTTACATTTCCAAATACATGTTACTAGAGTATTGCAACTTTTTTTTATGGAAGGGGCCCCCAAAATTGCTTTGCCCCAGGCCCCCTGAATCCTCTGGGCAGCCCTGCCCATGGCACTAGTGCTTCTCACTCTGCAATTCCAGCACTTGACTCTGCTCCCACTGCTCTAACAGAGTTAGTCCTTCAGACCCTGTCCCTTATTATACCTTTTCCCTGACAGGATGATGCGTAGGGGTTCATCCCCCTTTTGGTGAACGGGCTTTGGGGAGGTCTTGCTATATCTTTTAGTTAACAATTAGCCAGCTCACTCAGTACTAAGCATGTTCAATTAAAATCTTAGGAGATAAAATCCTGACCCCACTGAAGTCAATGGGAGATTTGCCATAGATTTCAATGCAGCTAGGATTTCACCCTTAAAATTGTATTCATGCACCTAGACAGCATGTTAGATACTAGATAAATTAATATTATGATTATATTTTAATTATTGTAAATTTTACAATGAAAATGGAAACCAAACTGGTCCAGGTGAACAACTGATTTTAAATAGTCGATTTATGTATCTGATTTGAGGAGGCAAGGTTAGTCTAGGCAATCATAGTGTTGGAGCAAACACCTTGGAACAAGGAGTTCTAATTTGGTCAGAACCACTGCTTCATTATGTAACCAAGGTCAAGTCACTTGACCTTCCATAGTCAAAGGTCAACCTCATGAAAACCAGATGTTGCTCCTGAAGAAAATTTTCTTGGGAAAATATATTTTAAACAACAGCATAAATAAATAGGTAGATTGATACCTTCTAACAAAAAGAGAACACAATCTGGATCCAATAAGCACGCAAATGCCATACATTCTTTGAAATATATTAAATCTTTCCAGGAAAAATGGCACCACAGTCATTCACCATGTATTCAGTGCTCTGAACACTGCACATTCAGGAGAGGGCTAATATTTCAGTCACGTGGCAAAACCAGATGAAAAAGAAACCAAAGGCCCAATCTTGCCCTCAGGTTACAGAAGTGCCTCTCTGGGGAAGAGACTCGTCACCTCTCATGTGACTAGAAGGTAGAGTGAATAAAGCATGGATTTTTTTGGTTCACAGGCAATTCCAAAAAATATTTAAAAAGTTTTGTTTTGGGTCAACGGAAACAGACATTTTTCAAAAATTCTAGGTCAGCTGAAAAGTCAAAAATGCCTCAAGTCAAAACAAAATGCTTCATTCAAAACCAATTATTTCAATTTCAGACATTTTGACCAAAAAAAAAAAAAAGAGAGAGAGAGAGAGAAAAGGAGGAGTAGATTAACAAGATTGCTGGATAAGGAGAAGGCAACCATGGTGCCTTCTTTATAGGCCTGGCGATTGGGGCACTCACCTCAGATGTGGGACACCTGGGTTCAATTCTCTCCCTCCCCCTACACCTGATGTGGAGAAGGGATTTCAGGTTGGGTCTTCCACACCACAGGACTGTGCCCTCAACACTGGGCTATGGGATATTTTGGGATGGACTTTCTCAATCTCTCCTCTTGAAGCTGTTCCACTTTTCAGAAAGAATTAAAGAGTCATTGCAGCATGGAATTGAACTTATGCCTCCCACAGCCTAGGTGAATCCCCCAACTACCAGCCTGTAGAATTATTCTCACTCTCTTTGCCTAGCCCATTGACTATCCACGCTATTCACAGTGGCAATTTATAATCATTCATTCCCACCACTCACATTTGCTGAATCTAATCCTCCTTTCCTTTCATCAAAATGCCTGAAAATCAAAATGAAAAGTTTCACTTCAACATTACTAAGTTGGACTTTTTTTGGTTTGCTCAAAACTATTCTGCAAACTTGATACAAATTGCAAATAGTTGTGATTGACCCAAAACTGCGTTTCTCAGTGAATAAACTATTAGTCCAAAAAAAATGCTGCCCAGCTCTACAGGAGGGTAGGTGGTCAAAGTCTGTTCATTTACTAACCATGCAGCCCCACTTTGGGTTCATGGGATTGAATGCATGTAACTGAACAGAATTACTCCAGTAATGCTGTATATTTGGTAGCCCAAACAGCCATTTGCACAGACTTCTAGATGAAGCATAAGGTTAAAAGTTGCAAAGTGGCTAAGCTGATGGGAGTTGGCCACTGAAATCCTATCCTACATATTTAGCAGCAAACAAGCAATTTTAAAAAACAACAAATAAATAAAAACCCCAAAACAACCAGGGAGAACTAAAATGAAGTAAAAATAAATGAGTAGGTTTTCTGAATATGCTAATGTTATACAAGCAGATTATAATATCATTCAGTAGCAATCAGCCCCAGAATCCGACTTCTTGTTGTCTGAGCCCAATCCAGTATTCCTTGCTCATCCAGAACTGTATTTTTACAAGTAGGTCTTTGCAACCTTGTAGAGCCCCACTTAAGTCCTTGGTGCTCTGCATGGCTGCACAGGTCCATCCATATGGATCCAATTGCAGGATCTGGGCCAATGTTTCACATGTTACTAATCTGATGATCTGAGAATCTTAAAAACCACAAGGGAAAATATTAATGATTAAAACATGTTCATCCCCAAAGAATAGGCTGTTTAATTCTAATTCATTTTCCATTTTTCTAGTCAATTTCATATCTGGAGAGGAGTAATAAAACAGAAAAGTGCTTGCTAAAATCATGGAAAACAATGGCCGGTAGAACATTTTAACCAGAGATTTAATCTTATTTGTCAGTGCATGATTGTCCTGCTGGTTATGGACTGAAGGGATTTGTCACATTTCACAGCTATTCAAATTGTTTACTAATTTGACAGCACTTACAAAAACACAGCAGCTCTGAATCAAATGCATACAATCCTAAATCTCCATTTATCTGAGAATATATTATATATAGCGTAAATGTTTCCAACACCAATAACACTGCTCTACAGCCAAAATGCTTCTGAAATAAATGTAGTCAAACTTTACTAATTCTGGGTCACTGAGAACAAAAATGATTCTTAAAATTGTTGATTGGCTCTAGTTTTCAAGATATGCTATTGGGTCGGTATATATGACCCTTGACTTGGGAATGGCAGAGGATAAGTGAATTATAAAGGGAAGGGATCTCAATTTAAACCAGAAATATCTAAAATACATCTTTGACTGGATCTATGAATAAATCTATGACTGGGTTTGGACAGTACTGGGTTTGCTTTTTAGGCAAAACAATGAATGATGCAATCTGAAGCTGGTATTGCGTCATACATGATATGAATTGCATCATGTTATTCCTAGAAGTCACGGATGATGCAATCATAACAAAGCTTACATCACTCTGCTGAACAAATTGCCCCATATCAGCTCTAGAAATCATACAGTGTCATGCTTTCTTATTTGTCAGTGTTTGATTTTGCAAAGGGACACATTTCTGTTTAGCCAAAGTGAGCAGAGATGCCTCGTACTTGTGTGAACAGTGCAGATAACTTCTGCTTTGTTTGTGGTGAAGTGACTTTTGCATCACAAAAGTGCAGTATAATCACTATGGTTAAGAAAGCCTATCACCTTTCTTTTGGCTGCAAAATTGGAGATCAGGACAAGAGGTGGGCCCCACACATATGCTGCAACACTTGTGCAACAAATCTTCGCCAGTGGTTGAACAGGAAAAGGAAATCTATGCCTTTTGCAGTGCCAATGATTTGGAGAGAGCCAACAGATCATGCCAGCAATTGTTACTTCTGCATGGTGCCTCCAGTTGGGAAAGGTGTGTCAAAGAAGAAAAAGCAGACTGTGCATTATCCAAACATTCCATCAGCTATACGCCCAGTACCCCATGGAGAAGGACTGCCGGTTCCTGATGCACCAGAATCATTCTCACTTGAGTCAGATGAGGAAGAGGATGAAACTTCTGGTCCTGAACCATCAATGTCACAGGACCCACATTTTCTCCCATCCTCCTCCTCTGAACCACACCTCATAACACAAGATGAACTGAATGACCTTGTCAGGGATTTGGAACTACTCAAGAGTAAGGCAGAGCTGTTGGGCTGCAGACTACAGCACTGGACTCTCCTGGCAGGTGATGTTAGGGTTTCCATGTTCCGTGACCATCAAAAGGATCTTGTCCCATCCTTCTTCATGGAAGGTGATCTTGTAGCCTGCAACAACATCGATGGTGTGATGGCAGCCCTCAACATCGTTCATGATCCAGATGAGTGGAGACTGTTCATTGATTCATCGAAGACGAGTCTTAAAGCTGTTTTACTGCATAATGGCAATGTTTGCCATCAATTCCAGTTGGTCATGCAGTCCATATGAAGAAAACCTATGACAATATGAAACAACTTTTGAGGTGCATAAACTATGACTGACATCAGTGGCAGCTTTGTGGCGATTTGAAGGTTGTTGCTCTCTTGCTTGGTCTGCAGACTGGATACACAAAGTACTGCTGTTTTCTCTGCGAATGGGATAGTCGTGCAAGAGATTCCAGTACATCAAGAAAGATTGGCCACTCCGACAGTCATTGGAGCCTGGGAGGAAAAGTGTTCAGCATCCACCACTTGTTGAATCAAGGAAGATTTTGTTACCACCCTTACACATTAAGCTGGGTCTGATGAAGAACTTTGTCAAAGCCATTGACAAAACACAAGCAGCTTTCAAGTACCTCCGTGGAAAATTTCCAAGGTTAAGTGAAGCTAAGATAAAGGAAGGTGTCTTTGTTGGTCCTCAGATTCGTGAACTTCTTCGAGATGATGCATTTGACCATGCACTGCGTGGCAAGGAAAAGACGGCATGGAAAGCCTTCCAGTTAGTGGCAATAAATTTTCTCTGAAACAACAAGGCAGACAACTACAGGTTGTTGGTGGAAAACCTCCTCAAGGCATACAAAAGCCTTGGTTGCAACATGTCACTAAAGATACATTTTTTGCACTCTCATCTAGATTTTTTTCCACCGAACTGCGGAGCAGTGAGTGACGAGCATGGCGAGCGATTTCACCAGGACATTGCAACAATGGAGAAACGCTATCAGGGCAAATGGAGCCCATCAATGCTTGCAGACTATTGCTGGACAGTGACAAGAGATGCTCCATTTAATGAATACAAGAGACAAGCCAAGAAGCGCCGAGTAGACACTGAACAGGACTAAACTATGTACATAATAGTTTTTTGCCTTTTGTTTCATAATACATTTTATTTATATAACCCTTTTGCTGATTTTTAAAGTGTTACATAAACAGAACAGGTGAAATATTATCATGTAAAGCAACCATAAACACATGAAAAGACCTAGGTTTACAATTTATGATTAAAACTCTACTATCTACACAATATACATAGACATAAAATGTAAAAACTTAAATATCTCAAAACAGTAGCCAATCAGTTGTTTTAATTGTCATATTTGAATTCAGCACATCAAAATACATAATAAATAGCACATTTTATCTCTGAAGCAGATGACTTCTCAAAAATTGTAGACCAGTGTAATTTTTAGTTTCCTGATGATATCTAGTATATTGCATTGAAACTGGGTTGTTCTCCAAGAAAAACGATCTATAAAACCCTTCACTTTTTAGAAAAGCCCATGTTAAAATAAATGTCATGAAAGGCACAAAACTACTAAAATCAAAGAAAACAGTTATGATTTGCTCTTCACTGCTGGCTCTGAATTCAAGCAATTGCACAGTTCTACTGATGTTCCATAGAACATGTACCAAATCCAACATAACTGGCAATAGTAAAGGTGCTTTGTACACGACCTAGCACATTTAACAGCAAAGAAAAACAACAACAAATTTTCCTCATGTTAAGCAATGACCAGGGATTATTTCATCATGGTGAAATGTGACCAAGCTGTATTACACCATGCAATAGCTTTCCAAGGGAACCTCAACACTTGGTTTATTTGAAACTGGACAGAAGCACTAGAAGTAGTATCATGGGGACCAATTCTGTATTGGAAAAGGGTTGGATTAGATGATTTAACAGATCTTTTCCATCTCCCGTTCCTGTGATTTCAGTTAAAAAACTAGTCAATCAATAAGAATGCTATACCAGTTAGCTATTTGCTCTGGAAAATAATACACCTATTACAACAGATGGCACAACAAGCAGAGTGCAAAACAAAGAGAAACAACCAGCACTGGAATGCCAGACAATTTATTATTTTTTTATATTCTGACCTTGGTTATAGATGCCCAACTACCCTAAAACTAGCAGTGAGTACATGAGTAGCTGAAGAGAGAATTTGTCCTATGGTATCTACTCTCTTCTCATTCTCTATATTTAGCGTCTGTTTAGGCGAACACATGCACACATTGAAAGATTATAAAAAGTAATAGTTTCCATGCATTAGGGCAGTAGTGCATCTTTGGTCTGAAAAGTTGGTCAACAAAAAAGAAGAGAGAAAAAGAAAGGGGTTATCATCTATGAACAGTCAAAACAAAAAAGTACCACACAAACAAAGAGGGAAAGTGTTATTTTACTTGTTTTTTGTTAGATCTAAATGATGAATTGTAAACCACCATCCTTTTAAACATCTCTTGTGGCTGCAAAAAAAAAAAAAAAAAGAAAAGTGCCAAAGCAGACATTAATTTTTTCCCTGTATATAAAAATCAACCAACCTATCTAATTTCTATTCATCCTTGTTACTTATAAAGGGCCTGGTTCACTCTGACATTTAGTAGTACTAATTCCATTGAGTACTTTCAATGGGGAGTAATCATGGAGTCAAGTATTACCGAATGTGAGAAGGGGGGGGGGGGGGGAAAGAATCAGGCCCTAGATAATTAATGCACATTTCCATTTCATGAGATTTCTTAAAATAATTTTGTTTATCAGGCTTCATTTCACCCCTAAATTTTCAGAGCAAGATCTGCTCAGTCTATGTTATGCAATTCCCACTCAAGTCAATGGAAACTTTCATGCAAAAAAACTTGGCCAATGTTTTGAAAATGTACGGATGAATGACAACAGAGTTATTTTAAGATTCCTCTTTCCCATCAGGCTACTCCTTATCTTGCAGGGTGAATTCCACTGAATAACACAGAATTCTTCTAAGGAATGGGTAAGCTGTAAGGATATCAGGATTTGGTCCTGGATGGGGGCATTCTTCAAATGTCTCTGCTTGATAACTTAGTTCAATTTGATTGTGGAATTCTGAGGTCTGTTTTGGAGGAATAGTTCTATTGACTAGCATCAAATGCTACTCATTTAACTTAAATCAAGAGTCCCATTGACTTGCTTGGGATTATTCACAGGAGCAAGTCAAGCAGATGCTGTTCTTACTCTATTTTGCCTCCATTTGATTGCCTAGCAGCACTTTCAAAGTATTGGTTAGTAACACTTAATTGAGATTTAACCTCCTAATATTTTAGGGTCTATCTGAGTCCAATGTGCACAAAAATGTAAACGCAAATTTTCGTGCTAAATATGTGCCTCTTCATACATTAAAAATTCTCAAACTAGGATGAGGTCTATCTTTCCACATTGGTTTTATCATCAGACCTGTTGTGGTTTTTCAGAGAATCATAGAAATGTAGGACTGTAAGAGACCTCAAGAAGTCACTAAGTCCAGCCCCTTGCATTGTGCCAGGACCGAGTAAACCTAGACCATCCCTGACAGATATTTGTCCAACTTTTTATTAAAAGCTTCCAATGATGGGGACTCCATGACCTTGCTTGGAAGCCAATTTCAGAGCTTACCTACTTTATAAAGATTTTCCTAACATCTAACCTAAATCTCCTTGCTGGAGATTAAGCCCATTATTTCTTACCTTACCTTCAGTGGACATGGAGAACAATTGATCACTGTCTTCTTTATAACAGGCCTTAACATTTTGGAAGACTCTTATCGGGTTCCCCCCCCCGAGTCTTCTTTTTTCAAGACTCAACATGCCCAGTTTTTTTAATCTTTCCTCATAAACTTTTATTATTTTTGTCGCTCTCCTCTGGACTCCTTCCAAATTGTCCACATCTTCCCTAAATTGTGGTGCCCAGACTTGGACACAGCACTCCAGCTGGGGCCTCACCAGCATTGAATAGAGTCGGACAATTACCTCAGGTGTCTTATATACAACACTCCTGTTAATACACCCCAGAATCATATTAGCCTTTTTTGCAGCTGCAGCACATTGATGACTCATATTCAGTTTGTGGTTCACTATAACCCCCAGATCCCTTTCAGCAGTACTACCATCTGGACAGTTATTCCCCATATTGTAGCTGTGAATTCGAGTTTTCCTTACTAAGTGAAGTACTTTGCACTTGTTTTTATTGAAATTCATCTTGTTGAATTCAGACCAATTCATTTTGAATTTTAAACCTGCTCTCCAAAGTGCTTGCAACTCCACCTAGCTTGATGTCATCTGCACATTTTATAAGCATACTCTCTACTCCATTATCCAAGTCAATAATGAAAATAGTAGGGTTACCATATGTCCGGATTTTCCCGGACATGTCAGGCTTTTTAGATCTTAAATTGCTGTCCGGGAGGAATTTTTAAATAGCTCAAAATGTCCGGCATTTTGCCGGGCGGGGAGGAAGACGAAGAATCTACGAACGCGGGCAGCAGCAGGGAGCACAAGTCTGGAGCCTCTGGGCTGCCTCAGCTGTTGGGAGGGGGATGGGAAGGGGAAGGGGAGTGGAATTCTTGAGCCCACACTGCCCTGGCTGCAGCCGGCAGGAGCGGAAGCCCCCAGGAGACGCAGGATGAGGAAGCCTGGGGAGCTGCAGTAGGAGTTTGGGGCAGCAGGAGGACAGGGCTGCAGGGCAGGGCAGAAGTCCCAATCCCGGGCTGCCTCGGCTGGGGTCAGTTCCCAGCCTGGTTGGAGCCTGGGCTGCCTCAGCGGCTGTTGGGGAGGGGTACGTGGAATTCCTGAGTCCCAGCTGGAGTAGGGGAGGAAGGATGGAAGTCCCCAGCCTGGGCTGTCCCAACTCCTTGCTGGAGCTGGGAGAGGTCCCGAGCCCCGGCTGCTGCCGTGACTGGGGGCAGAAGTACCTCCTCATTGATCAGCCCCATCCACTGTGCGGCTGCTAAGGTTGCAAGCACCTTGTCCTACTACTGCCCCAATCCCCAGGTGGACTTTCCATCCCTGGGGGGGCTCCACATCTGGGTCCCCAGGGGCAGAAGCTGCCAGGACCAGGGGATAAATCAAGGCCTGTGTCTGCACAGTGCTTTGCAGATGAAGGCAGCTAGCCACAAGCGAAAGGTTCTGCTTAACTTTGCTGATTTGAACTTAATATAACTGAATATAAAGCAATTTGGGAATAAAGGAGATTGATACCTGCCACCTTATAAAAGCCTTGTGATTTGGAAAACGTGTGTACATGCATAACAAGTAATGACAAAGTTCCTTCTGAGGGTGAATCTTGTTTCCAGTTCTTCAAGACTAATTGTAAGCAGTTGACTACAATCAACATGTAATATGCTGAACTTAGACCAGTGCTGCTTTTGCAAACAGACAGTTTTACAATGCATGTCACATTTTTTTCCAGATGTTAAATTATATTAACTCTGGATTATCATTTTGGTCTTTTTTTCTGTGCAATTTCAAATTGTTTGAGATGCTGGTAAATGATTGAATTATTAGTTATTTCACACACTCCAAACTAAAATGAAATTTCCATGTATACAATTGAATGGAATATCTATATTCACAGTCTTTTTATCCATTACATAATCATGGTCCTGCTGCTTGATGCATGGTCAGGAATTAATATTTATCTGGTAAAAATCAGCTCTCTTATGCACATACTGGCTTGAGAACGTGTATAACATAGCAGTTCTGGGCTGAACGTGTTTTTGATAAAAAATGATCATTAAACAGCTACTGTATCTGATTTAATTGTAATGTTGAAAACAGAGGAACAAGAATCACTATATTATTAATGCAGAATGTTCTGAATATTTTAATAAATGGCAATTATGGATAACATGCAAGCTAATTTTTAGAGTTTAGAATTCATAACACAACCCTGTAATTCAAGAATTTTAAGTGCCGATGTGATTTATTTTTCATCATTAAGGAGGCTTTCTACTGATCTCAATGGGCATTGGATCAGGACCTATCATACTAGTATCACTCATGATATAATAGGCAACACTGCAATAAAACTATACATATAAAATGATGGGGTCTAAATTAGTTGTTACCACTCAAGAAAGATCTTGGAGTCATTGTGGATAATTCTCTGAAAACATCCACTCAATGTGCAGCGGCAGTCAAAAAAGCAAACAGAATGATGGGAATCATTAAGAAAGGGAGAGATAATAAGACAGAAAATATCATATTGCCTCTACATAAATCCATGGTCTGCCCACAGCTTGAATATTACATGCAGATGTGGTCGCCCCATCTCAAAAAAAGATAAATTGGAATTGGAAAAGGTTCAGAAAAGGGCAGCACAAATGATTAGGGATATGGAATGGCTTCCGTATGAGGAGAGATTAATAAGACTGGGACTTTTCAGCTTGGAAAAGAGACAACTAATGGGGGGATATGATAGAGGTCTATAAAATCATGACGGGTGTGGAGAAAGTAAATAAGGAAGTGTTATTTACTCCTTCTTATAACACAAAAACTAGGGGTCACCAAATGAAATTAATAGGCAGCAGGTTTAAAACAAACAAAAGGAAGTCCCTAATACAACAAAATTCCAGGGACCACTGCAAGTTTTAGCACAAACACTTTTAGTCTAAGATTTTGGTCAGAGCACAATACATCTTTATATACACTGGAAACAGATGTGAAAAAAAATCTACTTGTGTAACACTTAACAGGACAACCACAATACCAATCTACTATCTTTTCCTTGGGAAGGAAAGAATTTGAAATGTGTATAAATCATATAAATTTTGTTTCCTTGTAAAGGCAAAAATTAACATTGACAATCTTGCCACTTATGGCAAATTTGACTTTTTGAATGAATGAATACACAAATGATAAAATCAAAACAATGTATGAAATAAAAATAAAAATATATAACCCCCCCCTCTAAACTCCTTGCTGTAAGAAAGAGTGACTATTATTCACAAAGTCACACTCAGACCTTTAACACTTACCATCTGATTATTCAGAACAATTCAACGTGGTTTATGGTTAGGAGAACACAAGGACAAACTTTGACCCTTTAAAGACAATTCAACAAGAAAAATTCCTACAACTTTACCGCACTCAGAGAAGAATATTAGAAAAGGCTTACCAGGGCCTCCGGTTTGATTGTTGGCCTGACCATAAAATTAGGATCAGGTTGCAGCATGACTGGCTTAGAGACTATAGGTACCACTGGCTGACGCTGGGTAGGTGGGCTTGGTGCAAATTGCTATCGGGGTTCAATTTAAGAAAATTAAAGATAATGCAATTTGTGCAAACCAATCATATTGCAGTGGCACCACAATATACATCACTTCATTGCTATGAACTTATTGCCACTAGTATAACAAATTGCTGTCAGAAGTATTTTATTAACTGATCTACAATGACAATAAGACAAAACATAATGTAATTCCTGGTAGATCTAAATAATGGCTTCTCTTCCTTAAACCATTACTTCAGAGGGATGATGGAAAATTTTATCCCTGCATTTGGCACTTATCCAATAGAGGCAGTGAACTGATTTAAGAGCTAAAGAAGTAATGCTAAAACAATGAATGTAATGAGACAGTGAACCTGAATTGGAATTGTGATAGTTAAAGATATATGGCAGTCAGGTGGCTAAACTGATCTTCTAAAGTGAAATTCACCAGGCCTGTAATTTATTATTATTATTATTCCATTAGAAACGTATTAAAAATCACTCATCTTGGGCTAAGATCAAGAGTTAGTCACAGTAATTAGTCCCTTTACTCTATGAAATACAGTAGATACTCTGAGGCATTTCAGAGTTAATCATCTGACATGTACAAATTAGGTGCCTGATCCTACACTCCTTACTCAGGCAAAATTCCCACTGACGTCAATGAGAGTCTTGTCTGATTAAAGAGTTCAGGACTGAGCCCTATGGGTTTAGATTCTGACTCAGCTCCAGCAACTCCGGTTGACATTTCTCATAGGAAACATGATGTATTCCAGATATCATGCATGTAGAACAAGCTGTTACTATGGAAATGATTGGAATAATTTCCAGTAAATTGGTTACACAATCCCATTTTTACAGCAAAAAGGAGTATGTTTTAGAATTTAGAGAAAAGTTTTGGAGCCAGGTCTTTGAAAGTTACCAGGGAATTCCCTGGAGTAGTGTAATGTTCCTAGCGATCAACTCTCTGAAGTTACTCTGGATCAGGATAATATCTCCAGGAGTCTCACTTACTTCCAGAAACCTGGCTCTACAGAGTGGCCTAGTGGAAGAAACTCAGATCTGGACAGTCTTGAATCAAAACCAATATGAGCTGTTTTCAGCCAAATGGGTGTTCTGAAAAATAGCTCTCTATCACACTCGCTTAGGAATATGAGTAGCTGTATGAACCATCACTATTTTGGAGGGACCAAAGTGAATTTCTTTTTCCTTTATTCATCCTTTCTGTGACAAACTAGTGATGTTTTCACATTTGAAGACATTAAGGGGATATGAAGAGATACTGGTCTGATACTTGGAAGTTGCTTATCACTGATCGACCTTTCCCAAACACAGGAATCTTGGAATATCTCTGGTGCTAGCTTACAGACTCTTAAAATGACTTTAAAATATTCGCTATGCAAGTCCCCTTCACATCTTCAAAAATGTCCATTTTTTACAGCTTACCAGGAAATGAGTCTGAAGTTTTAGATTAGTTATCATGGGGTAATAACTACCTGAGGACTTTTAAACCAATAATGAACTTCCCCATTATCCATTTCAGGCTTAAGTGTTGCCTGAGCCTTGTGCTGGCCCTCTGCACAGGAGTGAATGTCATCCTTTGTGAGAAAATGAACAGTATTTATCAATGTCTTTCCCATAACAACAATGACAGCTGTACTGAACTTTGTGAAACAGTCTAATCCAGTGTTGGGCAACCTGCCCATCAGGGTCATCCGCTGGCAGGCTACCAGACAGTTCAGGAACGGCGAACCACGGCCACTGGGAGCTACTGGCGGCTGTGCAAATGTAAACAAACTGTCTGGCGGCCCGCCAGCGGATTACCCTGATGGGCTGTGTGCGGCTCGTGGACCAGAGGTTGCCCACCACTGGTCTAATCTAATAGCCATAGTATAGAGAAACTATTTTCCAATCAAATAAGTTCCTGATATCCATTAAATTATGATCGCTGTTAAATTCAATTTCCTATGTTTACAAAATACTATAGTTTCATATGTGGTTTCTTTCTTTAAAGGCATACTTTCCTGAAGTGTCTTTTTTTAGTTTGTTCTTATTCTACACACAGGCGACAAATCTAGCCCTGGCCAATGCAGCACTGGGAAATAGGGAATGTACCAGTCTACATCCCCATCAGACGGGTGGGATTGACAAAAGGTGGAATGGCCATCTCAAGAAGGAGGTAAAAATTACCACTTCTCTATACAAGGAACCATGTGTATCCAAACATCTGCCAGCTGGCACATGCTGCTGTGGGTGGCATATGCATTAGCCCACCTAGTGGACAAGATACACCCATAACCCTCAGATCATGCTTCCTGCAGATGTATTATAAAGGCCAATGCATCAGCTTGGTCTTCTCCCATCTCCCTCCTGTGCATAAAAGAGGGATCCTGTCCTGCTGTCCCACAGGAAGGTGAAAAGGTTCTCCATCGTCTTTTTCCGTTCTACACATTCTCCACACCAGTGCTATACAGTGCCTGGGTAAGCCCATAACAACCTTTAAGAAATGAACCCCAAAGACTTTTCCCTATATGCCAGTCTATCAAACTGGACACACACTTTTTCAAGTGTTATTTGCTAGATGCAGTGTATATGTTTGTATTGCATCATGGAACATAAACGGGGAATCAACAGACCCATGTTATGGTAGCAGTTTGTGAATTTATTATAGGAAGAAATTTAAAAATAGCTTCCACTAACATAATACTTGGATTCTACTGGAAATTGGGGGTTACACCCTTTCTTAGCACACATATCTCTTCTAATATGACCCAATGTCTACATATACTTTCAGTAAAACAATCGAAGATTGGTTATATTGGGCTATATTTTTCAGCTGTGACGCTATCCCAAACTGCATTTAAAGTACATAGAATTGTAACTATGTTGTGTGTCTCCCTGACAAACACAAATACACAGTACACAGAAAAAATATTGTACATGCAACATGCATGCTTCAAGATTATATTTCTGAGACTGTTGAAATGTGAAGATTCATTGTTAAGAAAGTATCAGAGGGGTAGCCGTGTTAGTCTGAATCTGTAAAAAGCAACAGAGGGTCCTGTGGCACCTTTAAAACTAACAGAATATATATTTCTGTTAGTCTTAAAGGTGCCACAGGACCCTCTATTGTTGAGAAAGTCTTTTATACTCTTAGAGCTTTGCACTGCTAATTGGTACATGGAGGGTGATATTACCAGGTATCTTGTAAATGCAATGACTGTCTTACACACTGGAATCCAAAGATATTATGGTCATTTTTCAAGGGGGGAAATCATCCCCTTTTTAAATTCCTTGACACTAGCATTACATTGAAAGTTCATAAAAAAGTTTATGACATACCAGTGGATTGCTTGATGCAGATGATATTTTGCCAACATGAGAAGTGTTTCGTAAACCCTAAACAATAATAGCTTCATTACTGCACATCTACTAATCATATTTATGATGCTCAAATCAATTCATGCCACATGTATGAACAGTTCATAGCCAATAATATTTGACAGGTAATTTCACTCCTTCAGCACTGGCAAGCACCTGGCAGAACTTGCAATTAAATGGCCACGGTGAAGAAAATTATTGATGCTAAAAAGATTTAGAAACCTATAACATTAGGAAAGGATGTTTATGAGACCAGAATAATAAATCTTTGTTTACTTCAACTTTGGCTGGTCTAACAACAGGGTCTCGTATTTAAAATCAGATAGATTTATTCAGTTGATTGGGAGTAACCGAGTCAGTTAATGTTTTCAGAGGATGAGATACAAGGAAGGAAACCAGTTACTTCTTTGGGAACATCAAATGTTAGTTTATATTATTTGGGCGAAACACAAAGCTATTTAAGAAGGAAACAGGCACACCAGGCCAGATTCTGAACTCAGCTGGACCAAACCCAAGGTCCATGTGTTCCACTGTCATGTCTCTGACAGTGTCTAGTATCAGACATGTAAGAGGAAGGTGTAAAAAACCCCACAATAGGCAGAGTGGGATAATCTTCCTGTCTTTAGTAATTGAGCTATACAGCTAGGCCAGATTCTGATGTGAAACCCCACTGAAGACAAAACAATGGGTTTATATGCATATAATAGAGTAAGATTGGCCCAATATTAATATTTTATTAAGAGCTAAAATCTCCTCTCAGATCTACCCTTTATTGAGTTTGGTGGCAGCTGGTGGGTGCTTAGAACTTTTGAAGATTAGGTCACTTATTTAGCTGCCTAATGTAGATTAGAAACCACCCAGGGCCTTCACCCCCAGAATATTTATTGGGTTACGACAGGCTATAAACATTTATAAATGGCTCTTGAGCCCAAAAAGGTTGAGAACCACATTTAGAAAACCCATCTTCCATAAAAAGATGTAGCAGTTGTTCTAATTCCAGAGAAACTAAAATGTTCTTGAAATGTGATTATAAACTGTGTTTATGGAGTCCCCTCAATAATCAGACTATGTTTATAACAAAACAAAGATTCATAATTCACTCTTCTAAAACTATCCTTTAAATAGAAATAATCTGCACATTTTCACAGAGAACTAAGAAGTCATTTCAATCCTTTGCCCATTTGTCCTTCCCCTGTTCAGCTGCAATACCCACAACACAGTCATTATTATTCCAAATGATCTTGCAGAAAACCACAGCACACAATGCAGTGAATCCATGCAGAAAAACATGCAGAAAAACTACCACAAAGGGTCCCAGCTGAACTGTTTGAAACTAGTATAAAATATCTGCAGAAAGATCTTTTATTACAAAGATTTGAGTGTGTGCCTGATGTTATAGTCCTTAGTAAAGAAAAGTACACGTATAATGAAGTCACAGAAATATTTTCCCCTGAGTAATGGGATTTAATATATGATTTTTTTTAAATATTCAGTGTAGACCCTCTTTTTGAATAAACCTAGTGAGTTTGTAATAAGGGACAATCAGAGTATTTCCCCAGAAAACTAACTACTAAAATGACAAACCCTCAGATTTGTAGTAAGAATGTTTAGCCTTGTTCCCATCAAAGGATTACTATTGGTGCTTAAGAGTTCAAAAGTTTCTGAGCATGTGACTTCAACCTAATGGTTCTCTGTCCAATATTTTCCCTGAGTAAAACAATTCAGGGTCATATTTAAACCATATTAGCTGAATACTAATATTCTACTTTATAGATACTTTATATCTCATTCAACTACAAAATAATCTACTTTTTGTTTTTCTGTGCAGATATAGTTAAATAGGTCACATGATTTCTTTGTATTTAAAATATGATGGGCTATCGTTAATAATGGTCAAGCAGAAAAGATGCTATTAACTAATGCATTCTGCAAAAGATATTTGCATGCAGAAGATCTGGAACATTATGCAGAACAAACACACAAATATTCTCCACCTGCTATTTGTACACATCACTAATGAGAATGATGTATATGCAATGAGAGGAGAATATAATTAAATTATACCTTTGGACTTGATAAGTAGGTCTTTTCATTATTCTGAGAGCTAATGGGTCCAAACGTAGATCTTCCTCTGTAATTTTTTGCTTCCCATCCATTCAAGGACTCTGTAGGGCCAGAAGAATGGTAACTCTGGTTTCCCATTCTTTCTTCTAACAGGGTGTGTGATACACAGAGAGATCCAGTGAGTTGACTGGGTAAGAAGGCAGGGGGAGGAGGTGGGGGAGTATGCATCCCAGTGGATGATGATAAAGTCACCCGTGAAGCTGCAGAAGGTGAAGGGGCTGCACTTCTTGAAGATGGGACATTTGGTGAAGAAAGTGGATGAGCTGCTGATGTTGCAGAAGTTGTGTGAGGTGTTGGAGGGAGAGGTGCTATGCGTTTTGTAGGCTTGTCAACTTCATCCAGGTTAATATCATCAAGGTCTGTGGTGTGAAGCTGCAGACCACCTGCAAACCTCCGCACTGATGTAGCAGAAGCAGAAGTATGTCCACTTGTCAGCTGGTGTAATGACAACAGAGATCTGCCTTAACCGTGCACTTGCCTATAATGGACCTGAACAAACTAAAGGCAAGTAGTAGGACACCATAAGCTATAATTAACTCAGTACTGTAAGGTCCTGGGTTCTTATTAAAAAAACCTGTACACAACTTTTTCCTGAAGCCTTTTTGTGTACAAAGAGCACTTACCCCAGTTTAAAAAAATACAGTTAATAGAAATACAGTACATAATTGCTGTGCTGGGGAAATAAAAAGAGCAGACACAAAAAGCAAAACAAACAGGAAAAAAAATGCTCATTGCAAAAGTGGCTGATGTAAGAGGAGAGCACTTTACAAGCAGCTCCTGAAATTCTAAAGTCATTTAAAAGGATTTCCAGACCAGATTAAAAAAAAAGCCATGAATCTGGAGTAAAGCTTGTAAATACATATCAATAAGGGGAAAATCCTTAATCAGCACTGAAGTTTAAAGAGAAAAAATAGAGTGCTGGGAATTCATGATTAAAATACCCAGCCAACCTAATACCACCCTAGAGTCCTGAGTGTCTGATAAGCAGTTCTGGAAGTACATCCACCTGGATTGTGTATGTGATAGTGATGGTGTTGGATGTCCTGGTAGGTGGAAGCTATATGCAGGATAGTGGGGCACATATGTGGGAGGAGGGGAAGTGCTTGATTTAGTCTCAATGAGTTTGGTGTTGTCCAAGCAAATCTATGCAGAGCTTAGACAATGCAGAGTAGCCCATGCAGAGCTTGAGTCCTTGCTGGGCTTATGAACTCCACAGGAATCAATACAGGAACTAAATGTTCTGAAGAAGTGAGTACATTAATCCGGATTTGAGGAGTGGAGAAGGGATTCTATATGAATGTGGTCTAAATGTTTCCAGTAGTCATTTGGCATGGATCATATTAAAATGTTTGTGAAAGTTCACTTAATCAGTATTCTCTTATCCACTATTTTGTCCACTCCCTGGAGGAATGATTAAAGAGGCATAAATTACCCCTAGAGAAACCAAGATATTTATCCTAGTCTTATTTGACTTTACTTCTTCAGATGGATTACTGCTCTGTCCATAATGATAATCTCAACTAAGTACCATAGAGTGGCTCCACCATCTAAGAGGCTGCTCTTCAACCCTAGGGAACTTCTGCTTGTTTTAAGGACATATTACAATTAATAACAAATAATAATACATAATGGCTGTTAATAGCTCAGACAGGTTAATCCCTCAGAACCAACCTGTTCTCTTGATTTATACCGGTTTAATCTCCTCAA
Source organism: Malaclemys terrapin pileata (assembly GCF_027887155.1). Lineage (NCBI taxonomy): Eukaryota > Metazoa > Chordata > Testudines > Emydidae > Malaclemys > Malaclemys terrapin. The sequence continues at coordinate 50,255,470 of NC_071508.1, read as the reverse complement.
ATAGTTTTACGGTAATAAAGTAATTAGTACAGTAGTGTGCTAGTAAATAGTTCCGAGCAGCAGAGCTCTGAAAATATGTCAAGGAGTTTGGCCCCAATATCAAGCCCCTTCATTTCCACCACCGAATGGGACTGCAATCCATCAGATTGCAGCTAGTGAGTGCAGAAGGTGTGGGGAATTTCTGCAGAAACATATCCCTCTCCTCAAGAGACTCTTCCATTGGAGAGCCACATGGCTCTGGGCACTGGGCCAGGAGGAACAGAGGACCAGCTGCTCTCTGCTGACTCTAGAATTATCCAAGTGGGAGATCACCATGCGTCCTCTCTGCAGCTGCTATTGTTAATTCCCAAGGGAAGTCATCCTGAAGCAGCTGTGCTGGGAGGGGAGCCAGAGCAGCAGGATGGTGGGAAAACATCTCTGTGGATATGGATTTATAAGGCCATAAACCTTTCTCTATGTGCCCCCTCTTCTCAAACTCCTCCCCTTTAAGGGGAAGATTTGAATGAAAGTTTATTAAGTGACTCTTGTAGAGTTCCCTCAGCTTTTGTCTGCTTTCCTTACATAATTTCAAGTGAGGATATGATTTGGCCCTTTGTTATCCCTATCTCTCCAAGGTACTAGGATGCATTCAAGATCCTGAATATCAATGATTCCATCCTCAGAGCATTCTTGCCTGGAAAGCATCATTATTTCAGGTGGTAAAGTCCTCATAGTCTTGAGTTTGAATATGGCTAGCAAAAGCCATCCTAGCCAATCTAGCAGGGTCAGCTAACAGGATACAGAACTGTCAAGTGGTCACGCTGCTTTTCAGTGGATGTCATGTGGTCACATTTACCAATGGCAATGCATTTCCCAAAGAAGATAGCGCCCTGAAAAATGTGCAGATGTCAAATGCTAAATACCGTCTATGTCAATCTTAAAGGCTGAAAAGGGAAAGAACGGAAGAGGTTCTTCTCACTGACACCCTGCAAAACCTCCCTGCCTCTCTATGAAACATACAAAAGTCATTTAGATATCACAATGGAGGGATAAGCAAGAGCTTTCTTTTACCTCAGGAGAATCATTCTCCACAGAGGAGATTTGTTCTAACCGTGTCTGACAAAGTCTTTCCACCCAGTGCTGAACCTTTTCTGATTCCTCCAGATCTTCTCGCTCTGTCTCAGATACCTTAGTCATATCACCGTGGCATAAAAAAAGGTTAATGGGTTTACACCACACACAAGATTAGAAGATACAACATGTATTTGACTTTAAAACACTTTCTGAAAAAACAATCACGCTCTTGTGAATCATTTTCTATTTCACTGCCTTCCATTAGGCCTGTCCTTGAAAACCCCTAAATATCCCATGTGAGAGTACTGTAGTCTTTAAACCAGTAGGGCTACCCATCTGAGGAAGAAGTGCTCTTGTGAATAAGAAAGCTCAGGATACGGTTTCTCATCCGTTAGCAACAGAATAGTGTATTTTGTTATCCTGTGTTTAAGTATCTGACACATTGGAACAAACTCTCCAGGGAAACCAATAGTGTTATACTAGCAGATAATTTGAGCCACTGTCTTTTTGACATGCAAAGATTTAATAAACTTTCTACAAAATCCCCAAAATCCCACACCATATTCTACTTTCCTCCCATTTCCTTTTATTGCAGTTTGTTATAATTTCTCCTCTCTATTTTTAAGTGCATGCCTTGTTTGAAAAGAACTCAGTCCTTCCTTTAATTTTACATCCAACATAGTACTATGCTTTGTTACCTCAATTTAAACATTTTCTTCATTTGCTCAGGTCATATTGTTTCTGATTTTTAGTAGTTCTTTTTTTTATATGTTTGTCTTGCACTGAATTCCCGCTTTTCATTTTTACAGATATTCATATTTTTATTACCAAAAAAGCAAGCTAAGAAAAGGAAAAAGGTGGGCACTGATCTCAACATAAGCTTAGTATTCTTCACTTGTTGCCAGGTATACTGAACGAGATCCGTAATTTGTTATTTTAAATAACCCACATCTGCAGACTAGGCAACGGCCCACCTCAGCAAGGTACCTTAAGTACCATAAGGTACCTTTTAAGTCAATAAGACTACACACGTTTTGAGTTAGACACATGCTCAAATACCTTGCTGAATTGGGTCCTAGACACCCATGAGAGTAAAAGAGTTTTGCCTGCAGAAGGAAAGCAGGATAAAATAGAAGGAAATAATAAAATTATAAAGAAATATAGTCCAACACTTATCACAACATACCTCTTGTACAAGCCGGTTGATTTTCAGCTGTTTTTCTTTTTCCAACATCCCTTCTTTTTCTTTGGCAAGTTTTTGCTCAAACTCCAGTTCCTTTTTACACTTTTTCTGTTCACACAGACTGTCACTCTTCAACTTCTTTCTCTCTTTCCCTTTCTGGGAGGTTTTTTTTATTACACAAAATAGTAGTGTGTATACTTTACAATGGCTTAGAACACTGCAAAACTTTGAGCTCCATTGAGCCTTTACATACCGGAAAACCTGTCTTGGAAAATTAGCCACTTTCTGTATGTATACATAAGTGTGGTGGTTGTTTTTAAAACAATTCTAAAAACCAGTCCCCATCATATTGGGTGAAATTCATTCTTATTCAGAAGGCAAACAGAAGGCCTATGCATCACTTAAGGATCATACAATGTTGGTACTGTTAAATACTTCTTTCCTCTTCTATACAATTTCAGCATGTGGGTATGCTGGGATTGTAAGTGAGAGTTATGATATTCATAAATAGTCTACCATAAAGTCGTCATTTCTCACCCTTCTGTTTGTCATTAATTTCATGATGGCTTTCACATAAGTACTCATGTATTTACATGTAGGAGTGAACCCTTCCCTTTTAGCCTGTAAAAAGCCTTTATTGCATCAGCCATCCAAAGCACCACATAACATGCATTAGGAAAGACAGAGCAAACAATTGCAAAGAAAAGGCTTAGATCAGTGCAGTGTACTAAGGAGGCAGTGTGTCTGAATTTTAGGGATGGCAAATGGGAGCTACAGGATTAAATGTTCTCACATGCACTGGCCACTTAAAGATGAGCTAACACTGCACAAAGCAATCATACGAGTTACATGTATGATAATTTATTCTTGGCTTTAAAACAGTGCAACTAAAGGCCCCTGAAACTTCTGGATAGAGACTTTGAAGTCTGTGCTCTAGTTGTCAGAGAAAGAAAACCTGCTCCCCTGATTAGTGACCATCCGCTGGGTTCCCTGAGGCCAGGTAGTAGTGCAAGAGGATAGCCTGCATACTCCAGTTTCCCCATCCCCAAGCTGCACAGTGAAGAGGAGCTGGCTGGTTTCTTAAAGACTGCCAGTGCAGTGAAAGGCTGTGCTCCAGGCTTGGTTGTTAGAGGAGACACAGCACAGTGAGGAAGCATGAGCTGTTCCTCTTTTCAGCCAATAGCTCTTAACGGTGGTTTGGGGAACCCAGGGCACAGTGACAAGCATGCTACAATCATTCTCTGCATAACGGGATTAATTTATCAGCCCTGCGATACTGGAGCGAAATGTAGCAGCTCACACCCCTAATCTAGGCAATAACCATTTGGAGGATTAAAAAAAATAGATAGGCATTCTTCTTGCTGGTAAAAAAGACCTGCCCTAATGTGTGAGTGATTAGAACTTGACATTGCTGCGATCAGTGAGGTTTTGTATTGTATTTGCTTCACAATTAATTTGGCTATTGTCGCAAAGATTAACCTTAACAGGTAAAATGACTATGTCGTGAAAATGATTTAGTAGCAGCAAACACCTAATTTCTAATGCCTGTGTTTTAGCCATGATGTTTAGTTTGTATTACAAACGTTTTCATGTTTTGTTTAGAGCTAGTTACTGTTCACACCATTCACTGGGACATTACTTCATTCTTTACAAAGAATGGTAAATATAGCATGGTTCATGTGATAGATGGTAACATTTTATAACGGTAGATGAAGACTCACACTGAGCTCTCTGTATGATACTGGTGCTGCAGAACAGCAATGTGTTCCCATTAATCTTAGCTGAACGTACTACCATAGCTCAAGTCAAACTCTACAGAGCCTGAGCCAACCCTTCCATAGATCATTTTTAATGGATTCATAATTCACTGTTTGCAATTTGCTCTGTACTAAAAATATCTTTAATAGGAAGTGAATTTCTTTTACAAAAATTGGTTTGTTGTTTTTGTGTGGGCTGAAACATTTTAAAGACACACAAAATAAAAATAGTTTAGATTAAAAATATATTTTTTCAAGTTTGTAGTCTATTGTGTGCATAGATTTCAATAGTGGGTAGATTAGCCCTTTAATATTTTCCAAGTGCTTTGAGAACTTCTAAACATATAGAGGGGCAAAGCATATAATTATACAGAATAACTTGGGCAGTAAAATCAATTTGCACTTTTACAGCACACCTTTTGTTTTTCTGCCATATAACCAACTGTACTGATGCTGGCTAGAGTATGAGATACATTTCTGAGTCCACATGGTGGTCAGCACTGACATGTTAACGTTAGCCAACAGCAACAAGTGGTATCTGAGATGTTGCAGAGTTGCAGACGTTTCCTATCCTATGCATACAGAAATAATTGTGGCTTGTAGTAAAAGATGACCTTTTAAATGGTGACTGTGGTAGATATAGCTGACAAGTCCAGGCTATGATCCGGATTTCCTTGCACACCCAAAACTATAAATGAATTGATGTAGAAGCAATGCAGGATCTGGCTCTGGCTCTATGATGGCTCCACAATTAAGTCCCTAATTGGTTTTGATCATCAACCTGGTACTCTGAAACCAGTAATATAATGTTCATAATAGTGTCAAAAGATACTGAAAAAGAAAAGAAGAAGAATGTACCAAGAGGAACAGAATATTATTTGAAACACTACTGCATGCTTTAGAGATGATACTTAAAATATACTACCCTGTTTACCAAATTTTAAAAGTATGTATTGATTGTTTTCTTCCATTATGAGTCAAATTCATTTCTGTTTAAAGGTCTATTCACCACGTAAGCTCCCACTTACTGATAAATTTCCAAAGGCACAAATGGGAACTAGGCACTCAATTCCCATTTATTTTTTGCCTCTGAAAATCTCCCTTTTAAGCACTATTTCAAAGGCTTATGGGGAACATAAGATTTGCAAAGGGGAGCATCCCATTGGTCCAGTCTTCCAATGTGTTGAGCATCTCCTGAAAGGTATGGCTAGCTATCAATTCCCATTGCAATCAGTGGGAGTTGAGAGCACTCAGTACTTCAAAGATCAGCCCCTCTAGCTGCACTCCAAAGAAACTTGCTTGTACATGCACATGTTAAATGAGAAAGCATTTGAATATACTGAATCCATATGAAGTAAGATAGTCGGTCACATAGTGCCACACTTAGAAATAAATGTACATTGCTGTACAATTTATTAAAAAAAATACAGAGGAGAGAAAGAAGTAATTTCAAATGCAAAACCCACAGCAAATTTTCACTTATATCTCTACACACTTTGTACCTTGCGAATTGTGGGAAATTTCCCTTCATATCGATAAAACCATCCAAAAGCTATAAAAAAAAGCAAAGGAAAAATATTTGCTGGAGAAAAATCCAGAACTGGTTTAGATCAACCCGGGTCCATATGTAACTGGTTAAAAGCTATTTGAAGGCAAAATAATAATGGTATTAAATGTCTGTAGTGTTGCATTGTATTAAATGATGGTATTAAATGACAGTTCCTTTATCAAATTTGATCAAAAAGCAGCATCTGTACATTTACTAACATGTTTACCTTATTGATACACTTTTTATGTGAAACGAAACAGATGCAACAGACAGCCTCTATACAAAACCTGACAGTCATTCTTATTGTTATTAGATGCACATTGTCATGCCTATTGCTTTATATTCATTGTAACAATTTGTTAGCAATAACATATTGAATGAAATCAAATAAATGATTCAAAAACATCCAAGCTTGTGCACAACATTTAGGGAAACAACAAAACCCTTCATTCCCCATATGAAGTATTTTTGTTTTTTTGGGGGGGGAGAGGGGGGAAGAAGAAAATTTTTTTTTTCTTAAAGCCAAGTTCATAAAGTTTAAAACCATACTGTTGGGTAATGCATAGGACATACAGTAACTCTATTTTTGTATATAAATCTGCTGATGATACAAAGCTTAATTAATAGCATCCACTTTTTTAAAATTTACTGACAGTGTCTGTATTCATTTCAGGTGTCTCTAGAGCACAGTAGCAGCAATACGTATTCTGAGCGCTGTAATTTTGCTAGCATTTACCATCCAATGGACTGTGGGTCCTGACCTAGCAACTGAAAGCAGCAAGAGGAGAAAGTGTTCAGTCCAGTGTCAAGACTAACTGTCAAGAGGAAACGAAATGTATGAAGAATCTGAATCAGGATAGGAAGCCAAGGCTGAAGAGCAAACCTGTTTGTTCTGCTTCGTGATCACTCCATCCATGTCATCTGCTGCAAGTTGGTCATGTGCAACTCCCTTTAAATCTACTAAAGAAACAAAGGAAGGAGGAAATGAGGACAGAGAAGTGATAGGGTAACTGAGGTTTCCACAAGGTAAAAAGGGAACCGCACTGAGATCTGTAAATATAATGAAAAAAACCAAGGTATAAGCAATTCCTGGTTTACCCTGAAGAAAATAAGGTCTTCATACAGCACCATGGCCTGCAATGCACTGTAGCTAGGCTGGGTGAGGAACCTGGTGGCTACTCTGAAGTTTGACCATCAACAGTTATCTCGGGTCTAACTTCAGAGAGAAACGCCACCGCTTTCCCTTATACTATAGTAGACCATAGATTATGGCCCCACTGCAGAAGGCACTGCACAAACACAGTAAGAGCAAATCTCTGCCCTAAAGAGCTTCCAATTTAAATAGACAAGAGAAATGAACAGTGGGAGAAAGGAAATATCAACACCTTCGTTTTATGACTGGGAAACTGAGGCATAAAGATTAAGCAACTTGCACAAGATCATGCAGGAATACTGGGGCAGAGTCAGGAATTGAACCTAGATTGCCTGAGCTCCAGTCTAGTGTCTTACCAGTACTACTTTCCTACTTCCTGTTGTGCATAATAGTGCTTCAAAGCATCTGGGCTTTTTTAGTTTAGCCAGTTCCTGATTTAGCCTTTTATCTAGAAGTTAAGCTTCAAACCATCCTAATTGCCTTTGAAAAGCTCAGTCCAGCAGCCAGGCTTACAGCTAATGGGAACTTCTACGAAAAGTTAGAGTGCACAAACAGCAGTTTCTTACTGAACAGATCCGCTCCCTGTGATAAATCCTACTGAGGCAAAATGCCCTCTGACTTCAAGGGAGTTTTGTCTTAGTAAGGGCTACAACATTTTCACAAATTATTTTCTGGGGAGGGAAAAGGAGGAGTGAGGAATAAGAGAGGGCGAAAGGATGGAATGGGAGCAGAAAAGGTGTGTGTGGGGGAAAGGATACCACAGTGTGAACGGATTAGACAACTGAAAAGTGAAGAACACGTGTCCAAGACTTATGGAATCCACAGTAGGAGATGTGAGTGTTTGTCTCCTTCTAGTTTCTGGTCCACATAAGATATTAATGTATTTGCTTTATGTGCCAGACAAAGGTCTTAGGCCCCAAATCAGTACACACTTATAACCATGTGAGTGGTCCCACTGAGGATTAAGTAGATCTGCTCACATGCTTAAAGTTAAGCAGATTCTTAAGTGCTTTGCTTTATCAGGGCCTTAGCATAGAAGGGCCTAAGCTCAATCCACATTTTTCAGTCTCATTTTTCATACCACTTGCAAAATCATCAGAATGCCAACAGCAAACAGTCAGCAGATCAGTCAAAACCCTGAGTTCCAAAAGTCATTCTTCATGTGAAGAATGAAAGTTTAAGTCACGCTTTCTATAAAACTCAGAACAGGTTTCAGTAAAGTATAAAAACTGAAGGGAATAATTTGCTAAGAACAGATATTTACTACAACTGTTGGAGAAATTCAACCATCCCTGAATATATCTGTATTTCACAAAGTTGGAAATTTCAAACTGATCTGCATTTGATTTGTCAAGCAGAGTAGGAATATTGTAGGTTTTTTAAAAAAAGATCAGCTTGCTCAGAGGTTTATTGCTGCAGTTAAAAAGGTACTGCATCTTTACAGTGTGATTTACAAGATTGTACAGGAGACTGGGGCATTTTTCAGAGTTTTGTTACAATTTCTAAAGAAATAAATATTTGCTAGAGCCTGTGCTGCATATTTGCACAAGTGTGTCACAATAGCCACTAGATCCCTTGATTTATTTAGGGGACAAATGTTTAAACACAGGACATGAGTGTGCCCCCAAGAATGATCATGCATTAGACACAAAAGACCCATATTTGCAAATGCAAAACAGTAATAACAATAAATAATAGTACTAATCCCTAGCTCTTATATAGTGCTCTTCATCTCAAAACACTTTACACAAGGAGATCAATATCATTATCTCCATTTTAAAGAAAGGGAAACTGAGGCACAGAGGTGCGAGGACTTGGCCAAGGTCACCCCAGCTGCCCAGTGGGAGAGCTGGGAATAGACTCCCAGTCCAGTGTTCTACCCATTAGCCCACATTGCCTCTCCATAGTAATCATCATTAGCCTATTTGCATGCACAAATACCTATCAACATGCAAATGTGAGCTTTTGCAGGTTCAGTGAAGGCACATGCATTTTTGAAGTGTCCTAGTGTGGCAGTAAGTTTTCAGGGTTCTCAAGCTTTAGTTGACATGGCTGGTATTTCTTTTTCACTCCTACAATTCACCCCATTTTGATTTCCGTAGGATATTAAAGACCCACATTCTTAATTACATTGAAATGCCTTAAGTAACAGCAGAGGAGTAAGCTGTTAAATATAATCGAATTAGGGACCAGATCACCCATCCTTGTGATGAGATGTCCACCCCACACTAGCCCTGAGTGGGTTATTGTGGGCCAAGAGGGGCCCTTAACCTTATATGCTCCACCTGGCAGATGAAGCCCATCTGGGAAGAGGAAATCCAAGGGGAGTATAAAGCCAGGAAGTGAGCATGGGAAAGCATCTATAGCACTCCCTAGAGGGAAAGGGAATTGGCCAGGCACAAGGAGGAGATCAAGTCCTCGGCTCCTGCCCTGGACTTGAGAGTCTTACAAGTGGCCTAGAGGGATGAAGCAGCTATAGGGAGTGATGGAAGCTCTGGTGGTAAACTCAGAGACAGGCAAGAGAGAGGTGTGGCAGGAAGGAGTCCAAGGAAAAAGCAACAGGTCAGATTGGGCAGACTGAGGTTGCTAGTCACAGGGTCCCTGGGATGGAATTTGGAGTAATGGGTGGGCTCAGGTTCCCCTACCAGCCACTGGGAAAGTGGCACTGGAGATAGACTTGGAATAGAAGACTGCCTAAGACAGCATGTGGACAGTTGGTCCCGTGGGACTTTGTTAACCTGAAAGGAGGGAGACCATATAGTGACCTGGCCAGAGGGCCAACTCAAAGAGGAAGCACCCAAGTCTCAAAATAAATAAAATAAATATATGGAGATATACTTATCTCATAGAACTGGAAGAGATCCCAAAAAGTCATCCTGAAAAGTCCTCTGTCTTCACTAGCAGGACCAAGTACTGATTTTTCCCCAGATCTCCTAAGTGGCCCCCTCAAGGATTGAACGCACAACCCCAGGTTTAGCAGGCCAATGCTCAAACCACTGAGCTATCGCTCCCCCTCAAAGAGAGAGGGGCCACGGCACGAGCAACTGATGGAAGAGGCACCAGATGGTATGAAAGCTAATTCCCAGACACAAGGATGCACACTTGTGGAGAGCCGACCCCTTCACAATCCCATGTGGAAAGCAGCAGGGGGAATAATTTATGCTCACAACATTCCCATAAGGTGAATGGAGCTTATCTCCTCCTGCAGAAAATGGTCCAGGGCTCATCCTCAAACAGAGCAGGCCCCTAGGAATCTGCAAGGATTGGGGCCCATGCATCAGCTTTGGTCCTTGGCGGCATATCCTGGCGTTCCTTATGCAGAAAAGATAATGCGGCCCCAAGTAAGGTTCTACAAGGGTGGACTGGAGGTAGGGGTGGAAAGAATATGTATTCCTTTGGTCCTGCCCTGACTCACTCAGTCTCCTCCCTCTCCCGGTCCCCTAGCACAGAGCTCTGCCAGGTCTGGGCAGGGAGGGATGAGGGTGCTGCTGGGGAGCTGGCATTCCTTTTCTATGCAGATCAAGATGGAAACTGTGAACCACCTGGAAGCGCTCTGCAGACTGGTGTTAAAGAAGTTTTGAGGGATAGCCTTAACATATCACTGGCACGAATCTGTCAACTCACATTATTATTGCTACCCTTTGTAGGAGTCCTTATCTGATCACCTTAGAGAAACAGGAAGCTATGAGTAATATTGAATTTCCCTTATTACCTTAACACGCTGCTAAACTGACAGTCACAAATTAAAGACTAGAGGCTGTAAGAATTAGAAAGTGTAGTACAATCTTATAGATGCAAACTGTGGCAATGTGTTTAGACTGCTATGACATCTTCAATTAGCCACATAGAAATCCTCACCTAGATATAAAATGTGCAGTATAATCCATGTGGAAGAATTGGTAGTTACCAGGGATGTCATGCACATTAATGATACCAAGTTATCGTCCCATACATGTACAACCAACTTGTGTGACCTTTTAGTTTGGAGGTAAAGTCTTGGGAGGTTTGTATCACTGAAGCTGAACAAAGCTCCATAACTAACTCAGTGCTCTATGTACAATAAATAGGCAGTATGCCCTTTCCCAGGACTCTGCAAATGGTGCTTTGCTGGGCTGAGAACCATGTCAGAGTCAGCAGACGGGTGTCAGGAGGCAAGCAGCCTCACAGTGGGCCTGGATGGGGACAAGGTGTTCATTTATTATCTTCCTACCAGGCATCACCTGAAGGTGCTGGAAGATGGATAACCACTCTCTCCTCAAAGATAAGTAGCAGGAAGGAGTTTACAGGACACCAGGCAGAGATTCCCACATCCTCCAAAGACTTAAAAAGTAAGGCGTCTGGGGTCCTAGTTGAGGGGGAGGGTTGGCAGTGGTTTACACAAGCCAGATATTTCATGTGGACTTGGACCACGGTGATCCACATGTTTCAGTTGGTAAAGCTCAGATGAGCTTTTTTTTTATTTTTTATAAATGGAGATATCCCATCTCCTAGAACTGGAAGGGACCTTTAAAGGTCATTGAGTCCAGCCCCCTGCCTTCACTAGCAGGACCAAGTACTGATTTTGCCCCAGATCCCTAAGTGGCCCCCTCAAGGATTGAACTCACAACCCTGGGTTTAGCAGGCCAATGCTCAAACCACTGAGCTATCCCTCCCCCTCAAAAAGCTGAAAGCTGCACGTTGCCCTCAGCTCTAGTGGTAGCTCCAGTCTCTCTTTGCCAAAAACAGGAAGTTCTATATAGATTTCGCCTTTAAAAAAAAAAAAGCGAACACCCTCCCCTTTTCTCCCAGTAATAAAGCCAGAGCACCAAGCCACTGTGTCTTCAGCTGTAAATACAGCATTATGTCTCTGCATCCTATCCCTCCATCTCTTAAGATCTCTCCCAAGTCAAAGATGTCAAATAGGGAAATGAAACCAAGTCACCTGCAGTATTTTTCTGAATGTCTACTGGATACAGAAAGCTCAACACTCATTTAAAGTAAAAGATCAGAAAAACTTCGAAATGGGACCCAAGTAGCAAAATGCCAGTAAATCCTGTAATCCGTTATGCACTGACATAGGCCAAGAGATTAAAATAAAACTATGAATGCAACATATTTCCATCTAAGTCATTCACACACACATGCTGTATAAGAATTTTGGGTAGATTTTCAAATGGGAGCTGAGTTTTTTTTAGGCACCTAAATGAAGTGGCTAGACTTTCAAAAGTGTTCAGAGTGAGCACATAGCAACTCTGATTGAGAACAGCTCAAAGAAAATCTTGCTTTTAGTGCACACGAAATGTGCCAGGTTGACATCTCTGGAGACTCAGGCTCCCTGAATAGAAACAGCCTGGACAACAGCAAAATACACCCCCCACCCCCACGATGCAGCTCACCCCTGACCTAGAGAGCTCATCGTCATGGTAGGAAGTGCAGTCTCCATGTCAACACATTTCTTGGCTGAGACTGTGCACACGGCTGACAGTTAGTGTGGCAGTGAGTTTTGTGACAGATGTCTATTAAATGGGAACTGGATGGAGACAACTAAACTCATCTCTCATAGAGCTCCAAACAGCCATCAGGTGTTAAGTTTTAGTCATGGCTGACATAGGTTAGATTTGAACTGGTGAAAACACTCCATCTCCATGACCATTGTTGAGTCATAATATTGTTCCTCAAACACAACTGTTTCGCCCACTGACTAGGATGGAATCAGTCACTTACTTCTGTGTTTAGGAGCAGGGGCTAGATGTACGTCTGCAGTTACAGTTTTTACAGGCATAGGTGGCTCTTTAGGCCTCCAATCTTCTTCCCATTCCTTTTTAAATTTCTCTTCTTCTGCTGTTATCCTAAATACATATAGAAGAAAAGTATTTCTTGAAATTCTCATTTAAAAATATAACTTTGTAAACTACAAATTATTTATTTTTCTTAATTTGAAATACAAACCATTTCCTTCCAACTCAGCTAAAAACCCAAACTTTAAACATATAGCAATGGCTACTATTTCACTTCTGGTCCAACTAATATATTCAACTGAACAGAAAACACACTGAAATAATAAGCAAACTCTTCTTGTTTGTGTTCTAATGATAATATATACTTTTTTGTGTTTCAATACTAATGAGATACGGAGGTAACTCATGCAAAATACAAGTCACTGCCTTTATACAAGCATGACAGACACACGTATAAACTGGTAGAATTGCACACTGGGGTAAGGCTTGGAGAACACCTTATAGAATCAATGATTTTTAAGACCAGAAGGGATTATGATGATCATCTAGTCTGCCTGCCTGAAAAACCCAGAACAGGGAACCTACCTCACCGAATAATTTCTACATCGAGGCCGTAACTTCTGACTGAGCTATAGCATATCTTTTGGAAAGACAACCTGTTGTGACTTAAAGACTTCAAGTGACAGAGATTCCATTACATCCCTAAGTAAGTTATTCCAATATTTACCCGTCCCCACTGTTAAAAATGTGTGTCTTATTTCTACATGATTTATTTCCATTTAAATTATTGCTTTTTGGCATAGCTAGAGCACACAAAAAAAGTAGCTGTACCCTGACAGGAGTTGGCTCAAGAAATAACTATAGCTGAGACAATTAAACAGTGACACCCCTGTATAATTAAATTCATCGTGTCTGGAGAAGTACTTCTAACAAAAACGAACACTGTGACACTCTAGAAAGGGAGAGTTCAGAAAAATAAATAAACTAGTTTAAAAGAATCCATGTATGACACCCTGGCATCACAATATTCACCACTGTCATGCAATTAGGATATATTCTGTACAAAGAATGCCTTGTGAGGTATCATTCTAAAAGTCTTGCTCTGCTAGACATTAATATCTCGTTGGATTGTGTGTGCTATCGTTGTATGCAAAGTTATGAAGTTTGGCTACATATGTGTTACTGAAACATGTTGTGAGGCTGAAAACACTCACAAGCAGCCTTTCAGGTACAACAGTAAAAAGGCCAAACAATGTTAATGGCTTATTGGGGAAATGCACACAAGCACAAGGATTACCCCAGGAACTGTGTACAACAGAAACCTCTCAGAGATAGCACTAGACAATGGGAACTGTTTGACCCAGGTCACAGCAAAAGAGCTTTCCAACAAGTGGGAAGAAGATATAAAAGGGAGAAATTACATCATGATGGGGCCTCACTCTCCGTACAACACCACACCTGAGGAATAAAGACTGAACAGGAGGGAATGGATGGTCCTAGGCTAAAGGAATTTCTAGCCTGTGTATGAAAACCTGGGCAACCCAAGCTACAGAGCCAAGGCAGCTTTTGCCTTAAGAATCTGCCAGCCTGTTTTTCACTCAAGGTGAGAATCTGCTAATTCATATCCTACCTATCTACTATGTTAAGCTCAGTTTGCGGTTTTGTTTATTTGCTAGGTTATCTGCTTTGATCTGTTTGCTATCACTTATAATCTATCCTTTTGTAGTTAATAAACTTATTTTATGTTTTAATCCATACAACAACAAAAGTCCAAGCTGGCGTACACATAACCATCCCCCCACTCTTCCTACAAAAAACCTAAACAATAAAAGGAAACAGGAACACAATATGATTAAATGTCAAGGTTTGAGGGGTTATTCATGGCAAGCCGATATTCTTCCGAAAATGGAAATCCAGCTCAATACAAAAGTGCGTGAGCTATGGCAGTAAAATGGCGATTGGAGAGCTAAATGGGGATTTACATCAGGTGTGTGTGGGAGGCTGCCTACTGACCTGAACTAGGGTCAGAACCAATCTAGCCATGTATTCAGTGCCTAGAGGCAAAAACATCTAGATTGATGATGGAGACTTTAACACAGTACAGCCCCTACTATTGCTGATATTAGCATTACGTGACAAATAAACAATGTTTGACTGAAACTGCAGAGTCTGTACAATATATCTGACATATCCTTCCTCAGGAGTCACATCCTCCATGGCAATTACAAGAAGTGAATCATAAGGATTCCACTTTCCTTATATTTCTGAAAACAATTTTTGCTCCACCATGCTGTCCAGAGCTTTAGCTGAGTAACCCTCTAATCCTCTTGATTTAACTCCTTCCATCCTCCCACTTTCTACTGTTTTATCAGCTCTGTCGTTTTGGGTCACATCTGCAATCAGATTGTAAAACTACTGAGATGGAGATTGTTTTACCTGTACGGCAACATGCCAAGCACACTCTTGGGCATTGTGCTAATAAATAAAAATAGATAGTAAAATAAAAATGTGTGAACAAGGAATAACTGTATATAACGTTTCCTCCCATTTCTCATAACTTGTTAAAGATTGCTGCAATCACAAGTGACACACAATCCAAGAATATAATGCAGCATTTCTACTGTTGCTGAATTTTGTAGCATAGAGCACACCTCTCAGTGATGTAAAATATATATTTTCAATTGTGGCATGTCACAGTGTAATTCACTGGTTTATGGTAGCAAAGTTCTCCAGTGTCACAGATCCACAGGATAACCCTAATTTATGGACTTTGCATTTGAATCTCATATAGCCACTGCTGTTGCTGCTATTTGCATTACATGACAAATAAACAATTTTGGAGTTAGTTAAAAGACTAAAAAAAAGATTTAAAAAAGCCTCACACAAAGGCAGAGGACTCTACTGAATATACATCGGAGGAGGTTTAGTCTAGTAATTAAATTATTTGGTAGGAACAGAGTCAAGACCAATAACTTAGAGGTTGCCCTGCATGTTCTGGCTAATGTAATTGCTAGTAGAGTAGACTTTAATATTAAAACAATATGCCAAGAGGGCCAGAAGGGTGATTCATAAAATACTACTACTAACATATGACACAGAGCCAACAGTTTCCTTGGAAGGTCCATCTTCCTAGTTCCTGTAAAGAAATTGCAGCCTACAGGGCATAACTCATTCTGTACAGTTACGGATTTTTGTTAAATAGAGTTTGCTCTGCCAGGAAAGGCTGCAGGCTACAGAGAGAGATGCTAAGGCAAAGACTTGTATTCACATTCAGAACACAAGGATTGATAAGAGATTTTCAAAGTACCACCCCACTGAAGTGAGAGTATTGGTGGCACTGCTTGCTGAAGCCTTTGAAACTCTTCATTGAAACCAACCACGTGGCCTGAAATAGTTATTGTGGGTAACATGCTCTAAAGCACCCAGGTAACTTGGGAGCATAAGTTCAGAGCCTGAGCTCCAGTGTGAGTTGAAACTTCAGAGCGCTGTCTATACAGCTATTTTGTGCAAGCCCGGATAGCCCCAGTCTGTTGACCTGGGCTGGGAGGCTCTCTCCAAAATGCTGCATAGACATACCATAAGTCACCTAGGTGCTTTTGAAAATGTTACCTGTCATGTGCATGAACACTAATGATAGCAGAGCTTGTAAGCTGCAAACTCCACTTGCTGATGTTGCATTCGTGAAGTGCTGAAATAAAGCTACTGAGGTTACTTAAAGAACTTCAGGTATGGTGATACATCAGCTTCACAATAATTTAGGCAGCAGAACCTGATAACTGCAGCAATTTTAAGGAAAGAGTTTCAGGGAAAAGGCTCTTCAGTCTTTCAAAGGGGAGTGAAAGGCTACTCAAGCTATTAACACAGGAAAGGAGCATGTTCTAATGGATTGAGCCTGAAGCTGGTAGTCAGGAAGTCCTGTGTAGTAAAACCTACTCTACCTCTGACTTGCTACATAGTCTGAGACAAGTCATTTATCTTCTCTCCTTTCTCATATTTAAAATAGGGATTACAATACTCTCCTACCTTGGAAGGGCGTTGAGGCTTAATTAGTTAACTTTTGTATTGTACAGCACTTTGAAACTATAAAAGCTCTTTATAGAAATGCTTGACACTATTAGCAGACTTCAAGACAGACTGTTAATAGGAAGAGAGATGTGTGGGAACAAAGGTGCAATGGTTTTGAAGTTCAAATGAAGTCTGCAGATACCAAAGGCATTCATCACGATTGTGAGGCAGAAAAGCTGACTTTGGAAAAGGAATTCTTTGTTTGCTTGTGTAGCATCCTTCATTGTTATTGCAGCAATTTGTTCAATATAGTATGAGAATGGGAAAGCATTGTAGACGGAAGTCATCCCTGTGCTGACACAGACTCCAGTGCGGGGATGGCTGGTATATGTATGTGCATTTTTGTACCCCAATGCTGGGGTTGCCAGAAACTGCTCTGGTCCCCGATGGCCGTCGTGGCAGCTGGGGAAATATACTCCGTTCGGCATCCAACATGCCATCACTGATTCAGAGAGCCCTGCGCATGCCCTGTCTGTTGTGCAGGATTTCAGCTTCTAATATAGATAGATCAAAAGCAGTCAAATGAAATGACACAGGTGGAAACCTGTTTAATGTGACAGGAGAGGCATGTCTGAATATTTCAGAGTCAATTACAGTTAGAGAAAGCTGCATCAGAACAATTATAGAATATGAAATCTCCAACACTAATTTTCCAATTTCATACTATCATATAATTTGTCAAAATTGTTCAGAAGAGAAAGTGATAACGTACATTAAAACAGTGAACCACATAGTGATTGGTTAGTTTTTCCCCCTCCAGTTCTAAATGTACAGCAATATTTAAATTACATTGATAGTTGCGTCCAACTTGCTTTTTGGTACTGTTGATGGATGGGCTGCCAGAAAGCCTTCATAGATTTTAAGGCCAGAAGGGACCATTATGATCTTCTAGTCTAACCTCTTGCATAATGCAAACCACAGGACTTCCTTGAATTAATTCCTGGTTTAAGTCCAATAGCTGTGGTTATAAGTAGATCAACTCTTTTAGAAAAGCCACCGCTCTTGATTTACAAATTTCCAGTGATGAAGGATCCATCCACAGACCTTGGTATGTTGCTCCAATGATTAATTACCTTCACTGTTATAAATTTGCATCTTATTTCTAGTCTGAATGTGCCTAGATTCAAATTCCAGTCACTTAATCTAGTTATATTTTTGTCTGCTAGAACAATGAGCTCTCTATCATCAAATTTTTGTTTGCTATGTAGTTACTTTAGACTGATCAGAATCACCCCTTACCCTTTTGATAATCTAAATAAGTTGAGCTCGAGTGTCTCATTATAAGGTATATTTTCTCTTCCTTTAATCATTCTCATGGCTCTTCTCTGAATCCTCTCCAATTTTTCAGTATCCTTCTTGAAGTGCAGATACCAGAACTAGACACAGTATACCACTAACAGTTGTACCAGGGCCAAATACATAGGTAATTTCCCTACTCCTACTGAAAGCCCCCTGTGTTTACATCCAAAGATTGCATTAGCCCTTTTAGCCACAGCGTTGTGCTGCAAGCTCATATTCATCTCATTATCCCCAGGGCCCCCAAGTCTTTTTCAGTCACTGCTTTCCAGAATAGAGTTTCCCATGCTGTATGGCTGACCTATGTTCTTTGTTCCTAGACGTACAACCTTACCTTTGGTTGTATTGATTCTCATATATTTTGATTGTGCTCAGTTTACCAAGTGTTCCAGATCACTCAGTGACCTGTTCTCTTATTATTTACTACTCTCCCAATCTTTGTGTCATATACAAACTTTACTAGCAATGACTCTGTGTTTTCTTCCAGGTCACGGATACAAAATGTTAAATAGCATAGGGCCAAGAACTGACCCCAGTAGGGCCTTGCTAGAAACACACCAGCTCGATGATTCCCTATTTACAATTATATTTTCAGACCTCTCAGTGAGGCAGTTTTTAATTGATCTAATATGTTCCATGTTGATTTTATATCATTGTAGTTTCCTAATCAAACTTTCGTGTGGTATCAAGTCAAATGCTTTACAGAAGTCTAACTATATTCCATTAAATTTAATGTGAATAAATGTAAAGTAATGCACATTGGAAAAAATAACCCCAACTATACATACAATATGATGAGGGCTAATTTAGCTACTACTAATCAGGAAAGAGAACTTGGAGTCATCGTTTATAGTTCTCTAAAGATGTCCACGCAGTGTGCAGCGGCAGCCAAAAAAGCAAACAGGATGTTAGGAATCATTAAAAAGGGGATAGAGAATAAGACGGAGAATATCTTATTGCCTTTATATAAATCCAGGGTACGCCCACATCTTGAATACTGCGTACAGATGTGGTCTCCTCATCTCAAAAAAGATATACTGGCACTAGAAAAGGTTCAGAGAAGGGCAACTAAAATGATTAGGGGTTTGGAATGGGTCCCATATGAGGAGAGATTAAAGAGGCTAGGACTTTTCAGCTTGGGAACGAGGAGACTAAGGGTAGATATGATAGAGGTATATAAAATCATGAGTGGTGTGGAGAAAGTGAATAAAGAAAAGTTATTTATTTGTTCCTATAATATAAGAACTACGGGCCACCAAATGAAATGAATGGGCAGCAGGTTTAAAACAAATAAAAGGAAGTTCTTCTTCACACAGTGCACAGTCAGCCTGTGGAACTCCTTGCCTGAGGGGGTTGTGAAGGCTAGGACTATAACAGGGTTTAAAAGAGAACTAGATAAATTCATGGAGGTTAAATCCATTAATCGCTATTAGCCAGGATGGGTAAGGAATGGTGTCCCTAGCCTCCGTTTGTCAGAGGGTGGAGATGGATGGCAGGAGAGAGATCACTTGATCATTATCTGTTAGGTTCACTCCCTCTGGGGCACCTGGCATTGGTCACTGTCGGCAGACAGGATACTGGGCTGGATGGACCTTTGGTCTGACTCAGGATGGCCATTCTTAAACTCTTAACACTGTCACCTTTGTGAGCCAAATTTGTAATCTCTTCAAAAAGTGAGAGTTAATTTAACAAGATATTTTTCACAAATCAGTGTTGGCATTAGTTATATTACCTTCCTTTAATTGTGTATGAATCAAGTCCTGTATCAGCCACTCTATTGTTTTGCATTGAATGGAAGTCAAGTTGACAGGCCTATAGTTACTTGGCTCAGCCTATTTAGCCTTTGATTATATAATGCACAACATTAGATTTCTTCAAGACCTCTGGAACTTCCCCACTGCTTCAAGATTTAATAAAAGTCAACAGTCCAGAGAGTCCCTTGACCAGCTCTTTTAAAAGTCTTGGATACAAGTTATCCAGACATGTTTTAGTAGCTGCTGTTTAACATCCTTCTTAGTCACTTTAAAAATGGGAACTATTTTGTCCTCCACCGCCACCTCCTATGATATGAATACATCATCACCTTGCTTTTTTCAATGTACAAACCAGAAACATATTGAACATTTGTGCCTTTTTTGCATTATTATTGACAATTCTGCCATTTACATCCAGTAATACGTTATCATCATACTTAGGGTTTCTTTTGTTCTTGTTATCATAAAGACTCTTCCTTATTGTCCTTAACTCTGCTGGATTTTTCTTTGAGTTCTTTTGATTCCCTTACCAATTTTCTACAATTTCTAGCTTCTGACTTATATATATTATCATCTTTCCCTTTCTCCCCCACCCATGTGTTATACATTATCTTTTTATTTTTATTGCTTCTTTCAACTACCCCTCTAAGGCAGGCAGTTTTTCTAACCCAGATAACCTTAACTCTCAACTGTGGCTTTTGGGGCATCTAATAAAATGTTCTAAAACAGTTCCGAATGATCATTAACATTTTTGTGTTAAAGTTTTTTCTCCCATCTGCTCTGGCTCACAGTTATTTTCAGCTTTATAAAACAGGCCCTTATAAAGAATCCAGTACATAATGTCACTGCTTTGGACTTTATTGTTTGCATACAACACATATAA
The DNA here is from genome assembly GCF_027887155.1 of Malaclemys terrapin pileata. Taxonomy (NCBI): domain Eukaryota; kingdom Metazoa; phylum Chordata; order Testudines; family Emydidae; genus Malaclemys; species Malaclemys terrapin. The sequence goes on along the minus strand of NC_071508.1, from coordinate 50,235,060 downwards.
TCAAGTCATGGTCACTGGACCTTACAAACCACGTTTAAGTGCTGCAATCAATTCCTCTTTATCTATCAAGGTGAGGTCTAATAGAGAATTCCCCTATGTTGGATGCAACACTTCTTTCAGTTAGGAAATTATCATCTACAATTTTGAGAAATCACCAGGACGTTGTAGAATTGGCAGAGATTTCCAGCATATGTCACTCAGAAAAAACATTTTCGTATGCCCTACATTTGGAATTATCATAAGCTGCTTTAAAACAGCACCTTCACAGTCCTGAAGATAAATTTCATTCAGATATGAAATGTATATAGTAGAGCAGGTAAGGAAAGGTTGATTTTTTTTTCCTTGCCCATTTATTCCTTGATGAAAATGGAAAACTGTTTTCTTTTCATCAAAAATTTTCTATGAAGATTTTAGAGATTTTGTTGAAAACTGAAAAATTTGAGATGCTTGGGCAAAAATATGAAGTTTTACTGAACTTTTTCACTTGACGATACAATTTTTTTCAGTTTTTGGTCACTCAAACTTGAAAAAATTCAATTTTCATTGAGCCCCAATTTTTTCATGGACAATTTTTTTTTTTTACACAAACTCTAGTATTTGATTTCTCTTTACATGTGTATTATGCAAAATATATAGCACAGGAGGATGATTACTTACTGTTCAATTTCTTTACGGTATCTTTCTTCTTCTTCTGCAGCCTTTTGAGAAATCTCCAGTTTCCTTCTGCAATACAGAGAAATTTGCATTTAGAACATTTAGAGAAAAATAAGTTGTCATGTATATGCTAGTGTAAAACAAATATATATATATATTTATATGGAGAGAGAGAGAGAGAGAGAGAGAGAGAGGAGAACAAATACGCACTGGGAAAACCTGACACATGAGTTTCCAACATTTAAAAAAGGGTTCATTAACATTCCTAGCCCTCATCATACCTGCCTGATGATTCCCGATGGTCTCCATAGCCCACCCGAGCAACACAAATTCTGAAGCCACTCTGACCCTCAAAGATAACTTTTTAGCGCATTCTGCAGCTGTCCAACCATGTTCTCTGTCATGGGATTGAGTCTGACTGCCCTGCTCAATGAAAATTGGGCATTGGGTAATGATATTGGAGGTGATGGGGTTTACTGATGTCCCACTTCAAGCATAGAGGGATGGTTTCTGTCCCAGCTAACTGACAGCCAGGGAAACTGAATGGCCCACCAGGCCCAAGACAGAAGTCCCCGATGATGGCTCTGAATTCCACAGTAACTTTGCTAACTCTAAGGGAAAAGGCAAGCTCATGGACTATATGCTTTGCCACAAAATTAAAATGAAAGAGAAATGATGAGGGATTTTCAAGGAAATCTGTGAAAAAATAATATAGGCACATGTGCTGCTTCTCCCCTCCACCTCTCAATAAACAAAGATAAAAGAAAGGTAACTAGGTAAACTAATGCAAAAAGCATCAGCACTGACATATTAGGTTCAACCTTTCTATTGCTAAATCATTGTTAATAATATAGGAATATCTTTGATCATCCAATGAGTGATAAAAGTCATTTACTTTAGAGACAGGTAACTTTGCACACGATATCTGATGAAGAAATTCTACTAGGACAACTTTACTTCATTGGTAAAGCCTCAGAAAATCATCCACATCCAAGTTGCTCTCCCTACTTATTTGTGTGAAATTTTCTAGGCAAACATGTGCAACTGGAAGTGGATAGGACATCTGTCTCTAGACAAGGGGAGAAAGGTGACTGATGATACATCAAGGTATGGAAAGAGATCAACAGGGAGCATAGAACCCAGGCCTCCACGCCTTTCTAGGTGAGTACTCTGCCACAACAGAGACAACCACACCCACTTAGGCCAATGGCTTTCTTTCTGTATTCTTGACCTGGTTACTCACAAATGAATTGGCTTCCTTTTAATAAATAGGCAGCCTAGATAAGTATGGGAGCCAATAGTTACCTTGGTCACAGCTGTGGAACATCCTGTTAAATATGAGATCTAAAGGCTTTAAAGTCGGAAGAATTTTAATTAAAAAGTTTTAGCATTAGCTGAAGAAAGCATCATTCTCCCCTGTTGATACGGTGGTTTTTAGAGTTATTGAAAATATACTCTCTATAGTAAACGTAATTACATGCTTAGCAGAGTAGATCAAATGCAGCTAATCTCATCACTGGTCAGCATGGGGAAAAAGAAGGAGAACAAACCCCGCAGTCTCTGCTGATCCACCTAGTGGGTCAGGGGACAGGCCAGGGACTTACCCTTCTGGTAGGACCCACAGTCCAAGTCAACTCCTCTTATATCCAATAGGGGGTAAGGGGATGGGGGGAACCTGGGCCCGCCCTCTACTCTGGCCGGGAGAGGAGGTTGGCCGATGGGGGTCTCCTGTGACTGTGGGGCCTATTTCCGATCTTCCGTCCGCTCGTGCATCCGGGCAGAGTTCCTCCGGGCAATGTCCACTGGCTCCCTTGACATCTTCAAGGAGCAGTGGGGGCTGTCTGGGGTTCTCTGCTCGGTGTCCCCATCAGGTTCCCTTCGTTTAGTCCTCGGACCTCACTCCTGCCCCTGTTTTATCTTTAGTTGTCCCCCGTACTCGCTTGGTATCCCGGTCCTGTGGATACTCTCCTTAGGCTGTGGGGAGGTCCTTTAGTAGTGGGCGGGCTTCCCCCCGTCCACTTCCTGGATTCCAATAAGATCACTCTCCTGTAGCCATCTGGCCCAACACTGTCGCAACGACACATCCCCTTGAAAAAAGGCAGGGCTTCAAGTACTCGGGCAGCCTGCTTTGTGTGGTAGTGGGCACTTGAGTATGGTCCAGATATCACTCTTCACCCTACCACTGCTCTCCAACACAGTTCCGTCCCACCTGCTGTGGCTCTCTCCTACCACCTCTTCTGATCCTACCATGCCCCTGCACACTCATTCTCCTGCTGGTCAGATGACAATCCTTTCCCAGCCCCTCTCACTTTCGTTTCCTATTGTCAGGAAGGGATAGGAGCCAGAGAGTCTTCAGACCCACCATCTCCTGTGGCTGCTGGTTCTCTCCCTCTAGGTTTGGTATCTGCGAAATACTGATAGCCTTCATTTGTTACCCTCCAGTTTTATACATATTGTGTGTGGGTTTTATATCTATCTATCTATCTATATATATAGACACACACACACACACACACACACACACACACACACACACACACACAGAGAGAGAGAAAATGAATGAGTGTGTGTGTCTGTCTGTCTGTCACTGGCACACTCCTTGAGATGATGAATCCAGAAGGATCTTAGCTCTGAAGTTCCAAAGTGCCCACAACACCAACAGAAAAGGGAATTGGAGGAGAGCCTCTCAGCAGCAAAAGAGTTTACGTTATTAGAGAGTGTCCTCGCCATTATTTCACAATTATTATTGCCAGTTCCAAGTGAAATGAAAGTTGAACAGATCTCCCTCCATCTAAAGCACTTACTGTCTCTCTTTCTCTTGCTGCTCTTTGAGGAGTTTGTTAGTCTCTAATGCAAGCCGCTTCTGATGCATTAACTCCTGGCGCTCCTGTTCACGAAGACTCACTTCTCGCTGCCTCTCATCCTCAGTCATGAACAGCTCTCTCCCCTGCAATCACAGCATAAAATCAAATTCATCACTAAAAATCTGAGTTCACTTATTTCCCCTAAAAAAAAAAAAAAAAACCCCACACCCTCCAAAGCTGCTACCATAAATGTACATTAAAATGCTTCCTCCTATCACTTCTACCAAGTAACACCTTCTATAACACTGTTTCCAAATAGCAATAATCAAACATGTCAGGTCTGTGAGTAACTTGGGTCCCAATCTGTGATGTGCTGAGCACCTCCTATATGGTGCCGTGCACCCAGAGTTCCTGCTAAAGTCAAAGGGAGTAGAGAATGCTCATAACCTAGTCAGAAGTGCTCAGCATCTTCCAGGAAAAACCCCTCCCCCGCTTTCTTCAATACCACTCATTGTAATTTATAATAGGAGCATGCACACAGTGTGGAGAAACATATCCATTCTCACACCTGTTTTCTATTCCTGCCTATCCAAGTGGTGTGAACGCAATGTCAGAGGTGTTATGCCTGGGTGGATGTGCAAGCATCACTATCTCAGTATGAGTGAATAAGGATCCAAAGGGACCGGGAGTGGGAAACAAGGCTAGTCACATCATCTTGTCTGTTTCTTTGTTCTCTTCTAGTTTGAATTTACAGTTCAATTAAAACATATGGAATATTTTCATCTAAAAACAACAGAGATAACATAATGGAGCTATTTGATGGGGGCCCTTTGTGAGTGATAGGGCAATTTCCTTCAATGTCCTTGCAAAACCTTCTTGTATTACATTTATGTGTTATGAGGATTGCATGTAACATCTCTGGGGGAAGATGTGACACATATTGCAACCCCAAGCAGTGCCTTTCGGGTCCATTTTTTTTAAATGAACAGGTTACATCTGATTGTGTTCTACTCCGGGGGGAGGGCTACTACAGCTCCTCCAGGAACTAGAAAGAGTAGGTGGTGATTAGACACTATCACAATACAAATAAACAACAACAAATCTATTATGCACTTGGATCTCCATAGTGACTGAAACCTTTAGTATTTTAATATTAAAAGATTGTACTTATAGTACGTGTGGCTGTAATGGATAAATACTTACACACACACAAAATATATTCCCAAACACTGCCTTTAATACTTGTTGCACCAGGTAAAGAAAACAGAAAATAAGGGCAAAATTACACACACACACACACACACACACCACTTCTTGTCTCCTACAAGCAGCTGTCTAAAGTCATCCAGGGGATAAAATGCTGGTCTTTCCATGCTGATTTTTTTTTTAATCTCCACATATGCTTTCCTGATGCTGCTAGAAATGTATGATGTGCAAATATTTACATTGGGCTAAGTGCATTGACTTTTAAATGGATAGACTCTTGAGGAAAAGTGATCAGATATGTGCTAAGTGCTCAGATACATTGGTGCTGGAGACCAGTATAAACCCCTAAGATACAGTAGATGGAGTATTTGGTTCTCCTACCAATGGCATGTACATTCTGGTCATTCATAAATATTTCTAATGCTTAAAACATCAGGGAGTTCATTGTGCATGAAGCAGAGGATGAAGCCTATTACCCACTGTGCATGACCAAATACTAATGGCTAAGTACTGGAACCATGTTCATAGAGTAGTTATACAACAGATGGATTTCACCCAACTCTACTCCAGAAAGCATCACACATTATCCCAATCCTAAATGGCCTGCATTTTAATTGTTTAAATGATTATGCTGGTAGGGGATTGAGGTGACTAATCTAATAGTTTTTTCCCATCTCTAATTTCTAAGAATCTGTGATTTTATGACAAGTGACAGTGAAATTCTTATTATGCTATGGGCTAAACATTAACAATATCTGCATCTGTTTGTGTTTGCAAAAATCTGCATTTCTTCATGCACATCTGTTTGTTCAGTTGGGTACTGTCCATGCACAGCTGCCCTTTAAACTGCGTCAATACAGAGACTGAGAAAACAGCAGAACAGACCTTTCAAATCCTCAAATGGCAAGAAAAACATTTTAGTTTGGCACTCTGATTTGTTGAATGTTCTTTTGTATAACTGTGCAAAGGTAATAATGCTCTTGGGAATGGAGAATGTCAACAATAACTGGTTTCTGCTGTTATCAAAGGCATTTAATCAGCCAAAGAATACTATTTATTGTTTTGTATGCTTATGTCATGAACATTAGCCCTTAGATACTATACTAGATGTTGTTTTCCCCTATTAATTTCAGTTATACAAGAACTGGTAACAAGTAAATATTAAGGTTCATATACTGCCTGTGATCTGCACGTTATTTCAATACTTTATTGTATGGGGCCCTAAATTTTACTCTAAGAGGGTTTAAACAGTAGAACTATTATTCAAATCCCATTGACATCAATGAAAATATTCAGACTGACTTCAATGGCCTTTAGATCAGGCCTTAATAGGGCATGCTACAATCGTACAAAACATTAGAAGTGACACATTATGTTTATTAGTTGAGACAAAGGACCAAATTCATTTCTGATGCAATGCCACTGGAATTAACATTTACAATAGGAATTAATTGGCCTAGGACTTTATTGAGGCTCAATCTGCTCTCGCTTAAATCAATAGGCGTTTTGGCCATTGGTAAATATATGGGAATAGGCTCATAGTCCCAGTGTTACTCTGCTAGAGTATGCTTAGCATAATTCTCAAACAAATAATTAAAAAAATTATTCCGAACTATACTAGCTTGGCCAAATCTAGCAGTGCAAAGCAAATTTTGAGACCATACAGATGGTTAGATGTGCACTATCCCAACTCCTGTCTGCATCCAAGCAGAGCTCAGCACAGCTCTGGAGCTGGCAAACGTGGCTTTCAGCTACCCTGATCTTGGGGCTGTCAAGCCACTGGTCTGGTCCTTAGTATAAGATAGAAAAGCCTGTGGATTGCTCTGTTTTACATTGGCTACACAGCCACTAAGGGCTATCCCAACAGCCAGGGATTAGCAGGCAGAGGGGGGTATTGGTTGCATCCTCTTTCTCCTAGAAACTGAGAAGTAACATAGGAGTCACTATTGCAGTTCTGCACCAGCCAAGGATTTCCTAGACAGACAGACCCTTTCATGGACCAATGAAGCTGTCTCAAAGGCTGCTTCATACCATCAAAGCATTCCAAAGCATCCTTAGTAGACTAGAAAATGTGGACCATGGGGGTCACACACACTAGTTTTATACACTGACTTCAATGGATTTACTTGTGATCTACACCAGTGTGAGAGTAGCATCTGGCTCCCTGACTTCAGTAGATTTACACTGGTGCAAGTGAGTGCAGAATTTGACCCATTGTCTTGCTATTAACTCAAGTCAGTGTTTTAGCTACAGTCTTTGCTGGCAAAATTGGATTTGATTTTTGTATCAGGCCTTTTTAGTGACTTCAAGCCAAAGCCTATTGAAATATATGGAAAGATTCCTGTTGACTTTAATGGGCTTTGGATCAGGGCATTCAAAAAGGGAACATGAAGTTATGTTGAAACAAAGACTATTGTATTATTTATTATTGCCTACAGTTTTTTCACATGCTTTCTGCTTTTATAGGTTCATTACTTACGGCTCCTGATACAACAGAGATAGTTAGGGTTCGACTGCTTTTTAACACTCTCACAGCCTACAAAAACAAAGTGAAAAAGTCAGTTTCAGTGTAAAAACGTTATGTATATAAGGAAGAAAAAGAAGTAGGATAGTTTTCCTACTCAGTTTTATAGATTTTAAGGTCAGAAGGGAAGGGACTATTAGATCATCTATTCCAACCTCATGCATAACACAGGCCATAGAATTCCATCCAATTGCACTTGTATTAAGCCAAATAACTTGTTTGGCTAAAGCGTATCTTCCAGAAAGGCATCCAAGTCTTGATTTGAAGACATCAGGAGATCAAGAATTCACCATTTCCCTTGGGAAATTTGTTCCAATGGTTAATCACCACCATTGTAAAAAAATCGTGTCTTATTCCTAACTCTAATTTGTCTGGTTTTATCTTGTAGCCATTGGCTCGTTACGCTTTTCTCCACTAAATTAAAAAGCCCTTTACTACCCAGTATTTTCTCATCATGATGGTACTTATACACCGTAATCAAGTCATCTCTTGATCTTTTTGATCAGATAAAGAGCTGCATAGTGAATACAGGAGAATTGGGAAGTGATAAAGGCTGGAATTTTCAAGGGACCTACTGAAAGTCAGAGGGAGTTGGGTGCCTAAATCTTCCCTAAACCCTTTTGAAAATCCTAACCTGAATTTATACGACCAACCCCGTTTAGGTGGCATAACCTGGGCATCAGCACTTTTGGCGATGAAACTAAGGCAGAATTTACACAACTGCTGTGAACTTTCTATACACATAACACTTAATATAAATATAATAATGGGGCTAAATAAAAACTCCTTTTCCCACCTCTTTGTGGTCCACATTAGAAAAATCCACTCCATTTACTTCAACAATCTGATCACCAATCTATAAGAAATAATTAAAACATAGCATATGACTTTCTTTGTTATGGGTATCCTTACACTTTTCCCCCCTTCTGCTGAAAAAGGTCACAGAACATGACTTCATCAATGGATCCAAGATCACTGTATGAAATTACTACCAAATAAAATTACCCTGTAACATCTTATTTGGAGCATAACATACTCACCTCCAGCCCCACCTCAGCAGAAAGAGAACCTGGTTTAATATTGCTGATAAAAATGCCTGGTTTTTGTGTTGGACCACTGGAAATGCTGGAGTAAGCAGAGAAAACAGATGATATAGGATAACACAATACAAAGAAGGCATCATACTTGCTGAACTAGTGTCTGCTATTAGGTTAGGTATTTTTTGATATTTGCTTCCTGTATTTCTCACTGATTTTTGAAAAACACACTGGGCCATATCCTCAGCTGATGAAACTCACCATTGCTCCACTAAAATCAATGGAACTATATTAATTTACATCAGCTAAGGATGTGACCCATTGGATTTAACATGATCATTACAGCATATCTTGTCACAGCCAATATTGTTTTTCCAGTTGGTCACAATGCCTATGCACGACACTTATCACAATAAGCAGATAGGAGAGCAATGCCATGATAAAAATATTTTTGGCCAGATCCTTTGCTGATGTAAATTGGCATTGAAGTCAATGGAGCTATATCAATCTATGCCAGCTGAGCAACTATTCCATATAAAACATATTAGCGAGTGAGTAATTGCTTGCATGTTCATTCAGGGTGCTGAGGAGATCTACACTATCACTCAGTTATGTATGACATAATATCATTCTTCAGAACTATGGACCACACCAAGAGGGAAGTCACAGGCAGGAAACCCTCTATACTCCATACTTCTGGGGTAAAAATCCTCAAGCTGCAGCTAAGAAAATATGTAGACCAAATATGGCAAAGATTTCTGAAGTATGCTGACTGACTGCTGCTTTTCCTGCATCAGGCAGATGCACTATCCATCTTTCTAAGTTTGCAACCAGCTTTAGTCCCTTAATTATTCGCTTCAAGTTGTTCAGCGGCTGGATAACAAATGAAAACATGAAGAGTGCACAGAAATATAATGTTGGTCCGTACAATGTGAATGCACATTGCATAGAAATGGTATTTCATCTTATAGCGCTGGCTAACCAAAGATACAGAGACCATCTGAATAAAGATAAGTATAAGAAATAAAGGGCCAGATTTACTAAACCTATTTAGATGCAGATAGGCACCTCGTGGGAATTTCAGAAGTGCCTCAGTTAGGTGCCGAACTCCCATTGAAAGTCAATGGGTGTTAGGTGTCTACTGAGTTATGGTCCTTTTGTAAATTCCATTAGGTGCTTAGCTGGCAACGTTTCTCAAATGCGGCCACCACAGCTTCCTGAGCAGTGACGGTGGGGCAGGAGGCTAAGCATTGGCCCCTTCCCCCTCCCTCCCTGTTCCTCCTGAATGCGCAGCCCTGCACTGCCTCTGGAGACAGATGAGGCACAACACAACACTGGAAGAGCACGGTGAGTTCTCTACTGGGGAGGGGGAGAGGGAAGGGGGGGCAATGAGACTTGGGCTTCAGCCCTGGGGTGGTTGGGTTCCAGCGGTGGGACTTAGGGAGCCTGGCTGTGCGGACGAGGAGTCCAGCCATGGAACTTCAGGCGCCAACACTCGGCTCCGGCTGACCCCCAGCCCCAATCCCCAGTCCCGGGTGCGCAGCAGGAGGCACTGGCCCCAGGCACCGATCCCCAGCCCCAGGCACGCGGCAGCAGATGCTGGCCTCAGGTGCCAATTCCTGGCATCAAGTGCTGGCTTCGGCCCCATGGCGGTGGGCACTGATCCTTGGATCTGGCCATGCAGCCCTAGACTCCAACCTAGCTCTGGGCTCTGGCCGCATGGCAGGAGGCACTGGCCTTGGGCTCTTACTCCCTCTCCCCGGCCATGTAGCTCCTGCCCCCAGCTCCGGGCTCTGGCCGTGGGCACTGACCCCCAGCCACACAGCAGTGGGTGCCAACCCTGGCTCCAGTGGCACAGCTGTGGGTTCACCACCCACCCTCTTCTCTCTTGGCCCCGCATCCATGCCCCCCCTCCATCACCCCGGACCCCGTTGTCTTCCTGGCTCTGCATCTACTCCTCCATTGCCCTGGGCCCCACTGCCTCCCCCGGCCGATATCCATCCCACCATGTCCCCACTGCCTCTGCCTCCGACCCCCGCCATCCAGGGTTTAATTTGTCCTGGAACTTGCTGAGAAAAGTGATATTAACAAACATGCAAGTATCACTTTTCACAGCCTTCCAGATAGCTACTAAGTGTCCTGTAAAAAGTGATTGATATTAACAAACATACAAATATCACTTTTCACAGTAGTATTTTTATTATTGAGTCTGCAAAAAAACCCCAACCCTACATAAATTACAGTGATGCGTATATGTGCTAATTAACTTTTGGAAAAACAAATAAATAAGTATTTTGTCAGTGCGGCCACCAGCAAGAGTTGGTGGCCACACTCTGAGGCCACCAAAAAATGTCTTGCGAGAACCCCTGCAATGAAGTCAAGAACTTAACTGATAAGAGAACCAATCTAAATGTATTTAATTTTCAGGGACTGAGACGTCAATAAAAAACAGAAGAGGATATATTATTTCATTATGTGATTACAGATATACAAAGGTTAAAAAGTTTAGACTCTCCATAACTGGTTTGCTGTTAGTAATTTTGTAAACTAAAGTCACAAACAGCCTTAAAACACTCTGCCTACCTTGAAGCAATAACATGTTAACATCAGTCATTTATATGCATATGCAGAAACCATCAGTGTTGGAATGCTGTTATAAACAATTGATACATTATAATAATTCCTATATTACAGAAAATCTAGGTGATTGCTCTGGCTTCCTCTCTACCAGGATCTAGTTAGCATTTCTCAAATGCAGCCACCGGGGCCACATGAGGCCACCTGGGGCTTTTCTTGCGGCCACAGCCTCCTGGGCTGTTATTGGGGTGGAGGGAGCAGCGGCCCCTCCCCCTCCCTGGTGCTCCTGGATGCACTGCCTTGGTGTTGGTTGCTGAGGCTACCAGCAGGGGTTGGGCCCTGTCCCCCATTTCCCCGCCAGACACCTGGGGCCCAATGCTGGAGGAGCAGGTAGCCAGTAAGTTCCCCACCTTCCTGGGGCAGTGGGACTCAGCCATGGGGTGGCAGAGTGGCAGCTCTGGCTGTGGGGCTTCGAGCACCAGCCCCAGGCTCTGGCTGCGCAGCAGCAGGCCCCAGGCTCCAGCCATGCGGCTTTGGGCTCCGTCCACCAGCTGTGGCACTTCAGGCTGCAGCCCTCTGCTGCCTCCCCTGGTCACCTCTTCACCCCCATCACCCCTGGTCTCTGCTGCCTCCTCTGACCACCAATCAAGGGCTTAATTTGTTCCCAGCCTTGCCAGGGCTGAGTAAGTCTGCTCTGAAAAGTGATATTTGTATGTTTGTTAATATCACTTTTCACAACAGACTTACTAGCTAGCAATAAATAAACTACAATGATTTGGACGTGTATATGTGCATATTTATTTGTTTTTCCTAAAGCTAATTAAGTATTTTAGAGAAAAGTGTGAGAGCGGCCACCAGCAGGAGTTGGTGGCCGCACTCCCAGGGCGCCAAATAATTTGTCCTGAGAACCCCTGTCTTAGGGCATCTAAATAGCTTTGTAAATCGGGCCCAGAGTTCATATGGCAGGAGGAGTGTATCTTCATACAGTTATAAACAGAACAATACAAAGAGCATAAAGTTGTTTTTTCTAAGCCATAAAAAGTACAACCAAAAAACATGAAGTAATATCATATTTGTTTTCTCCTACATTCTTCTAATGTCTATTACTAATTAGAATATGGCAAGCTGGAGAAATTGCTATATTCAATGTTTTAAACAGTCCGTCCCGTCTCCCCGCCCTGTCAAGTCTGCACTGTTTCCTAAAAACAAACAAAAACCAAACATTCCTTCCACATTTCGTTAATTATTATTAATATGGAGTTGCTACTTTATGAATTCAAAGTTAAACATGATAGTATAAAAATTACTACCATGCAGCATAAAAAGGCTTAATGGGTATTTTATTATAGGTATATGGTACATTTGAGGGAATATGATAAATTATAAATGCTAACATCACATCTACATGGTGGATCTGATTCTCCACTCACAACTGATTTACACTTGGGTAACTCTGCTGATTTCAAGCTTGCTCCTGATTCACACAAGTATAAATAAGAGAATCATGCCCAGTCAGAATAGATGTTTATTTTTTAACTCATCCCATCTGTGTAATTGTAATGCCAGTAATCAGTGGACAGGATTGAACTCAGGACCTCTGGAGCTTAGTCCATGAGCCTCTACCACGAGCTAAAAGCCAACTGCCTGTTAGCTAAGGCTAGAGAGCAGACTTATTAATCTCGCTCTAAGTGGTCTCGGTGCCACTAGATGGGACAGAAGGTGCGTGGGTTACACAATGCTTTGCCATATAACCTTATATTATCGTTCTTTCTAATTCTCTGTTTTAAATTTTGTAAATCATACTATCATAGAAAGGGATGGTTCTTTTTAAAATAAATGTTATGTTCTGATTACAGAATCATTTTGTATGGGGAAAGAAAGACTACCCCCTTTACTGCTGCTTCCAGCATTTAAAAAAAAATATTCATCTATAGCTCAAGACATACTGTACCACATATGTTCAGCAGCAGCAGTAAATGATCCCCAACAATAAGATAACTGATTATTCTTAATTTCACAGACGATCCTTGAACTGTTCTTTGTTAGGGTATGAGCTGGGGGTGTGATTCTCAGCTCAAGGAGACGTACCCACACTAGCTCTGATTGAGCTAGCATGCTAAAAGCAGGGTAGCTATGGCAGCGTGAGCAGCTCAAGGGATAACTGCCCCAAGTATTTTTCTATCCGAGACCCCAGGCACATACTCGTGGCGGCTAGCCTTTCCTGTGGCTTGTGCCACAGTGGCTACACTCCATTTTTAGTGCGCTAACTCGATCAGAGCTAACGTTAATATTTCTCCTCGAGCTGTGAATCGCACACACCCCCAGTTTGAAGAACAGACATACCCTTAAGCATGAAAAAGAGGTCAGTGTATTTATTAAGCTTTTTCTGACCAAAAAAAATCACATTCAGTGCAAGCGTGCAAGATCATAGAGAGTATTAAAAGCTGTTAAGTATGGCGCCTGTCTGGCTAAGAGCTGGTCTGTACACAAACTTGCACCAAAATAATTATACGAGTTTTAAATCATACCTTTTGTTTTTTCAGTGCAAGTCTGGGGGTAGGCACTCATTTTTGAATACGAGTGCCCTATTTTGATTTTGCTTAAGTCGATTTAAAAAAAAAGTGTGAATTAAGACCAATTGAGTAATTTTGGTGCCAAAAGTAGGATGGAGAGCTTTGGAAAGAGTGAATAACATTATAACTAAGGCCATAAGAAAGTTGTGATTTTTTTTTTTTGTTCAAAAGTTGCAGCCACAGTTTGTTAAAGTTGCGGTTTTGGTACATTCTTCCAAGGCATGCAGCCTGCTTTCCAAAGCAGGGCAACAGCACTGAAGAGACGTTTGGCTCTCAAAGACAGATGGAAGGGCAACTGGGCCAAATTTGAATGGCAGTGTGACCCCGTGCACCAGGACAATGACATCAATAAAAAGCAACAGAGTGTCCTGTGGCACCTTATAGACTAACAAATGTATTGGAGCATAAGCTTTCGTGGGTGAATACCCACTTCGTCAGACGCATGTAATGGAAATGCGTCTGATGAAGTGGGTATTCACCCATGAAAGCTCATGCTCCAATACATTTGTTAGTCTATAAGGTGTCACAGGACTCTTTGTTGCTTTTTACAGATCCAGACTAACATGGCTACCCCTCTGATAAATGAAATCAATGGCACTCAGGCACTTTTGAAAATTCCACTAGGCACCTATCTGCATATTTAAGTATGTAAATACCCTTTAAAAATTTAGCCTTTAGAGAACCTAGATAATTTATTTGCATTTGAAATTTGGACTTAGGCTCCTAAGTTACTTAAGTGCTTTTTAAAATGCTATCCTTAGACCCATACATTGTCAATAAAAATAAATAATTATTTACTTTTGATTTATAAGTAACTAAAGGAAAAAAAGTTCCTATACCATGTTCTAGATGTCTTTTATGAAATAAGCTGATCACATTTTCCATTTTGAACATGGTTAAAACAAAGATAAACAGTCGTTCTTTTGTAGTGACTTAAAGATGCACCTAAATGGAGGTGCAGAATTCAACAAGTAGACATTTATGCTGCAGTATTAAGTGTTTAAATAACACATTGTACAAAGGTATTCCCACATCTTTGTCAAAATATTAGATTGTATGTATATTTTGCTGATACTACACAAACAAAGACTGTTCTGCATTTCTCACTCCACAAATTACCAATATTTCTTGCAAACCATATTAAATGGGACACATCTACATACCTGCATCCCATGCCCTTTGAACCAATCAAACTAATGAAGACTTTCTTCTCTTTATTGTCCCTTCCTCCAGATGAAGCGAGCCCAGCAACGCTGCCTTTTCCCTCCTATAGCAAAAGAAAGAAGGGGAAAAAGACTGCAGGTAAAATCCTGGCTCCACTGAAGCCAATAGTAAAACTCCCATTGATTTCAATGTGTCTGGATTTCACCCTACATATTTACAGGTTACACTGCTATATAGTCCAAATTCAGCCCCAGTGTAAGGACGAGCAAATACATTGACTTCAATGGAGCTGTGCCAGGACTGAATTTGACTCTTTATCTATTCGGAGAGGATTATCACAACAATCAAGATACATCTCAGGAGGAAAGTAGAAAAAAAGTTAAAGCAAGGTCATAAGAGAAAAAATGATTAGCTTGTGCATATCATGACAAGAGTTGCCTAAAATATATGCTCAATATATGTTCCATTCTATATGCATCCGAAGAAGTGGGCTGTAGTCCACGAAAGCTTATGCTCTAATAAATTTGTTAGTCTCTAACGTGCCACAAGTACTCCTGTTCTTCTTTTTGCGGATACAGACTAACATGGCTGCTACTCTGAAACCTAAAATATATTGATAGCCCTCATTACCTTTTATTTTAAATGGACCCTTCCCTGATATAAATCTAGGGAAAGCCAGTCATGGGCTCTCTTAGCACTGCTGTAACCCATGGATGTCATTCATAGACTTATTTGTTCTTCCATTAGTCTCCCACACTCTAGGAATTTTAACCTCTAATAACAGTTAGGGTATGTCAAATAATCTATTAAAAATTGCCTCTTGCAACATAAAGCACTGGCTTGCTGAGTCACCAAACTCAACAGAAGTTATTGATTCTTTTATTTATATTGGTAGAAACATTTCATTTCTAACACACATTTTCTGTATTACTGCTTTTAGAGCTTTTCATTTTCATATTTGTCTACTAAACTTTAGCAGTTTATTTACCATGTGCTCATCACCAGGGCATCAGAGCAAAAATATACACAAGTCTGAATTTTCCAGGAGTAGCTAGTGATATTGAGTGTTCTAGCTGAGACCCCCTGAAGGGGCTGATTTTCAGAAAGGTTGAGCGTCTGCCTTCTGAAAAATCAGGCCCCTTTAAAAGCCCTCTCAATTCAGGCACCCAAAAACGAAGGCACTCAAAAACCACAAGGTACTTTTGAAAATGTAGGTGATGCTTTTTAATTATGTTTTCTAACTATCAACCTCATCCAACTCCCACTGAAGTTAATGGAAGATTTTTCTATTGACTTTAGTAAGAGGCGGATAAGGCCACATAGGAACAGACTGGTAGGACATTAATAGCTGTTTGTTTCAGATTTCACTTAACAGGTTTTTGTACCATCAAAATAAATGCAATCACTAAAAAGATAAGTAAGGGGGTGGGGGGGAAAACAAATTAAATATCGCTAAGTGTTCCCAGAGGGCATATTACTAAAATAAGATATTAGGTGTCTTACCCCAGAATCTGACACAAACTGATCCACAAATTGCCACTTAAGAGGCTCATCTGGAGAGCTAGAAGTAAAAAAACCAAAATGGTTAAATATGATGAGGAAAATGGTTTAAAAATGATGAGTATATTGAATGTGGCTTCAATCCAGCCATGTATTTTCCATCCACACATAAATGTAGGTACTATTGATAAATAATGATATTGATTTTGTAGTCAAGTACTTAGCTGTCTAAAGGACATCAGGTAAACATGCAATAATTTACATCAGTAAAGGTAGAGGTAGAGCTGTTAAAAAAAAAAACTATGTATAATTTAGCAAACTTTTTGAAAAATTATTGGTTTTTGGAAACTTTTTTCGAAAGTCAAAAAATCTCAACCGGTTTATACAGCTAGTCAAAACATCCCTCAAAAATCTAAAAGATTTTTTTTTATCAGAACATTTCAATTATTCCCCCCCGCATTGAAATTCAATTTTTCAACAAAAGTCATCATAGACCAATCATGATTTTCAAAACTTCAGCCAACTTTAGTCAGAGGCTGCTTCTAAAAAACAACCCCGAAAGTTAGGAAGATGCTAGAACTTTGGAGCATTCTGCTAAGTGAATTTGGTGCTGGAATTTGTCCGAGTTCCAGACGGATTCCACTGATAAAGCAGAAAGATAAGCTTGCTTATTTAAGACAGGGAATCAGATGCATCAAATGGGGCAGTAGCCTGCCAAATCAGCCAAGGTGTATCATTTTAATCATTGATAAAGTTGGCCATTATCAACTTTCTAGAATATCAATGGTAGATAAGAAATTGCAGACGAAATGAAGAATCTAATTTGTATGTTGGATATGAATTTAGGAAAGGGACTGATTGTGTTTACCTTTTGACAGGTATCATGCCGATATCTGCAAGAGAAAAATATGTCAGGTAAATCTTCCTGCAGATTATGAATTAGCTACATGACATTCTCTCTGTCAGTGTGGGAACTGTAGCAACCCATGTGAATTTTGCATTACTTACGTCTTACTTTTATGGACACTATTTTCTTTGTACGGATGAGATTTATTACTTCCTCATGAGTGCAAGAAGAGATGGAGTATCCGTTTATCCGAACTATCTCATCTCCAATCTTAGAAATAAGAAATAGAAAGAAAATCTGTTATATGATTTGTTTAAAAAAGGAATCAGTGTAGAAAAGTCTCTAAGCAACTTGTGTAAACTGACAATCTCTTTGATGCAGAGGTCATGTGACTGGAAAAAAATGTTTTGGATAGATAGCAGAATACCTTGAAGACCTCTAGAATCTCAAGTAAAGTAGAGAATGAGATTTAACATAAGAACAGCCATACTAGGTCAGACCAAAGGTCTACCTAGCCCAGTATCCTGTTTTCTGACAGTGGCCAATGCCAGGTGCCCAGAGGGAATGAACACAACAGGTAATCATCAAGTGATCCATCCCATCGCCCATTCCCAGCTTCTGGCAAACAGAAGCTACGAACACCATCCCTGCCCATCCTAGCGAATAGCCATTGATGGACCCTATCTTCCATCAACTTATCTAGTTCTTTTTTTAACCCTGTTATAGTCTTGGCCTTCACAACATCCTCTGGCAAGGAGTTCCACAGGTTGACTGTGAGATGTGTAAAAAAAATACTTCCTTTTGTTTGTTTTAAATCTGCTCCCTATTAATTTCATTTGGTGACCCCTAGTCCTTGTGTTATGAGGAGGAATAAATAGCACTTCCTTATTTACTTTCTCCACACCAGTCATGATTTTATAGACCTCTATCATATCCCCCCTTAGTCATCGCTTTTTCCAAGCTGAACAGTTCCAGTCGTACTAATTTCTCCTCATATGGGAGTCATTCCATACCCCTAGTCATTTTTTGTTGCCCTTTTCTGAACCTTTTCTAATTCCAATACATCTTTTTTGAGATGGGGCGACCACATCTGCACGCAGTATTCAAGATGTGGGCATACCATGGATTTATATAGAGGCAATCTGATATTTTCTGTCTTATTATCTATCCCTTTCTTAATGATTCCCAACATTCTGTTTGCTTTTTTGACTGCCAGTGCACATTGAGAGGATGTTTTTAGAGAACTATCCACAATGACTCCACAATCTCTTTCTTGAGTGGTAACAGCTAATCTAGACCCCATCATTTCATATGTATAGTTGGGATTATGTTTTCCAATGTGCAGTACTTTGCATTTATCAACATTGAATTTCCTCTGCCATTTTGTTGCCCAGTCACCCAGTTTTGAGAGATCCTTTTGTAGCTCTTTGCAGTCTGCCTGGGACTTAACTATCTTGAGAGTTTTGTACCATCTGCAAATTGCCACCTCAGTGTTTACCCCCTTTTCCAGATCATTTATATGTTGAATAGAACTGGTCTCAGTACAGACCTGTTGGGGACACCACTATTTACCTCTCTCCATTCTGAAAACTGATCATTTATTCCTACCCTTTGTTTCCTATCTTTTAACCAGTTACCAATCCATTAGAGGACCTTCCCTCTTATCCCATGACAGCTTAATTTGCTTAAGAGCCTTTGGTGAGGGACCTCCTCAAAGGCTTTCTGTTTGTTTTGGATTTGTTGAAACAGTTTGTTCTCACAAAATTAAAAATGTTTTGTTCTGATTTCAACTTTTTATATTATAATGTAATATATACAAATTTTATAATATAATAAAATAAATTTTAAAACAAAGTTGTTTTGAATAAAAAAAGTCAAAATGTCTTGTTCTAATAAGGTCAAAACAGAACATTTTGACCTTATCGGAAAACTTCTTTTGCAATTTTTTTCAAAACAAATTTTGATCTGAGTCAACATGTCCCCACAAAAAGTCCTGATTTCAGTTAAACAGCATTTTCCAACAGAAAACCATTATGTTGAAAAATATTCAGCCAGCTCCATCACTAATGCAGAGCTATGTGAAAATGATCAATTACTACTGTATCGCATCCACCCCTTTTCTGAATTTAAGCAGTCATCAAGTGATCTTGGCTGTATTGTGGCTATTATGCACTGTACTAATTCAAATTTCAGTGCATCCTTCATCTAGCCTTCACTTTTTCACTTTCCTGATCACCACCCACTTTTTTTGGTTCACAGATCTCCAGATCTTGCAGAAAGAGTCCTGCACAATTCTTTGCCTTCCTTGCTTATGCATCCAAACATGGGTTTCTCCATGCTTATTCATGTTGAAACTCTGGTCTGATATGGCTAACATCAACCATAATGGGGCGTAAAGAATTTTCCTCTGCTTGATTCCAGGACCATTTCTACCCATGCTCCCATTAACATGCTCCCCTTAGGCAACCACAAACTAATCCTCAGAGATGAGGGCATGCAAGTGACCATCAAGAAATTCTTTTAAAACAAATTACAAACATTGCTCCCTACTTCCAATGTATTTTGCCTGATCTCTACAAGCAACACAACTAAATTCCTTGGGTCTATTTCTGGTCTGATCTTCCATGGCTGTCCCCATAAACTGTGCTAATATGTATTACTGTTAATAATGAACACTTATATAAAATGCGCCATTGAAGTCAATGGAAATTTTGCCATTGACTTCAACGGAGCAGGACGGTGCTCTTACCATCAAAATGTTGTGTGACGTTTTACAGAAAAGACATTCACATATGGATATTGTTTGTAGCGCCACCTATAATTAAGTTTGCTTCACACCTTCCATTTTAAGCCCCTATTTTCAGTTGCACGTAACTTTGACAAACATCAACTGTTTGAGCTGAAATTTTCCATGCCAGGTGTCTGCCTGAGGCCGATTTTCTTTTTTTTTTTTTTTTTTGAAAGCTTCAGTCAAAATGGTTCAGCTGGTTCAGAGAACAAAATTAGGGGAAAATATGCTGTTTCATCAATGTTTAAAACAGTCATACAACTGTTTCATTTAGAGGCTCTCGCATACCTATGATTTGGAGCAGATATTGAACTTTGGCAATGGAACAGGGGTGTTACCCAGATATTTAGTTGAGGTTTGTCACCCTGATTCCATCTGTACCAGACATGCTCCATCACAGGGCTGCAGAGACTGAGCAGGACTTTGCCTGCAATTGTTCTTCCCAGCTGCCTGGGGCTGCAGCGGTGCAGGCCCTGGAACTGAGGGCAATTCTAAGTGCTCCTTCAGCTGATGCCCAGGCAGGGTGGAGAAGGCAGCAGCCTGTCTGCAATACAGAGATATACGGAGTTTACAGGTCAGGAAGACAGACAGGAGTGAGGGGTGGGAGGAGCATCATCCATCCTGCACAGTGAATGAGGGAAGGATCCTGCAGAAAAAATACTATGCAATCGTGTAAATAGAGATTGTATCATAATGCACATACATGAGGACGCCACATTAAAGTTCCACAGGCAACCTTAACTCTGGCATTTCCTAACGTTTGAAAGCTTGACTTTACACCCTTAGCTTTCTTTTTAATGTAGGGAGGTTGGTTTTTTTTAAATGTAATAATACATGTCATTCTATTCAATGGGCCGGATTCTACCAGTTTTACTCATACTGAGAATTATTCCTGATTTCACTGGGACTAGAGTAAGGTACTACTGCCATGCTTACTCATGTTGAAACTCTGGTCTGGTATGGCTATAAAGACTTAACTGGGCAACCCTTCCTCTAGTGCAGTGGCTCTCAAACTTTTGTACTGGTGACTCCTTTCACATAGCAAGTCTCTGAGTGTGACCCCCCTTAGAAATGAAAAACACTTTTTTATATATTTAACACTATTATAAATGCTGGAGGCAAAGCAGGGTTTGGGGTGGAGGTTGACATCTTGTGACCCCCCATGTAATAACCCTGCGACCCCCTGAGAGGTCCCAACCCCAAGTTTGAGAACCCCTGCTCTAATGGGTGAGGACATGCTCACCTGTTTTCATTAATGGGACTCCTTGTGTCACTTTATCATGTCTTCCTATGGTAGCCTCCTTGGGGCAAAGAACATTTTATTTTGCCTCTAAAGTGCCATGCATACCTCTGACACTGTACAATAACAATAGCATATGTTGATAGCCTGAGTGTAATTGCCTCAATCGTCTCATTATTGCTTTTTTAAAAACACTGATTGGATGATACACATAAAAGTATAGGATTCCTGAGGGAAATAAAGATGTTTTCACACACAGAATGGAACAAATCCTGTCCGTTCACAACTATTAACTGATGTGCTTGCTCCACCTACTGGGCAAACAAAATCATCATCTAGGGGAAGATATGGGGTGGGTTTTCAAAAGGATCAGAACTGGCTTCATCAGGGCCGGCTCAAAAGCCTCCTGCCGCCCCCCACCTCCCCCCCAGCGCGGCAGGGGAGGGCACCGAGCCCGGCCGCAGGCCACTCTCCCCGACCGGCCAGAGTGCCGGGGGGAGGGCGGTGAGTCTGCCGCGGCTCCGCTGGCGGCCGGAGCCCTGGGAGGAGGGCGGAGAGCCCAGCTGGGGCTCCGCTCTCCCCGGCGGCCAGAGCGCCACGGGGAGGGCAGCGAGCTGGCCGGGGCTCCGCTCTCCCCGGCGGCCAGAGCGCCGGAGGGAGGGCGGAGTGGCGGCCAGAGCGCCGGGTGGAGGGCGGAGAGCCCGCCGCAGCTCCACTCTCCCCGGTGGCCAGTGTGCCGGAGGGAGGGCGGAGAGCCCGCCGCGGCTCCGCTCTTCCCGGTGGCCAGAGCGCTGGGGGGAGGGCGGAGTGGCGGCCAGAGTGCCGGAGGCAGGGCGGAGAGCCTGCCACGGCTCCACTCTCCCCGGCGCCCAGAGCACCGGAGGGAAGGCGGAGAGCCCAGCCGGAGCTCCGCTCTCCCCGGCGGCCAGAGCCGGAGCACCAAGCTGCCCCCCTCCAGGTGCCGCCCCAAGCGCAAGGTTGGTGGGCTGGTCCCTGGAGCCGGCCCTGGGCTTAATGCTGCTTTCACTGAAGTCAGTGGGAGTTTTCCTATGGGCTTTAATAGGAAGAGAGCTAGGTCAGCACACAGCGTTTTGGAAATCCCATTCGTAGTCAAAAAAATTAAAATAGGTGGAGCCTCCAGTCTGGTCACCTAAATTTTTGCAGGACTACTCACTACATGGTTCCCACTACTGTCTACTTGACCCGTTCTTAAATAATCTGACCGAGATTACCTGACCCACACTAGAGTTGTGGAGGTGTAGATGGCAGCTTAGCATACATGACAGATGCTCCGTGGCACCATTGCTTGCCACAGATGCAAAGCTATAGAGGAATGGGCCAGGGAGGGATGCTCATTATCCTCCTTAAAGCCTAAGAGATAAATTTGAAGTGACATTAACTCACGTGGTCTCCTTCACTCTGGAAAATAAAGGAGGCTTTTGGGGAAGCAGTGGCTTCTATTAGCTCTGGCAGCATGACTGCAATGGAGCTGCTAGGAAGTGCAGCAGGAGGGCTCAGAGATGGTGTGAAGGCACAGGGTTTCTGTGCAAAGGGAGCTGGAATTGTGCAGATCCTTTGGAGTCCATGCAGATCCTTTGGGAAGGGTCTGAGGAATCTGCAGGGAACCACTGCTTGTTTTAGGCAGGTGGGATAGGTGAGTGATCCCTGCCCCCCAGTGGAATGATTCCAGGAAAACTCAGTAATAGAATCTTTGCAAGGTTTTCACTCATCTCAGCCCTGCCTCCCATGACTATTTCTGTAGGTCCAGGCCTCAGTGTGTAACTATTTAACCATAAACATGGAATTTTAACCTCTTTGGACTTTTGTGTTTATCCCATGTATAATCTGTACAAAATAAACAATTTCCTTTTAGAATAAGTTATTTTCCATTGGGTTAAATGGAGCCTTAGTGAGACTCAAGATAAATCAATCCAAAAGAAAATAATTTCAGGCCTAGTGCTACATAAAATATCCTCCAAGCCTTGTGAGCCTTGCAAGTTGCAGAAAACTGTAGTTCATAGAAATCCAGTGTATTCAGAGAAAGGATGAACCTAGCGTGATGGAGTGCAATGCCACATTGAAAAATCTCAGTTCTGTGGTAGCACACTGCAGAGTCACTTTGAGTTAGGTCTGGTCTAAACAGAATTTTTGCACTAGTATAACTTATGTCAATTAGGGGCGTGATTTATGTTTAAACTAACATAGTTATACTGGCATAAAGGTACCTTATTCTGGTATAGCTTAGGCCTGGTCTACACTACGAGTTTAGGTCGACTTTAGCAACGTTAAATCGAATTAAGCCTGGACACGTCCACACGACTAAGCCCTTTTATTCGACATAAAGGGCCCTTTAAACCGGTTTCTTTACTCCACATCCGACGAGGGGATTAGCGCTAAAATCGGCCTTTGCGGGTCGGATTTGGGGTAGTGTGGACGGAATTCGACGGTATTGGCCTCCGGGAGCTATCCCAGTGCTTCATTGTGACCGTTCTGGACAGCACTTTCAACTCAGATGCACTGACCAGGTAGACAGGAAAAGCCCCGCGAATTTTTGAATTTCATTTCCTGTTTGCCCAGGGTGGAAAGCACAGGTGACCACGCAGAGCTCATGAGCACAGGTAACCATGATGGAGTCCCAGGATCGCAAAAGAGCTCCAGCATGGACCGAACAGGAGGTACGGGATCTGCTCGCCATATGGGGAGACGAATCAGTGCTAGCTGAACTCCGTAGCAGTAAACGAAATGGCAAAATATTAGAAAAGGTCTCAAAGGCCAGAGGCCATAACAGGGATGCACAGCAGTGCCGCGTGAAAATTAAGGAGCTAAGGCAAGCCTACCACAAAGCCAGAGAGGCAAACGGAAGGTCCGGGGCAGAGCTGCAAACATGCCGCTTCTACGCGGAGCTGCATGCGATGCTAGGGGGTGCAGCCACCACTACCCCAACCGTGTGCTTTGACTCCGTCAATGGAGAAACACGCAACAGGAAAGCGGGTTCGGGGTACGAGGAAGATGACAATGAAGACAATGAAGATAGCTCACAGCAAGGAAGCGGAGAAACCGGTTTCCCCAACAGCCAGGATATGTTTATCACCCTGGACCTGGAACCAGTAACCCCCGAACTCACCCAAGGCGTGCTCCCAGACCCTAAGGGCACACAAGGGACTTCTGGTGAGTGTACCTTTGTAAATATTACACATGGTTTAAAAGCAAGCGTGATTAATGATTAATTTGCCCTGGCAATCGCAGCCAGTACAACTACTGGAAAAGTCTGTTAATGTGTATGGGGGTGGAGCAGAAATCCTCCAGGGACATCTCCAGAAAGCTCTCCTTTATGTACTCCCAAAGCCTTTGCAAAAGGTTTCTGGGGAGGGCTGCCTTATCTCGTCCGCCATGGTAGGACACTTTACCACGCCAGGCCAGTAGCACGTAGTCTGGAATCATTGCATAACAAAGCATGGCAGTGTATGGTCCCGGTGTTTGCTGGCATGCAGACAACATCCATTCCTTATCTCTCTTTCTTATCCTCAGGAGAGTGATATCATTCACGGTCACCTGGTTGAAATGGGGTGATTTTATTAAGGGGACATTCAGAGGTGCCCGTTCCTGCTCGGCTGAACAGAAATGTTCCCCGCTGTTAGCCACATGGTCGGGGGGAGGGGTGAAGTGATCATCCCAGAGAATTGGCTGTGTGTGTGTGTGTGGGGGGGGGGTAGTTGGGTTTGTGCTGCATGTCAACCCGGAAACCCCAACCCCTCCTTTTACATTGAAAACCCATTTTAAATGGCCAAACCAACGGGTCCTTGGTATGGGAAATGAAGGCACTGCTGTTTGAAACCATTCTCACATGTTATGAAGGTTAAAAAAGCCAAAAGACTGTGGCTTACCATGGCTGCCTGCAAGCCGAATTCTGTTGCCTGGTACTGCGTGAGTGATCTCTCACACCAAACCGGCAGGCCCTCAATATGAGGAAAAATGCGACCTTGTAACGAAAGCATATGTGCTGTGTAATGTGAACAGCAAAATTTAACGTGGAATAGTGTACCCATTGTTCTCTAAAATGTGTCTTTTTTTAACCACCTCTCCCTTCTCCTCCACCAGCTGCAAATGTTTCTCCTTCACAGAGGCTAGCGAAGATTAGAAGGAGAAAATGGCGGACTCGGGATGATATGTTCTTGGAGCTCCAGATGTCCTCCCACGCTGAAAGAGCACAGCAGAATGTGTGGAGGCAGTCAATGTCAGAGTGCAAAAAAGCACAATATGAACGAGAGGAGAGGAGGCGGGCTGAATCGCGGGCTGAACAGAGCAAGTGGCGGACTGAAGCTGATAGGTGGCGTCAGCTTGCCGTCAGAAGGCAAGAGTCGATGCTCCGGCTGCTGGAGCATCAAACTGATATGCTCCAGCGTATGGTTGAGCTGCAGGAAAGGCAGCAGGAGCAGAGACCGCCGCTACAGCCCCTGTGTAACCAACAGCCCTCCTCCCCAAGTCCCATTGCCTCCTCACCCAGACGCCCAAGAACACGGTGAGGGGGCCTCCGGCCACCCAGTCACTCCATCCCAGATGATTGCCCAAGCATCGTAAGGCTGGCCTTCAAAAAGTGTTAAAGTTTTAAACTGCAGTGTGTCCTTTTCCTTCCCTCCTCCCCCACCCATCCCAGGCTACCTTGGCAATTATCCCCCTAGTTGTGTGATGAATTAATGAAGAATGCATGAATGAGAAGTAACAATGACTTTATTGCCTCTGCAAGAGGTGCTCGAAGGGGGGAGGGGAGGGTGGGGTGGTTGGTTTACAGGGAAGTAGAGTGAACTGGGTGGGGGGGAGGGCGGAGGGTTCATCAAGGAGAAACAAACAGAAGTTTCACACCATAGCCTGGCCAGTCACAAAACTCGTTTTCAAAGCTTCTCTGATGCGCACCGCGCCCTGCTGTACTCTTCTAACCGCCCTGGTGTCTGGCTGCACGTAATCAGCGGCCAGGCGATTTGCCTCAACCTCCCACCCTGCCATAAATGTCTCCCCCTTACTCTCACAGATATTGTGGAGCACACAGCAAGCAGCAATAACAATGGGGATATTGGTTTCGCTGAGGTCTATCTGAGTCAGTAAGCTGCGCCAGAGCGCTTTTAAATGTCCAAATGCACATTCCACCACCATTTGGCACTTGCTCAGCCTATAATTGAACAGGTCCTGACTACTGTCCAGGCTGCCTGTGTACGGCTTCATGAGCCATGGCATTAAGGGGTAGGCTGGGTCCCCAAGGAGAACGATAGGCATTTCAACATCCCCAACGGTAATTTTCTGGTCCGGGAAGAAAGTCCCTTCCTCCAGCTTTCGAAACAGACCAGAGTGCCTGAAGATGCGAGCATCATGTACTTTTCCTGGCCATCCCACGTTGATGTTGGTGAAACGTCCCTTGTGATCCACCAGGGCTTGCAGCAGCATTGAAAAATACCCCTTGCGGTTTATGTACTCGGTGGCTTGGTGCTCCGGTGACAAGATAGGGATATGGGTTCCGTCTATCGCCCCACCACAGTTTGGGAATCCCATTCCAGCAAAGCCATCCACTATGACCTGCACGTTTCCCAGAGTCACTACCCTTGATATCCCCAGGTCTTGGATTGCCCTGGCAACTTGGATCACAGTAGATTTGCCCACTCCAAATTGATTCCCGACTGACCGGTAGCTGTCTGGCGTTGCAAGCTTCCACAGGGCTATTGCCACTCGCTTCTCAACTGTGAGGGCTGCTCTCATCCTGGTATTCTGGCGCTTCAGGGCAGGGGAAAGCAAGTCACAAAGTTCCATGAAAGTGCCCTTACACATGCGAAGTTTTCGCAGCCACTGGGAATAGTCCCAGACCTGCAACATGATGCGGTCCACGCCATGAACCTGCCCCAGTAACACCATGATTTGCACACTGCTGGGGCCTGTACCTTGTGAGAGGTCTATGTCCATGTCAATTTCCTCATCACTCTCGTCGCTGCACTGCAATCGCCTCCTCGGCTGGTCCTGGTTTTGCTTTGGCATGTCCTGGCTCTGCATATACTCCAGGACAATGCACGTGGTGTTCATAGTGCTAATAAGTGCCACGGTGATCTGAGCGGGCTCCATGATCCCAGTGCTATGGCGTCTGGTCTGAAAAAAGGCGCAAAACTAGTGTCGGAGGGAGGGGCGACTGACGACATGGCATACAGGTACAGGGAATTAAAATCAACAAAGGTGGCTGTGCATCAGGGAAAAACACAAACAACTGTCACACAGAATGGCCCCCCCAAAGATTGAACTCAAAACCCTGGGTTTAGCAGGCCGTTGATTTCACGGAGGGAGGGGGAAGCAAATGAATACAGAACAAATCTGGTCCATCTATTTTTTACATCTTACGCTGGCAGCAGACGGTGCAGCATGACTGATAGCCATCGGCATCTTCTGGGTGCTTGGCAGAAAATTATGTACTACGACTGATAGCCATCATCGTCAAGACGGTTCAATAAGACTGCCGGGTCTCCAGGAGACAAAATGAGGAATCAGATGCCCAGAGTGGAAAGTTTGGTTCAGTATTGCTTAGAGGAATCTGCTGAAGAACTTTCCTGGGTGCCTCAAATTGAACTGACTGAGGAATATGATGATGACGGATATCAATCGTAATATACCATCCACTGCCAAAAGGCAAGGAGCTGCTGCTGTGTAGCAATGCAGCTCCACGTCTGCCAGCACCCAGATAGCCAATGACGGCTACCAGTCATACTGCACTGTCTACTGCCAAAAGGCAATTAGCTGCTGCTGTGTAGCAATGCAGTACCACGTCTGCCGGCACCCAGATGACATATGGTGACGGATAAGCTGAGCTGAGTGGCTCCATGCTTGCCGTGGTATGTTGTCTGCACAGGTAAACCAGGTAAAAAGGCGCGAATCGATTGTCTGCCGTTGCTCTGATGGAGGGGGAGGGTCCTGATAACATGTACCCAGAACCCCCCGCGACACTGTTTTTGCATCATGAGGCATTGGGATCTCAACCCAGAATTCCAATGGGCGGTGGAGACTGGGAACTGTGGGATAGCTATCCACAGTGCAATGCTCCGGAAGTCGACGCTAGCCTTGGTACTGTGGACGTGGTCCGCCGACTTAATGCACTTAGAGCATTTTATGTGGGGACACACACAATCGACTGTATAAAACCGATATCTATAAAACCGGCTTCTATAAATTTGACCTAATTTCATAGTGTAGACATACCCTTATTCTCCTCTTGGTATGGGAATAGGCTATAGCAGTAGAACTGCATCCGCACCAAGGGGAACATACTGCTTTAATCATACCAGTGTCGTTAAAGCAGTACACCTTTTGTGTTTAGACAACCCCTTAGAGAGAATTCCCCATAACTTCTCCCAGACCTAGGGAACTTCAATGGCACAAAGGAAACAGGAGGTAATCCATGACTAGGCTGATGTAACTTTCCTATGCAGCCACTTAATCATTTAAAAAAAATTAAAATAGCTAAATTAACCACTCGCCTCCCCCAGCACTGGTATGGAAGGCCTCTTGTGACTGATGTTGTACTGTCTCTTTCATCCTTCTTTTTTCTTCCTCAAATATAATATTTTCTCCCTCACATTTTAGATCTTCAGACCTTTCACTGCTCTTCCTTGCTGAGCTTCAGAACTGAATTGAAAACCAGGGACAACCAATACCTTCCACTTGCAGGCCAGTTAGAAATTTCCCGGACTGATAGTGGCAAGGCAGAGAGGGACCCAGCCTGATGTTGAGGCATCAGGGGACTATGGCAAAGTATAAACTGACTTCAGCCACTTTTATTCCAAGTGTCCTCACACAGACTTGTACCAAAATAACTAAACTGATTTTAATTCACCCCCTTTGTTATTTTGGTGCAAGTATGAGTGAGGCCTGAGAGTCAAAAGCACCAGAGGCAGAACTCTGCCAGATCAAGCAGAATAAGACAGAGGAAAAATAATTTTTATTTTGGTTCTAGAAAGCATTTTTCATATTCTGTGTAGTCCTGAGTGCAAACATATTGATAATATTAGCGATCCTACAGGCTTACATTACAGTTGTTATATTCAACATGAGTTCATACCTAACTTTGGATAATTAGAAATTTATCAAGTAATTGTGCCCTGATAATTCTTTCAAAGACTTAAATCCCTCTCTTTAATCAATATGACATGGCTGTATAACTCCTATTGTACCTATCACATGCACAGCTCAGCTCTCAGCTGTATATTTTTAAAATACGCTTAAGCCACATCTAAGCTGCATATTATCTGAAACATGGAAGATTTGCTTTTAATATTTCACCAGTGTGCTGCTGCATCATGCTAAAAAATAACCAAAGCAGGGATTCTAAGATATTTTCGTGGGGTGAAACATATCCTAGTAGATAGCTCTGATCAAACAGGGCTTTTTGTTCCAAGAAAAAATGAAAACATCAATTTTTGTCATTTTAAAAGGAAAACCTTGTGTTACTCAACTTTCTGTCCCAAAGTGCCCTCTTGCAATGCAGTGGAGCATTGCAACAGCTTTGCCTCAGTTTCCCCTTGGATTTCCATGACTCTACCCAATCACCCATGCTCTCCAGGCTGCTTTGGGGAGTGTGCCTTTGTCTAAGTCACATTTAGTCCCACACTCAGGCCTGTAAACACTTCTTCCTCTCCTTCTTCGCTTTGCCTCCAGGGTTCCTCTAAGAGCCCTCTCACTAAAATCTGTGAAAAGTCCTCTTTGTTCCCTCCTCAGTTCTGGGTGTCCTCAATATTCTCAGGCAAATCCTAGCCTTTTCACTGGCCTTTGGTCCCAGGCTCACTCAGGCTCTTTCTTCAGCCCCTTGCCATAAGAGACCTAACAGCCACACCTGCTTTCCTTCACATCTTCCAGCAGAGAGAGACTGTGGATCTCCTCAGCCAGCCTGTCACAAAGGACTCAAGCCCTCAGGAAGGAGCAGTCAGCCTGCACACCTCCCCAGTCACCATCCTACTGCTAGGCTTTCTTCCCCTTAAGTCCTACACCTTGTTCAGGTGTGGCAGGGCATGGCTAACCGAATGGGGCTAGCTGGCTCCAAGTCTCCTGGGCCCAAAAGGGGCAGTCCATCCTGTCACACCTTGGTTTTTCGCAGTTGAAAGCCCCAAATTTGTCAGTTTTCAGCAACTAAAATATGAAAATTGTTAAAATATAAACTAAAATATGAAAACAAAAACAAAAAGTTCCCTTTTTAAATGAAAACTTGAAAAATCCCATCAAAATGCAACATTTCTTACACAAGTTTCCACTTTGATGAAACAGCCTGTCACAGAGTATGCTTGCCTTGCACCGTCCCCTGCTGGATGAGCACAGCACTGCAGGTGCTCTCTACCTCAGTTTCTCCTCACACAGGTTTTCTGTCTCTCCCAGAAATTCATGTGGCTCAGCGCTCTGGCTGGGTCACTCTCAGAGTTCAGTCCCTTTCCAGGGTAACAAACGTCCAAAGAAAAGGTACTTCCATCCCACTTGGGTTTTTTTCTCAGTTGACCCTCTGGGCTTTTTAAGTCTCCCTACTCTGGGATAGGCCACTGACCCACAGGAGACTTCCCTGGAGTACTTCCAGACCCTATTACAGGACCCAATTTTCTCCCTGTGGTACTTCCCAGAAATTGAGTTCTCTACCTTTTCATGAGGCCCTGGTGTTGTTCACATAGTCACCTGAGCCCAATTAGTCCTGCCCCTTAAGTTCAGAGGCTGCTAATTATGGCACTCCAAGGGCTGATTAGTCCAAGGCCTCCTGGTTCTTAAAGAGGCAGGCCACCCTGTCCCATAGCCATTGTTTGCTTACAACAAATTTCAAATGGAAAATTTCAACCAGCTCCAATAATAAAGGAATTTTCTGAGAGCTCACCTCCTTTCCTGTTTGAAATCCTGTGGATCACCTTCTTCTCCTCTTCACAGTTGCTTACATTAAAACAGGGGTTCCCAAACTTGGTTCACGGCTCATTCAGGTTAAGCCCCTGGTGGGCCACGAGATGCTTTGTTTACCTGAGTGTCCGCAGGTACGGCTGCTCGCAGCTCCCAGTGGCCACAGTTCACCATTCCCGGCCAATGGGAGCTGCGGGAAACAGTGGCCCGGCCCGTGCTGCTTCCTGCAGCTTCCATTGGCTGGGAATGGCGAACTGTGGCCACTGGGAGCTGCGAGCGGCCGTACCTGTGGACGCTCCAGGTAAACAAAGCATCTCGTGGCCTGCCAGGGGCTTACCTTGAACGAGCCGCGAACCAAGTTTGGGAACCACTGCATTAAAAGGAAGGGAAGCATGCATTTTTAGCTGTTTTTAATGGGACACATGGTTTACATGCAGGTTTTGTATTGGTATAACTAATATCTGTTTTGGGGAAAAGTTAATCACACTATCTCCCCTTCCTATTTGTTCTGCTCCTCTGTCTTCCCCTGCACACACTTCTATGCTGCCGGGTCTCCTTTTCCTCTTCGCTTCTGAACATTCCACACACTTGCCTGGTTTTCCTCTCCTACCATACATCCCTGTTATTAGGTTTCCTTCTCTGCTGCACACGCTGACCAGCCACTTAATCTTTTTCTACTCTTGCTTCCCTGGACATGTTGTCTGACGTGCTGCTCTTATCAGTCCCCTGCCACTTCTGGCTTTGCAGCTCCAATTCTACTGGTGCATCAAATCCCCAAGGGCCACGCTAGTTTATTTTCCTCCTATTTAGCTGCCATCCCTGGTAAAGGTAGCTAGGAGAAAGGGTCCTCCTTGTCTCCAGTTGCATTTTCAGATCTCCAGCCTCTTCACACAATGCACAATATTGGGGATGTTCCTAAGGGAGGGGATGTAGGGCAGTAGCTGGGGACTCCCTATGTTCTGGCTATTCCTGACTGCTGGACTGGCCCAAATTAGGGCAGCCTTCGGGCTACTTCAATCTGCATTAGGGGCCAAAATGGGCCTAGCTGCTCCGAGACCAGGAGAGGTGCAAAGGTGATGTAAAGTCACTTCTCCTTGAGCCCTCTGTTGTGCTTAACTCAAGAAGAGGGATAACCTGATCTTCTTGTGTTTCAACCCTGATTTACAAGGACCAATTGTAAGGGTGAAAATCCTTCATTTTCCATGCATATTCTGCCCTTGGCATCTCTGATCAGATTGTAAACAAAGCTCTGCATTCCCAATTTTGATGATGGTTTTCATGACCTGGAGCAGTGGTTCTCAAACTTTTTGTATTGGTGACCCCTTTTACACAGCAAGCCTCTGAGTGTGACCCTCCCTATAAATTAAAAACGGGGATTTTAATTTAATTTTTATTTAACAGGGGCTTGGTCCTGTCAACCCCCACATATGGCCATGCTCAGGGGTGACAGCCCCATGGAGCTGACAGCTTGCGACCCCCTGAGGTGTCATGACCCCCCAATTTGAAAACCCCTGACATAGAGGCTTCAAACTGGAATAGAATCACCAACTCTTTTTCACATAGACCACAAAACCACCATCTGACTGTAACAATTTTCAGTCACCAGTGGCTGCGGTCAAATCAAAATCAGTGACCTAGAGATTAAAGTCTTCATTATCCCATTACAAATCCCGAGTCAACAAGACCTCATTTTAATTGATTCATGGTCTTAAAACAAAAAACAATAATGCAGGCCTTTTCACTGAGTTTAAAGTAACGGCCCTGAAAGATATGCTTCAGGGATCCATATTTTAGCACCTCCTGATTATTGTACATATTTAACCAGTTATTAGTTAACGTATTAAAAACTTTTCAGTCAACCGAACATTGCTTACACCAATGCCGAAATTGAGCCAATCTCTATAATAAATTGTACCTAGCAGTTCTAATGTACATTATTAGTTAGATAATCTGCTCCAGTGAAATCTAATGCTGTGTTAGGAGATGCATAGGCATATAGTGCCCCTACTCTAGGGTAGTCGTTATGGCCTGGAAAAAGAGGGAATGGCCAAACCATTGCTGTGCTTTGTCTGTTTCATGAATTAAAGGCTTCAAATCAAGATTGGATGTATTTTTTAAAAGATATGCACCAACTCCTCCACAAGATACATGGCTCAGTGCAGGAGTGGTGGGTAAATTCCTATAGCCTGTGCTATTATGAAGATCAGACCAGACCATCATATTGGTCCCTTCTGACCTTAAAAATCTATGAATAGTGTCCTGTCAAAACATGTACAGTATTCTTAACATTGGTGGAAGTTATGTCTGCACACAGAGAGGAACTATTTAAATGCTTTTTTGAAAGGGTGAACATATGCTGAACGCTGGGAAGATGCCCTTATTTCAGCATTCCTTTACTTTCTTTTGTCATTATGTTAGTTTGCTATTTGCTTTTGTTTTAATTCAACTTCCTTCCGATCTATTTTGAATCCTTACATGTTTGAGATCAATAGCACAGTTTCAGGATACTGAAGGGTTAGCCTACTTCTTTATGGGGTTAAGTCACACTCAGGTGAGTCCAAAAGCAATAGTTCCTTCTAGGTTGTCTCAACATGGCTCTTGTCATTCTAGTAGTAAACTGATGCCCCGACTTAAACTTACAAAACCAAGAAAGTTCAGAATTAAGACTGATACTGCCATGTTTTTTTGTCCCATTGAGCCCAATTATTACAAACACACAGCATGTAGCATCTCTCATTAAAGAAGTGATATAAAGATGGGATATCTGGCCAGGTTTTCAGTTTTCAATCAGTTTCCTTCTCTATTACCTTACATCTTGTGTAGTCATTTACAATATGCAAAGTGAGAGTGCCATGTGTGTAAAATGGAGTGACAGTGTTTTTTCAAGGTGCAAGCCAATGGAGAATTAGGCTGTATAGTGCATTCTATATACTTGTCAACATAACCAATGCATTGTAGAAAAATTTCTAATAAAGGCTGTAACAGCATGAAGTTAGATAATACCTTTATTTTGCCTTTACATTTCAAGAAAGAGAACTTGTGTCATGATTAAAATAAGATAGTCATGCTGACCGTTTCAAATTTCTGTTTTTGTATATTTTTCCCCTTTCATTATTCATACTAATCTCAAACCCTTTCTTTTCAAGAGAATCCTCATAGATATGAGTATCTGAGAAAGCAGGACAAAACAGAGAAGAAACAATAAAACATGAAAAGGATAAGTGCTCTTCATTCAGAAAAATCAAGACGTCATAGTAAAAAGGTCAAAACTTCAAATGTTTCAGTCAAATTCCTTGACTATACAAACATTTAGAAATGCAAAAACCACTTCAAGGAATAATCATCATGAGAAATGAATTAGGATAAAAAAAACAGGGGCTAAAACTGATTTTATGATAAAAGATCATTAAACCTTTTCTCAGACTGCATTTTTGGAATAAAAAAGTGTAGAGATTTAGCTAAATAATGCAGATGGGTGAAATTTCAGAAGCAGTTGGCTTTACCATGAGACAGCAATTTAGAACAATGAAGAGCCTGTCAATTCTCCTTATTCACTTGGTTTTAGAAAGTGGCTAGTGCCGCCTATTATGGAGGCACCTTAAACTGATCTTTACCACATAATATCAACAAACCCAAGTCAGACAGTTAGATTAGCGGCAAAACACCATCTGTTCACATTAATACATATAATCGAAGTCGAACACATTCACGGTAACATATTCAGGGATTATTTTTTCTTTGTTTACACTTTGCCTTTGTCTGAGAAACATAAATGGAGTTCTGAACTACTGTGTGCCTGGCTCAGAGCTCCTCTGAACACTCACAAGAGACAATGAATAATGTGGAATACTATGGCAATCAAATATTAGGTGAAGCTATCGCTGCCCTTCCCACTTGTACTTTCACCAAGAAGAATGAATGGGTTGCCTTAACAAGCTTCGAACTTCCAAGAGCACAGCATCTGAGTGAATTTCTGAATCAAGGTTGGCTGAAAATAACCTTATCTAGACTGCATCAAATGATTGGTATTGGTTTGAGACAACTGGCGAATAGGAGACAAATGATTAGTAGTACTATATGAATGTTCTAGTTCGACAGCTTATACAGTTGCCATTAAGTTCATTACTGTTCAGTCACATTGGTATCTTCCAGATGTGACTGTCCTCTTCATTCATTGCAAGAGCAGAGAAAGCAAGACAGATAAGAGTAAAAACACCTCTAATGAATTGTCCTCAGGTTGAGAATGCATGCTCCCCTTTCCGAATGTCTAGAGCAGCTCATACAGCAAGCTCCTGAATGGTACATTAAGATCTGCTTCTGGTGTTCCTCTCCTAGCAAATTCCTGATGGAGAAGTGAGTCGTTGATTGGCCACAGTCCACAACAAGTGTGCCTCAGGCTTGTATCTCTTGGCAAATTTTTCTTTGACACCCGCCATGAAGGAGAGCTACAAAATTAAGATCTTGGAGCAGAATCGCTTTCTCTATATCACTAGATTGGACTAATCTAACAGTGACTCTGATTTAGTAGATGGATATATATGTACACATGAACATTTGTTTAAATCTTTAAAAAAAAAAAAAGTCTGGGTGAGTTACCTGAATTGGGCAGGCCAATTGTGACTACTTAGCCTATGATGCACATGAATCTTCAGGAGCGGAAGGGGATTGTAAGAAGGTGCACTTTTTTATTTTATTCAATTTAAATATAAAATTTAATTAATTAATTAAGAAGTACCTAATCTGATGCATTTTTGGAAAATATTAAATACAATCCATAGAAGCCAGCACGTCCAGCAACTTATTCCCCACACAATCAAAATTAGCCAGACAAAATAAATTATCCTACTCACAAACATCAACCCTTACTGCACTCCCCTCCAGTTAGATAGTTTAAGCATTCTTATTTCTGATAGAGAGAGGTCCAGCATATGGCTTGATAGACATTTTCATTCACAATTTTCTCTCTTTCACCCAGGCAAGATGTGTGTGTGAACAAGGAGGAGGAACAAGAAATGATGCACATTTTTCTACTCTTCATTTGGTATTTGTGACAGTGTGCCCCATAAGGTTTTATGGAAATATGCTTATGAATGTATATGACATAACTAGAATATGTTTTTTTGCTACATATGCCATGTAACATATCTATGTAAAGGTTATGATCTACTGAGTCTATTAATCCTATTTGTATACATGTATCATTTTTGTACTTGAGGTTAGGAATATTGGCTGTATACTTGCTTGATAGCCTTAGTAAAGCATTTGGTCAGCTTCTTGAGAAAGGGGTGTGCAAATTAAGTGCCCAATCAAGAACCACTTAGGCCAACAATGAACTCGAAGATGCCAATCCACATCGGAGCCTTCCCAGGAATGTGGCTTGGCAGGTAAGACACTCAGTCATGCATGGACATGTGACTTGCCCGTGTGACTTCAAAACTCCATCTTGGAGCTGGACTTTGCATAGGAGAGAGGAGGGGGTCTCCACCCACAAGAGAAAGTCTACTTAAACCCCTGGGAGACTCCTCCATTTGGTCTTCAGCTGGCTAAAGAGACAGTCTCTTCACCCCCAAGACTACCCGAAAGAGACTGGAACAAAGGACAGTAACTACAGGGGGTGTGAGTGATTGCTGGACCCAGACTAGAAGGAGACTAGTCTGTAAAAGGAAACTTACTGGAACTGGTGAGGTTTTTATCTGTACTCAGTTGTCTTACTGTATTAGACTCAGACTTGCCTGTTCTATTTTAATTTACTTGGTAATTTACTTTGTTCTGTCTGTTACTACTTGGCACCACTTAAACCCTACTTTCGGTATTTAATAAAATTACTTTTTACTTATTAATTAACCCAAAGTATGTATTAATATCTGGGAAAAAGGGGGGGGGACAGCTGTGCATCTCTCTCTATCAGTGTTATAGAGGGCGAACAATTTATGAGTTTACCCTGTATAAGCTTTATACAGGGTAAAATGGATTTATTTGGGGTTTAGACCCCATTGGGAGTTGGGCATCTGAGTGTTAAAGACAGGAACACTTCTGTAAGTTGCTTTCAGTGAAGTCTGCAGCTTTAGGGCACGTGTTTCAGACCGTGGGTCTGTGTTGGAGCAGACTGGCGTGTCTGGCTCAGCAAGACAGGGTACTGGGGTCCTAAGCTGCCAGGGCAGGAAAGCAGGGGCAGAAGTAACCTTGGCACATCAGTTGGCAGGTCCCAAGGAGGTTTCTGTGATCCAACCCATCACAGTATTATCCCCTTTTTCTTTGTAAATCACCACATCCATATTTTATGTTTTCAAAAGAACTGGTCTTACTGCATTATTTATCACAGGAATTTATCCACAGAAGAAGCTATTATTATGTGTTTTTATAGTACCTAGTGCACTTGGGTTCTAACCTGGTTGTTGCTTTTAGACATTACCACAATATAAATATTAAACAATAGTAAGATATAAATGGAATTTAAAATTAAAATCTAATTGCACTCAAGAAATTATTTCCTTATTAGGCAAAATTTAAATTTTTAGTTGTTATTCCTGATTTTCATTGTTTATCCTTTATTTTAAGTGCTGTGTCCTAGATTTATTAGGCTTTTGGCAACTTGAAAGGTTCTTATTTTTCCAGTTAGAGAAGATCTTCTGTTGAATGTATTTTACATTTCGATATTGCTGGTATAAAGCGTGAATGCAGGTGCCTCGCATAATCCTCCTTTTATACCATTCTTCAGAATTGGCATATACAATCAAACATGAAAAATTATTTTTGGTTTACATAATAAGGGGTTGGGAGGAAGAGGAAAATTTTAATAGCACTGGCTGATTTACCACATTTCATGAACTTGATTAAAAAGGAAAAAAGACTTAAAAGCGCAAGTTCCTTAGTGACAGTTACATAAGGAGATTAAAGAACATTTCTGACTGGATTCTTTCCTCAGATCATAATAAGAGGGCTTGTTGCAGCAGTATGACCAAGAATGTGTTTTCTTACCTGAAGCCCAACACTGTCTGCTTGTCCACCTTTAATTAGTTGGGAGATAAAGAGGCCACAAGTAAATTCCAGTCCTCCTCGCACACTTATTCCAAGCCCTTCAGGATGCAAACGATCCAGTCTCACTTCCTTCAGCTTTCTGTAAACGTATTAATGTATCGTAATGAACAACATCATAACAAGTTGTGACAACTGAAGCTTCATTTTAAGCATTTTTAGTTACTGCTTAAAATATTTTCAGATGTCAAGCTTAGGCTTGAAAAGAGAATATGTGACTAATATTTTAAACAGACACATTTCAGTCCAAACAATAGATTTAGTCCCCAAAGAACTACATCTAAGACAACTTCAGTGTCTGTGATAGCATGCACAGGATATAGATATTTTATTCATCAAAACGTGGCTGAATAAATTACTTTTCAAACAAGCATTCCTGCTTGTGTTCATTTGACCTACATTGTTCTACACTAGTGGGTCTCAAACTTTTTTTACTGGCGACCCTTTCACACAGCAAGACTCTGAGTGCAACCCACCTAATAAATTAAACACACTTTTAAATATATTTAACACCATTATAAATGCTGGAGGCAAGCGGGGTTTGGGGTGGAGGCTGACAGCTCATGACCCCCTATGTAATAACCTCGCGACCCCCTGAGGGGTCCCGACCCCCAGTTTGAGAACCCCTGTTCTACACGTACCTTGATCGTTTAGGCGTCAGCTGATCATATTCCACCTGATGTTTTAATGGGATAAGGGGACGGATGGCGTCAAACAGCGGCAATCTACTTGGTTCATTAATCACAAGCTTTAGGTCCCCTACCAGTACTGGGAGATTCATGGATCTATAAAAATAGATTGAGAAAACAGGACTGGGTAATCAAAATACTAACAAGATTATATTTTCTGTTTGTAACTCATACTAAAACTGGATTGTTTGTGTGTGTGTGTGTGTGTGTGTGTGTGTGTGTGTGTGTGTGTGTGTGTGTGTGTGTGTGAGAGAGAGAGATTTGTTTAAAAGGTTCTTTATGTAGTTCAAGGCCAATCATAAGCAAGGGATATATTTTTCCTATATCATTTAAAAATAAAACTAGCGTAAAGATATTTTTCTAATTCAAGTAAACTCATGTTCACATTGTCTATGTAATTCTTTAATCCACAAATGATTTGTCAATATTGTAAGGAAGACATCTTTATTTAGTTTTATGCTCAGAAATACCAACAGTAGACCTATGTAAATCTTTGGTCATGACATTCAAAAGCAGGTAAACTTTTTCACCAGGTTTTAGATTTTATTTCAAGTCTGAAACTCTGCCCACATTTGCAAACCTTTTTAGTTAATCTGGGCCATGTTTTCAGCAAACTTCTTCTCTCCATGGATTCAGGAGATAGATGTATAGTTGCAATCCCCAAAAGCCACATGGAACAGAGTGGTTGCAGCAAAGTATGTTTGAATTTCCAGCTCATTTGAACTCAAAACAAAGTGAAATTCAGTGGTGGTGAAATCACATAAACCAACTATATAAATACAGTTGGAACCAGCATGAACAGAAAACTGCTTATTTTCTTTGAGTTCTACCTAAAAGTCCTTATTACTAACTTTATCAATTTTGAGACATAGTCATAGGGCCAGATTATGTTGTCATGTCAAACCAGTGTGAATCTGGAACAATTCCATTGGCTTGAATGGAGCACAATAGACAACAGAACTTGGCCCATATCTGCCTATTCACTGTAAGGTATCTATCATCACAGCATTTAGGTACCCTGCATATTACTTTTCTTGATGTGCATGTAACCCATTAATATTAATAGAAACTAATACACATCATAATGAGATTATATCCCCAAATATTTAAACTTATTTAAAAAGAGTATTCAGCGTAAAACAAATCCTAGCTGTTGGCCACAATATGTATTTATCTTACCTTTTTTGCTATTGTACTTCCTAAGAAATAAAAAAGTTAAGATCATTCAATAAACCTCAATAGCAGCATTTGATAGTTTATTTAAAACTCAGTACAATTTCTGAACTTGTGGGGAAAAGTTAGTGTGTGGGATATTTGTTAATTTTGTAACTGTAAGGAAGTTTTAAATAATTAACAGCTACAGTTTCATACTGGTTTCACAAGCAACAGGCAATGCTTTATGAATGGAGAAGCAATTAGACAGACCTCAGTGAAACTGAATCGGATACGCAGCTGAGGCCATACAAAACGGTAGCTCAGTACAAAGACCACATGGAAATTTGGAAACTTCTACATTTCACTCCACTGAGATGCTATTAATTAAGATATGAATGGAAACAATGTCCATCAGAACTATTCAGCTATGAAGTGTGGAAAAAATATTCTCATCTTCTTTTAGAAACAGTGGCCCAGATGCCGATCTCAGTTGCACTGACGTTAATGCACAGTAATTCCATTGATTTAAACAGGTATAAATGGAATGAATAATTGACCTGATATCTTGTAACTGATGTTTTTGTCGTTTTGTTATAGAAAAACAAAATGCTGCAATGCGCAGGGCAAAGATTTCCAGGTTGAATTTATTAATAGTCTTTCTGCTAAAACAGTCCAAAGTATTTTTGCATGTTGGAGAGATTTATAAAAAGAGTGAATCTAAAAATCAAATAAAATAAGCAAACTGACTGGTCAAACAATTTTGCTCTTTCCTATAAAAAATGCTCATTATTGTTTCCTATTATAAACTACAAGTTTCCATTTAATTATGTAACTGGTAAGTCATCACAAACAAAATAACTTTATGATCAAACTTAAAACTATGCTCATTTCTTATGTACTGAATTGCAGAAGTACATGACTTTTTAAAATAAAACTAGGAATTATTACTTCAGCTAGTTTTCTACAGACTACATTTAAGATTGTTTAAATTAGATTTTAGCTGTTTAACCTTTAAATAAAAAATGCAGTGGATCTATAACTGCTTTTAAAAGTCTGGAGTTAGAGCTTACTGGTGGTACATCCGTAGCACATCATAAAGGTAATCCTTCTCCGCTTCATTGTCAATAAGCAAGTCAACCTGAAAATACAAGAACATCATTGTAATTCTATTACTAAATAGCCACAAATGTTGAAAGTATAAGACATTCACAAATTCCTGAGCAAAGGGACAATGATTTCAATGGGAAAAGTCATCCAATACACAAATAAGATCTTTCAAAGGCAATATTACTTCAGAATTTGAAACCTAAGGCAACACAGATTTTTAAAAAAAAAAATACTAACGGATTGACTACCATGTCCAAAATTTGTCACCACAGATTTTGAAAGCTAGCATTCCATTTAGTACAGCATGCTGTAATATCACAAGCTTATCTTACCTTATAACGACTGTATTGTTGAATAAATATTTTAAGAAACCTTTTTGGCCATTCATTAATATAGCACATGCTTTCACAACCAGATATATCACAATCAAGATAACTATACTATATGTTAAGTGGCTTTAAAGTTCTGATTTTCGCATCTCTCATATACTGTTAAGTAAACTACCCACTAGCCTAGATTCTTCCTCTTGGCTCTGGTACTCTGACAGAGCTGGCTGCTTGCTATTCATTACTTCCTCACTCTGTAACAGTGCATTCACTTAAACTAGTGTCAGATTACAAGGCTTCCACTTTGCTACCTGCACTAAAATAAAATTAAAAAAGTTCAGATCTGTCACATGCCAATTTCTGCCTTCTGTGAGACCCATGAAAACCCACTGGCCTCCGTTGCAACAGCAGATTACATCACAGAAATTTTGCTTTTAGACAAGATTAATGTTTATGAAAACATAATTTACATCTAAGGTAAAGTTACTGTGACAAAAAGTCCAAGGACAAATGTGAATGTTTAAGCATATTCCTTTTATTCTAGGTTTACAATATCTTTGCATTACATTTTAAGTTAAATGAATGCTTCACATTGCATTCTAAATCTCTTCCTGCCCTCCAAAACCAGCATGATTCCATATATAATTGATTACCTGTGACTTTCCCCCCCTGAAACGAAACACTTACTGCGCAATTAAAAGTTAGACACTTATGCACAGGGCAAGATTGTTTGACTGATAGTATAAATGAGCAAATTGCAACAGTGAACTTCAGAATCCAGGAAAGAAAATGTGTGTAAAAATCTAATAATATGGTGGCACTCATAACTTGGTGATATACAATGAGCCAAATTCTCCATTGATCAACAGACCTCCAAGGGTTTTCACATTGGGTGTAAATACAACACAAAATCTGGTACAATGGATCTAAGCACTGCTTCTAGCTAAGGTGCCACAGAAGGGTGCTTTAGAGTCTTGAGAAATAGGTCCAAACCACTAATAAATTCTCCCCACAGACCTCAGACCCAAAACAGCAACCCTTCTCCCTGTGTGACTGGAGGACAGACCCTATAAAAATGGTACACCACTTACACATGCTGTGCATCAAGGGTAGGCTTGGAAAGATTGTTAGTAAATGTCAATTTCATCGTACACACAAACTGAAGAAAATATATTTCCAGGGACAATCATAGAAATTTACAGATAGGCAAAGAAAGAAAAATGCTGGTTACTAGAGTTTGATTTAAAGATATTTATTTTGTATATTTTGACTTGCGGTGTTGAGTTTTCCTAGTTTTCAGTAGTGGGAGGGAAGAACACAGTGTCTAAATCTTGCTGTTTCTTCTAACACAACATCCAGC
Source organism: Malaclemys terrapin pileata (assembly GCF_027887155.1). Lineage (NCBI taxonomy): Eukaryota > Metazoa > Chordata > Testudines > Emydidae > Malaclemys > Malaclemys terrapin. The sequence goes on along the minus strand of NC_071508.1, from coordinate 50,192,586 downwards.
CTTTTCTCTCTGTCCATTCCACCAAAATTCTCATCAAAACCTTCATCATTTCATGACTTGATGACCACTACCTCCTCCTCTCTGGCCTTGACAAAGGCACGCTTGACAAAAAGGTACTCCAGCCCATTCAAAATGCTGCTTCTAGGATCATTTTCTTGGCCTGTTGCTTTGACTGTGTCCTATGACCCCTCCCCATCTACAACCCTCCACTGGCTTTCACTTTTGCACTGAAAACATACACCACTTTTTCTTCATCTTAAGATTTTCATGGCTGGGGCCTGCCCTACCTTAATGATCCATTCTGGCCTTCAATCTATGAAACTCTACCTATAAACTCTAAACCCTCCCAACAATACCAGCCTGTAGTGCCTGCTCATCAAATTTTCCCCTCCAACACCTTTGTGCTCTGTCACATACTACTTCTTATGCATGGAAGAAACTCCCCATAAAAATCTGCAAAGCCACCCCTGGTATCATCTTTAAAATTTCTCTCTCCTGTGATATCTACAAAACACTTGATGAAAACTAGTCAGCTTGTGTGCTGCAACTGCAGTGTTTTCCATTCAACATTACCATTTTTCAGCAGCTTTGTCTCCCCTACTCATTGGACTGTTGTATCCATCTGTTGTCTCTTGTCTTTTTGCTTACGTTGTAAGCTCTTTGTAACAGCCATGGACACTTTGCCTATCACAATGGGTCCCTGTTAGGGACTCTTCCCAGAATGGATTTAGCCTAATAACACAAAATATCAGCATTTTATACCAATCTAATCCTTGAGAAATAAAAACATGGAAGACACTTGAGAGGAGGAATAGGGATATACAGTTCCATAGATTTTAAGGCCAGAAGGATCCACTATGATCATCTACTCTGACTTCCTGCATAACACAGGCAATATAATTTCACCCAGAGATTCCTGCATCAAACCCATAACTTCTGGTTGAGCTACAGCATTTTGATTTTTTTTTTTTAAAGAAAAATCCAAGACTTCAAGCGATGAAGAATTCACCACAGCCATTAAGTAAGGTGTTGCAATGGTTAACTACTCTCACTCTTAAAAATCTGTTCCTTATTTCTCATCTGAACTTGTCTAGTTTCAGCTTCTGTCCGTTGGCTCTTGTTATGTCTTTGTCTGTTAACTTAAAGAGCCCTCTGACAGAAACCTCTTCCTCATGTAGGTATTATAAACTATGATGAAGCCTCCACCCTAACAGTCTCTTTGATAAGCTAAAGAGATTGACCTTTAGCCTCCCGCTATACACACACTTTTTCCAGAATTCAAATAATTCCTTTAATTCTTTTCTGAATCCTTTCCAATTGGTCAATATTCTTTTTAAAAAGTGTAGACACCACAACTGGGCATGGCATTCCACGAACGGTGTCCCTGATGCTATATCCAGTGGTAATAACACTTCCCACTTTTCTACTTGATATTCCCCTGATTATATGTCCAAGGATAGCATCTGCTCTCTTATAGCCACCACATTGCATTACAAGCTCATATTCAGCTGGTTACCCACCATAACCTTTATTCATTTTCTGAGTCACTGCTTTGAAAAATACAGTCCCCTAACATGTGACCTAAATTTTAGGTTTCTAGATATTTGACCTAGCATTAGCTGTATTAAAAACATGTGTTGTTCAAGTAAATCCAGTTTACCACGTGATCTAGACCAGTGGTCTCAAACTAGGGCCCGCGCTGCTTCCTACAGCCCCCATTGGCCTGGAGTGGCGAACCACGGCCAGTGGGAGCCACGATCGGCTGAACCTGTGGACGCGGATGGTAAACAAACCGGCCCGGCCCGCCAGGGGCTTTCCCTGAACAAGCGGCGGCCCTAGTTTGAGAACCACCGATCTAGACCTCTCTGCAGAACTGAGCTGCCTCCTCCACCAAGTTTTGTCATCTGCAAACTTTACCAGCAATGATTTGATGTTTTCTTCTAGATTATTGATAAATATATTGAATAGCATTGGGCCAAGAACAGATTCTGACTAGAAATGACCCCACTGGATGATGAGTCCCCATTTCCTTTAATTTCTTATGATTTGTTATATGAAACATTGTCATTTATATGGGTTAATAGACCTTATGGGCCACATTCTAATCTCACTTAACCCAGTTTTACACTGTTGAAACTCTGCTGATTTACGGTAATGATTAACATCAGTGTGAGTGAGATAAATCAGATCTTTTGGTTTATTGTGCACCAGATAGCAAGATATTGTATATTTTGACTGATTCCAATAGATTATACTTCAACTGCATTAATATGGGTAATAAAGAGATGCTTGAATGCTAAAGGTGATGCAGAATCAAAAGAAAACAGTAACTATTTTTCTGACTTGCCCAGTACTACAAAAATTAAGGAAAACTGTAGTTCTGCTGTTGGTTCTTTAAATGTCAGACTATTGTGGATGGTTGATTGCTTTTCGGTTTAGGTACAGCATATCTGCTCTAAATCTGTTAAGAACATTAAATAGATTATTTGCTTTTATTTGTTGCTGTAAAACAACATTTTATTGCAAACAAAAAAAGACATAAGAAGCAGCAAAAGACAACATCAGCCTTAAAAGAAAAAAACTTTTAGGAAAAGATCCCACTCACACACTTAAGGCTACACTGTCTGGCCATACAGATTTTGCTACATACAGTTTTTAATATTTTTACTACCCTAATTCCCACACATCATGTTTTCACTGACAGTCATGGATTTTGCATGGTCACAAAGAATCTCCTTCTACTTCAATGGAGAAAGAAACACACTACATGTTCATCTTCCTCAGTACACTGTTCAACTCAGACTTCCCCCGCAATCACACAACACAGACTGCATACTTGTGCACATATATCTACCCAGCATATTTGCTAATGTTGCTGAGATTGTAATTAATGTTTTCTATTACATATATTGTAAGGGAGATTAGTATGTTTCCTTATCTGTTGGAGGTAAAAGATGTGAAGACTATAAGTGGAAAATGTATTGTGTGGGTGTTAGGTCATGGTGAAGAGATGTCCCATAAAGTGACATTTCCTTGCTTTTAAGAACATAAGAACAGCCATACTGGGTCAGACCAAAGCTCCATTCAACCCAGTATCCTGTCCTCCAACAGCAGTCAATGCTAGGTGCCCCAGAGGGAATGAACAGAACAGGTAATCATCAAGTGATCCATCCTCTGTCACCCATTCCCAGCTTGTGGCAAACAGAGGCCAGGGACACCATCCCAACCCATCCTAGCGAATAGCTATTGATGGACCTATCCTCCATGAATTTATCTAGTTCTTTTTTGAACCCTGTTATGGTCTTGGCCTTCACAACATCCTCTGGCAAAGAGTTCCACAGGTTGACTGTTTGTTGTATGAAGAAATACTTCTGTTTGTTTGTTTTAAACCTGCTGCCTATTAATTTCATTTGGGGATTCCTAGTTTTTGTGTTGTGAGAAGGAGTAAATAACACTTCCTTATTTACTTCCTCCACACCAGTCATGATATTATAGACCTCTATCATATGCCCCCTTAGTTGTCTCTTTTCCAAGATGAAAAGTCCCAATTTTATTAATCTGCCCTCATATGGAAGCTGTTCCATATCCCTAATAATTTTGTTGCCCTTTTCTGAACCTTTTTCAATTCCAATACATCTTTTTGAGATGGGGCGACCACATCTGCATGCAGTATTCAAGATGTGGGCATACCATGGATTTATAGAAGCAATATGATATATACTGTCTTATTATCTATCCCTTTCTTAATGATTCCCAATATTCTGTTTGCTTTTTTGACTGTCACTGCACATTGAGTGGATGTTTTCAATGAACTATCCACAATGACTCCAAGATCTCTTTCTTGAGTGGTAACAGTTAATTTAGACCCCATCATTTTATATGTATAGTTGGGATTATGTTTTCCAATGTGCATTACTTTGCATTTATCAACATTGAATTTCATCTGCCATTTTGTTGCCCAGTCACCCAGTTTTGAGAGATCCTTTTGTAGCTCTTCGCAGTCTGCCTGGGACTTAACGATCTTGAGTTGTTTTGTATCATCATCTGCAAATTTTGCCACCTCACTTTAAACCCCCTTTTCCAGATGATTTATGAATCTTTGAATAGAACTGGTCCCTGTACAGACCCATGGAGGACACCACTATTCACCTCTCTTCACTCTGAAAACTGACAATTTTCCTACCCTTTGTTTCCTAACTTTTAGCCAGTTGCCAATCCACGAGAGGAGGTTTTTCATTGGGTAGTGTTCCGGCCACTCCCTTTTTTTTCTTTTCTTTTCTTGGGCAGTTGCACTCTCGGAGGTTGGGGCGGCAAAAAACCTAGAGCTGACCCTGGTAGGATGTCACACTTACTCAACCTATAGTATTTATTGATATAAGACTTAGCTCAGTGAAAACCAGTGCAGTCAACAAACCCAACCAAACAACATGTCAGGATGCATAAGGAAAATACTGAAAATGTTATAATGTCATTGTATAAATCAATATATGCTTACCCTATCTCAAAAGGATATAGCAGATATTCGGAGACAGATGACAAAACCTAAGGCATGGAAAAACTTCCATATGAAAAGAGATTGGACAGATTGGAACTGGTTAATTTACTTGGGAGTCCAAGTCAGAGATTTAGGACAGAGTTATAGAGAATAATGAATAATACAGAGAAGATCAGCTGAGTACTTCAATTTACACCCTTAAAATACTGTACAAAAAACAAGAAGGAATTCCATGCAATTAAAAAGGAAACAAATTTAAAACTGTTGTCACATTGCATAATTAATCAGTGGAACTTGCAACCACAAGATATCACTGAGGCCAAAAACCTGTAGGATTAAAGAGTATCAGACGTTTATATGGATAAAGAGAACATCCACAGTTACATTAGATGCTAAAAAACCAAAAGGAATATAAACCCTTGTATTTCAGGGAATAGGCCAACCTCTGGCAGGCATCAGGAAAAAACTTCCCCTAGGAGCAAGTTGTTCCATAATTGTCCATTATTGGAGTTTCTTTCCTCAGAAGCATCTAGTACTTGCCACTGTCAGAGACAGGATTTTTGACCATTGGTATAATTCATTCTAGCAATTCCTGTTACTATCAGTGCAGGCATTACAGGTTTAAAAATCAAATGCATTATTAGTAGAGTGATGCAGAGACAAAAAGATACTTTATGAAAGTATGAACACGCCATGGCATATGCAAATTTGTCTTTCTCCTAAATGAACTTCAATAAATGCACCATTAAATCTAGAAGGGATGCAAATAAACCAATAATGAACAGTGTGACGTTTTCTGCCCTTTCTAAATTCTGACAAACTGGAAAACAAATAAATTCTAAGGAGTCTTGGTACAATGAACATCTGTGGCCTGGTTGTTTAACATAAGTTAATTAGAACTGCCCTTTGCATAAGGATATATATGAGCTATTACCTGAAGGGTCAAATGTCACAAGATCACATGTCTTAGAGTTTATATTACCTTGCTGCTGTTACAGAGAATGCTTTGAAAACTAAATGCAGACACTTTCATTAAGAAATAAAACATTATTGACAGAGTCACAAAATAGGGTCCATTATATGGAGATACCATACACTCATTATTTCAGGGAATACTTATTACAGTTGTGTAATTTTGAATCCTAGGATACAACTAAGTAAATAATTTCCTTGTGGATTGTTTTCACACTATTTAAATCCATGACATTTCTTTGCTTTTAATTTACAATATTAATAAAATTGATCACTCACAAAATAATTTAATTATATGTGCATTGTAATCTGATATTCAGATGAGATTTATTTATTCTGTAGAAAAAAGATTATGAAAAATATCAGAGGTATGTGATCTCAAGAACTGTAATGCAACTGAAATACAGTATAATTAAACTTTCAAGGCATACTATAGGGTCCATTTGTTTCCCCTGGCCTTTGAGAAGAGTTAGAGGAGACTGAAGCGCTAGGCAATATGTTGGGATATAATTTATACTTAGAGCTTCTGCCTGGTAGAAAGGAAGAACTGATTAACAGTACAAAATCAGTTACAAATGTCATTTAATTGATAGGAGACACAGAACCTGTGTAAGGGCATATTCTAACTCAAAAGAATAAATATTTGAAGTTATGGATTCAAAACAGATTAAAATGAATATTACTGCATCACTAAAACCATGTGGTTTAACAGTTTAAGCAAAAGGCCTTATGCTGAAACTCTTTATTTAGGTGGGTAGTCGTTACTCTCACATTCATCCTAGTTACTTTCACAGAAGTATGTTGAGAGTAAAGATTACTTGCATGAATATTTGTTAGCAGAACTGGACCCAGGATGATTTATAAATTATTGCCAACATGAAAGGGAATAGGTCCAACGTCCAAGACCATAATTATTGCCTCAGAGACACAGGGCCTATCAGATCTGTTGCCCAACCCAACTCAGAGTTTGAGACAATGATGGTTAGCAAGGCAGACATTTTATTAGACATTTGTAATCATTTGGATATTTTAATATCAAAACATATTCAGAGCCTTAATTTATGTTTCCCTATAGGTGCTTCTTCTGGATCCGGCTACCTCAATCTAGCCAATTTATTTATGAAAGCTTTTATTACAATTTTATATTTAATACATAAAAAGCCACAGAGGGGAACTGCAAAAATGAGATGCCTGACAGAGAAGATCTTTAAAGGTTGGACTGCATTGGAAACTTGAAAGATATTTTAAGTAGTTGCTTAAGGCTGAGCTCTGATGCAAGACTCAATTTCTCAAAAACAGACGTTTGCACACACTGTTATGGGCCTCACTGAATGAACATTTGTGTTGGTAGATTACAACCTTACATGTCATGCAAATTGGGTTGCTAGATACATAAAGAATATTTGCACATGATTGCGCATGGCCGACTGGACACATAAAAGTAAGACCAAGCAGAATTCCTCTTCATCATTGGCCATTAATGCTGGTTACTGCAAATGGTGATTATTTGGCCTTGAGCTTTCGGGCCTGGGTTTACTTTCCCCATTGTGAACTGGCTAGTATTGATTTGATTTGACTCAGATGAAAGAAACAAAACAGCTTTTGTTTAATAAACGCAGCCCTGCCAACTGCCAAGTCTCACTTCTTCCAAGGGACACTTATTTTTTTCTGAAGGATTTTTAAAATCAACTTTAAAAGTCTTCTCTTCTTTTGAGGGAGTATGTTGGGTGTTTTTTTCAGTGACATTTATCAAATTAACGGTAGAGTTCTTGTTTGTTTTACACCGCCCCGGTTTGGGAGCCCTGTAATCCAGGTCAAATTCAAGAGATGGAAGACGGAGCCAGCCAACTTGTCCGGCAAGTTTCAATCAAGCCATCAACTTTCTGTGCCTTGAACTAGAAGCCCTGCCCGGGAGTGAAGTCCCAGTCCTCCCGGGAGAGGTTTTCTCCCCAGGGCTCAGGGAGAAAAGCTTTGTTCTGCAACAGGTACTTCACGTTCACCCCCTTCCCCAGGATCCGGGTTAATTGATACCAAGAGTCCATAGTCCCAGCAAAATGTCTCCTCGCCTCTCCCAGCGAGCGGCAGCCACCGAGCCGGGCAGTGTGGTGAGAAAGTTGCCGATTGCAAAGGGCAGCGCGGGGCTGCAGCGCGCTGCTCTCTTACCTTGTGCCTGAACTCCCTGGCTACCTTCCGCTCCATGGCAATGGGGGGCCCCGAGCCTGCGGCTTTCTTCGGGCTCGTTTCCTGCTCACGGGCAGCTGCTCCTGCGGCTCCGCCTGGTCCCCGGCAGAGAGGCGAGGGGTGCAGAGCCCAGGCCGTGCGCTAGAGGGAGCGGCGCGGCGCGGCTCTGCGTGAAGGGCTGGGTGCGGCGACAGTGCACCTGCAGCTCAGCAGGGTGCTCACCACTTTCAGTCCCCTCTCCTCCTGGCTGTCCTCCGCTTCTATTCCGTCTCCCTCCTCTCCTGCAGGTCACTGACACACTCAAGAATCGGAGCAGAGAGAGCCCCAACAAACACATAGCCGCTGAAGCTCAGCTCCCCTCCTCCCCCCTTTAACCCATTTTTGTAACTCTTTTCCTTTTCCCAGGCTAGGGGAGTCACCGACTCTACTTGCTCCCTTGCAGCTGCTTGTTGCAAATTGGTCACTGCCCTGTGGTCAGCACCAATAATTTAACAAAACACGAATCGGGCTCCCCAAACCGGGATATTGACTTACAAATCATGAGTTTTCTTAAAAAAAAAAAAAAAAAAATGAAAGGGGCTTTTTTTGGGGGGGAGCTGGTGGGAAAGGGGGGGATTTGAACCTTTAGGGTACACTCAACCAGATTTTCAAGCATTTCTCTGCATCCATGACAGCATTGCCAACTCTCAGGATTTGGTCACAAGTCTTGTAATATTTGGTGTTTTTCTTAAAGCCCTAGGTGAATACTCAAGACGTTTCAGCTTTCATAAAAAACAAGAAGTTTTCAGCCTTTGTACTTATAAAGAAAAACTTGAATACCTGAAGCTCAAACGCTCTAGGACCAGAAGGCAAATAAAAGAGAACCCAAAGTTTTTTGTTTGTTTCTTAGGGCTGCATTGATTCATGATTTCTGAATGCTTGGGGTTGTCAGTATTACCACACAAATAATGATTTTTTTTTAATGGATGTTGAGAGTGTCTCATAAGCCCATCTTTCCTGGGGCTGAGGCTTTAATAAAACCAACAAATATTGCCAGACTAGTGATAAAAATGACTAGAGTTGGCAACACTGATAATTCTCTTGGGTGAGGCTGAGGGCATGAAGAATCAAGTGAGAGTTTATTGAACCAAAACCCTTGGCAATTTCCTGTTTGAGTTTTAAATCGTGGCGTTCTTGGTATGCCGCTCTTTGACCACACCAGAGTGAAGAGGATCAGCACCTTGCACAATCTGGTTGACAGTTTGTAAAGCCTGGGTGACATCAGCAATATGATTTATAAATGCAAAATATTTTGGGCCATAAAATAACTTTTCATCTGAAAAGAGCAAGTCATAAACACTGTGGCGTAATTTAAATGACTTTTCTTGCATCCTATCAATACAAATCAGATGCAAAGTTATGACAAACTATAAAAACAAGTCTGCCAAAACAAGGGAATTTAGATATGTTTGTTTGCTATTTTTCAGTCCTTCCTTTAGTACCTAATTATTACAGCTGACATGGGCCTGATCTTAATTAGGAGAGCAATCCTTATTCAGATGAGCAGTCCCACCGAAAACAGTGGTTACCCATGTGAGTAAAGTTACATACATGCTTAAATGTGTATAGGACTGGGGCCTAGAGCTTCTGAAACGAAAAGCAAGATTGGGCCCATGGTCAGGCGCCCAATTTGAGGCTCATTGAAGTCAATAGCAAGTTTTCCATTGATTTCAGCAGGCTTTGGATCTGGCCCCAGATACAATTCCTTAAAACAATGGGAAGAATTGAGGCAGATATGATAGCAGCCTCACCTCTGCAGCCTTTGCTTTCAACCTGGTCCCACTTTAAAAAAACATTTTTTATGTTTTTTTCAGCAATACACATTAATTTACTTAATAAATATAACCTAATAATATGCATTTCTATAAAACAATGTTACAGGGAAGTTACATTATAATAAATATGTTAGCCACCAGGACAGCAGGGGTGGTGGTGTGGGATTCTGATTGGGGCACAACAGCAATGCAAATAAATAAAAACTCAACTTAGATGGTCTCCAAAATACATTTTGTTAAAAACAAACTATATACTTATACATTATGAAATGTGCTGTATGCATATAAATTGTGCAATTATAATGTATATGTACTAACAGGAATAAATTGCAGACCAAGGGAAGACTAGGGTCAAAATTCTGGTCCCCACTGTGCTCAATTTGCATTATTTTGGAAGGACAAATGGAGTTGGAAACTGACCGCATGTCAGAGAGTTGGCTCCTGTACCACCTTCTCTGCATCCAGTGTGTGTATGTAGCTGGCAGATAATTTATTGGAGATGTTAAAAGTTGTCTGAGTTTAAACCTGACTGGGGTAAAACCTGTAACTGGCTCCCTCTCTTCTGCCTCACTACACCAGCAAAACACAGGCACTGCAGAGGATGTGGATCTAGGACTCTTACTAATTATATTTAAGAGGACAAGAATGACAGATTCAATATGTCCACAGATCTTTAGTAGAGACACATAGTATTTTCCTGAAACATAGACAAGAGCGTGACCCTAATGAAAGCCAACACACGGCTGAATGAAGAGTAAATGTACATAAAGAGTTGACAAAATATTTGATGCAGTTTATATTATAGATGGAGCTGGTGGCACTGCTTATAGTCAAAGTTGCCTTACACTTTCCACTATAAAATCCTGTTTTCAGTTGCTTATAAGTTTACCAAACTTGGACAATTGATGCTGTAATTTTCAGTGCCTCAGGCTGATTTTTTAAGTTTCAGATAAAACAATTCAGCTGTTTCCAAAAATGAGATTAGTGGAAAATACACTGTTTAGTCCAAGTTAAAAAAAATCCTTACAACTGTTTGAAATGCTCCAGCACCTCCATGCTTTGGAGCAAGGACTTTACATTAAGCAAGAAAGGTTGCACCTTGTACTGTTCCCATGAAAAGTCACTCAAATTAGGGCAAATTATAAGCTTTTGAAAACCTCAGTTCTCACATGCTCATTAGAGCCTTTGGGAGTTTGATGGCTAAATCCTGTGAAGATTCTCCTTGTACTGAGCATGCACCATCTCACAGCAGTAGGGGCTGAGAAGAACTTCCCTGCACTTCTCTCTGCTAGTGGCAGCTGATAGGCTGCTCTCAGTCCTATGCCTAGTACCACATCTGTTGTGTGTCCTGCTGGCACCCAGCCAATGTGGAGAAGAAAGCTGCCTGAATTGAATGCAGAAGGGACAAGAAGTGGACCTGGTGGAGGGAGTAGATGAGACAGAACTTGGAGTTGAGAGACTGGAACAGGGATTTCATGAGTGGGTGGAAGAGCCTGGGAGCCAGGGGTGAGGATAAACAGAGACCAGATTGGGAGCTACTGAGACCAGACAAGGAGCTGGGCAGGGGAGACTAGGACTGGAAGCCCTAGAGGACTAAGATAAGACAAGAAGTTGGAGGTGCAGCAGGGGAGCCTGGGTTAAGGAACCTGGGAGACTGGGGTGAAAAGTTTGGTGTAAGGCTGAGATTGGATGAGGATCCTCGAGAGGCAGCCTGGCAGGCAAAGTGAGAGGAAGATTAGGATAGACCTGGAGCTTGAAGAGAGAGTTTAAGACAGGAATTTGGAGCATGGGGAGGAGAAGGAAGAGGACTGGGCCAGGGACAGGGTTGGGAAGCACAGGAGTTGAAGGGTCTGTAAGCACTAGAGAATACTCCCTGACAAAACCTGGGGTGAAACAAAACAAACAAACAAAAAATGCACATCCTTAACTTTATTGCAGGTTGTATCTTCGTTAGTCCTAGAAAGTAAGAGAGGTGAGTAAGATCCTTTATTGGACCAACTTCTCTGGAGGAACCGGATGGAAGGTACAAGTTTTCGAGCTATACAGGGATCCCAATTGCTTGCTTCATTTGAAGTGACTGCCCCAATATGTCTTGTCCCTTCTCCTTAACAATCTGTCCCAACTTGTATTTAGCTCAGGCACTCTGCTTCCTTCTCCAAACATGAAGAAAGGCTCTATGTAGCTCAAACTTTGTACCTTCCACCAACAGAAGTTGGTTCAATAAAAGATTTTAACTCACCCACCTTGTCTCTCTCATACTTAACTTTAGTCACATGAGCAGGCCCAGTGCCTTCAATGAGACTACTCATGTATGCAGGACCAGGGTATTAACATGGGATTGTGCCAGATAAATGATTTTAGTGGGAATTAGATGCTTAACCAGCTTAGACACCTTTATACATCCCACTAGGTGCCACTGTGCATCTTTGGGTGCCTAAATACTTTTGAAAAGCTACTCCCAAGTAAAACTGATAGCATGCATTGCAACACACTGGCAAGTAGCTTCTAAGTAGAGAAGTGATTAATATGGTATTTCAGTACAAAAACTTTCATGCCAGACATTTTCATTGCAGAATGCAGAAATAGATATGCAATATATTTTAATTCCATCTCATTCAAAGGTGACACCGTACACAAAGTAAGTCAATTAAAAGTGAAATAATTATGATAGTATTTTTAAACACTGTATATCTGAGACCACAAGGCCTCATTTCAATCTTGCTTGCACCAGTCTCTCCCCTGCCCCCCGCCTTCCCCCAATCAGCATCGCTCTATTATCTAATTGGGATCAGAATCAGGCCAGTGTGTCCTAACCCAAATCTGCTTCAGTCCTCTCAGGCTGATCTCGTCTTGGGTAATTTCCCTTGCTAGTATCATTTAGAGTAGCAGTTCTCAAAGTGTGGGTTGCCATCCCATTTTAAGGGGGTTTCCAGGGCTGGCGTTAAACTGGCTGGGCCCAGCACCAAAGCCCGAACCCCACTGCCCGGTGCTGAAGCCTAAGCCCCAGGGCTTAGGCTTCAGCCCTGGATGGCGGGGCTTAGGTTACAGGCCCCCCCATCCAGAGATGAGGCCCTTGGGCTTAGGCTTTGGCCCTAATGCCCAGAGCAGCAGGGCTCAGGCTTTGGTCCCTCCTCTTGGGGGTCATGTAGTAATTTTTGTTGTCAGAAGGGGGCCATGGTGCAATGAAGTTTTCGAAACCCAGATTTAGGGTTTATTCTCTTCTCACTTACACTGGCACTACAACAGGGTAACTCCAATAACTTTAACAGAGTAGGGTTACCATATGTCCGTATTTTCCCAGACATTTTTAGATATTTAAAAATTCCTCCCGGATAGCGATTTAAGGTCTAAAAAGCCAGACATGTCTGGGAAAATACGGACGTATGGTAACCCTGTAACAGAGCTACTCCTTATTGACATGTAAATACAAAGAGAACAAAACTTATAGCCTACTTGCTTCCTCCTCTAGACAGAATAGCATTTTGCATAAAAATATAGATGTGATAAAACAGATACCACCATACACAAGCTGGAAGGAATGAGAATCAGTCAAATTCATTCTGTGGGCATGCCTTTACTCAACTCCTTTAGAAATTGCCCTAAATCCTTCCAGCTGATAATGCCAAATTGCCTATTGGTAGATCAATGCTAGCCAAATCTACTTCCTTCTGTATGTCATTAGACTGTGCCAATGCCCTCAAAGCCTTGTCAATGCTACAAAGATTTACCCAGCACTGACACTGCATCAGCAAGGGGAGCAGCTGAAGATGTTTTCGTTTTAAGTGTAGACAAGGGGAAAACTGTATTCAGCACCATTTCAGAAATCATTGTTAGAGCAGAGGTGACTCCATCATACAAACCCTTGTCTTCTCCCTGTAGCAACTCCAACACCAAAGGGCACTTAAAGGCTACTTCTTCCAAGCACAAAATGCATGATCTTATCTTGCCCTTGTCTCCTACATAGATAAAACAACATGAAAGGTATCAAGAAGACCAGTTAGACATAATGTATAACTTATCTGCAGAATCCACAGCTACAAGATATTATGGAGGCAAATCTTTTTGTAAGAGGATTAGACATATGAGTTTGAAAGATAAAATAGCTATTTTTTTTTCATGCTTCAGGTAATAAATTGGTCAAGTGAAGTCAGAAAGAGCTTCCTCCCTGTAGTAGTGGTAATGCAGCATTAGGTGTATTATGGAGATTTTATACCTTCTCTGGAGCATCTGGTATGGAACTCACTGGAGACAGGATAATGCAGTTGATGTACTATTGGTCTGGTCTGGTAAGACATGTCTGACACACTCTCTCTCTCTCTCTCTGAAACAGCATGCTTGAGATCTGGTAAGCTATGTGATAGTTCTGAAGGTTACATTACTTCAAATATAAACCATATTAAAATTTGATGCAACTCTTTTTCCTTGTTAGCTTTGGGGCAGAAATTCCTTCTTAATAACAAATATAGCACACACACACATCTAAATGGGCTTGTTGTTGGTTTCAGAGGTTGTTTTTTGATCATTAAGAAAGTGGAAAAGGTAGACAATGCAACCCTTATTACTTACAACCAGTAGAAAGCAAAAACAATGAGGAGTCCTTGTGGCACCTTAGGGCTGGTCTACACTGGGAGGAGTGGGGGGGAGAATCGATCTAAGATATGCAACTTCAGCTACGTGAATAGCGTAGCTGAAGTTGAAGTATCTTAGATCGATTTACCTTGGGTCCTCATGGCACGGGATTGACGGCTGCGGCTCCCTCATCAACTCCGCTACCGTCGCTCGCTACGATGGAGTTCCAGAGTCGACAGGGAGCACGTTCGGGGATCACTATATTGAGTTTCTTAATGAGATGCGATATATCGATCCCCGATAAATCGATCGCTACCCACCGATACAGTGGGTAGTCTGGACGAACCCTTAGAGACTAACAGATTTATTTGGGCTTAAGCTTTCATGGGCTAGAACCCACTTCATCAGATGCATGGAGTGGAAAATACAGTAGGTATAAATAGACGGCATATGCAAATCCATGCATCTGGTGAAGTGGGTTCTAGCCCATGAAAGCTTATGCCCAAATAAATTTGTTAGTCTCTAAGGTGCCACAAGGACTCCTCGTTGTTTTTGCTGATACAGACTAACACGGCTACCCTTCTGAAACCTGCAACCAGTAGAAAGGTTTCAGTGAAAAACAACCTTGCATACTTTTATAGTTGGTCCCAAAAATGGATTGCATTATCTATTTTGCCTGTGTCAGCTGGATCCTGTTGCTTTTGATCTGTTTTCATAATTCTCATTGATGTCAGTACAATCAAAGTCAGTATACCTTGTGGGCCAGTAAGAGGAGATGGTGAATAGGGGTCCTGTCTTGGACTGAAGGCTGTGTACAGCCTAAAATACCTGTTTGGGATTATTCAGAAATAATTGTGTAGAAATTAAAGAGGAGAAACCTTTTAATGTCTGTCTTTCTCACTTTCAATCTCCCCAATGTTTAGAGATTGATATTTTCATCAAGAATTCCATCATTTCAGTAGAAATGAAACACTTGTTGCAGCAAGAAATACAATCCACAGGGACAAATTACAAAGGGAGAAAAAAAATCTTTTTAATGACTTACTGTTAACAGACTTCCTAAAGCAGTCAGAAAAGGACTCTTTTCATTTGAGACAGTTCTCACCTGGCACTGGCAGCCTCTAAAGCTTCTGTTATAAGATATGCAAACCTGAAGAATGAAGGGGAGTGAGGGGACAGCAGATGGAAGAGGGATAGAATAAAGAAGAAGGGAGGGAGACAGAGAGAAGGGATCAAAAAGAGGAATGATAGAGGAAAGAGGGAAAGATAGAAGAGAGGAGTGAGAAGTAGAAAGAGGTAGGAGAGAGGGGAAGGTGGGTGTGAAAAGTATTTCCACACAGAGGCAATGAGAGAGATGGAGCGCAGGAGTGTGAGTTTACAATGAAAAAGGAGTAGGGTTACCAGAGGCTGTGGAAGTCACTAATATCAGCCTAGCCCTACCTATACTCTGTTCTCTCTGCACCTTTCTCCCTCTCTCACTTTGATGTTCAATGACAAATTTGTAGCTATGAAACTTTTATACTGATGCTAGCATAAGTAATCCTTCTATTAAGCCCTGAGGAATACTTGCTGGAAGCTGGTGACAATTGCTTGAAGGTGATAGTGGCAGATCCTTCTAAATTCTCAGCAGCTGGGTCTGGTGCTTGAGTTTAGCCATGACAAGCTCTAGCTTCTTTGAATTTTTTGTGTGGCTGTATGCCCTTATAGGGTGCAGAGGGGAAGGGCAGCAGAGGGTTACATTCTTATTTCAGAATTATGATACTGCTAAGTATTTTTGAAATATTAGGAATTTCTCAGCATGAAACAGATAATAAATGTGAATAACCTGAAAGAAAATTCATCAGCAGAAACCATTTTCCTGAATTTACCACATATCTAGGTGGGAGGAATTGGAGGTTGATGAGTAAAACACAAAACCCACCATATCTTCATTTATTCCCAACGTTTGTTCTCTTTCTTTAGTATGGGGTTTCCCTCTTCTAGGAACTTTCCCCCCTTCCATTATACCTTCCTGAGACTGGCCTTTTAAATTTGGCAGAACTAAACAGCTCCAGATTTAAGTAGCCATTTAGTAACTAGATGCTTGTTGTATCTTTCTCTCTTTACTTTTTTTTTAAATATTTCTGAGAAACTGGTATATTTGTATTTGAATAATGTACTGATATGTTATCAGTTCTCTTAACTGTGAGCTTTATAGAAAGCTTCCTGAACACAACCCTTTATTCATAGTGGATTTATCTGACTACTTAGCCATGTATATACAAATATGATTTACTTTTGCCTGAATCCATCTCTTCTGAAATAGCTATTAGTTTTTGATGGATTCTAGTGTTAAAATTTTTCATGTAACTTTTCTGTCTTCTCTCTGACAGGATTTGATCTTGCAGTCCTGATATGGCTGTTGCCTTCAATGGGAGTTGTGCTTGGGTTAGGACTGTACAACAGGTCCTTACTGTGAAATGAAGGAAAGCTCTGGTGATTGGACTCTCTTGTAGAAAGACTTCTCTATGTGTTCTTCTATTTGTACAATACTTGCCTCTACATATGGCATCTGACATCAGTAGGATTAGAACAGTTGACCAACCCCTGGTGTAATCTACACAGGATGGGCAGCAGAGACATCTCCGTTCAGTCACCATTCTCAGTGATTCTGGAATGCCTTTCCCACTGCTTGCCAGAATACTGTACAATTGTGATATCCTTCCAAGTAAGACTCAAAGCTTTTGTCTCATTTTAATTTATGCTGTTTTGCCCTTTTTTAGTATCAGGTGATCTTCAGGGCAAAGCTTTTGTTTAATTAAGGCCTTTAAGTAGCTCCTGCAATTTGTCTGTAAGATTCTTATCCCAGAATTCTGCATTCAGTGCAGCTGTAGGCTTGGACCCTCATTGCTCATGGTTACATGTAGAGTATACGTTTATAAACATGTAGTGTATATTGGACTGGGTTGTTGGGGTTGTTTAGTTGGTTTTGCTCCTGCTATTGGATATCTATGGCCAAGTTAAAGTTTTTACTAATTTCAAAGGTACATAGAAACCCTTGAACGCATGCACGTAAGGAATGGAAGTTTTTATCATGGACATAACATAAAACACGGAAGCTTTTAATATTTCCATGTATTTGTCTTTAATAATACTTTCCACTTCTCCAGTAGCTTGTATCTCTAGTGCCAAATCAGAGGATCTTGATGTACTTTACAGGTATTCATTAATTTAAACTCTGCTTTCCTCTGGGAGGTGTAACTAAGGGCCTACTCCTGCTCCCATTGAAGTCAGTGGCAAAACTATAATTAATTTCAATAGGAGCAGGAGTAAGCCCTAAAAGCCCCAATTCCTGCCATGAACTCCTAGTGCCCAAGCCCTGGCATCTGCATGGTTCCAGGTGCAAAATCAGGTCCTAAATGATGTGCTGAGGGTCACAGAGTAAGTCTATAGCAGAACGGAGAAGAGAATTTATATCACTGGACTTCTAGTCTTGTTTGACTACTAGACTATACTCCCTCTCTGATACTGTTTATACAAGGAAGTTTCTGAAAAGATTTAGTGAAGTCTCCCTCTGTACTGCTGAAACCAAAGCATCCCATAATGTTTTAAAATAACATATAGAAGATGGAAAAATATCTCAGAACATAAGAACTGCCATACTAGGTCAGACCAATGTTCCATCTAGCCCAGTATCCTGTCTCCTGACAGTGTGCAGTACCAGAGCTGCAGAGGGAATATACTAGGGTTACCATACGTCCTCTTTTTCCCGGACATGTCCGGCTTTTCAGCAATCAAACCCCCGTCCGGGGGGAATTGCTGAAAAGCCACACATGTCCGGGAAAATGGCCGGCACTTCCTCTCCCCCTGTGGCTCTGCTCCACTCCTCCTCTCTCAGATTTACAGAGCCAAGCTGCCCGAGCAAGCGCTACTGGCTTCAGGCAGCACCCCCCCCCCCGCCTCCGGACCCCGAGCCCCCAGCCAGGCACTTCTCCTACCCGGCTCCAGCTGAGCTGCTCCCACGGTGCAAGGTCCCGAGGCAGGGGGGGTGCTGCCTGAAGCCGGTAACGCTGGCTCCTGCAGCTCTGCTCTGTAAGTCTGAGGGGGCGGAGCCGAGCAGCTCAGTTGGAGCCGGGGGAAGGGACGTGTCCAGCCAGCTCTGGGTCCTGAGGTAGGGGAGGGCTGCCAGAAGCCAGCAGCTCGGCTCTTACAGTCTGAGCTGGGAGGAGCAGCTCAGGTGGAGCCCAGGTAGGAGAAGTGCCTGAAGCCGGTAGCACTAGGGCAGCTTGGCTCTTAAACAGAGCCGAAGAGTCAGGGAGCAGCAAAGCTGGGAGTACCATGCGCCGCTGATTGCACAGGTGGGGGGCAGCGCTGGGGGAGCTGCTCCGGGGAGTCGCCAAAAAGCACTGACTGTGGTGGGGGAGGAGGGGAGGGCAGTGTGAGAAAGGCAGGAGTGTGCAGAGGGATCAGAGCTCTGGCTGCGATGGGCATCGGGCTGCCTTGCCTGCAAGTGGATCAGAGCTCCTGGGGCTGGGGTGTGCTGTATGGCACTCAGCTCCCCATTTGTGATGAGACACAGCAGTGTGGTGGATCACTGCGAAATACCTGCCCAATCAGAGCTGCGGGGGCAGGGCTTGCAGGGGCTGGCTCCGACAGCTCCCATTGGAGCTTTTCCCAGCCAATGGGAGCCTCTGAGCTTGGCTTGTGGCGGGCCAAGCACGTGGAGACCCTGGCTGCCCCTGATCCTAGGAGCAAACACAATGCCAAAACGAAAATACAAAGTTCACTACATATAAAGAATTACGTTTTAGAATTAAAGAATTAAATAGCTCAAAATGTCCGGGATTTTACCGGGCAGGGAGGAGAACTGGGTGCTCCAAGGCATCTGGGGAGCTGGGAAACAGAACAGTGTGAGCTGCGTGTCCTGACCGCTCCCAAAAACTGAGGGCCGGGGCAGATCCTCCACTGAGCAGCTTCATTAAAGTCATGGGAGTCTATACTAGTGGAGTGCCTGACTTTAGAATTGGTGCAGCTGTTTCGTGTGGCTGGGAGGGAGGAGGGGGAATGTGGGGTGCTCAGGGGAGGGGGCGGAGACTTTGGGGAAGGGGTTGGAATGGGGACAGGGAAGGGGCGGAGTTGGGCGGGGCCGGGGTGGGGAAAGGGGTGGGACCGGGGGAGGGGAAGGGGCGGAGTTGGGGCGGGGCCGGGGCCCCATGGGGTGTCCTCTTTTTTCAATGTTCAAATATGGTAACCCTAGAATATACACAACAGGGAAGTTGGAGTGATCCACCCATTTTTCCCTCCTGGCTTCTGGAAGTCAGAGGTTTAAGGGGTTGCATTCCTGACCATCGTGGCTAATAGACCTATCCACCACAAACTTTATTTCTTTTTTTTTGAACCCAGTTACATGTTTGGCCATCACAACATCCCATGCCAATGAGTTCCACAGGGTAATTTGAGCTGTGTGACACAGTACTTCCTCTTGTTCTTGTTAAACCTGCTGGCTATCAATTTCATCTAACACTGCTCTATTCACTTTTTCCACACCATTCCTGATTTAACAGACCTCTTACCATATCCCCCCTAGTTGTCTCTTTTCTAAGATGACAGCCCTAATCTTTTTAGTCTCCCCTCATATGGAAGCCATCCCATACCCTTGATCATCTTTGTTGCTCTTCTCTGAATCTTTTCATACAGTGCAGTTATGGTCACAGTGATATATAAAAACATCTTATGCAACTGTTTTATGTCTTTGATTTAAATAATGAAGATGCCCCTACACAGCTCTAGACACCCCAATGTGTACAGTACGTAATATTACAATGTAACCCTAACACCATTATTTTGGGGGCTGGATTAGGTGACCTCTCTAACTCCCTTCCAGCTACTCTTACTTCTCTATGATTGTTTGAAATCTTATCTGCTGACCTTGGTATCAAAAATAAATGTTTTAGTCCTGTTAGAACTGTACAGCCAATGAAATTATGTGAGAATGAGCTCCCCCATACTCAAATTACTCTTTATTACTGACAATGCATAAGCCAGAAAAAAATATTTTTCAGCCCCCCAGGTGTGTTTGTCTGGCTGGTAGTTAGAAAACAAAATCAGGTAGTTTTACTGGTAGACAAGACCAATGTAGTCTGGATTCACTGACCCTGGATGAGGATAGAATCCCCTGTTACCGAGTCACTGTGCAGACTAGAACTGCCCTTGAGGTCTCAAGTGATTGTGAGGGAGTCACCGAAGGGAAGGAGGGGGTGGGACCAATTGGGGGCCTTTGATAGCGGCCGAATTATGGTAATTAGAGGAGGAGTCCCAGCGCCCCAGACGTGGGGTGCTGCGGAGAGGTCTGAGCGTTGGAGAAGGGACAAGGGGGAAAAGAAAAGCCAGACGTAGGAAGAGCAAGCGAGGGCTTGTCCGCCCCGCTCTTCAGTGCTGTGCGCCCAGTTGCGCTGAGATGTGCCTAGCGTGCAGGTAGGGGAGCAGGCGGACCGGCACTACGTCGCTTTCCGCCGGAGAGCACCTGCCTCCTTCTCCGGGGGAGTTCAGCCTCCCGCTCAGTCCAATCGGATGGGGCCCCACTTCCAGCCCAAGTGGCTTCTCTGTGTTGGGCTCTCCTGCGTCTGGATCTCCCCAGGTGAGCTGCGCCTCAGGAAAGGAGGGGCGCTCTGCTGGGAGGGGCGGGGGTGGCTTCGTCCCCCGACCCCTTGGGTTAGCGCACTTCCCTCTGCCTTTCTCCGGTGCGGGAGAGGAGCCGCAGGGCAGCCCGCAGGGTACGCGCAGTAGGTGGGCAGGGGATGGAGCCTCGCGCCAGGGAGAAAAGTGGTCGCGCTAGAGCTCGGGGGGAAGCAGCCCCATAGCTAACCCTGGCTACTGTCTTACAGCCCCGTCTGCATGGAGCGCCGGGGCGCAGCCCGCGCCAAGCGGGGACCCTCTGCTCCCCAGGTAAGAGGCTTCAATGTATTGGCTCGTTATCATCTCTAATGGGGGGAGGGCTGCGATGGGTCTATTGGCGCCCATCCTGGGTGTCTTTTCTTCTGCGCCCACCAGAGCTGCTTCAGCTACCATGGGGGGGGGGGCGTTGGGGACCCCGTTCAATCCCTCCCTCCCTGCTGCCCCTCCAGGGACACCTGGAGCCTGGTCTAAAGAGCAGATGGGATTCTCCCCCCGTCTTGCATGGCGATGGGGGAGGAGGTCACAAAAGCCCCTAGAGGAGGAGCCCCTAGTCAGGGAACAGGCTGGACTCTCTGTGATCTGACCTGTGCGCTCCTCACGCTGGGCAGCCGTCGGGGGGCTCAGTGGCTTAGGCGGGGCGGGCCTGTGGATTCAGGCGCTGGAGGAGCCCCCGGGGGCTGATGGCGGGCGCTGTGGCAGGGACATCGGTGTATCCTCCCCCCTCTCCCCCTCCCGGAGCTGGTGGCGGGCACTGGGGCAGGGACATCGGTGCATTTCCCGCCTCCCCCCCCCAGGTGACGGGCGCTATGGCAGGGACATCGGTGCATCCTTTCCTCCCCCCCCCCCCCGGGAGCTGGTGGCGGGCACTGTGGCAGGGACATCGGTGCATTTCCCGTCCCCCCTCCCTCCCCAGGTGACAGGCGCTATGGCAGGGACATCAGTGCAGTCCCCCGGGGTCGCCTTTGGAGCCTGAGAACGGCCGCCGCCCGCAGCCGTGTAGGTTTGAAGCGCAAACTCGCTGTGTGACGGTTACGCCTGAGTAGTAAAGGTGCGGATTACCTCCGCCGAACAGACCCAGCCTTGTTCTTCTCTTCCCCAGGAACGGCAGCCGTGCAGGGCCGCGGAAAGGAGATCCCGCTGCGCCTGCAAGGCAGGTAGGCGAGGCGCAGCCACTCACCTGGGGGAGACCTTCTGTGCAGGGCGTGCTAGTGCACAGCTGCAGCTCGGGCCACAAGTTAGCTATTCATGTGTAAGAGGAGGGAGTCCACCCGCTCAGAACTTGGGCAGCGCTTATATTCCATCATGTTCTCCCGATCTGGGAGAGGAACTCCGTTTTCTTGTCTGTCTGTGGCAGCTAACTGTGTTAGACAAGTTGTGCTCTCACAGGGATACAGTGAGCTGTGGTTGTCTTTAGCCGTGGGTGGTCCTTTGCCTTTATGATTTATCGAAAGATTAGTTGATTTGGGGGAGGGGGAAGAGAGGAATTGTGCATGAACCGTATCAGGAAGAGAACAGGTACATCGACTAATGTGCTTAAATGTTAGACATCCTTAAAATAGCATTTATGAGTACTATTTCTCCCCATGCTAATTCCCCCCCCACACACACACACTGTTACTCACACCTTCTTGTCAACTGTTGGAAATGGGCCATCCTGATTACCACTACAAAAGTTTTTTTTCTCCTGCTGATAATAGCCCACCTTAACTGATTACTCTCTTTATAGTTAGTATGGCAAAACCCATTTTTCGTGTCCTCTGTGTGTATATATATCTTCCTACTGTATTTTCCACTGCATGCATCTGATGAAGTGTGTTTTAGCCCACAAAAGCTTATGCTCAAATAAATTTGTTAGTCTCTAAGGTGCCACAAGTACTCCTCATTCTCTTTGTTGATACAGACTAACACTCTGAAACATTTCTGGTTGTGTTTCTAATCTGAAATGATGGGGAATCCTGCTGCATTTCCTTAGCACATTGCCAATCTAGCTAGCCATGTCAAACTAAGATTTTAGAAGGTGCAAATTAATGGGTACTGTAGAAGACAATAGATTTTTTTTTTTTGAAAATTGAATCAATAATGTGTGCTGAAAAAGTTTACATTTTATATTTCTTCCACTAAGCATATTGAATTGATGGTCTTTAGCAACATTTCATACAGGGTAGTACTTCAAGGATTAATGAGCAGTGCATAGGGAAGAGTATTATCATTGCTTTCCACAAATGATGCCAGCCTTGGAAAAATTATATATATATAATTTGAGTACCGTGAAATACTTGGTTCACTGGGGTACTATCAGTCAGTGCACCTGAAACATTTTGTTGGATCTGATGATTTTTTAAGAAGACCGACAAACCGATTTCAAACACATGATATAGTGTAAGCATAATTAAATGAAAGTAAATTTAATTTAGTTCAAATTTGGAGTCAATAAACTTCCTTTTTGTACTTCAAACCCTTCTAGCAGCGTTAAAAGACTTTCCCTATTCCCTGTTGCAGCCATAGCAGCAGAATGTCAATAGTTTAATCAAGGGAAACAGATAAACTGTAGGTTGAAAACCTCTTATTAACAGTGATTGGATATATTTAGAATTTCTGGGGAAAATGGGTTTCTTCAGCCTTTAGAACATAATCTTACAGCATGCAGAATGTCATCAATTCAGTGGGAACTGAGCTATGTCCCACAGTGAATGGATCTGGACCCTTTGTTACTAAAGCAAAACTGTTAGCTAATTGCAATATTAAATAAAAGTCATGAGCTAACAACATTAGATTTTAATAAATTAATGCTAATTTTTGTATGTATTTTACTTTGGCAACAGAATACTATCCTATTCAGCTTGCTGCTGAAGTGCAATTTCCCTTATTACTTTGCATGCTTTTCTGTCTTTGATTAGGGGAAAACAAAATCCCATTTTGCACCCTTTAATTAGGTTCCCAGAAGGGAATCTGGTTCTTTCTCCTCTTTCTCTCCACTGTTTGTTTCTGGAAAAGTTCAGTGGAGAGAAAAATATGCTACACAGCCACAAACAGGTAATTAAGTCAACCACAGATAAAGTCAAAGGCTTTCTTTAAAAAGGTATTCAGGGAACAGTAACTGGCTCTTTGTTCCTTCTATGTTAGACTACTGATCCTAAATCACTCAGCACAACCTTTTGTGGGAAATACTGTGTATATCTGGTAGATTTAAAAAAGTTAGCTACAGTCAGCACTTAATTATTGAGACAGGAATACTGATTAACTTGTGATATTAACAGTAGTAATCCTATCTCCTTTTGAGTCTTCTAAAAGTGTGTTACAAAACTGTAAAAAGGGCTTGAATGTTAAAAACTCTTGAGCATGAAAAATTGTAAATAAAGTTCACCAAATTTTAAGGTAATTTTACGTGGACATAGTTGTTATGGTTTAATTAACTATATTTAAGAACTTAAGAATGGCCATATTGGGTCAGACCAATGGTCCATCTAGCCCAGTATCCTGACTTCCAACAGTGACTATTGCCAGATGCTTCAGAGGAAATGAACAGAACAGGGCAATTAATCAAGTGATCCATCCCCTGTCATCAAATCCCAGCTTCTGGTAGTCAGAGGTTTAGGGACACCCAAAGCATGGGGTTGCACCTTGGCAAGTAGCCATTGGTGGACCTATCCTCCATGAACTTATCTCATTCTTTTTTTAAACCAGCTATACTTTTGGCCTTCACATATCCCCTGGCAACAAGTTTCACAGGCTGACTCTGCATTGTGTGAAGAATTACTCGTTTATATTTGTTTTAAATCTGTTGCCTGTTAATTTCATTGGGTGACCCCTGGTACTTGTGTTATGTGAAGAGATAAATAACTCTTCCTTATTCACTTTCTCCATACCATTCATGATTTTATAGATCTCGCTCATATCCTGTCTTAGTCATCTCTTTTCTAAATTGAACACTCCCAGTCTTTTTAATCTCTCCTCATATGGATGCTGTTCCACAACCATAATCATTTTTGTTGCCCTTCTCCATTTCCAATCCTGATGTACCCTTTTTGAGATGGGGTGACCAGAAATACATGCAATATTCAAGGTTTGGCCATTCCATGGATTTATATAATGGCATTCTGATATTTTCTATTTCATCTATCTCTTTCCTAATGGTTCCTAACATGTTAGGTTTTTTTAACTGCCGCTGCACATTGAGCAGATATTTTCAGAAAACTATCCATGATGATGCTAAGATCTCTTTCTTGAGCAGTAATAGCTAATTTACACCCCATAATTTTGTATATATAGTTGGGATTATGTTTTCCAATGTGCATTACTTTGCATTCATCAATATTGAATGCCATTTTGTTGCCCAGTCACTCTTTCATTACATTCATGAATAATATAATTTTTACAAATTTGGCAACACCTCTTAACTATAGTTTCCAAAAAGATTATTCATGTTGTAAACTGGTGTATAATATGCATAGACATTGCAAAGCTGTCTTCTTTTATTAAAATTGTACAATATTTATATGTAAAAGATCACTGAATTGAGAAAACTGTAGGAACTGCTGTTTCAGATCTGGAATAAATGAGTGAATTGAATGAAACTGTATACTGTGGTAATGTATATTTACAATAAATGCTATTGCAAAAATAATCTTTTTAAGACAGAGACTGAGTAAAAGTTGCTAGAGGTAAATGTAGCTGGATCTGACTCTGGAGTGGCCACTTGTTGTTTTTATAAATATAATAAGGAGTCCGGTGGCATCTTAAAGACTAACAGATTTATTTGGGCATCAGCTTTCGTGGGTAAAAAACCTCACTTCTTCAGATGCATGGAGTGAAAATTATCTGAAGAAGTGAGGCTTTTTACCCATGAAAGCTGATGCCCAAATAAATCTGTTAGTCTTTAAGGTGCCACTGCACTCCTTGTTGTTTTTGTGGATACAGACTTCACGGCTACCTCCTGATACTTATTATATTTATAAGTATCTGCTTTTGATGAGCCAATGTGGAAAAACGTTAACTAGCACTACTTCTTGTTAGTGCAGGAACAAAGAAACTGGGAATTGTTAAGATGACATACCAGGTGTCTTAATGTCAAATGAATGGTTAACTAGATTTTATACTTCACATGAGCACATACTGTACACTGCAATGTAGCTGGCACTGTATGAAATAAAAATAATCACTTGAATTCTTATTTGTCTAGGAAGCTCTTCTTTTCTGTTAAGTATAAGACTAAAGCTGGGTTGATAGTTGCAATTTGATACTTTGAGTAGGAGGGGTGATGGAACTTTTAACAGTTCTGAATGACCTTCTAAAGCCTCAATCATAGTTTTATGCTGTTACTGTCCTTCCTTCTGTATTGCTCTTAATTGTTTGCAATTAAGGCAGAAGTGACTTGGCATTTGGAAAATTTTCTACTCCGTCAACACCTTTGTTTGATGTTCATACTAGCCTTGAAATGTAGGGTTTGATACATTTTTACAAGGTTTGATGCCTTTTGTATATCAATAGATTTTGAACAAAACTTAATGGCCATGGGTGCATTAAAGCACACTTTTTACAAGAGCTGATATAAAAATATTCCCTATTTATAATGGGTTGCAATAGAAAATAGAAAAAAATGGTTCGTCATTTTGAACCTTGTTTCCTATACTAAATTCTACAGAAAATAGTGTTTAACTAATGGTTCTGAAAATGGGTGTTTTGTTTTATTGCATTACAAGCTCTGATACCGCATCTGTTACTATGTTATCTGACTGTCCCATTTAATATAGACAGTCCCTTGTTAACCATATATTACATTGGAATCTAGATAGTAGAAGCCACATCTTCAAAAGCAAATGGATAAAATTGTATCAGCAGTTTTTTCATATCTGTATATACAAAAATATTAGTTGTACATGCAAGCTACATTTTTTTCCTATAAATTGGGCAAATACCAAACCACAACATATGCAAATTATATTTGCCTGTACATCTCCAAGGCTTTGCATTTTCAAGAAGTTATCAAAATAATTAAATGCATAATATAGGACTGTGGGTTGAAGCCCCTTTGATTAAATGGTCCTAAAGAATGTTGTCTCTTTAAATTTTCTGGAGGCTGTTAGATTAATGATGGCCAGGGCTGAAAGGTTAGACTGTACTCCTAAACTGTTTTTAAAGTGCTGGCACGAGCTTCTATTGTTAGATTAGGACTAGACCAACTCCATTTCAAATTCAGATATGTGATACAGATGCCCACTATGGAAATAAATGGAAGTTGGGAGCGGTGGGTTGTTTGCATTGTGAATAGTTAAGTTACTTGATGGGAGGACAGAATGCAACCTAGGGAAAGAAAGAAACTGAAGAGATTAACATTGAAAGAATGCAAAAAAGAAAAAGGAATTGAAAGGGTAAAAGGAATCTAAAAATAAGAGAATTTGTGGAGCAATGGGAATTCCAACAAAGAAGAACACATGTGAAATGGACTAGAAACAATGAGAGCCAAAAAGGTAATTTATTGAGAAAAGGAAGGAAACAGGATCTAGAGGTATCTAACTCATAATAGCTTTGCAAACATGGAATGGGGGAAAACAACAAGACAAATTAGAAAGCTTAGCTGCCTAGTGGAGATGACAGCAGAAGTATTCAGAAAAAAAGGAACATAAGAGGAGAACCTGACCATAGTTTTGAGCAATACATGATGGAAATTTACAGAGTGGGAGAGAGGGATTGAGAGACAGATGATAGGAAGCTTTTAGGGCCTAACCCAGAGTTTATTGAAGTTGATTGAAAGATTCCCATTAACTTCAATGGACTTTAGATCAGGCCATGACCTTAAAAATGGAATATATGTTTACTTTAAGAAAAGACCTTGCATAACTGTATCCTGTTAGTAATGGTTATTTTATTTCAGGAGTACAGCACACATGCCATGGTAAACGAGTTTGCAGTAGTAAATTCCTAGGTTTTCATTCCTTGGACTATTTCATTTGGTGATGAGAATTTCCAAAACAGGAAATTGTTTGCACTCGGTGCCTTTGTTAAATAAAAGCATTAAGGTGCAGAGGCTTTAATTGTTGGGAGGTGGGGGAAAGAGGAGTGTGTGGATACAGTTTTTGTAGCTCAGATTGATATTTTGGAAGTTGTTACTATGGTCTGTGCTTTTTTTTTTTTAATCCTCTGTATAATAACTGGAACATACTGGGCTCTGGGTTCTTTTATAAGAATCCTTTATTCCAATCTTTAAAATCCTTATCTCTGCTAAAAAGTTGATGGCACAATATAGGCCTAATCTATTTGACTGCTCAGAGTCATTATCTAGGTATGAATCCTAGTAAAAAGGTCAGAATTTACTATTGGATTTTAAGAGGTGAAAAATAGCTTGAACAAACAATAATATAATTTAAGTGAGTTTTTTTTTCTTGTTTTTGTAAAGGAGCCTGGAACTTCAGTTTATATCTCTTCATCTACTACAACATCCTCATCCTGGGAAAGAAGCTTTCGTAGTATGAAATGTGAAGCATCCAGTAAGCTACTTTTTTTTTTTTTTAAATAAGAAGAGTAATAGGCAACTCATGAAATAGTTTGATGTGAGTATTAAGCCTTACACAGGGAATTAGAACAACATGTGGAAAAAAATGTTTTTACAGCACTTACCATAATGGGGCCTGACCTGATTAATCTCTAGGTGCAATGAAACTGTTATTAGTAAATGTCAATAAATATCAATTTCATCATCTACGCACAAACTGACAAAATATTTCCATCGATAATCAAAATGTACAGGTTAGCAAAGTAAGACAAATGCTGCTTGAGAAATTTAGTTTGATTTAAGACTAAAACTTTGACATTTTGACAGTTTGTATGTTAACCATTATAAAAATTTAAATTTTTAAATCTCAACATCTAAGCTCATTAGATAATTATCTGATCTCCCATAATCTTCCACCACTGTGAAAATTTTAATTGATTGAAAACTAAATAAAATGTTTAAAATATTTGTTGAAACTTTACAAATATTGAGTTCTGCCAAGCCTAATAATAAGGGATACAAGCCCTGGTGCTGTATCGGATAGTCACAGCTCTTGAGAAACAGGCTAGAAATCAAAAGTGATTTGTATTTTAAAAAACCCTGTTTTTAAAAGTTAATCATAGTAAGTTAAACTATAATAAGGCATCAGGGAACAGTACACTAAACATTAAGATGGTCAAGTAAACCTTAATATTTCTTCTTAGAAGGTTTTGGTGTTGGGATTGAAAGAAGGATTGGGAATGGAAGATATCAGCTATCCCAAATACTTCCCTGTCTGGAAATGTAATAAAACAGCCTCAGAGCTGCCTGGAAGCTTGGTGGTGTAGCAGCTGTACACTGCATATTACTCTCTATTCAGAAGAACACTGGACCAACCCTCTCACAAGTAGCTTTGTAGAGAATGACAGATGAACTCCAGAACATGTCTACAAAATAAGACAGACTCAGGGACCATAAATTAGGGGAGGAAACTGGGAAACCAAAAACATAATCCAAATACAGGGGAGTGACTGTGGTGTCAATGTGACAGATACTTTTTTCTATTCCAAAGCCCAAAATGTGGGTGAGAAATATTTACTCAAATTATCAGGAATGATAAATGACTTGTCGAAGTGATGAGGGAAGTTTAAACAAACCCAGGGGGAAGAGGGGAGACGGTAGATTTTGGCTGTGACAGACCTTAGGGTAGTGGTAATCTTTCTCTTTTATACTTTGGCAACACCTGTGCAGTTAAAAGACACACAAACTGCATCGTCACTAGGAAAAAGGTGTGTTCTTAATTAATACAAAGTAAAATCCCATGAGCTGTATCCCCTGAAGACTCATTAATTCAAGTATGGCTTTGCAGTGTTGCTGCTCATACTCCAGCTAGACCAACTCCACTGTCGTTCACTTGAGTGAATGGTGTTGTCAAGTCACAGTGAAGACCAGGCAGGCTGTAGTTTTAACACAAGTTAGCAGATCAAAGTATACTCTCAGCTTCCCCTTAGTCTTTACCTTGACCTACTAATTTGTGTTAAAACTACAGCCTGCCTGGTCTTCACTGTGGTCTTGGCTTGACAACACCAATCTGCCTCATCTTCACTAGAATTTTACTTTTTAAATTTACTTGTTAATTAACAACTGTTTTCCTATGGAAGACAAGACCACAGAGCCCTCTGAGAAATGAGTCATTACATTGATCCATCAATCCATCAATCCATCCTAGGCTGCGTGTCAGTCACTGTGGTACCTAGGACATGCCATTACCCAGTACAGCTCCAGGCCGTAAAGATGGAATGCAGAGAGTAGACCTACTGAGTGCCAATAAACTTTGAAGCTCAAATTGATTCAACTTCAGTGGCAAGACAGCATATTTGAAACCCATTCCCCTGCATGTTAAAGCCACTTTGTATACTAGTCTTACAATAGATATTCTGTTTTTCATATGATAGCAATTATTGTGTTGGAATGTTAAAATTTAAAATTTCCCCTAATCCTATCTATATACCGATCACTTTCTTCAGCTTCTGTCTTTCCTTAGACATGTATAACCACTTTTCATACAGTAGGTGAATAATGTCACTTAAGATTACTTTTGCTTTCCAAATTGGTTTTTTGAATAATAAGGGAAGGGTAATAAATCAGAAATTTATTACCCTTGCTCATCCTTGACTTTTTCCATGGAAGAAAATGCATCTGGAGAATAGAAATGAATCCATGCCAAGAAAGATAAACTCATTGTAAATTAATTATTCACCAGAAGCATTAGAACTGTTTGCAATACTTAACATTTATAGAGAAATTTATATCTTCATGCCCCCTTACTGAGCTATCTAAACCTCCAGCTCTCTCCCGCCAATGCAGTTTTTTGTTTTCAGTACAAAAACCTGACACACTCTGAATATTTAGCAAAAAATTAATTTTTGAAAATAAACATGGGGTTATTGTATTTTTGTATTTTCTTGAACTCTAAAATGGTGCAGAATCTGGGGGACCTGTATATTTTAGGTCAACTTTGCCATAGAAGACACAGAGGCTTTGCAATATAGCATGCTCAGGAACTGGCCTCTGCTCCTGCACAACTCGAGATCCACAGGAATGGGGAAGTCTACCATTGACTGGAGACTTGTGGGCAGTAGGTGAAAGATGTGGGGGGATCAAATAAAGTTCCACTCTTGTGCACCTTAGAAACTGAAGAAGAAAAACTTCATGAACCTGAGTGGCAGAGAGTTCTTCATCCTCATTTGGAGGTCACTCTGTAATATGCCAAAATGCACGATTCCAGAGAACAAAAGAAAAATGAAAACTCGCACCATTACAGGGCAGTTACAGCCAAAGACCATAAAACAAAAGTAAAAAAATAAGGCTAACCATACCCAGATTCTTTGCACGTTTATTGGATTCCTTGTTTACCTAAAGAGACTAATTTTGAAGTAATGCACTTTAAACTACATTAAAGAATTATAGAAAGTAAAATAAAGCAAGATTATGATAAATAATGAAGTTAAATCTATGAATTTA
The DNA here is from genome assembly GCF_027887155.1 of Malaclemys terrapin pileata. Classification (NCBI taxonomy): domain Eukaryota; kingdom Metazoa; phylum Chordata; order Testudines; family Emydidae; genus Malaclemys; species Malaclemys terrapin. The sequence continues at coordinate 50,161,409 of NC_071508.1, read as the reverse complement.
ACATAGAATAAAGTTTTATCAATTAGTGACAATGAATTTTATTAACTCCTTTCACAAAAGCATCAGATGTGGGGATCTTCTCAGGACAGAATAGAATTAACTACCAGTACTAAAATAATGGCTCTTTTAATACTATCCATGGTTCAAAACCTCATTGTGTTAACAGCTTTATACAATTGCAACACTTTAAAAAGCTCGAGACTTAAGAGATCTCAGTGTCCTGCAGAAATGCTAAACTCATGAAGTGCTGTTGGGAATTTCTTAATTCTGCATTGTCCTCTTCATCCCAGAGTTTAGAAGTATGCAGGATAGTAAGAGCTGAGGTAACCAAAAAGGTTCTGCTTCCCTATTGAGCTGAAAATTAAAATCTCATAACTTTCAAATATCCATTTGTGCACTCCCAGCAGGAAAATAAGAATAATGAGCTATGATTATACAGCATTATATTGTGTTTAAGGTCTTTGCATTATAGATTCACAATTATTCCTCAGTACCAAGTAAGGAACCTGTTACTAAAAACAGAAGTATGCTATACAGTTGAGTGACTAATGCTTTAAGTTATGTATGCAGGAACACATTGTTTAAAGAACTGATTTACTGTTTATCTAAAACAGTGACCTAGGCAAAAACATTTGTTTGAACTATTTTGTTACTCATCAAGATTCAATAAATAGTTGATGCAAATTCTCCAGTTCTTTTGACCAATTTCTGAGTAGCTAGCATCTCAAAATAGGTAGAAAAAATAGTTCAGTTCTACATCGCATTATAGCTATGGCACTGTTTTGGTATCAAAAGTGGGGTTTCTTATGGATTGAGAGAAAAGTGAAGATTTGTTTCATAATTTAAACCAAAAATATGTCCTATTTTTCTACCAGCATGAATGCACAACACACAAAGCATGCTTTATTGGCTCATTACTAAAATGTTTTCTTAAGGGGCTATACATGCTTATTAGATAAGATGCAGTGTTGGCATGTTCTCACATTTCAGGAAACTTATTTAGTCATCAAAGTGTTGTGATAAACACAGATGCTAGTCACCTGTTTTATAGATTCATAGATTATAGGACTGGAAGGGACCTCGAGAGGTCATCGAGTCCAGTCCCCTGCCCGCATGGCAGGACCAAATACTGCCTAGACCATCCCTAATAGACATTTATCTAACCTACTCTTAAATATCTCCAGAGACGGAGATTCCACAACCTCCCTAGGCAATTTGTTCCAGTGTTTAACCACCCTGACAGTTAGGAACTTTTTCCTAATGTCCAACCTAGACCTCCCTTGCTGCAGTTTAAACCCATTGTTTCTGGTTCTATCCTTAGAGGCTAAGGTGAACAAGATTTCTCCCTCCTCCTTATGACACCCTTTTATATACCTGAAAACTGCTATCATGTCCCCTCTCAGTCTTCTCTTTTCCAAACTAAACAAACCCAATTCTTTCAGCCTTCCTTCATAGGTCATGTTCTCAAGACCTTTAATCATTCTTGTTGCTCTTCTTTGGACCCTTTCCAATTTCTCCACATCTTTTTTAAAATGCGGCGCCCAGAACTGGACACAATACTCCAGCTGAGGCCTAACCAGAGCAGAGTAGAGCGGAAGAATGACTTCTCGTGTCTTGCTCACAACACACCTGTTAATGCATCCCAGAATCATGTTTGCTTTTTTTGCAACAGCATCACACTGTTGACTCATATTTAGCTTTGTTTCATTTATCCTTCCACTGAACTTGGCTGCCACACGGCTGGATATGGTAATGACCTGAAGAGAATTAAAAAATGTAATAAGAAGAACAGGAGTACTTGTGGCACCTTAGAGACTAACAAATTTATTAGAGCATAAGCTTTCGTGGACTACAGCCCACTTCTTCGGATGCAGTGGCTGTAGTCCACGAAAGCTTATGCTCTAATAAATTTGTTAGTCTCTAAGGTGCCACAAGTACTCCTGTTCTTCTTTTTGCGGATACAGACTAACACGGCTGCTACTCTGAAACCTGTTATTAAAGCCCAAGGAATTCTGCCTGTTTACACCAGTGGCTAAACTGTTCTCATAATAGTATATATTTGTAATTTATTTGCATGTTATAAGCAACATTATTTTAATTTGAGTTCACATTTTTCTTTTTGATACTACTTTCTGAGTCTTTTTGTAACAACTGTTGGTCTTCCATTTTATGTTTGGGTTTGGGTGGTGGTTGTTCTGGTCTGCTTGTTTTTCCATGCAGGATCTATTTTGGAGACTCTCCAATTCCTTCTGTAGACATTTATCTTTCATGTACCGTGTATGTTTTGATTTAGCTCCATTGCTTTATAAATGTTCCTGAAGCACATGGGGTATAACAATAATATATGATTCAGCACATTTCCATCACCTAAAAATCAAATGTTGAATGGCTTCACTTTTTATTGTGCTGAGATTAATAGATGAGAGAACACAATCTATCAGAGTGCCTAAGAACAGTCTACAAATTCAATAGGTATATTAGGTCAAAGGGACATTCTTGCTTTGAATAGTATGTCTCTACAGCTTTTTCTACTATGCTTTTCACAAATTGATATTCTAAAAAGGCTTTGTGTCTTTCAGAGTTTGTGCTTTGTAACTGAGCACTAGGGCTAAGTAGAGGTAGTTGCATAGTAATTCTCAAAATAATGATTACCGAGTTATTAAATTAAATTTTATTTATAATCCCCAGTTACACTTTTAATTCTCCAAACCTTGTTATAGTTCCATTCCCATTGTGGGCAATGTATATATTATGCAATATCCAATGTTACCATATGCTATTTTTTGAATGGAATATTTACTTCTCAATTATATTTATGTTCTCTCAAACACGGTGGTACCATATTCTATTCCCATATGCAGTAATGTAAATCTGGAGGCATTCTGTTGAACTGAGTGGAATTACTCTAAACTTAAACCAGCATAAGACAGAGCAGGACTTGGCTCATTATCATAACATTTTGCATAAATATGTAGATAACAAAAATAGCATGTCACCATCCGCCATTGCACATCTCTCTGATTGTGTATAAAACACCATAACCCATTATTTTTTGGTCAGTACTGTTAGCCAATAACCGAGTTACAAGATAGCATTGTGTCTTGAAACTCTGGAGAAACACATAAGCAAGGCAGCATCTCACTGAGGATGAACCATTAGTTTAGCATGTGAAAACTATGGGCCAGGTCCTCAGCTGGCGTAAATCAGTGTAGTTCAATTGAATTCTCTTTCAACCCTCATTGTGATTATTTTGGCCCTCTTACTGAAGCCAGTTACTTATACAGAGCATGAAGTATAGTAATATGGATTCTTTATACACAAATATACAGACAAGATCCTTGCTCCAGAATTAATAGTCTAAATAGGATGAACTTCACCCCTGTGGAGAGGAGAGAGCCAACACAGAATCTATGCACCACTTAAGTTTCACTTTAGATCTACAAGTGGGACTTAAGTGCTGCATACCATAGTCCTCTGCACAGGAGTGGATGTCACCTGTGATGTTCAACGTGATGGTGCTTCACCTGCTTTATTCAGAGGTACTCCAAAGCCTGGGAGAATATACAGGTCACAACACAATACCATATGAGATTTAGTTATTGAATCCTGTAGCATAGAACCTCCTGCTTTTATGCAAGAAAATCCTTCCACTTATTCAAAGGGAATATCCCAAAGACACACAGAGTTTTGTTAGTAAGAAATGTTGATTGATGACTCATGTGTCTATGTGTGGTGTGTGTGGGGAAGAGGGAGGGGTAATTTCTTTTGTAGGGTTTCCAATCTTTCTGTTCCATTTTGTATAATGCTCTTCCAGGCACACACAATCAAAAAGCTGCCTGCCAAATGCAGGAGGTTGCTTTGTCTTGAAAGTCTTGCCATGGGTATTTTGAAAATTGCATTGCTATTGAGAAATCAGAGTGACACATTTGTGTCACTTGAACACTGGCAAAATCCAAACCCAATTTATCCCACTCTCTGCAATTTCTAGCATGGGATTTCGGAGAGGGACAGAAACACTTAAATACATGCTGAGATGACACCCTCAACTCCAGCTTGAAAAAATTCATTTGGCTTGAGAATATTGTGGAAGCAGAGAAGGAACTGTCATGCATTACATCCCCTTCCTGTCAGTTCTTTCTCTGCTTCCACAATATGTTGGGGTTTTTAAGATGATTGCAAATTGAAAGGAAGCTGAATGCTGGTATGAGAGGTTGTTCAGTAAAAGCCTAAAGAACTACTTGATAGGTGCAACAAAATTAAAGTAACCCAGGTTTCCACTTGCACGTTATCACAGGCCTTCTGAGTGACGACCCAGTGAAGCAGGATTGAAATCAGGCTGTACTGCACTGGTAATACTTAACTGCTTTACAGTGACACAGGGCTCTATATATATGCACCTTCTTGTGAAAGGAAGGACAATCTGAAGCCTGTCAGATCACCTGACTAGTTTTGTTATCAGCGTAAACTGTTATCTGGAGATTCACTCAATTTTCAGAACACAGCAGCACCTCAACCAATTCAGACAACCCAATCAAAGTGGACATTTGCATTTCATTTAGCTTATCTAGAAGGCAGATGCCTAATGACTTTCACACTGAAGGCTAAATTACTCTTGTTGAAGGCGGTAGCTCACCACTTTGCTAAAGGCACTGGCTAGTGCAACATTCTGGGAGTCAGGATTCCTGAGTTCTATTCCCAATCTTGGGAGACAGTGGGCAGGACCAGGAATGAAAGGTGCCAGGCTATTATGCATAAAATTCATCCTACTTCAGAGACCCATTAGTTGGTTTATGCACCACTTAAGTTCTCCAAAAAGGGTATGTGGTACAAAAGCCTTGTACAGGTGTAACCCACAAACATTCTGGGTGTGGTGTGCTGTCCTATCTAGTGGCATGGAGACCACATAGAGACAGAGAAAGATAAAATGAGTCTGCTCTACAGCCTTAGCTAACAGGCAGTTGGCTTTTAGCTCATGCAGTGGAGGCTCATGCACTAAGCTCCAGAGGTCCCAGATTTGATCCCGCCCGCTGGCGACCAGGTTATGTCGGTGTTTCACAGGTCCTATGCACAGAGGTGAATTTTCACATGGAGAGATTGAGGAAGGCAGCTGTAGAGTGCAAAAGGGATTAATTATGCCATTATCTAAATCATTCTTGATTTATGTGTATTTTCAATAATCTGGGTTGTATTTTCCAGTGCCAAATTGCTCTTTGCTAAAATGTTCACAGGATAATTCCTCTTGTGCAGGGGGATTGTCCACTATGGTAAAGCTAGTAGAGGAGGTGTAGTTACTACCTATGATTGATGCTCACCCTATCCCCAGGGTAAGGGGGAGAAAGATGTAAGCGGGGGGCAGGAGGGGGCTCCACTACAGCTGATCTTCTGCTATTGTAAACTCTTTATGGAGTTTCCACCAGGGAAATTAGATTAGGCCACCTGCTGCTCTAAGTTTGGCAGGGGCTGGGCATCCAAGGTTCAGTGAGTCACAAGCAGCTTCCAGTGCCTGCCACGGTCCACAACAGCTGATCATACGCAATGGAGAACCGGGGCCTCTGTCTTTGTTTGAAACATATGTCATGATAATGAGCAAACAATTTACCCACTGCATTCGTCCTGCCAGTGATGCTTGCAGCCTGGCAAGTATTTTCAGTGGTCTTTACTCACTCCTAATGGTCGAAGTGTTGGAAAATGGTGAAAAAGCTCATGTTTTCGGGTGGGGGAATCATCCCCGGACAGGATGAAAGATAAAAAATGGGAGGTTTTCAGGAAAAAAATCCGTATGGGGAGAACCATAATGGAATTTTTTGGCTTCCCCCAGGAAGGCTCTTGTCAATTTCACAGGTAAAATTGACAAGAGCCTTTCAGCCCAGCTGCTCATCCTCCGCAAGCAATTCCAAGGAGCTGGAGCAGAAGAAGAAGAAGAAGAACCAAGTTCTCTGGCTTTGGAACAAAGTGGGGAGGCTGAGCACTCAGCCTCGGCAGCCTTCTTTTTTGTCAATTTGACTAGAAAAAAAGTGAGCTTGACGGGGCAAGTTACGGGGAGATGTAAGATAATTCTGACCCAGCAGCCAGATGTTCATTTGCAAACAGTTTTAATGCAGGTTATATATCTAGGCAAGCTGGTGACCCATAACTACCCCTTTTTCCAAATGATTGTTAACTTTGCCGCTTGATTAAAGTGGAAGACCGACCATTAATGTAGGCTGGAGTGCAGCACAATACACAGCCTGTAGAGCTTGCCTTCCACCCCCCAAAAAGCTCTCCCACTGCCTCTCAACTCTGACCAGTCACATCCCAGTGTTCCAGTCATGCTGAACTCTGTGGCCTGTTGAGTGGTACCTTTGTGCCAAGGGCAGCTGTATTGTGCAGAAGCAGCATCCCAGGAAATTATTTTAACCAGGGCTTGAATCCAGCTATCCAGAAATGGGAGACTAGGGAGCTGACCCATTGTTCTGCCTTGCCACTTAATATACGTCTCAAGTAAATTTGTAATTGAAATAGTTCCATGTAAGTGTGTGTGTGTGTATACATATATATATATATACACGCACACACATTTCAAATCTCAAAAATGTTTGCAGGACAGAAATTCCATTTTCCAACCAGATCTAGACACAAGAGACAGTGATTAAGAGGGTGTGTGTATATATATATCACTGTCTCTTGTGTCTAGATCTGGTTGGAAAATGGAATTTCTGTCCTGCAAACATTTTTGAGATTTGAAATCTGTATTTGTCCCAGTTTGGAACAAAAAGTCAAAATCTTGATTTTTTTTTTTTTTTTTTTTTAATGGAATTAAATATTTCACTTTGGAAATGTCAAAGTGTTGCATTCAGATATTTTTGAAACAATATAAATCTATTTATTATATAAATATAACATATTTATATTAAAATTAATTCCCCAGATGAGAACTTCTAGATAAGGTGACATTTACCTTACATACATGTAGGCTGAAATGTCAGAGTCCCCTTTATGAAAGTCACTGTGCCTAATATGGAAAAAGCACAGCTTCTTTCTGTAGACTAATTGTGAAGATATTGTGGAAGCACTTGCAGTTGAATGTGAAAATTTTCAGAAATAATACCCTAAATTAGCCTCCTAAATATAGATTTAGGGGTCTAATTAGCAAAAGTGCTGAGTATCTAGCAGCACCCATTGAAGTCAATTATAGTTAATGGGAGTTGCTAGGTCCTCAGCAGGTTTTGCATATCAGACCACTTACTTAGGTTACCAAGTATGGATCTAGGCACCTATTTTTAAAAATCTTGGACAAAAAGTTTCTCCTGTGCTGAGAAATCTTATAGGTGCCAGCATAGGTGCAATTTTAAGCAAAGGGACTAATTCTTAAGAAGATAAAATCTTACGAAACAGAAGAAATTTGAAGTGTGAGCATTTTATAGTGAAACCTGTACCGTGATCAATAAACCAACTCCATGCAGTTTTAAAAGGTAGGATTCAGACTGGTTATGCTCTCATAGGACAATACCTGTATAGTCATAGTTCAATTTATCTCACATTTATCCCATTATTTAGAAGGGTTATTCATGGAAATTATAGTGGGTGATGCACAGTTACCTGGCCGGTGTCTGCATTTAAAGGCAGTAGTGTGTGCAAATGGGTGGCCATGCAAAACTTCTGGGTGTCATTTTTGAGGCCCATTTGAAAATCAGATCAAACTCCAATTGGAGTTTTAAAATGAATATGGACATTATAGTCTGTTTTCATTAAACTTGAAATTTTTTAATTTCTCTTTGCTCTTGAAGCTGCAGTTACTTTTGGCTGGATCACTCTCACAGGATCACAGGATACCTTTCAATGCTCAGCTTTACTTCAGATTATTTTTTATTAGTGGAATTAAAGTTTTTAGAAGGAAGAACTGTATGGCTCATTTTATCTATAATGAAGTTCTCCAGTGCTGGCATAACAAACTGGGCACTTGCTATAGCAGGTGTTTGTATAAAATTGGTAATGAAAAATATCAATAAAATGAACTATCTGAGGACAGGAAATGAGGCAGGAAAATAGCATTTGAAATTAAGTTTACTGGTAAATTACTCTTGCTGAAGTCTTTAGCTTGCTATCTTACTAAAGACAGTCACAGTGAAGTAATAGGAATGCATCCTTTGAATGTTCCTTTCCTGGCTTGTCAAAACGTTTTGATTTGTGATCTTAAAATTAGTCTACAGGAAATAGAATTCAGCCATTCTAGTAAAATAGTTCAGAATGAGCTTATGGTGGTCTTTGTGTTTTTTTGTATTTATGTGCAGGGAATGCCAATATTTGGAAGAAAACATAATGCATGGGAGATGACTTTGCATCATAAAACATGGGTGCAAATCCTTGAAGCCTCACTCATGGGCCCAAGCCCATTGAAACCAATCACAGTACTTGCATGTAGGTTTTCAGGGTTCAAACTTTAAATAACATAGTCGTCCCTTTCAAAAGCTGAAGTGAATCAGGACACTCCATGATTTCACTGTACACACTATTGATTGTGATTTGACATTTCAAACATTAATGTTCCCTAGAAGTAGAAGAAAACAGTACCTGTTTCCAGTGAAACCTTGACCTTATATTGTGTTTCTGTACACGACTTGTGAGTTATAGTTATGGTTTGTTTTTCAAGAATTGTGTGAGCAAAAATATGCTTCTATCTAAAGACTGAAGTATTTTTAGAGAAAAATAAGTAAAACAAAAAAAGGCCAAATCCAAACGCTGTACCTACCTGAGGTTACTTCTTTCAAAGTTCAACTTGCCTGGTTAGCTCCAGTCTTTAAATGATAATGATGCATTTATTTTCATACAACAGATATGTTCTCAAGCTTTTCTTCTCTGGATATTATAAACTATATTTCTACTTTGTATACTTGTGGAGATAAAATTGACAGATTTGTAATTGGAGTTATGTACGGTTACTAAAAGTCAGTGATTTTCCAAGTAAGCTCAAACTTTAAAGGATAAAGATGGGCAAAATAGGCAAACCCATCAAAATGCCCATGCAGATATTTTGGCCCCCCAATGTTGCATTTCAAGGTGCTAATTTGGTAGTTAAATGCATATTTCTGCTTGTCATACATCATACGTCGTACTTTGAAAATTTGGCCCAAAAGATTCTGATAGAGATCCGCTCTGGATAAACCAAAATTGTCATTACAAATCAAAATGTTTCTGCTTTCTATACTGTAGGTTCATTGTACTTTATGAATAGAAATATTTTACATTGAAAAGTTGGAGAGTATCTAGGGAAACAAAAGCGTCAATCTCTGCTCTGATTCAGGTCCATATTTGTAAGATTGATTTGTGACTGGTACCCTTACAAGTTATCAGAAGGAATGGGAATTACTAGTGGCCTAGCAGTTAGAAATGTCTGGACTCCATGGACTAACAGGTTTGAATTTTGGCAGGGCTGACTTAGCTCTTCATCCATTTTAGTGTTCGGGGTCTTTTAGATACTAAGGTATCCTGCCATCCCTGTGTTGACTCCCAGATACTCCAGTGATAGATGGGTTACGGGTGCCTTAAGATGCCATAGCCTTTTTTATCAGAATATAGATCTTCCCTGGTGAATTTGGCATGCCTGAATTGTAGTGTATTGCGCTGGTCATTTGGCTGCAATCCTTCATGCCATATGTGTCTGCATTCCAATAGTGAAGTCATTCCTGTATGAATACTGTTTGTGAGGCTCTTTGGGATCCTTCAGGTTGAAAGATGTCAGCCCATTCAGTCTTCAGATGCACAGCTAATACCCATTGACTCACATGCAAGTTACATTCAATGGCAGAAGTGGGCCTTGTTAATGTAAATTATTATCACACTTAGTTTTTAATAAGCCTTGTTTCTTCACTTAGATGCAGTCATGTGTTTTAATGGAGGTGAATGTGTGCACAGAGAGTTTTGTGACTGCAGTCGATTTAATGCAAGTGGATCAAGATGCCAGACAGGTGTGTAGAAAAATTAATTCTCTATTATAATGCAATCTGTCCAGGGATGGGTTAAGAGTATACAGGCCCCACAGCCACATGGACATCCTTCCTTTGCCAAAAGACATCAAAGCTTATCGTCACTCCCTGCTCTGGGGACAGCCAGTACACTAGCAGAGCTGGAGTTGCAAAACTCCAAGCCACTACTTGCTATCCTGCTGGCGTTGAGTTATGCTGAGATATAACCGAAGAGTTGGAAGTGTTCGTTCGTATCTCCTCCGCCCTGAGTGTTGCAGGTATCCTGCAGTGGGACTGCAATCCCAAGCACAAATGCATTGTGTTTCTTAAACTTTCCTGTTCAATCAAAAAATAAAAGGTTAATGCTTTTCAAATTGCTCTCCTTTTGTCTGTCTAGTGCACAACACAGGTGCTGAAAGGGATAACATATGCCGAACGTGGGGCCAATACCATTTTGAAACCTTTGATGGACTCTACTATTATTTCTCTGGGAAATCCACATATGTACTTGTGAGACAGAATGAAATAGATGAACAGAGTTTCTCTATACAGGTGGGAGACTGCATTTTTAAGTCAGTTTCATACGATCACAGGCATACAAATAACTTGTGAGTTTAAAGTGGAACAATGATCTGTAGACAAGTTACAAGGGTTATCAATGGTATTACATATATAGGCATGATCAGGTGAGGTGCTGAGCACCAGAAGTGGATGCAGTACCTAATTCAATGGGGGCACTATACTAAACTCTTCTGGGACATGATATTGAGTTATAGTCAAGAGGGGCACCAACCACCTGCAGCAGCACCCTCTGCCCTATCACCACAATCCTAATCCCAACCAAGTCCAGTGTGGAAGGATGGGGGGTGAGGAAACTGGATAGTGATCACCTTGCACTCATCCCATAGTGGCAATTTCTGTCCTGTGGGGCTGGGCCTGGATCCCCACTCTGGGTCTTGTGACCTGGTGCATGAGCTTGCAGTGCCACTCAGGTTTGGCACCTGTGGTTTCATGATTTCTGTGGGTGCAACTGAACATATGAACCACAGCTAAAGTGCCTGGTCATAATTCCACTCACTCATATTTGGCCCAGCTCAGTGAGTTCCCACAACTTCCAGTTTCAGTACTCAGCACCTCTTGGGATTAGGCCATGTAATACCAGATAATTGAACTCATTTTAAATTCTGCAATATATATGTATTAGAGTTTCTGTAGTGCCTGTCATTGCAGTATGTAAGCAGCATAGTTTCATAACAATGAAATGCATTTTTTTTAAATATCAAAAATTTTGAATATTAACTCATCTTTAATGGCAATAGAGCTACTACTGATAATATAGAAGAAGCTGAGACATTATTGACGATCTTTCAAAAATAGTTCCATCAAATACATAATTTCTAACATAGTCTCTTAATTTATATCAGATGCATTATTTTTATATATTAAAAATTTAAATAGTCTCTCCACACATTATTTCACCCATCTAATCCCCTGCCCTTTGCTGAGTAACCTCACCAGCTTCCCACTGCACTGTCCAGCAAGTTCAAACTTCTTGTCCTTGCACGCAGCACCCTACTTCATTCTGCTTTTTCCTGCATCTTTGATTGGTCTCCCTTATTCTTCTCCTTGCCCTTTATGCTCTGCCAATGATGCCAACCTTTGATCTCCTTCCCCACAGACATGTCACTGCTGTGTACTTCTTTTTCTGTGTTAGTGTATTGCCATTGTTTCCAATGGCTAAACTCTAGGGAAAGCAGTAACTTTCATTGCATCATTTTGTCAACTGCAACTCATATAGTCACCAGTTCCTGTTAGTAGCATTGCATCTTAAATAGAATTTGCTTTGTACACTGCAAAATTGGGAGGATATGATCAGGCTCAGAGTCTGGAGAGAAGATGATGGCCAAATTAGACTGGGTCTACCCCTAAATCTTAGACTGAAAAATTTCACACCCTATGCAACGTAGTTAGATGTAGCTATAGATGCAGCTAGGTTGATGGAAAAACTCTTTCTATCTCCATAGCAAGTGTCTACACTACAGCGGCATAGCTATACTGCTGCATATCACAATTGTTGGCAGTCTTGGAGAAACCCAGGACTGAAGCCTTGGTGACCAAACTATCCTGTTGCCCCTTGAGATCATTGCTAAAAGTCATGATTGGGACAGAACGTATTAGTTGGGCAGCATAGGGAATGTTGAGAAAGTTAATAAAATGTAACTTCTCCCCAATAATATCATTTGGCAGGTTAATAATGATCCAGAATGCAAATCTTCACCCTATTCCTGCAAAAGGTCTGTTAGCCTATTTTTTTCTGGAGATGAAGAAATAAAGTTGAGCAGTGAGGTCATCTACAAAGGATTTGGGTAATTACATTCACATTTATTGTGGTATGTTTTGTTTTTACATTGAATCAATTCTCATGACATTGTTTACATCAGTGTACATATAAGCAGCATCACTTATTGGCAGCTAAAAGGCAAATATGCCATCCATATTGATGGTAACATTTCTGCAGTTCACAAAGTAGTGCACTAGGAGAATGATATTTAAACTATGTTGTGGTATTAGAGGATAAAATTTCTGCATTCATGTTTGGAGCTGGATGTGAATCTGATATAACTCTGTTGGCCTCAATTGAGTTACTCCAGATTTACATTAGTATTACTCAAAGCACAGTTTCCCTCAAGTTTATAGGGAAGTCATTAAATCACTGAGTAATAATTCCTTTACATGGAGATCTTTTTCATTTAAAAATATAAAAATTCTTTGCTCTTTTGTCTTTAATTATGCTTGCTTCATAGAGTTCAGTTACCTCATGCTATAGGAAATGTACACATCCAAAAACTAGCTGGATACATCCTAGTTAGACACCGGTATGCATTCACTCTGGCTTGGGATGGTACATCTGCAGTCTATATAAAGTTGACACCAGACTACTTGGGCAAAACACATGGGTTATGTGGAAACAACAATGCTATCCTGCAGGATGAGCTTGAGACTAGTTATGGTGAGTATTTTTACATATTTGTTATGATGTTAATATAGGTTTGCTTCAGTTCACTTTCATTTTCCTGGTCAAAAATTAATTCCTTCAATGTAGTTTTTATGGTAATCTTAATTGTGTTTAAAAGTAGATCTGTATTTGAAATTAAAATAAGATATTGTAACCCTTCTGTCAGGTGTTATCTGTAAGGATATCTGGGTTCAATATGGGCTCCAGGGTTATGGTTAGGGATCCCTTTCAAAATAAACTAAACATTTGGCTCAGCACCCAGCTAGAACTGTACTCATACTTTGGGTTCTAGGAACCTAAAAAGTAGATAGGTTTTTTACACTTGACAGTGTTCCCTCCTCTCTCTCTAAGTTCACAAGGAGTCTCTGGCAACCTGAAAATACCACTACTATTTTGGGAGGATAAGTCAATATATAATTAAACTTTAACGTGTAATTAAAGAAAACCACCAAAAATTCAAGAAATGTGTCATTTCATTTCAACCAAGATTTTCACTAGTGATTTCAGACCCTAGGTTTCTGGGCACCCAACCTGAGACATGAGAGGGTCCAGATTTTGAGAGGGTGGTTGGTTAGTACTATTTGAAAATCAGGCTTTTTTAAAGTATCTCAAGCTGAGAGCCCCAAATCACTAGTCACTTCTGAAATTCTTGCCCTTAAGCTTTTTGTGTCTCATTTTCTCCAAAAATAAAAATGAAGATACTATTTCTGTACCTTTAAAGTGGGCTTTCAAGTTTAATGGCTTATTGCAGAGTGCAGCCCTTAGATGCCTTCTCCCAGCTGGCCCTTTAAATTACCCTCACCCTGCTCGACGAAGAATGAATGCTATGCCACAGTCAGTTTCAGCCCTTGCTTCAGGGCACACTTTATTGGGTTAAACCAAAAACGTAGGCAAAAAACATATATAAAATACTTCCTGTGCCGAACATGGGCTATAGTTTCCACAGGTGTTTCCCTCACCTCTCTCAGACATTCCAAGTCCTTGCCCTGACCCAGGGACTCCTTGTTATTCTCATTCTCCAGGCCACCTTCCTGGGAGTTTCATATAACTGGGTTCTTTCCCTTAATCCATGGTCTTCTGTAGAAGCCTTCCTGCTCCCTGCAGCTCTCACTTTCCAGTGTCATTGTCCTGGGAAACACCAACCAGCTGGGCTATTTCCAGAGTTCCAGGGCCTACCACAGGGCCTCCCTAACCAGCTGAGACCTTGCTGGTCATGAAATGGACCTTCAGGCTATCAACCTCACCTTGCAGCCTCAGATGGGAGGCCACTGGTTAGTCACAAGTGGGGCTGACCCAACTCTTAAAGAGACGGTCATCCTTTGACATGGTTGTTAAAATCTGAGGTTCTCGGATGGAAGAGCCTATACAAATGTGGTTATTGTTGTTCTGTGTCAAATTGATGCTTTAATATTTGTGTATATTTCTTAGGAAAATTGACTGAAGACATTGCAGAGTTTGTAGAGAGCTGGAGGGAAAATCGTCCACAGGGCTCACCTGACTGGGATAACTCTTTTAACTATGAGCCACCCTGTTTGACCCAAAGCCAAGACTCTCTACAGGTCTGAATAAAAATTAACAAGAGAAATTAACAGTCTGTAATTCTTATAGGGTCTTGGTCAGTGCATCGAGGGAGAATAGAGATGCTGCCCAGTGTGTCCTTTGCTATAGGAATGCTGTGGTGCAGAGCAGGACTCCTACCCACAGGCTGTGAGGAAGGGGGTGAAGAGAGACTGTGAAGCAGGAGCAAACTGCAAATTCCGATTTGCTATTCCTGCTTACTGCTCACTTCAGCCTATCTACTAGCTGGCTAAGGGGCTAGATATGTTTTTTCGGGGATATGGTGTGCAATCCAGGCTGGTGTGTTTAAATGTCTGCTTTTCTCAACTCTCAAGTGTTATAGCGAGATTCTGCCTTCCTACTTCTATGGGAGGGGTGGGGGATAGTACTGGGTTGGGGGACAATTGCTTCTCCTACCATCTTCTTTCCCTCACTTAATACTCAGAGTGCAGGATTTAGTCAAAAACCTTTAGTACCAGGTGTGATGTTAATGTTAGTATTCTTTGATTAGTGTCATCTAGTTCCAAGGTGCATATTTTTTCCTGACACTGCCTCAAAGACATAGACTTTGCTTAGTTAGAAAGGGGTTTGGAGTGGTTGATGGATTGGTTCATTCTTGTGCTTTTTTCATCTGCCTTCTCTTTTAAGTTTGTAATGTAGTCCTTGATTTTTTGGCACGTTCTGCTGTCTCATCATAAGAAAAGGTGCAGCCTGGAAACCAGGCCAGTGGCTTCCTCTAGATCTGGTGCCAAAACAGCTGCTTAAAGAGATTAAAGCATTTCTCTTGCCACTGGGGACCAAAATTTCATCTCTGTAACCAAGGAAGAAAAATTTCGGTGACATTCTTGAGCAATATTTTTTCAAGTTGTATCAGTGAAATGCTGCAAACCAAAGGGCCAATGCTGGAATCCTTCCTTAGGCAAATATCCCTTAAGAAGACAGAAATAAAATGCATCATAAGTGGCAGCAAGAAGGGTTTAGCTATCACTCCTTTTGCCCACCACAATTCCAATATTTTCCCCCTCTACATGATGTGCTTTGGGGAAGCCCCCCAAGATGAAATATTTTGTACTGAAGCCAGTGGCAGATGACTTGAGAGGTCACATTTTGGTTGTGATGCATTTTATTGTATATTTTAATTGACCTACATGCTGGGTGTCTGTAATGAGGGGATGCTGGAATTTGCCCACTAGGCTGACAGAACTAGAGTGTATTGACCCTTGGGCATGTTGTGAAGCCTGAAGATATATTTGACAGAGGTTGTCTGGTCCTCTCAATTCAGGGCAGGAGGTGTTTGAAGCCTTTATTGATGACAGGTAACAGGTAAATGTTTAAAGTGTGCAGAAGTTTTTTGTGGTAGTACGTGCACTGAGCTTAGAATGGGCCCTACCAGAACACGGACTACAACTTTGAGAGCATTCAGATTGAGCTCTAACACAGAGTCTAAGGTTCTCATCTTGGTCCATATCCAGTGATTGTACAGACAATAACAGACAGCACTGAGGAGTCAATGTTGTGACAAGCTTAGGATGTTGAGAGAAATTTGTTTGCTGCCCCCTGCCATTTCACCTCAGTTACAGGCAATTCTGGGGGGACCCTGAACTAAGGCCTTGGAACAATTGACACCTCACCCCTTCCTTCTCTAGTCAGCCCTGATGGAGAGCAATATGCTACAGGCAACTGCTTTTAGTTGCTGAGAAGAAACTGTTTCCTAGCCTGAGGTTACTTAATGAGCATGCCACATGTTTTGCTTTTGCACAATATGCTATGCTGCTTATGTTCTTAAGAACACTCCTTTCACAACAGCAATCTCTTTCTTTTTAGAAGGTATATGCTCTGTGTAATACACTACTATGGCCCCCATTTGAACAATGTCATGATTATGTGAGTCCTCTTCCTTTCATGGCTAGTTGCACCAATGACCTCTGCATGTAAGTAAGCATTTTTTGATAATTCAAAAGCTGGTAGATAACACATTTTCTTCTTCTCTTCAGAAAATATATCTGACCCTTCAATGCATGTCTTTTCTGCATAACACTTTTTATCTAACAGTTCTTGTGATGTAATAAATGGGCCTGGCTTTATACCCACATACCATTACAGATTCAGTGGAGTTATTCTCAGTTTCTCTGGTTTAAGTGAGAAAAGCCTCAGGCCCAGCAACTTTCAATGAGTTTTAAATTACCCAATTTATCTATCCTTGAGTGTGTATGTATTTTACTGTATATGCTGTGCTATAATCAGTATGTTCTATTCTAATGGTGCAGGATTGCTGCATCAACAAACAAATAAAAAAAATCTTCCACAAAACATATGTTAGTCTGACAAACAGAGACAATCAATGATTTTTTAAAAATCTACACTCCTTGAATATTATTCTGTCATCTGGCAACCTGATGCACTGTTTCTCTGAACTGTTCTGACTGTGATTTAAAATGTAAGATTGCTGGGACAAAGACAGCCTTTTGCATCCTGTACCGTGCTGAGCACATTGATGGCACTCTTAATGCTTTCCTCTTGTTCCCTTGAGCTTAATAACTTTTCTGAGAGAATTTCTTCTTTGTTAAAAATCAAGAACCTGATTCTAATCTCACTCTCATTACTTTTACATTGCTATAAAAGTCCATTGATTGTAATGGAGTTGTTTTTGATTTATACCAGTATAATTAAGATCAGAATCAGGCACCATGTATATTGATAAGTAGTCTCCCAAGCAGGGTAGAATGTTTTATTCATTTAAGAACTTTAGGTTATTTAACCAACACAGTATTTCAAAATGTTATTCCTTATTAATATAAATTCAAATACCAGAACATACATATTGTTGAAACAATGCAAGACTTAGCAAAATATTTATGAAGTTATATGATTATACGGAGAAAGTAAGGTCATGCCAATTTTTCTTTGTATAAGGTCAGCAGCTGATCATGCAACTTGGTGTCGAGCATTAACTGAATATGCCAGGACCTGTGCTCAAGCAGGAAAACCCCTTCATGGATGGCGGACACACTTTCAGCAATGTGGTATGTTGGCTACTCACATACTTGAAAATATTACCCAATAGCTGAACTTTGATGAGACAGTTCTGCACATCTTTCTTTCTATTGTGGTTCAATGTGCCTTCCAGAGACAACATAGAGCTGACTGCACTTCAGTGCTAGATGAACTTCACTATGTTTAATTTTTGCACATTTAGTCTGTACTTAGGAAATTTTATTATGAAAGGTTCTATATAAATGTAAGACTGTCATAAATTATGAAGCATATGTTTTTTTTATGACTTGAAAATGTTTTAAAATAAATCATCCTGTTAGAAACATTGCAGGTATTTTTGAGAAGATTGTGCATCTTATCTATTGTAAAGGTGCTGTCTCAGATATTGATTACTTTGATTTCTGAAATATAAAATTTGCAAGGACTTAAAAATGTTTTATTCAAGTAGCACTTGGATAAACCTTCGCAATTCAGTATGTCAGATTTGATACGTGAATTTAAAAAAAGTAAAATATATGAAAACAGTGTGAATAGTATTAACTTCCACTGAGGTGGTAGCATAATGCCTTTTCATTTCTCAGCTTGTTTCATTTTTCAGTTATTACCTGTGAAGAACCTTTAATCTACAATGAATGTATCGACTGTTGCCCAGTTTCATGTCAGCAAAAAACACAGTGTATTGACAGTGAACTTCCCTGTGTCGATGGATGCTACTGTCCAGATGGTAACACAGCCTTATTTCTCAAACTTGTTTTATCTATGGCTAAACTTATCCTATGGCTAAATTTGGCCTTCAGATATGTGTGTGAGCCTTGGTGAAACTAATGGGCACCAGGCTGGGGAGGCAAGCTGGGGATCATTCTAGGCACACACTCGCAAGGGGGACTCATCATGGCTGCTGCCTCAACAGGGGGAGTACCGGGGAGGCCCTTCTCCCAATACTGATTGATTGAGCCTTTCCCAGTCTTGCAACCAGTAGCCAGGTGGAACCACCACAGAAGCAACAGAGCTCCACCCCCTGCGCAAGAGGCAATGATTTGCTCTGGTGTTGGTTTTGGGGTTAGGCAATTTCCTCCCTAGTTCTAGTGGCTCTTGCTCATCTCTCTGCTAGAGGCGTCTGCAGACTCAGGCAGACATCATGGCACTGGTTACACTCAAGTTACATTTTCAAGCTCTCTTTTGCAACCATGAAGGCTAGAAACATACATAGTTATGGTTTTTTAAATGAAAGCTGAGATTCTGCTGATGCTGGGAGCTGGGGTCCTAGATGTGTCCCTATTTGTATAGAGTGTATTTCTTAACTTAGCCTTGTGCACATACGTAAATACAAAATCTTGTCCCTATTCTCCATTTGCTACTGTCAGTTATTGGATATATAACCGTCTGGAAGGGGACGGATCAAACAGAGTAGTGATGTTCCATGAATCTTAAAAGTGGTGCCCCTCAGTAATTCTCTGCTGGTATGTAAGTGTAATCATCTCTGTTATCTGCTTAGTTTCCAGTGGGCTATTGTGCTATGGGTTCTAGTACTAAAATAGTTATAATTTAAATTAGTTATTAAAGGAACAAAATACACAGCAAACAGTGCATAAAATGTATGGCCAAAGGCCAAGAGTGTCAAACAATGAGTGCTTGACATTAAGCTCCCAGATCCATAAGGCACTTAAATAAAGCAGTGTGACTTTCAAAGATACTAAACTTTAACCAGCAGCTCCCGGTGATTTCAGTGTATCTCCAACAATAAAGGGATTAAATCTAATATTTAATTAGATATAATTTTTTTCTGCAAGATGGAAGAAACTTCAAGCTATTCTAAAACATTTACTCCATAGGGCCATTAGTTTTATTATTAGAAGTACTAGTTAGGTAGACAAAGCTCCAGCCACCATTAATGAAGCTCATTCACATTTATTTCATGTTGGATTATTCCTTCTAGGTCTAATTTATGAAAATGAATTATGTGTCAAGCCTACAGAATGCCCATGTGATTATCATGGAAATTCCTATAGAACGGGCTCTGTGGTTCATGAGGAGTGCAATAACTGGTTAGTAACTTCCCTTTTTGTACTGCATACTTGATTAATCATTTGATCATGAGACAAAAAGCCCTTTCTTACATCCCCTATTTTTATGAAAATCAGGGCTTTGGAGCTGTGCTCCGGCTCCACTCCAGCTCCAGGCAAAAACCTGCAGCTCCACTGCTGCGGAGCTGCTCTGCGCTCCAGCTCCAGGCTCCACTCCAAAGCCCTGATGAAAATACAATCAATTTGTATATAACATATTTTGTCTGATTATGGAGGGGCAGTGAATGCACTTTTCTTTTCATTTATGAAAGGCAAATCAGAAAAATAAAGCAGATAAATGTTAACAAATTAAATAAACTTAGAAATTTTTACATAATTGTGTCTGATTTTCTGTTGGTGTAAAATGGCACAGCTCTAGGGCTTCAGTGGAGTTGTACTCATTTATACTGGGATAAAATTTAGCTCAAACCCAAATTCAGATAATCTGTGGAAACTCAAGATAAGTATCAGACATCTTGTTTTAGACTCTAAAATAATCTTCTTCTCAGGTATCCTTGTTTAATTTCTGTGGTGTTGTCAACACTTCTTTGAATCTAGAAATTCCCTAGGGACAGGCAGAATCTGAATTTGGATGGTAGATCAAATATTAGGATAGTGAAACTGCTAGGATAATATCAGAAAGAGTCTAATTATAGGGTCAGATGTTAATCTTAGATGGAGAAATTTATATAATTATAGAATCCTTAAAGTTTCACAGACACTTATTCTGGGCTCACCATTCTTTACTGTGATCATTAATTCATTTCGCAGCTGCACTCTGCATTTACCAATTGCATGACCTGTACTTGGTGATTTATTAATCAGCTACACAAGGCTGGATTCTTCAGAGCTGCTGAGTACCCATGCCTCCAAATGAAGTCAATGAAAGCTCCAGTTGCTCAACTCCCCTAAAATCCCCTATGTTCTCTTCCCTTTGTGTACTCAGGAAGCACAAATGGAGTGGAAACCATGTCTCCTGCAGGGGATTTCTAGGTATGGAGGAGTCCTCCTTGGACACTCATTGAGTATAGTTGGTTCCTTCACCTCTTTCTCCCTACAGCCTCTGGTGCAACTGGTGTGTGTTCTTTGTGGGGAGGGATTATGGCTGGAGCAGGCTGCGCTCTGGTCCTCCCCGTTTAGTGTATAGTCCCTTGGGGACTGTAGCCAGCTGGAACAAGATAAAACAGCCCCCAGGCTACTTTAACCTGGACTCGGAGCCATAACTGGAGCTATAACTATTTTTGGTTCTCAGTTTTTCATCCTCTCCCCAGCCAAGGCTGTGTAGGGGAGGGGAACCACTCTTCGCTAAATATTCCTTTAGGCTCAGGCAAGGCCAACTCAGCTTCTGTCAGCTCCTCGTCAGGCTCCCACAACCTGGGAGATAAGTAAGCAATGGAGCAACCCATGGGCCTTGAATCTGGGTCTGTAGGACCCAGCCATGCTCCAACCCGCCACTTGGTAGCCTGCTGACAACTGCTTACCCAGGACCCATGAACTTCAGTTTGAGGCTCCTCCCCTGAGGTCCTATTGGTGGAGTGACAGAGTAGCTGATTGGCCTGCTGGTCCTACTTAAGCCAGCAGCAGGAACAGGAAGCTGTCTGAACAACTGGGATCCACCCTGTTCTGGACTGTGTGCCTTGTGCTTCCTCTTCCCCTGGCTTGACTCCTGGTGTCTGACTTCTGGTTCTGATCTCCAGTTTGTCTCCTGCTTCTGAGCTCCTGGTATCCTGACCCATCTGATATTTGACTTCTGTCTCATGACTGTGGACTCTGTCTCTGACCACTAGGTCTGGCTGCCCACTACCCCACCGTGACGCAACCAGAGCTACTCCCCTTCCCCTGCAATCCAGTAGGCGGCAAGTGGGGGAACTGCTGAACAGCTGCAGCAGGGAAGGGACAGGAGCTGCTCATGAAGTTCCGGCTCATAATGGAGCTGCTTCTGGGATGCAGGGGAAGGAGTGGAAGTCAGCTGAGGAGGCAGTGTCCCCTAGCTCCTTCCTGTAGTGACAAAGCTGATTCAAATGTTTCATTTAAATAATTGCAAGGCCTGGCTTGGGGAATGCATTTTCAGTTTATAATCAAGACCATATTTTAACATTGTGAAACTTGAGGGCCACAATTTAGAGCTTCAAGAGCCACAGATTGGACACCAATAAAATAGATCATTCTGTGGTGTTGAGCGCAAAAATATGAGACTGCATTTTAATAAGGCTGATTAGAGAAGCTTGTTTCTGCTGTTCTGGATGCTCTGGTATGGCCGGATTTCATGGGTCCTATGGGAATTACATCTGACACACTTTGAAAGCAACAACACTAAATCAAACCATTGTCTTTTTATGTGTGCTGTAGTCTGGAAGGTGGAAGAGTCTTAAAGACATGTCTGGTGAGCAGACAATGCAAAGTGGTGATGTATAATGAGATCTGTGCTCAGGGATCTCTTCCTTCCTTCATTCTTGTAGCGATGTAGATGTTTGAGATATGAGCCACACCACTCTTATAGTTACAGTACACCCTGAATATGCTTTTCCACAAAGAAGCGTTAAGTAGACTGCATATCTTACCTTCAAGGCCAAAAGGAAGATGTTCTCTCTTTGACAAGATCAAATTGTTCTGCTGAGCAGGATAGATACAGGTTTCATTTCAATAAAATGAAAAATTGAACAGCTTTCTATTCTTTTTATAAACCTCTGCTACAGAAAATAGACACACCTTCAGTCTTTGCCTTAACATTGGTTTCCCCTTATTGCTTAGTGTTATTACAGATTGCTGTCCTTAAAAATGTTGTTAGAACTTCTATTTCAATAGTACTTAAATGTGTTTGGTCATATTCTTGCATACCATAGGCCTTGCAAAGTGACTCCCTCCCCCCTCCCCCCCGCTTCTTCATGAGTTAAAAATGGGTCGGTTCTGAACTGTAATAATAAAAATGCTATTCTGATGTGGGCACTTCATAACTGCACCAACTACTGTTTTCTGTACTGAAAGAAAATTTCTAAGAGAGAAATCAGTGATGCTGGATACACCGCGCACCATGATAGCAATAGCACTTCAGATGCAAGGCTTCCTATTTTATGAAGAGTGGAAGGCATGTTGCAGAACAAACAAGTATTTGATACTTTCCATTTTTTCTTCAGACTCATTACATATTCAGAGAAGTCTAACCGTATAAATATTTAAGGGGTTCTGATGCTGCAGAGAAACATCTTGTGAGTGAGTCTGAACAAAAATCTTAGAAAGTGAGACTTCCCTAAAACTCAGCCCTCTACAATACAGTCCTTTTATTAACAGAATTGTTCCATGTTGTTTTTTCTTTTACTAAGGAGAGGTGATCAAGTTCAGATTAAAAAAAAAAAAAAAAGGAATTGACCTGAACTTCTGTATCAAGCACATCCAACAGGTTCAAATAAAGTTTGGATAAACATCCAGGTTTTCAAGTGATTTGATCCAAACTAAAGCTCCCTGACCTTTTGAGGTTCATTCATCATTAGTTTTTATAATGATCACTAATGAGAAAAGCAAGACTAATCCTAGATTTTGTGGGCCTCTATGCAAACTAACAGATAGCACTTCTTTCAGCAATCTCCCCACTTATAATCAAGTCCAACCATTGCCCACAATATCTGGGTCTGGCCATCTTCTGCTATTGCCGTACCCCTCCATCCCACTTACTCTTTTGGTGATGTCTCCATGGAGCAGAAAACCAGGAGGTGGAGCTGATGGACAAGTTTGAATTTTTTTTAATATGCACCTTTTGATTTTTCTTTCAGTACTTGTATTGGAGGAAAGTGGACCTGCACAAATCTTACCTGTCCAGGTATGTGTAAAGGACCTGGGGTCAGGTACCTCATAGATTCCAAAACATTATGTTAGTTTATAATAGCCAATTGTTACTTTAGGCCAAATTCTGCCCTGAGACATATTTTAACAAGATTTCCTATTGTACAACGTGTGTGTGTCTCTTTATATAACTACATATACACATACACCCATGTACACACATTGTAATAGGTATTGCAATGACCTTCATAACAGCCATCTTCATTTTTCTATTCAGCTAGATAATGCTCTTCACAGTACGTTAGTTGAGTGTTGTTATAGGCAGAACTGGCGGCACCATCTTTAGTTTATGTTGACCAACATTTCCCATTATAATTTAAACTGTTTGAGCTGAAATTTTTCATGCCAGATGTCTTCCTCAGATGATTTGTTTTTCCAAAAACAAGAGTAGGGAAAAATGCATTGTTTTGACTACATTCTTATAGCTGTTTCATTGCCAATCACGAGCACCGCTTGCTTTGGAGAAAAGACTTGAACTTTGGCAGTGGGGGTTGCCCTGGTGTCAGGAATTAAATTTTTGTTGTTCCTGTGAAAGAAAAAAAATCTCAAATCTGGCTGAGTTATAAACAGATAACTTTAACTTAATACTGGCGTTTAACTTTTGAATGTTTGACTTTGCAACCTTAATGGGCCTTTAACACCGTTTTTTTTTTGTGTACAATAATATATATAAAAAAAAAATAATCAAGAATCCAAATTTTACACATCCAATTATCCACCTGTCTTAGGGTTTTCTATAATGCTCACCACTGTGGTATCTAAGTCCCAACAGTTACTAGCCTGACAAATCTATAGAGCAGTGATTATCAATATTCAGAGTGTTAGTTTGCAGTGGATCCCAGGAGAATTTCTAAGATCAAGTGTTCATATTCTAACTGCTTTATGTGGGCTTGGTTAATGCATTCCCTCGCTGTCACTAACACTTGAGTACAGCACATGAATAACATTGTTAATGAGTCATTAAAGTTGTTCGATCCATACCAGAGTATTTGAATCTTACAGTAATAATAGAAGTTGTAGAGTATTTACAACAAACACTTTTGCTCTGTAATAAAGGACTTTATCCTTTTTTTAATATCAGCTGAATGCTCTGTCTCAGGAGACATTAACTTCATGACATTTGATGGGCGCAAATACACTTTCCAAGCTACCTGCCAATATATTCTGGCAAAAAGCCACAGATCTGGCAAGTTTACAGTGTCTCTGCAAAATGCTCCTTGTGGACCGGTAAGGCTTAATGCTTTCTAATTATATCTTATATCTTCTATTTTCTGTTACCGGAGTCAGAAAAATGCATTCAGTATGAGGGGAAAAAATCCACAACCAACTTCCTGTACAATGTAACACTTTAAAAATAAGACTGTAGCGATGATTTTCTTTAATTAATTTATGTTTAAAGGCATTTAAATAGATTTTTTTTGAGGAGGATTGTAGAGAAAGCCTCATACATCTGCATCCAGAGAGAGGAAGAGCTGTGCCTTGGGATCTTGATCTAGGATCCATTAAAGTTAATCAAAAGCCTCCCATTGACTTCAATGGACATTGGATCAGGCCCTGGGTGAGGGGGAAAAATAGAAAAGATGAGCTTACTCTGAAAAATAAATGTTGGTATCTGATTGTCCTGGAGGCTTCTGGGTGTAGTGGGCTCTTCTCTCTCTTTGGGTCTGCCGTAAGCACATAGCAAACATAACATAGCAGTCACAAAACACTATTACCATTCTCAGTGCATTGGGTGTAGGGGCTTCTCATTTTGCTTCTTGTAACTTGTAAAGAATTTTAGCTGTGGTGCTTGGAAAGCTGCATAAAGTTTTGGGTACACCCGTCAAGAGTGTTGATGGTGGTGAACTCTCTCTAAATGTGTGTGTGTGTGTGTGTGTGTGTAAAGTATGGCTGAGTCTAGGAGTTCTGCTGTCTTAGGCAAATGGGCAAACATCTGCCCATCAGCCTGTAGTCACATACAAAAGTTGCGTATCTCTTCTACATGTGTGAAGCCAGTCCTGTGTGTATGTATATCATTGTAACATTACTTGTGCTGATGAATACAGTATATTGGACAAGGTTTTTATTACCTTCATGATATCTAATACAACCCTGATTGATATAGTCAACTGGAGCATTTAACCTTGTGTTGTGGCCTTGTTAGACCTTGCAATGTAAGCAAAGTTGGGTCAGGTCTGTACTAGTCTTCCAGGGAATACCTAGTTGCTGTGGAAAGTGGTAACAGCACACACAAAATATATTAGATAAAAATATAAATACTCTTGCTGGAAGGGTGCAACATAATGCTACTTTATTGCTTAGAATTTATGACAATAACACACAAGAACCCCAAAACAGAGAGAGAGTAAAAAGGCTGTTCCTTAAGGCAGAGAGTCACAACTCACCCCACCTTGCTTTAAGCTGGCTCCTTTCAGACTGACTCCAGTCACACACTTTACTACAGAGCCCTCTAGCCTGCAAATGGGATCATGAACCCCTTGCCGCCACCACCCCACATTCTTCAAGTGATAGCTTGTATTGAGGACTGTGTTGGAATTACACCACATTTCTGAGTGTCTAACTTCCTTTTTTGGATGGTTGCCTTTTCATTTACTTCAATAGGTGCTATATATGTACACCCCGGGGCAGAATTTGTCCAGTACTTAGCATCTGTTCTGAACTAATGCTCCAATATTATGTCAGGATCACAGTGCTATGGCAGTTGCCATGTTTGAGACAAGATAAAAAAACTGAGCTGCTGGCCACCTGTTCTAATAGTAGAACAGGTTAAACTTTGTGTCCTGGCCAGATTCCAGCTTGGGTAATTACATTCGGAGTCTGATTTTGATCTCACTTAACTAGTTTAAATCAGTAGCAACTCTACTGATGACTCTGAAGTTTATCTAAACTGCACAGATTTTATTATTATTTGCTATTTGTATTCTGATAGTTCCGACAATGTGCTGGCAGTGTTCAAAGACAATCATTTTCCCTGAAGAGCTTACAGTCCGCTGGAGTTACCTCTGACTGAGTGAGATCACAATAAGATCCTCTTCCCTCTATTTTCCTTTGTAATTCCATTTGCCTATAGTATTCTCCTTCGCTTTCTATTCAAAACTGATGTGCATTTCTAAATAGTCACTGTGTTTCACCCCTGAGAGGGCTGCATTGATTACTTTCTGTAAATCCTGAGGTGTTGCTGACTCCAGTATTGTAGTCTGAAAGAAAGCTCAATCCTCATTTTTAGTGCAATTAAAAAAAGGAGTGTAACAAAAAATAGGAACATAAACATTAAAGTTTACATACGTCTGCTTCTACAGGGTTTGTAGAATTGGCCAAACTTGAGAAAGAGGAATATATTTCAGTTGTGTTCTGTGTTGCTGGACTAATGGCTAGCAAAATGGGATCTCCTGAAGAAACACTGCCAGCAGTTCAGTTAAGCAAATTGAGGTGTAATGGCCTCCCTCTTGGCTGGCTTATCAGGTCATAAACTGCTACAGCTTGAGCTCTATAATTGGGGGGTGAAACAACTCTCATCCTCTGTGTATTGGGACAGAGAGGGAAACTCATAACACTCGCTCATCAGTGGGTTACAGAGGCTGAGGCAAGATTAGGCCAGTTTACGCTGTCTTGGTTAGAGGGAGCTGTTTCTAAAGATGTTGCCAATAGACAATGAAGGTCTTGGTTCAAGTTTCTGTTATGATAATATGCAAGATGCTCATTATGGGCCTTATTCTCCATTCCCTTTCAGCACTCCCTTGCCTCTGTGTAAAATAAGCAAGAACTTGGGCCTTGCTTGCTTCGGTGGCTTTGTGCTGCTTCTGCTTTGTAATGTGACCATAATGTTAATGTGTCTGACCTTCTGGGGTAATCCTCAGACTGCATACAGCCGTGGGAGCTGTTCTCACCCTCTTCTTGACCGCAGACACAGGGGTCGTGCCTAATTTATCTCTGTGGCCTGGTGATTTCTAGGTGCCAGAATAGCCTCTTGGGGCAGTAAGCAGCCAGGTGTAAATTGGAGCAGCCATCAGGCCATTCTAGTATATGTTGGGTCCCACAACCAGACCCAAGATCAGGATCACTCCCACATACTTGTGTCTTGTGCTGAGTCTAGACCAGAGGATCTGTTTCCATGAATCCAAAGTGAGTGTAAACTCTACTGCAGGTATAAGTGAGTGGAGCGTTCTGACGATGTAGGCCACTGGAAAATCAGAACATCTGTGGTGTAAATCAAGAGTACCTTCACTGAAGTTAATCCAGACACCACCGGAGTAGGGGTGTGAAGCATCCATTAATTTGCTTAAATATATGGCCCCCGCTTGGCAGATAAACTGCTTTACCCTAGGGAACATCCAGCATGTGTTTCCCTTATAAGAAATAAATCTGAATTGTAATCTCAAAGATGTGTTTCAGAGTAACAGCCGTGTTAGTCTGTATCCGCAAAAAGAAGAACAGGAGTACTTGTGGCACCTTAGAGACTAACAAATTTATTAGAGCATAAGCTTTCGTGGACTACAGCCCACTATGCTCTAATAAATTTGTTAGTCTCTAAGGTGCCACAAGTACTCCTGTTCTTCTTTTTTCAAAGATGTGTGTTACAGAAGCTCTTATTTCTCAGTGGCCTGAGATTTTTGGTCTTTTTTTTTTTTTTTTTAATGACTATTACATTTTTTCACTGATCAGTCCCATCACATTCTAGCAGATTAAAAAATGAAGAAAGAAAATACCTGAAGAGATTCCAGCCCTTTGAATCACAAAGACACTAGTCAGCTAGCGCTTTAGAGCTGGTGACATAAATAGTCAGCAGGCAACAAGTGGTTTCAGAATGATGTGAAATTTTGTTTAAGCACTTTTTGGAAAGCATCTCAGGAAAGTGATCAGCACAGCTTAACCTTATCTGAGTTTCAAGTGACAACATCACTGGCTTTGTAGTTCGTATGATGAGGGATTCTGAATATAAGAATTTTTGTTAAGTGTCTAGTGAGAGAGAAAGCAGTTCATGTGAAAACACCTGCTGATAGTTGGCTGAGGCAATGTTATGAAAGAAACAATTCACTGAAACAGAGAATTATTGTCAGGTAAAATTTCTTCTATAGAATCCTTGGTGGAGATAGCAAACCTTCTGCAGAACAATGTTCGATAGTTAATAAATATTAACACATTATATGACTACAGTTTGTTGTACATAGAAGCTGGAAGGCATTATTTGCAAGTTTAGGGCCAAGTGTTAAGTCAATCTCTGAAAATATGCCTGAAAATTTTATAGCACAGCCATTTTCATGTGCAACATTCTGAATTTACATTCACAAATAAGAATGGCCGTACTGGGTCGGACCAATGGTCCATCTAGCCCAGTATCCTGTCTTCTGACAGTGGCCAATGCCACTCAGAGTGAATGAACAGAACAGGCAATCATTGAGTGATCCATCCCCTCTCATCCACTTCCAGCTTCTGGAAGTCAGAGGTGAAGGACATCCAGAGCATGCAGTTGCATTGCTGACCATCTTGGGCAATGGTGGGCAACCTGCGGCTCACGGGCCGCATGCAGTCTGTCAGAGTAATCCGCTGGCGGGCCGTGAGACAGTTTGTTTACATTGACCATCTGCAGGCACGGCCGCCTGCAGCTCTCAGTGGCCGCGGTTTGGCCAATGGGAGCTGCAGGAAGTGACGGCCAGCACGTCCCTTTGGCCTGTGCCGCTTCCTGCAGCTCCCGTTGGCTGGGAACGGTGAACCGCGGCCACTGGGAGCTGCGGGGGGGCCGTGCCTGCGGAAGGTCAATGTAAACAAACTGTCTCACGGCCTGCCAGCGGATTATCCTGACGGGCTGCAGGTTGCCCACCACTGATCTTGGGTAATAGTTATTGATGGACTTATCCTCCATGCACTTATCTAATTCTTTTTTGAACCCAGTTATACTTTTGGCCTTCACAATATCCCCTGGCAATGAGTTGGCTGTGCATTGTATAAAGAAGTACTTCCTTTTGTTTGTTTTAAACTTGCTGCCTTTTAATTTCATTGGGTGACCCTTGGTTCTTGTTTTATGTAAAGGAGTAAATAACAGTCATTAAATGACATGATCTTAACATAAAAATTATTGAATACATTTTTATTAATTCAGTGAATATTATAATAAGTCAACATCAATAATATTAATTTTAATGCTGTCACCATGACCATCCTATTGAAACACTTTGTAATCAGTGCAAACCATCTATATTGGCTTAAAAAGGGGTTCCTACAAAACTGAGCCCATTCTGAACCTCTTTATGAAAGAAGAAGTTAGATAACTCAGTCATGAAATGCATTTAATATGTTTTAATAAAAATAGAAGTTTAAAAGTAGGAAGATAGAATTCTGAAAGGCCAAGTCAGTATAATTTAAAAGGGAAAGACTGCTTTCAATGCATCCACTTTAACTATCATTTAAACATGCTTATCAGTACTGCACTAGCTGGAATATCCCATTCATTTCTTTCCACCAGTACTTTTCTGCAGCACATTACATAGCTCTATCCTTTCAAGGAAGAATGTTTAAAACATATTGTTTTCAAATTACTCTCTTTGTTCTGTTTACAAATCATGGCCCCTGCAACGAGCTCTGTATGGATGGGCCTAGTACCCATGCAGAATTCCACTGGGACTCCATATGGGTGCTAGGATCTAACTGCTGATTGGATTCGAAGAAGGTTACACATTTACAGCTGAACAAACAATATACAGCAAATAATTTTTGTGTTTGAAATAACTTGATAAAGTTTTTGATATTATTTGTAAATTCTGGATAGGTCTCAAACAATTAGCTATGATAATTCAATACTTGATATTCGGGATTCTAGCCGTGTTGGTTAGCTGATTAGTCACATAAGCAATACGGTATTGTTTCAGTTTATTGATTGGATGAGAGTCACTCTTATAAACAAGAGGACATGAAGAAGCCAGTCAGGCTTTGAAATAACATGTACAAATACTGAACTATGTTTGGAAAATCAGCTGTTATGTGCACAGGTATTTAATTTGTTTGTGCAGAGGCATGTTTTTGTGTGTACAAATATGTGTCCAGTATATGTCTCTATCAGTAATCCAAATGGTTGGTAGATCTGAAAAAATATTTCAGCAGTTGTATTTTTTTTAACTGCCTCTTTTGGGTAAAATATCACTACTGTTGCTTTTTAGTGATACAGGGAAGTCCTTGAATGCAATTGGCGTTCCATATGAGTCTGTTGCAAATCTACACTTTAATGGCGCTGCATGACCCCATAAAACAAATTATGGATGTGAGTTACTGTCAGTTGCTTTTTCTAGTAACCTCTTAACATTCAGTACCCTGACTTCTGCCTTGCTATTTGTAGGAGGAAACAGTGGACATCTAGGCACTAATGTAAATATTTTAAGTTCATTTACTGAATAATGTCTGCAATTAACATTGTCTGGATTGTATATCTAGAAAATATGAATTCCATGTGCATTATTGTAGCACTTGATGTGTACTTGATGGAATAATAGTTGCAACAAACTTTGCAAATAGTTCTGTCCATTTAAATGATGTCTATGCAAGCTTTCTTTTCTGCACTGGTTTTCAGGCACTATTTCTGATATCATTGGCTCCTTAGATTTGTTGTAATTATTTCTGTGTTTGTACAGTTCTTAGCACAATGGGGTCCTGGTTCATGACTGCAACTTTATAATCAACTTTTCAGCATCTGTTCATGTTTGGTTAATAAGCTTCTTCATGACCTAGTCAAACGAAAATGAGTCAGTTACATTACATGAAGGCAGACAGCTAAATATTGACAAAAATTATAAGTGCTGTATACAAATGCAAGAAGTCTAAATACTAAGATGGGTGAACTTGAGTGCCTGGTATTAAATGAGGATATTGATATAATAGGCATCACAGAAACTTAGTGGAACAATGATAATCAATGGGACATGGTAATGCCAGGCTACAAAATATATATGGCAGAGTAGGTTGCAATGGTGGGGAAGGGGCACTATATGTGAAAGAAAGCATAGAGTCAATCTTAAATGAATCAGACAGTACCATAGAACTCTTGACGAACAACAAAATACTATGAAATATTCAGTCTACATACTCTTGATTTCATTTGCTTAGCCACAGGTATGTCTTGAATGCAACCTTTTCTTATATGGTTTTCAGTTTGTCTTTCAACCTCTCCGTGGTTTTATGGAGGTCATCAGATTTGCTTCTACATCTGCACTGAATTTCAAGTTTAATTGGGCCATGATCCACTAGAAGTCAGCACTTAAAGTGTTATGTGTATACTCTTTGCTTGCAGATTGACCCAAATCCTTTCCCTGTGCCCCCCTGAGTAGCAGGGTTGGATGCTGGGTTTTTCCATGGAAAATGTGTGGGAAGTGTTGGTGGGACAGAATCCTTCTTACCCTAGTGGTAGAGAAACTGGGGAGCTTCTCTATGGCTGCCATCCTAGCTTCTGGGTTGAAGTATCCTCCACAGCCTTTGTGCTCCTCCTCTGCATGTAGTGATCTGTGGGATGATGTGGTCAGTGGTTGATCCATCAGCTGTCTCTCAAACCCCAACCCTTGTGACTGTGGGACATTTCTCTTGCCTTCCTACAGTCTCTTATAACCACTTCAAGTGAGACACTTTTATCAGCTATTGCAGCAATGCCTGCCTCACGCTGAAGGTTTTTAATATATGATTTGCCAGATTTCTGTTGCATCATCATGCTTGTGCTGTATCTTCAACACTTGAAGTTTAATCAAGTTACATGAACCTAAGGCCAATGGTAAAGGTTTCAAACATCTCTCTTTGGCATTGTGTTCTGTTGTAGAAGAAGAAATGTCTATGAAAATAAATACATACATAATATATTAAGAAAAAAACGGAACAAACATGATAGACCTGGTCACGTTGGGGTCATTTGTGAGTCCTCCTACTTGCCTGCATAGGAGAGTAAGAGGATGTAAAGAGTCCACTTACTCTCCTGAGTGGGTTACTTGCATTGTCAGAGTTTGCATGGGGGGAGAGCAGCACCTGTGGGCTGCAACTTCCCTTCATGTGTAGATGGTGGGGAATGGGCAAAATCTCAGCTCTGCTGGTCCCCAAACACCCCAGCCTGTTCACTGGAGCCAGTGCAGAAAGTGAAATAATCTGTGCTGGCAAAAGGCACGATACAGATTACTCCCATTCTGGAGCAAAGAAACAGCAGAAACCAAATTGTGACCCTGCTTCACAGTCTGGTTCCTGTGCTGCTCAGATATGTATTTAAAAATGTAACAAACAACTTTGTTACCACAATTCAAAGATGGAAAAGCCTTTGCAGGTCGTCTGTTCCATTTTGCTTCCAGTGCAGGATTGGCCCCTACCGTACATTTTCTAGGGTTTTATCTGGTTACAAAAGTACCAATTGCTGAATTTTATTCTAACAAGTAAAGTCTGTTAGTTCTATTTGACTTATCAAGCATTTCTTTTCCCTTTCCCAGTGCATTTCTTTGAATGGGAGGCTAAATGGGTTCAGCTACTTACAAAGACAGAGGTACTTGTCTGGAAACTCTGATAGCTATTGAATCATCTGTGTGGATAGTTGCCAGGTTATTTAGCACATGTGTCTGTAACTGTGATACATTGGAAAAATTCAATGTTCAATGAATCTTGAACTCATACTGCCTTCCACCTGTTTGGTTTGGTATCTAGTTGTAGTTCACTCTACTGTAATATAAAACATGCTGGAATATTAAGTGCTCAATACTTGATTGAGTTACCAAGTGGTTTCACTACTTGCTTTAGGTTTTTTCTTACACCATCTAGTTTCTTTATCTGGCTATGTTTCTTTGTGCAAATTTACAAAATGTGGGCCAGGTAGGTTTTGCATGTCTAGCTTGGATCATGGGAATCTTTCACGTTGCAAAGGCCATTGCTAACAAGCCACAGGTGTACAATGCATGAGCATAGAACTACCTCCTTTTGACAATTTTTATGCCAAAAGCACATATTTTGAAGTCCAAAATGAAAGGCTGCAGGTCTGGGAAAAGTTTTCTGACTATCCATGCATACTACAGCTCCAAAAGAAGCTTACTAGAAACCCTGAAAAACATGTGACCAAATCAAACATTAATTTTTAACAAAGCCCAACCTGTTACAACATTGTACAATAGAATCGTGAGAATAATATTCAGTAAATAATTTACTTGATGAATTTTGCCTCTTTTTCTGTTCACAAAGTATTCATGAGCTGCCTACAATATAGTCATATTTATTAGTTATTTGAAATTATTTGTGCAACATTTTCATTGAATAATTATTGGTCTTTCAATTTCAGAGCACTTAGTTTTCTGCAATTCAAATATTCAATTTATGAACTTTGAATGGTGTTGGTTGGTTTTACCATGTATGGCACATGGCATGTTCCTTTTCCTAGATTAGATTTAACGCAATTCTCTGAATCAGGTTTCTGCTGCAGAGTCCTGGTGATCACTTACAATGCAAAGTCTGATTATTTAGATCTTTTGGTTGCCTTTTATACCATTGATCACTGGGTGTCACTGACCTGAGTGCAAGGAACTTCCAAGGGTCCATTAGATTGTTTTAGAATGATTTTGTTCCTTCCTTTGGTGTAAGATTTAGCTAGTGTTCATAGGGAACCAATACAACTCCCAAGTATCCGCCTATATGTAGTCCTGGCTGTGTCATTCTTATCACTGTCTTAGTTCAATAAGTATGTGGTTGGATACAATGGCACAGCAGGTATGTGTCATCAAAGTCCTGTTGCCAGTGAGTCTGCAGAGTGGTTCTGAGATGAGCTTTAACCAGCTAGATAAGAGGACTGCTTGTAACACATGGCAAATAGGGTAGGTCAGTGGATTTCAGATCTCTTGCCTGGGCAAGAATGAGCCCAAGTATACTTTAAAATCATGTACACCATGAAACCTCTTTTTATATATATATCATATATTACTATGGCTTTCAAAAGCATTCTAGGTTTAAAATGTTTAGAAATAACTTGGATAATGGCAAAACCCCATTTCCATTTAAATGGAACGACTGACTCGAATTGTTTCTTTGCATTATAATGTACAGAATGTAATTTTATTTATAAGCATCAACTTTCCATGAATTTTTTTCCGGAAATAAATGAGCCTGATCCAAAGCCTACTGAAGTTAATGTAATGTCCCATTGATTGCATAGGGCTTTGTATCAGGCCCTATAAAAAGATTTTGCTGTATTTGGTTTTATGTCTCTTACTTTTGAGCTGTATTTGTCTAATATGTTACAAGTGTATTCAAACATCTATATTTAAAATCTCAATATTAACTTTGTTTTAAATTGAACTTTGAAACCACATATTTTACAAATACATTTTTCTAAAGAGGCAAGATACAATTGAAAATTATTTACAGTTTTCCCCCTCCATACTTCTGCTTTAACATTTAACCCAACTCAAAATGTTTCTCTTACTCCTATTTGCAGAACCAAGATGGATCATGTATCAAATCAGTCAATCTGATTCTTAATCAGGATCCCAAGAGGCAAGTGACTCTGACTCATTCAGGAGATGTTTTGATATATGATCAGTACAAAATTAGCCTGCCCTATTCGGATGGTAAGGAATAATAAATACATAAGTAAATAATGCATATCAAGCAGCAAAGCAGTATTTTTAAAACCATGTATATGAATTATGTTGTTGCCATTAACACATTGCTAATTCCCCATAGGATGGCACCAATTGGTGTTTCACTAACTAACTGCAATGGTATTTAATGCCTTGATGACAAAAATATTAATTATTAGTATTATGCCAGAAGCCTCTTACATGAAAATAAAGTAAATTGTACCATTGACAGGCTCATAGTCTATCACTCAGACTACAAGGTCCTTTAGTTCTGTCCTAAAAGCAAAATTCTCTCCAATCATCATTGTAGGTCTTGACTCTGACTTTTCTCCTATCCTTACTCATACAGAACTCACAGCAATGTCAGTGGGAGTTCTTCTTGCTCTACTTACATAGCATAATAGTGTTGAGCTCCACCAGAGGAGTTCTGCCTTAAGTTTGGGTTTCATATTTTCTTGCCTCAACTCAGTGCATTTTTAATATATCATTGTTGGGAGAGACAAGTATATTGCATATTAAATCATAGCCGCATCCTGCAAGGATCTGTGTTGACTTCAGTGAGAGCTTAAAGACACTCAGCATCTTGCAGGATCAGGCTCTATGGGAACTGTCCAAAATGTCTATGCGTCATGCAGTACATTGCCATCATCATGATGATGTCACCTGCCTACAACTGATTATCTGAAAAAATTGTGTTTTTAAAACTATTTGATTCTACTTACTCTTTATGAAATTGCCAGTGATCTGTTGTGTTTTTACGCAACTTGAGAGAATGTATCAAACATTTAGTTTGCCTTATGAGACAGTAAAATACATCCTATCCTCTAATGATACATCACTGTTGCTTTTTGGAGGGTTCAGAATTTAGAAACTGTTAACTGACATAAATTAGAACCAGGTTCTTAACCATTTTCTTTCAACTTACCTTTTTTCCCCTTCCCCTCCCCACCAGATTCTTTTGAAATCAGGAAGCTCTCCTCTGTATTTTTGCAAGTAAAGACCAACATTGGACTACAGATACTATCTGACAGGCAGGGGCTAAGGCTCTATCTTCAAGTTGACGACCGATGGAAGGATGATACTGTGGGCCTTTGTGGAACCTTCAATGGGAACATGCAGGATGACTTTTTGTACGAATGATTACCATCTTTTTCCATATATTTAGAGTGGTATAGAAAATATACATGCTGAAGATTCTTGGACAGATATCAAGAGTTTGACTTCATATTTTCCC
Organism: Malaclemys terrapin pileata; assembly: GCF_027887155.1. Lineage (NCBI taxonomy): Eukaryota > Metazoa > Chordata > Testudines > Emydidae > Malaclemys > Malaclemys terrapin. The sequence continues at coordinate 50,125,194 of NC_071508.1, read as the reverse complement.
CCTTCTCCCCCCCCCCCTCAGAATGCTGGAACTGAGAAGTTGGTTTTGCTTTGCTAGAAGGGGAAACCTTTAAGACACTATAAACCGCATTGATGTTGATGTCTTTTTTAAAATGAAAATAATCATATAGAAGTACACTAGAATATAAACAAGCTCCCAGACTTAGTTTATTTGGAGATTTGTGCCTGAAAATGTCTCCTTCCTGAAGGACTTTCTGCTTCCTTGCAAGCCTTTCCTTATCTCTTTCCAGATCCTAGTCTCCACTACCATTCTAATCTCCTTTCTCCAACAGAGTCCCCATTGTGCTGAGTCTTGCAGCCCAGCAGTAGATTTCAAAATGAATTTGCCTGTTGTTTGAGCTTCACTTTGCTGTGAATGCATTGGAACACAGTTAGAGATGCATGAGCACCACAGTGAAACATATTCAATCTGGTCCGTTTTGCTCTGAAGTCTGCGTGCAGTCTTGCAGACCCAGCACAGTGAAGTGGCTTCAGGATGAAGAAACAGTCAACTAAGAAGGGAGAAAGTAAAGGGGAAAGGAGTGATAAAGGATAAAGAGGAGTTAACAGAGCAGAAAGGGGTTGAGCCCATTTAGAGCAGGAAGGGACATTCCTCTGACCTGTCAGAAGGAAAGAAAAGATGTGTTAATTTTTAAATTAAACTGAATTCTTTTTATTAAAGCTGGTAGAAAAATGTCTACCAATTTCACACAAAAATGTCCCTAATTTCTTTAAAAAGTTCTAGAACTATTCCCCCCTTCCCCCCATGCAACGAGCTCTACTTTTTATTTTAAAGATACAAAGAATCATCATCAGGTAAAACTGCCTAGATCACACTGGGATGTGCTATAAATTTGCCAACGGTATTTACAAGATGCCAAGATATTCTTACATTCTTAAAAGTTTAATTCACAATCATCAGATGTTTGCAACACACTTCTCAATCTCCAAACCTGGCCATCTGTAACACGGGCCGTCCAAATGGGTGACAAATGAGTGAAATGTGACAGCTGCACCACAACTGGAAGATTACAGTGTTTAAGTATAAAACCATAATTGAGATCTAATGCCATAATTGACAAATTATAATGGTTTTTAAGAGTCTTTTCTCACTGTGTGAAGCACATGATCTGGTTATGCAATCTACATGGCAATAAAAGACCTGTGACACGCCCATGGCTGGCCCAGGTCAGCTGATTTGGGCTTACCGGGCTCTAGTTGTGGGTGTTTAACTGCTGTGTAGACATACCCTTCTGTTGGAGCACTGCCTGAGAGAGCAGTGAGACAGGGATGCTGACCAACTTCATTGCGGGATGTGATGCAGTTGAGCAGTTATGTTGTAAATTTGTGATGTTGTCAGTGACTGACCTTTGTCTTGCAAAAGATCTCCAGTAGGAGTACCTGAAAGCACCCCGCAGCTGTTTGGAAACTCCTGGAAAACTTCATCCGCATGTGCCCCTGCGTATGACCATTCACCAATGGACCCATGTGATATCCACCTACAGGCAGGTGAGCAGTAAGGATCAATCATTATTGATTTGACACCAAAATGTTTCATTCTGCTGTATCTCTGAGCCCGAGCCACAACAGCTAAACAGCTATTTTCAGTGTACTAGTACGAGCCCCACTAGCACAAGTGTGTGGATCCAGGCTGGGAGGGTTGGATCCAGGCTGGGAGGCTTGGTTCCAGATGCAGTATAGACATACCCATTAAGGCCCAGATCCACAAAGTTTCTTAGGTGTCTAAGTTCCAGTTTGGGGCTCCACTGTGATCCATAGAACTCCTGCTTGGCTATTGTCTAATCCTGTAGGCACCTGTGTTTCTGCCTCTGGGCATGTGCACTGCTGCTGTACTCTAGGCTGCCAGGTACCTCTCTCATACCTATGCCCCAGAGCAATTCACAGATTGCAGGAGAAGAGACATTTGTCTGCCTAACTCACGTACAGGGTACTCAAGGGCTGCCTTCTGGATTGGGTCCCATTCGAAATTGTTGTGGTGGAGATGCTGACCCTATAACTTTTAGCACAGTGGTAAGAACTTTCATCTGGGAGGTGGCAAAGCCAGGGTCCAGTTCCCCATCTCCAATGACTATCTAATTGTTTATCCAAAGCAGAATAGCTTCAACAGGAGAGATTGTGGGAGCCTCACACCAGAATATCCTGTAGCTCAGTGGTTACAGCACACTCCTCAGTGGTGGGAAGCTGCTGTTCAAATCCTTTCCATGCTTCAGGCAGAAGGGGGGCCTGGGTCTCCCACCTCCCGGGTGAGTGCTCTAACCACTGGGTTAAATGTTATAAACTGGGTACCATCACCACCACCCATTTTGTGTGGTGTTAGGCAGGTACCACTACCAACTTCTCCTCCTCCTATTATTTGATGTGGAGTTAGGCAGGTGCCTAATGCATTCTCACAAGAAATGACTTGGGTGTGTAAGCTGCTTGATTCCAGGAGAGGGGTTCCCTGTGGATGATTAGCAGAAATAGGCATCTCCCTGCAGCCTAGGCTTAGTGCCTATCTCTGTGAGAGGGGCAGGGCTTAGGACACATCCCTCTTGTCCACATCTTCCATTGGCTAGTTTAGGCTTTGTGGATTGTAGTGTTGTTCCTGTGTTTTTCTAGGCTCAGCATCACAATGCTGAAGTCCCTTTATGGATTCGGGCCTGACTGCTTCTCCAGTCATCAGTGCAATTTCTATTGATAGCAATGGAAGTTGCACATACAGATCTACTATAGAGTAAAATATGTTCATAAATCTCTGGCTATGGTCAGCTTCAATAAACAATACTACTTCCTCCTCTAAGACCTCTACCAAGTGTTAATAGTTTTGGAGCTAAAATATGTTTGTTTTAATGTGTTACCTTAACAGCCTCTTATGCATCAGAAGCTTGCAGCATCGTTACAAAAGAACTCTTTGCCCCTTGCCACACCTATCTGAGTCCTGTTTCCTATTTTGAGCAGTGCAGAAGGGACACCTGCAAATGTGGCCAGATTTGCTTGTGCTCTGCTTTAGCCAATTATGCTCATCAATGCCGAAGACATGGAGTGATAATAGATTTTAGGTCTAGCATCCCAGACTGTGGTAAGTTGTCTTTCAGTTCAGGTCTAATATCTTAATGTCATAGGTTTTATGCATGGTCGTGAGCAAACTAAATGGGATGTTGCCTATTCCATATATGGGACCAATGAATTATAGTCCATTCTTTTTATACACGGTACTAGGATGAGGTTCCTTTTCTCACCAAATCAGAATAAATGCTGTCATTTATCAGAAGGTCATTTCTAATAGCTCTTTCTCTGCTTTCCCACTCACACATCATAACATATAATTCTCTTAATCTGAGAATCAAGGATGAATTTTTTTCAAAACAGGCTAGGGAAGACACATCTTCCACCATTTCTGTGTGTCTAAATCTCCTAGGCTACTTTGGATATCTCACCCTAAATGTCTGTATTGGTGCAGTTCATGGGATGGATAAATAGCTTCTGGTTCTCTCTAATCAGAGTAGGGCTCTGTGGATTTTTTAAACTAGTTCATTGATGAATTAATGTGTTGATATCATAGCTAATGTAAGGTAGCAGAAATCCACATTTGAAGATTTGAAATCCTCCAACAATTCTTCAAGAACCCGAGTCTCTTTTTTTCCATTGATATGTGGCAATTGTGGCCAATCCCTCATTTAGTGTAACTACACTAGACTGCATGTGTTCTTGACTATTGTTTTATGGGGCATGCAAACAAAATTTCAGATTGTGTGATTCAACAGCTGTAAAGCACCAACATCTTAATCGGTTGCTTCATTGTGTTTTTGTTTAAGATATTGTGCACTGTTCAAAGCACTTATTTGAGAGCCAAGCATGTTGAGAGTTATAAAGACAAAAGGCCAGAGTCTGATCTCAGTTACACCAGTGTAAATCTGGATTAACTGCACTGACTTCATTGGATTGACACTGGATTTAAATCTGTGTAATTTATATCCCATGGTGTTATAATAGCAATTCTAATGTAACTGGGATCCAAGAAATAATGATGTTTTATCAGAAAAAGTGTTGCGCTAAAAAGACTTATGAGATTGGAGTGTACTTGAATCTCTTGCACTGTAATTAGAGAGATCTATTTCATTTGGATAGCTCTTTCATGTGAAGACACAAAGGAGTACAGTACCTGTGTATCTACCTGTGGCCAAACTTGCCAAACATTTTCTATGCCAGAGACATGCAGCGGTGATTGTGTTGAAGGTTGTGCTTGTCCTCTTGGAATGTATTTGAACAGCAAGACTGAAAGATGTGTACAGAGGTAGGTATAACTTGCAGTGTTGACAGCTAAGTACCACTTTAAATGTGTACATTTATATTTTCAAATCAAAGAGAGAGTTTAGAAACTCTGAGTGCTTTGTATATTCTGTAGAACAATATACATCTCCTCTAGATCTGGCAGGTTTTTAGTATCACACAGAATCATGTTAATCAGGAGGTTTGCAGTCCTTTGATTCTTAAACTCGGCCTACACAATTTGGTGTGCTGTTTTGAAAGGCCAATTCTTAGCAGTGCAAAAAGCAGGGATAAAGATGTTCTTTCCTTTCCAAAGACAGTTTTTATTATAGTCTCCATTGAATTTCATCATTGCTTTATCAATGAATTCCACATACAGTTCTGGTGCCATAACATTTCACCTATCCTGCAGGAAGGGAATGCCTTATTTATGGGGCGTTTTTGTTATTCAATAGAGTTCCCCATGCAGAGCAGACAGTCCCCTGGAAAGCTGAAATTTTAAGGCCAGGTTTTATAACGTCGTATTGATGATGATCAGTCTTTACATGCTAGCTGTTTTTGAATATCGGAGAGGTAAAAAGGGTAGGGACTTTGCTAGTGCTATTGATTTTATGTGGAAAGCACTCCTATACTATGGTGAGGGGCATCAGTATGAAACTTAGATAGACAGATAGGTGAGGAATACAGTGCTGTGCCCTGTTTTTATCTATCAGCTTTACCAAAATTGTGCATTTTCAGTCTTGAGACCACATCCACTCCTACAAACATTAGCATGAGTTCTTTTAATCTTCTAAATAAATGACTGCTGACAATACTTGGAGACACTGGGCCAGATCCTCAATTACACTGATGTAAATTTGGAATAACTCCCTTGACTTCCAGTGAGTTACATGGGATTTACACTGGCAAAGCTGGGATCATACTGCCATATATTTCTTTCAGCATAAAAAAAACATATGGGGTAAAATCCTAGCCCCATTAAAGTCAATGGCAAAACTTCCATTGATGTCAGTAGAGTCAGGATTTCACCTATGGAATGGAATAAAATAATCCAGGTGGCTTCTGAGAGCTGGTGCAACATTCACACTTCTCTACTGTGAGACCAATAGAGATATAGAACATTCAGAGGTTGGGGAATCAGGACCATAAAAAACAAATGGAAGCCAGGAATTTACATGATTGAAGTCATAGGTTTTCACGGATCTCCGTCTGGATGCGTAGAGAGTCTTACCCTCCATGCCTTCTAGTCCTTTCACCAACAAAAAGTGACCACATGGGAACCCTAGAGTCTCTCTTCTGATGGGAGTCGCACAGAACTAAGGGGATTCTTAATTTCACTTAATACATTTTTAACTAATTCCTGATGAACATGGAGTTAGGAGAGGGAACATGCAGTGCAGAATGCCTCTCACCCATGCTCCAGCTATATCTCTTTCATACAGCCCAACTAGCTGTACAGATTTTATATGGAAGGAAAAGTGGTGGTCTCGTTTGTCACTCTCATGGCATTCCCTGTGGCTGTGTTCCCACTTTTCCACGTCATAAGCTGTAGAGACTTGCTTTGCTTCTTCTTCTTTTTTTTTTTTTAAAAAAAGGTAATTTAGAGTACACCTCTACCTCGATATAACGTGACCTGATATAACAATTCAGATATAATGCGGTAAAGCAGAGCTCCGGGGGGGCGGGGCTGCGCAGTCCAGTGGATCAAAGCAAGTTCAATATAACGCGGTTTCACCTATAACACTGTAAGATTTTTTGGCTCCCGAGGACAGCATTATATTGAGGTAGAGGTGTATAAAGTATGATATTTTTAAAAATACTAGTATATTAAAGTGATGATGGTGGATTATTATCACCCCTCTATTACTGTCTGAAGTAGCTACTCCAGATTTCTTTCATATTGCTGTCTATTTGATGAACTAGTCCTTTGCATAATAGATAGTGTCAGAAAGCTGCTGACCTTACCTTCATGGAGACACATCTCGATGCCCTCATGGTAACAATACCATGCTAACGATCCAGACCAATACACCATGTAGAATAAGATCAACTTTTTGAATGGCAGTAATTATTGGTTAATGTGAAGTTTTTTTTCTTCCTCATGCCTATCTTCTAATTCATGATGTACATGTTCCCATATGATCAAAATTATTTGTTTTTCTCCTCTGTAGGAATGAGTGCCCTTGTTATTTTCAAGGAATTGAATATCCACCCGGAGAAAATATTATCACCTCTTTGGGCAAATGGTAGGGCATGCACCTTGTTTGTTTTTTTCCCCCTGTGCTCTGTCAAGTCATTTGCACTATCCTGTTTTATCTTTTATTGAGAATTCTGTAAACTAGCTTTAAAATGTCCATGACTTTCTGCCTTTCTTTGGACAGCACTGTTGCTGTGAAATGCATGCTTCCAGAAATTTCCTCTGCTGTGCTTACCCTCAGAGCCTCCTGTAAGTGGGCTCCACAACACTGAGTAGATAGGCATGCAAGTTAATGGTGCAGAGAATCTTGAGGACTTCCCTGGCATGCCCAACCCCTTCCCTGGCCTTCCTCTTCCAACTCGGCAGGACTAGAACCTTGTTGAACCCCCCCTGGGATCAGGGAGGCAGAACTCCAATCCAGGCACAGATGAGGGCCAGGGAGCAGGGGGCCTATATTACTGAGCCACTGAAGATGGATAACCGTAAACCATAATGAGCAATGAGTGCCTCTCACTGGCAAGGTGCATGTTATTTTTCACAGTTGCCCTTTGTTTCCCATTATACTCACAACATTAAAGAAGAAAACTTGTTAAACTATTTGGAATGCTACCAGATGCATCCTTTTCACCCATTAATTTTGCCTGGCAAAGGGAAATTAGGGAATGGGTCAAATTTCAACATCCTTCCCCTGTATCGAACATCCTATTTTACTTTCACTGCATTTATTTACAGGCAGAACAGATAGCTTTGACTCTGGAAAAATCTGGCTAGTTAATAAAACACATCAGTTAATCTTTAAAGTCTGATTTCCCATTTACCTGACTAGGCATCAGTACTGGCAGAAACCCAATGGTATAGTGTGAATACATGCCAGTCCTTCTCATGCACCCTTGCACCAACAAGTACACTGACCCAGATAAATATATAAACTGTTCTTTGATTAAGCCTGTCTTCACTTTGGGGTCAATACTGTCTCTGGCTTCATGCCCATGGGGAGTGTACCCTGGCAATGGAGCTGGGGCAGTTCTACTGTGCATGCAAAAGAAAGAAGTGCACAGAATTTAGTGGAGGGGTGCAGAGCCCTGGTTTTATGAGAGCTTTTTTGACAATAATATTTCCTACTGAGGATTTGCCTCTCTGTGCATATATTGGAATTATCAGATAGTTGAGATCCACTGATTGAAATGTTTTAAATTCTAAGGCCAAATTCATCTCTTCCTTGACTTCAGTGGAGTTACACTGGTCTACATTGTGAGTAGACCTCTTAGACAGTTGTAAGATTATCTTGCTTACCTTCTGGTTAGTCATGATTTTCTCTGGCTACACTTTAACATGGATTTATGCAGGTCAATTGATACAGAGCCTGTCTTACATACGAGTTACTATATGGACAGTGGGTCTAGATGAACTAGTCAGATCTAAGAGACATTTTAGGGTAATAATATCTATGTATATGGGAGATCACTAACAAAACTGCGGAACATAACAGAATGTATTTGCCCACTGCTATGTACTTGTTAAAAATGGTTAGGGTCTTTATCAGGCTCATCCAATCCTCTTTGTCCTAATTGTTCCCTTAGTCTCCTCCCACTTTTAGATTTGAGTTCCTTTCATATTTGAAACAGCCTCTTATTGTTAACTTTCTGCCAAGTGCTCTAGCTATCTTTTTTTCAACCACCTCCTTAAAACCCCACTTACACTGTGATGCTGTCCCACATCCACAACAGCACTCTCCCTCGCCATTTTTGACCTGTATTGTTTTTTCATATTTTCCTCTCTGAATTAGATTGCAAACTCCATAAGACTGAGCCCCCCACCTTTAGTGAATTTGGATAGTTGTGTAAAATATATGTTGCTCTAAATACAATATTAAATCAGCAATAGCACAGACAGAGGCATTTTTGATATTTTATTTACTGGCTGTCTAGCAGAGGTGAACTGGGGAGACCACAACTGTCACAGAAGAATAAGTGAATAGGACTAAAATTCACTGGCTGAAATTCTCCTTCAGTATAGCACAGAATCTGAATTAGAGCCAATACTATTATTTTCTTCCCGGAGACTGAGTGACTATCAAATTTGCTATTGTTCTATAAAGTAGTAGACTATTTTGGCTGGAGTTAGACAGGTATAGAAAGTGCCACAGTATTCAGTGCTGCTTTGCATAATGTTTGCTGCAATTATGTTTTGGGTTTAAGCAGTTCATTGGTTTTCTTTGCACTGGTTTTATTGGCAGTGGCATGAAACCAATCGCGCCTCCCCCTGTTTAGCCCCACCATATTAGCTCAATAGTATGGGAGAAGCTTTCACTGTGACTTTTTCATTGTGGTTCAGCCTTGACTAAATTTTGCTTTAGTAGCTTATGGTGGCAGGGCTGGGGAAGTGAAGTCCAGTGATTTTATTTTGCACAGCACAGCATTTTATCTTACGGAATTGATACTATCTTGAGCTATCTTTGGAGTCATTTGGATTTTCATTTGACTCGCCAGTTCACTCTTCAGCAGCTTTTTGGGCTTCTAATGAGAAAAATCAATCAGTTGAATATTTACAATAGTCAACCAAAAGATTTTTTGTAAAGAGTAATAGTTTACTTTGTTTATTTAGAAGGGGCTTTCTCTTACTCAGAGTTGAAGTCTAATGAATAGCTTGCTATAGCTGTGTATGTGGTTTTTTGTTTTGTTTTTTTACTGTCGTTACATATTTGAATGTTTAATGTAAGATACACGTGATACTGTTTCACAACAGGGTCTGCTTTTGCTACCATTGCAGTCAATGATAAAACTCCCATTGATATCAGTGGCAACAGGACTCGACCTAGTAATGTAATAATATTTTTGTGTCAGTCCTCCATGGGCTCTATTCTTTAAACTTAGCATTTGTATTATGTAATGTTTGTTTATTACAAGGACTGTTCTATTCTTTTAATGCATGTGTAAGCAGCAATATAGGCTACTTTGTTAATACATTATATATTGAGAACCTTCTGAACAAGACAACACAAACTCCCTTATTGGTTATCTTCGTGCATACACATTTATAGAATTCTTTTATTTTGAGTAATATTTTACACATTTTTTTTCAAGTATAGATGAATGGTAACATTTCAGACCTTCCTGGTTTTAATTACAGCTTCATATATTTTTGTTGCAGCCATTGCAAAGATGGAATGATGAGTTGTGAGAACAACATTGGTAAGTGAAAGAGACTCATTAAGGTATGGAAAAGAGATGGCGTAGACAGACCCTGCTTCTTCCATGATGTCTCATTGATTATAGTGGGACTCTGTGAGGGCATAAAGGTCCATCAATCATCACTTAGCAGGAGCCTTAAATTAGAAATTTAACCTATGGTATAACTAAAAGTAGGATTAGAGTACAACAATATAAGCTCTGTTGAAAGTACTGGCTACCTGTGAGAAAATGCTTTTTATCAATATTTTAGTATAGTGAAATGTTTTCAGATTGATAATGCAACCTACGTTTATTATGTAATGTAAACAGCAGATCTTCACATGGAGCAAACATTGGCTAGTTTTGTCTCACAAAATGTTGTTGGAAAAACTGGACACTTCCAATATTTTTACAAACTGAGATTTTGTTCCCCTCCCAGTTCTAGCTAAGTACTATTTCTGTACTATCAGTTTTTACTTTCTCCCCAGAGTGGTATAAGGATTATAATGTTGTGTGGGTGCCTAAGTAAAAGGAAAACATTAAAAACAATTGCTTCTTGTATTATAGTATCTTTACTCTGACTAGCAGATCCTGAGGGGTTCAGGACTGGACTTTGTGAAAATGTTCCCTTTCATTTCAGATAAAAAAAACAAAACTAACTTGCTGTGAGGTGCAGGATGTTTCAGTTTATTTTGAAACTGCGGGTCCTTGACTCTCTTATGAATAGTGTAACTTATCGCATTGCAGGGTGTCACTGCAAGTAGTGTTGGACTACAGCAATCTCCTAGATATCTGATACCACACTCAGATAATAATATAATAATTTCCTCAGATAATAATTTCCTTAGTGGTTAAAACAAAAAAGAGATAAAACCAACAGTTCCCAACCCAGTGCCCAGGAGCAGGTCCAGGGGTATATAAAGCAAAAGGCTGCTGTGTAACCCAGCTGCACCAATCACTTGCCTGCAGTCAACAGCCCTGTGTTCTTGCTCTGTCAGGGCTTTCAGGTCCAGCTCTCAGGCTACCTGTTATCTACTATTCCCTCCACAGCCAGCTCCCAGCTTCTGCTCACATGCAGCTCTGGCTCCCTCTTGAGCCAGGTAGTACTGCATTTTCCTGTGCTTGGGAGATTATGGAACCTTCCCAGGGCTGGTTGTTAAACTTGGAGGGAACAGTGCACAAGTAGGTTCATTAGAATACATTTATCTTTCTTCTTCTTTTCCAACTGGATCAGATTCATAGTGGCTCTATGGGGTTAACTGTCTGACCAGGAGTTATAGATGAACCCACCCCCATGATTGGTCAAATTAATCTCTAGTTTAAATCAGCACTTATTAATTTTGAAAGATTTCTACCAAATCTGAAATTTCAGGAATGATTAACATCTGCAATATTTTGTTTTCCAGTACACAACTGCCCAGCGGGCCAGATTTATGTTAACTGTAGTAATCCACAAGCTAACATGGAGCTTAGCAGAGAGAGAACCTGTGAGAATCAGCTGCTAAATCTCACCTTCTCAGCACATCTTCCTTGTCTTTCAGGATGTGTTTGTCCACAAGGGTAAGTCCAAAGCACCCATGCCTTTCATTGCACCAGCAAAGATGGCTGTACTCTCAGTAGTGACAGTTGAATAGCTTATTCCGCTGGTGAAAGACACAACACTTACTACTTAGAGAACTTGTGATGTCAAGGAGGAGCAAGTTCTGTTCTTAAGGACTCACCAGACAAAAGGCACGATCCTTTGGAGGCCTAAGATGGATGGGTGGTGTCAAATCTCTAATACCTCATAATAAGGACGAGGCCAGAGGGGTTCACAAACACAACCGGGGCTTATTCTGATACTGCACCAACAAATGTGTTCAACTGTTTTGGCATCAAATGTGGCATATTGGTGTGTGAGTGAAAGCTGTTATAAAAGACAAAGAAGGAGATTCTCACAAGCATGATTAGCAGTTAGGTGCCCAAATTCCATTAACTTTCAATGGGAATTAGGGCTTGTCTAAACTTGAAATGATCTCACCGCACATTAAGTGATGGGGACCATTGTCTGGCTTGTTGGGAAAGGTGTGCGCCCCTTTAAGGGCTAGAGAGCTAGGGAGTGACTTTCTGCTGCAGATCAGGTCTGGAGATGCTGACCCATTCCCCCAGGTGACTGGAAGACGGGGGGGACTATACAGCCCCATGCTGGTGCAGGAAAAGCTCTCTTTTTATGTGGACTAAGAGGAGCAGCAGCCACCCTCCCACCCATGGAAATGATGGAATATTGGGTTTTGTCAGGATCTGCTGTGGACACTGTGCTGGTTACTCTTTTTCTGAGGAGCTGTGAAGGAATTTGGCCAAGGTGAAGTGGTTTTTTTTTTTTTTTTTTTTGCCTTCCCCACAGTAGATTTGGGGAGCTTAGTTGGGGTGAAAATGCATAATCACACAGTATTTTTTTCCACAGGACTCCTGCCTCATTCAGCACACAGGATGGGCTCCAAGGGACAGAGTTATGAAATGATATCACAGGAGTAGGATTTGCATTGAAAACATCAAGCTGTACTGATAAGGCAGAATTGACAGAAAATACTTAAATATTTTCTCTGTCAAAAATGTAGTGCTAGATCCTGGTTAACGGCTTGGATGTTTCAGGCAAACACTGCCAACCTGTTACAGTCCCTTAGGTTACATACTATTTCTGTGAAACCCCCTGTGGGGCAGCAAAACAGGTTTCTGCGCCCTGGTAATCTTTTCTTATGAAATTCAACCTGGCTGCAAAGGCTTGTGTTTTGGTCCCTTCCACAGGGGGCATTTCTATAAATAGCCAAAGTGAAGTGGACACCTCATTTAGAATGCTCTCACTGCCTTGTGTCACTTCAGCTGACTCAATGTGGTGCCAAAATCTCAGGTTACACAGCCTTGGAAGCTAGGTTTTGTTTTTGAAAGTTAATCTCTCTTTAATCTCTGTAAGCAGTGACACATTCTGCAAATTATAGGTGTGTAAAGTCAAGACACACTGCAATGTCAACATTTCTTGCACTAAGTTGTGCCCTCTGTATCCATAATTGATGTATATAAGTGGTCTCCGTTTACATTCCTCCCTGTCTGTTAAAATAGAAGCTTTTTACAGTGTCTGCCTATTGGCCTACCTTGTAGCATTTGGATGGGGAAGAGGGGGGAGGGAGAGGAATAGGTCGAGATGGGAAATTGGCAAATGCAAGTGCTCTCTTTCTGCAAGAAGTCATTTGAACTGAAATATGGGCACAAAATCCTACTTTGCACTTGATCATATCTAATGTCTCTTAGGTGCCAAAAATGAATACCTGGTCAGATAGGAAGACTTAGACTTCATTGGCAGTTCTGGCTGTCAGCAAGACACATTACTGCAGCAGGTGGATGTGAAGTCCATCTAAAGTGTCAAATTATTTATGCACAGGGAAGTTTTCTGCAGTTATTTCCATGACAGGAAATGGGACCATCTGAACCACATTAGTACTCAATATGTTAGTAGTACATTTTTTCCCCAAAATTCTCTATTCAGATGAATGAGAATACCTTTGACTCATCAACAATTAAGCATGTTGACACCTCTTTTTTTGTGGAGAAAAGCTAAGGAGAGATTTTACCTTCATTCTTTGTGCCAGAGAAAAATCTCTGATTTAGTGGAACATACTATAAACATAAATGAAAGCTGACCGGACATGAATTCTGCTGTCTTGCCTCAGTGAATCAGTCATTAAAACTAGATGGATATAATAGATTGCGGTTGTCATGAGCTACAGTTGGAATATTATTTTCTGTGGAATTCAGGAAGAATCTTTACACTTGCTTTAAAGGTGATTGGTTGATGCAGTTGTGTTCTTCCCCTAGTTCTATCCCCCTAGATGTAGAAATATTTCCAGATGAAGTCATTTGGAGCAGTGGGTGATCACCAGTTCTGAATACTAGGCTGTACCATGTAAAGTTGGGTACCCAAAATTATAGGCCACTTTTGAAAATTTGGCCCAGTATCTCTATTGGTGCCCAGCTGAGTTGACCAGGATAGCTGGAGAGAGAACATTGTTCTGTGAATTAGACAAAGTAGTGTTTCTAATATTCTTATTTTTTGGGAGAAGTACTAATATAACATTCTTAAATTTGTATTACACTTTATATAAACTGAGTCAGAACATTTGTTCTGAACTATGAAATTGAATGTTGGTCTGAATGCAGCCCCCAAAATGATTTTATGTTAGAATTCCTTCTGTTAATACTCCCACATTTTAAATAAGAGTGCTGACTTAGAAATCCTGATTAGCTTTTCCATAACAGTTGTTTCCTAAAGTCCAAAAATTCAAGCAGTTAAAGTTGATGCAGAAAAATATTGGTCATAAATCAAAAATGAAAAAATAGAGATTTGTAGACATGAGTTATAAATATCTTTAAGACAAGAGCTACTGACCTTTATAAAGACATGCAGTCTTAGCTACAATGACAGCCAGAAGAGCTTAATTTTATAGAATATAGAGAAGATCTAGTTTACCTAATAATATAAGGAGAACAAATGCACACACCTGAAAATTAAAGATCAATCCACAAAATTTAGAACTATTTTTTTTCCTCAGAGAAATATTAATTTTTGGAATGTTCTTTCCCTGCAATAGTAGAAGTACAACATATAGACTGATCACTACATTTGGGGTCAGAGTAATTTTTCTCCATACTGGTAGGGACATGCACTGAACATGGTAGGGACATGCAGTTTTGGAACATGCACTGAACATTGAGTTTCCTCTACTGCAACGAGCAGAGGTTAGGAGACAAGATGTCATGGGGATAAATTAGAGTAAATACTAGTAAAAAAGCAATCATCCTCTTCTGACCTTGTAGAGGGAGCAGATGAATGTTAAATGTATGACCCAGACCTTGAGCCTTACTCAGCAGTTAAAACTCAGAAGGGGCAAATAGATGGGAATTATATATCTTTTACCTGAACAAAAGAAAAAACACATCATTCAAAGCCTTCAAACAAGGGGATTATTGAACAAAAAAAATTAAAAGTGAGCTCTGACACCAAGGAGGAATGAGTATAAATTGTCTTTTTAATTTACAACTGCATGTCTTATGACATGATAATATTGTCTCAGTCCAAGAATTAAGTGAATTCATACATATTACCAGTCTGACAATGGTAAATATGTCAGCCTTTACTGTATTGACAAACCAAGTTAATGCTAAATAATTGATAGGATTTTCTCCCAAAGCTCCTGCATACTTTGTCTGAATGTAGTTTGTTTCGTCATTAAATATGAAAAAGTTACTGTGCAAGAAGAAAGGAGATGTCGCAAGGTTGAAAAAATAAGGGAGATATATTAAATACCTTCCATTAAGGTGGTAATCTGTTAATTGATTCAGTATCACTCATCTCTTTTTATACGAATGCAGAGTTGTATTATGGTTCTCACAGTACATATATAGAATTTTACATGATAACCAGATTTATTTATTTAGTTAGTTAAAATTTCTTGCATATCTGTTTGGTTTCTTTCATAAAGCCATTATTCAGCTAACCACTGGCATTTATTTGTTGTGATTTATGGTTGCTGTGTATGTTTGTGTGGCTATTGCTTTATAAAATTAATAAAATATATGAAATTTAAAGATGAAATAGTGTGATCTCAAGTATCATGGTTTGGGATTTTGAACAGTAATCCCAGTATCAATCATTCCCATGCACAAACTGAATTATCTGAGGTATGTCTTTAGTTGTGCATATTATATAGGGCTATTTGCATGCTGATAATTTGCATATTCTTCTAAAATGATCATATATTACATACATATGATGTTCATAATTTAAGTCAATTTAGGAAGGAAGTGGGTTGTTCTTAAAACTCTTCTATTACGATCCAAGACATACATTTACTTTTACTCAAGCCATGACATCATCTTTGTGAGGTTTCACTTAAATTGGTTTAGATTAATTTGGTAATTTACTGTTAAAAACTAATGTGATTGAAACAAGGGTTAACTTAATTTAAATGTGTCTGTATTAGGAGTTTGTATCAGTTTAACTAGATTGTTATTCTTGAGTTGATTTAGTAAACTGGTGCAACTTTCTTAGTATAAACAAGTTCTGGTATTACTTAAAGCAAGTATATTGTAGGTTGAAGCTGCTTTCAGTTTTTTCACTAATACAGTTGGCCAAAACATTAAACTTGGCTTCATCTAACACAGAGACTCTCTTGATGCAGTATGTGAAGAGTTGGAAATATATTTAAAAATAATTTTAGATCCTAGCAGACAGGCAAGAACTTCACATCATTTGTTCTAGGAGTCTTTCTTTGTTGAGCTCAGAGTACATTCTGCTAGAACTCTTGATCAAATAATACAACATGAAATCTAAGAGGCATATAAAACAAGAGAGTGGTTTATTATAGCTGATTGTATAAAGTACGTGCATTTTCAGTATCTCAATCTGTTTACATCAGTTAGTGTTAGGACAATATGAAATAACACTTCTCCCCCCATTTTCAAAAGTATGACTGTGGGAGGAAAATTGTTCCAGGAATACAGTCTATGTAATGTTGCCATACCTTGTGCTTCATTGGCAAACTTAGGTCCTGCTCCTTTTATAAGAAATATTTCATCCATAGTTTTCATGACCCAATATCTTCTCAGAATTTTTAACATCAAGATTTTCTCCTCTCGCTCTCTGATTATTTGAATATTTCTGTACATCCATGCTCTGTCACAGGAGGGAAAATAATGTCCTGTTCATAACACAATTAGTTGTGATTCTTCAAACTAAAACTCCAATTGTTTGCTAAAGAATAGATATAACTCAGCATAACTCAACAGTTTTATATGGTCTTTAATCAGAATATAGAGGCAGAAAGCAATAGTATGTTTCTGTACTCCTCAGCTGCTAAGTGTCCCAGTTTAACATAATATCGTTTTGACCCTGATCCATTGCAAGCTTTCTGTTGACTTGAACAGGCATTGGATGGGCCAGATCCATAATCTTCACTGTAAAAGGGAAGCTCTCATTTATTATGACTTCAAACCTATTCTTCCTATTGCCTATGAGATAAGTTATCATCTGGTTTATCAAAAGAACTTCCCCTTTTTTTCCCTCTGGCATCCAGCCTTTAGCTTCAGTGGGAGCAGGAGATATGGGTCTTAAAGCATGAATAACTATTTATAAGCGGATTTTGTCAGAATGAAACCTGAGGATTAACTGGAATTTCAGTGCCTATTTTAAGTAGTTTAAAAACGATGAGAGGGAAACTTTTGTGTGTGTGCATGCCCAGGAATTGGCTAATGATATTAATGCAACAAAGAGGCCATCATCATGCTTTGCATGCAATTATTTCCCCTTTCTTAGACAGACAGCCTTTGTATTCCAAAGTTTGCAAAGAAACTTGACCTAGTTTAGTTCTTCATTTTCCCCTAAAGCAGCTTTTTGTACACAGCAATAGTTTAATCTTCCTATTAATTTTCCCATATGGCACACAGCAGACTTAACTAAAGGTAAATTGTATTTTTACTTTTACAGTAATTTTTGCTCCTCTCTGTTAGAGATGTGTGTTCCTTCAGTTCTCTCAATTTCTTCTTAAAGATACTGAATAGAAAGTACCTCTATGGATATCTGCATTATGACTTCAGAAGAGCAGAATTCTCCTTTCCAGTCTACATTGTGTACATTCTTTAGTCATTTCTCAGGCAGAATTTCCACTCATGCAAGTAGAAGCTCCTTGTACAGAATATGTAAGGGAAGCCCAGATCACTGATAAGAGATCTGTGGAACAGAAAGGAAGCTTCCCCTAGCTCTGTGTGCATGTGCATATATTCTGTTTCTCCAGTTGCTCTCTGAACATGTTGTACATATTTTTACATAAACGCACCTCCCCTTTAATTCATGAATAGCTCTGGCTTTTCCATTGCCTGCTTGGTTGTTGGTGCTCCAGTGAGGCAAGGATAGAGACTCACCAGGCTCTGCCTGAGCCTAAGGAAGCATCTAACAAAGGATGATTTCCCTTCCTCACACAGCTACCCAAGGCGGCCTGGGAGAAGGGAGAATAGAGGAGAAGCCAAGAATCAGCAATATGATGGCTGCCTGCTTCCCTGACACAGCATAGATTAGAGTACCGAGGGGGCTCCTCTAACTTGTGCCAGCTGAAAACAATGTTGTAGGCCCCATACACCAGATGGCAATAGCAATGCAGCAAGCTCCAGCCCCCTGTCCTGGTCCCTGACATGTCCCGTCACACCCCCACTGTGCCCCACTGCACTGTGAGCTGTGGGGCAATGGAGGAACTGGCTACTCTGCCTTTGCACCTGTTGGGGATTCCCCCATGCTAGGGGAATCCCTGTCAATAGACTTATAGATATTTTCTGCTTTTTGTGCTGTTCAAGCAACACAAGAGAGTGGACCAGGAGAGAAAATCTGCATCAAAATATTGATTTGTAGCTCCTTGATCTTTTTGAAATAACATGTTTGGCCCGTAGGTCAAAAAGGATGAATACCACTGACTTATGGGGTTGTGATCAGTCTTATGCACCTTGGTGTATAACATGCAGATTTAACTGGTACTACAAGGGGAAAATAATGAAAACAGCTTCAGGTGAAGAGAATCTCCACATTGTCTAAGAAGCTCCTTTTCCACATCTTAAGAGAGGGGCCTTGGGATGAAGCAAAGGGAAGTTGTAGTGGGTAGGATATTTTTTTTGTTTTGTTTTGTTTTTAACATGTAAACATGTCAGAGGAGGCACCATTATTTTACTTGGGACTGTAGATCCAAACTTATTTGGAGGCATGATCATAACTTCTGTACCTCATGAAATTTCTAACTTCTCCACTAAACCTGAATGACTTTGCCATATACCTATGCAATATGGCCAGCAGGATTTTATGCATGCTCCAAGCAGTATTGGTAGATGATTATGGATAAACTGCATACCCCAAATCATTTGACCCAGGTATTCAAGATACCTGTGCCAATTAAATATTTCTTCTCAATGTTTTATTCTTGATTAAATATGTCAGATGCTGTCAGCACTTAAAGATTTAAATAGAGGCCAAACATACCGCCGCTATTATAAACTGAACAAGAAGGCTGGGAACAGCCAAGATATTCTCTGTTCTTTGTTTTCTGATCCCTGCTGACACTATGGAAAGAAGACAAATAGATAAGTATTCCTTTATAAAGAGAGCTTTCACTTTTCCTTACAGATGAGCTTTGTGGAACACTTGTAGGTATTTCAGTATTTTAAATAAGCATGTGCTCATAGGAGAGAACACATGTTCATGTCTTCCAGGAGAGAGAATTGACTATCAGGATATTCCCACTGCATATTCCTTTTTGACTATCCATTTTCTAGAACTTCATATTGGAAAGATCAACAAGGAGCAGGAATAACAGGGTCATCTATTTTTTAAAAAAAAGTGATTTTAACTTTTATCATTATTAACACAGATGAGCTGGGAAAACCTAATAATTTACTTTATACAGGTGTTTATTCTTATAACTTTAATCTAGTAAATTCACATTTCCATGCAGTATAATGACTCTTATCCAGAGCCATAACACAATTCCATATACCTTGCATACTAATTTCATTTTATTTAAACTGCAAAGAATCAAGAGGACCGCAGGACTTCTGATGGCAATAACTCAAACACAATTGAGAAGGTGTAGTCAGTAGTTTGCAGTGTCCATAATATCATTCCATCTTCTTTGCTTGGTTGTACCTATTTATTAGATCTTCCAGAAACTTTTCCCTTCTGTTATTTTCCCTCTCTACATCATTTAAGTCATAATCAGCTGGCGTATATGTCCCATCATATGGGAATAATTTGCCCTGCTCAGCTTCTTCTGAATATTTGTCACCTTTACAACATCCATGATGATCAACCTCATCATTATCTGTTTGTTTATTTTGTTCAAGCTCCAAAAATGGTAACCAGACATCATGAAATCTGTTTGATCCTTGTATAAAGTTAGCTATCATTTTTTCCATTGTAATGATATTCCATCCCTTATTTCTCCATGCCACTAATCTTGGGATCAATCTTTTTTCAAAAAATGAACTGTCACACAACTGCTGCTACTAGTGATTGTGTTATCAATGGATCCTGATAGGATCATCATCTACCATCTCACAATTAAGCAATGCAAGTGAAAAACCTCAGCCCTTGGTCTTGGAAGTTGGAGACAAATGGTGATCTATGTTCATACAAACGTGTGTGTCACCTTCTTCACAACTACCACCGGTAGTCCTGCTACTCATCCCTTTCTCATAGGACTTCTGTGTTTCCAATCATATGATATGTAATTGGCTCTTTCTTAGTTCCGCGTTATTTGCTGACCATCTAGAGGGCTACTATGTTACTAAAATTTAGCTGGAAGGATTAGTAGGAGTGACCTCTCTGAGTGAGATACTACAAAAGGCTACTGGAAAGGAAAGCAAGCTGGGATTCTATATCAGCAAAAACAACGAGGAGTCCTTGTGGCACCTTAGAGACTAACAAATAGTCTCTAAGGTGCCATAAGGACTCCTCGTTGTTTTTGCTGATACAGACTAACCAGGCTACCACTCTGAAATATATCAGAAAAGGAAGGTGAAACATCTGATTCTAGAATCTGTCATTTTTGTGTCCTGGACATGCTATTATTTGATATAACACCTGAATATTTGTGATAAATTGTGTCGTTATATACAGTTAAAAAGCTCAGTCTGCCTGTGATTCTTTTGCTTTTCTTGCTGTGCTCACCTTCTAAGAATTGCCTTGTTATTGTGATCCTCTTTGGTTAAGAGGCATAGCCCTTTCTTGTGCAGAAATAATCCTAAAAATCTAAACAAATGTATGTTGGTATAAAGAGGAAGCAGTGTGGCCTAGTAGATGGAGCACTGGGCTGGGACTCAGGAGAACTGACTTCTACTCCTAACTCTGTGACTGGCCTGCTGTGTGTCTTTTGGCAAGTTACTTCATTTCTCTGTACCTCGGTTTCCCCCTTTATAAAATGTAGATAATGATACTGACTTCCTTTGTAAAGCACTTTGAGACCTACCAATGCAAAGCACTATATAAGAGCTAGGTATCATTATTATAATAGGTATGTAGCATTATAGAACATCATGTCGCTACTAATCTCTGTCTCTCTCTGTAGTAAGTGTAGACTAACTACTATGGACCTGGTGGTTGCACTAATTTTAGTTCTTACAGAGTACATTGGGGGAAAGAAGGACCTTTCATCATCTGATCCCAGCACTGCTGTAGCTGACTTTATTTAATGGACAGAGACATCACTAATGTTATTTCTAGGAACATGCAACAGACTATCCATGTTTATGTTTGGAAACAACCTCCCATTGGTATATAATAACCTGCAAGACTGAAATAAATCATATTTTTAAACATGCAAGAGATAAGTGTGTCAGGTATTTATATTTGTATTCTAAATACATTGTGCTATGGCCCTCTAGTTAAGTGTCTATTTTAGGGAGCCTCACACACAGAGATGGATAAGATGGTACTGCTGCTGGTCCATGACATTTCCCCCTATAAAGGTCCTGACCACATTGGCTGCAGCAACAGGGTCCTGGCAGGCCATAGGACAGGCTGTCACATCTTTTACCTGCTCTTGACTTTCACAGATTTGCTCCAGATTTATACTAAGATAGCCTTACATGTAGCCTGTGTTTTGGGTGGCCAATTTTTTCAGCTCTCTCTAAATGAAGGGGTATTTAATGTTCCCTCATTTAACCTAAACGGAAAGTAGCTGTTATGCCCATCAGCTTCACACTGATGTAAAAGAGATAAAAACCAGGACCAGTGTGCCCAATGACCATTCAAGCAAGTCCTCAAGGAATAATCCACAAAATGATTGTCAAATGTTGGTTAAAACCAGTCTTAATGCAGGTGACAATGCTTAGCACTTGCACAGTACAAGAAGCAAACTTGGACTATATTTTTCTTAGTAGTATAAATCCCCAAACAATTATTTTCTGACTTGCAGTGCACCTAGTCATAAAATCAATAAGATATTCTGTAGTTTCATGGTACTATGCATTGGCATGAGTGTTTCCAGATCACACTTTTTCATCTATTAAACAGTCGTGAGGGGGTTTGGTTTTTGTTTTTTCCACTCTAGACTAGAATGCAGTACATGAAATGCTTTCTACGATGGCAAGGCCTGCTCTGCACCTTTGGAGAGAGAGCGATTTAAAACAGTGGCCCTGGAGAACACTCTTCCTTAGTCTCTATGGCTAACGTTGGGCAAAGTTAACCAATTGGGGCATTTTTTTCTTAGGCTTAGGCTTGCTCTTATAAATTAGAACCACGAAAAAGACGATATTAAGTCAACTGAAAATTGCAGCATTCCAAGTGTAATGAGATGCTGTAATCCATCCAGAAATATTGTGCCTGCTTCCCTCCCACCCCCAAAATGAGAAATTGCTTCTTATTGTATTTTTGTAATAAACAGGTGGCATACCAGATCAAATAACATGTAAGAAGCTTAAATGAATTCCTGAAAGGTTTTTTAAAAAGAAAAATCATCACTTTTTAATTTGCACAAAGTAAACAATGCATTTAATGTAATCTTAAAAATATCTGTCTATGGCCAGATAAATTTAACAATGTAGGAGGAATGTAATTTTGTCTCCAACATTTTATAAAGCCACATTTTATGACAAATATACTTTTGAGTGGTGTCACGGTGATCATATCCACTGCACCATGGATAAGATATAAATCCTCAAAGCTCAGTTGTAAGTCCTGTCCTATTAGTACATGTCAAAATATCGTCTTTTCCAAATGACTTATTCATGTTTTTTATTTACACAGGATTTAAGGAAAGAGCATTTAATTTTACATTTTTAATGCGAAAAAACTAAAAACAATATGCACTCTACCTCTTTGTTAACTGGTACCCCCAAAACTCCCAGATGATTCACCCTTATTAATCTTTCCCCCCTCATTGTTCTTTTAGTTTAAACAGAGATGTGAGATGGTCACTCATAAATACTTGAATTCCTCAGGATAAGTGGATACCTGTCTGCCTAAGTGTTGGAGGCGTGTTTGGCTCTGTACCCCACTACCTGCCCCTTAAAGCATTATGCTATTACATATGCTGAATCAACATCTGTTGAAGTACCACCTCCAGTTGGGTGCTTCCAGATCTGATATTCATACTGGTGAAGTGCTGTTTGCTGGTATTGTTATAGGATGAGTGAAGGGATAGTATGCTATTGAGACAAGGAAGAGGACATAAGGAGACTTTGTTTTGTTTCCTTGAGACTGAATGTGCCTCTAGTGCTATATTTAAAGAAGCAAAAGTAAATGCTTTGTTTCTCATACCATTTGCTGTATTTATTTGCTGCTCTCTAACATGCTGCAGTACTTCTGGATCTCCCCCAAATGCCAGGTCTGTTTATTTCCTAAGCACCTCTTTCCCACTAGTCGTGCTAAAGGGGTACTAATGAATTCCAGAAAATGCTTGCAATATATCAGAGATAGACTTACCATTACATCATATCCTGTTCTAATGACATTTTGAGACTTAGAAATACATTGTTTGCATTTTCAGGTTACACTTTTTAAAAACTTATTACAGTGATCACCATTTAAGTCAACATTTGCCAACACTTACCACACAGAAATTTGAGAAGCCACATTTCTTTCCCATTGTGAGAGTAGGAAGATATTATATCTGTGTTACTGATTGATAACTGATTGTAAATGTTGACTTTTTAATGTCCACCATTACAGTGCTTTATATTATTGTTACAATGTATTATTTTGTTACCTCTTTTGACCCCAGCATTTAGCCAAAATTCAGGGTCTAGCAAGTTATTTCCATTAGGAGGAGAAATTGATGACATAGTCAGTTATTTCTTTGGTTCAGTCCTGTTTTATTTACAAAGAAACTGTCCTGTTTCCTGAACACAGCAGGATCAAATGGCAGGAGGCAGTTTCTCTGCTCACAGTTCCAAGTGTCTTTCCAGCCAGCACTTCCGCGAAAAGCTCTCAGCTTTTTCTTAGGATCATGCTACAAGCTGTTCACTGGCAGTTCTTGGCTTTCTCCTGCCTTCTCTGTTTGCTTCTGTGGTGCATCTGCCCCTTTTCTCTCACACACAGACACACAGCTGCAATCAAATCAATCCTCTACCTCAGGATTTACATTCAGCATGCAGTGAAACCCTTCTACCCACACAGTTTGATTTTTGAGCGGCCTTACATGTAGCATATATTTTGGCTGGGAATTGCTGTTTTGGCTGGGAATTAGCTGGGAATTGGTCCTGCTTTGAGCAGGGGGTTGGACTAGATGACCTCTTGAGGTCCCTTCCAACTCTGATATTCTATGATTCTATGATTCTATGATTCTATGGATGGCCTATTTTTTCAGCTCTCTCTAAATGAAGGGGCATTTAATGTTCCCTCATTTAACCTAAATGGAAGATAGCTGTTATATCCACCAGCTTCAATGAGGTTGCTCCCAGCCCCTAGCATAACAATATCACCTCTACAATCTTCTAAAGGTCATTTTACTTCAGAAGTGACACATTTCATTTTGTTGACGGTAGTTCCTAACAGCAGGAAACATATATATTATATTACAGTTATTATAGTTACAGTTGTTTTACTTTTCCCCCCTCTGTGAATGTAGTTGAGTTCAGTTCAGATGGTTCTTATGCTAACATTGTGCAAAGTACAAAGCAGGCAGCTGTTTGATCTGAATCCAAAAAGCAGCTGCTATTTATTAACTGGCAAAGATGGGTGAATCTAGTGATCTGCTAACTTTGTCCTCCTTGTTGAAAACTACTTCAACCATAAAATGAGGTTGGTCATTTAGCAGATAACTTGTTATTCTGCTATACTACAGGTAAAAAACTACACAATCCAAGAATATTTCAACGGGCACATATACATATACACACATTCATACAAAGAAAAGCATGATTAATTTTTTGATTAATTATATGTGACTAGAAAATTCAGACAACCACAGCTCAGGAAAATCTAATATTATCCTCTCAGTCAGACATGAATGACAGAAGTTTTTTCTGTTTTTTCTCTCACACACACCTTACCCTCACTGAAATCCTGACTCTGACTAAACTCTGGGCCGAATTCTGCCCTAGGTTTACATACATGCAACTCACACAAGGCAATAGTGCGGCTGATGTGTAAAGACAGAATTTAGTTCAATGTGTTTAATCAACACAATTTCCAAACAAGAAACACTCCTGAGCAGTCACTAACTTTCTGAGGGCTTGTTTGGATGAACAGTTAGTGCACAGCAAGCTGGGGTGTAAATTTGGAGCACACTAGCAGGACGAAGAGATGCTCATAGGACAGTGGGATCAGTCTGTCCGAGCCAACAACCACCTCCTGGATTAAATGGAGGAACTGAGGGGACTGAGGTTGATGGTCCAGGAGAGGGCAGAGAGGTATGACAAACATAAAAGCATGGACATTGAAGTATAAAGCATAGTGACTGCTGACCAGGAAACTTAAATCGCCATAGAAGAATGGTGTAAGGATTCAAGCACCCAGGAAGATGGTATAAGGGTGTGAATTCACCTTCCAGTGAAGGACTTAGTATTGACAGCCACCATTACGACAGTTGTGTCTACTATGGAGGCTGCAGTATTTGTAGTAGCTTTTATGGCTACCCAACAAACCCAACTCCTACTGGAATAGAAAAAGGTAGAAGATAGGATTGTGGCAGTGGATAGGGTCAAAGAGGAAATGGTGCAAATGCACATGCTACAGGTCCAAAAGGTTAAGGCTTTGCAAGAACACAAATAAAGCGCTCCTCAAGGGAGCTTAGCCCAAGCTATACTGCAGGAACAGGACCTGGCCCATCTCAGAACTGAAAAAGACACCACGGAACAGCAGTGTTTGTTGCTGCAGAAGGACCTGACTAAGCTTCAGAATTTGCTTAAGGTCCAGCTGGGGCTGAAGTCCAGCATGGCTAAAGTTAAAGACCTGGGAAGGCTGAAGTAGCCATCCTGAAAAAAGGCTTGGACTCATGAAGAGTGCAATCACTGCATCATAAAGATGGATTGAGCCAGCAGGGACCACAGACTGATGAAATTCAGAACTCCCCTGCCCTAGGTCCAATGATACGGGATCAAAACAAAGCTGCAAGGCAAAGCCACAACCTGACCTCTGCTAAAAAGAAGAACCAAGCCAAGCCACTCAAAACCGACCAAAATTGGATAGTAGCCCACAGGGGGTGCCAGGGGTGAAAAAAGGACTGTGGTACCACACCCAGCACCTAGGAGTCACTCAAGAGGTGAGTCCCCCCATTACAGATACAAAATGGGAGTGTTGCGCAAGATGCCACTTGGCAACCCTGTCAACTAGTAAAAAGTTGACTATTCAAGAGCTCTAAAGTGCCCTGACAATTAATTAATATTACAACAGCATAATTCCGCCAACAGGAACATTCTCCAGGAACAGATTAACTCCTCTAGGCCAGCCAGTGACTTCTCTACAATGGGGCCACTAGATGCTACAGTAATACTACTAATAAGCACAGGGTACAGCAGTTTTGTTGTGCTTCTGTGTCTCCTATCAGTTAGTAAGGATGTTATTCTCGGCATTGGAGTACACTCACAATAACTGGTATTTGCAATTTCCCTCCCTCCTGATACCCCTCTTGCATCATGGGTGTATCATTGTGGGCAAAATCTGAGGAGTTTGCAGAGGGGGTGAGAGAAGCCCCAGAGGCAAGTTTGTGGGTGGGGCCAAAGAATTTCACTGGCCATATGACTTTGCATAATGGAGGGAAGTGAGTGCACCATGCACTGAGCCTACAGAAGGCCCAACACTGTGGTAGTGACCATGAAGTGACTCTTTTGCTGGTGCAGCCTCTGGAGATGATTCTTTACTTCTCAAACCCAGGTACTTGAGCTTGGCAAAAGTGAGAAACATTTATCCCTTAGGCTTTTGTTCACTCAAAAATGCCATTTTTGCTTCTAATAATTCTCCGCTCCACCCCCATGGACATTATTTAAATGAATGCAGGAGCCTAATAAGGTGACAGTGAATTTGATTCAGTACAGGTTGAGTTTGATGAAGGAAGCTAGAAATAAGTATACCCTTAGCACTGATCTTTAGGTTGCACATAAATAGGTGTTAGAAATAATGTCTGATACTTCAGAAGAAAAGGGAGAGTTCTGGGCATCTCTAGATGGCATATTGTTATGAATTCTTAGATCGTTGAAATCAGCCTAGTTCTTTGGCTTTACAAGAGAGAGAGAGAGCTGTTATCACTTATTTTATCCAGTGTAATATTACAGAGAGGGAACTTGCATTTGGTCTTAGCTTGTCAACGTGATGCTCTTTGTCTCTGAATGTGGCCTATTCAGTTTGTAGCTTAAACCAGTGGGAATTTTGGTCATGTACTTAAACTGTCCAATAAGTGACAGAAAACTTGAAATGGGTATAACTTACAAAGGACATTTCAAATACTCTAAAGAAAATTACAGTCTTTCAGTTTAGTGTTTTCCTGGTATTGTTACCATGTTCCCAATAAAAGAGCCCCAGAGTGGAGAAGTTCTTGTTGTTTTTCGTTTTAATTCATACTGAATTGGGGTCTAGGTTATAATCACATAACTTGGTTTACAAAACACTAATTCATCCAGTGTACACAAAGAATAAGTGCAGTGCTGAATTCATTTGATGCAATAATTTAATTTTTCCTCTGCGTTCCTGCAGAGAAAAAAAATGGTGACACCAACCAGTTTGTCCAGGATATGACTGTCAATGATGAGCTGCTCCCCTGACTCAGATAATCTAGCACACATATATTATAATGGTGAGCAACCAGATATGACTTTTCTGAGTAAATTGGACTAGTCTAGTGGATTTTCTCAGAGAAATTCTTTGCACGCATGGAGTAGAGAAGACCTTTTATTCTTAAAATCTATTTACTTTTCAAAGAAACCAACATCAGCCTGGCAGCAATACTTACGATTATTTCTTGCCCAAAGAGAGTAAAAGTCAAAACTTGGCTTTTTTTTTTTAAATTAAGATAATTTTAGATGTTATGGGGCTTTCAAGGGATCCCTCTTCCTTTTTCTATCTAATTAGCATGTTTTTCTCCACAATTTCTGCACAGGAATAGGAGTTTGCACTAGTAGAACTCAATGCAAGCTGGAGTCATAAGGCTTGCAACGAAGGGTCTACTTCCTACTATTGTATCTAACTAAAGATTCACATTTAAAAAAAATTCTCATTTCTCATTCTATAAATCTGTTTTTCACTGGTGGCAGCTGAAACTTCTGAAATCCATTAATGTGTCTTCGGGACCTTTTTGAATTCCCATTATCAAATAGTACATCAAATTGCAACAAGAAAAAAATTTACACAGAACTTATGTTGGATTCATTCGATAATTGTTACTCTGTTCTAACAGTTCATTTATCATTTACTGTGTATTTTCCAAGTATTTGTGTAAATTTAAATAATTCCATGTATTTATGTATTAAGTCCATCTTTCCTGTTTCACATCTCCATTTATTTATCCCTGGTATGTTGGTTTCAGGGTTTTATTTTAAATTTTGTATTTGTTGCTATATTTTGTGCTGGTGAACAAGAATTCTCCCTTTCTTCATATGTTGTTGGAATCCCCAGATATTTTCTCGTATGCTTCTTGAAGTTCCAATTTTGTATCTATTACACCAGTTACTACTTTTATAATCATGAGTAAGAAATGTAAGTCCTGATTCTGTAAATATGTATGCATGTGGTTAACTCTACCATTGAAGGCACTGGAGCCACTCAGGAGGTTAAGCATGTGTGAGGAGAAAATACTGGTATCAAAGAGCTCTTTAATCTAGCAAAAAAAGAAATAAACAGTGGATCAAAATTAAAGTCAGATAAATTCAAGTTAGAAATAAGGGACAATTTTTTAACAGTGAAGGTTTTAACCATTGGAACAAACTGCCAAAGGAAGTAGTGGATTCCCCATCTCTTGATGTCTTCAAAACAAAACTGGATGCTTTTTTGGAAGATATGCTTTAGTCAAACACAAGTTACAAAGGTAACTGGATGAAATTTATGGCCTGTGATGTATGGGAGGTCATTCTAGATGATTGTTCTAATGGTCCCTTCTGACTTTAAAATCTATGCATCTACGAATAACTCTTACGGAGTTAGATCTTAGTGTTCTAGTCCACTGTTTAACTTTAATTAAGGATGGACTATTCAGATACCTGTGAATGGAAATGTGTAAGTACTGGTAACAAACTTGTATTAGGAACAAAAAATGTATTTTTGAGTTCCCAAAAAGATTTAAAATACTGCTGCTGCCTTTTAAAGAAAAATGTTGTGGAGTTAATCACAAATTATTTAAAAGAGCAGTGAAAAGATTTATAAATGTATAGATCTGAAAAATATATTTGCATTGAATGCATACTTGATGTTTTTTTTTTTTTTTTGACAGCCTTGTTAAACATGGTGATGCATGCTTTGAGCCAGATGAATGCCCATGTTCATGGAAAGGAAAGGAGTACTTCCCAGGTGACAAAGTCATTTCTTCCTGTCATACCTGGTAAGCAGAAATCTATCTGGCTGTTTACTGTTCTTGACTATATTTTTCAAACCAGTTTCTAGTATTCCATCTCCAGTAATTTTATTTTTACATTTGGGTTCAAATATATGTTAAAAATAGAACTTTTTTTTAGAACTGGAACACTGTCACAAGAGACTCCCAAGTGAATGAATAACAGCATATTATTTGGAAAAAGGGAGTCGCTTTATAGGCAGGAGTTAGAAGAATCATTATCTTGACTATCAGTATCCCAAGGTAATTAGATATCATTGTATAAAATACAAACACATAGGGCCAAATTGAGAGGTGAGGTAAATGGCAGCGTAAGTTGCACGTTGGTAAGACAGTCTAAATGGGTATACATTGGTATAAATGCAAGAAGCCTGGGAAACAAGCAGGGAGAACTGGAAGTCCTGGCACAGTCAGGGAACTATGATGCGATTGGAATAACAGAGACTTGGGGGGATAACTCACATGACTGAAGTACTGTCATGGATGGATATAAACTATTCAGGAAGGACAGGCAGGGCAGAAAAGGTGGGGGAGTTGCATTGTATGTAAGAGAGGAGTATGACTGCTCAGAGCTCCGGTATGAAACTGCAGAAAAACCTGAGAGTCTCTGGATAAAGTTGAGAAGTGTGAGCAACAAAGGTGATATCGTGGTTGGAATCTGCTATAGACCACCAGACCAGGGGGATGAGGTGGATGAGGCTTTCTTCTGGCAACTAGCAGAAGTTGCTAGATCGCAGGCCCTGGTTCTCATGGGAGACTTTAATCACCCTGATATCTGCTGGGAGAGCAATACAGCTGTGCACGGACAATCCAGGAAGTTTTTGGAAAGTGTAGGGGACAATTTCCTGGTGCAAGTGCTGGAGGAACCAACTAGGGGCAGACCTTTTCTTGACCTGCTGCTCACAAACGGAAGAATTAGTAGGGGAAGCAAAAGTGGATGGGAACCTGGGAGGCAGTGACCATGAGATGGTCGAGTTCAGGATCCTGACACAAGGAAGAAAGGAAAGCAGTAGAATACGGACCCTGGACTTCAGAAAAGCAGACTTTGACTCCCTCAGGAAACAGATGGGCAGGATCCCCTGGGAGAATAACATGAAGGGCAAAGGGGTCCAGGAGAGCTGGCTGTATTTTAAAGAATCCTTATTGCGGTTGCAGGAACAAACCATCCCGATGTGTAGAAAGAATAGTAAATATGGCAGGCGACCAGCTTGGCTAAACAGTGAAATCCTTGCTGATCTTAAATGCAAAAAAGAAGCTTACAAGAAGTGGAAGATTGGACAAATGACCAGGGAGGAGTATAAAAATATTGCTCAGGCATGCAGGAGTGAAATCAGGAAGGCCAAATCACACATGGAGTTGCAGCTAGCAAGAGATGTTAAGAGTAACAAGAAGGGTTTCTTCAGGTATGTTAGCAACAAGAAGGAAGTCAAGGAAAGTGTGGGCCCCTTACTGAATGAGGGAGGCAACCTAGTGACTGAGGATGTGGAAAAAGCTAATGTACTCAATGCTTTTTTTGCCTCTGTCTTCATGAACAAGGTCAGCTCCCAGACTGCTGCACTGGGCAGCGCAGTATGGGGAGAAGGTGACCAGCCCTCTGTGGAGAAAGAAGTGGTTCGGGACTATTTAGAAAAACTGGACGTGCACAAGTCCATGGGGCCGGATGCGCTGCATCCGAGGGTGCTAAAGGAGTTGGCGGATGAGATTGCAGAGCCATTAGCCATTATTTTTGAAAACTCATGACGATCGGGGGAGGTCCCAGATGACTGGAAAAAGGCTAATGTAGTGCCCATCTTTAAGAAAGGGAAGAAGGAGGATCCGGGGAACTACAGGCCAGTCAGCCTCACCTCAGTCCCTGGAAAAATCATGGAGCAGGTCCTCAAGGAATCAATTATGAAACACTTAGAGGAGAGGAAAGTGATCAGGAACAGTCAGCATGGATTCACCAAGGGGAAGTCGTGCCTGACTAACCTAATTGCCTTCTATGATGAGATAACTGGCTCTGTGGATGAGGGGAAAGCAGTGGATGTGTTATTCCTTGACTTTAGCAAAGCTTTTGATACGGTCTCCCACAGTATTCTTGCTGCCAAGTTAAAGAAGTATGGGCTGGATGAATGGACTGTAAGATGGATAGAAAGCTGGCTAGATCGTCGGGTTCAACCGGTAGTGATCAATGGCTCCATGTCTAGTTGGCAGCTGGTTTCAAGCGGAGTGCCCCACGGGTCGGTCCTGGGGCCGGTTTTGTTTAATATCTTTATTAATGATCTGGAGGATGGTGTGGACTGCACTCTCAGCAAGTTTGCAGATGACACTAAACTAGGAGGCATGGTAGATACACTAGAGGGTAGGGATCGGGTACAGGGGGACCTAGACAAATTAGAGGATTGGGCCAAAAAAAACCTGATGAGGTTCAACAAGGACAAGTGCAGAGTCCTGCACTTAGGACGGAAGAATCCCATGCACTGCTACAGACTAGGGACCGAATGGCTAGGTAGCAGTTCTGCAGAAAAGGACCTAGGGGTCACAGTGGACGAGAAGCTGGATATGAGTCAACAGTGTGCTCTTGTTGCCAAGAAGGCTAACGGCATTTTGGGCTGTATAAGTAGGGGCATTGCCAGGAGATCGAGGAACGTGATCGTTCCCCTTTATTCGACATTGGTGAGGCCTCATCTGGAATACTGTGTCCAGTTTTGGGCCCCACACTACAAGAAGGATGTGGAAAAATTGGAAAGAGTCCAGCAGAGGGCAACAAAAATGATTAGGGGTCTGGAGCATATGACTTATGAGGCGAGGCTGAAGGAACTGGGATTGTTTAGTCTCCAGAAGAGAAGAATGAGGGAGGATTTGATAGCTGCTTTCAACTACCTGAGGGGAGGGGGGGTTCCAAAGAGGATGGAGCTCGGCTGTTCTAAGTGGTGGCAGATGACAGAACAAGGAGCAATGGTCTCAAGTTGCAGTGGGGGAGGTCCAGGTTGGATATTAGGAAACACTATTTCACTAGGAGGGTGGTGAAGCACTGGAATGCGTTACCTAGAGAGGTGGTGGAGTCTCCTTCCTTGGAGGTTTTTAAGGCCCGGCTTGACACAGCCCTGGCTGGGATGATTTAGTTGGGAACTGGTCCTGCTTTGAGCAGGGGGTTGGACTAGATGACCTCTTGAGGTCCCTTCCAACCCTGATATTCTATGATTCTATGATAACTTACATGCCAAGGGGTCAGAAAGGGAGACTGTATTGCAACTAACAAGCGTGCAAAATAAAGGAGAAATGGAGCCTGCTTTCATTGGCACCCACTTCTACCGTCCTGACAATTGCTTCTCCTGTTAAAACCATTCACTTCTACTCCTTCAGTTCATAATATATGAATCAGTATAATTCAATATGATTAGGCACCATATACAGTAATATCTATTGTATCAGATATTTCACAGGATGAATCCAACCCCCATAGTTTATTCATGAAATGAGACTTCCATTCATTTAATCAACAGGTATATCAGAGTTATTCATTTTCAGATTAAATATATTACATGTGGCATAGATACATATTAAGAAAAAGAAAATATATAACATACTATATTTAGTGTAACTATTACTGCTATGCTATAATTATATCAAGGGGCTGAGTCCCGAAGACCTTTTATGGGGGAAAAATTTCCCAAAGTGCCTAAGTTCCATTTTCAAAAGAGACTTGGGGATTCTAGCTCCTAAGTCTCATTGAAAGCCTTCTATATGCTTAAGTCACCTTTGAAAATTGAATTTAGGTTCTAAGGCTCACATAATTGAATTCTTAGGTGCCTATCTTCAGTTAGGCACCTAAATACCTTTGAGGATCTGGGCCTAAATCACTTAGGCAAATCTGATTTTTTTTTCTATCATGCAAAAGTCCCTTAAATTAAGGACGGAGTAAGGACTGCTGGAACTGGACTGACTGCACATGTGTCACTAGCTGATTCCAAGATTCAGCCTCTGTTCAAACAACTATATTGTATGCAAGCTATTCCTTGTTACATGTATTTGATTTTTTATTGATGTGAACTACTATGTAACATATTAAATTGATGTGAGACCATTTTCTTTTTACTGGTTCAATATAAGAAATGCCGGTGTCTGGTACGTTATGGAACCTACAGATTCAACATACAGTTCAATGGATGTCATTTCAAACTGTATCAATTCAACATGTAATATTTTTTTCAGGGTGGGTTTTATTGATATTATTACTACATAACATTTCAGTCTGCAACCTATCCACACTCCTCCACTTTGTAGAGCTATATTTTACTGGGTTTGCTTTTTTATTAATATTTCTAATCTTTGAAAAATGATTAGTAAAATAACTGTGATTATTTGTCAGTTTCTACCCTTGATATTCCACTATTGATCATACTTTTTCAGTATCTGCCAGCATGGGTCATTTCAATGCACCTTCCATCCCTGCCCATCAATGTGTACTGCGTACGGGGATCGGCATTACAGGACATTTGATGGACTCACATTTGACTTCATTGGAGCTTGTAAGGTTCATCTAGTTAAGGTGAGAATTTATTTTAAAGTCTCCCCAAATCCAGATAAAAAATTAAATAGGTGAAATATCTGCAACAAAGATTTTTTTTGCTACTTTTTTTACTTTATTTATTATCACATTATTGTTTCATTTGTATGATTAACATTATAATGCACATAATTTCTTTTTGTGTGATACGCTAATGTTGAACAAAACATATCAGCAGGAAAAGACAAAATGTACGGCCACATCTTTGGAAACAAATGAAAGCTGATGGGGCCTGAGGATCTCCAGGCTTCTTTGAGATGCATGCAGAGTACAATTCAGCTTCCATTCCACCTCCTGCTTACCTGTACATTAAGTTGATGTTTCACCTGTCACTTTGTGAACTTTGTCGCTGCTAAAACTTTGGACCATGAATTAGTTAGAATGGTTTGAGGCTCACCCAGCCCAGTAAGGTGTTCAGTCAACATCTGCCTTATAATCCTGGGTATCTTGTGGCT
Organism: Malaclemys terrapin pileata; assembly: GCF_027887155.1. Lineage (NCBI taxonomy): Eukaryota > Metazoa > Chordata > Testudines > Emydidae > Malaclemys > Malaclemys terrapin. Next base: position 50,091,011 of record NC_071508.1, on the reverse strand, counting down.
GTACAGCTTTGGTCCAGAACTCTTACCCCACCAGCCTACCAACAGCCCACAAGCCTCAGCCTGGCTTTGCCCAACTTGTTTACTTCTTGCAGGCTGACCTTAGTACCCTTCCAGCCCTGAATTTGCTCCAAAATCATCTTACTGCAGGGATCAGATCCTCTCACTAGAACCTCACAGAAAAAGTATTTGTGTAACATTCCAACTTGTCAGCTTACTAGAAGCACACACTTTACTGAATTTATGCAGCATCATTGATTTATAATTAAATCAAATGAGTATATTAACAAAGGAGTATGGCTTAAGTGATACCAAGTAAAAGAGATAAAGTTAGAGACACAAGCACATAAAAGTGCTTACAAGCACGTAAAAGTGAAAAACATGCAACTAAAACATAATCTAGTAAGATCTGGTCTTTGTTCAAAATGGTTTCTCTCACCCACAGCCTCCCTTCCAGTTCTTCACTGGATGACCTGGCCAGGACCCATCACAGAGATCAAATTGGTTGCTTCCTTTGTTTCCTTACAGTGAAGGATAAAGATGGAGTCTCTCTCTGTCCCTTATATTACCAAAGGAATTGTCTTTGCCTTACAAGTCAGGAAAGCCTCCTGCGGATTCAATCTCCTGTGTCTCTCTGGGGCTCGGGAGCCATGTTAATTCTCTGACTCTAGAGTTCAGACTCTAGATAACCCCTGCTAGTTTAACTTGATGGCTTTGTTTACTGCTAATATGTAAATTGAGGTAAACCCACATTCCTTTGTGTATGACAGACTTGTTTATTGCCTTTACCTAGCCTAGGCTGTCTTTGTCTTAAACATGTTCTTGTAACATCATATAGAGGGGAACTAATAACTTCACATATAAGGTTAACACATGCATTTTACAGTTATATTAATAACCAACATGTTATTAGCTTTCATATGGTACATCACAAGGCATATTTTGTACAAATATTATTGCTGTCATGTGTAGGGTGTGAATACAGGAGTGCCTAGGGTGAAATATACTTATAGCACATTGAGGTTACTGCTACGGAAAAGAACAAAATAATCATGCATAACTATAGCAGTGTATTATTGATTCAGTTTACATATTTTGTTTTTTTTTTCTGCAGAGCACTTCAATTACTAGTTTTTCAGTCATTACAGAAAACATTAACTGCTTTAATACTGGAATAATTTGCAGAAAGTATATTTCCATTAATGTTGGAAAATCTTTTATAACATTTGATGATGACACTGGAAATCCAGTAAGTTTCACTTTTTAGCCCCGAAAAAAGGGAAAATGTATATTTGGAACTGGATGGTCTTGATTATATACAAATACTTTAAATGCTCTGGCCACCGACGAGAGCGGAGAGCCCGCTCTGGCCGCTGGGGGCTCTCCGCCCTCCCCCCGGCGCTCTGGCCACCGGGGAGAGCGGAGCCCCGGCCGGGGTCTCCACCCTCCCCGTGGCGCTTCGGCCCGGTCGGGGATTGCGGGCCCACGGCCGGGCTCGGCGCCCTCCCATGCCGCGGGGCGGGGGGGAAGGGAGGAGGCACGGCGGGTGGCTTTTTTGCCTAGGGTGGCAAAAAAGCCAGAGCCGGCCCTGAGTCCATTGGAATCATTGGGTGAAATCTAGGGCCTGTGTTATGCAGAAAGTCAGACTGATGATCATAATGCTTGTTTCTGACCTTAAAATCTATGGATGAAATCCTGGCCCCATTTAAGTCAATGGAAGTTTTGCCATTAACTTCACTGATCAGGACACACAAATGCATGAGGACAGACACAGGGATGGGCTTTAAGAGGCAGGTTGCAACTTTATTCAACTTAGTGCCCTTTTTTGGTGCTTTCTACCCCATCTTCCCATAACAGGCATTTAGGTGGATCCACTGTGGGATTTATAGGGCTCCTATCATAAAGCCTATAACCCTATGATTCAGCTTGCCCTGCTGAATCCTCTTCCCCTTCCCCTACAAAGGACACAAAAGACACTAAAGAAGAACGTTTTTCTATGAAGACTCCAGGTCTCCCCTTTTCCCTTAGGCCTGAGGCCCATCAGAGAAATACCAGATCTCTTATTTCTCAGCACTGGCCCTTTTTGTCCACACTGGATGCCGGCTGCAATTTATGATGTACTAACATTTGTACAATTTCCAATATTAAATTTCTAAACCTTTCCTATCCATGGTGCTATGAGGAAGGTGAAAAAAACTACCAGATTCAGACAATTTGGTTGCAATGGGAAAAATTCCTTCCTGACCCCTAAAACAGAAAGTCAGTTGGACCCACAGTATCCTAAATCACACTGTTCCTGTACTATGGGGAGGGAGGGAGGGTGAGTTCAGCTAAAGTGGGGCAAGGAGATTGAGAGGTCCCAGGCAATGGTTTCAATTAATGATTGTGTGGAGCAAGAAACCAATTGGTGCCCATTTCTCTCTGGCCAGCCAACAGGCAACACTACACCCAGGGAGATGAAGGGCCTACCTCTGTGTACTCTTCCCCTTTAATTCTAAAGCTGTTTGGCACTTTGTGGATCCAGTCAAGTCTCCCACCCATTAAAGTGGCAATTCATCCTATGAATCTGGATTTTAGAATACTTCCATACAATTGCATTAAATACGTGCTGGTTTCTAGTGTGCTCCATGGTTTGGGTTGATTTTTCAGTACTCTAGGTCAGATTCTGCAATCTTTATACAGAATGTTATTTATAATAATAATTAATAAATTAATATATAAAAGCTCTCTGTGTGAGAAAGGATGGCAGACTCTGTCCCTATATAGTTCAAGAAAGCACTCAAATATATGATTACATTAATCTATATTCAGGAAAGTACTTAAGCACATGCTTAAGTCTTGTTGAGTTCAATGGAAATTCAGTTTAATTTTGCAGCTCTCAGGCACCTGTTCAGCATTTTAGTATCCTACCCACTCATACTCTGCTCATCGACTCTGAAAATGTGAAAAGTCATAGATGTTTGTTTAAAAAAACCCCAAACACTCAAAAAAACCATGTAAAGCAGGTAATCCACAACAAATCCAGCATTAATCATGGTAAAAATCCCCCCTTTATTCCTCTGTGGTAATCACTCAGTGATTTTCAAATCATCCCCATCGTTCATTTTATTGATGTCTGTTTCCTGACAAGCAGACACCTTTTAAAGACTTTACTTATATTATGTGATGGCTTATTTTGTTTTGAACAGAGTCCATCTAGTTATATAGACAAACTACAAAAAATACACTTATGGAAAGCTGGATTTTTCACACTTGTTCATTTTCCTAATGAACACATCACCATTCTGTGGGATCAGAGAACAACTATTCATATACAAACTGGACCTCAGTGGCAGGTAAGCAGAGATCGGCACACCTAAAGTCATTTGTACAGGATTGAAAGACTAACATAACTATCTGACCATGGTTCAGAGAATAGACTAGAAGATCTATCAAACACATCTGCCAACTCAAACAATTCTATAGTAATTGAATTAATATAAAGTAAATGATCAAAATTTGGCAAAATTATAAGGAACTGAAAATGGGATATGACAGGCAACCTTAATAATGGGTAAGGCTAGTAGCACTGACTAATGCATATAATTTTTTTTAGGGTGAACTGACTGGATTATGTGGAAATTTTGACTTGAAAACAATAAATGAAATGAGGACTCCAGAAAATTTTGAGTTAACAAACTCTCAAGAGTTTGGAAGTAGCTGGTCAGCTGTAGAGGTAAATAATAACAAAAATGGCTTTCCTAGTAAATCCTTGTGTAACACTTCATAGCTCATCAGCCTCAGAACCAATAATTCCATTCCTGGAATCTCCCCTCGGTTGCAAACAGTATTTACAATATCTACTGACCTTATTATAATAATTAATTAAAGTGAAGTGGGAAAAAAGGATAGGAAGTTTTTTCTTCCTAAAGCACTGATATATGGAGGATTGATGTGCAGTATTCTGTTTTATGTTTGTTCTAAATGTACTGCAGTTTTTCATTAAATTTAGTACATTGCTCAAACAGTAATAGAAACATTTAGAGAAACAACCCTCTAAAATAATGACAGGTTTCAGAGTAGCAGCCGTGTTAGTCTGTATCCGCAAAAAGAAGAACAGGAGTACTTGTGGCACCTTAGAGACTAACGAATTTATTAGAGCATAAGCCGAAGAAGTGGGCTGTAGTCCACGAAAGCTTATGCTCTAATAAATTTGTTAGTCTCTAAGGTGCCACAAGTACTCCTGTTCTTCTTTTAACCCTCTAAAATATTCCCATCTTTTGCACTATAGAAATGCTGTAATTAAAAACTTGTGTACTTTTAAATATTTTATATGCAGTATCTATATCAATATTTATTTTAAATTAATTCATGTTGAGTATTTAGCCTAGCAGAAGGATCGCCATGCATTACCAAATACATATGCACTTCTGAGATTGCTATTCAAAAGTCCAATTGAAATTTTTTAAAATAAAATATTAAATAATGAAAAAACTCAAGGCTTGCTTATATGAGCAATCTTTATTATTCATGCAAGCAGGACTACATGTGTGAGTAAGGCTTAGACCCCAACAAAATGAATGTATACAACTGTGGCTTTGTTTTTCCTTTTGCCTCAGAACAAGTGAAACATTTTTCCACAATGGGCTGTTCTGTCTTCACAGATTTACCTTCCTCTATTTAATAATAAGTCTTAGGTTATCTTGACTCCTACAATGAGTGCTTTAGAAATGATGCTTTTGATTTGTGCTCACATGAATTATTTGAAACCTGATTTTTTTTAAAAAAAGGTTAGGTTTTGAAAGTTCAGATAACATAGTGGTTGTGAAACAAGTTTCTGGGGGGTGACAATTTTGCTTTCTGGTTTAGTGTGTTGACAGCTCTGACATTCGAAATCCATGCAGTTTGAACCCACTTAGAGAGCCATTTGCCAAGAAAGAATGTGGGATACTGTTAAGTGAAATGTTTGAAGCTTGCCATCCAGTGGTGAGTAGTGATAACAAATAAAATGATGTGAAGTTCTGTGTATATGATTAAAAAGAAACCTTACATCACTTTAAATCCCAGTCTTATCTAACATGACAGAGTGAGATAGAAAATGTGACCCATATCTGTTCTGATACCGATCCATTAGCACTTGCTCATTTGCATGTTTCATAATGATCATGTGCTCTCAGCTGATCTCCAGTTCATCTAGACACATTTAACTAACTAGATATACTTTAGGGCCTGATTGTGCAACTCTTACTGTGTAGACCCATGTAGAGCGCACTTTACAATATTTCAATGAGAAAACTTAGCAATGGTAATAATTGATTTTTCTTTTAAGTTTGGTCACATACAACAAGACTTCATGACAATAAGAGGAAAAAAATCACAGAATTATTTTTATGAAATTGTCTATATGGAGAACAGTTCATCACTAATTTCACCACATTTTTGATCACTTATTAAATGATATGTGTTCAGTGGTTCTTAACAAGCTTGCTAAGTTTGTTTATTTATGGTTAATTTGAGGAAATTAATAAACTAAAAATTAGAAATATTAAAGTTTAAATTACAAGTAAACACTGTTACCCTGTCCCATACTTCAAGTCAACATAAACATAAACATCATATTACTGCACTGATTCCTATGTATCACTTGATTAAGTGGGGAAGTTTAGGCTTGAAATTAGATGAAGGTTTCTAACCGTCAGAGGGGTGAAATATTAGAACAGCCTTCCGAGGGAAACGGTGGGGGCGAAGGACCTGTCTGGCTTTAAGATTAAGCTAGATAAGTTTATGGAGGGAATGGTTTAATGGGATAACATGATTTTAGTCAAATAAACAGCGTGCCATCGCTGGTAAATAGTATCAATGGCCAATGAGGGTCTGGCTGGAGAATCTTGCCTACATGCTCGGGGTTCTACTGATCGCCATATTTGGGGTTGGGAAGGAATTTTCCTCCAGGGTAGATTGGCAGAGGCTCTAGAGGTTTTTCGCCTTCCTCCACAGCATGGGGCAGGGGTCGCTAGCTGGAGGATTCTCTGCTTCTTGAAGTCTCTAAACCACAGGACTTGGGCACTTCAACAGCAGAGTCAAGGGAAAGGGGTTGGGACGGCTTTGTGGCCTGCATCATGCAGGAGGTCAGACTAGATGATCATAATGGTCCCTTCTGACCTTAAAGTCTATGAGTCTATTAATTCAATTGTACCACTAAACAGTGTACTAGTTTCTCATGACTATGATGATGCTTTGTGTTTTAGGCAGACACTTAAAATAACACCTATCATATCTTGAAGTCTTGTTAAATTGTCAAAGTCTGATAGCTCTGTATTGAGATCACTCGTCAAAGTCTATGTGAATTATTTTATGTTATTACAATAACATTTATATTCTTCAGGTTGACGTCACCTGGTTTTATTCAAACTGCTTGACAGACACATGTGGTTGTAACCAAGGAGGTGACTGTGAATGTTTCTGTACAAGTGTATCGGCGTATGCACATCAGTGCTGTCAGCATGGAGTCATAGTAGACTGGAGGTCCCCCAGAGTGTGTCGTAAGTTTTCTCAACCAAGTCCTGGGCCCAGCACATTGCCAGTCTATACACTGGATCAAGTTCTGAAAAAATAACCAAAGTTTGAGTCACATGAGCACATCCCTTTTAAAGTCAGAGCAATGGCAGCAGGGCTGTTGGTTGGAAGTAGATGCAGCCCTCTGCTTGGCTTCTATTCCCAATTTGGGCCCTGGGATTTGCACTGTGTGAGAACTACTGGTCACTTCTATGTTTGTGGGTGACACACCCACATTTTCTTCTTTTCCCATTACCTTCTGGAGACCCAGCACAAGATATCCTATGGGAAGTGGATGGAGTCACTTGTGTGGATTTTTCGCTGCTCTCGAAATATGAAGTGTCCCCAAAATAGCTGATATGAAGCTAGCTGTACAGCATATAATCACAGCATAGGCCAAGTCCAAACTCAATTATTTTGGGTGCAAGAGATAAGAGGAGCTGCAAGGGTCAAATCTTAGAGTCCCCCTGCAGGAGACAACACCTTTACATGCTTTACAACGCTTCACCTGCAATGTGGAGGTGGGGAAGGATTAAAGAATGTTCTGAACAAGTGTAATTCAGGATTTAAAATATTGCTATATTATTGTTTGTTAATACAGTTTTGACAAGAGGCTGCAGCTGAGATTGAGGCAAATCGTACAGCGCCTATCACAAACACATAGTAAAAGATAGTCCTAGCTGCAAGGAGTTTATGGTCTAAGAATGCAAGACATACAAAAGGTGGCAGAAGGGAAGTATTTGTATATTACAATTGAGAAGGGAGGCACAGAGAGATTACGTGAGTAGCCTAAGGTCACACAGGGAGCCTGGTAGAGTGGGGAAGTTACATAATAGCTTCTGCCATTGTAGATTATACGCAGGTATTTTAATGTCAGCAAGGAAAGATTGTAAAGTTGAGTCTTGACCACTAGAGGTCACAAAAAGATAACCTTATGTGTTTGCAGTGAATGTGTGCTCTGAGTTTAGTGCATTTTTACTCAAATGTTATAATAAATGCTTTGCCAATTAATACAATTTTGTGCAAAATCTAACTTAGTTGGCATTTGGTTTTGAGGTGCTTTTGTTTGTCCATTCATTAGTGGGTTAAAGGAAAACTTGTTTTTCTCTAAATTTCAAATCTGCAAAATGTCTGTATCTAAGTGTTTCTTTCCTTTATATTTTTTTAGCTTATGACTGTGAATATTTCAATAAAGGTAAGTCCTACAATAATGATGAAGAGTTGATAAGAAAACAAGAAAACATTTTATGGTGTATAATTATTATCATTTTGAATAAAAGTAGAAACTTTGGATCCAGGTTCATGAAGAGAAATGGAAGTTGCAAATACTATATTGTTTTAATGTTCAGGTTACTGTATTGCAGGTTTGCTTTGCTGTTTCCAAGAGCTAGTAATCATGGAATCTACTTCATATTGAACATAGACCTACTTCACTATTATATAACTTATTTACAATTAATGTAAATGTTTGAAGATCATAAATAAATAATTGTTCATTAAGTAACTAATGGCATATTTTATCCAATAGAATTTGTGTCAGCCAATCATATTAGTATTATAGTTGACAATTTCTCTTATGTGGTTTAAAAAATGTAACCAGTGAAAACTATTGTACTGTGGAAATGAATCCAACTCCAAAGTTAGGGGTGTTCAGAGTCACGATTTTGGTTTAGATCCATCTATAGTTTATTAATAAAAGAACAGCTAGTCAAGGGCTAGTTTACTACATTATAAAGTGATAATAGCTTTAATAGTAATGTCTTTTATTAAACACTGAAAGATTATATTGATAAAAGAAAATATGATGGAAACACTGAGGTCATAATATCCTAGATGTAGTTGAAGAATCAATTCTCTTTCCCAAGACAGATGATGCAGTCACCACCAAACATGGTATACTGTGTTATAATTAGTCCACATTGTAAATAAATGAAAATAAAATTAATGAAAGCTATACATAATATCAGGGAAGAAGAGATAAAGGAGAATATATGGAAAATATACAGATAATCTACAGTTCATTTTGTTCTATGCCATGGTTAATTTGTATCATACAGGAAAACAGTCCATATAATATGAGGTCCCTCAGTACTGTTTCATAGTTTAAAAACAACAGATTTACATACATCTGAGCCTAAGAAATCTATTCTTTTACCAAAGGCAGAGTATAATCTGGAATAACTTTTACTGTGGGTTTCCCAAAACTAGTGACCCTCTAAAGATGCCTAAAAATTGAACTGGTATTTAGTACTTAGGACAATAGTACTGATTGCTAAATGATCTGGGAAGCCTCAAGAGGTAGCTAACTTTCAAGAGATAGTTACTTAGTTCCTTGATTGTGGCTAAGACAGTCTGATCGGAACAATTTTCAGGATTCAGGGTACCTTGTAAACAGGGCCGGCTCCAGGCACCAGCCCACCAAGCTTGTGCTTGGGGCGGCACCTGGAGGGGGGCAGCGCGGCGCTCTAGCTCTGGCCGCTGGGGAGAGCAGAGCCGCAGCAGGCTCGCCACCCTCCCCCCGGCGCTCTGGCTGCCGGGGAGTGCGGAGCCCCGGCTGGACTCTGCGCCCTCCTCCCGGCGCTCTGGCCGCTGGGGAGAACGGAGCGCCGTCCGGGCTCGCCGCTGGGGAGAGCGGAGCCCCGGACGGGCTCACCGACCTCCCCCCGGCGCTCTGGCCGCCAGGGAGAGTGGAGCCCTGGCCGGGCACTCAGCCCTCCCCCCGGCGCTCTGGCTGCTGGGGAGAGCGGAGCCCTGGCCGGGCTCTCCGCCCTCCTCCCGGGGCTCCAGCCGCCAGCAGAGCCGTGGCGGGCTCGCTGCCCTCCCCCCGGCACTCCGGCTGGTCGGGGAGAGCAGGTCCGTGGCCGGGCTCAGCACCCTCCCCTGCCGCGCTGGGGGTGGGGGGGGCAGCGGGAGGCTTTTTTGCCTGGGGCGGCAAAAAAGCCAGAGCCAGCCCTGCTCTGCTTGTAAATCTGCCTGTTGAACCTATGAAGACGTTTGTTTCTTTTTGGATAGGCTCCAGACATTGAGCTTGTAATGGAGTCAGTTCTCCAGAGGGAGATTGGATGGGGCCTCCAGTAGAAGAGGCTACTTGTGCCTCTCTACTCTCTTTGCTCACCATACGAAAGGGCCAGAGAAAATCTGACTAAAGGATTTGCCTTGCCTGGTGATAGGGGTTTTTGAAAGTGTTTTCAATTTGAGCTGAACTGCTCAGACAAATGTTATATAGTAGGTTTTTAACTGATAAATTGCTATTTCAATATTTTAATTTAAATACAGGAAAATGCAGTAATAAGGGATTATTGCCATTTATAGTTTCTTTTTTGTATTTTTTTTTTTTCCACAAATGAAGTACCATATGACTGAATGACTGGAAGTTTGAAAGTATAATGTTCAAAGTTAAAGGACTGGAAACACGTCTTACAGTGATAAAATCAAGGAGCTCAATTTGTTTAATTTAAGAAAGTGAAGGTTAAAGGGTAATTTGATCACAGTCTATAAGTACCTAAATGGAGAACAGAAATTTGTTAAGAGAATCTAACAGACAACAGTATAACTGGATCTAATGTCTGGAAGTTGAAGCTAGAGTAAATTGTGATGTTAGTTTTAACTGTTATTAAAAGCTGTGGGCGGATAATTACTGTAAGTTTGAGTATGCATGTGTGTATATCTATATGCCTATATATCCACCACATTTCTGTTAGTAATAGCCATGTGATAAATACATTTGTCATATAACTTTCACCCCCTTCACCTTCTCTTTACCTGCTAAGCCATCTCATCAGGACTTGTTATAATAGGCCAAACAGCTGCCATTAAAAAAAATCATCCTGCCACAAAAACACATCCTCCTTCTCCCCAAAATATTAGCCTGGCCTAAGGCTCAAGAAGGCTAAGATCCAGTCCTGGGCCAGTGATGGGCTTTTTGTGCACAACAATGTCCTGACCTTAGAACTGTGTATCTCATATCCCTCCAAAGCTGGAAACAGATGCTTTTTATATTGCCAATTTATTAATGGGATTCAGTGCTTAATTCATGCCTTGAAAGAGCCTGAGATATCAGACTTTAATTCATGATAATTATTAGTTATAGAAATGCCATTTCAGGACATTTTATGGCTTTTTATGACCCTGTACTTTCCATGCAGGGGAACTAAGAGACCTGGCTTTAAGGCAGAAGGCTACAAAAAATAGTCCCAGTTAATTTAAAAAAAAATAATCCTAAAAATATGTTTTTCTACAATATTATTGGTATAATCAAATAGGTGATGGTGTGACATCATAGGAAGTATTTATCAGCATGTGTTTGATCACAATGTAACTCGCCCTTCGGTTTTATCACTTGTGAATAAGACACCCAATTTCAAATTCATGCTGATAATACCTTTATATCACACTACTACACCACTGTGTGCACATGTATACAAAAAGATAACATTATACATGCACTCTTACTATCCAAGAAGTTCATTTATACATGATGACTATTGTTAAATAGAGACAAGATGGATGAGGTAATATCTTTTATTGGACCAATTTCTATTGGTGAAAGAGACACATTTTTGACATTACAAAGAGCTGATCTTGAGCCCTGAGAAAGGTACTCAGAGTGAGTATTGTTAAACAGAGGCATTTATAATGTGATTTCAATAATGCTGTGATCTACTGAGAGCTACGGGTAGCATCCTTATAATACAAATATATTAATCCTATATCTGAAAATCATCTAATAAATGTTCACTATATTTCAGCATAGCTATTTAGCATTTAAATATATATTTGCTATAAGGTACTACCAGATATATGTTAAATAAATCACATCAGTTGCAAAAAAATGTTTGTATTATTTTGCATCTGTCAAATAGTTAATTTTCAAATGTAGAGGAAGCTGTGTGAATCTTTATAAAACCTCAGAACATATGTATATGGATAATACACCCATTTCAAATTCAGGCTAATAAGACTCTTTTATGCCACACTACTTCAGCATTGTGTGTATGTAGATATAGGTAATATAATTAGGCTTGGCAGAATTCAATTTTTATGTTTTTTTGTAATTTTGATGAATAATATTAATATTTATTTTAAGCCTGTTTAGATTTTTATCGACCTTTACATTTTCATAGTTGAGAGAAATTATGGTGTGGGGAGGAGTCAGACAATTATTCAGTAACATTGAGATTCAAAAAGTTAAAGCTTTAAAAATGGTTAACACACAAACTGTTAAAACTATGTGTCAAAATATGCCAAATAAATATCCTTAAATCAACAAATCATACCTATGTTTACTATTCATTTGCTAGTCCAATTGTAACAAGTCTAGTCTAAATCATTAGATTTTGACTGCAATAAGTTCTTAAGCAGCTTTTTTCTTAATTTGCCTAGCTGTGCATTTTGGTTATTAGTGGAAATATTTTTTCTGAGGTTTGTGTGTATACAGTAAAATCGATGTTTACCAACATTTACTGCTAGAAATCTAATCCTTCCAAGCCTAAATATAATATGTTCATTCTTATTATCCATATCTAGCCATAGATTATAAGGTCTGAAGGGATCACTGTAATTATCTAGTCTGGCCTCCTGCAAGATTATTGTCCACATGCAAATTTTTCTGTTTGGGCACATAACCAGGAGCACAACTGAGGTGTCAGCTACATTTTATGTTAGTTGAACCCAATTAAAAATGAAGCCTAGAGGGTTATGGAGGTAGGGAGGAAAGGGGAAAGTTCTCACAAATCTTTGTGAAATGAAGTTGGAAATTTTGTGCAGTCTAATTACAGCTAGTAGGTGTTGTTTGTTTTTGTTCTTTTGTGGGGTGGGGGTTGCTTCGTAAGGCACTGCCATTTCATTTTAGCACATGAAGCCTGGAATAGTTTTCAGGCTGGAGTTGTTCTTGTTTAGAGTTTGCCACTACATGATTGCCTAAGATAATATATGAGAGCTCAAGCATTTGTGACACTGAACATTAATTTTGACTGAAAAGTTAATTTTGGCTTCTCTCTCAACAGTTCTGGGAAAGGGTCCCTACAAACTGGTCAGCTACTGGGATGGAGAAGTTGCAATGGCAGCCAAACTGTTGGGTGGCTATGTTTTCCCAGCGAGAGCAGAAGATTTTGTTCCGGGAGATGCCGCAAGCTTTATGCTGACTTCAGGATGGTATAAGCCCAAAGCACATGGTAAAGTCACTGCAACCTGAAAATAAACATAGATAAAGACAAAGACAGAGTGGGGAATGAACACACACAGCAAATTCTGCCCTTGAAATACAGTCCTGCACCTGAGGACAGAATTGCCCACAGACCTTTCCTTTGCAGCTATCAGCTGATTCTAAACTTTAACAATGTCCACCAAACTCTGCACTCCGTGGGTTTTAATTGGGTGATTCCAGCTTTATAAATAAATACTTTTAGTTTTCAAAACAACATTGTAACTGCCACATTTGTGATCCTGATGAAATACTGCAGTTATTTGTGCATCCAATTTCACTGCCAGGGGATAAGTTTGTTATAATAAATATTTTAATGATCCTTAACCCAAGATGCACCAGAAATGTCTGATCCTGCTGATCAGGTCCCTAGAGAGCCTGTAAGGAGTAGACTCTGCACCTCCTGCCTGCCGTAGAGCAATGTTTTTCTGTGGCTTTCTGTGTGGGACCATAGAATGGGTCATTGTGGGTTGGCTGAGGGAATTGCAGGGCTCTAACTAGTGAGTCTGGTTCCACTGTAGAACTGGCTCAAAATTACATGTAGGAGAGTGCAGAGGGACAGGGCTGTTACTTCTGCTCTTAGTCTGTAGCAGGAATCTCAGTTTTTCTATACGAGTGCCCTGTATCCTGCCTTTGATTTGGGGTGAAAGATTTTGTCTCCTTTTCCAGCCATGCATAGACCTCTTCTGTTCAGGCTTTACCCTGCCTACCAGGATTTGCAGACTCCATTATAACATTAAGAGGATGTCATTTAGTCATCTGGCCTTGGAGGAGTCTACAAAATCTGTATAACAATTTCTTTGTATCATCAGCCCAATTATATTGGAATTTCCTTCATGATTATCCACAGCAGCCATATAAATATGTAATTTGTAGTTTTATAAATTAGATAGTAAATTGTATCCCAGAAAAATGGGTAAATTTTATTAGCTTCAGACCAGTGATAAAAGAAGACGGGGAGTTTTTGGTAATAAAGTAACTGTTGTATACAGAGTAGGTGATACAAATTGCATTGCCAATGTACCCGCTACAGCCAGTAATAGAAAAGATACTCTCTTCCATGCAATTCTATGTTTCAAATAAATAAATGTTGTCATACTTGGAAGATAAGTGGTGCTCCAGAAATATGGTACAGAGCATAATAAAACATCTGTTTAATGGAGATTATTTGTTCTCTGTACCCTCTTTTAAAAGAAATATTATCCAGTCCTCAGGGGATAGTTGATTTTACAGTTGTTCTATGGTTATTTTAAACAGAATGCCACAGTTTACAGAAAAATAAAATGAAGTAATACTGTGAGCAACAGGTGCTCATAATGGACTCGGTTCTTTCATTGAGCAGTACCTTACTCTGCAAGTGGTCCCACAGAAGTTTGCTTGAAATCAGTGGGACTGTTTTAGTGGCAAAGTAATGATCAGCATGTATAAGGTTGCGACAATAGAGCCGTTACTAGTATAAGGATAGGCACATTCCAAATCTGTTTTTAACATTATTTGTCCTGAGGATGGCTGGAGAGCTGACTGCTTGGAAACTGAAAAACACGACCCTGTTTGTAAATGTAAAATGCATTTTAGTTACTTCATTTTAAATTAATAATTGAGCTTTTGAGCTATGACTTCCAAATGGGCAAGCATAACTTTGTAAAACTGGTAAGACTGTATTTTAATTTTGGATAAAAATAAGGCTAACAAAGGTAGTGAACTGAAGTTATATGCTCACTGTGGGCTAGATTACTGCACCCTCATGTTGACAAGTACCATACCATGCATTATAGTCCCGTTGAAATCATTGGGGCTACCAGGTACTCAATATGAGTAAAGCTGGCAACATGTATGCATATTTAATATTTTTCCTTGAAAGAGCTGGGCCAAGTTCATCCTTACTGTGGTATTGACTTTAGTGATGTTACACCAAAGATATATCTGGCCCACTCTGCTTAGTCCAGTGAATATGTTGTTGTGTTTTTTCAGATCCCAACTTGGTTTCATTTGAAGCAGCTGACCGACCAAATTATTTTCTTCATTTGGCTTCCAATGATACCCTGCTTCTTTCCAAATGGGAAGAAAGTGAAGAGTTCCATAACAGATCAACCTTTGCCATCCACAAGAACACATGGCTCCCAGGATACAATTCCTTTGAGTCATTTGCAAAGCCAGGATTCTTCATCCACATTTCAGCTTCTTCAGTTGATCTTTTGAAATACAAGCATTCAGAGAAATTCAGACTGTCGACTCTTTTTAAACTTGTAGGTAGGTACTAAAATTAATATTTTATGAACTATAATTTACTACGTTAACCACATTTTGAAAGTGTGGGAGCTTTGTGGGCCACATTCTGCCCTCATTTGCATCATCCAGCATTACTCTTTTGACTGGAATTACTGGATTATAACTGAGAATTTGTGGTCTGATTCTTCTTCCTCACCATTGCAAATTAGGAATAACTCAGTTGAAATTAATGGAGTTACACTTGTATAAAACCAGTGTAAGTAAGAGGAAAATCAGGGGTTGTTTGCCATTATAAACAATGGGAAGCATACAGTAAATTGAAATTTAAGGGAGGATATGGTATAGTATTGATAGCAGTGGGGAAGATTATTTTGTTTACGTCCAACAGCTTGTAAAATACAGATTATTTTATAGAGTCAGACTTGCTATGGAGAGAAGTGGAATAAAGAGAACCATTTGCAGAGTGGGGTATAATAAAACACACATAGACATACTGATTAAAAAAATAAATGTGAAAATAAAGCAGCTGAAGGAATGTGAACCAAATTGTGATAATGATTACAGTGAAGATGAATCTAGAAAGATGAAGTGAAGAGGCACCATGTTGAGTTTCCCTGGAGAAAATTTTTTTTTTTTCCTTTTCCATTTCCTTCTAGGTTCAGGAATCTTCTTATTTATTTTTTTGCATAAAGATTCCTGAATAGATTTTTGTGGAAAGTTGTTTAGGCTGACATGACTCTAATGTCATAGTAGAGGTTAAAGTACAACCTTGTTCATGAAGCCTAAATCAATACAATCTGAATTGATAAAGAGGAGTAGTAGAGTTCAGAATTTTTTTCTGCAGAAAACCATGAATTTTGTCAAAAAACAAAAACAGAATTTTTTTGGGAGGTGAGGGGGAGTTGTTGATTTTTCCATGAAAAATAAAAAATGGAGGAAAATGTTTCGTTTGCCGAAACCCCAATTTTCAAGTGGAAAAAAGTTTCATTGGAAAATTTTTGATTGGGTCTAAAGGAAAGTCTGGGCTTTAACATGGTAGTGGTTAGTGTCTTTTTCATGTGTGTCAGTGAGGGGACTCTCTGAAGATGGATCTCCACAGCATTGCTCCTATTCCTGGGACAAAAAGGCTTCTGTTCAAAATGGGCAAGGAATAAGTGGGGCAGAGCAGAGGACTGACTACACTCTGCTGAATGGTTTCCTACAGACCCTGCCTATGCAGAAATTCAGTCAGGACTTAATGTGGCTTGGAACTGTATTAACTGTCTCTGGGTCCCCACAGTGGCTGCCATTAAGCAGGCACAGGAGGACCCAGTCAATAGAAGCTATGTTGCCAAGGGAGCAGAAGGTCAGGGAAACCATGTGGAGGGTTGGATGTTTGTCTGGAAAGCTCCTGTCTCTACAAATTTGTGAGTCTGGGAGGTGTTTTTCCACCTGTACACTTTAGTGCTTCCCAAATCTCTCACTGTGTGTGTGGGGGTGCTTCCCAATAAATTCCATGAGGTGAAACTCTGTCCCTCCCCTTCCACAGGAAATTTCTCTGGGAAGGGGGTGATCTGGCCTATGGATTTTAGCTTTAGATGAGGGAGCCTAGTTTAACGTCCTTCTATGAATTGGGTGACTCTCTGAACTCAAGTGCACATTCCTCATGGGAGCAATCCACAACCGGCAATGAGACTAAGAAATGGTAGAGAAAATTACATTATTAGCCCAATTCTGGTATGGTCCTGTGCCTAGACACCTACCAAAATCCCATGGACACCAAAGAATTTATTCCACACTGGTTTTGGCTCCTTGCAGAACTTATGGTGAGGCATTTCCACAGGCCATGCAGAACAGGAGCTCCAGAGGGACCTGTTGGGGTGGTCCACAGGTTTCTGTATGGGCACCCATCTCAGCAATAGCACTCACACGGGGAGTATTCACACTTGTAGGAGTAACTTGTGAAGGAACTGCTGCTGGCCAAGACTCAAGTACACAACTATGCCACTTTAAAGAACAGACAGTATCTCATCAGCTTGTGTGCTAGATACTTCAGAAGAGGAAGAAGGTAATCACCCTGCATTTGTCTCTGTTGATTTGTACTGCCATTTTGTAAATTATAGATGGGCCTCAACTGTAAAATTCAGATCCTGAATTCAACCTCCCCACCCCACATTACCCAAAAGATTTGAGGGTGTTTGGATCCAGAGCTTTGGTTCAGGCCCATATCAAATGTACCTATAATGATTTTATTTCTGTTGAAAGGTAGGAGTAAAGAATGAAGCAGCACTAGTAATACAGAGGGGATTCCTCTGAAAAAGCTAGAGGGTCCTTACAAAGAAATGTGTGATTGAGTAAAAGTTTTATTTTCCCCTCTGCCAAGATTTTCTCTGCAGGAGTTATTTATTGATCACTTAAACTCTGAGCTGTTAGCTTAATGGGCCTGATTTTCTGATAGATGCTGAGCGCCCTTAACTCCCATTGAAGTAATTGGTAACTACAGACACTTAGGCTCCCTAAAAATCAGGCCCAATTGCTTTTTCACAGAGCTGTGCATTGAAGGCTAAACCCTAGTTCTGTGTTATGTGGCAGTAACCTCTTGCATGATCTAGCTGTATGCCACACCAACTAATTCTGAGGCTGTTCAGCCTAGTGCACAAGGAATTGTGGAGGGTATCTGCTCCTTGGATTGTGTGCAGCTGCTCAGGGGTATAGGGAGCTCATGCAGATGGACACAATGGCTGCCCCAAATAACAATACATAAATCCTGTAAACCCCATGGAACTGCTTCAGGAGAGTGAGAGAAAGGTTGAATGTGTCACTGAGAGAACAGTGTTTGGAGATCTCTCCCTTTCTGCTGTCCTGTGATTGCCATAGGGGATGGTGAATCTTCTGCCCAGTTGTTCCCATCCTTCAGTCCCTGACGACCATTCCATTTCAGAAGGGTCAGCCAAGCATTGCTATGGACACTGGCTATGGATCACACAGCCCATTCGTTATCATCAGCTATGACTGCCCTGAAGGAGAACCTGTCCCTCTATCCCCTTCCCCACCCACGGGGATCTCAGAGAGGCTCTGCCTTTTGTGATGTCATCTCTCAGTTCTTCAGCTGCCCTACGTGGCAATTGGGACAGGGAAGGGGAGGGATAGAGACACAGATTTCTCATTTGGGGCCCATGTTTCTGTAGGTGATTCTTAGGTAGTTACAGATCTTGTTGATACTGTAAACTGTTGCAATCTCTATGCTGCATACATGTGTAGGGCCAGGATTTGATGCTGAATGCCTGTACTGAAATACCAGGAACAGATTTTTGAGATCTTTGAGATTTTGAGGGTGCAAAATGTATATGAGAGAGTTTTTAGAGAGAGAGACAGGAAGAAGGTGGATGAGAGAAGATGATGGTGGGCTTAGTACAGAGAGATTGGGAAGGGGAACTGAGAGGGAAGGAGTGTTGGGGAGAGAGCCTGGAAACTCAGGAGGAGGAAGAGAACACAATATAGGAAAAAGAAGAGAATGAGAGAACAAAGATTACATACTATAGAAAATTATAATGAGTGGAAAATAGAGTGAAAGACACAGGAAAAGATGGTAAAATACATAGGGGAAGAAAAGAAAAAAACACAGTGAAGGGAAAGGCAAAAGAACAATGCAAGGTAGGCAAATATTTTTTTAAAATATTTGTACTTAATATAAAATAGATGTAATAAATAATGAGTTGTAATTTTTTTAATGGATGGGACAGAATTCAGTTAGGTTCAGCCCTGGCTGGTTATGTTGTTTGTCTCTCGATTCTGCCTTTTTTATGTGAAATATAATTCTGCTTCCTGTAGTTGCTACCCTCCTCCTCACCGACCAACACCCACTTCTTCCCCCTGTGGTTGCAGCTATCCGTGTCCTGGTTTTTATTTTGAAAATATGGTTCACTTTACATTAGTAACTATTAACTTCCTTATTCGGACCTAATTTACAAACTGATTAATCAAAGTTACAAAGTCCTTTCAGCCACACACCCTGAAAAAAGCTTCAGCAGGTATGAAATGCAGTTGCCTATCTTCTCACAATACAGGTTTCTGTGAAGACATCTACCTGGTGCTGTGCTCTCTGCACCAGCTCCCTACTGTACAGAATCCAGTTTAAGGTCTCTGCTCTGATATTCAAAGCTTTCCATTGAACTGGCCCTAGCTACCTGAGAGATCACCTCTTCCTCTATGACCATGACCTCCAATTACATCTATATTGTAATGGAAGAATGGACTTCTTGAATAGTAGCGACCATGAGTTCAGGAGACGTGGGACCTTAAGATGGATCTAGACTATGGAAATTACTCCCACTAGAACTGATAAAAAAGAAACAAAAACCCCTATAAATTAATCTACCTATTTCTCCTGTAGATTTGGAAGGCAAAGAAAGATCATTATTGTTGTTAACTCTTTTAAAATATTTGGGAGCTGCTATTACATACAGGGGACCTTATAACAACTTACCGAGATATAAGAAGCTATATTGGCCTGCAAAATAAAATAAAACAGTGTGTTCATGAAGTAACACTTAGTTCAGCATCAACTTGCCTTGATCCAAATCAGTTATATTGAATATGCTTAATCCAAAAATTCTTGGTGGACCTCAGTGGCAATTATTGCTTCCTCAACATGATGGCTTGTGTGGTATTCTAAAGTCATTTACAAAATGTACATTATTTTTTATATGGTAAGGATTTTTATGCTATAATTTTAAATAGATTAGTAACTTGTTGTCGGAGTATGTTCACAGATATCCCTGAAGTGCAAATATCTGATATCAGTCCTTCAAAGTCTGTCTCTGAAATAGCTTTTGCAAGCAAAGGAGGAAAATGAAATATTGCAACAAATGAGGCATCATTTGTCTGTGTTGTACAGTTACCATTATAAATCTCTACTGTTAGGCACAGACAAATCTGAAACAGGCACTCACTTATATGACAGAAGAGACCAACTGTATGCCTTATGGAGCACCCTGTTATCAAAACATTGAATTAAAGTGTTAATGGTGGCATTGTGAATCTGCCCATGTTTTGCGGTGCATTATGATGACAGCCTAATGCAGCTGTTGACTGGCACACTCCAACTTCATGAAAAATGACAGATTTTGTCGTTGCCAAATGCCTGTTGCCTCCTGACAAATGCCTTTAATCACAGAGCTGCTGAAGTTTTGAATGGCAGAGTATATGGAGCTAATGCTATTACCAGAACGTTCGTAAAACATCTCAAGCAAAGGCCTCTTTTTGGACATAACAAAAAATGTTTCCTTGGTCTTTTATCTTTGAGGGGGGAATGGAGAAAGTTAAAAAGTGCTACAATTCTCAGTGGTCATGCATTAACGCAGAGTGGTATGTCTTTTCAAGTGTGAAGTCTTTGCCCTCCAGCCATTATGCCAAAAAATCCTATCTATGCTCATGGAAAACTGAAACAATTTACCTTGGCAAGTGGGATCAGATCGAATGATCAAGAGGCATTTCATTAATCACCACATCCGAAGGTTTGGGTTTCAGAGTTTTATAAGCAGAGAAACATAGGGCTCGAATCTTTCTCCAGCGTACTTTCACAGGGCTCAGTCTGCTGATGTAGGGTAATTACATGGTCTAAAAATACAGCAGCATTTGTTTAAGTTAATGGAAAAGTTACACCAGCTCCAGAGTGCAGAGGCAAAGGCAGATTGAGTTTCCTGCTGACTATTGTAAATGCTTTGCATATTAGATCAGAAACTTTCCAACTGGGAACTGCTATTCCTGAGGAACCAGAGGGTAAATACTGGGAGGAGAATAATAGGCCCTCTAAATCCCTTGGCCAGAAAACTCTTCATGAGTCCTCTTCATGTTCTATGACGCACGTTCAGAAGGAAGAATTTGTAATGACCCAATTTCCACAGCAATAGACACATACATATTTGTCTGAAGTCTGCTGAAGTGTCACTCTTTCTAGTTTCATAGCAATAAATACTGTAGTATTGAAATGCATTAGATATAAATTAAACAGATGTGATTGAAAAATGTATTGCAGTATTCCACAAATGACCACATGAATTTTTAAATGAAGTTGCTTCAACCATGCTCATATTTGTCTGCTGCTCCTGTTCCTGAAAATGTTTGAGTGGTCATGTTGTATTCTGTGCACACGTGTGCACAGGAAAACAAAATTTAAATTTGTATGTGCCAGAATTTTCACTAGCAGTGGATGCATGCTCATCCAATTGAGTAAAAGAAAGAAATCTTTGAGATTTACCTGACAAATCACATCTAAATGCACAGATCAAATGTCAAATAATAGCAGTCAATCCATAGAATAATACATTTGAATCTTTTGAATAACAAATAAATGTGAGGAAATCAGAATCTTTTAATAGATATGTCTATTGTGTTCTGCAAACCTTTGTTCTTAATAAGACACTGCAATTTCTTACAAATAGCCTTTCATCTGAGTATCTTAAAGCATTTTACTAATTTAGGTGTTTGTCTAATACCCCTGTGAGGAAAGCAGTAATATCTTCGTTTTACTGATGAGGGAACTGAGGCACGGAGAATTTAAGTTTAGTTGTGTCTAAACTCACAAGGAAATTTCAGAATAGAATTCAGAAGAGCTGAGTGCTGTACTTTTGCCGAGTGCACAAGACTTCACTTTGATAACAATTTGTTATTTTTGCAAATAATAATTTTGAATAATTACTCAGACATAGGCATGGAATGTAGTCAATGAGAGTTGTGTGTATTTCTGTTTGAGACAAGAATTGGATCTTTCTTAGTTAATTTTTCATTATTGTATCTTATACACCAAGAAAGGATGTTACAAAACTAAAAATTAAATTGATTTTTAAGATATAAAATTACTTTTTTTGATAAAAGCATCTTTTATGTTTTATCAAAATGTACATACAGTCTATCAGTTTTCATTTCATTTATCTTTGTCTGTTTCCCTCTGAGAGACAAGATGGGTGAAGTATTATCTTTTATTGGGCCAACTTCTGTTGGCGAAAGAGGCAAGCTTTTGTGCTTACACAGAGCTCTTCTTCAGGTCTGGGAAACATACTCAGTGTCACACAACAATGGAAAACATCCCTCTTTATAGAGCATACTTTTAAATGTCCTTTTTTAGTTATAATGAGGTACTCTTGAGTTTACACTGAGCTCTTCTGTTTTGTTTAAGTCCAAGTGATCATTATTCTAGGCCTGATGCTGAGGAACTACTGTGTACCTGCAAATCCGAAGTAAGTCAATGAGAACTGCAGGTTCTCAGCATCTGTCAGTATCAAGCTGTTTTCACAGTGGCATCAGAACCTTCTGCTATTTATATCACAAATGGGCATTTGACCTCCTGAATTTGTATGAATGAAGCAAGAAGAGATTAATCAGTTGTGATAGCAACAGTATATGCCTCAAAAATCACATCACCAGCTGTGAGGTAACTAAGGCAATTATACCTGAGAGCTAGATAACTATGTTTTGGTTTTGATTATATTTTGATCGGGGAAGCAGTTCATTCTGCCAGTATTATTTGCCTACATGCTTCAGTGCAGGAGTTTAAAGTACATGAGCAGAGGTTGTTGGTGCTTGCATGTGAGCGGGTAGCTAGTTTCATGCTCCTTAGCATGTATCTGAGGAGCTAGCCAATCTAAGTGGTGGAGCAGTGTTGATCTGCTGTTATAAATTGATAGTAATGACTAGCAGTGCCTGGATTCTGAGAAGAAAATGAAAACCAACAGTAGCAAATTGTATCCTTGCACAGTGGAAAATCTAAAGCAAAAGAAATAAGGAAAGAGTTTGAAAACCTGAAAACAAAGGGAAGGCATTATCTACACATGTGAAAATAGGGGCAGGGATGTGAATCAGTGAGTCCTAGACTAATGGAAAAATAATTATCATTAAAACAATTAGGCATGTGGCTCCTGTGAGGTTTTCTGGCTGCTTTCCCACTACCTCCAATATTCCTCCAATCTTCCTGCCTGCCTGTTCAGTTCTTTCAGATGCTGCCTGATCCTCAGTACCCTTTCCTATGTACTTTTGCCCTTTGTGGGCTTTTTGGATTTGGATTTTGCTTAGGCCAAGCCAGTGTTTAGCAAAGCAAGGAAATGCTGTAGTTTCATGTGAGTGCATTTGCATCAGATATGGGCTCCCCATAAAGTGAGACTGTGCATTAGATGCATATTTATAAAGTCACACAGTGTAGTTAATTGCTGACCAATTCTGACTATATTTTACTTTCTTATGTGTGCAACAGAAAAATTGTAATAAAAGTAGACCAAGAGAGCAGGCATATAACTGATGTATGGATTGCTGTAGGCAAGCTTGAGGCAAGCTGATCCTTCCATGTATTGAGCACTCTCAACTCCCACTGCAGCACTTAAGTCCTAGAGCTCAGCTTACTTTTGTATCTGTGATTTATGTAAATAAATTTGGTCATGAAATTGCACATTTAGATCCAAGTTTGGTCTGACTTTCAATCGCTCCTGTGTGCTGCCTCCCCTTCCTAATTATTTCAATGCCCCCTATGAGGTAGGTAAATTAATATTATTATCCCTGTTTCAAATGGGAAATAGAGGCCCAGAGACTAGGGTCAAATTTTGAAGAGAGGACACATATTTTGAGTGTTTCAGTTTTTGGGTGCCCAGTACTGAACACCTAGGGCCTGATTTTAAGAAGTACTAAGCATCCCAAATTCTGGTTGAAGCCAATGAGAATGTTGGTTCCACAGCACCTCTGAACATCAGTCTCTACTTGACTTAAGCTGGATACTCAAAATTAGTGAACACTGAGAAATGTGGGTCTAAAAGACGAGAACATCAAGTGAATCTGTGATAGGATTAGGACTCAGGAGAACTGGGATCTCAGTGTCATTATTTATTCTCTAGGTCAGAATATCAAAAAATAGTAGGATACTTTATTATCAAAGAATTAATTTCAAAAGTCAGGCAGAAGGGAATTAATATGTTAAAGCCTAGGGCCTCGTGTATAGAGAACACAGTATTTCTCCAATATCCAAACAGCAGTGACAGAGCTAAATATGGTGTTTGATAATATATATATAAATACTGCAAAGTATATGTCCTGATTCACATTCGAAATTTCTGTATTAACACGTTCATCAGCTGTGACTGACATACTAAGGTGCTCAGCTCTTCCTCAGGTAGTAGAAACATGGGTTTGGTTGGCATGTAAACTGGAATGATTGTCATCCAGAGAATAACTCCTTATTCTGTTAAGGCTATATCATTTCACTGGATAGAAAGCAAATTATGATAGACTTCATCAGAAGATATGTGGTTTCCTTCAAATGCCATGACAAATCCTTGATAGAGAAACGTATAAAAACTCTGATGTAAAAAGCTTAACTCATTGTCAGTAAACTGAACATCACTACTTTGTTGTGAGTGAACTGCAGTATCACCCAAAATACAATAAACGGCTAGATGTTAGAGGAAGACTGTAAGCACTGTAAACATGGGAAGCATGACATGGAAATGGCTGATTAGTGTCATATGGCAACATAAAGTGCTGGTACTGTGACACAGATGAAATCCACAGTATCAGAGGCACATATAAAGAAGTTATATTTTCTATTATGGGGGAACAGTAGCTATAGTGACAATAAAAGTCTAAGTCCACTGTGGAATTTAATTTCTATAATTGATATAGGAGAGTGAGAAAAGTATCTGTAGCAGGCTGCAGAAATGGGTGTATAAGTGACTTTATTGATTTTTTTCCTGGTGTTCCTTAAATCCTTATCAATATTACTGTTCATAAACTGTATAGAGCAGTGGCAAAGTGAAGAGAGGCAGAGTGGTCTAGTGAAGAGAGCACTGGATTAAGAGTCAGGAGACATGAATTCTGCTCTGTGATCTCAGGCAAGTCACTTCACCTCTCTGTGCCTCTGTTTCTCCTCCCAAGTTTGATCTATTTAGACTGGAAACTCTTTGGGGCAGGGACTGTCTTTTACTGTGTTTGTATGGTGCCTGTCATAATGGATCCCTAATCTGATTTGGGGCCTCTAGACACTCCAAATAGTAATTAATAATAAACAAACGTAGAAATTTAATTGGCCCTATGTGACTTACAGTTGAGACACACTTAACACAGTTCCATGCTGGCTTAAGCACACCATGAATTACTGCAGTGGTAGCATACAGGGTGTGGCTATAGTTGGTGGGCTCATTGTCCGTGTTTTAGTCTTATGAGGTGCTGCTGAGCATCTCATAGAATGCGCTGATCTCCTGTTGCAGTCAGTGGTAACTGAAGGTGCTCTGTGCTGACTCCACCAGTTGCTTAAGTCTGCTCTAGGTTCTGGCCATCCGTTTGTAGACACAGGAGTCAGATAGTGCCTACATGTCAAAAACTGTATAATGCAATGCAGTGATCAAAAACCCAGAGAAAATGAGCATGATGTGCCTGGCAAGAAAACATGTAGCATCTCAAGTTGCAACATTAGCTGCTCAGGGATAAAACCTGGTAGAGAATTTATTGCAATCATTTGGAAATGGTGCTAATTAGGGCTGTCAAGCGATTTAAAAAATTAATCACAATTAATCGCACTGCTAAACAATAATAGAATACCATTTATATAAATATTTTTGGATGTTTTCCACATTTTAAAATATATTGATTTCAATTACAATACAGAATACAAAGTGTACAGTGCTCACTTCATATTTATTTTTATTATAAATATTTGCACTGTAAAAATGAAAAAATAGTATTTTTCAATTTAATTAATACAAGTACTGTAGTGCAATCTCTTTATCATGAAAGTTGGACTTACAAATGTAGAATTATGTACAAAAAATAACTGCATTCAAAAATATAACAATGTAAAACTTTAGAGCCTACAAGTCCACTCAGGCCTACTTCTTGTTCAGCCAATTGCTCAGACAAAAAGTTTGTTTACTTTGGCAGGAGATAATGCTGCCCGCTTCTTGTTTACAATGTCACCTGAAAGTGAGAACAGGCATTCTCATGGCACTGTTCTAGCCGGCGTTGTAAGATATTTGTGCCAGATGCGCTAAAGATTCATATGTCCCTTCATGCTTCAACCACCATTCCAGAGGATATGCGTCCATGCTGATGATGGGTTCTTTTTGATTAAAAATCCAAAGCAATGCAGACCGACGCATGTTCATTTTCATCATCTGAGTCAGAAGCCACCAGCAGAAGGTTGATTTTCTTTTTTGGTGGTTCAGGTTCTGTAGTTTCCGCATTGCAGTGTTGCACTTTTAAGACTTCTGAAAGCATGCTTCACACCTCGTCCTTCTCAGATTTTGGAAGGCATTTCAGATTTTTCAATCTTGGGTCGAGTGCTATAGCTATCTTTAGAAATATCACATTGGTACCTTCTTTGCGTTTTGTCAAACAGCAGTGAAAGTGTTCTTAAAATGAACAACACGCTGGGTCATCATCTGAGACTGCTATGATATGAAATGTATGTCAGAATGCAGGTAAAGCACAGAGGAGGAGACATACAGTTCTTCCCCAAGGAGTTCAGTCACAAATGTAATTAATGCATTATTTTTTTAATGAGTGTCATCAGCATGGAAGCATGTCTTCTGGAATGGTGGCAAAACCATGAAGGGGCATACGAATGTTTAGCATATCTGGCAAGTAAATACCTTGCAATGCAAGCTACAAAAGTGCCATGTGAATGTCTGTTCTTACTTTCAGGGGTCATTGTAAATAAGAAGCGGGCAGCATTATCTCCCATAAATGTAAACAAACTTGTTTGTCTTAGCGATTGGTTGAACGAGAAGTAGGACTGAGTGGACTTGCAGGCTCTAAAGTTTTATATGGTTTTGTTTTTGAGTGCAGTTATGTAACAAAAAAAATCTACCTTTGTAAGTTGCGCTTTCATGATAAAGAGATTGAAATACAGTACTTGTCTGAGGTGAATTGAAAAATACTATTTCTTTTATCATTTTTACAGTGCAAATATTTGTAATAAAAATCATATAAAGTGAGTACTGTACACTGTTTTCTGTGATTTAATTGAAATAATTATATTTCAAAATATAAAACAGTCCAAAATATTTAATACATTTCAATTGGTATTCTATTGTTTAACAGTGTGATTAAAACTGTGATTAATCACAATTAATTTTTTTAATTGTGATTAATTTTTTTGAGTTAATCGCATGAGTTAACTGTGATTAATCGACAGCCCTAGTGCTAATGAATCTTAAGGCACAAGGGCTCCCAAAATATGACTTGTAGCTTATAATACAAATTGGCTGCAGCGATGTTATATTTAGAAGTCATTTGATCTGGATATGCAGGTTAATGCACTAGACAGGTAGGAGTCACATCTGATGATATTACAATGAATAAGGGAAGTGGTGAATTCACACCACCCCAGCTAGAGCCCAGGAAGACTAGAGCCTCAAGGAGTCCTAATCCTTCTCTGAGCTTCAGGGTGTGCAGGGGACAAGGGATGCACAGGCTTCACCATCCATTAGGATGATGTACCCTGCTTTTCCCTGATGTGACTGGCCCATTATATGGATTGTGTTACACTGGTCTACAATTTTTGAGAAGTCGTCTGCTTCAGAGATAAAATGTGCTATTTATTATGTATTTTGATGTGATGAATTCATATATAACAATTAAAACAACTGATTGGCTACTGTTTCTAAGATATTTAAATGTTTACATTTTATGTCTATGCATATTGTGTAGATAGTAGAGTTTTAATCATAAATTGTAAACCTAGGTCTTTTCATGTGTTTATAGTTGCTTTACCTGATGATATTTCGTCTGTCCTGTTTATGTAACACTTTAAAAATCAGCAAAAGGGTTATATAAATAAAATTTATTATGAAACAAGAGGCAAAAACTATTATGTTCATAGTTTAGTCCTCTTCAGTGTCTACTCGGCGCTTCTTGGCTTGTCTCTTGTATTCATTAAATGGAGCATCTCTTGTCACTGTCCAGCAATAGTCTGCAAGCATTGATGGGCTCCATTTGCCCTGATAGCGTTTCTCCATTGTTGCAATGTCCTGGCGAAATCGCTTGCCGTGCTCGTCGCTCACTGCTCCGCAGTTCGGTGGAAAAAAATCTAGATGAGAGTGCAAAAAATGTATCTTTAGTGACATCTTGCAACCAAGGTTTTTGTATGCCTTGAGGAGGTTTTCCACCAACAACCTGTAGTTGTCTGCCTTGTTTTTCAGAAAAAAATTATTGCCACTAACTGGAAGGCTTTCCATGCCGTCTTTTCCTTGCCACGCAGTGCATGGTCAAATGCATCATCCTGAAGAAATTCAAGAATCTGAGGACCATCAAAGACACCTTCCTTTATCTTAGCTTCACTTAACCTTGGAAATTTTCCACGGAGGTACTTGAAAGCTGCTTATGTTTTGTCAATGGCCGTGACAAAGTTCTTCATCAGACCCTGCTTGATGTGTAAGGGTGGTAACAAAATCTTCCTTGATTCAGCAAGTGGTGGATGCTGAACACTTTTCCTCCCAGGCTCCAATGACTGTTGGAGTGGCCAATCTTTCTTGATGTAGTGGGAATCTCTTGCACGACTATCCCATTCGCAGAGAAAACAGCAGTACTTTGTGTATCCAGTCTGCAGACCAAGCAAGAGAGCAACAACCTTCAAATCGCCACAAAGCTACCACTGATGTTGGTCATAGTTTATGCTCCTCAAAAGTTGTTTCATGTTGTCATAGGTTTCCTTCATATGGACTGCATGACCAACTGGAATCGATGGCAAAACATTACCATTATGCAGTAAAACAGCTTTAAGATTTGTCTTTGATGAATCAATGAACAGTCTCCACTCATCTGGATCGTGAACGATGTTGAGGGCTGCCATCACACCATCGATGTTGTTGCAGGCTACAAGATCACCTTCCATGAAGAAGAATGGGACAAGATCCTTTTGACGGTCACGGAACATGGAAACCCTAACATCACCTGCCAGGAGATTCCACTGCTGTAGTCTGGAGCCCAACAGCTCTGCCTTACTCTTGGGTAGTTCCAAATCCCTGACAAGGTCATTCAGTTCACCTTGTGTTATGAGGTGTGGTTCAGAGGAGGAAGATGGGAGAAAATGTGGTCCTGTGACATTGATGGTTCAGGACCAGATGTTTCATCCTCTTCCTCTTCCTTGTCTGACTCCAGTGAGAATGATTCTGGTGCATCAGGAACCGGCAGTCCTTCTCCGTGGGGTACTGGGCGTATAGCTGATGGAATGTTTGGATAATGCACAGTCCACTTTTTCTTCTTTGACACGCCTTTCCCAACTGGAGGCACCATGCAGAAGTAACAATTGCTGGTATGATCTGTTGGCTCTCTCCAAATCATTGGCCCTGAAAAAGGCATAGATTTCCTTTTCCTGTTCAACCACTGTCGAAGATTTGTTGCACAAGTGTTGCAGCATATGTGTGGGGCCCACCTCTTGTCCTGATCTCCAGTTTTGCAGCCAAAACAAAGGTGATAGGCTTTCTTAACCATAGTGGTTATACTGCGCTTTTGTGATGCAAAAGTCACTTCACCACAAACATAGCAGAAGTACGAGGCATCTCTGCTCACTTTGGCTAAACAGAAATGTGTCCCTTTGCAAAATCAAACACTGTTCACACAAGTACGAGGCATCTCTGCTCACTTTGGCTAAACAGAAATGTGTCCCTTTGTAAAATCAAACACTGACAAATAAGAGAGCACGACACTGTATGATTTCTAGAGCTGATATAGGGCAATTTGTTCAGCAGAGTGATGTAAGCTTCATTATGATCGCATCATCTGTGACCTCTAGGAATAACATGATGCAATTCATATAATGTATGATGCAATACCAGCTTCAGATTGCATCATTCATTGTTTTGCCTAAAAAGTAAGTACTGTCCAAACCCAGTCATAGATTTATTCATAGATCCAGTCAAAGATATATTTTAGTAATTTCTGGTTTAAATTGAGATCCCTTCCCTTTATAACTCACTTATCCCTCGCCATTCCCAAGTCAAGGGTCGTATATACTGACCCAATAGCATATCTTGAAAACTAGAGCCAATCAACAATTTTAAGCATAATTTTCGTTCTCAGTGACCCAGAATTAGTACTAAAAGTTTCAGAGTAGCAGCCGTGTTAGTCTGTATCCGCAAAAAGAACAGGAGTACTTGTGGCACCTTAGAGACTAACAGATTTAGATAAATCTGTTAGTCTCTAAGGTGCCACAAGTACTCCTGTTCTTTTTACTAAAAGTTTGACTACATTTATTTCAGAAGCATTTTGGCTGTAGAGCAGTGTTATAGGTTGGAAAAGACTTGTCCCTTATTAATGTGTGCACAGGACTACAGTTATGACTGGCCTTTGTCTGGTGTGCACAATAAAGGGGGAAGGCTCACATATTACACTGTTAGGACCCAGTACAAGTATGTAGATAGATACATGCTTCCCCTCAACACTTCTGCACGAGTGCTATTCACAATCTGTTCCTAACTGTGACTTGGGCAAACTGCATTGAAAAATTATGGGAAAATACACACAGATATTTTGGCACATAATCTCCTTCGGTACTCTACTCTCATACAGCTTTTTGGGTTTATCTAGTTTTCTCCCAAGGGATAACTATAATATTGCTTTCTGATCACTGGAAGGTATATCCTTCTTCTAATCCATCCCTCTGGAGGCATTTTAGTAGCTGACATGAGTGATTAGGTGCATTCCTTTTGTAATTTACACACTTACAAAAATCCAGCTTCGCTCAGTTTAACATTCTCATTTGTCTGAAATTCCCTGACTGTAATGGAAGATCTCCAGTGGCCACACAATTTTTCTTTGCTAATTGTTTACTCAGCAACATTCATAACTTCACCCACTACCTACCCATGTTTTCTGAGAAATGGAGAATAGAAGTCATAGACATACACCCCTGTATTATTAGACGCTGTCTGAAAATGTTGTGCATATGAGGCACTTGGCACATGCCCTCAAGTACTCAATTCTCCAGATTTTACACATAGAGAAAGCATGCAACTTAAAGCTACTAGGGAGAAAAGCATGTGTGTTACCATTCCCCCGACTTGTCTCTTTAGTGTTACAAGGTGTTCTTGCGAGTGATTTGAGAATAAAGTACTGCAAAATATGGGTAAATAAATGCTCATAGTCATCTAGAGCAGGGGTTCTCAACCTTTTTCTTTCTGAGCCTCCCCCAACATGCTATAAAAACTCCATGGCCCACTTGTGCCACAACAACTGTGTTTCTGCATATAAAAGCCAAGGACAATGTTAGGGGACAGCAAGCAGGGCAATTGCCCGGGGCCCCATGTCACAGGGGCCCAGTGAAGCTAAGTTGCTCAGGCTTCAGCTTCAGCCCCGGGTGGCAGGCCTCAGGGCCCCGAGTTTCAGCCCCATGCAGTGGGGCTTTGGCTTTCTGCCCTGGGCCCCAGCAAATCTAATACTGGCCCTGCTTGGCGGCCCCTCAGGGAACTACTAATCTAGAGTATCTAATAATTTCAGAAAAGCTCCAATGTCTGTCCCATTCTGGAATTATAAAGTGCAGAAACAAAGGAAAAATAAGTAAATATTTATTCTGGGACATTGGAAATAAGAGAATATTTATGGTATTTTCTCCAGTTCTGGTTACTGTTTTAATAGAATATTTCAAGCACACACTGTGTCTATCTACTTTGCTCACGAACCTCTTAAAACAGGAAATAACATCTTTTTTTTGGTTGAGTTGCTTTTTTGCTGAGATTGGTGGGATATAATTCAGGGCTTTCTATTATGTAAAACATCCTGGGAATTCAGTCAGGATGTGTTTTTTTTATGTGAGCATGTCTGGATTATATATAGGCTTGGAAGAATTAGATTTTTATTGGTAAATGTCAGTAAATATGGATTTCACTGTACACATAAACCAATGAGAAAATATTTCCATTGATGATAATTGAAATTAACACATAGGCAAAGTAAGAAAAATGCTGCTTGAGAACTTATAAGGATATTTACTTTGTATATTTTGACATGTTGATGTTGACAATTTGTGCTTTAATGGTTATAAAGCTTTAACTGTTTGGATCTTAACATCTGCTGTCATTAAATAATTATTGTTTGACACACACCCCTTCCATAATTTCCTGCAACTGTGAACATTTAGATACATAAATATTTAAAAATATTGCTTATAATACATCTATATTATCTGTCAAAATTATAAAATAATAAAAATTGAATTCTGCCAAGCCTAGTTATATAGCAATCATGGTTATGAACCTGGGGCATTGGGTTTACTACACAGCTATGAAACCCATAGATTACTTGGTTAGAAATATATGCTTTCTAAAGAACTTGGTTGATTTTTTAGAAGTGTTGAATGCTTGCAACTCTGTTTGAAGTTACTGGGATATGTAGGTGCTCATCAGACCCAATCTGTTTGGTTTTTATCTAATTTTGAAAGTAGAACATATAACTCTTGTGCTTGGATGAAAGAAGGTTACAGTGGCCCAGGTCTTGTATAAAGAATCACACTGGCAGTTTATGGAGTTCACATGGAGCCTCTTTGCAGGATTAGGACTATCTATTGCATTGTATGCATTCTAACAATGGAAATGTAAGCCTATTAATAGTAAAGAAAGAGATGGTGAAAAATTCAAATATCAATTATTTTGATTCTTCCCTCTTCTCGTTTACTTTACTTGGCGGGAAATGGATTGAAGGGCATATTATTCCAAGTGTATGACAGTTCCAATAAAGCAAGAAATAAAGCTTCAGAGATCTTCTATACATGCACAAATAATCCTCTATGATCTCCTCAGATTATCCATATCTGTTGTGTCTCTATGCCATGTATCCTTCCACCTCATGGTTCCTGCCTGCATATCAACTCTGTTACACAGAATATAAAATCCTACGCATTTAATGAAAATTGTATGTAAAGTATTCCCTCCTCCCATCGCTATCAGATTTAAGCAACTGCAGATTCTCCCACTGGAACAGGATACACATGCTTAATAATTTATAGCAAATGTAATTTAGTAAATTCACTTGCTACTACAATAAAACCAGTGTTTCTCATAGAAATAATAATTCAGGGATATTATACAGACTGGCATTGTTAGAGGATAACACTAGATGGCAACAGGTACACTCTTTTAATATAGAAAATGGGGAAGTTATTAAAATTTGATTTACATATTCTCTTCTGCTCTATGAGAATTATTATTTTTATCAAGCAAGAGGGGACTTGTATTACTAGTAATAGTATAACAACTACCCATAAGTGCAGATGTACCTAGGCTGAAGAGGGAAAAAATTTCTGACGTCTTTTGGAAAAGAGTCACATGTCTCTAAACAAATGTAAAATAGCAGTGAATTAAAGAGCCTGATACTTCACTCCTCACTGAAGCTAAGATCAATGGGAGCTTTTTCAGGACAGAAGTCTTGAATATCACCCTAAAAATATAATCATGGTAGCAGAACATATTTTCTAGTAATAAACACTGCTCCCCAATCTCTAACATAAATGTTCTGTGTGGTGCAGCTGCTCTGCATCAGGTTGCCTAGGTGGCATAATCTGGCCTGGTGTCCACTTTAAGGGTTGGTCTACATTGGGGGGGCAGGGGAGGAATTGATCTAAGATACGCAACTTCAGCTACGTGAATGGCGTTGCTGAAGTCGAAGTATCTTAGATTGATTTACCTTGGGTCCTCACAGCGCGGGATTGCCAGCTGCGGCTCCCCTGTTGACTCCACTACCGCCGCTCGCTCCGGTGGAGTTCCGGAGTTGACAGGGCGCGTGTTCAGGGATCAATATATCGCGTCT
Organism: Malaclemys terrapin pileata; assembly: GCF_027887155.1. Taxonomy (NCBI): domain Eukaryota; kingdom Metazoa; phylum Chordata; order Testudines; family Emydidae; genus Malaclemys; species Malaclemys terrapin. Next base: position 50,057,293 of record NC_071508.1, on the reverse strand, counting down.
TAATGAGACGTGATATATCGATCCCGATAAATTGATCGCTACCCGCCGATACGGCGGGTAGTCTGGACATACCCTAACTTGCTAAGGAAAGCTCATATAATGCACTCTTTCCTTGCTCTCACTGCCAGTGCGACAAGAGAAAAGGGGCTTGGGCTAGGACACCAGAATGATATCCTAACCTCTGGATACATTTTTGGTTCCCTATAGTTGTTGAAGTCTAGCAGAACTTTGAGGAGCCCTGAGGCTCATCTAACATGGCACAGGGGGACTTGCGTGCAAACAGATAGTGCAGGATCAGGCTAGCACAAAGGAGAACTTTAAGCAGTGCTAAGTTTGTAATGAAAGAGATGCTGGGGCTCAAGCAATTTTTTTATTTTCATAACTGATGCAGCAAAGCCAGAGGTGCCGGGCTATGAACTGCCAAGTTTAGAGGTGCCGGGGCTCAGCCCTGGCAAGCGCTGGCACAAATTAAGCACTGGCCTTCAATTATCCTTGTGTGCATGTGTGCACGCACACACACACACAGCTGATGTGAGGTTGCTGGTTTATACTCCCCCTGAGATGTAGGTCACTTTTTATTTGTTTTCTTCTTAACACTTCCTCTATGACATTGCATCGTTATTTAATAAATATGTGAAGACACTACTTATTAATGAAAATTTCCCAATTTTATTCTCTGGACCATACACAAGAATTTCACACTTTCCCTAACTGCTTTTGCTATTTGTATTTCAATTTTGTGATTTTAATACCTTTTAATAAACACTATTCCACAAAGATGTTACTAAGGTGATGCAGGTGATTTTTTAAATTCATCATAGTATCGATTTCATTTAACAGGACACCCTTTTTTAAAGTGACGTGTGAACTATGATTGTAGTTTTCCAAGTCTTGGAGTGGTGCTTGGTCATGATAAATAGGAGAAATCTATACTACACGCCTGCATATAGCTCAGTTGCTTCTGACATTAAGGGGCACATATATTGAGTCTGAAAACTATTCTCTGATTCAGTTATGGTCCTCTTTTAAAATGTTGGCCTTTTACTGTTTCTGAAAAGATCAACCTTAAGAATGTATGTTTTAAATGTAATGATTTCTGATTATTTGCTTGTTTGAAATGGTGTTTCATTTTTCCTCTAAAGTAAAAGCTGTTGCACTGTACAAACCTTCTGGAAAGTCTCCTTGTGTTGCCTAATTTTGCACACCAAATAAACCACTCTTGCTGATGCAACCTCTTTTAAAAATATCATTAAAGTAGCACATTAAATAAAGTAGCATGTTCTTCTAAGTCTTTCATAGTAATGATCCCACTGAATCAACATTACTCACATTGATTTCATGTTGTTTCCCCACTGAAAATTCACAACAGTTCAGCCAGAGTTATCAGAAAAGTTATATAGTTTATTCTTTTATGAAGATTGTTTTTAAAATATTGCTGAATGTCTATTATTTCTTGCTGCACTGTAAGTCTTCAAATTGTTTTAGTATGCACTAGAAAATAGATATGTCAACTAGAATACAATGTCACATTTTCTACTGCATAGTGTAAAATAGTTTGCATATGCATTACTCTGCATGTGTAATATACAGTGGATACACTTAATGTTCATTCCAGTTTCAGAGATACTAAAAATTTCAGATATCCCCCATTTTAAATACAGTCAATAGAAATAGTAATATTTCTAAAACCAAAATGAACCTTTTAAGTGTGCTCACTATAGAGCAGGGATCGGCAACGTTTGGCACGCGGCTTGCCAGGGTAAGCACCCTGGCGGGCCGAGCCAGTTTTATTTACCTGCTGACGCGGCCGGTTCAGCCGATCGCGGCCCCCACTGGCCGCGGTTCGCCGTCCTGGGCCAATGGGGGCAGCGAGAAGCGGTGCGGGCGAGTGATGTGCTGGCCGCGGCTTCTCGCCGCCCCCATTGGCCCGGGACAGCGAACCGCGGCCAGTGGGGGCCGCGATCGGCCGAACCTGCCACGTCATTAAAACTGGCCCGGCCCGCCAGGGTGCTTACCCTGGCGAGCCGCGTGCCAAACGTTGCCGACTCCTGCTATAGAGTGTGTACGTGTGTGTGTGTGTATATATAATGTGTGTGTGTATATGCATATGCATATTGGTATGTATATATGCCTCTGTATAATAAATCATGTATTCTTCCAGATGCCAAATTTAAGTTTCCAGCCCATTCTACATGCGAGTGGCGTTATGATGCCTGTACAAGCCCTTGTTTCAAAACATGCAGAGACCCTTTGGGACAAAACTGTCAGGATGTACCAAAGTAAGTATCAGCATTTTTCTAGAATAAAAGTATATAATTCTAGTAATATTTATATAGCATGATAAGTACATATGGCACTGGATATAGTTCAGTGCCATGGCACCATATTCATTAATCAAAATTCAGTGAAGGAGGAAGTGGTGGAATTGTAGCCATTGTGGTAGCTACATTAAAGTGATGCCCTTGAATGGTAGTAATCTTTCAAGATAGTGGGTATCCTAAATTAAGAGTATCATTGAAAAGATGTGGTAGTCAGCTAATGTCAAATAGTTCTGGCCCTGCTCCTCTCATGATGGCATTGCAGCAGCCATATCTGTCCCTAACAAAACTACTGAACAAAATTTTATTTCAGAGGGCAATGGCTCTCTGGCATTTCTAAATTAAAGTCTTTATTATTGGAAGCCGACATTCATTCCAAAGATAGTTACATAGTTCACATGTTAGCTCAGATCTTCAGGAATGGAAACGTGGTCAGCTGCATCTTGAAGAAATGTCCTGAGCTGATGAGAACCAGAAAGGTCCATTATCAGAGTCCTGTGCCTTAAATTATTTAGAAATGTAGAATGCTTTCTTAAAATTAAATACTTTGTCTATAACCGACTGCTTGAATAGTTAATGTTGTGTTTCTCTTTTAGAGTGGAAGGATGTGTCCCCATGTGTCCTCTCCATATGGTGTTGGATGAAGTCACTCAAAGATGCGTGTATTTTGAAGATTGTATGTTCAAAATTTTCCACTTTATTATGTTTAATTTGATATTTAACTTGTGACATTACTAGATACCTAAAGTAGTATAGCCAGAATTTTCAAACATGGGTGTCCAAAGTTAGACATCTAAGTCCATATTTAGGGACCCACATAAATGGCCTGATTTTTCAGAGATTTTGAGCCCTGGCAATATATCAGTGACAATTAGGCCTCTTACTTCAGTGACCCAATGCAGTTTTTACATATCTAACTTTAGATGCCCAAGTTCATAAATTTTGAGTTATCATTTAACGTGCTTTTCAGTTAAAACAAATATATTTTTCCTAAAATATAAGACAAATTATAAAGAAAATTAAGAGGTTCCTTTTCCATAAAAGTTTCAGTAACATTAAATATATAGTCAATGCCTTCCCTAACATCTTTTTTTTTTAGAAGCTCTAAAAATATTAAAAACCTGAAGAAAGGGAAAAAAAATAAGATAGGACTAGATGACTTCATATGGATCCCTTCCACCTCTAATAGCTTAATGATTCTAGTATATTGATTCACAGACTAACATCTATTTTTGTCTGGTTTTAGGCATTGAGCCTTCAGTTGATGTTCAACCTTCACCATCCAGTATGAGAACACCAACTCTTTCACATGTAACTTCCAGTTCTTTCAATGTCTCGGTTGCAGCAGTTCTGAGTAAAGTAGTAACTTCATCCCCTATGCCTGAAACAAAAGACACAAAAACAACACGTGCATCAAAGTGGCAATTCAGTGCAACCATAGAAAAAACTAAATTTTCAACTGTTCTTATTCCAAATACAACAGTTTTAACCACAACTATATCACCAAATGTTTCGGCATATTCAACTGGAGCTACATCATCTGACAAAAGCACTATTGCAATGTCTGAATCACCAAAATCTAATATAAGTTTCCCTTCAGTACTTGATGTTTTTCCATCGACAACTCCTGCCACTACAGAAATCTCTACAGGTATACAAGCAACGAGTAGTACCATTCCTAAGGTTTTGAGTGCTACAGAGCCTGAGACTGTAACTACAACACATGCAATGACTAAAATCACTGAAACAGAAGGCAAACCAACTTCTACTTTTATTTTAACTGGGACATCGTCAATAATAAGAGTAACAGAATCACCAGTCACAACTACTGCAATATCAGAAACATCAGAAATAGGCACTAGGATACGTCCCACAGTGGAAACAAAACTAAAACCAGAAAAAACTATAGCCCCTTACTTTGTATCAGCCACAGAACAAACAACCACATATTTCACCAAATACACTATGTCACCATCTTTGGAAACCTCTTCTTATGCACCAACAGCAAATCAAACAAGAACTTCAGAAGGAACAAAACCAAGTACTGAACAAACTTCTTCCACAATAGCTAATGTCACTGAAACTTCATTTTCCCCTCTGATTACTACATTATTTACACTGAAGCCACCAATGACTTCAGAAACAACAAAAGGAACAGTTGCTTTAACCAAAGAAGAAATAAAGACCACATTTTCCCCACTATCTACACACCCTGTTCCATTATTACATGTAACACTGTCAGTTACTGAAACTCCTACATATATGGTTCAAAACTTGACAGGTAGTGCAGGGGTATTCCTTGCCACAACTCATGGTGCAAAGACAGCAACTCTGCAAACTAAAGAGATGTCGCCATTGTTGTCGTCATCATCATCCTCAGGAATAACTGGCTTCCTATTTACAACTGGTGAAAAAGAAATAATACAAGCAACCACAAGTGTGGAGCAGCCATCAAGTTCATATTTTTCTCCATATTCACTGTATTCTAGTTCAGCTACAACTGCAAAACCCAGCATTCTTCCTACAAAAAGGCCTTCACTGCCCGATATAAGTGCTGCTTCTCCAGCTTTAGCAGAATCAAAAGAAACTTTGCAAACAGCATCAACTACTGAATATCCACCATTCATCGTTCTAAATATGACAGAAACCCTGACTACTTTATACACTAAATATCCTGTTTCATCTCATACTGCCAGAGCTATTCCTTTGTCCACAAAAGTAACATCTAAAATAACAGGCCCCTATGAATTATCAGCAAAGCCAACTACATTCTCACAAAGAACATCTACTGAATACAAATCACCTCTATTTCTTAATACAACAAAGATGAGCATTAAACCCTACACTATTAGAATGACATCAGCAACAAAAACATCTGCTTTAGCAAAAGAAATCGTGGATTTGGTCCCTACAATTCCATTGGTAACTAAACAATTGGAAACAATGCAAACAACATTCATCGCTGAATCTCCATATACTCTTAGTGAGACTGAAACAACAAGGATCATTGTCCGTCCTGATGAAGCACAAACAGAAAAAATTACTAGTGTACATACCAGAAAGCCAGCTACATTTGCTTCATCACCAGCAAGCTCCCTACCAACTTTCACTACTCTGCTTCCACTATCCTCATTTAGAAAAGAGATATCAACGACAGCCACTAGTTCTGTGCGCACATCATCTGAAGCTATTGTTACAATGACCATTACTTTATACCCAAGAACATCAGTAGTAAAATCTACTTTTTCAACAGAAGGAAAAACTCCCCATTTGACTGCCTCAACCATATCCACTATAGAAGAGCAACCAAGTTCATTAACATCACCATCACCTGCGGAACTGCCAGCAAAAGTCACTTTGAATATTACTGATGCTACATTATCCCCATACTCTGAATTCAGCAGCAGACTAATAACTAGTAAAAAAGTGACAGCAGTCAAAGAAAGGTCAACTTTGCGCACTTCTGTTACATCTCCATCAACAAAGTCACCTCACATATTCCCTACCACTCAGTATCTGGCAGAGACATCGGTTTCCCTATACACTTTAACACAAAAAATACCTAAGGAACCAGCCACTACAAAGCACCCAGTACAGACTGGAACAGTTTCCACAGTCTCAAAGCCTACAGTTAAAACCGTCACAGAAACAGTAAAACAAACAGCATCTACAACTCAAATATCATTAATCAAAGATTACTCCTCCTTTGCTACAACTTCCTCTGTTCAAACTTCATCAGCAGCGATGGTTTCTCCACAGATCAGAGAGGAGTCTGCTATACCACGTTTCACTACCAAATTGACAATAGAACATGTTCCTTCAACTCCCAAACCTTATTTGGAAAGCAAAAAAAGTACCACAATTTACCAGCCTCCAACAGAAATATTGACCACCGCTATTCATCCAGAAGCTCTCTTTAGTACAACAGAATCTATAGGAGAATTCACCACCTTGTACCCATTCCTAACTACCTCGCAACCTGCAGTGGCTATTTCAACGTTATCTCCTACCTCAGTAGTTCCAGCTAAAGTTCTTTTAACTACTGAAAAAGAGTCATCCTTAACTGAGACTGTCTTACAGACTTACATACCGGGAACTGCCTCAGCTTTGCAGACAAAACTCCCAACTTCAACCAGAAAAAAAATGGATTTGACTGTCAGCACAAGACCCCTCTCTTTTTCATCAAAAGTAATTACAACTTCATCACCATTAGCTACAATGAAAAAAGAATTTCCATCATTTCCTACCCAAAAGTCAGATTCCAGTTTTGAATCCACAAAGCAGACAGCAGTTACTGAACCAATAGTTTCTAGTCAGACACCTACAGTCTCTATAGCCATATTTCCTTTATCAAAGTTAACATCTCCATCACTTATTCTATCAGAAACATCAGAAACTCCCATCACAACGGAGAAGGAATCATTAGCAGGTGCCCTTTTAACACCAGTGATTTCAACAGCATCCACGTCAACGGGCAAAAGTGCTACAGAGAAGACTGTGGTGTTGTCTAAGCAAGTGCCACTTTCAACTACTTCCTACAGTTCCACATTCCAAGCAGGAACAGTGTTACCAGCTACCACACATTCTTCAACTACAGCCACTGTTTTAGCACCTTCATCAGGAAGTAGTGTAACAGCGCAAAACATCACTACAGCATCAGCTACTTCAGGGACAACAGCAGCAATAAAAGAAGCCCTCACCACCTCATTGTTTTCAGGGAAACCCATATATTTTTCTGTTGCTTCAGAAACAGAAAAAGCCATCACTTCTGAAACAGCAGAGCCTGCAGTACTGGTTACAAAACCACAGTCTTTTCATACGCCAGGCGTCACAGATTTGATCACCCCCACCTTAAAAACAACACAGACATTTCATTCTCCATATTTCACAAATATAACTGCTGTGCCTCCTAAACTAGGTGTATCAGTTTTGTCCACCATATATTCATCCTCTGAGCAAATAACTGCCTCTTCTAGTGCCGCATCATCAGGCACCACTAGTCAAACTCCAAAACTTGGAACACTGTCTGTAACTGAGGTCCACACACCCTCAAAGAGTTCATTGTTAATGATGCCAACCCACTCAAATGCTACAATGGCTGCATCAGTTCCTTCATTTGCCTATGTATCTACCAAACCACTTTATGAGTCTGCTACAGAGTATTCTGGTGGACTAACAACAGCTGAAGCTATCTCAGGAGTCACGGCATCAGCTTTCATGCCAGCTAGAGAAACAGCAACGCTCCAAACTTGTGTAGTGAGTAACATTGTTCATGGTCATCTCTCTGCCATTCTGTAAATAGACAGGAATGTAGATTTATGTATGGATAAGTTCCCTTACCACTAGTGCTGAAATAATTATTTATGTGCCATATGTTTTGTATTCAGTATTAAAAATATCTATCAAACTATGGGGCCAGATACCTATCTCAATTACATGTGGATAAATCTGGAGGAACTCCATTGCAATTAGTGGATTTCATAATTACTGCAATGTAATGCTGCTTTGGACCTCAGTTTCCAAAAGGGGTGATTTTTCATGGAATACTGTTGGCACCATGTGCCATTTCATGTTCCTCAGTAGAAGGGATCTTTTGAATCACAATCTACCACTTTTCTGGCAGATTGTTTCCTGTAATGACTATTCCTTAAACTTACTCAGCCATCTTCGCCATCTCTATGATCCTTGCATACTTCTCTTCTGTATTTCTGCCCGATGTATTGTCTAAAATTAATAATATTGTTCTGGAATTTAGAACAGAACCATGGTTTTGCACCATTTTCACAAATTGTCTAATTTTCAGAGGTGTTGAGCATCTACAGCTTCCATTGCCTTCACTGGGGTTTGAGAGTGTTCAATGTCTCTGAAAATCAGGCCTACTTGTCTTTTCAGTAAGAATTCTGCAATTTTGTGTCTTTAGTTTGATAAGAATGGTAACCTATGTCTTTTAAATATGCCTTAGCCAATTACAGAGAATGAGTGCATAAAACACATTTGCTTGGATGGACAACTAATCCAAGTTAACAAGTCACAGAACTGCCCTTACAATGCAACTCAGCCCAGCTGTGGAGTTCTAGGGCTCGCTGTTCAGATCAATGGTGACAAATGCTGCCCAAAATGGGAATGTGCATGTAAGTTTTACTTATGCAATACTTACATTAATTCAGTTTTATAACAAATTATTGGATTTATAAGAAGATTAAGAATTAAAGTTTCTATTTTCTGGACTATGGAGTAGGAATAGAAGATGGAGTTTATATACATCTTCTCCAGGTTACTCATTGCTTAATTCAGCATAGAAGCCTAATTCTACTTCTACTGAAGTCAAAAGCAAAACTTCTATTGACTTAAGTGAGAACAGCATTAGATCCATAGTAGCAAACAACTGGTGCAAGGACAAGCAATGCAAGTAAATACTTAAGGTCTTTTGATTGTAATGACTGGGAGTAGAACTCTGGGCCCTTTGAAGCACAAATGCTTTAGCAGTAGGACTGGAAAGGAAGCTAACTTTCCACTAGAGCTCCCCATCCAGGAGCAAGCCTAGAAGGGGAAGCAACTCAAGGTCCAATGTGGCTCCTACCCTCCATAACATTTAGTAGCTTGTGGTCCGTGAAAATCCACAGACTCTACCTGTATTAGTCACATGAGTCAAATTCTATTCTTGGATGCCTGCAAGAGGCTCCTATTGAAACATGCAGAATTTAGTTCTTTACTGTCCATTTGCAGTTAACTGATAGTTAGTAGGTACAAAAAATAGGTGAAAATGTTTTGCCGAGTTAGTAAACCCTTAGAGGAAATAAGGTTAAATCATACAAACATTTATGCTATTTTATTTGCATGCTTTATATTGCTCACAAAACAAGGAAATAAGTTAGGAAATGCCTTTATTTTATTTATTTTTAACCAGGTCGTTGTACATTTTTCTCTGATCTGAGCTTTGTAACCTTTGATGGGAATCATTTGGCTTTATTTAAAGAGGCAGCCTACATTGTTAGCCAAACTCAAGATGAAACGATAACCATCCATATCCTTGACTGCAGGAATACCAACATGGTAACTAACTCTGTTTTTATTCTTTATGACCCTCGCTTGCTAAACAAGGTTAAACAGTACAGTGAATAAAAGTATACTCTACAAAGTTTTTATTGTATATGCTTATACAGAAAGTAATATGGGATTTTTAACTTACAAATTATTAAAATACATTTTAAATATCTCTGATTAAAAGAGTATAGTGCTTTTCTTTTTTCATCTTATTGCATAAGCATTCCTCATGACATTACTGCAAGATTACGGGTTAGTCAGTATTAACCTCATAGTATAGATGGCAAAACTGAAATATTGAGAGGTTAAATGATTACACATATATGTGTCACACACACAAATATCCAGGTCCATAACGTGTTAAATACGTCAGTAGAGTAAATGTCAACTTTGTGTATCTTTGTTTATGTGGCTTTACTGTGGGAAACTCCTGTACTTAGAATTAAACAGACTATAGTGATCCCCTCTACATTCTGTTGTATAAAGTCTTGCAGGGTGATAATTAAAACCTGAACTCCCCCTGGGCTCTCACCCTATCATATATTTGCAGGCTACCAGCATAGGAATTGCCAGACTGGATCAGACCAGCAGTCCATCTAGTCCGGTATCTAATCTCTAAAAGAAGCCAGTGCCAGCTATTTCACAGAAGAGTGCAAGAAACCCTGAAGGAAGCAGTTACTGGAGAACTTTCCTCCCCCGCCCCTCCATGGGATAGTTCTCTCCTGATCCCCAATAGTTTAGACATTGGCTTATGACCTGAAAATGAAAGTTTGTACTTCCCAAACTCTTTGTGTTTCCTCCCCAACCTTTACTATTATAAATGGATATTCTTGTTACCCATATAAATGTCTGGCTCGTTTATAAACCCTTCTAAGTATTTGGCCTCAATGATATCTTGTGGCAATGAGTTCCAGTGGCTAATTATGCAGTGTGTGAAAAAGTATTTTCATTTATGATGTTTGAATTTGCTACCTATCCATTGCATTGAATGTCCCTAATTCTTGTGTTACAAGAGGGTGAATAGAATGATGCATATATTCCTGATACGACTTTTCTAGAAAACTTGATATTTTGTGTATATTTATCTTTCCCCCTCATATTTGTGTCTACCCTAAGGAAAACAGTTTGAATCTTTTTAATTCATTCTTTTCCATGCCCCTAATCAGTGGCGTTGCTGTTTATGAACCCCTTGTATTTCAGCTTTTTGAAATGTGATGGCTTAACACAGTTTTCCAGAACATCATAAATTGACACATTTAATGTAGACATCCTGAAGAAATGTTATTCAAATGAACGTTATCCCACAAACATAGCTCATACAAAGAAAGAAAGAGTTCTTAGTTAATCTGTATAAACTTCATTCAGCAGATGTGTTCCTCTTTCAAAAACTGAACATACAAAAATGCCCCTAGTGTCCCATTACTTAAAAATACTACATAATTAGCATGTAAAAAATATTCACATCTTAACTTAAGTTCACAATTTTTGCTTTCTCTGCAGGGTCACTTAAACTTGACTTCACTGTGCCCGGCAATGCTGAATTTAACCTATTTGTCAAACCAAATAATCATTGATCGTTTAAACAGAAAAGTAAGTTCTTGGAGATTTTGTTTATTTCTTTATTTATTTGGTTCTCTCTTGCTATTTACATAATATTTTACTTTCCCGTAATAGAGTCAGAGGTTCTAAGGCCATTGTGATCTAGTCTGACCTGCTGTACACCACGGGCCATAGAACGTCCCCAAAATAATTCATGTCTTTTAGAAAAAACATCCAATCTTGATTTAAAAATTGCCAGTGATGAAGAATCCACCACTATCCTTGGTAAATTGTGCAAAAGTTAATTGCTCATACCATTACAAAATTATGTCTTATTTCCAGTCTGAATGGGTCTAGTTTCAACTTCTAGACATTGGATAGTGTTATACCTTTCTCTGCTAGATTGACGAGTTCATTATGAATAGTTCCCCATCTAGGTACTTGCGGACTGTGATCAACTCACCCCTTAACTTTCTCTTTGTTAAATTAAATACATTGAGCTCCTTGACTGTATCTCTATAGGGCATGTTTTCTAATCTTTTAATTATTCTCGTGATTCCTCACTGAACCCTCTCCAGTTTATCAACATGCTTCTTGTATTGTGGGCATCAGAACTGGACACAGTATTCCAGCAGCGGTCACACCATTGTCAAATTCAGAGGTAAAATAACCCCTCTACTCCTACTCAAGAGTCCCCTGTTTGTGCATCCCAGGATCATATGAGCTCTTTTGGCCCTGGTGGGAGCTTATATTCAACTGATTATCCAAAACAACCCCCAAAAAATCCTTTTCGGAGTAATTTCTTCCCAGGATAGAATTCCCCACCCTCTAAGTATGGCTTAATTTCTTTGTTCCCAGATTTACATATTTACATTTAGTCATATTAAAATTCATATTGTTTGCTTGCACCCAGTTTCCCAAGTGATAGTAGATTGTTCTGAATCAGTGATCTGTCCTCTTTATTATTTACAACTCCCCCAATTTTTGTGTCATCTGCAAACTTTATCAGTGATGATTTGAAGTTCTCTTCCAGATCATTGATTAAAATGTTAAATACCGTAGGGCCAAGAATTGATCCCCACAGGACCGCACTGGAAACAGACCCACTTGATAACAAATCACCATTTACATTTATATTTTGAGACCGATGACTTAGCCAGCTTTTAATCCATTTAATGTGTGCCATGTAAATTTTGTATTGTTTTAGTTTTTTAACCAAAATGTCATGAAGTACCAAGTCAAATGCCTTACAGAAGTATGCCAAATATAGTATGTGAATGCTATTACGTTTATCAACAAAAGTTGTAATTTCATGGGAAAACAACATAGCAAGTTAGTCTGACAGCATCTATTTTTCAAAAACCCATGCTGATTTTCTAAATTATATTACCTTCCTTTAGTTTTTTACTAATCAGGTCCCATATCAGCTGCTCCATTATCTTGCCTGGGATCCATGTCAGACTGACAGGCCTAAAATTACCTGGGTCATCCCGTTTACATTTTTAAAATATTGGCACAGCATTAGTTTTTCTCCCGTCTTCTGGAACTTCCGCGGTACTCCAAGACATGTTGAAAATCAATGTTAATGGTCCAGCGAGCTCCTCAGCCAGCTCTTTTAAATCACTTGGATGCAAGTTATCTGGACCTGCTGATTTTAAAATGCCTAACTGTAATTGCTTCTGTTTAATATCCTCCAGAGATACTAGTGGGATGGAAAGAGTGTTATCACCATATGATGAGACTATATCATCTCTTTTTCCTCTAATACAGAATAGAAATATTTCTGCATTTTTGCATTATTATGGATAATTCTACCTTTTCCATCTAATAATGGACCAATACCATTGTTAGGATTCTTTTTCTTCCTAATATATTTTTATAACTTCTTATTCTCCTGAACTCTACTGGCCATAGCTTTCTCTTTGTGTCCCTTAGCTTCCCTTATCAGTTTCTACAATTCCTAACTTTTGATTTATATTAATAACTATTTGTTGTAAATGATTTTTTTATTTTTTACCATCACTTCTCTAAACCAGGTTGTTGTTTTTAGCCAGCACAACCTTCTTCCGCTATTATGGGATTATGGCTTTTGGGACATTCATACCAGTCCTTGATGTGGTCTTTTGAATGGTTTCTACTGCCCCTGACTGGCTTCCTTTGGTTAGCTCTTGGTCAAGAGAGTTCTTGGCCCCTGGCCTCTAATTAGTGATCTGCTTCAGTCTCTTTCTCTCTCTGGAGGCAGCCTAGTGCAGGGCTGTTACCCCTTCACTATCCCAGACCTTTCTATCTCCCTTTCCTTCTCTGAGCTCTCTCTCTTTTTATAGCAGGTTTTGTTTTCCCTATTGGTTGCAGCTGTGGGTGCCTGCCTCCATGACAGGCAGTTGTGGGGGTGTGGTCAAGCTTCTTGCCTGTAGGCAGGAGAGGGTCTCCTCCCCCTTCTGACTCTGCTCAGCATGAGGTTTGTAGACCCCATTACAGGCATCTGATAAAGTGTCCTTAATTGTTTCCCAATTATCATTCACATTTTTCTGTTTAAAGTCTTCCTTCCACCTGATTTGGCTCAGAATTGTTTTCACCTTTGTGAAATTGGCCCTATTAAATCACCAAGTATATATATATTATGGTTCTGGACTTTATTCTGCTTGCACATTATAAATGTGATCAAGTCATGATCACTTGCACCTAAGCTACCATTAACTTTTAGTTCTGTGATCAGTTCCTCTTTTTCTGTTAGGAGAAGGTCTACTATATAGTTTCCCCCATCCTGGCTGCAACTCTTTTGGAGTTAGGAAATTGTCATCTGTAATGTTTAGAAATCCCCAGGCTGTTTTAGTACTAGCAGCATGAGCACCGCAAGTATATGTTATTCAAACTGAAGTCCCCCATGATCACACAGTTTTTTCTCCTACACATTATAGATAGCTGTGTAAGGTGCATAATAAACCTGTTATATACTGTTTTAATTATTAACATTATAGATTGTCAGAAATTTTCTGGTGCCTCCAAATAGGGATTACACAGTTGCTCATTGGTCTTTTTCTCTGCATTCACAATGGAGTTTCTATAATACTAGCAGTTTGAAATTTGAGAAAGTAACTCATAAAATTGAAGCAACAGGTTGAAATGGGTGGGTCTATTTATGAACCAGAGCACACAGCAAATGAGAGTCATGAATCTTTAGTAAGGCTCTTAATTCATTCATGTATCCTGTACAATGCTTCCCATTTACAATCATGCTGGACATACCTCACTGTCCTAGGGGTGCCCTTATAGCTCCAATCATCTCCCCTTAAAGAGAAGTGTGTGAGAAGTTTTGAATAGCTTTATTTCATTTAGAAACAATTTTATCTATCATAATTTTCCTTGTTTTGTTCTTATTACAGAAAATATTTCCATAAAACCATAGCTTTTTATTATCTGAAATGTTCAATTCTTCCAGTAGTTTGATCCTAGATGGGTGATCCCCCTTAGTGATAGGATGGTCATTTCAGCAGCAACCAACTGGGAGCTTTTTTCTTGTGTGTGTATATATTCAAAGTATATTTTTAAAAAGAAGAAACCCAGTTGTGAAAATTTAGTTCTGAATCTGGGACTCACCCTGTATTACAGCCAAATATTTTGCCAGTGTTGTATAAAGAAACCATAGGGGCAGTCTCAAAAGATCAGTGACTTAAAAGTTGTTTGAAAAGAATCAAATGCTTTCATTTTAGCCCCCTCATCGAGTGCTTTTGTACAAATGGTCAAAGTTTGTTAGGGCAACAGCTGAGTTTTGCGTGGTAAAAGAGTTGCCTAGGTTTTGCATGCCTGTCTCTTGAAACCATAGGTTGGGCTAGGCTGGTTCAAAAGTCAGACCATGTTCACGGGGCATTTTGGAAAACCTGGATTGTCTTTCCAATGAATAATAAAATCAATTCATGTTTCATTCCAAAAGTTTCATGGACATATAGCGATCACAGAAAGTAAAATAGCTTCCAGTATAATGAAGCATTCAGATAACTGCTGTGCCTTTGTTTATACCATCTTTTTAGATAACTGTAAATTCAAGATATGCCTGGCCTACAGTTAGAAAATATGGATTTAAAATTGAGGACACTGGCTTCATGTATATAATTGAGACACCAACAAATATCAGGATTCAGTGGTTTCACAGCACTGGTATGGTGATCATAGAGTCAAATACAACCAGTGAACCAAAAGTCTTGGGACTATGTGGTAAGTAGAGAGTATTGTAAGCGTTCAAATGCTTTGCAGAAGAAAGGAGAAGCTTTTTCCTGGTTACAAATAATATCATGAGCAGGTTCAGGCTTACACGTGTCCGTATGGAACCTAAAAGGATGATCATAGAACAATTTAGATAGTTGTGAATGTTAAAATAGTATAAATATAAAACTGTTGTTAACCATCTAAATTGTTGAAATGCTGATTGATGCCCAGCTTTGAAGTGCAATTATTTTTTCTGGGAATTATACTTTTGGATTTAGGCTATTTGATCACAGGCACAAACACTGAAGTAATGTCCAAATAGATAGCCTAGTCATAAGGATGAAATGTGTCTTACATTAAGGCACCCTTGGCATCAAATGAGGTCATTAATAGATTTAGTGTTTGCTATCCATCAGATAGGAAATACAATCTGCTATTTTCACTTTCCAAAGGTCTGTATTTATTTAATGGGAGGGATAGTGATAGCTATTAACTTCATAGAACCAGTCTAGATTGATCTTGTTGCTGAATTAGTTCAGAGTTGTATGTATGTATGTATGTTGCTGCTGAATTAGTTCAGAGTTTTGTGTGTGTGTGTGTGTGTGTGTGTGTGTGTGTGTGCACGTATATGCTAATAACTTTTAAATTATGATCACTATTAGATTTCTATGGTATGTACACATGGTTTCATTGTTTCTGGAAGTTGTATGGATGAGATGTTAGGTCTATAGCATTATATTAATTGATATAAATCTCCACTCTGACATTTGAATTATCCTCTGCTCTAAAGCAGAGCTTGAAATCAGGAATACAAAGTTCATCATTACACTATCTTGCCAATTTCAGAAAGGGCAAATATGTGTAGCACAGTATCAAATACCAATGATAGCTCAGTCAAGTTCCATGTCCTACAGACAGTAACATGCCTCAGAGAAGGAGAGCTTGAAATTAATATCAGTATAAAATTGATTATTATGTTCTCTTTATTCTGAGTTTTTTTTCTTTCTTTTTTCTGACTTAGTCCTAATCCTTTTTTAATGTCCATCTTACTTAGAATAAACAGAATCAAGAAGATAAAGATAAAATGTTTCATTAGGCCTAGGATCATATTTAGCCTGCACGATTTCTTTGTCTTACTAGCCTGATTGCTATCGCAAAGAGAATCCTGGAATTCAGTAATACATTTCCAATGCACATTGCCTGTTAACAACGTTACAAGACATTTATGTGTTCTTTCTAGGCTGGTGCTTCAAGCGCTTCTTCTGCAGAGGGTTGCTCCATATTTTCCTGACAGATTTGCCCCTATGGCTCCTGATTTCTCCACTTCACTCACATGGGGGAGCTATTTGGTGCTCCTGCTTGGTGGCAACAAGTATATGTCTTGGAACAAGCTCTAGCATAGACAATAGGGAATTGGCCAATAGGGGGCTCAGGTAGAGAACCCTCTGCCCCCCCCCAAACAAATGGTAGCTGTTGAGGCATCATGGGTTTGGGGAGGATCATGAGGGTCATTGCCTGAAGGAGACAGGAAGATAGTGGGAACTTGGGTGCCTCAGTAGGAGCCTTTCAATAACATATGTTTCAGAATTGGAGGGGTCACAATGCGATGAGCTGCCCTCATACCCAAACTTCCTAGGAGAGAAGATCTTTTGGTCTGCTGCTGAAAGCTGCATTTCCAATACTACTTTGGGATCAGGGAGACTACACCCCAGCACAGGATACAGAGGACCCACTTTCATCCCTGACCCTCCCAAACACAGACTGCTGGCTGTGGGATGAGGGGCAAGACTGGGTCTGAATTACACCAGTGTTTCAGAGCCTCACAGCCTGGCCAGGATGCAGAACTGTGGTGAAAGTAAATGAGTACCTCAGTGAGGGATAGCTCAGTGGTTTGAGCATTGGCCTGCTAAACCCAGGGTTTGTGAGTTCAATCCTTGAGGGGGCCACTTAGGGATCTGGGGCAAAATCAGTACTTGGTCCTGCTAGTGAAGGCAGGGGGCTGGACTCGAAGACCTTTTGGGGTCCCTTCCAGTTCTATGAGATAGGCATATCTCCATATATTATTTTTTATTATTATTAAATCTCTTTTACAATGGGAGTTACTCCCCACCTGTGCAAGATATGAAGGTGGGAGAGACTTGCCAGATTGGGCAACAGTCCTGTGGAAAGTAACTCTTTGAGAGGCTCATTATATTCATCCCATTTTGTTTCATAAACTCCATCTCCTCACAAGGCCTCCTTAAGCTGACAAAAGCATCAGCCAGAAATAAGTTTCCCCTATGAACTATTTGCACCTTCCAAAAGATTTCTTCTCTCCAAAGGCCTGTTCTTACCAATGAAATCAATAGGTGTTTTGCCAGTGGCTTCAATGGGAGAAGAATCTGGCCCCACGTATGGGTGAAAAATGATAAAATCAAGCCAATTCCCCTTTCATTGAGAAAGGATTAAATCCCTCTTGAATTACTGGACAAATAGCTTTGGAACTAGTCCATATAAGTACAGAGACTGTGAGAAAAAGGAACTTTCTAAAAGCCCTTTGCAACAAACAGTGCTTCCTAGAAAAAAGGGATAGTGGATTTGTCCATCATGTTGCTTTTATAGTTGATGGCCCAAAAAATAGCTTCCAGAGGTGATGGATGGAGCACCCCCCCACTTTACATTGACCAGATGTCTTGCCATAATCTTTCCTGCCTTGCTACAATATTGCCCCTGTTCCAAGATCTTTCAAGGTTCCCAACTATTTTAGTTTAAAACAGAGATGAAATGTGATGCTGCTTTCTGATCAATGAATGTAGAAAAGACTGGTTCTTTTCAGCCGAGGAGTGATATTAATGTCTCTCTGGGTGCCAAAAGCTACACTTCAATATGCTATCTCTTAAGCCTATAGGTATTCGACTCAGCCCACAGGTAGTAGCATGTTTGTGTGTGTGTGTGTGTGTGTGTGTGTGTAAAAGTTAATACAGTGTCAGATAAGTATGTCTAGGTATTTCACGGGAACTCCTTCTTATACCACAATGACATTTACCCTTTTTGCATTGTCGGTTAAACAGAGAGCTGCTTTTATGTCCTTTTAATTTTTTTAATGAATTTTTGTTTAGTGCTTTTGAAACTGAGTGCTCAGAGCATGGGCATGCCCTAAACAGCTCTCCCAAAGGATCAGTGCATCCCTCCCTTCAATCTTCATGCTATTCCAGATGTGAGTCTCTCCTGAGCAGAGGCTACCAGTTATACCAGTTTATGTTGAGGATGGATGGTTTATGCTATAGGCAGATGCCCCCTTTGGGCTGCAGTACATTATGGCAAACTGGCCAGATTCTGGAGGGCTCCTCCTCTTTCACCTTTACACAGAGGCTGACAAAACTCGTGGGGGTGTGGAGTGTTAGTCCCAACTCTCTATTAACATCCTTATGGAAGTTCTCATGTGCATGGCAATAGAGTTAACTGCCAGCAAATGGTAGTAGAGTTCACTGGCTGCAGAGCAGGGCACATGTTCCACCTTCTGTATGGGTGGTGACATAATTCCTGCTCTGAAGTCCATGCCAGGAGCATCCATGAGGAATTCTTATAGTACTTTCTTACTTCATAGGGGTTTGTGAGATTACATACATCAAAGATTTCAGAGTAGCAGCCGTGTTAGTCTGTACCCGCAAAAAGAACAGGAGTACTTGTGGCACCTTAGAGACTAACAAATTTATTAGAGCATAAGCTTTCGTGGACTACAGCCCACTTCCTATATGAATCCGAAGAAGTGGGCTGTAGTCCACGAAAGCTTATGCTCTAATAAATTTGTTAGTCTCTAAGGTGCCACAAGTACTCCTATCAAAGATTTTGAGGCACAAAGTTATTATGTTAATGGGGGCCACTTAACATATTAAGTTCCTTAGTACCTAAGAACTCATAGGTAGAGAATTCCTTCTGGAGCCTCTAGATGCAATACATCTGCTTTCACCCATCTTTGGTACACAAAGCAGAATTCTGCCTTTTCTTACTTTGTGCTCCTTCTTTCTTCCATCCTTTACATTTCAAAAATAATATTTCTTTTCCTTACTTTCACTTTGCTTAACTTGTTTGTGGATGAATAGTTGTGCATTTTGGTCCTACTAACAATCTGCCACATTTTGTTAGACTCGGATACTAATATGCTATGTATATAGTTCAATACTTGGGGTATGTCTACATTGTGATAAAAGACCCACAGCAATGAGTCTCAGAGCCCCGGTCTTGACTTGGGCTTGTAGGCTGAGGCTGCTGGGCTATAAAATTGCAGGGTAGACATTTGGGCTCAGACTGGAGCCCAAGATCTGAGACTTTCCCCGCCCTGTGAGCCTGAGTCAGCTGACCTGGGCCAGCCACGGCTGTGCCGCACATCTTTTACTGAGTGTAGACAAACCCTGTGCTTATTGATTTTAATCAGAAAAGTTAGCTAATTTATTTGAACTTCAGTTATGCATCAAGATAAAAAAGTGCACAACCCACAGCAGTGCTAACATGTTGTTACTATGATCATATGCAGGTTTCTGTGATGGAAGCTCAGCAAATGACCTGATGCTGCCCAACAGAACAGTTTTAAGCAAAACTGATGCTCCATCGAATTTTATAGACAGCTGGCAGGTGCCAAGCACATTAAAGTATGTTGGAGAAGACAGGCACCAAGAAACTAATTGTTCAGTCATGGACTGTTCCAGGTGTTTCAGCTTGGTGTTGAACCAGACCTTCAGTAGCTGTCATCCTTATGTACGTTAATTATTTCAGAGGTTTACTGTATTAGAGAGATTTAATTTTGATAGATTTTTATTTATTTGATATGATGTTTTTAATGTAGCTAAATGTAATAATGCATCATAAATGTCATGAGTGATATCTGTGCATCCTGTTATAGCTTTACATTTGTTGCAGAAAATTAACTGAAGAACGGAGCTGATCAATATGAGACTTGCATTACAGCAGCTGACATTCAAAATCGGTGGCTGCCATATAGGTTTAATATTAATAATACAGTTTTATTTGAAAGTGACCCCAGTAAAGGCACTCATGTTTCTGCATCATATAAGACAAAAACAGTCCACTTAAAATCAAACAGATGACAGTAGATTAGTAGATTATGATGAAAAGTGCCGGAAAGGTATGGGAGGGAAAGACAGTAAATGTGGGTCTTATAATGGTAATTCTAAGAATACAATATATATAGACAAAGGAGAAAAGGTTTGAGGCTCAAATAGGTCTCAGATGTAGCCAGCGGTTATGCTTTAATGGGTTTTAAAGACCAACATTGCCAGCTCACAGTCAGCCAGTATATAGCAGCCAATTTAACGATTGCACAGAGAGTGAAATATGCTCATGATTGTTCAGACTCATGAACAAATGTGCTGGTACATTTTAACGGAGTTGCAGGCCATGAACAAGCATAATAATCAATATTCTTGGTCAAGGTAGCATGTAAAGCGGTCATGGGATACATAGTGACATAAGGTACAATTTTCCCAGTCACTTAAGTCCCATTTTCAAAACTGATTTAGGTATTTAGGAGCCTAAGTCCTATTGGCTTTCAGAGAGACTTAGATTTCTAAGTGAAAATGGGACATAGGCGCTTTTAAAAATGTTACCTATGCAAACTGCAATTTAAACTCTTTTATGACACATCCAGCACTTAAGGGAACCTGAGCTCTCTGTTCCATATTGGCTGAGCATTCCTCAATGGGAGCCAAGGAGCCTTGCTGTAGGAACAAACCTATGAGGTGCCTTCTGCCACCTCTAGGCCTGATCTCATTTTAATGGGTGAGCCTGGTTCAATACAGTCTTACTCAATTTTTTACATAACTAATGATTTCAGTGGAGTCTCACTGTTGTAGAAGTAGAGTAACACAGTGGTGAATTGGATCTTGTATACTCAAGGTTGGGAGCTGCCATCCAATCCATCTATCCCATAATAGCCCCACATGGCACCACCTTAAAGCGAATAACATACACATAATGCACCAGTTAGACAAAAACATATTTTTGACAAACTGTGGAGGGAAATCATTTACAAGGTAGAAACATATTGGAAAACCAATGAGAGCTGTAGGTAACATGCTGGTTTGTGTCCCTAGCTGCCATTCTTTCCAGCTGTCTTTTGGATTAGTCTGGATTCTCTTCCAACCATCCAAGACAGGGGTTCTCAAACTGGGGGTCGGGACATCTCAGGGGGTCACAAGGTGATTACATGTGGGGTCATGAGCTGTCAACCTCCACCCCAAACCCTGCTTGCCTCCAGCATTTATAATGGTGTTAAATAATATATTAAAAAGTGTTTTTAATTTATAAGGGAGGTCGCAATTAGAGGCTTGCTATGTGAAAGGGGTCACCAGTAAAAAAGTTTGAGAGCCACTGATCCAAGAGCAGGCACTGGAAACTTATCATTGCTTCTAGATGTCTCTCTCTAAAGGAGACTACACCTAGATACCCTGCATTCTCACACATGAAATAGGAGGGTAATGCTAGATGAAAGGCTAAAGTCTAGATGGAAATACAGGGGAAAAAGGAAGAAAAACAGAGAATAAGGTATTTCATGACAAGAATGATTATGCTTCCCATTGGGAAGAATACTATTACTTTTTGCCCTAAGCATCCCAAATTACTTGGTTCAGGGAAAATAAGAGTTCCCTGCATTCTCTTTACATTCAGAAATGTTCATTTTCAGATGCCCTTGGAAAATAAATCCTCTTCATTTACTTGGGAAGGCTGGGTGCCCAATGTCGCTTCTGTACCTTCAGTCCAGCCGGGCAGACCTTGTGATTTCCCTGTCACTAGCTCATATAATTGCATGATAGGATCCCCAAAGTAGTGGAGATGTTCACCCTATTGCATCACGATATGAAGGTACATTCACTGTGCAACATTAATCCATGTATTTATTATTTATTAGGTTCCACCTGAATTATTCTGTGACCTGTGGGTTCAAGATGTGGAATACATTCAGAATCCTTGTGTAGCACTGGCTGCCTATGTGGCCATGTGTAACAAATTTAATATCTGCATAAAGTGGAGAAGTTCAGATTACTGCTGTAAGTACTATGTTCTAAGGTGTATTGCATGAGGTTTCTTTAAAGCATGAGTTATTGCAAGTCAAAGATAATGCAATGTGTTTTAGTGTGGTGTGTTTATAGAAATAGATCACTTTAGCTGATCTACCTGCTTTGCAGCATCACAATACATTTAGGATCAGAGTTCTTGCTTAATAAGTGCTCAGATGCCATGGTGATGAATGATCTATTACCTAGAATCTAGACAGATAACTAGAACAAAGACAAGTGGTAGCATGCTAAGATATCTGCAGGAGAGAGTGAACAATGGAAAGGATGTTTTTTTCTTGTTGCTCTGGTGTGAGCCTCTCTGGCCCATTCTCAGATTCACACTAAAGAGCTTTGAAAAAAGTTTCACCCAGCCTTCTTTGGCTGGAGGAAGGACCGCAGCAATGAGGGTGTTTGGAAAGTAAAGGGCACTAACTGGAGAGAGAGAGAGAAGAGGATCTTGAATGAATACTTCTTCATAAATAGTATTAAAGAATGCCTCAGAGACAAATATGGTCTGTATGTACCAGTATGAATATACGTGGATTACAGCTACCATCTGTAGGTGCTGTAGATGAAGGAGTGCATGGCCCAGGAGAATGATATAATAGAAATGGAACAGGGAAAGTTCTGTGGAAAACAGTACTTTAAAATCATGACATATATGATATTTTTATATACAGTATATATGCGCGCACTCACACACACTCTCTCTCTCTCTCTCTCTCACACACACACACACACACACACACACACACACACACACACACACACACACACACACACACACACACACATATATGCCACACAATATTTGGAAATCAAATAAAAATCTTTCAGACAGGCATATGTGATATCTTTGTAAATAAAAGGGACTGTGTTTTTGGGCAAGGATTTTTAAGTAAAAATACAGTCTGAGTATAGAAAACTGTGAACTACAAAGCAGATTGTAGGGTTGGTAACTTTCTCAACTGATACTGCTCTAACTTGCAAATTACTATTTTACTATAGAGCTCACAAAATAAATTTGGAATATAGTCAAGTATTTGAAACTTGGTGAAGAGACATCACCCTCTTTTATTGTTATACCATAGTGACCTCTGCTGGGGGTATGTAGTAGGCAAAAACAGTGAAATCGTCTTCATATTTTCTGGTCGCTAAATGGAGATGTGTTGTGATCCAGTTTTTAAGAGCCCAGAATCCTGTGATTATAGGGGCATCGTGGATATTTCCTGTGGGGTATCATGAGTATTTTTGGTAGTGATGAGCTGAGTAAAATCAATTCCCTCTTCAAACTAACCCTTAGGGCATTTGTTTTAACTTGAGCCTTCCCCATTCCTGAGCAAGCACTCCCTCTGTAAACTGTGTTCTGACCTCCCATCATGGCCATCATTCCAGTTAGCAACTTTGTGTGGGTTAGGCATCATCACATCGAGGGGTGTAGTGAGCATGCTGCACTCTGTGCTGATCAGACTGCAGACTTGCAGGGCCTCAATATAGGGTGACCAGATGTCCCGATTTTATCGGGACTGTCCCAATATTTGCTTCTTTGTCCCGCGTCCCGACCAATGTTTGATTGGGACACTGGACAAAGAAGAAATTTTCCCTTCCGCTCTGGCGCTCGGGCCCCCCTCGCCCCGGCTCCGCCCTCTCCTTCCCCCATTGGCTCCCTCTCCAAATCCCCACCCTGGCCCCGCCTCTTCCCCAGCATTCCTCCTCCCTCCCAGGCTTGCAGCATGGCAGCGCAAGCCTGGGGGGAGGGGGTGGTGGCGGTGCCTGGATGCTGGAGCTGGTGAGTCAGCTCCAGCACCCGGGCACCGGGCGGGCAAAGGGGGGCTGGCAAGGGAGGGAGACAGGGGGGCTCAGCTGTGAGCCCCCCGCTGCGCCAGAGGGCTTCTGCCCGGGCTGATGCACCCAGGACTGGGAGTGCAGCCTGAAGGCTGCTCCAGCCCACGGGGCAGCGAGGTGGGTCCGGTCGGGGGGCAGCGCGGAGCGGGCAGGGGCCAGGTGGGCGGCGCGGGGGCCTAGGCCGAATCTCTGCTGCTGCCGGGGAGCCCCGCGCCTCTCCCTCCCGCTCGCGGCTGCGGCTCCTTCCCGGCGGGACGCGCCCCCCGGGCACATGCGGCGCGCGTCCAGCTGCTCCTTCCCGGCGGGAGGGAGACTAGGCGCGGGGGATGTGCGCCGCATGTGCCCGGGGCAGCGGGAGGCGCGTCCCGCCGGGAAGGAGCCACAGCCGCGAACGGGAGGGAGAGGCGCGGGGCTCCCTGGCAGCAGCGGGGATTCGGCCCCTGCCGACCCCCCCCCCCTGGCTCCTGCCTGCTCCGCACTGCCCCCGCCCAGACCCACTGCGCCCCGCATATGCCCGTGGCGGGCCAGGGGGCGGGAGGCTCCGCGGGGAGGGCAGTGTGCGGGGCCTGCTAATGCCCCAGGCCCCTTAAAACTTTTTTTTTTTTTGCTCCGCCCCCCCCTTTTTGCTCCGCCCCCCCTTTTTGGCTCCGCCCCCATCCCGATATTTTATGCTGGTAATCTGGTCACCCTACCTCAACACAACTTTTTAGAACTAATGTCCTTTCCCCACCACTCTCAGACCAAGAAGATGATGATCCATTTTTGGCTAACATTAGTAGCCTTGCCATTGTAGATTCTTTAGGAAATATGTACGCATAATAATCGTAGAAACCATTAGAGTAAGGAGACTGACCATTATTAAAACTAAAAATCTCTCCCTTCAATGCTATGAGCTGGTTGTTGCGGGACAATGACCTTCCACAACACTCATTTAATAAAATTTCTCATTTATTCGTTAGCACCGATAAACCTGTAAAAAGCTACCATATATGAAAGAAGAGTAATATTCTCCTAAGGTTTTCAAGAAGTATGATTAAAGCAAGCACATTGTTTTACACTGCAAGTGAAAATAGAAGATTTGAGATTTTAAAAGAAGAGTGATCCCCAACTGCTGTAAAATTGTGAAAATTGAAGCACTGATTTTCACCAGCTGAGGATCTCATCTTAGGTGTTCTGCAGACAGAACTATATCAAAGTGAGTTGCTGTAAACTAGAGACTAGATGTTGTCATTTAAACCGACTACCCATTCACACGCCTCATGTAACCATATTTGCAGCTGTTAGAAGAGAAGAACGTGAAAAAGCAGTTTGTACTGGATACAAAAGACACCGCACCAATATGTATCATCCAACAGAATCATTAATGCCAATAGCTACTAAGTATGTCAGCATATCAGTAGTTCTACTCATAATCGTTTGGGTGAAAAGGTGTTGAGTTTTGTTGCAACTTTGTGTAGTTGATAAAGATTTGCCAGAGCCAGGGGTGGCCAACCTGAGCCTGAGAAGGAGCCAGAATTTACCAATGTACGTTTCCAAATAGCCACAGTAATACATCAACAGCCCCCCATCAGCTCCCCCCACCAGCTCCTCCTGCCCACCGGCAGCCCTGCCGATCAGCTGTTTCATGGCATGCAGGAGGCTCCTGGGGAGAGGGGGAGGAGCAAGGGCATGGCAGGCTCAGGTGAGGGGGCAGGAAGGGGTGTAGTGGGGGAAGGGCCTGTGGCAGAGCCAGCACCTCCCAGCATGTCGGGAAGTTGGCACCTGTAGCTCCAGCCCCGGAGTCGGTGCCTATACAAGGAGCTGCATATTAACTTCTGAAGAGCCGCATGTGGCTCTGGAGATGCAGGTTTACCACCCCTGTGCCAGATGCTACAGTAATCAAGATATTTGTCATTTCATTTCCTCTGGGAAATATTCAAACTATTTCAATAAAAATATATTTAAAGATAAACCTACATGCTTAAATGTTTTAAAAATCTGAACTGGTTTGTGAGGGAGAAGAAATTGTGTGTTGGGATGGTTTCTCTGGCCCTCTGCCCACTGCCCCCCAAAAGGCTAGCTATTGCCTGGGGAAAATATGTTATGTGGGAGGGAAAATGAGTTAAATTGTTTACAAAGTTTGCTCTTGACAATTTTGTGTAGATTTGTTGATCACTTCTGATTGCATATAGGAACTGAGCAATGCATATCAATGTAACGGGGGGGGGGGGGGAATTTCACACAGCCCTGTTTGTGCCCTTCTGTACCAGACAATACCCTTATGTGCTAAAGATCTTCAAAATGTGGTCTATTTTAAGTGTTTTATTTCTTTGTTAGCCTTTCCCTGCTCAGAAGACACCTCCTACCAGGCCTGTATAGCTGCCTGTGACGTTCCAAGCACTTGTCAGAATGGTGAGCCCACTCCTCAGGATTCAGAGTCCTGCTCCGTGCTGACAGAGGGCTGTGTCTGTTCTGAGGGGACCATTCTTCACCGTGTTCACTCCGCTCTCTGCATTCCAGAAGAGAAGTGTGGTATGTATTGATCTCCCCTTTTTGATTTTTGCCATCTGTCAAGTGATGACCACATTCTTGAGCAGGCTTCACTAATTAGTGGAGTTCCCTATCTGATGGCTGGGCTGATGATGCCTAACTCAGAGGTACTCTGGAGTGACAGCTCCAGCATTGCAGCATATCCTCCCAGTGATACTGACTCACACCCATCTTCCCTCTTACATTTGGAGTGGTCAGCACTGGCCATTAGCCCAGATCCCGACACTAGTTTGCAATCACACACATGCCATAGAGCAACAAGATTGTCAACTCTGAAACAGCATTAAAATTTTCTGTCTTCTATTGCAATTATTTAGCCTGCACAGACAGTTCGGGAGCACCCCACGCAGTAGGGGAGATTTGGAAAACCTCCCTTAGCGGATGCTGCATGCACAAATGTGTTGACAATGAGACCATTATTCCTGTGGAATACAACTGCTCAGATATTCACGATTTAGACTGTCAGCGCTTTGGGGAAGTGGCCCTGATTGTTCCTGATGATCAGACCTGTTGTCCTCAAAAGATCTGCAGTAAGTATCCTTAATAAAGTATATGAAAATATGAAGTGTCCTTTCTGGCATATCCCACTTCCTTTGTGCTATGGTTTGTTTTTATACTACACGTGCTATTTTGGAGGTCAGAATGGTGAAAGCTGATTTGTTATGCAGGAAAATTCTTATAGTGGCTGCCTGGCTTCTTTATGTGGATTTGAATTTGCAGATGGATTTGTTGCTTTTTTGAATGAATCCTACATCTAGCAACTATTGAAAGCAGTTATAGGCTAGAGTCTGTAGATTCTTTTAATTAGTCAATAAAAATAAATCAACAGAATAATTCCTAATTTGGAAGAAATATAGCGATCATTTACCCTCTTTGCAAAGTAACTTGGTAGCAAAAAATCATATCAGAATTAGGGAAACTTTTTATATTCATATATTTCTAGAAGATCCCACATTCAAGAGCGAAGGTTGCAAGTTACTATCATTGTTCATGCCTATGGCAGATTGAGATCAGATTGTTGCAAAGAGTTCTCCATGGGGAATAGATTTTTAAAGTTGGATTTTCACAAGTGCTCAGCTCTAGCCTAATTCTGCTTCCAGTGAGAGTTAGGCTAATGCTGAGCACTTTTAAAAATCCCACTATTAGCCTTTTTGCATGTGTTTTATTATTATTTGGGTTTTTTTTAACAATGAACCAGAAACACAACTTGATGTTTTCTATTTAGCATAAGAGACCTGTACTGAATATTGTAGAAGTTCATCATTTCTTTTTTGTATGTTTTTTTAATAGTTTGTAATCAGAGCTTTTGTGAATCCTTTATCCCTGAATGTAAGGGCCTGGAAAAGCTAGTCACTTACTATCGTGAAGATTCCTGTTGTCCCAATTACACTTGTGGTAGGTATTTTATGAAGAAATAAAAACATAGAACTGTTTTTGGCAGAAATGTCTGCATTTTGCAATATTCAAACTTATTCTTATGTGCTACAGATTAGAGGTTCTTGCAGGATTTCATTGTGTGAAAATTTTGGAGTGAAACTATAAACCATTTGCAAAAATGGATTGAGGTTCACAGGAAAAAAATGTCAGTGCAGACATCATCATTATGCCTGTATACAGAGCTCTCTTTCACTTGTAAACCCAGGGCTGGATTCTAGTGCATCTTGTGCAGGTGCACTGGCAAAGGAGCCTTCTGTGTAAGGATCAGGCAGAAATATGACCTAGCACTCTGTAGAGTGCTAGGCAAGGGCATGACTAACATGCCTACCTGTGTTCCTCTGCTCTAAAGGGCTATGTCCCAGTGACTTGGGGTTGCAAGACTATGGTCTCCTCTCTGCCTGCTGGTGCCTGGAAGCAGGCATTAAGGTTAGTGCATGCAGCTCCTTCTTTAGTTCAAATGTAAAGAGTGCTGATGAGTTTGCTACCTCCTGAGCTGTTCTGTCTGTGACTGTCCTGCACAGATGGCTCAGGAAGCCCCACTCAGCTGCTCTCCTCCTCCCAGTCTTAGGTAAGAAGAGACAGAAATTCCTCCTGTGCTCTTCCCTTCACTTTATTTTCTGCACTCAGTTTTCATGATGTAGTTGTCTACTTACCTTCCTCTGTGGTGTATTTAGTTGAAGGGATGAAGATGAGTGGTTACGGAGAATGTTATTTACACAAAAGAGTCCAGAATCTGGGATGTAGGTGCCTTTTGGTTTATTATTTCATAAATCTAAATACATAGATACGTTGTTCTGAGATTGGCTTGGCGTTGGTGATGCTATGGTGCCTCCCTGCTTTGCTCTCTCAGGCAAGGGGGGGGCACCATACTTTTGCCCAAAGATTGACATTTAACAAAAAATGTTTTGTGCTTGTTTTAGAATGTGACCCATCCAAGTGTGAACCAGTGGAGCAGAGTCAGAACTGCCGAGAAGACCAAACCCTGATTGCTGCTCGTGTGGAGGGGACCTGCTGCATATCTTATATATGTGGTATGATATCTTCACTTAATGTAACTGTGTGTGTTAGCATATAGACAAGCATAACTGGATAATCACGTATCATTTAAGGCCACAGTGGGGCACCCAACACAGCAGTGTAAAGCCCGGATGCCATTTAAAAACTGTTTGTTGTGTGTATAGGACAAGGGAAACGGAAGACACCATCCCATGTGTGTTTTTTTGGGGAGCTGCAAAACAGCCCTGCATGTTGTTGTAGCAGAGTTGGGGATTCCATGGAAGGGAGATTAAGGGCTGGGCCAGTGGGGGCCATGCATAGTGTAGATCAGCAGCTCTCAAACTATGGAGGAGGGGGCTCCCAAAGGAGGCACAGGAATGCCTCAAGGGAGGCATAAGCAGTGTGCCTTTTTTTTTTTTTTTAAAGAGCTCTGGCTGTCAGCCCTGGGTGGCTGGGGCTCACCTGTGAGGCAGGGATAAACGGGACAGCTGGAGCCTCACCACCCAGGCTCGGGCTTTCCTTCCCCCCGCTCCCTCCATTCCCTCACCAAGAGACAGCCTGGGCTCAGGCTCCCCCCACCCCAATTCTTCACCTGGAGGTGGCAGGGCTCCAGCTGTCAGCCCCAGGTGGCAGCAGCAGCGCAGAAGTGACAATGTGGCGCTAAGTCTGCTGTGAAAAGTGATATTGATGAATATCACTTTTCACATTGCCACCCTTACTTCTGTGCTGCTGCTGGCGTGGCGCTGCCTTCAGAACTGGGTTGCGGTATATGTACTTGGGGGGGGGGGGAAGGGCGCATAAATGACTACAGACACAAAGTGTCAAATAGCTGGGGTTTCAGTAAAGACTTCCACCTGGGACAAACCTTAAATGCATTTGTACCAAAGGAATTCTTCACCGCTGACAGCTTTCTGTGCTCACTCTGTTAGGATGGAAGCTGTGTGTTGAGTGTGGAGCTTTCTCCTGCACAACCCATTGTCCTTTTGCCTGTCTGATGTCATAAATCTTTCAACTAGAAATGCCTGTGATACCAAAAATTCAATACTGTGTTTTTGCTGCAAGTTCAAGTAAGAAGATACAACAGGTGTCAGGGATAAAGCCTTTTGTTGGGAATCAAAGATACAGTACACCCTCACTATAAAGCCTTTAACAATTATGAACCTTGGGCTATCGTGAACCTGGTCCCTGGATCCCACCTGGAGCCCCGCCGCTGCAGCAGGGAGCTGAGAGCTTCTCTGACCCTGGGGTTGCGGCAGGGGGCAGAGAGCTGTCTGCTCGGGCTGTGGCCCCAGGGCTGGAGGAGTTCTTAGCTCCTGCTGCAGGGCTTGAGGTATCAGTCCAGCAGTGCTCTTTCAGTATAGCGAACCCCTGGCTATAACAAACAAATGGCTTGGATTCCCAGGGGTTCATTATGGCGAGGGTGTACTGTATTTATATTCAGGCAGACTGAGGGTGCTGCTGAGTGACTCAGCAGGCAAAATACAGTTACAATTAGTAAGATCTTGTGTGCTATGTCTCAATAACATTTTCAGTTCCCTTCCTTTCTTGTATTTAAATCTTTGTCTTCTTCAGCATGTGGGGTTTGCTCTGATCAGATACCAAAATGTCAGGAAGGAGAAGTGCTTACCGTGGATGGCAACACTACGGATAGATGTTGCCCTGCATACCAGTGTGGTAAGTTGATTTGATTTGATTTTTTGTGTGTGTGATTCTTAAATGAAAATAGTAGAGTCACTGCACTAAATTTCCTAGTAATAAATGTCCAGTGCTATAAATGGTGGAATAGATATATCTCTCCTACTGTTGGGATATAATTCTGTCCTCTCCAGTGCTGAACCTATACTCTTATAATGTTTAAAATATCATGTTCATAAAGCAGCATCTATACATCTATGTCATGCATGGGTACTGGTCATTCCTGGCACTGAATAGTGGAGATTAACCGAGATCAACATGGAGCATTGTAAAACAATTTTAAATGCAACTCTTCATACCCCGCCCCAGCTGGAGCTTTTCATGAGTGAGCAATTCATTGCCTGTGCTTTGTGTTTCTGTTCATCCAAAAAAAAAAAAATATTTAGAACCACATGTTGAAGGTATTTTTTTCTTTCTTTTAGTTTGTGAAACTTATCGTTGCCATGAATTCCAGTGTGCACTAGGGATGTCTTTGGTGGAAGTTTGGAGCCCAGAAAAGTGTTGTCCGTATCGTACATGTGGTAAAATTATCTGTTTTCATTTTATCTGTGTTAGATCCTGTTGAGCTGGCAAGATCTCTGTGGCCTTTTAGCCTGAAGGCTACAAAATAATCAGTTATTCAGCTGTTAACCTGCCCAGGGTACAGGCTGTTTTGGATACATGGAGAGGTGCTGGTGTGCAGATGAACTAGGGAGTAGCCAGCTCAAAGCAAGGAATCTCTCTATCTAACAGATTTTTTTCTTTTTTCAGAGAGATCGTAAAATAAATAGTTCTAATAGCTACAGGGCAAAGTGGTCTATAGGATCCATTTATTTGGGATTGGGGGTCAGGCTGGAACAGAAGTCAGGTGCAATTTGTGTCCACAGTATTGGGCTCAGCAGGAGATGTTTCAAAAGCCAGCAGGGCTTCTGTAGTGAGTACTTGGGGCTGTTTGACACTTTTTTTGTTTTTAATGCAAATGGCAAGATACTTTTCTGAATGACAATTTCTGTTTTTCTGTTTTATTTTAGAGTGTGAATGTGATACAGTTGCTAAACCTCAGTGCAAACTGGTATGGAATCCGTCTTGTTAAAATTAATTATTTTAGAATTTTCTTAGCAAAAATATTTAAAGTGTCAGTAAATTATGATGAACTTCTTTATCTTTCTCCTCTTTTTACATTGCTTTAGTGGATAGATTAGATTAGATAATTATGGCATAATATAGTTGAAATGTTAGTCATGAACATTTCAGTTGTTATTAGAAACATGGTTTAAAATCTAAGAAAAAAATATCATGCAGACTAAAATGACTAGCAGGTATCAATTTGCTTTTCTTTTTTAGGATCAAATCCTGCCCTGAAATATACATATACGGGAACTGCATGCACACATCAGAGGGCAGGATTTGGCATTTATTCTGTCAGAAATTAAACACTTACATTATCATTAATTTAATACTATCCTGTCATGATGAATATGTCAGTGTTTTTTAAACATCAGGCTCTGAGTCAGTAAAACACTTAGTCATGTTTCAATGGGACTGCTTACGTGCATTCTTCTCACGCGCTTAAGATTTGGCACATGCTTAATTACTTCGCGGGATGAATACATTTTGAATTCACTGTGATTATTTTATCCAGAAAAAGGATCCTTGGAATAATCAATAACAAATGTAATTTAACATCTTAATGAACAAATAGTATTTTTCTCTCCAGGAAATATTATAGTCTAACTATTTAGAAAAAGCTAACAATAAAGCTGTTATTAATAGGTTTTTAGAGGTTTGTTTGGAGTGGGGTGGGGGGGAAGGAAGGGATGAATTTGATTAATCTTAGTGCATATGAAAGAAAATTGGCCAATGTAAAACGTAGGATCATATTCTCTGCTTGTATAATTCCATTCACATCAGTGGAGTTATCCCAGCAAATGACGTGGCCCATACAGTAGGCAGACTTCCATTAACGGGTGTGCCACTGGATTTCAGTCTTGACCTGCCATGGCCTTTCCACTTCAGTTTCAAACTCTTCTTATACTGTAATCATTCTCAGTTTGGAGGCACAAACAAATGTCCAATAAGTCACAGCTACTAAACTAATTTTCACTTGTGAGTGACCAAAGTCAGATTCCACTCAAGGCTTCAGAGGTAAGAGACTACTGTATTAACTATGCTACTTAGCCCTGAAGTGAAAGTTTAAGGGAGAAAAATCAAACAGGCAAACACCTGTTTGTGACATCACATTATCTTTTTTTTCTTTTGTGTGGATAGGGGGAGAAACTGCAGATAGATGAACAGTTTCAGAACAGCACAGAAAATGTTTGTGGCTGTACTAAGTACAAGTGCGGTAAGTCAGAGAAGAGTTTGTGTCAAAGACATATCCCCTACAGTGCTAAGGGTGGATCACCTGCTGTGGACCATGCATTCACTTCTGAAGCCTGGCACCGAGGGGCGAGAATTCATTGACATACCCACACATAGGACTGTGGGATGAAACAGAGAAAAAGGAGGGTACATGTTAGGCTCTCACTAACTGCATAGTTGTGTACAGCCTCCCCCTGCATACCTGGAAATAATTCCCACAGCAGGAGAGCAGAGCAGGGCAATCGGGGACATGAGTTGAGGCAGTGCTAAGATGCTGATGAACACCTAATTCAAGCAGCATGTTTCTCTTCCTGGGGCTCAGTCCTGCAGTACTGAGCACTAGCCCCAGCCCAGCAAAGCATGTAAAGGATATGCTTAACTTCTAGCCCTTGAGTAGTTCCATTGATCCATTGTGAGGCTGTGGCACAGGTGCTGCAAGTTAAGTGTGTGCTTAAGTGCTTTGCAGGATGGAAGTCACAATGCTCAATTCTGTGCAGAATCATATCTCAGAAAGTACAGAATGGGGCCAAAAGAGCCTCAGACTTGTGCTGCTCTGTGGAGCAGGAATTCACACAAGGTACTCAGTAAGCCACTATTAAGGGTTGCAGGTGTGTGCCTGTCTAGATGGAGTCAGTGGCACCTTCTGCAAAGACATGTTGTTATTTCTGGTCTAGGGGCTTGTCTACACAGACATTTAGTTCTTGGCAAGCTGGGGTGTGATTTTTATCCTGTGCTAGCCGGCCATGCTCTATTGCCTGCATTCACTCTGCTGACACGCATTAACTGTTTGTTAATTTGCTTTGATCCAGTCCTGTTTCAAAGAGAAACAGGGCAGATGCAAAGCACAACACTGCACATGAAATGCAATCTGTTAGGTCTCCACTTTCAATTCCTGCAGATCTGCAGACTGTAGTATGTGTGAAGTTCAAACTCTTATGTTGTACCCTGATAAGATTGTATGTCAGGAATTCGTCTCCATTATATAAACTTCAGTGTGTTTCCCTTTCACCCAGATGTATACAGCCAGAGGAGTGTATACGGGGCTTAATTTGGAATGAAAGAGGTGCTGGGATCAAGCAATTAGGTGCTGGGGCTCAAGCAATTTTTTTGCTTTCATAACTGACGCAGCAACCCAGAGGTGCCGGGCTATGAACTGCCAAGCCTAGAGGTGCGGGGGCTCAGTCCTGGCAAGCCCCAGCACAAATTAAGCACTGATTGTATGGCCTTTTGCCTGCAGTCATTTTAAGGCTCCTAATAATGGAATATTCTATCCACTTCTACATATCAGGCATCATTATGGTAGGAACAATTTTGGGTCTGTAGTGAATGCAATTAAACATTCTTATTAAAGCTATAGGGCTAGGTCCTCAGCTGGTGTAAACTGGTGTCGCTGTATTGAAGTCAATGGAACCATGCCAATTTCCTTCAGTTGAGAATCTGACCCTATTTTTTTAAAAAAGATATATTAAACACCAAATTAACTTTTGACTTCCTAGTCACTCTGTAATAAACATTACATTTTGCTTAGCTGTTGTAAAGCCAAAGTGATTTGTGTGAGTGTGTTGTATATTTTTATATACTGTTGCAGTGAGAGACAAGGTGTGTCTGAGTAACGAGAGAGGAGTACTTCGTCCTGGACAGACAATTATGGAACACACACCTGATGGCATTTGCCATACTTCTTATTGCACAAACATGATTGATCCCTCCACCAAATACTATCGGATAAATATCTCCTGGACAAACTGTGTCATCAAGTGTGAAACTGTAAGAAATTCCAAATTTTAAACATTCGTATTGTGTTTAGTAATCTTGATTAAACTATGACTTTCGCTGATTATATTCATAGGAACTGGGTGCTGAGATTAACCAACTATGAGCTACTTGCTTAATGATCTATTGTAGCTCTTCTGATTAAAATTGTGTACTGTTAATAATAATGTAAACTTAAGGTCAAACTCTGGCCCCCATTAATGCAGCCAACTTAGTGCTTCTGTATGCTGGCTGGCCTAGACCTATGCAGTGCTTTCCTGTGCAAATTATTATTGCAAAAGTAATCTGCATGAGTTGGGGGTATAGGAGGCTGTGGCAGGCTGGATCATAGAATATGCATGGTAAACTAAGCAGACTTAACTTTTGAACCCTAGACATCACCCCAGAATAACCCCTGTTCAGTTCTACTCCTGGAGGACATGTGGATCAGCCGCTCTATGAGTTGGGATTAGACTTTGCCACAAAATTCAGATCCACATTGGAGCTGAACTTACTCAGGGCTGCTTACATAGGGCTTTTACGTTGGCCCATTATAGAAGTATGACTTAGCTTGAAAGTCCGGATGATGATCTGAGTGTCCAGAGAATGCAAGGGGGCTCAGAACGGGGGCCCATCTCTGGTTTCAGAAGAGCCAGTAGTGGTGTGTAACACTAAGATATCATGATGAGAGGTATAAATTCCTAGAGAAGAAATACAACACTTCTACCCCACTTTCCCCTCTAGCCTCAGCTTCTTTGCTGCGCAAATACCAACTAGAAATTGGATCTAGCTAAATATTTGTAAAAATGAAGAAAAACTTTACTAGAAATCCTGTAAAAATGAACTATATAACCTCCCACCCCCATCCCCCACACAACCAAAGTGCCATCTTGTCTCTGTACAAAATACTGTCAATTAATCCACAGCAAAAGTCTTTTTCTCTGTCTTTAATGTATGAATTTTCCTGAATACCTATTGATTACAATGTGTAATACATCAGAATTCAAAAGCACATTGATTGTTGGCTAAGCAGTCACATGCATTATTTAAAAATTGCAAAGGGCTCTGTTCATCTCTCAAAGTCAGTCTCTTCGCATTGATGGCAGTGAAAGCTGGCTCAAGCTCAGTAACATCTTATAAAAAGTGAGTGTATAAGCGGTAGAGTGACATGTAAAATAGTAATTCTAAAAGCTTCACACCAGCCTGGAAAATCTAACCCGTGACACTAACATGGTATCAATATATTAAAAACAACTGTAATATCTATTCTCTGTCTTGTTATAGAGCAGGACTAACATGTTTGATTTTTGCAGAATCAAGTATATGAGCCTCCAAAAGATTTAACAACCTGCTGTGGTCACTGTAAGAATGTATCTTGTCTCCACACTTTCAGCAATGGGACAGTCTCCAATTTTAAGGTAAGTTTTTGTTTTAAAAAAAAAAAAAAAACCTTTGAAAATACTGAGAAGTGACCCAAAACTTAACTAGATGCTATATGCAAATTCTGACATCTGACTTGGGCATGGTTCCCCATTGCATGTGCATTGAAGGACATATTTAGCCTTATATTAGCAATGCATTTATGTTTCAACAATAATAATTGAACTGATGACTCTTTAAAAAAAAATGTAAAAACAAACAGAAAAATAGGCTCTCTTGCTATATCACTGAAATAGATTACATCTTGATTAAGCTTTTTAGTGATCCTCACTATAATTTTATGCTTAAAAAGTTCCATCTAGATTGTATTTTGCAGGAGGTATCTTTGTGTTAATTCAAATAGGACTGTGTGTAATTGCATTGTTTTCAGAAATAAAAATAACAACTTGTGACGTTTTGTTTCAAGTTCTGATGATGGTGATATTTTACAATGTTTAAACAGCCTGGTACTACTTGGATTTCAAACTGTGTGAAGTATGACTGCACAACTACAGCAGTAGGACCAGTTTTAATTACATCTTCCATCAGCTGCCCACCCTTTAATGAAACTGAATGTGTGAAGGTCAGTGTTTTTAGACAGTTTATTCCATTGTTATGGTTTATATTTGCATTTGACGTTTTATTTTTGACAGTTCTAAAGTCTTCCGATCATCTCAAGAAGGGGAAAAATTATAGTGTCTGCTTAGATCTTTAAAAGCAAAACGTTGACTGCTCTAAGTATTCTAACTATACAAAACTTTTGCCTACACATTCGCTGTGTCAGTAAGCTTCCTGGGCTACAAAACTGTAAAGGACACTCCATATTCTGAGAGGATACGTCCCCCTTTCAAGCAGGTTTGTAATGCCAAGCTTAGCCTGACACAGCTGTCCAAACCTGAAAGCACTTCTGGGTTTGATCATTGTCACAGCTGGGTCGTGAGTGACTAGACCTAGTAGTCAGAGCCACAGTCTATAGCAGGGGAGGGCAAACTTTTTGGCCTGAGGGCCACATCGGGGTTCTGAAATTGTATGGAGGGCCGGTTAGGGGAGGCTGTACCTCCCCAAACATCCAATTGTGGCCCAGCCCCGGCCCCATATCTGACCCCACCCCTGCTTCTCACCCCTTTATGCCCCCCCGGGACCCCTGCCCCATCCAACCCTCCCTGTCCCCTGACCGCACCCAGACCCCCTGCCCCTGACCTGCCCCCTGCCGCCCCATCCAACCCCTCCTCTCATTCCTGACTGCCCCCTGATCCCTGCCCCCATTCAACCCTCCTGTTCCCCACCCTCTGACCGCCCCACCCCCTATCCACACCCCCGCCTCCTGACCACCACCCCGAACTCCCCTGCCCCCTTACCGTGCTGCCTGGAGTGCTGGTGGCGCTACAGCTGCACCAGGACAGGCAGCCATGCTGCCCGGTAGCTCACAGCCCCGCCGCCCAGAGCATTGCGCTGGTGGCACAGTGAGCTGAGGCTGCAGGGGAGGGGGAACAGCGGGGGAGGGGCCGGGGGCTAGCCTCCCCAGCCAGGAGCTCAGGGGCCGGGCAGGAGGTTCCCGCGGGCCGTAGTTTGCCCACCTCTAGTCTATAGCCACAAGATAAGAGTCAAGAGTTGGCTTGGTCAGCATAGCAGGGGGTCAGAGGCAGGAGAAAAACTGGAGATCAGGAACCACAAATCATATGCCATTTGTCAAGCCAGTTCAAGATGCCAGGAAATCAAGACGGGGAGCAGGAAGCACACAGTGCACAGCAGGGTGGAACTTAGTTGTTCAGACAGCTTCCCGTTCCTGCTGTTGGCTTAAGCAAAACAACTTGGCCATTCAGCCACTCTGGGACTGTGCCAATCAGACCTCAGGGCTCGAGCCTCACACTGGAACTGGACTTTGTGGGTCCCAGGTAAGCTGTTGTTAGTAGGCTGCCAGATAGGGTTGCCAACTTTCTAATTGCACAAAACCGAACACACTTGCCCTGCCCTCTGCCCCCTCCCCTTCTCTGAGACCCCATCCCCACTTACTCCAGCCCCCCTCCCTCTGTTGCTCACTGTCCCCCACCCTCACTCACTTTCACTGGGCTTGGGCAAGAGGTTGGGGTGCAGGAAGGGATGAGGTCTCCAGCTGGGGGTGCGGGCTTGGGGGTGGGACCAGAAATGAGGGGTTCAGGGTACAGGAGGGGGCTCCAGGTTGGTGCAGGGGGTTGGGGTGGGGGAGGGCTCCGACTGGGAGTGTGCACTCTGGGGTGGGGCTGGGGATGAGGGGTTTGGTGTGCAGGAGGGGACTCCGGGATGGGGCCAAGGGAGTTGGAATGTGGGAGTGGGCTTAGGCAGCGGGTTGAGGTGTGGGAAGGAGTGCAAGCTTCGGCTGGGGGTGCAGACTCTGGGGTGGGGCTGGGGATGAAGGGTTTGGGGTTCAGGAGCGGGCTCAGGGCTGGGGCCGAGGGGTTTGGAGTGTGGGAGGAGGTGCGGGCTCTGGGAGTTTGGGTGCAGGAGGGGGTTCCAACCTGGGACAGGGGGTTGTGGTGAGGGTGGGCGTGCAGGGTCTGGGAGGGGGGTTGGGTGCAGGAGGGCATTCCAACTGAGGCAGGGGGTTGGGGTGCGAGCTCCGGCCAGGCAGCGCTTATCTCAGTCGGCTCCTGGTCGATGGTGCAGGGGAGCTAAGGCAGGCTCCCTGCCTGCCCTGGCTCCACGCTGCTCCCAGAAGCTATGTCCGGCCCGTAGGTGCATGGGAGGCTCTGTGCGCTGCCCTCATGCCCGCAGGTGCCATCCCCGCAACTCCCTTGGTTCCTGGCCAATGGGAGCTGCGGAGGCGGCGCTGGGGGTGGGGACAGTTTGCAGAGCTTCCCTTTATCACCCCTGCACCTAGGGGCCGAAAATGCCAGCTGCTTCCAGGGAGCTGCACGGATCCAGGGTAGGCAGGGATCCTGCCTTAGCCCTGCTGCACTGCTGACCGGACTTTTAATGACCCGGTCAGCAGTGCTGAGCAGAGCCGCCAGGGTCTCTTTTCGACCAGGCATTCTGGGAGAAAACTGGATGCCTGACAACCCTACTGCCAGATGGAGGGTTGGACTGTGGCTGTTGGGGGCACTGGGTCATGACAATCATAGACTTCTCTTTTCTAACTGACTTACTGTATAAGACAATTTAGCTCATAAAAATGATGGAAAATTTTAGCTGAATATCAGGAAAATCTTCCCAATAGTAAGATATATGAGACTGTGGTATATTCTTGCAGAGGAGGGGAGGTCATGAAACCTCCATTGGTCTGAATGCATAAAACTAAGCTGGACAAAGTAACCAGAAAATGTACTCGGTGGAACAATCTTATATAGTTCTCTCTTAATTCTGTGGTGGGGTGTGCATGTGAGGGTACTAAACCAGGGAACAGTCTTAAAGGAACTATGCATCTGTAATACCCCTTCCTAAATAACAGGTGTGGAGTGGTCCATCAGAAAAAAGAGGCCCAGTTAGGTAGAAGATATTTTCCATTCTAGCCGTTAAAATGGCAGATGTGGAAGAGCAAAGAGGGTTTAGCAAAAGTAAAGTTAGTAGAAAAGTCTCCTCCTTTCATCTTTTGGAGTTTTTGAGAAAGCAAGAAAGTTTCAGTATTTTTTTGGTGATCACCATGTGAGAGACCTGATGAAGAAACAAAGTTGAAGAGATCACTCTGGCTTATAGGAGTGAAATGGGACACTGTAACTGACCCAGTACCGCGGTGAAATTATTTGAGAATGCTTTGACATAGACTGTAATTATTCTGTCTACTTTACTCTAGTTGGTGCTCTATCTTATAATGTCAAAGACAGTGAGCCGTGGGTAGAATGTACATTTTGCTGAGCAGAGATTTCTTTTTTATGAGAATTAACTCAAGATCAGTTTTCTGTTACCATAACTGTGGTCTGCAAAGAATCAACATTTAATTTCAAGAATCACATGGTAGAATCTGAGATCCCACAGTTGTTTTCTGTTCTAAGTTCTGCTCAGGTACCACTGTGATAACTATTGGTGGATGATGATGATTAATGACAGCTACTGAATATTCACATGTGTTAATAGACTCAAGTTAGATCATTTAAGGCCAGTTTCTTCCCTGATCCAAACCCATTGAAGTTAATGAGGTTGCATGGAATTGTAGATCAGAATAGAATAAGGGAAGTCACCTCTAATAGCACTGGTATGGAGGTGCTACGATTAAGAAATTATTCTAATGTTTTTGTTTTTCTTTTTTGTTTAGATTGGAGGTTATGTTGTGCCCTTTCTAGAGGGATGCTGCAAAACATGTGAGTGACTAATGAGACTTCAGGAATCAGAAAAGTCCATTTAGTGTGTGATTATAATAGGAGCAAGACTGGCTTACTGTTGCATGAGGGCTTGATTCTGACCTCAATGACACTAGAAGAAGGATGGCCTTTACTAGTACTTTTCAGAAGTATATTGACTGGAGCTAATGGAGTTAGACTAGAGTAAAAGTGGTGTGAGATCAGACCCAGGGTCCTTTTTATGGTCTAATATGATACTTCCAAAATCCAATGAGACAAAGTCTACATTAAAGTTACAGAGTTTTTGCCATTGACTCTTATGAGGTCAGTATTTGGCCTGATGGCTTTGAAGTACACCTATCCTCTCCAAATTAACCTGCAAATGAGTGCTTAATTCTACTTTAATCTTTCAAGATCAGTGTTTTATCTGTTCAGGTATTCTTGTCGTAAGTCACAACAATTGAATAAAATTATTTGTATTTCCTTTAACATAAATTTTTAAATCCTATCTTCATACCAGTAAAGATGTAAATGAATATAAAATTTGAATATAATATGAATATAAATAAATAGATGTTTATGGCAAACATTATTTAAACTCATTTTACAACTCATATGCAATTGACTGAAGTAAAATGGAGTTTGAGGAGTCCAATGCTGTGCAGATTACCTTTAAGAGAGGCAACATGTTCTGGGAGACTGACCAACAGGTTAGGAGGTAGTAAGTCCTAAACTCTATCCCCAGGTCTCCTAGTGACATGCTGTGAGGAGTTGGCAAATCACTTTGGGTTAGGTTCTGTCACCTTACTGATGCTGTGCAGTGCTTTACTCATCTAGTAGCTCCACAGAAAGGAATGGAACTACTTGTGGAGTAAGGTATTGTACTACTCAATATGAGCCAGGTTGGCAGAATATGGCCATTGCCTTCTCTATCTCTGGTTTTTCATCTGTAAAATGGAGATGCTCTCCCTCAC
Organism: Malaclemys terrapin pileata; assembly: GCF_027887155.1. Lineage (NCBI taxonomy): Eukaryota > Metazoa > Chordata > Testudines > Emydidae > Malaclemys > Malaclemys terrapin. The sequence goes on along the minus strand of NC_071508.1, from coordinate 50,015,900 downwards.
AGTTGTGTTGAGGCTCACAGGAGCAAGCAAACTTCCCAGAGGATTGAGAGGCTCAGTTAGCTAATATTTGTGCTGCACCTTGCACATGTAAAGTGCTGTAGAAGTGAAAGAGATGTTCCATATCTTAGAAGTCACTGCTACTAGTTTTAATGTTTATTCTGAAGAACCACATTTTTTCTTTCTGCTTCAGTAAAGTTCCCCAGTTGCCTGGGAGGTATAATAAAATCATGAAACGTATGGCAGTGACTTCTAAGATATAGCACATCTTTTTCACTTCTATAGTACTTTACATGAGCAAGGTGCTGCACAAACATTAGCTATCACACGTAATTGGTTTAAAGGGACATAAAATATTACAATAAGCAGTGATTTCCCCCTCAAAATATGGTGCTGATTTATATTATTTAGAGTTATTTTAGATTCTACTATATAAACATAAACATTTGGTCTCTTTTCCTCTATCCTTATTTTGCTTTTTTAATTTTAAACTAGAAACGAATGATCTTTTTTTTTTTTTCTGAGGAGAAAAATTGTTGATTAAAAGGAGGACGAGGGAAATCTGGTGGCTATTTATACTTTACAGGATATTGGTTAAATACAATTAATTCTAGCCCTGAGTTAAGGCAATAAAAAGAGGTTTTTCCATGATTCCATGTAACGACACTATAAGCTCATCTATGCTCACATGATCTCATAGATCAACATATTATCTGAGAGTCCTGAAGTCTTCTTTCTTAAATGCAGAATTGCACATTATAATATAGCAATACCACACATTTATTGTGAAGCATCTCATTCCATACCAGAATTTGTTGGGAAACATTTTAAAATGTAATGGAACTTGTAAATTCTCAAAATTTTGAAGTCGGCGGCTCTAACTCTTTTGCTGCCCCAGGCAAAAAAGAAGAGCGCCGCCCCGCCGTAACACCCACCCCCCTGAGCGCCGTGCCAGGCCGCTCAAACCCCCGCCCCGAGCGCTGTGCCGCGCCGCCCAAACCCCCGCCCCCCTGAGCACCAGGCCGGGCCGCCCAACCCCCCACCCCCCAGAGCGCCGCGCCGGGCCAGCCGAACTCCCCCCCCCCCACCCACAGCGCCATGCCGGGCTGCCCAAACCCCTGCCCCCCATGGAGTGCCACGCTGGGCCGCCCAAAACCCTGGAGCGCCGTGCCGTGCCACCCAAACCCCCGAGCGCCGCGCCACCCAGCTCCCCCCCCCCAGCGCCGCGCCGCCAAAGCCCGCGCCGCCCCGCCCTGCCGAAACACCCCAGCACTGACCGGCCAAAACAAACAAAAACAACCCACCACGAGCGCCCCCCGCCACCCCAACATTGGCCGCCCCTTCTAAGGTGCTGCCCCAAGCACGTGCGTGGTTGCTTGGTGCCTGGAGCCAGCCCTGATTGGAGGTGTGCTCTAGTGGTCACAGACTCTTCTGACCATTCCCCCAAGCTTGTTCTCTTCTACCCCATCCCATCCAACCTGTCACAGTCTTGTCTTTTTCCCCACACTAGGCTGCCCCTCCCAGTCCCATTCTCCTTACCTTGGCAGTCCCTATCTCCACTTCTCAAGATTGTCATTCCAGTCTCAGTCTCCTTGCCCAGCAAGTCCTAGTCTCATCCATCTGGACTCCCCATTCATTCTCTGACCCTCAGTCCCAGTCTCCTTGCCCAGCCATTTCTAATTTCCAGCTCCTAGTCCCCAGTATCTTTGCCTAGCCAGTCCTAGTCTCCACTCTAGCCCTTTCCTGACTCCTCATCTGATCTGTCTCTCTCTCTCCCATCCTGACCTCTAGCAGATGTTGCCCATATTTTCCATCACCACTGACTGTCAGTTAGGGTGACCAGATGTCCCGATTTTATAGGGACAGTCCCGATATTTGAGGGTTTTTTTTATATGGGCTCCTACTATCCCCCACCCGTTGTCCTGATTTTTCACACTTGCTATCTGGTCACCCTTCTCTCAGTCCTAGTGTCCATCCCTGGCTCCTCATTCAATCTCAGTGTCCGTTCCCCCAGCTCCTTGTCCTAGTCTCTTTGCCCAGGCAGATCCAGTTCTCCCCCCACACCTTGTCTCCTTATCAGATCTATCTCCACTCCCCTCCCCCCCCAGCTCCTTCCTCACACTCCACTAGTTCTCAATTCCAGTCATCCTCCCTGGCTACTCATCTGATCTCATTCCCCGCCCCCCCACTGGTTCCCAGTTTCCCTGCTCCTAGTCCCTCCCCAACTCCTTGTCCCAGTTTCCTGGCCCAGACAGATCCAGTCTCTCCACCCTGGATCTCAGGTCCATTCTACGGTCCTAAGCCCAGTCTTCACTGCAGGCTCCAAATGCCAGTCATGGTCTCCCTCACTATTCCAATTCTCAGTCCCAGTTTCCTTCTCTCCATCCCTGCTATCCTCCAGTCCCAGTTTCCACCCCCATCCCTGAAAGGATCCTTGTCCCAATCCACTTTCCCTGCCTCCTCCCACGGGTTTGGTTCTTGTCCCTGCTGCATTAAAATCAGGCAGCTTCTTCCTCTACACTGCCTGGGCCCAGCAGGGAGGTCATTGAGAGCACAGGAGAGACAATCTCCCTCCCTCAGATTTGGTGGCTGGACCCAGATCCAGCATGGCCTGTAGCAGCCCAGAGCTGCAATTGCAGGGAAAGTCCTGCACAGCCCCAAGCTGCAGCATGCTTAATGTGGATGGAATCCTCAGGGAATTTAGGTACAAAAACCTAAGAAAGCTGTGTTAACGATGTGAGAAATCACGTTTTTCAAAGGCTTATCATTTAGCCAAATGTGGGTGGATTTTCATGGGGACAGCAAAAAGGCCACTGCCCTGCCAAATTTTGAGCCTCTCATCTAAATCCTGGGGGCTCCAGAGCTTTTAAACGAAAAGGTCACCAGAACTTTGTAACATGGGCAAAACAATGTATTTTTCCTTAGCCCCATTCTCAGAAATCACTGAATGTTTTGTCTGAAAATTTCCAAAAAACTTTACTCTGAGGCAGACACCTGGCATGGCAAAATTCAGCACAAATGATTAACTTTTGGCAAAGTTATAGGCAACTGAAAATAGGGTATTTTAATGTGCTGTGTCAGCCAACCACAATGGTTGATGGTACTACCAGACCCACATATAAGAAGACAGATGAAAGTCCCACACATCAGCATAAGCAGGTGGAATAATAGCCTAATGAGTTCTGAGGATAGTAGGGATTCAGTGTGGGGGCGGTGGTGGGGGAAATGAAGATGCTACACGCCTGCTCCATGGAAGAGAAACACAGCAATCTTTGGTAGTGGTGGGAGGGGACTTCATTACCTCCCTGGGCAGCCTCCTTGGATTCCAGTCCTCCTGTCTTCCTGCACTGGGGTTACCAGCTGAAGAGCTGCTACAATGGGAGATGGGTAGCCAGGATAAGGGTTCCTCATGTTTTTATTTAAGAATTACATTTTTGGGGTAGTAGTGGCTGGAAATCACACTAGGGAAGATCAATTTCCTCTGCCAACACTCTTGTTAACTAGAGAAAGAGGAGAAAGGATTTTGGGGTCCTTTGTCCTGGTGGGCTCTGTCCTTTGCATGCCAGAAATCTGGTTCAGACACTTGTCCCTGGTTCTGAAATACATTTTCCCCATAACTGTGCATCCATTCAATAGTCCCAGTTGCCATTGCCTCCCCTGACATTAGCCCTCAGGGCACTGACTGCCATTTAAATCAGCTAATCTCTCCAAGAGCCTTAAAAAAAGCCATGTACTTTCTTGTCAGCTGGTAAAATAATTTGATATTATACTTCCAGAAGGGCCAAAATTAGAACCTTTTTGTGGATTTAGACAAAACAGGGCCATTTCTTTTGGGCGTCATTTTCCAAAACAAAATCCAACCAGCAAATTAGAGCCACAACTTTTGAAATTTGCATTTGCAATGTGTAATACCTATTCATATTTTTCAATGGATAAAAATAAATTCAGAATTTATATTCCTAATACAACTGATTGTATATCTGTATAACTTTGTAGATCCAACATTTATTGTATGAATCATATGGCCCAGACTAAATATAAAAAAACCTGTGGCAATAAGAATTTCATGATCAATAGTAACTGCATAAGACATTTTATGAATAGGATCACTAGCATCTTGTCTTCATTTGAAATACCTTATCCTCATGAATCACTATGATTTTTCTCTCTAATTTTTGCAGTAAAACTGCAGTTTAAAACATTCCCCTGTAATGAAATCTACAGGAATTTCACAAAAACATTGAGAACTTTCAAAAATAACTCTTGTGGGAAATTATTCCTTCCATCTCTTGGCCCTAAGTCTAACAGTAACTTCGAGGGCCAGATTCACCAGTGTAAATCAGGAGTAACTTCATTGAAGTCATCAGAGTTAAAATTAAGGTAAAACTGGTGTAAGTGAGGGGAGAATAGGCTCAAAATACATCACAAGTATCTAAACAATATTGTTTGAGTTCCTCCTATTCTTGCTATTGTTTTCTAGATATTTTATATTTAATAACTTACTGCATCATAACACAATGAAATTTTAAGTCGATTTCCTTTTTTTAAGTTCCCTTTTCAAACATGGGTGAGTCTGACCATAAAATGTTGACTAGTGATAGAGGGAGCCTTTTGTTTTATGTGTAACATGTTCAAAATGTAATATTCTTACCAGGTTCCGGAATGTCATTGTTGTTCCCATTTCCCGTTAGCCCAGTCACACCTACAGCTAGCGCTAACTGTAACTCAGGTACATTTTCTTGGAAATCAGTAGGAACAAATCAACCAGCACCATTGTTGATTTCCAACAATGTACTCCCAATAGGAGCATCAGGCCTCATGTCATCAAATCATGTTTGAAAGCTGCATTGTAGTATTAACTTCTCATTGTTCAGAACAGCTCAGATATGTTTGTTTGTTTTTTTCTTTTCATTTTGCACTGTATGGGCAGTGCATTGTTGTTAGCCAACAATGTACTGTTGGTAGTAAGCATTTGCATAGTATTTAGTTTGCTGCATGTGTATTTGCTATGTTTAGAAAGTTGGCTAATCGCTTTATGTTTATAGTGCTGTAGAACGTAGAGACTAATTGCTTTGCTCAGTAAAGCTTACTGTTCAAATAACTCTTTAGAATATTATGAGGCATTCAGCGGCATATGTACAAAAAGCAGTTCATATTTTCTAATCTATTGAAATCAGGACAGTATACTGGAAATATATACCAAAATAATTGGAGACAGACAATAACAATGATAAGTATCTGCCTTACAACACATGGTATGAATGTTAACCTTCACTACATTAATCTTGTGAAAACACAAGTACACTTTGCTACATAGCAAGTTATATTGACGGTAACTATATAAACGATAATATATGCTGCAACATCACTGAAGGCCAGATTCTGCATTCATTTGCACTAATGTCAGTCTGGAAGAACTCCATTGATTTCTGTGTCATTCATCCTTATTGACACCCAGGTAAATGAGAACAGAATTTGCCCATCAGTAATGTTACAGCACATATTATTGTGTATATAGTTACACGGTGCCCATGTCTCTATTGGAGGCCTTCATATAACGTGTTTGAACCAAACAGAATGTACAGAACAATCTCATTACAGTACATAGTTACCTACAATGTCATATGCTATCTATATGAAAGTTGTTCAAACTATGCATGTCTGTCAGTAAGTGTTACTAAGAATCGTCAACACACACATGAAAATACTCTGCATTCTGCACTTGTTTCTGAGAAGTGACACACTTGCAGTGCAGCCAAGATTAACTCAAAGCCATAATTGTACCTGAAGAATTCCCTACCCCAGGCATCATCTACAGTGTGGTAAGAGAAGGAAAGAGCAGGAATACAACTGACCATTTTCGGATATGATTCAGTTGGCCACGGGCCATTTCCTCGGAGACAAAAGGAACAATGGTGAGTTGTTTCTTTTAAAAAATGTTATTTTATCTTTTCTCTGTTTGACACGCCTAGTGGGCTTATTGCTTGCTTATTCAATGTGCTTTTATCCTATTCGAGATATAATTCATTGATACTTTTGCCATAGTCAGTAGCTAACTATTTTTTATTGGAAAAGTAAAGGGAGGAAATAATCCTCTTAGAAAAAAATACACATTCTAAAAATCTCTACTGTACTTGGAGTCAGTTATTTGTCAAAACTTACATTTGGTTTTCTTAGAGAAGCAGCATTTCCTAGTGGTTAGAGCAGGGAACTGAGCATTGGGGCTCATGTGCTAATCCAGTCTTTGCCATGATTTAATGTGTGACTTTGGGCAACCAATTTGTCTTTGTTTCCCTGGGGATATTAATATCCACCTTTTGTATCGAGTTTTGAGTTTCTTGGATGAAAGGCACTACCAATGTATAGGTGAAAAGTATTATGAAGCCCGAAGGGCTAGATCCACAAAGACAACTTAGGCTCAGAGTTGCAACACCTAACTTTAAGTGTTGTGATACCTATTGGAATCTAGAGGCCTGAGTTAGCCACCCAGGCTCCCTATATAATACATGGGGAGAGATCAGTGCCTAAGAATGCAATCCACAAAAAACAACACTCCAAGTGGAGAGCTGCCTAAGCTAGTTCACAGGAAATGCCAAGGAGTGGGGCAGGGCCAAAGCCCTGCCTCTCAAATGGAGTTATGAACCTAATTGGGGACTGGAGGGAGGCAACTATTTCTGCTCAAGATTCTCAGCCATGAACCCTCTCCTGGAATTAAGTGGTTAAGCATCTTCTCCCCGCACCTCCCACCCCAAAAAAGAGCTATTCCTCCCCCTTCATTTGAACCTTTAGTCAGAGCTAGAGCACTCAGCCAGGATGTGGAACACTGGGGTTCATATCCCCCCTCTCCCTGATGTGGAGTAGGGATTTGAATCCATGTCTCCTACTTCTCCAGCAAATGCCTTAACTACTGGGTTTTTGGATATTCTGAGGTGGCGCTGTCTCAGTCTCTCTTGTTGAAGCTATTCAGTTTTCTATAAATAACAAAATAGTCAGTTTAACAGGGAATTGAGCTTGGGTCTCCTGCATTCAAGGTGAGTGCCCTCATCACTGGGCTAATGGTTATAAGGGGTGCACCAACCACCTCCTCCTCCATCTGTTGTGTTTTGTGTAGGGCCTGATCCCTGAGAATGTCCCCTGGATTAGGCCTGGGGAACGCCTAATTTGAGAATCTCTCCAGGGTTTAGGAATGAGATAGGTGCCAAGTGTCAGGATTTAGGTGGCTGAGCATATGTTCATTGGCAGATTTTTAGGTGCCTAGGGGACTTTTCAATGGAAACTTAAATACAATGGGAATTTAGGTGTCTACAGAATTATGTGACTGCTGGGCTGGGGTTCTGAGGATCTAAATTTTGGACTTAGGCACCTAAAGTGGCAGTTAGGTGCCAAAATCCGTTTGTGGATCTAGACCTACGTTCTACAGTATGATGCAATATGGGATCTGCAGAAGAACTGCAGTAATTCAACTAATAGAATGGACTTTTGATTTCTCTTTTAGATTTCCTCTGTGATGTGGGTTGTCCAGCAGGAAGAAGATCATTTCCTTTGCAATCAGACACAATTCTTTCACTCCTGCAACCACTGAACTTTCTGCATGATCTCTCTTCTTCAAATATTCAATATTTCCCCCTTTAATTATGTTTAACCCTTTGTTCATTTTATATATAAACAGATATTTTAGAATGTGTTTTATCTATACATTTTGTATCCTTTTTCTTGTAAAAATAAAAAAAATACAGATAGTACAAATAAAAATTGGAATTAAGTATTTTCTCTTTTTACACAGAAAGTATGAAAACACAAACCTTCTCTCAAACCTGCTTTACATATTTGGCAAATCCGTGTGTTGTAAGGTGTTTATTACCAAAAATTGCAACTTTGATTAAATACAATAGTTTGATAGTGTTATGGCAGGAAATGTATTTAAATGTACTATCAATAGTCTTCTCCCAGGAATGGTTACTGCATTTTACCTTCAGAAAGCATTGTATTATAGGTAACGCATTTTCAGAATGACAGAGGCTACAATACTGCTTAAGTGGCTTATAGATTTTGTCCTTAAAAATTATATATCTGGAATAAATACATTAGAAATATAATTGAATATATAAGAGACAGTGGACACTGTCATTGATACGTGGAATAATTACACATTTTAAAAGCCAGGATTTAAATACAAATTGCCTCTTTGTCAAAGAGGTTTTGGTATATGCTGTGTTGTATTATTTATTATCTTCTTTTGTATCCCTTTAGCCCATAACACATATAGGAACATTGCTATTTCTGAAATGTTCAGAATTGTGAGCTGATGTTTTTCAATCAATGCATACTTTGCAGGTAAGGAAGATGGGAAATTTTGTAAAAAGGTGACTGTTAGGATGACTATCCGCAAGAATGATTGCAGAAGTAACACACCGGTAAGTAACTATCATCATTTGTTTCAGGGGAAGGTCGGGGGGGGGGGGGGGGGAAATAAGGAAAGGTAGGCATGAGAAAAGGTGTGGTGGGAGTTTAACTCTGCTATTGTATGCATTCTATGTCTGACTCGGCCTCAGGGCAGAAATTGGCATGTACCACAGATCGATCTGTAGTGGCTCACATGCAGTGGTCATCATTTTAAAAAGTCAACATTTACTAATAGCTACAATGCAGTAGTATCTCAAATACCAGTTATACCGTACATTTATAATAGGAAATACAGATCCAGACCTTCAAAGCAATGAGCACTTGTCTACCACTGAAATCAATGGGAATTGAGGGTGTTTAGCACTTTATAGGTGATACCCGGTGCCTTACAGTATTTGTCCCTGGAAAGAGATGTCTTTTTAATAGTGATGACAGTAAACAGTGTATTTAGCCTGTAAATACCACAGGATAGGGATCATGTGTCCTTAAATTCTTCAAAAGCATCATGCTCACCCGTGGCACTATCTGTAGGAAGAATGAGGCCATAATCTCGGTGCTGGTGATTCACTACGTAGACTAATGACACTTACTAAGACAATGTTAAACCGAATGTTTTGTTCCAAGAGTAAATGAACATGGGAAGTTTAGTTCCAAATTGGCCCTTGGGGTGGAACTGTTCATTGCTGCTCCTCTGAGAGACCAGCCTTACTGAGCAGCATGGCAGTGAGGTGTGTGTCAGGGAGGGGGAGTGGGCAGGAAAGCAGACCCAGAAAGGCAGGGTATGTGGGAAGCAAGCACTAGTCTGAGGGTCTGGAGAGACATTCCAACATGGCCATAGGACTTTCCTCCTCCTGAGTTAATGGTTGAGCAGTTGGAGGAACCCATCTGTAAGGTTAAGAAGTGTTCTGAATGGAAGAGATAGCCCATGGACATAAAGGAGCTACCAGGTGAAATTACTGTAAGCAACTGTTACCATGTTATTGGAGTAAAGTTCTTCAGTTTTCCTAGGGAGTGTTTCTGTACCCGAACATTCCTCCCTGATGTAGCAAAGAAACTCCAAAGGCCTCATCATGTACTACAGCCAGCCAGTGACACTGAGTATTGTGTATTAGCCAAAGTAACATTATGAATTCTTTACAATTAAATCTCAGAAAACCTTTTGTTAGAGCTGAGTATGTTGCATAGTGGCCAAATCTTAGTCTCATTGAAATCAATGGAAAAATTCCATTTAACAGGTCCTCAAAATGTGGGCCTAGCTGAGTCATTTTATTATTCACATAGGCTGAGATTTTGAAAGAGGCGTAAGGTAGTTTGCTGCCCAGATTCCATTGAATTTCAGTGAGATTTGGGTGTCTAACTCCTTTAAGACCTCTTTGAAAAATCTCAAACTCAGGTTTTTTAATCATTTAAATGCAATGATAATTTAAAATGTTCATTAACAGGTAAACATTGTTTCATGTGATGGAAAATGCCCTTCTGCTAGCATTTATAACTACAACATCAACTCATATGCAAGATTCTGCAAATGCTGCAGGGAACTTGGGTTACAAAGACGAACTGTGCAATTGTACTGCAGTGGCAACTCAACATGGGTCAACTATTCAATCCAAGAACCTACAGACTGTTCTTGCCAATGGTCTTGAAACAATATTTCATAAAAAAGCAGCCAGTGAGTCCGACTATGGAAGATATACAATTATTCTCAGTATGATAAAGATATTTTTTATATCTTGTTCTTAGAAAATACAGTTATCCATCCACTGAATAGTATCATTGTTCAATATTAAAAATACACAGCTATTTTGGACTCTTCTAAATTTTGAAAGAAAGGATTTGAATCACCCATTTAAAATTATCTTAATGTTCCCTTCCTAGGAATCATCTCAAGAGTTCTTGTGATATGTGCCAACATAAAAAGGAAAGGGATTTCCTTTGAAAGAGACAATCAGAGGAATAATGCTTTATATATTATTTCTAGAGGTTCGATCCATTCTTTGAAAGCCACCCAATGGTGTTTTAAATACCTGATACATAAAATGATCTGGCAGTGGTCCAAGATCTTGAATGTGTTACAATAGTGAAAACACACTTGATGCGTATGAAAGAAAATTATATGGAAAATATTAGAAGAATATCCAGTTAAAATCAAATTGATATTGCAAAATAAGGGACTCATGAGGAATTAAATTATAGACATATTTTTACCAGAGAAACATTTTCAATACTGATAATTGTATATAATATTCCCTGGTAACAAGTTTGATTTTTCTAATGTATTTTACATTGTAGTGTAAAACCATTATGTCAAATGTGTAATGTATAGGAAATATAGATTTTTTGTTTGTTTTAGGTTATCCAGATTAGATATTGGTAATAGATTTATCCAACATATAAACTGTATGATGTAAACTGAAAACATACAAGTTTATCAAATGAAAAACACATTTCTCATTACAATTATATAGATGCACTTTATCTAAACAAACCCTTGCCTTCTAAAGTGCACCACATGTTAAATGTGACTTGTACTGTTTGTTTAGGAGAATGAACTTTATATCGAACCTTAACTTTTTAAAGAACATATTAAATTATTTTCATAAAGACAAAAGAAAATCAAAATTCTATTTGGTCTCATGTATATTTTAATAAAGAGAAATAGTTAAATCAATAAAAATTGTAACCTCCTATGTCCAATGAATTTTCTATGTTGCAAAATGTTCAAATTGTAAAGTACAGTGTTCACAAACAAAATTACTTTTTAAACTTGCAACAACTGACCTTATAATGAAACCAATATTTTGTTAACTAACCCTCATCACAACCAAGCCATCTGAATGCAGCAAAATTCCAATTGCTTTAATTTTAAGAAGTAGAGTTACACGAGCATCTTAGATTTTAAACTTTAGGAACCTAAAAAATAGATGTGTATTGTTGCATAATAAATTGTAAAAAGCTGGGGGGCGGGGAGGGTTCAGTTAATCCAAAGAAGAATGTTTTGTTAAAATCAGTCATATGAACATTTTTGCTATTAACATTTTTTATATACTGTACATGTAATTCCTATAACATCTAATAAACAACAGGAAGGCTTATTTTGTTAGAACTTGTTTCCTTATTAATATTAACAACTGCTTACCTTTATGTCATATTTACTAACATGTTGTTTCAGAAGTATTCACTGTTTATTCATTTGTTTTTTACTGTAGTTACTATTAATAGTCCAAGCGTCTGATGTTCTGATACTAAGCTGTAGAAGAAAAGAGTTTAAGCACTAAGGTTTAAAAACACTCCCATGTAAATGTTTTCATTTTGTTCTGAATCATTCAAACATATTTTCATCCCCAAAAATTCAAATTTCAAAAATTTCACATTTTATTCAAAATAAAATAAAAATAAATCCCTGCTTCTCACTGATATCACAAGATGACTTGTCTCCTGATCCTCACCAACAGACAATCCCGTATTCTGGAGAGAAAAAGCTATCAGTTATGGATCCAGCTCTGAATCTTTCCTTCAGAAACAATTTATTCCCAAACTGTGAAACAGCATTTATTCATTACATTAATTCTATACTATCCTAAACAAACAGAGCAACTTTCTTACAGTACAACAGTTGTACAGTCAATTCCTGTAACACTTCACTTATTAGGGATGGAGAAATTATTTTTAGTCTGCATTGTGGTAGGAACCAGACAAACACATAAAGGGACATTTCCTATCCTAAAGAGCTACTTTCTAAATAGAGGAGACAGACGTAGGTTGTGAATACAACAGACAAGCAGAAAACTGGGAATTCAGACACAGGTAAGCTAAGTGACTTTTCAAGAAAAGCCTTTGCACAGCTAAGCTCTCTCAAGTTCCAGTCCAGTGCCTCCACCACAAGATCATACATCCTAATTGACATCTAGTGACAAAGAAGAGACATTGACAGGTAAAGGAAATTTTCCTTTCTCCATTAAGGGACACATCCACCAGATATGAAATGGTGATCACTAAGCCTAAAGTGTTAAAAAAGTGGGGTGACTGAGGGCCCAATTCTGTTCCCATTGAATTCAATGCCAAAACGCCCATTGCCTTCAATAGTGCAGGATGAAGCCATAAAAGACTTTGAAAACATTACATGAACTGGAGCAGCACTGAGCTGTCTAAAGGTCTGCAGTTAAAGATATTGGGAAAGGGAGTTAAAATCTGAGATATGCTACAGTGCAGTAAAAGCTAGAAATCTGAGCACATCTGTAAACAGGAATCGAACTTTCTGCCATCTCTTCCACTTATTTAGACAAAGCTAAGTAATAAATGTGTTCAGTTCCTACTTCTGATTTTGTAAACATGGGGCTTACGCTGAGAAAAGCAAAAGGAAAGATCCATGGTAGCAGTGGCTTGACACCGGAAGCCACCTTTATCCTATTGTCAACACTAAATCCCTCCACAGATGCTTCTCTCTTCTCTTTTCTGGTTAGTTCAAAGCAATCCAGGCCCCTACACTGCATTTACCATGCCCTACATTTGTACAAAATAACAGAAGAAGAAATGGTCAATTTTGCAAAAAAGTCTGGTGCCAGCCTGACACATTAACATCACTAGGAAAGGCGGGTTGTGCCTGGAGAACTGATAGACTTTTCCCCTTACAGTAAAATATAAACTATAGTGACTATTATTTAAAAGGTTTCAGAGTAGCAGCCGTGTTAGCTTGTATCCGCAAAAAGAACAGGAGTACTTGTGGCATCTTAGAGACTAACAAATTTATTAGAGCATAAGCTTTTGTGGACTACAGCCCACTTCTCTTGGAAGACAGACCTGTCCTCGCTTACAGACAACCCCCCAACCTAAAGCAAATACTCACCAGCAACCACACATCACTGAACAAAACCACTGACCCAGGAACCTATCCTTGTAACAAACCCCGATGCCAACTCTGTCCACATATCTATTCAAGTGACATCATCATAGGACCTAATCACATCAGCCATACCATCAGGGGCTCGTTCACCTGCACATCTACCAATGTGATATATGCCATCATGTGCCAGCAATGCCACTCTGCCATGTACATTGGCCAAACCGGACAGTCTCCACGCAAAAGAATTAATGGACACAAATCTGACATCAGGAATCATAATACTCAAAAACCAGTGGGAGAACACTTTAACCTGTCTGGCCATTCAATGTCAGACCTGCGGATGGCTATCTTACAACAGAAAAACTTCAAAAACAGACTCCAACGAGAGACTGCTGAGCTGGAATTGATATGCAAACTAGACACAATCAACTCAGGATTGAATAAGGACTGGGAATGGCTGAGCCATTACAAACATTGAATCTATCTCCCCTTGTAATATTCTCACACTTCTTATCAAACTGTCTGTACTGGGCTATCTTAATTATCACTTCAAAAGTTTTTTTTCTCTTACTTAATTGGCCTCTCAGAGTTGGTAAGACAACTCCCACCTGTTCATGCTCTCTGTATGTGTGTATATATATCTCCTCAATATTTATTCCACTCTATATGCATCCGAAGAAGTGGGCTGTGGTCCACGAAAGCTTATGCTCTAATAAATTTGTTAGTCTCTAAGGTGCCACAAGTACTCCTATTATTTAAAAGTCAGTTATAGCCAAATATTGATTACACTCTGATATCTGATATCGTCTTCCTTTAAATTTAGGAGATATCTGTGATAATGGTGGGGCAATATTGACTTCAGTTGTGACCACTGTACATTTAGATTCTAGGGTGGTGGTTGTTGTTGTTTTAATGAGTAACTTATATGTTGACACACACATGTTTCTTCCAAGGACAGACAACATTGTCTCACTTACTTTTCTTCCTATTTGTTTTTCAAGTAGATATGTCAATGCTGCATTTATGCAGTGCTACCACACATAGTAAATGTAGTGAAACTCTTTAAACTGATCAAACAAAACCAATATCTAGATCAATGGTTCTCAAACTGTGGGTCAGGACCCCAATGTGGGTCGTGACCCCATTTTAATGGGGTAGTCAGGGCTGGCTTAGACTTGCTGGGTGGCAGAGCTCAGGTTACAGAGTCGCTGCCTGGGGCTGAAGCCCTTGAGTTTCAGCTTTGGCCCCCCCTCTCAGAGTGGTGAGGCTTGGGCTTTGCCCCCACCCCCCAGGGCAGTGGGGCTCAGGTGGGCTCAGGCTTCGGTCCCCCCCTCCTGGGGTTGTGTAGTAATTTTTGTTGTCAGAAGGGGGTTGCAGTGCAATGAAGTTTGAGAACCCCTGATCTAGATCTTTTGAGTTTTCTTGGGAACAATGAGATAAGAGTAGGTAATTCTCATGATAACCTTCAAGGATTATGTGCACATCATAAAATAGGTTAAGAGATTTCCCCATCCTTCTCATTGATCTCTTAAGCCCAATCAAATAACTCCCTTTTAATATGGAAAATATTCTTTGAGAGTGAAATCATGACCCTATGGAAGTCAATGGGAGTTTTGTTTTTGACTTAAACAGAGCCAGGATTTCATCCCTGTTTTGCAGACGGTGGGTCCAATTCTGGTCACAGCTATATCTATTCCTATTAAAGGAGTTACATTTCCATAAAACCAGAGTAACTGAGAACAGAATTTGGTCCTTTTATCTTATTTAGAATTAAGAGGTACAGTGAATAGCTCTCTCATTGCTGAATTGTCTTCCAGTTTTCTAGGTAGGAGTGAAACATTTAATGAATTATTTGAATACAGAATTGTTGATTCTTCAATTAGTTATTGATTACTTCATCATTCATTATATTTCTTTTCTTATTTGAATTATTTCAGTGAATCATAGATGCTTAGAAGACAGTGATTCCCAGGAATTATATGTGTGATCTTTCAGCTGGAACCTAGTTTCAGAGTAGCAGCCGTGTTAGTTTGTATCCGCAAAAAGAACAGGAGTACTTGTGGCACCTTAGAGACTAACAAATTTATTAGAGCATAAGCTTTCGTGGACCACAGCCCACTTCTTCGGATGCATGTAAGTGGGCTGTAGTCCACGAAAGCTTATGCTCTAATAAATTTGTTAGTCTCTAAGGTGCCACAAGTACTCCTGTTCTTTCATCTGAAACCTAGAACATGATGAATTTTGGAAATTCAAAGTGGTCTATTAAAAACAAATATATCATCTCATATCTGATGAATTGTGCCATCTAGCTTCTCATCCTCTTTCCTGATCAGCATTTTTGCAATCTGCTGAGTTAACATGTTGACTAATCTAAAAACTATGGTACTGGTGAGTCCACAGGCTAACATGAATTACCAGTCAAAGGTGCCACAGGACTCTGTTTTTCATTGTTAAACATCCTGTATCTCCCTGACACCCTCTGTGGCATGCATCCTATGCAGTCATACAAATAACATTCACTCTTTCTCCACCCTCACCTCAACCCCCCAGCAGCATCCCTCCCCCTTGTTCAAGTGGCTAACCATGAGTAATTTCAAAAAGATGGCAGCTGTTACTCAGATGGTGATAGCTAAAAATAACCCCAGTCCTGGTCTCTCAAATGGCCCAGTACCTAACAGACTGTCAATCTTTATGTAGCATTTTATGTAGATTTTGAGCCCGAGACTAACAAAGTCATGGAGTTAGCACATGTAGAGAGTGGAGATTTGAATAACTACCATTCATGAACTATACTGTAGAGATTTTGTTTCTTTTGCATGTTATTTAGCCTCTCCTGTATGCTGATTCACCCAGGGCAGTTCTTGAATCTCTCAAAGCTGGCTGTGATGTAATCTATCTGGCATCTGCTCAAGAGGGCTCACACTGTGTAATAGATACAGCTGTTCTGGGGACCTTACAAAACATTTGAACACATATTGTCAAGAGCACGGACCCCCTGGTATCCTGCTTACCTGCTAGCTTAACCCACAGGCAGTCTAATGAGTGCAACTGGGCCCCAATTGAGCCACCTCATTGACTAAACCACCTCATTGGTTTAGGGGATTATAAGACCTGCTCTAAAGAGCAGCAACAAGATGCTGGTTGCCCAAAGTATGGGAGTGCAGCTGTGTTAGTTTCTACTTCTGCCTTAATCCACCCCTGTCCAAGCCTTGGACCTAGCCCTGCTTTTGTCTTCCCTGACTCCAGGTAACTCAGTTCTGACCTTTAACTCTGTTTTCTGGCTTGACTCTTGGCTCTGGCATTTGACTTCTGATTCTGGTTCTGATCTTTGGCTCTGATTTCTACCTCTGCCATTTGGTCTTATTCCCTGCTCCTGACTCCTGCTCCGGCCAATAGTTCATATCCCCCTACCTACCACATACATGATCTAGTTGAATGAGTCTGAGGTGGGGGTTAGTTAAACACTCTCACCCTATGGGGTAATGGAACAGTTGACTACATTATAGTATTTGACTACTGCACCATGCACCTGATTCAAAGATATATGGCTTAATATCAAATGGTCTGTTTACACCAATTATAAGGAGAACAATGGAAAAAATGTATTTGAGAATAATTGAATGAATGACAGGAAAAAACCTTAAATTACTTGCCAATATCAGCCCCAGTGTGTCTAGAGCTGTCTGAAGAACAAAAATTGTTATTCACAAACAATGAATTCAAAGAAAAAGCCAAAATTTTTTGAATAATCATAGTGAATATCTCTCAGCCAGCTCTAGCCAATGTATATCCTCCTCCGACAGAAAAATCTGAGATGACCATGGTCAATTTAGTGCCAAAGCACTGTGGCATGTAAGCTTGGAGAGGTTTTGAAGATGTGTGGATTTAGGCCGTCATTATACAGACTGTGGCCTAAATCTTGAAAGGCAATTAGTGATTTTGGGTGCCTTAGTTTCTGGATGCCCAAAAGGGCTTGGATTTTCAGAAAAAGGTGAGCACTTGCCCTCTAAAAATCAAGCCCTTTTAAAGGTGCTTCAAGTTGAGCATGCAGTAGCACAGAAACTTTTCAACACACCGGCCTTTCCTTTTCTGGTCATTTTCCATGTCATGATCAAACATCAAATTCTGCCCTCAGTTACACCCCTGAAATGAACATCAACTTCAGTGGGACATGGGTATGTATTTCCAATGTCTGACTTTAGCCCAGAGATCTGGCAATGTGAGATCTGTCTAGTATGTTACTCATGTGCTAATTGTTTCTCTTTTCCATTATTATGCAGCAGAGACATTTAAATAAAATTATTTTTGCTGACTAATACACAGATCCAATCTTAAAACATGAAATGTGGAGTGCAGAGCATTTTTTAAAAAAGGATTATTGTTCAAGCACACTTGCTCTTGGTCTCTTGTTCTTAATCCCACAGCTGTGTTTTCTGAACCATATTCCCTATTGACAGTTATATCGTTGACTTCTTGCTTCCTAAATGGAGAAAGGCAGACATGTACTTTTTGAAATAAGCCTGATCTCTAGCCTGGATGTGTGCAGGGTGATGTCTTTGGAGATTTGCATTTTCATAAGGTTTTTCTGAGGTGTAACTAGATCTGACATCTGCAGTCTGTTCTCCCTTTAAAAGAGATGGCCCTTAACTATCTGACTGGAATATCTGAAATTCCTTACTGGGGAGTGGTTTGATACCCATGCATTGCCCCTGCTTTCTTGGTTTATGTTGTTACCAATGTGCTGACTTGTACAGGAATCATAGCTAAATAAAACCTGCAACTGTCATTGTGAAACAAGTAGAGAGAACGTCTTAAAAAATTAAAAAGCTAATTATTTAGCATTATCAGTCAGCCATGAAAGTAAATCATTTGCCAGCTAGTCCTTAATGTAATAGATGACTGTTATCTCATAAATCCTATCAAGGCTAAGGCTATCAGTTAGCCAGTCAAAGGGACACAGGAATTGCCATACTGGATCAGACTAGTGGTCCATATAGTCCAGTACCCTGGATCCAGCCAGTTGCTTCAGAGAAAAGTTCAAGAAACCCTGGAATAAACTGCCTTTCTACCCTGGAACATTGAGGGTTTATATCCCTTTCAAAGCTTTCGTTTATTTAAAAATTGTTACAATTATTATTGTGCACATTTTTGCTCTCAGAATAAACATCCAGTCAGTTTTTGCAGCATGCTTAGCTCTTGACTTAAATTACATCTTGTGGCAATGAGTTCCACAGGCTAATTGCATGTTGTATGAAACTATAGTTCCTTTTAACTGTTTTAAATTAGCTGCCTTCCCCTTTAATTGCATGTCTCCTTATCTGGTATTGTGAGAAAAGGTAGATGCCATTCACCTATCTATGACATTTATTATTCATTTATCATATCTTTTCTTACTCATTTCCCTCACTGCAGCCTCAGTCATAAGTATGCTATAAAAATCAACAAATCTACATCTTTTTACTGGACATCTGGGTGCCTTTAAGTTCTAGTGAAACTGGAGCAAGCGTTAAATACAAAATAAGTTAAAAGCTTATGTTTATAATATTAAAAGTATTATTTCCTGACAATCTAATGGAGTCTCTCAGAGGGGTGGTTCCATGGCCCACGGTATACAGGAGGTCAGATGAGATAATCACAATGGTCCCTTCTGGCCTAGGAATCAAAACACCAACAGCCACTAAAGGAAGGGGAATGGGGAGCCCAGATACCACAGTGAGAGGAGGGAAATGCTCTCTCCATTAATAAACCTACTAAGCTTTGTGGTTGTTTTAGAGAGGGAGACAGAGCCTCCTTTTATCTTCTGAGGGACTTGCCCAGCTCGCTAAGAGCTGGATCATAGAAGCCATCTCTTAGCCTTGTTCTGTCATTTGGAAGCCTCCCTCTTGCTGCCCAGAGGGAGTTTGAGACACTCAACTGCCAACACGCCCTGATAATGTTGATGTTCCTAAGCCTTACTACAAGTGAGAGGGCAGGATGTCCTGCCCACAACTTCTAATCACTATGGTCTCAGCAAAATTCCTTCAGGCATAGATTCAAACAACCTAACTGAGAGGATAGAGACTAAAAGTGTGTGGGTACAGTGTGTCTTGGCTACTGCCATTTTGTTTCCCTGGGAGCTCATATGAGAGTATCTGGAACTGGGCATCTTCAGGAGAATATGGGAGACAAAATGGGAGACTTAATAGTAGGGCTAGAAGTATTTTGTATTTACTATGAAAATATTGGAAAGGAAAGAAACCCTTTCTTTTACCTTAAATTATTTTGATTTTTAATTTTTTTCATTAATCCCTCAATTTTGTTTCAATTAAAAAAAGAAGAAAAAAAAAAGGTCCCCTTTTTCTCCCTTCTCTTTCCACTGGAAGGAAGAGAGGTGGAAGGAGAAAAGAAAGGAGACAGTGGAGTAGATTAAAACAAATAAAGAAAGAGAAAAACTGAAAAAAAGTTGGTTTTATTTCTCAAAAAAATTAAGCAATACAAAAATGTGGCAGAAAAAGTTCATATAATTTAAAAATCCATTTTTCCTCAAAAAAATGACCTAGTCAGCTTATCAGGTGTGCAGATATTTTGTTGCATTTGCTATGCCATGTGCCAAATTAAACAGCCTCTTTGTGTGCAGTTTCCACTCCCATCCCTGTGGAGGGAGAACCAGCACAAGTCCTAGACACTACTTAAGCATCACTTAAACAGCATTTTCAGAGGGCAAGTGGGATTCTGGATTTCAGAAAACTTTGAATTTCAGCTTTAGACAGTCCTCCATAAACCTTCCTGAATGTAGAAAGAAAATAATGCTAAAACTATATCTTTAGTGATACACCTGAGTCAAACCCTGGATCTGGTAGTAATATTTATGTGCAGTTATGCAGTTCAACCAGTAGATGTTGCTATGCTCTGTGGGTAGGTATAGAAAAGGGTGGGGTCACTAGAAATAAACCAAAATGGAAGTCAGACCGCTTTGTAAATTAGTGCTGTTTTCCCTGATAAATGCCTGTTTATGAAGACCTGTGGCTCATCACATTGACAGATCTGAATGCACCTGAACGTTCAGAAAGTTCAGATACAGATTAAAAAATGAAATTTGGGGCTGGTGTGCGGAGGAGCTGTTGTGGAGTATGGCTGCAGGGGTCAAAAAGGTTAACCTTCATATCGGAAGTTGGGGCTATTTGGCTTCACAAGAGAACAGACGGCTGCAGCTAACAGCAGGCTCTGATTTCTGCAATATGACAGTTAAATAGCTTATGAATAAAATAATGTAATTGTTAAAATACAAGCTCTCCTTGCTTTAACACACACCTCAAGCCCCTGTGTTTTTACAAAGATTTCTTGAAATATTGCTGTTCTACTTCCAGAATGTACTTTTAGCACTTACTGCACTTCTAATAGCATTCAGTATTTTTACTTCCCTAACTCACTAGTGTGTTGTGAAGATAAACACACTAAAGCTTATGAGGGACTCAGGCGTTATGATAATAGGGGCCATCTTAGGTAATATCTAAGATAGATAGCAAGTGGAAGAAAACATAAAGATCTATGTACAAAAAAACCCCAAAATATTGTACCTCATCCAATCCCCAGAATGGAATTCATATCATTAGTCAACATTTGTTTCTCTGCTTTCTTCTCCTTGACACAAGAAAAAGGGAAATGGAAACATTCTTAGGTTTTTGGCTTGACCATCTTGTAGCACTTTTAAATCATCTGTCAACACTGTCATGACGTTGCATTCATTTAAAAAAATCCCTCTCTTAGATCCATCTGTTATATAAATAAAAATAATGCAGCCCTATATTTTATGGTACACTAATCCTGCATGGCTATGGTGTAATTATCAAATGATTTCATGCTACCCTGGTGGCAGGCATCATCTAGACCACTGAACACTTGCTGTGGATCTCTTATTAAATCCCTCTTGCACAGTTTCATTCACAAATTTACCATGGCTTTTAAAACAAAATAGTTTGATGCTTATACGGTGATATCAAAAAAGGGCACTGTGTTTCCAGAATGTGGCAATGTTTTTCAGATGCTCCACTTCACACTTGATTAAATAACTATTGGCAAACTCCACGGTTGCCTCCTTTAGCTTTAATATTTAATTTAATTTAAGGACAGTGCACTGCTACTCATGCTTAAGAGTACATTTTCTGGGCACAATTCACCCCTCCCTGCATGAAGCCCAGATGTTTGGGCTTTATGAGTGGAGCTCCATGGGCTGGTGGGAGTGGAATTCACTTACCTGGAGGCTGACCTGGATCCACAATTCCCCTGTCCCCACTGTTTGGAGCTGTCACAGAGGTGTCCCTATCTATGATATGCAGGTGGCTCCCAGGCCTCCCTCAATGGCCCCCATACACAGTTCCACTTCAAAGATACACCACTTAAGAGGGGCAGGTGGGCTTTTGACAGCCTCCTGCTCCGGGTGAATAACACCATCTCATACTATGATAACCAAAATCCAAAGAAAATAAGATTTTCATTGTAGTTTATCTTTGGAAAGACCTTAGAACTTTGCCTGGCAGAATCTGCTTTTAATCTTTACAAGGGAGTTTTACCACTGACTTCAATGGGGCAAGATTTCTTCCCAAATGTCTATGTAATTTGATGGGGCTGAGGGCTTGTAACCTTGCTGGCTTGTGGTAATGTTATTTAACAAATTACAGTCAGTGATCTCTGATATAGTCTATGGGAAACAGTTATTGGAATTATTAGCTAGGGAATGGAAATAAGTTTTTAATCAAATAATTTAATGATGGAGTAAATCCATTTAAAGAGTTAGTGAGTGATGTCTCATAACCCTATAAAATTAGACATATTTGTCCAAACTGACAGTAGGGTGGAATTTCTGCTGGACTCTTTTATGTAATATTGATTTGCCTGCAACTTTCACTCTTGGGATGGTGTTTGCTATGAACAAGTAGAAGGGAAAAAATGCCATCTGGTCCAATGCACGATCAAGTCCACTGTTAAACAACTCTATTGAGGTTAAGAAATCTTCCAGTGCCCTAGGGAGTCTGGAGCACTCTAATAAAGATGTTTTCTCTGGCTTTGCAATTTCTCCCATTGTATTTTTAATACACTGTACATATCAAACTGAAATGTTTGTCTTGGTCTCTGGGTTTTGTCAAGTATCAAAAATGCCTTGACTTAAAAACAAAGGAATTATTATTACAATTTGTATAAATCAAATCTGCTACTGGATATGAACATATTTTTCTCTGGGCAGAAATTTTTCTTCTATTGTTAAGTTTATTTTAATAACTGCCTGAAATATTTGCATTATATGATGTGGTTAATCATTATTATTTCTGGGAGGACATTGCAGATTAGCTGAGAGCCTTGTATCTATCCGAAATCTCACCAGGAAGTATTTTTTATCCTATCCTTTTTTTCTTTCTAAATTATATTAGCTGCTCATGAATGCTGGGGGCTAATGGCACTGGCTAAAGCTAGACCTAGTACAGAAAAATTTCACACATGCACAAAATGGAAGCTGCCTAAAACTTTGAATCCAAGATCCTATCGATTGCCTTGGAATCAAATGTTGAAAGAAAACCAAGAATTCTATAGTGGTTCCTTGTTAAGGGCCACATTCTGCTACCCTTTCTCATGTTCAATTGCATATTACTCCGTGAATAGTCCTACTGATTAATAGACCCATTGATGAAGTGTTCATTGAACAAGGACCTGCACAATGTAAGAAAGGGAGAAAAATCTAGCTCTTAACTGGATTTATCTATTACAATTTATTTAGAATAGTAACACCCAAAAGTGCGATACAGATGTTTAGGAAGACACCCTGCCCAGAAGAGCTTACCAAAAACAGGTGAAGGGTGGGGTGTGTGAAAGGGATGTGTTATAAAGGCAAAGTCCTGGCAGTGGTAATAGGAACATCTGGAGGGAATGATAAAAGGGGATGAGTTGGCAGGGGGTAGGATAAAAGGTAGTGAGGAAGAAAGGGTAGAGAGGTGTGCAGGTAGAAAGAGGAGGAGGAGGAAGGTGGGGTGCAGAGGGAGTCAGGCTGACAGGTGAAGGACTTGAGTTGGAAGGTGAGATGAGGAAGGCGGTTGGGGAGGAAGGCAATCAGCAGAGGGAGAAGAATGTTCACAGATGAAGATATAGAGGGAAGAATTTTTTGTCATCACTGGCATCATGAGGTACTTTTTTTTATGGCCATGGGCCTGGGGGAGGAGGGGAAATGCCCAGAGGCCAGAGCAGAGGGACATGCCCTCAGAGAAAGGCTCTCTGCTGGTGTCTGCGTCTCAGGATCAGGGGGATCCAGACTGAGCCTCACCCTGCTTTACCACTGCCTCTGGTGAATTCCAGAGAGTCTGTGGTGTTTCTGAGGATGCCTCTGCGGGTTGCTACCCATGCGGTTGGGAGGGGGATATTTCTGCTGGAGCCTGGTGACCTTTGGAAAGGGTATACCTGGGTGAGGCTGGTGTCTAGGTCTGGGAGGAGCTGAGGTGTGTTGGCTGTTGTAAAGACAGATCAGATTTCTGCAAATGTCCCCTTGTGCCCAAATCTGTGATGGTGATCAGCTCCAGGGAGTTGTTTTGGGTCAATCTCTATATAGTAAATAGAGTTTCAAAAAAAATTAAAATTCTTGTTAGGTTAGTGATCAGCTGGTGTGGAATCGCAGCCCAAGGGAAGAGTTTAGTGTCAGCTTTTCTCTTCAGACTAGAATCCTTGTCCAAAGGGATCAAGAGCGCCACAAGGAACTCATTGCCACCATAATTATTTCACTAGAGTTTTGAGCTGCAAAATCAAGAAAAGGGAGTTCAGTGAAACAGAATACAGGTAAGACGCTTACAGCAGATGGTGCTATCCCACCTCCTTCCTTGCCATTTAGGAACCTGATTATCTGTCTGCCTAGTACAAGTGACTCCCATTAACTTCAATGGCAGTTATTCCTACCCTTGAGCTGAACATTAGGCCTCTGAATTTTAAGCCGCCATATAATGGCTGCCTCTTCCACAGATGCACTGGAGCAAAGGCCTGCTCCCTAAGGGTATGTCTACACAGGAACTAGACACCTTGGGCTCATCCATACCAGTTGACTCAGGCTGGGGCTGTGGGGCTGTTTCATTGCTGTGTAGACTTCCAGGTTTGGGCTAGAACCTGGGCTCCAGGACCCTATGAGGTGGGAGGGTTCTGGAGTCTACACAGCAATGAAACAGTCCTGCAGCTTGAGTCCCAGGAGCAGAGGCCAGCTGTGGGTGTCTAGTTGCTGTGTAGACATAACCTACATCTCCTGCACAGGGGAACTATAATTTAGCTTTTAGTTTGACTAGAGATGGTGGTCAGAAAGAGGGGGAAATTACCTTCATTATCAGAGATGGCTGTAAATACTGGTTTTGTTAGAATGAGAGGAGACATTGCATTGTGGTAAAGGCACTGGATGGAGATTCAAAAGATCTGGGATAAATTCCACATGACTTTGGGCAAATCATTCAATCTCTTTTTACCTTAGCTCTTCATCTGTAAAACTGAAGGGTAATACTTCCTTTCCTCCATCCTTTGTCTGTTTAGCTTGCAAGCTCTTTGAGGCAAGGATTGTTTTTATGCATTTGCACAGCACCTACCACCGTGGGATAATGATATTAGCTGAATTTTGGAGGTGATAGCATAACACAAGTCGTAACAAAAACAACAGTAATGCATGGCAAATCCTATATTTGGGACTGTTACACTTGCCAGTAAAATGGAAGCGCCCAACAAGACTTTAAATGATTAAAGAGATGCAGTGGCTATTCCTTCAAGTGGTGGTGTGTTCAGTTGTGAAATCAACCTCCTCCATTTATCTAAAGTCTTCTTCAAATCAAATAAAAGCCAGATAATTTTGTCAGAGATGCTATTTTTGCCCATATGTCGCCAAAGACCCTGGTCTCTTGTTACAGTTTTGTGAATTCCCTCTCCTCTTCTCCGATACAGTTAACTTAAGATCTTGATAGCTGCAGTAGGCTAGAAACCTAGATGAGTTACATGTTTACCAAGTACGTGACTCACTCATTGCTCACCCAGTCTATTTTTACTAATGTCATTTGAAGTTCAAAATAATTGAAGATGTTTACAATATATTATTTAAAATAAGATACCGCTGTTCTCCCTTTTAAGAAAATCCTCATCAAGAACATTTAAGATGTGCATCTAATATGTGGAATTAGGTCAAAATCCTACCTTAATTACTTGAGCGAGAGGTGCCTGGGGACAGATTGGGAAGTGGTGCCAGGTGCATATCCAGCACCAGAGCCAGCTTACAGATCTTTGTTTTAAGTCACAGATTCATGAAACCATGTCCAACATCATCAAGTAGATAGCCAGCCAACGGAGATTCCAAAAGTAATTATATACGCACACACACAGCAGAGATTTAAAATACAAAACGAAAACAGAAGCAGGCAGTGGTTTTCCCTCTCTCTCTCTCTCAAACACACACACAAATATAACAATAGTCAGTGGTTATTGATGTGTGTGTATGTACGTGTTTTGGAACAATCAAGTCTTGCACATTGTTAGCTTTTGTAATTGCATTCTTTTTACAATTACTTTTCTCCTTCTTTGTTCCTCTTGCTAATTACGCACCACAGTAGCAACTTGTCTTGAGAAGGCCTAGGCTGTAAGCTCTTCAGGGTTAGACCTGCTTTTTAATTAAGTGTTTATAAAACACAAGTGTAATGGGGCTACAATCCTGACTGGGGCCTCTGGGAGCTTCTGCAACATAAATAATTACATTTTAAAAGCTGCTAAAAGAAAATTAAAGTTGCAAAGTCAAGCAAGTTCCCCCCTCAGTGTGTGGCCCCCAGGTCTTGACTAATGCATACCATCCAAACCCAGCAAACTGACACTGAAGAAAAGGATACAAAGAAATACTGATTCTCTACAAGAGGCTGGGTTTCTAGGAAAGAACTGTATCATAGTGCATATGCACAAAGGGGCCAAATTAAGGTTGCACCAGGCAACCTTATGTCTGGCACTTACTAATTTTTGAGTGCTTGAATTTGCAACCGTAACATTCTCTTAGCAGTTTTTCAGATGTAACTTCCTAAGAATTTAATTAAAAACACTTTTTTTTTTTGCAAAAACTAATTCAGTCACATGGAACCATCTTGACCCCAGGGCCGGTGCAACCACTAGGCGAACTAGGCGTCTGCCTAGGGCGCCTAGTGGTTGAGGGCATCTAAAAGCCAGTTCAGGCGGGGAGGTGGAGTGGAGGTGAGCTGGGGTGGGGGGGCACATAGGGGAACCGCTCCCTGCCCCAGATCACCTCCACTCTGCCTCCTCCGCTGAGCACACAGCCCCCGCTCTAATTCTCCTCCAATCGGCGCCGTAAGCCTGGGAGGGGAGGAGAATTAGAGCGGCGCCGGCATGCTCAGTGGAGGAGGCGGAGCAGAGGTGAGCTGGGGCGGGCTCCCCGGGTGGGGTTAGCTGATGCAGAGGGGGCGGCAGGTGGGGGGGTAGCTTCTGTGGGGGGGAGCTCCCCTGGCAGGGGGGGAGGCGGGCTCCCCGGGTGGTGGGCGGGGTTAGCTGCTGCAGGGGGGCTCCTCTGGTGGGAGGGGCGGGTGGGCGTGGTTAGCTGCCGCGGTGGGGGCGGCAGGTGGAGTTAGCTGAGTTGGGGGGGGCGGAAGTTTCACTTAGGGCGTAAAACTTCCTTGCACCGGCCCTGCTTGACCCACAAGTTGGATCATCAGCAGGGTTTTGACCTTTAGTTCCACAGCAGGGTTAACAGATGCTCTTATCTTCTATGTGAATCAACCACTAGAGGGTGATTAGACACACACTTTGCCAATCGCTATCACCGCTATTTGCAGACAGCAGAGGAATGTAGAGACTCAGGACTCCTGGGTTCAATTCCAGGTTTTTGAGGTGGATGTGCTCTAGTAGTTATAGACTGTTCTTCTCCTATGACCCCAGCCTGTCTCTCTCCTCCTCTGCTCCTATCTGCCCCTCACTGGCTTTTGTTTCCCTTCTACTCCTATCCACCCCCTCATCTCAGCCCCTGCCAAACTTGCCTTCTGGTCCAATCCAATCCCCTTCTCTCTGCTTCTGTCCACCATCCTCCACCATGGTTTCTGCTCCTTCCCACTTTGCACCTATCTACATCCAATCTCCTGCCATCTCCCACTCTGAGCATAGCCACA
This sequence comes from Malaclemys terrapin pileata, assembly GCF_027887155.1. NCBI lineage: Eukaryota > Metazoa > Chordata > Testudines > Emydidae > Malaclemys > Malaclemys terrapin. The sequence continues at coordinate 49,988,525 of NC_071508.1, read as the reverse complement.
AACCCCCATGTCCCGGCTCCAGGCTGGATTAAGGCATATGATAACTAAACAACAGTTTAGGACCTTGCAATATGAGGGACCTTTAAAAAAGAAAAAGGTGACTCCATTTCCAATTTTATCAAAATTGGTTGATAAATAAAGGAGATATGGAGAAAAGAATATTCTCTCTAAATATAGACATTTTCATTCAAATATGACAAAAATATACACATCTGGCTATACAAATACCCTTACCCTTCACTAATTGTTCATTATTGACAGCGGGAGGCCAGGGCTGAGAAAAAAAACAATAACTGCACTTGTACAATTAGTATTTCTACAAGTAAGTCTGCTATCAGTCTCCTAAGGCAGCATTTTGTTGGCCTGCTACTACTGGTAAAATTCTGAGTGTGCCTTCATAACTTATTTAAATAAATAAATAATCTCACTGCTGATAACACTGGAAAAAATGTGAGGTCAGAAATGGCAGTGTCATAAAGCAATCCTGCCAAGCTCATACTCGAATGGGACTCGTCCTAGGAGTGACGTCATGTATAGCATCTCCCTTGGCTGGTAATAGTCAGAAGGCTGCCATCTTTTGTTTAAGGTCCAGCACGCTCAGTCATATAGTGCTGTCACTCCTATTTTTCTTCTTTTTAAGTGTTAGTGTGTTCTTTCTTCCTTTGATCTGTACATACGTACAGTTGTGTATTTTAGTGCACATGCCACTTTTTGCTTCATGTGCTATCCATGCTTCACATGATTGAGTTTGCAGGTGACCATCTTATGGATTTGGGTTGAGTGGATCTTGAGGAGGATAAATTTGTGTTCGCTTCCCTCTGTCAGTTCCGGGAACCTTCACAGTAAATATCAGAGAGTGCTGATGAAAGGATAAATAGAGGGTTTTGAGAGAAGTGAAGGAAGATATACATAGTATATCAAAATATTCTGAGTACTTGGTGAGCAAGTTATTTCAAACTATGTGCATATATGATTTATAGGTTATTAAAGCCTATAATATTCATCATCTTTACTTGAATATAGGCTAGTTTTTCTCACTTTCTCACTGCCTGTCTAGAGATTACGTGTCTTTTTTTCTGGTAAATTCTTTCTTCCTCTTTCACACATATAGCTATGTGTCCAAGGTGTTTACTCGAGATTAATTAGTGGTCCTGGGGGAGACAGAGGATAGAGAAGTGAACATGAAGGGAGATGTGTGCCTAGAAAATGCTGCAAGAAAAGCTTATCATTTGAGGACATCATCAATGACTTTGCTCTCCAAAAATCATGAAAGAAAATGTTTTAAATGTCAATGTTAAAATTAAAGTGATGTGCAAACAGACATACTGCAGGTTGTACTGCTTCCATTAAGTAAACTGGTCTGTGTAACTGTAACTGCTTTTGGTGTTGCTGTAGATATAAAGTTTTCATATCTATTAATTTAGAAATCATAGACAAAAATATGTTAGTTTAAAATTATTTTATCATGCAAACAGGCATATTTGCAAGACATGTTTTATTTAGATTATTATTCTATTTTTACAATTTCACCTTTGTATATATGCAAATATAAAGCTTTCATGTTTATATATTCAATGTCCTTTCTGTGAAAATAATAAACTGTTATTTTTTTTTTATGGTATGGGGCCTTTTACACTTGACATAGTTTAGGGCCTCAGAATGTCATAATCTGGCCCTGCCCCGCTACTCTCCCTCTCTTCTCCTACCCAACTCTCTCTTCCAGGGCTCTTGCCTCTCTCCCTGCTCCTCCTTATCCAACCTCCTCACCCTCTGGCTCCTGCAGTCCACACCCACTCCTCTCATTTCTCACTCCTACTGCATTCAGATCAAGTGGTTCCTTCTCCTTCATGGTGCCTAGGTGCCAGTAGGATGAGCATTGAGAGTAGAGGAGAGACAGCCTCTCTGCTCTTTGTTCAGCTGCCTAGCACCACAGTAGCTCCTAAAAGCTGGGCCGAGCAATTGCAAGAAAAATCATACCCAGCCCTCGTAACTCTCGGCTGGAGTATGCTCAGTTGCTTCTGTAGGAATAGATCATGTGCAGTCCACTTGGCATGTAGGAGCTGAGAGGGACAGAGCATGTGCAAGCTGAGATTTTTCAGAGATCAATAACTTGGACAAAATTAGGTGAATTTTTACAGGGAACAGCAAAAGGCACATCCCAGATCCAAAGCACTGAGGCACTAGAACTTCTCAATGAAATGGTTTTGAGAATTTTTTATAATACGGGCAAAATAATGCATTTTTCTTAATCATATTCTCAGAAACAGCTGAACCGTGTTAGCTGAAACTTTCAACACGCAGAAAAATTTAAACTGCCAGAGTGAGGCAGACACCCAGCCTGGACAACTTCAGCCCAAGTTTGGCCACAGTTATAAGTCACTGAAAACAAGGTCTTTTAATTAAAACTGGATTAAATTTTTCCAGCTGAACTTTAGCCAAATTGTTTCAGCTGGGATGGGTAGACCCAACAAATTCAGGAAAATATTCAAACACTTCAATTGGAAATGACTTTTCATTTTGAATTTTACTTCAATTTCATTTATAATTAAAAAAAAAAATCCTGAAGCTAAATGAAATTATTCATTTAGGGTAGAACAAAATGTTTCGGTCAAGGCAAAAAAAAAAATTTTTTTAACTTTCTTGGTTTGCTGAAAAAATAAAAAGTCCCGAATATTTTTACATTTATTTTTCTGTTCTGTCAGCAAACAACAAAAAAGTGATTCACTCAACTCTACATATAGTGGAAAGTGTCAGGCAACCTTAACTATAGGTGGTTCTACCAGCTCTATCTGTAATAATGAATGAAGAATAATTATAACTGATACAGTAGATGAATGTAGGACCTAAATGTGTACACTCAATTCATTGCCATATGATATCCTCCTATGATAGGCAGAGTAGATACCAACACCTGTAGTTAAGTTTGCCTGACATTTCCATTAGAAGACCCTGTTTTCAACTGGTTATAACTTTTTACATATAATTACTATCTACAGTGATTGCCGTGAAAAAGTCAGCATTTGCCACCAGGTAGCACTCAATCAGAGTTATTTCCTATTGTAAGACCAGGGAGAAATGTGGTACTTCTAAGAACATTGAGTGATAACTGTTGACAAATAAGGACTTTTGAATGTCAGCCACTATATATGTGTGTGTAGATAGACAGTATGACTATGCAATGTGTATATAATGTGATACAATTTTTGACTCAGAAAGGACTAGATATGAGTCAGATTCTTCAGTTCCTCTATCTTGTCTCAGCACTGCTATTTTCTGAGATACTAAGAATATTTTCTAAATGGTGAAGTGTCGTGTCTAAAATTTTAATGTATTTTGCATAACCTAAAAGGTTTTTAGCACCAGAAAAATTTCATTTTCCTCAGTCCAGTTTCAGGTTCCTAACCTGATTTTCTGGGCTTAATCCTCTTCCTGTTGAAATCAATAACTACATTGTAATATAATGATTCACGTTCAAGGTTCAACCATAGAAAATTAAGGCTACATGCTGATTTTACTGCCATTGTTGAAAGATGATCTCTTAAAATGTGTAGAAGCATAATAAACTCTTTAACTCTTTCAACACTATTTTTTTTTCCTGGCAGTCAGATCATTTGCTGGTGGAGCTGTTTTATACATAAACAATGCCTGTGCCATAAACACGTTTTAGGTGAACTGTTTGGATTTAGAAATAGAGAAGATCATGTTATAAAGGTTTTTTGGGAGGGAGGGGAAGGGGTTGATCCTAAGGATGGAGAATTCTGGCACTTGTGACTTCTACAGGTACCATTTGAAAACAAGTAATAAGCACCAGGATTCTCCATCCTTTTTTCTTGTTCCTGATGACTTCTCCCTTCCCCACACTGGGATCAAATAAGTGCTATTGCCATGGTAGAGGATGATACCAAATGAAGCTCTGACAGGTGTGAAAATCCTGCCTGTTCCCCCATGCATAGGAGGATGTGAACAATTATACTGCCACCAGCTCCTCCTTCTCCTCAGTGCTGAGGGTAATGATGAAGGGGTGATACTGCTGCAAGGAGCTGAAAATTATAACACTATGTGCCCCTTGCTGGTTGTTGCAGATTGCAGCAGTGGAGAAGTAAAGCTGCCTTTGAGGGGAGCCCCTTGAGACAAAGCTGTGAATGGCCAGAGTGAAGCCCAGTGCCTCAAAGTCAGTGATAAGGACGGGCTACATCTCCAGGGGATAAGGGATGGGGAGTGACTATGCTGGGCCTTGGGAGTGAATCTTTCTGTGCCTGCAGTAGGGTAGGGGAGAGGAAGAGAAAAGAGGCTTTCCTCCCCCCTTGGGAGTGGACATTTCCTGCTGTCTGCCAGCAGAGGTAGAAACCAACCAAAGTCTTCATTTCACATTTGAGTGATTTAAAAAAAATAAATTAGTGACGTGTGACTCAGTTTGATGAACTTTCTTTAAACTTTGCAGAAACACTTTTCTTTGCCTTTAGAGTAAATCTGGAAATTTTCAGGCCAAACCAATTTTCCAAGCCAAATCTAAAAAAGGGCTAAAATAGAGCTTTATAATGGAAGCCATTTGTGATCTTAACTATGGAGAGGATACGTCACAGTATGCAGATCTATATACCTATAGAGTACAGAGATAAACACATGCATCATATATGCCCCAAGCCCTGCTACCACCATGTGGCTTATTAATGAAATAAACACATCTGAAATATCAACCCTGCAAAGGCTTTTCCAGTGTCCAGTGATATCCACACCCCAAGATGCTTGAAGACCATCCCCGGTTGTTTCCCTTTTTCCTTCCAAATTTTTAACAAAAGAAAAATCAAAACCAAACCGCTGGATATATTAAAAAATATATCCAACAACTTTCCTTTGCTTCCCAGAGGCTCCTTTTGAATCAGTGATGGTATCTCCATATCCCTCCAGCTGCTCTAAGCTGCCTTCTCCCTTTCACCAGTGAGTGAGGAAAATGTAGTGCTCCCTGCTGAAGCATAAAGCTACAATCTTATTTTATGATGTTACAGAAAGATTAGGAACTTCCCGTCCTTTCCATCTTTCCGGAACACCCAAAAGAAAATGCGCAAACCTGTAAAGGAAATTCTATAATATACCATTAGGGGGAACCCTGTCCCATGAAGAAGGTCATAGAAGTGTACGTGTATTACTTACTTACAGTAGAACCTCAGAGTTACAAACACCAGACTTATGAATTGACTGGTCAACCACACACCTCATTTGGAACCGGAAGTATGCAATCAGGAATCAGAGACCAAAAAAGGCAAAAAACGAATACTGTACTGTACTGTCTTAAACATAAACTAAAAAAATAAAAGGATCGTTTAAATAAAGATTTGACAGGGTGGGGAAACTGTTTCTGTGCTTGCTTCATTTAAATTTAGATGGTTAAAAGCAGCATTTTTCTTCTGCATAGTAAAGTCTCAAAGCTGTACTAAGTCAATGTTCAGTTGTAAACTTTTGAAAGAACCACCCATAATTTGTTCAGAGTTATGAACATTTCACAGTCACAATCAACCTCAACTCCTACAGTGTTCGTAACTCTGACGTTCTACTGTAGTTACACTGACTGCTTCCTATTTCCTGAAACTCTCCCTTTTACTTTGCATACCAGGCATGGGAAGAAATTAGATTGACAAAAATCATCATAGTGTCTTGTTCAGTGGTTTCTTATGAAAAAGCTGTGTCTTTGTTTAGCTTGATATTAAGGTGCAGTGAGTCTGAAATGTGACTGTAAAAATAGCATTGTTTATAGTGTCTCACTGATTTCAGTTCAAATGTATCCATTATACAGTAAAAAGGATTTTTTTCTAATTGACAGCCCTGCAGAGTCAGGTTTATAGGGGTTTGTTTTGCTTTTTCAAGGGCGGCTTGTGCAGCATCACTCGTAATAAAAAATTATGCAGAAAAAATATTGTCCTCAGTTAAACTGATGCAAACCCCATTGTCTTCCAGTTGTGCCCTCATGAGTTGTATAGGTGATTTAAAGACAGAATTTAGCCCCGCCATAGAACTTCGTCAACAATGTTGTTAGTGATGCAAGAGCCAGAATTGGATCCAACTCCCTCTCTTGTAGTAGTGTGGGTTCTGCAGTGCTAATGGGAGTAAAAAGTAGTAACTGCCCCACAACCCAAATCTAAAGTAGACAGCTCTGATTAGGAAGCAAATGCTTTGAGTAAGGTGCTAATTTTACGTAGTCCTTTATTGCAACAAAACTACATTTTAAAGGGATACTGGCAAAGTTGAGAGGTCACAAATTTAATTCCCATACTTCCTCTAAACATCGTAATCAAAAGCAATCCCTACAGATTAGAAAAATATCACCCTTAAAAATGGTTACAATCCCAGTTTTTCTGCAGAAATAACCCACAAGAACAAACACAGAATACTAGGTTTGATTGCAAATGTGTGCGTGCCATGCTTTTCTGTCAGGATCTATACCTCCTCTCTGCTTCCCAGCTCTATTCTTGTGAGCTCAAGGTGTTTATTGACATTTACAATCATCCTGCACTTAATATTATATCTGAATATTCCAGAAACTGGCCGAGAAGGTTTTTAATGTGATGTGACCAACCAAAACAAAAGCTGCTTGATTTAATTTCAGGATTAGCAGTCTTGACAGTGTACTTTCAAAGTACGCCTAAAAACCAACTGTTTAATGATGTTACTTTTTCTTCATGGATGTAGTAGACAATTTCTGTAGTGATTCATATTTCCTTTTGCATTTATCCAATACCCATTTTGAAGGAGGATTCTTACCCTTTGGTTATGGTGTCCAGCAGATTGTTTGAGCTGTGTGGCTTTGTTTTTCTTTCAACAGTTTGGTGTCTTTTTGCATTACTTTTTAAGATACAGGGGATAATTTGCTCATGTTCATAGTGACTTATTTTTAGATTTGTCCCTGGTTTGGTTGCAATTTAGGAATTTATGTTACATAGTTTTACTAGTAATATCTAACGCTTGGCTTCTCAAGAGTGTAACACAGTATGTGACCTAGATATGAGACTAAAAGTGATGATAATCTTTGATTTAGAGTACAAGGTTCAAAACAAATGGGAACATTTCCTAGACAGAAGTTGTAATATGCATTTGAGAACTCAAGAAGCTAAGGTATCTGATGATATCCTACTTACATTTATTTGAGAAAAAGGATCTTGAAATAATCATACATTTAATATTTCCTGGCCGTTACCGATTATAGTACTGTGCATAGAACAGTGGTAAAAGAATAAAAATATCTGAATAGTTAGGTATGCAATATGTTTATTTCGAGACCTATTGGCACACCATTGGCCATCAGGTACGGTAGTTGCTTTTGTCAATGGCAATATCTGATTGTGTCAAAGAAAGGTGAAAACCAGTGGTAATGCATCTTACCAATAGTACAAAGCTGTATATGCTGGAAAAAGACTTCTTGACCAATGCAAAGATCAGATTTTGTCCTGAGAGATGGGATTTGGTTATCATTATGTTGCATAATTCCATTAGGTTATTTTTTTACTATACTCCAGTCCTTTTCAAAATCCATCTGCAGCTCTCCATCATTCAGCTCAAGGGAAACCCCATCTGTCCGATGTACCACAATACACAGCAAGTGAGAGAAGGTTACTGGAGTACCTCAGGAAGGTAATGCCAGACAGAAACAAGGGAGGATAGTACTGGCACATTGCACAGCTTGCAAGGGTTCCTCTTTGGAACCACATTTTGAACAGTGGAGCAGGGAAGGTAGTCATGTGTCCCAGAGACAATAGTATATTGCAGTGAACAGTGCCCCATAAAGAGGAAGTGAGAGTAACCAGCGTGGTCAAATGGCTAAGGCACTGGACTGGGCTCCATCAAACCTGAGTTCTGTACTTGGTTCTGCTACTGATTCTCTGTGTGATGTTGGGTAAGTCTCTTTGCTGCTCTTTTCCCTTGTGTCTGTTGTCTGTATAGACTATAAGGTCTTCTGGACAGGGGCTGTCTCTTGCTATTTGTTTGCATAGTACCTAATACAAAGGGGACACCAATCTCTATAATATAAAAATAAGGGGGAGGGGGTGTAATTGGTGCCAGAGAGAAAACAGGAGCTAGTCTGAGAAATAGAGAACAAATGGGGAGAGGAAATAACAAAAGAAAGGGGAGGAGGTGGAGAACGCAAAAACAACTAATTCCTGGGTTGGTTAATCCATTTAAATGTACAATCTGGGCCATAGTCACATATTTCCAGGTTTCATTATGCTTCCCAACGTTTCCAGGTTTCATGAGACTATTTCTGCTTCCTGTGTTGCGAAATGTATCTCCAATAAAGTTCAATGTAAGGATCTCTGTCTCTGCAGAACGGTAAGTGTGAGTGAGGAAATGCTAGTCCACATGGTGACTTCACAAACAGACAGTTACAGCAGGAGTAACAATGCATCCCAGAGCTCCAGAGTCCTATGGAAAGCATTACATTTAAGATGATGCTAATAATAGGGGTACGTGGAACATGGAGCTCAGTTTGGGAGATGATAAAAGAAATATGCAGCACCCAGAGGAGTCCCTGGAATATCCTTCAGACACCCAGACATTCAGCTAGCCAGGAACACTTTGCTATATCTTGGCAACTGTAGCGAGGTTTGCATCCAAAACACTGGTTACTCTCACTTCACTAAGCACAGGTGAAAAACTTGCTCTTGTCCTGAGCTTCAGTCCTGTGTGCCCTAGCCCAGCACCCTCTGTTTTAAGACCACCCGTTATATGGGGAGTGCTAGCTGCTCTGGGCTCCAGATGTAGTAGATGTCATAGGTTCTCTAGGCAGACTCTTTGGTGCCAGGGGTCTGCAGTTGCTTTTGCCACTGGATGGGAATCTGGCCCCAGGCATATACTTTCATGTTCCAGATGGATAATTTGGCAGCACTCAGTGATGTCTGAATGAATCGGGTTTTTCAGTTCATCCTTATGTTTAAAATCATCTAGAATGATCAGTGCCACCTGACTCAGATCCATATTATTTGGCACCTTATTAACTATACAACAAAAGTACGAGTAGACTGAGCCATCTTTTTGGGACTTGTCATTGTTCAGGAGGGTAGAATAGGGACAAATAGATGCTTCCCTTAAACACTGCATTAGAAAAAGGAAGAATAATTTTACCACAAATTTAACTGAATAAAGAAAACACTATATTACTAACTCGGGAACCCCTGATGTTTCTCCCAGCTATCCTAGGTACAATGGTGATGGACCTGGCAGACAGGCAGAGATCGAAAACATCTGAAAATGTTAAACTGTTGGGAACTGTTGAGGTGTAGGACCAGCTAGTGTCTGAATTCATGTGCCCATTGCAGAGGACTCATAAGGGCCAGACACAGTTGCAGGACTCAAGGGAGCACAGAGACTGCTCTCTCTGTGCATCCCAGAGGTGCACAGTGCCCCCGGAGGTGGCAGGGAGAAGATGCAGCCCACACACACACACACACACACACACACACACACACACACAGCCTGTTAGCTAGGGAGGTCAGGAGGAGGATAGTGCTGCACCTTCTCGAGGTCAAAACTGTCTTAAAATCACAATCTGGCCTTTAATTGCTGGGCATGGGGATGTTCAGCTGTCAGCTCTTTCAGCCACTTCGCACATCTGGCTGGGGTGCTAATTTTTGCACCATGACAATGAGACAATGAGAGTGGTGCTTACCAAAATAATAACTCATTAGAGTGAACTGGAGAAAATCACAATTAGCTGCACTGAATTTTTATTTCTTATCATACAAGTTATCTTTGAATGCCCAATTCTAATTGGCTAGCAGGTGTTTAAACTTTTAAGCAGGCATCCAGCCATAAACGGAAAAGTTGACAAGGTTATGAAAACTCCGCCTGTGACTGGTTAATCCTGCCTGAAACTAGGTAGAAATACATTGTTTCAATCTGCCAAATACTTCAAAAATTGCTATCAAAAAGGAAGGATTCCACACATGGGGATTAATTCTATTCCGTCTTCCAACTTTTCCTTTTTGTATTTGCTTGGTTGATTTGCAGATGGATGTCTCTCAAAATGCGTCAGCATGTTTCAAAATGCTATTTGCTGTGAAGCTCCAACTAACGTACAATAGACTGTCTAGAACTTTAAGGAGTCAAGATAATGGGCAATACCACTGCTAGATGGAACACCACTGAAGCCATGTGGTTCAGTGTTTAATTGTGCCATGAATTTTGCAACAGAGGAGATGAGACGGTGCAAAGGGTAATACACAAAGCTAAATAAATCCGAAGAAACGACATCTTTATGTAAAGAGTGGGACACCTGCATAGGGCTTTTCATGGGAGAGCATGTTAGAGAGAGGCAAGAAAGTGGATTTATCTTCAAATTGTCAAAAAGTATTTCTCCTTTCTGATACCCCTTATACTTTTTTTGTGCTCTCACCCCCTTGTTAGACTGATTGTTGATAAGAAGGTTGGTCTGGTGCTTAAGGCACTGGGTTAGGATTCAAATGTTCTGAGTTCAATTCTTGGCTGTGCCACAGGCTTTCTGTTTGACATTGGATAATGTTCTACCTACCCAGAGTGAGTGTCTGAGGCTAATTCTTTGCTTCTGGAGTGATACTCATCAGGAGGGGAATGGAGTGCTTCCACTCTACCAACATTCCCTACCATTTACATTTGAGTCTAGGGGACTCATCCTCCATGCAGTGAGACCAGTGAGAAGATGCACAGTGCTGTATATGTGATGAGGCCTGAGGATGCTGCATTGGAAAAGTGCTCTAACAGGCAAGAGTGCTTCTTGGTGGGGTTGGGAGACCTACAGGGAGTGATCCAATGCTCAATGATGCCAGTGGAAAGGCTCCCAATGCTGGTTGGGTCAGGCCCTAAAATGGGCAAATTGGTACCTTTTCATGAAGGCTTGGAGGTGAGGAGGGAGGTTAAAAGTTCTCAGTCTTCCATAGCCAGAGCCCCAAAGACTTGTGTGTTCCCTCCAAATATAGGAAGCCTGTGAAAATCTCTGCTGTGAAAGGGTTAATCCACCAGGAAGACAGAGGCTAAAGAAATACACCAGAAGGCCTCACGTTTGGACTGAGGGTGGCCATCTTAAAATATGTATTACCAGCCAGAAGTGATTGATTGATAGCAAAACTGTCTACACGTCTGAGTTTATAAATGTCTCTGGTAAATAAAAGGTTAATAACTGTGTTTATGGTTAGAAAAGACCCCTGCCCTCAGATACACACACTTCACTGTACCCAGCTAATCCCTGGAGCAAGGAGGTTTAAGGTAATTTGTGGTGCAGCTGTCCTTTTCTGGAACACAAGCAAATTCTCCTGCATATGGTCAGCTGCAAGAACAAATGTCTATAGCAAATGAAAAAACAAGATGTTCAACCGCAGCCTTCTGCTCATGCAAGAAGGGCACGTGAGCAGGGTGTTTGTATGGTCTGAATCAAACTACACAGCACGGAGGGGTTTACTGCACGGCTTATGGCCAAGTGGAAGCAACGTGTCAGTGGTAAGGAAAGAATGTTGGTGATAGAAACCCAACTGATTGACATACAGTGGCTATAAAGTCATAGTAAATCTATTGTTTCGCCAGAAGGAAGGAGGATTAGAAAATGTATAATCATTACAATCCCTGTACGATAAAGCATCAAATCGTGGTTGCTCTCCCATTGCTGATGTGGGTCTTAATGGGCCTGATTCTGCAGTCTGTACTCAGGCAACACTCCCATTGGCTTCATCTGACTGAAACTGTAGTCCATGGACATTGTACCTGAGTAAGAACTGCGGAATTTAGCTCAGTAATTTTAATGAGCCAAGTTGTCTGCTATACCCGAGGGCAGAACCTTAGCTGCAGTGTAATGTACAACCTAAAGCAGGGTGATAGAGGAGAAAACTATGGTACATCTCGGACTTTTAAGATCCCTGGCTTCAGTCTCCATGTCATGTTCCTTTACCACATTTTTAGAGATAGAGTTCTTGTCTAAGGGGCTCATCTTGTTCCCATTAAAGTTAATGGCAGAATTCCGATGTACTTCAATAGAAGCAGGATTCATTTTATTTTTTTTCTTTCTGTCTTTATTTGGCAACATCTATGTTAAAAGAATTGAACTGCACATGTGATTAACACCATTTAATGCCTTGGCACTGCCAAATGTGTCCTTGTTACCTAGAATTTCTACCAATATTGTCTGAGTAAAACGGCAGTCGTTTTCCTTGGACTAAACTGGTTCCCAGGAAAACAACCTGATAAAGTGGCTCTCCACACTGAATGGAGTGTATTGTATTTGTTAACTGTTGCCAGACACCTAATTTCTTTCCTTACACAGCATAATGAATTTAAGCATAGAAATTTCATTACAGTTGATACTGCAGCATATATTTACATGTATTGGTATATTTTAAAACGTTTGTTATAGGACTATAGGGAACTGCCAGGAGAGAACAATGAAATATCTAATCCAGAATCCTGTCTTCTGTAGTGACCTATCCCAGATGCCTCAGAAGGCGGGGGGGAAAAATCCCAGAATGTACCATACTAACTGTGATAATTGACCAGAGCACCAGGATTCATGTGTTAGTGTTTTCAGACACAGCTACCTTCGCTATTAATAAGCCATCTTTTGACAGCTGATCCTATAAAAGTATACAAGTTCTTTAGCTTAACTGATGCTGCTGCAAAAAAAGGTTTTAGTGCTGAGTTTACTGACATTTAGGGTCATATTTTGTGAAAGGCAGGTCTCCTTCTGCAGGTCGGCTAGTTCCTGTAAAACTGACATCCTTATTTTTGCACCCACCATTCAGTTTGCTCACCACCATGGCTGAAGGGAAGAGGTGGACAAGGATAGGTGACAAGAAAGATAGATAGGGAGGAAAGAATAGAAATAATTTATGTATACTCTGATACAAATGGCCTATTTGTGGCAAATATGTGTCAGCTGGGTTTAGTCTTGCTTGGGAGAAAGGAACTGGAACTGAATTTCTCTTACTACTAATAAGGCCAACAGGCCTCTGTGTACCAAGATGTTTTACCCCAAAAATTGGTCTAAAACATACACTGTTTAGAGAATGGACACTTCTAAACATGTCTTCTTTTAAATATACTAGGAAAGCTGAGTTTATCATCAAGAAAGCCTTGAATACACGAGAGCTACAGTGACTGTCAGACAACTACCTACAATACATCCCAAACTAGCTACACTGGTTGAAAACAAAAATTCTCAGCATTATTCAATAATGTTGACAAGATTTCCTGGAAATGCCTCTCCCATCATATTTCTATCAGACCTTTCTTGTACAGCAGATTCTGCAGTTGTGAGGTCATAACGTCTCTGAGCAGGAGCTCAGGAAAACAATAATAGTAATTGGAGTGAGAATCCATGTTAGAAAATAGCTGCTGGATGAAAGAGAGAAATCCACACATACATTAAAAAATATATATTTGCAATGGGAATGTCTATGCTGTGATTTCTCCAAGGCTACTTATGAGTGAGAAGGTGATGATTCTACCCAAGCCACTAAAATAGGTGGAATAACTTAGCAAGAAACCTTCTTTGGACTAAACCTGTGATATTCTTTCATATTTATTCCTTCATCTTTTTTGTCTTAACAGATGTATTTTTATCCCTAATTAGAATAAACACTGAATGTGTTAGCTAGTAATGAATGTTTATGATCATGGTGACCTTTGCTTGGAGAGACAGGCTTCCCCTTGAACCTTGTCACTGCTGTCCCTTCACAGGCAGGACTGTGGTAGAGCTGCATAGAGGATGTTTCAATCTTGTCAGAACTTTTCATTCCCCCCCATCCCCATGCAAGTGTTGCGTTTTCTGACTGAAATAGGGTCCCATCAGAGTTTTTTCTCACAAGCTCTCGACTATAGTCTCAAATGGTGTGAAGTCATTCAGAGCCAGATCTGGCAAAGGTTTAGACTTGGGAATAACTTTACTCAGGTGAATACTATTGGGAATAACTTTACTCAGGTGAATACTATGTCTGACAGTCTACTTAAATATATGTCCTTCGTCTCTGTAGTACCTTGGCATCTTCTGAGTCCCATTGACTTTAACTGACTACGAACCTGAGTAAAGTTACTCATATTTAAAGTATTGAGACATTAGTCTCCAAACTCATTCTTCCTGTCCCTATCATGAGAAGATACCGACAACACTTAAACTTATGTATGGATGGTGTGCACCAGCCAGCGACAGTCACTCTTTTTCACTTCGAATTAGAACCGGTCAGGAATCTTTCTTAGGGTTGCCAACTTTCTAATCGCATAAAACTGAACACCTTTGCCCCGCCCCTTCTCTGAGACCCTGCCCTGCTCCCTCCATCCCCTCTCCCTCCATCGCTCGCTCTCCCCCATCCTCCCTCACACTCTCCTTTTCACCGGGCTGGGGAGGATCCCTTTTCGACTGGGTGTTCTGGTTGAAAACTGGACGCTTGTTGGAAAGGCTTCTCAGATCCAGCATGGAATTTCTTCTCTTGAGACCAGAGAGAACCTGGGTCTCCTGCATCCCAGGTGAGCATCTAACCACTGGCTATTGGCTATTCTGCAGTGGGGTTGGTGGGCATTGGTGTGTCTCATACACTCTTCATCAACATTTTTGAAAGGTCTCATTTTTGTTCCAATGTGAAATAAAATGGAATTCTTGTTTTCTGACCAGTCCTACTTGAAATGACTTTCTCTCAGTAACACTTGTACTCTACTTTTTTTTAAGCCATCAGGCCCTTGTATTTCAGTAAATTGCAATAAGGGTTGTAAATATGTGATGCAAATATATTACTAGTTTATTTTTCAGCTGTTCTTCATCAACCCTGGAATTCTGAGATGCACAGGAAAGAGCTCTGGGAATGGAGAAGTTTAGTTTATATGTCTAAATTAGTTGCAGAAGGCCAAATTCCTCTTTGTTGCAGAGGTAACTCCTTTGACTTAATTCAGGTCATTCTGGATTTACACCAGTAACTGATATCAGAATCTGGTCCTAAACTTCTGTATGACATGGGCCAAGTCATTTAACTTCTTTATTGTTCAATTTACCCATCTGTAAATTGGGAACAACAGTTGCCTACCTCATGAGGTGTCTTGAGGCTTAATTAATGACTGTTTATAGAGACTTTAAGATCCTTGGATGGAAGATGCTAAGGAAGAGTTAAGTATTATAATCATTCTAATTATGTATAACAATGCCCTGGAAAAATGAAATAGTAAAAAGACAGAGAACTGAAATAATTCACATTTATCACAAAAGCCTTGCAAACAACTTGATTTATGCAACTTCTGAACCCCACCCTGTTCAGCCCTAGGAAGGGTTAAAACAGCAGCAGCTGGCCTCAAGAACTCTGGCTTGCCTGGTCCTTATCTCACTGTTATCCTGAGCTATTAACTGGCCACAGTTACGAAACATATCAGTTACTGCCATCTGTTTTTCACGAGGCACTCATTGGATCGTGGCCAGAAGAGGGGATTAAGTGGAGAGAGGCAGAAATGACAAAATGATTCTATAGTATTCTGGTTGTACAGTTGGAGTCCCTCATACTGTTACTTGCATGTACAGTCTGCAGTCAGCAACAGCTGCAAAGAATTAAGCATAAAGATAAACTGTGAAGACTGTTTCAAAGCTGCTATAAAGGAAATGCATTTCTGCATGCAGTTGTAACGTGGGGATTGTGCAGAGAGAAGTGAAGGCATATAAAGCAAAAGTGTATAATTAGATGTATGTGTTGTGTGTATTTTAGCTTTTTATATTTGGTATTTATCACTCTGTGTGTGCATATTGGCCCTCCACAAGAAACAAAAACAATAGATTCTGAATGTATTAATTCAAAGGAAAATTCTATGAATGAGTTGAATAAAACTTCTCCTTAGCAACATTCTTTCTTTTGTACCCTCCCCTCCTACAATTTATGACCCAGATTCTTTTTAAATAGCAAAGAGACAAATTAGAGACTACTTGTGAAAGTGAAGGTGTGAATTTCAGCACAAACTATCTGTGCTTTAAAAAAATACTGAGAGATTTTTAGCAATTAGTAATTGACTGGGTTTTAAAAATATTCTTTCCCCCAAATGATAGATAATCCCATGATAATGGGAGAAAGGAAGAGTTTTCAATGTGATTCCTGGGATTCAAGAAACATTATGGTTCAACAGCTGTACTTTTGATTCTAAATTTTATTAAAATCAGATTAATTAAATTATTCCAAACTATGCCATTCTGCCAAAATAAAGCTCTTTGGATTTTATTATCTTGGTAAATTAAATTAAGGCTAATACAGATTTTATTTTCAAGAAAAATACTACTTCAGATCTTTTAGTTAACTAATGTTTAATATCCTTCCTTAATATTTAATTAATACATGATAGTCAATATCCTAAGGTTTAACATCAATGGGAAAACTAATCAAACTTTTTATAACACAGAAGATAAAAGAATAACTATGTTGCACTGTAGTAGCAATATTAACTCCTCCCCGCTATCTGCACTTGATTCCCTTTGCCATTAGCATTCTGTACATCAGGATGGACCATACTGATCTGAATCTGATTTGCTCCAACTTTGTGGTGTTTCTGTGCACATGGGTGCATCTCCCTTTGACATTTAGACAAGTAAATTCTTAATGAATTGGAAGGAGAACTAAACCAAGGTTGATGCACTGGAAATATTTAGGTAAAATGGGCACCATTAAAACTCAACATTCCCTGCCAAAGGTACTTTGATTACAGTACAACGTTACTTTCTATTCTCTGCAGTAGCAAATGCTGAGTTTTAATAGTGCTCACTGTACTTGGTTGCTAAACCAATTCTCTGTTTCTGCTCTTTCATATTTAATTGGAAATTGTATAAGTAAAATATTCATTGGCTTCTGAGAATGAAACTTCTACTTGTTGATTAGGCAGCTAATAGGTAGCCGTTAGGCAGCGTAGCAATCAGTGTAGATTTGGATAGCAGAACTTGTTTATAACAACACTATGATAGCTATTGGTTTGTGCACAGCTTTAAAATAGGCAACAGCTACTCGTGGCACATGCAGAAGTAATAATCCCCTACAATTCCAGTCACTCTATAAAACCTCCCATTATTTCATGGTAATACTCACAAGTTGCTGTGGTTAATTCCATGCTAACTGAGCACACCTGTTCTTCCGTTACTTCAATCAGCAGAAGACATTTTAGCGATTCACATGTTTAGGCCTACTATGGCTGCTTTGCACAGCCCAGGCAGCATTGAGCTGAAATGACAGTTTAAACAGACAGGTTTCAGAATGGGAGCCGTGTTCGTCTGTATCAGCAAAAAGAACGAGGAATATTTGAATCTCCAATGAGAAACTGCAGAACTGGAATTAATTTGAAAACTGGACACCATTGAATTAGGCTTGAATAAAGACCGGGAGTGGATGGGTCATTACACAAAGTAAAAACTATTTCCCCATGCTAATTTTCCCCCTACTGTTACTCACACCTTCTTGACAACTGTTTGAAATGAGCCATCCTGACTATCACTACAAAAGATTTTTTTTCTCCTGCTGATAATATCCCACCTTAATTGATTAGTCTCATTAGAGTTGGTATGGCAACTCCCATTTTTTTCATTTTCTCTGTGTATATATATCTTCCTACTGTATTTTCCACTGCATGCATCCGATGAAGTGGGCTGTAGCCCACGAAAGCTTATGCTCAAATAAATGTGTTAGTCTCTAAGGTGCCACAAGTACTCCTCGTTCTTTAAACAGACAGTGGATGACTTCCTGGGGGATCCCTAACTGCTGAACAGCTTCTTAGGTCATATGTAGCCAGGTATAAATTAGAGCAGCTGTGAGGCTTCTCTGACTTATGCTGGGAACTGGCCCAAGCCACCTTTGCCCACCTACCTCTACTGCTCAGATGTAGCCTGGGATTGGGGTACAATGTTTTTATATCCACTTTTCCCTGAAGGGAACACGGCTGAAGATAAAACCCTGAATTGCTCCAAGCAGAAGAGGATATAATAAATTCCTAGGGGAAAATTCGGTAGCAATAAACAATACCTAGATACAATTGAACAAATCAAGTTGTTTTGTCCCATTCAATTCAATGTCATTTACTGGTGCAGCACAATTACCATGTAGCTACTCCTTAAAAATTGCTTTGTAACAAGCCTTATGAATGTATTTTGTGGTCTCTTTGCAGTACATTAATGACCTACACAGTAGCAGTAAATGTGGCTTAGATGTGGGAGGGGAACATATTCATCACACTGTCAGATTCTTTTGCAACATCCCCCACCTCAGGGTTATGCTAATTTCTCTTGCATTTTAACAATCAGTTTGACTTGGATTAAGAAGCAAAGATACTTTTCAAGAGGGCAGCCTTCCTGAGGAATTTTCTTTACTGCTGAATTTTCAAGTACCACAATAGTAAAGGCAATTGCTGTGTGTGTGTGTGTGCGTGTGTGTGTGTGTGTGTGTGTGTGTGTGTGTAAAAGATGATGGGCCAAATTCGCTCCTGGTTTAACTCCATTGAGGTCAGCTCCATTACATTAACAGAGTTTAAAGCAGGGACAATTTTGTCCCAAGTTGGTAAAAGTCCCACGATAAACATGTATCTTGAAGGACCTGGGTTATATGCAGCTCTCGTGTCATATGGTGAAAGAGAGCTAACAGAGCACCTTGGAGCTGACAGAACTACCTAATTTGTTATGAAGTATAGTTTCCAGATACCACCATTCAAATGCAGAAGCTACTACCTGACCAGAAGACTCAAATGTAGGTCCTGATAAAAAAATCCCATTGAAGTCTATTGACTTTCCATTGACTTCAATGGGCTTTGGAACACATCCCTGAATTACCTAATTATTTCTAATGCATGACTTTGCAGACATTGGCACGTGAATTCCACTTGGGTGGTTTGATCACAGCTCAAGATATACCATGGCAATGCAACTCCCATGTTCGCTGTGCATTTCACAGCCTTGCACACACACATGCCTGATTATTTCAATGGCTCCATTCCCATAAATACAGTCAGGTCTTTAAACATTTGCTGCTTCTTAAAGCCACTTGAAATACAACAATATGTCTACTGTCAGGGCCACAACTGTAGCTGATCATGCCTTTACTACAGAAATAATATCGTTCACCATTGTTTATGCTGGCTGGAGAGGCTGTGCTAGCATTCTGCTAGAAAGTGCTGTGGTTTTAACATAGTTCAACAACAATCCAGTGTGATTTTTTCATTATTGTAAGTAGAACCTGTATGTGATCTGATTCATGTCCCTTTGTACATAGGAGACAGTCATCTATGCTGGAATATAGATAACTGATGTAGTGATAGAAATACAGGCTGATTTAAAAAAAATGAATATAAAGGTAATGGGTTAATTTTAATAAGAGGACAGATGGGTATCTGATAAACTCCATACATGCAATTACATTTGGCCCCAAATTCTGCCAGCATTACTCACATTGAGAAGTACCTTACTCTGTGAGCACCCCTCTTGGGACTGGCAGAATTGGACCCCCAGTTATTATGGTTGGGATTCTCAAAGGGCTTCGGAGATTTAGGCTCCCAAATCTGTTTTGGACACCTCCCAACCTAAAACAGTCTCTATAAAACAATGATTTCAGTCGCCTTGACTAGGGGTAAGATGTGTCCCATTTGGGATAGTATTCATTGTCCTCCAAGATAGAGTCAAATTCTGTCATTTAAAAAAAGAAAAGAAAGTTTCTAATCCTTGTGCTTATGACGATTACCTTCCAAGTGTAACTAACAGTGTTTTCTTCCTGAGTCTGCAGACAGTCTTAAACAACAGGTCTAAGAGAAGTGCAAACTTGCATCTAAAGGCATATTATGCATATACCATTTTTTTCATATACCAAAATTGTACAGTCAGCACAATAGTGCACACAAATTAGTAACTGCTTGTGCAACTAGGCAAATAAAGGCGAGAAATAGCAGTGGACCTAAAAGTGGCCAGCATATTATTTCCTACTGCACCATCTATAACAATGTTTTTCAACCTTTTTTCCTTTGTGGACCCCTAAAAAATTTCAAATAGAGGTGTGCACCTCTTTGGAAATTCAACCTGTGGTCTGCAGACCCCACCACAGATATTGTAGACTAAAAACGGACAGAACAGAATTCAACTATAAATGTTGCACATGCTCAACACGACATGTGATGCAGCGTGAGTAAAGAGGCTAAACTGTGAGCCTCTATGGTAAAGAAAACACTTCCAGGTTTTGACCTGTAGGTGGGGGTATTCACATACTTTTGATTGATCAGAAAAATTGAATGTCTTTTCTAGACATTCTAGAAACTTGATTTTCATAAGCACCTTTTGCAGAGCCCTTAGATATAGTCTGCGGACCACAGGTTGAAAACTACTGCTGTAAAAGTTGGTAACTACATAAAGGCCACTTATTGTACTTCATACTCTCGCAAACAACTATTGTTATCAATGGGAGCTCCGCTGTGTGTTGAGAACATATATAGCCTTAATGCGGTAGACCTAGTACACAGATCAGAATTAGAAATATAATTAGGCCCTCTCCCCAGAATGAATTTGATGCATCTGTTCTAGAGCAAGGCTAACTTTTGGGTTGTAGTACTATGTATTCAGGTGTATAAAAGGAGCAAGAATTTAGAATGGGTATTCTACACAGACAGATATTGATAAAAAGGAAGATCGGATTTTGTCCTTGAATTCAGTGGGAGCCATACACATGCATCTGTGTGCAGAATATGATCAACAGTCTATAATGGGGTGTATTCCGGGTTATTTTAATAGTGAGGGGGAGTCTTTCAAAGGCAAAAGACATCTGTGGGAGCTGGGTGCCTGCCTAACCATTTGTACCTTTGAAAATCTTCCTCATAAATATTGGCAGTAAATCCAGGCCAGGGGAGTATTTTCAGGACAGTCTATTTACACTTAAACTTATTTTTTAAAATAAAAATTGTTCATTTTCACAGGTGGCAAATGTTAACTTATCACTATGACCTATGTGGAAAGATTAATTTGTGGTCTCAAGGGAATGGGTTCCAACAACATTGGTTTCAATTTACTTAAAAAGGTATAAAAGGTTATCTTCAACCTTACCTGAACTTTTTTTCAAGTAAAGACTTAAGCTGGTGTTTATACATCAAAGTCTGAAGACAGTAATAACTTAATTCCATAACATGAGGTCAAATAAAAATAAAGCTTTTGCTTTCACAGCAGCAATTAAGTGGAACACCTTCTCTATGGTTTTAAAAATGGCTACTAATCTGGCAAGCCTTGAAGCTTGCTATTGGGAAAACCTACACATGTCAATTCACTGTGCTGTTGAAACTAATTACATTGTTTCATCAGCATTCAGGACCACAACTGATACAACGCTAGTGAAGGGGGAAATGTGAAGTTTGTTAATTGAGCTAATGAACAAGGTAACAATGATACAGTGGCAGATCTGTGTTATATGAACATCCACCTGGTGAGTTAACACTGCACATTATATATATTATTTTTATAGTAGGGACTAGAGAATCCAATGTGCTAGGCACTGAACAACCATATAAAAGAGTCAGTTTCTGCCCTGAAGAGCTTATATGTATTATTGCCCACATTTTACAAATGAGAAATTGAGACACAGCCATTAAGTGACTTGCCTATGGGTACACAGGAAGTCTGTGGCAGAGACAGAAATTGAATTCAGATCTCCTGATTCCTTAAACACATGTTGGTCCATTTTCAGCTGGTCTCTACAAATGCACACACATTGTGTGGTGAATACAAGACTCCACATTTGGGTAACTGCACAAACAGGCAGACATCAAGCTCCCTTACCCAATTTGTGTGCACAATTGCCCATTTCGCATTACTGAAGTGACTTAGGTTTATGATCAAGTAAAGTTCTTATAGTAAAATGAAAGTTATTAGTGCAATACGTTTTTCATAACAAAGGAAGCAAATAAAGTGGTTACTCTTAAAAAGCCATCATCTGACAAGTTTCTGCACCATGACACTTGAAATGCCAACCCCCACCCCTGTACTTAGAACAGGAAATAATGTTGATAACTCTGTAAAATCTCTTGTAAATGCTGACTTTTATTTATTTATTTTAATGGCAGTTGCCATATTCATAGATTCATAGATTCTAGGACTGGAAGGGACCTCGAGAGGTCATCGAGTCCAGTCCCCTGCCCGCATGGCAGGACCAAATACTGTCTAGACCATCCCTGATAGACATTTATCTAACCTACTCTTAAATATCTCCAGAGATGGAGATTCCACAACCTCCCTAGGCAATTTATTCCAGTGTTTAACCACCCTGACAGTTAGGAACTTTTTCCTAATGTCCAACCTAGACCTCCCTTGTTGCAGTTTAAGTCCATTGCTTCTTGTTCTATCCTTAGAGGCTAAGGTGAACAAGTTTTCTCCCTCCTCCTTATGACACCCTTTTAGATACCTGAAAACTGCTATCATGTCCCCTCTCAGTCTTCTCTTTTCTAAATTAAACAAACCCAATTCTTTCAGCCTTCCTTCATAGGTCATGTTCTCAAGACCTTTAAGCATTCTTGTTGCTCTTCTCTGGACCCTTTCCAATTTCTCCACATCTTTCTTGAAATGCGGTGCCCAGAACTGGACACAATACTCCAGCTGAGGCCTAACCAGAGCAGAGTAGAGCGGAAGAATGACTTCTCGTGTCTTGCTCACAACACACCTGTTAATACATCCCAGAATCATGTTTGCTTTTTTTGCAACAGCATCACACTGTTGACTCATATTTAGCTTGTGGTCCACTATAACCCCTAGATGCCTTTCTGCCGTACTCCTTCCTAGACAGTCTCTTCCCATTCTGTATGTGTGAAACTGATTTTTTCTTCCTAAGTGGAGCACTTTGCATTTGTCTTTGTTAAACTTCATCCTGTTTAACTCAGACCATTTCTCCAATTTGTCCAGATCATTTTGAATTATGACCCTGTCCTCCAAAGCAGTTGCAATCCCTTCCAGCTTGGTATCATCTGCAAACTTAATAAGCGTACTTTCTATGCCAATATCTAAGTCGTTAATGAAGATATTGAACAGAGCCGGTCCCAAAACAGATCCCTGTGGAAGTCACTCGTTATGCCTTTCCAGCAGGATTGGGAACCATTAATAACAACTCTCTGAGTACGGTTATCCAGCCAGTTATGCACCCACCTTATAGTAGCCCCATCTAAATTGTATTTGCCTAGTTTATCGATAAGAATATCATGCGAGACCGTAACAAATGCCTTACTAAAGTCTAGGTATACCACATCCACAGCTTCTCCCTTATCCACAAGACTCGTTATCCTATCAAAGAAAGCTATCAGATTGGTTTGACATGATTTGTTCTTTACAAATCCATGCTGGCTGTTCCCTATCACCTTACCACCTTCCAAGTGTTTGGAGATGATTTCCTTAATTACTTGCTCCATTATCTTCCCTGGCACAGAAGTTAAACTAACTGGTCTGTAGTTTCCTGGGTTGTTTTTATTTCCCTTTTTATAGATGGGCACTATATTTGCCCTTTTCCAGTCTTCTGGAATCTCTCCCGTCTCCCATGATTTTCCAAAGATAATAGCTAGAGGCTCAGATACCTCCTCTATTAGCTCCTTGAGTATTCTAGGATGCATTTCATCAGGCCCTGGTGACTTGCAGGCATCTAACTTTTCTAAGTGATTTTTAACTTATTCTTTTTTTATTTTATCTGCTAAACCTACCCCCTTCCCATTAGCATTCACTAGGTTAGGCATTCCTTCAGACGTCTCGGTGAAGACCGAAACAAAGAAGTCATTAAGCATCTTTGTCATTTCCAAGTTTCCTGTTACTGTTTCTCCCTCTTCACTAAGCAGTGGGCCTACCCTGTCTTTGGTATTCCTCTTGCTTCTAATGTATTGATAAAAAGTCTTTTTGTTTCCCTTTATTCATGTAGCTAGTTTGAGCTAATTTTGTGCCTTTGCCTTTCTAATCTTGCCCCTGCATTCCTGTGTTGTTTGCCTATATGCATCCTTTGTAATCTGTCCTAATTTCCATTTTTTATATGACTCCTTTTTATTTTTTAGATCATGCAAGATCTTGTGGTTAAGCCAAGGTGGTCTTTTGCCACATTTTCTATCTTTCCTAACCAGCAGAATAGCTTGCTTTTAGGCCCTTAATAGTGTCCCTTTGAAAAACTGCCAACTCTCCTATATAGCAGTGAAGAGCCAAATTCTGCTCTTTTGATTTAGACCTTAACCAGGCAAACTCCTACTGATTTTAGTGTGAGTTTCACCTGATCAAGGACTGTATTATTTAGCCTGGGACTTTTAAAAGTTACAGCAATCATTAAAGCCATTTGTGTGTCATATACATGTGAGGATCACTTTGGAAAAGGGGGCTGGTAGGGAAAATTCTCAATTCAGTTTTTTTGTGTGTAAAACTCTTACAGAACTGAATAGAAAATAATCTTTCGCTAGGATTTTTCAACTCTCCTATATAATTTGACAGAAAACTATATTGCTTTATTTAATTTTTATAAAAGGATTCAAAAAATCTATAGAAAGGTTAGAATTCTCTATTCAATTCCACAGTGTTTTGCATAATCCCTAAATATAATTCAACAGAAATAAACCTACACTTTTCCATGAGAGCAAACCAACTGGGTTTGGTCCTGGAGTACCTTGTACCTGATGTCGTCATTTACACCTAATATAAAGTAGATGTAAAACACTATCGAATCACAATTCTCCACTCACTCATGGCAGTGGTGATATTTTGTACCGCCTTGGCATTCACTTTGCTCAGATATAAATGACACCCCAGTGTACAGAGCATGGAAGACTCAGGCCCACTGATTCCACAAAGTTTTAATGTACATTATCAGTGCAATCATTTTGGTTAAAATATTGGAGAGATGTCTGTAGCAGGCAGGATTTGGTCAGATTGTCACACATTCCTGTAGCAAGCGGCAGCCATCTCAGCTGTGACACAGTTGGCTTTCCAAAGTGTGGAATTAGTGTAATTGGCAGATGGCATTCTGATAGATTCAGGGATCATTATCAGGCCACCTGCAGAGCAGTACAATGGGGGTTGGGTCATGGCAAAGTCATTCTGGTTTGGTGTTTTGTATGGATTTGGAGAAGATACAGTCTGGATCTGTGGAATTCTAATGTGTGTTAAATAAAACATCTGGCTATTCCACTCTAGGAAGCCAGGCTGTGCTGTTGGCAACTGGGGTATGAGGTAGAACTAATTAATACCCATGCTGCTTCATGTGTGGCAGTGTCTTATAGCCATGGATTTACTGGTAGCACAATAAGGTGGAAATGATTTGTGAATGACTAGAGAGTTCATGGCTATTAGGAGTTCCCCTAACAAGATGCTTTGTAACCTTGTGGTGTGTAAATAAAGCTACAGCTTTTCCCCTCCAGTGTGACAGTGAGTTAGTCTGAAGCAGGCCCTGGGAGCAAGTGCAGGAGCTTGCGAATTGTTAAATGAGAATACCTCCACTTATTGAGGTATAATATTTCATCTCCTTTTATTAGCAGAGAGAGGCACGGTTTTGGTTAATGAAGTTGATCGCTCTAAGACACTGTGGCCCAAACCATTAGCCCAGAACTCAGCCTGAGTAGCTGGTCTGGGTGGTGGGCAGAGGTATGTTTAGAAAGGGGGATGTTGAAGTAGCTTCCACTATAAAGTATGTACAGGATGATTTATATGGCAGGGCATCCTTGGGCCATGCCTCACCCCCACCTTCTGCATTATCCATGAGCAGTTCCTCATAGGACCTGCCTTGCATGAGAGTTGCACCCATTCTTTTTAAAAATGGATAGTAGCTAACATGAACATATTTCATGAAACTGATATTGATTGTATACCTGAGGCGAGCACCAGTCCTGTGAAACTGTTGCCAGAGTTTTTTCAAAATCTAAAATCAGGTTTATTTAATTGACTCTCGGTAACGTATTGGACCAGGAAAAATTGACTGCAGTAGGAAATGGAAAAATGGTGATCAAAGTTTGATGTAACCCTTTGATTCTATTGAAGCATCAGAAATACTGCAAGTGATACCGACTCTCAGCCATATTCATCACTGGTGTAAGTGGGCCCAGCCCTGATTGAAGACAATATAGAAAACTGTCTCATCCTTATGTTTAACCTTTGCCTCTTGCCTTCGCAGAAACATGTACGTATCAATTTGATGAATGTAATAACGTATCACTGAAATGCATTTTTGATCAATCCTGTTTCATAGCAGTTCTTTTAATATCATTGGTGTACAGTGAAATTTGCTGAACAGTGTTTACAAAAAATCAGTATTAACAATTTGCAAAACAGGCAAAAACAAACTAAGAAAATATAGTGAGTTTTCCTTTCTGGGTGGATGTGGAAAATTGCGCAAGTTTTGTAATAAAAATGTCGCTGCCCCCCAAACATATTTACGACACAACCCATACATCATGAAATGATTTTCAGGACCAGCATGTCGCTAGTTTACCTCTGATAACTTAAAGGACACCTTTTAGATACATTTTATAACAACAGAATGTTGGGGGTAGTGAGTGTGTCAGGTCTGATATGAGTTACAGTACGGTGGGTCCTCTGCCAGCTGGCATTGAGGGGCTCCCAAGGTCACACCTTGTCTATCAAGGAGTCCCCTCCTACAGCTGTTGTTCTGACTGCTGCCCAGTAATTTATGATAACTATTTCACCATTCATCTAACAATGTAAAATAGAAGTGAAAACATCATATTACGATAGGGTGACCAGATGTCCCAATTTATAGAGATAATCCTGATATTTGGGGCTTTTTCTTATATAAGCATCTATTACCCCCCCACCCCATCCTGATTTTTCACACTTGCTGTCTGGTCACCCTATATTATGAAGATGTTACAAGGAACAAGTTTTAAAATTTCAAAATATGAGTAGGCCTTTAACTATGCATGGCAGGACGGAAAGGAGTTACTATAGGTTTCATTTACTAAAGGGAGCTTCAGCTTTCAATTGTTTGGGAAATGTTGCTCTAGGTTTAAAATCTGTCTTTGTAACCCCAATGAAAACTTTAGAAACTCAAATACCAATTAATTTATTTGAAACTGGCAGTTTCAAAGCACTGACTTTGGGTTAAATCTTGGGAAAGAATATGCCTAAGTCAGTTAATTTTGAGACTTAACTTGGGAAGGTAGGGCTCTGAGCCTGCCCCTATTGAAATGAGTGGGAGTTTTGCCATTGATCTCACTGTGTGCAAAATTAGGACCTAACATTGTAAATTCTAGCTTCAATAACATTAGAGCTTATTTTGATTTTCATGCTCCTCAACTGTACAGATAACGTTAGGGCAGTAACATTTGGCAAGTCAGGATAAATATTGACTCTCTTTTTTTAGTCCCATTGTCTGCGTTCATGATTCATTATCCATGGAAAGAGAACTGCTGCTTTGAATAGGAAATAAAGGAAGAACACTTAAGAGTTACAGTGCTACTGATGCTTAGTCCCACCTCTATGACCATTGCTAATCAGCAAGTAACATTTATCTGAAAACTGCAAGCTACCAAAAACTCACTTTTCTATTGCAAGACTATTCGGAAGCATGGAACCTAGAGTGTACCATATTTCACTGGGTGCTTAAAAATCCTTTCCATACTCACACCATTGTATGATCCTTAAAATAATATCCTCACCAGATTGTCTACACTCAATCTGCTCTGAAATACTGCACAACAGCCAAAATAAACTGGAACCATGGGATGGGTGGTAATCATCCTGCCCCAGGTTTGGTGGTGGAAGGGTTAAAACTGGATCTGTGACGTGTTTGCCTCCCCTGCAGGGATTACAGTGAAACCCTGACATGGAAAAATGTGGTTGAGTCCTACTAATGGCAATTTCCCTCATCAGGAAGGATGTATAAAAGGCAAGGGGTAGGGGAGAGATGCTTTTCCTTTGAGTCCTGAGGCAGGGAAACAGGTTTCATTTGAAAGTATCGAAGGGTTTAGAAGGAGAAACCTTAACCATATTTGTTGGTTTTCTTTGATATCTTCTTGTAAGTAGCAATTTTGTGTTATACTTTAACCACAGGAGGACTGATTAGCACAATACAGGCCACAAACAGTCTCATTTCCACCCATGCAACCCTACTGATATCAATGAGGTTGCATGGGAAAGTTTTCTAGCATTCAACCGGGGTGAGGCCAATCATTCTATAGAAATTGCTCAAAAAATCCTATAGAATTTAATAGAGAATGTTCCTTCTTTAGAACTGTTAAACCATCCAGTAGCAGTTAAGGAGTTATATCATTGCAATGGAATTTTGTATAGTATGTTTATAAATTCCACCAAAAGGCTGTATCTTTCTAGAAGATCATAAAGATGGATGTAATTGCAGGCAGAATTTGCCCCTACAGAGGTAGGCCAATCTATACCTGCCAGGGAGTGATACATGCATTCCTATCACAAAACTGCTTTGACCAAATTCAGACAGAGCAAAACTTGGTTTAGAGAAGCAAAATAAAAGCCCCAAATTGTTTTGGGGTCTTGCAAATACAACTCTAGTTAGAGAGAACCTCTGCTCAGAAATGTAGAGGGGCAAGGAGGAGAGACTTGACAATAAGTGAGTTTGTGTGTATTCAATGCCAGCCTTGCTGACCATGACTGACCTTCATCTTATGTTAGTGTTGTGTGTCATCTAAGAGGTTTGCATATTACTGTACATGCTATTTTATGCACATGATGCTGACCGACTGGTCTGCACTTTTCTAATGGCTTCTGTGTTCCAGAGCAGGCGTACTGTTCCAGTGTCACGGGCCTAAAAGCCCTCACTTAAAATAATTTGTCAGATAGAGGCCAAGACCATATTGCTCTTCCCAGCAAAAGTACTGTTAAATTCTTTACACAAATGGGAAACCATCATGATTCATTTTAACCTATATAATTTCTCACTTCAATTACATAGAACAAGCAAAAGCAAAAGCAACCAATTAAAAAAAAACCAAACTTTTCTGTCTGCCAAAGCATTGACCAGAAGTGGAGATTTCTTCTGATTGCCTCTTGGACAAAAGGGGTTGGGTTTTTTTGTTGTTTGTTGTTTTTCTTAAAGAATCCAACTCTAGTTACATCCATGTAAAAACCCCCAAGAGCATTTCCCATTATGTAACCTGCCATCTGAAGTTATTCCTATCTATGGGCAAGTTTAGAGAGTTTAAGGGAACAAAACACAGGTATAAAAAGGGTGGCTTTGGAAAGAAAAAGAGATGGTTAAAAAGAGCTCTCCAGAAAGAGAAACCCCGCTTTGCTTCTCCCCTTTCTTTGCATTTTTGGAAATTTAAAAGAACAGAGAGCGAGTGAATTGGTCACACTATGTCTACAATGCAATTATAATCCCTGGCTGGCCCATGTCAGCTGACTTGGGCTCGTGGGGGTCAGGCTAAGGGGCAGTTTAATTTTGGTGTAGACTTTCGGGCTGTTTTATCACTGATAATTGCTACATATCTGTGGTTTGAGTGAAATTTCTTTTCTTTTTGATGATGTCACATAACTTTCAAAGTGGTGAATATTCAGCTTAGCACCTGTTATATTCTTCCATGCAGGGCTTCTTCATTGATAAGTAACTTTGGAGCAGTGACTGTCTTCAGTATGTCTATATAGTGCCTGACAAAGTGGTGCCCTCATCCCTGATGGTGCATTTAGGGGCTACCGTAATACAAATAATAATGCCCACTTGAATTTACAGCATACTTTGAAAGACATGTGCATGGCAATATGAATGCAACAAGGCCTTTTTTGTGCCTAACAAGCAGAAGGATTTTTCTTTTCCTTTCCCTTTCTGGATGCTTTTATCCATTATTTCATCTGTTAAATATGAAGCTTTCAAGTCTCATTTAGAAGGCAGTGGTAGAAATCCCAATGAATTACAAACAGCACAGAGACAGCAAAATAAACATTTCCTATTGTGCTAAACATCTGTCTTCAGCGCTGTACTGTTTCCTATTGGCAGCAGTAATCATATTAGCCATTTGACTGACATGTGAATGTGGTGGTGGGGCTGGACGTTGGGTATTAGAGCAGTAGTCTGCTAATGTGACCCAATTTCCAGCATTCACAAGAAAGAAAGGCTGAAGGAAAATTAGCCAAAATTTGTTAAAAACTGAATATATTGAGCATCTCCTCAGCTGCTGTAGTTCAGCATTGCTCCATTGAAGGAAATAATATTGACCCATGACTTTGTGCTGCTTAGTTCTATTTTCATCATTCCACTATCAAAATACCTTCACTCATTATATATATAAAATATATATATATATATATACTGATTATTATACGCATTTATGTGGTGCCTGTTATGGTAGTACCTATGTGGATAATAAGGCTTAAGCTGAGACATTTGAGATCTTGGTAAGAGAGATATGCCTGGAACAGAGGCATTACTGCCTGTATTTTAGAATAAATGTATTATGGACTGAAAATATGATCAGATTATGTTTTCACTAATCTTTTGTATGTAAACATGTAGCGCCATATTCCATTTTTGGTTGTCCAGTGAGTGATTCATGATAGGTATAAAAGCTGAACGTTGTCTAAGAAAGAAAGAAAACAGTATATGCAGAAAATGCAGGAATCCCTCATTAGATAAACAGATAAGCATAGAGAATGTGCCAAAATGAAATCAATGGAGCTGTGCCAATGTATCGCAGCAAAGAATCTGGCCCAATAACTATGATGTGGTTTTGTTGATAAGGTTATATTTTTTGAGATCTTTTCTTTCACGGATTGGCAATGGAGTTTTTAGGGCATGGGTGGTAACTCCCAATGTGCATAAATTCCTTATATGTTGATTGACTGAAAAAATTGACCCTCCCCGCACTCCGAATTCTGTTGTCTATAGATTTGTTGAACAGTATTGAAGGATAGAAAAATTAATACCGCCCCAGCACATTTCTTCATTTTGGAGAAAATACTTTTAAAACATGCTTCACTCTGTCTATTTTTGCACCCAGATTAGTCTCTCTCAAGTATGAACAGCTGTAGTATAAAGATCACTTCCAATGTTAAACAGTATGTTGAATTTGTGCCCTGTGCACCAGTCTGAATATATTCCCCCAGACATTGAGTGAATATCAGATGTTAAACTGGGAAGAATAGCACAAGTGGTTAAAGGGCAGGGCTAGGTGTAAGGACACTTGGTTTCCCTTCCTGGCTTTGACACTAACTTGCCCTGTGACCTTGGGCTTGATCCTGCTTCCATTGAAGTCCAACAGCAAAATATCTATTGACTTGAATAGTACAAGAGGCCCAGGACCTCAGGAGCCAAGTACAATCACAGTCTTTGCACCCCACCTTGAGTTTAGTCCTGGTGCACTATTCTAGAGGGGTGGGGAGGAAGAGATGGAGTTGTGGTGCTGTCTCCCTTAGCACTGGGCTGGCTTGGTGCAGGAGGAAGTGCATGCTGCATCCTTTCAGGATGTATCAGTGGCTGTGATCTCTGTCTTTCTGTCTCAGACAGAGTGCTTTTACTTTGGGGTGCTATTCCTTTGCTCTGACCCTCACTCTAGTACTGGATTGAGATAGGGGCTAACTCTCTGCATCAGTTCCAGTTAATAATTCTTACTCCCCCACCTCAAAGGGCTGTTCTAAGAAGTAACTGATTAGAAAAAAGTCCACCATTCGTTTGTGTCCTTCAGCAGGAGGTGGGTTGATCAGGAGGGTCTTCTGATGGGCTATTCTTATTAAAGGACTGGCTTTTTTGCTCTTGGTAATCTGTCAAGTGTGATGCTAACTTTTTAGTTTTTATATCAAGTATTGTTTGTTCCAGTTGTTCTCCAGAGCTTGGGGTGGTGCTGGAAAAATAAACAGAAAAAACGAAAGTAATAAATAACGGTCCAGATCCTCTGGACCAACCACCTTCCCTGAGCTAATGGGGATGGGGGGAGGGGTAATGTAGAGCCAAGGGCAGGTGAATCCCCACACAGCTGTTTAAATGTCCTTTAAGGTAGCTTTGTGCCACTGGAGTGATACAAAGTGGTTTTAGTAGGAGTTAGGCGTGGCCCAACGTTTGGATGGTGCATTGAAGATTGAGTGCTAAGAATTATTATAATTGCTGGTACAAATTACCGGGGCCCGGCAGTCTGGAAGGGGACCTGGGGCCCGGCTTCCCCCCCTCTCGTCAGCCCTGTTTAGCTGTCCGCCCTTGCTGGGGTCCCGAAAAAATTCTTTTCACGGGGGCCTGAATCCACTCTCGGCGGCCCTGGTGACACACACACATGTGCATGCACACAGACAAAGCTCTGAGGCAGCTGTAATCTCTGCAAATATCAGTACACTGAGGCATCTTCTCCTGGTGCTCCTGTAACTCCGTATGAAACATTCAGCAACAGTACCCACCCACCATGCAGTGGTAAATCAGGTAATTTCATGCCCACTGCGATGGTCCTGCAAAGAGATGAAATAACTCATGTCACCGTTATATCCTTAGGCAAAATATAATTTAAACAAATTTACTTGTTTATACTTGTCTCTGTGGCTAATTTATTGAGATTTACAGTAGCAAGCCAAGTCCTCCACCTCACAGTTGTTACTGGTTTACAGCTTTAAAGCCATTGGGAAAGTTCAGATTATAAACTTTTTTTTGTTGTTGTTTTTTGAGGAGGTTAGGTATTTCAGCTATGGCAGGACTGAATTTCATGCTCCTCTGGTGTCAGACACTATTACTTAAAATAGCTCCATCCCCCATGTGGGCTTAGCTGGTTTCTCTTACACTTTAAGTGAGTGATAGCTTACTGAAAGAAGAGGAATGCAGGATTCCTGGGGGTTGGAGGCTCTTTCTGCATCTAAGTATATAGATACATACCTAAGGTATATACTACATACCTACATTTTTCAAGAAAGATTTAGCTAGATTTAAATAGCAACCTACAGATGAAAGTTAGGGATTGTCTGTTACACAGATCGATCATTCAACCTTTGATGGGATCCTTGGTAGAGATATTTGCATGCTAGTTGATCATGTTTTTTAACATTGTGAAGATTGACATTCATAGCTGTCCATATCAACTATGTTAAGTGCCTTTCTTCAATAGATCCCCAATGGGTCAACTTCTCTTCTAGGATAAATTGGCACAACTCCTCTGAAATCAATCAATTTACACCAGCAGATTATGCTATGAACCAGAGCCTGAGCTGGAGTAAGTTGCCGTTGCTTCATTCACTTCTATGAAAGGGTAACTTTAGAAGGGCATTTAGTGCTTAGGTACCTTCCTTTTACTTCTGTGCCCAAGTGGTAGGATGTATGACAGCAAAGGCAGGACACAAACAACAAACTTCTTTATTCTGTATACAAGTTACATTCTAACAAAGCTGGATTGTTTTGGGAAACAGGTTTAGTATGATCTCAGTAAAAAAGAATGAGCTTGGGATACGAGGCATAGTTTCCATGAGCCTGTGTGCTGAGGGAAAGAATACTCTGTAATTTAGTGAAACTGAATGGAAACAGTGACCAAAGCACTGAGGTTAAAACATAAAAATAAAAGACCAGAATTATGTAACATGGGCACAGTTTTCTAATTCTTCCATATATTTTCTATTCAATGGAAAATTAAACATACGGATACAGTCTGGTATATAGCAGGAGAATCATATGCCAACTGTCAGTACATTGTACCTGGGCAACTTTTAATAGCCAGTTTTTGCTACAAAAATGTTCTGGGACATGTCTAAGAAAGAGGGGGCACGCAGAAGGCAAACTGAATTGGAGAACACGTGTAGGGCCTGATCCTGAAACTCTGAATAATACAAGTTTTTCTTATGTGAGAAGTCCCCATGGGAAGAAACCAACAGGATTATTCACATAAATAAGCACTACATGTGTGAATAAGGGTTACATGATTGAGCCCTTAGTTGGGCTCTGTGCTATTTCATGGCTTGATCATCAAAGCATGAATGTTTCTTTGCTAGCCATGCTGGCATGGAGAAAGGTATGTCCTGAGGTACACTGTATTTCAGACTGGTGCTCCCTGGTCCTGCTTTCCTTTCAGTGCGTCATTATACTGTAATGAACTGGATTGTAGTCTAATGTATTCAGAAGAGGTTGTCTTTGAAAACAAACCAATAGTAGCCAGCAGATGTAAACCATTTCTGTCTGGCAGTGTCCATTAGTAGGGACCTGCTGGACTGTTCACACAGCAGTCTTCCGTTTTAACAGTGCACCACTCTCAAGCATGATTTGAGTCCATGTTACTAATTTATAGATAGCTTTAAAGTGAACAATTTGGATCTGTAACTTGATCTCAGTCACCCCAAATTATCACCCAATGTAATCTATGAATCATCTTTCCACACCGCAAAGCTTATTCTCCCTCTTCCCCCCCAAAAAACCCTTGTGTAAAACACTTTCAGATAGTCACTACTTCATCCACCACTCACAATCAACTCTTTAACTCAGTTGACAGATTTTTGCCAGTTATTATGAATCCTCAGCCTTGAAGTTACTAGGTTTCCAGGCCATTGCAGTTACGGTTTTTTCATCTATGGGAGATTCTTGGCTAGTGTAGTAAATAGGAATGAGATAGTATCTCTCTAAATATTTTGTGATCCCTCTAGTGGCACTCAGTGTCTTTTATGTTTCAGAAGCCACCAGAACCTTGCCAAAGCTAGCAGCGGCTAAGCCTTATATTGTGTGTATTGTTAGCAAACGTAATTATTTGGAACACACCCTCCCATGCCCATCTTGTTCCTTCTTTACCTGTATATTGTGTAAAGTGCAAAAGACACAAACCGTGGGTGACAAAGATAGGATCCTAATCACAAGAAACAGTGATACAGAGATTGACTGCAGAGGCCTAATGAAATTGAAAAGAAAACTGTAGCCAGGGCCGGCTCCAGGCACCAGCACAGCAAGCAGGTGCTTGGGGCAGCCAACGGCACGTCCGGCTCTTTGGTGGCAATTCGGCGATGGGTCCCTCAGTCCCTCTCGGAGGGAAGGACCTGCCGCCGAAGTGCCACCGGTTGCGGCCTTTTTCTTTTCTTTTTTTCCCCCGCCGCTTGGGGCGGCAAAAACACTGAAGCCGGCCCTGACTGCAGCCACTAGGACTGTGACTAACCTGCTCATTTAGAGAACTTAAACAGTTAAAAATGTCTGGCTGTTTGAGAAAAATGGACTTGTTTAATAGCTCAGTAGAGGACTGGCCCATCTGTACTGGAGAACGGAATGGTGGATAAATAATGGGGAAATGTGGTGGCTTTACTGAGTGTAGTGGAGGCTAAAACATACAACCTGTTGCACTGGGTAACAGCTCCTATCAAACTGGCATACAAGGAATTTGCTGAGATTGTGGAAATCCTACAAAATCACCCATCCCCAAAGCCACTGGAGATTGCAGAGTCTTTCCCCCTTTATAAATGGAATAAAAAAGAAAAAGAAACAATTTCTATGTGCCTGAATTGGGGGAATTAACAGATCATTGCCAGTTTGGAGAGAGTTTGTGATGGATTCAGGGACCCCAGTTAGTGTGTAGTATGCAAAATGAAGCAATCCATAAACTAGCTGTTGACTGAGACTGATTTAACCCTAACACGTTCACTAGAAATTGCTGTATCAATGGAGACAGCTATTTAAGATGCCAGGAATCTGTAACAGCATGATGTGATCTGCGCAATAAATAAACTGAGGGTCAAGCCAAAAGCACAGCCTGGGCAACACTCACAGTGTGCTTTCATTGTGGGGTCTCACAATGCAAATGACTCTTGGTTCAAGGACAAACCCTGTAGAAATGGGAAGAAATTGAAGCATATACCACCGCAGGCTTGCAGATTCATCAGTATGTAGCTGACAACATGGAGTCTACTGAAATTGCTATAGCCTCTCGACAGCTCTTTAGTTTAATTTAAACAACAAACAAATGTTTGGATTTTTTTTTTTTTTACAAGTGGAAGGAGTAAGACTTAAAATGGGGCTTGATACACGGTCTGCTGTTTCCATAATTTCACAGCAGGATTGTCAGAGACGGCTTAAAGAGGTGCAACTGCATAGAAATTCAGTGTTCCTAAAACATAGAGGGGAAATCCTCACTCTTTGGGGGTGATGGTTTACAGTGAGGGTAACCTGTAACAGTAAACAGCATATACTAAATCTCTAGTAAGGGGGTCATGCATGACTGAGATTCAGCTTCACTGACAAAGCGTAAAATGCCTCCAAGTTTAAAAAGAAATTATGAACTCAACTGCAAAACTAAAATTAGCTGAATTTTTGGACAAGGCAGCTAATGTCTTTCAGGGTAGTATCAGATCCTTAAAATATATGAAAGCGAAAATTATGCTTGAAGAGGGAGCAATTCTTAAATTTAGCAAAGCTTTTCCGGTACCTTTAGCATTACAGTTAAAAATAGAGGCAGAATTTCAGCACTTACAGGATTCTGGAATTATATCCAAGTTTAGCTGGAGTGAATGGAGGACCCATAGTGCCAGTGATGCCAAAGAATGGGGCTGTTGGTACTGCAAGTGAATCAATATCCTTTACCTAGAATAGACTATATTTGCCTCATTAGATGGTGGCAGGAGCTTCTCCAGGATTGATCTAGCCCAAGCCTATCTATAAATGGAGATTGCATATTGTGACAATCGTGACAATACTTCACAACACACACACACGAGCTTATTTCAAGATAACCAACTTACAATAGTGTGGATGTGAAGTTAAACATTCAGTTTGTGGTAGGAATGCATAAAAAGGCCTGATTCTGTTCTCATGCTGGTTTATATTATTACTTAATATTTCTATTAGGGTAGCACTGTTTTTTCACTTCAGCAGGTGGGTATTGTAGTTTTAAGAATGCTTGATAGAGATCTTGTAGGTACTTGTCTCTGTCTGAGGGATTGGAGCAAATGCAGTTGTATCTTAGAGCTTGGCTGTAGACAATGGATCGTGTGGTGTGTCCTGGATGGAAGCTGGAGGCATGTAGGTAAGTATAGCAGTCAGTAGGTTTCCGGTATTGGGTGGTATTTATGTGACCATCACTTATTAGCACAGTAGTGTCCAGGAAATGGACCGCTTGTGTGGATTGATGAGGTTGATGGTGGGATGAGGTTGATGGTGGGACGGAAATTATTAAAATCATGGTGGAATCCCTCAAGGACTTATTTTCCATGAGTCCAGATGATGAAGATGTCATCAATGTAGCGCAAGTAGAGTAGGGGCATTAGGGGACGAGAGCTAAGGAAGCGTTGTTCTAAGTCAGCTATAAAAATGTTGGCATACTGTGGGGCCATTTGGATACCCATAGCAGTGCCGCTGACTTGAAGGTATATATTGTCCCCAAATGTGAAATAGTTGTGGGCGAGGACAAAGTCACAAAGTTCAGCTTGACAGATTGACAGAGCCAGACGAGTACCCAGAAGTCACCTCCTACAAGACAGGCCCAACAAAGAAAATAACTAAACACCACTAGCTGTCACCTTCAACCCCCAACTAAAACCTCTCCAGAGCATCATCAAAGATCTACAACCTATCCTGAAAGATGATCCCTCACTATCACAGATCTTGGGAGACAGACCTGTCCTCGCTTACAGACAACCCCCCAACCTGAAGCAAATACTCACCAGCAACCACATATCACTGAACAAAAACACTAAACCAGGAACCTATCCCTGCAACAAAGCCCGATGACGACTCTGTCCACATATCTATTCAAGTGACATCATCATAGGACCTAATCACATCAGCCACGCCATCAAGGGCTCGTTCACCTGCACATCTACCAATGTGATATATGCCATCATGTGTCAGCAATGCCCCTCTGCCATGTACATTGGCTAAACCGGACAGTCTCTATGCAAAAGAATTAATGGACACAAATCTGACATCAGGAATCATAACACTCAAAAACCAGTAGGAGAACACTTTAACCTGTCTGGTCATTCAATGACAGACCTGCGGGTGGCAATTTTGCAACAGAAAAGCTTCAAAAACAGACTCCAGAGAGAAACTGCTGAGCTGGAATTGATATGCAAACTAGATACAATCAACTTAGGCTTGAATCGTGACTGGGAATGGCTGAGCCATTACAAAGATTGAATCTATCTCCCCATGTAAGTATTCTCACACTTCTTATCAAACTGTCTGTGCTGGGCTATCTCGATTATCACTTCAAAAGTTTTTTTTCTCTTACTTAATTGGCCTCTCAGAGTTGGTAAGACAACTCCCACCTTTTCATGCTCTCTGTATGTGTATATATATCTCCTCAATATATGTTCCATTCTATGCATCCGAAGAAGTGGGCTGTAGCCCACAAAAGCTTATGCTCAAATACATTTGTTAGTCTCTAAGGTGCCACAAGTACTCCTGTTCTTTTTGCGGATACAGACTAACACGGCTGCTACTCTGAAACCTAGAATTAAGAAGTTTAGCAGAAATAAGTCTCAGCTCATTGCTTGCTTAACCAATGCCAGATGGTAGTGGTTTGTAGAAATTAACTCCTGTGGAGTTACAGACAGGAAGTTTGGTCTGTTAAGAAACTAGCCTCGGATCTGGATTCAAGTCCTGCTCCACAACAAACTTCCTTTGTGACCTTGAATGAGTCACTTAGCCTCGCCGTGCCTCAGTTTCCCATTTGTTAGTCAAGTTCATGCAACATTAAAATGGGACCTTCCGAGGCTGAACCAATCTTTAAAATATAGTATCCTCTATAGTAAGAAGAGGAAGACATGTTCTGTTTGTACTGTTGGGCAATCTTTCTAGACAGATAATGTTGGGATTCCCTTTTCTTCAGATAGAAATCTACCTATCAAAATCAAAGAGCTTTGCTTTTGCTTGATAGCAAGAACACACCACATAACCAAGTGAGGCCATGCTTTCAGCACACTGCTGGCTGTTTGATGTAGCGAGTAGTTCCATAAATTCTGCAAGTAACGTTTGCTGTTGGAGTTGGTGACATTATCAAGTTTCCTAGTGCAGATTCTTTTCAGTGGAGCAAGCCTTCAGCTTTTCTTCGTATGGAGACTTAATGAGTCATTATTTACTTTTGTTACACAGTAACATGGAGCTTGGTTTCTGGAAAAGAAAATGTGCCAGGGCTGCAGCTAGACAAGAATAGCCTGTTTCCCGTAACGACAGTTTGCTTCAGCTCACCCACCCAGTGCAAAGCTTCTAGTGATTTCCAAAATCAAATTCCCAATGCACACTTCCCCATATCAGGAATCTGGCCTTTCATACCCAGGGACCACTTCATCACCCACTAAAATGTAGGTTTCTGGGGTTGAAGGCAGAAGCCAATTAGCAGCACACTGCAACACTACGTAACAATTTAGGATGAAAAGTGAAACATAATTCATTTCAGTTATAACTATAGAGAAATGTTAGGATGGCAGGAAATAATGGCAACTGTGATGAAACCAGGACACTGGGGCTAACACTCCTCATGGATCTTTTAAAGATAAGTGGCCAGGACCTCAGTTGTATATCTCATCCAGAGGACTATACGTTCAGAAGCTTAGCATCCTCTGGGGACACTGGTTCAGTACTGACCTGATGGGACATATGAACAATAAATAAACTTGCTTGGTGTATGTTTTACTGAACTTTT
The DNA here is from genome assembly GCF_027887155.1 of Malaclemys terrapin pileata. Taxonomy (NCBI): domain Eukaryota; kingdom Metazoa; phylum Chordata; order Testudines; family Emydidae; genus Malaclemys; species Malaclemys terrapin. The sequence continues at coordinate 49,949,051 of NC_071508.1, read as the reverse complement.
TCCCAAGCAGGGGGAGTTTGGGTAATTTAAGCCAAATAGTAAAGTAAAGGAGTCTGTTTGCTTAAACTGAACCTTCAAATGATGACAGATTTTTGTTTCAAATTGATGAATGAACGTTCTCCTCAAACATATGTAAGGACTTCAGAAGAAATGTTGGCGGGGAACATTCCCCAAGTTAGGAAACTTGGGACAGAATATTTTCAGTGCACAGCAAAATCTCAGCGTGAGGAAAGATGGACATTTGGACTCCTAGTTGAAGAATATATGGCATAAGATGGAGAGACAATCTCCCCCTCATGGGCAAGAATGAATTGTAACTTTCATTTAAATTGGGAAATTGTTCCTCTGTGGAGATGTGTGCCAAAATCCTTTAGAAGAAGAAGCGGGACACAGAGCATTTTGTCTGGAATGGCTTGAACAGCTTAGCTGCTGAAAGACCAATTTCCCCCTTCAGATATACACATCCACTTCTAGTTAACTCAGCGGAAGTTGCATGTGCACACCAGCTTCATTAGTTTCTACAGTGTGACTATAGGGCTAGGTCCACAGGTGGCTTCAAAGAAGCTACCCTGATTTACACCAGCTGAGGATCTAGCCGATGGAATTTGAAAGGGGTAATGCATTTACAGGAAGGCTCTTCCAATTTTATTTTCAAGGATCCCAAATTCAACAACTAGCACTTATCACTTTTAAAAAAAAAAATCTTTTTTTAAAAATTTACCTGCCACTCAAGTGTATATTTAGTGTGTGCACTATGGAGGTGCATGAGATTAAATGAGAGTAGAATTTATCCCAAAACCAGTTGTGTGGATGTTACTACAAAGAGTTTTACTGAACAGGCGCTTTTTGTTTCCACTGATGAGATGTGAGCTGAATACAGCCCCGTTTTTAGGATGTTTTTTTCTCTGAAATAGCTCCTTTAGCTTGACATAACATTCCCCATTTAAACACTCTGCATCCCTGTAAGTAACTCCTACAGGTTCTTTGGATGTTGGGCCAGAAATATTGGGTTGTTTATGGTGTTATGTACCATGTAATCATCACTAGAACCATACCAAACCTTTCTATTATGAAAACGATTCTGCCACTTTACCAAAAGGAGTGCTGGGGGAAATTTCCTTTCACAAGCAAAAATATTTTTTTTCTTAGCAGAATGGCCTTGCCTGCAGGATCAGGGCTGATGATATTTGCCAGATGATGGTGAATTTTCAGTCTCTCACACCTATGTGGTACACTATATTGCAGAAGCTTTGACTGCCGTTTACAAAATGTCACCATGAAAACTTGACAGTTTGCCCAACTCTGATTATCACTCAGGAAGTCCATGATGAGTAGGCTTAAGCGCTAATCATGGAAAGTGAGAATACCCACCTTTTATGGCATGGCATTTGTTGGCAGCATTGTCTGATATAACCAAGCCAAGATTAAAGGATTGGAAAGTAAGCCAGCTACCCAACTGCTGCTGCCATAGTTATAACTCGCCCGTATATTGATTACAGTGGAATCTTTTTAAAAGCCTTTGAAACAGTGGCCTGAACATTTCTCTGGTAACCTGTAACTCTGTAACTTGAATAAGACGGAGGCAATATTTCACATGAAACGTGTTAAATGTCCCATTGCTGAGCCATTAGACCACTCAGGTTCTGATAGATGCCCATGTAAATTTGAACCCTTCCTCTTTTTTTTCCCCCCACAGTGTTCGTGATTTTCTCAAACATGCTGAAGTGGAACAGCCTTTTTCAAAAAGTTACTGCAAGTAAAGAAACCTGAACCTGATTCTCTTGTCACGAATCCCTGGGATACAGCAGGAAATGGAGATGTCCCAGGGTAGAATTGGTGTGAGGGAAGAATCATGCTCCATCACTCTTCAATTCCAATGCCTTCATAAGGATAGTAGAAGTACAGTGACATGTCTGAGTTTAATCCATTTTTAGTATTTAGGACCAAGATTTTAAAAAATAGGATCCCAATCTTTTAGGCTCCTGAATCCTTGTATAGAAATCTGCCTGATCTTCCAAAGTGATGAATTTTTGTAATGCATCAATGAGCAAAATGATGATAAACTGTAGCTTTCTACATCATAATTGTATATTCACATGTGGTTTATTCTAAAAGAAGTCCAGGGGAATTGCTCCATCCAGTGTTGAAAGGTAAGACTTGCACTGCAAAATAATAAAGTTACAGCTCCTCTGTGATCCCAGCCCAAGGTGTTTGAGATTAGATGCTCTCATATGTTTTAGGGAAATTCTGGCCCTGCTGAAGTAAATAGCAAAACTCCCACTAGCTTTAGTACAGCCAATAGTTTCCCACTGAGCTATCCATCATTATAAATGACATCCTTCATTCTAGCTCTATATTTGATCTCCATTTACATTTTTAAAACTCTCTCTTACACAAAAATGGCAAGAACATGAAACTGATATTACAGAAGATGTTTCTAATGATGAAGTAATCTCTTAGAAAAATCAAAAGTAATTCAGAATCATTCTAAACTTCCTTTGCTGCTATTTGAATCTTTACATATATACAATACTGTCCTGATCCAGCACTTAAGCACATTGACTTCAATAGGACTATTCAAAATAATTTAAGCACATGCACTTAACTGTTTTGCTAAATTAGGACCTATATGCACTGATTCAGGCAATTGCGGGAGGAAATCTCCCAGACCTAATGGTGTGTGAGGTGGTCCTAAGGAACCATCAAAAGTAAGTAATTATCCCATGTCTTGGAATAATAATATCAAGCTACACAGCTCATTCTTCTGTATCCTCGCTACTGTAACTCCAATGGTCATATAAACTCTCTAAAAACTCTGCACTCTTTAATATGCACATTTCTTCACTTTTGAATGCTAATAGTTTTATATATATGCATCCATATTGACGGGTCTAAGGTGCAGAAATGGAGAAAAACAAAGTCCATGCATGAGGACACAGACTCATTTCAGAAGAGATAAAGGGTATATTGGACTATAGTTGTATGTTTCATCCATATAGGTTAGAAAACAATTCTTCACTAGAGAAGGTGGATTAATTAGTTGCTACAGTATTTGTAAAGCATTTGACAATGAGTATTATATTCAGATTCGGTTCTTTGGGCCATCATCCTCTAATGTAAAGTTTGCCCATACGGACTCCCAGTGCAGTAAATGAGATTGTACAATGTATAAATGTGTCCAGAATTTGGCTCTTAACTTCTCTGAACTTTAGATTGTAAGATCCTTGAGGCAGGAACTGTCTTCTTCTGTCTTATACAGGTCACACTGTTGGGACTTACTCGTAGAAATAATAATTATTAATAGTCATTAGGAGTGATTAAAAATAAAAGCAAAAAAGCTGCACAATTTCTTTAGAAACTTTTCATTAAAAAGTGTCTAAAGTCAAAAAAGTGTTGACCAGCAGTACTAATAATAAAATTAGCTTTGAAGCCTCCGCGTGTTGCCTGCTCTTGGGGCCAATGAGCAGTATGTGTCCACATTTGAATGCAGAGTTTGCCCTTTTGTATCTGTTTTTTCCTGTGTGTATATTTGGTGCATGCTTTTCACATTCTTTATTTCCAACATTTTAATTTTTCTGTTTATCTTGCTAAAGTGCCATTTTGAGGGGGTGAAAGGATAAGCAGTATTCAGGGTATGAAGTTTCTTCTGGGTTTGTTTAATAATGGTTTTGCACAGAGTTTCATCGTGAGTGAGGCCAAAGATTTCACTTACTTTAGTTAGGTATTGCATTTCCATGCACCACAAAAAAGGTCAGATGTTTGATCCGACTGGGTTTCTGATGGCACAGGTTCCCTGTGTGACGTCTGCGACTGAAATAGAGTGTCACAAAGCAGTGTATCAGCACTAGTGTGTGAAAGGTGAGCACTGTGAAATCTCACTCTTCTTCAGAGAATTCATGACCTTCCAGATGCCAAACCAAAGTTTCCCTTCTTAGTCAGTTTAAGTGAGAGCAGCTAGTATTTAGGAGTTTTTTGCATGCAAAAGTCTTATTTATTTGTTTGCTTTTTTAAAAACCCTGAAATGTGTCACAAGATTTGTGAAGAGGGAAAAAGGTATACTTTCATCAGACTTAAAACTCTCATTAACACCATTTTAACAACACTGGATGTGATTATCACCTTTTAAAAGCCTAAGAAATTGAAGGGTTAGTCAACATTTAACTTTATGCCAGTAAAATAAAATTGTACCGGTATAGTTAAAGTGGGAAAACTTGACGTGTAGGAAAGCCCTAAGCTGCCGACTCCTTGGCTTCTCTGCCACAATGAAAATCGGGAAAAAAGATTTGAGAAAATCATTCTGCTCTCAGCCCCTATTTCCATCCCTTTCGTTTAGTATTTTTGTAGAACCCAGATTTCAGAAGTGTGCAGCATCCGCAACTGGTTCCAGATTTCGAAAATGCTCAGCTTCCATTTGTTCCAGGAACAGTTGCCTAACTAGGAGCTGGGCACTTTTGAAAATCTGGCCTGTGAAGTCACTCACTCATTCTGGCAAAGAAACCAGCAAATCCACAGCTAAAATGTCCCAGAATACACGTGAGACAAGTTTATCAAAATACTATGCCACCAGTAATCACATTTTTATAAAACATCCATATAGCATCTACTCTTCTTCTTCTTTTTTTACCTCTTAAAACCCCACATTATTTTTAAAACCACAAATATATTCCGAAAAGTTTTCTTTAAAACCTGACTTGCCATCTCGTGTTACTGCGTAGATCAATGGCTCCTTGGCTTCAGAATATGACTCATCTTGCCCCAGAATTGTCCTCCAGAATCTAAATGTTCATTAAACATGTCTACCTATTTATAGCTGCAGATAGACCCTTCCTCAGCTGAACTGAGTGTAAATCATGTGGTGATTTGTGCCTGAGTCTGCAAACAGCCTGAAACAATTGTTTTGAGAGGAGTGAGCTATTCTATTCCTCCTGCTGGGATATTAACTCTGAAACGTTATGTCCTGTTTCAGGAAAGCACCTAAGCACATGCTTAATGTTAAGCAACTGCTCAAGCGCTGTCCTGAATAGGGGTACTTTCCTGAATCAGGGCTTACCTGGTGGCAATGTATGGTCAACACTACAAACTATTTCATGGTGATTAGCTGCCCCTACCAAAATCTCCATCTCCCAGAACCAAGCTGGACCTAAATTCATAAGCTTGGTTCTGGGAGCACAAGGCTCTGCCAATGACAGTTACATGAAATTTCATTTTTTTTTAATGTAGCAAGCATTTGAAATGCTTGTGGACACGTGAGACTGAGGGACTGTACAGAGGTGCTACACAGAGCCCATTCAGTTCTGTTGTGACTTCTATTTTCATCACCATGGTTGGGGACTATCAATGAGAATTCCAGGATGAGGTGGGCTTGGAAGTATTATACCAATACAAGCAACTTTAAAAATGATCAACCCAGCATCACGTACCTGCAGGGTGACAATCGGAATTGCATAGGCTTGAATACGTGTTTAAACTAACTGATATATAGGGAAATAGCTGAAATGCTTCTTGACAACCAGGTTCATCTGGGGGATTTATGAATATTAATCAAAATATTTCTCTTTATCCCAGCAGTTACTTCAGTCTGCTCGTTTTCATGCTCTCTCTGAAGTCAGTGGGTGTTTTGCCATTAACTTCAAAGGGAGCAGGAGTAGGCCCTCTACTAGGTTTTCTTTAGCTGTGCATTTCAAGATTTGAAGTTGAGAAGTTTGAAATGGAGGGAACTTTTTCCATTTTACCTGCATTTCCTTGCTTTCCTGAAGCATCTCTTCTGTTTGGACATTTTGTAGAAACAACATAATTCCATTGCGATGAAGGTGTGTGTTGGGTAGGAAGGGAAATAGGGTGAAATGAGAAAAATGGGGAGGAGAATGAATTCTCTATTTCTACTGGACAAGCACAATGAGGTCATGATCCAAAGCCCACTGAAGTTGCTCAAAAGATTCCCTTGACTTCAATGAGTTTTGGATCAAGCCCTAAATCTTTAACACTTATGGGTAAACAAGATTTGATGGCTTCTGCGTGTAATTTGCAGCAGAACAGTTTTTTCTTTACTTGTAACAACTTCATGAGAACCAACCGGGTTCTTATTTCATGTGGCCCTTTGTCTATTTCATCAGTAGAACCAGGGCAGTATTGATATACAAGCCTGCCGACAGAGCGGGAGGGGGCAATTGCCCAGGGGTCTGTTTAAAAGGGCAATTTAAAAGGGTCCGGGGGCCACTGCTGCTGGCCAGGAGCCTCGGACCCTTTTAAATCACCCGTGCAGGCCGCAGGGTTCCTAGGCACGTGTGGAGTAGTACCGGCAGTGGTGAAGGCAGCTGGGTGGGCATGTGGAAGCCCTGGCCGTGCCGGAAGAGCGCCCATTGACTGTTCTGCCATGGGGCCCAGAATTGCTGTCGGTGGACCTGTGGATATATTCTGCCTTTTCCTTCCCAATACTAAAGTCTGTTGACTTAAAGTGGGAAATGCCAAATTTTCTTTTAAGCCTTTGTGACAGGTGCATACTAATTGAGCTGCAAATCTGCCACCAATTAGTGGCTGGAGCAGAATGGTTCTCTGGACTTATACAATAAGATCACAATCATCACTTCATCTTGGGGCTTAATTAAATGGATCTTAGGAAACTGTATAGCAGTGAAAAATAAAATAAAATAAATGAAGTGATTCTTAGCATCAAGGTCAGTTTAGACCAGGGGTTCTCAAACTTCATTGCATTGTGACCCCCTTTCAACAATAAAAATTACTACATGATCCCAGCAGTGGGGACCGAAGCCTGAGCCAGCCCAGCCCCAGGTGGGGGCGAGAGCAGGAAGGCCAAAGCTAAAGCCCAATAGCTTCAGTCCCAGGCAGGGGCCTGTAAACTGAGTCCTGATGCCCAGGGCTAAAGCCCTCAGGCTTTGGCCCCAGGTGGCGATGCTCGGGCTTCAGCTTCAGTCCCAGGCCCCAGCAAATCTAAGCCAGCCCAGGTGACCCCATTAACATGGGGTCACGACCCACTTTGGGGACCTGACCCACAGTTTGAGAACCGTTGGTTTAGACCATTTTATTTTAAAAAGTGAAACTGTGGTTGCCCTTAAACTTTTCAATTGCTTTGGATAACATTACTTTAGTATTTGCAATCTTCCCAAGATATTTCCTATAACTTGTTCACAGAGATATAGTTTTATTCAAGAGAAAACTGCAAAGTTTTGAAGGGCGATCACTGTATATGCTCACTTAGGGTCTAATCAAAAGTCCATCAGATTCAATAGAAAAACTTCCATTAAGTCAAATGGACTTGGGTCAGACCCTTATTGTATAACTTAAGACCTCTGTCAATCCACGGGAAGTACACAGTGAACTTTTTGACTTGTGTTATTTTAGATGGCTGTACTACTCATAATAAAACTGATGACTTTGTCAGTCAGGTGCTATAATTATGAGTCTAAGGCTGGCTGAATATCAGTGAGCAAGCTGCTTATAAAATATACAGATGCTTGATTTAGCTTTAGAATAATTAATAACACTCCAATTCAGCAAGGACTTTTAGCATGTTCTGTTGAAGTCAATGGAACTTAAGTATGTGTTTACATGCTATGCTGAATTGAAACCAGGCTAAGCAATACAGCACCTCTATTCCAGTTCTTAAATTATTACTCTGCAGTGGCTCAAGGAAAGAAGGATGGTGGTATGCTAAAATAACAGGCGATGTCAGTTCTGCTCCTGATTCCGCCGTAGCTTTCCTGTGTAACACTAGGCAAGTTATTAGGTTCCAGATTCTGATACCCTTACTCACATTCAATGGTACTTTGCTTCATGTTCAGTCCCATTGCAGTCAGTGGAATTTCTCGTGGAATATGATGCTGCTAAAACAAAGTAAAGCTACTGTTCCGGAAAATACACAAACCAGCTCTGTCATCTAGTCTTATTCAGGAAGCACTCTAGGCATGTGCTTAAATCCCAGAGAAGGCAATGGGGCTCAAAGTTGAACATGTGCTCAAGCGAATGCCTGAATAGGGATGCTTTCCTGAATCAGGGCCCAAGAGGGTTAGAATATGGTCCTATATGCATTTGTGATTAGCAATAACTTCCACAAGACTGAGTTGAAGCTGGTCATGTATTAGACACTTATGAAATTTTACCAAAAATATTTTGCTTAAGTCCGATTTTTCAAAAGTGATCGAGGGCTAGATTCATGAAGCAACACCTAAAACCTATGTTGTCCTTAGCTACATTGCTTAGAGCTGTGGAAAATTTCACGCACTGTGTGACATAGGTTGACCTAATCCGCTGTTGTAGATGCAGTTTGGTTGACAGGAGAGTTCTTCTCAAGGGGGGGAATTTACCACAGTGATGGAGAAATACTACAGCGATGGAAGGGAAGTGTCTATGCTATAGTGGCATGTGGCAGCAGTGCAGCCTGAGCTGCTGTAGTACTTGTGGCATAGACAGAGTGTTGCAATGCCTAATATTTAGGTGCTGTACTGCCTAGTGGACTCTTCAGCCCCAAGTTAGGTGCCCACACTCCCAATACAGTGCGTGGGGAGAGTTAGGCACCCTAGAAAGAATGGAATTCACAAAAACCAGACAGCTGAGCACTAGGGTGAGCTGCCTAAACTAGCCAATAGGAGAGAGAGATGCCTTAAGCTCTGCCCCTCAAAGGGAGTTAGGTGCCGAACTCTGGGCCAGAAAGAGGCACGTCCCTCCACTCAGGATTCACAGCAATGAACTTGCTCCTGGAGCTAGGTGGCTTAATCAGATCAGCCCTTCTCTCCCCTTCTCCTGCACCCTAAAAGCCTCCTCATACAGCCCAGTGGTTGGAACACTCACACTAGATCTGGAGACTCAGGTTCAAATCCCCATTCTTCCCGGTTTAGAGCAGGGACTTGAACCTAGGGGAGGACCCTAACCTCTATCTCTCTGGCCCAGTGAAAATGTAAGTATTTCCTATAATAAATGGTAAATAATTAGAGCTGGTTGGAAAACTTTGGATAGAAGAATGTTCCATTGAACAATGCAGTTTTGTCAAAATTGAAATGATTTGTGGAAACATGAAAATTGTATTGAAATAGACAATAGAAAAAAAGTAGAAACTATTTTGATTAGGTGAAAAAAAGTTTCATTTTGACTTTATCATTTTGATTAATTTCATTTGGATGTTTATATTATATTAAAATATTAAACATTTTGGAGAATATAAATATAATTATATTACAATTACATTTAATATTATCTTTCGTTATAATGCATATTTCATATTTTAGTACGATATAAACATCCAAATGAAATTAATCAAAATGATAGTTGAAACAGCATATTTTTTCCTTATTGAACTAACAAGTTTTCTTGATCCCCAATCAAATTTTTTAAAATTTTTGTTTTGTGGGAAATTTTGGCCTTTTGTTCTGAGTTGAAACCATTTTCTTTTTGAAATGACAGAATTTCCCACAGAATTTAGATTTTGTTTTTTGACCAGCCTTACAAATAACTAATACATTCACTGAAATTAGGGTTGGTTTGTAAATGATTAACATATGGAAAGAAGGACAAAGGTGCTTCACCAAAGCCATTTAGTAAGTCCATCCATATTCATTAAACACTTAAGACCCATAGACTTCTATGAGACTTAGGTGCTTTCAAAATAGACATGAGTTTTAACCGTATGCTTAAGTGTTTTCCTGAATTGCAGCCTAACTTTGCAACAGATATCCTTTGCAATGTATTTGACCAGCTCTGCTAAAATATCAGGCCTGCCACAGTGGTATGTGCTTGGCTTCTGGTGGGTCAAAGGATGCTGTTCCCATGTACCCCTTGATACTAACGTGTGCTCTGCTTTCATTACCCACAAATAATTGATTCCTGGGTTGAAAGCTCAGAAGAGGAGGGCAACACATTAACTTTGAAGAGAAACTGCAGCAGAGCCCAGCTGGAAGTGGAATAGGAAGGGGAAGACAGTGGAATTAAGGTTTCAGAGTAGCAGCCGTGTTAGTCTGTATCCGCAAAAAGAACAGGAGTACTTGTGGCACCTTAGAGACTAACAAATTTATTTGAGTATAAGCTTTCATGGGCTACAGCCCACTTCTTCGGATGCATAGAATGGAACATATATTGAGAAGATATATATACACATACAGAGAGCATGAAAAGGAGGGAGCTGTCTTACCAACTCTGAGAGGCCAATTAAGTAAGAGGAAAAAAACTTCTGAAGTGATAATCAAGATAGCCCAGCACAGACAGTTTGATAAGAAGTGTGAAAATACTTACAAGGGGAGATAGATTCAATGTTTGTAATGGCTCAGCCATTCCCAGTCGCTATTCAAGCCTAAGTTGATTTTATCTAGTTTGCATATCAATTCCAGCTCAGCAGTTTCTCTCTGGAGTCTGTTTTTGAAGCTTTTCTGTTGCAAAATTGCCACCCGCAGGTCTGTCATTGAATGGCCAGACAGGTTAAAGTGTTCTCCTACTGGTTTTTGAATGTTATGATTCCTGATGTCAGATTTGTGCCCATTAATTCTTTTGTGTAGAGACTGTCCGGTTTGGCCATGTACATGGCAGAGTGGCATTGCTGGCACATGATGGCATATATCACATTGGTAGATGTGCAGGTGAACGAGCCCTTGATGGCGTGGCTGATGTGATTAGGTCCTATGATGATGTCACTTGAATAGATATGTGGACAGAGTCATCATCGGGCTTTGTTGCAAGGATAGGTTCCTGGGTTAGTGTTTTTGTTCAGTGGTGTGTGGTTGCTGGTGAGTATTTGCTTCAGGTTGCGTGGGTTGTCTGTAAGCAAGGACAGGTCTGTCTCCCAAGATCTGAGAATGAGGGATCATCTTTCAGGATAGGTTGTAGATCTTTGATGATGTGCTGGAGAGGTTTTAGTTGGGGGCTGAAGGTGACAGCTAGTGGTGTTTAGTTATTTTCTTTGTTGGGCCTGTCTTGTAGGAGGTGACTTCTGGGTACTCGTCTGGCTCTGTCAATCTGTTTTTTCACTTCAGCAGGTGGGTATTGTAGTTTTAAGAATGCTTGATAGAGATCTTGTGGGTGCTTGTCTCTGTCTGAGGGATTGGAACAAATGCGGTTGTATCTTAGAGCTTGGCTGTAGACAATGGATCATGTGGTATGTCCTGGATGGAAGCTGGAGGCATGTAGGTAAGTATAGCGGTCAGTAGGTTTCCGGTATAGGGTGGTATTTATGTGACCATCGCTTATTCGCACAGTAGTGTCCAGGAAATGGACCGCTTGTGTGGATTGATCTAGGCTGAGGTTGATGGTGGGATGGAAATTATTTAAATCATGGTGGAATTCCTCAAGGGCTTCTTTTCCATGAGTCCAGATGATGAAGATGTCATCAATGTAGCGCATGTAGAGTAGGGGTGTTAGGGGACGAGAGCTAAGGAAGCGTTGTTCTAAATCAACTGTAAAAATGTTGGCATACTGTGGGGCCATGCGGGTACCCATAGCAGTGCCGCTGACTTGAAGGTATATATTGTCCCCAAATGTGAAATAGTTGTGGGTGAGGACAAAGTCACGAAGTTCAGCCACCAGACTAGCTGTGGCATTATCGGGGATACTGTTCCTGATAGCTTGTAGTCCATCTTTGTGTGGAATATTGGTGTAGAAGGCTTCTACATCCATAGTGGCCAAGATGGTGTTTTCTGGAAGATCACCGATGGATTGTAGATTCCTCAGGAAGTCAGTGGTGTCTCAAAGTTAGATGGTAGTGCTGGTAGTATAGGGCCTGAAGAGAGAGTCCGCATAGCCAGACAATCCTAATGTTAGGGTGCCAATCCCTGAGATGATGGGGGGCGTCCAGGATTTCCAGGTTTATGGATCTTGGGTAGCAAATAGAATACCCCTGGTCGGGGTTCTAGGCATGTGTCTGTACAGATTTGTTCCTGTGCTTTGTCAGGGAGTTTTTTTAGCAGATGGTGTAGTTTCTTTAGGTAATCCTCAGTGGGATCAGAGGATAATGGCCTGTAGAATGTGGTGTTAGAGAGCTGTCTAGCAGCCTCTTGGTCATATTCCAATTTATTCATGATGACGACAGCACCTCTTTGTCAGCCTTTTTGATTATGATGTCAGAGTTGTTCCTGAGGCTGTAGATGGCACTGTGTTCAGCATGGCTAAGGTTATGGGGCAAGTGATGTTGCTTTTCCACAATTTCAGCCTTTGCACGTTGACAGAAGCAATTTATGTAGAAGTCCAGTCTGTTGTTTCGACCATCCGGAGGAGTCCACGCAGAATCTTTTTTTTTTTTTGTAGTGCTGGGAGGAAGGATTCTGTGGGTTAGTATGCTGTTCAGAGGTATGTTGGAAATATTCTTTGAGTCGGAGATGTTGAAAGTAGGATTCTAGGTCACCGCAGAACTGTATCATGTTCGTGGGTCTGGAGGGACAAAAGGAGAGGCCCTGAGATAGGACAGACTCTTCTGCTGGGCTAAGAGTATAGCTGGAAAGATTAACAATATTGTTGGGTGGGTTAAGGGAACTACTGTTGTGGCTCCTTGTGACATGTAGCAGTTTAGATAGTTTAGTGTCCTTTTTCCTTTGTAGAGAGTCAAAGTTTGTCTTGTAAATGGCTTGTCTAGTTTTTGTAAAGTCTATCCATGAGGAAGTTTGTGTGGAAGGTCGGTTTTTTATGAGAGTATCCAGTTTTGAGAGCTCATTCTTAATCTTTCCCTGTTTGCTGTATAGGATGCTGATCAGGTGGTTTCGCAGTTTCTTTGAGAGCGTGTGACACAGTCTCTCAGCATAGTCTGTGTGATATGTAGATTGTAATGGATTTTTTACCTTTAGTCCTTTTGGTATGATGTCCATCTGCTTGCATTTGGAAAGGAAGATGATGTCTGTCTGTATCTATACGAGTTTTTTCATGAAGTTGATGGATTTCCATTAAGGGGTGGCCAATTGCTGGGGGACCTTGTCAGCAAACATTAACGGTGGCACGGGAGGAGGAGACTGAGTATAAACAATTACACAGTTTTCCTCCTAAAACTCAAGAGGGAAAAAAAACAACACTACTGTAGAGAATAACAGGTGTATCTTCAGATTCTCCCCCTACCCCCGCCTGCCTCCTAAGCTAATTTAGGTGTCTCAGATCATGGAATGAATACAACACGATAAGGCCAAAACCTACAAAGAGTATCCATGCCAATATAGACTGTAAAATAAAAGCAAATGAAAACCAAAATAAAACAGCTTTTATTCACATGAAACAATAAACCTATTAGCTCTGATAATCAATTAAAAATATTATACAATCAGGCAATCACAGATGTAGAAGCTTATCCTCCTTAAAGTCATTATAAATCATATCCTTTCCTAAATCTCTCGATTCCCTCTTATTGCTTATATTCTAATCCCTGCCCGGGTATCATTTTCATTGCTAAACATACTGTTTGCCAATCAGTTTATTAAGGTTTGCCTTGCCAGTGCCAAAACAAATGGTCTCATTCAAAGATAAAAGGAAGCCTAATATTAAAATAATAATTTCACATCTCTGCTTGTAGAGCCTAATTATTGAAGAAATTGGCACATAGAATCTCTGAGGTGATATGGAATTTGTATGTCAATAGCGAGCCCCTTTGAAGTTGACCCACACTGTTCTTGACTGTGTCAGGCATCTCAAGCCCTTTGGGTTATAATATCAGAGAAAGAACACTTTGAAGAAAGGTCTAATTTGTGAAACTGTCTTGCTTTCTACTATTCGGCACATATAGACACTGAACCATGGTGCCTATAATATTTGTGAAATACAGACCACAAACTGAGGTGATTCCAATGGAACACACACACACACACACACACACACATATATTAAAGCTACGTGAAGCATTTCAGTGTTCTTCAGCGGTATTAGCTATACAAGGTTGATGATGATTCCCTACAAGGAAGACTTTTCAAAATGAAAATGACAGTAAAATCCTGTGTTGGTACAAGTCCTTTGGAATTCTTCAGCACTCCAGTTCTGCAGGCATTGGTAGGAGTTGAACAGCAAATTTCAATACATAACGGGGCATTTCTCCAGCAGTAATAATATGGAGGCACAGAATAAAATCTGAGCTGCAAAATTTCCCCAAATTTCTAAACACCTTTCCCTCTTTTGGAATAGTCACGTGGCATGGAAAGGGCTTTAGCAGACACAGACAAAGGGGCAGAGAAAGGTACCGTGTGGAAAGGGCAGGCAGACATGCCACATACATGAGTCTGGTGAGCAGAGGAATTTCTTTGTGCCTGTACATAGATCTAGGCAAGTAAAGAAAAAAGGAGGTTATTTGCTGTGAGTGGTAGAAAAGTCTTGATGGTGCGAGGCTTAGAACAGTGACATTGATGAAGCTGTGAATGAGCAGTTTAAATCTTGTAAGGTTAAAGAACGCTCCTTATCTCTAATGGCTACAAAATAAAATACCGGTAATAGCAAAACAGGGTAGAGTAGCAGCAATCTGAAACTAGGCAATATCAAGCAGGCAGCTTGAAGGCTGGAGAAAGTGTTACTCTGTCCGCTTACAAATCTGGTTGGTGAGGCTGCCAGTGGGTGTGAGGCTGCTATCATGAACTAGAAACAGACCTACTGAGATCTGTTCTAGCTGCAAGTCTGCTACTATGAGAAATGTGGATGAAATGTTTATTTTTCTGTGGTTTACCCACAAATTCTCTTGTGGAAGTAGCAGAGGTGGAAAATTTGCCAGAGTGTAGCTGTGCTACTGTTTGGTAGTATGAGTGTTGGGAAAGAAAAGCTGTTAATTGAGAAGGCTTTTAAAAGCTCAAACATTCCATGACATCTGGATCTTTAAATCAGCAAGTAGCATGGAAACACATAAAGTCAAGTCTGGGTGACGTGACCAAATGTATGAATTTTTAAAAATATCTTTTAAGTCAATAATAAAGCGGTGGAAGCCTATCTGAACAGTGCCCCCTAGTTATGTGGATAGTATCTTTCAAATGGGAAATTAAAATGGTTTTCAGTAAACTGCATTGCCTTTCTGTAACCCCTGGTTTCTGGGATAGTCATAATGTTTATCACCTTTTACCATCAGTGTTAGATGACATCTCTGGTTACGCAAAGTGCATACAAACCTGCTTGATGTTATACTCATGGGTGCTGCAATGTAATGGTAGCTGTGCCAATTGACAAATATATTTAGCTATATTAACAGTTAATCTAGAACTAGTTTGTTGTTTTGCATCTCGGACAAACTTGTGCTCCTGCAACTCTGCACTGCCACATCTTGGTGACTCGATTAATCACATTGGATGCGGCTTATGCAACATGGGCCTGATCCAAAGGCCGCTGAAATCAGTGGAGAGATTCTGATTGACTTCAGTGGGTTTTGGATCAAGCTCCATGAGGAGAAGCCGAACTTCTCAGAGCATCATCCAAACTGAAAAATATAAAACTGAATGAAGAATACAATGCTACCCATGAGAGTTTACCTACTAAAGAAATCCTGGTGAAAATCCACACAGCGCTCAGTGATGTGGCAGAAACATCTTTGAAGAACAGAATGTAAGTGTTGTCTACTCAGATTACTATTTTTAATTAAAAAAATAACATTTTATATTAGTGGGCAAGGAGATCAGACACCATTGCTCAAGGCGCTTGATAAATGTTTAGGAAGTACCAGTCCCCACCCCAATGATATTAGTCTAGCAGACAAGACATAACAGGTGGATGAGATAAAGAAGCTGGCTGAGGTGGAGATGACGGGAGACTAGGTAACAAAAATAATAAAATGTAATCCATAGCCAATTAAGGGAAGTGATCATAACTCTCCAACCGCCTGCCTATTATCAGGTTTCATTGTACTGTATGCTTAATGAAAGAGGGGCAAAATTTGTACAGCACAAAAGCAAGAATCTCATATAATCACTAGGCAAGCTGCATATAATCTGGGATCCACAGGCCAGATCCTGAGCTGATATAATTGACTTCAGTGGAGCTATGCCAATTTGAACTACATGAGAATCTGGCCCATAATATGCCTGTTTTTCTTTCAAAAGTAAAGATTATTGGTTTCCACTGTATTGGTATACAGCAAGGTGCATACTTGTAAGTACAATAAGGGCCTGATTATATTCTAGCTTGCATTGGCTGTACATTGGTGTAACCCCATTGACTTTAGTGTCGTTCCTTCTGATTTACACCTATATAGGTGAGATTAGAATCTCTCTTTAAGTGTACATTACACAGCAAATAAAGTGTGTTAGTATTTAATCTATCTAGTGTGGGTAACAATAGTAGTGAAGGCATAATGGCATTAACTTCAGTGTGAGCAAGCATCCCAAGTAGCCAGAAGTTGGGAATTGGCGACTGGATGGCTCACTTGATGATTAACTGTTCTGTTCATTCCCTCTGGGGCACCTGGCATTGGCCACTGTCAGAAGACAGGATACTGGGCTAGATGGACCTTTGGTCTGACTCAGTATGGACATTCTTATGCTCTTATGTTCTAAGCACATACCCAGTGTCCCTACTGGGGTTGTACTGTGGTGGCTAGCCCATACTGAAGTCTGTGCTGACATGTCTTCGCGGCTATTGTTACTAGATTAAATCCAGTGCAGGTATGCCTATCTATACTACAATTACACCTTAATTTGCTGTGTAGACATACCCTGAGAGTTCAACAGAAGTGAATTAATTGGAGTAAGCAAACAGCATAGGCAGCTAAGAGAAGAAACAGAAGTGTTTTGAAATGAACTGCATTTTCATAAGTAAGAGCACAATACCTAAAGAGATTTATGGTTAATTTGCTGGTTTTGTTTTGGGTTATAAAACCTACAGAAGAATGTGTAATATTTCAGACACCTATCATTGTGGTATCTAAGTGCTAGTGAAAGAAATTAAGTGCAACAGGAGTGTGTTTTAAAAATTGCGCTCAGCAATGAATCAGTCTCTACTTTTACTTTGAAGTGATATTTAATTTCCTATACTGCATAATACTTTATCTAATTTACCCCACAGACTAAAATTATATTTATCTATCTCTGATACTTCAGTGTAGTACTCTTCCCTAAAACATGCTCTTGTCCAGCTGATTCTCAAAATGACATCACCTGGTACAGGTGACTTCACCAGCCACTGCCCTGTTGCTAGCCTTCCCTTCTTAAGCAAGGTTATTGAGAAGCTGGTGACTGATGAACTGAAAAAGTATCTGATCTCCACCAGTATCCTTAACCCCTCACAGGAGGAAGGTATGGAGATGGCACTGGTAGTTCTAGTGGATGATCCTTCATAGCTGTGGTTAAAGATGATGTTCTCCTAGAGATAACAATCCACAGTCAGCTTGTTGGTATTTGTGAAAAGGTAGAGGCTGTGCCTGATCCAATTCCTATTGACTTCAGTGGTATTGGATCAGGCCCTAAAACTATAACCATTGAACAGTCTTCTCTGTTGAGTTCCAGAGTCCTTTGGCCTAACTATAGTAAAGGGATTTGTGGAACAACTAAGAGATATTGGGACTGAGCTGGACTTTCCATTGTGCTATTGTGAGTCTTGCATCCAGCAATAGTAAATTCAGCAATTCAGATGGCATTCTATTTAGCCAAGGATTTGCCTCTGACATGTCCAGATCACAATCCTGATTATAGAAGAAATCCCCATGTCTCTGAAGCTTTACCTAAAACAGTCCGGCTCTTCAGCAAGTCCATCACACATGTCTGAAGCTCCCCGTCTTCCTGCATTCTCACTAGAAGAAGTTTGACTCACCTCCAACCATTTTACACAATGTGAATGACAGAGATGGTCTAGAGAATACTTAGTCCTCCCTCGGTGAAAGGGACTGGACTAGATGATTTCTTGACGTCTCTTCCAGTCCTACATTTCTATGATTCTATGTCCATTTCTTTAACCAAAGTTAATTTGAAGTGCAGGACTCCACTGTGCTAAGTAAGGAGGATGACTTGGTCTGACATATTTGTAACTCAGCATCTGACAGACTTGTGACAAACCGGATTTAATGTAGTGAAGAACTGTGCATTTTGAGCGTTGGAAATACATTCTGACCCTTTTGTGGCATGCATGCTTCGGACATAAATATATTTTGACATTTTTAATGTGATATGAAACCATATGGAGACGCTCTTGTGAAATACAATGAACTTATGTGTTTTATATCACTCTACTTTGAGACAGCTGGAACAGACTTGGAAGAAGGGCTATAACTATAAACACCATTAGCATTTTTCTTTCATCTGTGCTGATCACTGCCATCCTTTTTCTTGTACTTTACATCTATAAAGGAGGCTGGCAACCTGCTCTATGTACTAACAAAGGGCAAATTGAAAGCTACCAGCCGAACTAAGACCTTGGGGACCCGATTTTCATCCACACTAAGGCTACTTTACACTGCACTGGCTGTGTAAAGGATGCCTGAATCTGAGCATAAATTACATTTACATTTGTTTTAAACCACTTTAGCAATGTAAATGATCCTTAAAGGTATCTTAGTGTAAATCAGAATAAAGCCCTAAATGGCTTTCTGAAAAGAGAATCTTTGGTTCAGACACAAGTTGTTGGGAAAGATGCAGGAATCACTGGATGCCATCTATAGATTGTGTCATGTGGAAGATCAGATTAGTCCCTAAAATCTATGAAACTACAGTAGCTGAGCCCAGGATAATTCATATGAAGTAGCCAAAGATGGATCTCAAAGTTAGGGCCAGAGGTCCTGGAACTAGGGGTGCCGGGGGTGCTGCCACACTCCCTGGCTTGAAGTGGTTTCCATCATATACAGGGTTTACAGTTTGGTTTGATTGCTCTCAGCACCCCCACTATACAAATTGTTCCAGTACCCCTGGCTAGGGAAAAGTTTGAGTGGAGTGAAATGAGTTCACATGTAATGTTAATGCAAGAATCTGGGAGAACAAGGGGGAAACACATCCACAGAGGCCCAAGACTGGAGTAGCAGCGCTGGTTCAAGCTAGACTGAGTTGCCTTGTCTGTACTGTGTAGGGAAGCTTGTTTAAGGCTCACTCAGCTTGCACCATTGCTTTTGGGGTACCTTATTTGCGTGATCTCCAAATCTATGTACAGAAGAGAGATACAAATAATGGGGGGAAACAAGAGGAAAATGTAGAATTGTATATAGTAACTGTAGTTGAAAACTGGAAAGCTGGCTGGTTAATGGCCTGACTAAAATATTCTGTCAGTTTATCATTTATTAATAAATAATCATGTAATAAGTATCTGGGAATGCTAAGCGCTTAACTGCATAAATAGGAAGACCTGGTCCCTGCCCTGAGGTGCTTGCAAGCTAGTGTATATATGACATGCTGAGTGGGAGGTAACAAACAGCAGGAAGGGATGGGGTGAAGGAAGATTGAAGGACACAGCAATAGTGGTGTTCAGCAGGGATACACGCAGCTTTGTGGTTCAGCCCATTGAGCACTTATTTTATTATATGCATAATGGTGGTTACTGCCTTGCTTCTTGCAGGCAGCATAGATGAAATCAGTCTCAAGGGGAAGAATCCCAGTGAGCTGAGGAGTAATAGTCTAGTGGTCTACAGGTAGGAGAGCATTGCTAGCATAGGAAAAAAGCCAGGGGATGTGTCTGGAAGCAGCAGGAAATCACATAACAAACCAGATCTTCAGCTGGTGGGAAAGGGTTTAGCTTCCGTTATTTCAATGGAGCTGCCCGTTTACAGCAGCTGCGATACAGCTCAGAACTTATAGCCCAGGCAGGGTTGGTGGGACAACTAAGGTGGGATAAGCTACCTTTGTCCCTTCCTGATCCTAGGCTGTTTCAAGGGTTGCAGAGACCCCTGCCTAAGTTATGGCAGCCTTTCAGGGCTGTCCTATGGGCTACAGCATTGCCCGGAATCTCCACAGTACTATATGCTGCAGCTTGGCCCAGACATGCCCCCTGTGGCAAGATGTGCAAAGGAGTCCTTAGAACACAGCTTTATGGCTCTAGTATCTTCCACAGCAGGGAGGATTTTTCTTAACTCAGCTGGAATTTGGGCTTTTAGGGCCCTTTTACCTGCATAAAGAGGCTGGATCTGGGCTCCCGATGTCACCCTAGAAGTTTAACCATGATTCAATGGACAAGGAGGAGCCATTATGGACAGACTGAGGTGGTTAGGTTAGGAAGATGATTTTAGCTGCCACATCAAGCATGGACTGGAGAGTGAATCTGGGTAGGCCAGGGAGCAGGAGGAGGCAGTAATCAAGGGCCCCGTGAATTCTGACCTTATTCTTAAAATGCACTTGTGTAGTGTAGGCCTGGAAGAGCAATATCCAAGTCCGCTCGAGGCACTGGATGCTACTGAGAATGGTGCACAATTCCAGTCACTTTGCCTGTTTGACAGTGTGGGGCTGGTTTGCAAAATGAGATGACATCCTTGGAGACAAAACAAAGACCTTTGACAAAATAATGTCATTGTTTTACAAGCTCTGAAGAGTGAATTGATGGGTGGAGGGTGGTTGGCACGTGCAAGCTGCATCCAGATCAAACCTCTTTAACAGCCACTTAGAAGCAGCCCTCTCCCCTTCAATTGGTTTACAAAGGAAAAGGAAGATGATGAAAAACCCCTCCCAGCCTAGCTCATTTAAGGGAACCAAGAAAACCTTTTTTTCAGTAATTAGCACTGTCCCTTGCTTTGCAAGCTGCTTGCAACAAGCATGTCAACATCTCCATGCTCGGATTTCAAAGACAGTTCTCTGAACCAGCTGCATCTGAAGAAATCAAGCATTTTTTTAAAAGATATAATGCCAAGCCTTTTGAAATGAAAGCTGGGGCAGGCCTAGTGGAGATTAATGTAGGAAAAAATGCTGCTTGCTTGATAAGCCACAGATGTCTCTGAGATTTGTTCAGGTTGTTGACAGCTCCTGATGGTTTGCAGCTTGAGATTTTCCCCCTCACCCAAATACACATCAATACAGGTTACCAATACTATAGATACGTGCTGCTGACACTGTTTGGCAGGGGAATGGGGATCTTCCAGAGACTAGAGATAATGGGTCAGTTCCTTAGGCCTGGTCCACATGCAGATTTTGTACTGCTTTGACTATTCCAGTCAGGGGAGTAATTTATTTATTGAAATAGTTATACCAGTTCAGCCTCCTAGGATTGACACAATTATACCAGAACAAAATGGGAGGCAGTGTTGCCTAGCGGATAGACCACTGGATTAGAACTCAGAAGATCTGGGTCCTATTCCCTATGCTCTGTCACTGGTCTGCAGGGTGACCTTGAGCAAGTCATTTCACTGCTCCGTGCCTCAGTTTCTCCATCTGTGATATGCAAATAATGATACTGGCCTCCTCTTCTGAAGCTGTATAAGAGCGAGGTATTATTATGATATCAGTATAGATTATTCCCCTACCTGTATGGAAATAAGCTATATCAAAAATTGTGTCCGCACTAGGGAGGTTGTACCCACTTTAACTATACTGGAAATTTTGTATTTAGATGAGACTGTAGTTGGTGTAAATCAGGATAGCCCCACTGAAATCAATGGAGCTGTGCCAGTTTACACAAGCTGAGGATATGGCCCAAGCTTTTTACATTTAGATTTAAAATATATGCATCCCCTTTTCAAACACCACATTGTATTGTCCATACATAGGATGGATAAGTGTCAGTCGGAGGCCTGTTAGAGCAACAACCTCCAGGAATATATTTATTTCGAATTAGGAAAGAATAGATGAAATCAACATGTGGATCACAAAACATAGGTAAGTGTTAAAATGTTCTGCTGCGTGTTTTCTAGCATCATTGTATTTTGTTGGGATCTACTGAAAATAGAAGCTGAATTAATATTGTTACAGATACAAAAGGTGGGAGTAAAGATATTGTTCAGATAGAAGAATTGGATTAAATAGGTTAGATGCATTAGATACATTGATTATATTAGACTGTTACTAGGTCAACATCAATCAATAGCTGTTTCCCCAGTAACTGCATAACGCAGTGATAGTGATGATGCCTTTACCTGAACTACACTTATATTTATACCTGGCATATCTTTAGGAAATGAGCCCTTTTAAAATCTTTTCTTACAGGGATGCTATCAGTTTGTAGGTATATGCTTCTCTTCATAGGCTTGAACCAATGGGCATCTCTCCATTTACTTCAGTGGACTTGAGATCAGGAGCCATGAGATTTATACGCAACAGGTGAAATCCTGGCTCCACTGAAGTCAATGGCAAAACTCCCATTGTCTTCAGTAAAGCCAGGATTTCACCCTACAGTTTTACACGTACAATACAAATGCAGCCATTGAGCATCCAAATGCTATGGTGATGAGCATAGGCATATAATAATAATAAGAGAACACATTTGGTTAGAAATTTTTCAGGCTAAGAGCTGAAGCTTTGCTTTTCCAGGTAAAACGTTCTTGTTATTAGTCTCCTTTAAAGTTATCACGTTATACTTTAATTTTAAGATTACAAAAACATTTTTACAGTGATGTGCATTGCTTAAAAAAGAGAATACCAAATGCTGAAAATGGATAGGTACCAGCATACGGGATCTCCTCACAGTTCTGCACTTTCCTTTTTGTTTTCCAGTATGCTCCTTATTTCCATACGACCAGTCCATGCTTTATTATGTACAGATTTATATATGAAAATTGGCATTTTCATATTTTCTCTTTTCATTTATACATTCCTCCGTACTTGGAGGTTCTTCACATTAATTAATTAATTAATTAATTAACATTTATATTGCAGCAGCATCTGAAGGCTAAAACCAGGTTGGGCCCCCTTGTGCTAGGCAGTCAATAAACATATAATGTGACAACTCATACCTTGATGATCTTAAATCTAAAAGACAAGACTTAAGAGGTGGATAAAGCAAACAAGCAGCTGGGGAGAGGGAGTAACACATAAATATACTAGGATGTGCACAGTTTGTAGCTGGTCAGTAGTAGTGATCACAGCTCCCGGATACCCAGACATCTTCAGATTGTACTTTATGCATTATGGAAGCATCTTGCTCAAGTTTCCACGTGATAATTCTTGATCTCAGTTGCTCACTTCTGGTGGCTTTTCTGATGTAAGTTCTGTGGAGATGGAAGGCAAGTGGGTGAAAATAAGGCAAGGAAAATTTGTTTTAATTATGAAATAATTTTGAATGGGGACCCTTATCTTAGTTTGGAAATAGAAGTCAGAACAGGCCAGCAGAAACTGAGATTCCATTTCTGCTGTGTAAAGATGAAATGGCCTCAAAATTAACTAAGTATCATTTTAAAATCCCATTGAAATGTTTAGCTTTTCTAGTTGTTTTGGTCATTTCACATATTATATATATATGCAGTGTTGTTGTAGCAATGTTGGCCCCAGGATATTAGAGAGACAAGGTGGGTGAAGTAATATCTTTTTATTGGACCAACTTCTACTGGTCAGAGAGACAAACTTTTAACCTTACACAGACCTGAAGAAGAGTTCTGTGTAAACTCAAAAACTCATCTCCTCCAACAGAAGTTCATCCAACAAAAGATATTACTTTACCCACCTTGTCTCACTTATGTAATATATGTAGATTTGAAAGCAGAAAGAGCCTATCAGCCAAGAAATTAATGCTTCTAGATTTATTTGCATCAGCATGAAATTAAAAACATTGGGTTGGATTTTCAAAAGTGCCTAAGTGACTTAGGTGCACCCAAGGATAGATCCACAAAGGTATTTAGGCACCTAACTGTCTCTGTAGGTGCCTAAGTCTAACATTTATGCTACACTTACATTCTCAAAATCACCACTTAGCTGCCACCTAACCTAGTAGGTGCCTAAAGTCCAGTAGGAGCATACATTTCCACCAATAGGCATGGACAAGGCACTTAAATCCGGATCCCACCTTGCAGCTAATGAGCAACTTTGAGCCCTTGCTAATGCTAAGCCCTGGTGGCATTCTCAGACTAGGCAGTTCCTGCCTCTCTCACCTGTGGGTCCAGTCCCATAAGTGTTCTCAGAGCATGCCTACAGGATTGGGACAGCCCTAGAGTAGCAGGTTGGAAATGTTTCAGCTCAGGTGCCATGCATGTCTGCAAAATACCCAATAGCTCAGTGGTTCAGGCATTCACCTGGGACATGGGAGACCTGGCTTCAAGTCCCTACTCCAAATCAGGCAGAGCAGGAATTTGAATCCAGTTCTCTCACATTCCCAGTGAGTTCCTTAACTGCTGAGCTATTGGCTACAGAGGGTCTGAGCTACCTAAGAATCTGATTGGCTTAGGTGCCTAATCCCAGGAAATGGCTCATGGTTGAGAATCCCAAGCAAAAGGAGACACCTATGCCTGACTTGTCAGTCTGGGGCCTAAGACCCAGATCTATGGGAGTTAGGCACCTAAGTACCTTTGTGAATCTGGGTCCTAAGCTTCTGCATTTCTTTCTTGGCTAGCTTAGGGGCTCTCCTCTCAGCTTGCTGGGTTCTAAGGTTCCCTTTCGTGTGTGCCTTTGCTTTCCCATGGATGCCTAACTTGGGGCTGAAGATTCTGCTACGGAGCAGGGCATCAAAGCATTTCAGTCTGGAATTTCAAAGTCACCTGTGAGCATCCAAATCCTTTAGACTACATTGAAAATTGCAGCCTAAATAGAGAATAGCAGTAAGCGCTGTCCTGGAAGCATTACGAGCACCTTGGGATCACTTATTCCTTTGACCTGTCCAGACCAGGTGCATCATGGAAGCATTACCCATGGCCTCCAAGAGAAGTGTTCATCTATTCTATTCCTATAGCAACATTATCAACTGTACATCTGAAGAAAGAAATAATATTCATCCCAAAAGAGACTGTATCTACCACCCCCTGTGAAGAGAGAGTTTCAGGTGATCTAGTGCTGGGGCTTAACCTTGCAAGGTAGTGAGCACTCTCACAAGATGCTAAGTGCCATCATCCTCCACTGATATCAGTGGAAATTCAGGATGCCCAACACCTTGCAGGACTGAGCTTTTATGAAAACCTTACTCACATTAATCAGTATCTGTGGCTGAATGGATCCTCCAGCTCTTTCCGTCACCACCTCCTGAAGAGATGGAGGAGATGCTCTGATGGATGTGGAGCCTACACCAGATTTAGGATGGAATAATGGCCACTGAGCAATGCTGGTGACTTTTCACTAACTGATGGGAGGATTCCCCACCATGACTACCCCGCGCACACACACACACATCTCCAGCATTCAGCCAAGTGGCTCAGGCTAGACATTGAAGAGAGAATTTTGCCCATAAGAACCCAGGATCGGAAACAAGAGGAAGGAGATTAGTCAAGGAGCCTGGGATGTCAGGAAGAAAGACTGGTCAGGGTGAAGTGGGCAGAGAAGTTTTAGGGGCATACTGTAATGATTCATACCCACCTGCGCCTCAAACATAAAGGATGCTACGCTGATGCAGTGATCTTGGTTCTGTTGCCATCTTAACCAGAAAGGTCCATTACCTTGTAGTAATCGTTTAGTTTAAACAGGCTGAGGCTACAGGGATTCACAAACAAATGAGCACTTCGGTGAACGACGTCTCTTGCTGCCCTATGGTACTTTCAATTTGACAAGGAAAATAGTTTTTGATTTCAGGGACTGTGCTAAAAGGGAACTGAGATATGCTCACTGTTGGCTGATGGCAGGACTACTGGAACAATTTGTATAGTGGGGGGTGCTCTTTTTACCTAATCCTGTCTTACACCTGTGCAAAGACACTGACTTCAACTGAAATACTCCTGAATTATAATGGTGGAAATGAAAGGAGAATCTGATCCATTGGATTAAATCTAATTTTGGAGTCAGAAACTGGTTTTTGTTCCCCAGATGTTTAAAACTGTAGCAAATTTCTTTATTCAAAACCAGCCTATTTGGAGACTGCACTTTTTTTTTCTATTTATCGTCTTTTATAATGTCTAGTCACAAAGGATCCCAATGCCCTTTATCTTAACAAACTGATTAGATAAACAGACACACTGGGATAATTCCACCCATCATTGAAATGTAGCTACCTCTGAGAGAAATTGCAACTGTTTAAGAGCAAACTGTAACGTTCTGCAAACAATTAAAAAAAAAAAAGATGAAATTTATTGCCAGATAGAACTGAATGGGAAACATAGGCAAGTGCCGTATATTTAAGCAAGTCCTAATGATCTAGCAGGCTGCAAATGATTCCACGGTATTTGCCACTGTGTCCTTTGGGAGAGCTATGGTGCACGCAATTAACCTTGGACAGTCTTCCCCTGGGACCTGATCCTGTGTCCATTGAAACCAATAACAAAAGCTTCAAATGATTTCAGCAGTGCAGGAGCAGCCCTCTGGGTCTTAAGGAAGATTTTGGAAGGATCAGAGTAGTTTGTATCAGGAATAGTGCACTCAGAAATTGGAAACCTGGCTCTCAGGGAACTTGCTCCCTGGAACTAGAAGACGAAAGTGCCAGATACTTATCCAGAAAGAGATTTGGCTATAAAAAGACTGATTCTCATTGACAGTAAATCCTCTTTGCACTTCTGTTGGCTGGCAAATGAGAATCAGACCCCATATGAGTTGTCAGAAAGAAAAAAAAAGCTTCCCTGTGTCATGGGAGTATATTTGGGGTGGATGGAGAGATATTTTATACCCATTCAAATCCCAGTAATTTTCACATGGTAATGTCTTCAATATCACAGTTTAAGAAGAGAACTACTAAAGAGGTAACTTAAAAAAAATTTTAAAAAGAGGTAGAGAGGCCAGTCACAATGTTGAAGAGAGAGAAGGAGAGAATCTTCAAGCCAAACAGGAGAAGGACACAACCATAAAGTTCCATGGCTTTTCTTTCCAGTCTGGACTACTGTGTAGTGGGATGAGCCTACTGGACAACAGCTGAGTGAGATTTTTTTAACAACTAATCAGGGGTGAACTCTTCCCTGGTGATTCTCTATAACCTATAAGCGCATCATCAGAGATCTACAACCTATCCTGAAAGATGATCCTTTACTCTCACAGATCTTGGGAGACAGACCTGTCCTCGCTTACAGACAACCCCCCAACCTAAAGCAAATACTCACCAGCAACCACACATCACTGAACAAAACCACTAACCCAGGAACCTATCCTTGTAACAAACCCCGATGCCAACTCTGTCCACATATCTATTCAAGTGACATCATCATAGGACCTAATCACATCAGCCATACCATCAGGGGCTCGTTCACCTGCACATCTACCAATGTGATCTATGCCATCATGTGCCAGCAATGCCCCTCTGCCATGTACATTGGCCAAACCGGACAGTCTCTACGCAAAAGAATTAATGGACACAAATCTGACATCAGGAATCAAAATACTCAAAAACCAGTGGGAGAACACTTTAACCTGTCTGGTCATTCAGTGACAGACCTGCGGGTGGCTATATTACAACAGAAAAACTTCAAAAACAGACTCCAAAGAGAGACTACAGAGCTAGAATTGATATGCAAACTAGACACAATCAACTCCGGTTTGAATAAGGACTGGGAATGGCTGAGCCATTACAAACGTTGACTATCTCCCCTTGTAAGTACTCTCACACTTCTTATCACACTGTCTGTACTCGGCTAGCTTGATTATCACTTCAAAAGTTTTTTTTTTTTTTTTTTTTTTTTTTCCTCTTAATTAATTGGCCTCTCAGAGTTGGTAAGACAACTCCCACCTGTTTATGCTCTCTGTATGTGTGTATATATATCTCCTCATTATATGTTCCATTCTATATGCATCCGAAGAAGTGGGCTGTAGTCCACGAAAGCTTATGCTCTAATAAATTTGTTAGTCTCTAAGGTGCCACAAGTACTCCTGTTCTTCTTTTTGCGGATACAGACTAACACGGCTGTTACTCTGAAACTTGTCTCTATAACCTTGTCTTCACTAGGGAAAAAGATGTGTGTTTACCTCACATTAGGCCTGGTCTGCCCCTAAAACTTGGGTTGACCTAGCTATGTCACTATGGATGTAAAAAATTCATACCCCTGAGACACATAGTGAAGCTGACCTAAGACCTGGTATAGACACTGTTCCGTCAATGGAAGAATTCTTCCATAGATCTAACTACCGCCTCTCAGAGGAGTGAATAACTACAGTGATGCAAAAACCCTTCTGTTGCTGAAGCAAGTGTCTATGCTATAGTAGCACAGCTGCAGCGCACTAGGCTTAGCTAACATGGTCACTAGCACAAGACAAAATCCTAGTGAAGAAGGGAGTTGAAATTTTAACATGAGTTACAAGACCAAGGCTCCCTTGTAGACTTTATCTAAACCTTCACGTGTGAACACTACAAACTACTAGTAGTTTTTTCCTAGAGAAGACATCCTGAAGCAATACACATGTGAACTTGAAGAATGCACTTCACTCATGACCAAGGTGATGACCACTGAGAAAGAAAGAAGCTGCTAAAGGTTGAACCTCTCTAATCCAGCACTCTCTGGTCCGGCAACATCCGTGGTCTGGCATAGGCGCCGACTCCATGGATGCTCTGGGGCTGGAGCACCCATGGGGAAAAATTGTGGGACTGGAGCATCCACCGGCGCCAAGCTCCCCTACTGTGCCTCCCTTCCCCTGTGCCTCTCAGGTGCTGGGGGTCCCACGCTTACCAACTTCTCCTCCTCCCTCCCAGTGATTCTGGAGTGCCACAAACAGCGAGGGAGGGAGGGAGGAGGACCTGAGGCTGGCAGCTGGGACCCCGGGCGAGGGGCCAGCGGCTGGGACCTGGGGCTGGCATTGGAACCCCTGGGCGGGGGGCCACACTGGGCAGAATGCCTGAGGGTGCTGCAGCACCCCCCGCACCTCTACTTCCCGTGCCTATGGAGACCCACTGGCACTCTGCATTGACCTCCCATGATTTGGAAAATTCTCTGATTTGGCACCGGTCAGATCCTGAGGGTGTTGGACTAGAGAGGTTCAACCTGTAGTTTGAACACCATTGTTCCCAAACATGCATGGATAAGTGCAGTTTTTTTCCAGAAAGAAAAGCCTTGCAAACCTTTCTCCTCTAGTCCACAGCATTAGAAAATTAGCTGTGACTCTCTAAAGAGAAAACAGCTTTTATATAATTTAAATATATTTGTCTATAATTTAATAATGTCTTTAATAAACATGATTGATGTTCTTGGGAAATGATTACCTCCATGGGATTACTTTTGAGTAAAGGTATGCGGCCTTTGTAGTATTGCAGCCTAATGTTTCACATGCTCCTGGAGATAATGTAGACAGCAAGCTATATTATATGTTATATGCCAGCAGTGACCTTTCTGACGGGAATTCCATTCCTTGGCTGGATTAAGATCCTTCCTATTTTGCCTTCTTGGAAGGGCTGAGCACGTGTGCTCAAAGGAAGGTTTATTTTAGACAAGCAATGGATTTCATTAAATCTATTATTAGTTAGAGCTAGTTCCAGTCTTAAAGTGAAGTTTTTCTTCATTTTAAAAAGTGAAAATACTCACCTTTATTTTTGCTCTTGTATCCATACACAGTCTTAATTCTTCCCTTATTTAACTTAAAATATGAAATTATCACATCCTGTAATGATTACCAATGAAAATTATGACAGTAGCACAGTGAGAAAATGTTACAAAGCAAATGTTCCCTTTGACAAGAGCAACACCGTTTTTTGTAAAACCATATTCACCAGAAAATATCTTGTCAATTGGCTGTGGGAATCAAGCTGTTGAACTCCACTGAGAGAGGTTTAGTTTTCCCAGATCTTGATCTAAAAAGCCCAGTGAAGTCAATGATAATCTTTCCATTGTTTCAAATGGGCTTTGGCTCAGGATCTAATTTGGTACATAAAGCATGATTCTAGCTACATGGTCAAGTATCTATTTTCAGCTCGCTCCAAGAAAAATTTGCTCCAAGAAATCTTTCTTTTTTGATCTTTTTTAAAGAAGTATTTTCCTAGCATTTCTCTCTTTTCACCTTCTGATGCAGTTTCACCTATTTAACATTTGAGATGTTAACCTGCCAGCGAATACTCCAGCATTCCTTTACCTATCCAAAGTTTGTTCATTCTTGCACATTGTTTGTGAAGATTGCCAGGCCACCTGAATAACCTGTGGGTTTTTTTTACTTCTCCTCTTCCTTTCTTCAGCTCTCTTAACATGTAATTGAGTGTCCCATTGAAGATAAGAGGCAACAGTTTGCCTCTGAAGTAACATAGCTATTTCAAATCAACCTGGTTTTACTTCCTTGGTCTTTATCTGTTGTTTGTTCCTAAGTTTCAAATCTCCATCTCATTGTGTTCTCTGAAATCTTATCAGCTTTCCACAATGGTAAAGTCTCTAGAGTGTCAGAATGTTCAGAATCCATTTCATCCTGACTGGTACAGTTTGCCTCCTGCACTGCTAGAAATACTATGGCATTCATTCGTGGCATAAGACATTGGCCGAACAGCTACAGAATTTGGACAGATAATATTGTATGTGCAATTTTTGCACATGCAAAACCACACATTGGCAATATACACAGAGTTGGTCAAAATTTTGAACAAATTGGTTTTCATAAAACAAAATGGCCCTTAAACATAAATGTTCACAAAAAACTGATTCAAATCTGGTGGTTGTTTTTTTTACAGGAGAAAGGGAGTGGTGGGATTACTGACATATTTTGGAAATCATTTTGATGTTTTTGATTTAAAAAAATAAAATAAAACCAAGTCCATTTCAAACTCTGCAGAATGGAAACAACTTAGAAATTTTGAAATCTTCTTTTGCAATTTTTAAAGTTTTTCAACTAGCTCTAATACACATTTCTAAACTCAGTATCACGCGCTTACAAATATGTAAACATTAAGCAAAGATATTCAAATACTAGTTTGTAAACTTACAAGAATGCCATTCTTGAATTTATATTTTATTTTATTTTTATTGCTTGCTTTTTGGTACACGAGGACCAGCACGGTGGTGGTAATGTATCATAGTGTGTACAGACTCATTTCACAACACTAATTATCAAAGGTACTTTTATGATGCCTATCTGAGCCCTACCTCATCAGGATATTGTGAGGTGAAATGCTATTATCTGAAGCACCCAGAGACTAAGTAACTTGCCCAAGATCACACAGGAAGACTGTGGCAAAGCAGGAAACTGACATTTGGTCTTCCAAGTTATCCTCGGGTACTTAAGGAACTAGCTGAAACAATCTCAGAACCATTGGCATTTATCTTTGAGAACTCATGGAGAATAGATGAGGGCTCAGTGGACAGGAGAAGGACAAACATAGCATCTATCTTTAAAAAGGGAAACAAAAATGACCTGGGCAATTATAGATTAGGCAGCATAACTTCACTACTTAGAAAGATACTGGAACAAATTACTAAACAATCAATTTGTAAGCACCTTGAGAATAAGAAATTTAGAAGGAATAGCCAGCATGGATTTGTCAAGAACAAATCATGTCAAACCAACCTAATTTCCTTCTTTGACAGGATTACTGATCTAGCAGATGGGGAGAAGCAGTAAATATGATATACCTTGATTTTAGTAAGGCTTTTGACCCAGTCCCACATAGCATTCTCATAAGCAAACTAGGGGATGTGGTGTAAATGAAATTACTATAAGGAAGATACACAAACTGGTTGAAAAATCATATTCAAAGAATAGCTATCAATGGTTTGCTTTCAAACTTGGAAGGTGCTTCTAGTGGGATTCTCCAGGGGTCAGCCCTTGGTCTGATATTTAATATGTTTATTGTGTTGGATTGTGGAGTGGAGAGTTTACGAAATGCGTGGATGACACCAAGCTGAGTGGCATTGCAAGCACTTTGGAGGATAGGATCAGAAGTCAAAATGACCTTGACAAATTGGAGAATTGGTGTGAATTCAAGAAAATAAAATTCAATAGAGCCAAATGCAAAGTACTTCACTCGGAAGGGGAAAAAAAAATCAAATGTACAACTGCAAAATGGGAAATAACAGGTTAGGTGGTATTACTGCTGAAAAAGACCTAGAGATTACACTGGGTCATAAACTGAATATGGATCAATAATGTGAAGCAGTTGCTAAAAAGACTAATATCATTCTGGGCTGTATTAACAGGAGTGTTGTATGTAACACATGGAAGGTAATTGTCCTGCTCTGCTCGGCATTGGTGAGGCCTCAATTTGAGTACTGTGTCCAATTCTGGATGCCACAGTTTAGGAAAGATGTGGACAAATTGGAGGGAGTCCAGAGGAGAGAAACAAGAATAAGTTTAGAAAATCTGACCTCTGAGGAAAAACTTAAAAAAAACGGGGCATGTTAAATCTTGAGAAAAGAAGACTGAAGGGAAACCTGATAAGTCTTCTAATGGGCAAAGCCTGTTACAAAGAGGACTGTGATCAATTGTTCTCCATGTTCACTGAATGTAGGACAAGAAGTACTGTCTTAATTGGCACCAAGGGAGATTGAGGTTAGATGTAGCTAGAAAGGTAGTAAAGCTGTGGAATAGGCTTCCAAGGGAGGTAGTGGAATCTCCATTACTAGAGGTTTTTAAGAACAGGTTGCACAAACACCTCTCAGGATGGTCTAGGTTTACTTGGTCCTGCCTCAGCACAGGGGGGCTGGACTTGATGCCTTTTTACGGTCTCTTCTGGCCCTATATTGCTTTGACTCTAAAAGTCCCAAGCTATCAGACTAACCACTGGCCATGCTTCCAGTGATACACTTTTAAACAGGCAATATTAGGTCTGTCTTTGGAGGCAAGGATGCAGTCAGCCTCCTGTTCCAATTTGGCATGTTCCTGAGCTGCGATTTGTGTAACTAGCTAAAGGCCTGCTGTGAGCCTTTCAGTAAAGCTCTGATAATTTTACCTGCTATGTCCTGTATTATCCACAGGTGCCCAGCCTCTAATCAACCCAGATCATTTTCTCTTATGAGTAAAATACAACACTGCGTATGTGCATAGGCCTTCAGTTATGGACAGAACCAGAGCCCTGGCTTTGCTGTTTTTGTTTTTATGGGGTCACCCAACAATGTAATTGTAATTTAAATTCTCTTGGAGTTGAGATGAGGCAGAGGGGAAAGTAAATCCTGTTGTTTCAGGGACCGAAGACACAGTGTGGAAGTACAGGTCTGTCGCATCTTACATGCATTTAGCATGCACGATTTCAGCTTTACGCGGTCGGCAAAAACAAAAAACAAAACAAAACAAAAAGAGAAAAATAACAATTTGAATACTGTACTTGTAGTGCGGGCGATTCCGCCCGCCATTCCACTCAATGTAATTTTGACTATACGCGGTTTTCGCTTTACGTGCTAACCGTGGAATGGAACCCCCGCGTAAGATGAGACTCGCCTGTACCTCTGTATCTTTATAGTGTTCTTTTTAGCCAGCTCATGCTCTAAATCCCACCTGCAGTAGAAAGTCTGGCATTATTTATAATAATTTGTTAAAACTATTAATATAGCAGTGGATTTTCTAAATTAATTTACAATTATTTTGTTAAGTGATTGCACAAGGCAATTACATTCATTAACACCAATAAAGCATTGGTAAGTGAAACTCTATTTTAGTGTTACTAAGAGATGCATACGTTACAAAATATAATCTTCATGGAAACATTTGTGTCACTTTGTTGTTTTGAGAATTATAACTGCACTGCAGCTAAACTATTACTTTAAAGTGGTGCTTTGTGCCATATTTTCACAATCCTAATGGTTATGGTTTATTTACGCCCCTTAGTTATTGAGGAATAGATGTATAACATATGAGATTGTCTGGAAGAAGTAATTATAGGGGAAAAGTGACTTGTAAAGTTTTCCTTAAAAAAAAATCTCTCCATATAAAATGTCAGAAGTAACAATGTCACATAAAACCGAAGTGGGATTTCTTTTGTAAGCATGAGGCAAAAATGTAATTTATGCCCCTGTAATTAATGGTGTTTTAACACTGAAATATACACCATGTTCAGAAATAAAATCACTAGCCCCTTTCACACCTGCATAGCATATGGAATTCCAAACAATTAAAGCAATTAATATCTACTTAGAAAAGGAACAAATCTATGGTACATTTATTTAGCAAAAAACTTATGGCAGGACTGGAAACAAATGCGGTCAGTAGAATATGTGATAAGTGAAAGATGTGCTGTCTCTGGATAAGCTTCTTTGAGAAGTTGTTTCATTATCTAAAATAGACGTGGAACGACTTTGCAAACAATTAAAATGTTGTGAGTCTTCATTTATTTTAATCTGAATTGTATAGGTTGGCTTTTGGTTGGTGTTTTGTCTGTTTGTTTTAATGGTAATGTGGAATCATGTTTCTGCTTGTAAAAAATGTGTTTTAATCCACTGAACAAAAATATGATTGAAGGAACCCATGGGTTAAAAATCATACTTAAGGAAACAAATGAGCTATGTTTATAGTTATGATCTAAGTTAAAACAAATGAATTTTTTTTAAAGATCTTAAATTAGATCATTCATTTTACTGTCTCCAGTTTATGCAATTTGTTTATTTATTTACACTTAATTCAAGTCTGGACATGATTCCGTATGATACCTGGGTCAGTTTCATTTTGATTCTCATATACCATAGGTGGCATTAATTTGACATAGTTAAGTTTGTTTTCCCCTTTAATCTAAGAGACTGACATGGTTCCCAAATGGGCCGTGAGAACCATTTTGCTAAAGTTGTGCTGTGGCTGCAAATCTGATTAGTCCACTCTATGGGCCATAGCCAAACTTAGAGGACTTGTCTACATACAGATGCTACAGTGGCACAGCTATGCCACTGCAGCTGTGTTACTGTAGCACTATAGTGTAGACCAGGGATCAGCAACCTTTGGCACACGGCCCACCAGGGTAAGCACCCTGGCAGGCCGTGCTGGTTTGTTGACCTACCATGTCCACAGGTTCAGCCAAGGCCTGCAGAGGGTGCTCCACGGCTGGAAAACGAACTAATTCCCAGGACACCAGCAGGAGGCGTCGCAGGGGTGAGTCCCACATCGCTACAATCCTTCTTTTAATATAAACATTAAGTGCATAGTTATGGAACAAATGATTTGTTCAGAAGAGTGAATTATTGTAGTGTATTGCTTGCTTTTAGTGTGTGGTTATTTTACTTAGTGATTGCTGCAATAAATATGTGGACTGTTAGATACTTCACATGCTTTAAGGGGACTACACAAAGATGAGGAAGTTAGTTAAACAGAAATTAGAAGGTACAGCGCCAAAGGTGAAATCCCCATGCAAGTGAAATCCCCGCAAACTGCATGGAAACATTTTTAAAGACACCATACTAGAGGCTCAACTTAAATGTATACCCCAAATTTAAAAACATAATAAGAGAACCAAAAATGTGCCACTATAACTAAACAAGAAAGTAAAAGAAGCAGTGAGAGGCAAAAAGGCATCCTTTAAAAAGTGGAAGTTAAATCCCAGTGAGGAAAATAGAAGGGAGCATAAACTCTGGCAAATGAAATGTAAAAATATAATTAGGAAGGCAAAAAAGAATTTGATGAACAGCTAGCCAAAGACTCAAAGTAATAGCAATTTTTTTTAAGTACATCAGAAGCAGAAAGCCTGCTAAACAACCAGTGGGGCCACTGGATGATCAAGATGCTAAAGCACTCAAGGACAATAAAACCATTGCAGAGAAACTAAATGAATTCTTTGCATCGGTCTTCCTGGCTGAGGATGTGAGGGAGATTCTTTTTAGGTGACCAATCTGAGGAACTGTCCCAGATTGAGGTGTCATTAGAGGAGGTTTTGGAACAAACTGATAAACTTAAACAGTAATAAGTCACCAGGACCAGATGGTATTTACCCAAGAGTTCTGAAGGAACTCAAATGTGAAATTGCAGAACTACTAAGTGTAGTTTGTAACCTATCATTTAAATCAGCTTCTGTACCAAATGACTGGAGAATAGCTAATGTGATGCCAATTTTTAAAAAGGGCTCCAGAGGTGACCCCGG
This sequence comes from Malaclemys terrapin pileata, assembly GCF_027887155.1. Lineage (NCBI taxonomy): Eukaryota > Metazoa > Chordata > Testudines > Emydidae > Malaclemys > Malaclemys terrapin. Next base: position 49,913,267 of record NC_071508.1, on the reverse strand, counting down.
CAATTACAGGTCAGTAAGCCTGACTTCAGTACCAGGCAAACTAGTTGAAACTATAGTAGAGAACAAAATTGTCAGACACATAGATGAACATAATTTGTTGGGGAAGAGTCAACATGGTTTTTTTTAAAGGGAAATCATGCCTCACCAATCTACTAGAATTCTTTGAGGGGGTCAACAAGCATATGGACCAGGGGGATCCAGTGGATATAGTTATTTGGATTTTCAGAAAGCCTTTGGCAAGTTCCATCACCAAAGGCTCTTAAACAAAGTAAGCTGTCAAGGGATAAGAGGGAAGGTCCTCTTGTGGATTGGCAACTGGTTAAATGATAGGAAACAAAGGGTTGGAATAAATGGTCAGTTTTCGGAATGGAGAGAAGTAAATAGTGGTGTCCCCCAGGGGTCTGTACTGGGACCAGTCCTATTCAACATATTCATAAATGATCTGGAAAAAGGGGTAAACAGTGAGGTGGCAAAATTTGCAGATGATACAAAACTACTCAAGATAGTTAAGTCCAAAGCAGACTGCGAAGAGCTACAGAAGGATCTCTCAAAACTGGGTGACTGGGCAACAAATGGCAGATGAAATTCAGTGTTGATAAATGCAAAGTAATGCACATTAGAAAACATAATCCCAACTATACATGTAAAATGATGGGGTCTAAATTAGCTGTTACCACTGAAGAAAGATCTTAGAGTCATTGTGGATAATTCTCTGAAAACATCCCCTTAATGTGCAGTGGCAGTCAAAAAAGTGAACAGAATGTTGGGAATCATTAAGAAAGGGAGAGATAATAAGACAGAAAATATCATATTGCCTCTATATACATCCATGGTACACCCACATCTTGAATACTGCGTGAAGATATGGTTGCCTCATCTCAAAAAAGATATATTGGAAAAGGTTCATAAAAGGGCAACAAAAATTATTAGGGGTATGGAACTGCTGCCATAGGAGGAGAGATTAATAAGACTGGGACTTTTCAGCTTGGAAAAGAGATGACTAAGGGGGATATGATAGAGGCCTATTAAAATCATGACTGATGTGGAGAAAGTAAAGAAGGAAGTGTTATTTACTCCTTCTCAAAACACAAAAACTAGAGGTCACCAAATGAAATTAATAGCAGCAGGTTTAAAACAAACAAAAGAAAGTATTTTTTCACACAACACAGAGTCAACCTGTGGAACTCCTTGTCAGAGAATGTTGTGAAAGTCAAGACTATAACAGGTTCAAAAAAGAACTAGATAAGTTCCTGGAGGATAGGTCCATCAATGGCTATTAGCCAGGATGAGCAGGAAGCTGGGAGTGGGCGACAGGGGATGGATCACTTGATGATTACCTGTTCTGTTCATTACCTCTGGGGCACCTGGCATTGGCCACTGTCTGAAGACAGGATACAGGGCTATATGGACCTTTGGTCTGAGCCAGTATGGCTGTTATGTTCAGTAAAAATAATTATTCAAAACAAAGGAAAAAGCAGACCCCAAAAATATTGCTTGGGTGGTCAATCAATGTGCTCCCCTCTTTCTATCTGTTTTCTTAACAATCGCCTCAAATGTAGCTTTCATGGCCCAGAGCCTCAGCTGATCTAAATTAATTTAACTCTACCAAAGCTGTAGATCTGGCCCCTTATGTGTGACTTGCTTCGATCTCATCTTGGCTGTTGGTATGGTGGCATGTTTTAGCCGGCTCCCCTGGCTGCAGCAGTGGGAATTTTTCAGAAACTGTGGTTTTACCTGTGTTTCTAGTTGGGCTTGCATCTGTTGTCAGGCCTGTGTGAAGATTATATGGGTTTGTGGAGAGCTTTCTACCAAACAGAGGGTAATGGGTACAAAAACTGTGGACTGTCAGGAGGAGGTATGGAGAGGGGTGGTGTGCCAGAAGAGTGAACCATTTGCTTCAACCATCATTTTTAAATTACCTCTGATCACAGGAGAGAAGGTAACTTTATAAAGTCTGTTCTGGTAAACACAGGAAGTGAAATTTTATCTCCAGTCAAATTAAGATATGGTACAATTCAAAGCAATATAAAGATCTTGGTCCAGATCTTGGATCACTGATCTTTGTCAAAGTCCCAGCCTACTTAGTTCAGGTTCCACAGAGGTTGTCTTTATTACCAGTTTCACATCAGTCCAATAATGTAGTTCTGGGCCGACTCCCACTTAATGTTTCTGCCTACCATAGGTAGGTCCTGTGGACTCCCACCTGTCTGTCCAGATCCACTGCTTTCCTCTAGCTGGGGACTTCTAAGAACGAGGCTAACAAGCCTTGTGGCTAGGGGGATGCGGTAGATGTCGTATATCTTGACTTTAGTAAGGCTTTTGATACTGTCTCATATGACCTTCTCATAAACATACTAGGGAAATACAACCTAGATGGAGCTACTATAAGGTGGGTGTAAAACTGGTTGGAAAATTGTTCCCAGAGACTAGTTATCAGTGGTTCACAGTCATGCTGGAAAGGCATAACGAGTGAGGTCCCACAGGGATCGGTTCTGGGTCTGGTTCTGTTCAATATCTTCATCAGTGATTTAGATAACGGCATAGAGAGTACACTTAGAAAGTTTGCAGACAATACCAAGCTGAGAGGAGTTGCAAGTGCTTTGGAAGATAGGATTAAAATTCAAAATGATCTGGACAAAGTGGAGAAATGGTCTGAAGTAAATAGGATGAAATTCAATAAGGACAAATGCAGAGTACTCCACTTAGGTAAGAACAATCAGTTGCACACATACAAAATGGGAAATGACTGCCTAGGAAAGAGTACTGCAGAAAGGGATCTGGGGGTCATAATGGATCACAAACTAAATATGAGTCAACAGTGTAATGCTGTTGCAAAAAAAGCAAACATCATTCTGAGGTGTATTAGCAGGAGTATCGTAAGCAAGACACGAGAAGTAATTCTTCCGCTCTGCTCCGCGCTGATAAGGCCTCAACTAGAGTATTGTGTCCAGTTCTGGGTGCCACATTTCAGGAAAGATGTGGATAAATTGGAGAAAGTCCAGAGAAGAGCAACAAAAATGAATAAAGGTCTAGAAAACATGACCTATGAGGGAAGATTGAAAAAATTGGGTTTGTTTACTCTGGAGAAGAGGAGACTGAGAGGGAACATAACATTTTTCAAGTACATAAAAGGTTGTTACAAGGAGGAGGCAGAAAAATTGTTGTTCTTAACCTCTGAGGCTAGGACAAGAAGCAATGGGCTTAAATTGCAGCAAGGGCAGTTTAGGTTGGACATTAGGAAAAACTTCCTAACTGTCAGAGTGGTTAAGCACTGGAATAAATTGCCCAGGGAGATTGTGGAATCTCCATCACTGGGGATTTCTAAGAGCAGGTTGAACAAACACTTGTCAGGGATGGTCTAGATAATACTTAGCCTTGCCATGAGTGCAGGGGACTGTACTAGATGACCTCTCGAGGTCCCTTCCAGTTCTATGATTCTAAGTTACAGGGTCCACCTTCCTCCTTATATTTTAACCCTTTCCTATGTTACAAAAGCAAAGGGGCAGTTGGCAATATTAATGGCAGGTACATTTAAGATAAATGAAAACAAATATTACTAAGCACAACTGGAGGAAGTCTCCTTCCATCCTGGCCGGGCCCAGCTCCTGTACTTTGCTGTGGCAGCATAAAAAAGGCATGGAAAAATGATTTGGCTGACTAGGGGAGAATCCCCCACTGCATAAAGCTCCTGTAGAAGCTCTATGCAGGACCCCTTGCAAGCCCAAGCATGGGGAAAATGCTAGGGGGCAGATCTGAGGCTGGAGAAACATGATTGGAGTGGGGCCAAAGCACATAGTACTGTAGAGATTCTGGGCAAAACTGACACCCATAGACAGCCGGGGATCGCTGCTGTAACTTAGTTTGCCTCACAGGCCTGTCTAAATTGCTTGGGGGTTAGGAAGGCAAACAAGCCCTTGAAACAATACAGAATCAGGTGCGCCAGTGGCTTAAAGCTAACTTAGCTCCGCTCCTCCAGTTTGCACTTGTGTGCTGCACCTCCAAGAGGCACAGCACACAATGGGACCAGTGTAGGCAGCCTAGCCAATTAAATGGCGGGGGAAGTAACACAGCCAGGTTTGAAGAAATGCTGGCTAGTCCTATGACTCATTTAACATTTGCAGCTTATTTTATTGATAGACAGTTTTGAGATGTAATTATTCATGCTTGATAAGGGTAAACAAATGTCAGGGTAATGGCAGAAGCCAATCATCTCAGGGTTCAGGAAGGAATTTTCCCCTCCAGCTACACAGCATTGTGTAACAAGTGTGGCAGAGCACGGGTTAATCTCCCTGTGAAGGCTGTTGCTGAGGCAAGATACAGACTTGATGGACTAATGATCTGAAATGGGATTACAAATCTGGTGTATCTGTGTTTAAATGTTTATATGGTTCAAGGCTCTGGCTCTTTCAAATCTGCAAAACAAAGCATTTGCACAGACCACGGTTTTCAAAATAAAAACAAAAAGACTCCGCACTGCACTCCATTCATGTGCATCTCAGAAGTTGCTCTGTTTAAATCAGGGTCTTACACCTCATAACCAAACTCAATCTTACCATCACTACAATGGCTGAGGGAGAAATTTTACAAAAGCTGAAATGAAAAAATGACTAGAATTGCAGATTGCAAATGAGCTTGTCTCTAACAAGTGAGATAGTTTTGGCAGCAATTGTGCTAAACAGGGATTTTCCAAGCTTGGCTGCTAACATGAGATTCCTTGTTTAGGATCACATTGCTTGTAGATTACAGAATTGGCCACAGAATAGACACACTGCTCAAATGACAGATTTGTCCAACCTGTGCTGTATTACAGGAAACCGGGCCATGTTTTGTAAACCAGAGATAATATTTTCCATCTGCAACCAAGTACAAGATTGATGAAGGACATAAAGAATATTCTGCAGTGGAGAGTGACTGAAAGGGAAGTCGCAAGGCACCAAAATCAGAAAAGGCCATTTCATTTGTATTTATTGTTTTTATTTCTTCCTTTATCATGTGGTATTCTGAGCATCAGTATTTGTCTCTCTAGAAACGTACCGCTAGGAACCCAACCAAACTAGACCAGCTACTAATAAATAAAAGGATCCTCCATAGAGGCTTTCATGGACTCTGCTGCACTTTAAGAAACCATTACAATTTAGCAGTCAATTGTTGACATTTTTCCCAATGACAGATGTAATGCCTTTTCATGGGAAGGCTGCAAAGAAGGATAGGACTAGCATTGCCAAAGCTGATGTCTTTCCTAGTATTCTCAAATGTAAGTTTTTTCAGAAAACCCCAAAGCCCCACTGTACGTTACAAAATAAATCTGGAAACAAGTAGCCAGATAGGACCATAAAGGAGCTCCCTGGTTCTCATGGTGCCATCCCATAGCAAGTGCACCCCTCCTCCCACCCAGGGACATTTCCCCCTCTATTAAAATTAAGGAACGTTTACATTAGGGTAACACCAAAAGGCCCAGGGAGGATTAGGTAAGTATATGGCCTCTGGCACTGTAGTATCTGAGCACTTCACTGTTTCTACCTCTGTGAGATACTATTATTCCCATTTTGCTGGTGGGGATCTGAGGCACAGAGAAGCTACATGACTTGCTAATGGTCATATCAGAAGTCTATGGCAGAGCAAGGACTTGAATCAGGTCTCCCAAGTCCTAGGCTAGGAACCTAGCTACCATATGATCCTCTTTCCAAAGGGCATTACTTTGCACTTTGCACTTTTATCAGTGTTGCCAGTCCATCATTTAGCTTTACTTTCTCCTTCTGACACATACTCTTTACATTCAGCATAATGTTGCTTAAATTCATTTGGAGGTTTTGTTGTTTTTTTAAACACAAAGTAGAGCATGCCCTCTGAAGCTAGCATTAGGTTTGCCCATATGACTCAGATCTATATCCTTTATGCGTGCGTGACCTGTGAAGGAGGTAAAGAGTGTGGAAGGAGCCATCTCCAGTGACTGCTCCTCCTCTTTTCCCCCATGATGAGAGTCTGTGGAGCCTCTGCACAGTAATTCTGCATGTCAGGAAAAGGTGAAAGTGTGTGGGGTCCAAGAACAGCTATTCTTTGCCACATACTTTGTGGATTTGCATAGTCCTGGAAAGATGAAGAAGAGTTAGTGTTGGTTCCTGGCCTTCTTCCCCTTTACACCAATGGTTAGAGTTCCCACTATGCTAGGCACTGCAGGAATACACAGTCAGAACTAGTCCCTGCCCCAGAAAACTTATGATCTAAATAGGCAATGGGTTAAGTGACTTGTCCAGAGTCACAGAGCAGTTCAAGGGCAGAGTCAGGAATAGAACCCAGGTGTCCTGGTCTAATGCCGTATCTAGTAGACCACACTGACTCCCCAAAATAAGGTATGGGTTATATGTGGAGATAACTCATGGTAACATAGCTGCTGTGAAGGAGACTAGAGAGTAGTGCAAAGGGGACCCAGGATTTGCAGGGATAGAGGCTGGTTTCTCTGGGGAGTTTAGCAGTCTGGTGGATTTTCAACTTGCCCCCTCTGTGAACATGGAAACCCCTTCAAATGAAGGGAGGATCTGGAATAAGTTCTATGACGAGAACCTTGTCCAGTCTTAATGAACTCAATGGCACAGCTCACATCAGTAAAACTAGGCATGTGTTTTCAGGATCAGAGCCATGGTTTGGAAGATGGTCATTGTTATGAAAGGGCGGGGGAGGGGAGGACTAGAAAGCCCCAGTTTGTAATTTGAAAGTCAAAATAAAATGCATTTTTGGAACAAAAACCTGAATGTGCAGAGCCACACAAGGGTAAGTATGAGTTACAAAAGTTGGAAATGGGCAGTAAACTGCACAAAGACGGAAGCCCTGCCAACATGGGTCTTCCAAAGAGCAGAGGCAGCACACCTAGGACATTATGCTGCTCTTGTGCTGCACAGATGTCCATACAAATTTCACACAAGAGGATCCTCAAAAGAAACAGAATTTGGCTAAAATTCTTTCTTCAAGCCTGTGAACCCTGCAGCAGTCATAAGAGTTTGTCTTAACACTGTGTGAAAAATGCACCATGTTTAAATTGGGTAGTACACTGCTCAAATGTACTGGTTAACTAGCTGATTTCAGAAAGCCCACAAGAGCTTCGGACATAGCTGTATTTAGTGGGTTTACAAGAGAGGAGCATCTTACACACATTTCTACTTCTGAAGTCCTACTATAGTGACACCAGTCTAAGGCCAGGCCCTTACCAAGTTTCTTAAACACATGTATAAAATGTTGTTAAAAATACATCCTGTGCACGTAGATTAACAATTGAGTTGACTGCAAAATTTCATTTAGAAAGCATGTATTTTTAGCTATCAAGAGAAGAAATCTAATTTTCTTTTAATGATTCAACAGCAATAAAATAGCCAGACAGATTCAAGCAAAAATTTTAATACCAAACAACATTGCTTCTCAACATAGTATGGCAAACTTTCTCCCAGCGCAAACCTTTCCAGTGATGTTATAATCTATTGAAAACTGGGGTTATATGATGGAAATGTTGGCAGACTCTTAGACTCTTAGTGGCATTTCTAGAGGGTGCCACTCTAATAAAACATTCATCCTACTAGACTAATCACCGTGGCATTTAACGTTTGCTGAAAAATCAGAGATGACTCTCCTTTATTCTTGCTAAAGAGTGTTTAGAACTTAGGTATTAGAATTGTGTCGCAGTTGCCAAAAGTGAGATCCCTACAGCTGTTTCATCTAATCATTTTTAGTCCATTTAATCTCCCTCTGTAGTCTGTGTTCCTTCCTTCCACCTCATCCATTGAGCAATATGTTGAAGAAGCTTTGTAAAGAAAACTATTTGATATTTTGAGAAGTCATTTCAACATCCTTTTGTTCCTGAATGTATTATTAATCAGAATACAGTAACCAAGCATTGAATGGCTGGCAAGTTAGATGTACAATATTAGATACCAGAATAGTTGAAGGTTTAAGTTGTTGGCTTGTAAGAAGATTCAATAGATGTAGGTTCAAACCTGACTTCTGGTAGTACTCTCCTTTACAACAAATTTTGGAAAGAATGTTAAAACTCAGGCTTCAGGGCTTAAGCCAATATCTAATTGTTAGAGAACAGGAGGAGACCGTGGGCTGGGTGGGAGCAGGGATGGGGGAGAGATCACAGATTTACTTAGTGGGGGGATCTTTTACCTTCCTCTGAAGTATCTAGTTTTTGCTCCTGTCAGAGACAGGATATTAGACTAGGGCTAATCCATTCTGACTATACCTAGGTTCCTAAATTATCAAACCCTGGCAAAACCAATCTCTTTTGTCTTCTCTTTCTCCAGATTTACTGGCCTTTGCTTTTCTAAAACTTTGAATGATTTTAGTTCTCCTGGAAATGAGGTATTTGGCTTTTGGTAGAACTAGGCAAAGGCAAGTAACTCAATCAGCTCTGCCAGTGAACTTCAGTTTCAGTTCACCTGTTTGCACTTCTGGAATTTTTGCTTTGCAGTTTGGGTTCAAGCACCTCTGAAATGCAAAGTGAAACTCAGTTAAGCCCCCTGCAGTGGGAGCTGTGTGAGAATATCTAAGGACAAAATTTGACCTTTAATATAGCTCTTCACATTTCTTTTCGAGAATGACTTTGTGTGATTAAAGAGCTAAATGGAACCAACCAGAATTAGCTGGTGTTTAGAGCTGGTCTGTGATGGGGTATACTAAAAAGGGTTAATGAGCTGCTGTGGGCCTACTTTGCCCTGCACTGTTACATTTGCACTTGCTGTCAGGTAACGAAGGGGGCAATAAAAAGGGGAGAAGGACAGCTCAGGTGCTGGCTGGCCTGGGTAGAGAGCAAACCCCATTTCCTTTGCTCTCAGAGGAAAGGCCCAACTCTGCACCTCTGCAGGGAGTGTGAGCTGCCAGAGCCCAACTGGAGGAAGGCAGGCCAGGCAAGTTTGTTTTAGGACTATTTTTCTGTGCTTGATTATAAAACACTATTGGCCCAGGTTGGCCTGCCTGGGAACAGCCTGAGGTGCCTGCTAAGACAGTTTTAAGGAACCCTGACCAAGGATTGATGTGTGGAACTGCCTCAATGAACTCAATGGGCTTTTTGCACCCTGCTGGAGCCTGCCCGGTGGCTTGTCTGGAGGCCTGAAGCATGTGTGGTCACAGGGTCAAATAGTTGAAAAAGCTAACAAAAAAAACTTACTTATGGATCTGAGCCCTGAGTTTGATCTGTCGCTACTCATGGCATCTTACCTGTGAATATTTGGTGACCACCGGACCCTGGTTAACGTAGCAGTGAATTCTGATAGCTTCATGAATTTTAACACACTCAAATGTCTTCTTTGTATAAATCTCTCTAAGTAGCGTGTTTGCTCTAATCAATGATTATTCATCCCAAAATGTGTGCTCTAAGTGTAGCATTTGTATTACATTAGCACTGAGAGGCCCCAACAACAATTGAGGCCCCTGTGTGCTAAGTGCTGAACACCTAGTAAGAGTCTGCCCTTGTCCCCAGGAGCTAGCCATCGGTTAATTAATCTCCTGTTAAAAAGCTGTAGGATCCAAACAGGCTACAGAAATAGGGATATCCCACTCCAGCATACAATTGGAGAAGTGAAAGGGTGGACAGTGAAAACTTACAGATAACTATTATATTTAAATAAATGAGTATCCCTTTGTGAGAGGCGCACACAAACAGGGACTATATATTTTTACAAAAACTTTTCAGAGCACATAATTTGAGCTTTGTGGAAATGTAATCTAAAAATATAGCGGCTTGGGTGGATCTAAGACAAATTCCTCTCAGCTCTGAAGTAATATTTCATCCGTTAATGTAAGGATCCCTCTTTGCAAAGACTTGAGTGCTTAGAACCTTCCAGGCCTCTACAGTACCTTTTTTATTATGAAGGGGTATCTGAGCCTAGAACCTACCTAAAATATGGGGGGGAATACAGAATCTGCATTAGTCTTAGCTTTGTTTTTTATGTTTCTAAAGTTATGTGATGCAGGTCACTGGTATTTTGCTGGTTTCTAGGCTAGATGCTGTGAATGTGTGGGTGTCTGTGTCTGAATAAGGAAAGAGAAGTTTACTGGGGAACTACACCTTCCATACGGTTGCCAACCCTCCAGGATTGTCCTGCAGTCGCCAGAAATTAAAGATTAATCTTTTTAATTAAAGATTATGTCATGTGAGGAAACCTCCAGGAATACGTCCAACCAAAATTGGCAACCCTAAACTTCCACCCAAAATGTGAAAGCTAAATGGCTAAAATGCCTTGCAGGCATTCACTGCAAAAGACACTGCAGACAGGAGGGGTAGACATGGAAGAGGAATGTAGATAAACAATGTAGTTAATCATCCATCATTTCAAGATGCTGACAGGAGGAGTATGGGTCACAATGCTTTTGTGATATTGCCATTTGGAGAAGGCTGTAACTCTCTTACAGCAGGTATATTTGGGCTTAAACTAGGATGCCTCTGCAAGAAATAAATTGATCATCTGCTCAGTCATGTGGCAAACAGGTGCCAAGGGCCTGGATATTGACCAGTCCAACTTGCACCTGGCTTCACCCTGTCCTTCACTTTTCAATTCACACCCCACGAATGTTATCCATAGGCTAGACACATTAATAGGTCACATGTCCTCCTGCTATGTTATTGTGGCTTGATCCTGCTAATTAAGAGAAACAAGAGGGAACCAAAGAAGCTTTATTTTTGTGAAGAAAGTTAGTAAAACTGTAGCCCGTGGAGTTAGTTTTCATGAAAGATACTAGGTAAGATGAGGCAAAATATTTTTCCTCCCACATCAAACTATGCCTGTTTGTGGATTCACAAAAACTGGCAAAGGTGGAGACAATTTTTACAAAAATCTGAAGTTCTGCAATAAAAATTGGTATGAAAACTGAAAACAATATATGCTAAATCTTTATGTTACTTTTTCAGATTTTGAGCTGTGCTGATTTTATTGGTCATACACGTCTCACAGTATTGCTTCCTGCATTCTCTGATTGGCTGAGCTTACTGCTGTCATCACTTTCCAGTGGGGGCCGATAAAGCACTAGATTCTCTAACTTCACTAATTGTGCTAATGTCCCATTAACATGATGAGGCTAAGAAGCAGTGGCAAAAGGGCCACTGGAACAGAGAACCAAGGAAGCAGCTGACCACTGCTTCAGCTTTGCTTGGGAGCTCATTGGTTTTCTCCATGCTACATTCCATTTCCCTCATGCAATGTCATGACTCAGAGTGCCAGAGAACTTCCATCACTGCAAGAAATTTTTTGGCAGTGTGGCTAGATTGTGGCTAGCTCTGGCATGTGAGAAATGGGGAGGGTGCAAAAGGTGTTTGCTCCACATGCCTTTACTCCCTGTGTGTGAGCTAGTCCCAATCCCTGCTCTTGCACTCCCTGATGCAAGGATGAGGAGAGTCCAGCATCGGTAACACTGGGGCCTGGAGAGAGTTGAGGGCCATGGTTCTGCCTTCGCCCCACACCAACCTGAGCCAGTCCATGGGGAAGGACATGGGCATAGTGTTCCCCCCCATTGCCCCTAGCCCCCGTGGACTCCTCAGACTCCCAACCCTGCACTGTGCCCCCTTTGACCCAACCGCAGCACCCCTTTCTGTGCCCTAAATCTGCCTCCCTGCACCTCTAACGCCGGTACTGTGCTCCCTTTGCCCATAATCCCTGTACTCCCCCCTTTGCCCCTAAACCCTGCCCCTTCCACTTGTGCCCCTATCCCTTCCCCTCCCCCCAACATTCCTCTGTGCCCCCCTATGGGGCTGTGAGGTGGAGAGCGAGGAGCAACACCAAGAGCTCTGTGTATCCTGGTCACTTTCCCCAGCTGTGCTGTGCTGTGAGGTGAGCATCAGGAGCTGCTGCTCTCCTGCCCACCCCATATGCAGGCCAGGTGGGGAAAGTGACCGGGATGCAGGGAGCCCTGATGTCGCTCCTCACTCTCCTGCCCCCTCACAGCCCCCTAGTGGTGTGTGAAGGAGCAGCGTCGGAGGGGGGAGCGAGAAGCAATGCCAGTTGCTCCATGTATCAATGTCCATTTCCCCACATGGGCGCAGGAGTGGGGTATGGGACTGCCCTAAACACAGCCTCCAAGGCCTGACAGAAAGGCACCACAGGCTGTGTCCTGTATGCAGGACATCAAGCAGGCTGTGTTTGAATACATCTAAAGCAACCACAGCCAGGTTTATGTTCCACTTCACCTATGGGAGCAGTAGATGCGTAGAGCAGCTGGGATAGGGTGCAGGGGTTGGCTACTACTGGACTGGATCTATGGAGGCTTGAAGGAAAATACTAATGATGGAGGTTATAATACAAATAAAAAAGCAACTTTGAGTGTTTAGAGGGTGTTCATGCAGGGAGAGGAAGGCGAGGAGATCATGGTAAACTTCTTAAATGTCTTCTCATTGATATTCCTTGCCTCTTCTGGTTCCCATTCCCCTCCCTTTCTTGCACACATTGTCCTGGGTTGAAGTTCTGTCACTGACTGTCCAGGTCCATATGTGCAGTCCCATAACCAGCAGTACTTCTGGGTTTTTAACATCTGTGCCATTAAACTATGATCTCTTGTTCAACTCTGCCTTGGCTAGTGTGCACTCAGGGCCATTGATCAGATGGAGGAACAGTCATTGAATGAATTAATGAGATTCTCCGTCCTTTTGGACAATTCTAAAAGAATACATTTTTGCTAGTGGAAATGGAAGTTTTGCTTGTGACAAAAGTTTGCAAAGCTGCATCAGATGTGACTCATCACTTTTTTATAATGTCAAAATGTGCTCACCTGAGATGAAATTCACCCCCTATAGAGAACGCAAGGACGAGGCCCATGTAAGCCCCATGCTGCAGTGGTGAACAGGCCTCCTGCTGGACCCTCTGCACAGGGACCAATTTTAACCCTAACTGAACAGGGCTGCTTCTACACAAGCCAAGTAGCTCTTCAATCTCAGCTCCTTTTAAATTCCAGTTCTAATGTCTAAGGACCAAATTCTGAAGTCCTTAGTCCATCAGAACTCCTACTGAGCATAGAATATGGTCCTTATTTATCGCTCATACCTCTGAGACTGGCACTAAGATGCTATTTCTAATAACTGAATACAGGCACATGAGATTCTGGGAAAGATTTACTAAAGTTCAGTGGGCGTTAAGCGCCTAAATAGCTTTAATGATTGTGGCCTAATTGACTAAAGGTGCAGATAAGCACCTAGTGGGATATACAAAAGTGCATAAGCCGTTTAGGCCTCTAACTACATTTTACCCCAGTGAGAGTTAGGCACTTAATCTGCTTAGGGACGTTGTAAAGTCAAGTAGGTATCTCTCTGCGGGCTAGGTACCTAAGAAGAATATTGCTTAAATCTGTCCCTTTGTCTCTGCTGAGAATAGTGCTGGAAGCTGGACACTTGTGAAGGTGTTGCCAAACTTTGTGTTGATTTACTAAAGTGTAATTAAGCAAAGAGAACAGCATTATAGGGTTACACATAAAGGGCCAGATTCTGGCACTCACTCCTGTCTCTTTGCACCCTGTGCTGGTAGCGGAAATAGTCAACTTCACTGGCTGGTGAAGGGAAATTTTTGGCAGCTCTACCGCACCCTCATTTAGCATTTGTGATGATGGCCACGGTACATCTACGCTTCAGCCAGGCTGAGCTGCTAGAAAACCCCTTGGGGCCAGAGTCAGTTGAGCACAAATCACAGCAGTACTTAAACTCCCCTAACTTCAGGGATCAGCCCAGTCCCTACCTAGCCCCAGGATTAAAGGTGGTGGTAGCAGTGATTTAAAGCACCTTTCCCCTTCCAGCCCCTCTGTTTTGAGAGTCTGGCCCTTAGCACTTTTAATCCACGTTTGAACAGTGGATTAAATTCCTCCCTGGTGTCTGGAGTCATGGGAGGGCTGAGTGTGGTCTGTTCGGTTCCAATCTGTACTCAGGGCGTTCCATTTGCCCTTTCATCCCTGCAGAGTACATGTTTAGAAAAAAACATGTACATGTCTGAAAATTCATAGCCCCACGCTGCCCCAAGCCTCAGCAGCAAGGAGAATCTTTCACTTGTTTGCCTCACTTGGTTGTAAACCTTTAGAAATACCGCAACTAATACCCTGGGTGAAGCAGAAGATTAATTTCTATACCACCTGGCAGCAAGCTATGGATTAGGCTGATGTCCCTAATGTGGGTCTAATGTTCTATGAACACAATACTCAGGGACCCAAACAACTGGCCTCTTGTTTAAACAATGAGCTTATTGGTCTTGTTAGCCAACACTCTTAAATTTTCATTTTTTTCTTGGTATGCAAGCTCGTGTGATGTGGAGAATTGTTTCAGTGAAGAGAGACTGTAAACCTGTTCAATTAAAGCAAATTATCAGAGCCAGCTGTTAAGGCCCCATGAATGCCAGTGGTTTCAGCAAAGTAAATAAGACAGACACACTCTTCCCTTGGCACGGATACAAAGATTTGCCCCTTTTTTCCTTCTGACAAAAGGGAGTCTCTGTTCAATACTAATTGTTAGCAAAAATAAGAACACCGTAAAGCGCAGCATGTGAAGGGCCCAGAAAGACAGTCTGCCACAGATAGCAGTAAGATCTCTACATATGATCCTAGTAAGTACTTACTGTATGTAACACATGCTTACCCCCACATAGAAAAACACACGTTAGATATAATGAACTATGTTTGCAGTTCCAAGAAATAGATTAACATAGTTTTGATGTGACTGTTCGTACACTGAAAGAATATACACACGCTCCATTGTGACTACCCTGCATACACTACTATCCTCACTTACTACAAAGGTAAGATGGTTCTTTTAACTCTAGCAGCTCTTTTTGATGCATTTGACCATGAGGGTTTGGTGACAGCCTGTTGGGCTTATCTGGGGTTGGAATGGCTCCCTATTAAGAGAGCAGTGTTGGGTGGCTGCTTAGTTATCCCACAGTTACTCTCTCATGGGGCACTATCGACTTGTCCACTAGTCAGTGTACCGGTGAGGCCAGAGTTGAGGTGAAAAGGGACTGCAGTGTCTTCTCTAGTCTGATAACACTTACTCTGTACATCAACCCACCCAGCTGGTGCAGTTTAGAGCTTACCCAGTGTCTGATTAAGTGTGTGCCTTGGATGAAAGCTAACTGACTGACGAGAGGGAGATAATATTGGTCGGTTGAAGCAAGGAACAAGAAGAAATGATGGGCATAATATACGGCCTTAAGTGGAATGTGCTTGTCATTGGTTACTCAATGTTCACAATCTTGATATCACATTAGTCACTAAGCTGCTTCTTGATGAACAGATAGCAGCTGTGGTCCAGTGATTCTTGTTACCCCTTTCCCCACCACCCCATGCACCTGTCAAGAAGAAGAAAAAGGGAAGAGGGGAGCAACATCATTATATTTCCCCTCTGAGGAGGGCTTTACTATAGTTGATCTGTCACCTTGAGATTATACTAATGTAATACCCTTCGTATGGAGCTAAACCTCAAGACAATTTAGAGACTTCAGTTAGTGCAGAATGCAGCTGCTTGTTCATTAATTAGCATCTCATTCCAGGATTATTATTACTATTATTTGTATTACAGTAGCGCAACTGAGATTGGGGGCCCATTTGAGGTAGGTGGTTACAAACATCATAAGATGCAGGCCTTGCCTCGAAGAGCTTACAAGCTAAATGGACAAGGCAGACAAAGGTTGGGAGAAAGGAAGAGGATATTGTACAGTCATCCCCATTTTGCAGATGGGGAGCCGAGGCACAGACAGATTATGTGGCTGACTTTAGGAAGTTTGAGGAATAAAGTCTAATCCCAGTATTGTACTTTAACCAATAGACCATCCCTCCTCTAATGAATGCTAGGTCAATAGTGCACGACACCAACCGTGGTTAGTTTATGGAGCTTAAGCTGTTAGTTTTGACTTATAATGTTCTAAATGAGTTGGTCCCTGGTTACCTGAGTGGCACACCTCTCCTAGTATGCAATACTGTACAGTTGCAATCAATGAAGCAACTGAGTTGTTAGTCCCCTTTATTTAAATGTAGGGTCGATGGCAGAGCCTGGTCTGTGAAGGACTGCACTCTTCATCCAGAATAGCCCAAACTTGTTGACCTTCTGGATACACTGCAAGGCATATTTGTTTTCTTTTTGGCTTGAAGAACACGAGAAAAATTGAGGGGAATTCATTATCAGCTGGTTCATTGTTGTTGCTTTGTAAGCGATGGCTGTTTAAAGTCAATCTAGTTTAATTAATCTGTTTGCTTCTGGGTTAATTGGGTGCAGTTTAAATATGTATATCAGCACCAAGGACTTGAGAAAGGTGCTTTTGCAAATCATTTAAAAAAAAAAAAAAAAAAGATATGACACAGTACAAAGTCTATTGTGTGCAGCTGACCCCCCTACACTAAAGTTAAAATTGCATATTTTTTTAAACATTTGTAGACCTTTTTTTCAGCTGGTTTCAATCTGGGAGTAGCTCCACTGAAGTTACTGGAGCTACAACAGTTTACACCCCCTGAAGAGATGGCCATGTATTTGTATATGCTATTATCAAATCGTAATCAAAGAAGGTAAATGTTCAAAAGCACTTAAGTAACTTAGGAGCCAAAGTCCCATTGACTTTCAACAGGTTTTAGGTTCCTAAGAGTATGTCTCCACTGTGATAAAAGACCATGGCATGGCCACAGATGGCTCAAGTCAGCTGACTCACGCTCACAGTACTCAGGCTGTGGGGCTATAAAATTGCGGTGTAGAAGCTCTGGCTGGAGCCAGGGCTTTATGACCCTTCCCTCTTGCAGGGTCTCAGAACCTGCTTTCCAGTCCAAGCCCCAATGTCTACACTGCAGTATTATAGCCCTGCAGCCCAAGCCTGAATTAGCTGATCTGTTCTCTGAGATTCAGTGATGTAGACTTTTTTTATCCCAGTGTAGACATACCCTAGGTGCTTCTGAAACTCTTAGCCATTCTGGGTAACACCTGTGCGTCCACACATACTATTTTTACTAAGCAAGGCACTGGATTTTCAAAATGTTTATTAATATTCTGTTTAAAATAGAAGATACAAATTGAGTGAATGCAATGGTTATGACTACACTGGATTCTTTAGGTGTGTTTGTATATAGACTAGATATAGAAAGGGTAACAGGGGAGCAAGTTCATCTCATCAGCATGCCTCAATCCTATTGAGGGATATTTCAACATCTGTATCAATTTCTATTGTTGGTATCGCCATAGTGAAGAGATTACCAATTACACTGGTGGTTTTAGTGATGTAATTCTATCCATTAGTCTTAGGTGTTTGGTTTTTAGAATTAGTTCTACCTGTAATATATATATATATATATATATATATATATATATATATATATAAAAAAAATTAATGACTTAATTCTAACAGAGTGCAGAATCAGGCCTATGATCTGGTGCAGATGCTTTGTTCTTTGTTAGAAAGCGAAAACATTGAAGTCCAGATTCTGCCACCTTCACTCTCACTGGGAAGTACTTTGCTCCTCAGGTAGTCCCATCTGTTTCAGTGGAGTAAGGTACTACTCACGGTGAGTAAGGGTGATAGAGTCAAGCATTTAATGCCTTTTATTTACTGGACTAGATTTGACGAGAACACTGCTTACAACAACAGGGCCAGAGTCAGCACAGAGAAAAGATGAGACGGTGTGAGACGAGGCCTTTGCTTTATAGTAACTTGGAAAAAAGTTCCAGTCTCCGAAAGAACCATGGGGATCCTGACAATCTCTTGTTGCAAAGCAGTCAGACTGGCTGGCACCCCAAAAGTAGCTTCTTCATCCCAAAGACAGCTGCAGTGTGTGCATGACGACACACTTTGCCAGTCAGGAGAGAGCTGGCTGAAATCTGTCAGAGCACGCCCAGAGCAGTCAAATGCCAGAGCCAGGGGCCCAGCTGCCTGATGACAGTAAACACCATTCCAGGAGCAGTAGGATTGGGGGAGGGAAATACCCTCTCTCAATTCAAGCAAGAACCAGGCAGAGGTGCATTATAAATCACACCTGCACTACAACTCAGCCTCAGTGGCTTGTTGTAAAGATACTATGTGATAACTGCAATATGCAACGTGCACAGTGGCAGGGAGGGGATATGAATTATTTCAGATGAAGATGGGTAAAAGAGCTTGGTAATAAATCAGTCAGCTTCCTCAAAGGCTGCTCGATGATGTTCCAAAGAAACAATGACAATCCCAGCAATTTGAAAGGGATCAGAGAAAAGAAGCAGGATGTTTCATATAAGACCTAACATCAACCATTGTGTCAAAGTGCCAACATGTGGCAGGAGTTCTTTTCTCATATCTAAAAAAAAGAGATGTGTGTATAGTCCCTTTAGATACGTGTGCAGGAACTGGTAATTGTGATAGTCACAAAAAGTGTATGGCTAGTCAAGCTCCTGAGGAAATGGGTCCTCTAATGCCAGCATCCAAGTTTGAAAACTGAAGCTACAGCTTGGTTACTAGCTAATGTGTTGCCCAGTGGTATGATAGTGACATCAGAAATATAACTCATCCCAGAAGTGTCCAGGTCAGGGACTGTCGCATACTATGATTTTGCACAGCACTTAAAACAATGAGTTTCTCACCATGATTGGGACTCTAGATGCTACAGCAAATATAATTAATAGCTGACTTCAGTATGTTGGTATACAGCAATCCTATTAGTTAAAAAGTTGGGACTCTCAGACTATTATTTAGTTCCTGATCACTCAGGGTAATGTGACACTTCTCTCACAAGAGGATATATTAAAGCCAAATTCCAGCATGGGTAATTACATTCCACTAATCAGGGCTTTAGGTTATGTCTACACTGCAATAAAACACCTGTGGCTGGTCCAGGTCAGCTGACTTGGACTCGGGGGCTGGGCTGCAGGGCTATAATATTCCGTATAGATGTTCTGGCTCCAGCTGGAGTCAAGTCCTGGGATCCCACAAGGAGGGAGGCTTCCAGGGCTTGGGCTCCAGCTAGAGGCCAAACATCTATACTGCCATTTTATAGCCCCACGAGCCCAAGTCAGCTAACATGGGCCAGCCACAGGTGTTTTATTGTGGTGTAGACGTACCCTTAGAGTTGGTTGGAAAACAGGACCTTTTTTATGGAAAAAGTTGACTCTTCAATTGAAAAACTGAGCTTTATCAAAAGTTTTCAATTTTCATCCCAAAAGCTTTTGAGAACCTGGCTATTTTCTGCAGAAAGCAAGTTCTTTGATTTATTGAAACCCCAATTTTCTACTGAGGAACAGTTTCAATGGAAATTGTTTAGCTCATGCACTTCCATCTGTTTCTTCTCTACTTATCCAAACCATTTAACAGTATGCAAGAATACCACATCCATTACGTTTTACTCCAGCGGTGGTGAAGTGATCCCTATTTTATATATCTAATATAAGCTTGTAAAGCCATTGGGATAAAATACATTATGCAAATATATGTTTTCATTAATACTATTTGAAATTTCCAATGGTTGACAATATGCATTGTTCCATTCTCTCCAATTATTTTTTTTTTGGCATGGTGCAGAAAATATGTTCATATATACTTGTGCCTCCTTTCAAAATTGCATGTGCACCCTGTGTCTGTGCATGGCACCTGTATTCAATTCCCAGGTTTGTTTTTGGGGCGTCCTCAAGTCTTACACACATAAATACAATAGCTTTTAACTTTTTTCAAATCTAGTTCCTAGAGTCTATGCCTATTAGAGAAGACCATATAATAGTATTAAAGGATGCTGACAGCCCTGTGAAGAGGCTGTCAGTTCAGAGAGGAAGTGAAGGTGTATGACCAGAAAAGGCAGTTAGAACTCCCAAGTAGCACATCTGGACAGACTATCATGAGAACAAATTGTGGCTGAACTACAGCATAGAGTGGAATTTAGGGTGACATGCTGAAATACTACCAATCGGTGTCGCTGAGCTTTAGAAATTCGCTTTTGAGAACATGACTAGCAAATTATATCCCACTAGATTTATCAGTGTGTGAATAACATACTGCATTACTTGTGTGCTGAGCATCTTGTGTGCATTCAGAAACTTAAAATATTGTGTTACCAGACTCTCCTGTATGCAGATTAGTCATCAGTGAAGAAATGGTCAGCATGACTGCAAGATTATTGGAATTCCAATACCAAAGTTTTCTTGGGTGTAACACAGCTACGTTAGCTGTTATTTTGGTGAATTTCTGTAAATAGTTGACAGTCCTTTTTTCACTGTAGCTTTCCAGGCTGGACTGCAGAGTCCTAGAGCCTGGGCTACAACCAGCCCCGAAGTCTACACAGCAATTAAACAGCCCTGCAGCCTGACCCCCGTGAGCCCGAGTCAGCTGGCATGGGCCAGCCGCAGGTGTTGAATTGTAGTGTAGACCTACCCTGCAGGGCAGGAATTACTAAGAATACGCAAAAGATCCCCAGTGCTTAGCCTGTGCTAGCCTTAAAGGACACATGGAGCTTGCCTATTTTAGAAGCTTCTTTTACATTTTGAAATTTAAGATTGGAACTCGTGTGTATATATGTGTACCTGCTTTAACCTTATAAATAATTGTTGTTTCCTTTTCCTATATAATAAATCTTCAGATAGTTTATTATAGTATTGGCTAGAAGTGTTGTCTTTGGTGTGAGATCTAAGGTACAATTGATCTTGGGGGTGGGTAAGTGACTGGTTTCTTGGGACTGGGAATAACCAGAATATTGCTGTGATCTTTGGTGTAAGGAATAGTCTATCACAAAGGTAAGCTTACCTGGGTGGCAAGACAAATTGGAGTACCCTGGGGATGGTCTGATTCCACGTTAAGGTGGTTCTGGTGCCTGAGGAGTTTACACTTGATAAAAGTGTGATGTGTAATCCTCCACCCCATCCGGGGTGCCACCTGATGTACTGGGGTACTGCCTGTTCCACCAGCCTGGGATCCCTTACACTGTCCTTCTGAGCCAGGCCCTCAAGTCTCCTCCAGCGCGCACACACACAGACAGGTAGGGACACACCCAGCTGCAGAAAGACACAGACACTGAAATCAGCTCTGCATGGGAAGGCTTCAGCTAAGGAATTGCCCAGTATTCAAATGCACACCCCTTCTGGAGTGTAAACCCACAATTGTATTGCCTTGTGCCACACAGAGAACTGTATAGCGTAAGCTCATGAAATCCGCTCCCTCCCTCAATGTGGAGGAAGATATGCACATCTTCCCCCCACCCCGCCTATTATGAATTCCACAAACTGGTTTTAGAGAAAACAAAAACAAGTTTATTGACTACAAAAGATAGGTGTTAAGTGATTATACGGGTTAGCAAACAGATCAAAGCAGATTACCTAGCAAATGAAACAAACACGCAAGCTAAGCTTAAGACACTAACGAAACTGGTTACAAGTAGTAATTTTTCACCCTAAATGTTGCTTTAGGGAGCTTGCAGAGGTTCTTGAAGGCCAGCTGCTCTTGCTTGCAGCTTAAAATTCCAGGTATTTCTTTCACAGGCCTTGGCTCAGCTCTTCTCCCCCCCCTCAGTCTTTGTTTCCTAAATGTTTCCAGCAGTCAGCCTGGGCGGGGATTCAGTGAAGAAAGAATACTAATTATGTCCCTCCCCTGCTTTAAATAGGTTTTACATACAGCAGGAATCCTTTGTTTTCCACTGTGGTTCCCCCCCCCCCCCAGTGGAAAAATACTGGTATTCTATCATGGAGTCCAGTACCAGGTGACATGATCACATGACCCTGCAGTGTCAAAGCAGCCATGAGTCAAAGGCCGTTTGTAGCATCCCAGGAAGGTGGGAGATTAACATCTTCAAAGACCTATTGTTCTTCCTAATGGTCTATTGACTTGTTCCCAGCTAGCCAGCCAGACTGATTGCATTCTGTCTGGTGGACATTCCCCAAGTGTACTATTTTGTAGTACAGATGTATAGTCAATATTCTTAACTTTAGATACAAAAATGAGACATGCATACAAATAGGATAATCATATTCAGTAAATCATAACCTTTCCAATGATATCTCACGTGACCTATCTTGCATAAAATTCATTATGATTATGACACAATCATAATATTACTATGAAAAATATGGAAAGCAGTGTCACAAAATGGTTGATGAAATCTAAGTATAGAACTCACTGCCAATTGGAGGTTTGTACCCCCTTTCCTAAAAGCCTGCCCTGAGGTTGGTAGCCACATTATTGAACCACTGCAGGATCAGGGCTGGCATTAGACTCTCTGGGGGCCAGGGCAGGAACTAAGGAGCGGGCCCCCAAGGAAGGCACATGCAACGGTCGCTGGGGGCGGAGCCAGTGGCATTGACACTAACCGCAGTCTGGCCAGCCTGCTGAGATGAGTCAGGTGCAGGAGGTGGCGCTCCCTCCCTGAGCCCCGCTGCCCTGGGGCTGAAGCCGAAGCTCAATGCCGTCGCCCCGGGGCTGAAGTATGTAATTTAGCTTTGTGGGTCCCCCTGTGGCACGGGGCCCAAGGCAATTGCCCTGCTTTCCACCCTCCGACAGGGGCCCTGTGCAGGACAGCTTGACATGCTGAACCCCAGGTGTTTCACAAGGCACGGTAGCTTTCACAATGGGTGATAAATCTAATTTAAAGAGGCAGCTGAATTCCCTCACTTATAGTAAGTGTGCATATTTCTCTTTTACTGTGAGATGTGGCTTCCATTGTCTGAGGCTTGGCATTTAGCTGTGCAACAAATCTTATCATTGTCTATTGAGGTACCGTGTTGTAGACCTGGGGACGAACCCTGATCTTAGTTACACTTGTGTAAATCCAGAATAACCTCAATGATTTCAAGGGAGTTGTTCTGGAGTTAAACAGTGTAAGAGCAAAATCTGGTCCATGAAATCCACTGTTTTGACCATCTGCTCTACATACCAGTGATTCTGTGAACCCAATGGCCTGCTGCTTTCTTCAGGTCACAGATAACAGGTGAATACACACACCCTCACACAAATGTGAAACATGATTTTCCTTGAGGAAAACCTTGGATGTACCTATTGCTATAATTATAGCTATGTTTTTAAAAAAATCATAAAGACAATAGCTGTCTAAGTTCAGCTCAGAGTTTATAAACAGACTCTGCACCATGAGCTTATCAGAGGAGAATCTGGCATATTTCTAAGGAACAGGTCATTTGAATTAAATTTTTAGGTTCTAAAACTTGGGAGAATTCCGAAAAGATAGACCTGCTTGCTGCAGGTGTCTTTAAGTTCTCTTAGCTCATTCTTTAAAATAGCCTATAGGATATTTTGAGATTTTCTTAGTAAACCTAAACCCACCCTGCAGGCACTTTGTACTGGTCTACTGGGTGTAAAAGCAGCTGCAAAGCCAATGGACCTATTTGCCTGAGGACTCCCTCTGTGGGAGGGAATCCCCAGCTGGTGAAGGAGCAGGGTAGTGGCTCCTACACAGCCCCTTTCCTGCCCCATGTATGGGGCTGTGGGCAACTGTTTCTCCTTGGAGCAATCTCAAGGCTGGGACAAAGGTGAACAGTGGGGTATTCCAAGGTCCTGTACTGGAATTCATTATCTGGAAAAGGGAATCAGAGACGTGGAAAACAATTATTTTGGTTTTTCAAGACTAGAGAAGACTGAGGCATATGACACAACTACAGTGACTGGGCAACACAATGGCAAATGGAAATCAGTGCTAAAACTGCAAGGTAATGCACATTTGAAGGAATAATCTGAACTACTTATACAACATTCTGCATTAGTTATAACCACCAAGGAAAAAAGGCCTTGACTCATTAAGGAGGCTTAATGAAAATAGAAGAACAGGAGTACTTGTGGCACCTTAGAGACTAACAAATTTATTAGAGCATAAGCTTTCGTGGACTACAGCCCACTTCTTCAGATACATATAGTCCACGAAAGCTTATGCTCTAATAAATTTGTTAGTCTCTAAGGTGCCACAAGTACTCCTGTTCTTCTTTTTGCGGATACAGACTAACACGGCTGTTACTCTGAAACCTGTCTTAATGAAAATAATTGCCCAATGTGCAAACAAAATGTGAGGGTGTATAAAGTATGGGCCAACAAAAATATTATGACATTCTATATATTCATGCTCACCTGTAGTATTGTTTTCAGTCATGGTTACCTTAGCTCAGAAAAGAGATACCAGAAGCAAAACCAGAAGTAGTTCAGAAATGGCCAACAAGTTATAAGAGGCTGTATGGTCTTGTTTGTTAAGGCCCTGGGTAAGACCTCAGGAAATATGGGTTCAATTCCTGGCTCTGCCACAGATTTCTTGTGTGACCTTGGGCAAGACACTTAATGTGTCTGTGCCTCAGATGCCCATCATGTGTAAAAGTGAGGATAGTGATGCTTCCTTTTTGTCCTGTCCATTTAGATTTCAAGCTCTTCAGGACAGGGACTGTCTCTTACTATGGGTTGGAACAGCACCTAATACACTGAGGCCCCGATCTCAGTGAGGTACTTAAGCACTATTGTAATAAAAATAATAAAGACACTTCCATGTGAAGAGAGTTTGAGGAGTTCAGAATGTTTATGTTTAAAGTAAACTCATAGGAAGGGAAATGATATGAGAATATAAAATAATGGCTGGTATGCCAACAGTTGACTGGGTAAGTAGGAGTGCCAATTCTCATAGTACAAGAACAATGAGATAATGATTGCTAGTGTTTCAGGAGGACCTGTAATAGTCACTTCAGGGTCCTTATCAAAAAACTCTCCAGGAGCTAGGATTGGTCCTAGTTACCAAAGAGATCACTTCTTCCTCCATCATCATGATATCCTATTAGAACCATGTGATCCATTAACGCCTCAATGCCAACTGGCGAAGGAGGTTACAAGAATACCCTGATGCGGGTGTGTTCATTCTGGTTCACCAAAGAAGATCATGTGAGGTTTTAAATGACAGCCAGGGTCACACTTGTCATTAATATAGTTGTGAAATGTATGTACGGATACTACTTAAGGAGTTATGTATGCATGCTGAAAATACATTCCTAAAGTCTGTACCAAGGCAGAATTGACACACATGCTTTTTCTGCCAGACAAAAGATGTTTATTCACCTATCTCAGTCAGCAGGTAAACTAAGCAGTGTAAGCCAACCCTGCGATGCCCTATTTGCATACAAAGTCAAGAAGGGGATGTAAAAACAGGGAAGACTCAGGAAAAACAAGAGATGGTGAGTTTTACTGTCCCTGAGGACCATTGGGGATATAAGTTGAAGGCAAGTAGATGCCCCTGTATCCTGCACCTAAGTAAACTGACAGCGCCTTCCCATTAATGAAAATGGGATATCAGCCAGGCTTGGTTGAAATGCTGCAGAAGATATTTGGGGTGAAAAACTTCTTTAGACAAAAGGTTAGCCTGTTAAGTTTAGTCTCTTTAGAAATCCTATTATGATTTCTATTTTATATGTAACCTTTTTGTTTCCATTGCCTTTACTCACTTTCTCTTGAATCTGTTTCCTCTCCCCCCCCCCCACACACACACACACTAAAAATACATTTATTATCAATCTCAATGCTGTGCTAGGATCCAAGGAGCTGATCCTGAGTTGAATTATTCCAGCTCGTGTGGACGCTGTTCCTTTGGGGACAGCAGACAATATGGTATTCCTGAGAGTGTTCAGTGGATAAGGGGCTGGACACTACAGTGGAAAACTTCAAAGGGGCTCAGGGATTGGGGTGCACATTGTTAACCCGCAAGGCAAAGTAAGGGCTGGCATTGCCCTGAGGAGCGTTTTGGGGAGGCTAATGACTGGTGGTGTCAGGGAGTTGACAGCCAGTTAAGCACCAGCAAGTCTCCCTCAGTGGAGGTAGGAGGGTAACAAGGTGACCCGGAGACCCAGGAACTGCCCCAAACCATAGTGCACCAGAACAAGGGAACTATTGGCCAATAGGGAGAGGGTCACAAGTGTGGGAGACAACCCCTACAGGAGCTGGACTGTAGGATTCACTTCTGCAAGAGATAAGAGCAGCCCTGAAAACTAACTGCACAATGACTCTCCACTTTAGCTTTCCCTCAGTAAGTTCTTCACATGCAGCCACTCAACCAAACATTACCCCTATAAAACTAATCAATTTCCTATGGGCTGAGAACGAAAGGAGGAAGACTTAAAAAAACACACTTGGGAGGAGCTCTGATATTACGGTGATGAGAACCATATAAGTACTTAGAGAGAGCTGACCAATACAAGGTTTCTTGTAGCTTCCTGTGAAGTAACTGGTACTGCCACTATCAAAACAGGATACTGGTCTAAAGGGACCAATGGCAGCTTCTATTTCCATATACCATATTGTAGATATTAAGCAGCATTTTTACATATGTTGCTTTACAACAGTTTTCTAAACTGGATATATAGTTCATACTACTATGGACATTTCTCATCTATCAGATTAGTTCCACATGTAAAATAAATCTTGAACGTGACAACATTTACAATATTAAGAACCTGGGATTTGGGACTGATCAAGGGGGAAAAAATAGACATACCAGTTGTGCACATGTTATCTTCTCCCGTAACAAGCTTTTACTACTCCAGTCTCATAAATCTATGGGTTTAGTGACCTTTGACAGGTTAAGAGGTCCTATGCCACCCAGATATCTGAGAGGCATCCATACTAGCAAATAGCTACAATATTCAGAGTGTAACTAGAGTAGCCACTACTGAATAGTTACAGGCATCATACTTTCCTTCTTCAAATTAACCCCCTTCTGTGCAGAAAACCATACAGTAGTAAATCCTGTTGAAAAGACTGAATCTGTGCTAAGAATCCTTAGCAGTCACTGACATCCATTGTATTTTCTTCTGCTTTGCCCTTATAAGATCTTAGCTGGAAATGGATGATCCATTCTGGAGGCAATAACATTGGCATTGAAGCTGCTTAACATTTGAACCACTGTTTTGGATGCTCAGAAACACTCTCACCCCTGCTGTATTTCTCCTTTCTGTGCTCCTTTGCATCTCCTGATTCTGGTCCATCTAGAAGCAGACGCCATCATAAATTTCACAAAAAGCCTGTTTTATATAAGATTCCCAAGCCTTCTTTTCAGTGACAAGAAATTCATCTAGTTCTGATACATAGCACTAGCAGTGGTATTTTAGATCTTGAACTTCTCTTTATCACATTAAGGGCTCCGATCCAGCAGTTGATAATGGATGGGCAGACGGCTGTCCATGCACAGAGACTCACTGACTTTAATCTCTGTGTTTCTCCTTTCTCTGATATCACTGGCTACTATGATGGAGAAATCTTTTTTAAAAAAGAAAGATTTCAGTGAAGCTCTGAGCAGGTGCAACATTCCACCCAGAATTTGGGCCTATATTTTAAATACATAAGAAGATGACATGTGACAGAGAAAGAGACAAGAGGAAACAGATCACCATGATGCATATAGTTTTCAAAAGCAAAACAAAATGAACTCACTATAAAAGAAAGCAAATTATTGTTGTGCTTCCATACCTACTTGCGTGACTGAAAACTAAAGAGGCAGCAAAAAATTTACATGAGTGAATGCAAGCTTCTGATGATGACAAACCCTCCCCAATTTATTTCATTTAGTGTTGAGTTGGTTACCTGTCTAATAATTTCAAATCTGTCTCTCAGGTGGGAGGTTTGGTTGACATTACCTTCAAAATCTCTCCCCCTGCCTCCTTCCGCCCATTTTAACAAATATAGATCCTGATCCTGTACTTAAATGATGCACAGACTTTACACTAGTTCTCTGGGCTTTGGACCTTTGTTCAATGAATATGGTTTTGAATTATTCATTCTATGGATTAGTCAGAAATATTCAGACAAAACTGTGTTGCTTCACTGTAACTGGTCATGTCAATCGCAGAGAACTGATTTTGTTCTTTGTTCCGATGAATATGCAAGGATTCTGGGCATGAATACTTGGTGGTAGAATTTAAAATTCACTTTATTGTGCATGCAGTTTTGAAATGAGATATGTGACCACTTTGTCAGTACAATAGTGTGTTAGGAGAGAAAAGGATGGTTGTCTGGTTAAGAAGCTAGACTAGGGCCAGGGCAGGCACCAAGGCCCAAATCAACAAAGATTCTTAAGCCTCAACTCCCATTAAAGTCAATCTAAATTAGGCACAAAAATACCTTTGTGAATCTGAGCCCAAGGGGAGACTGTAATTTCCCAATCTGTCTCCCACTAGCTCTGTTTCCTGCTGCAGCCTCCCTGTGAAGGGGAGAATCTACACAGATCCAGTTTCAGGATATAGCCCTAAGTGATTTGTCCAATGTCACACAGGAAGTCTTCAGCATAGCATAGATTTTCTGAACTCAACCCAGTGCCTTAATCCTAAAACTGTCCTTCCTATTCTGTTTACCAGCGTGGCATATGAGCACCTTCCAGTCATGCAATACAGTTTCTGCTGCCTAAGTGGATGAGTGGAACTATATACACAGACAAACAATTCACTTCAGGTATAAATCTTTGGCCAAACAATCATTCATGCTAACAACGAGGAGTCCTTGTAGCACCTTAGAGACTAACAAATTAGTCTAACAAATTAGTCGGTTAGGCCTCAGCTGGAGTATTGTGTCCAGTTCTGGGCGCCGCATTTTAAAAAAGATGTGGAGAAACTGGAAAGGGTCCAAAGAAGAGCAACAAGAATGATTAAAGGTCTTGAGAACATGACCTATGAAGGAAGGCTGAAAGAATTGGGTTTGTTTAGTTTGGAAAAGAGAAGACTGAGAGGGGACATGATAGCAGTTTTCAGGTATATAAAAGGGTGTCATAAGGAGGAGGGAGAGAACTTGTTCACCTTAGCCTCTAAGGATAGAACCAGAAACAATGGGTTTAAACTGCAGCAAGGGAGGTCTAGATTGGACATTAGGAAAAAGTTCCTAACTGTCAGGGTGGTTAAACACTGGAACAAATTGCCTAGGGAGGTTGTGGAATCTCCGTCTCTGGAGATATTTAAGGGTAGGTTAGATAAATGTCTACTAGGGATGGTCTAGGCAGTATTTGGTCCTGCCATGCGGGCAGGGGACTGGACTCGATGACCTCTCGAGGTCCCTTCCAGTCCTAGAATCTATGAATCTATGAAAAATTTATTTGGGCATAAGCTTTCATGGGATATAACCCACTTCATCAGATGCATGAAGTGGAAAATACAGTAAGTAGGTATAAATATACAGCACATGAAAACAACTCCTCATTGTTTGTACTGATACAGACTAACACGGCTACCCCTCTGAAACCTGTCATTCATTCTAATGTTCACGTGTTAGATTGTCTCATCTTCTCAGCAAGTACAGCATCATTTCAAATGGTCACTTTCCAAAAGATCAAAAACTTGTCCTCTGCCCAATTCCCTAATACATTCTCTCTCCTTTCTTCAGCATCTTGCTGTTTCTTCTCTCTCTGATATCAATGTTTGCTGGTTTTCAACTTTGGTGAACACTGTTACCTCAATCTTCTATTGAAAAGTAATTTGTTAGTGAGGTTAGGTGTTAAATTGATGGGAGAGGCAAATACATTTATCTTTTAATCACAAAATGGGGATAAGCTGCCTGATAGCAATGGGCGCTTTCTCACACCAGTCTATCCCTAAGACTACGAGGGTATTGTAGTCTGCATGACCATTCTAGTCTACACTTCTCTGCAGTAATGAGACCACCAGCAAGGGTGTCAGTGCCAATGACGGTGGTAATTTTTGTGATGTGGACACCTGTCCACTACAACTTTCAGTGGAAAAACAATTAATTTCACATAGCCCTTTAGACAGCTGTCAGATGGCAACATCTTTCAGTCATTAATGACCTGAGCCAGTTTCAAAGTGACCTGTGGGTTACAGGCTCTGTTGCCCATAACCAATTCTCTGCACCAGCCACTCCCTTCCCTCTTCTGTGTAGAACTGCTATGTAGCACCTCCTGTTCATATAAGCACAAATGACAGACTTAATTAGGTTAGATTCTGACACCTTTACTCATGTTGTCTAGTATCTCACTCTGAATAGTTCCACTGGTTTCAATGGATGGCAAAATCTGGACCACTTTTTGCCAATTTTTTGTTTATTTATTAAGGGGCATTGCACCATACAGTCACTCAGAGGACAAGGTAGTTTAAAAAAAAAAGGAAAAATGGAAATTGTTTCTTTGTGATTATAGAACTCTACCTGCGACTAGAAGTTTGTGCAGCAGTAGCAGCCACAACAGGAATAATAATTAATAATAATGTTGAATAACAGACTCAGAACTCCTAGGTAAGGTCCCATGAGGAAAAAATCTAAGGGATAAAGGAGTTCAGGGACACTGGCATTTTCTCAAGGAGCCAGTTAACAGTTTGTGTCTCTAATATTATCCAGATATTATTCTTCCTCACTTTCCCTCAGAAGCAGGGCCGGCTCCAGGCACCAGCCCAGCAAGCAGGTGCTTGGGGCAGCCAAGGGGAAGGGGCGGCACATCGGGCTCTTCAGCAGCAATTCGGCGGCGGATCCCTCGGTCCCTCTCCGAGTGAAGGACCTGCCGTCAAATTGCTGCCGAAGAAGAAAGCAGCACAGTGGAGCTGCCGATCGCGATCGCGGCATTTTTTTTTCCCCGCCACTTGGGGCGGCAAAAACCCTGGAGCCGGCCCTGCTCAGAAGAGGCCAATATGGTACAATCAGGAGCTCTTTAATGACTGAAAATCAGAAAGGAATTTACAAAAGGTGGAAACATGGACAAATTGCTAAGGAGTACAAAAGACTAGTGCACAGGGACAGGATTAGAAAGGCTAAGGCACAAAATTAGCTACACCTAGAAAGGGTCATAAGAGGCAATGAGATATTCTTTAAATACATTAGGAGCAAGAGAGCGACAAAGTAAACTGTGGGTCCCCTACTTAACAAGGAAGGAGAGCTAATAACAGATGATGTCACAAAGGGTGAGATGTTTAATGCCTAGTTTACTTCAGTCTTTGCTAAAAAGGTTATTGGTGACCAGATACACAAGACAATTAACATTAACAACAAGGGGGAAGGAATGCAAGCCAGGATAGAAAAAGAACAAGTCGAAACATTTGGATAAGTTAGATGTATTCAAGTCAGCAGGGCCTGATGAAATTAATGCTAGGGTACGTGGGGAACTAGCTGAAGAAATCTCAGAACCGTTGCCAGTTATCTTTGAGAACACATGGAGGACAGGTCAGGCCTTAAAGGACTGGAGAAGGGCAAACATAGCACCTATCTTAAAAAAGGGGAATAAAGAAGACCCAGGGAATTATAGACTAACCTAACTTTGATACCTGGTAAACAAATTCCTTAAACAATCACTTTAAGGAGAATAGGGTTATAAGTAATAGCCAATGTGGATTTGTCAAGATCAAATAATGCCAAACCAACCTAATTTCCTTCTTTGACAGATTCACTGGCCTAGTGGATGTGGGAAGGAGTTGATGTGATATTTTGATTTTAATAAGGCTTTGACACAGTCCCATATGATATTCTCAGAAGCCAATTAGGGAAAAGAGATTTAAATGAATTTATAAGATGGGTGTTCAACTGACTGAAAGACTATATTCGAAGAGTAGTTATCAATGATTGCCTGACACCCTGGGAGTGTCTCTCTAGTGGGGTCCTGCAGGAGTCAGTCCTGGGTCTGGTACTTCTCCATGGTGGGACCATCAAGAGCAGCCTGGAGAACTATTTTTGCTTCATGTGTATTAGGGTGCAAGAGAACAGTCTTAAGAGTCTGCCATGCAGATGCCCCACTTGTACTTATTCACTATCCTATGCTATTGGTGCACTGAGTGGTGGGTCATATTTTGGTTTCCCAAACCTCTACGTTAGGAATGGATAAGCCGTAAAGTTACAGGTGCCCAACTTGAAACATTTTAAAGGGGCCCAATTGTCAGATAATGGGGTCAGATGCTTCCTGAAAACCAGACCCCTATTATTTGTCTCAAGTTGGGCACCCAAAAACTGAGGCATTAAAAATTAAGTAGCCCATTTACTACAGATGCATATTGATTGTCTGTAACTTACTCAGGTAAAGGCTGCCATTCATTCCTTCTCTGTGAGCTACTGTATGTGAAAAATCCCTATATAAATACCAAATGCAACTAAGGCTGCTTGAATTAACTTGTCTGAACTTCAATGCCTTCTGCAGAGACTGCTTTGCAGCTGAGATTTCAGTTTGCCACAGCACAGCAATTCATTTAAGCATCCTTAATCATACTGGAGATTGATGCTAAAGAGTCCTCTCCTTCAATTATATTTTAATGGATCTTATATCCACAGAACATTGAACATTATGCACCAGCTTGGACCCTGATCCAAAGCCCATTGAAGTCAATGGGAGTTAATGCCCTAGGTTTGAAGTGAGACATATTAAAATTCAAGCATACAACTAGAGACATCAGGAATTCTCTTCCATACTATTGAAGTCGCGAGGATTACACCCTGATATAAGACTTTCTCTCCCCCTCATCCCAGTGCTATTGAATAGATTACTTTACATTTATTTCATGCCCTAAATCAATCATGTTTGGAATTTAAATTTCATTGTTTAGAAAATATTTTTCTGAATGATCAGAGATAGCAGGAAGGGGCTTGTGTAAGGATGCAATGCTAAGCAGAAAGAAGAGAGAAAAAAAGATAGTATTGTACCTGAACTCCAAAAAGAACAGGAAATCAGTAATTCAAGAGATAACATACCTTGTCCTCAAGGAAACTTAAATTAGGAACTCTGTGGAGAAGTAGACAAGCATGAACCACTTATTACATTTCCTGTCTTTAAAAAATAAAGTGTGTGGGAAAAAAAGAAATTTTATTGCAAGCCTAATACTATTTGGTGTCTTTCTTAAAGCCCCACATCCTGGAGTCAGGTGATTATGGGAACAACTAGCTGTCATGATTTTGGAGAAAGTTTAAAAACGTGATCCCCAAACCAGCAGGAAAATTGAAAGAACCTCAAATTTGTTTTTAAAATTGTCACACTTTTTAAGCCAGTCAGTCATGTATGTATGGTTTTTTTTTTTTTTTTTTTTTGGTCCTAATTCATAGTTTTTGAATGTTTGTGTTTGGCAATACTGGGTGTATGTTGCCTTTAGTTCTAATATTTCAACTGAGTCAAATATAGTGTTTAAAACAATACAGTACTCTGATACTGGGATGATGGGCATAATGTAGGATTCCTCTAGCTCTTATATTACAAAGACTATAAATAGAGCCAATATTTCACAAAAATCCTTTTATCCTTCAGGCACCGAATGCAAACACATGTCGTCTTTGACTGGAAACCTCCCTTGATCCAGAGATAAAAGATCCTGAACATAATTAGAAAAGTTCTTATTTTCTTAACTGAGCGATCAGTTATGAGGACAAAGGGAGTTCAGCAAAAATCAACATTTTGCTCTTTTTGCTATATATGATAAGTCTCCCTATTCTTCCAGGTTTGGATTCTGAAAACCAGTAACTGCTGGGGGCAAGGAAGATATATGATCCTGTAAAAACACACAGAGAAAGATTGAGACCAAACATCTGCTGCCTACTTGTGCAAAATTTCAGGTACAGTAATTATGTACAGGGTTGTCCTGCCTACCTTCAGGTACCGTGGACATTTTCCTCCACAATGTGCCATTTAATAGTGGTGGGGAACATGTGGATCACTTCTGCGGGCCTGGGGGATTTTTAAAAAAGTTACCTTCATTAATGGATTTCTTGTAACTGTGTCTTTTTGTAATTTTAGGATAGGGATCTGATTATGCATAATTCCCCAATGCTGTATATATCATGGGCTATAGTAATCTCCTTTATATTAATCCTTCATGCTGATCCTCTGCCCGTCCAGCCATTGTTATACTATATATTTAGTATTCGCATTAGTTATATACTAAACTGCAGGTTATTTAGAGAAGGCAACAATTCTCCATGTTCTTTGTTGGTAGCAGTTCCTTTGATCTGTTGCACAAATGGTGGACATTCCAGCTTGATGACAGATGCAGTGTAATGCCAGTAAAATAAGCAGGGTATCCCCCTCCAGCATTTTGTATGAATAGCAGTATACAAGGCATATTTGTTTATAGCCCCCTCTGGATCCTTTCTTAAAGGCATGTTCTAAGCATCTCACTTGCCGTCATTGCATCATTGTTGTTAGAGGGCATTTATTGGCTTTCCTATAAACTTCTAAGACTGTAACTTTATCCTTTTTCTTTATGCCAAGTATCAGCCTATAGCAGCTGGTTGCAAAGCTGTTTAATCTCTCAGAGTGCTCTGGTTAAAATCCATGACTCACAACCATACAAAAGTACATTTAGGCAAGATGCCTTGAAAATGTTTAGCTTCAAGACCAATGAAGTATCGACTGTCCTCCAGAACTTCTCAAGTGTACAGAACACACTCCAAGCCTATCTATCCTTGCATGTTGTTCTTTACAGTGGATGATTGTTCCCTGCTGAAACGAAGTAGTATTTGAAATTGTGAACATTTTCATCTCTTGAATTTAGCCAAGTTCTGTAGCAACGGCAGAACACAAATCTTTTGTTGCACCAACTCTCTACCACTGTGTGTTCTCCTGTTGTAAAGATGCTGTTGCGATATATAGATAATCTGCTAGCCAAATATCCTAAACAACTAGGGCAGAAAAATACAGCTACTTGTTAGGGCTCCTAAATCGTGTTTCCTTCTTAGGACTGAAAAGAATGCCAGTGCATTTGTCTACAAACTCATGACTTCATAACACCAACTGCCTCCTGTGGACCTCATGAAAACAGCGTATCCAAGAGATGTAACAGTCTATCACAGCAGAGCAAATTTAAAGAAGGGAATGTTTATTCAAAAATAAATTGACTTGGCTGGTGACTTTCTCTATATCCATTGCTCTCACTATTGATAGAGATGTTTCTCCTTAACAAACCAGGGACAAATTCTGTCCCAATATTGCCTCAATACACTGGTCTGGCAGTGTTTAAGGGACATTAATGCATCACAAGGGACTGGGGGGAAATTCCAGCACTGCAAGCACAGTGTAGAACCTGAATAAGTCACTATTAACACAAGGACTAAGAGTACTACCCAGGGTGAAAACCTTTTGTTCTGTCATGCTCCCTGAATTCTCCACAAGGCCACAGCCCCTACATTTTAAAGGAATAAAAAGTTGCAAGCTATTTTTTGTGCACTGCATATTGTATAATTTTAACACTGTCAATCAATTTTCTATTTAACACAGGTTTTAAAATGTAATTTTCCCCTTGCTGGTCAAATGATGTAAATACCTGTTTGCTGAATTAGAAACTTACCAGGTTTCTACTCATTTCCTTGGCAAAAAGTATGAGTAAAGGGGCGGACACTAGTGCTGTCCATAGATTCAGAAAGATAGAACTTCATAAACCTCCAGTTGGAAGATTTTTGTTCCCCACAACCGTGAATAGAGAGAGTTAACACCTGGTGTAAAACTAGATTAACAGTGGTGAATCAGGCACACAGTGGGCAGTCACAATGCCTCTTGCAAGTTATTATGTGAAACCTGATGCACACTGTTGTCTGCAGAAGCATGGCAACTCTTAAAGACTTATACGAAGCCTAATTTAGCCATTGGGGACTTGAGGGAGGAAAGTACTGGACATCTCTAAAGTGTCATAATAAACACAGAGTGCCTGACATTCTTAGCATTCCATAATTCTCACTTTGAATTGTTTGTTATAGATCAAAGTAACCATTGAACCACTGCAGTGTTTTAGACTATCCAAAAAGAAGCATAAAAAAATCTTAATTAGGTATGGAAACTTTTGTTGAGAGAAAGGTGGTAAATTTCAGTCCAATTATTTGGGCCATATCCATCAACAGTTTTATTAAACATATCTCAGAGGAAATCCAGTAAGTGTAGGGAGTGTCCATATAGAAAGTATTACTTACCTCTCTGTTTGGAAGATTTACTACATATCTGGTGTCCTTGAGGTGAGGCAGAGTGTAAAGCCATGTGACCTAACAAAACTCTTTGAAACATGTAGATATGAATGAAACACCCAAGAGAAGTGGAGAAATCCAACCTATTGCATTCTGAGCTGAGGACATCTTAACATCAAAGTAAATAGAGGCTGTGTAAGTAACTTTGGCCTGGTCCACACTAACCCCCCTCTTCGAACTAAGATACGCAACTTCAGCTATGTGAATAACGTAGCTGAAGTCGAAGTACCTTAGTTTGAACTTACCGCGGGTCCAGACGCGGCAGGCAGGCTCCCCCGTCGATTCCGCGTACTCCTCTCGCAGAGCAGGAGTACCGGCGTCGACGGCGAGCACTTCTGGGATCGATCCCAGAAGATCGATTGCTTACCGCCGGACCCGGAGGTAAGTATAGACCTACCCTTTGGGTATGATAATCAAAGTCATCTCAACCCAGCCCCACCAAAAGAAAAAAAAACACTGGATTGGTTCTTCTTCCTAATCCAAGGTGAGCCAAGAACACACAGAAGGAATGTTCAGAAAGGAAGGATGATCCAGTGGTTAGGGCAATGGGCGACCTAGGTTTAACTCCAAACTCAGCTACAGATTTCCTATGTGACCCTGGGCAAGTCAGCCAACCTTTCTGTGCCTTAGTTCCTATCTGCAAAAAATGGCACATCCCTACCTCCCAGGGGTGTTGTGGGGGTTATTAATGTATTATGGGAAGTGATTTGGGGTGTACTGATGAAAAATGCAATACAAGAATTAGGTATTAAAATAAGTTATAATTTCCCTCACCCCAGGTGGCTTATAAGATGGAAAGCTGGAAAACCATAGAGCACAGGAAAGGGGATAAATGGGGAACAGCAAGCATGTGCAGAGCTGTGTGGGTGAATGGTAGCAGCTATTCAAAGTCAGCAGTAGCTCTCTAGAATCAGCAGAAGGAAAAAGTAGCAGCAATAGTTGGAGGGTGACCTGAAGCACAGAATGGCCACGAGAAGAGGGTAAGAATGAGAACCTAGAATATGGGGTGAATGACCGAAGAGAAACCAACAACAGCATACAGACCCAGTCATCCCATAAGGCTGTCCGGGAAAGCCGATGCACATAATGCATGGGAAAAAGAGTGCAGCGTACCTATCTGTTGTCCCATGGAAAATCCTTCTACTGATCATGTCTGGTAGGTGCAGCAACAAAAACGATGGCCAGATACGGGAAACTCTTGCTAACAGGGCTAGTATTTTCAAAGGGGCTTAAAGGAGTTAGGTACACAACTTATATTGTAATGTAATGGGAACTGAGCACCTAACTCCCACGGACCCCTTTGAAAATCTCAGTCCAATTGTATACAACTTAATCAATGAAAGCCCCTCCTGGTGGTAGACAGATCAGCTGTGCAGTCAGCGCATCCAGTTATGCTCTGGGATATCCATGTTCCAGACTGGAATGTAACTTATCCCCAAAATATGGGGATGAACACCACTATTTTTTATTAGCAATAGTAACACACTTTTTGAGGGTGGGGGACGGTATGATATGGAGGAGCTGGGGTGAGCATAAATACACAATAAAATGACTCAAGTGCATTGGTGCAAAGTCAAAATTACGCAAATGGCAGGGTTATGAATTCAAAGCAGACCTCGGTCTAGAGAGAATCTGGGACAGGGTAGTAGTGAACCAAATCTCAATCAATCACTAGTGCTGCCTGCAACCTCAAAAAACATTGTTTAAACAACTCTTATTTGAAAACTGCTGTAAAAGTCCCAAATACTGCAGGATAGGATAGGTTATTATAGTGCTTTGTGCTGTTACTATAATCAGCTGCAGGTTTGTTTGTTCTAATAAGGACAAGTTTTGGAAAGTAAAAGTAGGAATTGGATAAGTTTGCAGAAAGGCTTCTGTTCTCAGAAACAGATCTTGAACAAAAAAAGTTTTCTCGAACAAAATTGGGTACAGAGGGTGAAATGCACCACCCACATAGAGCCTGAGTACAGAGAGTCTGAGGCTTGATATGAATTCACCCCCTCAATCCAGCACCAGGGTGTGGGGCTACTTCACAGACCAGCTCTCTCCCCGGTTGGGGCTTTTATTTCTCCAGGATGGAGTAGCATCTGCAGCTCTCTTGTGTTGGTTGCATAAGGCAATGGATGTGCATAAATACAGTTCCATGGCCCCTCTTATGACCTGTCTCTGGACTACTCTGGCTCACCCCAAAATAGACCTGCTGCAACAGGCCTGCAGAAGACACTTTTGTTGTGCACATGCACCGCTGTGCAACTGCCCAGACAGCTGTGCCCTCACGTAACCCCTATGTTAGGGTCAGGTGTTGTGGAGGGCCTTGGGCCAGCATGAGTTTGGCCCAGGGAGCACAGCTAGTTTATTTGTCTGGGCTACTACTTTACAGGGATGTAAAATCCTCTAAGTAAAACTGGAGAGAGAGAGATTCAGTGTTCATCTCTAGTTAATAAAAAACACAGTTATTGGCTAACCATGCTCAGGAACTTCCCAGAGGGAAATAAACAAAGATGGGTTACTTGGCCAATGGATAAATCTAGCAGTTGTGTAGTATGCAAGATTAGTAATAGTACTTTCTTACGTTGCCAAAGAATTAGCCACAATGTTTTAAAAATTTGTGCTATGAAGTTTATTCAAGCGGAATTATGCCTCAAATGGCCGTTTATGTCTCCATTAAAACCATTTAATGGGGCCCGTGAAATAAATCAATTGTACATAATCAGTTTTGGTAGTTAGAACTATGACTTAATTTCCATTAAATAAAGACAACATCCACAGAAAAACTAGTGTCTTCCATTTCAAAAAACAAAACAAAACAAAACTTGTAAAACTTTTTGCTGTTCCCAGCTTGTGTGCTGTGGAAATGCTTTGGTTCTGACAGTTCATCTGTGTAACCTTAGCTTTCAGCAGCATGAATAACAATGTCTGAAAGTGGCTTAGAACTATGAAAACATCTCCATTCCATGGGGAGAGGAAAAGTCTTAAAAACTGGTCAGATTTTTTTTTTTTAAGCTCTGTTAAAACATACCAACCGCGCACACAAATCTCTTCTGGATTTGTTCCTTAATGAGAGAGTGCAATGTGAATATTTGTCTACAACCAGCAGCTACATGGTTGCCACTCCAATTCCTGCTATTTAAGAAACAGGGCCAAAGGCAGTGCTGATTTACGCCGCACACAATCCTGGTGAAGTCAATGGGATTCCCAAAGGCTATATGTCATTCGCTGAGCTTTGTGGGGTGATGGGACAAGGAGGGAAGCAAAATCTCCGCACAGGCGCCCAGGAGTAAGATAGGCCCTCAGGATGTCAATGTGTGCAGCAAACCTGAATCTGATTTTTCACTACATTGTCAAAATTCAGGCCAGTTTCACCATTCTTACACCTACTAACCCTATGCCTTTCAACCACACAAACAGACAATTCTTCCTCCCCTGGAATGTCTCCCTGAATTGCCAAATTTCCCCCTAGCTCTAGTCAATAAGGGAAATTCACCTGTGTGCAGAGGAAGTGTCACAAAACCTATGCACTAGTTAATCCCTACTTCTATTTTTGAGGGCTTAAGTAATGCTTGCCTTGAGCTGGCTATCTGCAGAAGGGTGAATTTCACTCTGGGCAAATAAGGATCCAATTCAGCCCCCCCCCCCCCCGCCTCAAATCAATGTGAGTATTTCCATTGACTTGAATGGGAGTTGGATCAGACCCTACATGAGAACTAGAGGAACTAGTGTTTTGTATTGGTTGGATATTTGAAGAATAACCAGAAATGCAATCCTTCAGATAGCTGTGCAACATATGGGATGCAGCAAGTGAAAAGCAGGTTTCTCAATCAAAAAGTGTGTGTTCTTGGAGACGGCAGACTGTTGGAAGTTGTCCATTATTTAGTGCCCTGAAGTGTCTTGTACTGGGAGTCTTATCCCTGAAATATGTGGATGGCATATTGTCACGTTCATGAACATGCACATGACATGCCACTGCCTCCCACTGAACATGAACTCTAAGACGAACATTGTCTCTCTCCTTCCCACAGATCACATCATTAAAAATAAATATTCTTCATGGTTAAATTACATATTTTGACTGCCTTCCTAAATCTCTAGGTTCCTTGTTTTAAAACCATTAATCCACATTTACATGGTTCATCCACTGAGCCTATCTATCAGCATTAAGTTTAACTCCAGCAGTTGGGTAAATATATGAGTTTGCCTGGCCACATATCCATTTCGGCCTTATGAACTTCTTTTGCTGCCTTTGTGAAAAGCTTAGTAAGAAACCTTTTAGTTCAAGTGTCCCAACACAGTAGGTCACTTTAATACTCACTGGTTTTAAGGAACTAATTCATAGCTCATGTGATCTTATAGTCACTTGCAGAATTGTTGCACTATGAGTGGTTTAATCATCTACAATGAGTAAAATTGTAATAGGCACCAAATTATATGAAGTGGCATATTGTTATTTGTTAAGCATTATTGTTGCAATCATAGGAATTATCACACTGGATCATATCAATGGGCCATCTAGTCCAGAAATAGGAAGGAAGGGGCTGAAGGCCAGAGGTTTCAAGGAAAGGTGCAGGAAATCCCACATTGGACAATTATAGAATATATTTGCAATATGGGAAGGTTCTTCCTAACCTCAGGAAGTTAGTAGTTATGCCTGTCCCCTGAGCATAAGGGTTTATAGCCTTGTAATTTTATCCTATTTAATATAAATAAGGATTACACCCTTCGGTTCAGTTTCATGTGGCAAAGTGTTCCACAAGTTAATTTTGCATGGTATGAAAATTATTTCCTTTTAAAAGATATCTTTGTTTTCTTTTAATTTCATTGGGACTCCCCTTGTTCTAGAAAAGATAAATAGAATCTTTTGATATACATTCCCTATTTTATTTTATTGACCTCTTCCATGTCACCTCTGATTTGTCTCCTCTCTAAATCCTAATCTTTTTCCACTTCTCATATTGAAATCCTTCCATGCCTCTAATATTTTTTGTTGCCCTTCTCTGGACCTCCCCCCCCCCCCCCATACATTCTTTCTGAGGTGGGGTGACCAGAACATATTATTCAGAGTGAGGCTGCACAATCTGTTCAGATAATGTTATTTCAGTGGAATACTTACAGTCCCTAGAGAAGGGGGGTGAAGGTGTGACAAAATTATGAAGAGCATAAAATGGCTCAAAAATTGATACTGTGAGGAAGGTTTTGGGATAATCAACCACTGGGAGGCAGTCACAGAAAAGATTCTTCTCAACTGATAAACTTGACTTGAGTACCCGGGGTATTAATTTTCTGGGATCAAGGCTGGCATGATTAATAAGGGTTTAAAACTAGGAAATGAGGGGAGAAGGTTGTGAGAGACTCCTGAAATCACCATGCCTGGCTTCAATACACAGGAGGAGGAAAATCAGCTAAATGAAGATATAGGAAGGAAAATGGAACACCACAAGATGAGAATATGGACAGAAAGGAGAAGAAAATACAAACATTGGTTGAAGTAGTAGTCAGGTATGTGTTACACTTAGTGAAAAGACTGTACCTAATCTGGATAGAAAACTGGGTGGGGCTTCGAAGGTATACAACTGAAATGCTTGTACATAATGCAAGGAGCCTGGGCATTAAAATGGAGGAACTGGAACTCCAGGTCAAAGCAGGTACAGTATTACAGTAGCATAGTGAAATAACACTCATGACTGGACTAGAGGTATTGAAGGGTAAGTGCTATTCAGGAGAGATGGGAATAAAGGAAAGGTAGTGGAATTGCTTTGTACATCAATGAAGTGTAAACTGTAGAGAAACACTATCATTTTGTATGGACAAAACAGAATCTGTCTGGGCCAAAATCACTTTGGGGAAGGATTGTAAAAGAGGTTCTGTTGGGAGAGGGTTAGGGGGTCTGATATAGGCTCCCAGAGTCTGACTCTGATATGGATAGTGATCTCTGTTAGAGAAATCATTTTTGGGAATTGTCATACTAGGAGACCAACTTGGGAGGGATAGCTCAGTGGTTTGAGTATTGGCCTGTTAAATCCAGTGTTGTGAGCTCAATCCTTGAGGGGGCCACTTAGGGATCTGGGGCAAAATCAGTACTTGGTCCTGCTAGTGAAGGCAGGGGGCTGGACTTGATGACCTTCCAGTTCTATGAGATAGGTATATCTCCATATTTAAAAAAAAAACAAAAGAAAACAAAAAAAAAAAACTTCCTGGATATAGATTGGAGAATAAATTCTACTAATACTGGTAAAGTCCACTTACTCCTAGATGTGATAAATGACAGTTTTCTTCATCAAACCAACTGAACCAACAAGAGGCCAAGCAAATTTAGATTTGGTTTTGGTAAGTAGTGAGGACATCATAAAAGAGCTAGTCCTAGGAAGTGAACTTGGATCAAATGATCATGACTTGATTTCAGTTTAAATGAAATGGAAAGATAATCAAAACTAGGTTGGCAACTATGATTTTTTATTTCAAAAGGGCACACTTGGGGAAATTAAGAGAATTAGTTAAAGCGGGCAACTGGACTGAAGAGCTCAAGGATTTAAATGCAGATGAGGCTTGGCATTTCCTCAACTGTATGAAAATTGTCTGAAATTTGCATCCCAAGCAAGGGGAAACAACTTGTAGGGAAAGGCTCCAGACACAGCTGGATGAATAACCACCTCAAAAAAGTTATTAGGAGTAAGTAGAGAACCTACAGGGAGTGGATAAAGGGGCTGATCAGCAAAGAAAGCTACATCATGGAGGTCAGATAATATAGAAATAAAGTGAGAATTGCTAAGAGTCAAGTTGAATTAGCTCTTGCCAAGGAAATTAAAATAAGGAGGTATTTTAGTTATATAAAAAAAAAAGAATGAGGAAGGACGAGGTTGGGCTGCTATACAATGTGGATGGGAAGGAGATTAAAGATAATCTAGGCATGGTCCAAAAAGTAAATGAATACTTTGCCTCAATTTCCAATAAGGATGAAAATATGGAACCTGTGCATGAAGGCAGTATGGCTGATGGAAGTGAGTGTCTAGACATGGAAGCTACCACATCTGAGGTGAAAGAATAATTTAAAGAGCTTAACATGCTCAAATCAGAGGGACCAGATAATTTCTATCCTAGAATACTGAAAGAATTGGCATGTGAGTGTGCTAGTCCAGTAGCAAGGAATTCAGGGGGTGTACTGAGAATAGTTGACTGGAGAATAGTTAATGTCATACCTATATTTAAGAAAGGAGGGGGAAAAGTGATCTGGTTAACTACAGACCCATTAGTTTCTCCTCAGTAGTATGCAAGGTTTTAGAACAAATGGTGAAGGAAAGAATAATTAAGTTCATAGAGGAAAGTGGTAAAGGGGATTTTAATGCAATATGGGTTTACCAAAGGTAAACTATTCATCCCAGACTAATCCGATTTCCTTCTTTGAGAAAATAACTGATTTTTTAGATAAGGGAAGTGCAGTAGATCTAATATACTGGGACTTCAGTAAAGCATTTGACATAGTACCACATGGGAAATTATTAGTTAAATGAGGGAAGATGGGTACCAGTACAAGCATTGTATAGTGAATAAGGAATGGCTAAGGGGGAGAAGGCAAATTGTTGTGCTGAAAGGTGAATTATCAGAGTGGAGGGAGGTCTAGTGGAGTTCCTCAAGGATCAGTCTTGGGACCAATCTTATTGAGAATTTTTATTAATGACCTTGGCACAAAATCTAAGTGTACTAATTAAATTTGCAGTTGATACAAAGATGGAAGACAGTCAATACAGAAAAGGATTGGAAGAGTATACAGGAAGATATGGATGACCTTGAAGATCAGAATGATAGAAATGGGACAAAATTCAATAGCACAAATTGCAAGGTCATGCACTTACTAACAATAAGAATTTCTGCTACAAGCTGGGTACTCATCAGTTGGAAGAGACAAAGGAGGAGAGAGACATGGGTGTGTGGGTCGATCACAGGAATACTGTGCACTACCAATGTGAGGTGGCTGTGAAAAAAGGCAGATGGGAACCTAGGATATATTAGGTGAAGCATTTCCAGTAAAGATAGAGAAGCATTAATGCCAATGTGCAAGGCACTGGTAGGACCTCATTTGGAATACCGTGTACAGTGCTGGTCACCCATGTGCAAGAAAGAGGAATGTAAATAAACAGGTGCAGAGAAGAACTACTGGGATGATCAGGGAACTGGAGGGCAGTCAGGGGATTGAAGTCTGAACCTGGCAGCTCCACCCAGTGGCAAGAGCCAATGGCCATAGTACCCAGTGGTCAGAGTCAGTGGCTGGGGATAAGGGGACCTAGGTCCCCCCTGCACCATTGGGTTTCAGCCCAGGACCTTGTGAATAATAGCCCAAATATTTGGCTTAGGAGCAGGTGCCCTTATGCTTGTCCCTTGGGCCACTTCCTATCCCATCTTCGGCTCCTCCATCAGTGCCACTAGTCAGTTTTTTTTTTATTCAGGTCTCTCTGATCGTGCTCGCGGGGGGGGAGTGGGCGGTCTTCCTCTATCAGCCGTGGCCTGTCATTCCCGGCCCCCATGGAGTGAAGGGCCTGTGGCAATTTGGCAGTGGGCCTGGCCCCAGCGGCTTCTCTGCAGGAGTTTGCAGAGCTCGACTGCTCCCCTGCTCCGTCAACCCAGACTGAGCTGAGCTGCTCCCCTTTGAGCCCCCACCTCTAATGTGAGCATGCTCCGCAAGTATGGCTGGGCAGGGTCTTCTGAGCCCAAAGCTGTTCACCAGTGTGGGGCTCATCCACCCCATTGTAAGGGCCTATATTATGAGAGGACACTATATTATGAGAGCTCAGCTTGCTTAAGCTGATGGGATATGATTACTCTTTAACACATTAGGGAGGTAAATACCAGGTAAGGTAAAGAGCTAGTTAAGCTAATGGACAATGTTGGCACAAAAACAAAAGGATATAAACAAATGCTCCTAAATGCCCAAACTTCAGGGTTTCAGCTGGCCACCTGCAGGGGTCAGGAAGGGACTCTCCCTTCCACTGTATTCTGGGAGAGGGTTTTATCTCCTTCCGATGAAGCAGGAAGGATGGGCCTTGGCTGGAGATAGG
Organism: Malaclemys terrapin pileata; assembly: GCF_027887155.1. Classification (NCBI taxonomy): domain Eukaryota; kingdom Metazoa; phylum Chordata; order Testudines; family Emydidae; genus Malaclemys; species Malaclemys terrapin. The sequence goes on along the minus strand of NC_071508.1, from coordinate 49,868,413 downwards.
ACATTGGACAAGGCAGGGCAGGCTCTGAGGTAGCAAAGAGCATTCTCTCTCTCAGGTGCTTGACTGGCTGGTTCTTGCTCACATGCAGGGTCTAGCTGATCAACATATGTGGGGTCAGGAAGGAATTTTCTCACAGATCAGATTGGCAGTGCCCTTGGAGGAGGTGTGGGATGGTGCAGTTCACCTTTCTCTGCAGCATGGGGGTGCAGGGCGCTTGCCAGGATTATCTAGCTCTCTCATTTAGTCATTTCCCTGCTATTGTGGGAGCCCTAGGCACTGGTGCAGCTCTGTCCCTCTGATTCTCTGCTTGTGGTTTGTCTGGTCTCTCATGGGCTGTAATACTTTGTTGGGTTTAGTGTGCAGATGCTGGATGGTGGTGGTGGCCTATAATATACGGGAGGTCAGACTAGATAATCTGGTTTGCCTTTCTGGTTTTAAACTCTATAACTAAGATTATAATACTCCAGTGTTATTTTTTCCCCCTTTAACACAATCCAGTATATTTTTTAAAATACCCACTAGACATTGAGCAAAAATGTTCATAGGGCCATGCACAGTGAAGCCTAGATAATTTTCATGAATACTGCAGTTAATTTAGAGCTGATTTATGTATATATAATTAAAATTGCTCCTTATAGTGTGCTGCATTTTTTGCAAATTAAAATCCAGCTACCGTAATGTTTCCTAATCTGTTTTAGCTAAATCCTTCCTTAATTTCTCACAAGCTTGACCAAACTAAATAATTTTATGACATCTGTAAAATTTGCGCTTCTTATATAAAAGTCAAGCATCTGATCATGTATCAAACTGAGGGCTAATGACTTTTGGCTGTGCTGTTGTATAGTCCAGATCTTCTGCTTGGTTCCTGGAGTCTGTGTTTTGACTGACAGTTTGACCTTCCCAAGTCACTTGTAACCTCGGATTCACCACTTTCTGAAGTATCACTGTCTTATAGTTGGAGGGAGTTAACATGACTCCTGTTATTATAACTTTTTTTTGCTATTTATCAGGCTGTCTGAACCATTCATAATGTGCCCTCAGTAGAGATTATCTATGGGTAACACAAAACTGAATTCACATGGATGTGCATCGTTTCATAGTAATTCTCTCACCAGGAAGATACAATCCATGTTCTCAAATCCCCATGGCCCTGAATACTAAATAAACAAAAACTAGTTGGAAGTGTGCTGTGATCCTCTATTGAAAATACTGAAAATTTGTTTTCTTGTTTTTTAAATGCACCATTTTCTTTTACTCTTTTAATGGATTTTCTCATTAATTTTCTTTGGCTAACGCAAGATGATGTAAATCAGTTCTCTACATAGCTCTGCTGGGGACTTGCTACATGCCTTTTGGTTTAGTCTGAACAGTAGCTGAACTAGGTTAGGCAACAGGCAGGTGCCTGGGAGGGATGGAAGGAGGGATTACCCCCTTCCATAGCTATACAACTGTTACAGAGCCATTCTGTGAGGACTGCATCGGTCTATTGGCTGAAGTGGCTCGGTGTGTTTCTTACGTGCCCCTGCTGAGGGCAAGCAACTGAAGGATCTATGCACTGGCAGGTTCTTTGGTCTCAACTCTATCCTGGAGCCTGATTCTCTCCTGCTTCTTCTGGAGCTCTACTCTGCACCACTCAGTGCCCTGGAAATTTGCACGTCTCGCCAAATCCTGTCCTTGTAATGTGCGACCAAATTCATTCCACTGCAAGGGGACCCTCTAGGTCTACATTGGCATGCCTCCCAGCTAAAAACAGGGAGGTGGCTGTTGCAGCATGGGGGGCAGCATAGGCTTGGACGCCGTGGGTGAGGCAGGCTTGAACTTGTGTGGCTAGCCCGAGCCGCCACTCCTGCTGCAGCATCCACAAGTGAAAAAAATAGGAGCAGAGCAGACAGGTACATGGGAACAGCGAGGGAAAAAATCTAAAGTAGAAAGGTCCAACTTTTCCAACGTGTGATACTGGTTTTTTCCCCCCTTACTAGTGTATTCAAGAGAATTTATTTTCAAGTAAGTCACTCACCCTCAGGCTGAAAAGTCAGGGGCCATTGCCTGGCCCAAACAACATCCTCAAATGTTTGCTTTGCTGTTTACTGCAACTTATCAGTATATGCAATGTCATCCTTCTTGTATTGCATTAGGTTTTACTGTTCCCTAACATAAAGCAGTACAGATGAACGTAACAGAATATTAAGGAATATAATCATGAAAGTCAAAGTCCAGCATAAAACCCAACAAAGTTACATTGTTGGACACCAATGAGATATAAGAGAGATTTTATTTTAATTTTTAAAGTCCATGTCAAATGGGAGAGTTAGCCATTAAGTTTCAACAGCAGGTGTCTTTCACAGAGGGATTTTCTCTCTTATGTATTTTCAGGAGCTTGAGTTTAAAAATTTTAATTTAAAACAGAGAAGCCAAAAGGCCCTCTATGAACTACAATTAAAATTATTCCCTTATAATCAGGGACAGCAATTTTACTCCTCAGACTAATAGCTTAGTCACTTCCTTCCTAAACAGGGAGGTTACTTCTCTGTCTATCAGTGAACTACAGTATATTTACATGGTTTCCTAGTGTAAGCATTTAGAGGCTGATTCTACACCTCCCCCGCCAAACTCTCTTTACCTATATGCTGCTGTGGTGGTGACATATAGAGGCTGTTAGAAAAACAAAGGACTGGGGAAAAATTTTCCCAGTGCAGGAGCAATGTCACCCCAATGTAAGGTGCCTTCTGCTGCTCTTCAGTGCAAATGACAGTATAAGCAAAGTGCCAGGGTGGAACAAGAAAAAGTGGGAGGAGATGTGTCCTGAAACCAGATATTACTGGGATATTGGACTGCTGCACAGCCCACAAGCAGCCCTGAAAAGACTGCCTTAGGTTAGAACATCTTCTCTTGCTCTAACTTGGTTCTTGGTTGTGCCAACATAGGCTGGGGCCCATTTTAGGGCCACAGAAGTCCAGAATCCAGAGGACTCAAAGATGGTATAAAGCCACCTTCTTAACCTCTTCCCATTACCCTCCCCCAAGGGTATTCTGTGCTCATAGTTACTGATTGCCCTCAGTCAGGAACCCGGCCTAGCACCTCTGCCCCTTGTCACAGCCCATCTTTCTGGTGGTTCTGTGCAACGTCAGACCATTCATTTGGAGCAGGTTCTATAGATTCCTCAATGCTAATATTAATAGACACTGGGAAGTGTTAGTTTTTAAGACTGGCTATGCTGAATAAAAAAATTAGAATATTGGAAAATACAGGGTAAAAAAGGGTATAAGCATCTCAGCCTCACCAAAATTCAGATGTAAGAGGACTTTTGGACTTAAAAAAAACAAAAACAAAATGGGCCCATCTCCTTTTACACTACTATCTTATAGCACCCTTCTCCTACAGGAGCAGGTTTTGCTCTTACTGAGATACCTCACTCCCTGAGTTATTCTGTTTGAGCTTTCTCAAGGAATCCAGAGAAGCAGTTTCCAGCATGGATAATTGTTTTATTTTGGCCTTTTTTAACAATCAAAAGCTTGCACACTTTTCTCTCAAAGTCTGTGCAGGCCCAGTAGCCCCTTTCCCAAGTCTGTCCCTCATGCCAGTAACTTCAGTAACCAAAATGCCCTGGCTCTTAACTCAGAGCCTCAGTAATAAAAGACTTCACACAATCTCTCTTCTATCCATTCAGTTTCTGCAGCAACTCGTCTCTACAGTAGCCCAAGTAACAGTCCATTGGGAGCAGGCTCCATTCCCCTCAGCTTTTTGGGGAGTGTTGCAGTCCCCTTCTCTACTTCCTGTTGCCCTTTTTAATAAAGATAATTAATTAAGTTCCAGATGTTTCTCAGGTGCAGGTGGTGTGGCTAGTCAGCCAGCTGCAGGCCTCTAACCCCAGAGGAATGGTACCCTTTATACTTTTACAAGTTGATAATGGAGTCAAAATTAAAACAAAAATGGGAGAATGTTATAAAAACATTGTAGGCCTGATTTATCCATTCAATTATTACACCTTTTAACACTGGCGCGATTCCACTACCTTTGGTGGATTTCCTCTAGCACGGAACCAGTCCAGAAATTAGACTCTCACTGTTTTCTTTCTTTACTCTCTTTTGACTAATGGACATTGTTCTTGTTTACTGTTGGATCTGTAGAGAGGAAGTCCTTAAAATCTATTTAAAATTACACTTAGAAAATGATTTACATTAGGCAGAAATGTGTTGTTCTGATGGATGTTGGGATGTTCTGATGGAAATCCATATGGTTTGGAAATCCAAAGGTACTTTAGCACCTGGCTTATCAGTGACTGGCAAGAAGCTGATCATTACAATATTTTCACTTATGATCATAATTAATTTTAAAAAGTAGCAGGGGGCTGAAACCCTGTGTATGGTGATAGACAAGTCAATGTATGCGCATCTGAGCTTCTTGATGTACTATGCTCAGATACCTCACTGGTAACAATTAGTGTAAATTTTTAACTTCCTTTGTTACATCAGTTAGTCAGATCTATATTCTGAAATGCATGGGGGGGTAGGAATTATCAAATAGCTGTACATTTTTGTTGATGGTGGTTGTTTAATGAAGTGGGTGGCATTTTTAAAACATATTAACATTCCAACACTTTAAAAAAATTGAAGATTATATGCCTTTTGTTATGGTAAGTAAAAAAAAAATAGAATAAAAATATACACTAGAACTTTTGGGGGAAAATAACAAGCTTCCCAGACTTTCATTGAGAAAATCTGTGTCCTCAGCCTCTTCCTTTCTACCTTCAGATCTGGAAGCCTTGCAAAAGAGAAATGAAGTGGAATTCACACACATACTGTCAAAAGTATCAGGCTGTGTCCCATTAGAAGAGATCCAGGGGACCTTTTTTTAAAAAAAGGCAACCAGACTTATTTGTAAAGTAATCCTTTAGCCTTTTCTGCCAAGTGTTAAAAGCTCTATAATGAACCCTCCTTTGGCAGGGAGTGCCATATGGAGGAGTACCATGTAAACGGCTATTTATTAGCCCCCCAGTTCATTTTTGTTCCATTTTATAGAGTATGCTACTTCAAAACAGAATGGAAAGGCATTTACATGACTCACCATCTAGATTATAGACCATGACTGGAACAATAATTGCAACACTTTCTAAAAGCTACAAATACAGTTGCAAATCATACAGAAAGTATGAAAGCTCTGGTTACAACTCCAATCAGCCTTCAGATTACTTTATCTACCGTGCATCACTTGGCAACAAAATCTAATAGTTTCTTACTATTGTCAGATATTACTACAGTTAAAGTAAAAAAAAAAAAAAAAAAAAGGTGGACAGTCACTTTAACTGCTCTTGGCCATCAATGGAGAGATCTGAAAGGTCACTAATTCATCAGTCAGAGAGATCTGAAAGGTCACTAATTCATCCTTCTCCTTCTAAAAGAGTCAGTTAACATGACTTTAATTTATGCTCATTATGCCTTCATCGTCGTTTAGGATTTATGAGGAATGAGTGTGATTGTGGGGCAAGGAAATATTGTTCATATAACCAGCTCTGCTGGTTAGCTAGTTAGACTCGGGTCCTGGCAGTTTGGGGAGTTTTCAAATCTGAGATATAAAATGGATGAAGATTAATGCCTAAATGCAATTTATCGCAACACATGCTACCATATACACACTTTTATATGCATACATGCTGTGTAAGTATACACACTGTGTATTTTTTGTTTGCATCCTCCTTTTAAGTTAAAATATTTCCATGAAGACCCAAAAAAACTATTTAAATTACTAAGTAGGCCTAATCCTTTCTTAAAGCTTCCCCTCATGAAACTAAAGAGCACACAACTTTCTCATTGTTTCATCATAATAATCTCCAGATCAACTACTAAGTGATGTCATAGAGAAATGGCAATTAATGAGGAAGAACAGCAAGTAGAGAGGTATCATCTCTTCAGCTACAACAATCCTGTTTTCATGTAAATAACCTGAGTAATAAAAGTTGATGGATGAGAAATAAGGAAATATGGGTCCTATGTTTGGGTCATACTGAGCTGCACTGGGTGCAGGGCCCAAGGGGAAGAAGGGTTTGTAAAGGTGGCTGTAAAATGCCTTTGCTCTTCCATTATTCTTGGGCTAGCTGATGGTACATTGAAGCCACTGTGTACCTCACACTGCTTTCCTTCGCCATGTCCCCTAGGCCGGTGGCTGAGTTGTTGTTGGCTGCATATACAACCATCGTGCCACTGGGGATTCCTCTATCCCAAAGGAGCCCTCAGAGGCCAGCTGTACAGCCATGGCATAAAGGGGCCATGGCAGAGCTAAGAATGGAGCCATATATGTCCTTAACTGTGTCTTTGACTAGTGATTTTCAACATTTTTCATTAGGCATATGTAGACCATTAAATCTCATAATTTCTAACTCTGATGCAGTATTGCCAACCCCAGGTATTTAAAAATCATGATTGGCTTAAAATCACTTGTATATAGATTTATAGTTCTTTTTATTTATCTTCTGTGTTTGGGGGCCTTGGGAAATCATGTTTTCAAGCTTTTCTTTACAACCAGGAGGGCTAGAAACTTATTTTATCTTTAGAATGAAAGCTGAGATTCTCACATGACTCCAGGAGTTGGGACCTTAAGAAGAACACCGAACAGCAAGATATTTGGAATAAAATTGCAAGAGTTGGCTATACTGCTGTTGGCATATCATTTCACATTCTTTCTTTGCGTGGCAAATAATGTCTTCATGTATAATACACCTTTCCCCCTCTCAAATACTGCTCCAGTGGAGGCACTTTGTATTAACTGGGAAGGGGCAATGCCTATTAAAAGTTTTTTGCTCTCAAATTTACTTTTCCTCTGTAGTTCAACCATGTGGATTTATTAGCCTTCCAGGCATGCTATCAAGGTCATCTTTTTGATAGGCAAGCAACTGATTTTGTAATGTGTCTAAAGGTATGGCTAGGCACAAATGTAACTCAGAATAAAAGAAACAAGCAGTATTTTGCTAGTTTTACCATGTTTCTACATGAAAGAAACAAATTGAATTAACAACACACATTCTTAAGATAGATTCTGACTGTAGAATACAAAAAGAACAAGATGGTCATGCTAAATCAGGACACATTAAAACATCAGTTAAAAGTTATTCCAATGCCATTGTCTCTCTATATCAACTGTTTGGCCACATGTGTTTGATGGGGCCCTCTTTCTATCTATAGTGTTGTATTTTTCCCATCAGTGAATATTTATGGTGTAAAGTAGCCATCGGTGCTGGGGATGCACATTTTAGCCTCTGAGTTTTGATCTCTAGGGCTCCATGAATTGCAGTTATATTCTGCAAGTGAAGTTTTGTGAATTTGAAATGGAAGTTTGTACATTTTAAAGTTAAAACTTATTTAAATGTTATTTGTGTCATTAATCCACAGTGTGCCTGGCCACATCAAAGGTGAAAACAAACATCAGTTGATAATTGGGAAACTGGAAAAGTAAGAAAAGACACAGCAAAGGTGTAGTTAAAAACATGACCCTTGCACTTTGCTATTAAAGTTAACAATCGGGCTCTGCTAGACTGCCAGAACAGCAGGTTCTGTAGTCGAGGTCCCATCACCCACAGTGCCCTGCCTCCAATCCTCAGGAGTCTGTACCTATGATACATGTGGGGGGATAGCTCAGTGGTTTGCACATTGGCCTGCTAAACCCAGGATTGTGAGTTCAATCCTTGAGGGGGCCACTTGGGGATCTGGGGCAAAATCAGTACTTGGTCCTGCTAGGTTGAAGGCAAGGGGGTGAATTTGATGACCTTTCAAGGTCCCTTCCAGTTCTAGGAGGTGGGATATCTTAATTAATTATTATGATCTGAGCCATGCAAGGGCATGAGGGAGAGGCTACTTGTACCATTCCCGCATTGTGCTCCCAAGTATGGTCTAGGTGTAATCTTCTTGCTATTATTTGACTCACCTTGACACCAGCACTCTAGTTACTATATGCAAATAGCTGTTACATTAAATATGTTCTTTGATTATCTTGTATATCATCAAAAAATATTAGTTAAGCTCTGTTTATCCTCATGAAACATTCAGAAACAATGTCCCTGCAGAGATGCCAGCAAGAAGTCTGGTGGAGAGCACATATCCTCTCACCAGATTCCTGCCATTCCCATCTCTCATTGAGCCAGTCTGGAATGATCAGACTGCAGCCAAAGTCCAAAAACATTATGCAGGGTACAGCTTGTTCCAGCCATTACAGGAGATTGCATGATGATCAGGGAATTCAAAGCCCAGAGATGAAACTTCAATTGAATGCCTCTTAATTTTCCAAATAGATGATATGGGAACTTTATACCTGGGTCTGAGAAATATTCTGATTGCATTTGTTAGAAAAAGAGGATGATAACATCCTATCAGTTTTTAGGCAGAACTTCCCACTGAAGTCAATGAGGAACTATAGTTAAACATGGATGGCATTAAATGATGCAGGAAAAACCATTATTTGGGACAAGATTCTGATACCCAGACTCATGCTTATTAGTTGGTGTTTAAGAAATCTCATTGAAAATAATAAGATGCTGTTCAATGTGAGTAAAGGGGTTCAAATTTGGCCCACTGTAACTAGGGAGATTTTTAAAAACTGCATTATACTGAATGAGGATGTGCTTAAAGGAGGCAGTGTGGTCTAGTGGATAGGGCTTGCAACTCAGGACACTTGAGCTCTATTCCCAGTTCTGCCGCTGACTTGCTGGGTGACCTTGGGCACAACACATCACTGCTCCGTGCCTCGATTTCCCCATTTGTAAAATAGGGATAATGGCCCAGAACCTCAAGGGTCTTCAGGCACCTAACACCCTTGGAGGATCTGGGCCAATGATCCTTACCTCTTTGCAAAGCACTATGAACTCTACTGATGAAAAGAGCTACATAGATTGTTATAATTATTATAATCTCTGCATTTTAAACCCATAGGATTTTTACTGAGCTCAACTTCGTGAAACAAAATAATAGTTGGGTTTAAGATATTTTTAATGTCAAAACTTCTGTTTCTTTAATTATTTCATAGACTGTTTGAGTCCATTAGTGTAACTCTGTTGGGCGCTCAAACATCTCCAACAAGAAATGCATTATCTAGTATCCTCCATGATAGGGGAAGAAAGTAGATATTTTTAAAAAGTAAGAAACTCGATAGCTATGATGGATTCATGGTGTAAAATATATAAGCTCAAAACCCCTTCTATAAAAGGAGCCAAAACTCAGAAGAAATTTGGTGGGTAACAAGGCAGAAACACTGGCTGATACAGGGGATGAAAACCCTTTCATGTCTAAGGGTATGTCTACACTGCAGCCAGCGGCGTGACTGCAGCACATGTAGCAATACGTGTAGACGTACCTGAGCTAGCTTGGATTTAGCTAGCTTAAATTACAGTGAAGTCACGACAGCCCGGGTGGCAGCATGGTCTATACAAACCTGGCCAGGACTCTGGGTAAGTACTCAAGCAGCTAGCTCACTGCCATTGTTATTCAAGCTAGCTAGATCAAAGCAGCCCAGGTATGCTTCCACTGCTACAATCGCCCCTCTGATTACTGTGCTGATATTCCCTAAGTCACTGGTTCCAAAACAGAGCAGGTTCCTAGTGGCTGAAATTTGTTACGGTCTGTTGACTGTCTTGGTGTCAGTTCAGTTCCAAGTGGACAGGTTCCTACATTTAAGAAAAGCTTACTATCATAATGGGAAGGCTTGCTGGCTGATTTACTGTTTGACCCTAGAGGTGGTCTCTCCATGTCAGGGCTGAAGCACATTGGTGCAGCAGCATGGGGCAAGTGTACACTTTTGCTCCCTGTGCTGTGCCTGTTTCATAGACAAACAGGGTCAGATTTTCAAATGCTCAGCGCCCACAACTGGGGCCAAATTTTCAAGAGCTCAGCTCCCATGTAGGCATCTGTCAATAAGGGCCAGGTTCTCAATAGTGCTCAGCCCTAACCAGCTCTCCTTGTGACACTTATGGCCAGATTTGTTGCTGATTCTTTAGAAAAAACTGGCCATGCACTGGTTGTATAAACAGGAGCTGAGCTCTCTTGAACATTTGTCCTTGATAGTGGATGCTGAGCTATTTTCAAAAGCTGGACTATGGAGAGCTTGGGCCAGATCATCCACTGGCATAAACCTGTTTCAGTCCATTGACTTCATTTGAACAATGCTGATTTACATCCGCTGAGGATCTTGCCCGTTGCATTTTCAATTTTATAAATCTGACATCATCCATAATCAGTGAGGACCTGATGGCTTCAGAGGGCTTTGAATCAGCCCTTAAGTTAATGTAAAATTAGAAAACAGTACATACAATTTTTAAAAGACTACAATGGACTTAGAACCCCTTTCAGAAAAAGGATTTGCACTCCAGTCTTATATAAACAGTGTTCCCAGGATAAATTAGCATACACTCTAACTGAAGTAATTCCTTGTGCAAAAAATTAGAACCACGACAGGAGCAAGTTTTCACCATAAGGGCCAAACATTGAGTGTTACTCTAACCAAGTCCCCATTTTTGTGCCTGTAACTATCACCAGTTTTGGCCTGGAATTATTTGTACCCACAATTTAAGCCAGTTGTTCATCTATGTACCTGATTTTGGGGTGACACTCAGATGCTTAGATGTTCAAGTGACCTAATTTGCGTCTGAAAATAAATAATTTCCAGGTACAAAACCAGCTGCTGCAAATCTGTCCTTCAAAGTGTAAGGTCTGAATCTGACCAACAATAATACTAGCAGCTTGTCAAAGAAGCATTTTACTCCGCCCCAGAGATGTGTATGTTTTAGTGCCCAATAGTGTGGCCTGCAAACCTAGTACTGTTTGAACACAGTGCGCATTAACATAGTACTACATTAATGCGCTCTAGGGAACTCTTATTTCACACAAGCAGGGTCCACAAGGGCCAGTTAGTGCACAACACATTAGTACATACTAAAATTTACACGCCCCTGGGGCAGACTACAACACTGTGTAGACAAGCCCTAGAACCTGATCTTGACTTGGCATTGGGGCATCTTTCACTATTTTGTAAAGTGTCATGCACATCTTCAGTGCTAGCTAAGTAAGGAATTATATTAACCATTTTCACCCAGATTCAGATATCAGTTACAGGCAAAAAGGATCTTTTAGGCATTTATCTCAGTCACAATGAAGTCTAGGAAAAACTCATTTTTCACCAGGAAGATGGCACCAAAACATTACGTTTACAAGACAAATACTGCATTACACAGGAATAGTAGGAAAGGGTAGTTTTCCACTGGGGCAGGCTGACACAAATGGTATTAGCAACTAGGGTGACCAGACAGCAAGTGTGAAAAATCAGGACAGGGGTGGGAGGTAATAGGAGCCTATATAAGAAAAAGACCCCAAAATCGTGACTGTCCCTATAAAATTGGGACATCTGTTGGTGCATTCATTCATTTTTTTAGCTTTGGGACCAAGTTCATTTCTGCTTCTGTTTCTGAAAGGGAAAACATTTCTCTTTCCTGTTTAGTGAGAATAAATACATCCTGAACTTTTTCATTCCCTGGCTTTTCTTACCCGACTCACAACTGGTCACAATGATTTACAGCTAAAATGCATCACTCTGGGAGACGCAGCAAATTTTCCAGAAAAGGGAAGAGCTCTGTGGTCAGATCCTCAGCTGGTGTAAATCTCTTCACAGCTCCATTGACTTCAGTTGAACTAGTACGAGTTACATAAACTGAGGATCTGGCCCTATATTTTTATCCTACTGTTGATCCAAACTATCTCAAGTGTGATGCAGTACCTTTAAAAGGGTGATTTCAGGGCCCAATGTTCTTCCCATTGAAATCAGTGGGAGTTTTTTCCCCACTGGCTCTAACTGCATGCCAGATCTGTGCTTAAACACAGTGTCTGATTTATTGGGCTGCCTTCCAGGGGGCTTGTTGTAACCTAATGATAGTGAAGGCCAATGATTGTACTGTTTAATAGGTATAAGATTAGCAAAAATTCTGCTGGGTGGGGATGCATTCAGACCAGGGGTTGGCAACCTTTCAGAAGTGGTGTGCCAAGTCTTCATGTATTCACTTTAATTTAAGGTTTCACATGCCAGTAATACATTTAACGTTTTTAAAAAGTCTCTTTCTATAAGTCTATAATATATAACTAAACTATTGTTGTATGTAAAGTAAATAAAGTTTTTAAAATGTTTAAGAAGCTTCATTTAAAATTAAATTAAAATGCAGAGCCCCTGGCCAGGGGGCCAGGCCCCAGGCAGTGTGAGTGTCACTGAAAATCAGCACGCGTGCCACCTTCGGCATGTGTGCCATAGGTTGCCTACCCCTGATTCAGACAGTACCAAGGGTTTAAGTGATGTTTAACCAGGCAGTAAATAGAAATAGAAAAAAAATTCTAAGCTCTTCTATTAATATATCAGGCACCAACTAAAGAGGAAGAAGAAATGCAATGTGTCATTTTTTATCTTGTACCTGTAGTTAGACAGTAAACTCTTTAGGGAAAGGGATTTTTTTTGTTATGTGGACACAGAGCTTGTATAATGGTGCCCTGATTGCTGATTGGGGCCTCTAGACTCTTCCATAATGAAAATAATAATAAAAATGGTCAGCTGTGTATTTTACATCATTTAAAACTCTTATCAAACTTTTTTTAAATGGCCTCCTCACTTAATCAGACTAGACTTTTTCCTGCTGTGCCAATTAGAGAGGCTTCTACTATACTTATAGAAACAGTCATTTAAATGTGACAGGATATTGTGGGGAACACATAGTGGACAATTTTGCATCCTGTATGTGCTTCAATAGTTAATCTTATAGGCCCTCAATAGAGGTTAGAACTGGATGAAACTCAGAATTGCTTTTCCATAGGAAATTCTGACATTTCAATTCCATTTTCATTCCAAATCAGAAGAAAATCAAACATTTTTGATATTTTCCACAAAAATCTTGGAAAAAATAATGTTTGGGGTTGATCAAAATGCTTTGATCTGAATAAAAAATGTTTAATTTCAATTCTGACTTGAAAAAATTTATATTTATATAATTTTAAAAAAATTGAAACAAAAAGTAGTTTCAAAATGAAAAAAACAAAACATTCCATTTTGCAAAGGTCAAAAAAGCACATTCTGACCTTATCAAAAAGTTAAGATAAAATAAAATAAAATTTCATCAAAAGCAATACATTTCTGCAAAAAGAGTCCTTTTTGACTAACTGGCCATTTGTGGCAGAAAACTTTCCACTGGAAAATTTTCAACTAGTCGTTATAGATATAAAGATAAGTTTCAGCCTGGCCTTTGAATTTCCTTTCATATTAGTACTTAAGTCAGATTTGTGACATATTTGAACACGGTTATCTGTGGTTACATGCATGTTCTATAGTGCTACCCCTGACTATTGAGTCAAGGATCCTATGATGCAGAAAGTAAGCTAATGGCCTCTCTCCTTTATTCCCCATTTTTCCCAAACAACAAGGTCTCACCACAATGCAGTCTTTATCATCACAGGCAAGAGAAGATACTTTCTTCTCATTTATGATATCCCCCCCCACACACACACACACTATCAAATAAATTTACTTAAAGCAGACGCTGGGTCAGACATTTAAAATTGACATCTATTTGTTGATTACATCAAAGAGTAAATTAAAACTCACTGAAACAATAAAACTCTATAAATGTATGTGCTCTAGTATTTTGAAGTGGATGTTGGATAAATATATTGTTGTTGATTCAATGTATGTGATGTTATATTTTGTACGTGGAGCTGAAGACCCTGAGAGGCACATTGTATATAGCAGAAATTCAATAAATACATGAGGGTAGTGGAGTGGATAATCAGTTTATTTTCATGAGTTTAGGAATAGTCATGATTGACAGAACCATAAGGTGGTTATTTTGGGTCATCTTTTATGAGTGAAAATTAATTCATATGAACTACCGTCATCCTGTAGCAAGTAACAAATGAGTACCTGTAGTTTTCTTCAAGTAATGAGGTCTTTTCCCCTAGTACCGGATGTGAACCAACTAGCAATGTGTATCCCAGCTTAGGAAAAATTCCATGCCACGTTAGGGTCAAAATCACTCATGGGCCAAGTCACTGATCTTCACAGTTAAAGTTTTGTTCTGTGCACCACACCATATGAATCCACACTTCTGAGATGCAGGCAGTAAAAAGCAGACAAGCAACATGCCTGCATTTTAAAATGAGGACTTCTTTTCATCTTCTCTCCAGTCAATATATTAGTTGCCATACAAAGGCAGTATGTTTGATACGTAGGTGTGTAATAATCATGTACTTGTTCAAAACTAATGTAGCATCTTTGCAGGAGGAAGTAACTAAGGGGACCCAGACAACAGTTGATTCTGTGCTTTTTTAGTGGAGCAGCAGATGCCCAACCACTAAGAAGTAAAAATATCCCCATGTAACTTTACTCCAGTTGACACAGCTTGAATATCTCAGTTATGAATACAACTTACCAGCCATGAGTTCCATCATTCCGATTCCTGCTAATAATAGCCTCCATGGAAAACCTGAATACAGCAGGTCTCTTAACACTCTGTCTCTGTGTGTGCGTGCGCGCGTGTGTCCATTTTGTTTGTATTGTCTCCAGTTATATGAGATACAAAAAAAAATGTTTCACCAAATAATGAAGTTAAGTTATAGCTGTTCCTGTGTGAGTACTCACAGGCTGGGGCGGGGGGGGGGGGGGGCACTGGGAGCCCTCATCAAAACACCCAAGCAGGAGGCAACCACAGTGCTTGCATGCTCTTAGTGCAAGGAAGGGACATCTAGGTCCACTAGCAGCTCTGCACGCGTTCAGGCAGTTTGGGGCTGAGGCACTCAGGCCCAGATCCTCAGAGGCATTTAGGCACCTAATACCTAGTTCTCTTGCTCTAATACTGGGAGAACAGGACCTGATTGTGGTCTCATTAACAGCCATATTACATCCTTGATATCCATGCACAGTTTAGGAGGGAGCAGACTCAGGCATACTATTTTGTGAGTAGACTTGAATGAATCATTCATGTGGATGTTTTTAAAAATCAAAATGGGTCTATTTTTGGAGTTTGGAAGAATGGGAGGTAAGTTTCTGAAATCTGGAAATTGATCAATGATAATGTCTGAGATGTCCATCTGAATGTCTGAGAATTCGGAGAGGATTTTCACATGACCTTTTTCTCCTGTCAGGTTGGGCTGGTTTTGACTGGTCACAAGGCACAGCTTCTAAGTGGTCAGTGAGGCATATTAACTCATGTTCTGAAAATACCAGCTACATTTTTGGGATGAAGCGTCTTTGCTGTTCCCTTCAAGGCAAACCCAGGATTTCTACAGTGTGAGTAAGAAAAATGAGTTTGAGGCTTAGGGCTTCCAGATTATTGCTAAGTCAGGACAGCAAATAAATCGACTTGTTCCTCTGTTAGAAATCCACACTGTTCTCAAAGCAGCAGGGGAGTTTGCTTACCCAGAATGATCTTTAATTATTTTTAAAGACTTCATTCCCCTTGAAGCTCAAGAACTACATACATTTGTTAGTCTCTAAGGTGCCACAAGTACTCCTGTTCTTCTTTTTACATACATTTGCTAGCTCTCTCATTTCATCAGTAACATGCTTGCTCTAGGCATTCTGAAATTAGTGTTTGAGTACAGTGCACTGTAAAACAATAGCACAGTATTGAGGGGGAAAAGAGACTACCTAGGAGGGACGGGCTAATATTCCATGGCTAAATTCACCCCTGACATTAAATACATCCGTCTATGTTCACTGAAATCAATTTCATGCTCCTGATATATAGTCTAAGGAGTCAGGTATGATCATAAACTATAAAGTTGGTAGCTCCATCACTAGTTCTGCTACATGGCATTTAGCATATTTTGTTAGACAACAGTGGGTAAAGAACTTTCTATACAGGAGCAGCCAATAATATCAAGGTTTTGCTTAGATTTCACAATATAGAGTCAATCTTATTGATCTGTACAAGACAATATATGAAGGCCGTTTTCCCATGAGAAATTTACATGAGAGACTATTTAAAAGATGTACATATTATTCTGACCCCCTACATAGCTCCTGCCCAGAAGGAACTTTATAATGTTATATGTTCTGTGCTTTCTACAGTACAGTAATAAAAAATATTGGGCAAAATCCTTACTCAGGGATATACCCTGACCCCTTGGCTCCATTCCTTTGGACTGCTAGACTAATACAAAGGGGATGGAGAGCTGCTCTCAGGGGGCAGCCCAGGATACAGGGGGAAATGCTGGTGGTGAAAAGACAGCATAGCCTGCTCTTTCAGGTGCAGGGGCCATTCCTGGGTCAGTTTTAGGGTGGAACTGGCGTGCACTGCTCTCCATCAATTCCTAACCACCACAGGGGACTGCACTAGCTGGCATAATTTAAAAGAACCCTTAGGCTATTCTGAGTTCCACACAAGGCAGATTCCTTCCATGGTCAGGCTGAGGCTCAGAGTAGAGGAAAGGTAACTTTTAGAGTCACCTTCCTCTATCCCAACCCTCTCCCCAGGTCCTGCACCAAGCACAGCTTGGCTAGACCCTTGGATTTGGGCTTCAGTTCTGACATCATGAAAAACTGTCATTAAAGCCAACTAGTGTTTTCCTTGATTAAGAGCTAAGAGCCAAATTATGACCTCAGAAGTGTGTACATGGCTCCCCTTGAAGTCCATGAGAGCCGCACAAGGGTAGACTCGGTTCTTGAGACATCCAAGGGTAGCCTCTGTCCTTGAGTAGATACTACAGGATTTGGCCCATGGTCTCTAGAATGCAAAGTCTTACCTCTAAATTAATATCAGTGTCCTCATTAAGTAGTACATATTTATAAACACTGATGGAAAAATATTTGAAAAATGGGTTTAATTCCTTTCTCTGTGTTGTGTATAAAAAAAAAAACTTAGACTACTTCAGCTCTTCTACCTCTATGTATGAACATATTACTACATTTCCTTCTCAGTGGGGAATAGCTAGGATGAAGGATTTTACTGTCCGATTCATCATCCCAGCAATAACTTTTCTCCTATTGTGCTTCACATTTTCTCCCACACCTGTCGAATTTATCTAGACCAGGGGTCAGCAACCTTTGAGAATTGGTGTGCCAAGTCTTCATTTATTTACTGTAATTTAAGGTTTTGCATGCCAGTAATACATTTTACATTTACAGGGGCCGGCGGATGGAACCCCAGACTGGCAGTGGGCTGAGCGGGGCCAGCGTCTGGGACCCCAGCTGGCAGGGGCCAGCGGCCGGAACCCCAGATCGGCAGACAGAACCCCAGACCGGCAGCGGGCCGAGCTGCTCAGCCCGCTGCCGGTCTGGGGTTCCGTCCACCAGCCCCTGCCGGCTGGGGTCCTGTCTGCTGGCCCCGCTCAGCCCGCTCGTTGCCTGGGGTTCTGTTCATCCAGGCAGACAGTGAGCTGAGTGGAGCTGGCAGCCGGGACCTTGGCTGGCAACAGAGTTCCACTAAAAATCGTGCTGCCTTTGGCACGCATGCCGCAGGTTGCCGACCCCTGATCTAGACAGACAGACGCAACAAAAGTGGTCTGCGGAAATGAGGACTTACATCTTTTTGGATGTAATCCAGGCAAACTATCTTCAAGCATTTCTGCCCCATCAGCACTGATCCATGGAGACCAAAACAAGTCTCATTAATTTGGATTTTTAAAAAAAATGTATGTCCTTCCAATTGTGATTAGAAGAAATGTGATTCTAAAAGTCATCAAATAGCAAATTCTGCCTTAAGAAGCTACCTTATGTATTGACACATTTCTATGAAGGAACTATTATCATAGGACCAGTAATGGGGGGAGGGATAGCTCAGTGGTTTGAGCATTGGCCTGCTAAACCCAGGGTTGTGAGTTCAATCCTTGAGGGGGCCACTTAGGGATCTGGGGCAAAATCAGTACTTGGTCCTGCTAGTGAAGGCAGGGGGCTGGACTTGATGACCTTTCAAGGTTCCTTCCAGTTCTAGGAGATGGGATATCTCCATTCATTTAATGCTAATTACTCTAACACTGTGAAAGTAATTCCACTATAGGTTTTTTTCTTTTTTTTAGATACAATACAAGGTAAAGATGACTTGCAAATGCTTTTTTAAAATTGGGTATGCACCCAATTTTTGCTGCTTTATGGTGTTTAAAGGAATTTTGTTTTTTAAAAAAGGTGTTAGGGTTTCTCTTCCTGCTTCTTTTTTGCCTCAGAAATATCAGGAACATCACGTCTCATCTTTCCTAGTGTTGTTGGAGAACTTTTTGGAAATCTCAGAGCAAGTGGGCTGTGATCTCTCACACCTTTGATTAAAGGGGAGAGAGTGTGGAATCTTCACCAAAGTTGACCTTTCTCTAAAATGTTAATTAGTCATTGATGTTAATAGGTGTTAAAAAAATAAACACAAAACCCAAGAGTTATTAACCGTCTATTTAAAATTCCCTCTGAACAGTTCAACATTTACTCTCTTAACTCTTGTGATGCTGTTATTTCACTAGTTTTCCAATTATCATAGACTTATGCAAACTAGACAGGACCTGAATTTCTAATATAAATAATAAGCAAAATAAACTCTTTAAAAACAAACAACAACAACAAAAAAAACCCTTTCATGCCTTATTTATACACTATGAAGAACCAAAGAAGGACACCACCTCAGATTTTTCTTTAAGTAAATATTCTATATGATTACTCCAAAAGAAAGACCACAGGAAATTAAGGAAAGTACAGACCTGATCTTGCAGCCTTTACTAATGCAAGTGGTTCTTACTCATGAAGAAGTCCCTTTTGTTTTGTGTTGGCTCAGGTGTAAAAGAGTAGCAGGATCATAACAGATTTCCCCTTTTAGCGAAACAGCAGCTGAAATTAATCAGGCCATCATCCTGCAAAGAGAACTATGTAGACAGACCCCTACATCCAGGCGTAGCCCAACTGGTCTCAGCAAAAGTCCATGCACATGATTCTAGTTGCAGAATTGGGGTCTGATTTTTTTTATCTATTTATCACATATCCTGCTGTTAAACCAAAAGAGTGATTTAGATTATTGGAATATATCACAGGACACCATGGATCAAAGGCATCATCCAGTTTATGAGTAAACCAAAATTTTTTCCAAGTAAGACTTCTACAAAATCCAACACTGATGTGTACAGGTCTTTATTAGATTTATGTTTTTATGTATGCTATATTTGTATTAATCATCATAAAAAACATGAAACTACAGCTAGTTGAAAAACAAAAACTAAATTTTCACTAAAAAATGCAAAACAATTAGGGTTGTGTTTTTTAAGAATTTTCAAAAGTTGGTTGAAATTTTAAAAGATTTTGACAAGTGCTACTAAAATTATGTTCAAACAAACCATGACAATGCAGGAACAGAAACTGTAACTGTCTCCAATATGATGGGTTTATCTTCACAAATGTGTTGAATTAAATCATGGCCCCAGTGAAGTCAATGACTAAACCCCTACTGACTATAAAGACACCAGGATTTGAACGTCTGTAAAGTGTGATCTGAGCTTCATTGACTTAGATCAGAAGAGCATGAGTACCCGTTGCAATATTAATAGTACTCAGATTGTAGATATTTCACATGTGTTAAATGTAACGATAATGATACTCAGCACATATACAGAATTGTGTATAATAAGAACACTTAGCACTTATTTAGCATTCTCCATCCATAGTTCTCATGTGTGTAAGCATTATTATCTCCAATTTACAGCCAGAGAAACTGAGGCACAGGTTGTTTAAAGTGACTTGATCAAGGTCAAGCAGCAAGTCCATGACACAGTATCAAGTAGAAAATAGTTCTCCGGCCTCCCAATGTCACATCACTTAAAGCTCTATATTTGCTTTGACAGAATGTTGTGGAGGTGGAGAAACATGGGTGTCAACTGCTGAAGGCAGAACTGAGACATAAATTCCTTTGGGCCAACTGAGAGAACTACACACTCATTAAAAGCTCCCACTGAGTGCAATGGGAATTTTTCCTGAGCAAGGACCTCAGGTAAGTGTCAGACCCTTTATGTCATTTACTGACACACTGGAATCTTCAAAAACGCATTCACATTATGAACCAAATTCTGAATGCACCAGGGCCTAGCTGGGATCTTATCTCACATGGCTGTTGTGAAGATTAATTAGTGAATGGTTCTGAAAGTGTATGTGTTACATAAGTGCCAACCATTATAATATAAAGATATATTTTCCTTAAAAACAGACAGGTTATGAAGCATTTTGCCGTAGTGCCCACAGCATTTCCATGACAGTTCCTGATTAGTTACTGTTATCTGTCACTTTATAGATTGGCTGTATTAGTCTAATCCTGTAGATTAGTGCTGATCTGTTCTCACCTCCATCTGGAAAAGTGATCATTCTTATAGAGCTCAAAGAATTGAGAAGACTAGGAGAAATGACACATCCATCCCATTACCTTGTCAATCATCCTCTGAACAATTACATTCATACCCTCACTCCACCCACATGCTCCTACTTAACAGCTTGCAAGATGTGCTGTTGTTTGCCTAATGTGAGAGTACCAATTATTTTTCCAGGAAGGTGGTTCTACAGCCAATGTCTCAGAAATAGTGTGTGCTTAGTTACACTGCGTTCAGTAGGACAATATATGAGTTACAACACAATCAGGCCTGCAGTATCACTCAGGCCTAAAGTTTGAAATTCACTCCATTATATAATTATTCACTTTCCAGTCCTGGATACTTTTGAACTAGTTGCTTAATGGTTTTAAAAAAAAAAGATAAACTATCTTAATGTGATCTACTTTCCCCTCTCTCTACAAATGTTTGTGTTGATAGTGTGTTTTAGAGAGTTTGGAGCCTTGGAATAAGAGATACAATTGATGGTCTTTATGGGCTGCATCAAATGGTGGATTTACAGCAGTTGGAAATGTATTGAGCAAGGGTAGGAAAATGGGGGAAAACCTGGTTTGCTTCCTTGGTAACAAAACCTACAGCACAGCAGGCGACTACAGCATGATAATTAGGGAATTACAGCTGTTAGTCACAGAAAATATGCTGCAGTTGTGGGTCAGGGACCTAAGGTCATGGCACAGGAAGCAAAATTGTAATTTAGAGGCTGTGAGGAACTTGCTGCATACATTAGCCGCCTTGCTACTTAAGGCATCTCTACACCTGTTCCTCATGGCGGAAATCAAACACAGACAAAACACACGCCAAAGACATATAATGATCTGCCTATCACTATGCTGATTTGATTTATAAAAGGAACATTATACTGCCCTGGAAAAAGACAGTAATAGAAAGGTATTTTGTATGTGTTTAAAAAGACAAATTCTTCTTTTAAAACAATTTTCTTTAGTTTCTATTTTTCCTTCATCTTTATTTTCCTGTAAGCTTTTAGGATTTTCTTATACGTTCTGGCTCTTCAAGACTTTCAGACAATACAGACTGGGAAGTTCTCCTTTTCCTTTTTCAGTCTATATCAACTCAAATAAAATGATACTGCAATCTATGGATTTTTTCCTGAAATTAGTAGAGATGTGGTCTCTTACGACACCTGGCAAGTGAATTGTCTAAGTGGTATATCTGTAATTTGGTTTATCTATAATTTCTATGATTTTTAAGTTAATATTGGTAATATTTTCCTGTTGCTAAGTAAATATTGGAATCAAACCATTTCACTAAAATCATCTTCTCTGGCTGCATAATATTAATGAGGGCAAACGTAACAGAAGGAAAGAAATCGGTAAATGGGTGGGCAAACTTCTGTGTAGCTATGGGCAAATCTGACTTAATTTTATAGTGTAATCTAAATTATGCTGACGTACAGCCACTGCAGTAATTAAATCACTTTTGCATGTCCACACTATGCTCCTTGTGTCAGCAGTGCATGTCCTCACCACGAGCGCTTGCACCAATTTAACTGTCAGTGTGGGGCTTTGTGGGAAGGCTTCTGAAAGCCAGCAAGTCTATGTAAGAAACTGCATTGATCTAACTATGTCAACCTAAGCGGTATGCCTCTCATGGAGGTTGAGTTAAGTCGGCATAGCGGGCGAGTTACATTGGCAGGAGCAACATTTTAGTGTAGTGTAGACCAAGCCTCTGGATATGAATATAGATCAAACAATAAATACACCAGGAAGAAAAAAAAGATATGGAAAGATTTGCACACAAAAAAAGTTAAGCATGTAAAAAATATGGTAGAACAAGCAAAATGCACAAGGTGTAAAACTAAGCCAAGATTTTCAACAGAGCCTTAGGGAGTTAGGATCCCAAATTCTATTGAAATTCAGCTTCTTAGGCTCTGTTGAAAGCCCCATACCTAAAGAATATATTCTAAAGTACAAAGTCTTGAATGGAGCCACGAGTTAGCAACTGTAAGGCAATGACAATAAGGCCCATAAGAAATAGCATTAGTAAATTATTGACAAAAAAGGTGCAGAGTTCATTGCCAAAGGATTCAAGTTCTGATCCTGCAGTCCTCACAGAGCACACTCCCGTTTGCTACAGTGGATGCTTTGTGTGAAGACTGGGCCCTAAATCAATTCTAATCCTATGATAAATGGTTATAAAATGGACTGGGGAGGGGTAAGGGGTTATAAAATACCTTGGGATGAAAGAGCAAACACTAAAGGAAATCAGGAGCTAGTATTATACTGCACTAAGGTAACTATCTACTTTTAAAATGGAAACAGATTCTGATCTCAGTTACACGAGAATAAAACTGAAATATCTGTATTAAAATAAAATGAGCTACTCTGGATTTATCCAAGTGTAACTGAGTGCAGAATCTGGCCTGCAGTTGTTAATTGTAGAACAAAGCTATCAGTTTTATTATGGCCTAATGCCATGATGTGCCAGGTATCTCCTGAGAGAAGTTGAGCTATCTCAGCTCCCCGAGTTCAGTGTGAGCTGATAAGTTCCAGCTAGGGTTGCCAACTTTCTACTCACACTAAACCAAACACCCTTGCCCTGCTCCCTGCCCCACCCCTCCTCCTCTGAGGCCACGCCCCTTCTCTGAGCCCCCACCCCCGCTCACTCCATCCCCCTTTCTGTCGTTCGTTCTCCCCACCCTCACTCACTCGCTCATTTTCAACAGGATAGCTCAGTGGGTTGGGATGTGGGAGGGGGTGAGGGCTCCGGCTGGGGCTGCGGGTTCCGGGGTGGGGCCAGAAATGAGGAGTTTAGATGCGGGAGGGCCTCTGGGCTGAGGCAGTTGGTGGGGATGTGGGAGGGGTGAAGTCTCTGGCTGAGGGTGCACGCTCTGGGGTGGGGCTGGGGATGAGGGGTTTGGGGTGCCAGACGGGGCTCCAGGCTGGGGGGTGGAGCCGAGGAGTTCAGAGTATGGGAGGGGGTTCCTGGATAGGCAGAGGATTGGGGTGTGGGAGGTGGTACGGGCTCTGGGCTGGGGTGGGGGTTTCGGGCTGGGACTGAGGGGTTCAGGGTGTGGAAGGGGTCTCCAGGTTGGGGTGTGGGTGGGTGGGTGAGGGCTCTGGCTGGGGGTGCGGGCTCTGATGTGGGGCCAGGGATGAGGGATTTGGGGTGCAGGAGAGGGCTCTGGGCTGGGGCTGAAGGTTTTAAAGTGCGGGGGGGGGTCCTCTGTGCTGGGGGAGGGGATTGAGATGTGGGAGGGTGGGAGGGCTCCAGCTGGGGGTGAGGGTTCCGGGGTGGGGCCAGAAATGAGGAGTTCAGATGCGGGAGGGCCTCTGGGCTGAGGCAGTTGGTGGGGATGTGGGAGGGGTGAGGTCTCTGGCTGAGGGTGCACGCTCTGGGGTGGGGTTGGGGATGAGGGGTTTGGGGTGCAGGAAGGGGATCAGGGCTGGGGCAGGGGGTTGGGGTGCAGGCTTCAGGAGGCACTTACCTCAAGCAGCTCCTGGAAGCAGCAGCATGTCCCCGCTCCAGCTCCTACATGAAGGCGCAAACAGGCAGCTCTGCACATCACCCCGTCTGCAGGCACTGCCCCTGCAGCTTCCATTGGCCACTGTTCCTGGCCAATGGGAGCTGAGGAGCTGGCACATGGGTCGGGGGCAGCGTGCGGAGTCCTTTGGCTATCCCTACACCTAGGAGCCAGAGGGGGGACATGCCGCTGCTTCTGGGAGCCACACGGAGCCATGCCCCAGTGTACCACCGACCAGATGTTTAATGGCCCAGTCAGCGATGCTGACCGGAGCTGCCAGGGTCCCTTTTTGACCTGGCATTCCGGTTGAAAACCAGACAGCTGACAACCCTAGTTCCAGCATCCCTTGAAGAAACAGTTATCTTCTGCTATTTTGGGGGCACATATTGGAACCATTTGACTGATTTCTGCACCTCAGAGACCTACACAAGGCCACAATAGATCAGAAGCTATGGTTTCCAGGGGTTTGTCTAGATAGACATTTTCCATTGGACTGGGGCCTTAGGTTGTTTTCCATGTGACTTTGCAATCCTCTGGTTACCTGAGAACTGCTTAACAACATCTATTACAACATGTGTGTGTCTGATCCAGTGCACCTAATGCTCCAATAATAAATATGTGGGTGAAACCTGACAATCACTACACTCTCAAATGAACTTGCATAGGAAAACGATAAAGGACAAAAACACCCTGTCACCTGTGGGTGAACACTTTTCACAAAGTGATCACTCTATCTCTGACTTATCAGTCCTCATCTTCAAAGGAAACTCGCATAACACTTGCAAAAGATGAACATGGGACTTCACATTCATAACTGTGCTAGACAGTAAAATTCATGGACGGAATAGAGACACTGGATATATGGCTTATTACAACAATCTATAACCCCTTCACCTTCAAGAGTCCCTTGAAATACGTGTTAACTACTTTTACTAAACAATCTGTTCCAGCCTGTATTTAGCTGTGACATGCTATCAGGTTGCCCAGACCTGAAGAAGAGCTCTATGTAAGCTTGTCTCTCTTACCAACAGAAATCGATCCAGTAAAAAATATTACCTCACCCAACTTGTATCTCTGGTTCTTTATTGTCATTCCACAAAATAAAACCAAGGATGAGTTTTGGAAGTGATGCACTCCACATCCGCTTCTAATTTGCCTTCCTTAAAGTTCCCTCCGTCATAGTCTGTTGTTTAATGTTTAGTTTTTATTTATTATTTCAATATCTAACCAATTCTGAAGAAACATCTCTCATGGCTCTAGGTGCATTTGACACAATCAAAGGACAATGGCATAAAAGTAAAGCTAGCAGCTGCCCCACACTCCCAATCCAGTAAATAAGAAAATAACCAAACTAGATATGAAATCAGTCCCAAATATCAACCCTTAGGAAAGGATATATAAAAAGGTTTGTTTGTTTGTTTGTTTGTTTGTTTGGGGGGGAACAGGTGGAGATTTTCAAAAGGCAAAAAATGCAAATTAGGCACCCAATTCTCATTGACTTTCAATGGGAGTTTGGGACCTATCTTCTCTCTGGGTATTTGAATGTCTACTCCTATGTGAATGCATGGGTTTTGCAGCATGGTCTGAAGGCCAACAGATTCAGGCTATTTCATGCCAAGATGTAGGTAGTAAATTCCAGAACTGAAGGCCCCTCATGGGAAATGCCCTGCTACCATCTCCCTTTATGTTTGCTTATTTTGATTTCTAATAACCAAAGATGCCCATGCACAAGTTCTGAGTGACCTGACAACTAATAAAAATCAACACACACTCAGCTAGCCTCGTTTGTTCTTCAAAGCAGCAACTTTAATATAAACATATTAACACCCCAATATTGCCAGACAGTAGCTCAGACTCCCCTAGTTCTCCTCAAAGGTCAGTCACATGCCATAAAGATTGACAAAATCAAGCTACTTTGGACTGGGACAGGGGGCCATTCCAGAGCCCTGGGGCCCTCACAGAGAACATCTTCCCACCAGCCTCATCATTATTATAACACAGAAATAGCATGAGTGCTTCTGCTGATCACAGCTCAGATAGGATGTCGTGGCTAGAGAGGTGTGTCTGAAATCCAAGCCATTTGGGGCTTTAAGTCAAAATCAGTACCTTCAACTCCACCTGGATGCCAGTATCCTATATTGTTAATTCTAGAGGCAAATGACAAACATGCACCCTCAACTAAAGGGGCAGATATACACCTGACCAGATCTTTCAGTTGCTTTCCTCAGCTTAACAGCATTGCCTCCGTCTGATCAAGACAGAGCTTCAGGAAGCAACCTCTCAACAAAATACTTTGCTGTGCTGAGAAATCAGGTCAAGTGCTAGAGTTCAGGTCTTTTCTGCATCAGTTCTAATCGCCAGCAAACTGGCCTAGGCAAGAGCCTTCTGCCTCCTCATATCTAAGAGCTACAATTCAGAACACAACCTAGACATACAGCCTCCTCCAAATGTAGCACCCAGCATATGGCACTGATGTAAGTAGGAACAGGATTTCCTAATAAAATTGTTTCATAGGAACAAATATAACTAAAGGTGGACCTGAACCCCAGTGTACTAAAGTACAGTTGAACATGCAGCTCAACTAGCATGAGCTGAAATTTAAAGGCTAAATGTTTCATTAGTGTAAAACCTCCTTAGGCAATATGTTAATGTGTAGTTCTGAGAATGGTGTGATGAGTCACCGGCTAAAATACCCATTTGATAAAGCATCTATCTTGTTGCTACTTGCTGTGCAGTAGTTTCTCACCCAGGAATTTAAGTATTTGCCGGACTTTGCTGTGATACAACATAAGTTTTGGTAAATTTTCATTCAAGCCCAACAGTGCCTAGTGCTCCTTTTTAGCAAAGTGAATAAATAATATTTAAGGATAGAGCTATCCCTCCCCATGTAGTTTATCACTAAAGGGGAAGAGCCACTCAGCATCTGTTTCTTTGGAAGCAATAAATTACTTCCAGCATTACAGCTGTTTGTTATGGCAGCAGAAAGACACTAGTTCTCACCAATAAAAGTGTGTCAGATGACACAGCCGCTAAATATACCTGATGAACATCAACTTGATTCTTTCACATCTGATCCAATTTCTCTCTTTGGTGGGGCCAGCTAATATTTCATTAGACACTTGCAAAGAAAGCTCCTTGATATGCAGATTTTAGTTTAAGTACTGGGTGTGGGAGAAGGAGAGCTTCAGGTGAATGGGATGTAATGGAAAGGGATCCAACCCAGAACCAACCGTATTTTAAACCAGCATTTCATGGGAAACTAACACAGCAAGCTGCTGGTATATTAATAATGTGCTGAACTAACAGGATGCAGCCAAAGCTGTAAAGTTTATTTCTGCAACACTACAGCAGCTGTTAGTGTGAAGTAAAAGCTTGTGAAGTGGGCTCATGTATTGCACACTACTAATCTGAAAACTATTGGCACAGAATTCCACCCCGAATCCCTGCTAAAACAAACACCAAAAAGTTTCTGCAAGCCCATTGAGTACAACTGAGAATATTTCCATCGGGAATAATGCCTGGGCTTCACTGTGGTTGCTCTTACGCAGGTAGGTCAGGAACCATGGTCCAGCAGGGGGACAGAAGGTGGTAGTGCTCACCCATGGCATGGTCTGCTTCTGAAGGTAGCCCCAGCACTGAGGCAGCCAGAATACCTACACGCCATGCCCCTCTGTGGCCAGATCCTGAGCTCATGGAAATTGGCTTGGGTGAACCTACTCCAGTTTACACCAGCTGATTAGCTTGTTGCCCTTATGTGTCTAATGAAAATACATATGTAGACGTTTAAAGCAGGTTTCAGGGAATTCAGTTCCTCCCGATATTTGCCTTTCAGGAGCTGATTTTAGGATTCTTTGTTTCCTTTGCAGGAGTTGAGGTAATGAGATCAGAAACCCATCAGGCTATTTCTCCGTGCTGCCTGAGCTTCTTTCAGTTGTCAGCACTTATGAGGGAAGATCCTGAACTTATGCCTTGCCAGGGACATACCAGCAGCATTTAGAGGGGAAACATGGGATTCTGAACTCACATCTCGGTAAGATCAGTGAGGGGGCAACTGATTTGAAGGTATTTCCTTTTAAGTTATAACTCATCATTTCTAATGCCTTGTAAGCAGACTGTTAGTTATGTTTAAAGCATGGGAGTCAGAGGATCTCGGCTCTGGTTCTAGAAATGCACAAACATCTTGAGTGACCGAGTTGGAACGAAAGATTGTGCCTTGAGGCACAAGCCTGAATAAGGAGCAGTGTGTAAGCTGCAAGGGTGCCCTGGGATAGATCGTGCCACCAGGCAGCCCTCTGAGATGCAATTGCTTCAGTGCACTCTTGCATTGGGGATGGGGGGGTGGGGAAGTGATCTATTACTACAGGGCCCAGAACGCACTCTTCATCTGTGTCCACCCAGCTCTGTTGACCGGTATGTAACATGTTCCGGGTGCAGAGCTATGGTTCCACCGGCTTGTTCACAGGAGCCAACACCAGCGGTGCTGCCCTTGCTTTTCCCTTGTATCCAGTGCTGTGATTCAGTCAGGTCAAATGCAGCCATGCAGGTGTGGTGGACTGATGTAGGGCCTTATTCCCTGGCATGGCCATGTTAGACCCAGCTGCGAATGCAGTAACTTTGTGATTGAGTTTTCCCATGTGTAAAATGGAGATAGTACTTCCCTGCTGTACCATGGGGCACTGTGAGGCTTAATTAATTAAATTTTGTAAAACACTTTGAGATCCTTGAATGGAAAGTCCTAGAGTAATGCAAACTATTGTAATCCAGCCGGCTATCTATAGAATTCATGGTTGTCACTGTGCTGAATACCCTGGGTCCTTGGAACTTCTAAGAGCACAAGAACCTTCTACTTCCACGAAAGGAGAACCTCCACTAGCTGTTAGAACTATGGCCCCAATTCTGAACCCTGCCCCATGCAGACAGATCCCTCTGTAAATGCATAGCAGAGCAATTTGCTTGCTAGATTAGGACCTGAAAGGCTAATCACACACAGATGAGCACTTGTGATTCTATCCAATAGATGGCAGCAGTTGTCTTTATGGTTGAATGACGTAGTGATTTGCCATTAGAATAAAAGGTAGTGGTAGGACCATATCTCCATTACAGTGCCTGAGGAGGTCCATGCATACACCATTGTCTGTTATTCAATCAGAGGCATGCATGTTTTGTACAAAATGGAAAACTAGGTACCCCCACCTGAATTATTATTATTATTATTTTTAATTCCAGATAGATAAGCTCTCTGGAGGAGGGATAGTCTTTTCATTATGTGTGTACAGCACATGGTACAATGGGGGTGCTAATACCTGGCTGGGGCCTCTAGAAGCCACTCCTATACAAGTAATAAATAATTAATAATTCCGATGAGATCCCTCTGTATATTGTGTAAATGACAAGTTATGTTAGATGCTAGTGAGAGGCTGAAAAGAGGCCATTCAAGATATTGTAAGTAACGGTAAAGAACAAGCAAACACAGAAGCTACTACGGTTTATTTCATGACTTTCTTAATCTTTAAGTAATCCACCCCTGCCCCCCCGAGCAACTCTATTATGAGGATTATCTAATGGAAAAGACCATTGACTTGAAGAGAACATTGCAATTCATGGTAAAATTCCATTACGCTTTCTATTGGGTGTGTCCAATTACTTCCAGTATAAATTAACTAGGCAGTTGGGTGTACGTTTGCTTTTCATAACTTCATATAGATAATTATAATTACTGTTGAATTCATGTTTTCTTTAAGGGAGCAATGGTTTCACATGAAATTAAGGTGACAGAGTTTGCAAATTATTCATAGTTCTGTCACAAGATAGAATTATCTCCAATCCTATAGAATCATTCAAATTTCCTCCAAATTCCATTGCCAGATCCAATACTCTTAAGTAATGTCAGTGAATGTTAAGCTTTGAGATATACCCATTGTTTTATTTGCATTGCCACCATGAAGTATCTCAAAGTATTACTTAAGAACTGCACAGTAACTGCAGATACATAGAAATTAACTGATGGATGGCTGTGTCACCCTTACTAAGAGAAAAGATACATGGCACTAATAAGAAATCCATGAAAATAAATTCACACCTGGATCACTTGATGATTACCTGTTCTGTTTATTCCCTGTGGGGCATCTGGCATTGGCCACTGTCGGAAGACAGGATACTGGGCTCGATGGACCTTTGGTCTGACCCAGTATGACCATTCTTATGACCAAATCATACTGAAAATTCTCCAGTGGACCATGAATGTTTCATTTGGTGAACGTTAGCTTCAGCTCCTTTAATTGGTTCATACCCTAGAATATACATATTCTACACACACATTGTGTGTGTGTGTGTGTGTGTGTGTGTGTGTGTGTGTGTGTGTGTGTGTGTTTTATAAAAAGGTATGGTATCCCTGTATTTTATGTAACAGCATCTATCTTGCTGCTCATTAGCAGACATTTTTAGCTGGTTCAGTTTTTTTGTTCTTGGAAAACAACTTACACCAGCAAACATTAGCTGATATTTTCAAAGCAATCCAGAAGATTTAGCCAACATCTTCTCTACCAAATGATAGAGTTGGAAATATCCAATTGGATAATGCACGGCAAGTCCACGCATAAAGCAGGAAGAACACTATTCAGTAGTGTTAAACAGGGGCAACTCTATGTATTTTGCCGCCCCAAGCATGGCAGTCAGGCAGCCTTTGGTGGCATGCCTGCGGAAGGTCCACCGGTCCCGCGCCTTCGGCATACTCACCAACGAATTGCCGCCAAAACCGCAGGACCGGCGGACCTCCTGCAGGCATGCCACCGAAGGCAGCCTGACTGCCGCCCTCACAGCGACCAGTAGGGCCCCCTCCGCAGCTTGCCGCCCCAGGCACGCGCTTGGTGCGCTGGTGCCTGGAGCCGCCCCTGGTGTTAAAAATACTTTGCAGTTATATTGTGCCTTTCTTCAGAAGATTTCTATGCATTTTACAAATATAATCACTAAGTGTGATAATACCAGTGGGAGTAGAAGTTGTTATGCCCACTTTACAGACAGTTAAACTGAGGCACAGGCAGTGAAATCCTGGCCTTTTTGAAGTCAATGGTGAAACTTCCATTGACTTCAATGGGGTCTGGATTTCAACCAGAGAATATACATGATTTGCCCAATGGATTGAGGATGATACATTCAAACCGGTGGAACTCATTACCACAAGATCTCATTGAGACCAAGAGCTTAGCAAGATTCAAAGACGTTAGACATTTATATGGCTAATATCTAGGAGTTACAATAATAAATACTTTAAAAAATGTGGAAGGGATATAAACCCATCATGCTTCAGAGCATAATCTAAGCTTTTTGCGGGGTTAGCAGGTAAATTTGATAAGGGCAGATTATCCCATATCCGCCAACTGCAGGGTTTCTTGCACTTGCCTCTGAAGCATCTGGTTCTGGTCAGTGAAGAGCTACTGGACTAGATGAACCACTGCTCTAACCAGTGATGGCATGAATGATACACAGAAGCCTCTTTTGAGAATTTCACTGCTATGTGTATGCTTAAAATCTGTGTGAGCAGCCATGCTCTGTTTTGGCCTACTTTGCAGCTTGTCTGGCTGCACACTTCAAAAACAGACCTGCAAAGAGGGGCAAGTGTCTGATAGCTCCAGAATACACTTGCACATGTTTTGTCTGTCGTTGGGCCCCATGTTTTTTTACCCTGTTCACAGACTAAATTTTATTCCAAATATTTGCTAAATCTCTTTCCAACACGGTGAATCTCTAACTCTGCCTTCTCACAGTCGGGTGGAGAACCAATCCAGGTATGCAACATTCCAGAATGAACCCTGAATACATGTCAAAGATGAAATGAGACAAGAATGTTGTTGGCAATGGTGAGACCTTTAGGGCTTTCTCAGACCAACTTGTCATTAAGTATAAGACTCACAGGAGAAATGCTGAAGAAGAGCCAGGCTCCACCTTACTAGTGCTGTACAGTGACAGCTAAAGAGAGAGA
Organism: Malaclemys terrapin pileata; assembly: GCF_027887155.1. Lineage (NCBI taxonomy): Eukaryota > Metazoa > Chordata > Testudines > Emydidae > Malaclemys > Malaclemys terrapin. The sequence continues at coordinate 49,836,606 of NC_071508.1, read as the reverse complement.
CAGCTGAGCTCTTCATTGCTTTTATTGTCTTGAAACAACTATTTTCCAGGCTAATCAGAATTTAGCACTAGGCTGGGTGCTTTTGTTAGCACTGAGTTTCATACAAAAATGCTAGTGAGACTGCATAATGTTTAAGCATCCATTGTTAGCAGGCCTAGCTAGATTTTGATGTAAAGAGAATTTTGCCATGATACTCCTTTTTATTCAAGGCAAAGCATTAACCATAGTCCACACTGGAAGTTCTCAAAGAAGCAGTTTTTTCATAGTGGGGAACCCTTTTGGAAAAAACATGTTACCACATAGGGCCTGCTACTGACTCCAAGGGAAGCAGGACTGGGCCAGCTCTGTTTCCTACATGAATGGAGGCTATAATATTGTGAACATGATACTCTTAAGCCCTATCCACACTATAGACTAAATTCTACCTCATTTTGAATGGGCACATTAGGGCCATGAGCCTAAACCATATAAGTCGATGGAAAGACCTCCATTAGGTCCTGTAGGTCTTGGATCAGACTCACAGAGAGTTTGAAGATGCAGGGAGTCTCTGCTCTAACTGCCACCCCCAGACAGGAAGCAGAATGGTGAGCTATCATTTCTCTCAGCACTAGGCAGGGGCTTGGCTACAGCACCTGGTGTGGCTCCAAAAAGGCGTGCCCATGTACATCAGGAGACTTACCAAGTCCCTGTGTTCAAGCCTTGCCTTCTCTGTTTCTGGATCAGCAACAGAGCTCAGTGAACACTTTTTCGTCTGTCAGTTCTGCCTAACCCAGAGGTGGGCAAACTATGGCCTGCAGGCCACACCTAGCCCGCGGGACCCTCCTGCCCAGCCCCTGAGCTCCTGGCCCAGGAGGCTACCCCCCAACCCCTCCCCCGGTGTTTCTCTTCCCCCGCAGCTTCAGCTCGCGCTGCCGCCGGCGTAATGCTCTGGGTGGCGGGGCTGCGAATTCCTGGGGCAGCGCAGCTGCAGAGCCCAGCCTGACCCGGTGCTCTGTGCTGTGTGGTGGCGATGGCGTGGCTGTAGTGCCGCCAGCCACCAGTGCTCCAGGCAGCGTGGTAAGGGGGCAGGGAGTGGGGGGAGGTTGGATAGAGGGCAGGGGAGTTCAGAGGGGGTGGTTGGAGTGTGGATAGGGGTCGGGGTGCTCAGAGGGTGAGGAACAGGGGGGTTGAATGGGGGTAGGAGTCCCGGGGAGGCAGTCAGGAATGAGAGGAGGGGATGGATGGGGCAGTCAGGGGTGAGGGTTCCAGAGGCAGTCAGGGGACAGGGAGAAGGGATGGTTGGATGGGGCAGGGGTCCTGGGGGGGGCAGTCAGGAATGAGTGAGGGGGTTGAATGGAGTGGTGGGGGGCAGTCAGGGGCAGGGGTTCAAGGGGCAGTCAGGGGACAGGGAGCAGAGGGGTGGATGGGGCAGGGGTCCTGGGGGGGCCGTCAGGAAACAGGGAGGTTGGATGGGGCAGGAGTCCTGGGGGGCGGATAAGGGGTGGGGGCCGGGCCACGACCCCCTCCCCTAACCAGTCCTCCATACAATTTCCAAAACCTGATGCAGCCCTCAGGCCAAAAAGTTTGCCCGCCCCTGGCCTAACCGGTTATAGATGTAATAAGCCTCCACTGACACAGCATCAGCAGACTCGGATTACCGTTCTGTGGGTTTTGAGCTGTTGGATGCTGGAAATGCAAGTGCAAGCCAATGAAGAGGTCAACAGCGATGACAGGAAAGGAATGGGCCAGAATAATAGGACACAGAAAATACCCACCAATGATTAGCAGCAGTGACTTCTGCAGAATAGTCTGTCATCTTGGGATCTGATCCTACACCACAGAAGTCAATGGGAGCTCTGAGATTGACATCAGTGGATGCAGGATTGAACCCTTCATACACAAATGGAAGATCTCCTTCGGCTTTTGCACTTAATCCACTCTAAACTTGCACATTTGATTCTCTTCCCTAGGTAAAACCATGGGGCAGGAAAACAGTCCACACCACAAGACTGTGTGGCTGTTTGTCTGTACATCTGTTTGAAACATAATTTCTCTCCATGCTCTCTTCAGAGTCCACCTTCCTGGGTTTTTTAAGTGTTTTGGTTTCCCACCAACCAGCAGGAGGCTTCCAAGCTGTCACAACAGTCTTAATCCAGTGGAAAATGATTTTATTGTTGGAAGTAGTGCAGAGTGTGAAAGTTGCATGACAGATGGGATTGAACACGGAAAAATAGTCTCTTAGGGAGAAGCAGATTTGAGCATTAGAACTAAGTTCACACAAGGAGTGTTGGCTGAGAGTCAAAGGTAAGATTATGATCACATTGACCATTTGATTCTCATCTTAGTATCAGGTCTGTTGACCATAGTTTAATGCAAAGACAAAGACCATCTATTATGAACCATGAAGAACATTTATAGATAACAGAGTCTTCCAAATGTGCTCTAACACCCCAAAGATCTACATGGGCTCAATACTTTTTAAAAAATTAAAGAAATTACTTTTTATTGAAACTTTTGGGGAATTGACCAATTCCAAAACCATGCATTTTTTAAAAAACTACAACTATAGATCCAAAAACTCTGAAAAGGGGTGTAGATGGTACACCTGCAATAAAGGTAACATCAAGGTTCATTTTCTACAAGCCAAGAGATTATGCTTAAGTTTTCATCTTCAGAAATTTTGTGATCATTTCTAATGAGTTAAAGAGACACTTTCATACTTGTTAGGCTCTGAACTTCTAAGAAACCCATATATGTAAGAAAAGCTTTAAATATTTTTAGGATGCCGTCCCTAGCATATCAAGGGATGATTCCAAGAAGGATCCAAGGCTATCACAAGTTTTCTGGGCCTGCCAGCAAACTCATCCTCAGGGCCATGCTGGGTAGGTATTTCAGAGATGGGTCTTGATGATCTTTCAGGTTTCAGAGTAGCAGCCGTGTTAATCTGTATCCGCAAAAAGAAGAACAGGAGTACTTGTGGCACCGGTGCCACAAGTACTCCTGTTCTTCTTTTTGATGATCTTTCAGTATGTTGGGCAGGCAAGTATAGAATATATGCCATATCATTCTCAAATCTTTATGTAAATGCCACTTAAAATTGCTACCCTGACAAAGTTTGGAATATTAGACCAGACAGACTTTACTCCTGGAGAATTGTTTTAGAATCCCTTACAATTTCTGGCATTTTACAGATGTGTGGATTCTCTTTTGGCTTACACCACTACCCAGGGTAAAAAACAAAACACCACAATATTTCACACCTTCCATGATTCTTGTCATTCACTGGCATATTCCTGTATGGATCTCTGTTGGACTGTCATGCTCCATGCCTTCCTATTGCATCCTAGGAGGGATTAAGGGTAAGAGCCCATGAGAAAACAGGCTGGTGAATCATTGAAACCAAAGACTACCTGCAAACAGGGGTGGGTGGAGGGATGAAGTGTTCCTTGTACATCATTAGAAACAGTGTCATATGTGTACTCCCTAGTAAAATAAAGTAAATTCTTCACAGTGTACACAGCATTGCTGGGAGACAGTGATTAGAGGAGAAGCCTCATGCTATACATGTGATGAAGCTATGTAAGCATAGTCATGCTGTATGTATATTAGATATCTACATGTCTCAGGATGCTGCTTGGAATGTTTATAGTTAAGGTTTCAGGTCAGCTTTCATCGAAAGATTCCTGTTTTCACTCACTGATAGCTTACTCAAAATGTTTTATGGTTGCTCGCACTTCCCTTGAGTAGCTAGCTCTTCTAGGCCAGCATGATTCTAGTCTTCTGCTATAATTTTCAGTCCTTGCAGAGCACGAATGTTATAGGTCTCTTGTCTTCACATTCCCCCTCTTGCTTACCTCACTCTTTCTCAATGGGTTCAGGTGAAGAGTACATTGATCTGGGTCTTTGCAGGTTGAGGCTAGTGCTCAAAGCCTTGTCTTCTTTTCCTATGTATATCCAGACTCTTGTGTATGCTTGTTGGTAAAGGGGACAACAGGCTGGCTTGCCATAGGATATGGCAGGTGGCCAAAGATTCATCCCCTCTTGGAGGAGTCCATTGTTCCCCCACATCTACTCCTTTTTTTTTTTTTTTTACAGCTTTTCTTCTTGGACATCTCAGCACAGACTGACTCATGTTTCAAAAATGTACTACTAATTCCTTTTCACATTTCTCCCAGTGTATGAGAAGTGAGGAGACAGAATGGCTGATTGATTATTATTACTTGGCACTTCCATTGTACCTTATATCCAAGGATCTTAAACACACTTTACAAATATTAACTAAATAAGCCTCATAACACCCTGCTTGTAGTTCGTAAGAGAGATGGGCTCATGTCACCCACCACAAAAATCCAGCCACCAACTCTGGGGTAGAACACAACAGCTGTTTGACACCACACAGCACAACAGTTTAGGGAGGGTTGTGATTAACCTTTGGCTGAATCCTCTTAGCTCCAAACTGTGTAAATGCACACATTGCATTTGCTCTGTTCTTTCCTCTTCCATCTGCAGAAATCTGGTGTGTTCTCATCAATTTACTGCACTTACAAAATTCTGAATCATGGAACAGAGACTATGGGGAACTTTTCTGATGTTAAAAATCAGTCCATGCTTCTGGGCTATCTTTATTCTTCTGTCTTTCATTTTGGCCATTGCCTGTGTGACCCAGACTAGTGGCAGTTAATTCAGAAAGGACTTCTGTTGAGATGTCAGGTAGATATATTTATTGTGTACCTATTCACAAGACAGATGTACTCCAGCCATATTTTAGATCACTAGGGCTCACAGTTAAACTAAAAGGAGTTCATGAAGTTTTATGTTTTTCTCTCTTGAAACACTCATTTCAGCCAGCCCCTTAGAACCTGAGCCTATGTAAAAGTATATTGAGGCAAGTCACGTGCAACTACTATGACACTCCTCTTCCTTTCATTATTATTTATTTGTATTTTAGGTGACCCCTCATAATGCTACTGTGACTGGGCCCCCATTGTGTTAGTCATTGTACAAACACATAAGAGACAGTCCCATGCCCCACTGAGCTTAAGAACATAATAATGGTCATACTGGGTCAGAGCAATGGTCCACCTAGTCCAATATCCTGTCTTCCAACAGTGGCTGGTGCCAGATGCTTCAGAGGAAATGAACAGAACAAGGCAATTTATTGAGTGATCCATTCCTGTGGTCAAGTCCCAACTTTCTAGCAGTCAGAGGTTTAGGGTCACCCAGAGCATGGGGTTGCATCCCTGACTATCTTGGCTAATAGCCATTGATGAACGTATCTAATTCTTTTTTGAACCCAGTTATACTTTTGTCCTTCACAACATCCCATGGCAACGAGTTCCACAGGTTGACTGTATGCTCTGTGAAGAAGTACTTTCTTTTGTTTGGTTTAAACCTGCTGAGCATTAATTTAATTGAGCGACACCTGGTTCTTATGTTATGTGAAGGGGTAAATAACACTTCCTTACTCACTTTCTCCACCCATTCATGATTTTATCATATCTCAATTTACTCATCTGTTTTCTAAAATGAAGACTCCCAGTCTTTTTAATCTCTCCACAGATGAAATCTTTTCCAGACCCCTAATAATTTTTGTTGCCCTTCTTTGTCTTTTTTCCCTATTCTATATCTTTTTTGAGATGGGGCTACTAGAATGGCACACAGTATTCAAGGTGTGGATATACGATGGATTTACAGAGTGGCATTATGATATTTTCTGTCTCATTATCTATCCCTTTCCTAATGATTCCTAATATTCAATTAGCTTTTTGAATGCTGCTGCAAACTGAGCACATTTTCACCCATCGCCAAGATCTCTTTCTTGAGTAGTAACAGCTAATTTAGACTCCTTCATTTTGCATATATAGTTGGGATTATGTTTTCCATTGTGCATTATTTTGCATTTATCAGCATTGAATTTCATCTACCATCAGCTTTGGACTTAAATATGTTGAAGAATTTTGTATCATCTGCAACTTTCGCCACCTACTTGTTTACCCCTTTTTCAAGATCATTTATGAATATGTTGAATAGCACTGGTCCCAGTACAGATCCTTGGGGAACCCTGCTATTTACCTCTCTCCACTGTGAAAACTGACCATTTATTCCTACTCTTTCTTTCCTAATTTTTAGTTAGTTACTGGTCTATAAGAGGACCACCCCTCTTATCCCAAGATTGCCTACTTTGCTTAAGATATTTTGGTGAGGGATCTAGTCAAAGGCTTTCTGAAAGTCCAAGTACACTATATCCACTATATCACTCTTGTCCTCATGTTTGTTGACACTCTCAAAAATTCTAATAGATTGGTAAAGCATGGTTTCCCTTTACAAAAGCTGTGTTGATGCTTCCCCCAACAAATTGTGTTTATCTATGTGTCTGATAATTCTGTTCTTTACTATAGTTTCAACCAATTTACCTGGTACTGAAGTTAAATTTACTGGCCTGTAGTTGCCAGGATTACCTGTAGAGCCATTTTAAAAAATTGGCATTACATCAGCTATCCACGTGTCATCTGATACAGAGGCCGATTTAAGCAATAGATTACATAACACAAATATAGTTCTGAAATTTCATATTTGAGTTCCTTCAGAAGTCTTGGATGAATACCATCTGGTCCTGGTGACTTATTACTGTTAACTGTATCGGTTTGTTCCAAAACCCCTTCTATTGACAGCTCAATCTGGGACAGTCCCTCAGATTTGTCACTTAAAAAGAATGGCTCAGGTGTGGAGATCTCCCCCATATCCAATAGAATGAATTCATTTATCTTCTCCACCTTGGCCTTGTCTTCCTTGAGTGCTCCTTTAGCACCTCGATCATCCAGTAGCCCCACCAATTTTTTGGTATTTGTCCAGCTTCTAATGAACTTTGTTTTTGTATCTTTTGCTAGTTGCTCTTCAAATTCTTCTTTGGTCTGCCTAATTATATTTTTACACTTGACTTGCCAGAGCTTATGCTCCTTTCTATAGTCTTCTGTAGGATTTGACTTTTAAAAAATGTATTTTTGCCTCTGCCTGTTTTACTCTGTTTGTGTAGCCATGGTAGAATTTTTTGGATCCTCTCACTATTTTTTTATTTGGGGTATACATATAGTTTGAGCTTCTGTTATGGTGTTTTTAAAAAGTTTCCATGCCGCTTGCAGACATTTCACTCTTGTGACTGTTCCTTTTTAATTTCCATTTAACTAGCTTCCTCATATTTATGTAGTCCTCCTTTTTGAAGTTAAATGCTCCTGTAATGGGCTTCTTTGGTATTTCCCCCTTACAAAGATGTTAGATTTAATTACATTATGGTTACTGTTACTGAGCAGTTCAGCTATAATCACCTCCTGAACCAGTTCCTGTGCATCACTTAGCACTAAATCAAGAATTGCCTGTCCCCTTGTGGGTTTTAGAACAAGCTGCTCCAAGAAGCAGTCACTAATGGTGTCTAGAAATTTTCTCTCTCCTCAGGATGGGATGCAGAGATGAGACATGTTCCCAGTCAATATGGGGGTAGCTGAAATCCCCCATTATTATTGGGTTTTCTGTTTGTGTAGCCTGTCTAATCTCCCTGAGCATTTCACAATCACTATCAGCATCCTGGTCAGGTAGTCGACAGTATATTCCTACTGCTATACTCTTATTATTATCATTTAAGCATCAAATTTCTATTCATAGAGATTCTATAATACTGTTTGATTCATCTTAATGAATTTTTACTATATTTGACTGTATGTTTTCTTTTTCATACCGTGCCACTCCACCACCAGTGTGACCTATTCTGTCATTCCTATATATCTTGTACCCTAGTATTACCGTGTCCTATTGATTATCATCATTCCACCAAGTTTCTGTGATGCCTACTTGTATTAATATCCTTATTTAATTTCAGGCACTCAAGTTCACCAGTCTTAGTATTTAGACTTCTTGCATTTGTATACAAGCAGTTATAAAATTTGTCAATATTCAGTTGCTTGCCTTTGCGTGATGTAATTGAATGGGACTCTTTTTCGTTTGACTGTTTCTCTTGATTTCCTACCTATAGTTTATCAACTTCTATTCTCTCCTTTCCACTAAAATATAGAATATCCCCTTTTATAAATCCTCCCCCGAGGGATTTCTGTGTCCAAACCACGTGCTCCTTCGCATCTGTTGGCTTTCCCCCAGCCCATAGTTTAAAAACTCCTTTACAACCTTTTTAATTTTACATGCCAGCAGTCTGGTCCTGTTTTGGTTTAGGTGGAGCCCATCCTTCCTGTATAGGCTCCTCCTTTCCCAAGAGTTTCTCCAGTTCCTAATAACCCTAAATTTCTCCTCTGAACACCATCATCTCATCCATGCATTCAGACCCTGCCGTTCTGCTTGTCTAACTGGCTCTGTGCATGGAATTGGAAGCATGTCAGAGAATGTTACCATGAAGGTCTGGTCTTTAATCTCTTCCCTAGCAGCCTAAATTTGATCTCCAGGACCTCTCATTCCCTATGTGATAACAGTTGATACTTACAAGCTAACAGTTGAAAGTTTAAAAGACAGGCATAGGGCTGGAGTGACTTATCCAAGGTTACACAGCAGATTAGTACCAGAGTCAGGAACAGAACACAGGTTTTCTGAGTCCCAGTCTAGTGCCTTGTTTACTTAACCAACCTCCTTCCCTTAAGCAGACTTTCAGCTGGAGCACAAGCCAGAGTTCCGTCATTTCAGGACTATTCAGAAAGCATTAAAGAGGGAGTCAAACCCCAGACCATTGTATTGACACCCTGAATTTGGATCTTATTAATAGCTCCCAATAACTGTCCAAGAGAAACAACACATAATTACTTAGTATATAAATATTCACATTTAATACAAGAGGCAAGCAAAGCATTTTAAACATCACTTGAAATCTGTTGGATAGAGATGGTAGGGTGATTGGCATAATCCTTCTTATACAAACTTTCACTCTGTGCCACTTATGCTAAGGATATTCATGAAACAATAGCTTGATCTGTAACATCTGCATCATCACTGTAGTGCTTCAGGAGAACACTTACACTCCTCTGTCTTAATCCATATGTTTGTACACACCATTGTTTCCTACAGATCTTCCCCAGAAACTGTTTCTTAGTCTGTAGTGTGGCCTAAAACATAGAGTGTATCACCTGAATCTTCAGAAACAGGAATGAAACTGCATGGTTTTATAGTCCACAGCCATGCCTCCTACATAAATGCAGAAGACTCACTTTCTTTAGTTTCTCTGTTCTGATAAGTCTCTTGGAAGCCTCTCTTCCAGTGCTCTCTCTAGGTCCACATGGCACTCCAGCGTGTCCTACACATTAGTTTTAGTAAGAGCTTTCCTAGTAGGTAAAAATGGGAATAAGAGTCACCTGTTGCCAAGCAGGTTTTGAGAGCTAATCCTGGCCTTCTATCTTCCGTCACCCAGCTGAGCCCAATGAGAACGCTCATCCAATCTTCTATCCAGGGCCGGCTCCAGGCACCAGCTTAACACACAGGTGCTTGGGGCGGCCAAGGGAGAGGGGCGGCATGTGTGGCAATTCGGGGGCGGCAGGTCCCTCACTCCCTCTGGGAGCGAAGGACCTGCCGCCGCACTGCCGTCGCCGATTGCAGCTTTTTTTTTTTTTTTTTTTGCTTGGGGCGGCAGAAATGCTGGAGCCGGCCCTGCTTCTATCACACTTCTCTCCACTCCGATTGGGATAACCCCTGAGCTGAGACTATATCAAGACATGTACATTTGCCTGCCATTAACGGTGGCTTCTACACTGACTTAATCAGCTATTGCTTTTTTGCTCAGTAATTACCAATATCCCCTTGTGGATTTTTTCCTGATCACTTATAGCAGGCTCCCTGGTCTGCTCTGCACACCTAACTAAAACAAATCCCTTTCTTCTCCTTGATTGGTGTTCTGCCACTCTTTGGTCTTAAATATAAAATGCTGTATACAAAAACATGTAGGTTTCACCTGCATCCAATGAAGTCAACAGTAACATTCCCATGGACTTCATGGGTCCAGACTTATCCCTATACTAGCTAGGAAAATGTTAATGAGAACTGATACTAACCCTAATCCAGTGTCCCCTGACATCCACTGTGGGTCTTATGCAACACCCATTAAAAAACTCACATTGACTCCATTGGACATTGGATTAGACCTATAAATTCTGTTCCCTAACATCCTAGTTGCCAGCAGAGCTGATGTCATCACTGTAAAAATGCCACTTTTGGAGGCAGATGAAAAGCAAATAAAATAGAAACAAGGGGAAAAACAACAAAATCAATTTAAAATGGAAAACAGAGTAAAAAATTGATTTTCTCTCTGTGTGAAGGGGAAAAAATCTCTCTCTCTCCTGCTCTCTCACACACACATTCAAACTTAGTCCTATAAAAAGAATGAGTAAATCTTGCAAGAATGACACAGTTCATAAACAACCGCTAATTCGTGTCTCTTGTTTTCACTGCCTAATAGAGGAGTCAGGGAACTGAAAGCAGAGAAGAGAGAATCCATAAAACCTCTAGACATTCCATAAGACTGTGTACACCCTAGATCTTTTTCACAGTTTGACACACAAATTTTCATCTCACCCCCACAAACGGACCTTGGCAGGACACAGAAAAATGAGCACATAACAGCCATGTTTCTGCTGTGAGTAATCCAGCACACTCCAGTTCAAGGTTGCTTGCTGTTGGTGGAACTAAGTTTCCTGTTGTTATGTGGGAAATCTGTACTTTCCTATTACAACAACCAATAGAAAAAATTAAACCATATTAAAATGATATTTATTGATGAGAATTTCCCTGGTTCATTTAACATTATACAGCACATCGACCCTGTGGAATTTCATCCTCTCACCCTTCTTCACATTTTCCCCACATCATTTCAAGTTATACACATTGTCCTGTTTTCCAGTACAACAAAGGCAAAAAGGTACTGTCAGTCTGGAAAAGCAACGGGCCCAGAAAAAGGTACAAGGTCTCCAGAAGGAATGGTATAATGTGAGTCTCTTACTCCCCAAGAACCATTGTCTTGAGATGACTCACAGCCCAGAGATGACAAAATGGATACCTTACATTTAAAAGGTAACATACACAGAAAACCGAATCGTAACTATCTCCCTTCCCTTTAGGTAGCTATAGACATGAAAGCTGCCATTGTGGACAAAACACTGGGGAACTACAAAACTAGAAGCACAAATCTCCACAGCTGAAGCTAAATTGCCAGCCTGTATTTGGGGGCTGTAACAGACTGACATCCCCTATAGATCAGGTGCAAAAGGGGACACACAACACACAAGGACCAGTGGGTTACACATCCACCAGCATACCTGTGTTACCCTTTTTAGCAATAAAGCTAAAAGGGGTCCTGAACCTGTTCACTTGCAATCTGAGCCAATCAGGCTGAACAGCAGTGATCAAGCAAGATGTGAAGGGAGGAGACAACTGATTTGCACATGCTACTTGCAAAATGCTGGTGAGTTGACACGTATAATGAATATTAACAGACAAAAACCTATATTTAGTGACAGTTAAGCTTACATCAGTAAGGAAATAGGAAGTTAAAGGGAAAGACACCAGCATTTCTCTCTCCTTCACATTGCCTACAATGCTATTGATAATGCCCTCCACTCCACCAGGCTCACTTCCAGCTCTAACAGATGTCAACATAAGAACGGCCACACTGGGTCAGACCAAAGGGCCATCTAGCCCGGTATCCTGTCTTCTAACAGTGGCCAATGCCAGGTGCCCCAAAGGGAATGAACAGAACAGGGCATCATCACGTGATCAATCCCCTATCGCCCATTCCCAGCTTCTGGCAAAAGAGCAATACATAGCCCAACTTCATCAAACTTGCACTCCAACAGAAAACCTTAAGGGTTACCACAGCCATGTTAAGGCAGAATAACTTCCCAAGGGCATGGGATGTGACATTCACTTAAGTGTTGGCATAATTGAAATAAGAATATGTGCCTTTAATGGGGCTCAATTACTAGTAATAACTTTTATGTTCCTTACTCTAGAGCTCTTGCAGGGCTAGAAGCAGGTGCTGAGTCCCATTAGGAAACTGAAAAATCTCCCATTCCCAAGGGAATTAAAATCCTGTTTCTAGCCTGGGTGGATCTTGACATATTGTACCTTAAACTGCAACACTTCTTTATATCCTGAAAATCTGTCACTGGCCCAGCACTGAATCTTGCCCATCCAGGGCCCTGAGCCAGGCTATTTTAGGGGAAGGAGGAAGGGAACATGCTTTTATGATTGGTGAATTTTTTAAAAATGGTAGCTGTTTGCAGCTGTTAAAATGAATCCTGGTACAGATGGATCAGTGGTCAAAAGGGCAGGTGAGATGATCAGAGATGTAAGATATCCATCTTGTATCTCTGCAGTTTATCACAACGATATCAACTCTACATAGGTGAAGTGTGCGTACACACAACACATGATGACTTTTGTTGTGTTAATTATAGTACTTAGCAGAAGTGGACAAAATTCACAACAAATGATTTTGTGAATATAGCCCTTTCCCCTGACCTTTCCTGCGAAGAGAGACTGCAATTTTACCTATTTTTGTTTGGTGTGGGTTACTTGAGAACTGTTCCTGGGAAGTACACCTTTGAATATCAATATTCACAATTTGGTATTTGAGCTAAGTGATTGGTAATGTCAGTCACATGGTTTTGTTTCTATTCCCTGATTGGATGAGCTACCCTTTACAAACTACTATAAACTGAAACACTTTTAGCTTTCCAGGAAATACTCCACGGTGCCTCCTTGAGCCCCTATTTCTCAAGCCTAGGTTTTGAGACAGTTGGTGATACTTCCGAGCTGAGCTGCTGATTCTCACCGCTGTCTGTATATGCTCTGAATATAGAATACGTATACCAGAGAGAAGAGGCAAACAGAAGCATTGGCCAGTCGGCATCCAAGGAGCACCACCAGTGGTCTCACCAATCAGGATGACTTTGAAGGAGGTTGAATTGACAGAAGGCTGCCGGAAGGGTGAAACATGTCCTTTAAATATGGTTTAGGCTGTGTGCAGGGAAAAGGACACAAGGGAGAGAGCAAGGAACATGAACGGATGAGGTAGCGGGGCCAAGGAAGCTCAAGTATCCCTTGACCTCAAAAATTCTCAATCTGATCCTGCAAACACCTATAGTACCTAGCCCCACCCAGGGCTGGCTCCAGCGTTTTTGCCGCCCAAAATGGTGGGGGAGGGGGGGAAAGGCCGCGATCGGTGGCACTTTGGCGGCAATTCGGCGGCGGGTCCTTCCCGCCGAGAGGGACTGAGGGACCCGCCACTGAATTGCTGCCGAAGAGCCGGACGTGCCGCCCCTTTCCGTTGGCCGTCCCAAGCACCTGCTTTCTGCACTGGTGCCTGGAGCCGGCCCTGGCCCCACTTCAAGAAATAACACTCACTACACATCATTTTCAAAGCCTCTTTTCAGGCTCATCATCACAGCACCCGTGAGAGGTAGTTAAGAATTGCTAGCTTGCATCCTACATGTGGAGAGACTAGGGTCTAGATTGTCACAATCCTGACTCTGTAGCATGGATGAGGAAGACTGTGTATCCCCTCCTCCCTTAGGTCCCTAGTTGGCCCATCTACTCAAACTGTGACTCTTACCATAGTGGAGAGAGTCAGGACTACTTGCCCAATGGTCCCTTTTGTAAGCAAGTGGGTGGGGAGGGGTGTTGTCTCTACCTCTGTGTGCCAGACAGAATAGCTGTTTTGGTACGCAATGTGGATGAAAGGATGAAATAACTTACTTTTCCCCCAGGGCACAGGGAGAAGTTGTGACTCATGGGAGTGGCTCTGATTTACAGTGTCCCCAGGGGCTGGTCTAGGATGGTGCAGCTTACTCACCGCCTCTTGCTCAGGGCTGGGTGTAAAAGCCTGTCCCCAGGGGCTGGTCTAGGATGGTGCAGCCTGAGTGACTTGCCCTAGGTCACCAAGGTTGCAAGGTTAGAATTCAGGAATTCCCAGCTCTCAGTTCTGTGATCAAACCACCTCTGGTTTCTTTTGGCCACTTCTGTTGTATCGAAGTCAGCAGCCATTCAGTAAGGAGGCATTTTAAACGTCCTTAGGTCACTTGGTTTCACACACACACACACAGCTGAAACCTCTTTGCTTTTTGCCTCATGGCCCTGTCAAATAACACCAGGTTGTATGTGTCTTTTCTTGGTTCTGTTCCCTTTTCACTTTGCAACTGCAAAGTATTAAAAAGTTAGTACAAAAATGGTATGTGATAAATAACTTTGAAGAGCCCTTGGAAGAGCAATAAAGTGTTCTTTCATTCTTGCCTCCCCTTAGATGTGCAGGTGCAGGCAGTAAGGCAGGAGTGTAGAAAGAAACTCTTAGCCCTCTAGACAGTATAATTTCCAAAGCTGATATAATGGTCAAACAGCACATGAACATACCAGCCCCTTTCTGTCTGTCATCATGATTGCCTTATTGTCCTGGGCTTTGCTTTGTTCGCTGCGAGTGGGCATGCTCTGTTTCTCAGCTGTATGCCAGCAGACATGCTGGCCCACTGCCCACCTTAAGTACCGTGCAGGCAGGATGGCGCCTCCAATACTTAAAACAATATTTAATGTTTTACATCATTGTGGGCTCACGGATTATTTTCCAAATCCATGAAGGACCAGTGGATCAGCATGTGGTTTGCTAATGCTGTACCAGGAAATAATGCATGAGAGGAAGAGATTAGTGAGCGGAGCGCAAGAAATTATAGCCGGCATTAGCCACAGAATAATGTACAGCATGTGATAAACTTCTCCTCCTGCGCTCTGCAGAGCATCTTACAATGAGCTTGGGAAGGGGAAAAGCACATGTAGAGGTAAGGGAATCTGCACCCAGCCTTAAACACAGTTCTTTCATTTATATAATTTCAAGCCGTACCCTCCAAAAGAAATCCTCTAAAAAATAAAAGTATAGTTTGGATCTGCTTAAAGGATGAAAGTTACCAAACCTCACTAGGGATGTGATTTGTTTTTGAAGAATAGTGCAGTTTAAAACCAGAATACAAATCTACCTCCCACATTCATGGGGATAATGTAGCAAGACAGCTGGAAAATGTCAACATCATCCCTAGAGTGCATTCAAAAACACAATGACCTTTCTGTGAAACCAAAGGCGACCAATTTTTGGAAGGCACCTATGGACCAGATTCTGCTGCCACTGAAGTCTGTGAAGCAAAACTCCAATTGGCTTCAATGGGGGCTGGCGCAGATGCTTAATGGCGAGTAGAAGGGTGGTCATATCTTAGATAATTACAAATTTTACCTAAATCATGGAATGAAAACAAATAATATGTAATGTGGGGGAATAGTCAGAAAATTGCCTCTGTTAAAATAAACTCTTACCTCCATCCCATAAGGACAACAGAGCTACACAAGGGTTAAATTTGGCCTCACATGTCATCCAAGTCATATTTCCTTAGTTTATTAACAAAACAGTAGTTTTCAGTATTGTTAGCCCTGTAGAATCAATACCATTGAAGAGAAGAAAGTTTTATTTGGGTCTGGAATACCTGTAGTAGTGGGTGAGTTCTGACTGAAGAATATGAATTTGGTGGTGATGAGCAGAACTTAAAAGAAAAGGAAATGTTTCAAATATCTGAGTTGACTTGCTGTGATTGCATTTAGAAAAATCAGGTTTCAGCATGAGTAAAGGCTAATTTTACTCCCCCTCATTGTTATTAATTATGTGTATCACAATAATGCCTAGAAGCTCCAGCTGAGATAGGCACCCCAATGTGCTAGACCAGGGGTCGGCAACCTTTCAGAAGTGGTGTGCCGAGTTTTCATTTATTCACTCTAATTTAAGGTTTCGCGTGTCAGCAATACATTTTAACATTGTTAGAAGATCTCTTTCTATAAATCTATAATATATAACTAAACTATTCTTGTATGTAAAATAAATTTTAAAATGTTTAAGAAGCTTCATTTAAAATTAAATTAAAATGCAGATCCCCCCAAACCGGTGGCCAGGACCCGGGCAGTGTGAGTGTCACTGAAAATTAGCTCGTGTGTTGCCTTTGGCACGCATGCCATAGGTTGCCTACTCCTGTGCTAGAAACTATACATATATACAGTGAAAGACAGTCCCTGCTCCACAAAGACAATTATCTAAATAAGGTTGGCAGACAAAGGAGGTTCTCGTATCCTCATTTATAGATGGGGAGGTGAAGGACAGTATAATTAAGCAACTTGCCAGGAGTCAAATAGGAAGCAGCCTATGGAATCCAGATCTCCACAGTCCCAGTTCATCACCTAAGAATCTATTCTTATCATGTGACTATTCCTGGTGTTTTTCAGTTGAATTACTTGCAAGAAGACGATGAGCAAAATTTGCCCCCAAATTTACTATGGCAGTCACTGAGCAGAAAAAAACAAATGGAACACAAAGATGCCCCATCACACAACCACTATTTATGTCAGAACTTCAGTTAAAGAATACTGACTGAACTATAATTTAAAATCTAGGACTGATTTTTAGTACTTAACATTAATATTGGAATTTTAGGCCCAGATTCAGTGGAGCAGTTAAGCATGTGCTTCAGTCCACTCCTACTCAGCAAATCACTTAAGTGCATGTTTAAATCCCACTGAAGTTTATAAAACTTAAGCATGTGTTTAAAGTACTTTGCTGAATCTGGGCTTTCATTTGCAATACCAACATAAATAATTTATCTGCAGATGCAGCCCTTTGAATATTGAAATGAAAATGTTAGTTTTCAGCAAATATCTGTAGAACGACCAGCTCAAAGCAAATTTCACCAATTAGCCTTGAGTAGTAAAATTTCCTATACAATCTTTCATAAGCTTGAGAAAATATTTGTCCTTTTTGGTTCTGGAGTACTTCCTACTCATTGCAACATCTTCTAATAGGTTCAAGTGTCTTTGGTTATGTTCACTTATAGAAGTGTTAAGGATAAGGTTAATGCTATAGCAAAGGCTGCTACATCCAGTGGGATAAATTCATTAGTTTAAAAGAACTCCAGAACAATAGGTTATTATGCACTTCACACTTCAATCCACCTCTGAAATATTGTACATTCCACTTAAAATCATCATTTTGGTACATTGTTTTGTCTGAATAGTTTTAGGATCAATGCAGAATTAATTTAAGTATAGTATTTGTGCTCCAAGAATATCCTCAAGAATATTTCCCCTAAAATTTGATAGGGAAACGTGTGCTACTTTGTAGTATGATCCATTTCAAGTGTGTTCTAGCAAGGTAGGTAATCCTATACTGTTCACAGTTTTATAAGATTCCAGGCAATTTGAATTAATAGTGTAAAAGTATAGCACTTGCCATAAACATTGAGCAGTTGCTTTATTGCACTTGTCAAATGCATTCCTCTCTTTGGTCACAGTTATGGTTAAACAAAGAATTTAACAACAACAAAAAATTAACTGGCAGTTCACAATAAAAAAGTGGCTCAATAAAAAAAATCACAAAACCAGAAACTTGGAGAATCTATTGTATATCCCTAATCATATTTGATTTCTTGTATTTTTCTAACATGTTTTAGCTATTAGTCCAAATATAATTTCATGTAAGTATCATCACTTGCTGGAGGTATCTTCCATTCTGAAATTTATGACTGAGATGTATATTAAAATATTGGCTATTGGGGGAAAAACATGTTTGAAAATGACAGACATAGGACATAGCCCTGTTGCTGTCTTTCAAGCTCATTTTACTAGTCAATATTCTCTTTAAGACCAAACTGGAATGTTTTATATTTTCCCACTGTGCTATGGCACATAATGAGAGGCTTGTCATGGTTCTAGCATTTCTTCATCTGTGGCCACCATGTGGTAGATATACATGAGGGGAACCAAAGTCCCCTAGATGCCTTCTTTAAGACTACAGACTAAAGTCATCATCTCAACAAAACACCAAACATTTAGCAGCATGGGACATGAATCCTGGGATCTTTGGTTTCTTCCCCTGATCCCGAACTGAGGAGGGTTCACTTCCATCACATATGCTGCTATCTATCCTCCAACCATGGCTTAAGAATCTTTCACAATTCCTCGCTAATTTGCTGCTATAGTTTGAAAGGGCAGGTGGCATCATGAAACTTAATTTAAAAATTTTCCCCTTGCAGACAATAATGAATCCTTCCTACACTTCTGTCTTTCTATCCCAGTGTGCTGTCAGAATGGTGGAGAATCTATAGTCCATGTAATGCAAATTACTTGATTTTATTTCCTTATATTTGGATTTGCTTTTCCAAGCCCTGATCCACAGCCCACTGAAGCAACTGGGAGTCTTTCCATTGAATCTCATGTGCTTTGATTCAGGTCCCTATTCTCCTTATAACTGGAAACTTTATTATCGATGTCAGTGACCCCTCCCACCCAATTCACTTCTAATTTCTTTTCCCTCTTAGGTATTCTTGAGTTTTCACAATCTGTCAACACAGCTTCCTGCTTCTGATCTGATTATTTGAAACTCCTCTTGCCTTCTCCCCTAGTCTCTCTGACCCTGCCATCAACATTCAGACATCTGTTAATTTCAGGTTGGTTTTCCACCAGTTAATATGCTTCATCTCCTTCTCCTTCTTAGAGTGTGTCATCTCTCTCTCATCCATACTGGACACCCAGACTTAGAGTTGATCCATGGTATTGCATTTTGCTGCTGCTGTGCCACTGGGCTGCACTAGCATGACTTTCCATACCCGTATCTTGCATCATATCTGCACTATTCTGTTGTGCATACTGTGTAAATATTGTCACATAGATTGTCTTGCAATTGTGTAGCACCTTTAAACCTTTATATCTGATTAAACATTTAGAGGTTAAAAGGACAATAGATTTGTAAAGACGTATTCATATTGTTTTTTTCCAGTGTCACAGAAGTTGTTGGATTTATTTAATGTAACTACCCTAATAATAGTTCAAAAAACAAATTAGAGGGTTTTTTTTAAAAGTCTCTTTTAAAAATAAAATTACAAAATTAGGCCACAATTCAGAAAAGCTTTTAAATGTCTCTATTCAGTTGAGCACTTAAGCACATTTCTAAAGTTAGGCATGTGCTTAAATGCTTTGTTGAGTAGGAATGGCCTATAGCATACAAGGGTCACATTTGAGATGGGTCTCACACTCTCATAGGAATAAAAAGTTGCTTTAAAAGCTTTAAAAAAAGATAATAAACAACAGCAATGTGTTGAGAGTGGTGTCTAGTGGTGTCTAGTTGGATACAACTTGTGTAGATTGGTGATAGATCTGGTCTTTTTTAACATCTTTAGGGCACATTCTAATGCCCTTACTTATGCTGAATTTTATCTTGCATCACAATTAGTGAAATCAATAAGATGGCTTGTCAAGTAAAGTGCTACCTGACTTGCATAAAAGTATCATGAGTTTCTTCATGAGTAATTTGAGAAAGATAATAAATGTTAGGTTTATCTGCAAATTCCATTAATCTAGAAAGAGTTGCAAACACCAGCAAAGACAAAGAAATAATACAAAGAGACTTAATGAGACTGGAAACACTGGCAGAAAATAATGGACTGGAATTCAGATTGGAAAAATGAAAAGATACATCTACAATAAAAAATAATTTCACATGGGTAATGAATGAAAGCAGAGGGAGAAAGCAGTAGCCAAATGTAAAGACAGAGAGATAAAATATGGCCAACATTTTCATTGGCTACATTATTATGTTTAAAATAGTTGACTTATTGTAAGGAGACAGATTGTAGTAGAACCATCTGTACATAGCTGAGATTCAAGTTCCAGTCCTGCAATGGATAGCATGTGACTGCCGCACCCTGCAGAATGCAAATGAAGTCAATGGCTCTGTGTGGGTGTAGCAATCTGGACACACACCCTTAGCCATAATATTGGACTCTTAGAGCCAAACCTCGGAATTATGGCATCTCCTTTGTCCCAAGTTGATTTTACTCCACTCTTTATGAACTCTAAATAGTTCTGTTTTCTCTGGAGCTATTTATAGTACTAAGAAAGTGGCGGACAACTGGATGGGACAAAAATTCTGCTTAAAATTACTCAAAGTTTGAATTAAAGGAGGGGAAAATCCTTTCTGATTTTCAGGATGCTACTGTTAATCCAAGGTTGGCTTTAAAGGATAAAAAGCCCATGTGTATTATAGAGCAGAGAAATAGATTATTGCCAGACCTGATATATAATGAACAAAGTTCTTTTGCCATAGAAATCACCATTTTGATGCAGTCATGATCGGTAAAAGCATAATTGCATCTGCTTTTACTGCACTGACCCCTGAACTTAAGTGTTATAATTTGAGGACCAGCTGTGTATTTAAACTCATGACACTGTAGTAGGTTTCTAGGTCTATCATACAAGCATGAGAGGGAGGGTCATTCTTGGTGATTATCATGGCCATCATCTCCAGCGAAAAATAAAATGTGCCCTGCTGACTGAGACGGGTGCATGCTACTGTCACAACCCCAGCAGGTGTCAATTAGTCTGGATAGTGGCATTATGGGTAAAACTGAGATTTATTGATTTGTTTATTAAGTAAAAGAAGTCCACGATAAATAAGTAGAATTCCTTCAGATCCTGTTAACATAAATTATTCCAGTTCTATTTCTGGTTTAAAATAAACATTTAGCAGTAACTAAAGGTAATAGCAGCATGCTTCCTATAACAGTGTGCCGGGCTGGGAAGCACAGTCCAGTTGGAGTGAGGTAGTATTGAACTTTTCATTTTGAGGATAGTGTCTAAAGTAGGGAGGCTTTTTATTCTGAAAAGAAAAGAAGGGCAAATTGTTTTTGTTTTGTAATGGATATTTTGCTTCAACTATCTGTTGATTTTTTCCCCCTCTGCCAAAGAACTAGTCAAGGATCATTGTAGTCTGTAGACTATAACAAGTAAACCATGTAACGTGCAATCATGTAAATGCCCATGAAGTTACTTATTTTAAAATTGCTTCCAGACAGTTTATTTCTAAGAGATTTTTAATGCATGTGTATCTGTCAGAGCTCAATGATTATGCAGATCCAGGGGCCGCAATTAAACCATTTTGAAGACTGCCTATGAACTGAGAAACTAGGAAAATCTATGAGGTATTGAGCATACTGGTTCCAATCCTGCAAAGCACTTAAGCAAGTGTTTAACTTTAAGCACATAAGCAGTTCCACTAACAAAAAAGGTTAAGCACATGTTTTGCCAGCCCAGCCACAGTGCTAAGCACTTGCAGGATTGAACCCTAAGTAAATTACTATTTGGGAAACACTGTGTAAATAGAGGTTGATTTAAAAAAAAAAAACAGGATTGTCAGTTTTCAAAGGCTTCTAAGCCTAAATGTCACTTTTCTATTGCAGCAGATGCTGTCACTGGTAAAGTGACAGCTGCACCACAGTGATGAGCCACTACCAAGGGCAGCACATGTCTCAAGTTGCTATTTCAGCCTTTGCTTTTGTGGGTGTAAAAATCTTTTAGTAATATTTACTCAGACCAAAGGTTTATCCACCGCAGTAGAGACCATGACATCAAATCAGCAACCCAGTGCTAGGCCCGCTGCATTGCTTTTTGTTTAAAATGTCTGCTGCCTTCTAAAGGTAACACTACTGAAATTAAAAACGAAGCTATCCAAATCGGTTTCTTTGGCTCAAATCCTGAAGTCCTTATTTAGATTTTATTCAGGAAGAGTGCTATTCCCATTCTTTGGTGAGGTAAATTGAACAAACAACAACAACAAAACACCACAACAAAAGCAGAAAGCAATATCCATTACAAGACCTAAATCCAAGTTGCCAATATTTTCATCAAAGAATAAAAAACCTCTATTTTGTAGTCGGCCATAAGAGTTCAGTTCAGAGACATCAGACCCATCTATGAGAGCTCAGTTCAGTGCCATTATCTCCTTTTCTTGTGAGCATAGGGGGTGAGAGATGTGGGGGGTATATGACATGTGGTAGAATGGAGTGGAATGAATTATGCTTGTATCAGGTGGTAGACAGTCCAGAGGTCATTATAAATGTTGATCTAAACATTGGATGGGGCATCCTGAGCATAGGTTGGGCACTCTTCACATGTTTTAAAAAATCAAAATAAGTTTTGAAAAGTAAATAAATACTACAGCCAGATTTCCTTCTGCACCCTGCTTAGTTTATCATCCTCTGAACTATACTGTCACTTTGAATTATTATAAAATGTTTGACACTGATAGGAATGTACCTCTAAGGACTGAGTAAATCTGAATAAGGAGTGCAGGACTTGATCAGTTATGTCTACGAGGGAAGGCACTTAGAGCAAAATGGCATTGCAATCCATTGCATGTACAAAAATTATATTCAGAACAATATCACTGGTCATCTGGGGTTGGATCCTGCAAGGTGCTGAGCACATTGACTTCAATGGGAGTGGAGAGTCAGAAGGTTTGCAATGCAGGTGCACAGCAATGCCGAGTCCTACTACTGTCTAGTCTCAACTGTGGGCCCAACTTTCATGTGTTCAAATGCTTATGTTATGGCACCCAGTTGTGTATTAAGACATTGCCATTTGTAACAAGATAACAAGCAGACCACCCACCATACAAAGGTTGTTCCTTGTTTCTTTTCCTACCTGCTCCTCCAAACATTGGCCACCTCTACAACATGTCGATATTTGGCTGGTGGGACGTATCTCTAAGGGCACCTGTTAACTTTGTCAGTCTCCAGTGATTTGTAACACACATGAAAGATACAGCAGGCACTTCTGTTGTTCATGGCCTGTTGTCACTTTTGACTGTGTGTGTTCCATCTGCTATTGTTTGGAGCATTTTCCTTACTGACTAAGATCAAAGCACAGGCCAGTGTGAGCGCACTGATTTTATAAGAGTAAAAGTGGGGCAGCCGAGTATGTGTGTGATGGGGATGCTCTTTAACATCTCTCTTGCTGCACTGAGCTTTCTATTACATTTCTCTAGCACACACAAAAGCCTATGTTTAAAATAAAGAGCAGGTACCTGGAAAGGCAGGGACTATAACTCCTTTGAGAGGTGACTATATAAGTGAGATTATTTCATAAATAAGTTTGATGTTTATCATTTTAAGGCCAAATCATGGCAACCTTACACAGTTTAGAGTAAAAGCTGTGTGCATCTCGTCCATCATTATCACATAATCAGATGCACATCCTTCTCTCAGATTTAAATAGATCAATAAATGTAACAAGCTTTTCTAGTCAAGAATAAAGGATTAATTCATCTGGCCCCTGATCCACCAAAGCATACATTTAACTTTAAATATCTGAATAGCCCTGTTGACTTCTGTGGGTCTATGCATGTGCTTAACTTTAAGCACATGCTTAAGTGCTTTGCTCGATTAGATCCCTGGTCTTCCATTTGGATCAATTCCATTGGGGGTCTCAACTAGCCATTTTTTAATTTAAATGAACAATGACCTCTGCTGCATGCAAATTAGGTGTTCTTTGGTTTTAAATTATTTAAATTAGAAATGCTGAACTGTACAAACTGAGGTTTATACAAAATGTTAGTTACGCTTAAAATGAATGTCACTTATTTGAAGTTTCCTGCACCATTATTTTGCTGAAGTCCCTTATTTTCATTTTTCTTTTTCTTTTCTTTTTTTGGGTGGGTGGGGGCAGAGGGAGGGAGAAGAGAGGGAGTTGTTTCTGCATTTGGCCTTTGCATGTTGTGAGGAATGAAATCCAGGATGAATTATTTACTCTCTGCATATATCTGTTAGGAATATATTTTATCTGCAAGAGCTTTTTTGTTTCCACTTGGCAGCTCTTGAATTTGTGTGGCCTCTCTGTGCCAATGTATTGTTTGTGCTTTTCTAAGACCCTACTTTAGAGTACTATGTGTGTTTATGTAAGAGGCGTTGATGGCTAACACAGGCGTAAGCTCAGTAGGCCATTCAGAAGAGTGTCACAGAGGAATGTTTTCCTCTGATTTATGAGCACATTATAGTTATTCAGGTGGAGTGGCAGGACCTTGTAGTAAGCCCCATCATACATATCAAATGTGTTTTAAGTTCAATAGATCAGGCTGGAGTGGTACTGTTGGCTAGAGGGTGGTTAAAGAACGTTTAGTTTCTGCTGCCAGGACTTAAAATCAAAAAGAGGTCTCTGAAGAATATGAGCTGTCTCCTCCTTGACCTTTACAAGCCAAGATCACGTACTGTCTGTTTTATGAATCTTTTACTGCCATTTGATAACCCAGTGCATGCAGATTCAAAACAGCAACAGAAGACACTCGTACTGGCCCGCAAATCTGGCAGTCTTGGCATAACCAAACAGGTAGCCAGAAATTCTCAAGTCCAATTCAGTTTTTCCAAAGACATTTGCTTGAAATACTGTAAAAGGGATTCTCTCCCTCACCCAACCCTTTTGATAAATTTCCTACGATATGTATGATTTTATAATCAATTATAATCAAATTCTGTCCTCAGATGCGTATGCATGGATGAATCTCTAAGGCCAACAGAGCAAGTATGCCTACAATATAGTAGAATTTGACCAACAGACATCAAATGCTTAAAGATTCATTGGCACCTAGTTACTGGTCCTAATACTGCGGTCATTGGAAGGAAACGTAAGTGAGGGTATGTTAGCATTTCAAGAGGATCCTCTCCTGATACGGAGCACACTTACAAGTTGAACAGGTTGTGTGCACATGATTGAGAACAGGGGAAAGAAGCTAGCCATGATCTGTGTTGAAACAAAGCAATACAGTTTGCTGTGTGCACAATATATTAGGAAACTGTTCCTCCAAGATCATTAGATTAATAGATTTAAGGCCATAAGAGACCATTATGATCATCTAGTCTGACCTCCTGTAGAACATTAGCCATAGAACTTCATCCAGTTATCCCTGTATTGTACCTAAAGCATATTCTAAAACATTGAGCCTACAGCACAACCTTGTATTGAGACTGAAGTATATCTTCCTGAAATTCTTGATTTGAAGGCATCAAGTGATGGAGAATTTACTGCTTCCCTTGGTAGTTTGACCCAAATGGTTAATCACCCTCACTGTTAAAAAAATTGAACCTTATTTCTAATTTCAATTTGTCTGGCTTTAGCTTCCAACCAGTGGTACTTGTTATACCTTTCTCCACTCTTAGTTTCTCCCAATAATTTGATACGGAATCATGGACATTTTGGGTGACATTATCAAAATCACCAAAGTGAGTAGGGAACACAAGTCTCCCATAGAGCTGGAAGGAAAATACTTAGAGTCTTCCATTAAAATTTTTGAAAGAAACAAAACATATTTTTTCTCAAAAAATTTCCTTGGGAAACGAATATTTTTTGGTTTTCAATTTAAAAATTAATAAAAAGTTTTCCGTGATAATTTTTATTTGACTGGGTTTTTTTTTGACAAGCATAGCTAAGGTGCTTTTTGAAAATCCCACCCTCACTGCTTGAAAGAACTGTTCTGCTTGGCATATAGATAATGAGGATAGAGTATTGGAAATATGCCATTTTTATTGTATGACATCACTGGATTGTTGTCTTGCTTTGAATATTCCTAATAGGCCAAATTATGACGTCCTTACTCAATTTTTATTTAGTCTTTACTGAGGAAAACTCCACCATCATCAGCTGAAGAACTGAAATTCAGTAACTAAGGGCCTCAGGATCTAGCCCTAGACATATAAAAAAGATCTAGCATATCTCTTATGTGCACTTGTATTGCATATGCTGCTAAATAAATCCTAACCAGATTATTTTGGTCATTTAACTGAAATTTCTAGACAAACTGCTTATATTTTACCATAGTAAAGGATTATTAACTAATGCTCATGTGGCTTTCTAGTTTTGGAAAGAAATACCAGCATGCCTGCAACCTGAGACAGACCCAATGCTTAATGAATCTATCAGACAAGACTCATGGGAGAAAAATCAAAGTTTCTGTATGCTAAGATGTAGAGGGACCTATTACAAAAGAACAGTCCAGATATTATAAATTGGATCTTGGATTTTTTTTCTTATCTCTTCTTTCACCACATGCAATTTCAGGGAATAAATCAAGTCTTGGGGGTTAGTTAATAGCCATTACAAGAAAGAAAAATGAATCTGAGAATATTTCCTTAATTCCTTAAATTCAGAATTAAAGGCTTAACTGCCATTTTTCTATCTTAAAATGAACTGCTCCTTTTTTTTTTTTTACGTGGGACAAGGAGGATTCATCTTTCTAAATACCTGGAAGAGCTGTGGGGTCCCCCTATGTCCCCTTCTCCAAAGCTATCTACTCTAACCATCATTTTTCCACACGAGGAGGATTGTTCTGACATGCCTACACTGCTCTTTAATTAAAAGGAGGCATTGTTGCTGAGCGACACCCCATACCACTTACCTCCAAACAGGGCT
This sequence comes from Malaclemys terrapin pileata, assembly GCF_027887155.1. Lineage (NCBI taxonomy): Eukaryota > Metazoa > Chordata > Testudines > Emydidae > Malaclemys > Malaclemys terrapin. The sequence continues at coordinate 49,810,341 of NC_071508.1, read as the reverse complement.
GGATTACCCAATAGGCAGACTAAGCACGTGCTTAGGACCAGCAAAGCAGGGGGCACCAAACAAAATGCGATTTTTTTTTTTTTGAAAAAATTTTATTTTTGATATTTCAGAAAAAGAATCGAAGTAGTCTTCATGGGAAAAATCAGAACTTTGCTAGACTTCTTTACACTCCACTACATACTTTTCCCCCTTATTACTTTTTATTACTTATCCCCACCTAAACCAGGGGGTTTAGTACTAACGTAGATCGAAATAATGCGAGGAAATCAGAGACTGTAACTGATCATCCTACTCCTGGTGGTAAAACAGACATTGTTCTAGAAGGTGTGGATGTGTCAGAGACCGAACCTGCTCATGCTGTAAATAATAGGAGAAAAGATCCTGGTATGTGGGTTGATTTCAGTACCGATGATGTAGCTTACTGGATAGATCGTGGACCAAATGACTGTCAACACCACACTGGGCCATTTGAGAAATCAAGTCAGACTTTTACCAATGGCAAACAAACAAGATATTGTCCACAAAAAATATTTTTCGGCATGAAAGCGAATGGTGAGAAATACACTCGAGAATGGCTACTGTATCCACCATCAACAGGGTCTTTGTACTGTTTTGTTTGCAAACTTTTTGCATATAAACCTTCAACATCCCAGTTTGCTACAGATGGATTTAGTGACTGGCGGAATACTGTTTTAATTGAACATGAAAATAGCACTACTCACAGAGATTCAATGTTGACATATTTAAATCAAAGACAGGGCTTTGGATTGACACAAAAATTGGAAGAACAAATTAAAGGGGAGCATGAATACTGGCAATATGTCTTGCAGCATGTTATAGCTGTTATTCAAACACTAGCTGAATGTGGTCTGCCTTTCCGGGGATCAAATGACACATTTGGATCATTGCAGAATGGAAATTTCTTGGGATTCTTGGAGCTTGTGGCTCAGTTTGACCCATTTTTAGCAGGCCATATCCTATGATGGTGTCCCTTGAATAGATATGCAGACAGAGTTGGCAACGGGGTTTGTTGTACGGCTTGGTTCCTGGGTTAGTGTTTTTGTTGTGTGGTGTGTAGTAGTATTACGTCTTATACATCATGTATGGCAGCAACTAGAGGCTGGCATAGTTATGCACATATGAGGAGGTGTGATGGTACTCATAAATTTTGTGACTATTACACAGTTAGTTAGAAATAAGCACAAGTATATTCATGCGTGAATAAACACACTAAGGGCCAAATTCCCAGTTGCACACTCATTCATATACAAACCCAGACACACGCATGTGCAAAGAAGACAGATGTTGGCACAGCACAGATGTCTATTTGCAGATGTAAATATGTGGGTCTGGAGGTGCAGTTGCAGGAATAGGACACAATAGGATGTGTATACATTTGTAGGTGCATTCTTTGAGCCTATGGCTGAGAGTTTGGCCCTGAGAATATAAATAAGTTTTGGAAGTGAAGTTGTATAGTTTTTTCATGATCAGTTATCAAACTTTAAATGCCAATAATACTTGTGTCACCTGCCTATAAAACATGATATACAAATATACATGGGCGGAAAATCATTTCTCATTATATTGTCATTTATATCAAAAGGTGGGGAAAAAATTAGCTCATTTTATTTTAAAACTAAATCAGATGATAGCTCAAAAGATTTTTTTTCATACCATTTTATTTGACGTGGTACAAATAATAAGGTCATGTTTTTTGTAACAGCTTGTTGTATATGCCATGTACCCAGAAAGTAAGTATGTAGTTATTTATTTCTTCTGAATTAGAACATCCTAAATTATTTCTTCTAAAGTAGAACGAAACAACTTTTATACAATTTTTTTTAGTAATTTAGATAATGGACCAGATCCTTAGCTGACACAAATCGGCATAGCCTCATTAACTTCAGTGGAGTCTCCCTGCTTTATACCAGCGGGGAATCTGACCCAGTAGCTTTAAAATTCATTTTCAGGTAATCTGCAGCAACATCTCATTAAAGTATAATAAACCTTTTGAAGGGTACCTAGTACCAATACCTAGATCCACAAATAATGATTCACCAAAATAAAGAACACGTTCCTGTATTGTAGCAAACCACATGAAACTGAACTAATGTATGTGGATTAAAAAATTATATTGCATACATTTGGGTCCTAACTCAGTTACAAATACATGTTTTGTCAATAAAACAAATGTTAACGTTGTGAAATAAATACTTTTTTCTAGATTGGGGGTAAAGAAGGTTAATTTGATTAGTTAGTTTTAAAATGATTCCTGAAAAATCCTCCATATTCAAACCTTATAAATATTTTAGTCACCATTATGGGAACTAAAGGGTTAAATTAACATTTCTGCTGTTCCAAGTATATTATATTTAAGATTCTTAAGCTTAGCAGCTGAAAAAAAGACTTCTGTTATTAAATATAAAAGGATAGTTAGCTATCTCCACTTGTAGTACTGGTTCCATAATCAGTGTTTCATGGCAGAACTTAACAAAATCTGACTGAAAACAATTCAATTTAAGGTTTTAATTTTAAAGTATTACAAAGAATTTCAGGCAAGTGGCTTAAAGCAGCAATGGGGACTCTCCCCCATTTTATGGGGACTCTCCTCTCTCTCTAATTTTATGGCCCAGTTAAGTGTAGGTGCAAATGATGGCATTTAGGCATCTACTCACCTGCCCGGACTGTACAGTCGTGATGTTAGATGTCATAACGGTTATTTATTATTACAATTGTGTGTGCACATTTTTTTTAAAAGTGTCCCAAAGTTAGTGGGCTTCATGTGGCCAGACCTCCTGTGTCTTCCCTTTTAAAATGTATTCCTCAGTAGTGATACAAATTACTTACCTCACCACCACAAAATAATTTTAAAAAATAGTCCACATGGCAAGTCAGTCTGAAGTTACTAAAAATTACGAATATGAAAAATTATGATTGCAGAATGATTACAAGATACCATCAAGCATTTCATGGTACCTCCAACTCAATAAATAATTCAAGTTCCTATTGTATATATGTTTTATGTGTGGAAAATAACTAATTTATTCTCATTTTTATGCTATCAAATTGTAAATGGTATTAAATATACACAGTTGGGTGAAAACTGTAACCTAGATTTTAAATTGCTTGAATTTTGGAGGAGTGTGATTTGAATCCCTCCATCAGAATCCATCTGCGTGACATGGGTTGCAAGTTAGATCAAAAATCACAAGGGGCTTCTTTTTCTGTACAAGTTTCCAACAGCCAAAATCTTTTAAGAATAGCTTAATAAATTTCAGCACTCTTAAATCTAAACCTGAACAATGGCCCTGATTTAGCTCCAAATAGAAACCAAAGCCTTGGCCTACCTAAGCCCCGATTCTACTCTCATTTACCCCAGTATACATGGGAACATAGCCATTTAAAGATTGGAATCAGACTCAGATATCTATTCCAATATCCTGTATCTTACTATGGCCAGCACCAGATTCTTCAGAAGATTGTATGAGAACTCTGCAGTAGGCAGATGTGGAATGATCTGTTTCCTGGTCTCTAATACTTAAAGACTGACTATAGCATGAGATTTAACACCCCTTCCAAAATTTGTTATAAGTAATGATGATAACTTTGGATATTCTTGGTTTCCATATAAAATATCCAATTCTCTTTTGAAGTGTAAATCAGGAAGAACTCCACTGAGTTACATTGATTAAAAAAACTATGTAAAAACCAGGCCCAGAATTGCCCTGGCCCATCACCAATGTAGAATCATAGAATATGAGGGTTGGAAGAGACCTCAGGAGGTCATCTAGTCCAATCCCCTGCTCAAAGCAGGAGCAACCCCAACTAAATCATCCCAGCCAGGGCTTTGTCAAGATGGGCCTTAAAAACCTCCAAGGATGGAGATTCCACCACCTCCCTAGGTAACCCATTCCACTGCTTCACCACCCTCCTAGTGAAATAGTGTTTCCTAATATCCAACCTAGACCTCCCCCACTGCAACTTGAGACCACTGCTCCTTGTTCTGTCATCTGCCACCACTGAGAACAGTCTAGCTCCATCCTCTTTGGAACCCCCCTTCAGGTAGTTGAAGGCTGATATCAAATCCCCTCTCACTCTTCTCTTCTGCAGACTAAATAACCCCAGTTCCCTCAGTCTCTCCTCGTAAGTCATGTGCCTCAGCCCCCTAATCATTTTTGTTGCCCTCCGCTAGTCTCTCTCCAATTTGTCCATATCCCTTCTGTAGTGGGGGGACCAAAACTGGACACAGTATTCCACGTGTGGCCACACCAGTGCCAAATAGAGGGGAATAATCACTTCCCTCAATCTGCTGGCAATGTTCCTACTAATTCAGCCCAATATGCCATTGGCCTTCTTGGCAACAAGGGCACACTGCTGACTCATATCCAGCTTCTCGCCCACTGTAATCCCCAGGTCTTTTTCTTCAGAACTGCTGCTTAGCCAGTCAGTCCCCAGCCTGTAGCAGTGCATGGGATTCTTCCTTCCTAAGTTCAGGACTCTGCACTTGTCCTTGTTGAACCTCATGTGATTTCTTTTGGCCCAATCCTCCAATTTGTCTAGGTCACTCCAGCGTCTCTACCTCTCCCCCCAGGTTAGTGTCATCTGCGAACTTGCTGAGGGTGCAATTCATCCCATCATCCAGATCATTAATAAAGATGTTGAATAAAACTGGCCCCAGGACCAACCCCTGGGGCACTCCACTTGATACCGGCTGCCAACTAGACATTGAGCCATAGATCACTACCTGTTGAGCCCAACAATCTAGCCAGCTTCTGTAGTTCTCCAGGTTTTCTTTCTTCCCTTTTTTAAATATCGGCACTATATTTGCCTTTTTTCCAATCCTCCAGGACCTCCCCTGATCGCCACAAATTTTCAAAGATAATGGCCAATGGCTCTGCAATCACATCAGCCAACTCCCTCACCACCCCTGGATGCATTAGATCGGGAGCCATGGACTTGTGCATGTCCAGTTTTCCTAATAGTCCTTAACCTGTTCTTTCACCACTGAAAGCTGTTCACCTCATCCCCATGCTGTGTTTCCCAGTGCAGCAGTCTTGGGAGCTGACCTTGTCTGTGAAGACCAAGGCAATAAAACCATTGAGTACTTCAGCTTTTTCCACATCATCTGTCACTATGTTGCCTCCCCCATTCAGTAAGGGTCCCATACTTTCCCTGAACAACTTGTTGCTAACATACCTGTAGAAACCTTTCTTGTTACACTTCACATCCCTTGCTAGCTGCAACTCCAATTGTGCCTTGGCCTTCCTGATTACATCCCTGCATGCTCTAGTAATATTTTTATGCTCCTCCCTAGTCATCTGTCCAAATTTCCACTTCTTGTAAGCTTCCTTTTTGAGTTTAAGCTCACTGAAGATTTCACTGTTAAGCCAAGCTTGTCGCCTGCCATAAATTCTATTCTTTCTGCACATCGGGATGGTTTGTTCCTGCTCCCTCAATGAGGCTTCTTTAAAATACAGCCAGCTCTCCTGGATTCCTTTCCCTCTCATATTAACCTCCCAGGGGATCCTGCCCATCAGTTCCCGAAGGGAGTCAAAGTCTGCTTTTCTGAAGTGTTTTTCTCTCCTTTCTTCCTTTTGTCAGGATCCTGAACTCAACCTGCTTAGGTTGCCACCCACTTCTACTTCCCCTACCAATTCTTCCCTGTTTGTGAGCAGCAGGTCAAGAGGAGCACGGCTCCTAGTTGGTTCCTCCAGCACTTGTACCAGGAAGTTGTCCCCAACACTCTCCAAAAACTTCCTGGATTGTCTGTGCATTGCTGTGTTGCTCTCCCAGCAGATGTCAGGGTGATTGAAGTCCCCCATTAGAACAAGGGCCTGTAATCAGGAAACTTCAATTTGTTGTCCGAATATAATATATTCCTGGGTCTTTTTGCTAGCAGGGAATGGATAAAAATAAACCTGTTCCTTTGACAAGATCACATCACTAACCAGGTTTTGTAGGATGCTAGATGAATATATATGATGCTTTCTTTGAATGCCTGTTATGCCAAGGCAAACTATTCTCCATAAAGCAAGCGCAATAAGAGACATCATTGGTGTTGAAAGTCCTTCTGGTGAAGAGACCAGAGCTTTTTTCCAATCCTAACCAACATAAATCGTTTAAAAATACCCCTTGACAAATGAGAGCCTAAATTATTTGGCCAGATCCCCCAAGCCATTCCTCCCAATGAATCAAAACTGCTCGCAGCATGTTCCAGTACTGGCATGATCCAATCAATTGCTCCCCTTGTGGGCTAATGCTATTTTATCCAGGCTGTGCAATCCTGTTTTGGTTCCAGGCTGCAGGAAAGGAAGTAGAGTTTTGTTTCATTTTTTTACCAGCTGAAATGCTTTTAGCTCTTTTCAGTTGTGTTATTCTGTTCAAAACAATAATACATTTAAAGCCTAATCTAATGCCACCTTAAACCCGAGTTTATCACAGGCTGCCAAAAAGTGCCTCTCTTAATTTGATACAATACACTGATGTGTTGCACCTTTGGGTATCTGTTTCACTCCCTTAATGGTGGATGTAATTCAAAGGGTATTATGCAAAGTAATAGCCATCCCCATGTGGGGCCGCTGGACAAGCACATCTGGATGAATAATGAATATCATGTAGTCAAAGCTAATTAACTGCTCCATATTCATCATCATCCTGACATTGCAAAGTTGCTTTGCCTCCCCCTCTCCTCTCAACAGTTTTCCTCTTTGCTGTCTGCCATTTCTGCTTTCCGCTATTGGTGCCCAGAGACGCTCAATATTGAAAGCAAACCATGTACTGCTCAGGGCTGGTGCTGTTAACAGTGATCTGGGACCAATCTAAAGCCCATTGAAGTCAATGGGAGAATGTGTTTGTTTGCATTTCCTGTCCTGTTTTCTTCCAAACTTTGCACTATGTGGGCCTAGTATGGAGATCAGGCTCAGGAGAAACTGCCCTTGTCTTCAGAACATGGCTCTAGAGCAGATGGCTACTTGGCTCATTCTGGGGCCAGGTGGCCTGGGATCAGGGAACTGTAACTGGCTCAGTACAACTCCCCACCCACACACACATACTGCATCTGAGTTGGAGCTCAGGCAGGGTGGAGAATCTAACAGCCCCCCCATTCCAAGTGTAGGCCTAGGCTCACCAGTGGAGAGGTAGCATTCTAATTGACAGCTGGCACCGTCTGTCTTCCAACAGCAGGGCATTAATAACCATTAAAACAATATGAAGTTCTGATGTGATGTCAGTGATGTTAACCCCTGTCAATCCTATATTGGTACCTGTGGATAACTCTTTTTAAATGTTTTTCTTAAAATATGTTTTTGAAAGCATCCACAGAATTAAACATGGCACTGGATGTTCAAAGTAGTTCTAATTTTTCACAGTTTAGGACTAACCCCACTCTAAGCCATAGTTACTTTATGTCAAGCAGCTGCTAAATTTATTTGCAATTGAGTCATTTTTAACTGAACTTTTGTAAAAAGTCACACCTTGTACAGCATTATGAAACTGCAAGCATTAAACTAGATTTTGGAAACTCATGGTATTTTTGGAGAAATGACATACTATGTGCTAGTTACTCTAATAACCGGTATTTTGTAGCAAAACTGACCTGGCATTTAGGAGTAAGGAACCCAGGTAATTTATTCTTAATTGAGATTAGGAGTCAGAACATGGTGAATTTAAAAAAAAAAAGTGGTACAATAACCAAGCCCTACCCACAGTCTTACAGTATCTAGATATTTCTGCTAAAATAGCCACCAATGAGATAACTAAGAATACTGTCAATGTAGATGCCATCGTTAAGTTTCAGAGTCAACATCTATTAAGATGAATAGAGAGTGGTCACAACTCCCATGGCTATTGATTCTGTTTGTATTTGCAGATTTGGAAAGGCAACATTACACTGGGTCACATTCAGATGGTTGCCTTTGCCTTTTTTAGGCTGAGCCTGTTCAAAGCTGCCAATAGTATTTGAATTCCCAAGGCCAATTCAGCCTAATGGGAATTGGATGTCCACATTCCCCATTCTGCTTTGAAAATCTCAGCCTTACTTTAAAGAAAGCTTCAGTTCTATAGAACCTGTTGGAACCACCTGATCAATGGGTGGTATTGAGTACTGGCTTAGTCCACCCCTTGGTTTAGATTCTTGTTTAACAACTGTTGTACTTCTGATGCACAGGGAATGGAAATGTAAAGACAATGGATATATAGTACAAGCAAAGAAGCTGTGTTGCATTCATGTAGCAAGGGAAGAAATCATGCTAGTGTGCTTCCCCCTGGGATTTGCTCTCCCTAAAAAAAAAAAAAATGGCCCAGAGGATATTTAATGGGATGTATCCCTTAGATTGAGTGTCACAAAAAGATACAGAAGACCTGATTCATTGTCACCCTACACTCCCTTTTCACAGTTAGGCTGGTCCCAAATGGGATATTAGGCAGGAATAAAGCCTTCCACTCCAACTCCAGTGACTAGCACAAGCATAGGGTATCCAAACAAGTCCCCTTTGCAGGGAGTATTCCAGGCTGGGTACAGGTAGAGCATTGGTGTGACAAGAATTGATTGGACACATAATTCTGCAGCTTTACAGTGGCCCACAGAAGCTGTTGAGGGAGGGGTACCATTTAGAGTAGCCCTGAGGGCTGACCTAGCCTATGCCAGGGACTGGACCAGCCCCCAGCAGCCCCAGTATATGGGAGGCAAAAGCTGCAACCCTTTTGTCCCCCTGTCAACAGCTCCACAGGGATGAATCTGGCCTCAAACCCTTTGTATAAAACAGGAATGGCCAACCTCTGGCTCCGGAGCCATATGCGGCTCCTTGTATAGGCACCGACTCTGGGGCTGGAGCTACAGGTGCCAACTTTCCAATGTGCTGGGGGGTGCTCACTGCCCAACCCCTGGCTCTGCCACAGGCCCTGCCCCCACTCGACCCCTTCCCTCCCCCTCCCCTCAGCCTGCAGTGCCCTTGCTCCTCCTCCCTTCCCCCCAGAGCCTCCTGCATGCCACAAAACAGCTGATTGGGAGGTGCAGGGAGGGAGGGAGAGGCGCTGATTGGGGGGGGCTGCCGGTGGGCAGGAGGCACTGGGAGCAGGGCGGGGGAGCTGATGTGGGGCTGATGATGTATTACTGTGGCTCTTTGGCAGTGTACATTGGTAAATTCTGGCTCCTTCTCAGGCTCAGGTTGGCCATCCCTGGTATAAAAGGATGATACATAGTGCTGAGAGTGATTCTGAAAAGCACATTGACACAGCTTTATTCCTGCGCTTGTACGAGAAAGAAAGGGGCTGACCTTTATTTTCCATGCAGATCGTGCCGGTGGGTTTCTTTCTCCACAAAACCTCCCACTTCGAGCCAGCAGAAGGGCAAAGCACACAGCAGCTTTGTGACTGTTGGCCCCAACACAATTTACCATTTACAAACTAATCCTCCTTAGTTGGAGAGCGCAAGGTCTGCTAAAGCTCTAATGTCCTTCTCTGATTCTTCATTGTCCGCACTGACAGAGAGAAGCTGAAGACCTAATCAGTGTGTAATTTAATCGGTGTCCGGGCTGTGTCCCAGTACAATGCTTTGCTTGTAGTGCCACGGGTTAAGTCAGCCAGCTACTGTTATGCTCCACAGCAGGTGTGAAGAATGTCACTCGGTGTAATTATGTGTTACCACTTTGTCAAGTTCCATTTCTGACATGGCTTTTACTCACCACTTAATGATTGTTTTTCCAAGTGGCAGCAAGCTAATTGTAGGCAATACAGTAAAGGGCACCTTTAATATTTTTGGTACTGGATCGGGAATTCCTCGTAGCCTAACAAGGATCTCAGACAAAGTAGAAGTCTCTCTGGTGCAGATCCCTGAAAACACGTGCAGCTGCAACAGAGTCCTGCATTTCCTACCTTCAGACCAGTAAGTAATAACATGTGAGCTGATATTCCAAAAATGCTCCTCTCTTTTGTTCCTCACCATAAAGTGTATTTGTCATTCCCCCCCCCACACACACACACTCCTTTTGACCACGGATAAAAGTGCTTATGTAATTTAGGCACTAAAGTCCCATTTTCAACCATGTCTTAGATACTTAAGGACAGATTCTCGAAGATTTGTAGATACATAAAGATGCAGATAGGTGTGTGGTGTCACGTCCAGGTGTCTAACTGTATGAAAGAGTGGTATGGTCTCGAGGCCTGAGCACAGGTATGGGAGCCAAGAATTCCTGAGCTCCAATCTGGACTCTGACACAGATTCCCGCAAAGGCCTTGAGCAATTAATTCCCTTAGTTTCTCTACCTCAGTTTCCCTATTTATAATATCATCATCAATACCAATAATAATGCTGTTGTGCTTGGAAGCCAAGCCTGCATTGTGCACTGCACAGACTCATACCAAAGGGACAGACCTTGCCTAAAAAATCTTATAATCCAAATATAAGACTATGGACAGCAGGTGGAACAAACAAAATGGAGATAACACTGTCTACCCCTTATGGGGGGGTATTCTGGCCTTGCTGGTATATGATATTATCTCAGATTAATACATTTCTATGTAATCCTACATGAAGATTATGGCTACTGACTCTAGTCCTTTGTCACCAGACCCTAGATCTTGTGGCTGGGGCAAGAAAAGAAAGTCCAGGTTCTTACCAACTGCATGTCAGATCTCATTACAAAAAACCACTACTGTATTTGTTACAGAAGGTATGAACTGAGTTAGGATACTTAGGATGTGTAATGTGGCTTATTTAGCCCGGAAGAGAAGCTGCTTATTTCATCCATGCTTGCCTGCTGTCAGCCCTGACGGCCAATGTCCAAACATAGTCAGACAGTGGTTTACATGGCAGGGGTCACAAGACATTCTTGCATCCTGAATCAGGATTTAGCAGTGCTATGTGCCAAGCCTGAAAGGCACGCAGAGCATTTGCAACTTGGCACCTGCAGAAATCCTATTTCCTGATGAATAGAGGCCTCCAATATTAATGTTTTTCTCCTTGATTCAGGCTGGGCCATGCTGTAATGAACTATGGCCTGCATAATCACCTCTTACAATCATCTGCCATCAGGACACTGGGAAAAGTCCTTGCTCAGCATTTCCTCAGTCCTTACAGAGGCTTCAATGGAAACTGGCTGGAGTAAGAACTGAGTATACACAGAACAAAAAAAAAAATGTAAGGACCTCAGGATTTAGCTCTAAGAACTTGAAGTATGTGAGAGTTTTGTGGTGCAAACCGATAGAATAGCTTGGCTCTTGACGATGTGATGGAAGCATCAGAAGCAACAAGGTTTGGATATAGTCTGGATAGGGCATGAAGAGGTCAGAGCGGTTTAGGAGAGAGCTGTTTCAGTAGCATGAAGAGGGTAGAAGTCAAATCGGAGGGGATCTAGGATGGACTGGAGGGGAAGGGGGGAGTAGAAGAGGGAATAGGGAAACTGGCTGCACCCTAGAATGGAGTGTAATGGAAGGCCCCATCCCCTGCATGCCAGGGTGTTCAAGGAGGGTTTCATAGGAAGCCTCCTAATACTCTCCACAGAGCTGTGCAGCTCTGCACTGCCCCTTACTCTAGGCTGTGCCTAGCTGGCATGCTCTGAACAGTATTACTGCCTCTATTTATATTTTCTTCTAGCATTCATTTCCACGAGGAGATGCTAGAATATTGTGTTATATTCTGTGTGCTGGGTTCCCAAATCTGAACTCCTCTGCATACCCTTGTCTCCTCCCTCAGGCTGGGCTGAGCAGTGAGGTAGCCAAAAGACAGCTAATGTGATGTACACTTTTCAGGGTCTTCCTCCCTCCTATTGGTCATAACAGTGTGCATTCAAACAGCTGTTCTGGCCTGTACGAAGCACCTGCTGTGGTGAGCAGCAGCTGGGGTTCAGTTTGGGGCCAAAGGGATGGGGCCAAGCAGACTGACTGCATGTGCATTAATCCAGCCCCATTGCCACCTCCACCAACAACAGGTGCCTCTTTGAAGAGAGGAGGTACAAATATCTGGGGAGAATCATAGCTTTATAAAGGACACTATGGGCCAGATCCTCATCTGGTGTAAATCAACACAGTGCAATTGACTTCCAGGGAGCTATTTACACCAGCTGTGTGTCTGGTCCACTCGCTTCATAGTGCTTTTCTTGGTTTGCCATTTTCACAAGAGATTGTGAGGAGGTTTTGTTTGCTTGTTTTTTCCCTCCTTGTTCTTTTTTCTCCTTTTACTCTGACTTGGTCTTTTTTTCTAAACCTTTTTTTCTTTAAACTTTCTACCCTTTTCTTTAGAATTACTGGCTCAGAGTCATGGGCTATACATGCCACATTGTCAGCTCTTCCCTCCAACCAACTAAATTTTCTTACTGTTGCCCCCTTTCCTCATCCCTCACAGGCTGTCCCCCACAATTCCACCGGGTGTGCCCTGGTGCACAAATCACAACGGTGTGGTAATTGGATATGGGAGGAAAGAATTTCTCATTCATAAACATTCTATAATCCAGCACAGTTGAGGTCCCCTGAGGTATGTCTCTTCAAGAGAAATTTTTCTAGACAATGCAGGCATTGCTTTGGATATTTTAGCTATGGATATATAATTTCTGGATATTTCCAATACCTAGTGAAGCCTCCAGGTTTTGTTTGCTTGCTTGTTTTGTCTGTATTTTTTTAATCTTGCTAAATTATTGGCCCCACTGTACCTTGAGTTCCATAGTCTAATTCCACAGATTTGATCCAAGACAATCCACTTATGCTATTTTCCACTTCAATACAAGTGGCTACCAGAATATCATAGCCTGGAACTAGCTAGGTACTTATACGGCTGTCAGCACTGCCGTGTTTGAACGCCTAGCCTAACTCAAACCGATTCCGTTGTTTAGAATCTGTCCAGAGCACTCATCTCAAAGATAAACATTCAGAATAAGACATTAGAATCCACCCTGCCACACTCATTTATTGCCAGGAGGAAATGTGCTCCTGCCTCCAATCCCACTGTAACATCCACCCGCTCATCGTGGTGCCCTGTCTCCCCCGGGAGTGGTGAAAACGCCATTCAGGGCATGTCTACACTGCAAAGAAAAACCTGTGGTGCCGAGTGTCAGAGCCCGGGTCAATTGACTTGGGGCTAAAAATAGCAGTGTAGATGTTCCTGCTCTGACTGGAACCAGGTTTCAGAGCCCAGGCTCCAGCCTGGGTGGGAATATCTATGCTATTTTTAACCCTGCAGCCTGAGCCAGTTGACCCGGGTTTTGAGACTTGGTGCCACTGCTTTTTCTTTGCAGTCTAGACTGAGCCACGGCTGTAGCACACGTGGGTAACAGAGTTGCTCTTTTAGCTCAGTCAGTACAGACTCATGGTTTTATATCCACAGGTCCCAGATTCAATCCCTGCTGCTAATGACCCTCTAGGGGTGTAATATTACACCATGTATCCTACACACTTTACAACACCTGTTAATTAGGGGCTTGATCCAAAATCCATTGAAGTCAACAGGAGTCTTTCCATTCACTTCAATGGACTTTGGGTCGGGCCCTAGCTCCTTTTCTTCTTCTATCCCCTGCATCTCTCAGCAGACACAGATTTTTGTGTTTAAATAAAGTAAATGTCGTGATCATGGAAAGTACCAGGTTATCAGCACTGGAAACGACACTTGTGGAACAGACACAGCAAAAAAACTGCAGCAGGATCAAGACTCCCGACTATCTGCCTCAACCTGCTTTTAGAGGGATCACTTCTAAGGGTGAGAAAGTGGGTAATCCAGTCTTCATGTCCATTTAATTTCTTGTCTTGCTACCCCGACCTCTAGCAAAAGTGCCAAATGTGGTGGTGGCTGCAATGCCACGGACACCTGTCCTCTCAGAAGTGCACTGAGGTGACAACTCATTTCACATACATCACTTATCTGCTGCCAAATGCCCACAATTGATCTGTACTGGATTCAGATTTAGTTACACAGAGCTGAAAGGGTGCATGGGCTGGATTCACTGCCCCGCTCTTCTCCCTTTGCACCACTCAAAGGCACAGAACTGATGTAGTCAGCTCCTACACCTCCCCCTGCAGCCCCAGTGTAGGCGAGAGAGTGTACACTGTGCCCCAGCTATCCCTAGCTGGTGAATGGCCCTTTGAGGACTATTACCAGCTGGCGTAAGTTAAAGCAGCCCCTAGACTATTTTAATATCCACTAAAATGGGGATTAAAGTGGAGACAAACAGAAAATCAGGAAGCCATAACCAGCTTTCCAACGACCCCAAACTGATTTTCTCTGCTGCTGCAATCTCAGCTACAACAGCAAATCTAGCCCCATATTCCAGTACCAATATCCTCAGCCATCCGGCCCTTCATCTTTTCCTTAATGATTACGTGTAACCTAGTTTTGCTTACAATCATTTAGAAAGCATCTCTTTTTAAGAATGTATCTCCACTGAGTTATAAAACTATAAGAGGAAAAGGCAAGAAAGCAAAGCAAAGAGTTTTGCACTAGTGAAGTTTGCAGCCAAATTAACACAATGGGAAATTGCTATGGACCACTATTTTAATATGAGAGTCATAGAAAGCATTGATATTTTTACGTACAGGTACATACATTCAGAAATTGTATTGTATTTGTTTTCCCATTATACTGAGTCTTCAAGCATTTTATTTACTAAACACTGTGGTAGGCACTAGGAAGTCCTGATACTTTACCAGAGGGGTTCAGAGAACTGAAGAACTAATTTGGCACAAGAATGTTGCATAAGGGGATAGCTCAGTGGTTTGAGCATTGGCCTGCTAAACCCTTGAGGAGGCCACTTGGGAATCTGGGGCAAAATCAGTACTTGGTCCTGCTAGTGAAGGCAGGGGGCTGGACTCGATGACCTTTCAAGGTCCCTTCCAGTTCTAGGAGATGGGATATCTCCATTATTAAATAATTGTATTTTCTAAAAATACAGAGCTCAATTTTACAGAATGAATGAGGAACTCAAGCAAATAGCAATCATGATGAAGCAGTACAGAGTGCATTAGCAGCCTTCTCAGCTGACGAAACCCAAGGATTCTTCAAATTCATAAATACAACTGTTGGGAGATTGGCCTTAGCTTCTCTAGACTTCTGAATTCCTTTGGAAGCTCTGATTGTAATGCTGACCACAGTGCTAAGTCAGGAATCAGAGCAGCAAGTGGCATTTTGCAGATGTACAGAGAAGGCCAAATTGTTTAGTCATGCACCTGTTGTGCCCACAAACCGCCAAATTTGTGCAAATGCACATCAGGAGGATTGCAAGCCCAATTACGAGTTTTCAATTATCCAATCTGTGCCCAAATGAAGGATTAAGTTGCGACTTGGACTACATGTCCCCTCCTTTCCACTCTTGAGTGGCCTACCCAGACTTTAGGTGTGCCTGCCAGTGCAACTGAGCTCATAGAGAGCATTAGATTACTGTTCTTAGAGCAAGGGGGAAGCAGGGAGAAAATTGTGAGTCACTTGGGCATCTCTGAGGCACAGTATCTGTTGGGGCAGTGAAGCTTATTATTATTAAACCTTTATGTTGAGGTAGCATTTGTAGGCCATGACCAGTTTGGGCTCCATTTTGATAGATATACAAGCATATAATAAAATGCAGCCCTTAGCCTGGAGTCCTTATGCACTGCCCCTTGCTCAGGGCTATGCGCTGGCACTTTCTCAAGGTGCCCAAAACTTCAGGTGAGTGTGTAACCCCCCTGCTAAACTGGGTGACAACTCCCTCTCACCTCAGACAAACTTCTCAGGTCACTGCCAGCCCTTACTTTCCCTTGCAGATAGCACTTGGTGCACTCCAGTTCCTGATCCACCAGGAAGAGCATTCCTGTAACATCCATCCCTGTAACTGGATACTCTCAGAACCACTATCTCCAAAGAGACAGTGTACACACAAGGTTGTTTGATTCAATTAAGAATTCACACTTTGTTTATTATTACAGCACTGAGATCTACCTATGATAAAATAAAGAGACATTTATTAACAAAGACAGAGTTTTAAGTGATACTGGATAAGGCTAGTGAAAACAGAATCAGTTACAAAAACGAAAGTATAACTTGCTTCAAAGAAACTAAACATAACTTTAGCAAGCTACATTACTTTGGCTAAAGCAGTTTTCTCACCCTCAAAGTTTTTGTGTAGAGCTTGCTAATTTTCAGTCAAATAAGGATCCAGATTTTTATGACTCCCCTCAGGGCCGGCTCCAGCATTTCTGCCACCCCAAGCAAAAAAAAAAAAAAAAAAAAGCCGCGATCGGCGGCGGCAGTTCGGCGGCAGGTCCTTCGCTCCTCGAGGGAGTGAGGGATCTGCCGCCCCCAAATTGCCGCAGGTGCTGCCCCTTTCCCTTGGCCGCCCCAAGCACCTGCTTGTTAAGCTGGTGCCTGGAGCCAGCCCTGACTCCCCTATGCCTTGCCAGAGGTCTCCTCAGTAAATGGATAACAAAATGGACTTTTGCATCTTCTTATATTTCCCAAACTTTATTGTCTTTGTTTCCAGAATCAAGATGAACCCCTGGGATTCAGACTCCATACTGATTTCACATACTCCCCATCAACCTGGCTTTTCCTGTTGACTTCTGTGCAAATGCAGCTCACATTGTATTTGGCTCCAAAATGCTCAATTTACATTAGAAACTACCTTCCGTCCTCTCTGGGAGAAAACTGATTTCTCCCTTTGGTTACAGGCATTAAAGCATAATATCAGTAAGTATCCATAATTCCTTATATAGTGTTAATACATACATTTCACAATGATATTGATGAGCAGTGTGTTACTGTGTTTCATTTGATACCTTACAAGGCACTATGTGCTGTCATAGTATTTGTCTATAATGTGTTAGCTGTTGTGAGTTGGTCAGGCCTGATAAGAGTTGCTTATACATGACAGTGAACCTATTGCTGGTTGGCAATGAGGGACTGTTGGAGTCACATATGCCTACAGGCACAACCTAGCCCCAGAGTTCTGTGTGAGCAACAAGTGTGTGTGCATTGTGTTCTGCTGTACGCACAGTTGAAAGTTTGGTCTGTGAAGTGCAGTACTCTGATTTGGAAGACAATATAAAGACAACAGAGCAAAAATTGCTTAGCAGAATTCTTCCTACTACTGCCAGTTGACATGCACCCTTCCTGCAAACCAGCTGTGTCTGAGTTATTCAACCTTTTTTTTCCTTCTTCTTCTTCTCCTCTTCTGCCTCCTCTCCGGGTGGACTTTTGGTATGCAGGACTTAAATCAGAGAGCAAATTGCTCTGAGTGATTTGTATTGCAAACACTCAGCTTGGCCACTTTTGAGTTATAAGAATGCTAACAACTGGAGTTAGTGCTTTAAAATGCTTTTATTATTGCACTCATCTCCAAAAGGCCTTTCAAAAAATGGTGTGGACAAACTGCTTTTGCTGTTTTGAGGGGAAAAATGCAAAAGATCAAGAGGGAGATTTGCAAAGGACAAATGACAGTGAGATGCCTTTGCAAATCTCCCCCAAGTTACTACATGTTAAAAACGGGTTTCTCACACACCGATTGGGTGGGGTAGTTTCAAAATAGGGTGGCCAGGGTAAAAGCCCCACCGCACGGCCATGACTGGCCCAGGTCAGCTGGCTCAGGCTTGCGGGGCTCAGGCTAGGGGGCTAACATTTGCTGTGTAGAAGCTCAGGTTCAGGCTGGAGCCCAAGCTCTGGGACCCTCCACCCTCACAGGAGCCCAGAGCTCAGGCTCCAGCCCGAGGCTCAATTTCTGCACAGCAATTTTTTCAGCTCGGGGCCGGAGCCCTGTAAGCCTGAGTTTACTGACCTGGGCCAGCCGTGGGTTTTTCATCCCCACATAGACCTAGTCTTCGAATAAAATACAGGTGGGTATCTAGCTAATCTCCCAACTCTACTATCAACAGGCACTGTATGCAAGGCATCTAGCAAAATATTTTCCAAGTACTCAATAAGCATCTAAATACACATATGTTCTTCAGAAGTGGTGCAAATGCTGCTGGCTCAGACCGAAAGACTCTTAGCATTTTAGGATTTAGAGATAGATGCTTTCTAGACTAGGTCAGTGATTTAAAAATTAAAAAGTAAAGTTTTATAAAGCACCACTATGGGTGGTGAAATGTAATAAACATTGTCCTAGTGACAATTGACAACTTCCCAACGGACATGAGGCCAAAGTCTGCTCTCAGTTGTACACAGGGCCGGCTCCAGGCACCAGCTTACCAAGCAGATGCTTGGGGCGGCCACTTCAGAGAGGGGCGGCACGTCCAGCTGTTCGGCGGCAATTCGGCGGACAGTCCCTCATTCCTGCTCGGAGCGAAGGACCTCCTGCTGAATTGCCGCCGCAGATCGCGGATTTTTTTTTTTTTTTTTTGGCTGCTTGGGGTGGCCAAAACCCTGGAGCCGGCCCTGGTTGTACCTTGCAATGTCACTGAAATCAATGGAATGTAAAGGAGCAAAATTTGGCCCATGGTTACAGTAGAAGTCATCAAAGTCAAGGCAGTGTTTCTGTTTCTGACTGGGCAGAGTGTCTCAGAGGTATTTAATTGGAACTTACAACTCAGCGTTCACCTTCAGAGTCGCTGTCTTTAAAGCATATTGAAGTAACTTGGTTATCAAAACTTAACAATGTATTGTTCTCACTGTATATAATCCCAATACAGGGTGGATTTGGGATTCCCTATACCTGAACTTTAAAGAATAATGCACCACAAAGGATGGATTGCAAGAAATGTTTTGAACAGAAGGCAAAAATGGTGGGCCATTCTCTGTTTGGCTTTACTCTGGTTTAAAGGCTCCGACCCCTGGGATCCCCAAGAATCGCTCACAGGCCACAGGCTCCTCTGGCCCTTGTGCAGTCACCAGCATACATGTGCAAAAGCCTGTGCAGGCAGGGAGGCTCTACCTCCCAAGGAGATGCATGTGCATCTGCCTCTGGAGAGGTGAGTGTGAGTAGTGAGCACCTCATAAAAGACCCGGTTGTGGGGGACAACCTTGGTTCGCATGATCATGAGCTAACTCAGTTTAAACTAAATGGAAGGATAAACAAAAATAGATCAGCAACTAGTGCCCTTAATGTCCAAATGGCAAACTTTAAAAAATTAAGGGAATTAGTTAGGGAAGTGGACTGAACTGAAGAACTCAAGGATCCGTATGTGGAGGAGGCTTGGAATTACTTTGTCAAAGTTGCAGAAACTGTCTGAAGCCTGCATCCTAAGCAAGGGGAAAAAATTGGAGGGAAGGGTTGCAGACCAAGCATCTCAAACATGTGATTAAGAGAAATCAGAAAGTCAGCAAGGAAAGCTACCTCTTGGAGGTCAGAAAGTGTAAGGATAAAGTGAGAACCACCAAAAACCAAGCAGAGTTGGACGTTGCAAAGGGAATTAATGAATAGTAAAAGTAAATAAATAGAAAACAAAGAAAGAAGAAATGGAATCGCTAAGAACTAAGGATGAGGTGAAGATTAAAGATAATCTAGGCATGGCCCCACACCTAAACAAATACTTTGCCTCAGTTTTTAATAATGACAATGAAGAATTTAGGACAATAGAAGAACATGTTTATGTAGTCTTGAGTCTCATTACTTACTAGGACAACATACGTTGTGGGCATACAAAAAAATCAATGACCACCAGGGAACAGAAGAAATTCTAACATCCTCTAGAAAAGGAGATGGAAATATGGTAAATTAAACTTTTGAAGGGTTAATGAAGACCTTCAGTAACAGATCTGTGCCTAATTTCAGAGGAGGACTGGAAAAGTAAAGATATTTTGTATGCCATCATAAAGAAATTTAGAGCTTCTAAACATACTTAAGTAAGGGCTACTTGTATGTTTGCACCCGTACAATCAGTCAGCCCTTAGTTTCAACAAATTTCAGCCCAAAAGTTGGGGCACAAACCAGCTTCCATTGATCCAATGAGAGTAAAGGCATTGGTTTCAAAAGGATCAGGATCTAACATAAAGAAGCCATCATCATTTTCTTTAGCATTGCTAACACATACTGCTGTTTGCAGCATTATAAACATATGGTGTTAACTTTTCTGAACTTTTTGCATTTCTCAAAAGTTTAGATGACACAACAGAAAAATATTTTTCAGTAGGTTCCACTTGAAGCCTTAGTCACACCGGTCTGGTCATCTCATTGTCATACCATATTTTGTTGATGACCACTTTTACTTTAAAGAGGACTGAAATTCTTTCCTTATGTTTTGCTAGGCAGTAATCCCCTCAAATTCCAAGGTGCTTTTCATGTCACGTCATATAATGTAATCAGTTAAAGAAACAACT
This sequence comes from Malaclemys terrapin pileata, assembly GCF_027887155.1. Lineage (NCBI taxonomy): Eukaryota > Metazoa > Chordata > Testudines > Emydidae > Malaclemys > Malaclemys terrapin. The sequence continues at coordinate 49,790,141 of NC_071508.1, read as the reverse complement.
TGGAAGTGTAATCTGTTAACTTATTCTCTGCTGCACAAAGGAAAGCAAACACAGAGAAAATGGGGCAAGTATAGTGCATGTGTAACACTGACAGACCCCCAGTCGTCGGCAGGTAGGACTGAACCGGGGAAACTATGGAGTTTAGTGCATGAGCCTTTACCATATTAACTAAAAGCCAACTGCCTGTTAGCTAAGGCTGTAGAGCAGACTCATTTTATCTCTCTCTAAGTGGTCTCAGTGCCACTAGATGGAACAGAACACCACACCCAGAAAGTGTGTGGGTTACACATGCATACCTTTTGAGTACATATTAGCTTATGATCATAGATGCTGGAGCTAGGGTTTCTGGGGATGCCACCTGTGACATAATGGGGATTTTCCCTTGTTATGCTATATGTGAGCCTATATGAGTTTTACTGTTTTGCATGAATGCTGTGCGTGCCTCAGTTTCCCTGTGTATTGCACCAAAGTCTAGATGCAATAAGGGAATAAGGGTGTGTGACTTTTGCGGGGGTTGCTCCAGCTGCCTGCACAGATGCTATGGCCGCCCCTTCATTACCTGAGACCCAGGAGGGGGATGCGACCAGGTGACTCTTGACCCAAGAAGCGAGACAAAGGCCGGAGGAGGAACAACAGGCAGGGCAGGGGCCAGGCGGCTGGAAGCGAGTCAGTCTCAGCTGGCTTGGGGTGCAGGGGGAGGACCAGAGCCCTGGCTCTGGGCTCCCCTCCCCACAAGATGGACTTCCTGAAAGTCACTGATTTCTGTGCTAACAAGTTCTGTTCTAAGCTGTGTTCCTGTTGACGAATAAACCTTCTGTTTTACCAGCTAACTGAGAGTCATGTCTGACTGTGGAGTTGGGGTGCAGGGTCCTCTAACTTCCCCAGGAGCCCTGCCCGTGTGGACTCCCTGCGGGAAGCGCACAGTGTGGAAGGGGATGCTGAATCCTCTAAGGTCGGACCCAGAAAGGTCGACGCTGTGTAAGCTTCTTGCACTGGAGACAGTATGCTCAGAAAGAGGAGGCATTCTCCTCCAGAGTCCTGACTGACTTCGTATGGAGTAGTTCCAGAGCTTTGCCCCGGTGACTCTGTGACACCACCGCACCCCCTAGCTTGAAGTGGTCTCCATCACATAGAGTGTTTACAGTGTATTAGGCTTAGACTTGTGTGTTTTTGTTTTATTTTGCTTGGTAATTTACTTTGTTCTGTCTATTACTTGGAACCACTTAAATCCTACTTTTTATATTTAATAAAATCACTTTTTACTTATTAATTAACCCAGAGCAAGTAATTAATTCCTGGGGGAGCAAACAGCTGTGCATATCTCTATCAATGTTATAGAGGGCGAACAATTTATGAGTTTACCCTGTATAAGCTTTATACAGAGTAAAACGGATTTATTTGGGGTTTGGATCCCATTGGGAACTGGATATCTGGGTGTTGGAGACAGGAGAACTTCTTAAGCTGCTTTCAGTTAAGCCTGAAGCTTTTGGGGGATGTGGTTCATACCTGGATCTGTGTTTGTAGCAGGCTAGTGTGTCTGGCACAACCAGGCAAGGTACTGAAGTCCCAAGCTGCCAGGGAAAACAGGCTTTGAGGTAGTCTCAGCACATCAAGTGGCAGTCCCAAGGGGGTTTCTGTGATTCAACCCGTCACACTGGCTAAGACCCGTAACTCCAGCAGAGGATTCATGGCCTTAAATATGAGCAGAGGGAGGCATCTCCCTCCAGCCCAGAGGTGGACGCCTAACTCCCTTGCGAGATGAGGGTTAGGCCACACCAAGCACTTCAACATTTCTTTTTTGGCTAGCTTGGGTGGCTCCCCACTCAACATGCGGGCATTTGTGAATCTCATTCTTGGGCACTTAACTCTCCCCAAGCAATTTATAGGAAGCCTGGGCACCTAACCATGGGCTGTGGCTTCAAGTAGGCAGCAGGGTGCTTAAAATTAGATATTGCAATACTGAGCCTATGTTGGGGGAAGGCGGGGGGGTTGGTGTGGTTTGTTTTGTTTTGGTTTTTGATTTTGGTTTTTTTCTGGGGGGGTGGGGCAGGGGCAGATCTAGCCTCAAGGGCCCCGATTCAGTAAAACACTTGGGCATGTGCTTAATTTTAAGATTGTAAATAGCCCCAGATTATGGGAATGGTCTGAGGTGAAACCAGCCCCCAGTACAAGTACTAGTTTGTAAAGACGCCCTGTGAAACCAGTTACAGCAGAGGCTTTGAGGAAGCTGGTGTTGAGCTGGCTGTACATCAGCTGAGAATTCTCTGATGCTAGGGAAATCCCAGTTTGTGCATTTATTGCAGCTTTAAGATTACTTTGTGCTGCTGGATTTATTGTGGGCAACGATCTGACCTAGACTCATTTGATCCAGGAAACCCATACACGGAGATTACAAAGTGGGTTCTAACTTTCCCAAAGTGAGGAATACAGATATTGGGATTCCTAAGATTTTCATCCTTCCCTTCAATTTTGGAGGATGGACTTTCTCTTCCTCTAAAAGCCCAACTTCATAGAACAGCTGCACTTATTTTGTGCCAAGTGGAAATACTGTAACTAAGAAAACAAACAGGATACAGTGCGACTTGAAAACCAAGCCATAAGATCATAAGAGTGTTTGGAGGAGTGATGCAAGCTCACTCTCCTCCCTTCCGGATACGAATAGCATCAACTCTTTGACACCCACAGCATCCTGTGCAGTTAGTCCTGAGGTTATTCTGAAATGGAGCTTTTTCATATTAATTTTGATTGCAGTGCAATTTACTTGGTTTAACTTTTCTTAATAGGTATTGAGAGTTCTACTAAAAGATGGTCTTGTTAAGACAGTGAACTGGGACTTAAGAAATCTGGATTCTGCTTCCAGATCAGCCATAGGCTTTTTAGGTGACCCTGAGCAAGTCATATAATTTCTTTGTGCCTCAGTTCCCAATCATTAAAATGGGATAATAATACTTCCCTTTCTCACAGGAGTGGTGTAGGATAATTAATTCACTAATATATGTAAGGTACTGCCATAAAAAAAGAAGACCAAGAAAGAAAGGGCAACATTTCTTCTGAGAAACTAGCCAGGTTGCATTATCCTGTAATATCAACACTTTATATTTTAACCCTCTGTATTACTGACCTAAAGGAACACTGCTTCATTGATATAAATGCAGAGTATATATCTTTTATCAGAAGATTTCAAAGCATTATTGTGAAACGGTTAAGCATCATTATACCTACCCAGAGTAGCTTCAATTGGAGGAGGCAGCTTGTACATGTGATCCACTTCTCCTAAGCTGCTGTCTAGTGCTCCAAAATTTCAGCTGCCATTTTTAAAAAAAAGAAGGGGGAAAGAAATCTCGTCATGAAGATAAATTTCAAAATATAAGCTGAATGTAATTTGTAGTGAGGTCTGCCTGAGACAATAGCTCTGAAAGGTGTAAACTGCCCCCCTGTTCATTGTAATTTGCACTGAAACATTCAATGGAAAATGGCTTTTTGACTAAATGGAATCTCATTTAAAATATTTGGGTTTTCATTAGAAAAAAACAAGATATCTTGGGGTTTTAAAAACCAAAAAACTCTGTTTTAAAAATAAATGTTTTATTTTTTTCTATGAAAACTTTAATTTTTTTAAAGACATATTTAGATGAAAACTATGAAAAATTTTAAATGTTCATGGACATTTTTTTGCATGAGAAAAGTCATTTGCCAGCCAGTTTTAAATATTGTTGACCAATACATGCTGGTTAGAGCATACACACACACACACAGACACACACAGACACACACACACACACATTAGTATGCATTAAGCATAGACAGCATTAAGTACAAATATTATAGCAGTTATATAACCTAAATTGGCCTTTACTTTCACTATAATCCTGTCCATTTATATTAAGTATCCCATAACACCTTGCATTAGCTGAAGTAAGCTTTGGCTTAAGTAGAGGAAAGTTGTCAGGCTCATGATACATGATTATTTTACCAAAGCACCTGGTAGGGAGTACTCATAGGCTGGTACTGGAATGTCCCAAAGGAAGAGGACAAAACATGATTACTCTACCCTAGTACAAACCTAGGAGGTGCCTTCACATCCCATGGTATTTGGAATGCATGTGTTCAGAACAAAGACATAAAGGGTAAACCTAGGAATCAGAAAAACAAGGTAGAAAGCTGATTTATTAAAGGTAGTTTCAGATGGCGTACACAGAACCTTGCACTTGCAAACAGGTTCTATATAAAAAGATGTATTAGGAGTGTAACTTTGGGAGCAATCTTTCACATAAAGTGAATATAACAACACTGCATAAGGTGGCATCCCGGAGACCGGTATCGTATATAACGGGGTGGGCACACTTTTTTGCCTGGGGCCACGTTGAAGAATAGAAATTGTATGGTGTGCCATGCATGCTCACACAATTGGGGTTGGGGTGTGGGAGGGGGTGAGGGCTCTGGGGTGAGGCTGGGGATGAGGAGATTGGGGTGTAGGAGGGTGCTCTGGGCTGGGACCAAGGGGTTCGGAGTGGGATCAGGGCTGGGGCAAGAGTGCAGGAAGGGGTGCAAGTTCCGGCTGGGGGTGCGGGCTCTGGGGTGGGGCTGGAGATGAGAGGTTTGGGGTACAGGAGGGTGCTCCGTGCTGGGATCGAGGGGTTTGGAGAGCGGGAGGGGGATCAGGGCTGGGGCAAGGGTTGGGGCATGGGGAGAGGCTCAGGGGTGCAGGGTCCGAGCGGCACTTACCTCAAGCGGCTCCTGGAAGCAGTGGCATGTCCCTTCTCTGGCTCCTACGTGTGGAGTGGCCCCCAGCATTCAGAGCGGGGCCATGCCGCAGCTTCCGGGAGCTGTATGGTGCGGCCCCCGACCCGGTGCCCCAGCTGGAGCACCAGTGTGGCCCCCAACCTGGCTCCCCAGCGGGAGCTCACGGGCCAGCTTAAAACGGCTCACGGGCCGGATCCCCGCGAGCCACAGTTTGCCCACCCCTGGTATAGAATGTTTTTTTCCACACTATATAATGGATGGCTCACAGCAATAAACCTAACTGGTATTGGTTATTTTGTCTCTTGAGTATATTTCATAACAAACCAATGTGCGGTCAAGCAATTGACTATACAATTTAACAATATGATAACTGAAGAATCAACATTGTTAATTATTTTACTATTGATCAAAGCAGATTAGAAAGGATAGGGACAAACATAACAGGAAGAGCTGCACAATCTACTTTAGTGACATCTCACTCTGGTGCTTACACTTGGGATCATATTGCAATACTGTCCCACCAATCCCAAGCATTTAAAAATCATGAATGAGTCCCCCAGAAATCATGACCCTGACTTGAAAATCATGAGATTTTATAACATATTTTGGTTCTTTTTATTTGCCTTCTGGTTCTGAAGACTTTAGGGTTCACTTTTTATAGGCTTTTCTCTGCATCCAGGAAGGCTAGACCTTTTTTTTTTAATGGAAGAAAACCTTCTCATATAATAAGATTCAGCAGCTGGGGTCTTAAATATTCTGAATGCTCATCATGAGATGATCTGGAGGTTATAGTGGGTCACAAATTGAATATGTCAAAAATGTGATGCAGTGGCTAAAAAAGCTAATAGCATTCTGGAATGTATCAACAGGAGTCCTGTATGTCAGACACAAAAGATAATTGTTGCACTCTGCTGTGCACTGGTGATGCCTCAGCTGAAGTACTGTGTCCAATTATGGGTGCCACACTTCAGGAGAGATATGGACAACGTGAACAGCATCCAAAGGAGATAAAAAAAATGATAAAAGTTTTAGAAAACCTGACCTATGAGAAAAGGCTAAAAAAACTGGGCATGTTTAGTTTTGAGAAAAGAAGACTGAAGAGGGTCTTGATAACAGTCTTCAAATATGTTAAGAGATGTTATAAAGAGGAGGGCAATCTATTATTCTTCATGTTCACTGACCGAAGGTCAAGAAGAAATGGGCTTAATCTACAGCAAGAGAAATTAAGGTTAGCTATTAAGAAAAATGTTTTAACTAGAAGGGTAGTTAAGCACTGGAACACGCTTCCAACAGAGGTTGTAGAATCCCCCTCATTGGAGGTTTTTAAGAATGGGTTAGACAAGCACCTGTCAGGGATGGTCCAGCTTTACTTCGTCCTGCCTCAGCACAGTGGGCTGGACTTGATGACTTCTCAAGGTCCCTTCCAGCCCTACATTTCTATGATTATGGCAATACTGACACTTATTTCACAGCTGAAGAGGGAAGGCTAATGGAATGAACCCTACCAAAGGGGAGCCAGCCTGAGAAATCAAGCAGAGCATGCACAGTCTACTGCAAGAGGTGTCACATTGGCTAAAAGTAGGAATGTAGAAGAGTACCATTCCCATCTCCCCCTTCCCTACTATCCCGTTTCAGTCCTTGACTGAAACAGAGGGTACGTCTTCACTTACCGGAGGGTCCGGCGGCAGGCAATCGATGTTCTGGGATCGATTTATCGCGTCTGGTTAAGACGCGATAAATCGATCCCGGATCGATCCCGGAAGTGCTCGCCGTCGACGCCAGTACTCCAGCTCGCCGAGAGGAGTACGCGGCATCGACGGGGGAGCCTTCCTGCCGCGTCTGGACCCGCGGTAAGTTCGGACTAAGGTACTTCGAATTCAGCTACGTTATTAACGTAGCTGAATTTGTGTACCTTAGTCCGAAGTGGGGGCTTAGTGGGGACCAGGCCAGAGATCCCAAGTGACTTGCCCAAGGTACCACAGCAAGTCAGTGGGAGACCCTGGAATAGATCCTAAGAGTCCTAACTCTCAGAACCCTGCTCCGACCATTACAGGGAACACCCACTTATCCACCAGGAACTTTAAAAAATTGTGGTATATTGTGACTTATTTCTCTTTTTCACCATAAACGCACCTTTCTTTTGAAATTATTGTAACTTATTAAGTAAGGTACTTACTACGGAACCATAGCTATGCTGGCATAATCCCATAGTGTAGACACAGCCTACAGAGATGGAAGAGATTTTTCTGTCGCTATAGGAACACCACATCCCTGAGCGACGGTAGCTAGGTCAATGCTTCTGTCGATGTAGCTGCATCTACACTGGGGGTCAGATCACCATAGCTACAGCAATCAGGGGTGTGCTTCTACATTGACCAAAGTTTTTAAGTATGTACTAGGTCGTACTCAGACTCAGCAAATGTTTAAACACATACTTACTTTACTTGTATATAGTTCTATTGACTTCAATAGGACTAATCAAGTGCTTATAATTATGTGCTTAAGTGTTTGCAGGATGAGGGATTGACATACTAATTCCCATTCTGCTTGTTGGAACCTTTTATTTAATTTAAATAAAAATTGAAGAATCTGAGGTCACCCCTTGGAAGTCTGAATAAAGATTATTTAAATATCTTAAAAAGCTGTAAATACTAAACTACCAGCATATGTTTTAGATTCACATTTTTCCCACATATCCTTTTTACGTGAATATTCTCAAATTATATCTGATCTGCCTTATGTAGTCACATCTAATAACAATTAGAACGTGCAATGGAATAAAGATTCACACCAATGGAAAATGTATGAATAGATTTTGGGGGAGTAGTATTTTATTTAATCTATCACCTGATTTGCTTGAAAAAATATTCCATAGAATAAAATGTGACATTAAGCTTACTAAACAGAAAATCAGTGAACAGAAAATTATCAAATTTGAAAGGTGCTAAGATTAATTGTGCTTCAAGTTCATTGACTTCTGCACATATTAATTAAGGGTTTACCTTTAATAATGTACAGAGATGCAGCTATCATTATATATGATAAAGTAACTCAAGAAGTTACCCTAGAAATTTATGAGTATATTTTAAAGTTATTCTAGAAAGGAGAGGATTAGACTTTTATTAAAAATCAGTGATATTTTAATCTGGCCAGATAGGGTTACCTTAACAGACAATAGTGTGAGAATTACCAAAGACAAAAGGACTAATTCTGATGACAAAACACATATTGGAATAAATCAATTGGTTCCCAGAATTTTTGGAAATCACCTCTGTCCCTGGTAATATATCTGATTGCACAAGTTATGATCAGCTGTTTTCAGTTCTAGCAATACACGCTGTGTTTAATATCCATTGATATTAAAAGGAAGCATGTACATGCATGCTTCAGTGAACAAATGTACCTCAAATGATAATGTCCTAAAGTGTCTCTTCAGTTGGCACTGCTGTCTTTAGCAATTCTGTTATCCACCACTTTGCTCAAGTTTTAAATGTAAAGTAAATAAAACATAAATAGATTGGATCCTGTAGCTGGTTTAATAGACATATATCCAATACAAATGTGCGTGTGCATGATCTTGGCAAGACTTGAAGCTGAGAACTTTGTTGATTCTGCTGACTCTCGCATCATTTGCTATTGTAAACTCACAGCTGTAGGTATAAGCATGCACGCTATTTTAATTGTATGAGAGTTGGAGATGGGCTTGAACCAGAACCTCAGATGTAATGAGGCAGCTATTCAACTGGGGTAAATCAGCATAGCTCTGTTGGTAACAGTGAGACCATGCCAGTTTACACAACTTGAAAATCCAGCCCAAATCTATCACATACTTGATTAAAACCTTTATTTGTTTGTTTTGTTTCTTGGTTTGTTTGATGTTCAGTTTTCTGGTTTATTTTATCACTGTAAATTTGTGGAGTTTATTTTAAACATATATATTCAGCCTGTTAGAAAATGTGCATTTGATAACAAATTCAAATGAGTCAATATATTGCAGTCAAAATCTTCACATTCTTGTTAGTGTAAAAGTAGTCAAACTTGGGGATTCAAAGGATGAATCAGAATCAAAACTTTCCTAATGTAAACTCTGTTTTCATCTGGTCCATTACAGAAACAGGATTGAGCTGCAAAAAAAAAAAAAAAAAAAAAAATCAAAACTGAGCCAGTATCTGGGGAATTTGGTTCAGGGCCCCATCTTGAGTTCAAATGTTGTAAAAGTTATTAATACTTGCACCATGCATTCAGGAAAGGGTGAATTCTTTTCAGACTGCAAACTCTTGGGTCAGGGCTGGCAAGGCCTGATGATCCATTGCCCTGCACCTTGTGTAGCCATCCTCAGGAGTGCAATACAGCACTCTCAAACAGGAAGGGTAGCACTTCACATAGGGTGACCAGACAGCAAATGTGAAAAATTGGGACGGGGGTGGAGGGTAATAGGAATCTATACAAGAAAAAGACCCAAAAATCAGGACTGTCCCTATAAAATCGGACATCTGGTCACCCTAACGTCACACCAGCTTTGTGCTGGGGTCAGTTACCCCCCAAAGCAAGCAGAGCAGCTGGGGCTCATGCCAGTCTCTTTGCTCTGTAAGGCCCAGCAGGCTCTCTTCTGGGTGCCTTGCAGCAAAGCCTTATTCTTCGTGCCTGTATCGTGTTACAGCGGTGACCGTCTGCCTGGGCTAAGGCAGGTCTGGACGGGTCCCGCGCTGCAGGCGAAGGAGGGAGGGGTTGCACTGGGGGCAGAAAACCGCCGATGAGGCGTGTCAGGTACCGCTGTGGGTGTGCAGCAAGGTGCGCCCCACCCAGAGGCCAGCGGCTGCTGCAGGGCCCTGCGCGCCGGCTATATAGAGCGAGCGCAGCCCGGAGAGCGCGCGGCGCGCAGCTCTTTGTGTCGTAACAGGGGGAACTTCGCCGCGCCAGAAGTCCTGCGCGGAGCGCCCGGCCTCTCCTCTCCTCGCCGCGTGGCGGGGGGGCTCGTCCCGCCGCCATGGCCGAGCCCCGGCTGAAGAAGCGCCGGGGCAGCCTGCCCGTGTGCCCCGGCCACCAGCTCGCGGTTAGCAGCCGGGCGAGGCAGAACTTCCCGGCGGCGGTGGAGGAAGGCCTGTGCGGGGTCACCAGCGCCCTGCTGGAGCTCTCCTACCGCCTCCAGGCGCTGGTAAGGCGGCGGTACCGCCCGCCCCGCCGCCGCTGCTGCTGCTTCCTGCCCGCCTCCCGCCGGGCTCCGCTTTCGTGCTGCCTTCTGCCCCCCTCCCGCTCAGCCCTTCCCCCGACGGGCCCATCCGCCCTGACAGCACCCTTCCCCGTCTCTGCTTCCCTCCCCGCTGCGCCAGCCTCCCTCAGGCTCCCCCCCTCCCCAGCCAAAAGTGGGCCAGGCCCAGGGTCAGAAATCCCCCCTCCCCCAGAAGCGTCCTGTTGAATTTAGGTATTGTTGCTGCTTTCATTCACCTCCCTCCAGTCCATGGGGGGAGGGGGGAGCAGGTACGGGGGGGAGAAGAGTGAGGGGGAGGATTTGATAGCTGCTTTCAACTACCTGAGGGGGGGTTCCAAAGAGGATGGAGCTAGACTGTTCTCAGTGGTGGTAGATGACAGAAGAGGGAGCAATGGTTTCAAGTTGCAGTGGGGGGGAAGGGAGTTAGGATGGGTATTAAGAAAAAACTTTTCCATTGGAATGGGTTACTTAGGGAGGTGGTGGAATCTCCTTCCTTAAAGGTTTTTAAGGCCTTGCTTGACATCCTGCTGGGATGATTTAGTTGGGGATTGGTCCTGCTTTGAGCAGGGGGTTGGACTAGATGACCTCCTGAGGTCCCTTCCAACCCTGATATTGTATGTGTTCCAACAGCTGTACAGCGTGCCCAGGCACCAAGGTGATGCATTGGAGCTATCGTTGGCAGTCCCCGTGTTGTGCTAACATTATGAGAGAATGTGCGTGTAGCCTCCTCTTAAAATAGAGGTGGGCAAACTTTTTGGCCCAAGGGCCACATCTGAGTGGGGAAATTGTATGCAGGGCCATGGATGGAGGGGGAGGGTGTGTGGTGTGCAGGAAGGGGCTCAGGGCAAAGGGTTGGGGTGCAGGAGGGGTGAGGCAGGGGGCTCAGGGCAGGGGATTGGAGTGTGGGGTGCAGGAGGGGTTTGGGGTGTGGGCTCCAGCCCAGCACCGCTTACCTCAAGCGGCTCGAGGGTGGCAGTGGGGCTAAGGCAGGCTCCCTTCTTGCCGTGGCCCTGTGCCACTCCTGGAAGTGGCCAGCATGTCCAGCAGTGGCTCCTGGGGGTGGGGTGGGGCAAGCGGCTCCACCATGCGCTGCCCTTGCCTGTGGGTACCTTCCCGAAACTCCCATTGGCCGTGGTTCCCTGTTCCTGGACAATGGGAGCTGTGGGGGCGGTGCCTGCAGGCAAGGGCAGCACAGGGTGCTCTCCTTCCCCCAGGGGCCATAGAGACATGGTGCTGGCCGCTTCTGGGAGCGGTGCGGGGCCAGGGCAGGCAGGGAGCTTGCCTTAGCCCTGCTGCGCCACAAGGCTGGCAATCCTGTGGGCCGGATTGAAAGCCCTGACGGGACGGATTCAATCCGCAGACCATAGTTTGCTCTCCCATGTCTTAAAGACATAAATGGGAGACCCACTTGCAGTGAGATCAGTTATAATGAATCTCCATTGATGGGACCAGATCCTAAATTCCTCACTCCCACTTTTACTCCGGCACCAATCTCACTGCTGAGGTATAATGGAAGTATGGGGTTCAAGTTTTGGCGTGTGTAGTAGTATCAAAATCCCCAATTGTTTTTCAGCACGTCAGTGTTTAGGTTGTTTTTCCAGTTTGAATGAAGATTGGTTGAGGGTGGGGAAAGGAAAGACCACTATGGGCCAGAGACGTGCAATTTGTAGGTTCTCACAGCAGTTTAACTTTGCAGTTCAGCATATATTAAGGGTACGTCTATACTTGCCTCCGGGTCCGGTGGTAAGCAATCGATCTTCTGGGTTCGATTTATCGCGTCTTGTCTAGACGCGATAAATCGATCCCGGAAGTGCTCGCCGTCGACGCCGGTACTCCTGCTCCGCGAGAGGAGTACGTGGAGTCGACGGTGGAGCCTGCCTGCCGCGTCTGGACCCGCGGTAAGTTTGAACTAAGGTACTTCGACTTCAGCTACGTTATTCACGTAGCAGAAGTTGCGTATCTTAGTTCGAAGTGGGGGGGTTAGTGTGGACCAGGCCTAATTTGCAGCAGCTGAGGATCTGGCTTGGTATTTTTCCGTTACTAGAGTGAGTGTTATATATACTTTGAATGTTCACAGTAGGCCATAATCTGCTCTCTCCCTGTGGCTTCAGCTGAAATTAGCATTATTCCCAGAAGAACGAGTCCATCAGTAGAAGCAAAAGAAGGATAAATTCTAAGCTTCTGTTAATTTAATCTTACTAGTTATTTGTCCTAATATTGACAACTGTTAGAGGGCTGATTGTAGGCTTCAGAGTAGTAGTTTGAATAGATCTGTTCTGTACTAAGGGATTTAAGAGAATGCTTTTAAATTTACAAATACATGAGACTGCTCCACCACTGTGTTACTTCAATTTTACACTAGTGCAACTCCACTAAAATCACTAGAGATACACTGACAAAACTATAATAACACAGTAACAAATCAATGCCATGTATATTCTGCAAAGCTCATATGGAAAACTGGGTGTATAAAATCAGTTTACAAGAGGGGACAAGAATAAGGAATCCTAGCAGCTTTGGGGTAAATTGCTTGAAAGCAGTGGAGGTTGTGTGTGAAAACTGGTTGTGTTGGTGAATCAGTGAAAGAACAGTTTGTTTTCCTATGAACATCACTGATATTTGAAGTGAAGACCCGAAAGAGGTTAATCTTACATGGACTTTAATAATAAATAAACTCTTTACACTAATGCCTGGATTTCAGCAGACAAGTCTTTAGTTTTACTCTGAGTAACAAAAGCCCACAACCGACAGATCAAACAATAACAACACATTAGGCTGAAATATTAAAGAAATGTGCACTTTACAAAAAAACTATTAATCAGTTGTTGGGGAACAAGGATGATCAGCACCCTACATCTCATGCCCCATGCTGCACTCCTTAGACAAAATGTCCATTGATTGACTTCAGGATCTGACCCTGAGTGTATCTGTGAGATCCTTTGATCAGCTTTGGTGTAAAGCATCAATCAGCCTGTGCAGGGCCAATGCAGAATCCTCTTCCATAGTGCAGAGGCCCTCATGTGCTGTGGTCTACCTTGCATCTTCTTGTTATGGAACTTAAATGGTGAAGAGATCTTGGTACTGGCTTTCCACACTCTGGGTGCATTCCACCCAATATGACTAAAACTGATAGTTGAGCATAGTTTAAATCTTGGAGTGTCGGAAGGTACTATACTTCTCTAGAAAGCCATTAATTTAGAGGAGCAGAATTTTGCCTCTAATATATTTATAATAGATCTAAGTGGTACCCTTAAGGAGGGGGTAGTGTATGTATAAATTAGATGTATACATAATATAGTTGTGTTGCCAGTAATATTTCCCTTGGAAAATAACTAGCCAGCATTGTCTATAAGGAAGTTGATTAAACTGATGCAGTCTGTTTTTTCTTGTGACCCAAATCTGTTGTAACTTTTTTCTTTTCTCTTTCATATTTCCAAATTTACATATCTTAAAGTTAGTTTTACCTGAGTCCTGTCTCTTAAAGGGGCCAATCCTATATTCCTAATGCACCTAGCATTTCCAGTTAAGTCAATGGGAATTTTGGGTAGGCTAGGAATGCAGGATTGGGCCCTTAGCAGTTTCAATATTCTTTTATTTTTATTTTTTTTTTAAATAACCCTTTGTCTTGTGGAGTTGTTGTTGCCCAAATTTCCATTCTGAAGAAGTCAATTTGGAGGGGGGGGGGTGAGGGTATTCAATATGAAGGATTAGGCAGAAGAAGGGAAAGGAGAGAAGAGAGGACAGAAGAAGGGTGAAACATAAGGCTAAGAAGAGTGAGACTGGGCAGCTAAAGAGTAGATAGGAAAGGGGTGGGATGAAGGTGTATCAACAACTAACGGCAATGCAGTAAAGGAGAGGGGGAAAAAAAAAAATCCAGAGCTATGGTTTCAGAATGGAGTGAACAATGATGTCAGGAGGCTAACATGGTTCCTCCTGGCTGCTGGTATCTGTGGAGAGCATAGACGACTGGTGCCTCCCCATACTTTGGGCACAATCTAAAGGGGAGGACACATGACTTCCCACATCTCCCCTGCCCAGTGATACCCCCACCACCCTCTGTGCCCAGCCCCACGTTACCTGCAGGGAGGGGAAGGGCGAGGTCTGTCCTTCTCTACCTGCGCCTCTTCCCCCATGTTTCGCTGCTCTCCCTGGCAGCTAGGTGGGGACTAGGACAGAGCCGCTTCTACCTGAGAGAGCCTGGTTGGGAGGCAGGGGCAACCCCTCGGAGCTCCTCTCCCTCCCCACCCCTGGTAGGCCAGTCTAAGGGGGGCACTTGGCCCCCTACACACTGCCTCTGGTGGAGAGGGAGAGGAAGCTGATTATTTTGGTGCCCTAAGTGGGTCCCTCTGCATCTGCTAGTGGTGATGGTGAAAGGATCTGGATACTTTTCTCTACAGATAAAGACAGTCATCAATTTCTGATAACTGTTTAATTTTTTTTCCCCAAATCAAAAACCCATTTGAAGCTAGAAGTCATAGGAGCATATCACTCAAAGCAAACAGTGTCACTAATACAATAGTCTCATGTCTAATGTTCAGGACTGGGGTGTGTGTATGTATTCTTAAAAAGAGACCGACTACCTGATCTGGAGGAACATTTGACTTACTTCATTTGTAATAATTGGGGTAGAAGTTTTTAGAGGTGCCGAAGGCAGTTAGAAGCACAAGCACTATTGAAAAATTTCTCCTTTAAATATTAGATCTGATTGACCTGTATTCTGTTGGATATTAATTTCCTCCTTCTTTCTTCCCAACTCCAGGCTTTCATACTTTAACCGCAATTTTTGTTTAAATATGTAGGGTGAAGTTTTTGATCAGTCTGACGTGGCTCTACCAAACTTTTCAAAGTTTTTCCGGCACCAGGCTAAAGAAGAGAAGGAAGTTGCAGAGGCCATGCTGAAATACCTACAAGAGAGAGGAGGCCATTACTGTACCAGAATCATCCAGGTGTGCAGCAGACAAATCTGCTTTTCCATAATCAGCAAACTCTTCTAAACATTTGTTGTGCATATCTATCACTCCCAACCTTTGGGTCTATACACCATTAGCTTTCCAAATATTTTAATTCCCCAATCATATTCACTTATACTCTTGTTCTTTAGGGACTGTTTCTTGTTTGTTTGTTTGTTTTTATTAGACATGCAACCCTGACTCTAGGGTTTGCATTTGTCTAGTCAAAGATAAAATGAGGGCGCTCATTCATATTTTTCCTAACGTTTTGCTATCCTAGTCAGTCTGATGTTTGTTGCTATGGTAGAGGTAGCTATGCAGAATTTTTGCCTACTGACTCTGAAACTGAGGGCCAGATTCTGGCCTCAGTTCTCTGTGGTGCAAGTCCATTGACCTCAGAGTGACTTCAGTTTTACACTGGTATACTAGAATTTGGCCCAGAAGATTTTAAGCCAAATGTTAATCTCCCTACACAAGTATAAATCAAGAGTAACTTGAAATCAGTGAAATCGTGTGTAAACTCTTATAGGAGACTCAGGTTCCTCAGACTTCTGTATCAAACTAGTGTCCTATAAATAGTTAAATGTGTATTTCTACTGTATGCCCTTCACAGCATTCATTTATAGCACCATGAGTAAAAAAAGTTGCCCTTAAATAAATGTAACACATTCAGTTTCCGTATTGTAGAGAGGGTTTTTTTTGGGGTGGGGGATATTTTGTTTGGGGTTTTTTGTTTTTTGAGAATGAACCTCAGTTATAGCTGCAGCTATCTGAATCCTTACTGTCTGAATTGAAACATGTTATTGTTAGTAAGTATACTGGAAGTGGCAGAATCTGACCACTGACTCAGAAAAGATTTAGTAAATGCACAGAAATGGAAGGAGCTGTTGCAAAATCCTAGTATCCTTCTGCAATGCATTTCTTGTTTGGAAAACCAGGTGTTTCAGGGAAATAGCAATGACTGACAATTCTGTCTTGCTTTTTATGTTTCCAGAGACCAAACTGTGAACATGTATCCAATGTGGTGAAGGCCCTTGAAGTAGCATTGGTTCAATGGAAAACAGTGACAGGATATTTTGAAGAGCTTTATGCCCTGAGCATTGAAAATGCAGACCCTCATAGTGCAAGTACTATTAAGAAACAATTTATTGAACCCAAGATCCGGAAGATCAAGTTGATGGGAGATCTCCTGACCAATGCTCACAGGCTTGTGTGTTCCCAAGATGGCAGAGGCAACCTTGGAGACTACCTTATGGAACGGTTACAGGAAGAGCTAAAAACAGGCATAGAGACAGATTCTAGGCACCACTGCACCCCTTGTACATCTCTTCAGCAATGTAGAGGGACTGCAAAGGGGTTGCAACGGTCTCCAAAAGAATTCTCCCAGAAGAGCAGCACCATAGGGCCAATGCATGCAAACCAGTGCTGTCCTTCCTCACAGTCTCTGTGCAAGGATATGCCAGGGGCAAAACGGAGGCAAGAGAAGGAATAGTTGAGGCACTATCTCCATTCTGGGCCATGGACAAACCTATAGGCAGCCACAGGGGCGGCTGATGTAAGTTGTCAGCCCCAGGGATGCTTTGGCTCTAAATGGAGGCTAAAATCCAGGAGATGAAATAATGGTTTAAAGCCCCATGACTCCGCCCCCCCCTCTGCCCCTTTACACTTTTCCTCCTGGGCTGTGCTTTCTGGGCTGTGCCTCCTCCAAAGTGCAGCACCATCTAATCTGTAATATACCGCCTCCTTGTATCATAGATATTAAGGCTGCTAGATGTAGGGAATGTCAACATTAATTTAACCTTTCAGAGTCTCTTACCCATAAATAACATTTCTTTTTTTTGGAAACTACCAGACCTCTAGGTTTCTTTCCTGTCTTAAATGGTTGATTGGATTATTTAGTGCAGAAGAGTTTAAGTATATAAGGTCTTTTAAAGAAAAAACCTTTTTAATACAGAGTAATTTCTATACTGGAGAAACTATAGCTGTTTATATTATTAAACAAATAAGATAATCACTATATTATACAGTGGTGCTGGAACTATTTTTATAGTGGGGGTGCTGAATATGGAAACCATGTATTTGGGTTGTTGTTACTACAAGTCAAGAGCTGCAGAAGTACCCCTAGTTCCAGATTATATCAATACAGATTGTACTATGTAATCATTCTTAAACATTTTTACTGTCTTGGTAAATATTACATGGATATTTTTTTAAGAGACTTGTTCTTAAAATGAGGGGGATTTCCATGATATTCTTAACTTTTGTAGCAATTATAATAGAGTAATTCAATAAATTGCTTTCTATCCAAGTTATTTCTAGTTCTACACTTCTCAAAGTTGAAGGATATTAATGTTTTTTGTACACAGTTATGAGTGCTTATTTGTAGGAACATGGCATTCCACTGTTTCTGACTTGGGCTAGTTATCTGCTTTGCTTGCACTCAAAAGGCTATTTGATGGATGGCTCAACTCCCTCTGAATCAGTAATGAACTAGTGTGCCAGAAATTCCTTCTACTGGCTGGACAGCATATTGTTTAAGAATTGCTGTGGCACTGGGACATTACCCAGGGTACATTCTGGACAAATGAACAGCTGTGTCCCCTCAGTTCTCCAACATGGGATGCCTTTTACACTGCTTTGCTGTGAGAGTTACAACACCTGGTCTGCTCACACACAAGCTTCCAGCATTCAGATTACTCCCAGTTATACTGCAAGAGTGCTACAGCCAGCTACCCTTGAATTACACTGCAGATCAACATCAGCAAGTTTCCAGTCCCTGACTTTCCACCAGCTCTCCTGGACAATACAAGCTCATATAAAGTTTGGCAAAACAGAATTTGTGCACGTCATTTCTATTAATAAAATGACAAACACACTGTTTAGATAAAACGATTACAAGTAATGAGGCATAAATTGGTTACAAGAAAACAAAACACAACAAATAGCTACTGTAACAAGCTAAGTGAATTCGAAGCAAAGGTCTCTCACCACATGTTACAGCAGTCTTAGTGGCTGAATTCCTTTGTCAGGATCCCTTCCTCACTCCCATGCTGCTTCCTTTGTTCGAGTTTTGTTGATGCCATGAGTAGGGAGGAATAATTTAGGGTGTCGTTCTCTTCTTTGAGAATCATCTCTAGCTGAGGTTTGGGAGACAGTCTGTGTGTTCAAGAACCCCCAGCTGTTTTTGTCAAGATGTAATTTTTTTCACCCACATCCTCTTTCCTGTCAAAGAATGGCCACTTAACCAGGTGAGAGTCCATTTGATTTTTGTTGACACCTGGCTGAAGCATAGATTAACCTTTGTCTTTAGGGAACTTGTTTGTGACTCTTCCTCAGACTGAGAACATGTCTTTAGTAATATACAGTAGACTCCTATAACTTTACATACAGTGTTGCCATACATCTTACCAGGACAATAGTAATCAATAAATTAAGTTTTCAAATAATACCTCACAAGGCATATGTTTAATAACACTTACAGTTTTCCAAAGAGGGTGAAAATACATGTACAAGCTGTCAAACCATCTTTCAGATAAGATTTAAAACAGTTCTCTACCATTTGCCATCACAGATACCAGGGCAAACTGAGGTATTAACCATAGTCTCCTGGCTAGATTGAGACCTAGGCAACTGCATTAATTCCCATACACAGTCTGCTATTACTTAGTGGACCAACCATCAGAATTTCCCAAATTAGCTGTAGGCAGGAAATAGTAATGTCCAATGTTGTATTCTCAATGTATCCAGTATAGCTATGGCTCATTGGGCACTCCTTGAGTGGCCCTTTTAGTTGCTACTCAATTTTGCTTTTCAGTATGTTACTACTGTATTCCCAATATAGAACTAAATCACTGTATGACAAAATTTAAACACTTTGGAGTTGCCTACATCAAAAGAGTAGCTAGTGTATTTGAAATTTTCTTCAAATTGTTATTAATACTCTAATATTCCTAATATCTTTGGAAAAGATACAATTTCTAGATTTAAAAAAGGCACTTTGTAGATATAATGCTATTATTCTCGATTTACTCTCTCCTTTATATATATGCTAATACTTATCTACAGGCAAGATTTCTTTAAGCATACATACTGCACCTTTAATATCAGAATTGTCCCTTTATTTATCTGCTAAGGAGGAAAACAAAACTCCAGAAAACTGCAGTCAAGTGAAAACTGTCTGATTTCTTAGTTTGCTGTGCTGCACACAGCTGTAGCAAGTGCCAATTTCTGTAAATCAGACATTCTAGCCACTTACTTATTTTGGTAACACCTTACTCCATCTAAGTCACTTTCCCAATCTCCCTTCTATTACTCCAGTGGACGGTTCAGCTTCTTATGGAAAAAATAACTTCCTCTACCTTCTACCATAAAAATGCTACAGTATTCCACCAGAATGGTCTAAACACTGTACTTGTAAATGGCAATGTTTGGGATCATTTTCCTAGGCTGCTGCAATAGTTAAAGGGATGCTTCCATCTCTGGATCAGATTCCAATACCCATACTCATGTTGAACAGTACCTTATTCCATAATTAGTTCCTCTGATTTCCATTTAATGTAAGCATGGGTAACAGACTTCAGCCCTTTGTAAATACCAAAATGCTGGTACAATAGTTAGTTGTGAATGCAACCAAACTACTCCTCCAATAACACATTACAGTTTAAAAAAAAAAAAACACAAAAAACAAACAAACATTCAAGTAGTTTGTGAACAATTCTCACAATACCTCTCCACAATGCTATTTGAGTCATTTACCTTTCCAGAATCTGGTGCAGGCTCACTCAGTTTTCATCTTGGAAGGCTAATTTAGTCCCCTAGCCAACTCCCAAAACTTCTCCCATTGCAGGCTAAAGGGAAGTCCAACAAAACAAATAGTCCAAAATGAATCCAATATTTACAGTGCAGGGACTCTCATGTCATCCTTTATCACTGGACTTCTGCCACAGGTCTTTGGTGGCAACCAACAAGTAGCTTCTGCTCTCTCCAGGTTTCCCCCAGGCTCACTAACCCAAAACGCTACCAAATGCTCACTACTTTAACCAGCTCCTTGGCACTCCATTTAGACTTTTTCTCAAGAGTCTTCCAAAATACTTCCCAAGACCTTTGATTGGAGAGACCAAGCGTAAAATCTGTTCAGGAGGAATACCCCACAAAGGGTTGCTACCTCCCTAGTTTCTGCCTTACTGGGGAAAGGGAACTCTTTATAGCTCTACTCCCTTTCCCAGCAGTCATTGCTGCCTAGCCTACAACTCCAATAGTCTAGCTGTACAAGTTCCAGAATGCCTTATTTGAAGGCTGAACCAGGAACAGGTTTAGAGCTGATCTTTGAACTCCTCTTAAAGGGCCAGATAACACTGCTATATATAGTTATAAATTATTCCCATTTCGCAAATGGGACAACTAAGTTAAAGAAAAGTTAAATGGCTTGACAAGGTCATACAGTAAGCCTTTGACATAGCCAAAAGTAGAACCAAGCAGCCCTATCTCCCTGTCTCACGCTCTTAACAATTCTAATATGCCACCCTTCTTCCCAATTTCTCATTTGAAATAAATATGGTTTATTACACATCTAATATTATTAAAATACATATTTTTACTTTGTTTAGTTGCTAGGGAAATACTTCACAAAGAAAAAGGAAAGTCAATTTCTTTTTCTGCCCAAGAATCACTGTTAGAATAGCAAAAGGTTGAAACAAGAAAAGTTCCACAAGTTTGCTACTTTACCTCTCAGGAACAGCTGGGATATATAATTATGAATGTGTTAGGGTGGTCAATAGCTGATCTCATTGGGACATATCGCTTTTCAGCGCTGGGGACAAAGTGAAAGAAGGAGGTAGTGGAGAGTCAGAACAATATTAAACCTAGACAGTTTTCTGTTTAAAACAAAACTGATTTTGGGGGGGGCAATGGTACAATGTGACTAATAGGGCTCTGCTTTGGCTCTATCGGAGAAGGCATAAGGACTTTTTAAATGGAAAATTGGGAACTCTTGAAAAATGAAATTACATTAAAAAGAATTAATCATTAATAAATAATCTAATTGAACTGTTGTATGAAAAGGAATTCAGGATTGGACTACAGTAAATATTTTAATTTTATGGACTATGAATAAAATAGAGGTCCCCATTGAAGTCAATGGGAGCTTTGGCCTTGACTACAATGGAGCCAGGATTTCACACTATGTGTATAACTGCAGAAGGGAAACTAATTTTAGGCCAGATTAGATTTTAAATATATATATATATATTATTATTTATTACTCTATTGTGGCTTAAGATTCACCTCTTGCCTGTAGTTATCCTTCTTGTTCTAGTGCTCACTGCGGGTCTAATCCTGAACACCTTGCCCACCCAGAACCTCCACTGAAGTCAATGGGAGTTGCAGATGTACACCACATGGATGACCAGGTCCACTATGGTGTGAGCACTACAGCAGATGAATTAAATTAACAATTTACTTAGATACAACTTTATTGTCAGTTTTGTGATTTTTTTTTACATTCTTACAATTCTTCTGAAATGTACACAAATACATTAAATATAACATTCTCTCATAACATTGCTGAGTTTGTTAGTGCAAACATAAACTCAACAATTTCTTACTTGATTTATGTACCCAGAAGGAAAAGAACTAACCATTCCATGAAACCAGCAAAGTAAGTTCTGAATTGAACTGGGGGGGGGGATGTTAATTTCAAATATTTGTTATTGCTTTATTTCATGAACAATGTTAGCGTGCTGGAAAACACACACATATACTGTTGCACCCTTCCAAGCAGAAGCTGCTAAGCAGTTTTAAAACCCCATTTATAATTTAATTATTATTGTTTTGTTTTATTTATTAAAACAACTAATCACCGATCATAGATGTGGGATTAAAGGTTATGAAAGTCCAGTTAATGCTAACTGCAAACACACATGCAAGTATCCCTACTCCTGTGGGTAATCTTATCCATGGGAAGTTAATCGCATACATAAGTCTTTGCAGGATCGGCCTCTTTAAAACAGAAGCTGAGGTGAAATTGTTCAAACACTTCTAAATCAGCAGAGAATTAACATCAGCTAAAACGCTAGAAATAAGTGATATTCTAAACTGCGAGCAAAGCATTCTAAATGTTATATGTGAACTCTGTAAAGGGAGGGTCCCAGCATTTGTTTGGTGCTGACATTTTTTTTCTAAGGGCCAAACTCCCACTGAAATGTATGGGAGTGCATGCACAGCAAGAGAGTACTCAGGATGAGTGAGGACGGGTGTCAGATTCCGTCTCTAAGGGTTTGGCTACACTGGCAATTTACAGGGCTGCAATTTTCTGGCTCTGGTTTCTGGAAAAACACCTGAGCGCAGCAAGTTTCAGCGCTGCAAAGCACCAGTGTAGACAGTGCACCAGCGCTGGTAGCTACGCCTCTTGTTGAGGTGGGGTTTTTTAGAGCGCTGTGCTGCGACCACACAAGGCACATTACAGTGTTTTACAAACAGATCTTCTTATGTAAAGGGGTAATTCGCAGTGCAAATCAAAATGCCATAGTAGGCCACATCAAACCCGCTATTGCTCTGCTGCACTGAGGTGATAGCTACAAATAGTTCTGAACTCAGTTCTCCTAAGGGGCTTCGTTATTAATGCATTAATCCATTGCTTTTTTAGAGGAATCAACTTGTCCCTGAAATACATGACTGCAATTAACCAGTGTTAGGTCATGTCTCCTAAACCAACATGGGGCCTCAAGTGCTGCTCCAGCAGTTACCCACCCTCCACACACAGTTGTTTTCTGTAAGGTCAAAACATAGCCCCAAACTGTCCAGGCTTGTAATAGCTCTGCTTGGGCTTGGCACGCCTCTTCCAGCCTCAACACATGCCTTTTCCCGCTGCCTGGCTCCAGCGGGGTTGGGGCACCACAAGTCCCGCCAACCCAGTTAAACTGGTGCAATAGCCAGGATATTATGGTAAGGCTGCTTATGTAACCCACACACCTCCTGGGTGTGATGCTCTGTCCCATCTAGTGGCAGGAGACCACTTAAAGAGAGAGATAAAATGAGTCTGCTCTACAGCCTTAGCTAGCAGGCAGTTGGCTTTTCGCTCAGACCCTAGAGGCTCAGGCACTAAGCTCCAGAGGTCCCAGGTTCAATCCAGTCGGCATTACACTTGCTCAGGGGCAGCTCCAGGCACCAGCGCAGTAAGCCTGCACCTGGGGCGCCAAGCCGCGGGGGGCGGCGTGTCGGTTGCTGTGAGGGCGACAGTCAGGCGGCCTTCGGTGGCATGCCTGCGGGAGGTCCGCCGGTCCCGCGGTTTCGGCAGCAATTCGGCGGCAAGTACGCTGAAGCTGCGGGACCGGCAGACCACATGCAGAAATGCCACCGAATCCGAGTGACCGCGGACCGCACACAGGCATGCCACCGAAGCCCGCCTGACTGCCGTGCTTGGGGTGGCAAAAAACATAGAGCCACCCCTGCACTTGCTCACCTAAAAAGTTGCCCCAGGTGTTCCTTGCAGCACAGGGGTTTCCTCTGCAGGTGGCACCATGACAGTAAGAACCTTCTGAGTAATATTTCAGGAGCCGCATTTAAAGAGACAGCTTGAGCCTGAGACGGGCTGAGACCAACGGGGTTTCTGTGAAGCTTTGTCAGCTGCGTGAACTATGCAGTTTTAGAGAGTGAGGGGGCGTCCCCTAGCGGGCGAGTTGTGCAATGTGTGCGGGGTGGGTGGGGGCGTCTAGCTTTCGTAATTCTGCGCGTTTAGATTAACCCCCCCGCCCCCATTAGACGGGTGGGACTCGGTGTAAGTGTCTAACCAAAATCACCCGCGGGATTCCACAGGCGCCCCGCTCCTCCGCGCCGCGCCGGGGGCGGGCAGGACTGGCTAAGCCTGCACGGCCACGCAGCCACCTATGGAGCAGCGAAGAGCTGCTGGGCAAGGCTTTATCGCCCCCTACTGGCTCCGTGCTTGTGTAACCTTCGCTAGCGACTGACTCCCCTGTATTCCTTCCCCTCCCCCGCATTTCTCCTGCCTTCCCCTCTTCCCCCAACCCCCATCTAGCCGGCGTCCAGACGGCTTCCGTGGGCCTTTGGTGGCATGTTTTTTACTCATGAGCTTGAGGGGCTCGTTGCACGGGCCCGCTGCGCTGCGTCCCACCATGCCCTAGCCCCAAGGGCTCTAACGGGGCTGCCAGGAACTCCCTCCCGTGCGTGATGCCCTTTGAACACACCGCTAGGCCACTCTCTCCTTTCCCCCCAGCGCAACATTTCCTCCCTCGTCTAGATTTACATCTGATTTCTCCGTCGTGTTAGAAAGATCTCTACCCCACCCCCTCCGCCCAGCCACCACACGTTATCAGCCTGGAAAAGATTTGGGAGAGCGGAGCACAAATCCGGGCAGGCTGATCAACTTCTATTTCTGTGCCTGAGACAGCCCAAAACTCAACGAGGGCTGGAATAAACCCACTGGGAGGACGGGAAGGGGAAAAATGGCGGGGTGGCCTCCTCCTCTTTCTGCAAAGCAAGTCCACACCAGAGACTTGCAGCGGTACGTGATTACAATCCGCTTCTTTCATTTTAGACTCAGCATTACCACAAACCCCACGTAATACCTTTCTCAGTCATCCGAAAGGCTGACGCGTGACTTGAAGGTTGAATATATTTCTAGATCAGGGGTCGGCAACCTTTCAGAAGTGTTGTGCCGAGTCTTCATTTATTCACTCTAATTTAAGTTTTCGAGTGCCAGTAATACATTTTAACGTTTTTAGAAGGTCTTTTTCTATACGTTTATAATATGTAACTAAACAATTGTTAAGTATCAGAGGGATAGCCGTGTTAGTCTGAATCTGTAAGAAGCAACAGAGGGTCCTGTGGCACCTTTAAGACTAACAGAAGTATTGGGAGCATAAGCTTTCGTGGGTAAGAACCTCACTTCTTCAGATGCAAGTGAAGCAGTGAGGTTCTTACCCAGGAAAGCTTATGCTCCTAATACTTCTGTTAGTCTTAAAGGTGCCACAGGACCCTCTGTTGCCTCTAAACAATTGTTGTATGTAAAGTAAATAAGGTTTTTAAAATGTTTAAGAAGCTTCATTTACAATTTACAATTAAATTAAAATGCAGCGTCCCCCCAGACCGGTGGCCAGGACCCGGGCAGTGTGAGTGCCACTGAAAATCAGCCTGCATGCCGTCTTCGGCACACATGCCATAGGTTGCCTACCCATGTTCTAGATAATCTAAGGCAATGTTTGCCTTTCAGGAGCCATTCTCTATACACTCTTGACACAAACTCCCCACACCCACTTTAAAACTCATTTCCTTTATTTAAAGGTGCCACATCTCCAGTTTTCTCTTAAACAGCTTTCCCCTCCTTTTCTTCTGGGTCCCTATTCTCACAGCTTTGCATACAGTAAAAAGCAAACCAGAGATAGTAACAAACAAACAAATCAATTGCATCTTCAGCGGGAAGCCGGCGATCAATGTCAGTGTCCCCTCCTTTCTAAATAGGGAGCTGGCAAGTGGGCATACACCAGGCGGCTCGCGTGGTGTTCAGGAAAAGGCTGGGACGCTCTCCAGCTCGATTTCGAATTATTTTAGGGGGTTCTTTTACAAATCAAACTCATGAGTACTATTATCTGGCCAGACATGGCATTACTATTACAACGGAGTCACGTCTATTCAAAGTGATGTGAAGTCTACGTGGAAAGTTTTCGAACCATTCAATGTTTTCTCCTATCAGACCACAAACTGATTTAATCAATCAAAGAAAATGATTTAGAGGGGAAAACACCGAAAATACAATAGTCCTTTTCGCCTTCAGACTGCTTCCCGGATTCCTTGAAAATCAACTGAACCCTATTCCTAGTTACAAAAGTTACACAGCATTATTTTTTTCACTTTTGCAAATCATTGGATGAGAAAATATTAGGTTCTTAGGAGAGACACTAAAGGCTGGAGAGAAAGAGAGGGGGGAAAAAAACATAAAATGCATCTGTGTGATTCTAAAAACAGCGCCCAGCTCACTCGCATTTCCTGAAAAGACAAATTACAATAGGAAGAAAAATCAACCTGCAATGCGAAGCTATATTTTCGTCTGAACGAAAAAGTTGCGATTCCTATATTTACAAGAAGGGCCAATGTTCTCTTACAAATGATACCCGTCAATATATCAAGCACCGTGAAGATACATTTTAAAGCTACCATTAAAGGAATGTATATTCGTTACTTTGTCAATCGTTTGGTTCTCTCGTTTTATTTTATTGTTTCTTAATCGCTGAACAGAAGAGAACTTTTGCAAAGTGCAATAAAAGAAAAGAGAAATATCTATTTTAGCTAGCTAGCTCTATCTCATCTGCAATAGCCAATAGTTCAGTTTAACAGCAGAAATCTTTTGCACGTAGCAAAAGACTCGGTAGGAGTAGCACAGATCACAACCTGAATATAGTTGTTTTTATTTTCTTTGCAATATTATTAATCAAGAAGCCTTTACATAAAAATAATATCCCAAAACATTTACATAAATACAAAAGTCTAAAATACCATTTGAACAAGGGTGAGAACAGGAGCGCTCATGCAGAAAAGAGTTAAAATAAAGATGATCCCACTGTGACGCTTATTTTCTGGCTGCAGTTTGACATTTGCAAAAAGTTTCCTACAACTTTTGCCTGACAAGGGCTCCAGCTGCCCTCCAATCAGACGCGACCCCTTCCCTGCCCACCCCCTCCAAGACCCCAGCCGCTGCCTCCTTGGGGCTAAGGGATTGGCCGACAGGTGAAAGGGAGCTCGTCCTGCAGGAATCCCCACCCGCCCTCAAGCAAGGTTTTGGGATAAATAGAGTCACAAATTGTGCTATCTGGATGGGCATCAGGGGAGGGTATTTGAGTGTTATGCCAAGGCAGCTCTGAACTGGGGAAGAGAGACAATCACCAGCCAAAGCTAAAGAACTATTTTGTCTAAGCCTAGGAAAGTGTCTCTCTCTCAACTAATTGGAGACTGTGGTGTAAGAGCGACTCCATTAAAAGTCTAGGGGGGAGTTAAACTAGATTAATCTGGCGGCTGGAAAATAAACTCCCTGATTAAAGCAGTTTGCTTTGCACTGGTCGGCTGGGTTCCTGTGGCTTCTGCCCCTGCTTTTATTCCTGTCCACCCCACCCTTTGCTGCCCCCATGGACTTGTTAGGCCCCATGGAGATAACGGATGGCTCCCTCTGCTCCTTCTCGGCTGCCGATGACTTTTACGATGACCCC
The DNA here is from genome assembly GCF_027887155.1 of Malaclemys terrapin pileata. Classification (NCBI taxonomy): domain Eukaryota; kingdom Metazoa; phylum Chordata; order Testudines; family Emydidae; genus Malaclemys; species Malaclemys terrapin. The sequence goes on along the minus strand of NC_071508.1, from coordinate 49,763,028 downwards.
TGCTTCAACACCTCGGACATGCACTTCTTCGAGGACCTGGACCCGCGGCTGGTGCACGTGGGTGGCTTGCTGAAGCCGGAGGAGCACCCCCACCACCACGCGCACCACCACGAGGACGAGCACATCAGGGCGCCCAGCGGCCACCACCAGGCCGGCCGCTGCCTGCTGTGGGCTTGCAAAGCCTGCAAGCGGAAGACCACCAACGCCGACCGGCGGAAGGCGGCCACCATGCGGGAGCGGCGGCGGCTCAGCAAAGTGAACGAGGCGTTCGAGACGCTCAAGCGCTGCACCTCCACCAACCCCAACCAGCGCCTGCCCAAGGTGGAGATCCTGCGCAACGCCATCCGCTACATCGAGAGCCTGCAGGCGCTGCTGCGGGAGCAGGAGGACAGCTACTATCCGGGGCTGGAGCACTACAGCGGCGAGTCAGACGCCTCCAGCCCCCGCTCCAACTGCTCCGATGGCATGGTGAGTGCGGGGCGGCTTCCAGGCCCATGAGATGGGAAATGAGGCCCCCCTCCTGTACCCTGATCCTCGGGAGGAAGGAGAGGAGCCCCGGCACCCCCATCATGATCCCTGAGAAAGAAACAGGAAGTCCCAACGTGTTCCCGGGACCCAGGGGTGGGAGATGTGGTCCCCAGTTCTACCCTGATCGGGGAGAGGGCTCCTATGTATCCTGGCCCCTGCCTGTGAAGGGAGATGGGGTCCCTTACATACTCTGGTCGGGGAGCCCGTCTTTGAAACCCCTGTGAGTGTAAGGAGGGGAGTGGTTGATCCCTAGGAAAGGTAGGGATCCCCATTCCGATGTGCCTGCTGTCCTTCTCTCTGAACCCTGCAAGGACAGACCTGGGGCAGAGTAGCTAGGGGATCCTAGCTATATCCCCTTGAAATAAACGTGGGAGTCACAGGAGGGCTGGTGAGAGATAGGACTCAGTCACAGTTGGTGCTATCACACTTTGATTTCAGTGAGGAGAGCTGGGGCCCTTATGAGGGCACCCCTTAGGAAGGGGTTTCCTCTGTGACCATAGTGCAGCTGCAGATTGGGGAACTGACGTTCCTGCTCACCTGTAGTGCAGCTCTGGAGAAGTCTTGCTTGGGTTCCACAAGTCTCTGATCCTTATAAGGGAAACCCGAGGGGAGGGGAGCACCTGATCCTGGAGTAGGGAAGCAAGGGGAATCTCTTCACCTCATTGTACAGCTAGGGCTGCAGCTTAGCTGTCGCTGGCCCCCACTCCTCAAGCACAGAGTACCTCTGAGATGGGAATCACAATAAAGGTTTAAGAGCCACCGGGACAGAGGGCTATTCCCTGAAGTGTGTGGTCATTACTGGAGCTGAATGTTTGGGAGGATAATAGAGTTAGCTAGAGCTGTGGGAAGCTTTATGTAACTAACCCCTCCTCAAAATGCAGCATTCTCTTTTCTTTTGGTGGTAGAATCCCTGCTATTGTGTGTGAAAGTATCAAAATATAAACCATATCCCGCAGGCTGTTTTTCTGTATGAAACGATAATAAAAAGAGCGTGAAGAAAAAAGACTATTGATGGGGAAAACACTTTTAAAATATTATGACAATTAAGTGCTTTCCCCACCAACTCCATTAACAAATCAAGGACCAAATGTTCTGTATTGTAATTCGAAGAGTCGGCGTAATCACTGATTACAATGTTATGAATTTTTCTTTGTGTGTGGCAAAAAATCCTTGGAATCATTCAGTAATATAAAATATTCTGGATTTAATATCTTCCCGGAAAGGTTTTTTTCCCTCATTCTGGGAAGCTAAAAATTTACCATATTTCAGCAAGGACTGGGGCTATGGTGCAGATCAGAGACTGGAATATGAAATTAGATGGTTATTGGAGACTTCGTGAAAATTCTGCTTCTGAGCTGGTGATATGCATCCATTCTTTTGGTTTCCAGATGGAGTACAGTGGGCCCTCTTGCAGCTCTCGCAGGAGGAATAGCTATGACAGCAACTACTACACAGAATCACCAAATGGTGAGTATTTGCCTTAATGCCAAAGACAAGTGTATGGAGGTGGAGACTGTCAGCAGAGCAAACTTCCCCTGCCCCTTCTGTCACCACTTGTGCTCAGCCAGCAAGCTGTGGGCACTGATTCAGGACACCCCCTCCCCCAATTGTTTCCATGATTCTGTTTGCAAATATGGGGACATCTTGTATGTGCATTTCATGTAACAATTATATTCCTTACACTGTGCTTTGGCGTGCATATTCGTCTCTGAAAACAGGCTTCAGATTTTAAACTGCTTTGCAACAGAGACTGACCCACCCAAAACCTTGGATCCAAACCTTGGAGAAGTTCTCAGCTGAATCCAGAGCAACTAACCCCCTTTCTGTATCGAACCAAAACCCTGGCTCCAAATTCCCTCAGACTAGTGGTAGTTCACATCCAAAGTTTGACGCTCGGGCCCTTCACCACTTTGCAAGTTCTAATATTGTCTCTGATTTTGACTGATTGGCATCTTTCAATAATATTTATTTCGTATACATTTCCACTGAACCTTTATGTGCTCAGAGCCATGCAAGGCTGGTTGTTTTTTGGGTCCTCTAGAAGAACTATTTCCCCAATTACTCATTGGGTTTATTGATCTCCTTTTCCCTCTATCCTTAGATCCAAAACATGGGAAGAGTTCAGTTGTCTCCAGCCTGGACTGTCTATCAAGCATTGTGGAGAGGATTTCCACAGATAACTCCACCTGCCCAGTGCTGCCTACAGTGGAAGGTGGAGCTGAAGGCAACCCCTGCTCACCCCAAGAAGGCGCTACCCTGAGTGAGAGTGGAGCCCAGATTCCCTCACCTACCAACTGCACCCAGATTCCCCATGACTCCAGCAGCAGCAATCCCATCTACCAAGTGTTATAAAGACAGGTCCAGCTGCACTGTTGTGCAAACACAAACTGCTATATGCTGCAAGCTCAAAGACCTGCCTTGAAAAGACTAAATATTTCTTTTTCCAGTTCTAAAATATCTCTGAAAATTCCTTCAAATATATAATTTTTCAAGCCTATATTACTTCAAAATACACTTAATTATTTATTGGTTGTTGAACTAAAGCTATTTAATATGTCTAGAGGTAAAATTGCATAGCACAACATGGCCGATGTTTATAATCTGTGCTTTGGGGAATGGGAACCAGGCTCTTGAGTTCTGGTAACACTTTTGAAAAGAAGAAAACTAGATGAATCTCAGGAGTAATTACATGAGACTTCCTTACTGTTACCCCCAATCCTGCCCAAAATAAGGTTGTGGACCATTTTTTATAAAACTTTTTTGTATAATTGTAAATAAGAGTTGCTTTGCAAAAAAAAAAAAAAAAAAAAAAACCCAAACAAAAATACAAAAAAAAAGGAATTAAATATTTAATGTTGCTTGGTTTGTTGTGCCAAACTTTAACTTTATATATTTATACAATGTGGTTGCCAAGAATGTTTTCAACAATATTCTAAATAAAGATCCTTATTTATAAAATCAGTGGTGTTATCCTGACTTTCCTTAGGGCTTCTAGAATTACTACCGCATTTAGGAGTGGTGCTCCGAGTGCTGCCTTGGCAGGAGGAAGATTCAGGCTCTGATACAGCAAAGCAATCCAGCCATGTCCCCCAGAGTCCAGTTATCGTGCTAAAGTGCTTTTCTGAAGTGGGGTCCATTTTTTTTGGTATCCTACTGAGGTGCTTTCTTACCTATTTCTGTTTTAATAATCTGAGATTATGATGAAATCTATATAGAGCCAGACGTCCTTGGCACTTTACAAGCATAAAGACTTGTTCTCTGCCCCAAGGAGTTTACAATATAATGGTTCAATCTCATAAGGCACTGTATAAGAGCTAAGTATTCTTATGAAAAGCCTCAATTCCCCTTGCACTTAATGGGGAGTCACCCTGATGGAGGTGCTCAGCATCACGCAGGATCAGGAACCAAATTAGCAAATGACTGTTTAGATAAGAAATTATGTTCTAACTCTGAACGGACATTCAGTATTTGCATATTCCTGGACACCAGAAAATAAATGGAGCTCTGTTGGAGCTGTGGAGTTCAGGTCCATGCCTAGGTTCAGACCTGCACCTCAGCTTTCCCTAAGGTCAGGGATGTTCATATTTGAGGTTCCAGCTTTCACGCAATTAGAGAAAAGCCTAAGAAGTGAAACTTGGATTTGAGCGTTCCCTGTCTTTGGAGGTGCTACAATCCAGGGATCTGGTCTGGTCTGGAGCCCTCTCTAAAAATAACCAGTGAACTAAATCTCCTTCAACATCTGTAATCTTGGGATCTTGCCATGAAATTTATATGCCCTGAATACAGATTTACATCAATAAATTACCCTTAGTCCACGCGTGCATGTTTGTGCAAGAATAACCGACTGCTCTGACACAGAATGAAACAACCCATTCTTTTCACATCACTGTGATTTATGCATTTATTTAAACATTTAAAAAATAAACCTTAAGAAAATCCCATAAGCAAGTGACTGATGTTCCAAATAATTGGGGTAATGGTGCAGACGTTACATTCTCTGAGAATCACATAAAGGTGAAGTGTGCAGACCTCATCTCTTCTGCAGGAATGTGGGGAACAGCCATTGACACTGAACTGCCTCTCACTTCCTCCCCCCCAACCTTCACTGAGGGGCTGCCTGTAGGAATCACATCTCACATGGGGGAGTGAGTAGCCCCATGTTGGATGAAGCGCTGCATCACCCCCCCCCCCTCCAGCCCTGTGGAGCCTACCCAGAAGAGGTGTGTCCGGAACCCCCTCCCACCTAAAGTGGGGATCCTTCTTTAAGGACTCCTGGAGACAGCAGCAGCTGGGGGAAATTCCTGGAAGCATGGCGGGGACAGTGGTGACATTAAGCCAGGGAGGAGGCACACAGCCTCTGTATGGATTGCCCTAGCCTCCCACTGATCTTTGGTGATTCTCAGGCCTTATGGGCTGGTTCCAACAATCAGAAAGCAACTTTGGGAGAAGATCCTCAGGAAGTTTTCTTCTACATGGGTGCCTCCCATTGGCTTTATGGTGGGAAAGGGTGATCCAGCTCGCAGGAGTCAATACTGCCCCTCTATCTAATAAGTTCTTCCTTGAAAAATTAAAAATAAATGGACCTCAGACTGCTCTCATTTACACTGATATAAACCATTTAAGCAGCAGAATGGCACCAGTGTAAGTCTGATCAGAATCAAGCCCTAATTTATAAAGAGCAAATACATTGATTTAAGGATTGATCCAATGCCCACTGAAGTCAATGATCAGACATTGCCTTCAGTGGACAATGGATCAGGCCCATAGTGAAAAAGATGCCTTGCATGATGTTTTAGTCTCATCTCTTCCCACACTCCCAGACTGGTAAAAGTATCATGGATGCAATTTTATGCTCATGTACATTGAAGCCAGTTAAAGTTTTGCCTGCTCAGGAAATACAAGACTGCATAAATTATAGTTATAAAGTTTGGGCCTGATTCACCTCTGCATTGGTCCAGCTTTACACCAGGGTCCATTCAACACAACAGAGTTACCCTGATGTAAAGCTGGAGCAGTACAGTGGTGAATCAGGCCATTTGTGTTGGCCAGTGTGCACACAGTTCTGTGTTTAGTCTTGTATATTACATTTCACTTATTTATTTTAGTAACCCAAGTTTCCACATACTGATGTTAATGTTACAACAGAGAACAAGCACTTAACACGTCCCAAAATAGACAGACAGATAAAAAAGAAAAATTATTCACACCTTTACTATGCAAGGCCCCATCTTTTTCTCCACTGACGTCAATAGGGAAAGGCCAGTTGACAATGGGAACTGGGATGAGATCAATAGGGCACCGACGCATGTAAATATATATGTTAAGGTTAATTTTATGTTCAGTTTTTAATTTAAATAAGGCCTATTGAAAACAGTGTAATTTCTCCCACTCCATTTTGAACAGTAATACACTTAAATAAAATGCTCATGGGTCCAATAGTGCTCTGTGTTACATCAGGTCACCAGTGTAATTGAATGAAATAGACTTTATCAGAGGTTTCAGATTTGGATTTCAAACACCTCAAAGTTATGGCTGTTTAAGTCTCAGGGTTTAGTTAGCTCAGGAGAGAGGGGACATAAGCAAAAGTGAAAAGCAGATTAAACATGTAGTCCAACATTTTCAAACTTGAATGCCTACATTTAGGCTCCTAAATCTATATCTCAGGGCTGCCTCTTGTAAGATACGGAACACTTGAACCAGTGAACCACTTAAGCACATGCTTAAACACATGATTAGTTCCACTGAAGTCAATGGGATTATTCACATGCCTAAAGTTAAAAATGAACTCAACTGTTTCACTCAATCAGTTTAGCGTGTTCTGCATCTTGCAGGATTGAGCCCCCTACATAAAAATGACCTGATTTTCAAAGGTGTTGAGCACTTGTAGCTCCCATTGATTTCCATGGGATTTGTGGGAAACAGGCCAAAATATTATCTGAAATGCTTGCATATAGATTTAAGAGGCTAACTTCAGGCATGGATTTTAGAAAGCACCAACATTTCTCATGGAATTTAACTCCTCTAAGGAAACTCACATATATATGAAAAATTAAAGGAAGCCTGTGGTCTTTGGCTGTTCAGTGGTTTAAGGATATGTAAAGGTAAATATGTGAACCAGGAACATTTCATTTTCTTGAATCAGGGTTGACTGCGTAACCCATGAGTGTTATATTGAAGCGAAATGTGATATGACAGTTTATTTTATTCAGATTGTTGTTAGGGGTAAAGTACAACAAATTTATATTTTATTTTTTTATATTTATTAAGATCCCACCCAGTGCTGTGGACATTGACGTATGTATGATATGATGATATTTACAATGTAAACAAATACCTGAAATAGAATTGGTTGAATTCATTCAGTTTAGAAAATGAAAACATATCACAAAAAGCTGTTGATTTTTTCAAAATTTTTGATTTCATACACAAAATGTCATGATTTTTTTTTTAAATCAAAATGGTTATAGAAAATTTTCATTTACTAAAATATTATTGTAGGTAAAAAACTAAATAACCATTTAAATTAAAATTTCAATCAAAATGCAAAAAATTAAAAAGAAAATGGGTCAATTTCATACTGTGAAATGTTAATGTCCACATTTTGTATAGATTTTTTTTGAAAAAAAATTCAATCAGCTCTAATCAGAAACATTAAAGAATGCAAAACTATCAACTTAGAATCTGTTTTATAACAGATGCGCCTTTTGGAAAATGGTTTGTCATTTGAAATAAATGATTAAGACCACTATAGATATAAAAATATATGAATAGTGTGTGGTTACTCCAAAAAATAGAAAATAAGAAGTATATTAAGCTGGACCCTGGCTATTAGAACTTGTAAAGCATTTTAGTTTTAAATGATACCTTTGGAAATAATATATCTTGCTCCTGGGGAGATATGTAAAGCGCTGAACATTTTGCAGAGAAAACTAAGGGTCAAATACTGCTCACTTTACTCAGTGAAGTTGTACTACAGTCGTCAATATGACTACACATATGAGTACATGGAGAAATATTCAGATGTAAACTAATCAAATATTTGTTACTGGGTACAATTTGGACATTAATAATAGGAGAAATAATATAATGTGTGTCTGCTTTTCTCGATACATCATTATTAACTTGATCCTGCTCACTTGGACAGCAATGAAAACCTCTTAACTTCAGTGGAAGCACAATTACTAATTTTCTATAGATCACATTTGTGATGGTGATGTCCAGAGGATAAATTGCAGAGACATGTAATAAACTGCATTTATCATGCCCCTTTCCCTATTTCACCTGCACTTTCTTCACTAATCCATCTTTACCATGACTGCCTCTAAATCCAAATCCCTCTGCAACTTCAAACAAGCTGCTGTTTTTTAAAGATCAACATGCCTGAAAAAAAAAAATGGCCTTGCAGGAAACAGAACTAGCTCCAATCAAAATGTTTATCACGCTCTCAAACATTTCTGAACTACTTTTTCTGAAACATATGTGGCATCTACAGAATACATGCTGGTGTGGGAGTGTTAGAAAGGTCTTTTGGCATAACCTCTATAAACCACTCAAGGCTTTGCTAGTTGTAAGTAAAGCAGCCTTCCCAAACTTATGACACGATCATTTATACAGCACCATCCTGTATTCCATAAATGTGTGTGTTTTATACACACACACACACTACTCCTCACACCACAGGGACAGTCTTGTGATAAATCACATTTATGTCATCTATTTGCCTACCTCACCTGGACGCTTCTCACTAATGCTTCACAGCCATAGCTAATTTATTTCTAATCTTTCAAATCTACCCTGTTTCCCCGAAAATAAGACAGTGTCTTATATTAATTTTTGCTCCCAAAGATGCGCTAGGTCTTATTTTCAGGGGATGTCTTATTTTTCAGAAATGAAAAATGCCTTATTATCGGTGGATGCCTTATTATCGGGGAGGTCTTATTATCGGGGGGATGCCTTATATTACAACGAGAGGCAAAACTGTAAGTAGGCCTTATTTTCGGAGGATGTCTTATTTTCGGGGAAACAGGGTACTAGTTGCTTTTCATCACCATTTTATTTACAACAGAGAGGGGAACTGTCGTAAAAACATTACTTTCTTCCCCCCTAAGTGTGAATTGTATTCCCTCTTCAAAATATTTGGTGCAGGACCTGGCATGGAGTGGAAGGGGACAGGAGTGTGTTTCTAAGCAACCTTTCACCTCCCCTGATATTAGGGCTAACCAGAAACTGAATGGGACCCCAGTGTAACAAAGCAGCTCTACATTATGCCACCTAAGGCAGTCCCTTCCCACCCCCAGTCTACCCAGCAATGCCTCCTATGCTGAGTGAGAGGTGTAGACCCCTCTATGCCAGTTTTATGCTACCTGGAGATTTACTTATTAGGGTGGCTCCTGTGTGCTACAAAGGGGATGGAGCTGGAAGCTAGGATCTGGCCCACTGTATATGGAGTCATTTCTGAATAATAACCTATGTGTTTAAGACGTAATAGTAGAGATTAATTTACCTCAAAAAAAAAAAAAACACAATATCACTCAGAGCTCTCCTGGTACCAGAATTAGTATAGGATTTAGCTCACATTTTCACAAAAGGTCAATAATGCTGTAATTTTCTGTATAGCAATGTTAGCAGCCCAAACGAATGGGTTATTTTATGTAAGCCTCAACAAATTAGACCAGTGTTGCTGAAATGTAGCACTAATAGGCTACCAAATGCTAGACATGTATTAAGGCTCTGCAAGATTAATAGCAAAATGTATCAAAGTCAGCCAGCCGCTTTGTAAATAGACTAGATCTTTTCTCAAAATCTCAGAGCCAGAATCACTGGTACGCTCGGCCTGCGTAGTGTAACCAAAAGTTAGGTGTCTGACCCTGCAGATACTGGGAGAAATCCTGGCCCTACTGAAATCAAATGTAAAACTCCTACTGATGTCAGAAGGGTCAGGATTTCCCCTACTGTATTTTTGTATCCTTGGTATAAGCATTATTTTAGTAATAAGACTTTAAGTTATAAAATCAATACTCCCTCACCTTCTCCCTCCCACGCCGAAGGAACAGATGCTGTTGTTTAGCACACTGAACTAAGACTTAGAGCATGAAGTTACCGATATCAGCACTGACCATTTCAACTGACCTTGAAATATTTTTTGTGACTGATGACAACAACTGTCCAAGAGCAGCATCTGCAGGAGAAAATGTAAACTGCATTTGTTTCCCCAAATACACTGTGTTTTTAATCAAACGTTCTTTTTTCTCTCTCAGTTTTTGTTGGTGAAAAAATAGCTAGGTTGGGGAAAGAGTATTACCATTATTATACTAGAGTAGAGTTCAGGGGCCACAATTGGGATCAGGACCCTATTGTGCTAAGCACAGTAAAAAACCCCACCTATGAAGACCCAGGCACTACTCTGAAGTTTTTTTTACATCTAAATAGCCATAGAGCAATAAAAAGGATTTAGTATTATTTTATTAGTGTGTAAATTGTGAAGGGGGCACATTCTACATTTCTCTGGCTGGTTGATTTATAAAGAGAAAAGGGCATGTGCATGAAGATGTGGAGGGATGTGGGACATGAGCTGTGGTCCTGGGGGAGATGGATTCCTGAGCAAGCGTGCAGGTGAAGCAGTCAAACACACATGGCAACTGTAATTCAAGGTTCTGCAATCCGATACAAAGTTTAGTACTGTGTCACAGGGAGATTGCCTCCACATATGTGGTATATGATATGTGCTATATTATATGTGGATCACAATAGCGAGCGGCGTGATATAAGAAGTATTTTCAAATGGTAGGAATGACCTTTCCTAAAGACATGGGTGTCAGAGTTAAGCAGAGATGCTGAAGGTTTATGGTAGGTCATCCCTAATAAGTGATGTATCACTTACCACACCACCCATGAATGTATATTTTGTAATACAATATTCCTTTCTTTTTAAATACCTGGTTTGTTTTCTTAATCATTAGCTAAAAGGATTCAGTTGTCAGAAATTTGTTGACTGCAGCACAACTGTGGGTTTAGTTGATTTTGTTAGTGGATTGGAATAAATAAACCTTGGGGACAAACTCACCTTACTGACATGCAGTCATGTCTCTGTCAGAAAAGTGGGTGCAGTCAGACTTCTGTGTTTGACTGGCATGTGTGACTTCTGGGACGTGGTTTGTTTTTCTTGATTAGTGGGTGGGATTAGGGTACTGAGTGACAAGTTATTCTGCTAATGAGATGCTATTTGGGACATAAATAGTCTGGCCAGATTGCAAACCCCTTCTTCACCTTGGTGAGCATTTACTCAGCTGAGTGGTCCTACCTGAAGTGAGTGGGATTACAGATCTGAGTAACTGCTCACCATTGTGAGTCAGGGAGCCACATTCTGCCACTTTGTGCAGTTATTGGGTTTTTCAATTGTCACATCTCTTGGTCAGAATTATTGGCTGACATTTCTGTGCATTTCTTTGATGGTTGTGTGTGTGTGTGGGGGGGATGTTTGGATTTTGTTGGTGGTGATGTTGCTTTGGTTTTTGGGGGTTCACATGAGAGTCTGTGAGCGAGTGCCTGAGAGATGAGCTCTTTAGGGTGGAGACTGTGGGCTTGTGTCTGTACAGCACCTAACACAATGGTACCCTGAACCTGGTTGGTGCCTCTAGGTGCCATTGCAATAAACATAAACTAATAAAGAATAATACCAGCATCTGTCTGGAAGTGTTACATGTTTCTGATAGTGTGGAACATAGATTTTCGCTTGTTTGGTGAAGGCATTTCACTCTTGGAGAGCATTTAGCATAATATGTTTAGTCCTAGAGCAATGAGGCACTGAATGGGGACTCAAGAGATCTGGGTACAATTCCCAGCTCTGCCACAAACTTCCCTATATGACCTTGGGTAAATCACTTAATCTCTCTGGGCTGTTCTCTATCTGTAAAATAGAGAAAATAATACTGCATTTTCCCCATCCCTTGTCTCTCTTGTCTATTTAGACTGAAAATGCTGCAGGGCAAGGACTCGCTCTTGCTATGTGAATTTATATTACCTAGCACATTGGGTCATGTAGGCACTGCAGTAATACAAATAATATATTATTGTTATCATATATTTTCTTTTACATCTTACTCACATCGGAAGAAGGAACTGAGCCAATTCTAGGGTCTGTGAACACACTGCTTAGCCGATATAGCTATGCCATCAAAACCTGTGTGTAGAAGCAACTGTGCTAATAGATGAGTCTCTCTGTTGGTTTAGCTAATGTGGTTCAGGGAGGTGGTGTAGCCACATGGGCAGAGCTCCTTCTGTCAGTGTATGCTGGGTCTCTACTAGGAGGCTCTGCTGGCATAGCTATACTGGCAAAGGCTTAGTAATTTAGACAGGTCATCTGAAGCAGCTAGTGCTGGCCATGATTGGAGACCCAAGACTGGGGTTGATGGGCCTCTGCTCTGACCCAATTTGTCCGTTCCGATGTTCTTAGAATTCACTATTAAAGGGAGCGTAGAGCTGATTAAAGAGGGAGCCGGGTCTATTGGGGAAATCCCAGGACTGGGAAACCAAAGCTAAGTCCTTCTCCTGGCTTTGCAAAGTGGGAATACTCATCCAGACCCACCTCTCATGGGGTGAGGAGCCACATACTGATGCCTGCAAAGTGCCTTGACTCCTTGGACTATAGGCATGGAGAATAGAAAGGATGATTACTTCTAGGGGTACTAAGATTTTAGCATGTGAGACTTTCCATGCAGAAGCCCCAGGGCTGAGGGTGGAAGTTATTTTGATGGCCCAGTGCTCTCCACTCCCCTTTTTTGCAGCATTCAGTTTCCAGCTCCGGAGGAGAGAAGCATCCTTGTTGCCCCCTCTCTGCTGGGATTCATTGTATCATTTGGGACAGCAGCGAAACCTCCTTGTCCCTCCAGTGTGTAGCCAGGAGCAGGACCTGCCTCTATTTCAGTAGGGATAATCAGGCCTGAGCCAAAATTCCAAGATCTAAACACACCTAAACTTTTCAGAACTTTATACCTTGGTCCAATTTCTAGTAAGGACCTGAAAGCACTTTACAAACGTTCACTAATTCAGCCTTCCAGCTGCTCTCCTGCATTGTGAAGTAGCTCAGTATTATTAGACAAATTAGAGGATTGGGCCGAAAAAAACCTGATGAGGTTCAACAAGGACAAGTGCAGAGTCCTGCACTTAGGACGGAAGAATCCCATGCACTGCTACAGACTAGGGACCGAATTGCTAGGTAGCAGTTCTGCAGAAAAGGACCTAGGGGTCACAGTGGACGAGAAGCTGGATATGAGTCAACAGTGTGCTCTTGTTGCCAAGAAGGCTAACGGCATTTTGGGCTGTATAAGTAGGGGCATTGCCAGCAGATCGAGGAACGTGATCGTTCCCCTTTATTCGACATTGGTGAGGCCTCATCTGGAATACTGTGTCCAGTTTTGGGCCCCACACTACAAGAAGGATGTGGAAAAATTGGAAAGAGTCCAGCGGAGGGCAACAAAAATGATTAGAGGTCTGGAGCACATGACTTATGAGGAGAGGCTGAGGGAACTGGGATTGTTTAGTCTCCAGAAGAGAAGAATGAGGGGGGATTTGATAGCAGCCTTCAACTACCTGAAGGGGGGTTCCAAAGAGGATGGAGCTTGGCTGTTCTCAGTGGTGGCAAATGACAGAACAAGGAGCAATGGTCTCAAGTTGCAGTGGGGGAGGTCCAGGTTGGATATCAGGAAAAACTATTTCACTAGGAGGGTGGTGAAACACTGGAATGCGTTACCTAGGGAGGTGGTGGAGTCTCCTTCCTTGGAGGTTTTTAAGGCCTGGCTTGACAAAGCCCTGGCTGGGATGATTTAGCTGGGAATTGGTCCTGCTTTGAGCAGGGGGTTGGACTAGATGACCTCTTGAGGTCCCTTCCAACTCTGATATTGTATGATTCTATGATTCTATGATTATCCCCATTTTATATATGAGGAAACCAAGGCACAGCAAGAATAAACGGCTTACTGAAGGTCTCACAGCAAGAGAGTGGCAGAATGGGAACCGAACGCAGGAGTTCTGGCTCCCAACTCCCTTCTCTACACACTGTACACTGCCTATGATAAACACAAGATCAGGGTCTGTATAGGCCCGTTTGCCCAAAGAGCCCAGCACCTTGGCTGCTGACCAGTTTTGAAAATCTGGCTCTGTGTAAATAAGTAACTAAAATTTAACCCAGAAAGTCTCCCTAGAAACCAGTGCAAAACTAATCAAGGCGCCACAACCATTTTACAGACTAGTCCATTTGTGCTTCAAACCACAAATCCTTCACAGAAGAACTAATGGAAAGGGAGCCAATGCACTCAACCAGCAGCCCGGTCATCTGGGTGCATAACAATAGGGGCAGCTTAGAACCAATAGTGTATGTCACATACCTCTGGTCTGTTGAGTAGTCTCATTAAACAGAAGGTGAAATGGCCGGAGAGGTGGTGACTCCACATGTTGCCGTAGGGACTCTTACCGCCCTGGTTAGACGGTTCTAATAAACACAGGGAGCTGCTTTGGCTCATGTCCTTCCCTGGGTTATTGAACGGATGCTGCAGATGGTGTGGGGTGGCACATAGACAGAAAAGCTGTTCTGATGGGAATGTTGCTTGTTTGGTCCCGCAGCTGAACCACCTGGTGACGGAGCAGCTGGTAAAGTGCGGCGTCCCAGCGGTGGGCATTTCGGTAAGGGGCATCCCGTATTTGTCTTCTCTGCTCTCTAGAGGCTGGTAGAGCTGCTGGCTGTGAACTGTAAGGATCCTGATTTGAATCCCAGGAGGGGCAGCATGAAGGACATACTTACACTGTGAGTCTGGCCACCGGAGAGAAGACTCTGAGAACTGGTTAATTCTTCTGTAGTGTCTGGCCACCTAGTTGTCAGACACAACACAGGGAATCCAGAGGTTAACAGGTGTAACATGGCCTTAGAATGAAGCTGTGGATTCTGCATGCTTGAATGCCTGCAAGGTTTCTGACTGGGGCGAGGGGGAGGGGAGAAGCACCCAGCTGGGGGATGCTGTTAGATCATGACAGGGATCAACATAAGCCATTGGCCAACATGGTGTCTGTCTTGCAGCCCTTTGGCGCCTGGAAGACAGCAGGCAAGAAAGTCAGCCAGGCTGGCATTTCTGCCATAAGGGATGCCATGGATGCTGGCTACATCCCGGTCGTGCATGGGGACTGTGCTCTGGACTCTGAACAGCACTGCTGTATCTTATCAGGGGATGCTATCATCGAGGTAAGACGTCCGGCCTTCCCCAGGTGCGGGAGTGGAAGTGGTGGAATCTCTCACTGTCATCCACTGATAGTTATTGTTGGGCTTTGTCTTTGGAGGGTGCCCTCTCTACCAGTAGGGCTGAATGCTGGTGATACCACCCCTTCCTCCTCTGCTCATAGACAGGCCTCTGACGGGTGCGGAGAATCTCTGTAAGAGCCGATCCCCTGAGAGTCCATATAGGAATCTCCTGGGAATGTCATCTTATTCATGCACTCTGACTGTGGATTCCATACAGGTGACTGGATCCCCAACTTGATGTTTAATGGCTTCCCCACCTGTGTATTGGGTACAGGCCCAACTAGCACAAAAGCTCCAATATGGGCTTATTTGGAAATTTACAGTTGGGACTAGGACTGAAGGCACTTGTGACCTAACTCAGTTGTGACCACAGTTGGGTCCATTCTGTCCACCCACATGTTCAGGGGCAGGATTTAGCCTTGATCCCTTACTGTGCAATAGGATCATAGGAAGGAGGCCAGAAGCTGGGGAGAGGATTCTGAGTTATGTGGCTGTATATATACATGGAAGAAGAAGCAATGGGAAGAACACCCAGAAGAGACTGGCCTTGGAACTGTTACTGAGATTCCAGGGAACCTGTTGCTTTAGATCCTCTGTTGCACAGTTTTCATTTTGCAGGTTCCGTCCAGGGAATTCTCCCCCCAGCGAGTTGTTTTCTTGACCGATGTCAGTGGAATCTATGACCGTCCACCTGATACCCCAGGTATGGTGTAAGGCTCGAGAAGAAAAAATGGAGTCTATTCCTGTCCTTCCCCCAATATCTGTTCATGTTCTGTGCTTTTTTATTGGGTTCAGTAGGTTAATATGCTAGCTATTCACATCTGTATTTTATCCTGGTGTGGCTCACAAACCACATGAGTTTTGTAGTCTCAGCACAATCTCTACAGGATAATTTAGAGCTTATCACACGAATATGGCAGGGTTGCTAGTGTCTACCCAAATGAATGCAATGACTAGGATGGTGCGGGGGCTGCAGATCGGATTTGAGGGATATCAGGAGAGCTGTTTAGGGGCCCAGAACTGGAATGTCGGAGCGCTGCAGGTCTAGATTGAGGGGCAGCAGCAAAGTGGTGTGAGAGCCAAGGACAGAAGTAGCAGCAGACCTGAAGCACATGGGTCTCACAAAAACAGCCTCAACTGTAACTGCCTCTAAACAGTGTTGTTTGCAGTGTGGTTGTAGCCATGTTGGTCCCAGGATATTAAAGAGACAAGGTGGGTGAGGTGAGATCTTTTATTGAACCGACTTCTGGTCCAATGTGTAACCATTTGCACCTGTGCAAAGAGGATGTGAAATGCTCCCACCCACTTTGCATAAATGTATATGACACATAAGTGCAAAGCAAAAAAGAATTAGGCCTCAGGTATATTATTATTATTATTTATTTGTATTACCATAGCACCTAGGAGCCCCAGCCATAGACCACATTGGACATAGCCAGATGACACCTGATAAAAATGATGTGCAAAGAATGGTTCCTTATGGAGGGAGGGATAGCTCAGTGCTTTGAGCACTGGCTTGCTAAATCCAGGGTTGTGAGTTCAGTCCTTGAGGGGGGGCCATTTAGGGGTCAGGGACAGTACTTGGTTGACCTTTCAAGGTCCCTTCCAGTTCTATGAGATTGGTATCTCCATATATTTATCTATTAATAACTATCATACATAATTCAGTGTATGATGCATTAATTAACATTTTAGATAGAGATGAGGTCAAGTCGCAAAATTGCAGACTGAGAAGGGGGCTAATTAACCCAACAGGCCACAGTGGAGAGGAATCGGGTGGCTAAGCAATCCTGGTTGAATGAGGAGGCCCAGCTGAGGACTATAAAGGCAGGAAATTGGCAGCAGAAAGGAGCTGCTGGGGAAATCTGTTGTCCATCCCTGGCAGAAGGGAGGAGTGTTTGTAGCCCAAAGTTACTTCCTGGGAGGGGGGAGTTATGCGGTTGGCAAACCCAGCTGGGGGGAGTGCTAGATGGTAGGAGAGGGCTCAGAGACAGGCCGTAAGGTCTAGAATGGAACAGGCCTTGGCTACCAGCTAGAGGGTCCCCAGAATAGAGGGCAGGCCCTGGTTCCCCTGCCAGCTGCTGAGGGAGTGGAACTAGGAGGCAGTGAATGGGAAGCCTGCCTAGACTGCTGGCGAGGAAAGACTTCCCAACCCCAGAAGGGGAAGATACGGCTAGTGACCTGGCTGGAGGGCTAAGTCACCAAGAGGCAGCAGTAACTCATGGAGCGAGAGGGACTGCAGAGGCAGAGCGACGGTGTGCAACTGCAGAAAGGGGCCTTGATCTGGAGAGCTATTCCTCAGAATGACCAGGAGGAGGTGCCAACCGAGCAGTGAGCGGGGCACCCCCTTCACATCCTCCCCTCCCAGCTCACTTTGTAAAGGAGGGCATCCTAGTTGGCCACAGAGGAGGCTGAGCTGGTTATAGTGGAGACTGGGCCCCTGCCATGTTGAGGTACAAGGGAGAGGAGCTGGGAAGACCAGGCCCTGGACAGGGGAATTAGGGGACCTGGCCACTGAGGGAAGCTTGGGGGACACAGGCTTGGGAGAGCTTTTGGAACGGCAGCTGGGGACAAAATCTCGGCAGGGAGCCTTGAGGCGAGTTGTGGGTCTAGGCAGGGAGGTTGGTGTGAGATGGAGCATTTTGTGGGGAGAGATTGGAGGGAGTGAGGGGGGTGTTTGGTGTGAGCAGTGGGTGGAGTCTTGTGGGTGGTGGAAACAGCTGGTTGCAATTTCTGAACCAGAAAATTTTCCTCTGGAAAAAATGGAGTTTTGTTGAAAATGATTTTTTCTCCCCACAGGAAAATGGCAGTTTTTGACCCAAACAATAGAAAATTTTGAAACAAAACAATTTTGAGAACAGAAAAAAATTAAAATTGTCCTTGTTTGCACTTTTCTGTTCTTCACTCTCTGACTTTTCAGATCATCATCAGCTCTGGGAAAATCACCATGTGGCAAAAGGAAAATGCAACTGTCACTCTGCGGCTTGTCTGACTTGGCCAAAGTAGAAATTTTGAAAAGCTACAGAGTGAGCAAAGAAAAAAGAGGGGTGGGGAGAACCCCAATCCTCACCATTATTCATTTTATTGCAGTGAGTGGCATAAAGGAAAAAAGGGAGAGGCAAGAAGGGGAAAGGAAACTTCAAAAATTCAAATATTTTTTGGGAGAAAAATTAATGGAAAATGTTCAGTTTCAAACCCTGTGAAATGGAAACAACCTAAGGTGTAATTTAGTCAAATCCGTGCAAACGGCTGTGTAGACACTCCTATTTTGGTGTAAGTGGGCTTACTGTGATTTAGCTTACCTGAAATAAACCACTCTTAAGCTGGAATAGGAGTGGGCATACAGGCACTTGCACCAGTTGAACTAAACCCAGGCAGAGTTAATAGATGCTTGTATTTTAAGACCAGAAGAGACCATTCTAATCCTCTAGTCTGATCTCCTGCATGGCATAGGCCAGAGAATCCCATCCAATGATTGCTGCATCAGGTCTACACCTTGAGCGAGACTGACTATATCTACATGTGTTCTGAAATTAGTTATTTTGTGGATTTTTATCCTGGGTATAAGTCTTTGTATGTTATGGGTAAAATAAGTTGTCACTTTTAGGAAAAATAATGATGGCTACTCAGGAGACCACAGCAAGGCAGCAAATTATATGTGCTCTATACGTTTGCAATATGTTTTATTTCATAGCAAAGAGGCAAATTTTCCATTCATACAGCAATGTGTAAATATATGCCGTACCCTGCCTGGCTAACCAAACACACAGACTGATGCATGAACTTTCATGACATGTTCTGAGTGGGAAAAGTCTCCCCCCTTGTCTCTTACAATATTCTTTTTTATGTGAGATGATTGGGGAAAACAGCATTGTTTTGCAGCACACACACAAAAAGGTGGTAACTTGTGTCTGAAACACCAGGTCATACTTGTACCGTTACCTGATCTACTTGCATTTTAAGAAAAGAAAAACTACAGTAAGCTGAAAAAGAAGTTTAACACTTAAAAATACATTAAAAGGGTTTCAGGAAGTGGCTGTGACTTAGCCCATAAAAATATTAATACTAATATTTGGCATTTATATATCATTTTTGATCTTCAAAGGACTGTAGAAATATTAATCAAAGTGCTATGGGCCTGATTTTCAGAAGAGCTCAGCCACTGATTTCACCTGGGATCGTGAGGTGCTCAGCACCTCTGAAAGTCTGGCCCAAATTAATCTTACTGTTTTCAAAGCAGACAATTATGCTGCACTTTGCTTAGATTGTTCAAAGGTTTAGTGGAACAAAAGCTTTCAAGGCGATGCTTTGAAGAAGAAAGAAGATCTGCAGAAAACCAGCCCTCTGAACTGACTTAAGAAATGTCAAAGAATTAAGTTAATCTCAAACTTGTCCAGTGTCGTCAGTGGTATGTACTGAAATAATAATGAACAGGAGACTGGTGCATTGGGTTCCCATAAAAAATTGTTTAGATTTATCACAGGCTGACACCTCCTAAGAGGAGAGGGCAAGAGAGAGATTAGGTCAGCAAGAGGGAGAAAGTGAGAGCACAGAGAGAGCAGCAGCAAAGGCTCTTAGTGATCTAAGCTGCTCTTTAGTATCTGAGCTTTGGGCAACTCTTGCAAGCAGCAGCAGCTTTCACAGCATCCTGGGGAGGAAGGGAATCAAGGAGAAGACAGAACTGTAGGAGGAAGACACAATATACAGGTTAGTTCTAAGCACCTGGTGCAGAATGAAGAATGAACTGTGATTGCTTGCATATGGTAGGAACAATTGATCTGGGTTACTCCTAGTTGTCTTGACATTGAACAAAAGATAATTGGTGGTAGCTTCTGCTAACCTCCTCTTCACACTAAGGGAGAAAACTCATGGACTCTTAAATACCCTTTGTAAAGCCACCAAGTTCACAGGGGTTTCTAGGGTGCAAGTTGGGTGCAATGGGCATGTGGCTGGGAGCAATTCACTGTCTGGTGATTTATTTATTTCTAACCTATTCAGTTATTTCTGGGGTGGGTGCTGGGGTAACGTTCTGGCTTTGGATGAGGGCTGCTTTATTCCTCTGTTAGGATGCTGATTAAAGATGGACTTTGCTGGGGAAATACAAATTGCAGGAGTGGGACTTGAAATCTCAGGGACTGGATTCTTCTGGCACTTTTCTGCTCATAGCAGATAGTGGCTCTGTTTGGGCCAGGCCAAGTTCAGACAAGGCAGCCCTAGAAAGATGTAGAAAATCACATTCAATCCAAAATGCAGGGAAAGAGAAAACAGATGGGACTTCACTGTGGATTAACTGGATTCCAGGTGATTTTCTGCAGCATTTGTTTCAGCCATGGACTCTTAACATGGTGCGGTAGGAAGGTTAAAATGCAGCCTTTCAGGCAAGGACTTTATTGCATATTTTGTTGTTGGGAAAGATCCTTAGCTGGAGTTGTTTTAATATGCTAAACTGGGGGGTGGGTCAGGGAGGTGTGGTGGTAGTTGTAAAGGTTTCCGTTAATGCATTGAAAAATATGGGGAAAAGCTCAGTCCTTGACATCAGGAATTCCTTATTGCACCTGGATTTTATGCCACATTATTTTAATATAAACAGCAGTGTTTTATTAACCCCATGGGTTCCTGGCAGTAGTGCATGCAGCGTGGTTGGGAATGCCTATTGCCCTGGTGCTAATTTTAGCTAGAATGAGAAGACATCCAACAAAGAGCAAGGACCATATAGGGTCATACAGGACCAGTGGTGCTGGATGCATTTCCCAAGTCCATTAAGGTGCAAGGCGGGTTAAAATGTCATTTTCTTTACCAGGCCTGGGAGAAAGGGGAGGGTGGCTCTGACAGTGAGTCAGGGTTTCATTAATTACGTCGCTGATGAGACCAAGTTATGGAAGAAAAGGGTAAGCGTGATCCAATGCTGGCCAGCCAGGAGTGGTCAGGGGCTGGGCGTTAGCAATCAGAGGGGTGGGGCATGAGTGCCGGATTGATAAGCAGCCAGTGCCCCATCTAAATCATGGATGGAGTTGACAATCAGTCCCAGTCAGACATGGATGAAAACAAATGAGTGTTGAATGAGGGAATAACAAGGATTCTATACATTGTGAAAAGGGCAGAGGCTAATTTACAGCATGAGAACTGGGTACTGCTACTCCTTGCAGTCGCTAGGCCTGATTCTAACCTTCTCATGCTGAGCAGCACCTTAATCAGTTGATGGGAGTCGGACTAATCATGGCAGTATGATGAGATCAGAATCTGGCCCATTGCTGGTGAAAGTGCCAGACTGAGAGTCAAATTGTCAAACTTTGGTGTCTTCAATTAGGCCCCTAAATCCATATTCAGACATCTGAATTCCAGACCTAATATTCAGAGGGGCTGAGCATCCTCCACTGAAATCAATAGGAGCTGCAGGTAGTTGGCACTTCTGCAAATCAGTCTCTTATTTAGGTGTCTAAATATTATGGATGAAGGAGCCTAATTTTAGGCACCCAGCTTTGAAAATGTTGGCCTGAAGTCCTCTGTCCACAATCTGAGTACAGTATAGTATAAAGAGCCTACAGGGTAAGCGTCCCTCAAACCCTGCACCCTATACGACGTTCTCAAAAGCATCTCTTGTAGGTGAAAGTAAAGTTCAGTCTGTATGGCCAGTTCAGTCCTTAGCCTCTGCAATGAGACTACCAACAAGGTTGCTAACTTACGCAAAGGACATTTATCCAGCCGGAATGGGACGAAGATTGAGACACTAGTTAATGACCACAAGGGAAAATGACTTTGTCATTACCCAACCATCGCTGGATTTGAGCTGGTGAAACAGAAGAAACCTATCCTAGTCTCAGTGCCCACAGTGCTCTTTAGCCTTGAGTGATATAGTTCTAATATATCTCTATGTCTCAAAGATATATTAGAAATGGAAAAGGTGCAGAGAAGGAATGGGTTACCTAGGGAAGTGGTGGAATCTCCTTCCTTAGAGGTTTTTAAGGTCAGGCTTGACAAAGCCCTGGCTGGGATGATTTAGTTGGGAATTGGACCTGCTTTGAACAGGGGGTTGGACTAGATGACCTCCTGAGGTCCCTTCCAACCCTGATATTCTATGATTCTAAGGTTGACAAAAATGATTTATGGTATGGAACAGCTTTCCTATGAGGAGAGAGTAAAAACACTGGGATTATTCAGTTTGGAAAAGAGACAACTAAGGGGGTTAGTTAGATAGAGGTCTACAAAATTATGACTGGTATGGAGAAAGTGAATAGGGAAGTGTTATTTACCCCTTCGCATAACACAGGAAGCAGGGGTCACCCAATTAAATTAATAGGCATCTGGTTTAAAACAAACAAAAGGAAGTACTTCACACCACACATAAGAATGGCCATACTAGGTCAGACCAAAGGTCCATCTAGCCCAGTATCCTGTCTTCTGTCAGTGGCCAGTGCCAGGTGCTCCAGAGGGAATGAACAGAACAGGTAATCATCAAGTGATCCATTCCCTGTCACCCATTCTCAGCTTCAGGCAAACAGCGGCTAGGGACACCAACCCTGCCCATCCTGGCTAATAGCCATTGATGGACCTACCCTCCATGAACTTATCTAGTTCTTTTTTGAACCCTGTTATAGTCTTGGCCTTCACAACATCCTCTGGCAAGGAGTTCCACATATTAACTGTGTGTTGTATGAAGAAATACTTCCTTTTGTTTGTTTTAAACCTGCTGCCTATTAATTTCATTTGGTGACCCCCCCTACTCACCGTAGTGGAACCCATTCTCAACCTGTAGTAATTGTTGCCGGGGATGTTGTGAAGGCCAAAACTATAACTGTGTTAAAAAAGAATGAGATAATTTCATGGAGGAAAGGTCCATCAATAGCTATTAGCCAAGATGAGCAGGGATGCAACCCCACGCTCTGGATGTCCCTAAGTCTCTGATAGCCAGATGCTGGGACTGGATGACAGGGGAGGGATCACTTGATAATTGCCCTGTTCTGTTCATTCCCTCTGATGCACCTGTCAATGGCCACTGACAGAAGACAGGATACTGGGTTAGATGGACCATTGGTCTGACCCAGTAGGGCCGCTCTTATGATGGAGGGTTCAGTGTAAATAGGAGCATCTAGCAAACATCCAATCCATATAGCCCTTAAACATACGTTTCTTTCTTTCTTTCTTTCTTTCTTTCTTTCTTTCTTTCTTTCTTTCTTTCTTTCTTTCGTTTTCCATCTGTATTTATGGGGTTCTAATCACTATAGTGTCTGGGTAGATTTTGAGGGTGGGATATTGAAAGTGATCTAGGGGATTTGGACACCCAGTTCCCATTAATTGTCCAAATGTCTTAGGTGGCTTTGCAGATCCCACTCTGAATGTTTTTCAGTCCTCCCTGGTGTAACATTGTCTTCTAGCACAGTAATCCAGACAGGAATATGGCCCTGTCTGTCACCAGAGAACCACGGTCGAAATGTGTGGTCCCACTCAGCCAAGGCAGGGGGCATGAGAGCAGGTCATGCATCTAGCCTCATGTTCAATGGACAGGGCTGTGAGCCTTGCAGAAGTGTCAGTTCCTAAGTTTCTATGCATCACTTCTCGCAACCCTCTCTGGGCAGTCCAGGTCTGCTGTCGCAATGTTCTGGAAGGAGTCTCCATTCCTTCCCCCAAAAGAACTCTAGTAAAACCAAGGCTGGAAATTGACACCTCTTATGACCAACTGTCTGACTAAATGAAAGAGCCCCCTGGTAGTTCAAGCAGAATCCCTACCATAACTCGTAATGGGGGTTTGGAATAAATAGCAGCAGGAGGACCCTTTTCAGCTAGAATCATACCATTTATGGGGGGAGCATCTACTGGCAAATTAAAAACCTGTTAGATCTGGGTGCTAGGAACCTCTTAGCTCCACTGGCTCTGCCTGTGCTAAATAAAAGTACTAAACAAGTACTAAACAAGCTAAACAAGTACTCCTGTTCTTTTTGTAAATAAAAGTGATTACCCCCACTGGTAAGGCAGCTGAATTCAAGCAATGGGTAAAAGCCCATTAGAGAGGAAGTATGGGCCGGAGCGAAGGAAAGCTAGCTAACTTCCACAGCTTACATGAGCAATCATGGTCTGTGGAAGGGGCTTGTGTGGCATCAGATGTTATTATTCATGCTAAGGGTAAAGGCAGCAGATGAACATAGAAAAGTAGCTAGGCTGCCAATGTCCACTGATACTGAAAGCCAAGAGTCGATGACTGGGCAATAAAAAGGTATAAAAAGGGGCCATGGAAGTGGCTGCTGGAACACAGCCTTAATTCCCAAGGAATAAACAGGATATATTTTCCAGCAGCATATACAGGGCCTGATCCTCTTCTCACATACCCTGGTGTAACTCCACTGTCCTGGGTGGAGTTACTCACGATTTATACCATTGTACATGCAGAGTCCAGTCCATAGAGTCTGAAAACTGGCAGCCTTTTGCCCCACCAACTGGAAAATAATGTCCTCATTTTCTTCTTTGTCCCCATTGTTTTCCTATATTATGAGCAGGGAAACACAAATACTGTCAGCAGACACAGCTAATGCTCATGGCCAAATAGAGGGCACGAGGGAAGAATGATGCTAGGATTTCACGGTCATGTTTTCCACTTTAATTTGTCTTTTCAAAATAATTTGGGGAAAGTGCTGATCTCTGGCCCTGGATGGGGAATGCCTCCATTTACCCCAGAAGAGGTGCTGCTGAGGCCCCGGCAGGGCAAACTTTCTCTGCCAGGGTGCCTCACCCCTGCCTTGGAGAAAACCCATCTGGGAGCTGAAGGAAAGGTTGCTGTTCATGGCCCTTTCAGTCTTTGGTCTCTACAGTGCGAGTGTCAGCCGGAGTGGTGGATTTTTATCATGTGCTCCCTTCCCCACCCACTTGAAACTCAACGGAGATTGACCAAGCTCTTCTAACATAGGCCACCAAAGGGGACCCAGACACCTAGAGGTAAATGGCTCATTACCTATTACCAACTCCCTGAGCGAGCTTCTCCCCGTGGGGACTTTATTTTAAAGGAAGCAGCACAAAAGGAAAAGAAAATTAACATTACTACCATCCAGAGTTGAATGAACGATGGACCCCCGGCTGGGCTGGCTTGACTCTTTGGTTCTCTGTGCATAGTGCTGCCATGAGGAGGTGGCTTTGAGTCCCGTACTGCCCAGCTCCACTTGGGCTGGGAGCCTTGCAGAGGTTCTGTTGCTCCTGAGTGATGCCTTCCTAGCCAGCAGTTGGAGCAGAATTGGCCTACTCAATGCAAGCTCTTTGGCTGGAGAAAGGGTTGCTAACCAGGCACAAAAGTGGAGTGGGGAGTAAAAAATTGGGAGAGAAAATGGACTGGCCTCCACCCTTCAAAGTAAATCTCAGCCTTGCTTACAACTTAAGCCATAAAGCTTTAGGGCTCATGCCTGGTTCCACTAAAATCAATGGGCTTTTTGGCATTGACTCCAGCGGGAACCAGATCAGACCCTAACTCAGTTTGCTGGAAGCTAAAAGCCCAGAGTGAAGAATGTATTTTTGGTTGTAGAGGTGAAGGTGCCCCATAAAGGACAGTGACTCTTCCTGAATTCCCTTTACCTCTTGCCCTCAGTTTATTATTACAGCTTCAGAATAACACAGAGTGGTGATGGATGCTTTTGTGAAGGTCCAAGCCCAACCTGGATCTCAAATTTTGTCGTTTCACAATAAAATGCAAGCATCCCCATTATTTTTACTAGCCATATTAAGCTATTCTTCCCAATGAAGTTATGAGACGCACTTGGGGATCATAGAAATGTAGGGCTGGAAGGGACTTTCAGGGGTCACAGTCCATTCCCTTGCACTGAGGTAGGACCAAGTAAAGCCAGACCATCCCTGGCGACAGG
The DNA here is from genome assembly GCF_027887155.1 of Malaclemys terrapin pileata. NCBI lineage: Eukaryota > Metazoa > Chordata > Testudines > Emydidae > Malaclemys > Malaclemys terrapin. The sequence continues at coordinate 49,737,375 of NC_071508.1, read as the reverse complement.
TGTTTGTCTAACCTGTTCTTAAAAACTTCCAATGATGAGGATTTCACAGTCTCCCTTGATAATCTGTTCCAATGCTCAAGTATCCTAGAGTTAGAAAGTTTTTCCTAATATCTAACTTGAATCTCCCTTGCTGCAAACCAAGCCAATTATTTCTTGCCCTCCACTCGGTGGATATGGAAAGCAATTGAACACTGTCCTCTTTATAACAGTCTTTTATATATTTGAAGACTATTATAAGTTTCCCTGTCAACCTTCTCTCCTTTAGACTAAGTGTGCCCAGTTCTTTCAACCTGAGAACACTAGGCAGCATCTGGGGGAAGGAATCAAGGGAATATGGAGGCAGAAGATACAATGGTGGAATGTTGTTATGTGTGTAAATTGGCTTGAATAAATAATCCGGTTTAGTCCTGCTAACTGCTTGGTTACTTCAGTCATAACATACTGATAGTTTATAAGCAATAATGAAAAAAGCAAGGTGGTGGAGGTGGAATCTGATGCCCGGAGGCGATTCTTTGAGGAATAAGTGGTGGAGGTATGCTAATGAACTAGGCTTTCTCCTCCGGAGTGCTGGAGTCTAGCAACTGAGGATGGGGCAAACTGATGCAAGCAAAATAAGGAAAAGATTTTAAATAGCTTCTGGGTATTAGGTCTTTCCACACACCCCATGAGTTATGAACCGCCCCAAGCAATGAAACTATCTTCTATTTTGCAGGAGAATCCACTAAGCTGTAGAGCTGACCTCCACAATGACAATGGAAAGCCGGAGGGCAGGTGAGAGAGAACAATAAACCAAGAAACTGTGAACTTGACCTGTGATCTTCATCAGAAATGAGCCAGTCTTGCCTTCTTGTAGTTTGTGTTTAATATGTGATGTGTCTTCTGTCAGGGAACTATATCTTGCCTTTGCAATGGGATGGACTCACTGGTCTAATAGGTTTTGTACATCTCTGCCACCATCCTTTCCTAGATTCAAAACTCCAACTGATCAGCATGTGGAATTCTGAATAATCACCCCACAATTGGCAATGTCCAAAAGCTTGAATAGCTCCAAAGGAGCAGTAGGCATGATTGCTTTGTCTATGAGGAGATGCGTGCCTGGACAAAAACCTTGTATCTAAACCAGCCGCCTGGCCACTAACTTACAACAGGTCAAATTAAAATCTCTGATCTGAACACCCAGAACTTGAGGAATGTCTAGATCCACATCTGACTGTTGCTGTTCAGACCTCTGTTTCTTATTATGAATTATGTACAGTAGTGCTTATGCTTAGAGATCCCAACTGCGAGCTATGCCCCGTTGTACGGGACATCATATATACACATATTAAGAGATGCTCCCTGCCCTGAAGAGTTCACAATGTAACTTGAATTCATGTTAATTTTTTTTTCTCCAGTGAAACCCCGTAAGAAATCTGCCATCCCAGGGGTGACCATCAAGCAGTTTGTTGAAGTTATTCCAAAAGGACGTAGCACGCCTGACTTTGAGCGAAAACCCATCACCCTAACATTACAGGAAGGTGAGACGCTCTTAAGAAACAGTTAATCTCAAAGAGCCAGATTCTAGATCTCAGGCCTTGCCTGCATGAGAAAACTATCGATTTAATTGTCAGTTTTGAAACAGTTAATTCAATACAATTTTCTTGTGTAGCTAAAGCCTCAGTCACATTGGCATAAGTCTGGAGTAACTCCCCTGATGGCAGTGGAGTTATTATTGCTTTACGCCATGTAAGTGAGATCAGAATCTGGCTCATCTGGTATAAGCGGAGCCATTTGGACTCTACAGCAGGTTGATCTACTTCTAGGTGATCAGAGTAAAATGTTTTACAATAGAAACTTCAGCTGGTTTATTTTCATTTTCCACTGAAGCATTTCAAAAGCTCAGTATTGAGATTAAGCCCCCATTAAAGTGAGGGGTGGCAGGAGGGCTTGACACCTCCATTTGTGCTCTGCTGGCCCCACTACATCAAGGAGTAGTGTGATGGAGGTTGCAGCAGGGCTGGATTTCTAGGGAGGCACAGTAGGCACTTGCCTGGGATCATCGGTGTTCTAGGGGTTCCTAAAAGTTAAAAGTGGGTTAAAAGTTAAAAAGTTAATACAGTCCGCTCTCCTGCTGCAGCTGGGCTCCTGGCCACCCTGCGTGTGGGGCTGGAGTAGGGTGAGCATCTGAGTCAGCCCATCTGGGGACTCTGTGAGCCACAGCTGGGTGGGGCAGCTGCTGAAGGTGCTGGGAGCGTCCCAGCCCCTTCCCAATCTCGAGAGCCCTGCTGCCTCTGCCCTGTGCCAGGGAGAGAGTGGGAGGGGCGTGGCCAGCGCTGGGCTGCAGGAGGGATGGAAGACACCCGGGGACCGCTCACCATGGGGAGAAGTATAGTCCCCCCTTGCGGCTCACCTGGGGCGGGTGGGCTGTGCCACAGCTCGGGCTGGGAGCACCATGCATGTAGGGTTGCCAGATGTCTGGTTTTTGACCAGAATGTCCAGTCGAAAAGGGACCCTGGTGGCTCCAGTTGGCACCGCCGACCGGGCTGTTAAAAGTCCGGTTGGTGGTGCAGCAAGGGCCCAGGGCTGAGGCAGGCTCCCTGCCTACCCTGGCTCCGTGCAGCTCCTAGAAGCGGCTCCCAGGACCCTGCGGCCCCATGGCGCATGGGCAGCCAGGGAGGCTCTGCGTGCTGCCCGCGCCCCGACTGTTGGCTAAACAGCTCCCATTGGCCGGGAACCGAGACCGATGGGAGCTGAGGGGGCGGCACCTGAAGGTGTGAGGGCAGCGCGCGTAGCCTCACTGGTTGCCCATGCACCTAGGGGCCGTAAGAACCTGGTGGCCGGTTCCTGGGAGCCGCGGTAAACAACGCCAAGACCGTGAACCGCCTCCTGCACCCCAACCCTCTGCCACAGCATAGAGTGCCCTCCTGCATCCAAACGCCCTCCTGGAGCCGGCACCCCGCACCCACCCAACACCCTGCCCCATCCCTGAGCGCTCCCTGCACCCCAAACCCCTGATCCCCAGCCCCACCCCAGAGCCCACACCCCCAGCCGGAGCCCTCACACCCCCCACATCCCAACCCCCAGTCCGGAGTTCCCTCTCACACCCAAACTCCCTCTCGGAGCCTGTACCCCGCAATCCCCCTCACACCCCAAAACCCTTGCTCCAGCCCTAATCCCCCTCCTGCACCCAAACCTCTCATCCCCCACCGCATCCCAGAGCCCACACCCCCAGCCAGAGCCCATACCCCCTCCCACACTCCAAACCCCTTGGCCTCAGCCTGCTCCTGTACCGCAAACCCCACATCCCTGGCCCCATCTCACAGCCCAAACCCCTAGCCGGAGCCCTCACCCCCCCGCACTCCAACTTCCCGCCCCAGACCTGAGTCCCCTCTTGCACCCCAAACCCCTCATCTACGGCCCCACCCCAGAGGCCATACCCCCAGCCGGGGCCCTCACCCCCTCCCACACTCCTAACCCCTCATCCCTCAGCCGCAGCCCAGAGCCCACACCCCCAGCTGGAGCCCTTCCCCACCACACACACCCCAACCCCCTGCCCCAGCCCAAAGCCCTCTCCTGCACCCTGAACTAGGGTGACCAGAGGTCCCGATTTTACAGGGACAGTCCCGATATTTGGGGCTTTTTCTAATATAGGCTCCTATTACTCCCCACCTCGTGGCCCAAGTTTTCACACTTGCTATCTGGTCACCCTACCCTGAACCCCTCATTTCTGGTCCCACACCAGAGCCCGCACCCCCAGCTCGAGCCCTCACCCCCCTCCCGCACCCCAACCCCCAGCCCCAGCCCAGTTTGAGTTAGGGTGGGAGAGAGTGAGCAATGGAAGGAAGGGGGATGGAGCAAGCGGGGGCTGAGGCCTGGGAGAAGGGGCAGGGCCTCAGGGCAGGGGCGGGGCAGAGTGTTTGATTTTGTGCGATTAGAAAGTAAGCAACCCTACATGCATGGTGGAGGGTCTCGTGCCTTCCCAAGGAGGACGTGTTTATATTTCTTTATGTTTAATTTTTTACAGAAAACATGAATGTCAGCTGTAGGCAGGGGGAGCATTGAACATGCTGTGTCTAGTGGCGTGTCAGGTGTAAATCTGTCCCTGGGTTGCAGTGTGTGGTATTTACGGGAAGGCCAGTTCATCATCACCAAAGGCCTAATCCAAAGCCCACTGACATCTGAAGAAAGACTCCCATTGATTTCAATAGACTTTGCATCGGGCCCTAGAGCAGTGTTTCAGATTGTATTTATGGACTCTGCAGAATGTGGCAAAGCCTGTGTAAAGTCCCTAATTCTGCAGGATGGATAGATTTCCAGCACCTGCAGGTTTCACTTTTCTCCTCTCTCTCCATACAATCATGTCACTTGTCCATGGACTGTTGTGCATTTTATAGAGGAATGCAATGCCCTCTAGTGGTACCCCAGATTTTTACCAGGGCCATCCACAATAAATACGGTCCTTTATTATTATTTTTAGTTGTATTTGCATAATGCCAGAGGCCCCAGTCATGGACTATAGGACCTTGTTGTGCTAGGCACTGTATGGACACAGAACAAAAAGATGGTCCCTGCCTAGGGCTAGTCAAAAATTTTCAATTGAAACTTTTTTCCAACCGAAAATTGGAGTTTGGACAAAATGAAAACTACCATGTTTTATTGAAAATGTTTTTCAATAAAAATTCTAACTTTTCTCTGGAAACAAAGACATTTTCTGACCCCCTGTACTGTCCTCACATCTACTACGCTAAAGGGACCCTCAGAAACTAGCATTTAGTGGTGACAATTTACTGTCTGTGCTTGGGATAATTTACTGCATGTGTATTGGGAAGATTGCAAAAGTAACCAATGTGTCTCTCAAGGTGAAAAGAAAAGGAGGGAGCTGGGTGGAGTCAGCAGAAGCCAAATGGACAAGATGCTGAGACGATGCAGGGAATATGGCATAACTCTTGCGCACTGAGGATAGGGCGTGATTCCTCAAAAAGGGTTAATGAAAATTTCTCTGTTAAGAGAGCATAAATTCCAAATACTGAATAGAGTTTTTATGCTGGATTAGGGATCTCTCTCTTCTTTAAAATTGTCCTTTCCCTTTATAGCCACTGATGATTGGAATCACTGGGGCTATTTGCTGATGGTGCATCTGCCAGACTGGTGGCCAGACATGGCTAAATAGCAGAGCTCTCATCAGTAGCTGTGTGTGTGTGTGTGTGTGTGTGTGTGTGTGTGTATCCTGCATGTTACAAGGTTTCGAACTGAGATCCTTAAAATTCATATGCAACATCCTTAATAGATTATGTACCTCCCCCCCAAAAAAACCCAAACAAACTTTTTTAACAGAACATTAAGGTTTTTTAACATTAACATGTGGAAAAAAATCAAATTGGGCCTGAAGTGGAACCCCAAATCCACCCACACCCGCACAAATGTTGGTGTGGTTGAATCCAGATCTGGATCTGAATTTTTAGGATTAAACTCAGTCCTACGAAAAATGCATTTTCTGCCTAGAAATAAAAATTCAGGGAAGAAATCATATTGGTCAGTGGAGGAGTTTGAAAGATACTTTTCAAGTCAGCTTTTTGAAAAGTAGGCAGCTCAACTGTTGCGTGGTCCTATTTTATCCTAGCTTCTGCCTCCTCCCCTAAGTCAGTGGTTCTCGAAGCCGGTCCGCCGCTTGTTCAGGGAAAGCCCCTGGTGGGCTGAGGGATGTGCTGGCCGCCCTTCCCAAAGCCCCCATTGGCCTGGGATGGCGAACCGCGGCCAATGGGAGCCGCGATCGGCTGAATCTGTGGACGCGGCAGGTAAACAAACTGGCCCAGCCCACCAGGGGCTTTCCCTGAACAAGCGGTGGACCGGCTTTGAGAACCACTGCCCTAAGTGACTAATTTTTTGCTTCTTTTGAAAGGTAAAAATGCCATGTTCAGGGCTGTGGTTAAGGGTGAACCCCCACCCAAGGTGATATGGAAGCAGAGCAAAGAAGAAATGAACAATCCTGACAAATACCAAATGTCCTTCAATGGCATTACAAATGAGTTCATCCTGCAGGTAAGGGTCAGCTATGGCATACTGGGCCCAGCATAGCAGAGAGAAAGAGATAGGAAGAGAGAAACCCAGGCTGGGATAGCACGGGGGCTGTGGATATCAACAGAGCTGTGTGGGGAAACCAGGACAAGAATAGCAGAAAGTAGTGCAGCTCAGGATTGAAGGGATCAGCAGATCTCTGTACAAGGAACTCAGGACTGGACTAGGAGGGGATGTTAGAGGTCAAGACTGGGGTGCATTGGAGGAGCTATGTAGAGTCAAGTTGCAGGAACTTCACCCTGGGCTTTGCAAACTGAATTGTCCCAGAGGAGCACAGTTGTCTAGATGGATCATGGATGGAAGTGAGTATGGGTGGCATTGAATCTGTAACAACACACAGCACTAAAGAAAACAAAGCTTTTAGGAATGTCCTGGGAACAGAAAGAGGATCAAGGATGATACTTTGCAGCTACTTCATAAAGAGATGAGCAACTGGGAAGAGGGAGAGATTCCTCATTCACCACTGCTGCCAGCTCATACTATCTTCTTCTTTTTAAGATAAACAAACTCACTGCAGAAGATACTGATTTGTACCATTGCTCTGCTGTGAATGAGTATGGGGAAGCTGCATGCACTGCTGGCCTCAAGGTCATTCAAGGTAGGACTGGCTGGGTTGTGTGTGAAAACCATCTGATTTGACTTTCACAGAGAACAGTCTATGCTGGTGGTTGCTGAGCGCATTGTCCAGGTTTCCTTTCTCTAGGAGAGGGAGTATTGTACACACAGGAGATTGGACTTCATCAGTCACTCCTCCTACTTTGGTGATGGATAGAAGTCACCTGTAATAACAGACAGACAAAGGTTGGTTGTGTGGTTTTTGTATTGGCCCGTGACTCAAAAGCTCCAAGTTTAGTGTCTGGTTCTACTGCAGTCTTCCTGTGTGGCCCTGGGCAAGACTTTTAGTCTTCTTGTGCCTCAGTTCCCCATCTGTAAAATGGGGGTAGTAATATTTCCTTTATCAATTTAGATTATAATATCTTTGGGGCAGGGACAGCCTCTTCCTATGTGTATGTACAGCTAGCTCAAAGGGGTTCTGATCTTGGTTGGAGCTTCTAGGTACTGCTATAATACAAATTAAAGGAACTGGAACATGAAATTGCAAGCCCATTAGCAAGAATTTTTAATGAATCTGTAAACTCAGGAGTTGTACCATATGACTGGAGAATTGCTAACATAGTTCCTATTTTTAAGAAAGGGGAAAAAAAAGTGATCCGGGTAACTTGTCAGTTTGACATCTGTAGTATGCAATGTCTTGGAAAAAATTTTGAAGGAGAAAGTAGTTAAGGACATTGAGGTCAATAGTAATTGGAACAAAATACAACATGGTTTTACAAAAGGTAGATCGTGCCAAACCAACCTGATCTCCTTCTTTGAGAAGGTAACAGATTTTTTAGACAAAGGAAATGCAGTGGATCTAATTTACCTCGATTTCAGTAATGCATTTGATACAGTTCCACATGGGGAATTAGATGGGGATCAATATGAAAACTGAAAGCTGGATAAGGAACTGGTTAAAGGGGAGACTACAACGGGTCATACTGAAAGGTGAACTGTCAGGCTGGAGGGAGGTTACTAGTGGAGTTCCTCAGGGATCGGTTTTGGGACCAATCTTATTTAATCTTTTGATTACTGACCTTGGCACAAAAAGTGGGAATGTGCTAATAAAGTTTGTGGATGACACGAAGCTGGGAGGTATTGCCAATACAGAGAGGGACCGGGATATCCTACAGGAAGATCTGGATGACCTTGTAAACTGGAGTAATAGTAATAGGATGAAATTTAATAGTAAAAAGTGCAAGGTCATGCATTTAAGGATTAATAACAAGAATTTTTGTTATAAACTGGAGACACATCCGTTGGAAGTAACAGAGGAGGAGAAGGACCTCGGAGTATTGGTTGATCACAGGATGACTATGAGCCACCAATGTGATATGGCTGTGAAAAAAAGCTAATGCGGTCTTGGGGTGCATCAGGCGAGGTATTTCCAGGAGAGATAAGGAGGTGTTAGTACCATTATACAAGGCACTGGTGAGACCTCATCTGGAATATTGTGTGCAGTTCTGGTCTCCCATGTTTAAGAAGGATGAATTCAAACTGGAACAGGTACAGAGAAGGACGACTAGGATGATCCGAGGAATGGAAAACCTGTCTTATGAAAGGAAACTCAAAGAGCTTGGTTTGTTTAGCCTAACCAAAAGAAGGCTGAGGGGAGATATGATTGCTCTCTATAAATATATCAGAGGGATAAATACCAGGGAGGGAAAGGAATTATTTAAGCTCAGTACCGATGTGGGCACAAGAACAAATGGATATAAACTGGCCATCAGGAAGTTTAGACTTGAAACTAGACAAAGGTTTCTAACCATCCAAGGAGTGAAGTTCTGGAATAGCCTTCCAAGCGGAGCAGTGGAGGCAAAAGACATATCTGGCTTCAAGACTAAGCTTGATAAGTCTATGGAGGGGATGGTATGATGGGATAGCCTAATTTTGGCAATTAATTGATCTTTGATTATTAGCGGTAAAATATGCCCAATGGCCTGTGATGGGATGTTAGATGGGGTGGGATCTGAGTTACTACAGAGAATTCTTTCCTGGGTGTCTGACTGGTGAGTCTTGCCCACATGCTCAGGGTTTAGCTGATTGCCATATTTGGGGTCTGGAAGGAATTTTCCTCCAGGGCAGATTGGCAGAGGTCCTGGGGGTTTTTCACCTTCCTCTGCAGCATAGGGCACAGGTCACTTTCTGGAGGATTCTCTGTACCTTGAAGTCTTTAAACCATAAGTTGAGGACTTCAGTAGCTCAGACATAGGTCAGGGGTTTGTTACAGAAATGGGTGGGTGAGATTCTGTGGCCTGCGTTGTGCAGGAGGTCAGACTAGACGATCATAATGGTCCCTTCTGACCTTAAAGTCTATGAGTCTACATATTTACTAATAACTGGGAGTTATTGGGAATCCATGACACCTGGACACATAAATCCAGGCTGGGATTTCCCTGTGACTTTCACAGATTAGAGATCCTGGGATGGAAGACACTTGTATAAGTATTAAAGCTTGTTAGTAGCAACAGAGGGTCCTGTGGCACCTTTAAGACTAACAGAAGTACTGGAGCATAAGCTTTCGTGGGTGAATGCCCACTTCATCAGACGCAAGTAATGGACATTTCCAGAGGCAGGTATAAATCAGTATGGAGATAACAAGGTTAGCTCAATCAGGGAGGGTGAGGTGCTCTGCTAGCAGTTGAGGTGTGAACACTAAGGGAGGAGAAACTGCTTCTGTAGTTGGATAGCCATTCACAGTCTTTGTTTAATCCTGATCTGATGGTGTCAAATTTGCAAATGAACTGGAGCTCAGCAGTTTCTCTTTGGAGACTGTTCCTGAAGTTTTTTTGCTGTAAGATGGCTACCTTAACATCTGCTATTGTGTGGCCACGGAGGTTGAAGTGTTCTCCTACAGGTTTTTGTATATTGCCATTCCTGATATCTGACTTGTGTCCATTTATCCTCTTGCATAGTGACTGTCCAGTTTGACCAATGTACATAGCAGAGGGGCATTGCTGGCACATGATGACATATATAACATTGGTGGACGTGCAGGTCAATGAACCGGTGATGTTGTAGCTGATCTGGTTAGGTCCTGTGATGGTGTTGCTGGTGTAGATATGTGGGCAGAGTTGGCATCGAGGTTTGTTGCATGGGTTGGTTCCTGAGTTAGAGTTGTTATGGTGCAGTGTGTGGTTGAGACTATGCTTAAGGTTGGCGGGTTGTCTGTTGTTAGTATTATTATTATGGTGGCTGTGTTACCTAATGATTTTTTTTTCTTTTATTTCTTTGCTCTATCTCCTCTCCCAACTCATCAGTTAGTTTCAAGAAAACAAGAAAACCATTCCCCACTGAGCCTCAGGAGGGTAAGTGTGAAGAACAAGAGAGCTATCTATATTATGTTCTATGAATATCATAGGCACTTCAGTTAACCTGCTTGATATTATCCAGCCTGGCTGCAAGAAGCAGAATCAAAGGAGACTGTTAGGGGAAACAAACAAGAAATAGAACAATGGCAAAGAAAAGGTACCATCAGAGAGAAACAGTGGGGAAGCTAATAATAAGAGAATGTCCACCTGTCTGGCTCCAACTCAGCTAGCAAGGTTTATTTTTCTCAGGCCCACATCTGGGATCAAAGGGGATATTAAACTATTAAAGTTCCTGGCCTAGGAAGGAAGGGGGATTGAGCAGGCAGTAGAGGCTGGGGATGGATCTTTGACGGAGGTAGACAGAGAATGCTTCAGGAGCGGTCTGTCTTTCTCAGGAAAAGGGGTGTCTGAGCTGAGTGGAACTTACCCAAAACTTACAAGAAAAGAATAAAGTTTAGGTAAGACCCAGGTGTATAGGCCTTTTGTTGTTTTATCCCTTTTCTCTGCTTGTTATGTACCTTTGGATGAATAAATAGTGCTTTGATTTTGAAGAAGCCATTTCTGAGTCACTCACAAGCCCCTGAAGAAAAATGGTTTGCAGGTGCCAAGCCCAGTTGGACCTGTTGTGTTAATGTGGTTGGGAAATAAGGGGTTGCCACCCAGAGATCCAGTCCCAGCGTGGTTGCTCAGTGGGAAAGGTGAGAGGAAGACAGGCCTGTCACCTAAAGGGTGCACTAGAGGGACTAAAAGGGATCTAAAACACAGCTTGCCATTGAGCTGCAATAGTGCGTTTTCAGCTAAATTTTCAGAAGTGGCCTAAGATGTCTCAATTTGGACACCTATTAGTGGAGAGATCCCAAATCAGTGGCCACTTTGCTCCATGGTGGCCTTCGTTTTTCTAAAGCTCTTTTTGGTTCTGTGTTACGTCCTGTTGGGTGCCTCCATTTTCACATCCTACCATTTCTTTTTCTTATAGACCTGAAGAAAGAGTTGCAGGACTTCAGGAAAATGTTAAGGAAGCGGTGAGTGGCCCCGGGGCAGGACCAGTGTCATAAAAGAGGCTTGTTTAGCCTTTGTGGCAGGGGTGACTATCCACCCTTCACAGACCATCCAGGCAACACTACCTGCTTCTGCTTGCTTGGAGTCACCACATGGAAAGTGCTCTGCTACTGGCTCTGGGGCTGAGGTGCCAGTGCTCTCCAGCAGGAGGCATCTACAGGGTTGTGCTGCTGATACTGTCTTGTATCACAAAGTTTGCCTTGAGGGATCTGTGTCTCTTCTGCTCCTGCATTTTAGCTCACACTGAACTTATTGGGGAAATGGCTGAAAAAGGGTACAGAGGCACGTGGCATGTATCTCAACAGTAACACCTCTGGCCAATTAAGGAGCAGCATCAATGTGTCTCAGAAAGAGTCCCATCCGGTCTAGTCTTCATTTGCTGGTGGCTATGACCTCCAAAAAGGGTGGGGATGAAGAATGAAAGAGGGGTAAATTAAGTTGCGGAGGGCAACAAAAATTATTAGGGGGCTGGTGCACATGACTTATGAGGAGAGGTTGAGGGAACTGGGATTGTTTAGTCTGCAGAAGAGAAGAATGAGGGAGAATTTGATATCTGCTTTCAACTACCTGAAAGAGGGTTCCAAAGAGGATGGATCTAGACTGTTCTCTACCAGATGACAGAACAAGGAGTAATGGTCTCAAGTTGCAGAGGGGGAGGTTTAGGTTGGATATTAGGAAAAACTTTTTCACTAGGAGGGTGGTGAAGCACTGGAATGGGTTACCTAGGGAGGTGGTGGAATCTCCTTCTTTAGAGGTTTTTAAGGTTAGGCTTGACAAAGCCCTGGCTGGGATCATTTAGTTGGGGATTGGTCCTGCTTTGAGCAGGGGGTTGGATTAGATGACCTTCTGAGGTCCCTTCCAACCCTGATATTCTATGCTTCTATGATTCTATAAGAGGAAAGAGGTGCTCCCTGTTGCCTATCTAAACTCCCAGCTTTTCCTCCTCTGACTGTTCCTTAGAACTCCACTACCTACACAGAAGAAGGAAGTTGACATGGAACAGGTCTGGCAGTTGCTGCTGAATGCTGATAGGAAGGATTATGAGAAAATCTGTTTAAAGCGTGGGATTGTTGACTTCCGTGGGATGCTGAGGAAGCTTCAGCAGATGAAGAAGGACAGAGAGGACAAGCAACAACAGGTAAGACAAACCTTGAAAACCATTGGATTTCAAGCAACAGAGGGTCCTGTGGCACCTTTGAGACTAACAGAAGTATTGGGAGCATAAGCTTTCGTGGGTAAGAACCTCACTTCTTCAGATGCAAGTAATGGAAATCTCCAGAGGCAGGTATAAATCAGTGTGGAGATAACGAGGTTAGTTCAATCAGGGAGGGTGAGGTGCTCTGCTAGCAGTTGAGGTGTGAACACCAAGGGAGGAGAAACTGCTTCTGTAGTTGGATAGCCATTCACAGTCTTTGTTTAATCCTGATCTGATGGTGTCAAATTTGCAAATGAACTGGAGCTCAGCAGTTTCTCTTTGGAGTCTGGTCCTGAAGTTTTTTTGCTGTAAGATGGCTACCTTTACATCTGCTATTGTGTGGCCAGGGAGGTTGAAGTGTTCTCCTACAGGTTTTTGTATATTGCCATTCCTGATATCTGAGGAGTGATGAGCAGCAGTGGCGTAGCCAGCTTCTAAGAGGAGGGGGAGCAAACATAAAAAAGGCTCCCCCCCATGGCTCCTCCTCTGACCGCTCCGTGCCCCCCCCTTGGCTCCTCCTCTGGCCGCACCGCCCCTCCCCCCCATGGCTCCTCCGGCCCTGCCGTGCCACCCCCGTGGTCTCCCCCCCTTGCTCCTCCAGCTGCTGCTGCTGGCCGCCATGCTGCGCCCCCCTGCTCCTCCGGCCATGCTCGCCGCCCCCCCCATGGCTACCGGCCGCGCTGCAGGCCGCCAGCCTGTGCTCCCCCCTCACTCCTCCAGCCGCTTTTGGAAAGGCGGGGGAAGCAGCTGCTTCCCCTGCACCCCGCTAGCTACGCTACTGGTGAGCAGTAGTAGCGAGGTGGGTTTACCTCTGTATACTGCGCACATTTTTAACAGCGAGCGTGATTAACAATTGGAACAAACTACCAAAGGAAGTGGTGGATTCTCCGTTTCTTGAAGTCTTCAGATCAAGACTGCATGTCTTTCTGGAAGATATGCTTTAGCCAAACACAAGTTACTGGACTCAACACAGCGATAACTGGGGAAATTCTCCAGCCTGTGTTATAGAGGAAGTCAGACTAGATGATCTAATAGTCCCTTCTGCCCTTAAACTCTGTGAAGCTATGAAACAAATGGGTGGGGAAGTGGTCCATGCAGCCACAAATGGTAGCAGAGATTGTGAGTAAAATAAAAAATTGGAGGGCAGTTTGATCACAAGCTATTCCATCCACATTAGGAGAGAGTCTAAGCACCCTGAGCATTTACATCTTCAAAGCTACAATGAGAAATTAATTAATTAAGCCTCAAAATGCCATGTGAATCAGGCAAATAAATATTTTTTCCTCATTTAAGAGAGTTCTGTACAGGGCTCATTGTGAAGTCAGTTTTCATAAGCAATGAGCAGCAACTGCCCATTATCAGCAATAATAGGCTATAGGGCAGGGGTCAGCAACCTTTGGCACGCGGCTTGCCAGGGTAAGCACCCTGGCAGGTCGGGCCGGTTTGTTTACCTGCCGTGTCCGCAGGTTCAGCTGATCACAGCTCCCACTGGCTGCGGTTCACCGCTCCAGGCCAATGGGGGCGAGCTGCGTGACAAAGGTTGCCGATCCCTGCTATAGGGCCAACAAACATGTGGACAAAGGTGATCCAGTGGATAGAATGTTAGGAACTGTTAGGAAAGTAGGGTTACCATACGTCCGGATTTCCCCGGACATGTCCGGCTTTTTGGTGCTCAAATCCCCATCTGGGGGGAATTTCCAAAGAGCCGGACATGTCAGGGGAAATAGGGAGGCATAAGCCAGGGTCTGCCCAGCTCGATCCACCGGGTCCGCAGCGCAGCCCAGCTGCCCCAGCTACAATGCTCAGACGGGGAATGGGGGGGGGGCCTCGGGCTTCCCTCACGGGCGGGGACCCCCCGGCCACTGGGGGACCCTTCCTGTGGCCCCGTTGCCCCGCGCGGCTCGGAACCCACCGCCGTGGGAGCTGTTTCCAGTGGGGACAACAGGCCAGGGAACGTGCTTGGCGGTGGCAGGAAGGAGGCTGTGGCCAGGGCTGCAGGGACCTGCGCCGCCCTGGTCACCGCTGAGCGTCTGAAGCCCCTGCCAGGCAGAGGCGGCCAGGTGAGCGGGAGAGCAGGGCAGGCGGGGGGCGCAGAGGCTGCAGGGCGAGGAGGAGCAGGGCAGGCAGGGGCATAGAGGCTGCAGAGGCAGGGCAGGCGGGGGGCGCAGAGGCTGCAGGGGCAGAGGGGTGTGGGGGCTGCAGGGCGAGTGGGGAGCAGGGGTCACAGAGGCTGCAGGGGTGGGGGGTGCAGGGGCTGCAGGGCGAGTGGGGAGTAGGGGTCATAGAGGCTGCAGGGGTGGGGGGGCGCAGGGGCAGGGCAAGCAGGGACGCAGAGGCTGCAGGGGCAGAGGGGTGTGGGGGCTGCAGGGCGAGTGGGGAGCAGGAGTCTCAGAGGCTGCAGGGGCGGGGGGGTGCAGGGAAGCACTTAGCAACCCCCAACCAAGATCAGAGCGGGAGGGAGGAGGGGGAATGCAGGGTGCTCAGAGGAGGGGGCAGGGACTTTGGGGAAGGGGCGGGGCCGGGCGGAGTTGGGGTGGGGCCGGGGCTGGGGAAGGGGCGGAGTTGGGGCAGGGCCAGGGCCCCCGTGGAGTGTCCTCTTTTTTCAGTGTTGAAATATGGTAACCCTACCCAAGCCTGGGGGGGTGATGGAGTGGTGGGGAAGGGGTATGGGATGGAGAAGCAGGGGCCCAGCATGCGGATCCCCTTGTCAGTAGCTGGGGCTCCCCTGTTAAGCAGGCCCATTAAACCCTCACCTTGACAAGCCCCACCTCCCCTTCGTCTGTACCACCCCGATGAGCCCACCCAGACACCTCCCCACTGAGCCCCAACCACCTACACCTGGACCTCCACCCAAATGAACCCCACCTCCCCTGCACCCAGACACCCCCGTCCCCCATTGAACTCCAACCACTTTCACTTGGTCCTCCCTACAGACTCCCATTGCCCCTGCACGTGGAATCTCCCTGTGCATCCAGATCCCGCACTGAGCTGCCTGCACCCAGACTTCCCCACACAGAACCCTCTTACCCCCATTTGGATCCCCCCACACTACGTCCCTCTGCACTTGGATCCCGCTGCCAGGATGAGCCTCCCTGCCCACATCTGGTGTGCCTGGCGCAAAAGGGGCAGGACCCCAGGGTCTTTCTGTGGCAGACATGGCCCTTGTGCTGTGTCAGGGTCAGATTCAGCCTCACTGCCAAGTCCCTGTCCCAGGGGGGCGGGGGAGGCTGCAGGGTATTCTCCCACATCCATGCAGCCAGTGGCCTGTGCTCCCCACTGCCATGGTGGAGCTTCCACATTTATTTATTGTTAAAAAAAAATAGCAGCATTTTAAAATATTATGCACAGAATTTGATGCAGAATTCCCTCAGGAATATGGGGCACAGTACAGCTATAATGGTGGGACTGTGAAGGGGGTGCTGGACAGTAGGGCATCTGTGGGTGGGGGAGCTGGGCAGGGGGTGTGGTGTGCAGGGTGCTGTGCAGTTGTGGTGGGAGGTCAGCGGGAGGGGTCTCTGGGCAGGGGGTGCTGGGCAGCGGGTCTGGGGGCATGGGGCATTGGGCATAGGGATCTGTGTGGGAGGTCTCTGAGTGAGGGGGTGCTGGGCATAAGGGCAGGGCACTGGGCAGGGGGGCAGTGTGGAAGGGGCGTCTAGCAGTTTTGGGTTTGTAAACAGTGCCCTTGTGCTGGACTGAGTGGGGCCACTCCTGCTGCGCTGCACCTCATTGCCCCCAACCATCCCCTCTGCGGATCGCCCCCATCACATGCCCTATTTCCCCAATGGGGGCCCACAAATATGTTTGGCACCAGGCCCACAAAAAGTTAATCCAGCCCTGCCCTTTTCTGTAAGGTGAAGATCCTAAAGCCATATTTAGGCTGACATTCCCAAATGTGTAACCACCTACTCCACTTCCAGAATGTGCATATTCTGGTGTGGTCCCATAGCACATGTGGAAGCAGGGTGGCCTCTACAAACAACATTACTCTGGGGCTGGCATTTTCCAGACATTGTTAAATAAACATGTAGAAGATCAAAGATATATATAGATCAGTGGTTTTCACCTTTTCCATACAGGACCTGCTCATTTAGCAATATGGGAAGGGCAAGATGGTCCCTGATTCCTGGTCACATGCCCCAGGCTGAGAACCCCGATATAGATAATATGTAGTCTCTGAAAGTTAATTCAAGAAAGTATCAAGAGGACTCCGTAATTTTCTCAAACTTCTATGGTATTCTCTTCAGCAAATACTGAAATGGGTTTTGACCCCAGTACAATGTATATCGCCACTGTCCCCCATCCCCCGCAAGAGAAATTGGCTCCCACTGGAATTCTCAGCTCAGAGGGGTGGAAGGTGGCCTCTTGGGTGTTATTTCAAGGGCATTTTTTGCTTGCTGAATATCGGAGTAATACTAATCCTGCACAGAGGGAATAAGGCAGAAACCATAATGGCAGAATTAGCTGCTAAAGTGAATAACTACTGGGTATTTCTCAGCATGAAATACATTTATATTCCATACATAGAATAACCCGAGGATGGCACTGCTGTACTATCAAAATCCCTGTGTCAGTTCAGCATACAATAACACAGTGGTTCTCAAACAGGGGCTGGGGGGGCCATTGGGCGGTTTCAGGGGGTCCACTAAGCATGGCCAGTGTTAGACTTGCTAGGGCCCAGGGCAGAAAGCTAAAGCCTTGCTGCACAGGACTGCAGCATAGGGCCCCGAGCTCCACCACCCGAGGCTGAAGGCGAAGCCTGAGCAACTGAGCTTCACGGTGCCCCCTGTGGCGTGGGGCCCTGGGCAATTGCCCTGCTTGTTACCCCTTAACGCCAAACCTGGCTTTTATATGCAGTTTTTGTGGCACAGGTGGTCTGTGGAGTTTTTATAGCATTTTGGGGGGCCTCAGAGAAAGGTTGAGAACCTCTGCACTAACATAAAATAAATATTGACTATTGACACATGACACAGAAACCCCTGCCCATACACAGTTCTTTGACTTTTGGTGGGAACATTTTTGACTATTTTGTAGCTAGTTTGGGACACTTTTTAAGTCCACATTTTAAACCATTTTGAAGTTTTTTTTTAAAAAAAAACTTAGTTTGTATCACTTTGGGCATTTGGGGGACAGTTTTGATCATTTCTGTGCATTTTTTGTCCTCTTTTGGGGAATTTGGGAACATTTTTAAACATTTTTGAGGGGAAGTTGTTTTCACAGCTTTTTGGCAGTTTGGGGGAAAGTTTTATTTTTCTCACCAGTTTTTTGGTACATTTAGTCTCTAAAAATTGCAAAACTCTGGCACCACAAATGCTCAGTTGAAGTCAAGGGGCTCATTCAGGTGCATGAAGTTAAGCACGTCCTTAAATGTTTTCAGGGTGAGGGCCAAAGAAAGGAGGGAGAGAAAGTGGATTTTTTTGCAGTTGTGGTGACTGACATGTGCAGGGTTATTATTACTCTGGTTATTTACCTTTGAGCATCATTGCTTGGTAACTTCTGCACTTACTGAAACTCCTCGGGAGTTAGAGGATGCAGTGTTGGAGAGTTTGTATATCACCTGTGTCAGAACAGAGTTGAATTCCTCACTTAAAAATGTTTTCTCCCTCCCAGTGTGCAGACACAGATTTCTATGAGACTCCAGATTTTCAGAACTTTGATAAACATTTTTTTTTCTGTTTTTCAATGCTTTCATAGGGTTTTGGAACTTCAAATTTCAATGACAATTTTTCCACCAACTCTATTTCTCAGTACACCACAAACAAGAAGTTTTGAATGCATGCCTTCGGCTTCTCATCTCCCATGTCTGTTTCCTTTCAAAAGTTAAGATGGAGGCAGCAGCCTAGTTGAAGCAAAGCTGAAGGCCACGTGGATTAGCACCCTCATACACAGGATCTCTCTTATCGAAAGGCATCACGCAACAGACTTCATGCCTTTTAATAAAATATAGAAACTAGTCATGAACAGCACCAGCTGGGGATGCCTAAAATATCTGTGGTGGGTGTGACATTATTGACATAAACTGTGACTATATAGATCATTGTTGCAACCAAGGTCCTTTAGTTAAACCAAATCTTGTACAAAGGAGGTCAAGTAAGGTGTCTATGAAAAGGTTATGATTTGCTGGTTATGATTATGCTATCTGGATGCATGTATCATAAAGGACATAAATCCACACCATGTAGAGGTCAAGCATAGCTCTCATCTATATTTCTTTCTTTTTATGAATAAACCTTTAGATTTTAGATTCTAAAGGATTGGCAACAGCATGATTTGTGGTTAAAATCTAATTGGTATATTGACATGGGTCTGGGGCTTGGTCTTTTGGGATTGGGAGAACCTTTTTTCTTTTACTGAGGTATTGGTTTTCATAACCATTTGTCCCCATAAGGAGTGGTGCTGGTGGTGACACTGGGAAACTGGGGTGTCTGTGGGAATTGCTTGATGACTTCTGGTTAGCTAGTGGACTGAAACTGAAGTCCTCTCTGTTTGGCTGGTTTGGTGTACCTTAATAGTGAAGGAACCTCAGCCTTGGGCTGTGACTGCCCCGCTCTAAGCAATTTGTCCTGAATTGATACTCTCGGTAGTGTCCCGCCATAGGCTGCATTGTTACAGTGGGTGGAGCGTTGTAGTGACTTTGTTGAAGAAAGTGCATTTTAGTCGTGAATGTTTAAAAAAAATTAAATTCGACTTTCTGTGACGTTGTGCAGTCTATATGGCTTTATAAAAACATGATAATAAGTGAATATAAGGTAACTGGAATAGTTTTATAAAAACATGATAATAAGTGATTATAATGTAACTGGAATAGTTTTATAAAAACATGATAATAAGTGAATATAATGTAATTGGAATATGCTTCATGCAAAAGGTCTCTTGTAAGGTATCATTACAAAGCTTATAATCTACTGTGTGTGATCATCCTATTTGTATAAATGTACCATGTACCACTCTTGTATCTAAAACTAGAAATATAAAATATAACTCTGAGGGCCTATTGTATTTGTGCAAAGTGTGGGCCATTAATGGTGGTTTGGAATCTTGATGACTCCCATTAACCAGGATCATTGTCTGCAGATGGCTGTGTTTTACCTGTAAGTCTTTCTGTGTATGTGTGTGCTGGCAAGTGGGTAATGAAGTCTTGCAGTGACATGTGATCATGTCACCTGAACTGGATTCCATCTTTAACCTGGTGCTTTTCCAGTGGGGCGGGAGGGAACCCAGAGGGACAAAGGGTTCCCACCTATGCAAAAGATATATAAAGGGGTGGAAGAGAACAAGGAGAGAAGAGCCATCATGAAAAATCCAATAGGTACCACCTAAGCTGGAACAAGAGCTGTACCAGGGGAAAGAATTGTGCCCAGGCCTGGAAAGTGTCCAGTCTGAGGAAAAAACTTACTGAAGCATCTCTAAGGGTGAGATTATCTGTATTTAGTTTGATTAGACATAGATTTGCGCATTTTATTTTATTTTGCTTGGTGACTTACTTTGTTCTGTCTGTTACTACTTGGAACCACTTAAATCCTACTTTCTGTATTTAATAAAATCACTTTTTACTTATTAATTAACTCAGAGTATGTATTAATACCTGGGGGAGCAAACAGCTGTGCATATCTCTCTATCAGTGTTATAGAGGGCGAACAATTTATGAGTTTATTTGGGTTTAGACCCCATTGGGAGTTAGGCATCTGAGTGCTAAAGACAAGCACACTTCTGTGAGCTGTTTTCAGGTAAACCTGCAGCTTTGGGGCAAGTAATTCAGACCCTGGGTTTGTGTTGGAGCAGACGGGAGTGTCTGGCTCAGCAAGACAGGGTGCTGGAGTCCTGAGCTGGCAGGGAAAACAGGGATAGAATTAGTCTTGGCACATCGGTTGGCAGCTCTCAGGGGGAGTTCTGTGATCCAACCCATCACATTTTCCTTTTTGGAAATAGCACTAGATTCTGTTCCAGGTTATAAAGGAATAAATTACTATAATGAAGAGATACTGCAGAGTTTAATTAACAGTGAGGAAAAATGGTCTAAGCAAGCCACGGTGAGACATTAGAACCTACATTTACCAAAGGAAGAGATGAGCAAATACAGAGGGCTTTGCAGAGAGCAGGTGTTGTTATGTGTACCGTAGGAATATCATAAATGCTTATAAATTTGGGCAGTGCCAGCTAGAAAGGCTTACAAAGTGCTCCAGTTGGGCAGAACTACATGCAGCTCAGACATCGGGGATCTCAGGTTCTGGGAAAGGATTGTTAATATCCAATGCTGGCACCCGCAGCAAGTACTTGGTTTTATGGATCTCTGGAAAGTCTTTCTCTGTCATTCCTATTTCCCACTTCGGAAAATCTGGTGCGGCCTTCAGCCATAAGTCTTCCATGGGGCCTTTTGCAGTGAACCACCACTCCTAGGGAAAACAAAAGGGAAACGAGATGCCAGAATGAGACTGGATCTTCAGAGACAGCATTTCCAAGATGGTCAGGAAGGGGAGAAGTCTGACAAGAGCCCCCTATTCTTGCTATCGATCGCTATCTATCCCACACTGCCCCACCAGCAAGCCAGGGAACAAACGGATTACGAAAGTTGCAATTTGACCCTTGGTTCCCAGCTGGCTTTGGGGAAGGAAGTAATCTGCATCACGCCTAAACCAGGCACAGATCTCTTCCCCTTCCATGCTGGCTCAGCACTGCTGGCTGTGTGTTGGATTCCCTGCTCCTATGTAGGAAGGGAAGTAGGACCCCATTGAAACTACTCAGCTCCCCATGTTGTGACCCACGATACAGATAGCCCACAGAGGGATGTTGAGGCCCCTTAAACCCCCTTACTTACGCCCTTTTAGGGTGTAAGGTGAATGGTTTTCATTGATGATTTACTCCTGCTTCACGCTACAGAGGCGCTATACTGGAAGTGTAAATATTGTAGTGACTTATCTTTCTACAAAAGACTTTATTGCAATAAAGCAGGCCAGCTGCCTTTACAATGATGACACCAGAACAGAACCATCAAACCACAGAACTGTCCTCCAAGATGATAAAAATGCATCTTGCTAGGGGAATTGTTCTCTCAGTTTGCCATCGGGGTGGAATTTCACAGGCTAGGCTGGCAGAGCCTATGGTTGGAAAGGCCGATTCCATACTCAAGTCTTCCACATTTTGTATGGCAGAGTACTGTAAACAAGGAGCCGGAGAAGGATCTTACGCAGATGGTTAGAACTCTACCTGTGTCCATTTGGGTCTGGAAAAAGTTCTCAGACATCCATATTTCAAATCCCCTCTCTTCCTGGGGCATGTCCTTCTGATGAAAGTAGGTAGCCATGGTTTATATGCCATCCTAGCTGTAGATTTCCCATACTTTTTTTCCCCCTTCTCCTCCAACTGTGATTGGACCAAGCATATTTCTGGCCAATGTCTTTTTAAAAGGCCAATAGCAGGTGCTTCCTGGCCCCAGAGCTGTCAGCCTGCCTATTAGTATTATTATTTTTTATCTGTATTGCCTCATTGTGCTCGGTGCTGGACAAACAGAACAAAAACCATCCCTGCCCCAAGGAGCTATCAATCTAAGACAAGAGTCAACAGGTGGATACAGACAGACGGGGAGCATAAGAAAACAGTGAGACAATATTGGTCAGCATGGTCGACTGTGGTCTCAAAGCACTTGGCATCATGGCAAAGGAGAGTTTTAACTCCAGTGCCCACACTGGCCTTTGTTGTCTTGGTCCAAAACAGAACTGTGCAGCCAGGGCCATGGTAGAAGGTCCTGTTAAGACAAGCCAAGTAGTTTTGAGTTTGTGTCCATAGTAAGCCATCACACCTTTCTTAGCCTAATACTGTACTTTCAAGGGATGAGACAAATGTAGTCATTTTGCTTAACTTCTAAATTCCAAACTATACACCCCAGCCATTTGCTCCAATCAGCTCCCTGGGCAGGAGAAGAAAATAGGCTCTGTCAAGAAACGCAAGAGCTACATTAGAGCACTGGCTTTGAGATATTTTCTGACATTACCTCACAAGAGTGGGCTAAAATTAGGTCAGAAACTAACACTGTGGTCAATGGTAAAACTCTTCCAGTAAGAATGCTTGTCACTGTTATATGTCCATTGTTCCTGTGGTTGCCTTCACTTGTTCCATGTCTCGTCTATATGAGGAGTGTACCATGAAAACGCATATTACTGTGCACTGATTTTCATGCATTGCAGGCATGCTACCATCTGGCAGTGTGTTCCAATTATACCAGCTCTTTGCAGGTGCTTCAGGGCACATGGCCCAGCAGATACGTTGTCATGTAGGTGTCTTGGCCAGACTGCACTAGATCTTTAGTAATGCTCCTGTTTTTAAGTCTTTCTGCATTGCTGCTTGTGGGCCTTTTACATTTTTCTCTGCTTGTCTGACATCTGACAACAGCCAGCTGCTGTTCATCAGGGACTGGGTGTTTCTGTCCCTACTGGGAACAGTAGGCCAGGCAACCAGAAGGTGTGGGGTCAAGAAAGGGAAATTGGGGTGGGGACTGGGTGTGCTGGGACCTACTGACCATGCAATGGAGGTGTAGGAAGGAAGGAGGGAAAGAGGGGAAGGGTGGCTTGTGCAGGGCTCTTACAAACACACCCTCAGGAGAACCTGGGAATGCATTCCCTTCCCAATCCAAATCAGACCCCATTGGTACATTTTCACAACTAAAAAGTAGCTTACCAGATCTGAATGGCATTTCTCCTGCTCTCCAGGTTGAACCTGCAGCTGTCTCAGGAAGCACTTCATCGGATTCCTCTTCCCCCTGGCATTCAGAGGCCTTCTCCTCTATTGCTCTCATAATGCAGTCTCCAGTACAGGGAATGTCCATCTCTGCCAGATGCTGGGAAATGCCATCATACTATACACCTTCCCTGATTGCTGTGATCATATGGTACCACAGGCTCTGGCCCTGTCTGTAAGGCAGTGAGCATGCTGATGTCGGTGCTGGCCAGCTGGTAGCCTGGTCAGATGATCCAATGAGGCATTGTAGAGATCAGATCACAAATCAATCACCGGAAGAAGCCTGCCACTGTGGAAGCACTGTGCAGCTAGGGGCCACCCATGTGTGCTGCATTGTTTGTACAAGTAGGTGGGTCCTGGCCAGGCTGACTCCTGGACAGTGGAATGCAGACAAGTGTCCAGACAGGCCACCTCTGCAGTATGGGATTGCACTGGGAGGTCCATTTGCACTCTTTGGGCTAACACAACATTGCCCTCTGCTCACCATGACACTGAAAATGACTGAGGCTCGATCAAGGTGGACCTCAAAAAGCACAGGTTGGTCAGCACAGTCAATAGCATAATAGAAACCCAAGTGTGTGTGTAGATGTGGAGCATGTTACGGCCATGCTAGGGAGAACATGCTATGTTAACCATGACAAGTTTGACCAAGCCATGATGGGCAGGCAGGTGTAGACAGACGCATGGACAACATGAAAAGGAGATTTAATTTTGCAAATATAAAGTTTGCGCTAGAGAGAAAACCACTGGCCCCTAAAAATGATGCTCCTATAGATCTTCCATCAAAATGTACTCCAAAGCACAAGTTCCAGGAGGCACAGGCCACCCAGTACATTAACCGAAAGGGATACTTTTCCATGGTGCTGCAAGCACTGGTGGACCACAGGGGACGTTTTACCAACATCTACGTGGGATGGCCGGGCAAGGTTCATGACGCTCATGTTTTCAGGAACTCTGGTCTGTTTAGATGGCTGCAACAAGGTATTTACTTCCCGGACCACAAAATAACTGTTGGGGATGTGGAGATGCCTATAGTCATCCTCGGGGACCCAGCCTACCCGCTAATGCCCTGGCTCATGAAGCCCTATACTGGCGCCCTGGACACTGAAAAAGAACTCTTCAACTACCGGCTGAGCAAGTGCAGAGTGGTGGTGGAGTGTGCTTTTGGCCGTCTCAAGGGGAGATGGAGAACCTTACTGACTCGCTGTGATCTCAGCGAAACCAATATCCCCATTGTTATAGCAGCTTGCTGTGTGCTCCACAATCTCTGTGAGAGCAAGGGGGAGACCTTTATGGCGGGGTGGGAGGTTGAGGAAAATAGCCTGGCTGCTGATTACGCACAGCCAGTCAGCCGGGCGATTAGAAGAGAACAGCGGGAAGCGCTGTGCATCCGGGAGGCTTTGAAAGCAAAGTTCCTGAGTGAGCAGGGTAACCTGTGACTTTAAAGTTTGTGTACAGAGAAGCTGAACCTGCCCCCGTTTCTTTACCCAGTTAATGTTGACTATCCTATCCAGTTACATACCCCCTTCACCCCCCTTCCAACACATGTTTCAAAATAAAAATAGTTCTACTTTGTTAATGCACACCGTTTTCTTTAATACTGTTTTCGCGGGAATTTTTTAAAACTGGGACGCAGACTGTGGTGCGGAGCAGGTGTAGTGTAGTGACGCGAATGAAGCTTCTAAACTCAAGGATTGACAGGCTCCGCTGCGGTGGGATGGTTGTTTCAACGGAGCCTGTCACCCCTCCTAATCGGGATTGTGTGTATGGGGGGGGCTATGTGACTTTGTGGCAGGGGGAGGACGGTTACAGATCCCCTGCTGCGTGGCTCTGTGATCCTGCATAAGGACCGCCGCTTAAGATCTGTAACTGCCCTCCCCCGCCACAAAGTCACAGAGCAACCCACCCCCCACCACATAACATGAAAACAACCTCCCAGACTAACCAGGGTAACTAGTCACTGCATCACTGCACTGTGTATGTGCCCTGCTGCTGTGCCTGCCCCCGCCTATGTACCCTGCCAAAGGTGACTGTCCTGTCCAATTACCAACCCCCTTTCCCCTCCTCCTCCAAAAGAACATGATTGAAACAGTAGTTAACAGAAACGTATTTTTTATTATCAACTACACATGGAACTGGGAGGTGAAACTTGGACGGGGGCTTGTGTCAGGCGGGAAGGAAAGAACTTTTCAAATTTTGGGGAATGAGAGCCTTCTGCTACTAGAGCTCTCTGCAGGGGTGGAGTGAGAGTTAGCAGGGACTCTGCCGCCTCTCCTTCTTTGCACTTTGGGTGAGGTGGGTATGGGACTTGGTGGCGGGGGAGGGCGGTTAGAGATGGACTGCAGCGGGGCTCTGTCCTCCTGCCTCCGTTCCTGCAGAACATCCACAAGGCGCCAGAGCGTGTCTGTTTGCTCCCTCAGTAGTCCAAGCAGTGTTTGAGTCGCCTGCTGGTCTTCCTGCCGCCACCTCTCCTCCCGATCCATGTTTGCTTGGTGCATTTGGGACAAGTTCTCCCGCCACTGGGTCTGCTGTGCTGCCTGGGCTTGGGAACAGGCCATAAGCTCAGAGAACATGTCCTCCCGTGTCCTCTTCTTCCTACGCCTGATCCGCGCTAGCCTCTGGGAGTGTGATCCCAGGCTAGGTTGTGAGACAGTCGCAGATGGGGCTGTGGAAATGGGAAAAAGGGAGTGAATTCCTCAGAAAGATAAATGTAGTTGTGAACAAAGAACATAGTCTTTCTCTGTGAACAAGACCATGCACAGCACCTATCACATGCGCACTCAGCACGAGGTCGAATTCTCGGCCTTCGCATTCAGTGCCTGGGGTCTTGCACAGCACATTTGAGAAGCGGGGCAGCACAACGGAATTGCTGTTGCAGGCAGACATGGTAAGCCGTAGACTTGTGGCAGTTTAAAACTTTTATATTACCACTGGCCTCATTTAACATTTAAAGCAATGTCAGTCCCTGCTGCCAGCAATCCGGCAAGCGGGAACTCTGCCCCTGTCCCACCCCCTCGCGGCTGTCCCCGGGAACGATCCCTTTCGGCTGCCCCTCTCCCGCCTCCACCGCGTGGCTGCAAACCACCGGTTACAGTTCTGTAAAGGAACGAGCAAGCAGTCCCAACACTAACATTCCCCTACCTAATTCAAAGCAGGTCACCATTGCCGACATCACCCTGATGAGGATCTCTGAGAGAGAGAGAATGCTCCGGGAAAGCCTCCAAAGACCAGGGCCATATGCCGCCCTGCTGTGCAGAGCAATGATTCCCGAGTACTTGATAGTCTCGTGGCGCGGCAACGTGTCGTACTTCGGAGGACCCAATAAGGCCGCTCTCCCCAGGAACCTCATGCAACGGCTTTCCAATTACCTGCAGGAGAGCTTCATCGAGATGTCCCAGGAGGATTACTGCTCTATCCCCGGACATATAGACCGCATTTTACTGTAGCTGCAGTAGCAGGGAATAAACAGTAGAGCGGCTTGTGCAGGACAATCACGGAAAACCGGACATTGCTAGATTTTTTTTCAAAACTTGCACTGCCCGTGACTAAACCGTTAAGCGCCTAGGGCACAGTAATCATGAACAACCCATTCTTTTAATTGTTAATATTCCTGTTCTGTTAAAAATAAATGTTTAGATGTTTACAACACTTACTGGCTGATCCTTCCCCAGATTCTGTGTCTGGGGTAACGGCTGGGGACGCTTCGTAGGGGATCTCTGTAAGGGTGATGAAGAGATCCTGGCTGTCGGGGAAATCAGCGTTGTGAGCGCTGCCGACTGCCTCGCCCTCCTCATCTCCTTCCTCATCTTCCCCGTCCCCTAACATGTCCGAGGAACCGGCCGTGGACAATATCCCATCCTCAGAGTCCATGGTCAGTGGTGGGGTAGTGGTGGCGGCCGCACCGAGGATGGAATGCAGTGCCTCGTAGAAACGGGATGTCTGGGGATGGGATCCGGAGTGTCCGTTTGCCTCTTTGGTCTTCTGGTAGCCTTGTCTCAGCTCCTTGATTTTCACATGGCACTGCGTTGCATCCCGGCTGTATCCTCTCTCTGACATGTCTTTAGAGATCTTCTCGTAGATCTTTGCATTCCGTCTTTTGGATCGCAGCTCGGAAAGCACAGACTCATCGCCCCACACAGCGATGAGATCCAAGACTTCCCGATCAGTCCATACTGGGGCCCTCTTTCTATTCACAGACTGCACGGCCATCACTGCTGGAGAGCTCTGCATCGTTGCCAGTGCTGCTGTGCTCGCCACGATGTCCAGACAGGAAATGAGATTCAAACTGGCCAGACAGGAAAAGGAATTCAAATTCAAATTTTCCCGGGGCTTTTCCTGTGTGGCTGGTCAGAGCATCCGAGCTCGTACTGCTGTCCAGAGCGTCAACACAGTGGTGCACTGTGGGATAGCTCCCGGAGCTATTAGCGTCGATTTCCATCCACACCTAGCCTAATTCGACATGGCCATGTCGAATTTAGCGCTACTCCCCTCGTCGGGGAGGAGTACAGAAGTCGAATTAAAGAGACCTCTATGTCGAACTAAATAGCATCGCAGTGTGGACGGGTGCAGGGTTAATTCGATGTAACGGCGCTAACTTCGACATAAACGCCTAGTGTAGACCAGGCCTTAGATCGACTTTTCCCTGTAGCGTAGACAAGGAGTACTGCAGAGTAACCCTGGCAAGAGCTGGGAGCCTATTTGTTGGGTTTTGTAAATAGTCACCACTGCAGGGTAAGCAGTAGCACAGTTAATGGAGTCCTTGAGAGATTCTGTTCCATTCTGTTGGAGGAGAGTTCTGATGATGTGGGTGGGTGTGGACGTACCCAACAGGGTGAAGGATCAGGTGCTGTGCATGCTCCTCCCCAAGCCTTGTCCCCAAATGTCATGCCAGCCCCTGGCTGTCTGAGAATATACCACAAATGTTAGTGGAAGTTAGAAGTTAGGTGGGCTTGGGGTGTATGTCACAGTGGTGCGGCAGTTCCCCGCCCCTGTCAGGAAGGAGTTAAAGAGCTCCTCCAGCACAACCAGCCTCAAGCCAGTGCAGCTGTAAGTCTTGTCCAGCCTAGGTATGGGGCAGGGGGGCTTAAAAAGGAGGATCCCAGCTCAGTTTGGGGCAGCACTCTGAAGGAGCAGGACTGCAGTGCAGCGGTCCCTGACTCCCAGAAGCAGGGGTTGCTGACTGGGGAAACAGCTAGAGAGCCTTGGCCACCCAGGCCCTTGCAGAAAGGAGAAGGGCTGATACTTTTGCCCTTTTTTGCTCTCTTTTTCTTTGACTTCCCAAACTGTTTGTTTGGGCTACTTTAATTCCCCCTACCCCTGGGCAAGGGGGCAGAGGCTATGAACAGCACTGGACTCTGTCACAGGAACAGGTCCCATCCTTTCCCCCAGGGGGTGCTAGGGAGGTATAGCCTACTGCAGGTACCCACCAGCTCCATCCAGGATTTCGATCATTTGCCTTCACAACACCGCCCCCCTTCCCCCCCGCCCCTTGACTTTATCTATATTGCAGCCATTGACCTGCAGCCAGCTCCACTTTCTTCTAGGGAATCCTAAATCCCTTCCCAGAGACCAGCTCATCTGGTGCTCAAAGGAAAGAGCTTTCAGATTACCAGCTCTCGGGACTTACATTGCTGATCTCCAGCTAGGATTTCTCCAGGAGGTTTCCATATATGTCACAGAGTTGGAATGCTTGGGATAGGTAGATTTGGCTCTGTTCTTCATTGCCCAACACCAGGAGGATATAGACTTTCAGGTGGTAAACCCTAGGGTAACAGATAGGGCTTGTGGAGCATCGAGAGAGAACCTGGTCCAAGTCCTAACAAGAGAACAATTGAGATTCATGTCAGGATGACATCCCAGAGCTTTGAGATCCCTTTGCAGAAATACAGTATGCCTGAGGAGAAGAGCCAGCTAGAAAGAAACAGGAAACCTGCAGAGAGATAGAAAGTAGCAGGGGTGAGATAAAAACCAGGAAGATTCAGACTGTATGAACTCGTCTTGATCATGCACTTAGGCAGCACTCACTAACTTGGCTTTGCAATAGTCTCTTATCCGACCTACAGGACAATTCCTCTTTGGGAATTGTGCACTCTGTGTGGCTGATTTCTCTTCTATCTCCTGTCCAGAGGCCACTCTGAGAGGATCCTAAAGATATGTTTCTTGCAAAGTGAGTGGGATGGGGACGAGGGGACATCTGTCACAGCCTTAATAGCATCTTTTTCTGCATCCTCACAATGTCCGAATAATCTGTCATGGTTCTCTCACCCCACAAATGTGCATCAATTACTGGCCCTGGAAACATTTCGTTGAAGGGCCATGATAATGAAATACTGCTGTTTGATCAAGGGTTGCCCCCACTTTCTGAATCCTTCCACTAGCTTCCTGCCTCTTATTGCATCAAATTCAAGTTTCTCTGTCTCCCCTACAAACTCTATAATGTAGAAATAAACCTAGCTGCACAATGCAAAAATGTCAATGCCTTCTCCCCTCCTCCCTTGCACAGCTGGACACATACAAATATAGAACATCACTTTTGACCAGTTTCCATGTCAAAAATAGAAGTGTCTATGTCTGGGGATTTCCCCTCCTCTCCATTGTAGTGTATTATGGGGAAAAAAGAGGTTTTGCAATTCTTGCCATCAATTTTTGGATGAATCAACTGGAAAGAAGCAAAATTATGCTCAACCTTCCCCTCCACTTGTAATAGGCTTTGCATTGGTTATTGCTCATGCTGAACTGTAGTGCAGCACTGAAGGGATTTCAAAACCAAACCACCACCTGAACAGCCATTAAAACAATTACAGGGGCCTGAACAGGGAACTAGGCAATTCAAGGGAGGAGACCAAGGCTAGTAGAGCTGAGTAGATACACAGGCCTGGAGTGTTGCAGGTGTCAGGACCCTGGTATTGAATCCAAGTCCATTGGGTCCCTAAAAGGTAAACCCAGTGTCCGTGCCATGGTAGCATGATGAACCACTACCCCTGACTGACAGCCTTGGTGCTAAAGACCTACAGCCCCACAACAGCTCGGCCC
The DNA here is from genome assembly GCF_027887155.1 of Malaclemys terrapin pileata. Classification (NCBI taxonomy): domain Eukaryota; kingdom Metazoa; phylum Chordata; order Testudines; family Emydidae; genus Malaclemys; species Malaclemys terrapin. Next base: position 49,707,399 of record NC_071508.1, on the reverse strand, counting down.
CTGATTGGCTGGACTGATAGCATTCTCACTAGGCACCTGGACTATATAAAGACCCCAACAGGAAGAGGAAGCTGTCTGAGCAGTAGGCCATTACTGCCTGGACCACCTTGCTGCCCTGCTGTTTTGCCTGACCTGGCCTTGCTGCTGTACTGTCTCACCTGACTCTGCCTTGCCTGACTGCACCTACCTATCTTGCCAACCCAAACCCTTCGATTGTATCTCCTGGCTACAGACCCCCCTGAGAGAACTCTAACCATTGCCCCGGACTGCCAGTAATACCAATTGTCCTCCCAGTTACCAGACCACCCACACACCACTAGACGACGACTCTGGACTCCCCTAGTCTGCCCATCCTGACCTATCATAATGCCCAGTGTCTGAAAGAGAGGTGTGCAGGGAAACTTGATAGATGGCTGCTCCCAGTGGGCCTGATTCAAAGCCCATTGAAACCCATGGAAAGACTCCCATTGACATCATGGGCTTTGGATCAGGCCCTCCATGTCTAGCAGCCATCAGGAGATATCCAGCCTCCATTTGCAGATGTATTGCATTTTACAGTCTTTCCACATAATGTGGACATCTCCTTCTCCCTCTCACCTTTAGCGTCTTAGTATGAGTCTCCCGGACCAGTTCAGGCTTTTCCTCAATGTGTTTCCGTAGCATAAGGATCTCACACTCCAAGAAACTACAGAATCCACTGGTAGCAAAGAATGAGGCGCTAGTTCTCCTCAGCAACCTTCTGGCCTTTTCAAAAGGCTCCTTGAAGTTGCCCCACTGCTGAAGTCTGGCAAACCTAGATCACCAAGAGAGAGATCCACATAAGATTTGCTGTAGGGGATTGGACTATTGGACCAGCCAGTGGCACCGATCTATATATGGAAAACTCACGCTGCATCTAGCTACCTGCACAGTGCTATACAATGGGCAGAGGAATTCTTCCTAATGCATGCAGCAAAGCATGAGATATGATTACCACCAACTTAGATTGTACTTTGGGGGCAGTGACTGTCTCGTTATTCTGTGTTCGTACAGCGCCGAGCACAGCAGGGTACTGGTTCATGACTAGGACTCCTAGGCACAATGATGTTGATTATAATAATTTAATGCAAAATAAAGATGTTTTACTAGACCTAAAATTATCCATCCGAGGTATGTGCCATGATGACAAAAACTTTTCAGCCACCCCCCCCAGCTAAGGTGGCCTTAAAGCTCATCAATACCCCATTCAGTCCTCTAGTAGAACTGGCCCAGTTCTGCCACCCTTACTCATATTGAGAAGTACCTGATCAGCCAAGTAGTCACACTGATTTCAACAGGACTCATGGACTAAGGAGCTATTCAACGTGAGTACGGATGGCAGAATCCGGCCCAAAGTTTCTGAATTCCGACACACCATATGGCAAAATAAAGATTAAACCAGTAACACAGCAAAGCAATTTTGAGGAGACTTTGTATATTACCAAATGGCCAGGGATGAATACTGCCCCAACATGATGCTGTTCTGAGACATAAGGATGCAGTTTTCTTCATTGCGTTGTATGAATTCCAGGCATTCTTTAAATGACTTAAATGAAAATCCTGTAAAAGAAATTTGCATTAGAGAAGCTGTTTCCCCTTCTGGTGGGGGTGTATTTCCCTGTTCTAAAACTACCATAAGTACAAAGATAGTCAAGAGGGATCTTGGAAGTAGCTGAATCACCTGGCATAAAAAATCCTCAGATCTCAATGAAAATCTAAAAGAAATGTTGCAAGATTTGAGTTTTAACTGAGCTCCTTGGGGCTGTCACAGGCTCTGTATCAGTGGTCTCTAGTGCAAGGGGAGAAACCCCATACTGGGCAGAAAAAATGAAAGCCTCATCACCTAAGCATGCAGTACATTTTAAACTGCCCATGTTTCTGTAACACCGACTGACTCCAATTGTCAGCAGCTGGGATCAAATCTGAGACCTCTGGAGCTTAGTGCATGAGCCTCTACTGCATGAGCTAAAAGCCAACTGGCTGCTAGCTAAGGTTGTAGATCAGACTCATACTCTCGCTCTAAGCGGTCTCGGTGCCACTAGATGGGACAGAATACCACACTCAGCAGCATAGGCGTGCGCATGGGGTGTGCCGGGTGTGCCCAGGCACACCCTAATGCAGGGGTGGGCAAATGGCCCCGTGTCATAACTATAAAGGGAAGGGGGTAACAGCTGTCCTGTGTACAGTACTAAAAAATCCCTCCTGGCCAGAGACTCCAAAATCCTTTTCCCTGTAAAGGGTTAAGAAGCTCAGGTAACCTGGCTGGCATCTGACCCAAAGGACCAATAAGGGGACAAGATACTTTCAAATCTTGGGGGGGGGGGGAGGCTTTTGTTTGTGCTCTTTGTTTGGGAGTTCGTTCGCTCTTGGGACTGAGAGGGACCAGACATCAATCCAGGTTCTCCACATCTTTCTAAACAAGTCTCTCCTATTTCAAACTTGTAAGTAAATAGCCAGGCAAGGCGTCTTAATTTTACTTTGTTTTCTTAACTTGTAAATGTACCTTTTACTAGAGTGTTTATCTTTGTTTACTGTACTTTGAACCTAAACCTAGAGGGGAGTCCTCTGAGCTCTTTAAGTTTGATTACCCTGTAAGGTTAATTTCCATACTGATTTTACAGAGATGATTTTTACCTTTTTCTTTCATTAAAAGCCTTCTTTTTAAGAACCTGATTGATTTTTCCTTGTTTTTAGATCCAAGGGGGTTGGATCTGTATTCACCAGGGAATTGGTGAAAGGTTTCTCAAGGCTCCCCAGGGAAGGGAATTAGCTTGAGATGGTGGCAGCAGACCAGAGCTAAGCTGGTAGTTAAGCTTAGAAGTTTTCATGCAGCCCCCCACATTGTACCCTAAAGTTCAAAGTGGGAATACAGCCTTGACACCCCCTCTTCCAGCATGGCAAGCCGCAGGGTCTGTGCTCCCGGGCCCCCCTCCCCTGGAGCCATGCCGCTGCGCACGCAGCGCTTTGGGGGCCGGGGCTGTGCACTCCCGCAGGGCAGTGTTTGGCTCCACGGGGAGGTTAGGAGCCTCATCTCATGGTAAGGGGTCTGGGGCCAAGGGGGTTGGATAAGGGGTGGGGGCAGTCGGGGACAGGGTGGGTTGGATAGGGGGTGGGATCCTGGGGGGGTGGCTAGGGGTTGGGGGAGGTCTCTGGAGGGGGCAGTCAGGGAGCAGGGGGGGTTGGATGGGGCATGGGAGTCCCGGGGTCTGTCAGGGGGCGGATAGGGGTCAGGGCAGTCAGGGGACAGGGAGTAAGGAGGGTCCTGGGGGGCAGTTAGGGTGGGGGGTCTATGGAGGGGGTGGTCAGGGGACAAGCAGCTGTGGGGGATTGGATGAGTCGGGAGTTCTGGGGGGGGCTGTCAGGAGGCAGGGGTGTGGAGAGAGGTTGGGGGAGGCAGGGAACAGGATGGTTGCATGGGTCAGGATTTCTGGGAGTCCTGTCTGGGGGCGGGGAGCGGTTGGATAGGCATGGGAGTCCTGGGGGTCTGTCTGGGGGCGGGGGTGTGGATAAGGGTCAGGGCAGTCAGGGGACAGGTAGGGGGTAGGGTCCTGGGGGGCAGTCAGGGGACAAGGAGCAGGGAGGCTTAGATAGGGGGTGAGGTCCTGGGGGGCAGTTAGGGGCAGGGGTCCCAGGAGGGGGTAGTCAGGGGACAAGGAGCAGGGGAGATTGGAGGTTCTGAGGGGGGAAGTCAGGGGGTGGGAAGTAGGAGGGAGTGGATGGGGGCAGGGTGGGGGTGGGGCTAGGACGGGGCTCACTGGGTGCACACCCTAATGAAATGGGCTGTGCATGCCTATGCTCAGGAGGTGTGTGAGTTACATTTGTTCTCCACAATGGATGCAATGCAGGGATGGGCAAAGCAATTCCTATGTTGTGGAGCAACAGCAGTCCTTCCATAAGGAAGGTTGCCACTTGGGTCCATCCCTCTCTTTCTAAAAGGTGTTTTTGAAAGAGGACCTCCTTAAACTATAGAGCAAAAAGAGAGTTTCAAATTCTTCCAACTTTTTTGCCACTTTTGTAGGGGAAAAAAACAGATAACCACAACCAAAAACCCAAAGAGAATTGGCTTCAGCAGATCACTGCCTTTGAGCACGATTGTGAGAGTAACCTACAATACATTATTAAACATGTTTAACAGATACTCCAAGGAACAGACATTCCTACACTGGCTAGCTTGGTGTTGCATGTAAAAGGATTGCTGGAGCCCTAGACTTTCACTGCAAGGAAAGTCTCTAGCCCTTTCCCATGCAGAAGCAGAGCTCACAGCATAGTCAGATCAGTAGAGAGGCTAGACTTGTCAAAGAAAAAGGTTTCCCACCACCAATCAAAGGTTCACAAGGGAGTTCTCCCCTCTTGCAGACCTCAGGAAACCCAGTCACCCTTCAACCCCCCCTCACCCCACCCCCCACAGCCCTGCCAATGCACCTTATTCCTGACCTGCGTACCGCCTCCTCCAGGCTATTCCAGTTATGGGCACCTTCCACTGCTTGGTAACATACTCTAATTCTGACTAGAAGCACCCTATCTCTCCCATGAGCTCTCCATGGTAGAGATTGCTAATTCATATGATGATTTTTGTCATATGACTAAATGTCACCCAGAGACTATGATGGGCCTCCCAAAATCATGTCCCTAATGATCTCCTTATCCTCCCCACCCCCACCCCCTGTGCCCCAGCCTCTAGAGGACTGGGGCTAGTGCCCTAAACCACCATGCCTTTAAACATTCCTCACTCCCCTCCCACTACTATATTCACAATACTGGGGTGTTGGGTGAAACTGCCTTGAGGCTGGTGCATGTGATAGCTGGCCTTCACTCCGGACAAATGTGTGAGGCACTCAGCTCTTTTCTGGAACAGACAGCCAAAGCGATAGGAACCTCCCCCCAAAACACAGGCCACGGGCAAAGCTGGAGCAGGAGTTGATCCATGTGACCTAAGCAGTTTCCTGGGAGTCTGATAACAAACATAGGGCTTGGGATTGACTGGACTGCACAGGCGTGTGTGGGTGAGAAACACCACAGAAAGACCCAGAGAAGGCAGAAGAAAGCCAGGAGAGTCACAGAAGGACTTGTAGCATGACCCTGAGAAAAAGGTGCAAGAGCGAGAGCGTTGGGGCAGAGTGCTGTCTCGAAAGAAACTTGGATCTGTGAGCAATTAACTGTCTCCAGCTGTTTGAGTCCTACAGTGTTCAGGGAAACAGAACTTTATGTACATTCCTTGTAAATCAAGAGGATTGCATCAATGAAATGGCTGACTTAGTTTTTCCTTCTAACAGAAACAACCCACAGGATCCCAAATTTTGACTTAAAGCTCAGGTCAAAAGGGGTAATAATATTAAACTGTATGTATGCTTGTAATCGCTCATGTGCTATGTCTGTGACATTAAAATCCTGCGCCACAGCTCAGGGTCTCTAGCAAAGTAGGAAGGAGAGGCAAGGAAAATGTAGGGCCTAACACTACAGTCTGAAAGAACCAAAGAACGTGTGTTCCTAGATGAAATCTGGGGTAGCCTGCTAATATGGCGAGAAGTAAAAGGGAGACCAACGGAAAGGACGTGAACTCGCATGGGATCATGGAAGCAAAGCAGCTCACCATGTAGTTGTTTGACAGATGTAAGTAAGCCGCTGCACACTCCAACAAGTAATACAAGCCTCTGGCGTATTCTCCCATCGCCATGCAGTGCCGGGCCAGGGGCACAAAGACAGCCTCCACGATCTCTTCACATTCGCAGGATCCCAAGCGCTTGATCTTCTCCCAATCCCTGTCAGACTGCTGAATGATCTCGTCCAGCCTTTCCAGAAACTCCTTCTCTATCTCTTCAGCTCTGCCAGAGACAAGATGGCAGAGAAGGGGCAGGATTCCCATGTCACAAGGCTTTCTTGTATATCTGTGTTTGGCAGAATTCACAGTTCTAATTCCCTGGTGCTGTTTTTATGTTGTTCTTGTGACCATGGGGATGGTGCTCTCTGTCCCTAAACTCCTAGCCCCTCCTGTGCCTTTATGGCACTGTTCTGGAGGAAAACTATGGTATTCCTTTATGCAGGGCAAGTTTAAGGCAATCTGCGACTCTTGGCACACCCCCACATGGGGTCTTGTGGCCACTAGAGGATGGACATGTGGCAATGCTCCCGCCCCACCACCTCCACCAGACATGGCAGAGCCCCCCTTCTCCCTTGGCCCTGCCCTGTCTGCTGTGGGGTGGTCTCAGGCAGCTTCCTCCCTAGCTACAGTGGCTGCTGTTCCCCTGCAGACTCAGGCAGACGTCACATCCCTGCATCAGTTACTCTCCCTTCTGTTTTTTCAAGTTCTTTTTTTTTGCAAGATCTGGAAACAGATTTCTTAAAAATGAAAGCTGAGATGCAGACGTCATTGCAGGATTTCTGGAGGGAACCCAGGCCCACGGCACAAGCCTGTGACATTAGCCAGCCTTGGCACCCTGTGCTTTTGGCCAGGATGCAGGCAGCCCTTTCCCTGCCTCGCTTGAGAAGACAGAACTCCATCGCCTCTGACAGCACCAGCACCTAATCCCTCCTAAACAGAATAACCGAAATCATTTCAGCTTGGAGAGCTTCCTGTCTCTTAACATGCCAGAGAGAAAGCGGAGCACAAAAGTTGGCTAAAATGTACCTGACTGAACAGCGGCTCTACAAGATAACTTTGTAAGCAGGCCTGAGTACCTTACTTTGGATAGAAAAGAAATGTGACCTAATTGATTAATCTGTATCTCCTGCCCTTGGCTCATCTGCAGCAGGACTGTGAACCATAGCTGGCCCAGACAGTATGCAGCTTTCATGACTATCTGTCTTTCCCGAGCAGGACCTTGAAAATGTGAATTGAATGTAAACAGATGGAGAGATGCCTGCCTGAGTCTGCAGAGAGCCTGAAACAATCATTCTGAGAGTGTGTTCTGCCGCATCCATCTCAACCAGGGCTCCATCAACTCTGATCTTCCATGGCTGCACAAGTTGCCATTTTTCCAGGATGCCACAGAAACCACCATTTCTGCCATGGAATTCACTGTTTTGCTGCATTCAGGCACTCACCGTTTTATCTTCCTGACCTGCCAGGACCTGCCTGCAGCTACCTCTTGCTCTGCAGATTTCCCCACAACAGAGAGTTATTTCAGTGCATGCTCCCTGCATGGTTCCATAGAGCCAGGGAGTAGGGAAAGCACCAACTCCATGGAACAACACAGGTTGGTGAGCTAACCAGGCTGAAGAATGGTACAACAGCCAAGGTCTGAAAAGATGAGCCACTAAGCCAGCTCCCAGCTCCCACTTCCCTGGCGTCCATTGGGGAAGAGGGCTCTGGGCCAGGCTGGGGCAGGAGCTAAGGTTTGGGGTGTGGAGCCAGACCACCCAGAGGGTGTAATGAAAAATCCATTCTTGGACTGTTGAATATAAACAAATTCTACTGCAAGAATGTTTAGCTATGAGCCACGGGGGGATGGGAGGGAGAGTGAGTGGGAATGAAGGGCATTTCCCAGAGAGAGAGAGAGAGAGAGAGTAAATCAGGGTCAGCAACTTTTCAGAAGTGGTGTGCCGAGTCTTCATTTTTTCACTCTGATTTAAGGTTTCGCGTGCCAGTAATACATTTTAACGTTTTTAGAAGGTCTCTTTCTATAAGTCTATAATATATAACTAAACTATTGTTATATGTAAAGTAAATAAGGTTTTTAAAATGTTTAAGAAGCTTCATTTAAAATGAAATTAAAATGCAGAGCCCCCCGGACTGGTGGCCAGGACCCGGGCAGTGTGAATGCCACTGAAAATCAGCTTGCGTGCCGCCTTCGGCACACGTGCCATAGGTTGCCTACCCCTGGAGTAAATTAATGCTGCTGTAGAATGTAGGAGTCCCATTGTGCCATGGAATGCATGGGGCCCTGACAGTAGGGATGTTCCATTCTGAGAGAGTCCTTCACACCCTCCAAACTCCCAGTCTCCATGGGTATTTTGCCCCCCATCAGGTAATGTCTTCCCCCACAGGTAGCAGCCAAACGCATATATTCCACTCACAACCTCTGGAGCCCCTAGGAATCTATTTCTTTGTAAAGTGGTCTGGTGAATGAAGACCTTGTTCCCGTACTTAAGATTTTCCTCTGGCAACATCTTGTGTTTCTTTAGTGCCTTTACAGTCTCTGGAAAGAAAATCAACCACTGGGTTCAATGCAACATCATATGTCCTGGATTAAGAGCCACTTTTTACCATTCTCTAGCACTAAGATAATGAGATGAAATTCCATAACATAGGAAATGTCTTCACTGCAGACTTAGTGTGTGACATACCAGGCCAGGAAACTCCGAAGGCCACAGTTAATGGGAAGAATCCCACCCACCCAGAAATCCTCCAAATGCCAATAGCTTAAAGAGAAGAAACACCCACTACTCTCAAATGTTCTTTATGGTCCAGATCTTTAGCTGGTGTAAATCAGCATAGCTCCATTGATGTCAGCACAGCTATACCCACTTACACCAGTATATGATCTAACCCAGTGGTTTTCAACCTATTTACCATTGTGAACTGCATATGTAGCCCACAATGTGTTATGTGGGCCACATCCAATACTACCTCTACGGCCCTGAGGATGTCACATGGGCCGCAGCTCTGTGCGGACTGGGCCACAAGCAGCCCGCGGGCCGCAGGTTGAGAACCACTGGGTGGGTTTTTTGCCCAGACCTGTTAGTCCATAATGCACTTCATCAAACTGTTAAAGGTTCTTTTCAGTGCAGCATTTTAGGTTTTGGCTACATTAGCACTTTTGTTGGCAAAACTTTTGTTGGTTGGGGGGGGGGTGAAAAACCACACCCCGACTGACATAAGTTTCACCATCAAAAGCGTCGGTGTGGACAGGGCTATGTTGGTGGGACAGCATCTCCTGCCGACATAGCTACCACTGCTTGTTGGGGGTGGTTTAATTATGCAGATGGCAGAGCTCTCTCCCCCCAGCATAGAGCGGCTACACGGGAGACCTTACAGCAGTGCAGCTGCAGCGGTACAGATGTGCCGCTGTAAGGTCCCTAGTGTAGACATAGCCTTAGTTAGTCAGAGGGAAGGGGGAGAAATTCAGTTCCCTCTAGTCACCTATTTTTGTTTGTTGCTTTCTTTTAAACAGTATTTTTCACTCCTGAATTTTTCAGGCTAATATATGATGCTGAGGAGGCAAATTTTGCTCTCCATTACAAAGATGCAACCCCCATTGAAATCAGTGGAAGTCCTATATCTAATAAAGCTGTGATTTGAGCTAGACAAGCACAGTTCTGTTTGGGTTAGAAGCTGTTATAGTCAAGCATGAATTTGGTCTTTAATTTCTCACTGCTGCACTGACTGAGTCTAAAAAGGAACCCATGGCTCGTCTGTTACATTCCAGGAAGATAAGCTTGAATTTACCTTTCTCAATGTCTTGTGGAAGTAATAACTCTAACTTCTTGGAGAAAGTAGAGGTAGTGATGTCTGAAATTCAGAGAACAAGGGAGAAGTCATATCTAAGAGTGCTTGCTGCACACATCCTTTGTTCAAGACAAATGGTTCTCATACATGCTGCCTACATAGAGAAGAATCTTTACTGGCATTGGGGATCATGAAAATTTCAGGAGATGGTTGCCTGGACACAGAGATCCTAGTCAAGGGTGCACCTGCTCAACATGAAAAAGAATCAAAGAATAAAGTTCCTCTGAAAAGCAACCTTAGAGTCATCACCTGCCTTTGCTTATTGGAAAGAGAGTGTGATGAACTTTCATCGTGACCCCACCTGCAGTCTGCAGCTGAGAAAGAGAGTGCTGCCTCTATGAAAGTGGCTACCATCCCAATAGACTTGCCATTGGACATTAGTCATTTTCTGTTGTACTCTTTTGTACATGACGACTTGAACGCTCCCTTCATTTCTTTCTGCAAAAGGACCACAACCAGCATAGTATGACTGTCTTTTGTATGACATATTAAACTCAGGTACTGACCATTCATGGTCATGAAAGATTTCATAGCACTTTTCTCAAAAGTTAGAGGTGGCAACCGTGATGTCCTGACCTAATTTCTTTGTGGAAATGTACATTCGGCTTCATAAACACTTTTTGGAGTGTCATTTGAAATGGTTATTCCTTCCCTCCTACTCCTTAAAACACCCTGTTGGGTAATGTTGCTGACACAGAGTAGTTGCAGTACTCCACCCCAGAGATGGCTGCATTTCTTGGTGGGTGAGTAATCCATGTTTAAATAAACTGTAAAACATGACGCCATTGAAAGACACTGTATAAATACTGTAGGAAGTTTTACTGTATTTTCAGTGCCCTGTTTGGCCCTATTTTATTACCACAATAAGCGTAATGCCCCTACTCCATTTGTTACATTCTTAGATCTGGTGCGATGAACAGCTCAGTGGTGTAGGGGAGAATATATAGAGAGAGGTTTAATTATTATCACAAAACACCACCACACACGGTAGCTTTAATCCACCTAACTCCTCTTTTCATTAAGAACTAAATGTCCAGTTCTTTTGCAGAATCTGTGCAAAGCTGTACGTTCTCATAAATTAACATACTAGGTCAAATTCACTTTAGTCCAACTCCACTGAAGTAGGCTTACTCTTCTCTTAAATTATTTGCAATAGGTTTGGTACATATTGCACATATTTTCCTACTCGTACTGTGACCAGCAGCATTCTTTCGAGAGAGCCAATGTTTCAACATTCAGACTGCCTGAACTGAAGCAGGCTGAAAGGAATGACCCAAACTGGAACTTGATCAGAACACCTGGGCTTGGATCCTTCTTCTTGCCTCACTTGTCGTAGGATCTTACAGAGCTCAAGTTTACATTTCATCTGAACAATGGGAAGTCTCCAGCCGGGCAGCAATCCCTAGCACCATGGTAGGGCACTGGTTCAGTACTGACTCAGGGGACTAGGCCTCAAAGGTATTTAGGCACTGAGCTTCCATTGAAATCAATGGGAGTTAGATGCCTAAATACCTTTGAGGGGCTGGGCCACAGTCAATTGCTCCCTGCAGGGCCGGCTCCAGGCACCAGCCGAGTAAGCTCGTGCTTGGGGCGGCAGATTGTACGAGGCGGCAATCCGCCCAATCCTAGAGCGGCACGGCCGCTTTTTGTTGTTGTTGTTGTTCCGCTCCGGCCGCCCCCTCCCCCCCTGGGGCACATCTGTAGTGCTGGGAGTCCCCCTGCACCCTGGCTCCGGCCACGCCGCAGGGTTTTTTTTTTGCCGTTTTTTGCTGCCCCGTTTGTTTTCTTTTGTTTGTTTGTTTGTTTTTTTTTGCTTGGGGCAGCAAAAAAGCCTGTGAGGGGGCTGCAAGGCAAGGGAAAGAACCCCAATTAGTCATACTCCACACTTGGGAGTGATTAACTAATTGCCGCCTGGCCAGAGGAAGCAGAGCAAGACATTTTAAGTAGACTGAGGGTGCTCAGGTGGGGACAGACTACAGTGGACACCGGTTTCTGATGGAGCAAAGCCCTAGCAGCAGGGTTAACAGACAGGAAGCACCAGAGGAAGAACTCTACAGGAGTGGGTTAGGCCTCTGCAGGAGAAGTCCTGAGGCAGGGCCAGCAAGGGAACTACAGTGGACCCTGAGGCTGCAGAAGAGGTATTAGTTTGAAGATCTGATTGGACTTTCATTTGGACTTCTTCATGTTATCCCTGAAAGGGGGTTAAATTTCCATGTGCCTTGGTCAGATGGCCATGCCACAGCGTACCCAGAAGGGGCGAAGAGGAAGCCTGAGAAAGGCAATTGAAGGGCAGGGAGTGAGCCCAGTAGGTGAGGCCAGAGACAAGGACTCTGTGCAAGGCAGCATGAGGGGTGCCCACTAGGTGAGAATGTGCTACTAGTACTACACTGCCCCTGAATCCTTCTCCACTCTCCATACCAATACTTTACCTGCCTCTTTCATTTTCTTTTTTGTGCTCTGTCTCATACCTTCACCCATACTATTTCACTCAATCTCTCTCCCTGTCAGCCACTTCCTTTTTCACCCCTCTTTCTCTCCGCAGCTCCCTGGGTTTGAGTGTGGTGGTCTTGCCTCGGTCCCTCCAGGTTACTGTGAGTTCTGTATCTGATGGGACGTTTTACCTTCACTTGTCCTCTGGACACTTTCAGGGGAGCATGTGCTGGTTAGGGAAGCCTCGGCTGTCACAGCTTTTCTCTCCATCCCTGCCAAATCGGAGAGAGAAACACATATTAATAAAGAGCTGTAGAACAACTTCTCATCACTATCCGCATGGCAGTGGCCAGCGGAAGCTAGTGGGCCATTGTGCTAGGTGCTATACTGACACAGACTACAAAGATGTTCCCTCTCCAAAAGCACTTAAAATCTAAACATTTAAAAGACAAAACTCTAAAGGTTAAGTTCTTACTGGCCGTGAAAAATGCATCACGGGCCGTGAAATCCCTTCTTCCCCATGAAATCTGGTCTTCTGTATAGTATAGGGTAAAAGTACACCAATTTTACAGGGGAGACCAACGTTTCTCAAACTAGAGGTCCTAACCCAAAAGAGGATTGTGGGGGGGGGGTCACAGTATTGCCACCCTTACTTCTGCCCTGCCTTCAGAGCTGAGTGGTCGAAGAGCAGCAGCTGCTGGCCAGGTACCCAGCTCTGAAGGCATCACCCCATCAGCAGCAGCGCAGAAGTAAGGGTGGCAATACCAAACCCCCCCTACAATAACCTTGTGACCCCTCCACTCCCCCTTTTGGGTCAGGACACTTGCAGTTACAACACCATGAAATTTCAGATTTAAATATCTGAAATCATGACATTTATGATTTTTAAAATCCCATGACCATGAAATTGACCAAAATGGGACCGTGAATTTGGTAGGGCCCTACCTGTGGGGGTTACACAGCCAGTGCCCATTGTGCTCTGTGGAACAACTATTATTTGCATTGCCATAGTGTCCAGGAGACCCAGCCACAGATCAGGACCCCCCTGTGCTAGGGGCTGTGCACAGAACAAAAGGTCCCTGCCTCAAAGAGTTTGCAGTGGACCAAATTCTGCAGCAGAACTCCCAAATTACACCAACAAGGTGAATTCCTTGGAAAATTCTATGGCTGCTGAAACAGTCCACAGGGTCCTGATTGAGATGAATGGGACAGATCACACCTCTCTCAGCCATTTTTCCTCAAAGCCATTGTTTCAAGCTCTCTGCAGACTCAGGTAGGTGACACTGCATCTGTTTCCATTTTCTCCATCATCAGAAAGCCTATAAACATATCTGTTCCAACAGGAAAATTCAGATTATGAAGAACAGTTCTGGGGCAAGGACTCAGTTCCCCAGCAAACCCCGCAGCCATGGAATTGTGGAATACCCTAGACCCTGTGTCTAGGTGTAGCTGAAGGCAGAATTTGGGCCAGCCCAGGTTCCGCCTTCACATCTTACCAGCCCAGCTAACATAGCCTCCTTCCCTGCACACAGTCCTTCCACTCCACACCTCTGCCTGCTTCTCACTACTCCTTCACAGTCCCACGCTGCCCCCACCACAGTCCTTGACTTTCCCCTACCCTTCAGCTCCTGACACCAGACCTAAAGGATGAGCAGAAATGTGAGGGGGCATGTAAAGGTTACAGCATATGTGGGGGTTGAGGGGTAGAGAGTGGGGATATAGGAAAAAATAAGGGGATTGGGAGAGCCTGGAAAGGGGGCCAGGATGCCTCTCCAGATAGATTTCCCCTAGGGTGGGAGAGGATACAAAGCAGACAGGGCTACTGGAAGTGAAGGAGAAGAGAGCAAGGGACTTGGCAAAGGTGTCTGGTGCATCCAACCAGCTGAGAGCAGAAGATGCCCAGAGGTACACTTAGTCACACCCACTAGGCCCCATGTCTCAGAGAACGCGGAAGCGCAATACACTCCCGTGCAGTATTGGGACGCAGAGCTAGTTCCCATAATCCCAACCCCAGGATGTGGGGACAGCGCCCCAGCACGGGGCGGGGGGGGGAGGCTGCAGCTTGGAGTGGAACGGGGGGACCTACTTGGTTCATGCTGTTCTCCACAGGCTCCTGATCCACTGGCCCCACGATGTTATTCGGGATATAGCCCCTCTCGCCGGCGCTGTTTCTAGCAAGCCACCACTTCTTCCTCTGGTCTAGAATCTGAGTCAAGGGACACAGCGTAATTCAAATCAGCCCCCAGGAGCCCAGGTGGTGAATGAGTGAAAGCCGTCACCCCGGCTACCAGAGCAAGGGGTCACCCTCATGGCAATGCCAGACTCCCAGCATGGCCTGGGGACTGTCTAGGGCATCTATTGGCAATTAGAGGCCTAGGCCTGGCCTACACTAGGGGGAGGGGTTGATGTAAGATACGCAACTTCAGCTACGGGAATAGCGTAGCTGAAGTCGATGTATCTTATTTCGACTTACCTCCCATCCTCACGGCGCGGGATTGACGGCCGCAGCTCCCCCGTCGACTCCGCTACTGCCACTCGCCCTGGTGGAGTTCCGGAGTCGATGGGAGCACGTTCGGGGATCGATATATCGCGTCTAGACGATAGATCGATCACTACTCGCCGAGCTGGCGGGTAGTCTGGACGCACCCCTAGAGACTAAGGCCAGACAGGACCATTCTGATCTCCTGCAGGGCACGGGCCAGAAAGGGTCACCCAGTGATTCCTGGCTGACACCAGCAGAGGATCAAACTAAATAAATATCACACCAGATTCTGGACTGATTGGGCTGGGTTCCTGGGGAGACAACTCCAGGTGCCTGCTGTGTAATGCAGTGCTACTGTCCCACCACCCATGACACAGTGTGAGACATAGATCCATCAATCTGAAGGCCAGAAAGGCCCCTTCTCCCCATCGTTTGACCTCCTTCATAGTCCAGCCCAGAGAATTGTGCACAGTGTCTAGTCCCTGCTGTAATGTGTCACGCTACTGGGCCATCAAGTCCAGTGTGCTGTATCCAGATGAAAACAAACAGCCTCTCCCAAAACCCCATCTAGCCAGACGTGCCCAGGGAGGAGGTGACATTTCCTTCCTATCCCCCGCCCACCTCCCCAAAATCCGGGACATCCAACTTCCACTCTCATGAGACCGGAGCATACATCGTTATAGTATGGGCATTATTAGCGGGCTTAATTTTAGTAGATGTCTGAAAACCCAGTACTGGGCACAGTACTATCGGTAGCAGCAACCCCCCACAGGCCAATCCTGTGCATGATATTTAGTCCTTGTTCCCCAGCCGTGCCATTGTGCAGCCTCTGGGCTGGTGGCATTTATCCATAGTCAGCAATCAAAGGTCATTCTGTGCCTTGGTGCTGTAAGCCCTCTCTGCCTGTTTTCCAATCTCCGTTCACTTTGATCCACCAGTCCCTAGTAGCCGTCCTCCCTCTATATCTGTAAGTAGTCCTAGAGGAATGCTCTGTGCTTTAGAGAGAATGAAGACCCAGTTTCCTCCCAAAGGTATCTAAGTTCTGGCGCCGAGACCGCCTAGTAGAGACTGAACAATTCTCTGGCTTCATAGGACAGTTCCCGCCTTGCCTCCAGCAGTTCCCCTTTCACGACAGTCAGCTTCTTGTTGTTCCTGGCCTGGAATTCATACATGGCTTGCATGCACTGAGGGGGACTAGAAGGAGCTCTGGAAAGAGACCATGTATGGACTGTGACCATCTCAGGCCTAGATCCCTAGGGAGCCAGCTAAGAGATCCAGCTGCTTCTTCCAAAAAGAGAACCCCATCCTGATCTCTCTCACAAAGCTCTGCATGGCATGTAACTGTTGATTTCAGTACTACTCAAATCACCAAGAGCAGGTCTAGACCCACAGGATTTTTGTCTAGACGCAGCTAGAGGACCTGATCCTGAAGGGTGCTGAGCACCCTCAGCTCTCCTCACTCCCCCCATGGGAGTTGCGGGTGCTGCCCCCACCCACCCCCCAGAAGTGCTCAGCGCCTTGCAGGGTCAGGCCCATAGTCTGTTACTGTTGGGAGAACAGAGCCACTCGGCTACCCTGACACACTCAAGGTGAAAGAGCAACTGGCTGTGGCCAGGTGACCCAAAGGTGAACAGCAGGGGTTTGGGAGGAGCTGGGGGCTTTGCCCACAGAGATGGCATAGACAGCACTCAGGAGTGGCAGGATGGCATGGAGAGAGCTCTCCGACCATGGGGTGGGGGGCCATGACAGGGTGACCCACTTTCAGAGGCAATAATGCAGCGAGCAATTAAGATACTCGACAAGGGAGCTAAATGAGCTACTCATTTGTTGTCTCCAGCGGGTTTGACCTTCCTGTCTCACACAGACCCTCTTTTGTTCCAGGGATGCTTCCCCCATTTCTGACAGTGTGAACTGCTGAACCCAAGGGTGGACAAAGCCCCCACCTTGGGTTTTCCTCCCTGGCATCACTGCAGCTGACAACAGGGCCCCTTTGTAATGAGCTGCCCTGGCACAGTGACATCCCAGGATGGAAGCACGGCTCTCCTGGCAGGCTGAGACAGTCAGCTGTGGCAGATTCTTCTGTTGGTAGGACAGAAAGAACCTTGTGTGTGTAGCAACTGCTGTGGGAGTGTGTGTGTAGCACGTGTAGGATTTGGGGAACAGGACTGTGTTGAGCAAGGTGTGTGTGTGCGCACTTGCGGTCTCAAGAGGTGATCCCAGCAAGTTCTAAGTAGGAGTTATTTGCCCCTCATAGCCAGGGGCCCCATGCTGCCTGTGTTCATTAATTCACACTGAAGTCCAAGGGGCCTTCCTGGATGCAGCGTATTGGGACATTTCTCAGAACCTCAATAGGAAGCCAGGCCAGCCTAGGGACAGGAGCACGTACTTGGACGCGGCGTGGTTCTGGCTTCCCAGGGGCTGCTGCATGGAGAGACGATAAACATGACTACTATAAGGATAGGAGGGACCATTCTGACAATTTAATCTGACCTCCTGTATTACACAGGCCAGAGAACTCCCCTGAATTAATTCCTGTTTGGACTAAAACATAGCTCTTAGAAACCCACCAATCTTGATTTTAAAATTGCCAGTGATGAAGAATCCACCACAACCCTTGGTAAGCTGTTCCAGTGATTAATTACCTTCACTTCAAAATTTGCACCTTTTTTCCAGTCTAAATTTGACTAGGTTGAGCTTCTAGCCCTTGGATCTTGTTACACCTCTCTCTGTTAGACTGACGAGCCCATTATCAAATTTCTGTTCTCCACGTATGTACTTAGAGATTGTGATCAAGTCTCCCCTTAACAAAGAGAAAGCTAAACTAAACTGATTGAGCTCCTTGTGCCTCTCACTGGAAGGCATGTTTTCCAATCCATAAATCATAGAATATCAGGGTTGGAAGGTGCCTCAGGAGGTCATCTAGTCTAACCCCCTGCTCAAAGCAGGCCCAATCCCCAACTAAATCCCTAAATGCCCCCCTCAAGGATTGAATTCCCAACCCTCAGTTGAGCAGGTCAATGCTCAAACCACTGAGCTATCCCTTTCTGATCTCATGATTCTTCTCTGAACAATGTATCCTCTCCAATTTCTCAACATCCTTCTTGACTTGTGGACACTAGAACTGGCGGTAACACCAGTGCCAAATACAGAGGTAATATAGTCTCCTTATTTCTACTCAATTATTGAGTGGGGAAGCATAGCAAGCCCAGAGTTTGAAAGGAAAGACCATCAGAGTCTCATGGCATTAACCATCTGTGGTGACATGTCCTCCGGCTATACCCCCTCATGGCATGGCACTGTGTGGCCATGGCTCTGCCTCTGTTTCCCTCCTGGTCCTCCACTGCTCCACCAAGTCTCAAACATCTTCTGGATTGAAGGGATTTAGCTCTTCAGCTAGGTCATGTAACAGCTCCACCTTATCGGGGTGCCCAAAGTCCAAAATAAACACAAAGCAGCATAAACCCTTCCCTTCCCCTAGGCAGGCCTTGGTAGGTAGCTATCTTCCCCAGTTTCTGGCCCCAACCAATCTCTCACACCATGAAAGCCTCAGACTTGCTCTCTTTTCCAGCCAGGAAACAACTGAGTTGGGTTCTCCCTCCTCCCTTGAAGCTTGACACTTGGTTGAGGTGTTACAGGGTGGGATGGACTGGGCCTTGTTGTATGGATAGTGATCTCAAAAGCCTAAAGAGTTAAAGGTGTTTATAAACTCTTTCACTGTCCAACTTCAAACAGGGATAGATAGGCTTGGGGTTATTTTAAACAGAGGGCTTGATTTTACTCAGTAACTTGGCAAACACCCAAAAGCATTATTTAAATTAAAAGTTTATTGATTAAAAACAAGAAAGAACAAGAAATCAAAACAGGCATTTATAGTCAAACTGTGGTTGAATGATTATGCAAAACAAACTTAGGCAAAACCTTGAAAGCCCTTCTCCTTTTGGAGAGAAAATAGCAGACTCATATTTTCAGAACAACTGTTCTTTGATGGAAAGGGTTAATTTTACCCTCAGTTTTGATGTGTAGAGTGCATTTACTTATCCTGTTCTTAACTAACAGACACAAGGTAGAGAAGAGAGAGGATAGAAAAGATGGGTGAATCCACCTATGGCTGACAAGACCAATTTGAGAGTGTGACAGGTTGGATCACAGAAACCTCCTTGGGAGCTGCCACCCGATGTTCCAAGACTACCTCTACCCCTGCTTTCCCTGCCAACTCGGGATCCCAGCACCCTGTCTTGCTGAGCCAGACACTCCCGTCTGCTCCAACAAAGACCCAGGATCTGAATTACTTGCCCCAAAGCTGCAGGTTTACCTGAAGGCAGCTAACAGAAGTGTTCCTGTCTTTAACACTCAGATGCCCAACTCCCAATGGGGTCTAAACCCAAATAAATCCGTTTAACCCTGTATAAAGCTTAAGCAGGGTAAACTCATAAATTGTTCGCCCTCTATAACACTGATAGAGAGATATGCACAGTCGTTTGCTCCCCCAGGTATTAATACATACTCTGAGTTAATTAATAAGTACAAAGTGATTTTATTAAATACAAAAAGTAGGATTTAAGTGGCTCCAAGTAGTAACAGACAGAACAAAGTAAGTCACCAAGCAAAATAAAATAAAGTGTGCAAATCTATGTCTAATCAAACTGAATACAGATAATCTCACCCTTAGAGATGCTTCAGTAAGTTTTTTCCTCAGACTGGACACTTTCCAGGCCTGGGCACAATTCTTTCCCCTGGTACAGCTCTTGTTTCAGCTCAGGTGGTAGCTAGGGGATTCTTCATGATGGCTCCTCCACTTTGTTCTGTTCCACCCTTTTATATATCTTTTGCATAAGGCAGGAATCCTTTGTCCCTCTCTGGGTTCCCACCCCCTCCTTCTCAATGGAAAGACACCAGGTTAAAGATAGATTCCAGTTCAGGTGACATGATCACATGTCACTGCAAGACTTCATTGCCCACTTGCCAGCACACAGGTATACAGGAAGACTTACAGGTAAAACACAGCCATCTGCAGACAATTGTCCTGGTTAATGGGAGTCATCAAGATTCCAAACCACCATTAATGGCCCTGTAGTGAGTCGGTGTGGCTCCCCTCCTGCCCAGAAGAGGGAGCCCACGTGCAGGCACCAGAGTGGGTGGAGCCACCGCCGCCTGTCCCCGCCCCCCGGAAGTCAAGGTGCGGGACAGGAAGTATAAAGGCCGGCCGCCAGAGCTCAGTCGGCGGCCAGCCACCACAGGGAGCAGACGTGTGGCCGGGAGCTCCTGGCCAGGAGACCGCCGAAGACTGAGGCCTGGACCCTAGCTGGCCTGAGCTACCCCGGGCACGCTACGAGGAGGAGCCGCTGGAGCCCGTCCGCTCCCGTCACTGGGAGAATCCCTGGGAACCCCACCCCAGCAACCTTGAGGGTGAGACTGCACCCGAACCCCTCTGCCCCTGCTGTTACCCAGAGGAGCCACCCGAGGACCGTTGGCCTGACTTCCCGGCAGAGCTACCGGACCTGCCACCGAGCCCTGGCAGAGAGGAGCCCATGCAGATGGACTGGCCCGAGCCCGGCGCGACGAACGAGGTAGGCTTTGAGGGGGATCGTGGAAGTAGCCCGATGTCAGTGTGTTGCGGTCTGGATACCCCACTGACCAGCAGCGGCAGTAACCGCTGCTAGGGCCCCGGGCTGGAACGCAGTGGAGTGGGTGGGCCTGCGTTCCCCCCTGCCACCCCCGCTCACGGGTGGCAGGCATCCCCCTCACCCAACGCTCGGCTTCAGAAAGCCTAGGCGTGCCATATCTGAACTATTTGCTCGCTCAGCCCCTGCAAACAAGGGCCTGAGCTTAACTGTGTTTGCCCCGCCCTGATCCAGGGCCTGGGCTCTGAACTGTTTGCTCGCTCACCCCCTGCAAACAAGGGCCTGAGCTAAACTGTGTTTGCCCCGCCCTGATCCAGGGCCTGGGCTCTGAACTGTTTGCTCGCTCAGCCCCCTGCAAACAAGGGCCTGAGCTCAATTGTGTTTGTCCCGCCCTAATCCAGGACCTGGGCTCTGAACTATTTGCTCGCTCAGCCCTTGCAAAAAGGGCCTGAGCTCAACTGTGTTTGCCCCGCCCTAATCCAGGACCTGGGCTCTGAACTATTTGCTCGCTCAGCCCTTGCAAAAAGGGCCTGAGCTCAACTGTGTTTGCCCCGCCCTAATCCAGGGCCTGGGCTCTGAACTATTTGCTCGCTCAGCCCCTCCCAACAGGGACCTGAGCTCAACTGTGTTTGCCCCGCCCTAATCCAGGGCCTGGGCTCTGAACTATTTGCTCGCTCAGCCCCTGCAACAAGGGCCTGAGCTTAACTGCGTTTGCCCCGCCCTGATCCAGGGCCTGGGCTCTGAACTATTTGCTCGCTCAGCCCCTGCAACAAGGGCCTGAGCTTAACTGCGTTTGCCCCGCCCTGATCCAGGGCCTGGGCTCTGAACTATGTACCCGCTCAGTCCCCTGCAACCGAGGGCCTGAGCCCTGAGCTAACTGTCGGCTTTGCTCCACCCTGCACCAGAGGGCCGGAGCTTCGGGACTAACTGACTGCTTGTTCCCCCAGTAGTGAGTCGGTGTGGCTCCCCTCCTGCCCGGAAGGGTCGAGCCCCGGCTAGGACCGATTACAGGCCCACACTTTACATAATTACAATAGGCCCTCAGAGTTATATTTCATATTTCTAGTTTCAGATACAAGAGTGGTACATTTATACAAATAGGATGATCACACTCAGTAGATTATAAGCTTTGTAATGATACCTTACAAGAGACCTTTTGCATGAAGCATATTCCAATTACATTATATTCACTCATTAACATATTTTTATAAAACCATATAGACTGCAACATCACAGAGAGTAACACAGCTTGTTACAAATCTCATAGATCCAGATATTGTCTGAATGAGAGTCCAAGATTACAGCACACTGCTTTCTTCTTCAGATATAAACAGATTGTTATAATGGAAACCGATTTGTAACCTTATAACAGATGCTACCGTGTGACCCTTATAATTATGTGTGCATTATTATTATTTATTAACTGACATGCTGTTTAATTCATTGGAGAGTGTTGTTCTAGAAATCCTCAGATTCCTGGAATAAATATCACATATTGTCAAGAACTGATCCAAACCTCCCACCCCCCAAAAAATAGGTTGGCCTCCAAAATCCGCTTCTAAGATAATTGAGATACATATATTACAAATGGTAACGTAAAAATGCCCTCCATAACAATCTTGTTTCTCTTGTCAGGGCTATCTGCAGGTCACATCTCCAAAGTTGTTGTTGGAGACAATAAGCACCAATATTTTCTGGTAATTGGCCGAGCAGTGGATGAAGTTCGGTTGGCCCAAAACCTAGCAAAAGCAAGCGAGGTTATTCTATCGCCGAACTGCTGGGAACTCTGTAACAGGAACATGATAGAAATAGAAACAATTAAAGATCAAAGATCTGTTAAGGTGGGCAATGTGGAGTGTGCAACAATTGTTCATAACCAGTGGCGTGTGTATTGCTTTGTTATCTAGGTTGGGGTGTGTTTACGTGCCCCATTGTCTTCTGCTGGATGCAACCTCACACGTATGCTTGTGTGTATATCTGTTATTGGGCCTGTATCCAATGGACCAGCTGGACAGAGGGGGCCAAGAGGGATGGTGATGCGAAAGTTGAAAGTGGTGATGAAGTAAGAAGGCATAGTAGAATGTGGACTTAACTTTGGCTTCCTCTTGCCAGGAGTGGCTGGTCATTAGGGAATAAGGGGGGTAAGCCCCACCAGTGATCTCAGAACTGGGTAGTGTAGCTGTTGTAGTGCAGGGGACAGAGCCACAGAGCCAGAGTATGGGGCTCTTTACCCATGCTCCCTGCAGCCTCCAGCCCCTGCAAGAGTCTCTGCAAGAGAAGGGATGCAAGCGGCAGAGGGAGGAGGTGCAGAGCAGCGAATACCAGAGCTTTCTGAGCAGGGGGCAGGGTTCCGACCTGTGGGGCATCTGAGATTGGTGGTGATGGGTGTCAGGTAGGAGGGGGAAGATTTTGGAGCCTGGGGATGGATTTGCTAGACCTGGAGGGATGTGTGGGGGCATTCTGAGCCTGGGGCTGTCTGGTGGCCAGGGCTCAGAGCTGAGGGTGTGGGCCTGAGCTGTGGAGGTCTGTTAGGAAGAGGGAGGATCTCAGCCTGGGGGAAAGGGTATGTTTGTTGGGTGTGTTTCTCAGCAGATGGGGAGCTGAGGGAAGAGTTGGATGGGAAGGTTGATGGAGTTGGTTGAGGGTGTGGGTGAATCAGTGACTGTGGAGAGGGTGGTCGGGGTGTGGTAGGGTACAGCTAGATTGGAATGGGAGATATTAGGGCTAGGAGAGAACAAGAAAGGGGTCACAGAAGGGTAAATACTCTTCTCACTTGCCCTGCCTTTTCCTGTAAAAGGCCCCAGGTACTCATCCTGACAGGATAACACCCAATTCCCTGAGCCATCCCCCTGGCAGCCCCCCTACCAGAACCTCCCCCTCCCCCCAGTCCCTTCTGCCCACCGGTGGGCCCCACTGATCAGCGCCTCCCCCTCCCTCCCAGCGCCTACCACGGATCAGCTGTTTCGCTGTGTCAGGAGGCACTGGGGGAGAGGGAGGAGGAGAAAGGGTGCAGTGTGCTTGGGGGAGGGATGGAACTGGGCAGAGAAAGGGTGGGAAGGGGCAGGGAAGAGGCGGGGTGGGGCAGAGCAGGGGTGGGAAGAAGCAGGGCAGAGCTGGGGCCGGAGTGGGGGCGGGGCCTGCAGGGAGCTGGGGGAACCCCCCCTGGCAGATTAGAAACTCGGTGCCTATGGAACTGTGATTTGCATTTTCAAGATTGTAAGTGAAATAGGTTAGACAAGAATCTCCAACCCCATCCAGGCACTGTCCAGTCCCTACTGGTAAAAGTCTGCCCTTGAGCAAAGCCAGGAATAAAACCCTACGGTTTAACCACAAGTCTTCCTTCTGCTATTGAAAGCATTGAATTTCCTCCCCTAGGTATCCTCAGAGCAACCTCCACATTGTCTCCTAATGATGAGCTGGAGAAGTCCCTCCGGAAGTATGTGATGAGAAACATTCTGGAGAAGGTACTGCAGTAACTTCACAGAATTTTATTTTTTGGCTTGGCGGTCTGTGCTTTACACAGCTAGAATTTTTCTGAGGTTCTCCTGATGCTACAGAGGAAAATACAAGAAACCCTGCAGTGGGTAGTTGTGGATCAACTTGTTCACATGGAAAGTTTTTTCCTTCCCCCTCCCTTGGTTTATGACCTGAGGCATGAGGGTTTAGATCCCTTCCAAAATTATTGGGTTTTATTTAAAAAATCCTTACTATTATAACACTGGATGTTGTCATAATTTTTTGAAATCTGCCGAGTTCTTGACCGCAAGCAATGTGTTCCACAGGCTAATTGTAAGGTGTATGAAAGTTTTTCCTTTGTTCTGTTTAAAATTTTAAAGTTTATGGGGAGACCTGGGTTGTAGCAAAGTCACATTGACAGGCTCTGCTCAGCTATCTCCCCCTTTATCACCTTGGTGCCTAGCCTCATTTCCCAGTCCTATGCTGAAAGGATCATCGTCCTGAGACTGGAGAGTGCTTCCCATTGATGGGGGGCCCCCTCCTTCCTATGGCAATAGCTGATCAAACATCTTTGCCCTCGTGGAGTTAGCGCCTGTATCTGAGAGCAGAGTCAGCCCAGCTGGAGGAGGGGTATATGAAGTAGTGAATGCTTCCCACTCACCAGGAGTACGGACTGTTGAGTACATCTGGCTCTTCTCTTTCAGACTGACGACAACCAACCTCTAGAATATTTATCTGAGCTTCAGCCAGTCACAATTGTCTTTGTGAACCTGCAGTTTGACAAAAGCGCCAATACCTTGCATCTGTGCAAGGCCATCCACGATGCCAATGTGAAGATCTCAAACATCATCCACGTCTTCAGCGGCAAAATCAACAAAGTCTTTATTTTTGACAAAGTGGGTCAGAGCTTCAAGGCCATTCCAGTTGGGCAGCTGGAGCTGGCAAACATTCCCCTGAGACTCCGGGACTAGTAGGAGGCAGGAGGGACAGTGGCATTGTCATTAGGGATAGAGAAGGGAGGAGGAGGGCAGGGATCTGGAGGAATGATAAAAAGCTTGGTGCTGAAGAGACTGAGTCTGAGGCGGTGGTGGGGTCTCCTAGAGCATTTTGGGGGTACTGTATGACAGCACTACTCTAACAGGGTGGGTGGGAGAGCTGGAGCACAGTGGAACTGTTTGCCACAGACATGGATACTGATTTGCTCTTTGGAAAAAACCCTCACCCCTCTGGTGTTTTCTTTCCCCTCCCTGGCAGGGCTGCACATTCCTGTGTGTGTTCGGGCTCCCTGGGGATAAGCAGGCTGACGAGAGCGCCCATGCCTTGACAGCGCATTTAAAATCTTCAACTTCTGTTCTGAGATGCTCATGAAAATAAAGTAAGCAGGAAGGTGCAGTTCTCCATGTTGCCTACAGGAGTGCTAATGGGCTTGTTTGTCATCGAAACTCCCTCATCCCAACAGGAGGGCCCCCCTAGTGGGCAGGAGGCAGTGACATGACAGCTGAGAGACAAAATTTGGGATTAGCCCAGCCACCTTCACTGACCTATCCCACAACAGCCCAAGAAACTCCAACCCACAAGTCCAGTCCCTGCAGAAAAGAGAGAGTAAAAGACTAATGACGCCAGCTGGGCAGGATTCTCAGCTCCATTTGCGTGAGAATGGCAAATTCTTTGATCTCTAAAGGCATTTTTTCCCCTTGAGAGCATTGGTAACAGGACAAAGAGCATGAGCCAAACCCCTATTGACTGTCACCCCCCACCCCACTGGCCTCTGAAGGACCCATCAAGTCCTTCTTGACTGCAGTCGGTGGAGGAGCTCCCTGCTGAAGGGGACCCCGAGGCCTGTCAACCAGGAGGACTCCAGCAGTGCTTGGAGAGAGCCCTTCACCCTCTGCTATCTTCCAGCATGCTCTGGTCTGGTTGCTGAATTTTTGAGGCCTGTGGCTTGGCACGCAGGCACTGCTGACTTCACTGAGGATTCAAATAAAACTCCTGCATGTTTGTGGGACCAGAGCCTTTGTCCCCTTTTGTGTCTATAAATGTCAAAACCAATCCAAACTCCACTCCCTTTTTACACCACTGGCACTAACCTTGTTAAGTTTTTGTGTAACCTGACTCCCTTTTCCTGCTGGGACGTTCCTCCAGCTCCTGACACTCCAGCAAGGAGAATTCAGACTGGCACACTCAGAGGGCAGCATTTATATTCAGCCGGGAATAGTGTGTGATAGCCAGTAAGGGGTGTGTGTGTCTTGTGCTTTGCCCAGTAGCCACTCCTTTTAAGGGGCATGCAAACCATGAAGAGCCAGGGAAATTCAACCAGTCACATGTGAGAGAATTAAATTCCAGGTGTGAGTACCCTGTGAGATCAGTGTCCAGGGACAATTACAGTTAAGCAGTTTTTTGCTGTGTGCACCCATTATAAATACGGGAGGCATACGCATACCATAGCAGTGGGTGTGGTATAACAGACTGGACAGTTGGATGATGCAAGGTGGGAGGGCTGAAACTCTATACCCATCTCACCACTCCCCCACCCATGGAAGCATTTTAAGCATGCAGGATTTCTACTGTGGGCAGATGAATGTGTTCAGAAAATGTGAATACTTCCCTGAACTTTCAGCCAGGGCTTCACCTCCAGTTCCACACCAGGAAATGAGGGTTCAGTTGTGGCTTTGCATTACAGGGAGAACAGGGACTCACCACCCATGGGGAGGTCAAAGAGACATTGTGCCTGTGGAGTTGCTTAAGGAATGCGGCCTCTGTGGCACACTTGCAAAGGATGGACATGGGCTCCCTTTGGCCTGGAGTCAGCTCTGCTAGCTGGGGTGGAGAGCAGGTGGGGCTCTGGCCCATCTCTGTGGGGAGGCTAGTTCCAACAGCAATGCCAGCTCATGGCATTCTGCACTCCGGGAAGCACAAGAACTGTCATTACATGGGGACGTGCGTGAGGGAAGCTCCTTGCCCTCTTCTCCATCCCTTTCGCACACACACAGAGCTGCACACAGGCTGTTGGGAGACCTAGCTGGCTGATGTGGGGATAGTCAATACAAATTAGCACTACAGGAGTGGGTGTGGGGAGAGGGTGCATGAGCAGATGTGGCAAGAGGGACTGGACATTTGGGATTGCTGACTCCATGTTGCTCTCATTGCTTGCTAGGCTAGTTTCCATCGTGGTTACCAGCGGGCCAGTGTTCTGCGGAGTAGTTGGCCATCATGTAAGGCACGAATACACAGGTACAGTCTGTTTCTCTGGTCCTGTGCATGTTTGGTATCCCCTGGGTACCCACAGAGTGTGTGTGTAGGCTGCGTATTTTTGCTGGTGGAGGGGTATGTATGCATGGATACATATGGAGCTGTTCACAGGAGGATGAGCGGGAACTCAGTTAACTTTTCAGTGCCCATTTTCTTGCTCTCTCCACCACACAGTCATTGGCCAGAAGGTGAATCTCGCTGCCCGGATGATGATGTATTATCCGGGGTTAGTGTCCTGTGATGCACTGACCTATGCCAACTCCAGGCTGCCTCATTACTTCTTTGAAGAGCTCCCCCGGACTGAGATGAAAGGAGTTGTGAATCCCGGCGTGGTCTATCATTATCTTGGCATCAGTGAGAAACCGTAAGTGTCCCCTGTGACGTCATGCTCAGAACACTCAGAACTGTGAGCCACTGTTACCACGCTGCCTTAGCAAGAGCAAGAGCTTTGGTGCTGCTAAGCTGTGTGGCCGGTCCCTGACACACCAGTCTGTCTGCCTTGCCAGCAAACTCCTCAAGACTCTGCCAGTCTAAATGTTGGCTTGCCGGTAACAATCAGTGAGTCCCAGCTGCCAAGTTCCCCAGAAACGTCTCCCTGCAGCATCCAGTCCCTCTCACTTTACACTCACTGCCTCCAAAGAGACAGAGCACACACCCGCCTGTTAGGTTAGCTGAAGCCTCACACTTCACTTTAATACACAACACTGAGATGGTTTTGTAATAAAATAAGACAAAGGTTATTCACAAAGCCCTTGGGTTTAAGTGATGCTAAGCAAGGGGAAAAGAGACAGGCCAGGCCACAAACAAAACAAAACAAAACACACTTTCCAATGACGAAAATTGAATCTTAGCAAGTTGCAATCTTTGCCTAAGCAGTTTCTCACTTACATCATGTTTCCAGCAGCTCTTGCCTTTCAGGCCAAGAGAATCCAGCTTTCATAGGCTCAAAAGGTGCTGTACTCTACTCTCCCTGCAGTGATAGAGAACTAAAAGGTCTTTTTGTTCCCCTTCTATTACTCAAAGTCCAGAGTCTTCTCCCCCGTTTGTTTAGCTTGATGTCTTTGTTTTCCTTATATGTAAATATACTTCCATTGTCCTCTGCTGGTAGCCCAGCTGGTCAGACAGGTAAATACACATGCCTTTGCCTAGGGCAGGCTGGATTTTATGCTCTACTTCTCAAACACTTTTCATGAATATATTTCCAGCACACATCTATAACTCTTTGTACCCAACCTGTACATAGATCACACAATGATTTTTGGGACCAGCATGGCACCAGTTTACATACGATATCTTTCATGACACATTTGAGATATATATCATGACAACAGTGTGTTGGGACAATGAGTGTGTCAGACCTGATGTGAGTTACAGTAGGGGGGCCCTCTGCTAGTTGGCACTGAGGGCCTCCAAGAGTCACACCCCTATTTTACAACGGTGGAGGGGGAGGGGTGATGAAAGGGCAAATTTCCTTTGATCAGCACAAAGGGGGTGTGTGCTGTCCTGTCTGTTCAAAGCCACAATGTGCATCAACCTTGCCTGAATCCAGAGCATCATCTCACAGCTGGCCTAGAGAATTTCATCTCCAAAGTCCTGTACTTCCCCACACAAGATCAACTCAAGGCAACTTAGTCAAGGAGACAAACAGTTGCTTGGACAGCAAATAGCTCAGTGTAAAAATACCTTTAACTGGCATATCTTTAATCAATCCTCATGTTTGAGAGAATGGGTAACTATAGTGTCTCATCTGCATCTCTCTCCCTCTAGACTCAGTCCAAATGACTTTCAGTTCAGATTAAGGGGCACAACAAACTAAGAAAGAACAAAAGTAAAGTCTCCATGAGGGAGCAGTTTGGGTCCCTTCATTGGAACATGCTGCATCAGCTGTGCTGTCAGAAATTTAAAGGTGCAGTACAATTCCCCCCCCCCCAAATTCATAGCAATTGTGGTGTAGCTAGCTAGTACTGAGTTCAGAGACCAAGTTTGCATGTGTTCTGTTTTTTCATATATCCTGATACCTCCTTTCATCAACAACTGTTTATACGATATCTGCCTTGCTCTCATTGTCCAAATCCAAGGCTCCATTCCTACAAGTTCTTCTATGTGGAGGGAGCCCCATTAAAGTCAATGGGAGTCTGTATGTGGGGAGCAATTTGCAGGAGTTGGGCCATTGTTAATGTATAGCTTGCTAAAGAGAGATTTTAAAAAGCAGCGCAGGAGCTCAGAGTAATCATCGATTTCATTCACCTTCTTACTTATTAATGGCTTTACTTTCTTTTTCCCATGACATGTTTATAGAAACTCTTATTCCCCTTACAGCCTTTGCCTAGTATTAACTCATTCTGCTTTTTTTGCTTTCCTTATCTTTTCCTCTGCAAGCCTTATTGAATCTGTCTATTCCTATGTGTCTCTCATCTATCACCCATTTGCAATACAGAATTGTTTGGTACCTTCAGATCCTTGAGCAGCTTCAGGAAGCCAGGCTAATAGGCATTGCATTGCATTGTTCTTTACTAGAGAAATCATAGACTGCTGTGCCTCATTTCCTTCTTAGCTCTCCAATTCTCACCGATGGATATTAATACACCCTCTCATTACACCAAGCACATTAGACTCCTTACTTATTGATGTTCCTTTAGCGCTCTTCTGAAGGGAAACCCCATGACACTACTTCACTCCAGCTTAACTTGAGCTTCTGGGTGCAGGAGGCTAAGAATAATGAAACCTTTCTTGGAAGCAGTGCTTGGATTCAGAGAGAGTGGGCAGCCCAGCTGCGCCCCCACTCAGTCTGACCAGGAGTATTTTCACTCTTTAACTGCAGCTTTCCTTTCTCTTCCTCCTTGCAGAATGATTGGCCAAGCGCAGCTCACCAAGGAGAGGTCTGAGTATTACCAGTTACTGGGTAGGTGGACAGAGCTCTTCGGAACTCCAGTTGGTTTGTCATTAGGAACCTGTGGAGCCGTTGTTGCTGCTGGGAAGAGGATGCCCAAGGAAGAGATGGATGTGTGGGGAAATGTCTGAGGGGGACCCACTACTTGAGGATATTAAGTGACTGACCATTGGGATCATTCAGAAATGTAAAGCTCTGAGATGTGCTCGGGATGCTCTTAAAGATACAGGGCCTTTACACTGACATTGTGGTGCCTGATCCTGCAGGTCTTATATGGTGTTATGGACCGCAGGATCTATCCATGGTCAGACAAGAGTATGGAATACATGTTTGCAGTGTTGTTGTAGCCGTATTGCTCCCAGGATAGGAGAGAGACAAGGTGGGTGAGAGAATAGCTTTTATTGGACTAGTTCCTGTTGGTGGAAGAAACAAACTTTCCAGCAGAGGTGTTAACTGCCCACTTCATTTTAAATGGTCTCAGGCAACATGTGTGATCTCCTTATGCTTAACCATCTGTGTGTAGCTGTGACACTCTGGTTACCTTCCCCAGACCTGAAGAGTAGCTCTGTGAGACTTGAAAGCTTGTCTCTTCCACTAGCCAAAGTTGATCCAATAAAGATATTCCTCATACTCACCACCTTGTCTCGAAGGAATACATGCACATTCTTACACCTCATATTCACTCCCTTTGTGTCTTTGATTAGCATCTTTTCACTTTACTGACAAATGGGGTTGAAACAAAATGCTAGATTCCAGCACCCCAATACCTCCAATGGGGGGAGGGATAGCTCAGTGGTTTGAGCATTGGCTTGCTAAACCCAGGGTTGTGAGCTCAATCCTTGAGGGGGCCATTTAGGGATCTGGGGAAAAAACAACCAAAAAAACCCCTACCTGTCAGGGACAGTACTTTGTCCTGCTAGTGAAGGCAGGGGATTGGACTTGATGACCTTCAAGGTCCCTTCCATTTCTATGAGATAAATACCAGGTGAGCCCCACCTCATCTCTAAATTTTAATCCTGTTGCCCTGTAGGAGCTGATGAATCTCCTGGTTGGCAGGCTGGTAAGGAGAGATGTAAATTATACTTCCCTGTGCCAGCTCCAGTGAATGTAGCTCAGGGTCTGTAAAGGAGACTGGATACAAATCTGAAGAGTGACACCGGGTATTGGAATGAACAAGTGGTTGTGTGACGATAGGAATAATGTGGTCACACTTCTTTGTGTGTGTGGTGGGGAGGGTAGCAGCGGTGTGCTGGAATCTGGACAGTCGGGTTTGGGAATATGCTAGAGAGGGGAGCTGCAATTATCAAAATGAGTGGGGAGAAAGGGATAGATAAGGATTGCAGCAGAGGTGGAAATGAACCAGTGACTTATGTATGCATTTCTGATATGGGTGGAGACATGCTGCCACTGCTAAGCAAAGAGGGAAAGGGATGTGCATTGGTCTTTGCTTTCTTAAAGTCACTCCATGTTTCTTAGGTCGGGAAAAAGAGCTTGAAATCTATAACTCTTCGTTGAAAGGATTTGTGGGGTCTACAGAAGGCCGCGTCCTAATGTATGAAGGCCTTACTCCATAGCCTGGCAGGCGGCAGGCCTGGGAGGAGGAGGCCTAGCGTAGAGAAGGGCTGTTGGGGAAGCGGTCCAGAGGGATAGTCAGAGGAGGAAGGAGAAGGAGGACAGCGAGACTGTCGCCTGAGGGCCTCTGGACCTGGACTCAGAGTAGTGGGCGGGCCTGAGTCCCCCCACCCCCTTTTTCCCCTTTGTTTGCTGTGAGGCCCTACGCACAGCCAGAGGCCGCAGGGAGCGGCTGGCCAGAACCACGCCAGGTCCTGGACTGTGAGGATCAGGCTTGAAGGTGTGGGGCTGTTGATTAACCTCCCTCCCCCCCCCCCGGAAGGGGGTGTGAATGGACAAAGGGACACTGTCGGAGGACAGTGTTCCAGAAGAGGACGCCGAACGTTGGGAGCAATGCAAGTCCGTGCACCCCACAAAGGCGAGACGACAGGCGGGACGCCACCCAGAGAGGGCGCTCTACTGGCTCAAACTAATTCCCCGAGACGACCAGGAGGAGGCGCCGCAGCGGTGAGCTACCGACCCTGCCACACGTGGTGGAGATTGCGGGTATAGCGGTCCGCCCCTGATATGAGGGGCCAGTGCCAAGACTGCGGACTATTGCCCAGAGCAGTGCCTTGTGCAGACAGACGGTCGACCCAGATTGTGGGTGCGGACCCGGACCCGCCAAAGGGGTTCAGAGTGTGGGGGTTGAATCAGGAGTACCCCGCTGAACCCCAACATGGAGGCTGAGAAGCTATTAAAATGGATGCTAGAAAATCAGCAGGAGCAGTCGGCCCAGCAGCAGGTGCAAATGCTGCAGCAAATGACTACTCAACAGCAACTGATGATGACTCAGCACCAAGAACATCAGCAGCAGCTCCTCCGGGAGCTGGCCACCCAGCAGCGGGTGCAGCAGGAACATTTGGTGCAACAGATGGCCGCACTATTCTGCCCGGCAGGAGGCACCCCTGCCGCCCCCATGGGACCCGGACTGGGGGATACCTCGGGGGCACTACCGATACGCCTCACCAAGATGGGGCCGGAGGACAACCCAGAGGCATTTCTGGTGACATTTGAACGGGTGGTGACCGCTGCCCGGTGGCCCTCAGAACACTGGGCCACGTTATTAGCCCCTTATTTGACGGGACAGGCTCAGGCCGCATATTGTAGCCTCGACCCCCAGGAAGCGTTCGAGTACGCCTGAGTGAAGGCGGCCATCCTGGACCATACCGGCATTAGCCCGGAGACCTACCGACAACGTCTCCGCAAGGAACAATATCCTCCGGGGGCCCGACCCTGCGCTGTGACCCAACGCATCTGGGACCACTGCTGGAAGTGGTTGAACCCAGAGGGCCTGACGGGACCCCAGGTGGCGGAGATGGTAGCCTTAGAGCAGTTCACTCAGATCCTACCCCCGGGAGGGAGGGCCTGGGTGCAACGGCATCGACCGGCCACCTTGTCCGCAGCGGTGGCCTTAATGGAGGACTACTTATCGGCCGAGGGGGCGGAGGTGCTACCCCGAGTGGCCGGGAGCCTTGGTCGCAAGGGCGGAGCAGAGAAGGGGAACTCTCGTGGGGTGGGATCCTCCGAACCACTGGTAGGCAACAGCCATGGGCATCCGAGGCCCCCCAACCCTGAACCCCGACCCAAGGTACTACCGATGACGACTCGGAGGGAGTGACAGCCCCCAGAGCGAACAGGCCCCCTCGGAGGAGGCCTAAGCCTGGCCGAGACCCGAGAGAGGTGCTGGGGCTGCGGTCAAGAAGGATATTTCCGGCGAGATTGCCCTTTTATGGACTGCAGCTACGGGCAAGCCTGGATGGCCGGATGAAGGGCATGGAAGAGAGAGGCAGGGAAGTTGATAGTCCCTGTCCGGGTTGAAGGGAACCCCACAAATGCCCTCGTAGCCTCGGGGTGTAGTCACACCCTCATACGAGAGGGGCTGGTCCCAAATCTTAATCTTTCGGGGCCCCCGATCTACCTACAGTGTGTGCATGGAAACATCCGCCAGTATCCCACAGCCTGGGTTAAGATGGGAGTAGGCTGCCGAGAGGAGGGTCTCCGGGTAGGAGTGGCCCCCAGGCTGGCCTACCCTGTGGTGTTGGGACGGGATTGGCCCGGCTTCGGAGAGGTCCTCCTGAGATATCAGCCGCCCAAGCCCCGACCAGACAGGACTATAGTGCCGGGAATGGGGCTGCTCGGGCGCAGGCCAAGGGGTGACCCCGGCGAGGGGACCTCCTCGATGGCGGAGACCCCCGTGAATTATACTGGAGACAGGCCCCGTTCGGTGGAGGACGCCCAGGTAGAGTTAGAGCGGGACGGGGACTTCTTACGGGAGCAACGGGAAGACCCAACCCTAAGTCGAGCCTGGGAACAAGCCACCAACCCTGCTATTGAGGGGGACGTGACGCTACGGACTCTGCAGGGCCCCCGCTTTGAGGTACGCCAGGACCGCCTGTACCGAATAGCGCAGGAACCCCAGACCCGGGAGA
Organism: Malaclemys terrapin pileata; assembly: GCF_027887155.1. NCBI lineage: Eukaryota > Metazoa > Chordata > Testudines > Emydidae > Malaclemys > Malaclemys terrapin. The sequence continues at coordinate 49,673,765 of NC_071508.1, read as the reverse complement.
CGTTCCGCCAGCTGTTGGTCCCCCGGAGACTGCGAGCTGGCCTCCTCCACTTAGCCCACGCGAACCCTTGGGCTGGACACCTGGGGCGCGAGAAGACCGTACAGAGGGTGGCTCGCCGGTTCTTCTGGACAGGCATCCACCGGGAAGTGGCAGACTTTTGCGCCTCGTGCCCAGAATGCCAGCGAGCCGGACTGAAAGCGGTAGCCCGTGCACCCCTGGTACCCATGCCAGTCGTGGGGGTACCCTTTGAGCGGATTGGGATGGACCTCGTCGGCCCCCTTGAGCGAAGTAAGACAGGGAACCGCTTTATACTAGTAGTCGTGGACTACGCAACGCGCTATCCCGAAGCCGTTCCCCTAAAGACAGCTACGCACCGACCATCGCGAGCGAATTGGTAAAGATTTTCACACGGGTTGGGATACCCGGGGAAATATTGACTGATCAGGGCACCAATGTGTCCTCCAAGTTAATAGCCGAGCTATGTCGCCTCCTCCATATATGGACCCTCCAGACATCGGTGTACCACCCGCAGACCAATGGCCTGGTAGAGCGGTTCAATGGTACGCTAAAAGCCATGTTGCGGAAGTTTGTGGAGGAGGACCCCTCGCATTGGGACGCCTTGTTGCCGGCCCTGCTATTTGCAATAAGAGAGGTACCACAGGCCTCGATGGGGTTCTCGCCTTTCGAGCTCTTATATGGCAGGCAGCCCAGGGGAATAATGGACCTCCTGAAGGAGGAGTGGGAAGCACAGGAAACGTGGGTCCTTGGAACCACACAATATGTGCTACAACTCCGGGAGCAACTCCAAACGTTAGGGGCCTTCGCCCGTGAAAACCTGGAACGGGCCCAGGCATGCCAGGAGCGCCTCTATAATCGAGGGGCTAGAGGGAGGAAATTCAGCCCAGGCGATCGGGTGCTGCTCTTACTGCCCTCTGCGGAGTCAAAACTCCTAGCCAAATGGCAGGGTCCCTATGAAGTGATCCGACGAGTGGGGCCAGTCGATTACGAGGTCAGACTACCTGGCCGACGCAAAGAGACACGTATTTATCATATTAATCTTCTAAAGGCCTGGAAAAACCGGGAAGCCCTGTTCATTAGCCCGTCCACCCCAGATTCGGAACTAGGACCTCTAGCAGGGGACCTCCCCGACCCCGGACCGGCCACGTTGGGGTCAGGCCTCAACCCCAGACAGAGGGGGCAACTACAACAAGTGGTAGAAGAATTTCCAGACGTTTTATCGGCCCGCCCGGGCCGGACGACGCTAATGAGCCATCATATCGCCACCAACCCCGGGAAGAGGGTAACGGATAACCACCGACCGTTGCCCAAGAAAATGTGGGATACAGTTCGACGGGAGGTAGAGAGTATGTTGGAGATGGGAGTGGTAGAGGAATCAACGAGCGAGTGGAGAAGCCCGATCATCCTAGTTCCGAAACCAGATGGGATGACCCGGTTTTGCATCGACTTCAGAAAGGTCAACGCTATCTCCCGTTTTGATGCCTATCCAATGCCAAGAGTGGATGAACTGTTAGAGCGCCTTGGGGGAACCAGGTATCTGTCAACCTTAGATTTAACTAAAGGATATTGGCAGATCCCACTTACACCAAACTCCCGTGCGAAGACTGCCTTCCCCATGCCTTTCGGCCTCTTCCAGTTCGTAACCATGCCATTCGGGTTACATGGAGCGGCAGCCACGTTCCAACGCTTGATGAACAAGGTCCTCCAACCCCACGACCAATACGCGGCAGCGTACATAGACGATATTGTGGTTTATAGTCTCGACTGGGAGAGCCATCTACACCACCTGGCAGAGGTGTTGCAAGCCCTCAGAGCGGCCGCCTAACTGCTAACCCGGCGAAATGCCACTTAGGCCAAGAAGAAGTGACCTACCTGGGATACACGGTAGGAAGGGGGAAACTAACACCCCTGATTAGCAAGGTACAAGCCCTCAGAGACGTACCCATCCCCACGACGAAGAAATAAGTATGTCAGTTTTTAGGACTAGCTGGGTACTATCGCCGTTTTGTGCCAGATTTCGCATCTATAGCCGCCCCCTTGTCAGACCTGATGAAGAACTCCCAACCTCGACAGGAACAGTGGACTACACAATGCGAGCGAGCCTTTAACACCCTCAAGGAACGGCTCACTCAAGAACCGGTACTACGACACCCCGACTTCACGAAGGAGTTTATACTACAAACAGACGCTTCTGAAGTTGGCCTAGGCGCAGTACTCTACCAGGAAGTAGACGGGGAGGAACATCCAGTTCTGTATCTAAGTCGGAAGCTGTTCCCCCGAGAGACATTTCTCAACGATAGAGAAAGAGGCCCTGGCGGTACGGTGGGCTATCGACGCCCTACGTTACTACCTGCTAGGGAATAGTTTTAAATTAATCATAGATCACGCCCCTTTGCGATGGATCCACAGCATGAAAGACACAAACGCTAGAATTATGCGGTGGTATCTCGCCCTCCAGCCTTACGACTTCCAGGTGCTCCACCGCCCGGGTAAGGCCCATACTAACGCCGATTTCTTCTCCAGGCTAGGGGAGGAGGGCGAAGAAACGGATCAAGGAGGGGGATCCTTAGCGCAGGGGGTGGTTTGCGAGGGGGCAGCCAAGCCCCAATCCAACTGCCGAGGCCCTAGACAGTTAGCCCTGACGGCAGAGGATCCGTCACGCTCCTACGGGGTGTGTCCCAAATGCACAGAGAGTGCGAGAGGAGGGAGCATACCCCAGCCTAGGCAGGCGGCCGGGGGAGAAGAACCCTTGCGGGAAGCCCCGGTGGAGGACCAGCCCGCACTCCTGGAGCCGCCGAGGACTGCAACTTCTCCAGGTCGAGAGGGAGCCTCACTGTGGGAGGGACCAACAGAGGCGGTGGACCACGAGACCTGTGGAAAATCAGGAGACCCGTGGGACACTCCAGCAGCTGTGCAGAGAGGAATCCATCTAAGGGAATCGACGGACTGGTACGTCGGACCCGGTAAGCCTCAGCGTGTTTCGGCGGGACCCCCCCGCTGAGGCGGAGGATAGGCCGGGTTGCCCGGTGACAAGGACTAATTTCCGGGACTTTGGGGCCAGTAGGCCATAGGGCCCAGTGACAAGGGCTAAGTTCCTAGACTTTGAGCCGGTAAGCCGAACCACTGTGGGACAAGGGCTACTTTCCGAGCTCTAGACCATTAGGCCGGTTAGGATACCCCCCCCGGGAGGGTTCTTAAGGGGGAGGGTGTGTGGTGGGGCGACTGCCCCACACCCAGAGAGAGTGGGCTGCGGCAGGCCTAGGCGCCTGCGTAGGCGCGCGGCCAATCAGGGAAGGGCTTACTGGGAGCCAATCAGAAGGCAGATTGGGGCCAGCCAATCAGGGCCCGTCTCAGCCACATAAAAGGCTGCGCAGAGTGAGAGCAGTCAGTCTGTCCCAGGCCTTCAGAGGGGAAGGTCTGTCTCCAGAGCTGGGAGTCCAGCACCGCGGACAGCGCAGCGCAGTGCAGGCCAGCCTGAGAGAGTAGGAGAAGGCCCTACTCCATAGCCTGGCAGGCGGCAGGTCTGGGAGGAGGAGGCCTAGTGTAGAGAAGGGCTGTTGGGGAAGCGGTCCAGAGGGATAGAGGAGGAAGGAGAAGGAGGACAGCGAGACTGTCGCCCGAGGGCCTCTGGACCGGGACTCAGAGTCTCCTGAGTTCCCCCCCCCTTTTTCCCCTTTGTTTGCTGTGAGGCCCTACGCACAGCCAGAGGCCGCAGGGAGCGGCCGGCCAGAACCACGCCAGGTCCTGGACTGTGAGGATCAGGCTTGAAGGTGTGGGGCTGTTGATTAACACCCCCCCCCCCCCCGGGAGGGGGTGTGAATGGACAAAGGGACATGTCGGAGGACAGTGTTCCAGAAGAGGATGCCGAACGTTGGGAGCAACGCAAGTCCGTGCACCCCACAAAGGCGAGACGACAGGCAGGACGCCACCCAGAGAGGGCGCTCTACTGGCTCAAACTAATTCCCTGAGATGACCAGGAGGAGGCAGCGGTGAGCTACCGACCCTGTCACATTCCCATAATGGCAGAGTGAGCCTGCTGTACACACACAACTTCCCACCTCTGCTCTGAAAGTACCACCTCTCTGGGTGAGAGGGCAGTTCAGCTATCGCAGCCCCTCCAGTTTTTAGCCTGTCCACTGTCAGTCAACCAGAGTCAATGGAATCACAAGGGAAGTCAATGCCCATTGACTTCAGTGGGGCCAGGATTTCACCCATAGTTCCTCTGCTGTAGGCACCGTCCTACCAAGAGCAGGACTAAGACCAACAGTTTATTTCACATAGGTCACCAAAGAGCTGTCAAATGGTAGTTTAATTGTTCAGCTGGACTTAGACGGAGGATCTAGAAGCAGAGGCCTTGGTATATTCATGTACACATGTCCTAGATGATGCAAACCCTGTATGGAAAGGATAGACACTGAGATGAACAGGTGTGTCTCACTAGGCTGGACATTTCAATCGGGGCTTTTCCCATGAATGTGTATATCATGAACAGGAACGCTGCCTCTTCTGCTTACTGTTCTCATTTTTTTCTGACTAGTTTCCCACCTCTGCTGAGGTTTCCGAAATGGATCATGAAACAAGGACAGAGGAGATGGAACTAATTCTTGTGAAAATACTGCAGAAGGTGAACCACTCTCTTTATTGTGAAACGGAGAGAAATGATTCCCCAGACTGCACTGGACTTGCAGATTCTGCTAATGAGCAGCTGGTTAGCAGGCAGGGAATACGGTGTACTCCGGTCATTTTCCTTATGGCCTTATCCTCTATATCCCTCCTCAATCCTAACTCCTGTTACCTGCACTCACTGTGTGATGTCTAAAGTTAGAGGGCAGGAACTATGTCTTTCTGTACCACCGAGTGCACTTTCTGGCCCTTCTCAGATTCAGATTATGGGATGGATTCTCCATGAAACTGGCTCACGCTTTGTCCCAAAGCTTGGATCTCCTCCCAAAATGCAGGGACTATACCCCCAGAGTGGAAAAACATAAATAACCCCCCTTTCCAAAAGAGTGTAATCATCTTGGGTGACATTGCCCACGGTGTGCAGGGACACAGCCCTCTTACACGTGCATGAATGAAGTGGAATAAGCTGTCTGGGAGGAAAGCTCTGGACCTTGTCTCCTCCCTAGTCAGCACAGAAGGTCACATTAGAGGTGGTCGGGGGGGTCAGGCCATGGGCAGGGCCATGGATCCATGTGTATGCAGACCCAGTGGCATAGCCAGGTTCTAAGTGCAGGGGGAGCAAACATAAAAAAGGCGCCCCCCCCCTTGGCTCCTCCTCTGGTCACGCCCACTTGGCTCCTCCTCCGGCCGCTCCATGCCCTCCCCTTAGCTGGCTCCTCCAGCCGTACCACGTCTCCCCCGCCTTGGCTCCTCCGGCCACGCTGCGGCCATGCTGCGCCCCCCCTCTGAGGGGCTCAGTCAGGGGGGTGGGGGCTGGGCATGGCACTGCCTGGCCCGGCCGAGGAAGTTTTTAGGGTGTGGTCGGAGAAGGGGGGGAGAAGAGGCGAGAAAGTTTCACGTGTCCCTGGGCGGGACTCACCAGCTGCCAATCGGACTCGGAGGAAAACATGACACCTCGCTGGGCGGCCGCCGCAGGAAGGGGAGGGAAGAGGCTCGCGGGAAACTCCAGGTGGTGCGGGCTGCCCCCCTGCCCTGAGGCCGGGCTGGAGGCTGCGGGCGCGGGGAAGGGGTGCCGGGCGCTGCTCGCTTCTCCGGGGGGCTGTGGGGGAGCGGAGCAGTGGGGTGGGCAGCAGCTGGCAGGCGGGCAGATCCCCACCTCTCTCCGGCAGCTTCCTGCTTCCCTTGGCCTGGGCGGGTGTGCTTGGCAGCCCAGCACTGGACCCGGAGAAGAAGCCTGTTGTTGCTTCCTGATATTTGTCCCCCAATCGCTTCCGGGAGGTGCTTGGGACATTAGACGTGTTGGGGCTTCTCGTCCCCTCTCCCATCCCTGCCTCTCTTTGCACTGTATAATGGGCTGCGAGCCGCTGCTAGGAGATGCTGCTGCTGCCGCATCCAGGGGCGGGGAGCGCTCGGCCGCTGAGCCCTGAGCCGCCGCAGGAGGTGGCTGCAGCGATGTTGGGGCCGCGCTGAGCATGGGGCGCAATGGCCGAGGAGCCGGCCCCTTCGCTCCTCCGGCCGCGCCCACCCCCCCAATGGCTCCTCCGGCCATGCTGCCCCCCCTTGCCTGCAGGAGCCTGGCCCGGCAGGCGCCACTTTTGAAAAATGTGCTGAGGGGAAGCGGCTGCTTCCCCTGCACCCCCCTAGCTATGCTACTGTGCAGATCCCCATATCCTATCTAACCAACACAAAGGAGCTGCAGCTGCTCTTCCACCCCATAGGTTGGAGTAGCAGTCACGGGGGTGGGGGTATGACACCCCTGGCCCTGGCCTGAAGGCAAGATATACGTAACTGAAGCAACACCTTATTCAGGCGATTTTTTGCCCTTTTTTAGGTAGTGGAGAAAAACATTCTCATTTTTGTCATTGATGAAGCCCACTTCATTGATCCTGCATCATGGGAATTTCTGGACAACTTGCTCTCCAGCATCTCAGTGTTTATGGTCATGTCTCTATCTCCTCCCGGCCGCCAAGCATGGCCTACTTGTGTCTCTGCTGCGAACATCATTAACAGCACAAAGACCACCTACGTTCAGCTGTGGGAGCTAAAACCCTCTGTGATCCTGCAAAAAGCCTGCCAGGACCTTGGGGTGGTCAGCATCTCCCGGGAGCTAGAAATGTAAGTGATAGGCACCTGATCTGTGCTCTTAGCTGCAAACCAACCTTTCTATGCAAAACAGAGGGGAGCAGGTCCATAAAGGAGGAACCAAATGGCTCATGGTCAAGTGACTGACTCTGTAGGGTCCATGAAAGCAGGGTCAAAACAGCCCAATAGCCTAGCACCTAGTAAAACCTGGTTGGTCCTAACTGTATGCTGTTCCATCTAGGGCTTGGCAAAGATTCACTGTAGCCTAGTGGATAGAGCACTGGATTGGGACTGAGGTTTATTCCTGGCTCTATCACTGTCTTACTGGGTGACCTTGGGCAGATCACGTTGTTTCTCTGTCCCTAAGTTTCCCCATCTGTATAATGAAGCTGATTATACTGCCTCTGAAAAAACACTGATGAAAAGCACTATAGAAAGTCCAGATATTATTGTTATTAACATATCGCTCTTGGCTTGTCACTGCCTTCTAATGTTCTGGTTTGCAAATACATCCCAGGGCAGTTGCTTGGGGGATCTCTCGATCAGTTTGCTCCTAGGCAGAGAGCTAAGGTGGTACCATCCATCCCCTCTGTTGTGGTGAAGAGTGGTGAGCGCAGAAAGCTAAGATGTTAATTTGACCTTTGTTTCCTGCCCCACCATTCAGCAGTCAGGTGTGAGTGCACCTTAGTACAGCAATTGCCCTGTCCAAATTCCTTCCACTACTCACTCAACGCAAAGAGGGAAAATACAGTCTGAGCTGTTTGAGCTCTGACAGGGAAGTGGCTCTGCGTTGGAACTAGTCTGACTGGAGTGTTTATCAGAGTCCTGGTCAGAATTCTTTGCTGATATTAAAGGGCCTACCCCTTTGGGGAAAGGAAAGAGAGGCTAGGTTTGCTGCTGGGTTTCAGGTCAACATGGTCAGAGATTATTCCAGCTCTTTAGGCAAAGGGGTTGGCACAGGAGGGGAAGGGAAGGTGAGGCAGCAAAGGTTGGGGAAATGCGGTTTTCTGTCTGGGGTTGTCCCAGGAATCAATGCAGGCAGGGCAGCTCCAGACAGGTTCAGTGGTGGCATGTCTGGCTTGCAGAGCTTGAGAGGATGTCTCGGCCTGTCATGATGGTGAAATGTGGTTCAGTCAGCCTCAGAGTTGGTTGGATGGAAGTTGAGGAGGAGCATAGAATCAGGCAGCGGGGACAGGTGAGGAAGAAGAAACCAACAGAAATCTTCAGTCTCCCATCCCCTAGGCAGTCTGGGATCCAGTTGGTCCAGTGATGGGGCCCAAAGTCTGGGTGAAGCCTGGATGTCCTCAGAGTAATTCCCAGAGCCCACAAACAAAGGTAAAATCATCAAAGTAAAGCATAAGCTTTCTGGAGTAACCCCCCCAGCCATCAAGTGCCAGTGGCTCCTACACCTCTTCTCAACATGTCCCACAGGGGGCAGGTGGTGCCTTACCCACCCATCTATCTTCATTATTCCAGCCAGCTGAACACAGCTGCCAGTACCTCAAATTTGGGCAATTCCTTCCAGTTCTAGACTCTTTATGCCTATTTCTATATCCATTTGTGACCTGCTGAGAGTCCTCAGCGTTGTATCAGCAGTTCCCTTTTTGCTTAGGTAAAACCCAGTCTGTACCAGGCTTCCATCTCCAGTTTTATAAACAGACTTAGCGAACGTCTATCTCCAGGTTGCCCTTTCACCCATTCAAATTGCAAGGCTAAAAATTCATTAAACCTTATTTGATACCTGCTTTCAGCTAAAAGCAATCAACTAAAAAAAAACCTGCACAGTGCATTTTAAAATGTTATCCTTATTGGTTTTTCCATTTTACTACTGTAATGCAGATGGCCATGCCAGTACTGTTTCCATATTTGCTAAGATACTAAAGCTAAGCATGGTACGAAACACTGGATGTTTTTTCTAAAAGATATGCTCTAGTTTCAACAGGAATTATTTCAGGGAAATTCTATGGGCTGTATTATACTGGCGGTGAGACTAGCTGATCACAGTGGTTTCTTCTGGCCTTAGAATCTGTGAATCGATGAAACATCAGGTAATGAGCGGACTTGGGGGATATTTTGCCAAAGGAAGCTTTACTGACATTTTGAGTCTTTGCAATTCAAGTGGCTGAGAGGCCGCAAATGTCATAGCAACTGGTCAACAGATATTGGCCGAGCCTGTTTAAAACATTGCAAATCAAAAGCCTGGTATAAAATGGAGAGATTTTCAAAAGAGCAACCGGAAGTTAGATGCCTAACTGCTGCATATGCCTAAGCGAATCTCCTTACCCTCCTCCTGGTTTTGTATAAGTACTGTAGAAGGGACCCTTAAAATAACTCCAAGGACTCCTATGTGACCCCCACACTGGTGTAACCATAGGATCCTAGATTCCATTGTGTGCATTGACTGAAGCAAGAAGTCCCGTGGGGGAGAGGAGGACAGTAATTAATTAAAGATTGAATCATAGTGTGTATGCACAATTAAAGTTGTATGGGTGATGTCAATGGGAGCTGCTGGATGCTCAGCACTTTTGAAATAATCAGGCAATTTATTTAAGTGCCCAAATATGGATTTAAGAGTCTTACTTTAGGCTCCCATTTTTGAAAATCTTGGCATTTATTTATATTATAGTAACACCTAAGGGTGCCAGTCAGGATGAGGGCTCCAGTGTCCCTGCCCTAAAAACACTGAGACTGTATGTTACAACAGGTAGCCAAAGAGGGTGGTGGTGGTGGTGGGAATGGGAGGGTGAGAGTTAGGCCTGGTCCACACTAACCCCCCACTTGGAACTAAGGTTCGCAAATTCAGCTACGTTAATAACGTAGCTGAATTCGAAGTACCTTAGTTCGAACTTACCGCAGGTCCAGACGCGGCAGGCAGGCTTCCCCGTCGATGCTGCGTACTCCTCTCGCCGAGCTGGAGTACAAGCGTCGACGGGGAGCACTTCCGGGATCGATTTATCACATCTAGACAAGACGCGATAAATCGATCCCAGAAGATCGATTGCTTACCTCCGGGTCCAGAGGTAAGTGTAGACCTACCCTTAGTCAAACAAGTACATTTTAGCACAATGAACAGTGCTTATGGCTTGCCATCTGCCTTGCCAATGTCAACTGACAGTGTCTTGCAGGCATAAAGGCAGAGGTGACTTTTAAGGAGGGATTTGAAGAAGGAAAAGGTGGGGACTAGATGGACTTTGCCAGAGAGCTTTTCTGCGACTGATAGGGCTTTATGGGAGAAAGGAGGAAGGTGTTTAAGGAAGAGGCTGGCTGTGACAGGTTGGAACTCTGCAGGAAGGTGGTGACACCTATGTGATGAGTTAGCAGAGAATATTTAGGCTTGACATGGGTCCAGTTTTAGTAACCTAGTTGCTATTAGTAACATTTAAAAACAAACATGGGGCCAGATCCTCAGCTGTTGTAAACGACCATAGCTACGTTAAGTGCTGATTTACACCTGACTGTCATTTGAATATGAGCCTGATCCCCTGCCCTGCTGCTCATTCACCCCACGACACACTCTGTATCTTCAGTACAGCCCTGCAACCTACCACGTAGGAGGCATACCGGACACTTGATGCAGCCTCGTCCATTTCAACTGCAACCTTAGATGTTGTTAAGGCACCTGTCACCATGGTATCTACGTAGCTACCATCCCCAACATCGCCCAAGGAGAATAACAGTCCCTTATTTTAATGGTCAGTGATAGTTTTGTCTCTGTCTTGATCCAGAGAAGCCATGGAATCCCATTTTACTGCTAGGAGTTGCTGCGGAACCTCCATTTAAAGAACATGCTCATCTTCCATCTTTGGGAGGAGGAGGAGGAAGTAGATGATGAGTGGAAAGGCCTTTTCAGTAAGCTACTTGTCATTAACTCATCATCACTTGGTAACCTGGTCTGTTCATTCCCTCTGAAGCACCTGGCATTGGCCACTGTTGCAAGACAGGTTCTTATGTTCTTAAATGCCACAGCCCACTGTATAGTGTATAGTAACTCACCCTCCCAGGCAGTTCTCATCTTTCTGGGAATGTTTGTCGGCCTGGCACTGGCTGCTGGAATTCAGGGAAGGAAGGAGGGTGCAAGGGGCAAAGAGGAGATGTGCTGAGGGGAATGGAAAGAGTAGCTGAACAGGCTAGGAAAGGAGGCAAGACTGGGGCCAGGGGAGGCAGCAGAGAGGGTAAGTGGTGGACGTTCAGCAGTAGAATGCTGGGTTGCAGGGTTCCATTCCTGTCTCTGGGAGGGGAGTGAGGTTGAGTGATTAAAGCATGGGACTGAGTTAGAACTCTTGGATGCTATTTGTCCCTGAGAAATTTCTATTCCTGCTCCAAATCTTTGGGACACTAAAGTTGCTCAAAAAGAGGGCAGGTGGAAAATATGCATTTTTTTAACATTGAAAAAACTGCTGAACCATTTTAAGTCTTAACTTTTCAAAAAACCAAATCTGAGGCAGAGACCAAGCATGGAAAATTTCAGTCCCAAAGCTTAATGCCTAACAAAGTTATAAGTCACTGAAAAAAGGTTATAATGCAATTTGTTAGCAACCTTAATAGGTTTCCTTTATGTGCTACCCCTCTAAGAGTGAATAGTTATAGTTTTCCATAATAGAATATGCTGCCACCCAGTGAAATGAAAAAGCAACATATTTAAAACATTAAAGGAAACACTTTCCTACTCACCACACAGTTAATCTGTGGACTAATTGATACAAGATATTATGGTGACAAATATCTTCCAACCAAAAGATTTTGATATTTATGGGAATGGTATCACTTGCAGTTATACTAGCTAAGATATGAGAAATGTAGCGGATAGATTCTTAAATATATTGTTCAATATTCAGACAAAATACATTTGCCTGAAAACAAAAACAAACCCAGCACATCTGTCCATGTTTTTGATTATTAACATTTGATGGACATGCCTGGCTTGATAAATGGGTAATCAGAATAATACAATCACCAGAAACAAAACGTCTTGCATAGTGCAAAGGTAACACCCTGTTAAACAGAGAGATTTGATGATTATATTGTATAATGTTTCTTTAAATAAAAGCTGTTGTAAATATCAAAAACAAAATGATAATAATTCCATGGCAATGATTCTGTAAGTCTTTTAAAACTTCCTAAATAAATAAGGGGGAAGAGAAAAAGAGCAGCCCAGCTCCTGCAGGCCATAAACCAGCCATTTACTTCCTGGGATTAGGCTAGTACTTCCCCATATATTAGTGCCAAATTTCCATAAGGGAAGAAGAGTTACGGTTTCCTCCTAAGATAGGCCATTGATCTGATTTAGTCTGGGAAATCTAGGCGACACCAAAGATTTGGCCCCCAGAAGAGCCAGCCTCGGAATGTTGTGATTAAGTAGAAATGCAATGGAACCTGTTTTGCATTCTGGGTGATAGTTTATTCTCACACCCAAATGGTTATAATGGCTGTTCCCATTAGATCTTGTCAAGTATTGTTTTGCTTTGGATAGATTTAAAAAGCAAACAAATTAAAATGGGAATTCTTGTAATTGTTTTTTCTCCTCTTTCTCTCCGTGCAGCCAATGCCATCAAGGTCATCCCCTCCAAAACGGAATCGCTTTCCAGCTCAGACAATGAATTGTACATTTGCACCATTCGCCAGAATGTTACGTTGCAAAATATTATGCTGCCCCCTAGTTTAAAAGGTGAGGGTCTGATCCTGATGTCTCCCACCAGTGGGGACACAATGTTTCTGTTCCTTAAGGGTAGCAGTTAAAGAGGGCCTGGGAGCTTGAATGCGGCAGACAGCGCAGGTCTGAACTTTGGAGCAAAGCGGAGAAGCACAAGTCTGAGCTCTGCAGAATAGGCCAGACCTTCCAATTAGGCAAGAAGTATGTGTAGTGGTTCCTCACTCTCAAGTGGGGATGGAGGCCACCCAGCCTCACTACAGGCAGGTAGTAATCAATAGTCTATGGGGAAGTTCTGGCCCGGGAGAGGGAGGGGGGAGGGTAGAGCACAGGCAGTCTATGGCCCACAACCTCCTGACTAGAGCAGAGCAAAAGCAGGCAAGCGCAGACCATCCGGCCTAAGGTGCTGGGGCGGCTCTAGCTTTTTTGCCGCCCCAAGCACGGCAGGCAGGCTGCCTTCGGCGGCTTGCCTGTGGGAGGTCTGCCAGTCCCGCGGCTTTGGCATACCTGCCGCCGAATTGTCGCCGAATCCACGGGACCGGCGGCCCTCCCGCAGGCAAGCCGCCGAAGGCAGCCTGACTGCCGCCCTCGCAGGGACCGGCAAGGCGCCCCCCGTGGTTTGCCGCCCCAGGCACGTGCTTGGTGCGCTGCTGTCTGGAGCCGCCACTGCTAAGGTGGGTAGACTGCCAACCCAGGGGTTAGGATGACCAGATGTCCCAATTTTATAGGGACAGTCCCGATTTTTGAGACTTTTTCTTATATAGGCTCCTATTACCCCCCACCCCCTGTCCCGGTTTTTTACACTTGCTGTCTGGTCACCCTACCAGGGGTGGGGTTGGCAGCAGTGGATAGGGAGACCTGGGCCCACCCTACTCCACTGGGTGCCAGCCCAGGGCCCTAACGGTGGCAGTAAGGGCCGGCTTTAGGACCTGCGGGGCCCGATTCCGCGGTCCGGGTCTTCGGTGGCGGAGGGGTCTGCTCCGCATCTTCTGCGGCACTGAAGGACCCCCCCGCCGCTGAAATGCCGCCGGAGCGGACCACCACTGTGTGAGCCTAAAGCACGGGGCCCTCTTAGGCGCGGGTGCGGGGCCCTCTTACCCGCGGGGCCCGATCCTGGGGAATTGGCCTAAAGCTGGCCCTGGTGACAGGGAATCCTTGGGGATTCTCATCTGTCTCCTCCGACCGCAGGGCGCAGCTCCACTCAGGGCCTAGTCTGCAGGGCCGTCCTTAGGATTTAAGGGGGCCTATGCAGTATTATTAAACTGGTGCCCCTATGCCCGACGGCAGCCCGGGGATGGGGGGGAGGTTAGGGACGAGGCAGCAAAAGATACCGCCCCCCCCGGCCTGCCTCACGGTGGTGGAGAGTCACAGTTCCCCACAGAGTCCCCCTTACCCTCTCCCTCACACAGAATGCGTGGTGCTGGCACATTCGGCTCTGTGAATACAGTCCCTGCCTAAGGAGACTGCAGTGCGCACTGGGTGTGCAGGAGCCAACCCGCTCTTACTTCCTGTCATGGGCAGTGGGTGAAGCTGCCCCTTGGGGAGGCTAGCTCCCCAGCCCACCCCTTCTGCCTGTGGCCTCGCCCATACTCCACTCCTGCTCCGCTCCAGGCCCTGCCCCAGTCCACCCAGGCCCTACCCTCTCCCCATTGTCTCCCTCCTCTCTTCCCTCCCCCATCATGCTCACCCCCTTCCAGCCAAATCCCTGAACCCAAATGAAGCAAATGATATTTGAAAAAAACACTCTTATGCAATTTCTTTCTAAAGAAAATGGGGCATGTTTTCCACTGCATGCCAGATGGTGAAGACTGGACATGCAGAAGGTACCTAATCAAAAGCACTAAACTTGGAAATAAAAAAATGTCAGTCACAGGTTTTTTGATATGCCCTGAAGTTTGTCAGATTTATTTGCAAAAACTCTGTAGTAAGGGCAAGTTGCTGAATACAACATTAAGTATGGAATACATGATGCAATTCTTCTCTGTTTTACATTTTCTTAATCAGTATTTCTAAGCTGATTTTATATTTTAAATGTACTCTTAAGCCTTCATAAAGTAATCATTCCAGATTACTACATATTTAACTCACTGAAACAAAAATATTATTTTAAATTAATCAGTCACAGAGGTTTAGTGTGTTCATAACAATGTTCATTGCTTTTAGAAAAAGGGAACACTAATTTACTTGGTGTGATCTCCATAACAAGACATGCTTATGAAATTTCACCAACTTTAAAATAGGTTTCCAAAGATTTTAGGCATAACAAAGGATGTTATATCTTACTAAGTACTGATTTTGCTGAAGGGTTCTCTTAAAACTAGTTCATCATATAGTCAGAAGTAAAGAAAGGGAAACTCTTTGTCCAGCTATCTGGAAGGAAAGGGGTGTTGTCCCTTTAAGGGCTCTCTTCAATGGGGGGGGGCATATGAAGGGAGAAAGGGATGGACAGGAAGATTTTGTAAGCAAGTTTTTTTACTATAGTAATTAAAATTAAAATGTGTATTTTAGATAAGGGTGGTCTTTTGAAGAATTTATTTAAAAAACTATGTCTGAAGATCCAAGCATTTAAGGCTGAAGATGATTTTGTATCTAAAAATCTATGCAAGGATTTTTTAGAGATGTGATTTTATAATCTTAAGGAAATCATCTGCAAACACTTGGAAGGTGGTAAGGTGATAGGGAATAGCCAGCATGGATTTGTAAAGAACAAATCGTGTCAAACCAATCTGATAGCTTTCTTTGATAGGATAACGAGTCTTGTGGATAAGGGAGAAGCTGTGGATGTGGTATACCTAGACCTTAGTAAGGCATTTGATATGGTCTTGCATGATATTCTTATCGATAAACTAGGCAAATACAATTTAGATGGGGCTACTATAAGGTGGGTGCATAACTGGCTGGATAACCGTACTCAGAGAGTTGTTATTAATGGTTCCCAATCCTGCTGGAAACGCATAACAAGTGGGGTTCCACAGGGGTCTGTTTTGGGACTGGCTTTGTTCAATATCTTCATTAACGACTTAGATATTGGCATAGAAAGTACGCTTATTAAGTTTGCAGATGATACCAAACTGGGAGGGATTGCAACTGCTTTGGAGGACAGGGTCATAATTCAAAATGATCTGGACAAATTGGAGAAATGGTCTGAGGTAAACAGGATGAAGTTTAACAAAGACAAATGCAAAGTGCTCCACTTAGGAAGGAAAAATCAGTTTCACACATACAGAATGGGAAAAGACTGTCTAGGATGGAGTACGGCAGAAAGGGATCTAGGGGTTATAGTGGACCACAAGCTAAATGAGTCAACAGTGTGATGCTGTTGCAAAAAAAGCAAACATGATTCTGGCATGTATTAACAGGTGTGTTGTGAGCAAGACACAAGAAGTCATTCTTCTGCTCTACTCTGCGCTGGTTAGGCCTCAACTGGAGTATTGTGTCCAGTTCTGGGCATCGCATTTCAAGAAAGATGTGGAGAAATTGGAGAGGGTCCAGAGAAAAGCAACAAGAATACTTAAAGGTCTTGAGAACATGACCTATGAAGGAAGGCTGAAAGAATTGGGTTTGTTTAGTTTGGAAAAGAGAAGACTGAGAGGGGACATGATAGCAGTTTTCAGGTATCTAACAGGGTGTCATAAGGAGGAGGGAGAAAACTTGTTCACCTTAGCCTCTAAGGATAGAACGAGAAACAATGGGTTTAAACTGCAGCAAGGGAGGTCTAGGTTAGACATTAGGAAAAAGTTCCTAACTGTCAGGGTGGTTACACACTGGAACAAATTGCCTAGGGAGGTTGTGGAATCTCCATCTCTGGAGATATTTAAGAGTAGGTTAGATAAATGTCTATCAGGGATGGTCTAGACAGTATTTGGTCCTGCCATGAGGGCAGGGGACTGGACTCGATGACCTCTCGAGCTCCCTTCAGGTCCTAGAATCTATGAATCTTCACCAACTCACTAATGAAATATTTTTAAAGCAAATTTTAAACTAAGGTCCTGTAGACTAACATGTTCTGAGTAAATATTACAGTAATGGACACTGGTTTTGTCAGCAAATTCAGAAACTGACAATATACACGTAGGGGTTGCCAAATGCCTGTTAAATGGGTTCATTACCACTTGAATGGCTCTTTAACAGTTTCAGTGTTGTGCTAATAGGTCTGGTAGGGTGGAAGACTTTTTCACTTTTAAGTTACTAGATCCCTTCCGGAGTAAGAGTCATCAGGCTGCAGCAGCCAGCTATGGGAGCCTGCAGGAAGGGTCAGAACAGGGATAGGAAGAGGCAGGAGGGGGACACTAAGACGCAGTGGTGCCCTAAATTTTCAGGTGCCCTAAGTAGCCTCCTATGCCTAAGGACGGCCCTGCTAGTCTGGGATCATGTTGAGATTCCAGCTCCCTAGAAGAGAAATAGAATCATAGAATATCAGGGTTGGAAGGGACCTCAGTAGGTCATCCAACCCCCTGCTCAAAGCAGGACCAATTTCCAACTAAATCATCCCAGCCATGGCTTTGTCAAGCCTGACCTTAAAAACCTCTAAGGAAGGATATTCCACCACTTCCCTAGGTAACCCATTCCAGTGCTTCACCACCCTCCTAGTGAAAAAGTTTTTCCTAATATCCAACCTAAACCTCCCCCACTGCAACTTGAGACCATTACTCCTTGTTCTCTCATCTGATACCACTGAGAACAGTCTAGATCCATCCTCTTTGGAACCCCCTTTCAGGTTGGTAGTTGAAAGCAGCTATCAAATCCCCCCTCATTCTTCTCTTCTGCAGACTAAACAATCCCAGTTCCCTCAGCCTTTCCTCATAAGTCATGTGCTCCAGCCCCCTAATAATTTTTGTTGCCTTCCGATGGACTCTTTCCAATTTTTTCACATCCATCTTGTTGTGTGGAGCCCAAAACTGGACACAGTACTCCAGATGAGGCCTCTCCAATGTCGAATAGAGAGGAATGATCACGTCCCTCGATCTGCTGGCAATGCCCCTACTTATACAGCCCAAAATTCCGGTAGCCTTCTTGGCAACAAGGGCACACTGTTGACTCATATACAGCTTCTCGTCCACTGTAACCCCTAGGTCCTTTTCTGCAGAACTGCTTCCTAGCCATTCGGTCCATAGTCTGAAACAGTGAATGGGATTCTTCCATAGATTCATAAATTCATAGATTATAGGACTGGAAGGGACCTCGAGAGGTCATAGAGTCCAGTCCCCTGCCCGCATGGCAGGACCAAATACTGTCTAGACCATCCCTGATAGACATTTATCTAACCTACTCTTAAATGTCTCCAGAGACGGAGATTCCACAACCTCCCTAGGCAATTTGTTCCAGTGTTTAACCACCCTGACAGTTAGGAACTTTTTCCTAATGTCCAACCTAGACCTCCCTTGCTGCAGTTTAAACCCATTGTTTCTGGTTCTATCCTTAGAGGCTAAGGTGAACAAGTTCTCTCCCTCCTCCTTATGACACCCTTTTAGATACCTGAAAACTGCTATCATGTCCCCTCTCAGTCTTCTCTTTTCCAAACTAAACAAACCCAATTCTTTCAGCCTTCCTTCATAGGTCATGTTCTCAAGACCTTAAATCATTCTTGTTGCTCTTCTTTGGACCCTTTCCAATTCCTCCACATCTTTTTTTAAAATGCGGCGCCCAGAACTGGACACAATACTCCAGCTGAGGCCTAACCAGAGCAGAGTAGAGCGGAAGAATGACTTCTCGTGTCTTGCTCACAACACACCTGTTAATACAGCCCAGAATCATGTTTGCTTTTTTTGCAACAGCATCACACTGTTGACTCATATTTAGCTTGTGGTCCACTATAACCCCTAGATCCCTTTCTGCCGTACTCCTTCCTAGACAGTCTTTTCCCATTTTGTATGTGTGAAATTGATTTTTCCTTCCTAAGTGGAGCACTTTGCATTTGTCTTTGTTAAACTTCATCCTGTTTACCTCAGACCATTTCTCCAATTTGTCCAGATCATTTTGAATTATGACCCTGTCCTCCAAAGTAGTTGCAATCCCTCCCAGTTTGGTATCATCCGCAAACTTAATAAGCATACTTTCTATGCCAATATCTAAGTCGTTGATGAAGATATTGAACAGAGCCGGTCCCAAAACAGACCCCTGCGGTACCCCACACGTTACGCCTTTCCAGCAGGATTGGGAACCATTAATAACAACTCTGAGTACGGTTATCCAGCCAGTTATGCACCCACCTTATAGTAGCCCCATCTAAATTCCATCCTAAGTGCAGGACTCTGCACTTGTCCTTGTTGAACCTCATCAGGTTTCTTTTGGCCCAATCCTCTAATTTGTCTAGGTCCCTCTTATATCCTATCCCTACCCTCCAGTGTATCTACCACTCCTCCCAGTTTAGTGTCATCTGCAAACTTGCTGAGAGTGCAGTCTACGCCATCCTCCAGATCATTAATGAAGATATTGAACAAAACCGGCCCCAGGACCAACCTTGGGTCACTCTGCTTGAAACCAGCTGCCAACTAGACATGGAGCCATTGATCACTACCCATTGAACCCGATGATCTAGCCAGCTTTCTATCCACCTTATAGTCCATTCATCTAGCCCATACTTCTTTAACTTGCCGGCAAGTATACTGTGGGAGACCGTATCAAAAGCTTTGCTAAAGTCAAGGAATAACACATCCACTGCTTTCCCCTCATCCACAGATCCAGTTATCTCCTCATAGAAGGCAATTAGGTTACTGAGGCATGACTGCTCTTGGTGAATCCATGCTGATTGTTCCTGATCACTTTCCTCTCCTCTAAGAGCTTCAGAATGGATTCCTTGAGGACCTGCTCCATGATTTTTCCAGGGACTGAGGTGAGGCTGACTGGCCTGTAGTTTCCCGGATCCTCCTTCTTCCCTTTTTTAAAGATGGGCACTACATTAGCCTTTTTCCAGTCATCTGGGACCTCCTCCGATCACCATGGATTTTTAAAGATAATGGCCAATGGCTCTGCAATCACATCCGCCAACTCCTTTAGCACCCTTGGATGCAGTGCATCCGGCCCTGTGGACTTGTGCTCATACAGTTTTTCTAAATAGTCCTGAACCAAACCACTTTTCTCCACTGAGGCTGGTCACCTCCTCCCCATACTGTGCTGCCCAGTGCAGCAGTCTGGGAGCTGACCTTGTTCGTGAAGACAGAGGCAAAAAAAGCATTGAGTACATTAGCTTTTTCCACATCCTCTTTCACTAGGTTGCCTCCCTCATTCAGTAAGGGGCCCACACTTTCCTTGACTTTCTTCTTGTTGCTAACATACCTGAAGAAACCCTTCTTATTACTCTTAACATCTCTTGCTAGCTGCAACTGCAAGTGTGATTTGGCCTTCCTGATTTCACTCCTGAATGCCAATATTTTTATACTTCTCCCTGGTCATTTGTCCAATCTTCCACTACTTGTATGTTTCTTTTTTGCGTTTAAGATCAGCAAGGATTTCACTGTTAAGCCAAGCTGGTCTCCTGCCGTATTTACTATTCTTTCTACACATCGGGATTTTTTTTCCTGCAACCTCAATAAGGATTCTTTAAAATACATCTGCTGCTCCCTCCAGTGTTCCAGCCCCAACTGAGCTCTGGCGTTCTCCTTTTATACTTTCTGTCCCGCCCCAGGACTTCTGGTGAGGGGGGAGTGGCAGATTTAGCCCTGCCCACCAGGGGGAGTGTAGTGGTCCCTTGCTTTCCAGCTTTGAGGAAGGCCACTCAGTCTCACTACAGTCTGCTTAACAGGCATTCTTCTGGCGTTTGTACTGTAAAAGGTTCTCCCCTCTTTTTGCCCCAATCTAATCCCTGAATATGCTGGTCTGCTCTTGGAGTCATGCCAGGCCTCGAGTCCAGTAGTTGGCACTCTAGCTCGGTGCAGCAGAGTTCTGATGCTGTTCTGGGAAGCCGCTTTAAGTCTCATTTAAATGACAAACTATTAAGAATTACTATAAACACAGCCCTCCTAATAAATTCTACAGTCAAATCAAGGTACTGAGCAGTTATGGTGGCTCCTGGATCAACTCATGGTCAGAACAAAAATCCAGTGTGTGAATTCCCTGTGACTGCCCATTATCAGTAGTTGCTGGTGAAGGCAGCTTTCAGAAGAGATAATTGACGTGTTAGCTTCCTCAGGTCAGTTCATTTGTAGGGTAAAAAGGACAGGATCCAGACAGGACATCCATCCTCCTCTCACTCCCAACGCTAAAGCTAACCACTGTAATCTTACTGTCTTGGTCTCTCAGGAGCACCCAGCATGGAGAAGTGATGATTTACTGAATGACTTGTTTTCGGTAGGCATTGCACTGGCTGAGTTAGACAACACGAGCTCTTCGGAGCAGCTGGTAGTGAAATGTGCGGCTATCATCGGGCTGACTTTCACGATTGAGCTGCTGCTCCACATCCTTCCCGAATGGACCAAGAGGAAGATGAATCAGACGCTTGCAGCCCTGGTGGATTCACACATCTTCAACTGTTTTAATAAAAGAAAGGACTCCCAGAAAGCACAATCACAGGATATGCCCTCCACAGAGTTACTTGTTTGCCCCGGGATGGTGAGACCAATTGGACAAGACTCAGGTACATGGAGCTGGCCAGAGACTGGGGGCATCAGAGTGTGCTGACATCCCACTGCTCCTTGTCTGTGTTCTTGGTGTTCTTTCCAGAGTGCTCTGTGAATCCTTCTTGTTAACATGCATAAAGTGCAGGAGCTGTCTCTAGTAGGATTTTTTTTGCCTGTAGTTTTTAGTACTTTCTTACATTGACAGTCACAGCCTACACAATGGAATCTCGCATCACACTTTGAAATAAACTCCTGAGAAGCATCTGTTTCAGGGTAATCATCAATGCCTTTTTTCTTTAAAAAAAATAAAGGAAAATTCTGTACAAAAAACTCAGCAGTTGCAGCATTAGGAATGCTATTGTAAATGAATTCAAGTCACTCCTGCGGTATCTAGAGAGACAGTTGGGTCCAGAGGATAGGAAACTGGCCTGACACTTACAGGAAACCTAAGCTCTACTTCTGGCTC
The DNA here is from genome assembly GCF_027887155.1 of Malaclemys terrapin pileata. Classification (NCBI taxonomy): domain Eukaryota; kingdom Metazoa; phylum Chordata; order Testudines; family Emydidae; genus Malaclemys; species Malaclemys terrapin. The sequence continues at coordinate 49,652,374 of NC_071508.1, read as the reverse complement.
TGCCACTGACCTGCAAGTCACTTCATCTCTCTGTGTTTCACTTTCCTGTCCCCCACTTTTCTGACTCATATGTAGATTATAAACTCCTTGGGGCAGGGATTTTCTTTTATTACGCATTTATGGAGTCCCAGGTGTTACCAGATTTGCCCATTACTTTGCGGTCTGCTCATTTATTCGGGTTACTCCTCTGGGGAAGGGGGTTCTGTAATCCTGTCAATGTGATAACTACACAAGGAGGACTAAACCAACATAACATACATGATTAAAGGTTAATACCTAAGGTAGAAAGGAAAACAGAGAGAGAGAGGCTTGAACTGGTCAGGGTTCCCAGATGATGGTGGTAGCTGAGGGTTCTGAATGCTGGAAACAGGCAGAGCCCCCAGCATGATCAGTCAGGAGATGGAGTTCCAGTGGATCTAAGCATCAGAACCCTGACTAGAGGGTGAGTAGGGATTTTTATAGAGAAAATACAATGGTTCAAGGGAGAACACTAGATTTGTTTATAGGTAAGCTGATGACTCAAGGGTTTTCTTTAGACTAGACAATAGGAGCTGATCACTCTGGGTTATGGAGTGGTGTTTTCTTCCAGGGAGCTCACAATGCAACTAGGCTGCTTCAGTATTTGGATATCAATTAAGGCTTCATTACTAGAATTGGTCTGATAACTGCTGAGCTGGGTGTGTGTGCAGGCGTAGGTTCATTAGCATCTGGAGCAGAGATTCCCAGGATGCAGTGCTTCCCTGCTTTTTCTGGTCCCAGAATTCAGTGTGGTTCCCTGTTCTCCATTCTGTAAGTAAATTGAGATGTCTTCCTGTCCCATCTTTCATGCAGATGAGGCTGGGGGAGTTGTCTTTGCTCTCCATTCTGTATGCTAATGGAGATGTCTTAATCTTGTCACCCTTGTCAGGAGGGGTCTAGGTGTGTCTCTCAACGTCCTTCACTGCTCTCTGCAAGTTTTCTTCTTCTGATGGGTTTTGCTTTAAGCAGAGGCTGGGGGGGAGAGGGTGTCTTTCATGAGTCCGGCTGGATACTGCACCCTGGTTCCCCAGGAACACAGAGGTGTCTGGTATCAAGTCCCCCCGTTGATGGGGTGCTTGCGCTGAGCGAGTATCCCCATCACATCCTTGCTCTGTGGTACCGGGTCTGATCTTCCATCCTTTGCAGCCGCCGCATTAGTCATTGTATCCAATAAACTAGCAGAATCAGACCAATTGCTAGTATAATTTGGGAACCAATGATCACCACAATGGGGTGAAGCATGATATTCAAAAGACCTGTTGCACTGGGGCTCCACCCAAGAAAAGTCTCCCACCAAGAGTGATGGCCTGTGTTTTTACCTTAATGGCAATGAGACCCATTTCCAGTGAAATGGGGGAAACCTCCTTGTAGAGCTCAGGATAGGCATTTAAATGTTGTACAGTTCATATAGGCACAGTAAACTTAATATCACAACTAACAAGGGTGGTTACATTATAGAAACAGCGATTAACATAAGGCACCATGGGTTGGACCCAATGTCCCATTAATTAATACAATATTACATCTTGTCCTTACACACACACACACACACACACATATGCTTTACCAACATAGACAATAACAGACCCCTCTTCCTGGATAACATCTAAGGAACATTGAGACTTATTCCCAGGTTACCCATTCATCCCAACCCTTATGGCTAGTTCGAATCAAGGGAGCACATGCAGGTGCAATGTGAATTTAAACCAAATTGTTGGCATGAGCTGGTCACAATGTGTGCCCTTTTAATGGAACTACCCAGTCTGGGGGACCTTGCTGAGTCAGGTCATGTCCAGCTAAAGTCCAGTTCAGCAGTTCCCAGTTTATGAGGAACCATGTGATATTCTTGCCTGCTGGTGTGATCAGAGACAGCTGCAGTTCCTCTCTGGGTAACGGAGGTGTCTGAGTTCCAATGACAATGATGACAGGTAGGGGCATGGTTGTTCCCCAAACAGCGGAGGAAACCAGGGCTACCCTGCACCTTCCGGCACCCAGGAGGCTGTCACTGGGTGTGTTTGAGGGTGTATGTCCTGTTTGAGACCACAACAGCTTACAGAAGAATGGGGTGGAGTCTGGAGTGGTCTTAGTTTCATAACAAAAATTGAGTGACTCTCCGGTGGCACTCTGCGTGCAATTGGCAATGCTTTTCCAGGGGCAACCCAAGGAGTTGCCAACAGCGTAGAACTGGTAGCGATGCTGCAGGGCCAGGGGGTTGCTCCCAATCCCATAGAATCCATGCATGTGGCGCAGCAATTTTACTTCCTGGGCTCCAGCTGACAGGCACCTCCAGAGGTTCAGAGGGATCACAGATAGAGCATAGAGCCTGGACAGCATCAGACTCCAGACACTTATGAACAGCAGGGTGCTGGTGCACTGGTGGGATGTCATGGCTCGTGTACGGGACCTGTGAGGGGGCAGAGAAGAGAGAAAAACTTCCCACACTCCCCCCGTATATACTGGGAGAGACGGGGACCAATATTACAGGGTGAACATGAAGCAGTGACCTACGTAAGGGTGGCCATAATAAGTTAAAGACTTTTCTGGCCTTTTCCTGTCTCAACATTGGGGTAGGCACTGACCAGCCCACTCGATGCATATTTTCCAATGGCTCAAAGCCGTTCCTTCTTGCTGGCCAAGAAGGGTGGCCGACAGGATGGAGAAGACAGTCTTGAGAGTCAGGTGGTTTATCCTTCCATTCTTTGAGCTGTGAAGAATGAAAACATTTCCGCCAGGGTTTTCCATTTTTCCCATTCAGGATTTCTATCTGAGAAATACTGGGGCTGGCCCGATTCACAATAGAGCTGCAGCCATCCCAGGTGTGTGTAAAGAGCTGCTTAGCAGTGACAGAGGCAGTGTTGGTTTTAGTAGGGATAGCTTCCACCCTGGATTGTTCTAAAACAAAGTCAGTGGATTCATACAAAGTTGAGAAACTTTGGCAGCTAGAAACTGAACCAAATTCCTCAGCACCTACACTGTTGCTTGCTACAGGCAAGGATTCATCCTGAGCTAACTCAATCAACCAACTTCCACACCCTTCAGTTGCAGCAAACTGCTTACAAAAGCTAGCCTGAGGTTTTACTCCTTCAGCACTTTTAGGCAATAATTCATTTCCCCCAGAAATGCTGTCCTTTCCCTTTTCAGCTAGGGGTTGCTCTACAGAAACATCTTCCTGAGCATCTTTCTGGGTTTCAGTTGAGTCCAGAATGACTTCTCAGACAACTGACATATCCTCAATCAGCATAAGCTGAGAGGCACATTCTGTCTGCTCCTCAAACAGAAGATTGGAGACAAACTCTTCCCCAGCAGATAAACTGCCATTCTTAACAGTCACCAGGTTTGGAATTTCTTCCCCTTTGTTTCCAGACAAACTTTTGGAGATTGGGATATCTCCTTCCATGGGCAAGTCATTACCCCCAACAGACACAGTCCTAAGAACACTTCCTTCCTGGGTTTTAGTTGAGTCCAGAATCACATCTGGCACAACTGACAAATCCTCAGTCAGCATAAACTGAGAGGTACTTTCTGCCTGTTCCACAGACAGAACACTGGAGACAGTTTCTCCCCCGGCAGTTAAACTGCTTTTCTGACTAGACAAACAGTTTGAACTTCCCTCCCCGTCATCACAGACCACATGGCTTTTTACAGACAAATACTGGGAGATTGGGATGGCTTTCTTAACAGGCAAATTGCCACTCCCAAGAGACAAACCATGGGAGACAGTTTCTCCCTCATACCCGTTGAGCTGAACCTGCTTAGTGGTGGGTCTCCCTTCGGAGATCCTATTCACTAGCAATTGGGCTAACATCCCTGGGTTCCCCACTGTAGCCCTCACAGTGGGTCTCCTCCATACGTCACACTGACATCTTGCGATCAGCTGGGGAGGCCTGTGGGGAACCGGGCACCCCTACTGATAGTCAGACTCCCAGAGCCTCCACTCAGAAGAGGGGACAGGGATCTGACAGGGAGTGGACGTGGGGGATGGACTCTGTACCAGAGCAGTGGGTTGTGGGGGAGCTCCCTGCATTAACTCCATTTTCCGCATGACCTGAGACAAAGCATTAAACAGGATGCTGAGGGGCTGGCGATCATATTTTCCCATATCCTCCCCTAAATTCACCAGCTCCTTCCAAATCATGTTCCTAAGGGTCTCCTTGGGTCGACGCTGCCCAGGGTTGTGGGAGGTAGGGGAATTAAGATTGGGAGGGTGCCTGGCAGAGTGAGGACCATTATTTGTAAATGTGATAGCCTGCACAGGCTCTGAGATAGTCTTTTTGCTGACTTGTCTTTTTAAGACACCAGTTTCTCGCAGCAAATCTCCTGCCTGTTTGATTTTTGCCACTAGTTCACTCCAGGTTAGGTGTTCTAAATCCACAGTTCCCATGGTCAATTTTGTCTGAGAATTTAGTCCTGCATAAGTGCTCTGTACTAATTCGTGTCCCTGATACTGGAAAGTGATAATCCCATTCTCTTCTGCATGGGGAAATGAATCAGAGAGGGCTGCCAGCATTTTCTTTCGAATTAGGTAAGCTTCTGGGGCCTCTCCTGGTTTCTGCTCTTCCATTATATACAGTTTCTTAAGGGAAGACGCAGGCAGTAATATTTTAAGAGCACTTATCCATTCCCGGGGTCCAGTGGCAGTCCGCTCCCAAGAACCTATGCCTATGTCTAGAGCATCTGCATCACAAGGAGAGGCGCATAACTGAGCCAATTGGGTTAAGTCCATGCCATCAACAGAGGGGTACATTTGCCAAACACGGGCCAGCCATGCAACGGCTGTGTCACGGTTCAGTGGCCCCAGTCTCTCAGCAATAGCCTTGGCTTGACTAGGAGACCACCTTACTACATCCGTGACCAGCTCTGTTGTGGGAAGATCAGCTCCTGCAACTATGCGCTTAACCTCCCTTGTGAAAACAGGGGCAACATTATGCCTGTGTGGCCAATTGGTGTTAAATGGGTTTTGGGGGACAGCATCAGGGGGTATCTTTGTTTTCCCAGGGAGCTCTAAATCACAATCTTCTCTCAACCTTACAGCTGCTACCACCCCCTTATGGGCACTAAGTTGGGCTTGCAATTTACTAATTTTTGCCTCACGCTCCTGATGGTCTGCTGCTGCCTTTGCTGCCCTGTTCTCTTCTGCCAAGAAGCGAGTTGCTGCTCTTGCTTCTTCTAACAGAACTTTTGTGTGTGTTAACTCTTTTCTATACTGTTCTGCATTCCTGCTTGCCTTGTCTCTCTCCTCTTGTATATCTCTGAGTACAGTCACCATTCTGAGCTTTTCTGCTATCAACTCACACCCGTCTGTCTCACATTTATTCAAACGTTGTTGTAACTGCTTTTTCTCAAGCTCTAATTCCTGCCCTCTCTTTACCATTTCAACCATGTCCAGACATGCATAAAATAATGCCCATGCAGCAGATGCATCCTTTGCACTACCACGTGACTTAAAGGTTGTGCAATACTGTTCAAAGCTCAGACTAGCTTCAGTCAGGGGATTCTCACCCTTAAAACACCCCCTTTCCCAAGGGCATTTCCCCTTTTTTATTACCCATCTCTCTAACCTGTTGGTTTTCTCCTGTCTCAAGCGAGCAGCAAAAAGGTCTTTTTCAGCCATCTCTATTTCCTTATTTCACTAATGATCCCCACCAACAGCTCTTTCTAACACCTTTACTTTGAAGACACTACTCTTAACTCCTTATTTCACAGTTCTACAGGTATTCTAAGCCCAATTCTTATCAGAAGGTTACCAAATAGTGTATGAGAGAGAGAGACTTGCTAAAGGAGCTTGCTCTGAAAAAAAGAACAGAAAGAAAGCTTACGCAGGTCTGTGCCTCAGTTTCCCCACTCCATAGCAACTACTCAACAATTACCACGTGATTAGAGTCACGTGCTGCCCGCGTATCTCCACCAATTTGTTACCAGATTTGCCCATTACTTTGCGGTATGCTCATTTATTCGGGGGAAGGGGGTTCTGTAATCCTGTCAATGTACTGTTTGTGTCATTTGTGTTTACATATGGAGCTCTACTTCTCCCTTCTGCAAGTCCCCTCCCAATGGAGCTATCTTGCAGGACCTAGGGTCCCTAGGGCTGGGTTACTCCCACCCCAGAACCAGATGAACACCCACACATACATTAACAGAGCAAGTCTGAGCAGACCAGGTCAATCAGCACTGTCAAGCTGACCCCTTATATGTCTCTGGACTCACTGTGCTGGAGGAAGCAGCACTTTCAAGCTGTCTCTCCTTATATGCCCCTGGGCTCCATGGACTGGGTCAAGCAGCACTTTCAAGCTGTTACCCTTATGCGTCCCAAATTCAGCACGTCCCTATCCCCACTCCCCCAACACAATTGTACTGGCAGTAACCTGCTCGATGAGCAAACCCCACAGTATTTTGGGCGCTGCAGGGATCTTTAGCTTAGGTAAAAGAAGCGTTGCTGTAGAGTGAATGGGGGAACTAAAAACACAAACGTAGGGTTACCATTCGTCCGGATTGCCCTGGACATGTCCGGATTTTTGAACTAAAAATAGTGTCCGGGGGGAATTTGTTAATGTCCGGACTTCCCCCCCCCCCCCATGCAGAGCACGCGCGGCTAACAGGGCAGCCGGATGGTTAGGGTGACCAGATGTCCTGATTTTATAGGGACAGTCCTGATATTTGGGGCTTTTTCTTACATAGGCACCAATTACCCCCCACCCCTTGTCCCGATTTTTCACATTTGCTATCTGGTCACCCTACGGATGGTGCCACTTACATGGGGCTCCGACAGCGAGAAAGAGTCCCTCCTCCACTTTCCCCTCCTCCCCTCTGCAGCATAGCTCACTCATTCCCTCCCTCCCTGCATTCACCTCCGGCAGTCTGGAGCTCCTCCCCCACTGCTGCCCAGCCTGCCGGGAGAACGGCTCAGACAGTTCCTGAGCAAGCTCACAGAGAGACCTTAGGCGAACCGAAGCCCAATGACAAGGGAGCCAGGGGGTCGGAGAAGGGGCAGGGAGGTTCTGGAGGGGGCAGTCAAGACACCGGGGGGAGGTTGGGAGTTCGGTGGCGGGCTTTCTGGGAGGTGTGTGGAGAAGGTTTTGGGCAGTCAGGGTACGGGTAGGGTCCTGGGGGGGCAGTTAGGGAGAGGGGTCTTAGGAGGGGGCAGTTAGGGGATAAGGAACAGGGAGGCTTAGGTAGGGGGTGGGGTTCTAGAGGGCAGTTAGGAGCAGGGGTCCCAGGAGGGGGCAGTCAGGGGACAAGGAACGGAGGGGGTTGGTAGTTCTGGGGGGGGGCTGTCGGGGCAGGAGTGGGGAGAGGGATCGGAGCAGTCAATGGGACAGGGAGCAGAGGGGTTTAGATGGGTCGGGAGTTCTGGGGGGGGCTGTCAGGGGGTGGGGAGTGGTTGGATGGGGCATGGGAGTCCCAGGGGTCTGTCTGGGGGTGGGGGTGTGGATAAGGGTTAGCAGTCAGGGTACAGGTAGGGGGTAGGGTTCTAGGGAGCCAGTTAGGATGGGGGGAGGGTCTCAGGAGGGGGCAGTCAGGGGACAAGAGGCAGGGAGGCTTAGGTAGGGGGTAAAGTCCTGGGGGGCAGTTAGGGGCAGGGGTCCCAGGAGAGGGCAGTTAGGGGACAAGGAGCGGGGGGGAGGGTTGGGAGTTCTGAGGGGGGCAGGAAGTGGGTGGGGCAGGGGCAGGGCTAGGGCAGGACAGGGGCGGGGTTAGGGCAGGGCTCCTCCCATCCTCTTTTTTGCTTGCTGAAATATGGTAACCCTACACAAACGAGTAAAGTTCAGCAAGAGAGAGAAGCAACCAACTTAACCATAGAAGTTATTATTGAATAATAGTAATAACTACACAAGGACTAAACCAACATAACATACATGATTAAAGGTTAATACCTAAGGTAGAAAGGAAAACAGAGAGAGAGAGAGAGAAAGAGGGGGGGTGTCTGTCTCCTTGCAGCACGGTGAAGTGCCTTGGTGTGCTCAATGGCAACCAGCTGCTGGGGATGAGCCAGGAGGAGATGAAAACTGTCTGCCCAGAAGAGGGGAGACGTGTCTTCTTCAAGCTCTCCGCTGTTAAATCATCCCTGGGAGTGAGTCTGCTACAGGCTTAGTAGATACACATAGCCAGCATCCCAGGGCCCTGCCTGGGCCATCACTGAACGGACTCCCCAGGGGTCTCTACAGCACTGGGAGAGGGGACTTCCCAAACATAGAGGGGGCTGGTGTCTAGGTGCAGCAGAGAGATGAGCATGGGGGAGCCTGGCTGAGGTATTCATATCTGACTTATGGGAAGGGCACAGTCTTCAAAGGTTGGGGGCTTTGGGGTTCCTTTTGAGACCCTTCAGCCCAGATCCACAAAGGTACTTACTGCCTGAGGACCAGTGTTAGGCACCCCTGCACTACAAAACCCTGCCTGGCAGCTACTGAACCCCATAGGCACCTAAGCTCACTCCAAGCCTAAATGTTTTCTGTAAAAGTTCCCTAGGCCTTTACGTTTCTGCCTCTGAGCACACCCACGGTGTCTCTCTCTAAGCTCTGGCCTAGCTCCTGTCTGCATCCCGGTGCCATCTGCAAACCCAGGGAAGGCAGGTGGAGGAGCACTAGCATAGGGGGCTGTGAGGATAAATCCACTAAGAGTGGGGTGCTTAGATCCTCTGCTGCTAGGGGCCAGAGAAGGACCAGAGCTCGTTGCCTGAAAGCTGCTGAAGATCAATAGCATAGAACTGAACCAACATGTTCAAACAAAATTTGTCCTCCCCCCCCAAAAAAAGGGGGGGCTTTCAAACCCCTGAATAAGTTTCCATTTAGAAAATTTATTTGGATAAAATAGGAAAAAACAGAGCAGCTTTTTCAGTTGATTGATTCCCCCCCATTTCATTGGTAAAATGCAATTGGTGGTGGGAGGAAAAAAACAAGTGGGGGGTGGGGCAAAGGAAGTGTCCAAAAATGTGCAGGGGAGAAGGGCACATCTATGAAGGGTTTCCTCTGAAAACTGGAGTGGCACTAACCAGCCTTTGCTTTCCACTGTGCTAGCCGTGCTGGGTACAGCCACCCTGCAAGGAGTGCTAGCCTGGCCCCTGGGCCCAGCGCTAGGACCAAGGTCTGGAACCTCAGCGCTCTGCACTTCTCTTCCTTGTTGCAGATTGGCCCTCACGATTAGCTGTCTCCTTTCTACACCATCTCTGGTCTGGCAGAAGCATCCGAGGGACAGCAGGTCTCCTAGCATCAGCCCTACTGCTCTTTGGTAAATGAAATAACCAAACAATCTTTCATTTGCTTATATAGCTGTAAAACTCAACTGAAAAGTTTTCAAAATAAATCAGTTTAAAAATGTATAGTGTGTACACTTTCTAAAAATTAAACCTACATCTATCTCTGAGTTGGGAAGAATATGTATTAAGGTTATACCAACCAACAAGAATGCACTTTTATGTAGAAATCCATGATTAAGTTGAGTCTTCCTGACTAGTGATTTAAATCAAATCCACCCTGTTCCTAGACCAGTCCATCAACATCCAGGCTAGACATAGCTTCTCTTCTTCCAGAATACTAAAGCAGATCAAGATCACTGGGCCCCTGGCAACCTGTTTACTGATGTAGCATTAAGTCTTTCACCAACAGCTGGACTTCCCTCAAACCTCTAGTTTACTAAAGCTACCTAGTTTAAATAGCATTAAGTATCTCCAGAGGAATTGGTGGGGCACAGGAAACCCTCCCCTGCAAGTTCAGATGATACCGGTCCTTGAGTTGCCAGGGCCATGGCAACCCAGCCTGGAGCATCACTCCCCCACAGGCCAGGGTCATCAGGGTAGGGCACCCAAGGAAAGTACCTATAATTGGTTGCCAGGAGACAGGGCTTTTAAGCACCAACGAGGATAGAATGGGAAACAGGCCAGAGCCTCTTCCCTTGAAGAGGATCTACAGTAACAGCAGCCCTCTAAATCCACTAGGCAACACTGACCAGCACCAACTGAGTCTCAGGCTGATGCTGTTAGTTTGGTTCACCCTAGCCACCAAGGGAGGTACATCAACAGCATGAGTCTACATGACCAGGGGTTGGGGGAAGTTCCACCTGCACCACTCCACTGACAACTGCAGAGGCATCAAAGCCAAAGCAGGATTTGGTCTTGATGCCCTGTAGGAGATGTGATGTGGTGCTGGGTACTTGGCTATTCCCAGCTTGGTTAACTGAACAGACGCGGGGAAGAGGCAGCACTGGAGAGGCTGGTTTCCTCCAGGGAGGCTACGGCAACTCAGCAAGAGGGAGCCATTGTGCAATTACTAAACATTTATTGGCTGGTCATTTCAGAGTAGGGTCACTACACACGTTTAGTGGTTGTTCCACAGAGCAATTCGCTGAAGCCGCCACTTACCATATTCAACTGTCCACCCCCTCACAACATCCGATCTGAGGGAGTCCGTACACAAACAGCAAGTGGGGGCTCTGGATTATTCCTCTCCAGCCCCTCCCTTCCACACAGATCTACTTCTTCTGGTTGCTCCATTTGGCCATCCTGTTGTTGACAGGAGTCTTCATGAAGCGGCTAGAGCTCATGTAGGCTGCGACCTTCTCCAGGGCCTGGGGGGGAGAGGGGGAAGGGGAGGAGGAGAAAGGAGAGAGCAGAGGAAGAGCCCTGAGCAGAGGGGAGACAGTCTGCTTCCCAAACCACCTCACAACACAGCCTCAACCCCCTGAAACATTAACATGAAGCCTCTTCTGGGCCACACCAAAGGGGGTCCCCCACATCCCCCGGTCAGGAGTCTGATCAGTGTTATGTCTAGCAAGTCCCTGAGGAACCAGTTATACCTGCTGGCACAGTGGGATGTTTTCTGCCCTACTTCCTTTGTGCTGCTCAAGGAGTGGCCACACCCTCAACTAGCTAGGGTTTCCCCCAGCACTGAATAGTGGTGATCCCCTGAGTGCAAAGTTGGCTCCTGTACCTCCTCCCTACAGTCCCCAGGGCAAGAGTGGCCAGAGCACATCCTCAGTTATAATATAATCCTTTAGGGACTGTTGCCTCCTGCCACAGGTTAGAGCAGCCCCATTGCTGCTCTCTGCTCTGGCCCTGGCCCAGGCCAAAGTTAGGAATCCATAACCAGCTCCCGGATACTATCTTGTACCTTGGCAGACTGGAGACTGGCCCATTGCCCCGATCCACATACAAGGACCCTCTTTTGCATCACTGAAACTATGGCAGGAGTCAGGCTGGGAGAATATAGAAAACTACTAATGGCAAGTATGGCTTTTGCTTCCTTTCTGTCCCAGCACCTATTTCCACCTGGAACCAGTGCCTGCCACTTCAGCCATTTCCACAGCAGCTCATGGCCAACAACATACAGAGCAAGGACAAAGTAGAACAGGAGCAAGTGTGCCTTGGGAATCCCAAGAGACATTGCTTAGGAGGGCTCACAGGATAGGAGTGTCCCATCCCAGCTTGCCAGTGCCACCTGAAGAGTGTCTGCCAAGATCACCAAGCAAGCGGGGCACCAAGATGTGGCTACCTCATTAGAGAAGGAGGTAGCCAGTCCCTCAGAGGCCAGCAGAGCGCCCATCAGATACATGGCCAAGGAGAGAGACGACTCTTAGAGGAAGGCCTCAGTCAGGGCTGAAGCAAATCTACAGGGCACTGGGAGGGGAAAAACCTGTGTGGTTACAGAGCAAAGAAGACTTCACTCCCTCCAGAGTTGTCTGCCCTACTGGTGCCAGAGCGGGGCAGTCTGACATCTCCATTACCACCAGAAGCACTAACAAGTACTTGTTAGCAATAGCTCTGGCAGCTGCTGTATCTGTTAGCAAATGAAATTCTTTGCCTGTTGCCCAGTTCTCTGCAAAGGAGTTAATGTTTGCAGCTGGGTTGTCCCTGGATAACCAGAGCAGTGCATTACAGGAGTCAGGGCAAACCTCACCTCAAAGCGGTCAAGAAAATCCTTCAGGTTTTGGAACTGATCCAGGCACTTGGGCTCAAACATGCGATTCTGGTCATGACAAAGTCAACAAAAGTGATCTGGAGAGAGAAGAGAGAGAGAGAGAGAGAGAGAAGTGACACAGGCCAGTCAAGTCTGTTCCCATGCCCCTCCCCCAATCACACCCCCACCATGTACCTTCTCCCCAGCAAACCACTTCCTCTTCCCCAGGAACTGAGAGAACAGCTTCAGCTTCCCAGGCAACTGCTCCAAGTAGCCAGGCTTCAGTTTCTCCTGCAGAGAGGAAGAGGGAAAGTTTTCAGAGACAGCTGTGGATTAGACCAAGGCAACCCTGTGCCCACCCAATGTACAGTAAATTCTTGTAGTGGGAAGGGCACCTGGAGTTTGCCATTGTCATAATAGGAATCTAAGGGTGAGCAGTATCATGTTTCAGGGCAGGTCACCTGTGAGGGCCAGGAAGGAATTCCCCCGGTACAGCATTATGCAAGTGACTCAGACCATTATTCACCTGCCCCTGAAGGATTAAGTATTGGGCCAGAAGCAGAATACCAGCTAAATGGACCCAATCTAGTATGGAAAATGCTGTGTGTGCCAATAGCATAGTATTGGAGTGGGATTTGTCCTGAAATCAACAAGGTCTTGTTGCAGCCCCCAGGACAGCATGGATGAACTCACAAAGTCAGGATTGAAGCAGATCATTACAAGGCTCATACGGAAATCCATGGCCTGGTTCTCCAGCATGTCCACTCGCAGCATCTCCTCCTCCGTCTCGCCACCTGGGAGACACAACAAATGTCAGAGTGCTCACCGGCAGCTACCCAGCCAAATCCCAGCCCCTTGACCATTAGTGAGGCCCAGACCTCCCCCCACCGATACTCACACAACTTGTGCTTGCGCGCAATGTACTGGAGGATGGCATTGCTCTGCGTGAGCTTGTTCTTGCCATCGATGAGGTAGGGCAGCTGGAAGGGCAGTCAGAGGCAAGGTTAGTAAGCAAGCTCTTCCTACTTCTCTGGCTCCCACACTCCCCCCTCCCTGCTACTTCTGCACAAGAACCCCACCGATACCCCAGCATTGGTCCCCACCCAGAATCCATCTTAATCAGTGAAACTCCCAAACCCACCACACCCCAAGGAAGGACCTGCCTGCCCACCCAGAGTAACTCTACATACAATTGGGAAATCCAGTCCCAGCTTCTCCTTCTCCTTAATCCACTGGCTTTTGTCATAGTCCAGAGCAGGAAGGAGAACAGAGAGGGTAGATCCCAGGCCAATGCCAACACATCCACCTAATTCCTCCCCCTAGCATCTTGGGGCAGCATGGCACACACTTGTGGTGCAGATTCTCCATGGTGCTGACCAACATCAGCTCACTGAAAGGGGAGAACATACCAGGGGCTCAGAACTCTTGAAAATCAGGTCCTAAGTCAAAGAGGGCCTGAGCCAGAATCCTTCCAGGCCAGCTCTCTCCCAGTCATCAAGTAGCCATGTCTACACAAGAAGGCTGCTTTGGTTTAAATTAAGGTGAAATTTCTAACCTGGTGAAGGTTAAACTGGTGCAAAAAGCTATGTGGCTCCCCTTTACTCTGGTTTTAAGTCATGCTAAAATGAAATACACCTAACTATAAGCCTGGTCTGAACTGAAATAAAAAAGGTCTACACAGCCCTTCACACCAGTATAGCTAAGCCAGTTTAAAAAACCCTGCACCTTAAGTTAAAACAGGTGCAGCTTTCTTTAGAACAGGTGCACAGTTTCAGGACCTGTTGTAATTTGAGTCTGCTGCCAATTAACTTGAGTCCACCCTGTTAAGTTATTGACAGAGTTGTAAATAATAAACTCAAAGTCCACTGTCAGCCAATTCAACTTGCAGTGTGTCCAAAAACTCTGGCCTGGATAACACCAGAGAGCTGTAACCAGTGTGGAACTACACCTGCTGGGAATACAGGTTAAAAGAGCCTACACCAGGTAAGAGGAAATAAGCCTTCTTGGTTTCTAGAGGGCAGTGTTGAGTACAAAACCTCTCAGCGTACTGGGACTTTATTTGGCCAATAAGAGCAGTGATCCATGCACACTTACTGCCCCCTCAGGTGAGATGGGGCAGTCCCATCAGCTCACCACAACCCTCTGCAACATGTTAGGGCACAATGCGGGGTGTTCTCAATCTAGTTGGTCTTCCTCTGCGGTTTCAGCTTGGCAGAATGTGGTGACAAGAGTTAGAATTTGGCCAGGGCATGAGAACACTAACGGTTTTTTCACACCAAGAGAAAGTGTCCTTACCACAAGTTAAAATCCTAATGACCACAGACATGGCAGTTGTAGTTTTAACTCAATCTGTTGACCAAAGACAAAGACTAGAGGGGAGTCTGGTGTTTAAGTCTACCTGCTACCTTACATTAGAACTACAACTGCCTTAACCAGGAAGTTAAGGCAACTAGAATTAGCCAGCCCAGGCGAACACATTTTGCAGGGTGACATACCCTAAATTAATACTGGTGCTCAGCGGAGCACTCAGGGGTAATGACCCAGCTTCACTGTTCACGCTGGAGGTCAGCAGTACCAAGTTCTGTCCCATCCCTGAAGAGTGAACCAACCCAACATCACTTCCCCTGATCCTACATGATCCCAACCTAAGATTGTATTGCTGCATGCAACAGATGCTAAGCAGTAGCATGGACTACAGCTGACAGATGCTATTAGAGCTACATGCAATGAGGATGTCAGAACATATACACTGACAAAGTTCCTCCTCTATCTTGGTGGGTCCTGCGCTTATTGGTGGATTTTCTTGCCTCAGCCCAGAGACCTTCCCCTCTGGTAGGGCCCACAGTCCAGGTCAATTGGGAGGTTTGGGGGAAACCCAGTCCCACCCTCTGCTCCAGATTCTAGCCCAGGGGCCTGTGGACTGCAGCTGTCTCAAGTGCCTCCTGGAACAGCTGCACAACAGCTAGAATTCCCTGGGCTACTTCCCCATGGCCTCCTCCAAACACCTTCTTTAACCTCACCATAGGACCTTCTTCTTGATGTCTGTTAATGCTTATACTCCTCAATCCTCCAGCAACACATCCTCTCACTCCCAGCTCCTTACACCCACACCACAAACTGAAGTGAGCTCCTTTTTAAACCCAGGTGCCCTGATTAGCCTGCCTTAATTGATTCTAGTAGCTTCTTGATTGGCTGCAGGTGTTCTAATCAGCCTGTTTGCTTTAATTGTTTCCAGAAAGTTCCTGATTGTTCTGGAACCTTTCCTGTTACCTTACCCAAGGAAAAGAGACCTACTTAATCTGGGGCCAATATATCTGCCTTCTATCACTCTCCTGTAGCCATCTGGTCTGACCCTGTCACAACACCTAACTGCTTGGTGCAGGATAAAATGGGGGGCTTCTCTATGGTAGCAATAGCCTAAGCCACTGGTAACAAGTGTTTAGATGCTGAACTGCCTCACAAGAGCAGCAAAGATATTTGGGGAGGTCATCTGGAGCAATTCCCTTTATGCTGAAAGCACTCAGGCACCAAGAGAATCCAGAGCACATGCCAGGGATGGAGGATTAAAAACCCAAGCTAACGAGCATGCAACTTTCTGGTGAGTTTGTTATGGGAAAATGTTCCTCGCAACAGGTAGTTTTCTAGCTGTCTTTAAAGACAGATTATTAGCACACTCACTAAATTAGATTCTAGAGAATCCAGTGCAGTGGGATTTGCTGAGAGCTAGGAGCAGGTGTTTGAGCAGACTGGTAAGACAGGACACAGTCCTGAAATGAATGAATGAAGAGTTAACTCTAAATTTCCTAGTGGCTAGGTCTAACGGCCAGACATTGGCAGATTAGCAGCCCTAGGCTGGCTCAGGCCTCATTGGTATGTTGGTTAATCCAGCTCTGACTACATGGTTTGTCAGATACCAGTCCAACAGCCAAGGACTGTGGGATCCCTTCCCTACTTCCTTAGTGTAAACATTACCCCATCAAACACCAGGTCAGCATGCAGCAGCACATGACCGTCTAGAATGCATGGCACTCCACTGAAGGAGATTCATGCAAAGAATTTCTTGTAGGGACCAGGAAGCCCTTTGCTCCCTGGAGACTCAGACTGCACAGAGCTGTGACTAGTCCAAGTCAGCCAGGCAAGAGGCCCTCACACCCACCAGCAGGCTCACTAGAGCCTTTCGCCTGGCAAGGAAAAGGGGTGTCTCCGCAGAGCTGGGAGCAGAGCTCCTACACAAACGAGCCGTTCCTGGCCCCTCAGAATGCTTTCCACTCAATGAGCTGGGGAGGGCTAGCTTTGCTCCCTGCCTGCACCACTCACCTTCCCTACAGCTGTACATCTTGTCCTCGTACACGGTGCCCGTGTATTCCAGCAGCAGTCGGATGGAGTGGACAAGCTGCAGGGAGAAGACCAGGGCAACGTGAGAGCCTGCAAGTATTAGCGTTAGAGCAGGGGGATTCCGACCTCGGGCTACAGGAGTCAAGTTAGCCATCAGCTTTACCCAGAAGAGCCACAAGGGTGTGAACTCATCATTTCATTTACTATAGTACTATATATTCATATTTAAACAGTATGGCAGGAAATATCTACAGCTTATATTATTCTCACAGCAAAATGACAGTGCAAGTATTAATTCAGCAACTACAATTGGTTAGCATAAGCATAGCATAAGCATCCTGATTGGTTAATAATTAAATCAGTATTTTAATGATGTGCTGCAAGAGCCACAGGAGACATGATAAAGAGTCACTGGCCGCCTGCAAGCCGGAGTGAGAGTCTTCCTGGTCTAATGTAATTCTTCAGCCTCAAGGGAGTTCACTGAACAAACTTCATCGTCCCTCCTCCCCCACGCCCACCCCAAAAGCAGTCTGGAAATTCAACCCCAAGAGATTCCTTTGACGAAGGTCGTGGTTTGTCTTTCAGGAGCCGGGTCACTGTGGTTGCAGCAATGAAAGGGAGCAGTGACTTCTCCTCTTTCACCAGTCAGTCCCCTCCCTGGTGACAGTCACTACAGCACTCGTCCTCAAGTGCTTAGACATCTTAGCCCATACAAAAGGCAGGTCAGTCTCCTTTGCCCCACCCCTTCCATCACACACTATCTTTGCAGGTAGGGAAACTGAGGCACAGATTAAGATCTAGTTTCTAAAGAATGGTTTCTAACTGTGGGTGCCCAATGGGTATCACCTGAAGACCAGGCCCCAGCCAAATCAAGTACTCAAACAATGGAAATAACCCTGCATGAGGCCAACAGTCCTGCCTGCGGACATATAGTCAGTGAGAGGAGCTGGATTAGAACTCACCACCACCAGAGCAGCACCCTCCCCCCAGAGGCAGGCAACTCCAGACTCACGTCAGCTCCCCCAAAACCGCTATGAGCTCCCCACCAAGGCAGGCTCGAACAAGTACAGGCAGAGCAGTTTGGTGCCCAGTGCCAGCCAAACCTCAAAACCTACCACCCCCAGCTGCACACAAGGCTTGCAAGTGTAACCGTTTTGCAATCCAGCCCTTCCCACATGGATACCGTGCAAGGCACGAGGGCTACAGTGCGCAGCACCATGTGCGTGGGAGCAGGCGATTGCATGCTCAGGTGTAAGGCCGTTTCTGCTTTCCAATGGCTTGGGACAGTTTGGGACCATCCCTGTTCTGCGTTTTCCCATTGGAGTGGGAAGGGAAATAGATAATGGAGCGAGATTCCCCCCCACCTCCAATCTTGAGTCAGAGGCTTTGGCCCTCTACCTGCCCATGGCAACGCGAGGAGCCAGTGGGGTGTGCCGGGGCCAAATAGCTTGCTGCTGCCGGCATCAGACTCCCCACTAACCCCCCAGGCTGCCCTGGACCCTATGTCCCCTTGAAGTATGGGGGCCTCCCCAAAGCACGGTAAGCCCAAACATTGGTGGAGCCAGGCCCACGTTCCTAAATATTGATGGAGCACAGGCACCATGGACCCATGTAACTCACCACCTATGAACACAGGAAACTTCCCCAACGCCAGTCCCATAGCCCCGGAGCCGCCTACAGATCCCTAGAGACCCCCTGGGCCAAAGCACAGGGACACCCTTATTTTGTTTTTCTGGGTGCTCGTCTACAGAGACTCTTGCAACAGCAGAGGGCTCTGTTGAAAACAATGCAGAAAAGCAGCAGGGGCCACATGCTCCTTTTGCTGCAAGGAGGAGCAGGTGGGCTGTATGGCATAATTAACAAGCAGGTTCCATCAATAGGGCCCAACCAAATTCATGGCCCATTTTGATCAATTTCACAGTCCTAGGATTTTTTAAAATTGCAAATTTAATGATTTCAACTCTTTAAATCTGAAGTGTCAGCATGCTGTACTTGTAGGGGTCCTGACCCAACAAGGAGTTGTGTGGAGGGGGGGGGAGGGAAGTTAGAAGTGTGTGTGTGTGTGGGGGGGTGTTGTGGTACTTCTTCAGAGCCAGTCAGCAGCACAGAATTAAGGCTGGCACAGTATGGTCTTGCCACCCTTACTTCTGCACTGCTGCTGGTGGGGAAGCTGCCTTCAGAGCTGGTTGTCCGGCCACCAGCCACCACTTGCCAGCTGCCCACCTCTGAAGGCAGCACAGAAGTAAGGGTGGCAGTATCACAAACCCCTAAAGTTACCTTGTGACCCCCTGCAGCCCCCTTTTGAGTCAGGGCACAGACAAGACCCGATTTCACAGTCAATGACACATTCTTCATGGCCATGAATTTGGTAGGGTCCCACCCACCCAGCGTCAGCAGCCTCCAGAGACATGACCCCACTCCACTAGAGAGTCAGGCCCAGGGGGAAATGAAAATAGCAGCCCCCCCTGCGCCCGGCGCTGCAGCTGGGACTCACCCCGCGGATGTCCCAGTACCCGAGAACCACCGGCATAGTGCGCTGTGCTGCTTTTCCTGCTGCTTTACGCGACTGCTCCAGTGGCTACGTCTGTCAGGGGGTCGGGACTGGAGCGCGGCGGCTGCTTTATAACCTGCCCGGCAAGGGGCGCGGCTGCCGAGCACAACCCAATGGGGAGGGGTGTGTTAAAGGGGCCGCGCCGCCCAAACCCGTAGACACGCCCCCAGGGATGTTTTATTTGAACGGGCGATTGCGGGGGAAGCAGGTTGTGGTTGCTCAGCTCTAGGCGAGGCCCCGATCCCCGCGCCACAGACTCCCAGCGGGGGGCGAACCCGCGGTGCTGCGGGGCAGAGGTTTGCACGGCGGACGCTGCAGCGCCGGGCACATGCACTCCTGAGAAGCGACCAAAAGCGCAGCCCAGCCCGGTTGCGGGGTGTTGGCGCTGCGGGGGGGGAAGGTGCCCGGGTAAAGTGGTTTCGCGTGCGAGGTGCTATTCACACGGGCCGGGCCCCGGATTCGTTCTAGCCTGGGTTTTGTTTTCAACCGGGCAGTGCCTCTTTAAATGAAGCACCGCCTGGCAGACTCTGGGGTGGAGCCTGTGCAGAGAGGGGGGACGAGGGACCCGCTGGAAAATGGCTAGAACCGCTTACGGGAGATATTGGTCTAGATGTTTATTCTGGTTGTAGGGCTGTGCTGTTAAAAGATTTAGGCTGCTCAGAGATCTATTCTGGTGCTGTATGCTGTAAAACGAGCATAAATTCTATGACGTTCATTGATAATAGTAACAAAGAGTCTGGTGGCACCTTAAAGACTAACAGATTTATTTGGGCATAAGCTTTCGTGAGTAAAAACCTCACTTCTTCGGATGCATCCGAAGAAGTGAGGTTTTTACTCACGAAAGCTTATGCCCAAATCAATCTGTTAGTCTTTAAGGTGCCACCAGACTCTTTGTTGTTTTTGTAGATACAGACTAACACGGCTACCCCCTGATAATTGATAATAGTATATGCAATTGCTGTTTTCAGAAAAAAACACTAGAGGGCAATATTACTATGAAAAAGAGAGGTCTTAGAAAGGTCCCTTTAGTTTTAAAAAAATGTATTCATTTAACTCTAATCGTATGTCTTCATTGTTCAGCTATAAAATATAATTCACAACAAAACAATTACTTCAAGTTAATGGGCCAAATTCCTCCATAGAGTATCCCCTTCAGCGATTACGGCAGAGAGGAATTTGACTCCACGTTTTCAACCTTGTCTATAGGTATTAACATTCTGGCTGGTGAATGTGCATGAAGTAGTGTTTGTGCATGTATGTGAAATTATTCCTAGGAGTGACTTTAACCTTTTTGAGGTGCGGACTACCTTTTTGTTCTGTGTTTGTACAGTGCCTAACACAATGGAGTCCTGATCCATGACTGAGGCTCCGAGGTGCTACAATAATACGAACAAAATAATAATAATGATGATGATGATGTTGCACTGGGGATTAATCTGGCCCATAACATGTATGTCACTATTATAATGGCAATCTGATAAAAGAAGCAACATTTGTCCTACCTGTTCATTAATTTTCTTAGGGATTCACTGGGCACGAGTGCCCCGCTCTGTCATGGTCTGCCTTATTGGAGATCCAGAGGTGGTTGAAACTCTTACTAGGAGATAGGCCTCTGATCAGAGCCACCTCTACAAAATTCAGCCCTAAATCTGCCCTTCCAATATTGTACAAATGCCCATTATATTAACAATATGTCAAACTATCAACGTAATGAGTCCAACCAATGATGAAACCAGCAGTTTTGTTTGAAATATTTCCTAGTGAGGTGTTAGAACAGGACAACTCTGAGAAAAGAATTTAACTTGTGGGGCTAATGCTCTTTTCAGCGTTCACTTCTTCCCCCCACTCCAGGGAAGGAGCGAGCAACATAGGGAGCCAAACAAGGCACAGCACCTCAGCCAGCACAGTAGAATCTCACTCAATCCCACCAGTTCCTGGGAAATTATTGACTAAGGGTTAGATCATCACAGGCTTCCACACAGGTGTGTAAGGAGGAAGGGGAGGGCACTGCTACCCTGAATTGTTCTACTTAAAACACGGGGAGCTTGTGTTTAACAGCAATATTGTTTTTATTTAAACATTACGTAACAAACACAACAGCAATTGATGCTGACTGCAGCCCGCACCGCCCTGCAGTCTAGAGCCCTGCCTTCCGAAATGAAGCTGGCCTTTGATCTCTGAACCTACACTCAACATACTTATACAACACTGATTGTGACTCCACAGACTCCTCCGCTTAGCTTTGCTCAGACTGGGACTCCAAGGCACAGAGTGCTGGAGACCAGGGGCTGCTCCCCAATGCTCTCACCTGTAAGTGGGTGGGTGGGAGGCAGAGAAGGACGTGAGTCCTGGCTCCCTACTTATCAGCTAGGCACGTAGGTGGGAATAAGCTGCTCTACAACAAGATGTGAGGTAACCTACTCCCACCCCAGATGTCACAATTCATTCCTTGGCCTGATCCTGAGGCAGAGCAGCTACCTAGGACAGATCATAACATTACAATCTACTCCTATGTGAGCAAACAGTGGGGAAAAAAGCAAAGGTAACGCCTCACACTCTGGCATTTTGTTTTTTGATTGACAAGGACAATTTAGTTTTTGCCGTTTATTATTCTTGATAGCATGCGAGAAAACATGCTGTAGCATGTTTCATACAAGTCACAAAGTCTTAGTAACATATGTTACTACACTAGAGAGCTGCTTCTAAATGCTGTGTGCCCTCAGCTGTTAGATCCGGAGATGCAGCCATTTTGTGGGCATGAGTGATGAGGTGGGCAGATGCATGAAGGACAAACTAGTGAGGTTTTACTATTTTTAGTACCGTGAGCAACCACGGCCTGGAGAATCTTCCGACTATAGGCTTTCTCTGCTGATGACTCCAAATGTAGCGCCATTTTGTTCAGGCAAATCTCTTGTGCACATGCGGAAGCCTTCTATATCTTGGCCTTTTGGAGTGGCTTTGATGTTGTTTGGAGATGGGAAGCCTACTTGCTTCACAAGCTTCTGATATGCATAATCTTATTCAAATAGAAGATCTGGAAACTCTTATCTTTTATCCTAGGGTTGAAAGCCAATGAAGGGAGCAAACAGCTGTTAACAGCACGTGTTCAGTAGATGGCTCTTTTGTGCCCTCAGTTCTGCTCAATGAAGTTGTAACTGTATAAGTGAGCACCTTGCATCTGTGTTATGCATCTTCTGTCTCATGAAATGGATTTGGATTAAAAAGAAGCTCACACTATGCGATGGCTCTGCCTGGATTGTCTGCATGGATTGAACCTGGACCTCCAAGCCTAAAAGCATGAGTGCCTACTGTCTAAGCTGAAGGGCCAAGGTCGATTGGTTTAGTGGCAGTAGCAGACTCCTAAATCTCCATGCAATCCAGGTGGGACAAAGAGACACAGACTGCCAGCATGTATTTAATGTATTTAATAAGTCCACGAATAAAAAGAAGATTCCCAGGTGAGATGGCCAGTAATATTGATGATGAGATCTTCATCCTGAAGCTGGACATTCCCATACATTTGTTCAGTGGGGTTAAGGTTCAGGACATAGTTTATTTCCTCACATGGAAACTGCAAACATTAGTGAGAATGCTCCACAGCACTTCTTTAGTTCTGGGGCTGTTTCTATAGCTCATGCCTAGAAGCTGACTGGTGGCTTCTTTCCTTATTACAGACTTTGATTGAACCCAGGGCTTTCAAACCTCTCAAGTACTATTAAGAAGCCATCTTGAAGCTTTTCTAGTACCCATCATCTGCAATTGTTCTTATCCATTCTTCCTGAATGATTCTGTATGACCTCTGGGGAAGAGCAGGAAGATAGTCACACACTGGACCTGCTTGTTGTGAGCCGGCTGTTCATGTTTTACCTGAATCTGTCACCCTGTGTCATCTGTTCTGTGGCCTCCTTTTGCAGTAGGAGCTGTGTGTTCTATTGCCTTGTAAGGGACTAAAGGATGCATATGGGGACACATTAGTCATTAATCTTTTAGAGACATGGGATCTTAAAACTAGAGATGGAAAAGATTGATTAGGTCATTAAGTGCATCCACCTGCCAGTGCAGTCTTCACTACAATATGTTTTCTTGTTTACACAGGATATTTTCTACATGTTGCTGCTTTAAAATAAGCAATAAGAGAACATTGTAAAACATATATTAAGGATCAGATCTTCAAAAATGGCTTCTCATTTTGGGTCCCCAACTTCAGATACTAATTTTCAGACTTGCTCACCATTTGCAACTGCAATTGAAGCAAATAGGAACTTTGGCTGGGCTGGCAGACACCTCTGAGTATTAACTTATGTAGTCGTATCTGTCTGTACTATTACCCTTGTCCTATCCACCAAACCCTATTTGCCTATTTATTAACCTATTGCATATTATCTGACTCCTAGATTGCAAGCTTTTGGGGCCAGTGAGAGAGTTGCTGTGTTATTTTCTGTATCTTGTACAATGAAACCCTGTGCATGACAGCAATAGAAATAATAACAAGAAAAATATCTGGTGCTCATTGGCTCTAAAATTTGGTACCTAAAGCAGAGGCATACAAATACAGATGCCTTTTTAGAAAAGTGGGCCTCAAAGGAATTAATAATATTCTTACCCCTCTACCTAGCAGTAACACATATCAAGGAAACCAAAACAGGCTGGCTTCCGATGGGAGGATAAATCAGTGATGTGGAGTCAGTGCAACTTGTTCATCTACATTATATACACTAGTATTTGAACAGAAGTGGGCACAAACAACATCCAGGTTATCCCTTCTTTCAGAAATCTCAGCCCAAACACTAATGCCTGGTTCCCAGGAAGCAACTCTTCCTCAGGAATTAACTCTGGATGGAGAGATTAAGGCAGACACCAGACTTTCCTGCTGTTTTCAACAGCTCCCCTCTCTCCTGCCCCCTGCCAAAGAATGGTACCATAAAGCTAACAATACACCATTTCTCCAAACAAAACTGTAGCAGTGAAGTTGGAAGCCATATATTAGTTCAGTCTCCATTTTCATACAGTCCTTGACCCTGCTGCTTAGACAACCAGCAAGTGTGTGAACTCTAATGACAGCTTTTATCTTGTAAAAATCCAGCCACTAGGTCCTTGATTGATGGTAACAACTTCTAATCTCTACTTGAGATATCCCATCTCCTAGAACTGGAAGGGACCTTGAAAGGTCATCGAGTCCAGCCCCCTGCCTTCACTAGCAGGACCAAGTACTGATTTTGCCCCAGATCCCTAAGTGGGCCCCCTTAAGGACTGAACTCTGAACCCTGGGTTTAGTAGGCCAATGCTCAAACCACTGAGCTATCCCTCCCCCCCTTGAGTAGGTTGAATACGAACCAGCTCTTTAGAGGTGAAAAGATCCATATTCTATTATTACCAATGTCACATCAGAAACAACTTTTAATTTTCATATCCAGTGTAGCCACTAGAAAATAATAAATAGAATATGTATAGCTCTCTATATGGTCAAAGAACTTTCCAGATATTCACAAATTAATCATCATCATTCTTTTATGAGGTAGGCATTATTACCCCCATTTTACAGATGGGGAAATAGAGGCAGACAAGTTGCTCCCAATGCTTTACCCTTGGTCAGAGACAGAGCTGGGATTAGGTGTCAGGAATTCCTGACTCTTAACCCTGTTATGTAGGTGGTCCAGTGAGAGCTATTACCTCAGCTACTTTGTCTCTCTCAGAACCCTGTGTTTTTTCCTATACATCACTCTGCCTCTAGATGGGTTCCCCAATGTTTATACTAGGAAAGAATAATAATGTATTTATTATTAACTAACAGTTGGCCTGATTGTGCCCTGGATATGTGTACACTCTGATTTCTTCAGGTCTGTACTCTACAGGCCCTCCACACACCAGGGATCTATGAGCAGGGAGGAACCCGGGAGTCAGCAAAGTGGGGGCATATCCAATTTAACCTGAGCATGTACTTTTACCATGGCTCCCCTGTATGCTTTGGAAACCCCATGAAGGGAGGTTGCTGGTGCTACTGGCCCCAGTGGCCAGGATCGAAGGACAGCGCTGGTAACGTAGCTCTATTGTAGCTGCCTTGCTAGGCAGCAACAGGAATATGGTAAGGCAGAGCTGGTGCAGGAGCACCTGGTCTCCAGCTAGATGACTCTGTGCATCTAGAGGGCTCTGGCGTAAAGCTTCTGCCCATTCAACACAAGGTGCAACCCACCCCCAAAAGAAAGATTTGATGAAAAGCTCATGAGGGGGATTTCTTATTGTTTCCCATCTCCCAGCTCCTGCTTTTCATGCAGAAACAGTTGCTCAAGGGCCTGTATTTTGAAGTCTGCTGCAGCAGCCTTGTATGCTCATTTCATATCATATTCAAATCCACGCTGATTTGTGAACACCAAATACATTCATTTTTGCAGTTATGAGATGTATTCTCTGTTAAGCTAATCTCTAAAGCCTGCTCACTACTTCTGGAGGATGGTGGACATGGACACATGCCCATAATTCCAAGGGATCCAGTCCCTCAGTGGCACACAGCAGCTAAAACCATACTTCAATAACAGCCTCACAATCTTTAATAGCTTAGCAGAACTTCTCGAAGGAAATACTGTCACAGTTGTGGACTGAAACTGAACTACTAGATCTACTGTGCATGACGATTCCCCTCCCCCCGAAAATGCACTGTGAACTAAGGGCTTGTCTTCATGTACAGCTGTGCCGCTAAGGTGCTTTAGTGAAGACGTTCCTACAGCAGTGGGAGAGCTTCTCCTACCGGCATAGTTAATCCACCTTCCCAAGTGGCGGTAGCTGTGGGAGAAGCTCTCTCATGGCCGTAGCGCTGTCTATGCAGGGGGTTAGGTCAGTATAAATACAGTGCTCGGGTGTGGATTTTTCACATCCCTGAGTGATGTATAAAACCAATATAGGCCAGTAAGTCACATGCATCTGTTCTAGTAGGTTGAAATTAATTAAAATATTTTGCTCAGTGGAATAAGTAGGGCAGCAGATTAACTTTCAGCTTTTCACCGCTGATAAGTCTGGATACAAACATAGGTAAAATAAATAAAATATAATAATAATATTTTGGATCTGATTCTCAGTTAAGCTAAGGCCCCTTTGCATTGTGGTGTCAATATAAAGAGACCTTAAAATGGGTGTAAGTGAACATTCAGATCCTTATGTTTATAGTGCATCTTTCACTCCAAAGGATCCCAATGCACATCATTAACTATGACTCAAATTTTGCAGTCCTGACTCAGTCTGAACTCGAGGTGGAGGGGGGAGAGCGGGAATCTCATTGAAGTCAATAAGCAAAGCAGAGCAACATAATGTGGAAAAGAAGATTCCAAGGAAGCTGCAAGAGGCATTTAAATGACCACAAGTAATTATCCCAATTTTGTCCCAGATACAGGGCTGACACTCTGTACTTTGGCAAACTCTGCCAGGGTATTCTTTTTAAGTTTATCATTAGGACTTCAGTTTTGTACCTCAGTGTAGTGTGTTTAGAGGTTTAGCCTCCAGTAGATGCTTGTGACTGTTCACATGATAAAAATCACCATATATTTTTGCACAATTGATAGTCACTTACCAGAAGATCCACAGGACTAGAATAATGGGGATGCTGCAAGTCCGAGTTGGCCTGGCCCAGCTTTGCAGGAAGTGTTCAAAGGACAGACCTGCAATTTGATTGACTCTAAAGAGGATTAGTAGTCTCTTACTTTCACAAAACCTAAAAACAAAATAATCGGAGCAGAAGGTCGGGGGAAAGAGATGTATGAACTTTAGTGCAGAGTATTCTCCTACTGGCCACATCACCATTCACATTTAGGGCCCAGCCTTTTGAACATCTGCTCCATTGCTTGACTCATATAGAACTGGAACTGATCTACATATACTCACAGAAGTACTGCTTTGGGTATATTCACAGAAACACAGATTTGTTGTAAGTTGCTGCCAGCCAATGTGTTGTAAATCATATGTTCTTTTAAAAGAGCTTTCACTGTTTTATTAAAGGAAAATCCAAGTTTGGGTCTTTCCATTTATCAGTACAGTTATCTAACATCAGAAATAAATACCGTTTTCCTTTATGAATCGAGTTACAAGATAAAGGCTGCCATTGCTGTGCATTCTGAGATTCCATCTCAATCCTCTTGAAGAGTGAGGTCCTCTCAATTCTCAAATCTGCAGAAATCTTTCCCAAAGGATATCTGTCAGAGGTGCTGTGTTGCTGTATTCAAGGCTCAATGTAAGGCCTACCTTCTCGGATCAGTCCATCCTTGCCAGTTCTAACGTCTCCTTTTCATTAATTCTTCCTAAGGGGCTCCATTTTTTTTTTTTTGCCTGTTTTAATGGATTTTTGGAATGGCTGCTTTCAATAGGCCAATTTTGTTTGTTTGTGTTACAGAAACCCATGTTTATTTAAAAAAATAAATCTAGGTGCCTCATAAAATTCAGAATAAATCAGTTAACTAGGTTGTAAGATGGCAGAATTAATGTTACTGTCTGGATTCACACTCACTGCTGCAAGAACATGTAAATTACACCTCCTTGCACCCCTGAGGTTCACTGTCCCCTGGGAGAAATTCATCTGCACTATTCTCCCTTATTGAAGAGTCCTCTGTGATTTAGTGGGGATGATGCAAATAAGGGGCTAAATAATTCTAAAAATATAACAGAGAATGAGACCCCCCTCTCTGTACTTTATACCATCCTGTGGAATTCTATAGCAGAGATGTAATGCTCTATTAAGTGCTAGAGAATGACTCCAAAAACCTAGAGAAATTTAATTACATTTTATAGTGTTTCCTGTGGGATTCCACCAGGAGAAATCCCTGACTGTGTCTTTGACATCTGTGCACACATTTCCCCTAGTCTTCACTCCATGGCACACTCTGCCAGAGTCCTCCCCACAGGCCAAGGATCTGTCAGGTGTGGGGAATCAGGCAGGGTCATGCCTGCAAGCAGGACTCCCTGGCTCATGCTACCCACTTTTGTGGCTGTACTGGCCAACTCTGGGCACCTTGTGTCGCTGCAGCTGCCTCCCACATCCTGCTCTGAGAGGCTTTTTTTTACTGCTGGGAGGCCCAGTGGCATGTGCTAGCTGAGTGGGATCTGGCAGAATCCAGAGATGAATCAGACTCTACATCAGTAAGTAGTGACTAAACATGTGGTGTCTTAGGAACAAGCATATCACTGCGCTTCACAAGCAAATGAACTGTTTAAATATAAGCCTCCTGCAAACCTCAGAGCTTAGAAGGAAATTCACGCATGCTGTGCAGAACCAGCAGAGAGTCTTCAACAAGCTGCCCATTAGTCTGCATAGGACAGTGAAGAGGGTTTCAGCGTGGACGGGATAGGCTAGGGGAAGGGCAATACTATCTATATTTACCGAGATCGAGACGATCCAACTATGCAATTGAAGTGGTACAAAGGAGCTGCTGGTGCTTTCTGATCCACTGGTGCTTTCTGATCCATAGGCTGGAATAGCAGTATGGAACCAGTGAGCCTTCAGTGCATCCCCAGAAATTGGGCCCAGAAATGGAGGGGGTAGATTTTGCCTTTCCCACCTATCCACCCACCCCTTCTCCCATATTAACCCTCATTACTCGGGCTCTTTGTGAAAGAAATGAATTTCACTTTCAAGGCCAACAATTTAGCTACCTCTGCTGGAACGATTATACTTCATGTCCCTTCATATTCAGTGTCCAAAACAATTACTTAAACATGATTAAGTATGGGCCCATTCCATGTGACTGGCTTGGTAAATATTTACACAGGTAGATCCCAGGAAACAAATTACAGAGTTATTGATTTGTCACATATTGGAAAGTGGGATTAATCAAGAGGTTTATTCTTAATGCTTTAATTATTTAAATCAACATTGCTGAGATTTGCTCGCAATGTTCTTGCCTTTCAAAGTCCAAAGTTCCGCATACGGTGTTAGTTATAATGATTTACAAGTAGTTTTCCCATCTGCTTGTCTGAATACATATCAATCACTGTTGTGACCTCAGGGTAGGTTGGTGGAACAGTAACAGCTGTAGGAGGTGATTTAGTCAACATACAGCTCTGGATGCAATATAAATACACCAAGGAGGGAAAAATTGTAGTCATGTTGATGTACGAGAAAAATATTCAGCCGATAGCCAAACATCCCAGTTTTACAAAATATAACATATTCCACTGTATACAGTCAGAAACATAGACCCTAAACTTTTCCATGTGTAAACAAAAGAAAATATTTGAAGGGTTGAAATAAACGCTTGGCCAAGTCAAGAAATGATTAGTGGCCCTGTTCAGTTGTGTGTATATAAACACACACACACACATTAGCCAAGATTTTTTAAAAAGTGACTAATTGTTTTGGTTACCTCAATTTTTGAGTGCCCAGCTTGAGACACCTTAAAGGATCCTGATTTTCAGGAAGTGCGGAGCATTCACCCTCTGAAAAATCAGGCCTCTTTACGTAAATCAAAGTGGGTACCCTCAAAACTGAGGAACCTCAAATCACTGGTCACTTTTGAAAATCTAGGCCATAATACATTATAGGAGCTCCAAGCCTTAATTCAATGTGCCTCTCAGCATGCTTTTCCAAAGTCCCTTTTTGAAAGCCGTAGAAATATTCAGACCCTGCTAGTGGTGCCAGGACTTCTTTGTCGGATGTCAGCAGCATGTATTCTTTATGTATTAGCAGTAATCCTCCAATTTTATACATTGAATTTTTCCTGTCTTGTTTCACTGAACTTAAATCAAATCCAGAACAGCTGGAGACGGGCTAAAAATCTGCATAACCATTATGTCCACCCCTGAATGCAAACCAGGGTCTTAGACAAATTGTACTCTGTATTTCAGATAATTGACTGGATTCTTTAATATTTTGCTGTGTTTAGTTACATTTCCTATGAATGATCACTTCTCTGTCTGGGAATACTTATCCAGGGCCAAACCTTGAGGAACTTACTAAGGCCTTGTCTACACTCTGAAAGCTGTACTGTTTTAACTATAGCGGTATAGTTAAAGCAGTACAACTGCCCTAGTATGGATGCAGCTATGCATGTATAAAGAGAAAGGGAATAAGCTATGATGGTATAAGGCACCTTTCTACTAATATAAATGCATCTGCTCTAGGGGTAGCACCAGTGTAACTATATCAGTTTTAAAAAAAAAAGTTCCCATTCTGGCCCTATGTATTTACTGAATGGGCTTCAGTGGGCGTTTGCCTGAGTCAGGATTGAGTGAAAGCTAAACAACTCAGCATATGGCCCACAGTAAATATGCTTTTGGTTGTTTTGGGGCTTTTTTAAGCATCAGACGCCGTGGCCTGCATTTATCTAACTGTACTTAGAGATTCCCTAATAAAACACTATTATGGTCATCCTTTTCCAAAGTAATTTTGTTATCTGATATTTTAATTTGCATCTGTACAACACTAACAGTTCTATATTGCCACTCATCATGAAGGAGCAGAAAAGGGCTTTGCAAGATAGATAACAACAGATGAAGAGAATCTTCACTCACCGGTGAAATGCAGCCCATTATGAATGGATGGCATGATATAATGAATGATATGCAACCTTCTAGGGTAGATTGTAGCAAATGTTTAACAGTGCACACCAACACTATGCAACAGTTTAAGACAGGAAGTGAAGGATACTATATCCAGTCAAAACTTAGGCCATTAGGAAAACAAGAGAAACCTAGATAGGCAGAATATTGGAGCTGGAATTTGATTACGACACTTTTGATAACATGACTGCTCTTGTAAAAAACTTACATGACCTCTAAAGATCAGGCTTAGCTTCACATCTCTTCAGAAGGACAACACCCCAAAGTAGCTCAATGCCTCGCCTAAAGATTTGTGTCACCTACTGACTCACCAACACCTTGCACCTTAGGTTTAGCCATAGAAAGCTCTCAGCCAAGTGGTAGGTCCCATTTGTTTCATTTGTGAGATCTAACTAGATCAGTGTGAAGTGGTATGTCTAGCCTTTCAGAAAAGCAATAGCCTTTTGGACTCCCCTATATAAAAGAATGACTTTGTTTGTTTTTAAATGATAGTTTCAGGAATATACTGAGTACAGTATGTGCTAAAGTGTATCACAGCCTTCCATCACAAGACCTTAAATGGAATGGTTACAAGAATCAGCATTAGCAGCAATTCTCAGCATGATGTAATTGACAAACGGTAAAGTAGGACACAGATTGAATTACAGTATAAACACATTTGCAAGACTAGTGTTCTGACCCTGGCTCTCTTTTGTTTTGAGATTATAACTCGGAGTGAGAGCGACTCTATAGCTTGTATCTATAGCTTGCTCTCTGCCCCCATGTGCAGCTAACTCCAAAATATTTTGACTTTGTTTTTCTATTGCACTCTTAGTTTTATTGCAAATAAAGTCCCTGTCTTCTCAATAACTCTTCTCTCATGAATACCGTTGCTGCTGTAACTCATTTGATAGAGCTGGTCGAAGAGTTTTTAAATCAAGATTTTGTTTTGTTTTGGACAAAAACTGATAACTTGGCCACCTGGTAAAAAGAGTTCAATAACTCCGGTGTTGCAGAGTGGCCTGTTTCCCCCTCTACTGAACCCTAATAGAATTGCAACAATATCTAGTTTGGGTTCCACATTGAACATTTCAGAGGACTGTGTTCTGCCCTCAGAACCACACCCCTTAAGGATCTGCCATCCCACACAGCAAGCCTCCAGGACGTGTCTTAACTAACTCTCCCCATTTTATGGAGCCTTTCAGGGGTGTAATAATTTGGGCTATAATTGTGTATGGGGGTTAGAGGTGTGCAGCTGAATGACTTTGCTACATTCGGGAAATATCTAATTCCAGTATTTGTGGTTTGGAAATTGTGATGTCCCTCTTTTGTGTCGTCTAATACTTGTGGCACTTTTAGACAAAGAAGAAGGCAGTAAAATGCAGAAGCAAGGTCTTGGGCCTGATTCTCCCTTCATTCATATTAGTATAACTCCATTGACTCAGATGCATTGTTCTTGATGTACATTGAGATAAGCGAGAGGAGATTTATGTCCCTTTAGCAATTGTTTCTGTTGAGAACAATCCTCTTTATTTCCATAGGGTACCTTTATTCGTTGTTTTCCTCTACAACCTGAACTGGCTAGACAGGGAGGACTTAGTGTAAAGTCTTGAAGCTGGTTCTGCTCAGGGGATATCCAGTTTTTCTGTGGATTCCTCTGGTCCTTTTCACTCTGGTGGCGAGATAGAGCAAAGGCAGTTTTGGAAGTGATAATCCTATGTGAGTGGTGGAATTCCATTCTTATTTCATTTTTTTTGTCGAGCCAGATTTAGTTTGATCTGTTTGCAGGTGGGATTGTAACACAGCACCAGGTAATGTCATCAGGAACTCTCAAAATAAATAAATACATTAACCTTGGAAGTAGATTTAGTTTCAGAGAGTTGATTCTCTCATTTCAGGAGACATTTTGTTGTATCCAACAATTTCAATGCTCAAAAGGGGGGCAGGGGGATGGGACAAAGTAGTTGGTAGAGTTTAGAGCTGTTCATAGATCTAAGATCCGTCTGTGTACCCCTATGTAATTAGGCCCCCGATTCAACAGAACATTTACACATGTGCTTAACTTTAAGCATCTGATCAGTTCCCTTGACTTCAGTGGGACTGATTGTGTGCTTAATGTTAAGCATGTGCTTAATTGCTGTGCTGAAGCACAGCCTCATTAATGACTGGACAAGTTCAGTTTTAATACCTGGATTCTGTCATAATATTAAAAACTCTGTATACAATAGAATAAGTTTTCAATGCATTTCCTAATTTGTCCTATTAGTCACCTCCATGTCTCCAACATTCTGATGAAGTAGGAAGAGTAAGCACTTTGTTCACCTTTGTATCTTGAGACCTGGTATCACCTTTGTTGCCCCATGTTTCAATTCCCCAGGGGAATAATATCCTGTGATAGATAGACCCTATTCTAGATGGAGCTCTAACAATGCTGTTCATAGCAATAGCATCACAGTCTATTCCTCTACTAATGCAATCTGGTACATTTTTGATATTTTGGCTGACGGTGTCAGTGATTGTTTCATTGAATCATTTTTCTGATCAGCATGCTTGGTAATTGTTCTATTAGGTCATATTCCCTACTATTCCTTTGCTCAATCACTTATAATTTTATGTTTGTCATCTTGAGGCTCAGCCACTAACACAAACTCAATCCTTTTATTTTTTAAAAATGATTTTACAATTCGTGAAAGATGCTGGGTTAGCAGACCAGAAGAATTAAGTCTTCTTCAGGGTTCATCAAAGCAGGCAGTGCAAACTTCCCTTTAATGCCCCAATGCTCTCCTGGAGGAACCACATACAGGGCTGAGAGGGTAGCTCATTCTTCATGCCCTTTTGATCTCTTGCCTCTCCACTGAGATTCACAAAGAGGACATCAAGTCTAATGGCAGCAATAGGCCCTGATCCAGCAAAGCACCTACTCCTGTGCTTAACTTTAAGCCATGAGTAGTCCCATTGACTTCTATGGGACTTAATCACATGTTTAAAGTTAACCTTTAGTGATGTAGATACCTGTCCACTAGCAACTGGACTGACACCACATGTTCATTTTACATGTCACCAAATGCTTATTGGATGATAACGCTGTCAGTCACTACCCAACTGAACTGAATCCCAAGCTCTGACCTACAGTACAAACAAAAGTCTTTGTATATTATCACAAAGGAGTAGCCTAAGTCATTCAGTTCCCCCAGAGCAGTGTACTAAGAATTCATTGATTCCAAGGTCAGAAGAAGGGACCATTGTGATAACCTAATCTAACCTCCTATATAGCATAGGCAATAGAACTTCTCCAAAATAATTCCTAGAGCAGATCTTTTAGAAAAACATCCAACCTTAATTTTAAAATTGCTAGTGATGAAGAATCCACTACGACCCTTGGAAAATTGTTCCAGTGGCTAACTACCCTCAGTGTAAAAAATTACGCCTAATTTCCAGTCTGAATTTGTCTAGCTTCAACTTCTAGGCATTGGATCATGTTCTCCCTTTCTCTGCTAGATTGAAGAGCCTTTGTTCTCCATATATGTGTTCCCCCATACAGATACTTATAAATAAACTAATCAAATCTCACCTTAACTTTCTCTTTGTTAAGCTAAATAGAGTTATTTTAATCTATCACAATAAGTCATGTTTTCTAATCCTTTAATGATTCTCATGGCTCATCTCTGAACCCTGTCAATTTTAATCAACATGCTTCTTGAATTATGGGCACCGGAACTGGACACAGTATACCAGCAGCAATCACACCAGTGTCAAATACAACAGTAAAATAACCTCTCTACTGCTATTCCAGATTTCTCTGGTTATGCATCCTAGGATTTCATGAGCCCTTTTGGCCACAGTATCTCCCTGGGAGCTCATGCTCAGCTGATTATCCACCATGACCCCTTAATTCTTTTGTAGAGTCTCTAGTTTCCAGGCTGGAGTACCACCATGTGTAAGTATGGCCTACATTCTTCGTTATATGATCTTGC
The DNA here is from genome assembly GCF_027887155.1 of Malaclemys terrapin pileata. Classification (NCBI taxonomy): domain Eukaryota; kingdom Metazoa; phylum Chordata; order Testudines; family Emydidae; genus Malaclemys; species Malaclemys terrapin. The sequence goes on along the minus strand of NC_071508.1, from coordinate 49,618,097 downwards.
CTCTTTACGAAGTTAGAGGGGGAAGAAATATTAATCTTCAAATTTGAGGATCTCTTCCCAACACCTGCATCAAAATAACATACACAAATAGTCTATATTGAACACTTTCCACTTATAACTACACTTTTGCATTACTCCTGAGAGAGTTTCATATCCAGCAGCTATTTTGCTTCACATTCCACAACTCTTTGTCTCACCCATTAATCTCTGATGTGGAATCTTGGCAAATGCATTTTGAAAATCTAAATGTATCATATCCACTGAGATTCCCTTATTTATTATAGCAGCAGAATCTTCAAAGAAACCTTGCAGGTCACCTAAGCATGACTTCCCCTGCCAGAGTCCACTAAAGCAATTTTAACCATATTGTGTGTGTCTCAACATATCCTTTCAGATAATTTCTGAAGTCCTGGTGCTAAGCTTCTTCCCATTCCTGCACAATGCCAAGGAGAAAACGGAGGGTGGCATGACAGGGGACATAAAATGTCCCTCTTCTCCTTCCATAGTCAACTCTGTCCTCTACCAAAACACCATGAAACCTATGGGATATGTGGAATAAAGTGACATGGCAAGGCAGGGGTCAGAAGTCAAACAGCCATTCTGAATAACATGTTCCCTTTCTTCCATGACTTATAAAGCAGGGTATTAGTTAATGCTGCCTGAAGCAGCAAGGATTTTTCCTCTGCACAATGTGATCTCCATCAGAGAAATCACAGAGCATATGCACTAACACAGTCACTAGCGGCAAGACCAGAAGTGCTGCCATTACTGAGGGTGGGCCTGAAAGGACCATCTAGCCAGAGAGCCTCATTTTTGGAGCAGGTTTTCCTCATAGGTTCCCCAACCTCCATAACTTTTTCAGGCCCCGTGTGCAATCCATCCCCACTTATCCCTTGGATTATTATATTATTATTACTAATGGAATGAATGTGGCCCAACCACAGTGTGCCAAAATCAGTGCAGAGTTTTTCATTATTTTCTTCTATTCCACGTGCTTTTATGTGGGAAGGAAACATAAGAACCTAAGAATTGGTCCTTAAGAAATGATTTCCTGATTTACCTCTTGGTCTTTGTATTGCTAATAAGGTGATAAGATGGCTATTCTTCAGCACTCAGCAATTTATCCTGAATCTAGCATGCATTTATAACTCGAAAGCTTAGAGGTTCAAACACTCTAGTAGCTTTATTGAAATGGAACTCTGCCAATTTACACCATCTGAGGGTCTGGTTCAATATGTATGTCAGGTAAATGTAAATTCTGTAAGATAATTTCTAATAACGTTGTGGATAAGTCAATGCAGCTAGACAGATCTATACCAGCTGAGGATCTGGTCCATTAAAATTCTTCATTGACTATGCAACTGCAATTCATAAATAATTAAATTGTCAACAGTTTTCTCCCACATCTTACTAGCCATATTTTACTACGACACCTCCACACCCTACATCAACATGGAATAAAATGATGGTTTGTTCATCAAAGTTAATCTCTCAGAGTTACAGTAAAGCACTTTATCCCTTGTTTGCAATAACTAGAAGTGATTAGTATTTATTCATTGTTAGGCACTGACAGTGTGCTTGCCACTGTACAAGCAAGGGAAGGAAACATGGCTCCTGCCCAAGAAGCTAAGCAATCCCTGTTTATTCTCAAGTTGTCCCATAACTGCTTCCTGTAGAGTTTCTTCTTCTGAAGCAGTTAGGTCTGGCCACTGTCGGTGGCTGGACACTTGACTAGATGGACATAGGAGTATAGGAATTGCCATACTGGATCAGACCCAAGGTCCATCCATTCTGGTATCCTGTCTCTGACAGTGATCAGCACCAGATACTTCAGAGGAAGGTGTAAGAACCCTGCAGTAGGCATCTGTAAATTAACCTGCCTCCCCACATTAGGTCTCATCTGATCTCTAATAGTTAGAGACTATCTTAATCCTGAAGCATCAGGTATAATGTCACTTCTAGAGTCTTTGTTTGCAATAAATGAATAGTAGAAATTTGGAAATTCTGGTTATCCATATAGATGTTCAACCTCTTTTTGAATCTTGATAAGTTCTTGGCCTCAAGACCAACACTGAACCAGACCAGTGGTCTGATCCACTTATGGAAAATCCCATGTTTCTAATGATTTCTCCTGTGTGTTTCATTCTACATGTTGACAGCAGCTTGTTGTGAATGGGTCATTAGAAAGCCTCAGAGGAGACAAGCATTTCCACCTGGCATCATCTTCGTTAACTGCTCTGCAAACAGCGGGCTAGATTTTCAGCTGGTGGACACTACATAACTCCACTGAAGTAATCTGAATTATAGCAGCTGAGGGTTTGACCCAGGAGATGTTATCACAATAAACCTACTGGGCAAGGTATTTCAAATGAAAGTATTATGGCTTGCCAGCACCATCCATATTCACAAACCACTTAAAATAATATATTACTTCAAGTACATTAAATTACGGTAGGCAATCTCCTCTGCAGGCAGAAGACTGGTTATTCCATAAGTTCTGAGCACAGTCCCAACTATTTGCCGGTCAATCCAATATGAAGCTTAGTATTTAAAAAAATAAATAAAAACAACAATCTGTGGTTGTCTCAGAGATACAAAATATAGGGTAAAATATCCATTAAGTCAAACTCAGCTATGAAAAGTATCTACTAAATGAAGTCTGAGAGAGTCTCCAATTTTACTCTGAAAAATCCCATTAAATAGAAAGTTTAAAATAGGCACCAGTCACAATAAGTGGAAAGTTGACTTGAGTTCAGCATGCTTGGAGCTGTAATGAGCCCTGAATGTCATGAAGTAGACTTGAACTGGTTTGTGTATGAAGCCTTAAGCATTTAACAGCATACTACTGAGGGTAATTTGAGGTCTATGCTTGTCAATGCACAAGTTCATAGATTCCAAGGCCAGAAGGCCTCTTGTGATCACCTAGTCTAACCTTCTGTATTACAGAGGCAACCGAACTTCCCCAAAATAATTCCTAGAGTATATCTTTTAGGAAAAAACATCCAATCTTGATTTAAAAATTGTCAGTGATGGAAAATTGTTCCAATGGTTAACTACTGTCACTCATTTCCAGTCTGAATTTGTCTAGCTTCAACTTCCAGCCATTAGATCATGTTATGCCTTTCTCTGCTAGATTGAGGAGTCATTATTAAATATTTGTTCCCCATGTAGGTATTTATAGATTAATCAAGTCACCCCTTAATCTTCTCTTTGTTAAGCTAAATAAATAGAATCAAAGAGCTCAGTCACTATAATGTTTTCTAATCCTTTAACCATTCTCATGGCTCTTCTCTGAACCATCTGCAATTTATCAACATCTTTCTTGAATTGTGGGCAACAGAACTGGACACAGTATTCCAGCAGCAGTCGTACCAGTGCCGAACACAGAGGTAAAATAATCTCTCTATTCCTACTTGAGATTCCTTTGTTTATGCATCCCAGAATTGCATCCCTTTTGGCCAGTTTTACATTGGGAGCTCATGTTCAGTTGATTATCCACCATGACCCCCAAATCTTTTTCAGAGTCAGTGCTTCTGAGGATAGAGCATCCCAATCTGTAAGTAGGGCCTATATTCTGTGTTCCTAGATAAATACATTTACCTTTAGCCATATTAAAATGTATATTGTTTGTTTGCACCCAGTTTACCAAGAGATCCTGATTGCTCTGAATTAGTGACCTGTTCTCTTCAGTATTGACCAGTCCCCCAATATTGGGTCCTCCGCAAACTTTATCAGTGATGATTTTATGTTTTATTCCAGGTCATTGATAAAAATGTTAAATGGCATAGGGCCAAGAACTAATGCCTGTAGGATCCCGCTGGAAACATACCTGCTCAATGACAATTCCCCACTTATAATTACAATTTGGGACCTATCAGTTAGCTAGCTTATAATACATTTACTGTGTGCCATGTTAATTTTATATCAGCCTAGTTTTAATCAAAATGTCATGTGATATCACATGAAATGCCTTACAGAAGTCAAAGTATACTATGTCAACATTATTACCTTTATCAGCCAAACTTGTAAACTCATCAAAAAGAGATATCATTAATTTGACAGGATCTGTTTTCCATAAACCCGTGTTGATTTGCATTAATTACATTACCCTCCTTTAATTCCTTATTAACTGAGTCCCATATCAGTCATTTCATTATCTTGCCTGGGATCAATGTCAGGCTTACAGGCCTATAATAACCTGGGTTATTCCAATTAATCATGTTAAAAATTGGTAACTTACCTACATTTCTGTCCCTCTCCACATATGAATGGGCCCTACTGGAGTAATTTAGAGAAAATCTCTTTGGTATGTTGACTGGGATTTTCAAAGGAGCAGGTGCCCATATCCCAGTGAATTAGTCTGCTTTACAAATCGCAGCTATTATCTTTATTTCATCAACATATGTCTTTCCAAATAGACAAGACTAAAGGATCCATACACACAAACTATTTAACACTAAGTACAATCATCCAATAGATTGTCCTGGGGGATGGGAGGAGGCATACAAAACAACATAATTACACTAGAAATGCTACATCAGCACAGCTGCAGCTCTGCCACTGAAGTGCTGTAAGCCAGATCCTTACTACACTGTGGATCTAGCAGTGTCTACACCAGGGCTTAGATTGGCTTAATTACATTGCTCAGGGCATGAAATTTTTCACTGCCCTGAGAGATGTAGTTAAGCTGACCTAACTTTGTAGTATAGACCAGCTCTATATCTCCTTGAATCAAGAATCCTGGGAAAGGCCAGTCCTGTTGATATAGTGATGAGAAGACCTTGGTACATTCTGTGGGGTGTACATCTGCCCCAGCCACATGTACTCCATGAATAATCATTACATGATGCTGAGCAATTACTAGTTTATATAATAGTTGGGCCTAATCAACAAGCAAATTGGAATGTTAGTATTTTACACCCACTTCACTTGCATTTGTAAATGACTGCACAAAGGTGCAAGATAAGGCAGGGGAGAAGGCTCAATGTATTTATATTTATTACATGGGCAGCATAAGATTGATGAGTTCCTTAGCTTCATTTCTTTGCTATTCAATGCTTCACCTTTCTAAATGATGTACACGGCTGTCACGTAGCAATTTTAACTGACTGAAACTTTTTTTCAGTGCAATTTAGAGTCTGAAATGGACCAGCACTAGAGAGAGAAAGAAACAAACAGGGGTCTAGGGACCATATTGTTCTTCACCAAACAGCTTTTCCAAACAGGAAACTATTTTAAATAAATTGACATTCTTATCATATTTAAAACTAAATAAAGAATGAAAGTTCTTTTCCTTCAGAACCATTCCCTAATTCCCCGATCAATGAGGGACATTTGTCAATAATTGCTCTGCACTGGACAATAGCATAGGATAGGCGAGAGAAGCCATTTCTGAAGAGGGTGTCTTTCTGCCCTCAGAAGATGCTGCCTTTATGTCAGGGAAGGAGGAAAGGCAAGAGGAAGCATTTTGCTGCCACGGTCACCTTCATATGTCAGAAGTTGCTACTCCAGCATCAGGGCATGAGAAAAGATGAGGGGAAGCAATTTATGGCAGGATTCCCTCTCATCCATCACCAGTTTCTATACCTGTGCCACAGAATTAAAAGGAAACGCTTTCGAGGGAACACAAAATTATTCCTAGCTAATTTCAGATTTTGCTACCGGCAGCAATATCTGTAGGGAGGCAATTTTCTGACTCTACATCACCCGCACACCTACCCCCCCCACACACACACACCCCAGCTGATTCTAGCCCATTCATTACATTGAAGGAGGCGCAATGTGACCTTTTTCCTGTATATTTCACCAAGCAGATGGAGATTTCCACTTCAGTGTCCGCAGGCAAAACCAGAAGCAAACAAATAAGCAAATAAACCCTCCCACATGATTTGCCTGGGACCAGGTTCTTGGAGAATGAAAATGTCAGACAGTCCGCCACTGCAGCAGCCACTGAAGTTGTTAATTTCAGGTTTCCAGAGAGAGGGGAGGAGCGGGGGGGGGGAAAGAGAACTAGAAACAGCTGAATAACGGGGATAGTTCCCTGCATGATCATATTAGACCTTTACCGAGCGCCGCGGAGCACAGGGGAGTATAGACACAAGGGTTGTGCAGCAGATATTGCACAGCTGTTCTTCTCTCCAGAGCACACACAGACCCCCACCGACCCCACACAGCGGGACGCCAACCCAGGGAGGAGGAGGAGGAGATTGTCATTTCGACGGATTTGCATTTCAGGTGATTGTGACTCTGTGTGTGTATGTGTGAGTCCCGTCTTCTGCATTAGGACCCAGGGAGAATTGCTCTATTCAGAGACCAATGCGCCTGCGCCGTCTTGAAGTGTCCGGAGACCGGGCTGGCTGGACTGAGCCGCTAGTTCCCTGCTGGCACCCAGCCTCCAGCACCACCTGCGAGCTCAGGGCCGGCGGCCGTGGGGTTGGGGACTGATCTCCACATCACCAGCACAAGCCACCCGAGGCAGCAGTGTTAGAGAGCCCGGCTGGATCTCCTGCTGCTGCTTGAGCCGCGGGGGATGGAGGAATAAAGGGGCTCCACCACCACTGCTATTCCCCCCCTTTGCAGTCCCCCCACTCTCTGCATAGGAGCAAACCCCCAAAGCTCAGGCGGGGAGCTGGAGCTCTGTGCGCAGCGCTGTCCGTTCAGCACCAAGCCCGGGCAGCCCCTGGGAAGCACCGCTCTGTGATCCCTCCTTCAGCAGCAGAGCAAGGACAGGCAAAGCCAGCTTGCGGGTACCGGGGCGCCTGCCGCTGCCGGCTGGACTGCTGCAGAATGTGATGTGAATCAACAAGGAGAGAGCCGAGAGGGGAGTCCCCTGCCGGATCCGTCGCTTTTGTCTGGATTCAAGATCTGCAGTTGGAGATTTTTTGTTCCCCTTCTGCTGCTTCTGTATTTCGGTGGCTTTACCTTCGCCCCCAAAGAATTGGGGTTTTTTTGGGGGGGGAGGGGTTGGGGGTTTTAAAATCAGGATCGCTGCGTCTTGACCTCCCCAACAGCAGCTACCTCTGCTTCTGTCTGTCTCTGAAGGACTTAAAGTAGAGAGAGATTTAAAAAAAAAAAAAAAAAAAAAACCCTTCATCAATAGATCTGGTCTGTGGCTGCGGCTGGGCGATAGTATCCGCCCCCTCCATCCCTTATTGTGTGTCTGTCTGTCTGCGATCCCCTTATACCTTCCTCTCCCCCCCTCCGTTTGTTTTTGGACCCTGCTGCCACCATCATCAACCCCCGCCCCCTTCCCAACTAAGAGGTTCCTTGAGCAAATGTGCAGCACTGGATTCTTTTTTGGCCACATCTAACTAAGGAAAGAACCTCCCCCCACCCCTGCACCATACCTAGGTACCTGGCAGACCTTTGCGACTGCTGTTCCTGGGGAGTGGGTGTTCTCTCCTCTCCAACCCCCGGCTTAAAATAAAACAGTACAAGAGTTTTTAACTGGAAATAAAAGGAATCTTAGGACTGCCAGCATTAATTTTCAGGGTTGCCCTTGGGGTTGTAACATTTGGAAGAAGAGGCACGAGGGGCTGACACCAGTTGGGTGCCCTTTGCCTAGGTGATTCCTGACCAGCTGGATAAATTATCAGTTTAGGTATCGATTGCAGTCAAGAAGCCACCCCCTTATGTGCTTGCTGTGTGCCGTGCTTCCTTGCATGAGTCTGCGACATGCCTAATAAGAGACGAGATGGGCCAGGGCGACGAGAGCGATCGCATCGTGATCAACGTGGGAGGGACTAGGCACCAGACTTACCGCAGCACCCTGCGCACCCTGCCCGGCACTCGGCTGGCCTGGATCGCTGAGCCCGATGCCCACAGCCACTTTGACTATGACCCACGCACAGACGAGTTCTTCTTCGACCGGCACCCGGGCGTCTTTGCCCACATCCTGAACTACTACCGCACAGGCAAGCTGCACTGCCCAGCGGATGTGTGTGGGCCTCTGTACGAGGAGGAGCTGGCCTTTTGGGGCATTGATGAGACTGATGTGGAGCCCTGCTGCTGGATGACTTACCGCCAGCACCGGGACGCCGAGGAGGCACTCGACAGTTTTGGTGGGGCACCACTGGATAGCAGTGCTGATGACGGAGATGCAGATGGCACCGGAGACTCCGGGGATGGCGAGGAAGAGCTGGAGATGACTAAACGCCTGGCACTCAGTGACTCACCAGATGGCAGGTCCGGGGGCTTTTGGAGGAGGTGGCAGCCCCGAATCTGGGCACTTTTTGAGGACCCCTATTCCTCCAGATATGCAAGGGTAAGCTATATAATCGGCACCCTAATCACCACGCTTACGTCTTTCCCAGGACAGTCTCTCACCTCAGTCCTTCTTGCTAACTTCATTATCCTCAGCACTACTGAACTAGACTCACTCTGGAGAAAACACACATGTATGGTCACCTTGAGACCTGGCCTCTAGAGCAGGTACATATGCAATCTAGAGCAGACACACATGCATGGGCCCCAGATGGCAGGTCTGGCAGTTTCTGGAGAAGGTGGTAGCCCTGCATCTGGGCACTTTTTGAGGACCCTTATTTCTCCAGATATGCAAGGGTAAACTATACAATCAGCACCCTAATCATCATGCTTACATCTTACCTAGGACAGTCCCCTCACCTCAGTCCTTGCTAGCTTCATTACCCTCGGCACTATTGCACTGCGTTCACTCTAGAGCAGACACACACGCATGGTTATATGGAGACTTGGACTCTAGAGCAGGCACACATGCATAGCCACATGTGGCTTAGGGAAGACACATGCATGGGCGCGTGGAGATGTGCATTCCAGAGCAGGGGACATGGAGACCTACACTCTAGAGCACATGCATGGACCCATGCCCTTTCTCACTTCCAGGGAGACAGGAGAGAGGTTCATTAGAGCAGGTACACAGAAGATTGAGAATGAGTTCCCTCCCCACCACCTTGCATCCAAATGGTCACAATTATACCCTACCAATCAGAAGAGGCTCCCCCTTCAATCCTCCTTGCTGATCTAGCCACTATTTCCCCTCCATGAGAAGCAGTCATTAAAACAAGCAGCGAATGTAGGAGAAAGGTTTGGGGGAGTTTCCTGGTTGTAAGGTAGCTCTCATGTATCATTTCCTTATACATGCAGTGTTAAATATTTCCCATCGTGACTCTTTGATTAATGTCCTTCAGTGTCCCTGATCCACCTAACCGCTGTTTCCTTTCCATGTGGAAAGGGAGAGGTGTTCCTTAGAACAAGGTGCATGGAGAAGGGATGTGTTTGATGGGTTTCTTGCCTGGATACTGAAGGACAGTTCCTCCTCCCTCCTGCATGCAGTTTTAATGCAAATGAATGCTGGTGTGATCCACACCATAGCTAGATGTGAGTGTGTTCTGAAACAGTCAACTGACTCCTCCAAACAGGTACCTCTGGAGCAGTGATGTATAAGGATAATCACTCATTCATATGCTAATATAGGGACTGATTCTGTCCCTGTTGAAGTTAGTGGTAAACCACTCATTGACTTCAGTGGCATCAGGTTCAACCCCTCAGGTACCTTTCTGGATAAGTGAGAGAAATGGATGCTAGATAGGAGCATGGGAAGACAGCTCAACTTGCTGTGGTCCCTATCTTACAAATGAACCGTTAAGACAACTCTTGCCAGCTGTAAATGGGCATGGCTGGTTTACTGGTGTGGGAGGATAATCAGTGTTTCATGTGTGCTTAAGGAATGAGATAAAACTAGAGGAAAAATAAATGGCTGTAGAAGGAATAAGTGGATGAAAAGGGATAGAAGGATAGAGTAGATCAATATGTGAACAGCCGGTGAAGGCTCAGCAAAGATCTCTAATGCTGAGATGCCACGTCTGCACACTCAATGAATGGGGCAGAGCCTGAGGTAGTTTCTATGCATATTCTTATGATTTTTGCTCACATACTCTTCTGAGATTTCCTGCGAAAGAAAGAAGTTAACATTTAAAAGGAGCGTCTTTAAATAGTACAGGGATTAATGAAATATTTACCACAACATAAAAGGGCAGTGTTGTTGAGCTGCAGCTTTCAAATTCCTGATATCTGCCAAGGGAACATGGAAATGGGGAGGGAAGGCTAGAGGATATCTTTCAAAAGGCTTCGTCAGCTGCCTGTAATGAACCGAAGTGTTAACACACATTGATTTTAGAAACAGCTTTCTTTTGTGGTCAGGCATGTGCTACTAAAGAGCATCCCAATAAGAAATGGAGCACCTGCCCCGTATTTTATGGCATGGCCTTAAGGCCAAACTGCCAATGTTTCCCATGGGAAATGATGCAAATGAAGAAGAGTTTGTAAAATCATCGCTAACATTTTGTCATGAAAATACTGATGTGATTTAGATGGGAGGCTGAAGTTTATGATCAACATTAAAAGACTTTGCACAACCTTGAATTCCAGTGGGATAGGACTTTCCCTTTACACTGGCTCATGGTGATAGTTCTTTTATAAGGGAATTCATGTTATTCTGCAGATATTATACAATTTAGTCATAATTATATACCCATTTCTCTGTGTTTCAACTTCTACTTGGCCTTAAAGCTGTCCTTTCCTTAAGGTATTGCTATGGATGAGACTGGAGAATTATGAATTCTAGTCATTACACAAAATTAAGGTGTACATTATACACTTAATGTTTTAAATGACAGAACCATTTAATGATCTACAATCACATATGGCATAAGCATTTTAACAACTTACATAAAGGCTATCACCACCAACACATGCACCCTGTCCATTAAGAAGACATTAAGAGACACTCAACATTTTCTAACAGAAGCAAAATGTAATGGTTGTGTGTGTAAAGGAGCTAAGGAGAGGTTGATCTATACTGTGATCATTTAATAACAGACATCACAAAATACCTCAAACTCACTATAGCTAATTAGCAGTGAAATAATCAATAGCGTCTTTAATATATGGACAGTATGCTAAAGAAGTCAATAGCAAAGTACAGTAATATAATCAGGTAACAAACACATGACTACAGTTCCATCTGAATTGTAACCAACTGTACTATTTTTTCAGTTACTCCCTATATTTTAGTCATACACCAATGCTTAAATTAATTGTTATTTTAAAAAACTAAATCATTTAAATAAGCCAATTAGAGCTTATGATATTTGTTAGTGTGAAGATGATTATTACATTTATAAATGCTTTCATGTTTTCCTATTTCACCAAAATTACATGTTTAACATGGTAGTACAAACTTACAAATTTTAATTAAAATCCTTGTAATACCCTCAAGTAAAAAAGAAAACAGTTTACAAACTGAACTATTCAGTATATATTAAAACCCCCCTATAGATCACATATAGTGACATATATAAATAGAATAACAGTTCTCTGAATAAGATCTGATACAATTATTAATTATTATCTATCAGCTTTGGCTATTTCCTCCAGGAATTATCCATGAACAAAAAATCAAAACACACAAATCTAGTCATTTTTGCAAAAACATGTATTAGTTCTTCTCTTGTGTAATCAGGGCCATATTTCAGTATAGGGACGGTTTAGGACTTGTTAGAGTAAGCAAGAGTTTGACTATTCAGTATTTGAAATGCATGATTGATCACCTAGGTCACATGCTATTGTGTCTGTTCTCAGATTGGATGTGCATTTGTAGAAAGGAGGGAAATTATGTTACTCCTGGCAAGGCTGGCTACTATGCACATCTTCATTCCCTCCCTCCACACCCCAAAAATGTCTGTGTCGCTAAAACATAAATGCCTGGTCAGTAATAGTTTACCCTATGGATTGAAAACTGGCATTTCTTTTTAAGCCTAAGAAGGGGGGGTGGGGGAAGTAGCTCACTATAGGATTGAGGGAAAATAGGGTAATGATAATCACTGGAAAAATAGAATCTACAGGCCAGATTTACAAAGGTATTTAGGTGCTTAGAAGGCAGAGAGACCAAGTGGGATTTACAAAAGCTCGTAAGCAGGTTAGATGAAATCCAATAGAAGTTAGGCACCTAACTCACTTAGGCACTTTTGTAAATTCCGGTAGGGGTCTATCCGCATCTTTATAAAACCAAATGTCTTGTAAATCTAGCCCTAAAACTAGTAAGTATAGGCAAAAAAAAAAAAATCTACATAGCAACTTTAGAGGGTCTGATTCCTAGCTGGTGTAAATCAACACAGCTCCATTGAAGTCAATGGAACTACATCAGTTTACATCAGCTGAGAGTTGGGCACTATGTGAAACAAAAGCTCTTCAGATCTACCGGGCGTTCTGATGGCATGATTGTAACAACGAGCATGGACCTCTCATAAGCATCTGTAAGACAACTTTATATATGAATTGTTAAAAACAATTTCCTAGTACTCTGCCTCTTTCCTTTTAGTTGTTTCCTTGTATAGTGTCTGAACAAGCAGCCCTTATTCAGGCAAATTCCCCATTGACTTCACTGGGAGTTTTGCCTACACAAGCACTGCAGGATTCAGTTTCCTACATCCCTAATAAGCTGGGTTGGTTTTTTTTAAACTGACAGTTGTTAACTTAGCCAATATCAGGGCATCTGGAGCTTTCAGTAGAGTTTGTGTGCATGTGCTCATGCTAGCTTTAAACTGTTTTAAACTCTTTATTAACAATGCTGAGGGCTCTTATAGCACTTCCGAATAAACATTATTGTTGCTTTTAAATAAAAGGTTTAAATAAAAGCTGGTGCAGCTATGATGGAGTTCCGTGGAAAGCAGCATTCAGCGCTTGGCTTCTAAATCCTAGACTCATACGATACTCCCTGTGAGCAGAGGTGAGCGAGGAAAATCAGCAGTTGTGAACTGGAGGAGAGACTTATGGGAAATTTATGGTAAGGGTGAGTGATGGTCCTGCATCATGCTCCCCACATTTCTTTTTGACCCCATGGAAGCCTCTGCTTACTTCCATGGGTGGTACTTGAGGAATGGGTTTCTTGTGTTAGGAAGGGGTAGATCAAAGTGGGAAGGGAGAGTGAGACCGTTCATGGAGTTGCCCTCACTTTCTCTTTGCAAACCCAAGAGGACTGTCAACCTTGTTAAACTTAAAGTAGTTCATCCTGCACCAAGAGAACCCTCCCCTGCAGGAATGTTGATGGTGCAGCAGATGATGGGGAGCACTTGACAACATGGATCCAGAAGGAGCCATACTTTCTCCATGGGGTCTGGGTGCACTAGGAGCCCTTGTTAGCTCTGGTTTCCAAAAATATCTGAAGACCCAGAGGAATCTATTCTAATCCCCCCCAAAAAACTCCAGGAGGCTCCTTAGGGAAACTCAGGGTATTCTCTTGGACCTTTTCCTTTTGTTTAATGAAGTTGCATAACGAATTATTATCATATGGCTACTGATATGGAGTGTGTGTGTGTTGCAACCATTTTACATTTTCTTCTTGTAATTAGGAATGGCCAAGTTAGAACAGCCACTGGTCCATCTAGTTCAACATCCTGCTTCCAGCCAGACACAAGACAATTAGATGACAGCCCTCATAATAAATACCTTTCCAAGTCCTGCAATGCTCTACTGGAGGGAAGAAGGGAGATTTCTTCTCAGTCACAGTTGACAATCCTAGAAGGAAGGATGGATAGTCCCTGTAACTTTATAACATAGTTGGTATAATTTTAATTAAAAAAAAATTGGGCCTCTTGAATCAACACTTGCAAGGGACCCTCTCTATGTGGATTTGTTCCTAATTAGAAGCAGGGAAGAATCAGCCACCTCCAGGGAACTGTCCCCTCCCTGGAAGAAATCCATCTGGGCATGGGGAGGGGCAAGCCAGGAAAGCAAGAGCAAAGCGTGGTGGGGAGACATGCATTATCCTTCAGACCAGCCTACAGGGGTTCCACAGAGTTCCAGCTTCTGCCTCTAGTTATATTAATTTTCCTGTAGAGCACCTTTCATGCTAAGGCCACCCTTTAAAAAGAGGTTACCAAGGGCTGCTATGGGTGGTGGCTCCTTCAGAGCATGCCCCTCTCCCCCACCTCCCTAGAAGAGTTTAAAAGAAACTGCATTAAGGGAACCCTTACAACATTATTTTCCTGCCCTGTCCCTCCCTGTGGGTTTTCCCTTGGAAGGGCTTGTCTAACCTGGTGATTAAACATCCTGAACCTTTCATTGCCCATACTTTGGTAGAAAATGATACAGGCTTATTATATTGTACACTGCATTGTAGCTTTGTAAAAAGTATTGCCTTTTAATGTTACAAGAGGTTCCCTTGTTCTTGGATTACAGCATAGACTAAATCATGGTGCGCAACAGGTTTTCGCTAATCACTCATTTACAATTCATTATTTCATACCCCTCTTTAATATCCCCTTTCAACCTTTTTCTCTCCCATCAAGGGAGCAGTTCCTGAAAATGCTTATGTAACCCACTGGTGAGTGTGTGTTATGTGTCCCACTGTATGCCCAATCCACAGAGCATGAGTCTTTTGTAGCCCTAGCTAAAGAGCTTTAGCTCAAGCTATAGCAGCTCATACCTTCAGTTCTGGAAGACCCTGGTACATTGGTCAAGATGGCAGCCATCACACTTACATATATACTCATGTGAGCTGTTCCACTGACTTCAATTATTATTTTTGTAAATCATTTATATTATGGTAGCACCCAATCAAAATTGGGGCCTCATTCTCCTGGGCACTGTATTTGCACATAGGAAGACATGGTTCCCGCTCCAAAAAGCTTACAATCTGATTTCAGTCAAGATGTCTCAAGTGGGAGGACAGATGAGGATAACAATGGTACTTCTGCATGTCTACCTCGGGTAGCTAGTGCACAACCTGACAATTCTGATTCAAGGACATTTTCTTCCCTTTGCCTATTTCCCGTCTTTTTACTGTTATTTTAAACCTCCACCCTGTTTCCATTTTTAAAACAGCCCCTGCTTCTGCTACACTCTGAGTATTTATAGTTTATTATTTATTGTTATGCTTCTGTTTCATCCTATGGGGCTATTCATGTGATTAGGGGCTGTTCATGTTATGAAGAGTTTACTGGATTGAGCCTAGAGGTTGTGACTCTATAGACCTTGCACAAACACAACTCCCATTAAAGTGCATGGCATTTCAGTGTGAGGAAGGACTCCAAGATCAGACCATCCTGCAGTACTCCTAAAACTTAATCACAGTCCCACTGCAGTCAATGGGAGGGCTTCCACTGACTTCAACTGGGTCAGATTTGGCATCTAGTTTTTTCAGTCTTTCCTCTTATGCCCCATAGCCCTAAAAATATTCTTTGCCCATACTCTGACCTTTACTATTTTGGTGTCGGTTGGAGAAAAAGCAATAAAATACTGATGTTCTGTGGTGTCACATTGTGTGTGGAAGGAAAGGCAAGAGAGATGAGATCAGTTAACTTTTATTTATAATATATTTATAGTTTATGTTCACTTTAAAGTATGATACATACAACTGATGCTTACAAATTAGTCCATACATAGTAAAATTATTTTTCCATCTACAGTCTAATATTCTAGAATATTGTTTTGCCTTCATTGCAAAAACACATATTAGATACTGAGCTGTGTACATTTATGGTGCTATTTAAGTAACAAATAATAACAAAGTGTATATGTATTGCCTCATTTTTAATGTAAGCTGAGAATTATATGAAATCAGCTACAAAGGGCCCAATCCTACTTTTACTGTAATTAATGCCAAAACTCCCATTACCTTCAAAAAGAAAGGCTAATTTGTCTGAGAGTGTTGAACAGATCATTCACAGTATATTTCTTGAATAGATACATTATGTATATTGATTCTGAAGCACTATGGCATAATATACAAATAAATCTCTCTCGGTAATTTATTGGCAGTGAAGCTGAACAAAATTTTCCAAATTATTAAAAAAAGTCTCTCAACAAAACCTTAAATACATGTACTCAAACCTATACTATTTATGCAGGCAAAAAACTCATGAAGTCAATGGGAGTTTTCCCTGCATAAGGAGTACAAGATCAGGTCTTTATTCAGACTGCAAGACTTAATTTTATGTCTGAACAATTTCTGATCAAATGACATCTGAGTGCTGTATTTAGTAAAGAGAAAGGGCAAATGGGGACTGTTAAGATTGTTAACCAGGGGCCAATCCAGCAATCCTTGAATCAAGTGCGTATTCCTTACTCATACAAATAAGGGATGTAGGATTGGGCCATATTTTGTACAGGTTTGATTTTATGCAATTCCCGTGCATTCTTGAATAAAACAACAACAGAGCAGCCATTTTGAGGTCTCTGCAACTGTACTGCAATTAGCTTCTCAGTTTCTATATCCTGCATCTAGACTGAAGGGAGAAACAACAGTATTAGAAGACTGACTTGACTTTCTCTTCTGAACACTGCATTATATAAAAATATGACACATATATATCTCCTATGTACAGCAGTTGAATGAAAAGGTTGGAGGGAATCAGTGAATTGCATGAAATAAAATAAACCCACAGTGAAATTTGAATGCTGACAGTTTTAGTGCAATTTTGATATTCCTCTTCTATGCTCATTAAGGGCCCAATCTGCCACCATTACTCACACTAAGTAGTACCTTACTCCCTGAGAAGTCCCATTTATTTCTGGGGGACTAGACACAGAATAAAGTACTACCCAACATGAGTAAAGGTAAAAAGGATCAGGCCCTAACTGATTTTCATTTGCTTCAGATAAGATTTATGAGATGTAATGGGGTTCTAATAAATCATGCTATAAAAATTATGAATAAAGCTAAATCCAAAGCTTTTTACAGTAATTGCTTATGATGTAAGACCCTTTAATAACAGCAAGTTAAAATTGCATTGTAATGACTCTGTTAAATGCAATAAATCTCTGATTTCAGCGTACTGCAGAGAGCCAGCTACATATGTGCTGCACACATTCTTAGAACGCAGGCACACTCTGCTGGCATGGCATGCTCTTATGTAATTATATTGATACTTCCCTGGCAGTGATAAATCTTACCAGAGGGCTGTTTGATTTACACTGAGAAAGGTTAGGTCAAGACAGTCATGATTTTGTGATAGCATAAAACAATTTAAAACATCTTTCTGGACTTTCATTTGAGTGATGGAAAGAGAACCTTTAAAAAAAAAAAAAAACGCCACCAACACCAGCCAGTCAGGAGAAAGCTAGTTCTTTAAGCAACAAAAACAAGATCTGCTCTAACTGAATTCTTCAATATCCCAAGGACATACGTGACTTAAATAGGCATTTCAGTCTGCATGACTGGGCAGATACATATACATTCCTTCATTTCCTGGGCCATCAACTCAACATTCACTTAAAAAGTCTTTCCAAATGGGTACAGAATTCTATCAGATGTAATAGCTCCTAGTTTCCTTAGCATCAAAGAAAACAGAAAATCATGTTCCACCAACATATAGCTACGTTCCCCATTCAAATACAGAGAGCGTGATCAGTCCAGACCATGCATTGTTTGATATGTTGTAAGGCATCTTGCCACCACCTGCCCTTAGTGTGAGAAAGCCTTGTCTGTACCTGTTGTGGATCAGTTCACAGGCTCAAACCACCAGCCTCAAACCACAAGCACTGCCTTGCAAGCCTCACGCTCTCTCTCTACTGGTTAGCAACAGGCGCACACCAACCCCTGAGTCCTCAGAGTGCCCCCAGAGTGCTCAATCCCTGTTCCCCTGAAAAGCCCCCGAAGTCTCAGAGCCACTACTCTCAAAGGAACAGTACACACCAGCTTACAAGATTCAACTCAGGATCCACACCCTTCGGAACATACAGCACTTCATATATACAGAGAGAGAGAGAAAACAAGAATAAGGGCTTGTCTACACTTACAAGTGCGGCAGTGGCACAGCTGCCCCAGTTCAGCTGCGCCATTGTAGCGCTCAGTGAAAACATTACTTACACCGGCGGGAGATTTTCCATACCCCTGAGTGACGTAGTTATACTGACATAAGTTGATAGTGTAAACCACGCCTAAGTTTATTACAGGACAGAGATTCAAGTGATAGAGTGAGAATACTGGAAACAAATGGTTATACATTAAACAAAATCACAATATGCATTCTAGAGTCTAAACTTAACTAACAAGGCATTCCCCTCTCTCTTACAAGACAGCTTACTCCACATCCTTTCCCCAACATTTTCAACCAGATTGGCTGAGACCCCTCTCATAAAATCAAGCCTGCTGGTGGCTTGTCCTCACAGATTAAATGAATGAGGCTGCTCCTCCATACCCCTTGGTTATACCCCTAAAAGTATATTGTCCTTTCTTGTAAGCAGGGCTCTTCTGTGCTGTATTACTTCTTCCTGTAAATTTCCTCCCTTAAGATTTCCCAATCCTTCATTAGCATTGGGCTAAGTCTGTAAATGGATGCCCATTGTGAGCTAGACAATACTTCATTTACATGGATACAGACAGATAGATAAAAACTTATTACATGAAAGAAAAAACTGCTTTTTGCCTTTCCATTGACCAGTCCCTAGTCACAAACCTTAAGAACATCTCCATTCACAACATCCATCCACACATTTTCCAATGGTTCTGGTGACCAGCGTGACATTGGCTTTCATTAGAGACCTTACATTACACTCTTTTGGTCCCTGTACCCTTGTGTTCCCCTGTGCCCTCCAGAGGGCATCCAGAAGTTCTTGAGTCACACCTTAGCAACAAAGAAAACATAAAGCTGCATTTCAAAAAAGAGTTCAAAAAAGAACTAGATAATTTCATGGAGGCTAGGTCCATCAATGGCTATTAGCCAGGATGGGCAGCAATGGTGTCCCTAGCCTCTGTTTGCCAAAAGCTGGGAATGGGTGACAGGGGATGGATCACTTGATGATTACCTGTTCTGTTCATTCCCTCTGGGGCACCTGGCACTGGCCACTGTCAGCAGACAGGATACTGGGCTAGATGGACCTTTGGTCTGACCCAGTAGGGCTATTCTTATGTGCTTATTTCCCATGCAAATAGAGAGAGCCCTGGTCAGTCCACATCATGTATTGTTTGATGTATTATAGAGATTTACACAAGTCAGAAAGATTTCAATTTGAAACTGAATTTCCACCAATCTATTCTATTTTATTCAGGTTCTTACACAGCCCTCCTCACCATAACATCTGAGACTCTCTGGCATTTGGATCCAGTGTTCTGGTTTGTCCAGTTATAAATTATAAAGAAAGGCTCCAGGCACAACATTAGGAATTAGATGTTCAAGAGAACTTCTAGTACATACAGGGACAAATCTTGAGAGGTGCTGAACAGCTGGAAACTGCCACTGGCATGGAGGCAGTGTGGTCTAATAGAAAGGGCACTGGAGATGGATTCAGGAGACCTGAGGTGAAATCCTGGCCCACTGAAGCGAATGGCAAAACTCACATTGACTTCCATGGGGCCATGATTTCGTCCCAGCTCTGCCACTTGTGTGAGTGACTTTGGGCAAGTCATTTCACCTCTCTATGCCCGTTTTGCCTCCCACTCTTTGTATGTTTTGTCTATTTAGACTAGGGGTAGGAACTGTCTCTGGCTTTGTGTATGTACAGCACCAAGCACCATGGGGACTACACCTTGACTGTGGCCTCTAGTCTGTACTATAATAACCACATCATCATAACCTTGGCCATTGAGCATTGGCCTGCTAAACCCAGTGTTGAGAGTTCAATCCTTGAGGGGGGCATTATGGGATCTGGGGCAAAAAACAAAACAAAACAAAAAAACTGTCAGGGACAGTACTTGGTCCTGCTAATGAAGGCAGGGGACTGGACTCAATGACCTTTCAAGGTCCCTTCCAGTTCCAGGAGATAGGTATATCTCCATAATGTGCCATCATTTTTTAAAGAAGACCTTCCCATTGCTTCTCAGCATTTTTCAGGATTTGGCCCACATGCTACACAATTGCTTTTAACTTATGTTTTCCAGACAAATCAAGCATGGCTTAACCAGCTCTTTGATACCCTAACCAGTGTCTTTTAGTGTCAGGTGTTTTTTCAGTGCAAAATAAAGGCACTTTTATATGAGTTTTGCTTAAGCAAGCAACATCGGGTGGTTGGTTGATTAGTCCTAGATGTTTATACTTTCTAAAAATCCCAAGGGTGCAAGTAGTTTTATTAAAAGAGCTTATGTTCATTTAAACCAGTATGGATTACTTGAAGTGTTAGCTATGTCTAAACAGCAATAAATCAATACCACAAAAGTGCACTCACTCTTCTTGAGAAAAGGGCATTTAGAAAGTCTGCTCCATTAAGAAACAAAATAAGTTTAATTTAGCTGCAGATGTCAGTCAGATTGCAAGAAGCAGAAGCGTTTTAGGTCCCACCTAAAATACAGATACACAGAAACTTCCTGGGAAGTAGGTAAAATTTCATCCTGTGGCTCTGGATAGCCTAGGTACGCTACATGGGTGAAATCCATGCAAGGCTTATGCACCATTCATGACCAATTTATGCCCTATTTTCACAAAGGCAGATCTTGTATTTAAGGCTGTGGCCTGGGACTCGGGAGCTCAGGGTTCAATTCCAGACTCTGCCAGAATCCCTATGTGACCTTGAGCAAATCGCAGTCTCTCTGTGCCTCAGTTCCCTAGCTGTAAAAATGGGAGTAATACCTCCTTTGGGAAGACAAACTGCTTTTGTAACCAGCCTGAATGAGGGGCGTGAAGAAGAGGGAAAGCTACTTGCACCTCCCTCCGCCCCTCAGTTCAACAGGTGGCAACAATTTGTCCCTTTATGTGAGGTGTTCATCCATTTAAACCTTCTTCCTTGTAGAGAGCAGGTACTTTTCTAATAATTCTTAATAAAATACTAAATCATAATCATAATAAAAAGAGACGATGAAGTGAACTATTTACAAGCGTTTCCCGTTTCCCAAGTTGTTTGATGAAGTACAGAACTGCACTGTCCAAGTGACAGTGTGAAACCACGGAACTTCTATTTCTCTCAGATTGTTTTGTGCTTTAATATGCACTGTTTGCCCATTGCCAGCCCTCTGCGCTAAACACACCAAACAACGTAAGCAAACTACCAAATGTCAAGGAAAAAATGACTCCTCTAACCTTGGCCTCCGTTTAGCTGACATTCACCCATAGAGCAAGATCAGTGATACCCAGACTGAGGCTCGAGAGCCACAAGTGGCTCTTTAATGCATCTCCTGCAGCTCTTTGTAGCCATGTGATATTAAAACACGGTGTGATTTAATTATTAACCAATGTAAGTTGTTACCCAATCAGGATGCTTTTACTATGTTAATAACCAATTGCAGTTGATAAAAATAATAATACTTGGTCAGTCATTTTGCTGTGAGAATAATATAAATATAAATAGTAAATGAAACGAATTCACATGACTGTGGGTCTTTTGGGTAATGTTGATCGCTAATTTGGCTCCTGAACCACTGAGGTCTAAGTATCACTGAGCAACAAGATGATCTTCATCTCAGCCAGAATCAAAACCATCTCAGCTTTGTTCACATGGGAACACAGGAATTTCCAGTTTCATTGAGACCAGTTGTCCATCTAGCCCAGTATCCTGTCTCCACTGGAAGCCAGTACTAGCTACTTCAAGGGAAGATGTAAAAAACCTCTGCACTAGGCAGTAATGGAATAACCTGTCCCCAGGGAAAATTTCTTCTTAATACTCATAATTTAAAGGTTAAAGCATGCGCATTTATATACTTTCCAAACCCTTTTTAAAAATTATTATAACCAGATATTTATGTTATCCAGATAAACAGTCTATCCTTTTTTGAATCCTGCTAACCTCTTGTCTTCAGTGACATACTGTGGCAAAGAGTTCCCCAGACTAATCAACATAACAATAAAATATATGTAAAGCAAGACAACATTTCCCAACAAGTTGGGGCCAGATCCTGTTTCCAGTGTGTTCAATGACAATTTCACTATTGACGTTAGCTGGAGCAGGCCCTGGCTTGATAGCTGAGGAGAGATATCTGTAGTGCCATGTATTTATAGTTCAGGGACTGGATAGCTCACTCGTTTGGTATCACCATGTGAATATGCTATAAATCACCAGCTCAAAGCAATTCCTTGCCAGCTGATGACTTTAGGGCATGGCACATGAAATGAGTTGTGATCTTAGTACAGTTTCTACTGGGTAGATATTTACACCACAAAGAGTTGGCATCCTAGTAAGGAGGAGATGGGCTTTTCATCCCTAGAGATTGAACAACACTCTCAGCCTTACAGGTAGGCTCCAAAGTCAGGGCAGGGACACATCAGTTAACCTGTCCTGAAGAGACTCATTTCCCAGTGCTATCATTCTGTCACCTTTCAGACACTCTGTGTAAAGGCAAGAGTCTTGGAAACCTCAGAAAGCTACTTTTGTCACAGTCATCAATATTTTATGATAACAGGAATTTTCTTTGAGTGGAAGTTGATAAATTGAATTTTTCATACTGCAAAGTGCAATGTCACCACTTTATGAAAGTGACTTCAGTGGGACTACTCCTGCTGCATAATGTTAAGCACATGAACAAGTCTTTGCAGGATCGTGGCCTTAAGGAGCACCGCCAGGGTGAGCAGAATTTGACCTTTTGCAGCACGTGCACTATAGCTATGGCATAAACAAGCACCGCACGTGCTATCACTAAATGTTGCAGTTGTTAGATTTGCAACCTGCACGGTATGCTTGTCCAAATGTTACTTAGAGAAACTATTCAGCAGGGTTGATTGCAGAAGATCCCCCTCTGCTGTCATTTATCTGCCGCTGGAGCTTTGCCATTGGATTGCAATGAAAGCAGGAGCAGCTCCTTAGTGTTACTATCTGATGTCATGTCCATTCCAGCTATAATAGAGATACAATCTTATTACAATTGAGAAGTAACAAGCACACAAGGAATCATCCTCTTTTACTGTCAAAAGAGTATCTCTGTACAGACTAGGGAGAAAACAACATTGGACAAATTTCAATTTTTAAAATGTTTTACTTATTCATTTTTTGATAATCAAGACAGAGCACGCGACCAAGTATAAGGAAGGAGAAGTGCTCACACTGTGCAAATAGAAACAGCACGCAAGACAATCTAGGGGCACAGATAAGAAATCACTCTGCACTCCAAAAATACCCTTCAGATTAGGGTAGATGAAGAATTTTAATTCAGGTTAACTCACCTTGTTTTATATATTGCAAAAGAAAGGGGAGAAAGAAGTAATATTATTTCTGTTTTAAATATCAGTGTGGCTGAAAATCAAAAATACAGCATCTGCCATCCAGTGGTTAGGATATCTGAGAGTGTGGCAAGTTTGGAAAGGATTAATGTACTCAGTCCTGCAGTCCTTACTCGGGCACAATTCCCATTGATTTCATTGTGTGGTTAGCCCAAGTAAGGACTGCAGGGTAGGGCCCCAAAGAATCCTACAACTCAATCTCATTCTTACATGCAGCTGATTTAAATGGAACAGTTAATATTTATACGAATCATTGTCAGTGTCAAGAAAGATGAAGTTTATAAAAATAACAGAATCAAATCAGTCTGAGAGTTTTAAGACTCTGGGTAAATGCCACTTTACATACTGTATTATTTATAGATCCCTCCCCCCCCCCCCAACCAATGCTGTCATCCTGTCTCTTAGAATTATTAGGAAGGCAGAAAGAAGGAATCTAAAGCAGATGTAAATGCAGGAGAAGTCTTGCTGAAAACTCCAGCATCTCTTTTGCAATTAATAGGAGGAAAGTGTGTGCAACGGTTAAAGCAGAGGGTTGGGATATAGAACTCCTGAGTTGTAGTCCTAGTTCTGCTACTGGCTGTCTAAGAGGAAATCATTTAGTATCAGAAGTATCCACTACTTTTGGGTGCCGCATTTTTTGAGCTCCTACCTTTCAGAGAACTAGGGTCGGATTTTCAAAAGCATTCAGCGTTGGCCTCTGAGGGTCTGTCTACACTGGAGTTGGAGGTGTGAATGGAGCTAGCATAGGCGTATCCACGATAGCTTTACATTTAGCTAGCATGCTAAGAATAGCTATAAAGATGCAGCCGTGTGGGCTTCAGTGCCAGGACAAGCCCACCTGGAACCCTGGGTAGGTACTCCATTATAAGCCCATGCCAGGATCCATGCCACCACATCTTCACTATTATTTTTAGCCAGGATAGCTTGATTACTGCTCATGTGGGTATGCCTACACCGGCTGCAATCACACCTCTGACTAGCGTAGACATATCCTTAGAGGCACAGCACAGAAGTTGCAGACAAGTGGGACGATGGTGGCTTTAAGCAGGGGAGCTACGTGAGTTCAGGCAGACCAAGCTGAGATGCTTGTGGGTGACAATGCCATTTAGAATCCCCGTAGTGGCATCCGCTATGCCCCCCCCAGGCCCGCCCATTAAGCCTGTGGCTGCGTTGCTCAGTTCCAGTGATTGGAAAACTCTGTCCCTGCCAAATTCAGGCTCATAAAAAGGGCCAGAGTAAGGAGGAAAATTCTGGCCCTAGGGCCCAATTTTCACAACTTCATCTGAAGTCCATGAGAGCTGTAGGTACTCAGCACCACTCAAAAATCAGGTCAGGCACCCAAGTCTGTGGATGCCTTTGGCAATTTAGGCCTCATACGCTTTGTTCAATTTACCAGTCTGGATAATGAAAATAATAATGCTAATACTTCTCTACATCACAAAGATGTCATGAGGATTAATAAGTCACCATTTCCAAAAGCACTTTAGGAATCAGCCACACAAGGATATATATGTGCAAAGTATTAATAACAAGCAAGTCCACAATAGTCAAGTCAATTAGAGTGAAATTCACCCGTGTGAAGAAAACCCAGCACAAAACACATGGCATCTCCTAATTCTTCCTTAAACCAACAAGGGCTTAAATAGGACTTAAAATTGGTGCACAGAGCTTGTGCCAAGCCCTACGCTGGGGTGAAGTTCACCTTTAATAGCAAGGAATTTGGGTAGTGAGGTCAATATTTCCTATAGATTTCTCCATGAAGAGGAATCAGGCATCATCAGGCTTCTCTAACTCAGATGACACTTTCTCTTGCTTTTATTTGTGGGAAATGACTGCCTAGGATGGAGTACTGCAGAAAGGGATCTGGGGGTCATAGTGGATCACAAACGAAATCGAGTCAACAGTGTAACACTGTTGCAAAAAAAGCAAACATCATTCTGGGATTTATTAGCAGGAGTGTTGTAAGCAAGACATGAGAAGTAATTCTTCCACTCTATTCTGCGCTGATTAGGCCTCAACTGGAGTATTGTGTCCAGTTCCGGGTGCCGCATTTCAGGAAAGATGTGGACAAACTGGAGAAAGTCCAAAGAAGAGCAACAAAAATGATTAAAGGTCTAGAAAACATGACTTACGAGGGAAGATTTAAAAAATTGGGTTTGTTTATTCTGGAGAAGAGAAGACAGAGAGGGAACATAACAGTTTTCAAGTACATAAAAGGTTGTTACAAGGAGGAGGGAGAAAAATTGTTCTCCTTAACCTCTGAGGATCGGACAAGAAGCAATGGGCTTACATTGCAGCAATAGTGGTTTAGGTTGGACATTAGGAAAAACTTCTTGTTGGGGTGGTTAAGCACTGAAATAACTTGCCTAAGGAGGTTGTGGAATCTCTGTCACTGGAGAGTTTTAAGAGCAGGTTAGACAAACACCTATCAGGGATGATCTAGATAATACTTCGTCCTGCCATGAGTGCAGGGGACTGGGCTAGATGACCTCTCAAGGTCCCTTCCAGTCCTACAATTCTATGATTCTATTTACACCAATGTGAGGCATTTTTCCTCTATTTTTCTCTTCTAGAGAACTGCATGACAGTTTGATGCAGTTACAATGACATGCAAGAAAAACTATGATCTTGGACCAAATTCTCTGTCACTGTAGATGGGTGCAGCTCCTTTGACTTCGGCAAAGATGCACCAATTTACACCAGCTTGGCCTGATGTCTCCCTTTAATGGATGTTCATGTTTTTAAAGCCTAGTTTTACAACTAAAATGCACACATACAAGTATGTGCATGATATGGTAAATTTAAACATAAGCTCCAGATAGAGCTTATGAATAGAAACATTCCTTTTTACCACACAATGATTAATCACATTACCTGAGGCAGAAATCCATGTGTTTTTTATTCAAGCAGGCCCAATCCATCAAATGTGATTTTCACTGATAGTAGCTGCAGATAGTTTGTGGCTGATGAGGGTACAGAAATGGAAACAGTAGTCCCAGGCCCTATGTCATGTTTTCACAAAGAGCAAAAACTAATGTGTGTAGGGATATGGATTTGCACACAGATGAGGAAACTTAGGTATCATCCATTGCACTGCCCTGTACATGATATTAATCACAATAGGGTAGAATTTCAGCATGGTGCATAGAGATCAAGCAGCATAACTCCCACTAATGCTAATGGGAAAACATGCTATTAAATTCACCTGCACTCTGTACTGGAAAGGTCCTTTAGCTTACTCGCAAAACAACAATTATGAATTTTTCAACTTGCTTAAAATAACACCCACTGGACACTTGCAGGCAGGAGTATGCCCATTTTCATGAGAATGTCGTCACCCTGGCCAAGTGTTAAAGTGATTAGTGATTTGGGTGCCTGACTTGGGACTCCTAAAGGGGTCCAATTTTTAGAAAGTGCTGAGCACCCACCCAGGGAAAATCAGGCCCTTTTAAGGGGTCTCAGGTCAATACACCCCAGATAACTAGTCACTTCAAAATCTTGCCCCTTGGCTTTGACATTCAGATCTTTTGGGTGCAGTTTTTTATCTGAAGTAAGATTGTTAGAATAACAATTACTCTGTGTGTATCCTACTATTTTGTCTCAGAACTAGAACTGGTCAAAAGTTTTCTAACTAACTTTTATTTAAACCAAAAAACGTTCTATTTTCCAAAGTCAGATTTTTCCCCTCAAAGAAGTGTTTATTGAAAAATTTCCCTTTTCTCTGTGAAACTGGGGGGCGGAGGGGAGTATAAAACAAAAAAATATTTTATTTTATCATTTTTCCTTTCTTCTCCCTCTTCCTTCACTTCCTTCTTTTTTCAGGGGCAAAATTAGAA
Organism: Malaclemys terrapin pileata; assembly: GCF_027887155.1. Taxonomy (NCBI): domain Eukaryota; kingdom Metazoa; phylum Chordata; order Testudines; family Emydidae; genus Malaclemys; species Malaclemys terrapin. The sequence goes on along the minus strand of NC_071508.1, from coordinate 49,591,144 downwards.
AAAAGAAAAGGAGTAGAGAGGAAGAAAGGGAGGAAAAGGGTAAGGGGAGAACAGGAGTAAAGGAAACGAAGCATCTGGGGGAGAAGAGCATTTTCTATACACATTTTTACAAAAAAAAATTTGAACAAGAAATTTCTCCAGCTCGAAATCTGCAGAAATAAAATGGCTTAAACGCTTTTTGATTTTTTTTCACTAATAATGTTTTCTATTTTTCAATCAGCTTCTACACAGAGCACACTTTTCACTGAACAGCTACAAAAATATCACAAAGTTTATAATCTTTTTAATCAGGTATGTGTGGAAACCAATTTCCACATGGATCAGGAAGATATGTGCGTGTTTTGTAAATTTCACACTTGCAAGCCTTGACCTAGCTGCATGTAGGGTGACCAGGCAGCAAGTGTGAAATATCAGGACAGGAGTGGGGGGTAATATGCACCTATATAAGACAAAGCCCCAAATATCGGGACCATCCCTATAAAACCAGGACATCTGGTCACCCTAGCTGAATGGTGTTATTACATCTTCCTCCTTGAATGATCCAAATCTCTGCTTCTGGTACTTTGCCTCTTACTCAGAGGCTGTGGTGAAAATTTTGGTTATTAGGAAACAGTAACACTAGTTTTATTTATATAGTTAATCTCCCTCCCAAAGTGTTTAGGGTGCTCTGCAGCAGAGTAATTGCAAACACAATATCATAAAAACTTCACAAGTACAGCCTCTTAAAACAGAAACACAAAAACAAATCAGACGGTCCAATTGAAATAATGGGAAGGAGGTTTAGCCATGCTAAAGACATATTAGGGAAAAGGGGGGAAATCTTTTTCTGAATGAGGAACAAAATCAGATGCATGTCAAGGGGAATGAACTCCACATTGCAGTGGCCATCACAGCAAAAAAGCAAACATGCCTGCTGAGTGCAGAAGCAATGGTTGGGATCCTGAAAGGGGGTTGGTGCATTATGTCAGATACCCAGCAGTGCAGAGTTGAGACCATCATAGGTTTTAATCTCCACATTCAGCCAATTTAAAGAAAATCCATCACTTTGCAAACAGCCAGTATAAAGAATGCAAGGTGGGGATGATGTAATCCTGGTCGTTCGAATCAGTGAGCAATCATGCCATGCATTCTGAACCTGCTGCAAGCAAAGAACAGCCTGACTAATAGCCCTTCAAAGAGGGGATCTGTAATATTAACTTTCATGGTCACAGAAGCATGTTTTGTTGTTGTAAGATTGTGACTGAATAGAGGATCGGCCTGTGCACATGAAAAATACTTGTACTATATCTGACACTTGGCTGCATTGGAAGGACATGGTCCAAGGACATTTTGGAGTTCCAGCAAACATGTTCTGATGCATTCATTTTTTCTGTGGCCCATGAAGGACAGACACCAACCTGGTAAGAAAAACGAGGCCAACTTTGTCTCCTCAAAAGCTCAAACACATACAGAGGGTCTTTGATGCTCTATGATGCCCTTTGTGCTCAGAAATCCCAAGTACAAACTATGACCTTCACCACATACCCAAGGCCCTGAATCATATTTGGAAAGATCTTAAGAGAGATTTAAAGGGAAAGGTCTTTCTCAGCAAAGACGCTGTATCTTCAGGATGCTAGGACACATCACATGTACTTGCCGTAGCTAAGAGAGAAGACAGTTATTGCCTCTGAAAGCAGAGAGATGGCAAGAGCAGCAATGTCAGCCCCAGTAAGAATTACTCCAGCGGGTTCTCATTGCAGGTGAGATCCAGAAATATATATCACACACTTGTGTATAGTTTAGCACATGGTTAGAACCAATATCATTTAAAAAACGAGTCGGGGCAATTAATTCAGGATTTATTAGCATAATGAAATGATGTGATTCATTATGAATATATGCTTATGATCTGATAGACGAGAACTTCATTGATTGCATACAGCACATACTATAGTAACAAGGAAGAGCTATGGTAACAATTGAAAGGCAGCATAGTAAGCAGGGGAGTGAAAGACAGGAACTTCCAAGTTTTAATTCTGGCACTAACTTGATACATGATCTCTGGCAAGTCACAACCTCTTGGTATTGGGTTCTCTATCTGTATAATCAGGATAATACTTATTTACCTACCTCTTAGGGGTATTGTGAGAATTACTAAGTTAATGTTGGCACAGTAACTTGGAGATATAATAGCACTACAACATATTTACTCTCAGTGTTATGTTGCTTTAAGCAGGTCAAGCAAGGACATCTTTTTATGACAGTAGGAAGAGCTAATGTTTTTTTCAAAATAAATCAGTGGCACCAGAAGGCAGCTTTTATCTTTACTTCATTCAGAATATTCAGCACCCCTACAATAGAGAAACTGACAACAAACAAGAAAGCAAAGCCTACAGCAATTCAGGTATGTTAATCATAGGAACATTTAAGATTATGCCTATAATACCTTCTCCCAAACCACAGTTCAAACTTAAGGAAGTCTCTTTGCCTCACATACAGGAAGAATCACTGTAGCAAGATATTCCATGTGCAACCGAACTCTACATGACAAGATCATTGATAAGTCTATTAAACCATATCTCACTGGGAGATGAGAAAGGAAGAAAGAAGTCAGGGAAATGGGATACACAGAAGAAGATCCACTTATCTTGTCTAACCATAGGGAAATTATTGCCTGTATATCTGGATATTTTAAACTCAGACACAAAATAAAGAAGAACAGGACTCTGTTCATGCCATATGTTGTCTGCCTTCATAGTTGCAGCTGGACTAGTTTAGAGGAGTCCCATGAGACTAAAAAAATTTCTTCCTGAGTGTACTGACCCAGCTTCTGCTGTGGCCTATAGGAACGGAACAGAGATTTCAGGTTCAGGGAACACTATAGAAACAATCAATTTGTGCCTGAATCATCAAAACCCATGATTGTCTGGCTATACTGAAAAAAGGACAGGAGACACTTGACATGGGTTTAATCAGGCCGCACATTTATTATTAGTAGTCTGGGACCACTCAGCAGATAAAAGTGTACAATGCAGGTAACTCCATGTTTATTCCATAATTATCTGGGGGCTTTTACCAGCTCCCCCTTTTTTCCATCCAGGTCCCTCTAGCGAATTCATTGCTGGGATCTTACCATCCACCCTCCACCTCGTAGGAGGATTAAGGAGGCTATAATAATGGGGGTTGGCTCCCTCCATACCAATCATAGGAGTCCCCAACTACCCCCCATTTGCTCCTGTTGGAGAAAAACAGAGTTTTTACTTTTTTGTTTAGGTACAGCAAGTTAGATGCTTTATTAACTTTCACAATTGTGTAGAGGGAGAGAGCTAAGCAGGTGTCTCTCTGGTAACTAATTACAGCAAGCATTTATACTTTTCATTACAGAAATAATGAGGGACAGCTGCATTTTGTTTATACATAGGCCATTTTGATATTTTATTTCCTTACTTGTTTTTAGAAGGTCTCTTTCTATACGTCTATAATATATAACTAAATTATTGTTGTATGTAACATAAATAAGGTTTTTAAAATGTTTAAGAAGCTTCTTTTAAAATTAAATTAAAATGCAGAGCCCCCCCCCAGACCAATGGCCAGGACCCGAGCAGTGTGAGTGCCACTGAAAATCAGCTCGTGTGCCTCCTTCGGCACGCGTGCATAGGTTGCCTACCCCTGCTCTAGGATGACCCACAGTGTCCTGCCCTTCCTTCTCCAAATATTTGTTTTTATTCACTAGCAAATAAAGGGATAAACTAAGCTGTGGAAATGCAAGCAAAATTATTTACAGATTAATTGCCATGGTCATAGCCCCACCTTCCTTCAAGTTTATTGTGTAAACATCCTAGATTCATTTTATGAACAGAACAATTTGTACCCTGGGACATCCAACCTTTACAAGCTAAAGGCCTAGCGATGGAGGATTGCAGAGGTGCTGGAACAATTTGTATAGCGGGAGTGCTAAGAACCATAGAACCAAACAGTAAACCCTGTATATGATGGAAACCACTTCAAGCTGGAGGTGAGGCAGCACCCCCAGCAACCCTAATACCAGCACCTATCGAGGACTGTACTAAGCCCCTCACCACTGCTGCTCCAGCAGGAGGCCAAGAGCCACTGGCCAATACAGCCCCCAAGGTGGGCAGATATGACCAGAGAAGTGGCCTGGCCAAGGCACTCAAGGGATGTGCTGCTAATTCACCACAGGTGGGGATGTTCTGTTCTGAAAAAAGAAACATGCAAGTGGCACCATCTTAGTCAACAGACCTTCTCCATGGGAGGAATCAGTCATATCAGATAACTTTAGTGACAGCAGAACACCCCAGGAGGGTTGTAGTGCAAACATTGCCTATCACCCCCTCTCTCCCCAGCATGAATGCCCCACTGATACAGATACCCCCACCCCCTTGCTGGTGAATAATAGTTGCAATTTGGTCCCTCCCATACCATGCTAGTTAAGTGTTTGAATGAAGGCCATAGTCTAAAAGCTGAAGTCCAGTATGTGCGGAAATATCCAACAGAACTTTCTGTTTCATCAAGGGATTTCCTGTCTAATAAGAAAGAACATTAAATGGCACCAAAATGCCTTCATCTTCATTCTGCAGACTGTACAAGCAGATTTCCTAAGGAATCTATTTTAAATCCCACATACTTTGGATTTACAGCTGTATTCATTTCAGTTGCTGCCAGCACAAATGTTTATAACCCTACTTTAGTTTATCAGTTGGGAACAACTCGCTCACGTGGACCATTAAACCTCAGGGCCATTACCAAAGAGCAGTTTGGGCAAATACTACAGCAGGAATTTTAGGTTGGCAGAATGTATCAACTGGATAAAGCATTCTTCACTTCATCTCCTGCAACTCTTGAGTACTTTTGCTGTACTCTGTTTAACAGCTAACTCCTTTCACCCAGAGGGGGCTGGTACTTCACTGGTGGATAGAGTGATTCCTCTGTATGATTTGGAAAGCACTTAGGGATCTTTCAGGATGAAAAGCACTACATGAACGTTGTATCATTAGCACTGTAAACCCCATCTTGGAACTATTTCCAGGCTTTTTGGAAGGCTGAAGAAAAGTTCGTGTATGTTCTTTTCCCTTCCCCTGCATAGTACCCTCCCTCCCCTTCCACTCGCCCCCCTTCCCCTCCCACCCACCCCCAGTGTTGGCCTTTCAAGGGATTCACTTTAAGGAAGCATTGGGATTTTACAATTTAGGATTTGATTTTGTTCTGAACTTAAAGATGTAAAATAATTTCTTCCTTCAAGGGGATACAATATGGTTTTGGATTTTTTTTTAAATCTTTCTAGTAATTTTCTGATCATGAAATTGGCATATATCACTCTTCCTGATGGTTATTTTTATTTATTATCTGTATTAGGGTAGTACCCAGAGGCCCCAATTGAAAATCTGGGCCCACTGTGCTAGGTACACATAAGCCACAGTCCCTGCCATGAATAACTCTCAGTCTAAATAGCGAAGATGGACAAAAAGTGGAAGAAAAGAAGTATTATTGCCCATATTTTGTAGATGAGGAACTGAGGGCACAGGGAAGTTGAGGGTCAGATTTTCTAAAGAACTCCATACTAGCAGATTCAGGCAATGACTTTTATAAAAACTAACCTATCCGAGAAATATTTCCTTCTTTCCTTCAAATGTGGAATTCTCCTGCCCTCAAAATTATACTGCCTAAGACCCAGGAAAGGTAGGAATCAATCCTGCAACAGTGACAGGATTAGGTTGGTTTCTCACAGCTCTTCAGGGCTAAAAATAGGAGCTTTATACCAATGGAGAGAAGAGATTCTCTTCTTTCTGATGGGTCCCAGCATTCACTTGTAGCCCCAAACGGTCTTCAGATATTTATTGCATCTTAGAATCATGACATATTTAGATATAGAAAAACTATTTTGTATTATTTATAGTGGGTTGTTGGGGTTTTTTTTTTTTTGGCGCCTTCTGAATTCTGAAGAGTTGGACTCATGGTAATTAAGGGACTAGCCTTTACAGGTGGAGTGATATAACAAATAGTTCCTAAAAAATTGTAGAACTCTCTAAAATGTTCTTAAAATAGTCTTCTATAAGATGTATCATCTATATAGAATCCATCTGATGTAAAGCTTTTATTGACACTTACTTGGGATGACTGCATAACTTTGCTACTTTTTGACTAAAATACGTGTATATTCTACTCATGTAGATACAATCATTATAGCATACCAAACTATCATGTCTTTCCACACACACACACTCTCTCTCCCCCTCTCAAATACACACACACCAAAATAAATGGATCTGGGTGGGGGGAAGGAACATTGCCAAAATGCCCTATTTCTCATAGGTGTGTGTATATATATATAATTTTTCAGCACTCATATACTGGTATATTTTTGTTTCAACTAGCAGAAAAAACCTTCCTTACTTGTAATTAAATAGACAGTCTAGTTAACATAAAACTAACTTGCGCATAGATGAGAAATATAAATCGGCGTAGGTGCAATTCAGGAGATGAGGCAGTTAGATAGAAAGTTAAATGTGTACTTAGATGGCTTGTATATGCCTGCAAATTTTGACTATCCAGTGTTGTTCCACTTAATCTGGAGTGTTTTGTTTAAGTACAGTTTACTGTGGGTTTCTTTATATAAATGACTTCTGTGTTTCTTTGGCACATACCAACAGTATACAAACAAGGGGTTGGAGCTAAGTCCTTATGCCTCCTTAACTTTGTTATTTCCTGATTTTTGAGTATGCAAGGGAACCATGCAAATGTAATGTTTCCTCCAAAAGATTTTTAAATTGAATATCCTAGGTGTGGATTGTTTTATTTATTTATTTTAATCAAGAAAAGAGAAATTCCATAATGGGGAGCTGTTTTGCTGGAAACCACTGGAGCAATCTATCTCATGCCTTGGCTACACTTGCAGATGTACAGTGCTGTGAGTTAAACTTGACTTTGTGGAGCTGAGTAGGGAAAGCGCTGCAGTCTGTCCACACTGACAGCTGCCCAGCACACTGTCGTGGCCACATTTGCAGCAATTGCAGCGCTATTGGGAGCAGTGCATTATGGGCAGCTATCCCACAGAGCCCCTTTTCCCATTTTGGCGCCGTGGGTTGTGGGAAGGGGGCATAGGTGCGGGGGATTCTGGGTCCTGTCCCAATGCCCCGTGATGCATTGCTTCGCATCCCAGAAATCCCTTTGTTTCCGTCCACCTTTGGCGCCATCTTTCAACGGTTTCTGTGCAGTGCAATCTGTCTGCGGGAAATGGAGTCCGAACTGCTGAGGCGTATGCTGACGAGTCTCGCCAGCACGTCACGTTTGGCTGTCGAACTATTCCTTAAGATCCAAAGTGACAGTGAGAGTGAGGGTGAGGAGTCCGACGATGCTATCGAGCCGCGTAACGCGTACGACACGAAATTGCTTGTGGCATTCACGGACATGCTCAGCACCGTGGAACGCCACTTTTGAGCTCAGGAAACAAGCACCAAGTGGTGGGATCACATCGTCATGAAAGTCTGGGATGATGAGCAGTGGCTGCAGAACTTTCGGATGAGAAAAGCCACTTTCATGGAACTGTGTGAGGCGCTCGCCCCCACCCTGCGGCGTAAGGACACGAGATTGAGAGCTGCCCTGCCAGTGGAGAAGCAGGTGGCTATTGCAATCTGGAAGCTGGCAACTCCAGACAGCTACCAGTCGGTCGCAAACCAGTTTGGAGTGGGAAAGTCGACCGTTGGACTCGTGTTGATGCAAGTTTGCAAGGCCATTAATCGCATCCTACTCAGAAGAACCGTGACTCTGGGTAACGTGCAGAAAATAGTGGATGGCTTTGCACAAATGGGGTTCCCTAACTGTGGAGGGGCGATAGATGGGACGCACATTCCTATTCTGGCACCACTGCACCTAGGATCTGAGTACGTTAATCGGAAGAGGTATTTCTCTATGGTTCTCCAGGCGCTTGTGGATCACCGTGGGCATTTCATTGACATTAACACAGGCTGGCCCAGAAAGTTGCATGATGCATGCATCTTTTGGAACACTTGGCTGTTCAGGAAGATGCAGGCCGGGACTTTTTTCCCCAGAGTGGAAGATCACGGTAGGGGAAGTTGAAATGCCCATTGTGATCCTTGGAGATCCCGCTTACCCGTTAATGCCATGGCTCATGAAACCCTACACAGGGAGCCTTGATAGCAGCAAGGAATGGTTCAACTACAGGCTGAGCCGGTGCCGGATGACTGTGGAGCGTGCCTTTGGCCGTTTAAAGGGCCACTGGCGATCTCTGTATGGGAAGCTGGACTTGGCCGAAAACAGCATCCCCGCGGTTATATCTGCATGCTGTGCCCTCCATAATATTTGTGAAGGGAAGGGTGAAAACTTCACTCAGGCATGGACCTCCGAGGTTCAACACCTGGAGGCTGAATTTGCACAGCCAGAGAACAGGGCTATTACAGGGGCCCAGCGGGGGGCTGCAAGGAATAGGGATGCCTTGAGGGAGCAATTTGAGGCTGAAAACCAGCAGTGATATCTGGTGCCCTGCACGGGAGTGAAGTGCAGTAGTTCCAATCTTTAGGAATCAGTGTTTGCTAAGCAGACAAGCAGACTTGCAGTGCCTGTTTATTTCCTGGACTAAGGAGTCTTTTACTTTATGCAATAATAAAGAATGTTTTCAAAGCCAAAGAATCCATTTATTGAAAAGAAACAAGGGGGTGGAGTGGGGAACAGTGCAATCACAGATTCGCGTATGTCCTGTCTGGGGTGCTGTGCAGTGAGTACTGCACTTCAGGACAGCTATACTGCATGGTGATGGGGGTTGAGTGCAGAGGGTAAGGGTCGTGGTTTTCAGGGCTGGGTGGTGAAGATACTGGTGTTGAGGCAGCGGGTGGTGTGAAGAACACGGAAATTAGGGAAAGTGGGTTGGAGGTGACAGTGGGGCACAACGGAAAGAGTTTTGGGACAAGGGCTGTGGGGAGGAGGGATGGCGTTTGCGGTTCTGCTCCTCTTTCTGCAGGACTACCAGCTCCTGGATAGCGTCTGCTTGGCGCTCCAGGATGCTTATGAGCCTATCAGTGTTTTGCTGCCGGTGCGCGGTGCTTTGCCACCGGTGCGCTGCGTTTTCCTGGCGGATCCTGCTTTCTCTCTCCCTCCAGTCCTGTGCTTTCTCATTCTCTTTAATAGATTGCCACATCACTTCCTGCAGCATGTCTTCTTTGCTTTTTCACGGTCTCTTCCTGAGTCTTTGCAGTCTCTGAGCAGGCGATAAGAGGGACGGCTGAGGTCTCAAGGTTGATGCAGCTGTATAGGCAAAATGCAACATTTAACAGAGGCAGCATTGTTTATACCAGACAGAGTAATGATTCCCCCCACACTTAAGGAGTAGAAAACACACAGGGTCTACACAATAGCATAATTTTCCCGTCTGAAACAGAGCACACATATCCCACGGGAGCCTCAAAATGGTGAGTAAGGGGGACTGATTGTTTCAGGGCTGCACTGTCCTCTGGGTTTCTGTGCCCTAGGGAGAGCCAACAGCTTCAGGGGGCACCTACACTGAACACTGTCCCAACATTTTCCACAGGAGTTTGTCCTGGACAATATCTCGCTGCTGAGGGTGACCTGGGAAGCAAGGGAGGGTCTTCTACTGCAATGCGGCTTCCACCCTGGCCCATAAGCAGCTTGCCTGTGTGCAGCAATGGTCCCCCCACCCCTCGCGGCACAATGGCGTGGACACGTTAGCCTGGCTGGGACAAGGACCACGGTGGCTCTCCCGATAAACCTGCGCAAGCGCATTGCACACGTTCTGGATGAGACATTCGAGGAGATTACCGAGGCTGATTACCACGATGTGATAAACCACATCAATGCACTATTCTGCATCTAGGCATGCATGCCTAACCCTCCTCTCCCAAAGAGCCTGCACCGAAAAAATTCCTTCCCGGAAAAAAAAAAAACGCTTACCGGGAACATGCTTTTCTGTTTGTTCTCCATCAAGTACCAGCCGCTGCGACTGGCTACCTTCCTCCTGGCTCGAGAAGAGCTCCTGGCTGCATGGCTCCAGGGATTCCGGGATGTCTCCATCTGGCCCACCACCATCACTCCCGTTTTCCTCCTCCCTCCCACTCCGGCTCTGAAGCGTCCATGGTGGTGCTTGGAAAGGAGGTGGGGTTAACCCCAAGTATCGCATCCAGCTCTTTGTAGAATCGGCAGGTCACGGGGGGAGCACCCAAGCAGCTGTTTGCGTCGCGGGCTTTGCGGTAGGCACTCCGCAGCTCCTTCACTTTAATCTGCACTGCAGGGCATCCCAGTCATGGCCCCTTTCCATCATGTCCTTTGATACCTTCCCGAAGGTATCGTAATTCCTACGGCTGGAGCGCAGCTGGGACTGTACAGCTTCCTCCCCCCAAACACTGATGAGGTCCAGCAACTCGCCATTGCTCCATGCTGGGGCTCGCGTGGTGCGTGGAGGCATGGTCAACTGGAAAGATTCACTGATAGCACTCCACGCCACGCCGGGCTGAGCAAACAGGAAGGGGATTTTTAAAATTCCCAGGGAATGTAAAGGGTTGGTCACATGGTTGGTTACCTGAGGCCAGGGCAGTAGAGTTTGAACTGATGACCAGAGTGGCTAGAACAGGCATTGTGGGATACTGCCGAATAATTCTGGAGGCCATTCACAGCACATTGGGCGGCCACACTGGTGCCGCAGCGCTGCAGCGGCAGCGCAATACTCACTATTCCTCTCGGAGAGGTGGAGTACATGCAGTGCTGCAACCACGGAGATACAGCGCTGCAAATGCCTTGCCAGTGTGGACGGGGAGTGAGTTACAGCGCTGGGGGAGCCTTTACAGCACTGTAACTCATAAGTGTAGCCAAGGCCTCAGACACTTTACAAAGTCCATAGGAAGAAACCTGTCTTGCAGACCTGAAGCATGGGGTATATGTAACCTTGCAAGATGCAGAGTAAATAAGGCAAGTGTTTCTGTAGATCTGTTTCATTCATTGCATGCCTTTCCTAAAGTTTTCACTGATCAACTAAGTTAGGTACGTGTGCATTCACAGTCTTGGTTCCCCTCAGCAGAACATTTTACAAGGTTAGGGAGAAACCTCTGTGTAAAAAGTACTGGCTGTGTGTGTACTGTGGTTTTAAACTGGTCATAAGTCAATCCAAAACCAATTTGCCTTGGGACACTCAGAGACATTTCCCCTCAATGAGGGCTGTTATCCTGGCAAATTTCAGTTTTCTACCTCAAGCCTCCTCAGGGCTAGAGGTGATCACAACACTGCATGTATTTTGTCTAACTAGAGATTACCCTGCACTGTTCTCATATTAAAAAATGGCTGGCCAATTTTTGTTAATATTTAAGGCAGAGACAAGGCCTGGAAACATTAAAGCTGAAAAGTTAAAGTTTTAAGCAACTGAAAACTGGAACTACTTGCCTACTTTTATCTAGAACAATTTAGAGGTTGCAGCTGCACCTGGTATAGATGACATATTAGGCTGGATAGATGAATATATAAGACCTGGAGTAAGATTGAAGAACTTCCACAGAAGTTGGGTTATGTTAGAGCTAAATTTTTCCCAAAGGGTCTTGAGAATGCTCTGTTTATTTGGAAAACGTAGGAATAGTCCTAAGCACTTGTATAGTTCTTTCCGTTTTCCAAAGGACTGTACAACAATATAAAAGAATTAGACATCACATTACCTGTACATTATACAAAGCTATTTGAAACAGATATTTCTCAGGAGATTCACTCTACACACGTCTCCAGTTTGCATCCCTCTGTAAACAGAAACAATAAAACCAAAAGCAGTTTCTTCATTTTTAACCAAAGCAAAATGCATTAGCAACCACCAAGTTGCAGTTGTCACTTCCAGTGCAGTATCCAGGATGTTATCCATATAATCTTTATACCTAATCTCTCTAGGTATTTGTAATTTTCTATTCACTGGTGTGTTCCATCATTGATGATAGTACAATCTTTTAATAGAAGCAGGTAGTTGGGTAGGTGACAGGCTGATTGATATCAAGGTCTCCATTTGAAGCCATAGTATAATAGGAGACAGACATCTGGAGCAGCTTGTGGGCAGAGTTCTGTTTAAATTTTCTGCACCCAGGAGACGTTATCACAGAAAACATCATCATGCAATCTGACATTCACCAAACAAGAAACCACCACCACAAACATAACCCAACCTAACCCATTTCCCTAGGAAAAAAATTAGAGACCTTCATTCATGGCCCTCAAAGTGATTTCTTAACCCATAAAAATGTAAGCCCTCTGTAGGATACTTCACACTGTAATGACACTGGCACATATCCTTTCCTCTCCCCTCCTACCAGTAATTACCACTTTATAAGGATCTTAGTTTCATCTGTTTAAGGGTGCCAGAAAAAGAGAATTGACTTTGGAACAATCTGTATTTTAAATACAATCTCTTATATGTCACTACTTTGGCAGAGATATTGGTGCCCTCAGAATACACACACATTACATTTAGAGCCCGCTCCTGCTCCCAGTGAAATAAATGGCAAAATTCCCTTGACTGCAATGGGAGTAGCATCAGACAATTCTTCGGGACAAGAGGCTAATTTTGCCTCCTCCAGGTTTCCATAAAAACTTGGGCACGACAGAATCAGTGTGGGTCTATCACACAAACAGAGAAGATGGACAAGATTGGAGGCAACATGTGTAGGGGATTCACACAACATTCCTGCCCAGGTTAAAGCTGTGCTGTGGCTTCCCTCTCCATATCTGTCCAGTGTCTGCACCTACTTGGAGATTCTAGAATGTCAGACAGAGTATACCCTCTATCCACTGCTGTGAGAAAACCCTATTTTCACTTCACACGTACTTGCTTGCAAAACCATAAGGAGAGAGCTTCATGGATGGGAAAGGGGAGGGTGTAGAGAGGCAGGGGCTGGGACAACTGCAGCAATCCCCAACATTGTCTGCCCTGTCAGTCTTGTGATTAGGGTTGCCACCCCTGAAGTACAAAAAGAAAGGGGTGCAGGGGGTACATCTGAGCTGATCCTGAGCCCATAACTGGTCATCTGGCGGTATGTCCTAGGAAAATCTGTAAGGGTGCTACCTCAAAAAGGGACACTCCTGGGAAAACCTGGAAAGGTGGCAACCCTACTTGGGGAGCTTGAGTTAACATTAACCCACTTTCCTCCGCCTTTCTTTAAACACACCCGGAGGCATTCACCCAAGAGTTCTGAAAGAACTCAAACGTGAAGTTGCGGAACTGTTAACTAAGGTTTGTAACCTGTCCTTTAAATTGGCTTCTGTACCCAATGACTGGAAGTTAGCTAATGTAACGCCAATATTTAAAAAGGGCTCTAGAGGTGATCCCGGCAATTACAGACCGGTAAGTCTAACGTCTGTACCGGGCAAATTAGTCGAAACAATAGTTAAGAATAAAATTGTCCGACACATAGAAAAACAAACTGTTGAGCAATAGTAAACATGGTTTCTGTAAAGGGAAATCGTGTCTTACTAATCTATTAGAATTCTTTAAAGGAGTCAACAAACATGTGGACAAAGGGGATCCAGTGGACAAACTGTTTGTTTGGTTGGTTGTTTGAAGGACCGTGTGCTGTGGCTGACAGTTGGAAGCTGTGAGCTTCAAAGGAAGGTCTGAAGGCTAGAAGCCTCTGGTAATTGGCTGAGCCTTAATCAGTGGGCGGGGCATTCACCCAGGCCAGGGCTTTATAAAGCAGCGCACAAGTGACCAGGGAGCTTTTGCGAACAGGGGCTGCTAACAGGGAGTTTCGCAAGGGAGTTAGGAAGGGAGCACGGGTCCTTTGCCGGTTCTATCTTAAACCCTTTATTCCCCTTAAAACCTATAGCCCAAACTACATTCAAAACTTCTTGCTTTAAACAACCCCTTCATTAACTAGGAGAAAATGCAGGCAGAAGCCCAGCTGCAGAGTGGGGGCTATCCAGTTTATTGCACTGAGTGTAGCATGTATGATTACCTGCCCCGTGGGTGGGTGGCGTATGTGTGCATTTGGTGCAAGGAGCTCCTGGCCCTCAGAGACCACATACGGACTCTGGAGGCAAGGGTGGCGGAACTGGAGGAGCTAAGGGAGGCAGAGAGGTATGTTGATGAGGCTTTCTGGGACACTGTAGAATTGTCCCACCTCCGGTCAGACAGCCCCTGCGCTGTTGAGGAGGATGAAAGGCCCAGGGAAGCAGAGCAGTCAATGGGAGCAGAGGGAAACCTTCCCATAGTTGGGACCCTCCTTCCAGATGGTGCTGGGGTTGCCTCTCGCACTGAGGTTACCTCTCCGGGGGAGGGAACTCCAGTTGCTAGGAAAAGGCAGGTATTAGTATTGGGAGATTCGATCATTAGAAACGTAGATAGCTGGGTTTGTGATGACCGGGAGAACCGTATGGTGACTTGCCTGCCTGGTGCGAAGGTTGCGGATCTCTCGAGGCATCTAGACAGACTTATGTGTAGTGCTGGGGAGGAGCCAGTGGTCGTGGTACATGTAGGTACCAATGACATAGGGAAGGGTAGGAGAGATGTCCTGGAGGCCAAATTTAGGCCGCTAGGGAAGAGACTGAAATCCAGGACCTCTATGGTGGCATTCTCAGAAATGCTCCCAATTCCACGCGCAGGGCCAGGTAGGCAGGCAGAGCTTCAAAGTCTCAATGTGTGGATGAGACGATGGTGTAGAGAGAAGGGGTTTACATTCATTAGGAACTGGGGAAACTTCTGGAATGGAGGGAGCCTATACAGGAAGGGTGGGCTCCACCTAAACCAAAGTGGAACCAGACTGCTGGCACTAAACATTAAAAAGGTTGTAGAGCAGTTTTTAAACTAGGAGATGGGGGAAAGCCGACTGCTGCAGAGGAGCATGTGGCTCGGACAGAGACTTCTCTTAGGGGAGAGTCTAATGATAGAGAATCTCCAGGTTATAGTCAGGAGCAGAGGATGGAAGAGGATAAAGTAGGGGCCAGATCAGATGATAAACATTCACATAAAAAAGAATCTGATACATCAGAAAAGGGCAGACAAATAAACAGTGACACGTTTTTAAAGTGCTTGTACTCAAATGCTAGAAGTCTAAATAATAAGATGGGTGAACTAGAGTGCCTTGTGATAAAGGAGGATATTGATATAATAGGCATCACAGAAACCTGGTGGAGTGAGAGCAATCAATGGGACACAGTCATTCCAGGGTACAAAATATATCGGAAGGACAGAACAGGTCGTGCGGGGGGGAGGGGGGGGTGGCACTATATGTCAAAGAAAATGTACAATCAAATGAAGTAAAAATCTTAAGCAAATCTGCATGTTCCATAGAATCTCTATGGATAGAAATTTCATGCTCTAATAAGAATATAACATTAGGGATCTATTATCGACCACCTGACCAGGATGGTGATAGTGATGATGAAATGCTAAGGGAAATTAGAGAGGTTATCAAAATTAAGAACTCAATAATAGTGGGGGATTTCAATTATCCCCATATTGACTGGGAACATTTCACTTCAGGACGAAATGCAGAGATAACATTTCTCGATACTTTAAATGACTGCTTCATGGAGCAGCTGGTATGGGAACCCACAAGGGGAGAGGCAACTCTAGATTTAGTCCTGAGTGGAGCGCAGGAGCTGGTCCAAGAGGTAATTATAGCAGGACCGCTTGGAAATAGTGACCATAATACAATAGCATTCAACATCCCTGTGGTGGGAAGAACATCTCAACAGCCCAGCACTGTGGCATTTAATTTCAAAAGGGGGAACTATGCAAAAATGAGGGGGTTAGTTAAACAGAAGTTAAAAGGTACAGTGACTAAAGTGAAATCCCTGCAAGCTGCATGGGCCCTTTTTAAAGACACCATAATAGAGGCCCAACTTCAATGTATACCCCAAATTAAGAAACACAGTAAAAGAACTAAAAGAGAGCCACCGTGGCTTAACAACCATGAAAAAAGCAGTGAGAGATAAAAAGACTTCCTTTAAAAAGTGGAAGTCAAATCCTAGTGAGGCAAATAGAAAGGAGCATAAACGCTGCCAAATTAAGTGCAAGAATGTAATAAGAAAAGCCAAAGGGAGTTTGAAGAACGGCTAGCCGAAAACTCCAAAGGTAATAACAAAATGTTTTTTAAGTACATCTGAAGGAGGAAGCCTGCTAAACAACCAGTGGGGCCCCTTGATGATCAAAATACAAAAGGAGCGCTTAAAGACGATAAAGTCATCGCGGAGAAACTAAATGCATTCTTTGCTTCAGTCTTCACGGCTGAGGATGTTAGGGAGATTCCCAAACCTGAGCTGGCTTTTGTAGGTGACAAATCTGAGGAACTGTCACGGATTGAAGTGTCACGGGAGGAGGTTTTGGAATTAATTGATAAACTTAACATTAACAAGTCACCGGGACCAGATGGCATTCACCCAAGAGTTCTGAAAGAACTCAAATGTGAAGTTGCGGAACTGTTAACTGAGGTTTGTAACCTGTCCTTTAAATCGGCTTCTGTACCCAATGACTGGAAGTTAGCTAATGTAATGCCAATATTTAAAAAGGGCTCTAGAGGTGATCCCGGCAATTACAGACCGGTAAGTCTAACGTCTGTACCAGGCAAATTAGTCGAAACAATAGTTAAGAATAAAATTGTCCGACACATAGAAAAACAAACTGTTGAGCAATAGTCAACATGGTTTCTGTAAAGGGAAATCGTGTCTTACTAATCTATTAGAATTCTTTGAAGGGGTCAACAAACATGTGGACAAAGGGGATCCAATGGACATAGTGTACTTAGATTTCCAGAAAGCCTTTGACAAGGTCCCTCACCAGGCTCTTACGTAAATTAAGCTGCCATGGAATAAAAGGGAAGGTCCTTTCATGGATTGAGAACTGGTTAAAAGAGAGGGAACAAAGGGTAGGAATAAATGGTAAATTCTCAGAATGGAAAGGGTCAGTCCTCGGACCGATCTTATTCAACTTATTCATAAATGATATGGAGAAAGGGGTAAACAGTGAGGTGGCAAAGTTTGCAGATGATACTAAACTGCTAAAGATAGTTAAGTCCAAAGCAGACTGTGATGAACTTCAAAAAGATCTCACAAAACTAAGTGATTGGGCAACAAAATGGAAAAATGAAATTTAATGTGGATAAATGTAAAGTAATGCACATTGGAAAAAAATAACCCCAACTATACATACAATATGATGGGGGCTAATTTAGCTACAACAAGTCAGGAAAAAGATCTTGGAGTCATCGTGGATAGTTCTCTGAAAATGTCCACGCAGTGTGCAGAGGCGGTCAAAAAAAGCAAACAGGATGTTAGGAATCATTAAAAAGGGGATAGAGAATAAGACTGAGAATATATTATTGCCCTTATATAAATCGATGGTATGCCCTCATCTCGAATACTGCGTACAGATGTGGTCTCATCTCAAAAAAGATATACTGGCACTAGAAAAGGTTCAGAAGAGGGCAACTAAAATGATTAAGGGTTTGGAACGGGTCCCATATGAGGAGAGATTAAAGAGGCTAGGACTCTTCAGCTTGGAAAAGAGGAGACTAAGGGGGGATATGATAGAGGTATATAAAATCATGAGTGATGTGGAGAAAGTGGATAAGGAAAAGTTATTTACTTATTCCCATAATACAAGAACTAGGGGTCATCAAATGAAATTAATAGGAAGCAGGTTTAAAACAAATAAAAGGAAGTTCTTCTTCACGCAGCGCACAGTCAACTTGTGGAACTCCTTACCTGAGAAGGTTGTGAAGGCTAGGACTATAACAGCGTTAAAGAGAACTGGATAAATTCATGGTGGTTAAGTCCATTAATGGCTATTAGCCAGGACGGGTAAGGAATGGTGTCCCTAGCCTCTGTCTGTCAGAGGATGGAGATGGATGGCAGGAGAGAGATCACTTGATCATTGCCTGTTAGGTTCACTCCCTCTGGGGCACCTGGCATTGGCCACTGTCGGTAGACAGGATATTGGGCTAGATGGACCTTTGGTCTGACCTGGTACGGGCCTTTCTTATGTTCTTATGATGTTATGCAAAAGTAACCCACACAGGGGATAACAGGATCCCCTAACCTAATGCATAAAGATAGGTTGTGAGTGGTAGGCAATTCTATCCAGAATCTTCCAGGCCTCCATCCAGCTCTAGAATCTGCATTCATTCCTAATTTAATAGTGGCACAAGAGGGAGGTTTAGGCAAAAATCTTAACTGCATAGTGTGTTCAAATGGATGTGAAACAAAACTGTTTTCCTACCAAGGATTGTGGGACTCTGCTATACCAGCATTTTTCAGCCTCCCCAACCTATGAGCAGATGGACAGAATTTGTACATTAGTGGTTGTCTTTCTTAATGAAGGAGCGCTGCATCTTCTATTGCCATGTGTTGTTGCAGTTGCTATGGTAACAACTGAATGAACAGTGGAGGAAGTGGTGGCATAAAATCTGTGTAAATTCATAGCATGTAAGTGAAGGCTGCCTTTTGGAGCACTTTATGCACACACACTCCTTTTGATACAGTGTCGTGCATTTTTAAAAGATATTTACGGGGTCACAGGGTATGGCATCCCTGAATTTGCCTTTTAAAAATTACGTATTACCTGTGAGCATCCAGGAGCCCCAATCACAGACCAGAGACCCATTGTGCTAGTTGCTGTACAAAGACAGAACAAAAAGATAATGCTTTTTGCATTTACTTTAGTCTCTCTCTCAAAGACTGTACAATCTATGTGGCACACTTTATACACCATATCTCTCTGATGCCTAAACGCACTGTCAACTTGGGACCAAATCAAAGGGGTTTTATTTGTCCAGGGAAAACTCATGTAATTTAAAAGTAGAAATACACAATCCAGACCAGGATTTGGGGGGGTGGGGCCTGTGTGGTGACACTAGGTATCACAGGCTGGGTGAGTCTGTGAGCTAGAGAGAACCACAGGGTCTGTCTGTGTGCAGCAGCTGGAATAAAGAATCATCTTTGTAATCACTACAGCTGAGTCCTGTCCCTTTTCTACCATAATAATTTAGAGAGTGATTTAAAAAAAAAAAAATCGACTTGATTTTGCCTTCACCAACACTAAACATCACCAGTGCATTACGTGGGCTTAGCACGCAGGAAGTCGCACTAAGCAACTGAATCTATATACGTTCTGAAATTTTCTTAATGGCTCATTTTATTTGCTGTTTGTCTTTTTTGTTGCACGCATTCAGTGAAACAGTCACAGCAGGAAAACGCTTAATGCTAATTCAACCTTATATTTCTTATTTTAAATGAGACAGACAAATGGCTATAATAACTGGCTTGTTTTCAGTTGTAGACTTGGCGAGTAGTGGTATTTCTAATGTATTAAACAACTATTTTGCTTCAAGTTGTTAGAAGAGTACCTGGCATGAGGGCAGGGTAGAGGGGAAATAAACCAACAGTAAAAAAGCAGGTGACTAGAACCACAGCAGAAGCAAACACAGCTATTAGGAATATCTAGTACTGCAGACATTTTAGTTAGTGAAAATGAACCTATGAATAATTTTCCAAAGTTGGTTCAAGGATCATTCTATTTATATTCCTCTAGTACTAACCATGGGTCCGATCATTTTCCTTTCTTGGATAAAACTCCCATTGACTGTATGACTTGGATCTAGCATTTGATTAACATTATAAATCCTTTTAAGAAGGTATTGGGTGCCTATAGGGTTTGGTAACATGACACAGATCCCTTCACCTCTATCTTCAAGGGATTCCAGAGGGGATTAGGTGAATTTGAATCCTGCCCATTCTACCACAAACCCCCATCTTTGACAAAGCCTTTTGCCATAAGAATGACATTCACATCACAATAACACCCCCTTCTCCCTACCCAATTTCACCCCTCCCTTTGGCCTCCCTCAAATAGAACCATAACCCTACTGCAAACAGAGCTTTAATACCCCGCAAAGGGAGAAGAGCCAGTGTCTCCATGAAGCTCATTAGGGATTGTGAGACTGCTAACCACTTTTACATAGAAGATTCCCAGATCCTGAAGTGATGGATGGTGATATAAAACTCTAACAGAGAAAGAGATAGGTTCACCAAACATCCATCCAGTTAGTTTCAATAAAAAGTTAAAAGAATGGATGGGCATTAGAGACTGAACTACCATATGCCCCCCAAAGGCAGTTGCTCCAGGCCAGGATAGAAGCGTTGCTTGCACTGGTACTACAGGTATTAGGTTTCCCATGTTCCCAACCTAGCGCCTTTCACAACCCTAAATTCACTTAAAAACACATGGGCCAGATCTTCAGCTGGTATACATCAGCGTAGCTCCACTGAAAGTAGTGGAGCAATGCCAATTGACACCAGCTAAGGATCTGGCCAACACACTTCTAAATAGAAATCTTTTGGGAAAAAAAACCCAAATAATTCTTGATAACCAGTGAAAGCTTCAAAAGAATAGAGCTAGTCAGTGGTTCTCAAACTTTTGTACTGGTGACCCCTTTCACATAACTAGCCTCTGAGTGCGACCCCCCCCTTATAAATTAAAAACCCTTTTTAATATATTTAACACCAGTATAAATGCTGGAGGCAAAGCGGGGTTTGGGGTAGAGGCTGACAGCTCGCGACCCCCCCATGTAATAACCTCGCGACCCCCTGAGGGTTCCCGACCACCAGTTTGAGAACCCCTGAGCTAGATCCTCTCATTGCTGAAGCTGTTCTTTATGGAGAGGAATAGTTAGATCACAACTCACCTAGCAATTTTTGTTTTTATTTATATATATATAAAAACAAAGAAATTGCTAGGTGAGTTGTGATCTAACTATTCCTCTCCATAAAGAACAGCTTCAGCAATGAGAGGATCTAGCTCAGGGGTTCTCAAACTGGTGGTCGGGAACCCTCAGGGGGTCGCGAGGTTATTACATATATATATATACACATATATTATTACATATATTATATATATTATATATATATATATACACACACACACACACACACACACTAGCTACCTACCTAAATAAAAGAGAAAGAAAATGCAATGAAATGAAAGATAAGAGCAAGAGAATCTCTTCTTTCCCTTTTTATTGAACGAGGTTTGCTGTGTGTATTTATCTCAGGAAGTAAATTCAGGGCAGGATGCCAAACATATGCAAGCACTTCAAGGTGACTGAAAAGAAAAGATGAGGAGGATCAGGCTCCATATAAAAGGGCAGTTTAAAATTCAGAGTTAAGAATTTGAGTGCACAGAATTTAAAACTGTAGGCAACTCAAACTGCCTTTCGAAAACAAGTTTGCAATGGATCAAACTATTGCTCCCCCGGCCCCGCTGCTCTACTTAGAAGAATATTCTCAGAAGAGTTGGCAGATACACTAACTTGGCATGCTGCAGATGTAGTAATAGCTTCAAACCCAGTCTCTGGTTTGTTAAATTTCTTCAGAGTTCCCAGGTTTCACTGACCTGTAGCTACAGCATAATTTGTCCAGTCATGCAAGTTACAGTAGACGGAAGACAAATGAGTTTGAAACGATTTTCAAAGGTAAACTTAAACTCCTGAACTGGTTTTCTAATAACGTTCATCACAGTCCATGCTTGTTTTACAATATGCATTTGAGTCTACAGGGAGATTGTCAGTATCCTATTTAAAAGAGTCAGTACTTGTTCAGAGACTTCTATTAGGTCTCATAGTCCAATTCCTAAGGATCATAGTTAAATGGAACTGCCATCATTACAGAATGGATCGAAACACTTCTGCACCTGCTAACTCTTCCAAGCCCACACCTGCTCCTACCTAAGTAAATAATAGATTCACTCCCAAATTCAATGGGAGCAAGATTGAGCCATCTATTATGGACACCATTTACTGTACTGGTTGTACAGCCTAGAAAGATATACCATGGGGATTCTGTCTGAAAGTCCCAGCAGTTCTCCTGTTGCACCCAAATACTAGGAAGGCTGCTTAAATGAGCTGTCCCTGCTGCAGTGCCTGAATGGAGTCAGTGCATTGTAATGGAGATTTCTATACTCTGCTGCAGCACTCAAATAATCCAAGAAGGTCTCTATGTACGGAAGCTGCATTTATAACCTACATATAACATATTTTATGCCATTAATTTAAATGAGAGAGACTCTGATACACACCAGATGCAATCAATAGGGCTGTCGTACGAGGCAGTGCTGCTTTATGGTTTTAACGTTTTCTTTCACATCAGGCAAATGCTATTCCTACCACCCTGTTGGCTGCTTGTCATTGCTCTGGGTGATGTCAGCATGTCACCACCAGAACTGCTGCAGAACTGTGAGCATATTGCAGTCCGCCTTGCCTAGTAATAAGGGACAGGCCCCCTGCAAGGCAGACAGCAGCTCAACAGCTGTTCCAGTGGCGACAGGCTGACATCACCCAGAGTGGCTGTGACAGCCAACAGAGCGGAAGCAATGAGACTGCCCAGCACTGCAGACAATTGGCAAAAAAAACTGGAAAGACACAAAATCCCAAAGGCCACACTGAAGATGTCCCCTATGGATTAGCTTCCTTTTAAACAATTACAGCTATACATCTGCCATGTGTCAGCTGGGACGGGAACACTTCCTCAATGTTTCTCTCTGCAGCTTCGCCTTGGCTCTCTTATAGAACCCTATGAGCTCTATTCTCCTTCTGGCTTAGTCCCTCTCCAATTTCCCACTTTCTTCCCCTTTCCTCCTCCCCGCTCCTCCAGTCTCTCCCTTCCCCCCTCCCTTCAGCTGCAGGAAGGCCTCATGTGCCTTCCTGCTTGAATGTGAAAGGCCGGGCTTGGTTAACCTATTGATTCAGCTCTCATGCTGGACATGCTGCCTTATGATCGACTGTCAACTTTCAAGCCTACAGGGAAGGAGACACAGCAGCAAAGTTACTGTGCCAGTAGGTGAATCCAGCACTGAATTTCCAACATCACTGTTCAGATTTCCCACAAGGGCAGGGGGCCAACCTGCATTCAGGAAAGACATTATACTATGTCCTCTGGGTTCGGGCCACATCTTTTGGATGTCCTGAGGTCTCAAGGTAATATTCTGTTTCTTAGACCAGCCACTGAGCAAAGCTGCAGCGTGTCATGAACAGGTTAGTGCTCAAATCACAGCCTTGTACTTGCTGGGTTGTCCATGAAAGTTATTGAAGGCTTTGTGGGCTAGACTTAGAGAATTAGGCACCTAGTGGAATTTTCAAAAGCTTCTAAGGAGGTTAAGTGCCTAGCTCCCATTGATTTCAATAGTGAACTACAGTGATTTCAATGGGAGTCAGGTGCCTTCTCTGCTGAGGTGCTTTTGAAAATCCCACTAGGTGATTATCTGTATCGTTGGGCATCTAAATGCCTTTAAAAATAGGGTCCTGTGTGTTGCAGGCTTTTTCAACCGCACAACAGCAACTTCAGTGCTTTACCAATAGCTATTTCAAAACCCACATGAAAAAGAAAAGAAAAAAATTCTTTATGAGTAGCTGCAGCTGATTTTTACTGAGGTCAACAAACTTTGTAAAACAGAAAAACACATAGTTTGTGTGTCAACTACAAACATGCTAATTATTTAGCCTGCATTTTACCATGTCAAGAGCAATGCATGTACCATCTGTGTTTTATTTAGTTATGTGAAGTCATATCATGTCGCATCATTCATCTAAACAGCCCATAACCTGCCATTCTGAATTATCTTCAAATAGTTCAGCAGATAATATTAACTCCTGGTTGATATTTACTGTAAGGATTAGACAATGACAAATATAATGTCAGTGTCAACTCAGAGCTAATGAAATGAACCTTTTTCATCAAGCAAGCGGAAAGGAGAAGCAGATATTTCAAATGACCAACAAACAGTTCAAGATACAGTGGATTTTAAATTTCACATCTATTAGTTGTGCTATACCACTGACGTCAGTGGGAGTTTTGCCCCTGACTGCAATGGGAATAGAACCCATCCTCTGTATTCCATTCTCTATTATACTAAGCCAGATGAATCCTGGCAATTTGTCTGGAATGGTAATATAGTCTTCTGTGCTCCACTAATACTACATAAGATAACAGCCAAAATAGAATTTGGCCATGTGAATTCACATCCATTAGAGACCAAGAATAGGGAAACAGAGGAAAGAGGTAATGATTGATTAAGAACCAGCAATAGCAGCAAGGTTCCAGGATGTATGACCCCGACCAAAATCTAGAACCAATAAATCTCATAGGATTTAAAACCCAGATGAATCATGACCCAAACCAAGAATCCAAGAGCAGCTGGCAGATTCCCAGAGCAGAAGAAAAAAATGAGTGAGAACAAAAGTACTATAAAATCCTCAGTTATTTAGGGCATAATTGAAGAAAAAAAGATTGGAAATTCCCCAAAAGTTGCCTTTTATCTTAATATTTATAGTGGCAACCACATTGCATGAATTATCTTACATACAAGTTCTTGCCCTCTCCCTGATTTACCTGCTTTCCTCGACACATTCTGCACAGAGCTGTTTAAATAATAATTGTATATTTTACATTTAGATTTTCCGCTCTATAATGACCCTTGGTAAAGATTACCCTAATATGACAACTACAGCATTCTCACTCCTAATCCATTATGCAGTTCCTCCACATAAAATAAGTAGCTCATTACACAAACACGCAAAAAAGATTTGTTGTGTTTTTTTAAACAATCATCCAGAGAGACACTAGACAAGATAATACATATTACCACTTTAAGACTAAAAAGTTTCCTCTCAGAGATACACAGAGCTTGACTTCAGTATTCTTTTCTTCATACGTATGTTTTAGATAATGGCATAGAGAGTACACTTATAAAGTTTGCAGATGATACCAAGCTGGGAGGGGTTGCAAGTGCTTTGGAGGATAGGATTAAAATTCAAAATGATCTGGACAAATTGGAGAAATGGTCTGAAGTAAATAGGACAAATGCAAAGTACTCCATTTAGGAAGGAACAATCAGTTGCACAAATACAAAATGGGAAATGACTGCCTAGGAAGGAGTACTGTGGAAAGGAATCTGGGGGTCATAGTGGACCACAAGCTAACTGAGTCAACAGTGTAACACTGTTGCAAAAAAAGCAAACATCATTCTGGGATGTATAAGCAGGAGTGTTGTAAGCAAGACATGAGAAGTAATTCTTCTGCTCTACTCTGCACTGATTAGGCCTCAACTGGAGTATTGTGTTCAGTTCTGGACACCACATTTCAGGAAAGTTGTGGACAAATTGGAGAATGTCCAGAGAAAAGCAACAAAAAATGATTAAAGGTCTAGAAAACCTGACCTATGAGGGAAGATTGAAAAAATTGGGTTTGTTTAGTCTGGAAAGGAGAAGACTGAGAGGGGACATGATAACAGTTTTCAAGTACATAAAGGATTGTTACAAGGAGGAGGGAGAATAATTGTTCTTCTTAACCTCTGAGGATAGGACAAGAAGCAATTGGCTTAAATTGCAGCAAGGTAGGTTTAGGCTGGACTTTAGGAAAAACTTCCTAATTGTCAGGGTGGTTAAGCATCGGAATAAATTGCCTAGGGAGGTTGTGGAATCTCCATCATCGGAGATTTTTAAGAGCAGGTTATACAAATACTGGTCAGGAATAGTCTAGATAATACTTAATCCTGCCATGAGTGTAGGGGACTGGACTACAGGACCCCTTGAGGTCCCTTCCAGTCCTATGATTCTATGCAGAACTCCCAGTGCCATCACTGGACATTCCACACAAGTTGGAAGAGCAGAATAATGGGCTTCTGTCCTAGTGAGCAGACCTGAAAGGAGAATTTTGCCCTTTGACAGACAGTTACAATATCAATTGTTTTGCATAGTATCTTTAAGAAATTGTCTTCCAAAGTGCTTTATAGAATTAAAGCAACGTAAAAAGGCAGGCAGATGGCGAAAGGAAAAAAGGAAAAAAGGAGACAATGCACAAAGAGGTTTTGCAGCTGAGCTCTGAATTTAAATGGAAAGACAGACCGATTCAGGATGGTGGATCCAAATGACACGAGGTGCAGAGGAAATGCTCTCATACCAATAGATTGCACGGAGCATCAGAAAACAGGCCAGTGCTAGGACAACAGGAAAGGGAGTAGATATTCCAAACTATCTTACAGACATTGTCTATAAGACTTTGGAGGGTTTTAAACAAGCAGAGGAATATTGGAATGGTCCAATACTTCAAAAATGTGTTTGGCTATAGTTGATAGTGATATGAAATAATGAGCCTCATTTTCCAATAGCGTAGACATACATATACATGCTTAACAGACATGTGCAATTATTTCAATTGCATGTGCAAACTGAATAAGTGTGAGTGCAAATAACTGGCTGTATTTGCATGGGCCATATTCCAACTTGCTCATGGACTCTCATGTAACTTAAGTACAATGAGATTTCATGCATTTTACACATGGATTTCTGTATCTAATTTGCAAAACGCACCAGGCCTCTGTATGTAAAGTGTGTGTGTGAGAGAGAGAGAGAGGTGGGGGGACTGTTTAGGACAACTATGTTTCACTCAACCCTTCTGCCAAGGTTACTTAAACATACTGTGGGTTTATTGTTTTTATTCTAGGTGGAATTGTTCAACAGAAAGCTTTGTTCCTATGATACCAGTGTGCAATCATGACCTACAGATATCCCATTCAATTCCTCCAGTCAAAGCTGAGAGCATTAAGTACACTTGAGACCACAGCACACTTTGAGGGTCATTATTTATCACCCTTCATCAAAGGGGAAGTGATTAATTTTTTATGACAAACAAGTCAATACAGCAAGAGCACTTTTTTCTACATGCAGCAGCTTTATGAACTGCTGGGAGAAAATGAGATGACCCACTGGGTAGCAAGAAACCTTTTATTTACTTTGTGAGGAAAATGATAGTATAGGCCTCTTATTGTGTTATAATATTTAAAGCAAAATGCAGCCAGATTTAATAGAAAGGTGACATTGAATAGCACAAGACTCAAACTGTTCTTCCTCTCACAGGGCTTGTAAATAAATATCAAGGGGAAAAAATAGACTGAGAAAGATGTTCTTTGCTCGCTTAGCCCCCCTCCCCCCAATAAAATAGCATAATCTAAAATATGTCTAGTCAGAGTGAACCAGGGCAGTTTAATTTCATTCTAATTTAATGAGGCTTGTTGTCCTGTTTAGTAATTAGCCAATTTCCCCAGCAAAAAGCCACGGTGTAGCCATACTGCTTTCCAGAACCAATTTATCTGTAGAATTCTTCCTCTCCAAGCATTAGCAGAATGGAATAGTCCTGTAGCTCTCTTTTTTTAAGATATCCACTTCTAGTTTAAATGGGTTCAAAAGGGGTCACTGACAGTAGCATCTGACTGAGGAGCAAATTCCTTCTCCCTCCTGTCTTGTTCGGTATCAATACTGAATGTAGGGGCAGTGACTCATTCAGAAACACTGTTTTTGTTAGCTTTAGTTTCGGATATCTCCTTTGCGATGGCTCCAAAGTGCAATGGGGCATTGGTCCAACGTGGGTTACAATCTCAGTTTGAAGTTTAAAGGGACAATGGCAGCACTCAGACCCAACAGTGAATATTCTGGTCCCACAGATACAGGATGGGGGGATGTCCTGGCCAGCTAGTCCCCAGAAGATCCTTATCAAATTGTTTTGGCAAGAATGGACCTACTTGCTGGCCCTCCAAAGGAGCAGTATGGAGAGCGGACTGACTGACCCCTCCTCATCTCCTGAACATCAGATAAGGAGGGGAGAGCAGTTGATCATCTTGTAAAAATGTCAGAAGTAAAAGAATAAATGGCCACTGAGACTCCCCCACCCAATGTGACTGGGGAATCTTGGTCTCTAGTTGGGCAATGTCCTTTGGGAAACTAGGCGGGGATAGCCCACTTATTCAGATAGAAAGCTAATGGGATTTCTGGGGCTGTAAAATACAAATTGTATTTGTAGCCAAATACTTTTTTCCTACTACCCCAATTTCTCCATCTCTGTGGCATTTCAAACATGCCCATCTCCACAGTACCTGAGCAATACTACAGGAGGGCCAGATTGTGAGCTGAGAAGTTGTGTTTTCCAGAAGCAGAAGGTGAAAATGCTACATTCAGATTAGTTCCAACCAGGTTCATTTAACATCTTAAAAATGACTCAATTTCTCAGATATCCTGCATAAGAACTGGGCTGGTGCAGAAGGTTATGGGCATGGAACAGTCAAAGCTAGTGGAAATGCTGTGTTTTTCTATCCTTTGCTAAAAATTACCACATCATTCATGTGAGAAATGCTAGTTTTAATGTAGTAAACATTGTTCCATTTGTCATAGCAATTATGGAGTAGAATGATCACCTGTGGAATTTTATCAGTGGTAGATCTGAAAGGGATTTAATCACTAGCCAACTGGGATGAAGTCCTCGCTCCACTGAATTCAACAGCAAAGCTCCCATTGACTTCAGTGGATAGGTCTATGCTATAATGTAAGAACCTGCTTGAGCTCAGGCTCAAGTCTCACCCCCCTTGCCTCTACACTACAATTGTGCTAACCCAAAGTTTAGACCCAGGATCCCAGGACCCTGCAGGGCTGGAAGGTCTGAGCTCAAGTTAGACCAGGACCCAGGCTCCAAGCCCTACTGCTTTTCAGTATAGATGCAACCTTGTTTGATTCGGGTCCCAGGAGTCAGAAGGAAGTATCCCACAATTCCTTGGGATGACTTCCTTAGTCCTCTCTATCCTAACAATCTGCAGTCCACTCTACTGAAAATGGAAGCCGTGCCCTCTTTGCAAATGGCCACAGCTCAGGTCAACGTTAACCCATTCTCTCTGCAAGCACACTATCAGAGAGCCGCCTGGGTTTGCAATGGAGAGCGAATTGATCAAGCCTTTTGCAAAATGAGCTGCTTCCTCATACTGTGCATGGTGCGCAGTAAAGTTCCCCCCAGTGCACCACTGCCCTAAGGCTAGAGCAGCCACAATTTGGGGGGTAGAGGGTGCTATGGACTCTGTGATATGGTTACTTTGACTCAGGTCTGCACACAGCAATGTGGATGCCAAAGCCCTAGGTTTGAGCACAGGTTAGAAAAGTTTTAACACATGGTTAAAATACAATGAAGATGCTCAAGCCCAGGGTTCTCTACAGAGACAACCTGTCCCTGCAGCTAGTGAGGGCAGTAGCTTCAGCAGTGTTACTGAGCATGCTCACTTCATGTCAGCACGTGACCCCCCCATGTCCCAACTCCATGCATCACCTCTGCTTCCCTAACATGGGTCAGCTGATTCAAGTCCCACTAACCCTGGGTTTACATTGCAGTGTAGACCTACCCAATGGATTTCATTCTTGGCATTGACACTCTGCAGTGATCACAGGAGCACCTATAGTATTCTAGTGCAGAGAGGTTCCAGGCTGCAAACAGGGCCGGCTCCACCACGCTGCTTTCTTCTTCGGCGGCAATTCAGTGGCAGGTCCTTCCCTCCGAGAGGGATGGGGACCTTCCGCCGAATTGCTGCCGAAGAGCCCGACGTGCCGCCCCTTCCCCTTGGCCGCCCCAAGCACCTGCTTGCTCAGCTGGTGCCTGGAGCCGGCCCTGGCTGCAAAGCCATGGAACCAGGAATAATGTGATTTAATGGTGCCCATTTAATATGAAAGAGGACCAATTGGGTATAAGCCACCATTGAAAATCCAACAATACATTTCAGAATGTTTGGGACCACATGTCTTAACTTGTAGCTTCAACCCCTTCATGTCTGCTCCTCCTAATTCACGGAAGAAGTTGACAGCTTGTTAACAGCCAAATAAGAACACTGTCATTCAAAAATAAGCCCATTTCACCAGACCAG
The DNA here is from genome assembly GCF_027887155.1 of Malaclemys terrapin pileata. Lineage (NCBI taxonomy): Eukaryota > Metazoa > Chordata > Testudines > Emydidae > Malaclemys > Malaclemys terrapin. The sequence goes on along the minus strand of NC_071508.1, from coordinate 49,561,440 downwards.
ACATAGTATTCACATAATAATTCTAATGACAACACAACCAGGTTCAAAATTATAGCTAAGTAAACCACCCAATTCAATTGAAATAAAAGTAAACATTTTAAGAAGGATATAGGAAAAGTGCATTTTAGCATTCTAAATATTTTGTAACCTTGCAAAGAAATTGATTGTATCATTTTCACACACACATGTTCATTTCCAACAATAGAAAATGCTATGATCTATTTCGACTCTATGTTCTCTCTCATGCATATGATCCAATACTGACTTCAGGCTTCATGCTAAATTTTCATTTGTTTACGTGTGCGGCAATGATAATGCTATTAGACAACATCTGTACTTCCTGCAGTATTCTTGTATTTGGTAAATTGTTAGATATTTATGTTCACAACATACACCACTCCTTAGAGTACCATTCCACTGAACAATGTGATCAAAAATGCAGCAAAATGGAACTGGTTGGTAATTAAAAGATTATTTCTGTGAATCTTATATGTTGTACACTATAACATAGTGATTGTAATTTAGAGATACTGGATCTAAATCTGTTCTTAGATCACTTTTACAGCAACTTTAGATGATTCTGATTTCACTGTGAATCAGGAAAGCAATCCAGTCCAAGATCTTTTTTTTCCCTCTTACATTTTATTATTATATACTCCACAACAAAGTGGGCCAAATTCATGGCTAGTGTACCACCACTGATGTCAATCTGGAAACTCTACTGAAATGTGAAGTGTCCAGTGCAGTTCCTATTTACTCTACTTAAAATTCTAAAGAGATTATGCTGAGCTTACTATAAATCATTGTTAAAACACACACACAAGCATAGGAATTTATAGCCTTCTTAATGACTTGTCTGTAGTCTTAGTTTCATTCTAATGAAATAACAAGGGCTCTCTGACCTTATGAACCATTTTAAATACTAAATAATGATTACTGAAGATACCATGACCAACAAGGAAAAATAACTGAGCCAATTATCCTGGGTTCTAAAACAAAGTCTTCAATTTATTCCTTTCAAATGAAAAACTAGTGAAAATCTCCCAATGTCCACAGGAAATTTAAGGCCAATTGTTACTCATCTTTGAAAAGAAATCAGTTTGTGACTGTTAAAAAGGGGACTAGAAAATGGCAACTTACACTAAGGCATTGCAAATGCCTTCACTGAGCAGTTGCACTAGAGTAGAAAGAATAAGAACCTTGATCCAGGAGAGCACTCGCATAACTTTATGCTTGTGAGTAGTCACCGAGTGCTTATGGTGATACCCATATTTGTGCTTTGCTGGATATCAAGGCCTGAAAGTGGGAAATGTTTTACAGCCTTCCCCTGGATGCCAGGGCCTGCTTCCACTATAATTTTTCAGAAATTGTTGTTAAACAAGAAAGCTGAGCAGAAGATAAGGTGCAACGTTTCAAAACCAGCCCTTAATTTTGCAAGTTTCAGTTTTTAGGTACTCTGCTTTTGACACCCAGGCCAAAATTCTAAGCCTAGATATGAACATTTAGGTATGCAGTAGGGTGCAGACTCTGAGTGCACCCCCTTGTGGCATGACATGCTACTGCAGACACCCTGCCTCAGTCTCTCTCCTGAGCCTTCAACGCCATGCACAGCTTTCAACATGTTCAGTTGCTGAGGTGACTTAGACCTCAGGCTGAGTCACATAAGAGTCCACTTCTTCTGGGGAATTAAGGTCCAACCAAAACCCCAAACACAAAAGAATCTTGTCCCCAGTCTCAGACTAGGCACAGCCCCTCTTCCTTGAGGGCCCATCCATCCTTTCTCCACACACTCTACCACCCCTTCTGTGCTCAGCCCTCTGCAGACTCCTGCCCTGGGCTCTACAGAGTCTTCCACTAACCTAGGGCTTCTGTGAGTCTTTCTGCTCCTTGCAACTCTTCCCAGTTCTCCTCCAGTCTGGGAGTCACTGTGCTCCAGGACCTAGCACAGAAACCCAACCCAATTCCTGTAGTTTCTGTCCTCTAAACTGAGCTTTTCCATGTCTCTTAAAAGGACCAGGAGTGCCCCATTCGGTCCTGCAGCCTCAGCTGGAAGGCAGATAATCCATCACAGGTGGGGCTGAACCCATCACTACCTTAAGGGGCCAGTCACCCAGTGGCAGGCACCTAAATTCAGAGATTCCAAGCCATAAAGGACCATTGTGATCATCTCGTGTGACCTCCTCCGTAACACAGGCCACAGAATTTTCGAAAAATAATTTCTAGAGTATCTTTTAGAAAAACATCCAATCTTGATTTAAAATGGTGAGCGATGGAGAATCCATCACAACCCTTAGTAAATCACTGTCAAAACTTTATACCTTATTTCCAGTCTGAGTTCATCTAGCTTCGGCTTCCAGTCATTGGATTGTATTATACACCTTTCTGCTAGATTGAAGAGCCCATTACAAAATATTTGTTTCCAAATAGGTACTTATAGACTATAATCAAGTCACCACTTAATCTTCCCATTGTTAAGCTAAACAGAATGAGCTCCTCGACTCTATCACTAAAATTCATGTTTTCTAAGCTTTTAATCATTCTCATGGCTCTTCTCTGAACCCTCTCCAATTTAGCAACATCTTTCTTGAATCATGGGCACCAGAACTGGACACAGTATTCCAGCAGTGGTCATACCAGTGCCAAACACAGAGGTAAAATAATCTCTCTACTCCTGCTTGAGATTCCCCTGTTGATGCAATATAAGTACATTGGCACCTAAATAAAAGTTAGCTTTATTTTCTAAGGAGCACCTGCAGCTCCTACTGACATCAGTGAGGTTTGTGGATGCTCAACTCCTTTGAAAATCAGGCAACTTTCATTTAGATGCTGAAGTATGGATTTAGTTATCTAACCTTCAGCACCAAATTTGAAAAAAAAAAAAAAAATTGTCCCTAGAGCATTGTTGCAAGACATGCTGTGCCCTCACAGCTCCCATTAACTTTGGTGGGGACTGTACCTGCTGAGAACTTCTAACAGTCAAGACCTAAATGTCTAACATCATGCACCCAAAACAGGCACTGAAAATTAGAGGCTACTTTTGAAAATGTAGTCGTAAATGTAAGTTGTGTAGTGCTGTAAGTAGCCTGTAGAGGAATCTGGATTCCTGTAAGTGTTAGGAGTTATAGAACTGTGGCCATGCTTAGGAAAACTGACTAAAGATAGTCAAGATGGAGTTGGAAAGGGGAAAAAGAAGCCATTGTTCATTGTAGACAAGTCAGAGATGATCCTGAGGAAACACTTCATGTACAACAGGTATATATCTACCAGTATTTATAGCAGACCTCTTTTCCACATAGGCCAGGTTTCAGGACATTTTCTCCTCTATGGCCTGTAGTCCTAAATTCAATGAATGCTTTGCCAGAATAAACCAGGTCTCCAGGACACTACACACAGATTTATTACTTTTGTCATGTATATGTTTAAGATGAGATTTTTCATCATAGGTTTATTTTGATAAGCTCTGTATTCTTGTCTTTCAGAATCCCAGGACTAGGGTGAAATCCTGGCTCCATCAGCGTCAATGACAGAACTCCCAGTGACTTTAGTGGGGCCAGGATTTCACCCCAGTGGGAAGGTGGACTTTATAAAGTTGCATAACTGAAGATGGGTACCTGACTCCCTTAGTCACCACTGCAAAGCTAGAGATGGGCCTAGGCAATACAGTTGGATTGTGATCTGAAATTTCACACATTTTGTATCGTGGGGTCAGCGGGATTTGGGATTCTGTCCCATCTCCAGTGGCATCTGCTGTACTTCTGTGCAAATATGCCTATTCTTGTGGACAGAAATGCCAGTGTTATGTTTTGAGATGATTTTATATATTATCACATAATGAAAATCACTGACATTGAGACTCAATAATATTGTTACACGTTTATTGCTTTTAAGAGACTGTAAAAGGTAAAACTTAAGCTTTATTTTCCTCCACTGGTTTTGATTTCATGCCAACCCTCACTGCACATAATAATAATATTTTAAAATGTTCACAACTTGCCAAACCATTAAACGGTTCATAGGATACCATTTACCCTAGACATTTAGGCTCTAAATGACCATCCAGCTCCATTCCTCCCTTCTGGAGTCATATAAAAGCTATTTAAACTTGATAGATGCTTTAATGCACTCAGTTTCTTCATTTGTTGAGTCAATTGTTTCATGAGTGCAACCAAAATAATCCTTTTTATTAGTCTTGAATTCTCATAATACTAAAAGTGTTAAAGAGTTAACAAGGTCTGCAATCAGGATAGCCTGGGATATCACTAACATAACATCTTCAGTTCATATGGTTAGCATTTCAGTTCTTGTGAATGAAACTAAACCAAATTAAGGGTACTTTAATTCTGAATGAGAATGTCCACATAGGGGTTTAATGCCGTTTATCTAACCTGGTTTAAATGGACACCACTAGTTAATTTGGATTATTTGTCCTGCATGTCCCCATGTAGATAAACCCTAAATTAGGCTACATCGATATTAAAAGTGCTACAGTGGCACAGCTACAGGTACACCACTGTAACGTAGATGTTCCTACATCTACAGAAGAGGTTTTCCTACTGACATAGTTAATCCACCTCTCTGAGAGGCGGTAGCTAGGTCAACAGAAGAATTCTTCCATCCACTTAGTTGCATGTACATGGGGGAGGGGGTAAGTTCAGCCTAACTACAGCGCTCAAGATGTGAAATCACAGTCCTGACATAGCTAAGTTGATCTAATTCTGAAGTCAGGTCATCAGAGATAAGACATTGGGAATTATAACTGTCATGACCTAACTGAAAAGGGATTTAACGCTATTCCTTTATTACAAAATACTTCCACTTTCTTGTTTTAATTAGAGATAGGCCAAAAAATAATCCCGAACCTCAAATGCCAACCCATTTAATTTCAGGGAGGATTGGAACTGAATCACCAAGTCTAATACTATCCCTACTACAATTCTGGTTCAAGGTCAGATCCAAAATTAGAAGGGATCCTCCGGTTGGATTCAGAAATCTTGTGAGAATAATTGATCTCATGAGATTCCTACCCCAGTTCAGTAGAAACCTCATAAAAAATTAGCTTGCAAGATTTGGGTTCCTTCACATCCAAAGTGAAAGCAGTACCACAGACCTGATCCAGCTCTAGAACTGAAGCCTGCTCTGAACCTGAGAAAGATCCGGCTCTGAACATGGCTTCCTCAGCACCAAAATTAATATCAGCATAAAATGGGATGGTGTTTAAACCTGAAAACCTCCAGCTCATAAAGGGGAAAGGGAAAACACTGCTGATTCCAAAGGGCCTAAGAGGAAAAGTCCTGCCAATACTGGCTTTCAGAGAACATGCAGGTCTACCAAAATAATCTATTGCTCTCCAGACCAGACTTGTAGAGCGGCAATTCCTGGACAGTCTCTATTAAATATGCCTTACATTATTATTATTTTAAATTACTGTGATTTAGACAGAATCAAGCCACTTACGATACAGCAGAAAACAAGCCGATCATTATTTGCCTTCCCATCAATTTTGAAGATTTAATTACTCCTTCTGATAAATGTGTAAAGACTTGATTCAACCAGATGCATACAACTTTCACCTCAATCCAGCAAAGCACTTAAGCATTAGCTTAACTTTAAATACACAAGTAGTACCATTAAAGATAATGGCAGTACATAAAGTTAAGCATGTGCTTGAGATGATCAGGACCCGAATGTTCAGTATCTGGCAGAACTGAGCCCTAGAATAAGGAAGTTACATACTTTGGTAGAATATCTAAGAAAGAAGATAAGAATTCTAGTCATCCTCATGGTCAAATAAACTTACATTTACTCTTCCTTGAAGCCTAATAATGTTTTCCACTATAAAATTTATAATTTATTTTAATTTTAGCTCTTTCCAAGGGAAAGCATTTGACACCAAATATTACATAGAAACTCAAAATATACTTCCTATGATTTTTTCTAAATTAGCATGAAAATTGTAAAATATACCCACTAGGTCTAAAGCCTCTGATCTCAGAGAAAAAACAAAACTGACCAAGCAATATATGTACCTATTTTTCTCTGTTCTTTCACAACTAGATATCTAATTTCTTAGGACCTCATCCCATAGCCCCTTTCTCAAGCAAAGCTACCATTGGGCACAATGGGAGCTTTACCTATGTGACTGCTCCAGAGCAAGGGTACTGATGAGTTTATCATTGCCTTGTCTCTAATATTGCAGACAGCTGTGAAAATCACCCCCATCTTGTGTGGGACGAAGTCAACTAACGGGCCCTGTCCTGCAATCACCGTTTCCATTGACTTCAACAGGAATTTTATGTAAGGACTATAGGATCAGCCCCAAAGAAAGTGACAGCAATACTATAGCTTAAAATGAAAGCAAGATCTATACTGTATTTATCTTGTGTTCAGTACAATACTGAAGGTCAGCAAATCACTATATGTTGCTGCTATCAATTGTTAACAAAGAATTAGCTAACGGAAAACAAATGTGAAGGTAAAAACTGACAAATCCACACCAATCTGTGAATTACCATGGAAATAAGCATTATAGAAGGCTTATAGGCTGGGGAAGGTTATGAGGGGAACTGTCTTCAACTATTCGTGTTCAGTTGCTATTCACTATTTATTTGTAAGATGAATCTTTCATTAATCTTAATGCTGGTTACATTAAGGAAGTGTACATGAGGTATGTCGTTCAATTTAAATAGTGTATCTAAATGTTTTCTTCTAGCCCTGCTCAGTTCTCTCCCACCAGAGTAGCAAAGCAACTTTATTCCAAATCCAAAGCTTTTCTATCAGTCTTTCACACCAGTATACAACAGGTAACAAGTTACTTTTGAGCTCCACAAGAGACATAGGTTAGTGGCCTGAACATAGTCCTGGGACTCAGGGACTCCTGAGTTCTAATCCTGACTCAGACAGTGACCTCCTTTGTCCCTCTTAGCCAAGCCACTTATGGGTTAATTTTCACAGATGCTCAGAATGAAGATATGTCTACACTTACTGTGGATCAACGCTGTGGCAATCAATCCACCGGGGGTCGATTTAGTGGGTCTAGTGAAGACCCACTAACTCAACCACAAGTCACTCTCCTGTCGACTCCGGTAATCCACCAGAACAAGAAGCGTAAGGTAAGTCGATGGGCGAAACCGTCGACCCAGCACGGTGTAGACACCGCAATAAGTCGACCTAAGATACGTCAACTCCAGCTATGTTATTCATGTAGCTGGAGTTGCGTAACTTAGGTTGACTTAGCACCGTAGTGTAGACCAGGCCTTTGAATCTTTGAAATACAGACCATTCAACCCTCTCCCTGATTTCCCCACCTGCAAAATGGGGGAAAATACCTATCTCACAGGAGAGTCATGAGGATTAATGATTGTTTGTAAAGTGCTTTAAAGATTAAGAGTACCATGTAAGTGCTAATAATAAAAATGTTTATATTTGGGGCATTGAAACTAGTTTCTCTGTTTTGGCATGTGGCCAGGACAGTGCCGTGCCATCAACAATTGAAGATGTGTAGGTAGCAGCTATTCTGGGCAGCAGAAATGTCAGTACTAGCATTACCACCAAGAGAAAAAGTTTGCATTGACAATTCTCTCCACATTTCTAATATCCTTTCCTGTGCACTATCCAGTAATGGAGGCACTATCTGTCAGTGATCACAATGGACATTACCTTGTGTACATAATACCTGTGCAAGCCCCTTGCATTGCTAAAAAAGGAGAGATCGCTGTGCCAGTTATTTAAATCCCTGCTCCACTAAATGGTTGGTCTTGCTTTACTTCATAGTGGACCGGATCCAATAGGCATCTTTCCATTGAACTCAGTTGGCTTTATATTGGATCACATGGTCATGCATTGCAGAGATTATTCTGGAAGAGTACTCTGGAGCTTTTCCGTCAGGTGAACTCACCTGCACAAGATCTGCCGTTGGAAAATGGATGCTGTATGTGCTCAGAAATTCAACCAGAAACCGACTAGAATCCTCAGGCTTGATTTTTTGCTGTTCTTGGTGATAAATAGCTCTTGGAAACAAGGTCCCAGTGTGAGCACAGGATTATCTGCTAACTGCTTATTATAGTCTCTGTTGCATCTCGATAAAAAAAGGACAAAATAACAGAAGCAATTTGGTTTCAAAAATTGCTGCCAATATATTCAATTAACATGATTATTCAATATATACTTTGTAAATTTATTAATACAACCGCAGTTTTTCCATATTTGTGAAGTATTTTTTGAATTAGGTAACTAACAACTTTTCCGTTTGGGGCAACTTCTGAGTGAGGAGTACAAGGGACTGACTATGAGCCAGATATTTCCCACACACACACAAACACAGGTGGTTAGGGAATTGGCTTCATCCTCTCCAATGCGCCAGCCAGCATAACTGAGCCAAAACAGGGGTAGTAATCTCTAGTGGTCAGGACCAGTAGCCGATTACTTCTTCGAAGAGCAATGGAAGAGCAGGGAAGAAATTGTGAGTTTGAGGTATGATTCCCTTTTGGAGCATACTCACTGCTCCATATGCAGGGCTTTCTGCAAAGGGACAATACAGCCCATAGTTTTTGGTATAGGAAATGATCTTGCATTTATGTCGAGAGATGAACAAGCTTAATTTTTATATGATGAAGATACTGGATTACTATTATGCATGCATGGTAGCAACTTGTTCTCCCAGAAATGCCACTGATCTTGGAGACACTGTTTTCCATTGTCCTCCACTGAGAGGATATCAGTGGAAGAAACATGGTCATGTCCTATGCTCTTCTAATGCAGTCAACTACTGTCTCATTGCAAGATCCCTATTGAATTAGAGCTAGTCATTCTTTTTCTGGTAGACCACCACTGTGATTGGAGTAGTTGTGAAGTTGCTATGGGATATCAGAACTTCAAAGGATCTGATACAATTATTGTTACTATCCTACCTCACTTTGTTCTGAAGCAGATTTCTGAGGGAGCAGAGTTTTTGATAATCGATACTCTGCTAATCTGAATGAAAAGGGCTTTTGATTTGTCCTTCAAGCACCTCTTCCTCTCACACAAGCAGTGCAAGTCCCTATCCAGCTGGAGACTATTCCTAAAAACATTAACATGTCAAAGACTACATTGCCAATGTGAGGATAAAGTACCTTTGAAAGTCAATCATTCTGCACTTCCTATGCACAGTGTACTTGTAATTAACATAGGAAACTCGAGACTGAAATTCGAAATAGATTTAAAAACACAAAAAGAATCCACAGATCAAACAGTACAAAGGATGAGAATCCAGTGTAGAATTTTAACAGAGAACTAAATAGAATTGGCAATAGATAGAGGTCAACCTGGGTCATAAACACAGGCCAAGCAGAATAAAGATTAGAGCATGTAATTCAACTTTATATTAACTTATTAGACAAAAAAGTGCCCAGGCAAAGTGATTCCTGCATGCAGATAGTGTTACTGTAGTTTTTTTGTCCTTTAAATACAGTATATTAGAACTGTAGTACAATACAAAAAGATGAGATGGAACCTATTAAAAGAATACTGGCTGCACAAACACAATCTTGGAAAATAATACCATATCTAAAGGTCCTCAGATGAAAGATTCAAATTGTGTTCAGACATTAACTAATTGGACCTTGTAGGATATGTAAGTGATATTACATCCATTTGATAGAAGGATAAACTAAAGCACAAAGAAGATACTGACTCTGATCTTACTAATGTAACAGAGTTGAGAATACAACTCAACAGTACTGATTTCATTCTTCATTCATTCACACACTAATTCTTTAACCATTAGACAACATTGCCATCTTAGTAACATAGGAGGAAACATGGGTAAGACATCAAACCGATGGATATACAAATAAGATTTGAAATTACCTGTCCATATAGGCACTGGTTAATGAGGTGATTAATTAACAAGAGGAAAATAGAAATATGAATTGAAAGACTGAGTAGTATATCCCAGTGAGGGATGTGCATAAAACTGATACACAGAAACTGAGTTTGCCATTATCCATTTAATGCTCAAAGGGTTTAATAAAGGTCTTTTAAAAGAAGTTATTTATGTTTTGAAATACCACCACATATAATTACAGAGCAAAATGACTATATTAACTGTGGATTCCGTGCTGCCAACAGTCTAAATATTTCAACTCCAAGATCAAATCTGATTTTCTTTTCCATAAATTGCTTTTTTTTAAGAAAGGCACAAAATATTGAAACAGCTCTTCAGGTGATGTAAATTAGCATAGCTGCACTGAAGATAATGGTGATTTCCACCAACTGATGATCTAGCTTGCTTTGTTGGTTTTGTTATATTTTAAAATGAACATCTGCTGCTTCTGAAACTGGAACTTCCAGGACCAGGTCAAGAGTCAAAACAGATGCACTTGAAACTGCAGTTTCAAAAACTAAGCAACAATTTTAAAATCACCTTGCTAAATTTGTTGGTGCTAAAATAATGTTAGAGAAACTGAATGTTAGAACAAAAACCTTTATTTCCTTTCTCCTTTTCTTAATAATTCCTATTGCCACAGAGAATTCTGTGCTGTTATTTTTGCTCCTTAGTTTGGCAAAGATGAACAGGGAAATTTGCTGCCCCCAAAGCTATCAACAGAAAAGTGACAGGCATCACATATCAGGCTGAAGGCAGAAGGATGCTGGACAAGTGAAAGACAGCATGAAGTTCAGACACGAATAATATGATATTGGCCATATATGGTTTAGCGTAGAACCCCACGGGTTTAAGCTGCTCGGACGCTAAAAACAATGCAAGCTATGGCCCCAGTCCCGCAAGCAACTCTGAGTGGGTATACTCGCATGGAGCTGTTTCAGGATCAGGGCTGTAGCGACTTTCAATTAATAGCATAAAGGGGCTGCAATGGAATGGAAAATTTGACTCTATCAATCAAGGCCTGTAACAACAATGATGAAGTGCCTAGGATGGAAAGTTGCGCAGTGAGGTTTGCACAGTGAATTTTATCACTATCAGATTTCACTGATAAAAACAAAAACATAATGCAGTGAATTTATATGGGCAGGGACATGTGGGAAAGGACTATTAAATAGCAGAGATGGATCCAAGCTGATCAGGATTTCAAGTCTTACGTCCTAAATGTCTGGGGGTTGGATATAGGGTTTGTTTTGGACTATTGTGGAAAAAGGAGTGAACTGTGAATGCCAGATGCCAATCCGAGTTTGATACTGAATCTCCTGAAAATTTGGAGATGTTTAGATCTAGGGTTTTGGTATGGTGCCTTCTCTATTAGAAGGTAGGTGAGATTGGGTTTTTTGATATATCAAGTTGTTCTGGAGGCATGATCTCAGTGTTTAAAAAGTTACTAGTAAAAAGCTATTTGGATGCTTTCCTCTTACAGCCAAGGAGAAGTGGTTAAAAAAAAACGGAATATTTTTCTGTCAGAAAATGTTGTTTCATAGAACTAAATGTTTTGCAGGAAAGTGTCCATTTCAATACAATTTTCAATTGAAAAAAATGTTGAAATTCAAATGGAATATTTCATGTTGATTTTCTTGTTTCATTTCTATTGCTTTGGTTTCATTACCATAATTGTTTTGTTCTGACAATTTTTATTAATAAAATATATATAATGTTTTATAGCATATACTGTTTTGACATAAAAAAACACTTTGACATTATGAAAATGAAACATTGCAGTAAGGTTGTTTTGCTATTTCCTAGTCAAAATATTTTGGAATTTCCATTCTACTATTTTTGCATTTTTGACTTTTCAAACAGATTCAGCATGAGTTTTTTTCTCAAAATTTCAGAACTTCATGAAGGACGTAAATGCCATTTCCCAACCAGCATTATAGCCAACACATGGCTTACTATTATTTATATATCATTAATACCTAGGGATCCTAACCAAAATTGGGATCTTGTTGTGCTAGGTACCGGGGACTCACATAGTAAGAGATGGTCTCTGCTGCAAAGAGCTTGCACTTTAAGTAGACAAGACAGACAATGGGTGGGATAAAGGAAGTTTATCATCTCCATTTTACCATTGGTAACTGAGACACAGAGGGGGTAAGTGATTTACCCAAGGTCATACAGGGAATCTGTGACAAAGCTGAAAACTGAACTCAGATCTCGACCCCCAGTCCAGTGTCCTAATCACAAAACACTTCCTCTCAGCCTCTGCAGCTGTATTTTCAAAGCAGTGCACACTGGTTGGACGGATTCCTGATGACAGAAATGGGAATTGTTACTAAATCTGTTTAGTACCTTGAAAATTTGAAGCCTTTGAGTCTGTAGATAACTATGTACATTCTGCCCAGCAAAACTGTGACAGTCTACTGAGTTATGAACAAGTAGGGCTGTAATGCATTATTAGATCTTTTGAAATGCTCAGGGGGTTCTGACTTCTAAAGTATGTGCACACAAATACTCTGAATTGCACTACTCTTAGAATCTATTATTGCCCTACTACCCAAGCCTGCTTGACCTTCCACAGCAGACAGAGTCAGCAGAAAAGCCATGACAAGCATCAAGAGGTTTGCCAAGAAATAGAGAATTTATTTCACTGTTAAACACTATTTAATCTCAGAGCAATCTCTAGCTGTGCTTTGATGCTGTTTATACACCAAGGGTATTGTATGTACGTAGAATTTATGACTCTTGTAACCTGAAGCTGCAAAATATTGCTGCATGAAAATCATGAGCTTGTGTTCACCTTGTTTCAGCCAGCTTTGACAGAGAGTTCAGTTCACATACATTTGCCCGCTATGAGATTCACTTAAAGTTCTGAAGTCACCTAAAATCATATGAACAGCCATACTGGGTCAGACAAATACTTACTGGATACTCCCAGTATCCTTCCGACAATGCCAGATGCTTCAGAGGGTAAAAACAGAACAGGGCAATGTATATAGTGATCCATCCCCTGTTGTCCAGTCCCAGCTTCTAGCGAACAGAGGTTAAGGGACACACAGAGCATGGGGTTGCATCACTGACCATCTTGGCTAATAACCATTAATAGATAAGTTCATGAAGGATAGGACCAAGTCCTTTTTGAACCCAGTTATACATTTTGCCTTCATGATATCCCCTGACAATGAGTTCCACAGGTTGACTGTGCATTGTGTGAAGAACTTTTTTTTGTTTGTTTTAAACCGGCTGCTTATTAATTTCATGGGGTGATCCCTCATTTGTGTGCTATATGAAGGGGTAAATAACACTTTCTTATTCACTTTCTTCATACCATTCATGATTTTATAGACCTCTATCATATCCCCAGTTAGTCATCTCTTTTCCAAGCTGAACAGTCCCAATCTTTCTGATCTCTTTTCACAGGGAAGCTATTCTCTACCCCTAATCATTTTTGCTGCCCTTCGCTGTGCTTTTTCTAATTTTAATATTTTTGAGGTGAGGCAACCAGAACTGGATGCAGTATTCAAGGTTTTATATAGTGGCATTATGATATTTTGTCTTCTTATCTAGTCTTTTCCTAATAGTTCCTAACTTTGTGTTAGTTTTTGTGGCTGCTGCTACAGATTGAGCAGATGTTTTTCAGAGAGTTATCCACAATGACCTCAAGTTCTATTATTTTAATGGTAACAGCTAATTTAGAACCCATCATTTTGCATGAATAGTTGGGATTATGTTTTCTAATCAACATTGAATTTAATCTGCCATTTTCCTGCCCCATTCTGCAAGATCCCTTTGTAAGTCTTCACAGTCAGCTTTGGACTTAACTATCTCAAGTAATTTTGTACGGTCTGCAAACATTGTCACCTCAGTGTTCACCCGTTTTTCCAGCTAATTTATGAATACTTTGAACAGTACTGGTCCCAGGACAGATCTCTGGGGGACACTGCTATTTACCTCTCTTCACTGTGAGAGCTGACCATTTATTCATACTCTCTTTTTCCTATCTTTTAACCAAGTACTAACTCATGAGAAGATCTTCCCCCTTATCCTCTGACTCCTTACTTTGCTTAAGAGTCTTTGGGAAAGGACCTTGTTAAAGGCTTTCTGAAAGTCCAAATTCATACCCCCCACAGCAAATCTGAAGCACTCCAAACACTCAGATACTATGGTGATAGGCATAGCATTTAGATTAGACAGATGCAAAGTTGGCCAGTCTCAAGGGCTTCCATAACTAAGCTAGTGAGTTTTACTAACCCTGTCCTCCTAATAAGATCCCTCCCTTATCTTTAGCCATCTTTTGGGGAAGGAAAGAGGCCAAGTGGCTATCCACATTCCATGCTACCTTGCTCCTTTGGGAACCAAACAAGATAGGGTCATTCTCCTGCAAGGTGTGCAGGCATTATGTTCTGTGGAATGGGCAGCATACACATTCCCTTTTCTTGAAGAACAGAAAGGGGAAACACTCCTTTGATTCTTTGCCTTGTTTAACAACCCTTTAATACTTTGCATCTGAGAAGTCCCATCATGCCCTGCGCTACCTGGAAACTGTGACCTTGTACAAGTTATATATGTATTAGGGTTTTAACTGGAAGTTCAATACAACTCTTCTGAAAAGGGCTATCGCTTTCTTGAGTGGCTTTAACCACATTAACAACATCCTCATTTTTCAAAATTACCCAATCGGTAAGCTGTTCAGATTCATTTTAGACTAAAATGTAGTTGCAGACAGGAAGAGCTTTTATCAGTTGCAGGGTATAGTTTTGTCTTGATGTGTGGGAGTTAAAAAAAGTTAACTGCCATGTGTCAACATGTGGAAGGGATACAAAGGTAACTGAGAAAGGAAAATTAAGGCCAAAGATAGTGTGTGTATTTGCAAATAAACCCACACCAAAGTAGAAAAATGCAAACAGTTCTGGGGAAAAGACAGACATTCTGTACTGATATGAAATGGTTTGAATAGCTCTAATTTATTGCAAGACTTCTGGACTTCAGCTCCAGCCTCCTGAGAAACATAGAAATTACTATATTGGATGAGTCTAATGGTCCATCTCGCCCAGCATCCTGTGTCTGACAGAGGCCTGTACCAGCTATTTCTGAGGAAGTTGCAAGAAACCATGCACCATGAGATAACTTGCCCCGAGGAAAGTTTAAGCACTGGCTCTCCCTGCATTGGATTGAATTCTTAGGCGAACAGGGTAAATGCATTCTCAGTACAGGGTGCACTACATGCAGCATGCTTTAAATAAGGAGCATGAGCACAATCAACCATGGCACATGGTAGGGAGGAAGAGGAGAAGAGCATGGGGTAAATGATGGACAATCGCATACAGAAATGAACATGCAAGGGGATGTTTCGAGATAGCACAAGAATAAATCATTAGGCCTTTGTAATGACCCCTTCTCACTAATTTCTCATTGCTGTAATTTTTGCTGGGTAAGAAGCACCTCTTAAGCAAGTTATAAAACGTCACCAGTGCTAGAGGTCAAGGACATACTCTCTCCCTTTCTGTGAAACAGCCATACATGATCTTGACCCTTCACCTCCAACTATTTATTCTATTTACAGTCTGGCTGCTGACTAGGTAGTAAATACTGCAAAAAGCAGATTGTCATGTACAAACAGCTGTACTCTATGTGCCAACACCAATCCATCTGCCCAGCATAGCGCATGCCTGTTGAGTGAGACATAGGGGTGAATGAAAGACAAGAGGAGGAAAACACGCACACCACAGTGAAAAAATATTCTCTCCCTTTAATATTCTACACAGTTTCCCTCTTTTCACTCCTCTAGTCTGCATCTGTCATGTAAGGATGTTGTATTAAATGCTGGCAGGAAAAAGTTCCACATAACATGACACACAGCATCAGAAATTTGAGCTGGCAAAGAGTTCTTAGGTCATCTCATGCATCCCCCTGACAAAACAGGACTGGTCCCTGTACCTCATTCTCCACTTCCATTTTAAAGCTCTAAAAATCAGCTTCTCTGTGAGTTGAAAGGACAATTTGGGGCACATCCTTGCCCCTTCTTTCTCTGAGTCAGGAAACAAGAAGAAGAGATAGGCTAGGATGTAGTAGCAGGGCTGTTTATAGGGAAACATTTTTCACACAGAGATTGAAAAAGAACCACTATGGGCTACATCTGCTGTGATGCACTGTGATCATGGAACTCCCATGATGCAACTTGGTCAGAGGAGAGACCAAGGTGCATTATGGGAGATATAGTCTGGGCAAGGAGCCATACGAGTGTATGAGGGCACGAAGCACGGGGGCACCTTTGGCCATTGCAGTTTAATGTCAGACTGACAAATTAAAGGTTTCTTTCAGTTTATTAAACTGAACCATTTTGGTTAAGGCTGAACTGACATAAAATGAAATGTTTTGTTTTCCTGACAGAAAAAAAATCAAACAATTTTTGCAAAATTATAATTTTTCCCATGGAAAAAAATTCAATATTTGCAGAGTATTCTGTCAAAAAATCATTTCAATGGGAAATTCCTTACCAGCTCTAATCTAGAGTGAAAGTCACACATTCACCCCTGCAGTCACTAGCTCATGCCATCTGAAGTGTCACTCCTGAGCAGGGCAGCAGGCAGTGAGCAAGGTTTCCCTTTCAGTTCTTCCTCCCCACTTGGCTACTCACAAGGTTTATGAGTAGACAGCCAAGATCTCTTCCCCCTTTCCTTTGGCAGCTTCTTCACCTACACTGGGTCTTACTCTGCAGCATAGTGGGGAAGAATAGGCCAGCACTTCTGCTTCTTGGCCCTAAGCAGCAGTGAATTCTACCTGCAGGGGCAGCCAGGTTGTGAGGGAGACAGGACCAGAGAGGTTACAAAGAAATTCAGGAAGAGATGGGACTAAAAGTGAGACTGGACCACTGGTGGAAAAATGTCATTGGAAAAGGATGAGGGAGAGGAAAGGGATGGAAAGACCCATGGGATAGCAAAGGGAAAACCACCATTAAGAAAGAGATAGGAGAGAGATTAGGCACAAACTAGGGAAAGGGAAGGAAACACTTCAGGGACAAAGAGCAAGAATGGTGTTGTGGCTAATGCACAAGACTTTAGGATGGAGGTCAAGTCTCCTGGGTTTCATTCACAGTTCTGCTTCTGACTTGTGGTGGGACTGGGGGGGAGGGGAGGAAATCACATCAGTTCCCTAGGCCTCAGCTTTACCAACCATTTAGTAAAATGAGTATACTATACTGATGTACCTGACAGGAAGATGAAAGCCTCTTGTGACCCTGGGATGGAAGTGCCATAATTAAAGTACTTTGATTAGAAGGGGGAGACAGGCTGAATCAGAAAAAGAGATCACTTCACTCAATCCTTCAAAAGTGTCATTTGAGTAGCCACAGCAAATTTGGGAGCTATGCCTTTAAACAAAACCTCTCCAGCCCATTCACACTAGACCATTTGGTGTAATACATTGGAACTATACAATTGGGGAATTCGGTCAGGAATCCTAGATTGTGATCCAAAGGCCTTTGAAGTGAATGGAACTCTTTCATTTGATTCAAATGATCTTTGACTCAAACCCTGAGTTACTCAGGCATTTTTAAGGGCCGTCTCCTCCCCACATTTTACTCAGATTTTGGTTAGATTTCAGTGGAGGCACTGTGAGCCCCAATGTTCTGCTGTCATTCCAGTTCTAGGTCTGGTGGCCTAACATCTTCCAACAGAAGTATCCTATTTGGTCCTCCACTGTTCAAAATGATATAACCAATAGTCAAGTGCCACCCTCTTTGGAAAAAGAGGTGTATGTGTGTTCCAAATCAGCCCTATATTCCTAGGTTCTCACACTGTGCAACTGTGTTTGGTCAATTTTTATGCCACTAAAATGAACCATCAACATTCACCTTATAAACCATGCCTCATGACAAGATGGGGCAAATAAGGGTCTAGGTAAAAACTTTAAACTTCATAAATCCCTTCTTCACTAGTGGTCAAGAAAAAATATCTAAGGCCAAATCCTTGACTGATGTAAATTGGCATAGTTCCATTAAAGTCAATGAAAGAAACTTGACTTACACTTATGGAGGAACTGGCCTCCCAGGTCCGATTCCCCTCTACTCCTGACATACACCAATGTAAGTAACTTCACCAAAGCTAATGGAGTTACACTGACACAGGCTGGTATAAGTGAGAAGAATCATGCCCCTAGCTTACAGTAAATATGGCTGCACAGTTCTTGATTATCAGTTGGTTGAAATACTGTTAGTCGGCAGTGATTATAGGAAGGGATCCAAGTTATTTTTGCAGTTACAGCTGAATAGACTCAATGCCTGGGATAAATTGGCCTTGAGCAAACTTAAAAAATATTTTCTTGCTAAGTGATCCCCAGAGACATATGTCTCTATAAAATGGTTAAGGAGAAACTGATGACTTGCACTCAGTGGGTTCAAGAATTTGAGAATGATTAATTTTTGTTTTAAATCTTCCAGACCATTCAGGCAACAGATAGAAGAGAAATTTAAATTTTCTTGAGAAACTTCCTATTTAGAAGATTAAGAGAGAGAGCCTACGGTACATTGAACTGAAATTGTAATTATCAGAAGGTTGGCACAGTGATAGGTTTCTCTGCATTGCTCAGCCAGCACACTTTGTCTTCCAGAGAGTCTACTTCATTTTGAGTCTGAGTTCATTCAGTTTGAGGCTTTCCTGTGCCCACAGAGTGTTAGTTGACCTGTGTGGTCTTTTCTTTGAGGAGACAGAAAAACCAAAAATGGTGGCCCAACTGTAGTCATTTAAGATCCATTGCACTTTCCACAATTGTAGGGGCGGTGGCCAGATTACCTCCTGCAGCCAGAGAGGTGGTGAGAAGAAGGGCCATCAAGATGCCAGTAATGGTTTAGACCTCTAGACTTGAGAAGGTTTAGAGAAGCTAAGGGGCTGACATGCCGGTGGTCTAGGGTCCTTAAATGGTCAACATAGGCATAGTGGAGCTCTGCACTGCCATGCTCCCTTCCTCCCCCAATATGGGAGTGTGTGGGCAGCTGGTGCAGGAGCCAGCTACAGCAGTTTTACACCAATAAGGAGTTTATCTATGCAATTCCCAGCTGGCCAGTAGCACTCAGATTCTGGCCCTTTTGTATCACCGGAGCAGCACACACACCAAGGGGATGGATTGCATTCTTTGTACTTGGGTCACATTTGGGTGACTACATTCCAGCCACTTAAATTCTCCTCCCCGCTGTTTTATTTGGACATGACATGCCCAACCCAATTTTCAGGCCTCAGTTATTGTGTAATAGTGGCATGTCATTGAACAGTTCCTGTGTTTTGCCCCACATGTCCCTGCCTTTTAGTGGTGGGTGAATGTGTGTGCAGATCCTCAGCTGGTGTAAGCTGTTATAGCTTCACAGAAGCATTGACTTATCACCAGCTGAGTTTCAATGGGCAAAGTTCTTTGGAATCCTTTCGGATACGACTCAATACAGAAATGCAGGGCATTATTATTAATTTTATTTGCTATAGTCCTTACACATAAGAGCCAAGATCCAGTACAAAGTAAACACGAATGGAGAAAATACTGGGGAAAGCACCGCTTGGCAGTAAAGAGATTGGGATTTATTTTCTGATGAGTCAGTATTCTCTGGATGGAAGCTCAATGCCCAGCTAGCTATGCTTTGCACAATGGCTTGTCTAGTTAGGCCAAAATTTTCCCTAGTGGAGTTAGTGGAGTTACTCCAGGAATGAACTTGGTCCACTGTGCTTATAGAATGCTTAACACGTAGTGCAAATTTTTCTCTTTGCTTTTACTAGTCAGCGTAGCCCAGTGGGGGAAAGGGAGAACCAAGTAACCAGCAGGGCACTAGGTTTGGTACCTACTCACTGGTGCAAGGCAATTTTTACTTAAAAAAGGATCAGCCAAAGAGTTAGTGATGAGATTAACAGAAGTGGTTTTGGTTATGGATTCCCAGCATACAAGTGTTTTTAATGGATGCCCCAAATTAGGCTCCTGAGTCTATATTTAGGCACCCACATTGGTAATCTAATTTTCTCAAAAGTGCTGAGTACGCATTTAATGAATTAAAACAACCTTAGAGATCTCTGTGAGAGCTGCTGCATTCCGAGGACTTGTAAAATCAGACCTATTAATTAAGTGCCAAAATTTGGATTCAGGGGCCTAATTTTCAAAAATCTTGACCATAGAGTATTTTTCACTTTCAAAGTTTTCCCTGAATACTTGTGATTCGAAACTGAAGATGCGAGGAAGTGAGACAACTGAAACTTCCTCGCACACAGGCTTTATGCAACAAATCAAAATGGCTTCCATTGACCCCTTTTGTCCTCCTGGAGCCATGGAGGAGACCTACGTCATCTGGAATCCTCAAGAAATATCATGGGACTTCAACCACACTCTGACCAACCAACCCATCTCAAAACTGAAAAGCACCACAGGAAATTTAGCTTGGAAATTTGCATTGACATCCAGATAGTGCTAATTCTATCTATCTATCTATCTATCTATATATATAGAGAGAGAGAGAGAGAGAGAGAGCGCGCGCGCGCGCGCTCCAATACAAGCAATTTTGCAGAAAGCACTGCATTTTTGCACAAGCTCTGCAAAGGTGGGAAAAGAAGAGGCCCATTTTAATGTTGTGGGTTTTTTACTTTCTCAGTGAATATTTCATATAGCTCTAGTGTTAATCATGTGCAGATCTTAATTAAACTGTTACATGTTTCCACTAGAGAACACTAAATATGGAGCTCTCTGTAAAATCTTAATGGAATCATCAGAGTTTGTGAAGCTTCTCATAGAACTGTTAAGGGATTTTGCACATCAAAACGCCTGTATACAAAGAGCACACTCTAATTTAGACACTTATAGGCAGGAAGATGGTTTGCGATGTTAGATGTACTTCTGGCCATTATAACAAAGAGGAAAGGTGATCCTTTTAACAACATCCAATGTTAATATTCTCTGGACCCCAGTAAAATCTGGTAAAATTAAAATTAAGATCAGTGGTGTGATTGGAAGCTCATTAAAACCAATGGGAATCTTTCTATTCTAAATATATATAAATGAAAATACCCACAGCAAGGGAAATGTCAAGATTATTTATGGTACAGTAGTGCCTAGAGGTTCCAACTGAGACGGCAACCCATTGTGCTAGGCACTGTCGCTCACTATGGATATCTATAGTCTTCCCTTAAGAGCCTACAACCTGATATGGTAATGCAAATAAACCAACAGAATAGACAAAGTATAAGAAGTGGAACAGAAGCACAGAGGTGAAGTGAATTGCTCGAGGTCACCAGCAGGACCATGGCAAACGCAAGAAAAGGACCAATGCCTCCCAACTACAAGACCAGCAGCCCAAGTTTTAATGGTGCCCATTTTAGTATCATCTGATACTGAGGAAACACACAACTTACTTTCAACACTATCTGAAATAAACATGTTTGCCCTACCATGGCCTTCTTTTGTAACCTTATTAACTGTATCTTAATTCCCTGTTGATTATAGACTGAAAATATATCTGAGTAAACATCCCCCCCCCACCCCTCCAGCTCTGCAATAAATACACTGGCATAAGGGTAGTGGAATCCAAGCTCTGGGCTATTTGAAAGCTTTTACAGAACTTCAGGGAAGAATTCCAAGTTGAAATTTTCCAAGCAGTGCAGGGGATTTCGTGACATCTTCCATTATTTTAAATGGAAGATGGGTGGGTAAGTCCTATGCCTGGCTGTGAAAATTTCTGCCATAGGCTTTACTCCGTCCACTTAATTGTGGAATCAACACTATGGAGATTATTGTAATCGTAAACTCACCACATCTATATCTATATTAAATTCACTGTTCCTGAATCTATGCAAATCATAGATGACTTTCAAATATATTAAATAATGTTATCATTGAATATTGTTATTTAAGAATCTCTCATTTAACACAACACAACCTTTAAAAGCAAAATTAATTGAAATATAAATCATGCACTACTCGGGATCAAAGGCCCAATTACAGTATGCTAAATCAACACTTTAGAACAAGTGATCATGGAGTTAGAGCAGAAACATGTTACTCTAAGGATGAGACTATATCCAGAGTTACACATTCACTCACTACATGGATAGAACAGTGTCTTGCCATTGGGCAACTGTGTCAAGTGACAGTAATATTGCCACTCCGTGGCCATAATAAGATGGGTCATATATGGGGTAGTTACTTAAACATTGGGTAGAAAGGGGATTACTGACACAAACTTCATGGTCCCAAAGGCATAAAATTTTCATCACTTGAAACTAAAGCTGAGATGAACTGATAGCTACACGTTACTCTTCCTAACATAGCAAGCACCCATGCAGGAGCCAGCCACAATTGCAGTCCAACAGAGCACAGAAACTACTTCCCTTATGTGCCCCCTGTGGAAATCAACTACACCAATGGGGGTAAAGAGAGGGGAGATGGAGCTCCTGCACACTGGAGTCTGGCAGTTGCACAATAAAGCATGTGCCTCAACCCCTCCCCAGAAGAGGTGCGGCAATGAGCATACTTTCCATACATGGCACGGCACTTCAGAAATCAGTGTTTCGCCTGTGCACAAAGCTTCCTGGTGTTCCAACTGGGACAGTTTGGAGCTGCACCGCCCCAGCGCAAGGCTCTGTTTGTGAATGTTACAACAAAGCCCTTGTTATTTACTGAGCAAAGTATGGCCTGGTCAGTGGATGGCTTGCAAGCTTTCCCAGTGTTGCCCCACCAATGTACTGTAAACTTGGAGAACAGCCTGACGGACAGGAAAGGAGTTCTCTCCCCAAGCTTAGCAGCATGCACTATGGCAAAAGGAAATGAGGTCCAGCAGAGAGCAGTGAAAAATCAAAGACACAGAAAGGCCAATGAAAATTCAGCAGAAGCAGGTTGCTTAAAAGTAGCTGCTAGATGCACTGCCTGTGCACTGAAATGCAGCAAAATTTAGCAGTTAAATTATTCACTTATCTACTGGAAGGGAGCCTGTTAAAGAGGAAGTTGGTTTCACCATTCAGGGGTGCAGAAGTCAAGTAAAGAAACAAAACCACAGGGAATTTAAGATGACAAAGGATGGAGAGGAGAAAAGGCTAAATCCAAAGGAAGCAGGTCAACAGAGCAAACAAACAATATCCAGGGTGGATGCACAAGTGTCATCTCTGGGCATTGCCCCCGTTCACTATCCCCCCAAATGCCTCATCCAAAAATCTATCCAAGCCAATGGAAAGTCTGATTCCACTGGGCTTTTGATCAGGTCCCCTGGACTGCACATTGGCCATATGCTTGCACATCACAGCGAATCCACCATCATCATCTCTCACCTTCTCCGTGTCAACCCCTCCTCTGGCCAGCGGCACCTTTGCTGCGGACACTTACCAAATGACATAATGAGCATAATTTAGAGTGAATCTGCACAGGCCTCTTCCAACACTGGCACAGTACATTGTCCTAAGCTAGGGGCCTGCTGTTGTAGCTTGTTGCTAATTAAAGGTTTTTGCAAGAGTCTGGGTAGGTCTACACTGCAATTAAATATCAGAAGCTGGACCAGGTCTGCTGACTTGGGCTTGTGGGACTGAGGCTACAGGGCTGTAAAACTGCAGTGTAGATGTTTGGGCTCTGGCTGGAACTTGAGCTCTGGGACTCCAGAGCCCAGGATCCAGCCTGAGCCCAAATGTCAACACCACAATGGTACAGTCCCACTGCCTGAGCTCGAGTCAGCTGACCTGGGCCAGCCACGGAGATACCCTCTCTGTATCTTTGGTTCACTTCACTTCTTTGCCATGCAAAAAAAATATTATGTTTTTGTCTTTTTTTTTAAATCAGGATGTGTTCAATTACCACCTGGCCACTTTTACTTGTGCATCAGATCACTTTCTTCTGCCCGGCACTACTCTGTCTGGTTGCTTTGTCTCTTCAGGGGGTAAGCCCTTTGGCATAGGGACAGAGGCTGCATTTGTGTTTGCACAATGCCTAGCGCATCCTGGGTACTACAGAAAATAAATTAATAAATGATAAGAATGTTGCAGGGTCCCTTGGTTTTAATTTGTTTCTGGTCATTGGTACAGGTAGAATTAAGAATAATTACCATACTTATGAGCAATGTACATTTAGATATTTTCCTAAAGATAGATTCTCATTGGTTAGTCACCATTACAACATGTTGATTTGGAACTAAATATAGTTTTTATACTAAATTTGGTGCTTCTTTGCTAACCAGGAGAACACTATATCTACACACATATAAACAATTATAACACAACTAATATTTATTCAGATTCTTGATTTTTATTTTTCTTTCCTGTTAGAAAATGATGAATGATGTGTTTCTTATTTATTAGATGATTAATTTTATTATTTGTGATATGTGTCAAGCTCTATTTGGATGGAAATTGAAATTCAATAAATAATGTACAAAAACAGGATTTTATTTATATATTTAACTAAGACTACCTTAAGTGTGCTGGATACATGGGGGGAAGTTAGTTTTCAGTGCAAAATATTTTTTAATAACTGATTATTTAATCTAATCTTTAGTTAGTGAATTGAACTTTTTGTTTATGGTCACTTTGTCCTTCAAGATTTCGAACTCTTGTAGATCTCATCCTCTCAGACCTAGTTTTTATTCATAGATTGGAAGAGGAAAACAAGCTTTCCTGCTTTTTAAGCTTCCAGCTGGTTTCTTAACTGTGAATAAAATGAAATGAAGAAAATATTCTCTCTGCACCTGCAGGAGAGACTACTGCTGTCAAAAACTGGTTTAGTATTTTAGCAAAATTTGTTCCAGGTGCTTAGCCATTTACTTCTACCAGTTCAATAGTCTGACAATCTTTAAAACTTGGCAGCAAACATACTATTATTATTATTATTTTTTTTTTTGTATTTAAACTATTTTAACAGATTATAGCTTTAGGCCTTAACATAGGTTGGCAATTTCAAACTTTAAATAGACTTTTTTAAAAAAAATAAGCCTGGTTTTAATTTAAATCCAAAGATCTGATTGAAATGAAAAAAAAAATTGGATTTAAGTCACTGATTTTCATCCACCCTGGAATAAAAAGTCAGCCAGTGGGTGAAATGAGTGTACCAGAAAAATCATCTAGTTTCAGATTAATTTTAATTTGATTTACAGCTAGGTTCTTTGTTTGCTACGTTTCCTCTAAAAACAAAATCTGAAAAAGCCATTCACAGTATTTAACACAAACATTTCAAGTGATCTAGAATTATTTTTGCATAGGAGATGGCTGAGATTTTAAAAAGAATGGACAGTATGAAATATGGTGGTAGCTGTAAAACGCATGTAACATCACTTTGTTCTTTCCATCTGTATTTCTCACCTTTAAAGTAAGGGGGGGGGTAGCAGTGTAATTAGCGGACAGCACCCTGGACTGGGAACCAGGACACCTAGGTTCTAATGCCAGCTCTGCCACTGACCTGCTGTGAGAGCTTGGGGCAAGTCATTTCACATCTTTCCCCTCTCCCCCTACCCCTTTATCTTTTCCGTTTAGAGTACAAGCTCCTTGATGCTGTCTCTCATTGTATTTGTATAGGCCCTAGCACAAAGGGCTCCAGTCTCAGCTGCAGGTCTCTAGGTGCTATGCAATACAAACAAACAACTAATAAAATAATAATGGCTGCCCTTGAAACTTGTCTGTAAATGTTGACCCCTCCTTAACATCTTCAAAGAGGCCAATCCTGCTCACTTTACTCCTATGAGTTTTCCCACTAAAGTCAATGGGATTTACTTGCATGAGTAATGCAAGCAGGATTTGGCCCAAAGAATGCACAGGCAGATGCCTAAACTGAGGCATCTAAAATTTGAAAATGTTGATGTCCGTAATTATAGGAGAGCCCATATCCCGGTCAGTCAAAGAGACACTGCAAATTTGGCATTTGTGCCATGAAAACTTATAGATCATCGCAAGAAGCAAGTTCTGAGTGTCTTAAAGCCCCATTCTCTAGCGCTTACTCAGGCAAAAGCCTCTTTGAGAACTTCCTCTCTCAGGCAAAATTCCCACAGAAGTCAATATGGGAGTTTTAAGGTCACTCACGCTCCTTATGTTGGTATATTATTTACAGTGTAAAGAAAAATCCCACTAAATATGCAATGCTTTCCTCCTCAAGGTATTTAAATACAAGAAAAGGATGATTAAATATGCAGGTTCATTAATTTCTCCCTTATGGCTGTGTCTCTGCTTGATCATTGGGTTCAGATGTGGTTCTCAGAAAGTCTACGGAGAATCAGCTGATGACATGACATTAGTCAGGGGACTGCCCAAATGATATAAACACCTACACTTCATTCCAAAATTAACAATTCTATTAGCAAATGCTTGACTCTCTCAATACTGCCTTAAAAATAATGCAGACAGGCTGCAGTCATCTGGGAGATGGATTCACAGTCCTTCTGTCAGTTCAGGTAACAGTTAATATAAAATAATGTACATTGTTCTCATGTTTACAGTAGGTGGTGTTTATTTCACAACATGTTTACCACCATTATTGCACCTCTCCTTTCTCCACTTTTGTGGACTGTAGTCACTTCCTAGAGTCTAAGGCCAGAAGAGACCACTGTGATAATCTAGTCTGAGACACACCCTTGGGACTTTCCCAAAATAATGTGTCATTGAACTAGAGCAGATCTTTCAGAAAAATGTCCAGTGTTACTTTAGCTTGTGGAGCGTGCTGGAGTTGTTCAGAATTATAACTGCAGCAGGGAAGTCATTTCTGGTAGAATTCTGAATGCAGTTTTCCTGCTAGATTTAGTCTGATTAAGGTCACAGGGTTTTGGCTACTAATATACTCTATGTGCTGCCTTTTCTTCTGAGAGATATAGGACCAGATCGTCTGCTGATATAAGTCAGTTTAGCACCACTGGGGTCAATGGAACCATACCAATTTAAGGATCTGGTCCCTAACTTTTTCAATTGGCATTCATCTTTAAGTCAGTGGAATGTGTCTTTTTGCTCCTATCTGTGAATGTCCTAGCTGGAAAAGGGATTTTCCATTTCCCTATGCAGTTTGCCAATCCCCTACAAACACCAGCATTATTTCCATGTAGATATTTAGCATAGCTGATATAGCAATAAATACTGAACAAACGATCAAAATAAATATCTAAAATACATAAGATATTTATTATTTGGCAACTGAACACATCACGCACCATATAAGAGATACTAAATACTTGCTCAGACCTCAAGCCAAAATTTTCAAATGGAAAGGCTGGCCCCTAACTAAAAGTAGCTTGATTTTCAAAGGTGCTGAACAGCTAGAGTCGTGGGCCAGCAGGACATTTATATAGATGCCTAAACTTCGGCATCTAAAAATTGAAAATTTTGGTGTCCATAATTATAGGAAAGCCCATACCGTGGTCAGTCAAAGAGACACAGCAAACCTGACATTTGCGCCATGAAAACCTATAGATCATCACAAGAAGCAAGTTCTGAGTGTAAGAACAATAAGAATGCCTGCTGCAGGCGTTGGACAGTTCAGTCACAGGAGCTCCCCATTGGAGTCTAATTACCATTCAGAAAACAGGTGGCAATGGAAGTCTCTAATAAATTGGGTCCCAAATAATTTGGGGCTTTAGATCCTTCTCCACATGTAGTAAATGTGTTCTGTGACCTTGAATGAGTTCACCAAGTTAAATTTGTAATTTAAAATAAGATGTCCAAAAATCTTGAATCAAGAAAAGCTAATAATAGGGTTGAGGAAACCACTGACGGCAAACTGTTAATTACTCCCTCAAACTCCAGACATCTCACTGGAGAGAATTACAGAGGCAGTTTTCCAGGGGATTTCTTAACTGTTGCCCAGGATTCTCTCTCAATACAAAACCAAGAGTCTTCAGAGCACAAGAGCCATCCTTCACAGCGAACAAGGAATTTTTCCCTAATCCTTAGCAGAGGTGTTAGGAAACTGCCAAAGAGGGGAGGGATATAAAATTTAGTCCCATTTCTTGAAGAAATTTGTGGGAAAATGATGTTGACTTTGTGGAGAATTGATAGGCAGATAGTTCTGTGAAAGATTTAGGATAAAAATGTTCTCAAGTGTCTAGGTGACTTAGCCACTGACTTTCAGTAAAACTTAGGCACTTAAGTCACTTTCGCACTTAAGAAATTGTCCAAATTACTTATTCAAACAGACAATACACCTTAAAATACCACAAGTGGTCTTTCAGAAATCTGTGGGAAAATACATTCATGAATTAAAAGGCAAGATGCATGAAAGCCATATAGCAGTTGTTTGTTACTGAATCTGATGAACATATTTTCCATTTCTATTTCTATTTCACCTAGGAAGAATTTATTTTTCTTCCCAAAATATTACCTGCCCCTCATTTTTGTAACTCCTTTTCTTAGTTCCCCCCCTTCCTCTTTTACCTCGCTCATCTAATTTTTCTTCTCTCCTTTTTATCATCTAAGGCAAACATTTTTCAAAACTGCGTGGTAAAGTTAAGCACCTAAACAGGGATGGATTTTCAAAGATACTAAGTATATACAGCTCCCCCTGACCTTAGTGGCATCTGGGGTTGCTCAGAGTAAACACCTTTGAAAGTGAAACCACCTTCTATTTAGATGCTTGATTTTAGACAGCCAGCTTTGACATTTTTGGTCTCTCTCTTTTCCTCCTCCCTCCACCTTTTCTAACACCTCATCTCTTGCAAAAACAAGTTAAATGAGCTCTTTATTATCTGGATGTCGTTAGGGTCTTTCATTGCATTTGAAAAATGGCACCATATTAGGTAACTGGTTCAGAGGGAAGACTTCCAACAACTGAGTAACCAGCACCACTTCCTGCAGCATCTGGATATTACTGTTCTCAGCACTAGCATCCCTCCTCTTAATTTGAGGGTCAGACAGTATTCAACAAGTGATACCAAATCCTGCGATGGTAGAAGACGTTGGTTCCTAAAACAGCTAAACACAGACCTTCTTAATACTGTAATGGAGTTACAGTGATAGCTCTGGAAACTTGGATCTAACGCACTTCTCAGCGGACATGACCCTGCTCCCATCAAATTCAGCAAGACCTTTGCCACTGAACTCTATGGGGCCAGGATCAGGCCCGATGTCACAGGATGGTGCTGCAGAGTAGTGCTTATCTTGAAACTTTTCGGATGAATTTCATCCCCACGCAGAAGGGCAGTGCAATGCCTATGTAACACAAATCCTACTTAAACTGTTCAAATAGGGGGCCATAAGGGAAGTCTAAGATTTCTTCCGCCCTGGAAGGCACAATCTGGCCTCTAAGATGCAGAATTTTTTTGTAACAAAGGATACATATTCACAGCCAGGAAACCATGAACCCCAGAGACAGATTACAAACTAGTGTAAGTGGTTACATTAGGGTATTAACTTCATAAAACACAACCCCCTGGCTTCCATATATGGAACAGCAAAGCTTTCTATGTTCAAAGCAGCAGCTCACCAAGGCTATCATTTGGTGTTACTCCGAGTACCTCAGAGACAGAGTGACCTTCCTGTTACATGTCAAGGAAGGTTTTTGAAGCACACTCCTCAAGAGATACAGAAGCAAAAGCCCCATCTAAGGTCAAAAGAGCCTGACAGACACATTTATGTCTAATATATAAATCTATACACAGTCCTAAAGGAAAACCACAGTGATTTGTGTGAAGTTTTGTTCTGTGAATGTCAAGTCAACCCAACTGTGTAGTTTTCTAGGAGCAACAACTGCTGTACTATTGAGCTAGGGAGGTATACGAATTCAACCCTAAGAATCTGTGAATAGACTTCTACACGGGCTATTTTTAAAAAAAAAAATAAAGAATCCCATTAGCCTAGATTTTTTAAGATGGACCACATGGAAGTCCACAGAAATAGGGTTACCAATTTTGGCTGGACATATTTTCTGGAGGTTTCATCACAGGACATAATCTTTAATTAAAAATAAATCTTTAATTCCTGGAGACTCCAGGACAATCCTAGAAGGTTGGCAACCCTACAGAAGTGAAAGTGCAGTGATTTAGTGGATAAAGTTCCAGGCCTGGCAAGGTTCCACACCTGGTTCAGGATGCTAAATTAGCTACTGCTTAGTTGATAATTATCCAGATTTGTTGAGGTTTTAGAATATTTTATTTCAGTGGAAAATAATTTACACTTAATTATACTGAATTCATAACAGCTAAAGAGCTCATTTGCCAATAAATAGTGAGAGCCTCAAAAGCATGGGAATTTTACAAATGTTTCCTTAAGGAGTCAAGGCATGCACAGTGCATCTAATATGCTAGGAAAGAGATGCATCTTTGCAGACCCTATTTCATATCTTGTTATGAGGCTCAAAAATGTTAAACTAAGGCACCAGCTATAGCTCACTCTTTATTCTCTTATGAGGCTTCATTTACTCCAACTGCCCAACAACCTAGCTCATATCTTTGACAGTGAAGGGTGGTATTTTCAACAGCACGCAGTGTTGGCCTGGCTTTTCTCCCATTGAAGTAATTGGCAAAAATCCCATGGACTTCAGTGAGCACAGCACTTTAGAAATCCCACCCAAAATTGTTATATTATAGGATTAAACCCCAAGAATCTGAATGTATCTGCTTATAACTTCTGGGACAAGTCTTGATGCAAATTACAACACATCTATTTACCTTTTAAGCTCATGTCAGCTTCTCTCCTTTTCATTAGCATCCATCTGTTTCTCGGCTTTCCTCTGACATTGCTTATTAATACTTAAAAACAAAATTTTTTTTAACCACACACACAGCTTTACATCTTCAAAGAGTCCTGTGAAGATTAATTAGTTAATCCTCATAACATCCCTGTCAGATAGTAAGTAGTCTTATGCAGTATGCTTTATTGGATAGAGCTCTGAATTGGATGTCATGAGATCTCAATCCTAATCCTGGCTTTGCCACTAACCTACTTTGTGATGATGTGAAAGTCACTCTCTGTGCCTCTGTTTTCTCTCTCACCCTTAGTCTAAACAGAGAAAATAGACCAACTTTTTCAGACCATGGATTATCTCTTTCTTTGCATATGGACAGTGCCTAGCACAATGGAGCTCCAGTCTCAGTTAGGCTCTCTATGCTCGAGTTTAATAGTAAATAATAATTCTCAGGGAAGCCAAGATATGTAGAGATTAACAGGTTTATCCTAGCCACACACTGAGTCAGCAGCCAGCAGCCGAGCCAAGACTGGAGTTGGAGAGTGCCTCGCTCACTAATTCATGGTGCTGTATGATTCTGCTTATAGATATTTATATTTCTCCCAGTTCCCCCCCCCCCCCCCTTCCCCTGAAGGAATGTCTTATTTGGCTACACAATGGAGAAGGCGTTCTTCTTTTCTGACTGACATCAGACATCTTGCAGCACACACTAAATATTTTGCATCGCTCCCCAGAAGCTAGTTGTAGGATCCTGGACAGTTTACCTAGGCATTTAATTCAGAATGACAGCAGGATGCTTCCTGTGAATGATCTGATGGTTTTGTGTACAGCTTTAATTAATCATTCTTCAGCAGGGAAGGCGCAAACAAGGAAGGCATTGTCAGAAAGAGGCTAATGGATAACTACTTTCCCCTAGACAGACAGAAGCAGTCACAGCATGAGCCAAAGAGCAGTCTTGTGTAGCAGTAGACTTGGAACTCACTGTGGACTTGTCTAGTGTTAGAAAGGATGTATTGGATCAGGGCTGGATCAAGATATAGGCACTGCAGGGATGTGCCTAAAGCCTTAGCTCCTGAGGTTATATGAGGAGGTCAGAATCTCAGCTTTCATTTAAAGACAAATTAAATCTCTAACCTTCATATGAAGGAAGGCTTATGTATTCTTCACCCTCCCCCCCCTTACGCCAGGTGTTATTGGCAGTATTAAAGGGCTAGGATCACATGATGTTTAAGGATTCCTTTAAAACAAATGAAATGATTGGCTCAAACCCCACCTAAAATCTTATCCATGCTCAGATTTTGGTTACCCTGATCACCTTTACAAGGAAAGCATTCAGGAGTCCTCAGGAACATGAAACCACAAATACCTTTTATTTGGGAAGGCAAGATAAATACAAACTTGCATAATAAAGTGGGTGCCTGGTGATGGTTCTCCTCAACCTGTCTACTCACCATGTCCCATTCCAATCTGCTGCTGACAGGTTCTCATTCAGTGAAGTCAGTGCCACCAGTTTAGCTGCCGCCAAATCCAGCCCTTCAAAGTCAGCTTCATGGACAGCAGGTCTGGTCCTGCAAAGGCAGATCCACATAGGGTCGAGAATCTTTGGGCAGGAAACCAAGCAACAAAGACCCTGCTCTGACAGAATCTCTACTCTCCAAATCCTGGTCTCACTATTGAATTTGGGCTTACTGTTCAGAATACACTCCCTGCTAGCTCAGGGGGACCCCACTTTCCTCAGGATATAGCTTCATAGTGTCTCACCCTTTCATAAATATATTTATATGCACAATTAAATATCATTGCCAAAAACAGAACACAAACTCCAATTAAAACAACATAGTATGCGCTACAGAACTGCTTACATAAATTTAACCTTTCAGACTTAGTTTCTCCCCCTTTCTCCTAAAGCAAAAAGAAGCTCTCTGTTCCCGCAAAAGCTTTCTGGCTCTGGGGCTTAATTTCTAAATGTGACCGCAGTGTAACCATTGCTGCAACATCTGCCTGAGTCTGCAGACAGACTGAAGCAATAGCTCTGACAGGCATGAACTGCACCATGTATTTCAATGGGGTGTTAGCGCCAAGACCCACTGCTCTGGGACCCACCACCAACAACAGCCCAATAAAGGCCTCTGTGGCATTAGGAGAAGACTACAAAGGGCCCAGCATACCCAAGCGGATACACTAGGGCTGTTGGTTAAGTACCCTGCCTCTTAATGGCACCCTGAAGTGTCCCTCCTACTCCCAGGGGAAGAAGGCTCCTGGAGTGGATAAGATGGTCTCCCATGCCACTGCATCATATGGTCAACTGAGATGAGAGAACTGAAAGTGTTTCAAGCAATGCTCATACAAAAGAGGTAGAGCTCTTTGTCTGTGGTTGGCCCCCCAAGGTGGATCTCACTTCCAGGAGATATCAGGATGACCACAAACTTCAGCGTATGCAGGGCAAAATGCAAAACCTGCTTTTTCAGTCAGCCTTCCCACAGTAATATGGACCAAAACACTAAAGTCCTGGCCCTACTAACTGGAACAGGGAGAGAGGTAAGTAGGGTTTTTAGGTGCTCACATTAGAGATTTAGATGGCACTCTGTACCGGGCTTCAGAGCCCAAGCAGGAACATGTACACAACTATTTTAGTGCTGTATCACAAGCCTGAATCTGCAGACCCATGCTCTGAGACTCTTTGCTGTGTGTGTGTGTGGGGGGGGGTGGTACAGTGTAGATGTACCCACAGTCTTTATCAACATTCAACAAAAATATGCAAACAACCAAACCTTCAGACCAGGGAGGCTCAGGAGGCTGCCTCTTCCTCAGAGGCATACTTCAGCCATTACAGTCAGCCCCACACTCCCCGGGGTCTCCTGGGCCTCAAACAATTCCACAGTCCAGTGGCTCTCTGCCATTTGCTCAGGCAGGCTGTGGCTCATTAGAGTTCATGACTCCAATCAGTCTTCTAGCTCACCCTGGGAGTAGCCTGTCTGCTTTTCTCCCCATCATGCGTCTTGGCCTTCTTTCAGGCTGCTTCTCAGAGAGAAAGCACAAACACCCCCAAACCCTTCTCCTCTTGGTCTCCCCCCTCCAACTGGGTTCACACAGCTCTTTATGGAAAGCCCCATCTCTTCCCCAGCTGCGTATAATAAATAAGTTGAGCCACCTGATCTCCAACTTACTGGGATCAGCTGGGGCAGGGGGGAGGGGAGGGAAAGAGGCAATGATCCATCACAGGATAAACCTTTAAAAGCCCAGCCTGTCTGTGACATATTCAGATATCACAATGAGAGGCACCATATACAAACCTAGAAAGAAAACTGGAGAGATGCTATTTGGCAACAAAGTGCTTGCCAATGAAGTTAGTTCAAAATGTTTTTCTTATTCAATGTAAGAGGTTTGCACTTTCCAGCTGACTGAAGTCAATGGCTCTCACAACAATATGAAATATGAGTGGCAGTTTGTTTTCCTTGTCTATGTTACTCCAAAGAATTGCATTGACATTACTCCATTAATGCTTACATCAGAGTGTTCCCAGAAGTATGGCACCAAAACCCAGCCTTTTTAACTGACAGGAAAGGTCTATTACTTAGATAGGCTGTACAGTAGAGTTACAAACACCAGAGTTACAAACAGGCCAGTCAACCACACACACCTCATTTGGAACTAGAAGTATGCAATCAGGCAGAAGTGGGGTGCAGGGGGGAGGAAGCAAATACAGTACAGTATATGTATACACACACACACACACACACACACACACACACACACACCACTCTTTGATTAGAACTTTTCAGCAGAGGAGCTCTACAATTTGTTGAACCTGCATTTTGGATATTTGCAATTAAACTGAGGATATAATTTTTTTCATCAGGGCAAAATTATTTTAATAGCCATAATCAACATAATCAAATATAATCAATCCATCAAGTCAAGTATAATTTAGACGCTCTTACAACAATTTTGTATATATCCTGCTCATATCTATACGAAGATGATTACGCTTAAAAGAGACCCATATAACTCCCTTAGGGAGTCTAGCTCTATGCCACTCTGTGCTCTGCTGGCTCTCCTACCTTGATGAAGGCTCCTTCTGCATCCTCATGCACCTCTCTCTCTCTGTCAGAATTCTTTTAGGGTTCTGTTCTGCGTCATCTCTCTATATATTCACTCATCTCGTCCCATGGTTCAAACTATCACCTTTATGTAGATGATTACCAATGCAAATTTTCCAAAAGTCTTAAGGGGTTTAGGAGCATATATCTCATAAAAATAAAGGAGATGTGGGGTAAATCTATTAGGCATTTTTGAAAATCTTCCCCAATTTGCCTCTCTACTCTCAACCTGGCCTAGTGGATAAAGCAGTAGACTGAGGCCTGGTCTACACTGGGGGCGGGGGAGAGAATCGATCTAAGTTACGCAACTTCAGCTACGTGGATAATGTAGCTGAAGTCCACTTACTTAGATCTACTTACCGCAGTGTCTTCACTACGGTGAGTCGACTCCCCTGTCAACTCCGCCTGCGTGTCTCGCTGAGCTGGAGTACAGGAGTCGACAGGAGAGCGCTTGGGGATCAATTTATCGCATCTAGACTAGACGCAATAAATCGATCCCCGCTGGATCGATTGCTGCCCGCCGATCCAGCCAGTAGTGAAGACATACCCTGAGGCTCTCTTTCCTCTTCTTTTCTAATCTTGATCCTAAGAGTGTCTACTGCCTCTTGGGAAGTGCTGCATGGAAGCTGAGGGTGGAAACATCTCCCAAGAGATGCTTAGCACCTTGTAGAATAGCACCTTTTGTATATAAATTCTTAGGGGGAGGGCATATGAATTATCACATATCTGTTAAAGGGTCCTATCAATGTATGATTCAATATATGTGACATTTATTTATTAATAATGGCTTTGCAATGTTGAATTTTGCATGGTCCCTATAGGTCACACCTCCCTCGGATATTGTACATCTGCTCCTGTTCACATGGCAACTGCTATTTCCCAACTGTGAGAAGGTTCCATGGCTAGATGGCTTGGTTGAGCGGCAGCATTGGATTCAAGACTTAGATCATCAGCTTAATAGAATTCCTTTTATCATGAGTGCCTCCTGGACACTACTGTTCACAAAATGCCAATTTATATCCCTTTCATTAGCTACATTGATAATTTATGATGATCTTGTCCAACAGTTTTCTAGGATGGGGCCTGTAAAATCTTGGCTTAATTAAGAATAATAGCTCATCTATGTAAAATCATGGAAAAAGACCAACACAACTCTCTCAATAGTAAAAACTATACAGTTCTCTCCTTGATGGCATCAGTTTTACTAAAAGTACCATAGAGGGGTTTGGTCTTGAAATCAGTGGGAGAGGTGGATGCTCAGCACCCATCAGGATCAGGCGTTAAGGGAGAAAAGCCACTGGCCCTGAACCTTAAAATGTCATGGCTCCTTTGAAGTCAATGGAGCTCTGCTGATTTACACTATCTGGGGATCTGGCCCACTACTGGATCTGACAACAACTTATAGACGTTGGACAAAGCTTTTAGCTGTTTGCCACGTCTCCTGAAGAAAACATCCCTTCTACACACGAGACATGCAACACCTTGGTTTCACATTTAGGTCACAGGTACATTAGCAGAGAGAAAAACAGAAACAAAGAGAAAAAGCCCATTGTAGCTATGTTGAGCACATGCTTCACATGCTTTGCTGGAATGGGGCCTTGGTCATTGAAGAGAATTTAAGAATCAGAAAAGTGTCACAAAAGCTACAACACAACCAAGTAAAACTTCTATGGATCCATTTTGTTTACTGCATTCCATAGTCATGCGTCCCTGTCCTGTGTGCTAACTCCCCACCCCTCTTTTGCACCATCAGCTCTCATTATATGCATCTGTCTCTCATTAACACCTTATTTCAGTGGCCTTAGTTTCAACTGTAGTGCACTGCCACCTAGACATGCTGCTCTGATACATTGGGCCATATTAACCCCTTGTGTAACTAACGGAGCTAAACTAGAGATTAGTCCAGCCTATGATTTACAAAGGGGCTATCATGAGGCTGTTGCTATTGGACCTTCTTACTTTTATTTCTTGGAGGTTTAAAAAGCTTTTGACAATATCAGAAGAAATATGATGAGGTGGGAGAGGGGAGGAGCATGAATTGTGTTCTGGAGAAGAAAAATCAGTGCAGTGGGGAATTAAGAGCTGCTTACTAAGTAGTTACTTATTTGGGTTAAAGGGCTTAGAGATTCTGACAAGTCCCGGAAGGCAAATCATGAGGTCCAGAGCAAGCAACATTGAATAGGGGCTAGCTGGCAGGGATCTAGCCATTATGTTTGAAAGATGTTTGCTCATGACCAGCCTACACACGATTCACGACAGCAGCTCAGATGTGAAAGGTTCCAAATCCCAATATTTTTGGCCAATTTTTTGAAAAGGAGATAAAGAAATACCCTTCAATTAGGGAGACCAGAAGCTAAGAAGTGTTAAGTCTCTTGTTTGCATTCTAGTAGTACCAATTGGCTCCAAACTGGTAGGTGCAATGCATACACCCAGGGTCGACGAGAGGCGGGGGAAGCTGGTACAAATTACCAGGGCCTGGCGGTCCGGAAGGGGCCCGGGGCCCAGCTTCCTCTCCCTCTCGTCGGCCCTATTTAGCCAGTCTTCCCTTGCTGGGGGGCCCGAAAAAATTCTGGGCCCGGCTTCCCCGGCTTCCTCCCGCTCTCGTCGGCCCTATTTAGCCAGTCTTCCCTTGCTGGGGGGGGCCCGAAAAAATTCTGGGCCCGGTTTCCCTGGCTTCCTCCCCACTCTCGTCGGCCCTGTTTAGCTGGTCCGCCCTTGCTGGGGGGGCCTGAAAATTTTTTTTCACCAGGGCCTGAACCCGCTCTCGGTGGCCCTGCATACACCTAGTTAGAGACAGTCTGCCCCCAAGGAATTTACAATCTAAATAGATAGAGCAGACAAAGGGTGGGAAAATGGAAGTAGCATTATTCCCATTTTACCATAGGGAAACTGACACAGATGAAGTAAGTTGCCTAAGATCAGACAGGAAATCCATGGCAGATCTAGGAAAAAAATTCAGATCTCACAAGTTTCAGTCCAACACTTTAACCACATGACTATTCATCCTTCGTCCACATGAATTTTACTACCCAGGTAGGTAACATTATATTAAACAAAGTGCTACCTCTTGAGCCCTGATCTAAAGGAACCTTGCTTGCAAGTTTAATGAGAAGTGAACTCATCCGGCTTATGATTTGAAGACACTCAAACTCATAGGTCCTTTGCTGGTTAAAAATCACTCTAACCTTTTGTGTTTTGTCTCAGGAGTGTCTCACAAGACTGTAATAATTGGGCAGGAAACCTATTCATTCACAAGAGGACAGAATAAGACAAAAGATTCTGTAGTGCAGCTGGATACATAACCTTGTCAGGCAGGATGGGACTGATGGGACTATGTCTCTCCGTAGGGAAAAGTGAACTAAAATAACCTTTCTTCGTTGAACTGATTCCATCAATAGCTTGCATTGACAGGAAATCTGCTGTAAGCAAGCTTGTACTACATCATTGTCTTGTTGTTCGCAGTCAGTCATGGCCTTAAGAATTCCTGCAAACAGGACAATGCAGTTAAAGAAGAAAAGAAGACAGAAATGTCTGGTTTAGTTTCTTTGTAAATTGCATCTGTTTTATGTAGGGGAATGGGAGTAATGCCTTTCAAAAGGGAAAGAAAGAATCCACAATGGTGGGGTGCATCTCAGAAATAAGTCTTCAAACCCAAGATGACCAACTCAGAAGTGTTGAAGCTAAAAGGTAAAAACCCTCAAGTGGAATTATTTTTGCAAGTTAGTTTTCTACCTTCAACTCTGCGTGCGTGTGCAAATCCCTTGAGGAAGTTTGATCTTATGGTAAATCTCAAGACCAGGACTCTGGAAATCAGTGTTCTGTCTTTGCCTCTGTCCCAGATTATGTTCGTGACAAATCACTCAGACCAAAACTTTCAGAACTTGGGTGCCCTAAGTTAGACACCTAAATCTACATTTAGGAAGCTGTAAACAAATGGTGTGATTGATCAGAAGCATGAAGCATGCTTGCAGCTGCCATCCATTTCAGATCATCAATTTAAAGTTGCCATTAGGTGTTTAACTTTGGAGACCCATGTTTGAAAACGTCAACTTTAATCTTTGTGTCTCAATTTCTCATGTGTAAAGTGGGGATAAATACAACCCACCTCACTTGAGTGTTTTGAGGTTTAATTCATCTGTGTTTGCAAAGGACTTTGAGCTCTTCAGATGGCTGGAACTTTACACAGAGCATGGAAAGGGCATAAATTCAGGTTACTTTTAAAGTAGATGTGTGTTAGTTTTGAAATGCTTGCTTGGGTGGAACAATGGTGTGTGGGGCCACAATCAATATATATAAGAACAACTCTTTTCCCGAACTCCATTTCCTTGGGGAGAATCTTTTTGTATGTAGTAGAAGAAATGCAGGCTGCATGCAGATAAAGCCAAGTCACCAAATTTGGATGCAGAGCTAAAAACTTTTCCAAGTTTAGGTGTTTTGGGATCTACATTTCAGCCCATCAGAGAGAGATGCTGCAAACTCCAGATCATGGATCTGAATCCAAACTTCCTCAAGTCTGGCAGGTTAGGTTAAGCCCATCCGTGCACAGTATAAAAATACTCCTCTGACTTTAAGGACAGTATTATCCATGTAAAAACTTCAAGATACATTTTGAATTATAGAGTAGAAGAATCATAAACAGAAGTAAACGTGAAGTCTAACAAAGTTAGTCTACAGCAGCAGAACTGCTGTAGTATCTAATGCATCTTCGAGTAGCTACGGATTACATATTGTGTGCTTCAAAAAATATGACAAGATTCTGATCTGCCTTCGACACCCTCCCCACTTCTGCCCAAAGCAGCACCTGCTACCTAATTAGAGAGGCATTTGGAAACTGGCAGCACCAGGTTTACATTACATGTTCAGAAAAATTTACTAGATTGTTAACTGGGTGTTGAAAACTGGATGAAATCAGAACAGAATTTGTATTAAACAGGGATGCCCTTTGAAGCAGTGATCTCTCAAAGAAAATGGAAGGTATATAAGCATGACCTGAAATAGTGAAGGAAAAGAATTGTAAATATATTGTGGTTAACAAAGAGTTCAGGGGGCTGGCAGAAAAGACCCCAAAGGAACAGTGAGGAGATTTCATGAAAAATTCATAGATTCTAAGGCCAGAAGGGACCATTGTGAATGAGAGAGGCCTGCAGATACAGGTTAAAACATGTTTACCGCAGTATACATAGCCTGAAAAAAGAGACCTGGCTTTAGGATGAAAGAGGAAATTCAAACTGTGCCCTCTTTCCAATTCAGTGGAACACTGTGAAGACAGACGTGCTTGATATAGGAGCCAGATTATTCATTCCCTGAGCCAGATCCTCAGCGCATGTAAATCAGTGCAGCTCCACTGACTGCAATAAAACTCAGATATACACCAACTGAGAACCTGGACCACAAAACTTGAACCCCTTATTCAGCAGGTAAAACTCCCAGTGAATTCAGTAGGGATTTTGCCTGAGCAATGGCACATAATGGGCCCGGCGTGTCTCACTTGCCCTCCATTCTACCTCCGTTGAAATTTTTCAAACAAAACATTTTTCATTTAAAAAGAAAAAGTCCTTTCAAAAATAAAAATTTTTGGAAAAAAAAAAAAAACCCTTGATGTTTTCAAACTGTTCATTGTTTACCAAAATCGCCATATTTGTTCATTTACTGCAAACTCAGTTGTCAGTAAACAAAACATGGTGATAACCATTGCAATAAAGTTTCCAATAAACATGATTAGAAGCTTAGCAAAAAAAATTAAAAGGTCCATTTGGAATCCTGCAAAACAAACAATTTCAATAATTATTAAAAATTTCTGACCAGATCTATTCTCAATTTAAATTTCTGGAGCATATCTATGCATTTATTAAATTTCTTTAGTGCAATATATTAACAGGGACAACATTTTTAGTTTGGATAGCACATTTTAAACATTCAAAGAAAAAGAATAAAAACTATGGTTTGCACTGGTCTATATTTCATATACTGGGAGCTGAGGTACATTTTCTCCCTTCACTTGCATAACTGTAGAAACACTTTGGCCAGAAATTGCAAGAGTGACTTGTGATTTTGAGTGCCCAGCTTCAGACATTAAAAAAAAAAAAAAAAAAAAAAAAAAAAAGCCCAATTTTCAGAAAATACTGTGGGCCCAGTATTTGAAAATCAGACCCTTAAACTTGACACAGTCAATAACCAGTTTGCAAATCTTCTATGTATCATAAGGATTCTGAACATGCTTTTCTATTCCAGGCCTGTTTAACAATTTTTGGCTGGTGGGGAGGGGCTGTTGTACTTAACTTGTCAATTTTTAATCCTTGTTAACAACAACAACTTTTTTTAAAAAAGAGACATTTTCAAAAATTGATGCCTAATTTCTACTGCTTTAAAAAAAAATTCATTCACTGTTCACATGCACCAGAATCATGTGCATGTGCAGTCTTTTGTGCCTGCTGGGTAATTAAGAATGCAGGCAGGTAATTAAGAATGCAGGCGTGTACTTGGATGTGTAAATCCCTATTTTGCCTGTGCAAATGTGGGTTTGTGCTGCACCATGCATTTCTTACCTAGTACAGTTTTAGGCAACTGCATATGAAAGCTGACCCTAACGTTAAATGTATCTGATTAGTTATTAGGTATGATTACACATATTAAGTGCCAAAACCTATTCCATTGGAGTCAATTACATTGGCTTTAGTGCAAGGAGGATTAGGATCTAAATATTTTATTGAAACAGATACAAACTCCAAGAAGTAAGCTGGTTTCTTTAGGAGACAGATGTAGATTTGAGAAAGTTGTTGCTGGAGTGAATTTTTCCTGTATTGATAGTCACTCACACCACATAATTAGGCAAAAAATGTGCTCAATAAATAAATGATTGCTTGCTCCCTTTTCCCTTATTACTCTGATGAAGCATTTAATACAGAGGTGAAATATCATAGTAAGATAGAACAGTGATAAACTTGAACCTAATTAGAAGACATTCTTAGTGTTATTCATCTGCACTCTAGTAACAGCTGCTTTGAGAGCTATCTAGAGGGATGATCTAACTTCAATACTGGCTTTTGAAAGCTTTCCAAATCCTCCTCTAAAATGTATTAAACTGCAACATTTATATGAATAACACGGAGAAAAAAAAACCAATTACTGTCTCCTCGTTATTTTGATTTGCTATCTTTATTTTTACTTGGAAAGCCAAAGCAAATATCGGTGATATTTTATGCTAGGGTTTGCTTCAGAAGTTTTAAAACTATTTAATATATATGTTTGTATTCTCATTAATGGGAAAATGGGGAAGGAGATATAATGCTGCAATGGTGGAAAAGATATGGCCAAACTCCGTTAGTATCTATTTGGAACAACAGGCTTCTAGATCACTATTAAGTTGCCTGGATTCTGAATATATTAGTGGGGATGGTGAAGCCTCTTCTCAACACACCATAGAATCTGACACCATCACCAAAGACAGGAATGGCAAAAAGCTATTGCAGGTCATAACTGTGGTAGATTGGCAGAGTGGTGTGGGAGAATCTTACAGAGTGCCTGTTTGCAGGGTGCAAACCAATGACACTGATGGCCCCATATATTAAAACAAATTTGATAATAAAATATTTTAAAAGGTCCCTCTGTCTATTGCCAAGAAATAAAAATAATAGCTACTGTTTATGTTGGACCTGTGCAAGAAAAGCAATTTGGGCTCCCACTGCAGATTCTTCAGAAGTCACCAAGAACCTTCAATTCCCAGAGCTGTACTGAAATCATGGACAAACCTGGTGCCTGGGCAAAGATACTTTGGTATGTGCTCTGTCATAATTTGTAGGCAATGTATTAAAACTGGAGCAGCAGTGTTAATGTAATTCCTCCCGCGTCGGTGTGTATGTGAGCCTTGCCAGTCTATCTTGAAGAGGTGGGGTGGAGGATTAAGTACATTCAGTCCCACTTGCAACAGTGACTAGTCTGTAAACTGCCCCCAGAGCTGTGGATTTTGGCTCCAGTTGCCATAGCCATGAGACTCTTCACTTCAGAAAGTAGCCTTTGAAGACTGGAGAAGGTCAACAGAGACTTTCTGAAGCCATCAAAATCAGGGACTATTTCCTGAGAGGTGGGGAAGTTGTGGCTGAGGAGAGACATCTCTGAGGTTAGGAACAGTCTGATGGGGAGGTGCTCCAAAGATAATAGAGAGTTCAGCTGGAGCTCTCAATGTATCCTCTGCAAGGTCCAATTCCTACAGCTGACTCCCTTTGCCCTTCTAGCAAAATGGGGTGGGAGATTCTTTGTAATGACTTCCCTCCACATTTTCTCTGTACAAGCCAGATAGATTGCTATTGTTATAGCTACATCAACTAATATTTTATAAAAACAAATAAATCAGTGACCAGCAGCTATGCTTGCTCAGTACGGTGCAGAAGAAAGAGTCCCCAACCTCGCTATCAGTTTATGAAGCAATAAGATTTGATCCAAAGCCCCTGAAATCATTGGCTTCAACACACTGGCTTTGGATCACACCCTGAGCCTGCAGCATATCCTGAGTCCCTGGCATTTTGAACAACATGAGAGGGTGCAGAGTTCCCTTTGCCCTGGGTGAGAACTCAAATAGCCGAAAGGAAAGGTAGGGAATGTAGGAAGGGGAAATCTGACAGGTGCAAGCCAGTTAGGAGTGCTGCCCTCAAAGGACATGTTTACAGTTATAACAGGGTGGAGGTAGGGGAAGAATGAGGTTGAATCAGCAAGGTAAAATAATTCTATCATGTATTTTGTGCAGGGCTTAAGGTATAGTTTATAATCTTGCCCTTTTTTTTTTTTTTTTTGCACTCATGCCTCTTTCTGCACAAAATTGCCAGCTCTAGTCAACCATTATTCCAGATCCCCTTCTGTGCATTCTGCTTCTTTGGGCACTCTGACGCTTCCTTCATGACAGTTCTGAAGACCTTAGGACATTCTCTCCCTCTAATGCACACACACAACTCCCCGTCACGCTAATTGAAGTTACCCATGCGGATTGAGGGAGAACATTTTTTGTCTAAAGTAGATATTCTTACAGGGGAAATTGAAATCCCTTGTTGATAAACCACTCAATCATTCACCACATATTGGGGGCTACTGTCTGCTAATTCTATTCCTGGCCCAAGCTATCCAGTGAACCCATAGAGGAAGATGTTTGAGAATTACCGGCTTAGAACTTATACGGTAAACCCAGCTTGAGTACAGAAAGATATAACAGATGACTGATTTCTCCAATCATTATTTCAAAGGTGCTCAATGCAGACTACACCTTCCAAATGCCCAGCATGCCCTAATGGTAAAAGATTGAATTGTTAAAGAAACCTTAAGGAGTTTCAATGAGCATCAGCTGGCTAACTCCCACAGGCTCCTTAAAAATTCAGCCACAATGGCTATAAACCCACAACTGGCCTCTAATCCAAATTCTGTCCCCGTTGTGTGACTTTTGATAAGGCCAGAATTTTCAAAAGGACTCAGTTACCCACAATTAGGGCCAGATTTTCAAAGCAACTCGGCTTTCATTTAGGGATCAAAATAAGTAGCCAGCTTTTCAGTAGAGCTCAATGTATTGGGTGCTGCACTCTTAACAATCTAGCCATAAGTGTCACAATGAAAGTGCTGACGACTTTTGAGAATTTGGTCCCAGTGATGAGTGATAAACTCTTTTGAAAATCTGGCCCTTTACCCCTTTTTGTGCTTCAAGTGTCCCCATCTGCAAAAGAGGACTTGTAGTACTTACAGGTGTGTCGTGAGGCTTCGTTCATTAGTCTGTAAGGTTCTTTGAGATCCTTGATCCAAAGAGGCAATAAATACAGGCAAAGTATTATTGTTATTTTAGACTCCAATTTACCTCTTTACTGCCTACATTTGGTGTTAGCC
The DNA here is from genome assembly GCF_027887155.1 of Malaclemys terrapin pileata. Lineage (NCBI taxonomy): Eukaryota > Metazoa > Chordata > Testudines > Emydidae > Malaclemys > Malaclemys terrapin. The sequence continues at coordinate 49,517,028 of NC_071508.1, read as the reverse complement.
CATATTTGTTGCTACTTTCAAGGACTTGCATTGTAAACGCTGATTCCTGACACCAAGGCTATTAAAAAAATGTCATTTCTGGTAAAGAAATTAATCCTAGATTGTTTAAAGCTTCCTGCCCTACTATTTTTTAGCCAAGAGTACATTTATAAATGGATTGTAAAGGGTTGTTTCAGACATGAGTAGGATAAGGTATAGATAGTTACAATCACGTCAGTAGACAGCATTATAGGCATGGCTTCGATAAATAAGCAATTTACTGGATTATATAATAATCTATAACAATTAATTCACCATTTAATAAAACATCTATCATTTATTAATACTTTATACATACACACTTAGTGTGAAGTGTCTCCTCTTTAGGACTTTTCTTTGGAGTCAGACTTGTCCTGCATTTGGACTTTGGCAGCATAACCATCCATGCAAAAGCACACAGATTGAGGCTTTGTCTTTGTTGCAGAAAGGGATATTTTGACATTGACACAGCTAATTTGAGATAGTTGTCTGCTCTAGGATTTTACATCAAGATAAGACACAAGTAGTTTTTACCTTGATGTAGCTAATCAAGGTCAACTCCAGGCGAGGAGTATAGGCCCAAGGCCTTCCAAAGTCAGACAGACAAGAATATACTGCAGATTTTTTAAAAGCAAGGTTCAGAGATGAAGCACAGTTCAATCTCTCCCTCTAAGCAACTAAGTGAATATGGCTTCAGCTCTGTATTCAACAATTTTTAAGTTTTGGCTCAGATAGCTCAAAACCAGGACCATCATCTCCAAAAAAAGAGGCTTCTGCTTAGAGAACTAAGGACCTGCTCCTGCTTTCTTTGAGGTCAACAGCAAAACTCCTATTGGCTTCAAACATCAGAGAGCACCATACTCTGGTAGATAGGATACTGAGCTAGCAGTCAGGAGACCCAGTGTTCTAATCCTGGTTCTACTGCAGACCTCGTGCTGTGTGAACTCGGGCAAATTACTGCTTCTATAAGCCTCTGTGTTCCCTCCCACCTCTTCTCTGTTTAGATTGGGAGTCTTCAGCGTATAGACTTTTGTTATGTGTATGTATACTGCCTAGTGCTGTACAATGGAGCATCAGCCTTTGATGGGGCCTGTTGGAGGGTAGCTAGTCCTCTGAAGGAGTCAGGGGCTCAGCCCACCTGTGACAGGTTCCATAAGGGGGAAATGAAGCAACTCAGGTTCACCTTGGACCAGTTAATGCATTGAGTTCCTGGAAGGGGCAGTTAAGTAGTCGGAGAAGCAAGATAAAAGAAAGCTGCTCCCACTGGGGCCTAACTAGGAGAATAGAGACTCCAGGGGAGAGGAACAGTTCCCAGAATAAAGCGAAAGCTCCTATAGAGAAGGCTTTTCAGGAGGAAACTGTAGAGGGGGGCTCATCAACAAAGGAAACCAAGGAAGAATGCTCCTGGGTGGGAGAGTTTCAGAAAACAAAAGACTCTGAATGCTAAGCCTCAGAGAAACTTGGCTGCCATGAAAGACTTCACCAAGTGCGGGAGGCAGAGGAATAGCTCAGTGGTTTGAGCATTGGCCTGCTAAACCCAGGGTTGTGAGTTCAATCCTTGAGGGGGCCATTTAGGGAATCTGGGGCAAAAGTCTGTCTGGGGATTGGTCCCGCTTTGAGCAGGAGGTTGGACTAGATGACCTCCTGAGGTCCCTTCCAACCCTGATATTCTATGATTCTAAGCAACAGCATAAATCGTGAGGGGAAAAAGGAATTACATGCTACCCTGAAGAAGGATCATCACAGTTTGGCCTCTGTGGGGACCTTGATTCAAGAGGAGAATACCTCCCCCAGCTAGTGAGAAGAGGCCCCTGACTCCAGAAAAGGATTCTGGGTCATGAAGACCTCACTGGTAAGGGACCTCGGACATAACCGGGGTTGACTAAGCTTCTTCTCCCTCCATCTAGACACACGGAGGGGGAGGTCTGTTCTTGTGGTGTTCCCCCATTGGGGCTGAATAAACTAGCTATCTGAAAGGGTGTTGTTCACTATACAAGCCTCATTGGACTTATTAAAACCCTTATTTGGGGATTCTGAGGCAGAGATGCAATGGTGGCACTGCACGAGACCAACAGAGGGTACTCTAGGGGTGAGGCCCCCTCCCCAGGCCTCTAAGCACTACTGTAATACAGATACCGCTAATAATGAAAAGGCAGAAGTGGTAGTAAGATGCTTCATATCTTCATTTAATCTACCAGCTGTTGGACAGCAAGTTAATTAGAAATGCTTCAACATGTGTATCTTACACCATCAAACAGCACATAATATAATCACTTGTGTGTATTGCAGGCTGGCGAATATATGACTAACAGCAGTCTTATTGCAGGCAGAAAATACACCATGATTGTATGTTCTAGAAGACTGTAAATTTAATGATGAAAAATAAGATACTTAGAAGCCTGATAGAAGAAGCAGAGTATGGTGCAAATAAACACATGAAAGCCTATCGCCTGAACTTACTCTTACATAGGCAAAAGATCTTATTGAAGCGGCCAAACTGTGTCAGATATTAATAATGGAGAAGTGCTAGTTGAGGAAAATGGCTTATAAAAGCAATTCAGATTACAAGGGTCCAGGAAATGGAATCTCAGCAGGAAAAGCAAAACTTTCAGGCTCCTACTAAGTGGACTTCCCTTACAAGCCAAAAACTAAATTAAAAAAATATCTAGAGTTCATAATCCACAGCTCAGTTGTGCTTCTGCAACCCACGTAGCAAATGCTCGAGGGTGTCTTGCACAGGAGAAATGTAATAATCCTGGGAAACGAGATATTGTGCTAGAAAGTGCTGCGGTCCATAGCAGGGCAATTTCTATGAAATACTAGCTCCAGAACTTACAGTGCTTGTTCTGTATTTACACAATGCAGAGTTAGTTAGAAAAAGGCCGGATTGCTTAAACTGTGACTACATCATTTGCTGTTGTAGGGGAATCTATTGACCTTATAGAGCACACAGGTTCTTCACTTTCTGTAAAGAGGGTCTATTTTGCCATTTGTGACTTGATTACTCTTTGTGATAGTCTCTGCTTTTGTGACTTTCCTGTGACTCCAGGTATAGCTGGTGAGCCGGTCCAAGGAGGTTTTGCTTGTATTAGGTTATCTTACTTGTTACCTGGGAATTTAACATTTCTGCATGTACCCCAGAATTTGACAGTAACTGCAGTCAGCCATTTTGCATGTTCAATCACTGCCAGCTGAAAACCAAATACCACATAGGAAGGAATAATCTTAGGCCTTTGTGAGGCAAGGTCAGACAGCTGCATACTTGCAGTTTGCTAATCAGAATGGGAGGATGGGACAGAAAGTTATGGAAGAAAGTGAGTGAAATGATTTTAGGTGCCCTGACATAGTGTTGTTTTGACTAGAAATGTTTTGAGTTGAGTAGTTTATTGAAGTTAGGAGAATTGGTGACCCAGTAGAGGTTATTATGCTGACCCACTAGGAGTCACTATAGTTTATGTGCTTTGTTAGAGTGAGCTATAAAAGGTAAAAGTAGATACCTCGGAGAAGTCCAAGGGACCTTTTCTTAGGGCAAAGAGCTGACATTTAAACTCCTCATCATCTGGACAGAAAGAGGGATCCTAGAAGCCCAGCTGGTGATCACTCGAAACCATCTCAGTCAGTGGGCACTATATCTGGGATGTCTTAAACCTATTGTGTGTGTGTGTGTGTGTGTGTGTGTGTGTTTAATATCTAATAAACAGTAGTTTTAGATAAGAGCATGCTTGCTTGTATCAGTCATTTATCATACAGAAGCACTGTTTCCATTGATTTATTTCTGAAACCACCTAGAGAGAAACAGTTAAGTTACCGCTGCTTTGGATTCTGAAAGACCCCAGGTAACATATTGTCTATACTTAAACTCCACAGGTCTAGCTCCCTGGTGTTAAACTAGCTATTATTTGAAACACAGTGGGATCTGGAGGAAAAAATAGAGGGTTGGGAATTCATGCTATCTTGGCTCTACCACTGACTTGCTGTGTGGCCTTGGCCAAGTCACTTCACCTTTCTGCCTCCATTTTCTCATGCGCATGATGAGGATAATGATACCTACCCTGCTACCTCACAGGAACATTGTGAGCATCAATTAGTCCATATAATTCTTTGAACATACAAAGCACCATTACAACATTGAGCAACATCCTGACTACTCCTTTACTGGATTCAGATTTTAAGGCACCCAGTTGTCTCTCTTTAAATGTAGAAGCAGCCTGAAATAAGCTCAATATTAAACAAAAACAAACAATTCTGTATTGGTTATATTATTCATTGAGGTACTTAAACCCATATTTAAACAAAGCTCTCACTTTTTAATTTTCCTTGAGGCTACTTCAAAATTTCCAGTGCCGTAGAAGTAGCATGGGAGTGCCAGAGAACCAGGGAGAGTCTTGCTGCAAAATGTAGGCACAGATTGCTTCAGAGTAGTGGGGGGGGGGAAAAGGGGGGGCTTGATTGTGCTGTAGTGTAACTAAATCCAAGCCGTATTGGGTTCCATCCTGTTTATTTATATGATAGGATAATGCAGCTTTTCTGGCCAAAACTGCATATGATTCCCATGCTCAGTTTCAGTTCAGCTTTCTGACAACAAAACAAACACAGCAGTTACTGTGTTTTGTTTAGCAGCTGTACAACTCTAAACCGTGACATAAGCACTAAGGTACCTTCATGCATACACCTGGCAACCCATATAACGTGCTCACCATTGTTCTCTGAAAAGCTGCTCCCTGCTGCCAGGCCATAAGGCGAGTAGCAATATTGCAAAGTCCTTCATGCGTAATAAAGCAGCGAGCAAGCCAGATAAAAAGGAAAGTGAGCACTGGAAGTAACATAGTAATATACAGTAGTAAAAATAATCCAAAGTGCTGGAGAGGTCTCTAGTAAAGAACTCATGCTCCCTTGTAACTCTGAAAAGAATTTTTTACACACACAGAAAACTTTTCTCTGCCTCTCAATATCTTTTTACCCCAATCACGATAGGGAACACCCGCAAGAGAGCACTTGCACAACACAACGATAGCTGGTACGATATTATGTTGTACTGAGGGATGGAGATAAAGGTCAGACTATTACAAATGTGTTTCGTGTCCTGGGTCTATGAAACGACTGGCTAAGCAGAAAGGACATATATACAATTAACTGCTGTTTGTTTTGTTGCCAAGAAACTAGACTAAAACTGAACATGGAAACCATATGCAGCTGTGGCCAGAAAAGCTGCATTTTCCTTCCATTATTAAAAAACAGGACTACTTTTATTTACAATCCACTTCAATTGGATTTACTTATTGCACTACAGCATAATCAAACCCCTCCCCCATGTATTCGGCAGCAATCTGTGCCTAAATTCTGCAGAAAGGCTCTCCCTGTTTGCACTCCCTGGTTCCTTGGCATTCCCATACTGAAGCACTGGTAATTCTGCAGTTGCTTCAATGAAAATTAAAAGTGAGAGTTAAGTGCAATAATAAATAGTATAACTCATACAGAATTCTTTTGGATACTGAATTTATTTCAGGCTGCTCCTACATTTTTCATTTTGCTGCAGGTTTTTTATTGACATGTATAGGCTGTTGGGAGGAAGCTGGAGGTTTTAGGCAGGCTGCATGAGACATGATAAATTGTGGGTTCATGTGGGTTAATCTTGATGTTGTAGAAAGGGAATGGGCAGATTGAGGACTGGTGGTGAGTTGCTGCTTGAGGTGGGTTTTGCAACCTACAAGGGGAATTCCTTTTTTTTCCCCTTCCTTCCTTCCTTTTTTTTTTTTTTTTTTTTTTTTGCATTCCGCTGCAGCAGTTGTGTCCCCTTCAATGACACTCTGATGCTGGTTTAAAAAAAAAAAAAAGAGGATGCGCAAAGCTGCTACGTGCAGGGAATGTGGAGCACATGGGGGAATAATGGTTGCGAGAGCTCGAGTTCCCTTTGACCCTGTGATAGTGGGCAGGGGAGATAAGGTAAGATGATGATACCATGCACTAAAATTGGTGCAAGATGCATGAACTGTGACAAAGAGGATTAATCCTGGTTCTTTGTTCATGCCTTGTAATAATTCTTGAGAAGGCAGGGCATTGGTGAATAAGTTTCTGCCTTTTTGCTTTATGCTTTTGAACACAACGTTGGTGGCTAATAACAGTGAACACCATCTGTAACTTGACATGAGATAAGGCCTCAGACCTTGCATGTATAACCAAAACTTGCCAGAATGACTCTACAACGCTGCTACTAGTGCATTTGTCTCCAAATGGGCACCGGGGATATCAAACATCGGGGATATCTAGATCTATCCCCCTGCTGTGTAAGTGACAATATTGGGGACAGGCTAGGGTTTGTGTGGCTGTAGGACAGAGTCTAGATTGCCCTGCTCAAATTCCAAAGAGCCATTTCGACTGATTGGATTCCTCAGTCACTACAGTGGCACTGGAGTCACCAAAGCGGATAGTGTTTGGTGATTTCAATGTCCACATAGGTAATTATTTTTCGCAGAAGTTTGGGCTGCCCTGGCAAACATCGGACTATGGTGGTTGGTTGTAGACTCTGCTCACAAGGCTGGGCACCCTCAGGATCTGGTATGTGAGTCAGGAGTGGAGTCTGGAAGGGTGGCTTTTCGCCCTCTGTCCAAAACCAATCAGTATCTCTGACCATGTGAGGTCGGCCTGTCTCATGGTCCACCCTTGAAAGCTGATAAAACCAATGAGCTTCTGGGCAGTCTGCAGAAATAAGCTTGTTCATCAAACTGACTGTTGAGCTAGGGCAATGGGACAGTTCTAGTCATGGCTTGGAAGGACTGTGTTACAAGCTCTTGTAATCCGCTATCAATACAAATGATGCCGAATGCCCTTTCCTTCAGTTTTGTCCTCACAGGAAACTAGAAGATTTCCATATCAGCAGATATTACCAGGGATGTCCAGAGATCCATGTAGGGTTTGCAAGGGCTTTGGCTACTTTGGAAGCATGTATCTATCCCCAATGAACTGCCAAATCTTTGCAGGTTCACCCATCGCCAACATACATCCAGTGCGTTATGTACGGATGGTTCTTTCAACCTCTCCTGACACCTTCAAGTACCTGTTTAGGGTATCACTCCAACAGATGCTCCAGAATGCAGCTACTTGATTAGAGGTGGAAAGGATAAACTTTGTATGCACTGTAACTCAGTCAGATGTGTTGACAAGAATCTGAGGAGAGAGAAAGCTATTGGTTACTCTACATTCAATGAAGAAAACTCAATGTAAAGGTTCACAGCCATTCCACTGTCTGGCCACAACATCCGCCATGATGTCATCAATTTACAGTGACATGATAGCATTTTCTACCAAAGAGAAATTGGGTTTAAAAAAAAAAGACCAAAGACCAAGAATGTCTTAGGCAAGTCACTTAGGCCAGGTCTACACTTAAAAGCTTTACCAGTGTAACTATTTCAATTAGAAGTGTGATTTTTTTTAAAACTGGAGTAATTATGCTATTAAAAGCCCCAGAGTGGGGCTTATGCCAACTGAAATGTGACTTATATCAGTTCAGTGATTCCCCTTCAGGAATAACCTACGGGAATAGCTATACCAGAAAAAAAAAAGTAACCTAGTAACGGCATACACTATCAAAGGGGTTATACTTCTTTATGTATGCTGGTATAATACAAGAGAGATAATATTTCCTTTGTCTGTCTTGCCATTTTAAACTGTAACCTCTTCAGGGCAGGAATGCTAATTATGTTTGTACAGTGCCTAGTAGATCATGGTTCCAATCTCAGCTGGGGCCCTAGTTGCTACAATAATAAGTGAGTGGAAAGAAATAACTTTGAAAAGAAAGGTACCCACTTATTTGTCTATCCTACCTTGTACATTACAAGTTGGCCAAAGAGACGGTGCGCAAAATACTCAAAAACAGATTATAAAATGTTAGGCTACTATTCCTTTCTTAAGGTCAACAAAACATTGGCTTATCCATGTGTACTTTCTAAGCACAAACCTCTGAGATAAGCAAAGCTTGTTTGTCTATCTAGCTGTCCAAGTTAACTGAACAACCTGCCAAGGTAACGTGGATCATCCAGTTCCCAGGGCCTTACTTTACCTTGTTTTACATATTGTCTAATCCTGCATTCCATATGCAGGTACAATTTCCACCAAAGATAACAAGACTTTTCCATGAGTAAAGCCTACTAAGATTAGGTTCATAGACCCTGAGTCAGCAAAACAGTTAAGCATATACTTACTTTTAAGCATGTGCTTGAGACTATTCACTTAAACAGGTCTTAAGCACATACTACAATTCTTTGCTGAATTCGGATAGACAAACACATGGCAAATGCTGCAATAAATCAGGGCCATAATGAGGATATCAGTTGAAGTAAAACCTATGTTTTAATAGGCTGTTTTGTTCTTCAAGATCCTTAAATTAGTTAAACATAACCCACAAATTTAAAACGTAAAATGAACATCACTTATTTTGCCATTACCTTAGCCCTCACCACGCCTCTAATTACTGTGCCATTAAAGCATCAGCACTGCGATGATGTACTACTCCAAACATGCTGCCAAACAAGACCTTTTGGCTGCATTGGGGAGCCTAAGTATTTTAATTCAATTTTTAAATTTAATAGACAGAATAAAACAGCTAGCACTGTGACATTTGGAGGCTGAATCCTTTAGAGGTGCTTCAGAGAGTCTTCTGACTAATTTAATGACAGCATGGACTAGACCTCTTTGGTTTTGGATGGCCTTCAACCTAAATGTTCATAATAAGATAAAACCCATTAGGCTAGTGTTTGCATTTCTTTGTTGAATAGTTAACTGCATCCTTAATGCAGTGCATATCTCCTGGCATCTTGACCACACTATTCTATTGTTTAGAACTTGTTTGCTTACTTCCGTGTGGAAGAATTCTTTCCTTACCCATGCTATAAAAAAAGAGAGAGAGAGAGAGAAACTGATTTAATGAATCATGCTCAGTGTTGCCTGAATGTTCATCTATATTCTTCATTAGATCTAGGACTAGGTAAAAACATGTTTTTCATGCTTCTTATTGGTGATATTTTTCTCAGCTGTCTGAACATTTCTGGGGTTTAATTTTTTTCAGTCTGGAAATTTATGGATGTTTCACAATAGTGAAAAATCATTTAATTTTACCTCTGCACATCAGTCTCCCAATCTGTAATATGGGGATAATGACACTGACCTCCTTTGTAAAGTGCTTTGAGATCTACTGATGAAACATGCTATATAAGAGCTAGACATTAATTATTATTATTATTATTTCAGTTAATAATTTGGGGGGGTTGTTTGTCATGTTTTTCATTGATACCACTTGTCCATACCTTAACCTAGACTAAAAGAACAAATAATCAAGTCTGAAAGACAAAAGCGGAATGGTTTGATCCACTGTGATGGATGAATTCACCATTGCAGAGTCCCATAGATTCTGACAGAGATACACACAGACATAAGGGTCTGTATTAGTGGATCCAATTGCAAAAACAAGGCCTATGGGATGAAGGGAGTGAATAAGAAGAGGACCAAAATTATTTGCATCACTTAGTGTAATTAATGTAAATGTATACTACTAAGAACACAGACATAACGTTGTGGGGTTATGTGGAGGGGGGAAAGTTTTTCACCCTGACGTTGTTATTCAGGAAGCTCACCACTTCATTACTTTGCTCCATGTTATGATTTAAGGATCAACGAGCAATGGGAAGGGAGGGAAAAGGGTCAAACTCTGTTGGGTCCAGGCCCATCAAAGCTAATGGAACTGTTTCTGCATACATATGCTCTCAGTTTGGCCCTAAGATTGGTACACGATTGTGAGTGGATTTTTAGAGATGTTAGCTTTTAAACAATAAACCAGTCAAAAGCTTGTTGTGGAAATAAAGAAGGGCAGCGAAACCCTCAGTCCTAAATTGCCTGTCAGCCACCGAAAACTTTCCTATAACTTTACGGGGTTCGGGGGTGGTTTGTTTTTTTAAAGATCAAACAAAACCCATCGTAGGTGGTGTAAAAAGTCAATATTTGTAGACATCTGATAAGCAGTCTGAGTGATGTGTTTGAGATTCTGGGGAGTGTCAGTATTGAAAACTAGAACCATGACAGACTATGCAATAGATTCTGTGCAAAAAAAACCAGAAAATTAAGATGCTTATTCAGAAATAACTCTGAGGGACTTGATCAAGGAGTAAAACCAACAAGTCTAATTTTATGGTGCCAGCCGAATGCAGTGCAAATGGTAAACCAGGGGTCGGCAACCTTTCAGAAGTGGTGTGCCGAGTCTTCATTTATTCACTCTAAGGTTTTGCGTGCCAGTCATACATGTTAATGTTTTTAGAAGGTCTCTTTCTATAAGTCTATAATATATAACTAAACTATTGTTGTCTGTAAAGTAAATAAGGTTTTTAAAATGTTTAAGAAGCTTCATTTAAAATTAAATTAAAATGCAGAGCCCCCCGGACCGGTGGCCAGGACCCAGACAGTGCGAGTGCCACTGAAAATCAGTTCATGTGCTGCCTTTGGCACATGTGCCATAGGTTGCTGACCCCTGTGGTAAACACACACCACAAATGGGGCAAAATAAAGTATAGCAAGATCCTCAGCTGGTGTAAAGGGGTGTAGCTTCACTGAAGTCAAGAATGGTCACATCTATGGAGTTATGCCATCAGAGGATTCAGCCAAAGATATTTTTACTTGGGATACTTTAATTTGACATATTTGATGTGATTATTTGAAATACAGACTAGGAACTTGTTTTAAAAGGGTAAAAACCATGTTAAGTGTTAAGCCAATTTTCATGTAAGTTATGGCTTTAATTTTAATTTATTTATTTATATTTAATATCCTTTTAGCGCTCCAGTGCCAACGAGCAGCTGGTCATATCTAGTCTGACCTTCTGCACCCATTGTTCTATCTTTTGGGAAAAGGAAGGCTGCAGATTTTCCTAGTTTTAGAATAAAATATGTGCCGTAGGAAGCTGGTGAGGGTGAGGATTTACCCTCTGCTTCATCCTTAAAAAAAGCGGAGATTGGGCTGAGTATCCAGAACCAAAATCCAAGACCTATAAAGTTGCCACCAATAATATGAATCCATATGTGAGTAGATATGGCTGGAGGTTTGAAGGGATTGCAACCTACCATGCCACAGCTTTGATCCTTCAAGTCTTTGCAAAGCACACAAGATTGCTATGCTCCAGTGCAAATGTCATCAGAGGTTAAATGTGGGCACAAGTGAGCTTTGGCACTAGGAATAATCCTATTCCTGTGGAGGTCAATGGATTTAGGATCTGGCCTCTACTCTTCAATGTGCAAGAATAAAAAGAAAAAATGGGCAGGGTGTAGATGAAGAAAGGGCACTTCTGATCCTCAGCATGTGAATGAGGAATTATGCTACATTCGCCCGTCTTAGGCCCCACTCTGGCTTCTAGACAGTAGTTATTTGGTTTCTCAGCAGCAGAAATCTCTAATATAGGATCAGGTTCTCCAGTTCTCCTCATCACTTTCTGCCTTGCGCATGTAGATACACCACTCCGTAATGGCACGGTTCAGGATTAAGCCCCATGAAAAAAAATAAGAGAAAGAAAATCACAGCCGGTAATGAAGGAATGAAGGTCCTGTCTGTACACAGTGACTCTAGGAACGCTCACCACTTGCAGCCACCTGACAGCCCTATTTTGTTGGCCTTATTAGCATAGACACCCCTTAAACTTCAGTCTTAGAACACATATACTAAAGCTTCTAGCCACATAACCAATGCGCTGGGGACCTGATCCTGCAAGTTGTTCTGTGCAGGTGGACCCCTTCACCTGCACAAAGACCCAGGGGGCTGCCTGTGAGGAACAACTGGCAGGCTCCAGGCTTTAGACTGTAGTATGGATATCAAAGAGCCATCAGACACCTCACAGCAGCTGCTGACAATTCACTTGATAATGAGAGATTGATTCCCAGAGTTAAAGCTAGCTATGAACCAATTTGTCCCTTCTTTAGATGTTTTGATATACCCCAAAGACTGCTTTATACTTCTTTGGTATAATTTCTTATAATTATTTCCTGACAAAGTGCCTATTTCATCTTCTAGAAAATGTGCTCACTTTGAAATGGCCCCTCCCCCTGTAAGGCAGGATGGCCTTAGTGTTGGAATAATAGCTCAATGCCTGCTAGATGGTTTTCTCTTCATATTTTTTTTTAAAGGGGAATTGAATACTCATGGAGGATGCCAGCCTATTTTAATCATGGAATGGTGGGAGAAGCCTAGCAGAATGAAAGGCGATCCCCCTTCAGATGAGGGAGGAGCCAGAGAGCGCAGAATTTAATTGAACATGGAAGACAAACAATGAACAGACAAGGACAGGAGTGCAGGTGATAGGGTTAAAATGAGGCCACCAGAAGGGGACACTGAGCAGAGATTGACAGCCCTTGAGACCGAAGTCTTCTAGTTACTGATGAAACAGGTACAGCACAGGAAGCAGGAGTACTAGCTTTCACACCCAACAAACATGCCTCAATTCTGCCCTGCAGGGACCAGTTCTACAGTTTTCCCTTCTCTTTCCCCAGGGCCCTTTCAATCCCCGGCACCTCTGCCAACTGCTAATTAGAGTGCCTCTTAGTGCCAGTTGGGCTGGGTTCTTTTTATGTGCATTTCTACCCACTAAGATATGCCCTGTTTAAAAGTAGGCCCTAAGGGTACTATTATGCTAGTGAAGCAATGAAGAAATTCATAATGATCATGTTGAGGGTGGAGAGGAAACCCAAAACTGTTTACCTAGGAGTGAGGGGAGAATCTCTTTTTTCATGGCTGCTAGTGCATGGGCATACATCAGAGCAGTCTGTCTGGAAAGTGTGCCATCCCCCTCCAGCATTCTCTTCCCCCCTCCTCACCAAGCCACCATCTGTTCCTGCCCTCTGTGGTACCACCTTACTGGCAGAGTCCCTTTCATGTGGGAGAAATGAAATCTGGAGCGTGAGCAAGTTCCCAAATCTCCACCAAACAGGCATGTAGGTTAAGATTTTCAAAGCCCATTAGAGGAATTAAACCACACATCTCCCATGAAATTTTAATAGCGTTATGGAGAGAAATCCTCTAGGTAGCTTTGAAAATCTCAACTCTAGAGACCAAGTCAGGGATTCAAGCCGAGGTTGTCCCATTTAGCAGAGCAAAGTATCATAATAAATGCTTTACACAGCACTTGCTGTACTTTTAAGCCACTGAGCCACTTGCTACATACATACTTGTCTGGTGGGAGAGGGGGGAAAGTGTCGTGTATCCATCAGTTGCAGCAGACAAGAACATCTTGTACTTGGGTTGTTTGTCAAGTAGGTTTGGAATGCAGGCGAACTGGCAGACTAATTAGATTTTTTTAAACTTGGTATTCAGAAGTACAATCCTTATAATATCCTATCAACTTAAACATAGGTCTGTGAGTGCAATAACAAATTACCTCCGCCAAAAAGAAAACAAGAGTCGCATTTCAGCTTCAGCCCAACAGGTTTTGGTTTTAGTTCTTTTAACAGCGAGTTCATTCAAGAAATGTCCAGTGTGATAAATGATCTCCTATTAGTTAATTGTTTTTAAAAGCTATATTCAAATACAGGTTTGGCTTTGGAAAGCTTTTGACCTTCCCTTCCTTTGTTTGTTTGTTGACAAACCGGAGGGAATACAGGACAGAATGACAAAAACAAAACAAAACAAAAACAAAAAACCACACCACCACCTGCAAGCCAGAGGACTGGTTTAGGAAGAAAGATTAAAACAGCTCAACATACATAGTTTGGCTAAACAATGACTAAGGAGGCAACAGAGCATTTTGGAGATATCTGAAGGGCACTGACACCAGAAGGAAAATAAATTATTTAGTATGCAACAAAGGAGTATAACTAGGAACAATGGGATTTTAAGTAAGCAAGGAGAAAATTCAAGACTAAATTCAAGGGCAGCTAGGTGTATTCTGCTGTGTAATACTCTCCCAGGGAAGTGGTAGAAGCTTTATATTTTGGGCTTTAAATACTACAGGAAAATATACTCTAGGGGAGAATCCCCCATTTGCAGCAAGATGAACAAAAGAACCCTTTTCCCATTTCTAACTTCTAAGATTCCTAAGAGTGATCATTCACTTATATATCTGATTATGCCAGAAAACTGGTCTTGGAGCAAAGTGTGTGTGTGTGTCTCTCTCTCTCTCTCTCTCTCTATGATATTATGAAGTAGTTCACTTATAGCAAACACTACTGGGACTTGTTCATGCAAAGAAGAGCATTATTGAGAATTACTGGGCAGGCAGCAAGGACAGGAGAGTGATTCATGCTACTGGTCATTACAGATGCGTATTATGAGGAGAGTCACTTAATGCTGATGAGCATTAGATGCATGCATTGCTAGGAGAAAGTAAACCAGGTTCTTTTAAAATCTAGGATCACCATTATCTCCCATGATCTCTACCAGACATGACAAACCCACGAAAAAAAACGCAGAAATTGGGCTTGTTTTTGGCTTAATTGTCTCGTGAGTTGCTTGTTAGCTAGTTTTTGGCTTGTAGCTTTTTTTTAAATTATTGTCTCCCAGCAAGCAGGGGCAAGAGGGGGGGAAGGGAAGAGAGTCAGGGGTGCACAGCGGGCCCACCACAGTTCCAGACTGCATGGGGGGGGGGGGGAAGGAGTCTAGTCACATACAGTGTTGAGGTTCTTAGGGATTGGCTTGTTTTGAAATGGGATTAGCTTGATTTTTGGCTTATTGTGAAAGTCAAGGGTGCTTATTTACCACGTGAAAGTTGGCAACTGTGATCTCTACCCAAATACATCTATGGGGTTCTGAGGGAACCATGCTGCACCCCAATCTTGCAAACGCCTCCCAACCACCTACAATACAGAGTTGCTGTGGAAAGGTTCCTGCAGACTTGAGGGAAGGCAAAGAACAAGCCATGTTAGCTACACTGCTCGCTTCAGCTGCTTTTGGAGGCTTCTCTACCATAATTACTTCTTTATATTTGCTCAACTCTGGGCACTAGCCACATGGTCCTGCAGCACTACACACATCAGTGAGCCTCAGAGCTTGCTTTGCAACTCTCTGAAGGAACCTGCTTACAACACAATTTTATGCAAATCTGGTTCCACCCCTGGTTTCAGTTTGTAACATTAACTGGACCTTACTGGTGTTTCATAGATATGCTGGAATATTGGTCAGAATAATCTTGCTACCAATCATGATTAAGGACCAATCTATTCTATATACATCAGGTGTCAGGCGACCTGGTTTCAGTTCCCAACTTTGCCACAAACTTCCCCGTGAACTTAAACTAGTCACTCAATCTTTGTCACTCAGATGTTCATTGGTAAAGTGGGGATTATAATACTTCCCTGCCTCACAGGAGTGCTTCAAGGATAAATTCACGATCTGTGAGGCACACAAATACTAGGGTGACGTGGGCAATATAAATATCTAGATAAACTGACATCTGGGTTCAGTTCCTGCCACTGTCTCAGGCTTCCTATATACCTTTGGACAAGTCACATAGGACTAGATTGTGACATTGGGTCCAGCTTTGAGCAAAGGCTGGTGCATAAGCTGCCCTAAAGGGCACTGTGGACTTAAAGACTTAGCTCCAAATCACAGTCCTTCCCTGCTTCCTCCTTGCTCAGGAAGAGGAGTCTGTTACTTCACCCCTTTCCATGAAGCAGTTTTCTCCTGCCTCTGCACTCAGCCAGCTACTCTTGCTGGTAAATTGGGGAGAAAGGGGGAGCCAACTCTCCTCCCACAGCTCAACCCTTCCCTACTCATTCACAGTGGGGAACATCAGGCAAGTAATTGGAGTTGCAATCTGAGCCTGGAGGCAAGGAATGCCTTAGCTGTACTGGGGAGTACGAATCAGTAATTGTTGTGATTATCTCGCTTTCCCTTGAAACTCAGATCCCCATTTGTAAAATGGGGATAATAATACCCCCTCCCTCCCACATGCACGCACACACCCACACACACAAAATCACTTCATTAATGTTTGGGAGGCATTCAGATACTTCAGTAATGAAGATCCATATAGACAGTTAAAAAAATAGCCTCGTTACAGGTATCTAAGGCACAATTATGCTACAAGCCGCTTTCCTGGCACGGTTTTGTTTGCCAGGAATGGGCTTTAGGGCTGAGCAATTCTGAAGGTTATTTTGTTAATAAAAGTTACATAACTCTAAATAGTAAAAAGTTCACCACTCGTGTTAGATACGGCAAATCAAACAAACATGCTTGTTTGCATAAGTTGTAGTTGATCTTATTCATTGAGACTATAAATGCTCTAATTCAGTTTTAAAACATAAAATCAATTGTAAATTTATTTAAACCAATTTAGCAGCCTGCCTGTTGTACATCACTGAGCCTGTATTGATTGTTTGAGATAGAACTCGTTCCAAATTGTATTGATTTAATTCATTAGCAAATTTTTAGCCAAACCTACTCTGTGGTCCCTGGCTAAAAAGTATGTGAAGCTCTGTTTTAAATTTGAAAGATTTCAGGGGAATTCATGGTTGGATTCTTCTTCAAGATTTCTCCCAGGATTAAGATTCCTACCCAATGTTATTATGCATCATCCATTTCACTTTGAAGAATCAGTTTTAAAAAATACTAAGAGTGAGAATCTAAGGAATCTTAAAAGAAAAACATTTGCTGAAGATGGAAGTAATATAGTATATTGGTCATATTAATAGATAGTAAATTGCTTTTCTGATTTACAGATTTGGGTGTGTAAAAATAGCTCAACAATCTAAACAATATCTTAAATGAACAGATCATCAGTAGGTTTGTCTGACTTTAGAGCAAACATTATTACTGCACCAGTTACCCTAGTAACTGAATGCAACTCAGTTACCATGGCTACTGCTTTTTAAAATACATTCAGTGATTCCCAAACCCCCCAACTCCCTAAAAATTGTGGTTTTATTTTGAAGGGGGGGGGGGAAATCTTAGTATTCTGTAGACATTTGTATTTAGATAAAAATGTCTGTAAAATGCAAATGCTAATAGCAGACAGACATTTTAAAAACGGGCTTATTTTTCTGTCCAAAATCTTTAGCTTGCTTAGGTCCTGTATTATCATGGGTCCAATTCTGCTATGAATGCCCTCACACTGAGTAGTACCTCACTGTAAGGGAGGCAGAATGGGGTCCAAATCATGTGCTAGTTGTGGTTATTGTGCATGTCAAGTTTAGTTTCTTTGGGGAGGCAGCATTGTCCAATTGCTAGAATTTGGGACTAGGCATCAGAAAACCTGGTTTCTGATTCTGACACTAAATTACTACGTGCATTTAGGCAAGTCACTTTGTGCCTGATTTCCAAAAGGGCTGAGCACTGGTGGCTGGCCCGAGCCGCCTGGCATCGCCACTTACCCCGTGTCTCGGTTTCACTTTAGGGAAATATGGTCACCTTACCCAAGCAGCCCAGAAGTGAAAAAGAAGTGGGTGAAAATGAGCCTTGGATGCAGAATGCTATTTTCTGCCCTTGCTGGCTCCTGGAAACAATTGTCTTGAATAAAAGGCACAGCTTTCTTGTTTTTGCTCTGCTTTAGTCCTAATTTTTCCCTCCTTTTTGTTTTGTGCAGCATATAATTAACTCAAGCTTGTTTGCTACCCACACCTCCAGGTATTGAAATATTTGTTCAAACAGTTTAGCCTCAGAGCCAGTTCTATGCATGTTTGCTCTGGCCCACAGCTAGTTCTGCAGGGTATTTTGGAAAAACTAGCAGAATTGCCCTGTTGATTAGGTTCCCCTTTCCTTACAGACTTTCTTCCCCCAGCTTAACGTCCAGGTGAACATCTAGATGTTTTAAAATATACTTTTTCCCTAACCATTTGCTCAAACTCTTATTTAAACAAAGAAGGACGTGCTGCATGAAGGACATGTGCGATCCAGTTATGTTACATTATGGAGGGGAAAATGCAGTTCCTTCTGGTTTCACCCACAGAGTCAAACTTGGTTCAATTCACTTTCCCTTTATTTGTATGCTGTGGTACTGCACTCATGAATATATATGCTGGGCAAGATCTTCAAAAGTGACTAGTGATCCTGTGTGCCTCAATTTTTCAGAACACAACTTGAGACACCTCAAAAAGCCAGATGGTCAGAGACTGGGGGGGTCAGCACTGTCTGAAAATCAGGCCCCTCTGAGGTATCTCAAGTGAAGAATACAAAAAATGGAAGCACCCCAAATCACGAGTCACTTTTGAAAATCTTGGCCTGTAACCGTTTATATGCATTTACCTACTGTGGAGCAAATCTCCCCCTCCCCAGCCAAAAAATGGGTGTGGAATAGGGTTACCACATTTAAAAAATAAAAAAAGAGGACACTCCATGGGCCCTAGCCCCGCCCCTTTCCCACCCCCACCCCCAACCCCGCCCCAACCCCGCTCTTTCCCGCCCCTTCCCCAAAGTCCCCGCCCTAACTCCCCCTCCTCCCTCCCAGCCACGCGAAAAGGGCTGCCCGAGCGCTACCGGCTTTACGGTTTGCTGGGCAGCCTCCAGACCCTGCGCCCCCGGCCGGCGGTTCCCCAGCGCAGCTGGAGCCCGGGAGGGGAAGCGCCCAGCCGGGGCCGCAGGGTCTGGAGGCTGCCCGGCAAACCATGAAGTCGGTAGCACTCGGGCTTCGGGTAGCCCCCGTGCCTCCGGACCCTGCACCCCCGGCCGGGCACTTCTCCTCCCCGGCTCCAGCTGCTCTGCTCCTCCCCGGACTCAGACTTCGGCTCTGTTTAAGAGCCAAGCTGCCCAAGCCAGCGCTACCGGCTTCGGGCAGCCCCCTTGACTCCGGACCCTGCGCCGCCGGCCGGGCACTTCTCCTCCCCGGCTCCAGCTGCTCTGCTCCGGCGGCGCAGGGTCCGGAGGCATGGGGGCTGCCCGAAGCCGGTAGCGCTGGCTCGGGCAGCTTGGCTCTTAAACAGAGCCGAAGTCTGAGTCCGGGGAAGAGCAGAGCAGCCGCGGGAGAGGAAGTGGGGGGTTTGATTGCCGAGAAGCCGGACATGTCCGGGAAAAACCGGACGTATGGTAACCCTAGTGTGGAAAGGCCTGGACTCAGTGGAGCTGCTGTAGCTCAACTGCACAGGAAAGGAGGACCAAGCATCCTGGAGCTTGTGAAGAGGGAGAATTGGTTTGAGCTAATGGAGGGCTGGAAGTGGGGTGATAGATCCATGGTGTGGACATTACATACACACATAGGTGGGGAACATACCCCAATCTAGGAGCTACATTTTTGGCGCTAGAATTGGAGGAGGATTCTTTCTGCTACACCACACAAACAATCCCTGCACCAAGCCCACAAAACTCAGGCTTGGTAAAACCTCTAGCCCTGTACAGGAATGACTCCTAGCATAACCCTCATTTGACACGACAATGAGACATATGGGCCCTATATTTTCAAAAGTAACTGATGATTTTTTCGTGACCAGCTCGAGACGTTTTAAAGGGGCCTGATTTTCAGAAAGTCCCAAGAATGCACCCTCAGAAGATCAGGCCCCTTTAAGGTGGCTCAAGCTGAGCACCCAAAAATTTAGGCACTGAAGGTCATTAGCCCCTTTTGAAAATGCAGGCACTAATTTTTAAAAGGTATTTAGGCACTGCAGCACTCAGTATTGCAATGCCGAACTAATTTTGGCATCTACATCTCATTTTCACAGGGGATTTAGGCACTTAGGAGCTGGTCAATCTGGGCCTAAGATGCATATTTTCAAAAGGTTCCCATAATTTTGGGTGTCTCAGTTTTCCACTGCTCAGCCTGAGGCACCTGGGTGTCTGAAGTTGGGCACCCCAAATTATTTGACATCTTTTAAAAGATGGACCTTAACTTCTATCCCTCACAGTCTCCTTGTCTACAGAAGAGGAATAGGAATTACTTGCCTACCCCCCAAGAGTGTTGTGAAGACAGATTCATTAATTAATGTTTCCACAGCACTTAAGACATCAAGAGCTCCTTACTGGGAGTCAATACTGCCAAGTATTATTTTGGGTTGTTTGTGGTGCAGGTGGATGCTAAAGATCCCACAAGGCTATTTAACACAATGAATATCCCTTCTCTCAGCTGATAACCTCCAGAAATTATCTGGCACTTCTGCAAGTGTTCATAGCAGATCTGCATGTGGGCTATTGCTAAGCAGAACACTGAAAATACACAGCAGATAATTACTCCACTCTTAGCTGAGCCCTCCTATTACCCTGCAAAATGCTGAATATTCTGCAGGATGCAAGTTAAACAGTTGCATAATATTTCTGGCAACCTTTAAAATACAATACATTCCTTTTACTTTCTGTGGAAAGCAATTTCCCCTTCAGTTCAGGTTTAACTCACCCAACATTTCTTTTAAAGTGCAGCCCATCTTTTCAACTAGTTCATTTGACGAAAGCATTGTCTGCACCAGGAATATTTTAGTGGAAATTTTTCTCTGTTGCTTATGTAACCCACTGGTCAATGTTACAGCTCCCCTGTCTCACAGAAGAGATGAGTCTGAAGCAACCCCAGCTAGCGAGCCTTAGCTGTAACAGCTCAGCCTTGTAGTTCTAGGGGGTCACTGGTTCAGTTCCTGGTGTGCCAGCCAAAATGGTGGCCATCATGCTAACACCAATATTAATATCATTGGGAGCCCCAGTAAGTGGCAGTGTTAATACCATGTCTATTGGACCTGCTCTGAGGTAACACGGGGTTGCCCACTGGAGCCTTGCCTACGTGGAGCTACACCAGCATTAACAGTGCAAAATTTTTTACAAAACATTTCTATTAAAGGCCCTTTTTAAAACTATTTTGGGGATGGGGTGGGAGTAGCAAGAGAGGCAGAGGGATGCAGGTGATGAAAATACTTGTTCTAAGTATAAGTCATTAAGGATCCATTGTGAGCACATACTTAAGGGAGGGGGAGGAGGGATTTTCAAAGGAGGCAGAGAGTCAGAACCTCTCTCCCCACTGAAATTCAATGTAGTCTAGTGGGGAGAGAGAAAATCTAGCTTAGCTCCTTGCAAAATCCCAACCCAAACTATTTGGGGTTATGCTACATACCCTTGCTAAAGAGCCCATTTGCTATAGTAAAAATGACATGTCTAAGCATTAATAATGTCATTACACTGGTGATATTCTGTAGTGCCTTGTGTATATGCAGAAGCATAGAAGGCATACATCTGCAGATACAGTAAAGTAGCAGAATGAGATGCAGTGAATATACACAGAACTGAAATAGGTAGAAAGAATTTTAAGAAACTCTAATTTCAGCTAAGATACTGTAATGAAGGAATTAGCATAGATGTATCTCTCCTGGACAGCGTAATAACTGTTCCACTTCTGTTTCTAAAGCCCTATAATATGAGCATCTATTCTCTTTTAATTAAAGTTTTAGGTGTCTGTACATTTGTTGTTTCCCTGAAATTTTCATTGGCCATGGTGTGTGACGTAATGACTGCCATTCACACTTCCAGGCAGTCATAGGATTTCTCATAGTACTTCTATGAATATCAGAAGTTGGGGTGGGTGAAACAATTTGGATAAAACAGGAACCAAACTCAACGGTGACAAACTCAAACAGAACCATTTTTGCTGACAAATTTAAAGTTGAGGAACTAGAAGAGGAATTTCTGAAACACCATGAGAAGGACTTCTCTTGGTGGTATTTCCAGGTTATCTGGAACTAGGAAACAATCAGAAATCTTGGAAGAAAAATTGGTCTGGTAAGATTCTCAGCGTTGTTTCTAGGCCAAACTAATAAATATTGCAAACAAACCTCTGACCATTTGAGACTGATCCATCATAAATCAGAACCTTAACTTCATCAAGTTCAATGGCAAAATGATGTTCACCGTATTCTTCATGGATGAAAGCAATTATTTCCTTAAAGCTAAGGTCGTCTGTGGTATCAGGAATCTGAGAAGGGCCTTTGAATTACTTGCAGCAGTACATAGTTTCTGCTATTCAGGAGTTAGCGATTACCAGATGGTGTTACCTGAGAAACTGCAGTATCTCACTAGTCTGAGCATGAGAACATTCCATCATCTCCCAGGAAAAAGAAAATGAAAACATAACATGAGTTAAAAGAACTTACCAGCTAGAAGAAACAAAACTGCAGTCAGTTGCAAAATGGCCATCTGGGGGTTGCAGTTACTTGCTTCTGCCAAATTTAAAGGGCCAGACCCCAAAAGGCATGCTGGGAAAGAAGGTTCTGCTCTTCAAAGGTAGTTAGGCTCCTGACTTCCATTAAAGTTCCTACAAGTGGGTCAGGTTGATGGGGAGAGAGATGGTAAGGACTGGATAGTCACAAAGGAAGGGGACTATTGAAAGGGTTACTGTTATGGCTCATATACCACTACTCTATCACAGGCAGGCTAGGAAGTGACTACAATATAGTCAGTGCTGTGATTTGGTAAATGTTGACGCTTTATTAAAGATAAGAATAATTATGAACTGTACAGAATTGTGTGTGTTATTTTTTTACATAAGGCGTGAAAGAGAAGGCATCAGATTTACAAGATAAGAGAATACAGGCGAGATGAGAAGCTGTAGGTTACAGCAAGTATACTTCCTGCACCTGGGAATGAGAGGCATGGAAAAATACATAAGGAAAAGTGTCATAGGTTAAAGAAATCTTGCTGACTGTTTGAACAGGAGAATCAGTCAGAGTCTTGGTCAGTTACAGCTCACAGGAAATACAGAGGCCTATTCCCTGATTCCCCACATATTTTTCCCTCTCTTAGTCATTAAATAGTAAATGAGTCATACAAGCTAGAGCTCTCTTTTGTGGGGCCTGTACTATCCCACTTACCTATGTAACTCGGAGTCCCAACCATCCATCCAGGTTCTTGTGACTGATGAGGAGTGGGCTCTACTCTGTTGGAGGTCTGATGTCCCCAGTTTCTGCATCTACCTGAAAAGGCCTCCCAAGGGGTTTGTAAAGTTGCAAGTCTAAGCTTCCTTAATAAAGGATCCTTGGGAGCCTGGAAGAGAGAGAAAGAGATACCTTGTAGCAATGGGGGAAGGAGAAACCTTGACAATCTTTGAATGGGGGAGGGAAGATGGCAGGAGAGAGGATATGTGGCCTGGAAGGAGGAGGGAAAGAGCCCTGGAAACAGAATGCAGTGAAAACTGTCAGAGGATAAATTAGGGTTGCAAGCAAAGCAGACAGAGACATTGCCATGGCAACAGAGAGGGCTAGAAATGTGTTCTTAGAAGTAATAAGAGTAGGGACTGTAAATGAGAGAAGAGGTACTGGGGGGCAGATGCAGAAAGAGAAGACTCTGAAAGGAGAAAAAGCCAAAAACAAAGCTAAATAACATTGAAAAAGGTTCCTGCTAAGGAACCCCACAGAGCGGGGTTTGCAGCCATGCAGGTTTGAGTTCCACACAAAACAAAGAGTTCTGTGCAGACATAAAGCAAAGCTGAAACTGTGCGTGTCTGGCCATGCCCCTTCCTGGCCAACACAACCACTTATCAGCTGGGCTGGCACCCTTTGCCACTCCCTCCCAACACTCCCTCCCAATTGCAAAGGAAGTTGCAGTAGCTTTGTGCTACCCCATTTCCCTCCAAAAAGGCCTCTGCCTCCATCTTGAGCTAGCAAACCCACTTGGGGAACTGCCAAGTCTAGCTACTT
Source organism: Malaclemys terrapin pileata (assembly GCF_027887155.1). Classification (NCBI taxonomy): domain Eukaryota; kingdom Metazoa; phylum Chordata; order Testudines; family Emydidae; genus Malaclemys; species Malaclemys terrapin. Next base: position 49,493,458 of record NC_071508.1, on the reverse strand, counting down.
CTCTGACTCTAAATCCAAAGGGGTCTTTTGGGGGGTGGTAGCAAGCCACCAATAAGCACTCATGGGGTACTGTGGAGTCCTCATCCCTCTGCTAGCAATACATGCTAGAACTACAGATTCCAGCAGCCTTTGTGCAGATCCCTAGATGCATAAATAGACCAGCAAGGGCTAATCTTCCTTTTCCATTACATTTCCCAGAAAGGTTTCTGATTTACATTGATAAATTATCATACCTTATATAACAGCACTGTTCATGTCCTTTATCCTTATAGTCTCTATGCTTTTGGACTTTTGGGGGCCCATCAATTGCATCCCCCTATTCGCAGTCAGAAACACTGAAAACCAGTAAATTCACTGTGTAGCCTTTGGGCCAAATTCTGCCAGCGTTCTCTTCCGAATAATCTCCTTGGTCCACATTCAATGGAGTTCCACCAGGGACGAATTTGCCCCTGGCCTCGGTGGGGCTGCCCAGATGAACGTGAGGGCAGAATTTTGTTCCTCTTGAGCAAGTTGCGTTACTGAATGGATCCCAGGGTTTCTTGTGGCAGCAATTTTTTCAGGAGCTAGAGGAAGAAGCTTGTTGTGCAAAGTGGTGCCAATAAAGCATTGATCAGAAAAAAAAACTACGATAGTTGTCCCACTGCAGAAAAATGTCAGTCATCTCAATCAATATGGCAGGAAGATAAACTTAGAGAGAGAAGAAAGAAAATGTTTCCTTTGTTACACCTATTAGGAACTCTATAAACCTCACCAGTAATGCATGTTCCTATATCAGTTTCATAACTAAGTCGGACCTTGGAGGCACTCAGCCGCAGCAACTGAACTGTCAGTTTTCTCATCAATTGTCTCTGGGATCGGAGAGGGGAAGAATCCTATAATTGCAGGGACCTGCACAGATTAAATCGCCTTGGACAAGACCCTTTGGTTTGCAAGTTCACACTGCAGAGTTTTTGAACTCTCTCAGCTAGAGTTTGCACCTGACAAAACATGATACCTCAGGCATTTCAAAGCAAAGACTGGTAAATACCCACATTTCCTTGCTGAGCCAGGTGGAGTATGTGAAAAATGATGCTTTGAGAGCTGCCACGCAAAGGCGGCAGGAACTGAATTTTAAGAAGTGATTTCATCATTAATATTAGAAATAGGAAATTAATTTAAGTCACTCAAAACCAGCATAATTAAAGGCCTTTCTCAGGTGGGATTCTGTATCAGCTTGGATGTCTGAGCTGTCCTAGTGCAACAGAGAAAGCCTTAATTGGAGAGTTGCATATTCTTTGTCTTTGTCTGTTTGCTTTAACAGTAAAATGGGTAACCGATTAAAGGTAGACCCATGTAATTTTGAACTATTATAGCCCCTAACACAGAGTTGAGCAGTGTTGAGCCCATCCAGTTGAGGTCAGTGATATATTCATGCCAGCCATCCCATTGCAATATTTATTACAGGGATATTTTATTGGGTGCTCATAAAATATGGTGAAGAAGTAGAAAACAAAGCCGCGGTTGTAAATATATTGCAGGGAAAAGGCCTACAATGGGACCAGGGATGGTTTAGTCAGGTAAGGAAGATGATATTATAAATTAGCTAATATTACTGACTAACTTCTTGTGAGTATCATAGATTAGAGGGATGTTGTGAAGCTCTTTATGTTCCTGACCTTCCAAGGAAGTCCTTCATACCCTTGATGGATTTCTGATGATTGTCTCTGGCTTACCTATCTTTAATGCTCCCACCTTTAAGAAACCTTATCATGGCTTTCATCCCTTCAGAAAACTATTTCACGTGGCTCTTTGATCAGTTTTGTTTCCTTCTCTTTTTTAGAGTATCTGGCTATCTTGGATAACTACTGGCATCTTGGATGTTATCGAGTGACCAGGGAGATTGAAGTGTTCTCCAACTGGTTTTTGAATGTTATGATTCTTGACGTCTGATTTGTGTTCATTTATTCTTTTACGTAGAGACTGTCCAGTTTGGCCAATGTACATGGCAGAGGGGCATTGCTGGCACATGATGCCATATATCACATTGGTAGATGTGCAGGTGAATGAGCCTCTGATAATGTGGCTGATGTGCCAGCAATGCCCCTCTGCCATGTTGGAGAACACTTCAGTCTCCCTGGCCACTCGATTATAGTCGCAATATTACAACAAAAAAACTTCAAAAACAGACTCCAACGAGAGACTGCTGAATTGGAATTAATTTGCAAATTGGACACCATTAAATTAGGTTTGAATAAAGACTGGGAGTGGATGGGCCATTACACAAAGTAAAACTATTTCCCCATGCTTATTTCCCCCCCCCACACACACACACAGTTCCTCATATCTCCTTGTCAATTGCTGGAAATGGGCCATTTTCATTACCACTACAAACAGTTCTTTTTTTCTCCTGCTGATAAAAGCTCACCTTAACTGATCACTCTCCTTATAGTGTGTATGGTAACACCCATTATTTCATGTTCTCTGTGTATATATATATATATATATACACATATATCTTCCTACTGTATTTTTCACTACATGCATCAGATGAAGTGGGCTGTAGCCCACGAAAGCTTATGCTCAAATAAATTTGTTAGTCTCTAAGGTGCCACAAGTACTCCTGTTCTTTTTGCGGATACAGACTAACACGGCTGCTACTCTGAAACCAAATATCACAAGATTCACTATAAAAGTGAAAGTGTTGGAAATACTTCATATATCATGAAGTGTTACTTCCCTGTCACTCCTGCTCTTCATAACAACTGAACTGACTTCTTTTTCCTAGAGGCAACAACACCCCCTGGCTATAATTGACAAGATGAGGCCAGTTGTTTTAGAGGCAAAGGATTGTTTCCTCTTGTCTTGTCTCTGCCCTACCTTTCCAGAGCTAGATTCATCCCTTGGCTGGTGCACAGGGACACGGGGGAGGCAGTTTGTGCCCCTCATATTCAAGGACTGTATGAACCAGTGCAGACCCCACACAAGTTAGGGAGCCCTTGGGGTTGCCCTAACCTCCTGTTGCATTGACCTCAGTGGGCTTTCCAGGAGCACAGAATCATCAGAGTGCAGCAATGCCCTGGACATGCTCCCCCCTTTCTCTGCCCCACCTTCACCTGTCCCACCCCAGAACACCCCTTGTGTCAGCTGTGGAAGATGTGGCACAGAGTTGTCTCTTCACTTGTGTACAGGGTTCTCTGAGCCAGGGGTGTTTTCTAGAGGAGGCTTGCAGCTGCTCTATAGCCCCGTTGCATTAGCCTCGCTGATGCAAAGGAGTCCCAGAACAATGATGCATTGTGCCGCCTGCTTCTAATTCTGTCTTTTCTCTCCTCACTGCATTGTCCTCACTCCCCCACTTTCTTTTCATCCCTGTGTTTCTCTCGCTTCCTTCCCCCATTGTCTCTCTGTATAGATTAGCCTGTACAACTGTCTATTTCTTTACCTACACTCTCTCTCTGAAATCAAGGGGAAAGCATCCCTAGTACATATCAGCTCTAACCTTTCACTTTCAATCCACCCATACCCAGTTCTCCTGGTATCCAGCTGTAACCTGATTTTCGCAGTGAAATGCCAGCATGGTGCCATGCTGACAAAACTCAGATAGAAGCAGCAGCACCTGCGCTAGGGTAGACAGAGCTGCATCTGGATTCAATGCACCACTACGCCTCTGGAATCGATACGAAGCACCGTGACCTGCTGAGTTGCTTCAGTCTGACATGCTGGCCCTTTAGCAGCACCAGCAAAGGCAGCCATAATATTTAAAGCCAGTCCACACCCCCTGAACAACCTCATGTTTGTCAGTGTTGCTTAATCAGTTTAATAAGATAGAGGATAATTAGAGCTATGAGTGCATTCCACAAGGAATCCTATGACTTCCTGTTTGTTTTATTAGTTTGTATTTTTATTGATGGGTCACGGAGGCTCCCATGCTCTCTCCCATGAGTGCATCCATTTTACTACACTGTGAAGACAAATACACAAAAGAAAAAGGGCCACTGCTCCAAACAAATACTGAGAGTGGTTTGACCCTCTCAAGGTTATACATACTACAGTAGCCATCTGTAGTGGGTCCACACTGATCTTGCTTGCAGGCTGTGAAGTGGACAACAAGATTCTGTAACAAGAATCTTGTTGCGTTATTTTTTTAAATCAAATAATCAAGCAGCCCAGCATCTATTTAAAAAATAAAAGTTATCAGCAAGATACCATTACAGATCTGTGCACATCTAAGAGCATAAAGGAAACAGAACTATATAGACCAATAGAGAAGAGTTAGGTCTTGGAAAACTGTCATCCACAAGAATAGAAAGAATATTTGTTGAGTGGCAGGTCTAAATCATTGTCTTTCCTTTCCTCATTGTCTTTATTGGCTGAGAGCTTTCCACCCTAATCTCTCATTCACAAAACGATTTAAGATTTAAAAAAACTGCCCTCCCTTTAACTAATCCCAGCTTCAGAATCCTCAATATGATCTCTACATAAAAGATGCATTTAAAAATGTCTGTGTGGTGTATTTAATTTGCCACCTCTTAAGGACAGGACCTGTCACAGACCGTGTGTGTATGTAGTGTAGCTAGCACGAGGGTGCCTGATCTCAGCAAGGCCTCTAGCTTTTACTGTAATACAGATCATAATAAGGTAAAAATCAGAATGGCATTGATTGATTGATTGATTTCATTTTAAATGCTTTATTGTGATGAAAATAGAAACATAGACACATAAAAATGAGCATATGTGGGAAATGACAGAACAGATCAATGGTCCATCTTGGCTAGTGTCCTGTCATCCAGTGCTGGATGCTTTAGAGCAGTGTTTCCCAAACTTGGGACACTGCTTGTGTAGGGAAAGCCCCTGGCAGGCCGGGCCGGTTTGTTTACCTGCCGCATCCGCAGGTTCGGCCAATTGCGGCTCCCACTGGCCGCAGTTCGCTGCTCCAGGCCAATGGGAGCTGCTGGAAGCGGCGGCCAATACATCCCTTGGCCCACGCCGCTTCCAGCAGCTCCCATTGGCTGGAGCAGCGAACCGGAGCCAGTGGGAGCCGCGATCGGCTGAATCTGCGGAAGCAGCAGATAAACAAACCGGCCTGGCCCGCCAGGGGCTTTCCCTAAACAAGCGGCGTCCCAAGTTTGGGAAACACTGCTTTAGAGAAAGATGCGAGTGGCCCTTGGTGCACTTAGCTGTGTTATACTATATCATGAGGGGAAGATGTTTTCCTGATTCCCCCATTAGACCTCACACTTGCAGCTTCCAGACTCACATGGCGATCATGCCTTCCTTTGCAAATGTTCTCATATTAAATAAGCCAATCTTACTTCGTCCAAGCTGGTGACCATTCTCAGGTTCGTTTGCACAATGTACTGGCACCAGATTCATTCAGCTCAACAAAGTCAGTAGGAGTTTTACCATTGATTTCTAGTGGCTTTGAACCTGGCCATGAGAGAATAGGAGCTTGTGGTTAATGACCTACAAGGGCTAATATTTTCAAATGTGATTAGTGGTTTGTGGGTGTCTCGGTTGACACCATGAAGGAGCTAGATTTTCAGAGAGCAGCCGCTCAACAATTTCTGGAAAATCAAGCCCCCTTTAAAGCGTCTCAGGCTGGGTGCCCAGAATTTGAGGAATCCAAAATCACTGGTCATCTTGGCCTATAGCTCCAAGAGAGAATCTTATTGTTATTTATCATTTGTATTATAACCATGTTTTGAGGCTCCAACTGAGAGCAGAGTCCCAGGGTGCTAGGAGCTGTACAAACACATAGAATCATAGAAGATTAGGGTTTGAAGAGACCTCAGGAGGTCATCTAGTCCTTCCCCCTGCTCAAAGCAGGACCAACACCAACTAAATCATCCCAGCCAGGGCTTTGTCAAGCCCGGCCTTAAAAACTTCTAAGGATGGAGATTCCACCAGCTCCCTAGGTAACGCATTCCAGTGCTTCACCACCCTCCCGTGAAATAGTTTTTCCTAAAATCCAACCTACCTCTCCCCCCTGCAACTTAAGACCATTGCTCCTTGTTCTGTCATCTGCCACCACTGAGAACAGCCTAGCTCCATCCTGTTTGGAACCCCCCTTCAGGTAGTTGAAGGCTGCTATCAAATCCCCCCTCACTCTTCTCTTCTGCAGACTGAATAAGCCCAGTTCCCTCAGCCTCTCCTCATAAGTCATGTGCCGCAGCCCCCTAATAATTTTTGTTGCCCTCCGCTGGACTCTCTCCAATTTGTGCACATCCTTTCTTTAGTGGGGGGTGGGGGAAACTGAGCACAATACTCCAGATGTAGCCTCACCAGTGCTGAATAGAGGGGAATAATCACTTCCCTCAATCTGCTGGCAACGCTCTAGTAATGCAGCCCAATCTGCCATTAGCCTTCTTGGCAACAAGGGCACACTGTTGACTCATATCCAGCTTCTCATCCACTATAATCCCCAGGTCCTTTTCTGCAGAACTGCTACTTAGCCAGTCAGTCCTCAGCCATCAGATTTCTTTTGGCTCAATCTTCCAAATTGTCTAGGTCACCCTACTCTCCAGCCTATCTACCTCTCCCCCCAGCTTAGTGTCCTCCGCGAACTTGCTGAGGGTGCAATCTATCCCATCATACAGATCCTTAATGAAGATGTTGAACAAAACCGGCCCCAGGACCGACCCCGGGGGCACTCTGCTTGATACCATCTGCCAACTAGACATCAAGTCATTGATCACTACTCATTGAGCCCAATGACCTAGCCAGCCACATAGTAAGAGCAAATCCCTGTCCCAAGAGTTTACCTCTGTGGGTTTTCTGTGGGATGTGGCTTTCTGCACAATCTGCCTTAGTCCTGTGCAGGTAGAGCCAATGTTTTATACACAAACCCACCTCCTAAGTCTTCTGGGGTCGCTGATGTATGAAAAATATGCAGGTAAATTGCCCACATTGTCATAGGTTTATAAAACATTCAGTCTAAATAGATTAAAATCTATTACAGCTCTGACAGCTGTTTATTTTAATTTGTCACAGAGCATCAGCATTATTGTCTGAATAGCAACAAGGACTCAGCACATGAAGCAAACCTCAGGACTCAAAAACCAAGCTGCAAAGTCAATCTTGCTCATCAGTTTAGAGAGCTCTAAATTTAGGACCAGCCCTCATTGCATATTTCAATGTCTTCTTATTAAGGTTCATTCACAACTGTTTCACATGCTGCAGTGTTTCCTCTTACCAAAAAACCCCTGGGGTTTGCTCTTTTTAGTGTAGCTGGAGATCAGATCTCATTTTCCTCTTTTTCTATATTTGGAATGATTTGATTCCCTTTGCCCCTGTGCAGAGCATCCCAAACAGCAATAAGAAGGGGCCATGAAAGGCTCCAAAAACATTTATTCCTGCTCTCCAAAAGACTTGTGGCACCGTCATGCTTTGCTGTGATTGGATCTGGGTTTGAGAATGGACACTGTCAGGTCCCTTGAGCCTCTTACTAAGTGTTAGATTGTGTCAGTAGTCGCCCATCAGCAAGGGATGATACATAAGCTGCATCGCCCCAACCGTCCCATACTGTAGAGTCACAATTCCTCTCCTGCTCTCTCCTTGCTTTGGGCAGCTAAAATCAACAGTACATTACTACACCCCCTTTACAGTGCTTAGCTGTTCTGAGCAGTGAGGAGGGAGGGTGGGTGTACCAAAGTTGCTGCCTATTCCTCACCTCTTCCTACGCACCTCCTCCAGGAAGGAAGGAAGGGAGAACTTACTCCTGCTCAGCCAGTCCTAAGGTCCACGTAGCCCCAGTCTAGGGCCAAACAGGGTTTTTTACCACCCGCACAGCACACAGTCCAAGACACATTCTAGCCCTGAAGGAGAAAAAGACCTGGTGCGGAGATGCTCTGCACTTCTTAAGGCACGACTGCCTGCGTGAAACAGAGCTCTGTAAATTCAGTGGTTTCAGAGGTGCTTGTAAATACTCTCCTCTCTGTAGGCGAGTGACCCTTTGCTTTTCAAGTTCTAATGAACTCAGAATCTCACCCTGAGACTCAGTCAGAGACACACAGTTTCCCCTGGCTGCATGTTATAAATAACCAGGAGACACCATGAATTTGGTTGATTTTGATGCAAAACCAGAAAAATAAAACTTGTCTCTAAACCGTAGCAAACCTCTCAACAAACTGGGTATGAGTGTGATGAAACCCAGGGCCAGGCAGATGTGTTTTGCCAAGAGGATTCTGTCCACTTCTAGTGAGGAACTCCCTTCATTAGTCAAAAGATTGTGCAAAAACTGCTTTGCTCATCCATAGTCAGAATAAAGAACTGGGGATGAGTAAGAGGGAGTAAGTGGGACTTTCTCAGAGGATAAAATAGGAGCCAGAATAAAGGTGATGAGTCAAGTTCCTGACAAGCATCACTAATAATGGCACTACCACTAGTCAGTGCAACAGAACTAGAGTGGATAATTTAATAATAATAATGTTAAAAATAGACATATCACCTATTGGATCTGGCATTTTTAAAAATACAAAATGAACGTAGGAATTGGCATACTGGACCAATGCTCCATCTAGTGCAGTATCCTGTCACTGACAGTGGCTAGCGTCAGATACTTCAGAGGCTGGTGCAAGAAACCTCTAGTAGACAGCTATGAAATAAACTACCCTCGAGGAAATTTCTTCCTAACCCCACCAGTTGTTGGTTGGCTTATGCCCCGAAGCATGCAAGTTTATATACTTTTCCCAACTGATGTATTGCTATTGCATTGGACATTGTCTAAATAATGTTTTTATAGACACAGCAGCATCTGGATATTTACAGCCCTTCGGACTGATATGAATCGCGTACAGAGAAGGCAGTGGTCCCACACAGTATTTTCAAGAGATGGGAATCTTCCCATTTTCTCCTTCATCCCTCCACCTCTTGCTTTTCCTTCTTCAAAGGCCCAGAACTAAGCTGACCAAGTCTGGGTGCCTGTCTCCCTCTGAAACCTGTCTGTGTTGTGACGGGAATTGTCCTACCAGGGTTGCTAGAGAGCAATGTGAAATGTTCTTTCCCTTCCACACCTTACTGACTCTGCAGTGTTCTGCATCAGCCAGCCTAGGGAGCTAGCAACAAAGCTGGAGAACAAAACTCACATTCCCTATGTGGCAATGCACAGGGTTGCCATTAAACCACGAGGCTAAGCCTGTCCTAGTCAAAACAGATGATGGACGATTGATCAATTGATCCCTTGCTTGGGACTCAGAAAAGTCAGCTCCAGTGCTTGACTTCTTGACCACTTTGGTTCACTACGTGGTCCTGGGCTGGTACTGCACAAGCCAGTCTTCCAATTGTAATGACATTTTGCACGTCCCAAGAGTCACCATACCAGCACATGTATCCTCTAGCTGCACATTAGGGTTTGCACTCGAGGGATCCATCCACTTCTGTTTTTTGTTGTTGTTTTTGTAACACAGAATGTAGAAATAACAAACCTATTTCCCACAGTTGACTGTACATTTTTTCACATTATGTTTCACATCTGATCGCTTCTTTCCCTAAAGCAATCAGAGATACCTCCTGCAATCTGTATTCTATTTTTTCAACATTACATAATCATTGCTTCCATTAGCTCCTACGAGAGTAGTGGTCTTCATATCCTCCAGCGAGGGCTATTTGTAAGCATAGTTCTTTGTTAGATCTCAGCTGAATAACATACATTTGAACAGCCCTGTGACTGAAATACTGTGCTCACTGAAGTGAGTGGCTGTATTGATTGCTTCAATGTCAGTTCATTGCAAAGAAAGAAAGAAAGAAAGATCAAGCTAATTGCTACTAGCTTGTGCTCTCCTCACAGAACAGGACCTGGCTAGAATACTAGGTCATGCTTTTATATAATTCACACCTACAAGAGAAAGACTGGACTTTTTTTCCCCTTTAAGTATTACCAGCTTCTTAATAAGCACTATGTGCAAAGAAACTCCAAAGCTGTTTTCAGTCCGATATTTCTTAATAAAGTCTCACAGCTGCAGAGATTGCTTTTCAACAAGATCCTTGCTTTTGCTCACTTTTACAGTCATGGCCCCATTCAACCAGATACTTAAAACATATATCTAACTCTAATTACGTGAATGGTCATGTTGACTTCAATGTATCTTGAGATTTCAGTGGGACTATTCACCCACTTAAAATTAGGCACGAGCTTCAGTCCCTAGCTGAAGTGAGGCCTAAGTCGTGAACAGAGCCATGGAAACCATTTTTCACAAACCCCAAAGCAACTGAGTTTGAAACTGAGATGAAGTGACTAGCTCATGGTCACACAGCAGGCCAGTGGCAGAGCCAGGAATAGAGTTCCAATCACCTGAGTCCCAGTACAGTGCCTTATGCCCTGCCCTTCACTGCCTTTCTGTCTTAAAATCCACCTGTCCTGCAGGGGAAATCCTACTGAATAACAACGTTTCTGTTTTTTTTTTTAAAAAAAAAGTAAAGATTTCTTGCCTGCAAGACTGGAACTACTGCAGGTTATATTAATGTTTCCAAGAGCCATTTCCAGCACTAGACAGTCACACCTGGCCATATGCTATTGCCTAGTCAAACGTTCTGATTTTTTGCATAATGAGCCTGCATTAAGAGGCTTATTAGTGTTAATTCCATTGGTTTTTCATTCTCTCTCCAGGCTGGGTGGAGAGATGCAGTGCCCATTAGTCATGAATACCTTTACCTAGCCATGGTTCTTTGTTGCCTCTCTCACCTTTCCCACTATGCAAAACAAAGCATACTGTTCTGATTTGGGCAGCATTTTACACCTACTTTGCACTGGCATAATGACTCAGCAAGATGCAGGGCAATGGAGAATCAGGCTCTTTGAGCACTTTTTTTTTTTTTTAAATCAAGAGGCCATATAAATTAAATAGTGATGAACTCCCCTTAAAAGACTCAGTGGAAAGCTCATTCTGAACTTCCCTCAAAATAGCCTCCTCAGACTATCCGCATTACAATTTTGGACCCACGATAATCAGAGATTATGCAGGATTGTCATTTTCCCCCCTCAAAATGTAAACATTTTGCATTATTTACATTTTAATGTAAATTTCTCTTTTAAAGTCTCCTCTCAATTCATCCGCCCGTCTGCAGTTTAGAAAAATCTCAGATTTCACTTTCTTGGATATGAAAGCCTCAGCAGCAGCATCTCCAGTATCAGCAGGAATCCTTCACATGTGGCAAGTGTCAAAGCAGATAAAAGAGCTTTGATCACTTTCGGACGCTTTCGGTACTTGCTTTAATTATAGAAAAATTTAGCTTCCATTGCATAACTCAAGGGCACATGACAAAATTCACACTCTTCTGCCCCACCCTGTTTAGAGACAGTGAAAAAGAAGGAGGAGTTCTTGTGGCACCTTAGAGACTAACAAATTTATTAGAGCATAAGCTTTCGTGGGCTACAGCCCACTTCATAAGGTGCCACAAGTACTCCTGTTCTTTTTGCGGATACAGACTAACACGGCTGCTATTCTGAAACCTAATTTAATGGTGTCCAGTTTGCAAATTAATTCCAGTTCTGCAGTTTCTCGCTGGAGTCTGTTTTTGAAGTTTTTTTGTTGAAGAATTGCGACTTTTAGGTCTGTAATTGAGTGACCAGAGAGGTTGACGTGTTCTCCAACTTGTTTTTGAATATTATAAATCTTGACGTCTGATTTGTGTCCATTTATTCTTTTGTGTAGAGACTGTCCAGTTTGGCCAATGTGCATGGCAGAGGGGCATTGCTGGTACATGATGGCATATATCACATTGGTAGATGTGCAGGTGAACGAGCCTCTGATGGTGTGGCTGATGTGATTAGGTCCTATGATGGTGTCCCCTGAATAGATATGTGGACAGAGCTGGCAACAGGCTTTGTTGCAAGGATAGGTTCCTGGGTTGGTGTTTTTGTTGTGTGGTGAGTAGTTGCTGGTGAGTATTTGCTTCAGGTTGGGGGGCTGTCTGTAAGAAGAGTTATTCTACTATAAAATGGAAAGACAAAGAAAATTAGGATCAGTAAATATCAAAAGACAAACTCATAGGATGGACGATAGGCGAGGGAATTATCAGTGAATAAAGGGCTGCGGCTTGATTTTCAAAGGTGTTGAGCATATGTAGCTCCCATTGGCTTCAATGGGATTTATAGGGGCTCAGCATCTCTGAAAATAGGCCACCGTAGTGTTGGACATCAGATGAGAGAAGCTGTTAGCCTTTGTGGTGAGAGGGAAATGTGGGGTTCCCTTGCAGTTCCTTTGACAGCACTGAATATTGATCCATGTAAGACAATATTGCATTGCATTTGAGGAGATCAGATTATGTTTATACTTTGGTAAATATAGTTTACAAATAGCACTTAATTCATGTAGAAGAACATATAGAAGAAGACAATAGTGGTTCTTTCCTTCCAATTTCTGCCATTTTTGCATCAGCCACAGAGTTGCCAGCTACTCCACCTTGGGCTTCTAAAAATCTGTGTCAGAGCATGTGCAGGTGATAGATGCCATCGGTTGTGTATGCAGGTGATTGAGTTTTCAGGCCTGATTCTTGTTTACACCAAAGTCCCATTAGACCCCCCTCTGGAAGTTTACAGGGGCCTGGGTAGTGCAAAGGAACCTTAGTGTAATTGAGAACCAAATCCATCATGTTCATCTGTCCAAATGGCTGTTCTGCATACAAATCCTATCTCTTGCATGCGTACGTTATTATGGCACAAAACTTGAACTGCAGAAGGGAAGGCTGCTTTTTAAAAACCAGCCCCTTAAAATCAATCTGATTTCAAAGCAACTAACTACCAAAAGGAATGAGATCATAAAGGAGTATTTTTCCAAACATTCGTTATAGGACATCCTTGCTGGTAATGCTATAAGGCAGTAACTATTACAATGTACAGTGGTAACCAGTGGCGGAGTGGGGGGTTGATCATCATCAACCTACATGATTTTTTATGAGCCTTTGTGAAGACCCAAAACAGTGAGACCCCAATTCAAATTCAGCAAATTACTTAAGCTTGTGCTTAACTTTAAGCAAGTGTGTAAATCCAGCCATATTAAAGTGTGTTGTGTTTTGCCGAACAAGGATGGACTAAAGCAAATGCTTAATTTACAGCACATGCTTGAGAGCTCTGCTGAATGATGGGCTGAAAACTGTTGGCTCTATCAGGAAGCAATGACATGCATTTGCAGGAATGAATAGCAGGAGACATTACTGGTGTAACGTTATCTCCCAACAACATTGCTAGTGTGTGTCACTGCAGTGGCTTTAAACGTCCTGTCAGATTTGGTTGTTTCTTCTCTTTAATACAACAAACCGTCACTTCTAATGATTCTCGCTGTGCAAGGAGGTCATGCTGAAGGTTGTCCTATGCAGCAAACACTGGCTCATGGGAGTTACTCAAGCACGTCAAGAGGCGCACTGCATTTTAAGTCTGTTTGAAGGGCCTCCTTCGTGAACCCGTTAAAAAGCATAATGGCTTTATTTTAATAAAATCGGCTGGTGTGCTGTTCCTGTCTCTGCTTTAGAAACAAGTGCTTCTGCTTCCAGTATTACCGATGTGTCAGCATTCCTTTCAGAAGCTCTTACTCTCATGGGTCTATAACTCAGGGGTAAAAATTTGCTCCAGGCCGAGATTTAGCAGACAGGATCTGAGCCCAGGGTAAATATTTTCCCGATTTCTTTATGAAAGGTGGAGGGAAGGGGGATTGTTTGTTGTTTTAATCCTACCCAGGCCTATGAGATGTTCAATTATATTTATACATGTGAGTTTGCAAATACTGCACTGCAAATCTCAGCTTTTGTGCCCTTAGAAGAGTCTGTGGTTTATTTTCCAGGGAGGATTCTGATGCTAGGTAAAGCCAGCAAAGCCAACTCCAAAGTATATGCAGTGCTTTTGCCTCTTTATCTAGGATCTCAAAGCACTTCGCAAAACTCAAAACTTTCCTTGAAGGCAATTAACTCATTACCTTAACCATTCTACAGATGGGCAAGCTGAGGCACAGAGAACTTACCTTAGCCAAAGTCACACCAATTTATAGCAGAGGCTGAAATAGACACCGACAAGTTCTGAATCCCAGTTCTTTTCTCTAACCTTTAGATCACTCTTCTTCCCGACAGCAAACTACAGTCCTGGCAGCTACATTCAGCTGTTAAGATGGTTTCTTAAATCACTCCTTACATAAGACCTTTTCCGTGAGGGGAGTGGAAGCAATCAGTAACAATCACTGAACCACAGAAGGCTACTTTCAGTTCTTCTAGACTTAATGGGAATATTACAAGAAAATGTGGGTGAGATATTGTGGTGCAAGGAAAGGGAGAATGGCCTCCTGATTCTAGGACATCTGGGATCTAGTCCTAGCTCTGCCACAGAGTTCCTGTGTGACCTTTGGCAAGTTACTCTGTGCCTTGGTTCCCTAACTGTAAAATGGGGCTAATCTGTTTGTTTAGATTGTTAAGTCTTTGTCACGTGTCTGTCTGTGCACCAAGCACAAAGGGGGCCTCTCAGTGCCACCATAATGCAACTCTTGATAGTTTGAGAAAGAAGGGGCTGGACCATCCTTTGTTTCGGCCCAGGACTAATGTCAGTGACTCTGGGCTGGACTCTGATCTCGTCTACAGCAGAATCAGGTTCCCTGTTTTTGGAGTGCAGAAAATCCCCACACAAGCTAGCTTGGCCCCTACCCCTCTGCAAACAGTTCAGTTTGCTCTCTATACTAAGAAGTACACTGAGACAAGTCAAATATTTGCTTTTCACTTTGTTTACTAACCATGAAGGTCAAGTGTAATTTTGTACTAGCTACACACTAAGAATACATAGTAGTTGATTGTAGGAGAGCCTTGTAGCATGAGACAGATACTATTTTTAACAGGTATATTCCTTTGGCAGCTATTTCTTTTAGCTGACCTGTGGTATTGGCTAGGTATCCAATAAACAAAATAAACCAACCCCGTTGAACTCCTATTTTGATTACATTGCTTGATAAAAGTAATACAAGGACATTACATTTTCTTTGGATAGCTCTTAAATTGATACAGGTGCATATGTCCTTTAGGCCAGGCACAATTGAAAGTATCCTGTGTGTCTTGCTTAGTCAAGGGGTCACTACATGTAGACACCTTGAACTTGAGGAAGACAGATCTCCAGGGTGAAGATCACAGAGATACTTCCATTACTGACATACAAAGAACATTATTATATGCATACAGATTCTTGGGGTAGGGAAAGGGTGTTTTGTTTTGATTTATTTAATTGCTAAATCAAAATGCCATCTGGGGATTAGGCAGAGAAAATGGAGCTATTGAGAGTTGTACATTTTGGGTCTCATCCTCTACTCAGTTACACTGGCATAAATCAGGAGTAAGTCCAGTGATAAAGCTGGGATAAGTGAGAGCAAAAGTGGATCAAACAAATATTCAAAATCTCCTGTGGCCTTGGGAGGATGTTCCCACCTTCACTGTGACATGATTAAACAAGAAATAATGTAGCAGCTTGGAAAAAATTAATCTGGTTTTCGAATGCATGCTCACATTCTGATGGGAAATAAGGTAATGGACCAGATCCTTAGCCAATGTAACTGGATGCCACTCCCCTGAAGCCAATGAAACTGTGCCAATTCATACTAGCTGAGAATATGGCCCTATATTTCTCTCTTTCTGGGAAAGGTTTGGAAAAGATGGCTGAGGGGTTTAATGGTGAAGAATCTTACAATAGTAGGTGTTAGTGTGACTTGTGGCCAGTCCTCTGCATGTTTTGCTGGCTCTGGTGAGGCCATGACTTTTCAACACAAACCAATGGAACTTTGCTGCCCATCATTCTGTAATATCAGATACTGCCCTCCTCTGGGGACCTGCAGAAGCCACCATTAATGTCAACATTTAGCAGCAGCTACCACACAGTGAGACCTGGAATGCCACAATTCCTCCTTAAACTTAGAATAGGAAATAACTGTTACACCTCACACAAAAGACAGTGGTAACTGTTAATAAATGTTGACTTTTTTATGGCACCCACTGTGCATCTTGCACTTTAGAGCAAGTGGATTCTGAGAGTTAGTGGGTCTTTTCCATGAGTAACTTCAGCAGGCACTGAGACACAATTCAGGAAGGCATCCCTATTTGGGGCAGCATTTAAGCATGTGCTTAACTTTAAGTTCTATTGAAGTCCATGAGACTTAAGCACATGCTTAAATGTAAGCATATGCTTAAGTGCTTTAAGGAATCAGAGCCTGAGTGCGTTATTGTCTTTGCAGCTGAAGCGTGATGCCTTAAATCCACAGGCAGAAGGCACTACAGCTGTTAACATCTTCAGTTGTAATAATCCAACAGTTTTCTGTGTGTGTTTCAGAAACAAATCCCTTGTACTTTATCTACCGTTTAACATTTCTCTTGTGACTTTCCTTCAACAGTACGTGGCATTCGCCTCCCTCTTCTTCATTCTGGTCTCCATCACCACCTTCTGCCTCGAGACCCATGAGAGATTTAACCCCATCGTGAACAAAACAGAGACTGAATTCATTGGCAATGACACCCACGTGCGACACTACAGGGAAGCGGAGACCGAAGCCTTTCTGACCTACATCGAAGGCGTCTGTGTGGTCTGGTTTACATTTGAGTTCCTGATGAGAATCACTTTCTGCCCAAACAAGGTGGAATTTATCAAAAACTCTTTGAACATCATTGACTTTGTGGCCATTCTGCCTTTCTATTTGGAGGTTGGACTCAGTGGCCTGTCTTCCAAAGCTGCTAAGGATGTCCTGGGCTTCCTACGAGTAGTCCGGTTTGTGCGAATTCTGCGAATTTTCAAGCTGACCCGCCACTTTGTGGGGCTGCGGGTCCTAGGACATACTCTCCGTGCCAGCACAAATGAATTCTTGCTGCTCATCATATTCTTGGCATTGGGCGTCTTAATCTTTGCCACGATGATCTACTATGCTGAGAGAATAGGTGCTAAACCCAATGATCCTAGTGCCAGTAATCATACACACTTTAAAAATATCCCCATCGGCTTTTGGTGGGCTGTTGTCACCATGACTACCCTGGGCTATGGAGACATGTATCCTCAGACTTGGTCAGGCATGCTGGTGGGGGCTCTCTGTGCTCTTGCAGGCGTGCTGACCATTGCCATGCCTGTCCCCGTCATTGTGAACAATTTCGGAATGTATTACTCCTTAGCTATGGCTAAGCAGAAGCTACCAAAGAAAAAAAAGAAGCATATCCCGAGGCCACCCCAGCTGGGATCCCCCAATTATTGTAAATCTGTCGTAAACTCTCCACACCACAGTACTCAGAGCGACACATGCCCACTGGCCCAAGAAGAAATTTTAGAAATTAACAGAGCAGGTAGGAAACCTCTTAGAGGAATGTCCATCTGACCTTTAACCTCCATACCTTGTAGAGATTTAAGATTCAGTCAGACTGCTTTCTTAGAGCAATGGGTAGCACATTTATCCATTATAGTCCCACCACCACACATTGAATATCATGTGTGAAGTCTAGGTTGCGGGGACAAATGGCGCAGGGGAGGCTGCTCAGCAAAATTAAGGATGAGATCATACTCCAGGAGCCTTAACTTTGGTCCTGGTCAAGGGAATACATGGTTCAAGATATTTTTGAAGAGCAATTACATCTAGTGGAAAAATTTTTTAGCATTCTACAGCCATGTTGCTGGACTCTATAGTGCATCATGGAGGCACCCGAGAGCGGAATGCTTCCTAGCAGAACAGGAGCTGAGTACGCAGCTCTTACAGAGATTTCTGACACAACGGGGTCAGAATTTGAAAAAGCCAGATGTTTTTTAATTTGTTCCCAGCTGTGACCTTTCAGCTGTTTTTAAATGGCAGGTATTGTGCATCTGATTAAAGAAACGAGGTGCCTACTAAGTTGGAGGGACGACTACACCAACATGCATATTCACAAGGCAATCCCATCTCTTTCAGATGATTAACTGCAAAGTAGAACGATAGCTTAAATTCTTGACACTAACACAAAATGACTCACTAGGAGACAATTATAGATGTAAGGATGTTAACTCCATAGCATGCAAACCAACCCATTCTATATTACACTAGAGCTTAGCATTTAGAGTAATGAAGAGTTTTGAACTACAGTAGCTAAAACATATTTGCTCCTCATGAAAGTGTGGGTTGATGATCTACAGCTCTTTCAACCTTTTAGTAGTAAAGGTTGACTGGAAAAAGGATAATACTGGTCGTTTTTGGCAGATTTGTACTAAACAGTAATGAGTGATAATCTCACAACAAGGTAGTCTTATTTTTTAATTATATGGATTCATGGCAGCAATAGGAGAAAACCCCAATGAAAGTAACATTATAATTTCATACTAATTCCATTTGGGAAGAAATACTAGTCACCTTGGAATATATTATAATATCCCATGGCTAGTGGTTAATTATGGGACTATCTCAGTTTTATGAGAATCCTCACATATCACATAAAGTTACAGGGCTCCAATCTGATGATTCAACCCCATAATCTACTCTACCGGTGGAATATCATCTATTTATTTACTGTGTGGAAACAGTAAACTCAAAGTAAATCACACTTAAAATAACACCATAACCATTTTGATAGAGGTTCCAGCTCAGTTGTACAGTGTGCATTCTTCAGCCTGTTACAAAATACTTCCCTCAGCGTGTATTGTATTAGATAAAACAGGTCACTAATAGAGTGATTCTGACCGAGCTTTAGTCACAAAGAGGCATTTTGAAAGAACTAGCTTTCACCTATGATGGTCTTGTGTTCTTATCATTTTTTACTTTGAAGAAAATTCTGATTTGTCTCTCCTCGTGGGTGAGATATTGTCTCTTCATCTCATAGCCATGCATGTTGATGTCATTGAAAGAAGCACAAAGGAAGTGAGACCTACCTTTGTGTGTGAATTCTACGATGCCAGTGCTAATTTCCGAAAGGTGGGAGGTAGTGGAAGTTGACTTTGGTTTGGTTTTTTTTCCTTTTGTGCAACTATGTAAAATCCATTTAGATGGTAAAGAGCTTTCATTTTTTCTTTTCTGTTTTAAAACTCTCCCATTGCATCAGGTCGACCACAATTCATGCGATAGACTGTCTCTTTACTATTTTACCCTTCATGCACACGTACGGTTTTATCTGTCCATTCCCCTCAGGTTGCAAATGCTTATCACAAAGTCATCTCCAGGCAAGGAAGTAACTTCCTCATAAGTAGATGCTTTGTGGCTCTATAAATCAGGAGGAAAAGAGGGCACTCACAAAATGGTGGATCACATCTGAATGTCACTCCAGCTACCCAGTTGTTATGTGGGCAGGGAGACACCAGACTCGGAGTGGTTTAGTGGAGAGCTAGAGAATGACTTCTTACCCAGAAGTCCCTTGCTTTAAGTTCCTCCAACAACATATCCTGGTCCTTGAACTTTTGAGGACTTGGGGCCCAAGAACTCTGCGAGTTCAATTCAACTCCACACCGGTATCCTGAGAATACGTGTAACTTTGGTTCAATGTGGAACTGTTTTGGTTCAATGTGGAACAGCTCTAATGTCAGCTGTTGCTATAGTACATACGAAGTACTGATAGTGACAGCAAATTATCCATTTCTGCAATAATTGATTAAAAGAGTGTATTTATTTATATATATATATATACATATATATATATTTCAACAGCCCTATAACACACTTGTACTTCAACTGATGGAGATGGGCTCCGTAACCATGTTACTGGAGTTCTGATTCTGATCGCCACTATGCACCACTGATTGGAAAAATATTAGCCTTATATTTTAGTTTCCTATAAAGGAAAAGGTGTATGTGATTGAGAGACAAAGAAAGAAAATCATAAATCAGATCAGAGGCGCACTGTTAAAAACAAGCTCTGCACAGCCTTGTCTCCCAATCAGAAAGACCAGTGCATTAATCCATCTTGATACTCACTTTCTAGAGTAATCATGTACTCCTAGGTACTGTACTGTGTGTGAAACTTAGCAAGCGCCTCAGCATTCCGTGGAAATCCATAATGTGCAAGTAATGAATGTTCTACATACTGTAAAACCTTTGGATTAGTCACACTGCCTAGTTACAGACAACCGATTAACTGTGATTAACTAGGAACCCCAAATCGATTATTTAGATCTCTAGCAAGAGATCCACCCCAATTCAAATATTTTCCCTTCAATTTTTATCTGTTAAACTCCAATACAGTTTCATAGCACTTTGTAGGAGATACAAGACAAATAACATGTACCTCTAGCACGTTCTTTAAAATATAGCCTGTTTAGTTGCTTACGACTGAGACATCAAGTACAGTTATGTCTGCTGTTTTTATAGCAATGTGATAAAAATTCACAAGATGGTGAAACGGGGGAAATGATCCCACCTGTTACAGAAGCACTCTACAGAACAGTGCCCTCTTATTGGCAGATTCAGAAGTATGCAGTGGACCAAATGCTGTTCTCAGTCTTGTACATGCAACACACTGAAGTCAACAGAATTGTGAGGCCAGATTCTGATACCTTTACTCAGGCTGACCCTGAAAGCAGAAATTAGCCCATAATCTATGACTCTGAATAGCTCCTTTGTGTGATGACATGGCTTTCTGGCCATTCATAGTTTGGGACTCCATCGTTCACACAGGGGGGTCTTAAGTGGAAACTAGAACTGGTCAGAACATTTCAAAAATGTTAAGAAAAATGAGGGGGAAATTGTGAACATGCCATTATTTCTCCTCCCATTTTCTGCCCTGCTCTACTGGAGGTGCTACTGATGTAGATAAGAGATGAGCTATGCAATAGAGTCTCTCCTAGGAAATGCCCCGTGACAGAACATACACATGTTGGGTTAATCACTTACACATCCAGGCAGTGATTCTCCACTGGACCTAAGCTCAGGAATGTAAGGGATGGTGCTGCCAAGGAACCACTCATGGCTCCTTGATTCTCAGCTGTCTGGCTGTGGCTTAAATTAAATCATCAGGGGGGAGGAGCTTTAACTGATGCCACTAATGCAAGGTGGCTCTAAACCAGTGACAAACTGGTCACAGCAGAGGTTTGCTCTGCCACACTTCCCCTCCTGGCAACAACTCTCCCTTATGTTTGGCAGGGAGGAGGCAGCTTCTGGGGCAGGTGGTGTGAAGCCATGGCAGCAGCTTGAAGCTGGCAGTGATTCCCCCATGCAAGGGGAATTCCCCAGGGACAATCTCTGGTCACTTTAAATTCACTTTCTGCCACTTACGTAGCAAAGGGATCTTGGCAGATTGGAGAATTGGACCCAAAATGATACAAAGGAGTAAATTTCATCCATGACTAGCTTGACTGTAAAACTACTTGAGACCCAGACTTGATATATGCTATATATTATATAGGCCTAGTTGCCTATGCCTTTAAAACAAGCATATGCCTTTCGAGGCCCTGACCCCACCAAATAAGATTCTGTTGCTATTTACTATTTGTATTGCAGTATGACCTAGTGGCCACTGTCAAGATCAGGGACCCAATGAGAAAGAAAGAGATAATCCTCTACCCCAAAGACTTACAGTGAAATTGACCAAGAAAGGCAAAGGGTAGATAGAAGGAAGTATTATCTTCATTTTACATAGTGGTATTTGGGAGAACATGAGATTAAGGTGACTTATCCAAGGCCATGCAGGAAGTCTGTATCAGAGTTGGAGACTGAGCTAAGATGGCCTGAGTCCCAGAAGCCTGCCCCTAACAAAAAAAAAAAAAAGACAATTAACAACAAATAGTAATAATAATAGTAGTAATCCCTTGCACTTGTATATCATCCAAGGGTCTCAAAATGCTTTGCAAGCATTAGGTCTCCTAACTAGAGCTGCATGAAAATCAAGTGAACACAAATCTGAAAACAGAATTCAACCTAAACTGTTCAGCTTTACCGGGATTGTGCCCAAAGCCACATTCTGCCCCACAACGACACAAAACTCAGCCCAAGATCACAAACATCTGCAAAACAGGCCCAAGTTTCAGGTTGGTGACAAAGCCTCAAAATAGGCAAAACAAATCTCCAAACTACTTGGTTTGGGGTTTTGTTATGAAAATTTCACATGAATCTCCTTGTCCTCACCCCAGTGTGCCCGCCCAAAAGATGTGCTGGCTTTATGGTTATGTCCTACAGTATCCGTAGGAAGAGGTGGATGATGCTGTTTGCCAATCTATAATCGTGGGTCTGGAATATTAATAGAATCCATAACTCCACTTGATGTCTGTAACATCGCCTGCACTTTGATGCTACAAATCAGCTGCACTCAGACAGAAACAGAGAATGACCAGAGTTAAGCACCTAAAGAAAAGGAGATGGGTGATTTTTGTTCCCTCACACGCGAAAGGATCTACCCAAACCTTTTCTCTATATTAGGAGTTTGTATACATACACATAATTTGAAGGGAGACATTACAGGTGCTTTGACGCTGCTGCAGAACCCTGAGATAAGGATTCCCTCCATCCCGAGTGCTCAGCACACTGCCTTTATTTGAGCTATGGTCTAGATAGAGAGTATCCCTGGGTGTATGTATTGTGCACTCTGGGCGACGTCCTTGCAGAATGGTAAACAATGAAGGCTGAATTCTCCACTCAAGGCAGATCTTGGGAAACCAGGCTGTTGCTCAGAGCAGTGTCGGGGAAAGGATCGCAAGGAAATCCAGAGCTGGAGAGGAACAAAATAAACCAACACTCTATAGCTAGTGCATCACCTTTACATCTGCAGTAGCCTTTGCAGTTGTTATGCTTTGTTGCTGAGAGGGAGAATGACCAGTACCCATCCTCAAACTCTCCCACTCTTTGCATGGGATGGGACAAGACTTGACCCTAAGAATTTTTTATTTAATTGTAACATATCAAGAGAGAGCTGATCTCCATTTATAAATATGATTTGGGGCTCCCTTTGGGTTCAGATTAATTTTTATCAGTGGAAACACTGTCTAGAAAAGTTGATCTAGGCTTAATTTCTTCTTCTCCTCCCCCCCAAATAAACCAAATAACCTGGACTCAAAAAACATACTGCCTCTGATTTTCAGGAGTGCAGAGGTCTCACAACTCCAACTGGAGTTAATGAGAGTTGCAGGTACTCAGTGGTTCTGAAAATCAGGTGTCTTGTCCACTAGTTGCAGTTTGTGATCGTAAGCAGGTTTTATGCAACCTACACTGCACATTTGGAAGATACAAGTGCAATGAATTTGTGGCTGTATACATACCCATACATATCATGATGGTCCACTAAACAACAGGTTTGCAACAAGGGGAATAGAATATTCCATTCAAAATACCACTTGAGATAAAGAAGAATCTCAATTGACGGTAGTATCGTTGCTGTTTCTATCCTTGCTGTAGGCTAGCCACTAGATAATACACAACCACAAAGAACTGAGCAGTTCTCATTCACCCCCCAGCAGAAGGCAGTGGTGCTTATATATCCTAGATCAGTGATTTTCAACCCATGGTCTGCAGACCCATGGGGATCCACAGACTATGTCTAAGATTTCCAAAGGAGTCCGCACCTCCATTCAAAAAATTTTAGGGGTCTGTCAATGAAAAAAGGTTGAAAACCACTGCCCTACCTAGACTATTACATTGGGCCTGAGTCACAAAGGTATAAGCGGGAAAAGGTCCCACACACTTCATTTTTGAATTGTAAATGGCCTTTCTAGTCTTTAAAATTCAAACACCATTTAATAATTCCTAATCCCAAATATCAAACTTTGAATATTTATAGAAAAACAGTGCAATAATGATCACCTTGGTGTCACCCAAGATTTAATCCCGGACCTCCAGCTACAGCATAAGCTCCTACAGCTTGAGATAAAAAGACTAAGTCCTCATGGCTGGCACCCGTCATGGTCTCATGTCTCCTGTACGTCATGCACAGAGGCAGTTCTGTAATATCCCTTGAATAGTGGATTCCAATAGCACCTCCTAAACATTTCATTGGGCAATTATCCACCTGTGGTCTGGCTTCCTGTAGTAGCAATAGAACTATGGTATTGTTCTAATTCAGAATTTTAATTAATATAAATGTCATCAATCCATTAAAATTTGAAAAAAAATTAGGGAATTGTGAATGGAATATTGGTCTCCTAAGCCATGGTTCGGGTCAGGGAGACAGTGGCTGAAAGTTTTTACCATCCAATGGCTGTTAGGAGGCTTATGTGAAACAAGATGGTTGTCTCAGTCTAAGCTGTAATGGAGAAGGTGTGGCCAAAACCCCAAGCCACCGGGACTCTTCCTGGCAGACCTAGCTGAGTGGTCAAGTATTGAATAGGAATGGAAGTGGAACTACCCTCTCACCCCTAAAGTGGAGTCTGTAGATAGGAAAGAAATATGGGGAAGTCTCCTCTACCTTGCTTGTGCTGTACCTTTTCTATGGTTAAAGAGAGGACTTCTGTTTTCAGAGTAGTCAGCTGAGCACTTTTCACATGTACTACATCACTACATCATTCGCATGTACTACATGTGAAACCAAAAAATAGCCTCCCCATTATCCCTTAGGTGGCTTCAGCCTTTGCTCTCTGGAAATAAACTGGGTCAGATCTTCAGCTAGTGTAACTTGATATAGCTCCTTCTGGAGCTACACCTACTGGGGGGGAAACACCCCATTGAGGTTGGCAAATAAGTATTATATCCCTTCAACAGATGGGAAAACTGAGACACAGACATCTAATTCTCAGGTCATTAAGCCCACTTTGTGCCAGTCCTCCAGCACAAAGCAGTCTTAAACCTGGTAGATTCAGCTCCTTAAGTACTCCCTCACACTCGTGGGAGCCTCCAATGGCACAGGCCTGCCCTAGCAGCTCCTACATCATTCACTAGTGCAGGTGGTGTTACTGGGAGGGAAAGGGTTGAGCTTCCCTCCATCTAACTGTTCCCCAGTGGCTGGAATTGCCATTCCGGGTCATGGGAAGCCAAATGTAAAATAGAGCAGCTTTTACTTCTGAGCCCTGTTTGGCTGGAGCAGAGGCGTTAAATGATTTGCCCACTGCCACGGAAAGAATTGGTAATAGAGATGGGACTAGAACTCAGGCACCTAATGCTATGCTTAGCCAACTACACCACAACCCTCTTACTTTATACCTGATTTAGACTCCATCCAAGCTTTCTCTGTTTGTTACTTCTAAGAAGATTTGCTTTTACAAAACAAGCACAGACCAGAAGTAACCAGTAGTTTACCCATTTCTGCTCTCATTGTTCTTTGCATTCATCCATGTTCCATACCCTACAGATCATCATACTGTAGTCTTTATTTTTCAAATCTAAACTAGATCCACAATTTGGTGCTCTACGATCTTAAGGGAGATGAACTTTACCTAGCGAGGAACCAATACCTGGCTCTCCAGACTGAGCTTATATGTTGCACCATTCCCAAATACATGACCTACCCTAGGATTCACTGCAGTCTATGGAATCACTAGGATTTTAATTTGACTCACAAAAGTACAGGATCAGTGTACAGAATTGGTGGACCATCTCTAGCAGGGACTGCGATGTACCTCTTTGGAAGGCAGCGCTTCCAGGAGCAACACCTCTCACCATTGCATTATACACCTTTCTAATAGTATCTTCAGAGCAAGAAGCACTTGATCTATTCATGCTCCTGTACCTACTCCCTGTCTCCAAACTATCAAGAGACAGGAAGCCAATATGCTGTCACCTCACTTCAGGAAGTAACGCCTCTTGAAGGTGATATTCTCTGACAGTGATGTCACAATGTTGGCCAATCAGGGTTGTCTGAGGTGGTCACCTTATTCACTGAAGTACCTTTATTGGGGGACAACCTTACCTGGAGGGACCCATTTCAACATGGTGGTGAGTAAATATTCAGAGGTAGGTCGGGTTTGAGGAGCATCTGGGAATTTGTCTAGTATACTAAATTTCTGCTGTAGAGGAGACAAATTCTGCTCTCAGCTCTACCAACGTAAAGTCTGTTGGTGTGACATCTACTCAAGAATACTTCAGAATAAGTTTTAAAATATACAGTAAAATAATATTCAGGTGTTTGTTAAAGATAGCTACATCTGACTCTATACAAAGCATGAAAATCTTGGGGTAGCTAAAATTAAATTGAGTTGCTGTGTAGGAACAAATGAATTCTTTTACATGTTCTTCACATTTTCTCTTTCTCTTTTCTCTCTCTCTCGTTCTGTTTGTTAACATTTACTTGTTATTACTGTATGTTGCTTGCAACTTGTGTATGTTACAGACTGTCACATTTTATTCTGTGAAGTTTTTCTCCAATCCCCATCAACCTGAGCTCCATATTGGGCAGCAGAGGAGATTACAATACTGTTCTTTAAATGCAAAACGACAAGGAATGTCACAGACTATAGGTAACTCCATTGAGGTTGTCACACAAGGTATTAATGCAAAGAGTAAGTACATGATGCAAGAAAGCACTATCTAGCTAATGTGCTATTTCTTTCAGATAGTCTGCATGGGAAACAATTAATTTTCATTGCTCTCCAGCAGAAAATTTCCCAAACCTATTGTCTTAGAGACCTGCTGTTTTAAAAATCAGTGATTCCCATCTTAGCACATCATAGTTCATTTTCAAAATCTCAAACCCACACTCTCTGTGCTGTACTTCCATCCATACCCTCCAAGCCATCATTTCATTGTCAATTGCTTGTGGCTTATTATATCTTCCCCATCATTCTTTTTATAATCTAATGTAGTTATATCCCTTGCACTTTGAGGGCCTGATTTAGCAATGACAAAAACAAACCTCTGTGCCTGCGATCCATGTTTCTGAATCCTACCCAAGGGTCTGGAGCCCATAAAAAAAAATATTTTTGTAGCCTGGCATGGTCTAGAGTGGAAGTCAAATGGATATTTTGTTGAATCAGGTCCTGGCTGAGGCTTTTGGTTGCCGCCTGCATGTTATTTGTGGGGTCTGGACGGGAATGATAAAAAGAGGCTGAGAGGTATTTTTGTGGGTTTTTTTCTAGAGAAACAGTATTAGGTTTATTGCTTCTAATCTCACTCTTAGTTGCAAGTGAGATATATTTTATTTCAAACTCACAATTGCCCAGACACTAAAGCAGCAAGGTTGTATTTTTATCAATTCATAATTTATTCCCATAACTCCTTATTCTATGGCATGCTCTGACCCTCCCGTAAACTGTGGGGAAACTGAAGAGTGCACCAGCAGAAGGGAGGGGCATGGCAAAACAGCCAATTCCACCAATCAGAGATAGTGGCTTTCTCAGGTGCTCAGCAGCTCCCAGGATTTGGTCCTACATTTTTATTGGTCTCTACAATCTCCTTTGGAACTTGGATTGATCACTTGTACACAAAAAAGGGCCATTTCTTAATAGTTCAGCACAGGCAATGAGAGGAGGATGGGAGGTAAAGTTGGCTTCAAGTCACCATTTACGTTTTCCCTAGTGTGGGGATGCCTAAAGGTTTGCCTAGCCCCCACCATAAGCTACAGCAGTCTCAGGGCTGCTTGAATATGCAATCAACTGCCTAAATGACTGCATGGCTGAGAATAGCCAGAGCACAGCAATTCTCCAACCACACCCTCTCCTTCCTGGCCATGCCCCCAATGCTGGTGGCTGCTGGGGATGTGTCAGAGTCATTACAGCCAGGGAATCCTCCTACACCAGTGGTGTTCCCTGCTGGACATATCCACCTCTCTATAAATACATCAGAGGGATAAATACCAGGGAGAGAGGGGAGTTCTTTAAGTTAAGCGCCAATATGGGTACAAGAACAAATGGATATAAACTGGCCATCCACAAGTTTAGGCTTGAAATTAAACAAAGGTTTCTAACCATCAGAGGAGTGAAGTTCTGGAATAGCCTTCTAAGGGAAGCAGTGGGAGCAAAAAACCTGTCTTTCAGACTGAGCTTGAGATGTTCAGGGAGGAAAGGGTATGATGAGACTGCCTATAATAGCATGTAGCCTGTGACTGTTAGCAATATAGACCTCCAATGGCCGGTGATGGGATATTAGATGGGGAGGGCTCGGAGTTACTACAGAAGATTCTTTCCCAGGTGTCTGGCTGGTGGGTCTTGCCCACATGCTCAGGGTCTAACATGGTCAGTGGTTCTCAACCTATTTACCATTGTAGGCCTCATCCAATATTACCTGTATGGACCTGAGGATGTCACATGGGCCACAGCTCTGTGCTAATTCGGCCACAAGTGGCCTGTGAGCCACAGGTTGAGAACCACTGGAACAGATCGCCACATTTTGGGGTCAGGAAGGAATTTTTCTCAAGGTCAGATTGGCACAGACCCTAGTGGTTTTTCATCTTCCTCCACAGCATGGGGCATGAGTCACTTGCAGGTTTAAACGAGTGTAAATGGTGAATTCCCTATAACTTGAAGTCTTTAAACCATGATTTGGGGACTTCAGTAACTCAGCCAGAAGTTTGGGATCTATTACGAGAGTGGGTGGGTGACTTTCTGTGGCCTGCAGAGTGCAGGAGATCAGATTAGACTATCATGATGGTCCCTTCTGACCTTAGCGCCTATGAGTCTATTGTGGCCTTTTTACACTGCCATAATGGTGTAAAGGGGGGCCATAAAGTAAGAGTCAGGCTATAGATGTTCAGTGTAATGGTCCCTCCTCCAGTCATAGCACTTCAATTAGATTTACCTTCTCTGATGCAACAGTGTGAAGAGGCTAAATGCTGAGCAGCTGCTTCAGCAATGGAGATTATAGGCAGTGTTCATCTAAGAGATACTGTATGTTGGGAGTCGTGCGAAGCGTCAGGAGCTGAAGATCAGCATGCTTGCCAGAACTGAGATCCAAAAGAGCGTTAGTAAGTGTTTGAGTCCATCCCCTGTGGGACCATTCACAGGCTATACCCATGTCTGCGTGGTGCCCCCTTTGAAGTCAAGGCTATCAAAACCCTGCAGTGTTCTGGGCAAGTTGGGATTCACCAACTGAACCCCACAGGTTTGGTTTGCAAGGGCTGGAAGGTTTGCTTGGAGGTTTCAGTTAGACTGGACACCCTCAACAAGCAGATCTTCATCTTCCAAGTAATTAGTATCTTCCCAGCATTAGCGCTTCCCTATAATCAGTCATTTCTCCCCCCTTCCCTCCCCATCCCCGCATCCAGACCCAAGACCCCTTTTCTTACCTTGATATAGGGCAGTGTCTTGCTGCTTCCCCTTCTGGGGCCAAGAGGACCCCTCTGCTGCACCTCTGGGTCTTTGTGGGGTGCCAAGCAGCTGCTCCTTCAGCAGGCTTTGGTCTTTGAGGAGTAGATGTGCGTACAGAGGATCACTGTCTCCTTCAATCCTTGAACAAGGGCAGGATATGCTGCTCCCTTCTCCAGTAGTTTTGTGCGAGCTGAAGAAAGAGCCCTATGTCTCCTGGTACCTGGCTCTCTAATCTAGGGCTAATGAGGCCCCAGATACGTTAGCATAATAGTAAGGGAGCCCTGGCGATGCTCATGCCCTGGGAGAGACAACCCATAAATCTACCATGCAGGATTTCCTTGGCTATCATGCTAAGGATTATGGAAGCATATCTCAGCCCCATTTCAGTTGAAGTGGCCCGTTCACATTGCACCACAGGTCATGAAGGTGGCACCCTTTGCCTGGCAGTTAAATCCTATAAGCGTTGGAGAAGGCAACAACCCACAGTGAGTGCCCTTTCAATCCACCCAACCCCACAGCCTCTGCTATTAGGGAAAGTGGCCACTTCACAGCTCTGAAGACAAGAAAAGGAGGGAGCCACCCAATCCCCACAAAACCCCCCTACACCTCCTGAAGACATTAAGATAAGAATGGCTCTGTTGGTTGTTATTGGGTAGTTGTTGGGGGCATGGAGAAGTTTAGCAAGAGGAAAAGAGACTTTGTTTGGGCTTCACAAATGCAGGAAGCATCTCTGCATATATTTGCCTGCATTCAGAAGCACAGAGTGAGGCTCATGGATACACTGATACATTGAGATCTGTGAACAATTGGATCCAGGGTTCAGATCAAGTAGGTCTGAGGCTCAATGCAAATGTTTCTCACAGCTCTAACTCAAGCACAAGCCAACAATGGCAGCAAAGTCAAAGTGGCAGCCCTTGAATCTCTGTCTATAGCTCATGCCATTGGGAAGGAGGAGAGCCCACAGATTGGGCATGGCCAGTCTCCATTATAATCCTCTTCCTGTATGGGCAGCACTCAAAGCACAATGGTAAAGACACCACACACAGAGGAGAGGAGATTTGTGTTTTGGCTGGACTGTCAGCCTTGCCTTTGAGTTTCCTGGTAGCTTGTATTAGTTTGTATCATTATCTTTCTATTTCGAAATCTAATTTTTGTCTGGAAAAGTCCTTGGCATTTTAATGGCAGTTTCCTGAGGGGTGGGATGAAGAAATTTAAAACAAGAATCCCAATAAGGTAATGATGAAACAAACTACTTATCTGGGAGATTTGCTGGTGTTTCTCCCCATATCTAAGACAGCTGAGTATGGAGGACTTTTAAAAGCTTGTGTCATTAAATAAGCATTTGAAGGCAGTTTAGTCCTAGGAATGGGGCACTGGACTAGGATTATTCCGGAGACTCACCAGTTGTGTTACATTGGGCAGGTCACTACACCTCTCTGTACCTTCGTTTCCTGATGGGGAAAATGGGGGTCATCACACTTGCTTTCCTTTGTAAAGCAATTGGAGATCTAGAGAAGAAACCTCTCTATAGGCCTGGTCCAAAGCCCACTGAAGCCAATGGAAAGACTCCCAGAACAAGCCCTAAAGAGCTAAGCACTATGAATTATACCATAATTCAGTTAATAGTCCTAGCATATCCATTATCTGATGGAAAGAGCTTCTTTGGTGCTCTTGTATTCCCATAGTAATACTGCATTTTGTTAGATATCTTAATCTGGGGGTATATCATGCTACAGATTTTTATAAAGAACAAAATCTAAATGGCATTCTATGTAAAACAATGTTTTTATTGCAGTAATGCTCTAGGAGCCCCAGTCATAGACCGGGGGTCCAATGTGCTAGGTTCTGTACACATGCAGAACACCTTTTTGGTCCCTGCTCCAAAAAGCTTACAATCTAACACGAGACAACAGGCAGAATATGGTTCCCTGGTATTGCATTCCCTCCTGAGACCAAGCATCTTTCCTTGAAAAGGTCACTACAATTTCCTTGGCTTCAGGTTTTATTATTAACATGAAGCCCGATTCTGCTCCCATTGAAATCCACAGGAGTTTTGCAATTGGCTTTAATGGGAACAAGACCAGGAGTATAAAAACTGGCCCCGCTTTGCCCAAAGGTTTACTAATATTTAGGAACTATTTGACAAACCTTGGTCCTATTTGGAGAGAATTAGGGCAATTTGAAAATATTACTCCCTATGTCACCCATGTCA
This sequence comes from Malaclemys terrapin pileata, assembly GCF_027887155.1. Taxonomy (NCBI): domain Eukaryota; kingdom Metazoa; phylum Chordata; order Testudines; family Emydidae; genus Malaclemys; species Malaclemys terrapin. The sequence goes on along the minus strand of NC_071508.1, from coordinate 49,462,229 downwards.
CATCTCCAGTTCCGTCAGTGGAGATGACCTACTAATATCAGGATTTAAGCTGGCCCACAAAGCCTACAGTGCAAATTTCAGTTAACTGTGAAGTCATTTTGCATCCTTCACATACAATTTAAAAAAAAAAAAAAACTTAAACGGATGGAAAAAATAATTTGACCTAGGCTGATATTGCCAAGTTTAGCCTAATGCACATTTTTGGAACAAATATGTATCCAAGAATATAACAGAAATGATGCTACAGGCATCACTCCCATCACTTGAACGGTGCAGGATCAAGCCCTAATTCGTTTAGTTGCCTTACAGTAAAATCACAGTCCACTTTATACTTTTAAAGTAAAGTGTGTATTTAAAGTAAATGCTGGAAGTGACATTTGGGCCAAGTTTAGTTGTACACTTAAGCTCTGATCCAACGCTCACCAAAGTCAATGGCAAGACTGCAGTTGACTTCAGTTGACTTTGGATCAGCCACTTACTCCTCACTTACTCTTCACTCCCAGTGAAGACAGTGGGAGTTTTGAGTATTAACTTATGTATAGATTGGGCTGAAATTTAAATTGCTGCATGTAAATCCATTACTGATATGTAGACTATCTAAAAAAATATATGATAATTCAGTCCCCCATTCACAGAAATAGAAATCTACTTCCCTCCACAGTCATTTCTGTGCATGACATCCCTTTCTCCCAAATATAGGCCAAATTGTCATCTGTGATCAGCACTGCAATTTTAATTACCACAGTGCAGATCTCAATGGCATAGCCTACATGTCTCGTGTGTAGCACTGCCATTGACATCAACACAAGTACTATGGGTGGAACAGGTTTCAGAATACACAGAGAGATCTGTAGCTCAGATTGCAGAAGAATGATTTGCCCACAGTTCCTTATCTTTAGGAACCTCCTGAAATGGAAAGAAAACACTAACGTGGCTATTATTCAACAATGTGCATTTATAAATCATTAAATGCTCCGAGCGTAGCAATTGGGGATACAGCGTCAGAGGCAGCCTGAAACCAGGTGGGATGTAGGGGTGTCACTGAAGCCATTATAGGTCCAGTCTCATATGGGAAGGTCTATGACCTCTGAAAACTCTTGTAACATTTGAGTAAATTTAATGCCAATGAAAGCAAGAAACTAACTATGCTTAATTGTACCACATATACTGTGGGGAGTTTTTGTACACATTTCCTGGCATAGCTTTGCCATGCACCTCAATCTTAGTTTTTGATACCCCTTCCATGGAGTTCTTGAGCAGAGATGTAGGGATGATTTCATGACATGAACAACCAGGAATGGGAGTGATGCTCTCAAATTCATTTTCACTTGTGACCTGAGCTGGAGGCAAGGCCACAGCCTAATACAATGAGGCATGAGTTTTCTGTATGCTTTGGGAGTGCTGTCTTTCAGATGAGATGTAGTGCCGAGGTTGTGACTATTTGTGCTCATCGACAATTTCGTATTGTTTTTGGAAACAGTAGGATATTAACTCCAATGTCTCAGCCAAATGCCAACTTGAGTAATTTTGCCTAAATTCTCTCTGTAACTACAATTGGATGAGGCATGCTTCACTTCCTGGCTGTGGTGTGTGCTGTTAAATAGTGATGTGTTATACCCAGGACGTAGCTGCATTTTAGTGGTGGATGTAGTGCTCCATGGATTTAGTTTGCATTTCAGCTTGTACTTGCAGAGTGCTTCAGAGTGTTTGAGGGTGCTATCTAAATGATTGCTTATTATTAGATACGAGTCTGAGCCACACAGTTCTGATCTGGAGAAGGATACAAACTTTCCTAATGTTCAGATACACAGTTTTGGTTCAGGACCATCTCTAATAATTAATATAATAAGAACATAAGAATGGCCGTACTGGGTCAGACCAAAGGTCCATCTAGCCCAGTATCCTGTCTAACAACAGTGGCCAATGCCAGGTGCCCCAGAGGGAGTGAACCCAACAGGCAATGATCAAGTGCTCTCTCTCCTGCCACCCATCTCCACCCTCTGACAAACAGAGGCTAGGGACACCCTTCCTTACCCATCCTGACTAATATCCATTAACGGACTTAACCTCCATGAAAGTATCCAGTTCTCTTTTAAACGCTGTTATAGTCCTAGCCTTCACAACCTCCTCAGGCAAGGAGTTCCACAAGTTGACTGTGTGCTGTGTGAAGAACTTCCTTTTATTTGTTTTAAACCTGCTGCCCATTAATTTCATTTGGTGACCCCTAGTTCTTGTATTATGGGAACAAGTAAATAACTTTTCCTTATTTACTTTCTCTACATCACTCATAATTTTATATAATTCTATCATATCCCCCCTTGTCTCCTCTTTTCCAAGCTGAAAAGTCTTAGCCTCTTTAATCTCTCCTCATATGGGACCCGTTCCAAACACCTAATCATTTTAGTTGCCCTTCTCTGAACCTTTTCTAATGCCAGTATATCTTTTTTGAGATGAGGAGACCACATCTGTATGCAGTATTCAAGATGTGGGCGTACCATGGATTTATATAAGGGCAATAAGATATTCTCTGTCTTATTCTCTATCCCCTTTTTAATGATTCCTAACATGCTGTTTGCTTTTTTGACCACCTCTGCACACTGCGTGGACGTCTTCAGTGAACTATCCATGACGACTCCAAGGTCTTTTTCCTGATTCGTTGTAGCTAAATTAGCCCCCATCATATTGTATGTATAGTTGGGGTTATTTCTTCCAATATGCATTACTTTACATTTATCCACATTAAATTTCATTTGCCATTTTGTTGCCCAATCACTTAGTTTTGTGAGATCTTTTTGAAGTTCTTCACAGTCTGCTTTGGTCTTAACTATCTTGAGCAGTTTAGTATAATCTGCAAACTTTGCCACCTCACTGTTTACCCCTTTCTTCAGATCATTTATGAAAAAGTTGAATAGGATTGGTCCTAGGACTGACCCTTGGGGGACACCACTTGTTACCCCTCTCCATTCTGAGAATTTACCATTTATTCCTACCCTTTGTTCCCTGTCTTTTAACCAGTTCACAATCCATGAAAGGACCTTCCCTCTTATCCCACGACAACTTAATTTACATAAGAGCCTTTGGTGAGGGACCTTGTCAAAGGCTTTCTGGAAATCTAAGTACACTATATCCACTGGATCCCCCTTGTCCACATGTTTGTTTGACCCCTTCAAAGAACTCTAATAGATTAGTAAGACACGATTTCCCTTTACAGAAACTATGTTGACTTTTGCCCAACAATTTATGTTCTTCTATGTGTCTGACCATTTTATTCTTTAATCTAATTTTATTCTAATTTAATCTAAGCCCCAATGCAGCAATGAGTTCCACACTGAAAACAGTGGGGCTCTGTGCAGGTGTAGCTGTCCCCCCTGCACTTGACTCATTGTAGCATCAGGGCCTTATCCTGTAGATGTGAAGGCTAGTACACTAACCCACTGCATTGCTGATCCCCTTAAGGAATAGCAAAGTTCACAGTATATATCAGTGTGAGTTTTAAAGAAGCAGCTCAGTATCATGTGATGTCATGGCTATTAAGGTAATTGTGTGGTTTTTGTGCAAAGTAAACAGGAGCATGAAATATACGTATATTATTCACACACAGGAATTGCAATCAACCTATGCCCCGAAACTTCAGAAACCTGTTCAAATTAGTCATCATTAATTTCAGAAACTATCTTTTGCTTCTGTTAGTGCGTCTGATGTATTGATAAACCTAGTTGGTCAAAAAACAAACAAAAAACCCTACCACTACCATATTCTATGGGGAAATGAACTGATCACTTCTGCAGGAAGGAAAAAAAGATACCAGTAGGAGGGTTGCAAAATGGAGTTGATTATGTGGGGAAACACTTTATCTGCTTGGGGAAAAATCAAGACATGAAATGCAATTAGCATGTATGTACATAAACAGTGTACATACCATACAATAGTATGCATACCATACATATGTGTCTATATCGGTGCGGATCATTTTATATGGTAATGAGAAGAGTGCTATATTCTCAAAAAGCCCTTACATATTATTTATCCATCATGCCCTTCTGAAACTATTGCTCTGGAAGGTTTGCTCATCCTATTTAATGCATTCTCTCTTTTTAGGGTTTCTATGTAGGCTTGGATTTATTTTCTTACTTGGCCTCAGCTCCACTGAAAAATATATGTCAAAATTGCACAGGGTTTGGAGCAAGTCAGCAGGTGTTTTTGGAAAGAGGGTTGAAATAAAGCTTATCGGTGCATTGTCCCTTTCATTAAGAACTGTAGGATCACCTGCAGTGTGCGCCCTACAGTATCTAAATAATAAGCATTGTGCAACCGAGGTTTAGAATGCTGCAAATTTCTGAATTGTACCCACTCAATTAAGCACATAGTTTAGCTCTTGTGTACGGGTTATATTTTGACTGTTTTCCCCTCCTTTTAGCTGAAATGTCCCTATTGAACTGTGCCATATTTTGAGTATATTCTCAATATACTAATTTGCACTTTGAAAACATTTTACAAATCTTGTAAGAGCACTTTAAATTGTTTTATGACTGTGAAGCAAATCACATACAGAAAATATTCCAATCTCAGTCTATCTTCATGGGGACATGTGGAGTAAAGTGGACAAATTTAATGACACATTTTCATTATTTGCAGTCAGAGGGTAAATGTTACTTAATTTATTTTCAAAATCCATGGGCTGCTGTATTGTTTTTCATCTGTAGCATCCTCTGCTGGCATTGCATAAGCTGCATATGTCACAGAATAAAACATCAGAAAGTGGATTGTTTTTTAAAATCCATGTTCTGCTGTCACATTCCCATACATGATGTATGCTGTGCGTCCGTCTAAAATGTGTACTACCATTCTGTGTATTTGAAAATATAAGCAAAACAAAGCAAACTGTTCAAACTTTGGGGATCTTTTGCCCACGTAATATTGTACAAAGATATAAATCTGCATGAATAGAATTTACTCAACTACTACAATGCAACTCACCATTAATTGCCTCTCCAAAGTTCTATGTGTTTCAGTAGTTTTCATGAGACACAGATCATTCATATGCCATCATATGTCATGCTAAACATAATCCAGTTTCTAACTGCAGTCTTCTGCTCACAGGACTAGGAACCAATGCAAAGCAGTTTCTGAAACTGCCCCATATATGTGGAAGTACTGTAGGTTGCTGTTCTATCTAATGAGATAACATTTCGTTTCTCCTTCCACTTAACATACTTTATTTTATGTTGGTGTAGTGTACAAAGCCACTGTATCTAGGACAAATGTGCTACCTTTTACGCATCACCATGCTAGTCCTTAGCTGTGATCCCGAACCTACAGATTTAACTCTGATAAACAGTTCTTAGTGTTTCAATAGCCTTCTGCTTATATGTTTGAAGATTCGAAACTGAATGGTGAGGTGGCCAAGGCGGCGCTGGCAAATGAAGACTGTCCCCACATAGACCAGGCTATAACTCCTGATGAGGGCCTGCCCTTTACCCGCTCTGGCACTCGGGAGAGATATGGACCCTGCTTCCTCTTATCAACCGGGGAATATCCCTGCCCGCCTGATGGAGGAATAAGAAAGGGTATGTAGCTGAGGTCCTGTAACCACATAGTTAGTGACCTTGTTTAAAAAAAAGAGAGAAAAAGTCATCTACTAGTTATCATGGACTAGTGGGCTTGGTTTAGATATGCACTAAAATAACAACCTGATGTCTGCATTTTGAGTTTTTCATCTATTTCTTTGGGAGAGGAAAGCTGCTAGAGCTACCATGTACAACTGCAGTTTAGTCTTCCATGTTAGCTAGCTCAGTGAGCTTCAGCGCCCAGTATTCTGCAATGTCCTTAAAAGATTTCATCCTCCAAAGACACATTGATTAATATTTATGACAGCAGTGAAGGCTGCCCATTTGGAAGACTCGTAGATTGCAATGTGCTGTGAATGGCAAACACTTGGTGGGCAAAAATAAATAAATGCCCCAGCAAATACCAAGAACCACAAAGTGATTATTCAGCTGCGTTTATACAGCACTTCAGTTAATTTCTTCGTCATGCCTAGCTGTATAATTGAACACAGAGAGAGCTTCATATGGGAGCATTTGTTAGCATAGACCTCTTTCAGGGCCATAGCAACAAAGAACGTGGCCCCCTCCGAACGGTGGCCCCCTCCGAACATATGTCCGGGCGGGGCCCCTTACAATGCAGAAACTGGAATGCGGTATTTATTTTGCCACTTTTAGGGGCCCCCTTCCTTGCGGGGCCCCCTCCGGTCGGAGGGTATGGAGGGCGCTCGCTACACCTCTGACCTCTTTTATGACTGGAAAGTAATCTAACTAAAATTGGTTTCCTCTGGTAAACTAATATTTACCATAATTAATTTCTGAAATCCTGACTTCTCCCAAAAGTAATTTAGTTTTACTTAGATAATGGTCAGAATCATCCATATATTCAGCAACATTAGGTCCTAAAATAACAAACAAACAAAAAAGACTTCCTGTAATTTTTTTTTATGATAGACTAAATCTTGCCCAAATGGTTTAATCCAAGAAAAGCAAGCAAACCAAAAATGCAGATATCTTTAAGTGCATAAAATTAGAACTACATATGTGCATAAAAGTTAATTGGTAGTGGTTAATTTCACTAAGAGTTATCTATCATTGAAGCAGTGTCCATCACTGGTGTACTGTATAGAGTATATAATATATTCAGTATTTTAAAAAAATGCAAAGATTCTATTATGTAAACCATACCATGGGTATGGGTTTTAGAATTCCCATGTGCCATTGTATGATGGACAACAGTCTATAGTAAATGCCAGTTATAGATAGTGTATGTAATTATAATTTCTAGGTTTATCGTTAACAAAGATATAGTTGGACCACTGCACTTTCATATGAAAGTATCTCTGCTAAAATTTACCTTTGTAGCAAAGTGTTTTACCTGATTCTGTATTGGATAAGCACTGGCCATTTTCATTCAGCCTGAGCCAGTTTGGGTTGCTTCAGTGAATCAGGAGAATGCTCCAAATGGCACACCTTTTGGTATGAGGAATGTATAGTTCTCATGATGCACTGCAACATGAAGCAGGCTCTCTCTACTGAATGAAACAGAGGCCGGTTGGCTAAAGAGTAACAAATGTCAGCATATTGTTGGCCTGTTCGAAACACGTTGAGAGCATCTTAATTGTTGTTCCAACTGAATTTCATCCATAGTTTGTGCAACTATGTGTGTATACTAGCTGAGGTTGTTTTTGTGCATGTCTGGAAAAGGATGGGAGTGGGGGGGAAAGGGGAAATTGAATGCATGCAAACTATTTTTTTAAAATGCGGTGAGCAAATGAGTAGTATCTCTATAGCAACGGAACAAATACTGTTTTTTTAAAGCTACGAGTCACCTTAATTTTTGCCTGAGGTCCAAATACATGAGTCAGTGGGGGAAAGTGCAATTGAGTTTACACTGAAAAGAAACAGAAAAATCCCTCCACTTGACTCCCTCCCTCCCCCCAGTTGTTTTAAGACAGAACTATGACACTGCCTACATTATTATATAGTCTGCCCATTCCGGAGAAACCATTCTGCTTCCTCCCCTCACCCCCATTTTTTTAACTTCCTCTTACTTACATGGCCTTCTGAACCACGTTGCAAGCGATACTACTCTCAGCATGTCAATGCATGAGGATGCTACTTAACTGGCCACAATGTTGACCTCATTCTTAGCCCATTCTGTTGTTGATCCAATGCTGTACTTTGCATTTTTCTTTTAAATGAAGGTTACGAAATGTCACGGAGCCTTAACAGCATAGCTGGCATAAGCGGAAAAGCGATAGGATTATCCTCAGTGTCTGCGCCCTACAGCTCTCCTAGCCCAGTGAGACGTTCTTGGTCTCCCATCCCATCTATTTTGTAGCATGGATCAGTAGCAGAGAATGGTCTAAAAAGCTTTATTTACAATTAGCCTATGCTATGTTTCATATAATCCAGGTGACTAAGTCTGAAGATGTCATGTCTCACAGTAGCACCTCCTGGGCATGGTGTTACTACTGACATTTGGTGACAACACCCTTAAATAGTATAAAGATGACACTAGGTGGGCATTAAATAGTACTGGTGGGCCATATGCTGCATGGTATTGGTACATAGGATGAAGGGTGGATGCACCAGATAATTTCTTTAATGGTCCACCATGCTGGTATGTGCTTATCTTGGCTAATGGCGGATCCACTGGCTCTTATGGAATGGGGTAGGCATTTAGTCAATGCTGAAACGTGCCAACGATTGAAGATTTTGATTTTCTCAGGATATATTTGAGCCATAGGAACCCTGCAGGAGTTTGAGGAAACAAGCACAGTAGGATGAAACTTTGCATGGGCGCCTATTATAAGTTGAAAGCAATACTCAGATACACTGTAGAGAGGTCTCAGTCTGGCTGACTGCATGGAAAAAAAATCCTGTTGAAGAAGAATATGGCTGCCTCTGCATGTAGCTACTCTACCTTTTCCTCCTTCCTTTAAAACTAAAATGCCAAGCTTGATTTGAAAAGCACAGGAAAGAAGCTCAAGTATTGATTGTATTCTTTACATGCAGATCTTTGCAAAGAAAGTCCTGTCATTGCTAAATATATGCCAACAGAGGCAGTCAGAGTGACTTGACAAGGCGAGATGGAGATGAACATTGATGGCTAATAAACATCTGTGTGGAACTGTGCAGGCATAGAAGACCTCCTCATTTGGACAAAGTAAACTCGCTCCATGCAGGTTTTAAGGATGATTCTATGTGGTTTCAGAGTTGTACTAGAGATGCAGGCTTTTTCTACGGCCAAAATGTAACAAAACTGTAGAAGATCTCTTCTTCCTTTCTTTTTTGTTTTGTTCATAGCATGAATTGCATGAAGTAAACAAAAACTGCAATTGTATGATTAACTTTAAGGGGAAAAAAAAGAAAGTTATATATTTTCTTTGAAAGCTCTTTACTTTTACATACATTGTTGTAGCCAAAATGTAAAACATTATAAAACTGTACATTTCTTTGCTATGGATTGCTTCTTTTTGTATACAAGATACAGAGTAATGGTTTTAAAAAGTGCAATCAGGCAGTCATCGGTCATATTGACCATGCCTATCTCTCATCACACTGACATGGAAATCAAGAACTTTTAATTCAACTAGAATTGTGTAAATTTAGGAAACTCCTTTTTTTCCTGTCTGTTTTCGTTGGCATGCTTGTGACACATGGGACCTTTCTTTGGACCTGATGGTAACAGCTGGTCTAGATTTAATTTCCAGCTCTGGTTATGTTGTATTTTATTGATGTATAGATCCAACGTGAAGACCCTTCATAACAAATTGTTCATATTAAGTAATCAGTATGGATTTGAAACAAAAAAAAGTGTTATTTAAAAACTGAGACTTATAGTACAAAAATCAGGAGAATACTCAAGTATAAACTTGTCTCAAAGTTTAAGAAACAAGACAACAGCATTGTATGCAATTTAGTACTTCTGAGTAAAATGCATGCACAATGTTATGCAAAACAATTCTAGCATGAAATAAATTTTGTATCATGGTTTCAGTGCCTGCTGTACAGTGTAAACCAGAATTATTTTCTGAAGTGATCAGGGGTTTCCAGAGACTTGCTTCTGAAATCTTGAATAAATATATAGTGTTCCCAACAGAAATGCTGGAGAGAAGCTTGGTATTGGTTTGATTCTAAAATGGTAATTTTGGTTAGTGGATAACAAATGAAGCCTGCAAACACTTGATACAACCAATGTCTGAAGTTTTCACAGCACTAGTAAATATTACCAGGGAAGATAAAATCTAGAATTATTTAGGTATCTCTTCATCTCCCCCCAAATAATAAAAGTTTGTCTTTTTAGTAGATGAAGTGAATTCAGTTTTTCTTACTTCTGTGAGTCTGTCTTAACTTGTTCTTCACTGAGCCCTAATAATCCACCAGCTCTGAAACTTTGCATGAGGTCCAGAGCTAATCTACTGCAGGTGCCTGAGTTATGTCTTAGCTGCCAGATATAAAGGGCACCAGCAGGAATTCAGGAAAGTAATGACATTGTACTGCATTTCAGATTCCACAAATAAAATGTATGGAGTATTTGCCAGGACCCTTCTAGTAGCTTGAACATTTCTGGCAAAGTATTTCTTTAAGAGTTCCCCTTTTGTCATCATATCAGACAATTTAATACACTTGGCAGCATTCGAGCCAGAAGGCAAGAAGGCATCTGGGACTGCTAAGGGAAATGAAAAAGAAAAGAAACAGAATCTGAGAGGTCCTGAGGAATTATGAATAAAAAAAAATCAAGGAAGATGCACCAAAGGGTATGGTAAGTGTTACAAACAAACAAACACACACCACACATACACACACACCATCCTCATAGCCCCATAAATCTCTACCTCCAGAAAGAAAAAAAAGTGCAGCTATCAGACCTGTGATTTAGGAAGAAGATTAATACTGAGGATCTGAACTTGAAGCTAGTAATGAGGCTCCTTCATCCTTTCTGATTTAGCATTATGCATTAATTCCTAGTTCAGCCTGCCTTCTTTTTTTAGGAGTAATTTTCCATCTCTGTTTCTATCCTGGCATGGTCTTCCTTGATAATGGCCAATTTCTTATCTCCAGAATGCAAGCTAATCCAGGGTCCAACCTTGCAGAAGCTAATGTGGGTTTTTTTCTGGTACAGTGTATTAAGGATCTAAAAATAGATTTATTTGTTATACTTTTGTATTAATTTAATAACATTATTCAGAGACCTGGTGTGAAATCTGCTCACATTCCCTTATTACCATAAAATAATTAATACTGATTAAAAATTCAATCCAATAAATCCCACACAGGTGTTCCCCTTACCCAGTGCTTGGTTCAGATAAGAGTCTTTCCTTTAATTAACAGCTTGAGTACCCAAGCCCTGAGATAGTTGTCATTCTGTCCTATTTTCTCCCGGAACCATGTTACCAGTCTGATGTTGGGGTCTTTCACTTAAAATATACCTCCTTGCTTATTCTTCTCTCCGCTCTGCAGTAATTGAGTTTTCTGGATGCCTTTCACTAAACCTTCAGAAATAGAACTGCATTTCTCATTCACTGTTCTTCAGGAGGCACTTTCAAAACATAAGGTCCTTGGCGATTCCACAGTTCCCTTTTGCATGACAGAAAATGTACCACCGTGATGACAGACCCCCTGATCTCTCCCTAAGCAATTCTGACAGTCCAGCAGGCAACAGCTGAGAGACTTGAAGGTTCTAGAAGCACTCACGTTAGAAAGCACTAGTCAGTGCACAGTGATGCCAGGGAAGTGCCCAGGGAATCAGGCTATCCCATTTGCGTACACAGGCTGTTTGTTATCTGAGCGGGTTGTACTATATTAACATGACTACAACATTTATGAATTCAAATCTGTCTCTTTCACAGCCAGCACATAGCACTAGAAATACTACACCCATTGGGTCTGATTCTGTTCTCACATTAGTTTTAGATTGCTGTAACTCTGTTGAAAGTTACTCCTGATTTTACACCTGTGTAAATAAGATCAGAAACAGGCAATTTGTTTTGATTACACTCCTGGCCCTTTAAGCTTCCCTCTGCCCTGGAGGAAATGAGCACCCACATTTTTTATAAGAACTTGGCTTTATTCAATGCAGTTATATCTATCTAGCTTCCCATCAATAGTATTGGAGCTCTCCAGAAATCCCCTGCAAGATTAGTGGAATTTTATAAGGCCAGGATTGTGACTTTAAAATTAGATTAATAAATAACATTGAAAACATCCTTATAGTTGCACAACATGCATATGCACCGCTCATATCTTCGAAAAGAGTATAGGCATTATTTTTCCCGGATCAGCTTGACACATGATATACGACATGCTGGCTCTACAACGGTTACTTCAAACAGTAAGGAAATGGAAAGTGGTTTCTATTCTTTCATGCCAGAAAGGAATCTAGCTAATCATGCTGTGATAACAGTCAAGTGTAATGGTCATTAATCTGGATAAAATGATTTTTCACATAAATTGCTCTCGCTCTCTCTTTAAAGTTTCAGTGCCTAAAAAAAATACATCACTGAAATGAATGGACGTTAGGACAAATGAGCAGGCTAGAATGCAAGGGAGATAGAGCAGTCAGAAAGGAGCTGAGCACAGAATCATTATGAAGAAGATACCGAGGTTAAAAAAAAGCAATATTTTTCCTGCTCCCCCACATTACAACGGCTCTCGTCAGCTTCACAATAAGGCAGGCTACACTTCCTTTCCCCAGAAATACCCCGGAGAGAACCTTGTCTTCAACCTCACACACTAACTGAACTTTTAATTTATGCTGAATTTATGCAGATTGCCTTTTAGACCCTCTTCTTTAGATTTCCAGACATAACGCACTTCTCCGTGTAGCAGTGCCTGTCATCTTGCATCCATTCATACAAATCTTTCTTTATCCAAAATAGTAGCTGAAATATTTGTCTGATGTCTGAATATGAACACTATTAATGATCAGATATTAAAAATGAAGTCAATTAACTACTTTAAGCTTAAAAACCAAGTTAAAAAATATGTTGAAAAAGCAACTTTTATAACTCCTCCCCCCAGCTCCCTCCCCTCGAATGACTATATACAAAGATGCTGAAAACATAAGGAGGACTATAATGAGGCAAATACTTTTTAAAACAAACAGCTGGGGATCTATTGTTGAACCCAGTGTGTATGGGTAAGATTTTCAGCCCTCAGCCTTCACTTGTGCATTGACAAAACAGCAGGCGCATACACTTGCAGCTGAACTTTGCAAGGTCAAGCACTGTCCACACCCTTTAAACAACCCAACACTAGTGCATGCACATGTATTTGCACCTTCACCTATGCAACCCATCAGGACCCCCATTCAACAAAGCATATAAGCACCGGCTTAAGTCCTGGGTAACGTCAAGTGGAATTAAGCACTTGCTTAAGTGTTTTGTTGAATCTGGGCATGAGGCCGGTGAGTTTGGCAGATGGGGTGTGTCACGGAGCCAGCAGCATGAGGTCCCCCAAGTGACCTTGTGCTAGTGGAGAACCAGTGTAGTAGAGCTCCACTCTACCATGCCCCTTACAACAGAAGGGGGGGGGGAGGAAATGGGGAGCATTACACTAGTAAAGAGTTTCCTTAAGCAGCACAAAGTGGTCATAGTACACCAGCGAATGGAGCCCACAGTCCCCTCTTCAAAAAGCTTCCAGTCAAAATGGTGCGAATGAATGTGTATTCATGTATGTAGGTCCCTATATAGCACTCGCCACTGTGGTGTCCAAGTGTGAGGGAGACGAGAGAGAAAGAGGGAGGGGAACAGATTTTGATTTTAATTACACAGGCATAAACCCTAAACAATCCCACTGATGAGATTTAAAACAGCCAGAGGGCATACATTTTCTTTATTCTCACCACTATTAAGAATGTGTGTTTTTATGTGTGACTAGGGAATGCAGCATGGCCTAGCAGATAGAGTACTGGACTGAGACTTGGGATCTATTCCCAATGCTGCTGTAGGCCTACTGGGTGGCCTTGGGCACCACTCCGTGCCTCAGTTGCCTCATCTGTAAAATGGGGATAATAATATTGATCTCCTTTGTAAAGTGCTTTGAGCGCTATTGACAAAAAACACTATATAAGAAGTAGGTAGATTATTAATTACAGTTATTATCTTACCACTTATGGCTAAGATATGAGGAAAAGGAACCTGTCTTTACTGAGTACAATAGCTGTTGCCATGTCTTTTGTATGCTGTAGAATATAGTGGCTCTTTAGGAATTCCTTTCTTTTTCATTTTAAAGCAGGGGGGTGCTATTAGGAAGAATTAAAAAGCACCCACATGGCTATTATGGCAGGCAGAGGGTATTGTTTATTGATTGGTGAATCTTCAATTGTGCTAGCTTAAGTGACACTTGGTTTGGAGTCAGTATTTTTACTCAGTTTAAAGCACTAAGACCTTTGTCATTAGAAGCAGTGTGCATGAAATTGATGGCACAAACCGAATAAGAGGCCAAGAAAAATTCTCCCCACTTCTGAAAAGGAAACCGGCGGAAATGCACACGGTCTTACATTAAAGGTCTCCTGTGCACAGAGGAGGAGAGATTCTCAAAAGCGCTTGAGAGTCAGGTTCATGATTCCCATTAAAAGTCTGTGGGATTTGTTCTCCTGAATTGCTTTGGAACTTTTGAAAATACCTACTGCACTCAGGAGAAATGATTACATCTGGAAAAAGAGAAGGAGCCGGAGGTGAAGCAATCTGTTAACAGAGGCAAAAAGTTGAAAACAAATCCAGAGATTGGTTAAAACCAGAACCATTTATCCAGATCCCGTTGAACTTTGGAGGTTCTGATAAAAAGGGATATAGACTAGAACCATTCCTGGTTCTGTCTCCTCTCACTGTGGAAGTTTTGCAAAATCAAAGCCACCTCTGATTTTGCCCTCTCTAAGGCAAACGTTAATTCAGGAATAATTACCTTGCAGCATCTTATTCTCTTTTCAGCCATGCTCTAGTGTGTTCTCTTAGTGCGCCGTACATTTACATTTCTTCACTTTCTTAAAATATACAGTATGATTCAGGTTAAAATGTAAGGCCAGGAGACAACTGTGCAGACACCATCTCCATTGCTGGCAGTTTCGATCTAATTTTCCCTTTCCACATTCCACAAAGGCAATAATAAATACAAACTGCTTTTGTGTCAAGAATTGTTGGAAAATGGAGACTGCTGTTTGGAAGGTCAAGGCCCCATCTATAGTGTCACCATGGAGACTGATTGTATGGAGGAGGAAGAGGGTGGGAGGGGGAAAGAGGTCAGCTCTTTCCTTGCTGCTTGCTGCTGCCTGTCTGTCCATCCATCCCAAGAGGTAAAGATTATTCTCTTCATTCCGAAATGGGGAAGTGCCGGCTGGGGGCGCAGGGTCTGGGGGCTGCCCGGCAAACCGTGAAGCCGGTAGCGCTTGGGCAGCCCTTTTCGCGTGGCTGGGAGGGAGTTAGGGCGGGGACTTTGGAGAAGGGGCGGGAATGGGCGGAGTTGGGGTGGGGCCAGGGGTGGGAAAGGGGCGGGGCCAGGGCCCCATGGAGTGTCCTCTTTTTTTATTTTTTAAATATGGTAACCCTATGGTTGCTCTCTGGCAAGCAGCAAGGAAGGTGATTTTTGCCATGGGTTGGATTCTTTCATTGTGTTCTCCCTTTCTTTCAGACCACACCTTCAGCTGAAAGCCGCTGGGCCCAGAAGGTATCAGCTGACTTATCATAAGGTTTTATTCTGCAAAACCAAACATACTGACACATAAAAACAGGGGATTTATTTTCTAATGAACAAATACCAACTTGCTATTAACACTGAATATTGCACTGTGTACAGAGAATTATTATACATTATTTGCACTAGAATAATACCCCCCCTTCCCTTGTGCTAGGTGTTGTACAAACATAAAACCCCTGCCCTGAAGAGCTTACAGTCTAAGAGTGGAAGAAAGGAAGTGTTGTTAGCCCAGTTTTAACGATGGGGAACTGAGGCACACAGGAAGCCTGTGGCAAAACCAGAAACTGAACACAGATCTCCTTGGGTCCCAAGTCCAATGCCTTAACCACAAGACCCTCCTTCCCTAAGGAATCATAGAGAATTATAGGACTGGAAGGGACCTTGAGCGATCATCTAGTCCAGTCCCCTGCACTCAAGGCAGGACTAAGTATTATCTAGATCATCCCTGATAGGTGTTTGTCTAACCTGCTCTTAAAAATCTCCAGTGATGGAGATTCCACAACCTACCTAGGCAATTTATTCTAGTGCTTAACCACTCTGATAGTTAGGAAGATTTTCCCTAATGTCCAACCTAAATCGCCCTTGCTGCAATTTAAGCCCATTGCTTCTTGTCCTATCCTCAGAGGTTAAGGAGAACAATTTTTCTCCCTCCTCCTTGTAACAACCTTTTATGTACTTGAAAACTGTTATGTTCTCTCTCAGTCGTCTCTTCTCCAGACTAAACAAACCCAATTTTTTCAATCTTCCCTCATAGGTCATGTTTTCTAGACCTTTAATCATTTTTATTGCTCTTTTCTGGACCTTCTCCAATTTGTCCACATGTTTCCTGGAATGTGGTGCCCAGAACTGGACACAATACTCCAGTTGAGGCCTAATCAGCGTGGAGTAGAGCGGAAGAATTACTTCTCGTGTCTTGCTTACAACACTCCTGCTAATACATCCCAGTGGTGGTCTTAATAATGTCTCTTTGAAAAATAGCCAACTGTCTTGAACTGTTTTTTCCCTTTAGACTTCTTCCTATGGGAATTTACCTACCAACCCCTGGAGTTTGCTAAAGTCTGCCTTCTTGAAAACTATTACGTTTATTGTGCTGTTTTCCATTCTACCATTCCTTAGAATCATGAACTCTACCATTTCATGATCACTTTCACCCAAGCTGCCTTCCACTTTCAAACTCACAACCAGTTCCTCCCTATTTGTCAAAATCAAATCTAAAACAGTCTCTCCCCTGGTAGCTTTCTTCGCCTTCTGAAATAAAAAATTGTCTCCAATACATTTCAAGAACTTGTTGGAAAATCTGTGCCCTGCTATAATATTTTCCCAACAGATATCTGGGTAGTTGAAGTCCCCCATCACCATCAAGTCCTGTGCTTTGGATGATTTTGTTAGTTGTTTTCTTTTTAAAAAAAAAGCCTCCTCCACTTCTTCTTTCTGGTTAGGTGGTCTGTAGTTGACCCCTATCATGACACCACCTTTGTTTTTTATCCCTTTTATCCTTACCCAGAGATTTTCAACAAGTTTGTCTCCTATTTCTATCTCAACCTCAGTCCAAGTGTGTACATTTTTAATATATAAGGCAACACCACCTCCCTTTTCCCCCTGTCTGTCCTTCCTGAGCAAGCTGTACCCTTCTATACCAATATTCCAGTCATGCATATTATCCCACCAAGTCTCTGTGATGCCAACTATGTCATAGCTGTGTTTATGAACTAGCACTTCAAGTTCTTCCTGCTTATTCTCCATAATTCTTGAATTAGAAAACAGACATCTCAGATACTGATTTGTTTTCCCCCCGCATTCTCTCTTCTCTCTCCCTTATCCCTGCTATAACGGCCCATGTTCCCCCCTCCCCCTCCCCCGATTCTGACCCTTCTCCAAGGTTTCCATGTGTTGTTGTTTTTTAATTTATCTATGGACTTTTGTCACTTGCCCCCATCAAACCTAGTTTATAGAATAAAGTCTAAATTAACCTCTGAGGAGACTTGTTTAAAAGGAGTTTTTTCAATCCTTTTGAGGTGTTTCCATTTGATGTGGTTGAAGGAGCAAATGCTATGTAACTTAATAAATAACATGTACTTTTGTGAATTTGTATGGGTAATTCTTAACTGAATCACAGTGCTAACACATAAATAATAACCCACATGAGTGGACAATATGGGACCTTCTTAGAGACCAGTCAGTTTTAAGGGATATACACAAGTTCGAAGATCAAGTAAGGTCTCTCCCTTACAAACTTACCCTGAAGGGTGGGATTGCTGAGGCAAACTAACATAGCTGGGAGGTCTGTGGCACCTGATAGGAATGGATGGAAACTTCAGGAGGGGATCTGCAAAAAGGCATGATAAATCACCCAGTGTGCATAATGGAGAGACAAGGGGCTGGAAAGTAGTAAGGAGCAGACCCAATGAAGAACAGTCTAGGCAGTAAGAAGTAGCGCAGAAGCTCATAGTTGAAAAGGTACATTCCCATAGGTAAATACATCCAACATGGTACCTTATTATGGGCAAATACATCCAAGTACATGGATGGTGAATTTTTCATAAACAGAAGGATCTTTTCTGCCCCTTTTTTTAGGCTGCACTGGGCCACTTTATTGTCCCTCCACTTTTTAAAATAGCGTTAGCCTATTGGATATCATCTTCATACTTTTATTCAGTCACACATTCAGGTTTATTTCCCATTGAAAATGCAGAGAAAAATACCTGTAAACTAGTTCCAGAGCCCTGGCTACCATGTTTTTTAAAGAAACTTTTCATTAAGGCAAAGCTACAATAAAATGTTAACATAAGACAACATAAATTCATGATTCAGGATCACGTTAATATTCAAAGAACCTGGCTCAAGATTCCAGCTTGCTGGCTGGGGAAGCCTGCCTCTTGAAAGTATGCTAAACATGGTGACCAAATTTGTAAATACATATCCTCTTTTTGGAGCTTCTTTTGTGTATGTACTTGGGTAAAAGGTTTCCCATTATAAGGACAGTCCATCCCTACAGCCCATATGTATTGCCTAATTCTCTCTTTCATGACTGGACTGAACTGATATGATATCATTAGAATGTTTTCCTGTGCAATTTCCTAATAACCCATTTAAAATATTTTTTCTAGTTCAATAAGGCAATTAGTTTGACAGGCTCATTCCCTGGTAAACTTACTTTTAAAAATGAAACAGTGGGCATCATTAACAATGAATATTTACCACACAGTGGTATTCCCGATACTTAGAATGTGAAATACCTAAAATACCACAGTAAATTTAACTACTGTGGGTGGTAAAGATCCAATTTAATGTTCCTCACTGTATTTGTGTGCAAAAGAGTTCACTAAATTAGCTTTTTAAATTCTGCTCAACACAAACAGTTGGAGGTTTTTAAAAATGGAATTCCCTGTCCTCCACCTCAGCTCACAAAAAACACTGCTAGGCCCAAACTTTCCATACCAAGCACTAGCCTAGAACAAGTTGTTTTGGCCAAGTTCTAAACTTTCAAGGGATCAGCGGTTTTGTTGGGCTGGGAAGTGTAACCACAGCTAATCTATATTTAACCAAGATCTATTTGGTGTTCATATTAAGCTGGAAATCTCATGAGAACACTCTTGTGAAATTTTGAGAACTCCCTGTTTTTAGGAGCATTGGAAACATAGGAGTTACCAGTGCCATGCTGGATTGGACCAGTGGACCATCAAGTCCAGAATCCTGTCTCTGACAGTGGCCAGAACCCAGTGCTTAAAGGAAAGATGCAGCAAAACCCGCGGCAAGCATTTATATCTGGATAACCTGCTCCCAGAGAGTTTCTTCTTAACCCTATTAAGTAGAGGTTGGCTTTTGCCCTGAAACAGGATCCCTTCCAAAACCTAATGGAAGCTACTGAGAGAATAGCTTCCCAGGTGGTAGCCTGGAAAGGATGGAGGAGTTTGAACATTTAAAAAGGAAAGAACATTGCCAGACTTTGCCCACCTCAAAAAGTGCAGGCTTGGTTTGAGTTTCAGAAGGTGGTTCATATAGTTCTTGTTTTATATGAACTGGTTGGCTCATCACTATTATAAATCCAAAATAACTGGGGTTTCTACTGCAGAAGGAAATTCAACTATAACCACACTATTATAATAGTGTAATAAAGATAAATATGTAGTCAATTTTAGGATCAAAGCACCCTCTCTTTCTCCAACAGCCTTCTAAGTTAGATCTACTTCATACTTGGAGCCAAGGCTTTCTTGAATAACATAATCAAAAATTCAGGTGTCTATGCAATATGGCTTGATTTCCAGAGTAGTAGGCACCCACAACTCCAATAAAAGTCAATGGGAGCTGCAAATGCTAATCACCATTTAAAAAACAACCAAACAATCCCTATGTGTGCTCACAGACTCACACTACTTCTTCAGACACCACCTAAGCTCACCCTTACATCAGTGAGTAACACTTTCTCTGCAAAAGCCACAAATCTGTTATCAACTGCTAAAATCATCCAAAAGAACTTTGTGTTTTGTTACTGTAAATGTTGGGGGAGAAAATCCTTCTTGCTTCATTTATAGAGCAGCAAAGCAAAACATTTATTCATTTTACCCATGGACAACAATGTCATCTCCTGTGAAAAGAACCTGTGAAATAATTTCCAGTAATATATTTATAAACGTTGTTTTTATTAAACAGTTTTCTCAGCACATCAGTTCGTTTTTTTGAAATTCTGGGTTCAGAACAAAGGAGTTTTTTAACCCTTATTTTCTTCTGTACCATCAGGCTGTTATGCTAGTATTAAATAATTCTCTCACAACGCTTCTGAAGAGCTCTATGCAAAGATGTCCAAATTCACATGGCGATGGCTTCCAGTGTGTAAGGTCTAACCTGGAATCTGACAAAGAACCATAGAGTGTCCTGCCCCACATCCAATTAAGAATGGTTTTGCAGAACCAAGAGCTGCGATTGGCATCGGGGCATAAACATTTGCTTCTGTGCCATCACCACACATCCCATGTTCATTCCATCCCCAGGAGAAACAATGACCACCTGGGGAGAGGGAACAAAAGTTTCAATGAGAATATTTGTTACAAACCAATGTAAAAAAACAAAACTGGGAGTGTAATCGACCATCTTCTAATTATCAGAGAATCTACCTGTTCCTTCCTGATCCTTAATAATTAAAAAGCAAGCAAGAGGTTTAAGAATTAATTAATAAGATTACAATTTATTATTTTTACCAGCCCCACAAAAGTGTGCTGGCACTTTAAAGACACAAAATAAAACTCTCCCAGAAAGCTTACAATTTAGTGTCCCCATCCTGTAAGCTGTTCTGAGAAGGCAAACCCCAGTGCCATGCATTGAACTATAATATATATATATAATATATATAAAGTATATATAATTATATACTTTAATCCTATCCACACAGAGTGGCATGCAGAATCAAGGTCCATATGGACAAAGTGGCAAAGGAAGGAAGCAATACAATCATATATTTATTCCTATTTTCACTTTAACTCTCATGGCTTTTCCTTGTGTTTCTTTTTATAAAAAGAAGAACAGGAGTACTTGTGGCACCTTAGAGACTAACAAATTTATTAGAGCATAAGCTTTCGTGGACTACAGCCCACTTCTTCGGATGCATATAGAATGGAACATGCATCCGAAGAAGTGGGCTGTAGTCCACGAAAGCTTATGCTCTAATAAATTTGTTAGTCTCTAAGGTGCCACAAGTACTCCTGTTCTTCTTTTTGCGGATACAGACTAACACGGCTGTTACTCTGAAACTTTTCTTTTTATACGAACCCCTGACAACTTGCATTGCTGTTATTTGTGACACCTTTCTTATCTTCTTTGATATGCCTTACCTTTTAGTTTTATATTTTCTATTCCAAATCAATATAAATGTATTATCATTATAGTACCTCAAAACACTCCACAGAAATCTTGTTCTATAAATGGTCAGTGCAAGAGGAAAAAACTCTTTTACTCTGAGCAGTGGTGCATGTTCCATCCATGAAGTGGTTTTTGTGTGCCAGAATGCTCTTTTGAATTTGTGTGATCAAACAGAAATACACGGTTGTAATGTAATTATGTTTCTGCTGCAACTGGCTCTTTTGAATGTCACAGTGAACTAATGGTATCAAGTATAATTCTAAAGTCAAATGGAAAACACAAAACCAAAAAATGCAATAAAGGTCACAGCCCTGAGATAATGTAATATCTTCAAAATTCAGGAAGAGACTATTCTAGATGTTGGCCAGATCACCCTTCTCCTTTGAGCTACCCTAATCTACTTACGCTAAGTAATGCTATTACCCTGAGTGTTAAAATGTTCTTCTTCTTTCATATTTTTTGTTCAAAAATTAAAATGTTAGTAAAGCCAGGTATTATTAAACACAAAACTATATTGTATTCTACAAACTCATTTCCCAGTAACCTCTGCATGAGATAAGTAAAGAGGAATCCCTTCGGACACAGTACAGTAGTTCCTGAAAGCTGCATGAATGTTCTATTAATAACCTGAGCTCCACCACAAGTGCACATGCAGAGCCCATACATTTACATGCTGTGCTGCATGGGAATACTAAAAAAATAACAGATGTATAGCACAGGGCCGTAAATGTGCCACTCTAAAGAACACGGATTTATATGAGCAACTAAGGAGTTAATAGGAATTCCTTGTAAAGTTCAAGGCCGGACTATACCGCATTAAGGTATGAGAGTCAACAAATACATCACAAACCCAGGGACAGTGCTGATTTCATCATATAACAGTGATGCAGAAAAAAATGAACTATAACATACAGCAAAATCTACTACATTCAGAAAATTTCTTTTACACAATAATTAACAAATGGAACTCATTAACACAAGATATAACTGAGGCCAAAAGCCTAGCAGGGTAAACAAAAGAGTTAAAAAATAGATAAATAAAATTACACTTTACATAGAGTATATGTAAACATTCACAATTACATTTAAAAAGGTAAAAGAGCAGCAAAACACACTTAAAGAGATAAGACCATTTTTCTAGATATGTTATCTGGATACCCTCTATTCACTATTCTGTTTTAGAAGATAATTAATTAAACTACTATGTTTTCACTGTTTTAGCATATCACCAGCAATACAGTGTTTAATGGGTTCAGGATTAAAATTGTGCTTGTTTGTCTAACTCAACCTCTCAGCAACACAATTCACAGCTCCTACAATACAGTGAGTATTCAGACATCTCTTTGGACATGTCTGTAGTTACCCGTAGCGACACTGAAAACCAGACACCATTGGCCCATAGTATGGATTAGTCCTAGTTAGGATATTTAAAAATGTGAATAATAAAATAGCAGAGATACTAAATTTGAGCATTAACAAGTAGTTAATTATCATGTAATAGCTGACTCCGTAGGCAGGAAGCTAAAGGCTATGTGACATCTACTTAACTAGGCCATGCATTATTAAATCATAATTCTAAACCCAGAGTAGTGATGTGCAAGCTGGTTCAGACATAAAAACATTTCCCCAGTAAAATGCCACCTATGTTTAGAACAGCACTCATGCCAAATCTTTTTTAAGATGGAGGAAGATTCAGGGATATTTTTTCACTTGTGGATCCCATTCAGCATCGAAACGGAAGGTAACAAAATACAGAGACAATGGCTGTTCCAATGGAATTTCCAAGCAGGACTGGACATGCTGGAAATCCTAAGAGAAAGGCTGGCCTCATTTTCCCGCCCTGTTTTGCAGACTTAAGAGAATTGGGTAGTTTGAATGAACATCTGAATAGGTGGATGCTTCTCCATATCTAACCCAGCCTCTGAACCACCAAAGGTCACTTAAACCTGTCTGTGCCTCAGCTTTCCCATCTGTGAAATGGAGATAATACCACCCATCTGCTTTTGAAAAGCACTCAGATCCTGTCTGGAACTTGCTACATACCAAAATGTAATGAGTTTGCAATCCAGGGAAGAGTCACAACCAAAGCTTTCTTCCTGGCTATGTTGGGGAGGCAAAACTTTTTTATTGTAACATGACGGTTCCTGTATGGAAAAGGTTGCAATCATCTTGCATGATTACTCCCAATTCAAAGGAAATATGTAACAACTTTAATTAAAATAAATAATTATCACCTGAAAAATAATAATCATTCCAGAAATATACAGATCAGAAGATAACACATTTATGAATCATGGTTGCGCTTTTTTTTTTTTTACTTAACCAATAAAAGCCTATTGATTTTAAGGCTCTACAGAGACTGTAATAAGCAGATTCATTTCACTTCAAGTTTAAATCAACATACTGGTCTCTTTCCTGGCAGGTTCCTTGAAGGTGTTATGGGAAGATTTAAGAAAAATTTATTTTGAGTTACCAGTTTTCTCCTACCCCACCCCCTTACCTCATCCCCATCTTCCCCCAATCAGATCCGCATTTAAAGGTCTCTGATCTCACTGAATATAGGAGAGCTTTCTGTGCATGTTAAACACCAGCGAGGGTAACATTCTCAGCAAGAATTATAGCAGCAGTTTTCATCCCTTCCCCTATTGCAACCCCCTTTGCCATTCTCAGATCACTCTTCTATCTAGCAGGGATCTATAGCCATTTAAGTGAAATATGAAGTGCTGGAAGGTCATGACCCCACAACACCTGTTTGTGATCCCCAGATTGAGAACCCGCTAGTGATGGTACCTTGATATCATGCTCAACCATCAATTTCCAGCCATTTTATAGTAAGATTTTAAAGCCGTTAGGTTAGTTTTCAGAGGGGTGTCTACCCCACATTGGATTGTATGGAAGGGATGTAAAATACATTTAGAGTATTGCTTACTAGGACCATTTCTGTGCATGTCTTGAATGCACAGTAGTCACTATTAAGGAGTCAGCATTTGCTAAGAGTTAACACATCACAGTATCTGAGATACAGGACCTTCCTCTTAGACCTAGAGTAGGAAAACCATCTAGTCACGTTAATATGGAATCGAATTTTGGTAATTTTACATTTTTCTGCAACATCTAATCATCTAAAGGTCTAATCTTACCCTTTTCGTTGCTGTTATGAGCTCTGTGGTACCAAATATCAGTGATTAGTCCAACACACAAATGCAATTGGCTGATTTGTTTCCATGGTGATTACTATTTTATTTGGTTGGAGAATTTTTATTCAGCGCCATTAAAACCTAATGAGCTAAGTCCAGCATGTTTTGAGTCATCTGGAATAATTAAAGTGCTAGGTGGAATTGCTGATACAGCAAATATTTAAAAAATTGAAACAAGAAACAGAGCAGTAGATGACTTACTTGGACTGATAACAATGTCTAACTACATAGCTTTTAAAAACACCACAGAGGATTTTAAAAGCCTGGAAAACAGGGGACAAAAACATCTCTCTAAAACTAAAGAACGCCTGATGGCTTAAACAGTGATGACCTTTATTTATAGGAGCAAAGAGAAAGAGTGATTTAAAGGATTTTGTACACAACAGGCTACTGTACATAACTACAGGGTGCCCCAATTTTACAGAAGTGGATAAAAAAGACAATGAAGTCTGGTTTAAAAAAAAACGGTACTAGAGCAGATAAGCAGGGAGGAGCTGATTTGTGAATGGTCGTAAAGGCAAGGACTAGAAACTTGTATTTGATTTGGTGGAGAAAGGAGAGCTACTGGAGGAATTCAAAGAACAGTGTCATGCTGTCTGGAGTAGCTCACAACCGAGAGTGCTAACCAAAAGCACAGCAGACACCCCAAGCTGGTGGTATGTCCTATAATTAGATTTCACCAACCCAGTAACAAATATGAACTCCTGAAGCACTGTACCAGTCTTGCGATGGAATCACAGACAGTCCCCTTGGGCACTCCAGTCTATATTACCACCCAGGCTTAAGTCCAGACTTAGTGATAAATGGTCACTTACACCAAAGATCACCCAATATTCCAGTTGCTCCCAGTCCCAAGAGACCCGTCTCTTACCCTAGGTCAATTTGTACCTTACATCTCACACCAAAGACAGTGCTTGTAGACAATCCTGTAATAAACTCACTAAAGGTTTAATAATGAGGAAAAAAGAAATGAGAGTTATTTACACGTTAAAGCAAGCAAGCATATATACACACAAATGAGTTTCAGTCTGTGATTCAAAAGGTGATAGATTTGTAGTAACCTGTCAATCCAAAATGTCTTTCAGGGCTAACCCATGCCAAGAAGCGTGGGGATATTTTTGCTTTTCTTTAGGAATCTTTGCCCCCTGGAGTCCAGATAGCATAAAACAGATTCAGTTTCTCTTTGTGAGAAATTTTTATCCCCTCCACTCCAGAATCCAAACTGATGGTATGAATTCATGCATAGGTCTCCCCTTCCTTGAGGGAGTTAGGAATACAAGTAACAGGTCCTCTCTCCTTTGATGCTACACAATACCTCACTGACCTTCATTGGGTCATCTTATATGCAGGACAAGTCCTTTATGTTCATTAATGCTTCTTTTCCTGTTTGGCGAGCTACACAATTACAGAGGTTTACAATGCAAATACACAATATAACTTTACACCATGGGTAAAGCTGTGAGTTTGTCACGGAGGTCATGGAAGTCATGGATTCCATGACTTTCTGTGACCTCCGTGACTTTTGCAGTGGCTGGTGCACCTGGCTCCGAGGCAGCTCAGGCAGCCCCTGCACCAGAGGCACGGGCCACTGCCCCCCATCCCACAGCAGCAGTTTGGGTGAAGGAGGGGGCAGCAGGTTTGGGCACAGGATGGGGGGAGGCAGGCTCTGGGCGGTGCTTACCTGGGGGGCTCCCCGAAAGCGGCAACATCTCCCTTGCTTAGCTCCTAGGCAGAGGCATGGCCAGGCAGCTCTGACTGCAGGCACCACCCCCGCAGCTCCCATTACCCGTGGTTCCCAGCCAATGGGAGCTGGCACAGGATTTGGTCACAACCTGGAGAGAGATTGTTGGGACCAACACAATGCCCAGGCTTTGTGTTTGTGTGACAAGGAAGATGGTGGTGTTTTCTAAAGTGATGGAAAAAAGAGGGGAGTCTGGAGCAAGAAAAGGAGCTCAGTTTTGGAAATGTTAAGTTGTCAATAGAGAGGCTTGTAGGAGAAGACAACAGAGTGGCAGGCCAAACTGCAGGAGCAGGAGCAGAAGCAGAAGCAGGGAGATGATAGATTTGTGACATCAGTGTAGAGACAGCAGTTGAAGCCATGGGGTCTACACTTAAAATTTAGGACAACATAGCTATATTGCTCATAGGTATGCTACTACAGTGCCTGTATGCAGACATGGGCTACGTTATATGAGCTGATGAAGTCACCTAGAAAAAAAGGCATTAGAAGAAGAGAAGAGTGGGTCAAGGACAGAATCTTGCTTTGATTCCCTTTTGGGGTACTTTTGTTTGTTTTTTTCCTTACCTTTTGATCATAAGAATGGCCCTACTGGGTCAGACCAAGTCCATCTAGCCCAGTATCCTGTCTTCGGACAGTGGCCAGTACCAGGTGCCCCAAAGGGAATTAACAGAACAGGTAATCATCAAGTGATCCATCCCCTCGCTCATTCCCAGCTTCTGGCAAACAGAGGCTAGGGACACCATTCCTGCCGATCCTGCTAATAGCCATTGATGAACCTATCCTCCATGAATTTATCTAGTTCTTTTTTGAACCCTGTTATGGTCTTGGCCTTCACAACATCCTCTGTCAAGGAGTTCGACAGGTTGACTGTGCGTTGTGTGAAGAAATAATTCCTTTTATTTGTTTTAAACCTGCTGCCTATTAATTTCATTTGGTGACCCCTAGTTCTTGTGTTCTGAGAAGTAGTAAACAACACTTCCTTATCTACTTTCTCTACACAAGTCATGATTTCATGCCTATTCCAAGTTGATTACTCAAAATCCTGAAGCAACCGCAGCAGTCCCACATGCTTTCAGGCAGAAATTCAATTTTTATGAACATGACAACCAACAACAAGGTTCTGTGCCAGACCTCTTTGGGCTGAAACGCCATTACAAGTGATGTGTATTAATACAGCTACAAATTGTTTCTAACTGAATTTAAAATGAGCATTGCAACATGTTCTCATATCTAATGATTTATGCATATGGTAGAGGAAGGGAAGGAGAAATTTGTTTGTTGGGTCTGTGGGTTAAATGGAGTAACCTTTTCACAAAGGTATGTTATTACTGCTGTTGCCCTTTCCCTCTTTAAAACGTAAATATTCTAATCATAAATGAAATCAGGAGATTTAACAAAACAAGTCCAGTGTAAACCCAGAGAATAAATCAGATTTCCGCCAGTGTAACAAACCAGTATTTGTCCCTAAAATCCAAAATACTGTGAAATGCCAAAGGTGAAGCAAGTTTCCCCAATGTAGGTATAAATCATTTAGGTCTAAAGCCCAATCAGACTCCCACTGACTCTGTCTGCTTTAATCACATGCATATGGGCAGCAGACTTTAGACTACCATAGGCAAGCGATAATTAACCACATTATTCCAGGTAATCAGAAAATAATGTCTGCAACCAATGCATGTATTAAACTGGTTTAACTGGCTAAGAGAAAAGCACTTTAAAAAAAAATTCACCATATTGCTTTAAGAACATAAGAACATAAGAAAGGCCGTACCGCGTCATACCAAAGGTCCATCTAGCCCAGTATCCTGTCTACCAACAGTGGCCAATGCCAGGTGCCCCAGAGGGAGTGAACCTAACAGGCAATGAATGATCAAGTGATCTCTCTCCTGCCATCCATCTCCACCCTCTGACAGACAGAGGCTAGGGACACCATTCCTTACCCGTCCTGGCTAATACCCATTAATGGACTTAACCACCATGAATTTATCCAGTTCTCTTTTAAACTCTGTTATAGTCCTAGCCTTCACAACCTCCTCAGGTAAGCGGTTCCACAAGTTGACTGTGCGCTGCGTGAAGAAGAACTTCCTTTTATTTGTTTTAAACCTGCTGCCTATTAATTTCATTTGATGACCCCTAGTTCTTGTATTATGGGAATAAGTAAATAACTTTTCCTTATTCATATCCCCCCTTAGTCTCCTCTTTTCCAAGCTGAAGAGTCCGAGCCTCTTTAATCTCTCCTCATATGGGACCCGTTCCAAACCCTTAATCATTTTAGTTGCCCTTTTCTGAACCTTTTCTAGTGCCAGTATATCGTTTTTGAGATGAGGAGACCACATCTGTACGCAGTATTCGAGATGAGGGCATACCATCGATTTATATAAGGACAATAATATATTCTCAGTCTTATTCTCTATCCCCTTTTTAATGATTCCTAACATCCTATTTGCTTTTTGACCGCCTCTGCACACTGCGTGGACATCTTCAGAGAACTATCCACAATGACTCCAAGATCTTTTTCCTGACTTGTTGTAGCTAAATTAGCCCCCATCATATTGTATGTATAGTTGGGGTTATTTTTTCCAATGTGCATTACTTTACATTTATCCACATTAAATTTCATTTGCCATTTTGTTGCCCAATCACTTAGTTTTGTGAGATCTTTTTGAAGTTCTTCACAGTCTGCTTTGGACTTAACTATCTTGAGCAGTTTAGTATCATCTGCAAACTTTGCCACCTCACTGTTTACCCCTTTCTCCAGATCATTTATGAATAAGATGAATAGGATCGGTTCGAGGACTGACCCTTGGGGAACACCACTAGTTACCCCTCTCCATTCTGCGAATTTACCATTAATTCCTACCCTTTGTTCCCTGTCTTTTAACCAGTTCTCAATCCATGAAAGGACCTTCCCTTTTATCCCATGGCAGCTTAATTTACATAAGAGCCTTTGGTGAGGGACCTTGTCAAAGGCTTTCTGGAAATCTAAGTACACTATGTCTACTGGATCCCCTTTGTCCAGTGTTTATAAGGTGTTATATCAAGGTGATATGACTACATAATGCCCAGTAACCCACAACTATTTAGACAGTCTTCATATTTAAATACATTGTTCTACAGGCAAGAAGTACCAATATTAGCAGCTAAGATACTTGGGGGGTTAACATAGTTACTTGTAAAAAAAACCAAAAAAAACAAGGAGTCCTTGTGGCACCTTAGAGACTAACAAATTTATATGGGCATAAGCTTTCGTGGGCTAGAACCCACTTCATCAGATATATGAAGTAAAAGACACAGGAACAGGTATAAATACATGAAAGGATGTGGGTTGCTTTACCAATTGTTAAGTCAGTCTAACGAGATAAATCAATTAATAGCAGGATACCAAAGGAGGAGAAATAACTTTTGAAGTGATAAGAGATGGGCCCATTACAGACAGTTGACAAGAAGATGTGAGTAACAGTAGGGAGAAATTAGTATTGGGGAAATTAAGTTTAGGTTTGTAATGATCCAACCACCCTCAGTCTTTATTCAGGCCTAATCTGATGGTATCTAGTTTGCAAATTAATTCCAGTTCTGCAGCTTCACATAGGAGTCTGTTTTTGAAGTTTTTTTGTTGAAGAATTGTGACTCTGAGGTCTGTTACTGAGTGACCAGAGAGATTGAAATGTTCTCCTACTGGTTTTTGAATGTTATGATAACAGATTGACAGGGCCAGAAGGGTACCAAGAAGTCACCTACTACAAGACAGGCCCAACATAGAAAGTAACAGAACACCACTAGCCGTCACCTACAGCCCCCAACTAAAACCTCTCCAGCGCATCATCAAGGATCTACAACCTATCCTGAAGGACGATCCCTCACTCTCACAGACCTTGGGAGACAGGCCAGTCCTTGCTTACAGACAGCCCCCCAACCTGAAACAAATATTCACCAGCAACTACACACCACACAACAAAAACACCAACCCAGGAACCAAACCCCGCTACAAACCCTGGTGCCAACTCTGTCCACATATCTATTCAAGGGACACCATCATAGGACCTAACCACATCAGCCATACCATCAGGGGCTCGTTCACCTGCACATCTACCAATGTGATATATGCCATCATGTGCCAGCAATGCCCCTCTGCCATGTACATTGGCCAAACCGGACAGTCTCTAAGCAAAAGAATAAATGGACACAAATCTGACATCAGGAATCATAACATTCAAAAACCAGTACGAGAACACTTCAATCTCTCTGGTCACTCAATAACAGACCTCAAAGTTGCAATTCTTCAACAAATAAACTTCAAAGACAGACTCCTTGGAACCTAACTCCCCGCTTTTACATTAAATCTTATGGGAAAATAGGATTCGTTTAACATTGTTTCACTTAAAGTTGCATTTTTCAGGAACATAACTACAACGTTAAATGAGGAGTTACTGTATTAATTCTCCCCAAACCACAATAATATATAATCAACAGTTCTCCACTGAAAGGCAGACACAACCAATTGTGTGTACTACACACACATTATAGCCTTGCACACAATCATCACAGCCTGGAGTTGAGGCTCAGCAGTTATATCACGGAACAATCCAAATTACCAACATTTCTTATTACATTCACTTATGAACATCAATTCTCAATTCTTTAATACCTAACACATTTATCACACTTCCTAGGATGCACTTGTCTTTAAGGCACTTTAAAGAGTGTGGTTAGTATAGTTTGAATGAATTGGTCCAAAAGAGGTAAGTGTAGAATATTAAAAGAAATTGCTTAAAACAATTCTTTTCAATTTCTATTAGGCCAATTTGGTTGGACATACAAAGCTGTTCAAATCTAAAATATGGTTACTTGAGGTCTCACTACAGAGACTCAGCAAGATAGCCTACAGTTAGTTACAATAAAAAATAAAAGGGGAACCACAATCTTTGCAATTAAATCTCACCACATCTTCTTATCCGCTTAACCCTAAGTTGGGGAAGAGACCTTTCCAAGTGGCTGGTCTGAGTGTCGGTCATATTTAGGATTGTTCAGCTTCTTGTTCTCACTCTTCATATAGCGAGACTCTTTAGTTTATGTACCTTAGTTTTAGGGCTTATAGAAGGGGGCCACCCTCTTACTCCTATTAGAAAAATGCCAAGTGAGGGCTTAGTTTTTAGCTCTTTCGGCTTCTTTGCTGCTTCCACTGGTATCAAGTAGATGGATTGGGCGTATAACAAATTTCTTCAATCCTTTTCTTATCAGAGGCTTTTTACGTTTGATCTCTTTTAAAGATTTAATTTCATTATTAGCCTCTACTGTCAATTGGAATTTAAGCATTTTCTCTTAATATCCTGAAGTAATACCTTGATTTATATCTTTTAACATTTCTTTTTCCTTGTGCTAGACAAATTCCTATTACTTCTAGAGTGCAGCAATTATTTACAACGAAAATCAACAAAATCCTTATAATATTCTAAATTTGAAAGATATACTCCCTACATTGTTTGATTAAATTTAACCATTTCACATTATAACCAAACAAGAGTCTTTTCCGTATCTAGAAGGATATAGATCTGACTCAGAAGGCCCACAAATGCGCAGATTCTCATTTAGAGTGAAAGACAGACTATCCACAGTATATTTGATTTACAAAGAAAACAATGTATAGTTAATCCTCTGGGGTGAAAACATGCAACTTGGATTTCTTGGGGTAAAAGGTAGTTTGTCCAATTTGACCTTCAGTCTTACAGCCAATCATTTTACTTAACTGAAGCTTCCCTGCCCATCTCTTGATCCCCTCACAATCTGCAATGGGTCTCTTTACATAAGGAAGCAGGATTTCACCCTTACTTGGTAGCTTGGATCTTTTTTTAGCTAGGTTCAGAGGAACAAGGAGGTTTTATTCATCTGCATATTAAGAGAGATTCTTACCTAGGTGATTAACAATGCACTCATTTAGCTATTTTAGGTTCTATTCTTGGTGAGAGGAACTCCTGACCTTGGATGATCTGTGTGTCCTTAGACAAAGTGTCTCACATAACATGAACCATTTTCTTATTGTCTTTACTTCTTAGGTGGATCTGATTTTGGGATAAACATAGGTGGATAGCTTTTCTAATGTGTGAGGGCCAGAAGGAATCCGTAGTTATTAATCAATCAAAGCATATCAGTCCCATATATCCCTTACAACTGACAGCACTATTGTCAATACAAAGGTTAGCTGAAGGATTTTCTTATGTAAAACCTTGGTAACTGTACAATTCATGGATTTTATCAGATTCCTTTCACACAGTACCAAGTTCCTTTCTCTTGATTCAGCAAGTGTTCTCTTTTGCTTCATTGTAGAATTATAAGAAACTGTGCAGTTTTGCTTTACAGGCAGGGCCGGCTCTAACTTTTTTGCCGCCCCAAGAAAAAAAAAAGGGCGCTCCCCCTCCCCCGCCATAACAACCACAACGCCCCCCCCTCCCTGAGCGCCGAAACAAAAAAGACCCTGGAGCACTGCCCCGCTGTAACACCACCTCCCCCACCCCGTGCACCGCCCCGCCGAAACAAAAAAAAACCCAGAGCACTGCCCCGCTGTACACCACCCCCCCACCCCGAGCACCGCCCCGCCGAAACAAAAAAAAACCCGGGAGCACTGCCCCGCTGTAACACCCCCCCCCACCCCGAGCACCGCCCCGCCGAAACAAAAAAAACCCCGGAGCACTGCCCCGCTGTAACAACTCCTCCCTCCCCCCCGAGCACCGCCCTGCCGAAACAAAAAAAAAAAAAAACCGAGCACTGCCCCGCCAAAACAAAACAAACAAAACAAAACAAAAAACCCAGAGTGCCGCCCCGCCACCCCAAGATTGGCAGCCCCTTACAAGGTGCCAGCCCAAGCATGTGCTTGGTTGGCTGGTGCCTGGAGCCGGCCCTGTTTACAGGAAACACATGCAAAACTCAGCTAAAATATCAGAGTTTTGCCTGGTTTCAGGTTGGAAACACAGGTTGATTCTACTAAACCACGAAGATGAAAACATGACATAGCCCAGGCAGGGTTTGCTTCAAACACAGCCCAAGTTTACTAAATTCACAAACTACTCAGCAAATGTAATCTTGAGTTTACAGGATCTGTTACAAAAGTTTAGTGCAGCTCTAGTGTATAGTGTTCTCCCTCTCAGCAATTCTCTTGAGTACTCCGGGTAAAATAATTCTTTTCCCTTTGATTAGAACCTTTCATCCAAGGATCTCAAAGCACTTTACAAACATTCATTAAACTTCAACGTGGTAGGAGAGATTAGCATCCCTGTTTTACAATGGGGATATTATAGCACACAGAAGTCAAGTGACTTACTCACAGTCACACAATGAACCAGTGGCAGAGCCAGGACTAGAAATCAGGTGTCTTGAGTATCAGGGCTTGTCTACACTTACAGTGCTGCAGCTGCACTGCTGTAGCGCTTAGTGAAGATGCTACCTATGCAAACGAGAAAGCATCTCCCATTGGCGTAGGTACTCCACCTGCCTGAGAGGTTTTAGCTATGTTGATGGAGGAAGCTCTCCCATTGACAGAGCGCTGTGTACACCAGGGGTTAGGTCGCTATAACTGCGTCACTCAGAAATGTGGATTTTCCACACCCCTGAGCAACATGGTTATGTCGACATAAGTTGGTAGTATAGACCAAGCCTAGCACTGCTTTAATGATATGAAGGCACTCGATTACCTGCGGGAAACAATACATCACAACACAGAGGTGATTTTGGCCATATGTCTTCCATAAGATGTTGTAAGAGACAGAAAATAGTAGTTCCTTTTGATGTTTCCAGGGAGTCTCTAGCCTTTGAGAATATCACGTACAATGAACTGGAAAAAATATCTCCTTGTCTTTTTGGCAATGGCTGTTCAGTTATTAGAGGAAATGATGGACACGTTTAGAATCTGAGGAACAAAGTGCAAATGAATTATCGGTTATTGAAGGGAAAACACAAGGGTGTGGAAGCAGGGCCGGCTCCAGGCACCAGCTGAGCAAGCTGGTGCTTGGGGCGGCAGATTGTTGGAGGTGGCATTCTGCCCAATCCTAGGGTGGCACGGCCGCTTTTTGTTTGTTTGTTCTTGTTCTGCTCCGGCCGCCCTGTAGGGGGCGGCGGCGCAGAGAACCAGAGCGCCCTGCAGGGCAGTCCTCTTCCTTTCCTCCCCGCCCTCGCGGCAGGTGGCAGGAGGCGGCGCAGCGGGAGGGGCCGCATGGCGGCACCCCTGCTGTAGCCCTGGCCGCCCCCTTCCCGCCCGCTCCCTCCCCCCCCACCCCTCCCCAGCCGGTCCCCCTGCACCCGCGCTCCGGCCACAGGTTTTTTTTTTTTTTTTGCTTGGGGCGGCCAAAAAGCCAGAGCCGGCCCTGTGTGGAAGCAAATGTATAAGCTAACACCCAATAAACGGAAGGTCTGCAAACTCTATAGCTCTCATTAAAGACAATGTCATTACTAACATTAACAGAGGAAAAGGAAATAAGAAAAGGCAGGATTTCAAGATACTGCAGGCTACCTATGGAAGTAGATAATGATTAAATGAATTACATAATGCCACTTTTGTTAAGAATTATGGAAGTGAATTTACACCCACACTTTCTAGTAAAGAGTTATCTTGCTTTCCAAAAAAAACCCTTTTTAATTGCTACTCAAGGAGCTCAGGACCATTATTCTCTTGAGAACTTTTATCAGACTGTATAATGAGTAGAATGATCTCTGAGGAGGGCAAAAGTTTGTGCATTTCCTGGTCTAAAACACAATATTTAGATAAGGACAAAAATTATCTCCTGTTATTGCCCGGAGTACGCAGCTAAGATGCTGAAGACAAGCTGGTTTGAAACCCAATTTCCACTCATAACCCATCTTCAAGCTAGTTGATGTGGACCAGTACTTCTTCCCAGATACATATGGTATCCCTGAGTCTCCTCGTATAGTGGTTTTCCATCAGTGGAACTCAACTGACTTCAGTGGACTCACTCATGGTTTACACTGGTGTGAAAGAAGAGTTGCAGCTGTTGACCTTGACTTTTTATATGGCACTATGTCTAAAGCTTTCCCCAAGCACAGTTAGCAGAAACTATGATCACTACTTCTTCCTGCCAATCTTTCAGTTATTTACAATAGTGTTGTAGCCACGTTGGTCCCAGGATATTAGAGAGACAAGATGGGTGAGGTACCTTTCCCAAATTTGAAGAAAAACTCTGTGTAGCTTGAAAGCTTGTCTTTTTCACCAACAGAAGTTGTTCCACTAAAAGATGTTACCTCACCCACCTTGTCTTGCTAATCTTTCATTTACTCACTGAAAAGTTCTACCAGACTTGTTATTGCTTTTGAATGCTCTACATGGTGGCACTTTTAAAGCATAGGGAGACTAAAATGAACTAAAACTTTAAGACTCTGCACTTGATAACAATGAAGTAGTGATGGTGTTTGCTTGTTGAGGGACTGCTGATATTCTTAGCCAATGTGGAAAATCTTCCTGTGTTCCTCTTTTACCTCAGATTGTTCTGTGGTTCACCTGATGCCTCTGCTACGCCACCAGACTACATATTACACTGGTTGCTGGGATGTTTCAAGGTGCTGGAACTCCTTTTACCTTAATTTAATCTTAATCTAAGATTAAATTAATTTAACCTTAACCTTAATCTAATTTTAGAAGATTAAACTGCATAATGTTTTACCTCTTTTTGATAGTGATTCCACAGAGAGATGGACAATAATGTTGTGAGCTCCCATCAGTCATACCTGCAGGTTCATTCACTGTATTTCCACCACACGTGGTTTTCACCAGTGTACCAAGCAGAGTCAGACATTATCTCGTGAATTCTAAGATGCCATTTTCTTTTGTGGGCTGCTCATTTTGCCATTCTTTCATGATGCTCGTGCACCAAAGAACAACCACTTTTTATTCCAAGGTTCTTCATATGGTGAAGCAGAATGGGACCAGTTAATCATAATAAAAATACTTAGGTGTTGAGGAATATGATCATGTTTTGATCAAGTACTCTAAACCTGTAGCTTTGATATGAAGAAATTACGTGAGCCATAGTTTCACAATAGTAGCGCTCTATATTGTGGTTTGGGACGGTCTCTCCATATGTGTATGGTGCTTAGCACAATGGGGCCTTAAATCTTGGTCAGGGCCTCTGGAAACTACCGTAAAACAAATTATATGTAATTTTCACTATATGTGTCTCAAATGGTGAGAAAAACACAGTACTACTTCTACTATTATGTGTGTGCGCACAACTGTGTTTGGGGGTGTACAAAATGGGTAAGAATAGAAAAATACTTTGAAATCTACATAATTCAGCAAAATTGTTCATTATAGCCAATGTCTGTCCAATGCAGCCAGGGTGGCAAACGGTAGTGAGAATGTGTGTATCCAAGCTCTGAGACCACACTCATCATTGTGTACCTGTACCCAAAAGCCGTGTGTCCAGTTTTGAAAGGTGAGAAAAAGCAGCAAATGGCAAGAAAGCGCCATCCGGTATAGAATCACAGAACTACGCCAACAGATGAAGAGAACAGTGTCTGAAAATAAGTTCTCTGTTTCATACAACCACATGCTGTATTTTCCACATGCATTATATCTTGCTAATAATTGTACACACACCCATAAATACAAAAAATAAATGCAAACTTTTCACACATACACACACGCAACAGACACTCCCAAACCAATACGTGCATGGCTCACTGCACTCTTAGACTATGTATATTGCATGTAACAGCCTTACTTTGGGTTATTGTTTGGTATTATTTATACAGGGTTACTTTTACCTCTTATTAATGTATTTACATTGTAGAAACTATCATGAACATTAAAAGGAAACCCACTGAACGTAATTCTAGTATTTTTTTTTAAATATCCATAGCTCTGTATATTCTCAGGCATCTTCAAAACCAGATATGCACTGAGACCCCTTAAAATTACATTTTCCTAGTGGAGGCTGAATATGATCTTAATGTCATAGTTAGAATGAGATTTTTGCATGATTCCTATGGGTGGTAGGGAGAAGTTCTTTTTTAAAGGTTGATAATTCATGTTCTAGGTTTGCATTTGTTTTTAAAAGCAAAGGTAAATAGACCTTGCTGAGGTTAGAAAGAGCTGACAGATGTTGTGTAAGCTTTCCTCCAGGTAGTTCTGAAAGTACATTTTAATTCACTCCTGATTGCAAAAGACGAGTCAACACAGGGACTGACATAAGCTCAAGACTTTGATTGGGCAGAGAAAGCATTGATTCGCTCCATTGACATAATATGGGGGTCATATTACACATGAAACAACAGCTGCAGTGTAGAGAGGATCACTCATTACTCTTTCAAGCAGCTGTAATAGGAGATCTAATTTTTAAAGTATGCTCTCTGGAATATAAGGCAAAAATTCTGATAGAGAAATTATCTACCGGACAGACTTATCTCAAGACTCTGAACACAATTCAGTAATGAAGGTCCACTGAGATATTGGACATGGCAGAAAGTGACACAGTCAAGCCCAAATCAAAGTTACATTCCTGCCCCAAACCCAACAAATTCCCTGAAAATTCTGCACATTATTCGAGCTCTCCACTTGCTTTGATTGGTGCCATTTGTGGAAATAGCAGGATCTTTTCACGAAGAAACATTGTGTTAGGTTCAGTCACTCTTACTTACACCAAATAGGACTGTACTTATCATACAACCCCACTGAAATCCACAGGACTGCTTGCGAAATAAGATGCTATTCCATGTGAGTAAGGTTATTGGAAGCTGGCTCTATTTCATAAAACATTAAAAATACCCTTCACCAAGATCCTAGCAGAGGGTCCTCCCACAACGCTCCCACAAGAGAGACATGGGCAAAGCAGGCTGCAGAAAGGCATCCGCCTAGAACACAGGCCACACATAGGAGACTTATTCTCCTTTGACCTGCACTGTGTGCAGTCACTTACACCACTGCAATGTGGGTGTAAAGTGCTATCACATCAAACTGAACTGGTGTAAATGACTAACCAGGTGCAAGGCAATGGCGGATTAAGCCCCTTGTTTTTGCATAATTAGAATTTAGGACACTATATCCAGATCCTCGGGTGGCACCTTGAATTTGATGCCATCTTCCACAGACAATCAGGTAAGGCATCAGATACTATGGTGATGAGTGCAGCATAAAATCATAAATAATTAGACAATCTTTCAAACTGCATCAGCATTACCTGTTGAGTACAGACACTTGGCATTACACACAGCATATATTACAGATGTACCCATTGCTACTATGACAGCATTTCTTTTTTGCTTCATTGGTCAAGATCAGAAACAAAGCCTCATATGAACTTTCATGATTCCTCCCCTCCTGAATGAAAGTCCAGAGAAGGGATGGGTTGGCAAGAAACAATTGTTTTTAAAAGTATTATTTTTTTGTATTGTACATTGGTCTAGTTATGAAAATGCAATTATTTATTATTATTTTTAGGTGTTGACAATGTTCCCAGTGCTGTACAAGACAGTGTCAATCCCCGACAGTTTACAATAAAAACTACTTTCAGTAAAACAGTAGTTAAAAAGTTATTTATACAGTCACAGCTACCTTAAAATTCTCCTGGCCTGCAAGGTATTCCCTGCCCTGAAGGATGATTTCCATTGAATAACAATGAGGAGTTTTGTTTTTTAAAAAAGTCTAAAGGAGAGCATATAAAATCCTATGTAATTCCTGTTTATTTTTCTGAGATGAAGAAATTTTGCATCTTAACTCTACATGAAAAAATATTTATACAATAGCTTTGGATTTAACATGGATTCCATTTGTTTTTTCTTCTTTTACATTATCAGATGCCCGGTTACATTTTGGACAGTGTGCGGCTGAGTTCTGGGACATGTGTAAGAACGGGTTATATGATTGTATGTGACTCTTGAGTGATGTCTGAAACAATTGCTTGTTGATATTAAACAAATGAGGGATTTTTGCAATGCCTCCCAAGTAACCTGAGGTGAACCCCAGAGGTCACTTGATGTACAGAGAAAAATCCAAAGTCAAGAGCAGTGTAGGGAAATGCTGAATGAGCTTTCACTTTTCCCATTGATACCGATAAGATTTTCACACAGCCAGTAGTTCATACGAAGGCTGTCTTGGCAGTTAAAAAATAGCAGCAGTTTAACAGCAAGCTAGTTAGGTACTCTGACTCCAAGGGTATGTCTACTCTGCAAAATAAGCCAGGGCTCAGACTTGTAATATCTCATTTGAAAATGTTTATTGATAGCTATTTGTAAATGAAACCTCTCTCTTTCCAGGCATCAGGTGTGGCACCCTATGTGGAAGAGGAGAACTGATTTTTAAGCAGCTTTTTGTTCTAGAAGTGGTAGGGGTTGCAGTATTAACTCCATTCAAGGCTTAGCCAGATATTGTATCCAACCAACGCTTAGCATAAGACCTGCTTATTCTAGGTACAGACTCAGCTTCCCAATTGCAGGAAAAGGCTACCTTGGCCAAGTGACCCTATGTGACACTGGGCAAACCACTTTAATCTCTCGGTCTGAAAAATAGGGATAATAGCACTTCCCTACCTCACAGCAGTGAGAGTAGGGTACATTCATTAATACTCAGATATTACAGTGATGGGACCATGTAAGCACCTAGACAGATAGTAAAAAGCAAATAACATATGAAATATCAACACTGACCCTAACCTAAGACCAGCACTCCACTCTCTATCAGAGATCATGTTTTAATGACTTGATAAGCATGAAGTATAAAAAGGGCAACAAGACAATTAGGAAGAATGCTTTGGATAGAGCTGTATGGAATATTAGCAACAAAACATGAAAACACATAAAACTTCCCAGATTTATGAGCTCAAAACTCAGGCCAACTCCATCAAGAAGATTGCTAAGGTTCAGAAACACGTCTAGTGAACCTGACGTTAGCAGCAAAAGAATGTGAAGTTTTTGGTTTCATTGTGAAGCTTGGTGCTCTTAATGGAGAATGACTCTGACAATCTGTAGTGTTAACCGAGAATCCAAAGTGAAACGGTGGGAGTGCCAAACCATAAGGATGGATTAATACACAGAAAAACACGTTTGCAACAAACCCTTGCAATGCAAAACCACCACTGTCTGCACAAGCCTCATTCAGTGACAATCTGGCTTCTCTGGCTGGAAGAGAGAGTTGTCAATCAGGGACCATTGCAAGGGAGAACCCAAGATGTCCTGCCTCTTCCTGTTTTCTGTGGGCTCTGAA
Organism: Malaclemys terrapin pileata; assembly: GCF_027887155.1. Classification (NCBI taxonomy): domain Eukaryota; kingdom Metazoa; phylum Chordata; order Testudines; family Emydidae; genus Malaclemys; species Malaclemys terrapin. Next base: position 49,421,996 of record NC_071508.1, on the reverse strand, counting down.
ATGATTAATGACTTTAGCCATATTGTCCAGACATGCAGATGATGCTAAGCAGTGCACCATATAAGGCTTGCAAAGGAGAAGCCCATTGTCTTTCTGCTTTCCAAGATAATTGACAGACAGGTAGATCTGAATTACTCCCATGTACGAGAAAAATAATCCCTAACTATTTTTTTAGCTGAGAGATTGCAGGGGGAATGGGTGGAGAGGGCCCCCCCACACTTGCTCTGGCTCAGGGCTCCACAAAACCTTAATCTGCCTCTGGGAATGGGCTAGGTTTACTCAGTCCTGCTTCAGCACCGGGGGCAGGCATTGATGAGATCTCAAGGTCCCTTCCAGTCCTACATTTCTATGTTCTATGAATGCTCTCACAAACATAAAAGAGGAGGTGGGAGATTACAGAATGGTGGAAGAAAAATTCAGTGTTTAGTTCCACAAAAATTAAAAATGTACAGGAAGAAAATTGAAGTAGACAGCTCCAAAAGGAAAGGATTCAGAAGCAGACTTGGATCTGTTTCTCCAAACATCAGTTCAAAATTGCATGAGACTGCTGGGCGAAATCTACAGGAATTGCTTGTTGATACTAAACAAATGAGGAGTTCCTCCAGCAACATCTGGTTCAGGCAAAGATTGTGTACTTAAGTGATGCAAATTTTCTCATGTTCTATTTTTGGGGGGGCGCAAATGAGATTGTTTCTTTTTAGTCATTTCACCCTACTGCATCTTGTTTAATTACATTTTGCATATCTAATATGCCCTCTTAAGTTTCATCAGCTGGAGATGTTATTCTTCACTTCCACCACTTCTAGTGTTGAACAGCTGCTGCATTTCATCACAAAGGTGGCCAGATTTCAGCAATAGGCGAACAATCCAAAAACGCACAGGACCAAATAGCGATTGGTCGTGAGTGGGTGTGTGGTGGTAGCAGCAGTGGATACACCACTTAGAAATGCTGAGCCACTTGACTCTCCCAAGAAGTGACTTGGTCAGAATTTTTCCAGCTACTCCAGCTATTGCACAGTTCCTCTTCAACCACCAACAATGTAATTTGAAGGTAGAATCTGGCCCCCAACTCTCTGTAAAATGCTTTGGGATCCTTCTGTAGAGAGGTGCTGAATTACCTGAGATTATTACTACACTTATCCCATTCTACCTGCCTAAACTCCCCTAGTAGCAACTGTCAGAAAAATACTGACAGATCTACTGATTGATTGAGGTGAAATGCAGAGAGTGCCATAGATAAGGATTTGGGAAACCACGCACAGTTGGTGAGCCATGTATTTCTGGATCTCAGGTGCTATTCGAGTTGATGCAATCACCACTGGGAACACAATCTCTTCCCTGCCAGATGGTGTAGGGAACATTCCTAACGATGTCCCTCATTACGGTCCCAACAATTTAGTGAGCACCACACACTAGGTCCTAGGACAGGAGCAGTTCCAAAACCAGTGAGAACATGAGAAGTAAGTCTTTGTAAGAGTGTCATCGCTGCAGGCTGAAAGCAAAGAGAGAGAAAAGAAAAAGAGAGCAAGAAAGAAAAGAGAAAGAGAGAGAAAGCAAAGAGAGAGAAACCACCTCCACTTAATACAGCTGTGATTTTTGGTGAAAGATTTCCTTCTCCAGCAGATTCTCCTGGACGTCCACAGAATAATCACAGTCCAAACTGTTCATTTGGCCAGCATCTGTGCATCAGACACAGGGACTTCAGACTGGGAGGTATATCTGGCCTTGGCTCTGAGACAGGAGAGAAAGTAGATTGGGCAGAAGGACTAAGGGACTCAGTGCCAAGTCCAGAATGTCAGCGTGCCAGAAGTAAGAACCCAGGTTGAGACCACAAGCAGAAACTTGGCACTGTTCCGCCTGATCTTCCACAGAACCCCAGGGAGAAAAGCAATCGGCTGGAATGCACATAGGAATATCTGGCAAAAGCCTCCTCCCCCCCCACCCAAAGAAGAACAAATCTGCCCAAGACCCTGGACTCTTCCCACCAAGTATTTTTCATAATTAAAAACAATTTTCAACTTTGTTTATCAAATCAATTGTCAGAATTAGAGATAAACTCTCTCCCTTCGGACACAGGGAGTAAGTAGATAGGGAGTATAAAGTCTCCTTTGTGGGATGGCTTGATACATTCCTCCCTGGCCCTTATGAGATAAACATCTTCCTCCTTTCTTCCATTCCAATTTTGGGTTGACAAGGTCTCTATAAAATCGCAACAGAAATTAAAATGAATTCCAATATAGGTGGGTACCAACACGCAGCTAATGGGGGGAAAAAAAGCTAACAAATAAAACATTTTCTTATCACCTTCTGAATCTTGATTCGAGTGCAGCTACAGCTCCTAAGGGTCCATTGTTTCAACTTAGGTCACACTTGGCATTATTTAACAAATATTGTCACTACAGAGTGTTGAGATTCGATTTATGATGCTGCTTTGTTGTCGCTCAGCAGCGGGAAAGTCTTTCAGGTTCCTGTGAAGATTACAGACAGCATAGCCTGAGAAAGCAAACACCACACCAGCCAGCACTTTTGGGGAAATGGAAGCCTTCAGTGTACACTGCTGCCAGCCTTTTGACTGTCATATGTTGAAATATTACATATGTTTGCTGCCCGCGTGGGTATATTTCCTGAGTAATCTGCAGTGTGAGTTTGAGATATGCGCTATCTATTGTTCCTATATTTGGAAATCAAAATGACAGAATTTGAAGTTCTTAACTGGAGGAATGTTGGGTTGTTTCATTAAACAGTAACTCCCAAATATTTTTCTCTTGACTTCTCATCACCATCTGCTATAACTAAAAATCCTTTTGAGTATCAATGAAAAAAATGTCTCTCATTATAGTATGAAACCATAAGCGTTTCCCCCCACTTCCAGACTACCTGCCAATAGAATTGACTGTACCTGAGGGTGAGCCAAACATGACACACTTTTCTTGTCTTTTCAGACCCTTAATTCTATTCAGGGCTGTATAGAGTAAGAGTGGGATTTTCAAGTGCCTACACGACTTAGTAGCACAAATCCGATTGAAAGTGAATGGGACTTGTGTTCACAAATCATTTAGGCCGTTTTCAAAATCCCACCCTGAACTCCCAACTATGGGTATGTCTACACTACCCGCAGGATTGGCAAGCAGCGATTGATCCAGTAGGGGTTGATTTAGCACGTCTAGTCTAGATGCGCTAAATCGACCCCCGAGCGCGCTCCCGCCGACTCCTGTACTCCACCACCGCGAGAGGCGCAGGCGGAGTCGACAGGGGAGCGGCAGCAGTCGACTCACTGTGGTGAAGACACCACGGTAAGTCAATCCAAGTACGTCGACTTCAGCTATGTTATTCACGTAACTGAAGTTGCGTAACTGAGATCGATTCCTCCCTCTTCCCCTCCCAGTGTAGACCAGGGCAGAGTGTTGTTTAAAATGTAGATCAGCTACTTTTCTGAGGGAAAAAGCAGAGCAAAGTAGCAATGTTCTACAGAGGGCTAACCTGACAATCCTACCACCCTGGGTTCTGATTGTGTCAGATCTCATCAGCTAAGAAAAGTCAAGAACTCTTTTAGAAAACATCCAGGAAAACCCAGGTGTTGCAAGAAATGGTGCTGGAGAGTCATTTGATGGCAGTTTTCCCTCAGAGCTGTTATTTAATCAGTGCTCCAGCAGGAAGTTAGGAGGTGTTGTCTTATCAGAGCTGTTTACTTTAGGATGAGATTTAAAAAAAAACAAGGTCTTGACTTCTTGTGGTCATTAAAGATCCAGTGTGTCAAGCCAAGTGCTCTGACCAAATTAAAAATTGGTTAACTAAATTCTGCCTACTTAGAATTCACCCAGTAGTTTCAATTCATGAAGTCACTTTTCACTTCCTGTTCTCTACTCCTGAGTAGTGTTGCTGGGTCATGTTAAATAACTGCTGTTTCACCTCAGAAGTAGCTGGTGACGCGACCCTTCTATGTAAATATTAAGACACTTCGGGATCCATCCAAATAAAGTTGATACAGAAATGTTCCAGATCAATGCCACTGCAAAGACTGCCATCGTCACAGTGATAAGAAAACACTCCAGACAATAGGATAGTTGAATGAGGCATGTTATTTTAGGATAACCCCTTCCACCAATTGTATTAATCAATTAAAAAAAATCCCATGCATGAAACAATAATCAACCTAGTAAAAGAAAAAGGAAAATAATAAACAATATCGGCATTGATGCTGTGCCTTCAAAATCTCTTTCTTGTTTATGAAAATGCTGCATTTACACATGACATCTGGGTGACTGCATAAAAATCCATTTATACATGCAGTTACCCACTCTGCACAGATAAATATACAAGTGAAAGACATGTGTACAGGTTTTGCAGGTGTAAGAGCTACCATCTTAGTCATCAATGGAGACTGAATTGGGGACCATGACAGCTGGAAATATGAGACTCTACAGCTTGCGCTAAAAAGCCAAGTGCTGCCACAGTCTCACCTCTTCCATGGACTGGGCACAGAGGTGGACATATAACACCCACTGACCAGTGGATTACACGGGCAATACTTAGTCATCTACATTTACCCCACTGTACCACACCTTCCCAGCTTGCAATGCCCTTTCTTTGGGCTGCATAGCCTTACCATGGAATCTCAGGCAGAAGGGAGATTGGGGGCACCTTTTGGTACTGCAACCTCCCCTCCTAACAGACTTCCTGCCACAGGACCTTGCACCAACATCTACAGCAGCCAGTGGCAGTGGTCGTGGATTTTCCGTTACACCAATTTCTCTTTAAATGTTTAAGATGAAATTTTCTTTAATGGGGCTTGATTATCAAAAAATGCTGAACATCCACACTCTGAAAATCAGGCCCTTTTAAAAGAGCATATACTTGGGCACCCAGAAATTTCAGGCATTGATAATCACCAGACACTGTTGAAAATGGAGGTCTAATTACCCTTTAAAAAAGTAATTTATCTGAACAAACAGAAATACCTTACCACTAAATATACTATAAAGTAACTAGGAAGCTGGACTTTAATAGAGAGCATTAAATTATTCCTCAGCACCAGAACAGTGCCTAGTAGCCGAACGATCAGAACTGTACCAGGTGCCACATGGCTCATCTCCCGGATCTGGGCTTATTTTCTTACCACACCTACGCTATCTAGTTTGGTTCAAATGTACAATATCAGAAAGGCAAGAAAGCCCAGCAATGGCGCCGTTCAAAGCATGGCAAGCTGTGTACATTTTATTTTTAAATGACTTCTTTATCATGTTGTTCAATTGACCGATGGACTAACTGACATGGGTTTGGTCTTTGGCGATCTGTGCATGAGTGCAGCTATTAATATTAAGTGAAAGCACCACCCTTCAGTAGATCTTTCAGGAGCAAGAATGATGTCTTTTTATGGTTTTGAGAAAGAAATGTTTTGTTGTTTACAGCGATCGGTAAATCAGTATATTGGACAATGGTTCAGGTAATTTCATCTGCTCTGATTTTCAATGCCTTCTCTCCTTGCCAATCTGTCTTGCTGAAAGGTTACTGATTGAGCTAAGTGTTTAATTTCCAACATGAAAGGCGACCTTGTTCAGAACTTTGTTATAAGGAAATACCAAAACTAATTAATTAATCCACAGCTTCCATACCCCTCCATCCATGCTGTTTCTTAGCTTTTAAAGATTTTAGTACCTCTTTCAAGACAAAACTGTGAATTAACTTCTTTTCTCTTTGCAGTTGGTCACCTTTGCTATAGAGACTTTTTTGGCCCCGCAGAAGACAATTAAGTGATGGTGGCATTGTATTCACTAACAAATGTAATTCTCTCAGAACACAGCTTTGAGGAATTGAGTTGATCATCATGATGCTGACCATGACTTTGCAGCCAGTGTAGGCAAGAATAATTTATGTTTGACACAATCTCAGCTAGTGAGGGCTAAACTGTGGTCTCTATAGGGTTTAAACATGACTAGCTGACATGATGGTTTGGTGCAACCTATTCTTGTCCACACTGACTGCAAAGACATTCTCAACACCATGTTACCTGTTAACAGTTAAGGTTGTGTTCTAATGTGAGTATATTTTGTAGTAAAGACAAGCTCTGTTGTCTAGACTGAAGGACAAAGGTTCTTTATTCCCTGAAACAGGGAGATAAGCATTGAGGAATGGGTTTTTTCTTGTGGATTCTGAGTGAAAAGGCCTATCAGGAAATGATTTATTCATGCTGAGCCAACAGCATCCTTCTTTAAAACTCCTCTTAGTACTGTGTTTCTAATACCTCCTGCCGCAGAGGGAGGAGACTAAGCTCTCAGAATGCAGGAAACTAATCCTGCTTCTAGAATTTCTGAAGTGATCAGAGGCACCCCTTCCAGCCCTGAGAAGACAAACTGCTATGGGAGGCAGCATGCGTCAGTAGATAGGGCACTGGATTGGGACTCAGGGAACTTGGGTTCTATTCCTGGCCTTGCCAATGAGCTGTTCTGTGACCTTGGACAAGTTACTTCATTTCTCTGTGCCTGCCTTTCCTCCCCCCACAACTTTTTTTCTGTTTTGTTTATTTAGACTGTAAGCTCTTTGGGGCAGGGGCTGTCTGTTAGAGCATCGAACACAATGGAGTCCTGATCTCAGCTGGGGCCTCCAGCTGTTATCATAATGCAAATATATAATAACAAAGCAGCCACCACATTTCTATTTTATTAACCATTTGCAAGGCTAATTGCATCTTTACGCTACAGGTCTGAATATTTAAAAAACCATTAGACCATTTATCATAACCCTAAAGTATTATGTCAATTGTGCCTTTAGACAAGCCTTGCAAAACAGTCATGAACATTTACCATGCACTGGCAGAACGTATACTTACCTGGCCTTTAACATGACTGATAATGAAATAAACTGATCATACTTTATTCAGCCATTAAAATAAAACTACTTGGGGATAGGGGGTGGTAAGAGGGAGGGTTGAGCAGAATTTTGTAAGGCTGGTTGGTTGATACTGTGAACTCCACAATATAGTACCCGTGCCTCGGTTTCCCCATATGTAAAATAGGGATCATACTACTTTCTTATCTCAAAACTATTTTACAAGCTGTAGCTTGACTGCTTATTGCAATGATAAAATTATTTATTGGGGTGCAACATGTGCTATTTGCAAATAACAGGTTCTTTATTCAGATGGCTACTTAGAGTTAATTAAGAAGATGAAATTGGTGAAGAACACAGCAACTTTGAGCTTTAGTTAAATACTGACAAGTATAACTCAAAGCATAGAAAGATCTACATGCATAAGTATAAGAAGTACAGTAAAATCTTTTTCTGCATTGTTTATGCTTACAATCTTACACTATGCATACTTACAATATTATGGAGACTTTAGAAACAACGATGGAAGAAAACTTAAGTGGAGGTCACCCCAAGAGGAACACACTGGGCCAAGCTTCCTATCTGGTTGTCCCAGGTCATTGTCCCATTGTTCCAGCTAAGAATGGAGTTGACTTTTTCCCATTCCACCCACATACAATGAGGACAATATCTGATCCAGTCAAGTCTCAGCCCCTAATTCATATTTGGTATTCTGGGAAACCAAATTTAGGGCTATGGTTGTCCATAATTATGTTTGCAATAGTTAACACAAATATTTGCATAAGTCACTTTCCCAATAGTTTTGATATGTCAATGCAGTTTAGCTCTGATTGCAAAAAGCCCCTAGGATGCTACCATGTGTTTGTTTGTTTGTTCACATATTTACCACCAAATGCATTACTAAACTATCACAAGATACATATTGCTAAATTTTATAATCTCATTATTTTACCCAAAACTATAAATCCTCCAAGATCGGGTTAGGAGTCATCGGTCAACAAAGGCTTACTTTTATAATGTTTTAAGATTTTAAAATGCTATATAAACAAAACACCAAGTAGAAACAAGAACTAGAACTATGTTTATATATTCTTAATTTTAAATTAAGAAGATCCAGTTAAAAAAAGATGAAAAATTCAGGTTTTGGAATTTTTATGCATATCAGAGCTACGCTTATAAAAAGCTGATTCCAAGCGCCAAAGATATTTATTTCAACATTTGTATTATTAAAATACATAAGGATATATTTAACTACTGTACTCCACAACCAGAAAAGGCACATCATTCTCCACCATAGCATTAAAAGGCCATTGCAAAGATGATCAGATTATTTCTCTCAGAGGCTTGTCATTCTGGCGGTGCATTTCTAGAGGGAAGGCTGCCATTTACTGGAAAGAGGGGAGGGTGGGTTATATTTGGAGTAAGCCAGCACTGATGATGTGGTATCATTTAAAACCAAAACACACCAGTGTTTCAGTCACTATAGCCTTTCTTGGGATATGCTCTAAACCAACATTTTTCTAAGCTCATCTTCATGCTCATCTTTATCTTCTGATTCCTAGGCAACTGCAGAGACTATTTCCCTCAGGAGCAGAAGGCATCAGGTACCTTTTGAGACAGATCTTTTCCCCTTTGCTCCCCGTCCACAAGATATTTTCACAGACCATTGGATGAATAAAGCAGCAAGAATATCAAAGCAACCAAGAATTCTGGTGTTAACACTGCATCTGTGTGCCAGCAGTGTCTCTTTCTATCTTATCCTGCAAATAAGGGTTTTTAAGGAATTGCAGGTGGTTTACTTACTATGCATGATGCTAAGAGCTGCACTGTGTAACTATAGCAACAGCTACTGGGAAAGCTCTCGCTTTTTATTGATAGACCTTGATACGTTTCAAATACCCTTTGCAAAAAAATATACACAAATGTAGGAATAGAAAATGAAACATTCTGAATGCCAGAACAGAAAATATTGTAGAGACCTGCATCTGTACACATCATTTAAATACTTCTCTCATTGTTATGCGGCCTGTTTACTGTAAAGTGTTTACATTAAAATAGCTTTTTTTAGTTCATAATGTAAATCACCACAGCACTGAAATAGAAATCTCCAGTCTGCTTGCATGACACTTAAGCACATCTGTGTATTTAGATTCATGTAGAGATCTACTGGTTGGAAGCTGAAGCTAGACAAATTCAGAAATGAGGGGCACATTTTTAAGAGAGAGACTAAACAAGCATTGGAACAACTCACCTAGGGATGTAGGGGATTCTCCATCCCTTGTGGTCTTTTAGTCAGGACTGGATGCCTTTCTAAAAGATATGCTATAGCTCAAACAGATGTTAAGGGTTTGATGCATAAATTTCTTGGTGAGGTTCTGTGGTCTGTGTTATGCAGAAGGTGAGACTAGATGATCACAATGGTCCCTTCTGGTTTTAAAATTGAAAAATCTATTCATTTATATCCTTTATAATCAAAAACACTTGATCAGCACTGACATCATATCCAGTAGTGGGATAGTGTTAAATTAGCAGTAATACATATGCATCAACCTGTGGGTGACCTGAAATGTCTCACATGGTTGTACATATCCTGGGTACCAAACTAGCAATTTCTTCATGTTATGCCTGAAAATGCCACCTCTAATAGTCAGCACTTCTAATGCTGAGGTCCGTAGTATCAGAAAACTAGCATTAACCAAGGTCACCATTTACAATTTTGCCTTTTGCCTCATTACTACAATATTTCCCATCTTCCCTCCACCTAAAGTAGTAATGATGGCAATTGTAAATATATCAGTAATGACCACTGTACTGGGAACTATTACTGTGAATATGGTGATTTCACTGATGAAGTCATTTGCATAAGGAGTAGTTTTACAACTGAGCAGTCAGTTCAAAAACACAGTACCTCACCTTTTTCAGCAGTGCTGCCATGACTTTATGCCTCTAAAACAGCACAACAATTAAAAGGACAAACTATTTTTCTTCTTCTAGTGCCATTAATATCTAAAAAGAAAATGTAGTAACAAGACTGATCTTTAACAGGAAGAGTTTTTCTTCTTGTTTAAATTTAGTTTGTTTTCATTTCATGCCGCATAAATTAGGGCACAGAGCGAGATACTGAACTGCTAACATAGTTCTCTTCTGAATCTAATACCCTTGCAGTACATGATGCAAGCTAGGTTGCCTTGAAAGGATGAAAATGCTGTGTTGCTATGGAAACAGGAAGGCAAGTTTTTAGGTTGTTCATCCCTGAAGAGCTGCCCCGCCACTATCTTTAAAGGCTGCTAATAAAATTTTAATCAACGATGAGAATAAAATGAATTTCCACCTACTGTTTGACACCAGAATCCTAGTTCAGATATTGTCAAGCTCTTTTAATGTTTGCAATATCCAACAATGCCCCACAACATTAAAAATAAATTTATACACAAATGAAAATTGCCAACATGCACTAATCTATTTCAGCTACTTAAAATGATTATTCCGCTCGGCAACAGACATCAGCTTCCCAATTTAAAAGCTTGTGCATGCAGTAATGTGCTTTTTAACTGAATTAGCTGATGAATAGATCCCCCCAAACCCAAAATTGTTACTGTGTAAGGCCATCAACATGGGATACACCAGTTTGGACTGCAGCAATTAACCCAGTGCCAGAGCTTGTTCAGAAATAAAATTAGCCACTGATTACTCTAATTCTACATTATTTCCTAGAAGAGATAGTTTCAGTCTAAACTTGATTTATCCCTACATGGTTTTCCCAATCTTGTAAGACTCACTGAGTAATCAGGCATTTTTGAACACCAAACAAAAGATAACAGGCCAAATTCTCTGTTGGCAAAACACCATTGACTTCAACGCAGGAACAGCAGCACAGAATGTGGTCCAAAATGTAGCGTATAGTGATTTGTAGTTAACTGTGTGTCAGTGCACCCTACTTGTTATTTTACTGAGAAATCAACTGGCAAGCCTTTGTTAAACCCATTTACTAAATACCTGTTCATAAAATCAACCTGTTTTTTTACATAAATACACACCATTTGAGGAGAAAGAGACTACCTTGTATGTTAATAAGTTTAACCATTTGTTTTGTGTTATGGATCAGAGAACCACAAAACAAAGCTGAAGCGATCTGGCATCCATAATGTAAATGATAAGCTGTATGCCCTATGGTATGTACTCATGTATTATAAACCATTCTTTCTTGATTTCACTCACTTTCCATTAGCGTATACTCCCCTTCACTTGAACACACCCGGTGGAATGACTGTAGTGGCACATTCCAAGATGAAAACTAACTCCCATACCAACCAACCATGAATCTTTACGGTACTGAGAGCTCCTGAGTAGGAATATTTAGAAACGTGGATGAATTCTGAATACCAAAAGGTTAACGAGGAGTTACTGATTGACAACAGCAAGAAAATTTCTTCTACAACAAAAGAGAACACATTTCAATGGTTCCCCCCCTCTCCCTCTCTCCCTAACTTCTCCCACAGTACACAACCACTTCAAAATTCACTAGGGTGTTTGGGTCTGAAACTCCCTAGTACCAACCAACATTAGAATTGGGTAAATATTATGTGTTGTTATACATGCTGTTAAGGTACTCATCTTTCTCTGGATGCCCTTAAAATAAAGAACATCAAGTTACTCAAGGAGAACAGAGTTTTCACTCCCTTCCCTAATATTACTTTTGCTATGACCATAACAGCTACAGGCATCAACCAAGATTGGGACCCCACTATGCTAGATATTGTTTATACACAGTAACTTGGATCCACTTCTGAAATCACATTTACTTTGATGAATCACAGAGGTAATGCTACACATACATTGAGTTAGGAAGGTTTATCTTTTTAAACATGCTTTTCAACAAGGGCTGGTCAAAATTTTTCCCCAAAAATGTGGTTGACAGAAAATTGGGATTTTGACAAAAAAAATTATTCATGAAAAGGTCTTGTCACAGGGTAACACTGGCTCTTTAAGAAGGAGCAGGGCCAGTGCACCTGCGCCAGGTCAGATGACCACAATTAGATTTAGAAGAGGGCACCTGGCCTAGAGACCTGGTGAGTGGGGAGTTGCTTTAGAGCACTGGATCCTGGGAGAAGACTGAAGGCAGGAGGAAGTGGCAGAGGAAGGTACCTGCTCTCTCTAAACTGGAGAGCTTAAGCCAAGGGCTGGAGAGAGCTGAATACAGGGAAGCAGCAGAGGGGCTTACACATTGACATCTCCACACTAGAGGGCAGGACCCAGAGGAACAGTGAGAGGGCAAAGGAGGGTGAGGGATGCTCCCTTGGTGAGGATGATCTCCCAGCAGAGAGGCTCTGGAGTTCCACACTGGAGAACAGGGTCACACTCCATCTAGGAGGAGGGAGAGAAGACGGACAGAAGAGGACCGACAAAGAATCAGGGTGTGGCAGAAGGTGTTGGCAAATGGTATGTGGGGCATCAAGGGATGAGCTGCCTTGGGGATTTTATGATTACTTGCACTGAGACAATAAATGGACTATATGTTGGAACTTATGTGTTGGACCATTTACAGAATGTTTTTGCAATAAACCAGCCCCAAAGAGGGTAGTGTTGAGGCAAGGGAGCCCGATGTAGAGTCCTTGGGTTACCTGAGAGGGGAAACTGCAGCAGGCACATCAGTCATGCTGCAGCTTGCCATGGGAGAGTACCCCGGGTGGGGTTGTCCTGTGACAGGTCTGCTTTCCACAGAAAATACGGCTATTTAATTTTTTTTAAAACACCCCAGAACGAAATATTTTTGGTTTTTCAGCCAAAATATTTCAGTTTTTGATATTTCACCAAAACGTCCACATTTTGCACAGAAAATTTTGAAAACAGGGAAAATACAATTTGTTGATTTTTTGGTGAGGCAAGACGACCTTTTTTTTAAATCAGCTCTATTTTCAACCTCCCCTTCTCCCTCATTGTGGTATCTAAAGAGACTATTCGCCTACAACTGAACCTGACCTTAGTGCTTCCATTGGAGTTTTTAGTAGATATATACCCACATCCCAAAACTCCCACCACATGACATTGGTGTTATTAGCCATCGTCTCATAGGACAGATCATGTACTGGGATAACAGATCAGGGTTGAGAGGCATTGGCTGTTGGTCTGTATTATTCCTACTACAGAAATGCTAAAAGGCCATTGTTTTAAAAAAACAAATTAAACTAAAATTAGCCATACTCACCCCCAGATTAAGGTGCAACACAAAATCCTATGTTTTGCTAATTAAACAAATTGTTTACACCTTTAGGCATGAAAACAAAATTGCAGAATTACAGCCCCACTTGGCTCAGTGGATTCATGGTACATGGCTGCATCTCTGGGATATATTATGGAAGCCTTCAGTGCTGGCTACCAAATCCATTTTCAGATGGTCCCCATCACTCCTGCCAGCTGCAAATCAGTCACCATTTTCCACTCATCAAATCAATGCTTCAAGTAGCAGCAACAGCAGCTGCTTTCGTCAGAATATTTTCTAAGCTAACAAGCTATTCCTATGCAAAGCAGAGTTAGGAAGCTTCATAATATTTGGAGGATTTACTCTCTCTGCTCCTAGGGCTTCATGTCTCCCCCAGCCACAAACCTCACTCCCTCCTTGGGAACAGATCTTCCTGGGAATCTCTATTTTCATTACTCCTATTGATTTCAGTACCTCAAGGTCTCTCTCTAACGCCTCTGAAAGACATAGTTCCTCCTTTCTCACTGATTATATTTCATATCGAAATCTATATTTGCCATCTGCATACAACCCAATTTGCAGCATTTGTAATGCCTGTCACAGTCAATTCTGCTGATCTTGGGAAAAATATTAGGAAAAGAGGTTGGGGGGGGGGTCTATTCCACACTATTACTGTAACTCCCCTGGCCTTCCCTCTTTAAATGGACAAACCTTTGTTAAATATCTTCCCTGAACACTGTCCAGGGCATAGAACGTGACTTTCATATTGCTCCATTGCTGTTAATTATGCTGTTTCCTTGTGGTTAACACATCTCTCACCCATTTTTAGCTGGGTTCCTCTTGGAGATGTAGGAGTAAAACAAAAAAAATCTGGCAATCCACCGGGGCTTCACAAAGGAGACGGGGACTTGGGACTTACTAGAAAGAAAGAGGCAATCGTTACCACCTCCACCACCAAAACTACCCCCTTGCCTTTGGCTGGCCTGTTCATAGACTGTACATTAAAAGGGTCTCCTAATGCTCCCAGTGCATCTCTACAAAGCCACACAAGCAATTCTGTCTTGTATACACACAGGGAATGTGGACCTGAGGTGTTCAATTACTGTATGTTAGTTTAGCCATTAAGTCCATCATTGTAAAGAGGTTGCTCCTAAGAGAGAACATTTAATACTGGAGTTAAATGACCTGTGGTTTGGAGAATATCAGAGTGTTTCCAGCTGGAAATGCACATCATTTTTTCTTTTAGAGCGGATAAAAACCCTTATGATTCTGGATATGCCCACCACTACCTGTGTGGGGTTAGGAAGAAAATTCCTTTATGGATAGGTTATTACATTATTGTCCACAGTGGGATTGCTTGTACTTTCCCTGAAGCATCTGGTACTGGCCACTGTCAGAGAGAGAGTACTGATTAAATGAACCATTGATCTGAACCAGTCTGGCTATTCCTATGTGTGTTCTGCTACAGGTTTCCACCATGCTTTCCTTTGTTATAAGCCCTTAAGTCAGTCTCTTGAGCTTTCTTCCAATGCTTCCCCGTAGCCAGAAATCCTCCCTCCTCCATTGCAGAGCACCTCAGTGGGGCTATCAAAAAAATCCTATGAAGACAGCCATTTTCTAGGTGATGTCTACATAAGAACTAGCTTGTTTCCAAAGAGTTTTTTAAAAAAAAGATGCAAAAAAACCTATGTGAAAGTTATGGCAATTTTCTGCACTATCCTGGACAAACCTTACTGAATTAAATTAAACCTTATTGAATTAAGTACCTTTGCATTCCATCATCTGTGTATTATTGTGGGGTTGTAACTTCTCTTGGGGGAGACGTGGCCACTGTAAACTTTGGGAAGTATTATAAGCTTCAAAGTTCTCTTTTAAACCATGTACCAGGCAAACAAAGTTAGATGGAATTCCTAGGAAATGCCGGGAGGAGGGGAGAGGTGAATGTAAATGACCATCTCCAACCTTTTGAAGCTTCGCCCTGAGGAGGAGACCACTCCTGATGATCTAGTTACAATCTCTGCAGATCAAAGACCCAAACTATATAAAGGAGTGAGTCACAGATCCATGGGTGTGCTTGTTTTGAGCGAAAAGCTGCTATGAACTTGTGACCACATGAAAAAAACCCTTGTTTGGGTTTGAAGGATTGCTTACTTGCCAGACCCTGGTTGGAGTTGGAGTGATCACTGGTATGCCTGTTAGCATGTGTGTAGGTTCTTTATTGTTTTTATGTTTTCTCTGTAGTGCTTTCACCTTAAGAATAAATGTGCTTGCTTGTGTGTGTGGTACATTATACCCAAGGGCCATTATGTTGTTTACAGCCTCTAAGGATAAAGCAAAGATGGCCTCCTTAGGAAGTCGGGATTGCTGAGGAATTCACAGTGGAGGCAGGTAACTGCATCCTGGAAAAACCCCAGTCAGGAAGGAGAGAGATGTGGGTCTCTACCCAAGAAAGTGACATCTGAGGAGCCTGGAGCACAGAGTGGGTGCCCTCACTGGATCATGGAGGGGGAATATGGCTGCAGTTGCCCTGATCTGTGACAGCCTCTATATCTGCAGATGAAGAAAACAATACACTATATGAACTGAGCAGATGAACTTTATCACTGGACACAGATGGGTTACTATGGCTTCTGTGTTAATGTTTAATCATTATAAGCTAGATATATTTTGATGTCAGAATGAACTCAGTAAGAAAGCTAATCTTTTCTGAGAGCCATCCCGCAAGGATATGGACTGTGCATCGCAAAGTCAAGATCTGTTTCCATCTGCAGGAAGCTGACAGACTTTAGCCCCCTGAGGCAGATTAGATTGCCAGAGAGAAATCCTAGCATAGCGTGGAACTCTCAAATGATCACGCACAGATATTGTACAGTCTTTTCCCTTGCCCTTGCATTTCCCTTGGTTTTAAAACAAGCAATAGTGCGTTCTTTTATTTATATGCAACAGGCATCCTTTACCTAAATACTGAGATTGTTTGGGTCATTTTGATTTTTATAGTACTATTCTTGCCTGGGTTATAACTTGATTTTTTGCTGAAATTACACAACCGTGGCAACCTACTTAACTCCAGCAAGGAAATATACATTGAAGTGTTATTTTGCCTTGTCAAACATCATTACAGATCTCTAAGTGCTTGGGCCTCACAGAGATTTTACAAAGGGGAGGGCGGGAAATGAACAAAATGGAGGGGGAAACTGCATGTATTTTTCTCATTCAGAAAGACATGAAATTATAAACACACCCAAAATGTGAGTCTAGACCCCAGGGGTGATTGTGTAGCTCAGGAAATTAGGATGGAAAGCCTCGGGGTTGCTGGTTCAAATCCAGCCCATGTCAGTAGCAAATGGATATGACCCAGATAGCGCTACGTCTGGCGGAAGTGAGATGTACAGTGTTAATGCTTTAACAGCACAGTTACCATCGGATGGCTTTTTGGTGATCCCAGCAGGCAGATGTTCATATCACAAGAAGTATCATTGCCGTGTCATCCAGTCCAGTCTCCTGTGCTGAGGCAGGATCAAGTAAACCTAGTCCAACCTTGACGGGTGTTTGTCCAACCTGTTCTTAAAAACTGCCACTGATGGGGATTCCACAACCTCCCTTGGTCGCCTGGGACACAGTAGGGCTTGTGCTCCCCAGAACGCAGTGGCTGCACAGTTCTGTCTGGTCTTTACGTGTGCCACAGAGGGAAAAGTCTCTTGATGTCCAACCTCCCACCATGCATCCATGTAAAGACCAGACACAATTGGTTGATATGCAAATAAAAAGCCCGTTCCTGCTTCCATTACAATAGCAACATTTCTATTGACTGAAATGGTAGAAGGAGCAGGTTCAAAATACATGGCTTGCTCTCCCTTCCATTTAAATGAAAGAAAAAGGTGTATTTTCCAAAACATTCCTCTTTGATTTAGCTTCTTATTTGCAGGCATTAAATGCAACTGTGGAGGCTTTTCTTCAGAAACCTAATTAGGCTTGCAAGACTAAGAAAAGCCATAAGAGTCTTCATTCAGTATCACAATCGGGCTCATCTTGCCAAAGAAATTATGATGGAGTATTTGTGTTTCATAATTCTCTTCACTTGATAAACACACATCACTTTTTTTAAAAGCACGCTTGTGTGTTTATGATGCACATAAAGTACCACTAGTACAGATAGGTAACACTTAAATCAATCTACTTATCAATGTAGAATTAATAATTTAATATATATTATATTCCTCTTATACCAACTTTGATTTTCCACTCGCAACAAGCAAATTCTTCCTCCCCCCCGCAACTTTATAACAAGTCCCCTGTGCTGGGATCACTGTAAGATTAGGGCCCCAGTCTCCATAACTTTTATCTTTAATGGAGAAAAAGCAAGCCAACACATTGAAGAAGTGACTTCATGGAAATATGAGCAGTTAACCATGGAAAAGCCTACAAGATTTTTTTGCCACTCTTTTATATGTTGATGGTTGAGGTCCAGATTCCACAGTGACATCCTTTAGATTACTGCACTTGCAGTCTGTATTTACTATGACATATAATAGCATGGCATTATTATTCTTTATATAGTAATAGTGCCCCAAAATAGCAAGCCAAGTTGGAGACCAACTGTCCCAAGTGTTGTACAAACACATAGCAAGACACTGTCCCTGACCTGAAGGGCTCACAGTCTAACTTAATCGAGCATCTACACAGGAAGTTGTTTGTTAGAAATTATTCCATTCCAGCATCAGTAGATAGAATGGATAGAAAACTACTCTGCTACACACTGACACACAATCCAACATGGAAGAGACACAGATTAAGTTGAGGAAAATGATGGTGAGAGGTCCACATAGTACAGCAAGGTACTGAGGTGCTGAATAAACAGTGATTTGTTAGATGGTTGTACAGTATACTGGGGCCGTGGCCAGTAGGCACTACTACAATACCAATAACAACAATTATCAGTTCAGTTACTATAAAAGCTAGATTCAACCCTTGATCTTTGAGCAAATCTCCTACTGACTAGAGCTGGATGAATTTTTTCAGAAGAATGGTCTATTTGCTGAAAAATGCAGTTCTGAGTTGACCGAAACTGTATGCAAATTCAGCACTAATTTAGCAAATAGTTTTTGCCAAAAAATGGGGCTGCCGGTAGATTTACAGGGAGACTTAGTCCCCATTCACAAAATGGAGGGGGATGTGGTAGTGCCCAGCCTTATACCCTAGAGTCCTGTTATTGGCATACTCACCTGGGATGTGGGAAACTTGGGCTCAGGTCTTCACTCTACCTCATTCAGAGTAGGGATTTCAATGGGGGTCACCCACATAGCAGGTGAGTGCCCTAACCACTGGGCATTCTGAGGTGGCTCTCTCTCAGTATCTCCTACTGAAGCTGTTCTGCTTTGTATAAACAATTAAGTATGCACTGGAGCAGGGACTGAAACTTGAGTCTGCCTCTCCCAGGCGAGTGCCCTAACCACCACCAGGAGACAGAATCACTCTCTCTTTCTCTCTGGCCCAAGGAATATTTAGTCTACAATTCAGCCAGAGAATTTTAAAAAATGGATTATTTGCACTGCTGTATGATAGACATCAGCAAGAGTGCCGCTGTGGACTGAACGCAGCATAAAGTCCTAAACTTACAACCTGGCCCAGATATGCAGTGTTGTTGTGGCCTGGTCGGTCCCAGGATATCAGAGAGACAACGTGGGTGAGGTAGTATCTTTTATTGGCCCATGGTCCATTGCTGGGAAAGGAGTTCAACCCTCAGAACAGAAGGAGTTTGACACCCCTGTACAGAGTGTGGTACACGTTAGCTGAAATTTTGGGCTATTCCCAGGAGACTAAGGAAATATGGATGCACCTTAAGAGGATTCACAAGGTGTGACCTCATCCTGTGCCTGCGTGGCCAAACCCATGCTCCCCCAAGAGAAAAAGGATACCTGAGTATAGGTAAACAGGTGCATGTGCTTAAGGGGTGGCCACCACAGTGGCAAGGTTAGACTCCCCAGGCTGGTAACAGACACAGGACAATTAACAAATGGAAGTTTAATAACAATCTCAGCTAAGAGCAGCAGGAGCAGATGAACTGGCTTTCTCCACAGCAGGATATCAGAGATAATTCAGAAAATAGACTGAGTTTCAATGTAATATAATATTAAAGTAAAGGTAACCAAAAGAAAAAGTGGGGCCACTTCACCCCAACCACATGCACATGGTTGCCGCATATAAAAAGACGAGTGCAATACAGCTATCACTAGACTGTCAGAAGTGCTCAGCAGCTCAGAACATTGAGAACCTGGCCACTTCATTTAGGGGCCTAAATGGGAGCTGAGCCCTTTTGAAAAGCTTGGTCTAGTGATCAACTACATAAAAACTATGGAGAGGACAAGAAAAGGGAGTTTTGCATTCACAGCAGGTACTCTGCCCTTTCCAAGCACCCCCTGTTCATTCAGGACACACCAAAATGAAAAAAATACTCTAATTTTCCCCTTTATCTAATTCTTGCTGACCTCAGCAGTAGAGTGGCAAGAGTACATATATAAAAGCACTCAGTAACCTAGCCTCAACTTTGGAAAAATATGCATAGGGGTTTCCTATAAGGGTAAGAGCTATTGATAAAGGAAACTCAACAGCTATGGAGCTCTGTTCAGAAGAGCATTCGAAAGGTCCAATGTTTTTCTTAACTTTCAGAACCTATGTATGTCCTCACTCCACTCCATCTTCAGATACTACCCCCCCCTTCCTGCTCTGCCCCGATACCCACTCTTCTGATTTTCTTCCGAAAGAGAAATCACCAGTTACATATACACATACCACATGTACACAGTTAGCAGGTGACAGAGACTCTGGATGGATGGCTTGTGGGCATGGATCATTATAAACCGATGCTCTCAGACTGCATACCTGTGATCATTCCATACCCCTGCAGTGGCAATGAACTCAGTTTTAAATGTGAAATACTACATGTGGCGCTGCTGCTTGAACAGTGGACTTGTAAGTTGTTTCAAATGCAAGAAATTGTACTTTCCCTGCAGCAGTAAGAACTCACAAGAGGATGCTTTAAAGGTGTCATATTATGTTCAGTAAAAGTATTAGTACTTGTTACCACTGTATATTAGGTACCTGAGTGCTAGAATGCTTCAGTTTAAAAAAATAAAATGGAGTAGCAGCAACATATACTATTGGGTCTAGAGCAGTATGGTATGACTCACTGAGCAGAGATGCAGAGAAAAGAGTATTTCAGAGAGAGGAAATAAGGGCAAGCCAATAGTTTCATTTAATTGTGGGTAAAGGGAGGCGTCGCTGAGAAGTAAAGGTAGAAGAGGAGATACAGATAAGATTAGAGATGGAGAAAAAGGATAGAAAAGAAGCATTCACAAAGGGTGGGCAGGAGAGAGAGAGAGATCAAACAGTCAGGGACAGAGTCAATCAAGAGACAACATACAGGTTACAGCTGGATTTCCTTGGGAAAAAGCTGCAGAATGCAGAGGCAACACAGCACCACTATGGCACTGGAAAGGAGTATTGCTATATGCACGCACTGCATAGGATACAAGCGACTCTTTCGCCATAGCAACAAGATACTTAAAAGTTGAACTGGAGATTGAAGCACCAGTAAAAAAACAACAACAACAAAGCATTTATTGTCTCTATTGTAAGGCCCAGCTCTTGAGTGCACAGAACAGCATTTGTTTATGTTGATATGGAATTTCACAGAAAGCTCTCTTCTTCACTCATTTATACCCTTCAGACCTCAGAATGGTCATGTGAACAAAACTGTAGCATTAACACATATTCTTGGTGTCAAATATACTAGCCACAAACACACCTTGCTGCAGCACGAGGCATTCAGTTTCCTTCTTTTTTCCATATGCTATTTCTTAAGTCTGATAGTTGTTGCCTTTTGCAAAGAAATTTCCAGATTACATGAATGTGTAAATAGCTCTTAATTCCTCTTACAGTATCTCAAGGCAGTGAGGGAGTTACATTCACATTCTACCCCTCCCCTCCCCACTCCCCGAATCAAGACTCAAGTGCCAGAAAGTTTTTAAATTAAGGCACAGTGATTCTGAACTCTTCAGTCATGAACTCAGAAGGGGTCACAAGCTTGCTCACATCCCTTGTTCCTGCTGTACTGCTTATGCTCACTTTTAATGAATGTTTTGCAGATGCCTGAAGTGCCTCAGTAAAACCACTGAGCCGATTCCCACGGCACAGCTTTTGAAACTCTATGAGACCACTCATCTCTGAAGCACCCTAGTAACTTGGACAAAGAATTCCATGGTGCATCTGGGTTATCTGAAAGACCAGCAAGCTTTATTTGGATACATTGTACTGAAAAAGCCACGAATTCAACATGTTTTAACACTGATCATTCCGTCCTGGCCTGGATTTAGCTTAATTTTCTAGATTAGCAGCCCCATGTCAAAGTGCCATTCAGAGTCATTGTCCCTAACAGCAAATAAAAAACAAGTAAAAGTGCAGGCTTACAAGACAACCTGATTCCTGCAGGGAGCTAATAAAACAATGAACCCTCCTCTTCTGGTTTATTTCTACAGTAATGAAAAGTGCTGAAGCCTAGAGCATGCACCTAATAATTACTAGCCATTCCAGCTACCACCAAACTAAACAATATATCTACAAATGGGATTTTCTGCTTTCTTTCTGTAAATAGTATATAGTGAGGCAAAGAATAAACATGCAGTTATAGTACATTCATCTAGAACAGATCTAATTGGATTGAATATACGGTAACATATAATAGTGCCTTTCATATTCAAGGTAGCATAGAGTGCCATACAAACAACGAGACAGACACTGGTAGTGCTGTGACTGCGTAGGTAAGTCAAACACAGTAACCATTATGCACTCAATACATCTCTCAGGGCTCGATACTGCAGGCTGCTGATGAGAGAAAGGTATAGAAAGGCAAAGCACTCAATGTTGACTCAGCACCTGAAGAGGGAGACTTTTGTATAGCACAGAAAAATGTGACGAGTGCTATGCAACATGAGTAAAACTCTATACCGGTACTAACGTGAGCAGTGGGCAGTAGGTGAGGGTAGTGGGCATGCCTGAGGGTGGAGACAATGTGGCTAGGATGCTGATTATACCAAAAAACGAAGTGCATAGTGACCATTTTGACTGTTTCCTCCACTTTAGCATATTGCTTTCCTGAAGCGTCTGGGAGTGTTGAAAGTGAGAGGAAAGTCTATTGCGAGGATTAGCCACAAAAATACTTCCAATGGCTGCTATGAAACACTCTCTTGATGCCTTGTGATGTACATTGGGCACAGTTGCTCAGTGCTAACCACTTAAAAAGCAGCCACAAACGCCTACCACAAGGAATTATGTTTGTAAACAATTCTGGATTATTTTAGATGAATTATCCCGAATACAGAATTTTGAAAAAAAGAAGTTGAAATGTGCAACTTCAGGTCCAGACACACTGAAATAACTCTTGAGGCAATAATAAGCATGTCACTCCTGTGATGGTTTTGGGAGTATAAATATATGACTTCCTTTGTAATATACTTTTCTTTTTAAACTGAGAATTGACACACTATAAAGATTGAAGAGGAAACAGAGTATCTAGAAAGAAGGGCAACTATACAAGGCTCAGTCCCATTCTGAGATTCACATGGAGGCAAAAAACAGTGAGAAAGCAATAATGGCAAACATCCTTCCCAGATTAACGAAAAGAAACAAGGAACGCTGTTTTCCCTTTGTTGAGCAGCAGGTGTTTCTTTCTCTGATCTCGACAAAAGAATATGCACTTCTGTCGTTGCTTCCGTTACTCTGATTTTTCAGTTACAAAACTTGTCACAAGATCATATGTTCCCTAAAGTGATATTTCACTGATCCCTAAAGCTCAGTGTTTGGCTGGAAACATTTCAATATATTCTTTTTTAATACATCATTTCATCGGATGAGATTCTATATACAGTAAGAACAATAGGATACAGGGTCAATACATAGACTTAGATAGATTTCAGCTGAATGTGCTTCATCAATCTACATAAGGAGAAGGACTTCCCAAGGCTCCTAGACAACAACCTGAGAGCCTTAAAAGTTGCAACAACTGGACCAAAGTTAAAAAGTAGAGAGAATACTGCCTAGAGCTGGCCAGAAAAGGAATTTTTTTTTTGCACACAGAGAACTTTGATGAAAGCAAAAAATGTCATTTCTGTTGAAATTTTCAGTGGAAAGTTTAGACCAGTGGTTCCCAAACTTATTCCGCCGCTTGTGCAGGGCAAACCCCTGGCGGGCTGGGCTGGTTTGTTTAGCTGCTGCGTCCGCAGGTTCCGCCGATCGCAGCTCCCAGTGGCTGCAGTTCGCTGCCCCAGACCAACGGGAGCTGCTGGAAGCGGCAGCCAGTACGTCTCTCGGCCCGCGCCGCTTCCAGCAGCTCCCATTGGCCTGGAGCAGCGAACTGCAGCCAGTGGGAGCCGCGATCGGCCGAACCTGAGGACACGGCAGGTAAACAAACCGGCCCGGCCTGCCAGGGGCTTGCCCTGCAGAAGCAGCAGAACAAGTTTGGGAATCACTGGTTTAGACTTTTCTGTAACTGCTGAATACAAACGTTCTTGGCAAACAAAAATTACCAAAAATCTAATTTTCATTAAAATGTTTGTTTTTCTGAAAAACATATTTTCAAGGAAACCTGATACTTTCTACTAAAATGTTGAAATCCCTATTTTCCATTGAAAAAAAAAGAAGTAGTTTTGATGGAAAATTTTGTACGAGTCCTACTTTTCCTAACTGCAGCTACTGAAGGAAATATTTTGAGTCTCCTGAATGAGGATAAAAGTCTTGAGAGAATAATTTGAAATATAGTCTTCACCCAAGTTCAGCTTTACATTTAAAAAAATGTATGCCCTAGCTTGACTGAGTCTTGAGGAATCACTTGGTCAGATGTAGACTCCAAACATGTAATCTGTGCATTTTTTGGTGAACCAGGCCCTGACTCAGCCAGGTACTTAAATACATGCCAATCCTTAAATAGTCTCGCTGACTATCTCAACTTTTATTGATGAAAAACTGAAATGGGACTGCTCACCTGATCAAAGTTAGGTTGAGTATCTTGCTGAACAGGGAATAATATCCCTACTTCTAAACTACTTTTTTCCTTGTTAACAATGAATAACAATGTGGGTCAAAAGCTGGGAAATTCACCTGCTTCACCTCCTTTTACTTATTCATTGCAGCCCATAGTTAAACATTAAAGGCCAGATCCTCAGCTGGTGTAAATTGTCATAGTTCCATTGACTTCAACTGAGTTACAACAATTATTTATTATTTGTATTATCATAGCGCCTAGAGGCAGGGCCGGCTCCAGGCCCCAGCTTGGCAAGCAGGTGCTTGGGGTGGCCAGTCGGAGAGGGGTGGCACGTCCAGCTATTCGGCGGCAATTCGGCGGAGGGTCCCTCACTCCCGCTCGGAGCGAAGGACCTCTCGCCGAATTGCTGCCGCAGATCGTGATCGCGGCTTTTTTTTTTTTTTTTTTGCGGCTGCTTGGGGCAGCAAAAACCCTGGAGCCGGCCCTGGCCAGAGGTCTTGGTTCATAGACCAGGCCCTAAACCCTGTACACAAGTTAAGGATTCAAGCCCCACAGTTCTTCTTCTGATCTTAAACAAGCATTAAAGCAAGAATGAAACTGATTTACAGATTCCCATTCGTAACCCTGTATCATAGATGTCTCTGTTCAGCAAGATGTGCACTATGATCAACGAACTGTAATTGTAGAAAGTGCATTTTCAAATGCTACATGGTACCCAGAGCATTTTATTACATGAATGTTTACATTTTGGTGAGCAAAATGGGTAATCAAAAAAACCCTTTCTTCTTACATAAGACCATACACACAAATAGGACTTGATTCTCCTCTCACATGATTGTAAAGCAACTAGAATTGCATTGGTATAAAACTAATTTAAGTGGGAGGAGATTCAGGCCACACACTTTTAAATGACAGGTTTCAGAGTAGCAGCCGTGTTAGTCTGTATCCACAAAAAGAAGAACAGGAGTACTTGTGGCACCTTAGAGACTAACAAATTTATTAGAGCATAAGCTTTCGTGGACTACAGCCCACTTCTTTGGATGCATATAGAATGGAACATATATTGAGGAGATATATATACACACATACAGAGAGCATAAACAGGTGGGAGTTGTCTTACCAACTCTGAGAGGCCAATTAATTAAGAGAAAAAAAACTTTTGAAGTGATAATCAAGCTAGCCCAGTACAGACAGTTTGATAAGAAGTGGGAGAACACTTTAACCTGTCTGGTCATTCAGTGACAGACCTGCGGGTGGCTATATTACAACAGAAAAACTTCAAAAACAGACTCCAACGAGAGACTGCTGAGCTAGAATTGATATGCAAACTAGACACAATCAACTCCGGTTTGAATAAGGACTGGGAATGGCTGAGCCATTACAAACATTGAATCTATCTCCCCTTGTAAGTATTCTCACACTTCTTATCAAACTGTCTGTACTGGGCTAGCTTGATTATCACTTCAAAAGTTTTTTTCTCTTAATTAATTGGCCTCTCAGAGTTGGTAAGACAACTCCCACCTGTTTATGCTCTCTGTATGTGTGTATATATATCTCCTCAATATATGTTCCATTCTATATGCATCCGAAGAAGTGGGCTGTAGTCCACGAAAGCTTATGCTCTAATAAATTTGTTAGTCTCTAAGGTGCCACAAGTACTCCTGTTACACTTTTAAATGTTGATTCATAGAACCAGTTCTTCCATGGAAAACACACTTTAAATTAACATTTTTGATTTTAAGTGCACAAATCTGCACTCAGATAAACCCAGCCTATGGTATTTACTAATATAAAATTCTTTACAGATACTATCCTTTGTGTTCCTTATGCTAAGCCTTATTCTGAAATAAAATATTTAAAAAAACCACAGAGATTGAATGTACTGTTGTGAAAAATACAGCGCAGATTTCTGTAACCAGACATGACTTCTTACTAAGTTGTCTCTGAAAGAGCAAGCATAAATTTTATTTGTACAAAAAATGATAGATTATGGGGTAAAAAGAATGAATTTATCACCTTGACTCATTAAGAAATCTTGCTAATTGAGATCAGTTTCTGACACACAATACAGGGAATGTTTGTTAAGACATTAGTAAGTGCTTCCTTTAATAAATAGCATTAAAATTTGCCAAGAACATTCTCTAATCCTCACTAGCGCAAGTGCGACTTGTACAGCGTGCTTGATCTTTGCCAAATGACTATTGCTCAGGTCAACCAAAGAGTCTTCGTAAAATATCTTTCTCAGAAAGAAGCAGAATAGGCTGTAAAACACTGGGGCTTTGTCATGCCATCTAAGGAAGTTTAATTATCCTGAGGATGTTATCTTAATTAAGTGGTGGTTAATCTTAATTAGTTAAATTTAACTAAAGGTCTAATATTTGAATATATTTTAAACGCTGGTAACACTGGACACTTTACAGAGACAGGAGGAGAAATAGCATGTTCAGAAATATACCAGAAGGTAAGGCTAAGGAAGAAGATGATAAATAAAACTGTATTATTAAATACATGCTCCCATCTCTCAGGCAATTCTATATTTAGAATTGTCAAGGTGAGTCAGACTTCTTCCAAAAGAGAAAACTTCTTCCCTTGAATGCAGTTTAAGTGAAACATAAAAAGTAAAAATGACTAAGTGAAAGAATAACCCTGTCAAGGTAGAGGTTAGCAGACAGGCCCTGAGGATTCCTGTTGTGCACATAATTATTTACACTTTTCTGGCTCAAGGAAAACAGTACTGGTCTTGTCAAAAACTCACAGCAATCTAAAGAGAGACTATAGAAAGCAGTAGGCTGCCAACATACAGTAGCTAGTGTGGGACATTAACATTTTGGAAAAAGATTATTTTACTGGCCATTTGAGAAATAATGGGACACTGTCTTTCAAAAGAGCAAGAAGGATTTAACATTGAAAGGCCAGAGAAGAGCCTGATGCCTGAAACATAAGTGAATGAGAAAATATGACTCTCCGATAATATAAATTTCATCTCAGCAACAGAACAAAGAGGGTTGGTTAGTAGAAATCCTCATTTGAGCCGCTTCACCTGATCCCACCAGTAACTGGGGAACACCTGGCTCAGTGTTTGGAGAAGGCTAGAGCACAAATCAGAGGTAGCTGGATAAAACTTAACCCAGGCTAAGACCGATGTGATGCTTCTGAGTCAGTAGAGAATAGGAAGATATGGTATGGATAATATCTCTTGTTTTATTGAGGGTGTTTCGCTCATATATTATTCAGGCTTGTAACATGGGGGTACTGTTAGATCCCCAGCTTCTGCTAGAGGATCATGTAAGTAGCCATGGTCAGGAATATTTCCTTCCATCTCTGCCTGATTGGGAGATTACAATTTGGATGTAGGCCTTCCTGCAGTGACTCAGGCCTTTTGTCACCTCAGGGCTGGGCTGCTCCAATAGGCTTTACATGGGGGCATGCCTCAAAATTATCTGGAAACAAAAGGTGGTGCAGGCTGCAGCAGCCTGATTGGTATGTGTATATCTTATTGGTAGCATGAGACACCAGTGCTCTACGGTCTACAGTGACTACCTATGGGTTTCCAGGTGATGTTTAAGGTGTTGGTTTTGACCTGTAAAGGCCTAAATGGCTTGGGATCAGCCTATGTCAAAGTCCACCTCCTTCCCTGTGTTACGCTGCCTCAGTTATGGTCAGGAGAAATGCTCAAGCTGAATCTCCCTTGATTTGACAAAGGGAGCTGGTAGTAGAGCATTCTCCACAAGGGGCTCTCTCCCGTGAAACAAGCTTCTGCCCTTGATCTGAAACAGCCAGGGACTTCTGATATTTGGGCCAGACTGCAGGGCCCCATGTTTTTGCCTAAAAGGCGGAAGAATTTGGGGCCTAAAGGGGACTGCTGCCAATTGTTTAAGAGGGATGGTGATATGGTGAGCTCAGCATGATCTTCTGATTTCAGCTCTGCAGACATTTTCAGCTCTGTCATTTTGCTACGGAAAGCACTGCTAAGAAAATTAAATTAAGAGATATGGAGTAGGACTTGAAAAAATTGTCCAATGTAATATGGCTGTTGCCACAAGATGTGGGAGAGGAATACAAAAAGAAGAAAATAAATAATCAAGGAAAGTGTTTACAAACCAAGAAGAGAGAGAGAGAGAGAGAGAGAGAGAGAGATCGGGGGCCTTTTTTGGACCAATCTCATGCTTCTTCTTGTCTACAGGGTTCCAAGTGAAAAGTATTATGAAAGAGTAAATAGATACCTATAAGCATTTATATGTTCTGAATAAAGTCCAAATAAAGGCCTACAGCCTCAGATATTTCAGAGCTCAGGTGAATGCAGCGCCTCAATACTCCCCACTCCCAGGCATTTCCACTTTGGGCACCTTTGTATCTAAAAGCAGCCTCCAGAGTCCCTCTTTTCCTCCCTGCCCCTCCAGCTTCTTCTGTCTACAAGCATTGGTTGCTGCAGGTAAAACAATTACCACCAACTATTAGCATAACCTGGAAGCAAACACAATACAGCTTCTAGCTCGGTTCCTCTCCATTTCTCTCATGGGTAGATGTCTGTTCCTGGTCTCTTTTCCTTCTCGGTATCAATGTCTGTAAGGACATCAAGGAAGCCACCCATTTCCTCATACATGTTAAATAATCTGGGTCTGGAGTTTTTCAGGGTACCATACTGCAACCCACTAAATTGAATTTCAGCTCTCAGATCTAAGCAGAACATTATCTTATGGCCTTGGTATGTAATTGAATCCTTTTCCCTTCTAACTGAAGCAATTTCTCTGACTCTTGGAATCTCAAGATTTTAATAATTACTGCTCTTGGCCTTTGATCTGGAGCAAGTTTGGGCTATCACGTCTCATGTTTTCTTTCTATAGCAAAGTCTGAGACAGAATCCTCAACTGACAAAATTTCCTTAAGGAGGGAATTAATAAAAACAAGCATATTTCTATTTCCTTACCGCTGCTGGAAATACAATTATCTTTTCACTAAAGCAGTGAGTTCAAGCTTCCATGACCTCCATCTTCTCTCTAAGCCTTTTGCTAATCTTGAGCGTGTGAGTTGTTTCATTGTCTTCAGTTCATTCAGTTTGATTCTGCCTTTAAGTCTTTAAAAAGATTCTCTCTCTGCATATATTAATTTATTTCGGTGGGGAGTGCACTCCTTGAATCTGGTGAAAGCTCTGTTTAATGCTCTTCTGTTTACTGCAAAGCATTTACATCTCACCTCTCCTTACAGGTGCTGTTGTGCACAAGCTCAGTGCCAGCGACAGAGGAGAGGATCGTAAGAAAAGCAGTAATTTTCTGGACCAAACATTTTCAAACCTGGGTGACTAAAGTTAAATTCATAAATCCAGAATTAGGCACCTAAACAAATAGGCTGAATTTCAAAAATGTTGAGCAGCCTACAGATCCCCTACTGTCAAACTCGGTAGTTCTGCTATAAAATTTTAAAACACAAATAAAATTTAAGCATGAATATTAGATTTTCAAGGTACACAAGAACTTGTGTGTACTAATTCAAAGGCCATTTTTGAGAATTTGGCCTTGAAAGTTTTACCCATAAACACCTTAATGAAATAAACCCTGGAGATTAACAGAAAGTAAAAGAGAAGCTGCTGCCCTATAAATGTTTTTAAGATAGTAAGTAGTGATTAGGCAAACAGAAGCTATTGCCAGTGGAAACTATCCAAAGAAATATGTGTCTACATTCAGTGATGTCTTTAAAAATACAACAGTCATGAGAAATAAGATTACTGAACTACAAAGGTATAAATGAAAGAGAAGTATGATGCAAAGGAATACCTGAGACTGCTATGTTAGAGGTGTTATATTAACAAGAAAAGAGTTTATATCTGACAGAAGTAAGTACCTCATGGAGTAGAGAGTATGACCACTGTTGCAGCTGAAGTTGAGGACTAAAGGTAACATTTTCAAAAGCAGTTAGTTATTTTGAGTACTGACACCTTAAAGGGCCCCTTTTTTCCAAAAGCGCTGAAAATCAAGCTCCTTTAAGGTGTCACAAATGGGGCACCCAAAAGTTACTAGTCACGAAGCTAGATTTATTCATTTTTATTGTTATTTTGTTGTCTTGTTATTCTCAACCAATTAAAGTCATTATAGTCAATTAAGGCATGATTGGCATATCTGGATCTGGAAGCATATCAACATTTAGTCTTATTAGGTAAGGAGCTGAGGTCTATGAAAAGGCAGAATATTGCTCAGTTAGAAAACAAATTGTGATGACCTTGGTCTAAAATAGGGGGAATAGTCTGGAACTCAGGGAAAAGCACACATTTGCAAAAGCAATACAGGGTTGTGTCCTTAGTCCATGAAGTAACTGGCTGGGCAGGACAGAAGCCACTTGAGAGTGAGCAGCATGACAAAAGAGTAGACGCTAGTGTACATCAAGGTTCTAATCATCATCAACCCATTGCCAGATACTAGACTCCCATTAGGGTATTCATAAAAGGGAGAAGGAAACATATCCAAGTTTCAATACAGGGTTTGCAGGAAAATTAAATGTCACAGATAAAATGCTTAGGTTCAAATATACAGAAAATCTACTGTAGAGAAACTAAATGCATTTATAGAACCAATGTTCATTATCATCAATGCACTGTATTAATGCTATTACTCCGTAATAGTTCATTAGACAGGAAATTATTAGAGTTTTACCCATTTAAAGATACCCTCCTTATCTCAGCTGTCTTAGAGGAGGATTTTTTCCTGTGGATAGAATGTGTTTTCCTGTAGATCAAAATAGAATTCCATATTATGTTAAATCTTGACCATCCATTTTAATTGCTTGTTTCAGCTGCTTTCCCATTGTATCAAACCGACTGTTACTTTACAATTTTGACTTTTGAGCATTATTGACTATTTTGTTAATCTCTGCAGGTGCAGCAGCATCAGGCTTCCAAAAGAAAATCTGTTAGTATGAAAAAGCTGTTGCTGACCTATCATCCTCAGAAGCCAGATGAGGCCTTAGAGTCTTACTGGCAGCCTGTGTGAAAGAGATGAGAATTTCTGACCTACGCATTATACAGTGCACTGCAGCCTTGATTTCACCTAAATCTCACTGGAGTCGGGGGGGGGGGGGGATGTGATGGAGGGAGTGTCTCAGGAGATCTCATTGTTTTAAACATGAGAAACTAGACAATATGTTCGTCTCTGAAATAAAAATGTAAACACCGTGGTTCCTGCACCTTGGACATAAGTATTTTGCTTTATTAGAAGCTTGCAGACAGATTTTATATAGGCTTTAAAGCTGCCTCTGCTGTAGATGCACAGACTCCTATCCCATTTACCCTATCTTATTTAGCTATGGGCTTTATACAGCACCAATCATCACAGTATCTATGTGCTGAATACAGTTTAAGAGTAGCATGCATATGTCATGAACATACAGCTAAGGGTAGCATAAAATCGCTCCTTTATCTGTAAAGGGATAAGAAGCTCAAATAACCTGGTTGGCACCTGACCAAAAGGACCAATAAGGGGAGAAGATACTTTCAAATCTGTGGGGGAAGGTTTTTGTTTTGTGCTCTCTTTGTTGTTCTCTCCGGGACAGAGAGGGACCAGGGCAGGAAAGATACCTCTCCTAAAGCCATATCTGAAATAAGCATCTAAGATTACAAATTGTAAGTAATAGCAAGGAAATGCATTAAGTTATTTTTTGTTTTAGCTTGTGAATTCATAGAATCATAGAATATCAGGGTTGGAAGGGACCTCAGGAGGTCATCTTGTCCAACCTGCTGCTCAAAGCGGAACCACTCCCCAGACAGATTTTTGCCCCACATCCCTAAATGGCCTCCTCAAGAATTGAACTCACAACCCTGGGTTTAGCAGGCCAGTGCTCAGGCCACTGAGCTATCCTTCCCCTTGTCTCTATACTAAGAGGGAGGTTTAGTCCTGTTTTTTGTAACTTTAAGATTCTGCCTAGAGGGGAATCCTCTGTGTTTTAAATCTTATTACCCTGTACAATTATCTTCCATCCTGATTTTACAGAGGTGCTTCTTTTACTTTTTTCTTTTTTCTGCTTTTAAGAATCTGATTGGTTTTTAGTGTCTTAAAAACCCAAGGGTCTGGTCTGTGCTCACCTTGTTTACCTATTTGGGTGGTATATCATTCTCCAGCCTCCCCAGGAAAGGGGTAAGTGGCTTGGGAGGATATTTTGGGGAAACAGGAACTCCAAGTGGTCCTTTTCCTAAATCTTTGTCTAACTCACTTGGTGGTGGCAGCATATCATCCAAGGACAAGGAAGAATTTGTGCCTTGGGGAAGTTTTTAGCCTAAGCTGGTAGAAATAAGCTTAGGAGGTCTTTCATGTGGGTCCCCACATCTGTACCCTAGAGTTCAGAGTGGGGAGGGAACCCTGACAGCATATGTCATCTGAAATGGAACTTTGCTCTCACCATTCTAGAATTCAACAGCTTATAGTTGGAGAGACTTTCTGTTGGTTATTCTTGTTTG
The DNA here is from genome assembly GCF_027887155.1 of Malaclemys terrapin pileata. Lineage (NCBI taxonomy): Eukaryota > Metazoa > Chordata > Testudines > Emydidae > Malaclemys > Malaclemys terrapin. Next base: position 49,389,497 of record NC_071508.1, on the reverse strand, counting down.
TTTCCACTCTCCCTTCTTATTCTTCCTTCCCCATCTTTTTCATCTTCGATTATTCTGTGAAAGCTTCTCTGATAAGGTGAGTCATTCTGATCTTTTCCTGTAGGCTGTTCCACTGTCCTGGACCCAGCACTGAGTCTCTTAAGCTTTCTCATTCAAATCTGCCTCTTCTGGAGCAAAGGGCATACTGTTCATATGTGTTCTTAACTGACTGTATATGAGTCAGTTTCCTAAGTGTTAGCAAAGTTCTTGCTAACTCAGATCTGATAACTTTATATAGGAATTTGTCAAGTTATAAGATGCATGGCTTAGTGAAAAAATATTACTAGAGGAATGAGGCACCCCTACTGTTAATCTGCAAGGTGAAGACAGGCCTTGGAGAGCCTAGAGGAGAGAACTTGAGTGGCTGACAGACTGATGGTGTTAGGGAACTAACACCCAGTCACCATGGGCAAGGCTACCTTTCACTACAGGCGGGAAGGAGGTAACAAGATGACTCACAGTCCTGGATATTCCAAGAATCATCCCAGGACTTCTGGAATTTATTCCCTCAATCCTAACCTCCACCCCATGGTCCAGAATTCACAGAATTTGTTGACCTTCAAGCAAGCTGCAAGGCCCATCTGTTCAGTCACATTCCGGGGTTAGAAGTGCATGATGAGCCTGTTTGCTGGGAGGAGGGAATTTTTTGGATGTCATTTTGGTTATTCTCTATGCCCTGAAATTTACTCTCCTCATTTGCCCAAATTGGCTCGGATGTGTCAACCTTCAATGCATGCTACACAAACGCATCTATTTGATAGGGATCCTAGAGAGAGAGAGAGAAAGAGACTATGGGTAGAGAGGAGTTGCAGCTGTGTTTATCAGCTGGTTTTTGTGAGTAGAATTTGATCCTTTATGTTTTTGCTACATTTCACTGTCGATATTGATGGTTACAAAGAGAGAGCTTATGCATGTGTGATGCATGGCTAGAAAGAGTTAAACATCCTGCAAAATAAACAACCCTCAAAAGACAGGTGGGGAGATAATATTTGTGTTTTTGTGTATTTCCATATGTATGAGTAGGGTCGACAATGTAATCAATAGTCCCTGTCTATGCTGTATTCTGATACTTCAGAAATCAAAAGAACATCCTAGCATTTAAATGAATGGTAAACACGGGATATCTCTGTATTCATCTCTCTTTGAAATGTATAGCAAATAATCTGTGAATGGTGGAGGAACAAGCAAATTGTCTTATGTTACTTCTATAGCTAAGTACCGGTGATGGACCTCCTTCAAAGTCATCCTAATGACCTTTTGTTCCCGGAGGAACTCCCAACTTGTCAAAAGACATGAAATTTTACAAAAGATCCTTGGGTCCTGATTCTATCATCTCACATCTGCTTAGGCTTCATCAGGGGAAGTTTGAGTTACAAGACTGAGGTCCCAGTTGTGCTGGTACGCCCTGAATATGAGATTTGGACATTGGACTATAACCTATGAACTATTTCTAAAAGAACTCTTTGCAACTACAAAGCTCAGCATCTCTGCTATGAATCTGCACCTAAATGAATTGAACTCATGTCTGTACCTATATTGATCTTTTAACCATACACTCTCTCTTGTTTTTAAATAAATTTTAGTTTAGTTAATAAGAATTGCCTGTAGCATGTATTTGGGTAAGACCTGGAATATTCAATAACCTGGGCGGTAATGTGTCCAATCCTTTGGGATTGGTAGAACCTTTTCTTTTATATGATGAAATAAGATTTACAAAAATTTTCATCATATTTGATGTGGGTACGTGGATGGAGGCCTGAGGCTGGATCACTTTAAGTGAACTGTGTTGTTTGGACTTCTGAGTAACCAGTAAGGTAATAAAGAAGCTGTTTTATGCTGGCTCAGTAAAGTTTAGGATTGGAATATCCACCAGCTTTATGGGGATTGTCTGCCCCATTCTTCGCATTCACCCTAATTGAGTGACCATAGCTGGTCCCCACTGGGACCCCGGTCACAGCATGTAACATAAAATGCAATTTATAAGTAAAGTTAAGATATCTTAACTTAGGCATTAGAAACATACACAACATGGAAATCTTACCCTTTCTGCTAAAGAATTCACTCTTCTGGGTCTGTTTAATAAGCTACCCAGAGGGCCACACACATGATAATGATTATTCTTCTCTCTTATTAGAGGGCTTTTTATCCAGAGTTCTCAAAGCCCTTTCCAAAAATTAGAATGGACCATTAACCCCATTTTGGACAGTAGGTATAAATGATAACATCGAAGTTATAGCACAAGGATGTGGAAATTTCAGTGAGGATGCAGCAGCTACACACGCAGAGCATCAGCATGACCAAACATAAGCATATGCAACAGATTAAAAATTGTGATTAGCTGGCAAGGGTTAGAACTGGGGCACCTCTCTCATGGCAGCCACAGAGATCGATACTCCTGACCCATGTTACTGTCCCTCATATCCATACACTTATGTAAGAGAAGACGTAACCTTGCATTCTTTCCCAGATATAAATTTTTAATTGGCAGAATTCATTTTCACAGAACACACAGTAAGCAGCACTAACGGCTTTAAGGTCCTGCACCAGCCCTCCAAAGTCAATAGTGGATCAATCAACCAACAAACAGAGTGTCCATTTCTTCTGGAATAAAGCTAACCACCCTCCAAATATTTTCATTTATTTATTTAGATTTAAGCAACAATAAGAAAACATATAAGGGAAAGCTCTAGGCACCTCATCCATTAATTAAATTTTACAGTAACAAATTACGACCAAGCAGCAAAAATAATCATATACAAATAATAAATTAACTCAGTTGGCCAATAAATCAAAGCAGCATAATGATCACCAGGAACATACCCTCAGCCTTCCCCAGATTCAACTCTGCATTAGACCTATGTAGCTGAATGCTCTCTCCCCACTTTAATTCTGAATTGTTTAAAATCTTATGTTTCACACATACAAATATATTATATGCATACCTTTTAAATAGCATCAAAAACAACTGGGGACAGAAGGGCATTAGCTACTGTTTCCTGGCTTCCTATTTTGGGAGTCAATAGCGGGAATTTCATGTAGGCACTGTTGGCTTTTGGGCTCTACACAGCCTGTGAACGCTCAATAATTTGGGGGTATTTAATAAAAGCTGGGTTAATCTAACCTTTCAAGGTTCGCAGACCTTTTCTTTGGGGAGACGGCCTTGAAAAAAGTAAACAGACCTCACTTGGGTTGCAAGTTTGTCATTTCCTGAAGACCATGATCCCCACCCCCTACAATTGACCTTTGGCATCCACAGGCTGGAGACTTGAGAATAACCTCTTAAAAGTGAACAAAGAGCAGTTTTTCATGTTTCATTTTGTATTTTCCACCATTATTTGTACTGGAAATTCACTCTGCTTTCAGTGCAATAGTAGGCTCAACTAAAAGAGTTTTTAATTATGGAAAAGCTATGCACAAAGAATAATGGTACAAGAGAACAGTAGGATAAAAACTAGACTATTTGGGGACTCTCAGAGAAACAGAATCACTCTTTCTTTCTCTTATATTTGCAAATGCTCCTTTCCCCCTCCGTACAGCCATCATCTAATGCCCCTACCCCCAATATCTTCTTTCACCTTCCTCTCCAACCTCTATGCCAAGTACTCCAGGAAGGAGCACTCTGACGCTACCTCTGTTGAACTTCGTAACCCCAATGTTGCAATGCAGGAATTATGAATGCTCTTTAGAGAAATGCGACACTTAGAATCACACAGAACAGCTGAGACCTATCGCTCAGTTTTGTATTTTAAGGCTGGATTTACTGTAATTCTCTGCACATTCTGAACAATGCTTACAATCAAAGCTCTTAAAAAATAATATGAGGTGAATGAAGGGCAAAGCTGACAGGCACTCCCTGGCCATTCTGCAGCCACATGATGTTCATGTTCGCTCAAATTGCATTTACTGTTTTATCAGACTTTTCCTTTTGCATTTGACTTCTATGTACCTGTGGTCTCAGCATCACCAACTGAGAGCAAAGGACTGCACCAATTCTCCAGGCTTTTCCAACAGCAGGGCTCAGTTAATGCCAACTACCACTGCCAGCTCAGTAATGAAAGGTTGCTCTAATTCCTTCCCTCCAGATTTTCACTCTCTCAAGGGGGACAGGGAGGAGAACCCCCGCAGGGCAGGATCTACAAATCTGCCTCTGATTACAATTTTTGCAGCTGTGATTCCTGAATAAACCTATTAATCAAAGCACCATCTTTGCACAGCACGATCTATAATCTTGACATAAGTCACCTCTAAATTTTGGAATCAAATCACTTTTCCCCCCTCAAACACAGTTTCAGCACCAACCAGAGATCTAATAAAAACGTCACTGTGTGTAACAAAATGCACCTGGAATGCTCTCATTCACACACGCTAAAAGAGAACATATATTATGCCTAATCTTCAAAAGTTAGTCTCCATGTGTATACATGTACATCTGCAAATGTACTTTTTGTGAACTCTCCCCCATATTTATTATTATTAATTATTTATTTTACTTTAACGCCTAGGAGCCTCAGTCATAGAGTTGACCCCTGTTGTGCCTGGTGCTGCACAAACGCAAAACAAAAAAAGTGATCCTTTCCCAAAGAGCTTACAGTCGCAGTATAAAACAAGAAACAGGTGGATATAGACAGTGGGTACCTCAGAATGATAAAATCTAGCAGGTGACAGTGCACAAGAAGCATGCATACAGGCGTGTGCATGCTTCTTGTGCACTGTCACCTGCTAGATTTTATCATACAGGCGTGTGCATGTGTGAGTGTGCAAAAAACTGTGCAACACGCCCAAATGGAGGACAGGTTTGGAAATCATGCCCATAACACTAGTGACACAAATTATGCCAGTGATACCTTGCTAACTGGTGTTGAGGTTAACTATTACCCAACAGGTTTAAAAACTGATCAGCTATAATGCCCAAAGCTGCAGGCTAACTACTGGCATTAACTGGCATTGTGATCACTCCTTTTCATATGTCACTTGACATCTTGATTTTATAACACTTAGGAACAAGCACAGAAATAGCTTTTCTCTTTTCTAACTTTGCACCCCATTAGGAGGAGAGGTGGTTCGATGACAACCTGGAGCACTCTGCTCCCTCTGCAGGTGGTTCCATCTGGTCCCCACTCCACAGCAGGACTGCAGGTAAGATGACAGGAAAATTCAACTAATGCATATTAATGGTAGAATACTGCTCTGGTCTATGACCTCTTCTATGTTCCTGCTCTGCACTTGATGGAATGGTATACATTAAAAATTACAGAGCACGACAAGGAGGAAACAAATGGATTCACTTTGTGAAATGCTTCATTATACTGAACAAGCCAATGAGCTTTGAGAATTGTTATGTTAACGTGGGACTGCCCCAAGTCCTCTCACACTTGCAAAGGTTGTATACTTCCAGAGAAACCATCCAAGAGGCAGAAAGGAGAGAGACAAGGAGCTGCAGAGCTGTTCCCAAACTGATCTATTGGCAGAGCTGTTCCCAAACTGATCTATTGGCAGAGCTGTTCCCAAACTGCTCTAAATATAAGGGAATCCATCTAAATCTGCCTTGAAGTTCAGCCCGAAATTTCTTAGCTTATACATAAGCATATATGGCACAGTAAATAAAAAATTATTTTCACAAGTATCCCTTCAGGATATCTCAACTTTGGTATGAGGATATACTCTGTTATCCTTGGCAGATCCTCCCCCATAATAGCCACACTATGCTGCTTGCCCTCATTCTTAGAAATACTCCCTCCTTCAGGCAATACATCTAGGAGTCACATGCAGCTACAGAAACACTAATTTGCTAGCACTCTGTATCACTCGGAGAAGCACCAGACCCTACAGGAAGAACCATGGGGACACATTTTATTTTTTCAGCTGGCATGTTAATTTTGCAAGCCCTGTCAAGCCAACCAGTGATAATAAGAAGACATTGTTTGTGACAACTTATGGTGCTACATGGGAACATGCTCCCATCAGCTGTTGATGACGCACATCACTAAGATTATAGAAGCAATATTATGGTGGGGTGGGATGGAATATGGGCATTTCAGGGATGACAAGTAGCCACCGGTAGGCAAACACCAGCAAGTCCTCAATAAATACATAGAAAAAGCTAAAGCACCAGCAATTAAATGAGAGAGATACAGGGACAAATGCTAACCTGTGCTCTCGTAAGATCCTCACCAAGGTAGTATCACATGGCTCAAAAGTTAAAAGCATCAAGTTCTCTCTTCATTCCTAATCTGAGATGGTAAAATCTTGGAGAAAGGGGGGGAGAGAGAGAGAGAAAACGTGTGTGCATAAATTGAGAGAAATTCAAGTTGAAGAAAGGGGTTTATCACGTGAGCTCCATTATCATTCTTATTTAATCTTGCAGTGAGTTCCACAGGCTAAGCTCATCTTGTCTGAAGATTCTATCTCTAGTTCTCCCCTTCTTAGTCTTAGTTTCAAAGTTCTAGTGAAACACAGCTGTCATGAGAGATCACAGTCATGGAGGGAGAGGCAATTTCTCAGATAGACAGGGCCAAATCCCCCAGAGTCATTTGAATATCAGAACAAAGACCCTACATTGGACACTTCATATTTTGGGAAGCAAGTGCAGAGACCAGAGCACTAGGCTGCTGGGCTCAGGCAACTTGTGTCCCTAAGTGCATGGACTACTCAGTTTTGTACCAGTTAATGCTCTCAAGGCATTAAGCTTCTTTACTACATATAATGAAGTAAACAACTGAAGCTAGAGGTCACAATTTCCTGGTTGATTGTGTGACGATCTATGTGCAATAAGGTGAGGCACAGAGTTCAGGCCAGCCCCAGGTGTTTCCAGCCACAACAGTTTGGGTAATAGGATGTGATGGAGGAAGCAACTTCTTCTAAATGCTTCCTATTTCCTACCAGCATCATTTCTGTTTTGCCTGAGTTCAGCTTCAGCCAACTAGACTTGATCCAGATGCTGATTTTGACTAGGCATTGACAAAGCTGGGAGATGGTACCATTTACGCTTGATGCAAAGGAGAGATAGAGCTGATGGTTTCTTCAGTACTAGCCAGACTACTGCGTTCTGTAGGGTGGGAGGTAGGACTCCTTTCTTGAAAGAGGTGACCATCTGTTAGCAGAGGTCCCAGATATTCTCTACTCTCTTTCACCAGCCAGAAACAGAAAGGACCAGAGTCACAGGCTGTAGTGCTGATTGCTGTGAGTGTTTCCATGACTACTTCTAGTGTGAGTGGGGCAAATTTATGATGTTTTTCTTGTCCAGTGCTCAGCTTGCTTTTTCCTTTGCACATCAAGTCATCCTTGATGCAGAAGTTCCTAAAATGATAATTTCTCACAGCAAGAGATGCTAGGCTCTGAGGTTGAGTGCAGGCAATCTCTGTTTATTAAACTATTTAAGGTGTAGACATTTGTGCTGCGGTGACTTTGCTGCCTTCAAGCAATGGAAAAGTAGGGTTTTTTTGCAGCCACAGCATAGGTTTGAAAGAATTATTTGTGGTGAAGGGAGTCTGTCATGTCATCTGAGAACCATGAATGCTTTGGTGACAGTGTATCAACAGTGTTTGTCAGGGAGCAGTTATAGTGTTTCACTAGTTCTTTTACTCCTTCGCCTCTTGGCTGGGTAGAGTTTTGGAATTTAGTGGGGACCATGAGCCTTCCACCTTGAGCAGGGTATGGACAGATCAAAATAGGTGGTTCCTTATGTGCACATCCAGCCCAAGGAACCAGTCCAGAGATTGCCAGTGAGAAACCTAACATGGAAAGGTCAGATAGGAAGTTTGGTGCCATTGGATTGGAGATACTGACATATGGATATTGAAGACTCCCATGACAATAAGCCTCACAAATTTAATTGCCATGTCAGATATCATCTGTATCAGCTTCTCTGGAAAGCCTTTGACTTCTGAAGGCATACAGTTGAACAAGGTACCCAAGTTAGTCTGGTCTTCAGATGTGCAGATTAGCTGGATTTACATGAAGGATTTTGTTTGGAGGGAGCTATTCTCACATTTGAACTTTGGTAAAGACAAAAGAGCTATTCCAACTCCAGATTTGTCCTCTGGTGTGGCATATAACCCTAAAGTGAAGGGGCGATCTCAGTTAAACCAGCATACATCCAAAGTAACACCTATTTACACGTGTGTGTGCACTGCAGCTGAGATTGGAGTTGGGCTCATAATGTGACACTGATCAATGATGCAAGACCATTCACTTTCCTGTCTGAGATAATGTCTCTCAGAATTCAGACACTACAGTTCAGCCACACCCTGATAGAAAATAAATCTGATTATCAACCACAGTAACCCATTGGACAGAAATACAAAGATTTGTACATGAATGAAATGGAATGGCACATTCCTGAAAATATCTTGCTAGCTTTCTGTTGTAGCACAAATTGTTTTCACCCATCTTGCTGATGAAACGTCAGGAAATAATAAAGAATAGGGATTTTCAAAAATGTACTTTAAATAAATTAGCCCCTAATCCAATGTGAAAGTTAAAACCAACTCTAAATGTAATCACTATAAAACACTTATGATATAAAAGCAAGGCTTAGCTACTTCCCAAATTCACACTTTCTACAGTATGACCTTTACTTTAAGGAAGTTAGTGAAGCACATCAGCTATGGCACGTACACCAGTAATTCTTTGATAGGATAACGAGTCTTGTGGATAAGGGAGAACCTGTGGATGTGGTATACCTAGACTTTAGTAAGGCATTTGATAAGGTCTCGCATGATATTCTTATCGATAAACTAGGCAAATACAATTTAGAGGGGGCTACTATAAGGTGGGTGCATAACTGGCTGGATAACCGTACTCAGAGAGTTGTTATTAATGGTCCCCAATCCTGCTGGAAAGGCATAACAAGTGGGGTTCTGCAGGGGTCTGTTTTGGGACCGGCTCTGTTCAATATCTTCATTAACGACTTAGATATTGGCATAGAAAGTACGCTTATTAAGTTTGCAGATGATACCAAACTGGGAGGGATTGCAACTGCTTTGGAGGACAGGGTCAAAATTCAAAATTATCTGGACAAATTGGAGAAATGGTCTGAGGTAAACAGGATGAAGTTTAACAAAGACAAATGCAAAGTGCTCCACTTAGGAAGGAAAAATCAGTTTCACACATACAGAATGGGAGGAGACTGTCTAGGAAGGGATACGGCAGAAAGGGATCTAGAGGTTATAGTGGACCACAAGCTAAATATGAGTCAATAGTATGATGCTGTTGCAAAAAAAGCAAACATGATTCTGGGATGTATTAACAGGTGTGTTGTGAGCAAGACATGAGAAGTCATTCTTTCACTCTACTCTGCGCTGGTTAGGCCTCAACTGGAGTATTGTGTCCAGTTCTGGGCACCGCATTTCAAGAAAGATGTGGAGAAATTGGAGAGGGTCCAGAGAAGAGCAACAAGAATGATTAAAGGTCTTGAGAACATGACCTATGAAGGAAGGCTGAAAGAATTGGGTTTGTTTAGTTTGGAAAAGAGAAGACTGAGAGGGGACATGATAGCAGTTTTCAGGTATCTGAAAGGGTGTCATAAGGAGGAGGGAGAAAACTTGTTCACCTTAGCCTCTAAGGATAGAACAAGAAGCAATGGGCTTAAACTGCAGCAAGGGAGGTTTAGGTTGGACATTAGGAAAAAGTTCCTAACTGTCAGGGTGGTTAAACACTGGAATAAATTGCCTAGGGAGGTTGTGGAATCTCCATCTCTGGAGATATTTAAGAGTAGGTTAGATAAATGTCTATCAAAGATGGTCTAGACAGTATTTGGTCCTGCCATGAGGGCAGGGGCCTGGACTCGATGACCTCTCGAGGTCCCTTCCAGTCCTAGAATCTATGAATTTTTTTGGATGGGCCAGAACATTGCACTCTAGCTCTTAAAAATGGAGACAAAGAGAGTGTTCCTGCCGGAGCTCTCTACTGCATGCATAATGAACAGCTTCATGTCAATGAGTGTTTTTTGCTAGCAAGAGACTAGTCTCATATACGTATGCAGTGAGCAGATCATGATTTGTCATTTACTCCTGGCCCCTATGATGAGTTAGAAGGGATGGGTTGTGTGGGAGGACTGGGGTGTGGACAGGGAGACTGGAATGACTTAAGTTTACAAAAAGTGATGCTTTTGCCATGTTCAGAATTCCACAAAGAAAAATTAAGCTTCCTTCATTTTAGTGCCAAAGGAAAAACAGTAACATTGATGTTCTCATTAAGACTGCTGCTTTAAGAATACTGAATTAGATGGGAGCAGCTGACAGGACACATATTGTATACATGATTATGGGGCTTAATCCAAAGGCCATTGAAGTCAGTGAGAATATTTCCATTGCAATGACTTCAATAGGTTTTGGATCAATCCCACTAGGAACAGCGTTTTTTAAATGAATTTCAAATGCCTGACCACTGAAATGGCTCGCTTTTCAGTCGAGGAATGTAAGGGTTAATAGGGAGCAGGTCATGTAAGTGGAAAATTACTATTACTATACACGAAGCATTGATGTCAAATTATCTGATAAGAAGAGGGTTTTCATTATTAAGGACAACACTGCAAGTATATTGTATGTCCCACTTGCCACCTTAAGATAAAGCCCAGATATCTGGAACTTATAGCAATGGAAATGACCTTTCATGACAGTGATGCATGCTCCATCTTACTTTGATTACACAATTATGTAATAATAAAATATTTTGCTATATGTTATCCAAAGATCTCAAAGTCTTTTACAAGCATGAATGAATTAAATTTCATAATATCCCTACACAGTAGGTACAATATTAAACCTATTTTGCAAACGAGGAAAATGAAGGCACAGTAGAAGTTTGTGTGATTTATCCAAGGCCACACACTGACTCCTCTGCAGCCAGGACTAGAACCCCTGGTGAACACAGGTGAAGTAACCTGACACTCTTTAAGCAGGCTGCTGAACACCACAGCAAACATAGCCAGATTGTTCTTCCTCTCAAAGAGAAAACTGAAATTTCCATAGAATCAAGCTGATGGCATTAGCCAGTTCCACACATTGAAAAGAGGATGCTAGCCCTCACCTGCATGGTCCGCAGAGAATAAATGAATACCAGAGACAAGTACATGGAATATGTGAAAACCTGCCAGTGTCGTAAAAATGGAGCATTGCCTGTCATATGCACTGTACAACAGTGCTTAAAATGACTCACGTCATCTAGCTCTCTAGTGGTTTTCCCTCCCACAAATCCCTAAGAAAGTATTTACCTAGTTTCTTTCTTCATTACAGCCCGAGAAATCACAGTGGTTTTCTTGTGATTGTTTCACAATGAAAAATTCAAACGTTGATCATGTGACAATGTTTAATCTGGTTTCCCCACCTCAGAGCTGCTGTATAATAAGAGGAAACAAACCCCATGAGTTAAGGAGAAGACTGTTCATTTATCAGTCTGTACTACTGCATTCCCTGACCTATTTTATTACTAAAAATAGTCCTTCTTAGGTCACTGCTGCAAATTGAATTCTGCTGCTTCATTGCCCATTGCAGTCTCACAGAGCTGCATGCTGCCTACACATAAAACACTAAGTAAATTAACTAATTCATTACCAATCATGTGCAAGCTGGTCTTCTCACGAGGACAGAGAAATCATAACAGGCATTTGGCTTAAGATCAGTGTTTTCTGCAAACTATGTTTGCGCATCCAAATCCAACTATCCTATTTAATATCATGTAGAGGGCTGTAAAGCATTACGAGCAATTGAAAGCTGGGATTCTTGTTTGCTAGATTTACAGCTATGTTTCTCAATATTTTTCTTAGAAAACATGTTTGCAAGTGAATCTAGTTCTTGGAGAAGTGCTGGATTGATAGTCCGGAACACTGTAGACTTTTATTAACAGAACAGCTACCATTAGTGACAGTGAAAACTTCCTCATCATGCCCTACTAATATACCTCAACTCCTCCTTCTGCAGTCTAGAGGGACCAACTCTAAGGAATACGGCCCTGCTGTGGCCCAAGTTAAAGGGGTCTCCTCAAATCAGAGCACTGAGAGTCTGTATTATGATACACAACTACATGCACTGCACGAGCATCACACATCACAGAGTGAAATTCCAAAAGACTGCCCCAACAAACACCAATGCATTGTTTTCACCCCGAGTTGCGCATGGATTTTCCAGGGACAGGATCTTCTTCAGTTGTCATAAAGTTGGGTAGGAATCTGGAAGGGATATTATTAATTTATATTACAATAGCACCTAGAGGTCTTAGCCAAGATCAAGGCCACTTTGTGCTAAGTACTATATAAACACATCCCAAAGAGCTTGCATTCTAAACAGACCAGACAAAGGGGAAACAGGTACAGAGAGGTACCACAACTGCCCAAGGTCACACAGCAGGTCAGTGACAGAGACAGAAATAGAATCCAGGTCAGATCTCCTGACCCTCAATCCAGTGCCCTATCCAGTAGATCACGCTAGCTCATCTTCCAAAGACATTACAAGGATGAGGTTAATTCAGTATGTCTATTTGATCCGTTAGCTTTCTGCGGAGACAGTTAGTGCTAGTTTGTTTTTTTTTATTAAGGAGACACCAGTCCACAAGGAACTGGATTGAGACTGTTGACTCATTTGACAAAGACCTTGGAAAAGCAACCAAATGATAATGATTTTCAGTTACTGTCCACATCTTCCCTCCCTCCCCCCCATGCTTAAAAGACTGGCACATTTGTTTTGTTCACTGGACTGGAAATGAACTGGTTATTTAGAGATGAAAGTCACTGAATAAATAAATAATAATTGAGAATATAGAGTTCCATTACCAATCCCATGAGGGTAAAATACCAGTTCAAGTCTCATCTTTAATCTGATCAATCATGACATAAAGCATTTATGCTAGGGCTATGCAGATGGTAAATAGCTTGGTTAATCCAAGTTGCTGATACTTGATTGCAGAGTCAAGTTTCTTGCTGTGAAAACATTTTCTTATTACTTTGAGGATAATGTCACTTGGATCTGGCTGAACTACTTTACTGTCAGCTAGAAAGACTGATGTATTCAGGGGACAAAACGTGACATTCACTTGCCTGAGTTTCAGCTGGTATCTGTCACTGAGATGCTGGAGGTGCCTCACAGGTCAGAACCTGTGAGCTGAATCCACACCCTCCCCCAGATGGTAAAAGTTAACTGAAAAGTGCTAGGCCCATTGTTGGTGGAAGGAAGAACCACAAAGAGGGGAAGCATTGCCTCTTAAGGAAGGTATGTGAGGTCTCTGCTCAAGAAAGCAAGACATTTAGTATCACTGACTAGTATGTAATTTCCCATTTTTTGGAAAGGTCAAGGAGAAGGGTGTGGCTGAGCAGCTCTGGGGGAGTTTTGAATACTCAGACATCCTTCACTCATCATCCAGTCAAGCTGCAGACCTAGGTATAGAACAGAAACCGTATTGGTTCATCTCCTTCTAGTGATGGATAAAGATCTACTATCTCCTCTGATTTTTTAAAGGGACTGTCCATGAATTTCATAACCCATCCTCTTGGTGATTTTCAAGACCTACCTACCTCTTGTAACACTTTTTAACACAAACAAACATGCAAAATTAATGATCCCACCTACCCACCCACAATGTATTACATAATTTATAGACAGCCCCTTAGAACTATTAGCTGCCTTTGATAGCATTGACCATGGGGTATTGTTGGTACACCTGAGGTGCTTAGCATGTGTATACAAAGTTGCTCTTCAGTGGCTATGTTCTTCTCTAAGATGACTGGGAGGTTATTGTTGGACAATAAATAGGTCCTCCATTTAGGATCAGAGACAGTTGATCTTAAATTCTAAGGCTTTGATTTTCAAGCCTATCTAAGGAATTGGGACACGGAGTTCTCATTACTTTTTAGGGGAATGGGGCATACAAACCCTTCGAGTGTTGTTGAAAATCTCAGTCCAAATAAATATTTCACTCAATACAATGTTATTCTTTCAAACCCTTAGCATCTGTGAGATAGTATTGTGTTAACTGAACATTTGTTTTACGTGATCAAAAACAGTTAAGCTAGAATAGCGTTTAAATTCATTTAGTGTAATTAAAATTAAAGATATACTTATTCATCCTATAGCTCTGAAGTCTGCCACCTTTACTCACACTTTACTCCATTAGAAGTCCCATTTGAATCAAGAAACCTACTCAAAAAATGAGATACTCTTAAAATGATTTGAGACCATAATTGCCTGCAGCTCATACAGTAGATAAACAGATCAGACAACTAATTGGAGTGTGTGACCCTAAGCAACCAAGTATTCACATCCTATACTCTACTGTAATAATCTTTGTATGAAATATGTCTTGTGGGGTATCATTTGAAAACTAATAACTCACTGCTCATTAATATTCTTGCATAATGTATATACACACGATGTATTAATAGTTATGGATAAACGCTGGAATTATTACTAAAGCATGTTTAAACCAGGCATGTCAGAGGGAGCTGGTAAACAGGTTTGCCCTTGACAAAGGAATGTGTATTTGCATCTCTGGCTAGCCTGGTCATCAGGCAGAGACAATGGAGGTCCAATTTTATATATAAGGTAAATAAAGCCATCAAACAAAGAAGTGGGGAAGGAGACAGCATGGTATCTACCCACTCAGCAGGAGAGAGATGCTTAATCTGAGTTTTACTTTTCAAAAAATACATTGCAATAGTTTACTGGTCCATAAAGACAGAGGGGGCTGAGCCTCAAGTGATTTGCAATTGAATCAACTGATAGTATACAATATTACTGTGTTATAAAAGTGTATAGAGTGAGGCCTTTTCTGAAAGCTAATGGCACTCTGGTGATTAATGCCACTGTGAAATGTACGTATTAATACTATATGATGAAATATGGATACCTAATGACATTATGCTTTAATGTCTGTGGCCAAACAGTGAGAAACAGGTTCCCTCCCAGATAGGAGAGAAGGTAGCTATCTACCTGTCTCCAGTGAAATTAAGCAAGGTGTGACCAAAAACAATGAAAGCCCCATTTACACAGAAATCAGCAGGGGGTTGGGAAGTCTACAGGACGGAAAGAATATCATGAGGGCATCCTAACTGTGTGATTTGCTTAATGACTTCTTTGTTTAAGTCATTACGGTGCTTAATGACTTCTTTGTTTCGGTTTTCACCAAGAAGATTGGTGGTGATTGGACATCTAACATAGTGGATACCAGTGAAAATGAGGTAGGATCAGAAGAGGCTAAAATAGGGAAAGGAAAAGTTAAAAATTACTTAGACAAATTAGATATCTTCACCAGGGCCTGATTAAATGCATCCCAGAATATTTAAGGAGCTGACTGAGGAGATATCTGAGCCATTAGCAATAAAAGTCGGAAGACTGGAGAGATTCCAGAAGACTGGAAAAGAGCAAATATAGTGCCAATCTATAAAAAGGGAAATAAGGGCAACCCGGGGAATTACAGACCAGTCATCTTAACTTCTGTACCCGGAAAGATAATGGAGCAAATAATTAAGCAACTTATTTTCAAACATCTAGAAGATAATAAGGTGATAAGTGACAGTCAGCATGGATTTGTCAAACTAACCTGATACCTTTCTTTGACAGGATAACAAGCCTTGTGGATAGGGGGAAGCGGTAGATGTGGTATATTTTGACTTTAATGTAAAGCTTTTGATACTGTCTCACATGACCTTCTCATAAACAAACTAGGGAAATACAACCTAGATGGAGCTACTATAAGGTGGGTGAAAAACTGGTTGGAAAACCATTCCCAGAGAGTAGTTATCAGTGGTTCACAGTCATGCTGGAAGGGCATAACGAGTGGGGTCCCACAGGGATCAATTCTGGGTCCGGTTTTGTTCAATATCTTCATCAATGATTTAGATAATGGCATAGAGAGTACACTTATAAAGTTTGCGGATGATACCAAGCCGGGAGGGGTTGCAAGTGCTTTAGAGAATAGGATGAAAATTCAAAATGATTTGGACAAACTGGAGAAATGGTCTGAAGTAAACAGGATGAAATTCAATAAGGATAAATGCAAAGTACTCCACTTAGAAAGGAACAATCAGTTGCACACACACAAAATGGGAAATGACTGCCTAGGAAGGGGTACTGCAGAAAGGGATCTGGGGGTCATTTTGGATCACAAGCTAAAAAATGAGTCAACAGTGTAACACTGTTGCCAAAAAAGCTAACTTCATTCTGGGATGTACTAGCAGGATTGTTGTAAACAAGAAATGAGAAGTAATTCTTCTGCTCTACACCACACTGATTAGGCCTCAACTGGAGTATTGTGTCGAGTTCTGGATGCCACATTTCAGGAAGGATTTGGATAAATTGGAGAGAATCCAGAGAAGAGCAACAAAAATGATTAAAGGTCTAGAAAACATGACCTATAAGGGGAGATTGAAAAAAATTGGGTTTGTTTAGTTTGGAAAAGAGAAGACTGAGAGGGGACATGATAACAGTTTTCAAGTACATAAAAGGTTGCCACAAGGAGGAGGGAAAAAATTGTATTTCTTAACCTCTGAGAATAGGATAAGAAGCAATAGGCTTAAATTGCAGCAAGGGAGGTTTAGGCTGGACATTAGGAAAAATTTCCTAACTGTCACGGTGGTTAAACACTGTAATAAATTGCCCAGGGAGGTTGTGGAATCTCCATCACTGGAGACTTCTAAGAGCAGGTTAGACAAACACCTGTCACAGATGGTCTAGATAATACTTAGTCCTGCCACGAGTGCAGGGGACTGGGCTAGATGACCTTTCATGGTCCCTTCCAGTCCTATGGTTCTATGATTTCACTTTTATTTTTTTGTATCCCTTTCTAACTTTATTCCTTGTACTTGGCATCACTTAACCTAGGTCCTATTGTTAATAAATTTGTTTTATTTTTCCTATAAATGAACTCAGTGCTGTGTTTAAATTGAAGGATGTATTTACCCCAGTTAAGTTAATAAGCTGTGATGTGTTTTTGTGTCTTAAGAAGAACAAACAAACCTCATTATTTCTCTGAACTATCCTGGAGAGGGTTGAATACTGCGGAACACCCAGCACAGGGGAAATTCAGGTCTGGAAGTGCGTTGGGGTCACCCTGAAGGTTGGCACCAAGGCTGTTGGAGCCAGAGGGGAGATGTAGACAGGCTGTTCGGGTCAGAGCTGCTGAACCAGAGCTGTCTAGCACACAGACACGTCAGACTGTGAGCTGCATGCTTGTAGGCCAGTTGTGAGCATCCCAGGCTGGGAGCTACAGTAGCAAAGCATTGTGAAGCACTCAGGGTTACAGGGTAAGAGGTGAGACAACCCCTCACTCTTCTGAATTGCACCCCAAGCCCAATCACAGAGTGCTAGTCAAAAGTATCAATGAGATACTTGGCAGCAATACTAAACCACACCAGTGATCAAAACAAATAGAAAAGAGCTTCCTGACATTCCTTTATAAACTCGAAGTGCGAAAATAATGGATTACATCTGTGCCAATTCCCCTAATGAAGGGCACAGCCGGGTTATTCCTACAGTAAGTTGCTTGGATGTACCCAAACTTTCGTGACCTAGAGTCATATCATCTACTTCATATCTTTGCATACCCTTTCACTCCAAATTGGTGCAAGCCCATGACAATAAGTATTTGCCTTATAATGAAAAAAAGTAAAAGAACACCTGGCTTGTGAAGCGCTCCAGCATCCTAAGCCCCAATTAAATTGTTCTTTAAAAGTAATTGAGATAAAAGCTGTGTGGCTCTTCCAAGTAACTGGGATTTATTTTCTGACTGTTGCAAGTAAATACGAGAGCTATGGAGACAGGAATGCCTGCTACTGCCTGGATATTTCAGGAATGTGTAGGGGTGGACAGAGTGGGAAATATGTAGTCCAATGAGGTAATATGGTACAAACCAGAAAATTAGAATAAACAGAGCAAAAAGAAAGAAATCAGATTCTGTTTTTTAAAAAAAGTTTCATTCAAACCCGCATAAAAAAAACATTTAAAGCTCCTCTCTGCATGTTTAGGCCCTGAGTCTATAAGTTACTCTACATGGATGGACCCATGTACCAAGGCAGAGCTGCAGGATCAGGGGTTTTGTGTTCCAGATGCTCCAAAACCATTGCTTTTTGCAGGTCATCCATTAAGTCCACCTCAGTCTGGGGCACTCAGCTGCCTACTAAATAAACTGGCACATCTTTGCTTCTAACATAGCAGATTAAGGGTTAGATTTACAAAGGTATTTAGGCACCTAATGATGTAAATCCCACTGAGCACCTCAGAGAGTTAGGCAGTTATGTCCCATTGAAAGTCACCCACTGGGCACGTCTGTAAATAGGCACCTACCCGCACCTTTGAGTGCTGAATACCTTTAAAATCTGGTTCCAAGCTGATATGGCACACTAAATGCTGTGCAAGATGGGATCTGTAGATTTCCTATTTTATTGATTAATTTGTGAAAAGATAGGTAGGGCTGGGGGGCAGGGGGGCTATTACAGATAATAGGAAGCTAGCTGCTCCATATGACCAAAATAAGAAAGTGAAAGCTGTTGGAGAAAGAAGACTCCTGTCACCACTTTTTCCTTCATCTTTAAAAAAGATTTATCTGACTATCACGAAGCCCGTGTTTCACGAAACAGAATATACAGACTAATGTATGGAACACTTATATCGCATTCACACTTGCTTAAAAAAAAAAAAGACTTCCAACCTACTTTGGGCTTTAAACACCTGCAGGCAAATGTGAAATCAACAATGCCCAACCCTCCCCCTTCTATATGCTCTCTCATACTAAAGCTATCCGTACATCCTAGTTAAGTGAAGATATTTTTGTGATCTATTTTCTCACATTTCCTAACACATATGAGAATGTATCTGAATGATACAGATGTTAAGTCATCAGTTGCTGATTTATAATCTATCTGGCTGTACATACACTAATTCCCGTAAGTTTTCAGCAGCTGCAGAATTAAAAATACTGGTCCATAGACAAAACATTGCTGAAGACTAGACTAAAAACCATCTTTGTATTACCTTTGATTTCATACTGTGCTGATAATAGCTTCGTTGTTGACAAGCTTGGGCTTTGGAAGGAACACTAATGAGGAAATGGACAGGACTGTAAAGGCAGAAGAGGAATGTTCTAAAAAGGGAATCAGAAGAGTACCCTGCTCTTTCTTTATATGGGAAATCTGAATAGCCATGAGAGAAATGATGTGACTGTTGAACCCTTTAGGCTGAATTCTTTGTTAAATATAAGCAGAGATGATTTAAAAGAGCATTTTCAACTTCTTCATACAGTATTTGTTTAAATATGATTAAATTTCTTGATTAAATTAGGCCACTTTATAGCTTATCAAAATCGTAAACCAAATATCTCATTTAATGAATAAAACAGTGGCAGACTTTAAAAAGACATCATTAATAATGAATGGAATACTATTGTATAATTTACCTTGTTCCTTTTAGTAACAGCACATCAAATTCAGAAATTTACGAGGTATTTTCAGTTCACTGAAAAGAAACCTTCCACAAGAGTAAGTGAAGTTGAATTCTATCTTGTGTGGCAGCTGTATTACCTATGCACCAAAACTGGCAAAATGCATATATTTCCCCTCATATACTGTCTTTGAACCTCCAGAAACATATCCTGTTTTTGTCACTGAGGGGGAATCCACCATAACCTTGGTAAATTGTTCTAATGGTTAATTACCCTCACCTGTTAAAAATGTATACTTTATTTACAGTCTAAATTTGTCTAACTTCAACTTCCAGCCACTGGATCTTGTTACAGACCTTTGTCTGCTACACTGAAAAGTGCATTATCAAATATTTTTTCTTAATGTAGTCACCTCTCAACCTTCTCTGTGTTCAGCTAAATAGATCAAGCTCCTTGAGCCTATCACTACGAGGCATGTCGTCCAGTGCTTGAATCATTCTCACGGTTGTTCTCTGAGCCTTCTCCAATTTTTCCAACTTCCTTCCTGAGAACATCTGAACTGGACGCAGTATTCCAGCAGTGGTTACACCAGTGCCAATTGCAGAGGTAAAATAGCCTCCCAACTCCTACTTGATATTCCCCTTTTTCCCCCACAGCATTGCACTGGAGGCTCATGTTCAACTGATTATCCCAACCTGACCCCAAAATCTTTTTTGGAGTCACTGCTTTCCAGGATGGATTCCCCCATTCTGTAAAAATGGCCTACATTCTTTCCTTTTAGATGTATAACTTTACATTTGGCCATATTAAAGTGCATACTGTTTGCTTGCACACAGTTTACCAAGTGATCCAGATCTCTCTGTATTAGTGATCTGTCCTCTTTATTATTTACTAGTCCCCCAATCTTGGTGCCATCTGCAAACTTTATTAGTCATGATTTTGTGTGTTCTTCCAGCTCATTGGTAAAAAAAGGTTAAATAGTGTAGGGCCAAGAACCAATCCCCGCTTGATGTTGATTCTCCATGATTTTTTGAAGCAAAGCACATCCACAAAGAGCCCAAGTAAACAGGCTATGTACAGTGCTGCTGTCAGGACTCAGAATCCTCTCCCTGCCTACCTATAGGTCATTATTGTACCTGATGGGTCACAAGTAGCTTCTGCACCCACTGCATTAGAATCATAGAATCTCAGGGTTGGAAGGAACCTCAGGAGGTCATCTAGTCCAACCCCCTACTCAAAGCAGGACCAATCCCCAACTAAATCCCCAAATGGCTCCCTCAAGGATTGAACTCACAACCCTGGGTTTAGCAGGCCAATGATCAAACCACTGAGCTATCCCTCCTCCCACTAACAGCCTCTCAAAGTGGCAGCTTTGATTAAGTCACATAGTTGTGCACCACCCACTGGCTCTGTGGAATGAAAGATGCAACCAAAACACTCCGATGCATCGGAACTGCATGGGAATCCACTGCCATTCAGACACTATGCTCCAAGGATGGTGCAGAGGCTGGGATGTGGGCCTCATCAACAGAGAAAAATAAAGATATGGCTAAAATGTTGCTTTCCGCAGCCACTTGTGAATAGAGAATTCTTCCATCATAACCTACTGCATCTTTTTATTTCCCTAATTACACTTTTAAATATACAGCTGTACCTTTAAAAACTTATAAGCAGCAGAGAGAATGAGGAGAAGGAAGAAATAGTTTTAACGACAGATCCATTGGTATGAGCTCAGAAGGAAAAAATCATACCAATTTAAGGCCAGTTCTTCCTTGAGGTAAACACTTTTTTTTTTGGCCTAGTTAGATTTTTTGATAGTTACACACCAGTCTGACTACCATGTAGACAATAAATTATAGTGAAGATTCTTAAGAGCATTATAGAGAATGACTAAGACTCATGTAGGCTGTTTAAGTCCTCATATAAATGTGCATTACTCTCGGGGTTATAAACTGCATGCTGGAAGCCTCAATATGTCACTTCAGTTATTTGTCGTAACTCTGGTGAAGATGCATGAAGCATCTGCCTCTTGGAAATTATATATACTGGCTCTCTACCCAAAACAGCTATAGCATTTGCACAAAGCATAGATAAACAACAGATTCTAAAAACATGTATATATCTCCCACTTTTTGTTTAATTGTGAGGTTTCTATTTGAAACTCACATGATAAAGATGAGGAGAGAGAAAATTTGGTAGGAATGGTTATGTCACATCTGAATTCCTTTGCTGATCTGTCGGAATAAAGAAGTACAATCGATGCTTTTGTAACCAATTCCCTTTTCTTCCTTTTTGTGTTCTGAACAAACTCAGTGATGATGTTGGAGGATTGGCGCATGCTGGAGGCTGAAGCCTTTAACTTATCCACAGGCCACTGCTTCTTTTATGCAGTGTAAACCTGCAGTACCCTGGATAAATTTCCACTAATCTGGATGATTACAGGCTCCATGCTTCTCCTATCTGGGCCAACTAGCATAAGACAACCAATCATTTAGTCTGGTAATGTGAACAAACAAACCAATCAACAAAAACACGTAAGAGCAAAGCTGATCCAATCCCCAAACTGGTTTTGTTTGATCAAAATGATAATCTAGCAGAATGTTCTGTGTAAAATGCCAGCCAGGGTCTGGAAAGAGAAACCACAAAGGATACTGACAAGGAAGATATGATCAACTCTCTGATGGTGGAATCAAAGCAATGCTAATTAAAATAAAGAAGACCCTCTGGAAAACATGAGGACACAAACAGGAAGATGATACATTCAGAAGGGGCTGAAAAGATGAGTTTTACCACTTACCACTATACCTCACAAAAATATTAGACTCAGATTGTTTACCATCCAGCCCAACAGCTCTGCAGGCATTTAACTGACTAGAGAAAACTGAACAAGTAACCACCCTTATTAGCCAATCTCCTGTTTTAAAGGCTACCCCAGATTATATATCAAGGTACTGAGCACAGTTCTGCTTCACCTTTATTAGAGGTTGCTACTTCCTTATCACAAGCAATTTTTGTCAGTTTGAATAGTTGCTTAGAATAGGCTTTGTGGTCACTTCACCATTACTCTTTGGTTTTCCCAAGGCAAAAGGTACTAAACCCTATCTTTTTCATAATGAACCACAGTTAAACATAACTTGAAGCATCATCAAAGATGAATATGTAACATTCATTATGGCAAGACAGTGGCATGATGGAATAATTTTAGTGCTGATGATAATTCACAGCCATGAAAATACTCATGAAATATTTTCCTTGATTCTTTATATTTACAGCTCTCTTCTGATTAAAAATGCAACCAAATTCCACTTTAATATACACATTGGCAACAAAATTATGTTACTATACCAAAATCATACTTTAGGGGTACCAATTGACAGTGATTTAAATTCCATTAAAAAAGAACTTTAATAAGATATAAGTGCTGTAATCTCCTGGTGCTTGCCCTCTGTCCAGGGGTGGATTTCTCAGCAGCAAAGCTAGAAACTGTTACTATACACTACTAGAAAGATGAGGATCCGTTTCTTTCTAGTGTAGAGAAGTTCTTGTGCCAGAACCCGTCGCATTCCAGCTGCTTTGCACAGTTAGGCAAGTGGCAGAAAACATTGATTTGGTTGACTTAATGTGTATCCTCTCTACACACAGGCAAATCGTATATAATTTGAAAGCTTATTATGTCTACTTTAAGATGAGGTATGATGTGGAGCTGTCAAGTGGTTCCATTACCACAGAAATGAGGATAAACAATGACACCCCATCAGCACAATAAAATGACTACTTTGAAATATTTGCATTCATTTCTGTTAGTGACTATATTGTCTCAAGACACAAAATTTGATTTCTTTGTGACCTCAAAGCATCACAACAACCATCTAAAGGATAAAACAAAATCAAATAATAAATTTGTACAGGTATCACTGAAATGTAATAGCACAGGTGACATTTCTAGTCAACAACATTATCATCATCTTGTTCTCTATCGGGAGTGTGTGGGTTACTACAGTCTTCATTGTCTTGGCATGTACACAGTTCTCTGCAGGGAACCTTGTTCTGACTACAGACATAGTTGATTGTGCATTGACCCCTACTGGTAGAGATATAAATAAGGTCTTGTAGAAGCTCAAACGCCACTGGGCCCTTGAAGAACACAGGAAGTAGTTCATCATCCTTATTTTTCCATCCATGTTGCCATGATGATCCAACGTCTGGGTTACCCATGTGCAAAGATATCCAGATCTTTGTTTGCCAAGATACTCTTTTGACATGCTCTTCAAAACTGTCCCATGTGGGAGTTTGGCCAATGACTTGTCCTTTTTGATGGCCAGATTGAGGCACAAGCAATTCAGGTCCTTTTCTTTCTTGCTCTAGTCATATAGCACCATTACCAACTTCCTTGCAGCAGAAATTGTGGTTTATCCATCACTCTCTCCCAATTTGGCAAGATATCTGAGGTGGAAAGCTCCCTTTGTTTTGACAAAATTAAAACTGATTTTATTCCCAATACTAAATACGGATGACACAGAGTCACACCCTGTTAATGTGTGTACAGCATGAAATATGTTGCAGAAGTCAGGAGTGAGTGCATCACAAATCGCATGCGCAGGTATGCAGCGACCAGTTGTGCTGGTAATGGTGCCTGTTTCAATACACGTTATCTAGTGAACAGCATGGACCTAAACATCTGTATCAGGTGACATAATCACTATGGTTCCTTTAACACCAAGAGACCCAAAAGCCATACTGGCACATACACCATGCAGAAGCATCCTTGTGTCCACTGCCTCTTGAGTCTTGGGCTTCTTCAACATCTCTACTGGTGATGGACTTTGTACTTCACCACTGGAAACGCCTCCTTACAGGAGGCGTGTTTGTGTTGGGTGTGCTCCTACATGGTCAGGTGCATTTTGAACCATATGTTCACAGAGAAATTTGCAAATGACTGCTAGCTGGATGCCACGGTTAGAAACTTTTTCCCTGGAGGCAGACGGTGTCCTCCAATCACCTGGCATTTCTTGCATCCAGCCTTACATCCTGTCTGGTGCTGGCTTTCTGCAGTTTTCACAGGGTTACAATTGTCATATCTGTCAAAGTCTTTGATTACAGACTTAGTTTTGTCAAATCTTTTTAGGACCTTTCTGAAATACTCAGCAGCCAGTTCATCAAATGTGTGGAATTTGACCCCAGACACCATTTGTATGACAGTCAGGGAACCTTTGATGTACACTGTGGTTTCTTTGTTGCATGCTCTTAGTTCATGGATTCTTTCAGCTTGAGCTCCCAGCTGGTGCCCTAATTCAGCTTTGTCTCTTCTTCTCATTGTTCCATCAGCATGGAAGAGGGACATAGGTACAGATCCTATTGGGTGACTAAGAACAGTTGTTATTGAAATATCATCTCTGCATCTTGCTAAGGACAGGGCTCTGTGGAAAACAATTTCTGGACTGATAGATGCTGTGATTGTCCCTCACTTGCCAGACTTAAATTTGGTCTTCTTGGCTATGTCAGCAAATGTTTTGATGCCAGATTTCTTGACTGGCCTAAAGAAGCACTGTGTCTCATCAGAATCAAGTGCGTCTCTCTCAAATCTCTCCATTTGTGCTTCACCAACATCTGCTACGTTCAGTAGAGATTCTTGTACATCTGATATTACATGCAGTCCAACACATATGTTGATTAGCACCTCTGGATGTGCTACTGGGTCAAACTGGTTTGTCATATTGTTGATGACATCGTTGGTAAGACCTGGGACATGCTCTTTATCCCTTTCCAGTGCAGAGACAATGACTTGTTTGTGGACTTCTTCTTTGCTACTTCTTATTAGGCCACTTCTTTCTCTCATCGCATTTGCATATTCATAATAAGAAGCTGTGGATTGTCATCCCTAACACTAATACTGTGCATAAGTGTCACTGAATTAAAAAAAGCTAGTTTCTAGAATACTTCAAAAGTTAGTACTGCATACATTGGCAATTACAAATTAAAACCTTCTGCTAGGCAGACTAGATGCCACATTGTATGTACAAAAGCTTACAGATGGAAAAACATTACATAAGGAATTCAGGTACATTCTTATCTACCCACTATTTGGTACAAACTATGGACACACAATCTACTGTTACTGATGCACAACCTTCAATGTGAGATTGATCTGGTTGGAAAATTTCAACTGAAAATATAGAAAACTATTATAATCACTTGTGAGATACTTTGACAATTAAGAATATGTGATGTGAAAACATTTCATGTTAGTATATAGCAAAAAGTTGATATTCGCTATTTTTGCCACATGCTAAATTCATTTCTACTTATGACCATTGCAGGATTTGAGTTCCCAATTCTGGAGGTCAAAGATGAGTGCATTGACATCTTTCATAGTTAATCCTACAACTTTCTTAGGCTTTGACTGATCATGCAAAATGTGCAAATGTGTATCAGCACAGGTCAAAATAAAGTATTAGATGTCAATAGACTCACAAGGTAGGTAAAAGTGGCAAGACTTTAGATCTATGAATATATTTGCCCTTGAACAAAATATTTCAAAACAAATCAATGTTAAGAAAATTAAAATTTCTATAATATACACTCAGATGTAGCAGTTTACTGAGAGTTTAAAGTGTGTCTGTCTAGATTATGTAACCTTCATTCTGTATTTTCTTATTCTTGAGTGCTACAAAGAAATCCCTTATTAAAACTCTTGACATTTAATTTAACAGGTATTTACAACCCAATGCAATGAACAACAGCAACACTATTTCCACTGTAAAGATTGTGATCTAGCACATTGGGTTCTACCCTGGGAGTAGGGCGACCTAGGTTGTATTGACCTAGGTTGTATTTTCACCTCTGCCACTGATGTTCTGCATGACACGGAGCAAGTCACTTTGGCTCTTTGTGCCTCTGTTTTGCCTCCCACCCTTTGTCCGTCTTGTCTATTTAGACTGTCAGCTTTCCAGGTTAGGGGATGTCTCTTATTATGTGTTTGAACAATTGAGCCTCAATCTCTGTTGGGTCCTCTGGATGCTACCATAATAAGTCACTGATTACATGAAGCTCTTTTAATGCCACTAAATGGTCCCTTCAAAAAAAAACTCATCTCAGAAGTTTTTCCCACTTTCTACCTGGTGCTTTGTTTTGACAGGATATGGTTTCCTTACCCTAGACTGAGCAGGTGGCAGATGGGAGAGGGAGGAAGAACTGATGCAGACAGAGAAGTATCGCATTGAAAACTCATGCAGAACTTGTCAATAGAACAAGATTTCTTTACTAGAGTGCTAAAAAAAATCAAGTGATTTCCTGTTGATTCAGCAAGTCGGTTGAACAGGCATGTGGTGTTTGTTTTTTTAACTTAGGCTACAAACACACACAATTTAATCAGGCAAGATCCTGATCTTCAGTCACTTCCATCAATGATGGAAAATCTGGACTGAAAGAAAATTGAGTGACATTTGAGTGACAGCAAGACCATCATACTCACATTATAAAAGGCAGGCACCACAAGACTTGGAGGAAGGGGAAAATGCAGCTTATTTTTTTCCTATTTGGGCCGATGGAAAAATCTATGTGACCATTTAGTCTTCTATGACTGACCAGACTCACCAGAACTGGCAAAGAGAGTGCAAATTATATACTGTGTTCCAACTGGGCCTTCATTCCCACAGAGAGAAGCAGGGGGTCTTCTCATAGTCACTCGCTCAGGGATTTTCTGTTGGAGGAGAGGGAGACAGCTTCTGGTCACAGCTGGTGCTAGAAGCCCTACCAGTGAAGGTTGCTGGGGGAACTGGAAACCAACATGTTTCTTGGCTGCCCTTGCCATACTCCCTTTCCAACAAGAGCCTCCCTCTTTATTGGTGGTGGTATCCCCCTATCCCCACGGTCGCACAGATGAAGCTGTTGTCATTTTCTGCCATCATAGCCATATTACTAGAGGGCTATCAATCCTCAGAGCCTTATACCTGGTTTCTAAAGGGGCTAGCGTAAATCCAGGGTGAAATCGGTTCAATAAGATTAATATAAATAATTTTTCATCCTCCCTATAAAAATAGCATGAGTAAATTAAACTATTTAATTTTATTGCTCCTTTAACTAATTCTACATTTAGGGAATGCAGAGATATTGAATACCTGTGCTTTTCACAGTACAGAATCACTATATAGTACCATAAATTTATCATCCATACTACATCAACCTGCTTGCCTGATGTAATGTGCCTGTTAATATGATGGATTTGTATACAAGCATTATTTCTGGAATAGTCACATGTAGAAGAACTGGTGGTTTACAGGACTCCCTTTGAAGTAAAGGTCACAGATTTGATCTACTTTGTTATCAGGAAATTGAATAGCCCAGTCAAAAAAGATTATGAATCACTCCTATCAGAACCACAGAGCAACATTTACTCTGCAGAAGCTGCCAGTAAGGGTTAGTTAAGACAATATCAGAAAAAATATATATTGAGGATTTGGCCAATATGACAAAATGCCCTAGAATATGTATAAAGAGTTTTTAACATAACAGTTCATTAAACATTTTGTTTTGATTTTTCTGTAGATGGCATAATGCTGTTTTACAATTCACCTTTGGTTTCATTATGCTTAAAACTGACCTTGATGTGTTTAGGTGATGAGGAACAATTAAGGGAAAAAAAAAAAACAGGAAGGGAGGCTACAAAAAAATATAACAACTCAGTTCTAAAGCTAAGTGGGTTTCCTATTTGGAATTAAACTATTATATGGATTTGTGTTGCCTGTCAATTTGCCCATTATCTGAGATGTCTCAGCTCAGGGAGACAGCAGCTGCTTGCCCCGAAAATCAAAGAACTATAGAAAGCAAATAAACTCAAGCTTAATTCCTTTGAGGAAGCAGATGCTCTGCTGTAAATGTCACTCACTCTTTCACATGTAACCCAGAATTGTCACCAAGGTCCTAGTGGGTTAAGCACTTCAAACATAAATAGCGAAATGTCTAGGAAACAAAATTAATGGCTTTTTCTATTAGAGGAATTTCTCCATGTTTCATTCAGTTATATTTTATAGCACCAGAAAATGACCCAAATAAATCTGAAGTCTAAATCCTCATCATGTTCAACAGTACTTCTAATTCAAAGCTATTTCACTGTGGTCCTTTCATTGACAGAGAATCATAGTATCATAGAAATCAGAGATGGAAATCATCTATGAGCGTATGTCCATCACCCTTCAGGACAGGATCTCTCATTGGCAGGAGCAGTCTTCAGGAGTGAGAGAAGCTTGCTCCTCTTTCCAATATGAATGGAAGGAGACTTCAAAATCAGCAGATTTGGTGAATGCCCCCCTTAGCAGGAACTACCTTTGGGCAGTGAGGTAGCTAGTTTTGAGAGACAATTTTCTACAGTTGGGTAGGTCTGCAATCCTATCCCCACCCAAAATGTAATTTCCTTCTCAGACAGTTCCTTCCATGGCAGGAATTGCTAGGACTGACCAGTTTATTTCCCAGGTGGCAGGAACATGACAGCCCACATGATTTTATTTTGTCACCCCCATATCTATTATTGACAGTCGCACTCTCTGCCAGGATACAAACATCAACCATCTTAGATGTCTTCCAATGTACAGTTTTGCCCTCTCTACCTAACATATTGCCTGAGAAGGCAAGAGTAGAAATCAAATTGTGATCCTGTCCTAATCGATAAGATTTCTCATAAAAATCCCAAATGGTAATAATTACTATAAACCTACTGGAAGTCCTTGATCCAATGGGCTGTAAAAGCTCTTTCAGAAGCATATGTTTTTATCATTCCATTGTTTCTTCAATACTCCCATGCTGCCATATTTCTGGACAAAGTCAAATGATTCATCTTTAAAAGTAAACATGTGTAACAAGATTTATCAGACCCTTAACATTATTAAGGTATGCCTGTATATGTGTGTGCACGTGCTTGTGTATTCTTCACTACTATATCATATATCAAGAACAATATATGCCAACATCTGAGAAAGAGGTGCACTTCATCCACAGAATGGGATAATACAGTTTTGAGATCAGATTCACAGCAGAGATGATGAGCTTTGTAGTTGCAAAGAGTTCTTTCAGAATTAGTCCATAGGTTATAGTCCAATGTTCATATTCAGGGTGATCCAGACAGGACTGGAGATCTCAATCTTACGATTTAAGCTTCCCCTGCATGACGCATCAAGTAGATCTGAGATAAAAAGGATCAAGACCCAAGGGTTTCTATACAGTTCCAGGCCTTCTTTTGAAAGCATGGAGTCCTTGGGCAAATAATAGGCAATTATGGAAACTTTGAAGTAGACCTGTTTCCTAAGCACCACTGGCAATTAACTACATAGATTAACATAAGGTAATTTATCCATTAAGCAGTTTATCACAAACTTTAAAGAGACATATAGACAATGACACTATTTCACCCAAGATTCATCTAAATGTTAATATTCCCTTTTGATCTCTGAATCAATTGCTATAGTGATAGCCATGTAAACAGATAGTTTCTGTCTAACATCTAACAAGATATAGGTAAACACATAAGTATCACCTCCAATTCTCTAACAATACAGGTTTGCATTTCAAAATTCTAGTCTATCTAGCATGGAATGGACCTAATTACCATTCACATATTTTTCTAACATGTATGTAAAGGTTGACTCTGGGTCATTTAGCCTGCGAGCTGCTTAACCCTTTCTATTGACACTTTCTTGGCACACTTTGTATAAGATTTGTATAGCAGTGGTAGCAACAATGATTTGGTCATATTTTAATCCAATAATGTTATATCTGGCCAGAAGCTTACAGAGAGCCATCGAGTGACCTTATTCTCTGCTCCCTGGATTCAGCCCCAGCCAGGGAGCCCTGAGGATTAGAGGGGGGGAGGAGGGGAAGGAAATCAGATACTGAATTGCCTTCAGTTTTTATGCTCTCAGCCCTTGCACCCAGGCTACTCATCACCAACCTCAGTTTCCCCGTTTGTTCTATGTTTGTACAGTACTTAGCACCATGGGTACAGCTCCATGACTGGAACTCCTAGGTGCTACCAAAAGTACAAATAACAGAATAAAATAATCCCCAGGTGTCTGGCCAATGATAGACACTGAGGGGGCAAAGTAGCCCTTTTGTGTTTAGATTCTCAGGTCACTAGTACTGCAGGTCACTTTACACCTGAGAATCTGTTATGCTTTGTTCCCAGTGGTACAATAGGTCCCATTAGAGGCTGTGAAGAACCTGAGGGACCACTTCCTCAGCTGGTATAAATGGGTGAAACTCCATTGTGGAGCTGTGTTAATTTACACCAGATTATGATCTTGCCCGAGATGCTGCACTGAACACAGCTCTGAGGCACTCTAGATTCAATATCACTTTTGAAGCACAGAGGGAGAATACAAACTGAATAGCAAGCTAGTGCTACCCATCTACAACGAGCAGAACTTTACGTTGCATTTTATTTCATCTTTCTCACTTGATTTGGCAGTTTCATCTCTCCAGCACAGTGCCTTTAGCTGGTGTCTTCCATCATATTCACTTTATAATCATCTAACACTTATTTACAGAGAAGGGCAGGGGTGTAGAGTGAAATTTTAAATTTTGGGCTGAGAGGAGACCGAGGTGGTGAGTTACAGCTCTAATAGGGATTCCTGACTTTGACTATTACATTAAGGCCTTCTCAGAAAAAAATTAATTTACAGATCACCATTGAAACACATACAGCATCATTTAAGACAGAATCAATACATCATGGATAGCCTGCTGAATGTAATTACTTTGTAACGTGTGGAGGGGAGGGGAATCTAAGTCAGAATGGTGATTAAGCCAGGGAGAGAGTTGCTACCTTTTATCGAAATGTAACAGAGGCAACTCCATATAAAACCTTTCTAAATGCTAAATGTTTTTAAATCCTTTGCAGATTGATGATCATCTATGTGTCTCTTTGTGCATATATGTGACTATATGCTAGTTTTGAAAATTTCTCTTCTTATACTTACATTACACATACATTTTGCTTCTTACAGATTAAACGACACGGTAAAATCTTTACACATGGCATTAGACTCTCCTTTTTAATCAGTGTGCTATTTACTATGGTAAAGGTTGCAACAAAGCTGTCAGCATCTTTGTTAAATATGTTTGACCTGATTCCATTTTGGTTTCCTGGATCAGCGTGGATAGATTCTCCCCCTGCCTCCCCGGCTCCCACCCACCCCCAAGAAGTGTATTATTGCATGTTATAGGCTAACAAGAGGGCATTCCAAAGCCTAGTCTACACTTGCCTTCTTTCCTCTCAAGTTTCCCACTGTTGTTATAGCAGATTAAGGCCTAATCATCTATAAACACAATCAGGCTAACACAGTACAGTAACTCCTCACTTAAAGTCGTCCCGGTTAACGTTGTTTTGTTGTTACGCTGCTGATCAACTAGGGAACATGCTCGTTTAAAGTTATGCAATGCTTCCTTCTAATGTCGTTTGGCAGCCGCCTGCTTTGTCCACTGCTTGCAGGAAGAGCAGCCCGTTGCAGCTAGCTGGTGGGGGCTTGTAACCAGGATGGACCAGTAGCCCCCCTATCAGCTCCCTGCTCCCCTAAGTTCCCTGTGCTGCAGCCGCCCAGCAGGCTATCCATCGGCAGTTCAGCTGTCCCTCCCCCCACTGCCATCTGCTGATCCTGCCCTCTGCCTTGGAGCTGCTCCCAGACTCCTGCTTGCTGTGCAGCAAGCATGGGGAGGCTAATGTCAGGGTCCCCCTCCCCCCTCTCCTCGCTTACCCCTTCTCCATATAGAGCAGGGAGGGGACACGGACGGAGAGAGACAGAGAGAGCTTGGGGCAGCATCTGCTGTCTCAACTTCCTAATCCACTTCAAAAGACAATGCACTTAAGAGTGGGTCAGCTTACTTAAAGGGGCAGTGTGCATCTCTCTCTCTCTCTCCCACACACAAAGTATGTGTCTGTCTCTGTCTGCTATGCTGTTTCCCCTCCCTCCTGTTCGTGCTGCCTTGATGAGAGGCTACATTAACAACAGTGTGTTAACCCTTGAGGGCTCAGCCGAGTGCTAGTTCATCATTTAGCAGCAAGGCATTCCCTGGGAAATATCCTTCCCTCTTCCACCCTCTAACTTCACCACCTCAATCAAGCTTCACAATCATCATAGCTGTGAACAGTATTAAATTGTTTGTTTAAAACGTATACTGTGTGTATAGCTATATAATATATAGTTTTTTTGTCTGGTGAAAAAAATTTCCCTGGAACCTAACCCCCCCTATTTACATTAATTCTTATGGGGAAATTGGATTCGCTTAACATCATTTTGCTTAAAGTCGCATTTTTCAGGAACATAACTACAACGTTAAGCAAGGAGTTACTGTACTCAGGAGATAAAAATCCCTCTTCATGCTGGTTAGAGAAACAGGGAGATCAACAGCCAAACTGAATATAATTTGCAGCTGTAGTGTAGACACAGCTTTAAGGAGGCAAAAAAGTTAGTGGTACACTACACTTCCAGTTTTGTTTCCCCACCAGCTT
The DNA here is from genome assembly GCF_027887155.1 of Malaclemys terrapin pileata. Classification (NCBI taxonomy): domain Eukaryota; kingdom Metazoa; phylum Chordata; order Testudines; family Emydidae; genus Malaclemys; species Malaclemys terrapin. The sequence goes on along the minus strand of NC_071508.1, from coordinate 49,356,601 downwards.
CCCAAGCTGTAGATGACAGACAGAGGGTGAGAGGGAGAAGCAGAGATTGATGGAGTGAGCCGCTAAACAACACTTTAATAGTAACTTTCATCCCTCAAAGACTATGAAAAAAGGCACAAGGGAAAGAGCAGATTAGTGAAACAAGTCCCCATAAGAGCATAATTACTTTTCTCCCTGCACCCCAAAAAGGATTGAAGTGCAAAAGAGAGTTCACAAAGCAAAGCCTGTACCAACTAAAGGCTAATTTTTAAAAATGGGCCAACTTCATCCCTTGCACAATTCCATTAAGATAGGTTTGGCCTGTTTTCCATATTCAGTTTTTGCAAGACCCTTACCTCCTAAGTCACTTGGTTTTAGTACTTTATTTTTATCCTGTAAGCTTGCTTCAGGCTTGCAAGCCTGATTAACTTTTGTTTATTATTAAGCAAAGTGCTCTTGCTTGCCAGCTGAGTCCTCCCCAGTTTCTTAGAGAAGTAATGATTTCCAGTACCTCCCTCCATTACTCACGGTTCAAAGTACTAGCTCCTGAAGTGGAAACGGATATATCCTTGCCTCACAAGATGTTACGAATACTGCTTCATTGTTCCCAGAAGTTTCATGAAGAGAATGTGAGGACAACAAACCCATCCTATTCCTCAATATAAATACCTATCTACTGATATGTGCATTTACAGCCTGCCCTGTGTATGGGGTGACGTGTAAGTGCATTAAGAACGTAAGAAAGGCCATATTAGATCAGACCAATGGTCCATCTAGCCCAGTATCCTGTCTTCAGTCAGTGGCCAATGCCAGGTGCCTCAGAGGGAATGAGCAGAACAAGCAATCAACAAGTGATCCATTCCCTGTCGCCCACTCCCAGCTTCTGGCAAACAGAGGCTAGGGACACTGTAAGCATGGTGTTCCATCCCTGACCATCCTGGCTAACACCCATTGATGGACCGATCCTCCATGAACTTATCTAGCTCTTTTTTGATCCCTGTTATAATTTTGGCCTTCACAACTGTGACATTGTGCAGTCTATATGGTTTTATAAAAATATGATAATAAGTGAATATAATGTAACTGGGATATGCTTCATGCAAAAGGTCTCTTGTAAGGTATCATTACAAAGCTTATAATCTACTGAGTGTGATCATCCTATTTGTATAAATGTACCACTCTTGTATCTAAAACTAGAAATATAAAATATAACTCTGAGGGCCTATTGTAATTATGCAAAGTGTGGGCCATTAATGGTGATTTGGAATCTTGATGACTCCCATTAACCAGGACCATTGTCTGCAGATGGCTGTGTTTTACCTGTGAGTCTTCCTGTATATGTGTGTGCTGGCAAGTGGGTAATGAAGTCTTGCAGTGACATGTGATCATGTCACCTGAACTGGAATCCATCTTTAACCTGGTGCTTTTCCAGTGAGGGGGGGCAGAAACCCAGAGGGACAAAGGGTTCCTGCCTTATGCAAAACATAGATAAAGGGGTGGAACAGAACAAAGGAAGAGAGAGGAGCCATCATGAAGAGTCCCCTAGCTACCACCTGAGCTGGAACAAGAGCTGTACCAGGGGAAAGAATTGTGCCCAGGCCTGGAAGGTGTCCAGTCTGAGGAAAAAACTTATTAAAGCATCTCTGAGAGTGAGATTATCTGTATTCAGTTTGATTAGACATAGATTTGCGCATTTTATTTTATTTTGCTTGGTGACTTACTTCGTTCTGTCTGTTACTAACTGGAACTACTTAAATCCTACTTTCTGTATTTAATAAAATCACTTTTTACTTATTAATTAACTCAGAGTATGTATTAATACCTGGGGGAGCAAACAACTGTGCATATCCTCTATCTGTGTTATAGAGGGCGAACAGTTTATGAGTTTACCCTGCATAATCTTTATACAGGGTAAAACGGATTTATTTGGGTTTAGACCCCATGGGGAGTTGGGCATCTGAGTGCTAAAGACAAGCACACTTCTGTGAGCTGTTTTCAGGTAAACCTGCAGCTTTAGGGCAAGTAATTCAGACCATGGGTCTTTGTTGGAGCAGACGGGAGTGTCTGGCTCAGCAAAACAGGTTGCTGGAGTCCTGAGCTGACAGGGAAAACAGGAGCAGAGGTAGTCTTGGCACATCAGGTGGCAGCTCCCAGGGAAGTTTCTGTGATCCAACCCGTCACAACAACATCCTCTGGCAAGGAGTTCCACAGGCTGACTGTGTGTTGTGTGAAGAAGTACTTCCTTTTGTTTTAAACCTAATGCCTATTGATTTCATTGGGTTACCCGTAGTTCTTGTGTTATTTGAGGGAGTAACCAACATTTCCTTATTTACTTTCTCCACGCAAGTCTCAGTTTTATAGACTTCTGTCATATCCCCTCTTAGTCATCTCTTTTCCAAGCTGAAAAATCCCAGTCTTTTTAATCTCTCCTCATATGGAAGCTGTTCCACACTCCTAATCATTTTTGTTGCCCTTCTTATTGCCTCAGCAGTGTGGCCAACTCCCATGATTTTATCACAAGACCATGATAATTGGTGCTTTTCTTAAAGCTCCAGCTCCTAGAGGCATGTGATTATGTGAGAATATCAGCTTTCATTTAACAACAAAAAAAGCATGGCTGAAGAGAAAAGCTTGAAAATGTGACCAAAGCACATCCTAAAGGTTCAAAAATTAAGGATGCAAATAAAAAGGCACAAAAATATTTTTCTCTTATGGTTTTGGGGACCTAACCCATGAGTTTTGAATGCTGGAGGTTGGTAATACTGCCTCAGAAGCAACTCAGTGAAGGAAGTTTGCCTCAGAGATGCCTTACCAGGAGCAAATTGCTGACATTGAGCCAGCTTAGATGTGCTGGCTTGCACCTGGGGGCCAAAGCCAAGACCATGCCCACTTCCCATCCCTCCTGCTCAGGAGGGGAGCAGCAGGCACACAGTGCCTCCTTATTCCCATGTATCTTGACCCAAGATCCATGGAGGTGGCACAGGGGCATAGCAGATCTTATTTTCCCTTACTGTCCTGTGGAGCCATGAAAACAGAGCTATAATATGACCCCTGAGAGGTCTTCACAGACAATCCTTGGCCTATTTTCTAAATATGTGTACAGTGTCTTCTGTCCACCCACCCCCTTCAGGTATGATATTTCTTCTCCGTGATACATTAACAAGTTTAGGTCTCTGGTGGTTACTATATACACGGAACCCAAAAGCCTTTAGCAAGGGTGCAAAAAAATTAGGCTTTGCATTGTTGCTGACTGAGTTTTCTGATTATTTGTTGCTCAGCATTATAATATTAAAACCCTAATTTGTTGTTCTTCCTAGTGCTTTCAGCCACTCTGCTGTCCTTGCGTTTTCGGTTCGGGGATTATTTCTCTTGCATGTTCTAGGTAATTCACTGAACCCAGACTTCCCTTCTTCTGTCCTCCTGCTATTCAATTTTTTATAAAAAGACTTTTCTTCTCTGCTAACACACTTTTAATCTCTCTCTCTGCAAAGCCAGGATGACTGTTGCTCCCCCTTACTTACTTTCTTGAAAACTAAGGTAAATATGTTCCATGTGCCAAGTGAAACTACCCTGAATTTATTTCCAATTGCCTTTAAATAAAGTAGTTCCCCTTAATCCCTCTGTCTGAACTAAAACAGAAATAGAACTTACTTTCCTAAAACACAACATTTTTTCTCACTGAGTGCAGCTGTTTGATAATCAAAGGATCCTATATAACCATATAATAACTGCTGCTTTCAAATGGTCATGAGACTCCAAATCGCCCATAATTTTCTTGGAATCAGCAACAACCAGGTAAACTAGCTTCTCCAGCCTCAGTGGTACTTAGTGGGAGAAAGAACTCTGTCATCGATCTATTTCAATTAAGTTTTTGCCTTGCAGCATTTTCAGCATGTGCCTGTTTGCGAGTTGCTTACAGCTCTCACGATAGTTACCTTACCTAACTAATTTCAATTCCTAGTTCCAACTTGAGGGTTTCAACTATTACCAGAGGTTTATAAACCGCACTTGCCTCCCCACCAAGCTTTTGCAGAATTCTAGACACAGCAGGATTCTCACCACCCATTGACATGATACCTTGGACCAAAAGTATCATCATCTAGGTTAATGCACAATAAAAACGCAACACCGGACACACTAAGAAGCTGATATTGTGATGATACATAAAGTTCAATAAAACATGTTGACAACTATTGTGAACTTTTCCTCTACAGACAAACCCAATATGGTAATCCTTTAGAACCTGACAGAACAAGAATTTCAGAGTCCAAGTACACCTACACCTGCTAACTATATGAAGATTCAAGAGAGTTTAAGCAATCCGCTAAGCAACTCAATCAGTGCCTGTTTATATGCTAAATAAGCTACATTTTTAAAAAGACGTACATTAAGAACCAGTTAATTTTTTAAGATGATCTATCTGGCAGGCAGTAAGAGGATTTTATTATTTGTATTACAGTGTTGTGCTATGCACTATAAAAACACATAAGAGTCACTCCCTGATCCAAATGTCTCAATCTAAATTGATGAGTCACACAAAGGACAGAAGGAGAAACACCGAGAGGAGAATTGACTTGCCAAGATCACACAAGAAGTCAATGGCAGAGCCTGGACTAGAACCCAAAGGTGAATTCCTGATCCCATTCCAATCAACGGGACTTTTGCCATTGACTTCAGAGGACCAGGATTTCACCCCATGTCTCCTGAGTCCTTGTCCAGAACCCTGTCTCCTAGACCACGGTACTCAATATGGTGCCCTTTTTATATTAAGCATCCAGATGACCTCTCATTCTGTAGCATCTTCTCTTCCTATAAACTGATACTAGACAACTGGTTGAGACAAGAATTCCCCTGATGCTGTCAGGGAATTCCCTTTTCAAATGCAGAAGTCAACATTTTTATATCTAATCTGACCAGCCACAATATTAACTCAGTAAAATAGACTGGCAGCTTGTCTCTCAGTATCCCTTTGAAAAAGGCCCAAAGAGGTCAGAGTGTTAGTCTTTGTGTGTGTAACCTGCAAAACACACACACACACACACACACACACACACGTTTCAATTTCATTCTGATTTTCTATCCCAAAAGGGCAGTGATTAATGCGCCTGGAGCATTGAAAATACTCTACGGAATAGTAACCCAAATCCCACCAACATCAATGGGCATTTGAATCTCTGTGTTGTATGGTAACGCTAAATAGCTAGGCATTTATAAAGCACCTGGTCACCATGGTATATCCAAGTGTGGAGTTCTTCGACATGTGCAGGAGCTGCTTTTCAGTCATTTACATTTTAAAGACCTCTTTAAAGCCACATAGGCAGCTAAATGATATATAAGTAGCTCAGCCGGAGAGCAAATTTTGATGGCCAACATATAAAACCCTTAAAAATGACAACAACAATGGTTACTAGAAGCCCTGCCAGGTGCCCTTTAATAATCAGTGGATCTGATTAGGGTTGCAATGAGAAGAGACAGCAGGCTGTAACATGACTCCATGGTGGTCTGCCAGGACACCCTTACAATAGAGACCCTAGACGCAGTGGGATTTTTCATGTATAATAAATAAAGTAATAGAATAGCAGGCTGAGCTCCTTGCTGAACACCAATGCCCTGCACTGTGTATGTTAAAGATTCCTCCAAATATTATGGCAGGATAAAAAGAAGCAGAGAGAATTTATGATTTCCTCCTTGTGACCGCCTGCTGAGTCCCCAGGGACTGAATGTCAGATACATGACTACATTTGCAGCTTTGTAATGCTGCCGTGAACATCTAAATAACACTGTCAGCATAACATAGAGATCTGTCCGCCAGGCTGCCCCAGCCTCCCTTCCCTATTGGTGCTCACTCTGCCATAGAAATATGTCTTTCATAATCTGTTATAACAACTCCTGGTCTGAAGCTCTTTACAATAATTTAGCTGGAATCATGGAGTTTATCTAAAAGAAATTGACCTTCTGGATTAAAGGGCAAAAGATTTCAATGTGAAAACCCTTCACCTTCTTTATTATAAAGATGAAGACTGCAGTGAGATGTGGGTGCCAGTTGTCAATGCTACAGAGACTATGTCTGGGTTTGGATTTGTATTTTTGCTCTCACTTATCCCCGACACGCATAGGCAGCAAGTGGCTAGAGTTAGAGTGGGTTCAGTCCCCTCAGATCGATCAGATCAAATCAGCAGGCACAGCCCCGTAGCTTGGAGTGCCAGGGCCAGGAAGGGGCAGGGCATTGCAGGTGCACATGTTATGGGACACTGTGGCAGGCTCCCACAAAAGCCAATGGGCCGGAGTGGGGAATCGGTCAGACCCAGCCTCATGGGACAGGTGCCACTGCTGCCTGCCTGCCTCCCTCTTGTGGGCATCCCCTGCCTATGTCCCCTTGGCAGCCAGAGCCCCATGGGAGGAGAGGACCAGGGGCCACCCAGACACTGAGCCAAGTCAAACCCCCACTCCATCTGGGGCCAGAAGGATCTGGTGCCCCAGGGTGCGGGGCTGCCCCCATTCCCCCCATTGACCCAGGTGAGTGTGCTGGAGAGGAGGTCTCGCCCTGCTGGATCCGCCAACACCAGTGCACCTGCCTCACTCAGATAGCTTCCTAGAGCCAAGGTAACTTGGAGGGGCTTCAAGTCTATGACAAATGGGGTCTCTGTCTCCACTCCTCTCCAGCCAGGACTTAGGGGGAAGGGGTGGCAGACTGGCTGAGGCTGCTGTTGCAGTATTCCAGTATGACCATGGCCTCCTGGCCCAAATCTTGGGCAGGAGCAAAGGGCTAGAAGCCCAGGTCTGCCCCAAGGAGGGGCTGGATGGAGTGCTAGGGAGAGGGCCAACAGGGCCCTAACAGGGCAGAGAGCTCAGGCAGGATCCCGGCACCATGCAGGGTTCAGCTCCCACAGGTCTGCCCTTCCCAGAGAGTGTGCCCCTTGTCACTAAGGGTGAAGCTGGGGAGGGGCCCTGGGGAGGGGCACTGGGGGATTCCGGCTTCCCGAGGACACCCCAGGGAAAGGCTGGGCCAAATCCAACCCCAGGCCAAGTTGGCAGGCCCTTTCCTCCCAGCGCTCCTCCCCACAAGGCTGCCAAAGGACCTGCCCCAGAGCCATTCTGTGCCCCAGCTCTCAGCCCTGCAGCACATGGGACTGAGCCCAGCACAACAGTTGAGGGCCCTCGCCTCATGGGCTTGTTTGGTTTCTTTGTTGTCAGTTCACCTGCTCAGTGGCAGGAACTGGGTCCAGCCCAAAGGGGCAGCAAGCTCGTGGAGAGAGAAGGATCACCCCAAAAGGGAAGTGAACTGGGTGGAGATTTCAGAATCCACTCCTTTTGTCCTGCCCCATTTTCTTCCAGAAGCCAAGACCCAGGCTTTTCACAAGATAGCAGAGTGAGACCTTTCCCAGTACATTTTGTACTATACTTCTGAAGTTATTGTGCAGTTTTCAGTTCAGTAAATTAAAGAGGCCACCAATAATTTTGACAGAAAGATGTTTTTCTTCATTTGCTTGACAAAGCAGATTCTCTCATTAAATTCAGGAAGGTATGTACAATATTTTTTCCCCATGCAACTGGATGATTTTCAGTCACAGTGGGACCAGACAGCCTGTGTCTTGACATTTATGGGACAGTTTGAATTAAATTTGCAGATAACCATACAACCTTGACACAAATTGTACACTTATCATGCAATCCAGTGAACATGGACAGGAAATGCCTCACTCTGGCAGTAGAGATAAATCTGATCCTTTTTCTGTAAGATACTACTGTACTCTGAAAAGTTAAGACAGATTTTAAAAATTAGCTGCACAAAAATGCAATCACAGTTGTATGTGCACAATTAATCTATTGAAAATGACTGGTTAGGCATCTGTTTGGGTTTGCAAATGGCCATTTGTGTATGCAACCATGGATGCACAAATTAGGTGCGCAATTAGATGTGACCAATTGTGAAAATCAGGCCCTCCAATATCACTTAACATTTTGCCTGATTAATAAGTAGCTATCTTTCAGGAGACATGGAATCAAATCTTACTTTGGACAGAGATGAAAGAAGGTTTGGAGATCGCTTATTATAAAATATCTCCACTGGCCTCTTCTCCACAGAATTTTCCACCTGGGTACCTCAACAGGCACCAGCAACAACAGGAGCTGTAGCAGAGAAGCTGCCGGTTTTTTTTTTTTATCCCTGTGGCATCTGAACTAGCTCAAAGTGGGTCTAGATGATATGGTGGTTAAAATGCTAGTGGTCACTGGCATCTTGTCTACATTAGACCTCCCACTTCTACTATTACTGGTGGGGCAGCACTGGAGGAAAATTTTAGGGGGAAAATGTCTATTGTAGACAAGGACTTAATCCCTAGTGGACAATCACAAAACCCATTGCAGAACTCAATGAGATCATCAGTCTTTGCTTGAGAGAGACTGAAGGACTGGGAACGTTGTTGTGCCACAGATCTTTTAAACTGATAGAACTTAGTGGGAAAGCTGTATTGTGCCTTCCTCCACCACATCCAGCTCTCATTAGTTTTATTGATCTTAACCTTTCCAGAGTACCATTTCATCTATACTTAAACCTTTCAAGTCTGGTTTTCTGCTGGAAACGTAGCTGCAATTTACTCCAGCAGGGGCTACAGTATTTTACTTTGTCAGGATAAAGAGGACCAGGGAGAAAATGTGTTCCACCCACATAGTCTTGTTTTAGTTGTGCGGCAACTAGTTTAGTCGTGCAGCAGTCCATTACAAGTGACATCACATTATCATATTATTATGACACAGTGTCATCACATTCAGTGTCAGTAGTTCAAACACTGTGAATAACCCTACAAAAACAGATAACCAGTGAACGTTTGCAAGAGAAAAAACAGTTCAGGGGAGCCAAATTAAGTTTCAATCTGTAGCATGTAATAAAAGGATCATAAATACTACTCTGATGGTTTGTGATGTCTTCCTATCCAGAACTCTGGAACTATTACAGAAGGGCCCACCCTAGATGGTCTACCCTACTTTGCAGAAGACCAAGTCATGCTGGGACAGGACTTTGGGGACCAGATCCAGCTGGCATCAAGTTCTGTAGCTCCAGTGATTTCATTTGCAATTCAACAGCTGAGGATTTGACCTGGAAGTTTAGTGAGTACTGTTTGACTATTCATCCTGTACAGACATGGTCAATACACTTCATATTTTATATACTTCACTATCAAGTCGTAGTGCCTAGATTTAAAGAGCTCCTTCAACCTGGGAGTTAGCAGTATGCTTTTAAATCTGCTTTTTAAAAAAATAGATATTTTCCCTTCCGCGTTCTAAAATCTTGTTATCTTACTTCCCTTCTTTCTAAAAGTCATATCTTTTATTAAAAGTATATAAATGAGGAAAGCTGATTTCTCCAAGAAGAAGCCAAAACAAATGATATTATCCTTTAATGGATTCTGGAAGCCAAAAATACTGCGATCTTATCTTTTAATGGATTGACCTGTTTATAACTCACTACACAAGGAGGATAGAGTAAAATTATAGAGGAGAGGAAGGAAAATTGGAGTGAAAACACATTATGTTTATGCTTACATTAGGAAAACTGTACAACTATTTAACAAAAGCAGTAAACATGTCAGGACCTGTTAATTTAATAAGACATCTACAATTCTTGGATGCTGGAGGCACTCCATCTTCAAATTTGTACTTCACAATGCAATAAAGACATGCATATGTTCACAACAACTTCACATTTACAAACTTATATTGCTTGATTATTCTACATCCCACATATAGTATGTCAAGTGTTCTACTTCAGGATAATTATTCTCTTAGAAAACATATGTTTAGAACATAGCCCCACAGAGAGAAAAATCTGTAATACAGCTCTTCCTCACAAACACATAACTTAAAATCATGCTTCCATGTATAGAATAAGTCTCGTTATATAATTTTTTCGTGGATTTGAAGGTTTTAGTCCCCAATCCTGCAAATTTTAAGCCCATGTTTAGCATCACTACTGTGAACATGGTTGTATCATGCAAAGATCATGGCTTGATCAATCATTATCTTAGATGTTATTGATCATATTTTCCTCAGTATCACAAGTTTAACACCTTTTCATACAAAGTTAAAATGCCATCTTTCATTGTGCTGGACAACTTTCTGTGACAATTTCCTGACAAAACTGAAAATGTTTGAAGTGAGAGCATTTTGGAAATGCAAGACAGAAAGTCATCCAATATTTACAAATATAATTGTTCTGATCCATTCAAATTTCATGTGAAAATTGATCCTTGTTCAAGCAAAGGATCACATGAATATGCAAAAATTCACAGCTGCATGATTTTGTTGACAAAACTCCATGTCATGAGATGACATACACACAAAACACACACACACACACACACACACACACACAACATCACTGAAAACAAAAATGTGAACATTTCCATTAAAAAGTTAGCATGAAAAAAATCACAATTTTCCACATCTTAGCTATTATTTCAAACTCCCAAGATTCAAATTAGTACATGATATGGCAAATCACAGTCTCTCATTTTTATTAATGTTAATGGTCACCTAATGACCAGATTAGAACAGAAGATCTCCCCATTTACCCAACAACAGCGGTGTGAGATTGGGTCCTTGAAGTCAATAGCCAAACTCCCATTGACTTTACTAGAAGGGTCTATGGCCTCAATTCTACAAAAGATCCACTAAGAGCAAACAGTCCACCTGCGTAGATCTCTTTATAAGACTGGGGCCTATTAATAACCCTATAGGGGAGAGGAGGGAAAAAAACTTTAATGGAGGAAAAACAGGGAAGAAGTACATTAAATAAGTTACCCATGAAGAGGCACAAAATCACACATGAAGATAGACTGTCCAAAGTAACATGGAAGGAAAATTACAAATAGACCTGTACAAGACAATTTGCACTATCCACAAGACTAGGAAGAACAATTTCTTCACTAAGGGTACATCTATACTTACTTCCTGGTCCGGATGTAAGCGATCGATCTTCTGGGATCGATTTATCGCGTCTTGTCTAGACGCAATAAATCGATCCCGGATCAATCCCGGAAGTGCTTGCCGTCAACGCCGGTACTCCAGCTCAGCGAGAGGAGTACGCGGCATCGACGGGGGAGCCTGCCTGCCGCGTCTGGACCCGCGGTAAGTTTGGACTAAGGTACTTCGAATTCAGCTACTTTATTAATGTAGCTGAATTTGCGTACCTTAGTCTGAAGTGGGGGGTTACTGTGGACCAGGCCTAAGTTTAAGAAATTAATTTTAAATGTATTTTCTGGGTCTCAAAGGAAACGTTTTGACTTAAAGGGAAGATGCAAACAAAAACACACACCATGTGTGTTTGCATATAAAGTGTATGTATGTATGCTTTCCAAACTGAAATTGCTTTAATATTCTAGGGTTTGGGATTGTTTTTCATTTATTTATTTCTTTTACTACAAAAAGTTTATTACAGGTTTTTTTATTTGAAATCCATGCAGTGTAAGTGTTTGGAAATTTACTAATAAAACATAAAAAGCAACAGAGGGTCCTGTGGCACCTTTGAGACTAACAGAAGTACTGGGAGCATAAGCTTTCGTGGGTAAGAACCTCACTTCTTCAGATGCTAATAAAACATAGATTATTTATCAGTGCTCATTAAAGTCTCTATTATAAATGCTACTGAAAAACTGTACAATCAAATATACATATTATTATAGATTGTGAAATGTATTTAACTAGTGAAAAGATTGGCCATTTTGAACTAGCAACAAGTTATGAAAGGTTGGAAAAAATAATATTTTCCACAAAATTCAACCTTTTAAAAAGTATTTTTTAAAAATTCACCTAACACGTAGGTCTTACCATAATGCTTTAAGTTTAAAAAAAATTCAGCAACAAAATATTTCTGTCGTGATATGTCACAATAAAAATGTCCTTAACTTTATGCTCTGAGAACATTCCTACAGAAGTCAGTGAGTGTACTCATAGGGCATGAAATTAGATATGTTTAAATCTTTATACAATAGACATTAAATTTACTGCTAGTTGTTTCAAGGATCTTTCTGTTGCCTGCATATTTATTTTTGAGATTATCTCTATGTGGCAGAAGATTATTTACTAAGAGGACATTGGGAGGGACAGGGAGATAAAGTTTAAACCCAATACTTTGCTTTCACTTGCACTGGAGAAATCTGCTACTAGCTAAACTTTCAGCCCATAAATTCAGTGAGAAGCCCAATGTGAGTTTTCAAATTGCTAGTTGGCTTTCAACAGCACCTGTGTCCCTAATTAGCAAGGGCATGTGACAATGAACAACTGGTGGGGGGGGGAAGGGGGATATCTTCCCATAGTCAGTAGAATGAATCAAATTGAATAGTTCATAATAGGTTTTATCATACAAGGGTAATCAATTATATGCTGCATACAAAATATGCTCTGTAGATGGTTTATGAATCTACCAGGACTCCAACATGAAATAAATACCTCCTTGAAAATAGTACATGAATGTGCATCACATATCAAATAGCCAATTTTCCAAGATATGCAGTAATGACTCCTGTGGAAGTGAGAGGGAGCTCAAGGAGCTATTAGAGACATTCCATTCATTAGGTGCAAAGGGACAGTGTAAGGGCATGGCACCCACTTCTTGCAAGCACCCCTTCTCGTCAGCTCTGCGTGCTGTCTTTAAATAGTCCTGGCCCTAGTATCTGGCCGTTTTCCCCAGGGCTTCCTCCCTGGAAGCAATGGTTTCGCCCTCTTGGTCTACTCTGACTCCAGTCTCCAGCTGGGCCACTAAGTACTTCAGTACCCCTTCTGGGATTTCTCGCTGTCCGATTGTAGGCCAATTCCGCAGTGCCCTCTGGGGGGACCCAGACCCACCAACTACTCCAGGTGCCAGCCACGTGCTTTCAGTTCCCTGGGCCATTTTCCCGCAGCCCCAACCTTCGCCCAAGCTTCACCCTTGCCTCAGGGCTCATCTAAGTTCAGGCCCAGCAGCCAGCCAGCAGCTCTTCCTTGTTGTCTGGTTCCCTGCCAGCACTGAGCTGTCCGTGGTGCTGCAGTTCCCTTTGGCCAGCGAGGAGCACCATCCCTCTAGCACCAGCAAGGAACGGACTGTCTCTGCCTCTGCAGCTCCTTTTATATGGCCCTCCTGGGCCCTGATTGGCTGGTTTCCCTGCAGCCTCTCTGATTGGCTGCTTGGAGGACTCCTCTACTGTTCCTTTCCTGGGATGGGTATGGCAGGACACTGAGGCCTCCAGCAGGGGGCCTCTGGGCATAGTCCACCCCATCGCAGGCAGATAGGACGCAGAAAATCAGTTCATCCAAAGAATCCTTCTCTTAAAAAAAAAAAAAAAAAAGTCTGCACTAAATAAAATGGGCTGCTTGGGCCTAAAATGGATAAGTACTGACCCTATTTTTGTAACACACACACAAAATATTTTCTGATAAAAACTATTATATTCGTAGTCTATCTGGGTAACTACCAGACTTGCTCTGATTTTACAGGATACACGAGGATCTATGTTTGGATACTGGAGGGCATGACTCCCACTGATTCCTCATTTAGTGTCACAATTAGGCAAATTCCTTGTCAACACCTTAAAGCCTGAACCAGTGGAGGCGTGTGGTCTAGTGGCTAGGGCACTGGACTGGGACTCAGGTGCCCTGGGTTTAATCTGCAGCTCTCCTACTGGCCTACTGGGTGATCTTGAGTAAGTCACTTCTCCCCTCTCTGGGCCTCAGTTTCTCCATCTGTAAAATGGGGATAATGATACTGACTTCCTTTGTAAAAGCACTTCAACATCTACAATGGAAATAATGCTATATAAGAACTGGGTATTAATAATTACTATAATTACACATCATGAGGGTTCAGTCCCAGTGCACATCAGCAGGTATCCTGTGAAGTCAGTAGAAATCCGGGATCTGATTATTTCTAGTACTGGAAGACAGGATTATCTTTCTATTGGCGTTAGGCCTAGAACCTTTCACCATTACTATAGGAGCCACATTTAAGTAGAGAGGTACTATATATGCTAAATAACGCTCGCTATCATTTTGAACATTTTCAAAATTTCAACAAAAACTACAAGAATTTTTCCATGAAATATTTCACTTAAAATGTTTACCAATTTTTGACCAAGATTAGCTACTCCTTTGAATTTGTGACTTCATGCTTTAATGGTTTGATTGTAAAATATGTCCTAGGACAACTTAAATTAATTTTGCTGTTACACTTGTTGCCGGCCCAAAGAGCCCGAGGGGGACAACAGCGGGGTTTGTTGCCCGGTGTGCTTTGCACCAATGAACACACCAAGGTGGAGAAGCAATTCAAGTTTATTTGAGATTTTGAAAAGGCACTCATGAGACCAGCATGTTTTAAATTAGAAGCGCAATAAATATAAACAAGTTTTTTATTTTATACTTTAAGCTGTTTGTGTGCAAGCCTTTGTTTGGTTTTACCCCTACCCCGTTTTTTTAGACAACAGTTACAATAGGCATTACATTGGTATGTGAAAAAAGTTTTTATTTGTGGCCTTGTAAGCTTAGACGCATGTGAATTTCCCCTTTCCCCCGTTTTTATTACTACAGCGTTTGTTAATGTGAGCGAAACTGCAGCTCTTTGTGTTACATGCTATGCTTTTGCTTTTTAGGCTGTCAGCATTTCAGGTTGGTTAAAGTTCACAAGATTGAGTTACTGTGGCTTATTTAGACCCAGAGCAAGAGAGCTTCATTGACACTCATGGTTTTTTATTTTTTTGAGTTACCTGGTAGCTATGCCTAGTGACGTTAACAATTTTTTTTTTTTTGAGAACACTTAATAAACCTTTGGCAGAGTTTTTTATACTTTAAAGACAAAATGTGATTAAGCTTTATGCAATTAGGATTATTAATGAGAGGGTATAAGGGAACTTTTGAGGAATGGGAGATACAAATTTTATGTATGAGCACTTTACCGCAAGCAAGCAAAAGAAAAAGAACAAAACATATTACAACACCTGTGAGCAAGAGGCGAACAATGCCTCCCCCTAGTCGCCCTAGACTAGGTAACCAACCCCAAAGGGAATTAAGAATAGTGGTTTTTTGGGGGGGAGGGCTTTTACTGGTTTAAGGCCTGTTCGGCTGACAAGATGTGCTTGTTAATATTTTGTGAAAACTTTGGGACATAGGCACAACACTTTTTTTAATAAGGGCACAGACCCCGCCCCGTGAGGCTAACACATAATTTAGGGCCTGGCAGTTTTGCAGAGCCAGCAATTGAAGCTGGTACAGCTCGGCACTTATGCCTTTTTTTATGGTGAGGGTATTATTGGCAAACTGGGTGAGAAATTTGGAAAGTTTTTTGTAGAGTTGGGTTAGCCGTCCCACCCCATAGGTAGGGAGGAATATTATTCCAAACCTGTTTTTTTTACTGATGGGTTTAATGGTAGCTTTTAGGGACCAGTAATATTTGGGGTGACCTGAGGGAGCCTGGGTCAAAACACGGAGGGGAGGAGCGAGATAGCCTTTATGAGGAAGCCATTTGTAGGTACTAGTACCACAAACCCAAAATGCTTTACCATAACTAGCCTTTTTATTGTTACCTTGTAGGTCCCGTAGGGTGGCTTGTGGGGAAAGGGCAAAGAATGCAGCGCCGGTTTGCCAACCGGTGGCATTTAGTAAAGGAACAGTGAGACTTGTACCAGGACCAATATAAAATTTATACGTACTAATGCTGGCAAACCAGGTATGATTACTTGTACTGGCTTGCTGATAACATATGAGACCAGTGGGTGGAGAGCGTAAACAAATGGGCTGGGGTTTACGAGTGCTACTATAGTGGGAAGTCCAAGAGCCATTGTGTAGGCCATATGGAGCTTTCGCAGTACAGTTAGATTGTAAACTTAAATTGTCAGAGGTGCTGCTGCTGGTAACCATTCATCTTTGACAAAACTCTGACCAGTTTTGGGGAACTACTCTCCAGGGCAATCCAGCTGAATGGTGGGGAGTCTGGGCACATATTCAACAGTTGGAGAGATTGAACTCACGGGCAAAGGCAATTTTTAGGGCCTTATAGGTATTGGTAGCCATGTCTGCAGGGATGGCTCCCCATCCTGCATGTGATGTGGGTGAAACAGTAGGTAACAGAAGGAGTGCTTCTGTGACAAAAAGGAATGTTGTGAGAGACCCTAAACCTAAACCCATACTGTGATTACAACCAAATGCCCAGAAGATAAGAATTATTGACACCAAACAAATTAAAAAATAAAAGGACCAGGACCATAGGTTAGGTCGACCTTCTGTGAATAGATAAAATCAATGCTCAGGGTTCTCGCGGGGAGTGTGCTGTGGCTGTTCAGAGAGAACACTAGGCATTCCCAGTGACCCTTACTGTCTTTTGAATAACAGCTTAAGTCCCAAATTGTCGCTGGCAGCTTTTTTAGCAGGTTAGACAGTTCATTGTTCAGGAGTGGGTACTGCTTTCAGTCGAAAGTGATGAATTCAGTTTTTGTGTCCTTTGACCTTTGCCGCCGTGTGGGTAACAAGCAGGACGATGTGGGGTCCCTTCCACTTCTCTTGGAGAGGCTTGTCCTTCCAGGTCCGCATGAGTACAGAATCGCCTGGCTGCAAGGAGTGAACCGGGGTATCCAGCAGAAGAGGCTGTGAATTTTTGGTGTATTTGTGAAGAGAAGAAAGAACAGCGGACAGAGAGCACATGTACTGAGACAAGAAACCACACCCCACTGTTTACTCCCCTGCCAGAACTGGGGTACCATTCATGGGGAGAACACGAATGCGAAGTAACACAAGGAGCAAAGCATTAGGCCACCTAAGAGAGGCCTCCCGACAGACCTTTGAGAGGTGTCGCTTGAGTGTCTGATTTGTGTGTTCCACTACTCCACTGGCTTGTGGTCGCCATGGTGTCTGGAGCTTCCAGGGGATTTGCAAGGCACTTGATATTTTTTGAACAACTTGAGATGTGAAGTGTGTTTTATTATTAGATTTTATTTACTGGGGAAGGCCGAAGCGAGGAATGATCTCCTTAACAAACTTAGGGGCCGCACGGCTGGTAAAGATACCCTTTATAATTGCTTCAGTTGCCTGATTATCTGGGTCTGCACTGGTAGTTTGCCTGATGGTATCCTGAATACGCTGCAGAAAAGCCACTGGACTTTTATTTGCTTCCTGGATTAGCTTATAAGGCTTTGCCCAATTGTTACGTCGGACAGCTGAGTGCCGGAGGCCATGCATAAACAGTTCCTTATAGGAGTTAAGCAGCTTCCAACCCTCCTCCTCATTCGGATTCCACCAGGGGTCCACTAGGGGAACAGCGACCTCAGGCAAGGGCTTGCCCTCTTTATCCTCATTATGCCTTCTCTGTGCTTCCTCCTTAGCCTTAGCTATAACCTGATTCCGCTTCACCTCAGACAACAAGGTTCTCATAAGTATATTGCAATTATCCCAGTCAGGCTTACAACTAGCCAGACACCCTTCAAAGACTGAAATAAACCTGCTTGAATTCGTAGAAAATTCACCTGCCTGTGCCTTAAAGGCAGCTAGGTCCACTGGGTTAAAAGGAACATGAGAGTACACAGGCACAATCTGGGCTGCACGATCCTGTGTTCCTGGATGGGCTACCACATTCTCAGTAATTAACGGATACAATCCCACCAAGGGGGTACTCTCTGGAGCCTGTAGGGGTGGAGGAGCCGAAGGGGACACTGATTCTGGCATTACAACTGTGGGAGGGTTCTGGGGTTTAGCAGCAGGTACTACCGAGTCTGTCGGAGTCAAATGGCACTTGTGCAAAATATCAGTTCTATTTCTTAATACCATAAACGCATATGCATAGAGATGTTCATTCCATTTACCAGTTTGCTGACAAAACAAAAGTAACTGAAGGATTGTGTTGTAATTAAGTGATTCTTCCGGTGGCCACCTTTCCTGGCACTCCAGCTGGTATTGAGGCCAATCAACTGTACAGAATTTTTTTAATTTACTTTTAAGCATTGAATTTGACCCAAACACATTCCAATTTGCTAGGATGCATTCTAAGGGAGTACACTGTGCCCCGCCAGCTGTACTCTGTCCCTGCCCCATACTCTAGGGAGACACTGGGCGTCCCCAGGTCTAAACAGGTAAAGTCCCCACTGGACTGTTTCTACCTTATTCAAGGGTCTGGTTCTGCACAGTCGCCCACAGCTTCTTCTTCACTGTCTGTGTGCGTTGCACCGTTGTGCCCTCTGGGGTCGATTAAACCATGTCTCCGCCGAGGCCTCCGATGAAGTCACCAGTGAGCTCTGGGCGTCAGTCATCGTCGTAATCCGTTGGCCACCAGGAGGGATCCAGGCAAGGCTAAATTTCAGCCTCGAGCCCACCCAGGGATGCCAAAACTGTTGCCGTCCCAAAGGGCCCGAGGGGGGCAACAGCAGGGTTCGTTGCCCGGTGTGCTTCGCACCAATGAACACACCGAGTGGAGAAGCAATCCAAGTTTATTCGAGATCTCAAAAAGGCACTCAGGAGACCAGCATGTCTCAAATCAGAAGCGCAACAAATACAAACAAGTTTCCCATTTTATACTCCAAGCTGTTTGTGTGCAAGCCTTTGTTTGGTTTCACCCCTACCCCTCCCTCCCAGACAACAGTTACAATAGGCACTACATTGGTATGTGAAAAAAGTTCTTGTTCATCTGTTTATTTGTGGCCTTGTAAGCTTAGACACATGTGAACTTCCCCCCTTCCCCTTTCCCCCGATCTTATCACTACAGCGTTTGTTAATGTGAGCGAAACTGCAGCTGTCTGCATTACATGCTATGCTTTTGCTTTTTAGGCTGTCGGCATTTCAGGTTGGTTAAAGTTCACAAGATGGAGTTACTGTGGCTCACTTAGACCCAGAACAAGAGAGCTTCATCGACACTTATGGTCTTCCACTCTCCCGAGTTACCTGGTAGCTATGCCTCGTGACGTCAACACACTCATCAACTCCCCACTCTCCCTTTCTCTGTAGTCAGCAGGAACACTGAAAAGCGCTATCCAGGTATCATTATTACCAATGCTTTTTATATTTCAGATTTCTTTTCTCACCAATACAAATAGATTGTTTCCTCCTTTCTGCTACCATATGCAGCTCTACCAAGCATTCTGTAATAATTCACTGGGTACATTTTCTTTTAATCTTGTGCTCCTTACAAATGAGAAAAAAAGCAACCATAGCATTTGATATAAAATTAAGCTACTTACCGACTATTGCCAGATTATGCTCTGAGCCACATGCAATCTGCAAAAGAAATGTGAATGAATGAAAGAGAGTCTGTGGACAAGTTTAAGTAGATACAGTACTAGGACAGAGACAACCACAACCATGACAGGAAATAAAAAATTAGGCTGAAAAACAATTGTGGTTTGTACAATGTAAAATTAAGTTTGAAGTACACTACTGTACATTTCTGAGAAAATTTCATTAGTGGTCTCACTTCATTTGTTAATAAACAGCTGTTTACATTAAAAAAAGACAACCAAAATCACAATTGCAAAGCAAAAGCATAGCATGTAACGCAGACAGCTGCAGTTTCGCTCACATTAAAAAACAGGATGGTAACAGACCATGAATCCCAGTGATGACTGAACCTGGTGATAGTTTGAACAATAAGCACTCTCAGCCACACTTGTAGCTGTTTCCATTACTTCACACTGACTCAGACATTCTAAGCTTCAGAGTGACATGCAGAGTGACGGACCATCCTGGAATCTTATTTCAGAAAGGCTGTACTAATAAAGTTGACAGCTGAGATTCAACAAATCTCCTCTGGTTTGAATGTATTGAGCCAAGAAATGGAAGCCTCTGGGCTTCAACAAATTGTTTTAAAATCCATCATACGTTTTGTGATGAATCTCATTTTCTGGAACAATTAACATATGAGGACTGAGAGAAAACAATGGCCTTGGAAAGGGACTAGTTAAGTAGCTGTAAAACTTCTATCTTGCAATGTTACAGCTACTCAGAGCTTCAAGCACTGGCACATTAATATGCATAACATATCGCTGTATTATTGTACTCTTCATGCAACATGACCATACATTATAGCAGTACTGATTTTTATGTGTTTTCATTGGCTAATGCAGCCCACCAATGATGTTGGGGTTTAAACGTTGATGCCATGGAAACAAGATCTGCACATGGAAATGCATGTGAAGACTTGATGGGGAAAAAAAATCAAAACAGCAAATTCTGTCTCTTCACTGCATGATGAAAAATGGAATATTAAAGCTGCCGCTAATAAAATCAATGTGAAGCATGAGCTATCTAATCTCATATTTCTATACAAAGTGTGCTGAACACAAACACTGTTTCAGATGGTTCTATGAAACAGGCTGTTCACTCTGCTTCTGTAGGTCTTGTATATTTAGAGCTAATGGCCCCGCTGGAAATGCTGTGTGTTCAAAACAGAACATGCTGTTTAGAATGTGTGACATCTCCGCTAAAGAGGCATTTTGTTCCAATACCTAATAACAACAATTATCCAGTCTGCAACTCTGACAGATAAATAAAGCAAGCTGGTGATCACTCACTGTTTTGTAATCCACTCATACAACTGTCACCAACAGCAGCACTCTGAGAATCTCTGCCTACACTACACAGCCATCCACTACCTCATTTACCGGAGTTTATGGGAATCTGCCACAATGGAAGGCAGCAGCAGAAACAGAGTTCACTGCATTATAGGCCTTGTCTACCGTGGTAATTTGCCCCCATTATAGCCATTGGTGACCAACCATTTGTGTCACTGCACCAGTGCAATCTCCTAATGCATATGAGACAACCCACTATAAGCAATCATTTATGCCAGTGCAGCTTTTTTCAAGCCGGGGAAAACTGCGGTGGTGGAAATAGCTGCTGTGCCACCAATCGCTCTAATCAAGGTAAGTCCCATGCATAGACTAGGCTACTGGCAGTCACCTTGATTCGCCCTCACTAGCACAGGCCAGGGATATGGCAACCCTGGTAGCAGCAGCAGTCTCCGTGCACCAGTGGGGCATTCACCCAATAGGAGAGCACAGGACATTTGCACTGCTGCCCTAGCCCAGGGTGACGTCACTTTAAAATGTAGCCTGGACTCCACTAGGAGCCCCACTGGGAAAATCTTCCTAAGGGATTCTCTGAATTAGTGCATCCCTCAGGCACCATGGCCATATCCCTGTCTCTCACTGAAGGCTGTGCTGGCCTCTTGCAGAACCCCTGCTACAGTGGACATCTTGCTTCACTCTAACAGAACACAGCATAACCCAGAGGTGAACCAAGGCTCCTGTCTGCTTCAACTTGAAGGGCAGGTTCATCTTGTGAGCATCCCAGACAGCATGTCAGCCTCTTAAAATATAACCCTCCCACCCTAAATTAGACAAAACTCACCCAACATAAAAAAAAGTATTAGTAGGAGTCAGACTTGATGATTGGTTGGTAGGATGAGGTGCCAGCAAGGGAGAATGGGATTACCAAAGACATAACGAACACTTATATTAGGTGCAACTAATCCAGCAATGACTGTAGTTTTGTAACACAATACTGGTATGTACTGCAAGAGCCATCATTTTCTAGCTACCTGGCTTTTTTTCTGTGTTGCAGAAGAAATTAAACTTCTGCAGACATCTGTATATTCCTAGAGGATAGATAAATATGTTGAAATCAAGAATATTTGGAGCTTCTGCATGCAATATTATTTCCCAGTTGGGCAATTATGTTACACTGTATATTTAAACATACATCAAAAGTCACAAATCTGAACAGAGAGTCAGAATCAATCTCTAGCAGTTATTGAAGCCCTCTGGAATAATAAACAATGCAACCCCCTTCAAATTAAAATCTCTCCTCTACTGAAAAAAACTATCTGAGAGTGTTTTAGTAGTTGTTCACATGCATATAAATGTATTTTAATCTCTCTATATCATAAAGATTTCAAAGCAATACCCAAACAACTAAGCAAGGCTCATAACACACCTTTGAGGCAATGACAGGCATTTCCAGTTGAAACTGCAGAAGCAACGAGATGGAACCTGACTATTCAAGCTGAAATTTAGCTGACTCCTCAGTGTTAACAAAGACATCAGCAGCACAGTGACCCCTTAGCCCAGACAGCAAGCTAACATCACCACATCCTATAGCATTTTGTGTTACTTGGTGTTCCTCCTCCTCATACTCTGATTTACTGAGCAACCCAAGTTATTTGGTGAGATCTGGGGGCACAAGGTAGCACAGCTGAGTATAAAAATACCAAAAATAAGTAAGTTAAAATATTTAATTATTAAATTGATAAGAGAGTGTGAGAGGGGGATGGCAACTCAAATCAGAGGCTTTTGAGAATAAGGCAAAATGTGAGGGAGAAAAAAAAAGTTAAGGGGAGTTCTCTGTTTTTCCTTTTC
The DNA here is from genome assembly GCF_027887155.1 of Malaclemys terrapin pileata. Lineage (NCBI taxonomy): Eukaryota > Metazoa > Chordata > Testudines > Emydidae > Malaclemys > Malaclemys terrapin. Next base: position 49,334,264 of record NC_071508.1, on the reverse strand, counting down.
TGGGTGGAAGGATCTATCTTAGATACTTATATTACCTCCATCACCATGCCATCTGAGTGCCTCACAATCTTTATTGTATTTATCATCCCAGTACCCCTGTAAGGTACAGAAGAGCAATGCATTTTACAAATGGGAAACCGAGGAAGGACTTTCCCAAGGTGACAGAGAAAGGAATAGAACCCAGGGTCTTCAGAGGCCCCTAGTGCCTTAACTACTAAAGCTTCCTTCCTTTCTTTCTCTCAATTCTCCCATGTGAAAGGGTATCAAGTCAGAGACCTATTGGAGAAGAAAGACTGGAGCTGTAAAGAGGGAGAAGGGACTGTGTGGTGGGTTAGGAGGAGGCAGAGAGAAAGCTGGACATGGTGATAGAGAGAGAAGATCTCAAGCAGCCTGGACAAGCTTCTGAACATTTTGGCACTTACCCAGAATGAGCCTCCAAGGCTTTTGAGCGTTGACCAGGGCAATTCAGAGAAGAGGTAGCTGTGAAGCTATGCTTCAAAGAGCTGCATAACATCCCACATTGGGCATCATAATGATAACCCTAAATACCTTTAGCAGGCCTCTATATTATTTTTCAAATGACAGATGTCTAAGTGGAAAGGAACTATTAGGTCATTCTAGCCCATGGCCCAGCCAGTGCAGAAATGCTCCCTCAGTACATCAGCTTTTAAAAGTCCTTGGATATGGGGGCCTCCAGCACTTCCCTTCAGGGGAAAGATGATATTATACTATGGCACTGGTTTTCAAACTGAGGTATGCATACCCCTAGGGGAACACAAGCTGTCATCGGGGGGTACATCAGTAAGATCCTGTAATGACGGACAACCCATTTAATTTAGTAAGACTTCGCAATCTAATCATAAGTATATTATGACCCTATCTCAGATGGGGGAACCCAGTAGATTACATTATTTGGAAAGGGGTACACAGCCTAAAAAGTTTGAAAATCACTTTACTATAGGATTTCTAAGCCTGAATGAAGACATGAAGTTTAAGGACTTTGATTTAGATTGCAGTCACTGCCATTCTGATTTTTAGTACATTAAGGGATGGTTATTCTACAGACAGTATCCTGTGGAGTGAAGAAAGGGGAGGAGAAAAAGGTGAGCACAAAGGCACTCTTTCATCTAAGATTTGATGTAGATGTTTGACCACAGACAGACATGATCTCCTTGACAGATCTTGCCTTGTTAAGGAAACCACCAAGGCCAGAAGCAGAGAAAGACTTTATTCCTCCAGGGATTAGAAGCCAAAAGGGAATGATAAGAGTTGACAGAGAGATTGCAGATGACTAAAGATGAAGGTTTATATAATACAGTATAATCATTCTTTCCTAGTGCTGTTCCTTCATGCCCTTGATTAACGTATTGTAACTGATTTGTACTGTTTGACACATACTGACTAACTACATTTTGTATGCAGAATTCCACTGAGGGGGGAGGAACTGAATATAATTAGTGAAGCTGTCTTGCTTCCAATGATCCTTCACTAGGAACTCTTCCTCTTCCGGATCACTTGACTCCTGATTGATAAGGAGAGGCAGCTTGCTAACCTAGTCACATTCCTTGGTTAGTACCAGGCTAAATGCAGTTTATTGCAATACAAGCTAACAGCACAAGGGTATAACCCCACCCAGAGCAGCAATTTAATGCCATTCCTTGCTGCTGGGTATGTCTATAGAAAATTGTGAGGGCCAAATAATCATGAGATTTGACAGTCTTTTCTCTGTTTGCTATTTTCTGCCAATCTAATCTTTCGTTTATTGAAATACGATTTCTAGCTTTGTTACGAAGTGGGAGTCACAATAAAATTTAAAGTGAGGCTTTGTTATTTCAGCCTGGCAGAAAACGTTCCTCACCCAGACAATGGGCCAAATGCTGGTCCATTGCACAAAGCCCAAGCACATGGGCCTTTGCTGGGGTAGAGAGTACTGCAAGGGATTAAATCCTTGCCCTATCCCCTCAACTAACCCGGGGGCAGGAAACCTCCCAAACACTAAGGGGGTTTTATCAGTACATCAGCATAGTTTACAAACCAACTGGCCACCGCTTGTGTCCATCCCCACAACTGATCCCAAGCCCACCTCCTCACTGCAGACATGCAGAGAGATTCACTGCAGAGTAATGCCCAATTTGTGCAGGAGATGCAGAATTCCCCTTCCTGCTATCTCTCTGTGACAGTTTGGATGCAATCTGGGTCTTGAATGTTTGTGGGAGTTGGAGACAGCATTAATCCAAAAGCAACAAAATATTTTTTAAAGTTATTTATAAATAACACCTCATAAAACTCCAAGCAAGGAGAACACACAGTGTGAAATGGAGAGGAAGAATGAAAGGTTCTATAACTGATACGGTGCTCAGTCTCCAGTCAGGATTGGGATCCCATTGTGCTGGACACAAACGCTCACAAATGAGGACACGGTCCCTGCCCTGAATTTTGAGAATCAAAATGTGGGGAGAAGAGTGGTCAGACTGAAAAAGAACTTGGAGGGGACAGAGGAGTTATGTCTGTTTTGAAGTGGGGACAGATGAACTGAAATGTCAAGAGGAAGCAAGTTCTATACCCATCTCTAGAAAAGCCTGACCAGCTGTGCAGACTCAAAAGGCAGGTCTACACTAACCCCCCAATTCGAACTAAGGTACGCAACTTCAGCTACGTGAATAACGTAGCTGAAGTTCGAAGTACCTTAGTTCGAACTTACCTCGGTCCAGACGCGGCAGGCAGGCTCCCCCGTCGACTTCGCGTACTCCTCTCGACAAGCAGGAGTACCGCAGTCGACGGCGAGCACTTCCGGGTTCGACTTATCTCGTCCAGACAAGATGCGATAAGTCGAACCCAGAAGTTCGATTTGCTTGCCGCGAACTACCGGGTAAGTGTAGACCTACACGAAGATACAAATGCTATAGAGATCAGAGTACACATACTCAGAATTAGGGTCAAGGCAGTGGCAGGGAAGTGGCAAAATTCAACCAAGGAATACCTCATAAAGATCTTTACAAATCAGCAGTGTCAGTTTACAGTCTCTCTGCCAGGTTCTAGGCAAGGAGTGTGAAGACAGCTGAGTGCATGTAATAGACACATGGTTATTCAAAGCAGAGGGAAAGCTAGTTGCTCTATTCTAAACAAGCTGAAAGCAACAGGGAAGCTGTGTTAAGGAGGAAGTTAGAATAATTAAGCCTCATTGTCATGAACATGTGTTACTATTGCAAGGTCATCAAAGAGTGATCAGAAGTTCCCATACCAGATACTTTCCTTCTTCCACATGTGAGGAAGAAGACATGGAACACAAAGCCTATATATTTAAAAAATTGTTAGACACACTCAGGGGTGAAAGTAACTTAAAGGATTTACCGGTACTCCAAGAGTCCTGCGGAGGGGGAGGGGCCTCAACTGGAAGAGGTGGGGCCTTTAAATCCCGGGGCTTTTAAATCAGGATTTAAAGGGCTTGGGGATCCGGCTGAAGCTAGGAGCCCTGGGCCCTTTAAATCACCCCCGGAGCTACCAGCTGCAGAGGCGGCTGGGAGCCCTTGGATTTAGGCAGGGGTGAAAGTAATTTACATTTCTTACCCATATGGTCCAATCGCAAGCAACCCACCTCTCCTACCTACTTCATGGATCCCTCCCATTGCATGACATACATATAGAAAATAAAGCTGCTACTACTACTAAAAATACTGTCTGTAATAAAACTTTAATATTGGAATAAGCCTGAAAAAGAGAAAACTCACTGTAACATTTTTCTCCATGTCTTCCCTCCTCCTCCAGCCAGGTTGCTGAGGCTAGGCCGTGCTTTCCCCCTGCCTGGCACTCAGCAGCGGCTGCAGGGGCTCCCCTCTAGCTTGCAGCAGGGAAACTGGCTGAGAGGGAGAAGCAAGCCTACCCCCTGTATAAGAACAGTTTAAACTCAGCTGTTCCCTGCGCAGTTCACCCCCCGGGGTTAGGAGCCATTTCTGGCATCCTTGTTAATTTCATTCACAGTTGTTGGGGGTGAGGGGAAGCAGAGCGTGTGTGTCCATGGCAGGGGCAGTTCTTTTCTGCCCCTGGATGAGGGGATCTCCAATACGACTATCATACAATAGCAGGGGCCGGTTGCTGGGGTCAGGGCAGGCGGCGACAGGCTGCAGCTGCATTGTTTGTGACACACACATTCATGCACATACATACAGTATGTGTTACTGTCCTGTGGGGAAGGTGCCAGTGCCCTTTTGGGGGGAAGGGAGGGGAGACAAGTGTTTCTGGGCTAACACCTCAGGAACTTCTGCTTAATGTGTGCTGCTTAATGGAGTCCGTCCTTCCCCAGGGGGCTGTTGGTCCAACTCCTATACTGAAGAGCTATCTTTTTTGAGAGATCCATCCATACTGTACATATACATTTAGAACATACCTGGATCAGAGTAGATTTAGATCTGTGAAGCAAGACAAGAAGATTTTGTTTTCCCAGGAAGACATTCATGTGGATGTTCCAAAGTTAGCTTTTGAGTGCCATACCCCCACATGGTGGGAGCCAGGGGGACAAGGGACTGCGTTGCACCATTCCCACCATGCCCACCAGTGCCCCGCTTTCCCTAGATCCTCCCTATTTCCTAGCAAGTCAGATATCAAGGATTTTTTAATTTCCCTTCCAGGCACATAAAAGAGTGCAGGGGGCACACCAGTGGGTGGCTAGTAGCAGGGGAAGGCAGGGCAGGGGTGAATGAAGGCCAACTGGAATAGCCTTCGTGAAATATACAAGATACCTAGAGAAAGTTTTGTCAATTTCAGCCTCTGCACTCTGCAGGCAGGACAAAACAAAAAGAGATCTGAGATTGCGCCCTATGTTCTTATGCAGGCAGCTAGAGGGGAGAGCCCCTGCTGAGTGGGTGGGGAGGATTTAAGCTGTGCAGCCAAATGCTTGTATTTGTTGTGTATATTAGTATTGGAGAGATCCCCTCATCCCGGGGGCAGAAAAGAACTGCCCCTGCCATGGTCAAACACACCCTCCCCCCCTCGACTCCCAGCAACTGAGTGAAATTAACAAGGATGCCAGAAATGGCTTCTAACCCCGGGGGCTGAATGGCACAGCTGAGTTTAAACTATTCTTATGCAGGGGGTAGGCTTGCTTCTCCCTCTCAGACGGCTCCAAGCTAGAGGGGAGCCCCTGCAGCCACTGCTGAGAGCCAGGCAGGGGGATAGGGTGACCAGACATCCCGATTTTATCGGGACTGTCCCGATATTTCCTTGTTTGTCCCGCGTCCCGACCGACATGCGGTCGGGACACTGGACAAACAAGGAAATGCCCCAGAGCCCAGAAGTGCTCGCGCCCCCCCCCTCCTCCGCCCCCTCCTCCCCCGATTGGCTCCCTCCCCGAATCCCCGCCTCTTCCCCAGGGTCACCATTCCTCCTCCCTCCGCAAGCGCTGGAGGGAGGCCCGGGAGACACAGGGAAAGCGCGGGGCCGGGGTGAGTAAGAGTCCGGCCTGGCCCCGAGCAGGCAGGACTCAGTCGGGTGGTAGGGAGAGTAGGGGGGCTGCCTGCGGGGCCAGGCGGCGGCTGTTGTTGTCCCCCCGGGCAGCGGGACTCGGGAGCAGCCGCTGCTGCAGCTCCCACTGCCGCGGGGGGAGGAAGCGGCCATGGCGCTCTGCGGCTGCGGCGCCTCCGAACCCACCGAGCCGGGGCCTGCTGCAGGGACCCAGCAGTGCGCACGCTGGGCCCAGCCCCTGGCCAGTCGCGTCTGGGCTGCTGCCCAGCTGGTGCTATCCCGCGGCGGCCCCGGGGCGGAGGCATCGGCAGCCCAGCCCCGTTCGTTCCCCTGCGGGACGGGGGGGCTGGGGCCTGCTGCTCGCGAGTCCCGCTGGCCGGGGGTGAGAACAGCCGCCGCCTGGCCCCGCGGGCCGCCCCCCTCCTCTCCCTACCGCCCGACTGAGTCCTGCCTGCAAGGGACCAGGCCGGACTCTTACTCACCCCGGCCCCGCGCTTCCCCTGAGTCTCCCGGGCCTCCCTCCAGCGCTTGCGGAGGAAGGGTGGTTTTTTTTGTTTTTTTGGGTTTTTTTGGCCACGCCCCCCGCCACGCCCCCCCCGTCTCCCCCCGTGTCCCGATATTTGTCTTGGGTGATCTGGTCACCCTACAGGGGGAAAGCACGGAGCCTAGCATTGTCAGCCTGGCTGGAGGAGGAGTCAGACTGCACCTTTTCTTACTGGTCCTCCGTTTTGGCCCGTACCAGCTTACTTTCACCTCTGGACACACTACTGACTCTGCTATGCCACCTGCAGGGCCGGCTCCAGGCACCAGCCCTCCAAGCATGTGGGACGGCACCTGGAGGGGGGCGGCACTCACCCGGGGAGAGCGGGGCCGCGACCGGGCTCTCCGCCCTCCTCCCGGCGCTCCGGCCGGCCGGGGAGAGCGGTGCCGCAGCCGGGCTCTCTGCCCTCCTCCCGGCGCTCCGGCCGGTCGGGGAGAGCGGGGCCCCGGCCAGGCTCGCCGCTCTCCCCCAGCGCTCCGGCCAGCCGGGGAGAGCAGGGCCGCGGCTGGTCTCCCCCCGGCACTCCGGCCAGCCAGGAAGAGCAGGGCCGCCCTCCCCCAGCACTCTGGTCGGCCAGGGAGAGCGGGGCCGCCCTCCCCCAGCACTCTGGCTGGCCGGGGAGAGCGGGGCCGCCCTCCCCAAGCTCTCTGGCCGGCCGGGGAGAGCGGGGCCGCCCTCCTCCTGGCGCTCTGGCAGACTGGGGAGAGCGGGGCTGCCCTCCTCCCAGCACTCCGGCTGGCCGGGGAGAGCGGGGCCATGGCCGGGCTTGGCGCCCTCCCCTGCCGCGCTCCCCGCTCGGGGATCGGCAGGAGGCTTTTTTGCCTGGGGCAGCAAAAAGGCCAGAGCCGGCCCTGGCCATCTGCAAGCAAATCTTTGTCATCAGATTATTCAGACGTTTTCAGCTCAAGACTTCTATCCTACAGAATGTCAAAAGGACAGGATTCCAGCATCTTCCTCCTATGGTATTAAATAGAGATAGAACTAGAAAACTAGCATAAAAGTCATCATTATCAATCCAAATGTGCTAATTTCTATCACTGCCACTTTAATGAAGCTAATGGTTCCATTAGGCAATAACTGTAGGCAAACACTCTGTCAAAGCGCACTCTATTATTCAATATTTAAAAGCCTAAAATACAAGTTACAAAGGTGAGTGTAATATTTGGTTATAAAATATCAACTTCTAAATAGCTGCTTATTTTCAAGGTTCTTTTAAAAATGCATAACATTTGGGAACAGTTTTAGGCTTTCTGGAAGAGTCTGGGCTTTACATCTTTTTCCTTATGGCAAAATAATCCATTATAGTCAATTCATAATGGATTAGGAATACTTTAGTTAGCCTAGAAGGAATGACAGAGCAGCTAGAACATAGTGCACACATTCTGGGGAAATTCTGCTCTCACCTACACTTGGGTAAGCCTTAAGTTACGTCAGTGACTTCACTTGAGTTTTTCTGGATTTACAGGGATGTAACTAAGGGCAGAATTTGGCACACAGGACATGCAAGGAAACTTAACACCACAGACTTACTTGGACTTTTGTAGCCTCATAAGTCTGGTAAAGGAACGAGATGTTAATTTTAAAAGTTTATTTCAAATTATTGACAAGTTGGTATGCCTCTCTTTTTTCTTGCATGCTTTTCATTTGTTTGGAGGAGCCCAAAGTATGTACATCATTTATTAAAAAACAGTAGCCAAACTATGAGGCACCATTACCAAGTGGTAATTTTTGAAGTGAGACACCTTAAAGGGGCTTGACTCCTGAACTTACAAAAAACAACAACATAAACTGGGTCCGTAACTTCCTCCAAGGTCATGATTTTCAAAAGGGACTAGTGATTTGGAATACCTCACTTTCTGGCTATCCAACTTGAGACACTTTAAAGGGGTCCAATTGTCAGAGAAAACACTGAGCACTCACACTGTGAAAATCAGGTTCTTTTGAGGGGTCTCAAATCAGGCACCCAAAAATGGAGACATCCAAAATCACTAGTCCCATCTGAAAACTGTGGCCAGTGAATGTTGCTGAGAAGAATCACTATTAAGGAAGTCACTCAAACACAGTGGGGCCAATCCTGCACATCCTCACTTTCGTTAGTAGTCCCACTGAAGCTCAGTGAGGCTTGTTGGTTGCATAAATAAGAGTTTGCAGGCTCAGGCTTTATATGGGCACATTGTCTCTGCAAAGAAAGAAAAAAAAAGGAAGTCCATCATACTAGAGAAGGGACTGTTAAGGACACTGGAAATACAGCGCGTCTGCCACGTACCCTGATTTGAAATGTACCTCAGGGAACTGGGTGCCTTTGAGAAACAAATTATGTAAGAACCATCAATTGTTCGGGAAGACAAATGCTGTGCCCTGTTGTCAGCACAAGTCTTACAAATGTACACGCACAAAAATAAATGGAAAATTTTAGCACCAACTTTAATATGTAAGTCAAAAAAACAGCAGCACGTTATACTTCCTCATCCCCTGAAATATGTCAAAATAAACATTTAGAGGGAAAAGTATGAGTTTTATATACCAACTAACACATCTTGCAAAGAGGCTTTTTGGTTCATTTAGTCTCCAGTGCAGCTGCAGGCATGCGGCTGCCATGAGAGTTAGCTTTGTATAAGTACCACAAGTCATGAATTCTAGTGCCTGCCTGCTCCTTTACCCGTTGCAATAAATGGTGCTTTTACCTTTAGGGTGTCACGTAACGCTCTACTCTGGAATCCTGGATTCTATATTTGGGCAGCACTTAGTAACAATCCATCACCCTGCAGCAAACTTATTGGAAATAAATAAATAAAGTGTCTCCATAAACACGCAAGCTCCCAATACAAAGATGAATGGAAAAGTTCTCCTGGGTAACTAAGGATTAGCATGCAGTAGATAGAGACAGTGGAGCCTGCACTTTAATGCAAGTCTCAAAAGGAAGTTTGGGGAAAACACATCATATTCTGAAGTGACACGCTGGCTGCTGTTAAGTGCATACTAATTAGAAAGCTGAATTAGCATAAAGCTTATTTAATTCCATAACAAAACAATGTGAAGTCTTTTGCTTAGACATCTTGGCTGTATTGCACAGTAGCTGAATCAGAAACATGGAAACACAGTTGTTTGGCAAGGATGAAATGGGAGAAGAATGAGCTGCAAACCTTTGGAAGTAGCTGTATTGGGAGTGGGGTCAGAGAGCACAATATCCATTCCCTCCCATATAACCCCCCCAAAATGGTAGCAAGCTGGCCAGCCTGACTAGGCAGCCCACAAACAGACCTCTCCCCAGTCATGTTGTAGCACAATGTAAACTTGTTTCACGCTTCAATGCTACATTTTAAATCCATGTGTGGTAGTTTTCAGACTATTCGGGTCTGCACCTGAGCAATGGCAAGACATTTCCACCTGGAATTTCTACCTCAGTGCAGGTGTTACAATTTACTCTGCATTGTTTTCATGCATAGGTATGATCATTTGTTTCCTCTCTGTACTTCTGCATCAGCTTCAAATTTCCTTTTTCCTCACCTGTTCACTCAGGACTGCATTTTTCAGGGCCAGGGATTCATGCACTGGCAACAGGAAACTAACTAGCCAGCATAACTTGGACTTTTCTAAGTTACATGGGGTGACAGGCCAAGTACACAGCCAGAAATGATCCAGACAGTACCCTGCCTCCTAAACTGTATTATGCACTCCTCAGCTTTAGCTGATGATCTGGATCAATTATTCTTTATTACATGATCTGGAATGATAGCTTAAGCATTACCATGTTCTGATTACAGATGTCAATGATGGAGAAGTTTGCTGTAAGGAGATTATGGTCACTGCTTAAGGGTACATCTATACTACTCACCGGATAGGCGGATAGCAATTGATCTATCGGGGATCGATTACTCGTGTGTAGTGTAGATGCGATAAAATCGATCCCCGATCGCTCTCCCGTCAACTGTTGAACTCCAGCTCGGCGAGAAGCGGAAGCAAAGTTGACAGAGGAGCGGCAGCTATCGATCCCGCACCGCGAAGACACGAAGTATGTGATTCTAAGTCGATCTAAGATACGTCAACTTCAGCTACGCTATTCTTGTAGCTAAAGTTGTGTATCTTAGATCGATATCACCCCCCCAGTGTAGACCAGGCCTAAGATTTGTTTATGCCTTGAGTATGCGTGCGTGTGGAACCTACATCTACAGAAAAAATCCTGTGCAATAATCCTCTGTCTTCAATCATCCCTGTTACTGAGAGTGGAGATGATCCAATAATGATTCTGTCTGCAGTTGAAGCCAAAGAGGCCCTTCTAACTCAAACTTTTTTACATTTATATAGTCTGAGAACCATGCCTCTTTCTTCCTCAAAAGTAAACGCTTTCTTGATTAAGAAGCTGGAACATGAGACATGTGAAACAAAAAAAGTCAAGAGTACTAGATCCACTGGTCTAAAGGGCTAACCAATCAGAGTATAAATACACTCATTTCATATTTGTGATACCAACTTTGTAAGCATTAGAAGAAATAGGACCTGAAACATTTGGGGTGAGGCTTTCAGACATGCCCAGCATTGGCCTAACTCTGTTCCCATTGAAGTCAATAGCTTTGTATTATGTTATAATGCACAAACTACAGGGGGAAAAGGATGATTTCAAGTAAAGCAAATAGATCAATACAACTCTGACAAATGTTAATAACAAATTTCCAAAGTAGGATGGTAGTATTGAAATTCAAGATCCAATTATAGAATTTCCATAAATAAATCTTACAACTAAAATGCATTTTTCTTTTCTGTGGGACAGTTAAACAAAATTCACAAGGCAACTTGTCCTTACCAAATATAATCAGTTCTGCAAGATATGAAATCCATAATAGAAATTTAAAAAAAAATTTCTAACTGTTAAATGGCTGATCCTATTATAACATCACTTTAAGCTGATCACAGATTGGTATGAGTCCTAGTAAATACCCCGTTTGTGAAATACCGCTCATCATCATTTCCATATTCTGGAATCTTCAGAACAGCCTTGTAAAGTAATGACGGGCTGTTTTTGACTGCAATACAATTATACATCAGAATCCTCTCACTTTTATTTTCCAGACCTGCCACATGCAGACAATGCCATATACCAGATTTTGATTAGGAAAATAAAAATTTTTTTTTTTTAAACAATACTTTATGACATTTTCAGAATACATATACATGGTATGTATTGTACACATGCACACAGTTTATGCTGTGGTAATCCTGCTGTTCTTAATCTTTCCAATGAAGCAGGATCATCCTCTATAGTACTGTGTGTATTTAAGAGGCCAGTTAGAATAATGTTAAAAAGAAAAATGGATGGATAGCGAAGTTCTGTAACACAAACTTAGGTCAAGATTAAGAAGGATTGTGAGGAACTCAAGAATGGCCTAAGAAAGCTAGATAAATGGGCCACATAGTGACAGATGAAATTTAGTGTAGACAGGTGCAAGATAACATACATTAGAAGGAATAATTTAAACTATTCTTACATACTGATGGATTCTAAATTAGTTGGAACCTCTCAGGAGAGAGATCTAGACGTCACTGTGGACAGCTCAGTGGAGATGTCTGTTCAATGTGCAATGGCCGCCAAAAAAGCAAGATGTTCGGCTGTTATAAATAGGATAGAGACGGTAATGTCATTCTACAAACTGATTATATTTTACAGCCTCACCTTGAATGCTGCCAGGGCTAGGGGAGCTGACGTAACAAGACAGAGATTGAATGGTCTTGATGTAAGAGAAATAATGGAAATGTTTAACTAGAACAGGGCCCCAGAGTCTGCCAGAGACAGGCATACTCACCATGGGAACAAAGAGGAAATAAACAGGAAGAGACAGTGAGATTTCACAGTAAAGTCTATGATCAGCCCCAGCTATTGTACAGTTATTTGGAAGAAAATAAATTGAATGATTCTTTATGTTTGAGGTAGCACTTGTTTGGGGGACAGTGTATCAACACATCTTCCGGGCACTGCATAGCCATGCCCCTTCCCTGCCATTGCTGTCCCCTTTCACGGCCACAGTCATCCCTTAATTTGGGGCTCCTAAGGCCTTCAGCCAGGCTCCAAACCCATGTAGGCCCTAGGATGAACATGGCTCATTGTATTCTGATGATAACGACCAAGAACGAAGCCAATCCAGGAATGTCACAAGCTATTTCAAAGAGTATCATTCTTCCTAGGTGTCTTTATTTATTATAATCAGACTGGTTGCACCCACTATAACTAAAGTTGTAAAACAGTTCCCATGCACTAATATGCAGATATAAGTTTCCTAAATGTTAACCTGGGGCAGAGGATGCTTATCATTGGTTTCTGCCTCAAGGCAATATGTTTAACGTATTGGAAGTCTGAGCAAGTTTTTCAGTAATGGTTGAGTGAAAACACACACACAAACTTTTCTAACAACATTGGGTTTTGTCTGTTTTTAAGAAACAACAGCATAAAAAACAGCTGGAATTGAGTGTGGATTAGTGAAAGTGTTTTTAAAATACACTTTCCTCTTGTGTATTTTATTTCACTTTATAATAATACTGTTGGGTTTAACTATCACACTCTGTTCACAAAGCTAATGGATTGAATTGCATGTGTCGCATTATGAATTATAAATCCATTTGCACTATTCTTGCCCCTGCCATGAACATTAATACGGAACATTAATATTCCTTTTCCCCTCCTCACTTAACAGTAGAATTTAGATAACCACACTAACTTGGTAAACATTTCGCATGTTGGGGTGCTATATAAACAATAAATACGTTTACTATTTACTAGGAGTACTTTAAAAATTAGTATGGATGAACTCACATGGACTATGTAAATATACGTATATTAGGTTTATAACAACATTTTTGTGTAATGTATACAAGAGAAACAGATGCATTTTTAAATAAAGAATCCAATTAAGGAAAGCCCAGATTTTACATTTGAGCTAAGCTATCTTGAATAAATTAAAACAAAAACTGAGCAAAATACCAGTGCAAACCCATTTAGTCTCTGCACTTAACCAGAACAGTTCTTTCTTTCACAACAGAGTCATAGGTGGTATCATCTTCATAGAAAACTACCACTATAGTTGGTGTCATATCCAGTTCACTGACTGAGGCCCCAATTCAGAAAAGCACTTGCTTAACCTTAAGCATCTGTTTAAATCTGTCCCTATTCAGCAAAGTTTCTCATGAATTACTGTTGGAATGGAATCAATCATCATCATATGATATGAAAACATAATCTGGAGTTTTCCCCAAATACACAACAGAAATTGAACATTTCTCTTTTCTGCATTATTATTGACAATTCTGCCATTTCCATCTAATAATGGAACAATACCATTGTTAGGTTTCCTTCTGTTCCTAATATATATTTTTTAAATCCTTCTTATTGTCCTTAATTCTACGGGCCTTTGATTTCTCCTTGTGTCCTTTTGCTTCCATTATCAGTCTTCTACCATTTCTAGCTCCTGATTTATATTCATGATTATCAAATTTCCCTTTTTTCCATTTGTTATATGTACATATTTTTAATAGGTGTTTTTGCATGTCTGCTAAGCCAGATTTGTTTTTTTAACCAATATAGCTGCCTGCCTTGATTGTGGCTTTTTGGGCATTTAGTAAAATATTTTTAAATAGTTCCCATTTATCATTCACATTTTTCTGTTTACATTCTGTCTTCCAGTAGATATGGTTCATAATTGTTCTCAGCTTCATGAAACAGGCCTATGTAGAGCACCAAGTATATATATTAGTGGTTTGGACTTCATTTTGTTTGAACACAACAAATGCAGTCAAGTCATGACAACTTGAATCTAAGCAAATGGAGGCTACTTATCTGTAAATGAAGGTTCTTCAAAATGTGCGGTCCCTATCTGTATTCCACACGAGGGTATGCATGTGCTACCTGCACCTGAAATGAGAGATTTGTAGCAAGTAGTCTCCAATGGTCCGCACATACACAGGTGCTCTCCTCATGCTCTGAACTGAGGGCATAAAGAGTGGCATGGACCAACACTTCTCTAGTTCCTTCTCCTTATCTGATACAAATCAGATATGATCTGAAGCAGAGGAAAGGGAGGATGGGTAGTGGAATACAGAGAGACCACACATCTCAAAGAACCTCCAGTTACAGGTACATACACTCCCTTTCTTCAAGTGCTGGTCCCTATGTGTATTCCCTATTGTTTTTTGATATGCAGTATTCAAACAGGAGGAAGGTGTGAGGATGCAGTTGGTATGGACGTGTGTAACACTGCTTACTCCACAGCTGCATGTGCTGAAAAAACCTGGACTTGGGCATAATGCTTTGTAAAAGTGTGGATGGCGCTCCAAGTAGCCACATTCCAAATGCCCACTATTGGTACATCTCAAAGAGATGCCACTGAGGTTGCTTTTGCTTTAGTGTAGTAGGCCTTTACCCTATCTGGAAGAGGAATGTGTGCCAAATGATAACGCTGAATGACACATCCAGAGAGCCACTTAGAATCTTTCTGAGTTGATAATGCTTGTCCTCATGATAGCTCTGCTATGGTAACAAACAAACTGCCTCAGTGTTTTCCAAATCAGTTTTGGTCTTTGCAGATAGATGGCCAAGGCCCATCTGACATTGAGGGAGTGTAGTCTCTTTTCTTCACTGGAAGCATCACATTTTAGGAAGAATATTAGTAAGTGAATAGGTTGTTTTGTGTGAAACTCGGTAATTATCTTGGAGATTAACTTTGGGTGGAGAGGAAGAGAAACCTTCTCTGTGTGAAATATGAAGGACAGCTATGAGTGCTCCCAGTTCGCTCGCCCATCTAGCCAATGTGACAGCAACTAAGAAAGCAACTTTCATGGAAAGATGTGACATGGAACACAGCCATCGGTTCAAAGGATGGTCTGATGAGAGCTGAGAGTACCAGGCTGAGGCCCCATTGTGGTGTGGGCTTCATCACAGGCAGGAAGATCCTAATGAAGCCTTTCAGGAATTGAATTGTGATAGGGTGTGTAAAGGTAGAGTGGCATTCCATCAAAGGATGGAAGGCACAATTACAGCTGCCAGGTGGGCTTTCAGTGAGCTAATGGAAAGCCCCAACATTTTGAGTGACAGAAGATAGTCTAAAATGACAAGGATACCTGCCAATTCTGGTGACAACTGTTTCCATTGTGACCAGGTAGGTAAACACCTCCACTCAGCTAGACAGCATTTTCTAGTGGAGATATTTTTGCTGTGACTGAGGATAGTTCAGCTGACCTCTGAACATAGAACGTTCTAAGTCTGGCGCCCATCCAAATATCAGGCTGTGAGATGAAAAAGGTCTGGGTTGGGATGTCTGATCCTGCCCTTCTTCTGAGTCAACAGAACCAGAAAAGGACAAAGATAGATGGGACGACATTTGTAGAAAGTCTAGAAACCAAAACAATCTGGGCCAATGAGATGTGATGAAGATAACCTGGGCCTGTCATGGCAAATTTTCCTAAGAACATGGAATAGCAGGGGAATGGGAGGAAAGGTGTACCTTAGATAGTCCATCCAGGATAACAAAAGGGCCCCTGGAGTCTCAGCCTAATACTACTCTGGAACAGTGGAGATTGAATTTCTTGTTTGTTTGGGAGGCAAACAGGTTCCAAGATG
This sequence comes from Malaclemys terrapin pileata, assembly GCF_027887155.1. Lineage (NCBI taxonomy): Eukaryota > Metazoa > Chordata > Testudines > Emydidae > Malaclemys > Malaclemys terrapin. The sequence continues at coordinate 49,318,665 of NC_071508.1, read as the reverse complement.
GTGTTCCCCACTGGGTGAAGATTTTCATCAAGACCGAATTATGAACTTCCCACTCATGGTCTGTGGAGAAGTTTCTGCTGAGATTGTCCTCCAGAGTATTCTGTACACCAGGGAGGCTATATTGCTGGGAGTGCTATGGGGTTCTTGATGCACCAGTTCCATAAATTCACTGCTTCGATCCTCAGAGGAAGAAATATCACTCTATCCTGTTTGTTTATATAAAAGACAGACAGTCATCATGCTGTCCAATATTATCCGGAAGTAATGGGACCATACGAGGGGCGAGCATGAGCTGCAGGCTAGGTGAACTGCCTTCATCTTCAGCAGACTGATATACATTCTGGCCTCTGTTGGGGAGCACGTGCCTTGTGCTGTGTGATTTGTCCATGTGAAAAGATGCATATGTGATTATGGCTGAGTGGGTTTGGCTGGAAAACAGAGGACTCCTGCTCACACCTGGTCTGGTTTTGTCCCCTGTAAGAAAGAGGCTCTGACCTTTTGCTGGACCTTTACCCTGGGATTCATGTTGTCCTTGTCCAGTGAGTAAACAGACTGAAGTCAGGCTTGCAAGCAACAGAGATGGTGTCTGGCAAATGACATTGTGTATGGCCATGTGGCCTACTAGGGAAAGACAGACCCTGATTGTGATACCAGGTCTAAGGGTAACTTGATTTATCAGGCTGCCCATCGACTGAGAACTGCCTACAGGGAGGTCGGCCTTTCCTGAGGACGAGTCTGGGGTTGCATTTATGAAATCTATAGTCCTAATCCAAATTGGACTGTTCTTCATTTACACAGACCCCAATGATGTCAAAGTGTAGTAAGAATAAGGTCACCAACTGGACCTCTTGACTTGATCTGCCCATTAGTAACAAGTCATCCAGATATAGGAAGACAGTGTAGCCATTGTGTCTCATCTGGGCCGACACAACAGAGAAGACTTCATGAAGACATGGGGTTCTGTCGCCAACCCGAATGGGAGTACTCTAAACTGGTGGTGCTCTTGCTCAAGTGTGAATCTGAGAAACTTTCTGTGTGAGTGGTGAACATGCACATGAAAGTAAGCATCTTTTATGTTTAAGGGACATGAACCATGTGTTTTCCTCCAGGAACTGAATTATTAATGCCACTATTATTATGCAGAATTTTCATTGCCAATAAAGACATTTAGTTGGCATAGATCAAGAATTGGTCTCCATACTCCATTTGTCTTGGGAACTATGAAATATGGGGAGTAGAAACCCCTCCCTTGATTGCTCTCTATGGCTCCTTTCTGAAGGAGAGAGAGTTCACCTTCTGTCCTGAATAAGCATCTCCTCCGGAGAGTGGTCCCTGAGAAGGGGCTGGGAAAGGAATTTGTGGGGGGGAGGTGAGATCATTCACTCTGGTTCACAACTGAGTTTAACTGTAGTACAGTTGTCTGTTATTGCCCTCCACTTGTGTTCAAAGTGGGTAAGGTGACCACCAAAGGTTTGGGGGGCAATATGGCATAGCATCAATATCTGTAGGCAACCTTGAGTGTCCCATCAAAACAAACCCTTGGATGGTGGGTGGGACTGGGCAGCGGTCATAGAGGTGGAGGAAGCTGCAGACCTGTGTCTCTGAAACATTTGTCATTTGTGTAGTGGTTCATAAAGGCTCTAGTGATAAAATGCTGAGGTGGGGGTTTCTAGGCCTGTAAGCTTGCGTGTGGTGTTTTCTCTTTGGGGCCAGAGTGTAAATGCCCAGGGAGCAGAGTGTTGTCTTAGAGTCCTTAAGAGAGTATAGTGACTCAGTCTTCTCATTGAAGATATTAGATTCAAAGGGCAAGTCCTCAGTGGTTTTCTGGGCCTCCCTGGTGAACCAAAAAGCAAAACCATGATTCTCGCCTCATGATTACAGCTCTAAACACAGCATTAGCTGCATCCACTGCTGATTGAAATGATGTCCTAGACACCAACCTGCCTTCACCAACAAGGGCTTGGACCTGTGCCCTCTTTTCCCTGGGAAGTTTGTCTCAGAATTTCAGAAATTTAGACTATTTTAAGAAGTTGTACTTTGTTAACAATGCCTGGTAGTTGGCAACTCTGACCTCAGTTGCCATGCTCTGTAACAGTTACTGGTATTGCCTGTGGTCATCAGGCAGGGAATGGGATGATATAGCAACTGCCTCATCGGGTGAGAAGGATGACAACTTTCATGAATGATGGACCAGGTTTGATTTCTTCCTCTGCAAACTCCAGTGTGATTCTTGCATGGATCCATGTCGTCTATTATACGGCTCCAACGGGGCCCAGTAAGGCCAGCAGGAAGGATTGAGTGGCTGGGAGGAGCCCCAAAGCATTGGTCCCTTGGGTACTCATAACCACGAGGAGAAGGATGGCTCCAAGACCTCCTATAGGTTCTGGGCTTGATTCCCTCATGGGGAAGGCTTCTCTCGAGCATCGGATTCATTTGATGAAAAGGTAGGCTCCTGTTCTACTGCTGGTACTGGCGGAAGAATTCTCTGACTTGTGGATGCAGAAGGGGAGGATCCCCTTCTCCTCAAAGTGGTTTCTGGCGTGGAAACCTCTGTAAGGAGGACTGGGCCCAACAGAAGAGGGGATTGAGGATAGGGCAGAGCAAAAATATAATCCAGTGAGATAAAGCCTTCAGACTCAGATCTTCATGGAGCTCATGGAGTCTCTGAGGTGGGAACTGACAGACCCAGGATCTGGTCTGGTACTCAGACAATCCCAGTTGGAGTGTACTGGAACCATCAAATGGAGGTCCAATATGGAGCTCCCAGACAGGACTGACAAGTGTCGATCTTTTGGCCTATAAGACAGAACTGGAGGTGGTACCACCAGATTCTTCTTCCCTCACACCTTTCCTTCTTCGACAACGTTTATGCAGATTTAATTCCTTAGGACCGAGATGAGGAGAATAGGTGTGGCCATGACCTCTCATAAAAGGGTTTCTCAGGCTTAACTGTTTTAGCCTCGACTCCAGAGCTTATGCTCAGAGGTGCGCTGCTCTCAGTCTGAGGCCGCTGTGCATGGAGGTGTCCCTGGCCTGGATCTGACTGGGGACTGATGGTGTTCTCCAGAAGGTGCTTTCGCAGACAGAGGTCATGTCCCTCGTGGGTTTGAGGAGGAAAGGAACAGCAGATACTGCACTTAGCAGCAATTTGAGCCTCTCCAAGGCCATAAAGGCAAGAGTTCATTGCTGATGGAGAAGGAACAGGGACAGGGGATACAGTTCTTAAACCTCAAGACTCTTGACATGTGGCAATAAGAAGGAACCGGAGAGGCATCAGTCCATGCCACCCTTTATGCCCTCGGTTTAGAGCACAAGGGGAGCAGCTGCCTGTGCATGGACCACAGGACACTACTTACGACACACCTGCAGTCTCAGGAGCATGAAGCCCATGCGTATCTATCTGTGAAGGCACACAGGAAGCAGCACTCGAATAAGCACAAATTTTTCGTTCTGTGATCAGTTCTCTTTATCTGTTAAGCTGAGTCTATTATAAAATTCCTCCATGTTGGTTGCAATGCTTTTTTAGTTAGAAAATGGCCATTTATAATATTTAGAAATTCCAACTTTGTTTTAGTAGTGGCAGCATAAGACCTCCAGCATGTGTCACTCAAGGAATTGATGATTGAAGTTCCCCATGATAATATAGCTTTTTTCCCCCTACATGTGACAGGTGCTTCAAAAGCGGGTCATCCTGTTCTCTAGTACGATTTGGTGAGTGTAGCGGACACCAAGTAGCACCCAATCTTGTATTTTATCTGTAGGACACTGATCTAGAAGCATACAAAATCATTTGTTTCTGAGGTGTCAGTGACTTGGAAACTGGGTTATGCCATTTTTAACACAGTGCCACTCCCCCTCCTTTTACCCACTTGATCCTTCCTAAATACTAATAGGTTATAACAATTGATTTTAATATTCCAACCATGCAAATCTTCCCCCCAGATTTCATACGAAGTGCTTTGTTGAATCAGGGCTTAAAGGGGGGCATTGCCTTTGATACAAAATGTACCCTACAAGCAGAAGACTCAGCCAAGCTAAACAGTGGAAAAACTTTTCCATTACATGGGTACATGAACTGATGCAGTATCTCAGCCTCCGTCAACCAAATCCACAGTAAGGACAGGTGAAGTTCCTGTAGGAAGAGGACTATAAGCCCCTTCCTATTCTTGTTGAAGCCTTTTCTTCTCATCACAGGGTCTCTCTGCAATTCATTCAGGCTGAAGAATCACAAGGAGAGGAGAATGTGTGCTATTTGATTTTTCAAATAACATTTTTCTGAACAGTGCCAAGTTTGTATTTTAATGATTAAGAAGAACAGCCTGTTAAAATGACAACATACCTAAGTTATACTGCATTTTAATTGAACCCTTTTAAATGAGTGCTTAAGAAAGGAACACACCTCTTCTATAAATAAAACATCCATTAATCCACAGGGGGAAATATACTGATCTCTTTTTAGGAAAAGGAAGGGGGTATTAAAAATCCAAATATTTTAAACATTTCACACACATTTTTATATTTATTTGTCTTTTCAAATCACAGCCTCTTGGTGAAATGTCAAGCTCTTCATTCTCCTATAAAGAGCTCCCTAGTCTTGGTTTCTTAGAACCACACATCAACATCCTGAAAAATATTTTGTGTGAAATGCCATTCCTTTTTTGTGATGTTACAAGCCTATTTTCATTTTCCCATTAACCAGGAAAAGATGCTGAATAACCCAGTATTTCTATAAATTCTTTTCCATTTACATCAATCATCTCTTCTTACCTTGTAATTTGTCATCTCTGCATACAGCATATAACTATTTCTATTAAGGAAAAACTTGAAGCACTCATTCTTGAAAGAGTTAGCCTCTCTTTCCAATTTCTCAAAGGAGTATTTTGTGGAGGCCACTGTTTAAGATAAAAATAATTTGTTCTCTGTCTTACAGAGTCTTGAGATGTTCTGTAGCCTCAAAGTGCCATTCAAACACATGCACACAGGGTCTGGCTGTTCATTCACCTTGCTGAATTCTGTGTGTTATTTGTAGCGAAAGCATCTCTGAATGAGAACAATCAAATAATTTCCAATTTACTGAGCACAAATTCTCGGTACTTGCTTGTCTTCTTTGATCTCTTCTAACTCTATTCTTTCTTTCCTTTCACCTCTGGCTCTGCTACTTTTATAAGTCATTTTTTTTTACTGCAATGCCTTCACTCATCTCTGCCATTTTTTCTACTGATCATGTTATTTATAACTGTGGGGGAAAGTTGCTGGGATTTGAGTGACTAACTCCCCTTTCTGCCTTTGAAAACTCCCAAGATGTTTTAAAATGTCCTGACAGTCTCCTTCCATTGTTTGTATCACTTCTCAATTCCACACTGAAGAGTCACAAACGTCCAATGTAGGGTAAAGGCATTTATGGCTGTGTTAATTTTGGCATGGATACAGGAAAGCATTTCAGCATGTTCTTTAGTTCATCTTTACTCAGAAAAGTACAAAAGCTTGTCTCTAATTGGGACTTGCGCATCTGCTTAAAATTAGGCATGTATTTATGTGCTTTTCTGAATAAGAAAAACTATTTGGTTTAATATGAAGCAGGAAAAACCCTAGAACTGAGTTGTGTTAGCTTTAGCAAACCTAAACTCAGCAACTAACAGTCGCACATAGAACATATACAATCAACTTCCAGAAATCATTTTTTAACTGAATGGTTTCCCACATGCTTTTCTACAGAGGCTCTCACTTGACCAAGAGAGACTGTAACCGAATAGCTTTCCCTGTTGACTGGAGAGCCTGGGGCTAAGCAAACCTGATGATTTCAGAATGAGCGCCATTTAAGGGGAATCAGGCAAATTCCCCATAAAGAGCAGAAGGTGGCTGCAATAATAGGAATGAGAGCCAGGCTTAAGGGGTGATAAGGAAAGGAAAGGGCAGGAGAGAGAGACAGGCAAAACGCTCGGAGTAGGGAAAAGCTCTCCAGACAGAGAGGCCTGGGAGAGATCCTGGTTAAGCAGGAAAGAGATGGAGAGACCCAGAGGAGAACTTAAGAGGCTTGGTAGGAAGAGGCCCCTGGAAAACTACAGCACAGGTAAAGGAGCAGACTTAGCTGTTTAATACGGGGCCCTGGGCAGGAACCCAGACTATAGGGTGGGACAGGGTCCACCTATTGGCCCCATATGACTCCATCACAAGGGTTATTGAGCCCAGCAATGGAGCTAGAGGCTAAGCCTAAAACAGGAAATGCTCCAGAGAGAGGGAAGGATTTTTGTTTGGGTTAAAGACATTTTGGGGACTTTCAGTTTGGACAATTGTGACCCTGGAAGGGGTGGACATTAGATGGTGACCCAGGCAGAGGTCCAAGCCACTGGATGAGAAACTGCCACAGCAGCCGTCAGCAACGGGCATTAGCCCAGAAAGAAAGCTGCTATGCCAGACCTGGCCAAGAGGGGCGCCAAGCAGCGAGTGGATTCTGTTACAGGGACTAAAACATCAAAGGCTAAATTGTTTCGCATCCTGCCTGAAGACAAAGGTTGTTTCAGGTTAACGTGGACAGCAATAGCATCCACCTTGTGCTTACTGATTAAGAAAGTTTTTTCCACTTCCACTGCTGTAAGTCTCCTGGAAACCAACAGAATAATGCATTCAGCACAAAAAAATGAATGAAATGTTGTTGACCAAATAAAAAAAAACTGTCTAAAAACATATCAGGACAACAAAGACTCTTTTGGAGGGGAAAAATTGAGGGCTATGTAGTACATTAAAGTTAAATCTGGCTTCCACCCAAAGGCTGTCCAAGCACAACTTCATTGTTTGGCGGTCAGCTCATGTCTCCCCAAGCCCTTTTTCATTTCTCTCGCTCCAATAACCTACAAATGTGAATACACTGCACCGCAGTCTAGGATCCAGCAGTACTAGTCCACCATCTGGCAGCAAAAACTGCGGTCTTTTTGATTCATAAAAAAGCAATTAAAAGTCATTGTGAATGGCAGGCAGCATGAAAGTTGAAAGCTCACTTTATCAAACTGATCTATGCTGCCCCCAAAGTTCACAGCTACTGAACACAAGCTTCTTGTGTGTGATCAGAGGGGCTTGTAAATCTACCGTGTTTCGTGGTCGTGTAATCGTTCTCATATAAACTCATGTGTGTGTTTATGTCAAGTGGCACCCTCAGAAGTTTTTCCCCAGATACACACCATCAGTCTCTGTGAAGCCATCCCCGCTGCAGCGGCTAGCCCCAGTGCCTAACCTGCCGACTCCACACCACATTCAGGCCACACCTTCCCAGCTTGCCCAGGTGCAGTGTCATGCTCCATCCCTGAGAGTAAACAAGGGCTGCTGGAAGCACGGTGAAGCCAGCCATGCAGGCAGGTGCCGTCCTCCTGGTGCAGGAGCCAGTCCCATGGCAGTGGTGAGGAAGCTCAGTGCTGGCTGCCTCAGTCCCACTCAGGTTTGGCCCCAAAGCCCCATCATCACCAAAATTCCATGAGTGGCATTGTAACCTGGCGCACAAGGGTGGTTTGACCCCGTGAAACATGACACCTCTCTAGCAGTGCACAGACAGAAACCCAGTCCAGCAGCATACGAGAAGAAAGGAAGAAGGCCTTTTCCAATTGAAGAGAAGGGGGAACTGGGTAAGCAGAATTTAAATTACCCCAATTCATCATTTGTCCAGGACACCAGGGATAACACCCCTAAATCGCACATAAAGTCCCACAATACTTTTTTGGACCACTTGTCGTAGTACCTTAGCCACAACGCAAGAGCAACCTGCATAGTGCCTGGAGATGTGAGGGGAGGCAGAGCTAGCCCCTTCTCTCTCTGGCTCATCTTTAGCCCGTCCCTCAACCCCCTACTGTGCACTCATATCAGGGAGAGTCCCTGGGGAGCCAAGGTCTGTGGAGTATAAGGAGCCTGGTATGTTTTCAAATCCTCTCCCCTCTAACACACGCACACTGGACAGCAGTACTATAGCACTGCCGCTGCAAGAAGCTCCTCCCCATCTGCAGAGGAATGGGCAGGATATATTGCAAAATTTTCTACCTGCTCCTGCCAGCCATCCTGGCTTGTCACTAGGAGTGATAAACAGAGACAGCACTACGGCAACAAAACTGGCTTCTCTTTCATTTTTTGGCATGTCAAGCAAAAGACACACATGAATTATGAAACTAACAAAGAAAGGCTACTGATAAGATAGGCTTTTCCAAACTTCACTGTTCTCAAGCCTACCAAAAACAGGGGGGAGCAGGTGATGTTTTTCCATGCTGCAACATCTAAGCAGCAGACTCCACATGAAACAGTTGTTCTGAACACACACAGCACACACACAATAGAAGCAGTTTCCCTAGCAACAGCATCACAGTAAAAATTTTCTGAACAGCTTCTCACCCTCTACTGAGGTTTCTTTCCGATTATTGGTGAGCACATAGAATTACCTGGATCAGCTGACACCTGGTGTCTGGTCTGAATGTACCGGGGTGAAATTATTTGATGAGCAGAGTTTAGGGGAGAGTAAACATTCCACCTGTTTACTGCTGAAATTACTTTTAAAACATTGAGCACAACATCCGACATGGCTAATGTACATGATGACACTGCACATAATACAATATTCTGCAATCTTCAATTTGTTCTCTCACTTGTATACAATTGCCAGCTTTAAATAAAGACAGTAGAAGATTCTTTGAGGCTTTTCCTCCCCAACAAGAGATCTAGGTTTCTAACAATTACTCAAAAGAACTCTCCAGAATGGGGTTTGCATCTCTAAGGCACAGACAGGTTTGTATGTCCTTTTATTCTTCCATGGACACATGCAACCTTTGGCATATTTGTTTAAAAGATTGTGAACATTTGCTGTGCATCATCTGTAATAAAATATAAGACTTCGGTAATGAAAATCATTTGGGTGATTGATTTGTAGACCGTGTTGGTTTGTCTTGTTTTATTTAGACTACATTCTTCAGACAAGGGAACATGGATCTTTCTCTTTGTGTTTAAAGTGCCACCAAAATTTACTGTTACAGAAATATCTATTAATAAGTTGTGACAAAATGTAATGACGAAAATGCTGTAGCTTCCTCAAAAGGAAAAAGTAAAATAGTCTGTATAAAGAGGTAAAACAAATATCAACAATAAGAAAACATGGATTGTGATCAGTCATTGCTGCTAAAATGAGGCAAAAGTTTTTAAACTCAAAGATTCTGTGGCTTCCTCAAGATTTTGGAATGTAATCTCTTGTCTCCGCATGAGGAGCTCAAATGTAACTCCATGACCAACCAAATGACAATATGGAGAATACCCAGGCAGATTAGTAACAAGTCGGAAAAAGACCACACAAAGCTTTCAACAGCTATGATTTCTCTCTCCATGGTTGAAAAACAGGTGTGAATGCATAATGTAATATTTGAAAGGGAGAAGTGAGGTAGTAGTGACTCAAAATTCATCATTAGAACAAATAGGGCTCTTCCTAAATGTAAAGTATTTCTTATCATACATGAAAAGAGAAAAATGCTTTTCCTGAATGTATCAGTTTGAGTCTGTTTTGGAAGGCAATAGATATTTCAAGCAGCAACTGAACTTATAAAGAGACGCAACTTCTAACCACTGTATGGGTTATCAATACATTGTATGGGTTTATTAGAAGATGATGAAGTTTCAAGCTTCATCAGAAAGACAGGCAGCTTGGAAAATTTCAACCACTACATGATTTCAATACCCAATTCCCATTAAAATAGGAATTAGATATCCAAATCACCTTGTCAGCTCTGTAAATCTCCCCCAGAAAAGAATTACATTAGTAGAGTAGAGCTGCAGGAAAATGCAGATTTTCTTGGCCTCCATTCATAAATGATTCTACCGGAGGAAAAACTACATTATTTCCAATATCTAATATTGATCAAAGTGTAATTAACCTTTGGAAAAACTTATATAGGGATGTGGTGGATTCTCCATCACTTCAAGTCTTTAAATCAAGACTAGATGCCTTTCTAAAAGATAAGCTATCGCTCAAATAGAATGTATGGGCGTGATGCACAAATTGCTGAGTGAGGTTCCATGGCCAGTGTTAGGCAGGGGATAAGACTCGATGATCATAATGTTCCCTTGTAGCTTTAACATCTATGATTCTACGTACACAGTACAGTAGGAGTTCCACCTTCCCCGATATAACCAATCATGCTGCATAACTTTGACACACAAAATGTCAACAATCCCCCTAAGCAGCTGGAAACCTCTCTTGTAGAGTTTGTTTGGGAGGTTTCTATTTATTTGTTTTATTTTTACTTCAATCTATTATTTTTTGGTCTGTTTTATTTAAACAGAGGTGAATTTATGTTCTTTCTATAGCCTTTCAAAGTGGGTGTGTCAGAGATTTCCAGCACCCAAAGCTACACAAGAGATAAGTATACTTACTCAATCCAAAGGTTTTATATAGTATATCAGACTGACGCTCATACAGCATAAGGATACCTCGTGTCAGGTACTCTCAAACTGACTCTCCTCTGATTGCACAAGTCTGACTGAGTTTTCTCAAATGTCAATAGACCTAAGGTCCATGCAGGAAGGAAGGATACTATAATGGACAGGGCACTGGACTGGGACTCAAGAGATCTAGTACTAACCCCAGCTCAGCTACAGACGCCCTGTTCTTGGACAAATCACTTAACCTACTCTGTGCCTCACTTTCCTATGAGGGAAATGGGTATAGTATTGCCCTACCTCACTGTGGAGTTGAGAGGATAAAATCCGTGAATGATTGTGAGGCACTCAGATCTACACTGATGAGGGCCTCAGAAGTACCGAGATAGATAAGTACAATTCACTCCTGGAAGTATCCACTCAAAATGGGTTAATGAAATGTCTAATCAATAATGTTTAAAAAGTCAAAATATTTTTAAATCCCTGCACCCTTCATTTATATTATAATAAAAGTGAGTTGGGCTTTTAAGGTTTTTTCATTAGCCTGACACAAATGGAAAACAAACCAAGCAAGAACTCCCCTAAGGTAGCTGCCAACAGTCTCAGTCTAGCTGTCACTATCCTGGGTTTTGCAGCCTCCCACTGGGTTGTAATAGGTCAGAGTGGACTATGGAACTTTTAGTGCACAATAGCAGGATCCATCCACATGGCCAGTTAGTGTATGTCAAGCTAGTGCACTGTAGATTCACATCCTGGCTTGCCATGCACTAATTCCCATGTAGACAAACCCTCAGTCTGAGCTCCAATCCTTGCTCTGCCACAGGCTTCCTTTGTGAACATAAGAATGGCCATACTGGATCAGACCAATGGTCCATCTAACCCAGTATCCCTGTCTTCCAACACTGGCCAATGCCAGGGAAAGAAAAGAACAGGCAATCATTGAGTGATCCATCCCCTGTCATCCACTCCCAGCTTCTGGCAAACAAAGGCTCAGGACACTCAGAGCATGGTTTTGCATCCTTGCCCATCCTGGCTAATAGCCATTGAGGGCCCTATCCTCCATGAATTTATTTAGTTCTTTTTTGAGCCCTCTTTTAGTTTTCGTCTTCACAGCATCCCCAGCAAAAAGTTCCACAGGTTGACTACGCGTTGTGTGAAGAAATACTTCCTTTTGTTTGTTTTAAACCTGCAGCCTATTAATTTCATTGGGTGACCCCTTGTTCTTGTGTTATGTGAAGGAGTAAATAACACTTCCTTTTTCACTTTCTCCAAACCAGTCAAGATTTTATAGACCTCTATCATATCCCTCCTTAGTCATCTCTTTTCCAAGCTGAAGAGTCCCAATCTTTTTAATCCCTCCTCATGTGGAAGCTGTTTCACACCCCTAATCATTTGTATTGCCCTTCTCTGTACCATTTCCAATTCCAATATATATTTTTTCAAACAGGACAACCACATCTGCATGCAGTATTCAAAATATGTGCATACCATGGATTCATAGTGGCATTATGATCATTTCTGCCTTATATCTATCCCTTTCCTAATGGTTCCCAACACTGATAGCTTTTTTGACTGCCACTGCACACTGAGGGGATGTTTTCAGAGAACTACCCACAATGACTCCAAGATCTCTTTCCTGAGTGGTAACAGCTAATTTAGACCCCATCATTTTGTATGTATAGTTGTATTTTGTATGATTAGGTTTTCTTTGTCACGTAAGCTCTTTGTACCTCAAGTCCCCCATCTATAAAAGTGTAAGTAACACTTTTTTCCCATCCTTTTTATGTCTCTTGTCTATTTAGATTACAAGTTCTTCAGGGCACTGAGATACTCTCTTCCTAGATAAAATGTATGTACAGCTCTTACCACAATGGGGCCCCGATCTCTCAATAAATAGAAAATAACAACAACAAAAATCCACTAGTTTTCATGATTCAGGTACATATATTTTTCTTTCAGAAAGCTTACTTGCAGAAAATGAGCTTAGCCCCTGGATTCAGTAGTGACAGTGTTGCAAACTGACAGACCATTTTGTTATGCTTCCAAATCTCTGCTGAACTGAAAGTTTTTGTGCATCCTTAAAAGTGGGCTGGGAGCGAAAGAAGGTACAGAAATTCTAAGGATAGCAAAAGTCCCCAAGGGAAATGGATGATAAAGAAGCAAAATACAACTAAGTACCCAGCTTGTTTTTTTTATCATTGGCACTGACCTAGATTTTGCATTAAGAGTGGATTTTACGAATAGAATGACTGCCGCTTCTAATGGAAGACATCCTTAATACATGTAACCTCTGGGAGACAAAGAAAGAACTAAATATAGGAGAAGTTAAGTCTCTAGAAAATGTCTCATGTTTTGTTTTCATCACACTGTTCATTCAATAGGTTTACAATGATCTCGTCTTTACAGACATAACTAATCTTTCTCAGAGTACTTGTATCTGTCCTATCATCCAAGTGCCTCTCTCTGGTACAGTCTATAACATAGACGAGCTCTAGCAAACCTCAGAAACAAATGTGGAAATGGGAAACAACACACTATAAGCTGAGGAACTGTAGGAGAGACTCCATTTGCAGAAAAAAATATAATGGCTTCCAAAGAGAAGAATGGGGATTGCTCTTATTTTGTTTCAAATCTTTTATAGCGTTCCTGGAAAATTTAAAATTGTAGAACAAAGGGCTAGAATGTTAACTTAAGTGTAGCACAAAGGAACTGAAAATTCAGTTCTTGGTCCTACCTTTTTGCTCCCTGACTAAAGTATGGGAATGTTCAGCAGTATTTCAGCTCAGAAGTAAAGAAGAGTAGCACCTGTCATTACTCAAAATCAAGCCCTAGAAGTAAAAGTAAAGGAATAGTAATGATGGACTGCAATGGAAGCCAGTTGTTCCTATTCTACTTCTTGTGGCCTCAAACTTGGGCATAGTGGGTGGTATAGTTCAAAGGGTGGAGACAGCGTAAAGATATTCAGGATTTTGTCCAGAAGTCAAATAACCAGAGGTGGGGAAGAAAAAGAACGACTGTAGACAGACAATGCAAAGTGAGTCATGACCTGGATATCACACATTGTGATAACTGTATAGATCCATAAAAAAGTGCTTAGGTATCAAAACCAAATAAAGGTGAACTGATGGTGATGCACGCCTGCAAGACTGTTTTAAATAGACAGTAAGAGCTCTTATCTGAAGTAGGAATAACAAACAAGCTTTAAGCAAAAGTTTAGTTTGGGCCAGATTCAAAGCCCATTGAAGTCAATGGAAAGACTCCCACTGACTTCTATGGGCTTCGGATCAGGTACTATATCAGTAAACTGTTTAGCTATTGGCCAAGGAGCCTTTCAGGCAAACTGTCTGTATTGTGAGCTCAGAAGTACTGACAGTAACATATTTGACTACTGCCATCATTGCCCCGCCCTGACAAACACACACAGTACTTATACGTGCCTGGTCTGATGTTAACAGAAGTTGGAGTTTTCAAAGGAACTTAAGGGAGTTAAGCACCCAAATCCCAAACTCTGACACAGAATTTTACAATTTCTCACACAGCAACTCATTAAAAATGCAGCCTTGCATATTTTAACTATTTGTTTCTAAAGTTTACTTACGGTGTTTGGGCTGCTATATTCTATTATTAAGTGTTAAAGAAGTCATCATTATTTCACACTACCATGAAAATAAATACAAAAGGAACAGAAATAAAACTGAGACGTTAATGGCCTAACACCACATCAGCACCATGAAATGTTTTCACTGATTAGATTCGTAATTCCTGACAAAAATACATAGATCATAACCAAAAACGTATCAACATCTTTCGCATGACAAAATCAGCTCTGGGATAACTTTAGCGGAAACGATAGCTGGGCAGAACATTTACTTTTCTTTCATCTATTTAATCCCTGTTGTGGCCATGTCATTGGATATCTAAGTGTCTGTACTTCAACTGCTGCAACTTCCAAGGCCTCTTTTTGACACTAAACTCAACTACAGGATTCTATGGACAGGAAGGGGGAGAATGTATTTAAAAGTGGATATTAAAAAACTACAAAATATGCATTTCTTCTTCGCAAGTGGGGGGAAAAAGTGACGTTCTGAAATGATGCTAAGTGCTACCATTATACTGCCAAGAACCAGGCACCACAGGCGCTGGAGCACCCACGGGGAAAAATTAGCGGGTGCTCCGCACCCACCAGCAGCCAAGCTCCCCCCTCCTCACCTCCTTCTCCCCCTCCAGTGCACCGTGTCCCTGCTACTCCTTCTTCCTCCCAGCGCTTCACACCGCCCCTCCACTGCCTAACAGCTGTTTGGCGGCACTTAGGACTTTCCAGGAGGGAGGGGGAGGAGCCGGGATGCAGCGTGCTCAGGGGAGGAGGCAGAGAAAAGGCAGGGCAGGGGTGGGGACTTGGGGGAAGGGTTGGAATGGGGGCGGGGTGAGGGCGGTGCATGGACGGGGGTTCGGAGAGCAGAAGTCGGCGCCTATGCCAGGCGCTATCCCTTTCAACTCAAATGCCAAATGGCTAACATCCCTGAAGAGATTTTTATTTTGGTTAAAACAAAAACAAAAAACTCAAGTTTTCAATTTTTTTTTATATGCACTGCATTGTATTTTTAATGTAAAAGGCAAACAACATTCAGAGGGTTTGGGATATGAACATAAAAAAAGTATACACATAAAATACACTGTGTAATACATAACTTTTTTACTTCAGCAATGAAAGATAAGGAAGAATTTTCATAAGCAAGCAAGCTCACTTAATAAAAATGAAAACAAAAACTCTTACAAGCTCATGAGCTTAGCAGAAGCATTTTTAAATAGGGAGTGAAATTCTGTTTGGTTTTTTTATCAAATGAATCCTGAAACCAGCCTCGCCAAAACTAAAGGCAAGGTCCTAGTGTTTATCTTATTAATTCAAGGGATAAGGAATACCATGAATTCTGGGAAATACAATCCGCTCAGAGCAGAAGAAAGTCTATCTTTAGGAACATGCCACTCTTGATTACTGGCAAGAATGTCAAAAATATTTCTTTCCCTCCAACCTCATGAGTAATTGTAACCTGTGTTTTCATTTCCTCCTGTTTCTACAATACAAATATAATTCCTATTGATAGACAGTGCATTAAGGAATGATGGTCATGTGATTACAGCACTGGACTGGTATTCAGGAGATCTGGGTTCAATTACTAGGCCATGCCACTTTCACAGTAATAACTGTTCCTTCCCAAGTTCTTGTCTAAGATTACCATTGTATTTTCATAATGATTGACAAGGATTTTATTTCTACTGATCTCCTTTTACTTCATAGGTGGTCTCCTCCACTGACTACAAAATCTGCCAGTTTTTACATTGGTGACCCGAAACCACTTACAGCATCCCCATGAAATAATATCACAAAAGTAGTGTAACCCAATAAAAGTTAATACTTGATGCTACAAGTTAGATACATATTTTAATGCTTTGCTCTCATCTCTTTTCAGAAAATGAAAGCCAATTCCATACTTCATGAGAGTAAAGGTCAAGGGGGCCTACTGCAAAGCCCCATGACCCAAAAGTTAGAATTCAAAGATAAGAGTACTTTCCCCTTCAGTTCCTTTTTATCTGAGGATCTGAAAGTGCTTCAAAAAGGAGAGCAATTATTGTTATACCCATTGTATAGACAGGGAAACATAGGTACAGAGAGGTTAATGGACTCGTCCTGCATACAGAAAGCATATGGAAGAGTACTGGAATCAAATAGCCTGACTCCCAACTTTTTGCTCACACCAACAGACTTTGCAGCTTCAGAAAATATCTCCCTACACCTATTAAATGTTATGATTAATCTCCAGTCTCCCACCTCCTTTCACTGTTATGTTGGTGCCATAAAAGGAAGCCAGGGAAGAATTCAGCATCCATTCTAGACAGGAGAGTGTTCGAACCAGTTTGCTGAGGACATTCACCATACAGCAGTACAAAAGGTATTGAATAAGAGCTCTGGTAACCACAATTAGAAAAATTTCATCCAATAACTAAAATCCTGAGGCAAGGCTAATGCCAGAGAACGTACTGGCTGCCTGAGAGACCTAAATGCACATCTGTTGAGAAACTACTTACAGGTGTGAGAACATTATTATTATGAGACCTGATTCCTTGCAGAGCAATGGGGAGCCACAGGCTAAGATTTTTTTAAAATAGGTGCCTAAAGCTAGGCTCCAAATACATTATTTAGGCACCTAAATAAGTGGCCCATTTTTAAAAATGGATAGTCAATGGCAGCTGCTGAGTTGCTCAGCATTTTTTAACATCAGGCCACTTATTCAGGTGCCTAAACACTATTTCAGAGCCTAACTTTAGGCAAACAGGGTTTGAAAATTTGATCAAATATCCTTTTTGAGCCCATTCAGACCACCACCATGGGCCCTGCGTGCTATTGTTTTTAATCATGTGACTGTCTTTTCCAAAAAAAAGCTCCACTCAGAGAGCTCTACTGAGCTGGCATTTAAAATGAATGGGCAAAGTGCTTCTCTGAGTGACTAATACAGATGCAGATTTCTCTGCCAGAAGATACTGTGCACGGTCATTCTTCAGAAAGTCAGGCTCAGACAACACGCAGTCTCACCTTGCACTGCTCCTACTGCATGAGCTCTATTGTCAGGGACAATAAAACAAGAGGAAAGACCCTGAGGACTAAGCCACACATTTACCTGGCATTTAAGCTTTTGTGGTATGTTGCAGAGTAGCAGCCGTGTTAGTCTGTATTTGCAAAAAGAACAGGAGTACTTGTGGCACCTTAGAGACTAACAAATTTATTTGAGCATAAGCTTTCATGGGCTACAGCCCACTTCTTCGGATGCTTAGAATGGAAGATATATTGAGATGATATATATACACATACAGAGAGCATGAACAGGTGGGAGTTGTCTTACCAACTCTGAGAGGCCAATTAAGTAAGAGGAAAAAAAAACTTCTGAAGTGATAATCGAGATAGCCCAGCACAGACAGTTCGAGAAGAAGTGTGAGAATACTTACATGGGGTGATAGATTCAATGTTTGTAATGGCTCAGCCATTCCCAGTCACGATTCAAGCCTAAGTTAATTGTATCTAGTTTGCATATCAATTCCAGCTCAGCAGTTTCTCTCTGGAGTCTGTTTTTGAAGCTTTTCTGTTGCAAAATTGCCACCCGCAGGTCTGTCATTGAATGACCAGACAGGTTAAAGTGTTCTCCTACTGGTTTTTGAATGTTATGATTCCTGATGTCAGATTTGTGTCCATTAATTCTTTTGCGTAGAGACTGTCCGGTTTGGCCAATGTACATTGCAGAGGGGCATTGCTGGCACATGATGGCATATATCACATTGGTAGATGTGCAGGTGAACGAGCCCCTGATGGCATGGTTGATGTGATTAGGTCCTATGATGATGTCACTTGAATAGATATGTGGATAGAGTTGGCATCAGGCTTTGTTGCAAGGATAGGTTCCTGGGTCAGTGTTTTGTTCAGATGTGTGGTTGCTGGTGAGTATTTGCTTCAGGTTGGGGGGTTGTCTGTAAGCGAGGACAGATCTGTCTCCCAAGATCTGTGAGAGTGAGGGATCATCTTTCAGGATAGGTTGTAGATCTTTGATGATGTGCTGGAGAGGTTTTAGTTGGGGGCTGAAGGTGACAGCTAATGGTGTTCTGTTATTTTCTTTGTTGGGCCTGTCTTGTAGGAGGTGACTTCTGGGTACTCGTCTGGCTCTGTCAATCTGTTTTTTCACTTCAGCAGGTGGGTATTTTAGTTTTAAGGTGCTTGTCTCTGTCTGAGTGATTGG
Organism: Malaclemys terrapin pileata; assembly: GCF_027887155.1. NCBI lineage: Eukaryota > Metazoa > Chordata > Testudines > Emydidae > Malaclemys > Malaclemys terrapin. The sequence goes on along the minus strand of NC_071508.1, from coordinate 49,300,489 downwards.
AGCAAATGCGGTTGTATCTTACAGCTTGGCTGTAGACAAAGGATCGTGTGGTGTGTCCTGGATGGAAGCTGGAGGCATGCAGGTAAGTGTAGCGGTCAGTAGGTTTCCGGTATAGGGTGGTATTTATGTGACCATCGCTTATTAGCACAGTAGTGTCCAGGAAATGGTACGTTGGGTGCTTTGTTAAAGCCCAGAAATGCACACACTGCAAGTTGTTTTCTGAAGGAAAAGATGTCAGGGGCTGAAACAGATGCATTTTGGAATGACACCCAGTGAGCTGTGACACTCATATAAGATCAAGTGTGGTCCACTTTATGTATATATCCTGTGAGTCCTCCGTTTCAAGGCTTGTTGTCTGAAGGGGGTTACAGCCTTGTTCAAAGGCAGTATTATACAGGTTAGGAAAATAGGTTCAGGGTGATATGTAAATCCATGGCAACACACTGCCTATGAGATGTTTGTAACCCCTTGCTGTGCAGCTGTTTGATGGGCAACAACAAGCTATACTGTGGCTGCTTCAATAACCTTCCTTTGGGAGCCTGCAGGGTTGAGCGCTAGTCTGCAATGACTGTGGTTGGTTAAGGGCAGAAAGTTTTATCTTATTTTCTCACTGCATCCCTCACAGTTTAATTTAAACATTAAGTTCATGCTGGCAGAGTACCTTTCTGATACATCAATTCCCTAAGCCTATCTATGGGATTTATGTGGTCCCAGTTACCAGTGTCTGAGCACTTCATAATCTTTAATGTATACATCCTTACAATATCCTTGTCAGATAGGGAAGTAATATCTCCATTTTACAGACTAGGAACTGAGAAATACATGGTAAAATGTTCAAAAGCTCCTAAATCCTATTTTCAAAAGTAACTTGCAATGGGATTAGGCTTCCACATGCTTAAATCACTCTTGAAAATGGCGCTTTTGAACATTTTATCCAGAGAGACTAAATGATTTCCCAAGGTGGCACAAAGAGTTCTGTGGCAGAGAATGGAACTGAATGCAGGTCTCAGGTCCAAGCTAGCTCCTTAATCATTGCACCATCTCTAACTGCCTCTTTACTTTGCTTAGCCAGGCTATACTGAAGTGGATGCATAACTCAAGCTAAGATTTGCCAAGATGGATTCAAGACGTGTCACGGTAATTGCAAACTGCTGTGGATGTGGGTCTATTTCTGGGCTGAAATGAAAAACTTGTGCTCATGTTTGTGACATTTTGCTTTTGCCACCAGATACAGTGAACTGGGCTTAACCAACAAACCAGTAGCATCACCATCCTGTCTTTTACCTCAACAATACAACTAACTTCCCATCACTAACTTCTGCTGTGGCATGAGAATAGTCAGGGGGGAGGGAGAGGAGAGATTCCTCCCTGTTTTTGGCACTTAGGATGTATTGCTAATTCCCTTCTTGTTCTGTTTTTTTTTTTTTTTTTTTTTTTTTACACACAAAAATGTCAGGCTTCTCAACTTCCACTTCCAATTTCAGATTCCAAGACTGGGATATATAAAAAACCTGGACTATCACCAAAGCTCTTGCTTATGCCTGATCCAAATCCCCCTGAAGCAAATGGGAGGCCTTTCTCATTTACTTCAATGGGCTTTGCATTAGGTCCATTAACTTCCACTGACGTCAACTGCAACTGCAACTGCAGGGATGAGGGCATTTAACACCTTGCAGGATTGACTGCCTAAAATTTTGAGGACTCTGAAACTAACCCATATTCCATTTATTTGTGGCAGTTATGGGCCACATATAGCAATGTTTCTAAAAAGTATTTTCCCTTTTAGTTACTGTGGTACAGTTCTCTACAAACTGCAATATGTATATACTTATTTTTGCTGTTTTCCCATTTCCATAGTTGGTTCACATCTAAAGCAAACCTCAAAAACAAAACAAAATTAATAATGACAAAAGTTCTTTCACTCCATCCAGAGTCAGCTATAATTAAAAAAATAATCTTTAAGGACTAAAAAATCCCGCACTTAACTGTTCTGTTTTACTTACCTTCTTTTCTTTAGGTCTTCACTTACTCTCTTGACACAGATACACAAATAATGTACCAAATCTTCAATAAAAGAGGGCTATTTGGGGCCATAATCAATGTTTCTTCTGCCCCCCATCTTCAATTCACTTCAACTCACAGAGAAGTACTTTAAAAGTTGTTTTACGGCTCATTTCAAAATGCCCAAGGGAAAGTGCTTCAAAGTGCTCTTTCTGGATTCGGTCTTTGCTTTCCCTTCATCTGTGATGTTTAACACTCCATTCATGCAGCAACCACATTCTGTGATGATGCAGTGTTCCACTTCTGAATGGCTTTGCTTTTTATTGACCTTGTAGTGCCTTTGCTTGTTTGTTTTTTTAAATTTCATTCTTCATGACATAGCTAATAAGTCAATGTTATTAAGCGAATCAAACTGGATCGAAGGGCCTTTTTTATTTTTTTGAGCAAGGTGCTCCAGATTCCTGGCCAGTTTGCCACATACCTTTCATACAGTTTTCATATGCTGTGATGGGGGAGAGGGATGTTAACTGATCTTACATTTAACACCACACCTAATACAAAAAAATCAACCTACAGTGTCCTTCCTATATAGGAAATCAGCAAGGATATTTCTGAGCTCTGGGAGAAAGGAAAATGCATTATGGACTATAGAAGGGAGAGAGGCAAAATGGCCACAGCTAAAAATCACCTGGCAAAAAACAGGGGCTGGGAATGAGGAGGGGGAGGGGGGAGAAGCAGAAGCATCGCTAGCCTGAGCCATGTGTAATATCAAAAACATGTTCTCACCAGCCAACTCATCTATGTTTTGTAAGACAGTGCCATGCCGTGGACACTGTGTTTCTTTGCTATTGCACTCTGCAGTCTCTGCAGGTACAGTAGGCCTGTTTCCTGACCCAGTTTCCTCACCAATCTCTATTTAGCTCTACGCTAGTGATGCTCCTGGCATGACAATCAGATGCTGCAGCCTGCAGTGCAGTTCGTTATAACACATTCGCAGCTCCTGGTAAATTCAGTGGAAAAGTACTATATCCATGGAGTCTATTTAAACTGAAGTCATTTTCATAAACTTATTTTACATCAAATACAAAAAATAAAATGTTCCCAGCAGATTAAGAACAACATTCCTATTTTAATCGTGTAAATCTCCTGCAAATATACACACAGTATACTCAAATGATCCTTTCTGCTCAATATCTGTGAAAGGAAGGCTGGTAAAGCCATAAGCATTGGCATCTCTTCTCTGAACCAGCTAATGAGTTCTATAACTTAAAACACTACAGCCAGAGCACAATTTCTCCTCCTTTCATTTACTTGTCATTACAGAAGGGTTCCACCAAGGAAAACTGCAACCCTAATCCTACTGCAGTATTTAAGATTAGGTACTTAAGTACCCTGTAGTCAAACCTGACCTCAGGCGCTCACGCACACAAACCTTACCTCTTATTAACTTCAGCGATAATTGCACACATACACATCTGAGGGCAGAATCTGATCCAGCACATTTAGCTCACTGTGTCAATATATATCTAACAATGAAGACTATTCTGGTTCTGAGGTTATATTGTGCTGTACTGCAACACAGTGGGGTCACAGTAGTCAGAGATGGAATCAAACAGTTCACTTCTCTGTAAAGACAGGGAACAGTCCCTAGTCATAGGAGTCGTCCAATAGAAAATTGACACTATACTAGATCTTAGCCAAAAGAGCCCAATACTATGGCAGTATTCCGTTATAATAATGGTAATACCTTGTACTTCCATAATGCCTTCCCTCTGAGGATCCCAAAGACCTTTTCCAGACTTCAGTGAATTTAGTCTCACAACACCCTTGTAAAGAACATTATCTTTTATCTTTGACAGTTGGGGAAACTGAGGTATGGAGAATATACGTGTCTTAAATTACTCTTCACAGAGACAGGAATAAAAACCAGATTGCCTGATTTACATTCTTTCACGTTAACCACAAAATCATGGGATATTATCAGGGGTAATTTGAAGTAAGATACTTAGTGGGATATATTTTTCCTCTTGCTTCGCTCATACCCTTACAAACAAAATTACAGTTATTTACAGTACTAATGTTATTTTGTTTTAACTCCCTTTCCCATGAAGAGAAATGCAGAGAGTCCAAAAGAAGAACATATTCTAATATTTACAGTAGAGAGGCTGGGGACAGGTATTTCTACCTGGTAGTGTGGGCCCCTTCTGAGGGCCCTAAACACCACTTTGACTCCTCCTTTTTTTTAAGGGGGGGAGGGATAGCTCAGTGGTTTGAGTACTGGCCTGCTAAACTCAGGGTTGTGAGCTCAATCTCAAGGGGGCCATTTAGGGATCTGGTGCAAAAATCTGCCTGGGGATTGGTCCTGCTTTGAGCAGGGGTTTGGACTAGATGACCTCCTGAGGTCCCTTCCAACCCTGATATTCTATGATTCTACATTTAGCATTGACCATAATAAAAAGAAAGCATTAAGTACAATGAAACTGTAGTAATGTTGAATAGTTGCTTAAGGGGACACACTTTGGGCCAATGGATTTACACTCCTACCCCTTAACACCAGCTAATCATCTGGCCCATGGGGGAGAAAATGAGAGCCTCTGTTTTTTATTAGCAGTTATTCAGAAGCAGTCCCACTGACTTCAATGGAAGTACTCCAGGAAACGACTGTTCACCACTGCATGAACAGGGCCTTTAGCAAAGGTTTACATATTAAAGTACAATACGTTTGGTTTGATTGAGGAAAGATTCTTGTAAAATCTTTGTAGCTTGAGATAAGCAATAGAAACCAGTAGTCACTGATATCTGTATTATTGTAATTGCACTAATTTACTGAATCAAAACTCACAGTTCCAAAAATGGACTCTGAAGTTCTTATGCAAAATTTCTGCAACAACTAGTCTCATTATCCATTAAGAGAGGTGATACCAGCCAATGGCAAGAGAAAACAAAATTAAACATCCATCAGAATGTGCAATACATCCAGATTGCATACCACAGGCACCTACAAGACATGAGTCATTATTATAATGCACAATATAATTGCATTTCATCATTCACTGCCCTGACCCAATGATGACCCTCATCTTGAGGCAGAAGAGATAATCCACACTGGCATCTTTATCAATAAGGAATTTGGCAGCCCATGTATTTTATATGCAGTAAAATCCTTTAATCTGATGGATCTGGAGACATGCAAAATAGGAGGAATTTTACATAAGAAATTTGCTGTTGATTATTCCTCTTATCTACCAGTTGCCACTACTACCATTAATAATTAACTTTCCATCTCCTACAAAGAAAAGAGTCTGCAAGAAGGCCCTTTATTTCAGGTCAGATTAACATCAATTAATTTAAACTTTTCATGGAGTAAGCTACTACTCAACCTCATTAATGGCAACAGAATAATGAGACCTAAGTTTTTACTCAGGGCTGGATTCTCCAGTTTGGTAAGGCCACATTGAACTGAGCAAATTCCACCTGCACAGGAATCTCTCAGCCAAGAAAAGCCAGTGGAGATGGTTTTGCTGCCTCGCCACATAAGAGGAGGAAAGAGGCATGTCAGAGGTGTTCCAATGACTGAGGGTGGTTGTTTTGCAGAGCAATGTTCCTCTATGCCCAGTTCTCCCAATGCTTTAACGTATGCAGGGGTCAGGTAGGACCAGGGAGTTGCAACCAGTTCTCTGCAACCCACTTCTCCACTCTGTCTGAGCAGAGCATCAAGCCCTCAGTACTTATTCAGGCAATGGGAATTTTGCCTGAAATAGACTTCAGGATTTAGGTGAAAAAAAGTTTTCATCGGAATACAGGAATTGCCATACTGGATCAAGCTTGTGCTCCATCTAGTCCAGTACCAAGTGCTTCAGAGGCAGGTGCAAGAAACCCTACAGTAGGCAGTTCCAGAATAATCTGCCCACAGGGAAAGTTTCTCCTTAACCCCCATTAGTTAGGGGTTGGCTGATGCCCTTAAGCATGAAAGCTTATCCCCCTTTCAAAGTTCTTGGAGTTTGTTTTTAATACTATCTACTGTAACTCTGGATGTTCTTGTTATTCATAAAATGTCCAACCCTTTACTGAATCCTTCTAAGCTCCTGTCCTCATTGATACCTTTCACTTTATTAAAATTCCTCTCATCACTCTGAACCTTTATTTTGTTAACTAAACCCCTCTTGGAATCCATGGATCTACTCTGAATTGTTCCCTCTCTCCCCCCTAAAGAATTTGGTGATAAAAGTAAAATAGATTCTATCTATACAGAGAACTATCCTAACAAATAGATTACTGGCAAAAGGAATTGCTTAGATGGAAATGCAATCTAAGATGCCTTCATTAAATTGTTTCTTAGTCGTGGAGTTCTAAATTAGAGTAAGAGGAAAAACAGTGGTTTCATCTGTTACATTCAATCTTGCTACACTCAGTAAGAAGACTATTTAATGGTTCATTCTGAAATTCCACTCTGCCCATGGGAGTGGGATCTCAGTTTATTTAGCAACATGGCAAGTTTCCAGTTCTTGGCAGGATGGTTGTTTTCTTTCATGAATCAGCAACTGTCCATCATGCTGGCAAAGAAAATCCATCTCATGCTGCTATGCAGTGTGCATGTGTATATATCATATTATATTATACACACACACACACACACACACACACACACACACACACGCTCTCAAAACAAGGAGAAGACACCTAGAGACAAAGTTATTTTAGTCATTTTTAGCAGTCATGGCTTGCTGTTCTGATACTGCAGTGAGGGGAGGAACATAGGAACTTCCATCCTGGATCAGTCCAGTGGTCCATCTAATCCACGACCCTGTTACAACAGTGGCCAGCTCCAGGTGAGAAGACTCCATAATGGACGATTAACCTGAGGAGGTATAGCTGCTGTTTAAGTCTAGCTGTTTTCACATTTTCAGATGATTTGTGTCAACAAACGTGTACAGAGAACAAAAAAAAAAATAAAGTTATTTTCTAAACATCTTCTTTAAAGATATCCTATAATTTTAACACCTGTCTAAAATATGGATGGAACTTCTAAACATTGCAGCTGGACTTACATCAAGGTTGTTTCATTAGAATGCCTTATACCAATAACACTTTGGCAAATGAAGTGTGCTCACAAAGAATATACAAAGGAATGGTGCATAATAATTATTCCTCATTTAATTCCTTCTTTGTCTACTTCTCTACCTAATACTCTGGAGATTGCAATATTCTGACAGTACAGCCATGCTAATGTCAAGTACTGATGAAGAGATATTTGTCAGTTCAACAGTGCCAATTTTTAAAATAGTCTGGAGGATAACCATCAAGATGAGAAATCCACTCACAATTTTTTATTCTATTTTTCCAAAGTCAAGGTGCAGGAATCAAACCAATTTCTCCGCTGAAGCAGAATCTAATCTTACTGTTTTTCTTAATTGTAAAATTGCAAACTACTGCTAAAGTGGATCACCCTGTAAAAAATGTGGTGCTTTTTGTAATTGTTTTATTTATAATTATATGTACTGTATGTTGCATGTTTATTAAACTGCAGCTATATCCTCCACATAACCTGAACATCATAACAGTTAGTTCTGGAAGACAATATATTCATGTTTTGAGGTTGTTGCTCATAATAAATTGGTTCCGTAAAATATAATTATTTCTTGCAAAATTATTTCGGCACATGGATTGAAGTTCATTCAGTGAATTACAGGACAAGTTATCAAATTATAACAGTATAATTTAAAGCTATATAGTTTTTAATTTAAAATATATTATTTATTATTGAAATATTAGTCTCACACAGGTGATTTATGATCGCTCAGTACAGAGATAATTTTAAAGGCTTTGTTAGCAGCCAATTGCTTCATCTTACATGTAAATTAACATGCTCTGCATTTCTTCATTAGTTGGGATTTACTGCAGTCTGTCAACCATCTGTAATGTCTTACAGTCAGTTCTTCACTCAGAGTGCAAATGTTGACAGCACAATATATCTCTGTTTGAATACAGCATGACAATACTATAAATAACATGAAGACACAGTCTAGCTCTACCCTTTAACCCAGTCTCTACAGTAATTGGATGTACTAACCTGCTTCTGATTCTTACCCAACTACTGTACTTGACACAATTCTGAGGACAAGAATGGGTGAGATTCTGCGCTGCATCTTTGAGGGTCTGTCTAAACTGGAATCAAAGGTGTGACTGCAGCACACGTACATATTACTCCTGAGGGCATTCTGCGCCAAAAATATATTAATTCTGCACCAAAAAAATATTAAATGTGTGCACAATATTTTACAATTCTGCAAATTTTATTTGTCAAATAAATGTGGAGGCTCCAGCATGGCACTGGGGAGCACAGGCCACTGGCTGCACAGAGGTGGGAGATCACTGTCTGGGTGATGGAGGGATAAAGCTTGGCAGGGGGTTCTGGGTGTGGCAGGCTCAGTGGGGGTCCAGATGCTTGGAGGAGTGGGGCTTGGTGGGGTGGGAATCCTGGTGTGGGGGAAGTGGGGCTCATGGGGGGGGGGTTCTGAGTATGGGGGTGAAGCTTGGTGGGAGGGTCTGGATGCACAGGGGTTGGGCGGATGAGGAAGCAGCTCCCTGTACAGGGATCCCACTCCCTGCAGCTAAGGAGCAATGGGTGAAGGAAGCTGGGGACTGGGGAGTTTGCAGAGCTTCCGACAACTGGGGGAGAAATCTGGGCGTATGTCTAACCCAGGCCCAGATGCCGCGCAGGCTAAGAGGAAGTCCCCTTCTCCCCAGTCCTGCCAGGACAAGCAGCTGAGCCCAGCGCAGGGTAGGAGCCACCCGCTGTGTCTTCCCCAGTCCTGCCCCCTTCCCCACAGTCATTTACCTCTCTGCTGACTGCCCTGGGCACCCAAAACATACTGCTGTGGAGGGCTGCATGACCGCTCTTGTGGCTTCCCTTTGTTTCCCCATGAGAAAGTCATTTTTCTGCAGGGAAGCAAAGAAATATGCAGGGGGACATATATTCTGTGCATGTGCTGTGGCGCAGAATTCCCCCAGGAGTAACATATGCCTGAGGAAGCTTTGCTCTAGCCAGCTCGAGTAACAATACCAGTGAAGCAGTAACATTAGCTAATCACTTGAGTACATACCCAGGGTCCTGGGTGGGTTCTGGAGCTGCTGTGGCTTTACTGTCATTGTTATTTGAACTAGCTAGATCAAAGCTAGCTCAGGTGCATCCACATGTGTTGCAATCATGCCTCTGATTACAGCATTAGACACACCCTAAGAGACTGTAAACCACCTTTGTGCCCTCCAAATTCTGGGCTGCTCCAGGGGCTACAGAAGCTCCCAGCATAATTTAAACATCCCTTAAGACCTAAGTTATGGCAACCACCCAGGACTGCCCTCTGGGCAGTGGCACTGCCAAGAATCTCCACAGTACTGTGTGCTGCAGCTCTGATCCCAGCAGAGATCTCCCTTCCCAAGATCTTGCAAGGGGGTCCTCAAGAGGGGGTTCTCAAGAGGCAATCTTACAGATGTTTCCACAGTGCCTGCTCAAGGGGAAACACCTTCACCCCCTTCCTGTTCGGATATAAGGCTTTTAGGGTCTCTTTATGCTGCTCCAGCCCTTTTATACATCGCAAAGGGACCAGAGAATGGGAGACAGTCTCAATCTGTGAGTTTAGCTACTTTACTAGTCTGGGTGGCACTCACTGAACAATCTTAAAGTTTAAGGACAACGCACAGTGCTCCTTTAAGAGGGTATCCATTGGAATAAAAATGTCATGGTAAGGACACTGTAACTTGCTGTATCAGCCTCTCTTTTGGAAAATCGAGAGAGAGAGAGAGAGAGAGAAGCTATATCTTACATTTAAAAATGCAGAGCCTCATTTAACTAGGAAAGGCAAAACAATGGATATGCTAAATGTTACCTGTTAATTACTAACCAAGTCTGAATTAACTCTAAATGTAAAGCACTGGAGACCACAAAAATTACTCAAGATCTGCATTAGCTGTCCAAGACAAAAGCTTCTTCTTCCAAACATGGCTTTTTATTGTAGCCAGTGGTCTTCCAACACTTCTAAATATCCCACTGGAGAGGATTTAACTCATCAAGTGTAAGTTCTCCTACATGCAGCTAATATCTTTTCACTTCAGCCTTTTATTTCCAGGATAAGTACCACAAAGATCTATACAAGTTACCCTTCCCTTTAGGGGCCTGATATCCTTGCCACCTAGGGAAAGAGACCTTTGCCAGGTCAATACAGCAAGAACCATCCCCTGATTTGTGGTGTCGGGACCTGAAACTCAGTCTTTGGAAGTAAAATCAATTACAGGTTTCAAAAGGGCATTTTTCCTAAATATGTTATCATGGAATTATCAACAGATCTCTGAATGAGGAGCACATAGGGCAGAATAGGTATTAACTTAAAATGACTATCCTTGAAGGGGATAATGTGGAAATGAAAGTAAAGCAAATATGAACAGAATTCACTGAAGCTCACCTGCAGTAGAAAAGTAGACAGTATTACCAGTGTTTAGACAGAATGGAAGTTTGCCATCTTACACACACTAAGATATTTAAAATGCAAATGAGACAACAAGAAAAGAGGTTAAAAAGGACGATGTGAGAGACAAGTTAGAATAGCTGTAATGGTGAAGTACAAACAATACACTTCTTTCTGCAGACTTCAAAATACTTATTTCATGGTAACCTCTCTAAGCTATAGGCTGTAACATGACTTCCATGATATGGCTTAATTTGCCTCTTGCCAACCCTATATCCACCTTCTTAAAATTCCTATAATCCATGTCAAATTTTAGTGATGGGCTCTGTGACCAGGAGAGAATTTTGGGGGAGGTCTGAGGTTAAACAAACAAGCCAAGATTTTAAAATCAAGATTAGCTGTTTTTCCAGAGGTCAGACTAGATGATCACAGTGGTCTCTTCTGGCTTTATAATCAATGAATATGGGTCATAGCATACCAGTAATCCAAGGTCAATGGTACAGTGTCTCACTTTTCTTTTTTAATTCCTCTCCATGGAGAGTGCTCAGAAAGCTGAGCTGTTTAGCTGTTTCTTCTCTGTGTAGAAAGAGGACAAGTGTTGAGCAGAGGAGTCTAGCACGCTGCCTAGGAAGCTGCGAGTCTAAAACGCCTGCAGAGCTGTAATATTAGGGTTCCGATGTGGGGAGAGGTTACTCAGGAGGAGGAGTATTTGGGAAAAGAAAGGAAGAAAACTGCTCTTCAATTTTTTTGCTTTAACGCGTGTAGGAATTAGAGGTAAGATAAGTGGGGTGGGAGAAGGGGATCCAAATAGGCCAATTAAAACCTGTTCAGTGGTGACTTTAACTGAAAAAATAAGTACAATTCATTTTTAACATCTTCCAACACTATTTTGTCAAGTCATATTTCAAAAATAGCTTGGCCTAGAAATTTCAAGAGTCTTTCACAAGATCCAGTGCACAGGGCTATTTATCACACCGAGATGCTTATTTTTGGAGTTCACCTTGAAAAAAAATGTATGAACATTCTGTCAACACCCGGAAGTGTATACATTCTGCCAGAAGTCTCATGGACATTACACAGGTCATCAAAGGGGCAGTATATATACTGCACAGAGATCCGGCATATTTGTAAAGTTCATAAGAACTCCTGGGGTGACATTAAGTGACAGAGAGATTGCTGCCAAGATGACAAAATGTACGTGCATACCTGTGGAACTTAAAACCTCTTTTGATTGACAAACATGGCTTGCAAATTTCCTTCACCTCCCCTTTGCCAAACCCCACGTTTGTGCACACACCTAAAAAGCATATGGATAGTTCTGAATGATATTACAAAGTATGCCCACAGTCTGTTAAAATTTAGAAAGTTCATCAAATGTCAGCAGACCTAGAAAGTTTTCAAGATTGCTTATATTGTGAAAAGTATCCTTATTTGTGGCCCTACACTTATTTAAGAGTGAGAAGCTTGCAAGTTGGGCCATCTTTCTCTATCCAGTTTTAATACTGCTCACACAGAAGTTACCACACACCAAAACTTCCCACAAATCACTGATCCTACAGCAAAGGCTTTGCAAGCTGCATTCACAAAGATCACGAATTCTAAGTTGTGGTTACATTTTAAGACTCTCTATTTTCAAGTACCCAAGACAATCTTATTCTGTCCTTGTCCCTTTCCATGCCCTCCAACTAAAGTCATAAGACAATCTTGCACTCTTTTGCCTTCCAGCTAGACAACTAGAGCTGTTTAGATTTTTTATTGGCTTCATATCACCCAACACATATGTGCCACCTACATGACCAGAGACTCCGCAGTGTGCTGGTAGGCACTTAATGAATTAATGCTGGGGACCTCACTACACCCAGAAGTAGTGCTGAGCCTACTGTATCACTCCCAAAGGACCTTTAATAAAGCATCTTCCCACAGGTCCCTCTGCATTCTCTTTGCACCTGCCTGCATCACAGCATGATGCCTTCCTTCCTATGACATGCCAGCTACATAGGCTAACAACTCTCCACTTTAGGTATTCACACAAAAGCCATGTCCAACCATCTGACAACCAGAAGACCACAGTGATACACCTTACCTTCTGCGTATACTACACAAACATCGCTCTATACCAGCGATACTCAGACTGAGGCTTGCAAGCCACAAATGGCTCTTTAATGTGTCTCCTGCAGCACATGACATTAAAACACTGTGTGATTTAATTATTAACCAATCTAATTAATTAAAAACATCCTGATTGATTAATATGTTAATAACCAATTGTAATTGATAAAATGCTAATACTTGGTCAGTATATATATATAGATATATATATATATATATATATATATATATATATATATATATATATATATATATATATATATATATACAAAAATAATAAATGAAACAATGAATTCACACTATGGTGGCTCTTTTGGGTAACACTGATCACTCATTTGGCTCCTGAACCACTGAGTCTGGGTATCACTGCTCCATACTATCCACCCTTCCAAGTAAACGCTGAACAATATTCATTCATTCTCCAAGTACTAGACTAGCATCCAATAACATCTCACTCAACAAAATATACAAGCCAAACTAGGAATGAAGAGTGCACAAAGCACCACAGTAAGGTTGTTAGGTTGTGGTCTCAACACTGCATTTCTAAACTGTCACACAACTCTTTTCCTGTAATATGGCAATATGATAGTGACCTCCTTTGAGATCTATAAAGCATTATATAAGCATTATATAAGAACTAGGTATTATTATTAAAGTTGTTTTCCTGACGTCTCAGATATGAGTTTATAAACTGTGACCCTGATCCCACAAGTTTTTGCGTGAAGACAAACTGCAGTCCGTCAATTAAGCACACTGAGGACATGGCAGTCATCTGCAGGGAGTTCCAGGATTGGTGCCTTAACTCCATTTTAGCATTTTGGGATTTTTTAACCTGAGAATTAGGTAATATAATTTTGCAATGCTGTGTACTGATTTTTTTTTTTTTTTTTGAGGGGTAAAGGCCATCTGTAACTGTAGTTGACTATGGCCCACATGCTTCCTATGTTCATACTCTCAAAGCCATATGAAATCAGAAGTTAGTTAGTAAGCACATTCACAGTATGGCAGAATTTGCTTACTCCTAAAGATAAATAAATACACAGAAGATGTTCAGCACAGAATACTGGAGGATATACTCGAGACAAAATACATGCCTGTCAATAAGTTACATCCCATCTTTCACCAAAACCAGATTTACGGTTTGATTAGCACTGGATGAAGCCCTTAACACAGGTTCTCAGACAGAATAAAGGTGGTTCCTCTTTTCAAAAGCAAGGGCTGGATTCCAGGGTGCTGTACAGGAGGTGTACACCCCTTATAGCAGTGGTTTTCAACCTGTCCAGAGTACTGTACCCCCTTCGGGAATCTGTCTTGTCTTCCGTACCCCGAAATTTCACCTCACTTAAAAACTACTTGCTTACAAAATCTGATATAAAAATAGAAAAGTGTCACAGCATACTATTACTGAAAAATTGCTTACTTTCTTATTTCTACCACATAATTATAAAATAGATCAATTGGAATATAAATCTTGTAGTTACATTTCAGTGTATAGTATATAGAGCATTATAAACAAGTCATTGTATAAAATTTTAGTTTGTACACTTTGTTAGTGCTTTTTATGTAGCCTGATGTAAAACTAGGCAAATATCTAGATGAGTTGATGTACCCCTTGGAAGACCTCTGCATACCCCCAGGGGTACCCGTACCCCAGGTTGAGAACCACTGCCTTATAGGACACAAAGCTCCACTCACCAGGGGTTCCCTGCATGGCAGCACAAAGGGGGGAGCTATAGGTTAAAAAATTTGCCACTCCATGGATCCCCCAAGTCTTTTCTTCTTTGGTGGGGCAATGTTAGGGGTATATAGGACAGGACTACTTTATATATGATACTTCCTTCCCTCTCCCATCACACCTGTGCATTTGTCCAGCACGTAGCCCAGCTACAAGGTGGGTACTGTCCACCCAGCTCTAGTTAGGGCAATCTTCGTAACAGATACAGGACGAACGGACTCCTTACTGCTTACCTGGTACCCTCTGTTCAGTACCACTAAGGGCTCATTATGTGGCCATAAAATAATTAAAGGTGACATCTTGATGATTGTCATCATGGTGGTGTTAACTATTCATGAATCACTGTAAACTGTGTATCCTGGGTTCCAGGAGTGTGGGATTATCAGGCTTTGGGTCCTTAGGATTTATTAAGAAGCCTCTTACAACACTAATTCATTTCAGTCAAGTTTTTATCCTGCCCTCATCACCATAGTTTCTGAGTGCCTTCCAGTAGTGCACTAAGTGACATGACTGACATCTGTCCCTCACCCCAGGGGGAGATTGTGTGGGGATTTATTTTGAATATATTACATATATACTGTGCTATATGCTTATCACTGACCTCCCCAAATGCAATGTTGTGGCAGTACCGTGTGTGTTAAAGCATCCAATAACTTCCATGTGGCCACCCTGCAGATCCCAAAGGACAGTCATCACCTAGGGCCGCACACTGTTGCTTTCAGAGATGTGGGTGACTGACCTTTAGTTTAATCCCAAAGGAAAAATCCTGGTACTGAACGAGAAAAAAAAAGATACCCTGGAGTATATAAAACCATTAATTTCAGCAGAGTTATTTTTGGCACAAACTGACCTAGCGTGTGAGGACCACATTAAGCGAACAATGATTTTGATCATTGTTCATGGGCTTCATATACATGAGACTGACAAAGGAAAAAAAAACTGAAAAGCGCGTCTTTAGACAATCAGAAATCCTTAAAAAGACCTTTAGACATCTTGCCTGAGATTACTGTAACTCTGTAGAAACACTTGAATAAAAACATGCCTTGTGAATCAGCACAGGCATTCCCTAGGAACACATTTTTAGTGGGGAAAGGGGTCATGAAAAGGCAGTACGATGTATCTGTTGCCTCTAGAGCAGAAAAAAATTACAGGGTCATACATTAGAATGGGCTATTGTTTTCTTAACTTTTCAGAATAAGTATATTTTTTAAATAAGCTAAATAAATAGTTAGAACATACTAATCCTATATTTTAAGCATTGTATATATATTGAAAGTCTGAAAACCAATATCTAACAATTGAAGTCTATTTCCAGGGTCCTAGTAATACTTTAGGTCAAAGGTTCCCAAACCTTTTTTTGCCACACCCACCTTGGAGATTCAAATCCCATTCTTTGCAGTATTCCCAAGGACGAGTGGGGTCTGTGAGCCCATTCCAGCCAGGGTGCCCTGCTGCTCCACAGTCTGCAAGCATCCCCTGTCCACGGCAAGCTCTGGGTGGGCAGCCTTGGCAGGACACAGACAGCCAAGCTGAGACCCTCTCTTCGTACCGCCCCCTCCACACACACCCCCCTCCAGGACTCCTTCTAGAATCACCAGACCACAGGTTCCTCTGCCCTGGAACTTCTGCACAGGGAGAGGCCATGCCTTCTCACTCCTCATCCATCCCTCTTCCTCTTCCTTCCAGCAGGCGCTGGAGCAGGGGTCAAAATGCCCTCCAGTAAACCCATGTTACTCCCGCCACCCAAAGAGGCATGACCGCAACTTTGAAAACCAATGCATTAGATGTGCAATTGTCAGTCAAACCCACGCACAGCTTTCCCTGTGCCCCACTACTTTTCATGTCCTGTGAACCGAAAAAGAAAAAATGGAGGAAAGGGAGAAGAGTTATCTGCTACATAAAACAATCCTTAAAAGATATTTCGAGCCAAATGCAGATCAGGTGTAAGTGGATACAAGTTAACGTTTGATCCAAAGTGTAAAAAAAAAACCATTTTGGTCAGGCATGATTAAGAAAAATCAAAGTACTGCTCTAGATACTGAGGCCTAAACTTTCAAAAATCACTAGGAGTCAAACCTGAGAAACCTTAAAGGGATCTGATTGTTAGAGGGCGAGTACTCAGCTCCTTCAATGTATCCCAAGTTGGGCAGCCAAATAATGAGGTATCCAAAATCACCAGTCACTTTTAAAAATTCAGGTCTGATTGTCCAAAGTCATGTTCTGAATGACTGGTTGGTCCTTTTTGGCCCACATCAGCCACTCCATTATCTTGCCTGGGATCAATGTCAGGCTAACAGGCCTATAATTACCCAGGTCATCCCATTTACATTTTTTAAAATGAGTACAACATTAGCTCCCTTCCAGTCTTCTGGAACTTCCCCAGTGTGCCAAGACTTGATGATGGGAAAGTCAATGAGAGTTGGGTGCCTTCCTCCTTTTAGGTCCCTTTTAAAATCCCAATGTAAAAGTATAATAAAAATGTAAAAGCAGAAATCCCACTATTGCTCTGAAGTCTGACCATTCCCTATGTGGTCAAAAGGACAGTCATATCTAAATACATTTTTTTGAAGACTATATATAACTGGCTTAGAATAGCTCTCAAATAGGGTACAAGTTGATGTCTTTCATAATATGCGTTCCCGGTAACAATGGATATTAGTCATATTCTGTATATTTAATCTCCAATTTGACCCTCCATAAAAAAGATAGACAGTGGATAAGAAATATAAAAACCTGATACTGCTTCTATTTCCATCCCTATTTTCTTTTAAGGTGTCCTTCAACATGGCCTTATACTCCATGTACATAGGCTGATCTCAGCATCTTCAGTGAGACATTCCAATTACTGCAGTGCACCATTTCCATCTTTCTTTGAAATATTTGACAAGGGAAGAAACAGTAACAAAAGGGAAGATTTAGCAGATGCTGTTTTATAATTCCCATTTAATGGATTTGGGTAGGGGGGCATAGTGAGGAAGGAGGAGGAGGATGAGTGTTTTATTTCTAACTGCTTTAAAAATAATAAATCTCCAGGCTGCTATTTCAGTTTTGCAGTCTCCAGCTACACAGGCCAACCCTGAAAGTTAAAGATGTCGGCTTTTACCTACAGCCAGGCGGTATGTATTCTTTACTTTATCTAAACGGGCACAACTGGAGCTTGAAAGGGCTTATGGGTATTTTTCCATACATTTTGATATGATGATAAGATATCTGAGGTGACAGGAAAATGCACCTCATTACTTTAATTCCCATTTTACTCAGAGGTTTCCTCCTTAATAAGAAGGATCCCCTCTACAATCTAAACTGCGTTTGAGTCTGGTGTACAATTACCTAGTGCCAAGTAAAGGTCTTTCTTTCAAAATCTCCAACAGAAAATATTCTAGCTTAATACTCAATTTTTAAAGCCTGCACCTGGCCCACAGGCAAAATATGTTTTCAAGAAATAACTACATAGGATTATTCTATACTTACAGTGTATTAAACATACCCTTACATATATGCACAAACATGTAAACACATATATACCATGCAAAAAACCAATGCTGGCATACTTGGAGTTAATCACTCAAGAGTCAAGAAATGTTAAAGCTAAGACTGAACACAATGTGAATTCTGTTCCAATTTTCATATATATTACAATACTGGGCCTAATTCTCATTATACACAGGCCCCTTTACAGTGTCCTGGCAGTATATAAAGGTGCCTTTAAGTGGGCGCAAATTACATTTATATCCAAAGCACCTTTAGGAGTGTAAAGGGGATGATGTAAATAAGAATCAGGCCCACAGTCTTTAATTACTTGATCAAGTACTAATATCCAAACACCATAACATATTTACTATATGCTTGTGCAGTGCCTAGCATATTGGAACCCTAATCTGGTTGAAGACTCCAGACAATATACAACAATAATTATTATTTTAATGGATTTTTTTGGATGTACATGCAGCAACTTGTGTTTTCCCCCCTTATTTTCACATTTCACTAATTTTGCTGTCCTAACAGTATTGTGTATTTAAATTTTGACTAGGAATTTTCTGAGATAAGTCTCCCTTTTCTCTAAAATATGTATTTTATTAGTTCTCTCAACACCCATGAAGATTACATTTTCTTTTCAAATAGCAGCACAGCCGCCCATTGGTCCTATTCAAGGGTAGAAACAGTCTCTCTCTGCTTGACAATGGTCAAGCCATTTTTGCTCAATCTTGCAAGATAAAGTCACCTTGGGGTAGAGACGAGGCACAGAAAATTTCAGCCCAAAAGGTGACTTTCAGTAAATTATGAGCCACTGAAAACAGGAGTTTAGAATGGAAACTGTCATGCCACCTTCACCCACAGAAACAGCGATAACATTAAGATTTGCTTGGATTAGGGTTCATGATACTCCACTGGGAATGGACTCCCCCTCCCCGAGGCTATGCCGTTACTCTCTAAATCTTCCACATAACAAATTATACTTCCCAGGCATTAAGAAACATTAACCAGGACATGACAAAGGCCATAGAAAATTCCATCTTCAAATATATACTGAAACCAATAGATCAGAGGCCTAATCAGCATTAAAAATGTGAAATGGGGTTAAACTAACTAAAAGCCCTCAGAATAGATTAAATAATTTTCCAATCACTATGATAATGTATGTTCCAGCAGCTCAGCTCTGACTGAAAAAGTCATTTAGACACAATTTCACTTTTAGTCATATACTGGAACCAATGACCCCCTGGCTCTATTCTAGAGGATTTCTCGTGTCTAATTCTCAGCTATGTTTTTTTAATATATTGTGTCAGAAAACTTCATATCAGCCTGCACAGCGATTAATAATATTATACAGCATGTCTCTAAAATATGTAGTGTGGTAAGTGAACAAAAATGCAAAGCTAAATGCATCATTCTAATAAGAAAGGCAGTGAGAATGGGTAATTTAAAACTTGCTTTGTTTTGGTGCCTAAGACTGTACTTTTTCGGGTATGTCAAAAATACAGAAGCTTTGGTTGCAGACCTCTGTCATGTCATCAAAACTACTTAAAGGAACAAGTTAATAAACATAAATACCTCCGTCAGTTGGTATACACAAGAGGGTGACAGTATATTATTCTTGACTAAAAATAAAAGTTTAATTCGATTAAAAAAAATGTATATTTTGGACCAGATTCTGTTAGCCTTATTCACCTTGAGTAGTACCCTTCTCAGATCAATAGGACTATTCAAGAATCAAGGTACTATTCCATCTGTTTAAGAATGGCAGGATCTAGCGCATTATTCATTTTTAAATCACAATAGCAATAGCGTCAATCACAAGCATTCAAAACTCCTAAGTCAGACAGCAAAAAAAAAAATCCAGAGATTGTTTATGAAAGTCCCATGACAAACAAAACATTGGGCACTTTTTCTTTGCCTTCTAGTTTTGAGCCTTTAAGGTTTCATGTTTTCAAGTTTAACTTGGAAACAACGAGGGCTACAAACTTTCATTCAAATAAATAAATAAATAAAAGTGAATGGAGATTCACTATTCCCCTGGACCAGGATCTGTATCTTTAAGAAAAAGACCATATATTGCAATACTCACAATAAGATCGTGGGAGTTGGCAACAGTGCAGAAGTGCCCAGAGGCACCAGTCAGATCAGACTCCAGCTGTACAAACACGTCATAAGACACATTCCCTGCTCCACAAAATCTTACGGCGTAACTTAAGACAAATGGAGGGAGAGCAGAAAAAGAAGGACAGGATGAAGGTAACGGCAGTCTACACACACCTGCAATTCTATCACTAAGGGCACAACTTGCATGGGGTTTTATATACAGTATTTTATTATAAAAAAAAAAAAAAAAAAAAGATATTAATGAGAACAGCTTTCAAAAATGTGCTGTGCCTGCCAGTGTTAAAGCCTTACCGCAATGCATGATGAGTCTAATCCTACCAGGTACTAAGCACCCTCAATAGGAAGCCAGTGTCAGTTATCGGGATACATATTTGAAACATCTAATAATTCTCTTGTATATCATTAGCTTAATGACACTGGCCAGGAGCTGAATGACCTTATGGCATAGTGGACAAATTTTATGCGGGTGTAAACTGGCACAGGTGCACTGACTTCAATGCTCCAGTTTACTCCAGCAGAGACTGTGGCCCAGTAGTTCCAAACCCTGGCATGCTTTGGTATTCCAATTAAGATTTTTGTATCATTGTGTGTTGCCTTATGATTGATATCAGAGTATCACAGCCACATGAACCTTACCCCTAATAGTTATACCATATGTGAGGATGCTCTCTAATGTATTTCATCTTTTATCCTCACCAGCCCTCCAGGGACCTTTAAGTATTACTAGCCTGCTTTTATCTTACAAGATGTGCTTTTACTTTCCAGTCCCCCTTTTCTAAGTGGTTGTCTTTTGCTGCACTTTGGATCTAACAGCTGTTCCAGGACAACTCATCCGCAAGATTGCTTCATCTTGCCACCGCTTGGGATGTGACTCAGGGCAGAATGCAGGTGCATGAAGTCCTCGGATTTTAGCACAACAATTAAATGAAAAGAGAACTACACACACAAGAGGGGTCTCTTGGCAGCCTCTGTAGAGGGAACTGCAGCTGCACTTATCTGCACACTGGGCTAGTGAACCACCTTTGTATTATTAAACAAGAACACTGGTGTATCGCTTCAGCTATTCTAGGTTCATGCAGTTTGCTCTGCTGGGAGGAGTACTGAGTTCACAGGGAAAATGAAGTTCACATACTTGACATGCTGGTCTCAGGTTGCACTTCTCCATTCAGCAAAACTATGCTTCAATTTTTATTTTTAAAGAGAGGATGGGGGAGAAAAGGAAGAGAGAAACTGTTGGAGATTCCCTTGCCCCCAGTGGTTTTCATCCCCCCCATTCTGGATAATGTTATAAACTCTGAAGACTCTGAGCCTTGACTCAGAGGGATATTTCAACAAGAGAGTAAATTTTTGCCTTTGGAATGCTCCAATTGGTGTGTATTTTCCAAAATACTCCCTAGGAGATAATAACCCCGAATCTCCTCCCCCCAAAAAGGGTATGTATGGCACATAGCACAATGGGGCCTCAATTTCAATTCCGGAAGAAATAATAACTCTATCCGCAAAGAAGTGCATGAGGAAATAGTGTTTACTTTAAACTTCTTACTGACTTGACTGTCTGCCATGCTAGGATCTAGCAGAGGGCAAACACTGCTGCCATGCCACAGGAAGAAATGGAAGCTAAGAATCAAGCAACTCAGCCCCAAAAGCCAGATGAAAAGTTTGGCAGAGATCTAGCCAAACTAAAAAACTCTATTGCACCACACATTTATCTTTTAGGTTTTGTTTTAGTTTAGAAAAGGTCTAGATCGAAAGCACTGCAGCAGGGAGGTCTCTCCTCACTAGAGTCGGTGGGGAATTCTTTGACAACAGAGTTTTTCGGTCAGAAAATGCCAATTCATTGAAACCAAAACATCTCACAAAAATTGAGATGAAATTTTTGTTGGGAGAGGTATCAGGTCAAAACCAGAAAGAGAGAAACCCAGCCCAGCATAGCAATAGCCTGATGGTTAGGGCACTCTCCTGGGATGTGGGAGAACCAGTTTCATGTCCCTGCTCTGCCTGACTTGAAACTGGGTCACTTCTAAGGCCTGGTCCCCACTAAGTCCCCAAATCGGACTAAGGTACGCAAATTCAGCTACGTTAATAACGTAGTCCGAACTTACCGCGGTCCAGGCGCGGCAGGAAGTCTCCCCCTGTCGATGCCGCGTACTCCTCTCGGCGAGCTGGAGTACCGGCGCCGACTGTGAGCACTTCCGGGATCGATTTATCGCGTCTTAACCAGACGCGATAAATCGATCCCAGAACATCGATGGCGTGCCGCCGGACCAGCCGGTAAGTGAAGACTAGGCCTTAGTGTTGGCTACTCTGTGGTGTGATTATGGTTTTTCACAAAAAAATCCCAAAAGTCTCAGGTTTGTCTCAAATGCAGAATGGGGAAAAAAATTTAAATCTCAAAAAGTTCTGTGGGACAAGAAACTGATTTCCCTCCCAGCTCTATTCCTCACACTACATGTAGCTGCAGAAGCAGAGCAAAGCTAGCAGGCTCTACAGAATCTGTGGCAGGTCCCTGAATTAGTGATTGGCAGGTCTGAATTCTAAAACAAGCTGATGACCCATTGTAGAATATGTGAACTTTACAATGCAGAACAATAACTTTTTATGATATATCTTTTTTTCCCCAAGTTCATCCAAATCTCTATATTTTAGAAATATTACAATGAAATACTATTATATGCTAATTATCAAATGAACATGCATTTAAACAAAGGTAACCAAAAATTGTCTCCACAGTTTCTCCCCTCTTACTTAATCCAACACAGTCATAATGCTAAACAGTATCACACGCATTAAGACCTTGTTTGGGTGTGCAGAGCTAACCTGCTGACTCAGCCCAGCAGCCAAACCAGCTGATTCTCATTCAGTCCAACTCAGGAATAAAACTCTCTCAAGCAAGAGAGAACTAAAGGGAGGGATAGAGACGGGGCTAAATCCGAGAAAAAGACAGCTCAGGAGGAAGCTCATACTAAGGTTTATGTTATGATTACAGTCCAGCCTCAGGACTGTAGATTAAGAATAAGAGCAAACGTATGCAGCGGTTCATTTAGGATACTTGTGCTGCATATAGAATGGGTTGAGACTCCTACCCATTTACAAAAATGTAAGATGTTCTAGCATAGATCCTCTATCGTCATCATCAAAGAAAAACAGTAGTGTCAGCGCCAAAATTCCCCTTCAGTTATAACTATTATAGAAAAATTGGCTGGCAACAATACAAATATTCTCAACTGTATTTGCATTGTTGCTTAGTATATCATAACTGCTACCTTTGACAGACAATAAATTTTATTACCCAATTTAAAATGAAATTTATATTTCAGATCACTGTTCAGGTACATTGTAACTGAATGAATGACAATAAAATAGCTTAGCTGGAGAGCAAATCTGGAATTCATAGATTCATTTTTGGTAGCTTTAACATAAAACTAATTTGCTAGCACATGTCCAATTGTCTTCCTTTATATTTCCCATTCATTTTTCCCCTGAACATATAGTATCGAACATAAAAAAGAAATGAAGCCAAGAAAGAAGGATTGTATTAAAGCAAGTAGAAGCATTTTATTCAAAAGAGTTTATAAGCCTCCAGTATATATGCAGCACAGGATATCAGATTTTTATGGTACAAATAAATAGATTGGAGTAGTAGCTCCAGATTTTTCAAACAACATCAGAGTTGTTGCAGTTTTAGCCCAGTAATGCCAGAGTAAGATTTCAGACAAGCCCAGCTCTTTTTTTGGTTACAGAGACTGACGAGGAAACATATGCAGCCTCAATGAAAGGGAAGAGACCCACCTGAAGCATGTCAACTGTTGCTGGAGAGATAATGGGTGGCAATATAATTTATGATCCCTGTAGTAATAAAGGTATCTAGAAGAAGCTATCAGTAACTAAAGGGGAAAAAAGGTTGAAAAAAGACTAGCGGTGTCTGTTTAAACTCAGCTGCAATACACAAAAGGTCCCTCAAGTACTTAGAGTTTCTAAATTTGAAGTCCTTAAATAAAATGACTTTATTATAATTATCCCTGGCATGGCACTCTAAGAATGAACTCAACATAAATGAATAAAAATCTATTCTCCCACTGGCTCACTGCCAGCTTGGCTGCAAACTTGAGGCCTAGAACAAACATAAGGTGACCTCTGAATCCACTGCATTCTCTTAGTCCTAGTGTATTCCTAATGCATATCTCCAGTGCTTTTACGTAAGACATGTCTTTACATACCATGCACAAAAGCAAATTGAACAGTGCCTTCATTCATCAGAAGGAAAAGAAAAAAAAAGACACTCTCTTGCAACAATATACACAAACAGTAGAGCTGGATGTTTATTGTGTATTTCTGGACGGCTTTTCAGTCACGTAACTGGTTACGTAACTAAACCAGATGTACTTGAAGGTTAACAACACCAACACCACAATTCATTAGTGTAAATATTGCTTTTAATATACCAAAACATTTTGCTGCTGCTTCTCTGCACTCATCTCCAAACAATGTGCATTTCGGACTTGCTGTGCAAGAGAAAACCAGAAGATTTATGTCATAAGACTTCATGCAGTCTGATGGATCAATAAATAGCATTCTACTGCTCGGTGTGCACATAGCATGCCCCTTCTCTTTCTGAAACTGCAAGTCTTACTCTACTTTATGTGCAGCTCTGGCCATCAATGTAAAATAAAGTAAAGTAAAATAAGAAAAGGCTTGTCAGCGTGATGGCTAATGAATATGCAACCCCAAAATGTTATTCCTATCTGGCTCTTCCAACTTCCTTATTGCCCCCAACAAATACCTGTACATTTTTCTTTTCCAACATTTTTTAAACAGATGTCCCAAATGTAGATACTGTAACTTGATAACTTCACCAGTGTAGAAATGAAAAAGTGAAATAGAAACTTAACATGGTTTAAAAACTGATTGCCGCCTTATTAAGTGTTTCTATTTTCTCTCACTTTACTTGTGAGAAATCCATCCTCCCTTTTTTTAAAAGGTCAGTATCGGCCATATTTGATTTTCAGCTCTTCTAAAGCAGAAATGGCATCAAGAATCAAACCATGATAGGTGCTATAATAAAATAATAGTAATGGGAATAATCTTTTCTGGAAAAATAAATTTCTCTAAAAAAAATCCACCCCCAGCATGTGATGCCATGATAGAGAAGAGTAACACACACCTGTATTCCCAGTGAAAATCCTATCATCCCTTGAGGGACTAGAAGCATAATGTACAATTTCTTGGGAAGTCCACATGAAGATTCCAGGTAACTTTTTCAAAAGCAACGTAGGTGCTCAGGACCATAAGTTCCAATGAAACCTAGGTTCCTACTGCCTGCATCACTTTTGAAAATGGGACTTATTTGGGCACTTTTTAAAAATTATATCCTACCTCTAGTGATTCAAACGATAGCATGAAAGCAAGAGCAGGATAAAATAGAGATTTCTGATCCAGATCAATTCTATGTGCTAGCACTTAAGCCAGCCTATTTAGTCTGAAAATATGGCCTACAGCCACCTTTTTTATCTCTCAGATTTGGAGAAAGAGATATAGTCTATGGGACAAACCCCAATATTCAATGTACAATACTAAGCAAAGCTATATTAGAACAATCTTCCGCATTGGCTATGGCTGATATGACACATAATTTCAATGTAGCATAGATCATATTGCCAGCAGTCAATGGGGGTAGCTGCTTTAATGCTAATTAGGTGAATGGACAGTTGATTGTGAAAAGCACTTCTTCCCCTGAACAAGCCAATAAATTCAAGGAACTAAGGCCCAATGCCAATGGAAGTCTTTCTATTTACTTTGGTGGGTGTTGAACTGGGCCCTAAATCATCTTCACTGGCTACAGAAAGTCTGGATGAGTAAGACTGTCAACAACCCTGAAGCCTGAACTCTGGGACTCTCCCACTTTGCAGGGCCCTAGAGCTTGGGCTCCAGCTCGAGCCCAGAAGTCTACACAGCAATGAAACAACTCCGCAGCCCAAGCCCTGTGAGCCTGAGTCAGCTGGCACAAGCCGCCAGCCATGAGTTTTTCTTTGCTGTGTAGAGGTGCCCTAAGGTTCAATTACAATCCTCACTGAAGTCACTAGAAAGACACCCCACCCCACTATTGACTTCAGTGCACCCTGGATCAGACCCTAAAGCAGGAAGACAACATACTGCCATCAGAGTGTTCATGGCAATGGACAGTTATATTTAAAGCCAGAATGGCAGTGGCCACTATAATTAAGGCAACACAACAGTTTCCATTCTAATCCCCTTTCCAAATTGCTCTCAAGTTTCTGAAAATCAGGTCCTTTAGGGAGTCTCAAGTTAGGCTCACAAAATCTGAGACATCCAAAAAATCACTAGTCACTTATTAAAAACTTGGCTTAATATCCTTTTCCTGATTGTTAACATTTCCATACCTGTTCTAAATGTGCTACTCTCTTTTACAGTTTAATTTTCTTTACCCCAATGAAAATTGCATCTTTGCTTTTTCATGGTTAAATCCTCATTAAAAAAAGGCAAGGAAAATCAGTTTTCTATTGCTATTTCTGGACTCTATGCTCAAGGCAGCCACAAAAATGACAAAAGAACAACTCTACTTCTGTGTGCTTTTCTGCAATACTATAAAAGCTGCTCTTGAAATTACAAAAGCAAAGGGTGGGGGAGACTAATTCCCCCAGACAAACAAAACCCAACAAAAAAATCAAAATAGGAAGAGAAAACGGATAGGCAGGAATTACAGATTACAAGAATGTTAAAAATATATCTAACAGACATAAATTCTTCTGCACTAGAGTAAACAGGTTTAAATGATAGAATTTATAAACAGGAAGCCAAAATACTGCATCTTGCAATATACAAAAGCGACTTCCAGAATGAAGTTGCATTGTACATTACTCTCTTCTTCTCTGTCATAAGAACATAAGAGCGGCCATACTGGGTCAGACCACAGGTCCATCTAGCCCAGTATCACGTCTTCCGACAGTGGCCAATGTCAAGTGCCCCAGAGGGTACAGTTTCTGTGATGGCTATCAATATCCTCATTTAATACAAGGCCCTCTAGTTCACCATCTTATTATTTAGACTTCTACCCTTTGTATGTAAGCACTTTAAAAACTTGTCACTTTTTAGCTGTCTGCCATTACATGATGTAATTGAATGGGTCTTTTTTTCATTTGACTGTTTCTCATCGGATCCTACCTGTATTTTATCATCTTCCATCTTCTCCTCCTTACTAGGACATAGAGAATCTCCATTAATAGATCCTCCCCTAAGGGATGTCTCTGTCTGAACTATGTGCTCCTCCGCACCTGTCGGCTTTCCCCCAGCCCTTAGTTTCAAAACCGCTCTACGACCTTTTTAATTTTAAATTGCCAGCAATGTGGTTCCATTTTGGTTTAGGTGGAGCCCATCCTTCCTGTATAGGCTCCCCCTTTCCCAAAAGTTTCTCCAGTTCCTAATAAATCTAAACCCCTCCTCCACCATCGTCTCATCCATGTATTGAGACCCTGCAATTCTGCCTGTCTAAATGGCCCTGTGTGTGGAACTGGAAGCATTTCAGAGAATGAGACCATGGAGGTCTTGGACTTCAATTTCTTACCTAGCAGCCGAAATTTGCCTCCAGGACCTCTCTCCAATCCTTTCCTATGTCATTGGTACCTACATAGTGACATAGTGGTTAAATATCTCTTGGGCAACTTAACATTTCTGAAATGAACTTTTCAAGATCACTGGGCAGGATATACTCTTCGGAGGGTCTTTGCCAATGGAATATATCCTTCTTTACGGTCCACTAGAGTCTGATGATTTTCAGAGCAATACATAGAGGTTATATGTTTATTCAAGCTTTTAATTAATCACTAATTCATAAATGGTGAAACTCATCTGACAGCTGTGGCCCCAAGTAAGCCCATCTGCCCTTAAAAAAGGGTGGGGGAGGAGCTCCACTGAAGCAATTTAACCAGATGCACTTTCCCATTACACAAAAGTATGGACTGCGTATAAGTTTAGTGGATTGTTCACTCTGTGCATTTCATATTTGTTAGATTTGTTGGTTTTAAACTGAATGTGAGGGACCCACGTGTCTTGGTAATGGATGCTTTAGAAAACATAAATGCATGCATGGGAGCGGTGAGGGTTTTCCCACTGCCTTGCTAATCATGCATTACCAGGAAGAATAATATACACAGTTGAATACTTGGGTGGAGGGAGAATTGCAGAACTCCTCAAGAGCTTGCACTTTGTGAACCAATCTTCTAGGGCAGTGTTTCCCAAACTTGGGATGCCGCTTGTGTAGGGAAAGCCCCTGGCGGGCCGGGTCGGTTTGTTTACCTGCCCCGTCCGCAGGTTCCACCAATCGCGGCTCCCACTGACCTCAGTTCGCTGCTCCAGGCCAATGGGAGCTGCTGGAAGTGGCGGCCAGTATGTCCCTAGACCCACGCCACTTCCAGCAGCTCCCTTTGGCCTGGAATAGTGGGACCCCGATCGGCCAGACCTGCGGACGCAGCAGGTAAACAAACTGGCCCAGCCCGCCAGGGGCTTTCCCTACACAATTGGCGTCCCAAGTTTGGCAAACACTGTTCTAGGGGATTCATCATTTTCTTATTCCTAACACTGGAACAAAGATTTAAAAATGGTCCTTATGTACTTCCTTCATGGCAAAGAAATTAATTCTTATGAAATGCAAATCACCCTACAACAAATCAGTGACTGGAGCATAGGATTAAGTGACTTTAGCTGATTTCTCCACAGAACTTAGTGGGAGTTTTGCAATTGACTTTGGTGGGACCAGGTTCAAGCTTTTAGGGAGCATTTTAAAATAGGGATAAGTTTAGACCAGCTGCTATCGAACATCTCTAATTTCCTGGATTTATATAAATAGACTATGCATTATTATGTACATTACTTCCTGGTCTCCCTTTGCGTATTATTGTTTGTATTGTGGTGGCAACTCACGTAGAAGCTCCATTATATAAGCACCATACAAACCAGACATGTAGTTCAAAGGCAACTGGTATCCGAAATAGCTTACAGTCTAGGTTAATAACAAGACCACAACAGGTGAATGAGAAACCAGTAGGTGGGAGGATGAAGTAAAAATAACACAAATATGCTTTCATGGAGACTACCCACACACATAATGAAACTCACCACCTGCCTGTATCACCTGGCAGCATTGTGTAAGCATCACAGCAGAAGTTAGTCATAAGGAGAGATACAAAGGAGGATTAAACAGTGGCTTTGCAAAGCTTGTGACACATAGAATCAGCCACATGTGAGAAAGCGTGAAGGTGTTTATGGAGGAAGTGGATTAAAGAGAGGTAAAGATTGGGAACATTAGAGGAGCAAAGGTGCCAGTTTCAACAACGTATCAATATGAACATATTCAAAGTTCAAATGCAATACCAAAAAAGTAAAAGCAAATTTTACAGGAGAGAGAAATAGTCAAAGTACAGTCCAGAGATACTTTACTCCATGTTCATACTTTATTCAAAGATACTTTATTCCATGTTTGAAGCCACATAGCATCTAATCATTTCTGAAAGTTCAATGTACCAATTCAACAGACAACAAAAGCTAATTTGGAACCATTAAGATCTCCCCACGTCATCCATTTGTAGTATGCGATGCAATATCCCAACGTTGCTCTGAATATTTTTCCAATAACCTGTATAATATCATCAGTAAAAGAGTCCATTTTCATTTGAAAACAGAGAAAACAGTAATGATATTTTTATAAATGCTGGTGAGCAAAGAGGTAAATAATTTATGTGACCATGTTCCAACTAATTCCTATAAAAATAAAACAATGTTTTTTCTTGACTTTTGGTTGGTTGGTTGAAGACTTTTCCTGGGGTGACACACTATATGCCAGATTCTAGCTTGCATATGATTTTATGGCACACTTATAAATCTATTTGACAAAACCTTAACTATAATACAGCACTAATAAGAGGAAAAGTTAGTAGTGCTGAACCATGAAATGTAATGTGGCAAGGCTTGAGGTCATGAAGGTCAGCCAAGTAAAACAGATAATTAATCTGCCCCAAAATAGCCATTTTTGTATTATTTTTCATCAATAAAAGAAGGCTTGGATGAGAGTTCTCTGCACAGAATACTGTAAATTGATAGCTTTGTTCTAGTCCACTACAGTTTTCTATCGATTTTCTCTCATTTTAGACTGTATTGATTTGTTAATCTCTTCTCTGTAACTGTTCTGATGACAAATTGAGAAGGAAAAACTGCATGCTCTTGGGCATTTTCTACCAACCTCTTGCCTTAAACCATAATTTCATTTGGATTTGGCACTGGTCCATGTGCATATCCGTTAAGCCTGGACAGTATTATGGCATCATTTGCTATTTCATATAGTGAAACCTCTTTAAGCAAGCTCTCAGGGCTGTTGATAAATTTGCTCCTCGGAGGCAGTCTTAGAATGAGGTGAAGCAGAACTTCTACACCTTAAGACGTTGCAAATGTGATGCTGGCAAACCAGGTGTCAACTCATGTCAAGGCCCTTAGGCTTCACTGAACACTGACAAATACATAGCTGAAAACCAGTCTGTCTCACCTGTGTGTAGTATTGTTAAGATAGGTATTGGACTTATATCAATGTGAGCAGTGTGTAGACTTTAGGAAATGCTTGTAAATTGCTGCATGCATTAATCTCACTTATAACCTCTATATCCCATGCTAAAAGGTAATACGTGTTTGTTCTATAACTGTAAAATGTTTGTTCTGAACTACAGAACTCACCAAACAGGAAAAAATACTTCACCTAATGCAAAATGCTGGATTCCTACAGAAGGCATTATCTCCTGCCCGTCAGGAAGGACTACTGAATCCAAATTGGCCATAGTGGAACAAAGACTTTGTCGATTGCTTCCCCAAAGCCCTGAAGAGGGCACGTGCCCAAGTCCTCGGCCCATCACAGTTTAAACACCAGGGGAAGGGAATAAAAATGGCTGTTAAGGAGAACTACTTATTCCTATGCCGCTTGGACTCTGAGGGATGAGGATTTCCAAGGCTGTGCCTACACTAGAGAGCCTACAGCGGCACATCTGCACTGCTATAAGATCTCATGTGGCCACTGTAAGCCGTCAGGAGAGAGCTCTCCCGTCGACTTAATTAATCCACTGCCAACAAGCCGCAGCAGCTATGTCGGTGGGAGCAGCACTCCACACCAGCGCTTAGTTCAGTGTAACTTATGTTGCTCAGAGGGGTGGCTTATTCACTCCCCTAAGCAACATATGTTATACTGACATAAGTGGTAGCATAGACATAGCCTAAGCATATGCAAGGAGTCCCCAGCTGTTTTGCCTGGCTTAGCCCTAAAGGATATACAGATTCTGCTTACTATAGAAGTTGTTATTACCTTTTGAAACCCGACTAATTCATTTGTGTGGGTGTTACCTGCTTTAACCTTGTAAATGACTCTTTTTTCCTAGTTAATAAATCATTAGTTAGTTTGTTACAGGACTGGCTACAAACATTATCCTTGCTGAGAGATCTAAGGTGCAAATTGATCTGGGGTAAGTGACTGGGACTGGGAGTACCTGAATATTTTGTGATCTTTGGTGTAATGTGACCATCTACCACAAAGTCATGCTTGCCTGAGGTGGTAAGACAGAGTAGAGCGCCTAACAGGACTGCCTGTGACTCCATGTTAGGGCTGTTATAGTGTTTTAGGAGTTCACACTTGTTACTTGGTTGGTGAAATCTAATTCTAGAACACACAGCAAGTTTGGGGTTTGTGCCCCATTCCCGGACAGTCTGCCCTGAGGTTGGCACACATGCTCATAAGCCACTCCAGACAGGCTAATACTTCAGTTTCTCTTCAGAGCACTGTGGCTCAGTGAATAGAGCACCGTATTCAAATTCAGCAGACCTGGGTTCTATGCCCAGCTCTGCCACTGGCCTGTGGGTAGACCATGGGCAAATTACTTATTTCTCTATACCTCAGTTTCCTCTTCTATAAGATGGGGATAGTGATGCTAACCTACTTTGTAGAGAGCTTTGAGATCTATTGATGAAAAGTGCTAAGAGCTACGTATTATGATAGGCAGCTTTTCATGCAGACTTCACTGTATTTAGACATACTATTAGTTTATTTTTACAGGTCTGTGCATGATAAATTATTTGTAGGTAGTAATTATATTGCACCATGTTCATGCCTGGCACTGAAAGCATTACTAGCTTTTGCTAGAGTAATAAGAATATTTAACAACCGCCAACGGGGCTCAGCTGTGACTTGACCATGAGTGCAGTGCTGGGAGCAGCATGGTGTTATGCTGCCCCAGAGACAGTCTGTAAGGAAAGCTATGACTCACCAACTCGCAAGATCCCTCCCTTTTCCCAGCTGTTTTGAGGTGGGAGTAAATTGTGTCTGCTCTCTCCGGCACAGCACAGCTTGGCCAGCACATTGGAAAGATTCCATCCTCTCTAACCCACCTATGCAAATGGGTCTATGGATCCTTCTTCCTCTCCCTCACTGCTATCCACCGTGCAGATAGCCAGCGCATGGATGCATGGGGGCAGCTTTGTACCACCACTCTAACAAGGTCACAATATGACATTATGAACTGGGATCATGCTTGTATGAGATAGGACAAGTATTTAATTGATGGGTTGTGAATGGTTTCAAGGAGTTGTTAGAAGTTCGAACTCATGTTAGAAGAAGATTTCTAACCGTCAGAGGAGTGAGGTTCTGGAACAGCCCCCAATAGTTTTAAGATGGAGCTTGATAAATGACAAGAGTTCCCTGTGATAGCAGGAGAATTGTCTCCATGACTCAGGAGGTCCCTGCCTGTCCTACATCCCTATGTTACCACCCTCAGTTTCTCGTATGAAAGGAGAAAGAGAATGAAAAAGAGAAAGGAGGAGACCTGACCAAAATGACAAGCAAATCTAATTTTTTAGTTCCTGCCTCTAAGGCTGTATTCTAGGAGAATCCCTGAAGAATGTGAATAGAGATTATTTTTGGTCTCGTCTTTTTTGTTCTATTTTATAGTATTGTCAGTGTCATTGACACCTTTTGTCTCTGTGGGTTGCGAAGGGGACAGAAAGGCCTTAATATATTCTCCAACTTAATATATTCTCCAAGATACCTAAGAGAGCTCCTGGCTTACTCCTTCTGCAGCCTACAACAGATGGCCCCAATTCAAGACAGCACTGAAGCACATGCTTAATTTTAAAGCTTAATTTCAGTGGACATAAGCACATACATCAATTTCAGGACATGCTCAAGTTCTATCCTACACAGGCTTGCTTCTCTGAATCATGGCTATCTTAGCAACTCTCTTAGGCAGCTACCATATTTGCTGGTGGAGTTTTCACTGGAAATCTCATGGATTAGTAACTTTTGCTTTTTCGCTACCAAACTAATTGCTACAACTAGCTTAACATCTTAAGGGGGGGGGGAATCAAGAGTATCTGTTTTTATATTCCTTTGACAAATTCAATACCATTTTTACCTGAGGTAGTTTTAATAGTTTCAACACAAACTTTTATCTCTATTTTTAATTGACACAAACATTAGTGAATTACATTAGGAATTCATTACCCTTGAGCCTTTATTTATTCCACCTGTGTACATTTCAGTATCATGCAAAATAAACTGAGAAGCCAAGAAATTGATGCTCCCTGTTTACAAGAAATTAAAGTGAACATCCTTATACTGCTATTTTATCAATGTATCTTAAATACCAATCAAGGAGAACTCAGACAATTCAGTTTCTCAGAGGCAATCAGTCTAAAGAGCCAAGTGGATAAAGCCTCTACGGACAGAAAAGAGAATGTTACATTACCTACCAATCAGACTGACAGGTTATATGTATTCGTCTCAGCTAAGAATTAGGCTAAAATAATGAGCTAATTCTAAATTACAATAGCCAGAAATAAAGCACTGTGCCCTTAAAACCAGTGTAACACTTGCTTCCTCCTGATCTCACTAGTTATAAAAACAGATGACATGGGGTACATTTTTCTCATTTATAATGAAGTATCAGAATGCAGGTACCTAACACATCCATCTGATAGACTGAGGTAGCATAAACAAAACCTTTTCATCTGGGCAACAACTCTTGACCAAATTAGCAGCTCATTGATACTTCAACTCTTTTCTATGACAAACCCCTCAGGCACCTGATCTCAGTTCTATTTCAGACTCAAAACACCACCAGGTTAGGGAGCCTATCTTTGGTAAGCGAGTTTCCAACACCACACTGTTAATTTCCACCTCTTTCTGAGATAGACACCACCGGCATACCCCACAAAGAAAGAAATGAGGAGCAGTTCTTTAAAAAAGTATGTGGGGATAAGGGGAGTAAAAGAAAGGAAATTTAATTTTTAACTGTGTTTTTAATTTTAAAAAAATTTCTTTAGTAATGAAGGGGGTTAATTGCAAAAGTAAAATCTAAACTCAATAAGGCATCTAAAAAAAAGAACCAAAAGGAAACTGTTTTCTTCTATTGTCTTTAGATGCCAATGCAATAAAATCAATATACCGATATTGAGACAAAAGATGATAATGCATTAATATAGCTCCTTTCATCTAAGGATCTCAATGCATTTTATAGATATAAGTTAATTATGTCTCCTACCACCATTTTAAGGTAGGTACATTTTATATATCTGCTTTATGGATGTACAAACAGAAGAACGGAGAGGTTGACTGACGTGGCCAGAGCGACAGAATAAATTGATGGCAGAGATCAGAATGATTCCCAATTTTCGGATTTAACTATTAGACCAGGGCTCCCTCTCATACTAAACTGAGTACATTAAAACAGAGCTCTGGATCCACAGGTGTCTCTCATGAAAGCCTGTGAGTTTAATCAGCAACCCCAAGCATTCCAAATGTACAGAGGAGATGGATTGGTAGTGATGTGCCAGTCCTCCTCACCCTGCCACAGGCACTCTATAAATACTAGCAAAAAGGACTTGTCCCCATTTACGGAGTCATCACCAGAACGAGGCAGAACTGCCAGTGACACAGCAAAACCAGCCAAGCTCCTTTTCTGGATAGGATGATATTATGGTTTAGAGAGCACACTTCATTCAAATCCCTTTCCCTTTCCACTTCTTCCACAAAATCTACTAACTGCTAAGGAAGAAATGCAGCCTCACACCCAGTATTTAAATCGGTGTAGCTCCACTGAGTTCTTCCTCCAGTCATCCAAAGCATTTATATGTGTGAGCTGTTCTGCCTGTCTATTTTGATGTTGAGCTCCTTGGAGCAAGAACAGTGTCATCCTGAGTTTTGTACAGTACAGAATACACTGTTAGTACTTAATAGATAATCATTTATAAATAATAATGAGGAAAAGTATCCCGAATTGCCCAATAAGGTAGTTTCAGGAGAGCCTCATCTTTAATTCACAATGCCAACCAAAGTGAAGCTTCAGCAGCAATCAGTGCCTCAATGTATTCACAGTGGGACCTACATCAGTCCCAACACTGCAGGACTTCACTTAAGTGGTGCTATACTTCTGAAGAGTACAGGTCAGAGTTAGCTGAGCAAATGAACGTGAGCCCTTTAGCCACAAAAGAAATATAGGGCCAGATTCTCAGGTGGTGGTTTCAATGGAGTTATACCAATTTACAACAGCTGACCAAACCATATGCAGATGAGAAGAATGCAGTGAAGCGGAGTGAGTGACTATGTCCTGACCATTAGAGTGTAAAAGAGGTCTAAGTGATTCGACAATGAGACTGAGTCAGGACCCCTGGTTTCTCTACTCAGCTTTGCCCCTGACTCAACATAGGAACTTGGGAAAGTCATAAACTCTCTCTGTCTCAGTTTCCCGTATCTGTATAATGGGGTTAAAAGTGTGTATTAACCTTTGTAAAGCAATCAGAGGTCAATTATTATTTATCATTTCTTTTTAATTCATACAGGAAGACTCATGGAGTATGGTGGCTTCCCATAAAAGAAGGCTATAAAGGATTCTATACTGACACCATATGAA
The DNA here is from genome assembly GCF_027887155.1 of Malaclemys terrapin pileata. Classification (NCBI taxonomy): domain Eukaryota; kingdom Metazoa; phylum Chordata; order Testudines; family Emydidae; genus Malaclemys; species Malaclemys terrapin. The sequence goes on along the minus strand of NC_071508.1, from coordinate 49,264,634 downwards.
GAATATTAAACTTAATCACTGTGAGCAATAATATTTTGCACTTATGCAGGGCCTGATCCAGTACCCACTGAAGGCAATGGGAAGATTCCCAGTGACTTCAATGGGCTTTGCCTTAAGCCCATAGTTTGTTCCCTTAAAGATCCTCAACACACTTTGTGAACATTTATTACCTCATTTTTAAAGATAGGGAAACAGCTGCAACTCACATCATCTGCAGCAGAGCCAATAACATGATTTCCAGTCCTGTGCTTTAGTCACAAAACCATCTTCTCCTTCAATAAGGCAAGAAATCATGTTTTCAAGTATATCTCAGGGTAGCAAAGTTCATTACAAATAGATGACAAGACCAAGTCTTTGGGAATGATACAAATGAGAGAAATCTTCGGTGAGCTTAAACACAAAAAGGAAGCTTACAAGAAGTGGAAACTTGGACAGATAACTAGGGAGGAGTATAAAAATATTGCTCGAGCATGCAGGGGTGTAATCAGGAAGGCCAAAGCACAATTGGAGTTGCAGCTAGCAAGTGATGTGAAGGATAACAAGAAGGGTTTCTACAGGTATGTTAGCAACAAGAAAGTGGTTAGGGAAAGTGTGGGACCCTTACTGAATGGGGGAGGCAACCTAGTTACAGATGATATGGAAAAAGCTGAAGTACTCAATGCTTTTTTTGCCTCGGTCTTCACAGATAAGGTCAGCTCCCAGACTGCTGCACTGGGCAGCACAGTATGGGGAGGAGGTGAGCAGCCCTCAGTGGTGAAAGAACAGGTTAAGGACTATTTAGAAAACCTGGACATGCACAAGTCCATGGGTCCAGACCTAATGCAACCGAGGATTCTCAGGGAATTCGCTGATGTGATTGCAGAGCCATTGGCCATTATCTTTGAAAACTCATGGTGATCGGGGGAGGTCCTGGATGACTGGAAAAAGGCAAATATAGTGCCCATCTTTAAAAAAGGGAAGAAGGAGAATCGGGAGAACTACAGACTGGTCAGCCTCACCTCAGTCCCTGGAAAAATCATGGAGCAGGTCCTCAAGGAACCCATTTTGAAGCACTTGAAGGAGAGGAAGGTGATCAGGAACATGCAACATGGATTCACCAAGGGCAAGTCATGTCTGACCAACCTGATTGCCTTCTATGAGGAGATAACTGGCTCTGTGAATATGGGGAAAGCAGTGGACATGATATATCTTGATTTTAGCAAAGCTTTTGATACGGTCTCCCACAGTATTCTTGACAGCAAGTTTAGAAAGTATGGATTGGATGAATGGACTATAAGGTGGATAGAAAGCTGGCTAGATCATTGGGCTCAACGGGTAGTGATCAACGGCTTGATGTCTAGTTAGCTGCCAGTATCAAGCGGTGTGTCCCAGGGGTCTGTCCTGAGGCCAGTTTTGTTCAACATCTTCATTAATGATCTGGATGATGGGATGGATTGCACCCTCAGCAAGTTCACGGATGACACTAAGCTGGGGGAAGAGGTAAATAAGCTGGAGGGTGGGGATAGGGTCCAGAGTGACCTAAACAAATTGGAGGATTGGGCCAAAAGAAATCTGTTGAGAATCAACAAGGACGAGTGCAGAGTCCTGCACTTAGGACGGAAGAACCCCATGCACTGTTAAAGGCTGGTGACTGACTGGCTAAGCAGCAGTTCTGCAGAAAAGGACCTGGGGATTACAATGGATGAGAAGCTAGATATGACTCAACAGTGTGCCCTTGTTGCCAAGAAGGCTAACGGTGTATTGGGCTGCATTAGCAGGAGTATTGCCAGCAGACCGAGGGAAGTGATTATTCCCCTCTATTCGGCACTGGTGAGGCCACATCTGGAGTATTGCGTCCAGTTTTGGGCCCTCCCCCACTACAGAAAGGATATGGACAAATTGGAGAGAATCCAGCGGAGGGCAACAAAAATTATTAGGGAGCTCTGAACTTCTTATTGAACCCATGGTTTGGGTATACAGGAATACAGGAACTGCCATGCTGGATCAGAAACTAAGTCCAACTAGTCCAGTATCCTGTCTTTGACTGGCCAGAACAAGATGCTTCAGAGAAAGTTTTAAGTACACCACAGTAGGCAGATGTGGGATAATCTGCCCCCACATAGGTTACAGGGCAAATTATTCTATGTTCTTCCAAGCATATGCTTTCTAATAACACATTCAAAATTACCACAACTGTATATGCATATGAACTATTAACATTAGTGAGAATTACGGAATTGAGGAATGGACACCCACCCCCGACCTGGGTCATAGATAATACCTCAAAGCCTACCATGTTTTTTTATAAAAAGAATAAACTGAAACAAATGTATTCCTTCAAGTGAAAAGGAAGGGTCATTATAGTGGCAGCTTTTTTAGGAGCATTAATAATACCTGTACTGGAGCTCAGAAGTAACCTTTATACTGTCCAGAATGTACCACGTATGAAAGATTTGGAGATGGAACAAACTTCCAACACTGAAAGAAGTTTGGAGTTCTGGTGCCCCAACTTTCAGCTGCATCCAATATCCCCAAGGCTGCTCTAAAGCACACCTGGCTGGCTATGGTGTAAAAGGACTGTCTGCCAGCCAGGGATTACTGGAAAGCAGTGCGTTCCAGCCATGACCCCTTCCTGCAGGAATTAGCCCACCACGCACCCTACATTAGGGGCTGCAGGGAAGGGGGTGGAAACAACCTGTGCCACCTCTCCAGCAACTGGGTCAACCCCATGATGGGGAATCACTAGCTGTAGCGATCCAGTAGCTTTCTGGCCACTTTGCACAGTGACAGCAGTACAAAGGAACCAAAACAGGGTCAGGATTAAGATCAGGATAATCAGTACTATTTATGGCATGCACACATCAGGTAACTTTCCCCTTCAGTTATAGAGGAGAGCTCTGGACTGGGCCTTGGAAGCCCTGGCTTCTGTTCCTAGCTTTGCAGTTCACTGTGGGCAAGTCACTTCACTTCTCCATTTCCACGCCTAGCCTTTGTCTGTCTTGTCTACTTACATTATAAACTCATCAGGACAGAGATCATATTTTACTATGATTGTGTACAGTGCCAATACACGGGGCACTCTAAGTGTCTGTCATATAAATAATAATAATGAGCGGTGACCTAGCAATTCAACGGCACTGCTCAAACCCCGGAATTGAAACAAGGAGCTAGTGTTAACAGAAGCTTTTATTTTTCACCAACACTTTTAATGAGATATTTTCTTTACTAATTAAAAAGTTACTGCACTTGGAAAGAGTAGAACATTATTATTATATCCCCTCATAAAACTCTCCATTTTTAAATCAGCTTAGTGACTGAGTTAACATACATATGCTCTCAAATGCTACACAGCAAAATCTGGCATTTCAGGGTTGGTATCTATAGGATTTCTCTTACAGAGAAATAAAACTTATTTCTGTTTTCAGATTTTTACTCGAATATATGGACCATGGCTACAAACCTTTACAGCATTCAATGGAACAAATAAACCCATATGAACTTGTAACAGGGCAGACTCCTCTCCTGTCCTGAGATCCCTCACAAACAGTCCAAGATGTCATTTGTTTGGTTATCACCTCTATGAATTTTATTTATTACCCTCACCAAAAAAGGCCCAGTCAGAATCCTGTGCAGCAAGTCTATTTACAGCTTTTCCTAATCCTCAACTTTTTCTCCACGGAAAGGAAGCAAAAGAGACCTCACCAGTCTGAGACTTTTCTTCCTATGGGCTCTGCCAGCATTCCCTTTTGCTCTTCCTTACTGTGTTTTTAACTACCCCCCCCCCCCCAGTTGGTGGGATAATTAGCTCCTTAGCTCATCAAACCCCTCTTCCCCCACACTCTGCTTAGGCAATAAAGTTCTCTCCTCCTCCATCAGGCCTTTCCTGGTGGAACTAGCTAGGGCTTAAGTGATCAGAGTGCTAGGTCCACCACTGGCTCTCAGCACTCTGACGCAGAGCTACGCAGGTAATATGTAACTCAAAGGTCATGAATATGTTATCTTGCCAAGTGCTCATTTTCATTCCCTTGCTGACACATTTTATAAATAAAGCTATGATTAAGATTTTAAGAAATATTTATTGACTTACCATCAGAAGTCACAATATAAACTAGAAGAGTAGTTTGAAGTAGATTTTCTCATACTGGGTCTTTATTGAAGTATATTATTATTCCAAGATATTAGGGTTTCCCTTTACTCCATTTACAGGAGTCTAGAGGCGAAGTTCCCCAGGGAGATTTGTGATCTTATCATAGCAGCTGAGATTGTGCACTTTGTAGCTAATCTTGATCACTTGCAAGTACAATATTATTTATATATCTATATAATATAGTGATGTGGGGAAAAAATAAAAGCAAGTGCCTTTCAAAGGCTTATGGACGAACAAAGGAATCAAAAAGTGCAGCAAAGTGGGTAAAGTATTAACAAAGCCAGCTATACCTAACTGCACAGTAAAATTCACCCCAAACGCAGAAGGCCAGTGCAACACACACCGCACCACTAATGCCCTGCACAGGGGAAGTAGCCACATGGCAGTGCTTGCACAATCCCTACACACCATGGGAAAGGTCTCCACACTGGCTCCATGGGGGGGGGGGGCAGCGTCACGGGAGCCACACAACAGGTCCAGGAGCAGCTACTCCAGCTCAGGGTATTCTTAGTCTCCAGCCCTGAGATGCATGGTAGACCCCTTGCATACTCCATTATTACACTGGCTTGATATGGATGGGGTGGACTAAGCACACACAGCCATTCATTTGATGGTGACAGTGTAATGCAGCAAGTCATTTTTTCACTTCACTGCTCTAATTTTTCTTTTCATTAAGAAACTCCAGTATTCACTGCCCAGAACAGCTGCAAACTAGCAGAACTTCCTTTAGTGAGATTAGGGCTATAATCAGAATGTGGCTGTATGTGAAGGCAATTCTTTATTCCCAGAGAGAAAATATCCCTTCTTCCCTTCAATTTAGTGAAAGCCATTTAGTCATATATAATGACTTCTTCTCAGTTTATTGCTTACTGTGAATGTTTGCTGCAATGAATGACACGCCAAACATATCACAAACAGTAAAAGGGTAACTATTAAGACCAAAAATACCAGACAGGCTGGAGAAGCATTTTGAGAAGAAGGAAATGATAAACTAGATCTTTGTAACATTCACTAAACAGAGAAGCTAATCAAATTTCAATCCATTTGTATTTAATCTCCATTTGTCCTTTCATCTCAAGAGCAGCGGATATGAATGTACATCAGGCAATAGACGAATCAGATGTTCCTAAGAGGCCCAATCAAGGATGCCATACAACACAAAAGCACCTCATGCATAATGCCACACAACTGATTTCAGCACAAACTTGAAATTTCTTCTCAGTGACTTATTCTGCACAGAAAGGGAAATAATATATTTATCTGCAATATAATTATTCAGTAGATTTATACACATGATGCTTTATGATTCTAATATAGATACTAACTCTTTATAAGCTTAAGCTATCATTGAAAGAAGACAACCCTTTAAAACTGCTGGGCAGTCATTATGTTGCTGTAAGATTGTCCTTTTTATTGATTTTTGTTTCCCATTGTTTACATTGAAAGAAGAAAAAAGAAAAAGATTTTGCTTATGCTTCCTAAGAACAATATTTCCAAGTGAATACATGTAATGGAATTAAGCTACATTAAAGCAACATATGGTTCACTCAGAAACAAGGAGATTTTCAGTCCAGACTGATCTGGCATCATGAATATTTGCAACACAGAACAATCACCACCCTTTGCAGAAGAAAATAGTAGGTCAACCACATGAGTAAAGGCAACAAGCTGCATAGTAGGGATCACAGAATGCATTAAGGACAGGACAGTAGCCTTAAACTGACAATAAAAAGCAAACTTATTTATGTTTGGCCTGAGTACTATCTGAACACAATTTTCCCCTTGTATTTTTAAACGATGCTAACTCATGTCAAGAAGCAACCAGCAGATTATAGCCTTGCCAAAAATTCATTTATATACGCTTACAAATAGGCTCAGGAGCAGAGATAAGTGAATAATTGATTTTTTCCATTCAATGGCTGAACTGAAAAATCCAAAAAAGGATTGTTTTGAACAGAAATGGAATTTTTTGGTTTATCACAACAAACGAAAAACCCAAATAATTTTGTTCAGGTCTAATTAAACGTTTTGAATGTAGACTCAAAATGGCATTTCAAAATGACATTTTTTAAACAAAATGTCAACATTTTCTAACTGAAATGTTGAAACAGTTTTTTTCAACATTTCGGGTGGGGGGGGAATCAGTTTTGTTTCCAACCCCTCAAAAAATGCATTTTTCAACAAAATTTCTGTTAATCAAAACAATATCACCTGGCTTTACCCAGGATAAAGATTACATTATTTTTAAGAACTGTCTCCTAAACTGAACATTGGAGTTAAGGTTAACTTCAGTCTGTCCTTTTTTTGCCAATAGTGCACTTGAATCAATCCACCTGTATTCCTTTAAACTCTGCTATCTTCTTAATGTTTTCTCCTAAACCTCCCTAGTCTCACTGAAAAGAGGCAACCTCAAAGCGCAGATGTTTAATTCAGGCCTCTCCTTGAGGTGGCAACAGCAGGAAAGGCGGACAAGTCGGCCATTGCTGATTAATCTGACAGTTCTGAGGGGATGAAGACGAGCACTGATTAACTTGAACTCAAATTCCCAGCCTAAGAGTCAGAGGTGAAAGTAAGCAGTATGGTCCGGTACGGCGTATCGGCAAGAGCCAGTACGCCATGCCGGACCGCACTGGCTTCCACGGCGGGGATTTAAAGGGCTCGGGGCTCCCCGCAGCTGCGGGAGCTCCAGGCCCTTTAAATCCACGCCCGAGCCCAGCTGGGCTGCAGCTGGGAGCCCCGGGTTGATTTAAAGGCCCTGGGGCTCCCAGACACAGCCGGTGCCCCAGGGCCTTTAAATCTTGAGAGGCCCCGCCTCTTCTGGTTGAGACCACACCTCTTCCGGATGAGGCCACGCCCCCCAGGATTCCGGCAGTACCGGTAAATCCTGTAAGTTACTTTCACCCCTGCTAAGAGTATAATATTAGTAAAGGATGAACTGAACAGAAGCACATGCAGGAGGATAGTTGGAGTCAAATGGAAAAGCAGAGGTCTACAACCATTCAATTCCCCTGGTCAGAGGTGAAGTTTGTAGCTGTTTCTGAATTACTGTACATCTAGGTATTGTCGCTTTCATTGATTTGGGCATTTAGAACCTACCTCCCCAAAGAACTACAAGCAACCAAACATCTTGCAGAGTTTTGCAGATTTTTTAAATATTGTGTGCAGAATTTTTAGGCACAGAATGCCCTCATGAGTAGGAAGTGAACCCAAATTTTCTAAATCCCAGACAAGCACCCTATTTACTGCAACTTCCTTCTTCCCTCTGTCTGGTGTGGTGCTCACACTGCAATTTGCACTTGAAATTAAGATTTAAATCTTATAGGTAGACTGCAGACTCCACCTGAGTTCTGGAATCATTTTGGTTTTTTGTAACCTAATTGTTCAAGGCCATTCAGAGCTCTGCCCCTGGTCTTATCTGCTCTTGCTTCTTTTCCCATCATCCCATATCCCTACTGCTGCAGCAGTGATGCTTGCTTTGACCACCCTTCTCCCACAACCAGCCCTATGCCTTCTTTCACACTGTCCCCTATGCCTGGAACTCCATCCCAGTCTACAAGGCTGGTCCCTTCTGCAACCACAAATCTGTCTTCAGACACAGTCCTTCTGTGAAACCTACAAGGATGAATAGGGATGAGGGCAGTTGAATGAAGTTGAGGTGATTTTTACTCATATTTTCTGTTTCAAGGTGTATAAAAATGGAATACATCTCCACCTTCCATGAATCACTTGTTTTCTTAAATAATAAGTTCCCACAGGGCAAAGGCTATATCTTCCCATGAGTTTGTACAGCACCTAGCACAATGGGACCCCAATCCTGATTAAGATCTCTATGCATTACCCATAATACATATAAAAGTTAATAGTAATAATGTTGTGCATGGTCTAGTGGCTAGAACAAAGGACTTTGAGCTAGGACTCAGTTTTTATTCCTGGTTCTGCCACTGACTTGCTATCATAAACATAAAGAAAAGGGTAGTATTAACTCCCCCCTTGCAGCTGTACTGAATCGCTTTACCTGTAAGGGGTTAAGAAGCTCAAATAACCTGGTTGGCACCTCACCAGAAGGACCAATAAGGAAAGAAGATATTTTCAAATCTGGGAGGGGAGGTTCTTGTTTGTGCTCTGTTTCCTCTCCGGACAGAGAGAAAGACCAGGCAGGTAAAACATCTCCTGAAAACCTACCTGAAATGATCCATCTAAGATTACAAAAATTTTAAGTATGGCAAGGAAATAGATTAGATTATCTTTTGTTTTAGCTTGTGAATTTTCCCTGTGCTAAAAGATAGTTTTATTCCTATGTTTGTAACTGTGAAGTTGAGTCCAGAGGGGAGTCCTCTGTGTTTTAAATCTTTAAGTCTTTCATGCGGATCCCCACATCTGTACCCCAGAGTTCAGAGTGGGGAGGGAACCCTGATATGGTGGCACTGGTGGGATCATTTTGAATCAGAAGTATAGACCTCAGGATTTTAAAAGGACACTTTTTTTTTCCTTTTGGCTGCTTGAAAACCAGGGAGGTTTGGTTTTATTTGTTTGTTTGTTTGTTTTGTTTTTTTAAAGGACCCTTTTTTTTTTTTTTAAGCTGAGAGCAGCTGGAGGTTCCCCCCCCCCCCTTTGCCTGAGGGCAGAGTAGTTAAGCTACAGCAAGGGAATTCACAAGCTGGTTTTTTTTTTTTTTCCTAGCTCTCGGGCTAGGCTAGGCTAAGCGCAGGAAGGCTAGCAAAGATGACGGAAAGTGAGGTCTAGAAAAAACTGGAATTAGTCAGATTGGAAGCTGAAGAGAAACAGAAGCAACAAGAAAGACAAACGGACTTTAAGCGCTTAGAGTTGGAGGTGGAGGAGAGGAAAGAGGCAAAGCGCTTGAAGGCAGAAGCTAAACGCTTGGATATGGAGGTAGAGCTGACGCGCTTAGAGCTGGAAAGGGCTAAGCTGGGTCTACCAGATAACCCTAACAGTCCTTCTCCAGGTACTGCTCCCCATTCCAAAAAATTCCCCACCTACAAAGTAGGTGATGAAACAGAGGCCTTCTTAGAAAATTTCGAAAGGGCCTGCCTTGGGTACAGCATCTCTACAGACCAGTATATGGTGGAGCTGAGGCCGCAGCTCAGTGGACCCTTAGCACAGATGGCAGCTGAAATGCCTAAAGAACATATGAACAACTATAAACTTTTTTTAAAAAAGGCCAGAATTAGAATGGGCCTAACACCCGACCGAGCATGTCCGTTGGAGGTTCAGAGCCCTAAGGTGGAAACCAGACATGGTATTTTCCTGACATGCCTACCACATTGTAAAAAATTGGAATGCCTGGATATCCGGAGCAAGTGTTAAATCTCTGGAAGATCTGTCTTCCCGAATGCAAATGGAGCAGTTCTTAGAGGGTGTTCCTGAGGAAATAGAAAGGTACATCCTAGATGGGAAGCCCAAAACTGTAATCGAGGTGGGGGAGATCAGAACCAAATGGGTGGAAAAGTAAAAAGCTAGTAGCAGTTAGAGCGGATATCAGAAGGGGAAACCCAAGACAACACCCTACCAACGGGGGCAGCCAAAGGTCCCACCTACACCCCAAGGAAAACCCCAAACACCTTATTGTCCCACCACACCTTTCTCCAGCAACCCATCTCGCCCCAGTGACCAGTTAGCTGGGTGATGTTTTAAATGTAACAAGCTGGGGCATGTGAAGGCCAACTGCCCCAAGAATCCCAACAGATTGCAGTTCATTACACCGCAATCACACCAAAGGTCCCCAGGCCCAGATGCCTCCCAGACACCCCCAGAGCGAAGGGAAACTGTGAGTGTGGGCGGGAAGAAGGTTTTTGCATGGAGGGACACTGGAGCAGAGGTGTCAGCTATCCACCAATCCTTAGTGGACCCCAAATTCATCAACCCAGAGGCCCAAGTGACGATTCAACCCTTCATGTTAAACTCTTTAAACCTGCCTACAGCCAAGTTGCCTGTCCAATACAAGGGCTAGTCAGAAATGTGGACTTTTGCAGTCTTTGATGACTACCCCATTCCCATGATGCTGGGGGAAGACTTGGCCAACCATGTGAAGCTAGCCAAGAGGGTGGGAATGGTCACCTGCAGCCAGGCTAAGCAAGCCTTCAGACCTATCCCTGTTCCTGAGTCTTCTACCAGGGCCCCGTCTGTGTTACCAGAGACCCAGACTGAGGTGGTGGAACTGGACCCCATGCCAACGACTGCAACAGCAGTAGTGAATCCAGTCCCAGAGACCCAACCAGAACCAGTCCCAGAACTATTGCCAGCACTGAATCCAGCGTTTGCAACCCCGTCTGCAACTCCAATGCCAGAGGGCACCACCGAGCCTGCGCTGGCAGCAGCAGCTAAACCTGCGCAAGAGGCTCAGCCGGAACCTAAAATACAACCTAGTGCACCAGCGGAGAGCAGCTCACAGTCAACGGAAACAGCTCCATTACCTACATCGCTTCCAGAGGGACCAAGCCCAAGTCCACAATCCATTGAGGAACTGATGTCTCCAGCATCAAGGGAACAGTTCCAGGCAGAGCAGGAAGCAGATGAAAGCCTTAAGGGAGCTTGGACAGTGGCATGGAGCAACCCACCGCCTCTCAGCTCTTCTAATCGATCCCGGTTTGTTGTAGAAAGAGGGATTTTATACAAGGAAACTCTTTCTGGTGGGCACCAGGAGGACTGGCATCCTCAAAGACAGTCCTCTGTGTTTTAAATCTTTTTACTACCCTATAAAGTTATCTTCCATCTGGATTTTGCAGGTGTGATTCTTTTACTTTTTCTTTAAATAAAGTTCTTCCTTTAAGAACCTGATTGATTTTCAGTGTCCTAGAGACAAAGGGTCTGGTCGGTATTCACATTATTCTCAAGCCTCCCCAGGAAAGGGGGCAAAGGGGCTTAGGGGAATATTTTGGGGGAATAGGGACTCCAAGTGACCCTTTTCCTGAATTTTCGTGTAAATCACTTGGTAGTGGCAGCAACACCGTCCAAGGACAAGGAATTGTACCTTGGGGAAATTTTAACCTAAGCTGGTAAAATATAAGCTTAGGGGGTCTTTCATGCAGGTCCCCACATCTGTATCCTAAAGTTCAGAGTGGAGAGGGAACCCTGATACTTGCTGTGTGGTCTTACACAAGTCACTTTACTTTTTTGCCTCAGTCTACCCATAAAATGAGGGTAATGATAGATATCACCTCATTTGGGTGTTGCAAGGCTTCATGGAGGAGTGTGACATGCTTTGAAATCCTGAGATGAAAAGCACTCTATAATAATATGTTGTATTGTATTGTAGCACACAGGAGCTATTGGACAAATTGCTAGTTTCATATTTTCCAAAGCCTTTACACTACCTGCAGTTACAGAAAGGTATAATTTGGTGCTTAACTAGATTATTTGTACAATATTTTCCCATGGACATTGTGACAAATGCCATGCTTTGGTAGCCTGGAATATTGAAAACTACTGTAGTGAGATGCAACAGATGCTATGGACACATGGGATATTCAAAGACTATCATATCAACTTTATAAATGTATGTATTTTTGTGGACTGGCTAGTGATTGCACTCCTGGCTAAATGAGGAAATTAAAACATTTTCTATAGGACCCAAAGTCACTTGCAAGGGGTGGGAGGAGAGAATGCAAATTCCTAGTGCCAGTAACAAGTGTGGGAAAGTTTCACTCGCCGGAGGCAATAATATATACTTGTTCGATCTGGCTAAAAATGTCAAACTGTATGAAGAAACAGCTTTGATCTGGAGAGGAGGGTCACTCATACACGATTCAAGAACTGACATAAAACTCTGACTGAGACAGACATACCCTGTGAAAAGGGCCTGAAGTATTCTGACCTTAATAATAATATATGGAGATATACCTATCTCATAGAGCTGGAAGGGACCTTGAAAGGTCATCGAGTCCAGCCCCCTGCCTTCACTAGCAGGACCAAGTACTGATTTTTGCCCCAGATCCCTAAGTGGCCCCCTCAAGGATTGAACTCACAACCCTGGGTTTAGCAGGCCAATGCTCAAGGGTCTCTATGAAGAAGACGGATGACTGTCTGGTAAGCCAAGACCTGCATATAAGCGTTTTATTGTTTTTAAGGTATGATTCATTGGTAATGCTTTTGTTCTGAATAGTACTTTGTTTTATAAAAGCAGGCGGTCACTGGTTAACCGCATCATTGCCCCTGAGAAAATAGGACTGCAGGTACTGAACTAAAGTCAGACCTGCTGAGGTAATCACAGTGAATCACAGGAGTCTGCAGTCTAACTCCCTGGTCTGTAGGGAGTGGATAGCAGGATCCCACCCTAAGATAAGTGATAGCTAGAGGATAGAGCCCTAAGTGTAGTCACCCAAGAAGATCATGAAGGGGTGCAGTTACTTTGGGGACCGTGACAGTCATTACTGGAAAAGCTCTCATTATTCTAAAATGGTAATGCTACTGAAGATATTGGCTATTACCAAGATTTTCATGTTTAACAATAGCTCCAGCTTTTGTTCTACGGGACCTAATCATTTCCAGGAATTTCGAGATTTAGTATAGAAGGCTAGTTTTCCGCCTAATCTTCCTATTTCAGTGGCTGCAGCACCAACGTGCTCCTTAAATAGTGTCAAATTTTCCAAGCTCTTTCTTTGTTAACAGTTTAACTCTGACTCCTGTAAGTTTGACTATTCAGTTTCATCAAAAATAAGTCTACTACTCTTTTCAAAAGTCCTCCTTGATGGTATTTACGTCCAACCTCTGAGAAATTCTCTAGCATTTAGGGCCTGATCTATAGCCCACTAAAGTCAATGGGAGTCTTTCCAATGATGTCAAGGGACTATAAATCATGTGCTTAGAGATCTTCAATTCCATTCAAATGACAGTCTACTTGTCATACTGTGTAACTTCATTTTTTCCAGTTATACTAATTTATTTGTCCCTTCTGGATTCAGCTGCCCATTAAAGGAAGGTTGTTTCTCATTTCAAAACTAAACACACTACTGCCTTAAGAGTGAAACTCAATATGAGCAACACAGTGTGAAGTGCGGGAAGATCATAGGTTAAACTGTAGCATATTCAGATTTCTTCAGAAGAAAGCAACTTACCTAATCTGTTACACAGTATTACAGCGGCAACTACTTCCTCTTCAAATTTGACATCTAAAGAAGATACCAAACCTAAAGCAATCTTTTTGCTAATGAAAACTCCAATCCCTCACTCACTGCTTCTACCAAGAACAAACTTGCTTCAGAACACAATGATTATTTAAGAATTACAAATAATTGAATCAATTTAAATTTGGAGTACTTGAGTGGGAGGGAAGGGCTGTTTTTGCTTCATTTTGAAGAAAGTTTTTTCAGGAGATCATTCTAAGCATCTTGACTTGTGCAAAGAGGGGAAATTCTAAAGCTGAAAAAAGGACACATTTTTCCCTTACCTGAGATGCTCCAGCGAGGCAAGGCACTGAAACTGGCACATTAGACAACTGCTCCAAATGCTGTTCAGATGATCTCTGCACCTCCTGTCTTTGTCCATCGTGAACCACCGCACTCCTTCCGAGTTGCCCATAGTCTGCTCTACCCCACGTGAAGACCTTGCCAGTTTCTAAATACAAATACATAGTTATGGGTTATTTCTCCATTACAGCCAGACAATGTTTGGAACGCTAATTTCAAAACTAGAACAGCCGACTCTATGTACTGTTTACTGCCCCCTACCTAAAAGCTCAGAGAACACAACAGTGAAAAAGTGAGGAATCTACTTACTCTTTGGAGCATGAGGGGAGAAAAGGTATTAAAATGTAGCTGAGAAACTCATTGCAATTTACCCAAACTTCAGCATTTAGTTTTCAAACAGAAATGCCATGTCTAATGAGGCATGGATTGTACATGCGATTGTCTCAGTAAATCTGCATCCTCTAGATGTGCTGTATAGAATTTTCATACGTATTTGTTTTACAAAAGAAACCTTTTTGTTTTGTTTTAAGAGAGACACACATAAAATAGCTAACATTAAATTCCAAGAGATTTTCCTTCTGTCCCAGTATCTGGCACAGAGACATCCTGTGTCCCTGTATTTAACATAAGGTTTATGTCTTCTTCGGAGAAGATACCTTCTGCCACAAATTTCTGTTAGCTGCAGAATAATGGTTTCTTCTGCATGGTAACTGATGATGGGGGAATGGTGCCACAACATGCTCTGTGTGTCCCTAGCCTCTGATTGCCTGAAGCTGAGAGTGGACAACAGGGGATGGATCACCCAATGATTGCCTGTTCTGTTCATTCCCTCCGAAGCCACCTGGCATTGGCCACTGCTGGAAGACAAGATTCTGGCTAGCAGGACCAGTGTGCCTTTAAGTGAAGTGTCTGGGGAAAATCTCAGCTCTGTGAGCAAAGGCTGTTGCATATCTTTCCCACATCAAGAGGAAGGTGAACTTTATAATAATAATAATATATGGAGATATACATATCTCATAGAACTGGAAGGGACCCCAAAAGGTCATCGAGGCCAGCCCCCTGCCTTCACTAGCAGGACCAAGTACTGATTTTGCCCCAGCTCTTCACTAGCAGGACCAAGTACTGATTTTGCCCCAGCTGTATGAATTTTCTGCATGAATTTTCACTAGTATATGTTTGCCTGGGCAAATTTATACACTTCATGCTAGGGAATTAAGCCTTCTTTCAAAAGAAGCTTGCCCTTGGAAAGTCTGTATCTGAGACAAAGATCAGTGTTGGATTGAGCTGTCACTGATTTGACCCTGTATTCAAGTTAACTGTTCCCTTGGTTTACATTTTAGCATAATACCCTGTACATATTTGATCTAAACCTTGGTACAGTGCCATCACTTCTGTGACTTAAATGTTAGGTTAACTTGTATTTGTGGAAGAGGCCCCCTCAAGGATTGAACTCACAACCCTGGGTTTAGCAGGCCAATGCTCAAACCACTGAGATATCCCTCCCCACAGCTAACCCTCCCCTGTGTTAATGACCTAACACAGTACAGATCCCTATGCAGTGCAAGACGATATAAGTTTGGGTTTATACTCCAGCAAGGGTACAAGTTGGAGGAGCTGGGAAATTGGCTGTTGCCTCCTGCCTGTCTTTCAGTAGCTTAGGTAAAGCACTCAGGTAGCGCAGTGTGGGTGTGTGGCGCCACCAGCTATCATGTTGGGTGATAACAGGGCCTGAAGAGGCTCGCTGGAATCACCAACAAAGCAATGTGAGTTAGACCAGCAAAGCTGGTGGATTAAGGGGCACAGCAGTTCCCACAGCTCCCAGACTGCACACCAGGGGAGACAACCCATCACAGTGGGTTTATAGTAAGCATGCTTGTCAAGACTGAAACCTGTTTGCCTTTTCCTAAATAGGCTGAAGGATGCAAGGAAGTTAACAGGGGCAAGTCCAGATCATATTAGATCATTCTAGGAAAAAATGTAAAGCCTGTTGGTAAGACAAAGAGAATCCCTACTGTACGGCTGCTTTGATACATACCTGAAACATTTTTAGCAAGTATATTTTTAAACATATGGTATATCCTAATAAACAATCTGATACTGAGGGCTAGTCTACACTAGAAAAGTTTTGCTGGTCTAGGTATACCAGCAAATCTATATGGGCAAACCCTCCTAGTGAAGACACAGGTTATACCGGCTTTTGCAAGTACAGCTTATACCCGTTCCCCCAAACAAAATCAGCTAAACCAGCAAAAGCACTTTTTGTACAACTGCGTCTACAATAGGGCTTTTGCCGATATAAAAATCTCATTTAAAAAAAAAAACCATCCCGAACCATTATTATACTGGTAAAAACTTTAAGCATAGACCTGGATTTAGGCTCTGATCCTACAATTGACAGTACACAGGTGGACTACTGTTCCCCACGCAGAGTCCCATTCACTGTAATGGGGCTAAGCAAGGGCAGAGCCTTTCACCCACATGCTATTACCTGCAGGACTGGTCGCAAATGCCCTGATTCTACAAACACACACCTGCTTAAACTCTGCTACTGCGAGTAGAGTCAACGAGACTTAAGCAAAGATGTGTTTGCAGGAATGTTGGCCACAGAGAGGAAGAACAACAACAATATTTAGTTCTTAGAAAGTGCTTTTTATCCACAGATCTCACTGTGCTTTACAAAGCAGAGAAAGTAGGACTAGCTCTGTCTAAACATCTGGTTACTTTTATGTGAGGCTAAGATTTTGTGCAGGGCCGGCTCCAGGCACCAGCTTGTCAAGCAAGTGCTTGGGGCAGCTGCTCCAGAGAGGGGCGGCACATCCAGGTATTCGGCAGCAATTCGGTGGACAGTCCCTCACTCCGCCTGGGAGCGAAGGACCTCCCGCCGAATTGCCGCCGCAGATCGCGATCGCAGCTTTTTGTTTGTTTGTTTTGTTTTGGCTGCTTGGGGCGGCCAAAACCCTGGGGCCGGCCCTGATTATGGGACAGAGGTCACGGAATCCATGACTTCCAGAGACCTCCATGACATTTTCTGCTTCAGTTGCAGCAAGTGACGGGTAGGTCCCGCAGTTCCCAGCCACCATGGGCAGCAGGGAGGACCCCAGCACTCTCAGCTGCCCTGGCCAGCAGCGGGGGGACCCCAGAGCTGCAGCAGCAGTGAGTGCTGGACACCCCTTCTTCACCACTTTGTCACACTTAATTTTAGTAAAAGTCAGGGGCAGGTCATGGGCTTCCATGAATTTTTGTTTATTGCCAGTGACCTGTCTGTGACTTTTACTAAAAATAACCATGACAAAATCTTAGCCTTATTTATATGACCCACATCACCATAATATCTAAGCATGACAGAGTATTTAAAAATACAAATTGGAACAACAACAATTCCTTCTCTCATTCCCACCTGTAGGGGAAACAGCTTGATTAGTTTACAGGGGGTTATTTGTGTGAGTGTGTGCAGAACTTATTAAAGGAAAACTAAGTCAACCAAACTAGTTCTGCATTTACAGGAAGATTTTCAAAGGCACAAAAGTCAGTTAGGCACCCAATTCTCTTCATCTTAGTTCTGAAAGTGGTTAATTCTAAGTCAGTCTTATCTTTTATGGGAATGAGTTCCATAGCCCCGCTTCAGAGCATCTTGGAAACATCCCAGATCTGGCCACTGGCACCAACTGGATCTTATCATCACAAGGCGTACCAACCTTAACACTGTCCTCATTATCACAGTTATCAAAGTGCTGATTGCGACACAGACCACTCTCTGCTATGCAGTAAGGTCAGACTTAAACCAAAGAAAATACATAGATCTAAAGTAAAAGGATGCCCTTGTACCAACATCAGTGCCATTGCGGACTAAGAAAAGTCACAGCAGTACAAGAACATACTACAACAAGCCCTTGACTCCAGTGATTGTGCCACAAGCGCCCAGCTGAAGTGGGAGCAACTGAAGAACACAATCTACAATACAGCTGTCTGTCTATCTTTGGGAAAAAGGAAAACAAGACCAATGACTGGCTTGGCACATATCCCAATGTGTTAACACCAGTCTTGGAAGCCAAACGCACAGCCCAAATCAACTACAAGAGAGACCCAAATGAAAAAACCTTACAAGCGCTGAGAATGGCAAGAACCAAGGTACAACAAACTGTTCGACGCTGCACCAATTACTATAGGCTGCACTTATGCAAAAGCAACCAAGTAGCAGCTGATGCAGGCAATCTCAGAAACATGCATGATGGGATCAAGAAAGCCTTGGGTCCAACTTCAAAGAAGACAGCCCCATTGAAATCAACAACAGGGGAAACAATCAACGACTATACCAAGCAGATGTATCGCTGGGTAGAACACTACTCTGAGCTTTACTCTCGTGAAAATATTGTTACAGATGCAGCCATCAACGCCATCGAAAGTTTGCCTATTATGAACCAACTCAACGATGAACCAACTGTCGAGGAGCTTAGCCTTGCCACAGATGGCCTCCCCAATGAAAAGGCTGCATATTGTCAGAAGTCATAAAATGCGGAAAATCTATTCTACTGCAACATCTTCATGAGTTGCTCTGCCTGTGCTGGAAAAAAGGTGAAATACCACAAGAAATGAGAGACGCCAACATCATCACTCTCTATAAAAACAAGGGTGACAGGACCGACTGTAACAACTATCATGGCATTTCCCTTCTTAGTATTATGGGGAAAGCCTTTGCCCGCGTTGTCCTGAACAGACTTCAGACCCTTGCAGACAGAATCTATTCTGAATCACAATATGGCTTCAGAGCTGAAAGGCCTACTATCTACATGATCTTCTCACTGAGAAAACTGCAAGAGACATGCAGAGAACAAAAAAAGCCCCTCTACATAGCCTTCATCAACCTCACAAAGGCTTTTGATCTTGTCAGTAGAAGCAGACTATTTGTGCTTTGATGTCTCTCCCCTCCCCTCAAGCTCTTAAGCACGATTCGATCCTTCCATGAAAATATGTATGGCACAGTTCAATACAACAGCTCAGTCTCTGAAGCTTTCTAGATTCGTAGCGGAGTTAAGCAAGGCTGTGTACTTGCTCCAACTCTGTTTAGGGTCATCTTCTCTTGGCTACTGAAACTAGCTTTTGGTTTCTCAACTGAGGGAACCTACTTGCACACAAGATCTGATGGAAAGCTATTCAGTCTTGCAAGGCTCAGATCGAAAACCAAGACTCAGGAGGCCCTTATCCAACACCTCCTTTTTGCTGATGACGCAGCAGTGACAACCCACACAGAAGCTCATCTCCAAAACCTTATAGACAGTTTTCCAAAAGCCTAAAAAAAGATTAACATAATGTTGAGGAAGTACCTTCCATCAAGAACAACAACTATGAACTTGAAGTGGTGAATGCAGTCAGCCTTTCACTTGAAATGGAATTCAACATCCGCACTGGAAAAGCCACCACAACAATGTCTAGACTGAGCAAGAGGAGATGGCAAAACAACAAACTGACAGGACACACAAAGATCTGTGTGTATTCTGCATGTGTTATCAGCACGCTTTTGTATGGGAGCGAGACATGGACCTGATACTCTCATCAGGAAAAGAGGCTCAACAGCTTCCATATGCATTGCCTTTGTCGAATCTTTGGCATCTCCTGGAGGGACAGTCATCAACACTGAGGTGCTCAAGCGGCCCAGCATACCCAGCATGCAAACACTCCTTAAACAGAGATGTCTCCGCTGGCTTGGGCATGTGTGCTGAATGAATGCTGGGGCACATCCCAAAGGACATCCTCTATGGTGAATTGGCATCTGGGAAAAGACCCAAAGGACACCCAAAATTGTGTTTCAAAGATGTGTGCGAGACCTCAAAGAAATGGACACGGATGTGGACAACTGGGAAGGTCATACTCAAGACCGCAGACTTTGGAGACAAGAGCTTAGCAAAGGTCTCCGGAGTTACGAGAGGAATCTGCCCAGCTTAGCAGAGGAGAAAAGAGTTTGCAGAAGGCACAGCCCAAAGGGTCGAAACACCATCTTTAAATGTGACAGATGCGGCAGAGATTGTCTCTCTCAAGTGGGGCTCTTCAGCCACAGCTGTCATAAAACCAGCTGAATAAATTCTTTACTTCTCAGGGGCAGATATCCATGGTCTCTCAAGACTGAAAGATGCCTTCTACTTACCTTTTATGGGACTGAGTTCCATAATCCCGCTTCAGAGCCTAAGAACATTCTGTCTCCCACAGTCACAACCCCCCCATTGGTTGACAATTTTACTGCAGAATGTTGCTACCATGTGAACTGCATTAGATTACTATATACAGTATGTTCTCTATAGAATATTGATCAACATTTCATAGCAACAAAAAAAATTCAACCTGAGTCAGACACAAAGCATGGAAAATTCCAGCCCGAAAGGTTAAAGTCTGTCAAAGTTATAAGCATTGGGTTATGATGGAAAGTGTCTCTTAACAAGAGACATTGCTATTATGTCACCTATAACATAGAGGGTATTTAATAATGGCCTAAAAATACATATTATATTAGTCACATAAAATAAGAGGCTGAGGGATGAATTACTTTAGAATTAAAGGTGACATAACAAGGAATATTGATCTAAAATTAGAAAAGGACAATTTTTAATTACAAGTTAAGAAAACACTTCTAGCAGTGAGTCAATTAGACAATGGAGTACATTTAACGAGGTGGGTTGCTAAGGCATCAGATCTTGATGTTCAAGAACAGACAAGATAAAAAGACTTAGCACATAGAAGACAATCCGGAAATTTGTGGGACGGGACACAGAACACCATGCTGGAAGTCCTTTCCCCCTCTATCCAAACACTGACAGTGGTTAGTAAGAGCTTGATCCTGCAAGGTGCTCAGCACTCTGACCCCAATCCATGAAAGCAATTTAAGCTCATGCTTAACTATGAACATGTGAGTCGTTCCACTGACATCAGTAGAATTTTACATGTGCTTAAAGTTAAGCACATGCAATGGATCAGGACAGACTGCTCATCAGCTTGCAGGACTGAATCCCAAGTCAGAAACAATGGGCTTAATTGTGTAACTTTAGGGTGTCATGTTTTAAGTGAACCTAATATCCAAACCAACAGTCCAGATAACTTGTTTTTTACCATTTTCACGTATGCTTTTATCTGGTCCATGTTGAAATTAATATTACATTATTCATAGTGTTTTATGTATCAGTAGAAATCTGCCTTTCTTTATCTCAGTCACATGGAATTAGTTGATTTTCTCCTATTCTTAAAGCTGATAGCCCCCGATACAACAGTTCATAATCAGAAAATCCCTTAAGTGCTTTGCTGAACAGGGATTGACTTAAACATGTTGGGACCTCACTTTTAAAACTGCAGTTCAACCTCATGAAAGCTCCTCTAGATTTACTTTATATCTTTCTTCAAATACACTGCCACCATGAAAGAAAACGGAAATCCAACTCCCAAAGGCTATAGCGTTGAGCATGTCTAATGATATTGCTTATAATACTTCTACATTTCTGTCTGACATTGTACACTTCACTATGCTTACTTATTATGCTGTCAGGAATGTAAAGTATGTTATTTTTCTTTCTTAGCCATTTCCTAATCAATTTATTCAGCCATATGGACTGTTCCAGTACAACTATAAATAGTCATAGTTGTACCTGAACAGTCCATATGGCTGAAGAGATTTTGGTCTTGAAACTGACCCATTTTTAAAGAACAGATAAGAATTTTAGTAAATATGTTGATTTGTTTCTTCCACATCACTTCAGATTTATTTTTGTCTGAAGTTATAGTTGTTACTATTTTAAAATTACATCCTGATTACATTACGGTCACCTATCTTGACATCCCTCTTAACTATATTTAAGAACACCTTACTAGACACACAAAAAGCCACAATCAAGAAAGAAGGCTGTGCTGGTTTAGAGGGGAAATGACGGCAGCTATAAAAAATAAAAATAATAATATATAGCAAATGGAAGAAAGGAATGAATGTATATAACTCAGAAGTTTGCAACAGTATAAAATTGATAAGGGAAACAAAGGGACCCAAGGAAAAATCTATGGTCATCAAAGTTAAGGACAATAAGAAGGAGTTTTTTTAAAAAGTTTGGAAATAAGCAAAATCCTGACAATGGTATTGGTCCGTTACTAGGTAGAAATGGCAGAATTATCAATAATAATACAGAAATGGCAGAAGTGCTGAATAAATATTTCTGTTCTATATTTAGAGAAAAAACAGATGACCGTCTTATATGGTGAGCGGGCTTGAAGCGGCGCGGACTGCAGGGACATGCTGGCCACCACTTCCCGCAGCTGCCATTGGCCGGGAATGGCAAACCGCAGCCACTGCAAGCTGTGGGGGGCCGTGCCTGCGAACGGTCAATGTAAACAGAATGTCTTGCAGCACGCCAGCGGATTGCCCTGATGGGCCACGTGCCGAAGGTTGCCGACCCTGCACTAGTATCTCTAGAGGATGTTAAACAGAAGCTACTAAAGTTAGACATATTTTAAATCAGCAGGTCCAGATAACTTGCATCCAAAAGTTTTAAAAGAGCTGGCTGAGGAGCTCACTGGACCATTAATGTTGATTGTCAATAAGTCTAGAAGCACTGGGTAAGTTCCAGAAGACTGGAAGAAAGTTTATGTTGTGTCAATTTTTAAAAAGGGTAAACAGGATGACCTGGGTAATTTTAGGCCTGTCAGCCTGACACTGATCCCGGGCAAGATAATGGAGCAGCTGATATGGGACTCATAATAAAGAAAGAATTAAAGGAAGGTAACAGAATTAATACAAATCAACATGATTTTATGGAAAATAGCTCCTGTCAAATTATTTTTATGACATTACAAGTTGGGTTGATAAAGTCAATAGTATTAACATAATATACTTAGATTTCTGTAAGGCATTTGACTTGGTACTACACATTTTGATTAAAAAACTAGAATGACAGAAACAATTAACATGGCACACATTAATGGATTAAAAACTGGCTAACTGAAAGGTCTCAATATGTAATTGTAAATGGGGAATCGTCATCGATTGGGTGTTTCCAGCGGGGTCTGACAAGCATCGGTTCTTGGCCCTGAACTATTTAACATTTTTATCAATAACCTGGAAAAACACAAAGTCATCACTGATAAAGTTTGCAGATTACACAAAAATTTGGGGAGTGGTAAATAATGAAGAGGACAGGTCACTAATTCAGGGCAATCTGGATCACATGGTAAACTGGGCACAAGCAAACAATAACTGTTTTAATATGACTCAGTGTAAACGTCTACATCTGGGAACAAAGAATGCAGGCCATATTAACATAATGGGGGATTCAATCCTGGGAAGCAGTGAATCTGAAAAAGACTTGGGAGTTGTTGTGAATAATCAGCTGAACATGAGCTCCCAGTGTGATGCTATGGCCAAAAGAATTAATGTTATCATGGGACACAAACAGTAATCTTGAGCAGGAGTAGAGAGTTATTTTACCTCTGTATTTATCATTGGTGCAACCACTGCTGGAATGCTGTGTCCAGCACTCAAGAAGGAAGTTGACAAATTGGAGGGTGTTCAGAGAACAACAACAAAAGGATTAGAAAACTTGTGTTATAGTGATTGATCTCTTTGAGTCTACCTATTTAGCTAAACCAAAAGAAGGTTATGAGGTGACTTGATTACAGCCTATAATGGGCTTTTCAGTCTAGCACAGAAAGGTATAACACAATCAAATGGTTGGAAGTCAAAGCTAGACAAATTCAGACCAGAACTAAGGCATACATTTTTGACAGGGAGTGTAATTAAACATTGGAACAATTTACTAAGGCTTGTGGTGGATTTTTTTTTATCAGTGACAATTTTTACATGAAGATTGGGTGTTTTTCTAAAAGACATGCTCCAGAAATTATTTTGGGGAAGTTCTATGACCCGTGTTATACAGAATGTCAGACTAGATAATCACAATGGTCCTTTCTGGCTTTGGGATCCATTAATCTAATAATACCCAAAATTCAAGAACTAGACACTCGCTATTTGTTCATAAATTCTATCCAATAAATGATGTATGAAAATAGTTAATATTCTAGGTTCTTTATTACAACTCATGGATGCATTTAAAGTAACATTACCTGTAATCGCTGAATAGTCAGTGAATGGTAGAACTTTATTTGGTCAAAGTTACGATAGGGATCTTTATATAAAATTCTTTTTTACATCTCTGTCTCATGAAAATTCACAGGTTCTTATGCAACAATTCAAGAGGTCCATTTTGAATCTGTGGTTAGCCTCTAAGTTTCATATTAATTCTTTCTATGATCCACATCCCTCTTGGTGTTCTTCTGCATATTTTATATAGTTGGGTATGTTTCCAGTACCTTTTTTGTATTTTATTTATAATGCCTTAAATTTATCCATTAAAAAATTGCACACAAAACACAGACATATGTATCTACTAATGCCTCTTCAGTAAAATCAACTCAGAGCAATAGACTGCTTTTCATTATATCTCCCTCTTCATACAAAGATGCTGGAACTAGGGGGTGCGGAAGTCATTTCCATCATACACAGGGTTTACAGTTTGGTTCAATGGCTCTCAGCACCCCCAGTATACAAATTGTTCCAGAACCCCTGTATTCACTGCTCTAGAACCTTGAAATTTCAGCTTTTCCTGTTGAAAAATTGTATCTCATTTAGAGAAAATAAATGTTATTCAATGGAATTCATCATATGGGGCAGAAAAGACTAACACAGGTGGACTGTTAGGTTCCAGGGTTGCACATCACCCTAAAAAGGAAAACAAATATTCCCCAAGTTGAAGACTTTAGCACAGATTCCTATAGAAAGGTTAAGGGCACAAAGTTCAGCACTCCTTATTCTGGCAACCTCCCTTTTACTTTATTAAAGCATTATACTTCAATGAGAGTTTTGCAATAGCTAAGTAGTGCTGAAGAGAGCCCTGAATTAACATGTCAAATTACCATACCAGATAACAGGATGGTGATAATTGGCAACATCATATGATAAATTCAGTGTATCATGCTAATTACTGTGCAGCTCTGATAATTTCACCTGCACTCTGTCCACTGAGCCATCTCTGTCAGGACTGCAACTAACATTCCAAACCTTTAAGAAGCTTTGAACAGCCTCCATAGATTGTCCCATTATTAAAAAAATAAAACCAGAGAAATGTTTGTCTCTTTGCCTCCACATTTACACTGTCTGAACACTCAAGATGGACAATACTTGTATTCAGTCAAGGGAGCTATTCACATGCTTGAAGTTGAACGTGTGCTTACGTGCTTTGCTGGACTGGGCAAGAATCTGCAGAAGATACGGTGAGGCTGGATTTTTCTGAGAAGACACTGTAACCTTAAGTATCAGATGAGGCTATGGGCAAACCAGAAGAACTACATTTGAAGAAATTAAAATGAAACCTTTTCATTCAAAAATCTAGTTAGAGGAGAACTATTGTCACTGATAGACTGAAATGTGGGCTTCCCTCCAGTACATATGGTTGTATCTGAACTCTGCCATCCCATCAGAAACAGCGCCATCAGGGGGTTATGTTAAGCCACCTATCATTCCTTGCATTCATTTTCAAACTGAAAAAATGCCCTTTCATCTCTCTTGCCTCCTGATTAGAGACACGACTCTGCCTCACCAGCTGTGCGCCGGCTCATTTTAAATTCTAACTATGATGCATCTCTCATTTGTAGACTTTTATTAGCAATGTCTTAAAATGCAGATTGCTGCCTAAATTTAGTTACATAATTAAAAACAAATCTCACTCATCTCTACCCCAGCAAACAAAATTGCAGCACTCAAGGTTCAATAGAGGGCTTGACTTTTCATCTAAAAACAACTGTATCCTAATGAAAAGTAGGGAGAAAAAAAATCAAAGTGCTATTTAGTGATGCCGCTAAAATGCAAAGATGCATAAAACATTAACCAGCTATGGAAAAGCTCTATTTGCAAATGCATTATAGTATTACCAGAGGTTTACTGTTCTGCGTACTTCTGCAAATAAATTCAGCACTATGCTACTATGGCAGGATGAGTCACACACTTTTAATGACATTCTATATTTATATCTTCATGCCCTTCTTCTGCTCTCAGTTCTGTGCTTTCTTCCATACAACCCGTTTTACTTGAGACTCCCTCCCTCACTCAGTCCACCTCATCCCCAGCCTCTTTTGGTGTCTGGGCTGGAGGAGGGAGGCTGCAGCTAGGCTCTGAGTAGGGTGACCAGATGTCCTGATTTTATAGGGACAGTCCCGATATTTGGGGCTTTTTCTTATATAGGCTCTTATTACCCTCCACCCTCTGTCCCGATTTTTCACACTTGCTGTCTGGTCACCCTAGCTCTGAGGGGTAGGGGGTTCGGGTATCTGAGCAGGGGGACACCCCACAGCAAGCTCTGGGGGGAGGGGATGTGGATGTCTGGCACTCCAGCTGGGCTCTGGGGGGCAGAGAAACATGAACTGGGTTGTCGTAAGGGTTTCTTTAACTCTCTACTCCTGGGGGAATTTTTTTTGTGTGTGTCTGTATTGTTACAGACATAGTTGCTGACAGGTATTTTTAAATAAATTACCAAAATAATTGAAACTGGCATGCTTATATAGTGTTATTTTGACCAATAAAATATGCAGAATTTTAAAATATTGTGCACAGAATTTTTAATTTTTTGACACAGAATTCCCCCAAGAATAAGATTTGCAGCAGGAAGAAAGCTGAGACAAAAACAAGAGGGACTTCAACTCAGGCTGGAGATGAGAGGAGGGAGTTATGCATTTTCTGGCTCTGCCTTCTTCCTGTAGCTTACGATTAAAGCTTGTTAGAATGAACATAGAAGGGGGGCCATTTGCAGAGGCTTTTACTATATCAGGCCCCACGCACAGACATGTAAGACAGAAAATTTACTGCAAACACATGTGGGGTTGGGGTTGCTTACATTTTTTTAAAATGAAAAATGGGGAGAGTTAGGATATCAAGAGAAATAAGTAACATGGGGAAGTTGAACTCCTTAAGCAATCAATCCTGGAAATTGCTGAGCAGCCTCAACTACTGTTGATGGGCAGGATGCCTCAGCATCTTGCAGAATCACACTCTAAAGGTACCAAGAACTGGACAACAGAATACAGCATCTGCACAGTAATACGTGGTTGGAATACACAAGTAGTGTCCAGGGGTCTGGTCTAATAGCAAAAGAATCATGAGGATCCCATCCCAAGACAGGTAAAGGTCAGAGGCCCAACATCTAGGAAGGTGCAGTCAGAGAGACCAGAAAGGGGAGAGAGGGGCAACTAGCTCCATAACAGTCACATGCCTAACTGCCATTTGTGCTTTCAGAATCTCTCCCACAATCCAGCCTGAGCTATACCTTCTTCCCAACCCTTCCTTCTTTCTCTAGTTCAAACCTACAACTTATTAGAATTCACTGACTGCAAGAGATTTTCAACATTTCAGAGCCACAGGTCATAAAACATGGGAGCCAGCAACTGAAGCCCTGTCTACATTAGAGACATCTGCACCAATGTAACTACACCAGTGCAAACCCCTAAGCATCAGGCTAGAGAGGAACTTACACCATTTCTCTTTCAGAAGAATAAAGTTGGAAGGAAACAAAACAGAAAAAAGAAAAGAGCATGAATGAAAAGCAACCCGGTTCTTCACAACCTTTTCTCCTCTGACACATCAAAAGGACACTGACTGAAAGAAGCAGGGCTGTCAGATTCATTTTTCATAGACTGCAATGGGATGCGACAGCTTGGAAAGAAATCATGAGTATTCTCCTGCCTTGTGGGAAGTGGCCAGGTGAGGAGGAGTCATTGACTTGGGCTGACCTGTGCAGAGCTGGGGGAAGAAAGAAAGAAAAAAAAAAAAAGACTCATGAAACCATTTTATATGCCAGGCTCAGTTCACTGCAGGCACTCAAACCTGAAAGAAATCTGAATACCTGATTTCGATCAATATTGATATTGTTAAATATTGCTACAATGTGATGAGGAACTTTTTAACAGCTATTCTGGATTTTGAGATCCAACATATCAGTAGGTCTCTGCACACATTTCAATTATCACATGCATGTGTGCATGTGCTGGTTTTTATCTTCTGCTAAAAGGGCAAGCAAGAGGAGACAAGCAAAAAAGATTTAGTGCCTTTCTTTGTCCTGTGTGACTTGCCAGCCTGATTCTTCAAAATAGATGGGTTCTGGCAATCCTCGTTGTCACCTTTATATCATCCCCAAAATTTGCCCTTCTCTTCTGACAGAGGAGTTCTTTTAAACAAGTTGCTTATCTTGCAATCATCTATGCCCACAAAGACAGGAGCCTGAAACAAAATATTTGTGTCCAAGGAAATTCTTATGGAGTACAGGAGGGTTATTATCAGAACCAAGAATCAAGGCAGAATATTGAGAGGAGAACTGCCAAATTGACTATCACTTTGGGGGAGAAGACACTGGCAGGAAAATATGTAGCAATTCATATCCCTAAAGAACTATATGCATATATAATATCCTGTGCTCATGACAGAAAAAATCTTAACTGAGCTGGCAGACAGAACTGCACCTGAATAAGAGATGTGTCTTCTTCAAAGTTTCCATGCCACTTCTTTTGTTTACTTGTTTTATAAGATATCACCACCCTGAAGTGGAAATGACAGTTTCAAGAGGAAACCCTTACACGGTCATCTGATCCATATAAAATACATGCTAAGCCCCTCCCACCCAAAAAGGAGTTTGTCCCAATAACGTTTCATTCTTACTCTGTTAGTTGTAGTATTAGATGGAAAGGAGAGTCCTGCAGAGGGGAACTGGCAAACAGTATTTCTTTCCTCCAGGGGCTAGCTTTTCCTTTATAAAATGGAGAAATTATTGTTACCAGCTGATTTAGAAGATCTTTTTCCTCCTATTTTCAAACGTGGGTGCTTAAATTGTGACTTAGGAACCTGATTTATACATCCAGTTTTGATAACCATGGCCTAAACTCACTGGGAAGTATAAAGACGAGTTTTCTGCAAAGGCCTCCTACACCTTGTCAGTACTTCAAACTGTTTCTTTGGAATCAGATTTTGCCTATAATAATTAGTGACAAGAGAATAATGAGATCAATAAGAGATGCGATAGCTAACATACAACTGATTTGGGCGGTTTGACTGGGATGAAAAGACTGTTGTTGACTTTTGTGCAATTATATTAGAAAAATGCAGGATTCTCTTACAAAAGAAAATAGGTCAATGTAACCAGAATCCACAATAAGCCAGTTATGTAACTAAGGGCTTGTCTACATAAGGAAACTGACCAGCAGAACAATAGTAGTACACTTACGATGCACGAGTAATATTGGTATAATACACCACGTGGACATACCATTCCAGAAAAAAGTGACTTTTTTTATCGTTTATATTGAGCGCACCACTAATTTGTATAAGGCCATTACAATATTCTCAGCATTGATTTCTATCCCATTTTTTATACATCCTAACATTTTGTGTTGACCATTGCATTGAGATGTCCACAATGATGCCTAGGGTTTTTCTGATCCACATCTATCTTCAGACTGCACTATTTATTATTATGGCTATTAAAAGCACTATTTCCACAGGGCCAGCATACACTCTGGTCTTCTCTTGCCAGCTTCCTTTGTGAGTGCACCTCTGTGCAGTGTTTCATGTCTCAGCAATACTGTTTCAAGAAAGTATGAACTGGAGAACAAAGTGCTTGGCACAATGGCATGGGACGGGGGAGGGTGGAAAAGAATGAGCCAAGACTTGCAGAGATGGCAGTTAATCTCTGTGGGCTGAAACTGACGGAAGACCGCTGAGGCTGGGAAGGAAGAGGCAGGATTGTCCAACAGAGAGGCCCCAGGACTTGGAGTCCCCACCAAGCAGTGGCAGATTAAGCCGATCCCATAGATCTGTGGATGAGATTCTTGGCTATCAGGAATCCCAGCACCCAATGGAACTTAGATCTGCAGATGATGTTAGTGAAGCCCCACCACTGGAGCCAGGAGGCTTGGGAGTTGGACTCAGGATGAGATAGAGACTGGCCCCAGCTGCCCTCTGTCCCCTCGTGTTTGAATTTATCACAGTACCACAGTATGCATTATGACACTCCATAATTAACAGTATGGTCGCATGCTAAATGCCATCACCAGCAGCAGCAAATGGCAGGAGGGCCAGTGCACATGGCAGGCCAAGCACTGAGGCGGTTTGGCCTGCCAGAAAACTGCAACATGAAGCAACAACACCCTGAGCTAAGGAATGATAAGATTATCTCATCAACCTGGACCTTAGCAGTGGTCATGGTTTAGTCTGAGGGTTCTCTAAATGATCTATGTAGGTTTTTCAAAGAAGCAATAAAAATTATTTGAATTTTAAAAAGTCTGGTTACTGGCTTGGCAATATAAAAGTGCTAGCAAAGCTTGTTTTTCACCTTAGTATCATAAATGGGGATAGATTCCAGTGTATTTCTTCTAGGCTTTAGAATCTCACGACAATCGTCCCAAATACAAGTCAAAACCAGAAAGCAATGCTGTCCTCTAGAGGACTGTCATTGCATTTTCGTGAAACAGCAGTTTTTTCTGTTCTACCCTCAGCTAGTTCCATCTCATACAATCTTCTAGAATTTAGTGATGGGGAAAAAATGAAATTAAATACAACCCTGGAACTCTACTTGGAAAAATATTAGAAACAATACAAACAAAGTAATATTGTATTTATCAAAACATATGCACAGCAAACTAGACCCAGGTTCGCAACTGATCCAAGATAAGGGAAAAATGCTGGAGAATCCTATACAGGTTAATGATTTTATTTTAATTCGACGGGGTAGGCTAAAGCCCTATGATTAAAAGGGCTAGGCATCTGAATCAATATTTACTAAACCACTTTGGTCTTACAGTTTATAGAATGAGCTTCTAGGAAAGAGCCAAGGAGAAGCTGCTCAGCCTTGCACAATTTTAGCGTGAGTGAATCAACTTGTTTTTCAGTCTGTTTAAATGCATTATTATTACTTGCTTACAATAGCGCCTTGATCCCCCGCATGTTCTCCCCCCGCTCCCCCCCCCCCCACACACACACACAGAGTAAGAAACAGCCTCTGACCCAAAGTCCAAACAGACAAGAAGGGATGGGAAGCACAGGCACAGAGGGATGACGCAATTGCCCATAGTCACACAGCCGAACAGAGGCAAAGGTGATAATAGAACCCAGCTCTCAGTCCCATGAATTATCCACTAGCCTACAACGCCATTCCCAGTCTTTGCCAACAAGCTGGAGTTGAAATAGTTCCTCCTCCTGTGGAATGAGTACATTAACAATAAAATAATTGGGGGAAAAAAACAGCAAAATACACAAAGCCACCCCATGTACTTTAGAATGCTTCCTGGAATAGAGATGGTACATTTATTCCTCAGTGTCATTCATTGCCAAGCTTGAGCCTTGAGGATCAAATTAAAGCACATTCAGTAGCTGTGGGACTGCTGTAAGCCAACCCTTTGCTCTTTCGGACTCTATATACATTACATCAGTTCGTACTGACATTCTATTTTTGTTCAGTGGGATCAAAGTATGCCTTCTCCAATCTATTTTTTTTTTTTTGGCCTTGTTCTTCTAGCAACATTTTGTATGTTCAATTGTAAGCTCCTCAGGGAAAGGACTGTATCTTTCATTGTGTATGAACAGCATCTAGCACAAAATGGCCCTCACCTTAATTAAGCCCTATAGATACTGCTCTAATACAAATTATTAATAATAAAATAAAACAATAATAATGAGGGTGCGGAAATAAAATAGTTCAAATGAAGATTAATCAAGTAGTCAACTCTAATACCATCCAAGAGTTTAGACTGAGAACACAAACCCAACATATATCCCTTGTAATATGTAGTGAGAATACATTATATGGATGGATGTTACTCATGTTAGAGGAATAAATACAAACACTTATCATACACTATAACCAAAAGAAGAAAAACAAGGTATAAAAAAGCTTTGCTTTAAGAAAATCCATACCATAGAGCAACACATTCCATGGACGAAGGAAAGAGATGAAAATTGATGTAGCCAAAAGAGATTACATATGGATGTTACTAATTAGTAACATACTAGGTTAGATAAATGTCTATCAGGGATGGTCTAGACAGTATTTGGTCCTGCCATGTGGGCAGGGGACTGGCCTCGATGACCTCTCGAGGTCCCTTCCAGTCCTAGAATCCATGAATCTATTATATTACATAATTCTGACTAATGTAATAGATGGAGGAATGCTAGGGGAGGTAGGCTGATAACTATATAGATAAATATATCAGAGTCACGTGCATATTTAAAGGCCAATCCTGTAGTTCTTGAGCACCCAAAAATCCCAGTGAAGTCAATGAAATTTACGTGTGCTCAAGAAATACCAGATTAGGCCTTTGAATGGGGAAAACATTTTGATTTTGTGTTTATAAATCTATTTACTTATCAAGACAGAAAAGTACAACATGGTGCTATATCTGATGTGGACTCATTTCTAGCACCTAGAAGGAAGCTGGGAAATTTAACAAACATTACTGATTTGATCCAGTATATTAACCTGATCCAAAGCTTTTCCCAACTGACTTTAGTGAGCTTTGTATCAGCCCCCATCTCACTATCCGATACATCACAATTGGAAAAATTTATTGGAAAAGTCTATGATCCTGATTCCCAACTGCACAAAGGTGTAACTTACACCCCCTTTAAGGCTCATTTGTGCTGCGAAAGCAGTATTACGGGGCCTTAGCATAAATGAGATCTCAGACCGATGTATCTAGTACTTAATATTCATAACAATTGGTATTTCTTCTACATCCCACACTATCTTACATAAAGCAACTATTCACACAACACACATGGATACTACTTACAAGGTCTTACTGCAATAATGAAAAGAACAAAATGACAGCTTTTTAAAGCTATTGGGAACCTCCAGGTGCTGAAGTTACCTAGTGGAAATTTCAAAAGTGCTTAGGCACCTAACCCCCATCCAAGTTGCATTCACATGACATTAACAATGCTGCTTAGACTATCACTGTTCTTCAAGAGAACAATGTTCGTGTTTAAATAATACATACAGAAATAGTAACAGCTAAGACTCTGTACCCAAAGACTGGAAGTTAGCTAATGTAACGTCAATATTTAAAAAGGGTTCTAGAGGTGATCCCGGCAATTACAGACCGGTAAGTCTAACGTCGGTACCGGGCAAATTAGTCAAAACAATAGTTAAGAATAAAATTGTCTGACACATAGAAAAACACACTGTTGAGCAATAGTCAACATGGTTTCTGTAAAGGGAAATCGTGTCTTACTAATCTATTAGAGTTCTTTGAAGGGGTCAACAAACATGTGGACAAGGGGGATCCAGTGGACATAGTGTACTTAGATTTCCAGAAAGCCTTTGACAAGGTCTCTCACCAAAGGCTCTTACGTAAATTAAATTGTCATGGGATAAAAGGGAAGGTCATTTCATGGATTGAGAACTGGTTAAAAGACCGGGAACAAAGGGTAGGAATTAATGGTAAATTCTCAGAATGGAGAGGGGTAACTAGTGGTGTTCCCCAAGGGTCAGTGCTCGGACCAATCCTATTCAACTTATTTATAAATGATCTGGAGAAAGGGGTAAACAGTGAGGTGGCAAAGTTTGCAGATGATACTAAACTGCTAAAGATAGTTAAGTCCAAAGCAGACTGTGAAGAACGTCAAAAAGATCTCACAAAACTAAGTGATTGGGCAACAAAATGGCAAAAGAAATGTAATGTGGATAAATGTAAAGTAATGCACATTGGAAAAAATAACCCCAACTATACATACACTATGATGGGGGCTAATTTAGCTACAACAAGTCAGGAAAAAGATCTTGGAGTCATCATGGATAGTTCTCTAAAGATGTCCACGCAGTGTGCAGAGGCGGTCAAAAAAGCAAACAGGATGTTAGGGATCATTAAAAAGGGGATAGAGAATAAGCCTGAGAATATATTATTGCCCTTATATAAATCGATGGTACGCCCTCATCTCGAATACTGCATACAGATGTGGTCTCCTCATCTCAAAAAATATATACTGGCACTAGAAAAGGTTCAGAAAAGGGCAACTAAAATGATTAGGGGTTTGGAACGGGTCCCATATGAGGAGAGATTAAAGAGGCTAGGACTCTTCAGCTTGGAAAAGAGGAGACTAAGGGGAGATATGATAGAGGTATATAAAATCATGAGTGATGTGGAGAAAGTGGATAAGGAAAAGTTATTTACTTATTCCCATAATACAAGAACTAGGGGTCATCAAATGAAATTAATAGGCAGCAGGTTTAAAACAAATACAAGGAAGTTCTTCTTCACGCAGCACACAGTCAACTTGTGGAACTCCTTACCTGAGGAGGTTGTGAAGGCTAGGACTATAATAGCATTTAAAAGAGAACTGGATAAATTCATGGTGGTTAAGTCCATTAATGGCTATTAGCCAGGATGGGTAAGCAATGGTGTCCCTAGCCTCTGTTTGTCAGAGGATGGAGATGGATGACAGGAGAAAGATCACTTGATCATTGCCTGTTGGTCCACTCCCTCTGGGGCACCTGGCATTGGCCACTGTCAGTAGACAGGATACTGGGCTAGATGGACCTTTGGTCTGACCCAGTACGGCCGTTCTTATGTTCTAAGGCTTGGTAATCAGTTAATCAAAAGCCAGGAAATGTTAACGTTGATTGAAGTCTTGAGCTCTACAAAAAAACAAAAACAAAAAACAACAAAAACACTACTACCACTTATTACCACACACATAAAAAGCCCAAATTTCTTTAAAACATATCAGTTCAGTAGCATTAAAGCTATTAATGTTTTAAGTTCAAAGAACAGTGTTAACTTGGAAAAAAATAACATTTCCATCTGAAAATATGACTTCCTACTATTGCTCGAAGCAACTTCTAAAATGACTATATCTGAAAGAGATTACCAATTGTATACTTTGTACATTTAACTGCTACAGTGTATAGTCTGTTTCATTGTTTTGTGATGGTCAGTTTCAACTCCCAGGCCTTGAACCTTGAATATCCATTCACCCTATACAAAGTGAGTGCAAAGCGCTGCTGCTGACATGAGCAAAGAGTTTTGGTTTGGTAGTGTTTTATACCCAGTTTGCACAGTTTCCAAGTTCAGCTAGTTGTAAAAGTGCAAAGTATTCTTATTAGGCTGTTTCATGTCAATACCTTGCATTATTAATGCTTTCAGTTCCCAACTTCCCAGCAAATTAAAAAAGTTTGGATTGGATGGACTATAAGGTGGATAGAAAGCGGACTAGATTGTCGGGCTCAATGAGTAGTGATCAATGGCTCAATGTCTAGTTGGCAGCCAGTATCAAGTGAAGTGCCCCAGGGGTCAGTCCTGAGACCAGTTTTGTTCAACATCTGCATTAATGATCTGGATGATGGGGTGGACTGCACCCTCAAAAAGTTCACAGATGACACTAAGCTGGGGGGAGAGGTAAATACGCTGGAAGGTAGGGATAGGATCCAGAGTGACCTAGACAAATTGGAGGATTGGGCCAAAAGAAATCTCATGAGGTTCAACAAGAATAGGGTGACCAGATGTCCCGATTTTATAGGGACAGTCCCGATTTTTGGGTCTTTTTCTTATATAGGCTCCTATTACCCCCCACCCCGTCCCAATTTTTCACACTTGCTGTCTGGTCATCCTAAACAAGAACAAGTGCAGAGTCCTGCACTTAGGATGGAAGAATCCCATGCACTGGGGACCGACTGTCTAAGCAGCAGTTCTGCAGAAAAGGACCTGGGGATTACAGGACGAGAAGCTGGATACGAGACAACAGTGTGCCCTTGTTGCCAAGAAGGCTAATGGCATATTGGGCTGCATAAGTAGGAGCATTGCCAGCAGATTGAGGGAAATAATTATTCCCCTCTATTCAGCACTGATGAGACCACATCTGGAGTACTGCGTCCAGTTTTGGGGCCCCCACTACAGAAAGGATGTGGACAAATTGGAGAGAGTCCAGCAGAGGGCAACAAAATGATTAGGGGGCTGGGGCACATGACTTAGGAGGAGAGGCAGAGGGAACTGGGCTTATTTAGTCTGCAGAAGAGAAGAGTGAGGGGGGATTTGATAGCAGCCTTCAACTACCTGAAAGGGGGTTCCAAAGAGGATGGAGCTAGGCTGTTCTCAGTGGTGGCAGATGACAGAACAAGGAGCAATGGTCTCAAGTTGCAGTGGGGGAGGTCTAGGTTGGATATTAGGACAAACTATTTCACTAGGAGGGCGATGAAGCACTGGAATGGGTTACCTAGGGAGGTGGTGAAATCTTCATCCTTAGAGGATTTTAAGGCCCAGCTTGACAAAGCCCTGGCTGGGATGATTTAGTTGGGGTTGGTCCTGCTTTGAGCATGGGGTTGGACTAGATGACCTCCTGAGGTCTCTTCCAACCCAAATCTTCTATGATTCTAGGATCATTTCGGTCACTCTCATGGTGCTTCAAGTATGTGTACAGATTTAATATGTGATAATATATAACACTTACAATTAAATCCTCATTTTTTGCCCAAAAGGACCATAGTGCTAGTCAAGACAAATAAATCACTGCATATTTCTAGTCAAACTTAACAAGAGCTGACAAGATCCATTTGTTTGCACTGAACTATTTATACATTAAAATGCCACCAATACTGAATATGTTTCTTTGCTCAGCATTACCACCATCTTGAAACTCGTGCTGAAAACACTTCGTGACATCAACTGAAAAGTTATCTAGTTTCACCTTTTTCTAAGTACCTCTGATCCTATTACTGAATTGCTAAGTGGCAACCTCTAGGCTTCTTACAGCTGTGGTATACACGTCCTCTATCTATACTAAGGGCTTGTCTACACAAGAAAGTTCCACTGATTTAACTTAAATGGGCTTTTTTATGTGATTTAGTTAAGCTGGTCCAAAGCCCTGTGTAGACACTTTTATTTCAGTTTAAGAGTGGCTTATTTCAGTTTAGCTTAAGCTGTATCCTAACTGCTGTAAACTAGATGAAAATAAATCTGGTTTCAACTAAAATAAGAGCATCCACACAGGGATTTGCACCAGTTTAAAATCACTAATGCAATTTTCTTATACAGACAAGTGCTGAGGCAATTTGCACCAAGGGGACTACAATGATTTAGTCATTCTAGTGCAAACCCTAATGTAGAAGCCCCGCACCAGTGCCGAACAGGGCTTCAACCAGTACAGTTTTCTACCAGATTAAGCTGCACCAAGATAAATCCCACTTTGCATGTTTGCAAAACATCTACATTAGGGGTCTAAATCAGTGAAACTATCTCAGCATGGTTAGATCACTGCAAATGTCCTTAATATAGACAGGGCCTAAGCCGCAGTAGTAACACCACCTCGCTCCTACATAGCTCTTCATCAGTAGATCTCAAGCAAACTTTGCAAAGGGGGGCAGCAGTATAACTATCTCCATTTCATAGATGGAGAAATTAAGGCATAGACAGAAGAAGTGACTTGGCCAAGGTCACCCAGCAGGCCAATGGCAGAGTGGGAATAGCCACTAGTCCACCTGCCTGTTCTTCCTCTTTTCCCAGGAGTGGAGCACCACCGTTGTCATAAAGGTTTGTGCTATTGTGAATGCCACCAATGCCAGCAAATGAACCAGGAACCTCCAGAGCTGAAAGCATGAGTTTCTACAGTGAGAGCTAAAAATCTCTGTAGCCAGAGGAGGTTACACATTCACACCCTCTGTGGATTAGGTACACAGTGGGGACACATAACACATGCTGACCAGTGAGTTACACTATCTCAAGCACTAGCTCTTTCTTTGGTGACACCAATAAGCCCTGAGCTTAAAATGCTGGTTGAGAGCGAGGCCAAGAAGGGAGAGAGTTTTCAGTACTCACTTGTCTTTTTTCAGCTTCATCATTAGGCTAAGTGATAAAGACTTCATAATTAGCTGAGGTAAATCTTGTCACAGTTGAATCTAATTTCAATTCAACTTTTAAAAGAAACAGATTAAAACTAAAAACTGGTACAGAAAGTGGTAGCCTGCTTGACAAGATACCTATCTTGCCATAAGCACATTCAGCCAATGCTCCATAATCAGCCCCGGGTGCCTGAGAATTCTCAGGTGAAGTTTAAGGTGATTTTGACCTTTAAAGTCCTAAATGGCTTAGGACCTACCTACCCAAGAGATCACCTCTTCCCCAGTGTTATATCACAGTCGAGATCAGCAGAAGAACTTGAGCTGAAGCTCCAGTGGTATAAACAAGTGAGGGTCCCAGGAATGCTCTGTGAGGGTCCCCAAGCTCTGGAATTTGCTCCCCTACTTTGTCCAAGCCCAGAGGAAAAATTTCAAAAGCACCTAAGTGACTTAGGACCTTACATCCCATTTTCTAAAGTAACCTAGACATTTAGAAACATAAATCCCATTGACTTTCAATGAGGCTTAGGTGCCCAAGAGCCTATGTCACTTTTGAAAACAGGACTTAATGATCTTCAAGGCATGTTGCAACTTTCATCTTTTTTCCCCAGCCATTTGAAAATGGGAGGAAATATAATTTGTAGGTGAGGCAGATTTGCAGTGGGCTAGCTTACATTGTTGCACTTAGGATACACTTTTAAATTCGGTCAAGGGCACCCATAATATATGAATAGGCATCCTTTCTAGCACTTCAATATATTAAAATAAATAAAAATAAAATCACAGTATTTGCAAATCAGACTTAATATAAGAATCTCTTGCATGTTTGAGCTAAACCCTAAAAATCAGACAGCTGCCACTGAAAACGATAGCCTGATAGCCTCAATAGCACCTTATTTACACTTAGCGCGCTCCCATTAACGTCATTCAGTGACAGCAGAGATAGGTTAATAAGAACTGGTTTTCTAAATTTCACCATGATTGTCAGGACTGATTTTCAGGCTTCTAACTCTACTAAAACAAAAGTAGTTCTCACTGAAACGCTAAAAGGTGCTTCTCAGACAAGGGTATTTCCAAATTTTTTTGCTTTTTACCTCATTCTCTTTTTTTCCTATTTTTCTTAATAATGGGTAAAGCATTTGGGGGGGGGGGTGGAGGGCAGAGGATATTTAACCTATTCTCTTCATACTAAAACAAGGCTTAACCTCACCGGGCTGGGGAAATATCAGACCACAAAGTGAAACTACTAAGGAGCAACTCAAAACAGGGGTAAGGATTAAAACAATTAGGAAACATTAGCAATAACTGTCACTAGTACTTCAGTGATAACCAGAGAGAAGAAGCAGACACAGTCACACATAGCACTGAATTCTTCCTCCTGAAAGGAAATTGTATTTAGATTGATTTCACCACCTGTTACAGCTAGTGAATGACAGGTGGTATGCTTTCTCATATGCAAAGGAGAACCATATACTTTCAGCTGCAGTGACTTAATTTACATTAAATGAAAAGAACAAACATGGAAGAAGAAAAGCAAAGCCTTCAGGTGAGAGCACAGGGTGTCTCCCATGTAACACACTGCATCCTTCTGTCTCACAAAATGTCAGCTGCCTCTGCAGACAGGCAGACTGCTCAGAAATGGACATGCATAGTACATTGAAAATATTGTTATAATAAATACACAAATACAAATATCACCACAGGTACCCTCTTAATACCATCCTTTCCCACAGGTAGACTGCACTTTGTACAGACACTTTCCAAACTGTCACATCCAAAGATGAGTGGGAAAGATCTGCAAAATTCAGCATGGTTATTTTTTCCATTTTATACTCTTTGACAAAAGGCATTCAGCATCTAGCATGATCTAAATTTAACTGAGACCCATTTAAATCCTATTTTCCAAAGGGCATCCAAATCTCAGCTTGCCAATCCTCTCATAATACATTTTGTTTGGGAAAGTCTATTCAAGTTCAAATAAATGTGATAAGTCCCATCTTGCTTACTGCCAGTCACTTACATTTCCATTTTAGGGAAAACATTTAAAACAAAATTATTTTGGCTTTAGCATCTTCCTGGCCTCCTCTTTTTATGCAAGCAAAATATGGCATGACACACTTATTAAAAATTATTCCGTTTGGTTCACCGACTTATATCCAATGAAAAAGGAAGGGGGGGGGAAACAGAGCTGCTCCATAAACTTGACTTGAATTACTCTACAACTATTGTTAGCAAACTATTGTTGAGAAACAGCACACATCTGAATCACAGCATGGAAAACTTTTAGGGTAAACCTCAAGGGTAACTGTATACATCAAACCTAATCTGTCCGTTGTGATATAATCAGTAGAAACATTTTCTTCAGGATTGCAACTGTGTAGAGGCAATTCCCAGTATGGAGCAACATGATTACCAGGAGCATAGAATCACAAAACAGTAAAAATAAGAATTAACTACAGCTGTAGCCCGATTACATTCAGAAAACCAGAAGCAATAGGAATGCTGATTTTCTAAGGATTCTGGGCACCATCAGGGAGATGAGGCAGTTACCAGTGTTCTTCCTGATGCGTAACCATCCCAAGCATGTAAAATTAAAAATAACATCAACAGAGGCTGCTGACCCCTGAACTTCAAGGAAGAAAGTGCTGTAACAATCCTTGGCCATATATTTACAGACATTATGGTAACCTCCAAACCACATATATTTTTGAAATTTTATATGTAACTCAAGACGTGAGACAACACCCAGCTCTGCTTGTCAGTGGAGAGAAATGATATACAAATGTATATACAAGGGAGGGCAGTTGGCAAGAGGGACACACCCACACAAAGTCAGAGTCTACCCCAACAGCTTTTGTTTATGTAGCTCTTGTTAAAGGAAGTACAAGCAGCTTGTCCATACTGTAGGGCTGAAAGTGAGAAAAAGGACTGGAGCTCACAAAGATGAAGCAAGACATCATGGGAGGTTACCATTGTGCTGAGTAGAAACCACTGCAGAGATTAAACCTGGCAAGACCTGGAGAGTGAGCACAGCAGATCCCAGATTTCCTGAAATGCTCTGATAGCATGACTACTCCTGGATTCACTGGGAAGTGAGCCCCCAGAGGCAGGCTCTTCTACACTGGCATGGGCAAAATCTTTTTCTGTGTTAATAATAAAGCCAAGTTCTTGCAGCATTTGAGTGCTGTGTCAGGCCGTCTATTTTGCAGATGGGCTTTTATTAATAGGTTGTCTAAGCTGTGATAAATTTGAAATCCTTACTGTCCGAGATGGGAGAAGAGACTCACCATCAAAGCTCTCGCAGCAGATGACAACCTGAAAGGCACTGCTATGAATTGACAATGTTGATTGGCTGCTGTGAATCATAGGGTATTTTGGGGTCAGAGAGGTACAGATAGGCCTTCCTCAGGTCTAAGCACATTCCTTTGCCTATTTCTTGAATCAGTGCAGTATCTCTTTTTTTCTGATAGGTTAAGAATGGATAGGTCCAGAACAAGATGGAAGCCACTTACAGATTATGGAAAAAAAAAAAAAAAACCACTAAATAAAAACTGCATCCTCCTTGGTCCAGAGAAAACTTTGACACTTTTCTTGGAGTCTAATAAATGAGTAAAGTAAATCACCACCCTTAGGTTTGAGGCTTCGACTCTGAGAGGGGGAATGAGGCATCAGCTTGTGGAAGATTGTGGGAGGCTCTGTGGTTAAGAGAGCTTTCGGAGTGAGCCAGCTTACAGCAGGGGACCATGGACAGCCATCTAACTCTCTCACGAAAGGGAAGGAGCTGGCATGTGAGCAAAAAATAACTCACTATGTGTGTTGATTGTGACCTAACTGCAGCACCACACACTCCCCTGGAGCTACTTTCTACTGGTTTTCTGTTCCATTCCAGATTCTTAACAGGGCCTGCTGGACTGGCCATCCTGCTGCCCTTAGAAAAACTGGCTGAGCTGGTGATGAGGAGATGCAGGCTGGGTCATTCTAAAGCAGCGGAGTTGAGGAGTGGTCTCAGAAGTAGGAAAGTAATCGGTTTCAGCAGGTCACTCTTAGTGCTGCTGTTAGCTTACTTGCAGCGTCCCACAGCTCTGCAAAGAATGGTGCAAAGGATCACCTCAAGTTAGGAAACTGTAGGTTTGTTCCCAGCAGAGGAGGATGTGGAAGAGCTGAGACAAAAGGTTTTCAGAGAAAAGAGATGAATTCACCAAGTGGACTAAATGAACCAGGGTGATGATAATGCAGTGCAGCATTCTGGCCAGCGGAGGCAGTTTGGAGACTGTTTATCAGCAGAGCTGCATCCAAAGCCAAAAGATAGTCCAGATTACTCAAAAGAGGAGCACATTCTAGTAATGGTCCATGAATGAGAAACACATTAAGAGAGATGCAAACATTTTTGCACCCCAAAGCAAAAAACTGTGCGTGCCCATTCATCAGCGTTACTTCAGGCATTTTCTTCAAAATTTCTGCAGGAATGAAATGTTATGACTGAAAACTGCTTTTTTTCTGGCTGAAAGCCATAACCAGTACCTTCCTCAAATAAGGTATTGAACAATAAATAAACCTTCTCTGCCTCTGTGCTGATGAAATCACACAGGTTATAACTGGATACACTGCCACAAGTTTCCAGAGAGATCTCTAAAACTGTATCCAAACATTTTGCTGTGTCTAAACACTACGCATCAGCATGCAAATGGCCATGTGCACCTCTATATTTATTTATTTAGACATTTACAAAATTGTACACATATAACAAAAGTCTCTGAGTGCATGCACCATTTCTTAAAACCAACAAACTCCAAATCAGTTTTAAGGTTTGTTGGGGGGGGGTTAATCAGTAAACTTGGCCCCAGAATAAAATGCTCAGAATCTCTGCTCCCTCTCCGTCAAAGATATGAGAAATCAAATTGACTTTCTACCATGCCCTGAAGGTCAACAGATGCAGGATGTAATATTCTTAGACTTCTATAAGGCATTTGCCTTGGTACTGCATGACATTTTGATTAAAAAACCAGAAAGATATAAAATTACCTTGACACATATTAAATGTATTAAAAGCTGGTTAACTGATAGTTCCCAAAATGTAATTATAAACAGGGAATCATCATCGAATGGGTGTGTTTCTAGAGGGTTCTTGCAGGGATCAGTTCTTGGTCTTAAACTATTCAACATTTTTCTTAATGGCCTGGAAGAAACCATAAAATCATCACTTATAAAGTTTGCAGATGACACAAAAATTTGGGGTGTGGTAAATAACGAAGAGAGCAGGTCACTGATACAGAGTGATCTGGATCACTTGGTAAGCTGGGTGCAAGTCAACAATATTTGTTTTAATATGGCTAAATGTAAACATATACATCTAGGAATAAAAAATGTAGGGCATACTTACACAATGGTGGGGGGAGAGATTCAGGGGACTTGCACACAGGTCGGCAAGACTCCAGGCAGGCAGCACTTCCATGGTCATAGTGGATTCTCCATCACTGACAAATTTTAAATCAAGATTGGATATTTTTCTAAAAGATCTGCCCCCAGGAATTACTTGGGAGAAGTTCTATGGCTTGTGTTTTACAGGAGGTTAGACTACATGATCACATTGGTCCCTTCTGGCCTTAGAATCGGATTCTAGATTCATAGGTTACATCAGACCAGAAAAGAAGTAAATTCCAGAGTTGTGGGCACTCCACTGAAGATGCCCTGGGCCCCACACATTCAAATCCCAGACCTGCACGCCCACAACAGATCCATGAGCTCAACTGTTGCA
This sequence comes from Malaclemys terrapin pileata, assembly GCF_027887155.1. Classification (NCBI taxonomy): domain Eukaryota; kingdom Metazoa; phylum Chordata; order Testudines; family Emydidae; genus Malaclemys; species Malaclemys terrapin. Next base: position 49,221,449 of record NC_071508.1, on the reverse strand, counting down.
ATGGGACAAGGTGAGATGATCTTTCAGGGAGTTAGGACACAACTATGTAGAGCTTTAAAGACCAAAAAGTCAAGATGTGGTAAGTAGGTAGGTGTGCAAAACAGAGAATTGCATCCTTAACTACTGGACTTGATTGTGTGATGTTCTGTTCCCAGATGCAAAAATTGCAGATGCTGTTTTACAGGCTTGTTTGAAAATGTGGCAATATAAGTTTAACCCAGTATTTCATGCAGAACGAAATGACATAATTTTGTACAGTTCTCCTGAATCCTATGCTATGTTTACTAGACTCAGCCAATGTTATTCATTTCTGTTTATCTATTAAAATTAATTTAAAAGATATTCTTCTGAGATGCCTCGCATCTATGATCCAGGGGAAGGACAGGAAGTTAGGAGGCCTGGATTCACTGACTTGCTGTGTGGCAAGCCACTTAGGGTATGTCTACGCAGCAAAGAAAAACCTGCAGCTGGCCCATGCCAGTCAACTCGGGCTCACGGGGCTCAGGCTGCATGGCTGTTTCATTGCTTTGCAGGCTTCTGAACTCGGGCAGGACTCTGGGCTCTAGGTCCCTGTAGGGTAGGAGCGTTCCAGGGCTCAAGCTCCAGTCTAAGGCCGGAAGTCTGCCAGAATGAAACTGGCCAGCAGCCCGAGCCGAGCAAGCCCAAGTCAGCTGGCACGGGCCAGCCACGGGTTTTTCTCTGCTGTGTAGACATACCCTTAATCTCTATGCTTCCTGTAATCATGCTCTGCATAATGACTGTAATGGAACAGCCTTCTTCATGAAGCATTTTGTTAGCTACAGATGAAAAGTATTATAAAACAATATAGTCATCCCTTAAGATGGCATTTTGACATCCCCTACACACTCACGTGCCATTTGTCTCCAGTTCCCAGGAGAGCAAGTCCAGCATTCCACATCAGCTTTCAGCCAGCTTTCAGCCAGGAATCAAATTACCAAGAACTTTGCCACACTGTTCCCATCAGCCCCTATTGCTGCAGCTTCCATAAACTTTGTAAGTTAAAAGGACAGTGAAAGATCAATGTGTGATGAAACTGGGAACCCGGTTTAGAGATATAACTAAGGAAAAAATGAGACAATTCCCACGTGCACCAAAGATCTTTATTACTGCTCCTGTGTATTCCAAATGATCTGTAGATGCCTTAAAACGGATTTCTGAAAGCTTTAATTCCATACATTTTAGAAATATTAACAATGCTAAAGTTCCCAGAATTAAAAAGCAACTTGAACCTCAAAGTGACTGACCAAGGAGACTACAGGTTTGACAAAGCAAAACAACTATAAGCAATCAATAAAGTCTAAATGAATGAAAGTCAGCTAATTCATAAGCAACACATTTTCACCCATCAGAAAAAACAAACAAATGTACAACTGGTGCCCACAAACAAACATTACGTCACCACATAGCCCAACTGGCATGAGTACAAACATTGATTTAGCAGGGAAGTACTGTGTCTCCAGGACTGACCCCACCAAGGCAATACAAAAACCATTTACTCAAAGCAAAATAAGTGATATTCTGCTATTTTATGGAAGAACAGTCTTCAAGCTAAGGCACTGGACTGGGACTCATGAGATCTGGGTCCAATATCAAGCTCTCCCACAGACTTGCTGTGTGCCTTGGAAGAATCATTTAATTTTCTAAGTTCCCAATCTGCTTTCATGTTGTATCCCTTTTCTCCCTCCCTTTGTCTGTCCTGTCCAGTTCGAATGCAAGACCATCAGGGTGGGCCACCTTAATGTGTCTCAAATTGATTACCCCAAAATTGAGAAACCCAAAAATCACTAGTCACTTTGGAAAATTAGGCCATATCAGTCATAGTATTATGCCATACTAAGGCAAACACTTCAGCAGGGTAAACATCACAGGAAAAATATTATAAGATGATGATTCAGTTGAAAATACAGGTCATGCCAATGCTGAATGTATATTCCATGATCTGACAATTCTCCGTCAAGCTTCACTGTTTTAACTAGCACTTTCACTTCCAAAATATTGCATAGCTATATTGTTCACTTGTCACAGAGATTCAATAACATCAAAAGGTATTTTATGGAACCCAGCAGCAGATAAGAACCAGCATTAGCTGCAGTCATAACTCTCTAGGATATGACAGACCTTATCAAGCAGATCAATGCAAAGTAATGTGCAATTGTTTTTTATTTTTATTACAAATCACTTTACACTTGTCAACAGACCAATCTCATTATATCTCAATGAGTTATAGCCAATGATGTTGTGCACAGAGATGTCTGCCTGTGATGAATATTATCATGTAGCGTTCAATAGCACCTGAAGTCCGCCATCTTTTCTAGAATGTGTGAATAGGGAGTGTATAATATTGCCAAAAATAATTTTTAAGTTAAGCAAAAGCTGTTCCACAATTTCCAGAGTTCTCTTTGCTGTATTAATACTCCTCCAAACCTCACTTTATATTGGTCTGCGTTTCACTCTACTCATTTTTACTTAGGCATTAGTGTTAGGCTAGAATTTCTTCTTTTCCCACCCCGATAAGTTAAATCCTACAAGGGCTTATTAAAATATATATAACAAACTCAAAGTACCACAAGAGGTTATTACTGACCACATATTTCTGCTCAATTTTCCATTTTGTCACCTCATCCTCCCACCATCCCCCACCCCATTTGTCTCATTTGTTCACTTGTTGTCTCCTCTCACACTCCTAGACAGAAATCTCACTGGGGGATGGATTATCTTCTTTGTTATTTGTCTATACAGTCCCTAGTAACAATGGGGCCTCGATGACTGAAAAAACTACCAAAGGAAATGGTGGCTTCTCCATCTCTTGATATCTTTTAATCAAGACTGGATGCCTTTCTGGAGGAAGAGTATTAGCCAAGCACAAATTATTGAGCTCAATACAGGGGTAACTGGGTGACATTCCATGGCCTGTGTTACACAAGAGGACAGACTACATGATGTAATGGCCCCTTCTGACATTAAAATCTATGAATCCTTTATTAAGGATGCTACCGTATTACAAACAACAAATAACAATCATGACAGCAAGCAACATGCATAAGCACAAAGACTGTTATAGTGTAACTTCTCATTGCATGGACAGGCAGTGCAGACTAGACAACTGGGCATGGGAGTAGAAACCTGGAAGTTCTGTGTTGCAATCCCATCTATGCAAGTGACTAGCTGGGTGGCATAAGTCAAACATTTAGCCTCTGCCTCAGTCTCCCCATCTATAAAATGGGGATAATAATAGCTATCTCCCTATCTCACAGAGTGTTTGTGAGGATAAATATCATGTTACAGAGATCCCCTTTCCTATGCACAAACTCATTATAACATACCCTTCCCACTGTTACCGAAAAGCAGCATCGCTGATGTTATTACATTAATAGCCAGACCCGGCTCCCTTTGAACCCGAAGACATCAGGGAGAGCGAGATCAGCTCATAAGCTAAAACACTGCATTACGTAATAATCACATAAGAAAAGAACATTTGAATATGATGACTGGACTGGTTGAAAGTATAAGAAATTCAGAAATGGTGATGCACCTCTTCATTACTCCCAACTATTGCATTACATATGGGAAGTAAGAACATAGTTTTCTACCAGATGACTTTAGAACAGCAAATGACCTTACCAGATAAGATGCTTAATGCAAAAGGACAGCCATACAACAAGTTTTCAGCATTAAAAACCCTAATTTTCCACTGTTTTTTTAGTTTAAGACCTGCCAATAATTTTGTTACTTTGATTTGACCAATCTCTAATATTTTATATAGTCTTCCAAATCTCAAAATCACACTCCCTTTGCCCTAAAACCTTAACTATTGTGCATTAGAAAGAATGTCAGGGACTTCATTCAGTTTCAAAGTGTTTGATTGTCACCAACTGGCATTGTGCATTTGTCACATTCATTCAATTAACTGCAATTTATAGTCTGCCTACTTCATATTTGAAAAAGTGTCTTGTTGAAACTTTGTTCTATAATGTAGTAAAGTAATTTCACTTGTACTGCATCTAACCCCTTTCAATCATCCTATAGGTATAAGAGTTCAAAACGGATGTTACAACCAAAGAGGGCAGCATTTCACAACACGCACCACCAACAGGGCCAGGATAGCAGGCACAAGATTCCTGGGTGATATCTTTTATCAACCCACAACATGTCACATGCGTGTGTGTGTGTGTGACAGGAGAGGGAGGGGTAAATAATTCTTATGGAAGGATTTGGGAGTATCCTCCTTCTGGAAAACTCTGTCATTTGAGAAAGGAGCATGAAAGGATGATGTAAGGCACTAGGCAGAACTACCAACTCAAGAAGATGAATAACGAACCTTTTCACCAGCAGAGGAATTTCAATCCCTTTCTTCATAGCTTTATTTTATTGATTCAAATTAAGGATCCTAAACAAACCCAAGCCACTCAGAACAGCAGGTCCCAATTGCCAGAAAAATATTGTCATTAAAAACAAAAGCAAATAACTTCCTATCAAAAGAAAACACTCCACTGCACACACAATTCTCCCCTTGGGGAGAGAGAACAAACCACATGTGGCAGGTGTTAGTCAGATCACGTAATGCGCTACTGGAAGACACTCAGATACTACAGTGATGAGGGCAGTATAAGAATCTATACAGAACAGCTTTCCAAATTCTTCGCCAGCTGGGAGGAAAAAGTAAGTACCTTTACCCATAGGCAGCCCCAGCCACTTTTCCTCTACCTTTATAGTCCCACACTCAATCTCACGTGACAGCTGGTTAACCCCTCCAGCACTGGGACTGGTGGCGTACACTTTTACATTGTCGTAGATGGTTTTGTGACTACAACACAGGACTAAGAGTCAGGAGACCTGGGTTTTACTCCTAATAACACCTTTTAAATGTCACCCAACCTTCCAGAGACTTGGTTATTTCCCTTTCTGCAAAACAGACAGGGAATTAACCACCCTCGCTGGGAAGTTGTAAAGTTTGGATTTATTCACCTAAAGCACTTTGAGGTCTTCTGCTGAGAGGCAATACGTCAGAGCAAAGTACTGCTCAGTAACACAGTAGTTATTATCTTGTACATTCCACAGACAAAGGTTTACTTTTCAGAATATCTTTAGGATGCAGGGACAGAAGTCCAGCCTAGAAAGCATGTGTCAGCTGAAAAATGGCTCACCAGTAAAAAGAGAGCTGTGGTCAGCAAGGTCTTGGCCAGAATGAATTAGGTTTATAATGAGAAGGCAAAACAAGTTCACATAAGCAGAAAAGGAAACAAAAACTCCCCAGCTTGACATTCAGCCCACTGCTATAATCCTTTCCCAAGACATTCTCCCTCCACCCCCTCCCAAGCAGCCAGTTACCACTGGGGGCAAAGGGAGGAGCTGAGACCAGGGTAACTCTTTGTTTCCAAGAACCAGAGAGTGCTCTTGTGCCCTGTCATGGCACTATTTAGTAATATAAAGAGAGAGGTGTTAATTAATACACAACTGTTTAGGGTTTGGGAAAGACTCCTTGCATCCTTTCCCACACACACAAAAAATGAAAATAAATCATGCACCCATTTTTTCCATAACTCAAGGAGAGACATGTGGCTAACATGCTAGCCCACACAGACATCCCCCAAGGTAATGGTCTGTGGATTGTGTGTAAGGGGGAGGCACTAATTGGGCATTGGTGTGCATACACTGCTCCTGCTCAGAGGAACGGTACAGGTTGCCTCACCAGACTGTGCCTTGTGTAGGAAGCTGAATTGCTGAAGCAGAGAACACACGCGGCTGGCTAGTCTGCTCTCACCCACGCAGAGCAGGATTTAGCCCATATTTGCACGCAACATATGAAATAGAGACATAACATTTTGGCATTCAATTTCATTAAGCCAATGGTGTGCTCAGTACCATACAAAGAGCACATTTGAGCCTTCCATGGAGGAAAAGATCTGCAATGAAAACTCTGTTAGAAAGAGATGTCCCTAAAGGCAGCTGTGGCCTCATCAATATTGGCTACTGGGTCTGAAATAATATAAACTACACTTTGCCTCTTGGCAAGGTAATTTTTCTAAAAAGTCTTCTTAAGAAAGGAAAGGGAAAACAAGACTGTGAATCTCCCCCTTAACGGCAGTTAAAGCAAACTCTAGTATTTGTGTAAATCTAGGCTCTAGTATGTCAAAGCTATATGCCCAACATACAATTAACCTCTATTGTGAGCTCCTTAAATGACTGCATCTTGTTTAAGGTAGCCCTTACCCAAAAGCAGTCCCTTCTGCAAAGGAATCTTTGGCTAAAATAGGGCAGCTGAAGAGCTAAAGATAGGTTCCCCTTAACAGCGGAGGCTTTACTGGCACTAAACAAAAGCCACAGAAGCAGTGCTTGAACCTGATGGAGCTTCTCAGTATTACAAGGCTTGCAAGGCATCCCTTATGGGCTGCTTCACTGGTAGGACTGCTTCTGAGACTTAATGCAAAGCAAAACTGAAAAGGACCTCTAGTGGGCTGAAACTATACTGCTTAGACTTCAGAGGCCAGTTTCATCACTAGCATAACTCCACTTAGGGCTTGTCTACACTTAAAACACTGCAGTTGCACTACTGCAGCCGCACAGCTGTAGCACTTCAGTGAAGACTCTACCTACGCTGATGGGAGAGGTTCTCCCATCAACATATGTAATTCATCCTGAGAGGTGGTAGCTAGGTCAACGGGAGAATTCTCCCATCCACCGAGCACTGTGTACGCTGGAGGATAGGTCAGTTTAGCTGCGTTGCTCAGGGTGTGGATTTTTTAGGTCGACGTAAGGCAGCTTACATCAACCTAATTATGTCAGTGTACACACTACAGCCTAGTCCCGCCAGTGTAGGTACCATACTAACCAACGTAATAACTCCACCTCCATAAGAGACGTAGGGCTTATGTCAGTGTAGTTAGGGTGACGCCGTGTCTATGCAAACATTGCATTACTAATATCAGCTCTTGGCTGTCTTGTCAAGAAAGCTGGGCAGCTAGAGCCTGGCTGCCCCGGCTTCTGCTCCCAGCTGCCTGGCTCTCCACTCCCAGAAGCAAAAAACTCGGGCGGCCACCCACCACTCCTGGCACAGCCCTGTCTCTCAGCCCCCCACACTGCCCCTCTTCAATCGGTAGAAGCACTCCTGGTGAGGATGCAGATCACCGACAGAAGGAGGGTAGTGTGGGCATGAGCCACTGCAGCAATTACTGCGGTGGCTGTAAGTCAACCTAACATAGTTAGTAGGTTAAGTGAGTTAAGTAGGTAGTGTAGACATGCCCTGAGCAATGTAGTTATACAGAATTAATTTCCTAGTGTAGGGTAGGCCTTACTTATCTGCATTTGCACTAGACCTATTACATTACTTAGAAGCAAATTGTCATGGTCTTATCCAGTGGTGACAGAGAAAGAAGATACCTGTGCAAGTACTGCAGACAACTACTGGAGATTTCCATTTGCTTCCAGTGACACAAGTTATTGCCTTGATCCAAATCCTAGCAGAGATGAATCCCCACTTGATTTAAAGGCATTTATTGGACTAAGAGAGTATGATTCAGTTTTGCTATGTGGATCAGTAACATGCAAAAAAAGGCCTCACAAAATAATTTTATGTGGGCTAACTGGTGTGACGCTAAGGGACGTCCAAGGAAGTTCTGATTCAGTAATGCATTTGGCTTCAGGATTTAATGCTTCTGAAGCTGTTTTCATAGGGGTTGATTGTGTATTGTTCCTCTGAGACTTCTTAGCGCTGCAGTGAGATTTGCATAGGAGGCAGAAATAGCATTGTAACTGCACTGCTGAGGTACTCCCTCTGGGTGAAGGAGCTGGGAATTCTTTAGTTGTATCAAGAATTTCTTCATCCAAACTCAACTGAAGTGTAATTTCATTTGATAGGTACATGACTCTCAGGGGCTGGGTGCTGGGACGGACGCCGAGCCCTGAGCAGGGGGCGGGGCTTGGCTGATCAAGGGGCCCATAAAAGCGGCCGCCCAGCCAGGCAGCGGTACAGCTGCGAGCAGCGGCAGCCAACAGGGCGGCTAACAGGGGAGTTTGAGAGGGAGTGTGCAGGGGGAGGTAAAGGGGGAGGCAGGAGGGCGGGGTGTGCCGTGTGCTCCGTGTCCCCAGGTGCTGTGGGCAAAGACCGCAGCAGCCATGAGCCAAGCAGCAGCAGCAGACAGAATGCAGATGGCTGCATGCGGAAGCTGCGGTATGTATATAGTCCTAGCAGGAGACCCGGAACAAAGGTATGTGTGTATGAAGTGTCGCCTCATAGTGTTACTGGAGGAAAAGATTAAGGGGCTGGAGATGCAGGTAGTGACCCTGGTGGAGTTTAGGCGGGGGTTTGAGCAGCTGATGGAGGATGGGCAAGGCGGGGCTGAAGGGGAAGGCTCTAGGGTGCAGGAGGAGGCAGTAGTAGATGACAGCGAGAGGGGAATGGAAGGAGGAGATCCAGGGAAGTGGAAGCATGTGACTGTGAGAAGTAAGCCAAGGAAAAGGAGGGCCAGTGAGGGGGGAATAGAACTCAGGAATAGGTTTGAGTGTTTGGAGAACGAGGTAGAGGGGCAGCAGGTGGTGACTGAAGGTGGGAGGGTGAGGAAGAAGAGAAGAGCTGCTAGTCCGAGAGAGAGGGGGGAGGAGTTGATGGAGACAGCACCAATTATGGGCCACCAGAGGATACAGGAAGGCATAAGGGGGAGCATAAGGGAAGATAGGAGCAGACACAGGTCAGGACTAGAGGGATCGGAGACTAGATTACTAGATCGCACTGTTGCCAGGCGACGGCAGGTGTATGTAATTGGAGACTCTTTACTGAGGAGACTGGACAGGCCTGTGACCAGGGCGGACCCGGAGAACAGAAGGGTGTGCTGTCTACCGGGTGCAAAGATACGCGATGTGGACCTGCGGTTGAAAAGGATCCTAAAAGGAGCAGGTAAGAACCCCTTGATAATCCTTCATGTAGGAACGAATGACACGGCTAGGTTCTCGTTAGAGAGAGTCAAGGGAGATTATGCCAGGCTGGGGAAGACTCTCAAGGAGATAGAGGCTCAGGTTATCTTTAGTGGGATTCTGCCTGTTCCGAGGGAAGGGCAGCAAAGGGCTGATAGGATTGTGAGGATAAATAGTTGGCTAAGGGAGTGGTGCTATAAGGAGGGCTTTGGGATGTATGGCCACTGGGAGGCTTTCGGGGACAGACACCTGTTCTCGCGGGATGGGCTTCACCTGAGTAGGGAAGGAAATAGACTTCTGGGAGGGAGGCTGGCTCATCTTATCAAAAGAGCTTTAAACTAGGAAGTTTGGGGAGATGGTTGGGAGATGCACAGTTAATCTCCACGCCAGTTTCCGGTATTGGAAAGCTGAGTGTAATAAGAGGAGACATAGCCGGGGAGATGAGATTGGACATAGGAGGGACAGGGGGGACGAACACAAAGAGGCCTGCAACATACAGTGCTAGTAATGGGAGACAGGCTAAACGACATACATTAGGCTGTTTGTACACCAATGCGAGAAGCCTAGGTAATAAAATGGAGGAATTGGAGCTCTTGGTCCGAGAATTGAAACCGGATATCGTAGGAATAACTGAAACGTGGTGGAATGGCAGTCACGACTGGAACACAGGTATGGAGGGGTATGCGCTGTTTAGGAAAGACCGGGATAAAGGTAAAGGTGGGGGGGTGGCATTGTATGTCAATAGTGAAATAAGCTGTAAAGAAATAATAGTGGATGGAATAGATAATACAGAGTCCGTCTGGGCGATACTCAAGCTGGGTAAAAGTACTACTAGAGCCTCTCCGGGGATAGTGCTTGGGGTGTGCTATAGACCGCCGGGATCAACCCAGGATATGGATAAGGAATTGTTTAATGTATTAAGGGAGGTAAATACTAATAGAAACTGTGTAATTATGGGGGACTTTAACTTCCCGGATATAGATTGGGGAACAAACGCTAGTAGCAATAATAGGGCTCAGATGTTCCTAGATGTGCTTGCGGATCAATTCCTTTATCAAGTGGTAGCTGAGCCGACGAGGGGGGAGGCCATTTTAGATTTGATTCTGGTAAGTAGTGAGGACCTTGTTGAGGAAGTGGTAGTGGGGGACAACTTGGGCTCCAGTGATCATGAGCTAATTCGCTTTAAACTAAATGGAAAGAGTACCAGAATTAAGTCAAAGACTAGGGTTTATAATTTTAAAAAGGCCAATTTTAACAAATTAAGGGGACTGGTAAGGGAAGTGGATTGGGCAAACGTATTAAGGGACCTAAAGGCAGAAGAAGCCTGGGATTACTTTAAGTTAAAGATGCAAGAGCTGTCAGAGGCCTGTATCCCCAAAAAGGGAAAAAGATTACTAAGCAAGAGACTTAGACCGAGCTGGATGAGCGACCGGCTGAAAGGGGCGATTAGGAAAAAACAGAAAGCGTACAAAGAGTGGAAGAGGGGAGGGATCAGTAAGGAAACTTACCTTAGCGAAGTCAGAGAATGTAGAGATAGAGTGAGAAAGGCCAAAGGCCAGGAAGAGTTGGACTTAGCGAGGGGAATTAAAAGTAATAGTAAGAGGTTTTACAGCCATATAAATAGGAAGAAAGCAAAGAAAGAAGAAGTAGGACCGCTGAAGACTATAGCCGGAGAGGAGATTAAAGATAATCTAGGCATGGCGCAATATCTCAATGAATATTTTGCATCGGTGTTTAATGAGGCCAATGAAGGTATTAGGGATACTAGCACCGTTACAGAGGGGCATACGGGATGGGGGATTACCGCATCCGAGGTAGAAACAAAACTAGAACGCCTTAATGGGACTAAGTCGGGTGGACCGGACGATCTTCATCCGAGAATATTGAAGGAATTGGCGCGGGAAATAGCAGGCCCATTAGCGACTATATTTAATGAATCTGTAAACTCGGGGGTAGTCCCGTTAGACTGGAGAATAGCCAATGTGGTTCCTATTTTCAAGAAAGGGAAAAAAAGTGACCCGGATAACTATAGGCCTGTTAGTTTAACATCAGTAGTGTGCAAGGTGCTGGAGAAGATTCTGAAAGAGAAACTAGTTGAGGACCTTGAAGTTAATGGCAAATGCGATAAATTACAGCATGGTTTTACGAAGGGCAGATCGTGCCAAACGAATCTGATCTCCTTCTTTGAGAAAGTAACGGACTTATTAGATAAGGGAAATGCGGTGGACCTAATATACCTGGATTTCAGTAAAGCGTTTGATACAGTACCCCATGAGGAACTATTGGTTAAAATGAAAAACATGGGGATCGATATGAAAATCCAGAGGTGGATAGGGAATTGGTTAATGGGGAGAATGCAGCGGGTCGTATTAAAGGGTGAATTGTCGGGTTGGAGGGAGGTTACTAGTGGAGTGCCTCAAGGTTCGGTTTTGGGACCCATCTTATTTAATCTATTTATAACTGACCTCGGGACCGATTGCAAGAGTGGGCTGATAAAGTTTGCGGATGATACGAAGGTGGGAGGAGTTGCAAACTCGGAGGAGGATAGGGATACTCTGCAGGGAGACTTGAATGAGCTTGTGAATTGGAGTATCAGAAATAGGATGAAATTTAATAGTAAAAAGTGTAAGGTGATGCACTTGGGGACGAATAATAACAATTTTAGTTACAAGATGGGGACGCATTGGTTAGAAGTAACGGAAGAGGAGAAGGACCTAGGGGTCCTTGTGGACCGCAGGATGACTATGAGTCGACAATGTGACGTGGCGGTGAAAAAAGCCAATGCGGTCTTGGGATGTATTAGGCGAGGTATATCTAGTAGAGATAGGGAGGTCCTGCTTCCGTTGTATAAGGCGCTGGTGAGACCTCATTTGGAGTACTGTGTGCAGTTCTGGTCTCCAATGTTTAAAAAAGATGAACTCAAACTGGAACGGGTGCAGAGAAGGGCGACTAAGATGATCAGAGGAATGGAAAACCTGTCGTATGAAAAGAGATTAGAGGAGCTTGGGTTGTTTAGTCTGACAAAGCGAAGGCTGAGGGGGGATATGATTGCTATCTTTAAATATATCAGAGGGGTTAATACAAGGGAGGGAGAGGAATTATTCCAGTTTAGTACTAATGTGGACACGAGAACGAATGGATACAAACTGGCCGGGGGGAAGTTTAGGCTTGAAATTAGACGAAGGTTTCTGACCATCAGAGGGGTGAAATATTGGAACGGCCTTCCGAGGGAAACGGTGGGGGCGACGGACCTGTCTGGTTTTAAGATTAAGTTGGATGAGTTTATGGAGGGAATGGTTTAATGATAAAACATAGTAGCCAAGGAAAACCAGGCAATGGTACATGAACAGCATAATGGCCAACAAGGGTCAGGCTAGAGACTCTTGCCTATATGCTCGGGGTATTACTGATCGCCATATTTGGGGTCGGGAAGGAATTTTCCTCCAGGGTAGATTGGCTGAGCCTCTGGAGGTTTTTCGCCTTCCTCCGCAGCATGGGGCAGGGATCACTAGCAGGAGGGTCTCAGCCGATTGAAGTCACTAAAACACAGGATTGGGGACTTCAACGGTAGAGTCCAGGGAAGGGTCTTGCGGCCTGCAGCATGCAGGGGGTCAGACCAGATGATCATAATGGTCCCTTCTGACCTTAATGTCTATGAGTCTATGAGTCTATGAAAAATAGATTAGTGAATTTATTCAGGAGAATACTTAGATAATAAAACAGCTCAGATTAAAGGAGCTTATTTATCTGCCATCCTAGTTAATCAGGAAATCACTTGTTTTGAACTGAAGATGATGATTCACCTTCTGTAAGTCTAATAAAGGCTTTTCTCTCTCACTTTTGCTATATTTAGGATTGCCTCCAAGTCAGGTGAGTTCTATTCTTTCATAGAGTAGCCTAATTTACATCTCTAGCTTTCCAGGACAGGGCTCAGTTCTCTTGAAACAGATGAGCAGTAACTTCTAAATTCACATTGATCGATGTGCAATTCCCCTCTGACTGATGTAAACACGTTGAGGGAGACCACAAATGACAGCTAACACGGTTACACAAGGTGAGAGGTTGCAGTTGCTTGTGTTTATAAGGCATTGTCTATTTTGAAGATGCCTGTTACAGCAGTGACTGTTGCGGCATTGAGCATTTTGCTGGCGCGGAGGCTGTGGTGACAAAAATCGTTGTCTAGAACAGTGCTGTGCTCATTAGCTGCAGAGAGCACAGCTGGCACTGGGAACTCAGGCATGAGGTTTGGATCAGATGCGTACTTGATGTGGAGAGCAATATTGATGTTGCGGTCAGTAACAGAGGCATTGCTACAACTGAAATTTGTGCCTGAAAAGTCACTCAGCATAAGTATCAATATAGGAAGCAAAGTAGGTTTTTAGCCAATCACTAGGGGTGTAATACAAAGTTGTCTGGATGCAATGGGAGACTTTCTATTGACTTTAATGTGCTTTGGACCAGAGCTTACTGTACAAGGGGCACTGCTGACAGCAGAATAATCATTCTTCTTGAAAGAGCACAAGCAACCTCTCATTCACTGCAGGGAGAAGGTCACATAATGGAGGAACACATATTAGAGAAGGAGTAAAATTTTCAAAAGGTATTTAGGTGCCTAAGATGCAGATAGATGCATAATGGGATTTTCAGAAGTGCTTAGGTGCTTGAAATCAATGAGAGTTAGGTACCTAGGTACTTTTGAAATGGTCACTAGGCACCTATCTGCATCTTCAGGTGCCTAAATACCTTTGAAAATTTAGCCTTATGTGATTGAGGATCTTAAATCGCATTGATTTTAAATAAGACTTAGGTTCCTAAGTGCCTAAAAGTCACTTTTAAAAATGGAAGCAAGTTCCTAAGTCACTTAGTCTCTTTTGAAAATTTTGCCCCAGATCCTTAGAGGGTAGAAGTCAGCATAGCTCCACTTAAATCAATTTCAAAAGTGTTTTCTCAATTAGTCAGAATAACCTGATGTTAGACAGTGTGGTTGTCAAAACTATTTATTTGTTTCAGTGTTTGTTGGTGATAAATATCCGCTACATGAAGATTCACATAGCTGATATTCATTGCCAACAAACACTGAAACAAACTGATGGTTTTGACAATCGCTACTCTTTAAAACCAGGTTATTCTGACTAATGTCTTGCTTCCCCCACTTCAGTGTCAGCATTAATGGAGGAACCACTTTTCTCATGAACCCTACAGTTAGAGATCAGTGCTTTTATTCCACCTGAAAATAAAGATAATACACTTTCAAATAGTGCACTGCCTTGGTTATAGCTCTAATAATTCTCAAGACAGAAGCCTCCAAAACCAGGTTAGAGTTTAAGTGGGGTTAAAAAAGTTAAGGTAGTTGTCAGATTTGTGCAACTTTAATGTGATGCATACCTCATGAATCGTGAGTGCTAGGGATGAACACCATCTGCCACAAGAATGCAAAAATGCTTTGGTATCCAGTAGTCCATTGCATTCCACTCATTTCTAGCACAACAGTTTGCAATATATCAGACATTAACATAGACACTCTTCTCTCACACCAATAGCATTATTTGGTACCATGCTTTATGGCACCAATCCAGCAAAGCACTTAAGCATATGTTGAACTTTAAGCAATGAGTAGTCCCATTGAAATCAGTGAGACCATAGTACTCATATGCTTAAAGTTAAACACCTTTGCTTCCCTGGACCAAAGCAGGTGAGCCCAATCCAGGTAGTTAAAGAGGGCTGAGCTACACCTGGACCTATAAAGGGCTGCTAATGGGCAGCTGAGGGAGGAAGGGCTGAGACAGGCTGTACCATGGAAGAAACATGCCCACATTGGAGAGGAGTTAGCTCCTCTGGTGGGTCCCTGGAGCAAGGGACCAGGGGCTCAGAGGAGCAGCCCTGGGGCAGTTGCTCCAAGAAGGGAGCAGAACTGACTGAGACTGGGAAGCTGCCAGGAGCTGGAGTGCCAGAGACCTCTGGGAAGGGTGGCCCTGAAGCCTGGGGTCAAGGATGGAGTTAAAAGGCTGGTTTTTGTTTGTTTGCTAACCTCTGTTAAGGTAATACACCTCTGTGCAAAAGATTGGGTGTGGCAGGGCAAGCTTTGGAGCCAGGGGGAAGCTCAGCCTGGTGACATACGCTGCAGCAGCAAATTCCACAGGCTGCTTACATGTTACTAAAAAGAATATTTCCTGTTATCCATTTTTAATGGGTTGCTTTTTAATTTATCTAGTTTTCTCCTGTCCTTGCATTATTGGACAGAGCAGCAATGAAAGTGCCATCATCAGATCAACCATTATTTTACATACAAGTACCTCTATCACATTGCCTTACTTATATATTTTGCAAGCAAAGGGCCCAATCCTGCATACCTGACACATGTGAATAGTCCCATTTTCTTTAATTTCACATGATGACGTAGGGTCTGCAGGATCAGACCTAAATCATATTCATTTTCTTTCATCTTGTCTCACAGGGACAGTCCCCCTCATTGTAATACATTTTTGCCAATCTTGTCTGGATATTTTCTATTTTGCTGTCTATGAGATGGCTCACCAAAACCAAACAATACAGCCTGCCATCTCATTTTCTGGGATGTTTTTTAATACAAATTTTTATTAGTTTTTATATGGTGTAATAAAGCAGATCAAGAAAAAACAAGCACATGCAGAGCTAGTATTAAGAGGAAATGCAAAAAAAATTAGTCTATTTGTAGACATGAGTACAAAGCTATATTATTTGCTATTTCATCTACCACATCTCATTGCAAAGATGTCTTCATAAAGCATAAAATGAAGATAATACTTCCCCTGTCCCCTCTGGGAGTGTTGTGAAAACAAATGGATAAACTTGAGAGTCACTCAGAAGTTATAGTAATGAGGGATCACATAAATACCTAGATTTACGGAGGGATAGAATTCAAACTCCATTAATATTTAGCAGTAGATTAAAGAGGAAATATTTTACCTTTTTAGGCTTCCAACCTTAAAAACAACTAAATCCCATTCCACCAGGTTTTCCTGATGCCTGCAATATAATTTTTAACTGTCCTTTTTATAATAGTCTAAGAAAATCATTTTGGAGTCCATATGTGAGCACAAAATAGTATAGACAGTGTGGTCCTGCTAGCATGCACTAGTATAACTGCAAAGATGACTCATCCAGAATCTCTGTCTAGATTGAGTTCAGTCTTAAATACTTATATGGCCTCCATTATCACAGTATCTGAACACCTTCCCAGTCTTTAATGTATTTCTCCTCACATTGCCCTCCTGATGTAAATAAATACTATAATTTTATAGTACATTTAATATTTGATATAATAATTTTCTACATTTTACAGACGGGGAACCACGGCACAGCGTCTTGCCCAAGATCACACTGAAGTATGTGCAGGACCAGATTTACAGGCAGGTGACCCAGGAGATCGCCTGGGATGCCGAATTCAAGGAGCTGTTTTTGTTGTTCGCGACAAAAGGGAAAATAGAATGCTTGAAGTAAAATGTTTCAGGTATTCGTATGTTGATTCATTTTTCACTAACCTCCTAGAATGTTTTGGATCTTTATAGAATCTCGTGGAACATTCCAGACTTTCTGAGGACTACATTTTTCTCAAATCTCCTACAATGTTGTTAGCCATGTCCTCACAGGTATAAAAGGGGCAGGGCATCGCCAGTCAGTCAGTGAGATATAAGAACAAAGTGGAAAGCCCAGCTACGATATTATGAACCTTGCTTTACTGTGTAATTGTGAAAGTGTACTTGTGTTTTAAGACTTGAAGGCTGTAAGTAGCAACTAATAAAGGACATATTTAATATGATGCCAGAGATATCTATCGAACCCCTATCTATGCAACAATATTAAAGAACTACTGTTACTTCTTTTACCACGCTTAAAACGTAATGTTTGATGACTTTCTAAGTCTGTGGAACATAGACTTTTGCTCTCCCTAATACTGTCTGTTTCCCCCCCATAGAAAATAAAAGATGTCCCCAAAGAAGCCTTCAGGAGCTCAGTATAGGAAGCAAAAAGCTCAGTTGCAATCTAGTTTGCAGAAAGGGGTAAATTTGATGGGAAAATATCTAAAACAGGACTAGGGTTAATATTCCAATGCTGTCACCTTCTATAACACTATTTAACACTGGTCCACCCAATGTTGATGCACAATTTAATTTCTTGATGTCATTACATTTCAGTTATTCTTAAAATTAAAAAGTTTCTATAAGCTTAGAGGAAATGTATTTTTGTAATTTGCTTACATATGGCATGAGTAAGTACAGATTTACAGATCCTAGCATGCAAATTTATTGTCTTATATGACAGGGATAAATCATGCATGCAAATCATGCCTCAAAGTTGTGAAATGGGCTACAAATGCAATAAAAAATAAGATACTCAAAAGTTTAACAAATGGAGGGGGGACACCAAGACACTCCTTGTCTGGGGTGCCATTTGGTCTAGAGCCAGCCCTGAGTATGTGGCCAAGCAAGTAATTGAAGCACGGTCTCCCAATTCCCAGGCTAATTCCCTAACCACCAGATTATCCTTCCTCACTAACTAATGAAGATCCCACTGCCTGGGAAAACTCCTTGCCTGGGGGAACCACAAGGAGCCTCATCAGTAGGTTTTCCTCAAAGTATAATTTCTATGGCCTTGATAGAAAACTGCCAGAGGCCTCTCACCAAAGATGACCCTGCAACTTGGAAACTGCAGCCAAAATCTTCTACCACTCTGCACGGAACACCACCAGACTCTCTTCTCTCCAAGGACGAGGCTACACCTCACCCAGAGGGCTAATCCCTTGAACTTCTCACTTACTGGAGAGTTACCCCCTTTCTATCATCTGATGAGCTGAGCAGTTTATGTATATTGGTGCTTTTGCAGCAGCAAGCATCTAAAATAAGCCAGATACTCTTATTGTATACTAAGTTTTCAGAGAAGCAGGAGTACTCTTGATGGAAAGAAGTCTATTCCCATACTTTTTGAAGATTATCACTGTACAGCTTGATCTGAAAACATCTCTGTGCATCACTATTAACAGTGAGGAAGATCAAATTAAAAACATGTTTTGCCTAGAATAAAGTGGATATTTAAGTATTTGCTTGCATCTTCTGGCTGCTTTTTGGATCTCTTACCTGTTTGTGCCACTACATGTGTCCAGCCACTCCAGACTGCTCCAATCTTTTCACCCGAGAAATAATGAGCATCTATTTTCTGGGGCTCAACAAGAAAAGTCTCTTTACTCACTAGCTGCCCATGTTTGTTGCTACCCCAAACACACAATTCTCCTTCATCTGAAATAAATACAAAAGTAAAGAAATTAGAGAGAAGCTACTTCTGTGAAATATCAACAGACCAAAAAAAATTCAAAGGGAGGGTAATACATTAATTCAGTTTCAATTTTCCTTATATATTTTCCCCACTATTTATACTCCCCTACAAACAAAAACACACCCTGGAATGTAAAGAAAAAAAGAAGCCATAAGGACCCTCAACACATTTTCCTTTCCCAAGGCAGAACTAATAACTCCTCTCATGCCTGACTCCACTACAAAGACACTGACTACCACTGAAATAGATTGATGGATAATTACTATTTTTCTCTATTTGTTTAATTAAAAAAATGCATATACACACACCCCAAAATCACAATGCAAGCTAGGGTGTGAATCTGACCCACTTTACCCTGCCACTGAATAACTGTCCACGTGGACCTTGCTGACATGCATTAACAATTCGTTAATGTGCTTTGAGCTAGTCTTCTTTGAAATGGGACTAATCAAAGCACATTAACGAACTGTTAAGAGAAACAATGAATGCCAAAACAGACTTTTTTAGGTTTTCTAAAGCCTAAGGACTCCGTCATTTTTTCAATTAAAAAAGAGGCAGGAGAGGGGAGAAAATCAAGTAATTGACGCTTTTATTTGCCGGGAATTCTTCCCCAGAAAAAATGAAATACACTTTCTCAGGGGAAAAGAAGATGACAGGAATAGCTAATTTCAAGCAAAGAAAAAAAGTTACGTTTTTCTAAGGCCATAACCAACATAACATTTGCGTGGCTTACAATTTACTAAGGATGCTACAACAATCTATCTACCGTTAGCCCTTTTGTACATGTTAATGTGATCCCTGTAATGTACACACAACCCAAGGCGGTACAGCATATGCCTATAGACCATATAGTTGCTACTATGTTGGATGTAAGTAGTAAGCTGGGCACTGAAGGAGTGAATTAACAGTTTCATCGTCCTTTTTTTAAAATGTGCCATGTGTTTTTGTAACAACCCTTTCTACAGTTCTGTAAAACTTTCAAACTAATGGTGTTCCAAGTATCACCAGTAGGTGGCAGGCGAGACTAAGAAGAAATGAAATATACAATAAA
Organism: Malaclemys terrapin pileata; assembly: GCF_027887155.1. NCBI lineage: Eukaryota > Metazoa > Chordata > Testudines > Emydidae > Malaclemys > Malaclemys terrapin. The sequence goes on along the minus strand of NC_071508.1, from coordinate 49,202,161 downwards.
CAGTGTCTCACATCCATGTAAAAAAACCCTCCAGATTGTAGCTCACTCATAATGTAAAAACAAGTACTGTAGTATCTTGAGTCAAACACACCCCTTTAAAAGCTAACGCAGGGGGGAGAGACAGAGGTGTTATATTATTAAATAGCTTTGGATCCTTAGCATCAGGAGCTTTGGTCTTTTTGTAGCCAAAAAGGATGGCTTGCTTAATCAAAATCAAGAAAATAAAAACCTGAAAGAATAATCCATTTTCTACTTAAATAAATTCACATCAGTTACAGACTAGTCCAGTATATATTGATTTTTCCCAGATCAGAGATACCTCAGTCTGCATGTCTTAGAATTCAGTAAAACTCACATTTTGCAATGTTTCCACACATAATTATTGCTCTCTGTAAATTGGCTCAAGTGAATACACTGATGCACAGTTTAGAGCATGTTAGAGATCCCAAACATGTAGTTTTACTCAAGATGTCATGTCTTCAGAAAGATTAATACATTTTCCATGCCTCAAGATTATAAATCTATAGCATAAGAAGCAACCACCATATGTGAGGTCAGGAAGGAATTTTCCCGTAGTCAGATTTGCAGTGACCTTTGGGTTTGTTTGTTTTTTTGACCTTCCTGTGCAGTGCAAGGTGTGGGTTGCATGCTAGGATCATCTGGATATATCTCACTCAATGAATTCTTTGCCATTGTGGGGGCCTCAGTCATTGGTGCACCTCAGTCCCTGCTGTTCTCTGCTTGTGGCACACAACAGTTAGTCTCCTCTCGGTTGTAAATACTTTGGCCTAATTTCAGTTGTTGGCCTGTGATATACAGGAGGTCAGACAAGATGATCTGATGATCGGTTCCACCCTTAAAACTGATGGTACTGTGAATCCTGTTTCCTTTCACGCAGAGCAATACTCTAACTGCCTTTCCATGTGACATGTTGGTTCCTGTTTAGCCAGCACAGAAGAACTGACTGCAGAGTGCAAAAGGTGGTGTTTACAAAAGCGCCTGTATGATTTAGGAGAACACATCCCACCAAGGTGCATTAATAAATCCCAGATTCTGCAACTCTTACTCACAACAGGTAACGCCATGCTTCACAGAATAGCCTTGTTGAAATCAATGAAACTATTTGTGGAGTAAGTGTATCAGAACCTGCCCCCAAATGAATGAAGGGTGCTGGCTAGGATCTCTGGTGTCCAAAGCAAATAAATCCACTTAACTCCATTTTTAGATAATTTACTCTTTCAAAGCAATGAATACCACTGAAGTTATAGCATGCTGTGCTGTGATCCCATCAGATTTTACAAACTAAGCAGAGCCCAGCTAGAACAAAAATTAAAATTCACAAAGTCATAAATATCTAGCTTCTAAATACATTGCCCAAGCTTACTAATACATACATATATTGCTGGGGCCTACCTGTAAGTGACACTGAATGGTAGGAACTGGCAGTGACTTTTTTCACCTTTACATCTTCCAGACCTAGGAAACATCAGTTCCATGGAATAAGTACAGGCAAGACACAGCTCTATGCCCAGATCCCTTGTAGTACAGAATAGAACTATATTACTTCAGAAATTGCACCATGAGTTCTGTGTATTATGTATTTTACATCAGAAGGTCTCAGCTTATGGAACACAAATCCCAAGGAAGTCAGCATTATTTGTCCAGGGGATTGTGAATCTGTGTTCCCATTCCATACCACACCACAGACACACTGCAAATGACTGTGCCAGTTCCTGAGGACATATTTAAAATGTGGTGCTGATGTTGTGTTTCTGTGAGTAAGGGGAAATCCAGACCCTGAGCCCTGGCCATGCCAGTTCACACTGGAACACCAACACCAGGGGTTACAGAGATATGCCGGGGAACATAGAAGGGAAACCTGTCTGCAAGCCACAGCACATCTGCAGAGCCACTCCAGGGAGGTTACCATGGCCACTCACACCCCTGTAATGTGAGACAGACAGGAGGGTCCATGGAGTGTCAAAGTCCCACTCCCAGCACATCAGCCCACCCATGTTCCAACCCCGCCATGCTGCCACAGAACACAGCTCCCTTACATCCACATCCCCTCCTTGCACACAGCAGCTGCCCTAGTTCCCACCGTGTCCAAGCAGGATGGGGTCTGGATTTGCCCCTTACCCAGCATCAATGAATTCACTACTTCTGTAATGACCTTCTGTAATGAATCTGAATCACTGCAAAATTATGGGAAGCGTAGATAACACACCAGGAGGGCTTATAGAAAAGGTGCATTGTTTGTATGTATGTACATGGTCTATATATTACTGTTCCCAGTGCTACTGTCTTTACAAAGAAAAAGTGTGATTCTTTAGTTACCTGTTACTTTACAAGGTTCTTTTGCTGTTAAGAAGGAAGGGATCATTTTCCCTTGGCTTGCCCGGTTTGCCCGAGAAGCCATGCCTGTTCCCCATTGGAACACCACGCCGCTTTCTTCTCAGTGCGACCATACAAAGGGAAATTAAAACACAGAGATTACTGACAAATTCAGTTGACTGTCTTTTCGCTTGTTAACTAATTTCAAAGGAGTGTTTGCTTGGCTTAGGTTATAATGGTGTTAATTAAAAAGTTATCTATAAAGAATACTACTTTCCACTTATATACCCTTTTCATCCCAAACACACTTTACACACATTGAATGAATCCTGACAAGGCCTCCAAGAGGCAGGTGGTTATTAATCTCCTTTTATAAATGGGAAACCTGAACCAAAGAGGGGTACGTGTCTTGCTCTAAATCCCTGAGGACTACATTGTGGAGTTGCTTAGGACTCACGGTCAGGAAAATTGTGTATTTGCACTGCCTCAAGAGAGGATATGGGACTGAACTGTGATTCTTTGAATCACAGTTAAGTCCCACAATTCAGCCTCCTGGGGAGAAATAAATTCTGCCAGCCCTTTACCTGGCACAGCTTACTACCCTCTCCATACCAACTCAGCTGTGCTGGCCAACATGTTGGGAAGCAGTCAAGGCTCCACTGACTTCCCACCCCTACACCTCCACTTGCAAAGCAGCGGGGAGTAACAACCCCACAGAGGCTGATTTCCCTGCTACACTGTGACCTAACCTCTTATGCCCAGTAGTCCTCTGCTCAGACCCCTACGGCTGGACATAATTTAGCCCAGAGGATACAAGTATCAGGATCTGGATTATAATTGAGAATCATGGTCAGAGCTCAGGAGTGCATGATTTCTAGTTCTTGTTCCAACCACTAGACTACACACTTCTTCCAATCTCTATCTCAACCCTTTACCCCTTCACCCAATACGCAACTGTCTGGAACTCATATACAAGTAACAAGAAGAAAGCAACATGTTGACTGTTGATTGTAGCAAAACCTGCCAAATCCATAGAATGACTGTGGAAGATTCCCCATCAAGCCTTGGAGAATTCTGAAAACAGACTGCAGGATAAGGCCTTAAATTTCATACAAACTATGACCTGCCGAGATAGAGCACAGCTGATAGCAGGAGACCCAAAAAGTCACTAAGGGCCAAATTTTCAAAGCTATTTAGGCATCGAAATAGCTTTGAAAATCTGGCCTTGTGCTCTTTTCAGCACCATTTTTTGGAAAGAGGTGTTTCTAGCATATTCATTATCATGTTCTTGCCTAACATGCCTGTCCTTATCATGGACAGGACTATTCAGATGTCATTTTCCTATGGCTTCTGTAACAAATAGGAATAAAATCATAAATCCTTTCCCTCCCCCGCCCCTTTTTTTTAATGTAAGCTATTAGACATCTCACATAATAAAAGTACTATTAATTTCTGTCTGAAATGTTAACTTCATGATGCCATATTCACCTGTAGCAGCAAGAGCATGTCTGAGTCCTGCAGCAACATTCACCGCCTTCTCTGTGAGGGACTATTCAAACATAAGAAAAAAACATATTTGCAATTTGCATTTTACACCTCTCAGAGAGAAACATGTTTTATCAAATGCAAGAAAATGGTATCATATTTACAGACTATATGTCACAGAGTTCAGCACAAAGATATTTATTTTAGAATGTATTTCAGTCTCATTTCAATATAGTCTTGGGCATTTCTTAAGAAAACCAAGCAAAGCTTCCAGAAGTGCCATAGTACAGCAGCAGATCAACAGTTGAGCTCAAAATACTCACATGAAGGAAGAAATCTCAGCAATTTGTAACTAAGATGCAAACATACACAATTTTACGGTCCCCCTTTTATCATACTGGATATTCAGTAACAAATATCAGTAACAGGCGGCCACATTAGTCCACAGTGCAAAACAATTCACTGGTTCCAACACACTATGATGATGGGCAATTTAATAATTTAGACAGAGCTGGCAGCACACTTATAGTTAATGGTGTGTAACACTTCAGTTATAAGACCTTGTCTTTAGGTATGAACACTGAATTAAACTGTATTATAACACTTATACACAGAGGGACCAAATTAAGGTTGCATAGGATGCCTTAATTCTAGCATTTCCTAACTTGAGGGCTTGATTTTGCAAACTTAACATTCTTTTAACATAGTTTTGTGGGTGTAATATTGATATAGAAGAAATGGCAGCAAACATGAGCATTTAATGTAACACAAGTAGTGCTTACAAAACACTGCTCAAGTGGTTTATTAAATTAGGAATTGACAGATATATACCAGCTGTGTAAAACCCCACTAGAAAATACTGTAGATGCAGAATGAGCCTGCATTGTCAGGGTGGTAGACTATAATTATCAGTAGTAATGCAGCAGCTTCCAAGGATGGTAGGTGCTGTACAAACACAAGACATGACACAGTTCCTGTACCCACGAGGACTAGATAACTTAACAGGTCTTTCTCTCGTTTCTATAACCATGCTGTCCCTGAATTTAAAAAAAGCAACAGACAGGCTTTGGCATTGGTGATGAGACTGGTAATCCTAGCCAAAGCACCAGAAAGGACTTTGCCGTTTCTGAAGCTTTACAGAACGGGAGTTCTCTGCAATGGAACAGAAATGGGAATTTATTTGGAGAGAAAAGAGTTTCATTAATGTTCTAAAAATAGAAACCCAAGTGTAAATAGGGATTAATTAGAAGGAGAAAATAGTGCCGCCATGAGGAATTCATTCACACCGCTGGGTTCATAGCCAACAGTGGTAAAGCTCCTCTGAGGATACATAAATCTCAGTAGCTATTTCTTATAAGATTTTTAAAGCAATTACTTTAGAGATAGATTCTGATACCCTTATTTAAGCTGAGTAGTGCCTTACCCCATAAGTACTCCCATTGACTGCAATGATGACTATCTGTGGAGCAAGGTATTCTTCAACACAGGCTGGGGTTTAAGAGTCTGCCCCCTCAGCGTTTATGAGTGCAAGAGACAGACCAATAAGGAATGGGATTCCCTAGTCTCCAAACATATTTTTTTTTAAATTGATATGGTTTGATAAACATGTGGAGGTTAAATGAGGACAATACTAATGTATTTTTGACTTCCTTTCTTTTTTTAGCTGCTGCTTATCATTTCAAAGAAAATGCATCTAAAATCCATAAAATTTTAATTTCCCTGCACACACACTAGTTTCTTATTGTAGGGATGATCAAAAGTGCTGATTTCTCACACTAATTTTTCTTATAAAAATAAAATGTTAGGAATGGATTCTGCAACCTCTGCTAAAAGATCTTTCTGCATATTACGTTGCACTGCTAAACTATAAATGCAGAAGCACAAAACCAAAGAATTGGCATTTATATAGCATGTGCCAGCAGAAGGAACTCAGTTGAACAAAAACTTTCCTACAGTAGACGTCCCAGAACACAGCTGATTATATTGAAATCAGCTGTGTTTTTTAACAAGTTCTTCTTTGATCCTTTGAATTTTTCAACATAAAGCCCTAAGAAACTAAATAAAATTTAAGATCAGTGGAAATCCTTTCCTTCTTTCCTAAAGTGTGTACTGAAACATTTCTAACACCTTATACGCCCTGGGTCAGAGCCTCAGATGGTGAAAATCAACATAGCTCCTTTGACTTCACTCAGTTTACACCATCTGAGGATTTGGCCTATTGTTTGGTTGACTGTGGCTATTAAAATGTGTGTGGATGAAATTTTATGTCCTTTTTCCAAAATGTACCATTCTCCTCTAGGAAAGTTGGCACCTTCTTCATTTAACACACACACACACACACACACACCTCTACCTTTCTGAAGTGCTGACTTTCTAATGTCTACAACACTGTTCACTCTCTTAAAATGCCTAATCCTGGATATTTATCATTCACACGAGTAATTCTGTTGTCTTCAATGAGTCCAAGGGCTTGATCCAAAACTCACTGAAATCCATAGGAGAGTTTCCACTGATTTTAGTGAGTTTTGTATGGGGCGCTGAAAACAGGACCAGATCTGTAGAGGACAACTTTCTTGAGTCTTTACCTCAATCTTTTGTGGGATCAAACATCCTCCTGAAGTTTGAGGGACTCCTAGTTGTCCAAAAGAGTTAGACCCACAAGATAAAACTTGTCCATTTCCTGCAACATAATACAGCCTTGTTGGAGCAGTGCAACTCATAACATTATACCTTAGGGTACATTTATGGTTATAAGCAAGATACCATAACACATCATTAAAAGAACTATATGCAAGATACCACAGCACAGCATATAAAGAACTGAACTGTCCCTTTTCAAAAAGCTCAAGGGCTTGTGTTCTTATAAACCATATTCAGTAAAGGTCTAAAGATAACTGAAGAGGGAATGTGCGGAACATACAGCAATTCCACTTGCAAAGCAAAGAGCATAAAACCTCTGAGCACTCAGGCTTTGTACAGACCTTGGTACGACAGAGCTCTGTGCTTTTACTGTATGTCATAATATTTCTCCAGGCCCTAGTGGGAGACAGTGTTGCCTAGTGGACAGAGCACTGGATTGGGAGACCTGAATTCAATTCCTGGCTCTGCCACTGGCCTGCTGGGTGACCTTGGGCAAGTTGTTTCACTGCTCTGAGTCTCAGTTTCCCCATCTGTAAAATGGAGATAATGATACTGATCTCATTTGTAAAGCACTTTCAGATATGCTGATGAAAGCACTATATAAGAGCTAGGTATTATTATTAGTGAGATGGACTTACCAGTAAGTATGATTGTAAAATCCCAACCACAGGCCACTTGTATCACACAAACACTAGACAGTGAAGTGCAGGAAGTAAAACACAGGACATCCTCAGTGTGATTGAGTCCCAATTGCCCTTCTTTGTTTTGGCCACATACAAAGAGTTCTCCTGCACCTGCAAAATAAAACCACTGTCACAGTCATAACACAGGCAAACAGAATCATACACACATTGTGATCCTGCGATAAATTAGCACTGTGTGCATAGGCCTTATCTTCTCAAGATAAAATTATATATCTTTAACAAATTAAAAATACCCTTTTCTTTCTTGTGTAGACACAGCCATGGAGGATGTGACTGCCAAGGGAGATGATTTTAACATTAACATTGCTCCCTCTCAGTGTTTCAGAGTGAAGGCTTTCATCCTATTCACTTTCTCCTTCATATCCTTCCTACTTCCTAAGTAGCCATTATTTATGGTAGAACTTTCCAATCAGGGGTTTGGACACCACTTAAGGTAAGGAATAACCTACCTTTTCAAAGTGAAATATCCTCTCTTCCCCCCAAAAGTAATGAACCCTCTTGCATAATAAGCAGGTAGAACAGGCTAAGAAATAATTATCACATAATCATAAAATGACCATTAGAGGCAACTGAAATAACATAACTCCTCTCCAAAACAATTCAATTCATTGGCAGCAAATAACTTTTCCGCTTTGTAATTAAAATTGGCACTTGCTAGAAACTGCAATCCACACATAGGTGGCAGCACAGCACCGAACGATGCCCAGCAAGAAGGTTCTCATTCAGAAACATGCCAGTCCTTGCATTGCACGTCATGTGAATGTCTGTTACCAGTAATAACTGCAGAGTGTCCTCCTCCTCCAGCAATGCTCTTAATGTTTTGATGTTTGCAGGAAAAATCGTTCAGAGACTGAGGCAACAGCACATCCTCTTTATGACCAAGGCCGAGCTGCCCATAGCTGTTTGCACCCTTTAAACACATACAGAAAAATAAAAATATGAAAGAGCTTTATTGATAAAGCAATTAGCCTTTAATTAGAAATGAGTTTATTTAGGGTTTGCAAAAACTCAACTTGTCCGTATTTTGTTATGCAGAACTTAGAACACAGATACCTTGGATCTTAGGCCCATTATATGCAAACCCTTAAAATTACTGAGTAGGCATCAGATAGTACAAGTTCAACATGCCTTTGCCATTAAACATTAGCCACTTTTATCCACTAGAACAGGGGTAGGCAACCTATGGCATGTGTGCCAAAGGCGGCACGCAAGCTGATTTTCCCGGGTCCTGGCCACCAGTCCAGGGGGCTCTGCATTTTAATTTCATTTTAAATGAAGCTTCTTAAACATTTTAAAAACCTTATTTACTTTACATACAACAATTGTTTAGTTATATATTATAGACTTATAGAAAGAGACCTTCTAAAAACATTTAAATGTATTACTGGCACGCGAAACCTAAATTAGAGTGAATAAATGAAGACTTAGCACATCACTTCTGAAAGGTTGCCGACCCCTGCACTAGTACTTAAGACTTCTCAAGTTTGCAGTGCTGCTGAAAGAGATGAATACTGCATGTATAATATTATACACTTTAAGAGCTGTATTTCATTCAAAGAGCAGCAGGTCCACCTAAGCACTTTGCAAAGTTTGTTGGCACCTCCATTTTTAAATTTTGCAGTCTTACATGAATTTTGTTGAGGAAATTTTTAAAAAAGGAGGGGGTACTGATTAGAAGTAAAGAGATGGTATTACCATTACACATATAGTATTTGTGAGACCATTCCTGAAATATTGTGTCCACTTCTGGTGTCCACTCTTTAAAAAGGATGTTGACAAATTGAAAAAGGTTCAGAAAAAACCTACAAGAAGGATTTTAGGTCTAGAAAACTTGCATTTACAGTGAGAGACTAACGATCGATAGAGCCCTGCAAATCTGCAGCTATCCACTTTATATCTGTGGATGGGGATATCCGCAGACCATGTTTGCAGATCGCGGATGGATTCAGATCCAAATTTTATATCTAGAGCCCTGCAAATCAGCGGATATCTGCTTTATACCATGTTTGCAGATCGCGGCTCAGATGCAGATACAAATTTTGTACCCGCACAGGGCTCTAACGATCAATCTATTTTGTTTATTCAAGAGAGGGTTAAGAGGTGATTCGATCATAGTCTGTAAGTATCTACATCGGGACACTATTTCTGAAGTAGAAATTCTTTAATCTAGCAGACAAAGGCATAACACGATCCAATAGCTGGAAGGTGAAGCTAGACAAATTCAGACTAGAATTTGCAAGATGCAATATTTTCACAGCAGTTATGTACTTGATGCAGGAATCATTTGGTGAAATTCTATGTCCTGCATCATGCAACAGGTCAAACTAGAATTACATGATGGTACCATCTGGTTTTAAAATCTATTAAATAATTTAATTTTTCTCTCCTGTAACCTGAAATATTATTAGAATCAGATTATAATTTCTTAAGAATATTTGCACTGGGTAAAGTAGAAGCCTGAGTGAGCAAATGGATTGAGACAAAGTGGCAATTGCTGTATTGTGCATAATATTTAAAAGATGCATGGCAATGCCTACTGTATGCATGTAAAACTGTAGTGGATATACATAGGACCTGTTATAAACCACAAACATAGGGATAAAAGTTACTATGTAAAAGTGTAAGAGACGCATTAATAAACTACTAGGTATTAAAGAATATAAAAATGTGAAGTGCCTAACTGCTGGCGTACACATGCAGGATTCTCCATAACTAGTACTCATATAAAAATATTTGCAATTGCAATCCATACAGAATCCATATTTATCACAGAAATCACGACATCTGCCATGATGCATCTTAAGCAAGGGAACGCCTCTTTTTAGAGAAATACAGTATGTAATGAAGAATGTTGTACTGTACAGTACAGGGACTGATTTCGAGAGCTACTGAGCAAGGTTTATACTACATTTTAAATCATGGGAGAGTTTAAGTTCACAACTTGAGATGCAGAAAAATAAGGTAGTCAGCATCACTGATGCAGTCCATAAAGCTATGGGCAGTCAATTCTTAAGTACTTATGTTGCCCTCAGTACCATAGTTACTGAGCGCCTCACTCCCCTGTCTGAATTTTAGTCTCACACCATCCCTGTCAGGTAAAAAGTATTATCCCTATTTTACAAATGCAGAACTGAGGCAAAAAAATAGATTAAGCGATCTGCCCAAGATCACATGGCAAGTCCGTGGCTAAACCAGAAACTGAATCTAGGACTCCTCAGTCCCAGTCCAGTGCTCTATCCATTACTAAACCATCCTTCCCACCGTGTAGCAAATCAATTCCAGTGCAGCTTCTCATTCAAACAACATGAACTGTCATAAGGAAAACTATGAATGGTCTGCACTGTGGTACCATACATAGTATAAATGGCCACCACTCTCACTAGTTTACCAAATAAGTCCCTAAGCGGAGACCTACTGTGAACATCTGGCTGATTATTTTAAAAAACAGCTATCCTATTTCTCTATGCCAAAATTTGCTTATTTTTTGCATGCATCTGTTTCCTTATTATACAAACCCTCAACCCACAGTGATATGAATGGCATAAGCTGTGTTCTTTTTATGCAGCCTTGGGCTTGTCAAATATTCCTCAGAAAAGCTGCTGAATATTTCCAAATTCCTTTTTATAATTGTACAAATAAAATGTATCCCTGGCTAACTAAGAAAATTTGGCAAAATAATTTTAGGCACTTTGAGCCAAATTCACTACTGATGTACGCTAGTACAACTACGATGCTATTGATGGAATTGTGCCTGAATATATCAGTGCTGAGTTTAGCCCAGTGTGCCTACTAAAGAATGGGTAAGGCTTGTTAGTGTTAAAATTATGCATGTAATAATTATGCTAATAAATGTAACCACCCTCCACTAAATTTTCATTAATGTAGATGTTCTCTCAGCATAACACCCCCAAAATGAAGTAAGAAGCACATGCTGTCTCATTTGGAACTTGGAACAGGTGAAATGGAAACAGTAGTCTCTCATTAGTCAGCTCTTTTAACTCAGAGAGGGCATAAAGAGAAGCTACTGGTATATTATAAGGTAAAACCAAGCCAGATAAATGAGCAGCACAAAGTAACCACTGAAAATATAATATGGGCAGTCTTAAAATGTCGTTGAGGCTTCTCAACAGCACTAGTTGATAGTCAGATCAGCCAGACTTATGGACTGCTATCAACATCAATTCCAATAGCACATTTACTTGCCTTCAACAACATTCTTAGCAAAAACCTGTTACTGGGTGTTGGTGACCTCAGACCCAAAATTACTGCCCCGAAGCAGAAATTAATCATTAGAATTTTTCACTGGCCCTTTTCTACCTCAAATCCCCTGCCTCACCTGGGTTCCTTCTCGCTCCCACACTGGTTATGGAGCACCTGATGTGACTTAAAGAGAGATGGTATCAATTAATAAGAAATGAATGTAGCAAATTTTAAGACTGTATCACAAAAGGGCACTTAGATGGAGAGGTCAATGTTCATTTTAGGGATTTTTGGCTGCACTGCATGGCCTACAACAAATTTCGAGATTCCAGCCCATTCGGAAGCTGGAAATTGGTGTTAATCACTCAATTATAAATAGTACATATATCATCAAATGGTTTGGTGATTTATCACCACTCACTAATTGTACAACTCTTCTAGGAGGGAAACTTACATACTCACTGCAAGGAGTATAACACAATTAGATGCTGGGGAAAAAAAAGGGCAAGGCAAGACAGCAGGAAGACAGCTTTCAGGATGGGGGAATAAGGTTTCCAGTTGCCTGAGGTGCCTATCTCCCCTTACTCTTGCAAACTTGTATTATGATTATTTTTGACCAATATGGCTACTGCACACCATAGTTTGTGGGTGAGGATCAGAGCAGGCAGGGGCAACTATAGCTATCCACACCATACCTCCGATGTCTCCTTTATGCACCACAGCTGAAATCCTGGTCCCATTGAAGTCAATGGCAAAACTCCTCTTGACTTCAAAGGGAAGGGGTAAACTTTTGGAGGAATTGGTGTGCCTGAACCATGCAGATATTTGAGCAGAATGCAGACTGACAAGTCGGCAGCTATGATCTTTTTACATATGGGCCGTGGCATGCATAGCCCATTGGCTCCCTCTTCCACAGTGTAAAGGCCAAGGCACAATCAGCTACTAATGGATTATTTTTGATGGATATCAGGTGACTGTATTATCGTATGACACATTGCAATGGTACACTGCAGAGAGGGAGAGAGAGAGAACACATTTTCAGGTGTCCATTCCCAGAAACCTTTAAATAGGGTTCTGAACAGACATGCCAAACACACTTAAAAAACGCTGAAATTGGGCTTGCTTTTGGCTTAATTGGCTTGTGAATCACGTGTTGGTTCGTTTTTGGCTTGTAGCTTGTTGCTGCTCCTTTTTTGTCGGCTCCCGGCAAGCAGGGAGAGAGTCAGGGGTGCACAGCAGGCCCACCATAGTTCCAGACTGCACACGGGGGGATCTAGTCACATAGAGTGTTGGGATTCTTATGGATTGGCTTGTTTTGAAATGGGATTATCTTGATTTTGGGCTTATTGTGAAAGTCAGGGTGCTTATTTACTGTGTGAAAAATGGCAACTGTGGTTCTGAACAGCAACCCCAATTTGGCCTTGAGTTGGTTAATTTCATGCTGCTAATGCTTAGCAAAGCTATAAAGTAGCAGAGGTGGCACTGGAGTGTCAGCAGTCTCAGGCAGACATCACATTCCACTCACATTTATAAGGTGATCTTCACAACAATAAGAAACAGAAATTTGATTTCTTTTTTAAATAAAAGCTTAAATTCTGTAGACATTGATGGCGTAGGACCCGACACTTGCCAGAGCAAACTCCTCTTGCAAAAACTTTGGACAGTAGCAGTTCTCAAAATACACACAGCTGCTGAGATTCTCTCACACTGCTTGGAGGGGAGGGGGGAGGCATAATGTAGAAATCTTTCAGAAAATACATTTTATTTCTGAACTTTTTTCAAATGGGATCAGGAAGGGGAGGATCACAAAGATAAACATTAAAAAAGAAGCATAGAAGTACACAATCTGTTCTACGTGATTAACAAGGTAGCTACAGAAATAGAGAGAGCTTTAATACAACCGTTCCACAGCCTTTTGCTATTTATTTTTTAGCACTTTTATTCAGTGTGGCATGTTTGTATAAGGGGAGGCTTTGCTACACTCAAACATACAAATAGCAATGCCCATAATGTGTGTACTAGAATTGCATCAGGAGTAGCAAAGGCGAACCCACAGAGTTCAACAATGCAAGGCATAGGCATAGCCACACTCATCTTTAACGCAGGCAACCTGAGGAGACCAGCGTACAATGTTCCCACTTGTTATAAATCTAGGGCTTGACCCTGCAATTGTGCACATGGGTGAACTGCTGTCCTTGCAAGGAGCCCTACCATACGGGCTGGAACTAGGGGTGCTCCAGCACCCGCTGGCTTGAAGTAGTAACAACCCAAATACATGGTTTCTGCCTTCGGCACCCCAACTGTGAGGGCCACGTCTGGGGCTTTATGAGGGGGACCCATTATCCCACCGGCAAAAGGCTCCGAAATCACGCTCAAGGTGCATCTGCAGGCACAGAGGGCTACAGTCCGGCTCCCACTGGTGCGGGCGCAGAGCCGGGGGGGGGAGGGCGTCTTTGCTCTTGCAGAGGGGCCATAATTTGGTTTTAGGGAAGAGGAAATTGCTGGGGCAGGTACAAGGGGGGGGGGAAGAGAGTGGGAGGAAAATACCTTCCCAGCCTCCTGCTTCTTCCCCCTTTTCCCTGCACAGGAAGCAAACCCGCCCCCCTCCTCGCCCACGTGCCCCCGGCAGCGGCAGCAGCCTCCCCTCCACCGCTCAGGGCGCCTGCCCCGGAGGCACCAACCTACCCAAGCAAACAGCGTCCGCGCCGCCTCCATGGCCCCAACCCGGCGGCCTCGCGCAGCCCAGCCCAGCCCAGCCCCTTCCCGCCTGAAGCCCCGCCTGCGCCGGGGCAGCGCTCGGGCGGCGGGCGGGGACCCTGTGACGGGGGGCGGTGCAGGGGAGCGTGGCTGGGCTGCGGGTAACTGGGCGCTCGCTACTGCCAGGGCCACGCGTGCTGCCCGCGCCGTGTAATTTCCGGAGCCAGCCTTCTCCGGACAGGCCCGAGCTCTTCCCGTCCACACAGATCCGTCACGCTGCAGCTACTAGAGACAAGGAGCCGCTTCACTACCCAGCTCCCATTCCTGCCCTGAGGCCTCTCTCGCCTGGGCACTGCGGGAAGCAGGAGAGTACGTGCTCCTGTCATTCAAGACTAACATCAGGTATATGCCCAGGCCCTCTGAATGCAGGAGACACAGACAACCTTCCGTCTGGCCTTTCCTACCTTTCAACTGCTTCGCTTCAATCTTCATAACGTTCTTCAAACATGAGGGGTTTTAAATCATATAAATGTGATTTACGAAAAAACATTAAAGACGGTTATGATGGTTTATTTAGCTGGAGCTAGAAATAGCCCTCGCATTGTATTTCATGTTGTGGATTTTGTAAGAAAGGATAGTAGCTGGTAGTTAACATTTGCCCACAATTTTGTATTCGCCATTTAGACATTACACTTGCAAACTGCCAAATGGATAATACGTAGTTAGATTGTAAGCTCTTTGGGGCAGGGTCTGCCCTTTTGTTATATGTGTGTACAGTGCCTAGCACAAGCTGGGCCCTGATCCTACCATCCAAGTTAATCATCATTGTCACCCACATATTAATATCATATAGACAGATTATATGCTTTGGTCTCCGGTGAACTGTTGTTGTGGTATAGTCCAAATTAAAAACAATCCAGAATTCTGCTAAACCTTTTGTTATTATTTAAATATTCTTGACTATAACATCCCAGTATGGTGTCAATTGTTTAATCCCATATTCATCTTAATCTGTTGTATTGTCTCAGACTTCAGTTTATATACAGAAGACCAAATTCCTGCTCACGTCTGGATTTATGCCCCCAAATAAACACAAGTTTATTATGCTCCTGTGGCTATTTTGAACTATATTTTGGCTGCCCTGCACAGAAATCCATGCAGATTAGACCTGCCAGAGGCGAACAGAGGGTCTGTCGTGTCTCTCAAGGCCAGGGGGGCTGCACTAAAACACAGAATATGTTCACCAACTATTAAACCGCTTCCCGGCATAATGTGCAGAGAGTCAGCCTGCTGGTTTTAGGGAAGCCAAGACAAGGATGCATCCTAAGGTAGCCCTCTTGTGTGTATGTGCCCATAATAATAGTGGTAATAATGTGTTTGTGATAACAATAACAAACTCTATATTAATAAGCAGGAATGTAGGTAACTACCACATTTGTGACCTTAGAAATCCTTGGCTTCAGAATTTGAAATGGTGACTAAACTAGGCGATTCCCATTTACTTTGAAGCATGTGCATTCACAGAGGGGAGAAGTTCACCCCAGTGAAGGTGGGGCAGGACTAGGCCTAGGTGCAATTTAAATTGCAATTATGACATCAGTACAGAGTTTAAGTGAGTTTTATGCAATGCATAGGCCTTGTGCAATCCCACTGCCTACGGGTGAATTGTATCCAATATGAGTGTATTGAGTGTTTATTATATCCATTTCTGCTTTCAAAATATTGACAGAAGTCAGATGCTGATAAAACAAGCATGTACAGCATATTCATTCAAGAGTACCAATTGCTGCAGATTATTTTGCAGTACTGCTCCCATTGAAGCCAGTGGCAAAACTGCTATTAACTTCAAAGGGACCTGGATCTGGCTCATACCGAAAGCACATTTCTTGCTTAGTTATTTGCTATTTTATTTACCCATTTGTAGCAGCATCAGGCAGTGACATTTCTTGGATTCATGGGCACCGAGACTAAAAGACAATATGAAGTATCTCAGGAACAGTGTGTTAGCACCAATCTATCAAGTTAAAAGAGAAGAGCACTCTAGTGTAGTCATTTACACCTGTGTAAAATGCTGCCAGACTGGTTTGGTAGGGTTTTTTTACATTCATTTTTCCCAGGTGTAAATAGCTACACAAATTATAAAGCTTTTGAGAATCAGGTGCCTTTGTGTGTAAGGGGTCTGATTTTGTCCCCATTACAGCTAGTGGCAAACCCTGCATTAGTATTATTATTTGTACTCCAATGGCACACACAAGGTGCTGTCCACACACACAGTTCCTCCCTCAAAAAGTTTACAGCCTAGTTTATAGCCCAATCACCCCATAGATGGAGCCCTGCGTTAGTGCAGAGACACACTGAAGGTAGTGGGTATACCTGCAGGGACCATCTTGCAGAATCAGGGCCTAAGAAACCCATTCTACACTCCAGGTCTCAGTAATGTCAATGGGAGTATGAGCCTGCAAAACACAAGGGGAGGCAATTCCCTCCACAAATAAATACATACAAATCCCTGTGATGTCAGTAGGAGACATACATGTGTTATCTACAGGCAAGACTGCATCCAGAATAACATAATTGTTCCATTAAAGAGGTAAATTCATAAATCACAAGTAGTCATGTTTATTGCTTGACTGTAGAGTTAGGGATTTTTGTTTTTACATTGGTTTTCATGCTAACAATTCAGTCATTTTTATCATTTAAAGCATCCACAATATTTTAAAATACTTAAATTATTTATATTACTGTTTTACATAGCCAGCAGTTTTGGACGTGGTAAAACCAAATATAAATGTGATTATACCTTGAAAAGACATCATTTTAAATATGTTAACTTAGCATTTTGTTTCCTATATTTGCATCATATAATATAGATAGAATTCCCCCGTCACAGAATAACACTAGAATTATTAAATCTAGATACTAGCAGAAATTTAATAGGTCTGATGTTTCCTATTGAAATTTGTAATACAGATTTAAGATTTGAAGTAATACTCATTACATCTTTTGATTATAATTTGAAAATATAAAAATCCAATACTTTTAGCAAAAAACATCTTAACACTAACCATTACTACAAAAGCAGACAAAACAGATCCACACTTATCACCTGTTTAAACTGAATAGAGTCTTCTCTAAAAACATGAGGTTCCAAAAGATTATTTTAAAGTGTAATTTAAGAAGTCAAGTTAATTTTTATCAAAAATATGGTCTGACTGTCCTAAATGTAAAAGAAAAAAACATTATAAAAGTAATTTTGTGCTAGTAAAAAGAGTACCAACCAAAAAAAAAAGTCATCCAGATTTGATTTTAAAAGGAAAAAAATATTTAAAATTAGGTCTCTCTCTTAATATAGCATATTTTAAGCTGTTCATTATGTATGTGGCCCATATGGAATATTAGGGTGAAATTCACCATTGTGCAGAGGGCCAGCATGAACATTTGCAATATTTAAGTATCAATTACACCATGTTTTTAGGAATTCAGGGATGAAATCCTAGCTATATTCAAATCAATGGGAGTTTTGCCATTGACTTCAATATGGCCATGATTTTATCCCATTATTCCAGTGAATATACAGATATTTACAGCTATATTCCCCTATCACCTGGAGTAGTGAAGGTTCAATTCTTAGCATGCTAAAAAGTCTGCCCTGCCTTTCACAGATTTCCTACTAAAATTGATAATATCCTTTTAATTTATTTATTTCATCTACAGATTTTAATTTCTAAGAGTGAGCAGCTTCTAAGAGTGAGCAGAAACTACCCCATGGTGGCTAAGATCAAATGTTCACGATGCTTGAACATTCACAAAACTGGAGAGTTCACTACTGCTTCATGTTGCCAGTTCCACATGACTCTGCTTCCCACACCAGCAGAATGCTATTTGGAGGATAACAGATTTCTTTTTCATTACAGGATCTTTGAAGACACCTATGAGCTACAAAGACTTAGGGCCTCATCCTGCCAAAAATATATCCCTCAATTCCCATTGGCCTCAATGGGAGTTCAGGGTGCTCAGTGCCCCTCAGGATCAGGCCCTACAGAAGAGAATTGGGATGTATTGCCATGCATCTTGAAAGGTCAGTGATGAGAATGAGTAATCAAAGGGACTTTTATTTTCCATATAAACTGATACTAGACAGTGGCTATTAAGAACTGGGCTTCATCACCTTTGTAAGACTATTGTGGATACTGAAATACCATTTCAAAATGCTGTTAGACACAGGTCTACATTCTCCCCAGCTGAAGTAGAGCGGTGTAAACTGCAGCTCCCTGCACCACCAAGGCTTGCCATGATCTTGGTGGGATTCATTCCCCAGGCAGAGGGCAGGTGGTGTTACCAATACTGCCCTCCCTCAAATGCTACTCCAGGGACAGCAGGTAAAATCATGGCCCCATTAAAGGCAATGGCAAAATTCCCATTGACTTCAGTGGAGTCAGGATTTCATTCAGCAGCTTTATGTTCCAAAAGAGGCTGCCACCCAGTGGGGATCTTCAGAATCAGCACATCTCCAATCACATCAATTCCCAGATCAGTACTTTTCCCCTTCCGGGGGGAAGGCCTGTACCACTGCAACTTTCTCCTGGTGAACTTTGAGGTACTGAAGGCCCTGGGCCAGGGTTGGTCATAAACCAACCTCTTACTAGTGGAGGTTAGGAGGAAAACTTTCCCTGGGGATAGATTATCCCATAGGGTTTACTGCACCTTTTTCTGAAGTAGCTGGCCCTAGCCACTGGCACAGACAGGATATTGGACTAGACAGGCCTCTGTTCTGATCCAATATGGTGATTTCTGTATTGGTACACCAGCTTCTCAAGGATGAATGCAGCCCATTTCTTTCCTGATTGGTTTATGAAGTGGGGAGGATCGGAGGGGTCACAAACATTTTGTAAGGGCAAAGGGTGTTAAGTAGGGAAACATGCAAGTTAAAGTAACTATCCCCACTAGGCATTCATTTTTCTGTTGTTAGAGAGGAGGTTTCTTTGTATAAAACAGGACAAAAAAACAGAGCTGCTGAGTGCAAAGTGCTGATGATTATTGGCCGAGTTAGATGCCCAGTTGCTTGCCCATCTTGTTGAGGGCATCGCTGACAATGTCCAATTCGTGACGCAGCTCATTCACCACACTAGCGATGCTCTTGGTGTCTTTCAGGATCTGTATGCTTTGCGTATATGGGTTGTACTTTACTCCAAACGGGCGCTTGATTGTTTTCGCAAACTCTCTGTTCAAACAAAAAAGAGAGGCAGCATTTCAAATTAAATCAACAAAAAGCCAAATGTGTCCCTGAGCCAGTCACTCTTTGTCTAAGGGAGCTTTGCATGAATTCCACAAGGAAGTCAAGCATCAGTAATTCATTAGCTAAATCACTTTTTCTTCTTCATAATTCCTAGCTTATATGTAATGTTTTTTATCAGTAGATTTAAAAGCACTTTACAAAGGAAGTCTGCTTTCTTATCCCCATTTTACAGATGGGGAAACTGAGGCACACAGCAGAGAAGTGACTTGTGCACAGTCATCCAGAAGATCAATGGCAGAGCCAGAATTTGAACTCAAGTCTCCAGAGTCCCAGTCCAGCACCCTATCTAGTGGACAACACCTTTGCATAGGCTTTGGTAACGTGGACCAAATTGCCTAAGCACTTGCTAAAAATAGATCTTCAATAACTCATTTACTTTGTCTCTGCTATATGCCACAGGAGAAAGTTATGGGCTGCTTTCTGCACTGATATTACTGTTTACTACATTGGTTCAGAGTAATTCCATTGAAGTTAATGGCATGACACGTACATAAAACCAGTGTAAGTGAGATCAGAATCACATCCTTTGACATCAACTGATTTACACTAGTGTAACTGAAAGCAGCATTTCACCTGCTGTTTAGAGCAGATATTTCTTTCATCACGAGCCAAGAGTTTAAATCATTAATGTGTTTCTTTTATAGGATCCTCCTTCTCACATTGACAAGTCAACTCACCCTCATTGTCTGGGGCAAGAGCAGCCAAAGTTAAAAACCTGCAGCAGATGCAGCTGATTGGAATGGGTCACTGCCTTTGACTCTCAGCTCACATAGACATACCTGCACTAGCTCTGCTCAAGCTAGCAACTATAGACAGCAGTGGATCTGCGGCAGCACAGGCAGCTACTCGGGCTAGCCGCCCTGAGTACAGTCCCACCCTGCTCCCAGGTACATGCTCAGGTAGCTAGCCCAAGCCACCCCCCATGCCATCACAGATGCACTGCTATTTTTAGGCACTAGCTCAAGCAGAGCTAGCGTGGGTACATGTACACAAACTGGGACTCAGACTTCCCAGCTCATACGTAGAGGTATACAGTCTGAGCATGTTACACCTGAGCTCCTCACTATATTAATTACCCCATCTGTTTCTATGTCTAGTTCAAGCTGTTGTTTTTAATCTGTTAACACCTATGTGGTTTGGGACTTAGCTACTTTAGAAACCGTTTCTTTTCTCATGTCCCACTGTGCAAAATTCTCCTTTGTGCACAGAGCCAACAGAAGCCTTATGCACATCTTATGTCCCCCTCAAAATGGAACTCAAGGAGTGCTTTGGCCTTGTCTGTCCGTCTACACAGGGGAGAATTCCACCCCATTGTGAGAACTGAGATCAGCAGAGATGCTTTTGCTGGCAGGGCCAGGATGGTGCACCCATTCTCAATGGAGGCTCCCTGACAGTGAAACTTAGTCCATCAGACCTTAGGTCAGTTTGCCTTCATAGCATGGTGCAAAACTCATCTTTATGGCCCTACCTTTGCCAGATGGCTCTAAACCAAAGCTCTGTCTTTTATTTTTCTCTTTCTCAGATTTCTTTCCCATTAGATGGGTAGGTAACAGGGACGGGGTTAACATTGCTGCCCTTTGTGGGCATTTATAGACTGATGTTTTCTGTTATGTGTGATGTGCTCAGATACCACATCAATTGACATAATAAAACAACAATAAAATAATTATAATAATACAGGGGAGAGAGAGGAAATACTGAACAGCAGCTTTCCAACCAAGTGGGAGCTAAAAATAGAGCATGATGATAAAAATTAAAGGAAATTTTTGCTGGCACACACACATCAGAATAAACCTGGCTTAGGTAATAACTGAGATTAAACAGACTGCACCTCATCTTTTCCTTTGCTTCTTCAAAACTTTCAGAAACGAAGTAGACTTCCTGGAAAGTTGTGATGATGCATTCTTGCTTGCAGGTCACCTTAGGATCAAAGGACTTGACTTTGGCATTGCCAGAGAGAGCATGCTGGATAATAGACAAAGCAATGAAGCAAAGATATTCACATTAGCACATGTCAGAGTAGTATCAGCACCACAAGAGCACACAGGAAAAAACAGAGGATAGAAACAGTGTGTTGAAGAGGACAAAATGATGCCATATATGAAATCTCTGTAGCACATCATCTTTTAAGAGTTGTGTCTGCAGATTGGTACCAGCTAACCCTTAGGAAACTGGCTATCCTTAAAGAGCCAAATTCTGCCCCCCTTACTTACAGTGAGCAGTATCTTGTAATGTGAGCACGTCAACATACTTGAACTCTGAAGCCAATATGATTGCACATGTAGCAGGAGGCTACTCAATGAGAACAATAATATCAGAATCTGGTCTGACAAGCAGAGCTTTATGCTAAAAACACATCTATTTAGGGCTTGATTCTAAGAAATGCAGGGCACCGTCAACTCCATCTAAAACCACTTGGGAGCAACAGAGCTCAGCACACACCAAAAGACACAATTTCCAATTATTAGTTCTATTTTTTTTTCGCTTAACCAGAATCATCCCTAGAGGTCTCTGGGAGCCAGATTTTTAAAGGTATTTAGGTGCCAAACTCCCACTGAAATCAATACCTTTAAATATCTTTAAAAATCTAGCTCTAGGAGCTTCCAGAATAAATGCTACCCAAAGATATGCTGCTTCAGTTCACAGTTTCTAAATGGGCCATTGGCCATAGCTACTCAGTCCACCCAATATTTTGAACCAACTACCACAAAAATCAGGTGAGAACAAAGAAAGAGGGCAAATAAAGGGAGGATATTTTCCTCTTCTCACCTTGAGCTCACTGATGGAAGAAAGTAAACCAGCCCCATAGACTCGTAGCTGTCCCTCTTGCTTACATAAACCAAATTCCACTGTGAAGAAGTAGCACTGATACAGAAGAAAAACAAAAAAGAATTAAAATGGAGTTGGGGGAAACTGTCTTCAACACAAATGCAACTAATGGTGCAGCAGATTTTGTAAGTCAAGCAAACTAGACCAAGGGTTATCAAGCTGGGTGTAACAACCCCCTAATAGGGTCTTGAGCAAATGTCAGAGGGTCACAATTACCCTGCTTTTCCCATTTTGCTAAGTGGAAAGGGGCCCAGAATGAGAAAGGTTAGGAACCACTGAGCTGGACAGTTCTGCCAACTAAGTTTACCGCTACTATTCCATACCCTAGGCTCATCTTTATCACAGAGATTTTTGATCTCAACAGAAGCACTGAGTTCTAGTCCTGCCACACAAATGCATTGAACCATCCAGTTGAAATTGTTATGAGGCAGCTTAACAGAAGCACTGGAAGTGATTGAATTTTTTTAAAACTGATAAATAATGAGATCAGCCACAGGGTCATGAACAAGAGTCAAGCTCCCTTCTGTTTTCTCTTTAGTTCTGTTGTCTGAAGGACTTTATGATGTTTATTTCAGTTTGCTGGCCTTGGAGATTTGTGTAGGTATATTTGGGGGAGGGGAGAGTTCAGAAGTGCTTAGCAGTATTGGTTTGATTCTGCTCCTATACAAGGCAATGGGAGCAAAGATAGGACAGCGTTGAGTGCTTTTGAAAATCCCTCCCATTGTTCCTGTTTATTATAATTCTTTTTTTCCCCCTCTTACAATTTATTTCTTTCAAAACATCCAGAAGACTTTGGACATGGGACACCCACAATATATATAATATATATATATATATATATATATATATATTTAATTTGTTGAGGGAAAAACCCTCTCACTACTAAATTGTAAAAATACACAATCAATTGCATCCTATGATAACTATATTTCCTTTGGGTTAATTCTAAAGGATAAAGAAACAGATTATTGTGGGAATTCATCCCAGAGGTAAAAGGGCTTGAATTTAGAAGAAACAGACCATTGGTTCTCAATCTGGAAGTTATGATTCCCAGAGACTCTTACTTTATGGCTAGATTGAGAATATCATTCACCTCCTATCACTTCTATTCTATCATGGAGTTACAGAACAGAAAAAGTTTAGAACCAGTGAAACAGACAATATAGTGAATGATTTGCTTCTGCTGATACTGAATGATAAATCTCCCAATTACTTCAGTGGGAGTGGGATCAGCCCTGTAAAATGCTGAGAGCAATGCAAGTGGGATTATCACCGCCACAGATTGAGACACTCACTGTTGCCAGTTTTTGAACAGCCTCATCTGATGCCCCAAGCGATGCCAGGCCAATTTCCTGGGAGAACTGAGCAAAACTGGGTTCAGCCAAGAGTGGGACATGACCCAGGAGTTCATGACAGGTATCGCTGAAAAAGAAACAAAGCAGAAGCCGTGAGATGATGCTCTTTCTTGCTGAGGGTGTGAAAAAGCAGCACCATCCAACGAATACAATTGTCTCAGAAGAAAACTCTTTGTAACACTGAAAAATGATTTAATATCAAAACAACAGAAAAAACATTTCTCTTATTAGAGTGCATCATATTAACTCTACAGAAAATACTTAGATCCAAATTTTCAAATCTGGATGCCCAAAGTTAAGCTCCTAAACCCATATTTAGGAGCCTAGGGTGAGATTTTCAAAATTGCTTAGTGTTGGCCTAACTCTGCTTCCATTTAAGTCAGTGAGAGTTTTCTGGGCACTTTTGAAAATCCCATCCCTAAGAAAGAGTTGCCTGATTTTCAGAAGTGCTGTGCATCCAAAAATCTCAATGAAGTCAGTGAGAGATGCAGGCACTCAGTATCTTTGAAAATCAGGCCATTCTTACCCAGATGCCTGAATATGGACGTAGAAGCCTAACTTCAGGCACCCAGGTTTCAAAACTTTGTCTATAAACTACAGTTTTGTGCACATATTTGACTTCTCCCCAGAAATAAAATAACTTACGGCTCTGGGGTGTAGAGAGGGTCCGAGCTGTGCCTAACATACTGAGTGCAGTGAAAAACTCTGAATGCTAAGCCTGCCAAGAAATCTCTGGGTGACAAATATCCGGCAACTGGACGGATGGTGAAACCTGTCCGCTCTGAAAAGCAATAGATAAATCATAGGTCAATGTGATGTAGAATTTTATAATGTTCAAAGCTGTGTTTCTCCTCTTACTTCTAGATTAAATACCACAGCATGGCTTTGCTCAAGGACAAGGAGGAAAACCAGAGATGAGCTATGATCAAAATTCCCACATTTGAAATTACCAAGATACTGCCAACATACTTCTGACTTTGTGTGTTTTCTACTGTTTTTTCCCCTAGACCCTAGCACAATGCCTAACCATCTCATTCACATACTCCAGCAGTCACATTAGTGCTGGCCTTGCCCACAGATTTCACAATTATATAAAACTATAATACAACATATATAAAAATGGGGGGGAGAGGGAAAGATATAATAAAGGACCATAAGGGAGAGGGGTGAAAGTGTCAAAAGGGTTGCTGTTTGCCTTTATGGTTTACTCGCATATTATTCATGATTTGGTTAGCAATGCTTTGCAGTCCATGTCAGTATAGCATGTTGTCTCGTCGTGTAATGATTCCTTTCTCTTTCTCCTTTGATTCATTGTATTGTGTTCAGAATTACAGAGCACTCACTTTCATAGATTCAAACCTTTTAAGGCCAGAAAGGACCATTATGATCATCTAATCTGAGCTCCTGGACAACACAGACCATAGAGACAGGTTTCAGAGTAGCAGCCGGGTTAGTCTGTATCCGCAAAAAGAACAGGAGTCCTTGTGGCACCTTAGAGACTAATAAATTTGTTAGTCTCTAAGGTGCCACAAGGACTCCTGTTCTTTTTACAGACCATAGAATTTCTCCAAAGGATTCCTGCATCAAGTCCGTAACTTCTGACTGAGCTAGAGACATCCAGTCTCGATTTAAGGACTTCATGTGATGGGAAATCCACCACCTCTCCCTTTTGGAGAAAAATCTCTCTCTAAGAAGAGATCCTATTTTAAAACTGGACTCTGTGCTTTTCAAATGTACAGCATGCAGGTCATATACACCATGTGATCCCCACACAACACTTCCACTGACAGCCGTGGCTGTATACAGTCCTTTTATTTTTAAAGGATTATGTGGCACAGGAACAAGATAATACTTATGCTATTGTTTTAGTCACAAAAAAGTACATACTGGGCATAAGAGGTTCCTTAAAATGCATGCAATAGAAAAATGTAATATGAATCTCTATAATGCTACACGATTTTTGTCTGCCTTCCCACAATGTACATGTGCACCCCTGCCCCATATTGATTGGATTATAGTACTTGCTGAAGTCACAGTCTAGTAGCTAAATACTGCTTATAATTTGTAGTGCCAATATGAAGAGAGAGAGAGAGAGAGCATGCCACTCTCTAGTGGCTGTGATTTACAGAGGAAAGAGGGGCAGGTTTTTAGAGGTTTATAGATGCCTAAAGATGCAGATAGGCATCAAGGGGGATTTTCAAAAGCACCTAGGTGTTTAACTCCCATTGGTATAGCAGAGAAATTAGCACATTACCTTTCAGGAAGCACGATACATCTTCCAGCTGGGGGATATTGTCTTCTCGGTACCCACAGTATTTGGTGAGTAAGGGTAAGTTTTTAAGGTACTCTCTGCAGGCATGAGTTGGGTAGAGCTTATTGAGCTCTCTGAATACAGTGCCCCAAGTCTTGATCTCCTCCTCAGTGAATTCAATCTTGGGGATTGGGTCACCGCTATAATGAAAGGAGAAAGAAAGGATGTCATGGCTCAGAATGGATAGCTCTAGAAATGGATGACGCATTTACCTAGTACTGTTATTACTTAACATTTATGTTGCTGTACAATCCAGTCAGGATCAGGGCTCCGTTGCATTAGATAATTTACAAATACACAGGAAGATGTGGTCTCTGCTCTGAAGAGTTTACACTCTACGGGTTTGATCCAACTCCCACTGTAATCAATCAATGGGAATCTTTCCACTGACATCAGTGGAATTGGCTCAGGGACTCAGGCCCCCATCTTGCAAAGAGTTCCATAAGTGTTTAACATTGGGAGTAAAAAGTTCAACCCTTGCATAAGTCTTTTCAGGATCAGGACCTAAGAATGTTAATTTTTTCCTCAACCTGTGTATAACTAGTCTGCATTACCTTATCAATTTCTTTAAAGGAAAGGAAAGATAATGAGCTCAGTTAACAGCATGATAAATCTAGGCATCTAAATGTTCATTTGCCATGTGAAAATCATGCTTCTCTAGAAAAACCATGAGTATCTGTCAAAATGTATTAAACCTAGCCTATCACCTCACATTAGCCTTCTGGATCTTGATTAAACTGGACTATTGTGAGGACTTGAGTCAAAACCCATAGAAGGTAATCCGAATGCTGTGTCATGATTCTACCAGTAGTGATTTCAGGGCCTGACAAACAAACATGATAGAAATTAATCTCCCAGAGATAACTGTATCAACATAATAATACTGCAGACTATTGGATTTATGCTGTGTTTGCTGATTCCATTAGTGTATGCTGCTGTGATTACAGGTTTATAACATTTCTGTGTCATTCCCAGTGGAGGGGGTTGACATCTAAACCCAGGTAGGGAACAACAACATGAAAAGTATGCTCAGAGCCAAATTATAGCACTTAGTCATGATTGTATCTGTCTCAAGGAGAGCCCACTGTGGGGTCCTAAATACCACAAGGCCCTTTTCAGTTTAATTTCACTGTGCACTTCTAAACCACTGTAGCTAATGCCCTATTATGAACCAGAAACTGCACTATTTTGAACCAGAAACTAGAATAATGATTATTTTCTTGCTTCATTTATAGTTATCAGTCAGCAGGCTAGATTCTGACCTCAATGTCTTTGCACCACTCCAGTGGCACAAAGGTGATAGAGATCTGCCCTAATAGGGTAATCATGAAGCTGGTATAGCCAGCCGTACAACATGTGTTCCCCACTCTCTCAGTTACAGAGTGTGTTCCTACGCAAGGTGGAGGAGTGACCACAAGTAAGAGAGGATTGAGCCAGAAAGCACTGCAGTCCAGTTATTCCCAGCTGGTGTAGCCATCACACTGGGATCACTGTACCTGGAATAATTAGCTAGCAACCTTTACATTATAGTTTGATCCTCAGACCAATCAGAGATCCTGCGAGTAGTAAGGTGGCTTCGATCAACCTTTCTATTCCTCCCATCCTGGTTCCTATACCAAACACAGCTCAGCTAGGCCTGGAGATCTGGCCTGGTGAATGTGAACTACACTTATTTTATCCATCTCATTATTCCAAAGCAAGAGACTTGTTTAGCAAGGAGTCATACTTACTGTTTGTAGTTCATAGCTAAGTCTGCAAAATACTTTCGCCTCTTACGATAGACATTGTCTTTGAAACCCTATGTGTGGAGAAAAAGTAATACACATTTCCATCTCTGTAATAAATAAGCTTATTAACAAAGAAAACACTATTGTAAAAGCATGTCTTGGGAAAATAAATGGTCAAAATAGGAGCCTGTTAGTTGTTGTTAGTCTATGAAATAAATAAATCCCCCAATTTAAAATGGAGATCAGCAACTTCAGGCACATAACTCTTGATGTAAGTATATTCTGTAGATAAGGATTCCTTTTTCAAAGCTTTATTTACACTAAACTGGTTATTTAATTGATTGCTCTGAACATTAGAAATTATAGCCAGTTCAATTTGTTTTCTTTATTTGTGGGGGTGAGGGAAACTACTGTGTCATTACTTTAGGGGAAAAATAAATCTAGTTAAAAACAGCATTCCTTTTGTCTGTGAGTATTCTGGACCTAACCCTGCAGTTGCTACACAGGCAAGACTCCCTTTAAAGCTTGCAGAACTGAGGTCAATGAGAGCAATGCCTGAGTAAGGACACCAGGAATAAGTCCCAGAGTTACACTGTCAAAACCATAAAGCCACTCTTATAGGGCAAAAATCGATCTGTCTTCACTCATTGTTACAATAGCAGGGAAGCTACTTACTGGATGGTCAGCATCCAATTCAGACCCATACATCAGAACACGGTTCGCACATTTATCCAAATCTGAGATCTTCTTAGGAAACCACGGTGTATTCTCCATGTCTAAGGAATGCATAAAATCCACAAAGTTATTAATAAAGTCCAGTGGGTTAAAAGAGGAAATGCCTGTTTCAAGTTTAGCTATGGCAGCTACAAGTGAAACCAAGAGGCAATGAAGAGGATGAGGGAGTCCTTTGTCTATCTGGCACCAGCACAACATCTAACACTTCCTCCTGTGTCATTAAAACACTCTGCTTAAAGAACATTAAGTCATAAAAAATAGGGGGAGGAAACGGTTAACTTAGGGCCTGGAGCTTAAATGGTTTTTCTGTAGCTGTTATTATTTGTATTATACTAGCACCCTCCAGGCTCCTGCTGAGATCAGAGTCTGATTGTGTTATGTGCTGTACGAACACATAGTAAGAGACAGTCCCTGTCCTACAGAGTTTTAGAAGAGACAGACAAAGGGTGGAAAGGGAAACAGAGGCAGTGAAGTGGAAGTGATTTGCGCAAGCTCACACAGCCAGGTGTGAATAGCACCCAGGCCTCCCATGTCACAGTGTAGAACTCTGACCACTGAACCACACTGCCTCCCTAATAAGGAGAAAGAAGTGCTCTTGTCAATGTGAACAGCTTTCTGACTGAGTCTGGGGTTCTCAGCTACAGTAGCCCTGCAGCCTTAAAGGGACATGTCATTTTTTATTACAGACTCGGCTTTGCTTAGCCCAAGAAAGCCTTTGTTCTCCTGTCAGCTGGGCTATGTTCAACCCCTGCCCCTATACAAAGCCAGAGTAAATGGGTGTTGTCCAGGGACGCTACAAGTCTTATTCTCCATTGCCCTGTACCTTGTGTAGTAATTTACAACTGAGCAAAGACTATGGGTCTGATACACCGGTTGCCCTGAACTTCACTCAATTATTTCAACCAGTGCAACGTGAGTACAAAATAGGTGAAAAGCACCATCAAATCAGAATGGCAGCATTTTACACCCACCTATGCAGAGCAGTAGAGAATCAGGCCTTATGTGAGGGAGTTACACAGGACCTCCTTGCTGTGGCCATCACTCCACTTCCTGGGTCAGAACAGTTTGTACAAACCCATACGTGGAAGGCTGTCATGACCACTGCATCTTTGTAGTCCTGGACCCACCGGCCACCTTCCTGAATCCTCACACACACCCTCAGTCAAAGTGCTGGCCTATGGAGAGCTCAGCAGCGGCAGGGTTGCAGGTCACCCAATCTGCAGCTTCCCAAACCCTATGTAAGGAAACTGCAGCAGTTCTGCTACAATGAGGACACTCTGTAACCTGCACTCTGGGGTGGATATCACCTCCCTTGAATGTTGGAACCAGAAAATAGAAAGACTCTTTCATTGATATTTTAAAGCATTTTTCCTGGTTTATATGAGACCAGCACTAATCCAGGCTCACTATCCTGATGTGGGAAAGGAAGTCAGAAGGAAACAAGAGGAGCATCCTCTGGAGCAAGAAGGGGTTCATAAGGTGGGTATCTCTGCTTGGGAGGAAGAGCACCAGAGAGAATCTCTACACAGGGGACAGAACATGGAACCATCTCCACTGGGGGAGCACAAGATGGATCTCTACAGAGTGTGAAGTGTAGGAATGGATAACTTGCACTGGCTGAAGTGATGGACCATATCCTGAGCTGATGTGAATAACATAGCCCCATTGATTTCAATGAAGGTATGCCAACTCACCATCTGAGCATCTCATCTTATAGCATTCAATGGAACATACTTTTTGTTTTACCCCATTTCTTTGTTCTACTAGTTCCCAGATACCTGACATAAAAGGATTGAAAACTAACTCATTAGAAAGTAGCACAATATCCTCTTCCCTTTGTGCAGTTTTGCTAGAACATCCCTCCCTACTTACCATCCTCCTGCACAGTGACATTATCTGTGGGGTTCACGGATACAATATTGACGTGGGATTTCAGTAGGCTGAAGATCTCATTCAGTTGTTCCATGTTACTATCGCAGTCCACAAAGATCTCAAACTCTGAATTTCTTCGCCTTGACTTTCGGGACTCGATGTGCATCAGATTTACATGTTTCTCCTATTTATAAGAAAAAGTGTTTTAAGCCAGGTTGATTAGATAACCTGCACTGCTTGCCAAGCCAATATTTTACTGCTTAACATTATCTCTGTGAAGTCTCTTTAGGTAAACAGACCTATTAATAGCAGCTTGCTTATTAAAAAAAAGATAAGGAATGGTTGTTTAAAAAAAAAAATCCCATATCATAGAAAATGAAAGAGAGGTGCTTTTATTTCCTCAATTTTAATTTAGAAGTATGGTAGAAATGTCTTCCTCTTCTTGTATTAATCCCATCAAATGGGGTCCTCTCTCTCTCTATCACCCCACATGTTAAAATGTCTTCCTTCCTTTTCCTTCTTTCCAGCCAACCACTCCTTCTTCAGTCAGCCTCTCTGCCTTTTTCCTTCAGCCTTGATCTGTTGGATTCTCTTCCCCAGGTAGTTGTCAGGACTTTGCTTTACATGACCAAATTGTCTGAGCCTGCACTCCCTCATTTTTTCATTTATGGGTGTTACTTCGAGCATGTCTCTAACATACACATTCCTCACATGGTCTTTCTTGCTTACACCACTCATCCATCTCCACATTCCCATTTCTGTGGAACAGATCATTTGCTCATGTTTCTTCTTTGGAGCCCAGTGCCATACATTAAAACTGGATGGACCACTGTTTTTATATACTTCCCCTTTTAATCTTATTAGTATCGTCCTGTCACATACTACACCACTTATCTCTCTCCATTTGAGGTAAGCGTTTATTATCCTAGCTCTAATTTTGTCCGCCATTTCCCCATTTTCCTGGATTCTGGATCCTAAATACTTGAAATTTTGTGTTTTCCATATTGTCTGCCCATCTAGTTTCAATGATAATTCTTCAGTGTTCACATTATTGAAATTCCATACCATATACTCTGTTTTTCCTCTGGTTATTTTGAGCTCATATCTCTCTAACACATCCTTCCATTTATCAAGTTCCTCTTCTAGACTATCTTTCTTCTCACTGAGTCGAATAATATCATCTGCAAACAATGTGCACCAAGGTGCCTCCTTCTGTATGTTCTTTGTAAGGGTATTCAGGATAAGGATAAACAAGAAAGAGCTCAGTGCTGATCCCTGATGCACTCCCACCACCTTAACCGATAGTTTGTCTGTTTCACCGCTAGAAGTTCTGACTATTGACGTTGCATGTATATACATGGCTTGAACACGCTGCACATAAAGTTCTGGTATCATTTTCTCCCTGATATACCACCAGATGACTTCTCTTGGAACTTGGTCAAAAGCCTTTTCCAGAACAATGAACACCATGTGAATATATTTCCTTTTCTCTCTAAATTTATCCACTAGCTGTCTCAGTGCAAAAACTATAACTACTGTTGAACTTCCAGACATGAAGCCATATTGATTTGTGCTAATATCTACTTCACTTCTTAGTCTCTTATTGATGACTCTCTCCATGATTCCATTGTTTGACTCACCAGATCTATACTGCTATAATTTATAAATATAGTAAAAAATATTTTATTTAAAAATTTTAAGCACAGAGAGGCATAATAAAGTGGACCAAATCCCATAGTCCTTATTCTAGCAAACCTACCACTGGCTAATGAAAGTGTAAAATCTGCAGGTTAATTAGCTAGCATAGTTGATTAGCAGTTGAGTCACTATAAATCACTGTCTGCCAATCAAGTCAATAAATGTTTGTTAGTCTTAAAAATAAAAAGAGATGTTAAAATGGTAATTTTCCAATAGTATCTTTAACTTCTGTTTTATCTGAAAGAATATTCCTTAGCAATATGTTTCATAAAATGAATGAATAGGACTCTCTTAGCAGTAATATTATGCAAGGACACATTGGAGTGCAGTATTAACCCACTTACTCCCCAATGGCTCAGTGTGCTGTATAGACAGTATGCTCAAAGCCTGGGGTATCTCATCTTGTCAATGGTAATGCAACTTCTTCCATTGATAAAGGAATGACATTGGTGATCCGGAAAAGAGTTAATCCAGTCTTCCTTCATATGTAAGATAGTTGTCACAAAGAGGAGCATACTCAGGGGAAAACATAGCAAGTAGTACCAATAGGCTGAATCCACAAAGTTCAAAGCTGGACTTCCCAACCTTTGAAACATTGCAAATGTGGGGTTTTGATTCATCCCATCATAGAAATGGGGAGCTGCAGTATAGTTGAGATCCGGAGTACTCTGATCAGGGGGGTTATTATTTTGGATCCATCCCTTCTAAAAGGCCAAGGGTACTGATCCTTCTCCTATTAAAGGCAAAACTCCTCTGGACTTCAGTGGGAGCAGGAGAAGGGGCCAAGTTTTTGAGGGATTTCAGCGCAGCCTCTAATTTTGCAGGCACAATTTTGCATTCACAATTAATTATGGATCTTTTCTTACTTGGGAAATAAATTATGCTGGGTTCCAAAATGACTCTTACATTCAGAAAACCTTCTGTAGAAATGTGAGGACTACATACCTGAAAGAGTTTTAGCGCTTTTACAAGTCCTCCAACTTCATTCTTTAAGGAAAAAATGACAGCTGCTCTACCTCTTTCAGCTGAATTGTCTTTGTTCTCTTTATTGTCTTCAATCATTGTGTAATTTGACTTATTTAACTAAAAGCAAATAAGAAAATATAGATTTGTTGAATAAGAAATAGGTTGAAAAGACTCCTGTACAGTTTATATGCTACCGCTCTCAGTGCAATAATATCACATTTTGATGGATCAATTGCAAAAATAAAGTGCCATTCAAATCATTATATACATTAACATGCATACAGATAGGAACATGTACAAGTGTTTACAAAACTGGGGCTTAATATGGGAGGGGGGCATTTTACATCAATGTGAACCCTTTTGGGAGGTCTTTGGTAGTTCTTCAGCAGGATGCACTGCATATATTTAATAAAAGTATAGTTTATAATTAAATATAAATGATTTGCAGAAGTAATAAGTGTTAGCGTGAGTCTTCAATAGAATACTTCTAGGGGTTAAGTACAAACTTGAAAAGCCTCATCCAAAACCCATTGGAGGCAACAAATGGAAGGACTCTCATTGACTTCAATAGGAGCTGCATTAAGTCCTAATACCCTAGCACTGGGAGTTCCTCTCCATTCTGCATCTCTGAGTCAGAATTGCTGTTTGGACATAAACCACTACTATTATAGAGGAACCAGACAAAAACCTAAAGGAACCAGAAAATATGTTGAATAAAACTCCTTAACTAGAAACTTAGGTATAATCTGATCAATAAAGCCATATAATTTCTTCTCAGAGGTCTTTGCTATATGCTTTAAAATAACTATCGTAATCATGCTCTAAAAATGCTCCAACATGTAAGTTTCAGAACGATCTCTGATCAGTTTAGTCTCTGACAAATTTTATGCCTTCTTCCCCCATCCCATTTGTAGCTCCCACTTTACCCCATATCCCTTTCTATGATGGTTCATTAAGGAATGTTGTGCATTAAGTGATGGTATATTAAGAATTAAGCAGGTTGCTTGAAGTAGCAAAATATTTGACATTTTGCTGAAAACAAGATGAGAATGTTTATTCCAAGATGGATTAAAAACGATCCAGGAACAGACACCACCCTCTAGACAGAAAACAAGCTCAGATGACCTATAAATAGCATCCCATTATCACTTCTGGCAAAGTAAACTTTTTTATGGATGGATCATCTCTATTTGACATATGTTAGACTTGGCCCTGCTAATTTTGGCACACATTGCTTCAAGTTGACTTCCTCATCTGCACACAGATGGCCTTTCCAAATGATAAGATTAGGCAAATTGGAATGAATGACTCTAGTAGAATCAGGATTTATGCTAGGCCACAAGCAGAAGGGTGGGATTGGATCAGGGCAAAGCCGTTAGGATTTGTTTTTCCCAAAGAGTGAGTACTGAAAAAGAACAGAAGCAGGTACATATATTTAGAGAAGATAGAGTTCTAGGTTACAGAGAAAGTAATGGGTACTCCATCAGAGAAAGCCAAGCTGCATATGAGCAGAAAACAATTAACTGGGTTACTTTTCATAATTATATGCATTAGTTTGGAGCATGCAGGTGTTCTCCCCTTTGGTAGGGCCTGATTCAAAGCCCACTGAACTCAATGGGCGCCACTAAAGATTTTTTACTATATGACGAATGTTGATTTTGGATAATGGTGTAGACTTCATCACTCAGGCCTTGTCTACATCTAAAATGTTGCTCAATCTAGCTGCATCATTCAGGGCTGTGAAGAATTCCACACCCTGTGCGATATAGTTACATTGACCTAACCCTCACTATAGACACCACTACGTCAATGGAAGAATTGCTACAGCCTCTTGAGGGTGTGGATTCACTACAGTGATGGAAAAAAACCTTTCATCTCTATAGTAAGTGTCTACACTACAGCACTACAGTAGTGTAGCTGCAGTTGTGCCGCAGTAGCGCTTGTCGTGTAGACATACCCATAGTCTGATTCAACATAACACTCAAGGATGTGTATTCAAGTCACTGGGGCTTAAGCACATGCTTAGGTCCTTTGCTGAAATTGGACCATAGAGTCTAATCCAGAGTCCTCTGAAGGCAATGGCACTCTTTCAATTAACTTCAGTGAGATTTGGATCAGATCCATAAAGGGACCTGTTCAAGTTATGGTGTTTGAGGAGTAGTGTCATATATTGTACAGATAGGAAAATTTAATAACTTTTCACACACATTAACATGGTATTCTCAAACACAGAGGCCCACATTTCTATTTTCAGATCACATCCTTCTCCAGGAACACAGCAGTTGAAGTTAAAAGTGAAGGCTACACAGAGTGGGACATCATTGTCTGAGAGCAAAAGCTCTCAGAGAGCAAAATCATTTTATACAGTGTAATGCACTACCTTATTCTGAAATTTGACATAGTTTCAAATGATATTGTAAGATGTGCAACTGACCACAAACTGTAAATATTACAAATGAACACTAATACTTTCTCTTTTCATATTGACCGAGTTAAAACAATGTCATATTTAGGATCAACTTATGTAGCATACAAAGCACAATATGACAGGGACATAGAAAGCATAGGAAAAGAATGTATTGTACTGTAATGGGTAGTTTCTAAAGAGTGTCTCCATCTTGCAAAACTGGGGGGGGGAAGAAGAGAAGAGAAATTGAAATACTAAAAATTCACAGATCTCTAGAATACAGATTCTTTTATATGCATATGTTTGCATAATCAAACTTGTAGTGACCATTGGTTTCCAATAATAATGTTATACAGAATGAACAAAAAGCGGGATGGCAAAGGAGGTCTGAATAAATGCAGCCACCATTTTGCTGCAACCCCAGGACAGAAACAAAATGGTAGCATAGAAGAGAATAGCTATTCTACACCACATTCCAGTTCTTCCTTGCACCTCCTATTCACCTCTGCCTGGCCAGTCACTTTTTCTTTTCCTCTTAGCATCTGTGCACTCCTTTGGAGGGAATGGGATGTGAGAGAAAGCTAATTTTTTTTTTTACAGTAACACTTAGGTTAAATATAAAATGTTCAGTTTTCAGAGCAGAAAGTAAAAACCTGTATAACCCTCCAGCCATGTAATTCAATCAGGAATGGAGGGGGGGGGGGGGAAAGGACCTCACAATAAATATCCACAAAACCCAAAGAAAGTCCTCCAGTGAAGACTAGATTGGACATTCCTTGTACTTCTACGGTAAAAAACAAAACAAAACAAAAAAGTCAGAACAAATATCTTTAAAAATATAATTTGTCAAGCCTTTTGACACCTCATTAAGAGGCAAAAGAAAGTAGAAACCCCAATTTAAAAAAAATTCATATGCAGGTGGTCACCTTTGTGAATTACGGGCCCAATCCTGCAAGGTGCTGAGCACCTCCTGTGATATGATGAGCGACCTCAGCTCCCATTAAAGTCAACTCAATGGGAGGTCTGTTGAAGACACTCAGCACCTTGCAAAATTGGATCACAATTCTAGATAAAACTAGCAGACCACATGGGGCCTGATCCTGTTCTGTTGCCTTTGGCATCAGCAGAGCAGGATGGGGCCTTGTGTTATAAGAATATTCCTGTTAATAAGTACAAACCATAACCAATCTCCTCATGAATTCTTGATAAAATATAGTAACATAGTTGCAAAAATTGATTTTAATAGTTTATCATTTAAATAGAATACATATTTAAAAAATGTTTCTGTTTTCTCTACCTGCCAATCTCTAAACAGAAAACTACTTCTCTATAATATGAACCAGAGGGTAAGAAAAAAGCATTTTGAAAATGTAAATGGTACTTTTTCCCCAAGTCATTGTTATTTTCTTTATCTAATAATGTAACAATAGTGATCTATTAAACAATTAGCCTCTGATAGGACTTAAATCTCAGTGAAAATGCACACTCAACATCCATCCAGCTATCTGAGAATTTTATACTGCTGCCCATCAGAGTAGTATCTGAGTGCCTTCTATGTAAAATAAAAAATAATAGTAAAGTCCCCGCTAGACTTCATTGAATCTCCGGCACTTCTCCCTTTTCAGGTAAAACACCTTCCTGGGGTAGGGTTTTTGTCTTATTAATTTATTTTTGGGGTGTGAGACTATGGTGTAAATAGGACTATAATTTAGAAGAATATATTTAACCACCTTTTAAAGCTTTTAACTGTACAGCTAGCTGAAATGATGAGAAAAAAACCCTGTCAAAATAGAATAGTGAATGTAAACTACTGCTGATTTAGTTGCCTATTGCGCCTTAGAATCTGTGTGGCTTTGAGCAGGTTTAAGCTCTCTTTAAACATACATCTTATGGAAAAATAAGATTCATACTTGACTACCACGTAAACTGGGAACATTAGAGAGGGACAATTCTGTCCCCATTTAAGTCGATGAGCCTTTTGCTATTGAGTGCAATATGAGTACATGATCCAGCCCAGTTGTATTTTTCATATTATAATACTATCACTAACATAAGTAAAATGAAGGGTCTGGCAGCATTTCCATTATAAAGCCATGTTTGGGGGGCCTACAGTAATTTAGGCAGACAAATTTACTTGAGAATAAAACTTGATGGGCAATTAATGTTTTAATCTTCCCCTCAATTAGTATTGATTTGCAGGTTACTTCCTCAATTTCCTTTAAATATGTTTGTTATTAAATAGGCATTAAGGAATGTTCTTTTGGGTGACCATTATTGGATGCAACCTGATAGGGAAGTTATTGGACCCTCGCTTAAAATCTTCATGTGACTAAGTTCTGGAAAACAAAATATCATCGCTGGACAACTTCTGCAATACAATTCATATTCTGTTTACTTTGGCTTCCTGAAATATCTGCTGGACATGGTAAAGCTATTGTTTCTGATAGTAATGGAATAAAGTTTCAACCTTATTTGAATACTGAACAGCACTCTGAATACTGGATAATACTCTTAAGGGCAATCAAATGCTGCCCAGATAACTGTCTGTTTCATCGGCTATGCTCTGACATATTAGAATAGATGCACATTTTAAAACAAGTTACTCTTGTTTAGGGTTTTTTCCTCCCCTTTCTTCTTCCCCTCCTGGAACAGATAATTCATTCTGTCTCTCTGTCTCTCTCTCTCTCTGATAACAATGAACCAAAAGTAACTTCTATGCTACCTGTATTTCATTTGCTCATGTTTCTGAATTTTACTTGCTTAGCTAAATGATTTCCTTCCTATTCAGACACAAGCACAATTTGCAATAACAGGTCCTGTTCCAATCTCAGGTAAAGTACACTAGCATAAATCTGGAGTAACTCCACTGACATCAGTGGAGTTACTGAGGATTTACACTGGTATATCTGAGATCAGAATCTAGACCAAAAATTCCAGAATTCCAGATTCCTCTTTCTAAAACTGAAAATACCCTGAGAGCAATGGCAGAGCTGCTGGCAAACAAGAATATGGAGTGGGGGGTTACGATGTTTTCAGCAGTCTTAACATCAGAAGAGTAATCCCAATTTAATCTAGTGGTCCCTAGCCACTTCATGTAATTCACAGGCCCATAGAGTTTCTCTGTGGGGCTGAAAAGGGCTCAGCGAAATCCATCTTAATCTTGTAGGTGACTGTGCAGATAGCACGGGACACCGGCACTGCTAAGATTAAATGGGGAGTTATTAAATACCCCTAGGGTGTTTGTCTTAATCCCATTAGGAAGTAAAACGTCAGCAGGTCGTTTATTCCAAACAACTGAAAATCAGGCACAAGAATTCATTGGCTCCATGTTATACCCATGGGAAGACATCTCTAAACCCTAATGAAATGGCTGTGAAACTGACTGGGGTGCAAACAGGCCTTTTATCTTTATGAATCCCAAGACAAAGTACTACCCTTCCCCTTATGCTTTCCATGCATGAACTCTGAATCTGAGGCTCTTGCAGCCCCAGAGGGGGCCACAGCAGGTGGCAGGGGAACAGGCTCAGGTTAGACTTTATGGCTAGACGGCAGTGGTGCCCCAAAACTTTCCTCTGGTGTAACAAGACAGGTTGAAAACTGCTGCTTTAAACTAATGCATCTTGTCTGGCTTTAGATAGACTTGCCCACCTCATGCCAAATGATGACTAGGTGTGGGATACGGCTGATCCTGTCCCTTGTGTGGTAGAGAAAGGGGCTTGGGGCAGCAAAAAACGTATAGCTGGCCCTGTGCTGAACTAACATGAAGCCTCTGCCTTTCCTAATCTGCTCCAGATCTCAAGGAAGGGGTGTTCAAACTACTTACATCAAGGGCAGGTTCAGCAGAGGTAAATCTCCTATTACCTCCTAAGCCAGTCCTCCCAGTGCTGGCTCCAATAAGTCCCCAATGCACTCTTAAGACTAACAGCCCATCTCACCTTTCGCTCATGGTAGTTTCAAACATCAGGGGACATATGTTGTATTTTAGTAGCATGAGAACATAGGTGCTAGAAATAGAGGTGCTAGGGGTGTTTCATCACCCTCTGGCTTGAAGTGGTTTCCATCATACACAGGGTTTATAGCTTTATTCAA
Organism: Malaclemys terrapin pileata; assembly: GCF_027887155.1. NCBI lineage: Eukaryota > Metazoa > Chordata > Testudines > Emydidae > Malaclemys > Malaclemys terrapin. The sequence goes on along the minus strand of NC_071508.1, from coordinate 49,162,816 downwards.
TGGCTCTCAGCACCCCCACTATACAAATTGTTCCAGCACCCCTGCATGAGAGTATTTCCAGATCCTTTCTACCTGGCACTGTCCCCTGGTGCACAGTGCTAACACAGGATAATCTGTCTCTGAGCCTCCGGTTGGGGACTGGGGAGGTGGGTGGAAATTATTAAATTGCTGGGAGGGAGATATTCCTTAGGGGTCTCTCTGCTGCTGCTGATCTCACCCTCCCCCCCCCCATCCACTCTCCCCCTGGAGAGAATTCTTGCCCTTTTCCTAATGGGATAGATTCTGTTCCCCCCGCCCACCTTGTGACTGTACTGCAAAAAGATAGCTTGATTGCCTAGCTCAGTGGCTCTCAACCTTTCCAGACTACTGTACCCCCTCCAGGAGTCTGATTTGTCTTCTGTATCCCCAAGTTTCAGCTCACTTAAAAACTACTTGCTTACAAAATCAGACATAAAATATGAAAGTATCAGAGCACGCTAGTACTGAAAATTGTTTACTTTCTCATTCCTACCATTCCTAAAATAAATCAATTGGAATATAAATATTGTATTTACATATCAGTGTATAGTATATAGAGCAGTATGAACAAGCCATTGTCTGTATGAAATTTTAGTTTGTACCGACTTCACTAGTGCTTTTTACGTAGCCTGTTATAAAACTAGGTAAATATCTAGATGAGTTGATGTACCCCCTGGAAGACCTCTACATACCCCCAGGGGTACCTGTACCCTTGGTTGAGAACCACTGGTCTAGCTGACCTTCATTAGATCTCGTCTGTCCCTTTGAGAGCTGAGTTTTACAAGTTGCCCAGAAAACAGGAGAGAGAAAACACTGACATTTCCAGCAGGGGGCAAAGCAGAAAATCTCACTAGAGGTTATCTTCCCGATGCAGTAAGGATAATTTGGGGATATTTAATACGCCACGAGAGTCAGCTAAGCGGTCGCCAAACGCCACTGGGCTCTGCTCTCCCAACGAGCTGAGATCAGTCTGAACCCACCAGCCTGGAGCTGCTGGGTTGGGGAGCGGGGTGTCATCGCTGATCCCCTTGTGCCGCGCAAACTGCCCACCCGCGGGAAAGCCTCGCCCCCCTAGGCCGCCCGTACCTCGTTATTCAGCTGGTTCTCCTCGAAGCTGGAGTTCATGGAGTCGAAGGACCGTCCCCTGCGGGCTCCCTCCATTCGGCCGGAGAACATGGTGCTGGAGGAGCGACTCTGGGGCGTGCAGCTCGGGATCCTGGCTCCGGGTCTGTCAGCAGCGCTCGGCGGCTCCCGGGCTATTTATGGGGGGCGAATGGGGGGGGGGCAGGAAGAGCCTTTCCTAATCTCCTGCCAAAGCAAATGGAAAAAGGGGCGCGTCACGGCCACTCCAGTCCCGGGCCGGCAGCCGCGGGGCAGGCGGGCGGTGGTGCCTCCCCCCACCACCAGGGCCCACGGGAGAGGAGCTCCCCGAGGAGTGGATCCGCCCCTGGCGAGGCGTCACTCCCACGCCCCGCGGGGCCATTTGCAGATGCACCAGGTGCGGCGGCTGGCTGGGCTCGGGGCTACAGCCCTGGGGAAAGTGACTCACCGGCGGCACAACGAGACTCGGGACTGTTTGATCCTGGCCCTTTCAAAGGACAGCTGTGCATGGCGTGGGCTGGAGGGCAGTCACTGGCAAAGGGAGGCCCGGGCCTGCTGATCCTGGGGTCAGGATTGTACCAGCCAGCCAGGCAGCTCATCTAGACAGTCCTGAACTGGGAACCACCTCGAGTTTACATTAGTCCTGCACCCTGCTGAAAACCCAGCAGAAAGAGAACTGGGATTTGGGAGACTTCTCTTCCTTAAACAAAAAACTGCTGAGCGATCTCTCATGTTTAAATAGTACTTTAAAAATAACATTTTTCTCCTAGAAATGGGCTGACAGCTAAGCGCGTTATCCCAACTCCAGGCAAACCTCAAGATCCCAATAATAAAACAAGCTGTTCAGGAAGTGAGGGGGAGGGGTTCATTCCTCTTCTCCAGGGCCAGAAACACACCAAGGTGGGCTAGCGTCAAGGTCTGTCCTACTCAGACAGAGCAGGAGACCGCTCAGCCTAGAAGAAATGACAGCCAGCAGCAGACGGAAACACTCAATGGTGGTTTCGCTATAAACACAGACGCGGTTCCCCTCCGCGCCCATCCCACCCCAAGTAGGCAAAGTGAATTACAATCCCAGCAATTTGAAATTAACTGGAGTAACAGAGCTTCTAATTTCCTTCTAATAATATAAGGCCAGCTTCTCCTCAGCAAAGGTAAATCTCCTATTATCTCCTAAGCCAGCCCTCCCAGTGCTAGCTCCGGTAAGTCCCCACGGCGCTGTTAAATCTCACAGAAGTCAATCGAACCCTATGTTTGCGAAGAAGCTTTTTTTCTTTATTGTGATTTCTGCCTAGCCTAAAGATTTCCCAGATGAATTGTAAGGAGCAATTATATACTGCATGTAAACCCCTTCCATACCTGGCTACTTATATTAGAGAGAGAGAACTCGTCTATTTTGAAGGTGACAATATATACGTTAGACAGGGACAAACTGCCCCTCTTTGAGGCTGTTGAAAAGTGTCAGCTGGCGTCTAAAATAAAAGCAACAGAAGACATGAAAAATAATGAAACGAAGTGCAATGACATGAAAAGAGAATTAACTGACTAGAGAAAGCAGCGACGGAGATGGATGCAAAGACATAGGAAAAATAAAAACAACCCAGCCCCAGTCCAGAGCACACCATCTTCCATGTACACAGTACGAGGGGGACCCTTTATTTTTCGGGTGCTTTTCGGCTCCACTTTGGTGAGGTAGGAGTGAGTTTGGGGTGGGAGGGAGATGGGGGAAGATTTTGTATTAAGATCCTATAAGCAGATTTGGGGTGGGACGTGTTCCGGTTAAAAAAACAAACAAACAAAAAAAAAACAAAAAAAACAAAAACAAAAACAAAAAACAAACAAACAAACAAACAAAAAAACGTGAATTCATTTGGACCATCTTGGTCACTTTTCTGTGTCCAGATCTGTTGGTGGTTTCCATATGATCACTGGGTTAGACACTGAAAGCTGCAGAGACCCAGGGCTGTCCAGCTTCAGGGGATGTCCCAGAAAACAGCCTGAAAGCGCCTGGGCCACCAGGAGAGAGAAATCGGGACAGCTCCTCGTGCTTTCTGGCAACAATATAATTTGCATGGACATTACCAGTGGCTCTCATTATTCGCTCAGATCCCACCTCAAACAGTTCCCTTCTCTGCGCTGCCCGCCCACTCCCACGAGGAAACCCAGCGCAATTTTAGGACCAATGGGGAACCCTCCTTACAGCCCCGGCGCGCTGAGGGTGAAATCCTGGCCGCATTGAAGTCAATGGCAATTCCTATTGACTTCAGTGGGGCCAAAACTTCACCATTAATGAATGAGGGGTGGGATTGCTGGCACAGAAAAGAATCAGGTTTGGAACAGGAAGCTGCACGTTTTAATGTTTCAAGGGGAATTATTCGCCCCGCAGCGTCTGAGAGCCGTTCATGGAAACGAACTGAATCTTTCAGGAGGAAATGATGCACTCTTCATTCCTCGTGCCATCACTACTGAATATTTGCTCACGGGTTTCTCCACCTTTTACCTCCCCTCGAGATCTCTGTCTTTTGAAAATAAGCTTTAATTTACCTCACACTGACATTAAAAACAGAATAATAACTAGATGTAGATATAATAATTTATTATGGGGTGTTCTCTCTCTCCCTCCTGGGCTGAAATGTGTTCCTAGATGTCCTTTCCCTTATCGGCTTGCTAGGTGAATTCCGTATGCATCTTTCCTTAGCACTTCTAGAACTGGCTGAAAATTTTTCGAATTTCCCTGAACAAATTTTAGTGAACATTTTTTAAATGTTGTGTGTGAATAATGGTCACAGTTTTTCAACAGCCCTGATTCTGATCAGGACGCAGAAGACCGATATCAGCCCATCTAAACGTGTTTGGAGACTGATTTCCACGGTGAAGGGGCTGGAATTCTACTGGAGTTTACCCGAACCCAGCTGAACTATTGTCCGTGTTGGAACCTTTCTAGTTCGAACCCCCCAGGAAAGTGGCATTATGGACAGCTGTAATGTAATTGGAGTGAATGGGGAGTGGAGAATAAACAGGATGTCTCTGGAACACGTCAGTGCTAATGGTAAGAGCCCAAGCCCCCTATCTGTTCCTCAAATCGATAATCCTTACCCTTGCCAGCAGCAGACTTCAACGGGATTACCCCGGGGTGAGCACTCTGCTCTCCAGCACTGTTCAGTCTGGCTCATAATATAACTATTTATCTGGCTGGTGCCATGTGATCATTCCCATCACCAATGGCACAGTCGGTCTGCTAGAGCAGGAATCCCATTCCTAACACACGAGCATGCTTCTGTCTTTGCATTCACAACTTCCCAAACCTTGTAACTCAGAAAGAGTAGGTAGTTGTGATTAATAACAATGGACACCAAAGCAAGAACTGCTGTTGAGATCACAGCTAAGCTCTTTGACCCCAGAAAAATGAAACATAGCCACTCAAAAAAAGCACAACGGATTGATTTCAAATTGAAAACCAAGAGTGTGTGTTTAGGCAGGGAGATCTCCAAACAATGGATAACCAGATATATCTCATATGTGTTGAAAAATCTAGGCACAAGGGATTTTCCTAGTGGCCTCAAAATTTCCTTGTTATTGTGGGTTCAAATAAAGAAGGTTAAGGTTGAGAGTGATGAAGGGTTTTTGTTAAATTTCCTTTCTTTTCAGGACTGGTGGCAGGTACACAGCTGTGACTGTAGAGCTGTCCCTATAACTGTGGTGCTGAAAAACTACAGCTGTTTAATACAAAGATGCTGACAGGAAGGAGCTGCTTTTGTTAGGTGCTGAAATTGATCCTCCATGATGGATCACACTTGTCTGTATTTCCAAGTTTTTCATACAGCCATTTTATCAACAGAAGGTATTATCAGTAACAAGTGCATTAAGCTACCAGAAAAAAACACTTGTATAGCCACATCCTGTATGTAAGAACATAAGAACTGCATTCTGGGTCAGACCAATGGTCTGTTTATTCCTGTATCCTGTCTCTGACAGTAGCCAGTGCCAGACACTTCAGAGGGAAAGAACAGAACAGGGCAATTTATTGAGTGATCCATACCCTGTTGTCCAGTCCCAGCTTCTGGAAGCTGGAGGTTTAGGGACACCCAGAGCATGGGGTTGCATTCCTGACCATATTGGCTAATAACCATTGATGGACCTATTCTCAATGAACTTATCTCATTCTTTTTTGAACCCCAGTTATAGTTTTGGTCTTCACAACACCCCATGACAATGAGTTCAACAGGCTGACTATGCATTGAGTGAGGAAGTACTTCCTTTTGTTCGATTTAAACCTGCTGCCTATTAATTTCATTGGGTGACCCCTGGTACTTGTGTTACATAAAGGGATAAATAACACTTCCTTATTTACTTTCTTCACACCATTGATGATTTTATAGTCCTCTAACATATTCCTCCCAGTCATCTCTTTTCCAAGCTGAACAGTCCCAGTCTTTGTTCTCTCTCCTCCTTTGGAAGCTGTTCCATATCCCTAATCATTTTTGTTGCCTTTCTTTATACCTTTTTCAATTCTAATATATCTTTTTTGAGATTAAGTGAGAAGTACATGAAGTATTCAAAGTGTGCATGTACCATGGATTAATACAGTGGTTTTATGATATTTTCTGTTTATTTTCTATCCCTTCCTAATGGTTCCTGACATCCTGTTAGCTTTTTTGACTGCTGCTGCACATTGAGCAGATGTTTTCAGGAAAATATGTATAATGACCCCAAGATCTCTTTCCTGAGTGGTTACAGCTAATTTAGACCCCATCATTTTGCATATATAGTCGGGATTATGATTTCCAATGTGTACTACTTTGCATTATCAAACTGCTTTAAAGTCAATGGCTTAGCTGTATTAAAGTCAATATACCAGTTGAGGATCTGGTCCCATCAGTATTTTGCAAATATCCTGCAAGGTGCAGATTACAGACCTAAAAGTCGCAATACTCCAACAAAAAACTTCAAAAACAGTCTCCAACAAGAAACTGCAGAATTGGAATTAATTTGCAAACTGGACACCATTAAATTATGCTTGAATAAAGACTGGGAGTGGATGGGTCATTACACAAAGTAAAAACTATTTCCCCATGCTAATTTTTCCCCTACTGTTACTCACACCTTCTTGTCAACTGGGCCATCCTGATTATCACTACAAACGTTTTTTTCTCTCCTGCTGATAATAGCCCATCTTAACTGATTACTCTCGTTAGAGTTGGTATGGCAACACCCATTTGTTCATGTTCTCTGTATATATATCTTCCTATTGTATTTTCCACTGCATACATCCAATGAAGTGGGCTTTAGCCCACAAAAGCTTATGCCCAAATAAATTCGTTAGTCTCTAAGTAGTCCTGTTCTTTTTGCTGATACAGACTAACACGGCTACCACTCTGAAACCTTTAAACCTGTTTGTAATGCATTGATCAAACGAGGAGTGCATGAGCCTGAGCCTAATAGTCCTTACTCAGGAAAAACTCTCAGGTGACTTTAAGTGGAGTTTTAGCTGACTTATGCTAGCAAGACCAGGAATATTACTCCTGAGATTCTGAAATTGTGTAAGCTCTTTGGGGCAGAGTCTGTCTTTTTGTTCTATGTTTGTACAGGACCTAACAGTGGGGTCCAGGTCCTTAACTGGGGCTTAGAGGCTCTATCACAATACAAACAAACAAGCTAATACATTGTCACTGGCAGCTAAAATATTTCAAATATATTTGGATCAAACTCTTCAGCCCCACCCCCAAGTTGTCATTCAATAATGAAGATGATATGGATTAATATTCCAACGATATAATAAGCAACAATAGTTCTTACACAAAAGAAATTCCTCTAGATTGTGTGGCTGTGAGTATAATGTTAATTATTTAACCCTGATATTCTGAGACACTGAGCCACTCTAGCTCCCACTGACTCTAATAGGAGCTGGGATTGTTCATCATGAGAGCTGTTAAAAAAATTTTTTTTTCAAAGTTTTGGCAAAAAAGAGGAAGAATTATTATGTACATTTTGCATGAAAGTTGGTTTTATTTTGTTAAGCCAGCTCTGGTCATCATCTCTGGAATCAGACAATTAGTAAATTACTTAGGATCTAATCCAAAGCCTATTGAAGCCAACCAAAAGATTCTCATGGATGTCAGCGGGCTTTGGATCAGACCCACAGTGCCTAGAGCCATAGCAACTGGATTTTATTTAAAAATATTATGACCCTGAACCTTTCAACTCCCACTGGTTAAATTAAAATAGGAACTGGGGGCACTCGACATTTGAGGTGAACTCGCCTCAGTTGGATTCATGTTTCCTAAGTGACATATTTAAGCAACTCTCACTGAAGTCTATGCAAGTTGAGAGCACTCAGTATTTTGCAGGAGCAGATCCACCCAGAATGTTTTAAAATATATAAACATCAGCAAAAAAACAAACTTGCATAAATAAACTTTCATCATGCCCTGAATGCCATCTTACTCCAGCTCGTTTCAGACACACAGTGAAAACTTGCCCAAAGAAAACTGCAAAAATAATAGTCTTGTAATAAAGCCACTGCACCTAATTCACTTAGGTGCCAATGCAAATCCCATTTATCCTGTATATACCATGCCTAGCATAGTGGGATCTTGATCTTGGCTGGGTCTTCAAAGCACTTGTATAATACAAAGTATAAATTATAACAGTAGGGCTAGTTCTGCAGTTCTTATGCAGGCAAAAATCCAATTGATTTCAACAAGATTTGTCTGAATAAGGACTGTATCCCTATTGTGTAATTCATGTCCCTCCATCATAAAAGTCCTAAAATGTTTATTTAAAACAGTGGTAGTGAGTCTTTTTATAAAAAAATGCAGCAAAATCATCCAGTTCTGAGACCAGAAGATTAATATGGGCCAATAAAACCGATGAAAATAATAATCTTGTCATCACTAGGCTTTGATTATCTGTAGGAGGAAGAAGAATAGTCTGAAATCTAGATCTATTTTCCCCTACATAAACCTACTTCCTAGTATATTATTAACTTTACTTGCTATCCCCTTAAAAATACATTCCCGTAAAAAGGATATAATTAGGCCTCATTGTTTCCCATAGGATTTAATATTTACTCATTGATATGGTAATAAAGTAACCAACTGTATAAATGGTTTAGCAAACAAAGCATTGTTGTTTGTCACGTCTTCGATAGGGAAATCTTCTTGTTTAAGAAAGGTTATTTTGTAAATCTCTTTGAAGCCTTATTTATATATTTAAGTTCTAAAATATATTGATGTGGGGGAGAAGGGAGGAGAATCACAAAATTCACAGATTGTGCACAAGCCTAAAATATATTCCAGGGCCCTGACTCTTCTCTGATTCTGGTTTTACACTTGATATATGGCAGCGAGAGTGGAGAATAAAGATAAACATGTGCTTTGCTGAATGAGGGGCAAAGTTAGCAGTTACGTTCTAAAATGGGACCTTCTTCATCTGTTTCCTTACTTTAATCAGAATTTTTTCTGAACTCAGATGTCCACCTCTCAGACAAAAAATAACCGAGAAAATAAAACAAAGTTTTAAACAGGTGTGAATAGCTAATCTAGGATTTAAGCATGTTCCCACTGAAGTCAATAACAAAACTCCAACAGATCACTTCAAAGATACAGGATCAAGCCCGTTTATCAACTTTGTCCCTGCTCTTGCAATTCCTTGCACAAGAACAGACTGCTCTGCTCACACAGAGTCCCACTGACTTCCCTCAGGGGCAGTGCAGGTGCCTACCCACATGGAATGAATTGCAGGACCAGGCCCTTGGAAGGTAAATCCAATTACAGTAGTTTTGTAAGCAATCATCATTCTATTGTGCTGGCTATCAGCAGTTCTTCCTTTGAACTAGCCCCTTAAACCTGTCTGGGTCGGAGCTGATCTCTGTTACACTAAGGTCTGGTCTATACTACCCGCCTGAATCGGCGGGTAGAAATCGACTTCTCGGGGATCGATTTATCACGTCCCATCGGGACGCGACAATCGATCCCCGAATCGGCGCTCTAACTCCACCAGCGGAGGTGGTAGTAAGCGCCGCCGACAAAAAGCGGCAGAAGTCGATTTTGCCGCCGTCCTCACAACGGAGTAAGTCGGCTGCAATACGTCGAATTCAGCTACGCTATTCACGTAGCTGAATTTGCGTATCTTAAATCGACTCCCCGCTGTAGTGTAGATGTACCCTAAGTTACAACAATCAATCAGGCAAGTTACAGAAAACCATTCTCTTTTTAAAAGCATTTTTCCAAACGTTATGTAAGCTGAGATCCTCACCTTTGTAAGTGACTATTCACTTTGGAGACCTTTATCAAGTTAAGAAAATGTACAGGGCTTTATTTCTCACTGCAAAATCCTTATCATGGCAACTTTCATAACTAACATCCCTGGAATCCTTTGAGCATGTGAATAAAAGTAAACTCACATTAAAAGAATTACTTCGGGGCAAATCCTGCCTTCAGTCAGAATTAGGCTCCCCACGGACTACTAGGTAAAACATTTAAGGAGGAAGACATGTTGGATAAAAGAATTTCTTGCTGGTTGGTTTGTGTTAAGAAAATACTGTAAAGCAAATGCAGCTCTCTTGCAAGTGAGCAGTAATGGCTAGGAATGGAAGTATTTGGACTTATTTTGATAACACAGCTAAAGTTTCCATAGAGGCAGAATTTCGCTCCTTGAACTTTTCAAAATTGTTTTGCTCCTGCTGAAATAGGGCCCAGGGTTGCACTGTGTTGAGCACCTCCTGATAGATGCTGAGCCTCTTCTCCTCCCAGTGTAGTCCCATGGGACTAAAGGACATTAGTTTCTTGCAGGATCAGGGTCTTGTCTCTAACAAATGGAGTCAGGGAATGAGTCTGCAATTACAGCATTAGTGGGACAAATGCAAATCTAAAATGCCACTTTTCTGGCTGGTGATAAACAAACAGTGAGCAGAAAACCTGCTGACCACTGGGGGACTACGCCAGCCCTGATTCAGCCTCCAGCTGAAAGTCACAGAAACACAAGTCCACTCTTCTGTTGGCATTGCCGAGGAATGGGTGGGGGCCAAGCAGGAAGAGAGACTCCACCACTACTCACCCTGTGTGAAGCTGGTCTCTGTCAGTGCAAGGGGTATGCCCCCCAAATCTAGCCCTTCCTGCTTGTGACATGGAACTTCAAACAATTCTGCTGCCAAGGGGACCTCTTTGGTGGCAAAAATGAGGACTAGCCTTGCTCCTTTAACAACACAAGAGCATCAAAAGAACATGTTATAAGACATGACCCATAATGGAAAATCCTAGTCTGCCTAGATCTTTTATTAGGAATTTCATGACACACAATGACTCAGTCTTCTATTCATAAAGTAACACAGCATTAACTTGCTGTATGTTCTTAATACCATGATAGACATTTCACTTCCTGGTTCCTGAAAACAAGCAAACAAGTTCTCCAGCAAACAAGTTGACTCAAAAGACAAACAATTCATATTCCTGCTCATCAGAACATTATCTTTACAATGAAATTTAAGCATACAAGATCCTGTTATTAATAAAGAAGCTGCAAACATGCTATCAGTAAAATGTTTATAATATGACTTAATGTGGCTAACCTGTAAGAGTTTTACCAGGGACAGCACCTACCACACAGCAACAGTCAGGGATAGTGTATCCTCTTCTCCTAGGTATCATTTTAAAATTGATTAGCCATGGTTAGGCCTCTAAAAGTTTAGAGAAGTATGTAAAAGCTCAGTTGCTAAAGCCAAGCTTCTCCAAACTTACCTGAATGTCCCTGATTTGGAAATCTCCCAAGATCAGGCTATCATGCCAGTTTCCTAGTATTTCCTGGTTGCAGCCTGTTTGGAAATGCCAGGCCAGGCCTGAAGAAGAGTTCTGTGTAGCTTGAAAGCTTGTTTCTCTCACCAACAGAAGTTGGTCCAATGAAAGATATTACCTCACCCACCTTGTCTCTCTAAGATCCTGGGACCAACATGGCTACAACAACACTGCATGATTGTCTTGTTGTATTATGGTACCTTTGCTCTCATCCATCCTGGATAAAATCAAGAAAATGCAAGGGGCTTCCCCCCTCCGGGGGCTGCAGGAGGTGCTGGCTCAGCTGCTCCTTTAAAGGCGGCTTGGCTGGGCCAGGCTCAGAGCGGCGCGAGAGGTGGAGGCCGGTGCTGGCGGCGGGGAGTGGCGCGTTCCGGAGAGCCCGGCGGCATGGTGAGCAGCGGGAATCGCTAGTTCCTGTCCCCCCATGCCGGGGTCCGTGCCCCTGCAGGGCTGGGCTGGGACTGGCAGAGCGCGGGGAGTCGGCCGGGGGCTCCAGAGTTGCGGACTGGGCTGCCAAAGTGAAAAAAAAAAAAAAAGAACCACGGCAGGGCGGCCGGAATGTGCCGCCCCAAGATTGGCCGGAATGCCGCCCCGTACAATGTGCCGCCCCAGGCACGTGCTTTCTCATCTGGTGCCTGGAGCCAGCCCTGCCTTAAACTTCATAAAGTAACAGCATAAATAAAGTGCCATACACAACTCAGATTACAAGCGCACAAATACAGTAATCTAACTATACTGCTTCTAAACAAATTCACTTTTCTTATCACAATCTCCCTTGAGAAACAGCACATGTTAGGTTACAGTGGAATAATTTTCCAAAGAAGTAAACTGCATACATAACCAATGTAGTGACAGTAATATGCTCACTCATTCAACACTGTGCTCTGTGGAAAATTGTTTCAGTAGGTGCCCTGGTGGCAAGTATTCTGTGATCAACTGCCAGTTTGAGAGAGCCCTTCTCTCCTTGTATGGATGACACTTCTCAAGTGAGGCACCCTCATCAGCACTGTGTTTGAAGTCTAGGAATGAGGGTTTAATCTAGCTTGGAAATTATCAGTTTAGTTACTGGATACAGACATAGAAAATAAAAGGCGAATGTACCCAGAGCCATTATCTTCAATCTACAGTAGAAAATTGGCGTGTTAATCAGGAATGTACATTAGATTAACAATTTTCTTGTTTTGTTAATAAGAAATGAACCATCATTTAGTAAATTCATGCTTCATGGGTCTTTTCATACAGGCTACAGGTCACTGCCTGTGATGAACTATATTTGTTATGAACCAGTGAACTGAGTTTAACCAGTGACGATATAATCTGGGCATCAAGTTTACCTTTCCCTTTTCCCTTAAATGTTAGCTTAAATGTTCCTTTGCTGTTGTTTACATTGCTGTAGCCCCTAGAAGCCCCATTGTGCTAGGAACTGCACAAACACAGAACAAAAAGACAGTCCCTGTCCCTTACCTGTCTTCTCTCTTTTGACTGGAAGCTCTTTGGGACGCAGACTGTGTCTTATTGTGTGTGTGTACAGTGCCTAGCACAACAAGACCCTGATCCCATGGTCACTGGTTAAACCCAGTTCACTGGATCATAACAAATGTAGTTTACCATAGTCAGTGACCTATAGTTTGGATGAGAAGAACCATGGAAGCGTGAATTGACTACATTAAGGTACACTTCCCTTCCACGTGTGCCTTGTGGTGTGGGGGGAGATCAGTGATCCAGCCCTTTATATTTTCAGTACTTTTTAGTCTAATAATTGCCGGTGCTTTTCTTTACAGATGTATACCCAGAAAACTAACCTTGCTCTTAGGCTCTGACTGCAATGCAAAGGAAGACTAGGAGGATTGGATTTTATCCTGAAAGACCCAGCAGACCTGCATTGACCAGAACAATAGCATGTACAGAGCCATGGTAATAATGTCAGTTGTTTCTTTCAGAGACAGTCCACTTTACTGGAGCTACACAGATTTATACCATTTGAGGCTCTGGTCCTAGGAATCTTGTGGCTTCTCTCCTTGTTTTAACACTGCCCTTTTGCTCCAAGCATTAGGGTGCGGTGAAGACGGATTTATGCAATGAGAATAATTAATTACCAGGGGATAATGTAATTGAAAGAACAGCTCTACCAGCTTTTCAGATAGGGTGTTATTACAGTTCCTGTTATGTCAATGGAATATGTCAAGCAGGCACGCGTGACAGAACTCTACTTTTCAAAACATAGGATCAGTTTCCTTGACCCTGTTTCTAGCAGGGTCAGATTTGTACCAGATTCTCAGGTGCTGATAAGCTGATTTTTTAGAGGGAATAGCAACTAGAAGGGAAGTGTCAAAAATCTCCCCCTAGCTACTAAATGATTAAATGTACATAATTTCCCCCCCCAAAAAAACCTTTCTCACCTCTTGCGCAGCATGCTGAACATCATTAACACCATGGCTTACAGCAGTGGCCAATTCCAGGTGCTTCAGAGGGAAGGAACAGAACAGGTAATCATCAAGTGATCCATCCAACCATTATGTGGTTATGTCTTTTCCTCTGTCTTTGTTCCCTGCTTTCTCTCCCATGTATGACTTTCACTGGCTTTTAACCGATCTATAAAATGGATGTGGTAATCTGACCTTCCTCATAAATCAAGTACCAAACCCAGGCCTAGAGGGCTGCTAAGCAAGAACCTTAGCCTTTCTACTATTAATTACACTGCAAAGGGGGACAACAGGGAACTGCAGCTAACACCCCACCACCAGAGGCTACACCCGCTGACTCCAGGGCTGGCTCCAGGCACCAGCCTAGCAAGCAGGTGCCTGGGGCAGCCATTGAAAAGGGGGGCAGCACGTCCAGCCGTTGAGCGGCAATTCGATGGCGGGGCCGTCACTCCCTCTCGGAGTGAAAGACCTGCCGCCGAATTGCCGCCGTAGAATGAAGTGGCGGTAAAGCTGCCGCCGCTTGCGATTGCGGCTTTTTTTTTTTCTTTTTTTCTGCTTGGGGCGGCAAAAACGCTAGAGCCGGCCCTGACTGACTCTGTTGGGTCAGGTGACTAGAACCAGACTGCTGATTGGACACCACTGTGTGTAAAGCTTCCTGTTCCTATACCACCCTTTGTCTGAGCAACTAGTTGCTAGACTTGAGACTAAGTAACTTCCTCCTTATTCCTGGTTTTGCTCTTTGTCCCTGTTATGGCTACTTGTTACTGGTTCCTACTTCCTCACCTTAAATCCAGTGACTACTCTGGCTATGACCTTTGATGTGACCCTCATTCCACCCTGGATCTGACCACTGGGTCAGACTCGCCCAGTATGGGCTCTCACAGATTGTGAGGGTTAATTGATTTAATATTTGTAAATCACTTATAGATCTGCAGATGAAATGTGATAGTTAAGTGCAAATAATATTAATAGTACTTTTCTTATCATTTGTTATTTAGTGGATACTGTGGCTTTTATGTTGAGAGCCAGATATAAAAGCCTCTAACCTGGTTTCTCCCCCCGCCCCAATCAAAAACCTAATTTTACAGTGGTGTTAATGCTAGGGGCTTGTATGTTTGGGAAGTCTGCATCGTTACTCCCCCCCCCCTTTTTTTTTTTAAATGAGACACTGAAAAGGGGCTAAAGAATTAAGGTCAAAGTTATACAGTTACCATCAGAGAGTGCAGTGATTGAGGCTTCTACAAGTGGTTAATGGTGGTCATGGTGAATGGGACAATTAAACAAAACACGCAAGATTTAAGCTACTCAGAGTTTCATAAGAAACCCATGTAGGACAAGAACTAAATCAGTCACGTCCATAGGGCCTGATCATTCCACTGTGTACTAAAAGCTGCCCAAGAGGATGAAACCTCCATGAGGTTTCCCTTCTGGAGGAGGATCCTGCTATCAGGAGCAGGGGGTGCAGGTTTGCCCTCTGCAAAAGAAACTAGGGATTGAGCCCCTGGAATCCAATTTCTCTCAGGATTCCCTACAGATCTTGAAGGCTCCTCCAGAGGTCAGAGCTATCTATGCAGTCCCTGTGTGAAATCCCAGATCCTTTGAAATCCATGGTACAATTCTCATTGACTTCACTGGAGCCAGGATTTCACCGTCTGTGTCTCCAGAGCAGCTTCTGGACCTCCTGCTTCTTGCTCCAGTGGATTTCCAACGAAGTCATGCTGACGGGGACCACCACCACCTTTGGAGCCCTTGTATGCCCTGGGGCTGCATTAATTTTAAAGACAATTCCCTACAAGGGTGGTGGATGGGCAATGTGTGTAGCACTCCCATTCCTGCTATTGGTCAGCCATGCCTCTCCCCATAGCTCTTGCCCCATAGAGAGCCCTTTCAGGGTCTAGGGATGGAATAGGGTGTGGGGATAATGCTGCAGAGGTGCCAGCCCCCCTTTTCACATGGAACAAGAGCCAGTGTTAAATGATCTGCCCAAGGTTATACATTAAGTCAGTGGCAAAGTTGAGGAAAGGAGCCGATGGATTTAAGTCCATGGTGAAATCTGGCTCCATTTAAGGTCCACTGATTTCAGTAGAGTCAGGATTTCACCTCAGGAGTCTAATCACTTGTCCAAACTGCCTCGGAGGCTGCTAGAACTACTGTGTCTGTACTACTCTATGTACAGTGTGGGGCACATACTGTACCCTGTTTCAAGCCCAACTACATGGGCTTGGCACCAGTGTTCTCTGTTGGTTTGGGGGAAGGAATCTTCTCAGATGCTGTGGAAGAGTAGCAGAGTTGATCCACTGCAGCAATTTCAACAGCTCCTATATGCACTAGACCCCCCCCCCCACGCACACAGTAGCAATGACTGGGAATCTGTATTGTCACCCATCCCTACCCATTCTTTATCACACCCCAAGTGTTTGGTGTAGGCTGTAGTGAAACCAAACCATTTCTGATGCATTACGATCCTCTCTGCCCATAAAGGGCTGAGGTAGGATTGGGAAGATGGATTTGCCCAAATATGCATAACGCAGGTGATCGGGACTGTAGGAAGAGGAGGCAAGAATGATCTGCACAGATATTAATCCGCCACAGAAAGCTGAGATTAATTACCCGAGGGCTGCAGGAATGCTGGAGAGATAATCAGTCAGCCATAAAGTCTTTTCAATCCTCTCAAGGTCATGAATGTCAACTAAATCTGCTTCTATTGTGAAAGGAGAAAGTGCTCTAATCTTCAGGGGCAACTTCACATTATCACTTCTGGGAAGTAGGTTTCTAGGGCCATCCTCTGCCCTCAGGTACACACATTTCACCTCTTTCAAGCTAATGGGGTTGCACGTGTGTTAACTGAGGGCGGAATTCAGCTACCTGAGGCTTTTACAGTAAGAGGTATAAAGTGTCAAGTCCCTCTACAAAACAGGTTTAAGACAATCCAATACCAAGTCTGCTTTGTCTTAATTACCTGCTTTGAAGCGGACTGCTGCAAGGTCTAACCGCAGCCTTTACGTTTCTGTTTGTTAACTGCTGCAGGGGAGTTAAATGGTCAAGGGTTGCATGGGATTTAGCCAAACAACAATGAGGTCAATAGGAAGCATCCAGATCAGTACCATGCAGCTCTTTGAAACTGTAGGGAAAGGGCTTTTCTAGTTTTCTCTTGGGACTGCTACTGAACAGAGATGATCATAATGGTCTCTGCTGGCCTTACTTAAGAGTGAGAGGCTGTGCTATGTTTCTGAGAAGTGCAGGATAAAACTAGAAGCCCACGAGGTGGGGGGGGGGGCTTTAAGCCGCCTTTATATCCTCCAAGGCCTGGAGAGGCCCCCAGCATAATTTAACCAGCCCTGGGGGTCCCTGCCTAAATTACAACCACCTCCCAGGGCTGCCCTGAATCTCTGCAGTGCTGCACCCACCCCAGACATGCCCCCCCCCCTACTTGGGAGGTGGTCCTCAGGAAGTAGCCTGACATCTGGAGAGAATGCTCCTCCAGCCAGAACTATGACTTTTAGGACCCCTCTGTGCCACTCCGGATCATTTACCCCATTAAAGGGGCCAAAGTGGGGGGTGAGGATCACACCTTGTGAATCTATGAAAATGAATTTACAGCTGACAGGAGACATGATGTGCTAATTATCATCTTTTCTTTTGACATGACAGCAACAGAACTCAGCATCCCCATTTAGCACAATGGGAACTCCATTTCTTATACCTTATGCTACAGCATCTGTCACAAGCCCTTTTGAAGAGATGTTCAAAACCTATGTCACTCTTCACTATTACATTTATTTTACTCACCTGACTGCCACCTCCTGCACTATATCTTAAGTGATAGAAATTGCAGAGGTTGAACGCTTGAATTACAATATGCCTGTGTGGGTCTTATGGTTCATCCTCGGAAATTGTTGCTTTGGACACAACTGGTTTAACAGATCTTTGATTGATTTTTTTCAGTTTATCATAAATATTTGTAGAGCATCACTGACTATAGGGTCTAGCTGACAATTTTCTCTTCCAACCATCCTCTCACCTCCATTTTCCTACCCCTTAACATCCAAGAACATTAGCTATCTCATGATATATTAACTTCCTTTTTCTTTAAATTAGAGAAGGTAAATGCCTCAGAATCTCAAGAACTGGTCAAAACTTCTGAAAAAGTGCACAGCTTCATTGAAAACATTCATTTTGTCCCAGAAATTTAATGAGGGGAAAACTGCTGTTGGCCTAGCACTTCTGCCAGTGGCAATTGAACCATTATTCTCCAGTGCATACCTCACCACAGCGATTCAGCCATCCCTTTGTAAAGTCAGAGCTGGAATACTGCAATGTGCTGTACTTGTAATGACTTTTGAGAAGCATCTGGAAGTTTCAGCTAATGCAGAATGCAGTAGCTCAGTAACTGGACAGGCTGACTCATTATGTACGGTTTTAGCAAAAAGGTAATTCTACAATATCACTTAGAGTTGATTGAATAATGAAAAAATTTATTTGCAAATAATGTAAATAATAACTGACAGGAAAAAAAACTATTAATTGCATATTATTTGACCAGCTTTTGAATTGGTCAAATCATTTCAAAAATATTCACAAATACTTTTTTCCAATAAAAAAACCCTGCCAGAATAGATTGGGTCAATTATTCACAATGAATGATTCAACTGCTGTAGTATCAATAATCTCTAACCATGCTTATTTAAAAAAACAGAAAGTCTGTAAATGTAGTGAAGCGCATCCAGTTTCCAGACTATCAGCTGTTTTTGTGTTTGCTTTGCACTGTTGAAAGCAGTAATATAAGCCCTTTCATGTGAAGCAAGTCATTTTTTTCCTTCTTTTTGTAGAAGTCAAATAGCACTCGGACTGGTATGAGTTAGGTGTTGCTCTGAGCAAACAAGGTGTCATTTAGCCAATTAATATCTGTGTAAGCTTTTTATGAAAGGTTTGCTTAAGGATATTGAGGGGAACAGAGAAAAACTTTAACTACGCTTTGCTTTCTTTTTAACACTGAACATGCAACCATGCACGTACCATCAGCTACGTTCCAATCAAACCTGCTTTCAGATTCTAGATCAAAACTATGTAGAATCCTTGAAAAACTCTTTGGACCAAATTCCTCATCTGCAAGTGAGGAAGGGGGGTGGGGGTAAAGGTGCCACTTGCAGTGCCCACTTCTTGGGTCTGCTCAGTGCTGTGTTGGTCCCCTCAGCTCAAGTTAGAGCAGCCTTCAGCTACCAGTGACCTCATGAATGGAAAATTCCATAACTTAGATTATAAAGTCACCTCTCTAGATAGTAAACTAATGTGGAAAATTACACAGGAGAGGGGACAGGATCCTGAGTGGGTGTCCTCAGTCAAACTTTCAGATTCAAACTGAATGTGCAAAATACAAGGCCTGAAAAACAGGGGAAGGAGAAAAAGTGTCTGCAGTATTGGAATACATCCCAGTTGCACTGAAGTCAGTGAGAGGTTTGTTGATTTCAGTGGGAACACAAATTGATCCACAAATAGGAATACATGAAACAGAAGAAGGTAAAATTCAAGTAGAACGGGATGAAAAATGGATCTCCAAACTCCTCAGAAATACAGTTGTATATACAGGAACCTTTAAGAGACAGAGGAAAAGGAAGCATCTGTAAACAGTTTTAGCACATCTTCTATTGTACATTTGAGGTGCATATACCTAACAGGGCCTGATTCTCCACTATTTGCACTATTAACTTATGTACCCAGAAATATAATGGAGCAAATAATTAAGCTATCAATTTGCAAACATCTAGAAGATAATAAGGTGATAAATCACAGTCAGCATGGATTTGTTAAGAACAAATAGTGTCAACCAACCTGATAGCTTTCTTTGACAGGGTAACAAGCCTTGTGGATAGGGGGGAAGCGGTAGATGTGGTATATCTTGACTTTAGTAAGGCTTTTGACACTGTCTCGCATGACTTTCTCATAAACAAACTAGGCAAATACAACCTAGATGGACCTACAATAAGGTGGGTGCAAAACTGATTGGAAAACGATTCCCAGAGAGTAGTTATCAGTGGTTCACAGCCATGCTGGAAGGGCATTACGAGTGGGGTCCCGCAGGGATCGGTCTGGGTCCTTTTCTGTTCAATATCTTCATCAGTGATTTAGATAATGGCATAGAGAGTACACTTATAAAGTCTGCGGACAATACCAAGCCAGGAGGGGTTGCAAGTGCTTTGGAGGATAGAATTAAAATTCAAAATGATCTGGAGAAACTGGAGCAATAGTCTGAAGTAAATAGGATGGCATTCAATAAGGACAAATGCAAAGTACTGCATTTAGTAAGGAACAATCAGTTGCACACATACAAAATGGGAAATGACTGCCTAGGAAAAAGTACTGCGGAAAGGGATCTGGGGGTCATAGTGGATCACAAGCTAAATATGAGTCAACAGTGTAACACTGTTGCAAAAAAAGCAGCCATCATTCTGGGATGTATTAGCAGGAGCATTGTAAGCCAGCAACAAGAAGTAATTCTTCTGCTCTACTCTGCACTGATTAGGTCTCAGCTGGAGTATTGTGTCCAGTTCTGGGTGCTACATTTCAGGAAAGACGTGGACACATTGGAGAAAGTCCATAGAAAAGCAACAAAAATGATTAAAGGTCTAGAAAACATGACTTATGAGGGAAGATTGAAAAAATTGGGTTTGTTTAGTCTGGAGAAGAGAAGACTGAGAGGGGACATGTTTTCAAGTACATAAAAGGTTGTTACAAGGATGAGGGAGAAAAATTGTTTTTCTTAAGCTCTCAGGATAGGACAAGAAGCAATGGGCCTAAGTTGCAGCAAGGGCGGTTTAGGTTGAATATTAGGAAAAACTTGGTAACTGTCAGAGTGGTTAAGCACTGGAATAAATTGCCTAGGGAGGTTGTGGAATCTCCATCATTGGAGATTTTTAAGAGCAGGTTGGACAAACACTTGTCAGGAATGGTCTAGATAATACTTAGTCCTGCCTTGAGTGCAGGGGACCGGACTAGATGACCTCTTGAGGTCCCTTCCAGTTGTATGATTCTGTTTCTTACCTGGTGCAGTTATTGACACCAGTGCAAATCTTAAAAGCTACCATTCTGATCTGGCATTTTACACCCCTTTTGTCCTCACAAGTGTATTTGTCTATGCCAGGCAATGGAATCAAGCCCCCGGTGTCCAATTCTAATAAATATTTAGCCCTGATAGTGGTATTGATAGTAGCTGAAGACCCCTATTCTAAGCACCTCTCCTAACAGCGAATCTTTATTATTTTCTTAATGCTGCCTTTCACCTTCTGTAAGAGGTGCAAGATAGAGGTACAAGATGGAAACATTATAAAACACTGGAAAAGAGGAGGACAACAATGCCTGATTCATCACCTAGTTGGGGAAGCCCTGGAGCCCACAGCCCCATGAGCATGCCCCTGCTATAACTACTCTGTGGATATCAGCCACAAGTGCTATCAGTTTAACACTTTTCACCTGCGCTCAAAATCATGTATTATTTTTATACCCCTCCAAACATCTTCTACAGCCCTGGAAACAAATGTACAGAGGACGTGCAAACCATTCACCGCAGGGCCACTGTTGTGTACTGCTACCGTGCCAGTGCTTCTACTAAACAAATAAACTCATAAGTTATTCAGTCTGTCCTGGTGTAGGCAAACACTGGGCAAAATAATCAAATGCATAAATAATCTTGTTAATGACAGAAGCGATTGAACATTTTGTTATACTAATTAGGCCAACAGGCACAAAGATTACGAGCAACACATTTTACATCGGAGGGGAGGAAAAAGCACTGTAGTGATGGAGCAGGCTTTGTAGTTTTAAATGATATGAGTAAGCACAGCTCTGAAAGCAACTCAGAAGGCTTTGATCCACTCAAATGCAGCTGAGAGCTTTTCAGTCACTTCTGACAAAGCAGGCGTCCTTCTGTCTTTTACACACACACACACACACACACACTCTCTCTCTCTCTCTCTCTCTCTCCGATCTTCCTTATTCATTATCAGTCAGATGCCATGTAAGTTTTCCAGACGGTCACATTTAGAGAACAGAAAGACAGCATGTGATATGTCAGTGTGATGTAAAAATATAGTGAAAACTGTCAGACTATGGAACCAGTAAGAAAATCAAGTGCTGGGTCTTTAAAGATCAAACTTGGAGATGCTTTACAAGAGGTTGCTTAAAAACACAGGTTTGCCTATTAAAGCAGTCTTCTGTGTTCACTCCATTGTTCATCTTTATAAACCATACACTGTTCTGGAGCCGAGAATGCTGAGAGATCTTTTACCTTAGTCCACTCTTTAAGTACCACGGGAGTTCCAAAGTGAAATGAGCTTGGACAACTGTACTCAAAACTCAGAACTTTCCCTCCTAAATCATCTCACCTCTGTGGCATCAAGGACCCCGCATGCAAGGGGAATCCCCAGCTGTCCACACAGATTAATTTTAAGTCTGTTTTGTGCTGCTGGGGCTAAAGTCTGACCCAATACCTCCCACAGCACACTGTCCCCTCACACACGGATGGAGCATTGGCTCAGTATGACTTTGGTAAATTAAATCAAAGACACTTTCTGCTGTAAGAAAATCATCCCCCGACTCTCATGCAGTAAGGGGCTTTGTGCATAGCCACAGTACGCCGGTGGGAAAACAGATTCTAAAATGGCCAAGAGTTTTAATACAAACCTTTATGGTCAAGATTAGCAAAACCTGCCTTCTCATGACAGCCCATGTTGTATCTGAGTCTCCTTTCTTTTTTTCTCATCAAATTTTACCTACCATTAGCGTTAGACCAACTTTGTAATTAGGTAAACGTCATTAGTCTGCATCAAAGAAAATCTTTCTTAAATGAACTGTTAATGAGCTCCATCTGTGTGATTAGGGGGCTCTGCTTTCAGTTTCAGCTTGTGCAAAATTTCATTTCAGAGAAATACTTTATAACATTATAAGAAAAGGCAATTAGCACAAAGCCAGCCAATACTTCGAAACAAAGTGAGTCAGATCCTCAGCGAGTGTCAATTTCTGTAGCTCCATTGACTTCAATGGCATTATGTGGATTTACTCCAGCTGAGGTTCTGGCCCTAGCTCTCTACTGTGGCCATTGATTTGATTTGATTTTTATATGGCATCGAAGGAGGCTTGTCAAGCACAGGTACCGAACCTTATGGGGGAGGAGGGATCTATAATACAAGTTTTATCGAAATGGACCCAAGCTTCAGCATTTGGAAAAGCCTGGGACTGAATTTGGGGGGTCAAGCCCACATCTAGTTTTATGGAGATGTTTTGAAACAACCTATGGGGGTTGAGCCTATAATGAATTGCATCCATCTGATTCTTTGGTAGGAGTTCATATGAAAAATAGCAGTAGGGAAAAATTATTAATGACACCTCAGTGCTGCCACTACATTTGTACCTATAATTTTGTAACGTAAATGGCATTTGTATGCACACATTCGGTGCTAAATGCACCCACATTCATTTTTCAAATGGAAAACAAACAGGTGTTAACAAAATATTGCAGGTCAGCAGCCGGGCTGTACCTGGCACAGTTTAAAAAGAATATATTTCCCAGGCATAAGGCGCTAATATTACATATTGCCACTGGGGCCCCGTTCCAATCCCACTTCCCATTGACATGACAGGAGAATACAGCCAGCAGTTATCAAAATGCCAGGCCAAAGAAATGCTTTTCACAACGTTTTCTGAATGTGGCCAGGCTCAGGTTTCAGCCAATTCCTACCCGGCACGAACTCCAGGGGAGGGGGCCTGCTGCTATTCCTACTAGAAGACTGCTGGAAGGAGAGGTCAGTAAATAAAATAAAAAAATAAAAAATACTTTTATCTTCTATAGCTCCTGTCACAAGAGGATCTAAAGGGTTTTATATTCATGAAGTAAGCCTGGCAACACTCTTTTGAGATAGGTGAATATTATTTCCCTCATTTTACAAATGGGGAAACCGAGGCACGGAGACATTAACTGATTTACTGATGGTTGCACAGAGTCACTGGGAGAGCCAGGAACAGACCACAGGTCTCCTGCCTCCCACTTCTGTAGCAGAACCAATTGAGCATGCTTCCTCTCTAGTCCCCATCCTTTTCTTACAGCGATCTTGATCACACTATAAATGTGTCATACTGAACTTATGACAGTTCAATCATTTTACAGTGTTTACCCATAGAGATTTAAATGTAATAAGTTCATTCTAAATACACCCGTGTCCTTTTCCTCTGGTTCTATGGACACATTGCACCTGGATACAATGTTTCTCTCATTATTCTTCTGTGACGCGGCAACAAAAAGCACTACTCCCTTATTTATAGCCTTTTTGTCGTCTTGGAGAAGCAGCAAAGGGACTGGACCACGTGGGGAGGAAAGAGCTTTGTTTAATTTTAATTAAATTCACTTCTTTCAAGTCTAAGTAAACTCTGGATCCAGAGCAACCAGGCTAATTAGATTATGAACACTGTTTATTTCCTTAAAGGACAGTCAGCATTGTGCTATGAAGCGCCTGACACGTTCCTCCAAAGTAGTTCTGTTGCACTTTACACTCCGGGTTTAGCAAACATTCTAGCATTTAAAGGACGATATATCAATATTACAAGGGGATTTTCTAATTCAGAAATTGACAGCCATGGGGTAGTCCTGTAATTGTTTCTTACAAGACAGTTCAATTCCTTGCACTCCTGCTCCAAGTGGGAATGCCTTGTCTTTCATCTATCATCTGCTTCCCATGGAACTGAGATCATCTTTTATGTAGTACCCAATGCATATACTGATCCAAAGGGGCTACTATAACCCATGACTGTGGCAGCCACAAAAACAGGACAAAATAGAGCCATTGGGCCACACTCTCCCAGATTGAAAGCCCACTGAAGTTAATGGCCATATGTCCAGGGATGAATTAGCCAAAAGAAAACAAGGAATCCCTCTTCACTCTGCCACCCAACTGCCCACAAGTGATCATACTGCAAAATTGTTTCCAGATCTAAAGTAGTCATCACACCATGACATCACCATTGTGTTGTAAAATGAAGAGCACCTGTGGAACACACCGATATTGACAGTCCTTGAATATACTTTTGCTAAAGTTTGCATTATATGAGACTACAATTTACACTTAAAAGGCCAAATTCTGTGCTGACTATACACTGAATTCATTAGGGGATGTAGATTAGCAGAATTTGACCCAAAACATGCACCCAAATCATGAAGAAAAACATAGTAAAAGTCATCATTCTAATCCCTTATGCTAGACTTTCATCTTTGGAAAACTACAGTACATTCAAATACCGGGCAGGTCACTAGTGCAGTGAATTATATAGGCTCTTCTTTGTCATCATTTGTCTACATCATAAAACCACTTCACCAACTTGCATAATACTTAGTCCTGTCATGAGTGTAGGGGACTGGACTAGACGATCTCTCGAGGTCCCTTCCAGTCCTATGCTTCTATGTTTGTCAGTATGCTCAAGAACTGATCAAGACTGGAATAGCAGGGGTGTTGCATGTCAGGGCTAAAATATGCTGGCTGAGCTGTGTGGAGAAGCTTGTCTGTCCAGACTGTATCCAGACTACTCCAGTTATTAGTCCCTCATCCTCATCACCAGGTGGCCTATAATATACATTAATCCTCTAAGTAATTGACTCATGCATCTTCAGTCTTCAGGTAGAGTGACTCGGTGCCAATATCTTCCAAGTCCGTCTCCGCCTTCCTTTCAAGGACTATCAAATCCTCTCTAACAAAAAAGGATAAATCTTCCCTTCATCCGTGTTTCAAACTGTCCCATGCAAACAACCTGAAGCACTCAATGTCCAAGGCATCACAGCTCCAGGCAAGCTTCAATTAGATCCACATTATTAATATCTTATATGCAATTTTGCCTCCATGTTTCCTATTTTTCCTTCCTAACGGTCTTTCAGTTGTATACTACACATATTACTGAGCTTACTTTTTTCTCTATATTAGAGCCCATAAACCCCAAACTGCCTGTTTTTCCTTAATGTATTTCCACTACAATCACATTTCATTTTTATCTTTCTCCCCATCCAGACCTTGTGTGTTTGTGTATACACACACACACACACACCCCTCATCTCCTCCTTCAGTCAGCTAATTTTAATGCCTGCTTCACAAACATTATCTAGTCATTTGGCAGATTATCTTTTTTATATAGGATTGGTCTGTCCCAAAATAATGTATTGTGCTACTGTTTCCTTTCTACACCCTTAAGCCACGAAATCAGAATCCTCACAAATCAGGACAGACCTGCACAAGGCACAAGAGGGACTTTAGATATGGCCACTCCCAGGATTCTTGTCTCTAACCCTCCTTCCTCATCCTGTGCCCGTTCAAACAAGACTCTACTCCTTAGGAAACATGTAGGCAAGTGATTATTTATGAACAAATTCCATGATGTTAAATAAAGAAGAGTTTGTGCAACGCAGAAGCTTTTTAATCAATCACCTTTTATAATCGCAAAAGGTTTGACGTCACAGGTTATTTATGATCTTTAACACTAAAATATAACTTGTGGCTATATTGTAGAGCTGGATAAAAGTGTACGTACACTTCCCTGTGTATTTCAATATCCTCTATTGACAGAAGATAGGAGAACTGTGGTAGAACTGGAGACCAGGAAATGATTTTTGTGATTTCATTAGAGTAATTGACGAAAGCATTTCCTCTCTAAGGAGGGTTAACAGATGGTCCGTTAAGGTTACAACTTCTTCTTTAAATAGGTTGTCACAAAAATGCTCTGCGTGGCAACAAAAATAATATTGATACAAACTCAGTGTACAATTAAAAGATTGTCTACATAAACTAGAACGCAACATATATCACTGCTATCATTGCAATACAGAAGAGTATGGAGATGCATTTGCTCTTTAGGGTTTCCTTTGAAATGGTTTTGAAGTGAAAAATGTTTAAATAGCTTGAAGGAACAAAACAAAGCATGGGACTGTCAACACCACTGTGGCTTATAGTTATTATGTACATGAGCCTGCTGGAAGTCATCAATAAAGCAGATTATTCTGCACCTGGAGCCTACTCCAAACTTCTTTGAAGTCAGGGGGAAAAATAACATTGACTCCAATAGTCTTTGAATCAGGGCCTTGGGTTTTGATCCTAACAGGAATTGAATGTGTTAGTTGACTGAGTTTCTAGATCTAGTTCAAAAGATTTTAGACAACAATTATTGAAATTATATCTTGGGTCACCTCAGTGAGTGATGTTGCAGCCTTAGAAATTATTTCCTCCACAAGAAAGAAAAATAGCACACATTCAAAATGATGTGATACCATTTAATTTGATGTTTGACTAGTTATAAAACTCTATAGCACACTGAAAGGTACTTTACTAATCCCAACGCACTGCAAAATAACAATCAGTATTAGCTCTATGAAACCCAGGTCTCTGACCTCAACCCTAGCATATGCTGAATGATAACATATGCTGCCCAAGCTTTTACACAAACTGAAATTGCATCACACCACCATCCCTAAACAACTCTATTGGCTACCCATTCATTTTAGGAACCAGTTAAAAGCTGCACTTTTTGGCAAATGAAGACAGTGATGGATATCAGAAGCCCCATATCCCTGTTCATTCTGATCTGCAGCAATCTTTATTCCCACATTATCCAGCCTAGCCAAACTTCTTCACATCTTCTTAGAAGGTTGCAAAGTGCATTCACTTTTCAACGTATTAGACTGGCCTCATGTTTCAGAGATATACAAATGCAGCATTTGGGGGGAAGTTAGTGGCCTAGATTTATTAACATCCCTTTTTTACTACTATTTAACCCTGTTTTTCTTCAATGTCAGGATTTTTAGAAATTTCTCTCTTCTGTTCTAGACTTCCATCCTTCTACTCCTAATTCCTTTCTTCTTTCTCCATTCCCTCTTCTTCTCCTACCTCTCTCTTGTGTTGCTTCATCTTTTCTCTCTCTTTGCTGTTTCTCCATCTCATCCTACTGCTGTCATCTCGTGAATCCAGTTCACATTGGCCAGTCTGTAAAATTAAGCCCTTGCACAGTGCACCTTTCTGTTCCCCTTGTTAAAGGCTTGATCCAGCTCTCATTGATGTCAGTGGAAAACTCCCATTGACTTCAAAGGACTTCAGATGGTGCAGTAATTTTCCATGCTTCCTTCACGGTAACTACTCTGCAAGAACACATTTGTTTCTTTAGTTTACCACTCTTAAATTTCTGCTTCTTCCATTGTTTCTACTCATTATGTAGCATGGAAGGAAAAAAGTGATAAATCAGAAAATAAGTCTTACACTCAGAGAAGGAAGCAAAAGAAGGAATCTTTTCTTATTGCAAAACCTACTCCTACAGCTGTGGACATGCTACCTGGTATGATTGATGTGCACAATTGTAACTTGGGAGCCTAAGGCTGCTCTAGTATGGTTTGTGCTCTACTAAAGATTTAAGAAATTGCATAATAATATGGTTGAATAGTTATTACTTCAGGTATACTAGACCCCCAAAAGTCTCTCATCTGGTCCAACAGAGCAAATACGATTTTATCGTCATCGTCTAGAACAAAAACACAGCACAGAAGACAAAGGTTCAGACTCTTTGGGAAGGAAGAGGAGAGAGACCATTATTGATACCAAGACATTTTGCCCAAGATCTACAGTGAAATGTTTAAGTGAAAATATAGTAAAGATGTTGCTTTAATAACTCTAATTTGTTAATTGCAGAAATGTCAATGATATAGCTCACTGGTTTTCAACCTGTGGTCAGTGGACCCCTGGGGGCCCACAGATTATGTCTAAGATTTCCAAAGGGGTCTGCACCACCATTTGACATTTTGTAGGGGTCTGCAAATGAAAAAAGGTTGAAAACCACTGATATGGCTAAGTAGTAGGATTTTCAAAGTGCTCACTGTTGGCCTATCTCTGCTCCCATTGACATCAATGAGGGTTTGATTTCAACAGGAGCAGCGTTAGGCCAACATAAGGGCACTGGCAGAGTTACAGCACCAGGAGTTACAGCGCTGCTCAGAGTGTGTTGAAGGGAAACCGCTGTTGTGTGTTCACACTGTCAGCTGCCTGTGCAATAGTGTGTTCACACTTGCGGTACTTGCAGTGGTATTCGGAGCGGTGCACTCTGGACAGCTATCCCACAGAGCACCTCTTTCTCTTTTGCCACTAAGACTTGTGGGAAGGCGAAGAGGGTCACGGGGCATCCTGGGTCCTGTCCCAGTGCCCCGTGATGCATTGCTTCGCATCCCAGCAATCCCTGTGCTTCTGTCTGCATTTGGCGCCATCTTTCAACAGTTTGTGTATTGCGTGCCCTGCCTCTTTGGGCTGCAGGAATGGATCCCAAACCGTTGACCAGTACAGGGGCGTCAGTTTTGTAGAAATTTTGTTGGTGCCCAGAACACCCAGGGCCTACCCCCTCAAACTCTGCCCCCCCCCAACTCTGCCACCCGCACCTGTCTAAGGCCCTGGGAGGGAGTTTGGGTGGGGGGAGGAGGTCTGGGGTACACACCCTGTGCTGGGACAGGGGATTGGGGTGCAGGCTCTTGGAGGGAGTTGGGGTGCAGGCTCTGGAAGGGAGTTTGGGGATGGGAGGGGGTGCAGAGGGAGGGGGTGCAGGCTCCAGCTGGGGCAGGAGGTGGAGGTGCAGGAGGGGGTGAGGGGTGCAGGCTCTGGGAGGGAGTTTGGGGATGGGAGGGGGTGCAAAGGGAGGGGGTGCAGGTTCTGGGAGGGAGTTGGGGGTGGGAAGAGGTGTGTGGAAAAGCGGTGGGGATGCAGGCTCTGGGAAGGGGTGGGGAGATGCGGCGCTTACCTGGGGCTCCTAGGCAGGGCGGGCCGGGGAGCCTCCATGTGCTTCTACCCCCAGGCACTGCCCCTGCAGCTTCTTATTGTCCGCAGGGGCGCTTGAGGCGGGAGCATCACGCATGGACACAGACCCGACCCACCTCGCCCAGAGGCCGCAGGGAGG
Source organism: Malaclemys terrapin pileata (assembly GCF_027887155.1). NCBI lineage: Eukaryota > Metazoa > Chordata > Testudines > Emydidae > Malaclemys > Malaclemys terrapin. Next base: position 49,133,538 of record NC_071508.1, on the reverse strand, counting down.
AGCCAGCAGCCACCTGGAGCGAGCAAGCAGAAGCCGTTCAGCTCCGCTGCGCTGCTGGTGGTGGAGGGGAACGCTGGGGGTGGGGGGTGGGAAAGCACACAGGGGCGGCAGGCGGGGCCAAGGGAGAGACCCGTCCACAAACACTGCTGGAGCCGGGCCCCAGGCCAGGAATATTCCTGGTGCCCAGGCACCACGGGCCCATAGAACTCTCCGCCTATGGACCAGTATGCTGCTCGCTCTGACCAACACGTCACGAGTGGCAGTGGAGTTATTCCTTAAACTACACAGGCAAGAGGAGTGTGACATTGATGTCGCCATGCATAGTAGCTACGACACGAGATTACTTGTGGCATTCACGGAGGTGCTGACCACAGTGGAATGCCGCTTTTGGGCTCAGGAAACAAGCACTGAGTGGTGGAATCACATCATGATGCATGTCTGGGATGACGAGCAGTGGCTGCAGAACTTTCAGATGAGGAAAGCCACATTCATGGGACTGTGTGATGAGCTCGCCTCAGCCCTGCGGCGCAAGACACAAGAATGAGAGCTGCCCTGCCACTGGAGAAATGCGTGGTGATTGCACTGTGGAAGCTGGCTACTCTGGACTGCTACCAATTGGTCACTAACCAGTTCGGAGGGGGAAAGTCGACCATTGGACTCGTGTTGCTGAAAGTCTACAGGGCCATTAATCGCATCCTGCTCTGAAAGACCGTGACTCTGGGCACCATGCGTGACATTGTGGATGTCTTTGCACAAATGGGCTTCCCTAACTGTGGAGGGGTGATAGATGGCACCCACATTCCAATTCTGGCACCAGACCACCTAGCTACTGAGTACATTAATTGCAAGGGGTATTTCTCAATGGTTCTCCAGGCACTTGTCAATCACCGTGGGCATTTCACAGACATTAATGCAGGCTGGTCCAGAAAGGTGCATGACGCACACATCTTTTGGAACACTGGCCTGTTCAGGAAGCTGCTAGCCGGAACTTTCTTCCTGGACCAGAAGATTACCATGGAAGCAGTTGAAATGCGCATTGTGATCCTGGGAGACCCCACCTATTCCTTAATGCTGTGGCTTATGAGGCCATACACGGGGCACCTTGACAGCAGCAAGGAGAGGTTCAACAACAGGCTGAGCAAATGCAGAATGACTGTTAAGTGTGCTTTTGGCCATTTGAAAGCCCGCTGGCGCTGCCTCTGTAGAAAGCAGGACCTGGCCAATGACAATATTCCTATGCTTATAGCTGCGTGCTGTACCCTCCATAATATTTGTGAAGAGAAGGGTGAAAGCTTCACTCAGGGTTGGACCTCAGAAGCTCAGCATCTGGAGGCAGAGTTTGAACAGCCAGAGACCAGGGCTATTAGAGGGGTTCAGCGGGGGGCCATAAGGATCAGGGATGCCTTGAGCCAGCAAGTTGAAACTAAAAGCCACTAATATTTGTTGCTATGCTCGGGAGTGCACTGCGTGTAATGCTAGGAGGTGATTAGTGCAGACAATGCAATATGTGGGTTTAACATAATTGTATGTTCTTTGCAGGGCTCTTCTTGCTTTCAGTTAATAGAATAAAGATTGCTTTCAAATCAACACAATTCTTTTATTAAAAAACAACAACCAAAGGAGAGAGTCAAACCAAAAAAACCCATCAGCAGAGAGGGATGGAAGAAGGGAAGGTCCCAGGAGGAGGAGGGGTCCCAGGACAGCTGTGTATGTCCAGGGATCATATCCAACTTTCTCCTTTGGAGTACAATGCAGCAGGTACTGTACTTCAGCAGGGCCAAACTGAAGAGGGATGGGTGTTGAGTGCAGTGGAAGTCCACAGTGCTGGACTGTGACGGGGGAGGAGTGGAATGCCACAGATACAGACTGGAGCCAGGAGGTTGATAAGAGTGTATTGGCAGTGTCTGGGAGGCGCATGGGAAAGAGTTTTGTGACAGCGGCTGCAGGGGAGGGTGGGCACAGAGCTGCTCAGGTTTGAAAAGCTATTATTGCCTGGAGCATGTCTGCTTGGTGCTCCGTAACCTTTAAGAGCCACTCCGTGGCATCATTCTGGCATGCCGCGTTCTCCTTTCAGTCCCTCTTCTCACTGTCCTGCCACTCCTTCGATTCCTGTTTCTTGGCGGTGGAGTGCATCATAACATCACGCAGAAAGTCCTCCTTAGTTCTTCTTGGCCGCTTTCTAATTCTGCGCAGCCATTCAGCCGCCGATAATAAAGAGGGAGACTGGGCTCCCAAGGTCATCTCTGTGAAGTTTAAACCCAATATTTTACAGAAGCAGTATTGTTTGCAACACAGAGAACACTGGTTTCAGAGTGGTAGCCAAGTTAGTCTGTATCAGCAAAAAGAACAAGGAGTATTTGTGGCACCTTATAGACTAACAAATTTATTTGGGCATAAGCTTTTGTGGGCTAAAACCCACTTCATTGGATGCATGCAGTGGAAAATACAGTAGGAAGATATTTTATATATATATATATATATATATATATACACACACACATACAGAGAACATGAAAAAATACCAATACCAACTGTAATGAGACTAATCAATTAAGGTGGGCTATTATCAGCAGGAGAGAAAAAAAACTTTTGTAGTGATAATCAGGATGGCCCATTTCCAACAGTTGACAAGAAGGTGTGAGTAACAGCAGGGGAAAAATTAGCATGGGGAAACAGTTTTTACTTTGTGTAATGACCCATCCACTCCCAGTCTTTATTCAAGCATAATTTAATGGTGTCCAGTTTGCAAATTAATTCCAATTCTGCAGTTTTTCGTTGGAGTCTGTTTTTGAAGTTTTTTTGTTGGAGTATTGCGACTTTTAGGTCTGTAATTGAGTGATCAGGGAGGCTGAAGTGTTTTCCGACTGGTTTTTGAATGTTATAATTCTTGACATCTGATTTGTGTCCATTTATTCTTTTGCGTAGAGACTGTCCGGTTTGGCCAATGTACATGGCAGAAGGGCATTGCTGGCACATGATGGCGTATATCACATTGGTAGATATGCAGGTGAATGAGCCCCTGATGGTGTGGCTGATGTGATTAGGTCCTATGATGGTGTCCCTTGAATCGATATGTGGACAGAATTGGCAATGAGTTTTGTTGCAAGGATAGGTTCCTGGGTTAGTGTTTTTGTTGTGCGGTTGCTGGTGAGTATTTGCTTCAGGTTGGGGGGCTGACTGTAAGTGAGGACTCCTGTCTCCCAAGACCTGTGAGAGTAAGGGATTGTCCTTCAGGATAGGTTGTAGATTCAGTGATTTAAAACACAGCCAGTACTCACACACCTGTCACTAACTGGCTGATCCCATGCAAGCACACATGAGCCACAAGACCCACAAAATGGCGAGTAGCCGCAGGGGCATGGTAAATCACTCTTCCCGAACCCTGCTGTACACTGGGCATGTGACTCTTGGGGAGAGCCAGCACTGTAGGGGGAGCCTGCTAATCATTCCTGTCCTCACACTTTCCACAGGAGATGATCATTATGGAAGATCTCTCACTGCTGAAGGTCAGCAGGGAATCAAGGGAGGGTCTTCTCCAAGACAGAGGCTTCCGCCCTGGCACCTATGCGGCTCGCCAGTGTGCAGCAATGGTCCCCACCCCCCGTGACCAGGGCCGTCCAGGGGGAGGGAGGGCAAGTGGGGCAATTTGCCTCGGGCCCAACAGGGGCCTCCACGAGAATATAGTATTCTATAGTATTGCAACTTTTTTTTATGGAAGGGGCCCCCCAAAATTGCTTTGCCCCAGGCCTCCTGAATCCTCTGGGCGGCCCTGCCCGTGACGGCACAGTGGCGCAGGAAATTTATCGTTAATGGGGCAAGAAACAAAGCAGCTCTGCCAAAAAACCTGCGGCAGTGGATTGCCCAGTATCTCCATGAGAGTTTCCTGGAGATCGCTGAGGGACATTCCCGTGAAGTGAGGGAGTCAAGCAACAGCCTGTTCCACCACTCAGACTAGGCTTGCGGTGGGAGAGAAGCCTGCTTTCTGCAACCCTCCTTTCCCCAACAACTCGCTTCAGCGATTCCCAAAATCAAATCCACTTATCAGAGACCTCCTCTCCTGTTTGCGCTTCGCCAACATCCGACAGCTGTGACTGGCTAGCCTCCTCCGGGGTCGAAAAGTGCTCCTGGCTGCATGTATCTCTGACATCCGAGTCATCCTCTGCCTCTGGGTCCCCCTCTGCCTCCACATCCTCGTACAAGATTTTCTCCTCCTGGCTCAGTCCACTTTCAACTGGCATGAGAGCCACTTAAGTATCCTCAGTGGTCTTCGCAGTGGAAATGGGGTTGCTGCCAAGTATCACGTCCAGCTCTTTGTAGAACTGGCAGCTCGTGGGCGCAGCACCGGAGCGGGAATTTGCCTCCTGCACCTTATGGTAGGCATTCTGCAGCTCCTTCACTTTGACCCTGCACTGCAGTGTGTCCAGGTAATGGCCCCTTTCTATCATGCATCATGAAATCTGTCCATAGGTATCATAACTCCTACGGCTGGAGCGCAGCTGGGATTGGACAGCCTTCGCTTCCCAAATACTGGAGAGGTCCAGCAGCTCGGCATTGCTCAAAGCGGGGGATCGCCTGGTGCATGGAGTAAGCATGGCCACCTGGAAAGATGCACTGAGACCACTGCACGCGTCACCGAGCAAACAGGAAGGGAACTTTCAAAATTCCAAAGGAATTTACGTGGTGGGGATGACAGTTAGTCACCTGAGGGCAGGGCAGTAGAGTTCAAACTGATGACCAGAGAGGCAAGAAGAGGCATTATGGGACACTTCCCGGAGGCCAGTCGCAGCGCTGTAATTGATTAGGGTGTCTACACTGGCATGCAGCGCTGTAGCCCCGGTGCAGAAAGCTGTATGCCTCTCGTTGGGGGTGCGTTTTTTTAACAGCACTACAACTGCACAGTTTCTGCGCACTAAGTGGCTTGGCAGTATGTACACCTCAGGAGTTACAGCGCAGAAAGCTGCTTTACTGCACAGAAACTTGCCAGTGTAGACAGGGCTTTACTTAGCTACAGAACCTTTTTCCATATAATAATGTTCTGTACACGTTAGTTATTTAAAAAAAATCACTGATACAGTTCAACTGAAGAGATTTAACAAGAAAAATACAACATTGTAGAACAGTATATTCATTCCAAAGGTATTTCCCTCTGTTTGACCAGATATATGAATGAAATATCTGTGCTAACACTTTGGATCTTTGCACTTATCCCAACTCTTGTAGCCACTGCTCAGACAAAATTTTCATTAAAGTCAGTGGGATCAGTAAGGACTGAATAAGGACTTCAGGATTTAGCCAAACATTAACCCTCAGTAAACACACTGCATAAAAATCTCTCTTTTATATCTGTGTATACGGCACGAGTGTGTGTGTGATTGTCAAGGCTGCTTCCCCACTCTGAACTTTAGGGTACAATTGTAGGGGCCTGCATGAAACTTCTAAGCTTAACTACCAGCTTAGATTTGGTTCGCTGCCACCACTCCCAAAATGCTAATTCCCTTCCCTGGGTAGCCTTGAGAGACTCTTCACCAATTCCCTGGTGAATACAGATCCAAACCCCTTGGATCTTAAAACAAGGAGAAATTAACCATCTCCCTCCTTTCTCTTACCAATTCCTGGTGGATCAAGATCCAACCCCCTTGGATCTAAAAACAAGGAAAAAATCAATCAGGTTCTTAAAAAGAAGGCTTTTAATTAAAGAAAAAGGTAAAAATCATTTCTGTAAAATCAGGAGGGAAAATAACTTTACAGCGTAATTAAACTTAAAGAGCCCAGAGGAATCCCCTCTAGCCTTAGGTTTAAAGTTACAGCAAACAGAGATAAACACTCTAGCAAAAAGGTACATTTACAAGTTGAGAAAACAAAGATAAACTAACACACCTTGCCTGGCTGTTTACTTACAAGTTTGAAATACGAGAGATTTGTTCAGAAAGATTTGGTTCAGAAAGATTTGGAGAGCCTGGATTGATGTCTGGTCCCTCTCAGTCCCAAGAGCTAACAACCCCCAAAACAAAGAGCACAAACAAAAGCCTTCCCCCCACCAAGATTTGAAAGTATCTTGTCCCCTTATTGGTCCTTTGGGTCAGGTGTCAGCCAGGTTACCTGAGCTTCTTAACCCTATACAGGTAAAAGGATTTTGGAGTCTCTGGCCGGGAGGGATTTTATAGTACTGTACACAGGAGGGATGTTACCCTTCCCTTTATAGTTATGACAGTGATCAACAAAAAATTTTGGAAGAAAAAGTGATTATTTTAGTTTCTTCCAGACAAGAAAAATATCCAAGAGGACAAAAGAAAATACGAAACAAAAACTAAAAAAGATACAACAGCAGTGCTCTTCTGATCACTAAACCAACCATTCATACAGAATGTTAATGGATGTTAAGGTATCCTGTATCAGACATCTTTCACATCACTGTCACAAATGACGCAGACAGCTTGCCTTACAAACAACGATTAAAGGTAGATAAAACAGGTATACAAGTATGAGAACTATATAATCACAAAAGAGGGGAAAAATACAGGAAGTGAGAGTATAAACTAAAAATAGTAATGGGATAAAACTGAAAGCAGAAATTCAGCCTGAAAGTAGAGAAAAAATCTCCCAACATTAACCTCTGTGGTTTAGTCTCCCCATAAGGTAATGGTAAAAATCCCACCAGTTGGGACATATAAATTTATACTGGCAACACAGTACAAAAATTGGAATGTAGAGCACAAACACGCATTGGCAGGGGGATAGATTAAATGTTCTAACAGTCCTATTCCAGTTCTAGTTTCTATGGTTTTATGAGAACGTGCTCCACCAGGAGGAAGCTATCCACAGGAGGCATATAAATTGCAATTTTACATAAAAACATGGGCCAAATTAATCTGTTGTAACTCCCTTGAAGTCAACAGAATTACAACATAGATTAATCTAATTTAGTGTTTTCAAATACAATTCCTAGTTTGTTCATAGAACCAACTAAGCTTTTTCTCTTGATTTCTACATTTCCCATCCCTGTAATATTCTGGTGCTGTCCCATATCACTAAAGATTCATGCCAAGTTCAATTCCATTGGGACCAAAATCCTCTGTCTTCTTGGTTCAGCACTTTGATATGTTTCTCTTTTAGAACTCTGCACTAGTCAAAGAGATGTAGCTTTCTTTTCACGAAAGAAAGAAAGAAAGATAAGAGGTCACTGAAGGGGAACCATTCTGTTTGGGAGTAAGCTACCTGCCTGCACGAACAGGTATACACATTCAAAATCACAATGATGTAGATAGCTCTGGTTTGGCAATGAGCATGATAACAAGGCTGGAAAAGGGAGCCAAAACTAAGAATAAAGATTATAATCTGAACAGGAGCATGATATAAAGCCCAGGCTGAGAGAGATCCCTTGTGGTAATTGTGGATACTGCACTTGCTTAACATCCACAAACATAAACCACCAACTAATGTGGGAACGTAACTTGCACCATTTCTGAATGCTAAAAATATTACATATATTTCCCTAGTGTGCAGGGGAAATGCACATTTGCTGCCAGACTTTTGTTCAGCAAGTTTCCTATCACAGTACTGCAGAGCTGGGATTCTACTGTATTTACCCACTATACCAGGAATTTTTTTAAACACACACTTAGTCCTCCACAGGCTCAGTAAACATTATCTCTGCTCTAAATGATATTAGCATGAAATATTAGCATTATCACCAAGAAATATGTCACAACTGAAAATATTTTAAAATCTCAATTTTTGCCTTTCAAACTTTTCATGAGAATGTAGCACCAGCAAAAGGTGCAAATCAGCAGCCTGCAGCCCTATACCCTTTATACATAGACTAGGCACAGATGAGCAGCAGAAGCAAAAAAAAAAAAAAAAAAAAAAACCCACCTCTCCCTACACTCTCCTGACAATACCCCACAACTCAGACAATGAAGGGCTGACTCTGGGGGGGGGTCATGAGGAGAGAGTTCAAACTACATTCCCATTTAGGGAATATCTACATGGAGAAATTTTCTGGCACAGTTATATTGTAATAATTATTCTGCTATAATTATATCAGTACAAGTCCCTGTACAGACTGCTATTGCAAAATAAAAGTAATTTTATGCCAGAATAGAAGCAGAGTAATTACTCTTCTGACACATTATCACCTTTATTCCGCAATAGAGGTCTATACAGGGATGTGTACTGATATAATTATAACAGAATAATAATTCCATTATAGGTATGCCACGAAATTTCCCTAAGTAACAAGCCCCCCTTTGTCAAACAAATTATTTGGCTCAATACAGAGTTAGTTGGGTGCAATTCTTTGACCTGTGTTATATAGGAGGTAAGACTAGATGATCTAGTGGACCCTTCCTAGCCTTAAAATCTATTAATTTAACTAGAATAGTGTTTTTTTGTATTGACTGCAGTCCAACAGGAGCTGGACAAGGATCTTCAGCTAATCTCATACAGGCCAAACAAGCCATCAGTCGGTAACAATTTTTTGTCACTATCTAATGAGTGTGAACAGATTGTGGTTGAAATCTTGGCCCCACTGAAGTCAATGGGAATTTTGCCATTGATTTCAATGAGGCCAGGAATTCACCCTAATTATTAAAAAGAATCCAACAGCTTGGCCGATGTCACTAGTGGACTCTACTCCACCAATAAACTACACTATGCTGATAATCATTCCCTTACAGGAAAGAGCCTGGAATCTTATCCCCTAGCGTGAAGATCAACATTCTAGCACTCTGTCAGAACAGCGGAAAAAAGAATTTCAGAGGGGAGAGCTATTCACTGAGGAGTCCCTACACCTAAAGCCCAATATATTAATTATATATCCCATTACCAGTCCAATTCCCTTTTAATCTTAAAACTCTGTAGATGAAATGTTGTTTAATGACAGTTGGCTTAGTTGTAAAAAGGTAGAACTCCTGGAACGGAGAATTTTCCATTCTCACAACATGCTGAGAAGTACTCATATTATATCTATGGGGACCATTTTTACAGGGATTTAACAACACAGGCCCACTGACATTTTTTGTGTATATAGATACTATCCTGAATTTAGAGCCACCCAAATCTAAACAGATCCCATTTGTTTTCCTCTAATTAAAAAAAGTTAAAAATAGTCACTTTTTCTCCATAGCATATGATGTTCAGGCCATTTCTTGCAATGCTAGATATTACCCAGCCTATGGGGAAAAAATCCCAGAAAGAGCTGAATCCTCTCGCCCACACCCATTCATTTAAAACACATACAACCTCTGCATAAAGCACTGATAATACGGAGTGGGGAATGACCTTCTATTGGCCAGCAGTTGGACTAGATGAGCCAATAGGTCTTCTCTGTTCTCAATTTCTATGAAAGTTACTTTAAGGAGAGTTTGTAAAGCACTACACATCAAGAGATGCAAACAAGCAAAGGTTGTGAATGTTGAAAGAAACCTCTGGTACCTTCCCAATAAAGGCACATCTATGGTACTCTCTTAGATAAGCATAGTTAAAATAATGTAGTGAAAGGACCAGAAGGCTACTTCCACTGGAAGAAAGATAATTTGTCTCATTACCTTCTCTCTGAGCTTTGTCTCATTAGTTTAAGTGACAAAGCAAAGGCTTACAATATATTGAGAGACAGTGTTTAAAACAAATTTCTGGTAAAGGAGGACATGTTTCACAGGATATTTTACAATAGGAAACAGGTTTCAGTTCTATTCTTAGAAGTTACCTTCACTCACAACAGTAATAAATATCTGACAGTTCTTCAGAAGATATATTTGACACAGGGAAAAGAAAACCAAAGTACTTTTTAAAAATAACTTTATTATAAACCTGTAGTTTTAATAAAATATTCAAAATATTCAAAAAAATTCCTGTAGTCACTCAGTTAACAACTGCTTCCAATAACATACAAAAAAATGCCAGAAATGACTGCAATTCTTATGGTGACTTCAGTCAGTGTTTTCAGGCTTTTCAGTCCCCTTGCCAACAATAGAGATGCTGTCAATTACCTGACAGAAAGGCTGAGTAATACCACCCCTGAAAACGAGAAGTTTGGATGAAAAGACTTAGCGCACAGATACTGTATCTTCAATCATTACCTCCTGTACATGTAACTCACGGCAAGTAAAGTGGAAGCCAAGAGAAATCTGGATAACTGCGGAATGTATGTATGCTAATGAGCTATTCTCCATTAACTTGTTCCATCCTCCTTTATATCTCAAATTAATTTTGTCTACTTGTTGCCTGTCCCAGCTTATAGAAACGACATGAGCCAACATATTGTTGTAATATCTTTGATGTCCAAACACAGCAGACAAGATGAGCTGCACTGCACCCAGATAAAACATATGAAAATGTACTGCAGTTAAAAAAAACCTGAAGAGTGGGATTTTAAGAAGAGTTTGAGAGAGTTGAAATTCAATGGGAGTTGGGATATCTAACTCCCTTAAGCGTCTTTGAAAATCCCAGCCTAAAAAGCCATTTTCTAATGTCATTCAAAATAATTCAACATAATAACATACATCAATAAGGAACGAGAACTGTTTGATACACGCTATTTTTCTGAACTGAAGCATAGAGAGCATTTCTAAAAAGCAGCGTTTTGTTATATACAAGAGATTAAATCCAGATCTACTCTATAACTGAGTCAGCTGACTGGACTACAACAAGCAGAAGTTGCAGTGTAGCCTGAAAGTAATTCATTTTAAACTGTGTTGGAGCTAGATTCCCTAGATTGCCCCATAGTGAAAGGGGCTTAGAAATTAGATTTAGAGACATCGTAGTGGACTATGTTGGAACATTTCTGCTATAACATCTGCACACACTACTGACATCTTCCAAAACAAAGCAAGTCATTTATCAGTGTGATAGAACTGCTTTTCTGAGGTGACTGAAGAAATTAATGATTGCTTAGCTAGAAGATATTTAAGATTTCTTATTGACTAACCTTCCTACCAAGAACAATTTAAAAGAGTCAGTAGCATTTTAAAAGATTCAGTACATTTCATTGTTTCAACACATGAAAAGAAGAAGCTCACAGAATATTAAAACACAAAAGTATATTTACAGTTCTGCTTTGTGTATCAAATAAGCAGCTAGAAATCAAAAGCCTCTGATCACAAAAGCCGACAAGACTGCAGGATGAAGAACTGACTTCAAGTGAGTTTATTTCCTTCCCCATCCCAGATCAGGTTAATCCAAGATTAACCAGGAATATCTGTGAAATTTCTTAAATACCATCTGTAGACAAGGTGGTTAAACTCATTCTTCTGAGTTTACTGACATGTTGATTTCTAAAATACTGTAAAGAAACAGTCAAAATCCTCATTCCATAGGAATAAAATATTCCATGTACTTTCTTAAGTCTGGAGCCTCAGGCTTGGGAAACGTTTTTCTAGACTGTCAGCAAGCGTCTGATCAGCCTCACGGAGCACTTCAAGGAAACTTTCCACCTAGAAATAAAACACAAGTATGCCAAATACACTGAGATGGAACAAAGGAATTGCCATACTGGATCAGACCAGTGGTCTGTATATTCCAGTATCCTATCACTGACAGCTGACAGTACTATTTCAGAAGAAGGTGCAAGAAACCCCGCACTAGGCAGTTATAGGATAATCTGCCCACCAAATGTCCAAAATTAGAAGCTGGTTTGAAGCCTGAAGAACGAGTGTTTACATCACTTCCAAGACTTTTTTTTTTTTTTTATAAAGTGTTTACTAGTGTAGAACTGGATCTTCTAGTTATCTATATAAATAGCTAAACCTTTTTTGAATCATGCAAAACTCTTGTCACAAGATATCATTGAGACCAGTGACATTCACAGACTAACCTATAGAATACAATTCGCTCCAATACCAGTGAAGGTTTGATCATGCTTAAAAAAATATACGTATATGTTTTTCGTTCTTTGGAAATCAGATTTTTTTTTTAAATCACTCTATAAAAACAAAGAAGCTCTGCCAATTTACATGAGCTGATGATCTAGCTCAAAGTTTTGGCTGATGTGAGCCAAAAGAAAAGGAAAGAAAATAAGAATGTCTGATGTTGCATTAGATATTGCATCTTATGTCAGAGTAATCCCCCCCTCTCTAAATCTGCATGTTTCACCCATGTTAAAGATTTTGTCACATACTCACAGAAGTGAAATATAGTGGTAAAAGATTCTGAAACGCACAGGAGCATTTTTGTTCATTTAGATGCCCCTGGTTCAATCCCTCCAATATGTTTTCCTAGAAAACAACAGTAAAAAATAAACACAACTAGTATTTCATAAACAGTTGCTGAATACATAATCTCACAGTCAGATGCATAGTGCCATATAAACAAGCCCCTTCGTTTTCATTTACCAAAAAGACTCCCGGGTTTTACAAAAAGTATTATTTAGTTTTTTCTGCTTTTCACCCTACTTTTGTATCATTCAAATATATAAAAAATAATTTGTTTTATTAGGAAAATACAGATATCTCATGCATTGTATTGTATTACAATAATACATTAGTCTGTGTGCAAAGCTGCCTGTTGAAGTAAAGCTACATATTAGTCTACAAGATACACACAATACACAGGCACGGGCACAAGCTCTGAAGTGCATGCGCATCTGAACATCCTGATGAATCTCACGCCCACCACGTACACATTTCAAGCTGTTATCAGATAACAGTTTAAAGATTTGACATATACAAATGGGAAGAAAATGAAAATCTGTATCAGAATACGTTTCAGAACTCAAGGAAGTCCTCAAAAGTTTTAAAAAAACAAAAGCAGGAGAAAAGGATGAAGTTGAGTGTATGCGCTGCACATGATGTGACCCAATTATTAAATGTAAATATTCATAGTCTAATAGTTCTAAGTATACAACAGTAAACTTTTTATTCAAATGAAAAGTTTTATTTAGGGATTAGAGATGTATTGTTTTCTTAAACTCAGAGGTGGCATTGTATTTTGAGTTGTTTTAATTCTGCAGCAAACCACACTGATGAATGGAATTCAGAGCATTAGTCTACTGAATACTTTTTCCCCATCTTTCCATCCACCAAAATAAACCCCGATATTTACCCAGAAAAATTATTAATAGTTTTTTGCACTGACTTTCATCTGTTTTTGTTGATGTGGTAATATACACTGATAAATTCCTGTGAAAAATCAAACAAAATAAAAACGGAAAATAAAGGACTCTACATATACATGTCCTCATATTGTAAAGCAGGTAAAATACATGAAACAAGTAAGAAAGCTTATAGTCTAGAGCAGGGATCGGCAACCTTTGGCACGCGGCCCGTCAGGGAAATCCACTGGCAGGCCGGGCCGGTTTGTTTACCTGCAGTGTCCGCAGGTTCGGCCGATTGCAGCTTCCACTGGCCGCAGTTCGCCATTCCAGGCCAATGGGGGCTGCGGGAAGCAGCGGCCAGAATATCCCTCGGCCTGTGCCGCTTCCTGCAGCCCCCATTGGCCTGGAATGGCGAACCGCGGCCAGTAGGAGCTGCGATCGGCCAAACCTGAGGATGCTGCAGGTAAACAAATCATCCCGGCCCCCCAGTTGATTTCCCTGATGGGCCGCGTGCCAAAGGTTACCGATCCCTGGTCTAGAGACAATAGTTGACACAAAACTGAATAGAAAGCGGGAAAACATTCTCTCAGCTTAAATGCTCTCACAAAAAAGATCTTCAGAACTTTTTAGCCAAGAGCTGAGAAATTGCTTAAAGACATACATATATTCTTTCCCTGACTTAAATTCATTAATTCACATTCAAAAAGGAATTACCAATGTACATCAAGAAGATAATTTATCTCACAAAATAGACTGAAGAACTCAGAAATATCTTGGTCGCTATCTTGTGCCATATAGGTTACAGTTGTACCTCCAGTCACTTCTCTAATCAGAACCTTACACAACTCAATTCTGGTACATAGTTGTACTTTGAGCAAAGAAAAGGAAGAAACTGTCCCTTAAATAATAAGATTTCCTCTTTCCCTCCTCTGCATAAAATCCTCCTAAAATTTTTCTCTTTACCTTAGTCAATTCTTGAAGCATATTGGAAAGCAATTCACAACAGATATCCTTCAAGATTTTCAGATGGAAGTCTTCCTCAACTGTTCCCAACTTCTCAGTCTCCTCTGGTTGGGATTTCTTTGAGTTATCAAAAGATCTCTTCCCACAGTCCTCCATGTTTTGTAAGATTCGAATCAAGCTCCCAATCAGAGGCATATCTAATATACAAAAACAGGAAACCAGTTTTACAAACTGAAAGACAGTTTTGGCATTTTTTTTCAAGCTACTGTCAAGAGGATCCATTTTGAAACATGAAGAAAGATTTGATAAGGATGTAGAAATGTACATTCTGATTGCTTCAAGACCACAGGTTATCTGTATATGTCACTGTTTGTCAATAAGGTTTTTAAAAGTGTTAGGAGATAGCACAATCCAGGAGACAAAACTCTAGAGAACTGGGAATTGTTACATACAATTGGTATCTCACTTGCTTTCATAACTGCACACCATTCCTTTCTGCAGGCTATGTGTCTTTAAAGACATAGCCCCATGGCATGGTGAAATTTCCCCAGCAACAGCTCACAGCAAGCACAATACCTCCCATGCTTCTGATCCCTAAGCCAAACCAATCTCCCCTCTTTTACTGGAAGGGTATGTGCTACCTTCTGCAGGTCCAACTCCTTGAGCCCTCTCCCCATTACTTGCATACCTAGGTTGTACCAAGCCCAGACCCAATAACAAAGGAAACCTGGACATCGCTGTAAGCCCTTCAGTTTAGTTACCATCCAAAGAAAGGAAAACAGAGGGTAGTACAGTAAACTTTGCACCATAATAAACCCAACTGCCAGCCAAGTGAGCAGTGCAATCTTCTGCTGCTAAAGGAATCAACTCTCGTTCCATGTCACTCCTTTCCATTTTAAAGGCTGGCCTATGTTTTCATCCATTTCTCAATGACGTTCTCGATTGATGTAAATTATAAAAATGCACGAATTAAATGCAGAATTCCCCCCACCTCTTAAAATAACTGCAATCGCAGCCTCTGTTATTAACAAGTATTATTTTTGCAGTTCTATTACTTATCACCATAACCAGTAAAGAGGAGACTCAACTGAAAATCCAGCTCCAAATACCCCCAGAATTTTAGAAATGTTTAAAATCTGAACTCTGGTTTAGAAAAGAATTTTGCAAGCCACCCCTATATTTATAATGGGCCAATTTGTTACCTTGATGGTGTTCTAAACCTGTAACAATTCTGTGCCCTAAACCAGTCTCGAGTAACCATTAATAAATTAAAACACGCCACTCTACTACTGCCGTGACTCTAGTCATCAATTGTACAAGAAGTAAAAATGATACTTGCTTTTCCTCCTCTTGACATATTCCTGTTGTATCTGTGAAGCAAACATGGCAGACAGTACAGACAAAATAGAGGCCAATACACTCTTCTGCTCTTGAATGATGATCGGTGGATCATCTGGCTGGCAAAGTTCATGGCAAACCAGATCATAAAGTAAGGTCCAAGTCTCTTTTCCTCCATCAGAAGACTGCACTTGAGAAAGAAAAAAAACATTGATTCAAGGAGAGAAAAATATTTTTTTTTTACTTAAGTATCTGTCACAATCTAACGTCACTGCAGCATTGTTCCATAATATACAAAAATTCATTTGTCTTACCAATAGCCTGAATGCCCTCATCCACTGTGGTTAGGAGCTGCAAGATACGCATATAAACATCAAGCCCCTCTGGATTATCTGAGCTACATCAAACAAAAACAAAACAAAACAGATGAGTTCATTATTAACAGAAAAATGACTCTTCATGAACACTAGGATACAAGGATTATCCAACGGGCCCATAAACAACAAGAAACTTTAGAATAATAAATCATAGCACTTTTATACTACAAATCACAGGGACCAAATCTTATTACTCATAGGAGTAGCCCCACTGAAGTCAAGAGTTTCAGGATTGAGCCACAAGAAGAGAATCAGCAGTCACCCTGGTCCCAAAAGTAAAGGAGAAAGAGCACACGTACCGGACTTGTTTTGCTGCTTCAAGTACACAAGGTACAATCTTAAAATCTGGACGTTCTTCTGGGGAATCATCTGTAGACTGTCCCACTGATTGACAAGAGCCATTTTTAATCCAATTTAACATTAGTTCTTCATCCAGATCAAAGAGCTTGTCCACCACCTCGCCCACTTTAACCAGCAGTTCAACTGCACAGAACAAATTTTGATGAATAATGAAAAACCAGCATACAAAATTCTCACCTTTGTTAACACACAAAAACCAAAACTCAGAATAAATACTCATGTTGAGTAGCACTTCACACTTTCGGTAGGCCCACTGAAATCAAACAAATGAGACCCTCAAATAGAAGAGCAAAGTATTATTATTTCTTAAAATAGGGAACACTATGGCTAATATTCTTTTAAGCCAAAAAGCTGAAATTTTAGGATTTTTGCACAAACGTTCTGCTGTTTTTATTTAGCTGAAGACGAAAAACACATTTTTATAAATGTCAGTCAAGCTACATGCTTAAAACATGTTGTAATGTTACAAGAATAAGCGGAATAGCTGCCAGTACTTGGCTTATTTTTCTAAGTGTTTTTCAGTTTAGTCCTAACAAGAAAACAGGGCATTTAGACAGCAAACCTGAAAAAGAGATACAATGTTACACTGGAATAACTGAAAACATGGGCCTGTTTTAAAACAATAAAAATACTATGTACATGTACTTCAATAAGGACCATGACTTAATGAAAGAAATTTGATCTGGCACAGATGTAAATCTAGGGCTGATTTCAATCTTCCCTTTTTCTTTAGGGCTCAGACAGATCTATAAAACCTACAATAGTAGATGCAGTTTATTCTGTATTCATAAAGTTTACTATTTTTAATGTATTCTACACTTTCAAAACAAAGCCATTTGTCTTTACAATTCAGATGTACTTCAGCATTGTGTTTTATCTAACACCACCAATACTCAAATTACTTGGCAACCTACCATTTGTAGAGCTTGACATGATAAAACAAACACAGTCATACACGGAGGGGTTTTCTCGGATTCTTTCAACCCAGATGTTGGCCACCTCAGCTTGGGAGAGGCAAGTTAACAACAACCTAGACAATAATTGCAATTTTAGCTTTGCATGTAATTAAAATACAGTGGGTCAGATCCTAGTTACAGTAGTGTTACTGTGGATTTACATTAATCCTACTGGTACAATGGAGAAAAAAATCAAGTCCACAAGGGATGAAATCCAAGTGCACTGTGGAATTTAAGAAGGGAAAGGGAGAGAAAACAAAATAATCAGTCCACTCTCAAGGATTTTATTTACAGTCATTAGAACATACTAAAACTCTATCAAACATCAATATTTCAGTTGCTAACAAGATGCCCTACCTGCTTGTTTCCAGCAGAGTAGGAGAGTCCGAGTCACATAAATGTTGCAATAACATTTGTCTGTAAATAAAAGTTACAATATGAAGTTTAACTGAATTGTTCTTAAAGAAAAAAAATAATTTTAGAACAGGATTAATTTCCTATCAATTTTTCATATCAGCAGTTTGCCCCAACATAAAAGTAAAATCCTCCTCTATTTGTGTAGAGATTAATGATATTTCCAATTCTAAAAATTCAGACAAAATACATACCTGGGCATCAATATATGCTCAAGGGCGTATGATGAGTGATAAGAGGGGACTCATGGTTAACTGACAGTTCCTCTCTTCATCATAGCTTTTTTTAAACACTGAAAATGTCTCAAAGCGGCATTATCCTTCATTCAGTAAATAGTCAGTTGAAACGCCTGAACTAAGTTGGGGCAGAGGACGAGAAACTGTGTTCCTCTTCTTAACCCGTGAGAGATACAGAACAGTGGATTAATTTATCTGCATTGCACTTTTCAAGAGACAAGCCCAATAAATGATCCTTTCTTTGTTAAAAAAAAAAAAAAAAAAAAAAAACTACTACAGAGACAAAAATATTTACAATAAAATTAATTTTCTAACATTTAAACCTAATCTATTTGGTCCAAAATCTAAAACTAAAAAGAGTCTTAATGTTTAATCCATATTTTGTAAACATATACAAACACGATGGAAAGCAAAAGCACACACAAACAAACTTACCCAAGATTGTCATCTTTACTAATAGACATGCATATGTCTTGGAAACAGGCCATATTACCCAATATTCCCACACAGATTTCCTGTGAAATCACAATATAGTTGGATTAGACAATGCAATATAGGTGACAATTTCCTTTCCATGACCTTAGGGTACAGATCTAACTGTGGGAGAGCTTGTTCTCACTTCTCTTCTACATGAGTTAGTATGAGCGTTCACTTTCCACATAGACTGAATGTTTCCATTGGAGATGTCATATAGGAATGCCTCGGATGCACTGATGGCTAATTATACCATGGGCAAATGATGGCAAGTATTCCTCAGGCTTATTTTAGTTAAGGGTTTAAAAAAATAAAAAATGAATATACCTTGAAACAAACTTCTCTGGTTTCGTTAGTTAGGTCAGACAAATAGATACTTTGTGCAAATCAGTTTGGAGCTTAGTTGGATTCATAAGCATAAGAACAGCATAAGAACAAACAACTTGGCACAAATGCAACCCCATGACACATTCACTTCCTGACAAGAGGAAGGATCTTCTCAATAAACCCCCAACAGACCCCCTCGATTTCTGATTGCAGTATTTTAAAAAACAAAATGCAGCAGATATCACCAACAGATTATATTCACTCCTGGACTATTACCAAAAGAATGTACAGCTCTACACAGAGATCAAGGGCTCTGAAGTGTCCTGTGAATAAGCAGTGCTAATAACAAATGTCACTGGAAACCTGGAAATCTCAAATCTTCAGTAACGTAAAGTTTGGATTCTAGCCCTGGCAGGTCAAAAGGTTTAAAAAAAAAAAAAAAAAAGAAGTCATTTTTACTCCAGTCTTTTTTCACCACCTTTAAATTACACCACAATTTTGGCAGTCACTGTCTCAAATTGCTCAGGAGAGAAGCCGATGCCATGGCAGTATATGATCAGAGAATTTGGAACCCAGCTTTCAAATGACATAAAGCATTAAGAGTGAGATTTTCAAAAACCATCAGTATTAGCCTAACTCTTCTTCCACTGACTTCAGTGCGAGTGGAGTTAAGAAAACACTGAGCACTTCTGGAATTCCGAATCTTAATTCCTATCTATAGTGGACTGTGAGATACAGATTGCTAAAATCACATGAACTGAAAGCGGGGGATGGGGGGGAGGATTATAAGAATGATAGAATTTTAAGTACTGATATCTGATAATCCACTAAGACCAAAATCACTTTGGGAGACCAGAACAAATACCTACATTCAAGACCTGTAACATTTTTTAAGCACTGATCATAGACCAAGGAGCAGAAGGAAGACTGAAAGCACTGGATGTAGTGTATTTTACAAGCTACCCCCCTCCTCCACCTTACCATTCAAATCATATACAAGCAAAACAATGAAGGAAGGAGAAAGGGGAAAGAGGAGGATATTTTGCACGTGTTCACCCTGGACTGTTATTGCAATTAAACAGGACAGCACTTTCCATTAATCTATACTTACAATAAGTCGAGGACACTTAGACTTGGCAAACACTCCCATAAATATATCAGGGGCATTAAATTCTTGGAGAAATAATGCAACATTCTGGGGAGAAAAAGTGTTAATTAGGCATATTTTTTTCCTTTTTAAAATATAATTTTCACATGCAAATCAAATGTTTCTCTCATGGAATCAGTCTGGATCAAGCAGTTGTCAGATTCACTAGGACAGGTGAGTTATCTACCAACCCCTGCAGGCTTGTCAATTACAGTCAATGACAAAAGAAAGTAAGAGACACACAACTGTAGATATGTTTGATCTTGACCTCTTCCCTCTTGTCTTCCAGTTGTCATAGTTTTTGCCTTCCTCATGCTAATCTTCAAAGCAAAATTTTCTGTTTTCCCCGTCTACCTGGCAGTTATTCTCTGTAAATCTCCCTTGGACAATTCTGTGAAATCAATATCCTCTGTGAATCTAAGGTTATTCACTATCCTCCCACATGCTATTAAAAGGTTGTTAAAAATCTCTAAAGTTGTTATAACAAATTTGGTTGTGTTCTATCTGCTTCTCTGATATCTGTCTCATCACAAAGAGCTGACTTTTTATACTCCATCCTGGTCTATATCTGGTCTGTCCCTCTGCAAGCAATGCTTTATGTACCTCTTCATTCTCTTCTGCAAAGCTGACGAGTGCTTTTCCCCGCATACTCAGTCAGCGGATTCCTCCATAGTTCTTATACTCATTCTTATCTCCTGTTTTATAGTTCAGTACTGTTATTGCTTTCCCCCATTCGCTCTCCACTTGCTCTTACTTCTAAATCTTGTTACACAGTTTGTGCATTGCCTTTCATGTGTGTTCCTCACCTGCGCCTAACTGCTCTGCGGGCATGTTGTTAATTCCCAGCACCTTTTCCTTTTTCAGACTTTCTAGTGAAATCTTTACTTCTAAGCACTCCAGCTTCTCTTCTCTCTCATTTGTACAGGAAAACTTTTCAGGGACCATTTCATCTACTGTGTTCCGGACTCTGTACAACTCTTCAAAATATTCTTTCCCTCCTTCGCTTCTTCATCCTCAACTATTTGCCCCCACTTGTCTTTCACTGTTGACAGCTTCAACTTATATGTCCCATTCAGTTTTCTTATCTTTCAGTACAACTTGTTTCACACTTCTTTTTGTTGGTTTCAGAGTAGCAGCTGTGTTAGTCTGTATCCACAAAAAGAATACAAAGAAGCTGTGCAGAAAAACATCATGTTTCTGGTGAAAAAAGAAATGAACATTGAAAAGACATAGAACAATTTAAAAAAAAAAAAAAAAAAAAAAAAAGAGGAATACACAAAAAGAAGTGGAGGAGGAGTACTTGTGGCACCTTAGAGACTAACAAATTTATTTGAGCATAAGCTTTCGTGGGCTACAGCCCACTTCATCGGATGCATAGAATGGAACATATAGTAAGAAGATATATATACACATATAGAGAATATGAAAAAGTGGAAGTAGCCATACCAACTGTAAGTAGCTAATTAATTAAGATGACCTATTATGTAGTGATAATCCTGCTGATAATAGCTCATCTTAATAAATTAGACTCTTAGAGTTGGTATGGCTACTTCCACTTTTTCATGTTCTCTGTATGTATATATATCTTCTTACTATATGTTCCATTCTATGCATCTGATGAAGTGGGCTGTAGCCCACAAAAGCTTATGCTCAAATAAATTTGTTAGTCTCTAAGGTGCCACAAGTACTCCTCCTCCACTTCTTTTTGTGTATTCCTCTTTTTTTTTTTTTTTAATTGTTCTATGTCTTTTCAATGTTCATTTCTTTTTTCACCAGAAACATGATGTTTTTCTGCACAGCTTCTTTGTATTCTTTCCTGACACATTTCCTGATAAACTGGTCATAGATTTTAGCTCTTGGCATGTTTTCAGTTGCTCCAGGCTTCAACCCCATCAATGCCAACATTAACTTATGAATTGATCCAATATCTGTCACAAATCATCTGCATGACAACACACTTGATTTCCACCTGCGATTCACAAGTATAATGTCTATCGTATTCTTACTTAGCCCATCAAGTGATGGCCAATTCCACTCCCTCATCATCTTTCTTTATTGGAACAGTGTGTTCATTATGACTGGGTTGTTACATAGCCAGAAATTTAGTAGCTTCTCTCCTCTTTCGCTTTCTTCACTGAGTTTCAATCTGCCCTTTTGCACCATCCCAGAAATCCAGTCCAATCCTACTTTCACATGAAAGTTTCCCAACACTATAACATACCTTGTCTTCAAACTTCTTGTATTGTTTTCCGTAGAGCATTATCAAATTCATTGGTTTCTTCCTTGCGCGGTGCTACAGTCAGTGCATATACTTGTACAGTTCAGGGCTTTGGAGCTGTGCTCCGGCTCCACTCCAGCTAAAAACCTGCAGCTCCACTGCTCCGGAGCTGCTCGGCGCTCCAGCTCCAGGCTCCGCTCCAAAGCCCTGCTTGTACTATTGTGACAGCAGCAGATTTTATTCTAAATGTTGTCCTCAACATATGAAAAGATATTGGACTTTAGCACCAATGTGACTCCATCCTGGTGTCTGCCCCTTCTGTTCTGGAACCCAACTGTCTGTGTCTAATTGAAGATCTTTCTTCATGAGCTAGTGTTTGCTTTAGAATGCATAAAAAATGCTTGCTATTCTCAGACTCGTACTTGAACAAGCTTTATGACAGGGACAGGCATCTTTCATACTCTGCTTAGGGGACCTTCAGCAGATAGCGTCAGCTAGAATAGAGAAGGAGCAACACCATTCAAGTTGGGAAGCTGGCAAAGAGTGCTTGTTTTTAGGTCTTGCACTAACCAGAACTATCAATCCTCTTCTTTGAGGAGCATTTCGACTGAGGACATTCAGTGAAAGGTTGAACCACTGAAGAGAAATTTCTCAGCTTTACAGTTGTATTCAACGTTTCATTACAGGCTGCTCACCAACATACCTCGTCCATTGACATGTCCCACATTTTACAAATGTCATTCTCCATTTCTTCATCTAGCTCTGTCTGCACTTCCTCAAGGTTCGAGTTGGAATCACTCTTTTCAGGGCTAATGACCTATCAAGTGAAGTAAAAAGAAAATGGAGCAATAGTAAGGGAGTGACAGTGAAGAACTACAATGAATTGTTCAAGACAATCTATTGCTTTAGTTATCCAAAGACAGACGTCATTAACAATCTACTCTCTTCAGACCTTCCAAAACTGTACTGCTCATTTTTAAGCATTTTCTAAATTAATATTCTTAGGCAGAAAAGACTTTCCTTTAAACAATATGCAGGCCTTTCACCTCACCTTGCCTCAATTTACCCATCTAAAAAGGCAGGGACAACAATACTTACCTACCTGACAGATTGCTGGGAAGTTTAACCAACATTTGTTAGAGGGTGGGAGGTCCTCTCTTGAAATGTTCAAATATTACTTCCTTTGCAGAGATATTACACCCAGGTGAGTAAGATATATTTCTCATAACAAATTAATTGTGTGCTCTGGGCTAGCTACATTAAAGTTATCAAATCATATAACGATATTAAAGATGTCTAGTGAACTTTAAATAACTAAAGCTGTAGTGGAAACAAGTCACAGTCACACAGTTTAAGCCAGAAGGGACAGCTAGATCATCTAGTCTGACCTCCTATATATCACAGGCCACCATCACCACCCAGCATCTGGACACTAAATCAAACCACCAAAATTAGACAAGAATTTTACAGCCCACAACAGACTAGACTATTATGTGCCACAGACTGAAGTGCACCAGTGCCCTAGGCCCCCGCAATGGCAGGGAAATAATTAATTATGTGAGATTATACCTAGATGATCCTGGCAAGTAACCCGCATCCACATGCTGCTGAGGAAGGAAAAATCTCCCAAGGCCACTGCCAATCTAAACTGGGGGGAAATTCCTTTCTGACCCCACATATAGCAATTGATTAGACCCTGAGCATGTGAGCAAGAACCAACCAGCCACGCACCTGATAGAGAGAACGTTTGGTGCCAACTCAGAGTACTGGCCCTCCCCATCCAATGTCCTATCTGGCCATTCCTGATGCTTCAGAGGAAGGAAATAATAAAAAGAACTCACACCCAGAATACATTGGGGGCCAGGAAATGCCTTCCTGACCCCCACCAGTGGCTGACTAAAACCATGAAGCATGAGCTTTTAGTAACATGAGACATAAACCAGAAGTGAACCCAAGGGCTCTTGAGCCCCTACATCACAATCAACCTTGTCATACATACTCATAAATTATACTCATAAATTTCTCCAGTGCTCTCATAAAATCAATAGAGTTGGTTGCAAATCCTATTGGGATGCTGTTTCCACTCCTCTAATGACTAGAAACATTCTTCTCATTTCCCGCCTGAATTTGTTCATGAGTAGTTTACATCTGTATATTCTTGCACCAAAGTTGTCCTTTAGATTAAATAGCTCTTCACCCTTCCTTATAATAGTGAGCAATCTTATTCCTGGTTACTCACTGAGGACACTTTCTCTCGATGTTACAACACGCATTATTTAACCTGCAGGCCAACTGTTAACACAGCAAGAGCTCAGTATCTAAGAGTGTCCCCCGGTTTTGTGAGACCGATGAATGGTACTTATCACGCACCTCAATCAGTTTTGTAAGGATACTGAACAGCCAATGCTTGCTGTAGACTGTGTTCCCAATGGAATCACCTGCAGCCTGCTCGTCCTCAGCATCACTAGAAGGGGGTGAAGGATTCCGATCCATTTTTCAGAAATCCAGCACAAACTCTGGACCAGATTTCCAGAAATCCTGCTTCTCTGGAAAAAAAGATGCGTGGGGAGTGACTCCAGGCAAGAGCTGGCAGCATGCCTGTCCCCACCAAACCACGGAGAGGTCCCAGTACTGGGTTTACCATGGCGGCAATGGCTCCATGGCGCCGGGCCCACACTCAGAAGGGGCCCCAGTGTCCGGACTTGCTGCTCCAGCCTCCAGCGGCCAACCTGATCCCCCGGACAGCTGAGCCGGCCAGAAAAGCTGCCCCCACCCCTGCTCTGTCCCCACCCCATCTCTTCCCACACCTGCTCCGCCCCAGCCCCACCCCCACGCCGCCCCTTCCGTGGGGGGCTGCAGAAGGGGTCAGGTGCGCCCTGCACTCACGGGGCGGCAGGAAGTGAAGCAACCCGGCCCCAACTGCGCTGCCGGTGAATGCTAGGGGGCAGTTCCCCCCTGTCCCCCAGTCCCAAGGCTGGGAGCTGGGGAACAGAGCAGAGCAGGCTGGGTCTGGGTCACTCCACTTCCCGCCACCCCGTGAGTGCGGGGTCAGGCCCACCCTGCAATCACTGGGTGGCGGGAAATGGAGCAACCCGGCCACAGCCCGCTCTGCCGGCTTGTGCTGGGAGACAGTTTCCTCCCTGCCCCCCCTGACTTTGGGTGCAGCTCTCCCCCGCCCCCCGCGGAGGCCTAGAGATGACTAGGGATGGTCCTACTGGGCCCCTCCAGGCATGTGGGTCCTGAGGGAGCCTGGCCAGTGAAGACCGGACTCGCGTTCGTCCTGCTGGTTGTGCTGCTTCCAAGGGGCCACATGGGCTTAGTTTGGGGGGCAGTATCCCCAAACAGAAGCGAGGCATGGGGGCTCATGGAGTCACATGCCACTGCCTCCCGCACTTTCTGCAAGCACAGAGCTGCTCCGCTGAAAAAAGAGGGTGCTGCTCAGAAGATGCCAATTTCTGGGTCCTAGTGCTGGTTGAGCTCCTCTTCTGTGTGCTGGGAGCCATTCTGTTTTCTGTACAACAGTGAGTACCTATGGTGGGGAAGGGCAGGGGAAGGCTAGGGGAAAGAGGCAGTGGGGAAGGAAGGGGGTGGGATGGGGAGGAGATGGAGCAGTGGGCAAGGGGCATGGGATGGGGAAGATAAAGGGGCAGGGGAAGCGGGAGCTAGGGGAAAGAAGCAGTGGAGAAGGGGCATGGGATGGGGAAGAGAAGGGGATGGAGGGCAGGGGGGAAGCTGGAGTCCAGCATGCGGCATCCCCTTGGCAGAAACTGGGGCTCCCCTGTTAAACAGGCCCATCAAACCCTCACCCTGACAAGCCCGACCTCCTCTGCCTCTGTACCACCCCGATGAGCTCCCCCAGACACCTTCCCCACTGAGCCCCAATCACCTACACCTAGACCCCCACCCAAATGAACCCCATCTCCCCTGCACCTAGACCCCCACTCCTGAGCCCCAAACACCTTCACCTGGATCCCCTGAAGAGTCCCATTGCCCCTGAACCTGGAACCCCCCAAATGAGCTTCTGTGCATCCAGCTCTCCCACTGAGCCGCCCGCACCCAGACTGCCCCACAGAGAACTCTCTTACCCCTCTGCACTTGGATCCTGCTCCCGGGCTGAGCCTGTGCACCCACACCTGGTGCACCTGGCACAAGGGGGCTAGGCCCCAGTGTGTTTCTGGGGCAGGCCTGGCCCTTGCACTGTGTTAAGGTAGGGTGCAGCCTCACTGCCGAGTCCCTGTCCCGGTGGAGTGGGGGGAGGCTGCAGGGTGGTCTCGCACCTCCATGCAACCAGTGGCCTGAGTTCCCCACTGCCATGTTGGGGCCTCCACATTTATTTATTAACAAATAAAAGTTGCAGAATTTTAAAACATTGTGTGCAGAGTTTTTAATTTTTTGGTGCAGAATCCTCTCAGGAATGAGGGGTGCTGTGCAGCTGTGACGGCGGGAGTGTGAGGAAGGTGGTGGGCAGTGGGGAGGTCTATGGGCGGGGGGCGCTGGGCAAGCAGTGAGGTGTGCAGGGTGCTGTGCCGTTGTGGTGGGAGGCCAGCGGGGGGGGGGGGGAGGAGGTCTCTGGGAGGGGTGGGGGCTGGGCATAGAGATCAGTGGGGGAGGGAGCGCTGGGCAGGGGGGCGGTGTGGTACGGGCCTGCCCTCGAGGGGACGGGGCAGACTGGCAGCTCAGGGCTGGGCAGGCCTGTGTACGCCTGGCAGCTGCAGGTTTGTAAACAGTGTCCTCCTGCTGGGCTGCGCAGAGCGGCTGCTCCCGCCGCGCTGTGCCTCATTGTGCCCAGCCCGCCCTTCACTCTGCAGACTGACCATCCCGCCCCCTGCGCCTTGCCCCATGGGGCCCACAAAAAAATTATCCGGCCTTGAGGGGTGTGAGGACACAAAAAGCTCTCCCCCACCCCCACCCCACGTACCCAGACCCCACAGCGCACACACCGCACGGGGCACCGGCTCCCCCGGCCCGGCAGCCGCTGGTCTGGGAGGGCCGGGCCGGGCCGGGGCAGGCGGACTACGCCCGGCGAGGCAGAGGCGCGGTGCCGGGGGAGGCTCCCGGAGCGAGGCGCAGCCCACTCCCTCCTCCCCTCTCCGGGGGCTCGGCCCTCAAGCAGCTGCGGGGACGGGAGCGGCTTCTGCATCGGCCCCGCGAGGGCAGGTCCCGCTGCACCGGGCTCACCTGGCAGCGGGGCTCGCCGCTCCCCGCCGCGCGGCTGCTGGGGCCGGCACCAACAACCGGCCCGGGGCGGCAGCCAGCCAGAGAGAGACAGACAGACAGCGCCGCAGCCGCCCCACAGCGCCCCCTGCAGCCCTGCCCCCCACAGACAGCGCCTCACCCGCCCCACAGCGCCCCCTGCCCCCCACAGACAGCGCCTCACCCGCCCCACAGCGCCCCCTGCCCCCCACAGACAGCGCCTCACCCGCCCCACAGCGCCCCCTGCCCCACACAGACAGCGCCTCAGCCGCCCACAGCGCCCCCTGCAGCCCTGCCCCCCACAGACAGCGCCTCAGCCACCCCACAGCCCCCCCCACCCTGCCTCACCCAGAGACTCTCCTACCCTCCTAATGTTTCATTGAGATGTATGTAGATCAGTTGATCTCAAAATAATTAACCTGCTGAAGTGAATAAAGAAACCACCAAACCTGCCTGACCAATAGGCTTCAGCCCCAACAAGTCCCAAGCATCCAGCTCTGAACATTTTGCCTGTAGTCATTTGTGTAAGTTCACAGGTAATTTCACTCAATTTAAAAAGCACTACAGACAGTCCTTGGTCTTACGACACAATTGGTTCCTGAAAATTGCGTCATGAGTCGAAATATTGTAACTTGGAACCGGAACCCACTCCATTGCGGGACCGAGTGTCGTAAAGTCGAAATCAATGGTTGCAAGTCGAATCAGGGTGTCGATTCAGAAACGTCTTAAGTGCCGGTCAGCTTAAGTTGAACGTCGTAAAGTCGAGCACGGCCTGTGTTTTTAAACTGCAAAACCCACCTGTATATCATCACTCCGATGATACATGAACAGACACAAGTTGTTTCCAGCAATGGAAAATTGCTGTGAAACAGTAAATTTTTAAACTATGCAAAGGACGGGGTGGGGCACGTATGAGGAGAAACTCTGTGAGTTCAAACTTGCAGCATTCCAAAAGTTTCAAGTGGGTTGAGGGGACAGAATTTGATCACCTATGAAGTGGGCAGAGAGCATAGCCCTTCCGCTCTGCATGAGTCCTGAAAGCTGCAGGGAAATAAACCTGGAGATCTTAAGGAAGCTGTGTTGAGGATGTTCCCCAGATCAAATCACCCATGACAGCCAAAAGGGAGTAGTACTGCCATGACCACTCCTGCCACACTTGGACCAAGCCCCTACTCTGAAAGGATTTGAGGGTATAGTGTGGGACTGCACAGATTAATGCAGAAAGACTGATTTAGAGGATCTCTCCCAGACGTTCCATATTATGGTGCATTCTGGTAATTGACTGGTAGGAGGTTTCACTAGCCTCTGTAAAGTATATCTAAAATATTGTGCTAGTAAGTAAATTTTTCTAAACCCAAATAAGCTACTCAGAAAAGGGGTTGAAGTTTTTCATAGCTACCCATCCAAAAAAAAAAAAAAAAAAAAATCCCTAACTCATGAATTACAATCCCCAGATTCAAGTAGCTGGTAAATATGAGTGTCCATATGTTTACCAAAATAGGATATGCAGGCCTGATCCAAAGACCTTTGAAGCCAATGGAAGGACTCTCTCTGGCTTCAATGGGATTTGGATCAGAGCTTTAATCAACAAGGCTATAAATAGATATGTTCTCTATACCATGAGAGATACTTTAATAAGCCCAAGATCCTGTTAATGTTTGTCAGATACAACTGACTTGGTCTGTCTCCAACAAATTGTCTGTGATAGATTTGAGGCCAATTGCCTACGCACTTTTACCCTAAAAATTGAGGAAAGGCCTTAAAAATTATTTGAACAGAGTCATGCTAAGAACCCGCCACTACATGCTGCAAATTTGTTTGATCTTTGCTTCAAGAGTGGGACTAGGGGCTAATTATAGCATTGTTGTAGCTCTAATGCTCCCTGGCTATTAGAGACACAAGGTGAGTGAGGCAATAATGTCTATTGGACCAACTGCCATTGGGGAAGAGAGTAAAGCTTCTGATTTGCACAGAGCTCTTCTTCAGGACTGTTAGGCCGACATGATTTTGAATTTCTAATATTCCTCTGTTTTTAAGTGAAGATGTTAGGGTTAAATGTATTACCGGAAAACTCTGATGAGACTGCTGTCAGCTGCCTGGTAACTATCCAAAGACTAGGAAGCATACAACCAGAAAACACTGGTTTCATTTTGATTTGATTTTGTGCTTCTCCTTTCCTTTCTTTTCTTTTTGACTTCAAGTTGTGAGCATTAAGCCTTTTAAACCCTATAATCTTCCCAAGTTTTTATCAATGTACATTAACTAGTCCTGAACTTAGTTTTGCCACCCCTGTCTGATGCTGTTTCCCCTCACTCCTGCTCTTCAGCAACAATGGGAAATTTCATCCAGTGATGACTCTGATCCAGCCTTTCTAGCCTGACCTCAGATGGAACAGAGGTTTTACCCACCTGACAACAATAAATATATACTTTTAAAACATAAGCACCATTACTGCTCATTAAAGTGGACCTAGACTCCCAGCACCATGGAAAATGTGTTTTCATCCTTTCATTTAAAATGTTAACTTTCCTCCTGACCTGCCCCCAAAATTCCTATTTTTGCCATGATACCTAAAACTTTGTATGGTGGTTTTTACGCCCCAAACTAATTAGCCAGGTAGGATGGTCTTATGGTCAAAGGACTGGACTCCATTCCTAGTTCTGCTATAGACTCCCCTGTGAAGTTAGGCAAGTCAACATTAACATTAATATCCCTGTAAAATGGGGATAATAATAACAAGGAGAATTATCATAATGGATCACAATAGTCCAGGAGCCTGTCTCTGACAGTGGCCAGTGCCCGCTGCTTCCAGGAATATGCAACAAATCCAGTAAAGGACAATCGTTACATAATCTGGAAGAATCTTCCAAATCCCGGGCAGTTAAGGGTGACCTTTGGCCCCAAATCATGAAAGATTTGTGTGTATATTGCTTTTCATCCTTTCTAATGTAGCTGAGGATGTTCATTCACGGAGAGCTTCAGAAATTTAAGATTTTATTTATTGTGGTTTTGCACAACTGGGTAGAAAAATGGAACCACTGTAAAGTATTACAGGCTGCATTAGTATTTTGAGGGAAGGCCCTCTGGTCTGTAGCGGTTTGGGTCTCCTCCACTTCTGCCATATTTATTTGCCTCCTGATCTTGACGTGTGTCTTCTGCTCCTCTGCCACTAATGCCACTCTGCCAATCTTCCCTAGCATCACTGGAAAGAGGAAACAAAGATTATCTGAGACAGTTTATTATTAAATCTAAATAACTAAATTATTTACTTTTCATTTTTTCCCCAGTTTAATCACTACTTTTCCATAAAACTGAGGACCCGCACAAATATCTCACCAACAGAAGTTGTTCCATAAAAGATATTAGCTCGCCTACCTTGTCACACACAAACACAGACACAAACCTTAGCCTGTCTGTTAATTGCAGGTCATCCCAGAAGTGCATCAGTGCAGCAGTTGTGAATTAAAAAGCTTTCCCATTACTTGCCTCCACTAAGTTCTACCCACTCCTCATAAGCTCCTTTATACCATAGTCATCACGTTCAACAGCAATATTTTAAAACAATCCTCATTAGAGGACTGCAAGTGAACCACTGATCATAGTTTTCTTGGATGAAATACCAAGGGCAATATGTACTGGTTCTAGATTAAAGTGAGGTCCTGCAATTATTTAAATTTTAAAAGCTCTCTGGTGAAAACATTGGCCTCCCTGCCCATAGTAATGGGATCTGATATCAGAACATATCCAAATAGGTCAGCTCAGAAATCACCTCTACAACTCAAGAATGGGCATGGTCTTCACACTTAGCCAGTTCAGAGGTTAAATAAAAATGTCCTCACTTCAAACAGGACAATAACTAGTTATGAATTACAATGTACTTCATAGTAATTTGATTGCATAGCTCTTTACTGACATGTAACTCATAATCCAAGTAGAATCCATTACCTAATAACTTCTGCTGCCCATTTACCGCCAGGCCCTCTTTGGGCAGCATCATAATTCCCACGAGCATGGAAATATTTATCTGCATTTTTATAATTCGCCTCCCGCATGTCGCTGTATGCACGCCACATATCCCCAGCGCCTGCAGAAGAGAAAGGATTATAGAGACACTGCAAATTTAAAACAAAACTTAGATGTTATTCCATTCTAGTCACTTCACCACTGTGGCTTCCAAGTAAAGTGCTTCTAGAGAACACAGAAAGGCTCCTATATACCGCTGAGTAAATATTGATTTTGATTTTTTTGGTTCAGTGGAAGATCAGAGAAATCCAAAAAAGAGTGTTTAGTTTCAAACCAAACCTGATTTGTTATGGTTTTTCTCATCAAACATAAATTTTGAGAACAGTTTGGATGACGGACATGCAGTGAGTAAAAAGCATACCTAGATAAGCATCTCTTATGAATGCTCCAGCATCAGTGAACCAGTTCTGGGCACTGACACACAGTACCAGGGACAACAACAATATGCAATTGTAGAACTTCATTGTTCACTTATTTAGGCTGTAATAGAAGGAAAGTATATGTCAGAAAACTGGGCAATATTTTAAAGACTGCAGAGATAATGTAAATTCCTCTTATAACTGCTCTGGAACAGGTACATGGATCTTCAGGGTCACACACAATTCAGAAGAGTTACCAAAGTGATGATTTCTACTCAGAAAAATGAAATCCTCTCTGCCATGACAGCACCAGGATGGGACAGAAGTAAGTTTTAGTTTCTGCATATGTTTTTACATCATAAACATCACTTGTTCTAAGGCAAAAACTGAATGCAAAACAACGTAAAATGGTACAAATATAAAGTTTCCATATGGAATGAAACTTACCGCTCCTGTATTGCAAAGCCCTTGAGAAATGGAATCCTTTCTGATGGTCTCACAAGAAAAATGGTACTATATTTATAGGAAGCCTTATCTCAAAGAGCAAATTTTGAAATAATTTACAGAAACCTGACTAAATTCAAATTGGGCAATTTTTTGCTTGTTGAATACAAACATTGCGTCTGTTGGGAATTTACTGCAGTAAATTGGGCGATAATATGTAAAACTCCTATTGATTCTAACTGGAAAAATGCAGGTAAATATCTGCTAGTTCAGGTCAGACTTTGCCCTCTAAAGTTTGTAAACTAAACAGCAGATCTTGTAAATGGTCAGTGTGGCTCTTATGGGAATGTAATCTGAATAAAGTCATCATGATCGGGAAGGTATTGTGAAACAGTGCTAAATCAGTCCTGCTCACTAGCCCAACAGAATTCTATGACTTGTAAACACAACAGACCATAGCTGTACTGTCCATTCTCAATGCCCTGTTGACCAATCTGGCTTTGAGCTTTCTGGAAGCTTTTGGAAGTGTCTACGTTCAACAGTAACAGCCTTGACAGCAAAATGACATATTAGGCTGAATCATGTAATTTTCTTTTAATCTTACTCATTTTATTCCCATGAGCATCTACACTTTTCTATACAAACTCCAACTAGTTTTGTAAAAAAGGGAAAGATAACTCCTAGGTAGTGTTTTCCTGGATAGCATTTACTACCTGTAGTAACAAAGCTAGATTTAGAGAAGCTAGAAGTAGAGATTTAGAAGCTCAGTCTCTGAACTACAACTGCATTTTCCCCTAGATGAATTGAACTATGGTAATTCCCACGTTTGATACCTAGAATTGAAAACAATTCTGGTTTCAAGGGGCAGGAGAGAGCCATTTTGTTTCCTAAATTATGTGACTCCATCTTTTTGAAAACCTTGCTGTAATGCATTAGTTTTTCACACCCTCTATGATCTGCCTACCAGAGACACTGCACATCATAATTTAAAGTAGCGGTGGGTTGCGTAGCTGGAGCTCTCCTAACAGTGGTATTTAAGGTTATCTAAATGTTTCCTTTAGCCCTCTTTTCATTCACTCAACATTCTGAAAACATTCAAGCTTCTGGACTGAAATTTTACAGGCCTGGTCTACACTCAAAAAGAAACTTTTTTTAATTTGAAATGAAATCGATTCTGTACATTTTGTCCTATTGTAACAAAAAAGCTTGAAGGGCAAAATGACTGAAGCTGACATTTGGTAAGAAAAAAGGAAGTTCCTGGTAACAATACTTTGGATTTGGCAGGCATGCAGGTTTAAGAATCTCACCTTATATTTAAACACTGATTGGTATGATTTTTTGGCCCTTTTTAACTGATGTCCTAAGAACGAGTATGCTGCTGTGGCTAACTTTGCCAGACAGTATGCCAGCCAACTGCCTTAGGACCTGCACAGTTAAAAGTGCAAACAGTATGAAGTAGAGTGCTGGTAATTTACAATATCATGGAGACAGCCCTTTAACAATTCCTCACTAAATTTGCAGATATGCCTAAATTTGGTTTCAAGCTCATTCAGTTAGCTGGAATTTTGACTTGAGGATTTAAGTGTTTACTTTGGTTTGATTTTATTTCTGTGTTTTAGTTACCTATTATTTACAGATTTACTAGTTAAAATTTAAGAAACTTGAAGTTGAAACAAAAGTGATTGGGATTGTGTTTAATCCTGAACAGATGGTTTTGGTGGACTAGAAAGCAAGATCAGATGACATGATTTACTCAGTTTCATATTATAATGCCTAATTGAGGCCTAAAACAATTTTTCAAGTGAAAAATATACTATATGCACAATCCACACTATAATTTATAAGTAATTTGCAGTTTACTGTTGAATTGTTCCAAGGACTCATTTGGTTACTTAAGTTGTTTAAAACAATTAGTATTCCATTCCCTTGTGGGGCTGTGAATTCAAAAACATTGCATAGAAAAATCTTGTTGTTTTATTTTTACACTTCTATAATTCTTTCTTTGATCTCAGATTATGGGTAGTTTTTAGGGGGTGAAACTGATTTGTTGTTATGAGTGAATTGAATGTCAAAGGCATTCTTTTTTAGGCTGTCATATTTATTTGAGAAAGTGGATCATGTTTCAAAATAACAAATAAAAGAATTGGTCCCTTTTCTCTATGCCAGTGGTTTTCAACCTTTTTTCATTTGCTGACCCTTAAAGTTTGAATGGAGGTGCTGGACCCCTTTGGAAGTTCAACCTGTGGTCTGTTGGCTCCTGCTGTAAAAATCATAGACTGAAAACTGAACAAAATTCAGCTATAAACTTTGCATGTTCTCGGCACGGCATTTGACACCGAGTGAGAGAGGGCGCTAAACTGTGGGCTTCTACAGTAATGACAACACTTCTGGGGTTTGACCTGTAGGTGGGGGTGATCAGATAAATGGAACACCTTTTCTTGGATCTGAAACTTTATTTTCATAGTCACCTTTCGCGGACCCCTTAGCAGGGCCTTAACCAGAGCGGAATAGCTGCCCAGGGTGCAAAATCATGGAGGTGAAAAAATGGGGTGGGAAAATAATGAATAATGAAAAATGGCAGGGGCCGCAAATGTGCTTGCTCACCTTGGACACTAAAATGCCTAGTTTTGGCTCTCCCCCTTAGACACGGTCTGTGGACCCCCACGGGTCCGCAGACCACAGGTTGAAAACAACTGTGCTATACAGAGTTTTAGTTTTCGTAGAAAGCATTACTAGGTAGTTACCAGGTTCTGAGACTTAATTAGGAGTTGTGGGCACTCAGCACTTCTGAGGATCAAGACCCTGATGTGTAACTGTAAAAATGTGGGGTTTTGGTTTTGTAAATCTGTTTTTTCCCCCTTGTTAAATCGTCTCCAGATTTATGGGCACATAACAATTGCTATATTGGACACTGGTGAGGCAAGACGGGCTGACTCCAGCAGTGGCCAGTGCTTCAGTGGAAAGCAAATTTAGCTTCTACCCTCAAAAACAGTGTTCTTATTCAGCTGTGTAGTGCTGTAACCGGGTAAAAGGTGTTTTGATTCACAGAGGATGACTACTACACTTAATTGGTAGAATTGTTAATAAGCACACCTTCACTGAAGAACTTCCTTATTAACCAGAATAATTTCATATTGTATCTAAATGGTAAGATACAGTTTTGTTCCTGTGTTGTCCTATTTGGCCAGTTTGGACCTATTAAGTAGCATCCACTGAAGGAACTCTAGAGTTAGTTTTGCTAGATGTTAAAGATGGAATTATTCACCAAAGGTGTCAAACACTAATGTAATGACTGGTGACATGCAAATATAATGTTAGTGGATGAAATATATGCATTTACAGTTGAAATAGTTTCAGAGTAACAGCCGTGTTAGTCTGTATCCGCAAAAAGAAGAACAGGAGTACTTGTGGCACCTTAGAGACAGTTGAAATAGTGTGGTTGCTGGGCTAAAAATCTTCAAGTTTATATTTTTGTGATGAAATTAATGACCTTGCATAATAATTCTAATTTACACTAAGCCTTTTGTTTAATTAAATAGGTGTCTAAACTTTTTTGTCTAGGTTACTACCTGCCACATTCATTCATCCAGCGATGCCGAAATTAACTTTAAAGAAACTGTTTTTTCACAGGATTCTTCTTTGCAGCAAGTGAGTTAAATTCATTTAACAGTGTTGTTCACAGGTGTGCCTTCTTTGTAAAAGTAGCTTTTCTGTGGGATTTTTGTCTTTGGGGATGGGTGGTTGCATTTGATGCAAAACACCATTTGAAGAATTCGGTGGTGAAACTGGAAAGTGTATAAAAAATGTAGGCAGTGTGCAGTTTAAAATTCTATACGTATTTATAGTTTGCCAATTGACAATGTTACAGGACTTAATATGGTAATGCCACACAAGTGAGTGGTGTTTTTCAGAGCACCAACTAACTGTATAGTAGTCTACTTGAGTTAGCACTTTCATTTAGAAAATAGTTTTTGGAAGCACTTTTAGTACTTCGCCATTTTTGATGGGTGAAGGGTGACAGCTATTCTGTACTAGCATCATTCCATTTGCAATGTATGTCTTCTTTATTCCTCTGATGGCACTGGAGGAAGGTGAAAGCTGTCAAAATCTGAATACAGTGTACATTGATATAGATCTCCAATCCTGAAGGTGCTATAGATTCAAGTTACTAAACAAAAGTTATTTAAATTGCTGCTTGTACCATTAGCTGTTTGTAACTGCCTCAACCCAAGCACTACAATCTGTAGTTCTTAAAGTTTATATACCTTTATCATTTATATAAAGTGCAGTTGTTCCAAAAGTTTGGTTGGGGTTTTTGTTAATTTTAGAAACTATAGTTAACTTTTTCATGTCTGATATTTCAGTGATTTATTGCATCTTAGTTGCACCAATCTAGATTTGATGGGGTTGGTGTCTTCAGCAAGGTAGCAGCTTCTGTAGGAACGTGGAATCTTTTAGAAAACCCTTCATAGTCTTCAAGCACCATCTTCTGACTGTGTTCTTCAGTGTGAGCTCTGCCTAGACTGTCACAGCAACTGCATGTGTTTAGGTAGTTAATCCAACAGAGAACTGCAGATGGACCACTGCTGTTGCATGCTATATGGGGTAATGGTGGAACACAATATTTTTAGTGTCTTAGCAGAGTTTGTCATGAGGCTTGACAATAGAATAGAGAACTGTACCTTGATATTGTCTTCTGTAGAAAACTGAGTATGACGTGAAAGACAGTAGACTGGAGACACCATTGTAAGGAAGAGCAGATCAGTTTTCCAGAATAAGTGAAGGCACTGTAATGTCTAGCGCACTGGTAGTCTTTTCCTTCCACTCTTCTGATCTTCTGGGAACCTATTAACCGTTCTTAGGTGGGTTTGCTTTGTTTGCCAGATTTACTGAGGCCCAGACTAAAACAGGCAGCCTCCAGCTTTCTTTTCTTCAGCTTCCTTACTAAGTCCCATTCTAATGTTCGATTTCTCTCTAATGAAGAATCCTCAGTCCAGAAGTGTTTTCATTCTGTCAATCTCTGATCAGTGGAATGCCTCAGTCAGTTCAGTCTCCAGAAATAATTTTAAAACTCTATCATTTTGAAAGAAACTTTCATTATCTCATTCTCAGGACAGTTTTTTTGAAAGACCTTCCTTACTTTAAATATTAGAGGGAGAGTCTGCTGCCTCATAACTGGAAATTGGTTCTCCCAATTTGCAAAGCATGCGGCAGGAAAGAATTGGTAATGCACACACAAGTAATCATAAACATTGAGCTCTTTGGGCAAAATTTAAGACTCCATCTAATCTAGTGCTGGTAAGAGTGGGAGTGATACTGTAGACCAGCTGCTGGCATTTTTACTATTGTGTTGTCTGGACCTGCTGTGAGCAAAGTTAGATGACATAGTGGTAAAAATTCTGACAACCAACCAGTGTACACTAATGCTCCTACAATTGCTAGCACCAGAGGAGCTGTGCTGATGCTTGTGCAGTATCATGAGATCTCCAGAAAGTTGCTGCTGTAGGCAGAGTTAAGGAATAAATGCAAGTCTGCATAACTGAATATGAAAAGTGGTGTTTTCCTTTTAATGGAAATCTCTCCAAATTTATCTTCAAAGACCTAAGTAAAATCTCAGGCTGCCCTAGAGGATAACACCTAAAGTAGATTTGATCATGATGACTCAGGCAAAAGGGATCTTTTGGAAATTTTCTTTATGGGCCCTGGTTAAGAAATTAATGCTTATAATCACTTAGGTGACTTTTTTTTTTTTTACTTGCCAACCGTTTTTAATTGTATTTACATAGCCTGTGCAGGCAAAATGTTTTTCTTTATTGGCTGGAGAAATCCATTGCTTTTTATAAAGTAAATCTTCAGACATGTTTCATAACTTTTCACACCTGACTTCTAACTTCATTTATGATGCCATAAAGATGTTAGGCCTGCTCTGCTATCTTTTTTAGCATTTTTAAAGGTAAAATTGACCCCCCCCCCCTTGCTTGAGGAGCTTTGTTTAGGGAAGTTCATGACAAACCCTAGAGATGGTACCCCCAAGAAGGGTCTCATGCTGTAAATTTTTCTGCAGATCCCTTTATTTTAAGGGCAACAAGCAGAAATATATCAGCGATTCCATTCATTTTCCACTTTGCAAAACTTGTATCTGCCTTTGGCCTGTCAAACTGTCAGCAGGTTCTGACTCTTGGCTGACTATCGCTTGGAACGCTTCTCTAGCGTGCTCTTTCCCACTGTTAGGCTTTAAAAGATACTGTCACTAGGATGACGTATATATTTGATAAAACAGAAGTTGCTGCCTGCACTTATTTCACTTGAAAACGGATAGAATTTTAAAAATCTAATTGACTTTTCACCATTAATTTAGTTTGTTCTTTCATCATTCCATTTATCATTAACATAACACCTTTATGAATGTCTTCTCATCCACATGCATTCAGTAATAAGTTCTCTTCATCCATAGCTATCAAAGTACTCTACAGAGGAAGTGTTTAGTGCCTTTCTACAACCCAATAATGATTTATATGGACAGTCAGCGCAGGAAGAATAAAGGTCTAATATTACTAGGCCAGCCATATGTTTTGCCCAACGTAGTGCTATTTACTGTAAAAGACTTGAGGGATTGATTGGCACTTGTGAATGTTTCAGTCAAAATTCTACCTGAAACACATGCAAAAAGGCAGGCTTCTGTAGTGGCTGCTTAGATGGAGGTTCCCCTTATTCACTCCCAATCCCAGGAGTGTGGAAAGCTGCCATTGTATCCCTCTCCTTCCTCATCACTGCCCTGTTTTATCTTCCTCCAAGCTCCTCCATAATTTCCTGTCCCCAACCCAACCCTGTATTTTTTTTCCCTCTGCCATCACCTATTCCTCTATACCTTACCTTCTCAGCACCTTGCTCACCTGCTCCTTTTTAGGCCATCTCTGGCTTCCCATATTCCCACGTCCTGTCTAGCTGACTAACCATACAGTCCAGAGAGCAGCTATCTTCCCTGAAGGTAACCTGGTTTCAGTTTCATTAAAAACAATGAGTTTGCAGTCTCCCTTCAACATGCAAAGTCTGTAGAGAATGGTGACTGTTTTGGCAGAGAGCAGTTTGGCTTCAGCCCCACTGAAAATAATAGTTATTTTAAATAAGGGAAATTTCACAAGTTTTAAAGCCAGTAATCTGAGGTCAGTTGAGACTTTATTTAAAAACAAAAAGAACCTTAAACCCCCCAAATCTCATGAAATTTGTGATAAAATTGTGAGAGTTGGCAACATTAAATTTAGATGTGTGGTATGTCTGCATTAACTCTTTTGGTTTCCACTTGTGTTTTCTTTTGGGTAATTGAGAGATACTGTTAGTTAGATCTTATAGTTGAGATTGATAACTTCTTACCCACACATTTTTTTCTATTTATAACAATGCCCTGCTCTCCCCTCTTCCATGAGTCATGTGGTTTAAAAGTTTCATGTTGACAAGGTTGAAGGCAGCTTTTCTCCTGTACCTAATAAGCTGTCCTGTCACACAGTGTGTCCTGGGAAATGCATTTGGAAAGGTGGTATTTAAGACTACATGTACAGTGAAGATTAACTTTCCTATTAGAGCTGCTACCAAGCTGGCATCAAAGCCATCAAATGTGGGTCAGTGTATATTCAGTGGCTGAGATAATTTATAGATTTAAAACAAATTAACTTTTTATAATCCCCTGTGTTTAGATTAACAAAATTTATTTCTGGAGCAAAATGGGCAAATAGTATTCAGAGTATTATTAGAATCTTTATATCACTGTCATTGGTCCTGGGATTGCCAGGCCTTTTCTGATTATCAGATGCAACAAATGACGTCCAATTTTATTGACCAGTTTGGCTTCAACGATGAGAAGTTTGCTGATCAAGATGATATCGGGAAGTGAGTATGACTTTATGCTGGTTTTAACTTGGGATTTTCTTCTTTATTGCATCATTTCACATTTGACTGTGTCCCAGTGATTAATTGCAGCCTTGACTGATGCCGAGCTGTCTGCATTTGGCCTTGTTTATCAGCACTAACGTGGTCAGTTCTTATACTGAGTGCTCCAGGAAGAGCAGATTAGCTTCCCTGAGCAATTTTTCAGAGCAACACTATTTCTTTCCTTCCCCCAACCCACAGTAGCTACATAAGAGAACACATTGCTTGTGACTATATAACTAGACTTCTTAATATCAGACTTAACCTATGGATCTGTTCTTATTCACAAGACCATTGGCACATGGCTCTGATGTGGGCAGAATTCATAGGTGGGATAGTTTTTAGGCACAGGAGATAAACATGGGGTATATTCTACACCATGGTGCATAGCATAAATTTACTTTTCCTGGCCAAGCTGGCAGGAGCAACACATCCATGAGTGTTCTTTTCTGTAGGGGACAGTAAGAAAGGGCTTCATAAATCTTTCTATGGTGAAGAGCAAAGCAGTTCAGAGATACATTTCTACAGTTAGGGTAAGTGAAGAACTTAAAAATAGGAATAGTTTTAGTCCAGGTAGAACACAACCCAAGAATCTGTAGGATGATACCTATTTCTTACAAAAAGGTAAAATGGACCATGCTTTTGAGAATCCCTCTTGAAAAATGGATTAGTTTCTATCTAATCCCCAAATTTTATTATATTGAATTAAGTGTGCATGGCGCAAATTATCCTTTTTAAAACAAATTTGAAAAGAATCCAAGACAGCAGTTAAATATTAAAGGCAGATTAGTGTTGTCATACTGATTATTGATACTATTTTGTAGGACAAGCTACAGTAAGGTATGGGAAACTAATTGAGGTTGACTCCTGCCTTCTCAACAGGGAAGGGAATTGTATATGAAACCTCTGAGTGTAGAGATGAAGATTCACTTTCAGGAGGTGGGATTCTGTAGAAAAGAAGTCAATTTAAATTAGTTAAATATACTTGGGTAGCAGTATTGGTATACAACTGCCATAGGAGCTAGCTTACTATACTGCTTGGGTTAGTCTGTCAAGAAGATGACACATAATTAACAAGATGCTTATATAAATATAATGCAGATCCCTTGAGGTGTGCACTCTGCCTAGATGTTATGCCTCTAGCTACCACTATGAATTTGGTCCCTGATATTGCCCATCAGAAACCACACGGCTCTCATAAAAAAAAAAATCATATATATGAGTAACTTCATTGCTTGGAATCTTACCTACTTTCTAGCTGTAAATGCTGGCTATTCTTTAGTTACTTGCATGGTGGTTCAATTATGTGATTCTAGTCCTTTTATGTAAAAGGAATATTGTTAAAATTGTTGGGCCTAAAAATTGATCTGCTTTGACTTTGATGGTCATATCAAACGAACTGTAAATGCTGTTTCTCTTCTACCCCCTCCTCCAACAGATCTTTAATGCAGTGAGAATTTAGGGGAAGATTAACAAATGCACAGCTAACTTTAAACTCACTCATATACGTGCTTAAAGAGAGGATAACTGTGAATTGTCCTGAAAGGCTGGCAGACTTTCCCCCCTATTTCACACCTGCAGGAAGGGTATTTAGTTAGTTTATTTGGATTTATTTTGTCCATGTATCTGATAAAAGGTAGCCATTTTTTATATTATTGGCTTAACTGTCTTGTAAGATTTTGTGCATGGAAAACATCCCATGATTTGATAAATTGTTTAACTGAATGATAGTAGGAGGCATGTTTCTCCTAAACACAAAAGGTAAAACTATTTTCTTGTGTGGGAAATTGCTACTTAAGTTTACTGTGACAATGCGGTTCTGGCGGAACCCAACTGAGAGTGCCAACTTAGGACAAATTGCTCAAATAGAGCAGTTACAGCCCAAGGCTGGGGTTTTTTCCACCTCTAAGGCAAACCAAACCAGCCAGACTAGGAGGACTTCGGTCTCACCCCACTGGCTAACTGCAAGTCTCACAAGCAATCTCCTTAGACACTCCAGTTTCCCAATATTCCCACCAGTGCCACTCGTTATGGGGACAAATGGTTATGAAAACCAATACCCCAGTAAAAGAAAAAGGTTCTCCTGATCCCAAAGGACCAAGCCCCAGACCCAGGTCAATATACAAATCAGGTCTTACCCACAAATCACGCTGTTGCCAATCCTTTAGAATCTAAAATCTAAAGGTTTATTCATAAAAGGAAAAAGATAGAGATGAGAGTTAGAATTGGTTAAATGGAATCAATTACATACAGTAATGGCAAAGTTCTTGGTTCAGGCTTGCAGCAGCGATGGAATAAACTGCAGGTTCAAATCAAGTCTCTGGAATACATCCCCCGCTGGGATGGGTCCTCAGTCCTTTGTTCAAAGCTTCAGCTTGTAGCAAAGTTCCTCCAGAGGTATGAAGCAGGATTGAAGACCAGATGGAGATGAGGCATCAGCCTTATATAGTCTTTTCCAGGTGTAAGAACACCTCTTTGTTCTTACTGTGGAAAATTACAGCAAAATGGAGTCTGGAGTCACATGGGCCAGTCCCTGCATACTTTGCTGAGTTACAAGGCGTATCTGCCTTCTCTCAATGGGTTCATTGTATAGCTGATGGTCCTTAATGGGCCATCAAGCAGGCTAGGCAGAGTTAACACCAGTTTGTCTGGGATGTCACCCAGCAGCATAGCATAAGTTTGAAATACAGACAGTATAGAGCCAATATTCATAACTTCAACTACAAAAGTGATACACACATATAGACAGCATAATCATAACCAGTAAACCATAACCTTGTCTTAGACACCCCATTTGACCCCCTTTATACAAGATTTGCGTGCCACTACAGGACCTTGGTTGCAGTTTATGTCAATAACGTCACATAGTAGGAGGCATGTTTCTCCTAAACACAAAAGGTAAAACTATTTTCTTGTGTGGGAAATTGCTACTTAAGTTTTATAGTTTCAGGTCCTCTTAGTATTCTTGCACAGTAAAGAGTTCAGAATATGAAATGTCTCTTTATTTGTTGTGTAAATTGCAGCATCTTTTTTTGCTTTTAGTGCATAAATCTGTACTTTTTTTTGGCAGTGTGTCTTTTTTGATCGAGTGTCAGACATCAACTTTACCCTCAATACAAATGAAAGTGTGAGTATACATTCCTACTGCTATCATGACTTTTGTCCTTGAGAGAGTGGACTGCTAAACAAATAATGAAACTTTAAAACTTCTACTTGTCTTCAACCTGTAGGATGGTGGTGGGTCTAATGATTCTTTTCAGTATTATCTTTGAGGAGTAGCTCCTCCACCCACTTTCTTGTAATGACATAAAGCCTCT
Source organism: Malaclemys terrapin pileata (assembly GCF_027887155.1). NCBI lineage: Eukaryota > Metazoa > Chordata > Testudines > Emydidae > Malaclemys > Malaclemys terrapin. Next base: position 49,090,442 of record NC_071508.1, on the reverse strand, counting down.
GTGTCATTGGGAAACTTGATCACTGCTTTCTATATCAGCTTCTGAGCAGAGCCATTTTCACTTTAAGGTATGACCAGATACAAGTGCTTTTGTTAGCCGGCTCCAGAGGAAATGCAGTAAAAAGCTACCTGTTTGCTGTGATAGAGGTGCCTCAGAGCTGTCTGCACAGTGCAGCATAGCGTACTAGAGGGGTGTGTGTCAATGTGTTATGTGCTAACTGGCCCATGTAAATCCATGCTGGCATGCTTTAGGACAGAGGTGCTCAAACTTTTCCAGATGCGCTGCCCTGTCTGCGCCCTCTTCCCCCCCTCCCCTCCACCGCGGAATGAGGGCAGAGCTGGGCTGGGGCCGGAGCAGCGTGTGGAGTGGAGCTGTGGATGAGAGCAGAGCTGGGCCTGGAGGTGGAGCAGGACTGTGATCTGAACAGGGTTGGAGACTGATCTGATCTGGGGGTGGAGCAGGGCTGGAAGCATGGCATTCCCTTCCCACCCCCGTTTCCCCCCAAATGTTTCTCTGTGCCCCACACTTTGAGAACCACTGCTTTAGGAGTTCCGTAAGTTAGTTCACCCTAGGGAACTTCTAGAGCATGCCAGCAGCATCTGTGTGGGACATTTACTGCGTAACATGTTGGTGTATTTTAGAAATCACACTGCTCTAGTGCATATTGCTGCACTAGGTAGACAAACCCTCAGATTCAGGAATAGACTTGGATCTCATTCTCTGGGCCTGTGCTGTTTGCTTATTCAGTTTATAGTGTGTGGGTAGTAGCTGCTCAATCTTCCACCAAAATGCAAAGTATGGTCTTAGCCAGCAAGGTAAAAGGAATAAGGGGACAGAAGTGTAAAGATCTTTCTCCAGAAAATGTTTCTCTGGTGTGCTAACCTCTCCCTCCTTGAGTGTATGTGCGTCTCCCTTTAACTTCCCAACACTCCCCACAAAAATCTGGAGCATTCTTTGGTGCAGTGAGCTGAGAGAGAATCCACAATGGGAAAAATGTCACCAAAACTTTGAGATGTTCTTTAGCTATGCCCAGGGAGTGAGCAGGAAATGGTAAAACAGGCACCCCTTTGAGTTTTCTGAACTGCCCTCATAGATAGTGATACCATACGTCCTCTTTTTCCCGGACATGTCCGGCTTTTCGGCAGTCAAACCCCCGTCCGGGGGGAATTGCCAAAAAGCCGAACATGTCCGGGAAAATGGCGGCTCTGCTCCTCCCCTGACTCTTCGGCTCTGTTTAAGAGCCAAGCTTCCCGAGCGCTACGGGCTTCGAGCAGCCCCCATACCTCCGGACCCTGCGCCGCCGGAGCCCGGGAGGGGAAGTGCCCGGCCGGGGCACTACTGTATGGGGGACTATGCTTAAAGAAAGGAATTTTTGCAGAGTGAATTCTCTATTATTGCTGCAAACAGAAGTTGCTCAGCTGTTGCAAGGTCACAGGTGTTTACAGTGATTGCCTTGTTCAACAGAACAAAGAGGATGGTTACCTGTGAATTTACCAAGAAGGGCTTGTTCCTCCTTCCCAGAGCACCCTCTTAGCAGGGTCATCAGTAACCCCCATGTCCCAAAGGACTGTAAACTGTACAGGGCAGGAAGCAGAGACAATGCAAATGGCAGAAAAAGGCACAAGAACAAACTAAGGTAAATGTGTAGCCAGGAGGATTTTCCTCATCTATGAGCAAGTGAGTTAGAATTGTGCAGTTCATGAGCAACTGGAGGGATGTGGCACTTATAGGTGATGCTCATAAGTCCCACACTAGTACTGGTGCTGTGGAACCAGCTGAAGGAGCATGCTGTCTATCCGGGGCTTCAGTTGCATTTCCTTTCACGCATTTCTCCTTCCTGAAGATCAGTACAAGAGGCAGGTATCTAAAACCCATTCTGTTAATTATCAGGGAACATGCACAAGGTTGAAGCTTCTATCCCATATTTAAAACTGCAGGCACTGGGTTAGCTAGACCTTAATCTTCTCCTGCAGATTCATGTTAAAAAAATCAAGCTCTCTCTCCCACCTGTCTATATATCACACACAGCTGCAGTACAGAGTGACCAGCAAGAGAGATGAGTCACATCCAGCACCTACTGCCTGCAGAAACCTTAGTCTAAGCACCCATCACTGCCAGGCTGAACTAGCAATGCCACTCCTTGATCTACTTTGCTTTCCACAACCAAATCTCTGTACAACTTTTCATGAGTGATGTACTCGAGTATTTGGATTCTAATACCTAAACTCTTTAATCTATTCACCTTAATTTGGGTTATTGCTGATTATGTACTCTAGGTATCATATGACTTTAAAAAACAAACTTTGTATTTGTGGATAATCTAAGCACTATACCCAGATGTATAGACACTCTTTTCCCAACTTCTTATATTAATTTTATAATTTTTAATCTGTTTACTTTACTATCCCAGCCCCCCACTAACCTTTACCAAATTTGGTGCATTTCTACACATTTTATGAAAAAATGGTTATTTTCCTGCAGTTTGAGAGGCCTCAACTCCATCTTAAAGTGGTTTTTCCATTTCCATTTCATAACCTCATTGTATGTAAAGTTTGAGCAGAATCACTGTGCTATGGAACAGAGACATGCAGCTAACATGACTCACATCAACTCCCCTTCATCTCAAGTCAGCTCCCAACAACTTTCAATAGGACTTTTCCTCCTTAACTCAAATCTCTTTTGAAAATACTATTGATGGTGTTTAAAATGCCTATAGCACCCACTGGTCCATCTACATTAAGCTTCCCAATGCTACCACCATTGGTGGCCTTGTGTACACTGAGGGCTGGTCTACATTAATACTGTAAGTCAGTTATGCAAGTTACATAACTTACTTGCTCTAAAAAGAGCTGCCAAGGGGGGTGCAGCTTCTTGACAACACCACACAAGGGGATGTTTGTTAAGCTGCATAAAGCCCTGCACTGATTCTCTGAGAGGATTCCCCCGAGCAGTTGCGGGAGGCAGGACCTTATTCCTTACCTCTCGTGACAGGGCCATGTGAGAGCTTGTAGGAAGCCAGAGGCAGCTTTCTAGAGGGTTAATTCAGAAATTGCCTGTGGAACCTAGGGGCTGCGGCCTATGGCAGGAAAGAGCCAGGTGGTGGTTGGAGAGACTCTAGGAGGAATGCTATGGGATGGCGCTCTGATCACCTCTTCACTCTGCTTCTTCCCACCCCCACCTTTGGGGTAAGTGCATCACCTTCTCCTTATTGTCTGTGGGCTGGAAATCAGAGATGGTAGGAGAGAGGTTGCCCACTCAGCCCATGCACAAGAGGATCCATTGCAGCTCATGTCCTCCTGCTTGTCCCAGCCCAGAGGAATGCATGACACTGAGCCTGGACTCGGTGACTGCATTAGTCGCCAACAGGGGAGTGTGGCGGGAGAGGACACGTCTACACAACTTTTTCTGGACTGCTGCGGTGGGGGAAAAGAGGCCCGATTCCATCTGGCTCTTTAGGACTCTGAGGAAGCTCTGGCATCTGGAGAGAGGTCTCTGGAGCCTCGGAATGTGCAGACATGTGGCTCCTACCTAGTCCAAAGTAACCTGCCGTGTTCCCCCACAAGAGCCATATTAACAGGCAACGCTGCCTCTATTGCCTTGGCCACATGTATCGTGTCCTTTTTCTGGTGGCTCGTCCAGAAAAGGAGGACAAGAGCTCACTACTGCTACCACCTGGGGGAGTTGCTGGGTTGAGATCAGCTGGTAGAAGGAGGCAATAGCCCCAGAATCTGGGACTTCAAACCCCTAGAGTGACCTCTTACCTTTATAGACCCCTCCCCCCAATCATACACAGCTATTTTAAAGTTTAGCCGGATAGTAAAGAGACCCCTTTTCAACCCTTCACCACACAAGAGAAAGCCGGCAGCATTTGTTATTAACTATTTATTTCTCCTCTCCTGGCTCCCAAACTGCTTCTCCTCCCTACTGGCACCAGCCACCTTTGAGTTCTCCCTCTTCTCTCCCCGGCTCTGCTCACTTGAGTGCAGCAGCTCAGCGGATGGTCCAGCTTTACTCTTTCACTTCCATTCTTCTTCACTTCTTTGGGTGGCTGCATTTGCCATTGAGCAGGCTGATGGAAATACCCGAGTGCTCTGTCTAGGCCAGGGGTCTCCAACACGCGGCCTGCGGGGCTATTTCTCTAGGTAAGCGGCTCCGGGCCAGACCCCAATGCTGTCCTGCACCCCAACCCCCTGCTATGAGCCCCCTGCCTGCACTCCCGCCTGCACCCCACACCCCAGCCTCCTGCCCTGAGCCTCAACCCCCTGCTGCATCCCCCATCCTTCCTGCACCCCAACTCCCTGCCCTGAGCCCCCTGCTGCATCCCCCACCCCTTCTACACACTAACCTCCTGCCCTGAGCCCCCTGTCTGAACCCCAATCCTCTGCCACACCTCACACTCCCTCCTGCACCCTGCACCCCAACTCCCTATCCTGAGCCCCCTGCTGCACCCCACACCCCAACCCCCTGCCCAGAGCCCCCTACTGCACCCTGAACCCCGACCCCCTGCCTCACCTCTCCAACTCCCTGCCCTGAGCCCCCTGCACCTCAGCTCCCACCCTGAGCCCCCGCCACACCCCTCCTGCCCCCTCTGGGGGCAGGGCCAGGGACAGCGATGGGGGGTCTCAGTGATGCAGCCCTCGGGCCAATGAACTGGTCCTCAGATGGCCTGCATGGTCATTTGAGTTTGAGACCCCTGGTCTAGGCTCACAGGCCCAGCAGCTAAAGCCAAGCCCCACTGAGAGCAGGGGGAGATTAGCATGGAGTGTCAGGAATGGAGGCTTGGCCCATGGGGACCCAGGCACTGCCGCTGCTGCCACCTTCATGGTGAATCCTCCAACGCCTCGCCAAAGGGCTCTTCCACATTCTGCAAACTGGCCTCACGGGCTGACTGTCTAGGAGAACAGAAACCCTTTGTTAGAGCCGGAGAGTCTCTTGCCACGGCTCCCTGAGGGTCACAGTCAAACACCTGCGAGTCTCTAGGAGGCTCTCAAGCAGTTCCCTGCTCAGGCACTTGGCACCCACTAGCAATGGTCTCTGACAGCGGCATTGCCAAGGGGAGCTCAGCAGATGGTCCCTTCTATGGCTTCCTGAGCGTGAGGGAGGTTGGTCTTGTCATTTAAGGCCTAGTGTCAGAATCAGGGCTCCTGGGTTCTCTGACTTCGGAAGTGGGTGGAGTCTAGTGGTTGGAGTTGGACTGGTATCAGTCCCACGCTTCCTTCCTGCCTCTGTCAGGGACGTTGTGTGTGACCTTGCAGCCAGTTGCTTTGTATCCCTATGCCCCAGCGAACAGGGATAATACTGACCCCCCTCAGAGGGGCTGGCAGGGGTCACCACTGTCATGACTCAAGTTGGAATGAATTGTGCTCTTGGTAGTGAAGGGCCCAGATTCAGTCTCCATGGATGCCCAGGGGGTCTGTATTGTGGCCATGGTTTGACTCACCTAGCATTACAGGTTGTTTAGCCCGGTCCTGGCCAGGCGTGGTGCATCTGCTCCTGGCCCTCTCTGGCACACAGCTCCATCACACACAAGAACATGGCCCACCATGGACAATCTATCAGCTCCCATCTGGTGTTCAGCTCCAAGATGGATGGGGAGCCCTAGCCGGACCATAGGAAGACAGGGGGGTGTTCTTTGATGGAAACTGCTAGAGCTTCAGCCTCTGCTCCCACCTCCACGCACACGCTAAGGGCTTCAAAAGTGGTCCCTGGCCCCAGGTCAACAAAGTAGCTGAGCTGAGGCCAGGGTGGGTGGAATTACTGCTGGGACTGATCCTAAGAGAAGAGCAGATTTCTCCTCTGCTCTAGGGAGATTCCCAGAGGAAATGCAGCTGGGGTGGGGGCGATACAAGCACTACCCCTCAGTCCTTGAATAGCGAGCAACTAGGACTTTGGGAGCCAAGGGACTGGTGTATCTTGCTGGAGAGCAGAAAAGGGCATTGGAGAAATTGTTCAAAAATCAATGTCACGGCTGGGTCAAGGGCAGCCAGACCTACTGGTCAGAGCCAGAGTCCACACTCACATGACAGGAGTGGAGAGTCAGCCAGATCAGGATACTGGAAGATCAACAGCAAAAGACAAACGTGCGACCACCACCACAACTCAGATGCCAGGAAATCAAGCCAGGGGAGCGGTAGCAGAACCAGGCAGCACACAGTCCAGAACAGGGAGCAGCCCTGGTGTTCAGTCAGCTTCCTGTTCCTGCTGCTGTCTTACGCAGGGCCAGGGAGCTTTCCTGGGACTCCTCCAATAGGACCTCAGGAGTGGAGCCTCAAACTGGGGCTGAACTTCATGGGTCCTCAGTAAGCAATTTTCAGCAGGCTTCCAGGTGGGGGGTTGGAGTGTGGCTGCTTCCATGAACCCTGCAGACCCGGGCTGAAGACACCTGGGTGGTGACAGCGAGTTCTCGCCCTGCTCAAACCTCCTGCAGCAGGAAACAGTCTCCAGGATCCTGGACACATCCTCTGAGAATAAAATGAGGATATCATGATGAGAAATAGGACTCTGTACCGGATCCAGGGACAGGGAAAGCTCCCAACCAGGATATGTAGCAGGAGCGCTCTTTTTTGCAAGAACCCTAAGTGGCAGGACAAGTGAACAGCTCTTACCTCCAGGAGGTGCATGGGATCTTCCATCTGAGCCTCAATGGGACCCATGTTGCTTGGTTTGACAGGATGAGATGACCTGTCCCCACTGCTCCCTGAGCTGGGCTGGTTGCAGGATCTGGGTGACAGGCTGGGACAAAGCCTGAAAGACAGATGTGACAATCAGGGTTTTGTCACCTCAGGGGAAGAACAGAGGGTCTGAACGCCAAAGAATAAGCAATTGATTCAATGAAGAATTATTGTGCCCTACAGATACATCATAAGGTCCTCTCATTGATTGGTAACTGGTTAAACACTGACTGCCCTGACCATGGGTGGCCCAATGGCCCACCGCAGCTTCAGCTACCAAGAGAGCTGGAACCAGAGGCCTTTCTGCTCCTGGGACAGAGGAGTAGGTTGAGGATCTACCTGGATGTGAGTGTTGGCCTTCCCCAAACCCATGGTCTAGACTCCATTCAGGGCAGCGCACAGGAACTGTGATTCCTATTCTGGGGTGGTTTCAGTTTGCTGGCAGGAGACTGGACACACAGTGTACACTGAATACACTAGAACACGAGTCCTCAACTTAACACATGCATGCCAAAGGTGGGATGCAAGATGATTTTTTTTTTTTTTTTTTTAAATTGGCAGGCTGCGGGTCCCGGCCACCGCTCAGCCTGGTGCCAGCCTGGGGTTCCGTTCACTCAGCCGGCAGCGGGCTGAGTGGGGCCAGCAGCCAGGGCTGGCTCTACTGTTTTTGCCGCCCCACGCAGCGCGCCTAATTGCTGCCACAGATGCTGGGGGCAGTCCGTGTGCCGTTATTGCGGCACACGCGTTTCTGTGGCAGTGGCAATTTGGCGGCAGCTTCTGTCTTCAGCTGGAAGACAGAAGCCGCCGAATCGCCCCTGCGGACAGCTGAACATAGCAGCTGCCACCGAATTGCCACCGCCGTGGAAACGCGCGTGCCGCCCTAAGTGCACACAGACTGTCCCCGCGGCGGCAGTTCGGTGCGCTGCTTGGAGCAGCAAAAAACACAGACTGCCGCCCCTTGCAGATTGCCGCTGCAAGCATCTGCTTGGAATGCTGGTGCCTGGAGCCAGCCCTGCCAGCAGTGGGCTGAGCAGGGCCAGCGACCGGGACCCCGGCTGGCAGGAGCCAGTGGGCAGAACCCCAGACCGGCCGCGGACTCAGCCTGCGGCCGGTCTGGGGTTCTGTCCGCCGGCTCCCCCTGCCGGTCCTGCTCAGCCGGAGTCCCAGCCAGTAGCTCCGCTCAGCCTCCTGCCAGCCTGGGTGAATGGAACCCCAAACCGTCAGCGGGATGAGTTGGGCTGGCGGCTGGGACCCCAGATCGGTAGCGGGCTGAGCTGCTCAGCTTTCTGCTGGTCTGGGGTTCCTGGCAGCCGGGATCCCAGCCGCCGGCCCCGTTCAACCCACTGCTGGCCTGGGGTTCCATTCACCGAGGCCGGCAGGAGGCTGAGCGGAGCTGGCAGTTGGGACCCTGGCTGGCAGAGGGCTGAGCAAGGCCAGCAGCTGGCATCCCGGGTGGCAACGGGTTGGTGGAACACTCCTAACTTTAAAGTTTTGCCTAGAGGGGAAATCCTCTCTGTTTCTGAGTCTTGTTATTCTGTAAAGTACTTACCATCCTGATTTTACAGAGGTGATTCTTTTACCTTTTCTTTAAATTAAAATTCTTAAGAACCCGATTCATTTTTCTTTGTTCTTAAGACCCAAAGGTTTGGATCTTAGTTCACCTGTACCAATTGGTGAGCATATTATTCTCAAGCGCCCCCCCCCCCCGGAAAGGGGATGTAGGGGTTTGGGGGGATATTTGGGCAAGGTGGGACTCCAAGCAGCCCTCCCTGAATGTTTCAATCACTTGATGGTGACAGCACTACTAAGGCAAGGAAGAAATTTGAGTCTTGGGGAAGTTTTTAACCTAAGCTGGTAGAAAGAAGCTTAAGGGGTCTTTCATGCAGGCCCCCATATCTGTACCCTAACATTCAGAGGGCGGAAGGAACCCTGACATGCGCTGACCTTAGAACCTAACCCCCACGTAAGATGTGACTCCACTGTATTCATTTTTGATAGTTTAGCGATGCTTCAGGGGGAGGGGAGGTGGGAGGGGCTGGCTTCTCCTTTTGCCTCTCAGTTAGGGCTCATTCTATAATCAGCTTGGCTAGGCCCCAGGCTGTGCAGCCCAGGGGAAAGCACTCTGTTACAGGCCTGCTCTGCCCACTCTGACTGTTCTTGGCCTGGGGTCCTTGCTCCCCATTTCAGACCTGGTTTCCAGAGGGACTGAGGACACACAGGCCCCACTGCCTGGAATTGGAGTTTGCTCGTTCTGGTGACTCTGACATTCAGAGGCTGACAGGTGTGGTGAGGGGGCTGGAGAACCCCCACTGCTGCGGGACCTGGAGCTGGAGACCGGAGATGCCAGGTGATCAAGACTACCCGATGCTCTCTTCATGCCCGAGGGGCTGGAGTCTCCTGCCAGAAATGTTCTCAGGAGTCCAGGTTCGAAGATGTCTCTGGAGAGCCCCTTCCTAGGAACAAAACCAGGGTGGTATGATGATGGAGAAGTCTCTGTCCCAGAGCTGGGAGCCAGGTACAGAGGAAGCTCCCAGAGAGGCTATTCATCAGGGATGCCATTTCTCCCCCAAGAGAGCCACACGCCCCAAGGAGTAAATGGCTCTTACCTCCATGAGGGACTGGGGTCTTCCATCTAAGCCTCTTTGAGAGCCAGCATTGCTTGCTTGGATGGGACGAGGTGACCTGTCTCCACTGCTCCCTGATGTGCCTCAGCTACAGGATGTGCCCGTCTGGGAGGCTGTGCCAGATCCCAGGGCCTGGAAGACAGCTGGAACGAGGCTCCTATTCCTGTCACGCCCAGAGACCCCATAGAAGGGCCATGGGGAGAATAAAGGGCAGGAGGTGAAGCTAGCCCTGAGCCTCTGTCCCACCCCCACCTCCTCAAAAGTGGAGCTTTCCGAGCTCCAGTGGGGCTGTGGCCCTGACACAAGGGCCTTTCTGCACCATATGGGGCAGGGAGAGCTCTGCCTGGGTGCACAGGGAATGGGGGGGGGGTAGACCAAGGAAAGGGAGGAGGGGAGTGGGTGCGAGGGAAAGAGCTCCTGCCCCATATGAAGGAATTTGGGGGGCAGAGGGAAGGACCCTGCTCCAGAGAGAGGAGAGAGAGTTTCTGTGAGTGCCGGGAGCTCCATTTCCCCTTCTACTAGCTCCCTGTAGGGGTCTCTCCCTCTTCCACTCAGAGGCCACTCCGGCTGGCCCAGTCTGGGCCGGACCAGAGTCTCCAGGGTTGTGGGGGCCCATAATAGGGCTAGGTGGTTGTGACGGGGTTGGGACTCACCACCATGTCGCCTCCTGCTGGTTGCTCCGGGAATTAGCTCAGTCCATGAGGAGCGCCCTCTGCTGGCGGTGTCCCATCTGTCTCTTGTCCTCCATTGGCATCTGGACCCATGTTGCTCCTCAATGTCCTTCAGGCCACTGCCCCTCCGGCACTGCCCACTAGTCCAGCCTCACCCCATTCCAGGGAGCGGGGGTTAGCAACAGTCCTTGCACCTGCCTCGGGGGCCAACCGCAACCCCCAAAGTCTAGCCCCTTGTCTCAAGGGCCGGTTACAATTTGTCTTGGCCACCGGATGGCCAGATGCAGTACTGCCCAGCCCAAGGTGCTAGTTTCCTGCTCTGGAGACAGACCTTCCCCCTATGAAGTTCTGGGACAGATTACCTGCTGCTCTCCTGGGCAGCCATTATATAGGGCCTAGCCTAGCCCTGATTGGCTGGCTCTAATCTCAGCCCTGATTGGCTCTCAGTAGCCCCTTCCCTGATTGGCTGCCAGCTTCCACAGCCATTCTGGTCTACTCTAGCCCCCTCTCACGTGGGGGTGGGGCAGCCGCCCCACTACAAATCCTCCCCCTTAAAAAATGCTCACGGGGGAGGGGAGAAAAGGGGTCCCTATCGCCCCATCTTCCTTCGCAGCGGGGCCTGCAGGGCATCCCTTTCCTCTCGCAGGCCCTCCAAAGTCTGGAGCCAGCTGCTTCCCACCTGTAGGGTCTGGGTTCCCATTGTTGAACGCCCTGGTCCTACGTGGGTTCCTTCTTCTGTTTGGGTTCCCACATGGGCCCTCCTGGCTCCTATGTGGGTTCCCTCATTTCGGTGGGGCCTCTCTGCCCCAGCCCCTTTCTCTCTAGGGGCCTCCGTCTTCACCACCTCTTCTCTGTGGCTGGTCTCTGACCGATCCCTTGTCTCAGACACTCCCCCTTTCTGCCTCAGGGGGCAGTGCCTCTTTAAATGTCCCCATTGGTGGCAGTGGAAGCACTTTCTGAGTCTTCCCCGTGCCACATCCCTACTCCTGCTTGTTGGGGCCCTAGCCCTTCCTTCTGGGCTGGCCCGGGCCTTGGGAGTCCTGTAGGGGCACTCTCTCTTCAGGTGCCCTGGCTCCCCACAGACCCAACAAGCTGGGGGCCCCCCTGTTACTCTCACAGAGGGTGCCTTTTCTGGGTGGGGCCTCTCTGCCCCCTCCCAGTAGGGACACTCTCTCCTTTAGTGTCCCTGTCGCCTACAGGCGATGCAGTTCAGCGTTCCTGGCCCTGGCCTCTCGCCCTCGATGCCGGATCTCGTTTGGTCTGGGTGCCGACCTCCACAGTAGCAAGAACAACTCCCTCTGCTGTTCGGCAAGCCAAGCCACCCAGGCCCTCCAATAGAAGTCTCTTTTCTCCACCATTTTGGTCTCTTCATGGGGCACAATCTGCCTAGTCGGCTTGACGTTGTCCTTCTTCAGGCCACTTCCCTCCAGCAGTGCCCCCTAATCCATCCTCATCTCCTTCAGCGGGGAGGGGGGAAGCAGGTTAGCAACAGTCCTTGCACCTGCCTCAGTGGCCAACCAAAACCCCCAAAGTCTAGCCCCTTGTCTCAAGGGGCGGTTGCAGTTTGACTCAGCTACCACATGGCCAGGTGCAGTACAAGAGGGAACAGGGGGACCCAGGCCCACCAACTACCCTGGGTCCCAACCCAGGGATCCTCTAGTGGCAGCCTCCCTGCTCTCCCCTTGCCCAACTGTCCCTGGGACACTTCCCCTCTGGGGAGTCTGGCAGGTCTTGGGCCAGAGCTGTAGTATGCTCCCTTGAGCCTGCCCAGCACTGCTCTTTTGGAGATGCTGGTCTCCTGCTCTGAAGACAGACCTTCTCCCATCAAGATCTGGAGGATACTGCCTGCTGCTCGCCTGGGCAGCCTTTATATAGGGCCTAGCTTAGCCCTGATTGGCTGGCTCTAATCTTGGCCCTGATTGGCTCTCAGTTGGCCCTTCTCTGATTGGCTACCAGCGTCTGCAGCCGCTCTGGCCTACTCTAGCGCCCTCTTGCATGGGAGTGGAGCAGCCGCCCCACCTCAGCGATCAGCTGTCGCAACCAGGCTGCGGCCTGGGCTGCAGGGCCGGCTCCAAGCACCAGCGGAGGAAGCACATGCCTGGGACGGCATTCCGTCCATTCTTGGGGCAGCACAGTCCGGGCAACTTTTTTGTTTTTTGCACTTCAGCAGTTCGGGCGGCGGCAGTCCGAGCGTCGTTGTTGGTTTTTTTTCTGCTTTGGCAGTTCGGGTGGCAGCAGTCCAAGTGGTGGGGGGTTTTTTTGGTTTTCTGTTTGCTCACTTTGGCAGTCCGAGCGTCCTTGTATTTTTTTTTTTTTTTTGCTTGGGGCAGCAAAAATGGTAGAGCCGGCGCTGCTGGGCTGAGGTCGCTCAAGTGGTCAGCCCCTCAACACACTGTATCAGGGGTGGCTCAGGCCTGGATGGGGCCCAAGCACCCCACAAACAACCAGACTTCAAGGGCGGGCCTTGGCCTGGGTGGAACCCTGGCAGCCAGCAAAAAGACAGACTTGACAGGGCTGACTCTAGCCTGGGCGGGGCCCAGGTGGCCAGCCAACAAACAGTTCCTGTCCTGGGCTAGAGTCTCCTTGCACCGTGTAGGGGGTCAGCCACCCGGGGTGGGGTGGCAGGGGGACGCGGTCCCACCCTCCTCCCCCGCGTCCCAGCCCAAGGCGCTGGTAGGGGCAGGATTGGTTGCCCCTGCGTCGGCGGGGATCCAGCCGCAACACGCCGACTGAGCCACGCCGGGCTCTGCAGCCAGCAGCTCCCGGGCTGCCCCTGGGCTACTTCCTGCCTCCCCGGGGTTTGGTACCTGTGGCCTGCAGGCCTCTTCTGGCTCCTTGGGGTAAACCGCAGCGGGTACTCCGGGCCAGTCCTCGTCCATGTCTGGGGTTAGGGTTAGGGGACTCTGGAGAACAGGCCAAGTGTCCTCCTCTGTTGCAGGCTGTGGTGAAGGGCCGGCCTTCTGTATTTCCGACCCCACACCCTGGTCCTTATGGCGAGGGGGGCGGGGCAATATAGGCTCCGCCCTCCAAGGGGCGTGTAGGGGGGCCCTCGCTCTCCCACTTGGAGGGAGGCCGCTCAGTTGCAACAGAGTCTATCAGAGGCCCTGGTGGCCAGCCAACAGGCGAGGGGGTTGGGGCGATATAGGCTCTGCCATCCAAGGGGCGTGTAGAGGGGCCCTCGCTCTCCTGCTCGGCGGGAGGCCACTCAGTCTCACTACACTCCCCGTTTAGAGGGAGCAGGAGTTGCTGGTGGCCTTGGAGGCAGAATTCCTGCAGCGCCTCCGGCACTTGGCGCAAGTGCTGGATGATGTGAAGTTGCTTCATTATCTTGGCCGTGACGACCTCCTGCTGCAAGGGAACGAGGACCTGTCAGAGACTCAGAGGCCCCCATGGAATCAGGGGGAATTAAGGGCACCTGGGACCAGCAGCAATTCCACCCAGCACCCGCGCACCTCTGAGGGATGAAGTCCCCCTCCTGACCCCCAGAATGGAGTCTTGTTTTCCTTTCAAGGGACCTCCAGTGCCAACAACCTCCTTGTAGGGGGAGCTCCTGCCACCTCCCACCCAGTGCCCCTGACAGCTGTTCCACCTCCAATCCACAGCTCAAGTTCTCTGACCCCTCTCCTCCACCCCCACCCAGGTTGGGCAGGGAGGGGGCTCTAGCAGGGCGGGGGGCGGAGGGATTCTGGCAGCAGTGAAGTGGGATGTGGGGAGCTTGAGACCTTTCCCCAAGTCATCCCAGCCACTGAGGCTGAAGCCGCAGGATGGCAGCCCTGGTGAATGGGGCAGATCAGCAGCCCCTGCTGACTGAATCCTCCCGTTCTCTCTAGAGTGAGTCCAGCCCTGCCGGCAACAGGACGAGCTTCCCCCGTCCATGTGCCTCAGAACTGCCCGGTCAGTCGCCATCACCCCTCAGTCCTTGGCCTCCCAGGCTGCCAGTGACGGGAACAACTCTGGGTGGTGGCGCGGGTGACAGGAGAGGCTCGCAGAGGGCACGTAGAGGACTCTGCTGCCCTTCCCAAGAACAGAAGTCTGTGCTGAGGCAATGCTTGTCATTCATTAGCCTTGCTAAAGAGCTGGGCTGGAGCTGCTCCAGGGACAAGCTGGCTCCCTCCTGCTCATGGAGGTGAATTCATCTCCCTTCTCAGGAGCACCTGCTCTCACTCTCATTCCCCAATGGTCGCCTTGCTGCCAGGCCGGAGAATAGCCAGAGGATGGGAATGAGGCCTGGGCCCCGCCCCAATCTCCTGAGTCTAATGCAGCTGCTCACCTTGCTCCCCATCAGCTGCTCGGCTTGCCCCAGGAGGGAGTAAGTAAGGAGCAGCCCAGCCTGGCTGACACGCAGCAAGGGGTCGTGCATGGCCAGCACTGCTGTCTGCAGGAAGAATCTTCTCTGCCCCTCCGAGAAAAATTTGGCAAAAACCTGAAACCAACCAGATGTGAGGCTTCAGCAGATTGCCCCCAACCAGGCTCCAAATCCTGGCCTAGAACGGCAACTGCGTCGCGTGGCTCCAGGAGGCAGCCACCTGCCCTGCAGAGCTGTGCCATGCCCTGGCAGAGTGTCCTTACCTCTAGGGTTACCATACGTCCAGATTTTCCCGGACATGTCTGGCTTTTTGGGACTCAAATCCCCGTCCGGGGGGAAATCCCCAAAACCCGAACATGTCCGGGAAAATCCGGCGCCGCTGGGCCGGGGACTGGCCCGGGGCCGGCGGTGCTGGGTGGCCGGGGGGTGCGCCGGGCCGCCGGTGCTGGGCGGCCAGGGGGTGCGCCGGGCCGCCGGGGGCCGGCGGTGCTGGGCCGCCGGGGGGTGCGCCGGGCCGCCGGGGGCCGGGGGTGCTGGGCGGGCCGGGGGTGCTCGGCCGGGGGCCCGGGGGCCGGGCCGAGGGTGCTCCGCCGGGGGTGCTCGGCCGGGGGCTGGCAGTGCTGGGCGGGCCAGGGGTGGTCGTCCGGGGGCCGGGGCCGGCACCCCAGGGCCCGAGCTGACCCAGGCTGGAGCCGCCGGGGGGGGCAGCCTGGGCCACGCCTCCTCCCCCCACACCCTCCTTACCTGCTTCAGGCTTCCCGTGAATCAAATGTACGCAGGAAGCAGGGGAGAGGGCGGAGACTTTGGGGAAGGGGTGGAGTTGGGGCGTGGGTGGGGCTGGGGGCGGGGCCAGGGCCCCATAGAGTGTCCTCCTTTTGGAGGCACAAAATACGGTAACCCTACTTACCTCCCCCACCCTGGCGGTGTTCTTATAGCCGAGGAGCCTGCTGTCCTGGTGCCAGTCCCAGCACCAAAGGTCTTCGACCTCATGGATGTTCAGGTCTGGGAAAGAGAGAGACACACACACATTGGTCATTCTGGTTGCAGGGCTTGTGTCCTTCCAATCCCATTGGTGGCTGCACAGTGGGCAGAGCCCAACAGAACTGCGGGAGTGGTGGAGAACACAGAAAGAGAGAGAGAGAGACTTATCCGCCAGCCGGGGTCACTCGGAGAGAAATTGGCTGGGGTCCCAGTCTCACTCGTCTAGCCGGGTTCCTTACCCCTCTGGCGCAGCAGGAGCTGGTAGAGCCGGTAAACCCCCTCCCTGGCCTGCCGGCTGATGTCCTCGTCTGGGTCACCGACGAACAGAGCCAGCTGTGCCACGTGGTGGCCCATCCTGGGGAATTCGGCTGAGTTCTAATGGACGGGAGAGGGAGAGGGGACACCATCAGCATTTTCCTGTCAGCTCCCAGTCCCTGCCTGGGCCAGGACTCTCCTTCCGCTCAGCCCCTCTGCAGGAGATGCTAGAGGATAGGAGCTAGAGCTGGATCCTTAGTTCTCTCTGCCCCCAAGGGAGCCCGGAGAACAGGGATGTGGGCAGGGCCCTCCAGGAGGATTTGTTTCCCCAGCTGCTCCAGGATGACAGGAAGGCAAGAACCTGGAGCATGCTCTCCTTACAAGCGAGAGTCCCCGCTTAACCAGGACAAGAAGAACTTGACTCAAGCCAGGCTCATTCTCTGCTCTGCCTCTGCCTCACCAAGAGAAACACTCCTAGCCCACAGCCCCTGCAGCAGCAGATCCTCCAGGCCGTTGGAGCCAGCCCCCCTACGCCTGGAGTCAGGAAGCTGGGCTGAGAGGCCACTTATGTCAAAGTCAGGGAGGGAGATGACGGACGTGAGCAGGGCCGTGCTGCTCCTGATGGCCCTGGCTCTCTCTCGTGGCACCCTGGACACGGTCCAGTAGTTAATGTGCTGTGGGGAAAGGAGGCAGCTCAGGATTGATGGGGGGTGCATGTATAGTGCTAATGGCCCCCCCATCCCAAGGGGGCTAAGACATTGCATGCGGTGGGGGTGGAATATCTGATTCATTGACCGCAGAGCTTTAGAAGGGGATTCTTGCCCCCAGGACGATGCTTATATCCTGCAGGTCATAACTTGTCACTGTCTCTCTAGATTGGGACAATGCTCGGTGTCGGGGCTGGTCCCATCCTCCCTGAACTGCTGATTCCTGAACAGCTCCCCAGGAAGGAGACAGACCCTTCCCCCCTCCCTGGCTCTCAAGTCCTTGGCTGGGTGAAGGGACTGAGTGTGAGCACAATCCCCCCAGGAATCTCGGGGCCCGTCAGAGACAAGGGCTGATTCTCTGGGGCCCTCCTGTTTCTCTAGGAATGAGGCTGTGGCTATTCTCTGAGGACTATCTTCTGGATCTCCCAGGAGGGGTTCAGACTCTCACTCCCCAAGCCAGCCGGGGGCCCTACGGTTAGTGCTCAACACAAGCAGGCAGAGCTCTGGCTTGAAGTCCCAGCTCCTTCCTCTGTCCTTCAAGGAGGAAAGGCCTGACCCTGCATTGAACTGACTGCCCTGACCAAGGATGGCCACTGGGGGCCCAGCTAGGAGGACAGACTGGAAAATGGATCTAAAAGTTAAGGTAAAATTGCCCCCACCCCCCCATCGGGCTCACCTCCAAGATGTAGTGGAGCTTGTCCGTGTCTGGGGTCTTTGCCAGCAGGTTCCCCAGCATGGCGTCCAGAAGGTCTGGTATGACCCTATGCAGATCCTGCAAAGCAAGGGAGAGCCATGGGTCAGAGTTAGGGAAACTGGGGCTACACCTGCCACAGGATGGGAAGAGGGGTCTCTGGGAAGCACTGGTGAGACCCCCAAACACATATCCTGGCCTTTCTCATTCACATCCCACTGCAGGCAATTAGCAAGGATTCGGGCAGGATAACAGCTGGCTGATCTACCTGGACTTGGTTGGTGTCCGTCTGCGTGCCCAGGGTGAAGACAGCGTGTAGGGTGGCTCGGAGGAGGTGGGTCTCCAGCTCCGGCTCCAGGGCAGGTGTCATGGTGCTGGCAAGAGAGAGGAGCCGGTATTAGACTGTGCAGTGCGGGGGTGGGACTGGCACTAACACGGACGTGAAACTGCAGGGAAATAGGCAGAGGCTGGCGAGAATGGAAACTGAGGCACTGAGCCAGGGAATGATAAGGCCAAGGTTTCCCAGACCGACAGTGGCAGGGCAGGAATGGCGCCTGTTCCTGGACCCTGCTGCCCCTCCTGTATCTGATCCTGGGAGTCAGCCTCACCCCAAAGCCATTGCAATGTGACTGGAGTGAAAAGAACAGAGCAGTCAGGAGAGGGAGTGACCCTTCCTGCCACCTCTGCCAGAGGAGCCCCCCTTGGGAGGTGAGCTGGGAGTGGGAGGGGCAGTGACTCCCAGCCACGGGCCTGAGCAGCACCGGGGTTAGGGGAACCGGGCGGGAGGGTCTCGGTACCTGAGGTTGGCCACAGCAATGAGGGAGTTTGCCAGGACGGCGCCGGGTGGAGAGTTAGGAGGAAGCTCCTCAATGAGCTCCTGTGAGACGCAAAGGAGACAAAGGAGTGTGTGAGATTCGGGCCTCACTGACACTCCCTAAGGAGGAGATTACACAGCCAGCAGGATCCCCCCAGCTGCCTCCCGCTCCTCCGATTCCTGCCCACTAGTTCTCCCGTCTCCTCTCCCCAATCTTCAGCCCCAGCAATCCCTGCCCTCAGCTGCCCTCCAGCACCAGCCATCCCGCAACCCTCGGCCTGGGGAAACCCCTGCCCCTCCCATGTCTCTATCCACCCTCCAGCTGCCGGGCGCCGTGTCTCACTCACCACAATCCTCTCCGCCACCGCCGCCTTCGAGCAGTGTGGCTCCAATGTGTAGTCCCCTCTCTGCTGGGCAGCGAGGCACGCGGGGTAGATGGCGTGCAGGAACATGAGCTGCTGCGCCTCGTCCTGCGCCCACCAGGAGTGGGGTTAGGGGAGAGAGAGCCAGTTAGCCAGGGACCTCCCTGCCCCAGCCACACCAGCTGCCGGACTTAGGCCTGAATGGGGGATAGTGGGGACCAGCCTATTGTTCAAATCACCCAACGACTCCTCCACAATCAGGGTCAAGAACTGGGACAGTGCCTGTGGGGGGAGGAGACCCCGGCTGGTGTGTGACAAACACCCCCATCTTGGGGGTCCCAGATCATGAAGGAGAAAGGTCCCCATTGGGGCCAAGACCTTCTGCAGGGGATCAGGATGCTGGGAAGGAGCAGGACAATCTCAGTTCCAACACAGCTGGGGAACGTTTGTACCTTTTCTCGGGCATGGAGCTGCTCTCGGATGTTCATGAGAGCAGCCTCCTCTATTACCAAGTCTACCCGTTCTTCTTTCTCCTCGTCGTCCTCGGATTCCCTGGCGGACGCTGCACCAGGGAGAGAAGGGGACAAGGTGACTCCTGCTGCCACTCGGGGGAAGGACAGGGGCATGGTGGGACAATGTGTCCCCTTCCCACCTCCGGGACATAGGGCAGATTGGGCCCCACACTCCCCCCTCTCAGTGATGGCATCAGCCCCCAACTCCTTCAGGAGCCCATAGCAAAGAGACCCTCCCCACTGTCCTGGACTCCCTTGGAGGTGCCTCCCTCCACCCCCGCCCAATGGAGCACCAAGGACCAAAGTGGCAGCATCTAGTGTCCGTGGGGTTCACATGGCTCAGGCAAGACACCTGGGCTGGAGACCCGCCCCCATAGCACTGCTCGAGGGCCTGGGCCCAGGGTGATCACAGCCCCCTCCTCACACCTCCCCGAGCCCAGCCTGGCTCCTCACCTAGAACAAAGCAGAAGCGTCCGTCGGCCAGGCTGCTGTCCGAGTCGCAGGCGCTGCTGCTGTCTGATGGGGAGCGGCCTGAGCTGCTGGGGCTGGCAGAGGGATCCTCCACCTCCTGCCCTGGGGAGGCTGGAAGGTCCTCACTGACAGAGCAGGGCGATGCCCCCTGTTGGAAGTTGGGGCTGGGCTCCTGGGGCCGCTGCTGCCCACACAACAACAAGCCCCAGAGCCACCCTGCCCGGTTCCGCCCCTGGGCTGGGTCCTGCCTGCCCAGCCGCAGCCTGGCCCAGCTCCATTTTGGCCTGGGAGGCGATGCTCCCACCTCGGCGCCTGTGCCGGGAGTGGGTTTCCTCCGCCAGAAGGCTGGGCACTTCCACCTCCTGGCGCGGCCGGGAGCTTCTTCCCCTCCAGCGGGGACGGAGGGGCCGCTTCGCTCCTGGGGAAGATGGTGGCTGCTTCCCTCAGGCTCTGGGGCCACCTGCAGAGCCTTCTTCCTGAACATCCTCAGGAGCCTGGCCATCCTGGAACCCAGCGGGGAGCAGGCGTGAGTCTGGGGTCAAGGCAGCCTCTCACTAACCAGCCTGTTTGGTCCCTCCCCATCCCTGCCCCAGCCAGAGCAGCTCCTGCTCCCCCGACAAGGGTACAGGGAGGGCAAGCTACACACACTGGCAGGAGTTCATTACATGATCTGCTCCCCCTCAACTCTCCCCCTCATCATCCCTGGGGCTGGAAGAACCGAGGAGTCTCGTCCTTTTTGAGCACTGGGGTTAGTCACAAAGACACTGGTCACTTTGGAGAAGCAGCTCCCTCCTGCGACCCCAGACCACACTCACACTCCCCCACCTCCCGGCCCAGGCAGGGCCGGCTTTAGGAAACCATTCCCCACTTCAAAGTCCCTAGGCATAGCAAGGCCAGGCCCCCCTCGGTTCCCATTGATTTCCATGCTCAGCAGCTCACTGGGTCTGGCCCAGCTCACAGACTCTCAGCCTGGGGAACAGTCTCCCACAAGGAAAGGGCTGGGAGACCCATTGCTGGGACCTTGCCAAACACACTGGAGACGTGTGTTTGGCAAGACGGCTCTGGAGAAGCCCTGTCCCGGTCTGAGAGCGAGGGGGTCCTGGGGGCTGTTTGCAAATCCAATCTCCTTTGGGAGAGATTCTCTCCCTCTCTTTCTGCCTCTCCCCAGACAGACAGGGGACGCCACCGAGGAACCCTAATGCCACTCACTTGCTCTGGTGACGGAGAGATGGATGGAGGATGTTCAGGTCGTCCCTCGCCCTTCTCCTCACTCTCCAAGCCCAAGGCAGGCTGGAGAGGGTGATGGTGACCTGAGGAGTTACCCTGCCCAGGAAGCAGGCAGGGTGATGGCACGGGGCGATCGGCTGGCTGTGAAAACAAGAGTCTGTCTTATTGTCAAGGGACTGAGAAACTCGGCCAGCAGCAGGGGGTGCAGAACACCGCCCTAGTGCAGGGGTGAGAGCGCCTCCGGGATCCTGACATCCCAGCACTTTACACACCTTCCTGGAGCCTCCCAACCCCCCTGGGCTGTCGGGACTGCAACCCCCCTGGGCTGTTGGGACTGCGACCCCAACCCCACTGATGAGAACCAGGCCTGGGAGGGGAAGCTACTGGATCAGGGTCACACCAAGTGTCAGAAGTATGGTGGAACCCAGCAGGCCTTCTTTCCAGGCCTCTTCGCTAACCACTGCTGCACACTCCCTCCCACAGCTGGCAATTACAGCCAGGCCCCCATGTCCACTCCCCCTGCCTTTGAGAGGGAGTGTGCTCCGCTGGAGTGACTGGACCAGGGGATTGGGAGTCAGGACTCCTGAGTTCTATTGCTGGGTTTCCTTTTGGTTCCACTGCTGGGTGTTTTCCTTTCCCTGTGGGACTTTGAGCAAATTGTTGCCTCCTCTCTGGCTCTGTCCCCAGCAGTCAAATGGGGATTTCATACTTTCCCACTATTGGAAAGTGCTGGGAGAAGCCCCCAGCAAAAGCTGCTCTGACAGCGCTAAGCAGCATCTGCCTATTGAAGGTGGGAGCGCACTGCCCAGGAGGAGGAGGGTTTGGCTCTGGGGTTTCACTTCAGCCCAGTCTAGAGAGAGGGGCCCAGCCATGGACTTTGGCTCAAGAAGACCAAGCCTCCAATTTGTTAAGGGCTTTTTGAATGTCAATCCTGTGCTCCAAAGTGCTTGGTGTCATTTGCAAATTGTAGAAGCATGCTCTCCACTCCATTTTCCAAATCCTGAAGGAAAATATTGAATACTACCGGCCCCCGGACTGATCCCTGCCGGACCCAGTAGGTACACCCTCTCCGTTGGACAGCCAGACCCGGAGAAGGGCTCTTGGAGTCTGGGCTTTCAACCAGCTCTGCACTCACATTTCACTGATTACATCTAGACCACATTTCCCTCCTTCGCTTGCGAGAATGTCCCATGGGACTGTGTCAAAAGCCTTAGAAACACCAAGAGAGATCACATCTACTGTTTACCCATCTCCACTAGGCCTATAACGCTGCCAAAGAAGGAGCTAGGATTAGTTTGGAATGATTTGTTCTTGACAAGTCCATGCTCACTGGTAAGGTTATCATATTTTAATTTTTAAAAAGGAGGACACTCCATGGGGCCCCGCCCCAACTCCACCCCTTCCCCGCCCCCAGCCCCGCCCCAACACTGCCCCCTTCCCTGAACGCTCCGCCCCCGACCGAGCACAGCGTCGGCCCCCGGCCAAGTGCCTGCGCCCCCGGCCCCGGCTCCGGCCGAACACCACGCCGGCCTCCCGGCCAAGTGCCCCTGCCCCTGGCCAAGCACCGCACCGGTTCACTGCCCAGCACCGCACCGGCCCCCGACCAAGTGCCCGCGCCCCCGGCTGAGCACCGCGCCAGCCCCCGGCCAAGTGCTCCGGCAGCCGGGCTCCCGCGGTGATTTAAAGGGCCCAGAGCTCCGCGGTGGCCAGAGCCCCGGGCCCTTTAATTCGCCCCTGAGCCCCGGGGCTCCCAGCCGCCTCTGCAGCTGGTAGGTCTGGGGTGACCCCAGGGCCTTTAAATCTTGAAAGGCCCCGCCTCTTCCGGTTGAGGCCACACCCCCGCTCAGGACTCCGGCATAACGGTAAATCCTTTAAGTTCCTTTCACCCCTGGGCAGGGATAAAGCCCAGGAATCGAGATGATGGGGAAATTTCATTGAACCATTTCTGTCAGAAAATCCCATTCAGACTAAACCAGTTTGTTTCTTGAACTCATAACAAGTGGGATGAAAGTTCTTTGCAAAAAGATTTTGTTGCAAAACAAAAGCATCTCCTGTTTGTCACAGTGTGTTAAATTGTCTCCTCGCACACACTGCTCTTATCAATTTCAAAATAAAAAAATACAAATAAAATAAACTATTTCAGTTATTCTATTATGTCACAATCTGATCTGAGTAAATGTAATAGGACACCTCATATTATGCACCCCTCCTAGTGACACTCTCCAATGGATCTCCATCCTCCACCCACCGTGAGGTAAGTAGGAGCGGATCATTATTATCCCTACTTGAAAGAGGGAGAAGCTAAGGTTGAGAAAGGAGAATTGACTTATCTTAGGTCACACAGCCAGTCAGTGGCAGAGTTGGGAATAGGACCCAAGAGCCCTGATTTTCAAACTAACTATCGGATCTTGAATTTCCTGAATAAAGTGCTCTCAGATGAGTTCCAGACCAACAACAGTGCACAGTAATTATTCAGCAAGTATTTTAGGAGAACTGCAATGGTAGAGAGAATCATGAGCTGCTCAGAGACAATTAATGTAGAGAAGCAGCAAAATTCATCAAACATAGAACTGCTTATGACTTATTTACTTGGTCTTAAAAGAGAACAAGGACCTGAGTCTCCTCCCTGTCAATAATCCCCTGCTCAGCCAGTCAGGGTAGAGGCTGAGGACGGGAGGCTGAGGGTTCTCACCAGAGAGCCCAAAGGATGGCTCCTCCGGCCGTGCCGTTCCGCCCCCGTGCCCCCCCCCGGCTCCTCCGACCGTGCTGCCCCCCCCTTTGTGTGCCCGCTGGTGCCATGGTAACCCCTGACTAAGGCGCCACTTTTGGAAAATGTGCTGAGGGGGAAGTGGCTGCTTCCCCTGCACCCCCCAGCTACGCTACTGGTGGGGATCACTGCCGGGGCACTATTTCAGCCCCACATTTTTGGGTGGACCTCCCACAGTGGGAGCTGCAGAGCACTCCCCCGCAACACACAAACACACACACCCTGGTGTTGGGAGGGGAACAGGGGAAAGGACAAAAGAAGCAAGAGAAGAAGAGAAAGGAGGGAGGGCTGGAGGAAAAGGTGAAACAAAAAGGACAAACCCCAATGTCCCCAGTGATTCTAAGGGACAAAATCCCAGGTGCGGAATAAAATTCTGCCTCCTTAAGCTCGTGTTTTCCATGCCTAGAATTCAACAGTCACCAGATGGATCAGACTGAACAGGTTTCAAACCTCAAGGAGGCTCTTACCTTCTACACAGGGACGTCTGCTTTCTAGCGAAATCACGAAAAGGGAAGGAGAAAACTCGAAAGAGGTTCCTCCTGCCGCTCACGTACGTGAACCCGAATGTTCTCTCAGTCCTCAAAGAGAGACCTCGAGACAGAGACTTGCTGAAGCAAAGCCAGAGGAGTCTCTGAGGTTTCCCTGGCCCCTCGCCCTTGTCCTGCCTGGCAGATGTCAGCATCTCTCTGTGAGGTCACCACCTCCCCACCACCTTTGACCAATAGTCTGAGGTGCTGCAAAAGGCCTTTGTGATGTCACTGCCACGCCCCTCCCTTGCTGTGCTAATGTCCTGCTGCTGGCCAGGCACTTTGGAGGTTTGAGCTACTCCCTGTGGATCACCCCACTCAAGGAGTGTTCATTCTAGGAAGCAAGCCGGCTAGACAGTAAAACCTCAGACGCTGCTTCCAATGCTACACTCAGTTTTTCAGAAATTAGTAGACTTTTAGACTTTTAGAGCATCTAATCTGACCCCCTGCATGTCACAGGCCTCCCGTATGACACAATAGCTACTTTTGGGGCAAACACATTCCAGAAAGCCATCTAGTCTTCATTAAATGACAGCAAGAGATGGAGAACCCACCATTTTCCTTGGTAGCTTGTTCCTGTGGTGAATCAGCCTCGCTGTTGACTATTTGTGCCTTATTTGTCATATGAATTTGTCTCTTTTCACCTTCCAGCCACTGGGTCTTGTTCTGCCTTTCTCTGCTCGATTAAAGAGCCCTTTAAGACCCAATCTTTTCTCTCCATTAAGGCACTTCAACACTTCCATGAAGTCACCTTTCAATCTTCTTTTGATAAGCTAAACAGGTTGAGCTCTTTCAATCGCTCACTAGAAGGCATTTTTCTCCAGCCCTCAGAACCTTTGGTGGCTCTTTGCTGCCCCAGCTCCAATTTCACAACATCTTTTTCAAAGGAGGACACCAAAACTGGATGCAGTATTCCAATATCAGTCTCACTGATGCCGTGTCACCTCCTGTGACAGCCAATTTGCAGCCAATATTGTATAAAGGTTGCCGTGGAAGGGGTCTATGGAGAGGTTCTAATTGGCTGATTATAATTATGCTATCTGTATATGTGTATCAGTTTTGTAGTTGACGTTATGAATATTGGCTCTATACTGTCTGTATTTCAAACTTGTGCTATGCTTCCGGGGAACATCCCAGACAAGTTGGTGTCAGTTCTGCCTAGCCTGCTTGATGGCCCACTAAGGACCATGAGCTATACAGTTGACCCATTGAGAGAAGGCAGATACACCTTTGACTCAGCAAGATATGCAGGGACCTGCCTATGGACAGAACTCTAAGGTTTTTCTATGCCACATGCTGGATAGAGTGTCCTTGGGACAAAGAAAGCAAAGACCACAGGGCAAGAGACTATAAAAGGCTGATGCCTTGTCTCCATCTTGTCTTCAATCCTGCTTCATACTTCTGGAGGGACTTTGCTACAAACGGAAGCTCTACACAAGGGACAGAATGACCCATCCCATCTGTGGATGTACTCCAGAGACTTGAGTTGAACCTGCAGTTTATTCTATTGCTGCTACAAGTGCTACAAGCCTGAACCAATAATTTGCCATTACCGTATGTACTTGATTCCATTTAACCAATTCTAGCTCTCATCTATATCTTTTCCCCTTCATGAATAAAGCTTTAGATTTTAGATTCTAAAGGATTGGCAACAGCATGATTTGTGGGTAAGATCTGACTTGTCTATTGACCTGGATGTAGGTTTGGGTCCTTTGAGAGAACCTTTTTTCTTTTACTGGGGTATTGGTTTTCATAACCGTTCATCCCCATACGGAGTGGTGCTGGTGGTAATACAAGGGAACCGGAATCTCTGAGGGAATTGCTTGTATGACGTCCGATTAGCCAGTGGGGTAAAACCAAAGTCCTCTCTGCATGGCTGGTGTGGCGTGCTTTAATAGTAAAGGACACCCAGCCTTGGGCTGTGACTGCCCTGCTCCAAGCAATTTGTCCGGAATTGATACTCTCAGTAGTGTCCCGCCAGAGGCGGCATCGTTACAGGGGTCGTCCAGGATTCCAACTGGGAAGTCTCTGAAGTTCAGGACACGCTTCCTCAGCTAGGGGAAGTATGTAACCCACACACCTTCTGGGTGTGGTGGTGTGTCCCAGCTAGTGGCACCAAGACCACTTAGAGGGAGAGATAAAACGAGTCTTCTCTACAGCCTTAGCTAACAGCCAGGTGGCTTTTAGTTCATGCTGTAGAGGCCCATGCACTAAGCTCCAGAGGTCTCCAGTTCGATCCTGGCCACTGACAACTGGGATATGTCAGCGTTACAGAGGCAGCTGCCATCCCAAGAAGGAGAGAGCTGCTATGCCACGCCTGGCCGCGAAGAGGTGCCAAGCACCCTTCAGAGCTTCCTGTGATAAACTGTGAACTTTGGACAATAGCGGGGTGCTAGGAAGTGTCACCCCCTTGTGTTGCCCCCAGAGTGTCCTGGGTCAGAGTCCAGTGGGAGGCCCTGGGCTCCCCCACCATCTGCTGCACCCTTCCCCCTGCCCCCCCGGCCGAAACCCTGACCACTAGGTAACATCCCCAGGAGCGAAGGCCATCATGAGGCATCCGTCTTCAAAAGTTTGCAGAGGATACGGGAGCAGAAAGGAGAGAGAGGATGAGGGTGGCTCTTGGGAAGAGGGAGAGAGGGAGCCTGATGGGAATCTCTTGTTTATCGCCATCAACCCAATGATCAGATCATTGATGCCTAGAATCTTCCTTGACGTGTTGTAATTGATTGGATCTACATTTTAAAATGGTTCCCACATTTGCAGATGGAGAAATGTCAGCGAGTTGAGTGGAAGGCCATTGCAAGCTCAGCTAATTTTGCAATGTGACTTATGCCCCATCTAACAAGCTGTTTAAACAATAGCTCCCAATTTTAATTCACATTGTCCTGTCTAGTGTTTTTCTCCAAAACACTTTCACTCATCCTTTTGGTCAGCTTTGGAAAGTTAGCCCTTTCAGTGCACCCAATATAAATATTGCTGGTTGGGACTCCCCTCTATTGGTCATAAGAACAGCCATACTGGATCAGAACAATGGTCCAGCCAGCCCAGAATCCTATCTTCCTACAGTGGCCAATGCCAGGTGCCCCAGAGGGAATCGACAGAACAGGCAATCATCAAGCAATCCATCCCGTCACCCATTCCCACCTTCTGGCAAACAGAGGCAAGGGGCACTTCAAGAGCATGGTTTTGTATGCCTGCCCATCCTGGCTAATAGCCAATGATGGACCTGTCCTCCATGAACTTATCTAATTCTTTGTTGGACCCTTTTATAGTCTTGGCCTTCACAACATCCTCTGGCAAGGAGTTCCACAGGTAGGCTATGTGTTGTGTGAAAAAATACTTCCTTTTGTTTGTTTTAAACCTGCTGCCTATTAATTTCATTGGGTGACCCCTAGTTTGTGTGTTATGAGAAGGAGTAAATAACACTTCCTTATTTCCTTTCTCCATACCTGTCATCATTTTATAGACCTCTATCCTATCCCCCCTTAGTCATCTCTTTTCCAAGCTGAAAACTCCCCGTATCCTTAACCACCCTTCTCCCATTGTCCCAATCCTAACCACAACACTTAGTTTGTGAGGTTGGCTGCAGTACAGACATTCTATTGAAGCCACTCTTTTAGTTTTAGTTATCAGAATGCTTGTGAACCATAAGACTCTCTAGCTTGTTCCAAGCAGTTTTATAGTCTTAACTGCATCTGTTATTGAAAATGGGCTGAAAGATGGAGTGTCGCACCCATTCAGGAAACAAGTAATGAGGCTTTTGTTCCTTTTTAAAAACTAAAGCCACTGATTTGCATATTGAAGTATATAGTAGAATATTTGTGTCAGATAGAAGCTGAGCTGACTTACCTTCCCCGTGAACAGTGGGAAGCAGTGAAGCCAGATTTTTTAAAAAGTGGAGAAAGGTGAACAGACTAATGCACTTTTTGTCTGTGTGTACAGAACAGTCCTGTCACTTTGGCCATTTTCTCCACAATTTAACCTAAATGTAAGTCACTGCACATTTGTCTGATCTTTTCAAACTACTCTGCATTTACAATGATACTTTTCACCAATGCTGACCCACATTCCAGCTTAATACTGTTTCAAGATGTTGAAGAAAAATATGGAGCCCATAGTCAAAGCAAAAATAAGTATCCAAAGGCTTAAATAGTAAAAGGCTTTTTTGTCTAGAGACTCTCATCCATTGCCTGATGACATTTCTATGCAGCATGTCTTAGTCTGTGAGCTCTTCAGTGTAGAGACCTGTTTCACTTGCCAAAAGCATCACACAAACCTAGGACACTGTGTAAACACCAGAGGAATAGTAAGGTCTGAAGTAAATCCAAATGCTTGTAAAATGTATGGTGCACTTTAGAGTCCTTAATTGTTGCTTATAGAAAACAGTGCACAGTCAATGGATTCAATGCATTAAGCATAGAAAGAAAAGGCTGCATACTGAAGGCCAAAGCTTGAACCCAGTGAGATCAATGGGAGTTTTGCCAGTAACTCCACTGGGACCAGCATTTAGACTTAAATCTACTGTCTTTGGTTTCAACTGACAGGTTTTGGGTTTCATTTTTGAATCATAAAAAAATGTCACTTAGGGCTTGCCTGTGTGAGGAAATTGATTGGCATAGCTGAAGCAGAATAACTCTTGATATAATTCCCTCGTGGACACTCATTGTGGAAGAGTCCTCTTATTTCAAAATAATTACTTTGAAAGTAAACAATTATTCTAGAATAAAGTCACTTTTATTCCAGAATAGTGTGTCCACGTGAGGGAGTTATACTGGAATACAAGTGTTCCAGAACAGCTATTCTGCTATAGTTATACCAGTCAATTTTCCCATGTAGAAAAGCTATTAGGCTACTTACCACTATCAGACAACCCCACTATCATTGTTACAAGTCTTCCCCTGGTAGCACAAGAGGCCTGGAGTTGACACCTGGTTTGTGAAACTGCCCATTCTTAATCCCTAGATCAAGGACACAATGAGTCATAACACCTTTGTACTGCAGCTGGCATTCACAAATGCCTTCAATCAATTGAGAGATTATTTTACAGGACTGCAAGATCAGTCCCTTTACCTGATTTAAAGGAGGCTTTTGCTTCTTTGTGTGCAGGTTCTTTTAATTGTAGTTCAGATTAGAAGTTCAGCGTAGGAACCTCTGCTCAAAAATATGGCAAGGTCTCCAAATATGGAGGCGTCATCAGTATCTTGCATCACAAAATTATCAAGATTGTTTTTAAAGATGTGTTGCTGTAAATTCACAAATCTCCTTTCTAAACAAATATTTCCCCCCCTTATAGCAATATATTATAAATTCCAAACAACATTTTAAAGAAAGCTTTTGATTTAAAATCAGTATTTAAAAAGTTTAATCTGTAGTTTCATGCCTATTAAGTCATTTTAAAGTAAGTGATCCAAGAAGAAAAAATTAAATATTGAAGGCAAAATGGGTTAAAAATTACAAAGGGTTGTAAAAGAAGTTGATTGTATCTCTACTATAAGGTGAAGGACATTAAGTGCTATGTCTGTGAAGAGCAACATGAAGCCCTTTTTATAAAATCCATTAACTCCTCAAAATTAAAGGTCCCTTTCACACACACACAACCTTCCCAAACGTTTCCAGAAGACAGCTGTGGCAGTCAATGAAGCATGCTCAGGAGGAAGTTCGGAGTCTTGTGCTTGCAGTTTCTAATCAAGGCAGGCTCAGCAGCCTTTGTCTTCTCCTCCTCCAGGTGACAGATTACTTAGTCAACTGCTCAGAAACAAGAATTTCCATGAAAGGGAAAGAAGGCCAGAGCATAATCTGAGGAGTAAGCATCCTTGATGCTGCAGCGTGTCTTGTTCATCTCAGAAGTCCGCATGCAAGATGTTTTCATGGACAAACAGCAGGAGGGCAGGAAGGAGGCCTAAAAGCTACAGTCTGGTGCTGTGTAAAGTTGAACTTAATGAACTCAACTGCTATAAGCATCTAATGGAAGCAGCTGCAGTAACAACGTCCGCTATAGGCTATGGCTTTGCATTTTCCCCTAGACAACTTGGTTGCAAGAAGGTAAATTACCCACAAAGAAGGTGAAGGAAATGCTTCCATGTTCTCCAGGCAAAATCCTCGACCATGAAGAGAAGCGGTTTCCTGCCTGCAGAAAGGGATACACCAATGTTAAAAGAAAACTAGGTTCTTCTATGCTCCTACCAATGTTTAGAAACATTTTATTGCAATTTTATTACTTTCACTTGGACAAAAAGTAATCTTTTTGAAAATTTTACATTTCCTGGGGAAAGATTCTCAGATCAGCCTACTTTTTAAAAAAAATCTGTTTACAAGTCAAAATAAATAGCACATTGTAAACTTGTTCATGTCAAACTGTATTTCATGCTGTATAATGTACATTCATGAGGTGGTAGGTATATTTGAAGGATAAAGGCAGATAGCTGTTGGTGCCATTGTGTTAAGTGTCAGCATTCTAAAGCGAAGCAACACCAGCAAAAGTCGGTTTGCATTATGGACAGTGACAGCCACAGGACTAAAGGCGGATTAAACTGTAAGCAGAGCAGCCACCGCAACACACATTTAAGCAGACAGACCTAAAGAACTGTTTGAGCCTTCTTCTAGTGTGGTTAGAAGTACGTTGAATAGAGAGCAGATTTCCCCACAACTTTACAAACAAAACATGGTTTCAAAGCTAGGTAACATTTGACCCATGATTTCCATCTTCCTTTGTACTAGATGGAAACACAATTATATGCAAGTAATGCTTCAGAACCGATTCTGTTGTTCTAGCTTCCAAAAATGGGGTATGACATTGCAAATGTGATCTGTTCATTTGCTACAAACAAAAGCTTAGACAAACCACAAATGTTTGTGGTTACAGCAGGCCCTATTTTATTCAAGCAACGGAGGAGCAAGAAGATTGGGAGAAAAGTAGTCAATTTTCCATTCAACATACAGTGTCTTTGCATTAGAGCAGTAATATTCAGATCTCTGTGGTTCAGGAGCCAAATTAGCAATCATCATTACCCAAAGGAGCCACAGTAGTAGAAAATTAATATTATTCTCACAGTAAATAAGTTAATAACTCAGTGCAAGTTGGTAATTGGCTAACATAGTAAAAGCATCCTGATTGGCTAATAACTTTTAATATTATGTGCTGCAAAGAACTACAGGAGACACATTAAAGAGCCACTTACAGCTCTCAAGCCTCAGTCTGAGTATCTGCATTACAGTAAGTTAGAGCTGATATCATTCACCACAATTTTGACATTTTTATGTTGAAGAAATTGATTTAAAATAAGCCCATACCTGCTATGGTGCAAATTAATTTTTTTGTTCAGTTATGTGGACCAAAGGCATCTGGTTCTTGTTGTTTTCATGTGCATAGTAATAGCTGAATGGTGGAGAGGAAAAATAAAAGTTACATTTTCAAAGGAAAACTCTTATTTAGTTTCTTTTAAAAGGAGAGACTGGAAGTAAATTTATATTTAGACTCAAAACTAATTTCAGAGTTTTATGGCTGTTGAAGTTTGGAAAGTTGATCTGAAGATATCTGAGGTTTCACTGATAACATCAGAGGACACCAAGATTAATTAATTTACCATCTCAGGCGGCGCACTCGGCACCAGAAGGGTCAGGATATCACGCGCTGCCTGCACTCCCTCCGGTGTCGACGGTATCCTCACCGCAGGTGAGGCACGTGTGGACGGGACCGGACTACTCCGCTCAGCACGAGTCAGAGGTCTGGATCCTGAGGGGGATCGTGGGCTGCCCAACTCAGGTGTGGCCTCACCCCTATCGTTTTCTCGGCACCGCTGAGTCTTCCCTTGCTTCTTAGCGGGGGAGCGGTGCCAACTAGTTGATGGGGCATCGCTGCGCACCGACGACACGCCCGGTGCTGGATCGGGTCGGCGTGCTGGTGCCAATGCCAACTCCATTAGTAAGGCCCGGAGACGGATATCTCCTTCGCGTTTTGTTCTTGGTTTGAACGACCTGCAGTTTTACAATGCTCACTTACCTGAGTCTCGCCCAGACAGCGAAGACACTGAGCACGGATCGCTTCTGGGCATAGAACTGCGACAGGAGTCGCACAACTTGAAGCCTGGGGCACGGGGCATGCCCCGAGCCAGGCAACTAACTAGACATTCAGACTACTAAGAAGAGTTGTACTACTAAGGTTTGCAGTGCCGCAGCAGAGCTGGAGCACTAAGTTCTGACTACCTTCACTGGCGGCAAGAAGGAACTGAGGGTGGGGGGAGTGTGCAGCTCCCCTTATAGCGCGATATAGAGGCGCCACTCCAGGGGTTGCAGCAGTGATCCCCCACTACGGGTACTGCTAAGGGAAAAACTTCCGGCACCGGTGCACGTGGCAAACATGCACATCTACTGTGGAATACACAGGAGCAATCACTCCAAGAAGAAAATAAGGCTACCATAGGACATCGCAAGAAACGGAACATAGAGCAAGTGAGAGAGGGGAAAGGATTTTGGACCAGACTCTTTAAGACACTTTGTTTACAACTATATAAGTCTATCCTCTGACAGTTTGGAGAAGGGAGAGAAAGGGTTTTTGTTTTTTCATAATTTTTAAACACCTTCTGCCCCTGCAATTAAAGTTTGAGGGTTCACAATACACAGTCTCAAAACGACTTCCATTCCTAGTTCCAGAAAGTCTTCCAACAAAACTTGAGAGAACCATGTTACATCGCTGATATTTCAAAGGTAAAAAAGCAGCAGGGGAAAAGGGGGAAAACACCCTTTACATCTCTTTTCTCCTCTTTTCAAATGTTAGTATATTACAGAGAAGCAAAAAAAAAATTCTTTTTGGATCTAAATGGCAAAAATCCTTCATTTCTTTGTATCATGCTAATATCCTGGTGACAGAAAAGAATGTTTTGCGTTTGTTTATTTTTGTAAAAATACATTATAATAATGCTTCTTCCAGAGCAAAGAGACTAGGAGGGAGAGAAGTTTTTTAAATATTATATATAAAGATTGGTATGTGAAGAACACTAAACTATCACCACCTGCAGACTCACAAAATTACACTAGTGATTACCTATTTCTTTTGTCCCATTGTTGCACATGGAGATCATGATTCTTTTAATGAAATGTTTGGCCAGCATTGAATGGTGGAACCAAAGAACAATTCATACACATATTGAAATGAATGGAAGTTTAGAAAAATCCCTCACCCTGCATTCTGCGTAGACATAATCCTCCAGATAATGATGGTAACCAGGAGAAGCAGCAGCACGCCACCTACGATCCCTGAGAGACAACAAGGAGAGAACTGAATTAGTTGGACAAATGGGCTTATGAAACACAGAAATAATATTATTGGCCTTTGCAGATTTATAATTAACTCACAAAATCCCAAACAAAGTTCAGAGGTGACGGCATTCCTCTATCTGTACCACAAGGGTTTCTGAATCCTGAGTTATTGTCTGTGTTTACAAAGTTAACATTTCATATTGTACTATTCTCAGGTTTTGATCTTTAGGCAAAAACATAACATTACTGCATTCAAAAAGTTCACTGTGAATAAGACCATCTATTAGTGTTTAAATATAATATGTGGATTCATAGTGGCACAAGCAAAAAGAGATTTACATCATGCACAAATGGGTCACCATTCACAACCCACTGTCTAAAACCTAGAGCTCTTCAGACTGCTTGAAATGAGTAGATCAACTATGTTCTAGTATATGAAAAACCCAAGCTACTGCGCCGCTGTAGCGCGTTAGTGTAGACGCTACCTATCCCATTTGCGTAAGTAATTTACTCCCCAAAAGGTGGTAGCCAGGTCAATGGCAGAATTCTTCCATTGATCTTGCACTGTCTATCAAGGGGGGAGGGATAGCTCAGTGGTTTGAGCATTGGCCTGCTAAACCCAGGGTTGTGAGTTCAGTCCTTGAGGGGCCCACTTGGGGATCTGGGGCAAAATCAGTACTTGGTCCTGCTAGTGAAGGCAGGGGGCTGGACTCGATGACCTTTCAAGGTCCCTTCCAGTTCTAGGAGATGGGATGGGATATCTCCATTATGCAGGGACGTAGGTCGGCTTACCAACTCCATTCAGGTGTGGATTTTTCACACCCCTCACTGACAGTGAAACTGAGCTAATATTTTAGTGTAGACCAGACCTGTGCCAGGTGCTCTAGAGGAAGCCCTGCAGCAATACTGAAGAATGCTAACAAAGCTGACAAAAATCTTAGTCCAAGTGGCTTTGGTGCATATGGTTTCTGGACATAAAATAGTTGTTGGTTTCTAGACAATGGAATCTTAAACCATAGGGAACTCCACCAGGAAGTGAGGTTTTTAAAGAGTCTGATGATGGAGGTACTGTACTTTTCCTGGTTCACATGCAGTCTTGTGGAGAAGCAAAGGTTTGAAAGCTGGGAAACTGACTCTATAAAGAAGGTTTAGAAACAATGGGCCAGATGTTCAACTAGGGTAAATCAGCATCTATCTGTCTATCTACCCCAGCTGTGAATCTGACCCCAGGTCTTTTTAGTAAACTACTTACCGAGGACTCCTGAGATGAAGTTATAGGAACCTAGAATGGGGGAAAGAAGGGAGAAAAAAAATTGAACTACTATAATATGAAAGAGGAATCACAGCCACATGATTTCTTCAAAAAATATTTATCCAAACATTTTCTGTATCTCAGGCATGTTACAGATTTTATTGGTGAGAGCTAGAAAGCAACATTTATTAAAAGTCCTCCCCATAGAAAGGCCCTTGCAACTTTTAAAGGGAGATAAACCACTGTAACCCAATTGCCTCTGCCAGCACAGGAGAAAGCTCAGCACTGTATTGAGTGGCTGAGCAAGAGAGAATCTCTTTCAGTTCACCTGCTAAATCAACCACATATCAACTGTGAGGGTCTTGGGAGCACGTCACACACACACTGAATTAAGCTGACAGGACAAAGTGGTTGCTTACAGAACTGCCTTTTACTGATAAGGAGAAAATTTAAAGTAAAGACTAAGTCATATTTTGAAAACTCCAACCCAAATGCAGTGAGTTTTACTCAGAATAACATAACTGTCGTGAAAAGCTCCCCTTGGGGAGCCAATCAGCACAGCAAAACAAAAGCCATGGTTGTAACACTGATTGGTGTTCTCTACATACACTCAAACCATATTAGGACATCATATTATATTTTAGACAGGCCTCAAGTTGAGAGAATTTGCTTTTTACCTTCCCATATTTAGGGCCTGTCTACACACAAAAATCACACTGGTTTAAGTTAAATCAGACTTTAAATCAATTTAGTTAACCGGGTGCAAGCCTCTGTGTGGGCACCTTTATATCTGTTTGAAAATTCTTATATTAGTTTAGCTTGCATTCATAATTTATAGATGCAGGCTAAACTGCTGTAAGCCAGGTTGGAATTACTTTGAGTCCCCACACACAAAGTTGCACTAGTATGATTAAATCTGCTTTAAAAAAAAAATAGCACCTTTAGTTAAGCCCTTGCAACTGTGTGGGGGAGACCAGGTATTAGTCTTTTTATTGTATGTGTCATGAAACAACTGATGCAGATATATTCAGGAGACATATACACACACTGAGTTCATTTTGTGTAACCGTGTAGCTTTGTTCAAATAAAAATTTGAAAACCTTACATACAATCTCTTTTCTATCCTAGATAGGTACTGTCTACGCAGCCAAAGAAACATTTTATCTTGTCTGCACACAAACTTGCACTGGTTTAACTAAATTGGGTTTAAAAAAAAGACCTGTCTAGTGTTGGAAATCTGTGTAAAGCAGGCCTCAAAATAGACAGGGGGGTTGTGTTGCAGATTCTGCAAAGGGCAAATCTCATTTCAACCTCTATTTTCATTTGACCACTAGGTGGAAACCTAACACAGGGAATAAAAATCAAATATTCACCATCTACTGTTAGGCTTGCTACAGTCTCATCGCAGCAAAGACTTAACTCAAGAGCATGCATTTTTCCCATTTATTCTATACATACGGGATTTACAGACTGGCACAGGAGGATTCCAGGTAAAGTCATGTTGGCACTGTATCAGACTGCTGCCTTCTAGCACATAACCGTTGTCACATTCCACAGTAACATTAGTTCCAAATCGATATGTAGTTCCCGCTACTGCCTTCTTGCCACCTTGAACTTCTGGGAATGCACATCTGATCTCTGAAATAAAGTCAGCAATAACAATATTTCAAGAAGAGGAGGAAAGTAAGTTGCAGAAGATGAGATTGCAGGTTTTTTAGGTGTAGTCAGGGCCATCTCTAGAGGGGTGGGACTTACCACGCTGGGCCAATCGCACCAGCCTGCGCCCCCCCCCAAAGTACGGGGCCAGGAGCAGTCACCCCGATTCTCCATATCCAAGGGGACAGCTCTGGGTGTAGTTATATTCACTTAAAAGTGACAAGAGCAAACATTTAATCCTATTACTGTACCAAGGTGTAATTTGCTGCCTTGTCGCTGGAGGAATGTAGACATACAGGGCAAAATCCTGGCCGACTGAAGTCAGTGGGAGTTTTACCAGGATTTCAATTCATAGTCTGTTTCACTCTTTAGTTTTTATGCGCTAGCTTAGTACTGCGTTGAAGCAGGAGAAAGACTTCAAGCTCTTCAAGGCAGGCAACTGCGATTTTATTTTTAGTTGGTTTGTGGGGGGAAAACCCATTAAGTCATTTCTGTCTTTAATGTTTTGTAGAACAGCGCAAGCATGACAGGACAAAATCAGAAAGGCTAAGGAACAAAATGGATTACACATAGCAAGGGACATAAAAGGGAATAAGAAGAGGTTCTTTAGATGCATTAGAAGCAAGGAGAAAGACAACAGAAATTATAGGTCATCTACATACCGGGGAAGGAGAACTAATTGATGACATCAAGAAGGTTCAGGTGTTTAATGCCTATTTTGCTTCAGCCTTCACTAAAAGGTTAATGGTGACCAGATACGCAAGATAATATTAACAAGAAAAAGGAAGGAAGACAAGCCAAAACAGGGAAAGAACAGGAGAAAGAACATTTGGATACGTTTCATGCATTCAAGTCAGCAGAGCTTGATGAAATTAATACTAAGGTAATTAAGGAACTAGCAGAAACACTCTCAGCAATATTAGCAACTATAGTCAAGAAGTCATGAAGGATGGGTGAGGTCCCAGAGATCTGGAAGAAGGGCAAACACAGTACCTGTCTTTAAAAGGGGGAACAAAGAGGACCCTGGGAATTATACACCAATCAGTCTAACTTTGATATCTGGAAAAGATACTGGAATATTAAACAATATATAATTACCTAGAGAATAACAGGATTATAAGGAATAGCCAGCATGGATTTGTCAAAAACAAATCATACCAACCAACCTAATTTCCTTCTTTAAAAGGGTTACTGGCCTAGTAGATAGGTGGGAAGACGTAAACGTGATATATCTTGATTTTAGTAGGGTTTTTCACACAGTCCTATATGACAGGGTTCTCAAACATTTTCTTTTTGAGCCCCCCCCCCCCCCAAACATGCTATAAAAACTCCATGGCCCACCTGTGCCACAACAACTGGTTTTCCACATATAAAAGCCAGGGCCAGCATTAGGGGGTAGAAAGCAGGACAACATGCCACAGGGACCCCCCCGCCACAAAGCTAAGTTGTTCAGGCTTTGGCTTCAGCTCCCGGTGGTGGGGCTCAGGGCCCCAAGCTTCAGTCCCATGCAGTGGGGATTCAGCTTTCTGCCCTGGGACCCAGTGAGTCTAACACTGGTCCTGCTTAGTAAACCCCCGGAAACTTGTTTGAGACCCCCTGAGGGGCCCCGGACCCCTGGTTGAGAACCACTGGTATATGACATTTTCAATAAGAAAACCATGGAAATGTGGTCTAGATTAATTTCCTATAGATGGATGCAAAATTGGTTGAAAGACCGTACTCAAAGAGTAGTTATCAATGGTTTGCTGTCAAACTGGGAGGGCGTATCTAGTGGGGTCCTGCAGTGGTCAGTGCCCTGGGTCTGGTACTAATAAATATTTTCATTAATGACTTGGATAATAGAATGGAGAGTATGCATATAAAATGTGCAGATGACACCAAGTTGGGAGGGGTGCAAACAATTTGGAGGACAGGATTAGAATTCAAAATGACCATGACAAACTCGAGAATTGGTCTGAAATCAACAAGATGAGATTCAATAAAGACAATTGCAAAGTACTTCACTTTAAAAGGAAATATCAAATACACAACTACAAAAGTGGAGTAACTGGCTAAGTGGTAGTACTGCTGAAAAGAATTCAGGGGTTATAGTGGATCACAGATTGAATATGAGATTCACATACTCGTTTTCAGTTGTGCTTAACAGCAGTGAGACAAACACACATCAGGGGTAAAGTTTCCTACCTACCTTCCCCTCCATCGCATTTACATCTCCCCAAATACTTTTAACTTCATTTTCATTAGTATTTCTACACGATTCCATCTTCCTGCTGACACTTTTATAAATTCTTTCAACTGTAATCTTGTCCGGCAGTGCTCAGAGAGCCGTGCTCTCCACCGGCATCAGTATGTAAATTCCACTGAAGTCAACTGAGCTTCTTGTGCCAGCAGTGATTATAGCCCTGTGTGTCTCCCTGGGGGATCTATTCCCAGCTGTGAATTTTGTGGCATTAATTGATGTGTCTGAACATTCTTTCTTTTGCTTTAAATCCTGTCGAGTGACTGACACATCTACAGCCAAAGGGAAGAAGCCAACCGAAAATCCATTCACCTTCACATAGAGGAGAAGGGTGGCTCCAAGTTCCAGATGTGGTACAATAGATCGAAGTCTCTCCACGGAGAGCATAGCCGGGTTCACAGCTGTAGTTCACATATGTTCCACTGGGGAAAGCTGCCAATGGCTTGGCATTGTGCTTCCCTTTGACAATGACCGGAGGTGGGGGACACCGCAACACTAACGGGGCAGAGGGGAAGAATCCTGTTTAAGAACAGCTTAAAATAGGCTGGTCTGCAGGAAAGGAAAAAGCCCAGGATGCATGTGTTATGTCAAACCCTCCATTGCACCAGTGATGCAACACATCCAAAAAAGATTAAATATCACCTATCTAGATCCCCCAATCTTTTCCCAATCTGCTACTTTTCTGTTCCTACAAATTTCTCTTGATTCCCTTAAGAATCCAAAATAGAATTTGTTGAGAGGGGGATGAATTTTGTTGATTTATGTTTCCATTCACACCGTTAGGACACTCAGTGAGACAGAGCATTGCTAGATCTCTGGCTGTCAAGAGGACAGAGCAGGATGCAGGCGATCAGCTATCACAGTGATGAGTACAGTCAAGAGATAAGAGGGTAGGTGGATATTTGTATTTTCCCCATTCACAGCTGAAAAGCGACCCCAGGATGCAAAGGACTTTTATTTTTTAGCCTCCAGGCACAACCCTACCAGATGTTGATCATCTCAGTTACCCTGCAGTCAACCCTGATTCACACTTACCCTGTATGCAGACCGGAACAGGAGGATCCCAGGTTCTATCATCTTGGCACTGAATCTGATGGCTGCCATTCAGGGTGTAGCCAGGATCACATTCAAACCTAACTGTGTCCCTGGGTCTATAGACAGGACCACGTCCAGCTACTTTTCTTCCATGTTGGATTTCTAGGGCGATGCAGAGAACCTCTGAAATTGAAAAGGTGCAGAAGGCGTCAGCCTGCCCGGCAAGCAGTGCTGTTCAGTGGGTACTTGGCACCTGTGCTCTGCATTGGCTCCCTACCAGTTTCTGGGGAGAGTTTATGGTGTTGCTTTTAACCTCTAAAATGCAAACACTTTAGTGCTAGCCTGCCTAAAACCACATCTCACGGGTACCATACTGCTGTTCTCATGGTGAATAGAGGCCCCAGATGGATCCTTCTCACTGACAGAGAGAGCAGGGCTGGCAGGAGAGCTCCCTGTGAGGGACCCTCAATTTGGCGCCTACTCCTTGCATTTGGCGTTAAACAGTACAGGCCTTTTGCCTTTAGGACACACACTGCAAATCTTTCCTGTTCACTCAGCGTGTAGCAAGGGTAGAGATTGGAAGCAGAGATCTCTCTGTCTGCCTGTGTGTGTGAGGGGAGCGTGGATATTCGTTTCTAGTGTTTGTAATTCATGTCAAGTGTGCCTAGGGTTTCAGACAGACGCTTTTTAAAATATTTTCCTGTGGGTGTTTATCTGTGCACACGCACGTAGGAGTGCAGAGTGTGGATTCAGTGCCTTTATTTTCAAAAGCATTTATTTTACCATGTGTCTAATTAAATGGAGCATTAATTCCTTGCCATTAATTCTGTTGCACTGGTGAGCTTGTCTTTCATGTTAAATCCTGTGGTAGAAGCTTCTAGGTAACAGAACATAAACGCACCTTCACACCGAGGGGGGGGAGGGCTCCACGTTCCGGATGCCGTACAATAAATAGATGCCTGCCCAGTAAGGGAATAGCCGGGCTCACAGCTGTAATTCACAGACATTCCAGCGGTGAACACTGCCGAGGCCTGGACGCTGGGCTTCCCATTGGTGATGGCTGGAGGAGAGGGACACTGCAGCACTACAGAGAGGGAAGAGAGTCTTAACTGCACAAGAGCTCATGCAGGCTCATCTATAGAAGGGAAAAGATCCTCATGTGCATATTGAATCATGCCCAACACAACAGCAGTGAGGCTAATGCACACCAAGGGTAAAGCTACCTACCTCCAATCCCTCCACCTCATTCACATCCCCCCTGAATACCTATATAGCGTGATGAGTCAGTCATGTTTCTTGATACCCACAGACATGTTCCCAGCCATCTTAGTAAGGCTCCAATAGCTACTTCCACTGTATATTTTGTGTTTGCAATGGAAATGCTGCCACTTTCAGATAATTTATTGGTTGCTTGGTTGGGGCCTTCTCTAAGTTCCCTTATCTTGGGAGGGGGGTTAAGGCGACAAAGCTGACCAGGACTCAGTTCTTCAGGGATCATTTGGAGAGTCTAAAAGCCCATATACTATGGAGAGGAGCATGAGAAACACTGGGATAGCTACACAGATATTTGCATTTCCCTTTTCAGATCACAAACCAATCCCACAGTCCTTTAGGCCTCCATACTCAGCCCTGCCAGATCTTACTCAACACAATGAGATCAAAGATAACCCACCATCAAAGCCTTAGCCCTGGTCTACACTACAAGTTTAGGTCGAATTTAGCGGCGTTACATCAATTTAACCCTGCACCCATCCACACGATGAAGCCGTTCTTTTCGTCTTAAAGGACTCTTAAAATCGATTTCTGTACTCCTCTCCTGACGAAGGGATTAGCGCTGAAATCGACATCGCCGGGTCGAATTTGGTGTAGTATGGATGCAATTCGAAGGTATTGGCCTCCAGGAGCTATCCCAGAATGCTCCATTGTGACCGCTCTGGACAGCACTTTGAACTCAGATGCACTAGGCAGGTACACAAGAAAAGCCCTGGGAACTTTAGAATTTCATTTCCTGTTTGGCCAGCGTGGCGAACTCAGCAGCACTCAGCAGCACAGGTGACATGCATTCCCCCCAGAATGTGTCTACGTTCCCCCTATTTTCAGGGACCTTTTTGGAGAGGGGAAAAGCCCAGATACTATGGAGAGGAGCACGGGAAACACTGGAACAGCTACACAGATATTTGCATTTCCCTTTTCAGATCTCAAACTAATCCCACAGTCCTTTTGGCCCTGCCAGATTTTACTCATCCAAATGGGATCAAAGATAACCCACCATCAAAGCCTTAGTCACACTTACTTCTTTCACAGAGAGGGACAGGAGGATCCCATCTACCATCATCTTGGCACTGAGTCTCTGGGCTGCTGCTCAAGGTGTAACCAGGGTCGCATTCAAACACAATGATGTCTCTGGGTCTGTAGGCAGGCTGTATCCCATTTGTTCTTCCATTCTCCAGTTCTGGGCTTACACACGTGGCTGAAAGGGAAAGCATAACAAACCCTTTAGACTCTACCACACATGTGGGATGGAATGGGCAGTTTACCCAGTGAGCCATTTCCTTTGACAAGTCTTTTATTTCACTTTCATAACTATTTCTACACCCTGACATCCTCTTGTCACCTGTGTCAATTCTTTCACCACAAACATTACCCAGCTGCACACACAGAAACATTCACCACTGGTACGAGTGGATGCAATGCCACTGAAGTTAAAGGAGCTCCTCTTGCCAACAGTGACTTTGACCCGTTTGTCTCACTTGAAGTTTAGTCCCCAGCTGTGGAATTTGCTGAATTGGTGGCTTGTCTCAAAGTTCTTATGGTCTCTATTTAAATCCTTTTGCGTGTCTGATGCACCGAGCGAGGCAAAGGGAAGCAGCAAACAGAACAGAAATGCACCTTCACATTGAGCGTGGGGGTTGCTCCAAGCTCCAGATGCTGTACAATTAAATGATGCCTCCCCAGAAAGGGAGTAGTCAGGATCACAATGGTAATTTACAGACACCCACCACCCAGAAAAAAATATCAGGCTCCTTTAAGCATCACAAGTTGGACAACCAAAAAATCACTGGACAATTTAGGCTCACTATTTAATGTATTACAGTGCAAACCCTAATGGCCTGTTGCTTTTCTGAATCTTTTACTCATTTGTAACAATCTCGTCCTCACCCCATTATAGAAAAGAGCT
The DNA here is from genome assembly GCF_027887155.1 of Malaclemys terrapin pileata. Lineage (NCBI taxonomy): Eukaryota > Metazoa > Chordata > Testudines > Emydidae > Malaclemys > Malaclemys terrapin. The sequence continues at coordinate 49,048,241 of NC_071508.1, read as the reverse complement.
TGACTGCAAGACTACTGTCAGGGGGGAAAACAAAAGTTAGTTCATAATTATCAGCATGTGGAAACTAGAGGGTCATCATCTACCTCCAAAGGAAGAGTGAAAAGTGAGTGTAGTTACTGGAAAGCCTGCTCATAATTGATAAAAATAGTGAAATTCAGCAGAGGAAGCAGAAGTACCTGCAAAAGTTGTGGTGGACCAAGAAGTTATTGAATATCATCTTCTAAATCACTTCCAGTTCCCATTTCAAGATGGGACAGACATGAGGATCCTGAGCCGAGGAAGATAAAAATGCTCTGCTTTCACCTTTAAGATACAGAAATTCCCCTCAGCAGACCCACGGCTCTTGCCAACTTGGGTCACTTCTCACAGCTGGTGCAGTTTGAGGAATCATAACCCCCAAATGCATTGTGGGAAAGCACAAGGATTGCAGCAAACAAAAGGGACAAAGTTATTCATCTGGCATCCCCACTGCTCTCAGAGCCCTGCCAGCACTGCCCCAACCTGGTTCATTTCTTATTCTCTGGTTGTGTTCGTAACCATTGGGACTGGCCACCTCTCCCTTTAAACCAGTCTGTAAAGTCTCTTGATTTGAGGTGAGCATCAGGCAGGACAGATCCAGACTGGGTTAGTGTTTGAGATGCTCACAGTTGAGACAAAAGGGAAACCTGTTTCTAGATGAATAATACGAATAAATCAGAGTTTTGACACTTGCCTGGCTCACAGACGGGCAAAGGTGGATCCCACGTGTCATCAGTTTGGCACCGACTCAGACTGTGACCCTTCATGGTGTAGCCGGGATCGCACTCAAAGGTAACACTGTCTTTATATGAATAGACATGTCTGTCACCAGATACTCTTCTTCCATTCTGGATTTGTGGGGCTGGGCAACTAACCTCTGAAAAAGAAACGCTTTAGCTGAAACAGGGTCAGAGAGGAAGAAAAAAATATCTCTTCCCTACGCAGCTCTCAAGCCTTGTTTTGGCTTTCAACATTTTCCATGTCACTTGTTGCACGAGCCTATATTACTCCTACTTGAAACTACAGATTGTTGTGGGAAATGTGGAGGCCACCCTTGGAGAAGGAGATGGAGATACACTGGTCACAGCGTAGGTCCCTTCATAGCAACTTTACAAGTATTCTCTCCTCAAAGAGTGTCCTCTGTACAATCCCCCTCACATATGCCTATAATCCTGTGAGGCTCTTGTGGGTAAAGTTCTGACTCGGGACTTGGAGATCTGGTTTAAATTTTTGCCTGTGCCACTGACCAACTCCGTATATCACCCTGGATAAGTAATCTCTGTGTGCCTCATTTCTCCCTCTCTAAAGTGGAGATCATAATTCTTCCTTCCCTCTTAATTAACATTTGTGAGGCAAGCAAATGGGCACATGTAACCACATGGACAGACAGCTGTGACTTACTTAGGTAAGCACCTAGACGGACATTTGTAATTTACTTACTCTCACAAATGGGAACTTCACCACTCCATGCAACACGCGTGCCAGAAATCTCACATCGTCTGTAAGGCTGTCCAATCAACCGGTGTCTGAAGTTAGGCAGAGGGGGTTACAGTTGTTACCTATTCCTTTGGTGTTTGCGTTCTCTTGTGAAGCTCAGTTATTTGGGAAGCTCTTCTCCCCAGCCACAGCAGGTGGGGACCAACACCACCAACTACTGAGTGATGATCATAGGAGAAAAGGCTCCTTGCCAACTCAGAACTCCCCAGCCCCTTGTAGAATTAAACCATGGAACAGAATACTATGTAGGCCCAATGAGCTGGCATTCTTTGAGCCAGGGGATCCAAATGTCTTTCCTGTGCCCTCAAGCCCTCCTCACCACATCAGCACTATCATTCCCCACCATGGAATCACAAGCCACAAGCAAACTAGTAACAGCATTTTCTCCCAGCACTTTCTGCCAGGTTGCTGCAGGAGGGGTATTATTATGCCTGATTGAGAGGGGTTTTGTTTTTCTCATGATGAATGAGATAAGTTTTTGAGGGAGTGGGCCAGGGAGACCCAGCTGGGGTCTGGCTAGCTTGAGATTCATAAACTAAGTCAATCATGACTGTTGTAACCCATGCAGGAGTAACTCCCCACCCCAGCAGAGAGGTCCAAATACAAAGACACTGTCCAGCAAACCTCAGCTGAGCTGGTTCTGGAGTTCAGCAGGCAGCTGTTGTTACACGCAGTGTCTGTGCAATGGGACTTTCTACAGTCACAGGCTCTTCCCTTTCACCCCCACATATGACACGCTCTACAAGGGCACAAGCCAGCTCTACAGCTGCAGACCTTTGTTTCTCAGACCCTGAAGCACAGTCCTAATCTTCAAAGGGAGAGGGCAAGTGACGCCCTCTTCTGCCACCATATCCCCAGCGCTCTCACTTGGGCATCGTCCCCAGCAGGGTTTCCCTTGGAGACACCTCATCAGTCTGGCAGGTGGGCAGTTAGTCGGTGAAAACCCTTCCACCCAACTCTGTACAGAAAGGCAGCCATTTCCAATTATTCAGAAGAAGAACTGTTCCCCTGTCAAAGCAGGGGTAAAATCCAAGAGATTCCAAGGTTTGCCCTGGTCACTTGGATCCTACTCACAGGAGACATCTGTGCTCAGCCAGCACCTTCAGGCAGTATGGAAGAGTAAACTGCTTTCAGGAGTTGGGGGAATACGAGGATATTCATTTGTGTTCCACAGCTGCAAGCTAAGCACAAGTAGTCAGCTCAGGCAGTCTGACACTTATCCTTCTTCACACGTGAAGTTGACGGTTGACCCAAAGAGGAGATCTGATATAATAACTCTGCTGTTCTCCGGCTCTCCGGGATGACCACACGATTTCTCTGGTAGAGAACAAGGCTAGGATTAGGCTTCTCTCTTTCAATGCTACAATTATTCCCAGGGATCTGTCCCTATATAACACACTCCACAAAGAAGGCATTTAGAAGGACCAGAATCGGCACAGCTAGAGAGCTTGACTAGTTACTATTAACTATTTAAAGGCACATTAGTTGTATCCAGGCTGCAAAATGTTATTGCCATTAAGACCTTTATCGAACAACGGAAACAAAATCCATGAAGATATTCACTTTTACAGAACTTGAGTGCTTCTGACCACCTTTGATTCTGAAGGCATGTAATAGTGGGTGGTATCTGCGGCTGTCTGCTGTATCCAGGCCGGCAAGTATAGTTTATAGTCTTCCCAACAGGAAAGTAAGACTGATTTTTATACTCGCTCTTCAGCTCAGCAAAGGTAAACCTCGTTGGGACACCAGAGCCATCTAGCAAGAAAGAAAACACACATGAGAAAAAAGAACCATATCTACTGTACTGGTATGTACCATATCAGGTGCAGGTAGATAAAACAACAGTGTTACAAAGAAACAACTGCGGATCCGCTTTATAAATATTCTTCTAGGTGTTACACTAGGATTAAAGCCGAGGGAAAGAGAACCTTCAGACAAAGGTGCTAATGCAACAAAATCCATAGCTGGAGACTGAATCTCAAATAACATACACACTGGGCCAAAGTCACCGCTGACACAAGAACCTCGATTTCCTAATCAACTAAAACAACATATGCACCTGCCCTGTTTACCTCTGGTCCTAATATCCATCCTTGGGCTGCCATACTCCCAGGATGCTAAAATGTGCCAGTTTTCAGTAGTACTGTCAGCGAAAGACTAAAGAATCACAATAGTTGCTTCTGGCCTTAAAGCATATGACTCTATAAGTGCAGCAATACCCAACGGAATTGACATTCACATACAGAATCATCTATCAAAGGACCTAAGCCCTTCAAAAACTTTGATACAACAGCCCATTGACTCAAGATACTTAAGTTATCTCTTACTCTCATTTAGTGGCTGAGGCTATAGGACGAGCACACCTCACCGATGGCAGACGTGGGAACATAAATAACCACTCATCACACTGCCTCCACCATGAGTGCTGTCTTCTCATTGCATCTAGCAGTTTGTACACACCCAGAGTACCACCCTGTGAGCTTTCAGACTGTTCTGATGAACGCATTCACTGCCACTTCCTTCGTTTACATTTTCAAATTCAATTGTCCCATAAGGATATATTTGCATTTATAATAACAGCAAGTTTCTGGGTTCACACCATTAGTTAAACCACTGCAACATCTATGTGTGGACATGCCCTAAGAGTCTGCGTAGGAGTTTGTCTATAGAGTCATTTCTTTTGCAGAGCCTCTAACTTCATTTTCATTAGTATTTCTACACTATTCCATCTTCCTGCTGACACTTTTATAAATCCTTTCAACTGTAATCTTGTCCGGCAGCACTCAGGGAGCCGTGCTCTCCACTGGCATCAGTGTGCAAGTTCCACTGAAGTCAGCTGAGCTTCTTGTGCCAGCAGTAATTATAGCCCTGTGTGTCCCCCTGGGGGATCTATTCCCAGCTGTGAATTTCGTTACATTAGCTGGTATGTCTGAACATTCTTTCTCTTGCTTTAAAACCTGTTGAGTGACTGACACACCTACAGCCAAAGGGAAGAAGCCAACCAAAAATCCATTCACCTTCACATAGAGGAGAAGGGTGGCTCCAATTTCCAGATGTGGTACAATAGATCGAAGTCTCTCCACGGAGGGCGTAGCCGGGTTCACAGCTGTAGTTCACATATGTTCCACTGTTGAAAGTTGCCAGTGGCTTGGCATTGTGCTTCCCTTTGACAATGACCGGAGGTGGGGGACATGGCAACGCTAACGGGGGAGAGTGGAAGAAGAATATTTCAGTGAAAATCTGAATCCTGTTTAAGAAGAGCTTAAAATAGGCTGGTCTGCAGGAGGGGGAAAGCCCAGGATGCATGTGTTATGTTAAACCCTCCATTCCACCAGTGATGCAACACATCAAAAAAGATTAAATATCACCTACCTAGATCCCCTTTCACCCGCAAACTCAGATTTTCCCAATCTGCTACTTTTCTGTACCTACAAATTTCCCTTGATTGCCTTAAGAATCCAAAATAAAATTTGTTGAGAGGGGGATGAGTTTTGTTGATTTGTGTTTCCATTCACACCTTTAGGGCGCTCAGTGAGACAGACCATTGCCAGATCTCTGTCTGTCAGGAGGGCAGGGCAGGATGCAGGCGATCAGCTATCACAGTGACAAGCACAGTCAAGAGATTACGGGATGGGCGGATATTTGTATGTTCCCCATTCACAGCTGAAAAGCGACCCCAGGATGCAAAGGACTTTTATTTTTTAGCCTCCAGGCACAACCCTACCAGATGTTGATCATCTCAGTTACCCTGCAGTCAACCCTGATTCACACTTACCCTGTATGCAGACTGGAACAGGAGGATCCCAGGTTCTGTCATCTTGGCACTGAATCTGATGGCTGCCATTCAGGGTGTAGCCAGGATCACATTCAAACCTAACTATGTCCCTGGGTCTATAGACAGGTCCACGTCCAGCTACTTTTCTTCCATGCTGGATTTCTAGGGCGATGCAGAGAACCTCTGAAATTGAAAAGGTGCAGAAGGCGTCAGCCTGCCCGGCAAGCAGTGCTGTTCAGTGGGCACTTGGCACCTGTGCTCTGCATTGGCTCCCTACCAGTTTCTGGGGAGAGTTGATGGTGTTGCTTTTAACCTCTAAAATGCAAACACTTTAGTGCTAGCCTGCCTAAAACCACATCTCATGGGTACCATACTGCTGTTCTCATGGTGAATAGAGGCCCCAGATGGATCCTTCTCAGTGACAGAGAGAGCAGGGCTGGTGGGAGAGCTCCCGGTGAGGGGCCCTCAGTTTGGTGCTTTGGTCTTAAACAGTACTGACCTGTTGGCTTTTGGGGGACACATTTTCCACTTCACTCAGCATGTAGCAAAGGTGGGGATAGCGTGTCTGTCTGTGAATGTGAAGGGAGCGTGGAGATTAGCTGCTAGTGTTTCTAATTTATGTTAAGGGTACCCAGGGTATCAGACAAGTGCAGCTTTTTAATATTTTGCTAATGTGGGGTGTGTGTGTGCATAGGAGTGCAGAGTTTGCATACAGCACATTTATTTTCAAAAACATTTATTTCACTCTGTCCCTATTTAAATGGAGCTTTAATTCCCTGCTATTAAATTTGTTGCACTGGTGACCTTGTCTTTTGAGTTAAAGCCTGTGGTTGGAGCTTCTTCCTCTTAGTTCTAGGTAACAGAACATAAACGCACCTTCACACCGAGGAGGGGGAGGGCTCCACATTCCGGATGCCGTACAATAAATAGATGCCTGCCCAGTTAGGGAGTAGCCGGGCTCACAGCTGTAATTTACGGACATTCCACTGGTGAACACTGCCAAGTCCCAGCCGCTGGGCTTCCCGTTGGCAATGGCTGGAGGAGAGGGACACTGCAACACTGCAGGGAGGGAAGAGAGTCTTAACCGAAGCAGAGCTGATACAGACTGATCTCCAGAAGGGAAAAAATCCACATGCTTGTGTTGAGTCGTGCCCAACACAACAGCAGTGAGGCAAATGCACAGCAGGGGTTAAGTTACCTACCTCCATCCAGTCACATCCCACCAAATACCCATAAAGCACGATGACTCAGTCATGCTTCTTGTAACCCCCAGACGTTTTGCCAGCTGCCTTAGTAGGGGAGCAAGGGCTATTTCCACTGTATATTTTCTGTTTACATTGGAAATGCTGCTACTTTGGGACTATTTCTTGGTTGGTAGGGGCCATCCATAAGTTCCCTTAACTTGGGAGGGGGGTTAAGTCAGCAAAGCTGACCAGGACTCAGTTCTTCAGGAATATTTTTGGAGAGTAGAAAAGCCCAGATACTATGGAGAGGAGCATGGGAAACACTGGGATAGCTACACAGATATTTGCATTTCCCTTTTCAGATCTCAAACTAATCCCACAGTCCTTTTGACCTCAATACTCAGCCCTGCCAGATCTTACTCATCACAATGGGATCAAAGATAACCCACCATCAAAGCCTTAGTCACACTTACTTCTTTCACGGACTGGGACAGGAGGATCCCATCTACCATCATTTTGGCACTGAGTCTCGGGGCTGCCGCTCAAGATGTAACCCGGGTTGCATTCAAACACAACGATGTCTCTGGGTCTGTAGGCAGGCTGTAGTACCCCATTTGTTCTGCCATTCTCCACTTCTGGGTTATGCACGTCACTGAAAGGGAAAGCATAACAAACCCTTTAGACTCCAACGCACGTGTGGGGTGGAATGGACTGAGCCATTTCCTTTGATAAGTCTTTTACTGTACTTCAGTTTCATAACTATTTCTACACTCTGACGTCCTCTTGTCACCTGTGTCAATTCTTTCACCATGAACATTACCCAGCTACATTCGCAGAATCATAATTCATGGTACGAGTGGATGCACAACCACTGAAGTTAAAGGAGTTCCTCTTGCCAGCAGTGACTTTGGCCCATGTGTCTCACTGGAAGTTTAGTCCCCAGCTGTGGAATTTGCTGCATTGGTGGCTTGTCTCAAAGTTCGTGTGGTCTCAATTTAAATTCTCATGTACGTCTTACACAGCGAGCGAGGCAAAGGGACGCCACAAACAGAAGAGAAACGCACCTTCACATTGAGGGTGCAGGTTGCTCTAAGCTCCAGATGCTGTACAATGAAGTGATGCCTCCCCAAAAAGGGAGTAGTCGGGGGAGAGTTCTGCTGATTTGTGTTTCCATTCACACCTTTAGGGCGCTCAGTGAGACAGACCATTGCCAGATCTCTGTCTGTCAGGAGGGCAGGGCAGGATGCAGGGGATCAGCTATCACAGTGATGAGCACAGTCAAAAGATCAGGGGATGGGCGGATATTTGTATGTTCCCCATTCACAGCTGAAAAGTGACCCCAGGATTCAAAGAACGTTTATTTTTTTGCCTCTAGAGGCACATCCCTACCAGATATTGATCATCTCAGTTACCCAGCAGTCAGCCTAGATTCACACTTACCCTGTATGCAGACTGGAACAGGAGGATCCCAGATTCTATCATCTTGGCACTGAATCTGACGGCTGCCATTCAGGGTGTAGCCAGGATCACATTCAAACCTAACCATATCCCTGGTTCTGTAGACAGGACCACGTCCAGCTACTTTTCTTCCATGTTGAATTTCTGGGGCGATGCAGAGAACCTCTGAAATTGAAAAGGTGCAGGAGGCGTCAGAATGCACCAGCAAGTGGTGCTGTTCAGTGGGTGCTTGGCACCTGTGCTCTGGACTGGATGGGGAGAGTTTATGGTGTTGCTTTTAACCTCTATAATGCAGTGTCATAAACATTCAGCTAAGGGTAGCATAAACTCCCTCTTTACCCTGTAAAGGGTTAATTCCTCTTTTACCTGTAAAGGGTTAAGAAGCTCAGATAACCTGGTTGGCACCTGACTAAAGGACCAATAAGGGGAGAAGATACTTTCAAATCTGTGGGGTAAGGTTTTTGTTTGTGTCTTCTGTTTTGTTCTCTCGAAGTCAGCAAAGGAACCAGGGCAGGGTAAATACATCTCCCTAAACCATATCTGGACCAAAACGTCTAGTATTGCAGAAATAGTAAGTAATAGCAAAGAAATGCATTAGATTATCTTTTGTTTTAGCTTGTGAATTTTCCCTGTGCTAAGAGGGAGGTTTATCCCTGTTTTTGTAACTTTAAAGTTTTGCCTAGAGCGGAAATCTTCTGTGTTTGGAATCTTTTTGTTACCCTGTAATGTTATCTTCCATCCTGATTTTACAGAGGTGATTCTTTTATCTTTTTTTTTTAAATAAACTTCTTTTAAGAACCTGATTGTTTTTCAGTGTCCTAAAGACCCAGGGAGTTCGATCTGTGCTCACTTTGTAACCAAATTGTTAGGATATTATTCTCAAGCCTCCCCAGGAAAGGGGGCGTAGGCGTTTGGGGGGATATTTTGACAGGAGGTAGGGCTCCAAGTGGCCCTCCCTGAATGTTTATTTAAATCACTTGGTGGTGGCAGCGATCAAGGACAAGGTGGAATTTGTGCCTTGGGAAAGTTTTAACCTAAGTTGGTAAAAATAAGCTTAGGGGGGTTTTCATGTGGGTCCCCACATCTGTACCCCAGAGTTCAGAGTGGGGAAGGAACCCTGACATGGGGATACATGTAGTTGTCACGGAGTATTGGGGGACTCAGGGCCCTGCACCTCCGGCTTCCTGCGATTCACCATGACTCTCAGCCAGCCAGTAAAGCAGAAGGTTTATTTGGATGACAGGAATACAGTCCAAGACAGGTCTTGCAGGCACAGACAACAGGGCCCCCCTCAGTTAGGTCCAGCTTGGGGTCCCAGGGCACGCCAGCCCACCCCCCTTTGGGGGGTCAGAGCCATCTCTGCCTTCCAGCCATCTCTCCAGCCTGCTTCCAGCCCTCTGCTTTCAGCGACCCCTCCCACAGCCTTTGTTCAGTTTCCCGGGCCCCCGGAGTCACCTGGCCTTCAACCCCTTCCTGGGTTCTCATGTTACAAGCTCAGGTATGTTCCCTGGGGCAGACTCCCATCCCCCGATGCAGACCATCCTAGTCACACTTCCCTGTCAGCATTCACACACCCCAGCAAGAACAGGCCCAGTTCGTCACAGGGGGGTTTTCATGTGGGTCCCCACATCTGTACCCCAGAGTTCAGAGTGGGGAAGGAACCCTGACATGGGGATACATGTGGATGCAAAGCCACTGAAGTTAAAGGAGCTCTTCTTGCCAGCAGTGACTTTGATCTGTGTGTTTGACTGGAGGTTTAGTCCATAGCTATGAAATTTGCTGAATTGGTGGCTGTCTGAAAGTTCTCACGGTCTCAGTTTAAATCCTTGTGTGTGTCTGACACACCAAGCGAGGCAAAGGGAAGCCACAAACAGAACAGAAACGCATCTTCACACTGAGGGAGGAGACAGGTCCAAGCTCCAGATAATGTACGGTGAAGTCATGCCTCCCCAAAAAGGGAGGAGCCAGAATCACAACAGTAATGTACAGACACTCATCACCCAGAAAAAAATATCAGTCTCCTTTAAAGCATCTCAAGTTGGGCAACCAAAAATCACTGGACAATTTAGGCTCACTATTCAGTGTGTTACATTGAAGTCCTAACCGCCTATTACTTTTCTGACTCTTTTACTGATTTGTAACAATCTCATCCCCACCCTATTACAGAAAAGAGCTTGACTGAAAGATCAGTGTGATGGGGGAAAACAAAAAATGGTTCCATGATTATTCCACATACAGGAACTAGAGGGTCATATCCCATATGCAAAGGAAGAGTGAAAAGCCTGTGTAGTTACTGAAAGGACTGCTCAAAATTGATAAAAATAGTGAAATTCAGCTAGAAGTTCTTGCAAAAGCTGTGGTGGACCAAGAAGTTACTGAATATCATCTTCTAAATCACTTCCAGTTCCCATTTCAAGATGGGACAGACACGAGGATCCTGAGCAGAGGAAGATAAAAGTGCTCTGCTTTTAGCTTTAAGTAGAGGTAAGAAATTCCCCTCAGGCAGACCCATGGATCTTGCCAACTTGGGTCACCTCTCACAGCTGGTGCAGTTTGAGGAATCATAACCCCCAACACATTGTGGGAAAGCACAAGGATTGCAGCAAACAGAAGGGACAAAGTTACTCACCTGACATCCCCACTGCTCTCAGAGCCCTGCCAGCACTGCCCCCAACCTGTTCATTTCTTATTCTCTAGGTCTGTTACTATGTATTGGGACCGTCCACCTCTCCCCTCAAACCAATCTGTGAAGTCTCTTGATTTGAGGTGAGCAGCGGGTAGGACAGATCCAGCCTGGATTAGCCAAAGCATGAGCCCTAGTGCCCTGGGCGGGGTAGCAAAAGCCCAAAACTTCAGCTCCAGGTAGGGGGCCTGTGACCTGAGCTCAGCCACCCAGGGCTGAAACCTTCGGGCTTCGGCCCCGGGCGGTGAGACTCAGAATTTGGCTTCGGCTCCAGGCAGAGGGTCTCGGACTTCGGCTTCGATCTCAGTTACTCAGGAAACAGACTTGATTCACACTTACCCTCTGTGCAGGCTGGAACAGGAGGATCCCAAGTTCCTTCATCTTGGCATTGAATCTGACGGCTGCCATTCAGGGTGTAGCCAGGATCACATTCAAACCTAACTGTGTCCCTGGGTCTATAGACAGGTCCACGTCCAGCTACTTTTCTTCCATTCTGGATTTCTGGGGCAATGCAGAGAACCTCTGAAATTGAAAAGGTGCAGAAGGAGTCAGCGTGCACTGTCAAGCTGTGCTGTTCAGTGGGCGTTTGGCACCTGTGCTGTGGACTGGCTGGGAAGAGTTTATGGTGTTGATTTTGAGCTCTAAAATGCAAACACTTTAGTGCTAGCCTGCCTAAAACCACATCCCACGGATACCATACTGCTCCTCTCGTGGTGAATAGAGGCCCCAGATGGTTCCCTCTCAGTGACAGTGAGAGCAGGGCTGGCGGGAGAGCACCCTGTGAGGGCCCCTTGTTTTAAACAGTACTGGCCTGTTGGCCTTCGGGGACACACTTTACTCTTCACTCAGTGTGTAGCAACGGTGGGCATAGCGTGTCTCTCTGTGAGTGTGAGGGGAGCGTGGAGATTAGTTGCTAGTGTTCTAATTTATGTTAAGAGTGCCCAGGGTATCAGTCAGGGTTTCAGTCTAATGTGGTGTGTATGTGTGTATAGGAGTGCAGAGTTTGCATACAGCACATTTATTTTCAAAAGCATTTATTTCTCTAATTAAATGGAGCTTTAATTCCCTGCTATTATATTTGTTGCACTGGTGACCTTGTCTTCTGAGTAAAATCCTGTGGTAGGAGCTTCTTCCTCTTAGTTCTAGGTAACAGAACATAAACGCACCTTCACACCGAGGGGGGGGAGGGCTCCACGTTCCGGATGCCGTACAATAAATAGATGCCTGCCCAGTTAGGGAGAAGCCGGGCTCACAGCTGTAATTTACGGACATTCCACTGGTGAACACTGCTGAGGCCTGGACGCTGGGCTTCCCATTGGTGATGGCTGGAGGAGAGGGACATTGCAGCACTGCAGGGAGGGAAGAGAGTCTTAACCGAAGCAGAGCTCATACAGGGTGATCTCCAGAAGGGAAAAGATCCACATGCTTGTGTTGAGTCGTGCCCAACGCAACAGCAGTGAGGCAAATACACATCGGGGGTAAAGTTACCTACCTCCATCCAGTCACATCCCACCAAATACCTATAAAGCACGATGACTCAGTCATGCTTCTTGTAACCCTCAGACGTTTTCCCAGCCACCTTAGTAAGGGTCCAAGGGCTATTTCCACTGTATATTTTGTGTTTACATTGGAAATGCTGCCACTTTGGGACTATTTCTTGGTTGGTAGGGGCCATCCGTAAGTTCCCTTAAGTTGGGAGGGGGTTAAGTCAGCAAAGCTGACCAGGACTCAGTTCTTCTTGGATCTTTTGTAGAGTGGAAAAGCCAAGGTACTATGGAGAGGAGCATGGGAAACACTGGGCTAGCTACACAGATATTTGCATTTCCCTTTTCAGATCTCAAATTAATCCCACAGTCCTTTTGACCCTGCCAGATCTTATTCATCACAATGGGATCAAAGATAACCCACCATCAAAGCCTTAGTCACACTTACTTCTTTCACAGACAGGGACAGGAGGATCCCATCTACCATCATCTTGGCACTGAGTCTCTGGGCTGCCACTCAAGGTGTAACCAGGGTCACATTCAAACACAATGATGTCTCTGGGTCTGTAGGCAGGCTGTACCCCATTTGTTCTTCCATTCTCCACTTCTGGGCTCACGCACATCACTGAAAGGGAAAGCATAACAAACTCTTTAGACTCTATGGTATGTGTGGGATGGACTGGACTGAGCCATTTCCTTTGATAAGTCTTTTACTGTACTTCAGTTTCATAACTATTTCTACACTCTGACGTCCTCTTGTCACCTGTGTCAATTCTTTCACCATGAGCATTACCCAGCTACATTCGCAGAATCATAATTCATGGTACGAGTGGATGCACAGCCACTGAAGTTAAAGGAGCTCCTCTTGCCAGCAGTGACTTTGGCCCGTGTGTCTCACTGGAAGTTTAGTCCCCAGCTGTGGAATTTGCTGCATTGGTGGCTTATCTCAAAGTTCTTGTGGTCTCAATTTAAATCCTTGTGTGTGTGTGTCTGACGCACCGAGCGAGGCAAAGGGAAGCCGCAAACAGAAGAGAAACGCACCTTCACATTGAGGGTGCAGGTTGCTCTAAGCTCCAGATGCTGTACAATGAAGTGATGCCTCCCCAAAAAGGGAGTAGACGGGGGAGAGTTCTGCTGATTTGTGTTTCCATTCACACCTTTAGGACGCTCAGTGAGACAGACCATTGCCAGATCTCTGTCTGTCAGGAGGGCAGGGCAGGATGCAGGGGATCAGCTATCACAGTGATGAGCACAGTCAAGAGATTAGGGGATGGGCGGATATTTGTATGTTCCCCATTCACAGCTGAAAAGTGACCCCAGGATTCAAAGGACGTTTATTTTTTTGCCTCCAGGCACATCCCTACCAGATGTTGATTATCTCAGTTACTCAGGAGTCAATCTAGATTCACACTTACCCTGTATGCAGACTGGAAGAGGAGGATCCCAGGTTCCTTCATCTCGACACTGAATCTGACGGCTGCCATTCAGGGTGTAGCCAGGATCACATTCAAACCTAACTGTGTCCCTGGGTCTATAGACAGGTCCACGTCAGCTACTTTTCTTCCATTCTGGATTTCTGGGGTGATGCAGAGAACCTCTGAAATTGAAAAGGTGCAGAAGGAGTCAACATGCATCGGCAAGGGGTGCTGTTCAGTGGGCACTTGGCACCTGTACTCTGCACTGGCTCCCTACCAGTTTCTGGGGTAGGGGTGAAAGTAACTCACAGGACTTACCAGTACTGTCGGAGTCCTGGCGGGAGCATGGCCTCATCCGGAAGAGGCGTGGCCTCAACCAGAAGTGGCTGGGCCTCTCAAGATTTAAAGGCCCTGGGGCACCGGCTGTGGCTGGGAGCCCTTGGGGCTCAGGGGCAAATTAAAGGGCCTGGGGCTCCGGCCGCCACGGGAGCTCCGGGCCCTTTAAATCCGCATCGCAGCTCCGGCGGCCGGAGCTACAGGAGGGATTTAAAGGGCTGTGGGCTCCCCGCAGGGCCAGGCGCTCCGGGCCCTTTAAATTCTGGCCCCAGCCCAGCTGCCGGAGCTGTAGGCTCAGCAGAGTTGCCAGCTGTGTTCAGCGCAGAACCTGTACAGAAAAGAAAGTTTTATAAAATACTTGAGGTGCTCTCCCCACAACTGACTATTTAAAATAGTCCTACACCTACAGTTAAAATAGACCAAAAATCCGGCAGAGATTCCAGGCATGTAAAGACATCAACACCCACAAACAGACCGGAGTGAAATTTATCTTGCCAAGCACAGGACAAAACATATTGAATTTTAAAGAATCAAATTTACAACTGCTCATATTGTCTCCCCAAGACATTTGAAGAAAAGCCCCCAAGCATGCCAGTGAAAGCACTGTCAGGCTGAATAATTGCTAGAGTCAACCCCCTCCCAGTGTTTTACCCACTTGATTTTCTCTAATATTTCTCTCTGTTGGGTATACCGTCAAGTCTGCACAAAGCAGAAGATCCACACGCATTAGGTGCATTACCCCATCATCATTCCAAGAGCTAATTCTCTCAGCTGTAAATTATCTACTCGTGAATTCTCATCCTTGGGATAACCGTAAGGTTGGAGACTAACTGTCTTTGTCCCAAGAAAATCTACAGCTAAGAAATAGAATTTGTGCCACTGAAATGATCAGTGCTTGGACGCCATAGAGCGATAGAAGATTTTCACAGGCCACCCCCTACTGCAGTCAATATGGTTGTTATTAGTTGTGTCAAAATAGCGTGTGAGGGCTCAAGTCATGACTCACAGCCCCACTGTGCGAAACGCTGTAGAACAAAGAGGAGGTCCCTGCCCCCATTCCTCTCATTACAGCTGCCATCAATCAGCCCAGACAATAATATTCCTTACCCACGGTATTGGCCACGTCACTCTCCTTTTGAGAGGAATCAGAGGAAAGGGCCAAGGTCAGAGTGCTGTGGTAATCCTTTGGAAAGTGGAAGGGGGAGAAGGACCCACCAAAAGCCTTTGATAACAAAAAGAAATGGCGCAGGAACAATGAGAGAGGCAGGAAAACCAGGAGAGCATGGAGTGTGCAAATGAACAACGAGCTCTCTGTCAAGTTTTTAGGCAAGCACTAGGTGAGCATCGTCATATCTGAATCTTTGAATAGCAGAATTATAGAAATTAAAATGACGTTCACACTGTACATTTCATTTTTATTCAAGTGGAAATTTGAACCCCAAATTCTAGATTTTTAGCAAATCCAAGTTCTTCCAATTTACCTGAGGAAGTACCAGCTACTTCTGCTCCTTCGGGGGGGACAGTTGTGGGTTTGTCCTGGGTAATTATGACTAAGGCAAAAAGAAGAGGAAAAAGCAGTTATGAACATGACATCAGTCTCCCATCATCAGCTGGCCACTCAGTCAGGAGCTTGCCAAACTAATATTTAGGAATCTGCATCTTTAGAGACAAGACAGACTTATCCCACTTACAGAGTTGTCAATTAACTGTGGATATTCTTATTGTCCATTTTAAGTGTTTAATTCTATCACTTTGTCAACTTCAATGGCAGAGACTCCTCCTACCTGGTACAGGGAGTTATTTGTGATTCTTCCTCTGGTGCCAGACACTTATTACCAGACAGAACACACCATCAGCCATTCACCATGTCCACATACCAAACAGAAGAGACATGCTGTATTCAGGGAGCCACAGAGAAAGCTACAAACAGCACTAATGAGTATATTGGGAAAACATCTCTATCCTTGATGTGGACAAGGATTTTTGCACATAAAAATATATGGCCTCTTTTTATATATATATAATACATACATACAAAGCCCTGATACTTGACTACAGCAGGTATGTATTTTAAAATAAAAGTTACATGAGTTTGGATCTTTCCCTTGGGTGCTGTGCTGTATGTAGACTATCAGGCCCCTTCCCCATCCCCCTCCAGTAAACTGCATGAGTTAAACATCATCATTGTATGAAGCCATCAGGCATTTGGGTCAAGCTATAAGATCTACATACAATGACATTCTGGAATGGAACTTCCCTGCTTTTGGGGGAGTTAATATTAAAGTAGCGAGGTGACCAACCTGCCTAATGCCTCTGAAAAAGCCTCCATCCCAGCTGTTAGGCTGGGTAACTCAGCAAGAATAAAACCAAGTTGTTGCAGCTGCTTGAATACCAAGTACATAAATGCATTGTTAGCTAAATGCAGTAGTGTGCGTGAGCACTGCCGTCACCAAAATGAGGACTGTACAATGACCTTTATTTTCCCCTCCTAAGAACTTTATGGCTGTGGTATGAACTCACAGAAGCCTGAGCCTTCACTGCCAAGGAGCCCTCCCAGAGAGTTCTGAAAAATATGGTTTCCAAACAATCCTTTATGATGCGCTGGAGAGGTTTTAGTTGGGGGCTGAAGGTATACTATTTCCGGTATAGGGCGGAAACCTACTGACCGCTACACTTACCTACATGCCTCCAGCTTTCATCCAGGACACACCACACGATCCGTTGTCTACAGCCAAGCTCTAAGATATAACCGCATTTGCTTCAATCCCTCAGATAGAGACAAGCACCTACAAGATCTCTATCAAGCATTCTTAAAACTACAATACCCACCTGCTGAAGTGAAAAAACAGATTGACAGAGCCAGACGAGTACCCAGAAGTCACCTCCTACAAGACAGGCCCAACAAAGAAAATAACAGAACACCACTAGCTGTCACCTTCAGCCCCCAACTAAAACCTCTCCAGCGCATCATCAGAGATCTACAACCTATCCTGAAAGATGATCCTTTACTCTCACAGATCTTGGGAGACAGACCTGTCCTTGCTTACAGACAACCCCCCAACCTAAAGCAAATACTCACCAGCAACCACACATCACTGAACAAAACCACTAACCCAGGAACCTATCCTTGTAACAAACCCCGATGCCAACTCTGTCCACATATCTATTCAAGTGACATAATCATAGGACCTAATCACATCAGCCATACCATCAGGGGCTCGTTCACTCGCACATCTACCAATGTGATATATGCCATCATGTGCCAGCAATGCCCCTCTGCCATGTACATTGGCCAAACCGGACAGTCTCCACGCAAAAGAATTAATGGACACAAATCTGACATCAGGAATCATAATACTCAAAAACCAGTGGGAGAACACTTTAACCTGTCTGGTCATTCAATGTCAGACCTGCGGGTGGCTATCTTACAACAGAAAAACTTCAAAAACAGACTCCAACGAGAGACTGCTGAGCTGGAATTGATAGGCAAACTAGACACAATCAACTCAGAATTGAATAAGGACTGGGAATGGCTGAGCCATTACAAACATTGAATCTATCTCCCCTTGTAAGTATTCTCACACTTCTTATCAAACTGTTTGTACTGGGCTATCTTGATTATCACTTCAAAAGTTTTTTTTCTTCTTACTTAATTGGCCTCTCAGAGTTGGTAAGACAACTCCCACCTGTTTATGCTCTCTGTATATGTGTATATATATCTCCTCAATATTTATTCCACTCTATATGCATCCGAAGAAGTGGGCTGTAGTCCACGAAAGCTTATGCTCTAATACATTTGTTAGTCTCTAAGGTGCCACAAGTACTCCTGTTCTTTTTGCGGATATAGACTAACACGGCTGCTACTCTGAAACTTCAGTATCAATAGAGCACAAGTAAAATGGATTAAGAATTGGCTGAGAGGGTGAGGTAATATCTTTTATTGAACCAACTTCTGTTGGTGAGACACTTTCAACCTTACACAGAGCTCTTCTTCAGGTTTGGAATACATTTCCCAGACAAAGAGTGGTGCGTAAGCATGAAAGCTTGTCTCTCTCAGCAACAGAAGTTGGTCCAATAAATGATATTATCTCACCCACTTTGCTTCTGTAATATCCTGGGACTGACATTGCTACACCACCACTGCATACAAGAACTGGCTAATGGACATCTCAAAGAGCAGTCATCAGTGGGAATCATTATCAAACAAACATGTTTCTAGTAGGATTCTGCAGGGATTGGTACTAGACCTGATGCTATTCAACATTTTAATCAGTTGTCTGGAAGTATACAAAAATCACTCCTGATAAAATTCACAGAGGACACAAAGATTGGGGGAGTGATAAATGAGGACAGGGCAGTCCTACAAAGCAATCTGGATCCCCTGGGTCTGTTCAAACAAAATGCATTCTTGTATCGTATAATGGAAAATTATATATCTAGGCACAAGAAATGCAGGCCGTTCCTAGAGAACGGGGAAACTATATCCTGGGAAGCAGCAAGTCTGAAAAGGATTGAGGTGACAGCAGACAATCAACTGAACATGAGCTCCCAGTGGGATCCTAGGGCAAAAAGGGCTAATGTGATCCTTGATGTATTAACAGGGGAGCAGGAATAGGGAGGTGATAGCAATGTATACAGCACTGCTGAGACCCATACGGGAATACTGTACCCAGTTGTGGTGTCCACATTTTCAAAATGATGTTGAAAAACTGGAGATGGTGCAGAGAAGAGCCACAAAAACGTATTCATGGACCTGAGAAAATGCCGTACAGTGAGAGACTTAAAGAGCTCAGTCTGTTTAGCTTGTCAAGAGAGACTGTGAGGCAACTTGATTACAGCGACTAAGGATCTTCACAAGGAGAAGATACCAGGTACTAAAGGGCTTTTTAATCTAGCAGAGAAAAGCAGAACAAAAACCAGGAACTGGAAAGTGAAGCCAGACAAATTCAAAATGGAAATAAGGCAAAAGTGTTTAATAGTGAGGGTGACTAACCATGGGCACAAATTACCAGAGGAAATGGCAGATTCTCAGTCTCTGCAAGTCTACAAATCAGGACCGGCTGTCCTTCTAGAAGATATGCTTTAGTCAAAAACAAGTTTTTGGGCTCAGTAAAGGAATAACTTGGTGAAATGTAAGTAGCCTGTGATGTAACAATCCCTTCTAGCATTAAAGTCTATGACGCAGCAGACTAGTCACACGAGCAATATAAAGCACATTTGTGTTTGCCGGACCAGGTTCTAAGTGTCTCATCCTTTTTTGAATCCTACCATGTTCCTTGCCTCCATTTTGTGGCAGTACATTCTACAGGCTTGTTATGCATTTCGTACATGAATCCTGATTTTAGACAGTTAAGAACTGCGTGTTCCTCAGTCAAGCTCAGTGGAAGAAATTTTCTTTGCCCCTACAAGAGTTATTCGTGATGCTTTTTCCCCCGCAGTAGACTTATTCCCACGAAGAATGAACTGTGTCAAAAATTCACCATATCTCTATGGAGTTCAATATAGATATACTGTAGCCATGCAAAGATAAAAAGTGCTAACTTTATGACTGTACTGGGGAAAAAAATTCTCAATGCAGACAAGGCATGTAAAAATTGTGACCTATTTACTAAGGCCTGATCGATTCAGCAAAACAAGTCCAGCTGAAGTCACTGGGACTTAAGAAGGCACTAAGCGTTTTGCTGAATCAGGGCCTATATATAAAGTATTTTCTCAAGCCAGCAGGCCAGAGTACGTGAGTCTAAGGCTATTCAAGAAAGTCCCATCAGTATTCAATACGACAAATTAAATCATAATTTAAAAACATATGCACAAGGAGGCAGAGTTAAGGTTCATCAGTATCCAATTGTATATCTCTTTACTAGTTACTGTAGTATTGCATTGACTAGGGACTTCTGCATAGTATATAGCATATATAGTCTTGAGATGAGGAAACTTGCAAAAATGAAGCCAAGAGAAGTATTAGCTAAGTTTTGTTACGAATTAGTATTTTGACCTAGTTTGTAACACATTATTGAATACTGGGGCTACTTTTAGTACAGTGAATTCAGTATGGCTAAATTCTACAATTCATTATCAGGGATAGAGCAACTACAGTTTTTCAAAAAAGACAGACACTTACCACAAAGTGTTTCACTTTATTGCAGTACTTTTGATGCTCCCTATACTATCAACAGGAAATACTATGAACACGATTAATTTAACCACACCAAGCTGTAGTTCTCCAGTGTTCTGTGGCACCCACTTTAATGAAGTTAAAAGATGTGAGATGGTAAGAACCAAGATCATTAGGGAAACTGAAGAGGGTTAAAGCTTAGATGTCTTTTATTTTATAACTCCATTTAAAGCTGACCAGCATAGGTAGAGTATCAAATTCCAGTAACTTCACTGGTGTGCACTGAACGCCTCCCAGTCACAGGACCATTATGTGGACAATAGGGTTTCTGGTAGAGAAGAACGGCACTCTTCTTAAGTTTAGATCTACTACTACATAACAAGATGTTAATGTTCTAGAAAGGCAGGTATTCAGCACGCGGCCTAAAAACCAGGAAGAAATGTGGTAAACCAATTTCTCAATAGGATTAAGAGGAGAGTATTCAGCACAGAAGGCTGAAGTTACTGGAATTTTGTATTTTAGCTGCTCTTAAAGCAGCCTACAAAGACAGGGAAGCATTCTGCCTTTTTTTTTTCCTTTTTCCTTTTTTTAAATACACAGTCAACTACAAATATAACAAAGAACTGTCCAAAATGTATTTAGAAAGTGTTTATGGATACCAGTGTTGAACTGTGAACCACTTACCCAATAGAAGAGAGATTCCTAATTGCATCAAGATGGCTTGCACATCAATTGAAATGGAAAAGCAACAAAGACACTCACCTACACAAAACTCAGGGTCTACTGACCATGTTGAATTTTCAAGACATGTAACAAAAGGAGACTTTCCACAGCCCAACATGTATCCTGGGCGACAGGAGTATTTCAGTTTGGTCCCAACAGGATAGGAATTGTTCACTGCCCCAGGCAGCTCAGCAAAACTCAACCTTGGAGGTGAATCACAAGTGCCTAGCAATAGAGACAGACAAGAAAGGGAAAAAGTTAACTATGAAAGATATTCAGTAGTCTGTTGTAACAGAATACTCCTTTCTGAGATGGCACAAATTATTTTATTGGCGACAATTTGGATGTACTTGTTTTCATTACAGCCTTGCAGCTAGTTTACTGAATGAGCTTGATACAGAACTGCAGTACATTAAAATTTTACATTTACCATGTATACATCACCCTGAGCATCAGGGCCGGCTCCAAGTTTTTTGCTGCTCCAAGCAAAAAAATTTTCCCGTGCCCCCCCGCCCCACCCCAACTCCGCCCCTTCCCCACCCCATTCCAACCTCTTCCCCAAATCACCGGCCTCGCCTCCTCCCCCGGGCACGCCACATTTCCCCTCCTACTCCTCTCTCCCAGGCTGGGAGGGAGGGGGGAGAAGCGGAGCGGCGGCGTGCTCGGGGGAGGAGGCGGAGGTGAGCTGGCGGGGGGGGAGCGGTTCCTCTGCCCCCCCCGGGTTACTTCCTGCGTCCCTCCCCACGCCCCCCACCGCGGCAGCTCACCTATGCTCCGCCTGCTCCCCTGATCAAGCCGCCGCCGCTCGGCTTCTCCCCGCTCCCTCTCAGGCTTGCCGCAAAACAGCTGATTCACACGGCAGGCCTGGGAGGGAGTGGGGAGAAGCCGAGCGGCGGCGCACTCGGGGGAGCAGGTAGCAGTGGAGCGGAAGTGAGCTGGGGGGGAGGGGCAGAGTAGTGGTTCCTCTGCGCGTCCGTCCCCCCCCCGAGGGTTACTTCCTGCGGCCCTCCCTGCGCTCCCCCACTGCCGCAGCTCACCTCCGTTCAGGGCCAGCTCCCGGCACCCGAAGGGAAAAAAAAAAAAAAGGAGCCGTAGTGCCACCCCTTGGGGAGTGCCGCCCCAAGCACATGCTTGGAAGGCTGGTGCCTAGAGCTGGCCCTGCTGAGCATGTGTGGTAACGTAAGGCAAGTACATTGTGCAAAACAAGACATTGCTCCACCCACAGGGCTTATGATCTAATGCAGCACAGGCTCAGAGAGACTGTTTCAACCATTCATGTCACTCTGTAAGACGACGACGCACAGGGCAAAGGAGACCAAGATAGCAATCTATAGAAGAGTACATGAAACATGTATGGGTTTAGAAACACATGAAAACAGCTGGTGGAAAGCTCTCTCTGACAGCTGACTTTCATATTTCTCATGCGATGCATCGACACTGTATGACAGGCATGAGGACAAGTGCCAACGAGAAGCAAAGTCGGGAAAGTAACTGAAATACTTCCCAATGTTCTGTATTGTATTTTCGAAGGGGCAACTGATCCTGGATGCTAATACCTTAACTGTATCACTGAATTTATTAACCTTAATTTGGGATACTGCAATTTATGTACTATATGTACCTTATGACTTTCAAACCAAATTTTGTACTTTTGGATAATTTAAGCGATATACCCAGATGTACAGACACTCTTTTCTTAAAATGATCTAATACACAGGTTAACATTAGCTTTAATAAAATTTGTTAAATCCATTTCTGTACAGTTACAAACCTAAGGCTATAACTGGAGAACTTGCTCATTTTATAATCTTCAGGAGTCCTACACCCCAAACCTTGTTTTACCGAAACTGGTCAGCTACAGCAGCTGCACCTTTACCTGCTATTTTAAGTGGCTTTTTCTTTCCCCTAGCCTACCTCCAACTATGGGCAGGAGAGACATCCCCCATCTCACAGCAGCAGGCACTGGGTAGTAACGCTATCTCACTATACGGGACAGAGTTTAGCCTCCAAGGCAGAAGCCGCGCCAACAACCCTTCTCCCAGGCAGAAGCGCTTCTGGGTCTCAAGGCTAGCAGAGGTGCGGTGCCATATCAGCCAGCCAGCCCCAGGTACTGGGGTGGGGCAGTGGGTATCTGTCACTGTCATGCGGCATGGGCATGCCTCTCCCTGCTCACCCCCTTCTGGCTCCCCCATGCCTCAGGTCTCCGCGGGCTGAGTCTGATGCAACAAGGACAGAGGGGCTGGATGGGGGTGGTGGCCTTGGGTTGGGCGGGGCCAAGCCCCCGTGTGGGCAGAGCCAAAGTGATTTTTTTATTTAAGGTGGCTTTTTTGGATAAAATGCTTTTTGAGGAAAACACCTTGTGAAAGACAGTTTTAATTAAGATACATTATAGCTCAAAGATCTCTCATCATGGAATAGGGATTATGAATTCTAATTCTATAGTATGAGACAATATATTCATGTAATGTTTAAGAAAAGTTTTGTAAAAGAGTTGCAATCGTTCATGGATTAGGGACCCAATCTTATGAGGTTCCAGGGGGTTCTGTATAAATTATTTTGGTTATTTTGGTGGTTCCTGCGCTTATTGGCGGAGTTTCTTGCCGCAGAGATTCACCATGTGGGTTGGGGAACAGCCCAGAGACCTTCCCCTCTGGAAGAACCCACAGTCCAGGTCAATTGGGAGGTTTGGGGGGAACCTGGGCCCACCCTCTACTCCGGGTTCCATCCCAGGGCCCTGTGGACTGCAGCTGTCTAGAGTGCCTCCTGTAACAGCTGCATGACAGCTACAACTCCCTGGGCTACTTCCCCATGGTCTCCTCCAAACACCTTCCTTATTCTCACCACAGGACATTCCTCCTGGTGTCTGATAACACTGGTCTACAATTTTTGAGAAGTCGTCTGCTTCAGAGATAAAATGTGCTATATATTATGTATTTTGATGTGCTGAATTCAAATATGACAATTAAAACAACGGATTGGCTACTGTTTCTAAGATATTTAAGTTTTTACATTTTATGTCTATGTATATTGTGTAGATAGTAGAGTTTTAATCATAAATTGTAAACCTAGGTCTTTTCATGTGTTTATGGTTGCTTTACATGATAATATTTCACCTGTCCTGTTTATGTAACATTTTAAAAATCAGCAAAAGGGTTATATAAATAAAATTTATTATGAAAGAAAAGGCAAAAAACTATTATGTACATAGTTCAGTCCTATTCAGTGTCTACTTGGCGCTTCTTGGCTTGTCTCTTGTATTCATTAAATGGAGCATCTCTTGTCACTGTCCAGCAATAGTCTGCAAGCATTGATGGGCTCCATTTGCCCTGATAGCGTTTCTCCATTGTTGCAAAGTCCTGGTGAAATCGCTCGCCGTGCTCATCGCTCACTGCTCCGCAGTTCGGTGGAAAAAAATCTAGATGAGAGTGCAAAAAATGTATCTTTAGTGACATGTTGCAACCAAGGCTTTTGTATGCCTTGAGGAGGTTTTCCACCAACAACCTGTAGTTGTCTGCCTTGTTGTTTCCGAGAAAATTTATTGCCACTAACTGGAAGGCTTTCCATGCCGTCTTTTCCTTGCCACGCAATGCATGGTCAAATGCATCATCTCGAAGAAGTTCACGAATCTGAGGACCAACAAAGCCACCTTCCTTTATCTTAGCTTCACTTAACCTTGGACATTTTCCACGGAGGTACTTGAAAGCTGCTTGTGTTTTGTCAATGGCCTTGACAAAGTTCTTCATCAGACCCAGCTTGATGTGTAAGGGTGGTAACAAAATCTTCCTTGATTCAACAAGTGGTGGATGCTGAACACTTTTCCTCCCAGGCTCCAATGACTGTCGGAGTGGCCAATCTTTCTTGATGTAGTGGGAATCTCTTGCACGACTATCCCATTCACAGAGAAAACAGCAGTACTTTGTGTATCCAGTCTGCAGACCAAGCAAGAGAGCAACAACCTTCAAATCGCCACAAAGCTGCCACTGATGTTGGTCATAGTTTATGCACCTCAAAAGTTGTTTCATGTTGTCATAGGTTTCCTTCATATGGACTGCATGACCAACTGGAATTGATGGCAAAACATTGCCATTATGCAGTAAAACAGCTTTAAGACTCGTCTTTGATGAATCAGTGAACAGTCTCCACTCATCTGGATCATGAACGATGTTGAGGGCTGCCATCACACCATTGATGTTTTTGCAGACTACAAGATCACCTTCCATGAAGAAGAATGGGACAAGATCCTTTTGACGGTCATGGAACATGGAAACCCTAACATCACCTGCCAGGAGATTCCACTGCTGTAGTCTGGAGCCCAACAGCTCTGCCTTACTCTTGGGTAGTTCCAAATCCCTGACAAGGTCATTCAGTTCACCTTGTGTTAGGAGGTGTGGTTCAGAGGAGGAGGATGGGAGAAAATGTGGGTCCTGTGATATTGATGGTTCAGGACCAGATGTTTCATCCTCTTCCTCGTCTGACTCAAGTGAGAATGATTCTGGTGCATCAGGAACCGGCAGTCCTTCTCCGTGGGGTACTGGGCGTATAGATGATGGAATGTTTGGATAATGCACAGTCCACTCTTTGACACACCTTTCCCAACTGGAGGCACCATGCAGAAATAACCATTGCTGGTATGATCTGTTGGCTCTCTCCAAATCATTGGCACTGCAAAAGGCATAGATTTCCTTTTCCTGTTCAACCACTGGTGAAGATTTGTTGCACAAGTGTTGCAGCATATGTGTGGGGCCCACCTCGTGTCCTGATCTCCAGTTTTGCAGCCAAAATAAAGGTGATAGGCTTTCTTAACCATAGTGGTTATACTGCGCTTTTGTGATGCAAAAGTCACTTCACCACAAACATAGCAGAAGTTATCTACACTGTTCACACAAGTACGAGGCATCTCTGCTCACTTTGGCTAAACAGAAATGTGTCCCTTTGCAAAATCAAACACTGACACATAAGAGAGCACGACAATGTATGATTTCTAGAGCTGATATAGGGCAATTTTTTCAGCAGAGTGATGTAAGCTTCGTTATGATTGCATCATCCAGGACTTCTAGGAATAACATGATGCAATTCATATCATGTATGACGCAATACCAGCTTCAGATTGCATCATTCATTGTTTTGCCTAAAAAGCAAGTACTGTCCAAACCCAGTCATAGATTTATTCATAGATCCAGTTAAAGATGTATTTTAGACATTTCTGGTTTAAATTGAGATCCCTTCCCTTTATAACTCACTTATCCTCTGCCATTCCCAAGTCAAGGGTCGTATATACTGACCCAATAGCATATCTTGAAAACTAGAGCCAATCAACAATTTTAAGCATCATTTTCGTTCTCAGTGACCCAGAATTAGTAAAGTGTGACTACATTTATTTCAGAAGCATTTTGGCTGTAGAGCAGTGTAATGCTTGTGCTCCTCAGTCCTCCAGCAGCACACCCTCTCAGCTCCTAGCGCCTCTTGCTCCCAGCTCCTCACACTCGCACCACAAACTGAAGTGAGCTCCTTTTAAAACCCAGGTGCCTTGATTAGCCTGCCTTAATTGATTCTAGCAGCTTCTTCTTAATTGGCTCCAGGTGTCCTAATTAGCCTGCCTGCCTTAACTGGTTCTAGCAGATTCCTGATTACTCCAAAGCAGCCCCTTCTCTGGTCACTCAGGGAACAGAAAACTACTCATCCAGTGACCAGTATATTTGCCCTCTACCAGGCTCCTGTACCCCACTGGTCTGGGTCTGTCACAGTGGATAAAAATCTATGCTTTTTTAAAAAGAAACAGATTTTTTAATTTAAGTTGGCTTTTTTCGATAAAATGCTTTTAGAGGAAAAACCCTTGTGAAAAACAAAGATACATTATAGCTCAAAGATCTCTCATCATGGAATAGGGATTATAAATTCTAATTCTATAGTATGAGACAATATATTCATGTAATGTTTAAGAAAAGTTTTGTAAAAGTTGCCATAGTTCATGGATTAGGGACCCAATCTTATGAGGTTCCAGGGGGTTCTGTATAAATTATTTAGGTTAATCTTTCTATCTACCCAATGGGACTCAGTGCTCAGTCTAGAAGATACCACCAGAGATGCTTAGTTTTGCAGTTCTCAAACTGTGGATTTGTGTCTCCAGAGATAACATGTTTGTTAACAGCAAAAATGTTTTTAAATAAAATAAATAAATAATATTGAGAGGTGAGAAATAACAGACCTCAACTCTATTGTCCCTCTGCAAATTTGTGTACACAGAGTCAATCCCTTACCCCTCTCTAGAAGTGCAAAATTTCAAAAAGTTCAATTAATAGAAGATTGTTGAGGGTAGAATAGATCTGGACAAGTTGAAGTCTGGAGATAAATATGAGAACGGAGGGACAGGCAGTAGAAAGAAAAGCGAAACTGTTTGAGCAGCGTATTTCAAAAGTCTTGAGGTCTTTCTGAGTGTAGCCTCCCTTGATTTGAGATCTACCATACCAGTCACTCACGAGAACGGAAAAACCTATAATGGCAGCAGGCCGTAAAAGAGACCCAGTTTGGGAATATTTTAATGAAATTCCTCTACTTGTGGGTAAGACAGGTATGCATGCAAAATGCAAAGAGTGCAACCAAGAAATGCAAGGCCTGGTTGCCCAAATGAAACATCATGAGAAGCGTTCCTTCTCAGGAGGAAGCTGCGTTCAAGATGATGAAAGGAACATGTCTGAACATGCAGGATCTTCAGACTGGTAAATTTTTTTATTTCATACTTCTTTCCTGAGGACCGACGAGCCGGGCCGAGCCCCTGCGCCCAGCAGCCAGTGGGGCGGTGCTGCCTCGGGCGGGGCTCGCTGCCCCCCGCTCCGCACCCCGCGCAGCCAGTGCGGGGCAGCATTAGGTCCCCGCCCGCCAGCCCCGCGCAGCCCTGGGCACCGCCCGCTGCTGGGGCCACCGCGACTCACCACGAGCCCCGGGCAGGGGCAGCAGCAGCGTCAGGCGCCCCCAGGCGCCGGGCAGGCAGCGCAGAGCCGAGACCATGGTGGGGCCCTGGCCCTGGGCGAAGGGGACTCATCTATGCAGAACCTTGTGGCCCCAGGACTCGTCGTGACTCCCTGCCAGGCTGGGGGCAGGGGCTTCTACCCCGTATCCCAGCCCTGTAGCCGCTGCTCTCCCCCTTTAAGGAGAGAGCAGGGCTGGTGAGATGAGAGGGGGCCAATATTAACTAGAGCCAGGGCTGGTGCAAGGAAGTTTCACGCCTTAGGTGAAACTTCCACCTTGCCTCCCCCAGTCCTGCGGCAGCTCCCTGCCCCCCCTCCTCCTGAGGCGCCCCCGCCCTGAGGCACCCCCCTCCCCCGCCCTGAGGCACCCCCCCGCGGCAGCCGCCCACCCCCTGGCCCAGGGATCCATGCGGCAGCTCTGACCCGGGGGAACCCCTGGGCTGCCGGCGGCGCACTGACCCGGGAAACCCCTGGGCTGCCTGCCAGTGGCTCAGACTCCCTCTCCCTCCCAGTGCAGCGGCCGCTGTAAAAAAAAAAAATTGGGGGTGCCGCTTTTTGGCACCCCCAAATCTTGGCACCCTAGGCAACCGCCTAGTTGGCCTACATGTTAGCACCAGCCCTGACTAGAGCTGGCTGATTTTCCCGCCCTCCAAACTAAAAACAACCCAGAATCTTCCCCATTGCGTCAAACATTTTGAAACGCTTGTTTTCACTCCACCCTCCCACTCTCCCGCAACTCACATTTTACTTGTTCCCCACTGGGAAAAATGGGGGGAGGTAAAAAAAAGAGACTATATGCCACTTTCATTTTTTAAACCTAATTTAAAAAAATCCCACTTTTCCAATTGAAAAGAGGGTGAAATGGAGTAAAAATGCGTGAGAAAATGTGTTTTGTTTGACTTCCACTCCCTCCTCCCCTTTTTCTACTAGAATAAAGGGGGAAACCAAGTAACTGACATGTTTTGTTTTTTTCAGAAAAACAAAGTTTCCACAAAATCTTTGTTTTATTCAAAACCAAGTTTTCAGCTAAAACTTCTAATGAAAACTTTCCACCCAGTTCTACGATCACCATCAAGTAGGTGGGTTGAATGCCAGTTGGCTCAAGATGAACAGGCTATGGAACCCTGTTGTGTCCACGAGCCACACCTCCCAGCTAATGATGAGGAAGGCTGCAACCTACTCCATTTTATAGAGCGCCCCTGCATCCAGCAGTGCAAAAAGGCCACCTTAATTGGGTAGCTGAGGATTTCCCTGGTGCAGGGAAATCTCTGGGTTGTTTAATGTTAATGTAAATGCTTCTGCCTGGCCCTGTTGGGAGAAGAGGGGGCATGGTCAGAGCACACAGCAGTCTGGCAATCCCTGGCTCTCATGAAAACTCTGGAGGACCATTACTGCTGATGCAAGATAGAACAGCCCCAGAGCTCTTAGGGGAATAGATCTGTGCATGAGGCTTTGGGTAAGTTGCCAACACAGCACTTCAGATGGAAAAATATTCTGCAATGCTGATTTTAGTCAGATACTAAATAAGACCAAATTGGTTTTTTTCCACTTCCATTTTTTTCCACTGCTGCTATCTGGAACTGTTGCAAACAAGCTGAAATGTAAAACGTTGTTTTATTCCAAAGGGAAAGGACGCTTCATTTGCTTAAGCACTTTAGACATTTAAAAAGACCAAACACACAGTGAAGGTTTTATTTTTACTTTGCCACACACACAAAAAAGTTTCCAGGCCACTGCATAGCAGAACCGTTTTCTCTGTTGAATTCATGATGGTCTTGCTTTGAATGAATATTATATTTAAGACAACACAAAACTACTGTAGTGGTGTCTTTTTTACTCTGCATAGGACAGAGCTTTGGTATTGTTGACATTTTTAGTCTGCAAAGCTCTGGGAAAAGATCAGGTGCAGAGTAGGCATACTGGCCTTCCTCCCCCTTAATCTACTGAAAATACTCTCATGTATTACTGCCAGATTTTCAAACAGAAAAAAGGGCAGTATGCCACATTATATATCAAAAGTGTCGATGTCGGTTATGATCCTGAAAGCTGTTGAGAATCTCATTTTCCACTGAAAGTTGTACAAGTTGTTGGTATTCAGCAGATGCAGGTCAGGTTCATAGTATCCAACTGTGGTACTTAAGTAAGCAAAACTTCTCTTGACTACAATGGTGATAGGACAATTAGAACTTCAAAATAATTCTGGATTTGTACAACTTCTGTAGAGTCGTGCTTGTCAAAATTTCATGAACTCCCCATTTCAATAATCAAAAATTCTGTGAAACTCCATGCTTCAAGGAAATCAGATTGAGCCCAAGCATGACTTTTCTGAAGGGAATGCAAAACACCGACTTTTCCCCAAATCGGTACTCAAGATGTGAAGTAATCCCCTAAAATTGAACTGTCTGATTTAGTGACATCCCACTTAGATAAGAAATCAACTAAGTTACTCCAGGATTGAATTGAGGCTCATATGTCAAAATAGCATGCTAATTCCATTTCATATTGCTGCTTTTTATTTTTAAGTCTTCAAGGTACTGAATCTGCCCTTTACATTTCATAATTGTATATCTTCCTTGTATATCTACCTTTTTATGTTGTATATCATTCTAATATACTTAAATACAAAATGCATTGTACTTGATTTAAATATCAACTTGTATTTTAAAGCTCATTTTGTATTACTTTGAATGGGTTTTATGTTTGAATTCAAGATGGTTACTGATGATGATACAGTTTTACTATGGTTGATAGTAATTTAAAACTGTTATTTTGTAATGGATAATATTTAGATTTATCAACTCTATTCTCAACTTTAAAATAAAGCATTTAAGAAAAAGTATGGTAAATAGACGTCATTAATTCAGAATAACTGAAATAAAGTCTCTGCAAAAATCACAGCATCTGTAGAATAATAGTTTGGTTTTCATCTAAATGCAAAGCTATAATTTAATCATAGGAACCTATTGCATCATGAGTCATGAGCACAGTTTAAGAGTTTTCTAAGCAGCTACAGAAATTTCAATTGAGTTATTATGCTGCTGTTTTCAAATAAACTAATATTGTTTGTAACATAGACCAGAATTATTAAAAGCAGTCAATCTTCAGATTGTTTAATATTAAAATTTATCAAATAGGAAGTAAATATTACTTTATCTGATGTACAGAAAGAATATAATGGAGTCTGATGAAGCATCTGAGAATATCATGCAAATATATACGAAGAATTATTCACATGGGTACCCCGGTAAACGTAATTCCTCAAAATACTTCAGACTCTTCATGCTTCTGTCAAATCATTGTTTGAAGTGAGGAGCTTCAACACTATTTTATTTCTAGAACATAATACAGAGTAATTGTTTCTTCTCTCCAGAATGAGTGATGGTAGGAGACTTTACCCATGCAGACCTCCAGCTTAATTTCAGACTGCACCTCTCAACTTTTTCTAGAGAAATATGTAAGAATTACATAGTGACTCAAGACTCTGTTTTGATCGTTTCTCAGGATACATTACTGTATACTGTCATTTATTTTAATCATATTCCTCTTGATCTTTTATTCTGTTACTCCTTTTTTATATAAAATTAGTTATAAATTAATGTATCTCTTGTACCAAATGTCATTTTTTGAAATTATATAACATGGCCTGGTGTAGTGAATAGATGTATTGTAATAGTATATGTAGTATACATAATATACCTAGTACAAATTTGATTCAGATAACAGCTAGAAATTATTAGTTGATATCAGTATAACTTGGACAAGAAAATAGCCCTTTATTTAGTAAAAATCTGTAATATTTAGCTCTATTTGACATTGAGCTGCAGAAGCTAAATGGACAGATGATTCACTCAGCCAAAATTGAGCACATTCACCCTGATCCACTGCATTAGACCAGAAGTACAAAATGTAGAAATAAGAAAACAGTGGCAAAGGCTTTGGAAAGACAAAGAAAATTACCTTTCTCTTATTACTATCCATTTTCATGGTTTTCCATCCATTTTCTCTTTTCTTGGTTTGTTAAAGAAAAAACAGCCTCTACAGAGGTGAAAAAAATGTAAAATAATCTAGAGGTTTTGTGGGAGACCTATGGAATAAATATTCTATTCAGAAAACTACATTAGAAGAAATTATAAGGTTACAAACTGAAGTTCTATATCATCTTCATATCCGATCCGAACAGTGCCAAATCCAACATGTCCAGCATCTCAACTAAAATAGTCAAGATGATCATGAAGGGCAGCTGGAAGAAGCTGAATGCTGAAAGCCTGGGATGATGTTATTACGGAAAGTACTTTAAAGAATTTGCTAACTCTATAATGTTATTCTCCACTGAGTGTAAATCCTTAGATCATTAAGACAGTCCACAGCCTTGTGGCCACTTGGGCCTCCTTACTGCTTCTGGATACTGTGACAATTAGGGTCCAGACACCCCAGAGGGAAAACAGGGGCTCTGACTCCCAAATATTAAGCAATTAAATCAGCTGATTGTATACAATATTATTGTACTACAAAAGTGCATCAAGCAAGGTCTTCTCTGAAAGCTGGTGACATACTGGTCACAAATATCAATGTGTGATGCATGTATGAGTGGTGTATAAAGAGTTATGTATGTGTGCTGGAAATATGTTCCTAAACTATGTTGTGGAGAGAGTTGATAAACCAGCCTGCATTAGACAAAGGAATGTGGATGTACCTGTCTGGATCAAGCTTTGTAAGCCAGAGGACAATGAAAGTACATTTACTTATAAGGTAAACAAAGCTAACAAGCAGGAGCTTGATGAGCACATCAGTGGACAGAGTTTTCACCCCAGCCACTTCCTGGCTCTTGAACCAAAGACAATGGACTTTGGAAAATAAAAAGGGGTGCAGAAAGACAGTCTAGTTATCCATTACTTAAGGGGCATATGGAACAGCATCCTCTCAGCCTGTGAAAGTTGGGTCCTCTTGGCCTGAAGGGGGAAAAAAGTGCTGATAACTTGCTGTGAGAAACAATGAGAAACTGTTTTAGACAAATATCAGGGGGTAGCCGTGTTAGTCTGTATCTACAAAAACAACAAGGAGTCTGGTGGCACCTTAAAGACTAACAGATTTATTTGGGCATAAGCTTTCGTGAGTAAAAACCTCACTTCTTCGGATGCATCCGAAGAAGTGAGGTTTTTACTCACGAAAGCTTATGCCCAAATAAATCTGTTAGTCTTTAAGGTGCCACCAGACTCCTTGTTGTTTTAGACAAAGGTATACCTTGCTAGGATTAAGTTTTAGTCACTAGAAAAAATGTTTTGTTTGTAACCATACCAGTATCTTTTTCCTTTGCTTAGTACCACTTAAATCTCTGTTATTTATTAATAAACTTATTTTTAGTTTTATTACTATCTCAATGCTGTGTTATTACAGCAAAGTGTGAGTTTTCAGCTAACCTAACAGGCTGGTGTGTGCCCTATCTCTTTGGAGGTGGCAAACTTCATAATTTCTGCGAGAGGAACATGACACTGCATACAGACATCTCTGGAGAAACTTGGGAGCTGAGGTTCACTGTCAATTACTTGCAAGGCAAGATTCAGATTGGCAGAGTCTCAAAGAGTTTGCTGGTGAAACAGACAGATTAGTGTGGCAGGGAGTTGGCACACAGTCTAATCTCCAGAAAAGCTCTCACTTGCTGAGGCAGAAGTGTCACAGTGGGTTACAGTTTTGGGTGCTCTGAACAGAACATCACAGATAATCAAATAGTCATGGCTACTAAAGTACACCATTTTCCATCTTTCTGACAAGAAGCCTGTGCCTCCTCCTTGCAGATTTAGACTTAGTGACAGTAACTCGTTCATTTGTGATCTCCAGGCTTGATAACTGTAATTCTCTGTGCCTAGTTGTTAAACCACCAACCTAATAAAAAAGTAACTACAGTTGTTTCAGAACACAGCAGCCTAGCTGCCAGGCTGCTTAGCCACACAGGTTGCAGAGAGTACATCACCTCAGTACTTCAGTGCTGTCCACACTGGCTGCCTGATGAATACTGTGATGGATTCAAGGTTTTGGCCCTATATGGAATTGACCCATATTACCCGAAGGGCTGCTTCACACTATGAGATCATGACTTCCCAAAACTATGTTCTACTACAAATTTAATCTCATGTGTGCAGTAGACAGAACTTTCTTGGCCACTGGCCCACAAATCTAGCATTCACTCCCAGAAGATTACAGGATAATCATAAACCACAGTATCCTCAAGGCAAAATGAAAAATGTGCTGCTTTGAACAAATTTTTCCACAATAGTACCACATTAAAAATAACTAGTCTCTCTCTAATTGATTGGACAAAAGAGAGAGAGAGAGAGAGAGAGAGATAAATATCTTTATGTATACATTAAAAAGAAGAACAGGAGTACTTGTGGCACCTTAGAGACTAACAAATTTATTAGAGCATAAGCTTTTTGCGGATACAGACTAACACGGCTGTTACTCTGAAACTTATGTATACATTGTAATTCTGGGAGGTGTTCAGATATGATGATGGGGGTCCATATGCGTAGGTACATAGGTAGATATTTTCAAGTCTAGAAATGCCAAAGTTAACATTGCTTATACAACCTTAACCCTTGTGTACGTGCATTATGACAGTCTTCCATTATGTGATCACATACTACTTATCTAGAGTACCTATAACTCATTCTGTGTGAGGATGGACAGTGCTCTATGAATGAGGTAGCTTTTAATATCTGTTTTTAATCTTCATTGTTCAATTGTGGCCCTATGCCAAATACATTGGACACTATGCAAGTCTCAAACAGAATGAGGTAGGGTTCCTCCTTCCTGACACAGTCATTGCATACCAGTCAAATTCTATGGTGAAGGAGGCACTACACCTCCAGAAACTTACCTCATTTACTACAGAATCCGGCCTTATTCAGGATCTTACCTGTATACTGCAAGAGGCAGCAGTCAATAATCATACATGAAGTTGGGCATCTCTTCCATGATTAAATAATGTACGGTAGAAACTTTTGCCACTAGCCTTGCATTAAGTAGTATGAAACAAAGAGCAGAGAGCCTGAAACCTAATGCCTTGAGCTCTCAAGATGAAACTTCCAGAGAGACAGATGGAATTGATAACTTGTTTTACTAAAGCCCTATGTCTGAAGACTCTTCCCCCTTGCCTATTCCATATTATCATAATTTTTATCTTATTTATTATTTGTATGATGCCAACAAGATGCCTGGAGGTTTATAAGCATGTACAAAGGCAAGTTTCCTGCCCCAAAAAGATTATGATCCATACTGACAACATACAGACACAGGAGGAGAGAACAGGAGTTGACAAAAGAACAGTGATTGGCTGGTGAAGTTTTAGTAGACAGCACAGGAATCAGACAGCTAAAGGCCCAGAAACAATTATCTCATCCTCCTTTCACATCCCCAACTCACCACTGCATTGCTGAGTCTTCTCAACCATTGAAAAGATAGAGCTGTCACAGCTGGGTTCTCAAGGAAGCACCTCTAGGACAAAGCACTAGATCCAGAAGGCTTTACAGAACATGTAAACACTCCACATCAAAAGGCCCCCAATCAGATGAGAGAAAAACTTCAATCCCACCTCCATGTACATAGGAACTATACCCCCTTCTGTCAGTGATCCAGCCGCCAAGACTAGGTAAGGGGAAAGGTCTGCCCAAGGGATAGTGTTCAACCCCTTTGGTTCTCCTGCCATTCAGTACAGATTAACTTTAAAATCCAGAAAATCCTCCGCCACATACAAATACCCTTAAAATAAGAAGAAACAACAAACACCATTGTACTTATAATGGAGAACATATACACACAATCAAACCGGATCCAACTGATAATACCCAATAAACCATCCTCATCCCACCCATCCCACCTCAACAAACCACTCCATTCATAATAACAACTTTTACCCCCTCCCCCTCGCCGCAACTTTATCCCTGTTTTCAACTCACAAATTACCTTATACCTCACATCCCTTCTAGGAAATGCATCATCATGTACACCAAACTCAAAAAGAAGAACAGGAGTACTTGTGGCACCTTAGAGACTAACAAATTTATTAGAGCATAAGCTTTCATGGACTACAGCCCACTTCTTCGGATGCATATAGAATGGAACATATATTGAGGAGATATATATAAACACATACAGAGAGCATAAACAGGTGGGAGTTGTCTTACCAACTCTGAGAGGCCAATTAATTAAGAGAAAAAAACTTTTGAAGTGATAATCAAGCTAGCCCAGTACAGACAGTTAAGGAGTGTGAGAATACTTACAAGGGGAGATAGATTCAATGTTTGTAATGGCTCAGCCATTCCCAGTCCTTATTCAAACCGGAGTTGATTGTGTCTAGTTTGCCTATCAATTCCAGCTCAGCAGTCTCTCGTTGGAGTCTGTTTTTGAAGTTTTTCTGTTGTAAGATAGCCACCCGCAGGTCTGTCACTGAATGACCAGACAGGTTAAAGTGTTCTCCCACTGGTTTTTGAGTATTTTGATTCCTGATGTCAGATTTGTGTCCATTAATTCTTTTGCATAGAGACTGTCCGGTTTGGCCAATGTACATGGCAGAGGGGCATTGCTGGCACATGATGGCATATATCACATTGGTAGATGTGCAGGTGAACGAGCCCCTGATGGTATGGCTGATGTGATTAGGTCCTATGATGATGTCACTTGAATAGATATGTGGACAGAGTTGGCATCGGGGTTTGTTACAAGGATAGGTTCCTGGGTTAGTGGTTTTGTTCAGTGATGTGTGGTTGCTGGTGAGTATTTGCTTTAGGTTGGGGGGTTGTCTGTAAGCGAGGACAGGTCTGTCTCCCAAGATTATCACTTCAAAAGTTTTTTTCTCTTAATTAATTGGCCTCTCAGAGTTGGTAAGACAACTCCCACCTGTTTATGCTCTCTGTATGTGTGTATATATATCTCCTCAATATATGTTCCATTCTATATGCATCCGAAGAAGTGGGCTGTAGTCCATGAAAGCTTATGCTCTAATAAATTTGTTAGTCTCTAAGGTGCCACAAGTACTCCTGTTCTTCTTTTTGCGGATACAGACTAACACGGCTGCTACTCTGAATACACCAAACTCAATAATTCAGGCACCCTCAAACAGATTCTTAAATCATTCTAACATTTTGTGTCCTTTTTTGACTACCACTATGCAGATACATTCATTGAGCTGTCCACAATGACTGCCCCTCTCATCTGCTCCTCTTTTCCCTGAGTTGTTGCCATTAATTTACAACCCAGCAATATCTATGAGTCGTTCAAATGGCTCCTTTCAATGTGCCCCGCCTTGCACTTATTCAACATGACTTTCATGTATTATCAAGTTGCCCGTCACCAAGTCATCCTTCAGGCTCAAACAACAGCTACAGAGCAGCTCTGTAGCCTGTGGGAGGAGAATTTCTCCTCGCAGAGTTCTTCAGTGCCTATTTCAGTTACTTGTGCTGGATGCTTGGAAGAAGATTTGATCTATCTTCAACACAGCACCTAGGCCTGATCCTGTGAATTAAACGGCTGATCCTCCCCTTTGTTCCAGAAATAAAATTCAGTATAATTAATTACTCTTTCAACATTTAGATAAGTATATTTTGCTGCAATCAAATCAGCCCATCTCCTCCAAGATTAAATTGTGTTTTTTTCACTTGCAGGGATTCTTTGACCACTTAGTAAAATACTGAATAAAAGGGGATTCACTGGGTGTTATGTACTTGGAGTTTCATAAAGATGTCAAAACTGTCCCTTATAGGGCTGGATATTTTATGCAGATGTCTTGCAGGTATAACTTCTAAGAACCACATTCTGATACCCTTATTCACATTAACTAGTATCTTACTCCCCAAGTAGTCCCATTGATTTTCATGGGACTACTTTTGGAATAAGAGAGTCAGCATCTGGTCCTGAATTTGGCTCCATTTCATCCATGTCTACAAAATGTTCCCAAAATGTATAAATGCCACCACCCATTGGCCCAACTCCTTCCCTTCACCCATCCTGCTGACCTGACTCCCTTTTGCCATGCCATCCCAGCTCCTGGGCCCCAATCACATTTGCAAGGTTCACTTCTATCACTTCTTCCCAACTTCTGGGCACCTCTTCTGTTTTATCCCTGACTAGCTTGCCTCCTCCTGCCATCCCTGTGACTTTATCATTAAACTTGCCAGAACTTTTCACACCAAGGCTTGATTCAACACGGTTGTTCTAGTTTTCTGATGGTGTAACTCTCTTGAAATCAAAGGCAATACACTGACAAAAACTGGAATAACAGTGGTGAACCAGGAACTAGGTCTACAAATTTTCCCTTTAATGTCATTGTAAAACTCCTAACCTGCACAAGAATCTATTAAGAGAAACACATCGCAGGATAAGGGGCAAAGTCGTATCATATTTTAGCCCCTCTCCTTAATGGTAATAGACGTTGGGGCCTAGCAAATAGGTTTGTGGTTGGAGGACAAATCAGTTATGTAGAGTGTGGGTATTTCCTTAGTACATGTTGTTTATTTTACATTATGTACAACAGTCCTTGAATACAGGTGGTCATAAATAGCCGGCTGGCAAACCTCCCTTTCAGAAATCTCAGGCCAAACACCAGAGCCAACTCTGTACAAAGAACTGATTCTAGTTAGATTAAAGCAGAAAGCAGATTCTCTTGCTGTGTGCAACAGCTCCTCACACAAGAAATTACATCACAACACTAACAACTGTACAGCAGGTATTCAAAAACTGCTCACATGATACTAAGAACAAGTTTCAGAGTAACAGCCGTGTTAGTCTGTATCCGCAAAAAGAAGAACAGGAGTACTTGTGGCACCTTAGAGACTAACAAATTTATTAGAGCATAAGCTTTCATGGACTACAGCCCACTT
Organism: Malaclemys terrapin pileata; assembly: GCF_027887155.1. Lineage (NCBI taxonomy): Eukaryota > Metazoa > Chordata > Testudines > Emydidae > Malaclemys > Malaclemys terrapin. The sequence continues at coordinate 49,009,717 of NC_071508.1, read as the reverse complement.
CTTCGGATGCATATAGAATGGAACATATAATGAGGAGATATATATACACACATACAGAGAGCATAAACAGGTGGGAGTTGTCTTACTAACTCTGAGAGGCCAATTAATTAAGAGAAAAAAAAAAAAAAAAAAAAAAAAGAGAAAAAAAGAGAAAAAGTTTTTTTTTTTTCTCTTAATTAATTGGCCTCTCAGAGTTAGTAAGACAACTCCCACCTGTTTATGCTCTCTGTATGTGTGTATATATATCTCCTCATTATATGTTCCATTCTATATGCATCCGAAGAAGTGGGCTGTAGTCCATGAAAGCTTATGCTCTAATAAATTTGTTAGTCTCTAAGGTGCCACAAGTACTCCTGTTCTTCTTTTTGATGATACTAAGAAGAATGTATAAAATTATGTGTAACAGTGCCACCTGGTGATTCCCATCATTACAATATATTCAAACCTAGTTATAGGAAATGGAGTAACAATAAATGGCTGTTCCTCAGATTGGTGAAAAATAAAGAGTGGAATATCTCAGGGTTAGTATTACAGAGTGCTAGCGAAAAACAGGCGACTCAAGCAATACAAGGAGCTGACTTTTCCTCGGGACAGAGCATTCTGTTTTTCTGCTACAAGCCCTGCTAATGTGCTAATTCAAGAAACAAGAAGCCTGAATGCACATCCCTGGCCTCCAGTACAAACCGCAGCCACTACAACAATTCACTAGACTAAGTCATGTTTTTGTTTCACAATTCTAATATTTGCCAAAGAAAAATGATTGAATTTTTTTCACTGTTCCAAAAATAGCAGCCCATTTTTCTCCTGATTTATGAAATACCGCTTATTTAAACAGTAATATGTTAAGATGCAATCTATTATAGAATACTGTAACTATATTTTTTTTTGTGAGAGATAGTTGTACAATAAATTAGAAGCATCCAACCCCTCATGTATAGAATTACAGATTTTTAGATACAGTTTTATTTCCAAACCTGTGCTGCTGGACCTAATCCAAACCCCACAGAACTCAATGGAGAGACTCCCATTGACTTAAGTGGGGTTTGGATCAGGCCCATTAGAGTGTTGTCTGATGGCAAAATTCTGCTCAGTACCAGACATAATTTTAACAGTCATTGCAAACTACATGAAGCCCTTTCCACCCAATAAATAAATAAATAAATAAATGGACGTGAGAAGATCATCCCAGTGATGATAATTTACCCAGACAAATGGCTGTTTTTTAAGCTTTTATAGAAAAGCAGGTTTAAGACTAATTTCCAGTTCTTCTGCCTGAGGAGTAAGGTTTATAATTCCTACAGAATAATAATAAATAAAATAAAGACTAATAACATTCTTGACAGGGAAAACTGAGAAAATAAGAACAGCAGTTGCAGGAATGACTGGTAAAATTATGTAATTGACACTAACCTGAAGATATAGGTTTAGACAAAATGTATAATGGGGAAATGATGGATTAAGCCTTTGAGAGTATAAAGAGGCTTTCATCTACTTCTGATTCCAACAAAGATGAGGAGATTATTTTATGACATAATTTGACAAATTGATGCAAGAATTATGCTGATAAAAGAGAATAAGAGTCACAAGTTAAAAATATCAGAGGGGTAGCCTGTCAGTCTGGATCTATAAAAGCAGAAAAGAGCTAAAAATACATTGTTCCAAATACATTTGAGAGGGACACATAGAACAAATGCAGCTAAAGATAGCAAAATTAATGCATTTTTATTATAATGCTGCTTGAATTTAGTTTTTCACACCTTTGTCCTTTTATTTTAATACACAAAGAAAACATTTTGTGTCATACAACAGCCTCAAAGTTAGAAATGAAAGTAACTGATGAAGGCTAGGCAATTTCAGTAAAAAATGCTTCATTGGAGAAGTTAAAATAAAAGGCACTTTGCAAAAATTATTTTGCTATTTCCCAGATGCTTTTACACATCTATCTAGTGTGAATTCTAAAGGTCATGCAGGTCCTGGCTGACAGAATATCCCCAGTAAATGACATGAAGTGTTGAATAAGATTTGCAAAGTTTACTCTTCACATTGATGTGCATTCATATTTAAATACTGCAAGAAATAAACTATTCCCAAACTATCCATATAAGACTGTAGAGCTGCATTTTTACATCAGGGTTCTAGTGACATGTTTAAACTAATATAGCCCTGCTTTTCCTGTCACAGGGAGAACATAATTGCAGGTAGGGGGAGACCTAGACCAAAATATGACCTTTTCCTCTATCCTGGGTTTTGCTACACTTTAGTAAAAACACTACCTGCCTTTAAACCTATGAGGGATACTGTATCTCACACTGTTCAAAACCCCCTTCCTTCCACATGTTTATTCCTATGGCACAGCATACCCTAGGAGCTGTAGAAGAGTGAGGTAGTGTCTAGTTTATCCTGTACAATAAAATTAAATTACCAGCAAATTTGTGGTAAGGTAGAAAGCTCTCAATGTAGTTTTCAGTTCTCAAAAGGAGTTTGCAGGACCACTAGTTAGAAAACTCAGTTTATGCCTTTTAAACTGAGCAAATTTGATCTGGCAATCATTGAGGGAAACAAAATTTGGAATCCCCGTTGTGTTATTTTTATCATCACTTTACTGACTATAACTATATTTAAGATAAGAAAAACCAGTAGAACCAAAATGTCCAAAAGCAAACATGTGAGATATAAAGGTAGTGGGGTGAGTTTGTGTTACTTTTTCACAAAAACTGGAGAAAAAGAATGCTTACATTTTAGATGCAAAATGTCACCAAGTTGTAGTCCAGACAAGAAATAAACAGAATATATTTCTAAAGGGCTCCCCCTTTAACACTTTAAAGTTTTAAGTAAGTAAAATAACTCAGTTTTCCTCCAGTTCCTTTTGCTCTGATGCTAGAGTAAACAGACTGATTCAAAGGAATTTTAAAGGAAACCGATAATGTCTGTCTGGACTGAAGAGAGATTCATGGGGCTCGCAGAGAAAGGTGTGGGGGGACTCTGTGTTCTTGAATGTAATAACAAATACTGTAATTGACAAGGATATGAGTCTTATTAGCCAGCATAATACAGAGCCTTTTCCATTTAGCTCTGCTTCTGTACCTGATTCTCCAAAGAGGGAGCTGTGTTCAATTTGCCCTTCCTTATTCTCAAACAACAACAAAGAACTTCTGAAGTTTCAGAGAAAGATAGAAGGCAGGCCAGGCTGTCTAGTAGAACAGATTTCAGAGTAACAGCCGTGTTAGTCTGTATCCGCAAAAAGAAGAACAGGAGTACTTGTGGCACCTTAGAGACAATAAATTTGTTAGTCTCTAAGGTGCCACAAGTACTCCTGTTCTTCTTTTTAGTAGAACAGAGCTCTTTTCACTGCTAGCCAGTGTCCAACCCAGGCGTAATGAAAGGTAATTGGCCAGGCTGTTATCTATGTGCAGCCCACATCTTGCTTCCAAATGCCTCTAATTGAATTGCTGTAATTTTTGCCCTTCCTAATGCAGTGACTTGGCGAGGGGAAATGACCCGGGGACGTGGGCGGCTCTCGATTCTCCCCTGGGAGAGAGCCGCGCCTGCAAAGTTGTGCTGCAACCCATAAATAGCAGAGGGGGAGCGGTCTTGGGCTTACAGGCACGGCAGCCCCCCCCCCCCCCCCCCCCCACACACACACACACTCCATTGCATCCCCTACTCAGTGAGCGCACCAGAGCCATGCAGTGAGGAGTCCCAGCTGTGACCATCCATTCCCCAGAGCAGCCTGCAGACAGCTCCCTGCCCCACTGCCAGCCAGGACTGAACCCGCGCAGTGAAGAACAGAGTAGCGCACCCCAACTCAAGGTACTTTCCCCTTATTTTTAGCCTCTTTGCCTTCTGGGAGGTATTTAACTTTCAGGTACATTAAATCTTAGACCCTGGACGCCTTTCCTTCTGACACCCCATATTAGTGACTGCAATGACTTGTGTGTAGAAGTGGCAAAGGGGGCAGGTATTGTAAAGACTGGTCTCCGTGCCCCACTGCAGTCAGCTTCCACCCCTGTCTCCGACTTTGGGGGTGTTCCTGCTTCCTTAGGATTTGACATTCTCTGCAGTTCCTTCCTGAAGTTTCAGATGGACAGAACTCACCCCCGGATACACAGCCTTCCTTCTCATAAGTTCCTCCTGTCTCGATGTTTCTTAAGGCATCAGGTTCCTGCGGGAACCTAAGTCGATTTAAACCCCCATACCTGGGATCCCAAACTGGAAGGCAAAGCAACTAACCCCGAGCGTTTGTGGTCTCCTTTCAGATGCAGAGGTGGACTAGTCTCCTGTTTCTATCTTTGATCTTTTGCGCCACCCTCTCAGAGACCTTTGGACTCGTTTTATCAGTAAGTATAAATTTCATTTACAGGGGCTCTATCCATTAGACATGCTCAGTGTCTCAGCTGACAACTACCAGTAAACTGACGGGCACCTGGTTAGATATAGGGCTGAGCAAAACAAAGCAAGTGCCCGAGAATATATTGGATGGTGGATGAACAATTGGGAATATTGGACATTTTAAAACTCATCTACTTATGACAAATGTGCTACAAAGTAGTTAAACAAAACAAGGGTTGTTAGTTTTATATTGTAAAGTTCAATGAATGGCCATCTTACTTAGGAAAAAAAACAAGGAATTCTTTTGTTTTACATGAAGCTTACAAAATATAAACAGCTGAGACACGACAAATTGTGTAAATCCAAACCAGTATCTACAGGGAAATATATATACTTTTCAGTAAAGCAGATTGGGAGCAGATCGCATTTATTATAACTTGTAAGGTTTAAAATTTATAATGCATTGTGTGATTTGCACTTTCGTCTATATAGGGTCAAAATCCTGGTCATGCTGAAGTCAATGGCAAAACTCCCATTGACTTCAGTGAGGCCAGGGTTTCACCCAGACTGAAATAATATTTTTTTGATGAATAAAAAATATCAGCTCATTAGGAACCCTAATGAATCTGTTTGCACAAACCAACCTTCCAGATTCATGTTTCTTTTTTTTTCAGAAAGTATTATGTAAATCATGCAATAAATAAGCTACCTGCACTTTTCCCTCTGTAAGGCAAAAGAAAAAAGGGGCTGGACTTTGAATAGTGCTGGTTACCTACTTGGGCCACGTAAGTCAAATATTTAATTTTCTATATTTTAAAATTCTATTAAAAATGGTCACTTGATGCCTATTGTCTGCCATGAGTGTTCTACCCACTAATCGGGCTATTAAAGTAATTTTTGTTTAAACCTTCTTATGTAAAACTAAAGAGTGTTATTTCAGAGAACCTTCAGTTAGTTACACATCTGAAGCCTGGGATAGAAACGAATAGAATTTAAACTTCCTCTTCAAAAGCAATGCCATGTAAAGGCACTAAATTATATGGAATTACACATTTGGGTATTCTTAGAGTGCTAATGAGTTGTAATTCTTAGGTGGCAAACATTTTATTACTCTAAAATAGTAGCTTTACCTCCAATTATACAATAATAATGATGATTAATTGTATAGAATCTAAGGGCATTTGCCTTGCAAAGTAGTTATAACATTTTATGGAATTTTGGAGGTCAATCAAGGGAGAAATACTATGGGTGAAATTGGGCCCCATTGAAATCAGTGGCAGTTTTGCCGCTGAACTCAGTGGGGCCGAGATTTCACCTAAATCTACATTAAAAATGCACAGATGCATAGTCTTCTGATACTATTCTTGGACAAAACAAACTCTCTGAGATTGTAAATAAATATCAGTAATTTACAAGAAGAAAATACTTCATTCCATTTTGTAATTAAAAACAAACACCAATGTCTGAGAGGCTGAAAACGTAAAGTTCAGGTTTCCAAAAAAGTATGGAGATGAAAAGTGAAGGTGTTCCAACTGGCTAAAAAGCCTTCCTTTAAAACTATTTGTAGCTGATTTAATAATTGTCATTTATTTTTACCCAAGGTTTTCAAGATGCTGAGAGGCATAAAACATACAAAAAGAATAACAGGAGTACTTGTGGCACCTTAGAGACTAACAATTTTATTAGAGCATAAGCTTTCGTGGGCTACAGCCCACTTCTTCGGATGCATACTCTAAGGTGCCACAAGTACTCCTGTTCTTCTTTTTGCGGATACAGACTAATACGGCTGTTACTCTGAAATAAAACATACAGACATCTATACCTATCCTTTACTACTTTTTATATTAAATATTACTGGGGGTTGCCTAATTTCACCCTCTATAGTATATGATAAACATTACAGATAATTAATACCGCTGTCCATATAAGGATCATAACTGTCTTTTTTTCCTTTATTATTCACTTTTTGTAACTGACCTTGGGATACAAATGCATGCACCTTTGATGTACACCTCTACCCCAATATAACGCTGTCCTTAGGAGCCAAAAAATCTTACCAAGTTATAGGTGAAACCGCGTTATATCAAACTTGCTTTGATCCGCCGGAGTGCACAGCCCCACCCCCCTGGAGCGCTGCTTTACCGCATTATATCCAAATTTGTGTTATATCGGGTCGCATTATATTGGGGTAGAGGTGTATTTATTGATTCTGTAAATGTTTGTAAGTATATTTGCCTTAAAGCAGCAATGCCAGAATAGACTGTGTTGATAGACAGACATACATGCCATTCTGTAATGGGGGCATATATTTGCTGAGTGCCATTTCTCTAAGACTGGATAATAGGCATCATCCTCTGTTGCAGGTCGTATTGATCAGCTTTTACTGATACAGGAAATGCCCATTGCAAGGGGGAGAGAAGAGGCACCTGGGGAATGTAAGATAGTTTTTGGAGGTTATTCATGTAAACTAACTGCAGTTTACTTTCAAACAAATTACTTGGCAACTTTTTTTTTTTTTTTTTTAAGAGGAAAGAGTAGCAAAACCACATTCCTAAATTACACATGAATGGTCCAACTCTGCATTCCCTGTACACCCAAAACTCCCACTGAATTCAGAAAGAGTTTGGGAGTGCAAGCAATATAGGAATGGGCCCTTAATGGATATAAATTAAATATACAAAATTTAAAAATGCCTTCTTTAATTCTTTAATAAGCTTATTAAAGAATGATTCCTTTGATTCACTAATTATACATCATTCCATCAACAATCCCATCATGTTCTCGGGCACAAATGAAAAGAAGGCTATAAAGAGTCACTTTTAAATCTTTTTGAGCTAGCTCAATAAAATCCATCAAAATCAACCTGGAGACTGTAAATGAAATTAACTCTTCATCTCTAATTTATTTAACAGATGCAGTAGATAATCACAGATCTTTTATTGACAAACATGGCCTAGCTGGTAAACGTGAGATACAGCCCGAAGAGGATATAAAAATAGGTAATGAAATTATGAAAGCCAAGAGTTTGTGCTTCTGTATATAGCATTTTATTTACTATGTTTGAGTTATTGTCCCCCTAAATGGAAGCTTAAGCTTGCTTGTAGGCAGGACCATGTACTTAACATACATGAGTAGTCCCATTGAAGTCAATGAGAGTATTCATATGAGAAAGGAAAGCAAAATTTGGCTCACAGACACCAGAGTTTGGAGATCATGACCTGAATTATGTGTATTCTGCCTTGTAATAGTTTAAAATGCAGAGTCATACATTCACTGGCAGGACAAAAGCTTTTGAGTTTCCTTCATTTTATCCGCATTAACATATTTGACTACAAAACCTACCTGTTCAAAACAAAGCTTTCAAGTTCTATCAGACACTTAGGAGTCCAACTGATTAGCCCAGGAGTGTGATCAGTAAGGGAAGATATTAGAGAGATCATACATTAGGGAAAGTTATAGAAACAAGAGACATCTTTTATCATACCAACACAGAACTGAAAGCTATTGTTAATGCTGTATGGAGCTGTTTTTTGATAAATGGATTTCTCATAAGAACCCCAATCTCAGGTATAATTGTATAATTTTTCCATAATTAAACAAGATAAATTGTTTCAATTAGAAGACTTAGGGCCTAATCCAAAGCTTAATGAAGTCAGTAGGAGTCTTTCCATGTAATGCAATGGGTTTTGGAACAGTCCCTTAATCCTGAGAGGTGCTGAGCATTCACAACTCTGAGCTCAATGGGAGTTGTGAGTGCTCTGTACTTCTCAGGATCAGAACCTTACAGTATATAAGGGGCTGCTAACAGGGAGTTTTGCAAGGGAGTTCTCCAGGTGAAGGAGGAGCAAATACAGGACCCTTGGGGTAAGTGACTATCTGTAGTGTGTGTTTGTTTGTGTTTGTGTTTGGGGGTTACTTGCTGTGTGCTGAGCTTGTGTTTTTCAGTCTGTTTGTTTGGTTGGTTGGTTGGTTGTTTGAAGGACCGTGTGCTGTGGCTGGCAGTTGGAAGCTGTGAGCTTCAAAGGAAGGTCTGAAGGCTCGAAGCCTCTGGTAATTGGCTGAGCCTTAATCAGCGGGTGGGGCATTCACCCAGGCCAGGGCTTTATAAAGCAGCACACAAGCAACCAGGGAGCTTTTGCGACCAGGGGCTGCTAACAGGGAGTTTCGCAAGGGAGTTTGGAAGGGAGCGCGGGTCCCTTGCCGGTTCTATCTTATACCCTTTATTCCCCTTAAACCCTATAGCCCAAACTACATTCAAAACTTCTTGCTTTAAACAACCCCTTCAGTAACTAGGAGAAAATGCAGGCAGAAGCCCAGCTGCAGAGTGGGGGCTATCCAGTTTATTGCACTGAGTGTAGCATGTATGATTACCTGCCCCGTGGGCGGGTGGCGTATGTCGGTGCAAGGAGCTCCTGGCCCTCAGAGACCTGGAGGCAAGGGTGGTGGAACTGGAGGAGCTAAGGGAGGCAGAGAGGTATGTTGAAGAGGCTTTCCGGGACACTGTAGAATTGTCCCACCTCCGGTCAGACAGCCCCTGCGCTGTTGAGGAGGATGAAAGGCCCAGGGAAGCAGAGCAGTCAACGGGAGCAGAGGGAAACCTTCCCATAGTTGGGACCCTCCTTCCAGACGGTGCTGGGGTTGCCTCTCGCACTGAGGTTACCTCTCCATGGGAGGGAACTCCAGTTGCTAGGAAAAGGCAGGTATTAGTATTGGGAGATTCGATCATTAGAAACATAGATAGCTGGGTTTGTGATGACCGGGAGAACTGTATGGTGACTTGCCTGCCAGGTGCGAAGGTTGCGGATCTCTCGAGGCATCTAGACAGACTTATGTGTAGTGCTGGGGAGGAGCCAGTGGTCGTGGTACATGTAGGTACCAATGACATAGGGAAGGGTAGGAGAGATGTCCTGGAGGCCAAATTTAGGCTGCTAGGGAAGAGACTGAAATCCAGGACCTCTATGGTGGCATTCTCAGAAATGCTCCCAGTTCCACGCGCAGGGCCAGGTAGGCAGGCAGAGCCGATGGTGTAGAGAGGAGGGGATGGTGTAGAGAGGAGGGGTTTACATTCATTAGGAACTGGGGAAACTTCTGGAATGGGGGGAGCCTATACCGGAAGGATGGGCTCCACCTAAACCAAAGTGGAACCAGACTGCTGGCACTAAACATTAAAAAGGTTGTAGAGAAGTTTTTAAACTAGGAGATGGGGGAAAGCCAACTGCTGCAGAGGAGCATATGGATCGGACAGAGACTTCTCTTAGGGGAGAGTCTAATGATAGAGAATCTCCAGGTTATAGTCAGGAGCAGAGGATGGAAGAGGATAAAGTAGGGGCCAGATCAGATGATAAACATTCACATAAAAAAGAATCTGATACATCAGAAAAGGGCAGACAAATAAACAGTGGCAAGTTTTTAAAGTGCTTGTACTCAAATGCTAGAAGTCTAAATAATAAGATGGGTGAACTAGAGTGCCTTGTGATAAAGGAGGATATTGATATAATAGGCATCACAGAAACCTGGTGGACTGAGAGCAATCAATGGGACACAGTCATTCCGGGGTACAAAATATATCGGAAGGACAGAACAGGTCGTGCGGGGGGGGGGGGGGGAGAGAGTGGCACTATATGTGAAAGAAAATGTACAATCAAATGAAGTAAAAATCTTAAGCAAATCCGCATGTTCCATAGAATCTCTATGGATAGAAATTTCATGCTCTAATAAGAATATAACATTAGGGATCTATTATCAACCACCTGACCAGGATGGTGATAGTGATGATGAAATGCTAAGGGAAATTAGAGAGGCTATCAAAATTAAGAACTCAATAATAGCGGGGGATTTCAATTATCCCCATATTGACTGGGAACATTTCACTTCAGGACGAAATGCAGAGATAAAATTTCTCGATACTTTAAATGACTGCTTCATGGAGCAGCTGGTACAGGAACCCACAAGGGGAGAGGCAACTCTAGATTTAGTCCTGAGTGGAGCACAGGAGCTGGTCCAAGAGGTAACTATAGCAGGACCGCTTGGAAATAGTGACCATAATACAATAGCATTCAACATCCCTGTGGTGGGAAGAACATCTCAACAGCCCAACACTGTGGCATTTAATTTCAAAAGGGGGAACTATGCAAAAATGAGGGGGTTAGTTAAACAGAAGTTAAAAGGTACAGTGACTAAAGTGAAATCCCTGCAAGCTGCATGGGCCCTTTTTAAAGACACCATAATAGAGGCCCAACTTCAATGTATACCCCAAATTAAGAAACACAGTAAAAGAACTAAAAAAGAGCCACTGTGGCTTAACAACCATGTAAAAGAAGCAGTGAGAGATAAAAAGACTTCCTTTAAAAAGTGGAAGTCAAATCCTAGTGAGGCAAATAGAAAGGAGCATAAACGCTGCCAAATTAAGTGCAAGAATGTAATAAGAAAAGCCAAAGAGGAGTTTGAAGAACGGCTAGCCATAAACTCCAAAGGTAATAACAAAATGTTTTTTAAGTACATCTGAAGCAGGAAGCCTGCTAAACAACCAGTGGGGCCCCTTGATGATCGAGATACAAAAGGAGCACTTAAAGACGATAAAGTCATTGCGGAGAAACTAAATTGATTCTTTGCTTCAGTCTTCACTGCTGAGGATGTTAGGGAGATTCCCAAACCTGAGCTGGCTTTTGTAGGTGACAAATCTGAGGAACAGTCACAGATTGAAGTGTCACGAGAGGAGGTTTTGGAATTAATTGATAAACTTAACATTAACAAGTCACCGGGACCAGATGGCATTCACCCAAGAGTTCTGAAAGAACTCAAAAGTGAAGTTGCGGAACTGTTAACTAAGGTTTGTAACCTGTCCTTTAAATCGGCTTCTGTACCCAATGACTGGAAGTTAGCTAATGTAACACCAATATTTAAAAAAGGCTCTAGAGGTGATCCTGGCAATTACAGACCAGTAAGTCTAACGTTTGTACTGGGCAAATTAGTTGAAACAATAGTTAAGGATAAAATTGTCCGACACATAGAAAAACATTAACTGTTGAGCAATAGTCAACATGGTTTCTGTAAAGGGAAATCGTGTCTTACTAATCTATTAGAATTCTTTGAAGGGGTCAACAAACATGTGGACAAGGGGGATCCAGTGGACATAGTGTACTTAGATTTCCAGAAAGCCTTTGACAAGGTCCCTCACCAAAGGCTCTTATGTAAATTAAGCTGCCATGGGACAAAAGGGAAGGTCCTTTCATGGATTGAGAACTGGTTAAAAGACAGGGAACAAAGGGTAGGAATTAATGGTAAATTCTCAGAATGGAGAGGGGTAACTAGTGGTGTTCCCCAAGGGTCAGTCCTCGGACCGATCCTATTCATCTTATTCATAAATGATCTGGAGAAAGGGGTAAACAGTGAGGTGGCAAAGTTTGCAGATGATACTAAACTGCTCAAGATAGTTAAGTCCAAAGCAGTCTGTGAAGAACTTCAAAAAGATCTCACAAAACTAAGTGATTGGGCAACAAAATGGCAAATGAAATTTAATGTGGATAAATGTAAAGTAATGCACATTGGAAAAAATAACTCCAACCATACATACAATATGATGGGGGCTAATTTAGCTACAACAAGTCAGGAAAAAGATCTTGGAGTCATCATGGATAGTTCTCTGAAAATGTCCACGCAGTGTGCAGAGGCGGTCAAAAAAGCAAACAGGATGTTAGGAATCATTAAAAAGGGGATAGAGAATAAGACTGAGAATATATTATTGCCTTTATATAAATCGATGGTATGCCCTCATCTCGAATACTGCGTACAGATGTGGTCTCCTCATCTCAAAAAAATATACTGGCACTAGAAAAAGTTCAGAAAAGGGCAACTAATGATGATTAAGGGTTTGGAACGGGTCCCATATGAGGAGAGATTAAAGAGGCTAGGACTCTTCAGCTTGGAAAAGAGGAGACTAAGGGGGGATATGATAGAGGTATATAAAATTGTGAGTGATGTGGAGAAAGTGGATAAGGAAAAGTTATTTACTTATTCCCATAATACAAGAACTAGGGGTCATCAAATGAAATTAATAGGCAGCAGGTTTAAAACAAATAAAAGGAAGTTCTTCTTCACGCAGCGCAGTCAACTTGTGGAACTCCTTACCTGAGGAGGTTGTGAAGGCTAGGACTATAACAGAGTTTAAAAGAGAACTGGATAAATTCATGGTGGTTAAGTCCATTAATGGCTATTAGCCAGGACGGGTAAGGAATGGTGTCCCTAGCCTCTGTCTGTCAGAGGATGGAGATGGATGGCAGGAGAGAGATCACTTGATCATTGCCTGTTAGGTTCACTCCCTCTGGGGCACCTGGCATTGGCCACTGTCGGTAGACAGGATACTGGGCTAGATGGACCTTTGGTTTGACCCCGTACGGCCTTTCTTATGTTGTTATATCGTCCCTGTTTTTATAACCCTTGTTTGTATTGTAAAATTTCTACTCTATGCTGATGGTTCAAAATTCAAAAAGGGTTGCTGTGTATATTCTTGCCTAAATGTACACCCTAAAGCATTTAATTTTATGGTTAATCTAATTCTTACGTATTGGTATGCAAAAATATTACTTTGTTCAAAATACCTTATTTTCTCTAAGCAAATATTTAGACCAATACAAAAGCCATTTCCTTTTCTTGGTATATCTGAAACTTATTTGTTGAACTAAAAAAATACTCCGATTGCATTCCTAGACAAAGGGTGAATGATGCTAGAGGCAGCTGGGGAGCATCTACAGAGGCAAACCTTTTTGTTTTTTTTTTAGTTGCCATTTATTGGGATGTTTTATTTTAAACACTTTGTATAGAGTTTCCAATATCAATTTGTAATAGTAAATATATATATATATATATATATATATATATATATATATATATATATATATATATATATATATATATATATATATATATATAAATAAAAATAAAAGGTGATGTGATCGAGTCAATGAGTTAAAGCAGGTACTCAGCTGGAGGCTATTAACAGGAACACACAATTTCTAAACATTGATAGAACAACCAACTCTCGCTTGATCGATCATAATTAAACAGAATACAGCTTAGCAGCAGGAAGCTTTTGCTTTAGAGAATTGCAGTTTCATATCTAGATCACACCTACCAGGCAACACCATGTTAAGGCAGCAAATGCTGTGAAATTCCCATCAGCATTTCCTCTGACGTCGTCCATTGGGAGAGCAGGATACACCACCCTCTCCTTTCTGGCCATACATATAGAGGCTCTGTGCTGCTACAGGATCTCTAGCCCTGCTACTTGGTAGCACAGCTGAGGCCTCCCTTAAAGGAGGGGATTCCCCATGACAGAGTCAGGTGCGTGAGTTTTTAAGTATAACCTATAGGTCCCCTCCTCAGGACCTTCTCTTGACCTACCCATTTCTTTGCCTGTTCAACCCACAGCTTGATTCCTTCTAATCTGCACAGATCTCCAGACACACAGATAGCTCTTTATGGGGTCCAGAAGACGCCTTGGGAGCTGTTGTGGCTCTTTTCTGTATTGTGAGGGAGTGATCCACACATGGCAAGAGCCCTATGTATGGATCAAAAGACATAAGCTAGTCCTCTGTTAGGGAATCTCAAATGAGATCCATTTCTCACTCCAATCCCGAGAAGGCTGATAGTTGTTCCTGTGCTCAGCATTGTACTAACAGGGGAAGATAGAGTCCTGCTCCAAGGAACTTACAATCTAACTCAAACCCTGACAGTACAATAGAGACACATCTGATAGTCAACAAAGGTCCAAAATTCAGGTAAGGTTCTTTGCTTATTACTTAGTAGTAGGAGAACATTGAATCATCTCCCATAAGTTGTACAATTCTGTTGAAGACAATTAGTTCGTTTCTGGTTATGGTTGTATGGGGGGGGGGGGGCGGGAATTAGAAATGTTGGCGCCTAGCAAAGCAGGTATAATATATTTTGCTACTCTGAAATATTGATGAAAGGGACAGTTAGTGCACTCTAATCTAGTAATACTTCTCACTGACTCACTGTATTTTCCAGCTGTGGACGTGTAGACAGTTCCTTTGTAAAATACATGATCTGGAAACTATACATTGTGGAACTGCAGATGTGGCTTCCCAATGAAGTCACCCCAAGTTGATAGTGCTCAGCACTTTTCAGGATGGAACCTAAAGATTGTAACCTAGTTTCTTATAAACTTCATTTAAGCACACTCCTTCCATCAACTCTGAATCTCCTTTGCACCTGAAATTTGCATACAGACCCTATTCAATGGAGACATTTTTTTAAAGTTTCACTGGCATTGAATTAGGTATTTTGAAAAACATATTTTTCACTTGCGGAATGTAGTGGCTTCTTATAAAGTTGTCTTAAAATGGTAATTGTTTACATGTTCAAGGGGAACTAATGCAGTGGACTATTTTCAATAAAATTGGGTGAATACATTTGGACCTATTTTCTCTGGAAATCTGAGTCTCTGAGGTCTCTTCAGATATAAACTCATTGACTGGTGTTGCAGAATTTACAAGCTCCACAGACAACCCTGGAGGACCTTACAAGCACTGTAAACCAAATAACCTGAAGGCTGCTTTAACTTACATTAGTACAGAAGCTCCAGAATCAGGGAGTGTAACAAGCTCCCTGATGTCACCCCATTCTTGCACCAAATGTATTTCAGTGCAGGAGAGAATCTGGCTCTCAGTTTTTCCACTGAACTTTTAAAATGAAGTGTAGTTTCACGGATTTTTCTGAACTCTTACAACTTTAGTCACAATAGTGAATGTATCAACAAATATTCATACTATCTATACATTAAATATCTAATAAATGTTTTCTAGGTAATCTTGGGAGACCAGTGGTTGACGACAATGTTGTACGCACAGTAATTGAATTTTTGACTTACTTGCATCTTAAAGGTTAGTAAAGCTCTCAATCATTTAAAAGTACAGTTTTATTTCAGTCACTGAGGATCTGATTCTGTAATCCTTACTTGGACAAAACTCTTGAATAAGAGCTGCAGGACTGGGATTGAATATATAATTGTAGATTCATATTTAAATTGTGCAACTTTGTTGAGCATCACTAGAGAATGGGCTTGATTATGTTTGACATAACTCCTAGAACATAATGTGCTGAAACGATATCGCTGAATATCCATATTAACAAGTAATGGATTGAAATCTGGAAGAAACTACTAAGAGCCTGCTCCCACAAAACACTTATGGAGATGCTTAAAATTCAACATACAAGTAGTGTCACAGAAGTGCATGACATTAAGTATATGACTAAGTGGTTGCAGGATTGAGATGTTGACTGTAAGTTCCTTGGTGCAGGAACCATCTTTTCATTATACATGTGTACAGTACCTAGCACAGAAGGGTCCCGATCCTGCTTGGAGCCTGTAGGTACTACCAAAATGACAACTGCCAAAACTGTTTGAACTATCTTTAATAGGGTCCAACATTTGTACTCTTACTTAAAAGACTGAATAAAAGGAGATGTTTCAAAGTTTATCATGATCAAGTTTTACATTTGTGTAAGACAGTGACAAAGGAAATAAAATTTCCCTCCATTTGGACACTGTGGTGAAGTCATATCCCTGAAATTGTGACATCACTCACCTGTGTGGCAACAGAGTTTAAACAGAGGCAAAACTCCCTGTGAAATACTGGAGAACTGTCTATATAGGACCTGTAGGACTGAGATCTCTAAGGATGCCTAATTAAGGATTATGACTTTATTATAGCATCAAGCAAACAGAAAACCTGAGTGGTTACTAGACCTCTATTATAATTTTGAAGGTCTTCATGTGTTTTTCAGAAAATTTCAGGCAAAGTAAATTAATTTATTTAAATATACCTTTTTCAAATTTTCAGCCAATATAGAATTGCTCCTTTCAACTCTGCTACATTCAAAATATTTAGAAAGTGATTTGCATTAGGAGGGAAAAAAATAACACAATACATGCCTTTAATCTTCCTAATTGCAAGCATTCTGAATCTTTCATTCAAAATTCTGTCACATGCCTTCTCTATAAATCCCTACCTTTGAATATAATGAATTATAGATACTTTCAGAGCAATGAATTTATTGTTAGATAAAATTACAGGTGCTGTGTTTTTATTTTAATTAATGCATTGGAATGAGACATTTGTGTTTTATTAATTTCACTTTACTGTGAATATCTTTTCAAGTTTGTTAACTTCAAGATTATATTAATTTTATAAATTAAACTCTGGACAGTTTTGGCATCATTTTCTAAAATGATCTGTCTTGGTTCAGAAAAATCCTCTGCTAAGACTACTGTAAATACTAAAATACAACTTCAGACTACATTGCACAGTCTCTATAGACTGTATTTGTTTGAATGGTATAGTTAAGGATCTTTGAGCAATACTGTCATTTCCAGGGATTGAGAATACTTCAACTATCCAGCCTCAGTCCAAAAGCAAACCTAAGATTTTGTGCCATTTCTCAAGCATTTTTCAAACACAGCACATCCTGGCTTACCTGAATCTCGTGGAGCATGTTGAATAAGTTAATACAATCAAAGCTTGAAAATACCTTCAGTTTCCTCAAAATCTCTAAGACGTCGCGGTAGGACATGACCATGTTTGGGATAACAGAGTTTTCCCGATAACCCTGGTTTTGCTGTATAATAAAAACATTAATGTGGATTAACTGCACAAAAAAACCTCCTTTTTGAAAAACAATTGACATTTTTACAGAAATGTCTAATATGCAAAACTGGGGCCCAAATCTGCTATCCTCATTTTGAGAAGTAGCTTTCAGAGGGTAGCCCATTAAAATCAATGGATCTGTTTGGAAGGTGAGTCTCTGGTCACTGGAGGCTTAGTGGTAATTATGCAGCTGTTCTGTGCTCTGGGCTGGGAGAGGGTGGTTCCACTTCTCTTCCCAATTCCTGCAGAGCATGTTTACTTGTACTCCCCACAAAGACTGAGTATTTTTCCATTCAACATTTTTACTCATCTGATAGAGTACATGGATCTAAAATAACATTTTCAAACATTCATACAATGCTCTAAAAATCTTTATTCTCCCAATCTTTCAGTGCTGTTTCTCCCTGTTAACTGAACAATGAGCAGCTGTCCAAATTCATATTTACAGAGTAGCCACTTGAAATAACTATTGTTTGAGGACCCTACTTACCCATACATGGGCTATTCCCAAGTGAGGGAGTGGAAAGTCAGTATTGGTGAATCCACCCACAAGTTGGGAACAGCAGTCACCGCATGAACAGCTTGAAAGCATAAATGGCTCAGGGAGGGTGTCTCGTGGGACATCCATGATCAGGGGTATTGATCCTGATCTGGTCACCCTACATAGGGTAGACATGACCCCAGTGTTGTCAATAAGACCACTCATATGCTTACTGCAGATGAGTTAGAGTTCCCATTCAGAGGAGGATTATTTAGGCCTCAGGCTCTAAGTGCTAAAAGGAAGTCCAAGGAGATCCTGATTTAATATTGGTCAGCTGGTGTTTCTATATCAGTGCAATAGAGACGTTTCTGTCTCCCCGTGTAAGCTATGTCCCAGTGTGGGGGTCAGAGCAGCCTCCTGAGCAGGAATGACTGGGCAGGGCTGGGGAACAGGCTGAGCCCTGACCTCCGCAAACTGAGCCAGCCTCCAGAGAGAAGTAATGTGCACCTAGTAAAGAGCTGATACCAATTACTTTCCCCATGGAGCAAGTGTCAACCAGGGGCTGAACTGTGACTTTCTGAGTAACAATTACCTGGTCTGCTCTTTGGACCGCACACTTACATGCTCCTCCTTACTGTTACCATCAACCTTGAGACTACACAAAAACCAAATCCACTGGATGGTGCACACTGGCTTTTCGGTGATGCACAACTGGTACTCCAAAGCTACAACACACAGAATGTTAGCAAGTGATGCTACAATGGCTACCAGCGAGATCTTGACATGAATATGTACTCCAAATCAATATCTGATTTAAAAAAAAATTCAGTCCAACAATAATGTAATATAAATGTTTTTTACACAGCTACTCAAATGTCAGTTTATTACACTAAATATATTGATTTATGCATTTTCTTTCTCAAAATAAACCATTTTATAGAAAAATGTTGTTAACAATAATGATTATTCAGATAATTCATATACTTCCATCTTAAAGAGAAGGGGCATATTTATAACAACACCCTCACAAGTGATTTCTTGGAGGTCACCAGGCCCTTCCCCCGCGTCCACAGTCGGTTCCGGCGGTGGCTGGGGCCTGCAGCAGGGCGCGGAGTGGAAGGTGAGCACGGGGGGTGCGGGCTGGGCTGGGCTGCCAGCCTGGCCCGGCTGGCCTGGAATAACCGCGGACTCCTCCGCCCCGCCTGGGCTCCCCACTTCCAGCCCCTCTTCTTAGCTTCTGGCCCCATCGCTCTCCCCCTGGACCCCCGTTCCCGGCCCGCCAGGCCGCGTTTGCTCTAAAAGTCCCGCTGAACCGCACGGGGTCGCGCGCCTTCCATCCCTGGCGGCCCAGGCTGGGGCCATGGCTTCCCTGGAGGGAGACTTGGGAAAGGGGGAGCCTCCGGCTTCGGTGACGTTCGCAGCCTCCTGGCCTCGGGGGGTTGGCCGGGGTTTGCCGTGTGGCAGCCCCTTGGCAAGCTTCCCCCCCCCCTCCAAAAATCCCCACTCGCTGGGGGGCTGTGCCTGGTGCGTGTTCCCTGGGTGGCGGGCAGCTCCTGGGTTAGCTCTGGGGAAAGGCTCCTAGCAAAGCTCTCTGCGTGTCGGTACAATCATGTCAAAGAAAACCTCTCATTAGGTGGTAACTATGATCACAGTTGGCCTTTTAGGCCCCAGTGCTGAAACTGGCTCGGTGCAGGGGTCTGCCCAGCCTGAGCCAGTTGCAGGATCAAACTTAATAAAACAATATTAAGTCTTATGATACTGATATTCAGTGATATGAATCAAAACATCAAGGTCGATGTAGAAGGGTTTTTAAAATACTGTAAATTATAACAGGAAGTTATGACTCATTAATATTCAGAAGAAACACTAAATAGCCTAGAAATGAGCCATGAAAAGTATGAGCCTATTGCCTCATCTATGGTCAAAGGGAAGCAAAGTAAGAAAGTTTAGAGATCATAAGGTTGATTTTTAGGAATTAATTGTTAATACTAAACTTTGCACTTAACTATTTGTTGCTAAAAATCATGACTGTGTTTTTCTTTTTCCCCTTTGCAGAGGCTGGGGCACTAGATAATCTACTTTCATCAGAAGAAACAAATCAGTCCTGAAAAATAATGTATTTATACTTTGTTGTATTGTAAATGAAGACTAAACTCTAAACAGAGCTTTAAATGAACAGAAGATGGTGATTATTGTTTACATTACTCTTATACAGAGTTACACATGGTAAATTACTTTCTGCCCTTTTTGTTTTGTTTTTTTCTGTGATGTTACAATGTAAGATTTTTGCCTTGATAAAAAAAATTTCTTTAAGTGGTAAAATAAAAAAAGAACAGCTGCATTTTGTTTCATTTTCCTTACAATAGCGTGTTTTCAAATGACATATAATGCACAATATGTAGTATATTAAATACATGTTTAACTTTAAGTATACAAATCCTCCTAAGCCTGAGCACTGAACCTGTGTCAACTCAACCCCCTGTGTAGATGCAGCTAGATCAATGGAAGAATGTTCCGTCAGTCTAGCTACCATCACTCGATGAGGTGGAGCTCTACAGTGATGGAAAAACCCCTTCTGTTGCTGAAGGAATCTTCTCCGGTCCAGCACTACAGGTCCATAATGATGGTGCTGTAACCGTGCCACTATGGCACCCATATGGTAGACATGGCCCCAGTGTTGTCAATAAGATTACTCATATGCTTAAAGCTAAACACATGCTTAAAAAGCTTTTTTGGATCAAGGTCAGAGTGCCCAGCACTTACAGAATCAAGCCCTGTGGAAGGAACTATGGAACTAATTTAGAGAATATGTAATCCTCCCCAAGATGGATGCAGGCTATAGGGCTGCAACTCAATCACTACACATATGTCAGGAGTGGATTTGGTTTCCTAGATCATGTGGTCTCTTCTCCAAGTGCACTGATAAGGGTCAGGGTAGAATCTCCTTCTGCATGGCCACTGCATCTACACCAACCAACCTGCTGCACATAGACACTGACTCCGTGGGTGCTCTGGGGCTGGAATCTCCTTCTGCATGGCCACTGCATCTACACCAACCAACCTGCTGCACATAGACACTGACTCCGTGGGTGCTCCCCGCCCCACCTCGCCTCCACCCCTGAGCACGCCGCTTCTTCACCTACCTCCCAGTGTTTGCTGCCTCAAAACAGCTGTTTCGCGATGCAACCAGCTCCGGGAGGGAGGGGGGAGGAGCGGCAACACGGTGCACTTAGGGGAGGAGGCAGGGAAGAGGCGGGGCCAGGGCAGGGATTTGGGGAAGGGGTCGGAATGGGGGCAGGGCAGGGGTGGAGCTGGGGCGGGGCCGGGGACAGAGGGGGGGTCGAGCACTCACCAGCGCCAGCAGAAGTCGGCGCCTATGCTGTTGCATAGACTCACCATGAATAGGGTGACCAGCTAGCAACTGAGAAAAAATGGGGGGGAGGGGTAATAGACACCAATATAAGAAAAAGTCCCAAAAAAGGGACTGTCTCTTTAAAAATAGGACATCTGGTCACCCTAACCATGAGCCTTGGGAGAAGAGCCCTGCAGTAGGATTGGGAGCCTGCGGGTCCCACAGGACCTGCTGCCATAATAGCGGGAGCAGGATAAAAATTCAAGAAACAATGCGGGAGTGGGTGGTAGTGGGAATGGGTATTGTGGGGCAGAAGCAGGATTTAAAAAACAGTCCTCCTGCACTACGAACAACATGAACGCACCATTCAGCAGCCACCACTCTCCAGCCACCCAACTCTGAAGGCAGCACCGCCATCAGCAACAGTGCAGAAGTAAGGATGGGAATGGGGGGTCTCCCTGCCCGTGCCTGGGGATGGCAAGGCATGGGGTCTTCCTGTTCCCTGTGCACGATGATGCAGGGTCTCTCCAGCCATTTGCATGGAGAGTTAGAAGTTTCTGATCCCTTTGCATAGGGAAGGGGAGATGCTGGGGTTGCTCATCCCCTTATAGGGGTGCATGAGGACTCGGATCCCTCTGCATGGATGAGTTGGGAGGGTCAGTGAGTTCCTATCCTATTGCAAATGGGTGCAGGGAGTGGGTGGGTGCTGGTGGGAAGACAGCTGCTGAGAGCAGCTCATCCAGCCATTACTGGGACAATTTTAGAGCCCTGCAGTGGTCCCACAGGACCAACTGCCATAACAGCAGGAATGAGATAAAAAAAATCAAGAAACAATGTGGGAGCAGGTGGGAGTGAGAATTGCAGGTTGCGAGTAGAATTTAAAAAATAATTCATTGTAAGGTTCTACTTGGGAGAGCTTTGGATGGGCCCTCCACTTAGGTGAATTTTATGCTATGTGCTTACAGTGCTATGAAGCATTGGCACTTTAAAATGCTGCTGATCAGAGCAAGCAGACTGTCAAAAATTCCAGAGGAATTACTACATAATCTGATATTCACTTTTATTATAGTTAAATCTATTCTAGTAACTACCTCCAGTAGCCAAACCCGTCCTTGTGGCCACTTTAAAGTTAATCAACATATGCTTTTTCTTGGATGGTTGCTCAGGGTCTGATCTACTGACCACCAAAATCAATGGAAGCCTTCCCTCAACTTCAATGGGTTTTTGATCAGGTCCATAAAGAGCAGGTGTCACTGGGATGTTTTGGGAAGTAGTGCAGAAAGTTTTCACCATCTGAGCTGCTAGAGCTTCAATATTTGAGAAATGCATGAGATTCCAAGACTAGCCAAAAGAAGAAATAACAAATTTTAACCCTTATTCCACTAATATTTTCCACACTGCCACCTAATGACCTGATCCAGAACCCATGGAAGTCAACAGAAGTCTTTCCACCTATTTCCATGGGGTTTGGATCTGGTGCATTATGACTGTTTAGGATTAATGGACCTCTCTGCAGTATTCAACCACAAGGATTCTACTCTTTCTATGGAAAAACAGTTGATTCCAATACCAATTTCAAAGAACTTTAACTCAGTATGATTTTGATTTCTGTTCAAATAGAATGAGAAATTCAGTTTAAAATAAACTGAGTTAAATTACTGTAATCAAATTAGTACCGCTGCTAAACTGATTCCAGTTAAAATGTTCCTAAGTAGTGATGGATACGTTTTATAAAGTTTTGTTGGGATGTTTGTTTGAAATTCTTTATACTGGAAGTCTCATGAGATCAAGCTTTCTTGGACGATTTCCAGTGCTGTCTGACTTTGTCTGAGCTGATAGTCCCACAAGACCAGCTCTGATTATGGTATTATTCCTCAGATACTACATTGATTCACAGATTCTAAGACCAGAAGGGATCATTATGATCATCTAGTCTCATCTCCTGCATAACACAGGCCATATAATTTCACTCAGTAATGAGCACCATAAGAATTCCTATCAGTAAATATTTCAGGATTTACAATTCCAAAATAAAGATACCTTGAAAATGTGCCTTTCTGTATCCCTCCATCCCCACTAAGTGCCTCCCCAACCTTAATCTTTGCAAACCATAAAAAAAAAATCTTGACCAAAATTTGTGTAGGCTTTTATTAGGGCTGTCAAGTGATTCAAAAAATTACTTGTGATTAAACAATAATAGAATACTATTTATATAAATATTTTTGGATGTTTTCCACATTTTCAAATATATTGATTTCAATTACAACACAGAATACAAAATGTACAGTGCTCACTTTATATTTATTTATTATAAATATTTGCACTGTAAAAATAAAATAGTATTTTTCAATTCATTAAAACAAGTACTGTAGTGCAATCTCTTTATTATGAAAGTTGAACTTACAAATGTAGAATTATGTACAAAAAATAACTGCATTCAAAAATAAAACAATGTAAAACTTTAGTGCCTACAAGTCCAGTCAGTCCTACTTCTTGTTCAGCCAAACACTCAGACAAACAAGTTTGTTTACATTGGGGAGATAATGTTGCCCACTTCTTGTTTACAATGTCACCTGAAAGTGAGAACAGGCGTTTGCATGGCACTGCTTGTTGTAGCTGGCGTCACAAGACATTTATGTGCCAGATGCACCAAAGATTCATATGTCCCTTCATGCTTCAACTACCATTCCAGGGGATATGCATCCATGCTGATGATTGGTTCTGCTCGATAACAATCCAAAGCAGTGCGGACCGACACATGTTCATTTTCATTATCTGAGTCAGATGCCACCAGCAGAAGATTGATTTTCTTTTTTGGTGGTTCGGGTTCTGTAGTTTCCACATCGGAGTGTTGTTCTTTTAAGATTTCTGAAAGCATGCTCCACACCTCATCCCTCTCAGATTTTGGAAGGCACTTCAGATTCTTAAACCTTGGGTCGAGTGCTATAGCTATCTTTAGAAATCTCACATTGGTACCTTCTTTGCGTTTTGTCAAATCTGCAGTGAAAGTGTTCTTAAAATGAACAACATCCTGGGTCATCATCCGAGACAGCTATAATATGAAATATATGGCAGAATGCAGGTAAAACATAGACCAGGAGACATACAATTCTCCCCCAAGGAGTTCAGTCACAAATTTAATTAATGCATTATTTTTTAAATGAGCATCATCAGCATGGAAGCATGTCCTCTGGAATGGTGGCCAAAGCATGAAGGGACATACGAATGTTCAGCAGATCTGGCATGTAAATACCTTGCAATGCCTGCTACAAAAATGCCATGCGAACGTCTGTTCTCATTTTCAGGTGACATTGTAAATAAGAAGCAGGCAGCATTATCTCCTGCAAATGTAAACAAACTTGTTTGTCTGAGCCATTGGCAGAACAAGAAGTAGGACTGAGTAGACTTGAAGGCTCTAAAGTTTTACATTGTTTTGTTTTTGAGTGCAGCTATGTAATAAAAAAAATCTACATTTGAAAGTTGTGCTTTCAAGATAAAGAGATTGCACTATGGTACTTCTATGAGGTGAACTGAAAAATACTATTTCTTTTGTTTATCGTTTTTACAGTGCAAATATTTGTAATAAAAATAATATAAAGTGAGTACTGTACACTTTGTATTCTGTGTTTTAATTGAAATCAATATATTTGAAAATGTAGGAAAAACCTTGAAAATATTTAATAAATTTCAATTGGTATTCTATTGTTTAACAGTGCAATTAAAACTGCGATTAATCAACAGCCCTAGTTTTTGTATTATTCAAAAATTCTTCCATCTCTACATCTTAGAAATAAATTTAGCAAAATATTATTTATGTTTTAATTTAGGGAAGGACTCATCCATCTAGCTTGTTGAACAATGTCAATATTGGAGATTTAATCCAGTTTTAAAACTATACCAACAGCATAATCAACCCCACAGGAAAAAATCAGATAAACAAGATAGTCCTTATACCATGCTCTGAGGACTAATCCTATTGATGGAACACACAGAGAGAACAGACAGACACACATCCTATATACTTCTGCAGAGAACTAGAGAATTTCCTTCTACCCCGAGTATCAGGGGGTAGCCGTGTTAGTCTGTATCTACAAAAACAACAAGGAGTCTGGTGGCACCTTAAAGACTAACAGATTTATTTGGGCATAAGCTTTCGTTGGTAAAAACCTCACTTCTTCAGATGCATAGAGTGAAAGTTACAGATGCAGGCATTATATACTGACACATGGAGAGCAGGGAGTTACTTCGCAAGTGGAGAACCAGTGTTGACAGGGCCAATTCAATCAGGGTGGATGTAGTCCACTCCCAATAATAGATGAGGAGGTGTCAATTCCAGGAGAGGAAAAGCTGCTTCTGTAATGAGCCAGCCACTCCCAGTCACTATTCAAGCCCAGATGAATGGTGTTAAATTTGCAAATGAATTTTAGTTCTGCTGTTTCTCTTTGAAGTCTGTTTCTGAAGTTTTTTTGTTCAATGATAGTGACTTTTAAATCTGTAATAGAATGACCAGGGAGATTGAAGTGTTCACTTACTGGCTTGTGTATGTTACCATTCCTGATATCCAATTTGTGTCCATTTATTCTTTTGCGGAGGGACTGTCCGGTTTGGCCAATGTACATGGCAGAGGGGCATTGCTGGCACATGATGGCATATATAAAAGTCCCAAAGTCCCTCACTTTATTAATTCCCTCCCCCATACAACACATCATGGTCCCCTCTGAGAAGAGGAGGACCAAGAACTCTGAGTTGAACTAAACTCCACAGACAGACTCAGGATCTGGTAGAACAGTGGAGGGAACAAGCTCAAGGGCCAAGGGCCCTACTGAGAATGCTCCATCATTGATCTAGACATGAAAATCTAGAGAATATTAGCTGAGTGCCCTACCTGCACTCAGTTGCCATGATGATACCTGGAGAGGAACATCATTTCTCTGGTTGAAAAGAACCAAACCATAAAGGCTTCAGAGATCAGAGTCAAGCTGCGTTTCCCCCAAAAGTAAATAGGGACTAGATACAGTCTTTAGAAAATGGATGTAGTAGGTACCCTGAGGCTCATGTCACTGAGCTACACGGGGCACTACATTCTGCATTCCCTATTGCTTCTGAACTGTCTTGCAGAGTATATTACACAGTCATGCACCAAAGTTCAAGCAAATAGGGCCTATCACCTGACCAGCAAATTACATCTCAAATAAGTGGTATAATTACAATTATAATTCCATTGAGATATCTCTAGGATTCTTTCATATGTCAGCACACAATTATTGTTCAAGGGATCCACAGATCTTCCATGTTTGGGCTAATGAATGTCCAGAAATGAACATGACTTGACCAAAATGGGATTGTTTTAACACAGTGCTCTAGCAATCAGATTTTCCCATTCAGAGACTGGTTTAAAGGCAGATCAGTTCAATGTAGAAATAATTATTCCAATGTTCAGGTGGCACAACTGACATAAAAACAGCGTACTCAGATAGGGAGTTGTTAGCCAGATGACAGAATACATGTATTTTCCCACCTGTGTATTAATGTAAAGGTCATATTACAACCATTAGTACCAAAGTACAGAACAGGGATTTGCAACATACTGAAGGCTTGAAATTTCATTTTAAAAATTGTTGGCAAATTGGAAGAGACATAATTCTGCTTTTAATGTTACAATAGTTAAAGAGAAAGTGCACCCCTTTTTGTCAGACTAGCACAGTGTAATTTCACAAGATAAAGTACCCCAGCATGAATTATCTCAGAAACTATTCTGACATTTCATTTGCTAGTCTTCTGCTTTCTAAAGAAGATATGATATAATAAGGTTTAGAAAATGAATGACTGATACTGTAAAGTGAAGGCCAATCAATCTTATATATCCCATTTCATAATACAAGAACAAATGGCAACTAAATTAAATTAAAAAGCAACAAATTAGAATTAGGCACAAGGAAATACTAGTTTAGAATTAAGTCAGAACACATATTATGTCAGGAAATTATTGAGGCGATAGGATTCAAAGGATTAGCTATCAGTACAGCAATTACATTTTCACTAGATAGGTAACAAATACATTAACACATTAATGTCAGTTTGACCTTTTTTTTTTTTCTTGGTATTTGATCACTTCTTTGCAAATTCACAAAATAAAGTATTTGTTACTTAGGTTAAGAATGAGTGTTTGCTCAGTGCTTTGGGTAAGGGGCAATACATAATTGCACCACCCATGGAAGAATTGTGACTCAAAGATAGCATAGGTTTCAGAGTAGCAGCCGTGTTAGTCTGTATCCACAAAAAGAACAGGAGTACTTGTGGCACCTTAGAGACTAACAAATTTATTAGAGCATAAGCTTTCGTGGACTACAGCCCACTTCTTCGGATGCATAGATACTTGCACTCATTAATTGGGTATCTGAATTTTAATCATGAGTATTAGATACTTAGGGGCCAATACTGAATTTTCATAGAGTTTAGGGCACTCATCTCTTTGCATGTGGCGCTCAGGACCTCACAGAATTAAGCCCCTTATAGGCAGAATTGAGCTGGAGATAAAAGCTGTTTCTGGCACATCTCCTTCCTAAAATATACTGCATACAAAACAGTCATTTGTTCCCAAGTCCCCGTTGCATCAGGTTCAATCAAGGAGCCTTTACAATTCAGTGCCTGTATGTTCCATTATTTGTGGTATTCCTGATTGAGTTTACCAGTAGTAATTTTTCCTTGACTCAAGTCAGTACAGAACAAATGCTCATGGATAGTATTAGGGGTCATTCATAGAGCTGGTCAAAAAACAGAATTTACGGTCCATGCGATATTCTGAGCGTTCAGAATTTGGATGTGTCTCAAATTGGGACAGAGTCGAAGTCTTAGAATTTTTTATTAAATCATTATTTTGTTTTAACCTTACTGAATTTTTTTGTTTCAGCTCTTACGTTATAGCAGTGGGTCTCAAACTTTTTTACTGGCGACCCCTTTCACATAGCAAGACTCTGAGTGCGACCCCCCCCTAATAAATTAAACACACTTTTTAATATATTTAACACGATTATAAATGCTGGAGGAAAAGTGGGGTTTGGGGTGGAGGTTGACAGCTCACGACCTCCCATGTAATAACCTCACGACTCCCTGAGGGGTCCCGATCCTCAGTTTGAGAACTCCTGAGTTATAGTATAATTTATAATATAACACTGTCAAAAGAACAAAGCTGAAATGGAACATTTCAATAATTTCCCATTGCAACAAAACTGATAATTTCTGTGAAAAGTTTTGATTTTGTCAAATTAGCATTTTCACATGGAAAATTGTTCAGCTAGAAAATTTTCAACACACTCTCATCATTCACTGTTAGAGGTACCATTTTTCAAGCCTAGTCATTTGTGGTTATAAAAGTTTTCATGGCATTTTTGTAAAATTTGTGTTATGTACTTAGGCCTGGTCTACTGTACGTAGTTATTTCGGAACTAGCCGAGTTAATTCGAAATAAAACTGATTCCGTCCACATGATCAAACCGTTTTTTTCTAATTAAAGGGCTCTTTAATCCGATTTCTGTACACCACTTTGGCAAGTGGAGTAGTGCTAAAACTGAGATTGCAGTTCCGGGTTACAGGTACTGTGCACGTAATTGGCCTCCAGGAGCTATCCCAGAATGCTGCCTTGTGACTGCTCTGGACAACACTCTCAACTCCAATGCACTAGCCAAGTAGGCAGTAAAAGCCACGGGAATTTTTGAATTTCATTTCCTGTTTGGTCACCATCAGCACAGGTGACCATCAGCACAGTCCACCATCACAGGTGACCATGCAGAGTCCACCATCACAAGAGACCACGCAGTCCCGGATTCGCAGATGAGCTCCAGCATGGTCCAAACGGGAGGTACTGGATCTCATCGCATGTTGGGGAGACAAATCTGTTATGGCAGACCTACGTTCCAAAAAAAGAAATGCAAATAAGTACACTAAAGTCTCCAGGGCCATGACAGAAAGAGGCTACCCCAAGGACACAGAGCAGTGTGGTACAAAGGAGCTCAGGCAAGTGTACCAAAAAGCCAGGGAGGCGATCGGGCGCTCTGGGTCACAGCCCCATACATGCTGCTTCTACTGTGAGCTGCATGCAATTATCCCAGTGGTGGGATAGTGGGTGACGCCACCACTATCCCACCACTGTCCGTGGATACCTGCAAGGGGGGAGTTGCAGGGAGCAAGGAGGATGAGTTATTGGAGGACGAAGAAGAGGAGGAGGAGGAGGAGGAGGACAGTGCACAGGCAGCAAGTGGGGAATCCATTTTCCCCCCTAGCCAGGAACTATTCTTAATGCTGGAGCCAATAGCCTCCCTCCACTCCCAACGCGGGCTCCCAGAGCATGACCCTGGAGAAGGCACTTCTGGTGAGTGAGAGCCTGATCGGAGCCACGCGGTGGGGGGTGGGGGGAAACCCAGCGGTGCTGGGCTGTTTGCGTTTAGTTTAAAGGGCTCATTCCTGCTCAGAGCCTCATCGGAATCACGCGGTGGGTGCAGGAGTGTGTGTGTGTGTTGTGTGAGGCGACCATCCCAGAAAGCCCGCAGGCCCTCCTTTTATATGGCAAACCCACCAGGCATTGCTTGCTATGGGAAAGGGGGCCCGGCAGTTTGAAAGCATTGACATGAATGCGGAAGAAGCAGAACCCCGCATGCCCCTAGGGCTTACCATGGCTGCCTCCAAGCTGAATTCTGTTGCCCGGCTGCGTGTGATGGCTAACTCACACCAAAGTGGCAGGCACTTCAGTATAAGAGGCAAAATGCGACCTTGTACAGAAAGAACATGTGCTGTGTACTATGAATTGCCTGTTTCACTGAGAAAGAGTGTCCCCTTTGTTCTCTAAAATGTATCTTTTAAAATACTACCCTCCCTTTTTCTTCTCCTGCAGGTGCAAATATTTCAACGCGGCCCCTATCTACTCCATCCCAGAGGCTGGTCCAGATTAGAAGACAGAAAAAATGAACTCGGGACAACATGTTCGCCGAGCTCATGCAGTCCCAGATAGGGCCCAGCTGAATGCGTGGAGACAAACAATTGCGGAGTCCCGTAAAGCGTTAAATGAACATGAAGAGAGGAGGGATGCGCGCGATGAGAGCAGGCAGGATGCTATGGTCAAGCTCATGGGGGAGCAAACTGACATGCTCCACTGTATGGTGGATCTAATGTGGGAAAGGCAGCAAGACCACAGACTGCCGCTGCAGCCCCTGTATAACCGCCCTCCCTCCTCCCCAAGTTCTATAGCCTCCTCACGCAGACGCCCAAGAACACGGGGTGCGGGGAGGCTACGGGGACCCACACTCTCAACCCCAGAGGATTGCACAAGCAGCAGAAAGATGGAATATCCAAAATGTTGATTTGGTTTCTGGACTTGTCCTTCCCTCCTCCTTCACCCCCGTAACCCAATTACCCCCCCGCCCCCGGCCCGGTCTACCTTCTAATTTATCTCAATGTGTTGTGCAAAAAATAATAAAGAACATTTTTTAAACAATTGTGACTTTATTTCCTTTCATATATATAGGGGGTGGGTAACTTCAAGAGAAACAAACACAACTGTCACACCGTACCCTGGCCAGTCATGAAACTGGCTTTCAAAGCTTCTCTGATGCGCAGCGCGCCCTGCTGCACTCTTCTAATCATCCTGTTGTCTGGCTCTGTGAAATTGGCCGCCAGGCGAGTTGCCTCAACCTCCCACCCAGCCATAAACGTCTCCCCCTTATTCTCACAGATATTGTGGAGCACACAACAAGCAGCAATTACAATTGGAATATTGGTTGTGCTGAGATCTAACCGAGTCAGTAAACTGCACCAGTGCGCTTTCAAACATCCAAAAGCACATTCTACCACCATTCTGCACTTGCTCAACCTATAGTTGAACTGCTCCTTACTACTGTCCAGGGTGCCTGTGTACGGCTTCATAAGCCATGGCATTAAGGGGTAGGCTGGGTCCCTGAGGATAACTATAGGCATTTCAACATCCCCAACAGTAATTTTCTGGTCTGGGAAGTAAGTCCCTTCCTGCAGCTGTTCAAACAGACCAGAGTTCCTGAAGATGCGAGTGGCATGCACCTTTCCCGGCCATCCAACATTGATGTTGGTGAAATGTCCCTGTGATCCACCAGTGCTTGCAGCACCATGGAAAAGTACCCCTTGCGGTTTACATGCTGGCCGCCCTGGTGTTCTGGGGCCAAGATACGGATATGCGTTCCGTCTATCACCCCGCAGCAGTTAGGGAACCCCAGCACATTAAAGCCATCCACAATGGTCTGCACATTTCCCAAAGTCACTACCCTTGATAGCAGCTGGTCAATGATTGTGTTGGCGACTTGCAGCACAGCAGCCCCCACAGTAGATTTGCCCACTCCAAACTGATTCCCGACTGACCAGTAGCTGTCGGGCGTTGCAAGCTTCCACAGGTCTATGGCCACTCGCTTCTCAACTGTGAGGACTGCTCTCATTTTGGTGTCTTTGCACTTCAGGGCAGGGCACAGAAAGTCACAGAGTTCCATTAAAGTGGCTCTACGCATACGAAAGTTTCGCAGCCACTGGAAATTATCCCAAACCTGCAACACTATGCGGTCCCACCAGTCTGTGCTTGTTTCCCGGGCACAGAATCGGTGTTCCATGGCATGAACCTGGCCCAACACCACCATGATCTCCCAATCACCACATGCCGTGCTTCTAGGAATGTCTGTGTCCATGTCCTCATCAGTATAGTAATCACGCTGTCGTCGCGTCCTCGCCCAGTTTTGCAGGTACTGCACATACAGCTGGATTATGCGCGAGGTATTTACAATGGTCAAAACTGCAGTGGAGATCTGAGCAGGCTCCAGGTATGCCGCGCTATGGTGCCTGCATGGGTAATCCTGGAAAAAGGGCGTGAAACGTAGGAGAGCAGAGTGGCAGCGGAAAAGGTGCTGTTCGGTTCATGATAGCCAAAAAAAGGCGGGAAATGGTTGTCTTCTGTAGCTTTCATGGAGGTGGGAGCCCAGGACAGACAACATGGAGAAGCTTGGTAGCGTGGCAAGAGTGGGAGAGCAGAGTTGGCGGTGGAAGCTGTGGTGCTCGGTTCATGATGGCCGAGCAGAATTGGCAGCGGAAGCGGTCGATGAGGAAGAGAAAGAGTAGATACTTATAGAGATTACATAGAAAGATGAGAGGAAATGCGAGGTGGATTCATAGTACCAGGAGAGAAGCGGTGCACCGTACTGCACCATCTGCTGAAAGCAGTATGGCATCTGCACGCCAAAAAGGCACAAAACGATTGTCTGCCGTAGCTTTCACGGAGGGAGGAGCGACTGACGACACACACCCAGAAACATCAGCGAGAATGTTTTTGCCCCATTATGCACTGGGAGCTTAACCCAGAATTCCAATGGGTGGCGGGGACTGCGGGAACTGTGGGATAGTTACCCACAGTGCACCGCTCCAACATTCGATGCTAGCCTCGGTACTGTGGACGCACTCCGCCGAATTCAGACACTTTAGTGGGGACGCACAAGATCGAATGTATAAAATCGCTTCTGAAAATTCTAATAGAATAATTTCGAAATAATTTCGTGCTGTAGACGTACCCTTAGTTACCTATTCAAATTCCAGTGTAGGGTAATTATATCCTGCCTCTCTACATTCTTTCTGTAGGTTCAATTGGATACGACATTCCTCTCCACTATTTGTCCTGTTATGTAGTGTTTGAAGTGCAATGTAACAGCTGACATGTTTCCCCCTAGAGAGGTGATCTCATTTGGAATCACTATTATATAGTATATTCTTCCATATCCTATTCACAGGTAAATTTTTAAACAGCCTCTGACTGGTCTCCAAAATTGCATATGAAAAATTGTGTGTACACCCATTTATGTATGCAAACTGGTATTTGCACGCACAAATTGGGTGTCTAACAAACCAGTGGAATCAGAGAGAGAGAATATAATTGTTTATAGTTGTGTTATTTTTATTTAATTTTCAAACAAAGCCTCAGAAATTACACACGCACATTTTGTATTGGCGTCTGCTTACACTTGTACATAGCAGTGTTTGAAAATGTAGTCCTTTACAGCTAAACGTTATGGGTCAGATCCTCAGTTGGTGTAAACTGGCATAGTTACATTGAAGTCACTGGCACTATGGATATTTACACTAGCTGAAGATCTGGCCCTATATTTCCATTTCCTCTCTTACATTTCACATCTGAGTTCCCACTCTATTTACAGCATTGCCATCACAACACTTCAGTTTTGTAATCCCAGATTTTGCATTCAATATAATTTTAGAAAAAAAAATTAGTCACCCTCATTCCATAAATTGTTTTCCTCCTTCTCCCCTGCTGCAAAGTACATTATTCATGAACTCCCTCTGACATTTTGTGCTTCCTCTTCTGTATCAAGAAGGCCATTAGAGAAATGATTCTATTTCTCTGTATTACTACACTACTACTCCCAAATCTATGCAACCTTAATTATTGTTATGCAGTACAAACCATACACAATAAGTTATTTCCACCAAAATAATCAGATCCTCTCACTGCTTTTGTTCTATAGTCATTTGCATTTCTTTTACACCATACATTATAGACAATACTTTATCTCCCCCCACAGGCCTCAAACATCTGTCTCCAAAAGTCACATTGACAGAACATAGCTCTTTTGCCATGGTGATCATTATTTTATTGCTATTGTGTTCTGGGTCTAGCACTCTGTTAGCCTATTACATCAGTAGCTCCCAACATGTACTCATGCCAGTGTTGGTAATTCAGACTTTTTAGTTGGAGGGAGCAGTGTTAAAAATATAAATACATTTCCCCTTCTCTGATCTACAATAGCTACTAGGCCTATGCTTTCCACATTTTGTCAGCCAAGCAGAAAAACAGCTCACATGTGAAAACTAAGATTGGGGGAGGGATAGCTCAGTGGTTTGAGCATTGACCTGCTAAACCCAGCGTTATGAACTCAATCCTTGAGAGGGCCATTTAGGGAACTGGGGTTAACCCCCCCCCCCCCCCCAAAGGTGGGGGTTTGTCCTGCTTTGAGCAGAGGATTAGACTAGATGATCTCCTGAGGTCCCTTCCAACCCTGATATTCTATGATAATCTCCCTATACAATTTCTCCTTGCTTGTGGAATACAGATTTAGGGTACAATTTGCAGAAGCACCAAAGTGACATAAGAGGTTTCAAAAGTAATTTAGGCCCAGATTTTCAAAGGTACTGAACTTCTATGAGAATTAGGCACCTAGTCTGCATATGTGCTTTGTAAATCCCACTAGGAACCTAACTGTTCCACAGGGTATAAATAATGAAAGAGTGATTTGGAGCAGGAGGACCCAGGTATCCCACCTGGTTGTCCTAACCACTGAGCAAAAGAGTCATCCTCACACTCTGGCCCAACAACTAAGCATTTATCCAGAATGGAATGCTAACCATATGGTGGGGAGCCCTACCCATAGGACCCCTAACACCTTTAAGATCTGGTCCTTAGGAGTGGGATCCAGAAAAGGGAGATAGATGTTGCAATAGTGAGCATCACAGTGCCAAACTTTTAGGTATGTAGAAAATCACAGAAACAACAGTGCAATCCACAAAGCTTAGTTAGGTGTCAAGGCTCCCTACAGGATGAACGGGGAGAGATAGGTGCCTTAAAATGCGATTCACAAAGCCAGCGTGATACGCTGCCTGACTAAACAATGGGAGATATCAAACAAAGTAGTGTGTGCTGAGCCTTTCCCTCTCTCCAAGATAGGTAAAGACCAGGCTGCACTGAAGTGCCTATCTCTGCTAGCGATGCACAAATGGGAACCAGCCCCCTGCAGTCAAATGGCATAGGAGCCTAGAGGTGTTAAGTACCTGCCTTACTCCAGTAAAACAGGCAGAGGAGGAAGTGCTGGAACTTTTAGCCCCATGGTTAGATGACACACCTGGGTTGTGGGAGATCCAAGCTTCAAAAAGGACATGATCTGGGACCTCCCACCTCTTAGCAGAGTGCTCTAACCATTGATACAGGGTTTAGTCTGATGTGGGACTGTCTCAGTTTCTCCTCTTGAAGCTGTTCCACTGTGGAAAAATAACAAAAAAGTGACTGGAACAGAGGGACTGGGGCCATGGTCTCCTATCTCCCAGATGGTGCCCTAACCACTGGGCTCCAGAGTCATTCTCTCTCTCGGGAGAGATTGAGGGAGCCATACACCAGAACATCCCGTAGCTCAGTGGTTACAGCATGCTCTTGAGATATGGGAGACACCCATTCAAGTTCTTTTGCCCCCTCTCGCAGAGAAAAGGGAATTGAAGCTGGATCTCCCACATCCCAGGTGACTGCTCTAACCATTGGACTAAAAGTCATTATGTGGGTGCTGTTTTCACTTCCTTCTCTGATTAGATTTTGAATGGGACACAATCTGGTAGGCGGCCTCTGAGCACATCTACCGGATCAGACCCCAACACAACTTAGTCAGTCAAATCCTCCAGTTTGTGAATTGCTCTAGGGCTTAGGTACCCAAGTGCCTAGAGGGAGGCAGCAGTGCACGTGCTCCAGGGTCTAAAACATAGCAGCCTAGGGAACTTTTACTGTGGAAAGTTAAGCACTAAATGAGTTTAGGCGCTTACAAGGTTAGGTGGCAGCCAAGCAGGAGTTTTGCGTATCACAGGGGTGCTGCGCATAGGGACTTAGACACCTAAGTTGCTTCGTGGATTGCACCCTAGGAGTCCAAATTTCATTGATAGTTAATGCGAATTAGGAGCCTATGTCACTTTAGAAAATGAGACTTATGCTTCCAAGTCACTTAGGTGCCTCTGAAAATTGTACGCTTTGCCAAAGTACTTTGGAAAGAAAATTTCTTTTGGGGCCTGTTTCTATTTAGACTTAAGGCAACCCCTCCCCCCCAAAAAGAAAACCAAACACAGCTGCAGTTTATAGCAATCACTTAATGATAACCTTTAGCAAAATACTTCCCTTTAAAAACAGAAATATGAAATGCACGTTTAATTTATGTTAACACTGTGACAAAAGCCAGGCAGCTCATAGTGGATGTGGGTGTTCCATCCTTAACTGACAGCACTGCACGGCTTTCCTATTCACCCTAACATCTCTTCTCAAAATAGCCCCAAGTCAGGGCAGGTGTCAGCCTTCACAATGAATGTTGGACTTTTGATGCTCAGTGTCACCATGAAGGCAATATAAACATTTAGAGTCACAGGCCACACTTAATTCATTTGCCTAATCTGCACTGATAGTAGTAGTGTATTGAGATTTAAGAATTCTGGCAACTGTGTGTTATTACTGCCACTTTAAGGACGGGAACAGTTGTGTGGCAGAGTTAAAAAGACCAGCTGGAAGTTATTGCATCTTAAAGGCCAGAGCCTTAGCGGACATAAATTGCAAAACTCAATGGAGCATTACTGATTTGCACTAGTTGAGTATCCAACCTAAAGAGTGAACATAAGAATGGAGCAGACTGAGTGTTGCTTATAAATAAGGACTCCTCACTTTGCTAACAGGATTATTTTGCTGTTACTTATTTTGTTGTTGTTTTGTAACCACATTTCACTTCTACTGTCTACTCCCAGCCATCCTCACTGGTATTGCTCAGTCTGCAGAGAGTGTGCAGGAATAGTGCCACAGTGCCTACCGCTCTATGAATGCCAGTGTAGCTCATATTTCACCTTGATTTATGTAAAAAGCCATTTTTAAGGGCAGGGATAGTAAAATATTTGAGAAAATGACTTTTAAAACTAGGCACAAATCTCACTATTGAAGCTGATGGAAATAAGGAATGCCAGCAGAGATTAAAGCTGATGATGACCCTTGTCATTGATGAACTTTTTCACTTACCAAAGCAGAGATCCCAGGGAGATGTATTGCTTCTACAAAATGTGGTCTTGTCAGTAGGTGATTTCCACAACTGTAACACATACATTAAGATAATGTATTGCTGGCAGACAATTTGTCTCCACATTCTTTCCACAACAATTTAAAAACTACAGGGAAGCATATTTGGTGGTTTCCAGCCATCATTAGCTCACTCTTTTAATTAATCTGATGACTCATTAACCTCATTTAGATAACTGTATTTTCATTAACCTACACAAAACAGGAGATGTTTTGAAAAAAACAACCCTTTGGAAAATTCCCAAAACATAATCTTTCTTTCAGAAATCAGTTAAGGTTTTTAAGTGACAACACAGTACTTACCTGTCACATCATTCCCCAAGGAAAGGCACAGCCCACATCTTGTACTGTCCGTACTGAACACACAAAGGCCTGGTCCTGCCAGGAACTCCATGGAAACATACTACTGGGCCCAAGAGCAGTCCTACAAACTTCAGTGGGACCACTCAAGTGCATAAGCATTTGGAGAATCGGTGTCTTAACTCATTTTTAAAGAAAGGGTTTTGGTTTTTAAAATATTTTCGAACAGGGTGTGATATTTATTAGCATTTTTTCATCATCTTACGTTTGTACTGTTTCAAATGGAAGTAAGGCACAGGGTTGCCAATTTAGGTCAGGTCTCCTTTGTTTGTGAAATACTGTTCTTCTGGAAAAAGAATGAGGAGTACTTGTGGCACCTTAGAGACTAACAAATTTATTTGAGCATAAGCTTTCGTGGGCTAAAACCCACTTCATCAGATGCATGCAGTGGAAAATACAGTAGGAAGATATATATACACAGAGAACATGAAAAAATGGGTGTTGCCATACCAACTGTAATGAGAGTAATTAATTAAGGTGAGCTATTAGGTGAGCTATTTTCAGCAGGAGAAAAAAAACTTTTGTAGTGATAATCAGGATGGCCCATTTCCAACAGTTGACAAGAAGGTGTGAGTAACAGTGGGGAAAAAATTAGCATGGGGAAACAGTTTTTACTTTGTATAATGACCCAGCCACTCCCAGTCTTTATTCAAGCCTAATTTAATGGTGTCTAGTTTGGAAATTAATTCTAATTCTACAGTTTCTCATTGGAGTCTGTTTTTGAAGTTTTTTTGTTGGAGTATTGTGACTTTGAGATCTGTAATTGAGTGACTAGGGAGGTTGAAGTGTTCTCCGACTGGTTTTTGAATGTTATAATTCTTGACGTCTGATTTGTGCCCATTTATTCTTTTGCATAGAGACTGTCTGGTTTGGCCAATGTACATGGCAGAGGGTCATTGCTGGCACATGATGGCATATATCACATTGGTAGATGTGCAGGTGAACGAGCCCCTGATAGTGTGGCTGATGTGGTTAGGTCCCATGATGGTGTGCCCTGAATCACGGCCAGCTCCAGGCACCAGCAAACCAAGCAGGTGCCTGGAGCAGCACATTTTCAGGGGCGGCATTCCAGCCAGCCTTTTTTTTTTTTTTTTTTTGCGCTTGTGGCGGCAAAAGCCTAGAGCGGGCCCTGGCAGCAGCAGCGCGTCCTGCACAGGGGGCGCCCTGGGGCCGTTGCGGTTCTTGTCGGGGAGCAGCGCCCGCACCTTATGGCAGGTGCCGCAGGGCGGCTGCCCCCCAGCACCGCAGCTGGGACTGGGCGAAGCGGCCCAAGCCACCCAGGGATTGTGGCAAGGCAGCCAGGAGCAGCAGCAGCAGCAGCAGCGGGGCCACAGTGGGGACCAGTGCCCAGGGCACTGCTGTATGGGGCCCATGTCCCGCTCTCCGAGGCTCTGCTCTCTCTGGGGCTGCCCTGCCCCAGCTCCTCAGCCCTCTGCCAGGCGGTCCCCCAGCTCTGCCGTCCCGGGTCCCGGCCGGTCCTGGAGGCGGGAGCCCCAGGAGGAGGGACCCTGGGCTGAGGCGTGGCCTGGGAGCCACGCTGCCTACCCTGACCCTGCCAGCACCGGACCGGCTGGAGGCTAGGGGGGAAGCAGGCGGAGTCAGCACTGGTGGGGGGAACCCCAGGGGTGGAGTTGGGGGGAGAGCCCAGAGTTTGGGCGGCAGGGGGTGCGGGTGGGGGGAGAGCCCAGGGGCTGGGGCGGCAGGGCGCTGCGGGGGGAGCCCAGGGCTGGGGGGGGGGGGCAGCCAAAACATTTTTTGCTTGGGGCGGCAAAATACCTAGAGCTGGCCCTGCCCTGAATAGATATGTGGACAAAGTTAGCAACGGGTTTTGTTGCAAGGATAGGTTCCTGGGTTAGTGTTTTTGTTGTGTGGTGTGTGGTTCTTGGTGAATGTTTGCTTCAGGTTGGGGGGCTGTCTGTAAGTGAGGACTGGCCTGTCTCCCAAGATCTGTGAGAGTGAGGGATCATCCTTCAGGATAGGTTGTAGATCCTTGATGATGCGCTGGAGAGGTTTTAGTTGGGGGCTGAAGGTGACGGCTAGTGGTGTTCTGTTAATTTCTTTGTTGGGCCTG
Organism: Malaclemys terrapin pileata; assembly: GCF_027887155.1. Taxonomy (NCBI): domain Eukaryota; kingdom Metazoa; phylum Chordata; order Testudines; family Emydidae; genus Malaclemys; species Malaclemys terrapin. The sequence goes on along the minus strand of NC_071508.1, from coordinate 48,970,585 downwards.
TCCTGTAGTAGGTGACTTCTGGGTACTCTTCTGGCTCTGTCAATCAGTTTCTTCACTTCAGCAGATGGGTACTGTAGTTGTAAGAATGTTTGATAGAGATCTTGTAGGTGTTTGTCTCTGTCTGAGGGGTTGGAGCAAATGTGATTGTATCTTAGAGCTTGGCTGTAGACAATGGATCGTGTGGTGTGGTCTGGATGAAAGCTGGAGGCATGTAGGTAAGTATAGCACTTAGTAGGTTTCCGGTATAGGGTGGTGTTTATGTGACCATCGCTTATTAGCACAGTAGTGTCCTGGAAGTGAATCTCTTCTGTGAACTGGTCTAGGCTGAGGTTGATAGTGGGATGGAAATTGTTGAAATCCTGGTGGAATTCCTCAAGGGCTTCTTTTCCATGGGTCCAGATGATGAAGATGTTATCAATGTAGCGCAAGTAGAGTAGGGGCATTAGGGGACGAGAGCTGAGGAAGCATTGTACTAAGTCAGCCATAAAAAAGTTGGCATACTGTGGGGCCATGCGAGTACCCATAGCAGTGCTGCTGACTTGAAGGTATACATTGTCCCAAAGTGTGAAATAGTTGTGGGTGAGGACAAAGTCACAAAGTTCAGCCACCAGGTTTGCCGTGACATTAATCGGGGATACTGTTCCTGACGGCTTGTAGTCCATCTTTGTGTGGAATGTTGGTGCAGAGGGCTTCTACATCCATAGTGGCCAGGATAGTGTTTTCTGGAAGATCACCAATGGATTGTAGTTTCCTCAGGAAGTCAGTGGTGTCTCGAAGATAGCTGGTAGTGCTGGTAGTGTAGAGCCTGAGGAGAGAGTCTACATAGCCAGACAATCCTGCTGTCAGGGTGCCAGTGCCTGAAATGATGGGGCATCCAGGATTTCCAGGTTTATGGATTTTGGGTAGCAGATAGAATATCCCTGGTTGGGGCTCTAGGGGTGTGTCTGTGCAGATTTGTTCTTGTGCTTTTTCAGGGAGTTTTTTGAGCAGATGGTGTAGTTTCTTTTGGTAACCCTCAGTGGGATCAGAGCGTAAAGGCCTGTAGAATGTGGTGTTAGAGAGCTGCCTAGCAGCCTCTTGTTCATATTCAGACCTATTCATGATGACGACAGCACCTCCTTTGTCAGCCTTTTTTATTATGATGTCAGAGTATGAGGCTGTGGATGGCGTTGTGTTCTGCACGGCTGAGGTTATGGGGCAAGTGACATTGCTTTTCTACAATTTCAGCCTGTGCACGTCGGCGGAAGCACTTTATGTAGAAGTCCAGTCTGTTGTTTCGACTTTCAGGAGGAGTCCACGCAGAATGCTTCTTTTTGTAGTGTTGATAAGAAGGTATTTCTGTGGGTTGGTAGGCTGTTCAGAGGTGTGTTGGAAATATTCCTTGAGTCGGAGATGTCGCAAGTAGGATTCTAGGTCACCACCGAACTGTATCATGTTCGTGGGGGTGGAGGGGCAGAAGGAGAGGCCCCGAAATAGGGCAGATTTTTTTGCTGGGCTAAGAGTATAACTGGATAGATTAACAATATTGTTGGGTGGGGTAAGGGAACCACTGTTGTGGCCCTTTGTGGCATGTAGTTTTTTCTCCTGCTGAAAATTGCTCACCTAATAGCTCACCTTAATTAATTACTCTCATTACAGCTGGTATGGCAACACCCATTTTTTCATGTTCTCTGTGTATATATATCTTCCTATTGTATTTTCCACTGCATACATCCGATGAAGTGGGTTTTAGCCCATGAAAGCTTATTTATGCTCAAATAAATTTGTTAGTCTCTAAGGTGCCACAAGTATTCCTCATTCTTTTTGCTGATACAGACTAAGGCTGGGTCTACACTACCCGCCTGAATCGGCGGGTAGAAATCGACCTCCCGGGGATCGAATTATCGCGTCCCATTGGGACGCGACAATCGATCCCCGAATCAACGCTCTTACTCCACCAGCGGAGGTGGGAGTAAGTGCCGTCGATGGGAAGCCGCAGAGGTCGATTTTGCCGCCGTCCTCACAGCGGGGTAAGTCGGCTGCGATACGTCGAATTCAGCTACGCTATTCACGTAGCTGAATTTGCGTATCATAAATCGACTCCCCCCTGTAGTGTAGATGTAGCCTAACACAGTTACCACTCTGAAACCTGTTCTTCTGGAAGAATCTAATAATGAGCAGCCCAACTGACCAGTAGGTGGCAATGTTACTCTAAACTAAAAAGTTAAAAGCACCTTTAGCGAAGAGAATATCAATTTAGATCCTCACATAAAACCTCTTAATTTCCAAAAATGTGTATTTACCAACTAGCAATTGAAAGCAAAGAATAAAGTATTGTGTGTTGGATAACCGGCAAAGAAATATATTTTGGTTAAGTGAGCAATATCTAATGTAAACTATGCTATTAAAATACAAACTATCCATTAATGCAACATTAAAGTTAAAAATTTAATTGCTGAACAGTCAGGAAATAAAAAGCTTAAGATTATCATACAACATTTATATATCCACATTGTGAGAACAAGAACAATCCACTGTTTACAATTTTTAAGTACACAGTAGAGCTGAGTTAATTATTCATTTTTCAGTTGAGTGGCTAAACTGGAAAATAAAATAAAAATTGGTTAACTTAGAACCAAAACTGATTATTTTCATTTTTGTTACTAAAACAAAAAACAAAAACAAAACAAACAAAAAACACAAAAAAAATGTTTTTGGCTCAAAACAAAATGTTTAGAAAATGTTGTTTCTATTCAACTTTTTATTTTACAACAACATTTCTAAATGGTTCAGTTAGATTTTTTCAAAATGTTTGTTTTCATGGTTTTTTCTGGCCAAAGTTACCTGTCAAATTTGACCAAAATTAATGGATTATCTCAGTGCCCCCAAAAATATATTTTGTGAATTTACTATTTACTGAAAAAAATTCGCCCAACTCTTGTATACAGTTCTCTGAATGGAAATCTCTTTATGCTGTTTAGAGCAGATGAATAGAATAATGCACTGCAAATAAAAATCACTATTAATTTGGGCATTTTTCATCAGTAATTATACATGAATATTTACCACCCCCCCCAATTATTTGACCAGACTGAATGCAGATTTGCCCCAAGATCTCGATCCTATGTCTACACTGCAAATAAAAACCTGCGTCTGCCCCGTGCCAGCTGACTCAAACTTGTGGGGCTTAGGCGGCGGAGCTGTTTCATTGCAGTGTAGACTTCCATGCTCAGGCTGCAGCCCGAGCTCTGGGACCCTCCCGCATCACAGGATCCTAGAGCCCATGTTCCAGCCTGAGCCCAGAAGTCTACGCTGCAGTTATGCAGCCTCTTACCCGAGTCAGCTGGCATGGGCCACTGGCGGTTGTCTAATTGCAGTGCAGACATACATGTGCTAAAATCTCATTAGAGGCACCCACCTCTAAGCAGGCAAGTATCTCTAATAGGTTTATTAATAATATAAGATGTAGGGACTTTGAGGGGTTATACTTTTGGTGGTTTCATTGTACTCATGGTGCAAGGGGAGAGTTTTCAATGCCTTTGGCTGCATGACTCCCAGTAGCATGAACAAGACTTTAGTCAACAAATCCCAACGCTGAAAATATGGCTCTTATTTCATAGATTCATAGATTATAGGACTGGAAGGGACCTCGAGAGGTCATCGAGTCCAGTCCCCTGCCCGCATGGCAGGACCAAATACTGTCTAGACCATCCCTGATAGACATTTATCTAACCTATTCTTAAATATCTCCAGAGACGGAGATTCCACAACCTCCCTAGGCAATTTGTTCCAGTGTTTAACCACCCTGACAGTTAGGAACTTTTTCCTAATGTCCAACCTAGACCTCCCTTGCTGCAGTTTAAACCCATTGTTTCTGGTTCTATCCTTAGAGGCTAAGGTGAACAAGTTCTCTCCCTCCTCCTTATGACACCCTTTTAGATACCTGAAAACTGCTATCATGTCCCCTCTCAGTCTTCTCTTTTCCAAACTAAACAAACCCAATTCTTTCAGCCTTCCTTCATAGGTCATGTTCTCAAGACCTTTAATCATTCTTGTTGCTCTTCTTTGGACCCTTTCCAATTTCTCCACATCTTTTTTAAAATGCGGCGCCCAGAACTGGACACAATACTCCAGCTGAGGCCTAACCAGAGCAGAGCAGAGCGGAAGAATGACTTCTCGTGTCTTGCTCACAACACACCTGTTAATACATCCCAGAATCATGTTTGCTTTTTTTGCAACAGCATCACACTGTTGACTCATATTTAGCTTGTGGTCCACTATAACCCCTAGATCCCTTTCTGCCGTACTCCTTCCTAGACAGTCTTTTCCCATTCTGTATGTGTGAAATTGATTTTTCCTTCCTAAGTGGAGCACTTTGCATTTGTCTTTGTTAAACTTCATCCTGTTTAACTCAGACCATTTCTCCAATTTGTCCAGATCATTTTGAATTATGACCCTGTCCTCCAAAGTAGTTGCAATCCCTCCCAGTTTGGTATCATCCGCAAACTTAATAAGCGTACTTTCTATGCCAATATCTAAGTCGTTGATGAAGATATTGAACAGAGCCGGTCCCAAAACAGACCCCTGCGGTACCCCACTTGTTACGCCTTTCCAGCAGGATTGAGAACCATTAATAACAACTCTCTGAGTACGGTTATCCAGCCAGTTATGCACCCACCTTATAGTAGCCCCATCTACCCTGTTTCCCCGAAAATAAGACATCCTCCGAAAAGAAGGCCTACTTACAGTTTTGCCTCTCGTTGTAATATAAGGCATCCCCCCGATAATAAGACCTCCCCGATAATAAGGCATCCACCGATAATAAGGCATTTTTCATTTCTGAAAAATAAGACATCCCCTGAAAATAAGACCTAGCGCATCTTTGGGAGCAAAAATTAATATAAGACACTGTCTTATTTTCGGGGAAACAGGGTAAATTGTATTTGCCTAGTTTATCGATAAGAATATCATGCGAGACCGTATCAAAAGCCTTACTAAAGTCTAGGTATACCACATCCACCGCTTCACCCTTATCCACAAGGCTCGTTATCCTATCAAAGAAAGCTATCAGATTGGTTTGACATGATTTGTTCTTCACAAATCCATGCTGGCTGTTCCCTATCACCTTACCACCTTCCAAGTGTTTGCAGATGATTTCCTTAATTACTTGCTCCATTATCTTCCCTGGCACAGAAGTTAAACTAACTGGTCTGTAGTTTCCTGGGTTGTTTTTATTTCCCTTTTTATAGATGGGCACTATATTTGCCCTTTTCCAGTCTTCTGGAATCTCTCCCGTCTCCCATGCCTTTCCAAAGATAATAGCTAGAGGCTCAGATACCTCCTCTATTAGCTCCTTGAGTATTCTAGGATGCATTTCATCAGGCCCGGGTGACTTGCAGGCATCTAACTTTTCTAAGTGATTTTTAACTTGTTCTTTTTTTATTTTATCCACTAAACCTACCCCCTTCCCATTAGTATTCACTATGTTAGGCATTCCTTCAGACTTCTCGGTGAAGACCGAAACAAAGAAGTCATTAAGCATCTCTGCCATTTCCAAGTTTCCTGTTACTGTTTCTCCCTCTTCACTAAGCAGTGGGCCTACCCTGTCTTTGGTCTTCCTCTTGCTTCTAATGTATTGATAAAAAGTCTTCTTGTTTCCTTTTATTCCCGTAGCTAGTTTGAGCTCATTTTGTGCCTTTGCCTTTCTAATCTTGCCCCTGCATTCCTGTGTTGTTTGCCTATATTCATCCTTTGTAATCTGTCCTAGTTTCCATTTTTTATATGACTCATTTTTATTTTTTAGATCGTGCAAGATCTCGTGGTTAAGCCAAGGTGGTCTTTTGCCACATTTTCTATCTTTCCTAACCAGCGGAATAGCTTGCTTTTGGGCCCTTAATAGTGTCCCTTTGAAAAACTGCCAACTCTCCTCAGTTGTTTTTCCCCTCAGTCTTGATTCCCATGGGACCTTACCTATCAGCTCTCTGAGCTTCCCAAAATCTGCCTTCCTGAAATCCATTGTCTCTATTTTGCTGTTCTCCCTTCTACCCTTCCTTAGAATTGCAAACTCTATGATTTCATGATCACTTTCACCCAGGCTGCCTTCTACTTTCACATTCTCAACGAGTTCCTCCCTATTTGTTAAAATCAAGTCTAGAACAGCTTCCCCCCAGTAGCTTTTTCAACCTTCTGAAATAAAAAGTTGTCTCCAATGCAGTCCAAGAATTTGTTGGATAGTCTGTGCCCCGCTGTGTTATTTTCCCAACATATATCCGGATAGTTGAAGTCCCCCATCACCACCAAATCTTGGGCTTTGGATGATTTTGTTAGTTGCTTGAAAAAAGCCTCATCCATCTCTTCCACCTGGTTAGGTGGCCTGTAGTAGACTCCTAGCATGACATCTCCCTTGTTTTTTGCCCCTTTTAGCCTAACCCAGAGACTCTCAACACTTCCATCTCCTATGTCCATCTCTACCTCAGTCCAAGTGTGTACATTTTTAATATATAAGGCAACACCTCCTCCCTTTTTCCCCTGTCTATCCTTCCTGAGCAAGCTGTACCCATCCACACCAACATTCCAATCATGTGTATTATCCCACCAAGTTTCAGTGATGCCAACAATGTCATAGTTGTATTTATTTATTAGCACTTCCAGTTCTTCCTGCTTATTCCCCATACTTCTCGCATTTGTATATAGGCATCTAAGATACTGGTTTGATCTTTCCTCCCAGTTTTGTCCTGACTCTCCCTTCTCTCTGCCAATATAGCCCACACTCCCTCTCGTTTCCGACCCATCTCCCCGGTCTCCATGTTCCCCACTTACCTGTGGGCTTTGCTCACCTGTCCCCGTCGAACCTAGTTTAAAGCCCTCCTCACTAGGTTAGCCAGTCTGTGCCCGAATAGGGTCTTTCCTCTCCGCTCTTCATTCATAAAAGATTAGTGTATATCAGTGTGTGGGTCATGACCCCAAAATGAGGTGACCAGGCATTGTTTCAGAGGGAACAGAAGTTGTCAACCTGCAGTCACTCCTTACCTCTGGTCTTCCCATAAACAGAATTGCTCAGCTGCATACAACCAGGTCCTACTCAGAAACCACTAGCTTCCAATAAAAAATGTGCCAGTTCCTAAAAAATTCCTTGGAATCATTGCAAGAGCCATTACCTCCTTAAAGCACTGAGTGTCCAGTCTGTGGAGTAGCCGAGCTGACAGTAAGAAAAAGGTTGAAAACCCTGGATCTAAGGAGAAAATATCTTTATACTTTCCATACCACTGACAGATGGTTCTCTAGAATTCTGTGACTTACTACTCTCTAGAGTGTAGAAGGAGGTTTGGGGTGGTGTCTTACTTCATGGTGAACCACTGTTGTGAAGTTCAAATTATTCTGGGATACAGCTAAGCAAACAAATTCTGACTGGCTGAGTAACATCATCTCACTGCTAACCTCTGGCTGTATTTGGAGTGTTCGGAATGGGGACTTTTTGCCTTGCAACTCTCATGGAAGTTGACAAGACACAGCTAAAAAGAAACACAACCCTTTGACAATTTGAAGCAATCCAATGGAATTTGAAATGATTGAAACAGAAACCCTAAAACAGGAGCAAAGGGTATGGTGGCAAGCTCTTCATGTTCATATTGTGCTGTCTGTCAGTGTCTCTACTACAGTCCATAAGACTGACTGAGCCTCATTTACATTAAGGCCCCTTTATACCATTCTGGCAATGTAAACAGGCCTTAAAGTGGCAGAAACTACAATTTATGCCCACTTTAAGTTCCCTTTATACTGTCAGAGTGGTGGCCTTATTGCAAATAAGAACTGCCCCCAATGTGGTTTTCCTGTGACTGTATTTAACTCAAGACTCATTTTTAGTGATTTTTAATAACATGTACTGCAATGTGGTACTGATCTGATGAAAGTGCAAACATTTAAAAATACATTTTATTAATGACAACTTTGGATTCTGGAAAGAAGCCAATCAGGAAAGCAAATCTGGGGTGAATTTCAGAAGTTGTCACATATCTGAGCACATGTTATTTTAAGGCTGATTTTACACTGTCTCAGCATAATGGATGTGGCAAGAGCTAAAAAGGACAGCATAAAACCTGAGGGTTGCATTGGAACTGTACTCCAAAAAAACTTCTTTTTACCTTAACTAAGCAAGCATATTGAATATGTAATAGTAATCGGCCAGGGTAAATTGTGTTAGCACATTCTTCTTGGGGTGATTTAAATTAGAAAACTCAAAGAAGGTACTAAAGAACCAGTGGGACAATAGTCACATAACATATCATAAAAGTATGCACTTTCATGAACTTTATATCCGAATAGCTAATGTAGCTCATAAAAGAATTGCAAAAAAACCTACCAAGGATTTTCACAGTACACACTGTAGGCTAAAAAACATTATCAGACTCATTGTATAAGTGTAAAGAATGGGAACCTATATTAAGCACTAAGGCTCTGATCCTGCAAATCATTGTGTGTGCACACACGTCTGAGCCCATATGGAGATTCGATTGTGCTCTGTGTGGCTATAGCTATCCACACGTAGTTAATTTACTGGACTGGGGACTATGGGCCTAATCCAAAGTCCACAAAGGAAGTGTCTCAGTGTATCAGAAGAAGCAGAAATAGTGCTAACAATTTGTCCTACATTGGTAAAGGTACAGAAATACCTTCTGTTGAATGAAACTGTTCTCCCTTTAGCTTTTCACATATTATTTCCCATAAAATGGGAGTGCACATAAGAGACCAATCTGTATTTCCTGGCCCATCACATGACATGGGCAAAAGCCAGAAATTATACACTGTCATATAGGGTAGATCTGCACAGATGGAGAATTACAGGTCTCCATTTTCCTGGTACAGCTGCAGCCCCAGAGACAAGCAAGAAAGGGGTAACAATATGTAGTTATTTTACAGTGCTGGGATTCATCTCTCCATGCAGACATGAGATACAACATATTATGCATATGAATAGTAGCAAGCATTATCACTCTAAATTGTATTCTATGGTCAGAAGTCATGACAATACATTATATAAGGTAACAAAGAATTTGCCAAAATGTGTTGATTCTGAGTCATGTATGTTTATTTATTAAAGCCTAATTTTATAACAGCGTCCTTTGGTTATGGGTGCTTCCATCATTTGGGTGCCCAATTTAAGACAATTAGACTCTGGTTTTTAGATATTCTGCACTCTGAAAATTAGGCCTGAAGTATCTCAAGTTGGGCACCCAAAAACTGAAGCACTTAAAATTAGGAGATACTTTTGAAAAATTTTCTGGTCTCCGAATCTTCCTCATTTAGTAACACAATCTGCGCAAAGGAACAGAGCTAGAAAATTCTAGCTGAGTAGCAGAATGACTGCTGTCCAGCCATATTATCAGGAATAAGTGAGGCCAGGATATGGCAGGGGCTACTGGAAACAGAAATGTAAAAGGGGCCACTCAAGCTAAGTTACAACAGTGATTTTCATATATAAGAAAAGTTAATTACTTGATTAGGCTCACACCAGTTCCTGACAGGGAGATCTCAGCTTAGTTCCTCATGCAGCTCACCTAACGGAGAAAAAGAGAGAACGAAAAGTGTTGAAAGCTAATACCATAAAGTGAAATCCTTAGTTTTATATGTTGAAGCCTAAGGAGAGCCAAGGACTTGTCATCCACAGGAATGCCTATTACTCAGTTTTAAAGGTTTGCTGTGCTCAGCTGTCAAGGCTGGGTGGTAGCTCCAGACGTAATCTAATAATTTGGTTTAAGGTTGTTAGTGATATCAGCTGCCAGGTCCAGGATTCAGGAGCAAACATTGAATCTATCTCCCCTGGTAAGTATTCTCACACTTCTTATCAACCTGTCTGTACTGGGCTAGCTTGATTATCACTTCAAAAGTTTTTTTTCTCTTACTTAATTGGCCTCTCAGAGTTGGTAAGACAACTCCCACCTGTTCATGCTCTCTGTATGTGTGTATATATATCTCCTCAATATATGTTCCATTCTATATGCATCCGAAGAAGTGGGCTGTAGCCCACGAAAGCTTATGCTCTAATAAATTTGTTAGTCTCTAAGGTGCCACAAGTACTCCTGTTCTTTTTTAGGAGCAAAACTGTAAATTATGGTCAAGTAATTCCATGATAAAGTCATGTCAGCCATTTCAGTATGTAAGATTAGTCATTGCTTGGCATTAGGTGCAATGACATCGTGGCTTATGAAACCTACAACACCTTCAGGAAACACCAGTGTTGCCAATGCTTTTGATTTTATTATGAGTCTTGTGATAACGTGTTTTTCTTGAAGCCCCAGGTTCTCCGTCATGTGAATATGTGAGACACTCAGCTTTATTTATTTATTTATTTATGGTTGTGGAGAAAGGCTTGAGTGTACCCTAAGTGCTCAAAACCCAGAAGGTAAATTAAAAAAAAAGCCCCAATGTGTTTTGTTTAAATCCCATGATTTTTAAGGAAATCTCAGTATTTTGAGGAGCTTGGCTGATGATTTTTGAAAGCTTGGAGCTGGTATTACTGAAAGAGTACTGGGAAATACTCATTGCTCTGATCAGTCGGAGAAATCAGCTATTCTGAATCTTACTATGAATACTGAGAAATTTGTCTTTAGAGCAGTGTGTCAATCCATCTCATCCAGGGACTTTTTGGAAGTAGAAACAGAGCTCCAGTGCATTTTTGTGGGGGAAATGAATGTCAGGAAAATGAAAGCGCACCTTGTTCCACACAGAGCACTGACTATCCAACACACAAAGTGATAGTTCATCTCAAGTGTGGAAAATAAAGCAGCCCAGAGATAGCCTGCGTTGGGAAGTACTTTTTATACACTTCCTTCGAACTGATTACACACTCATATATGAAAAACAACCTTGATGAAATTTAAAACTTATTCAAGTTGTTCTTTCTGGGGCTACATGGGAAAAATCTGGATTTGTAGTTCTCTACTGGTGCTAGCAATGCTGGACATTGTAGTGCAGATGCTATGCCATCTACCCTTGCTCTGAGCAGACCAGGTAGAGAATTATGGGTCTGAATTTTCCCAGTGTTAATGCACCCTCTGGGCCAAGTCTTGTAAACCCTTATACACAAGACTAATCCTGCGCGAGTAGTCTCATTGAAGTCAGTGGGACTATTTGCATGAGCAGAGAGGACTCAAGTGAGAAAGGGTTTTCAGGATCAGGCCTTTTATTCTTGACCAAAGGACGCAGAATGATTGCATCAATTATCTATGGTAATTATGTCACTGAATTATAACAAAAGTAATAGTTCAGTCATTTTCCAGTTATCTTTCTTGAGGCTAATGAGTGCATTTCATGTCCTCTTAATCATAAGGATCCTCGTCATAAATCACTCACTATTCATGGGGGAGTTCACTTCACTTTAGGCAGAACAAATAATGTAATGATCCTTTGGAAATTCACCTCAACAAGGTGGCAAGTCTGTGAAAAGCAGAGAGTGGTTATCACAGCTTCTGTCCCATGGCACGTTGCTTTTGTAGTGCTACAAGGAGCTTTTTATTTAGGCGGATGGCAGGAGAACATCTATTATCCTTTCCTATAAGACTTTAAAAAAACAAAAAACAAAAACAAACAAGGCCCCCCCACAAAATATTGCCTCTATCCTAACCCTCCAAAATTACTTATTTTTCTTCTGCTATAGTGACCATTCTATAACCTTTACTGTTTTTTCCCCAGTCAGTTTTATAAGAATTTTGATTTCCCTATGGTTTAAAATGGATTGTCACCTATTGCCAAAAAGGGGTAAGTGGCCTACTCTCAGGCAGAGGGATGGGGAGGGGACCATGAAGTGGGATATCTCAGACATCAGAGTCTAATCTCAGTTATGCTGCAGTAAATCTGGAGGAACTCTACCTCTGTGGCTGATTTTCAGAGGGGCCAAGTGCCTGCAGCTCTCATTGAAGCCAATGGGAGCTATGTGTGCGCCTCACCCCTGAAAAGCATCTTTTAGCAGGGCCTGGTAGATTTAGTCAGGCATCAGTATTGGGTAATTAGGTCACAGGTCTGTAAGAATAAACGTTCACACTCGGGGTGGCAGAATTTATGGAGTAAGTTAGACAACAACAGGGGTGGGCTGGATGCTTGTGAGCAGAGTCAGTCAGAACTTTTCCAAGGACACTTGAAAATTGCAGTATGAAGGGAAGGGGAGAGGGTAGAATTGTAGTAATGGAATCATAGAAATAAAGGCTGGAAGGGACCTCTAGAGGCAGGGCCGGCTCTAACTTTTTTGCCGCCCTAGACAAAAAAGAAGAGCGCCGCCCTGCCGTAACATTCCCCCCCCAGCGCTGCGCCGGGCCAGGCTGCCCAAACCCCCGTCCCCCTCCCCCCCCCGAGCGCTGCACCGGGCCACTCAAACCCCCGAGCGCTGGGCCGGGCCGGGCCGGGCCGCCCAAATTCCCGGCCCCCCCGAAGTGCTGCACTGGGCCACCCAAACCCCCGGAGCGCCAGGCCGCCCAAACCCCCACCCTCACCCCCAGCGCCGGGCCATCGAAGCCCCCCCCAGCGCCACGCCGCCACCGAAACACTCTCCGCGCTGCCCAGCCGAAACAAAAAAACAAAACAAAAAAACACTGCGAGCGCCCCCCGCCACCCCAACATTGGCTGCCCCTTCTAAGGTGCCGCCCCAAGCACGTGCTTGGTCGGCTGGTGCCTGAAGCTGGCCCTGTCTAGAGGTCACCTAGTCCAGCCCCTCTGCTGAGCTGGGCCAAGTATACCTAGAACATCCTTGGTTGTTGTTTCTTTCACCTGTTCTTTAAAATCTTCAATGATGGAGATTCCACAATCATGCTTGGAAGCCTATTTGAGAGCTGAACTACCCTTAATTAAGAAGTTTTTCCTAATATATAACCTAAATCTCCCTTGCTGCTGAATAAGCCCATTCCTTCTCGTCCTGCCTTCAGTGGACATTGAGAACAATTAATCACTGTCCTCTTTATAAATAACCCTTCACATATTTGAAGACTGTATCAGGTCCCTACTCAGTCTTCTTTTCTCAAGACTAAACATGCCCAGTTATTTTAATCTTTCCTCACAGGTCAGGTTTTCTAAACCTTTTATCATTTTTTGCTGCTGCCCTCTAGACTCTCTCCAATTTGTCCTCATCTTTCCTAACGTGTGGTACCCAGAATTGGACACAATACTGCAGCTGAGGCCTCACTAGTGCCAAGTAGAACAGGACAATTACCTCCCAGGTCTTTCATATGACACTTCTGTTAACGTATCTCAGAATGATATTAACCTTTTTTACAACTGCATCATATTGTTGACACATATTCAACTTGTGAACCACTATAACTTCCAGATCCTTTTCAGCAGTTCTACCATCTAGCTGGTTACTCTCCATTTTGTAGTTGTGCATTTGATTTTTCCTTCCTGAGTGTATTACTTTGCACTTGACCTTATTGAATTTCATCTTGTTAATTTCAGACCAGTTCTCCAATTTGTCAATGTCATTTTGAATTCTAATCCTGTCCTCCAAAGTGCTTGCAAAACCTCCCAGCTTGGTGTCATCTGCAAATTTTATGAGCATACTCTCCACTCTATTATCCAAGCCATTAATGAAAATATTGAAAAATATTGTTGACCTAGCAGTCTCTACACTGGGATTAAGTTGGTTTAACTACATCACTCAGGGGTGTGGATTTTTCACAGCCCTGAGTGACATAGCTGGGTTAACCTAACTTTTTAGTATAGACCAGGCCTTAATTAGCAAAATTTGTTAGCTGCTGACATGACCCCTCTGTAGGGTGCACATAGGTAGCCTATGTTCACTTGAGTATCATTAGTCTTCCAGTGCCTTTCCATATTTCTTCCTGTGTGTTCAGAAAGGAAAGATAACTTCTCCCACAATTCATTGAGAAAAAAATCATAGAGCAGCTCAGTTTACTGCTGTGCTGAGATCCAGGGCTGAGCCCCCACAGGTCTTAGTGCCTCACACAAATAAATGCAGTGGGAGTGTGGACACAGCAGCTCATGTTATTTTGCAGTGTAGCCGGTCTCACATGAGCTATGCTAACTTGAAAATAGTAACTCATATTAATTATAGTGAAGACATATTCTTAGACAAGCAGCCAGTAATCAATTTCTGACAAAAATAAGGGGGATGCAAGTGTTTTCACCACTCCCCTTGTGACTGCACATTTTGCACAAGCCTACTAGCTGCCGCACTTTTTTGTGCCATGCGTTGCTTTCTTTTGTGCAGTGAACAACCTTTATGACATGCAACATTATTAGCACTATTACTCTGTTTATTGTCCCACAAGGTAGTCATAGTATAGATCAGGGGTAGGCAACCTATAGCACGCGTGCTGAAGGTGGCACGCGAGCTGATTTTCAGTGGCACTCACACTGCCCAGGTCCTGGCCACCGTTCTGGGGGGCTCTGCATTTTAATTTAATTTTAAATGAAGCTTCTTAAACATTTTAAAAACCTTATTTACTTTACATACAACAATAGTTTAGTTATATATTATAGACTTATAGAATGAGACCATCTAAAAAAGTTAAAATGATTATTGGCACGCGAAACCTTAAATTAGAGTGAATAAATGAAGACTTGGCACACCACTTCTGAAAGGTTGCCGACCCTGGTATAGATACTCTACACAGCTAGTTCACAGGAAACCAGGGGAGAAAGTTACACCATTCTTTAACACAATTCATCTGATGTTCCTTCTGTTTTCATAACAAACATAATCAAAATCCCTCCAATTCAGCATCAATAGCAGGACCGGCTCCAGGCACCAGCCTACCAAGCATGTGCTTGGGGCGGCACCTGGAGGGGGGCGGCGCGGCACTTCGGCCGCCGGGGAGATCGGGGCCGCGACCGGGCTCGCTGCCCTCCTCCAGTGCTCCGGCCGGTCGGGGAGAGCGGGTCCCCGGCCGGGCTCGCTGCCCTTCTCCCGGCGCTCTGGCCAGTCGGGGAGAGGTGGGCCCCAGCCGGGCTCGCCGCCCTCCTCCTGGCTGACCGCCGGGGAGAGCGGAGCCCCGGCTGGGCTCTCCGGCCTCCTCCCGGCGCTCCGGCCAGTCGGGGAGAATGGGGCCCCAGCCAGGCTCTCCGCCCTCCTCCCGGAGAGCCGGCCCTGATCAATAGTATCAAAAGAGGAGAATTTAAATGAATAAAGCAGAAAGTGGTTTGTGAGTGGGTGGCATTGTAGGATGTGGGGGTGGGGAAGGCCTTCATTTTCCTTTAATTAGATTAGTATTAGTGATGGTAGTGGGGTTGTTAAATATTTATAAATGTATTAGAGAGCAAATGATAAGCCAGTCAGATTAACAGATATTTCTCTGGTTGCAAACAGATGGGTAGGCTAGGATATTAGTGGTTAATTGAGTTGCAGTCAGATGTGAGAAGGAGCTGTGAGTGTGTGTGACCCTGAGACGAAGCAGAGGGCCAGAGCTGCTTGAGCACTGAACTACCTGCTGGAAGGGCACATTTGGGGATTTTTGAACAAGGAAACTTCCTTTTGTTGTTTGTTCTATTATATTCAGGGAATCAGGACTTTGTGTATGTAACCCACACACTTCTTGGGTATGGTGTTCTGTCCCCTCTAGGACAGATTTTATCGGGACTGTCCTGATTTTTGCTTCTTTGTCCCGCGTCCCGACCGATGTTTGGTCGGGACACTGGACAAAAAAAAATGTTGCGCTCCGCCCCGGCTCCGCTCCCCTTCCCCCATTGGCTCTCTTCCCAAATCCCCGCCTCTTCCCCAACCACGCAGCATTCCTTCTCCCTCCCAGGCTTGCAGCATGGCGGCGCAAGCCTGGGGGTAGGGGGTGGCGGCGGTGCCTGGATCCTGGAGCTGGTGAGTCAGGTCCGGCACCCGGGCACCCGGCGGGCAAAGGGGGGCTGGCAAGGGAGGGAGATGGGGGGGCTCAGCTTTGAGCCCCCCGCCGTGACGGAGGGCTCCTGCCCGGGCCGCTGCACCCGGGGCCGGGAGCGCAGCCTGGAGGCTGCTCCAGCCCTGCAGCCCGCGGGGTAGCGCGGTGGGTCCGGGCGGGGGCAGCGCGGCGCGGGCAGGGGCCGGTTGGGTGGTGTGGGCCGAATCCCTGCTGCTGCCAGGGAGCCCTGCGCCTCTCCCTCCCGCTCGCGGCTGTGGCTCCTTCCTGGCGGGACGCGCCCCCCCGGCCTGCCCCGGGCACATGCAGCGCGCGTCCAGCTGCTCCTTCCCAGCGGGAGGGAGACTAGGCGCGGAGGACGCGCGCCGCATGTGGCCGGGGCAGTGGGTGGCGCGTCCTGCCGGGAAGGAGCGCGGGGCTCCCTGGCAGCAGCGGGAATTCAGCCCCTGCCGCCCACCCAGCTCCTGCCCGCTCCGTGCTGCCCCCGCCCGGATCCACCGTGTGCCGCATATGCCCGTGGCAGGCCGGGGGGCGGGAGGCTCTGCGGGGAGGGCCTGCTAATGCCCCCAGCCCCTTTTAAACGCCCCTTTTTTTTTTTGCTCCGCCCCCCCCCCTTTTTTTGCCCTCCCCCACCCGTCCCGATATTTTGGACTGCTGATCTGATCACCCTAGTCCCCTCTAGCGGCACCGAGACCACTTAAAGATTAATGAGTTTGCTCTACAGCCTTAGCTAGGGCCAGGTAGCTTTAGCTCATGCAGTAGAGGCTCATGCACTAAGCTCCAGAGGTCCCAGGTTCGATGATGACCAGAATACATGTAAACTATTTATCAATAAACAAGATTACACCAAGAACATATCTGACCTATACAATCTATTTTTCAATCTAATAGAAACAACCCTTCAAGGCCCCAAATTTTGGGTAACTGTTTGGGCCACAAGGACAATAGTATTATATGACTAGTATGAAACAAACTCACTGGTTTCAGAGAACACCTTGAGCTAACAAAGCGTTAAGCAGCTTCACAGCTCTAAACCTAGCTTTTAATCATCTAATTCATAGTAAATTTATGCAAGAGATTTTCCAGTGTTTCTGGCTCTAGCCTGAGTGATGTATCACTTAACAAGACATGTAACAGCTGCTTCCAAGACTGCCTCTATTATTTTTCTCTTTAAGAAACAGCTGAATGCCTGAAAAGCCATCTGTAAATCTTCTTTTTATTATCTGTAGTCTAGGAGACTTGTCAGAGGCCAGATTTTATCTTGTCAATTAGTTTCTGAAATATCAGCCTGGCTGTGGAAAGGCTTATTCAGGAAAGAAAGGACCATTCCACAAACATAATGATGTTCTGAGCAATAGCGACAGGGCACACCTCTATGCTATTTGTATTGATTTTCTATATTCCAGTAGCTTGAATTCTGTAAATCATTAGAGCTGGGTAAAACGACCCAATTTTTTCCATTGTGATATTATTTTTGTTTATTTAAATTTGCTGGATTTATACTACGAGCAGGGATGGGCAAACCAGTTTGGAAAAACTAAGAACTTTTACCCATCCCTACAACTGCACCTAGACCAAATCTTTGTGGGAACTAGAGGGGGTCATTACATGGCATTCATCTTCCCAGCACCTTCTCTTATCCACTTTTTCATGGTTAGCAGGCCTGGAAGATAGCTGAATCTGGAGCCAGTCTTCTCTTCAAAGGACAACTAAGCAGCTCAATCAGGGATTGACAATCCACCCTCTCCAGGAAGCTGAATGGATGCCTCGCCACAGTTAACAACCTCATTCATTTTGCTGTGGGACCCAATAGCTCCTTTACCAAGTCTTACTGCGCTGCCCCTTTAAAATGTATTAAAATGAACTATGGAACTTATGCATCTAAACAAAAAATAAACTTTCTATTAACAAGTTAAACACAATGGGCTTGATCAAAAGCCCACTGAAGTAAATGGGAGGCTTTCCATGGACCAAATGCACCAATATGAACTTACACAGTTAAAGTTTCTTTCTGTCTAACATACTGTGCCATATAAACCTATGGAGTGAGACAGACAGATCCTCAAAGAAATGTCTCAAAGTATTTTAATGACTGAAGAAATCTAATTTAATACACACATTCTAGACAATAAGGTATTCAAGCTTGACAGTTTCTCTTGTGGAGTATGCAGATCAACTGATGAGAAAGGGAAACATTTGAAGATTTTAAGGGTTTGATTTTTTAAGTGATCTTTATTATTTGTGGGCACAAATTGTGAGCACAAATAAAGGATGACAGATTTTAAAAATCAGGCCCTAACCTTTTTGCAGTAGAGTTCTCTGCGTTTAGTGTTTTGCACTCTTTGCCTATAACTTCAAAACAAATGTAAATGAAACAGTCTCTAGGGCTGTTCTTTTCAAAAACAAAGTGGATCCTATTTATTGACAATGCGGATAAAGCAAATTTCTTATAAGCCTAACTTTAAAAAAAGAAAAGCCTTAAAAGGAGCTGATTTGCAGAAAGTGCTGAGTGTCTCCCTCTCATAATCAGTCCCCTTTAAGCTATCTCAAGCTATGCACCCCAAATCATTTTTAAAAATTAAGCCTTGTCCTTTTCTTCAGTCAAAGACATTAAAAACTTATTGTCCATTTGTTTCAAATCCTGCAGTCCTTGGTCAGGCAGCATCCGACTAAAGTCAGTGGGAGTTTTGCTTTAGAGGACAGTATAAGGATTGCACGGTTGGGCTCATATTGATTATTTTAACAATCATTAGTTTAGATTTAACTTCTGTAAATCAAACATTCTAAAAGCAGCACATGAAATTATAAAAGAAAATACATTAAATACACATATACTTTTTAATAATGAGCAAAGAGGTAAAGCCATTAAGCTGACCTTTTCAAATGTAAACTCTGTATTGGAGTGGTAAATTGTTGTAAAATTCACCCCATTTCCTTTGGAACAGCTTCAATGAGTTGCTTCAGATTATGCAGAGATTAGCCTTTCAGTTATCATGGACTGGATAATAACTCTCTGAAGCTGTAACTGAACACAGAATAAAGCACGTCATTTGGTTAAAACAAAACCAAAAAAACAAGGAGTACATTACATAAAATCAGTGCTAAAGAAAATATTACGTAAATAGCATCAACTGCAATCTGTCATAATACTAGCAATATTAAAACTGAAGGGCACATGTATTCACATTTTACGGTCTTGAATTGATATAACTTTGATGTAAGCTAATTAGGGAACTGAAAAAAAATGTTATTCAATACATGTTTATGGATGGTTCAGATGAAGATTAAAAAAAAACCAAAACCCAAAAGAAAACTTTGGAATGTATAATTTTAAGTAGCAAATCTGCTTCTTAGACTCACTGACAGAAGTTACACTGAAACATGTGCTTTGCTGAACAGAGATGGACTAAAGCATGTGCCTATCTTAAAGCATGTACTTAAGTGCTTTGCCAGATTGGAGGTCCTGATGAGGAGGGTTCAAAAGACAGAGGAACTGGTGCAATTCCACTCCAAAGGGGAAAAGGGCAGGATTTGGAGAGCCTATACAGAGGAGACATACCTGCTTTGCTGAGCACAGCTCTGTGGAGGTTCCCCGTGCCCAGGGCCGGCTCCAGGCACCAGCCTGGCAAGCAGGTGCTTGGAGCGGCTGCTCCGGATGGGGGCGGCACATCCAGGTATTCAGCGGCAATTCGGCGGACGGTCCTTCACTCCCTCTCGGAGCAAAGGACCTCCCGCTGAATTGCCGACACAGATCGCGATCACGGCTTTTTTTGGGGGGGGGAGGGGCTGCTTGAGGTGGCCAAAACTCTGGAGCCGGCCCTGCCCGTGCCCCAGCCCACAGGTTACTTTTTGAGGGCAGAGGTGGCATAGGGTAGGAGTGGGGCTTGGTGGGGTCTGAGACTATGGAAATCCATGGGTTACTGCTCCAGTTACAGAGCAGGAGCACAGGAGCTGCATGGGCTACCATAAAGTGGCTCGCCCACAAACTGTGGTGGAACTCATTGGTGCAGTTTCTCAACCTGCAGTTGACATCAGAATTTGTTCCTAAATGCAAAATAATTAGATCACTGCACAGAAACGAAGATTCAGTTAAGTCAGGTCTGGTCATATGTACTGTTAAAATTCATACAAGTTGTTGCATCACCAACATTTCTTACTTCTATCTAATTTAATGTACGTGATGAATCTGTCAATTTACTGATTGATATTCCATTTGTTGGTATTGCAGCTTCTGAACAAACACAGCTCAATTCAGTGCTGATTTCCAGGTAACACAATGCTGGTGACTTCAGCATTGCACAAGATGTAAATCAGTGCAAAATTTGGTCCACCGTTCCTTTTAATTCTCTCAGGACCCTTCTGTATCCAAAATTCCAGTTAACTGCAAGGGAGTTTTGAGTGAGCAGCTAACTTTTTATATTATAATAAACACATATCGGCCTGAAACTGATTTATATTGAGACAACTCTACACCACACTGGCAGCATAGAAGGACTTTAAAGTGGGAGCAGATGGCCCCTTTACACTGCTAGAGCCGTATAAAAGTGGCCTTTGTGTTAATGAGAACTGGACCCATATGTAATACGTAAACCCTAAAGATTTGTAAAGTTCACACACAGCCCAGAGCTAATATTTCTGCATATAGTTACAGGAAGAGAAGAGGAAATAAAATCCTTCCAATTCTACAACTTGAATTTCAGTCCCCTCACTTTCTTTTACTCTGGCCAGCATCTTTTGCTAGAATCCTTAACGTTTGTTTTAGTTTACTAGTTCAGAATAATTCAATCTTCTTTCCTTTTGTGGTCGAAACACATTTTTAATTCTGGAAAGTCCTGTAAATGTAGGAAATTCATGTACGTGTTTTTGTTTTTCATCTTGCCATTAATACGCTTAAAAAGTATAAAAGAAACAGTGGCATGCCCAGCTCTGTGTAATCAATGGGAACAGATACACCAGGGACTAGTTCGTTTCCTAATGAATCTGAACCCTTGAAATGAGCATATAAATGTATAGAGTCATTGACTTTACAATGAAATGATCTAAAGGACTTAAGCCAACACACCAAAGAGATAGATTCATAGATTCATAGATTCTAGGACTGGAAGGGACCTCGAGAGGTCATCGAGTCCAGTCCCCTGCCCGCATGGCAGGACCAAATACTGTCTAGACCATCCCTGATAGACATTTATCTAACCTACCCTTAAATATCTCCAGAGACGGAGATTCCACAACCTCCCTAGGCAATTTGTTCCAGTGTTTAACCACCCTGACAGTTAGGAACTTTTTCCTAATGTCCAACCTAGACCTCCCTTGCTGCAGTTTAAACCCATTGTTTCTGGTTCTATCCTTAGCGGCTAAGGTGAACAAGTTCTCTCCCTCCTCCTTATGACACCCTTTTATATACCTGAAAACTGCTATCATGTCCACTCCCAGTCTTCTCTTTTCCAAACTAAACAAACCCAATTCTTTCAGCCTTCCTTCATAGGTCATGTTCTCAAGACCTTTAATCATTCTTGTTGCTCTTCTTTGGACCCTTTCCAATTTCTCCACATCTTTTTTAAAATGCGGCGCCCAGAACTGGACACAATACTCCAGCTGAGGCCTAACCAGAGCAGAGTAGAGCGGAAGAATGACTTCTCGTGTCTTGCTCACAACACACCTGTTAATGCATCCCAGAATCATGTTTGCTTTTTTTGCAACAGCATCACACTGTTGACTCATATTTAGCTTGTGGTCCACTATAACCCCTAGATCCCTTTCTGCCGTACTCCTTCCTAGACAGTCTTTTCCCATTCTGTATGTGTGAAATTGAAAGATGATATAAAATACTCTGAATGTGTATTTATTATGCCATACAGGATGAATGGCATATAGCATAAAAAACAAATAACGACTGCAAAGAAGGATTGGAACAGTACATACAAGTAAAATAAAATGTGTAGCTCTACATAGGTGCTATGGTAATGAGTACGGTACAACCAACTAAAGAGAACAGAAGAGAGTGATGGATAAATGAGCATATAAAACAGTCAATGAACAGGGAAACTTTCCTTTTCCACCCTCCCCATCATTAGGTGTTTACTATGGTAGAAAACAGGGCGGAAGATGCAAATTACACATATGCAGCATCTACTGAGAATGCTTGACATTTAGTCAACCTTATTCTCTTGTATTTTTTTTTCCTTTGGGTACAGGTTGTTTCCGGATCTCACGGGGACAACTGTCATTAACTACCCTGGTATAAAAGAGCCTGACACAATAATTTTGTTGTTTTGATCACAAAGGAAGGTAGGTTCTGTATACCTAATTTTCGCATATTAAACTGCATCTATATATTGTTGCCTTTAAAACTGACTGCTGGAAAGAAACATGCCCAGCTGAACTGAGGTTTGCATGTTTTATGATCATCAGCTGCTCAAGCTCTTTTCCAGTGAGAGAGTGGCAAACCAAATCTTTGACAGCATTTGGATGATAGAAGAGAGTGACAGCAGCAGACGTGCTAAAATGGTAAGACAAATACAGAGTGTGCATGAACTTTGATTTATAATATTCATTGCTCCGTTTTGCTAAATGTATTATGAAAGACAAAAATATTTTTTTAAAAATTATTATTTTCTTACAGAAAACTAAAACTGCAGTGGTTTGCGCCTGTGCCATCCTCATGGTTTTTCTTATAGTTGAATCTTGGTGTGCTCCAAAGGTAAAATTTGGGTTAAAAATGTCTCTGCAGGACTTTATGAGAGGATTCATTTCTAGCCGAATAATTTCTACTTTGTTTTTGCAACTTGCAGAACAAACTCATAGCAAGAAATTGGGGCCCACAATCAATGCTATACCTCAAAGGACGATGTAAGTTAAATTCAGTAGCCTATCATTTGCACAGTGAGATTAAATGTTTAGTTGGACTAAAAAACAGTTATGAAACTGAATTGATATGTATTTTTTAAAATACCACATTAAATAAAAACACTGGTAAGTTAATAACGCTGTTTTATCATATGAAAGTTGTACCACCGTGAAGTATACAGATACATTTTCTGTGTAAGGATATCCTAATACCAAAGTACTGGTAATTTTTTTGTGTTACATGCAGATGTTGTTAGAAATGTTATTTTTCTACTAATACCACAGTCATATCTTACTCAGTTATGTCTTTCTTTTATACAACATATTATTTACAATTACAAATACTAGTGCCTTGGACAAATAGTACAATAATTATTGGCAGAAAAATAAGATTGTGTTTCTAATTTTTGTGATGTCTGTACATTTTCATGTACTTGTTATAAAGTCAAACCAAAAACAGTTTGATGAAAAGTGGTAATTGTATATTGTACTGTCTACTTTTAACCAATTTTACTGCTAGTGTCCAGTCTTGAAAACAAATAATCTCAGAGCATTCAAATGTCTCTACCTGTAGAACGACTCATGCATTCCAATGCAGGATTTTAAATTCACTTTCAATTCAGATTTTTTAAATTACAGTAAGTAAACAAGTATTTTGTTTCGTTGATTCTCACAGGAGTCTATAAAGTATGCAATCATCTAATTTAATTAAATAACTAGAGAAAGACAAGAGCTAGCAGCGGAGGGCAATCTGATAAAGTTTGCCATTGTTTGGCAACAGAATGTCACAGAGTAGACAGCAGTATTTAGTTATATCTTTGAAAACAAACTAGTTTAATTGATGAGAAGTGACAAAAGGTACCTGAAGTACGGAGACTTAACACTACACCTACTCAACGTCTTCCTATATTATCCAGATGACATTTGCAAAAAGAGATAACTGTGACAAGGTCTAAAATGCTCTTTCAGGCTTGGAAGGATTTTGTAAATGATACTGTGGGAACAATATGCTTCTAGAGAGTAATGACCATAGAGTTCATTCATAATTACTGTAAGCTCTCAAATTCATAAACCTCTAAAACCTGATTTACTTAAGAAGTTTTATTTCCTGTGACTATAGGTTGAGACGTAAATGTAGATAAATAATAATCTTGGAGTGGATCAAATTAAAAATCAAAATATTTCAGAGGTGGATCACAGATGTAGGCCTAGATCCTTCCACCACTAGGACGATTTGGCCCTGCTTCACTGATGGACAATGGCTATGAGGCTGGTTTAACCAGCCACAGGAATATTCCCCAGTGTAGGGGGATTCTTGGATGGCATAAACCAATAAGGCCACCATAATGGCTTTTACTCCAACCCAGCCTCCTCCTGGTGGCCAGTACACGGGGCAAAGCTCGGGGAAAGAGGGGATTAGCACAGTTTCCCTGTTCCCAGCGATCCCCAGTTATCATAGTGACCCCTTAGGGCTGTTAGCAGTGGGTGCAAGTTAGAGAAATCTTCAAGCTACTCTAATCTGTGCCAGAGAAGCTGTCCAACATCCAGATGACCCAGGATCAAGGGAACTCAGAGGTACTTAAAATCACTTTTGCACTCCTGCTTCTCCTGACAAATTTTAAGAGATCCTCAGTTGGAGTCCAGAATTTTTTCCAGAGAGGATGTGTTTATATGAAGCAAAGAAACTACTGCAGGGATATGACTGTATGAGACAGTTCATTTTCTTGCTTGTCCTTGCAATGGTCTGGTATTTCCACACAGGAATATTTTTGAACTAAACCATTTTGGTGTGTATGCAATATTCTTTACAATCATGCTTGTACTGTACCAAGTGCATTCTAGGGCCACAGAAACTTTTTTCCCATAACATGGAGCAGTGTTGCTGGCAGCAGAGATGGCTGGGTAATTTCCATATGCAAAGCACTGCATTGTAGCGTGCACTTTGTCCCAGAACTGGAAGCAACCAGTACAAGCAGCTCTTGCAAAACACTGGGCAGCTGCTGTCTATGAGGACACAAGGCATTGTACACATAGGCATGCATATGGGGAGTGCTGGGTGTGCCCAGGCACACCCCAATGTCTCAAAAAAAAAGTGGCTTTGCATTTTAATTTAAGTAAAGTTTATTTCTTAATTTTAAAAAAATTATGTTTAGTTAAGTTTTAGTTTCTTTAGTTTGTTTGATGAATAAAAATAATGTCCTTTACAATTGAGTATTCAATAAATGACAAAGAGTCCTGTGGCACCTTATAGACTAACAGAAGTATTGGAGCATAAGCTTTCGTGGGTGAATACCCACTTTGTCAGACGCAGGGATACTATTCAATAAATGTTCACCTTTAAAAAAAAATTCCCTGGGTACACACCCTAATGAAATGTGCTGCACACGCCTATGATTGTACAGGCATTGCAAGCTCAATTAATGGTTTGTTGCAATGCCTTTTTAACTAGTAGAGACCAGGTCAGAGAAGTTAAGTGACCTGACCAACGCCAAAGAAGGAGTCAGTGTCAAGATTCAGAAGTTGCCAGCTCCCTCACACAGCTCAGCAAATCACAGCTTTGTCTGGATTCAGTGTGACTTTCTCACATGCATACTGAATATTTGTAATAAACCATCCAGACCTGTGCCTTGTTTTGAATGATGTATTGATAAAACATTTTCACTGGTAACTTCTCTCTCTCTTTTTTTCATTTTTAACAGATGGTAGAAGATATGCTTCTGATAGTGAAGAGCAATATTACAAGCTTGACCTGGAGGACTTAAATGCAGTGTTAAAAAGTAATTTTTAAAATATAATATACAAGTAAATCTGCCATAAGCATTTATATGTCGATTTTTAAAATGTTACCCAGACAAATAAATGTCTTGGTCTGGGATGCAGGAAAAACCCTCGGGGCAGATCCTCAGCTGCTGTAAATTGTCATAGATCCACTGGACAATTTATACTAGCTGAGGATCTGTCCCTTGCCTTGCTAATTCACTTCAACTCGGGGGAAAAGACTGAACACAGGCAGGATTTTCCACAATGTTTAGTGTTACCTTAACCCTGCTGCCAGTGAACCACTGACTTTGATGGGAGCAGAGTTAGGCCAGCATGGAGTGCAGTGGAAAATCCCAGGTATAAACTGGAGGTTCGACCATTTCATAGCATAACGCAAAAATTTACATTAAAAAGCCTTTATTTTTGGACTGGCAAAAAGACAGGCAGCAATCTTCTGCACATCTGGGAGTCTGCAGAGGTGGGAGTGGGGCAAGGCAGAGAGAAGGGAGTTGCAGGAGTGAAGACAAGAGGAGATGAAGGAACAGATGAGGATTTCAGCTGAAGTGGAGCGGTGGCAGTGTTGTGCACACAACGGCAATGATGGAGGTGCTAACAGGCAGGGTTGTACACGTAAGTCATGCAGGTAGAACAGTGACATTCAGGGCCCAGGGTGACGCCAAATTTACAGACAGTGAAGGCTACTGGGGAAAATATATGCTTAGTTTGTGACATGAGAATCATTCCCATCAAGCATGCTGGAGTATTACGGGAAATGGCATTGCAATGCTGCATCACAGCATGGAGCTACACTACAGTGCACTGATGCAACATCACACTGGGGAGATTCCCATTTTCTGATGTGGCAGCACAATGGTGAAATCCTGCCCTACTGAAGTCAAGAGGAATTTTGCCATTAACTTCAATGAGGCCAGGATTTCACCCAGGATTAGCTTGGCTCACAAGCAAATACAAAAAGGTGGCAGCCCTAACAAGGTGAGCTGGGAGTGTTCAGAATCATACCCCAGTTCTCTGATTGCTGCCATGAAGCCACAAAAAGTGGTTGGTGTTACAATACCATCTTCTCTCACTATTATGCAGCAGCAGCAGAAACCCTACCTCAGTCCTGTCTCTGGGCAGGGGTTCATGGCCATTATTGTCAGTACTTGTGCCAAGAAGTGCAACAGCATGTACTTAAATGCTTTCCTGATTAAGAATGGATTTAAGTATGTGCTTAAGTGCTTTCCTCAACTGGGGACTGGGTGAGCAAATCAGCAGCAAATTACAATGGGGACAGGAAGGAATGAGCTCCAGGAGGACGTGGCCTTTTAGTGGTAGAGACAAGGATGGTGTTTGTGACAGGCCTTACCAGGGGGAAATAAGAAGGAGTCCTAGCTCAGGTCACTCAGCAACTCACTGTTGCTCTAGGAAATGAATGAACAGTTGTATTTTTCTCTTTGTTTTTGCTCAGTGTATTTTGGGGAATTTGCTAAAAAGTAAAATAAACAAAAACTCCAGGAAGAGCAACTTGTTTTCCATCAGACTCCCACCAAGTCTGGGCTGCTGTAGGGGTATGTGTGTTGGGTGGGGAGGGGGGGAGAAGGGGAGGGCGAGGACAAAGCTCACGAATACACTATAATCTTTAGAAAAAGATCAGTAACAAACTTTCTACCCTATAAATTGGTTTAGATTCATGTAAGTTTTCAAGACTAAATTGGCAAGGAAGAGGGCTAGAAACAGTAGCCCAGACTTGGTGGGATGGATCTTTACATCTAAAGTAGGTGGAGTCCTATTCAGGTGTTTATATATTATTGATTTTAGGGCCCAGTCCAACTCCTAGTGCAGTCAATGGAAAGACCTTGACTTCAATGGGAGTTTGAACAAGCCATAATATCTAATCATGGACACTAAACATTGTATATGTTTTCATATTAGGAACATGTGTAGTGAATATATATTTTTTGAATTTAGGTTATAAAAATTCAACACCTGTGAAATTTATGAACATCAAAAGAAGATTAACAGCTCAAAATATGGACATTAACTACTTGGAATAGAACAAATAGGTTTACTTTACCTGCTGCTAATTTCTCATCATGCTGTAAAAATAAAAATAACTATGTTAACTTAAAAAAGTTACTGTAAATGTGACTGTGAAAAGTTCCATTAAAGGCTGGTAAACTTTAAATCAGTTTGATTTAGTAACAATTTCATTTTATGTTAATAAAATTAAATTTGGTAGTCATGGAAGCTAAAGGGTGAACAACACATTAAATGCTTGATGTTCTTAGGAGCGATATCCAATGTAAAAAAGCAACAGCAAAGTTTACAACTCCCAGGTATCTGCAAAGTAGCAGTGTTCAAAACACAAGACAGGTGTCTCTCTCTGCTATCACCAAAGACATACTTCCCCAAAACAGGTACATTGACTGTGCTTCTCACTTCCACTGCAGTCACATTAAGCGTCCTCCTGTGTTTGACCCACTCAACAAAGTCATCCCCATCAGCCAGGTGTTTAAGCAGAATGAAATGTCCAGCTGGAGCTGCCTCCTTTGCAATTCTCTGGTCCGACAGAAAGAGCACTTGCTGCCTCTCATCATACATGTAAAAGACCACGCTACCTTTAAGACATAGATTAAACCAGACGGCAATGCATTTGTACCTCATCGATGTATCTGTTTTGGTTGTGGGTAATTGGCTTTTCTGATTTTATTGCAATCGAGTTATTAGCTTGCTTTCTTTATCAGGTTTCACACATCACTGGCTTCTTAAAGTTTGTTCAGGAATCTGAACATGACTGAAGTGGGATTTTGTACATGCAAACTTCACAAATATTGTGCTAGGATATGTTTGGTACTTGTGTAAGAGCTATGAAACACAACAGCATCCTTCACGTGAGCTGCTTTTGAGCTTTCTGCTACAAATGCCGTGTTTGCTAATTACTGATTGAAATTTTACATCAGATGCTCACTCATCACACTGACACAGGACATCTGTCAAGGCTGAATCCCCACTTTGAACTTTAGGGTACAAATGTAGGGGCCTGCATGAAAACTTCTAAGCTTAACTACCAGCTTAGCTCTGGTCCCGCTGCCACCATTTCCAATGGATTCCCTCCCTGGGAAGCCTTGAAAAACCTTCACCAATTCCCTGGTGAATACAGATCCAAACCCCTTGGATCTTAAAACAAGGAGAAATTAACCATCCCCCCTCCTTCCTCCCACCAACTTCTGGTGAATACAGATTCAACCCCCTTGGATCTAAAACAAGGAGAAATTAACCATTCCCCTTCCTTCCTTTCACCAACTCCTGGTGAATCAAGATCCAAACCCCTTGGATCTTAAAACAAGGAAAAATCAATCAGGTTTTTAAAAAGAAGGCTTTTAATTAAAGAAAAAGGTAAAAATCATCTCTGTAAAATCAGTATGGAAATTAACCTTACAGGGTAATCAAACTTAAAGAGCTCAGAGGACTCCCGTCTAGTCTTAGGTTCAAAGTACAGCAAACAAAGATAAACACTCTAGTAAAAGGTACATTTACAAGTTGAGAAAACAAAGGAAAACTAACACGCCTTGCCTGGCTATTTACTTACAAGTTTGAAATAGGAGAGACTTGTTTAGAAAGATGTGAAGAACCTGGATTGATGTCTGGTCCCTCCCAGCCTCATCCTGTGTTCTCCAACCCCTCCATCTATGAACTCTAACAGCCCTGAAAGCCTGTGCAAAAAGATGCGCTTTGCAGGATACCTTGGATTGTTCAGACTCTGAAGGACCAAGGAGAGAAGTGAATTTCATAGCCAACCTCTCCTCAGGGAGAATGTCCTGCCATGATTTCCTCTCATTTATAATGAGGGAACGTCCAGCTTGAGCATCTCTACTGATATCCACTGTGGCAACATAAAATAAGTGGCCCCTCAGGAAGCCAGGGTCTGTGCCACTTAGGACTTTCTGACTTAAAACATACAGCTACTTGAACTTCTGTAAACTGTAGGAAACCAGGGCAATTCTCTGGCTACTGATAGTATATGGTCCCTGCTGAAAAATAGCCAGAGTCACTAGCATCAAGTGTTGATTTCTTGAGGATGGGAAGGACTACTTTGTGTTTCAGAGTACATGGTGGAGTGCCCTTCCTGAGAGCGTTGTTTATATTGTTAAGGAACACCTAAGATTACTATAACTGAAAGAGTTCAGAGGAAAACAGTAGTGTATCTTTCTTTCTCCCCACTTTACTTTGCATTTAACAGCACTTTCACTTTTCATTTAGCAACAAGAGAGAAAAACAAATAGGAAAGCATGACTGTAAAACCACATAGATTGGTAGGGAGTTTCAGGGACAAGGGTAGTATCTGAAACTACTGTTAACTCATGTTTTAAAATTGAATAGGCTTCAAGTTGACAGTGACCCTTTAATCTGCTGGACATATTGCAAGGCCCACCTTTGCTCCCAGGCCTTTGGGGAGAAGGCTGTGTGAAGGGGAAAGGGAGGTTTTATATTTTATTTGAAGCATTATTGGTTACTTGTTTTCTGTAGCTTTGGGGGAGCTGGGTATTTGTGGTGGGTGAGCAGTTTATTAATTGTTGCTTTATGACATTAATGAAATTCTAATTTTAATTGCTGACAAGGTGAATGCCTGTTAAATTATTTGCCATCTTTTCCAAATCAAAATACATAAAGGCTAGATTGTGACTTTAGGCTCAGTGCTCGGCCCTGAATGAGAGGTGATGCATGAACTGTACTAACCTAGCAGGAGTCTCAGAAGGCAGTGTGACAGGTTCTCTCTGAGGGACCCTATAGAATTCACTTCCCCACTGGTCTGACAGAGCCTGGATTTGTTAATCTTATAGGCATGTGCAGTGCTCCTATTTTCTCACTGGTATTTCTCTGGAGGGCTGAAAGCTGAAAGACAATTTAGGTGGTGTCTTATATCACTGGACTTTAGCTCTTGTGAGACTCTGTTAATAGACAGTATTTGTCTAGACAGTATTTGGTCCTGCCATGCGGGCAGGGGACTGGACTCGATGACCTCTCGAGGTCCCTTCCAGTCCTATAATCTATGAATCTATGAATCTATGAATAATATAGTACTTGGGAAAAAATGATGAACTAAGGTTTTGTGTGGTCATTTTTAAATAGCTAACCTCGTGTTTAAAGTTCTGAGAAGTGCCCAGAGCTCTGTACAGGTATCAGGGAATCTAAAGAAAGGTAAATGCTAAAATACAACATTACATTAATATGGACTAATTATGAGCTGAATGTAGCACTCGGAATGTTTGCTTAAAGTAAATGTTCAGACACATTTACTACTATATTAAAATAAATGAACCCAAGATTCTCTGTGCTCTGGGTAATTCAGTTCAGAGAAGAATGTACATTTATGTAAGTCACAATAAATCTATTTCAAACACATACATCTACCTCTTTCAAAATACAGAACTCCGTTCACATGTTCCCAAGACGTTTCCTCTATATTGTTGGAAAAAAGCACCTAAATATAAATGCCTCCTGTTCTGCATGCATTCAGAACAGACATTTGTATCCCCAACTGTAATTTTGTTTCCATGCTCTCTCCAAATGTAAAAACTTTCCCCTCCCCACTTCGAATAATATAATTACACCTTACTGAATCTCTTTTATAGACACTAAAACATTACATTGCCTCTAACCAGTTTCCTTGTTAGGATGGAATACGGGGGATGTGTTTCCAGTTACAGTAATTACCTTAATTTTGTGGGAACATAAGATTGCTGTGTAATCGGCTATTACTAATGCAATTACTCTAACAAAAATGGCTCACAAAGAGATAGTGTCAGGGTTATTCGTACATCAGCACAGATTGTAGTAATTTAATACTGAGTCATATTTGTCTCTGAAGTGGATAATACTGAATGCCAAATATCCACATTATAATGAAGATTTATGAAAGCATTATTTTGTGGTTTGCTCAGAGGACTGTTTTTTGGTTTTGCAAGTTCCCTACACGCCTCTTCCTGGGCCTAATATCTTAATAGTATTACTATTATTTGTATTACAGTAGTGCTTGGAGGCCCAAACCAAGATTGGGGCCCTGTTGTGCTAGGCACATACATATAGGGTATGTCTACACTGGCAGAGTTACAGCGCTGCTCAGAGAGCATTGAGGGGAAACTGCTGTTGTGTGTTCACACTGTCAGCTGCTTGCGCAATAGCCTGTTCACACTTGTGGCACTTGCATCGGTATTCGGAGCGGTGCACTCTGGGCAGCTATCCCTCAGAACAGCTCTTCCTCTTCTGCTGCTAAGAGTTGTGGGAAGGCGGAGGGGGTTGTGGGGCATCCTGGGTCCTGTCCCATTGCCCCGTGATGCATTGCTTCGCATCCCAGCAATCCTTGTGCTTCCATCCGCATTTGGTGCCATCTTTCAACGGTTTGTGTACTGTGTGCTCTGCCTTTTCGGTCTGAAGGAATGGATGACTGTTGACCAATATGCTGCTCGCTCTTATTAACACGTCACGAGTGGCAGTGGAGTTAGTCCTTAAACTACAAAGGCAAGAGGAGTTCAACATTGATTTCACCATGTGTAGTAGCTACAACACAAGATTGCTTGTGACATTCACGAAGGTGCTGACCACAGTGGAACACTGCTTTTGGGCTCGGGAAACAAGCACTGAGTGCTGGGATCATATCGTCATGCACGTCTGGGATGACGAGCAGTGGCTGCAGAACTTTCATATGAGGAAAGCCACATTGATGGGACCGTGTGATGAGCTCGCCCCAGCACTGTGGCGCAAGGACACAAGAATGAGAGCTGCCCTGTCATTGGAGAAGCATGTGGCAATTGCACTGTGGAAGCTGGCTACTCCAGACTGCTACCAATCAGGATTTCTGGAGTACCTGCTAAGTTTTAGTGTCTTATGAAGAAAGTTGTGGGAGACATGAATTTACTGCAAGTGTTAGTTTATTTGGATGACCTGATTGTATTTGGAAGAACCTTGGAGGAGCATGAAGAAAGACTTCTTAATGTTCTAGATCGGTTGGAAGCCTATGGGTTGAAGCTTTCAATTGACAAAAATGCCAGTTCTGCTGAACCTCAATGAAGTACATGGGTCACATTGTGTCTCAAGAGGATGTGAGTACTGATCCTGACAAAATAGATGCCCTCACTACGTGGTCACATCCAAGTAATTACAGAGGACTCAAGACCTTTCTTAGATTTAGTGGCTGCTATTGCAGATTTGTAAAGAACTATGCTACCATTGTAAAACCCCTGAATGATCTTAACCGGGGGTACCAGTCCAGCAAGAACAAATCTAAGAACAAATCCAGCAAGAACAAGAATAAGGGGAGGTCCCCAAAGGCTCCTGAGCAGAGACATTATGGCCCCTTAGAACCATTTGGACCACGGTGAGATGAGAGATGTGAAAGGGGCATTAGTGATGGTAGAGCAGTCAGCTGAAGAAGAGCCATGTGAGTCATCGAGAGCCAGAGGCCCATGAGTCTTCATGGGTGTGTTGCAGAAGCTCTAGGTCTGCCCCCTGAAAGCATGCCATCTGCCTCAGTGAATTATATTGTGTTGGACCAATCTCCATTGCCCATGCTCAATGCAGCTGACTTGCAAGAAGCCCAGCTGCAAGATATTGAAATTTGTGATACACTACTTGCCAAAAGGGAGGGGCAAAGTCCCACTGCAGTTATCCCACTTAACCCTGAGGGTAAACTACTATTGAGAGAATGGAACAAACTAAAACTGATTCAGGGAGTGCTGCATCGAATTACCACTGGCCCTTTAGAACAACAATGAACACAACTAGTGCTACCAAAAGAGTACAGAGCCCTGGCCATGAGGGCACTGCATGATGACTTTGGACATTTAGGAATGGAGAGAACCCTGGAACTTATTTGTAGTAGGTTCTATTGGCCCCGGATGGTGAAAGATGTTCATAGGAAATGTGAGACGTGCACTCAGTGTGTTCAATGGAAAACTCTGCCCACTAGAGCTGCATATCTGAAGAATATCACCAGCAGCAAACCTTTGGAGCTGGTATGCATTGACTTCTTGTCTTTGGAAGTGGACAAGAGGAATGTCAGGAATATTTTAGTAATGACTGACCATTTTACACATTATGCACAGGCATATCCCACACGTGACCAGAGGGCCACCACTGTCGCTCGAGTGCTGTGGGAGAAATATTTTTCAGTGTATGGGTTCCCAGCTCGTATATACTCTGACCAAGGGCAGGACTTTGAGAGTCACCTTCAGAAGGAGGTGCTGAGGATAACAGGAATTAAAAAGTCTAGGACAATGCCTTATCATCCGCAAGGTCATCCTCAGCCAGAGAGGTTTAATCGAAGTCTGTTAGATATGTTGGGGACTTTACAGCCACAGCAGAAGGCAACCTCGAGCCAGCATGTTGCGTTTTTGATGCATGCCTACAACGCCACAAAGAATGATGCTACAGGAGTCACCCCATATCTCTTGATGTTTGGGCGAGAACCAATATTACCCATAGACTTGTGCTTTGGCATATCAGGATGTAGACAGCTATGAGACTCATCAGCAATATGTATCCCAACTAAGAGAAAAGCTGTGGGATGCTTATTGCTTAGCTACGTCTGCAGCTCGGAAAAACTCAGACCATAACAAGCATCGGTATGCTGCTAGGGTGTATTCGCAGGAGCTCCAGCCGGGGGATAGAGTTCTGCTGCCAAATTTGGGTGTTGCTGGCAAACACAAGGTAGCCGACAGATGGAAGGCAATACCTTACCTGGTGGTGGAAAAACTGGGAGATCTGCCGGTCTACAAGATTAAATCTGAAGTGGGGCCAGGGCAAATAAAGACAGTACGTAGAAACCTTTTACTCCCTGTGGGGTAGTTGGTAGGCGCCCTTTACGAAGTGGATCACAACATGGAAACTGGGCAGAACAAACGTGCTAGACCATCATCCAACATGGACAGCGGGCCCCCTGTGGCTAACCTATCCCTATTCAGCACACTTGAGAGTGAGTCTGAGGAGGAAAACACTACCATAGTGTATCCTAGAACGGAGACGAGATTTTGGGCTCGATCAGCTGAACTGAGGGAGAGAGCCACTTCTTCAGCCCTAAACCCCATGGCGGAAGTATTTAGGCCCGTTGCTGACACACCCATGCCACCAATGAGACCGCCCTGCGATGACACATCCAGGTTATTGGACAGTGGAGATATACAGATGGAAGGTGTCCTGGATGCCTTGGACCTTCCACTACTAGAATCAGAGATGCAAAGGCCTGTGCCAGTAGCCGAGGGATCCTCAAAAGAACCCTCACCATCCCTTGCCCAAGAAGATGTCCCCCCCTGCTCCTGCAATGCCTACTCTCTATAGATGAGACAGGGTTATAAGGCCAGTAAGCCGGTTAACTCGTGATGCACCTGGGGTGGCTAGTGAAGAATCAATACACTTAGTTCACAGGCTTGTGGAAGCCATAGTGGGTTTCCTGAGGCCCTTTGGGTGAAACTAATGAATTTGGCATAATATGGAGTGTGATTTGTCGGGACGACAAATTCTCGGCTGGGGGAGGATGTAAGCAGAGTCTGAATGAGCTCTCCCCTGACATCTAGTGGTGAGCTGTGTGGAAAAAGACTTCAGGAGCTGATCTCATTTGCATGGGCACACTCACCTTGCCTAGGTGCTCAGCATGATGGCATTGCTTGCCCAAATGATCACTTGTGGCTAATGTTGGATCCCCAGTCTCATTGTTATTGGGCAGGAGTAATAAAGGGTTGTTATCCTTGTGAACCGAGGGCAACAGAACTGCACCTGGCATACCCCAATGGAGGGACTCATCCTCAACTGAACAGCACTTGCTAGGCAGGGAACATGGGTTCCAAAGCCCAGTGAGTTGAGAGAGGGTGTGGCACAGGTACTTGGTGGTGTGGGCCCTGTTTAAGGGTTCTAGACACCATTCGACCCTTTCTTTCTCCATGGTATAATAAAAGAGCTAATTTAGATTCAATTGAGAGTCTTATTACATGCTGCAGAGCTACTTTGGGACAGTATCTCTATTGCAACAGACTGCCCAGTGTGCACCAATAGTGAGGCTCCCCCACTAACAGCTGAAATCACTGAGAGCTGTGTTAAGTGGGGGGCCCTGAAGACATCTTGGTGAGTGGTCAGCTGGGCAGCTGGTGGAGAGGCGCAGCAAGTGGCCAGCAGGGTGGCTGGCAGAGAGGTGCGGCAAGCAGCCAGCAGGGAGGCTGGTGGCGTGGGCCAGAGCAGAGCCCCGCAGAGAGATGTGGCAATCGGCTGTTGGGGTGAGGACTGAGTGCTCGAGCAGTGGAACGTGTAAGGTGCCTCCTTAACCCCCCCGCCAGAAAGATTAATAAGGCCACACAAGAAGGGTGTGGCAGAACTGGGAATTGAACCGAGGTTTCCTGAGTTCAGTACCTCCAGTTCAGTGCCTTAGACATAAGACCATCTCTCTCCAATGTAAAATACTGTGTAATGCAGATATAGCCTGCATTCTAATTAGTGCCATTCTTAATCCCACTAATCATTCAGAAGAACAGAATTTATTTTACTGAAAAATGGCAGCAACTAGGCCTGCTGTAATTTAAGGAAATTAAACTGAACATTGCATAGCATAAAAAGAAACTCCATCAGATCAACATCTATATGAGGGAGACAGAGAGAGGAATTAAATAAAAGACATTCAGAGTTTTAAAAATAAATTATGTGCAGGATCATGAATAAATGATTCAGGAAATACACTTAAATTATGATGCTATGAACATTTAAACAGTAAATTATAATGTCCTTTTCAAATGTAATTTAAAGTTCAGAGCAGAGGGAGGGAAAGTCCCCCACCTCTGTTATTTTTGTGAGGAGTGGACTCAACACAATGTTTGTCATAGGAATGCATTGTGTTTGGATATTTGTGTGGTTTTCGTGAAAATGAGGTTTCAGTATTTATTTGAAACACATGATATTCAATGTTAAATACCAAAATGCATTGAGAAGTCTGCTTAACTTTCTGAATAAGGAAAGACTGCAGACAGGAAGAAAGATATTATAGTAAGAGAAATTGTCAGACCAGGCCAAAGGTTCAACTAGTTTGGTACCTTTTCTCTGTAGTTGCCAACACTATAAGTTTCAGAAGAAAGTGTAAAATCCCCATGTTGTTGAAGCTTAATAATAAATAAACAACAACAATAATAATAATGGTGCAATACTATACCATAGAGGGAATCCCTTCATGTCCTCAGCTGATGATCAGCTGATGAAATTAAGTTTATTAATTACTGTAGTTTTCATTTTGCTAGTATAATTGCTGATATTTCAAAACTCTAAATATTTGCATGATTTGATAAGACTATTCCCCTCTGATTATCTAATTTAAATGCTTTATGTCTAAATAAAATAGGTGAAATTCTGTTCACCAGTGTAAATCCATTGGAGTCAGTGGGGTTACATTGATGTATGTGAGAGGAGAATTAGGCTCAATATACAGTATCTGTATATAGATTGATAAAGGATGGATTGGAACTCTGCTGTACAATACTGAACTGAAATTTCCTATTAGTGCAGTGCAACTGGATATGATGCAAAAACAGGCATCCTGAGAAAGCCTTATTGAAGAATTTTTGCTTCAGAGGGTTTGTCTACATGGTGTAGCAATGCCCACTAAAGGGGTGTGAATTTTAAAGAGCACCAACATGCTGTGTACTAACTGGCCTCTCTAGACCCTGGTAGCGCACACTAAATGCTCCCTAGTGCATGTTCCTGTAGTGCTGTTGAATCAGTAACTATGTTACTGCGCAGTAGGGAACATGTAGTGTACACCAGGAGCAGGGGTGAAAGTAACTTTCCCCACCGCCACTACCCCAGGACTATGAGTCGGCAATGTGACGTGGCGGTGAAAAAAGCCAATGCGGTCTTGGGATGTATTAGGCGAGGTATATCTAGTAGAGATAGGGAGGTCCTGCTTCCGTTGTATAAGGCGCTGGTGAGACCTCATTTGGAGTACTGTGTGCAGTTCTGGTCTCCAATGTTTAAAAAAGATGAACTCAAACTGGAACGGGTGCAGAGAAGGGCGACTAAGATG
This sequence comes from Malaclemys terrapin pileata, assembly GCF_027887155.1. Classification (NCBI taxonomy): domain Eukaryota; kingdom Metazoa; phylum Chordata; order Testudines; family Emydidae; genus Malaclemys; species Malaclemys terrapin. Next base: position 48,933,100 of record NC_071508.1, on the reverse strand, counting down.
ATCAGAGGAATGGAAAACCTGTCGTATGAAAAGAGATTAGAGGAGCTTGGGTTGTTTAGTCTGACAAAGCGAAGGCTGAGGGGGGATATGATTGCTATCTTTAAATATATCAGAGGGGTTAATACAAGGGAGGGAGAGGAATTATTCCAGTTTAGTACTAATGTGGACACGAGAACGAAGGGATACAAACTGGCCGGGGGGAAGTTTAGGCTTGAAATTAGACGAAGGTTTCTGACCATCAGAGGGGTGAAATATTGGAACGGCCTTCCGAGGGAAACGGTGGGGGCGACGGACCTGTCTGGTTTTAAGATTAAGTTGGATAAGTTTATGGAGGGAATGGTTTAATGATAAAACATAGTAGCCAAGGAAAACCAAGCAATGGTACATGAACAGCATAATGGCCAACATGGGTCAGGCTAGAGACTCTTGCCTATATGCTCGGGGTATTACTGATCGCCATATTTGGGGTCGGGAAGGAATTTTCCTCCAGGGTAGATTGGCTGAGCCTCTGGAGGTTTTTCGCCTTCCTCCGCAGCATGGGGCAGGGATCACTAGCAGGAGGGTCTCAGCCGATTGAAGTCACTAAAACACAGGATTGGGGACTTCAACGGTAGAGTCCAGGGAAGGGTCTTGTGGCCTGCAGCATGCAGGGGGTCAGACCAGATGATCATAATGGTCCCTTCTGACCTTAATGTCTATGAGTCTATGAGTCTATGAGTCTAACTTAAAGGACTTACCGGTACCCCGGAGTCCTTAGGAGGGGGCAGGGCCTCAACTGGAAGAGGCGTGGCCTCTACCAGAAGAGACGGGGCCTTTGGAGCCCCGGGCACTTTAAATCACCATCGGAGGGGGCTCCCGGCTGCCGCTGCTACCCCCAGACCCCGACCTCTGGTGGAGCTTTAAAAGGACCGGGGCTCTGCTACAGTAGCAGCAGCCAGGAGCCCCTGGCCCTTTAAATCATCGCCAGAGCCCTGCCGCTGCTACCCCAGGGCTCCAGCAGCGGGACTCGGGGGGCGATTTAAAGGGCCCCAGAGGGTAGTGGCAGTGGGAGCCCTGGGCCCTTTAAATCGCCGCCGGAGCCCCACCGCCGCTACCCCAGGGCTCCGGCAGGCTCTGGGGACGATTTAAAGGGCCCGGGGTGGTAGCGGCTACCGGAGCCCTGAACCCTTTAAATCGTCCCCAGAGCCCTGCTGCTGGAGCCCTGGGGAGGTGGCAGTGGGGCTCCGGCAGCTATTTTAAGGGCCGGGGCGGTAGCGGCTGCCGGAGCCCTGGACCCTTTAAATAGCTGCCGGAGCCCCGCCGCTACCCCAGGGCTCCGGGAACGATTTAAAGGGCCCGGGACGGTACCTGCAGCAGGCACCCAGGCCCTTTAAATTGCCGCCCAAGCCCCACCGCCGCTTCCCCAGGGCTCCGGGGATGATTTAAAGGGTCCGGGGCTCTAGTAGCCGCTACTGCCCCGGGCCCTTTAAATCATCCCCGGAGACCTGGGGAGGCGGCGGCGGGGCTCCAGCGGCTATTTTAAGGGCCAGGGCGGTAGCGGCTGCTGGAACCCCGGACCCTTTAAATCGCCACCCGAGCCCCGCCGCCTCTTCCCCAGGGCTCCAGCAGCAGGGCTCTGGCGTCAATTTAAAGGGCCTGGGGCTCCAGCCACTGCTGGGAGCCCCAGGCCCTTTAAATTGCCACCAGGGGAAGCCAATCCGCCCCGATATAGCGCACCAACTCTTGCTGGTACGCCGTACCGGGGCGTACCAGCTTAGTTTCACCTCTGACCAGCAGGGTCTACGTGGGCCAGTTAGTGTGCAGCAAGCGGTGTGCTTTAGAATTCACAACCCTCTAGTATGCATTATCAAGCTGTGTAGACAAACCTTGTGATAAATTAAGCTATTAAGACGTTAATTTCAAACACTGATTCTAGAAATTGCTCAAAATACAAAATGCTGTAGCATGTAAATTACCTATAAGCAGTATAAGATACTGATTGTCAAAAATAAGTTCTGAAGCATACAATATCTCTTATGCTTTATTTGCTTTTTTATACATATGGTTCACAACAAAGTTATATTAAATAAAAACAATGACATTAGAAAGAAGATTTAGGCTACCATCCAGCAAAGCACATAACTTGCTTAATTTTATTCACGTGAATAGTCCTTGTTGAAGGTGATGGGATTACCCAGGTGATTAAATTTAAGCCCATATTTAAACGCTTTGCTGGACCAGGGACATAGTGGAAGAATACTATGAGAAATAGGAAAAAACAAATGAAATAAAAACACTGCTCTGTCATATCAAACTCCAGTATAGAGCAGTGTGGAAGGGTTTTTAGAACATTAGTATTTGTGATAACATATAAAACTTGGAAATAAATAGATTAAATGTTTATTGTGAGAATAAAGGTGGATCTAAGTGAGGATGCAAAAATGTGAACACCTTCAAAATACAGTTATCTGCAGGTAGATTGAATATTGACAGGTACAGTATATATGTACCAAAAACAAATATTCACAAAACTCCCACAAAAATGGACAGTGACTGTTTAATCTTTTTTAAAGTAGTGCAGCTCTACTCATTGTAATTGGAAGAGCAGGTGTGGAGATAGGTCTAGAGAAAACTTTGAGGCCCTAGTTTTCAGCTGCGCCTCCATCCAATCTCCATTTCTGCAGGTGTTTTTGGGCAGCTGTAGTGAACTGCACATATAAATATCAATCATTCACATCTAACTACCAGATTTGTGGGAGCAAAATTGCAACTGCAAAAATGAAGGCTATATCTAAAAATCTTGGTTTTAATATTTAATTTTTCCCCCAAACTGGAAAAGTGGAGAAAACACCAAAAGATGTATATTACAAGTTATAAGGTAGCTCTCTACTCTTCTGATTTTACTAAGTGCTTTCATAGTACTAAAAGGGGCCTAATCCTAATCCTAAATCAGGCCTCTTTTGGGGCCTAATCCTAAAATCATTGACTTAAATACCTTATTTAGGTAAACTCCTCTCAAAACCATGTAAATTATTTGGATTTCAATGGCAGTTTTGTTTGGGTAAAGACTTCAGAATTTGGCCCAAAGCAATGATGTTGTTTTATGGAAAATCCTTTAACATAAATAAAATATTCTAGGTGACTCTTAAATGTTTTGGTCCTGATTCTGATCTCACTTAAATCACTGTAATTCAGAATCAACTGAGTTAAAGTCAATGAAGTTAAGCCAGTGTGAGATCAAAATCAGGCCACTGAGTAATAATAGTACTCAAAATATAGTGATGCTCAATAAAGTGAACACTCATTAGTTTTAGAATACATTGTACATTACTCAACTGTCAGCCCTTTGGACTTAAATTCTGAATGCAGAATCTGTGACAAGCATCTCCCAAACTCTTCCAAGATCATTTGCTCTGCTAGACAAACAGAGTAAGTTTCTTTTTCTGCCTCTTCAGCTTGTGCCAGGAGACAAGCACATGTTGCTTCAACCACTTCCCAGGATATACATGTAGTAGGTTGCCTGTCAGGAAAAAAACAACAATATAAACTATTTGAATAGTAAACACTCAATATGTGAAAGACAATTACACTCTACTAAACTTACTGAAACTGAAAATACATAGAGCTGAGTCACTGTTTCTAGATAGCATATTCTTGTGGGACATCTTACTCCTCTACTTGTAACAGCTCTAGAAGCCAACAAGCTGCTTCTGAATCCTCCTAATTAATCACATGTAAGATAGTGTTCAGACTAAGGGATAAGTGTATCCAAGTGCTGCACACGTAGTACAAGTTGGGAACGATGGTGCTATGAATTTCTTTCCTCTTTTGTAAGAAACAGTCAGATTCCCACCTTTGCAGTCAAGGAAGATGGTCTACCATTTAAGAGGCCTAGTCAGGCACCATGGTATATGTTGCAGGAAGCAACACACATTAGCTGGAAACATATTCTGCTAATTTTTAAGGAAAAGGCAGTGAGTGTCCTCTCCTGGCACACAGAGCCATCTTGCTTCAAGTCAACAGGATGACTCTTGTAACCACCATATGGTTGCCATCATTCCACTCCCCCTGCAGCATGACTCAAGAAAGTAATGGCAGGACTTAGTACTAACTAATTAACTAACCTCACAAGCACATGCACAAACAGCAAGCCTACAAAAACTATTTAAATTAATCAAAATAAGTCACCAGGCAGTTTTTAAACCAGAATTAATAATACAATTAATATATATATATATATATATACACACACACACACACACACACACACACACACACACCTCTCTATCCCGATATAACGCTGTCCTCGGGAGCCAAAAAATCTTACCGCGTTATAGGTGAAACTGCATTATATCGAAGTTGTTTTGATCCACCGGAGTGTGTAGCCCCGCCCCACCCTCCCAGCACTACTTTACCGCATTATATCCGAATTCGTCTTCTATTGGGTCGCGTTATATCGGGGTAGAGGTGTATATGAAGGTTAACAAACACAAAGCAGTGGTTGATGCAGTGAAAAATTCATCCTGCATAGAAGCTTCTGGGCCTGATGCAAAGTCCATTGAAGTCAATGGAGAGACTCCTATAGATTTCAATGGGCTTTGGATCCTTATTCATGTTTATGATGTTTATTAGGATGGTCCCTAGGATGGGGCCCTGTTGGGCTGGGCACTGTTAAGAGCAGCAGACAGTTCCTGCCCCACATAGCTTACAATCTATCTGGGCAAGACAGACAACAGGCAGAGGGGAGAGGGGTATAACATACAAGCAGGCTGAACAACGTGATCACCTGCAAACATTTTGTAAATGCCATTTTAAAAAAATTATTTGGCCACGATTTTGTTAAAAGGGGATTAGCTAAATCGAAAGACAAATGAAGGGAGAAGGGATGCTGAAAGTGAGTGGGACGGGGAGGACAGAAGGGGGGGCAGGATCAGGCCCTCAATCAGTAAAAAAGTAATTGCAGTTTGGTAAGCAGGTGTAATATTTATAAACCCTAAGCTATGCATAGTGTATTCCTAAATGGTTTGTCTTAAATGATCTTTCTAATCCTATAAATCCAAAATTATGTGTGGATCTACAGATATCTGTTATACAAACCATTAGTCAATATTAGTCACTATTTTTTAGATAACCCAGTGATGGGCACTTCAGAAAAATCTAAAATAGCTGGACAGATAGATGGACTTGATTTTGTTAATGCCAAATATTCACCTGTCTCTTCTAGATTTTGATAACATTTCAAATGTAGATGTTGAAACAAGGATGTTTTCTTCATTATTTCTAATCTCCGTGTAGTTGGGCATGTTCATTAGTGTTTTTCGATCTGGGCTTTCTTCATAATTTTTGCAACCAATGCATTTGCAAATAGAGGAACACATAATTTTTGCCTGGAAAACAACAAACACCAAAATCATAAATTACTAAACATACATAAGACTATCCATTGGAGCCATGCTACCACAGACTCACCCTGGCTGTTCCAGTCCTGGAGACTCCCAGAGGGAGACTAGAGAAAAGTCAATAGAGCAAGAGGCTATTATCAGCTTTTGCAAGTATTCTCTGTGGGGCCACAGAGGGGAATGATTGGAATGTGTATGCCTCCGACCCTGCACATGGCCCACCCGCTCCTTCCCTCTAGCCTGCCTAGTCTCCTTCAGCTCCCCCAGCATGGACTCTAGACATGTGGAAGATTATGCTGGATCAGATGGGAGGGCAATGTCACAGAAGCAACTGGGCCACCATTCCACATGGACAGGAAAAATCTGCACTTGGGGCCTGATCCAAAAATCCAATGGGAAACTTTCCTCTGTCTTCAAATACTTTTGGAACAGGTGTGGGGCAAGCCCCTTAAGGAGTCACACAACTGAGAACTAGTGGAGCAAAGTTGTGCTTTGCTCCTCGCAACACAGCCTTTCCCCATCCCCAATACTGGAGCGAGGAGTGCAGCTGGCATAGGAGCTGGCTGAGAGCTCCTCCACCCCCATGGGGAAATTCTTAGCTGGTGAGCCACGGCGATCAGGGAAAAGAATCTGTCCCCCTAAGTTGAATAAGATTTAGAATGAACAATCTGAGGGGAGGAAAGAAAAATATTTATTTTTAGTGTCTAATATTATTTATGCAAAAACAGCTGGATCAGAACATATCCATTTCTATTAAGAACATGATTAATGCTAGGAAAGTTCTCTTGACTAACCTCAAAGCACTCACAATAATTCTTAAGGCACCCTGAGCGCTTGCAATTACATCCTTTGTTGTGGCGAGGTTTAATATCCCCCAGTTTCCCTTTCCCAATCTTTGGTAGGAAAGCTTCTGGGTTTCTATCAAGACAAGCCTAGAACAAAAAGCATTGGCATGTGAGACATACACAGAAACAGGGCTGGCTCTAGGCACCAGCGCTCCAAGCATGTGCTTGGGGCAGCCCTTTCCAAGGGGCGGCACTGCAGCCCCCCCCCCCTTTTCTTTTTTTTTGCTTCCGGCGCAAAAAGCCGGGAGCCGGCTCTGAACCAAGATGTTCCCTGTCAGCTGAGGCTTTCAGGCTGAGCTGGAACTGATACTGCAGTTCTGGCTTCAGTAGCTAGATGGCGCTTGTGGCAGCCTGAGTTGCACAGGCTGGACTGCAGTTCAGGCTGCCCTGCCGCTGGAGAGCCAGAGCATCATCACCCGAGCTGAGCCCGGGCTGCGGCGGCGAGAGGGGCTCGGCTCCGGGGATGATGCTCTGGTTCTCCAGCGGCAGGGCAGCCTGAACTGCAGTCCAGCCTGTGTGAGAGGAGCCGGGGAGGGAGGGAAGTGAGGCCCGGGATGCAGGGAGGGGGTGGGGTCCTGCTGCCGCTGCTGCTCTGCTCTAGTCTCCCCAGGGCGACATGGCGTTTCCCCGCCCGAGTGGGCTGTGCAGAGCACGCGGATCCCGGCTCGCGCGCTGACAGGGCAAGTGGCTGGGTAGCCCGAGCTGCCAGGGAACTGCCGCCGCCAGGGCCGGTGCTACTATTAAGGCAAACTAGGCGGTTGCCTAGGGCGCCGAGATTTGTGGGCGCCAAAAAGCGGTGTCCCCAATTTTTTTTTAAACAGCGTTTCTACGCCCCCTCCCCGAGCGCGCGGTTGCCGCTCCACTTTTCCCGCCTCCCAGGCTTGCAACGCCAATCAGCTGTTTGGTGCCACAAGCCTGGGAGGGGAGGAGAATTAGAGCGGGGGCGGCGTGCTCGGGGAGGAGGCGGAGCAGAGGTGAGCAGGGGTGGGGAGCTGCCGCACGGTTCCCCGGGCCAGGGGGTTGGAGAGCTGCCGCGGGGGTGCCTCAGGATGGGGGGGGGGAGCTGCCACAGGGCTCCCCACCCCAACTCACCTCTGCTACGTCCCCTCCCCGAGCACACCGTCGCTGATCCACTTCTCCCGCCTCCCAGGCTTGCGGCACCAATCAGCTGTTTGGCGCCACAAGCCTGGGCGGGGAGGAGAATTAGAGCAGAGGTGAGCTGGGGTGGGGAGCTGCCGCACAGCTCCCCGGCGGGGGAGCTGCTGCGGGTGGGGGCACCTCAGGGCGGAGCGGGGAGCCTCCGCAGGGCTGGGGGGGCCCAAGGTGGAAGTTTCGCCTAGGCCGCGAAACTTCCTTGCACCGGCCCTGGCCGCTGCCCCCTCCTGCCCCCGGACCCAGCCCGCCGTGCACCTCCCCCGCCTCAGCCCCGTGCTGCCTGCCCTGGGCGGGGAGAGGCAGAGCCCAGTTCCGAGTGGGGCAGCGGATACTGCCCCACCAGGGGACCCCCGCGTCTTGGGCACTTGGGGGGTCAGTGTCTGTCCAAATGTTTTTTGCTTGGGGCGGCAAAAAGCCTAGAGCCGGCCCTGCACAGAAATTGTCTTTATGTAAAATACAAGATCAACTGTGCTTATGAAAGAAAAAGTACTTTCCTGTAATTCTTATTCTCTGAGGTATGTGCAATAGACCCACACCTCTGAGTCTGGATATCTAGTGTAAGGTAAGTGGGAATTCCTATAACTCAAAATTCTGAGCTGACAGGGCTCCATCAATGGTACCACGTGCTCTCCCTCTTATGGTAAACTCTAGTGACTCCTACTCTCTCCGGCTCACTTAGGATCAGTCTGGTACACAACACGTTATTCTTAAATAATCTTAATATAATATGGTTCAATCACGAAATGCTAAAGCTCACTCACTGTGCAAACTAAAGCGACTTTCACCAGAAATATAACATTCCATACTTGAAGTCACTGGTATTTATCTGAGGAGGTTTCATCAGATTTATAAATATCATACTAAGGGCCTGATCTAAAGCCCTTTTGTTGAAGACAATGGGAGTCTTTCAATTGACTTCAATGGGTTTTCAATCAGGCCTTAAGATTTCATGACACCAAGGACTTCTAAAAGGCAGGCTTTAAATGTAACAAGCCCCTCATGAATCTGAGGAAAAGGGACAGCAGAGAAACTGGTCTGCCTTCAGCATGGTGATACACAAAACTGAAACAGCAACCAAATGTACTCTCCAGGATGCAATCTGAAGTAGCAAGGAGGACTTCAGGCACCTGCTTGGAGAGTCCAAACCTCTCCAGCTTTACCATCCAAAGAGCCAGGCTGACACAGAAAGAAGTCCAAGGGTATGATGCAATGAAGTGTCATGGCTTTGTGTGATCAGATGTGACAAAACTCTCAGTCTGATGAAATCAACATCAGCTACTACCACTATTCACAGTGCTTAGAACCATATTGAGGAATTCTTAACAGTTGCACTCTAGGAGCACAGACCAAGTAATACAGAGTTATTACAAAGCACCTACCTTTGGAGAATAGATTTTTTTTTATGTTACAAATTTTACAAAAATTAGCTAGATAATATAATTCCGTAGTAACAGCTGAGACAGATATACTATATTGCTTCTTGCATAGCAATTAGCCCTCTATTTTTCACTCTTTTTGAAACCAAACCAAAACCAAACAAAAACACTTGTGTATTTTTTACTGTCTGAACTACATAAATATTGTACTTTTATTACCTTAATAGCTTTAAACCGCTCAGTTTCATGAAGTGGATTGTTGTAACAATTATTACAGTTGCAGTTGTTGCAAAAATCACCATTGGCAAAGCAATCGCAATATCTGTGATTAACAAAGCAAATATATATAAAAATTAACTATTTTTCATCATTCTCCTGTTTCAAGAAAGAATTTCTGGTAACCAAACAAGAAACATATACGTCTCACACACACACACACTATATCTGATGCTTACTTCTCTCTCACACATTTTATAATCTATGCCAAAAACATAATGACATAATGAAATTGTATCAGCATCTGTATCTCTCCCTATATATATATTTATATATACACGCATGGAGAGGAGTGAGCCTCAAGTATACAGAGGTTGATACAACTTCATAATGTTTTTGCCACATATTATAATCAATATTATTTAGTTTCAAGTTTTATTCTTCAAAACTCTGGACCACATGTAGTCATGTACACCTCTGGGCTAGATCCACAGGCGGTGTAAACAGGCCTAGCTACAATGACCACAATGGGCTTACACTAATTTACACCCACTAAGGATCTGACCCTCTCTGGTTTTAACCCAACATACTAGCTGTGTATTTTGGAACATGCATGGATTCTATTTCGTGTTTTCTAAGCTTTGCCTTTTCCAAAATAAACTTAGCTCATATTTCATAATAAATGCTAGTTGGTTAGTTACTTACAATTTCAAACACTGAGATTTGGTACAGTTACACGGTTTTTTAGACTTTGTATCCCATGAACTAAGAGGCAATCTATAAAGATTAAAAAAGAAAAAAGATATTAGATGATATTTTAATGTAAAAACTTATGAAAATTAATTATGATTATTTTCCCCTAAACCACAAATACTGACTTTTTAGCATCAGGTATCAATATTATTTAAAGATGATTTTCAAATACATCATAATTAAGAAAGATTCATTAGCTATAGAATTATATGGTGAATTCTCCATAGTTAGATTTCGAGTCATCAGCATATAAATTAACTTTTAAAACTGACATATTTTATTCTTTCAGGTCCCCAAAGTCCAAATCACTGACTCCAAGTGATACCTAGCATGCACTATGCTTGTAACATCACATCAACTATGGAGTCTGCTGGAACACACAGCAGGCCTATGGGACGGGTTAGGAGATGTCAGATAAACACAGATTTTTTTTAAAGCATATTATATAGGTTTTCTCAATTTTTTTTTTAATCTAGCATGAAATAAAGGAATGTCAAATTCTTGAAATATTTCAGAGCTGAAAGAAAGGAAAGAACCCCAAATGTGACTGGGCCTACGGAAAGGTGATGGGGAGAGAGGAGAATCTGTTTTTTATTGAAGTTCTCAGCTGAGGTTTTACTGAAGAGTTAGAGTATGGGATAAATCTGCAGCACTACAAAGAGTTTTGCAAAGAATTTGGAGTGCAGAAGGGAGAAGATACATGTACTGATCCAAAAAATCCCAAACTAAAACAAGGTTTGTTTCATGGCTTTTGTAAAGGGAAATCGTGCCTCACCTATTAGAATTATTTGAGGGGATCAACAAATATATGAACAAGGGTGCTCCAGTGGATATAGCATACTTGGACTTTCAGAAAGCCTTTAACAAGGTCCCTCACCAAAGGCTCTTAAGTAAAGCAAGCCATTATGGGATAAGAGGGAAGGTCCTCTCATGGATCAGTAACTGGTTAAAAGACAGGAAACAAAGGGTAGGAATTAATGGTCAGTTTTAAGAATGGAGAAAGGTAAATAGTGGTCACCAAGGGATCTGTACTGGATCCAGTGTTGTTCAACATATTCATAAATGATCTGGAAAAAGTGGTATACAGTGAGGTGGCAAATTTTGCAGATGATACAAAATTACTCAAGATACTTAAGTCCAAAGCAGACTGCGAAGAGTCACAAAGGGATATCATAAAACTGGATGACTGGGCATCAAAATGGCAGATGAAATTCAATGTTGATGAATGCAAAGTAACCCCAGAAAACATAAGCCCAACTATACATGCAAAATGATAAGTTCTAAATTAGCTGTTACCACTCAAGAAAGAGATCTTGGAGTCTTTGTGGATAGTTCTCTGAAAACATCCGCTCAATGTGCAGCAGCAGTCAAAAAAGCGAACAGAATGTTGGGAATCAATGGGACCAATACACCACTGGAGAGTATGACAGTGATTGAAATTAAGTGCTCTAAATAGAGCAGCACAGAGGAAGCCACTATTTGCAGGTTGCAACTGTGGTGTCCTGTCCCTTTAAATGTTTGAGCATACCCCTCTGCCCCAGTGCAAAGCCTCACTTTTGTGTTAGTTTCAGTATTCCTGCTGAACAATAAACCTACCATCACAGCAGTCACCTGTGCTTTTATCAGCTCCCTCTGTGTCTATCTCCTTCTGTGCTGGGTTCAGATAGAATATATTAGTGATGAGGAATTTTTATCCCATGAGTATCTAGTGCTCCCTTTGCCTGAAGAAGACAATCATCATCATCATGATCATCAAAAAGAAAAAAGTTCATCTAGACCAGGGGTCTCAAACACGCAGCCCGCAGGGTTATTTTCTGCAGCCCGTGAGCTCCTCGCGGCCCCCCCACCCTCCTCCAGCGTTTACCTAGAGTGGCTCCAGCCCGACGCACACCAGGGCTGGGTAGGCTCCCTGCCTGCCTGCCCTGCCCCCGCGCCACTCCGGGAAGTGGCCAGAACGTGGGGAAGGTGGGGCACATGGGTCTGTGTGTTGCTCTTGCTTCTTGCAGCGCCCCTAGCAGCTCCCACTGGCCGCAGTTCCCCGTTCCCGGCCAATGGGAGCTGCTGGGGGCGGTGCCTGAAGCAACAGCAACACACAGACCCTTGTGCCCCTCCTCCCCCAGGTTCCGGCCGCTTCCCGGAGCAGCACGGTGGCAGGGCAGACAGGGAGCCTACCCTGTTCCCAGTGCGTGCCAGGCCACAGCCCGCCCCCTGAACCAGTCCTGCAGCCAACCCCCCTGCCCTGAGCCCCCTGCCCCAAACCCCTCTTACACTCCGCACCCCTCTTGCACCCCAGCCCCCTGCCCTGAGCCCCCTTCCGCATCCTGCACCCCGACCCCCTGCCCTGAATCCCCTGCCGCACCCCTCCTGCACTCCAACCCCCTGCCGTACCTCGCACCCTGACCCCCTGCCGCACCCTGCACCTTGACCCCCTGCCCTGGACCCCCTGCTGCACCCCGACCCCCTGCTGTACCCCACACCTCTCCTGAACCCTGACCCCCTGCACTGAACCCCCTGCCGCACCCCGCACCCCTCCTGCACCCCAACCCCCTGCCCTGAGCCCCCTGCTGCACCCCACACCCCAACTCCCTGCCCTGAGCCCCTGCCACACCCCACACCCCTCCTGTACCCCCTGGGGGCAGGGAGGGGGCAGAGTTGGGGTGGGGATTTCGAGGAAGGGGTTGGAATGGGGGAAGGGAAGGGGTGGGAAGAGGTGGGGCAGGAGCGGGGCCTCAAAGAAGGGGTGGAGTGGGGGCGGGGTCGAGGGTGGCGTGGGGGAGGTGTCAGTAATGCGGCCCTCATAGTCATTTGAGTTTGAGACCCCTGATCTAGACTCAGAGGCACAAAGTGACAAACTGCTGCTTTTTGCTGCTGGGACTGTGAGAGCCAGCTAGCTAGAGAGGGAGAAGCAGGCAAATAAAATTGAAGGATAAAGGGTTCTGCAGTTACTGCTGGAGTTGTGCAAACAAAGCAATGAGGAAGAAGCAAGCAGAGAGGGAGCCCAAGTGCAACCACAGGAAAAATTCTGCATTCTGCAGTGTAGACACAGTCAGAAGAGGCAGATTAAGTGCAGCTCGTGTACAGTAAAATGGAAAAAAAAGTTTCACTGTGGTTCTGCTTTGAGCAGGGGGTTGGACTAGATGACCTCTTGAGGTCCCTTCCAACCCTGATATTCTATGATTCTATGAAAGAAGACCTTCAGGAAATGTGAAGTCCAACAGGAGAGCAGAGAAATGGCAACTCTTGTGGGCAATGTTGGTGAGTTCGATGAAAACCAGAAATCATGGGTAGTGTACCTTGAATGTTTTGAGCAATTTCTTGCTTGCAACTCCATTTCAGACATGCAAAGAATTTCAATCTTGCTGACAATGATGGGTTCAAAAGCATATGGACACCTGTGTGACCTACTGTCTCCAGCTGTGCCCTGAACTGCTACATCTGCCACAATTTCTGCAACAATGCAGGAACATTTTTTCCTACCCCGCTGATGAAGCAGAATAATATTGGTTCCATCAGTGACATCAGGGAAGTGGAGATTCGGAAGCACAATTTGTTGCTGCTCTCAGGATGTTGTCAGAACACAGTCAGTTCCAACAAACATTAAATGATGCCCTACATGACCAATTTGTCTCTGGATTATGCAATGACCAGAACTGGAAAAAGTTACTGACTGTATTAGCCCTTACACATTCAAGAAGGCTGTTGAGATAGCAATTGTCATGGAGACTGCAGAGAAGGATTTGCTGAAATTTAATGTGAATCAAGAAGTTCCCCTCCTGCATTGGCGAGACAGAGGACCACGGGAACCTAAGGAACTTCTGTGTGGCTGTTATGCATAAACCACATGTGCTGAGAAGGAATGCTGGGCATGCCAGCTTATCTTCAGGAAGTGCAAAAAGAAAGGACACATTGCTGTGACCTGTCACACAGTTCAATTACCAGCAACACAGAGTAGCCATACATCTAAGAAGACACCTCTGGAGACTGAACCTAAGAAAGGATGGAAGTTGGGAATTCATCATATGGAAAAAGACAAGATTTCTAGTGACACTGATCAAGACCTAGCACTACGTCTGCTTTGAGAAGCTGGAGTAAGAGATGCTATCTTGGTCACATTCTTGATCGAGGGAGTTCCTACAAGAATGCAGCTTGATACTGGAGCTGCCATCTCACTGAGTTCTGCATCTACCTATCACCAGATGTTGTCACAAGTTCCTCTGGAACAGTGGTTCTCAACCAGAGGTCCGGGGCCCCTTGGGGGGCATAAGCAGGTTTCAGGGGATCTGCCAAAAGAAAACAGAGAGCAGGGCTGGCATTAGACTCGCTCGGGTCTGCGGCTGAAGCTGAAGCCTGAGCCCCACTGCCTGGACTGAAGCCGAAACCCGAGTAATTTAGCTTCGCAGGGCCCCCTGTGGTGTGGGGCCCCGCGCAATTGCCCTGCTTGCTACGCCCTAATGCCGGACGTAGCTTTCAATCTACTGGATATGCAGAAAAACAACTGTTGTGGCACAGGTGAGCCATGGAGATTTTATAGCATGAAAGAAAAAGGCTGAGAACCACTGCTCTGGAAGACACCTCATGGTTTTGAAGACTTATACTGGAGATAAGTTAGTCCCCAAAGGGATACTCCAGGTGAAAGTTCACCTTCATGGACAATCAGTTGTTTTACCCTTGTGATTGAAGGAAAGTATCCACCATTCTCAGGCAGATCTTGAATTGAGAAGCTCAAGGTGAATTGGATTAAGATCAAGGTGATAACAAAAGCACCTTGAAATCAAGAAACACTGGGCAGACACTCCAAAGTTTTGAAAAAGAAGTTGGACGGATGAGCAACATGTCAATGAAGCTCACTGTTAAGTCTTTAAGGTGTTTCCTGTTAGCCACATAAATGATAATGTACATAGATTAGGGAAGTTTTTTAAAGTAGGGTGGGGAAATGTGATGCCTGTCCCTTTAAAGGTTGGAGCACTCCTCCTTCCCCAGTGCAAAGCTTCACTTTCCTGTTAGTTTCAGTTTTGCTGAAGAAGAGAGGGGAAAAGACATATTAAGAACAACAATATCAGTGCTTGAAGTTAACTCTCCAAAACGACAAGAAATATTACAATGGTTCTCTGTGTATATATATCTTCCTACAGTATTTTCCACTGCATACATCCGATTACGTGGGTTTCAGCCCACGAAAGCTTATGCCCAAATAAATTTGTTAGTCTCTAAGGTGCCACAAGTACTCCTCGTTCTTTTTGCTGATACAGACTTACACGGCTACCACTCTGAAACAAAATAACTTGACACTGAAATTAGTAGAAAATTAAAGATTTTGTGTTTCTTACCCAACTAAAGTCATTTTTGTTGGCCCTTGAAGATTTACTTCTGATTGGAATGTGGCACTGCTAGCTACTGATTGTAAGGATCCGTTCTCAAGCTGTTCAAAATAATAAGCAAAAAATCTGTTTTTGATAATTTTTAATAAAGACAAATCATGTCTGTGACTATGAGAATGAGACAGAGAACAGTGGACTGGTTTAATCACGCGAAAGTTACTAATAAAACGAATGGAGGCACAGATCTTGGGAAAATATGTAGTCACATTCTTTAGAAAGGTTCGATATGCCAGGACCCTTGTCCTCATTATTACAGAGAACTAGCAGTAAGTTTCATTTATGCTGTTCAGCACTGGCACAGTATTTTCATGCTGCTGTCTAGTCTGGGTCCAATCTCTTTTTAATTCCAGCAGTCAGTAGCCACTGGCCACTGATGTTTTCCATTGAGTTTAAATGTAATAAACCCTTTGACTGGCCCCAGAGCATTTGAAATTTAAAAAGAGTAACAACGGTTAGGACCTTTTTTGGAGAGGATCAGGAAAAGAAAGGCTGGGGCTATGTTGGGAGGTTATACAGATGGAAGGAGAAAACAGGGAACTGTTGGGAAGAAGAGGACGGGAAGGAATGTAGAAATAGAGGATACAGAAAGATATGGAAAACAAAACTGCAAATTTCTTTACACCACATTTCCAGTGTGTCTCACCCCTGACCTGCAGTCACTATCTTTATGGATAAGAGAACACTTCCAGCACCTTACTCCATTCAGTGCTTGGGGTTTCTCTCCTCTCCCCTTTTTATATAGACACTTATCCACTAGGAATTCGCCTGAGCCACAAATTCATCTGACACATTTCATTCAAATTAATATAATTCAAATCACACGTCATCACGTAATAACTTCCAGTCACTATTGGTTTGAACTCTATTTGTACTGATAGACTAGAAATCCAGGGCTTTCTATCTTCTTATCAGGCTTCGGTCCCATTGTTTTATTTAAACTATCACACTGTTCCAACAACTACCGCGGTGATAATAGATAAATAACAAGGATAACAACCTGAATACTTATAAAGCATAATAACAATGAACATTTTAAGTCCTAACCAGGGTGAGTAGAGGAGAAGTACTGAAGTACAACGGAGGATGCTTGCCAGAGTGCTTACAATGGCAGAAAAAATTAATACCCAGCATATGTATTATGCATTGGGTTGTGATTGCTCCACTTCAAAATTTGACATTTTAAACAAACACTCACAAACGCACACAGAAGGCAAAAGTGAGTTTTAATTCCAAAACCATTTCATATTTTATATATGGTGGGAATTTCTTCCAATTATGGCTCAATCCCCCAAGGTGCTGACCACCTTCAACTCTGACAGATTTGAATGGGAGTTGAAGGGTAATTGGCACCTCACAAGTGTGAATTTTCAGACTGCTATTCTTAGCTCATGTTCTCTCTTCAAAGCTTCTGGATGAAGAGTTTCCGCCTTTCCAGGCAAAAATCAGGAAGTTGTGATTTCATTTACAAACAGAAACAAGTCTCTAATGCCTTGTCTGTATGGTGTCACAGACTGGACTACAGGTATGTGATCTGTAGAGCACACTAAACTGTTGCTCTCTGACTACTCTGTGTAAATTCTGCTGACATGAACTAAAAGGTACCTAGTTCATATTGATGTATTCCTGTTTCAGACAGGACTATGTTAACTCAGAGTAGATAACTTTTAGATCATGAAAGCTAGAAGGGTCGAGTGGAACACTTCAAAAAGCTCTACAAATCACACACCGATAGTCCAGATTGTGGCACTGTGTAGACAACACCTGAAACAGTTTCCAATCATAACAGCTCATATATGAACTCCAAATTCAAGATCTTGATACTGTAATAATTACATTCTTGCTGAAAGGTATGTTCTTAACACTGGGTTCACCTTCATTCTTCCAAAAATGATATTGAAATCACAGGCCTCAATATATCTTATTGTACCACTGGATGCAGACCTAGCCAAGCGTTACAGCAACATGTACATAACAGCTAGAAATTTTGATTTATAGGGTCTTTACAGAATTTACAATGTGTTGGTTACTTCCCTAAGTCGAATGAATATCCCATTTTATGAATGAATGAGAAGCCTTAAGAGAAGAAATGACAGTATATTTACTTTTTTTTCTTTTTTTTTTTTTAAAGGCTTCCTCACCTGTTGTTCATTGAGATCCACTTTACCTGGAATTGGCAAAAATTGTCCCAGCAGAGATGTCATAGTGTTAGGCATATCTGATAAGAAAAAGTTTATATGAAGTTAATTGGATTGCTCATAGGTCATAAAGTTAAGCACATGCATAAGTGTTTTCAGGATCAAAGCCTAAACTTGTGGGAACAGATGTGCCATTTAGCATCTTTAAGCCTTTCTTTTATTTAAAAAAAAGACATTTCCGGAGTTCATCTTTCATCTCCGCTTCTTTGTCATAGATTAGCTTGGAACCAAACTCATGCTTCCCCCACAATAAATATTGTTAATGGAGGGCCCAGAAGATATCTCTCCAGAAACATTTCTTTTAAATTTGCAAAAGGGTTGCATTTGGGAATTAAATACACCTCTACCCCGATATAACGCGACCTGACATAACACGGATTCGGATATAAGGTGGCAAAGCAGTGCTCCGGGGGGGCGGGACTGCGTGCTCCGGCGGATCAAAGCAAGTTCAATATAACGCGGTTTCACCTATAACGCGGTAAGATTTTTTGGCTCCTGAGGACAGCGTTATATCGAGGTAGAGGTGTACTAAACAACTGCACACAGCCACCAAAGGCCATCACCAGTTGGTCAACAAGTTGACCATCAGAGGCCTTTACTCTTTGACCTTAAATGCATCAGAGTATGTTTAAAAATACTCCAAATCCAAATTTTATAGCCTAAAATACCTTTATAAATAAGTAACTGACAGAAACTTTCATTGTATTTATTTCGGACTCTTATTTTACAACTTTGAAAGTCAAAAGAATGCACTTGGAGCAGAAGTATTTGCCTATGAACAAGAAATTACAGCTAGAAAAATAAGGAGGAGGCCATAGCCCTAGAGGGGGTTTCTTTACATAGGTCCTGATTCAGCAATTCACTCAAGCACATGCTTAACTTGAAGTACGTGAACAGTCCCACTCACTTTAATTCATATTAATCCTCCACACCAGTTTGAAAAAAAAAAAGATTAGACTCTATGAGATTGACGAAATGAATCTTGCTATCTGAAATTAATTTATAGATGCCTTCTTGCAGATGTTGTAAGAAAAAATGGAGCTCAGAAAAAAGCTCAAATTGGAAACTTTTGGGGTCCATCGCTCTGGGACTTTAATGGACTTAATTTCTGGTTCTTCTAATACTGGGCCTCCCATTGCCCTCTGTTTTATACTATGAAGGTGAGTAAAATGGAAGAAAGTCTGGTCAAATGGGAGATAAAGACATATGGTAGTTCTCTGATATGATTTCACCATCCTCTCCTCTGGAGATATTGTGACTGTAATAGAATTTGGAATTTCAATATAAATATTTTCCTCATTTTGGATCTTTCAGATTTATCCTTGGTAAGGGCCTTGTTTGGCTTTTTTACACTATATCAAATATGTTGGGCATCTGCAGAATCTACCGAAGTCAATCAGGGTTGGAAATGCTCTGCACCTTGTGAAACTGAGCCTGTTAGTCATGTTTTTACAGTGCCTAACATAATCAGACCCTAATCTCAGATTGGTGCCCATTGGCTCTACTGCAATACAAACAACAGATAATACTAAAAACAACATGGAAGGAGACAATGGTAAGATGGCTCTTAAGAAAGTCATGCTGCTGGAGGAAAGAGAAGCTTACTAAAATGTTACCATTAAACTACATGCACATACAGCCAGGGCCGGCTCCAGGCACCAGCCCAGCAAGCAGGTGCTTGGGGCGGCCAAGGGGAAGGGGCGGCACGTTGGGCTCTTTGGCGGCAATTCGGCAGCGGGTCCGTCAGTTCCTCTCGGAGGGAAGGACCTGCCGCTGAATTGCCGCCTAAGAAGAAAGCGGCGCGGTGGAGCTGCCACCAATCGCGGTCGCGGCTTCTTTTTTATTTATTTTTTTTTTCCGCCACTTGGGGCGGCAAAAATCCTGGAGCCGGCCCTGCATACAGCATTGCTGTTGTAGATGAAAATCTTAATGCTAAATCCATGCCCCTTCAGCTGCTTTTTATTTTTGGAGAAAGAGTAACATTTGGTGGCAAGCTTGGGTAAATGCAAGTGGGTGTCATCCTTGAGAATGCGTGTGGCTTGGACAAACTGCTTCCTACTGAATGTAATCTGCTTATTAACATCATATGACCAATTCATTAATTTCAGCACATCTATTGTAGCATTCTTGTGGTCTTTTTGTGAAGTACCTAGCAGAAACCATAAAATAATAAAGAGTAATTGGTGGTAGTCCTGGCTCATCTCAGCACCAATGTTGCTTAGAAACACAAACACGTAGATACACATTAATGATTTGTGGCACAATGTCTGACACATTAGTTTAAATTTTCATTTTCTTTGTACCTGACTGAAGATAATTATGTTGGTTTTGATACTGGGGAACCAGATGAACTGTTTTCAGTTCTCTTGTGCCAGAATTGTTTATGCAGAGTATTTGAGTACCTCCTTTCAACTGGCAGATCACCTGAAATACACCATAAATGATTAGTTTTCATCTAAGGATAGTCATTCTAGGCACATAGATACAAAGTTTTTCACAAGAATACCTATCTGTCTGATTGCAGAATGCCATTGAACAGCTATGCTGCTGCTCCTCATCTCAGGTGGGAAGGATTTATAGCTTTCTAGACTCCCCAACCATGGAACTCTCCAGGACACATTCCAATTACTAGTGCTGTGTTCTGTGTTTAGGATTTGGTCCTCAAGACAGAAATATGGGTCTGCAATGGTGTTTCATTTTGTTCACCCAACTATAACTATAGAGCAAGCACCTCTTTTTGGTTGTAGCCAACTCCACAGCTTGCTTTGTTTCTAATGTTATATAGTAAATATAGACAAAATATAGTATAATTAAATATAAGCTCCTAGATCATGAGTTCTCTGGAACAGGGACTGCCTTCTCATTACTTGTCTGTATAGCACAGGCATAGTGGTCCCCTGACTGGGGCCTCTAGACTACTATAATACAAATAAATAAGCAAAAAATAAACATAATTTCCTTCAATGTGTACTGTTGCTGTCAGTTTCAAGAAGTAATTACCACTGGACTGGAATCTTTTCTGTGTGAACAGCTGGGGTCCTCCATTACATTTTGTGCAGTTAGTAACTTGCAGCTGGTTTCTCCTGCATTTGAATTCTGAAAAACTGCTTCCTTTTGGTTATTAGCCATATTACTAACAATTGCTTCTTTTACCTCCGCCTGAAAAAATAAATAGTTTCACATCTTAAAAGGAATACTTTAAATGCTACCCTAAATTGCAATGCCAGTAGGACAGGAGATGAAAATTTATAGCTGCATAAACAATGCATTTGAAAGCAAAAACTGTATTCAAACCTAATTTGGAGAATAGCTAGTTCTAAATGGTACAGCTTAGGCTGAATGATTTTCATTTAATATTCAAATGAAAATACTTCTAAAGAATAACAATGGGTAATGCACAAAGACATATTTTACAGTAACAAAGACGTTCCTTCCCTTCCTATACTGGCAATCATCAACTCAGTTCCACGCAGCCGTGGAGAAGCTAAGAGACTGCTTTAGCAAGTAATGTGAAACACATGAATTAATTATAAAATACACAATTTGAGCCCTATGGACCCAAGGGATTTAATTTAATTAACAACTGAGCAATAACATCAGGACTGGAACCTGACAGTTTAAGCAGCATTCCCATACTAAGTCATTTGTCACAGTGATTAGTGAGTAAACTTTGGTGGTACTCTTCTTCAAATGGGAATTGCTGCACCTTTACTCATTGGCAACACTATCCACCATAAAGCATTTGTCAAGCTGGTACATGGAAGAACTGTAGTACCCACTGCATAATGATCAAACCTCTGAATAAAGCCCTGATTCATTCAAAGCACACACTAAAGCACTCACCAGGAACCCCGGCACACCTTGTCCATGACAGTGTCCTAGGGATGTCTAGCAAAAAGTTCTCCAACCTGGAATTTCTTTGTTTTTATGGTTTCTCTTTTATAAACCTAGGAAATTACATTTAAAAAACCCGAACACAGTAAAAGAATGTTAGGGTTGCAAAGTGAAGCACTCCAACAGTAGGAATTGCCAGTGTTATAGTTGTACCTCAGCCTTAACTCTGCCCCTTTGTATGCATGCAACATAATACAGGCTCAGATGCTAAGTGACAGCTGAGGGGTTTTTGGCACAGCTCAGGATGAGATATGTGCAAAGGTAGCCATAAGCCACTTTTGTATTCTCTGACTGTACAAGGATGACTGGCCACAGTCCATGTGACTGCCTTAGGCAGAGGGGTAGCATAGAAGCTACTACACCACCCAAGATCCCCCTGGGCTGGGGAAATCCTTTGGGGGCAGGCAAGGCAGCTATAGTGCATTACATTATCAAATAAAATGCATCTGCAGGACTAGTGTCTCTTTTGGGCCCTGATTTAGCAAAGTACTTATGCATGTGCACTGCCTCACTGGGTACATCCATGTTGCCTGCAGACTGCCCACAGAAGCAAGTCTCCCAGCCCAGGATGAGACACTTGAGGAATTGAGGCTTGTGCTAGTGATCTAAAAAGAATTGTGCAGATAGTGCTTTGAAGTTGAGGCTTGGGTTGGAACTCAGGCTCTGAAGTCTACCCCCATCCCCAGGCTTCAGAGTCCGAGCTTCAGCCCGAACCATGAGATCTACACAGCCTACTTTCAGTGCAGTAGTGCAAGCTCCACTAACCTGAGTCTGTCAACCCAGACATACCCATTCTCTTCAATGACAGCTGCTGGTCCTCAGCACTTTTGAAAATCAGCCACCTACTTAGGTGCCTAGCAGCCTGATCCAAAACCCACTGAAGTCAATCAGAGTCTTTCCATTGACTTCAGTGGGTTTTAGGTTAGCCCCTAAATGAGGATTTAGGAGCCTAACTTTACAGCCAAGATTTTCATAAATGGATGTCTAATGTTCTCTTTTTTCTTTTGTATGTGGAATATGTAGGACTGCATTTGAAAAAACATTTTACCCTTTGGCAGTTTAGGTGATTCCCGTTTTCAATTTCTACAATATTTTGCCTGTAAGATCAAAAACAAAGAACAAAAACTTTCAGAAAAATAACAATAACATCTTAAAATCATACTTACAAGTTCATCACAGACAGGAGCACTAGTCTGAGGTAAAGTGCTGGTATCACTGCAAGGTTCTGTCACACAAAATGGAAGGTTTTTTAAACAAACAATGAGGACAATGGCAAACATTAGGAGATCTTTTATACTATAGGTCTAAGGAAAAAAGATTTGGACATCACAGGATTGCGTAGGACACTGACAAAAATTAAAACAAGCACTCTGAAAGTGCAGCTAAGCTGGCATAAAAATATTGATTATTCTCCACTAACAGACTTCCTGTCAGGAACGCTGGGAAATGAGACCCCAGTATTGAGCCAGCTTGATGTTTCTCAAAATAGCTGGGAAAAATTATACATTTCTCAGTGATGTTACGTTAATAAAGGCTAATGAATGTGCAACTTGCCACTGGAGGGATTCTAATACCCGATCACATGACAAATGGCTATGCGATACCTCATATATTAGAAGAAACAACTGGAGAACATGCCTTGTGGTCTGGCATCTATACAAGGGCAGCTTTGTCTTTTTGACACTGGCTCATGCTAGGACTGATGCAGAGCAGCACAATCGCAGGGGGAACTCCAAAAGGCAACGTTCTTCAAGGATGCACAATCCCTCCAAGAGGTTCCAGGCATGCATACTATAGGGAGCACACCCCCGGCATCACTGCTTACGAAGATGCAGCATGATCCTTTCTGCATATCTGTCCAGCTCTGTATATCTGGCTTTACTCCTGTCTCTTCCCTTACCCCTTTGGGATGGCTCGTAAGCAAGGAATACTGTTGCACACAGGGAGTGCAACTGTGCATGGCCCCTATGCAATGGTGTAAGGCTCCTTTTGCCCACCCCATCCCCTCTCCTTCCCTTGTACACCTGTGTATGGAAGGGCACAAAGTGGCCATTACTGAGCCCATGAGAAGAGAGCTCACTCCTACCTACTTGAACCTGGGCAATATCTTTTTAAAGGACCAGGGAGAAAACTATCCTTTAATTGAACTTTATATCTTCACTTTTCAAGATAACCATTGAGCTACGACAATTTTTTTGAACACATTCTCTTTCAAACTTCTTCAGCTTCCTTATGGACATCAAAGTAAATAGAGGTACATGGATAGAAACAATACTGCCTAGAAATTAAAAACAATTCCTTTCAACCTCCATGATGTAAAGCCCACATTATCACATAGCAAGATCAAAAGTCACAAAGCTAACGTGCAATCAGAAATCAGAGCCCTGGGGAACAATTCAGAGGATTGGTGATGGTATATCATACTTCTTACCTTTCAGTAACTGGTTCAAATTTGGGCCTTGTGAGTAATGACCAAAAATCATTCCCATTTAATAGCTGTTCAGTGGCTTATGTCACATGAGCTTGTGATTGCTGTCTTGTTTCTAATGTGTAAGCATCCACATTACAAATTCCCAATTACCAGTGGCACTCATTGCTGGCAGACTCAGCAGAGAGGTCAAGATCTAAAATAACCTGAAGACTGATAATCTCCCTCTCCCTAACTAGAGCAGCAGCTCCTCCTAGATTGGGGCTGAGGCACACTGATAAGGGAATGTGGAGAAGCTTGCACTGCTGTAACTGCTGCATGGATAAGGCTAAGATTTTGTCATGGTTATTTTTAGTAAAAGTCACAGACAGGTCATGGGCAATAAACAAAAATTCACGGAAGCCGTGACTGTCTGTGACTTTTGCTGCTGCGGCTCCATGGTTTCCTCTACCACCATGGTGGCTGGCAGCTGTGGGGTTCCCCCTCTGCCTGTGGCAGCTGGAAGCTGCAGGGGGGCCCCCTCCAACCACGGTGGCTGGGAGCTGAAGGGGGGCCAAATTTCCCAAAGAGAAAACTGGACACCCTTAGCCACTCGCCAAAGGCGCCCCCTACGCACCCTCCCGCGTGAGGCTGTCGCCTGTTGCTGGAACCCCAAGGGCCCATTCAGGAGGCTGTTGCCTGTCACTGGAACCTTACAGGGGGCCCCTGGGCCTGAGGCAGAGAATGTCATGGAGGTCTTTGGAAGTCACGGATTCTGTGACTTCGATGACCTCCATAACATAAACATAGCCTTATGCATGGATAAATAGAAGACTTCCATCTCCAATCCCATCACACTTTAATGAGTGCTAACAAAAAATTAACTTAGAGGAGAAAAACAAACTAGAAATCATACAGGGACAGTCAGTCATTTATACTGTCAGTTGTAGATGGGAGGAGACCAAATTAAAAAAATCAAACTCACAGTAGGTGACTTCTCCAAACACTTACCATTGGAGGTACCTGGCAAGGCTTGTGACTGTACACAACTATTAAGCATTCCTTTGAATTGGTCATAACAAATACAATTATTCCCACCAGTAACTGGATCTAGTAGAGGTCTGAATACCTAGAGAAAGAGAATATGTTTTCTTTCATTCATTTCTTTAACTTCAACACATTTATAGAAAAATTTAACTATTTGATTTCAATTGTGAAAAATCATAGCCATTTAGTTCAAAGTTTAAGAGAAGGTTGCTCAGCTTGTGCAGTAACTGAGGTTCTTCGAGGTGTGTGTCCCTGTGGGTGCTCCACTTCAGGTGTTGGTGCGTCCCAGTGCTATCAATCGGAGATTTTCAGTAGCAGTGTCTGGTCGGGGTGCGTGTGCGCAGTAGCAGTCTCGCAGTGCTGCTGGTGCCTCATCTAGCATGCTCAGGTCCCGACCCCTTCAGTTCCTTCTCTACCGTGGAGTGTTTAGCTCGTACTCTGAATTAGAGGGGAGGAGGGTGGGTAGTGGAGTACCCACAAGGAGACGCACATCTCAAAGAACCTCAGTTACTGCACAAGGTGAGTAACCTTCTCTTCTTCTTTGAGTGCTGTCCCTGTGGGTGCTCCACTTCAGTGAATGTAGAGCAGTGCTCTCATGAGGATGGAAAGGAATTCAGAGTTCAGTTTGTTGCTGAGGCTAGTACAGTGAGGCCTAGTCTTGTGTCTGAGCTTGAACTGAGAGTAATTGCGTAGTGATTTGTGAATGTGTGTTAAGAGGCCCAGGTGGCCACCCTGCAGATGTTTAGAATGGGCACATTGTGTAGGAATGCTATGGATGTAGATAAAGCTCTTGTTGAGTGGGTTCTGATGCCCGGAGGGGCTTCAGTGTTGTGCATGAATAGCACATATGGATACAGCTGGATATGCATTTCGGTAATCTTTGCGGAGATATAGCAGAGCCTCTGATCGTTCTGTTGTTGACACAAAGTCAAAAGTCAATTGGAAGAGCTTCGTTCCAAATAGATAAAATGCTAAGCGCATATCCAACGTGTGCAGGACCGCCTCTTGAGCGATAGTGTGTGGTTTTGTATGAAATGTAGTTAAGTGAATCAGTTGGTTGAGATGGAACAAGGAGAATATTTTGGGCATAAACTTAGGATGTGTTCTAAGTGTCACTTTATCCTTGAAGAATATTGTGTATTGTGGGTGAGCCACGAGAGCCCCTATTTTGCTGACTCTTCACACTGATATAATGGTGACCAGGAATGCCACTTTCATAGATAAGTGAAGTAATGAGCATGTGGCTAAGGGTTCGAATGGGGCTCTGGTTAGACTTCTGAGCACCAGATTTAAATCCCATACTGGCATGGGTTCTCAGATATCTAGATATATGTTCTATATGCCCGCGAGAAACTGCTTAGTAATCGGGTGAGCGAATATCGAAGTCCTGTCTACCTGTTGATGGAAGGCCGTGATGGCGGCAAGATGAACTCTATGTGAGCTCATAGTAAGCCCTGAGTTCTTTAGGGATAATAAATATTGCAAGATTAGTGGAAGTGGTGCCTTGCTTGCAGATATTTGTTTATTCTGGCACCATAGGAAGAATCTTTTCCATTTTTGGAGGTAAGTAGTACACGTGTTGTGATTCCTGCTGTTTATTAAGACTTGTTTTACATGTTCTGAGCAGGTTAGTTCGTCGTCTTGGTGCCATGAAGGAGCCACACCTTCAGGTGAAGTTTCTCTGGGTCTGGATGGAGGACTTGACTATCGTCCTGAGAGAGAAGATTCCATAGGCCAGGGAGAGTGAATGGTGTGCAGATCTCTGTGGGTGTCAGGTAAGGGAACCATGTCTGTCTGGGCCATGTTGGTACTATGAGTATTATTTTGGTCCTGTCGGTTTGTATTCTGTGTATTACTCTGGAGATTAGAGGTATTGATGGGAATGTGTACAAAAGGGGAGCGTTCCATTTGATGAGAAAAGTGTCCCCTAGGGATTGTGCCCCTAGTCCTGCTCGTGAGCAAAACTTTGGGCATTTCTTGTTTACTGATGTCGCGAACAGGTCTATGTGTGGGGATCCCCATATGTAAAATATGTGTTGTGTTATTTCGTCATTCAGTTCCCATTAGTGCTCTTGGGGAAACTGTCTGCTTAATGTGTCTGCCATCATGTTCAGTCGACCCGGGAGGTATGCTGCTGTAATAGTGATGTTGTGTTTTATGCACCAGTTCCATTGTTTTAAGGCCTCTGTGCATAAGGAGTGGGAACATGCTCCACCCTGTTGATTTATATAGAACATACACACAATGTTGTCCGTCAGAACCCTTATAATTTTGCCTCATATAAAAGGGAGGAAATGAAGGCACGTTTTGTGGAACGTGCGTAATTTGAGCACGGTTGATATATAAATGTGTTTCAGTGGGGACCACTTGCCTTGGACTGAATGTTGGTTTAGGTGAGCTCCCCATGCGATCAGTGAAGCATCTGTTGTGATTTGTATAGATGGTGGATCCTGTTGAAATGGGATGCCTGAGCAAACGTTTATTGGGTTTGTCCACTATCGTGTGTGAATGTAGAACCTCTGGGGTCGGTGTAAGTCTTTTGTTTAGGCTGTGCTTTCGTGGAATCTATACCGAGCTCAGCCATCCTTGAAGGCAGCGCATGTAGAGTCTGGGGTGTTTTACAACGAAAGTGGTAGCTGCCATATGTCTCAAGAGTTGTAGGCAGGTGTGTGCAGACACCCATGGGCTGTCTGAGACCACCCACATGAGGGAGGTCATTGCTGTGAATCGGGGTGATGCTTTAGCCTCCACTGAGTCCAGGTGTGCTCCTATGAAGTCCAAACATTGTACTGGAGTTAGGATAGATTTCTTTTAATTGATTTGTAGCACTAGGGAGTGAAAAAGAGAGATGGTTTCTCAAGTAATGTGTAATGTTTCTGTCAAGGTATGGCCTTTTAGCAGGCGATCATCTAAGTATGGGAATATCAATATTCCCTGTCTGCGCAAATAAGCAGCTACCACCGCTAGGGTTTTGGTAAAGACACATGGAGCGGTCAACAGTCCGAATGTCAGTATTCTGTATTGGAAGTGATCTTGTCCCACTGTGAATCATAGAAATCGTCTGTGAGCGGGATGGATGGCAATGTGAAAATAGGCATCTTGCAGGTCCAAGGTTTAGAACCAGTCACCTTCTTCCAGCGCAGGGATGATAGAGTTCAGTGTGACCATTTTGAATCTGTGGGTATGGACAAATTTGTTGAGTTTTCTGAGATCTAGTATGAGTTGCCAACATCCGTTTTTCTTTTTAGAGTCAGGAATTAATGGAAATAAAATCCCTGCCCTGTGTTGTGTTGGAACTTGTTCCACGGCCCCTAGTTGTAGAAGGTGATGTATTTCTTGTCTCAATAGGTGCTTGTGAGAAGGGTCCCTGAAGAGGAACGGGGACGAGGAGACGGGTAGGTGGGATGGAGGTAAAGGGGATGGTATAACCCATTCGAATGATCTCTAAAACCCAATGGTCCGTGGTGATAGAGGCCCACGGATGGTAAAATGGTCGAAGCTGATGACCAAAGTTTTGGATCGTTTGTTCCATTGGCGCTAACGGTAGGGGGAGGTCGGTCAGACCCTTGATCAATGTTTTAAAATTGTGTCTTGTTTGGTGGTGCTTGGGACGTTGCAACCTGGGATTGGGTAAGGCAATATCTCTGTGGTCTGTGCCTTTGTCTTTGATTGTCGTATGGTCTCTGCTGGCGTTGAGACGTGCTGTCTCTGTTACCATTGTAAGGCTGGTATCTGCATCTCCTGTTAGGGTGTGTGTAGATCCTGAGGATCCTCAGTGTGGCTTTCATGGAATGGAGGACCTCATCCGTCTTAGCGGAGAAGAGCTTGTCCCTGTCAAAGGGAAGGTCCTCTACCTTGGTCTGGAGTTCCCTTGGGATATCAGATGAGTGCAACCAGGATGCTCTGTGCATGATGATAGCTGTCACTGTTATGCATGCCACTGTGTCCACCACATTGAGGGATGTCTGGAGCGCTGTTCTAGCAATACGTTGTCCCTCATTGACAATGGCATGGAATTGGTCTCTTTTTTCCTCTGGAATTTCCTGGATGAAATCATTTTTATATAATTCAGTTTTATATAATTATCATGATCGTACACAGTGTGTAATTGGCTGTGTGGAATTCAAGAGTCGCAGAAGAGTAAACTTTTTGCCCCAAGAGGTCTAGTCTCATCCAATCCTTGTCTTGTGGTGTGGATTTGAATTGAGGATATTTGCCCCACTGGTTGACCGCATCCACCACTAAGGAGTTAGGCTGTGGGTGTGAAAAAAAGGAAGTCCATGACTTTATTTGGCACATAGTATTTCCTGTCCATATGCTTATGGGTTGGGGGGATGGTGGCAGGTGTTTGCCACACCGTTTCTAAAGGTTCCATCAGAGCGTCCTTTATGGACAAAGCTATTTTTGTTGTTGATGAAGTGTGTCGGATCTTGAGGAGTTGGTGTTGCGTCCCTGGTACCTCCTCAAGAAGAATATTTTGGCTCTATGCCACCCACCGGAATAACTCCTAAAAGTGTTTGAAATCATCTGTACTAGTGGGAGGCGGGGGCATAACTGCCTCATCAGTGGAAACAGGAGTTGTGATCAGGGGATGTTTAATTTTCTGTTGTCTCATCCCTGTCTTCCTCCACCTCCTCTGTCACCTCAGAGGGCTCGGGTACCGATGTCATTACAGAGCGCATGGGTTTCCTGTGGGAAGTGGGAGGTCTGTGAAATTGAGACCTGTAGGCTGCCCATGGGTCCCATTGTGGCCATTGAATCGGAAATGGAATGGGAGGGCACATCCATGGATTAGTGAGCCGGGGGGGGGGGGAGAAGTCCCTGGTGCTCTGTTCCCTGGGTCTATAACGAGGTTCCTGCTGGGGAGGAGTGTCCAGATGAGAAAACTGCCTCCTCCATGTTGTCCTCCTCATCACTCAAAAAATGTGGAGCACCAGGAGATTCTGGTTGGTCCAGTGCAGTCAGTAATGGCAAGCAGGCAGTGCCGAACAGTGGAGATCTGGGAACAGAGAACACTTCCATATCTGACAAGTGCATAAGGGGGATTGGTACCGTTGTATGCGGTGCTGTATCCTTCTGTGTTGCCATCCTAGATGGAAGTGAGCCCAGTGCCGACCCTTTGTGTGTAGCCTTCTTCGGTGCCGATGAGCTTGATGCTGGAGGGGGAGCCATCACAGGTGGTTGAGGTTGTGGTACTGTGCCCTTTGTAGGGGTAGTCGGAGCTGTGGAGCAGGAAGTCTCTTTGTGCCTGCTACTTGACTCCTTTCTCCTGCCGGCAGAGGTCATGGAGCGGACGGTATCAGAGGTGCCCGATGCATCAATAGTGCTCATTCTGGAGAAGGTCGGCACCATGGGGAGCGATCTCGCTGGAGACCATTCTTTTTTAACAGTTCTTGGCTTGGTGGAGACATGACCCTTTTCCTCGATTTTGTAGAGGAGTTGGCACTTAGTCTGTCCATGGAGGATGAGCTGCAGAGTCCCTTGTTGCGAGTTGTCCAGGGCCCAATGTAGGAATGAGGGATTTCTCCATTAGAATAAGTTTAAAATAAAGATCTCTATCTCTCATTGCTCTCGCTTTGAGATTGTTGCAGTGAGCGCACTTCTGCAGTACGTGTGACTCACCTAAGCATCGGACATATAAGGAGTGGCCATCAGAAATTGGTATTGCGTCCTTACATGAAGTACATCTTTTAAATCCTGGGAAGCCAGGCATATTTATGAAAAAGGGGGATGGGAAAATGAAAGGTTTTTTTATGGCTATCTAACTAAGTTTAACTAATGCTAACTTTAACTATATTAATTAAAATAACAAATTACTAATAAAAAAGGGTAATAACTATGCTATCTAACTTAACCTAATGTTTTTGAAGGTTTTAGAGACATTGCTACCGGACTCTGTCTCAAGCCGAGGATGACTGAGAAGGAACTGCAGGGGTCGGGGTGTGTGTGAGCTAGATGAGGCACCGGCGGCACCGCGAGACTGCTACTGTACAGGTGCATCCTGACCAGACACTGCTACCGAAAATCTCAGATTGACTGTGCGATGGGTTGGGTCACAGAAACTCCCTGAAGACTGTCTCTAGATGTGCTGGGATACCACTGAGAACAAACCCCTCTGCCAGAAAAGGCTTCCCTCCACTCCCATCTTGCTGAGCTAGACACACCAGTTGGCTCCAGCACAGACCAAGAGGCTTGGCCATGCCCCCCTGCAGTTCACAGAAACTAAGATTCACTTGGCCCAGGAGTTTCTCAGTTAACAGGAACTTTCCCAGCATCCGGTATTCAATTTTTCTGGGAGCCTAAACCCCAAATAAATCTGTTTTACTCTGTATAAATCTGTCCATGAATGATTCAGCTTTTTGCAGGCCAAAGCCATTGTTTACATATTAGTTTGAACATTCCCAGGAAAGCTCAGATGTGGATGGGCGTCTCCCAAAGTCCATTGTCAGATAAGTGTTTCTTGATTGGGCACTTACTGAGACTAGTCCTTTCTCAAGAAGCTGACCAAATCCTTCACTGAGGCTACTTAGAATCAAACACATTGAGATACAAGTACATAGCCAATACTCATAACTTCAAATACAAAAATGATACACACACACACAGATAGAATAATCATAACCAGAAAACTACAACGTTTCCATAGACACACCACTTGACCTCCTCTGTACAAGACCTGGTGCCATTATAGGACCCTGGTTGCAACAATGATCTATACAGTCACGGTTCATGTCAGTAACATCACAGATGGGACACACTGACACCTGAAGTGGAGCACCCACAGGAACAGCACTCGAAGAAGAAGATTTGGTTATCCAAAAACCTGATTTACAATTACCTTGAAATTTAGGGGTGACATGGTGCACTGGTGCAATTGCTACTGGAATATTATGTCCAGTTGTGATGTCCAAAACCCCAAAAGGATACTGATTAAATTGGAGAGCCATCGATGGGACAGGAGAATGATTAAAGGATTAAATTAAATTAATGGAGATATCCCATCTCCTAGAACTGGAAGGGACCTTGAAAGGTCATCGAGTCCAGCCCCCTGCCTTCACTAGCAGGACCAAGTATTGATTTTGCCCCAGATTCCCAAGTGGCCCCCTCAAGGATTGAACTCACAACCCTGGGTTTAGCAGGCCAATGCTCAAACCACTGAGCTATCCCGCCCCCCCATGATTGGAAAACATGCTTTACAGACTCAATGAGCTCAGTCTGCTAAGTTTAACCAAAAGAAAAAAAAGGCCAAGGGTGACTTGATCACAATCTATAAATACCTACATGGGGAACAAAATTTTGATATAGGGCTCTTCAGTCTAACAGACTGAACAAGATCCAATGGCTGGAAATGGAAGCTAGACAATTTAAAACTGGAAATAAGGTAAAAAAATTAAGTGAGTATAATTAATCATTGGAACGTCTTAGCAAGGGTTATGGTGAATTCTCCATCACTGACAATTTTAAATCAAGATAGGATTTTTTCTAAAAGATATGCTCTAGTTCAAATATGAATTAATTCAAGGAAGTCCAGTGGCCTGTGTTATACAGGTCAGAATAGATGACTACAGTGGTCTCTTCTGGCCTCACAGTCTATGCTTCTATTATATTTATATGATCTAGAGATAGTCAGAGAGCTGTATAAGACTGTTTCAATCTATCTAGTACTAGTAGATACTAAAATAAAACCTTGTGAAAGAAAGCTGAACACACTACTACTGTTTTCTTGTTCACGAACATATCTTTGTATTTTAAATGCAGGGCACTTACAATTGCATCATCTGTAATACCTGTTTTTTTTATTTGCAAATTTAAGTTATGAACAGAAATTACAACAAACACAGACTACCTGATCTGGAACTTCACAATCAGGTGATCAATTTAAGTTAAACAATGGTCCCTTTGAATATGTGTTAACTACTTGCGATAAACAATCTGTTCCACATAACTTTGTTAGACACTACGGGCATGGCTACACTTGCAGATGTAGAGCACTGTGAGTTAAACCAGCCCACAGAGAGAGAGAGCAGTAGGGAAAGCGCTGCAGTGTGTTCACACCTTCAGCTGCAAGCGCACTGGTGTGGCCACATTTGCGGCACTTGCAATGGCACTGGGAGTCGTGCATTATGGGCAGCTATCCCACAAAGCACCTCTTCCCATTCTGGCGCTGTGGCTTGTGGGAAGGGGGCAGGGGTACGTGGGGCATTCTGGGTCCTTTCCCAATGCCCTGTGATGCATCGCTTTGCATCAAAGCAATCCCTGTGCTTCCATCCACATCTGGCGCCCTCTTTCAACGTTTTTTGTACTGTGCGCTTTGTCTTCCCTTTTGGTCTGCGGGAATGGATCCCAAAGTGCTGAGGAATATGCTGATAGGTCTCGCCAGCACATCACGTTTGGCAGTCGAGTTACTCCTTAAGCTACAAACTGACAGTGAGGAGTCCGACAATGATGTCGACTCGCATAATGCATATGACATGAGATTGCTTGTGGCATTCACGGACATGCTCACCAGGGCCGACTCTAGGTTTTTTGCCACCCCAAGCAAAAAAAATTTTGGCTGCCCCCCGTCCCAGCCCTGGGCTCCTCGCAGCACCCCCCTGCTGCCCCAGGCCTGGGCTCTCCCCCCCCACCCACACCCCCTGCCACAGCAGCTCTGGGCTCCCTCATTCCTCCCCACCATTGACCCCCACACACACCTCCTGCCACCCCAGCCCTGGGCTCTCCCCCCCCCACCTGCACCCTCCTTCCGCTGCAGCCCTGGATCACTGGTAACTCGCTCCCACGGCAGGTCATTCAGCAGGAATTTTAGATGTGCACAGAACACAGACAGGATTCGTTCCCATATGGTTACAGAACTGCAGTAAAGTGGAACAATTTTCAGCTTGTGTGATTGGAGGATATCTGGATGCATATTATAAGACTGTCCTACATAAATGAGGAAAAGTTGAGGTGCCTTTATTATTCTTTTGTTCCACTCTTTCTTTCTATGGGGAATTTGCCAATGCAATATCACTGTATTACTTTTACACAAACAAACAAACAAACAAACAAACAAAAAAGGCAATGGCTGTTGAAAATAGCAATTCCAGTCCTAATAACCACTGGGAAGCATTTCTTGCTCAATTTTATCCTACTTTTTCTACAGCCAGTTACAGTGGATCAGTATATTTGATTTGAGAGAAATGAAGTAACAGCTGCCCAAACTGAGCTTGAGCACTCCTGAACTTTGAGGTGTTCAAATCTGGAAGGCAGGTGCTGGGGGGGAGGGGGCTGTGGCTCTGCGGGGGAGCACAGCAGCATGTATGCAGCAGTGTGTCTGGCGCTGCGCAGTGCCAGACACGCTGGTCTGAGTGGCACGGTAAGGGGGCTGGGGGGTTGGATGGGGTGGAGGTTCGGGGGGGACAGTCAGGGGCAGGGAGAAGGGGAGGTTAGATGGGTCAGGGGTTTGGGGGGGCAGTCAGGGGACAGGCAGCGGTTGGATAGGCATGGGAGTCCCAGGGGTTTGTCAGGGGACAGGTAGGGGGTGGGATCCTAGGACGGAAGTTGGGGGGGGGGTCTCAGGAGGGGGCAGTTGGGGACAAGGAGAAAGGAGGCTTAGATGGGATCCCAAGGGGCGGTTAGGAGCAGGGGTCCCAGGAAGGGGCAATCGGGGGACAAGGAGCAGCGGCGCTTAGATAGGGGGTGGGGTCCTGGGGGGCAGTTAGGGGCAGGGGTGATCAGGGGACAGGGAGCAGGAGGGGTTGGGGTTTCTGTGGGGGGCAGGCAGAGGGAGTGGATGGTGGCAGGGTGGGGCTACCCTCCCTCCCTGTGGAGTGTCCTATTTTTTTAATGTTAAAATATGGTATCCCTACTCACAGTGTAGCTCTCCATTCACAGCAGGCTGCAGAGTGAGGTCTCAGCTACTTCACTCTCTCCTCCTCTTTCCTGTTGGTAGTGGCCAAGGGAATGCTGGGAAATGGCCAAGGGAATGCTGGGA
The DNA here is from genome assembly GCF_027887155.1 of Malaclemys terrapin pileata. Taxonomy (NCBI): domain Eukaryota; kingdom Metazoa; phylum Chordata; order Testudines; family Emydidae; genus Malaclemys; species Malaclemys terrapin. Next base: position 48,898,483 of record NC_071508.1, on the reverse strand, counting down.
AATGTAGTTCTTTCCCTGCTCCAGGGCTGGCTCTATAGGCAGGGAGCTAACCAAGGAACTACAGCTCCCAGGGCCCTCTGTTGGTTCTCAGCTCCCAGGCTGGATCCCTGCCGGCCCTGCAAATGGGCTGCCCCAAGCACGTGCTTGCTTTGCTGGTGCCTAGAGCCACCCCTGATGCTCACCACCGTGGAATGCTGCTTTTGAGCTTGGGAAACAAGCACTGAGTGGTGGGATCACATCATCATGCATGTCTGGGATGACGAGCAGTGGCAGCAGAACTTTCGCATGAGAAAAGTCACTTTCGTGGGACTGTGATGAGCTCGCCCCCCACCCTATAGTGCAAGGACATGAGATTGAGAGCTGCCCTGACGGTGGAGAAGCAGGTGGTTATTGCAATCTGGAAGCTGGCAACTCCGATCAGTCGCTAACCAGTTTGGAGTGGGAAAGTCGACCATTAGAATTGTGTTGATGCAAGTTTGCAGGGCCATTAATTGCATCCTGCTCAGAAGAACTGTGACTCTCGGTAACATGCATGACATTGTGGCTGGCTTTGCACAAATGGGTTTCCCTAACTGCAGAGGGGCCATAGATGGGACGCATATTCCAATTCTGGCACCAGCCCACCTAGCCTCTGAGTACGTTAATTGGAAGGGGTATTTCTCTATGGTTCTCCAGGTGCTTGTGGATCACCGTGGGCGTTTCATTGACATTAACGCAGGCTGGCCTGGAAAGATGCATGACGCACACACCTTTTGGAACACTTGGCTGTTCAGGAAGCTGCAAGCTGGGACTTTCTTCCCATACCAGAAGATCACCGTAGGGGAAGTCAAAATGCCCATTGTGATCCTTGGAGACCCCGCTTACCCTTTAATGCCGTGGCTCATGAAATCCTACACAGGGAGTCTTGACAGCAGCAAGAAGCGGTTCAACAACAGGCTGAGTCGGTACAGAATGGCTTTGGAGTGTGCTTTACAAGTGCTGGTGTTTATCCGCAGCAATCCTGAATAGTTTACACCTCTTTTCATTCTAAAGAATAATAATAATAAAAAAACACCAAGGAAAAAGGCAGAAGGTATTTAAATTGGGAAATCAAAATTACAGTGACTGGTCTCAACCTGCAGCACTAAAAGCCAAGTACAAGACAAAGTATGCAACAAAAAACAGCTATGAGGAACTACCACCAACATCAGGAAAGGAACTTTGAAGTGATGTGGGATTGATTTTTTTTTTAAATCCAATTTTTCTAGTTTTAACATATTTCAATTTCTGGAGTTAGCATATATGTCAATAGTTTCTGGTAGAAAACGTGTGATATAACTCACTGAATCAGGTACATCATGAGATATGATTACAATACTAGCCCTATGAAGTTTGTGTCTTCATTGTGCATCTAATCAAATCAAGCTCCCTGAGAGATTATAGAACAAAAAAATCTAATCTTACTCTGTTTTTGTATTACTCTGCTTAGACAGCTATAAAAAGCAAGTCTTATTGAACTGATGAAAGAACTGGGAGCTTAACAGCTATTTTAAGAGGCTGATAGATAGTGCAGTCAATGGCAATAGAAGATTTTAGTTACTAAATAAAACACTCATTTTCTAGATAGTCAAGCACATTCTGTCAGATTATTTCATACACCCAGTGTGCTATCTCAGAGTATGATAATTTGTCACTTCTTCCCTAGCCCTCTCCCATCATAGCATGGTGTACTATCCGAATAGGGTATTAGACAGCCTACTTGGTTTGGCATAAGAAGCTGCTAATACTTCTCCTGTTAGTTATTTGAGATAATGATAGCATTCAATAGAAGAAGAAGGGGAAGAGTGGCAAAGAGCGGGATAGAAAAACATGGGTGGCTGGAAAGGTGCACAGGGGGATGCAGGAAGAAAAACAGAAAGAAAAGGAGAAGTAACAGAGATCAGGAAAAACGGGGAGGAAAAATCAGATGTAGAAATAAAGAAAGGAAAAAAGTATTCTAGTAGAAACAGCATCCTGTCAGAGGCTGAAGTACTGCCTTCAGAAAAGCCCATTCACGACTTGGAAAAGTTGTAAGTGATTGAGTCATCTGACCTACTGTAATAAAAAAACCCCTTGGCTATAACCTTTACCTTTAAAATGTTTGGCCAAATAATAGGACATTGTCACAGAACTTTCTGAAATGAGCCCTGGCCCAAATTTTCAAATCTAGGCACCTAAAGAAAGATCTTCATAGATGCTGCGCACCCACAGTTTCCAGTGACTTTCTGGCATGGCCTTCAGTAAGTTCACAGGGTGAAAAGCACTTTTCATACTGCATAAATAAAAACATTTCTAAAAATTAAGTTTGAATTCTAGGCCTGATTTTCAATATTGCTAGCACTCCAACTGAAGTCCATAGGAGCTGTGAGTGCTCAGCACATCTGAAAATCAGGTAAGTAATTTCCAAGCTCATCGAAAGCACCAGCGATCTTATGAAACATGACATATTGTAGTACTTTACACTTTCAGTCTGAGAGCACCAAATAAGAGATCATAGGGTAAAGTAACCATTTCAATTGTGAATTTTTGTTTAAAACTACGTAATATGAAGAAGTTGCAAAGGTGGTATTTAACATGATGTTAACTGGAGTCATTCAATGGTGGTGTCACAAAGGTGTCTTCAGCAATATGCCTACTTGTAGTTGTAAACTCAAAAGTGACAATTTCAACTGACGTCATTCAGCCTGTACATGTGTCCTCACTTTGACCTTTCATATTGTTGGACTGAGCAGTATGTGGGCAATTCTTGCGTAAAATGAACATGTTTTCTGTTATCTTAATACGGTTTGTTCACAAGACATTGACCTGCATTGCACAGCTGTAAAACAGGACTTTACCCTACCAACTGTGCAGCAGCAGAACTATCTGCTTCACTTAAAGAGATATTCACAGTCAAGAAAACATTTACTTAGACTGTATTCCATTTACCTTTTAACTGTTTAGGTTTTCCCATGACATTTACTTATTAAACATCTGTGTAAAAAAGCCACACAACCTTCGCCCTCCCCACCCCTCAAGCTTTTACCCATAACAAGGCCTGGAGTTCTCTTGCTCAGTCTCACAGTGAGGTTATAATGCTACATTTGTGACTTTGCAGTTATTTGCAACAGACTAGCAGAAATACTGAGGGGTAAGGAAGGAAGCTTTTAGATTAAATAGTTAAGAGCCACGCTACAGTTCAATATTTTCTTCTATGTCTATGTTAGCTAGAGTGTATTATTGGTATTATCAGAGGATGTCATCCAGAAATGTTTGTGTTCCCTTATCAGCATTCATACTATTACAACCAGTGGTGAGCTGGAGCTGGTTCGCACCGGTTTGCGCGAACTGGTTGTTAAATTTTGAAGCAGTTTTAGAACCGGTTGTTAACCCGCTTCCCTGCAAGGGGGCGCTGTGGCTTTGATGGGCTCCGGCCAGGAAGTGATGTAATTCCTCCTTTGGCCGCCGGGGGCGCTGGCTGTGGGAGCCATGTGGGCTGCCGCCTGGCCCTGGGCACGGGACCTGTTGCTGCTACTGCTCCCCCAACCGCTGGCCCTGGGGCTCCCGCTGCTGCCTGGTGGGTCCCCGACTGCTCTGATTGGACCTGGGCTGCGTCCTGCTGCTCGGGCTGTTCTGAGCCGTTCTCCCCGTGAGTACCCGCCACCCTGCCTGCAGCCAGCCCCTGCCTGCAGCCAGCCGCTGCCGCACCCCCCTACGGCCCTGCCCGAAGCCAGCCAGCCCCACATCCCCCTGTCTCCAGCCAGTCCCACAGCCCTTGCCCTGCCCGCAGCCAGCCCTGCACCCCCTGCCTCCAGCGAGCCCTGCCCCACGCCCATTTGCAGCTGGCCCCACGTCCACTGGTGCCCTGCAGGGGGCAGGGAGCAGCAGGGACCCACACATGTGCACACTCTAGGGTGACCAGACAGCAAGTGTGAAAAATCGGGATGGGGGTGGGGGGTAATAGGAGCCTATATAAGAAAAAAACCCAGAAATCGGGACTGTCCCTATAAAATCGGGACATCTGGTCACCCTAGCACACCCCCAGGGAGTGGCAGGGACCCACACATGTGAAACAGAGCTCATTTCTAGTTCAGGCCCATCTTTTTAAAAAAGAACTTTAGGTAGGGTTAACATACATCCATATTTTCCCAGACAGGTCAGGCTTTTTGGTTCTTAAATCGCTGTCCCGGGAAAATACGGACATATTTTTTATTGTTAAGTATGACTCCCAATGACTCAATGCATTGCCACTTCTTATGGAGAAAGGTACCAAAAAATACATACTGTGGCACATCCCTTAAATCAGAACTTTTTATATGGAACCGGTTGTTAAAATTTTGGCAGCTCATCACTGATTACAACCACTACCAAATATTTATTCCTTAAAGTAAAACACAAACATAGCTAGCACAGTACTTTGCATAACAGAAAATTACCTTTCAATAGCATTAATTTGCTCAGTTTCTCCTTCTAAGAAGAGAACACATTTTCGCTTAAAAATGATAATTGATTTATATTTGTGAAAATCTTGAGTTGCAAAGAAACTTTTTGTTTTTTAGCTACTGCGATTCTCTTTTTATGTAACAATTCTGAAATCCTGCTGCAATGATAGAGAAGTACAGATCATCACTAGTCTGCATTTAAGCCTTGTCTATACCACAAATGCTTTGCTGGTGTAGCTATGCAGGCAGAGTCCCCTATTGTATATGCAGTATATGCCAACAGAAGGAGTTTTTCTGTTGGCATGACACCACCACATCCCCAAACCTTAGCTATGCTGACAGAAGTACTCTTTTGGCGTAGCTGTGTCTACACTGGGGGTTTTACTGGCATAGCTATGTCAGATGGAGGGTACTGTTTTTTCAACCCCCTGACCAACATAGCTATGCATACAAAACTTTGCAGTGTAGATCCAAACTTAGATATTTATTCCTCATTAAGGAAAGAAAGATATAGAAGTTCCTAAGCATTTAAAACCATTTTATCAGGGATTTGGAGCAATCAAATTTTTGAATTGCTCCGCTCCGGCTCCAGGCAAAAACCTACTGGTCTGTGCTTCATCTCCGAGCTCTGCTCCAAAGCCCTGCCTCTTATGGGGTTTATTTGTATAGTTAATGTTATTTCTGGGTTGGTAGACAATGCAGTAAAGCAATCTAGTGTACTGTCACAGGAAGTCTGTGTTTTATTACCAGATACCTATATATGTACACAAAATTGATGAGAATTTATCATGAATTGCTGCAATGAACTTACATTTTGGGTTAGATCTTCCATGCCTCGAACATAATTGCATGATTCAGTAGTACATGAGCGCACTGTTTCTGTCCTGCCTTCTCTAAACAGGCGGGTCATAGAGGCTTCATATGTTAAACAAAATTTTCCCATGTCCTTGGAGACAAAAAACAAAGATTGAAAAATCTACTCAGACTAAACCTGGTGTTATAAAGCAGCAGATCAAGGCAAGCATACAGAAACTAATAATAAAAAAAAAAATCACACCATAAATTAAATTGACCAAACTAAAGTATTTATCCATTCATCCTAAAACTTGAAACACAGTCTGCATCCTAAAGTCTATGAAAACAAAATTGGCTCAACAACTATTTCCCAAAATTTCGGATAAAAGCAACCAAAAGCCTAACAAAAACGATCCCACACATTTTTTTCCTTCATAATTCTCTATAGCTTGACAGGGCCTGATCCAAAGCCCATTTGAACAGTCAATGGAAAGGTTCCTACATATTACTATACTTGGGCGCATTACAGCCCATACACTGATTTTAAAATTTACCAAGGAAGTTACACATCACCAATTAATATGTATCAGCAGCTTTCTGGTTAAAATACAAGTCAGGACAGGTGTGCAAGCCAGTTACTCCTTCTAATGAAGTCTGCAAGTAATAATGACATGAACTATTGCTCAGGGTGGTTGCCTGACAAGGGGCATTCATGGATACTTTCAGAATTCAGGATGAGAAAATTGGCTGCAGTAGTGAGAAAATCTAAATTTCTATGATCATGTTAAAAAGAGATTCCATCTACAACAGCATCAGAAAAATGGAGTGCAAATACCTTAAACTGAGAAAAGCTACCTAGCGAAGTCAACAACAGGAATGGGGAATCTTTCTGTCACAGAAATGTGTCTAAAAGCATACTACAGACAGAGGATTAATCAAAGAGGAAAGAAAACCACAGTCCAAATATCTATGAACACTATTGGAGTAACCAAACATATATGATTAAAAAACATTAAAGTAAATTTGTATGGTTTAGGATAACAGATGTTACGTATGAAAAAATACCTACTAGATAATCAAATCCATTTCCTTTAAGTGCAGGACTTCTGTAAATAGATCAGTCATGCCTAGTAAGACAGAGATCAGGTCAATGTGAAAGATGGGAGAGTAGCTTGGAATAGGAAAACATGTAACTTGTAATCCCACAAACCAGGGGAATGTTCCAGAATGCAGTATGGCAAGCTTTGATCAAATCAACTCTCTGACAATTGTAATCATGTGTCTTTTCATTCCTTGTAATCCTAATCAGTAAATGTTTCAAAGCAGTGCACAGAATTTTGTGGGAGCAGTAGAACTCCCATTAGGGTCAATATTTGTGTGGCTAAAACCCCATTTGCTGCTTTGGAAAGCTTTGGGATGTGGGGATGTCCATTAGTAGTGAGGATATAGAAATTTGCATCAGTCCTTCTGGCTTGCTCCTCCCTGAGTTAGGCACTGTATACAAATTCTTACCATATTCTCTCATTTTGAATTTATTTAGGCTGCTGCTGATAGAAAATTGGTATAATGAAATTGACAGGGTCCCAAAGAGACTTGGGTGTTCAGATCAGTCTCCCTCTTTTTCCCTGAACCATGGGAGCGAAACTTGAGATTGCACAAGGGGTTTTCAGTAAATGTATTTAGGGCTTACTTTAGGTCAGCTAATTTATTATTACTAACTGTTGTTTGAATTGAGGTAGCACCTGGAGGCTGTAATCAGAATTGGGCCCTTTTTGTGCTAAAATACATACATGGAGGTACACATAGTTCCTGCCCCAAAGAATTTTAATTTTAAAGGAGGTATCAAAAACATTTGGGGGAGAAGATGGGGAAAATAGTTATAGGCATGTTTATTTGCAAAGACAAAACAAATACCAGAAATCCCTCTTGGGCATCTGTCATCAGTTGGGGTTGTTTTGTTTGTTTGTTTGTTGGTAGGCATCTTGGGGAAAGTTGCTCTTGAGGAAAGATTTAAAGGAGAACAGAGTAAAAGCTTTATGGACTAGTTGGGAAGGGTGTTTCATGCACTCTTTAGTGTTGTTCTTTATGGCAGTGCTTACGGAAGAAACTGATAAATGGGTAATGAAAGGTGACAGAGTAGAGGTATTTTAGTTGTGAAGGTCTGTAAAGACCAGAAGTTTGAATTTCAAGCAGTGAAGAAAGGAGAGGAAGTGGAGAGACCCAGAAGTGGGAGAAAATTCTGGCCATGTCACAACCTATCTGAGAGGAGAAGATCCAGACAAGAATTTTAGTGGTATGAAGAAAAAAGGGATTAGCTATGTTAGGGAGTCAATATTAGGAAGATTTGGACATGGCCTGGATGTTGTGCAGATCTTGAACAAAGGTGGAGTCAAAGCTGACTGCCATATTATGGACCAGTGTGACAGGAAGGATAGCAGGTGTCAGGTGTGATGGAGAATGGATGGAGTGGGGAGGGCTTTGGAGGAGACGGACTTGAGTTAAGTTTTGGTTCTATTACATGTAAGTTAATGGCGAAACATCTAAAAGGAGATGCCAGTTTAGATGGATGAGCTCTTAGGTGCTACTGTAATGCAAACAAATAATAATGGAGGGAGATGGGTCAGTGGTAGAGAGATGTCAGTATGATTGGCACAGAGGAGAGTCGCTCAAATCTTAAGAGAGAAAAAGGGCTTTGTCCGATGACTTACGTCATATGGTGGCAGGTTTACAGTTTGAGAGGTGTGGTGTAAGGTTTGCACTTGAAATCAATGAAAGGTGGTTGGCTGACATCTTCTGGGTATGAACATACCCATAACAGAGTAGCTAGAAAAAAAGAACATGTAGCATTGGAGTGCAAATGGGAAGGGCGAAAACTTTTTAATAAATATAGATGTTTCCTCCCCACCCCCTCGTAGGCTTCACGACTCTAAGGGAAATTCACACATTTCATGTGTAGTTCTAGCTGAATAAAAACCCTACCCATCTACATAAATGATCATTTTTTCTCAAATGTGTGCTGTTCATTGTCTGTCTGTTTTAGTGCTATGCAACATATGCCAGTTGTTCTTTAGCTTCCAAATGAAAAGATGTCTTCTTTAGGAATTTTGAATGAGTAGAGTGTAATATAAATAAGTGGCTTTATAAAAAGAGAAATATAAGGCTGGTTTTGTTGATGTGCTTTTCCATGGACAAATTTAGTCAAAGTGCTAATTTTGAAAGGAACCTCAAATCTTTTATACTTTTCTCCTTCTATTTTTTGCATACTTTTGGCTTCAGAGTGTTGAAATCCTATTGGTATGTACGGTAAAGGCTGTGATTGTTCTCACTTCAGGCACCAAGCACATTCTTTATTCCCTCCTTGCACTTGTATGTAATCATTGTAGTTCATGCATTTTTTCAATCCAGTTTAAGTGTGCAGAACACTGATGTGCTAATGGATGTCTACAGAGTCCAGATTCCCATACTTGATTTCCATGCTTCAATCATAATTCAAAAACCATTTGCATGTAGTCTGCACCCTTCCCTCAGTCTCCCACTATTGCATGAAATTCCCTACATCCAAAACTGAAGTTAAATTGTAACCTGCTTTTTATTTAGTGAGGAAGGAAAATTGTCTACCTCGCAAGATGTTTCTTGTAAATATGTGGTGGAGGAGAACACAGAAGCTGTAGAAGAAAATCCTGCTACTCCACAGCCTGATAGCAGCAGTCCAGAACAGACGGAACCTTATTACAGGCTGCTTTCAAGCCTATTACCAGCTGTTTATAGCATGTTTTTCTAATAGAACTGATCCATATATCTACAATTTCTGGTTCCAGAATCCATTTATCAGCGCTTGGTGTTACGGGTCTTTTCTGCACACATTAATCTATTCTTTGTACCTGTTTTATGTGCATTCTTATGAGTTGTATTTTTCTATTAGTTTTTTCAGAACTCCAGACATTATTTCCTCTGAAGTATTTCATCCAAATCCCTTTTACCCAGTACCGTGTGCGTTGTGCTCAGTATACTGTAGCTAAAATGAGCTGTTTCCATTATTTTGCGAGAAAAGGTGGGTAAGGTAGTCTTTTACTGGACAATCTTCCGTTGGTGAAAGACAAGCTTTTGAACTACACAGAGCTCTTCAGCCTGAGACCTATAGAGCAATTCTGTGTAGCTTGAAAGCTTGCATCTTTCACCAGCAGAAGTTGATCCAGTAAAAGATACTACCTCACCCACCTTGTCTTTCTAATACCCTGGGACCAACATGGCTACAACTCTACAAAGAACATTGTTTTGCAGGCAGTTTATTCGGTTGAAAATATAAAAGGCTTTAATGGTCAAACAATTTCCAAAAGATGGGGAAAACCTTAGTCTTCTGAAATGAAATTAATATTCAGATTCAGTTAGTTGGAAACTGAAGTACCTAACATATTCGTAGGTACTGTAGTGGTGACTGACACTGAATAATGCAAGAATCTGACGTGACTTCACCTAACCTGATGTTGTTTAAAAATGGAGTTAACTTTGGGTGGAATTAACCCCTAAGAGGCAGCACAAGGCTTTATGCACGGCTTATTTTGAAGGCATAACATGACATTGTGATGAATAGGTCTTGTGATGGCTTTACACACAAGAGTGACTAATTCCTTTTGACTTACTGTGAAATATCCTGGAGTCTAGAAGCAGAGAGATACTGGGAAACCTTGAATTTATCACAGAAAGCAGTTTTATCTTTTGACTTCAGACTCTCCATTTAAAATGTGATATACAGCAATTTAATCTATGGTGTATTTAAATCCACTTTATTCACCTTTTGTTCATTTTGTGAGGTGCTTAAGACATCCATCTTCATTTTGTGTTGTAATAGTCTTTTCAGGATTATATTTTGAACCATGAGTTGATATGGTGGCATAAAATGTAAAACAGTCATTTAGAAAATGACAGTTAATTTTACTCTTAGCTCCTCTGTCCTATTCTGCACAATAACCATATTTGACACTTTAGCACAATAAGCATGAGCGCACAAATGCTGCAAACATGGAGAAAGGAAAATAGCACATTATAAATCTTGCTGTTTCAGTTCTCATGGATTGGTGAAAGTGCCAGTAATCCAACATCCCACCTTACTTTATTGAAATTTATCAATTTATGCTGGTAACTCCCATCTTTATAAATGATGATTTTAAATATATTGCTTCTCTGGACAAAACTGTTCAAAACACGTACAAATCATTTGTGTCTTGAAGCATAGTCCCCTTAAATCATTGTGAACCTATCGTCGGTCTCCGGCTCCACGTTCGTGGTTGCCGCCTTCTTGACATGATTCGTCAAGAGAAAGGCGCCAGTCCCCCGTTATTGACATCAGTCCCAGTTACCGATGCCGTGGGAATGATCTCCCTCCTGCCCTGGCACCGCACCCGCTCCCTGCACCAGCAATACCGGTCACCTCGGGAGGGGTACCGGTCTCCAATGTCAGTGGCCTCAAGGCAAACTCAGGCCTTGACAGCCCCTCCGTGGTCCCCGGGAGGGGGCTCCTCCGGAACAGAGGGACATTTGAGTCCATCACCTCGACCTCAGCGGCGAGACTGGCATCCGAGCCAGTGGCGACACTGGGACAGTAGCAATCAGGATAGCGGCCTGTTCAGTGTCCATGTTAGAACACCTGGGAGGTTCCGGTTACGGTATTGCCCCCATCGGCTCAATCACCTGCAGCAGCCACGGAGCAGCGACCGCTGGCACCGTCAGTACCGGCCCCAGCGCCGGAGGCACACCCACTGACCGAGGTTACACCTATGCCTAAGCCATCCTCCCCAGGAGAGGAGAATGACCAAGCCCCCCCTCCATTGGTTCAGTCCTCCTTCTCATCGCCTAACGAGATCATCATGGGTCCCTCCAGTGCCAGCCCACCTGACGACTTTAAGGACCCTCAGGCCTTGCTCTAACACGGGGTGGACAACCTGGGCCTGCCGGTGGAGATGGCCGAGCAAGAGGACACGTTCTTCAACGTCCTGTCAGCCTCCACTCCTACACGTATTGCACTACCCATTCACGAAAGGGTCCTGAAAATTGCCAAGGGTATCTGGCAAATGCCCTCCTACATCCCTTCCGCCTCAAAGCGGGCTGAGAAAAAATACTTTGTGCCGGCCAAAAAAAGTTTGAATGCCTTTATATCCACCCTTTTCCAAGCTTGCTGGTGATCTCTGTTGCCAATGAAAAGGAGAAGCAGGGACACACCAGCGCCACCCCACGAAATAAGAAGGCCAAAAGACTCGACTTGTTCGGAAGAAAAATTTATTCCACTGCAAGTCTACAGTTTTGTGTGGCAAACCACCAAGCCCTCCTGAGCCCCTGTTACTTCAATTTATGGGACTCTCTCCATAAATTCAAGGACTGACTCCCCACAGGACTGGGCCAAGGAGTTTGTTGCATTGTTGCAGGAGGGCACTTCGGCAGCCTGCTGTGCCCTTCAGATGGCCTGGGACATGGTGGACTCGGCAGCCAGGGTGGTGGCGTCCTCAGTGGTTGAGGCGCAGCTCCTGGCTTCAGATCGCAGGTCTCTCCCAGGAGATGCAGACCTCTATACAAAACCTTCCTTTGACGGAATTGGTCTGTTTTCTGAGCAGACTGATGTGAGCCTGCACGGGATGGAGGACACCCAGGCTACCCTCTGTTTGCTGGGTATCCACACACCGCAGTCGGTGCTTAAACCATTCCGGCCACCCCCTCCGTTGAGGTCATGGCAGTCTCACCCTGGACCTGCAAAAAGAAAGGACAGGGACACTACTTTTAGTCGTTGCCGCCCTTCTACCTCCCGCTTGCCTGTATAAACCGGCCAGACCAAGCATTCTGCGGGGCAGAAACACTCATTTTGATGGCATGGTCAAGAGCGACGCCCCAGTCAATTCTCCAGATCCACTGCTACCTTTCCTCAACCGCCTGTTCCCCTACCGCTCAGCCTCGTTGCGGGTTATGTCAGACCGCTGGGTTCTAGATATATCATGGGGCTATACCCTGAAATTTTTGACCGCTGCCCCCGCCCCCCCACCCCCCACTTCCCCATCCCTCTTCAGGGACCCTTCTCACGAGCAATTCCTTGTTCAGGAGGTCAAGAACCTCCTCTGTCTAGGGACCATGGTGGAGGTTCCTCAGGACATGACAGAAAAGGGGTTCTACTCCTGGTACTTACTAATCTCGAAAGTGAAAGGAGGCCTCAGATCAGGGGTGGGCAAACTACGACCCACAGGTAGCGTCCGACCCATCAGCATTTTTAATCTGGCCCTCGAGCTCCCGCTGGGGAGCAGGGTCGGGGGCCACTCCGCATGGCTCCCGGAAGCAGCGGTATGTTCCCCCGCCGCACCGCTCCGCCAATGGGAGCTGCACAGGTGGCGCTGCATAGGAGCCGGAAAGGGGCATGCTGCTGCTTCCGGGAGCTGCTCGAGGTAAGCGCTGCCTGAGCTGCCCCCCCTCCCCCATGCCCCAACCTCAAGGCCTGATCCCCCCACCCCACCTTCCAGATCCCTCGGTCCCAGCCCGGAGCACCCTCCTGCACCCCCAAACTCCTCATCCTAAGCCCCACCCCAGAGCCTGCCCCCACAGCCAGAGCCCTCAACACTCCAGCCCCCTGCCCCAGCCCTGATTCCCCTCCTGTCCTCTGAACCCATCCATCCGAGCCCAGGGCACCCTCTTGCACCCCAAATCCCTCATCCCCAGCCCCACCCCAGAGCCTGCCTCCCCAGCTGGAGCCCTCACCCCCTCCACACACCCCAGACTCCAATTTCATGAGCACTCATGGTCTGCTATACAATTTCTGTACCCAGATGTGGCCCTCAGGCCAAAAAGTTTGCCCGCCCCTGCCTCAGACTCATCCTGGACATGCGCCGCCTCAACAAGTCTCTCATGAAGTTGAAGTTCTGCATGGTCTCCCTGGCCCCCATCATCCCCTCCCTGGATTCGGGAGACTGATACGCTGCCTTTGACTTGGAAGACACTTACTTCCGCATTTCTATATTCCCGGGCCACAGGTGCTTCCTCTGTTTTGTAGTGGGAGGGTGCCATTTCCAAGTCACGGCACTACCCTTTGGCCTCTCTTGGTCCCCAGGGTGTTTACAAAGTGCATGGCGCTGGTTGCCGGTTACCTCAGATGTGGGGGTGAGGGGTCCATCTGTTCCCGTACCTCGACGACTGGCTCATCAAGGGCAGGTCTCCAGAGCAGGTGCAGAGAAGTCTCGACTTGGTGCACTCCACCTGCTGCGTTCTGGGCCTATTAGTAAACCCAGAAAAATCCACATTAACGGCAGCTCAACACAGAGTTCATTGGGACTGTTCTCGACTCCACGTGGGCCAGAGCCTTCCTCCCAGAAACATGGTTTCAGGCTATCGCGGATCTGATTTGCCATTTAAGAAGGCACCCGCTCACTACAGCCCACACCTGTCTACATCTGGTGGGGCACATGGCTGCATCCACATACGTGGTCAGCCATGCTCATCTTCATCTGTGGCCACTGCAGGCATTGCCAGTCTTGGTTTATATCCCCAACAGACACTCCCTGGACAGATTGGTCACGGTACCAAACCACGTCCTTTTGTCCCTGAGCTGGTGGTTGGACCCCAGGTCGATGCTGCAGGGGGTTTCCTTCGCGGCCCCATCCCTGTCGTTGACCCTGGTCTCCGACACCTCAGATCTGGGCTAGGGAGCCCACCTGGGCGAGTTCAGCATCCAGGGCCGCGGGATGCGGGACAACCTCAATGTCAGGGAACTCAGAGCGGTTCGCCTGGCCTGCTAGGCATTCTTACCTCGCTTGAAAGGCAAGGTGGTGCAGGTCCTGACAGATAATACTGCAGCGATGTACTACATCAAGAGGCAGGGAGGAGCCAGGCGCTCAGCCTATAGGACTTCTGTGTGCAGTACGCCATTCATCTGGTTGCCACCCATCTGCATGGCTCCAGGAACGTCCTTGCAGATCGCCTCAGCAGGATCTTCTCGTCTCACTACTAAGGGTCCCTCCATCCAGAGATGGTCAGCGTAATTTTCCAACGGTGGGGAACTCCCCAGCGTAATTTTCCAACGGTGGGGAACTCTGCCTCGCGTCCAGGCAGAACAGGAAGTGCCACCAGTTCTGCTCCATCCAGAGTCTGGAAAGGGGTTCCCTCTCGGATGCCTTCCACATTCTGTGGACGGGGTGCTTATGTATGCCTTTCCACCAGTGCCATTGATCCACAGGGTCCCTGTGAAGGTCAACCAGGACAGAGCATAAGTCATCCTCGTAGCTCTGGCATGGACCCATCAGCACTGGTTCAGCATGCTGTTGGGCCTATCAGCAGCCATCCCCCTCCCGCTGCCTCTTCGACGGGATCTACTGTCGCAGAACCATGGCAACCTGCTGCACCCAAACCTGGCGGCGCTGCATCTGATGGCATGTCTGAATGCAGATGAAAGAGCATGTTCCGCCCGTGTTCAACATGTGTTGCTTGGCAGCAGAAACCCTCGACCAGGGCGACCTACCTGGCAAAGTGGAAAAGGTTTGAGTGCTGGGCTGCAGAGAGACGTCTTCGGGCCAAGCAAGCCTTGATGCAGGACATCCTAGATTACTTGTTGCATCTGAGACTTCAGGGGTTATCCTTTTCCTCCATCAAGGTCCACCTGGCGGCCATCTCGGAGCTGCACCCCCCCCAGTCCGGGGTGGGTCCCTCTTCACCCATCCTATGATGGTGCGTTCCTTAAAGGGCTGGAACACCTCTACCCACAGATCCGGCAGCCGGTCCCCCCATTGGGACCTGAACATAGTGCTGTCCAGACTCCTGGGTCCTCCTTTTGAACCCTTGGCTTCCTACTCCCTCCTCCTCCTGTCCTGGAAGGTCTCCTTTTTGATCACTATAATGTCAGCCCATAGGGTGTTGGAGATCAGGGCACTCACCTCGGAGCCGTCCTATACGGTTTTCTTCAAGGACAAGGTGCACCTGCGACCTCTCCCGTCGTTCCTGCCCAGGCTGGTGTCCCAGTTTCATACTGGTCAGAATATATTTTTACCAGTCCTCTGCCCAAAGCTGTATTCATCAGATGAGGAAGGGAGGCGTCACACCCTGGACGTCAGGCAGGCGCTGGCTTTCTACATAGTCAGAACGAAGCTGTTCCGTATGTCATTGCAGCTGTTCGTCGCAGTGGCGGATAGGATGATAGGTCACCCTGTGTCCGCACAGAGAATTTCATTCTGGATCACGGCCTGCATCCGTTACTGCTACGAGCTAGCAAAGATATCCCCACCAGCAATTTTAATGGCTCACTCAACTCGGGCACAGGCGTCATCGGCAGCCTTCCTGGCGCAGGTGCCGATCCAAGAAATCTGTCTGGCTGCAACCTGGTCGTCCGTCCACACATTTGCGTCGCATTATGCGTTGACCCAGGAAGCTCGGGATGACGCTGACTTTGGCAGAGCTGTGCTGCAATCTGCAAGGCTGTGAACTCCAAGCCCACCTCCAAAGATTCTGCTTGTGAGTCATCTACAATGGAGTTGATATCAGCAAGCACTTGAAGAAAAAACGGTTACCCACCTTTTGTAACTGTTCTTCGAGATGTGTTGCTCTTGTCCATTCCATTACCCTCCTCCCCCCCGCCCGCCCCTCTGTTGGATTGTTGGCAAGAAGGAACCGAGAGGGCATAGGGCCGGCAGTGCCTGATATACCAGCGCATGAGTGCGGCACTCAAGGGGGCAACACAGCCGGCCCTACGGATCCCGCTAAGGCAAAGATCTCTGATGAATGGAATGGACATGAGGAACACATGTCAAACAGCCACAGTTACAAAAGGTGGGTAACCGTGTTGTTTATTGAGTTGCGATTTTTTACTTTTGTAAATATTTTATATATAAGAAGAGTAAATAACACATGTAGGGGTTCTCTTTTACACTCCACTATGGGTGTTTTAAAAAAAACCTTAACTATTTGACCTTTACATGCACTCTTAGTAGATTTAAAGTTTTGAACATTTCTTTGATTTCCAACTGTTTATCTGAAATGTAAAAACTGAAATGCTGTAATACTGCACCATTTTAAAAATAGCTTTGCAAAGCTTGTCAGATGTTTGCCAAGACACACAGTATTAGCCTGTGAATAAAGACTTACCAGCATAAACCAGAAGAGGGCTCTCAAAGCTAGCAATTCTTTGCATTGTTCCTGGTTTCAGTAAATGTTTTGTTTTAGATATCCTTGTTTCTAAATCCCTTTTTGGCTTTTAATGACAAATTTTAGAATGGACAAGGTATTTTAAAATACTCTCTCTAAAGGTGGCTGTCACAGTAGATTTCATCAGATTCATCACAAGTGCAATATAAATGCGTAGATAGACTTATCCTCACTTTTGGGGCTCCATGTGTATATATAGTTGGTGGGAGTCCCCTAGGTAAGTCGTGCCCCCTCTACCCCCAGTCAATAATAGGTCTGTGCTAGGAGTCCCAGAATGTCCCAGTGGTTAGTTTATTTCAATCAATTAGTGAAGGTCACTGCTACAGCTGTGATGACTGTGTAGAACAGACTCTTGCCCATCTAGTTTCTTTCTATTTTACCTCCCAGATTTTTCCTGAAAAGTTGATGATAATTTTCTGTCTAGTGCAGTCTGTCTCTTCTCTAATGTATATATTTTTTTAAAAAGTGTTTTTAGTGATTGGCAGCCAAAGACTTAGCTAGGGGACTCCTGCTGGTCATGTGCATGTAGAGCACGGACCCAAGAGTGTGGCTTCTCTGTGATTGTACACCACCAGAGAACAAGCGTTACAGGTCATTTTTCTTTGTGTGCAGTGCAGAATGGTCATTTTTTTCCCCTTTAAAAAAAATTCTTGACAAGCTTTCAGTGGATTAGTTATCGCACTGGATGAAAGTGGAGTGGGTTTTTTTGTATTGCCTGAGTTACAGGGAGAGTGTTTACACTAAAACTGTTCTTACCATAATAGGGCTCTTGCTTTTTTTTTTCTGCTTTTTACTTTCTTCCCTACTTGCCCCCAAACTGTTCCTGATCCTTTCACCATAGTGGAGTGAATGAAATTCAGAATGCTCCTGAAACAGCAGCTCCTAGGTCAGATTAGCACACAGCACAATTTTTTAAAACATTGTATTTATTTACTTTGTATTTTTGACTCTGCAAATATTACTTACATATGAAAAATAATTGATATGAGATGTACTTAAGTAATGTTTTGGTAAGCTGAAACCCCAGTACACTTAGTACAGAATGAGAAGCAGAGGAACTCTCTAAAGGAAATAGAAACGTACTTTGTGAGGAGACACTGTACCTTACAATATCACTACTGTTACGTGTGTTCCATCAGTGACTGAAGCCAGTTGCCTTTTGTTAAAGACCAAATGCAACTTCTATTAGCTGTGCTTACTTCATCAGTCGTCTTCAATAAAGTGCTAAATATAATTAGTCAGTGGGAGTAATTAAATGGCAAAAACTTTGCTAATGGGGATTTAAGGTTGCTCAGTGATAGCCTGTGCCTTTCAGAACGTTAGACAAAGCCTAAGGCTAGGCCTACACTACAGTTTGTCAGCATAACTTACTTTGCTCGGGTGTGAATAAACCACCCCCCTGAGCGACCTAAGTTACACTGACATAAGCACTCGTGCACAGTGCTATGTTGGCAGAAGAACTTCTCCCAACAACATAGCTTCAGCCGTTCACGGAGGTGATTTTATTCTGCTTCTTCACCAGACATGCTGCGGCGGCACAGCTGCATCAGTACAACTGCGTTGCTGCAGTGCTGTAGGTGTGGAGAATTTCTGATGTGTTGGTCTTACCTCTTCTTAGCTGCTCACCCAGTGTCAACAGCAGGGGTAGGCAACCTTTCGGAAGTGGTGTGCCGAGTCTTCATTTATTCTCTTTAATTTAAGGTTTCGCGTGCCGGTAATACATGTTAACGTTTTTTAGAAGGTCTCTCTCTGTAAGTCTGTATTATATAACTAAACTATTGTTGTATGTAAAGTAAACAAGGTTTTCAAAATGTTTAAGAAGCTTCATTTAAAATTAAATTAAAATGCTGCTCTTACGCCGCCAGCCTGCTCAGCCCACTTCAGGCCTGGGGTTCTGTTCACCTAGGCCTGCAGCGGGCTGAGCGGGGTGACTCGAGGTCAGGGCAGAGGGCTGGGTGTGTGTGGAGGTGCAGGGCAGAGGGCTGGGGTGTGTAGGGGGGTGCAGGGCAGAGGGCTGGGAGGGATGTGGGGGTGCAGGGCAGAGGGCTGGGTGTTGGGGGGAGGTCAGGGCAGAGGGCTGGGGGTGTGTGGAGGTGCAGGGCAGAGGGCTGGGTGTTTGGGGCAACTTGAGGTCAGGGCAGAAGGCTGGGGGTGTATGGAGGTACAGGGCAAAAGGCTGGGGGTGTGTGGGGGTGTGTGGGGGTGCAGGGCAGAAGGCTGGGTGTTTGGGGTGACTCGAGGTCAGGGCAGAAGGCTGGGGGTGTGTGGAGGTGTAGGGCAAAAGGCTGGGAGGGATGTGGGGGTGCAGGGCAGAGGGCTGGGTGTTGGGGGGAGGTCAGGGCAGAAGACTGGGGGTGTATGGAGGTGCAGGGCAAAAGGCTGGGGGTGTGTGGGGGTGCAGGGCAGAAGGCTGGGTGTGGGGGGGAGGTCAGGGCAGAGGGCTGGGGTGTGTGGGGGGGTGCAGGGCAGAAGGCTGGGTGTGTGTTGTAGTGGGGGGATTCAGGGCAGAGGGCTGGGGTGTGTGGGGGGGTGCAGGGCAGAAGGCTGGGTGTTGGGGGGAGGTCAGGGCAGAAGGCTGGGGGTGTGTGGAGGTGCAGGGCAAAAGGCTGGGGGGGTGTGGGGGTGCAGGGCAAAAGGCTGGGTGTTGGGGGGAGGTCAGGGCAGAAGGCTGGGGGTGTGTGGGGGTGCAGGGCAAAAGGCTGGGGGTGTGTGGGGGTGCAGGGCAAAAGGCTGGGGGGGGTGTGGGGGTGCAGGGGAAAAGGCTGGGTGTTGGGGGGAGGTCAGGGCAGAGGGCTGGGGGGGCGTGTGGGGGTGCAGGGCAGAAGGTTGGGTGTGTGTTGCGGTGTGGGGGTTCAGGGCAGAGGGCTGGGTGTTGAGGGGAGGTGCAGGGCAGAAGGCTGGAGGGTGTGTGGGGAGGTCAGAGCAGAGGACTGGGTGTTGGGGGGAGGTGCAGGGCAGAAGGCTGGAGGGTGTGTGGGGAGGTCAGAGCAGAGGACTGGGTGTTGGGGGGAGGTGCAGGGCAGAAGGCTGGAGGGTGTGTGGGGAGGTCAGAGCAGAGGACTGGGTGTTGGGGGGAGGTCAGGGCAGAAGGCTGGAGGGTGTGTGGGGAGGTCAGAGCAGAGGACTGGGTGTTGGGGGGAGGTGCAGGGCAGAAGGCTGGAGGGTGTGTGGGGAGGTCAGAGCAGAGGACTGGGTGTTGGGGGGAGGTGCAGGGCAGAAGGCTGGAGGGTGTGTGGGGAGGTCAGAGCAGAGGACTGGGTGTTGGGGGGAGGTGCAGGGCAGAAGGCTGGAGGGTGTGTGGGGAGGTCAGAGCAGAGGACTGGGTGTTGGGGGGAGGTCAGGGCAGAAGGCTGGGGTGCTCGGCTCGTGGGGGTGCTCCCAGCCCCCTGTCCTGAGCGGCTCATGGCAAGGGGCTGGGGGGGATATGCCCTGTTCCACCCCCTTCCCCCAGGCCCGTCCCTATCTCTCTCTGCCTGCTCTACTGAGCTGTGTGCAGGCTGCCGCTCTTCCCCCTCCCCCCCGCAAGGGCCATGTGGGCAGGGAGAGGGAGGAGGAGGAGGGGCGGAGGGGCCGGAATGCACCAAGCTGTTGGAAGAAGTGGGGGAGGAGGGAAACTTGGCTGCGGCAGGACCAAGCTTCTGCCTCCTGCCCCTGCAGGGGAGAGCGGTGGGCGGGGGGGCTGAGTGGGGCGGGGGGCCAGGACCCCCCCCCACCGCTCTCCCCTGCCAGGGAAGGAGGCAGAAGCTTGGTCCTGCCGCAGCCAAGTTTCCCTCCTCCCCCGTTTCTTCCCCCAGCGTGGCGCTTTCCAGCACCTCCTCCTCTCAGTGGGCAGGCAGCGTGTCACTCAGAATCGGCTCGCCTGCCGTGTCTTGCACATGTGCGATAGGCTGCCGACCCCTGGTCAACAGAATGTTCTGGGTGCATGCTCATGGCATCCCTGTTCTTAGCTTCCTAGCCAGAGGGGGGGTAGGGCTTCCCCAGAGTCTGGCTCACATTGGGGTGAGGGGACAGGGATGAGGGTGAGAACCCCATTGGTGGGCAGGAGCCCCCAGATTCTGCCACACACCTGGAGGCACAGAGATTGGGGCTCAGACATTACCAGAACAGACCCTGAATCCCAGCTCACGGTGGGCAGGGCTCAAACCCCCAGAAGAGCAAGCACCCAAAACCTGGCTCACTTTAGGGGGCCAGGGAAGGGGGGGTCCCCAGAGTGTGGTGAGCACACGTGCCCCTGCCCCATTCTCCTCTCCCCTTGTCTGTCACTCCCAGTCTCCTTTCCCAGTGTCTTACTTATTTCCTCTCTCCCCATTCCCACCTATTCTCCAACCCCTAATCACTTCCCCTCCTGGTGAGCAATAGCTTGTGTGGTTTCTTTTTAGAAACTAACTTCAACACCTCCTGAATGATCTGCTGTGCTCAGATTACATTCCCCCAAAATAAAATTTCCCCTGTGATAGACATAGATTGGAACAATGTACCTGTTTTTATTTTTGGGCTGGTGTTCAGATTTTATGACCGTAACACATCGCCAGAGCCACCCGGGTCTTATGTTGTAGAGGTAGTGTTCCAGACAGTTAGCCTCTCACGCTGCACATGCTCAGTATAATCCACTGCGCACACAAATAGGTGTGCAAGCCGTCTCATGTACATAATCAGAGTTTTTTGTAGTAATGTTTTAATTCGATTTCCCCCAAAGGGGTGGTGGGTGTCACGCACTCTTTTGGGGGTAACCCTCACACATTTAACACCCTCATGCAATGATCTAGGCCCTGGCTTGATCTCTGTCTATGAGCAAAACTAGGTGGCATCTGAAGAAGTGAGGTTCTTACTCACGAAAGCTTATGCTCCCAATACTTCTGTTAGTCTTAAAGGTGCCACAGGACCCTCTGTTGCTTTTTAGGTGGCCAGAATCTGTCAATTTCAAGTAAAGCTGTTTTCTTCCAGGTGTTCTATCTTGGGAACCCCCTTGATCAGATGGCCCCAAATTTGGATCATTAACAGAACCCTACAGCCCCACTAGACAAACCAAATTTCAAGGCAATCCCAGTAACCATGTAGATTTTAGAGCAGTTAGAACAGGAACCTTTAAACAGAAAGCTGGTCTTAACCTTAACCAGGATAGAGCTGCTAATCTACTTCGGTGATTAACAAGAAAATGAAAATAGGACATAGCAGGGTGTGTTTTTTATTTTGTTTCAGTGTTATGGATGCATTGTCTCTTTTCCATGACCCCAATTCTAAATTAGTATATTCTGACAAGTCTTTGGAAGTTCATGTTCTTGCTTTGACCCCCAAACTTGATTGTAGTGATTATTATAAGGGTGCATTGGTTTCTTATACACTTACCATTCTCCTTTTGACTTCTTAGGACTGATCAACAAACCCTTTTAGGAGAGGCAGCTGTTAATGGCCCTGTATGATATGTGATGTCTGCTGCTGTTGGCTGAAGAACACGAACTGATATCCAGGGGGTTTAACATGCCAGAGGCTGTTCACCTTGGAGACCTGCTGCGGATATGGGTACGGCCCGGCGCGAGATTTACACCATCTCCCCCGGATTTTCAAGGAAAAATTTTCATGGAAAGCGTCGCGGTTCCGGCGGCGTCCGGTGAGCTCTCGCTGGCCCTTGAAAATCCGGGGGAGATGGTGTAAATCTCGCGCCGGGCCGTACCCATATCCGCAGCAGGTCTCCAAGGTGAACAGCCTCTGGCATGTTAGAACAATGTAGGTAAGGGAAGTCGGCAAGCCGGATCCGTAACTTCGGGATAAGGATTGGCTCTAAGGGCTGGGTCGGTCGGGCTGGGGCGCGAAGCGGGGCTGGGCGCGAGCCGCGGCTGGACGAGGCGCCGCCCTCTCCCGGGGGGCGGCGGCGACTCTGGACGCGAGCCGGGCCCTTCCTGTGGATCGCCCCAGCTGCGGCGGGCGTCGCTCGCCTCTCCCCCTCCGCGGGGGTGGGGGGGGCCGGCGTTCCGCCTCGGCCGGCGCCTAGCAGCTGACTTAGAACTGGTGCGGACCAGGGGGTTTAGTATTTCTCAAGGATTTCATCTTGAGCCTGTCAAAGCCAGTCACTGCTGCACTAATTTTGCAAGGGATCAAGACCAGCAACATTTATATTCTAGATTTTAAGACATTGTACAGAAATTCATAAGTGTAAAAAAATTGCACATTGAGAAATACCAATATTTTTTGTGTATGTTTATACTGTATTGTTCTAAATAACGGGTGGCCTGTGAAATAAGATCTTGCCACCCAGGTAATGATAGTAGTGATACTATAGTTAAAATGGCTGTAAGAATAGTTTTATAAAAAAGTGAATACACAAATCTAATGTATTTGAGACATAACTATTTGACAATTAGTGTGGACCGAAGTATTTAGCAGTTTTCATACATTTTTTCACCTTGTAAAAATAAAATTAAAAAATTCATGTTTCTTCCAGGTTGGCGAAGAATTGTAGAACTGAAATGCCCTATAAATGTTATTTTGGTTGTTTTAGCTTACGAAAGTGATTTAAATAAGAATTGTTGGTGTTCAGCATTTTACAACAGGTTTTTAATTGGTAATTGTTTTCTGTATTGTTTAAATCAGATCAAAAATGTAAGTTTATTGTAGAGATTTTAAGTATTTATTACTACACCTTAGGTGACAAATTGATGTTTCGGTAAAGCCATATGTTTTGTTAGTCTTGTTTGCTTGAAACAATACCTTACAGGTGAAACACTAGACTATTTGAAGTGCACCTGGCTTGTTGTGTTTTTTAAAGTGATTCACCTACCTTTGAACCCATTCACCGAGATTTACTTTAATACCAAGCATTCTACAATTGAACATTTTAGAACAATCTACATATTTTAAACACCATAATCCTGTTAGACAAGTCAACTAAGTGAAATGCCTGTGCTGCTAATGTAATTACAGTACATGCATTTTAAAAATATAGTATTTTTAAAGTACAAATCAAAATTTGGCACCTGAGCATGTTAATTGTTATTTTCACTGTATTGATCTGTGTGAGGCTTTCATTTGTAAGTTCTAAACCATTTTTTTCACAGCTGGTTTGTATATATATACATATGTAACCCTTCTGCCCATCTAAGTTGGCAGCAACAAGGGCCGGGTTCTGTATCTAGGGGTTCCGCTTCAATAACACAATGCAAAACCGGCTCGAGCCCCCACCCAGTGACCTGGGACAATTACATACCACCCCCTGGGTGCCTCTAAGAGGCAATACTTCCCCTCTCGCAAGCACGGAGTCTGAGTGTAACAGAAAATGTTTAATAACATGAGGTAAACGACATCAGCATTAAATTGGAAAAACACCACAACTAGAGTTCATAGACCAAACCATGAGCGAAGACCCACCCCAGCAAATTGGGCCGTGTCCTCTCCCGTTGGTTCTTGAAACCAGCGACCCAAGAATCACCAAAGTCCCAAAAGTCCGACAACCCCCCAAAGTCTCTGTCCCTGATCAGTGCAGCCCCAGAGTTCAAAAAGGGGGGGGGGGGTGAGCAGGGTGTTAAGGGGCACCTTACGTGATCCGAGGCCAACCGGCTGCTTCTCCGTGGGGTTCCACCGCAGCCTTCACCACGAACTGCTCCACTCCACCCGCAGTCCCACTCCTGCCGTCCCACGAACTGCTCTGGCAGCTGCTCCGCTCACCGACCTGTGAGCCGCGCCGCTCACCGACCTGTGAGCCGCTCCGCTCTGGCCGTCCCTTGGGCCGCTCCCACAAGGCTCTGCTCTGCTAGCTGCTCCTCCAGCCGCTCCGCTCACCGACCTGTGAGTCGCTCAGCTCCACTCCAACCGTCCCACAAGGCTCCACTCTGCTAGCTGCTCCGCCAGCCCCTTAGCATTATAGCTTCAGGCTCCCCCACTAGTTAACACCGCCTCAGTGATCTCAGCTCTTTTGTGATTTCAGCTCTTAGCAATTTCAGCTCATAGTAGGGGAGCCCCAGTGCTAGTGCACCACTGGTCCAAAGTGAATTCAGTTCAGCAGTCTGTAACTAGACTTCTAATGGAATCAAAGTTAGCTCTGATATTCAACAGTGGAGTAGTGCAATTGGTGTTTCAACCCCTCAGAGAGGGCCCATACCATCAGGTACAAATACCTGTCCCCATCCTCTCTCCATTCACTGGGTTTTGTAACCCATGCCCCTTGACAAGCAAATGCTACTTAGGTAATGGTGAATGACTCACTCAGTCCTTCTGTCATACACAGTTCCACTGGCCTTGATTCACAGAATCAGGGTAACAAAACTTTATTCTTCCTGCCCCAATAACAGAGAAACTGGGGATCCCACACCAGCCAAAGTAACCACTTTGAGTTGCTGTTGTTTCATGCCAGGCGAGTGGGTGTGCCTATGCAAACAAGATCAGCCCCTGGAGTTCTTTTCCACACTCGCCATAATTCACCACCAGATGTCAGGGTAGAGCTCATCCTGACTCTGCTTACACACACATATATATATATATATATATATAGTGATTATGGAAACTAATTCTGCGTAATTTATAATTTTCTATGTCAGTATGAAATTCCAACAGCCTTCTCAAACAAACAGAAGCAATATACTGTATATTGCCACATTGGTGAAAGGGTTAAAGTACTTCACCTCTTGCACTTTTAGATGCAAATCCATTTTTATTTCTGTAATAGGAAGTTAGTCATTTATTTTTACATTGTTTGTTTTCCTGACCAGTATTTAAAGCCAAAAGGATACTCTAAACAATGGCCAATGATTTATTTTAGAAAGTGTCCCAAGCACCGTGCCTAAACATTACATTGCATACACAAATGGAAAAACAAATGTATAATGGTATTTCTTTTAATTCTTCCTGTCTTCCATTTCATACAATGTAATGCTAGAATATCTCCACAGAGAGATTCCAAATGGTAAACCACAAGAAATTACTTGATCCATCTGGTGAAAACAGAGGCAAACCACAATAATCTTCAGGGTAAAAAAGGACAACCAGTGTTACTTGTTTGTGCATAAATGATGCAGGAACCCACTCACTTTAAAGAGGAAGAAAAATAAAGTGTCCTATTCTATAAAATGGAATATTCCTACTTTGTCTTACTTCCAAGTGAGCACTCCTGAATATATTTCACATGTTGGTATCAGAGTATTTTTAATGCTCTACTGCTAACTTTATCTGCTATCTTGAGGATGTTCTATGTTGTATTTTTGTGATTGTTACTGAACCAGTTATCTCAGTACCAAAACCACCAACTTTGGCTCCAGCTGTCTGGGTTCCAGGTATGGTGTCCTTGGGGGAAGTAGCACTGCTTGTTTCCTCTAGTGACCTCCTGTTCCTTAGCAAGCAAGGAGAAATGCATGCAGATACTTGCTGAAGAGTTTTGCAGTAAGATGGGGGCGTTTACAGGGATTACGAAGATCTGATGAGGTTTGAAGCATTTCTGTGTTACATTCAAATTACAAAAGGTGATAGTTCTAATTTTCTGTTGTATATTAACTACACCAGAAATGCTGAATCATGAAATGGAAGTTATAGAAAATAAGTAAATTTATAATACCCAGATTGTGCTAAGTTTCTAGAAGTATTTTTCTTGTGTTCCCTCTCTCCCTCTTGTGTTAGGAGATAGTGGGGTTTAAAGGTATAGTTGGAGAATCCAACTGCCCATTTGTGAGATTTGAATGGGCTCCATCTTAATCACCCTATATGTACTGATTGAGATTTTAACTTTTTATGGTAAAAATTTGTAAATATGCCCCTTTTCAATTTTTTCTGTATCACCTGTATTGAGAGTTTTTAGTTCTTAGATGAAAGAAAAGTTTGCCACTATCACCCAGTTACAGCAGAGTATTGTCCAACAGTGCTGCTTTTATGAGAGAGTGCCAAAGGTTCAACAATTGTTAGTGTACACTGTGAAGGGCAATAGTGATGTCGAGTATAATTAAAGGATGACTCAGCCAAACTGTGGTCTCTCTCTGGTATAAGATATTTACTCCAACAACAGGGAATTTCCTTACTTGTGTCTCTTTGTGAATTCCAGATGCATGTTCAGAACTTCAACTCATAGTTATCGAGCAATGAGGACAAGCCTATCCTCTTGGCAGGTTGCAACCTTTCAAAAGGGGAGGAGGGATAGCTCAGTGGTTTGAGCATTGGCCTGCTAAACCCAGCGCTGTGAGTTCAGCCCTTGAGGGGGCCATTTAGGGAGCTGGGGCAAAATCAGTACTTGGTCCTGCTAGTGAAGGCAAGGGGCTGGACTCAATGACCTTTTTGGGGTCCCCTCCAGTTCTAGGAGATAGGTGTATCTCCATATATCAAAACTAAATCTTTAAACATGAGCCATATCATTAATTTGTATAACAACTGTAGGGGTAGGACTTTTAAGCTCACATAGATACCTGGGATCATACTGTATTTCTGATTCCTGGTCCAGGACTACTATTTGAAAGCTTTCTGGTCCAACTAAGTGTTCTTAGCCTTGGTTGCAGGATCAAGCCATAGGCCCTTACTTCAGTGGAACTAAATAGCATGTACCTTGCTGAATTAGGGTCTTAAAGATCAGATCATTCAGATTCTCTCTGGAGATGTCTGTTCCACCACAGATGGGTAGATCTTTCCCTTCTTACATTGTAGGAGGTAGTTATAGCTGTAAATTGCTGGAAAAGTACCTCGTTGCATTCCTGCCCTAGAACATTGTCTCCCTGACAGTGCAGAGCAGCAAGGGAGTACCTTTTTTTACCTGCATAATTTTTTATTTTGCGCATTTATTATTTTACTACAATTATCAAATTTCTTGTCATTTTCTCTTTCCATTTTTCTCCTTGTTCTCCACTGAGAGACAAGTATAGAAGGAAGGGAGTGCCTCTTTTATTACCTGGTCAGAATCTCTTTCAAATATAGAGGTTAAAACCAGGGTATCTCTAGATCCTCTGCAGTGGATCTTCCATAGTGTTCAGAGCAATCTCAGCACAGTTAGAACCAGTGCAGCCCATCCTTCAAGGTATGTGTATGATGGGCCAGAATAAGAGGAGGGTAAGCAAAGCCATGCAGCTCTCTTCTGCTCTCTCAGAAGTGTGGCCTCTGCAAACAGATCGATTGAGACCAAACAGCCCGTTGTAACAGCTTACAGTTTTGTTCTTTGGGCTGCTCCCGGTGTGACTACACTAGGGGCCTCTCCTCTGACATGTTTCTTCTTTGAGTGATTGCTCATGTTTATTCCACAATAGGTGTGCGTGCTCACCACGTGCACCAGTGCTGGAAGTTTTACCACTAGCAGTACCCATAGGGGAGAACCTCAGCGACCCCTCCATGGCATGGTAAAAGGGGCACTCCCCCCACCCTCAGTTCCTTCTTGCCACCAGTGAAGGTGCTTTGGAACTGCTCTGCTCCAGTTTTGCTGTAGGTTGTCCCCAAAACTGCTTGTTCATTCAGTGTACGGTACCTGTAGTTAGTTTAGTTTAGCTACAGTGCCTGGGCCGGGGCATGCCCCGTGCCCCAGGTTTTAAGTCGTTCGACATTTGTAGGTGTTCTATGCCACTGAGTGATCTGCACGCAGACTGTCTGCGCTGTTTGGGGGAAACCCAACTCAGCGATTGCTGCAAGATTTGCAAGTTGTTTAAGCCTTGGACCAAGAGAGAAAGGGACATTGGGCTCCGGGCTATTCTGATGGCATCGGCGCTGACCCCGGCTCCGGTGCGCCACTCTGAGTCGGCACTGGGCACCGCCGTGTTGGTGCGTGGTGACCCTTCGGCACCATCGACTAGTTGGCACTGCTCCCTGTCCGCGCGGTACGCCAAGAAGGCTGGAAAGAGGCCTTCTTCACCGTGGCACCACAGTAAATCTGGGACAGAGGCTAGACCCATGTCGGGCAGTCCTCGATCCTCACCAGCCACTAGGCCTCCGACTCAAGTCGAGCGGAGTAGCCCAGCCAAGTTGGAGCAGGCCTCCCTGGATGTCCGGATGCCCTCCATGCAGGAGGCCCTGCAGGCGGCCCGGGATGTTATGTCCATGCCAGTACCAGGAGCACCACCGATGTCGGCCCCGCGGTCCTGAGGAAAGCCACCGCTGGGATCTCCGCAGTTGCCCCCAGCTCGGTACCGGTCTCAGTCGAGGTAACGTTCCCGATGCTGTTCGCTGCCCAGTGACGGCTCAGGGCAAAGTCTACGTGGATCACCCTCGATGCCCACCAGGCTGTCTGATTGGGTTCCATCTGACCAAGACTCTCGGTACCACTCCGCCTCAAGGAGCGAACACTGACGGGACCGAGACAGACATCGCCAAAGGTCCTCATCTCGGAGGGGTTATCGTAGCTGGTCATGGCATGCACGTCGATATCATTCCTGTTTGGCATCTCGCTCCAGGACCCCACCATGGCACTGCCTTCGCAGCCCCGGGCATCGATCGCTGGCGTCTCGCTGTCGCAGGTCCACCCGCCGGAGCTGATCGCGGAGCAACTGTTACGGATGGTACCGGTCCTCCATGTTGGGATTGCAGTCCTGTGGTCGGCACCGCTCCCAGCACCACCACTCCTCCCGGTCTGGGGACAGCGGCAGGTCATATGTCAGCCCGGCCTCCCTTCGAAGTCGTCCACGGATGGGCGAGGCCAGCCAGGCCAAACAGCTGGTCCTGCTGGTGCCACAGCAGATGCAGTGGCACCAGGCCCCAGGGGTGGCCCAATGGTACCAGTGGGCACCGTGGCCTCTGACGCAGCCCCCAGTGGCTGGAGCCTCAGAAGGGCCATCGGCCTCCCTCTCCAGACCTCCGAGGAAGGAGTTGTGGGATGTACATCCTCGGCACCATGCCCGGAGACCGACCAGGCGGTGGACCCTCCGGTGCTGGTGGACACCCAAAGTACCGCACAGCCTCCTCGCCCTCCCCAGATGAGGCGATTACAGCCCCTCCTTCCCCCAGGAGGACTTTAGGCCCCACCAGGAACTCTTAAAAAGGGTGGCATCAAGCCTCCACCTCCAAGCAGAGGAGATGGAGGAGCTCTCGGGTTCCATGTTTAATGTGCTGTCCTTCTCGGCACTGGACAGGGTGGCCTTGCCTCTCCATGAAGGGGTGGCAAAAATTTCAAATGCCCTGTGGCAAACACCGGCCTCATTGGCCCCCATCTCCAAGAGAGCGGAAAGCAAGTATTTTGTACCCGCCAAGGGGCATGAATACTTATACACCCACCCTGCTCCTAACTCCCTGGTAGTCGAGTCGGTCAACTACAGGGAGCGGCAGGGCCAGCCAGCCCATACCCCGAAAAATAAAGATTTACAGAGGCTGTAATCTTTTGGAAGATTTATTTATCCTCGAGCTTCCAGTTACAGGTGGCAAACCACCAGGCTCTCCTGTGACAGTACGAGTTCAATCTGTGGGGCCCCCTTTCCAAGTTTGAGGACTCCCTCCTTGCAGGACCTCCCGTTTGATGGCAAAGCTTTGTTTGCGGTACAAACGGATACAAAGCTGCATGGCCTGAAAGACTCGCGCACGACTCTCCAGACTCTGGGTCTCCAAACTCCGGCTAAAACTAAATTCAAGCCGCAGCAGACTCCTGCTCAGGCCACCCACCCAAAATATGAGACCGCTTCTAAGAAGTCGTTTGACTATAAGAGGTGCCCACAGAGGCAGTCTTGCCCTGACTCCCAGCTTGGGTCCTCCAAGGGCAAGCCGGTGGGGGAAAAGGCGGTTTTGATGGGACGCCTGGGGGCACCCTGCCAGTTCTCATCAGGGATCCACCCCCAATAAAGCTTCCTTTCGCCAATCGGCTGTGGGCTTGACTTTGGACCGATGGGGTCCTCAACACCATTTCCTCGGGTTACACCCTCCAGTTTACTTCCTCCTTGCCCCCGTCCTTCCTGGGGGACCCCTTGCATGTAGCCCTGCTTGAGCAGGAGGTGGGGTGGCTCCTGGGCCTAGGAGCAGTGGAAGTGGTAACCGGGGATTTCAAAGGCAAGGGGTACTACTCCCACTACTTCCTTATCCCGAAGGCCAAAGGTGGGCTCAGGCCCATCTTGGACCTGTGAGGTCTAAACCAGTACATGGTGAAGCTCAAGTTCCGCATGGTATCCTGGCCTCCATTATCCCCTCCTTGGATCCCAGGGACTGGTACACCGCCCTCAATATGCAGGACGCGTACTTCCACATTCATATATTGGAGGGGCACAGACGCTTGCTTCGTTTCACGGTGGGGCAGGAGCGCTACCAATTTACGGTCCTGCCATTTGGCCTGTCCACAGCCCCCAGAGTATTCACAAAAAAGTATTCTACACTTCCATATACAAGAATAACGTCATCCATGGATCATGGCCCGTCTCACGGGGCCCCTGTTTGAGCTGCTAGCCATGTGCTCCTGGTCGCAATCACGTCAGCTAGGCAGGTCTCGGAGCTCAGGACCCTGACCTCTGAGCCCCCGTACATGGTGTTTCATAAGGATAAGGTCCAGCTCCGCCCACACCCCTCGTTCCTCCTGAAGGTGGTCTCCACCTATCACATGGGTCAGGACATTTTTCTGCCAGTCCTCTGCCCCAAGCCCCATGCGTCCAGTGATGAGTGCCACCTCCATACGCTGGATGTGAGACGGGCTCTGGCTTTCTACCTGGAACGGACTAAGCCATTCAGAAAGTCCTCGCAACTGTTCGTTGCCTCGGCTGAGTGGAGAGAGATTTCTGAGGATGTCACTTTTTTTTCCATATTGTAGACTTTTTATAACAATAATTCTTCTTACCTGATGGCAAGTTTTAGGTAAAATACAGGGTGCAAAATAAGGTTGCAGCTGTTGACAATCTTCTACACTTCCATATACAAGAATAACGTCATCCATGGATCTATCATAAATATTGCATTTGCTGTCGGGTGGTACATCCATCACGTAAACATAAGGCCACTTTGTACCCATCTTACATGACCAATCCTGCAATTAGAAGCCATGTAAAATGTATTATTTTTTCCATAAATAAGAACATAACAAAAAGCCTTGTACTGTACATTTTTGAAACATTTGATTTGTCTAAAATAAATTATATTCCATAAGAGGAGAATCCAAATATGTAATGTATTTTAGCTATGTAGATATATTTTTTGAGAAAGGAATCTTATCTGATAATCAGTTTGTGTGTCAGTACACACAAATAGAGATTCTCCTTTAACCTAAGGAAGAGCTGGCCACAGCGACACAGTAATTTTCCTGCCTTTCAGTTTGAAAGTTTTACTTTTTCTTTTACCCCGCATCTGAAAGTTGATCTGGAAGAAGTACATAATTTTTGATTCGAACCAGTCTTGCTGCAGGCTATCAGGCACAGAACCTCAAAGGTATTTAGGCTCCTAATTTCCATCTGGGCATCAGTGCTAGCTTTACCAGATGCAGTGGGAGCAGGGTTCTCAAAAAAAAAAAAAAAAATGCACACAGCAGCATGCAGAGGAAGCTCGCCTTTCCGTGCACATTTTTTTTTTATACAAGCAGATAATGAACTGATCCCAGCATAGCAAAAATGGTCCCAACATGGCTGGATAAATATCCAGAAGTTCACATTTCTATCTGAACTATCCAAATTTAGGGCGATCCCACCAACCTTCATTGTTCTCCATCTCTACATAGTCCAATCCTCTTCTTAGTCCAACCCCCTTCTTATAGAAAAGCCAGGAAATCGCTTCCCTTGGTAACTCCCCTTTCAAATCTATCTGGGGGTGTCTTTTTTGAACGGAAGGTCCACTGGCTTTCTAACCCGTTGCGGCCTCTGCGCAGGCACGTGCACACACCCCAAAAAACCCCAACCTTTTAGCCAGATGCTAGAAGGCTTATTCCATTCATTCTACAAACAGTACAGAAAAGTAGGAAATCATAATTTCAAATGTAGCAGCCAAAGAAGTGGGCTGTAGTCCACGAAAGCTTATGCTCTAATAAATTTGTTAGTCTCTAAGGTGCCACAAGTACTCCTGTTCTTCTTTTTGCATAATTTCAAAGAGTTTAATGCCAGAAGGAACCATTAAATCATCTTGTCCGACCTTCTGTATAACATGATAGAAGCTAGTAATTTTCACTCAGAGCCCCCATAGTATGCCCAAACACGTTTAATTAGATTAAAATATTTCAGTCCTCAGGAGATTAAATTGTGTCCACAGGCAGAGAACAGCAGAGAGACCAAGCTGTCACCAATGCCGAAGGCTTGTGCAATGGCAGGAAATTGATTAGGCAGGAACCCAGCTACTCCCAGCAGGTGAACCAAATCACATGCTCTGACTAAGGGAAATTTTGCCACAGCCCCAAATCTAGCAATCAATGTGACTCTGTGCATATGAAGGAGACACACAAGCCAGGCATCTAGAAAAAGGATTCTCTGTATCACTTCATAGGACAGGTCCACCCTTATCTGGTGTCCCATCTCCAGCTGTAGCCAATCTCTGATGTTTCAAAGGAAGATGGAAAATAGCCTACCTACCCCGACTCCCTGCTCTGCAATATAATTTCTTCCTGACCTCTGTAGGCAACAGCTGAAGAACGAGATTTTAATATATTCATTACCTTAATGCAGACCTGTAATCATTATGAGCATATTGAGGGCAGTGTAGGCAAATCTATTCTCTCTGTGGCCCACAAAGAACATGAATGAACACGGGGACTCTCAGATTCACAGATTCCAAAGCCAGACAGGACGACTATTATCATTCACCCCAACCTCCTCATACTCCCCTCCCTTCCAGCTCCCCCACCTTGCATAAAATTTCTCCCAGCAGCTGAATTAAAGCATATCTTTTAAAAGGATATTTAATATTGTCTTAAAGACTTCAAGCAATAGTGAGCCCATCACACAGAATATATATCAGGGTTGGAAGGGACCTCAGGAGGTCATCTAGTCCAATCCCCTGCTCAAAGCAGGACCAATCCCCAGACAGAGCTGGGTAAGCTATTCCAATGGTTAATTACCTTCACAGCTAGGAAACTGCATCTTATTTCAAGGCTGAATTTGTTCACCTTCCAACCGTTGGATCTTGTGTTATGCCTTTGTCTGCCAGGTTGAAGAGCCCCTCACTATCAGAGCTCTTTTCCGTGTGTAAGTATCCATATACAATGATCAAGCCTACTCTCACTCTCTGCCTACACTTTGATAAGTTGAGCTCCCTAAAAGGCTTTTTCCCCCTAGCCCCTGGATCCTATTTCTCGTTCTCCTTTAAACTCCAGTATTTCCACATCCTTCTTGAAGTGTGGACACCGGAACTGGACGCAGTATTCTAGTAGTGGTTTTACCAATGCTGTGCACAGAGGCAAGCTCATATCCCTACTTCTACCTGATATTCCCCTCATATACATCCAACAATCACATTAGCCCTCCTTGCCACAGCAATGCACTGAGAGCTCTCTTTGATGCAATTACCTATAATGACCCCTAAATTCTTCTCTGAGTCACTGCTTTCCTGTTCTACAGGAATAAACTGTGTTCTTGGCTCCCAGATGTATTACCTTGAAGTTAAGTATCAGAGGGGTAGCCGTGTTAGTCTGAATCTGTAAAAAGCAACAGAGGGTCCTGTGGCACCTTTAAGACTAACAGAAGTATTGGAGCATAAGCTTTCGTGGGTGAATGCCCACTTCATCAGACGCAAGAGATGCGTCTGATGAAGTGGGCATTCACCCATGAAAGCTTATGCTCCAATACTTCTGTTAGTCTTAAAGGTGCCACAGGACCCTCTGTTGCTTTTTACCTTGTAGTTGGCTGTATTAAAATGCATTTGGTTGGACTGTGACCATTTAACTAGGTGATACAAAATGATCTGAAAAAGAAACCTGTCTTCCCTTTACTACCCCACCAATCTGTTTATCCTCAAACTTTACCAGCAAGATGTTTTATATCATTATTATCATGGTTGATAAAAACATTAAATATCATTCAACCAAGAACTGATCTCTGGAGGGAACCCCACTGATATCTCCCCATTTGCAACTGAGATCTGACAGTGAGCCACTTTTCAATCTATCTAATGTAGGGGTTCTCAAACTGGGGGGGGTTCAGACCCCTCAGGGGGTTGCGAGGTTATTACATGAGGGTGGGGTGGGGGGGTCATGAGCTGTCAGCCACCACCCCAAACCCTGCTTTGCCTCCAGCATTTATAATGGTGTTAAATATATTAAATCATAGAATCATAGACCATCTGGGTTGGAAGGGACCTCAGGAGGTCATCTAGTCCAACCCCCTGCTCAAAGCAGGACCAATCCCCAACTAAATCAAAAGTGTTTTTAATTTGTAAGGGGGGGTGTCACACTCAGAGGCTTGCTATGTGAAAGGGGTCACCAGTACAAAAGTTTGAGAACCACTGATCTAATGTGTACCCTGTTAATGCCACATAATGCAAGTCTTTTAAACAAAATGTCACATTGTATTAAGTCAGAGCTTCATAGATATTGAGGCCAGAAGGGACCATTGTAATCAACTAGTCAGATTTCCTGTATAACACAGGCCATAGAACTTCCTCAAAATAATTCAACGTATCTTTTGGAATACATCTAATCTTGATTTAAAAATGGTCAGTGATGAAGAATCCACCATGAGCCTTGGAAAATTGTTCCAATGGTTAATAATGATCACCGTTAAAAATGTTAAAAACAATCACCTTATTTCCGGTCTGAATTTGTTTAGCTTTAACTTCCAACCATTGGCTTGTGTTATATCTTTCTCTGCTAGATTGAAGAGCCCATTATTAAATATTTGTTCCCCATGTGTATACTTTAATCAAGTCACTCCTTAACCTTCTGTATGTTAAATTAAATAGCGTGAGCTCTTTGAGTCTATCAATATAAGGCATGTTTTATAATCCTTTAATCATTCCCTCCAACTCAAATGCCTTGGAGAAATCCTTGTCAACACAGTGCCTTTGTAATCTGAGTAGGGGGCGGGAAGCATAGGCACTGACTTCCTGAGTTCTCAGGGGGTGCTTAACCCCCCTGCTCTGCCCGAGGCCCTGCCCCTTCTCCCAGGCTCCCACCCCCCACCCTGCCTCTTCCTGCCCCCACTCTTCCCACTCCTCCCCAGTGCCTCCTGCATGCTGCTGAACAGCTGATTAGGGAGGTAACGGGAGGGAGGAGAGGAGCTGATCGGCGGGGCCTGCCGGTGGGTGGGAGGCACTGGGGGGAAGGGGGAGGAGCTGATCCACAGGGCTACCAGTAGGTGCTGAGCACCCACTTTTTTTTCCCATGGGTGCTCCAGGACTGGAGCATCCACAGATTCGACGCCTATGGCGGGAAGCAACCTTCCATGAAACTATGCTGACTGGCCTTAATTAGAGGCTAAAAATATAATTCTTTGTTGACACAGTCCCGAATTAACCATTCCATTATTTTACTCAGGGTTGACATAAGTCTATAGTTCCCGGATCATCTCATTTACCTACTTAAATATTGGAACTATGCTGGCAGTCTTTTGGAATTTCCTCAGTTTTCTTATTAATAAATATACACTATAGATTGTGTTTTATGTTTTTTATTTTACCTATAACCTTATGTTTCCAAACCCCTATACTTGCTTTTATTTGAATTTCTATCTCAAGTTCTGTTAAATAAACATCAGTGTGATTTTATTATAGACTGAGATGAAACCTATGAACTGGGGTGCACTGCTTCCTTAGAGTCAGTGGATTGGTGTACATGGTGGGTCTCTAGCATATAAGTACTAAGCCCTTGAGTGTAACAAACTGGGGTGTGTAAATTGCTAGCCTGTATTGGGAAAGAGTGGGGCTTGTAGACCCTCGAGCAGAACTTGTGTTGCCAAGTAGCTGGTAGTTGGCAAGGGTTTCCCCTGGCAACCATAGACAAAATTCCCTCCTGCTGTGAGCAGGTGGTAGCGATTCACCCCAGACAGCTCGGCTAACCCCGAAAAATGTCAAGCCCATGAACTCTCTTTGTACGGATCCCTGGACTACTAGAGAATCCTCCACTGGGTCTGGTGAGATGGGTGAGCTCTCTTTCTGTGCAAAAGGGGGCAGGCTGACATGCAGAAGATCCTTCCTGCAGAATGCTCTGTGTAGCAGGATCGGACTCCAAATGAATATATGTTTGTCATTATTACAGCTACAGTAGATTATTTACCTGGTAAGCAAGGTTTTCCTTGAAAATTTTAATAGTGATATCAAGAGCAAGTTTTAACCATATTTTATATTCCAAAGATGGGCATTCTGAAAACGTATCAAAAGCTTCGTACAAGTCGTCTATAGAAATAAAACACGTCTCTATTGCCCAGTCCTGCTACGACTGGGGTAGATCCACCTGACACCCTTCCCAGTCAACCGGGGTGGAGAAAGGAATGCTTAACCCCTCTCTGGTTCTCAGACTTACTGCGGCTGAGAGTGGGCACACTTTCATACTCACACACGTACGTCCAGATTGGCCACATCTTTGTATAATGTCCAGAGAAGGGGGAGAGGTGGACGGGAGATTATCCTGTATACAGCTTGTCCAGAATCTCTGACTTGCTTCCACTCCAGGGTCTCAAAGGCAGACTGTTGGATCTCACTTGATAGTTAAGCTTTGCAAATGTAATCTCAGCACTGTAACTTGTACTGCCTTTGGTTTGCCTCTGTCTATATTTTTTCACAGCCAGCTGGGGCCGAAAGCAGTTTTTCTTTTGGTTTATAGTTATACCATACAAATAAATAATCCAAGACCAATAAATAGTCTAAGATCAACCAGGATATTCCTGAGGGAATCCATCCTGTCAACAGAAAAGGTTCCGCACCTTGGCCAGTCTTTAGTCGGGGACAAATGAGTAGTAAAGGAAAGCCATTGAATTTGGCATGTTTCTCATTTAGATTTAGTCAAACCGGTTGTTCCAGAGATTTCCTTCCAATTTCTAAGTACCAGAGACAACGGGGCGTCCCCCGGGCATTTACTGCCGACTTGTCCCATTTAGCCTGTAGGGCCTCAAACCCTATCCCGGGGCCTCAAACCCCTTTCTGGGGCCTCAAATCCCAACCCGGGGCCTCAAACCCCTTTCTGGGGCCTCAAACCCCAACCCGGGGCCTCAAACCCCTTTCTGGGGCCTCAAACCCCACCCCGGGGCCTCAAACCCCTTTATGGCGATCGCTTACCTTATTCAGGGACTCGAACCCCGAAGACCTGACCTCCCCAGGGACTCGAACCCCGAAGACCTGGATCCTACTCAATGGGTAGGTGGACGTTGCTGGGTTTCTACGGGCTTCAGCTGGTTCACAGAACTTGCCTTATCGCCGACGCAGGGATCAGGTTACCGGGCAAGGCTCCTCGAAGCCAGAGGATGCGCGCTGCGTTGCTTCGGAGTCTGATCCTGCACCGGAGAGTCAGACGAGTCCCGGCGGAGTCGCCAAATTTGTCGGGGACTTTTTAACCCAGACGGCAAGGTTCGTTGTCTGACCGCAGAGTGAGAGACAGGCAACACCAGCAAGGTCCAATACAAGCTCTTTATTGAAGAGTGCACACAACAATAGAGAGCGGCCCGTCTCCAGAGAGAACCAGCCACGATTACAATAACTAGTGAGGTTATATAGACAGTTCCGTCGCGTCATAGTTAAAACAACCCAACCCCCCTTTATTAGTTAGAAAGCTTCTAATATTCATGCATATTTATCTTCTTTGACATTACAAACAATTCGTGATGCCTCAGCAACTTCTTATGAGCTTTGTTGTCATGCACCAGAAACTAGGAGAAAGTAGGGAGTTGAGTACAGATGAAGAACAGAAACAGGGAGTGGAGACTGCAAGTCTCCATATGTCCAAACAAACCGTTCCTAGTACATTTGGTACAAGAATGCGGCCCCCCCTTTATCTCATTCTTTGAAGCCCAAGCAAGCATGTCCTCATGTTTCACAGAGAAACAGGAATGGCCCAGCAACTACAGTTAGCCTAACTTTGGCTAAGCTGGCCAAACAACCTGTTCTATACTCCATTTTCCTTGGACCTAACAGTATATAGGGCATTACAGCAATGGACACCTTACAAATGCATAATAATAACAAAAAGAGGAACCTTTTCAGATAAGAACTCTAAGACAGTTCCTGGTTTACTTTGATGATAATGAGAAATTTCAACAAAAAAGTGACACCACACCATTTTTATTGCTGTTAGCTATAGATGAGGTCATAAATGTTTTCAATCACTGCATCCAATGAAGTGGGCTGTAGACCACGAAAGCTTATGCTCAGATAAATTTGTTAGTCTCTAAGGTGCCACAAGTACTCCTGTTCTTTTTTCAATCACTTAGGTTCCAAAGATCTTTTAATGTTAAGCTTAAACTAAATGTCTTTGCAAAATTTAAAGTATTAGCTACCAGTTTGTGTTTGTATAGTGCCTAGAACAATTGTACTTTAGTGTCTGGAAGGGCTGGCTAAGGAATTCTACAAGATTCATCAGATGAGACCTGGACTCCCTTTTCATGGCTGATAATTTGCCAAGACTATAGCCATCCTGATAGAGGAAGACTTATTGCTAAATGACCAACATAGAGGAAGGCATACGCCTTGCTTTATCACGAACAATGAGGCTACCTCAGAGACTTTACAGGCTTCAGCAGCTGTTATCTCTTTCACTTGAGCAATGACAACCAAAATTGCCTCTTTATCTGAAATAACCCTTCCGATCAGAAAATGGTACAGTCTGGGGGCACTGCTAGTATATATCACTATGCTGACTTATTTCACTCATTCAGTAGACAATATAGGAATTGGGAAATCATAACAATGTAGTTTACCCTAGCAGTTATCTCAAAAGTGGACTTCATATCATCAATCCACCTCAAGAAGGCATACTTTAAGTATACCACTAGTATCTGCACATAGGAAATGGGTTCATTTTGCCTACAATGGATACCACTTCCAGTACAAGTCAATACTCTTTGACCTGGTGTCCATTTGGGGGTATTCACAAACTGTGTTAACTAATGTAGATTACCTCAGACAGGAAGGAACACAAAATCAGCAACTCCAAAAGACCCCAGATAAAGCCTTAGATGTTTGTCAGAGTTCCCTCCCCACTCTGAACTCTGGGGTACAGATGTGGGGACCCGCATGAAAGATCCCCTAAGCTTATTTCTACCAGCTTAGGTTAAAACTTCCCCAAGGCACAAATCCTTTCCTTGTCTTTGGACGGTATTGCTGCCACCACCAAGTGATTTAGACAAAAAATCCAGGAAAAAGGGCCATTTGGAGTCCCTGTTTCCCAAAAATATGCCCCCAAGCTCCTTCACCCCCTTTCCTGTAGTGGCTTGAGAATAATATACTAATCAATTGATTACAAAGTGAGCAAAGACCAAACCCCTGGGTTTTTAGGACACTGAAAATCAATCAGGTTCTTAAAAGAAGAATTTTATTAAAAAAAAAAAAAGTAAAAGAACCACACCTGCAAAATCAGGATGGAAGGTAACTTTACAGGATAAATAAAAAGATTTAAAAAACAGAGGATTCCCCTCTAGGCTTAGTTTCAAAGTTCCAAAAAACAGGAAGAAAACTCCCTCTTAGTAGAGGGAAAATTCACAAGTTAAAACAAAAGCTAATCTAATGCATTTCCTTGCCTTTACTTACAATTTCTGTAATGTTAGATGTATCCTTTCAGGTATCTTTTCAAGAGATGGTTTACATGCTCGGTCTCTCTCTCACACTATCCAGAGAGGGAACAAACAAAGAGAGCACAAACAAAACCTCTCCCCCACCCCAATTTGAAAGTATCTTCTTTCCTTATTGGTCCTTTTGGTCAGGTGCCAACCAGGTTATTTGAGCTTCTTAACCCCTTACAGGTAAAGGTATTCTGTACCTCTGGCCAGAAAGGATTTTATGTTACTGCATACATAAAGGTTTTACCCTTTCCTTTATATTTATGACAATGTCCATGATGGAAATTATGGTATCCTCCATAGAAACCATTCTGTGGACACGATTTCACAGGGCCCTTTCTGAAACTTTCCCCTAATTTTGACCTATCCATGCCAGCAATTTTCACTATCACTGCATGTTGTATACTTAATCTGTACAGTGATTTAAGAATGGTTTAATAATTATATACATAACTTAAATGATCATATAAATTACTCTGTCTACCATAGGCAGCTTGGTTCACAGTACTGCAAGATGCTACATTTATGTATCTAAAGTTATAAAAAGTAGTATTATTTGAGAAATAAAGCAGAGTTAAGGTTGTATGTACAAAATGCTGAATGCTTAATTGTTTAATTTTGACCTTCTCTTAATATATTAAATTTAATTTCCTAGGTTGTTTTGTAAGAAAAGAGATAGAAAAAAAGAAATTCCATTATGTGGAATTACTTGGCTAGACACTATGAGATTGTCTAATTCTACACACCCCACAAGGTCCATCGGAGGAGAGACCACCTCTCCTATGTACATTAACAAGTCTGCAAGAGATCTCTTTTCAACACCACTGGCTCAGCGCTTCTGAAAATTGGGCCAGTTTTGTTTAAGAGACGAATTTTAAGTAACCAGGTTAGAACATTTTGGCCTTTAATTCTTAAAGTTAGGTCCAAATGGGAGCTATGGGCTATTTTGGTTTAAATCATTTTATTATAAATAGCAATGTAAAAATTTCTGATTTATTAGATAGAAGAACATTCTGATACAGATAAAGCTTAATGTCCTATTCACTGACCTGAACAGCAGTTTCACAGGTAACTGTATATTCCATTTCTTGCTTAGTTAGGCAGTTCAACTCTCCTATTATTGCTCCACTGACCAGGTAGTAAGTATATGGCACCGGTGTAGGATCTCTCTGTTCATATATATCTTTATCAACTCCATAGTAGGGACTGGAACCATAAAGCTGTTACATAATAAAAAAAAAGACAAATAAAAATACATAGCTCAAAATGAAAAAAGTAATACAATGAAACGAAAGGAAGAGAGATCAGCCAGAAATTAAATATTAATTATAGCTTTTCACCAATAGTGAAATCCAAACATAAGTGAATATGACCAACACCTACATTGGTCCATAAATCAAGAAAAATATGACCTGGAAGGTCTGCTTAAAGGGATGTCTTGGCTGAGTGCCACCCTCTTGAAAAGTTCCTGGAACTGTTTCAGGTCGTCCACATTCTGTGAAGGCGGAGGCATGAGGGCTCCATCTGGAGCTGATGGAGAGTTGGGGTTCAGCGAATCAGGGTATGGTCCCTGGCCCATGTCTTCAGATTGGGGTTCAGGCGCTCTAGAAGTAGATGGAGCTGGAGGCGCAGAAGGAGCTTGTGGTCTGGTGGAAGAAGCATGAGGGCAAGTGGCAGTAGGAGCTGACCAAGTGTACCAATAAGGCCAAGGCATTGGATAAGAGAAATTAGGTGCAGCCCACGGGGGGGGGGGGGGGGGGGGGGGAGGGCAAAGTAGGGAAACTGAGGCTAGTGGTTGTTCGCCATGGTCTGAGGTGTAAAAGTTTCCGGTGCAGGAGGAGAGGCAGGTGGGGAGAACGCCTGCTGTTGTTGCATATCAGGCTCACTGTCAGTAAAGGTGGTCAGGTCAGGTGGGGAGAGCGGCTGGTCAAAGAGTGAGTACTGTGTGTCCAGGAGCGAAGAGTTAGGCTCAGGTGCCAGTGAAAGGTTGTCTTGACTCAGGAACTGTTGTTGCTGTTCCCTAGGGTCTGAGGGCGCTGTGTGTGGTCTGTGCTCAGAGGCACGCACAGATTTTTGTTTAGTTTTCCCCGGTGCTGCGGGTCTTTTGTGTGTGCCCTGCGGGAGGTCCGCTGCTGCTGCATGAGTGGTGGGGAGACTCGGTGCCGACATTCTTGTCAGCACCAGGGTAGAGTGCGCTGTCGGCACCGGGTCTATTTTTGGTGCTGAAGGGACCAGTGCCGAGGAGATCTTCCCTGCACGGGAAGTTGGGTCCCTGCCTCTGCGCTCCGCGAAAGCCGCTGAAGTGCTGTGATGGTCGGAGGCTCCTGCCTTCGGCACTAACAGCACTGAGGGTAAGGATCTCGCAGGAGACCCTTTACCCTTGTGAAAGTCTCCACTTGAAGACTGTTGGGCTTCTTGCCTCTCTGCCTGAGAGGGTGAAGCTGTGCTCCCAATGGGTTCGGACCTGGCCAGGGAGCAT
Source organism: Malaclemys terrapin pileata (assembly GCF_027887155.1). Classification (NCBI taxonomy): domain Eukaryota; kingdom Metazoa; phylum Chordata; order Testudines; family Emydidae; genus Malaclemys; species Malaclemys terrapin. The sequence continues at coordinate 48,856,082 of NC_071508.1, read as the reverse complement.
GAGGGAGGGCTGGTCTACACTGGGGGGGGGGGGGGAATCGATGTAAGATATGCAAACTACAGCTACGCAAATAGCGTAGCTGAAGTCGAAGTATCTTATTCGACTTACCCCGCTGTGAGGACAGCGGCAAATCGACCGCCGTGGCTCCCCCGTCGACGCCGCTTACTCCTCCGGACGAGGTGGAGTACACGCGTCGATTTGGAGATCGATTTATCGCATCTAGACGAGACACGATAAATCGATCCCCAATAGATCGATTTCTACCCACCGATCCGGGCGGGTAGTGTAGACGTCCCCGGAGAGGGTTTAACAGTGCCCTTCTCCGGAGGTGGCTGCAGGGATTTCTGCATAAGAATCATTTTCAGCTGCAGGTCCCTGTCACAATGAGTCCTGGTTTTGAGGCTTGTGCAATGGAGGCACTTAGCAGGGATGTGTGTCTCGCCTAGGCACTTCACGCAGCATGACTGTCTATTGGACTTTGGCATAGAGTCCTGACAAGAGACACATTTCTTAAATCCTGAAGCCCCTGGCATTATTGAACTTGGAGTCCCGGGGGAGAGTGTCTCCACAGGAGAGACGAGCTTGAGGAAAAAAAAATTTTTTTTTTAAACTAAGTAACTATTCTAAAGGAAGGGAAACAACTGGGATGTTAACCCACTAACTAACTATTTCTATATTTTTGTGATTGTTTCCTTCAGAGACCAGGGAAGAGTGTTAGCACTGCCCTGAGTCCCGTCTTCAGCTGAGGACGGTTGAGAAGGAACTGAGGGGGGCGCGGGACGCGTGTGCTCAGGCAGACTCTAACGAGACCAAGACAGCAGCTGAGCGCGTGTGTCCCGACCAGGCACTGCTACCAAAGATCTCCAATCAACGGCACCGGGATACACCGTCACCTGGAGTGGAGCACCCACAGGGACAGCACTCGACAAAGAACCATATTTGTGTACTTTAAGAGAGACCTATCACCACTCAAGGCTCTGCTCACTAAATCAGGAGAAAATTAGAACATGGAAAGGGATTTCTTACTTTCACCCCTATAATCTCATGGTGGTGCAGCTGTGTGGTGAATGGAGTCCTTATGTGCCTCTGTTCTAGACACAGACTGCCTGAAGTATTCCTTACTTTCTAATGTGGAGCCAGGATATGGAGTGGGGGGAGGAGCGGAAAGAAACATCTTCCAACTTTCAGATGCTGAGTTTGTTTCCCTGGCAAAGTGAGAGGGTCCAGGAACAGAAACCAGACAGGCAGAATTCCCATTACACTGCTGCTGGAGTCTGGCTTCACAGGAATAAGAGACTCCTCTGCATGTCCAGACATACTGCAAGGTGGAGGAGGAGCAGTGAACCTGATACAGAGCACTGTGATGTAATCCCTGTATAGGAGAAAAGACCCAGCAAATACTCTCTGAGGATGCAATGGGGAAAAGGTTTAAATGCTGAGATTTACAATGCTTGCTCATTAATTATATAAGTTACTTTCTTCTGAAGGAGAAACTTACTTTTGATTGTTTTTTGTTGTTATTTTTGGATTCTGAGCTTCTGGAGTCTTCAAGCCTCTCCCCAGGCGGGCTGCAAGAGGTTCTCATCTCCTTGGAAACATCTATGTTCCGGATTTATCCTTCCCATGGCAGAATTAGGTCATTGGGCGGGGGCAAGGCCCTGCTATGCCAGTCAGACTGAAAGCCCCGTGCCCTGGTTGAGTGAGGGATGATGACTTGTGGCAGCAGGATTTAGCTGGCCCTTTCAGACTCCGAAAAAAACTACCTATAACACCTCTTGCATTTGGCTTTATGTTTGCAGGACTTCTCTGATGCTGTTGCCGGGGGCAGAAGGACCCAGCTAGAGCAATGCTGCATGGGAGGAGCCAGTGGATTAACAAATGTTGTGACAATTGGGCCTATAAATTTGCTCTATATGTGAGTTTAACTGTAAAAAGGGAGTCTCACAATAACGTATAACAAAAAATTTGGATGAGAACAGGTGCAAGAAAACCAGACAGATAAACTGGATTAATCTAAACCAAAAGGCCACATTGATATAATCTAAGGACTGTTGTAATTATGCTTGTTAAAAACAGAAGATGTGGAACCAGAAATTAATGAACTAAAATCGGTGTGTTGGAGATTAGGCCAAGTTGGTGGACAAAATAATGAGAGGATAGGCTACTCCCTTTTTGCGTCCTTTTCTACGACAAGTTTTCAAAAGAATAAAAAGAACAAAGGGGAAGAACAGATGGAGGATACTGAAGCAAGCTTCAACATCATTGCTGCCACCTGTAACATTTCCTGGGACCCCCAGCCTTCATTATTCTGATCCTGAGAAATATCCTGACCCGACTGGGCCAGAGAGAGGGAGCCAGATGACACTGCCAACCCTATCAGCTCCAGCTGAATCCCAAACACCACCTAGAATTAAAGGACTTTAACAACTGCAGCAAGAACAGCAGCTCCAGCTCATCTCAACTAACTTCTTTTCCCAAAATGACAATTATTACCATCTTTAATACCATCTAAGAGACTGTCAAACAAAGGGGTTTTTCCTTCTAAAACCTTCTCCAGCTAAAGGGAAAGGGAACCTAGGATGTTGATAAAATGAAAGCCTTATTTAATACATAACATTTCAAATGTTTTGACTGCTTTTCCTCCTTTTCTGTACCTTTAATAAAAGGTTAAAAAGATTTTTAATGTTGCATTTGCCATGGTACTAAGCATGCTGTCTCCGTATACAAAATCCTGGACTTCGTTTAACATTGTTTAATGTTCGACAATGACTGGATCATAACAACACCTTTGGCTATATTTTCCATCTAAATTAATGGAACATGCCTCAGTATTCTGGTAATTCCACGGCAAGAGAGGGAGAGTGGAGCTAGAAGTTTAAATGGAGTTAGTACTGCACAAAAATGAATACAAATTAAATCTATAATACAATAATACCTAGGTCTTACACAGTGCTCGTCAGCCATAGATCCTTTACAAAGGAGTTAAGTATCATTATCCCCATTTACAGAAGGGAACACTGAGACACAGAGGGGAAATGACTTACCAATGGTGACCTTCTTGGTTGGTGGCAGAGCCACTTTATAAAACAAAAGTGATTGGGAGAAAATAAACTGCCAACTTGTTCTGTCATCGGAAGCACAATTTCTGGTAACCTGAGGTGAAGGCTTAGTCCTGAAGCCTCCAGCAACAACACTAGACTGACTGCCTCTGAATTCCACGTGACAATATTACCCATTTGTTATCACTTAGTAGAGAAGCTGTGCAGATGAATGGGTTTCAGTACTTAATTAAAAACATGTTCAAAACCTACATAATTTGAACCTACTACTTAAAATGTTAAGGCAAATATATGTCACCACGTATTTTTTTGCACTGAATTAAATTTATAACAGTTAAATAAGACATGAACATAATACACACATATGGCCAGGATTCTGTGAACAGCTGCATTCCTTGAACTCCCACTGAAGTCAATGAAAATTAAGGGTACTCAACTTCTTATGAGATGAGGCTCATAAGGCAAATAAACAAACATTTTTCATAAAAATAATAGCAAAGTATATTCCCGCTTTGGTTCCATAAAACAACCCTTCTGCAAAAAATCAGAGAAAATCCAAATATAATACTGTATTTTATACTGTAGGTAGATAGATATTTTATGACTTGATTCAAAAGAGTACCATGATGCTTAATATGGTGGAATAACATAAAGGAGTTCAACTGAGAAAAAAAGTATTTCTGAAACCCAGGCTTTTATATTCTGAACATTCAAAAGTAAAATAGTTTCAAAATATACAGAAACAAGAAAGTATCTAAACATGATCTTTTTTTCAGTTTACAGTGTACTTAAAACTGTATGCATGACCAATCTATAGTTAAAATCATATATTATAATAAAAATTTGAGAGATCAGTTTGTTAACTTAAGGTACAGCTACACTACAATTGGAGATGTGATTGCAGCTTGTGTAGGCAAACCCACATTACTTTTAATCTAACGCGGCTAGAAATAGCATTGAAGATGCAGCGGCATGAATCCGGGCACAAGCTGTACAAACCTGCCCAGACCCTTGAGTACATATTCACATAGTAGCCTGTGCAGGGATGCAGCTTGTGTATCCCTTCACAAGCTGCAATCTTATCTCTGCTTGCAGTGTAGACATCTCCTAGTAGCTGGCTGCATTAGAGCCTGTGTGGAAGCTCAAGTACTGACAATGCCGAAGAGTCTGTGCTCTCCATCTCCAAACGTGGGTGAGAAACATTTAAAACAAAGAAAGTATGATTTAGGGCTGTCAATTAATCGCAGTTAACACACGTGATTAGCTTAAAAATGAATCGTGATTCATCAAAGTTTTAATCGCACTGTAAAACAATAGAATACCAATTGAAATTTATTAAATATTTTGGATGTTTTTCTACATTTTCATATATATTGTATTCTGTGTTGTAACTGAAATTGAAGTGTATATTATTTTTTATTACAAATATTTGCATTGTAAAAATGATAAACAAAAGAAATAGTATTTTTAAGTTCACCTCATACAAGTACTGCAGTGCAATCTCTGTCGTAAAAGTGCAACTTACACATGTAGATTTTTTTTGTTACATAACTGCACTCAAAAGCAAAACAGTGCAAAACTTCAGAGCCTAAAAGTCCACTCAGTCCTACTTCTTGTTCAGCCAATTGCTACGACAAACAAGTTTGCTTACATTTACAGGAGATAATGCTGCCCTCTTCTAATTTACAATGTCACCTGAATGTGAGAACAAGTATTTGCATGACACTTTTGTAGCCAGCACTGCAGGGTAGTTATGTGCCAGATATGCTAAACATTCGTACGTCCCTTCATGCTTCGGCCACCATTCCAGAAGACATGCTTCCATGCTGATGAGGCTCATTAAAAAAATAATATGTTAATTAAATTTGTGTCTGAACTCCTTGGGGGAGAACTGTAAGTTCCCTGCTCGGTTTTACATGCATTCTGCCATATATATCACGTTATAGCAGTCTCGGATGTCTAGTGAGGAATCAATTTTGTTATGTGCACCAATATGGAGGTGATATGTGACACATCACCTTCATATTGCTGAACATAACAAAATTCATGTGGTAGGGGTGGGGCTGAGGGGTTTGGAGTATGGGAGGCACTTCAGGGCTAGGGCAGAGGGCTGGAGTGCAGACTCTGGCTGAGGATGCAGGCTCTGGGGTGGGGCCGAGGAGGAGGGGTTCAGGGCTGGGGCAGAGTTTTGGTGTGCGGGGGGCTGCGGGCTCTGGCTGGGGTTGCAGACTCTGGGGTGGGGCTGGGGATGAGGGTTTGGGGTGCAGGCTGAGGGGCTACAGAGGGGAGAGAGGACTCCCCCCAGATCTCTTTCCCTGCAGCAGCACCTGGGCTGGGGGGGGAGAGGCACCTGTCCCCACCACGGCAGCTCCGGGGCAGGTGCTGTGGGATAGGCACCTCTCCCCCGTCCATGGCAGGTGCGGGCTGGGACTGGGTTGGGGCCGGGGCGCCTCTCCTCTGGCCACGGCAGGTCCGGGGATGGGCTGGGTTAGGGCCGTGGGACAGGCACCTCTCCCACAGCCGCAGGAGGTCCAGACAGGGGTTGGGGGCAGGGCGCCTCTCCTGCGGCCGTGGCAGGTCTGGGCTGGGGCCGCAGGATTGGCACCTCTCCCCCAGCTGCAGCAGGCAGGGGCTGGGTTAGGGCCAGGGCACTTTTACTTCGGCTGCAGAAGGTCCAGGCTGGGGCTGGCTTGGGGCCGGGGCGCCTCTCCTCTGGCCACAGCAAGTACGGGGATGGGCTGAGTTGGGGCTGTGGGATGGGCACCTCTCCCACTAGGCGCTGCAGATCCAGGTAGGGGCTGGGTTGGGGCTGGAGGAGATGCGCCTCTCTCCTGGACATGGCGGCTCCAGGCCCAGGCCAGGACCGGGGGAGGGACGCCTCTCCCCCCGGCCGTGGCAGGTGCGGGGCTGGACTGGGGCCAGCGGAGAGAGTCTCCTCTCCCTGCCTCGGCAGGTCCACGGCTGAGGGAGAGGCATCTCTCTTTGCTGAAGCCCTGAGCGCCTGTGCAGTGTTTAATAGGCTGCTGTGCCACTTGTTACCTAGCAACTCTGTGTTCTTGGGGAACCAGGGCGCAGTGTCCAGCTTGTCTGACTCGCGACTTTCCCCTCCAAACATTCGTATGCCCCTTTGGTTTTTGAACCAAAACCTATTAGGAGAAAGATTTACAAAAAGCAATGAAAAGGCAGTGGGAGACGCACCTAAACCCCTGGGGTAAAGGTGACAGGATTAAGGAAACTCCCCTAGCCCCATTTGCATTGAAATGAGACAAGGAGGCATCTCCATTAACATACAGCATGGCGAACAGAGATTTCAAGGCAAGAACTGCACGTAACTCTGGGGTCAGAAAAGCAGGGAAGCACTGCATGATGGGGGATCTCTGCTCTAGATGTTAATGAACCCATGCCTGCACACACCCAGCTCAGTAGTTATCAGACCAATTCTAGTAATCCTTTATTGGTATCCAAAATAGTGAAGCTCCCTAACTGCATTGTGAGCTCCCTCCAAGGAACACGGCCCACAGCCAGAAATGATCAGCTCCCATTATCTAGTCTGAACAAAACAACTTTGGTATATTCCCTTGAGCCATGGGTTTACACTAAACAAATCTAGTGTTCTCCCTTGAACCATTGTTGTTTCTATACAAAAACCCCTACCCATGCTCAAGTAAGTGTTCTGATGCCTGGATCCAAAATCTGCATCAGTTCCACTGGGACTTCATCTTCTCCTGACTGATCGTGCTGGGGGCTCTGCCTGTTTCCAGCACTCCGGACCCTCAGCTACCACCACCACCTGGTACCCCTGATCAATTCAAGCTTCACGGAGTGGTGAGAATCCATCTCTCTTTCTCAGTATATCCTTCTGACCCTGACTTGTGTGATCGGTTACCTGACTTTTATAATCAAATTTCAGTTAGATTTAATATTATAACTGTTTTGTTTGTTTGGCTCCCCTATGGTTATTACCTGGCAATAAATAACTTTCATGATTAAGCTGGTTGCTTCCCTCTCTCTCCCCCCATGGGTGTTTTTGGTTTCCTCATTCGCTCTGCAGCAATGCTCCTTGTACCTAAAAGATCCCTGCAGTGCCCAAAAATCCTGTGAGGTTTGCTCATCAAGTGGGTTGCTACCAGAACAATTGTAATGTGAAAGTGGGGGTAGGGACGTGCTGAACCTGGGACATATGAGGGTGACAGCTGGGAGGTGCTGTTCGACCCACCCTGCTGAGTCCAAGGACATATAAGGGGTCAGGTTGGGAGTGCTGATTAACCTGGTCCTCTCAGACGCACTCTGTTAATATGTGTGTGTGTGTTCGTCTGATTCTGGGGCTGGAAGAACCCAGCCCTGGGGAACCTAGGTCCTGCAGGATAGCTCCACTGGGAGGGAACTTGCAGCAGGGAGAAGTAGAGCTCCGTATGAGAACACAAGTGACACAAGCAGTACATTGATAGAAGTACAGAACCCCACCCCCACCCCAGAAGAGTAACCCTAATAAATGAGCATACCGCAAAGTAACGGGCAAAGCTGGTAACACGCCGCACGGCCACGCAGCTTAGCAGGAACTTAGATGATGATCCAGCACATGTTGTTCATTTTAAGAACACTTTTACTGCAGATTTCACAAAACGCAAAGAAGGTACCAATGTGAGATTTCTAAGGATAGATACAGCACTCGACCCAAGGTTTAAGAATCTGAAGCGCCTTCCAAAATCTGAGAGGGACAAGGTGTGGAGCATGCTTTCAGAAGTCTTAAAAGAGCAACACTCTGATGCGGAAACTACAGAATCTGAACCACCAAAAAAGAAAATCAACCTTCTGCTGGTGGCATCTGATTCAGATAATCAAAATGAACATGCATCGGTCTGCACTGCTTTGGATTGTTATCGAGCAGAACCCATCATCAGCATGGACGCATGTCCCCTGGAATGGTGGTTGAAGCATGAAGGGACATATGAATCTTTAGCGCATCTGGCATGTAAATATCTTGTATTCTGTGTTGTAATTGAAATCAATATATTTGAAAATGTGGAAAACATCCAAAATATTTAAATAAATGGTATTCTATTATTGTATAACAGTGTGATTAATCGCAATTCATTTTTTTAATTGCATGATTAATCATGATTAATTTTTTAATCGCTTGACAGCCCTAGTATGCAATGATAATTCATCATTTATTTATCAATCTGATAACCTAGAATGGTGTGTACGAAAAAGTAAATTCAGTACAATACAACAAAACCTACTTTAGGTCACAATGCACTTCTGAATTTTTGACTGAGACTAGATATTTATCATAAAAGCCATTGACTACAATATGAAGGATAATAATCAATGCAAAGTGAAGGATGAAGATGTCTAAGTAAGATTACAGTTTGCTACCAGTCAATTTGGGGAACTATCTATTTTTTACTGGCTTTATGCAATTTAGATATTATAATGATTGAATTTCTGGAGAAAGCTTTGACAAGTGCATTTTTCTTTTTCTAAAGTTGATGCTTTTTTGTTGTTGTTGTTGCATTTGAAAGGAATTGTAAACAATATACCTTTATTTTCCCCCCCAGTTATCCTGAAGTATGACAGTGATCTTATAATGCACATACAGTCTGATTTTACCTTACTGTTGAGTGTTCCCATTTTTTACATCACTGCTATACAAGAGATATTTGGAAGAGTTATTTGGGACACTGGTTCTCAACAGATCAGATGTTATTCCCATTTGGAACATGATCTTATATAAAGAATGGGGAGACCTGCTCTTCGGTAAGGCCAATAATGTTATTTTCAATCAAGAAAGTCCAAACTAGTAGCAACAAATAGGGTCCATGCCCTAAAAGAACTATGAAAATAATTCTATGTGAACAACAATGGCTTGCAATGAGCACAACTTGTAGGCTCTGAATGATGTAAACTGTTATAAACTTATCATTTTAAGAATTCTCCAACAAATCTTACCTCTCCTTTCCCCGCCCCACCTTTTACTTGTTTAGTATTGTCTGTTCCATTTCCTAACCCTACTTTTGGAAAAAAAATTACCTGGGTTTGCTCTATATTATTTTTATTTGTTGTCTCTCCTTTCCCCTTTTATACAGACTATCCTCAAACCACCTCTTTACCTAACATCATTACCTAGCATCATAATAGCTCCTTTTATCAGAACAATATAAAACTATCACTGCAGCTCCTTCAGATGATGTCCCCCCCACGAATTTCCACACACAGGTGCTGTCCAGAGGATAGGGCTGGGACTCAGATACAATTCCACTGATCAGTTATGGGGCATACCTTTTCATACTACTGCTATCAAGGGCTGTGAAAATGCTGTCAAGAGTCTACCCAATTACTTAACCTCCTTTTCCACATCACCAATACCTATTAGTTAATTTCCCAATTCCACAAAACAACTCATGTTGCCCATGACATCATTGTGGCTCCTAAGGTTATAATAGCTAATTACCCTCAACACTGCTGCTGCAGTATCTTTGCTTACTAGAAGATTAATAAAAATCTATTTAGACAGAAGAGCTTGGTAACTAGCCACTCTCATCTGAAGAGTGGCAGTGGAATAATCCTTTTGGTCATGCAAGTCTAGTCTCTAAAATTCCTTATCCTTTGCGGTGGCTTTAGGATAGGATTGATGAGACTGCTTGTTAGCGGGTGTGACCTCCAAGGAATCTGGAACTGGGTAGGATAGCTGAGATCTTGATGAGGGACTTGATATTGTCTGTCCCCTCACTTGGCTGTAGGAGGTAAAGGCCAGGATCTCCCTGAGGGTTTTCACTGGTTCTCGTAAACCTTCGTTGATAGGAAGGGCAACACTTCCTGGGGCAGGAGTCTGTAAAATATCAAAGAACGTGTGCAGGTTTTCTTGCATAATTTCCGCCTGTATTCCTAGGGAGGAAGCTACCCTCCGCATAGGGTCCTGAAAGAGCTTGAAGTCCTCTGAGAGTGGGGGAGGGAGAAGATGCTGATTCTGGAGTGATAGCTACATCTGAAGATGATGATGAAATATGAGATGGGGGAGACATCTATGGGTTCCTCCGTCAATTCTCTGTCCTCCAGAGGATCCAATACAATGGGTGCAGAGATGGCAGCAGGATCCTGGAAAGAGGTTTACTACACTGGGAGAGGAGGAGAATTTCCCTAGAGTGTGACTATGATGGAGGTCTAGAGTCTCTCAGAACAACCCAATACCAGTAAGGCCATGGAGGATACTACATAGTCTGAACCATCCATGGTGGGGAACACCACACTGGAGCTTCCCTATAGGAAAACCAGTCCTGTTTTTTAGGTCCTGTAACCCTGGTACAAAACTGTAAGGTGGTCTAAAAGATCCTGAAGGTGATACAGGTTCCTTTATTTCAGAGTCCGAAGAATAAATGTAGGTTTCTTCAGAATAGGGAGGAGCAGTCCCCATTGGGGTTCCAGGTGGTCTGGAAGATACACTGGGCTCCAATCAAACCGAGGATCGGGGTGGTCAGAACATCAATGATGTGATTGGTGCTGGTGGTGCTGACATAATGGATCAGAGAGATTGAGCTGTCTGTGAAGGAACCGATAGACTGGAACAGGTACGTGTTTTGGTGCCAACGGGGCCAAAAGAGTCAAGGCAGCCTGGATCCAGGGCCGCCCAGAGGTGGGGGCAAGTGGGGCAATTTGCCCCAGGCCCTGCAGGGGCCCCCACGAGAATACAGTATTCTATAGTAATGCAACTTTTTTTTATGGAAGGGGCCCCCAAAATTGCTTTGCCCCAGGCCCCCTGAATCCTCTGGGCGGCCCTGCATCAGGTAGAAAATGGAAGGAGGACCTTGTAAGGGTGAAGACATCAGTTTCGAGAGCCTCCAAGGAGCCTGAGTTAACTGTACTACCTCAGATGGAAATGGTGAGTATTTCGATTGTGATGTCTCAAACAAGTACTGGAGAACTTACTAGAAGACTTTCTAGGAGAAATCCAAGACTTTGTGTGCTTGTCAGCATTGGAAGGCCTGGAGAACTTCAAAAAGGTTGATAGTGAAGAGTAACATTTCTCTCCACACTTGTGCCTTGAATCAGAAGCAACTGGAGGAACTCTCCTCATTGATTCCAAGTCCTCTGCCTTGTGGTTGGGGCTTGATTTCAATGAGGGACGCATTGCCTCTTTCATAAGGTGAACTTTGAGGCAGAAATCCCTTTGTTTTTTAGTCCTGGTAGGGAAGGAGTTACAAATATGGCATCTGTCCCTCACATGGCCCTTGTGACAGTGTACCCCATAAGGCTTTATGGGTGGGTGCTTATGAATGTATGTATGATGTAACTGGAATAAGGTTTTGCTACATATGCCATGTAACATATCTATGTAAAGGTTATGATCTAATGGTTATGTTCATCCTAGTTGTATGCAGGCACCATTTATGTGTTCAAAGTTATGTATACTTGCTTGATTTCTAAGTAAGCTTTGTGAGGCATTTGGTCAGCTTCTTTGGGAAGGAATTTGCAAGGTTAAGTACCCGATCAGGAAGCATTTGGGGAACAATGCATCTTGGAATGCTCCAATCCACATAAGAAGTCTTCTTGGAGACATACAAGATACCATGTGGACAATGGCTTCTGCCTGTAAAGACTGTGAGTCATGCATGGACATGTGACTTTGCATAGGAGTGAGGAGGGGGGTCTCCACCCACAAGAGAAAGTCTATTTAAACCCGTGGGAGACCTCTCCATTTTGTCTTCAGCTGGCTAAAGAAGGAACCTCTCCACCCCCCCAGGATACTTGAAGGAAACTGGAACAAAGGACAGTAACTACAGGGGGTGTGAATGATTCCTGGACCCGGGCTAAAAGGAGATTAGCCTGTAAAAGGGAGCATTCTGGAACTGGTGAGGATCTTATCTGTATTCAGATTGATTAGACATAGATTTGTGCATTTTATTTTATTTTGCTTGGTGACTTACTTTGTTCTGTTTGTTACTACTTGGAACCACTTAAATCCTACTTTCTGTATTTAATAAAAATCATTTTTTCCTTATTAACTCAGAGTATGTATTAATACCTGGGGGAGCAAACAGCTGTGCATATCTCTCTATCAGTGTTATAGAGGGTGAACAATTTATGAGTTTACCCTTCATAAGCTTTATACAGGGTAAAACAGATTTATCTGGGTTTAGACCCCATTGGGAGTTGGGCATCTGAGTGCTAAAGACAAGCACACTTCTGTGAGCTGTTTTCAGGTAAACCTGCAGCTTTGGGGCAAGTAATTCAGATCCTGGGTCTGTGTTGGAGCAGACGGGACTGTCTGGCTCAGCAAGACAGGGTGCTGGAATCCTGAGCTGGCAGGGAAAATAGGAACAGGGGTAGTCTTGGCACATCAGTTGGCAGCTCCCAGGTGGGTTTCTGTGATCCAACCCGTCACAGCCCTCACCAAGACAAATCAAGTAGCTCTTGTGGCTATTTGTAACAGCATAACTGCCCTGTACATGGCACACTGCTTAAAACCTGGCTATTTTTTCATAATAAAATCTTCCAGGTAACTACCACAAGTATCACTAACTAGTGATCAGTAACTAGCTTACTGACTACTACTAAATACAACTATAACTATATATACACATTTTTTTAAAGATGCTGACTAACCGAATCAAATGCTACGGGGTGCTCCAACTCAGGGCACAGACGGTGAGAAGGAACTAAAAGGGAGGCAACAAATGCACTCCTTTTATGCCCACACCTGATAGCACGAAGAAAGCAGCCTAATGGTACTGCTGGCAAAAGTCTCTGACTCGAGTGCATTGGGCACACATACGCCTACAATGGAATGTATACGTCCACAATCACTTGAAGGAAAATATCTCAATGTACAGTGTTCAAAACCCATTTGTCTGTGGTGACTGAAAAGGGCAGCAGAAAAGGGCTAAGCCAGGGGTTCTCAAACTGGGGGTCGGGACGCCTCAGGGGGTCACAAGTTATTACATGGGGGGTTGCGAGCTGTCAGCCTCCACCCCAAACCCCACTTTGCCTCCAGCATTTATAATGGTGTTAAATATATAAAAAAGTGTTTTAATGTATAAGGGGGGGTCACACTCAGGGGTTTGGTATGTGAAAGGGGTCACCAGTACAAACGTTTGAGAACCCCTGGGCTAAGCAATTCCCCAAAATGGGGGAATGAGAGTCTGGGGTCAGTTTCAAGCTCTCAAAGGTCCTGTCAAAAGGGATGATGCTAAGAAGCAAACAGCTACGTGAAGTCAGATGGGGCTGCAGGTTATCTGCCACCTCTGGAACCATTGTCTCTTTCTGGGAGGCTCTAAAGGCCATTGGTGGAAGAAGAACTAATTGTTGTGGTACATATGGCTGTTTCATGTGCTTCCTTTTAGGGGTCAGTGTGTAGATCCCAAGAGAATGCAGGGTAGCTCATGAATCTTTCAAAGTATGAAGGGTCACCTCAGACTTTAAGCAGACTAGCTCTGAAGGGGAAAGTCTGACCCCCTGAAACAACGATGAGTGCTTTATTATTACTGCTGTTGCCATCAATCTGGTGGTGGTGTCTGCTACATTAGAACTGCCTGGAGGCTTGCTTTAGCCACCTTTAGAACAAAGACCCAAGCTCTTCTTTCAAGTCTGTCAGGAGCTTGTCCACAAAAGACTGGATTTTCTTGTAGCTCCTGAAAATCATTTTGGGCTGTCAAGGCTTGGTAATTGGTAACCCTGAATTGTAGGCTTGCCGATGAGTAAACTTTTCAACCCAATAAAGCTAGTCTCTTTAAATCTTTGTACCATGATGCTTATGTATTCTGGCAGGATTTCTTATTGGCTGCCTGTTAAGGTGCAGGCAATCCCTCCATGCTCCCATGTGGCCCAACGTGGTGCTGCAGATGTGCCCCACCTTAATTTTCCCTGGATGGAGTGGAAATAAGTTAATTTAAACAGCCTGAGGAAGAAGGGGGAGAAGCCCACACATGCTAATAAAACAGCATGTCCTCTTTTTGTAAGACTTCAGGGGAGGAGTAATCAAATTAGCAGTTCATAAAGTCCTCACCTCAGAACCCTGGTTCAGCTCCCAAACTTAAAGTTCACAAACAAAGCCTCTGGTTAGGCTGTTCTCTTTTAGCCTGAGGGAAAACAACAACCACCCACAGCAGCCTGCATGGCTTCTACTTCCTTCTCTCTTGCTCAGCTTCCTCTTCCTGTTTATATTGCCCAGCCCTAAAGTGAGACATGGTCTTCTTGTTTCAGAGTAGCAGCCGTGTTAGTTTGTATCAGCAAAAAGAACAGGAGTACTTGTGGCACCTTAGAGACTATATATATACCAATATATACCAATGTGATATATGCCATCATGTGCCAGCAATGCCTCTGTGGCATGTACATTGACCAAACCGGACAGTCTCTACGCAAAAGAATAAATGGACACAAATCTGACATCAGGAATCATGACATTAAAAAATCAGTAGGAGAACACTGCAACCTCTCTAATCACTGAGGCTTGGTCTACACTAAACCCCCAAATCGAACTAAGGTACGCAACTTCAGCTACGTGAATAACGTAGCTGAAGTTCGAAGTACCTTAGTTCGAACTTACCTCGGTCCACACGCGGCAGGCAGGCTCCCCCGTCGACTCCGCGGTACTCCTCTCGCCAAGCTGGAGTACCGCAGTCGACGGCGAGCACTTCCGGGTTCGACTTATCGCGTCCAGACAAGACGCGATAAGTCGAACCCAGAAGTTTGATTGCCAGCCGCCGAACTAGCGGCTGGGTATAGACGTACCCTCAGTGACAGACATTAAGGTGGCAATTTTGCAACAGAAAAGCTTCAAAAACAGACTCCAACGAGAAGCTGCTGAACTTGAATTAATATGCAAACTAGATACCATTAACTTAGGTTTGAACAGAGACTGGGAATGGCTCAGTCATTACACTAATTGAATTTTTTCCCCATGTTAAAGTATCCTCACACCTTCATGTCAACTGTCCGAAATGGGCCATCTTGATTATCACGTCAAAAGTTTTTCTCCTCTGCTGATAATAGCTTCTCTTAATTAATTAGCCTCTTACGGTTGGTATGGGTACTTCCACCTTTTCATGTTCTCTGTATGTATAAATATCTTCTACTGTATGTTCCATTCTATGCATCCAATGAAGTGGGCTGTAGCCCAGGAAAGCTTATGCTCAAATAAATTTGTTAGTCTCTAAGGTACCACAAGTACTCATAGGGTAAGGTGGTAATGGGTAAGGCCAGTGCTGTGCATACCAGGGATGTGAATGCTCTGAGGGATGAGGCTTAGGCTTCACAGCATTCTATGTAGGTCTCATCTGTGATGGGTATGAACGTTGAGAGGAGAAGCGAGTGTTCGCCACATCTCCTTCCTCACCACTATGCATGGAGAGTGGTGCAGAAGATGAAGGATGATACCGTTCTATGTACCTCGGGGAGTGTTCGGAGCCGAGCAGTGGTGACTGCGGTGCGGAAGAAACTGCTATGTCACCAGGAGTTGTGCTGGTCCCGGTTGCAGTCGACCATTGGAGCACTGACCAGTGCTGGATTCAGCTTATTAGGCGGCAGCGAGTCTTGGGTCGGTGCCGGTGGCGGCAGCATTGATCACGGTGCCGCTGCCTGTGCCATGCTCTGCACTGGGGTAGTCGGTGCTGTGGAGGAGACTTGACATCTCAACTCTGGTGCCACGCATAGGGGCTCAGCAGGGGTCCGCTGAGGTACTGTGCCGGAGAAGCCCGGTGCCTCGTAAGTGGTTACTCTGGATGAGTGGAGCACTGAGGGTAAAAACCTCACTGGGGAAGCTCTCTTTTTCTGAGAGACCCGTGCTGGAGAGGTCAAGGCTCGCTTCCTGACAGTTTTGGAAGTCAGAGCCTTATCAGAGCTCAGGGATTTCGGTCTGCAGGACTCCCCGGAGGACGTCTCTTGAAGAGGTTGGAGGGATTTCTCCAGCAGAAGCATTTTCAAGTGAAGATCCCTGTCACGTCTTGCCCTTGATGTTAAGTTGGTGCAATGTGTGCATTTCTGGGAGATATGAGTTTCTCCCAGACAGTGAATGCAGGATGTGAGACCAGCACTGGTTCACAGCAGGAGTCACACTTTTTAAATCCTGTTGAGCCCAGCATATCTGCAGTTAAGCCTCTCCCGCCTCTCCAGAGATAAGGGTGGGAGTTAAAATTGTAATGGTAAACTGTAGAAACTGTTCCCAAATGGGGAGTTAAGGAGAGAAAAAGCCTTCTTCTTTCTTCTCTCCCCCCCCCCCCTTTTTTTTGGAAGAAAAACCTCTAAGAGGAACTAATGAAACTATGTAACTATGTATAGACTAAGGGTATGTCTTCACTACCAGCCGGATCGGCGGGCAGCGATCGGTCCAGCAGGGGTCGATTTATCACATCTAGTCTAGATGCGATAAATCAACCCCCGAATGCTCTCCCATTGACTCCTGTACTCCAGCTTGGCGAGAGGTGCAAGCAGAGTCGACGGGGAAGTGGCAGCACTTGACTCACCGTGGTGAAGACACCAGGTTAAGTCGATCTAAGTACGTCAACTTCAGCTACGTGAATAACTACGTGAATAACTTCATGTAGCTGAAGTTGCGTAACTTAGATCGATCCCCCCTCCCCCAGTGTAGACCAGGGCTAAGACTAACTAAACAGTGTAACTAATTATAGACTAAAAAGAAGTTCTATGTAACTTGTAACTTTGTTTTTTTTTCCCCCCAGAAAGCATCAAAGAGAGCACTGCTGCGGAGCTCCATCTGCAGCTGAGGACAGTTGAGAAGGAACTGAGGGGACGGTCGGGGGAGCGCGCGCAACAGAAGGTGCCAACGGCTGCACAAGACAACTCCTGTGCGTGCCTTTCCCCGCGCCGAGTACTGCTGTGAGAAATCTCCGATCTCCGGCACAGGGATGCACTGAGACCTAGAGTGGAGCACCCACAGGGACACCACTCGATGAGGAATGTCCATTACTGAGGGGAAAAGACCTGTTGCGGGTCTGACAATGTTTAAACCCTGAGGGTTTGGGCATAACCTAAGCAGAAATCTGCCTGGTACCAGCAAGGCAGGTGTTCAATGACCGGTTGTGGTTTAACTAGAACTCCAAACAAGGGTACTGAGGTGGACAGGGAATCCCTGACTGTGGCACACAAAAAAGATGAATGAAAGAGGTCCCCCCAAAATATAAAGCATGTACAAGAAACAAGATAAGGATAACAAAATTGAACTAACTAAATTAAAAAAGGGTAAGAATAATGCTGGATTAGCAAAGCTAAGATTCCATCTCAGGCTACCGCACTGGACACTGGAGCCGTGGCAGGTCCACCCTTTCCCTATGTGCCCTCAGATTGGAGCACAAGGATCTGTAAGGTGCAGATGCAGACCAGTGGACACTGCTACTGAAAATCTCCAATTGAAGGAGCACAGGCACGCATGCACACCTGAAATGGAACACTCATAGAGATAAACTACTTGATGTAATTGTCCAGACTGTTTCAGGACTAGTGTTTTGCAGTATTTCATCATAGCAAAGAAATCTAAGGATCGAAATTGTATGTTTATATTAAAAATTAAAACTTTTTTCAGAAAGATTCTGAATATTTCTGTTCTTCCTTCTGTGAATCAAGGAGGATGGCTGTGTCCCCTATTCTCAAGAAGCTTATTTATACTCCTATGAATAAATTACAATTAATAAATTATTTAAAACCAAAGTTATTAGAAAAAAGTATGACTTTGTTATGGTTTTCTTAAAATATATAAATGCTAAGAAATGTTGGAAAGAAGGGCTATGAAGTATCATATTATAAAGATCTATACAATGTACTCTGAGTGACTGTTCATTTGTGTAGGCCTTGAACACCACATGTGAAGGATAAAAGGGTGCAATTGTTTTAATTTTTCTGAAGGGGAGGATCAATTTTCAAAAGTTTGGTAGATGCTATTGTAGATGCTCTTTGAGCACTAGAAGGAAATATATATTCTGGTTAGTGACCTACTGGATGATTAGTCAACTGCTGATACAGAGTTAACAAAATAAACTTGAATTAATTAACGGGTCACAAGAGTGTCATGGATTAATCTAATCATAGCCTGAATCCTAGCCCCAGTAAAACCCAAATAATGATCTGAACAATCTACCTCTAAGGATGTCTGTGCAGGATATCTAGCCCCTAATTTTTTGGTATATTAATTTTCCCCCCTTCATAAAAGCCCCATAATATTAATGGTAGATCAGATATTTCCATCAAACCGGAGACCTCATTTATCATTACAATTCTCTCCCACTAGCCTGTAAAACTTAATAGTGGAGAGTCTACCCTTCTTGCAATGGATGCCAGTGTAAATCAAAAGCTGTGAATCATTCTTTTGTTTCAAGCATTACTTTTGCCTCTTACATAATTTTCTTTGTAAGAAATATAATAAAGATAAATTACTCACTTTATAAGGGTAATCAATTTTAATTGCTTCTTCAGTCATGGTCCAAATTGCATCAGCGAAAAATCTATCAAATTTCAACATGGAAAATGCGTTGGCCTCCATTTCTTTTATACGCTGAACAGCACTGTACATTACCATACGCTTTGGAAGAGTAATATTACATAGACCTATGGAAAGGAAGAAAATGAATACATTTAGGTTGTTAATATATTTGTAAGATGTGAAAAACAATCCCTGACTGAGACTATGGGGTGACTGACTGGCTGAAAGGCCATTTCTGTAAAGTTGCTGGGAGCAGGGTAAAAGTCTTAATCTAAGAAGCCATATGCTCAGACCATTGCCAGAAACCAGAGATTTCACTTTGTAACAGCAGCTGCATGCTGCTCTCACCAGCTCCTCTACTCTGCAGACCCATTTGTTTCCAGTGGCAACTGAATAGGACTATTGGGCTGTTCTTTTCCATAGGGTCTTTTACATGAATAATTATTTTGCTATTCCAAGCAATCCATTTCCCTCTTTTTAAGGTCTCTTTCTCATTAGTTAACTGAGGACTCTTTCAGATAGTGTTTGGTACTGTATTGTAATACTGTGAGTGTTAGAGATTTTTATAGAACTTCATCTTTTCTACAGTTCTGTTTTTCACTCTTCCTGTCTTTTATTTCACAACCACCTTCCTGAGAGGACGTCTACACTTGAAACTTGCTGTGGGTTTTGTTAAATGCCTTCACAACAACTGTTGTGTGAGCAGTATATACACAGCACACTGTGATCCTTCAAGTAAGGCACTTTTGCTTTGTATCACTGTGGCCACTTAGCACAGCAATGTTTTGAAATAAAGGTTTAGTATTCCTGGCAGACATCTAATGGTGCATTGCTTCACCGCTGTGCTGTGGGCATTCTGGGAGCTTTTTCACCACATATTGTGGGATACCAACCAGAAGGAAATAGGATTAGGGTATTTGGAGTCAAACTAAAAACTTCCCATGATTCCTCTCCTTTCATCCCAACATCCAAATGGCTTTGGTGAGCCAGTGTCGTTTTCAAAGCACTGTCAAGCAGCGGGGAAGAAACATTGGTATATGCTACTATCCTCAAGGAGATGATACAAACAGGATGCCGCAAGCATATGTAAAATAGTGCAATGGCTTCAGAATCAGAGTGCTACGGTCACCTGAGGAGGAGGAGGAGATGAAATCAAGCAGATGAGTCTCTTAGATCTTTCACTGGCACAACTTCACTCATTGGACCAACACTTTTAGGCTCAGATACATAGTACTGACTAGTGGGACAGGATAGTGCTGCAGGCCTGTGATGGCCAGCAGCAGTGACAGCACTTTCAGGATGTCAAAAGCCACATTCCTGGAGATGTGTGTAAAGCTTGCCCTAGAGCTCCAGTGGTGGAAGAGCTGCATGCAAGCTCTCTTCACTGTGGAGAAGCATGTGACCATTGCCATCTGGAAGCTTACCACACTGGACTGCTAGCAGTCAGTAGCTAACCAGTCTGGTGTTAGTAGATCAGTTGTCAAGACTGTTGTCATGGAGATGTGTGCTGCTTCCAAGAAGGTGCTGTCCCCTGGGTAATAAAGCAGGGCAATGCACAGGAGGTTATTAATGGTTATGCACAGTTGGGGTCACTGATGGGATCCAAATAGAAGAGTCTATTCCTTGCAGGTGACGGAAATAAGGGGCTTTCCTATTGTCCACTGTTCTCTTTGTTGTCCTGAACCATGGAATGTCTAGAAAAAATGGTTACTAACCTTTTGTAACTGTTGTTCTTCAAGATGTGTTGCACAAGTCCATTCCACTCTAGGTGTATTTGCACTCTGAGCACAGTCATCAGAAATTTTTCCCAGTGGTACCCATCGGGGTAGCTTGAGGACCCTCTGGTGCCGTGTACTCATAGCACTGGTTCAAAGCACCCAGCTGACCCTGCGCCTCCTCAGTTCCTTTTTACTGTGTATGACAATTGCTGTAACTTCTATCATCCTTTCTTTGGCAAGCTCTCTCAATGATCTTCTCTTTTGCATATTTGTACATGTTATTAGTGGCGAGTAGTTTTAGTGAAAGTTTGTAACTTACTGAGTTATTGGCATTTTTATCCATTTCCCGGTACTGAGGCATGCCTTGGTGCCTCAGAGCGATCCACACTCAAGCTGCCTAAAGTGCCTGCAAGAAGCACATGTAGGGAGACCACTGCCAGATCCACAGAGACTTTAAGCCTTGCATGAAGAAGGACCGGGAGACAAGCTGAAGTTTTTGTCTAGAAAATAACCTATTTCTGGGTGTTGTTGCAGTGAATGGTGTTTCCCAGAATGTGAAGGTATCAGAGGTAAAGGGGAATCATATGCTGTGGTACAGTCCTTGATCAATGAACCACCATGTTCTCCAGGAGGATTGTTTACCTCTCCATCATTCCCAGCAACTCTGCCTATGAGGATTTAACCATTTCCCTGTCCTTTTCTCTCTTCTCTTTTTCATGTTTCAGGAACCCTTCCCTCTACTCTTTCACCTTTTTATCCTTCTCTTGGGATGCGCACACAATTTCTTTCAATAAGTTATCTCTTGAGCTCCTTTTACTCCTATGTAAATTGGACAGGCATTTAAATCAATGTTAGCACCCCTGTGTGTGTGATTGCCACAATGTGTCAGCTGCTATGCGGGAGGGGGGGGGAGAACAAGTTATTGTCAACATTGTAGTCACCATGTAAATATTGATAAAATGTTGCTTTTTGTTCGATTTTGGAATTCCACTCCCATAGGTTCTTCCCAGTCTTCAGTGACCTCTGAGATGGTAAGACATTTTCACAGACTTCCCCATTTGGGTAGGATTCCTGGACCTGTGTTGTAGGGCTGGGTGACATAAGAATGGTCATACTGGGTCAGACCAAAGGTCCATCTAGCCCAGTATCCAGTCTTCTGACAGTGGTCAATGCCAGGTGCCCCAGAGATAATGAATAGAACAGGTAATCATCAAGTGATCCATTCCCTGTTGCTCATTCCCAGCTTCTGGCAAACAGAGGCTAGGGACACCATCCCTGCCCATCCTGGCTAATAGCTATTGATGGACCTATCATCCAGGGTGTGTATACTTGTTCTGACAACTTAGGAAAGGTTAATAAGGACCAGGTGGGCCATGTGCATTAGGGGAATGTGGCTTATTTAAACACAGTGCAGAAGACACAGGCTAGTTATTGCATATTTACTTCTACAGGTTGCTGGTGGGATGGGAGTTGGTTGGCGAGAAGCCAACAGAGGGAGGCTAGTAACTGCATGTGCCCTTCTGCAGGTTGTCCTTACTTTGGATTAGGATGGATAAAAATCAATGATTTAAAAAAAAAAAGATTCTTTTTATTTAAATCAGATTTTTTGATAAAATGCTTTTTGAGGAAAAACGTTTCTAAAGATAGTTTTAATTAAGATACATTATAGCTCAAAGATATCTCATCATGGAATGGGTATTATAAATTCTAATTCTATAGTATGAGACAATATATTCATGCAATGTTTAAGAAAAGTTTTGTAAATGAGTTCCAATAGTTCATGGATTAGGGACCCAATTTTATGGGGTTCCAGGGGCTTCTGTATAGATTATTTAGGTTAATCTTTCTATCTACCCAATGGGACTCAGTGCTCAGTCTAGAAGATACCATCAGAGATGCTTAGTTTTGTAGCTCTTTTTCCTTGTTTTTAGATCCAAGGGGGTTGGATCTTGATCCACCAGGAGTTGGTGGGAGAAAGGAGGGGGGTGGTTAATTTCTCCTTGTTTTAAGATCCAAGGGGTTTGGATCTGTATTCACCAGGGAATTGGTGAAGAGTCTCTCAAGGCTACCCAGGGAAGGGAATTAGCATTTTGGGAGTGGTGGCAGCGGGCCAGATCTAAGCTGGTAGTTAAGCTTAGAAGTTTTCATGCAGGCCCCCACATTTGTACCCTAAAGTTCAGAGTGGGGAAGCAGCCTTGACAATCCCTTACACTTGAACTCACTTAAACCCTCTTTTTCATTAAATACATTTTTTACTTTTATTCTACATCAACCTAGTTCTGTGTTTCATCTTACGTGACTAACAACTTACTAGTTTAAAGCAACAAGCTGCTGTGCTTTTGTCACTTTAAAGGAGCAACAGATCTTATTACTCTTCTGAATGTTCAGGAGAGGGCTGGATATTTCAGGGGAAATATTTGGAGACTGTTTTGGGGAAATTCAGCACTGAGGGTTGTTGGGGTCACTTGGTTAGCAGTAACCAAGGCTGGCAGAGACCAGAGTGTGTCTGTGGTGAAAAAAGCAGTCCGCTGAAGTCAGAGTTGCTGAACTAGGGCTGCTCAACACACAGACACTCAGTGAATGTTTTTGTGCTGGCTGGGATCATCTAGTCAGAGAGCTACAGCAGCAGAGCATTTTAAAGCACTCAGGGTTACATGACACACAACCTCTCACTGGTCAGGGTTGAATGCCAAAACATGACAGTGAGGTACTGGAGATAGCAGAGGGTGTGGTATGGGGTGGTCTGGCATAGCCTTGAATTAGAGGACTGCCAGGAATAATACTCAGACAGCCAGTCCAGTGAGACTGGAAGGGGAAAACTATAATGACCAGAAGGCCAAGCCACAAAGAGGAAGCAACTGAGTCCAGAGAGACAGAGAGAGACTGACCACAAGGCAAGCAACCAAAGGAGGAAGCACCAAATAGATCAAGAACTAATCCCAAGATGTGCCACAAGGAGGCACCCTAGCAGTGAGCAGGAAACCTTGTGACAGTGCTATATTTTGTTTACACAGGGCAAATGTCATCAGATTGTGATCACTGGTACCTAGGAGATTGGTAATTTTTAATCTCAGTCACTAACTATTCTTTGCCCATCAGAATGGACTCCAACAGTGAGCTATCACCGTCTATGTTAATAAATCATCGTCTATTATTTTTAGAAACTGCAAGGAAGTTTTATTACTGGCTACATAAAATATTGAACCAATGTCCCCCAGGTTAAAGTCATCCATGATAAAAAACGGTTACTAACCTTCTGTAACTGTTGTTCTTGGAGTGTGTTGTACATGTCCATGCTGATGTAGGAGTATGCGCACCCTGAGCACAGTCGCTGGAAAATTTTCCCCTAATTGTATCTGTTGGATTGGCTCTAGCGCCCTCTGGTGCTGCACGCTCATAGTGCCAGTATAAAGGACCCTGCCAACCCCAGCCCCCCTCAGTTCCTTCTTCCGACCAACTCTGATAAAAGGGGAGGAGGAGCAGGTCTTGGAATGGACATGTGCAACACATTTTAAAGAACAACAGGTACAGAAGTTTAGCAACCATTTTTCTTCTTCAAGTGTTTGTACATGTCCTTTTCGATGTAGGTGAATCCCAAGCAGTCGTATAGGAGGTGAGCTGAGAGTTCATGGACGTGCTGACTGCAAGTCTGCTTGGCCAAAGCTGGCATTGTCCTTGGCCTGTTGGGTGATGTGTACCAAGAACGTGTGCACCGATGAGCAAGTTGCTGCCCTGCAGATGTCCTGAATAGGCAACTGCACTAGTAAAGCAGCCCAGGAAGCTTACAATCTCATGGAATGAGTAGTTAGGTCAGTTGGAGGCAGAACTAACCTGATTGTAACCCGACCTGCCAGATTGTAGCACGTGTGAATGCAGGATGAGATCCAGGACAAAATTCTCTGAGCAGAGATAGGGAGGCCATTCATCCTGTCAGCTACCACTATGAACAGCTGAGTAGATTTACAGAACGGCTTGGTCCTTTCTATGTAGAACACTAGGGCCCAACTGACATCTAAAGAGTGGCGACATTACTCCTCCCTATTCGCATGTGGTTTTGGGAAGAAAACTGGTAGGAAGATTGCTTAACTGCAATAGAACTGTGAAACCATCTTCAGGAAGAAAGCAGGGTGCAGATACAACTGCACCTTATCCTTAAAGAAAATCATATACGGGGGCTCTGAGGTGAGGGCTTGAATCTCCAAAATCTTTTTTGGCTGAAGTGATGGCCACTCAAAAGGCCACCTTCCAGGAAAGATGTGTTAATGAGGACGTGGCTAGCAGCTCAAACGGGGGACCCATAATTCTTGATAAGACAAGGTTTAGGTCCAGGGAGGAACTGGTTCTCTACCCCGGGGGGATAATCTCTAGGCCCTTTAGGAAATGGATCGACATCTCATAGGAGAAGATGGAGTGTTTGTTGACTGGGGAATGGAAGGCCGATATCGCTGGAAGGTGAACCCTGACAGAAGAGATAGCTAGGCCTTGTTGCTTCCAATAGAAGAAGCACTCCAATATATGCTGTAGTGAAGAATGTGATAGCAAAACTCTGCATTGGGAAGACTAGAAGGAGAACCACTTCCACTTAGCAAGGTAAGTGGCCCTGGTGGAGGGCGTCCTACTACCTAACAGGACTTGACGAACATGTTCCGAGCAAGCTTGCTCTCCAATATTCAGCCATGGAGCCTCCACACAGTCTGATGAAAAGTTAAGATTTGGATGAAGCAGGCAAGAGATCTAATAGAGTGGCGAACCAGTGTTGCTTGGGCCATGCTGGAGCTACAAGGATGACTTGGTCCTGGTCCCGCTTGATCTTCACCAGAACCTTGCGCACTAGTGGGATGGGGGGAAAGCGTAATACAGATGATCTAGCCATGGTAGCAGGAATGCATTTGTAAAGACCCTGGGCTGTGGGCCTCACATGGAGGCAGAACTGGTGGCACTTCCTGTTGTTCTGGGTAGCAAATAGGTCTATTTGGAGAGTCCCCCATAGTTGGAAAATGTCCCTTGTGATGTCCAGCCAAAGGGAACAAGGAGTCTGGTGGCACCTTAAAGACTAACAGATTTATTTGGGCATAAGCTTTCGTGAGTAAAAACCTCACTTCTTCGGATGCATAGAGTGAAAGTCAAAGGGACCACTCGTGGTGAGTGGAGAAAAACACATTGAGGTGATTCACTAACTCGTTCTGAACTCCCGGCAGGTGAGAAGCTTTGAGGTGGATTGAATGCATTATGCAGAACTCCCACAGCTAAACTGCCTCCTGGCAAAGGGGGAAGTGCGCGCACAGCTGTAGTGCTGTCCGTAAGAACCAACACATCCTTGCCCATAATGTGAGGCAGGAATGCCTGACAGGCTAGCTGAACTGCCCTGAACTCTCTGACAATGTGGAGAGAGAGCTCTTCTGGAGACCAGAGGCCTTTGAGTCCTGAAGGGCCCCAAGTAGGCTCCCTAGTCCAGTTCCAATGCATCCAAGACCAGGGACATTAATGGCTGGTGCCATGAAAAGGGAACTCCCGCACAAATAATACGCTGGTCTAGCCACCAATCCAGGGAAACGAGGACTCAGGGAGGTATAGTGAGAACCGAGTCTAAATGGTGATGGCTTGGCAAGTACACCATGACCAGCTATGCCTGAAGGGGTCTAGGTGCAGGCGCGCATGTTTCACCACATAAGTGCAAGAATCTATGTGACCCAGGAGTCTTAGACAGCTCCGTGCTGTTGAAACTGGGTGGACCTTGAGGGACCTTACCAGGGCCATGATCGCCTCAAACTGGCCTCCTGGGAGAAAGGCTCTGGCCTGAGTGCAGTTGAGTACTGGTCTGATGAACTCTATCCTCTGTGTTGGAATGAAGGTAGACTTCTGAATGTTTATTAGTAAGCCTAAGGCCTGGAAAATCGACTAGATGAGGTGGAAGTTGGACCCCACTTGAACCCTGGACTGGCCTCTAGACTCCCAGTTGTCAAGAGATGGGAAGACCTGTACTCCCCATCTCCTCAGGAAGGCCACCACTACTGCCATACATTTGGTGAAGACCCACTGAGCAGCCAACAGGCCAAACGGAAGTACTGCAAACTGGTAGTGTGTATGGTTCAAGACAAATCTGAGGAACCTTCTGTGTCCTCAGAAAATCGATATGTGGAAATAGTCATCCTTTAAATTGAGGGCAGTATATCAGTCCCCAGGATCCAGAGAGGGAATGATGGAAGTCAGGGACACCACGCAGAACTTTAAGTTGAGGTAGTGCAGGTCTAGAATAGGCCCGAGACAACCTTGGGCTTTCAGAATTAGGAAGTAACGGGAGTAGAACCCCTCTCATCTCCAGATTTGTGAAATCTCTTCCATGGCTCCCACCTGAAGGAGAGACTCTGGATCGTCTAGCCAGTGGTGGCACTCTGCTCTCAGAGACCACTGGGTAGGAGCATAAAAGGGAACCCTGGGCTTGGGTCATGTCAGGGTAGGAGTGCCTCAGAGAGTAGCACAGGTGGCTCCGAGGATGAGAGGAGAACTCCCCTTCCATCTCTGAAGAGAGAGTCCCGTGCTGTCTGCCCAAAGACGGTACCTCTGGTGTCAGAGTCAGCAGGGCCTCCCGGGTCACTGGTACCGGCTGTTGCAGTGCTGAGTTTGAGGTGTAGCCTGACTTAGGTCTCACTCTGATCCAGTCCCCATGCCTGGCCATCTTCAGCACTGGGGAATGACCCCTCTCAGATGGCTGCGTCTTGTGCTTCTTCTTGGGCACCAGGAATGGGGAATGGTGCAGAGACTCTCACACAGTGAGAGGAGCACTTTGCACCAATGCTGAGGTACTCGGTGCCAAGTCAGAGAAACTCAGTTCCAAAGTGAGTCTTAGCGCTGCTTCCATAAGAATGACCTTCAGTCTTGCCTCTTGATCCTTTTTTGTGTGAGATCTGAAGTTCTTGCAGATCTGGCAGTGATCTCTTATGTGAGTCTCTCCCAAGGATGTTGAGTGCCATTCTCGTTTTCCCATTCTCTCCTTACAGAACAGGTTGTAATTATCAATTTTAATGTTCTCATTATTAGAGCCATCCCACCAAGTTTCAGTAATACCAAAAATGTCATATTTTTTTCTAATGAGTATCTTCAATTCTTCTTGTTTATTGTATAGGCACCAAGCATTAGCATATAAACAATTAAAAATCTGTTCCTTACATGCACCTTAGTGCTTGGATATGTTACTATGCGTGATGCCTTGAGGTTGGTTTTCTTATTTGGGTGTTTGTGTCATGATTGCCCCATTATCACTCTCTCCTTCTATGGTTTGTTTAAAGCCCTCCTGACAATCCTAGCTATTCCTATCACGCAGGAGATTGGTACCATAATGCTGATAAGGAGGCCATGAGAATCATACAACCCCCTCCCTCCACAGTATCTGCTACAATGTTCCACAAAACTCCTCCACACACACACACACACATACCCTTGACCCCTATAAATCACCTATTTAGCCAGTTATTCAGTTTGGCAGTGCTAAGAGCTGCATAGTCATGCAATCTCCATACCAAATTAGAGCATTATCTGTGGTTTAATTCTCATTTTTAACACCATCAGATCAGCGCAAAGTGCTCTGCAAGAGAAATGGAATTCTGCAGTAACCCATAGTCTTTATTCTTAGAAATGTTTGTGTAGTGTGACAGCTGATTTATTTTATAATACCGCACAATGCCTTAAAGCTAATGGTATTAATAAAGCCCTGAGGCAGAGAAATAATTTTATTGTTTTTTCTTTCCTGTATCTGCCAACACTATAAAAGTGCCTTTTCTTCAAACTATCTCCTTGTTAACCCATGCAGTGCCACGATCTTGGCTGGGGAGGCAGAGGCTTGATTGGGGAGGAATGACTGGGAAGGAGAGAGATCAATAAGCCATGATAGGGGTGTGTGGAGCAGTACACAATAAGCTTAAGTGATGGTTATGTGTTTACTTTTTAAAAAAGGACGGGGGCGGTGAAGAGTTTGTACACCCCCCCACATGGCCACTATTTTGAGTAATTGATAGAGAAGGGGGGTTAAAAACCCAGGAGGCAGGGAGAGAGTAGACCAACATCTGGCAGCACCCTGATGACACCTGGAACTAACTGGAAGTCGCACCCTCCACTGGCTGGATTTCTGCTGATGATCCACGTGCAACCTCTAGTTGTGTCTTGGACAGCTGCTCCTTGGTCTCTGGAGCAGCATCTGTCTCTTGGTCCACTGAGTCAACATCCAGTACTTCATTAACAATCTCCTAGTCTGCATCCTGTTTGCCATCAGTGGAGGTGTACTAAGTGGTGTCTATACAATTCAGTGATTGTTTGGTGGGATCTCTCACAAATACATGGTTCACTCATTGTAGCAGCTACAAGCTCTTCCAGTGGTCCTATTATTGTCCTTCACAGTCTTATAACAAGTGCTGGAGACCTAAAAAAAGAAGGGCTGGAATCCACTTCCAGTGCTATCAGTCATAAGTAACAGAATTGGAAGACATTTCTGGCATGCTGGAATGGTGTTCTGGGGCATTCTGGCATGACTTGAGGCCTGCTTATAATCCAGTTGGAGTACCTTCCCTTAATGCAGCACTTGCTTGGGTCCTGGTGGTGACCTACTCCATGTGTTTGGATAGCTTCTTGTGCATTGCAGTGGCTAGAATTCAGAGTGGTCTGTACGTGCTCCTCTCCCCAGAGGGCAATTAAGTCCTGGCCCTCAGCATAGGACTATACTGACACATGAGGCATGACTGCTTAATGATCAGGAGTATGACACAAGTATGTGAATTCCATGAACTGGAAATGCAAAGGACAGCACCTGGATGTGCACCAGCACTTAAAAAGAGAGGTGACATCCAGTCAGGATGACCCTGGAACAATAGAGGGCCCACAAGTAAGCAGAAAGGCTGATCCAGGTAGCTGGAATACCTCTGTGGGATACCAGTAGGAGGATTTATAAGATCACAACAGTTGCTTGGGATGGGGATGCATTCACACACACTTCTTTGCAGATAAACTCATCCCACAACTCAGCAAACCTGCTACCAAAGTGGGTTTAATTACGTGAAATAACTCAAGTTAACCTGAAACAAATTTCAAGTGTAGAAAAGCTCAAATCCAGACTTCTCCCTATTGCACCTCGATGCTTTCTTCAATGCAACTGTTGGAATGATCTCCCTCTTCTTGTGCATGAAACTAACTCACTAAAATACTTCTGCAAAGTCTTTCAACAATAATCATTACAAAATTTATCAACATGCCGCTTCTACCACCAACTGCTATATTATTTATGTTTCAACTGTTTAGCCACTACCTGATCTAGACTCAAATCAGAGCTTGGAAGTGATCTTAAGAGGTCATTTAGTCAATCTCCTTGCCCTGACACACTGATTGAGGCAAGATTAAGTATACGGTGACAATGCCTGACAAATTGTTATCTAACCTATTATTTAAAACCTTCAATGATGGGGAGTCTACAACCTCCCTAGGTAACCTGTTCCAGTGCTTAGCTATCCTTATAGTTAGAATGTTTTTCCTCACATCCAACCTGAATTTCCCTTGCTTCAGATTGATCTGATTACTACTTGTCCTATCCTTGGTGGACATGGAGAACAATTAATCTCTATCCTCTTGTAGGTACTGCTGCCCTGTCAGTTATTCCCCATTTTGTATTTGTGTACTTAATTTTCCTTGCTAAGTGTAGTACTCTGTACTTATCTTTACTGAATTTCATTTTATTGATTTCATATCAATTTTCCAGTATATCATTATCATTTTGAATTCTAATCCTGTCTTTCAAAGTGCTTGCAACCCCTCCCAGCTTGGCGTCCTCCACAAATTTTAAAAAAGTGTACTCTCCTCCATCATCCAAGTTGTTAATGAAAATATTGAACCGTTCTGGATTCAGGACAGAACCCTGGGGAACCTACCAGATAAGTCCTTCTAATTTGACAGCAAACCATTGATAACTCTACTCGAGTTCTGTTTTTCAACCAACTGTGCACCCATCTTACAGTAATTTCAGCATACCATATTCCCCTAGTTTACTTATAAGAATGTCATGTGAGACTGGGTCAAAAGCCTTACTAAAGTCAGGATATATCACGCATATATCTCAGATGTTTATACAACATTAATACTTAGTCCTGACATGAGTGCAGGGGACTGGACTAGATGACCCCTCGAGGTCTCTTCCAGTTCTATGATTCTATGATTAAGCACATTGTCAGTACTCAATACAAAGTGGTTGCTTTGTCATAATTTTTGTTGTTATATAATACTGTAAAAATATGTTTTTAATTAACTCTTCCCATGTAAGCAATAGCTTCCCTCAGTGGTTATCAAAAAAGAGAAGGCTAACTTTACGCTTTACAGATCAATAAGCGCTGTGGCTCTTAAGTTGGTCACACTGTTTTTCATGACCGCCCATCATCTTCACTAGCCACTAAAAGCAGGGACTTGACTGCGTTTTCAAAAGCAGCCTTTAAACACAAATTGCTATAGCCTCCTTTGTAAAGTAAGTCTTCCTTCTCAAATGTGTATTACTAAATACATCTGCTCTCTTTTCAAAATTCTGCTGTAGAATGGTGAAGAGGAGATATACAAGAGAAAATTACTTCCTGGACAATGTGTGTACTTTGCTGTAGTTTTCCTTATCTCCCCATCCAACTTCCAATCCTGCTGCCCATTTAGGATGGAGGACTACAGATTTTTAACTGTAAAATTTTCTGGGCTAAACTAGAAGCTACTGTACTGGTGATTTTATAATCACATTTGTCTGATAGGTTGTTTTGTATATTTTGTTTGTAGTCTTCTTCCTCTTTAGTAAGTGGACACAACATTATCTGCCAGGAATTCTGTTATGTGACAGGGAAATCTTTGACAAACAATTTATCATTAAATAATTTTGTGTATTTTCACATCTGGACAAAACAAGGAATGCAGATATGTACAAAATTTTGTTAAAGAGAGTTCATTAAATATATCAAACCTTAAAAACATTGATTTAAATCAATTAGCTCTCAGATAACTGAATTGTAAATGTCTGTACAAAGGGGTATTGCTGCAAAAATGGTACTGGAGTTATAGTAAACTCAATTTTGATAACTCTTATATCATGCCTTGTTTTGTGATTTTTATATATTTTACTATTTTGTATTAATTGTCCAATTAATATATTCATGCAGAATGCACTCTAAAAAGTAATAAAATTACACTAGTGCACTCAATCTAATATCCACCAAATAGGCCAGAACTGAACAAAGCAGATTTTATAAATTAACTGAATATCAAAGATGTTATTTTTAATATTTTCCTTCCCTCCCCAATATCAATAGGTGTGTTTTACCCAATGTTGTAACCAGCTTTTTCACCGTGGTAGAATTAATCATCAAAGTCATTAATGATGCTGTTACTGCATGCAGTAATATCTAAAACAGAAAAACAAAGAGAGCATGTCACCACTTCAAATCAGTGTTATCATCAGTAGTATAAAGTAAAATGCAAATTATTTTGAACAGTGAGATACTCTACATATTTTCCATAAACAATGCCTTTGATGACATCATCTTCAACAGTGCAACACAACTGTGTATCTTCAAATTGCGGATGTTTTTATTTATTCATAATTTTGCTAAATTTAACCATATGCTCTTCATGGCTGTCAGAATGTCCAAATAAGGAAAATTAAGTTAAAAGTAATTCCTTTTTATAATCATATTTTGAGTATTTAATAATGCTTTTCATTAGTATATCTCAAAGCACTTCACTTGTGAATGTATTTATCCTCACAACACCTCATGAATTAAGGAAGTATTATCATCCCCATTGCATTGAGGGACTTGTCCAAAGTTACAGAGGAAGTCTGCGGTGGAGCAGGGAATCAAATCCAGATCTCCCAAGCCCCAGAGTAGTGCCCTAACCACTGGACCATACTACCTTTCTTTTGTACAGTTCTTTTTTTCCCATTCTACCAAGAGGAAGAAAGTATGAAGAGATAACATTATAACCCCACTAGCAGGAAACAAGATTGTAAGATTGGTATATAAAAACACCAGTCCATCCATTTCTTTCTAGTAAGACTATTCAAGAGCAAAAGACAAGGAACAACCAGATAGGTCAAAAAAAATTCCCTCATCCCCACCCCTCAAAGAAAAACAACAACAAAAAAACCCCACCCACACTCTCAAGTAGCACCCAGGACCAAGGAGGTGTAGGAGGGGACAAGACTACAACAAAAGGAATTACAAACAAGTAATTTGCCTTTGTTACATATCCCTCTTCTCCCATCTTACTAAGAGAGAGAAACAGAATGAACATATGATAGCTGTAGTGAGCAGACCATCAGAGATTACCTTAAAATGTTACTTCTAGCTTACTTTACATGGTACATGTAAGCACATTCTGACCAACAGAAATGTTCTCTGAGGAGGAGAAATCTGGTAGTGACATATTGCAATCTGTAGATAGCCAAATAGCAACTATGCAGATGCCTTTAACCCTCCAAGGTATAGAAGAGTGGCACTACATTAACTCGAGGATCAAGGACTTAGCATGTCCTAACCAGTATCTTGGTAGCTGCTTTTTCTCATTGTCACCCTTGAAACAACAAAAAAACTTTTACCTCATTAAAACTGTGAATACAGGAGAGAGAAAACTTCAAAGCCCTTTTCACACACAAGGAATATTTTTTTGCTGAGGGAAGTCAAAGTCCAGGTACAAAGTGAAGCGAATAATGGTTTGATTTGTGTGGAACTCAGGATTCACTCCAGACATAAACTTGTCAGGATCCGAAAAGTGACCATGACCCATTGAAATCCTGGGTGAAATCCTGACCCACTAAGTCCACATGTCTCCATGGTGGTCATTCCTATCTTGAATGAACTGAAGAGATGGACAGATAACTAGGAAGCGGTGTTCCTTAACCCTCAGAATGGAAATTAATGTCTTGACAAATGCCACCTTTAGAGAAAGCAATTCAATTTTTTATTTTCCCAAATAAAGTATCAGAAGAGAGCCCATTAAGCTTGTAAAACAAAGGACACATCCCATTGAAGGTGCATTGGTCAGTGCAAGTGCCCTTTTAAATTTGAAGAGGGGAACAAATATTTCAAATAGATCTGAGAACGTATTTCTTTCCTGGTGATAGGTCCACGGGTATCAGATACGTCTGAAGCATGGATTTGTAGGGTGTTAACTTTCCTGGAAAACTTCTAGCACCCTGGTACCACAGTGAGAGGATACAATATAGATACTGTCCCCTATGGCACCAAGACTGGTCGGAGTCCTGATCAGTGGGATGTGGTGTGTTGATTTCAGTCTGCGAGTGTCTGCCTCGATTTACATATTGGCAAGATGGCAGATATGCGGGATACGGCACTGAGGTGGGAACTTCTTTGGCTCCCTTTAACTCTGGTGATTCTCAGCCTCCCCAATCCTGGAGGGATAGCCCCTGCAAACTGACCTGGTGTGCTTCAGTCATGGCTTTAATTTCAGAGATATCCTCTGACATTTTCCTAAGCAGAATCTGCTCTTCAGATATTTGCTTTAGCATTTTATAGACTTGATCAAGGGTCCAGGCAGAGGGATCTCCTCTGCAAGTGGTGTCATGCTGCCCTGCATAGGGCTGTCAGAGAGCCTCTGCTTCCTTGTAGTTTGGGGTGGAGGGTGGTGGGAGAGTAAGGGGAGGAAAGGGTGTTCCAAAAACAGATCCGTCTGCTACTAAGATGTTAAAGAGCAGGATGAACCACTTTGAGACAAAAACTGTGGCCTTAGAATAATAGCAGATGTCAGTGAATTTTAGTGGAGCTGAGCAGGAGCGCCAGATCTAGACAGCCATTTTCCCTGCTGGCTCCTAAATGTCCTCATCTCTGGGCTCTTAAGAAACCCTCTCAGACATATGTAAACCATTGCCCATTGCCTAAAATCATATTTAGCCAACAAGGCATGATAATTGGCCTACAAAACTGCAAGAAAGCAGATAAATAAACTTTCCTCCCCAAAAGCTCCATCTTCTTAGGTCTTTTATCTCTTGGGGAACACCTAGAAAGCCCAGGCAACTTCCATTTTTCATGAGCCATTTTTAAAAACAGCAATCCAGGTACCAGATGTATAAAAAAGTACTCAAACGCCTTCGGAGGAACTTGGTACCCAAGATCTGCCCTCTAAGATACGGCCAAGACAAGGCAGTAAGAGTCCACCACAAGTTTTTAGCAAGTTCAAGGATGTCTTCATTAAAAGGCATAGCTAATTGATCCTGGGATATCAGATGCAAAAAAATCAAACAATTAATGATCTCTCTACTAGACAATTCCAAAGGAATGTCTAGTAGGTCCACCATCCTTTTAAGGAGGTCCTGAAGTAATCTACAGTTAACATATTTGATGGTGTCACAGCCTCATCAGGTGATACTGAGGATATGGATAAAATGTGTAAATAAAAGAATAAGATAATGAGCAAAAATATCAATGCTCAGAGATAGAGACATAGAGCTGGGTGTCATCAGCATATTGAAAGCATTGCAGTCCAAACCTTTATACAAACCCTCCAACAATCCCATGCACATGTTGAACAGGAGGGAAGACAAAATGGAACACTAGAGAATTTCAAATAGTCCTTAGTGGGAGGAGCTATGATCCCACACCATCCAATGGGAACATTAAGCTGGGAGAGAAGAGCCACCCAAAAGCAACAGCATCCACTTTTGATGCAGTGTGCAAGTGAATCAATATTACCGCACGAACTATGGTATTGAAGGTAGCTGATGTAAGCAGAGTCAGAATGAGCTCTACCCGGACATCTGGTGGTGAGCTGTGAAAAAGGACTTCAGGGGCTGATCTCGTTTGCATGGGCACACCCACCCTGCCTAGCATGAAGGGACTGCTTGCCCAAATGGTCACTTTGGCTGCTGTGGGATCCTCAATCTCTTTGTTATTGGGGCAGGAGTAATAAAGGGTTATTATCCTGGTTATGTGAATCAAGGACAGTAGAACTGTACTTGGCATTTTATGCTGGAGGGACTCGCCCTCAACTAAGTAGCACTTACTAGACAAGGGATATGGCTTCCAAAACCCAGTGAATTGGGAGAGGTGGGCAGCAGGTATTTGTACCTGGGAGTATGGGCCCCAAACACCACTTTGACCCCTCCTCTCTCCCCATGTAATAACAGAGCTAATTTTGACTCCATTAGGAGTCTTGTTACATGCTGCAGAGCTGAGATCACTAATACCTAGGTCTAAGCATTCGACCTACTTTGGGCTTGTGATGCACCAACACTGATGCTCCCCTACTACCAGCTAAAATCACGGAGAGCTGAAGTCACTAAGAGCTGAGATCACTGAGAGCTGTGTTAAGTAGGGGGGAGGGCCTGAAGGCAAGTTGGGGAGTGGCTAGCAGGACGGCTAGCGGAGAGGTGCAGCTGGCAGTGAAGACTGCAGCAGAACTCCATGGAGAGCCAGGCAATTGGCCATCAACCCGAGCAGCGGAGCATGTAAGATTCCCTCCATACCTTCCCCGACTTCCACCCAGGCTGGGAGGTAAACTCTGCAGATGAACTTCTGAACTCTGGGGGCTGCACTGACCAAGTACAGAAACTGTAGGAGGGGTGACTTTTGAGTTGCTGGACTTAAGACCCTGAGGGGGAAAGGACACTGCCAAACTTACTTGGAGGTGGGTCTTTTGCTCATGGTTTGTGTTATGAATCCTGTTTGTGGTGTTTCCCCAACATAATGCCGCATTGTTTCCCTCCTTTATTAAAAGGCTTTTGTTACACTCAGACTCTGTGCTTGAGAGAGGGGAGTAGTATGTAATTGTCCCAGGTCACTGGGTGGGGGCTCGAGCCGATTTTGCATGGTGTTATTGAAACGGAACCCCTAGATATTGAACCCGGCCCTTGTTGCTGCCAACTCTGATGGGCAGAAGGGTTACACTGATAGATCTAATAATATTAGCATAGATACTTGATCTTCATTCACCACCAGGAGATCAAAATCAACCAGTGACAATAGTGCATTTTCTGTCCCATATCTAGGTCTGTACCTAGACTGCCAAGAGTCAAGTAGATCCAAGGCATTTAAGTACTATGAGACTGGTCTTACTGCAAACTTCTCTATAAATTTGATTGAGAATCGAATTTGGATACTGGCTGATAGTCAGCCAGATTATCAGCGGTTTTTGTTGTACTATTGGTGGGGTTTTTTGTTTTTTTGTCCAACCAAAAAGTCCTACAGCAGCTACCTTCAGAGAAGCTGGCATCGTGTCCTTGTTCTAAGGGAAATGCTGCCTTTCTCTGCTAACAATGGACCTTTCACCGGCCAACAACTACTCAGAGCCAAAGACATGATTTTGGAACAAAGTGCCCCCAAAATTGCTAGTTCCTCACAAGTCACAGACTAAACTCAGAGAAGATATAGCATTTGTCCCCTTCAGATTCCTTTCTGCAGACATAGAAGCAGACAGTTCATTCCCAATCCATATGATTTTATCCACAAAAACTGATATTTTGTCCCAACAGACTCAACCACAGAATAATGGCAGCTTGAATTACTTAAGCTGTCTAGCACACAATTTTACCATTCAAAATTTTGTAGAACTTCCTCTTTGCCTCTTATACAACCAGGCCATGAGAGTTCAAATATTCTCTATAAGGCAACTGATCAGACTCAGCCCATGATTTAGCAAAGAAATCCTGTTAACAAGGTTACCCTGCAAGCCCACAAAATGCTAAGCATTAATGTAATTCCAGCAATTACTGTTAGAAGCTGAACTCATTGCTGTTAGTGTTAAATAACATCTAAAATAAACATAAAATTGTATTTCTGAAAGCACCCCAACATGCCAGTGCCTGCATAAACAAAGAAAATGCAACGCAGTTTAAAACATCATAAAACAGATAACTCAATATTTTTAAAGCAATATGTGCAATCATGATTTTAAAAAGGCAGGGGGATGGGGCAGAGGGTTGTCCTACATAGGGGCAAACAGTAGTCCTTACCTTATGTCATAACTATAAAGGGAAGGGTAACAGCTGTCCTGTGTACAGTACTATAAAATCCCTCCTGGCCAGAGACTCCAAAATCCTTTTCCCTGTAAAGGGTTAAGAAGCTCAGGTAACCTGGCTGGCATCTGACCTAAAGGACCAATAAGGGGACAAGATACTTTCAAATCTTGGGGGGGGAAGGTTGTTGTTTGTGTTCTTTGTTTGGGAGTGTGTTCGTTCTCGGGACTGAGAGGGACCAGACATCAATCCAGGTTCTCCACATCTTTCTAAACAAGTCTCTCCTATTTCAAACTTGTAAGTAAATAGCCAGGCAAGGCGTGTTAGTTTTCCTTTGTTTTTCTCAACTTGTAAATGTACCTTTTACTAGAGTGTTTATCTTTGTTTGCTGTACTTTGAACCTGAGACTAGAGGGGAGTCCTCTGAGCTCTTTAAGTTTGATTACCCTGTAAGGTTAATTTCCATACTGATTTTACAGAGATGATTTTTACCTTTTTTTCTTTAATTAAAAGCTTTCTTTTTAAGAACCTGATTGATTTTTCCTTGTTTTAAGATCCAAGGGGTTTGGATCTTGATTCACCAGGAGTTGGTGGGAGGAAGGAGGGGGGATGGTTAATTTCTCCCTGTTGTAGATCCCAGGGGGGTTGGAACTGTATTCACCAGGAGTTGGTGGGAGGAAGGAAGGGGAATGGTTAATTTCTCCTTGTTTTAAAATCCAAGGGGTTTGGATCTGTATTCACCAGGGAATTGGTGAAGGTTTTTCAAGGCTTCCCAGGGAGGGAAAATTGATGGTGGCAGCGGAACCAGGGCAAAGCTGGTAGTTAAGCTTTGAAGTTTTAGAATCAATGCAAGATACAGTGTTAAGATATAAAGCAAATCATTAATAGTCACATGTGGCAAGGCTTTTACAGCTGTCACAATTCCAGTTATAATGAATATCATAGCATGAGCCAAAAATGTCAGCATTGACCAGAACCTATGTTAAAGAAAAGCACAGAGATAGATTATAAAAAACACAGCACTAGTCTTCATTTCAGAATAAACATTAATGTAATCCTCATATTGGTTGATTATTCCCAGACTACTGTAGTTGGAAGCTATTATCTGCTATTGCCTGCTATTATCTGGAACATATTGTTACAGTATATCACCAAGGGTCAAGAATTTAACAAGATGCAAAGAGGGATTGGCAGCCACACCCCTATGTTCACCCCTTTCATAGGAATATGATAAATTTTGTACCAAGTATGCCTTGTGAAGTATCACATGAAAAGTTACAATCTGCTGAACATTATTGTCTGAGTAAAACATGTATATCAGCATTGTATATTAATTTATAAATTCTACTATATGATTGTTACTGTAATATGCTATAATTCTGGATAATACCCATAAAACCAGTTTTTCAGAAACAAAGACACACTGGCCCCAGCCAGGTGTTAAAGCAGCCATTCACCAGCAGGCGGGAAGGTGTAAACAAGAAATGTACATTTCATCACAGGGATGGTTCATACCTCACGTCAGCAACAGATTGCATGTTGCCTGCATGGCAGCTTGGGGTAATCCTCAAAGAGGAGAGAGTGGTATAAAAATGTGAGACAATGCCCTCCACTTCACCTTTTCTCCTCCCATCCCTTTGCTGATAACATAAATGAATACCTGGAGGACACTGAACTAAGGGGGAGGCATCCAAGGCTGCAAAGAGACCCAGCCTATGAAATTTACTACAGCTTATTGTCAGAAAAACCTTTTGCTTTTAAGCTTTTAAGTTCACTTAACCTGTTAAGTTGGGTATTAATTTGCCTTTTTTTTTTCTTTTCTTTTCTATCCTGACTTTTATGCACAATAAATTTATCTTCTTGTTTTATCTAAACCTGTGTGTTTGGATTTAAGTGTTTGAGAACCATCACTTGGGATATCAAGATTTGTCCATATCATTTTCCTTAGATGAAATGACAGACTTTCTATGAGCTTGTATTGTTCAGGAGAGTACTGAGAAATACAAAATGCACACTTCTGGGGGAAAGTCTGGGAGTGGGAATCTGCAGTTGTTCTTCTGCAGTGCAATTCACGAGTGGCTAGCTAGTAGCACTCAATGCTGTGTAGCTGGGAGCAAGTTACACTCTGAAGGCTGTGTGTTAATGGGCCAAGAGTAGCTGTTCACTAGTAAAGCAGTGTAAAAAGCGCCTCAGATTGGAGAACTGAGGAGACACAGCTATTCCAGATTGTACCCTGGGGAATGTCAAACTCATTTATATGGAATACAATAATATCCAGATTTGTTATAGTAAATCTTTCAAAAACTTTTTTCTTTAATAATATAAAACCTCATACTTCATTATTTAAGCCAACTTCTAACTATTGGAGGTTAAGAGAGGACTTCTTCATGAGAGCAGATTATCACACATCTGCCTATTCTGGGGAATTTTGTACTTTCCTTACAGGCATCGGGAGCTTGCCACTTTAAGAGAATGTGTTTTTAAGTATGGGAAGTTTGAAGAGTGTGCAGCATTGTGTTGTTAGGACCATTCTGGACAAAAAACGATCTGACATTGAAAGCTAAATTTCTCAAAATATCCATTTTAAAATTAATTTTAAACACACAATTAATTTGTAAATTTTCAGAAAATTGCTAACTAGTGTAAGTCTTGAAAGGATACACTGTCTTCTTCATACATAATAAGGAGGCTGTATAGCTGCTTTAAACACAAAACACAACCTTAACTATGGAGTCAAATACAAATGGAAGTGATATGCATGAGACATATTATTCAGCCATGTGATAAACATACTCCTTTAACCATCTCACCTATGCTTTATCCACTAATACATCTCTTTGGGATTTAATGTTTCATTCCAAATCTGTGAGTGGCTTTAAACAGCCACCATATTTTATTCACACCATCCTACCACAAAAACATTTCTCTCTCTTCCCCAAATGTGATCTCTTAGGCCTGGTCTACACTAGGCGTTTATGTCGAAGTTAGCGCCGTTACATCGAATTAACCCTGCACCCGTCCACACCGCGAAGCTATTTAGTTCGACATAGAGGTCTCTTTAATTCGACTTCTGTACTCCTCCCCGACGAGGGGAGTAGCGCTAAATTCGACATGGCCATGTCGAATTAGGCTAGGTGTGGATGGAAATCGACGCTAATAGCTCCGGGAGCTATCCCACAGTGCACCACTCTGTTGACGCTCTGGACAGCAGTACGAGCTCGGATGCTCTGACCAGCCACACAGGAAAAGCCCCGGGAAAATTTGAATTTGAATTCC
The DNA here is from genome assembly GCF_027887155.1 of Malaclemys terrapin pileata. Lineage (NCBI taxonomy): Eukaryota > Metazoa > Chordata > Testudines > Emydidae > Malaclemys > Malaclemys terrapin. Next base: position 48,815,628 of record NC_071508.1, on the reverse strand, counting down.
TTTTCCTGTCTGGCCAGTTTGAATCTCATTTCCTGTCTGGACATCGTGGCGAGCTCAGCAGCACTGGCAACGATGCAGAGCTCTCCAGCAGTGATGGCCGTGCAATCTCAGAATAGAAAGAGGGCCCCAGCATGGACTGATCGGGAAGTCTTGGATCTCATCGCTGTGTGGGGCGATGAGTCCGTGCTTTCCAAGCTGCGCTCCAAGAAACGGAATGCAAAGATCTATGAGAAGATCTCAAAAGACATGTCAGAGAGAGGATACAGCCGGGATGCAACGCAGTGCCGCATGAAAATCAAGGAGCTGAGACAAGGCTACCAGAAGACCAAAGAGGCAAACGGACGCTCTGGATCCCATCCCCAGACATCCCGTTTCTACGAGGCACTGCATTCCATCCTAGGTGCGGCCGCCACCACTACCCCACCACTGACCGTGGACTCTGAGGATGGGATATTGTCCACGGCCGGTTCCTCGGACATGTTAGGGGACGGGGAAGATGAGGAAGGAGATGAGGAGGACGAGGCAGTCGGCAGCGCTCACAACGCTGATTTCCCCGACAGCCAGGATCTCTTCATCACCCTTACAGAGATCCCCTACCAACCGTCCCCAGCCATTACCCCGGACACAGAATCTGGGGAAGGATCAGCCAGTAAGTGTTGTAAACATCTAAACATTTATTTTTAACAGAACAGGAATATTAACAATTAAAAAAATGGGTTGCTCATGATTACTTTGCCCTAGGCGCTTAACGGTTCAGTCATGGGCAGTGCAACTATTGAAAAAAAATCTAGCAATGTCCGGTTTTGCATGATTGTCCTGCCCAAGCCGCTCTACTGTTTAGTCCCTGCTACTGCAGCTAGAGTAAAATGCGGTCTATATGTCCGGGGATAGAGCAGAAATCCTCCTGGGACATCTCGATGAAGCTCTCCTGGAGGTAATTGGAAAGCCGTTGCATCAGGTTCCTGGGGAGAGCGGCCTTATTGGGTCCTCCGTAGTACGACACGTTGCCGCGCCACAAGACAATCAAGTATTCGGGAATCATTGCTCTGCACAGCAGGGCGGCATACGGCCCTGGTCTTTGGAGGCTTTCCCGGAGCATTCTCTCTTTCTCGCTGTCAGAGATCCTCATCGGGGTGATGTCACTCATGGTGACCTGCTTTGAATTAGGTAGGGGAATGTTAGTGTTGGGACTGCTTGCCCGTTCCTTTACAGAACTGTAACCGCTGGTTTGCAGCGACGCGGTAGAGGCGGAAGAGGGGCAGCCTACAGGGATCGTTCCCGGGGACAGCCGCGAGGGGGTGGGACAGGGGCAGAGTTCCTGCTTGCCGGATTGCTGGCAGCAGGGACTGACATTGCTTTCAATGTGAAATGAGGCCAGTGCTAATATTAAAGTTTTAAGCTGCCACAAGTCTACGGCTTACCATGTCTGCCTGCAACAGAAATTCCGTTGTGCTACCCCGCTTCTCAAATGTGCTGTGCAAGACCCCAGGCACTGAATGCGAAGGCCGAGAATTCGACCTTGTGCTGAGTGCGCATGTGATAGGTGCTGTGCATGGTCTTGTTCACAGAGAAAGACTATGTTCTTTGTTCACAACTACATTTATCTTTCTGAGGAATTCACTCCCTTTTTCCCATTCCCACAGCCACATCTGCGACTGTCTTACAACCTAGCCTGGCATCACACTCCCAGAGGCTAGCGCAGATTAGGCGTAGGAAGAAGAGGACACGGGAGGACATGTTCTCGGAGCTTATGGCCTGCTCCCGAGCCCAGGCAGCACAGCAGACCCAGTGGCGGGAGAACTTGTCCCAAATGCACCAAGCAAACATGGATCGGGAGGAGAGGTGGCGGCAGGAAGACCAGCAGGCGACTCAAACGCTGCTTGGACTACTGAGGGAGCAAACGGACACGCTCCGGCGCCTTGTGGATGTTCTGCAGGAACGGAGGCAGGAGGACAGAGCCCCGCTGCAGTCTATCTCTAACCGCCCTCCCCCGCCACCAAGTCCCATACCCACCTCACCCAAAGTCCAAAGAAGGAGGGGCGGCAGAGTCGGTGCTAACTCTCACTCCACCCCTGCAGAGAGCACTAGTAACAGAAGGCTCTCATTCCCCAAAATTTGACAAGTTCTTTCCTTCCCGCCTGACACAAGCCCCCGTCCAAGTTTCACCTCCCAGTTCCATGTGTAGTTGATAATAAAAAATACGTTTCTGTTAACTACTGTTTCCATCATGTTCTTTTGGAGGAGGAGGGGAAAGGGGGTTGGTAATTGGACAGGACAATCACCTTTGGCAGGGTACATAGGCGGGGGCAGGTACAGCAGCAGGGCACATACACAGTGCAGTGACTAGTTACCCTGGTCAGTCTGGGAGGTGGTTTTCATGTTATGTGGTGGGGGGTGGGTTGCTCTGTGACTTTGTGGCGGGGGAGGGCAGTTACAGATCTTAAGCGGCGGTCCTTATGCAGGATCACAGAGCCACGCAGCAGGAGATCTGTAACCGTCCTCCCCCTGCCACAAAGTCACATAGCCCCCCCATACACACAGTCCCGATCAGGAGGGGTGACAGGCTCCGTTGAAACAAGCAGCCCACCACAGCGGAGCCTGTCAATCCTTGAGTTTAGAAGCTTCATTTGCGTCACTACACTACACCCCCTCCCCACCACAGTCTGCGTCCCAGTTTTAAAAAATTCCCACGAAAACAGTAGTAAAGGAGACGGTGTTCATTAACAAAGTAGAACAGATTTTATTTCGAAACGTGTGTTGGAAGGGGGTATGTAACTGGAGAGGATAGTCAACATTAACTGGGTAAAGAAACGGGGGCAGGTTCAGCTTCTCTGTACACAATCTTAAAAGTCACAGGTTACCCTGCTCACTCAGGAACCTAGCTTTCAAAGCCTCCCGGATGCACAGCGCGTCCCGCTGGTCTCTTCTAATCGCCCGGCTGTCTGGCTGGGCGTAATCAGAAGCCAGGCTATTTGCCTCAACCTCCCACCCCGCCATAAAGGTCTCCCCCTTGCTCTCACAGAGATTGTGGAGCACACAGCAAGCTGCTATAACAATGGGGATATTGGTTTCGCTGAGATCACAGCGAGTCAGTAAGCTTCTCCATCTCCCCTTGAGACGGCCAAAAGCACACTCCACCACCATTCTGCACTTGCTCAGCCAGTAGTTGAAGAGTTCTTTTTCACTGTCCAGGGCGCCAGTATAGGGCTTCATGAGCCAGGGCATTAGCGGGTAGGCTGGGTCCCCGAGGATGACTATAGGCATCTCCACATCCCCAACAGTTATTTTGTGGTCTGTGAAGTAAATACCTTGCTGCAGCCGTCTAAACAGACCAGAGTTCCTGAAAACACAAGCGTCATGAACCTTGCCCGGCCATCCGACGTAGACGTTGGTAAAACGTCCCCTGTGGTCCACCAGTGCTTGCAGCACCATGGAAAAGTAGCCCTTTCTGTTAATGTACTGGCTGGCCTGGTGGTCCGGTGCCAGGATAGGGATGTGAGTTCCATCTATGGCCCCACCGCATTTGGGAATCCCATCGCTGCGAAGCCATCTATGATCGCCTCCACGTTTCCCAGGGTCACTATCTTTGGCAGCAGTACATCAACGATTGCCTTGGCTACTTGCATCACAACAACCCCCACGGTAGATCTGCCCACCCCAAACTGGTTCGCGACTGACCGGTAGCTGTCTGGCGTTGCAAGCTTCCAGAGGGCTATGGCCACTCGCTTCTGGACAGTCAGGGCTGCTCGCATCCGGGTGTCATTGCGCTTGAGGGCAGGGGACAGCAACTCACAAAGTTCCAGGAAAGTTCCCTTCCGCATGCAAAAGTTTCGCAGCCACTGGGATTCATCCCAGACCTGCAGCACTATGCGGTCCCACCACTCAGTGCTTGTTTCCCGTGCCCAGAATCGCCGTTCCACGGCATCAACATGACCCATTGCCACCGTGATGTCCTCGGCGCTGGGTCCCGTGCTTTCTGAGAGGTCTGTGCTACTCTCAGACTTCAGGCCCTCAGCGCGGTGCCGTAGCCTCCTCGCCTGACTTATCTGCATCTGCCTCAGGGAAAGGTGTATGATAAGCTGCGAGGCGTTAAGAGCGGCCACAACTGCAGCGATGGTCGCAGCGTGCTCCATGCTCACAGTGCTGTGGCGTCCGCGCTGTCACTGACTAGAAAAGTGCGCGAACTGATTTCCCGCCGGCGCTTTCAGGGAGGGAGGGCAGGAGTGATGGACGGATGACCACAGTTACCCAAAAGCACCCTGGACACATTTTTTTTACCCAGAAGGCTTTTGCGGCTCCACCCAGAATTCCAATGGGCAGCGGGGACTGCGGGATAGCTGCCCACAGTGCACCGCTTCCAATGTCGACGCTTTCCCCGTTAGTGTGGACTCACAAAGTCGAATTACTGTCCTTAGTGTGGACACACACGTTCGACTTTGCAATATCGATTCCAAAAATTCGATTTAAGTAAAATCGAACTACTCTCGTAGTGTAGACATACCCTTAGACTCAAAACTATCTTAAGTCCCAAGACTGACAAACTGACTCCTGAACCACTGAGAATTTTCAAGTCCTTTATATGGCATAGTGCAGTCGTTCTCAACCTTTCCAGCCTACTGTACCCCTTTCAGAAGTCTGATATGTCTTGTGTACCCCACGTTTCACCTCACTGAAAAACTACTTGCTTACAAAATCAGACCTAAAAATACAAGTGTCACAGCACACTATTACTGAAAAATTGCTTACTTTCTCATGTTGTCTGTATGAAATTTTAGTTTGTACTGACTTCACTTGTGCTTTTTTATGTAGCCTGTTGTAAAATTAAGCAAATATCTAGATGAGTTGATGTACCCCTTGGAAGATCTCTGAGTTGATTACCATTGGCCTAGTGGATAGGGGGAAGCTGTAGTTGTGATTTTAGTAAGGCTTCTGACACACGCACACATGACATTCTCTTAAGCCAATTACAGAAATGTGGTCTAGATGAAATTACTACAGGTGGGTGCATAACTGGTTGAAAGACCACACTCAAAGAGTAGTTATCAATGGTTTCCCGTCAAACCGGGAGGATGTATTTAGTGGGGTCCCACAGGGATCTGTCCTGGGTCCAGCACTATTCAATATTTTCATTAATGACTTGGATAACGGAGAGCATACTTATAAAATTTGTCGATGACACCAAGCTCAGAGGGGCTGCAAACATTTTGGAAGACAGGATTAGAATGCAAACTTGACAAATTGGAGAACTGGTTTTAAATCAACAAGATGAAATTCAGAGATAAGAGCAAATTTCTACACTTAGGAAGGAGAAATCAAATGCACAACTACAAAATGGGATAGGAAGAGGCAGGGTGGGAGTGGGAGCCTGGGGGAAGGGGGTGGGGCTGGGGGCAGAGCGGGGGTTAAGCATCCCCGGGGCCCGGAAGAAGCTGGCGCCCGTGAACACTGTGACATCAGAGACAAATCAGCCACTCCTCACTCTCTCCCCTCCAGTTAATTTACATATTTGGGGAGAGTCACTATTGCCCTGGATGTCATAGCAATTGATGCCTTTGATAACTCATTTAACTGATACTGTCAGATAGCATGATTACAAAGAAGGATCACAGGAGGAAATGTAATGAAAGTATGATAGATATTGCAACTGCTTGCAATCTCGTTGGGGATCATATTGTATTAAGTGCATGAATGGTGTATGAATGTTGGGGCGGGGCGGGGCGGGTGGGGGAGAGGGAAGAAAAGGGATTCCACAGTTCCGCCAGGAGCTAAGAACAGTGGGGGGTGATTCAGATTAATACTCAGGTTGTAAAGCCCCACAAAGAGGTACCAGCCCCTGGGGATGCTTGCATATATGGGATTTTTCCAGAGACCAACAGACAAAGAAAGGGCTTTTGGTCATAAAAAGGGTGCATTTAAGCCTGCTCAGGGCCTTCTTTCTCATCGAGCAAACAGAGGGGACCTCCTGTACAAGGTCCCACACACAGAAAGGTTGGAAAGACTTTGGCCTACAAGGCCCCCATAAGATTGATGGGTGACCTCTGGTAAGCTTTTGCATGCCTGTAGGTTCTTTTGTGGTTTTTATATTTTCTTCTCTGTAATGAACATAAGAACATAAGAGTGGCCATATTGGGTCAGACCAAAGGTCCATCTAGCCCAGCATCCTGTCTTCCAACAGTGGCCAATGCCAGGTGCCTCAGGGAGAATGAACACAACAGGTAATCATCAAGTGATCCATACTTCAGTGTAAATGTTGCTGAGGCCTTTGAGAAAACGCTTGGTGATTGGATGCACAAAAATGGATAAGTCGTCCACCTTGTGGTGGAATGCTGTGATAGCTGAGAGGTACACCCTGACTGAGCTCATGGAGAGGCCCAATTTCTTAAGTTCCAGCAAGTAGTCCAGTATCAGAGGTAACAAGGAAGAGATTGCTGTGATCGGTTTATTTTGGCACCAGGTATTGTATCGTCTCTATTTGTATAACTATATGTGACAGGTGGTTGTTCTACGACTATTTAATAAAATGTTTTGTACTTCCTCTGAGCATGTCATTTCTGGTGCCTTAAGATAGAGTCTTTCTAAGTCTGAGTGAAGGATATGGCCTGCGTCCTGAGAAAGGAGACGAGGTAGAAGAGGAAGAGTGCATGGTTGGCACACCACCATTCTGAGACAGTAAGGGAACCACATTTGTCGAGGCCACATGGGGGCTATCAGGATGACTTTGGACTTGTCCAATCTGATCTTGTGATTCTGAAAGATGTAGGGGGTCTCGGGCCCTCAACCAAAGTCTCAAAATTGCTGCCTTGAGGTTGGTTGTTGAGATGTAGCAGGCTGAGGTGGAGGCTATCTCCTCCTCGTGGATCTCTGTTTCTGCCCTTGTTGTTCATATTGTCTGTGTGGTTGCATGTAGTGAATGGACCGGAAACTCTGTGAGGCATAATATCTGCCCTGCCTTTTCTTGATCTTAGGTGTATAAATGCCCAGGGACTTCCACGTTGCCCTTGAGTCCTTGAGTGTGTGGAGGGACTCATCTGTTTTGGCTGCAAAGAGTTTAGGCCCTTCGAATGGAAGATCTTCAACTGTTGATTGCACCTCTCAGGGGAACCCAGAGAGATGCAACGAAGATGCCCTTCTCATCACTACCACAATGGTTGCAGACCTTGCCGCTGTGTCTGCGGAGTCCAGGGCATCCTGCAATGCTGTCCTGGCTATAAGGTGTCCTTCCAAGATAATGGACATGAACTGCTCTCTTTTCTCCTCAGGAATAAAAAAATCAATAAAGTCTGATAGCTTTGAATAATTAGTATGGTCATGTTTGGCAACTAATGCCTCGAAATTGGTGATCCTAACATGTAGAGTCGCCAAGAAATAGGCCTTACAGCCAAAGAGGTCAAGCCTCTTCCAATCTCTATTATAAGGCGTGTTTTTGCGGTGTTGTTGTCTGCCCCATTCATTAACTGCATCCACCACCAAGGAATTCGGTGTGGGGTGCGAGAAGAGGAACCCCATTCCCTTTGCCAGCACATAATATTTTTTGTCAGACCTCTTGCACATGGGTGGGATTGTTGCTGAGGTCTGCCAAATTGACTTAACTGATTCCATAATCGGGTCATTTGTGGGTAGAGCGATTCTGAAACACGTTGATGTCTGTAAGCTGTCTAGGAATTTATATTGCGCTTCCTGGACTTCTTCCAGTAAAACGTCCAATGAGCTCGCAACTCTCGTCAAGGTCTTGAAATTGTTTGCAATCATCTCCCGTATTGGAAGGTGGGGCATGATAGTGTCGTTGGGGGAAGATGATGAAAAGTGGGCTGCTTGTGCCATCTCCTGCTCAGAGATCTCATCCTCCTCTTCAGCCACCTTTTCTGGAAGCTCAGCTGTTCCCAGTACCAAAGGTGAGGGTGAATGACATGCGTTCAACCTGGGTGGGCTGGGAGATTTGTGGTATTGTGGGGGGTATGCTGCCCATCAGCTCCAATAAGTCCATTGTAGTGGAAAAGGCATCAGTAGTATCTATTGGTGCCCATACCAGTGTCAATCTTTGGGTTCAGTATAATATCCCCTTTGTGGCAGTTGATCTGGGCTGGTGGGCGTGCAGATGGGAGAAGAATGGTGTGAAGATTATATTTCCCCTTCGTCCTCATCCTCATCACTCGAGAACGGGGGAGCAGATCGAGGTAGAGTGGTGAGGTGGCCTGGTACCAAACATGCCTGAGTGACATCGGCGCTGAGAATAGGAGATTCTGGCATCAAGGTGATCATTAGGTCCTTCTGGTGCAGGAATTGCTGTGGTGCCGGTAGCATCAGTGCCTTTGAAGGTGTAGCAGTCAGTACCGACTGTTGCAGCATGATTGACGGTGTTGATGCGTGCACCGATTGCATTATACCAACAGAAGGTTGCGCCATGGTCTGCAGTGGTGCCGAGCCGCTCAGCGTCAGGTGTCTAATCAGCTCCGTCGGTGCCAAAGCATGGGGTTTCGGTCTTCCCTTACTGCCCATTTCAGAACAAGCCTGCTTGGAGTCTTTTGCTCTTTTGGTACCCACGGTACCAGAGGGTCCCACTACTTCAGCCATGAAGAAGGCCAGTGCACTTGGTACCAATCGGGTCTGCTAGTTTGGGGAACACCATTTTTTGGCAGATTCCCGAGCCGGGGAAGTTCTGGCCCACTTTTTGCCACCTTCTTAGTGGGATGATCTTTAGTCTGAGCCATGGAGGAAGGATTGCTGACAGGTGGGGTCTGTGCTTCAGGCTCAGTTGCCGGCTGGAGAGACTTCTCCGTGAGGCGGACTTGAAAATTGTAGGTCTCTCGCTTTCCTGATCCAGGTTTTTAGGTTGTGGCACTGTGAGCATTTCTGAGGTATGTGTGTCTCGCCGAGGCAGTGAACACACTGCGAGTGCCTGTCAGACACAGGTACTGAAAGTCTGCAGGTGAGTCAGCGTTTAAAACCCAGGGAACCGGGGATGCCCCTCAGAGGAGTGTTTCCCCCTGTAAGGGGAAAAAACTAATACAGGTCTGTCTCATCTTATACTGGGGTTACGTTCCACAGTCAGCGCGTAAAGTGAAAACCAAGTATAGTCAAAATTACATTGAGTTCAATGGCGGGCGGAATCGCCCACACTACAGGTACAGTATTAAAATGGTTATTTTTCTCTTTTTTTTGTTTTTTGTTTTGTTTTTGCCGACCGCGTAAAACTGAAATCGCACATGTTAAATGTGCGTAAGATGCGACAGACCTGTAGTCTACTCTAACAGTTAACAATGGAAACCTAAACTTCTGGTCTGAAGAAAAAACAATTTTTTTGAGAGAGAAAATAAATTTAATGGGGAAGAAGAGGAGAAAATAATTAACTATAAAGAGCAAGAATTAAATCTAACTAGTGAAAACTATGGTAATAAGACTAGGCACAGAGGTGCTGCTAGATGCTCCGACTCAAGCCAAAGGCAGTAGAAAAGGAACTGAGAGGGAGTTGGTCGCACAGCGCCAGATAACCACCTGAGGCGGCGCGAGACGGGGACCGTGCATGTGCGACCCAAACAGGCACTGCTACTATAAATCTCTGATTACACGCACAGGGGCACATGAACACCTAAAGTGAAGCACCCCTAGGGACACTCCTCGAAGAAGAACCTCGAGGTACGCTCCTTCCACAAAGCCAGAAGGGATTAAGGCAACTTTTCTCTGTGTTTTAACCAGAACACTACTTTGTTTGTTTTTTAATTATGAATGAACCACCCCACTGGAAGAGCATCTAAATCAGGGACCATTTGTATGGTCCACTATTGATCAGATTAGTCTGCCTATAAACACAGTTCCCTCTCCTGACACATAAATAGCAACAAGGAATATCTTGAAGGACATAAAACAGTTAATTTAAAATGGAAGTAAATACTCACCTAAGGATAAATTAATGAACCCCTGGACTAAAGCTTTCAGAATGTAAAAGAATTCCCAAAACAGTGAGAGAGATAACACCAGACATTCCAATCCATTCAGCTAAAGAGAAGAAAAACAAGTACATTAAAATCCATTTAATTTACTGTAGGTGACACACTATATTTTAATTCATGATTAGACATGCCTACTTAAAATAATTACTTTAAGTTTGCTTTTGGGGGAACTTTTTAAATGTGTTATTTGTACTATCGTTGGAGAAAAATATTAAAATAAGTTTTGGCAATATAATTAAAAAGAGAAACATCATTCCTTTAAATTCTTCCTTTTCTTGTTATTGGTTCCTACACTGATAGGTTCCTAAATCAAGTATTTCTCTTGCATTTTTTTAACTATGCTAAAACTACCTAGGCTAGTTTGTTTGGTTTCTTGCTTCAGCACCAGCCTTAAAAGTGATATCATCATAGGTCTGGAAATAAATAATATATATTTAGTTGAAACAACTAAGCTATTAAGGGACATATTACATTTTGATTTCCCACTAGAATAACAAAATTTTCTCTCCCCCCTCTAATTTTTCAGCAGCAGAGTACTGATTTGAAAAGAAGAAAATAAACTGTAACTCTATAACCAGTATTTTCAAAAAATGTATGTAATCTCTTTGATTTAAATTTTTAGGCAACTCTAACACTCAAATCAGTCAAGCTACGCTCAGATCAAGACAGAGCACATCTGACCCTCTGGGAACTTTCCCTCTCTTATAGAAAGTTACATGGCTGCCTACCAGTGGCATTATCCACATACTTATTGAAATCCAGGAGGACAATAAGTTCCAAGGACTTCAGCAGAAGTATTGACATCAGTTCAGAGAACTCAGAGGTAAAATCCCACAAATAACTCTTGTGGTCTATACACTAGAAGAAATAAAAATGATCCTACTGCAGACTCACAAGAGACAGCTACACACTTGAATAGATAGAGATTGGCCACTTTTTGTATTATAATCAGGCTAAAAAAAGTAAACCTTTCACTAATTCCTCCTGTCTGTGGGCTTATCTTCAGTGCAGTGTTAGTTCAAGATATATTGCTCCTGACCTGACTTGCTTGCACACACACAAAAATCTCTAGCTCAAGTTAAGTGGTGCTTTAAACTCATGCTAGGTGATCTGTCAAGGAGTGGGAGGTGAAGCTTGAGTGCTGATGAAGCTTCAGCTAATAATGCAGCAGGGACTCAGCTTCTGTGCTGCTAATCCAGTCTGTGCTATTCAAGTGTTGGTTTTTAGCATGACTGCTCTCATTAAGCTAGGATAACTAAAGAACACGAATTCTGTTTCATGAAAAATTTCAGCATTTGGTTTGTTCTGCCTTCAGACAAAACAGAGACCTTACAAAAAAAATTCACAAAGAGAGAGAGAGAACCCCCTAGAACAGCTAATAGCCCAGTAGTTAGGGCATTGAGCAGGGAAATAGGAAACCCAGGTTCAATTCTCTCCTCTGCCTGATTTAGAGCAGGGACATGAACCCTGCCACTACCACCTTCTAGGTAAGACTATTGACTGTGTGTGTTCTCTTGCTCGCTCTCTTCCCGATGCCAAGCCCCTCCTTCCCCAACTAGAAATTCCAACCTGGGCCTCAGAAACCTTCCTGGTGAAAATGTAATCTAAACTGATGTGTTTCTGCAACATATTTTGGTTTTGATGAATCAGCACTTTCCAATGGAAAAAACATTTAGTTGAAAAGTCCTGACCAGCTCTAGTTCACTCAAGGATAGATAACTCGAGTTAACACTGTAGTAAAGATAAAACCTGAGACTCATAGATTACCATATAGCTGCCAGAGTCTGCCATAACAAAAATGGTCTACAACTTTGTTCAAACGGGTTTTAGCAATACATACCAAATCCAGAGAACATTTCATATCATCGTGGACAGTTTTGGCTTTGTTCACAATGCATCAGGCATTACCCTCCCAAAATCTCAGGCACAAGAAATATGTACCCATTCCTATGGAGCTTCCCAAGAATGAATTAGGACCAAGCAGAATTGATGAAGGACCCTAAGCTAAACAACTTCTGCCATTTAAGTTTCATCTTATAGATAATTGCCAAGCCTGGCGGCTCAGCTCTCTCACTCACCCAATTCACACAAAGATTTAAAAACAAAAACAGCAAGGGAAGTTCTCACTATAACCTTCCCCAAAACACATAAACCGGGCATACACAAAAAAATATACAGACCTATCAGAGTAAAGGGACCTGTCATTATCTCCCTACGACATCTTTATTTTTAAAAAGTATACAAAAAAGAATTTAATTTTCATCACAGTACTCACATATAGCAACAAAATAAAATTTAAACACAAAAAAAAACAAAAAAATCAGATACTCTGAAAATCTTATGACTGCCAGATTCCTGTTTAGGTACAAACACCCCTTCCCTTTCAGTTAAAAGAGAAGGTTTCTCACCCTGTGCAGTAACTGAGGTTCTTCAAGATGGCTTTCCCTGTGGGTGCTCCACTTTAGGTGAATCTTTATCCCTGCACCTGCGATCGGAGAATTTCTGTCACAGTGCCTGCTGGGTCAAACATGTACTGTCCCCATCCCAGGCCACCTCTGGGGGATACATAGCACTGTGTGACCAACACGCTCCCCCCCCCCCCCGGTTCCTTCTCTACTGCAGAGTCTTTAGTGTGAAACCTCCAAAGTAGAGGGGAGGTGGGAGGGTAGTGGAGCACTCAAAGGTACAACCATCTCGAAGAACTTCAGTTACTACACAGGGTGAGTAACCTTCTCTTCTTCTTCAAGAAGTGACCCTGTGGGTGCTCCACTTTAGGTGATTGTAGAGCAGTGCCCCTCAGTGGAAGGAAGGGGCTTTGGAGTTGCAGTCATGATGGATGATAAAACCATAAGTTCAAATAGAGCGTCTGATGACGAGTCCTGCTCCCTGACATAATGCTGTGAACATATGGGCTGACGGCCAGGTTGCTGCTTTGCAGATTTCCATAAAGGGCACATTGTTGAGGAAGCTATCGATGTAGAGTGTGCTCTGGTGGAGTGTGTGTGGGTCCCTGATGGGGTGATAGTTGCTGATGGCGATAGCAAAGGTCAGTGCAGCCAGAGATCCACTTCAACAGTCTTTGTTTGGATATGGCATCTCCCTTAGATTATTCTGTGATGGAAAGAAATAACTTGGTGACTTTCTCAGTCCTGTCAAAGTAAAATGCTAGCACCCTTCAGATGTCCAGGGTGTGAAACATCAGTTCTTGTTTGTTCCCATGAGGTTTTGGGAAGAGCCATGGGAGATAGATGAGTTGATTCAAATGGAACGAGGAAACTATTTTAGGTAAGAATTTTGGATGATGTCTTAGAGTAACTTTGTTTTTGAAAAATATTGTGTATGGGCATGTGTCATGAGGGCCTCAAGTTCTCCTACTCATCAGGCGGATGTAAGAGTGACAAGAAATGTCACCTTCCTTGAGAGGTGAACACATCACTAAGGGTTCAAACAGGGGCCCAGTAAGGCATTGCAGTGCCAGATTAAAGTTTTATGACAGAGCAGGGGCTTGTATTTCAGGGTAAAAATTACAAAGACCCTTGAGAAAACATTTAATGGTAGGGTGGGTGAAGATCAAGAACTTCTTTGTAGTGGAAAGCTGTGATTGCTGCGAGGTGTACTCTAATCGAGCTCATTGAGAGACCAGATTTCTTAAATTTGTATGTAATCTAATACCATTGGTAAAGGAGAGGTAGTCGTCACAGTTTGTCCATTCTGGCGTCATGTGTGGAATCTCTTCCATTTGTGCAGATAGGTATTTCGTGTAGTAGACCTTCTGCTATTTAAGAGAATGTCCCTTACCTCCTCTGAACGGGTCATTTCACTGCCTCGGAACCATGGAGTAGCCATGCCTTCAGGTGCTGTTTTGCCAAGTTTGAGTGGTGGACCTGACCTGCATCCTGAGACAGGAGATGTGGTGGAAAGGGAAGAGTGTGGGCTGGGCACACAGCCATCTGCAAGAGATAAGGAAACTATCAAGGAGGGGCTATCAAGATGACTCTGGAATTGTCAGTGTGTATGACCCTGGATAGGAGAGGGGTGGGGGGGAAAGGCATACAGTAAAGGTGCATCCCATTTGAGGAGAAAAGCATTGCCTAGAGAACGGGGTCTCAGTTCTGCTCTCAAGCAGAAGAATGAGCACTTGGCATTCTGGATTGTCACAAAGAGATCTACAGTTGAGACCTCTCCAATGTTTGAATATGCTCTGTAGTACCCTGGTGTTTATTTCCCATTCATGACCTTGGGAGAATTTCCTGCTCAGTGCAGCTGCAGTGATGTTTTGGCATCCTGCTAGACTGGAGGCTATGTTGATGATGTGGCAGAGGCACCAATTCCATAATCGCATCGCTTTCTGTGCACAGGGAGTGTGACCATGCTCCCTCTTGTCGGTTTATATAAAACATACAAGCAACGTTGTCCGTCAACACCTTTATGGTCTTGTCCCTGATCATGAGTAGGAAGTGTGAGCATGAATTGTGGACTGCCCATAGATCCAGTAAGTTTATGGGCAATGTTGATTCTGATGGGGACCAGCGACCTTGGACCATGTGGTTGTGCAAGTGTGCCCCCACCCCCAACCTTGCAAAGAAGCATCTGTTGTATCATTAATGGAGGGATCTGTGAAAAGAGAACTCCTGTGCATATGTTGTGTGGTTGAGTCCACCACTGTAGAGAATTTTTGTACGTTGCCTGGCACCATAAGGCACTGGTTTATACTGTGTCTGTGTGGGATGTATACTGTCCTGAGCCAGCCCTACAGGCAATGCGTGTGTAGTCTGGCATGCTTCATGACAAATGTCGTTGATGACATATGGCCTAACAGTGGGAGACAGGTACTAGCCGATATCTATGGGCTGGTTTGTGTTGAAGTGATCAGGTTGACGAGAGTAGTAAATCTGTGAGGGGGCAGAGAGACTGTAGCTTCCAGAAGATCGAGGTGGTCCCCAATGAATTCCAGTCTCTGTACAGGTGTGAACGTTGATTTTTGTTCATTTATTTGTAGACCCAGGTGTGTGAAGAGAGCTATGTTTTTTTGGATAGCTTCTAGGGCCTCTTCTCAAATCAAGGTTTTGACTAAGCAATTGTCCAGATAGAGGACTATTATGACTCCTTGTCTGCGGAGGTGAGCCACCAATACTGCAAGGACTTTCGAGAATACCTGTGGAGCCATAGATAAGCCAAAAGGGAGTACTTCGTATTGATAATGATCTGTGCCCACAACAAATCTAAAAACTTTCTGTGTGAGGGATGTATCATTATGTGGAAATATGTAATCTGGAGGTCAAGGGCTGAGAACCAGTCCCCTAGTTCTAGTGCTGGAATTACCGTTGCTAGCATGACCATCCTGAATCGCTGGGTCTTCACAAATTGTTGAGTCTTCTTAGGTTGAGAATTGGCCTCCATCCTCCTGTTTTCTTCTGAGCTAAAAATAATGGGAGTAGAAGCCCTTCCCTCTGTGTTGTGTTGGTACTGGTTCTATGGTGCCCACGTGAAATGGTGTACCTCGTATCTCAGTAAGTGTTTGTGAGAAGGGTCCCTGAAGAGGGATGGGGAGAGAAGAAGTGTGGGGGGATGGAGGTAAATTGGATTGAACAACCAGTCTCGATAATTTCTAGTACCCATTTGTCTGATGTGATGATTTGCCATGCTGGGTGGAATGGAGTCAGATGGTCTCTGAAAGGATGGATGTTGTCAGATAGTTCCAGCAATAGAGTATCTCTGACGCTCAACCAAACCCTAAAAACTATTGTTTAGGGAGTGGGGGGGGGGCGTTATTGGGATGTTGATGGCTGAGATGGGAGGCATCTCTGTCTCCTGGGTCTCTCCCTCTATTTTTGTGGGTTATATTGCCTCTGTGGTTGAATATAGGGCATGAATCTTATTCTTTGTGCTGAGTAATACTTTCTCTGTTTTTTCCTTAGTTGAGGCATGTAAATGCCCAAGGATTTCAGAGTGGTCCTGGAGTCTTTTGTGTGAAGCAACTCATCCATCTTCATTGCCAACAGCTTCAGGTCCTCAAATGGGAGATCCTCGACAGTGGATTGAGCCAGGAAGCTCATCGCATGACTATGGTGATGGAACATACCGCCGTGTCTGCCGAGTCCAGTGAGGTTTGTAAAGCTATGCAAGCTAGGAGTTGACCCTCAGAGATGACTGCTTTAAATTATTCCTTTTTGTCATCAGGTAGATAATCAATAAAGTCAGACATCTTTGAATAGTTGAAATGGTTGTATTTGGCCATTAGTGCCTTGTAACCTCTGCCGAGTCGCGAACAGGTCCACCTGGGGAGTTCCCCATTCTTGGAAAAGTCTGTGCATCACCTCTGGGTGTAGAGACCACTCGTGCTGAGAGGAGAAGTCTATGCTCAGGCAATCCACCTGCGAGTTCCGGGCGCCCAGTAGGTGGTAGGCCTGAAGGCAAATGTCATGGGCTATACAGAAGTCCCACAGCTTAGGGCTTCCTGGCAGAGGGCAGAGGAGCAGGCCCTGCCTTGCCTGTTGATGTAAAACACTGAGGCAGTGTTGTCCGTGAGAAGAGAAGGTTACTCACCTTGTGCAGTAACTGGGGTTCTTCGAGATGTGTTCCCCTGTGGGTGCTCCACTTTAGGTGTTCGTGCACCCCTGCGCTCGTAGTCGGAGACTTTTAGTAGCTGTGCCGGTTGGGTCGCACATGCACAGTCCCTGCCTCGTGCTGCTGCAGGCAGTTAACTGACGCTGTGCGACCAACCCCCACTCAGTTCCTTCTCCACTGCAGAGACTAATAAGGAAACTCCGAAGTAGAGGGGAGAAGGGAAGGTAGTGGAGCACCCACAGGGACACATATCTCGATGAACCCCAGTTACTGCACAAGGTGAGTAACCTTCTCTTCTTCTGCCTCTTCAAGTGCTGTCCCTGTGGGTGCTTCACTTTAGGTGACTTCAGAGCAGTGCCCTCCGATGGAAGGAGGGACTTCGGAGTTGAAGTCATGACCTCCGATAGTAGAGAGTATCCGAAGGAGGTATCAGATGTTGCCTGTTGCTCTAAGGCATAGTGCTGTCTAAAGATATGGCTGAAGCCCAGGCAGCAATTCTACAAACATCCATGATAGGTACATTGTGCAGGGAAGCAGTGGAGGCTGATACGGCTCTAGTGGGATGTGAGCAAATCCCCATGAGGGATTGGCAGTCGCACTGATGATAGAGTTTTGTGCGATTATGGATCTACATGGAAAGTTCTTGTTTAGAGATGGTGCTCCTTTTGGAGCATTCAGTGATGGATAGAAACAGTCTGGGTGATTTATGGGACGGTTTAGTCCTATCTATGTAAGAAGCCAATGCCCTCCGAACATCAAAATTATGGAATGTGTAATGTGTTGTGTGGGGTTTAGGGGTGTGGTCTGAGGGAGGCTTTATCCTCAAAGAAGACCATGTATGGGGGTTCCGCCATGAAAGTCCACGGTGCTCCCACACGTCTGACAGATGTCATTGCCACAAGAAATGCTACTTTCATAGAATGGTGTAACAGTGATTATGTCATCCTGGGTTCACATGGAGAAGAGGTGATGATTCGAAGGACCAGGTTCAGGTCCCACGGTGTAGCAGGCTCACCTAGTTCACGGTAGGCATTATTGAGTCCTCTGAGGAAACACTGGGTCAGTAGATGGGTAAAGACAGGATGGCAATCCACCTTGGAGTGGAATGTTGTGATGGTAGGTAGATAGACTTTTATTGAACTCATGTATAGGTCTGACCGTTTGAGTTCTAATAGGTAACGTAGTGTAGAGGGTAATGTCTCTGGGATGGAAGTCATCCGTTTTAGTTGGCACCAGGCCTTAACTCGTTTCCCCTTCAGGGTGCATGGGGACAGTTCATTTCTGTTCAACTGTGTAACTATATTTTGTACCTCCTCTGCTCAGGTTCCGTGAGCCATGGAGGAGCCATGCTCTGAGATGGAGTTTCTGTGGATGCAGGACATAGCCTGAGTCCTGGAACAGTGAGTGAGACAAAAGTGAGAGTACGATTCATAGATGCACAGTCATGCTGAGGGGGTAAGGATACCATGGTTTGGCAAGACCACGATAGTAGAATTACTGTGGCCCATCTGGCCTGATCTTGTGGATCACTCCGTTCAAGAGAGGAATAGGAGGGAAGGCATAGAGAAGGGGAGCGTTCCACTCGAGGAGGAATGCATCACCTAATAACTGCATACCGAGACCTGCACCGGAACAAAAACAAGGGTATTTGGTATTTTGTGCAGTTAATAAAACGTCTACTGAGGGGAATCCCCGGTGTTGAAATACATACAGGAGTATTGTGTGTTGCGCTCCCTTCGCGGTCCAGAGAAATTTGTCTGCTGAGGGTATCTACTGTGGTGGTGTGGATATTGTGTCTGTCGCACCATCGTCAGGGTTTTATGGCTTGCACACAGAGGTACTGTGAGTGTGCTCCCCCTTGTCTGTATATATAATATGTACAAGCTAAGGCTTCAAATAGCCTTGTCCTTGATGAGTGGCAGGAATTGGGAGCAAGCGTTGCGGACAGCTTAAAGTTCCAATAGGTTTATATGTCGAAGGGATTCCGCAGGGGACCAGCAGCCCTATAGAGAATGTGGGTGCAGGTGTGCTCCACATCCCAGGAGTGAGGCATTTGTGGTCTGAATGAAGGATGCCCCCGTGGAGAAAGGAATAACAGTGAGGAGAAAACTGCACAACAACAACAAGATAGTGCCAACAGCAATGACACTAACAGCCAGGGAGGTGATATTGGCAGTGAAATCACTGCACCTAATCCGTCGAGGAATCTGGATGAAGCCAAGCAGAAACAACTATGATGTCTCTACACCAATACAAGGATCCTGGGTAACAAAATGGAGAAACTAGATTTATTGGTGCAGGAAGAGAAACCAGATACTATAGGGATAACAGAAACATGATAAAATAGCAGTCATAACTGGAGTACAGGTATTGAAGGGTATGTGCTGTTCAGGAAAGACAGAAATAAAGTTACAGGTTGTGGAGTAACATTGTGTATTAATGACAAGGTAAACTGTAAAGAAATTGGGAGTGATGGAATGGATAGAACGGAATCTGTTTGGATCAAAATCACTTTGGGGAAGAAGATAATAGAGGCGCCACTGGGATAGTTCTTGGGGCTAGCTACAGACCCCCAGGATCCGATTAGGGATATGGATAGAGACTGTTAATTATGAGGAAATAGGGAGAAGAGAACTCTCTTCCAAAATATTCCTGAGATGTTAACTCTATTGTTTCTAGTTTGATCAGCTTGTCTACCTCCTGTCTACCTTTTGTAAGAATGATCTCTAAGGCCTGGTCCCCACTTAGTCCGGACTTCGGACTAAGGTACGCAAATTCAGCTACGTTAATAACGTAGCTGAATTTGAAGTACCTTAGTCCGGACTTACCGCGGTCCAGACGCGGACGGAAGTCTCCCCCCGTCGACGCCGCGTACTCCTCTCGGCGAGCTGGAGTACCGGCGCCGACTGTGAGCACTTCCGGGATCGATCCGGGATCGATTTATCGCGTCTTAACCAGATGCGATAAATCGATCACAGAACATCGATGGCGTGCCGCCGGACCAGCCGGTAAGTGAAGACTAGGCCTGAAAAGGGACTGAGAAGAAGGGTGATAGGAGGCAGGAATTGAAATTGAATGACATAACTATCCCTAATTACTAGAAGGACCCATCAATCTGTGGTGACTGCCATCCAAGCCTCCATGAAATAAGACAAGAACCAAAGAGTCGAGTCAAAAGGTATTGATCCTTGTGGATTAGTACAAGATCCTTGACCATCACATCAAATTTGATGCCTTTGTGTCTGACCCGACTGAGTAGTTAAGGAAGATAGTACTGAAACTTAATTCTTCTGATATCTAGAGCTCTTTCTAGATTGTTCGGAAGGCCTCTGGTGTTGGGAATATGAAAAAGAATAATGAGTGTTCCTATATCTGGAGAATGAAGATTAAGGATGAAACTGTTTCTTACTGAAAGAAGGATTGTATAAACCCAGTGATCTGAGCACGTATTTCAAGTCTTTTAATGAATGCAGAGATTCATCAGTCTTGGCACTGAATAGATTCTGACCATCAAATGGCAAATCTTCAATAGACGCTTGCACTTCTGTTGGTAAAACGTGAGGGAGATAACCATGCTAATCATCATACCTGTAGCCACTGAACAAGCACTGGAATCAGCAGCATCTAACGCAGTTTAAAGAGAGGTTTTAGCAATAAGCTGTCTTTCACAAATAGCTTTAAACTCATACTTGTCACTTTATTCCACTGACATTTCTTCAGTAAACTATTCATGAATAGGCCCCCCAAATGTGTAAAAATAAGCACATAATCTATTGTTTATGTGCAGTAATGAAAAGTGAGGTTTTACCAAAATGATTTTTTCCATAACAGGCAGTCCAGAAACTATATTTTGCAATTACAGTGCCTACCATCTGAGGATCTCAAAATGATTTATAAATATTCAGTATACTATAGAAGACCCTATGAACTAAGTAACTATTATCCTTATCCCACAAATGAGGAAATTGGGACAATTGTGGGCGAAAGCCAGATCTCGAAGCCTAGATTGGAACTCCAGACCAACAGTTCTCAAATATTTTGATAGCATGAACTACTTCTTAATAGAAAGAGCGTTCTTGCAAACCCATCCCATTCACAATTATAAGGTCTACCTCCCCTCTCATTGACAATCTCATAGCATCCCTGTGCCAGCTACAGAAATATCTTGTATGGAAAACTAGTATTATATATCATATATCAGAATTTGGAAGGAGTATGTAATATTTGGGGTGGGAAGCACACGTCTGTGTGATTATTTCACATGTGGTATTCACCAATAGTTAACATGCAACTATACACATCCAGTTCCTCAGTAAGGTGTGCCTGCTCAAGAGACAGGGCTTCTCTACACAGAGCAGCAATGCACACTAGGAGTGGTGTGATTTCTAAAGCACACTAACTTGTTGCACATTAATTGGTCTGTGTAGTCAACCCTGCTAGTGCAGTTTTTAAAAAATCCAACACATTACTGTGCTGTAGAAATCATACCCCTGTAGGGCGCATTACCCCTCCTTGTAGATATGTCCTTAGAGTCAAGTACTTTTGTTCTATTTTTCTGAGTATTTTCACACTTGAATGTATTGATATTAAGAGCATGGGTAAATTTCCTGTGGTTTAGCACGCACATCTGGGAAATGACTATACCTTTCCAAACTGTTAACTCATGTTTGTGGTATAAGGAAATGTTCTCCGGAAAGTGTCTATCTGATATTCTTAATTGTTGATATTTGTAATCTTTCCATTAACAAAAGTATAGCTATTATACACAGGAGCAGGTCTAACCACCTTCCTAGTACAGTGGCTTTGGTTCTGCAGTAACTGCTGTGCACCCATTATTTTTTTACAGAATAGCAACAACTTTTGCACCTGACACAGATGAGGAACACAAAGATTTGGAATAGAGTTGTGTGGACACAAAAACACCCCTTTTTGGTTGAATCATGCCTGCTTCTGCAGAAACTCTGGCCTTGATCCAGATATGATGGATATCCATCACAAATTTCTTTTCTGGTTATGGGAGGAGGACTATTTCTGCCTTGAAATTAAGCTTATTTACATTACACATCTCAAATCCACCTCATGGATTTTACAGAATTATTTCACCCTAAATGATGTTTATAATTCACATAAGATATAAATATGAAAAGAAAAAAAGTTAGTTATGTATATTTGTGCCCAAGTAAATCCTGATAAAAATTAAACGGTTGTTTTAAAACTGGACCTGAACTGTCAATTGTGTCTTCCAGTGTTACTTCCTTGAATCTGTGATTACTTTTAATTTTTACCACTTATTTTTAAAGAAACCAAATAAGGAGAAATAAAAAAAATCCTCATTTTAGCTTAAGAAGAGAAAATTAAAGTTCAAAGCCAACACAACTAGAAAGTGGGAGGTTTTGCCTTTGCTTTATAATGTGACTTTCTGCAAAGAAGGAGACCATTTATTCAAAATCTGGGCTGCTGTTCCTCACTACACTTTTGCAGGCAGCTTCACCCTTATAGTTTGTTAAGCTTCAGGTCCCCAACAGTGGACTTATAAGAAGTCCTCTCTCTCAGCCACACTTAATTCAGAACTCTGAAATATGCCACTAGACTTCCAGACAGGTACTCTCCTTCGCAGAAAATCAATGAACAAAGTTAAACCAAAATCTCCCTTTGTAAGAGGGCCCACCAGTCTGGATTCTGTGCTATAAGTAGTAGCACCCCAGGTATACCTCGGACAGGCTTACTAAGATAACAGAACTAGGGAGTGCCTTGGACCATGGTCCTGAGACCCTTCCTTCAAAGAGCCAAGTCTGCTGACATGTTGACATTACTTGCCATTTCACAGTCAAAGTAATAGACCGAATGCCAGGTTTTTGCATGGCAGATCACCTCCACAGCTGATTTTTTCCACCAACAAAGTAGTGATGACTCTAAAGGAATTAGCCCTTATACCCAGAAAATAAAAAGCACCTCAGACCATGCAGTCTTCCTTAACTTAAGTAACACTGGCACTTCCCTCCCCCATTCTTTGCGACCTGAAAAGCAAAAAGGGGAGCCTGATTAGCATAAATCCACCATGTCAGTGAACTTCATGAACTCTGAATGCTGGCATAAAGCCGAAAGTTAAAGTGATTACTAAAACTACTCTTGGCCTATAGTTAAGTGGAAGTATTTTAGATACAACATGTATGTGCAGGTAGAAGTCTTTTAGCTCTCTAGATGCAAGAAAGTCTCAAGGTTCTACCGCTTCTATAGTCTAGTTGTCTCCATCATGAAATTCCTGTAGATCACAAAAGGAGACACAGCAGATCTCAGACAGACTGAAACCGCATGATCATTCTGGCACCAAAAGAGAACAGACTAGTATGTCTAGAATAGGCCATAAAACTTCACTGTTTCCTTCTTCGCTGGCTGATAAGAGACATTAAACTGGATAAATCTGTAAGAACCAGAAATCAGAGAATGGAAGATCTTGAAGTATCCTTATGAGATACCAGAAAGCAGTCAGTCAGGGCCAGCCTCAGGGGTGGGTGACATGGAGACTGCCCAGGGTGGTCATGAGGGTGCTGTCTGAGTGCTGCAAGCTGGCAGGCTTGGGCTGCAGGAGTGGGGTAAGTGCATGCGAACAGGGCTGCCAACCCGGCAGAAAGGTGCAGGCAGCAGGACTAGCCCCTGGGTCCCCCCTTCCCATAGGCAGAGTGGTCAGGAGTATATGGCTAAGGGAACCCCGGGGCGCAGAAACTCCTCCCTCTGCAGTCCTTCCTGTGGGCAATGGGGGGAAAGGGGAGCCCGAGGAGCTTAGGGGGGCTGGAGTGATGGAGGGAATCCAGGGGCAATAGAGGGGAGCCCACGGGCACCAGGCACACCAAATACAAGTTTGCCCAGAATGCCATTTTTCCTAAGGCTGGCCCTGCAGTCAGTGGTCTTAGGGATCTGCATTCCATTGCTGCTGAAAAAAATAGACCCTGGCCTTTGCCCATCCCAGAGCTGGGGGTGGGAGAGCAAGTCTTGCTTCACTGGCATTCAAAACTCTTCTCTGCCAGTTTGGGTCTATTCCTTTATTCTCTTCCTTGCTAAGACCTCTGTAACCTTGAAGCAATGATGGGTTAGATCAGCAAACCCTATATCTCAGACAAAAGAAAGACAAAAGACAGCTAAGAACTTAATTTTCTCTCTTCCTCATATCACTAAGTCTGTTGGTCCTGTAAAGGTGGAAAAGTCAACAGAAAGGCTGCATAAAAAATAAGGAAAACCAGAATTCAAGGAGAAAAAGTTTAAAGAGCAGGACGATACCACAGCATAGAGTACTTTTCTGTTCAATACCTCATCAGCAGAACCTTGAAACGTTCAGCTTTTAGTGCTTTGTAAAGGTAAGTAAACTTGCAGATTTAAAATGATGATACAGAGGACTGCACTGACCATGAAGTAGCAGGAGATCAGGGAGAGTGTACCCAAAGTGTCCAGAGTACATTCTGTTTCTGAGATCTTTAAAAATCTTGTGATGTAGTTCCTAAGCCATTATATGATGGTGCCTCCTCTCTCATGAGCTTTTTTCTTACTTTATCTGGAATTACACTGGAACCGAGTTCTTCTGTATGGTTTAGTTCTTTTCAACTAAATATGCAGAGCTCATTTTACATCTAATTTGGGCTATTTTCTCTCTTCATGATGATTACACCTTAGGTAGAATGATGGACAGATTATGCCCTGTGGAATTCTGAATTACACTTTGGAGTAAATTCTGGTATAATGCTACTTTCTCAGGATGATAACTGCACTATTGTTTCTCCACTGACAAGGCTGTTAGCTTGCATGTCTCAGGTAGGTCACACCAATTAGGAAAACCACTTCAATTATTGTTTCTCTGTTGCCTTTTCATTAAAGAGATTAACATAGCTTAAGCAGAACTGCATTTGGTTCCAGATTCAGGTTCCAATTAGTGGCTTGATTCCTGCTGTTTTTGGAACCTCTTCGTTATATAAAAATGTATGATCGATTTTTTTTTTTTTTTTTTTTTTTTTGCCAGGGGGGCTAGAAATGGATGATTGATGAGGAGATGTGACCAGAGAACCAACAAAAGAAAGAAAAGTGGTGCTTGTGGAAGTCCAGTGAGACACATAAAGGGAAGGAGATGAACAGAACGATGAGGAAGAAGAGTGCAGAGGGAAGCTGAGGTAGGAGGAGAGAGGTAACAAAAGGAGCTGAGAAGCCCAATGATATAACTTGTGCCTGAAGTTGAGCAGTGAAGGTCACAAGGAGAGGGCAAAAGGTTAGAGATAAAAGGTGAAACTAGTCAAAGTGAAAAGTTACAGCCTAGATGATGTCATAATGCAATTAGGTCTGATCCATTTCCAATAATTAACCACAGACTTCGCTGACACACAGGCTGAGATGGACTGGCATCACACAGGCCAAGCAGGTGATTTTCTATTCCTGAAGTGTCTTACCTCCCAGGGCACAGCTCACAAACACCAGCAGCACAACGAACGGCGGCTTCGTCCATACGATATGGTATTGTCCATAGAACTCGGTCTCCACTGAGAAAAAGCTGCTGTTTATGGCGCTCATCCTGCCTGAGCCCCGTGTCATTCAATTCACCGGGCTCACACCCAGCACCTTCCACCCCGAAGTGGAGAGACGGGGCACCACGGCACTGGCCTAAGTCCTATCTGGGCCTTCTCACTGCAAGGATGGATTCCCCACTTGCCGACTGCAAAGGCTCAGCGCAGGTCCTGGGAGCCCTTCTCCCACCCAGTCCTCAGAAGAAGGTGGCGAGGGGCCGTCCCAGGAGCCGGATCCCTCTGCCGGGCAGCGCCCCGGCTCAACCTTTCCTGTTCCCACAGGGTCCACCAGAGCCCTCTCTCGGTTAGTTTCAGGCCCGGCCTCGCCCTCCCTTTCAGATGCTCAGCGTGGCCGTGTTCATGCTAGGAAGCCGCTGCACCACCACCAGGCGCCACCTCCGCCTGCTGCAACGGTTGAGACCAACTGCCGCTGCTGTCGTTAGGTTTGAAAGTAGTCCGGCGCACGCCGCCCTCCGTCTCTTTCACCAGTCTGCGCGCGCGAACCCGTGGAATTAAAATGCGGCTGTCGAAGCAGCACCTGGCTGTGCGTGTCATCAGCGGCGCAGGCCCCACGCGCCAGGTTCACCTGCTCCCTCTCAGGCTGGGGGCAGGGGCTTCTACCCCGTATCCCAGCCCTGTAGCCGCTGCTCTTCCCCTTTAAGGAGAGAGCAGGGCTGGTGAGAGGAGAGGGGGCCAATATTAACTAGAGCCAGGGCTGGTGCAAGTGTAAGCGGGGGAATGGTCCCGCTATTGTGGGGAACTTTCCTGACTTCTGCACTACCCCGGTGAGGTGGGCTAGCGAAAGGATCTGAGTCCCCGCTCCCACTTCCTTTACCCAGAGGCCTCCCTGCCCTTGAGGGCTCCCCTTCCACTCTCCCGTCTGTCTGAGTCCTCGTAACCCCAACAAGGCTGGGCCCAGGATTCCTGGGGGGGCTCAACCCCCAACCCTGCTGTGGTCACCTAGGGCAGGGGCTAGGGTGTCCCCACTCTGGGGTACTCTCTCTGCACTGGGCACCTCCCTGACCCACTGATTATTCCATACAATTTAAACCAAACACAAGTTATTTAATTAACAATTAATCTAAAGAAAAGAACAAGGAAAAATGGGAAAGGTTAAAGGAAAACACATCACCCCGCTCTGTGGCAGGGAACATCACAAACAGTGTCTCTGGAACGTCAGGGCAAGTCACAGTCTGCTCCTTGTAGGTCCCAGGCTCCTTCTCAGGCCCTGGCCGTGCTGCAGAGACGCTGCGGGTTGGACACTTGCAATGGTGGTGGCCACACACCTCCGGGCTTTGAGTGGTGGGACCCTTCTTCCCAGCGTCAGCCCTCCGTAGGGTTAAGGTCCCCCTCCCGGTCTGGCCTGCAAGGGCCCTTGTCTGGGGGTGTCTTTCTGTGCTTGGCCCTTTGCCCAGGTCCCCCCTTGGCTGGCCCCACTTGCTCACCACACCTGGCTCTGTGGCTGCAGCTCTGCTCCTAGCACAGGATCTGCTCCCCCTGGGCTGCGTCTCTGGCTCTGTGGCTGCAGCTCTGCTCCCAGCACAGGATCTGCTCCCCCTGGGCTGCGTCTCTGGCTCTGTGGCTGCAGCTCTGCTCCCAGCACAGGATCTGCTCCCCCTGGGCTGCGTCTCTGGCTCTGTGGCTGCAGCTCTGCTCCCAGCACAGGATCTGCTCCCCCTGGGCTGCGTCTCTGGCTCTGTGGCTGCAGCTCTGCTCCCAGCACAGGATCTGCTCCCCCTGGGCTGCGTCTCTGGCTCTGTGGCTGCAGCTCTGCTCCCAGCACAGGATCTGCTCCCCCTGGGCTGCGTCTCTGGCCCGGTTCTGCTCTCCAGCTCAGCTTGGGCCCCTGCTCTCTCCTTAGCTCGGCCCCACTCAGTCTGACCAGGCAATTCCAACTCACACAGAGGACAGGACCCACCCTGGCCTCCTGTCATGCTGATTAGCCTGCCCGCCCTGTCAATCAGGCTGACCTGGAGCATTGGCCTCTCGCCATTGTTCCTGGGGACTGTCAGTCTCAGGGTCCTGATTTCCCATCGACCCCTCCCCTTTTAGTGCTGGGAGCTAGCAACCAAAACACCCCCACTGAATGTTAGTAGGGGGGCAACAGTCCCCTTACACAAGGAAGTTTCACCCTTAGGCAAAACTTCCACCTTGCCTCCCCCCAGCCCTGCGGCAGCTCCCCGCCCCCTCCCCACCCTGAGGTGCCCCCCCCGCGGCAGCTCCCCCTCCTGCCCCGGGAGCTGTACGGCAGCTCCTTCCCCCGCCCTGAGGCACCCCCCACGGCCAGGGCTGGCTCTAGGCACCAGCAAAGCAAGCAGGTGCTTGGGGCGGCAAATTTGCAAGGGGCACAAGAATCCAGCATGAGAGCTGAGAACCAACAGGGAGCCCTGGGAGCTGTAGTTCCTTGGTTAGTTCCCTGCCTATAGAGCCAGCCCTGGAGCAGGGAAAGAACTACATTTCCCAGCATTCCCTCGGCCGCAATTAACAGGAAAGGGAGGGGGAAGGAGTGTAGAACTGAAACCTCATGCTGCAGCTTGCTGTAAACGGTAGGGACAGAGCCAGCTCTAGGATTTTTGCTGCCCCCCCACCCCAGCCCTGGCTCCCCCTGCACCACTGTATTGCCCCAGCCCTGGACTCTCCCCCGCCCACACCCCCTGCTGCCCCCAGCTCTGGCCCCCACCTGCACCCCCCTGCTGCCCCAGTCCTGGCCTCTCCCTCCACCCACATCTCCTGCCACCCCAGCCCTGGGCTCTTCTCCCCCCCCCCCACACCCGCACGCCCTGCCGCCTCAGCTCTGGCCCCCACCTGCACCTCCTGCCGCCCCAGCGTGGGCTCTTCCCCAAAGAAAGAATTGGGTTGACTAAATGCACATTGCACCTCTCTATCTGAAGCCTAGCAAGGCAGGTATGTGGATCCCACTAGAATTTAAAATGAAAAGTAAGGAAGGGGAGCTCTACTAGACTGGGCAGCTTTAGATACAGTACCAGGTATGTAGGAGGATTTACACTTCTGAGCCATGGAAGCAGAAATTGACTTTTCTTTTCCAGATTTAGCTAATAGTCAGAAAGGGAATGCAGCACCTGCCTTCCAGATTTGAATGCCCTCAAAATTCCGGAGTGCTCAAGCTCAATTGGGGCAGCTGTTACTTCATTTCCCCCAAATCAAATATACTGATCCACTGTAACTTGCTGTAGGAAAAAGTAGAATAAATTGAGCAAGAAATGCTTCCCAGTGGTTATTAGGACTGGAATTGCTATTTTCAACAGCCATTGCTTTATTATTATTATTATTTTATTTTTAAGTTTTAGTTTTATTTGTTTAAAAGGAAGACAGTGATATTGCATTGGCAAATTCCCCATAGAAACAAAGAATGGAACAAAAGAATAATAAAGGCACCTCAACTTTTCCTCATTTATGTAGGACAGTCTTATATCCATCCAGATAGCCTTCAATCACACAAGCTGAAAATTGTTCCACTTTACTGCAGTTCTGTAACCATATGGGAACCAATCCTGTCTGTGTTCTGTGCACATCCAAAATTCCTGCTGAATGACCGGCCCTGGGAGCGAGTTACCAGTGACCCAGGGCTGGGGCGGCAGGAGGGTGTGGGGCAGGGGCAGCCAAAATTTTTTTTGCTTGGGGCAGCAAAAAACCTTGAGCCGGCCCTGCCCGCGGCAGCTCCCCATCCCCCCCCCCCCCGGCCTCGGGATCCGTGCGGCAGCTCTGACCCAGGGGAACCCCTTGGCTGCCTGTAGGGTGACCAGATCACCAAAGACAAATATCGGGACGCCGGGGGGGGGGGGGGGGGCCAAAAAAAACCTTCCTCCGCAAGCGCTGGAGGGAGGCCCGGGAGACTCAGGGGAAGCGCGGGGCCGGGGTGAGTGACAGTCCGGCCTGGCCCCGAGCAGGCAGGACTCAGTCGGGTGGTAGGGAGAGGAGGGGGGCGGCCCGCGGGGCCAGGCGGTGGCTGTTCTCCCCCCCGGGCAGCGGGACTTGGGAGCAGCCGCTGCTGCAGCTCCCACTGCCGCGGGGGAGGAAGCGGCCATGGCGCTCCGCGGCTGCGGCTCTGGCGCCCCCGAACCCTCCGAGCCGGGGCCTGCTGCGGGAACCCAGCAGTGCGCACGCTGCGCCCAGCCCCTGGCCAGTCGCGTCTGGGCTGCTGCCCAGTTGGTGCAATCCCGCGGCGGCCCCGGAGTGGGGGCAGCAGGCCCCAGCCCCCCCGTCCCGCTCGGGTCCCGCAGGGGAACGAACGGGGCTGGGCTGCCGATGCCTCCGCCCCAGGGCCACCGCGGGATAGCACCAGCTGGGCAGCAGCCCAGACGCGACTGACCAGGGGCTGGGCGCAGCGTGCGCACTGCTGGGTTCCCGCAGCAGGCCCCGGCTCGGGGGGTTCGGGGGCGCCGCAGCCACGGAGCGCCATGGCCGCTTCCTCCCCCGCGGCAGTGGGAGCTGCAGCAGCGGCTGCTCCCGAGTCCCGCTGCCCGGGGGGGAGAACAGCCACCGCCTGGCCCCGCGGGCCGCCCCCCTCCTCTCCCTACCACCCGACTGAGTCCTGCCTGCTCGGGGCCAGGCCGGACTGTCACTCACCCCGGCCCCGCGCTTCCCCTGCGTCTCCCGGGCCTCCCTCCAGCGCTTGCAGAGGGGGGAGGAAGGGTGAGCCCGGGGAAGAGGCGGGGATTCGGGGAGGGAGCCAATCGGGGGAGGAGGGGGCGGAGTCGGGGGGGGGGGGTGCGAGCACTTCCGGGCTCCAGGCTCCGGGGCATTTCCTTGTTTGTCCGGTTGTCCCGACCGCATGTCGGTCGGGACGCGGGACAAACAAGGAAATATCGGGACGGTCCCGATAAAATCGGGACGTCTGGTCACCCTAGCTGCCTGCCAGTGGCTCAGACCCCCGCTCCCTCCCAGTGCAGCGGCTGCTGTAAAAAAAAAATTGGGGGCACCGCTTTTTGGCACCCCCAAATCTTGGCGCCCTAGCAACCACCTAGTTGGCCTACATGTTAGCACCGGCCCTGACTAGAGCTGGCTGATTTTCCCTCTCTCCAAACTAAAAACAACCCAGAATCTTCCCCGTTGCATCAAACATTTTGAAACGCTTGTTTTCAATCCACCCTCCCACTCCCCCGCAACTCACATTTTACTTGTTCCCCATTGGGAAAAATGGGAGGGAGGTAAAAAAAAAAGAGACAATATGCCACTTTCACTTTTTAAACCTAATTTAAAAAATCCCACTTTTCCAATTGAAAAGAGGGTGAAATGGAGTAAAAATGCGTGAGAAAGTGTGTTTTGTTTGACTTCCACTCCCTCCTCCCCTTTTTCTACTAGAATAAAGGGGGAAACCAAGTAACTGACATGTTTTGTTTTTTTCAGAAAAACAAAGTTTCCACAAAATCTTTGTTTTATTCAAAACCAAGTTTTCAGCTAAAACTTCTAATGAAAACTTTCCACCCAGTTCTACAATCACTATCAAGTAGGTGGGTTGGCCAGTTGGCTCAAGATGAACAGGCTATGGAACCCTGTTGTGTCCACGAGCCACACCTCCCTGCTAATGATGAGGAAGGCTGCAACCTACTCCATTTTATAGAGCGCCCCTGCATCCAGCAATGCAAAAAGGCCACCTTAATTGGGTAGCCGAGGATTTCCCTGGTGCAGGGAAATCTCTGGGTTGTTTAATGTCAATGTAAATGCTTCTGCCTGGCCCTGTTGGGAGAGGAGGGGGCATGGTCAGAGCACACAGCAGTCTGGCAATCCCTGGCTCTCATGAAAACTCTGGAGGACCATTACTGCTGATGCAAGATAGAACAGCCCCAGAGCTCTTGGGGGAATAGATCTGTGCATGAGGCTTTGGGTAAGTTGCCAACACAGCACTTCAGATGGAAAAATATTCTGCAGTGCTGATTTTAGTCAGATACTAAATAAGACCAAATTGGCTTTTTTCCACTTCCACTTTTTTCCACTGCTGCTATCTGGAACTGTTGCAAACAAGCTGAAATGTAAAACGTTGTTTTATTCCAAAGGGAAAGGACGCTTCATTTGCTTAAGCACTTTAGACATTTAAAAAGACCAAACACACAGTGAAGATTTTATTTTTACTTTGCCACACACACAAAAAAGTTTCCAGGCCACTGCATAGCAGAACTGTTTTCTCTGTTGAATTCATGATGGTCTTGCTTTGAATGAATATTATATTTAAGACAACACAAAACTACTGTAGTGGTGTCTTTTTTACTCTGCATAGGACAGAGCTTTGGTATTGTTGACATTTTTAGTCTGCAAAGCTCTGGGAAAAGATCAGGTGCAGAGTAGGCCTACTGGCCTTCCTCCCCCTTAATCTACTGAAAATACTCTCATGTATTACTGCCAGATTTTCAAACAGAAAAAAGGGCAGTATGCCACATTATATATCAAAAGTGTCGATGTCGGTTATGATCCTGAAAGCTGTTGAGAATCTCATTTTCCACTGAAAGTTGTACAAGTTGTTGGTATTCAGCAGATGCAGGTCAGGTTCATAGTGTCCAACTGTGGTACGTAAGTAAGCAAAACTTCTCTTGACTACAATGGTGATAGGACAATTAGAACTTCAAAATAATTCTGGATTTGTACAACTTCTGTTGAGTCGTGCTTGTCAAAATTTCATGGACTCCACCATTTCAATAATCAAAAATTCTGTGAAACTCCATGCTTCAAGGAAATCAGATTGAGCCCAAACATGACTTTTCTGAAGGGAATGCAAAACACCGACTTTTCCCCAAATCGGTACTCAAGATGTGAAGTAATCCCCTAAAATTGAACTGTCTGATTTAGTGACATCCCACTTAGATAAGAAATCAACTAAGTTACTCCAGGATTGAATTGAGGCTCATATGTCAAAATATCATGCTAATTCCATTTCATATTGCTGCTTTTTATTTTTAAGTCTTCAAGGTACTGAATCTGCCCTTTACATTTCATAATTGTATATCTTCCTTGTATATCTACCTTTTTGTGTTGTATATCATTCTAATATACTTAAATACAAAATGCATTGTACTTGATTTAAATATCAACTTGTATTTTAAAGCTCATTTTGTATTACTTTGAATGGGTTTTATGTTTGAATTCAAGATGGTTACTGATGATGATACAGTTTTACTATGGTTGATAGTAATTTAAAACTGTTATTTTGAAATGGATAATATTTAGATTTATCAACTCTATTCTCAACTTTAAAATAAAGCATTTAAGAAAAAGTATGGTAAATAGACGTCATTAATTCAGAATAACTGAAATAAAGTCTCTGCAAAAATCACAGCATCTGTAGAATAATAGTTTGCTTCTCTTCTAAATGCAAAGCTATAATTTAATCATAGGAACCTATTGCATCATGAGTCATGAGCACAGTTTAAGAGTTTTCTAAGCAGCTACAGAAATTTCAATTGAGTTATTATGCTGCTGTTTTCAAATAAACTAATATTGTTTGTAACATAGACCAGAATTATTAAAAGCAGTCAATCTTCAGATTGTTTAATATTAAAATTTATCAAATAGGAAGTAAATATTACTTTATCTGATGTACAGAAAGAATATAATGGAGTCTGATGAAGCATCTGAGAATATCATGCAAATATATAACAACCCATTCACATGGATACCCTGGTAAACATAATTCCTCAAAATACTTCAGACTCTTCATGCTTCTGTCAAATCATTGTTTGAAGTGAGGAGCTTCAACACTATTTTATTTCTAGAACATAATATAGAGTAATTGTTTCTTCTCTCCAGAATGAGTGATGGTAGGAGACTTTACCCATGCAGACCTCCAGCTTAATTTCAGACTGCACCTCTCAACTTTTTCTAGAGAAATATGTAAGAATTACATAGTGACTCAAGACTCTGTTTTGATCGTTTCTCAGGATACATTACTGTATACTGTCATTTATTTTAATCATATTCCTCTTGATCTTTTATTCTGTTACATTAATTTACAACTAAGTTTATATAAAAAGGAGTATCTCTTGTACCAAATGTTATATAATTTCAAAAAATGACATGGCCTGGTGTAGTGAATAGATGTATTGTAATAGTATATGTAGTATACATAATATACCTAGTACAAATTTGATTCAGATAACAGCTAGAAATTATTAGTTGATATCAGTATAACTTGGACAAGAAAATAGCCCTTTATTTAGTAAAAATCTGTAATATTTAGCTCTATTTGACATTGAGCTGCAGAAGCTAAATGGACAGATGATTCACTCAGCCAAAATTGAGCACATTCATCCTGCTCCACTGCATTAGACCAGAAGTACAAAATGTAGAAATAAGAAAACAGTGGCAAAGGCTTTGGAAAGACAAAGAAAATTACCTTTCTCTTATTACTATCCATTTTCATGGTTTTCCATCCATTTTCTCTTTTCTTGGTTTGTTAAAGAAAAAACAGCCTCTACAGAGGTGAAAAAATGTAAAATAATCTAAAGGTTTTGTGGGAGACCTATGGAATAAATATTCTATTCAGAAAACTACATTAGAAGAAATTATAAGGTTACAAACTGAAGTTCTATATCATCTTCATATCCGATCCAAACAGTGCCAAATCCAACATATCCAGCATCTCAACTAAAATAGTCAAGATGATCATAAAGGGCAGCTGGATGAAGCTGAATGCTGAAAGCCTGGGATGATGTTATTACGGAAAGTACTTTAAAGAATTTGCTACCTCTATAATGTTATTCTCCACTGAGTGTAAATCCTTAGATCATTAAGACAGTCCACAGCCTTGTGGCCACTTGGGCCTCCTTACTGCTTCTGAATACTGTGACAATTAGGGTCCAGACACCCCAGAGGGAAAACAGGGGCTCTGACTCCCAAATATTAAGCAATTAAATCAGCTGATTGTATACAATATTATTGTACTATAAAAGTGCATCAAGCAAGGTCTTCTCTGAAAGCTGGTGACATACTGGTCACAAATATCAATGTGTGATGCATGTATGAGTGGTGTATAAAGAGTTATGTATGTGTGCTGGAAATATGTTCCTAAACTATGTTGTGGAGAGAGTTAATAAACCAGCCTGCATTAGACAAAGGAATGTGGATGTACCTGTCTTGATCAAGCTTTGTAAGCCAGAAGACAATGAAAGTACATTTACTTATAAGGTAAACAAAGCTAACAAGCAGGAGCTTGATGAGCACATCAGGGGACAGAGTTTTCACCCCAGCCACTTCCTGGCTCTTGAACCAAAGACAATGGACTTTGGAAAATAAAAAGGGGTGCAGAAAGACAGTCTAGTTATCCATTACTTAAGGGGCATATGGAACAGCATCCTCTCAGCCTGTGAAAGTTGGGTCCTCTTGGCCTGAAGGGGGAAAAAAGTGCTGATAACTTGCTGTGAGAAACAATGAGAAACTGTTTTAGACAAAGGTATACCTTGCTAGGATTAAGTTTTAGTCACTAGAAATAATGTTTTGTTTGTAACCATACCAGTATCTTTTTCTCTTGCTTAGTACCACTTAAATCTCTGTTCTTTATTAATAAACTTATTTTTAGTTTATTACAAAACTATCTCAATGCTGTGTTATTACAGCAAAGTGTGAGTTTTCAGCTAACCTAACAGGCTGGTGTGTGCCCTATCTCTTTGGAGGTGGCAAACTTCATAATTTCTGCGAGAGGAACATGACACTGCATACAGACATCTCTGGAGGAACTTGGGAGCTGAGGTTCACTGTCAATTACTTGCAAGGCAAGATTCAGATTGGCAGAGTCTCAAAGAGTTTGCTGGTGAAACAGACAGATTAGTGTGGCAGGGAGTTGGCACACAGTCTAATCTCCAGAAAAGCTCTCACTTGCTGAGGCAGAAGTGTCACAGTGGGTTACAGTTTTGGGTGCCCTGAACAGAACATCACAGATAATCAAATAGTCATGGCTACTAAGTACACCATTTTCCATCTTTCTGACAAGAAGCCTGTGCCTCCTCCTTGCAGATTTAGACTTAGTGACAGTAACTCGTTCATTTGTGATCTCCAGGCTTGATAACTGTAATTCTCTGTGCCTAGTTGTTAAACCACCAACCTAATAAAAAAGTAACTACAGTTGTTTCAGAACACAGCAGCCTAGCTGCCAGGCTGCTTAGCAACACAGGTTGCAGAGAGTACATCACCTCAGTACTTCAGTGCTGTCCGCACTGGCTGCCTGATGAATACTGTGATGGATTCAAGGTTTTGGCCCTATATGGAATTGACCCATATTACCCGAAGGGCTGCTTCACACTATGAGATCATGACTTCCCAAAACTATGTTCTACTACAAATTTAATCTCATGTGTGCAGTAGACAGAACTTTCTTGGCCACTGGCCCACAAATCTAGCATTCATTCCCAGAAGATTACAGGATAATCATAAACCAGAGTATCCTCAAGGCAAAATGAAAAATTTGCTGCTTTGAACAAGTTTTTCCACAATAGTACCACATTAAAAATAACTAGTCTCTCTCTAATTGACTGGACAAAAAGAGAGAGAGAGAGAGATAAATATCTTTATGTATACATTGTAATTCTGGGAGGTGTTCAGATATGATGATGGGGGTCCATATGCCTAGGTACATAGGTAGATATTTTCAAGTCTAGAAATGCCAAAGTTAACATTGCTAGTACAACCTTAACCCTTGTATATGTGCATTGTGACAGTCTTCCATTATGTGATCACATACTACTTATCTAGAGTACCTATAACTCATTCTGTGTGAGGATGGACAGTGCTCTATGAATGAGGTAGCTTTTAATATCTGTTTTTAATCTTCATTGTTCAATTGTGGCCCTATGCCAAATACATTGGACACTATGCAAGTCTCAAACAGAATGAGGTAGGGTTCCTCCTTCCTGACACAGTCATTGCATACCAGTCAAATTCTATGGTGAAGGAGGCACTACACCTCCAGAAACTTACCTCATTTACTACAGAATCCGGCCTTATTCAGGATCTTATCTGTATATCGCAAGAGGCAGCAATCAATAATCATACATGAAGTTGGGCATCTCTTCCATGATTAAATAATGTACGGCAAAAACTTTTGCCACTAGCCTTGCATTAAGTAGTATGAAACAAAGTGCAGAGAGCCTGAAAGCTAATGCTTTGAGCTCACAAGATGAAACCTCCAGAGAGACAGATGGAATTGATAACTTGTTTTACTAAAACCCTATGTCTGAAGACTCTTCCCCCTTGCCTATTCCATATTATCATAATTTTTATCTTATTTTTTTTCGTATGATGCCAACAAGGTGCCTGGAGGTTTATAAGCATTTACAAAGGCAAGTTTCCTGCCCCCAAAATATTATGATCCATACTGACAACATACAGACACAGGAGGAGAGAACAGGAGTTGACAAAAGAACAGTGATTGGCTGGTGAAGTTTTAGTAGACAGCAAAGGAATCAGACAACCAAAGGCCCAGAAACAATTATCTCGTCCTCCTTTCACATCCCCAACTCACCACTGCATTGCTTAGTCTTCTCAACCATTGAAAAGATAGAACTGTCACAGCTGGGTTCTCAAGGAAGCACCTCCAGCACAAGGCATTAGATCCAGAAGGCTTTACAGAACATGTAAACACTCCACATCAAAAGGCCCCCCCAATCAGATGAGAGAAAAACTTCAATCCCACCTCCACGTGCATAGGAACTATACCCCCTTCTGTCAGTGATCCAGCCGCCAAGACTAGGTAAGGGGAAAGGTCTGCCCGAGGGATAGTGCTCAACCCCTTTGGTTCTCCTGCCATTCAGTACAGATTAACTTTAAAATCCAGAAAATCTTCCGCCACATACAAATACCCTTAAAATAAGAAGAAACAACAAACACCATTGTACTTATAATGGAGAACATATACACACAATCAAACCGGATCCAACTGATAACACCCAATAAACCATCCTCATCCCACCCATCCCACCTCAACAAACCACTCCATTCATAATCACAACTTTTACCCCCTCCCCCCTCGCCACAACTTTATCCCTGTTTTCAACTCACAAATTACCTTATACCTCACGTCCCTTCTAGGAAATGCATCATCATGTACACCAAACTCAGTAATTCAGGCACCCTCAAACAGATTCTTAAATCAGTCTAACATTTTGTGTCCTTTTTTGACTACCACTGTGCAGATACATTCATTGAGCTGTCCACGACTGCCCCTCTCATCTGCAACTCTTTCCCCTGAGTGGTTGCAGTTAATTTACAACCCAGCAATATCTATGAGTCGTTCAAATGGCTCCTTTCAATGTGCCCTGCCTTGTACTTATTCGACATGACTTTCATGTATTATCAAGTTGCCAGTCACCAAGTCATCCTTCAGGCTCAAACAACAGCTACAGAGCAGCTCTATAGCCTGTGGGAGGAGAATTTCTCCTTGCAGAGTTCTTCAGTACCTATTTCAGTTACTTGTGCTGGATGCTTGGAAGAAGATTTGATCTATCTTCAACACAGCACCTAGGCCTGACCCTGTGAATTAAACGGCTGACCCTCCCCTTTGTTCCAGAAATAAAATTCAGTATAATTAATTACTCTTTCAACATTTAGATAAGTATATTTTGCTGCAATCAAATCAGCCCATCTCCTCCAAGATTAAATTGTGCTTCTTTCACTTGCAGGCATTCTTTGACCACTTAGTAAAATACTGAATAAAAGGGGATTCACTGGGTGTAATGTACTTGGAGTTTCATAAAGATGTCAAAACTGTCCCTTATAGGGCTGGATATTTTATGCAGATGTCTTGCAGGTATAACTTCTAAGAACCACATTCTGATACCCTTATTCACATTAACTAGTATCTTACTCCCCAAGTAGTCCCATTGATTTTCATGGGACTACTTTTGGAATAAGAGAGTCAGCATCTGGTTCTGAATTTGGCTCCATTTCATCCATGTCTACAAAATGTTCCCAAAATGTATAAATGCCACCACCCATTGGCCCAACTCCTTCCCGTCACCCATCCTGCTGACCTGACTCCCTTTTGCCATGC
This sequence comes from Malaclemys terrapin pileata, assembly GCF_027887155.1. Taxonomy (NCBI): domain Eukaryota; kingdom Metazoa; phylum Chordata; order Testudines; family Emydidae; genus Malaclemys; species Malaclemys terrapin. The sequence continues at coordinate 48,777,580 of NC_071508.1, read as the reverse complement.
CATCCCAGCTCCTGGGCCCCAATCACATTTGCAAGGTTCACTTCTATCACTTCTTCCCAACTTCTGGGCACCTCTTCTGTTTTATCCCTGACTAGCTTGCCTCCTCCTGCCATCCCTGTGACTTTATCATTAAACTTGCCAGAACTTTTCACACCAAGGGCTTGATTCAACACTGTTCTAGTTTTCTGATGGTGTAACTCTCTTGAAATCAAAGGCAATACACTGACAAAAACTGGAATAACAGTGGTGAACCAGGAACTAGGTTTACAAATTTTCACTTTAATGGCTTTGTAAAACTCCTAACCTGCACAAGAATCTATTAAGAGAAACACATCACCGCAGGATAAGGGGCAAAGTCATATAATATTTTAGCCCCTCTCCTTAATGGTAATAGACATTGGGGCCTAGCAAATAAGTTTCTTGTTGGAGGACAAATCAGTTATGCAGAGTGTGGGTATTTCCTTAGTACATGTTGTTTATTTTACATTATGTATAGCAGTCCTTGGATACAGGTGGTCATAAATAGCCGGCTGGCAAACCTCCCTTTCAGAAATTTCAGCCCAAACACCAGAGCCAACTCTGTACAAAGAACTGATTCTAGTTAGATTAAAGCAGAAAGCAGACTCTCTTGCTGTGTGCAACAGCTCCTCACACAAGAAATTACATCACAACACTAACAACTGTACAGCAGGTGTTCAAAAACTGCTCACATGATACTAAGAAGAATGTATAAAATTATGTGTAACAGTGCCACCTGGTGATTCCCACCATTACTATATATTCAAAAGCAGTTATAGGAAATGGAGTAACAATAAATGGCTGTTCCTCAGAATGGTGAAAAATAAAGAGTGGAATATCTCAGGGTTAGTATTACAGAGTGCTAGCGAAAAACAGGCGACTCAAGCAATACAAGGAGCTGACTTTTCCTAGGGACAGAGCGTTCTGTTTTTCTGCTACAAGCCCTGCTAATGTGCTAATTCAAGAAACAAGAAGCCTGAATACACATCCCTGGCCTCCAGTACAAAGTGCAGCCATTACAACAATTCACTAGACCAAGTCATGTTTTTGTTTCACAATTCTAAGACTTGCCAAGGAAAAATGGTTGAATTTTTTTCACTGTTCCAAAAATAGCAGCCCATTTTTCTCCTGATTTATGAAATACCGCTTATTTAAACAGTAAAATGTTAAGATGTAATATATTATAGAATACTGTAGCTGTGTATTTTTTTGTGAGATATAGTTGTACAATAAATTAGAACGGGAGTTGGCAACCTTTCAGAAGTGGTGTGCCGAGTCTTCATTTATTCACTCTGATTTAAGGTTTCTCTTGCCAGTAATATAGAAAGAGACCTTCTAAAAACGTTAACGTAAGTCTATAATATATAAGTAAATTATTGTTGTATGTAAAGTAAATAAGGTTTTTAAAATGTTTAAGAAGCTTCATTTAAAATTAAATTTAAATGCAGAGTCCCCCAGACTGGTGGCCAGGACCCAGGCAGGATGAGTGCTACTGCAAATCAGCTCGCATGCCGCCTTTGGCACACGTGCCGCAGGTTGCCTACCCCTGAATTAGAAGCATCCAACCCCTCATGTATAGAATTACAGATTTTTAGATACAGTTTTATTTCCAAATCTGTGCTGCTGGACCTAATCCAAAACCCACAGAACTCAATGGAGAGACTCCCATTGACTTAAGTGGGGTTTGGATCAGGCCCATTAGAGTGTTGTCTGATGGCAAAATTCTGCTCAGTACCAGACATAATTTTAACAGTCATTGCAAACTACATGAAGCCCTTTCCACCCAATAAATAAATAAATAAATGGACATGTGAGAAGATCATCCCAGTGATAAAAGTGATAATTTACCCAGACAAATGGCTGGTTTTTAAGCTTATATAGAAAAGCAGGTTTAAGACTAATTCCCAGTTCTTCTGCCTGAGGAGTAAGGTTTATAATTCCTACAGAATAATAATAAATAATAATAAAGACTAATAACATTCTTGACAGGGAAAATTGAGAAAATAACAGCAGTTGCAGGAATGACTGGTAAAATTATGTAATTGACACTAACCTGAAGATATAGGTTTAGACAAAATGTATAATGGGGAAATGATGGATTAAGCCTTTGAGAGTATAAAGAGGCTTTCATCTACTTCTGATTCCAACAAAGATGAGGAGATTATTTTATGACATGACTTGACAAATTGATGCAAGAATTATGCTGATAAAAGAGAATAAGAATCACAAGTTAAAAATACATTGTTCCAAATACATTTGAGAGGGACATGTAGAACAAATGCAGCTAACGATAGCAAAATTAATGCATTTTTATTATAATGCTGCTTGAATTTAGTTTTTCACACCTTTGTCCTTTTATTTTAATACACAAAGAAAACATTTTGTGTCATACAATAGCCTCAAAGTTAGAAATGAAAGTAACTGATGAAGGCTAGACAATTTCAGTAAAAAATGGTTCATTGAAGAAGTTAAAATAAAAGGCACTTTGCAAAAATTATTTTGCTATTTCCCAGATGCTTTTACACATCTATCTAGTCTGAATTCTAAGGATCATGCAGGACCTGGCTGACAGAATATCCCCAGTAAATGACATGAAGTGTTGAATAAGATTTGCAAGTTTACTCTTCACATTGATGTGCATTCATATTTAAATACTGCAAGAAATAAACTATTCCCAAATTATCCATATAAGACTGTAGAGCTGCATTTTTACATCAGGGTTCTAGTGACATGTTTAAACTAATATAGCCCTGCTTTTCCTGTCACAGGGAGAACATAATTGCAGGTAGGGGGAGACCTAGACCAAGATATGACCAAAGTTACTGCAGTTATAAGGCCATCCTTTTCCCTTCCCATGTGTCAGGGATACAGTTGCACTGCAGCCTTTTCAGCCATCATGCTTCTCAGACAGAATGTCAGCAAACCTCTCCAGTAGCTGCACTGTGGAATTGGCACCTCCCTGTTTCTTTGCAAATATGGCTGCCTTATTGGCACTTTAATATGGTTTTGCAAGGGTGTTTGGAGTTTGACGCATACTGTATTGCACCTCACTCTTAAAGTACCACCCAACAGGAAGATGTCACTTTGGGGTCTTTGCAAGTCCAAAACTGCTTGAAGAATTGAGACTAAAATTGCTGAAGCTGGGGTTTTTCATATGCAGTATGTAAGCAAGCCTACATACAGTTAAAGTGAAACTGCTTCCTGCATCATTGAATGATGCACACAAATACCTACCTCACTTCTAATGAAGAAATATAATTTTGCCTTGATTACAGTCCTGTCATGACTATTCTGTTCTGCACTGAGTGATTCAGAGATTACATTGGCCTTTTAAAGGCTAAACACATCTAATTGTGAGGTGCAGAAATAGTCTTAAACAGAGGCAGCATTTTCTGTTTGTTATATTTAAAGTCAAAGTGTCAGTGTATCAGCAGTCAGGTCCCTCAATTCAAAATAGGACAAACTTGATTTTTTTTTTAAACTGAGGTGGTTGCCTACTTGGGCCTCATTATAATTGTGGTGTGGTTTTTTTTGTTTTGTTTTTTTAATTTCTCCAAGAATCACTGGTTTATTTGTGGGTTCACTAAGTGGCAATTATACATCACTAATTTGGACCAAAACATTTATTAAAATTTTCACGTGAGTGTACAACAATGCAAGATTCACAGCAGAAGGCCATGTGTGAAATAAAAATAATTCAGAACCCTAGAGTTGCCTAACAAAGGCATAAAAACAATGAATTCATGGGGTTTTCTGATATCTAATGGATACTAGTCAGAACTGCATTGGATATTTATTCAAGAAAACAATGCATCCTACTGGGGAAGAAAAATGATTTTTTTGGATCTAGAGGCTTATTGGAAATGGCCCACAGGTCTGCAGTGTGATTCTGATCCAACTTATCTTCATAGACTCCTGACATTTAGAAATGTTGCATGGTTTAGGTAAATGTGTGGAAGCATTAAATTTCTTTGTTTGAGAAAAGCTTTTTCTTGATCCTGGGGTAAAACAACCTGCCACGATTAATAATAACCTAATCTGAGAAACATTAATATAGATTATATATTAATTATAGATTACTAGTGTTGTGAGGTCAGAGCCTCCAGCAGGTTTTCTCACAAGTTTTCTCTAGGTCAGTCTAAATTTTTAAGCCAGGTAGAATATTGGATTATTAACTTTCTTTGATATAGATATGCCCCATTCCTTTTAAAACTGTATATCAAACAGAATTCCAGTCAAAGTGGGGCCAGCAAAGTTTAATGCTGAACCATCTCATGTTCAGTTTAAGTTTCTTGAATTAACTGCAAAACTCCTAGCTCTTCTGTAGTAGATCCCCTTGAGTCTGACAACTGCAAGTCTCTCACAAATGGGGGTCTGATCTCTCCAAGTACACTAACTGGTCTGACATAAGCTCTAATTAAAATAGCACTTTTAAGCAAGTTTGCTGTTGTAAGTTCATTGAAATAACTAATCGTAAAGATCTCCAATTTTTCATGATTATGGTATCCCTTCCATCAAAAATAAAGCCTTTCTTACATTAATACTTTGGGGCCTTTAACACAATTTTTATTTTGAAAATCTTAAATAGTTAAGGAAAGTGAACCCAGCCTCTGTCTTCTTATACAGCATAAGTTGGAAATTGGCTACAGTGAGCAACTTAGTGTTTCTGTAGTTGTTGTGATTCACTCAGGTCTTATTTAGGCTGGTTTATTTATTTTGACTTTTTAAAAATAATTTTAGAATCATAGTATCATAGAATCCTAGAAGATTAGAGTTGGAAGAGACCTCAGGAGGTCATCTAGTCCAACCCCCTGTTGCTCAAAGCAGGATGAACCCCCAACTAAATCATCCCAGACAGGGCTTTGTCAAGCAAATTTCCATATATAATGTTGTCAATTCAGTAATATGCATAATTCAGTGAAATTCAGGGTTGTTCTTACAGAATATGATTTTTTTTCTTTTAAAAGCTTAAATTCCATAACTTTCTAAAGTTCTTAAATTTACACAGGCAAAAATAATATTATAAAGCTATTTGCATTACGGTGTACATAATCACATAGTTAAAGACACTCTCAAAGAATGCAATTATTTCTACAATCTTGTAAGAGGAGCGGAGAGTGATGTAGGACCCTGGCCTTATTAACTGTACATCTTGTGTATAAACTATTTTCACAAACTGCATGTGTGACTTATGGATTGTACACAGTGATGTAAGCGTCACACAGGTGTCTAAGGCCATCAGAAAAAATGGCATAATATATAATGTTATTAAAAGTTTGACCAAGTAATTGAGGGCAGTATAGTGATGCATACATGCACATAAGCAGTGTTAAGGCTGCACATTCAATTTTAACGTTGACATTTCCTGACTTCAGAATGTTTCAGTGTAGAATCAGCGCCAGTGGCATGAACCCCTTGAATGTATATAGTCTTTTTCATCCACAGATCTCCAAGCATTTTACATAGGCAGGTAAGGATCATCAGTTTACAGATAGAGAAACTGAGGCACAGAGAAGTGATAGATCAAAAGCCACGGCACTTACTTGTAGAACCCAATTCTACTGATTCTCAGCGAAGTTGTCTTACCTTTCCAGCCTAGGCTCACTCTGAGGATATCCAAAAGGCTAGGCTTATTGTGGAAACTTGGACGTGAGCCTGGACATTCCAGTAAGACAGATGATTAGGGATCTAATGAGAAAAGGTAGTTTCAGTCACAGATCAAGAAAGTCCTTTCAGTTTGTCCAGCAGAGGATGGCTAAGCATCAGAATAAAGTGCTGTCCTCACGTTTGCAGGGTAATACCTCCAGTTAAACCCAAGATTGCCCTGTTTGTGAAACCCCATGATCTAATAAAACCTAATTACGGCTAAAACAGAAGTCAGAGTATTAGCACATCTTCTGAGTCTTAAGAACACCATGCATCCTCCAGAGGAGTCCAGATGCTTTTACTGGATACAGAGTGGCTGTGATTTTTCTAAGAGAGGGGATATAATGTTCTGATTCTTTCATGTATAATATTTGACAGTTGAGTCTTTTGTATTTTTTTCTTTTGTTAAACAATGTTTAAAAAAGTAAATTCACTTAGGTATTATTGCAACTACACCTCTTTTGGGGTTTGACCAACTTATTTGGATTCTTGTCTTGAGATGCAACCCACTATACAGACAAACTTACTATTAAGCCAAGTGACACGATTTCACAAAGAGTTAGCCAAAAAGGTTAAACATGAGTGTTAAATGGCTCAGAACATATCTGGGTAACAAACTTTCCTTTCTTATGCTTGCAGTGTGCAACTGCAGCATTTCTTAGGATGAAGTCACAATGTGTTCACGTATCCTTCACATCTTATTCACATATAAATAAGGAATTTAAGACTAAGTCAGAAACACTTTTTTTTTATTGAAACCTCTGAAAATTACAAGTTCATTTTAGGTGCAAGAAAGAGCACTGGTTATGTATTTTCCTGAGACAGATGATTCTTCCACTTATATAGCTCTTTACTTCTTTGAGGTGCTTTATAAAACTGAACTAATTCATTCTAACACCCACATGGGGTAGAAATGTTCTCATTTTAGAGGTAGGGAAACAGGCACATAAAGGTAAAGTGATTTGTTCTAAGCTTCATGGCATATCAGTACCTAAGTAAGGATGACAGAGGAGTACCTGATTTCCAATCCTTTTTACACCTATAATAAATAAAATCTTGGTGTGCCTGAAGATATAGGATGGCACATTTGTGCTGTTTCCAAACTTCAGCTGAAAATCTCAACCCCAGGAAAAACTGAAGCTGAAAGAGGATGTTTTGTTGGCTTTTCACAGACAGGAATCTTAAGGTATGAAATACCTGCCACTGGGCCTATTTCTGTAGACATTTATTCCTGCTCCAAAAGAGCTATGAAATGCTCCACCATAAGGCAGTAACTTGTTCTCACAACTGAGACAAAGAGGTTACCCATCCAACTCCAGTTTTATATATCAGACCAAACTTCACAGATTAAAGTTACTTTGATAAAAATAAATACATAAATAAATAAAATCATTAATTTGGAATGCAGCCAACAATGGAGACAAAACTATATACATAAAACATATAAAGGCTCTTATTTTAAAGGGATACTGTCAAGTAAATTTACTCACAAAATGTTGGTGTAGGAGAAAAAAAATGACAAAAAATTTTGAAAGAGGGTTAGTTCTTTGGGGTTTGACCACTGCCTAGATATTGTAGCATTTTGCTAGTGAATTAGGCTCTAAATTTGAAATGAGATAAAAATAAAAGTACATCTCACTAGTCTGTTTTCACTATCCAAGCTCTAGGAAGTGCACAGAGTAAACAGAATAGGTATAAAGCTAGTTGCAAATCATTAAGTAAAATTGGATGTTTTAAATATTCAGTTTTAATAATCTAATGTTTATCTTAACAGAGGTAAAGGTTTTTTAAAAATAGGATTCTTAACTTGACAGTCTCCCTTTAAAAATACTTTTAGAAAGTCCATTTTAGATAAAAAGGTATGCAGTTGCATCATTTCATCCAAAAAGAGTAAAATAATCAGTTATGAAACACTGACATCTAAAGATATGTTGATTTGTGTGCTAACTCATCTGAAGATGACCTCGTGACAGATTCCTACAATTTTCGAATGCAGCATTTACACTTTTTTCCAGTGCTCTATTAATAAATGAGTATTTCAAAGATGTAATGCATATTTCAACACTATGCAATCAATATCCCATAACATCATTTTACATAGCTCTTAAGATAAAGATGTAGCTATTCCAAGAAATAAATCAAAAAAGTAAATATTCTATACAATAAAGGAAAAATCTGCATTCTTGCATGCATTCACTGCAGCTATTGGCAAAAGTGAATGTCAGAATGGGAAAACAGTTTGGGTGAGTCTTAATGTTTACCACGGGAGCTGCTCATGCTCGCAACATACACAGAATTAATCATTTCAAAGTTTACATCTTGACCAACCTACAGAAAAGTTGCTGAAGGCAAAATGCACTATTTTCAAACCTAATTTAATGTTCAAAGAACTGTACCTTTAACCAAGTGTTTTAATTCATTCAGAGTTATTATCAAATTCATTCAGCACTTTTAATCCTATTGTAAAAAAATAAATCTATCAGACACCTGTGGTCTTAATTTCAACAAAACTTTGGAGTATTTCAATCTAACAATTTCTAAAACCTGTTTTAGAAGCACGTTTTAAACTATTTAGGAGGAACTGTAGAAGAAAACCCAATTCAGGTGCTATTTTCATGCAGTCTGACTGAATACATTATTTTGTGGACAAGAGTTTGTTTCTTTAAGAGGTTATGACACTTAAGAGGCATTTTAATGTAGAATATGTACAATACTCAACTTCATTTCAGTGTTTCCTGGCATATTTGCTATGCTTGCTGAGACCACAGAAAACGGTCACACCTTTCCAGCATGGACTGTATCAGCGTTCTACAGACAGAAGAGAGAAAAAAATCAAACATATTAGTTACCTAATTTGCTGGATGCTAGCTTTTAGAAAGAGTTTAAACTGGCTGATGCAGTGATAAATATAATTCAGTTTCAGAGAGAGCCCTATCATTCCCCCTCTGGCCTTTGAAGAATTATCACTATCATGAATGGAGAGCATGATTGACAAACCATAAAGAATAGAAAAATGATGATAGCAAGGTATTTTTTTATTTTATTTTTTACTAAAAGTTAGTATTTAGGGATTCCTAGATTCCAGATTCTTGCTTGTAACCACCCCTCTCTATTGATGTAACAGATTTCAATAGCACCTTTTTAAGTGCCATCTTCTACAACTTAATTCACTTAATTCCAAAAACTCTTATGTTTTTCCATGCATGCTTTTTTGTTTTTAAGGAGTTAAACAGTGTATCTGCGGGTGAATTACTTTGACAGCAACAACTGCAGTGTAAGTAGACCCCCAAATTCCACATACTGTAATGTCTCATTGCACTATTACAGCATTTATGGAGAAGCCATCAGAGCAGTCTAGGTCTAGGAGGATGCAGTATGGGTAAAGAGTTGCTGAATTCTTCAGCGGTGGACATTTGATGGTTTAGTCATTGATCCTCATTTTTTTTTTTTTTTGGAAAATTTATTCTGAATATATTTTCTGTTAATACATTTTTTATTTTTAAGCTTCATGTCTCAAATATACCTTTTAAATTGGGGATAGAAGTATTTTCAGGTAGTTTTACCACTCTTTAACACTGTTTATACTCTTGGAGCTGAAGTCTGAAATGTTTTAATTTTTTTTTTTTAAATTTAATGAAAAACAAAACTATGGCACTGAGTGAAGTATCAATAACTGTTCTCTACGTACACACACATGTCTTACCTTTGCCTTTTTTTCAACAATTCTCAGTATTTCGCAGATCCTGGTAAATCTCTCAGACAATTCAGCTGTCAAACCACACTCCTAGCAAGTACTAGCAAAGCCTGATCTGGGCCAATTACCTTAGCCAACAAAAGAGCTACATTCTCAACAGTAATGCAGTTTGACCAATTAGTGCTACCATTGCCGATAGTATTCCCATTCTGTCTACCATGATAGTGGAAATCAGTGCTGCGACTTTGTGCAAGATGGAGAAGGAAATTCCATCCTTCCACAGTCTCTGGAATTAAGCCTAAATGTATTGGAGCTAATTGTTAGGGCTTATGGACATTTAGCACTAAAAACAGCTTTCTTCATAGCCATTGTTGAGGTTCTGAATTAAATTAAGAGCCAAAGAGTTCCTTTGTGTGTCTCTTTAGGATATTATAGATTTTCACTGCAATTCTGCCATCTGATACAGAAACTTGCTCACTATAGCCTAGAAAAGTCACTAGATGGTGCTAGTGAATTAGCTGATTCTCCAAAAAGCAACAGAGAGTCCTGTGGCACCTTTAAGACTAACAAGTGACACAGGACTCTCTGTTGCTTTTTACACATCCAGACTAACACGGCTACCCCTCTGATATCTGATTCTCCAAAGTACTGAGCAACAAAAATTCAGAGGGAAAGCTGGAGCCAAAAGAAATCTGATTGAAATGTCAAGAGATTTGAACCACTCAAGACAAGACTATGATTTAAAAAAAACAAACACACACTGCTGTTTTGTTTTAAGACTGATTTATACACTCAATTATATTAGGGTTACCATATTTCAACAATCAAAAAAGAGGACGGGAGGAGCCACGCCCTAGCCACGCCCCTGTCCTGCCCTAGCCCCGCCCCTGCCCCTTCCACTCCCTCCCACTTCCTGCCCCCTCAAAACCCCCAACCCTCCCCCCACGCCTTGTCCCCTGACTGCCCCCTCCTGGGACCCCTGCCTCTAACTACCCCCCAGGACTCCACCCCCTACCTAAGCCTCCCTGCTCCTTGTCCCCTAACTGCCCCCTTCTGAGACCCCAGAACCTCCCTGCCGCTTCTCTGACCCCCGGCCCCCTTACTGTGCTGCAGAGCGGAGGGGAGTGGTCTCAAGTTGCAGGGGAGAGGAGGGGGGAAGTGGAGGCTCTGGCTGCCGGAGCCCGTGCGAGTGGCACCATCCGGCCGGCTGCCCTGTAAGCCCCGCACGCTCTGCATGGGGGGGCGGGGGAAGTCCAGGACGAATGGTAACCCATTCGTCCTGATTCCCCTGGACATGTCCGGCTTTTTTCAGTTAAAAATAGCGTCCGGGGGGAATTTGTCAATGTCCGGACTTCGCCGTTAGGCTTCTTGGCAACAAGGGCACACTGCTGACTCATATCCAGCTTCTCATCCACTGTAATCCCCAAGTCCTTTTCTGCAGAACTGCTGCTTAGCCAGTCGGTCCCCAGCCTGTGCATGGGATTCTTCTGTCCTAAGTGAAAGACTCGGCGCTTGTCCTTGTTGAACCTCATGAGATTTCTTTTGGCCCAATCCTCCAATTTGTCTAGGTCATTCTGGAACCTATCCCAACCCTCCAGCATATCTACAGTATGTCGTTGTTGCCAAGAAGGCTAACGGCATTTTGGGCTGTATAAGTAGGGGCATTGCCAGCAGATCGAGGGATATGATCATTCCCCTCTAGTCGACATTGGTGAGACCTCATCTGAAGTCCTGTGTCCAGTTTTGGGCCCCACACTACAAGCAGGATGTGGAAAAATTGGAAAGAGTCCAGCAGAGGGCAACAAAAATTATTAGGGAGCTGGAGCACATGACTTATGAGGAGAGGCTGAGGGAACTGGGATTGTTTAGTCTGCAGAAGAGAAGAATGAGGGGGGGATTTGATAGCTGCTTTCAATTACCTGAAAGGGGGTTCCAAAAAGGATGGATTTAGACTATTCTCAGTGGTACCAGATGACAGAACAAGGAGTAATGGTCTCAAGTTGCAGTGGGGGAGGTTTAGGTTGGATATTAGGAAAAACTTTTTCACTAGGAGGGGTGGTGAAGCACTGGAATGGGTTACCTAGGGAGGTGGTGGAATCTCCTTCCTTAGAGGTTTTTAAGGTAGGGTGACCAGATGTCCTAATGTTATAGGGACAGTCCAGATATTTGGGGCTCTTTCATAGGTGCCTATTACCTACCACCCTCTGTCCCGATTTTTCACACTTGTTATCTGGTCACCCTATTTTAAGGTCAGACTTGACAAAGCCCTGGCTGGGATGATTTAGTTGGGAATTGGTCCTGCTTTGAGCAGGGGGTTGGACTAGATGACCTCCTGAGGTCCCTTCAAACGCCGATATTCTATGATTCTACCTCCCTCCCCCAGTTTAGTGTCATCTGCCAACTTGCTGAGGGTGCAATCCATCCCATCATCCATATAATTAATAAAGAAGTTGAACAAAACCGGCCCTAGGACCGACCCCTGGGGCACTCCACTTGATACCGGCTGCCAACTAGACATTGAGCCATTGATCACTATACGTTGAGCCCAACAATCTAACCAAATTTCTATCCACCTTATAGTCCATTCATCCAGCCCATACTTCTTTAACTTCCGGGCAAGAATACTGTGGGAGACCATATCAAAAGCTTTGCTAAAGTCAAGATAGAGCACGTCCACTGCTATCTGCAGAGCCAGTTATTTCCTCATAGAAGGCAATCAGGTTGGTCAGGCACGACTTGCCCTTGGTGAATCCATGTTGACTGTTCCTGATCACCTTCCTCTCCTCCAAGTGCTTCAAAATGGTTTCCTTGAGGACCTGCTCCATGATTTTTCCAGGGACTGAGGTGAGGCTGACTGGTCTGTAGTTTCCTGGGTTCTCCTTCTTCCCTTTTTTAAAGATGGGCACTATATTTGCCTTTTTCCAATCATCAGGGAGCTCCCCTGATTGCCACGAGTTTTCAAAAATAATGACCAATGGCTCTGCAATCACATCAGCCAATTCCCTCAGCACCCTTGGATGCATTAGATCTGCTATCACACACCTCTATCAGTTTTGTAATGATACTGAACAGCCAATGCTTGCTGTAGACTGTGTTCTCAATGGAATCCCCTGCAGCCTCCTCATCTTCAGCATCACTAGAAGGGGGTGAAAGATTCCTGTCCGTTTTTCAGAAATCCAGCACGATCTCTGGACCAGAAGCTTTCCAGAAATCCTGCTTCTCTGGAAAAAGAGATGACTGTGGAGTGACTCCAGGCAAGAGCTGTCCCTGTCCCCACCAAACCACAGAGGGGTCCCCTGCAACCACAACCTGTGTCCCCAACCCCACCATGACATGAACTCCTCATAGCACTAATTCCTCCTTCCACCCCATCTACTCTCTCTAAACCCAGGTCCCTACCCCGCCTGGACACCCTTCTCCACGGGGCACTGGCTCCCCCACCCTCCACCCCACATACTCAGACCCCACAGCACACACAGCAAACAGGACACAGGCTCCTCCATCCCATGTAGGCATACCCCACAGCACACACACCCCACGGGGCACTGGCTCCCCTGCCCTCCCTCCGTGTACCTAGACTCCACAGCACACACAATACATGGGGAACAGGCTTTCCCAGCCAACGTACCCAAGCCCCACAGCACACACACCCTATGGGGCACCGGCTCCCCCAGCCCTCCCTGCCCCACATACCCAGACCCCAGAGTGCACACACCTCAAGGAGCACCGGCTCCCCCACCCACCCAGGCAGCCACTGGTCTGAGAGTGCTGGGCTGGGACAGGCAGACTCCACCCATCGCCTGGCGATGCTGAGGTGTGCTGGGCACCCGGAGCAAGTTGCAGTCCACTCCCTCCACCCCTCCTCAGGGGCTCATGCCACTGTGGGGATGGGTGCAGCTTCTGCATCAGCCCCACCTGGCTTCGCTGCTCCATCCCGCGAGTGTGGCTCCTGCCACACGGAGTTCACCTGGCAGCAGGGCCTTATTGAAAAACCTGGGAGGCGGGCGGGCACAAGACCATCCACCTCTAAAGGCCCCTCCTCCAGCCTTATGGGAGGGACCATTGGACCCAGGATCCAAATGAATTCTTGGGACGTCTAAGGAATAATGGGGATGGGAGCAGAGGCCACAGGTTCAGAACTAGGGAATCCAGAGAGCGACACTGAGCAGAGAACCCCAGACAGTGCCCACTGCTCCTCAAGCTGTCTAAGGAGCCAGTGGATGCTGCCCAGAGGAACTTTGCCCGGATGCATGTGTCATAACTATAAAGGGAAGGGTGTAACAGCTGTCCTGTGTACAGTACTATAAAATCCCTCCTGGCCAGAGACTCCAAAATCCTTTTCCCTGTAAAGGGTTAAGAAGCTCAGGTAACCTGGCTGGCATCTGACCCAAAGGACCAATAAGGGGACAAGATACTTTCAGATCTTGGGGGGGGGGGGGGGGGGAGAGAAAGGCTGTTGTTTGTGCTCTTTGTTTGGGAGTCGTTCGCTCTTGGGACCGAGAGGGACCAGACATCAATCCAGGTTCTCCACACTTTCTAAACAAGTCTCTCCTATTTCAAACTTGTAAGTAAAAAGCCAGGCAAGGTGTCTTAGTTTTACTTTGTTTTCTCAACTTGTAAATGTACCTTTTACTAGAGTGTTTATCTTTGTTTGCTGTACTTTGAACCTAAGACTAGAGGGGAGTCCTCTGAGCTCTTTAAGTTTGATTACCCTGTAAAGTTAATTTCCATACTGATTTTACAGAGATGATTTTTACCTTTTTCTTTAATTAAAAGCCTTCTTTTTAAGAACCTGATTGATTTTTCCTTGTTTTTAGATCAAAGGGGGTTGGATCTGTATTCACCAGGAGTTGGTGAAAGGAAGGAGGGGGAATGGTTAATTTCTCCTTGTTTTAGATCCAAGGGGGTTGGATCTGTATTCACCAGGAGTTGGTGAGAGGAAGGAGGGGGAATGGTTAATTTCTCCTTGTTTTAGATCCAAGGGGTTTGGATCTGTATTCACCAGGGAATTGGTGAAAGGTTTCTCAAGGCTTCCCAGGCATGGGAATTAGCTTTGGGATGGTGGCAGCGGACCAGACCTAAGCTGGTAGTTAAGCTTAGAAGTCTTCATGCAGCCCCCCACATTGTACCCTAAAGTTCAAAGTGGGGATACAGCCTTGACAGCATGAGACCAGGGAGGAGCGGAAATAGGCCTCACAGTCACAGAGCACCTCCTTTGTCTAGCATCCTCCTCCTGGTGTTGTAAATGGCCACTTTGGCCAGTGCCAGGAGGAGGTTGACGAGGAGGTCTCGCAACTTCGTGGGGCCACGGGCAGTATGTGAATATATGAAGAGGGGTGGGGAAAAGTGCAACAAGAACCTCAACAGGTGGTTCTGGAGGAGCCAGAATAGGGGCAGCAACCTGGCACATTCGAGATAAGTGTGCGCCAGGTTCTGCCTCATGCTGCAAAAGGGGTAGGTGTCAGGAATGGGGGTGAACCATGCTAGTTACACACCTGTGTTCATGGCTCCATGAAGGAGCCGCCAACCGATATCCCCGGCAGGACGTGGGACAAGGCTGGAATAGAGCCTGTCCCACCAGGGTTCCTCACCATCTACAGGTGGTAAATAGTCCCGCCACTTGGTATCGGGGCGGGACACGAGGGTGAGGAAGTGAAACGTTTGGAGCACGAGTTTGTATAGTTGTTCCCGTAGCGCGGTTCGGAAGCGAACCGGCTGCAGGGCACACAGCCGGGTCGGGGTATAAAGGGGAGGGTGCCGAGGGGCTTGCAGGACGGGCCTGATGAAAAGGTCCGGAGGGCCAGGGAGGAGCGGGGAGCACTCTCCCATAGGACCCACTCAATGAAAACCCGAGAGGTGGGCAAGAAGGCTGTCCCCACCTCCTGGAGTATGTGCAGGGGGTCTGAAGGATGGAGATCCCAATGCGCAGACCGAGCACTTGGGGATCCACCCAGTGCCCGCTGTCGTAGTCCAGGAAGTGTCCAATTATGGTAGTTTCTGCCAGGACCAGCCTCCAGCACAATGAGGGGGTTGTGTAGCAGGGGCACCGCGAGGAGGTCCACTCCCTTGGTGGCCACAACGGACCTGGTCGCTGAAAGCAGCTTCCAGGTCTGGAGGAGGTAGAGGTGCAGCTCGGAGAGATCTCACTGAAGACCCCTTGATAGGCGTAAAAAGAGCTGCAAGTCGTATCGGAGCCCTCAGAGGCAGCGGATTATTGCAACAGGCTCCCTCGTCCCACATACCCAGACCCCACAGCGCACACACCCCGCATGATGCACCGGTTCCGCCACCCTCCACCCCACACACCCCATTGGACACCGGCTGCCCTGCCCCCCACCCCAGTACCCAGACCCCACGGAGAACCGGCTCCCCCTCACCACCCAAGTAGCTGCTGGTCTGGGAGTGCTGGCCTAGGGCAGGCGGACTCCGTCCATCACCTGGCGAGGTAGAGGCACGGGGCTGGGGGCCTCCCACAGACAGACAGCACCTCAGTCACCCCACAGCGCCCCCTGCAGCCCTGCCCCCCATAGACAGACAGCGCCTCAGCCACCCCATAACGCCCCCTGCAGCCCTGCCACCACCGACAGACAGCGCTGCAGCCACCCCACAGTGCCCCCTGCAGCTCTGCCTCCCACAGACAGCTCCTCAACCACTTCACAGCACCCCCTGCCTCCAACAAATAATAAGATTTGAGGCCTATTGACTATGCATTTTTACCCTAAAAATTTAGGAAAGGCCCAAAATATTATTTGACCAGCATCATGCTATGAACCCCCTCACTGCATGCTGTAAATTTGTTTGATCTTTGGTTCAAGAGTGGGATTAGGGGCTAATTATAGAGTTGTTGTAGCTCTAGTGCTCCCTGGCTATTAGAGACACAAGGTGGGTGAGGTAATAATGTCTATTGGACCAACTGCTGTTGGGGAAGAGAGACAAGCTTCTGATTTGCACAGAGCTCTTCTTCAGGACTGTTAGGCCGACATGATTTTGAGTTTTTAAGATTCCTCTGTTTTTAAGTGAAGATGTTAGGGCTAAATGCACTACCAGAAAACTATAATGAGACTGCGGTCAGCTGCCTGGTAACTATCCAAAGACTAGGAAGCATACAACCAGAAAACACTGGTTTCATTTTGATTTGGTTTTGTGCTTCTCCTTTCCTTTCCTTTCTTTTTGACTTCAAGTTGTGAGCATTGAGCCTTTTAAACCCTATAATCTTTCCAAGTTTGTATCAATGTAGATTAACTAGTCCTGAACTTAGTTTTGCCACCCCTGTCTGATGCTGTTTCCCCTCACTCCTGCTCTTCGGCAACAATGGGAAATTTCATCCAGTGATGACTCTGATCCAGCCTTTCTAGCCTGACCTCAGACGGAACTGAGGTTCTACTCACCTGACAACAATAAATATATACTTTTAAAACATAAGCACCATTACTGCTCATTAAAGTGGACCTAGACTCCCAGCACCATGGAAAATGTGTTTTCATCCTTTCATTTAAAATGTTAACTTTCCTCCTGACCTGCCCCCAAAATTTCTATTTTTGCCATGATACCTAAAACTTTGTATGGTGGTTTTTACGCCCCAAACCAATTAGCCAGGTAGGAGGGTCTTATGGTTAGAGGACTGGACTCCATTCCTAGTTCTGCTATAGACTCTCCTGTGAAGTTAGGCAAATCAATTAACATCCCTGTCTGTAATATGGTTATAACAATAACAAGGAGAATTATCATAATGGATCACAATAGTCCAGGAGCCTGTCTCTGACAGTGGCCAGTGCCCGCTGCTTCCAGGAATATGCAACAAATCCAGTAAAGGACAATCATTAAATAATCTGGAAGAACCTTCCAAATCCCAGGCAGTTAAGCATGACCTTTGGGCCCAAATCATGAAGATTTGTGTGTATATTGCTTTTTATCCTTTCTAATGTAGCTGAGGATATTTGTTCATTCACGGAGAGCTTCAGAAATTTAAGATTTTATTTATTGTGGTTTTGCACAACTGGTAGAAAAATGGAACCACTGTAAAGTATTACAGGCTGCATTAGTATTTTGTCGGAAGGGCCTTTGGTCTGTAGCGGTTTGGGTCTCCTCCACTTCTGCCCCATGCATTTGCTTCCTGGTCTTGACGTGTGTCTTCTGCTCCTCTGCCACTAATGCCATCCTGCCAACCTTCCCTAGCATCACTGGAAAAAGGAAACAAAGATTATCTTAGATTATTATTAAATCTCAATAACTAAATTATTTACTTTTCACTTATCCCCCACAGCTTAATCTCTACTTTTCCATAAAACCGAGGACCCGCACAAATACCTCACCAACAGAAGTTGTTCCATAAAATATATTAGCTCACCTACCTTGTCACACACAAACACAGACACAAACCTTAGCCTGTCTGTGAATAGCAGGTCATCCCAGAAGTGCATCAGTTGTGAATTAAAAAGCTTTCCCATTACTTGCCTCCACTAAGTTCTACTCACTCCTCAAACTCCTTTGTATCATAGTCATCACGTTCAACAGCAATATTTTAAAATAGTCCTTGTTAGAGGACTACAAGTGAACCTATGATCATGGTATTTCAGCCAAGAAAACTAAGGGCAATATGTACTGGTTCTAGATTAAAGTGAGGTCCTGCAATTATTTAAATTTTAAAAGCCCTCTGGTGAAAACATCGGCCTCCCTGCCCATAGTAATGGGATCTGATATCAGAACATATCCAAATAGGTCAGCTCAGAAATCACCTTTACAACTCAAGAATGGGCATGGTCTTCACACTTAGCCAGTTCAGAGGTTAAATAAAAATGTCCTCACTTCAAACAGGACAATAACTAGTTATGAATTACAATGTACTTCATAGTAATTTGATTGCATAGCTCTTTACTGACATGTAACTTATAATCCAAGTAGAATCCATTACCTAATAACTTCTGCTGCCCATTTACCGCCAGGCCCTCTTTGGGCAGCATCATAATTCCCACGAGCATGGAAATATTTATCTGCATTTTTATAATTTGCCTCCCGCATGTCGCTGTATGCACGCAACATATCCCCAGCGCCTGGAGAAGAGAGAAAGGATTAGAGAGACACTGCAAATTTAAAACAAAACTTAGATGTTATTCCATTCTAGTCACTTCACCACTGTGGCTTCCAAGTAAAGTGCTTCTAGAGAAGGCAGAAAGGCTCCTATATACCGCTGAGTAAATACTTGATTTTTTGGTTCAGTGGAAGATCAGAGAAATCCAAAAAAGAGTGTTTAGTTTCAAACCAAAACTGATTTGTTATGGTTTTTCTCATCAAAATGAAAAACCGAAAAAAATTGTTCAGGTTGATTTGAATAGACATTTTTGCAGCAAAATGTCAGAATAGGCCACTGTGAAAATTATTAGTTTTGATTTTTTTTCTAGCCTAAACTATTTGCCAAATTTGACCAAAACTTGCAAAAATTTGCAGTGTCCCCCTGAAATGCATTTTTTGGTCAATTTAATATTTGTCCCTCCAAAAAATTGCCCAACTTTCTTTGGTACCCAGGCCTCCCTTTAGAGATACAGGGATTTACAGCTATTTATGCTTTATTAACTGTAGCTTCCACCAGGTGACATCTTTGGAGGAGGAGATGAAAAGGAGTTCCTTTGAAAAGGATCTCATAAAACCATAGAATCTCCACAAAACTCTGTTGCAGTATCTTTGGGGAATTCTTTAGGGGCAAAGAAACCCTCAAATTTCTCTCAGTGCTTTTCTAAGGGTCACCAGGACAATGGAGTAGAGGTGTGATTCCATGTTAGAAGCATCAGTCTCCTTTAGGGCTTTGTTTACATACAGTTTCTGCATCAATGTAACTAAATCTGTTTAGAAACCAATTTAGTTAACTCACTGACACACTTAAGTCCATTTAAACTAAATCCATTTAAGGCATTTGTAGGAGTGTTTATTCCAGGGTTTTGCAGCAATTTAACTAACAATTTCTAAACTGATTTAGACTGGAGACAATTGGGGACAAACTGATGAGAATCTTTAGGCTACGAGTGTACAATGTGAGAACAAGAAATCTGATTTCATAGACGTGAACCTCTACCTACCACTATAGTTTAAATAAAAAAAAAAAAAAAAACACCCAACACTTCTTACAAAAAGGGAGAGATCATGGAGTATCAACCTAAAAGTTAAAACATGAGGATATTAGGGTCTAAAAAGTGCAATGGCAAATAGGAGACAATAACTAGAATCAAAGATGATGCTGAGTTGTTTCTTGAGACTAAATAAATCATAATAGTAGAAGACCTGGTGGTCCACTATAATGTGATCCACATCTCCATCCACATACCTCCATGATTGAAAGCATCTCTATTCAGGAAGGGTACTTAAGCACATGCTTAAGATTTCTTAAATAAGGATTGATTTAAGCATGTGCTTAAGTGTTTTTCCTCAGTCAAGACCTAAGGATGCAGTTCTGCAAGATGTTGAATGCCCTCAACTCACCAGACTGGGAATTAGGGAAGTTCAGCACCTTGCAAAAGATGCTCATTCCTGTAGTGCTGAATCAGGACCCAAGTTATCTGACCCCAGAAACATTTCTGGGAGGGGGAAGGAAAGCTTCTGAAATTATTCAACAAACATTTACAGTATGTTATATTTACTTTACTGGGAACTGGCATACACCTCTCACAAAACTAAGAACTAACAAATAAAAGGTAATCATTAGTTATTAATGCATTTTTATGCCTCCAGATTTTACTAGACCCACTGAGATCCACATCAGGAAGTTGAAACAGTTAAAGTCAGAACATGGTCAGCTGAGTGCACAGGTAGCAGTTAAGCATCTTGCTAAACGTTAAATGAACCTTGTCTGGTGAAAATATCTGTTTAATTATAATCCACAGGATTTAGTACAATCTATGGCCCATACCTGCCATCTGATTTGCTCTGGTTCAGCAGCCTTGTGCTTGGACTCCCAATGAGGGACCTAAAACTGCATCTTTTTAAGGGGTCAGAAAAAAATTCTAATGTATCTTCTTGTGAAGAATTGAGTAAATTTCTTATTTACCAGTATTTATCAAAAATTGTTCTAGAGCTCCTGTCTTTGGCTTGGCTTTGGTTTTATTATTTTATTTATTTTATTAATAGCTACACCATGCTCCCTGCACATAACTTTTGAGAACAGTTTGGATGACGAACATGCAGTGAGTAAAAAGCATACCTAGATAAGCATCTCTTATGAATGCTCCAGCATCAGTGAACCAGTTCTGGGAACTGACACACAGTACCAGGGACAACAACAACATGCAGTTGTAGAACTTCATAGTTCACTTATTTAGGCTGTAATAGAAGGAAAGTATATGTCAGAAAACTGGGCAATATTTTAAAGACTCCAGCCATAATGTTCATTCCTCTTATAACCGCTTTAGAGCGGGTACATGGATCAAAAGGATCACACACAATTCAGAAAAGATACCAAAGTGATGATTTCTACTCAGAAAAATGAAATGCTCTCTGCCATCACAGCATCCGTCTCAGAGCTAAGATGTAAATATAGAAGTTTTAGTTTCTGGTTAACAGTTCTATATCATAAAAATCACTTGTTCTAAGACAAAAATTGAATACAAAGCAAGGTAAAATGGTATAAATATGAAGTTTCCATTTAGAATTAAACTTACCGGTGCTGTATTGCAAAGCCCCTGAAAAATGGAGTTCTTTCTGATGGATTCTCACAAGAAAAATAGTACTATATTTATAAGAAGCCTTATCTCAAAGAACAAATAGGAAATAATTTACAGAAACATGGCTAAATTCAAATTGGGCAATTCTTTGCTTGTTGAAAGCAAACAAACATTGCTTCTGTTGGGAATTTACTGCAGTAAATTACCTTATTTCTTCTTGAGGCTTCCTGCTTTCAACTGGTCAATGTCTGTATTGTCTCTCTATAGATCCAAAGATTAATTACTTAACCAATGCCTAATATGATGAAATGTCCATCATTTACTGGAAGTTGCAGGCAGTCACTTTTTCTGACCCAGAAAAAGTGACTTGCTTCTATTTTTTTTAATTAGTGAAATGAGTAATGCTTTATATGAGATTTTTATGCATTAGTTTTAAGTAATCATCTTGCATGTACCATAAACGCCAAATCAGTTTTATCCTTATATATAATTGTTTCTACAGTGCCTAGCCAATGGGTCCTGGTCCATGACTTTGGCTTCATGAGGCTATGGTAATAGAAATAAATAATAAAACTTAAATTATCAGAGCTGGTCAGAAATGGGATGTCATCTTTGCAGATATTTTCATTTCCCCCCCTTTTAAATTTAGATGGACATTTGTCAAAATTTTGAATTTTGAGTAACATCAACTAGCTTTTATTACCACCACTATGATCTCTAAAGGGAGAAGTTAATTTGTCTGAATAGTGGTTAACTTATTATATAGCTTTGTTGGCAAGATCTAAGCCATAAGCTAGATGCAGTTATATGAAGAGTTACAAAAATATCTTTTAATTCAAAATATTACTTGTGGATTGGAATCATCAGCTCTATCAGTAATTCAGGTTACTTTGTAAAGTGTTTTCATTTGTGATCAATAATCTTAACTATCAAAATTTTATTTAAATGGCGTAAATACGGTTTACATTCATCTGTGCATGAGCGATAATATGTAAAACTCTTATTGATTCTAACTGGAAAAATGCAGGTAAATATCTGCTAGTTCAGGTCAGACTTTGCCCTCTAAAGTTTGTAAACTAAACAGCAGATCTTGTAAATGGTCAGTGTGGTTCTTATGGGAATGTAATCTGAATAAAGTCATCATGATCGGGAAGGTATTGTGAAACAGTGCTAAATCAGTCCTGCTCACTAGCCCAACAGAATTCTATGACTTGCAAACACAACAGACCATAGCTGTAGTGTCCATGCTCAATGCCCTGTTGCCCAATCTGGCTTTGAGCTTTCTGGAAGCTTTTGGAAGTGTCTACATTCAACAGTAACAGTCTTGACAGCAAAATGACATATTAGGCTGAATCGTGTAATTTTCCATTAATCTTACTCATTTTATTCCCATGAGCCTCTACATTTTTTTAGACAAACTCCAACTCATCTGGTAAAAAAGGGAAAGATAACTCCTAGGTAGTGTTATCCTGGATAGAATTTACTACTTGTAGTAACAAAACTGTAGAGATTTAGACGCTCAGTAGTCCCTGAGCTACACCTGCATTTTCCCTTAGATTAACTGAACTTGCTGGACACCACTCATTATAATACATTCGTTTTTCAGACCCTCTATGATCTGCCTACCAGAGACACTGCACATCATCATTTAAAGTAGTGGTGGGTTGTATAGCTGGAGCTCTCCTAACAGTGGTATTTAAGGTTATCTACATGTTTCCTTTAGCCCTCTTTTCATTCACTCAACATTCTAAAAACATTCAAGCTTCTGGACTGAAATTTTACAGGCCTGGTCTCCACCCAAAAGGAATTTTTTTTTTTTTAAATTTGAAACAAAATCCATTCAGTACATTTTGTCCTATTATAACAAAAAAGTTTGAAGGGCAAAATGACTGGAGATAAACAATTAACATTTGGTAAGTTAAAAGGAAGTTCCTTGTAACAATACTTTGGATTTGGCAGGCATGCAGGTTTAAGAATCTCACCTTATATTTAAACACTGATTGGTATGATTTTTCAGCGCTTTTTAACTGATGTCCTAAGAACGAGTATGCTGCTGTGGCTAACTTTGCCATGCAGTATGCCAGCCTTCGGATCTTCACAGTTAAAATGCAAACAGTACGAAGCAGAGTGCTGGTAATTTACAATATCATGCAGACAGTCATTTAACATTCCTCAATGTTAAAAGCTTCATCTGTTCCATATATAAAGTTGTCAGTTCAGTAATATCCATAATTCAGTGACATTCAGGGTTGTTCTTACAGAATATGTTTTTCTTTTCTTTTAAAAGCTTAAATTCCATAACTTTCTAAAGTTCTTAAATTTACACAGGCAAAAATAAGATTCCACAGCTGGCTGTTTGCATAGTTGAAAACACTCTCAAAGAATGCAATTATAGTATTTCTACAATCTTGTAAGAGGAGCGAAGAGTGATATAGGGCCCTAGCCCTATTAACTGTACATCTTGTGTATAAACTATTTTCACAAACTGCATGTGTGACTTATGGATTGTACACAGGGATATAAGTGTCACACAAGTGTCTAAGGCCATCAGAAAAAATGGCATAATATATAATGTTATCAAAAGTTTGACAAAGTATTTGGGGCGGTGTAGTGATGCATACATGCACAAAAGCAGTGTTAAGGCTGCACATTCAATTTTAACGTTGGCATTTCCTGACTTCAGCATGTTTCAAGGTAGAATCTTTATTGCTCTTACTGGAGTTTTTTAAATGGTGTTTGTGCAGGGAACACACTTGACACTGATATCACATGCACCAGCCGCAGGCTGCATGTACCTCTTGCATATATACAATCTTTTTCATCCACAAATCTCCAAGTGTTTTACATAGGCAGGTAAGTATCTTCAGTTTACAAGTAGAGAAACTGAGGCACAGAGACACAATAGATCAAAGGCCACAGCACTCACTGGTAGAACCCAATTCTACTGATTCTCAGCAAGGTTGTCTTATCTTTTGAGACCTACCCCACCTCACTGAGAGGATATCCAAAAGGCTAGGCTTATTGTGAAAAGTTGGAAGTGAGCCTGGGCATTCCAGTAAGACAGATGATTAGGGTATCTAATGAGGAAAGGTAGTTTCAGTCACAGATCAAGAAAGTCCTTTCAGTTTGTACAGCAGAAGATGGCTAAGCATCAGAATAAAGTGCTGTCCTCATGCTTGCAGGGTAATACCTCCAGTTAAACCCAAGATTGCCCTGTTTGTGAAACCCCATGATCTAATAAAACCTAATTACGGCTAAAACAGAAGTCAGAGTATTAGCACATCTTCTGAGTCTTAAGAACACCATGCATCCAGTTTACCTCCAGAGGAGTCCAGATGCTTTTACTGGATACAGAGTGGCTGGTGATTTTTCTAAGAGAGGGGATATAATGTTCTGGTTCTTTCATGTATAATATTTGACAGTTGAGTCTTTTGTATTTTTTTCTTCTGTTAAACAATGTACAAAAAAGTAAATTCACTTAGGTATTATTGCAACTACACCTCTTTGGGGGTTTGACCAACATATCTGGATTCTTGTCTTGACATACAAACCTACTATTAAGCCAAGTGACACGATTTCACAAAGAGTTAGCCAAAAAGGTTAAACACAAGTGTTAAATGGCTCAGAACGTATCTGGGTGACAGACTTTCCTTTCTTATGCTTGCAGTGTGCAACTGCAGCATTTCTTAGGATGAAGTCACAATGTGGTCACGTATCCTTCACATCTTATTCACATATAAATAAAGAAATCAAGACTAAGTCAGAAACACTTTTCTTTTTATTGAAACCTCTTAAAATTAGTTGAAACCATGAATACAAGTTCATTGTAGGTGCAATAAATTTAAAAAATATTGTATAACTGGTTAATATGAACAGTGCTATGCAAAATGAAAAATAAGCTCTTTGAAAGAAAGTTTGTGATATATTGTAAAAGTCAGCATTGTTAACTGTGCGTTTTAAAATAAAGGTTATTCTGTACTGTGATAGACCCAGGCCAGTTGGGTACAACAAAGTAGTAGAGGCAGATATACTGGCCACTGGATTAGCAGTTTTCTGTTTGCTGACTGACCAGAGCAGGGGCTGCTCTAGATTAATGAGAACACCTGACTCCAATTAACCTGCAAAGAGTCAGGTGAGTCCATTAAGGTAATGTGAACACCTGACTCTAGTTAAGGCCCTTTTGATACTATAAAAGGGCTCACTCCAGTCAGGCTAGGGAGAGTCAGAGGAGAGGAAGTGCAGCTGAAGGGCTGGCTAATGAAGACACCCTCAAACCATCGGTAAGGGAGCCCTAAGGTAAGGGGGAAGAAGGGAGAAGCAGGAGAGCTATAGGGAAGTGGCCCAAGGAAATGTAGCAACTCTGGCAGTGAAAGGTTGGCTGCCAACAGCTGCTACCATTAGGGTCCCTGGGCCGGAACCCAGAGTAGAGGGCAGGCCCGGGTTCCCCCCAACCTGCCACTACAGAAACACCTCCTAGGAAGGGAAGACAGGCCCCTGTCAGGACAGGAGGCTAAACTGTTCTGAAATAAGCCCTAGAGACAACAGAGACTGTGGGAGTTCTCTCACCAACCTCCTTGCTGGCTTATGATGAAAAGGGCTCAGACTGTAACCCTGGCCTTAGGGAGAGAAGGGTTACGTAGAGGGTCACAGGTGAGCCACTGAGGCTAGCATAAACCGCCTAGAAGCGCAGGACCCACGGGGACAAGGTCAGAACTCTGCCACAGTACACAAAGCTTTCAGCTGTTTTTCCATGTCACTTCATCCTCTAAACTGAAAAGATTTCACTAGACTTTTCCCAAAGAGAACTGGTTATGTATTTTCCTGACACAGATGATTCTTCCACTTATATAGAGCTTTACTTCTTTGAAGTGCTGTATAAAACTGAACCAATTAATTCTAACACCCACATGAGGTAGAAGTGCTCTCATTTTAGAGGTAGGGAAACAGGCACTGAAAGGTAAAATGGTTTGTTCTAGGCCTCATGGCATATCAATACCAAAGTTAGGACGACAGAAGAGTACCTGACTTCCAGGGCCAGTTCTAGGCACCAGCATTCCAAGCATGTGCTTGGGGCGGCACTTCTCAAGAGGTGGCATTCCGGCCCTTTGGGGGCGGTACTCCATTTTTTGGGGGGGGTTTTGCTTCAGTGGCAGCACTCCAATTTTGTGTGGGTTTTTTTTTTTTTTTTCTTTTTTTGCGCTTCGGCAGCGGCAAAAAACCTGGAGCCGGCCCTGCTGACTTCCAATCCTTTTTACACCTATAATAAATAAGACCATGGGGTGCCTGAAGGGATAAGATGGCACATTTGTGCTGTTTCCAAACTTCAGCTGAAAATCTCAACCCCAGGAAATACTGAAGCTGAAAGAGGACGTTTTGTTGGCTTTTCACAGACAGGAACCTTAAGGTATGAAATACCTGCCACTGGGCCTATTTCTGTAGACATTTATTCCCACACGAGAAGAGTTATGAAATGCTCCACCACAAGGGAGTGACTTGTTCTCGCAATTGAGACAAAGGTTACCCAATCCAACTGCAGTTTTATATATCAGACCAAACTTTACAGATAAAACTTACATTGACCAAAAAATAATTAAATTTTAAATAAAATAAAATCATTAATTTGGAATGCAGCAAACAATGGAGACAAAACTATATACATAAAACATATAAAGGCTCTTATTTTAAAGGGATACTGTCAAATAAATTTACTCACAAAACGTTGGTGTAGGAGGAAAAAAATGACCTTTTTTTATAGGGAGTTAGTTCTTTGGGGTTTGACCACTGCCTAGATATTATAGCATTGTACTAGTGAATAAGGCTCTAAATTGAAATTAGTTAAAACCAAATCTCACTAGTCTGTTTTCACTATCTAAGATCTAGGAAGTTCACAGAGTAAACAGAATAGGTATAAAGCTATTTTTGCACATGATTACATAAAATTGGGTGTTTTAAATATTCAGTTTTAATAATCTAATGCTTATCTTAGAGGTAAAGGTTTTTAAAAAATTATTCTTAACTTGACAGCATCCCTTTAAAATACTTTTTAAAAGGCAATTTTAGATAAAAAGGTATGCAGTTGCATCATTTCATCCAAAAAGATCAAAAATCAGTTATGAAATATTGACATCTAAAGATATGTTGATCTGTGTGGTAACTCATCTGAAGATGACCTCGTGACAGATTCATACAATTTACGAATGCTGTGTTTACAGTTCTTTCCAGTGGTCTATTAATGAGTATTTCAAAGATTTAATGCATATTTCAACACTATGCAATCAATATCCCATAACATTATTTTACATAGCTCTTAAGATAAAGATGTAGCTATTCCAAGAAATAAATCAAAAAAGTAAATATTCTATACAATTAAGGAAAAATCTGCATTCTTGCATGCGTTCACTGCAGCTATTGGCAAAAGTGAATGTCAGATGGGAAAACAGTTTGGGTGAGTCTTGATGTTTACCAGCAGGGGCTGCTCATGCTCGCAACATACACAGAATTAGTCCTTTTGAAATTTACATCTTAACCAACCTACAGAAAAGTTGCTAAAGGCAAAATGCACTATTTTTCAAACCTAATTTAATGTTCAAAGGACTGTACTTTTAACCAAGTGTTTTAATTCATTCAGAGTTATTATCAAATTCATTCATCACTTTTAATCCTATTGTAAAAAAACAAATCTGTAGGACATTTGTGGTCTTAATTTCAACATAAACATTGGAGTATTTCACTCTAACAATTTCTGAATCCTGTTTTAGAAGCATGTTTTAAAATATTTAGGAAGAGCTGTAGAAGAGAACCCAATTCAGGTGCTATTTTCATGCAGTGTGGCTGAATACATTATTGTGTGGACAAGAGTTTGTTTCTTAGAGGTGATGAAACTTAAGAGGCAATTTAATGCAGAATATGCACAGTACACAACTTCATTTCAGTGTTTCCTGGCATATTTGCTATGCCTGCTGAGACCACAGAAAACGGTCACACCTTTCCAGCATGGACTGTATCAGGGCTCTACAGACAAAAGAGAAAAAAAATAATAAAACATATTAGTTTTACTAATTTGCTGGACACTAGCTTTTAGAAAGAGTTTAAACTGGTTGATGCAGTGATAAATAGGATTCAGTTTCAGAGAGCCCTATCATGCCCCTGCCTTTAAAGATTTTTCCCTAACCTGAATAGACAACATGAGTGGCAAACTGTAAATAATAGAAAATAGATAGCAGGGTTTTTTATTTTATTGTATTTTTTTATTTAAGGCTTGTATTTAGGGCTTCCTAGATTCCAGTCCTTCACTCTTGCTTGTAACCACCCCTCAGGATTGATGTAACATACAACAGGACCTTTTCAAGTGCCATCTTCTACAACTTAATTCACTTAATTCCAAAAACTTTTACATTTTTCCATGCATGCTTTTTTTAAGGGAGTTAAACAGCGTATCTGCGAGTGAACTACTTCGACAGCAACAGCTGCAGTGTAAGTAGACTCCCCAATTCCAAATACTGTAATGTCTCTTTGCATTATTACAGCATTTATGGAGCACCCATCAGAGCAGTCTAGGTCTAGGAGGATGTAGAATTCTTCAGCAGTGGACATTTGATAGTTTAGTCATTTATTCTCTCTCTTCTCTCCCCCCCCCCCTTTTTTTTTTTTTTTGAAACATTTATTCTGAATATATTTTCTGATAAAACATTTTTCATTTGTAAGCTATATGTCTCAAATATACCTCTTAAATTGGGGACAGAAGTATTTTCAGGTAGTTTTACCACTCTAACACTCTTTAAACTCTTGTAGCTGAAGTCTGAAGTGTTTTCACTTTTTTAAATTTAATGAAAGAAAACTATGGCCTAGGACGGCACTGAGTGAAGTATCAATAACTGTTCTCCACACACACACACACACACACACACACACACACACACACACGTCTTACCTTTGCCTTTTTTCAGCAATTCTCAGTATTTCGCAGATCCTGGTAAATCTCTCTGACAATTCCGCTGTCAAATCACATTCCTGCAGTACTGGCAAGGCACGATCTGGGCCAATTACCTTAGCCAACAAAAGAGCTACATTCTCAACAGTAATGCAGTTTGACCAATTAGTGCTACCATTGCCGATAGTATTCCCATTCTGTGTACCATGACAGTGGAAATCAATGCTGTGACTTTGTGCAAGATGGAGAAGGAACTTCCATTCTTCCACAGTCTCTGGAATTGAGCCTAAATGCAAAATTAAATGACTGGCTGCAGTTATCTGTGAGGAAAAAGCATGTAGCAAACCTAATTTTACATCTATTTGCATTTAAAAGGAGCTAGTTTTCTAGAGTCAATATTCTACATTCATATCTTAGTTAAATGGCTTAAAATGCATTTTACTTTTTAAGATTAAGTTAGATAAGTTTATGGAGGGAATGGTTTAATGGTAAAACATAGTAGCCAAGGAAAACCAAGCAATGGTACGTAAATAGCATAATGGCCAACAAGGGTCAGGCTAGAGACTCTTGCCTACATGCTCGGGGTATTACTGATCGCCATATTTGGGGTCGGGAAGGAATTTTCCTCCAGGGTAGATTGGCTGAGCCTCTGGAGGTTTTTCGCCTTCCTCCGCAGCATGGGGCAGGGATCGCTAGCAGGAGGGTCTCTGCCGATTGAAGTCACTAAAACACAGGATTGGGGACTTCAACGGCAGAGTCCAGGGAAGGGTCTTGTGGCCTGCAGCATGCAGGGGGTCAGACCAGATGATCATAATGGTCCCTTCTGACCTTAAAGTCTATGAGTTGCACAAAACTGTTAAATTTTCAAGTGTATTGGAGCTAATTGTTAGGACTGAGGGATACTGAGCAATAAAAACAGCTTTCATAGCCATTGCTGTGATTTTGGATTAAAAAATTCCTTTGTGTCTTTTTAGGATACTGTAGATTTTCACTGCAATTCTGCCATCTTATACAGAAACTTGCTCACTATAGCCTAGAAAAACCACTAGATAGCGCTAGTGAATTAGCTGATTCTCCAAGGTACTGGGCAACAAAAACTCAGAGGGAAAACTGAAGCCAAAAAATCTGATTAAAATGTCAAGAGATTTGAACCACTCAAAACAAGACTGTTTTTTAAACACTGCTGTTTTGTTGGAAGACAAGAATTAAACTACAGTGTCACTATTTATACACTCAATTATATTTATGCAGTACAATATACTACATTAAGTGTTACAAAATGCCGAGTGATCTTGCTATACCAGTGCTTAAAAAAATACATCATTCAACTCTCGATAAATGCTTCTCTATACTTAATCGGTAATCAAAATAGATCATGTATTATGCTGGTGTGCTCAAGGGTTAGGATTCACTAACCATGTTCTCCATCCAACAGGTTCATATCATCCAAATGAACAATATTAGTAAAGGCTTCTATTCTTCTATCCAGTTCCAAACAGAGAGAGAGATATCCAGGCCAGAAGCTTAAAAAAAGAGATTGAAGATTTCCAGAATCAAATACATATCTGCTTTAAACTAAAGTCATGGGTAATGAAATGCTGATTTAGCAAACTCCTCAGTAAGAGCAAACAACCCCAAATATTAGGAATAACCTGGCCATTTCAATGTGGCAAAACATAGGTCATGCTGTAAGTCCCCAGAATTGTCAGTTTATTGAATAAACTAGAGCCGGCCTTTTGTCAACCACCACCCTCACAAAAGTCAGAAGTGCTCAATGATAAACACATCTAGGTCCCATATTGCAGTGAGGGTTTTTTTGTGTATGATAGTGGGAAAGGGTCAAGCGGAAAACAACCATCATATGCAGTTCTTACCTCCATAAGGAAAAGAAGGGAAGTCATTAGGGAAATAAGGAAGTGGAGGTCATTAGGAACAGAGGGAATGTCTTTATGCATACAAGAGGTCCATGAAGTCTGGTGAGTAAATTTGTCTCTGCTAAAGCAGGTTAAATATGGGAGAGGTATTATGTAATTATGAAGGTACAACCCTTGTAACTTGCTTTGGGGTTATTTCCTTGGTCACATTTTAGGTCAATAACATTTGTTGGGAGTAAACAGAGCTTAACACATAATGGTGTAGAACATGTTATAACATGACTTTGTTGCTTCTTTGCTACAAAGCAAGGTAATACTAGAGAGGTAAGGTTTACATTGACTATTTATAACCTAAACATAATGGCACTTAATTAAAGCCAGCCATAAAATACTTCATTTAAATAAATGTAGTTGACAGTACACTGGCAGGAAACATATTGGCTTTCATTTGTATATTCAGTGGGCCAAGATACCAACTAAGCCAGTTTCAAGAATAATCATAATTTTTCAGTAAACTACAACGTTTCCAACTTACCCATATGACTTGCAGATGTTAGCCATCTTCTCTTTTGTTACAAAATCAGCTGGGAGTTTAATCAGAAGCAAAATCAGTTGGCTATAGCCCCAGGTAAACAAATGTGAATGTGGTCTGGGAAGACAGTTTAATTCACAAGTTAAATGTTAGCAGTCTCATGACTTTAAAAAACAATTTTTTATCAGGAGGCCAAATAGATGAAAGGGATTGTTTCATCTTTCACATGAAGTTTTGACAATATTAATTCAAAGAGCAGTGTGTCCAGCTATCTTCTTGACAGACTCGCTTAAAATGAGATTTTCCCTGTGATTAGAGAGGGACAGAAAAAAGTTAATGTGGCCTTTTTGTGTACCAGCATCCATGTTAGGAGGCACGTGCACAGCTCAGGAAATGGCATTTTTTATACTTTAACTCAACCAGTAAGGTAATTTCACACATTTTAAAAAAATGTGTTCCCCAGAAACGCACTGAAAATTATTCTTCAAAACAAAGTGACAGCTTCTTAAGAGAGATATGTATTTATAGTGATTAAAGAGATCATTCCTGCCTGGATTATGAAGATAGGAAAGTTGTTTAATTCTTTGGTTGCTGCTGTTAAACATCTTGAGGTACATGAGGTAACATACCCTAGAGTGAAATTCAACCTACCGCAGAAGGGTAAGGCAAGACTATGCCTCACTTACAGACCTGTGCTTAATTGAAGGCTTTATGGGGATTCTCTCCATTGGGGTGAATTTCACCCTCTAGGGAAATGAAATTACTCTGAGGTAGCCAGCTCCATCATGGAACACATAGCAAGTCTGGACAACTACATCTAGTTTGCGCAGTGCAATTAAATATACATGATTTACTACCTTACCTAGGGTTTCCTTCAGCATCCACTGTATTTGTTCTTTGTGGTGCATCATGGGAAACTGCCAAACACAGCCAATCCAGTCGCAATGCTTCAGGATTAAGAAGAGACTGAAGCAGGAACGACCTATAAAAGAGTGGGAAAATCCACGGGTTTTAAATGGACCGAATATGGAAGTGTGATAAACTTTGTATATATACTACTATTTAAAAATACTCATGATCAGTGCACTGGAAAGATGATTTCTAGACAAGTTGTGTCCTTTAATCTTCAGAAATATTACAGAATACATCCATATTTGAATTTTAGATATTGAAGTGTTGCCCATTTCTAGTTTGGGTTAATTTGATAGTTTACAGTATAATAAAACAGTAAGTCATTAAAGAGTTGTTACAAAAATCTCGATAAAATAGAATCTGCTTTGTAATGACGTGACGGGAAGAGATTGGTGCACAGAAATTAACTGGCAAAACAAAAGGTTATTTCATGTTAAGTTCCACTCTATTTTTAATGAGCAACCAAAGTAGCATTACATTAAAAAAAAAAAAACACCACACAGCTGCATGATATCCAGTCTTTTCATTACGTAACCATTTCCCAACAAGAGAAAAAGGCATACAGTATATATGCAGCCCCTTT
This sequence comes from Malaclemys terrapin pileata, assembly GCF_027887155.1. Taxonomy (NCBI): domain Eukaryota; kingdom Metazoa; phylum Chordata; order Testudines; family Emydidae; genus Malaclemys; species Malaclemys terrapin. The sequence goes on along the minus strand of NC_071508.1, from coordinate 48,744,743 downwards.
ACCTTTCATCTTCTGGCTTTGATTTAACAAGGCTGTCTAAATATGCTAAAAAGTGGGCAGGGTGATGTCTACAAAGCTGCATGATGTCAGAGGGCAAGATTGATGGGTAGAATTTGATCAAGGGCCTTACAGCTGTTTCCCCAAACTTTTCATAGAGCCTGCACAAACAAAAAAACATCTTTAATGCCAAATCACAGCAAGATTGCCACTTTGATAAGAAAATACAACCCTATTTCAAGATTCTAATTTATTTACCAGCATGTTTCAAGTTCCTCTGCTTGAACACTGCTAACACTAGAACTATCATTGCAAAAAAAGTCTCACAAAACATTGAAGAGGCTAGTGGGAATACAAATCCAGAGTAAGGCAAACGGAAGTGAATTGACAGTCTGAAATTTGTCATATTAACGAACATGGAAAAAAAGAAAATCATGCACTACAGACCTTTGAGCATGTGCCAATAACAGAGGACTATCCCAGGGCCCCAAGTCATTTAACAGTTTTAATATTTTCAACATATCTCCATTTTCCATTGCCAAAGTCACTGGACTAGCGTGAGTCAGTTCTGAAACACAAAACATTGTAAAGGTTTTAAGTTTTTATTTTTTTTCAACTCAGCTAGTTTAAAAAATAATTAAAGAAGAGAAAAATTTCCTTTATTCTTCCAAAGTCCCCATCATGGAAATGTATCTCTAGCCTGCAATGGAAGCAGGTGAGTAAGTCACACTTAAGCTGTGTGTTTGGCTTTGATTGAATTACCATCAATAGTGTTATGGCAAATTTAACATTATTAAATTGATTTTTTTGTTAGGGAATTTTTTTTATATAAAAACTTCAAGATAAAGTTTACCGCTTCTTCTTCCCTTTAAGATTTAAGGCAACTTACTTTCTACTATATAAAGTTACATAACCCATATGAAATTTCAAGACATATGCTTCATGTGTACAGAACAGACCAACCTCAATTTATTTTCAACACCAACTGTTAATGAACCACAAGTTCAATTTAAAGCTTAAATTACCAACAAAGGACATTATTAAATTCATAGGAAGCAAACTGGGCACGTAAGCCCTGATCTTGTGAAGCCTCACATCCTTAACTGCATGCATATAAGCAGTACCACTCAAATCAATGCAAGGATGCAATTAATACTTTTCTACTCTAAACTTCGCTTAAGCCAACATGGAACAGATTTCTGCATGCCCAAACATAGTCCTCCATCCAGCAAAGAACTTAAGCATGTGCTTAACTTTCTATGCTGAATCAGGGTTCTATCAATTGGTTGCCTTGAAGACCTGTCTATAAAGGTTTTGTTTCAGTTTTAGAAGTTGCATATAGCGGACCAAATTCTGTTCCGAGTTACATCCAGGAAGCCTCATTCATTGGGATTGCAAAGGTATGAGAAAGGGCAGAAGGGACTTCTGGCGAAGGAAAGGATGCCTGCGGTGGTCAACTGCATGCCAATATGGGGAATGCTTTTCCAATTCACTAATGATCTTCATAAATGTGCTGTTGTCCAAGCTTTGGAAACAAGCTGAAATATTTGAGCATACTTGTGCCTACTTTGCCACTGAGGATGCTGAAACTCTTTTCCTAATTTTAGCTTTATATGTTAAAAAATTGAAATTATTTGAGTTCAACAGCACCATGTTTTTTCAAGTTCTCTTTCAACACATTTGATTCATATCACTACCGTGTTCAGCTAACTGAAGTTGTACTATATATTAACTTGTTTAGAAATAATGTCACTGTAGTAACTAAACAAGAAGCATTTTCCCCTAGAAGTCACTGGTTCTTATTAACTTAGTTTTGTTTATTAAAAAAACTAAAGAACACTTGTTTCAAAGGTGATTCAGAAAGGAATGTCCTCTCAGGCTGGATTTTTTCCAGAACAAAAACCTAAAATTTAGCTTTAATTGGTTTAAAAGTGAAAACAAAAAGCCACCACAGTCATTACCTTTCAATCCTCCAATGTAAGTTTCCCAAACACTGGGACTGCTAGTGTAATTGATTGTAATACATCGCTTCAGTCTTTTTAAATCCAAGAGAAAGAAATAGTCCTTTATGAACCGACAAGCCAAGACCCATGACACTGTTAGCTGTAAATCCTGTTCAGCACTTTCTTTCGCATTCCCATTCTCGCAAGGAAACACATTTAATTCAAAACATAATGTTGTCAACTCTACTAGGTCCTTTTGAATATCGCGTGCTATGAGACATGGAGGATACACTTGAAAAACATGGTCTGAGGCTCCCTTTGAATTGGCATCGTTTTCACATACTTCTCTGCCAAAATGAGCTTCGCTAGTTTGATCCTGTCCAGTATTTCCTTGCAAGGCATCTGTCTGTCCTTTGCCTACATGATCTTCACTGTGTTGATCTGGTTCAATATTTTCTTCTAAAACCTCACTCTGTTCTTCAGCAAGCACATTCTTATCTTTCTTAATGGATAAGCAGTCATCTGAAAAGGAAGGTTCTTTGAAACCAAATGTTTCTTCCAGATACAAAAACCACTCCTGCAAAACTCCTCTCAAGCACTGTGGTTCTAACAAAACCAGTGGATCTTGCAGTTTGTTTCTGTAAAACAAAGTGGAAATGCGTTGCACTTGCTATTTAATAAATAGCCAAGATATGCCAGAGCTGATTATACATATCAAATGGACAACTCAACCGTTAGTATATTCCTAGATCAAGGGTGGGCAAACTTTTTGGCCTGAGGGCCACATCGAGGTTGCGCAATTGTATGGAGGGCTGGGTAGGAAAGTCTGCGTCTCCTCCAACAGGCTGGTCCCCGCCCTCTATCTGCCCCCTCCCATTTCCCGCTCCCTGACCGCCCGCCTCAGAACCCCCAACCCATCCAACCCCCCTCACGCCTTGTCCCCTGACTGACTCCTCCCGGGACCCCTGCCCCTAACCGCCCCCTAGAACTCTACCCCCTATCCAACCTCCCTTCTCCCTGTCCCCTGACTGCCCCAACCCCTATCCACACCCCCACCCCTGACAGGCCCACCGGGACTCCCACACCTATCCAACCCCCCTGCTCCCTGTCCCCTGACTGCCCCAACTCCTGACAGCCCCCCCGGGACTCTCACCCCCTATCCAACTGCCCTCTGCTCCTCATCCGCTGACCACCCCGTCCCAGGATCCCCTGCCCCTAACTGCCCCCCAGGATCCCACCCCCCCCGCTCCCTGTCCCCCGACTGCCCTCCCGATCCCTAGCCACCTCCCCACCCCCCCGGACACCCACCCCCAACCCTCCCTGTTCCCCAACCCCTGACCACCCCCAGAACCTCCGCCCCATCCAACCACCCCCTCCCCCCGACTGCCCCCCAGGAATCCCCACTCCCTTACCCAACCCCCCCGCTCCCTTACCAGCAGCAGGAGCTCGCAGCCGCGCCACCCAGCCAGAGCCAGCTGCGCTCCCCACACTGCCCAGCACGAGTGGCGGGCCAGAGCATGGCCCGCACAGCAGAGGGTCTGTGGGGGAGGAGCTGGGGACTAGGCTCCCCAGCAGGGAGCTCAAGGGCTGGGTAGGACAGTCCCACGGACCTGATGTGGCCCACGGGCCGTAGTTTGCCCACGTCTGTCTTGATATCGGTCATACCAATGCTGTTTTCCTGACTAGTAAGGACAGTAGGAAAGTCACTATATAATTTCCCCAAGTATACTTTTGGGGATCTCACCTCCAAATGATTCACGTAGCTTGCTAGGCAACCATCCAAGTCTACCTCTAATGCTACAGTCCTCTTTTTCTCAGCAAAACTCACAATGAAGTTATATTTTTAATGGAAAAAAGCCACTATTCAAGTAAGGACTTTCAGATAGCCCAGGGGAGGGCAAACTACGGCCCGCGGGCCAGATCTGGCCCCTCAGGGCTTTTAATCCATCCCATGGGATTGCCAGCCCTGTGGCACAGGGGGCTAAGGTAGGCTCCCTGCCTGCCCTGGCCCTGTGCCATTCCTGGAAGCGGCCGACACCATGTCCCTGCGGCCCCTGGGGAAGGCGGGGCAGAGGGATCAATGTGCTGCCCTCACCTGCAGGCACCACCCCCTGCAGGTCCCACTGGCTGTGAACAGGGAATCGCGGACAATGGGAGCTTCGGGGGTGATACCCGCAGGCGAGGGCAGCACGCAGCGGAGCCACCTGCCCCACTCCACCCCCGGGAGCCATTGCCGGACATGCTGGCCACTTCCAGGAGCGGCACAAGGCCAGAGCAGGCAGGGAGCCAGCCTTAGCCCCGCTGCGCGCCGCTGTCACCCCGGAGCCGCTTGAGGTAAGTGGCACCAGGCCAGAACCCGCTCCCTGAACCCCGCACCCCAACCCCTTGCCCTGAGCCCCTTCTTGCACACTGCACCCCCTTCCTCACCCCACACTACCCCATGTACCTCAACCCTCTGCCCCAGCCCAACATTCACAGCCCTGCATACAATTTCCCCACCCAGATGTGGCCCTTAGGCCAAAAAAAGTTTGACCACCCCGAGACAGCCGTACACCATGTGTGGATATACCTTCACAGCATCATTTACTGCAGATATTTACAATAAAAGCTTTCTGCCAGAGTAAAATATAGCTCTATGCTCTCTACTTACATAGCTTCTGTCGTTGCTATCTTGAGATCTCTTAGCCGGTCCTCTTCTTGAGGCTGGCTCTGTAGTTCCAAACTAGAAAGAAATATAAAGAAAAAATTATGCTATCTTTTTAAAACAGAGGGAGAAATAGCATTAATTCTGTTATGAGAAATGCAGTTCTGTTACTTTTCATGAGAAACAGACAAATGAGACTACAGTAATTATGGAGCAGCTGGACATGAGGAGCAGAAGAAAAATAACTTTTTTCATCTTGTCAAACATTACCTATGAGGGTTCTCAGATGTCAAGAAACAAAACTAACATTAAGCTAATACAAATTCACTGCTTAAAATATTTCAATGGATTTGCCAATTTAACTCCTGATAACAATTTAGCGCTCGTTCTTTATTCATACGACTAAGCCACTACAGTGTTTTCATATTCCTTTAGACAACCCAGTGTTGAGGGTGATAAAGCTGCTTGTTCCTCTTTTCATTAAAAATAGGATGTAGGCTTTAAAATTCACATGCATCAACACGTCTGGTTAGGTACCCAGAAGGGCAAGTAGGGAACTATATTAGTTTCCCCTTCCTCAACCACTCCAGCGCCACGAATGTAAACTCTTAACATCCATTTTCTAGACGAGTTTGACATCTGAACAAGCTTTGAGGTAAAAAATTGAGAAAGGAGGCAGGGGGTGGGGAGGGTGAGACCAGATGAATTCATGGAGCCTCTCTATACAGCCAGATGGAAAAAAAAAATCTCTATTCTATTGAAATGAATGGGATCATTGTGGAAGACATGAGTTCCCAATCCTTTGGGCAGCTGGCACATTCGACTAGTAAAACCATGTGAGCTTGAACTTACTCGTTTTCATCTTCTTCCTGGGAGTATGCAGCTATACTAGCAGTCACTTCATGAGACTCATCATCATCTTTCATTTCCTGCCTCACTCTGACATCAGGACTCATATGAAGGGTGCCAATCTTTTCAGTAGTTTTGCGTACAAAGCTGGAAACACTAGGAGTCAAAAGTTCAAACAACTGAGATGGCAGTAGGAGAAGAGCTCATAGTCAACACAATAAATCTCGGTCTTTCTAGCCAGCCTCTCGCTTCAGAAATCTTTATCATCTAAAGGAGGCAGGAAGAGAGGATGAGCACACTGGGAACCACCAAGTATCAGTCAGTCAGAACTCAACATGAAAAAATGCATGTTGCACTCAGTAAGAAACATCTCAGACCTTATATGCTTTAGTCAAGTTCTTTACTCCTAAGATTTTCAGACCCCAATGGAGATCACAAAATAAAACACTGGAAGTTTGGTTTTGTGCTGCCTGATAGAGGGGATTTTACAATTATACAAATGCTGAGATTTTTATTTGCAATGAGAGAGGCTAATTTTTCCATGATAAAGCCTCTAAATAAGCACACGCACAAGAATTTTGTTAATTATCTTTTAATTTGGTCTATAATGACCTTCACAGTGACAAGAAAATTATTCAGGAAATGTACAGTTATGAAGAAATTAGAAAGCATTCTAAGCGGTCCTCTGTTTCAATTATCCATTCCTAACCCTTAGAATGTCTCATTCCAAAGGAAGGCCTACCTACATTCCAAAACTCAAATATATTGGTCCATAACACGCAAGAGTTCTTTAGAAAACCAGGATTCAAAAGCAACTTCAAGTTCTTGTGCTCCATGTCAGAACAGGCTAAGCCATGTCGGAAAGAAAAAACAGTTACTTACCTTTACGTAACTGTCGTTCTTCAAAGTATTTTGCACAGGTCCATCCGCTACAGGTGACTCACAAGCAGATTAATGTGGAGACAGTTCAGAGTCTACCTGAACAGCTATGGTGGAAAAAAGCCATCCAAAACTGGCATCGTTCCTGGACTGACGGGAAATGGCATAATGAGCAGCAAACGTATGAACTGATGACCAGGTGGCTGCTTTGCAAATGTCTCAACCGGGTACATGCGTGAGGAAAGCTGTTTGTGCTCTAGTTGAATGAACCAATACTCCAGGTAAGAGGTGGTGTGACATAAGCTAACTGGTAGCACAAACAAGTGCAAGAGAGGATTTCTTCCTAGATTTCTTAAGTGGAAACCGGTTGATCTTTCACCCTGGCCGCAAATCACAACAAAACTGTGCTGAGGATCTAAAGGGTCTGGGACGGCCCAATTAGAAGGCTAACCCTCTCCTCACATCCAACAAATGACATTTTTTGCTCATCTATACACATGTAGGCTTTTGGGGAAAAGTTGGCAAATAAACTGCCTGGTTAATGTGGAAATCGGAAACCACCTTTGTTAAGAATTTTGGATGAGAGAGGAGGTACACTTTATCCTTATCGAAAACTGTATAAGGAGGCTCGGAAACCATGGCTCTCAATTTACCCACTCTCCTTGCTGAGGTTAACACAACCAGAAATGCCACTTTCATAGAGAGATGGAGCAGGGAGCAATTCGCAAGAGGTTCAAAGGGAGGTCCCATTAATTTTTTTAGCACTAGGTTGAGATCCCCTGCGGGAACAGGTTCTTGTACCTGAAGGTATAATTCAGTGGTTCTCAAACTTTTGTACTGGTGACTCCTTCCACACAGCAAGCCTCTGAGTGCGACCCCCCCCTTATAAATTAAAATGCTGAGGGCAAAGCGGGGTCTGGGGTGAGGCTGACAGCTCGTGACCCCCCACATAATAACCTCGTGACCCCTGAGGGGTCACGACCCCCAGTTTGAGAACCCCTGGTATAATTCATCCAACCCTTTTAGAAATATGATAGTTACGGGGTTGGAAAAGAGTGATTTATTACCCAGTAGAGGGTGGAACGCTGAAATAGCTGCCAAATGGACTTTAATTGAACTATCTTGATGTTTGAGGTGCAACAGGTAATCCAAAATATGTTTAATGGAAGTCTGCACTAGAGAGACACCGTTTCTGTTGAGAAAAAATAGAAAAATATTTCCATGTAGCCAGATAAGTACACCTAGTTGAAGGATTTCTGCTACTCAGAAGGACTTCCTGAATATCTGTTGAGCAAGCTATTTCCAATAGTGCTAACCAAGAGGCATCCCTGCTGCCACGTAGAAGGCCTGTAGGTTGGCGGCAATATTCCCTTCAGTTTGTTTATATCTCCCCCTTCAAATCCCACTTCCCTGTCACTCTTCAGGGACCACTCTGGCAAGACCATTCTTTAGCAGGAGGTCCAATCTCTCCTAGCAGGAGCCTGAGAGAAAGTTCCTCTGTTCCTCAGGGGGAAGGGTTTTTATTTGTGCTGTTTCCTTTGTGCCAAAGCAAAAAGGCAGTCTTAGACCTATTTTCGATTTAACAGAGTTAAACATGTACACGAAGAAAATAAAATTCCTTACAGTTACCCTAGCTTCCATTAGTCCTTCCCTGGAACAGGGCAACTGGTATACTGCGTCCGACTTAAAGGTCACTTACTTCCATATCACAACCCGTCCAGACCACCAGAAGTTTCTCAGGTTTGTAGTCAATGGAACTCATTACCAATTCATTGCTTCTATTCAGCTTATCATCAGCCTGTTGCATTATCACAAAGTGCAGGGCGCAGGTAACTGTATCTGCAGATTCCTCCACCAGGACGACTGACTGGTGAGAGACCTGTTCAAGTCTCAATCACTGTACAGCATGACCATCATTCAGTCCACCTTCAAAACACTAAGGCTATTCTTCAGTATGGACAAATCAGTTCTAAAACCTGTGCAAAGAATAGAGTTTATCGAAGAACGCCTCGATGCTACAAAAGCCAGAGTGTTTCTGCCCCTGTCAAGTCTCCAAATGCTCAGAGACATAGTCTTGGATCTAAGAGCACATCCAGTTACCATAGCACACACTTGGCTGAAGCTTCTGGGACACATGGAGGCATGTACCTGCATAGTACAGCACGCTAGACTACACTTCAGCCCTCAGAAGGCTTCAGGGATGGCTAGCATCAGTGTATGTCCCCTGCTGACGTAGTTTAGACAGAGTGATTAATGTTCCATAGGTAACTTTATCCTCTCTGGACTGATGGACAGACCTTTGGCATGTTTGTGCAGCAGTTCACTTCGTTTCTCTGCAACGAATGCTCAAGCTGGTCACGGATGCCTCATCCCTGGGTGGGACATATCAAAACCCTGCAAACTCAAGGGTTGTGGCCCTCGCAATTCGTATAAACATCAGGGAGCTACATGCTACCAATCTAGTCTGTTTGACCTTCCGTCCACATACTGTGGGGGGAAAAGTCTGCTAGAGTTAACGGACAACACAGCAACTATGTCCTATGTGAACAGACAGTTCCTTCTAGCTGTGCCAGCAGGTAATTCTGCTTTGGGAGTTCTGGATAACCAATTCCATTCACCCCAAAGCTGCTTGCTTCCCAGGTGAGCAGAACACATTGCCAGGTCCTCCTCTGCTCACCACCAATGGTCACTGTTTGGACGTGGCCAGGTCCATCGTCCAGTTGTGGAGAACTCCCCAAGAGGACCTGTTTGCAACAAAGACCAATAGAAAGTTCCATCAGTTCTGCTCCTGAGGGGTCACAGCCCAGGTTCTTTGACAGAGTTTCGTGCTCATAGACGAACTCCCTCCTGTATGCATTTCCTCTAACACCATTACTATCCAATGTCCTGTTCAAGGCCACGCAGGATTGTGCTTACCTCATACTAATTGCACCAGCATGGCCTCAGCACAATTGGTTCTTGGTCTCCCTAGCAACGCTAGTAGGATCTCCTCTGCCTTTTCCATTGGATTCAGGCATGATTTCTCAGGCTGGAACATCCATAAACCACAAAGTTCTGATGGAGAATAACCCTCCCATCTGGTTTGGGACACAGAAGACCCCCACTTCCAAATCTGACCAAGATGACCGAGTCCCGCAATAACAGCAGAGTAGAACCCATGTAGACAGGAGATAGGTAAGCTGAACCCAGAGGTGGTGATACTCAGGATAGTGACATGGCTTGCCTCTGGAATATACTGGCCCCTTAGGTATTGGAAGCGGCATCAGTACTGCATGCTCTTGCTGACCTGTTGTAGGAACTACCATTGCTGAAACCACACTTGCTCTGCTGGGGATGCCGGTACCAAAAGGTTAAGCAAGTCTCTGTGGCAGCGTACCTCTGACATCATCAATACCAGAATTGGTCTTCAGTCTGCTGTGTTTGTACAAGAAATTCAGGGGTTAGTCTCAGCAGACTTGGCATAGGTTCTGGAGTTGACAAACCCCCTTTGTGGCAGAGGAATGCTCTAGAAAATGCTTCCCCTTTGAGTCCCTCAGAGAGTCCTTGCCTCTAGCTGGCCTTGCTGAACGAGGTACTGAGTCCCTGGAAGATGTGTGTCTCTTCCTTGATACCAGAAACACAGTACATGGTGCTGAAGACGTCTCAGGAGGTGCACTCTGTACTGATGGTGCCGGGCTTGGCGTACGCTCTGAACCCAATGGCTCCAAAGGAAGACAAAGTGCCACCTCCATAAAGAGATATTTAAGTCTTGCTGCTCTCTTTTTTTTAGAGTGAGGCTTAAACTCTCTACAAATGTGATACTTCTCACTGATGTGGGACTCCCCCAAACATTTTAGGCAGTGGGCCACTGACCGGCAAAGCACAAGCATACGATCGGCACAACTTGAACCCCAGAGAACAAGGCATGGCTCCAGTACAGTGCCTGCTACTGAGAATCAAATTTGGTCCATAAAGAACTAACACTAACTATAACTATAACATGAACTATAACTAACTACCAACTAAACAACAGACTATATACAAAGAGCGAGCGAAATCAACATGTAATAGCAAGACTAGAAGTGCTCCAACAGCCGTCACCGTCCTTTTATACCTGCAAGCAGTGGCGAGTGATGGCAGAGAGTGCTTGAGCCTCCCTGATGGGTACTACTCAGGGAAAAGGTTCTCCAACAATTGTGCAAAGCACACACACACACACACACACACACCCCTACAGTGGAATGGACATATGCAATCACTCGAAGTAGAACTTCTGGATTCTCTGGTTAAGCAGTTAACATTCACCACTCAAAAAGCTCCTCCTAGTGGTGACACAGTATAACAAAAAGAGCTGCTCTTCAAATTTAAGAAGAGGGAATGGGTTTAAACCCCTGAGATTACTGATCTTAAAATACAGTGAGTGTTGAAGGGAAATTTTTATAAAAGATTATAGACCACAAAATAAAATTTGATACTTGACCCAAGCCTTTAAACTGGAGTAACTAGAATATAGCATATGAATACTTATGGATTTAATTTTCTGCCTGTGTAAAAATTAATGTTCTCTGGTAATAAACTTTTTTAAAAGGATATAGCTTGATATTTGGAAAGGTCAAAATGAAGGTGTGGATAGCCACATAAAGCTTATGGATGAAGCTTTCAATAGATTAACAGGCATCAAGTAATTTGATTAAAACAATATTTTATTATTGAAGGGTCTGGGAGAAATACACTTAGCAAACTGAATGAAAGGGCTAACCCAACATTTCAGGATAATGCTACAAACACCATGGGCCAGCACTTCTGGTTTTAAATGAGATGCATTATATTCAGAGCTTTGAAATAACCAGTTTTATGCAAGCTATTTCCCCTCCTTATTTTAGTGGCTTGCTTGTTTTGTTTTTTAAAGGCGCACATTTGATTTTTAAACGTAAGACTTGGTTTGTTCACATACAGTATGTATAAACCACAGTTGATTCCAGATACCTGTGAGGAATGCATAAGATTTACTGAAGGAAGGAAAGGACAATTTAATTGATTTGGGGTACATATATTGACAATACATACCATCATTAAAATACACAGCAGGTCCTTAAAGTCTTCAACAATCTAAGTACCAAAATGCTAAATCCCATAGCCACATTCAATAGACTCACTCAAAGTAGGAAACACTAGCCACAAGACTATGGTATGTGTTCTTAACCTCCATTTAAAACTCAAGAACGAAATCCTGGCTCAACTGAAGTCAATGGCAAGACTCTTATTGTCTTCAATGGAGTCAGGATTAAACTCTAACTTTCCTATCAAATTTGATTTTATCTTTTAGCAAAGTATGAATCAACATATGAATTCAGAAAAAAAGGAATGTAATGGATGAACAAATATCCTATGATTTTTACCTTTCCTTGACAGCTTGGAGGGAGACCAGAGGAGATGGTGAACGAAATGACAATGGAATACTGAATGGGAGAAAAGTCTCATTCCGATCAGTCTCAACCACCACAGAAGCATGAGATGCGTTGTCTAACAAACGGAATTGAAATAATAAAATTATGAAGCAATGATTTGACAATGAAACATATAATCCAGTTATGACCCACACTTTCCTTTAATAGGAAAATTTTACTCTTGTGACCTAAATTGTGGGTTTTTTTTACTTGCAGGTTCTTTCATGGATTTTAAGAGAATGGGAGACTGGAGACAGAATAGGGACTAGCAATATACACACACAGTCCTTGGGATTTAAGGGCAATCTTAGCATTATTGGCCTTAGACCTAGTAGGTATTTGTTTTATTAATCTGTTGAATCTTTATTTAATAAAGCAGCAACTGACAAATCAGTGGCAGTAAGAGGAGAACTCTCGATGGATGACTATCTTCTGTACATGGATTTCTGGCCTATTCTGAGGCAACAGCTCAATGCTATATTCAGCAGGTAACCAAGATGACTCAAAAAAAAATTAACAAATATGTTATATTAAACTACGTAGTGATATTTCATGAAAGTTAGATTACATTTGATTATACTGGTCTGTACCAGACTAGGCATTACTAAGATGTCCATCACCATTGCATTTAAGGAGATATCCATGTGTAACTTAACCCAAACACTGTGGCTCTTCAGATCAGCCTGATATGAGTAACCAATGAGTAACCAAAAGAGCCTCCACCATGTCCTTTACTACTACCGTATACACTCGATCATAAGCCAGTTCGTTTATAAGACAACCCCCCAATATGGATAAGTAAAAATGGAAAATTTTTATGACCCATTCATAAGCCGACCCTATAATTCAGGGGTCGGCAAACTTTGGCTCCCGGGCCATCAGGATAAGCCACCGGTGGGCCGAGACGGTTTGTTTACCTCGAGCATCCGCAGGCACAGAGGTAAACCTAAGTTAACAAAGTGTCCCGGCGTACCAGCTGCTTACCCTGACAGGCCAGGACGGCAACTGGTGGGGAATTTTTTTTTTGGGGGGGGGGGGGGTAACACTGGGAGTCAGGGTAGTAACGCTGGCCCCGCCTCTTCCCTTCTGGCTCTGTTGGTTGTGCTGCCTCTCCTTGCTCCCTCTGTTGGGTGGAGAGGCTGTGTCCCACCTGTCCCTCTCTATACCCGTTGATAAGCCAACCCCCTTCTCTGGTGCTTCCCTTTTTTACTAAAAAAAATTCGGCTTATGAACGAGTATATACGGTATTTTGCATACCAATAACTATGGAGTGATTTGGTCCATTTGTGCTTGCTCTCTACCCTTTAAAAGAGGCAAAGGCTGATGAGGTCAAACTGAAACCTAGTTACAGTTAGAAGCACAGATGGTACCTATGGTCAGCCTTGTGCCAGCCATCTTATTTTTAGATCATTTATGTAGTCACCTACAACACTACTGACTCCAGGCTAGCTTGCTCTTATTTCAGAGGTCAGGTGCACTGGGGTGTTTTTTGTTTTTAAATCATATCCTAGTACAAGAAAAAGACGTACAAAGTGAACTCGATCACATTTTTTAAAAAAAGTGTGATTAAGGAAAAGGATTATTTTAAGTAATGGTGATAATGCTTTTACTAGTACCTCAAAACAAAAAGTTTCTTTTTCTCAAAATGGAGCTGAACTATCAGTTCTACTGCCAGCATTCAAAGCATCCTTATGGAAATGGGCCTCTAGATAGTACTGAAAGGTCAGCAAGTGGTGTTACACTGCTTGCAAACCAAACTTTTTGTTCACTAGGTAGAAAAGTAGCAATTTAAAGACTAATGGCCACTTACGGTAATGGGAACAGAGCAACCAATTCCAATGTAGAATAGAAGACAGCATTCATTAAGATCCGTTTCTCAGGAAATTATCTAAAGCAGTGGTTTTCAAACTTTTTTTCTGGCGACCCAGTTGAAAAAAATTGTTGATGCCCATGATTCAACAGAGTTGGGGATGAGAGGTTTGGGGTGTGGGAGTGAGAGCTGCAGGGTGGGGACGGGAATGAGGGGTTTGGGATACAGGAGGGGGCTCAGGGCTGGGGCAGTAGGTTGGGGCGCGGGATGGGGGTCAGGGCTCTGGGCTGGGGGTGTAGGCTCTGGGGTGGGACCAGGGATGAGGGGTTTGGGTGCAGGAAGGGGCTCCAGGTTTGGGGGGGCGCTCAGGGCTGGGGCAGGGGATTGGGGCATAGGCTTGGGGCGCAGGCTTACCATGGGCAGCCCCCGGTCAGCAGCACAGCGGGAGTACTAAGGCAGGCTTTCTGCCTGTCCTGGCACCATGGACCCGAAAGCGGCCAGCAGCAGGTCCGGCTCCGCACGGCTCTCTCCTGCAGGCACCACTCCCTCGCAGCTCCCATTGGCTGCTGATGGCCGCTTCTCGGGCACAACACGGTGTTGGAACAGGTAGGGACTAGCCTGCCTTAGCCAGACAGCACCACCAACAGGACTTTTAACAGCCCAGTCAGCGGTGCTGTACAGAGCCGCCGTGACCCAGTGCCTTACATTCTGCGACCCAGTACTGGGTCGCGACCCACAGTTTGCAAACCACTGATCTAAAGCACCAAATGAAGCTCACATACACTGAGATGGAGAAGCATCTAGGACTTTTATAGTTTGAAATAACCAGCCACTTGAAATCACTAACTGAGCAGCAATAGGAAAACTAACTCCAAATGTGTAAAGCCAAGTCTCTTCACTTGAAAGTTTTACTTTCTAAAACTACATTAAGATGGCATAACCAAAAAGTAAAGCTGGGTGAACAAATATCACAAATGACAAGTGTAAAGTTCATTGACACAAAACATGCATTTATTAATAGTACAAAACTATCTAAAGATGGCATTAGCTCTTAAACCTTTATTTTTTCCACTCGTTCTTGACACACATTGTGAGAAAGTCCACCAACACCTTGGCAAAAAAATTGTTGCACTATGAAATTTTAGTTCCCGACACCAACAGATTCACTAAAAAGAGAGGCCAAAGAAACCCTCTGACATATTTTCATACACTTCAGTATAATCTACCTTGATTTTAGAACAGAATGAGTCTAACAATACAGCTGCATTCTTCACCTTCCCTCTTGCAAGATCAGGGAGATCACAATGGGCGCCATCCCTTCCTACAGGACACTCCCACTCTGCAGGGGATAGCAGGTTGATTCCCTGATGAGAAGGGAGTTTTGCTCTCTGGCCCCACTTAATTTTAGGTCATCAGCAACCCAGGGGTCAGGAGAAAAGAGACTCCACAACTTCTCATAGCTAGCAGCTCTAAATTGGGTGGGTGAGGTTGAAGGAGTTTAATATTTAATAGGAATGGGCCTTCAGGTCTGCCTCATCCAGCTCTTCTGGTGCATCTGAAGAGACAGCTCACTATAAAAAAAACAGAAACAAAAAAACCCCAATACTTTCCCTATAGCATTGGAGTATATTCCCAGCAGAAGACCAAGAGCATCTCCCTCTCTGCAGGCCATTCTATCCCCTCCCCAGCTTTAAACAGCTTCCTCTATCAACACAGGCAGCAGCATAGAAAGGAGCTACTAACAAAGGTGTGTTTTTTCAGAAAGGAGAGATCACACTACCCCTTGAAAAGCCAGAGAAGCCTCTAACTTTTGTCTACAGATGGATATTTGTTGGGGGAAGAAAAGAACAAAGCTGGTTGGGTGGAATAACAGGGTTTCTCAAAAGGTTGCACCCCTCATACACTAATGTGTAAATGTACAGGAGGGAATCCCTTCCAAAAAAAACCCAGAAGAGAAACCCTGCAAGAAAGTTAAAAGCTCTTGACCCACACGTAGCAGCTCCCTGGCACCAATATAAGGCCTGGCTCAACTAGAGTTAGGATAGGACAACAAAAGCGGAAATCAGGCTAGCAGAGGCTGGATTAATATTGATGCAGGGTAGTTTGCCTTAATGCTAAGAATAACCTAGCTGAGTTACCTATGGAAAAAGGAAATCTTGAGTGAAATCCTGGCTCTACTGAAATAAATGGGAGTTCTACCATTTAGTTCAATCGAGTTGGGATCTCACCCCTAAAGTTTTCAGTACAAGGTTTTACTACAAGAGGCCATGGAAGTGGTGACTTTAGGTTTACTATAGCAAGATGTGGCACATGTGATTCACCGAACAGCTTATAGGGTTAATCAGGGATATCTAAATGGTGGAAGACAAATGGAATTTACAGCTATGAAGGGTTTTATTGTTGTTTTAAACCTAGACACCATATCACCAGCTACTTGTTGAACACAAAGAAGGCAACTGAAAAGCATATTTTCATTGCAAGACATTACCAAGCTCCACCTGCTCTTCTTCCTGGTGTGCAGTAAACTCTTTAAGTCTCTCATCTTCTGACAATGTTTGGCTGTTTAAGGAACAAGAGTCTTCATCTGACTGACTGCCTCTTCGACTAATAACACGATAAATTCCAGAGTCTAAGACACTGAAACTTTCCTGTAGGGGCAAATAATAAAGTCACATGAGCCACAAAAATATCCTTATTAACCCACACTGAGAATTCAGTGCACCACCAGAGCTTTTCATCTGAAACCTTGAAAATAAACACATGCCACATAGTTCAATTTCTTTATAAATATTCAAAGTAAGAGTTAAAATGAAACTTTTATAGGAAGAGTAACTACAAAAAAACCTGCAAGTCTGGTGGGCTGAGCACAAGATGAGGAACTAAGAACTCGGTTTTAATATAATCTCTGACAAAGCCACATTGTATCTTGGACAAGTCACTTCCTCTCTGCACTTGCCTATAACGGGAGTTTTGGTCATGGTATAACTGCAGTTAATGGATTCTTAAATAACTAGTTAGCTAACATAATTGTAAGTGCAATTATAGATCCTCCACAAAAGTTTGCTCCAAGACACATGTTTCTCCCTGGTCATGGTTCAGCTCAAACTGGGCATTTCTACATCTCTACAACATGGATAACCTCACAGGATGTTGTGAGAATAATTAGTTGTCTAAAGTGCTTTGAAGATGAAAATAGCTATGTAAGTGCTAAGTATGAAGCAAGTTTTTCCTTTTCACAAGATACTAAAAGTTAGGGTCAACACCTAACCAACCACATGAGTAAGACAGCACTTTTGTAAGTAAGATTAAAGCCAATTTTTAAAACTGAGTAAAAGTCTTATGCCCAAATGAGGTCACATTTCCACACAAACCAGCATTTTCTGAGGAATGTTACAGCACTCTAAAATATAGCTTTAGAAAAGAAATACTGTCATGCAGGAATCATGGTGGATCAGAGAATAGAATTAAGTTGCCCTAGATGAACATGAAATCTATCGAATCATGCCCTTATAAATCTAGAAAACTGCATAATTAACATTTTTAGGTTCCTACCCCAATTAGTCTAGTTAGTAATAGACACTCTAAGTATCTTGCAGTGTGATTGTAGCCACGTTGGTCCCAGGATATGAAAGGGTACGTCTTCACTTACCGGAGGGTCCGGCGGCAGGCAATCGATGTTCTGGGATCGATTTATCGCGTCTGGTTAAGACGCGATAAATCGATCCCAGAAGTGCTCGCCATGGACGCTGGTACTCCAGCTCGGCGAGAGGAGTACGCAGAGTCGACGGGGGAGCCTCCCTGCCGAGTCTGGACCCGCGGTAAGTTCGGACTAAGGTACTTCGAATTCAGCTACGTTATTAACGTAGCTGAATTTGCGTACCTTAGTCCGAAGTGGGGGCTTAGTGGGGACCAGGCCAAAGAGACAAGGTGGGTGAGGTAATACCTTTTATTGGACCAGCTTCTGCTGGTGGAAAGTACAAGTTTTTGGGCTATGGAGAGCTCCTATTCAGATCTGGGGAAGGAAATCAGAGTGCGTGAGCTAAATACAAGTTGGGACAGATTGTTAAGCATAAGGGATAATGCATGTTGTAGGTAGCCACTTCAAAGGAAATGGGCAACAGAGGGTTAGATTGTTATGCATAAAGGATTTGAAGTGGACAATTAAGGGTAGCAGGCAGTGGGGGGGGGAGAAGAGAGGAGGGATTACAAATTGTTGTAATGGACCGTAAAACTAGTGTCCCTGTGGAATCCATGTTTTTCGGTGTCTAGCTGAGTTATTAATTTAAGTTCCCAGGCTCATCTTTTGAAGTATTGTGGTATTTGAGGGCGAGTATTGAAAGAACAGATATGGAGCGATCACTTTGTGAGAAAAGTTTGCAATACGTGGTTTTATCTTTTATCATTTTTTTGAGAGAGTTCATTCAAGAATGTAATGATTAACTGGTTTCACCCACAAAGTTATTTTGAGGCATTTGATGTACTGAATGAGTTGCGATAAGCACGTGTAGGACCCATGAATCTCAAAAGGTGTGTTTGTCGTGTGAGGTACCTATCATTGCAACAAGGGAAATATGTCTGTAGGTTTTGCATCTGTTATTCTGGCAGGGTTTGGTGCTGCTTTAAGTTGGTTACAGTGGGGGGCTTGCTTCTGATGAAGAGCTTGGCAAGGCTGGGGGGACTGTTTGAGGACAACGATAGGGTGCTCAAGAAAGGTTTACTTCAGGATGTGGTCCGCATCAAATATGGGTTTTAACTGTATGATGATACCCACTATGGGTTCCAATGTGGGGTGGTAGGTGTCAACTGGGAACTTAAATTTGTAACTGGTGGACAACAAAAACCATGGACTCAAGAGGAACACTGGTTTTATGGTTCATTACAACAATTTGTAATACACTCCCACCGCTGCCTGCTATCCTTAATTGCCCACTTCAAATCCTTTATGCATAACAGTCTAACTCTCAATTGCCCACCTCTTTTCAAGTGGTCTCCTACAACATGAGTTAACCCTTATGTTTAACAATCTGTCTTAAATTGTATTTAGCTAAGGGCTGGTCTACACTGGGGGGGGGATCGATTTACCTTGGGTCCACACTGCGTGGGATCGACGGCAGTGGCTCCCCCGTCGACTCTGCTACCGCCGCTCGCTCCAGTGGAGTTCCGGAATCTTAACGAGACGCGATATATCGATCCCCGATAAATCGATTGCTACCCGCCGATACGGCGAGTAGTCTAGACGTACCTTAAGACACTCTGATTTCCTTCCTCAGACCTGAATAAGAGCGCCGTGTAGTTTGAAAGCTTGTACCTTTCACCTACAGAAGTTGGTCCAATAAAAGATACTGCCTCCCCCCAGCCTTGTCACCATAAATATCTCACCACTATCAGTGAAGAAAGGCAAATATAATATAAACCTTTTTTCTAATCTGCAGAGTGAAGGATTATGTGACACTGAGCCAGCGAGGGTTAAGCAACCAGAAGGCTGGTTGAAACAAAATCCATCTTTAAGGACATATTAGAATAGTACTGAAATGCTAAACAGGACCATTCCTTGTATATATTTAAGAAAGACATGTTAAAGAGACCAGAGTTCTTGAAATATAAACCTCTACTGTTAGAGAATTAGGAGCAGCTATTAATTGTATTTGTCTGTTTACCTATATCTTATTATAAATTTAACAATGTAATCTAATTAGCTTGTAGATGCTAAACTTCAGTTCCTGTCTGTAATGTTTCATTACTATATTCTATTGATTCAGAGATCAAAAAGAGATATTAATATTTAGATGAGACTTGTGGTGTAATAATATCATTGTCTTTATTTCTCTGAAGTTTGTAGTACACTACCTATAAACCATTTGAATGGGTAATTTGCTATGGATATGCTAATCAATGCAACTAGTTTATCTGCATATACATAGGAAATGCTTTGAAGCTAAACTTCTACATGTAACAATATAGTTCCTATTCTTCATCGGGAAGGCACCTGCTGTGATCATTTGCTGTCAAAAGACTTATCTGCTGAGCTTCAGCTATAAAGGGCTCGGGCCTGACCCTTATTATTTCAGATCTGCTTAAACTTTGATGGGGAAGTCGTAAGACTGAGGTCTCCAGGTGTACCCTGAATTATCCCTGCAAATTCTCATGGAAGAATTGGAGCAAACTCTACACATCGACTGCCTGTTGGACTATAACCTACTGAACTGATTCAGGAAGGACTTTTACAAATCAGCATCCTCACTATCTCTACTGACCTAAGAACTATACTCATATCTGTATGTATAATGCTTTTTAACCACAGTAATTCTTTTTTCTTTTTAAACAAATCTTAGATTAGTTAATAAGAATTGGCTGTAAGCGTGTATTTGGGTAAGATCTGAAATATTCATTGACCTGGTGGGTAATGTGTCTGATCCCTTGGGATTGGTAGGACTTTATATATGGTGAATAAGGTTTTAAATAATCCTCACCATATAGACTTGGCAGTCTGGGTGGGAGCCAAAGGCTGGATTGCTTAAAGGGAACCATTTTCAGAATCGTCCCTGCAGCAACCACGGTTACAGATGGCAATAGACAAGCTTATAACAAAAGGAGGAAGAACTGAATTGGGGGAAAAAAAAAATCAACTTTATATACACCTACATGTGATGAAATACTGCTCCTTCTGCTGCTGCATGCAGAATCTAAAGGTTCCAGCTTTGATATCAATTCTTCCAGTTGGCTAATGACATCACTTTGGGTTGAGAGGTCCAGCTGCGATTTTAAATGCTCTAGTTTGTCTAGAGGCAAAAATTTTCTTGCCTAACAATACAAAAAGGAAGAGGTTTGTTAATATTCTTATTGCTCATATGAAACATAACAGAGTGTTTTAATTTATTACCCATGCAATTATAGGCAAAGTTTTCTAATAAAGGAGTAATTGCTTATTTGTTCTACAATTACATTTCAACATGACAAAAAGCTCCAAAATCTAAAGTGCAAGTTTTATAGGATTTGGTTTAGGACAAAAGGACTTAACTGAATAGATGTAGTAGAGAGGTGGGAAGAGGTCATAACTTACTCTGCAGGAAATAATAGAGTTCTGGAAGAGACAGCAGACTCTGGCAGCAAGACTCCAGAAACCTCTTCTTAGCAGACGTTCTACACAACGCTCCACTAGCAGAAGAGAGAAGTGCGAGACTTTTCCATTCGTATGCAGACAGAACAACTCATTTCTGTACACTGCTATATCCTGGATATCTATATAAAACAGAGGAGTAGAAAGGTCTTAGGGATGAATGTACTTATCAATATTTCCTTTCTGGGAAAACTTGGAAACAATTTACAGACACAAAATGGGTGAGGTAATGTCTTTTATTGGTCCAAATTCTGTATTGGACCAATACAACGGAGAACAGATTTAGTGCGACACTCTGAGTAAGTTCTCCAGACCTGAAGCAGAGCTCTATGTAAGCTCGAAAGCTTGTCTCTCTCACCAACAGAAGTTGGTTCAATAAAAGACATTACCTCAGCCACCTTATGTTTCTAATATCTTGGGACTGACAAGGCCACAACCACATTGGAAACAGTTTGTACTTTTCAATTTGCCTACTAATGATTTCCATTCCTGAAATACACCAGTAGAATATGGGATAACAATTAGATGGCACTATGTTAGTATATAATTACCACTGCATACAATTAAAATCTATGAGTCCTTTGACCTTTGCCAAGTTACTTGGAAGTACTGAATTACACATTATGTACATATTTTTTCTTTGAAAAAACAAAAAATGCAGAAACTACATAGCACAATGACAGGTGTTCAATTATTTGAAATTAATTAGTTGCTTGTTAAAGATTTAATTAATTTGATGTACAAGAAACACTAAATGTGCAAATACTCCATAACAGTGGCATTTTGACCTGTTAATTTCAAAGTGCAGTTAAATACCTTCAGAACATTTATTAGTCCTTTTGTGTAACACGGCAGTTGTTTAAATTGAAGAATGTAAATACAACTTAGAAGAAGAATACTATACAAAAATCTCCTAATCTGTTAGGGTTAGATCCACATCAGACATTCTTTGAAAAATAATAAAATGGAGTAAGGAGAAGCAAGGAAAGGAAACCACAATATTTATGATGTTTCATTGAATCACACTGGGCCATTGTCTTTTTGAGATTCAATACACTGTCCCCTACTACCTTTATTTCGCAAGCATCCAAACAATTTGTAAAGATTAGTTTTCAAAGTTGTTTTTTTTAAATATTCAAAAATTTGTCTCAAATTGCTGATGATTAACTAGAAAGTTATTAGTGAATGTTATTTAACCCCCATGTGGAAACAGAAATTGTAAGTACAGGACTTTAGAGAGTCAAAATGTAATGAACAATGTAGCAAAAACTTAAGTTCCTTAAAGGTCACCTTTTACTTCACTCCAAAGTAAAACTTGAACATTCTGAGGAATGAAGACATAAATGCCCTTTTCTGTCCACGTCATAACACAATGCTCGCTGTAAGCAAAGAAAAAATATTAAGCAGTGTTTTAAAGTACTCATTTCGGAAGGAAATTCTCTTGCCAGAGTACTCCATTTAATAGTGTATTTAATTAATCTATTATTTTTTATTTAGAGAACAAGATCTGAACTTTAAGACACAGGCTCCTGACCTAACATCTCTGTTTTCTATAGTCTTTAACCAAGCCCGCATAAAGGGAATTCAGGTAGGAAGATTATTTTGTACATGTTACAGTTAAAAAAGAAGTATTTAAAAAAAACTGACTTTTGGAAAAGGTTTGCAGATTTACATGAAACTGTGAACCTGTAAAAAAATGTGTTTAGTGGAAATGCTGAAAGTTAGTACAAATTTATATTTTTTTTGGCCAGATTTTGAAAATAATTCACTAGACAACAGGGTTGCGGGGTTTTTTTGTTTTTTTTTGGGGGGTGGGGTGAGGGGGGGAGTGGGTTAAGAGGAATTGGAGCATGGGAAGAAGAGGATAAACAAATCCAAACTACTGCTCATGGGCTTTGAAGGATGTTAATTTGAACAGATGTGATGAAAGCTAACAAAGATAATATTGTTAATAAAGCAGAGTGCTGGTAAATACTTACGTCAAATATAACAGTTTTGGGAAAGACAAAGACTGGAGGGAGCAGGCAGAAGTATTATACTGAGGATCCAACCTATAAAACATATAATATCTAAATGGTAATTGACAGTAATTCATTCTAATTACAAAACACATCATGTTAACAAAATATTTAAGCCCTCAGTCCTGTAAACACTTACACACGTGCTTAACTTTAAGCATGTATTTAATCCCACTAAAGTGATATGTATAAAGTTAAACATATGGGTATGTTTGTAAGATTGAGGCTTTAGTTATTACTGTCACTTATAAACAAAGTTTACTGGCAAAAGACCTACTATTACTAAAGTGGAATACCTAGGAATGTCAATATTTACTAAAGTCACAATCTGACTATATTACAATTTACCTCTAGAATTAATACAGGGTGGATGGATTATCATAATTCTTTTAACTAACAGCAGTAATTGTTTCTCAGTGGCATTTTAAACTGCCATGAACATGGAAGGAAGAGGTCATCATAAACTACAAAAAGACTCAGAGTGGTAGCCGTGTTAGTCTGTATCAGCAAAAAGAACGAGGAGTACTTGGCCCAAATAAATTTGTTAGTCTCCAAGGTGCCACAAGAACTCCTTGTTCTTTTTACAAAAGGACTGATATTTCAAAACAGGAGCCCAAGACCTCTGGTTGCCTTAACTGTTGAGATAATTTACAGTAAAGGTCAGAGATCAGTTTGTTTAGAAGTTTTCCATCAAAAACATTTAAAAATACAAATATAGAAAAAAATTAATTATTCTATGAAATAATTATATACTTATATTTTCCATAGGTATAAAGTACACTGGAAGTATTTCTGAGAAAGCTATGACCCTTACCCCAAACCTAACCCATTCCAAAAAGAGTCAAACATATTACCAAACGGTAGTGAGTTAACAGCTCTATGTTTAGTAATAGTGATTTTAGAGCATCCAAAGGCAACACTGTAGATTTATAACTTTAAATTGCATCTCTGCTATGGAAAATGTAACCCAAGAAAAAGTGTGAATTCACTTCTCTAATCAAATATGACAACTTGCTACACCTACATTTAATTGGAAGCCAAAACTGAATACAAAATAAAGAAATTAGTTCTTAAAGCACTCATGCACAAAGCTACTGCCAACCCGAAGATATGTAATAAAAATTGACCACTTCTAATTGATTTGGCAAGCACTGCATTAGTCACTACTGAAGCATGAACTTCTGACATGAATCAGATGGTTCCCCTACGACCCCCCTTTTAGAAGAACACAACTTTTGGATGCAAGTGGGTGGGTGAGTGGATGCTATAAGGAACAGATGAACACATTTCTGAGAGCTGCAAAATGAAAACTCTAGGCTGCATGACAAGCTGAAGCTTTTGTTCACGACTTGACTTTTTATTACTATATTTTGTGACTTTCAGAGAGTAGCTTTCACAGAAAGAGTCTCGGGATGAAAGCATAACCCGATTTATCACTAACCACCATCAATATCACTACCTTAGAGTAATAACTGGGAGAGGAGGCGACGAGAGCAGCTGTTTGAATTGATGGGTACTTAGCACCTCCCCTTCAAAGTTCACCTCCCACATCCTTGACCCAGGACGTGCACAATATATTAATGGCTGCTGGCTCCCACAACTCTTTCCAGCTGGGAAAAAACAGGCACCATATTCTCCATCTCTTTCTTTGTTACCAATTTTCCAGAATTTCTCTCTAGTGGGGGGAAAATATATATTTAGACAATATAGAAAACAGGCTCTGTTTTGTTTTAACATTTTCTTGGAGGACTGTATCCACCAAAGGAACATTCATAACTGTAAGCTTCCAAAATATTTTCATTTGTATTTGATATGGTAAAGTTTATTTATAAATTAAACCGAAAAATCTCACCATTATAATTCAAAGTATAGAGCAATGAGACAGTTGCAGATTAACAAAAACTAAACCTGTTTGCTTGATATAAGTCAGTTTTCCATTATTTTTAAATGTGTACTTTATGAAGACATTACATCCTTTTTGCATTAATTTTTACTATTTATTTTGCTTTAGCAATCAAAGTAATTTCTATGCTATTTGCCCAGCCAGTTGGGTCTATCTAACTAGGGTCTACACAGCAGGACCAGTATTTTCCTTGCTGTCTCTGCTTAACTCAAAGTTTAAGGGTGTCTGTTAAGGGTGCATGTGCAGTGTAGACACTAAATAACATACCTTTAGTTTACAACTCTTCAGAAAAGCTATAATTCATTTTAAAACCATGAAACCCAATCCCTAAAATTAGATGCAAAACAAGAACTACGTTAATACTTTTAAGATAATACTGTTACGGGACGACATCTGGTCTACAATATGCCAGTAAATCTCTTCAATGATGAGTACGTCTGACCATCTAAATGATAACAATTTCGAGTGATGAAATTTACGAATGATAAATGTAAATGCTAAAGCAGAATGATCTTTCAGCTAATCCATTTGAATCGGTTTCCAGCTTTAAGAGATGTCTTGATACTTTTGCAGTTAGTGTATAACTTACCTCTCAGTATCACACAAATAGGAGCGAGTAAGTGAAGAAATAAGCAGTCTTCCATCCAAATAATCAAGTTGAACTACACGGGAGTCAACAGTGGTTATAATCTGAACTGGAAACATTACAAAAGCAGCCGCTGCCTAAAGGAACAAACAAAAACACCACATACTGGGCGTAGGTCAATGCTGGTAATATTCCATAAAAACAACATTAAGAAAAAGTTACAGTTGCAAAGTGCTGCACTCAAAGATCAGAAAATGGCAAACTTCAAGCTGTTTGTGGTTGTTCACGTTAATTTAACTCTGCCCTGTATCCAATAACGTACACCATTACTTTTCCTTTAAAAACAAGACCCTGGATTTGAGAATGTTTATGCGAGTGAATAGCCCTACAGATTTCAATGGACTACCCACATACATACAGTTATTCACATACGTGTTGGCAAGATGGGAGCCTTGTTTATAGTGTCTTGTAATTTTTCCCCCCATCAATGTATATTTATACTACATTGTTGTATATCATACTTTTTTTTAAGTAACTTCTCTTGCTATATAAGTGTTTCATTACCCATGCAATGCACATTTTCTTTTAAGCCAGCAATAGTCTCCCTTAGGTGTATTCCCGTAGGGAATAAAAGTTATCTGCTAAGGTAACTTAGCTTCAAATTTAAGTGACCTACAAATGTTAGCAAGTTTCAGCGTTACTCTGCAGTATGTTGTCTAAATACCATTCACCAAATAATTCTCACATAGATGACTTGCACAGACTGTGGGACATACATCAGGTAGCACACAGCTGGGCTCTCACTCATGACGACATTGATGCAGCTGAACCAGTAGTAGCACAAGTGGAAAGTTTGTTACAATTCTCTAATGTAGACAGGCCATAGCCTGACTATAAAAGCTTTGGGTATTATTTAGCTTCAATGGTCAATTAACATTTTGGAGAAAGCACGTCTTCAACAGTCCAATCCCTTCCAGTGAGGGTTTCATGCACACATTATATAGTCCAGAGACATTTTCTCCCCTTGTCCCCCAAGTAACCCAGTAAAACCAAGAAAGAATAGAGTTGACATACTTGATATTTCTAAAATAAAACAAGCAGATTTTTTTCTTTAATACAAAGGCTTTCGGGCTTTTCTTATAGGTAATACTTTATACATTATAAATAAGGCTATAGATTTGTCATGGCAGGAAAAAAAGAGTCACAGATAGCATGATTCTCCCATTTATCTGTGATTTTTCTTTTTACGTCCATGACTCACCCCACACCATCAGCTCCTGCCCTGCAGGGCTGGGCCCAGCTCCCCTCTCCAGGTGTTGCAACCAGGTGTATGGGACTGCAGCACCACTCAGGTTTGGCCTGCCCCTCTGTCACAACAAAGAGGTGGCTGGGCCAAATCTGAGCAGTGCTGCAATCCCGCATGCCTGGTTGCAATGCCCGGAGTGGGGAGCTGGGGCCAGCCCCACAGGATGCAGGCTCTGCTGCTCCCTGTGCTCGAGGTGAGTGCAGGTTGGGCTTGCTCTGAAGCCCCCTCCCTTCCCAGGCTAGGAATAGGGTTGTGGTGTCGGAGCAGAGGGTGTTACTGCAGATGGTCAGTGCCCCCGCATTTGTCAGGGTATATTTTATCAAGAATCACAGAGCAGTCATAATAAAGTTAGTAAAAGTCACAGGCTTAGCAACTGCTCCATGATTTTTTATATAAAACGCTCTGACAAATCTGAAGCCCTAATTATAAAATAGCAAAAAAGACAGAAGCCGGTTTTCTAAAAGTACTTTGCAGATTTAAGGCTAAAGGTATTATTCAAATCTGACATGATATGAACCTCAAAACCCGAACTTCCACTTTTCTATAATTTTCAGTTCCAGTTTTGCTCTTTTTTGCTATTGTTCTGGTAACATGTTTAACTGTGGAGTTGTGACATGATTTGGGACTTTCCTTTCGTAAAACTTACGAATTCCGGTTCATATTATTAAATTGCTGGACCACGGAAAGCCTCAGTGTATACTGAATCAGCCATTTAATAACAGGGACTGTATTATACATGGCACAGATCGTAACTAGACATCTATGACAGGAACATCAAGAGTCATTAACATTTTAACAGGTCTACCTTGGCTATAACAGTTACCTACACGGGGAGGCTGTGTTGCAAGAAACTAGTGTTTTCAGTCTGGACTTCAGACAGGCAGTAACCAAGCAACAGCACACCTGACTATGGATCTTGATCACCTGAGGTAGGCTTTGAGGCTGACTAGGAGAGTAACATGGCAGAGGAACTGGAAAGTTATAAATGGACACCGCGCGTTCTGAGTAGTTCTCTCACTGAACAGAACAAGGTGGCTAGACGGTCAGGAGGAAGGAAGGAGAGGAGGTCCTGGGACCTTGAATGCACTAACCAAAATCCTCTCAGCATGAGCACCTGAGGGAGGGAATTGCGTAAAGGTATTAGATTTTGCCTATATCTGTTTATCTCTTGTGATTTATGAATAAAGCATAACTAGTTTAGAAAGCCCTTGTGCATGACTTGCTTTAACTTCACATGCCCCTAAAGGATTAAATGATGAACCAGAATACTCATGAGAATGGAGCTCTGGGGAAGATGTGCTTCAGCTATTGGTGAGACTGGAGGGTTTGGGGGGTCAGCACTGATCCTGGAGTCCAAGACAGCTCAACCACAAGGTCCCATTCCCCATAAGTGGCATCAGAGAGTTTATGCCTGGGAAGTGTGCCCGAGAAACCAGAAGCCTATCCAGAGGAGCTTAGCAGCACATGGATCCAGCGTGTGGGTACAAACACAACTACCTGCCAAGCATCCAGTGGGAGCAGCTCAGCCAGGACTGTGACAAAGGGTTTTTTGCCTTGTCTACACTTACGGCAGTGTGTAGAATACAGGCAACACACATGTAACTACGTGCCACATTGAAAGAGGGCTGCGTTCACACTTGTCACTGAAGTGTGTAGCTAGACATGGCAGTAAAAAGCTCTGGCAGGGGGAGACAGCGAGGGAAGTCTCTGGCAGGGGGGAGCTGGTGGAGTGTTTCCCTGCTGCCTCCCCACTGCCAGAGCCTTTCCCTGTGGCAGGGAATAGGCTCCGGCAGCAGGACACTACACTGTTAAAAACAGCAGTGTAGAACAGGAGGCAAGGCTTGAGCATGTAGAGAGCTACGTAGAGTATATACTCATGTGTTTAGCAATGGAGGGCACTCTACTCTACTCACTTAAGTCATGTCTATTTGTACTTATGCTAACTGGGTGTGCAGTGCCTGTATTCTATATGCCGCCGTAAGTGCAGACAATAACTTATTATCATCCTGTACAGTGTTGGACTCATTCTACAATTAACCAGAAGTACCATAATAGGTGGTGTATCCATCTTTTGATTACTTAAGATTATTTAAAGTAATCGTCAAGGCAGAAATTGTGGATTTACACTCAGACTTCTAAAAAGAAATTGCATCACTGTGCAAAAAAATCCATCCTGAACTCAATGTCTCTTAAAAGTGGTAAATCGTACCTCCAAATTGAATGCTACTGTATTTTAGAATATTTACATTATATTGCCACTTGCTGGACTAGCTATGTGTACTGTCAAGAATTGAAGCAAACATTTATACCAGTATCTAGTTCATCACTCCTGACTAGTCACTAAAACGAGCAGAACTTAATTTGCTAGTGAATTCTTTCCCCCCATCCTGATTTTACTAACAAACATGGACACACAATCTGTCTCTCTATCTGTTGGAATCTCCTCTCATTGCAAAGAAAATGGGTAATATTTTACCTTCCCTTGTTTGGATGTATTAATCTTGATAGCAGACACTTTTCCCACATGATCTCCTACAAAAACTCGAAGTGCGGCTGTATCCCAACAAAGAGATGTGACTTTTTTGCCTTTGTGCTCAGTGGAAACATAAATCCTCTCTGGCTTTCCACGACGCTCCTGATTGAGTTCCCAGACCACTACAAGGCCTTGACTGTAATAGTTCGGAGATTAACATTTTTAAGAGAACTGATCTTTTGAAAGTGACAATCATTTATAACAGTAGTAAAGAAGTGCTGCTTGCAAGAAAGAGGCAAGCTAAACAAAGAATACATTTTAATATAAGAAGTTGTGTTTGAATGCTGTGCATATGAAAAGTGTGAGGTTGACAATTCTGAAAAACAAAGTGCTACATTTATCCAAAGATAAGCACAATACAAGCTTCCACACACCAACCTACCAATGTACATCAGCCCTGACTTGGAGGGTTGCTCACTCAAACCTGGGCCTCTGTTCTGAAACTGCCAATAAAGGTGGCAGTTGTGAGTTAAATAAATGTAACTAACTGGAATTTCAACGTATAAATGTTTTAGTTACCCATTTCACTTTATCAGGTCAGCGAACACACTTTCACATGCCGCTGAAATGTCTCGGGCTTAGCTAACAGGGAAATTGACCAACATGGCTATGGTGGAATACACTCCACCCGAGAAGTTGCTTTATAGCCTTGGGGCAGGAAGGGGAAAATTAATTAAATCAAATTTCTCACCTGGTGGCAACAGCAACATGATCTTCATCATGTAAACAACAGGCGACCCGGGAAATGGCACCTTCCTGATGCAAGAAAGACCAGTCAAGTGATGAAGTGACTACAGTTCCAAGTGCAGTAGTCAAGTTAGTTCTCATTACTATGTTTAGTTATACACAGTTCTTATCCTCTACCTGAGAACTACAACAAGAGATGAAAGTCAGTCTACATAGTAGCTTCGAGTGCTCTTGGATTCTTTGCTTTCTCGTCACTTTTTTTAAGTGGAACTTACTGGTTCTGAAAAATTTCCAACTGACAGTCCTGGAGACTGAAGATCTGTGTTCATTCATTGAAGAGGAACACAGGTAGTGGCAATGAAAATTACTTCATCTGACACGACTACGCAATATCTTAAATTCTGGACTGAGGGAACCAGCTCCATGAATGACAAGGGTTTAGTTTTCAAACCCATTCAATTCTGCCAATGATGAGGGTTGTTTTGAGAATACAAACAGCAATGCACAAGGAACCAAAATGAGTTTGTGGTTTCAATTCACCAACTATTGTTAGACTGTAAAGATATCTGATAGCTACTGATCTGGATTGGATTCTAAACTGATGAACTCAATGCAAAAGGCTCCTAACGAATTACCAAATCCTCAGTGCAACCGAGACCAACTGACAGCCTATTTTAGCACAGTGAAAAAGACAGTCTCCTGCACGTGGAAGTTAAGTATACCATCTGTATTAGACAGCATCCTCTTCACTCTGTGCTTCAAGTAACAAAGAAGATCTTTCATGTGGCCCTTGAGCCAACTGGAAATTTGTGGTTATATTTTTAAAGAATTGTAAACAACTCAAGTGTTAAGGAGTACTTTGAAAAGTAACCAAAGGGTAAATCCTGGCATAAAATACAAAAGGATACCCATAAAGGCATAATTAGATCTAAAAATGCTCCTAAATTATGTCTGTCTCAAGGACTTGGACAAGTGAAAGACAGAGTTAGTACTGAAGGAGATACATTTACAAGAAGACAACGAAACAGAAATATTTGTAATAGAAGTGCCTCCAAATCATTTGGTTGACAAGGAGCTTTACTGATCCCATCACCGGCATCACAGCCGTATTAATTCTGTACTTTTTTAGAAATCAAGACTTGTAAATAAATAAAACCTTTATTCATCCATCTTCCCCCTACAACAGTGAAAAATGAAACAGACCATTTGATATGCAATCACTTCATTATTAGTATAATACAGTCTCAGCTTTTTGAAAGCGAAGCCCCATTCCTCCCCATAGGAAAATTAAATCCATCATTCCCTGCCTCCAACCCTAACATGTTGTTAAAAGCCAATGAGCCTTTAAAATCTTAATTTATATACTTTCAACACCTCCTCCAGCCCAAGTTAGTCCTTTGCACATGCCACCAACTTTGGGGAACACTGGAATAGATAGATCTTCGTAATATACTTCCTTTCCTGTTTTACGTGCATTGAGCAGTGTAATAGCTAAAACTATATTTTAGTTACGAGTATTTTTAGTAAAAGTCATGGACAAGTCAGGGGCAGTAAACAAAAATTCACTGCCTGTGACCTGTTCATGACTTGTACCATACACCTGACTAAATACTGGGAGTGCTGCGGACGCTGGGTGGTGGTGGTCCGGGGAGCGCCGCAAATACACGTGCTGAGGGAGCAGTCCGGGGGGCACCACTAGTGCTGGGAGCAGGGTCCGGGAGGCGGGGGTGAAGGGAAGCACCACAAATGGCGAGGAGCCTGGGACTTCCGCTGGTGCTCGGGAGGGGGTTGGGAGGCTCCCTACCCAGCTTCTGGGATGCAGCGACATGTCCCTCCCTAAGCTCCTAGCTCTGCACGCTGCCAGCTCTGCAGCTCCCATTGGTCAGGAACAGCGGCCAATGACAGCTGCGGGGGCGGAGGCAGCAGGCAGAGCTAGGAGCTGAGGGAGGGACATGTTGCCGTTTCTGGGGAGCCCCCCCCCAAGGTAAGCTCTGCCCCTCCCACGCCCCAAGCCCACCACCCAAATTCTTCCTGCGGTGGCCGAAAACTGCCCCAGCAAAGGTTGGTGCGATTGGCCCTGGCTCAGGCAGCCCTGGAGTCAACAACACCAGCCACTGCAAAGTCACAGAAAGTCACGGAATCTGTAACTTTCGTGACAAAATCATAGCCTTAGTAATAGCTAACAGCGTTAATATTTAGAGAATCTCATTGGCATTTGAGTTAGCCCCTATTGAAATGACTGAGGCAATTCACAGCTAGAGTTATTGTTTTGGGTTGGCTGTAAATTTAGATAGACACTCCAAACTGGTTATGCTGACTTCCCATTTTGAAGATTTTCTTTTGAACATAACAGAGAGAGAGAGACTTATTTTTAAAAAGATAAAATATGAGTCTGGAGAACAACTGCATAGACCAGGGGTCGGCAACGTTTGGCATGCGGCTCGCCAGGGTAAGCACCCTGGCGGGCCGGGCCAGTTTATTTACCTGCTGACGCGGCAGGTTCAGCCTATTGCGGCCCCCACTGGCTGCGGTTCGCCATCCCGGGCCAATAGGGGCGGCAAGAAGCGGCATGGGCAAGCAATTTGCTGGCCACGGCTTCCTGCTGCCCCCATTGGCCCGAGACAGCGAACCGCGGCCAGTGGGGGCCGCGATCGGCCGAACCTGCCGTGTCAGCAGGTAAATAAACTGGCCCGGCCCGCCAGGGTGCTTACCCTGGCGAGCCGCATGCCAAACGTTGCCGACCCCTGGCGTAGACTATGCACCCTTTCAGGCTACTCCTCTTTCAAACCCCCACACTTTGCAAAGCACTATTTTTGCAAACAACCACCTCTCTCTTCAAACACAAAGAAGTCAGAAAATTCAGCTTATTTGGATGATTCAACAGGCTGTACATTCCTAGGACTTTAATACGAAGCTACCATTTCCCCACTTCTGCAATTGAAATATTGCCCTTCCCTGAGGTTTTTGCACAATTCTAACCTTACCTTATGAGTGAGGAACAGCCTCTGTTTCCAGCCTTCTTTTTGAATCAGGTTTAATCCCCCTCCTGAACTGCCTAGAGCCAGCCATTTCCGAGACACAGCTATACATGTGCACTGAAAGAATTATGACACAGGACACTGTAGCTACTTAAATAAATGTAAATTCCACGCATAATGGCATCTCATATTTGTCCTTTATTTGTTAAAAACCAAAGCTTTGACAAAGAACCCATTCTATGCCTATCGTTCATCCCCCACCCCCAAGATATGCAACAGCAAGGCCAGGTTGTCAGAGAAGTGCAACCAGTGCATTCTAAAAAGGGAGTGGACAACAAAAGCAAACAAACTCTTGAAGACTGTTTGCCTGCAAATATCTTTAGTGATAAAGGACACAGAAAAAGACACATTCAGGTTTTTTCATAAGCTGTTTGGGCACTTTAAACCTTGTTAGACTATATTTTTTAAACAAGGGCAAAAGTTATTTTCTTTTGATGGATCTGCCATCATACTCAATAAGCACAGCAAACTGTTCTATACTTTGACCTATGAAGTTGTCCATCGGAGTAAGGTAGCATCCACTTAAAAGTTTAGCCAATCATCCAATTTCATGGGCTGACCAAAAAATAATTTGAATTAAAACATTTGTATTATGATTTAAGGTTTAAGTGACCATGCTCTTAGAGGCTTTGGGGTTAAATATTGCATTTTACCTGCAACTGACTAATCTATTCTCAAAGTACCTTATATTCATAATTTGCTTCAAAAACAGAATTAAATAGCAAATTATTTTGACTTTAAGAATGGGCAAGCAACATTTTTAAAGATAACATGCAAGATTTTTCTATTTATTTCATTATAAACAAGAGAAAATCCATCTTTGTTTGTTCTACACTGCTCTTAACTGTTCTTCCAAGAAGCCACTGCTCTCGACCATGCAGCTGACAGTAATAAAACTGGACCCAAGGTTTAAGTAGCAAATACCAAGCCATAATCTGCAAATTGCATAATAGCTTCTAATCTAGAGCTATACAAATCACAGTAATTTTATGCAGTCATTCACCAAGCTGTAGCATGACAAAAATATTGACTTCTGTGTCTGAAAAAAAAAAAAAAAAAAAAAAAAAAAACATAGTAAATGCAACAAGCATGAACCAAACTTACCTTCAGACGACTAGAATCCAACCTGAGTGCAGAAAGCAATGGATCCAAACACTCAAGTTCTGCCAATACATGGCTGTAAGAGTCTGGTATCATTGGCACAGATGTCATTGAGTTAAGAAAGCCTGGCAATACTCAATCATTGGTGCATTATTTACTTCAGCTTCTAGCTGTACCTGCAGAAGTTAAATTTAAGAATATAATCCCTTTCTTGATCCATTACAATTTACTTTCTAGCCCCACCTTTGTTCTTCAAGACCTACTCTACACGTAAAAGTATGCTCACATAGCTATGTCACTTAGGAGAAGGGGGGAGAGGGGAAACACCCCTAACCCAATAGAGCCTGACAGCAAACACGGGTATAGCAGTATAGCTTATTTTGTTCAGAGAACTGGTATAAGCTATACCGGCAAAAGAAATCTTTTGCTGGTATAAACTTTGCCTACACAAGGAGGATTTGCTGGAATAGCTATACAGGGAAACACTTTTTAATGCAGACAAAGACTTAAGACTGCTCATAAAGATACAAAAGGGAGGGGGGGAATCTAACAGACCGCAGACTTGATCCTCCTACATGGATCCGACTGCAAGGGTAGGGCCCTACTTTGTTTTGTCTATGAACTTACACTGAAATTAATTTAAGAAATGTTAGTCTGTTGGATAAGCTACAATTTGATTATTCCTAAAGGTAAATATCTGATGGGTTTACAGTCTCCTGTGCAATCTAGGCACAGCCCATAGACTAAATTGCATTGATTTAGCTAAAAATCAATTTTGAAGCTCAATCTGGTTAAACCAGTGTAAATCACTGCATTGGCACACTTAAAATTGATATTACATATAAAATATGTTGTTAAAATATGAATGTTACAATATCAAGCACTCAAAGGTTAAAAAAAATACCAAAATTAAGGTAGCCCGTTCAATCTTAACTCAGCCTCCTTGTGCATGTGCACTATGATACACCCTAACTACATACAACAGTTTCCACAAGACCCATCATTCATGCATTGAATGGGATAGCTATTCAATATTTTTATCTTCATCTATCAGTTTGGGGTCCCATGCATTATTTCCTGCACACCACCATCCAAACCTTGCACTGAATACAAAAATGGCAGTTTCCTCACAGGCTTTTTAAAAAATAACGTACCTTAAGTTTTTATACTGAACACGCTACATGTCATTAGGGTGGGCGGGCATTTTTAGATCCACAGCACAGACTTCTACCACTTAATTGGCAGTAGCAGCAGACTGTTATTTACTGAGGACCAGCCACTAGAAGGATAAGACATGTACTTTGACAGCGAGTTTCAAAGATATTTGCTGACAGCAAAGAAACACTGGGACTTCTGGAATTCTTGGGTCTGTTCCAGGATATGGAGGGGAGCATCTCTAGTGTTTACAGACTAAGATATCTATTGCTGTTCACACGTTTTAGGGGAGATTTGGCCTAATAAACAAAATACTCTAATTCCACTCTAGTACATACAGTAGCAGATTGAACAAATCACACCACCCACACCTGGAAAAGGATAATTGTTCTCCCATCTGCCATAAGCTTTTGGCAACTGTTGGAAGGGGCTTTGCCATTCATCCCCTCCTTCAGGTTCTTCTGAGGAACGGGTGGGGAGCTCCCCAACTATTTTTGTAGATCCTCTTCTCTCTGAGGATACCTCCAGTACTCATGTCTACCACTCACAGTTTCCTCAAGCTGTAGTTGAAACTGACATACATGTTCCTTCATTGCTGCCACAGGAACTTAAATACAAGTCAGCCCATGGCTTTCCCAAGGGAACAGCAATGCCACTAGCGCTGTCTGCCTGCAGACTCAGGTCCATCGGGGTCACCTTCTTCCTCGCGCGTATGTTTCACCCATTTCTACGTTCATTTTTAAGCTCAGATTGAAAGCACTTTGGGCAACAGGGCCAGGAGCTGCTTGGGGAGACTCTCCCTGCTGCCACTCATACTAACAACAACAACGAGGAGCCGCCAGGACGGGAAACCGAGAAGCTATTTCCAAGTTCAGGCTCCCAGTCTGCAGAGGGTGGCTCTCGCCCGCTGGGGTTTGCTGGCGTATCAGTGTTAGCTGTGGCACCCAGGGGATGCCAGGGGAGGCTACCGGCGAACACGGCAGCCCCTGCGAGAGCCAGCACTGCCCAGGCAGGGGAGCTGGGCGACAGTCACACCTCGGCACCAGGACAGGAGAGGGGACGGCAGGAAACGGATGGGACCCGCCCACTGCACCTTGCTTGATCCCCAGCGCTGCTGCTGCTCCCCACACCCGCCTCCTGGCCCCCTGCCCAGCTCCCCGCGCGGACACTCACCCACCGAACGCCAAACTCGCCAGCTGCTTCTCCGGCCCCGCCCCCACGGCACGTGATCCTTCCCGGGCCACCTGAAACACGTTAGTTTGCGCGCGCGCCCGCCCGCAAAAAAGTGCGTCACACGCACACAGCTAACCCCAGATCACATGACGGCGACGCTCTTTTCACCCCTCCCCCCTCGGGCGGTTGCCTAGGGAAGTCCCCGCCCCCCCTCAG
Organism: Malaclemys terrapin pileata; assembly: GCF_027887155.1. Lineage (NCBI taxonomy): Eukaryota > Metazoa > Chordata > Testudines > Emydidae > Malaclemys > Malaclemys terrapin. Next base: position 48,708,362 of record NC_071508.1, on the reverse strand, counting down.
CGCTGCGGTACCCCGGAGCGGAAGAGACGGGACGTAACAGGCGGAACGAAAGGGAAGGAGCCGGACTTCTCGGTGTTCGGGGCCGGGTGATCGGGATGGGAGGGACCGGACGGTGGCGGCCGCGTTCGCGTTGTTGGTACCCCGTCATCACCCCCTTCCGCGCACTGTCATGGCGACGGGAGGGGGGGAGAGGGAGAAGCCATCACGTGATCTTGGAGTGTTATGGTGGCGGGGAAAACCTGTCATGTGACCGGGAGGTGTCATGGCGACACCAGTCTCCCCCGTCACGTGACCCGGTCTCCCTCGGTGCGTCGCGGGACTTCAGCTAGTTCCGGTCACGTGCCCTTACTGCCCAGCTCCCTGGCCGCCCCATGGACCAGGAGGCGGCGAGACCCCCCTAGTAGCGGCACCGGCAGCGGCTGGACTCAGTACCCAGCGCCACCCGCCCCCTCATCCCGCCGCGCCCGCACCCGGCGGCAGCAGCCAGCGGCGGCCTGGGGCCTGAGCAGCCGCCCGCACGGTAGGAGTCTGGACGGTGTCCAGGGGCTCGGCGGAGTCTCTGGGGGAGGGGGGAGCTGGGACAGTGGGGGGCGGCGGCGGCTGCTCCCCGGGCGGGGGCCCGTGTCTGTGGGGGAGGGGGTGTGCCGGGCCGGGGTCCCTGTGCTGGCTCCTGGCGGGGAGCGAGGCACTCAGCCCTGCGAGCCGGCGTTGACAGCCCGAGAGCACAACGGCCCCGCTGCTCCGGGCTCCCCACCCATCGCCGGGCGAGGGCAGCTCGGCTTGTTCTGCGCTGGCCGCTACCGCCGAGCGAGATGCGGACAGGGGAAGAGGCGGATTTATTAATACACAGTGTGTTTGGGCGTGGGGGAGGGAGTGCAGCCGGGTTGGGGGGGAATATGACAGGACAAGCTGGGCGGGAGAGGACCCAGGGGCGTGTAGGTGCGGTGGTGGTGGCAGGAACATGTTCCTTTCTCTAGCAGTGCATAACGTGAGGGAATGTTGACCTGCTGACGGTGCCCTTCCAAATGAGGTAAACCTAAAGTCCTGCTCGTGTGTTTGTTAAAGATAAAAAATGCCATTGTGTAATGATCAGGATTTGATGCTTGATGGTCTGGTTGGAACCCAGCTCAGATAATCATGTGATTTACTAAAATGTATACCTTGATCATGCACGCTGCTTTATGCAGGTGGACTTCTGAATCTCTGCAGAGCCCCATGTGGGTGTGAAAATCTGCTTGTGTGGAGTAGCTTGTAGGATCAGGTTTAAGTTACAGTTCTGTAAATATTTGTGAGGCTTACCTCACTTCCCCCCCCCCCCATTTTTTTTAAAGAATCAGCATCCCATTTTAGACCTTGTTACCATGTGTTTTGACTGACAGGAGTCTGCTCATGTCTCAGTGTGCTGTGCTGCTACTAGCACAGTTGAGCCTGTTTGCCACTCAATACACTATGCTGCCAGTGCTGATAAAAGCACCACTGTGCAGGAGCACAAATGACATCAGCAGATTGGGTGATCTTTTTCTGTTTGGTGTATACGTGAGACACTGAAACTTGGGAAAGGGAGGGATAAGATGAAGTTCTGGAACAAAAGGTTAAGGAAGGGGAGAGATGGAAATGTCACCAGTAATTGTCCATCCTTCAGCCTTGCTATCTTGCCATAAAATCCAAGATAGTGAGAAGTACCAAAGAGGGCAGGAAACTACAGTATTCCTTTCACTTGTGACATTGAAACTGTAGCTAAAATGAAACTTCAAGATTCAGAGGTTTGATAGTGGGAAATTTAGCTGGAGATTACAGCCCATAGGCCTATATACAAAGTAAGTTAAAGGCAAAGAAATAATAGCACCACTCTCCTTTTTCCAAAATCTAAAAGAAAATGCCACAGATTTAAGAAGAGGTGGCATCTGCCCTGCATTCACATCTTAGTTTTCTCTCTCAATTAAGCAAGTAATGTGTTGTTTCTTCTAGTCTTACTGCAACTAAAATACTAACTAAAATTAGACTACAGATGCTTCTAACCATGCCAGGGGTCCAGACTTGTTGTATAGACAGGCCCAAAACATAAGTTCCAGAGTTCTTCAGCTTGTTTTCTTGTTTGTTTAATCAGAAAAGTTGTAGCTCTCTACCCTTCCTTACAGTAAAATGACAGATGACCACCCTTTCTTGTCTGCCTGTCACAGAAGCCTAGGACCATTTCAAAACCCATTTTTGTCTCAGCCAAATCAGGACTATTATTGGCATCTCTTCTCTGTCCATACCTCACTTGCCAAAGCAATCCGTGTGTGAGGGGAGTGGATAAGATCCCCTGGTGCCACTATGTTACTTGGCTACTCTAGAAGGAGCAGAGAACAGGAATGGTAGGGGAGAGCTAATTAAAGAGAAACAAAGAAGCCAGACAGGTGTCCTAAAAGTAGCTGCTAGCTAGTCTCTGCTGCCTGACTTCATCCACCAACTAGGGAAATGGAAATGGGTATGTTGAAGATCCTTTTCCCCACTATCGCTGGCCAATCTTTGCTGGGCTCTTCACATCCTGCATTTATCCCTCCTTCCCCAGTTTCATGGGGAATATTCACAAATGGGTTGGGAAATAAACCCAGAGCTGCCATCTTTAAAGTGCAATTATAACAGAGGCATAAAAGCAAAAGAAGTAGCAATGACCAGAAAAGCACGGAGGTAGTGCATTCAGTTTCCCAGACAATGGAACAAGCCACTTGTGGGATATTATGCATTCAGAAGCTGCATACTGCAAAGTACTGTGCCAGAAACATTAAGTCTTTGTTGGTAAAATATCAGCTGTTACGGGTTTTTCTAAGTATTCTAGTGATTACCACAGTTTTGTCACAAACAGGCAGAAATCATATACGTACCCAATACTGCAGCATTAAAGTCAATAGCAAACCTGTTGATCTGGTTCTGGATCAAAACCTAAGTGCAAATACATCTTACTACTAAACATCTTCTCTCAAATATTGTACTTAACACACTTGTCTGATTGCTCAGCTTGTAACATTTTCACTGAGCAGAGTGCTGGTCCTTAGTAATTATCCATATAGATGTTCAAGTTTAAAACAATCAGATTTTTATTTTCAAAGTTGTACAGTATTTAAAATCCAGGTAAAAAAACATATCCATAAGTAAGTATAAATGGATATGTATATTGATTTCTGATACCTATTCTTAATAGGTGTTAAAATATTATACAGATGTTCTTTTGAAGTATTGATGTAGATCTTGGCAATTAAAATATAAGAAAATGTAAATGTACATATTCAAAGTATTGGAAGGGTCTCTAAAACTACTTAATACACTGGTAGCAAAGTGAGGCGGGGGCAGTAAGGTACATGGCAAAAAAAAAAACTGCAGGAGTAGGATGGGAATAAAATATTTAAAGGATATAGTATGGAAGGAAACTTCATGTCATTCTGATAGGAGTGAAGTTTGTAGTGATGGAATATAGTAAAATATGTATGTTACTATTTATCTGTTCTCTTGAGAAATTTAAGCTTGGGAAAACTATAAAGGAAAAAAGACATTGGCACTTTTGTTATCCTTCTTCCCAATTACAGAAGGGCTTATTGATGTCAATGACAAAACTCTCAATCTTTCTGTGGTTGCAAGATTAGAGCTTGAGTATTTTTGGAACAAAATAAATAGGCCAGTTAAAATTATGATTGTGTCTGAAGTCTCATTCGAGTCTTGCATGGTAATCAGTGGATCATGCTGAAGGAAGGGGAAAGTAACTAGTTCATCGTTTTACTCGGGAGGTACAGTTGCAAGAACCTGTAAGTCTACGATACTTTCGTCCCTCTCCCCTTCCAAGTAGTTTTAACATATAGAGTTCCCATCACAAAAGGAAAGTACTATGAAATGCCACCAGGGATTTGGAGTGTACACCCTCTCTGAGGTATAAGCGCTCTTCACAACTTGACAAACCAGTAAAGAAACATAAAAGAGAAATAGAAAATAGAGGAATTAGATGAAATGTATGTGTAGCTGGAGCACAAGGAGGATTGGAAAAGAAATCTAAGTATAATATGGCTGTGGGTTATTATAGTTGTATGTGACTATTTTATTTAATCCGAAAAAGTTTGACCGCACGTATAAAGAGGAGCTCAGAGTGTTTGTCTGATAAGGCTTGGACAATGACTGTATGTTGCTGTTAGTTTACAGAACGTAAATATTGAAGTGCAAATGCAAGTTTTGAAGCCTTGAAACAAGTTGGAATACTGGAAAAAATCTGTCAATGGAAATACTGTACTAATTGCTATTGAATTAAGTAACTGTACCATGTGCTTTTAACAGCACCTTATAGCCATCATGGCAACGTCATCTGAGGAAGTGTTACTGATCGTAAAGAAGGTGCGTCAAAAGAAACAGGATGGAGCTCTCTACCTTATGGCTGAAAGGATAGCATGGGCACCTGAAGGCAAAGACCGATTCACAGTCAGCCATATGTATGCAGATATAAAATGTAAGTGAAAGCTCTTTCTATTGCGCTTGTATGCAAATTCTCAGTAAATATTACGTTTGCGCCACAGCTCAAAGAGACTCAAACCTTATTTTACATGTATTTGGCCAATGCGGTCATTTCGTTAGATTATTCTTTCTGGCAAACATGAGTGGATCCAGGAGTAAATTGCAGGCATAGAAGATTCTGCAATTCAAAAGTTTTTCAGGTGTTTTTAATATAGATCCCAAATTTCTTAAATATTTCTTTCATTTTCCCACTTTGCTAACAATCTCTGCAATAGCTTGGAAGCAGAAATATGTATTGTAGCCTAATGGAAAATCACTTAGGCCATATGTCTTGTTTTGGAGGATACAGGATTTATGGGGTCTAAGAGGAAACTACCTAACCCAGGGGTAGGCAACCTATGGCACGCGAGCCGAAGGCGGCACACGAGCTGATTTTCAGTGGCACTCTCACTGCCCAGGTCCTGGCCACAGGTCTGGGGGGCTCTGCATTTTAATTTAATTTTAAATGAAGCTTCTTAAACATTTTAAAAACCTTGTTTACTTTATATACAACAATAATTTAGTTATATATTATAGACTTATAGAAAGAGACCTTCTAAAAACATTAAAATGTATTACTGGCATGCGAAACCTTAAATTAGAGTGAATAAATGAAGACTTGGCACACCACTTCTGAAAGGTTGCCGACCCCTGACCTAACCTATTTTCGGCTAATTAGGATGTGCATCCAGCTCTGCGACAGTCTATTCTATAAAAACCCAGCTCACAGTGAGATGTAAATTGATTAAAGTTTGGTCGAGTTATGTGGTGTGATAGTTTATTATACTAGCCTCTCATCTTTGGAAATCTAGATTAGAATATGATATATAGTGGGGTCACAGCTGAAAATATGTTCATTCATATCATCCATGTCCTCCAAAATTACTTGACAGTTGGCTTGACTAGTAATCTTGTTCAGTAAACACCCACAACTGAAATAGTAGTGTGCTGTAAGTCAAAACTGAGTTTCCATAGTGCTTGCTTGTGCTGTGCCTGCATCAGATTAGTGCTGTCTGTCCTTACTCAATACCAAAAACACAAATCCTTGCAAATTGCATACCTCTTTTTCTGTCTGTAGCCTTAGAACATATGCTATCTAAATTCATATAGGATTGTTACAACGTTTTTAAAAGGTATATGTGGCTGTTAATCATGCTGAGTCAAAACTCTAAAATGCAGTGCTCGCTAACAGATATCTGCTTAATAACCATTTAGAAAGTCTGTTCACCTATTTTATATCTAGAAGTAGTGTGAAGCTATCATCCTCTCCACCTATTGAGGCTATCATAGCATTTACATATTGTAGTTTAGAAGACTGGAGTGGAAGATATAAGTTCTTGCAAAGACATTGAGTAAATGGAGTAACATTCTCTCAAATTCCAGCCTTTACATCTGTAGGCATAGAGAGAATCATAGGAAGCTGAAAGATGCTCCCTTTGTTGTTTGTGAGCTCAGATCTTGAGGTGTGGTAGGGCAGCTTATGCTGGCTTTAGGGAAACAGTTCAAATAGGACAATGCCTCCATATAGAAGCAGGTAGATATGCACTATGGGCAGTGTAGATTTCCCATAGTTGGTCCTATATCTACTTTTTCTCTGTGGCTATGGGAAAGAAGGAAGGGCTCAGGCATCCTTATGACTTAGTGATCTCCATCCGCTCTAAGCAGCGCTTTGGGGCCATTGCTAGGCCCTGCAACTTGGAGGGACCTGAGGGCTGCTCCGAGTTTTGCTAGAAAACTAGCAAAGGTGGCCAAGGAGTACTCTGCTGCAGCTCAGGATCTGGGCCTCTCAGGATGTCTTTGGTTGCAGTGGGAAAAGTGAGATGCAGCTTTTAAAGCTAATTTGTAGAGGCAGCGGCATGCTTCGCTTCCAGGGCTGGAAGAAATGTGCTATAATGCCACCAATGTGGGATATCAGGATTTAATAGGATGATGCAGACAACAGCATATAAATGAATGTTCCGGGGAGAAAGTTTGTTACATAAATGTACTTATATCACTAATTGCTGTTCTTTATATATTCTAGGCCAGAAAATCAGTCCTGAAGGAAAGGCTAAAATTCAGCTACAGCTGGTATTGCATGCAGGGGACACAACCAACTTCCACTTCTCTAATGAAAGCACAGCAGTGAAGGAGAGAGATGCAGTGAAGGACCTTCTTCAGCAGCTGTTACCCAAATTCAAGAGGAAAGCAAATAAAGAACTTGAGGAAAAGAACAGGTAAAGTGGCAGGGGAGAGGGAGAAGATCTTCAAAAAGGAATCTCATTTCTCCCTCTCTAAAAGCAACTTAAATGTTGCTTGTGACTTGAACAGTTCTTGAGCTATATTGCTGTAGCACAAGAGTGCTTGTTGTGTTCTACTTCAGTAGTAAAAATCTGTTGGCTTTAGATTCTGGTAAAATTCCTCTGAATTTCATGTTTTCATATTACAGGACTTATGTAAGCAAGCCATTTATTTTGTTAAAAGCTTTGTGACTAACCTGTTACCTCATAAGGATCAATGGATTTCAGAGAGAGAGAGAGACTAGAAATTACTTCCTTCTAGCAGACAAGCAGAGCAAGATAAATAATGCATTGGAATCTATTCATTTTCTCCCCAACCCTGGACTACAAATACTCCAATCAGTTTCCTTCCTAAATTGAACATAGCTATACCATTTTTCTAAATAGACTTGTGTTCAGCAGGGTGGAAATAAGACTTGAGTGCACAGTTCATTAAATATTACAGTATTTTTAAGGAGTAGGAACAGTTGTATAATTTTGAAGTATTGGAAAACCACACTCCAGTTCTGTGTTTTTAAAAAAAAATATTTGAATTTTTCCTCATGGTATCCATTTAGAAAGGACATGATGGAGGGTTTGCAGGCTAGAATTTGCTATTTCATTAGTAATTAGGCTTTTTTTTAAACTACCCATTTCTAAATAACCTCTCAAACTCTGATTTCTGTCTACTTCTGTAGTATTTCTAGATTGGAATTTCTGATAGGTAACGTGAGACTGAGTAGGAAATTCTTAACTGTCTTGACTTAACATGTGAAGTGCAATAAATACACTGCCTACAACAAAACAAAACATAGGCTATTTGAGTTCTTGTCTATATATATATATATATTTATTCTGCTTGCTGAGCATGTGCTTGGACTGGAGTCTTTTTTGGCCAGCATTGTCCTTTGGGGCTGCACATGCACATTGAGTGTCCTTGTACCAAGGACATGAAGGGCAGAGTGGGTCCCCCTGCCGCTCAGTTTCTTCTGACCATCCATAACTGCAAAATGGAGCTCCTCAGTGTCCAGGTCTCAATGCAACCTTTTTCATAGTCTTTATAGGTGTGTGTATGTATGTATATATATATATATATATATATATATATATATATATATATATATATGTGTATGTATATATATATATATATATATATATTAGTGCTAAGATAGTTATTTGATTAGTTTAGAAATTTTTACCTTCCTTATTTTGATTCCTTCCCTCCCCCAGAACCTCTGATCAGGATAAAAACAAGGAGTCTGGTGGCACCTTAAAGACTAACAGATTTATTTGGGCATGAGCTTTCGTGAGTAAAAACCTCACTTCTTCGGATGCATCCGAAGAAGTGAGGTTTTTACTCACGAAAGCTCATGCCCAAATAAATCTGTTAGTCTTTAAGGTGCCACCAGACTCCTTGTTGTTTTTGTAGATACAGACTAACACGGCTACCCCCGGATTCTGATCAGGATGTTCTTGTCAGTACTGAGGATTAAATTACATGGCTTTAAGTATTGTCCCTTTTGCCAGGCAGCAATTCCAGTTAACAATGGGCATCCCAGATTCCTTTTTGTCTTGGAAAGGCTCATATCTCTGACAAACACTCACTGTGCATGTCTGACGTTGGGTGACAGTTGCTGTCGGAGCTCCTCCTCATGTCAGTACACATCGCAGGGGTTCTTCCAGTCCCGCACTTCCTTTTGTTGGCTGATCTGTTCTGCAGGGTTGTCTTCTTCAAGCAACCTGGCATTATGGCCTGGTCACACTTAAAGTTCAGTCTCTTTCTTGGATAGCAAAGGTCCAACCAAAAGATCAGACAAACAATTCTTTTGCCCCTTTTGGGTTACTCTTCAGCCCACTTTCTTGATTCTGTTCTCAGCTCCTTCTGGGCCATCTTTAATTTAGGGCTGTCAAGCTATTAAACAAATTAATTGCAATTCATCAGAGTTTTAGTCACACTGTTTAAATAAATGGTATTCTATTTAATATTTTAGGATGTTTTGTACATTTTCAAATATTGATTTCAATTACAACACAAACTGTACAATGCTCACTTTATATTATTATTTTTAATTACAAATTTGCGCTGCAAAAAAAGACAAACAAAAGCAATAGTATTTCAATTCACCTCATACAAGTGCTGTAGAGACTGGTGCAGGGAGGCTGAGTTCACCAGGCCTTTGTTCTCTATGGGGTACAAAGTGAGGGGCCGGTCGGGGGCAATGGAACATGGAGGGAGTAGTCCCCGGAGCAAGGGGCTGGCTGGGGGCAGTGGGACACAGTGGGGTCAGGATCCCTTCCTCTCCACCGGAGCTGGGATGGGAGCCACTTCCTCTTCTCTCCTCTCCTCTTCCTGCCCTCCAGAGGCAGATTGGGTTACTGCACCTAACCGGGCACTGTAGGATCCCTCCCAGAGATATGCGATTAATACTGTTAAAAATATTAACATGTTAATTTTGTTTTCAGTTAATCACAGGCATTAACTGTAATTAATTGACAGCCCTACTTTAAATCCTTCTAATACAGCACTGATTTTTTAGGCTGCTTTTCCTGGAGTGATTTTCATAGTAGGTTCCCCCCAGTGTGTTTCATTCCAAGGACCTCCCTGCTTCTTGCAGACTTATAGCTCAAGGCCTCCCATAGGCGCTTAACTTGCTCCCTGTGGTTCCTTATCGCTCCAGGAGTTTCTTGCTGTCTGTGGCCTCTGGCACAGCTTCCTCTCCAACTATTCTCTCTCAAGCCTTTTTATGAGGCCCAGATGTTCAGCTTATTATCACCTGATCCCAGTAGTCCAGTCCCCTCAAGTTAAGTTAATTGTGGCCTAAAAGACTTTAAAGATTTGGGAGATGCATCTTACTTTTTTTTTTTTTGGTTGTTGTTGTTGGACCATTCAATGCACCCAGCCTCCAATTCAGGCAGGGCAGACTCCCCCCTGGACAAAATAGGGAAGACCTCATACTTATGCCAAACAGAGACAATCATCTGGTACCTTCTTTCACCAGAGAGCCTCAAAGCTTCCAAGAACAAGGCAGCATTTTCAAAAAAGGAGCTCTTCTGTCTTGGCTATGACTTCATCCCATTCTCCTTCTATATCTAAATGATTATTTCAGTGGGTTAGTTGAGAGTCGCTCTGCTCAGTCTACTGGATCAACACCCTTTCTTCTTGTGCCACTCCCTACACACATGCAATTGGGAATCTTCTTCAATTTTTCAAGGAGTCATGGAACCTGATAACAGAGATACTCATAGCTGGATATTCTCTACAGTTCCATACTATGCCCACTCCGTCTCCCTGTCCCTTTCAGGGTTGGGGAGCATACCTGGACCATCATCAGGAGATTCTACAACATATAAACATATTGGAGCCTCGAGCCCTTCACAAAGCCTGGTCCACGTTCCTACCATTGACTCAAGGACTGACTAAACAAGTTATGAAATACAACACAATGGCTATGTTTTATATAAACAGGCAGGAAGGGGCCCATTCATCCCCATTATGGCAAAAGGATGTGGTTTCGCTATGGAATTCGTGCATGTAGCACCAAGTATCTTCCAAGTCTACAGAATGCTCAAATGGTCTGCTAGAGCATTTTTCATCAGACCACCAGTAGATGATCAAGGATTCTATTATCTGTTGCATTTTCTAGGAGTGGGATCATCCTTCAATAGACCTGCTCACAACAGACAAGAGCAAGAAGTATGTCAGCTTCTGCTCCAGGATCTCTGTTAAACACACTCCTCATTCATTGATTCCCCAGGGATGATGTATGCTTACCAGCCAATCCCTGATTCCCAGGGTGCTGAGGAATAGCGGATAGGATGCAGCCACAGTTATCATGATAGCTCCTACCTGGCCAAGGTAGCTTTGGTACCTGGAGCTGATGCTGTTATCAGTTCATCCACTGAAAACCTTTCCCCTTCTATCAAACTTAATCTTTAAAGACAACATGAACAACTTGCATCCAAATCCAGCCTCCCTCTATCTCACTGCTTGGCTCCTGAGTGGATGTCAGACAGCGAGATCATTCTGGACATCTGAGGAACATGTGTTAGTCCAGAGTAGGACTAACTTATGCTGCTAAATGGAAAAGATCCAGGATTTGCTGTGAACAATGTAAATTACAGCCTATTGACAACCGGGTCCCTCCTGTTTTGGATTGCTTGCTTACTCTAAAGAGTTTGGGACTGTTGATTAGCTCTGTTAGAGTGCGCCTCCTGCTTATTACACCTTCCCCGCCCCCCATTGAAAACTACAGTTTTTTCCCACCTCCTTGTGGTGAAATTCCTTAAAGGCCTTATATATGTTTTTCCATCAGTAAGGAAACCTCCCAGTCCATAGGACCTTAATGTGGTTGTGGCGTACTTAATGCTCTTCCCCCTCGCTTGACTTATCTATGAAAACATCCTTTTTAGTAGCAGTTACATCAGCTAATTAGAGTTGGGGCAAAACAGGTTCTTATGACAGGACCTCCCTATACCATATTTCTTAGAGATAAGGTATCACTCACACCCCATCCCAAGTTCTTGCCCAAATGATTCACTTACCAGTATTCTTCCCTAAGTCACATATTAATCAGGGGAAGGTTAGGCTGCACACCTTAAATTATGTGCAGAGCTCTATCCACTTATTTGCAAAGGACTAAATCCTTCAGGACCTCTCTGAATCAGTTTACAGCATTTGCTGAGAGAATGAAAGGTTGAGCAGCATCAGCCCAGAGGCTATCCATGTGTGTTTCAGTTTGTATTAAGATTTGTTACAAATTAGCTAGTTTAGATACCCAATAGCTTCCTGGCAAAGCATACCTATTTGACACTTGAAAAGAAGTTATTTGTGGTTCAATCCATACTTTAGTAAACCTGTTCCCGGATAGAAGCATTGAGGTCTGATGCTGTGCTGCAGTCTTTATGTAAACTCCAGGCACCTACCTACTTGCATCAGGTCGTTGCTTGTGAGTCACCAAGAATGGAATATATATTGACAACCACTTAAGGAAACAAAGTTATTTGAAATGTGTTTTCCATGTATATTCCGTGACCCATCCTTCTTCCCTGCTACTATGGAGTCCTAGAACGTCTGGATTCGATGATGGTGAAGGAAATAGTGGCAGTTGGGCATACTCTGCCCTTTATATCCTTGGAACAGCAGGAGGACACTCGGGGTGCATGTGCATCCCCACTGGACAGTGCTGGCCAAAAGACTAAGACTCCGATCTCAACCACATGGGCACCAAGAGTGACTATAGATTGACAGTAGCTTTCAAACTCCAGTTACTGTAAGGCAAGTAACTTTTTTCTTTTTGTGACCACCATCTTCTTTCTAGGGATCTCCATTTTTCCCCATTAAAACTATCCCTCATCCAGCAGCTTTGTTTCTGTTTAGGGCTTGTGAACACAAGGACACTCACAAAAGTTAAGATGAATCAACTAAAGATATGAAATTAAAGTGCATAAATTAAAGCATGTTAAACCTGGGTGGACTCTTCTTAAGTGAGGATTAAGCTACAGTGAACTACGGCCATTTTACTTCTGAATGAGTGACCACACAGGGGTTTAATACCTTTTAAACTAATGCTTGTGAACGTCACATCTTCAGTTGATTTTTCTTCACTTCCCTGAGTGTCCCCATGCAGATAAACCCTTAGTCTCTCCACTTTGGCCAATATGAATCGCAGTATTGGCCTCAATATCTCACTCATACAACTAATTATAACTTTTCTTTGACAATGCTGTGCGTTTCTTACCTCACTATGATCTGTTCCCTTCAAGAACCCATATGGCTTATTGACATGGAAATCCTGATTAATTAGTGTGGAATGTTTCAATTTTATTCAATACATTCTTTTACTAGAATGCTGCAAGAAGATCCTGTTTTGTTTCAGCTTTATAAAGACCTCGTTGTGAGCCAAGTAATTAGTGCTGAAGAATTCTGGGCCAACCGTTTAAGCTTGAATGCTGTGGATAATTCTGTGGCACCTAGTAAGCAGGATGTGGGCATCTCTGCAGCTTTTCTGGTATGTTTGTTTTAAAATCCTTCCTATGTTACGTAGGTCAAACACATTTATTTCTTGGCTAGACTTTCTCTGTAAAATGTGGATAAATTAAAATTTAAATTTTACCCTAAATACAATTGCTTTGAAATCTTTTTCTACCTAATGAAATACAAAAAAAAAACAAAAAACCCTGACCTGAGCTTTAATATGTGTGGGTGGGGGGCGGGGGTTTAAGTGAAATTCCCCACTTTTAAACAGGAGTATTCATTATCTTTCCATAGTCTCAGAAGTTAAGATAATCTCCTTGTCAGTGCAGGATTGTTCTCTGCATATATCCTAAAGTGTTCTGTCTGGTCTATTTATAAATGTCATGAGAAAGGAGGTTTCCTCTATTTCCTGTTACAATTCCATATTCTGCTATACCTCCGTCTGAAAGATTTTTCTGATGACCAACCTAAATTTTCCCCTTCAATTTCATTCTTTTACTCTTTGTATGATACTTCCTCTGCCCTTTTTCTTTATACCTTCAGATATTTATAGGCTATCATCCACCCTCCCCTTAATCTTTTTAGTCAAGAAATATATGTGTATTCAGTCCTTTTATTGATAAATCATTCTTCCCACCTGAAAAGACAATTTTGTAGTGAAAGACATTTGCTGTGAGCAAATAAATTAGTGTCCTTAAGAGACAATCAAAGCTGCTCTTCATTTTGTACTGTGGCTTAAAAAAAAAAAAATCTATCCACTCTGCTACTTTTGTTTATATAGGTTAATTCTCTGACAACTGTCTTAAATGTGGGTTCACACATCAGTTTTAACAAGGTTTTAACTCAACACATAACAAGGTTTTACCCAGTTTGACAATATTCTTATGTTATTCCCGTAGGCTGATGTTCGGCCTCAAACAGATGGTTGCAATGGTCTGAGGTATAATTTAACTTCAGACATTATTGAATCCATATTCAGGACGTACCCTGCAGGTAGGCAGAAAAATCAATACATGTGTGATAAAATCAACTTAGAGTGCTTTGTATTATGTTTGATCATTAGAAGACTAGAGGGTTAGTCCTACACTTGTTTCTGTTGGTAAAATGTGCAGGGCTTTTAAACATTCCCTCATACTCTTCTGCACTTCTTATATGGTCTTACTTCAGTGTTGGGTTTTTTTTTTTGTTTTTTTTTGGTAGGGTCTGGAAGTATTTTAAGTAGGGCTGTTGATTAATCACAGTTAACTCATGCGATTAACTCAAATTAATCGCGATTAAAAATAATCACAGTTAATCGCAGTTTAATCACACTGTTAAACAATAGAATACCAATTGAAATTTATTAAATATTTTTGGATTTTTTTCTACATTTTCAAATATATTGATTTCAATTACAACACAGTATACAAAGTAGACAGTACTCACTTTGTTTTTATTACTAATATTTGCGCTGTAAAAATGGCAAACGATAGTATTTCAGTTCACTTCTTACAAGTACTGTAGTGCAATCTCTTTATCGTGAAAGCGCCACTTACAAAATTAGATTTTGTTGTTACATAACTGCACTCAAAAACAAAATGTAAAACTGTAGACCCTACAAGTCCACTCAATCCTACTACTTCTTCAGCCAATCGCTAAAACAAACAAGTTTGTTTACATTTACAGGAGATAATGCTGCCTGCTTCTTATTTACAATGTCACCGGAAAGTGAGAACAGGTATTCACATGGCACTTTTGTAATGCTGGCTACAAGGTACATCTCTACCTCGATATAAGGCTGTCCTTGGGAGCCAAAAACTCTTACTGCATTATAGGTGAAACCGCGTTCTATCGAACTTGCTTTGATCCGCTGGAGTGCACAGCCCCCCCCTCCCCCCCCCAGAGCACTGCTTTACCGTGTTAGATCAGAATTCGTGTTGTATCGAGTCGCGTTATATCGGGGTAGACGTGTATTTACATGCCAGATATGCTAAACATTCATATATGCCTTCATGCTTTGGCCACCATTCCAGAGTACATGCTGATGATGCTCATTAAAAAAATAATGCATTAAATAAATTTGTGGCCGAACTCCTTGGGAGGAGAATTGTATGTCTCCTGTTTCGTTTTACTCGCATTCTGCCATATATTTCATGTTATAGCAATCTTAGATAATGACCCAGCACAAGTTGTTTGTTTTAAGAACACTTTCACTGCAGATTTGACAAAACTCAGAGAAGGTACCACTGTGAGACTTCTAAAGATAGCTACAGCACTTGACCCAAGGGTTAAGAATCTGAAGTGCCTTCCAAAATCTGAGACGGATGAGGTGTGGAGCATGCTTTCAGAAGTCTTAAAAGAGCAACACTTCGATGCAAAAATTACAGAA
The DNA here is from genome assembly GCF_027887155.1 of Malaclemys terrapin pileata. Classification (NCBI taxonomy): domain Eukaryota; kingdom Metazoa; phylum Chordata; order Testudines; family Emydidae; genus Malaclemys; species Malaclemys terrapin. Next base: position 48,693,247 of record NC_071508.1, on the reverse strand, counting down.
CCCGAACCACCAAAAAAGAAAATCAACCTTCTGCTGGTGGCATTTGACTCAGATGTTGAAAATGAACATGCATTGGTCTACACTGCTTTGGATGGTTATCGAGCAGAACCCATTATCAGCATGGACGCATGTCCTCTGGAATGGTGGTTGAAGCATGAAGAGACATATGAATCTTTCGTGTATCTGACACAAATATCTTGCAATGCCGGCTACAACAGTACCATATGAACACCTGTTCTCACTTTCAGGTGATATTGTAAACAAGAAGCGGGTAGCATTATCTCCTGCAAATGTAAATAAACTTGTTTGTCTGAGCGATCGGCTGAGTAAGAAATAGAACTGAGTGGACTTGTAGGCTCTAAAGTTTTACATTGTTTTATTTTTGAATGCAGTTATTTTTTTTGTACGTAATTCTACATTTGTACGTTCAACATTCATGATAGACATTGCATTACAGTACTTGTATTAGGTGAATTGAAAAATACAATTACTTTCTTTTTTGCAGTGCAAATATTTGTAATAAAAAATATAAAGTGAGCACTGTACACTTTGTATTCGGAGTTGTAATTGAAATCAATATATTTGAAAAATATAGAAAATATCCAAAACGATTTAAACAGTATTCTATTGTTTAAGAGTGCGATTAATCATGTGATTAACTTTTTTAATCATGCAATTAATCGCGATTAACTTTAATCGTTTAACAACCCTAATTTTAAGGCTTGAGGTTGAAAAGAGACTCTTGAATTACTCAGTTTGCTTTGCCTTTAAGCAATAAGTTAATGTTCATGCCCAAGTGTCACTCTCCATTTGAAGGATTTATTTTAACTACTCTAAAATTTTCTAATGAGAGATTGTTGGTAAATTCTGATTTACAAATGCTAGATTGGACCCTGATACTGACATTAGTTTGATCAGTCCTGGATGAAAAAGAACCAGTCCATCTTGGGAACAATATGGAAGGATTCCTCTTAAATTACTAGACTTCTGACATTTAAAATTTTCCAGAGGTGCCCAGCTATACCATTTTCAAAGTTTATATGTTATCAGTGTTTGTTTCCAATATGTTAGAAGCATTGTTGGGCGTGATAGAACTTCCATTTGTTGCATAAATTGCCATCTTTTTAATACTAAAAAGATATGGAGTTTGGATAAGTTGCATGTGTTTACGCTTATTCAACATAAGCTTAGATCATTTTCCATCACATGCTGACAGGTAAAACGGTATCTTGAATTGCAAAATAGCTTATAAGCACTTTGGTTTGTTTTGCAGTAAAAGTGAAATATGCAGAAAATGTTCCACATAATATGACAGAAAAAGAATTCTGGACACGATTTTTCCAGTCTCACTACTTCCATCGAGATAGGCTAAATACAGGCTCAAAAGACCTCTTTGCAGAATGTGCCAAAATGGATGAAAAAGGTAAGCTTTTCTTTCTCTGCAACAGGTGATTGTGGTGTTAGCTTTATTTTTTTAATTAATGTTGAAGTTTCAGTATACTGTGGCTAAGTTTTTGAAAGCCACATTAATCAGATAAAACCAGCATTCTCATTTTTAAAAATAATATATTTGTCCTGTTATTTGATAAATGCTGCAAGATGTCAGGAGCCAAGACCGATGATGTAATCTTTGGATAGTGTTGATCAGGCTGAATGTTTATATATTTACAGTATCTGATTATGGAAGACATTTCAGGTGCCATACTAAAATGCTTAGAAACAAATTAGTGCTTAAAAGATGCCGGCACTAGAAACTCCTTATTTGCACAACTCATGCAGCATGAATAAGGTCAGTGAAAGCTTCCTCAGAATGTACAACCAAGGAGCCTTAACCGTACCTCTGATAGTAGGGAATAGTTTTGTTCACATGACTACTTATTCTGTGATGTCTCTGCTGAGACTCTCAACAGATGTGGGTTTTGTGATAAATCAATTCTCTAGAAAGTGGATAAAGATTGGTTTCTTTTATTGACCATCACTGTTTTGGACCATATTTGAAACAATGACCTAGAGATGAAAGGCTTAAAAGTTATATTCTGAAAATGTCATCTTCTCTTGATGCATGTGTATAATCCATGAATGATACACACATATATGGAGAGAAGACTAGATCCTGAATATTGAATGCTTTTCATTCTGATAGTGTCCTTTATCTGACAATCCCAAAGCAAAAACAAACAAAAGCCATACATCATCAGATGGGTGAAGTGATGCATAGAAAGGTTAACTGTTTTACCCAGGATCACACAGCAAGACAGTGTCAGAACTAGAAATAAAGCATGGGAGTAATGGCTTCCAGTTCCCTGTTCTAACCCCTGGTTAATATTACACCATCTACTTGAAAATTAAATATAATAGCCTATATTGAACGCAGTACCATTGATGAATTACTTGAAAATGTTTAGAATTGGCAGGGGGGGCACATGAGGAAGTATCTGGAACTAGTTAGAATAATTCCTGTAATCATTTTCAAAAATACAGAGCAAAAGACTGACTTTAATGATAGATGCTGTAAAGGGCTGAAAGTTACTGCACATAATAGCACTTTGACACATGCAAAACCTTCTTAACTACCCTTTTTCCCAGCCATGGAACATATTCAGAGGATTAAAAAAAAAAAATCATTGTACTTTTTAGAAATACCTGTGTTATAAAATAGATACAGCCTTGGTTTTTTTGATACCTGTAAGTGTTAAGTTCACTGGTTCCTGCAAACCCATATAATCCAAAATGTACCAGATATCTTACATGTTGGTTGTTTAAACTACAAATTCAAGTTTAGCAACAACTAGTGCTGTTTTAGAAATAAATTTCCTGCACGTATATTGGTGTCTAATAGTAATTTAGTACTATATGTTGTGTAAGAAAATTATGGAATCGTATTAAGGTACTGAAGTCCAGATAACTTTGAGGCTTACACTTTATCAACCCTGAGTGTCGACAGATATTCTCGTTTAGCTACTACTTTGCAAGAAAACATTGTTGTTTTTTTTTCCTTCTCCTCATAGGGTTAAAAACAATGGTGTCTCAAGGGGTGAAAAATCCACTGCTAGATTTAACGGCCTTGGAGGATAAATCGTTAGATGAGGCAAGTACAGAGACTGTAAAACAAAAATGTAAGAGTTTCTACATTTTAAAACTGGATCACCTTATTAGCTTGAAAAAGGACCACAAACAATACTAAAATACAACTTTCCACTGAACAACTTCTGGTGGCCCAATGCTAATTTGTCACTGAATTTCTCCTCTCTGTGTTGATGTTCTGGGTCTGATTCTAATCACATCAGTTCTACACCAGTATACCTGCATAGAGTTACTTCTGATATACATTGGGGTAGGTGGATGGAGATTCAGAAATTGTATTCTCAGTCTGCGTGCTATGAAATTCCCCCCCCCCCCCCCCCCCATGGCGCTGCATTACCTCACCTGGCTTCCTAAGCACACTGGTATAAAATCTAACTTTGCTTCTAGAAGCATTCTTGTACAGCTTTTTCATTTTAAAATAAATCTCTCCTTATTTAATCCTTACCATTTAGAGGCTACTTGGCATTGGTAAATAGGAATCCTACAATACAGAAGATTGAGTTCAAAGTGAAGATAAATATAAAAGTTACCACATTTTTGGTCGAACTTATTTACTTAAGATGAAGTTAAAACAACATTTCTTCATATCAGTTTAAAATATTAAATACCAAATAGTTTGCACCACACACAGCATCAGACATGTTTGACAGCTCCAAAGATACCATTGACTTAATGGTTAGAAAAGAAGAATTAGTAGCTAAAATCAGAGTGCAAATTAGTACAACTTTGTATTGTTTTACAAGGATATAAGCTGTATCTCTAAGCACTTAATAAAATTTAAAACAAGATGACAGATTTGGTGAATGACATTCCTATTCATTTGTTTACTACTGAAAACTTAATAGTCCTTGGCCTGCTGGATTTCTATAAACTTCTATAAGAATTTGGTAATTGCAGCTAACAGTTTGAAAATAAAGAATTAGCATTTATACAGAGGTTTACATGTTCAAAGTGCAAAACCAACATTAATCCTCTCAACATCCCTCTGAGGTTGGGAAGTACTATGCCCAGTGTACAAATGCACGTAAGCAGTAGTGCCAGCATTAGGACCCTGAGGACTCCCAATACTATGTATATTCCTCTAGACCACACTGCAATGCTGTTCATTCAGTAAAGCCCAGAAAATGGGAAATGCAGAATCACTGCTACATATCTGATCTAATGGAAAATAGGGAATGGTCTCACTTTTTAGACTCATAGGGCTGGTCCAAACTAACCCCCCAGTTCGAACTAAGATACTTTGACTTCAGCTACATTATTCACGTAGCTGAAGTTGCGTATCTTAGTTCAAACTACAAGGTACTTACCGCGGGTCCACACGCGGCAGGCAGGCTCCCCCGTCGACCCCACGTACTCCTCTCGCGGAGCAGGAGTACCGGTGTCAATGGCGAGCACTTACGGGATCGATTTATCGCGTCTAGACAAGACGCGATAAATCGATCCCAGAAGATCTTGCTTACTGCTGAACCCAGAGGTAAGTATAGACGTACCCATAGACTTTAAGGACCGAAGGGACCAACATGAACATCTAGTTTGACCTCCTGCACATTGCAGACAACAGAACCTCACCCACCCACTCCTGTAATAGACCCCTAACCTCTGGTTGAGTTACTGAAGACCTCAAATCGTGGCTTAAAGACTTCAAGTTACAGAGAATCCACCATTTACATTAGTTTAAACCTACAAGTGACCCATGCCTCATGCTGAATTTAGTTTGGAATAAACTAACAAACTGTTAATTACTTTACTTGCAGGGTTATGGTGTTTCCTCTGTGCCATCCACATCAAACTCCTCAAAGTCCTTAAAGGAGAGTAGCAATGCTGCCATTATAAAACGCTTTAATCATCACAGTGCCATGGTCCTTGCAGCTGGGCTCAGAAAACAGTAAGTTTCAGCACAGGAAGAAGCTCTCAGAACTGGCGAATAACTCAAACTTGAAAACTTTACAAGTGTTATCTTGAAGCCTGTGGAATATTATGATCTAAACACAAATCTGATCATGTGGATTCCATTTTTACTTTTAAAATTCCTTTCAGTGTATAAGGCCATGCCAGCCACCAAAATTAAAGATGTGTTATTTTTGCACAAGCTGGTGTAAAATATTGCAGGCTGGAAATACCTTCCTATATTCCTCTTCTGTACTGTATCTCTGGATTTTTTTCATGTTTTATAAAAAAAAAAAGTGCCTTGACTGATTCACCTTAGAGAATATTTGACAACCTCATCCAAACTATAGCCTAAATTAAGGCCTAGAAGGCCATGAGTGCAGTGAAATTGGTCCAGTTTTTGCCATGCAGAGGATAGATTGGTTGGATGCAAGGACCTCACATGCAGTTCATACCACCTGCACATTGAGCATAGCTCTGTAGGGGCTTCTTATGCTGCAGTGTTCAGGAGGAGGAGACACAAGAGCCAGGGCAACTGGGTCTACTAATGCAGATCCACGAGCCAAACCTTAGAGAGGCGAGGTGGCTGTTGCAAGTCTGTTGCAGTAGTAGCTGCTGTGCAGCCCAGGAAGGATTCCTTCTCCACCTGAGTCCTGCAAAACTCACCCAACTATAGTCCACTTATCCAATCTGTTCTTTAGGAGGAACATTTTTTCCCCTTAGTGCTTCTATATTTGCTCATATGATGTATTTGTTCTATTTAAATGAATAGAACACTGTACCTTAATAAGCCTTTCTGGTAGGAAACATTCCATCCCCCAAAAACTTAGATTGCTCCTTTCTACAAAATGCACAAACTGGATGTTAAAGCACCTTTACTTTCCCGTCCTTCTGTGTGGGAGTACTTCCTCTGGTATGCACACAGCAGTGATCATGATCAGAGTGCCAGTTAGAGAGAATAGCAACTCTTACTGGGAATGTAGAATGCCCAGCACTCCCACACTCCAGACAAGTTTGTGTGGAGGTGGCAGTGTGGTGTTGGGCAAGACTTCTTCAATGTGATACTACAGACAATGATGGAGGCAGTGGATGCAAAGCTTAGAGAAGAACAGGATTGAGGCCCAAGAGAGCCTATGTAGAGCAGATATTCGCACTAAGTACTCTCATAGAAGAATGTATAAAATGGCAAGCTGCTCTCCTTACCTATTTCATTGATTTTCAAAAGGCATTTGACAACCTACACAGACATACATCGTGAATATTCTTCAGTCCTACTGCATCCCAGCTAAAATTGTCAATATCATCAAGGCCATGTACAGAGATAGGAAGTGTTCTAAGGGGGAACAACCAGACAAGGGTGGTTTAACATGGAGAGTGGCACGAAATGAGGGCCACATTTTAATCACTGCTGCTCTTTGGCATTGTCATAGACTGGATAACAAAGAGTATTAGCAATACAAAATAGCATGGATAGATGGCAAATGCCTAGAAAGCCTAGATTTTGCGGCTGCTAATATTGCTGTACTGAACAACACCCCTGAAAAGTTACAAACAAAGACAACCTGGCAAATACAGCATGCCAAGCAGCACTCAAAACAGACATCTGCTAAAACAAACATACTGGAAACCCAGACATCAAACAGTAACATCACATTTTGAAGGCAAAAACATCAAGAAAGTAGAATAGTTCACCTACCTGGGCAGCACCATGATGGCCAACAGAGACATCAAGAAGGAAGTGACATCAAGGATAGAAAAGGCATTCAAAGCATTTATTAAACTTAATGTATGGAAATCTAAGATACCCAGAACAAAACTGAGGATTTTCAATTCAAACATAATCTCAGTGCTAACACATGGCCTCGAGAACTGGAAATCCATCAAAATGTTAGACAGAAAACTAGACCCCTTTGAAAATAAGTGCCTATGACAGATCCTGGGTATTTGGTTGGAAATACTTGTTTACAGGTGACGAGATTTGAGAAATCAGCCACTCATCCCCACCAGAATCAGAAGGAATAGCTGTGCTCCGGAAACTAACATGGACTCTCACATGAAGATGTTAAGTAGAAACTATCTGGTATGAGGAAACAAGGGTGTCCAAGAGAAACCTTAAGAAAAACCCTTGGCAGGAAAGACAGACCAGTAGATCTCAACACCATAGAGCAGAGGGAAGCAGCAACAAATGACAGAGTAGTTATTACCCTGTGTGCCAACATTGGCACGGGAATGATGTGATGTAACTGCATTAACAGTAGCACACAACGTGTGTGACTTAAGTTTTAGTTGGCAAGAGGACTGCTTCACTGCACTATGGTCCTGTTACCTCCCTGTCTATGGCAGGAGTACACTATTTTTTTCTTTGTGCAGAGATGAGGAATCCTATCCCCATTGCCTGTCATGAACAAAATACTGATCCTTTTTAGAGTGACACCCATAGGTCAGTCATTTAAGTGCAGACCTTTTTGAAAGAAATAATTTGGAATTAAATATTTTGGAACAGATTAACCTACTACATGTCTTCAGTCTAAATGTCAATCTCCCAAAAGATGACTTATTGTTCACTTCCTTTTAATACTGTCTTTTATTTTAAGAGAAGCACAAAATGATCACTACAGTGAGACCAGCAGTATGGATGGAAACTCCAGGGATTCAGATTTCTTTCAGCCACCAATAAAAAAGGTATGAACAATGTGAGTTTGCCACTGCAATTCCAGTTGAAGTATAGTACTGCAAACAGCTGCATTAAGCATCATCTACTTAAATGTATGAAGAGTGATATGAATGTAAAGTTGTCAAGGCTGGATCCCCACTTTGAACTTTAGGGTACAAATGTAGGGGCCTGCATGAAAACTTAAGCTTAACTACCAGCTTAGCTCTGGTTCGGCTGCCACCATTTCAATGGATTCCATTCCTGGGAAACCTTGAAAAACCTTCACCAAATCCCTGGTGAATACAAATCCAAACTCCTTGGATCTTAAAACAAGGAGAAATTAACCATTCCCCTCCTTCCTCCCACCAACTCCTGGTGAATCAAGATCCAAACCCCTTGGATCTTGAACAAGGAAAAATCAATCAGGTTCTTAAAAAGAAGGTTTTTAATTAAAGAAAAAGGTAAAAATCATCTCTGTAAAATCAGTATGGAAATTAACCTTACAGGGTAATCAAACTTAAAGAGCTCAGAGGACTCCCCTCTAGTCTCAGGTTCAAAGTACAGCAAACAAAGATAAACACTCTGGTAAAAGGTACATTTACAAGTTGAGAAAAACAAAGGAAAACTAACACGCCTTGCCTGGCTATTTACTTACAAGTTTGAAATAGGAGAGACTTGTTTAGAAAGATGTGGAGAACCTGGATTGAAGTCTGGTCCCTCTCAGTCCCGAGAACGAACACACTCCCAAACAAAGAACACAAACAACAGCCTTCCCCCCCTCCCCCCCCCAGATTTGAAAGTATCTTGTCCCCTTATTGGTCCTTTAGGTCAGATGCCAGCCAGGTTACCTGAGCTTCTTAACCCTTTACAGGGAAAAGGATTTTGGAGTCTCTGGCCAGGAGGGATTTTATAGTACTGTACACAGGACAGCTATTACCCTTCCCTTTATAGTTATGACACGCCCCCCAAATCACAGATCGTGTTGGATGTTCGGTTCCACACTGGCTGTGATTTCTTCCTGGAGTTCTAGGAGAAAACAGAGTTAATAAGACACATGTACCTTTAGACATACTACTGATTATATAAAAACTAACAATATGTTTCATTCCAAGAACAATTGTTAATCAGTTAACTCTGGGAAACTTTCCCGGGAGAGTGCATCAGCCACTTTGTTAGAAGCTCCCGAAATGTGTTGTATTTCAAAATCAAAATCTTGGAGAGCTAAACTCCACCGAAGAAGTTTTTTGTTATTTCCCTTGGGGGTATGAAGCCACTGTAGCGCAGCATGGTCTGTTTGTAGTTGGAAATGCCGTCCCCAAACATATGGGCGTAGCTTTTCCAGCGCGTACACAATGGCATAGCATTCCTTTTCGCTGATTGACCAATGGCTTTCCCTCTCAGACAGTTTCTTACTGAGAAATACGACAGGATGGAATTCTTGATCCGGTCCTTCCTGCATTAAAACTGCTCCCACGCCTCGCTCGGACGCATCTGTGATTACTTGGAACGGTTTGTCAAAGTCTGAGGCCCTTAGCACAGGGTCAGACATGAGTGTTGCCTTAAGCTGGTTAAAGGCCTTTTGACACTCATCAGTCCACTGAACTGCATTTGGCTGTTTCTTTCTGGTTAGGTCTGTCAGCGGGGCGGCGATTTGGCTGTAGTGGGGTACAAATCGCCTATAATATCCAGCCAAGCCTAAGAAGGATTGGACCTGTTTCTTAGACTTTGGAACCGGCCACTTTTGGATAGCATCCACTTTGGCCTGTAGGGGATTTATAGTTCCTTGACCCACCTGGTGCCCCAGGTAAGTCACTCTGTTTTGGCCTATTTGACACTTTTTAGCCTTAACAGTTAGTCCTGCCTGCTGGATGCGCTCGAAAACTTTTTCCAGGTGCTCCATGTGCTCTGCCCATGAATCAGAAAAAATAGCCACATCATCGAGGTAGGCAACTGCAGATTCTCCCAATCCCGCTAGGAGACCATCTACAAGTCTTTGGAAGGTGGCGGGTGCATTTCGCAACCCGAAAGGGAGTACATTGAATTCATACACCCCTGCCTGGGTGACGAAGGCTGACCTTTCCTTAGCGGGTTCATCTAGTGGTACTTGCCAGTACCCCTTGGTTAAGTCCAAAGTAGAGATGAATTGGGCATGTCCCAATTTCTCCAATAGCTCATCTGTGCGTGGCATTGGATAGTTGTCAGGACGAGTTACAGCATTTAGCTTACGGTAGTCCACGCAAAAGCGTATTTCCCCATCTGGTTTGGGAACTAGAACCACTGGAGATGCCCATGCACTCTTAGAGGGGCGGATTATACCCATCTGTAGCATGTCCTGGATCTCCCCTTGTATAGCAGTTTTGGCATGAGGTGACTCCCGGTAGGGTGGGGTTCTAATAGGGTGAGCATTACCTGTGTCAATGGAGTGGTATGCCCGTTTGGTCCATCCTGGAGTGACTGAGAAAATTGGTGCAAAGCTTGTGCACAGCTCCTTGATCTGCTGTCGCTGCAGACGTCCAAGGGTCGTGGAGAGGTTCACCTCTTCCACGCCACCATCCTTTTTTCCTTCGTAGTAGACACCTTCAGGCCACTCCGCGTCATCTGTTTCCTGGGCTGTAAACTGGCAAACGTTTAATTCTCTGGAATAAAAGGGCTTAAGAGAATTAACATGGTATACCTTAGGCTTTATGTTGGAGGTGGGGGAGGCTATGAGATAGTTAACAGCTCCTAGGAGCTCCTGGACCGTGAATGGTCCTTCCCACGACGCTTCCATTTTATGGGCCTGGAGCGCCTTTAAGACCATGACTTGGTCTCCTACTTTGAAGGACCGTTCTCTGGAATGTTTATCATACCAGGCCTTTTGCTCTTCCTGAGCATCCTTTAGGTTTTCTTTAGCAAGGGCTAAAGAATGTCGAAGGGTGTTTTGTAGGTTGCTTACAAAGTCTAGAATGTTAGTTCCTGGAGAAGGCGTAAACCCCTCCCATTGCTGCTTCACCAACTGTAATGGCCCCTTAACCTCACGGCCATACACAAGTTCAAATGGTGAAAACCCTAAACTGGGATGTGGTACAGCCCTGTAGGCAAAAAGCAACTGCTGCAACACTAGGTCCCAATCATTGGAGTGTTCATTTACAAATTTACGTATCATGGCCCCCAAAGTTCCATTAAACCTCTCCACCAGGCCATTGGTTTCATGGTGGTAAGGGGTGGCAACCAAGTGATTCACCCCATGAGCTTCCCACAGGTTTTCCATGGTCCCTGCCAGGAAATTAGTTCCCGAATCTGTAAGGATGTCGGAGGGCCAACCTACCCTGGCAAAAATGTTTGTTAATGCCTGGCACACACTTTTAGCCCTGGTGTTGCTTAAGGGTACTGCTTCCGGCCATCAGGTAGCAAAATCCATGAAAGTCAGTACGTACTGCTTTCCTCTGGGTGTCTTCTTTGGGAAAGGACCCAGAATATCCACAGCTACACGCTGAAATGGGACCTCAATTATGGGTAGTGGCTGGAGAGGGGCTTTAACCTGGTCTTGGGGCTTTCCCACTCGTTGGCACACCTCACAAGACCGACATATTTAGCAACGTCCTTGCCCATTCCCTCCCAGTGGAAGGACTTCCCCAACCGGTCTTTGGTTCTGTTCACCCCAGAATGGCCACTGGGATGATCATGGGCTAAGCCCAAGAGCTTTACCCGATACTTAGTGGGAACTACCAACTGTCTTTGAGGATGCCAGTCTTCCTGGTGCCCACCAGAAAGAGTCTCCTTGTATAAAAGTCCTTGTTCTACAACAAACCGGGATCGGTTAGAAGAGCTGAGAGGCGGTGGGGTGCTCCGCGCCGCCTCCCAAGCTTTCTGAAGGCTGTCATCTGCTTCCTGCTCGGCCTGGAACTGTTCCCTTGATGCTGGAGACATCAGTTCCTCCTTGGACTGTGGACTGGGGCTTGGTCCCTCTGGAAGCGATGCAGGTGCTGGGGCTGTTTCCATTGACTGTGAACCGCTGTCCGCTGGTGCACTATGTGGTATCTCAGGCTCTGGCTGAGCCTTTTGGGTAGGGTTATCTGCTGCTTCTGCCAGTTCAGGCTCGCTGGTGCCCTCTGGCGTTGGAGTTGTAGACTGGTTTGCAAGCGCTGGACTCAGGGCTCGCAATGGTTCTGGTGCTGTTTGTGTTGCCAGTTCCGGTTCTGGGACTGGCTTTGGCTGGGTCTCTGGGATTGGATCCACTACGGCTGTTGCAGTCGTTGGCAGGGGATCTAGTTCCACCACCTTTGTCTGGGTCTCCGGTAACACAGACGGGGCCCTGGTGGACGGCTCAGGAACAGGGATGGGGGTGAAAGCTTGCTTAGCCTGGCTGCGGGTGACTATTCCCACCCTCTTGGCTAGCTTCACATGGTTGGCCAAATCTTCCCCCGGCAGCATGGGAATGGGATAATTGTCATAGACTGCAAAAGTCCACATTCCTGACCAGCCCTTGTACTGGACATGCAATGTGGCTGTAGGCAAGGTTACAGACTGTGACACGAAAGGTTGAATTGTCACTGTAGCTTGTAAATTCTTGTAAATTCTTTTTACTTTTGTTTGCTCATTTGGATCTTGAACAAGGAAAAATTAACCATTCCCCTCCTTCCTCCCACCGACTCCTGGTGAATCAAGATCCAAACCCCTTGGATCTTGAACAAGGAAAAATTAACCATTCCCCTCCTTCCTCCCACCGACTCCTGGTGAATCAAGATCCAAACCCCTTGGATCTTGAACAAGGAAAAATTAACCATTCCCCTCCTTCCTCCCACCGACTCCTGGTGAATCAAGCTCCAAACCCCTTGGATCTTGAACAAGGAAAAATTAACCATTCCCCTCCTTCCTCCCACCGACTCCTGGTGAATCAAGCTCCAAACCCCTTGGATCTTGAACAAGGAAAAATCAATCAGGTTCTTAAAAAGAAGGTTTTTAATTAAAGAAAAAGGTAAAAATCATCTCTGTAAAATCAGTGTGGAAATTAACCTTACAGGGTAATCAAACTTAAAGAGCTCAGAGGACTCCCCTCTAGTCTCAGGTTCAAAGTACAGCAAACAAAGATAAACACTCTAGTAAAAGGTACATTTACAAGTTGAGAAAAACAAAGGAAAACTAACACGCCTTGCCTGGCTATTTACTTACAAGTTTGAAATAGGAGAGACTTGTTTAGAAAGATGTGGAGAACCTGGATTGATGTCTGGTCCCTCTCAGTCCCGAGAACGAACACACTCCCAAACAACACAAACAACAGCCTTCCCCCCCCCCCCCAAGATTTGAAAGTATCTTGTCCCCTTATTGGTCCTTTAGGTCAGATGCCAGCCAGGTTACCTGAGCTTCTTAACCCTTTACAGGGAAAAGGATTTTGGAGTCTCTGGCCAGGAGGGGTTTTATAGTACTGTACACAGGACAGCTATTACCCTTCCCTTTATAGTTATGACAAAAGTATTAATTAAATACAACAGCCTTAAGATGAACATGCTGTTGACAAAGAGCTCTTTAGTTATTTAAATGCAAATAACTTTAATTGATAATACAATCTTCCTGTTGATTTTTTTTTTCTTTCGCTGAGTGAACATTGACATTTTTCCCCATACCTTTCTAATGGATCTTAAAATGCATGTTCTGTTCATTGTGTGTGGTTATATTTATGTATTACCACTGTAAGTGCCTGAGCACTTTAGGAGAATATCCAGGCAAAGAATTAAGATTATAGTAGTTGCAACCATAGCATGGAATTAATATATTGAATACATTGGGGAAGGAATGCACACTTACTACTTATTAGTAAGCAGAATGCTGATTTGATACTTCAACTTAAAGGGTTGACCTTGCATCAGAATCATCGTGCTCAACTGAAAATGAGTGTCAATTTGATTGATTATTGGTGCACAAAAATGAGGCAACTATAGTGTTTCTCTTAGATTACTGGAATTATGTAAAAATTGCTAAGAAAATAAAATGTTTTGAATGACTGTGTAGTGCAATCCAAAAAGCTAAGGGGGGAGGGGGGAATTCCATTAACTTTTAACCTTGCACATACACTTCCCCTAGCCCCCAAAAATTACTTGAAATCCACACAAGTAGCAAATAGTTTTTAGAAAATACCCATTGTAGCTTTTGGGGCAGTCACTAGCTCTGAGTTCACTGAATGGTGCAGCTTTCGGTGAGAATGAACAACAGAACAGGACTAAAGGAAAATCTTTCTACACTTAATGGATGAAGAAAGCAAAAGATCTCCAAAGCAGTTTTCATTTAATTTTCATTGTATCATATTTAAGTATACTACTGTTAATGCTCCTTAATATTTTCTACCACAAATGAATACCTTATTTAGCTACATATCTGAACTAGCTCTAGGTTTAAATTCCTGCACTAAAAACATTAACCCTGTTCCTTCCTCTGGTATGAAGTAACACATGCACATAAACATGGACTACAAAAGGGTTGTTTATGTATGTGTGCGCTTTTTTTTTTTAAATGAGGTGGCTCTGATTATATAAAAAAAAAAAAAAACCTGGTCAGGATCTGCAGAAAAAGTAGTAAAGGCCACTAGTACTAAAACAAGTGTGTGAACATGTTTTTTAAAAAAGGGAGGGTGGCGTGGAGCTTGGCACGTGGGATTTCAGTAGAGAATTTACCTAACTATGGCTTCAGTCTTGTTTTTTCTGTTCATATATTCGCAGAGCAAGTGAGTTTTACTGTGACTTCCTTCAAAACTGGCAGACACTAGGTTCTTTGACAAGTTTCTGCTTTTATTAAAATTTCTCAAATGCTATTTAAAAAATTATTTGTGTAACAGGGCCAACAGCCTGCCATGGAAGGAAGACCCGTGTATATGGCGGTAATCCTCTTGTGAGATAGAGAAAATACTGCAGCTCCCCCTATGCCATGGCAAATAGTATAGGGATCTTGTGGCCATCACAGCCAGTCACTGAGAAGTGTGCTAGGCGGCCAAAGCCACCTCTCCTCCCAACCTACGCTGGTGATGCACTGCCAGAGCAGAGGATCTGAGCCACTTGGGCTTTTTTTCATTTATCTTGTTTTTTTTTCCATTCTCTTCCCAGGAAACAAGGGACAAGGAAAAAAGCACAGTCTACGTATGTGCAACTATATCATAAGTAATTAGTTTTGATTTGTGTCTCATATCGCAGGTGAAGCTACAGGAGGCTATTGAATATGAAGATTTAGGAAAGAATAATAGCATTAAAACTATTGCACTAAACCTAAAGAAATCTGATCGGTAAGTTCAATGAATAAAAGAAAACTGCAGTTCTTTGGATGTTTCAACATATTAAAACTAATATAAATCTCTTTATGATCTATTCAGAATCAATCTGTCCCTAATCTGCTTTGTATTTTACATGGCATTTGAATGCTTCTAGATTAAAATTTAATTAATCTGAAACCTTGTTTAAATGAATTTAGTTACCATTTGCAAAACTGTATCTTTAGTTCATAACTTTTGTGAATTTAGTAAACCTATTACAAACTATTGCTAGACGAGATCCATAATTTTAGTCTGAGTACGAAAGTCTAACAAATTTACCTTATTAATGTAGTTTGAGACATCTTATCAGCATTTCTGTTGGTATGATGCATTTGGAAATATTTGCACACTCTGCACAGACACAAATCTTACTTGGGTGTTGACTTGGGACAATTCTCAATGGTTTGATTCACTTCTTTTGTGATGTGCTTCCCTTTTGTCTTCCAGAACCTAACCTTTCAGTTTGAAAAATGTTAGATCTCTTGTCCTGACAGTTGCAAAGATATCCTTCCAAATGTGAACCAATGGTGTAGTGGTGTTTGTCGAATACTAGTCCTGAGAGGTGGGACTTGCCCCATTCATCTGGAGTCTGACAGTCTAAGTGACAGTACTGCCAGTGCTGAGCAAAGCATAAAAGGGGTGATGACATTAAGGCCGGGTCTATGCTACAGACCTGTGTCAGTATAACTACATCACTCAGGTGTGAAAAATCCACTCCCCTGAGTGATATAGTCATACCAACCTTAACAACCACCCCCTCTCCCCCCCCCGATGTAGACAGCGCTTTGTCAACGGGAGAGCTTCTCCTGTCAACATACACCTCTACCCCGATATAACGTGAATTCGGATATGATGCGGTAAAGCAGCACTCTGGGGGGCGTGGCTGCTTTACTTCGTTATATCTGAATTAGTGTTACCGCAAGCGGTTCCTCTGCACTCCCCCCTTACGTGCTGCGGCCTCCCCCCTCGCCCCCCCGCCCCAGCTCACCTCCGCCTCCTCCCACGAGTGCGCTGCAGCTCCGCTTCTCCTCCCTCCCTCCGGGGCTTGCGGCGCCAATGCTGTTTGGCGCGGCAAGCCTGGAAGGGAGGGACGGGGGGAGAAGCAGTGCGGTAGCGGCACGCTCAGGGGAGGAGGCGGAGGCAGAGCGGAGGTGAGCTGGGGCGAGGAGCAGTTCCTCTCTCTACCCAGATATAACGAGGTCTCACCTATAACACGGTAAGATTTTTGGCTCCTGAAGACCGCGTTATATCGGAATAGAGGTGTAGCTACTGCCTCTCACAGAGGTGGATTAACTATGCTGACAGGAGAGCTCTGCAGCTGTGCCAATGCAGCATAGACCTGCCCTAAGATCTGCATAACAAAAAAATCAAGAATGGCCTGTCCCTTCTCATTTTGCTGTCGCATATGGGAAAAACGTAGGTTGCAGTGGAATTTGAAAGCTTACAGTTACGTTTTTATTTTATTTTTTACATTTCCAATCAGACCCCTGATTTATTTAAGTTTTAATAGAGACCAAAAGCCAAATTTGTACTGCACCTAAAATCTGAGAGGTGCAACTGCTACATTACATAAATCTTAGTCTACTGGGAATTAAGTTACCTTGTGTTTTGTTTTGTTTTTCCCTTTTCTCTTCCCATAGGTATTATCATGGTCCAACTCCAATTCAATCACAGCAATATGCAACCAGTCAGGATATTATTAATTCTTTTCATAGTATTAGAGAAGAAATGGAAGCCTATGTACCCAGACTAACTCAGGTAGGAAAATTCATTTTAATTTAAATACAGAAAAGTAAAACTTCCTCCTTAATACTAGTCCAGATTTTTCTTGACTTACTAGAATTATGGTACTTGCACAGTTTTGTCCCTCAAGGTGAACCTGATACTTTTCCTGTTAAATTGCATAATGTGGGAAACTGTTTTAGAAGAAGTCTTCAGTCAGAACAACACTTAATTAAGTTGCACAGCAGTGTTTTAGCCATACCACTTCAGCTCTTCTCTGAAGTTATAATATTAAGACAAGTAACTACCAGAGTTGCTGATACTGATGGACAAATCCTACAGCACTCTCATACCTGTGAGGAAGCTCCAAATGTAGTGGAATCAGCATTGCTGTACTGCACAGGGTAGAACAAAGCCACACACTGGGACGTAGCTCCACAAGGTGAAGGAGAAGCTATTTCTGGTGGCCCTTACCTCAGACACAAGGAGGGGAGGAGTCAATGGCAATAAAAGGTCACAGCCAGTGGTTTGTGACTAAGTGAATCAGTAGGACACAGGTCCTATTACATCTCTGAGGTTATCAAATGGCTGCCTGTGTGCTGTGCCCTCAGGTTGGCTGGGGCAGCTGGTTCTCGTAACCTCCCTTGCATTCAGAAAATTTATATTTGGCCCTTATTAAATTACCACAATTGTTTGTGCCTCACCGTTCTACTAAAGTCATGAGGACCAGTGAAAATTTTCTTTTAATTGTTATATTGCCTTATTAAAAATTTGTATGTAAGTCAAGATTACTCAATACATGCACCAGTTCGGCAATATCATGTGCATGTTAAGAACCCACACTATAAACATCAATTTGAGAGCAATACTGGTGGACAGGTGCTGTCTGTTCCTATCATGGTTTCTGGAACTTCCAAAGGCAACATGAGTTAATGCTTAGTAGAACTACATGTCCAATTCCCTCTCACATTAATGGGGAGATTACTTTTATACTTCCAAAATTATTTCAATCTAAGATGACTGACTAACGTCCTGATTGATATGTCTGAGCCAGTGCAATTCACACTTTTCTTTAACTTCATTTGTCCAAAATGTTTTAAAGCGAGTCACTGGGGAAAATGATATGAAAGGACTTTGGTTCTTTTAAGGTTCTTTCCAGTGGTGCTGCTACTAGCAGCATCACAGCCCTGTCACCTGGAGGAGCACTTATGCAAGGTGGGACACAGCAAGCCATAAACCGTAAGTTTTTACAGAGTATGTTATCATTCAGCCATATAGACTATACCAACAACACGGTGGGGGCCCTGGCTTTTTTATTTTTGGCTACAACCGTTTATGCTGACAAAGCAAATGCAGAGACATTCATCTAAAATACAGTTGCAAAGTATAAAAGTTATCAGGTGGAAGTGACAAAGGAAAAATTCTGAAAGAAACTAGCAATCCAGTCTGCCCAATAAGGAGGCAGTGGTGGCTCTGGTGCTGAGGTAAATGGAATTAAGATAGCTAGGAGCAAATAAAGTCAGATTGACTCACAGAATATTAAGTTATTTAAAGGTAAGACCATTTTACTCCTCCACTAAAGGCCCTGTCTAGCTGCTTCCAACCTATTGCCACCATTTTGAGCAGATAGGGTGAGGCCCGAGTGGCCATTCTGTTCAGTTGAGGACAGCCAGTAAGACCTTAGCTAACATTGCCACTTTACAGTGCTGCAACTTTCTCACTCGGGGGTGTGAAAAAACATCCCCCTGAACGTTGCAAGTTTCAGCTCTGTAAAGTGACAGTGTGGACAGTGCACCAGCGCTGGAAGCTGCACTCCCAGCACTGGTAGCTACTCCCCTCGTGGGGGTGGGTTTTACAGCGCTGGGAGAGCTGTCTCCCAGCACTGGTGCCACGACTACACAGCCATGTTAAAGTGCTGCCATGTTGCTAGTGAAGACATATCCTAAGCCTACTTTCTCCTCCAATCTCTCAGCTCACACTTAGGTGCTTTCATCTCTATACCTGCTTTGTGTATTCTCCTCCCCCTTCTCTCTCCCCCTTCTGGCTTTCTGCAGTGGTAGCAGTGAGGAACCACAGGAGAGAAGAGGTAGCAGCAGCAGTCCAGCTGCCAGATGTAAACAAATGAAAGTTCTGAAGCCTTGAGTTAAGGGCTAAAACTCAACACTCCCTGGCCTTGGAGTGTAAAAGCGGAGGAGTAGCTTCTTGGCTCTTATGTTTTCTCTGCCATTTACAAAATAAAACTTCATTTATTCTAGGGGAAAAGCCTTAGATTTGATTTGGAAACAGATTTTGTAACCAAATCTGTCTATGAAATAATTGTATACAGTGTAGTTGTAGCTGTGTCAGTCCCAAAATATTAGAAAGCAGGTTAAGGTCGTGTTCTAACCACGGTGGGTGGTTTTTTGGGTCCTGTTAGCTCCAGGGGAATAAGTTTAATAAACACTCTGTTCTTAACTTTTTTAAATGATCATCTGTTTTAAGAGACTGATAAATAGACTACAGAGAAATCGTGTAATTGACTCTCTGCTTATGGCCTGGCACAATACAGTTGTTTGAGCCCTAGACTGCTCCTGTTACAGGTATCAAACAGCTTTCGCTATGTATTAGCCAACTCTTATTTTACTTACATATTACATAATTTAAGTAACATGCCTTTTAGAACATTTCTTTTCCTGTTGCAGAGATGGTGCCAAATGATGTTCAGTCTGAACTGAAACACTTGTATGTGGCACTTGGGGAGCTACTGCGACACTTCTGGTCCTGCTTTCCTGTTAATACACCATTCCTAGAAGAAAAGGTAAGAGGGATTGAGGATATAAACTTGCTAGTATAAATGTCAGTGTATCTTGTAACTATATGTGTATTCTGTAATGAGACAATTGACAGTATTTTTTATTCAAGCTGTAGTATCACATTACACTGCTCTACAGCCAAAATGCTTCTGAAATAAATGTAGTCAAACTTTACTAATTCTGGGTCACTGAGAACGAAAATGATGCTTAAAATTGTTGATTGGCTCTAGTTTTCAAGATATGCTATTGGGTCAGTATATACGACCCTTGACTTGGGAATGGCAGAGGATAAGTGAGTTATAAAGAAAAGGGATCTCAATTTAAACCAGAAATGACTAAAATACATCTTTGACTGGATCTATGAATAAATCTTGACTGGGTTTGGACAGTACTTGCTTTTTATGCAAAACAATGAATGATGCAATCTGAAGCTGGTATTGCGTCATACATGATATGAATTGCATCATGTTATTCCTGGAAGTCGTGGATGATGCAATCATAACGAAGCTTACATCACTCTGCTGAACAAATTGCCCTATATCAGCTCTAGAAATCATACAGGGTCATGCTCTCATTTGTCTGTGTTTGATTTTGCAAAGGGACACATTTCTGTTTAGCCAAAGTTAGCAGAGATGCCTCGTACTTGTATGAACAGTGCAGATAACTTCTGCTATGTTTGTGGTGAAGTGACTTTTGCATCACAAAAGCGCAGTATAACCACTATGGTTAAGAAAGCCTATCACCTTTATTTTGGCTGCAAAACTGGAGATCAGGACAAGAGGTGGGCCCCACACATATGCCGCAACACTTGTGCAACAAATCTTCACCAGTGGTTGAACAGGAAATGGAAATCTGTGCCTTTTGCAGTGCCAATGATTTGGAGAGAGCCAACAGATCATACCAGCAATTGTTACTTCTGCCTGGTGCCTCCAGTTGGGAAAGGTGTGTCAAAGAAGAAAAAGTGGACTGTGCATTATCCAAACATTCCATCAGCTATACGCCCAGTACCCCACGGAGAAGGACTGCCGGTTCCTGATGCACCAGAATCATTCTCACTTGAGTCAGACGAGGAAGAGGATGAAACTTCTGGTCCTGAACCATCAATGTCACAGGACCCACATTTTCTCCCATCCTCCTCCTCTGAACCACACCTCCTAACACAAGGTGAACTGAATAACCTTGTCAGGGATTTAGAACTACCCAAGAGTAAGGCAGAGCTGTTGGGCTCCAGACTACAGCAGTGGAATCTCCTGGCAGGTGATGTTAGGGTTTCCATGTTCCGTGACCGTCAAAAGGATCTTGTCCCATTCTTCTTCATGGAAGGTGATCTTGTAGCCTGCAACAACATCGATGGTGTGATGGCAGCCCTCAACATCGTTCATGATCCAGATGAGTGGAGACTGTTCATTGATTCATCAAAGACGAGTCTTAAAGCTGTTTTACTGCATAATGGCAATGTTTTGCCATCAATTCCAGTTGGTCATGCAGTCCATATGAAGGAAACCTATGACAACATGAAACAACTTTTGAGGTGCATAAACTATGACCAACATCAGTGGCAGCTTTGTGGCAATTTGAAGGTTGTTGCTCTCTTGCTTGGTCTGCAGACTGGATACACAAAGTACTGCTGTTTTCTCTGTGAATGGGATAGTCGTGCAAGAGATTCCCACTACATCAAGAAAGATTGGCCACTCCGACAGTCATTGGAGCCTGGGAGGAAAAGTGTTCAGCATCCACCACTTGTTGAATCAAGGAAGATTTTGTTACCGCCCTTACACATCAAGCTGGGTCTGATGAAGAACTTTGTCAAGGCCATTGACAAAACACAAGCAGCTTTCAAGTACCTCCGTGGAAAATGTCCAAGGTTAAGTGAAGCTAAGATAAAGGAAGGTGTCTTTGTTGGTCCTCAGATTAGTGAACTTCTTCGAGATGATGCATTTGACCATGTACTGCGTGGCAAGGAAAAGACGGCATGGAAAGCCTTCCAGTTAGTGGCAATAAATTTTCCTCAAACAACAAGGCAGACAACTACAGGTTGTTGGTGGAAAACCTCCTCAAGGCATACAAAAGCCTTGGTTGCAACATGTCACTAAAGATGCATTTTTTGCACTCTCGTCTAGATTTTTTTCCACCGAACGGCGGAGCAGTGAGCGACAAGCACGGCGAGCAATTTCACCGGGACATTGCAACAATGGAGAAACGCTATCAGGGCAAATGGAGCCCATCAATGCTTGCAGACTATTGCTGGACAGTGACAAGAGATGCTCCATTTAATGAATACAAGAGACAAGTCAAGAAGCGCCGAGTAGACACTGAATAGGACTAAACTATGTACATAAGTTTTTTGCCTTTTGTTTCATTAACAATTTTATTTGTATAACTCTTTTGCTGATTTTTAAAAAGTGTTACATAAACAGGACAGGTGAAATATTATCACATAAAGCAACCATAAACACATGAAAAGACCTAGGTTTACAATTTATGATTAAAACTATCTACACAATATACATAGACATAAAATGTAAAAACTTAAGTATCTTAAACAGTAGCCAGTTGTTTTAATTGTCATATTTGAATTCAGCACATCAAAATACATAATAAATAGCACATTTTATCTCTGACGCAGACGATGTCTCAAAAATTGTAGACCAGTGTTATTAATCATGTGGTGTGTATATATAAAACTCTACATGTTTGTCCTTTCACTCCTTAAATGATTATGGACAGAAAGCCACTATGTAAAAATAGCGTAGTTAACTCAGCAGATCTGCTCCCTCTGCGTAATTGGAGTGTGATCTGTCAATGCTATTGCCTAAATCTGTTTTTCGCTGTCCTGTTAACCACAATACAGAAGAAGTGGCTGAATTCTTGTGGCTCAAATTGTCATATTACCTATATTCCAATTGCAGAAACCTGATTACTGGTAATGAGAACCAGAAAGAAAATACAATCAACCTTGGATCTCAAGATCAAGATAACAGTGGTAGGCAGGAAAGAACTTGTCTAAACTGAGCAAGTTTAGTATAGAATCTCACACACATCCACAGAATCATTGTGCCATTCTAGTCACCTTGCAGAGTATAATTGCACTTCAAAAAGGTTAGAGCATGGGATTCTAGCTCTGCCACTGTCTTCCTATTTGACCTTGCACAAGGCGTTTAACCACTGTGCTTCATTTTGGATCAGACAAAGAAGGTTACTATGGGAAATGAAAACTTCTATTCAGATGTCTTGGGCCTTCTACTGCAAAACTTTTTAAAAATCATAGTACGCTGTTGGCTTGAAGCAAAGAGATAAATAATGTTAAATGTAAAGTGTTGCTGACAAAGATACTGTAGAAATTACCACAGTACATTTGTGAAGCATATTATGCTCGGTTAAACCGCTTAAGTTTAAGAACATAAGAATGGCCATAGTGGGTCAGATCAAAGGTCAATCCAGCCCGGTATTCTGTCTGCTGACAGTGACCAATGCCAGGTGTCCGGGGGGAGTGAACCTAACAGGTAATGATCAAGTGATCTCTCCTGCCATCTGTCTCCACCCTCTGACAAACAGAGGCTAGGGACACCATTCCTTCCCATCCTGGCTAATAGCCATTAATGAACTTAATCTCCATGAATTTATCTAGTTCTCTTTTAAACCCTGTTATAGTCCTAGCCTTTACAACCTCCTCAGGCAAGGAGTTCCACAGGTTGACTATGTGCTGTGTGAAGAAGAACTTGCTTTTATTTGTTTTAAACCTGCTGCCCATTAATTTCACTTGGTGGCCCCTAGTTCTTATATTATGGGAACAAGTAAATAACTTTTCCTTATTCACTTTCTCCACACCACTCATGATTTTATATACCTCTATCATATCCCCTGTTAGTCTCCTCTTTTCCAAGCTGAAAAGTCCCAGCCTCTTTAATCTCTCCTCATATGGGACCCGTTCCAAATCACTCATCGTTTTAGTTGCCCTTCTCTGAACCTTTTCTAATGCCAGTATATCTTTTTTGAGATGAGACCACCGCATCTGTACGCAGTATTCAAAATGTGGGCGTACCATGGGTTAATATAAGGGCAATGAGATATTCTCCATCTCTTTTTTTAACGATTCCTAACATCGTGTTTGCTTTTTTGACTGCCGCTGCACATTGCGTGGACATCTTCAGAGAACTATCCACAATGACTCCAAGATCTCTTTCCTGATTAGTTGTAGCTAAATTAGCCCCCGTCATATTGTGTGTATATATAGTTGGGGTTATTTTTTCCAATGTGCATTACTTTACATTTATCCACATTTTAAATTTTATTTGCCATTTTGTTGCCCCAGTTTTGTGAGAGCTTTTTGAAATTCTTCGCAGTCTGCTTTGGTCTTATCTTGAGCAGTTTAGTATCATCTGCAAACTTAGCCACCTTGCTGTTTACCCCTTTCTCCAGATCATTTATGAAAAAGTTGAATAGGATTGGTCCTAGGACTGACCCTTGGGGAACACCACTAGTTATCCCTCTCCATTCTGAAAATTTACCCTTTATTCCTACCCTTTGTTCCCTGTCTTTTAACCAGTTCTCAATCCATGAAAGGATCTTCCCT
This sequence comes from Malaclemys terrapin pileata, assembly GCF_027887155.1. Classification (NCBI taxonomy): domain Eukaryota; kingdom Metazoa; phylum Chordata; order Testudines; family Emydidae; genus Malaclemys; species Malaclemys terrapin. The sequence continues at coordinate 48,669,260 of NC_071508.1, read as the reverse complement.
CTTATCCCAGGACAACTTAATTTACGTAAGAGCCTGTGGTGAGGTACCTTGTCAAAGGCTTTCTGGAAATCTAAGTACACTATGTCCACTGGATCCCCCTTGTCCACATTTTGTTTTATCCCTTCAATGAACTTTAATAGATTAGCAAGACATGATTTCCCTTTACAGAAACCAAGTTGACTTTTGCCCAACAATTTATGTTCTTCTATGTGTCTTGACAATTTTATTCTTTTCTATTGTTTCAAGTAATTTGCCTGGTATTGACGTTAGACTTACTGGTCTGTAATTGCCGGGATCACCTCTAGAGCCCTTTTTAAATATTGGCGTTACTTTAGCTATCTTCCAGTCATTGGGTACGCAAGCTGATTTGAAGGACAGGTTACAAACCATAGTTAATAGTTCCGCAATTTCATATTTGAGTTCTTTCAGAACTCTTGGGTGAATGCCATCTGGTCATAGCCATTTAGTGCTTGTTTCCATAAGTTTAAAACAGAGATCATATTTTCAATACAGTAAGTGCTCTCTAGCAATTTGTTTTAACTGTGCATATTTACAGTAACCCTAGGTACTAGCTTCCAGGTATTTCAATTTGCTGAAAGCAAGAAAATGTTCATATGCAGGAGTTTGTACACTTTTTTCCTATTGATGTCTTTCAGGTTATGAAAATGAAGAGTAATTTGGAAAGATTTCAAGTTACAAAGCTCTGTCCATTCCAAGAAAAAATTCGGAGACAGTATTTAAGCACAAATGTAAGAGGAAAAAGTATCCTTTCTCATTTCAATTATTTGTGTACATATTGACCTTGAGAAAAAAAAAACCACTCATATTTATCACAAAAAGAACAGGAGTACTTGTGGCACCTTGGAGACTAACAAATTTATTAGAGCATAAGCTTTCGTGGGCTACAGCCCACTTCAAGCTTATGCTCTAATAAATTTGTTAGTCTCTAAGGTGCCACAAGTACTCCTGTTCTTTTTGCGGATACAGACTAACACGCCTGCTACTCTGAAACCTGTCATATTTATCACAGGATGGCAGATTTTGGTCTCCTGTATTTGGGGTTTTTAATTTGTTCTGTTAACTATATGTATAATGCTTAATTCTTCTTAAAAGTGTGTTTCTCTCATCATCCTCTTGTCCCCCCTTCTTCCCCCCCCCCCCCCCCCCAAAAAAAAAAAAACCCTATGGCTGATGGAGAAAAGGATGTAGGGGTATTACATTCTGGAATAATTTTCTCCTTTTATCATCTTGCAAGTCTGATTTCTCAATGATTGGATGAATGGCCTGTTTAGCTAGTTTCCAGTGACTATTGAAAGTGCTTTTAAGTACAGCACTTGAACATAAGTTGTCCACATAGTTTCCCTTGAACTAGCTAACTGCATATCCACTGTCTTTACTGATACTCTGCCATACTTGACTAATAAAACTTCGAGACATTTTGTAATTGAAACAATTGTGGCCAATTCTCCTCTCACATCACATACCTTGATGCAGCTCCCTAGGCTTTACTGGTTACTCTGATCAAACCTAAATGGGACTGATTGTCGTTTCTCTCAGTATGAGGAATCAGGAGTAAGGGCACACGTTTCTCAGATACTGGGAAGATCCCTTTGTTTTATCTTTCAGTTGATAAATCATATAGAAGAGATGTTGCAGACAGCTTACAATAAGTTCCACACGTGGCAGTCCCGACGTATGCTGAAGAAAACGTGAAGACTCCCGCTATAAAGTTTGGAGAGGGAAATCTGCAATAGCTGTAGGAACACAACCTGGCAAATGTGCAGCTCTTAGATATTGCAGGAACATCTGCAACATGTGGATTCCTGGAAATGTTCCTAACTGAACTTGCACATTTTTTGGAAAAGGACCTGTGATTAAACTTGAAACTAGGGAAAAATTAAGTAAGAACCAAAACGGAAGAGCTGAGAGGCAAAAAAAACCCAACATATTTAAGACGCTGTTTACTGCAGTTACTCAGGAACTGCTTTTGATTTGCGAAAGAGCTGCTTTCAGAAATAAACTTTAAAAAGGATGTATTAATAAAATCTGAAACTGTTTGTCTAATTTTTTTAAAACGTGTATGGCACAGGGTAGAACTTAACATTTTTCTTCACTGGATTCTGGCATTTTATTGAATTCTGTTTGTACTTATTGAAACAGAGGTTAACAATGACATTTTAAATATAGCTGAGACTGGTTTTGCTTCAAACATCTGACAAGATTAGCTATCAGAAGACAAGCTTTGGCCATATGTTTCCCCACAAACTGGAAGTAACAGACATTGCACTGAAAGCTGTTTATGGTTTGGAGTCCCTAAAGGCACGAGTAGGGGAGGGCACACTTTTGCCTTGTGTCTTGGATTTTTATGCAGAATATTTTCAGCCATCAAGTTTGCATGTTTTCCTTTGAATGCAAGGGTTGCTATTGCAATTTTTTTTAAGATGGCATCTGTTTTGAGAAGGAGAGAATGCATTTTCTAAAATAAAGTTTCTTACTAAAGAACTAGAAGAAAAGTCACTTTACTTTCACCTCCTAGAAGAGAAAGATTTCTCCTAAATCTGTTTTTCTCCACTCTTCCTTGTTGACTGTTACACTATTTTTGGCGAATTGATAATCATTGCAAAAAAGAGGGAAAAGTGTGTGAATACACAAGCTCCTGAGAGATGTCTGGAATCTGTGCCATACTTTGTTCCAAATAGATAAACTGTGAGTTGATCATACGACCTACCTGTCTTGTATTAAATATTTGACTTAGAGACAAAGTAAACCTATTCTATATTAGTAGATGCCGTAATGACACACTGTATTTCATTGTTTCATTTTGATCATTAACAGGGCCCATGGTATGGGCTACTGAGTTTTTGACTTGGGTTAAATGTGACTGTTAGAGAATTAGGATACATTTAATACACTGAGACAACTCAGAACGACAGTACGTATTTAAGAGCAGACAGCCTTTTAATCAGCCTCCAGAATGGCTTACCTTAGAGAGACTGATGAGCATTGGAATGGTATTTAAACCCCACTGTATGTTGTCAGTAAGGGGATGGCACCTAATCCTGACCGAGAGTGTGTGTACACACACACAGTAGCAGAAACTCTGTGGTGTCCATGCTCTACTGCTGCTCCCTTTGGAGGAGAGGAGGATTTTCTCATGGAGTAAAGTATGTAAGCTACATGCTTACTGTATGCAATTTTGGGGGGATTGCATAGTCTGATCAGGTTTTTGGTACAATCAGAATTTCTGTCCCTGTCTGCACTGATGAAGCCTTGTTTAGAAATGTAATAACGCATTGTTAACCTAGCTTCCCTCAATCTGCCCTTGCAGATAGGTGCATGTTATCTGCTCTGTGGTAACTAATATGGTTCTGCTACCACACAGACTGCTGGGTTTAGTAAGAGGAACAGTTTTTCTAACCTTACATGGTGAAAAGTAGAGGAAGAGGTGGGAGGAGCCAGCTTGCTAAAAAATGCAATGTGTGCGCTCTGGTAGTATATGGTCCTACTGTCTGTGTGTATACAGAGTAACCTACTTCTCCAGGAACAAAAAGTAAGCCTGATTCATCCCTGCTCTCATTGCAATGGATGTTAATAGACTCATACCTGGGAGACGTTGACCCACAATAGTTGTGTTTAACATTGGGCACCTATCAGTGTCATAAATCTAACTGTTTTAAATAGCCACAAAAATAGCAGCGTGCTCCAAAATAAAGAAACATTAAGTGGCTTTTTCTAAACTCTAGTACAATTCTCAGTGGAAGAGCTTTCATCAGACTAGGAATGAGGAAAATTGATAGTTATATTCTAATTTCCCCTGAAGCTATGATAAACTGAAGCAAGATTGCACTGAATTTTTTTTTTTAAGCAATCACACTGGTTTAACATTACAAAGGTAGGGTTTTGAACATCAAATTAAGTGACATTTAGGCTGAAGCAACAGCATTAACCACTCCTGGCAATGTTGTTGGGTAAAATGTTTAGGGAGGGAGATGTTCCCTCTTCACAGGTCCTTAGGTTTACATAGATACCAGGGAGCTTGTTGCTACCTAACGTGTCATGGATTAATAGAACGTGTGCTGTGAAGAAATGCTGAAAGCAGCAGTTCTGTCCAATTTGAGCTAGGCTGCTATGCACTTCACATATTGCTCTTTAAAATATTTTGGCAATAAAAGATGCAAGCCCCTCCTAAAGTAAGGGAGGCAGTCTCTCTCTCTCCTACAAATTGAAATACTCCTTCCTTTGGGCAGCAAAGAGTCCTGTGGCACCTTATAGACTAACAGACATATTGGAGCATGAGCTGTCGTGGGTGAATGCCCACTTCTTCGGATGCAAGTTGCATCCGAAGAAGAGGGTATTCACCCACGAACCTCATGCTCCAATACGTCTGTTAGTCTATAAGGTGCCACAGGACTCTTTGCTGCCTTTACAGATCCAGACTAACACGGCTACCCCTCTGATACTTCCTTCCTTTAGGTACCTTTCTCCCTTTTTGTCTCCTGCCAGCATTGATTTCAATACTTTTGTAGCATGGTCCAAAAAAAGACCTGATAATTCCTTAACCGTTTTGAAACTGAATCATTCACTACCTTGCATTATATGCTAATTGGAATCTTTTATACTGACTTGTATTTTTAAAGGAAATTCATACAACTTGTATCACTGGCATTGATTCAAAGTATTTGTAGAATAAACCCTACTGAATTCTGCAGTCAAGTCTTCTCTAATGCTTTAGGCTGTGTATTTTGCGATGTTCAAACAAATCTAAAACAAAACAAACTGGGTCTCAATCAAAGGCGCTACATGTGGTATAAGCTCCGCTCTCTTCTTGGCAGTCAAGTGCTTTTCAGAAGAGGACTCACTAGTGGCAAAGAATCCTCCTTATTCTGTGACAAACATCTTTTGAAATTCCTCATTAAGCTTTTAAATGTAGGAAGCATTTAATTACTGCTGCAATCGTAGAGTACAATATTCCCATTGCTACTTGGGTCTCTCATAATGACTTTTCCCAGTCAGTCATAGAACAGCGATTGGCTAAGAGGACATAGGTGGTATATTAACCTGCTCCCCTCTTAAGTCTTGGAGCCTCACTGTAAGATAGTATATATAAATACTAGGGTTTTCCTAACATAGCACCTTTAATTACCAAACATACTGTACAAGCTATAGGTACTGTAACAATTGCATCATTTACCACTCAAATGCAGGCTTTGCTAGGGTGGGAAGGTGGCATCTACTTCACAGCATATACTAACCCTAAAAATGAGAATGGAAAGTGAAGAATTTCATTTACTGAATTCTTATGGCTGTGACTTCTTATACCTAGTGACTAATTACACTGGAATCTGGCAAAAAATAAAAACAGGACTAGTCCTTGTGGGATCTTTAATGAGAATATGGGGTTGGGTCCTTCAGCTGGAGGCCTCATTAAAAGACTGATGCTATGCTGCTACCAGAAGCACTACGATAACATTGGGCCAGAGGAAAGTGCCATCTGTTTTATGGGCAATGCTACTTCCTCTGCATGCGTGAGTTGTTGTAGTATAAAGTCTGACTCATCTTGATCCTCTAGTTTCTACACAGTCCAAAGTCATAAGGCTGTACTATCACATCTATGGTCCTTGCTTCTCTCAATATAGAAACATCGTCCTTTTTAGGTCACGGTCTACCTTGATTGAAAATAAAGTTAATCGAGGTGCTCTCACAATTAAGTATACAAGAAATAGTAAGCTACAGCATCTTTAAAATCATCACTTCCACATGAGCTCAGCCAGCCACCCACCAACCCCGTCATCAGCTAGAAAACAGCTTAATCTTCTCTAAAAACCTGCTCAAACAGGTATCTTTTGCAGCTTGCCTGGAAAGGCATCAAATTTGGGCTATTTTGGATGAGGGGAAGAGTGCCACAGGTTGAGGCTTTGCCAGCCCTCTTTCATAGTGAGCTTCAGTTCCCCTGCTGAGCACAGCTGTGGCAGAATGGCACAGAGGGATGTGTGATCCCTCCCGTAGGCTTGTCCTGGGCCATTCAGGGCTTTGCAGGTCATAACCAAGCCCTAAAATTCCACCCAGACACCAACAGGCAGCCACTGCAGATCCTAAGGCAATGCTGTTATTTCTCCCCCCGCCCCCTCAGTAAGTAAGCCACGGTGTTCTGCAACAGCTTCAGTCTCCAGTTGATTTTAAGGTGCAACACAGAGCTGGCCAAAACGTGGGATTTCTAGTTCATGGATAATGTTGCTGATTTGGTCCAAATCAGAATAGATCCAAATTTTTCAAACATTACACATGAACCAGAAATCTCTCATCCCCGCCCCCCAAAAAAGTAATTTTGGAAACACAGACAGGTTGTGCTTACAAAACCAAGTTTGCTGCCCAAGATCCTGATGGCTGCTGAATGAAAATGACATTCTTGTCAGTTTCATAACGCTATTAGCAGAGGTAAAACTGACATCAATTTCACTCAACAACTACTGGAGCTACCAGGGATAGGGGCAGCCCTGCCATGCAGACTGTCCTGGGCTGGGGATCTCAGGACTTGCAGACTCTTGGGCCAGCTGGCTCCCTGAACTGGAATCTCATACAGGGGGACTTTCCCAGAGCCATAGACCCTGGAAGATTGGGTTCCCCAGCAAGTTGGCAGGTGTCTACTGGAACCCTGACACTGATATGCCAAAAGTTCACTGTACCCTGTGATGTTTCCCTGAAATACTTTGGATTCAACAAATTGGCATTTTCTGATAAAATGGTTTAGTCAGAAATTTTCCAACCAGTTCTAGTACACCCTCATGTAGAGGGCATTGCAATAATCTAATCTTAACAAAAAAGCCTGGATACGGATGGAAAGGTGACAACATCTGAGCTCGATGCAAATGAGTCACTACTTTAATATGGAATAAACAGCACCTGGGAGTGGGTCCAAAAATTACAATTAAAAATTAAGTTGCATACATTAGCAATTAATGGCCAACATACTCCTTTAGTCAAAGGGAGGGACAGGTTTAAAACCAGAAGGGACCATTAGGTCATCTTGTTTGACCTCCTGTATATCACAGGCCATTAAATTTAGAACCCTAGAAACATAAGGTGGGAAGGGACCTCGAGACATCAAGTCCTCCCCATGGAGGCAGGATCAAGTAAATCTAGACCTGGGAAGCAGCCGCTTCCTCTCAGCAAATTTGCCAAAAGCGGCGCCTTTCCAAAGGCGGCCAGAGGACCGAGGGGGGCTGCAGGCTGGCCGCCTGCAGTGCGGCCGGCAGCCATAGGGGGGCAGCGGGCCAGGTGCACGGGGGGGGGGGGCGCGGTATGCGGCCCGCAGGCAGCCACAACCGGAGGAGCGGGGGGGGGGCGCAGGCTGGCCGCCCACAGTGTGGCTGGCAGGCGGGCACGCTGCTAGAGGAGGGGGTGCGGCGGGCTGGCGGCCAGCAGCCACGGGGAGATGGCAGGCGCAGCCGAAGAAGGGAGGGGGCGCAGCATGGTGGCTGGCAGCCGTGGCCAGAGGAGCAAGGAGGCGGGGCCGCAGGGGTGGAACGGCAGGGCCAGAGGAGCCATTGGGGGGGGAGGGGCAGTGCGGCCAGAGGAGCCAGCCGGGGGGGAGGCGCAGAGCAGCTGGAGGAGGAGCCAAGGGGGGCGTGGCCAGAGGAGGAACCAAGGAGGGGGGCGCCTTTTTTATGTTTGCTCCTCCTCCTCTTAGGAGCTGGCTACGCTACTGTTAGACCATCCCTGGCAGGTATTCTTGAAAACCTCCAGGATGATGGAAATTCAACAACCTCCCTTGGAAGTCTATTCCAGAATTTAACTACCCGGATAGTGAAATCGTCATCTTAGTGTATGCACAACATGCCTCAGGTGGCATCTGACCAGGATTCATCACCAAATTTGGTCTGCTGGTTGGATCATTAGTTAGATATTGGGAAAAGCTATCTCCCTTGCTACAGATTAAACCAATTACTTCTTGTCCTACCTTCAGTGGACAGTGAGAACAATTGATCACCATCCTCTTTATAACAGCCCTTAATCTTGTTTAAAATACTTTCCTCATAGGTCAGATTTTTCTAAAGCTTTTATCAACATTGTTGCTCTCCTCTGATCTCTTCCAGTTTCTCCACATCATTCCCAACGTGTGGCGCCCAGAACTGGACCCCGTATTCCAGCTGAGACCTCACCAGTGTCACATAGCGTGAGACAGTTACATCCCATGTCTTACATACAACACTTCTGTTAATACACCCCAGCCTTTTCACAGCTGCACCACATTGCTGACTCGTGTTCAATCTGTGATCAACTCTCATCCCCAGATCCTTTTTAGCAGTACTACTACCTAGCCAGTTATTTCCCATTTTGTAGTTATGCATTTGGTTTTTCCTTCTTAAGTATATTCTGCACTTGTCTTTACTGAATTTCATCTTGCTGATTTCAGAAGAATTCTCTAATGTGTCAACAGCCTGCATTCTCCCAGTTATCTCGATATTGAGACCACTAACTGGTTTGACTAAAGCATAACTTCCAGAAGCGCGTCCAGTCTTGATCTGAAGACATCAAGAGATGGAGAATCCCCCACTTCCCTTGGTAGTTAGTTCCCATGGTTAATCACCCTCCCTGTTAAAAATCTGTGTATACATTTCGAATTTGGCTTCAGCTTCCAGCCACTTGTTTTTATTATACTTTTCTCTGCTAGAATCAAGAGCCCTTTAGCACCAGGGTATTTTCTCCCCATGAAGATACTTATACTGTAATTAAGTCACCTCTCAATATTCTTTTTGATTAGCTAAACAGCCTGAGCTCTTAAGTTTCATAAGTTCATCTCTGGCGTAGCTCTGTCATCCCAGGACTCTTTGTTCCATTATGAGCTGTTCCTAAAATGTGTATATGAAGGGAGAAGGGGATTTGCCTACCCAATCCCAGTAATAAGCTAAATACCCCTTGTGCAGGGCCTACACTTGGTTTACCATTGTTCACCATTTCTTTATATAACACGACACAAGAGAGACCAAGTCAGTGCGTGCTGTCCCCATTTCTATGATGCTAGCAAGTTAAGCGTCTTAAAAAAAAAAAAAAAAAACACAACACACCACACACACAAAATGTCCACTAGAGGGCACTTAAATAAAGTCCTGGCTGCAAAAGCAGGACCAGCCGGTGGTGTCTACTTGCAAGCAGTAAATCAACAAGGGGAGGGAGAACTGCAAAAGAGACCACAGTAAAGTGAGCTAAATTTATACACCCAAAGTTCACGTACACCCTTCTATCCAACTTAAACAAATCAGCCCAATTTCCTCATTTTTAAACTACCCCTTTGCTGATTCGGTCTTGGTTGTAGGTGTGGTGTCTGTATGGGCCCCAGCAGAATGGGCCCTTATCCTGACGGGCCACTGGATGTTACTACAATATAATAAAGTTGATGAACATCAATTCTGAAAATGACACAAAAGATGCCTCAATGAGCCCCAAACACTAAGCTGTGAGCACAGACCTAACGCGTTCTCTGTAAAGCGCCGTACAGCCCTCACTGTCTGGAAGGTAGCAAGAGATTTCAGCGTGAACCTTCTGAGGCTGCTTTTCCTTCTCCGTGGATGTATTTTTCAGAGATCAGACATCACCAGCTTCTCCACCATTTCCTACTATGGGAATTACCTCCTCCCTCCACCTGTGACTGTGCTGGGCTTTCAGTCAGCCCATGCCCTGCTGCGTAAGTGCTATTTAGCCATTTCAGTAGAAACATTTTATTGGGCTCATGTCCAACCCAGCTTCCTTCTCCTCTCTGGCTCCCTCCAGAACACCCCATTAGGCTGCCCTACTGCTCCCCAACCAGAGAGGGCCAGGCAGGCTATTGCTGCTGCATCCTACCTGAGCCAAACTCCTCCTCTTCCAGCAGGGCTGGCTCACTGCCTAACCACATAAGGATGGAAGCTTGTTCTGTCCAGCAGCGAGGTAGGCACTGCCTTTCCCTGCTGCTTCAGAGGGGCTGTTGGTCCCTCAGGTCGCTCTAGGAATGCATTCACCAATATCTGCAACAAGGAAGATGTCTCTATGCGCTTATCAAGACCAGAACCTATAGCTCTCCAAAGGGAGCAGTTTCCCCAAAGCTATTGGAGCCTAAACACCATTTCGCTCTCCAAAATTTCAGTGCTCACATAACCCATTTCTTTCCCCGTGGACTCAGGTTAGGAACGATCTGCATTATGATAAGCCCTTGAGCAAGCGGTGTATCCTCATGCGTACTGCTCTGTTGTCTATCTCCCAGCCACCGGCCTCCCCGAGCTGTAACCACAGCACCATCCTTAACCCTGAGTTCTCCTAGATCTGCCTGTCATCGCTTCCTCAACACCGCCCATGTCAGCCACCGATTTGACTCCGCCTCTGCTCAAGTCCTCATCTGTGCCAGCGTCTCCCCTAGCAGCAGCTCCCTTCTCTCTCTGGCTCCCCAAGCATCAGCTGTCCAGATTCCAGCATGTTCCCAGGGCCAGATTTCTAATTAGGCGCAGTAGGTACAGTCCTAGGGGCACTCTACATCTCTCAAACGATGCAACAGAAAGGTCAGCTGTAGACAGGGGGGCGCTGAAGATGCTGTGCCTAGGGGCGTGTAAGGTAAATCCGGCCCTGCACGTTCCCAATATTGTCCCAGCAGCGTCCCAACCTTTATCTAGAGGGGGACCTTAGGGGAAAAGCATTGTTCAGGCTCCATGCTACAGTCAAACCCTGGCCTCTCTCCCGCAGCTACCAGCAAAGGAGCCAGTTTTGAGCCCTTCCTTTCATTCTTTACTCAGGTCAAACTCCCAATAAGGAGATCAGGCCTCAACACAGTATTTTGTTCTGGGAACTGGATAGAGATCATCAAACTCTTCAGGACAGGAACGCTCTCTTTGGAGGCGTATGTACAGCACTTAGCACAATGGGCCCTGATCTCCATTAGGGTCTCTAGTTCAGTGGCTCTCAACCTTTCCAGATTACTGTACCCCCTTGCAGGAGTCTGATTTGTCTTGCGTACCCTCAAGTTTCACCTCACTTAAACACAACTTGCTTACAAAATCAGATGTAAAAATACAGAAGTGACACAGCACACTAGTACTGAAAAACTGCTGACTTTCTCATTTCTGCCATATAATTATAAATCAATTGGAATATAAATATTGTACTTACATATCAGTTTATAGTACATAAAGCAGAATGAACAAGTCACTGGCTGAATGAAATTCTAGTTTGTACTGACTTCGCTAGTGCTTTTTATGTAGCCTGTTGTAAAACTAGGCAAATATCTAGATGGGTTGATGTACCCCCTGGGAGACTGCTCCCTGGTTGAGAACCACTGGTCTAGTTTATACTGTACTATCAACAACAAAAGCATTAGTTTCCTACCACATACAGTTTGTAGTTTTACCTGACTATGTGGGGCAGGTTGGGATAGAAAAACGCTGTACAAAATGCAGCCGTCTAGTGATTCAAATGGAAAGCTCTGATGCCATGGCCCAGAAATAGCCAGTTCCTGGTTAGAAATCTCCTAACATTTTCCTTTATCTTATGGGTGTGGCTCTAAACCCTGCCTAGTGGCTGTAAAATCAGACTTCCTATCTGACTAATGCTGAATCCTGCTTATCTTGATATGACTTTACACTTCCTGGTCCATGCAGGGCGTACAGAGGATGCTTATGCAGGCAGCCCCCACATGATCCACTCTTAGGGACTACTCGTCAAATGAAAAAATATCCTAGAAAACAAGTGTTCTTTTCCTACCACTTTTCAGCAGCCAGGCACAAATATTGCATGGGGTGACAGCAGAGAATGGATACTACAGCTGGGAAGCAGGGCTCCCAAAGTGTTCTGATTTTAAAAATCTAGCATGTCCCTGTGTGAACAAGGCACCTGGCAGTGCTGTGTTGATAGAGGTGTATTACTTAAGAGCAGAAATGGAGACTTGATCAAATTATCTTGCTTTGCTCAGAACTCTTGCCGTTAGCCCTATAAATTTAATAGGCCCAGGAAATTGAATCCTTCAAGATTTTTCTGCTTTCTTGTGAAAGTTAAGTATCCCAGCAGGAGGAAAATCTCTCGCTGCCACTTGTTAGTCCATCCTAACTAGAGATTAGTCACTAGAGTGAAACACCAAGAAAGACCCAAGACAAATGGCTGAAGAGTTACTAGAGGAAGCGAGAGAAAGCCTGTTCATTCCCATCTATAAACTCAGTGCTACGATACACTGGAGTGAAATCTCAGGAACGTATTTGTAGATGCTACTTTATCCCTAGTGCTCATAACGTGGCCTGGATTTAGGGAGCAGACCGATTGGCTGAGGATGGGTGCAATTCTGAGACCAGTTCCATATGGTCAGGCTTCATTAAATAAACTGAGGCTCAATGACTAATGGCAGCTATCAAAATATGGGATTGGTTTACACAGGGACAACTGACTCCATGTTTGTCCACACACCCCCAGCCAGAGGAGCTGACTCCTAGGCAGGCTGCTGACAATCTCACTGCTCACCGGCCACCCCATCTGCATAGGGAGATTCTCCTCTCAATCCCCCTCATGCTGTAGGTTGAGTAGCTGAGTGCATTTGGAACTGTCCCATACTCCAGCATGGGAGGGGGATGGATTGCTAGGGGAAACTCATGGGCAGGCACAGGGTATTGACCATTCCTTCAAGACAGGGAAGGGAAAGAAGAGAGAAGAAAGAGAAGACAACTTGGGAGGAGCTGCAGGAGTTTACCTCCACACGCATGACACCCATGTGCTTTTGCACCCGCTCTGGGACCTCTTGTCCTGACTCACCACCCAGCACACGCAGCATGGCACCACTGCTTCTTCTGCAAACTCTCCTAAAGAAAGACTCCACAGCCTTAGGGTATGTCTACACTAACAGTAATGTCGGTGTAACGTACGTCACTTAGGGGTGTGAATAAGCCACCCCCCGAGTGATACAAGTTACACCAACCTAAGCACTGATGTGGACATTGTTATGTTGGCAGGAGAGCTTCTCCCACCAACATAGCTACTGCCACTTGCTGAGCTGGTTTTAGTATATCAGCTACACAAGTGCTCTTTGGCCTGGTCTAGACTACAAGTTTATCTCAAATTTAGCAGTGTTAAACTGAATTAACCCTGCACCCGTCCACATAACGAAGCCCTTTACTTCGATATAAAGGGCTCTTAATATCGATATCTGTACGCCTCCCCGGCGAGGGGAGTAGCACTGAAATCAGTATTGCCATTTCGAATTAGGGTTAGTGTGGCCACAATTTGACGGTATTGGCCTCCGGGAGCTATCCCACAGTGCACCATTGTGACTGCTCTGGACAGCAATCTGAACTCGGATGCACTGGCCAGGTAGACAGGAAAAGCCCCGCGAACTGTTGAATTTCATTTCCTGTTTGTCCAGCGTGGAGAGCACAGGTGACCACACAGAGCTCATCAGCACAGGTAACCATGCAGTCCGAGAATCGAAAAAGAGCACCAGCATGGACAGTACGGGAGGTACTGGATCCGATTGCTATATGGGGAGAGGATTCCGTGCTAGCAGAACTACGTTCCAAAAGACGAAATGCCAAAACATTTGAAAAAAAATCTCCAAGGGCATGATGGAGAGAGGCCACAATAGGGGCTCACTACAGTGCTGTGTGAAAGTTAAGGAGCTCAGACAAGCCTATGAAAAAACAAAGGAGGCAAACGGTCGCTCCAGGTCAGAGCCACAGACTTGCCACTTCTACGCTGAGCTGCATGCAATTCTAGGGGGCGCCGCCACCACTACCCCACTTCTGACCATGGATTCCGAGGCGGGGGTAATCTCAGCCATCCCTGAGAATTCTGCGGATGGGGAAGATGATGATGAGGAGGATGACGATGAGCTTGCGGAGAGCACACAGCACTCCATTCTCCCCAACAGCCAGGATCTTTTTCTCAGCCTGACTGAAGCACCCTCCCAACCCCCAGACAATGAGGCCATGGAAGGGACCTCCGGTGAGTGTACCTTTGTAAATATAAAACATGGTTTAAAAGCAAGCGTTTTTTAATGATTAATTTGCCCTGAGGACTTGGGATGCATTCGCGGCCAGTACAGCTACTGGAAAAGTCTGTTAATGTATCTGGGGATGGAGCGGAAATCCTCCAGGGACATCTCCATGAAGCTCTCCTGGGAAGTACTCCAAAAGCCTTTCCACAAGGATTCTGGGAACTGCAGCCTTATTCTGTCCTCCATGGTAGGACACTTGACCATGCCATGCTAGTAGCAAGTAATCTGGTATCATTGCATGACAAAGCCTGGCAGAGTATGGTCCCGGTGTTTGCTGGCGTTCAAGCAACATCCGTTCTTTATCTCGCTGTGTTATCCTCAGGAGAGTGATATAGTTCATGGTAACCTGGTTGAAATACGGGAATTTAATTAAGGGGACAGAGGTGGCCGTTCCTACTGGGCTGTTTGCCTGTGGCTGAAAAGAAATCCTTCCCTGCAGTTAGCCAAGCAGGGGGGAAGATGGGGGGGGGGAAATCATTGGCGCTGAGCTTTTCGCGTTTGGCTAGCCGGGATCTTCCCTGACACCAGCCACGCGGTGGAGGGGAGGGATAAATCGATCAGCCCAGAGAATTGGATGGGGGGGGGGGTAGTTTGGTTTCTGCTGCTGCACGTTAACAGGAAAACTGCAGCACTCAACGGGCTTTGCTTGGTATGTGGGAAAGGAGGGTGCTGCTTTAAGACTGCAGAAGCCGAAAGACAATGGCTTACCATGGCCGCATGCAAGCCGAATTCTGTTGCCCGGACCTGCGTCTGATCTCTAACACCAAAGCCGCAGGCACTCAATATTAAGATGCAAAATGCGACCTTGTACCGAAATCATATGTGCTATGTAATGTGAATAGTGTTGTTCACCGTGAAAGAGTATAAGCATTGTTCTGTAAAATGTATCTTTTTAAATACTTCTCTCCCTTCTTTCCCTCCCTCCCTCCCACAGCTGCAAATTTTTCAAGCCTCCCTCCTCTGTCCCAAAGGCTATCTCAGATAAGGCGGCAAAAAAAGAGGACACGAGATGAAATGTTCTCTGAAATCATGGAATCCACCTGTAATGAAAGAGCTCATCTTAATGAGTGGAAGGACACGGTATCAAAGTACAGGAAAGATGCTAGTGAACGTGAGGCCATGAGGGACGCTCGAGATGAGAGGTGGCAGGCTACAATGCTGGGGCTGCTGCGTGATCAAACGGACATGCTCCGGTGTCTGGTGGAACTTCAGGAACGGCAGCAGGATCACAGAGTGCCGCTGCAGCCACTGTATAACCTCCCTTCCCCCCCTCACCACGTTCCATAGCCTCCTCACCCAGATGTGTAAGAACGCGGAGGGGGAGGCTCCGTGCACCCTCCCACTCCACCCCAGTGGACAGCCCAAGCAAAAGGCTGGCATTACGTTGAACTTTTTCAGTGGCCTTTTCCTTCCCTCCTATCCTCCTCCCAAACCCCACCCGGGCTACCTTGTCCGTTCTCTCCCTATGTTTATAATCAATTAATAAAGAATACATGATTTTTAAATGATAGTGACTTTATTTCCTTTGAAAGCAAGCTGTGATCAAAGGGGAGAGGGCAGTTTGCTTACAAGGAATGAGTCAATCAAGGGGGCGGGTTTTCAACAAACAGAACTTTCACACTGTAGCCTGGACAGTCATTAAACTGATTTTCAAAGCTTCTCTGATGCACAGCGCTTCCTGGTGTGCTCTTCTAATCGCCCTGGCATCTGGCTGTGCATAATCAGCGGCCAGGCGATTTGCCTCAGCCTCCCACCCCACCATAAAGGTGTCCCCATTACTCTCACAGAGATTGTGGAGCACACAGCAAGCATCAATAACAATGGGAATATTGGTTTGACTGAGGTCTGAGCGAGTCAGTAAAGTGCACCAGCGACCTTTTAAATGTCCGAATGCACATTCCACCACCATTCTGCACTTGCTCAGCCTGTAGTTGAACAGCTCCTGACTCCTGTCCAGGCTGCCTGTGTACGGCTTCATGAGCCATGGCATTAAGGGGTAGGCTGGGTCCCCAAAGATAACTATAGGCATTTCAACATCCCCAATGGTTATTTTCTGGTCCAGGAAGTAAGTCCCTTGCTGCAGCCGTTTAAACAGAGTAGTGTTCCTGAAAACGCGAGCGTCATGAACCCTTCCCAGCCATCCAACGTTGATGTTGGTGAAACATCCCTTGTGATCCACCAGTGCTTGCAGCACCATTGAAAAGTACCCCATGTGGTTTATGTACTGGCTGCCCTGGTGCCAAGATAGGGATATGGGTTCCATCTATCACCCCACAGTTAGGGAATCCCATTGCAGCAAAGCCATCCACTATGACCTGCACATTTCCCAGAGTCACTACCTTTCGTAGCAGCAGCTCAGTGATTGCTTTGGCTACTTGCATCACAGCAGCCCCCACAGTGGATTTGCCCACTCGAAATTGATTCCCGACTGACCGGTAGCTGTCTGGCGTTGCAAGCTTCCACAGGGCTAGCGCCACTCGCTTCTCAATTGTGAGGGCAGCTCTCATCTTGGTATTCTGGTGCTTCAGGGCAGGGGAAAGCAAGTCAAAGTTCCATGAAAGTGCCCTTCCGCATGCGAAAGTTTCGCAGCCACTGGAAATCGTTCCACACCTGCAACACGATGCGGTCCCACCAGTCTGTGCTTGTTTCCTGGGCCCAGAATCGGCGTTCCATGGCTATAACCTGCCCCATTAACAGCATGATCTCCAAAGCACCGGGGCCCGCGGTTTGATAGAATTCCATGTGCATGTCCTCATCACTCTCGTCGCCGTGCTGCCGTAGCCTACTTGTCGCCTGGTTTTGCAGGTTCTGGTTCAGCATAAACTGCACGATAACGCGTGAGGTGTTTACAATGTTCATGACTGCTGTCTTGAGCTGAGCGGGCTCCATGCTTGCCACAGTATGGCGTCTGCACTGTTCACCCAGGAAAGAGGCGCGAAAAGGTTGTCTGCCGTTGCTTTCCAGAGGGAGGGGGAGGATGTACCCAGAACCACCCGCGACAAAGTTTTTTGCCCCATCAGACATTGGGATCTCAACCCAGAATTCCAATGGGCGGAGGAGACTCCAGGAACTATGGGATAGCTATGGGATAACTACCCACAGTGCAACGCTCCGGAAGTCGACGCTAGCCCCGGTACATGGACGCACACTGCCGAATTAATGTGCTTACTGTGGCCGCATACACTCGAATTTATACAATCAGTTGCCAAAAATCGAATTCTGTAAATTCGGATTAATCCCGTAGTGTAGACATACCCTTATAGAGGCACAGCTCTATCAGTACAGCTGTGCCGCTGTAAATTTGTAAGCGTAGACATGGCTTAAATCGTCATTAATTTTTCTGGGGATTACCTGTAGTGCTCAGGGCAGGGGAGAATGGGACAACGTGTCATCCCCATAGCTCCCCCCAGCCTCGATTCCCCTCCCCTCCTCGGGCAAAGTCTTAGGAGGAAGAACTGTGCCGAGCTGGGCTCCCTGCTGTGTGCAAGGGGGGAGGGAGGAAAGCTGAATGCAGATCTAGGAGACATGATCCACCCAAAAATGTACAAGAAAACTAAATCAGTCACTTACTTGTATCAGTAACTGTTCTGTTGTATTTGGAGACCATCCAAAATCTCTAGTGTTGCTACAGATTAGCTCCATGCAAACATTTACCATGTCATGGTGTTTGTGAACTTAAATATTCAATAATGTATGGTCCACTTACATAACCATTTATACACTCCTGGGGCAAGACACTGCTCCCAGTTTCCCCAGCGCAGATCCAGAGAAACCCTACTGTTTTCAGTGCACGTCTGTGTATTGCAGCTTTATGCACCGATGGAGCTGGGCTTGTTTTCCATACCCAAGCCAGGGATGGTGATGGTTATGAGGCACTGGCCTGTATTTCTGAAATGGTTTATTCATTGGAGAGACAGCCACGCAAGCAGGAAGAGCTGAGCGATGCTGACTTTGCACATGTTCCACTGCCAGCATCTCCACATATGTACTGCCTTGGGGAACAGTACCAGAATCCGTGGAATAGAGGCCATCACAGATGCAGCCTCTTCCTCTCCCTCCCCCCTTCACATTCCTACTTCAGCTTTTCAAACAGCAGCCGTGGGGATGCACCGCAGCAATTAGCAATGTCAATGGGACATGTGCCAGCCAGCTTCGAAGGGCCTCCAGGGAGGTTACATGTTTTCAGTGGTTTTAGAAGTCTGGGTGCACCAAGCAGCCTTTTGCCACCCACAGACAACTCAGAATCAGGTCAATATAAGCAGGCTGGGAGGACCTCTGGACTGACCCCATCATTCTGCTGGAGGTCATGGGGAGACACCAGATGTGCAACTAGGCATGGCAATCTCAATGGCACAAAATCTGGGCATGCTTTAGATATGCATTCCTCATGCAGAGATCTCTTACTAGCATTGATATCTGATGGGGATACTGCTCATTGCAATAGGCTTGTGTACAACAGCTAATGTCCTAATTGGTCACACTACTCACGTGGCTAAGTTAGGGGTCATTTCATGCACTGCGGAAGCAGGCAGCGCATTGTGCTTGAGTCTTGTGCGCAGGTACAGGCCACAGAAAGCAAATAGAAACACACAGAATCCATCACATGGATTTGGTTACATCCCAGATGGACTCTTTGGACCCTTTAGTATCGACTCTTGTCTGATACTAAATGGTCGAAACACTGTCCCCCAGACACACAAAATTAAAGGGTTATTCTCTTGCCTTCTGCTGCTGTGAGATCTCCCTCCCAGCTCTGACTCAGCACTTGACTCAGAAAACTGTCTCCGCCTATCATGTCAAACCACTTCACTTCCTCCCAAGAGACTTCCCAAAGTGATCATTTGGTGCAGGGAAGAAACATGCTGTCGAATCAGCTGCACATGCATGAGAGACAGACAGACAGACAGACACACATTACAGAGATAGTGCTGTGGCTTCATCATCAAGCAGTTCAGTTCTATTCTCATTTTCTCTCTTCTCATCACGTTTGAAGTAATAAATACCTGTACATCAGGCATCAGTGTGTTTCTAAGAGTCTGATACTATATTAGGTACACAAGGCACTTATCATTGTGGTATCTAACCAAGATCTGAATATCCCTGCGCACAGTCACAGTCCTGTATAACTAAAATCTCAGATACTATTGCTAGACACAGTGGACAAATCATTGGCACTGAATATATTTTGATTATAGATGGTCCAGACACAAAAATCTGGATCCAAACTCCCACAAACATTGCTGGTTGGCTCATTCCTGCTTTCCGTTCCTGTAATGCAGTAAGTTACTTCTTGGACTTGCTGCTCCAGGTGGTCACTGAGCAGCCACAAATTAACAATTCTTTCAGATGAATGGACTGGACAAATATTTCGCATTGTTTTCACATGAAGCTTTTCCAGCTCATTAGCGTAACAACAGCTCTTTACACGAGTGGAGAGCCCACTTCAGCAAACACTGTTCAAAAGGCATTTGCTCTGCACCAGACCCAGATGGATGGGATGATACAACAGCCTCAAAGGGCCGGCTTTTCAAAAACAGCGTCCCATGGCACATACTGTGCATCACACCCCTATAACTTTGCACACTTATTTGTGTCTCTGTGGTCTCGGCACAGAATGGAACCCGTTTGCACTAAGTGCCTCGGTTCTACCACTGATTTCAACGGGTGCAAGATCATGACCCAGTTGGGAAGCGTGGTGCTTAACTACCCTGTTTCAATGCATCCATTAATTATTAACGCATTAGCTATTTCCATGTAAGCACTTCAGGAAACACAAAGTGGTCAAATCATTTGACTTCACTTAGTATTTGTTAATCTGATATTTCCATCCACCTGTGATCATAACTTGTTATTCGCAACCAGGAAATGGCCTTGGTGCAAAGTTCAAAACCAATTAAACCTCTAGGGTTTGATCCAATGGGGCTTTGTAACAAATCATTGATTCATGACCGTTCTCCTCAAGCTGTAATTTAAAATATTTCAAAGATTAGGGGCATTGCCTGGGAGTTTGGGCAGGACAGTTACGTTTTCTGTAAAATAAACATTTTTAAGCCATTTCGCCAAAAACGAAGTCAATCAAATTCTAAAACACACACCCTTACAAAATGGGGCAACCGATATCTTAATGGGACTTGATTTTCAGAGAGCGCTGAGCATCTGCCCACTCAGAATCAGACAAAGGTATCTCAAGTTGAGCACCCAAAAGTGAAGACCAAGTCACTTTTGAAAATCTTGGCCGGAAATACTCTCTCCCTTTTTCTTAACTATGATGACATCAGCAGCATAACTGTAATAGTGAAGCAGGTAGGGTGATCGTGTGATCACTTTGGGGTCTGAATTCTCCTCTTTTAAGTCTGACAATAAGGCGCTGTTCTGAGTCATATGCAAAACTCTCCTTGGGCCAGATTCATCCGTGGTGTAATGCCAAATTGACTTGAGGAGTCAGACCAGGGATTAGTTTGCCCCATTGACCTTAATGAGAAATTTGCATGAGTAAATTCTGCAGGATTAGATCTTTAATACTATTCTATTTTATTTCTTTTTAAACTGAACTAGATGTGAAATGTAACAGATGCATGTACTGTATTTTGTACAGTCCCTGAACCCATCAAAAGTGTACATTAGCAACAATTAGCCTGTTTGCAAGCAGGCTGGAGCAAAGCCATACAAATGTGAAAGTCCATTTCTAGTGGCCATTGATGGAGTTGCAATCCATAGTAATTTACAAGGATCTTAAGGCAGTGGTGCCCAAAAGTCATGCCCTCCCCCCCCCACCATGGCCCCCTCCATTCCAGTCTGTCCATGCCCCCCTCCATTCCTGCACAATTGGCTCAGCAGAGGAGCTTGGGCTGACAGCAGAGCTGGGGGCAGAACTAGGGATGTGGGGAGGAGCTGGGGCTAGAGTGGAGCTGGCCTGGGGGGCAGAGCGGATCTGGGGCTGGGGGTGAAGCGGAGGCTGTAGCTGGGGGAGCGGAGCTGGGCTGGGAACTGCTCCCTTCTTGCTCCTGTCGGGGCTGGCGCAGGCCCTGCTGCATACATCTCGTCTTCCCTCCCCAACGTTCCTCTGTGCCCCAATCTGTTAGGCCTTAAGGCCCCATTGCAAAATAAGACACATGAATTATTTGTAAACTTCCATGAAATTCCACTTAAAATTGTGTAGTCAAAAAGCTTAGGTACAAAATTAGACATTAAACTGTTTAAGTTGGTGAGAAATATAGATCAAGATTTTTCATATCTATTTTGGTTTTTTAAATTTGACTTTTTTTTTTTACCTACCTAATAACTAAATATTGTGCTCTCGTGCTGCTCCCCCTGCTCGCTCTGCAACACTTAACTAGCATGCAACATTCCAGTGACGTTCTGGGCCATCGGCCTGCAAGACACAACCCGTCACAGCCACTGAGTACAGACCTTGCCACATACATCCAAGCAGTAGCCGAAACCTACGCTGTACAGTGCCATTGTTAAAGCCTATCCCCCAGTCTGATTCCTGGAGTAAACACACAGGTTTTCTCCTCTTCATTTTCTTTACTGGTTCAGTGCTACCATCTCATGCAAGAGTTGTTTTTGTCTTAAAGCTCCAGCTTCTAGAGTCACGTGAATATGTAAGAAACTCAGCTTTCATTTGAAGAAACATTTCTAGCCTTCCTGGTGCTGGTGAAAAGCTTGACAATATGAACTAAGTGCTCGCTACAGGTTCAGAAACCAGAGATGCAAATAAAATGATCCTGAACGATCTTATTTTAAAATCTCTCATGATTTTGAAGCTAATCTCGTGATTTTTTGGGCAGGACTCCTGATTTTTAAATGCTCATGTCACACAATGCTGCTCTTTTACCTTGCACTGACCAGGCATAGAAAAACCCTCCTGTTCCCCATGAGCAAGTTATCAGTTAGGCTCTTTGGACAAACCACACAGGGAAATACAGCTACCTGCAGGCCTGACAAGGAGGGAAAAAGAGAACAACTGTACCGGGGCCCTGAGTTCAGGGCAACCCCCCAAAACATCTTAAGTGGGGTGAAATGGGAGGGGGTGGGGCCCAGAAAACATGATGTACCGGGGCCCAAATTTCTCTCAATGCTCTCTGCTGTGGCTCTTTAGCCATTGGGGTGGGGGAAAGCTGTAGAGGCACAGTGCCAGCAGGAATGCTGGGAGATACCGTGCCTGACTCGGGGTATATGGCTGCCGTGCCACACTCACCAAAAGTGCATGGTGCTCTTGCTCCTGCAGGAGGATGGCCTGGCCTGCTCCCTTTGGGAGGTGAGTGCCATTGCAGTGTGGGTACTAACTGCATAGAGCCCTTGTGCTCCCAAAATGCAAGCCCTCAGACAGGGGCGGCTCTATGTTTTTTGCCGCCCCAAGCATGGCAGTCAGATGGCCTTCCGCGGCATGCCTGCAGGTGGTCCGCGGTCACGTGGATTTGGCGGCATTTCTGTGGGTGATCTGCCGGTCCCGCAGCTTCGGCGTACCCGTTGCCGAATTGCCGCTGAAACCGCGAGACCAGTGGACCTCCCGCAGGCATGCCGCCGAAGGCCACCTGACTGCTGCCCTCACAGCGACCGGCAGGGCATCCCCCGCGGCTTGCCGCCCCAGGCACACGCTTGCTGTGCTGGTGCCTGGATCTGCCCCTTCCCTCAGACTCCCATGCAGAGCTGTGAGGGGAAGGATCTTTGAACTGTCTCCCCTGTACCCCTTACACACCTACCTAGGGTTGGGTATAGTTGAGCACAAGCCTCTAAGGACTCTGTCTTCACTGCTAAAAAAGCTGCATCTTTTACTTCAGGGTCACTACTGTGTCCGAGCTACTCCTGGTAAAAACAGTTTTTTAGAAGTGAAGCCAGGCCCTAGACTGTCCCTGGCCAGAGTTCCTCTCACTCTCTGCTTGTTCGCACACACGCTGCTCTCTCCTGGCTTCTCACAGGCAGGCAGTGCTTTTTTCAGTCTGGGCTTGATCTTCTCAAGGGCTTCCAAATGAGAATGGACCCAGCATGAATGTAAGCCCTGGCCCCCAAAACTATCTGCAGTCGTGTACACCTCGACCAATGCAGCACCAAGGGCCAATCAGAGGAGGGCCTGGAGCGCCATTTGGCCTGGGCCTCAAGCTTGAAGGGGGCCTAAAATTTAGACACATGTTAATTTTTTTGGCATTTGATAAGTTTCGCAACTTGTTTTTATGCACATCTCTATCAGACCAAAATGTGACACACGCTCTCAGCTTAGAGCTGCAAATAAGAGATGTGATTTGGTAAAAGACATAATTTTTTTGTTAACTGATATAGATTTTGTCATATTAAAGAGTTTAAAATGTTCATAAATATTAATAAAAATATATCGGTTCTGATGGCACAAGATTAGACCATGATGAACGTGTCCTCTCAGATCAGCTGATTATATAAACAAACCACTAATGGCTGGTGCTGGATCAAGTGCATGTTGAAAGGTAGAGAATTGTTAAATTTTAGTGTCTTTATAGTTTTATGTCTAGTTGACTAAGGAATTATTTGTGTGTGAGAATTCCCCATTATTACCCTCATATGGTAGCTAAAAGAGGTGACTGGTTGGTTGGCCGAGCCCTAGCTTGGTAGCTCGGCCATCATCATAGGTGTTCTTCTCAAAAGATCTCAGTGACGAGTTCATCTTCATCTTCCACAAACTTTAAATTGGATTGCAAGCCAAAGGAATTGCTTCAAGAAATACTCCAACTTGGACTCGCTGGGGTGTTTCCTAATATCACAATTGCATTTCATATTTTTGTCAGTTTGCCTGCATCAGTGGTTTCAGGTGAACGCACCTTCAACGTGTTGAAGCAGGTAAAGAACTATCACCATTCAATTATGGGATAAGAGCGTTTGAATGGGCTTGCCATGCTGAATATCAACTGTGACATTGCACAAAAGCTGGATTTTTCCTCAATAACTAGTACATTTGCACAGAAAAAGGCTAGAAAAGCATTTGTTAAATAAAAAATGTTCAAATTATGTCTCACTTTTTTTGGTGCCTTATTTTGTTTTCGTGTGTCGGGTCAGGTTTTATTTTTATTATGGCTAGGGGCCTCAAAAGCTGGAAGTGGCCCGGACCTCTCTGGACCTCTGAGAGGGCTTGGCAACACCCCAACACCAGAATTGCACAGTACCTTAGGGGTTGCATTTGGAGCCGATCCCTCCTACATAGCAACTTACTATGGCTGCCTAATGTGTGTTCACTTCCACCCTTTCTGCGTTAGTGGGAATAGAGGATCTTGTGGCCTTCTGAATAGTGCTGCTGTGTAGTGTCAAACATGTAAACATGCTTTAATGCCATGGGCCCTGCATGTATTTATTCACTGTTTAAAGTTCAGGCCTGTATCTGCCAATGTTCACATGCTCCCTTTGGAGGAGAATAATTCCTGCTTTTCCTTAACATTCACCTGACTGCAGAAAAGCTCATGGTCTACACAAGTGGTCCCCAACCTTTCTGTTGCAATAGCATATTCATGTTCCCAGAAGAGTGTGGCGGGCGCCGGACAACCAGCCGCCGAAATGCCACTGAGAAGCGGCATCATCGAGGAGTGTCGCCACCGAAATGCCACCGAGAAGCAGTGGCATTTTGGCGGCAACGCTTCTTGGCGTTGCCGCTTCTTGGCGGCATTTCAGTGGCTGGTTGTCCCACGACCGCGCTCCTCGGCGGCGGGTTGCCTGGCAGAAGCGCTCCCTTGTCAGTAGGCGGGCGCACATAAATGCCCTGGCGGGCACCATGGCACCCACGGGCACCGCGTTGGGGACCACTGGTCTACACTGTCAGCAAACAGGCACGTTGGAAATGGTCGCTAAATAACATGTAGCATGCCCCACTGCAACCTTGCCTGGCTAGATCAGAGAAAAGCGTCCACGATACAGCACAAAAGCAGGCAACGCACCTGTGGTTTGGAGCTTCTTTACAAAACCAACATGCAAGCCCACGCTAAAATAAGAGGGAGCTTAGGCCAAGATCTTGAGCTAAGGAAAGGATTTGCGGTTTCAGGTGGAAGCTACTGGAATCTCACTAGCGTGGCCTGGCACAGACTGGAAGGTCTGGCTTTGAGTGTCAGGGTTTAGCCCTGAAATGCAAACTCTGGTAAAATAGAAACAAACAAAAAACATGCATGCATGCGCCTCCCCTGCAAAACCACCTGCCAAGTCTCAGCTCTGGTGATGCGCCCTGTCAAAGGTCCATCAAACAAGACCTTGGTGCAATAAGCCCTTCACATTTCAAACTAAAGGAGAGTTTGAGCTGCAGGATTTGGATCCAGCTACTGAACAGCCAAAAGCTCAGATACCTTGGACATGAAGCGCTGAATCAAACCCTGAGATCAGACCAGAGGCTGTTTGCAAAAAGCGGATCCACATTTGGATTTGGAGTCCCCCTGAAGCTTGGGGCTCTCAGATCAGAAATTCTGGTTCCGTTTCAAGACTATTTGTAACTAACTCCTCTCAGTACACAGGTTTGCCAGGAACTCAGGCTGCCAGCAGAACCCTACATCCTTTTTGCAAACTGAAGCAAAACAAAGGTAGGTTAATGATGGTGTTTGTGGGCATGCTGGCTCCCGTTCATGACAGACTCCATGATATTCAGGCAGGCTCATCTCTGACGCACTTCCATTTTCACAGCCTCTGCCCAAATAACTGAGTGCAGTGAGGCTGAAGTTAGATGGCGTTGCTGGGTACAGGACCAGAACGTGCATATTCTGCTGTGTAACCAGTTTAACTACTACAGGACTTCAGGGTCTGGGCTCTGCAGATGAAGTCAGGAGGGCGTACACAACTTGCTCAATGCACAGCTACATTGTTTAGCAAATTTGTCATTTGTTCTGGGTTAAAGAAAAATCCCTGTTAGTTAAAAAGCACACACAAACCACCACCGATGCAGCTCATGAGTCATGCTCAGACAGCAACATGTTAAAGAAGCAAAACCCATTTCACTTCAAGCTTCCTTCGCTTCTGTTTAGTCACATGATCCAGGAGACAAGACCCATGCATTTCCCTGTGTGGAGATATCTAACCAGCACGGATTTCAGGAGCTGAGCAGAGACTGCGGGGGGGTTAACGACAGTTAGATGCACATCACTGTAATATCTGGAGCATGTGCAAAGTGAGTATTTGACCGTTTGGAAATCTTCTCCTTACTAAACTGGCTCCTGCTTTAAATGCATTTAGCTCCCTTTGCCTTGACAACAGGGAATATTTGGTTTCTACCAATGCAGCATTCCACTTCCTTTGTGAAATAGGATGCACATAACCTCATTAAGCAAGAGGAGTCGAGCAGGGTTTCATTTGCACAGAATCACTGAATTCTTTGCTTTTACATTTGCTCTGGTATACTTCATTTATATGTTTTTAAAAAAAAGCAGCATTCTACAGCAGATCTGAACAGGAAGCTTTATAAATGCTCTCTCTATAAACCTCTGTTCCTGCACCGACACAGAGAGAACGTTCAGTACGACAAGCTGAAATTCATCCCTAGTTCTGGGACCAATCAAAAGCTCGAATAACCTGAAAACAGATCAATATGAACTGCTGACTCCGTTTTAAATATAAACATTTCTTGTGCTACTGCCATCCTATTGGCAAGTCAAGATTTAATTCCTGGACCACAAATCTCATTGGAAATATTTTCGTAAAGGTAGACATGGGCTCTCTGTTTTACAAAGGGAAAGTCTCCCAAGCAGAGAGTAGTTCACAACGGCTGGTCTGAGTAAAGAATCCATTACACAGACTTGTTGGTCCTAGGATTCTCTCTATTGAATTGTGTTTGGTAGCCTCTTGTGTTTTCTATCACAATACAGTTATTTGCCATGAAATACAGAGCCATCCTTGTGCAAAAGATGTGCTTTTTCTGACCTTCCAAGGGGTTATTTTTGACTTCTTATATGCCCAAGATCTCTTACACAGGTCACACACTGAATTAACTGACCTTTAAAAAACCTTTGCCTGAGGGGTCTGAAACACTGCAGATGATTCATTAGTCTCCCTTTTAAAATATGTCCTTCTCACATTCAAATCCTGCAGACACCAAAGCCGTGTGCATGAATATTTTATAGGTTGAATATTATGGATAAATGTCAACAGGCAAACAGCAGATTGCCTATGCGGATACATTTACTGCAGTACAGCTAAGCAGCAGCAACAAAGATAAGGAACCAAGGGCCCACCAGGTGGTAAGCGCTGCCTCAGATGTATGGAGCTCCCTCAACTTTCAATACTCTGCACCTCACAGGATCAAGTCCACTACAACACTTAGCCATAAAGATTTTAAAGGAAAATAGATTTGTGCATTTGATGTACTTCCCTTGTCATAATCATACACAACTAATTAGAAACAATGCAAGAATTGGTGGACCAATGTCAACCAAATATATGGACCCAGGCCCAGAATTAAACAACTGAAAATAACAAATACACCTTACATGCGCCTGAATATGTAAACGGGCTTTACATTGCATTCTGATGGCCACAGGCCTGGGCTCTATTTACTTAATGGGTGAAGCAAATTCTGGAGTCAATACACTCTCCCTAAACTGAAAACGCTCTACCTCCGTTTGCAGGGACTAAGTGTAAAGAGATCAGTTGATCGAGCTGCCACATTTGTAGGTGGGAAGGAAGGTGATTAGTCAGAGATGACTAGATGACCAGGAGCCAAGGCAAGGAACTTTACAGATCAAAGTCAAAATCCTGACAGTTTATTTTACATCTGATTCACTTTGAGGATCCGCAACAATACATCACTAAATTGTGTCTGTAACTCTCCTTCTTTCTGACATAAAAACATTAAATATTAAAAATATTTAATAGAACATACAATGAATCAAATGCACCAGCATACACAAAGGGGCCCAAAAAGATGGAAAACAATGACCAAATCAGGGTAAAGATGGTCAGAAAGAGAAATACTGCACCAATTAGCAAAGAACATTCCTAGCACACATGCACAAGGTGAAAACATTCCAAAGACACAGAGCTTCCAGAAGGCCAGACCATATTCCACAGCATGTAGCAGAATACCAGGGTGTTGCCAATTTCCTCCTCCCCCCCCCCTTTTTTTTTTTTTTTTTTACAATCACACATATCTATTTTAAAATACATTTGCATTCTTGGCATTGCCACACCTTGGTTGTTAGTGCAAGCACCAGCCAGCTGCTCAGTACATATGGATGTGGTGGACTGTATGTAAAGCGAAGAGAAAAAGAACAAATGTAAAGAAAACAAGTTGTATAGATCCTGATCCTGCCTGGGAGCGAGTGCCCACATTTCCAGCCAAGACAATGGGAGTTGAGGGCGCTCAGTTCCTCTTAGGAGGTACATCCCAGGATCAGGTCCCAAAATAAAGAAATCTGAAATCCTGTTGATGGTAAGATTTCTCCTTAAGAGTCTGAAGTCAGATATGCTATTTCCCTTGGGTAACAGTCACACATGTTATTAAGCAAAATTTATCAGGGCTTGCAAAGCAACATGGCTACATTGAACTTGTTCAGTGTGATCTGGATAAAGGCACAGGTGACTGGGATTCAATGACCTCTGAGTTCTAGTACTAGATGTACCACTGACATTGTATATCCCTGGGGAAGCAGCAACTGTTATGTACCTCAGTTTCCCCACCAAAAAACTGAGAACAACAATCATACTTAATTACCTAGAAGGAGGGGGGGGGGAGTTAGTTAATATTGTGAAATGTCTTGAAGAATGTATGGCATTATATAAGTGTAACCTTGGGTAAGACATTTTGCCTCACTGTGCATCTGTTTCCCTCTCACCCGTTGTCTTATTGAGATTTTAAGCTCTTTGAGGTAGTGTTTCTTTTACTACATATTGGTACAGTGCCTAGCACTGTGCCACCTTGATCACAGTTGGGGCTTCTAGGCACTACCGTAAATAAAAAATGGTAAGTGCTAAGTATCAGTATCCTAGTACGTGTGATGCAAGCTCAGGCTAGCTAGTACCTGTCACCTGCTTACAGTTTGTTACTGATTTCAGCTGTGCTGCGTGATGAGCCTGAACCGACAGACGGTGTCATATAGAAAACAATCAGACATGCCTCACCCCAAGCTCCCTGCTCTGGCCAGTGGTGTTTTCCTCATTTGAAGACTTCCACCAGGTTAAATGATGGGATTGTACACACTATCCAGAGCCATACAGACAGATCTGTGCCTCATCCCAATGAAAAGTATGGGAGAGGGGCTGTAAAAAAAGCCCCTTTGTTGAGATGGATCAAAACTACCACCCCTAGACCTGAGCTGCCCCAAACGCTGGGCAAAGCTGGCAGGGGATCCACATCTGAACTCTGTGGCTAACCTCTAGATTTACAATGGACAGAACCAGATCTCTAACTCCAAACCCCTGCCTCTCCCAGCCCATTGGGAGAGTTCAGACCCCATGGCCTGTCCACCTCAAGCCCATACTGATAGTTCATATCATACAACAGCTGATTAACTTAAAGCCAGTGTGTCTCTCTGTAGAATAACACAAAACCTCACCTCTAATTATTTACATAAAGCAACACTAGGTAGACACAGCAGAAAGTGAAGGGGGCTTGACCAGTAAGCAGAAGGCTTTCTTACTATCTTCTTGTCTGGCTAGTTCTCGCTCAAAGGCAGCAGAGCTGTTGAAGGGACAGGGAAACCCTCCCATTGAAGATGGCTCCATTTCAACTCTAGGCACCTTTTTTTGCCAAGAATATATGTGCTATGATTGATATTTAGCTACCTTTTTTTAATTAGTTCTTTAGAGCAGAGACTGCCTGTGTTCACACAGAGCCTAGCTCAATGGGGTTCTCATCCATGTTTAGAATCCCTATACACTAACAGTCCAAATAAATAATAAGTGACCTTTGCATACTATTTCCCCAGAGCAGAGCCTTTAACTATGCCTTAAAAAGGTTCTGTTACCTGATGAAGAACCAGTGAGCCTGCTTCTCCCAGCTTGATGTTGAAGAGCCTGGCTCTGTGAAACAATCAGCCACTCCCTGACCATTACTGTTATTAGGGCTGAGCCACCCCAGCTGCAGCGCTTTTAAAGCACCTCAGGTGTGGCACAGAGCTCTGGAAATGAGGCCAGAATGACACCGGTACTACCATGATTTAGGGTCTATAACTATATCTATGATAAAGAGAACACTTGGATCAGATATGAATAAAAGCTATGGAGAAGTTACTTATTAGCTCTGACTAGCTTGTCTCCCATTTATTTTTGTATGTGACTTGGCCATCTGTCTGGTGTCATGAAAAAGAGGTTATAAGTCAAACAATGATCTTCACTAACTTTTAAATGCTGATTTCTAGGTGATTGTTCCCACTGGCACTCATATTCTGCACAACAGGAAACAAATATTAGTGCCATTGCATGCACTGTGCCCAAAAAGACCTGCTTCATTAGGCTCGCATTAAAAGTCAGGTGGCAAACTCCCCTAGTCCTCTTTGAAATCCTAGCCTAAATGAGTTGGCCAAAATCACTCAGCAGATCAGAAAGTGCCCTGTCATTACACAAGGCTGCCGCCCCATCTCTTATCTGTCTGTATGCACCACACTTATCCTGTGGTATCTGTGCAGAAACAAAGAATATCGAGAACAGCATGAAAAAAGTGATATTTTGGATATAGTTCACTACTCAGGACTCAGCAGAGTCCTACATAATGGTTAATGCCTGCGTGGATAATTTTATTCTCCTCGTAAAGTGAGGCAAGTCCAGGGCTTTTGCTGAGCTCTACTTACGCAGTGGTACATTAAACCTAAAATAATTAAATTTGTGATTTAGGAAGCCATGGTTAGCAATATAGTTTTCTTTAACTATTTAGCATCATAATAATATGACAACACCTCGCTTAAATAGAGCTTTTCCGCCATATAGCTCATGGCCCTTTCTAACTGAGGTATGCATCATCATCATCATCATTTTACAGAGGGGGAAACTGAGGCTCAGTGAAGTGACTTGCTTAAGTTTATTCAGCAGGCCAGTGGCCAAGCCAGGAATAGAATCTAGATCTCCTGAGTCCCACTCCAGTGCTCTATCCACTAGGCCTCACTGCACAAATCCTCCATCACTGTATAATTTGGAAGCACATAGAACTCTTTTGGCGGGGAAAAAGTCAACGTACTTAGAAGTTTTGAGTATTGAAGTGTGTAAATTAGGAAACAAAAATAATTGGTAACCAGCTGGAGAGTCTGTCAGGCCATCTCAATAAAAACCTATGGTGATATAATGAAAAGTTCCCCCAGAAGGTGTAGGATTTTCAGATTTTGTCAGTTATCACCACTTAACATACATTTCAGTTACATTTCCCTGATGTTTATTTTTGTACTTTAGTAAGATTTCAAAATGTGTGGAAATTTCCAGAAATGAGAATTGCATCAGCTAAGCCCACCTGATGACAGTGCAACCCCCCTGCCAAAACAAAACAAAACTAAAACAGTGTTAAGATTTCAGCCAGCACCTCATTCTAATAAGTAGCAAGAACTCTAGGTCTGTGTAATTCCACTTGGCTCTGCCACGAGGATACTTTAATGGATGGGAGCAGTTAAAGAGCGAGACAAAATTGTGAAGATTATTTATTATGGCAAATCAGTTGGGTGCATAGAAATCTTTTAGTGCAAGCTAAGAGGGGATCCATTTTTGAGCCTTTGGTTCTCTTTAGGTTAGTACAAACCTTTGAAGGGGGAATATTGCAGATGACTGAAGAGCACATGTATAAACATGATTATTTTATGCACTGTACAATGTTTTTCACCCTGCTACACATGTAACAATCACTAAAGTTCTCGCTCAGCCAGACTTTGTTATTTCTGGTTTTAGGAACACAGAACTGGAAGGGACCTTTTGGGACATCAAGCCCACTCCCTGCCATCACATAATCAACTGAATGACAATAAAAGACATCTCAATCCTTTTTATCTGTTTCACTCAGTCCATTTTAGGCTCTGGTCTAATCGACTTAAGGTATGTCTAAAGCACCTAACAATGTGGCATCTAAGTGCCAATCCAGAACCCCTTGATAATAATAATTAGCAATTTTATAGGTTTACATGTTTGAACTATTTTAAAACTGTTAATTAAGTAATCCTCAGACTATCACTAGGAGGAGGTAGTTAAATATTGGGATGCATTCTATATGATTTTATGAAAATATGCTAATGAGTGTGAATATAAGTATGCTTCATGCAAAAGGTCTCTTGTAAGGTATCATTACACAGCTTATAATCTACTGAGTGCAGTTATCCTATTTGTATAAATGTACCACTCTTGTATCTGAAACTAGAAATATGAATTATAACTCTGAGGGCCTATTGTAATTATGCGAAGTGTGGGCCATTAATTTTGGTTTGGAATCTTGATGACTCCCATCAACCAGGACAATTGACTGCAGATGGCTCTGTTTTACAGTACTTGCAAGTCTTCCTGTGTACGTGTGTGCTGGCAAGTGGGGAAGTCTTACAGTGACATGTGATCATGTCACCTGAACTGGAATCCATCTTTAACCTGGTGTCTTTCCATCGAGAAGGAGGGGTGAGGGTGGGAACCCAGAGGGACAAAGGATTCCCGCCTTATGCAAAACATATATAAATGGGTAGAACAGAACAAAGAGGAGCCATCATGAGGAATCCCCTAGCTCCCACCTGAACTGGAACAAGGGCTGTACCAGGGGGAAGACTATGCCCAGACTAGGAAGGCATCCAGTCTGTGAAAGAGACTTATGGAAACATCTTTCAGGGTGAGATTTTATTTGTATTCAGTTTCTTAGACATAGACTTGCGTGTTCTATTTTATTTTACTTGGTAATACACTTTGTTCTGTCTGTTACTACTTGAAACCACTTAAATCCTACTTTCTGTATTTAATAAAATCACTTTTTACTTATTAACTCAGAATGTGTTAATACCTGGGGGGGGGAGGGGGAGCAAACAGCTGTGCAGATCTCTCTATCAGTGTTAGAGAGGGCAAACAATTTATGAGTTTACACTGTATAAGCTTTATACAGGGTAAAACGGATTTATTTGGGTTTAGACCCCATTGGGAGCTGGGCATCTGAATGTTAAAGACAAGAACACTTCTGTAAGCTGCTTTCAGTTAAGTCTGCAGATTTGGGGCAAGTAATTCAGACCCTGGGTCTGTGTTGGAGAAGATGGACGTGTCTGGCTCAGCAAGACAGGGTGCTGGGGTCCCCAGCTGGCAGGGAAAGCCAGGGCAGAAGCAGTCTTGGCACATCACTGGGCAGTTTTCAAGGGGGTTCCTGTGATCCAACCCGTCACAAATATTATCTTCATTTTACAGATGGAGAAACTGAGGCAGAAAGATGAAGGGACTCATCCCAGGGTGCAGAACAAATTAATGGGTAAACCAGAATTTAGATTAAGAGATTCCTAGACCAGAAGGGACCATTGTGATCATCTCATCTGGACCTCCTGTATCACACAGGCCATGGAACTTCTTCAAAATAATTCCTAGAACAGATCTTTTAGAAAAACATCCCATTTGAACTCAGAACATCCTGATGCTCAGGCCCCTGATCGTTTCTTCAGAACACACTGCCTGCTTCTGCAGACAAAACCCAATGGAGTTCATTGGGAGTGCAGCCTGAGCAAGAACTTCAGAATTGAACCCCAAAAATGACCCCGTGCACTTCGTAGCTTCATGTCTTTTCTCATCTTTGGGGGGTGTGGGGGTGTGTGTGTGTCAGTATCAGCTTTCAGTTGGTTTTCCTGCAAGAAAAAGGACACATGCAACTGACAAGAGACTCCAAGATTGAATAATACCTTAAACCCTACAGTCAAGTATCAAAATGGAGACAAAATCACTTAATGCTGTATAACTGTTTTACCCAGAATATTGGAAACATCTGATGTGATGGATAGTCTAAAGCCATGTTCTTACACATGGTAGTGAGCCTTAGTTTACAGTTAAAGCTACCTCATATCACTCACTGAAAAAAAAAAAATCCAGACTGAAGAGAATGTGGTATAGGTAATTTCTGTTACTTAATCAGGGCGTAATTCAATGTCCATTGAAATAAATGGAAAGACTCCCAGAGTTTTCAGTGGGCACTGGATGTGCTCCTAGCCCAGGTGTGGGCAAACTACAGCCTGTGGGCCACATCTGACCCTTCAGACATTTTAATCTGGCCCTCGAGCTCCCGCCAGCCAGGGAGCAGGGCCGGGGCTCCGCGCGGCTCCCAGAAGCAGTGGCATGTTCCCCCTCTGGCTCCTATGCGTAGGGGGCAGCCAGGGGGCTCCACACACTGTCCCCGCCCCAAGCGCCGCCCCCACAGCTCCCATTGGCTGGGACCCATGACCAATGGGAGCTTCAGGGGCAGCATGCCAAGCCTCCTGGCTGTGCCTCTACATAGGAGCTGGAGGGGGGACGTGCCGCTGCTTCCGGGAGCTACTTGAGGTAAGCACCACTGGGAGCTTGCACCCCTGATGCCCTCCCACCCTCCAAACCCCTTGGTCCCAGCCTGGAGCCCTCTCCTGTACCCCCAACCCCTCATCCCCAGCCCCACTCCAGAGCCCATACCCTGAGCTGGAACCCTCCCCCCTGCTCCACAACCCCCTGCGCCAGCTCGGAGTCCCCTCCCGCATCCTGAACTCATTTCTGGCCCCACGCGAGAGCCTGCACCCTCAGCCAGAGCCCTCACCCCCTCCCACAGCCCAACCCCCCCAATTTTGTGAGCATTCATGGCCTGCCATACAATTTCCATACCAAGGTGTGGCCCTCAGGCCAAAAAGTTTGCCCACTCCTGATCTAGCCTAACAATTTCAGCTGTCCCATTTTTATTTTAACTCAAAGGGGTGATTTTTGAAGCCTCTGAAAATGGAGAGAGAAGGCCGGTCATGTTATAGAGAGGACAAGCTTTCCCACAGAGATTTGAAGGATTTCAAAACACTTTAGTAACTTTATATTTACACACACACACCTCACCCATTGCCACTGCAATGGAGGGCTGCAGCTAGGCAGGTAAGGTATGAGGGCCAGGAGGGGAAATGCGGGCTTACATCCAAATAAGCCAAGTCAGCCATTTAAAAGGATGACTAAAAAAAGGATTTGATCTCCTGTCCTTGGAAGGGAGAATGGGAGAGAGACCATCCAAGTGCAGGAACAGTGCCCTTCATCAGATCATTCCATACTGCTTGCATTGGTATGGGCCTCCTTTGTTTGAATCTCTCTGAGGCAGAAAATCAATGTCAATCATGCCTGAAGATTTCTCTCCTCTTGAGTGTGCCTGGTGGTGCTCTCAGCTCCACAATACACACACACACACAAAATGTTGACATTTTCCACCCTATTTTCCACCAAATAAAGTAGGGGAATTAAATGCAAACATCATAAAACCAGACAGGTTTCAACATGTCATGGTGTTCAATCTGCTGTATCGCCACCTTGGGCTTGTCTAGACGAGGATAAAAACAATATCTATTTTAAAACATGTTAGCTAACCTACGTTAACTCAACTCTAGTGCAGACAGGGCAAGTTGTTTTTGAACCTGTGTTGGCTGGTTGAGGTGAAGAGAAGGAGTTATAAGCAAGAGAGATGATGTTGGTCTTTGTGGCAAACCCAGATTCCGCACAGGTGCGCAGAGTTGACAATCATGGCAATGGAGGCACCGTGATAAATTGGAAACTATGCCTGTTTTTATGTTGCTTGGCTTACAGGATGAAAAGTGTACAAATAATAACCTTTTCTTTTTTGGGAGCCTAGAGTTCACTTCAGCCCATTAAAGCGTTAAATAACAGCTTGCCCTCTCTGCTCTAGAGTTTTAAATCATCTAGCCAAAGGGGGTTTTAAAAATACCCCTTTTAGCTTAGTGTCGACAGGCCCCTAGTCCTACTGCCAAAAACTTCAACAGTGTATATGGGAAAAAATATTCTTTCCTGACCAACTCTCCTCCAGATGATCATTTTGTACCCTGAAGCATGAGGTTTAATTACCTGTATAATGTTAGAGACCCTGGTGTCTGGCATCCAACTCCATTTTGATATGTGAAAAAATGCTAAGTCAGCAATGAGCTACTCAGATGCATATAAAGTTCCTGAAAGGGAGGATTCCAGGGAGGCATAACTAAACTTCCTGACCCCTCCTTTCAAAGTCTTTTGCTCAGGATGCTCTGTGAACCGGGAATAATGTAAAATGACAGCACTGTAATAAGTCACTTTGTTTTTTCTACATTCATTCCACAGCAAATTTACTCCTCCCTTCACCAGCGGTTCCCCTTCCACATCTGCCACAGTTATTGCAATTCCTTTCCTTCCCTGAGCCACACATCCCAAGCACCTGCCAATCCTGATGCATCAGCAACGAACAAAGCATGTCAAGTGTTACAGCTTGCAGGTTTTAGTATCTAATCTGACAGATGTATTTACAGAGAGAATGGACAATATTAATTGCTCTTCTGTCTCTGGATTTCACCACAAGTATGCAGGCAAAACTCTTTCCTCCAATTGTGTATTTCGGCATCCGCAAATGCTTATGATATTTTTCTCACTTGTGATTTTTCTCTGAGGCCCTATTACCATTCACAGCCATACCACTTTGGGCTGCGCGTCTCATCAGGTCTCCAGAGCAGGACTAGGCTATGTCAGCAGCTGCATGAGGATTTTAATGGAACCCCTTATTTGAGGAAATAGTGTTGGTAAGCATAAAAGCCATGATGGGAGGTTCCTCCACTGACAGTACAGAATTTAGGAGAAGAGCATGAGTTTTGCATAGAACAAGGTAAACTTGAATCTAGAGAGACTGGCAGACTGCCACAGTCAGGAACAGTTGAGAGCTACGCTTAAAGAGACTGCAGATGCTGCACATAGGGGGAGAAATTAAAATAATAGTAGAGCTTCTCTTAATTTGTGAGACTAACTGCAACAACCAAAGAGGCAAACCACGTGAAGTGAAATTATGAAGTGGGATTCAATGGCATCACTATCAAAAGTGGAAAGATGTGGTTAGGAAATGTGTTAGCGACCATGTGAGCATGTTTTTAACACCCAGTTTAGACAGAGACAACATTTAAAAACATTATCTGGTTGGGGGTCCAACCATTGAGCATAACCAGTAAACATACACTTTTAAAGGTGTTAAGTCTGGCTACATTAGGCACTAGCAACACACATTTTAAACAGCACTTAATACATGCTAGCTAACAGGTCTTAAAAATATATTTTTCCTAGTCTAGATAAGGCCATTAGATCCTGACCTCACATAGCTTAATGAAAGGGGGAGGGTCTGGGAAGGTGTGAGAAAGTGGTCTTCTCCAGAATGCTAATTAATCACTGACATTAAATAGCTATCGGCCTGTTGAATGTTTGCTCTGAAGCTCAAGCCCTGCTTTTGCTTTTCATTCCTCATCACGGGAACCCAAGAAACAAGGTGCTGTTGATAATGCAAGAGAAGGACCAGAATCCAGCTCCCCTCTGAATACCCAGCTGGAGTACAAAGGAGTGAGCATTTCTGTTAGCCACGGGCCAGGATTTTAGAACGTGGCTGGTGAGTTTGTGTGCCTCACGATTGGGTGCCCTATTTGAGGGTCTTAAAGGGGCCTGAGTCTTGGAATGCAGGTGCTGAGAATGTTCTAGAAATCAGACCCTTCTGAGGTGTTTCCAGTTGGGCACCTGAAACCACTCGTCACTTACAAAACTCTTAAAACCCAAATCCGACAGCTCTGACTCTGAATACGCAGAGGGAGCAGCTCTGCTGAGCAAGGCGATGCCATTTGGGGCACTCTCACTTTTTAGAGCAAAGGCAGCATTTTAAAACGAACACAAACTTGTACTGAAGATAAGCGGTAACTCTGGCAACTTTTGCAATCAACATAGGGGGTAGGGGACTGGACTCGATGACCTCTCGAGGTCCCTTCCAGTCCTAGAATCTATGAATCTATAAACAAAACAAAAAAGACAAATTCCCCTTCCCATCTCAATGACTCAGGTTTCAGGCTTCTGTGATATCCTAGTTTCACTAATGCTTCAATTATAGAGCTTTCCAAGGCCTGCATTTCTATCCTTACATATTCATCTCCAAAAGTCAACCTAAAAATCCTTCCAAGTTTCCTTATTCCTCATAAAGAAACCCCCGCTACCCCCATCATCCCCTTATGCGAGGGACCTTTAACATGGTCAGGAATAATGGTTGTAAATATTCCGTGCCTCAGTTTCCCCAGTTGTAAAATGGGGTTAATACACTCCACTTAGCTCCCAAGTAATCTTTAAAAACCAACACCCCTGCACTGCACGTCCCCGTGGTGGAACAACAAAGTGTGTGCCAAGCATGGCTCTTGTGCTGCTGGCCGCTGCATCGAGCGAAGGCCCCTTTGCACACAGCCCGGTTTCCATGCAAGGCGGTAGAGATCCCGGAGCTGCCTTGGCAAACAGCGCGGGGGTTCAGCTAGCCCCACGCCTCGGCTGGGCTCTGCCCCCTGCTACGCCACGCGACGCCAGCGCTGCTCGCCTACCATACCCCGCGCGCAGTTACACCTGCCCCGCACCCCGAGACGCCCTGGCGGCGGCACCGGCCCAGCCCCCGCGCCAGACGTGCAGCCGGGCACGTCCCACTTGGGCTCTGGTGGGCAGTCAGCTGGCCGCGCTCGCTCCGCCCCGCTGGCCGCACGTCAGCCGCGGAGCCCTATTTATATCCCCCCCGCTCCCCCTAGCAGCGGTACTGCAGTGGTGGCGGGGAGCGGGCCGGAGGATTAGCACCGTACAGTCTTGGCTAGCTAGATCGCCCAGGTAAGCCGCAGGTGGGAGTAAAGCGCTGCAGCTTCCGCTTGGAGCAAGGGCCGTCCTGTGCAGAGGCGCGGGGGGCCGCTAGGACGGGTTTTGTTCGTGGGGGGAGGCTGTTAGTTGCATAATCTGCCGAGTCATTTTTATTTTTTGTTGGGGGGGGGGGAGTTATATACACCACTGGCTCATCGGTTTGTTTTGAGGGAGGGGTAGGAGGGCTCTGTGCTGCGATCCCTGAGTCACGGGGGTGGTGCGGCTTATATAACCCCCGGGGTCACTGATTGTTTTGTGCGGGAGCGTTGGCTGCGTTATAATTCTTCAGTGTTCCCTGGGTCACTGCGATTTGGGTGTGGGGTATAGAGAAGGGCTACATAACCTCTAGTAACTGAATTGCTTTTAGGGCTACATGAGTTACGGGTATATGATCCCTGGCCCACTGTAACTTTGGGGGGTGCAAGGGTTAGTTATACAACCCCTGTGCACTGGGAGGGTTATAGCAGCCCTAGGTAACAATATTTTTGGGGACGTTGTGATGATTTTGGCTGCAGTCTCTGGATCACTCTGATTTCCGAGGTGGATTGGGGCAATGGGCACCGTGGCTACGTGCCCTGTGTTCTGAGTTCTTCCCCAAGCTGCAACATCCGCTTTAATCATCGATTGAGTCATTGCTGTGGAGCTGTTACATGCAATTATCGTTTTACTGTTGCTGACCTTCAAGCTCAGTCAGGATGCTTCCTTGCTGTGTGATTGGGCATGCCCCTGGGGATGATAATGGTGCCCCACACAGATTGCAGGCTCCTGCTTAGCTGATCCCCTTTACGGGCTTGCTCAGGGTCCCTGAGCTGCAAAGACCCGATCCTGTCTGAGGGGAGAATCCTGCGGTTGCTGGTGGCTTGGTGGCTTAGCGTGGAGGGTTGCACAACATTCCGTGAGCCTCGTTGCTCCTCTCCAGATTACTGCACTCAGACACACCCGAGCACTTTCCCTTGGGCAACCCAGCATGATGAATTCTGGGGGGTGAAGGTGGGGCTAGCTTCTGCCTGGAGCTGGTGGGGGGAAGTGAAATCCGTGTCCAGGATGGGAGTTAGCTTGGCTGGCGCTTGCAGTTCTTCCTGGCATAGGAGGCTGCTCGCTGGCAGATTAGGCATGCGAATGAAAGGAGGGTTACTCTTGCACGGGGCAGCAGACCC
Organism: Malaclemys terrapin pileata; assembly: GCF_027887155.1. Classification (NCBI taxonomy): domain Eukaryota; kingdom Metazoa; phylum Chordata; order Testudines; family Emydidae; genus Malaclemys; species Malaclemys terrapin. The sequence continues at coordinate 48,629,369 of NC_071508.1, read as the reverse complement.
TGACCCCTAGTCAGGCAGAGAACTCAGCTGCTCCTTTAACACACTGTGAGGACTAATCCTCCTCTAGTCACCACCCCCTTTTGCTGGAGCAGGACTGAGCGCACACAGGAGCTGAAACAGCACTAGGCTGCTTGAGGTGGTGCTCGGGCTGATCTTACCTAGATGAAACTAGGGAGCCCCCACCTTAATCAAGCAAAGCTCACTGCAAGCAGGAACACTGCAAGGGCTTGCAGGGAGCAGCCTGGGGGTGGGTGGATGGTGGTGTGTACCTATTCCTAAAATGTCAGAGACCTGTCCAACCTCTGAGCCTGTGCTGGGTGAAATTCGAGGACTCCCACCATCCCCATCTCTGCCTCTGCTCATAGAGCCCTTTGCCATGCTCCGCTTCAACAGCCTTGGCTGGCATTCCAGTTACTGCCCCTTGGTGGTGGTGTGGAGCCTAGCCACGGCCATTTGCACTTGGGTCTGGCAAGGCATTAGGCTTGGCAACCCGACAGCCCGTTCTGTGTTGGATTCCAGCTACAATACAACATCCCACTGTGTTAATCTGATGCTCTGTGAGGAAGAAGTACAGCTACGCAGACATGACACAGTGCAGGGGAAAAAACCCAATTAATATTTGTGGCAACATTTGTTTAAACAAACATGCCCAATGTTTCTACCATTGTGAAAAACCAAACCAAACCCCAACCAGTGTGTGTTGGGTCAGTATCTGCTGTCTTAGATAGCTATTTCATTTGATCGGTGAGGAATGGAGCCAGTGCTGTTAGCGAAGTCTGAGTCGTGGGAGTCCTTGGTTAGTTCTCTAGAGGTGGGCATTTTATAAATTACCACTGCTTTATTACATGGCATCACTTTCTTTAATTTTTTTTAAACCTTGTGGTGATAGCTCTGCTTTTAGCTCCTAAATATGCCCTAACTTATAATTAATTTGCCTTGTGCTTAAGGAGACCCTTTGAAAAGCTTGTGGTTGCAAAGCACTTCCAGCAAAATCCATCTTGCAAAGCGCAAGTCCTAAAACACAACCTGGGTACAGAACCACATATTAAATAGATACAGTCAAGTATTGATTTCACCTGACAATGGATCTATGCACTAGCTTTCATGCTGTGCACAGATGCTTGATTCTTCATGACTATCCCTAACTCCTTGGGTGGAATAATATCCCTCAAACGTATATTTTACAGTTGATGAAATACTTCTATTGGCTCTTGATCCAAACATGATGTATCATTTTCTGTCTAAATTTTATCTTATGGAGGACTTGGCCCATGTGGAGATGCTTTGGAGCGGCAGTCCCAATCTTTACTGGTTCATGTACCACCTTTTAAAAAAAATTGTTGTGATGTGAAGGGATGGAACATAGCATGGTGTGGGAGCCCCTGCTTTAAAGGACAAATCTGGCCTATGGAGAAAATGTGGGTCTCTCATGTTACAGTGCTCTGGGAAGCAGAGATGTTCCATGTCAAAGCCCATGACTCTAATCTCCTTGCCCACTGAGCCATACAGCTAGGGGCAAGAAATAGGAAAACTGGCATTATTAACTTGTATTGTACTGCATAGAGGCCCTGAGGGGCCTTTCATGCTAGACTCTGTACCACATGAACTAAAGACAGCCTGGCAGAGATTACGCTTATCATTTATCAAATGCCATAACTGTAACCTACTTTAGACAGAGGAGACAGTGTGACCCTGCTGCTTATGAGATGCAATGTGATAGGAAGATGAAGTGACTCATAGTCCCTGTGTATATGTCCTACTCTAAAACACTTAAGTGATGGAGTCTGCTGTTTAGTTAAACAAAAATCTCATTATCTTTCCCTGTTCCTAGATTTCATTGGGCAAAACCTGTCCCACAGGCTTAACACAGCAAGTCCTGTTTTCCCTCCCCTTCCATATGGGCAGCTATTTTTACTCACTTCCCTGGCTGCACAGAACTTGGCTACGGGGGCAAATGGCAACAGTGGAACTTAGAGCCTGAAGACAAAGGCTGTTGGGCCACAGGGTGCCATTTCTGAGTCTGCTGGCTGGGTGGTTCCTCACTCCCACTGGTAACTGCACCCTGCCTCTGTTAGAAGAGCAGCAGGAGCCTACCACACTGTTGGAGGAACTGGGAGCTAGAGTCAGTCCTTGTATCGACACTAGCAAGATTGGATGGGGTCTGAATTTGTGGGGGAAAAACACTAAGGTGACTCCAGGCTGGAGTTTGAAGACCAGTACTCCCCACTGGGGTGCCTTCCTCCACAAAGACCAGTTATACTGACACCAAGTGGCAGGGGAGAATTTCCAGTGCCTATCTGTACATACTGAGAACCAGGGAAGTGCCTTTCACTTCCCAGGGGTGGTCAGGATTGTCCTTCCTGCCTTTTTCTCCCCTTGGTGGGAAAGAGAAGCAGTTTATTTTGAAGTATATGTAAGTGCCTCTGAAAGGGGCCAGAATCATAGCCCCTAGCTACTGAATCCCTTCATCCACAGGACAAACAGAGCCATAGCAGTGCAAAGTTGCACCTCTCAGTGCTGACCCTGAGGGACATGCTGGAGCCCCAAGCCAAAAAAAAAAAACAAAAAACAAAAAAACCTGTGGCACAGCCGGAGCGTGGGTGCCGGGGGACTGGCGGGGGAGAAAGGGGAGGAAGCGGGCGGGAGAGAGAGAGATGGGGGCGGCCAGGGCTACAGCAGGGGCGCTGCCACGCGGCCCCTCCCGTTGCACCGCCTCCTGCTGCGAGGGCTCCACTCCGGTCGGCAGGGAGGGAAGGAAGAGGACTGCCCTACAGGGCGCTCTGGTTCTCTGCGCTGCCGCCCCCTACAGGATGGCCGGAGCGGAACAAAAAAAAAAAGCGGCCATGCCGCCCTAGGATTGGGCAGAATGCCGCCTCGAACAATCTGCCGCCCCAAGCACCAGCTTGCTCAGCTGGTGCCTGGAGCTGGCCCTGAGAGGAGGGTTCATTGTTCTGGCCCGTTCTGTGTCCTGTCTTTGAGGGATGATAGTGGCTTTGTACGGCTCGTCAGAAGAAGCGGAACGGCTCTCAGATATCCATGAATAAACATGGGGGAGGGGAACACTTTCAAAAGCTTGTAGGTCACTTAAATGCTTTTGAAAAGGTTGCCCTATATGTTACTGCTTATGTCAGTGGAATTTGAAATTGTGTCCTAAGCCTCTTCTAGACTGAGTTCCCACATCCCAGCCAAAGATATCCCCCATAGCCTTAAACTACTAGCAATTTGCCAGATTGGATTAAAAGTAATGGTAAACATTAAGGTTGTTTTCCAATGGGGATGTTTGACACACTTAAATAAAGGAACCAGCCCCCTAAGCTGTGGCTCAAATTAAGTTATATTTTAAAGATTTTCCCAACAAGCAACTGACCATCTTTGTCAATCAAATGACCTACATGAACCATATAGTGCCAGTGAAGAACTGGATATATTACTAATGGCCTATTTAAAACTCTGCTCATGAATATTCATGCTGCCTCACCAGACCTTCTCTCCCTTGTGATGCAACAGGCAGCTGAAATAGTTATGAATGCAGAAGCCGTAGGGAAACTATTCTGCTCGTACAGCCAGAGGTGCAGTATATTCCTCGTGTAAGAATATTCTACCCAGGGGACAAAAATTAACTGGCTCATTAATGAAAATTCCTCAAATGCACCTTAAAACAAACTAACAAGAGAATTTAGGGAGTCTGGTCATCCACTCCCACTTAAATGACTGGGAAGTCTGAAGTGAGCTTGAAGAGGTCTTTCCGTATCTTAAGTTCTAGTATATGAGCAGGAAAGGCCCTAGTAGGTCATTTAGGCTATGGCTACACTACAGCAGCTGCACCGATGCAACTGTGCTGCTGGAGCACTTCTGGTTAAGACGCCCTAAGCTGCTGGGAGAGAGCGCTCCTGTCAGCTTAACTCCTTCCTTCACAAGCAGCTGTAGCTATGGCTGCAGGAGAACCTCTCCCACCGACGTAACGCTGTCCCGACCGGCGCTTAAGTCGGTATACTTGCATCACTCAGGGGTGTGAATGATTCACACCCCTGAGTGCTGTAAGTTACACCAAAGTAATTTCTAGTGAAGATAGCCAGAGTCTAGCTCTAGTATTATGCCTGATCTACACTAGACAATTAGATCAGCATAACTGTTGCTCACAGGTGGGGGAAAATCCAGGAGTGGCATAGTTAAGAACTCTTCTGTCAACCTAGCTACTGCCTCCTGGGGAGGTGGATTACCTACACCCTCCCATCTGCATAGGTAGTGGCTACACAGACCTGCTATTGCCACACAGCTGCAGTGGCACAGATGTAGCATTTTAAGTGAAGACCAGCCCCTTGCTGCTGGTGCAGTAGAATACCCGTTGCCAGACGCTGCTGTACTCTGAAACCCAGAGACGTGACTTTATTTAACTAAAAATTCTTCTATCCTAAGATTGGAACATGTTACTGGAGCGCTACACCAACTGTATAATCATTGCTCATAACACCTTCTTGGGGCAAATCCTAATCAGCTTGCTTTGTATATTTAAATCAATTTATAGTTATTCGTGACCCACAGGCTCTCAATGGGAATGTACACTTTGGGCCTCTCTCTTGCAAGCGGCATCACCAACTGTCTTAGTTATGTGGTCACCCCTAACTTCCTTGCTTGTGCTACATCTAGTAACAGGGTCCATGATTATATGCACATTGAGTTCACTTCAAAGCTACAGTAATAACTCATATGCTTAGAGAAATTACATGACACTTCAATTCTTTTCAGCACTACAAGATGTCTGTTAAGGAACTTCTCATTCAAAACGTTCACAAAGAGGAGCACAGTCATGCCCACAACAAGATCACTGTGGTCGGGGTTGGTGCAGTCGGCATGGCTTGTGCAATCAGCATCCTGATGAAGGTGAGTGTCAAGGTTTACCCATCCTCCATCTGGGACCAAAGAAAGCTGTGGAGAATAGCTAGAACTATTCATTTATCCAGCTGTTTTTTTTGCTCCTTGTAAATGCCAATTGGAATATAGGTATTCACTCATCTTTGCTATACATGAGCTGACAAATAATATTTACTATTAGAATGTTTCCCCAACAATTGCCAGCTTTCTGACTTTCATGTACAGAACCCCATATTTCTGATCTAATTGGGACTGAGGCCAGATCGGATAATGAAAAAATATAATAGGGAGAATAGGAAAATGTGAGGCTGCAGTGCCGTCTAGTGGCCACAAAGATCACCCGCTTCTGGACCTGTGCATGCTGATTGGTTAATACAGAGCCAGATAATGGAAGGTCTGATAAATGGGGTTCTACTGAAATTATCCACCCTGGGCAGATAACTAGAATAGTTACAGAATAGAATAGATCTGGATTCCAAACATTTATTTGTATTGCTAGAATGCCTAAAGCTGTTTGGCTTTAAACAAGGAGAAAATTGAGCTGGTGAATTGTTTATTCCACTGTGTACTGGAAGTAATTCCAGCTTAGATATGAGAGATGCTGGTCTGAATATAAATGTATGTATTGGACGGAGTATGCAATGTCATTTCTAGAAAGTAAGCTTTTCCTGGAACTTTTGGGGGTGGGGGACTGTAGTCTGTTCTAAATCTGAACTGCATTCTCCACACTGAATTACCAAACCATTTATTGATCATACCATGGATTACACCATGCTTGCTTTTCATTATTGTAAAGTAGTCATTGTTTATAAACCGCTAGCTGTTTGGAATATGCTTCATAAGCCATTTGTCTTGTTCAGGTTAACATGCACGGAAACGTGTGCACTCCAGTCTAGTGACAGTGTGTGAGGTGCAGTACAGATAAGAAAATTACTGCAAGTTTCAATACTTCCTTCCCCACCCCACCCCCCAAAAAGCTAGCACATTGATAGAAGTTCCAGATAACTAAAATATTTGGTTTAGAAGGAGTTTTCTGATCCTGACCAGCAACAGTTGGCTAACTACACTTAATTTATGCTGTTGCCATCTTTCTGAAGTCTGACTTCACAGATTAGTGAAACATTTTAATTCAGAAACCCAGCGCACTGACTTGGTCTTTAATTGTGCTTCTGGCATCCTGTAGGATTTGGCTGATGAACTTGCCCTTGTTGATGTCATAGAAGACAAGCTGAGAGGAGAGATGCTGGATCTCCAGCATGGCAGTCTCTTTCTTAGAACACCAAAAATTGTTTCTGGCAAAGGTTAGTGTGTTTTAAATATAGTTTCTAAATGGAGACCATCACTTCAGATACACAGTTGCTCATCCAAGTGTTACTTGAACAGCAGGTGTTAATCTGTTTCTGTTCATACAGAACATAAGAATTGCCATATTGGGTCAGACCAGAAGTGTCAGCTGCTTTAGAGAGAATCAGCAGAATAGGGCAACTTTAAAAGTGATCGCCTAGTCCCAGTTTCTGGCAGCTAAAGGCTTAGGCACACCCAGAGAATGGGGTGGTATCCCTAACCACCTTGGCTAATAGCCTCCGACAGACCTATCCTCCATTAACTTATCTAGTTCTTTTTTTAACCTAACTATATTTTGGCCTTCAACATTCCATGACAATGAGTTCAAGCGGTTGACTCTGCATTGTGTGCAGTACTTTATGGATGTTAACGTGCTGCTTATTAATTAGGAAACAGGGCACAAACTCCAGATTGGTGAAATCTAAGTATAGCACTCACAACCAATCAAGTGTAAACTTCTCCAGCACCAGAACAGCCTAAACATGGATTCGCCGTTGAAGATCAGCCTTTCACACTAATTAATACGCCTCTCCTGTCTGGTGATTTAGAGGCTCACAATACAACCACTCAAATATTACCTTACAATATGGACGACAGATGTTAATGCATGCAGCAACTCCCACCCATTTAATAAAGGCTAAACAAACACATTTTTGTAATTCTAATACCTATTGTAACCACACTGGTGAGCCAGATTGATTCCAGCTATGCATTTGTTAGTATTCTGTTGACATGGGGACCTTGATACAAATTAGCACCCCGTCTTCCAGCATCTCGCACACCAGTCATGATTTTATAAACCTCTATCTTATTCCCCTGCCCTTACTTGTCTGTCTCAATTTCTCCTCATAGGTAAGTTGTTCCATATCACTGATTGATTTGTTGCCCTTCACTGTAGCTTTTCGGGGGGGGAGAGAAATGGTTCATAGCTACCAAATTTGAATTTGTAACTTCTCATTAAAACTTGTGGAGGTGAACACTCCTGTGTTCTGGAATTGACCACTGGGGCTAGAACTTATGTTAAAACCTTTTATTTAAAAAAAAAAAAAAAAAAAATCCAGCTTACCTGTATGATCCTCCTAGATCACTTTTCTCTGGAGCTGGCTAATCACCACCATGACTTGTGTTCTTGTCTACCACTCCTATTGGCTATAAACAGCTCAGATTATGGCAGTTTAAATTTCACAAGAGCTAGTGACTATGGCAAGTGTTAGTGCATAGTTTACTTATTTCTCAGCCAAGGAGTAATTCCTTCATCCATAGGCAGTCCCTATCAGAACAGAGGCTTTTTTTTTTAAATTGTAAGACGTCATCCCCTACTGACACGAGCCAGAGACGCATGCAAGACCACTACCTAGACCTCCGCTATTGTCCAGATAGGCTTCTCTCTAGGGCTACCATCAGCAGCAGTGCACCCAGTATATTTCCTTTTAAAGAAAACACACATTCCATGGGATGTAACATTTGAGTCTTTCCAACAGGGCTTTCTTCTCCCTCCTTCCATTATTGGAGTCTCCAGTTATAGCTGACATGAGTCCTTGTTTCAGTGAGTGCTCTTGGGTGAATGTAAGCCAATTAAGGGAGCTGCAGATATGGCTGCATGGCCGGCAGACATGGCCATATGTTTTTGCCACAGCCTGCTTTCTTCACTTGTGCTTCTTTAGCTTTTTGTGTATTGCTATTCTCAATGGCTTTTAACCAGAGACCAAGAGGTCTGTCACTATCCTGATCTATCCACAGCAGCTTCTCATGTGTTAGGATTGATTTGAACAGCTGTTAGAGAAGCTTTGGGAGTGTTTTAATATTTTTGTTGGCCTCCCACTGTACATGCTCCCATTTTCAACCGTCCATAAAACGTGGCTGTGAGGAGTTGTGTATCATCCATCTGTATGAGGTGACCTGCCAAGCGAAGTTGTACATTTATTATCAGGGATTCAATGCTAATCATGCAGCACTGGTCCAGGACCTTGTTTGGTATCTCATCTGCCCATTCGATGTTACATGGGAGAGACAGACAGGGCATGTGAAAATGCTCTAGTTGCTTCAAGTGTCTGCTACAGTATGTCCATGTTCCATAGCTGTAGCGGAGGGTGTTGAGCACTCTTCTCACTCCAATAAAGAGCTAGTCAGGAGAAGTGGTTAGGGCACTAGCCTGAGGCTCAAGAGACCTGTGTTCAATTCTCTGCTTTGCCCCAGACCTTGGACAAGGCACTTAGTCTCTCTCTGCCATCTGTAGCATGGGTATAATGGTGCTTCCCTATCTCACAGGAGTGTGTTGATACATACTCATTTATCCCCCCATTACTATAGTATCAGAGAAACTTGTGCAGCAACAAATTGAAGCTGATGTAATCTCTGCTTAGTAGAAGATAACTGATTATTGGGAGAGCACTATATTCCACTAACTATGGCCTCTCAGCACCTTCAGACTTGTGAGCTCTAACTTGATGGTAGTTCAGAACAAGCCTAGAGTTCCTATCTGTAGAAAGAATTAATGTTTGACACTTTCTTTGTAGACTACAGCGTGACTGCACACTCCAAGCTGGTTATCATCACAGCTGGTGCACGCCAGCAAGAAGGAGAGAGTCGTCTTAACTTGGTCCAGCGCAACGTGAACATCTTCAAATTCATCATTCCCAATGTTGTCAAGTACAGCCCTGACTGCACGCTGCTTGTTGTATCAAATCCAGGTCAGGCTTGTTAGGACTGCTTAATAAAACCCTCTTGGTTCCCTGGCTCTTATGGAAGCATGTTTCAGAGAGGGGAAAACTGATATAGTTTACTGGGCTGGGGATTTGAGACCACTTGCCTCAAGTTCCCAGTTCCGCCCAGAACTTAGGAAGAGGATGATGCAGTGACCTTCCCCTCCCCCCCCCCCCCCCCCAAATCTTCACATTGCCTATTTGAGAATTAAGCCTCACCCTCCAGTTTAAACTTGCCTGTAATTGCTTCTGTAAAGCTCTTGAAGCAGGACTGTGCGTAATGGAGGCTGACACTTCTTTTAGATCAATGAGTGTAATTTAAGCCTCTGTCATGCAGCTAAAAAGGTGGTTTTGCTAATAAGCAACTAGATATATATTGGGAAGGTGTATCTCAGTTCTGTGCTCTATTCAGCATATTTAGAGTAAAAAAACAACCTTCACTTGCAGATAGAACCCTCACAAGAATCAGTTGGAATAAACTGTTTGTCAAACAAGGCATTAGAATTTTTCATTAGTCTTTCATCACATCTTTTTACTAACCTGGCTATTGTATTAATAGTTGATATTTTGACCTACGTGGCCTGGAAGATCAGTGGCTTTCCTAAACACCGTGTTATTGGTAGCGGCTGCAATCTGGATTCTGCCCGTTTCCGCTACCTCATGGGAGAAAAACTGGGCATCCATTCTCTAAGCTGCCATGGGTGGATAATTGGAGAGCATGGAGATTCTAGTGGTACGTATGAAGCCCAACTTATCTTTAGCCTTATTCTATTAGTGGGGTTTTTTTTTAAATAAATCACAAATTGTGTAGTAGGGGCTCAAGACTAAAACTCTACCAAGTTCCCAGGAAGCACCAATATTCAATTTTTTGCAAAGAATTGCTCATTCAGACCTTCACATGAGGCAATTTAAGGAAACAAGCATCTCCTTCCTTAACTTAGCTGTGGAATGTAGTAACAGTAGATGATCTATATTTGACTTGACCTGTTCTGTTAGAAAAGGTCATTACTGTAACCCAAGAAGGGCCAAAACCTGCAGACTAAATTCTCCCCAGAAGTCTCCAGCAAGGAGCTGAAGGAGTGGGAGGGTGAAGCTCTTCCTTGCAAGGGACTATTGAAAAATACTGCTGTTTCAGACCGGCACTAGACTCAGTGACTGGAATTAAAATCCAGTCTTCACGTATTTTTGGCCTCTCTCAAAACCTACGTTGAACTTCAGTGCAGATCTGGGCCAGGAGTACCTAGGAGTATTATTTTTGTTCCACACCTTCAAGTGATTGTTGAAACAGCATTGTCTGGGAAGGGGAGACTTCAAAATTCTTTTCCCTTCTCACCTCCCCAACCCCTCATGAAACTATCTAAATAGTCCCTTATTGTCAATTATTCCTTGACCAATAAAAAACCCAAACTGACCACCTTTAACCTTGAGATGCCAAATGTAAAGAAACGGGCTCAGACATTCAAACAGGACTAGGTTCACAAGGCTTATTTTAATCCTGTAAGATATACAAACCTTAATTTTAACATTTTTAAAAATAAATTCATACATCCAAGCCGCAATGGCACTTGTATGGCAACAGATTCACTCTACCAAGTGCTGCGCTAATTGTCAGTTTATATTTGGGTTGAGTGAAATTAGGATTTGGCTGGTGGATTGATAACTGCTCTATACTGTGAAGTAACTCGTTAATTTGTGTATTTATCTTAGTACCTGTCTGGAGTGGAGTTAATGTTGCTGGTGTCTCCCTGAAGGCTCTGTACCCTGACCTAGGAACTGATGCAGACAAAGAGCATTGGAAAGAGGTCCACAAACAGGTGGTGGACAGGTAAAGAGCAATTTTACACTAGAACAAGTTGCTTTACTCTTAAATGGCACAGAATTATAGAACATCATGTCAAATAGAGCAAATATGTTGTCTCTAACCAGCTGTGCTCAGTTATGGTATAAGTATCTGCCGCAGTATCAGCATAACAGTAACAAATGTGAAGATACAGAAATGGTACAACTTAAAATAGGGATGCCTTGGTGGCTAACATTCACCAGTCTAATGGAGAAAACATGTTAATGATCTCTGAGCTGCAATCTTGTATGCCCAAGAAATCTTATATAGATGGGAGTAATAATGAACCTCTAATTTTTTTTTTCAGTGCAGAGAACCCAATACTTTAAATCTGGTTAATAGGTATCTTGGTGCTTGATTGATAAACAAAATGGGTGGAATTTTCAGAAGTGCTTAATCTTGTAGAAGGGCACTAGTCCTGCTGAAAGTCAGTGGGACCGGTGCAGCTGAGTTAGGTGATTTTTTTTTTAAATCCTATCCATTCTTAAGATTTCATAATCCAAGTTATAACAAACTTCAGTTTAACCATTTTGTTTTTAGAAAATGTAAAGCAAGTTCTTTACCTTTGCAGCGCCTATGAGGTGATCAAGTTGAAGGGATACACATCATGGGCTATTGGTCTCTCTGTGGCAGATCTAGCTGAAACTATTATGAAGAACCTAAAGAGGGTGCACCCAATTTCTACTATGGTTAAGGTAAGCAGCAGCTTGTTAAAGCAGAGAAACTTCCAACATTCTTGTGTTAAGAGGTAAACTAATTTACAGCTGTACATGTTAATATCCAGAGCTGCCTCATTGCCTGTGAAATTTGGTTAACCGTTTAGACCACTGGCTTAAAGGAAGTAGTGACCTGATGGGCTAATACTCGAAAATAAAGTAAACCAAGGTTGTAAAAACCATGTAATATAGTAATATCCTTCTGTTTCCTTTTCAGGGCATGTATGGAATACATGATGATGTCTTCCTAAGTGTTCCGTGTGTGTTGGGATATAGTGGCATTACAGATGTAGTAAAGATGACTCTGAAGAGTGAGGAGGAAGAGAAGCTACGGAAGAGTGCAGATACACTTTGGGGAATCCAGAAGGAACTGCAGTTTTAATTCTTCTGTCCTAGCACTTCACTATACAACAGTATAGGGGATTTGTCTGTTGCACTTTTCAAGTAGATCAAGTCCTTTGATGTAAGTTACTGACTGGAAACATGTAAAGCTAAAATCTATGAACAACTCAGTTTCCTGAAATTAGAGTAGGAAACTGTTCTGTGGCTTTTCCTATTCACCAAAACCAGTATTTGTAGCCAGAGGTGGATCACAACCTAGTGGTGTAAAGTAGATCTAGCACTCCTTGTAAAACACGGCCTAGCAAAATCCTCTGCCTCTTTCTCAGCTTCAGGTCCGTTCAGAAGAATATAATTGGTTTCACAACTGTGTAATAAAGGTAGAGACCAACGTATTTCTTGTATTACAAAAGATGGGGGGGGGGGAGGGGGGGAGAAACCAACTCTGACCAATAGATTAAAGATCTCAACTTGTTGCAGGTCCAAATGTATTTTCTTAACTGCTTTGGAATCTCTGTGCATACCTTTTCTGGAGAACTTAATTTTTGTGTACCATACTGGAATAGCTGTAAATCTGGTCCCTAGAAATGTAAAAACCAGGACTTCTGTATACAAGTAGTAAAGGCCACTGCAAGCATTCAACTGTACCAGCCCTAACACCAAATAAACCATGAACTGCTACTTCTGTTTCCTTGTCTAATTTTACTTTAGGGCTCAAACATGGCTTTTGTAAATGGAAGGGATCACAAAGTTGCCCTGTTCAGAGTTGTCCCTTTAAAACATGGCACTAGCCCCTTTCAGAGGCAGGATACTAGGCGAGATTTAAGTCAGCCTGATGCAGAGAAGAGTACACCTCCACAAAAGCTCGATATTTAAATCCAGCTTCTCAGTATGAACATGTCCTCTCTGTTTCTATAGCCCCATTATCTCAAACCTTAGCTAGTTAATACTCAGTAAAAAAAACACGCCCCCCCCCCCCCCCTTAGTTATTACATAAAAATCCCAGTAAATAGCTGAGCCGAGACTACAGGGGCTCAGTACTCTTGAATAGCATGTTTTCTATATTTTGACATGTAAAATATGGATTTAGTAGCTTAACTTTTGGTACTCAAAGTTAAGACTAAAAAACACAAAATACTTCAAGTTTTTGAAGTGCATCCTTGCTATTAAGCTAAAATAAACCAATGCAAACTACATTCCAAAAGAAAAACAAGGGGATTTTTTCCTTACCTGAAAAACTGAACTGAGACTAACTCTGCAATCTGTGTTAATGGGATCCATCCTCTCTCCACAGGTGGTTGACAGGCAAATGAATCAGAACAAAGGTATGCCATAATAGGAGTGTCTGCTGCTAGTGCATACATGGAAGCAGGCTAGCAGCTTCCCTAAAACTTAATGCACTAATAGAAGCCGTTAACAAACCATACACACCAGCAATAAGAGTGGGGGAAAAGATACTCCCTGAAAACCTTATTAAAGGTAGGGAGGAAAAAAAGTCACCTTTTTTTGTAGGGAATACCTCCAAGTACTCTACTAATAAGGGCCCTAAATTCAAGTAGCAAGCTGACTTTAGTCACGATGTATCTTCCTCCTCAAGAAAAAATAAACTGGATTAGTGAGTAACAGCCCTTGGACTGTAATTTAAAGAAACAGACCACAAGTGCAGGATCCTTTGTCCCACTTTAGATCCAGAAAGAAAGTAGGGAGGTATACACAGCTCCTGATTAATGTGAAAGCTGGGCATGTTTCTCAGGACCAGTTAGTTGAAGGAAAAATAATTACTGGAGATTTGGGAAAGGGGGGGGGAGAGATAGTTTCTTGTACTTATCTGACAGTAAAAAAAACCTCAACCAAAACTGCCATCTTGAATGAAAGAACCTAAAGGACTAGTGGCCATAAATCCAACTGCAGAAGAAGTAGCTCATGTCATCTGCATTAAACTCCTCATGGAGGTGTCTTCAGAGTCAGCCTCCAATAAGGATGAGGCAATTTCCCTTCATCAGTTTCTTTTGGGAGATACACATGGATTTCTTTGGCCTCTTACGAGAGGAAGGTTATTTCGTTTAGCATGAAAACAGGGCAGTTTGCTTAGGGAAGTGTGAGTGCTCCTTGTTTTGGGCCCTTTAGAGTATATGACCTCTGCACTTCATCTGAATGAGAAAAGGACAGGGAAAATTTGGTTTCCATGAAGGATTTGTTGAGGTAGCCCACACCAGCCCTAATCTAAGGAAGCAAAGCTAATTAGTCACCTGGGAAAAGAGCAGGATCCGTTAGTGTTAATTATAGAAAGCAATTTGCAGCATAAACAATTTAAAGGAAATAGATTTGTTTCAAGCTTCCATGAGGTGATGATGAGTAAAAGCGTTCTGTATTGGAGCATAATTTTTAAGGTTAATGTTCGCTATTTTGTCTAGCTGTTTTTTTACAAACTGCAAGACTACCAGTGAGTGATATTTGATTGTAATATCTAGATAGAATGGGGGGAAAAAATCACCACAGTTTTTGCTATGGTCACCCTGCAAGATATAGCACAGAAGACAAGCCTTTACTTTGGGCATCCTGCTCTTTCATTAGTTTATAATAAACTTTAAAATGACATAACAGCCATACTTAAAGCAACTGTGTTTATTCTTCCTAGTTCTGGACACCAAAGAAAAGATGTTTCCAGGTCTCAGCAATATATTATTGATACATATGTTTGTTAGTGAAATAAAAAGTTGCACAAACTAGGAAGATGTATCTGTTTGCAAAGGAAGTATATATTCTACATAAAAACATAAGAAAAAAAAACTATGCAACAAGTTTTATTTAGCATTAATCCACCAACACAAAAAAGGTTACAGGGAATAGAAAGTGCATTAATAAAAGCTAGTCTTTACCAAAAAGAAAAAGAAAATATATTATTAATTCAAAATATCTTACACTTGAATGATGTAATAACTTATTCTGGGCACCTACTGATTAAAAGAAAAAGAGAGTGACTGTTTCATAAGGAGCCCTACTTCCCAGTTAAAGTCTGAGAGGTCAGTACAGATCACTGAGTCCAGCAGTCTTTCTTGCCTTCTGCATTAGTGCCCTCAGCTGGAATTGCTTGCGTGACAGAAGACGTACATGCTGGGGAAAGAGAAGATACAATTTAGTATAGCCATCAACTTTATGGCCTTCATTACAATCAGAGATTATCTGCAATCCAAAATTTTAATACTTTGGATAATCTGAGAGCCAAATGTGATGTTTATTTTTGGAAATGAATATTTAGACTTTCAGGAACAAATCCTGATTTGAGTAAACACAGAGTAAGGACCTCAAGATATGTCCCAAAGTAAAATACTTTACACTTTCTGCAAACTGCAACACATAGTTCATTGCTATTTCTTAGCAAAGGAAGTGCTATCAAATTAAATTATCATTCACTATGGTTTATTTTTAGTGAATTAAGTATCTGGTAAAAATGTATTCAGATGTATGGAGAGTGTCAGAGAAAAACAGAGTTCTCACTCTCTTTGGTTGGGTGCAGCAAAGTCAGATACTTTATTCTCAAGCAATTGCGTAGAGGGAGAGAGTGCACTAGGACACAGGGTTCCCCCCCCTCCCCGCAGGCAGGTCTCTCTCCAGGTAAACAATTACAGTAAGCATTTATACCTTTTGTTACATACAATAGTGAGCAACAGCTGCATTTTGTTTATACATAGGTCATCCTGATATCTTATTTTCACATCTATTTAGACTCTAGTCTACATTCCATACTTATCTACACAAGGTCACAGGAACTTCTCACACAGTTCTTTCCCATTCGCCTGACACAATCCTCGCTTCTACAAATCTCACATTATTAGGCTAACAACTAGCCTGACTCTTACTCACAGAAGACACTGTTTGCATTGAAATCCCCTCAAATTCCTTTCAGTTCTTGCTCTACTTCCACAAGAGTATAACAAATTAAATTGAATCACTGGAGATTATCATTGTGCCCCCCATGAGACAATACTTGTCTGAAGCTGAGGTTAAGACCACACTGGTGAATGCAAGAGCCAAGCTGCTCTCTCCATACATGGGATGTTAAAGATGAATCCCAGATTTGAAGTCTCAGCCCAAATTGGAATGTCAGTGAACTTCTATTATTAGAAAAAAAGAACCAATAGTATTTATTTCCTGACTGATTGCCTAGGTGCAGACTACTAGACTTTTGAGTCCCTTAGGCATTGTATTTGAGAAATATAAAAGGAGTATTAACTAAGATGGGTACACAACAATTAGCTTTAAAAGTTAAATAGTTTTATTGAATCAGTTTAATTTTAATACTTTGTTTCAAAATCACTGGATTTATTCACCTGCAAAATAAAGGTGGGGTATCTTTTTGCCCACCCCATGGCATTTTTTATCCTGATCCTTAATTAAACATTTAGCCTATCAACTTCCCTTTAAATGCTTTGACCTATAAGTTAAAACAAGACTATGATCAGCAACTCCAAACCCTCTGCTTTTCCTTCCTGCACCCCAAGACAGTCATTAAGCGGGTTGATAAAATGCCTGGTTGCTCAGTGAACTGGTCAAAATCAAGTCACTCTCAATATCTGCTATATGCCTCCCATCTAATTAGAAGGATTTCTTATGCATAGGGCCAAAAGATGTTTGAAATACTTGTGAATTATAATTCCAAAAAGTTTGGATCAATATTTCCATGCTACCTGTTAGGTTATAAATGAAAACAGACTCATAGGGATGAGGCCTTCTATTGCACTAGCCATTTAAAAATATCTATACTACCATTCCATGCTGGAGATACGTTTTTTAAAAGTGAATCAATGTGGTGTTAGCTACCTTTTTATGGAATGGAAAGCTGGTCAGATTTGTTACAATTCCCGTTTTTAAGTTGAGTGAAGGCTTAAAGGCATATTGGTTCCACATAGGTTGACCCCTGCATCCTTCACAACTTCACCCCACCCTTCCTAACCTAGTAGTAACTTACTGTGACATATATCACTTCCTTTGCTCTGCCAATGTCCCAAGCCCTTACTGCTCGCCTGTCAGCTTCTCCTGTAAAAAAGCCTCCAGGCTTTCTCCCACATGCACCTTGTCTTCCTTCAAATGCCTCCCTTAAGACTCACCTCTGCTGTAATGCTTATAAAACCCAGCCTGATAACCACAGCTAAGCAGGTGACAAGCTGCGACTGTCCTCTTCCCCTTCTTTCCCTTTTCTATGCCCCACCTATAAAAATAGTTCACTGCCACATTGAGCTAATAAGCTATGTCAAATCTTCGCCACACTTATAAATAAACAAATCCATAGGCAGGCAGTGGTAATGAGCAGTTTCTCTTTTATAGATGTGGATTCTGGGTATCTCTTTGTCTATCCATACATATGGTTTGCTTGCCTCAGAATCAGACAACCTCCAATAGCCAACTGAAGTCAATGCCTAAAACAGTGTTTTTTATTCTGTCCTCTTACTCATCTTTTAATATCCGGCTATGTCTTGATTCAAAGCCACCCAAGCATTTGAAACTCTGCTCGGAATAGAAAAATCCGATGTAAGGAAGAAAAAGATGAACACGGTGGAGTATTAGGCTATGGGAAATGAGTTGGTGGTCTGCGTCCATTTCTGTATCCACACTACCACAAACTCTTAGCTGTTTCAGCAAAGGCACCAAAGTCTAGAATGAGGGTGAAGACTGACTGAATAACTGCTTACCTTTACATTTAGTTTCTCCACAATCAGGGTGAAGGTACATTGATAAAGCAAGGTGGGCACACTGGCACTTCCACCATTACACCTGGCCTATTAACACAGGACTTTAGTCTACAATGCTGTTAACTAGGGACATTTCACAAGCACTGACATTGCTTTTATAAACTGAAGTTCCCTTTTTAAAAAAAAATGCAGACATTTTTAGACCTACTGGTTCCCCTTTGGCCAAAAAAGCCCAGCAACACAATCTCGGGACAGACACGGGAATTTTCAGTGCCAAAACATTAGTCAAATACGTAACTTTCAATGCACATTCAAAAGTGTCTTGAGAAACCTACCTTTAGGAAGACATCTAGGTCAATAACCCCACGTCTCAATGCTTCTCCCAAGTAAAAGATGGTGTCTTCAATGGCATTTTCCTCTGCATATAAGTTCAGGATCTGTTTGTAAAGTGGTGCTGTTGGAATGATAACTTCATCTATGTCATTATTTTCTGACTGATTTTCCATTTTCTCCAGTGCAGAACTAAGTTCTTCATCTTTTTTCTTCAGAAGTTCAATGTTCTTATCGACTTCAGCCTAAAAAAATATTTAAAATACTTGTTCTGTTAAAGTTCTTGAGATCCAGAGGACCTCTTACATTTTACTTTGATACACATTTGAAGAACTCTAGATGGCTCAGTTTCTTTGCTCACTTGTATTAGGGTTTTACTCTGTAAATTCTATCACCACATAGACTGGATATTTCCCGTAATTTAAAGCTGAATGCTTTTTTAAAATGTATAAGTAGGAATAAGAGTGATGTACTTATTTTATACTATACTGGCTATGGTTATGCCATGATTCATTTGCCAGTTGTCTGGCTGGTTCCCATTATCTATCACAAAGGTGGCTAACATTTCAGTGTTGTACATATTGTATCACATTTGTGACTGCCTCTGCTCTCCTTTGGGATGAAAAGTGATATATAAATGCAAAATTATGGAAGGCCTGGTAGCAACCCCATAGTTAAGATTGTGTTTGTTTCGTACTTAAACAGGACAGAAATTCCTCCATTTTACACTTTAACGATTTAATTTGGTTTACAATTTTAGCATAATAATCCTTCAGAGGGCAACTGAATTTTTCATATACTTTTAAAGTTTTTAATAACTATTACAACGAAAACACTGAAAAATACTCCTTCCTTTCTGTAATTTTGTCCTGCTTTCCTCAGTTTCTCTTAGGTCCCTCTAGTTAAAGAAGCAAAATCCCCACAAGTTTCAAAATAGGGATTACACATAGATTTGGATAATATCTTGGACATAAGATACTTTTGATCTTGTAAAGTTAACCCACAAAAATAGTTATCCCCCTTCATTCAAGATAACCTACAGTTAAGTTTTCCCAAGATTAGCCTATAATTGTCCAGTTCTAACAGCTACTCCCATTCTCCAGTGCTGCAAGGCTCTCTTGCAGACTTATTGACTCAACACAGAGACCCCGTGGAGGCAAGATGGCAAGCAGGGGATGGGGAAGAGATGTAGTTCAGAAACCAAGATAGGATGAGCAAAAATGTGGGAGGCCAGAATGAGTGCTGCTTATGGAGACATAATGAGATATCAGCAAGTATGAGGACTAGTTTAACAGGGATATCTGGGCATGAGGGATGGAAGAGGCTTTTTGTTGTGGGGGGTGGGGGCTGTTGGCTTGATGGTCCAGGGCTATGCAGGGAGACTGAGGTAAGGATGGAGTCCAGTGCCTCTATGCCATGACATTGGAGACTGAAATGCTTCCCAGTGCTGTTGCCACAGTGCACCAAAGAGCTGAGACAGTGGCAAGGATTGGGAAGTGACTGTTTTTATGCGGCGGTACTGGCACATGAATGGCTCCTTCTGGTGCTGCTGCTGCCACAGCTTCCTAGCATACCAAGGCAGCAGCCTCTGATGTGCAGAAGTCTCAATGCAGAGGTTCCAGGCCCCATCCCCCACCAGACTACTCTAATCCCCTCCCCTCCTGAAACTCCTGTTCAATCTCCCCGTGCACAAGCGCCACATGCAGTTGAAGGAAGGTGAGCAGCCACACACAGTGAGGGGCATAGTGTGAGTGAGGTTAAGAGCATAGGAACAGCCATACTTGGTCAGACCAATAGTCCATCTAGCCCAGTATCCGGTCTTCCAACAGTGGACAGTGCCTGGTGCTTCAGAGGGAATGAACAGCACAGGCAATTATCGAGTGATCCATCCCCCGTTGTCCACCCCCAGCTTCTGGCAGTCAAAGGCTAGGCGCACACAGAGCGTGTGGCTGCATTTCTGACCATCTTTGCGAATAGCCGTTGATGGACCTATCCTTCATGAACTTATTGAATTCTTCTTTGACCCCCCACTTATACTTTTGGCCTTCACAACATCGCTGGCAATGAGTTCCACAGTTGACTGTGCGTTGTATGAAGAAATACTTCCTTTGGTTTGTTTTAAACTTGCTGCCTATTCATTTCATTGGGTGACCCCTGCTTCTTGTGTTATGTGGAGGAGTAAATAACACTTATTCACTTTCTCCACACCATTCATGATTTTTAGACTCCCCTTAGTTGTCACTTTTCCAAGCAGCAAAGTCCCAGTCTTTTTAATCTTTCCTCACATAGAAGCTGTTCCATACTCCTAATCATTTTTGTTGCACATCTCTGTACCTTTTCCAATTCTAATGCATCTTTTTTGAGATGGGGCAACCAGAATTGTATGCAATATTCCAGGTGTGGATGTACCACGGATTTTTATAGTGGCATATTTCTGTCTTTTCTATCCCTTTCCTAATGGGGTTCTTAACATTGTTAGCTTTTTTGACTGCTGCCACACATTGAGTGGTGCCACTTCCCGCAGCTCCCATTGGCTGGGAACGGCAAACCGTGGACACTGGGAGCTGAGGGGCTCCGTGCCTGCAGATGCTCCAAGTAAACAAAACGTCCCAACCCGCCAGCCGCTTACCCTGATGGGCTGGGAGCCAAAGTTTGCTGACCCCTGCTATATTTTAAAAGCTGGCATCACAAGAAATACTCAAAAGTTTTGCTAGAATTATTTTAATGTAATCTAACAAAAAACCTGTTATAATAATAACTGAACAAATATGTATTCACCTTCAAAATTACAGTCATTATTTAAAATCAGTAAATGGGTATTTAAAACAAGTAATTTAGAACAACATGAGACTTTAAAAAGTCTTAAAATCCTTCAAAGTCTGAATCAGACTGATTCACCAAACAGTTCATTAAACTCTGCTTCAGTCACAGTTGCACCTGCATTGTCATCGTAGATGTCGGGAGTGTCGTCTTCAAAGTCAGATTCCTTATCAGCCTCCGTTGTGTCATCATCAAATATGGCATCATCTTCTGACCCCTCGAGCGCATTGCTGATACAGCATTTCCTAAATGATTTTTCTACCATTTCCGAGGGAATGGACACCCACGCGTCCTTGATCCACTGGGCGACCAGATTGATTTCGGGCTTCGTAAGATTCCTGCCTTTTGTCAACTTCGCCATGCCTGAGCACATCTATTCAGCCCACATTTTGCATAGCCTATCTTTAAAGGGTTTGTTCAGGCAGACATCAAGCGGCTGTAGAACTGAAGTTAAGCCTCCAGGTATTACAGCCAAAGTAGTTTTCATATTTTTGGCCACATTTTTCACCTCATCTGTCTTGTGTGCGCTGAACATGACCCAAACAAGCATAGCAGATTTCTTGAAAAGTGCTCCTGGTCTCTTATTCCATACTTTTTCCAGCCATTCAACAGTCCCACTTTCATCCATCCAGCCCTTTTCATGTGCACGTACAATGACACCAGCAGGAAATTTCATGTTTCCAGGCAAAGTGTTTCTTTTAAAAACAACAGGAGGGAGCTTTGATCCATTTGCCAAACACCGTAAAATGGATTTTTTCATGGCCTGTGGTTTTAATTAAAACTGTTTTTTTCATCAACACCAGTTACTGTTCTGTTGCTCAGGAGATCGAATGTCAATGTTTCGTCTGTATTTCCTATTTGTGACAGTTCAAATGCATATTCCTTTCGATATTTTATAATAAACCTTTGGAAAGATTCGATTTTTTCTTCCAGATCTCTAGGCAACTTTTGCGCTATCTTTGTTTGCTGACAAAGACAGAGACCATGATGGTTCATGAAGCGAGTACACCAATCCGCTGATGCAACAAACACTGACGGCTTTACTGACTTGTATTTGTCGTCTTTCGCATTTGCAGAGCACGCAGACGAATTCCAGTTCTAGTGACAATGTACCCATTTTGTCTAAATTCAACAACCCAATTATTGAGATCTTTCTCTAGCTCAGGAAATGAAGCGCACCTCATTGGACATTTTTTCTTGCTTCTTGGCATGTCTTAGTGTTTTATTTTTTTGCCATTCTCTTACTTGCTTCTCATTGATACAGAATTCACGAGCAGCAGCACAATTATTGTTTGCTTCTGCATATTCAACAACTTTAAGTTTGAACGCTGCATGATAAGAAGACCTTTCTCTTTTGATTTCACCGTTGTTCATTTTAAATACTAGTATGAAAATAGATTATTATTGTAATTATAGATTTTGTAGGACTTTATACAGGAATGTCACCTGCTTTATCACTGTCAAATTATTATTGTTCTTTGTTTATTTCAAAGCAGCCCTGTAGATTGGCATGTCTGTAGGGATAACAGGCTATTTCAATTTTATTAGAGATTCCATCAATTCTGCACGTTATATTTTCATATTGGCTCGAGACTTATGAGGTCCACTTCAAGCCAATATAGTCCACTAAACAAAGCCTTTGCAACTTTAAAAGGCTGCAGTATTGACACCAATAAACGGGTTGGCAAACTTTGCCTCCCGGCCTGTCAGGGTAAGCCACTGGCGGGATGTTTTGTTTACCTGGAGCGTCTGCAGGCCTGGAGCCCCTCAGCTCCCTGTAGCCGCGGTTCGCCGTTCCCAGCCAATGGGAGCGGCGAACCGCGGCTACAGGGAGCTGAGGGGCTCCAGGCCTGCCAATGCTCCAGGTAAACAAAGCGACAATGTATTAGATATTCAATTCAATGATTCCATAGAGTTTAAAATCATCAAATTTTGGTGTAGACCCATTTATAAGCCGACCCCTGTTCTTTGATGCATCACTTTTTTACCAAAAATATTCGGCTTATGAACGAGTATATACGATAAAATTTTATTTTTTTGTAATGTCACACACCTGCCAGTTTAGTTGACAAAAATAATGTCTTGTATAGCACCTGCTTATTGAAAATGCTATACTAATTAACTTATCTTCACATTCTCTTTGTAAAGATGCATAAAGTAAAGCAGAAAGGCTAAAGTGACTTGCATAAGATCACGAGTCAGTGGTAGTATCAGGATATAGTAAAAATTGTCTCCATTACTGTTCAGAAGTTGGAGGCAGAAAGTTATACACATCCCTACATCAGCATCATCTTCAGGAATACACATCCTTCAACAAAACGTATTACAGTTTCCCTACTGCTAAATAAAATAATAAAGTGGATATTCTGGACAGCGAGTTGAATAGTCTTAACTCCATTTCCATCTACCTTTCTTGCTCTCTCTCAAACACCCCCCTCAAAAAGGTGACATTTTAAAACTGACATACTGGAAGCCTGGAAACATCCATTATACTCAAAACAGACTTTACACATACATGGTTCAGTTCACTATTGGAAATCAAGACATATGGCATTGCTTTCTCAATCAGCTTACCACTTCCTGGTCTAAGCGAGTTACCATCTCTTCCAGCTTTTGGTGACCTTTTTTCAGGTCTTCTTCTGTCCGCTTCAAGGCATTGAGCTCAGCTTGTGCACGATCCATTTCCTCTTTCATCCGCCATCTCAGTTTATCACTCACGGCTGAAATGAGAGAAGCTCGAATGGTATCCTCGCTGATGGTACCATCTCTGCTGGGACCTGCAGAATAAAATTCACAGGCACAAAATTATCTCACACTCTTTTGGATAGCTTTGTTACAGGGCCATTTGACAGAAAGTGGTTAAATACCTGCACCTTGCTTTAAGAATATAAGATAGGAACATAAAATGAATTTTTCCATGTTAGTTAATTTTCAGAAGCAATGCAGAGGCCACAATGAAATGCAGAAAACCATATATGAATTAAATTTAAAGGTGTATCCATACACTCAGCTCACATTAAAATCTAACCGTGCTTTCAATCCTAATTTTAAAAAGGGGCTGCCCATCTCATCACCAACAAGTGCAGTTGAGATCCACAAACAGTGAGTTTCAGTCTCTAACAGAAGGCTGAATTTATGGTAAAGTCTGGAGGAGCTTAGTATAAAAGATAGACAATCATAATAATTACATATTTGAATGTTAACAGCTGGCCTATGAATGTGAATTGGTCTTCAGATATTCTGTAGTTTGAAACTTTCTATCAACAAGGATGGACAAACCTAGTAAACAGCCAGAAGTAAATGGATACACCCTACATGTGGTATTTTAAACTTAATTCTGAACAACACACCAGACAGCTTTTCTATCAGAATATAACCTTTGATTGGTACTTTCAACACTGAAATAAGGAGGAAAGAATGAATGAGCAATAATAGAATCACATCCAAGATAAATGTTGGTTTATTTTTGATACCTTAAATTATACACAGATCATTTCTTGAAACCTTTACGATTCTGTATCAGTCCTTTTAAATTTCCTATACCTGTTACATAGTAGATTCTCATCTCATTCAAATATAAATCCAAATATAACATTTCATTTATGCACAAAAATGTTTCCAATTGCAAAGTCTCTTTCCTTATAGGTAGGTAAAAAGCAGTCCTTAAAACATTACAGTGACAAACTCGCAAAGTGCTTTCTAATCTGCAGTTTTCCCCATTGTCTTCATGCAGATTAGACGGTCTTGCACATGTCCTTTTGATTTAACATGGAATCTTTATACATACAAATTCTGACACTTGATTTAACTCAAATATTATTTCCATTAACACTACTAAAAATGTTGTTTTCATAAATATTTGTATGCCTTTAGCACCAATTATTCATGTCACACTAACATCAAAACCAACAAAAATTAGTAATAGTACTTTAGTATGAAAATTGTATTTTACCTTAAACATCAACTCAAAGTGCCCCACAGCTTTCATACGCAGCCATCCATCCTTTTTCTTTCTCCCTTGATCTTTAAAATTAAAACTCTTCTTTTTGAATTACAATCTTTTCCAGGTTACTAGTCTTTTTTTCCTTTAAGACGATTTGTGTATGATTAACCTATTTGGGTGACAGTGAGCATCCATAAAAGACATCATGACTTTGGTGTGATTGGTCCATTCCCAAATTTAGCTGTTTTTATAATCTCCGGTCCACTGAACAACAAAGTAAACTGTTGTAAATTTCTGTCTATTCTTCCTAAAGTCTCTCAGCTGTTTTGTTCTATCGGTTGTTGTTTTATTCACTGGTTAGGGTATCCAGTTCCACAATGTCCCTTTGGAACACAGTCTCTGGTCCCAGTCTCTCCTAGTTTCCTCAGATTTCACTTTCTGGTTTCGTTGTCTCTTGTGAGGACGTGACTATTTATTTTCTCTAGTGATATATTCGTTTTTCAGGAGTTTTGCATCCCACCTTCCATATTTCTTTACTTGTTCTAGTGGCTAAATCTGACTGAAGGCAGGTGCACACAAGCTTCTTTACTTCAAAACTTGACGGTCAGGTATTGATTCATTCTCTTTCCTCCAGATGATGGAAAAGTCCAGTATCGCTCTTCGACTCGTTGGAAGTTTCCTGTTCACTACTGCAGCCAGTTTCTGACAAAGTTAAATTTTAACAGTCCAACATAACATTCACCATGTTCACAGCTCCTCTCCCAAGAGTCTCGCCTCTTCTCTCTAAAAACGTATAGCTGAGCACATGTAAGGAAGACTGGGTAACTACCAACCAGAGTATTCCCTCTGCATAATGAACTACATGTCAGTTAATACTCTTTGATCGATTCTTAACACGCACAGGCATATACACACTCTTCACAAAAGTCTGCACAGCACTGAGTTTTAAAAGTTTTCACAATTCATTTTGTTGATCACTCAAGTATATATCTGAACAAAACTTCCCAAACATTGGCTATATTTAGTTTTTCAAATATCTTAAAAGAAACTCTTGAAAATGAAAAAAACTTAATAAAGCAACAATGATTGAGAAAGTGTGTTTCTTTGGGATTATCGACCAGTTGGGAGATATGTTAAGGCACATTTTGACCTCTAAGATCAATGGGTTAATCTCCAGGAAATGCCCTGCATTCACATCATTGCTGTTATTTTATTAGTATTCTTTTCATTAACAATGTTCGTAAACTTAAGCACAAACATATTACAAAAGAGAAAAGCAAAAGCATAACTATATACAATTGTTTGGATTTGAATATAGTGCAAGATAAAAGTTTGTATGTTGCTCCCTCATATTCACCCCAAGCAAAAAGATTAAAACTATTTGAAGTAAATTCTAGAAAGCTACAAAGGGATAGTGAGAGTCAAAACAATAACAAGCAGGAACAAGATCCATAATGTATGGGACATAAAATAAGCAGTAGCCTTTCATAAACTATTAAGTTGCTCAGACGTACAGAAGAAGAGGTACAATAGTTTCCTATTTACACAATGTAAAAAGGATTAGATCTTTCCATAAAATGTGAATATCTAGCTTGAAGTTTATACAGTATTCATTCGAAAGTTGCCATAATTGGAAAAGGATGAAAACAACTGGGCCTGGGATGTTACCTTTCTAACTGCAGGCAACAAATTTAGATATTGCATTAATGCTAGGACCCAGGATAAGACTATCGTTTTTTGTTATTATTGAATGCCATTTGTGCGTGGGGGGAGGGGAATTGTCCAAGATTTCCTTTACACCCTACAGAAATGTTGAGCATACGTGTATTGTGCAACTGCCTTTCCAGATAATTAATACTTAGTACGTGTTCCAGATAGTAGGAAAGCTTCCAGTCATTTTAATTAAAAATATAGCTGATTAAAAAAGCCTCTGTTAATTCAGGATTTTGTTATTTAATAATCTTATGGAAGGACTGTTGCTCAGTCATAAGAAAAAAATAATTTTCCAACTGCAGAAGACTGTACAAAAATGTGAAATGTAAAACGTCAGTAGATCTTAGCTGAACGTATTTGCAAAAAACAAACCCAAAAAAACCTCTAAACTAAAAAAACAACATATCATGAAGCACAACTGTACTTTTCACAGTTTCCTCTCATTTAAGTAACAAAAATGAGATGTTGACTGGCCTATTTTGTGTATTTGCAAACCAACATATATGTGAACAATAAACATATATGTGAACCTAGAAACAGGGCATTTGTTGATGACTAATTACTAGATGGGGTTAAGAGCCTAAAGTTTTCTCTCAGGTCCTACTCTTCCCAGGTGATTTCATGATTATTACCATCGTTCAGCTAAAAATGGGAAGGGGCGGGGAGGAGCCTTGTGTCACAGAGGATGCATTTTTAGCTACAACTCTCCTTTGAAAAGCAGCAATTCTTACCGTAATTAACTGTTGTAGATCTTATATTTCAGTAGACTAAGAATATGTAGCAGTGTTATAATATGAAGTAACCATTCAGGGTCACACTAGGTATCTATATTAGGCATTCACTTATAATAAAATTACTTAATATCTAGGAAAAGTTTCAGAAGTTTTTCTCCTGGCTAAATTATTTTATTTGGCTTTAGCGGATAATCACTTTCGCTTTATACACACATTTAAAGAGATACAGTCAGCCAACTGTAAGAAGATTCTGTATAAAATTAATTATACAATTAACTTCTATTGTAATTCAGTTAAACAAACCTAACTAATTTGGGCAAACAAAAGAATATGGCTAGCTGCAGCTTGACTGCAGTTACTCTAACTCATAGGTTTCACCTGATACATATAATGTAAGAAACATTTATAGACACCTACAGATTACTGGGTAACTACACTCAATTAGATCCAAAACCAATTGCCATATACTTTCCAAAA
Organism: Malaclemys terrapin pileata; assembly: GCF_027887155.1. Taxonomy (NCBI): domain Eukaryota; kingdom Metazoa; phylum Chordata; order Testudines; family Emydidae; genus Malaclemys; species Malaclemys terrapin. The sequence goes on along the minus strand of NC_071508.1, from coordinate 48,601,849 downwards.
AGGTTAGATGATATTACATAAAATATATTTTCCTTTGTAGCAAACTGGTAAGTGCTATGTAATAATCATGGTAATTAACTTACAGACTAACACGGCTGCTACTCTGAAAGAATGTTGTTACTATTATTAAACAATATAAAATGAGATTATCACAGTAAAGTGGTTATTAGCTATGTGTGACTTGTTACAGTTACTAAGCAAATACTATTTTCACATGGGATTCAATACTAGCAAGTGTGATAGAAAAACTAAACAATCATGTAAATCAACTCTCTGCCAAGATTTTCTTAGTCACTTTCTTTGAATGTAACATTAATGCATTAGCCTTTAGGACGATTAATAGATTTTTTTCTGCAGTTCACACTTTCAGAGTGAATAGCTATATGTCCTCTGCTAGACTAATGTACATTAAAAAAAAATGTAAAACCTTTCAATTAGTTGCAGCAAAGTGTTGCATGCCTACAATGCAGGAAACTTCAGTCTCTCCAATTTCATGTTGATATTCCTGCACTGAAAAAATAATCATTCCAGTCTCCATTATAAATCACTTTGACTGTTATCTATCAAAGAATAAAACACAGTTTTGCAATTTCTCTTATACTTCTGGTTTACACGTAATTACTTTGAGAGACACTAAACCTCAACTGCAGCAACAGGAATCACTGTAGTAACCTGCGTGACCAGACTCTGCAACCTTTATATGGCTGAACTTTGTACAGTTTTGAAGTCCTGTCGCTGCAAGGGAAACTTCAGAAAAGAGAGAATACCCAAGGAAGCCATGAACACAGGGATAAAGTCAAGTTGTCGAAATACAGAAGTTGTCATAACATTATCCACATCATACTTTCAGGGTATAGCCAAACCAAATTCTCTCAAAAGCACGCAATCACAAAGCAGAAAGAATTTTGCGAATTAGGCTAACTCCTTTAAGAGTCACATCCCTCTAAAGACTAAAACTGAGAATATGTTCGGAAAGAAAGGTATATCTTCAAGATCACTTCCTTTACTTTTTCACTATGGACCTCTTGACTGATGATTGTATATCCTTTCAGATTCAGTCAAGGGATTCCCTAATCAGCTGAAATTCATCTCAGGGAAGCAGTGCAAGGCACATACCTCTCCCTCCTCAGCATCCCTGCCCATTAGCCAAAGTAAGCCAGTAACTAAGACCTAAAATTAAGCCTACTTTTCCAACACAGTGGTCCAGAGGGGAAACACTGTTTTAAACCCGCAAACTATTGAAAAAAAAACAATTAAAGCTAGCGTAAATCAAAATATAAGAAAAATATTAGTCATTTTAATTTGGGGTTAGTGCATATCAGGTTACATCAAAGAAGTTACTGGATTAGCCAACTATAAAATAATTCTTAAATAATTAAGTAAAAGGTGAATAGACTGCAAAAATTTCCATTCTAAAAATGCATCAGAAAATTTCTTCCTAATTAAGTGTGCAACACTTTCAATCCTGAATACTTTGTTGTACAGTAACTGCCCCACTCAATATTTCCTTACAGACATTTATTTTTAAAGGCAGAAGTGAAGAGAACATAAGTTCTCTGTGGATGGTCCTAAACTCTGGAATTCATTCTCAACTGTTCTGACAGAGCCTAAGATTGAGGACCTTGAAGGCACACAGCAAAGCCCATCTCCAGTTTCAGGGTTTTGCCTAAGGATAGGGTGGATACATCTGTGGTAGTTTCTTTGAAATTTGATCTATTTTGCATAAATAGTAATTTTTTAAAATTAAAAAACATATGATTGTAGTCATGTAATTAAATATACTTTTTATGTTTTGATTCACAAGATGTAACAGAGAGACGATTGGGAGAACAAAGAATGGCTGAACTGAAAGGAAAGGAACTGACCCACCATAAAATTTCCAGGTGTTTGAGGAAGAACTGGAGTCAGGATCCTGGACCTACACTGGCAGCACAAAACAGCCACAATGCCATCTAAACTGATTGGTGAAGGATTCTTCCAACATCCCCCGCTGACATGGAGTCACTGTGGAGTGTCCAATGCCACACACCCCCAGCCCTGCAGTAGGTGTGGGTCAGGGAAAAGGGGGAGTGGCCAGGATATATCTATGCCCCAGAGATCCCCAGCTGCCAGAATAACTGATTAGGGTCACCAGCAGCTGGACATAAATTAGAGCAGTCTTAAGGCTGCTCTAATGTATAACAAGGAATAGCCTGGTCCCTGACTGACCTCAGGTTCAGAGGAGTTATAAAGGTGACATAAAACCAACTTTCTCTATCCCCAAGCTGTAACGATGGCTAAGTGCATCCTCTTGATTAACAGGTTAAATTAATCAAAACATTCCAAACAAAGTTTTACAAGCAACTAAATGGGCTTTCTCTCATACCAGTTTCTAATCTTGACTATTTCTCAGAAGCCTTACCCTCCCATACAAAAACAGCCAATTCTTCCAATCAAGAATGCCATTATACTTCATGCAAATCAGCATGCAGGTTGTGTGCAAAAGGAGTACCATAAAATTATCTGATCTCCTTCATGAGCAAATCCTGTCTCTAAATAATCAGTCTTTGAACTAGTACTTTGTGCTGAACCTTTTAAAATCAGAACTCTTGAGCCTTTATTTCATTTGTCAGCATCTCGGACTTAATAAAATCCTCAAGATAGCGCACATCTTTGTTGCACAACAGAATGGATCTGTTTCTGAACATATTATGTGTTCAGACTTATTTATTTTTAAAATAGTTGGGTTTTTATAGCATGGTTTTACTTGAAACTGTTTTGGCTATCTTCTCTGCAATAACATGTGACAGTACCGGAAGAAAGTTTAAAAGCAGAAAATAAACTACACAATCACAAGCTAATAGTCAATGGGCTGATACTTCAAGCAAATACTTCTGCTGTCAACCATGTACTCCAGATAACACAAGAACAGGAAAGATTGCCCAGATGCAAGATCAAACCTAATCTGAGATTTTGAACTCTGAAATCAAGGGCATCAGAAAATACTCTAAGATGGGTATATCCAGATATTATTTACATCAGGAATCCAATACATTTTTCACATTAGGGTTTGCAGTGCTATAAAGCTGTCTATATTAACTCCAAAGAAGAAGAGACCTGGGTTTAGACCAGCATTGATCTCTACAGCTTCTGTGTCTTAAAGTTATAGATTAATATCCGGAATGTTGTAGGTAAAGACAATGCCACAAGTAATGGGCCAAGAACACCTACTCTGCACCACAATGAATATATCTTGACCAAGAATTCAGTGTATCGCTACCTTTTTGATGCACAAGAGTTTTATAAGGGAATAACTGTAAAAGAAAGTCCTCTTCTGGGATGCACGTATTATTTAAACTTTTGGAAAAGGTTAAGACTGAGCTGCTACATCTGAAAATAACAAGGTTCTACTCTAAAAATGATATGAATTATTAAAATTTAAGCCAACAGAAATTGGAAGGCTGTTACCACAGATTCTAGCCTTAACAGTGTATATATTAGCTATGCTTTAAATCAGGTATTTGCATCTTTGTGCCTGTGTTAGCTAGATTCATTTGGTTTATGACACTACATCTTCCATACTCTAGCACACTTACTTTGAACTTCCTGGTTTTTCTAGTAATTTCAGCTTTAAAACAGCATTATTTTTACAAGTACTCTCATGTTACTGATCAGTAAATTTCTGGGGAGTAAATCAAGCTTAGCTAAATTATTAGTATTGGAAATTGTTTGTTTTTAGAATGTTTCCTGAGAGTTGCTCGATGAAAGTCTACATGGAATTTAGGAGCTCTTCATTAGTCTATGCTGGGCTTAGAAACTATACATTAGGCCTCTGCTGTCTGTCCCCCATTCTACTGCTACCCTTGCTCCTGTAGAGCTTCGAAGCCATAAACCAAAGCCCATGGCTCTCCCTCATCCTTTCCTTTCTTCTGCTCCGAACACAGAATGGCTCCTCCCATCCAGTTATTTCAAAGCCTGAAGCCACCCAACTGAAACAAGGATAACTGAAAAAACGCATGCAGTACCTATATCGTCAACTCACCAAACTCTGCTAAATGAGCCAAAAGGTACATACTCTCATCCACATCAATGGAATAAAGATGAATCAAGTGTCTTTAAGCCAAGTAATTTTTAGTTACAACAAGCAACAAAAGAGAGTGTAGAAAACTTTTCAAGAAGTAAAAACTTCATTTTTAGAACTCTCTTCCCTTCAATGAATCACCTTATCTACCCTATAAATACTAGAAAGACGTATGGCATATTGTGATGTCTGTTTTACAATCACACAGAATGTGGTTTAAAACTACTGAAAAACGTACCTTAAACATGTATCACCAGTATTTCTGATCATTAATTTTTCATGATACAAAAATTGTAACAGAGCAAGAATATATTTTATATTTTTCACCAAGTAGTAATGGACTCATTTAGCATGTGTTGCAATGTGTTAATTGTTCTATGCAGGATATGCAGCACAAAGTTCTAAACCTAATGGCACCTATTCAGAGCCAGTAAGTATTACTGTTTTATTTTATATATAAAATATATACAAGCTTCTTGTACAATTCATCTATTAATAGACTAAATACTCCTAGTGTAGAAGCTGATTGATAGATTATTAAAATATTATGTTTGGTTCATAAAAATGTATATACATTATCAATTTAGGTGTCATTTCTAGCTCATGCCACTCAGGCACTTTACTGGTCCATAAAGACATCTACAATATTTTGTTAAAAGTTGTAAACACTTATCACATGTGGCAATGAAAGCATGTGAAACGGCACATAAACCAAAAGGAATTTCTCAAGGATGCTTCAATGCTGAGGAGACAGGACTAGCACTTTCTATAGGAACACCACATAAACCACGGAGGGGAGGGGAACCAAATCCTTTAATTTACAGTAATTGAATATTAATATTATTTACTGAAGTAATGAGTTATATACATTGTTTTATTATATTGCAAAGATTTTACCATCACTTTTATGTTAAATTATTTGTGAGGTAAAGGATGGGCAGAAGGGGAAGAGAGAAAGCAGTGGGTTATGGTAGCCAGGAGAGGTTTAAACATTCTTAGCCCTGTAAAGTTTCCTAAAGGAACAGAAGAGTATACTCACTACCAGACAACTGTAATTATGAGAAGTGAATTGTAACCATCCAGACACTCAGATCACGAATGTGAGAGTTCACAAGATTCTAGTCACTCCTCCTTTTATATACAATATACATTTATAAAGCAAAACCAAAGTCAGTGATCGATACTAGCTGTTTTCTGAAAATCCCTTATTTAGGACACTTTTGTACAAGACATTTTAATAATAAACCAGGAGGGAAATATCAGGGAAGACCTCTTAATCTTAAAAATGGAAATTCAGATGACAAAAAATGTTAATGAAACACAGGAAATGGTGGATTTCTGCTAACTCCTTGCACAAGTAAGGTTTTATTTTGAAACAATCTCAATGTAGCTCCTTACAGAGAATGAACCCTTAGCATTTTCTGTCACTTCTATAATTAGCCCATCTTTGGGAAGATTTTATGGCACATAGCCATTAATCCCTGGGAGCACTCAGATACTTAACCTTTACTATGCAGAGTCTGGTTTCACAAGTGACCTTACAGCAGCTTCAGACCCGTAACAGAATCAGAAGGATAATGAATGGGACAAGACTGAAAAAAAAAAAAAAACTTTGAAGAAACAGAAATTAAGCTCACTAATCAAAAAGCCTATTTAAATGTCATGGTATAACAAATAAAATGCTGTACACTTGATCCTTAATGACATACTGTATGTTATGCTTATAAATGTGACCTAACAGGACATTTTAATAGTCTTTCATCTCTACAAGCCACAACACTGTAGCAGCAAGAAACAAAAAATTCTTTATGTAAAACCGTAAGATCCGCAGTTGAGAGGAATACCAGTTCCCTCCTAAAAATGACTTGGGACTATTTATTTGAGAGACCACCTCTGTTCCCCTGCCATTTGGCACAACTGTCCCCTCCGGCTGTGAGAATAAGCTGAGTTAAGTGTTGCTTTGGTTGATATCCAAGCCAAGAGGGGGAAACAGGATGAGTTTAGTAGGGAGGAGCAGGCTACACTCCCTGCCCTGGCAGCTGTGTTCCAAACCCTCCTTAGAGAAGGTAAGGGCTGCAGTGGCCAGTCCCAGCGCTGAAAGCCCTCTTATCTGAGGAATGCAGGAAGAGATTCTTGTGGAATAAGCAACTCCTTTACAGGGAATGGTTTCCCGCAGGGGAGACAGACTTGGAGTATCAGTAGACAGTGGTATCCCAGAAGTATCACCTTAAGATGTTAAACTTCTCCGAAGATATCCCTTTTTCAGGGCATCTGGAGATCCAGCACACAAAACACAGGCTGTTGATAATTTTTACTGGCCTGGAGTTTTTGAGGCAGTCAAAAAATACTCAGAACACGTGATTCTTATCAGAAGGTGAAAAAAGCTCAAGAAAGAGTAAAGCAGCCAAGAGGCCACTACCTAGGGTAGAGGAACCTTTTTTGAAGCTGACCATGGATATTGTGGGACTCTGTAGTAAGGAGACCCAGACTGGAAAGAAATCATAGTAGGGGTGGTAGATTATGCTACTTGCTATCCTGCAGGACTGCAGCTCTGTCCTCCATAGAGGCAGACACAGATGTGATGCTCTTTTGTCAATTTTCAGCTAGGTGGGCTTCCTCCCCAGCAAGTTCCTCAGGGACTCATTTTCATATCAACCCTTCACCAGGGCTTATGGGAGAAACATGGGGTCAGACACTTGTGGCCCTCTGCATATCACCCTCAAACCAAAGGACTGGTGGAAAGATTTAATAGGACACTTAAAATAATGCTGGAAACTTTTCTAGATCACATGATCGGGACAAGTTACTGTATCTGCTGTTTGCCTATAGAGAAATTCACTAAGAATCCAGTTTTCCCCTTTTGCACTGCTCTTTGGAAGGAGGGTGTGGCACCCTAGAACCAAGTGAGGGATGAGTGGGAGCTAAAGACCTCTCTTGAGGGGGAAGCAGTGGAATATATATTGTCCTTTCGGGAAAGGCTCACAGAACTCCTGGATTTTGCTTAGGAGAACCTATTTAAAGCCTAAGAGAGACTGTCTGGTATGACCACATGGCACAGGCCAGGTCACATGGAATAGGGAACAAAGTTATGGCACTCATTCCAATGTGGCAGAATAAACTCCAAGCTGCCTGGGAGCGCCCTTTAAAATCATCAAGCAGCTCAGTGAGATAAATTATGTTGTCAAGCTGGTCTATGGCAGGATGCATGTAAGTGACCTGACTGCTCAAAAAATCCTACCACCTCATTAAATGGTGGTGCACGTACAGCTACTAGTAACCAATGTAAGTAGTTATCAGTTCATGCATAACCAAACCTGCAATAATCAATCTAGCATAACACTATTCCCATCTCTACTGGCATGAAACAGGCAGATTAACTGTGGATCTACTCAAACTATAGTGGAGCTGGCACCCCACTATAATACAGATGTTGTATAGAGAGTCTGAAAACTCCAGCCTTAAAATGAAGTGCTTTTTCAGCCATAACTATAATGCAGTTAGTACACTGCAATGAAGAGCAAAAATCAAGTGTGATTACTTTGAAGAGCAACGTGAAATAAACTTTTGAACCCTGCCAAAAAATATGATAGAAGATGGAGGGGAGGGCTCAAAGAACCTTTCCTCCCATGGCAAGTCTTGCATAAGTGACGGTGCAATCTCAGTTTCCATGCTTGGGGAAGCTAAGGGATTGTTGCTTCCCTGCACCCCGGAGGGTGCTCATCACTCCAGAGGTGCAAGTCAATGCAACACCCCCTCTTTGCCATGTACTCCAATGGGGAACTTCCCCTTCCTCCCATTTATGCTTATCCCCATGTAGAAAAAACACTGTTCCATTGGGGTGGGCCTTGTGGGCCACAGGCTGGGAGAGGAAAAATGGTCACACCGTCCTATGGGATAGTACAGCCTCTGCACTCCTCCCTCTCTGCACCAAGAAGAAACTGCGCATGCATGAGGCACAATCCCATTCTGAGCTCTCCCTAGGATGGGGCAGCAATGCACTGTCCTGTCCCCTACTAGGGTTTGTGGCTAAATGCCAGAATCTAACTAGAAGGATGCTGTTATGAAGAAAGAACAGGAGTACTTGTGGTACCTTAGAGACTAACAAGAAAGCTTATGCTCAGATAAATTTGTTAGTCTCTAAGGTGCCACAAGTACTCCTGTTCTTTTTGCGGATACAGATTAACACGGCTGCTACTCTGAAACCTGTCGTTATGAAGAAACTATTTGATCACCCTTGGATACGAACATCTCCCAAGCAACAAAGGCTAATGCAAATCAAATGCAAAATTGCAAATACATGTTTCAGCATGTAAATGTCAGCAAATTTCCAATGACTATCTTCTATCCCCAGATCAGCTTCAAGGGTACACATTTACAAAAAGAATATATCAGAAAAACAGACACTTATTGAGACAACTACATATCTTCATTAATATGAACAGAAAACTCAGGCTACCTATTTTTGATAAAACCAACAAAAATAAGAAAATATGCTAAAGAAACTAATCCCAACAATCAATATATTAGCACCATCATTTGAGATATGGTCTCCCTTGATTAGATAAAAGAGTTACTTACCTACAGACCAGAACAGGAACTCTAACAGAATTCTACAAACTAAAACTGATCCTGCAGAAGATATGTTTACATGAAGTGTGCATCACGCTCAGGCAAACCTGAGCAAAAACACCCGACAAGACAATGGTTTCTGCAAACCAATCTCAGTAACTCCATGAATACCACCAAATGGAGAGAATACGAAAGAGAAGAAATCCTGACAACATACATTCACCACTGCTATCGCTTAACAGCAAACAACAAAATGTACAGTTAATGCTATGCACCTTAATTACTACATTTTGACCAAAAGTTGAAATATATAAACCAACAGATACTCAACCGCAGCGACTACCAAATACCGACTGACTGCCTTAACAAAAACTATAGCAACGAAGTCATATTCAGTCACAAATGTGTTGATCAGGCTGAACTATTTATATTATGAGCTACTGCCTTTTTTTAAAAGAAGTCTTAAGTGAGGTATTTAACTTTCATGTGCTTTTAAACTTTTTGAACTATACAGACTGAGTTAGAAACAGTTATTAAAGTATTTTTAGTATGTTTTAGTACCGACTAACATTTCAACAGGCTGGAGTTAATAGTCACAAAGACACTTTATCTCAAAAAGGAATTTGTAAACTCACCCTTCCATGTCATGTGTTCATTAAAACACTACAAGATGACTAGAAATTAAAGGCTACAACTTTATTTGTAAAACACAATCACCAAGTTATACAAATTAAATGCATTAATCATCAACATCGTCCAACATCAAAAAAGGTATAAATATGACCGTAGACCTCGCCAGAGTGTAGGTATTTCCACTGGGGAGCATTCTAATCCAAGTGTAGGGTACAAAATGTACCCATGCCATACGTGCTGGAAGTGGTTCTAAGTCCTTGATATGTACGTATTGAGCAGAACCTTTCCCAGTGCGTGAGGGAGTCAACCCCAGTTCCTCTAAAGGCTACAAATTTGCTCTGTACATGAGGGAAACCTTCAGAGGTATTCAAGAACAGAGATGAATACTCAAATAAGTCTTTTCCAATGTCCTTACTGCAAGCTTCACCAAACTAACTTTTAGGCTGCACACGGTCCTATATTCTATTACTTTTGCCTTAGAGTTCTGTATACAGACTGTGGTGTTTTCTATTAAACTGCGGCTTCCTTATTCCTCCTCCAAAAAGTTGGCGAGGCTGGGAATTTGAGTAACGTAAGGCCAGAATAGTGGAGAATGAACACTCCTCTACTCCTAATACTCACCTCTCCCCTGCCTCTGACAAGTGTCCTTTTGCAGGCAATTCCCTGCATAACCAGTATCTTTCTGGATGAAGACTTGATTAAAGACAAAATGGGGAGAAGGGGCACCTGGTAAGGTTAAAGCAGTTCCTTTTTCAAGTCCTGTCAAAAAGGGATTTCCAAATGAAAATTGCTGCATCAAGGAGCTATCAAAATACTGACATGAGTCTTCATTTAAGAAAATAAAACTGGTTCCTTGAGTCCATTGACCAAAATTACTTTAAATTCAAATTAATGAACGTTATGTAACACATATCTTGACAATGGGAACTGAGACAGGAGAGAAGATGGAGATTTTTGAAATATTAAAATTCTTTTCTACAAAATTTAATTTTTTAAACCTTAACTACATGGAATAATATATTTGCTAACACGTTTCACAATATTTTGATTTTTTGTAGCTCAGCACTCCCAACAAACAAAATTAAATTATAGTGCTGGTTGGCTATATGCAAAAAATAAACTGTAAACCAGGCCCAAAGCTTTTTCCCCTACAACAAAAATATAAATATACTGCAACAATTACTGTAAGGAAAATGCTGCAGTTTTCTACATGGTCACTAAGTTAAAGAGACACTGTCAAGCAGTTTATAGCAATTTAACATTAGAAAAACCTGAGTTTCAAGTGAATCAGTAAAGCAGTTTCAAAGAAGAAGAAAATCCACAATATGAGAAAGTTTTAAAAGGCCTCAATTCTGAAGGAGCAAAATAAAAGCAAGAATGCCTCTTACTGGTTCTGGAGCATCAGACACTTTTGCCAGGGCTACGCTGAAAACATCAAAGATATTGGGGAAAGCACAAAATTGTTAATTTTATGCTTTGTTAGAAAGAGGAAAACTGTTGGAAAGATGGAAAAGGACAAAATTGGTAAGGAAAGAATGTGTTTTCAATCACCTTTTAAAAAAACAAAAATACTATAACAAATTCAAGTCTATAAAAATAGTTTGTTATTTAAAAAGGACATTATGTCAAGAGTCTATACCTTCACAGTAACAAGACTGAACTTCTCTATTAACTGTCATCAGAACTGTCAAATACCCTTCTGAGGTAATTATGTACAGACAGGTAAACAGAGGTATGGCGAAGTTAACTGACTTATTTCCATAATAAATCAGTGGCAGAGCTGGGAATAGAACCCAGAAGTCTCAACTCACAGCGTCCTACTCTGCAGACAACCTACCTTCCGATTTTACATACCTTTAAAGTTGCATACTGTGTCAGAAAATGTCATTGTGAATATGTCCATATAGTTCATATTACTGTATCTCTGATAATGAAATGCTTCAAAAAGTTCACTTATTATACATTAGGTCCTATAACAAAGCTACCTACTATTGAATGATTTTACACAGAGAAGATAGTGTATTTAAAAAAGGGGTAAAAACTATTTGGCAGTGTCCCTTTAAATAAGTTACATAAATTAATCAAATTAAGCTCAAAATAAAATATTAAATAGACCTTGCAGAACAACAAAGCCTGGCATCTGGGAAATAACATTTCATTTTAATAGTGGGGTAACAAATATGTGCCAGAAACACTATTATCAACCTCTGAAATGTATTCAGCAACCAGTACTGCTTCCCCCACATGAGAGATGGCAACTCCAAACACTACCAAAGTATCCCCATATCATTGGGAATCCTCCTATGGTGTATTCCCTACCCCTGGTGAGGTTCCTACTTGTCAAAAACATGGCCAATAATGTCAAACTTCCTCCAAAGTCATATCAAAGTCTCCAAAACACTCAGTAAATCCAGGTTGAAGACATCAGTACCACTTTGAGATAAGAGGACACCATCTAGATGGAATAAACCCGGAGACTCCGGTACAAGGGAATCGTGTCTGATCACACACCCTCCGATAAACTTCATAAAGTTGCCAATTTCCCTATTGACTTTTTTTCTGTTCTTATCCATGAATCTATAGGTCTCTTCTTGGTTCCATGCCTTTCGGGGCACAATGTTTGACCAGATCAGAATGACATTCTTGAATGTGTGCTTGATAAATCCTAAATCTTTCTTAATTCGGATGATAAGATCCACAAATTTTGTTGTCCCCAGATCATTTCCTCCCAGGTGTATCACCAGCACATCAGGATCTGGCAGACGCCTTCGTGCATGAAACAGAGTGGGTATTAACTGATCCCACATCATGCCGCTCTTTCCTATCCAGTGCAATTTAGCATCCTCCACTCGAATGCCCAGTTGTGGGCCAAAGCTTCTTACGAGTGCCCGTTTTTCTGCCCAGAAAACATACGAATGACCACAAATCCATACCTGCTTCTGCTTTCTTCTGGCATCTGCTATTAAGAGAACACAAACAAATATTAATGCTTTGGTCTGGACTCCACCTTTATAAACTATGTGGCCTAACAGCCCCTCAGCTCCCTTAAACATGGCTCACTCTGCCATACTCCATACTTTGGAAAAGCCAAGACCACAAGTGAGGCAGATGCATAAATCCTAAATGTGTCATACTCAACCATAATCTGGGAGACTAAGTCTTCTTCCAGTATCTGTTTAGACAAACACGTTCCCTCCACATGCATGAAGAAAAATTTACCTTCCTTCAGACGTCTTTGCTGGTAATTAGTGCCTGTACTGGATATAAAAATCTATAGAAGGTAATCCATGTTCATGTCTCTTTGGAATGGTCCCACAATGGCAAATATATATTCTTTGTCTCCTATAGGGATGAAGGTCCTGAAATACACTAGGTCAGAGGTTCTCAAACTGTGGTCAGTGGACCACCAGTGGTCCGCGAGCTCCATTCAGATGGTCCACGGATAGTTCCCTCTAAGATGCACACCTGGGCAGCCACACACGAGAGACTGAAGGGTCACCCACCTAATTAGTGGAGCCGCAAGGCGTGGCTCCACTAATTAGGTGCCTGGACCCTGGAGAAGACGCATATGTAAGGTGAGGTGGTGGCCTTGGGGGACTAAGGGGTAGGTGGGAGGGGGCAGTGGGGTGAGAAGAGGGGGTGGGAGGAATTTGGGATGTGCAGAACTGCAGCGGCCAGAGAAAGAGGCAACTTTCCCCAGTTCCAGGGCTGTGGCTGCTGTGGCAGGAGAGAGACCCCCCCTCCTTCCCAGCCCCAGCTCGGGGGCTGCTGCGGCGGGGGAGAAAGGGCACATCCATCGCATTAGAAAGGTAAAACTACTGACATGAAAATATGAGTTGTGTGCTTTTATTTGTAGAACAAAATTATTATTACTTTTTTTTTTAATATAGTGTTTTTATCCAAAGCGCTTTACAATAGTTAGTTAATGGTACAAACAACATTTGGAAAGATCATTAAGTGGTCAGCCGAGACCCTCAGCAATTTTCAAGTGGTCCACGAAAAAAAAAAAAGTTTGAGAACCACTGCACTAGGTCTTGCCAGAGCTTGAGAACTTCGCAGACTTACTAAACCCCAGAACACCCTCCAACCCAAAATAAATACTAGCTTCATTGTTATTTTGGGAATACTCTTGCAAACTTTCCCCACAACTAACAGAGCGCCCAAAACAACAGATGTAAGGAGACCACTCCTATCAGACAGCTCTCTTTTTCATGGAGCTCATCCCCCCTTGCTAACCTATGAGACTAATATCAAATACTGGAAGTCACTCAGCTTTTCAAAGAATTGTACTCCAGATACTTGAGGAAGTACAAACATATAAGCATAAGAGCCAACCTCCTGGGTACTGCTGCTCAAAAAGTTCAGTGCAAGAAAAGACGATCAAGTAGCCTGTGCATTAAATCCCATGCCGACTTGTACATATCCACCCCACCCCCATCTCTCTCTTCATTCATTTGGCTGATGGACTGCATTACCTTCAGTTGCCACATCATCCCATAGTTTCTGAGTCTCCTGGTAACCAAAGTGAGCACTTTTGGTGCTGCCAATGCAGTCTGGCATTTAAAGTGGTAATTGCTAGATCTACTTCAGAGGCCAGCAGTACTGCAACAAGGATGTAGATTGGCATATGGTGCCTTTGGAAAGAGATGCAGTTTGAGCCCACCATTTAAATGAAATATGCCCCCCCCCCCCCAGAATGACACTGCTGATTCTCAAAAAGTAGGCCTCAAAAACACCACAGTCCCAATCCTTCACCATGACTCATATAGCTCCCAAAACAAAGTGAAGAGCACAAAAGATTTTACAGTGCAAACAAATACACATCTTGTGTTGCAAGAAAATAAAGTCAATTGCTTACCCTGAGTTGTCAGATTAGATTTACATTTTCCTCAGGTACCTCATTCAAACCAGTTTCAAGATATAATTTTGTTTGCCCAATACATAATTAATATACTAGGGATATACTAAAAGATATTTAGAAATGCAGTAAGGAAGAGCACATACTTAAAACTTGTTTGTCGTTTCTTGTTTTTACTTATGGTACTTATTTTGCAGGAGACAAAGGCTGTAAACATATTACAAGTGATTGCTACTTCACACAGAATGTTCGGAAGGGACTGCTATCAAATTAGAGTTATAGCTCTGTATCTCCATTTACTAGATGGTTCGCTTGGATCAAATTAAATGAATCCAACAGATAACTAAAATAAGGACAACAACAATTTTTTAAAACAAACAACAAATACACAGATCAGTGCACATGCAATAAAAGTGTCACATTTTATCAAATGGGGAAAGAAAAATGTAGGGTGGCTATATGCATTGTTCTTCAGAAAGTTCACAAATCAGAGACTATGGATAGAAGGAAAACAATTTACCAAGTTCCTGACTGGAAGAAACAAAATACAAAATACATGTTAAATGGTATCGCTGCTTAAAAGTTCAGGTTTTAACTACCACACGAGTACGATGCAATTTACATCTGCTTCATAAATGTGATTTTTTCCCCCTCTCTACTTACGGCTGGAACCTTCGCTTTCTCTAGAACTCAGAAAGAGAGATACTTTCAAAAGTTACTCACCAACAGTAGTCACAGGAGGCTGAGAAGGGTAGTGCTGACCACTTGTTGTTGCTGGAAATGGACCACCAGGTGGATAAGGATAGCCCGGGTAGCCACTTGATAAAGAAAGTTATATTAACATTATGCAAGAATTTGCAGAACATCCACGTACATCAACTTTACATTAAGTTTTCCAGTGCTAAACTTTTGATGCCAAAACTTTTTACAAAGTTATCATACTAAAAGAAAGAGCAAGTTTCCTTTTCAAATACAATAAGCCACTTTTACAAGTAAAGGTAACAAACTGCTTCAACCTACAGGCCAGTAGAAACTTTACTTTCTTCTTCTTCACAGGATACGCTACTAATTTAGCTTAAAGATGTCTTTCACAATTTCTTGTATAATTTTAAATTATATCATTATATTTGTATCTCTGACAAGTTATTTGCTGGTCAAATGTCCTGAATGTTTCGAGTTCCCTTCAATTGGATTAATTTATTTTATCATCTTGACGAACCACTCTTGGAACCATAAATAAAGTATTTACATACTAAATTGCATTAGAGTTTTGATTGACACAATGACAGTAACTGACCATCGTACAGCTGTTAAACACAAAATAAAAAGTTAGTGTTTTTGTTGTGTAAAAAGCTAGTGTTAAAAGTTTATTTATCATATAATAAAATTATTATTATAAGTAAGGTAAAAAAAGTCTTCTGTCACAGTACCATTAAGATTTTTTGTGGAAGCCGAGGGAGAGAATAAATACACAGATATTAACAAATTCATTCATCAAGGCAATTGACAGTTTGGGCAGATGACATTTAATCTGTTTTCATTTACCCTCAAAATTGAAACTAACTATCATCATGGGAAGTGTAAATCTTATGCACTAACTGCCAGGATTAGGGCTTACAGTTACTATACTGATCTGTACCTATCACTTACTTGTAGTAAATAGTATATTAATTATAATTTAAAAAATAATATTAGAGACTATTTCCCCAAAATATGATAATTTATGGCTGTTGACCAAGAGGGACTTTTAAAACTGAGTAATAAATGAACATTTAATAAAAAGAGGCACAAAAGATATTCATAATGATGTATTACAAGAGGAATTTAGCACATTTATTTTCTGAGACTGAATTATCTTTTAGGTCTTTTTAACATGCATTAAGCCAGGGGTGGCCAAACTGTGGCTCCGGAGCCACATGCGGCTCTTCAGAAGTTAATATGTGTCTCCTTGTACAGGCACCGACTCCGGGGCTGGAGCTACCAGCGCCAACTTTCCAATGTGCCAGGGGGTGATCGCTGCTGAACCCCCGGCTCTGCCACAGGCCCTGCCCTCACTCCACCCCTTCCCACTCCCTCCCCTCAGCCTGCTGTGCCCTCGCTCCTCCCCCTCACCCCCAGAGTCTCCTGCACGCCACAAAACAGCTGATTGGGAGGTGCGAGGAGGGAGGAGGGGGAGCCGCTGATCAGCGGGCTGCTGGTGGCTGGGAGGCACTGGGAGCTGGGGGTAAGGAGGAGTTGATGATGGGGGACTGCTGACGTATTACTGTGGCTCTTTGGCAATGTACATTGGTAAATTCTGGCTCCTTCTCAGGCTCAGGCTGGCAACCCCTGATTAAGCGCTCATTGGAGAAGAGCATTATATCAGTCAGAAAAATAAAGTCCAGTCTGCCAGAAGCAGTGACACTTGTGCTGCTCCTCCTAACAAGACTCTACATTGTACTCTCTGCAGCACAATTTTTCATACAGCTATTCTATACTATAGGAGCCCATCACTTGCTCCAAGACAGAAGTGAAATATGAGCAGAGCAATAATAAAAATAAACAAGTATTTCCCACCCAAACAGATGCAAGATAAATGACTGCATGGCATACTTATCAAAAGGTTTACATACAGTGCCACCCCATGCTCAAAAAGGGAGTGAATGAAAGCCCTCTCAAGTCAAAGTGAGTCTAAATTTACTTCATTGGGCTTTGGATCATACCCAAAGTGCAGATTTTATATCAATACAATAAACTATTTCCTAATCCCTGCATTTAATTAAAATATTTAAATATTTTAAAATGTTTTGCATAACAATGAATAATTAACAAAAAAAGATCCATTCTGATGACAGTTTGGAATACAGAAATCGCAGCCCTTCATATGCAATCATGAGAAAGGCAGGAGACACTAAAAATTGTAAGGCTAGACTGTTAATTGTTTATCAAATATGTAAGTATTAGATTACAAATTTCAAACAATAAAATGGACTTAACAACTATGAAAGCCTCCTGTCTGTCATACCCTCACAATACTGAAATGCATTTATTGAGTCAAACTTGACTTTCTACATTAAGTTTATTAATACCAGCACCATTCTCAATTAGGGACATATAGAAACACTGACATATTTCTTACAATTAATTGTCAAAACAATTTTAACACATACAATTATCTAGCTTAATATTTATTCTTTAGGTTAACAGAAGTAATCACTTCAATTTTCTTTTAAAATTCAGTAACCAAATCCCTCTGGTATCAAGTTTACTTATACCGGGTAGCAACATAACAAGAAAAAGGCACCATAAGATAGCCAGAGAGACCTCTGTTAGCAGAACTTTTAGAGTACAGATTGTGGCAGAGGTGATGTTAAACAGACTTACTTGAAAATTGGAATTTGACTGTTTAACACATTTTCAGAATACTGAATTAATGTGCAAACTACTTTTTCCTCGAACACTTAAAAGTCATTAAAAACATTACAGACATTTCTTATCTGGAACAATGTTATTCATGGCTCATTTTGATTTTATATTGTTTGTGGATTGAGGGGAAAGAAGAGAACAAGGGGTATTCCATATTTGCCTAGAAGAGAGGTTTAAACAAAAAATGATTTCTTACTTGAGCAATCAATTGCATGAATTCATATTGGGCAATACCTTTAAAAAGCAATAGGGGGACCTATCCCGTAAAAACTGATCTTTCATATAGTGCAACAAGAGGAGCAATAATCCAGCAAGGATCACTTTGCAGTAAGCAAATTTTTCTAACCAAACCTAACAATTGTATATTGGGATCAATTAGCACTAACAGGCTTAGCCCTATTCAAACTTTCCCTCTGCTATTGACAAGGATTGAATCCTCAATTTCTGAATAATACACTACCATAATAATTTAAAAATAAATTCAAGAACTCAATCTCCATCAAAAGAAGATACAAACAGGGTGTGGGATTCTCAGAAGCAGCACCAGCACAGCATATCCCCTTCAGTGACTGGATTTAAAGCATAACTTACCTTGGGTTAGGAGGGTGTCCTGGTGGATAGGGAGAGATTCCACTTGGCATGCCTGGCATGTAGGATGCTAAACAAAATAACAATTTTGTACAGTTTTACTTTTCAAGATTTTGTTAAATGAGGTAGACATATTTATGCTATGATGAGAGATATTTCAATACACTGTTCAACCATGAACATAGTACAATGCCAGAATCAAATGTCAGTAACTAAGAAAAAAATGTGACTAGATTTTGTTCATGTTGTTCAACATTTATAGATCACATTGGCTTAAAAAAAATCATTGTTTAATAAAACAAAGCCTGGCCAGGCAATGCAACCTGCTGCTGGGGGGAACCCTCTCAGAATCAGTAGGGGCTGGGAGGCCTGAAAACGCAGTCTCACACACCACTCTGACACTTTCCTTTAGCTGATGTTCAAAGCTGTGGTGGCAGAATCTAGAGGCAGTCACATACAACTCTCATCAATCAATGAAAACCTGAGGCATCATTTTTCTTTCCATCATTTAGTCATAATTTGATTTCATACTAACTAGGAAAATACTCATCCCTGTGCTTTTTTGCTTATACAAAACTCCAACACTGCAAATTAGGATATACACAAATTTAAGTACATTCTTACACCGTATTTGTTTAAAAAAATCACTAACTCATTTCTACAAGTCTACTTATAATATGAGCTATTATAGGGATGATAAAGAGTATGTGCCTTCAGATGCTCTCCAGACAGGCTCCCTCTAGTAATTATATTCATACAATTAGGCATTAAGATATCGGAATACACTTTTCTCTTTAAATTAGGGATGATCTTGCACAACTATTTTAATTTTGCAGACACCTCTTTAGTACTGAGAATACCTTCAGCACAGAATTATTCAATAGCCTTTGCTACTATCAAAGTCTGTCAGCCACCATTTCCATTATAAATCCCTATTTTCAAGTTCATACAACTGTGCCATAAAGAAATTGAAAACACTGCATAAGATTTGTCATTTGTTTTCACTTCATTTCACCAAGTGGGAATTAACAGCGGTCTAAGGAAAATGATATTATGCTTACGAGATGAGTTATGAAAATTTGTAGTCTTATATGTACTCTATTTCACTAGCGACAAACAGAAAACATAATACATGAAAATGTCTATTTTAGTTCTAACCTGTTCATTTTAGCTATGCCTAGTACTTTCCTTTCCTAATAATCATTACATGATTGCAAGTGAAGCAATTATTTATGTTATGAAATGATGCACTTTTCACTGTTTGATCCTAATTTAAGAATGAAGAATCTGTACTCCCATTCTTGTTTGCTATGGCTTGTGTAGCCTAGCCAGATTCTCAGACGCTGTTTTCATCTACACTGGAGTACGGAGAAGCACAGAGCCGCACCTTCCAGCATGGTTTTCCCTTAGCTTCCTTCTCATAGCTTGAAAAATACCCACAGACTTAACAGCACTCAGGTAATTAATCCCTTTATCTGCATCTTAATTAGAAGCCCCTTCCACCAGTCTATGAGGAACACAATTAGTTGGGATGCAGTATACAAACAGCTATGTTCTTGGGACAAGACATTTGGATTGCGGATGTGAAAAATACTAGAGAATTCCTATTAGGTATAGTCATAGTAGAAGCAAGGGAATTTGAATCATCATCAGCCAACACAAACATTCCTTAGTAGAAAGAACGAAGAGTACTTGTGGCACCTTAGAGACTAACAAATTTATTTGAGCATAAGCTTTCGTGGGCTAAAACCCACTTCATCGGATGCATGCAGTGGAAAATACAGTAGTAAGATATATACACAGAGAACATGAAAAAATGGGTGCTGCCATACCAACTCTAATGAGAGTAATCAATTAAGGTGAGCTATTATCAGCAGGAGGATACAGACTAACACAGCTACCACTCTGATTCCTTAGTAGAAATACTTTTCCAATAGAAGAGAAAATTTATTCCAGTATCCCTTTCCCATCCATTTGCTGCATCTTTTTAAGTTACTTAATAGAAAGTAAAGCTAATTCAACATCTGCAGTTGAGTTGCTGTCTCAGAGAATTCAAGAAGTAGGTGTTTCTCTTGGCCACATTGAAATCCATGGTTGCTTTATCCTTTGTGGTTGTCTGCACAGAGTTTAACACATTTTTATTAATGAATATGAGAGTTAACATAGGAAAAGAAGGTAAGATTAGAAATTATGCTCACAACGAAGTTACCAAAAAATAAATACATGTGTAGATAGAGATTTTCAAAGCAGACTAGGGAATTTAGACACAGTCAATAGACTGCTTTGAAAATGTCAATCACATTTTCTTGTTTACTTGTCCTAGTATTATTGATATAATGTTAGATAATTTAAGAGCAAAAAGCAATTTTCTTCTTTATAAAAATCTATCCACTGTATATTCCCAATTTTTCACTAAAAAGGTTATATTTATTTCATAGTTAGATTATAGTTTAAAAAGTTATAATTTTTTCAAATGTTTCCTTAAAAGGAAGTTGTATCCAGCACACCCAGGGCAGCATACTAGCCCTGTCTGATTTATTTTTTTAAAGTCAGAATTCACATCCTCCAAATATTTCAGAACCTCTTGCATGCAACCAGTATAAGGAAAATACAAATCAAATTTCCAACCTTTTAAATACTGTTTCAACTAAGAATTTATATGTTTAAATAGCACTTTTCTGAACGCTGGAAACATTGCACTAAATAGCTTACTACTAAATAAGCCAAGATTAGAAGCGCATCGCCAATTTACATGATTTGAAATTATCTAATTTTCAAAAACTCTGGTCCTTATACAGCACCTCTTAAATAATAAGCCCAGATTTTACAAAAGTTTTATGAAGTTTCTCACAGTCCCCTGGTGAGAAACTGACTGGCTGCCCCAGTGAAATAGACTATTACAACGGGGCTGTTAAAGGCACACAAAAAACAAACCTGAAAAATATATTTTGCTAGTTTATTAAATTATAGTAGCCCGAGGTATTATTTGCAACTATAGCAGGTAGTTTTCAGCTAAATTTGACTTTCAAGTTGACAATTGCCTCTTTAAGCATAGTGACAGGTTTCAGAGTAGCAGCCGTGTTAGTCTGTAAGCATAGTATAGTTCATACTCTTCAGTAACTCTATACTTGCACTGACACCTACTGTTAAAAATTAAAATAGTTCATGCGGTTTGCTGAGTTATTGAACATTCTTACTATAGGTAGATCAATGATGCCAACTGACCTAGGAGAAATCCAATCTCACAGCTAAAAAAACCCCCAAAACTTTTGCAGAAGGAAGAATGAGAAGGGGGTAGGGGAATGACTGATTTATGCTATCTTGAAAACAGGTTTCTAATGTCTTAACAGATCTAGCAGTGTCTGATTTAAGGCATGGAGAAACAGGAAAGAAGTAAATATACTGTATTCTCTAATCTTATCTCAAATACCTTTACTGAACTTTTATATTTATGCAAAAATCAAAACAATGTGTTAAAATACTCCAAAAATGCAAAATGTAACATTGATAAAGTCTATTCCTGTCCAAGTCAGACACTACGAATACAACAAAACATTAACAAATATGCTCTTGAATCAACATAGCTTCACTTATTCAGACTTGAGAATGCATCTTTAACCATGAATTAAAATATCTATTGTCAAGTTATGTTTAAGAGAAATATTCTGTTTTTAACTGCATCGGGGGATGTCCTAATGAAGCTAAATTATAAACTCAGACCTGGGTTGTCGCTAAGTCTTGAAGCTGATGAAAAATTCTGAGCAAGAGATACAGTTGGGATGGAATGAGAGAAAAGAACAGAGAAGTCAGTTCATCAATTCATCTAATTTTATGAATATCTTCCCTGCTACTTGAGTCAGTTCTGGAACAGTCGCACCCACAGCAGAGAAACTGCCAAGGAATTCAGGTCCCCCAAATGCAGTATTTTTCAAGGAGTCTGCTAATCCTAGTGGTGCTACTATAACTCCTCACTTCAAGCTAGGGGAGCCCATCTATACATTCACATTCCTTCGTTAAGTTGATGGCACAAAGGGATGATTTCCAGTATGACTTGAGACTTCAGAATCCCAAACATTCTGTCAGTTGCACGGGCATAACTCCCACTGTAGCAAATGAGAGTTGTACATGCAAATGGTGATGAGATAATCAGGCCCCTTGCAATCAGAATGACACAATACAAATAATTTTAATGTCCTGTGATAACTGTCTCCATGGGTGAAACTCAGCAATGACCTGTGCTACTTGGATCCTATTTAAACATGAAATCTTAATTCCCAAAATTCTGCATTTCCTGGTTTTCCAACATTTGAGTAAGAGTTTGGGGAATTAATCTCTTGCACCCAGGAAGGGTATAAGAAGCACAAAACACTGTGGAGTGCCTGCAACCTTATGTTAACTAAAGTTTATACATTTTAATTTTTCAGACGAGGGTGCCAATGAGGGAAAGGTGGTCTAAGTGGGATGGCAGGGGGAAAAGGACGTTACCAGAGACATGAGTGGCCAAGCGAAGGCCAAGGATACGAGAGCAGGTCTGTGAAAAGGCACCCTTCCCCCATTAAACGATCTCAAAATACTGCCCCAACAACATACTCCGAACTGCTGCCCTTTCATGCCCCTACCATGGGCCTTTTTCAGCAGCAGTCCAACAACAATGGAGACTATGATCTCTGCTGATATGAACCTTGTCAGAAAGAGAGAGAAGCTGATTCAGGGCTGGAGCTTCTAGCGACAATCCTAAACCCGCAGTGTCAGGCTCTTCCTTTCTACTGTAGCAGGCAGTAGGTAGGGGGCAGATAATGGGAAATGGCAAGGAGTGGAGCACAGGAGAGCAGCAGATGAAGCTGGTCTGGTAGAAGTTTGGTCCCTGAAGCAGCTTCCCTTTTTGGTAAAGATCATGGTCTTTGAGAGAGTGGATGCTTTGGAGGCAGATACTGTTATCCTTAAAATACTTATATGACCCCATTACCATAGTATCCTGAGTGCCTGACAATCTTTACGGTATTTAAGTTACCACCACCCCGTGAAGTAAGGGACTGCTATTATTCTCACAATAGAGATGGGACACAGGCAGAGAGACTAAGTGACTTGCTCAAGGTCACACAGGAAGTCTGTGACAGAGCAGGGAGACCTGGGTTCAATTTCCAAGCTAATGTCCTAACCACTGTATCATCCCATCTCTCTAATAACACCAACCAGCTGCTGGAGAAGAAGAACACTTTTCCTAGGGCATGGTGAGGAGGGAAGTGGGTTTCCTTTGAGCAGGCAGGTGGGTTTCCTTTGAGCAGGCTAGGACAGGGAAGGCATTTAGAGCAAGGCTACCTTGAAATGCTGTCACTACCCCCACCCCATCTGTAATGCTCCTATTTTGTTCCCTCTGCACTAGAAATGTCTTTCCCGACTCTGCATTGCTGCCCTATTATCTCCACACCCTTCCATAGCAAGCCTGGTCCCACAAACCAGGAATATGACCTGTTAAACTGCAGATTGTTTGTTGGTTGGGGCAGCTGCAAGCAGAAGGGACCTGATCACTGTGCTTCCTCCTGGCAGTGCTTCAACTACCAGCTCCCCAGCTAGGTGTGGAGGGGAGCTGGTTCCTTAGAGGCTGTGAGGAATGTAGCTCCATGCTTTCTTTGCTTATCTGACAACAGTCCAACCCGGGGAACTCCCTGGTTGACCAACTAAGAGTCCCAGTTTGGTGAACCAGAAGGTTCTTCAAACAAGGGCTCACCGCAGAGGACCTGAAAGCAAGCAACCATAGAGGCTGGTGGAGTAATGGAGGTAGGTGGTAGAGACAGATCCCATCCGCTAACAATAATCTCTCTCAGCTCACCTGCACACACCCCTTTCCTCCTCTGGTCATGCAAAATTCTGCACAACCTCCCTACAAACCAACATGTCAGACCTATGAACACGATCCCCTATTAGTATCCCTAGCAATTTATTTTGAATTATTTTTTATATTCCCCCTTCCAATGGGATTTTATGCATTTCTGTGTTCCTATAGTCTCTAAATTTCTTCCACTTGTGTTTCTTACTCTGTTTTCGTGTGTGTTTAAGGTCCTTACAGGTCTGAATCCCTTCCCCTCCCCACCCAAAAAACATAAATATGGCTGAAATCATGTGTGGAGGAATCACTGGAGTGTGATATGAACCATGGTATTTCCACAGAAGCTAGGTACATTCCTAGTTCCATACGAGCCCTAGAAGTATTAGACTGAATTTGGCCCAGAACTCTTACACTGCCACGTGATGAACAAGTATGGATCTGGTTTGTTAACCTCTTCCCCTCAAACCTGCTTTTGGTTTGTCTCTTCTTTAGTTGGTCTAATCTAGCCTCTCCATCCGATGCTTGATCCTCTGCTTGTACAATCTTTTTGCATTCATACTCACCCACCCCATCCTTCTGACATAGTGTAACAAAACAGTTTAGAAAGCCTTAAAAAAAAATACAGTGCTTAAGGTAAGAGTTTAAAAGGAGGTTGCAAAAGTTAAAAAAAAAAGGTATGTGAAAGGAAAAAAAACCTCAAAATCGAAGGGGAAAATCAACGGAGTCTGAAAATCTACAAGGCAATTCTCAATTTGATTAACCAATGATTAAGAAGCCAACAAACAGAGAAAGGACACAGGTACTGTTGTCCTGGATCCTGGAGCAAAAGTTTTTAGAAAAATTATAACAAAAAGAATTGCAATTATCAAGATAGAAAATGAGTAGGGCACAAATAAGGTTATCAGAGGAAGTCGGTATAAGGTAAGAATGAATGCTGGCCATGTCTACAGATGGCAATAAACAGCCAAACTTAATAGTTTAATATGATCATACATTTCCTTCTATTAAAATATTATGAGAGCCAAAAGCCAAATGGTATTATGGCACAAAACAAAAACCTTTCAGTACTACAGAAACTGGGCCATCAGCTTTCAACACTACAGAGTACAATAAATCATTTGTCAAAATATTGCATAGGGCAGCAAAAACACTTGATAATGAATTGAAAATACTTTAAAATATATATATATGTGCACATCACTTACTATTTGGTGGCCCTGTTGCTTGGTATGGTTGGTAGGATGATGAAATGGTAGGCCGAGAAAAGACTGGAGGTTCCTCTCCGAACACCACGATCATAATTTGAATCAATCCTATCAAGTCTGACTGGGGCTATGAGGGAAAGCAGATCAAAAGCTGTTGATTTTTTTTATTATTTTTTTTGTACTAAAGACAGCTTAGTTGACTACTAACAATAATGACTGAGTACCATCTCATCACATACCACTGGTCAGCTGAATATTTCCCCCCTCCTATTTATAGACCCAATCTAGTAGATTCCAATTTAGTCAGCTGGTCCTACTAGCATGATGTTAAATAATCAAGAGGGAACACACAGCTGGAGTAGTGCTGATACAGAGCTAAACTCTGGACAATGTATGGTTCCACATGAATTACAGTACTACAATGACTGAAGAAAGACTAAAACTACCATAAAAGTTTAGTTATTTTAAAAACCTAACCAACACTGAGTCATGAAAATTAAGTACAGAAGACTAAACATTCTAATGGTTCCAGCCCACATAAGGTGCAGTCTTCCCTCAGTTTGATACACAGCACAATAGTTAGATTGTTGCAGGTCATTAATGAGGCCATTAAAGATCACTCTTGGAGTAGCAGTGGCCTGTATTCAATAGCCTGATTTTCACTGCAAACAGTATAAAAAGATGATTACATTCAATGTACAGCTCAGTGTCAGGCAAACTTCAAATCCAGAGTTATCATAATGTGATTTGGAGGTAAAATTGTATCTTATTCCTAAAAGTATGTTTACCCTTATTGTTTCAATGGCAGTATAAAAAGCAGTCTTTATTCACATTATAGTACAGAGAGACCAGCTAAAAGTTCCAATATTAAGTGAAGTCTTTTCCCTAACGGGGGCAGAATACCAAATAGCAGAGAGGGACAAATACTCACAAGAGGTATCAGAGGAATGAGCAGAGATGTGAGGATATGCTAAATTTTGCCCTCCCTTTTACACATAAAGCAGGAAGTTCCCTGAGTGCCTTTGCTGCTGTTTCTTAAATTAAAACTTTCAACATGAAAATACACTCTTTGCTTTTCAGGCCATGTCTATAAAATAGTGAGTGCTCTCTGAAGGAGAGTTCAGAATATAAACAAGTTATAAAAACAAAGCCATTTCAAATGCCATTTTTTATCATCTTTTCAATAGGTTTTGCTAAGGTTTAAAAATTTAGACTGTTCTACAAACAGTTCATCTTTATAGTTTCATCTTAAGTTTGTCACAGTACTATAATTTTGTCCCAGGGACATCCCTGAAAATCCCTAAATTGTCTTCAATAACTACACTCGCCCTACTGCTCTCTTAAGGACCTATATCCAATCAAACCTGTCAGGAAAGGAAGCCAACATGGATTCCCCTTTTGAAACCACCAATGCTGTGCTCCTTAACTAGCCAGAAGAGTTGTCGTTAAGCAGGCATAGCGAGCTGGCCAACAGTGAAAGTGATATACTGAATTTATTAATTTAAGGCAGTAAAAGTGACATTCAGACAACAGTTTTTGATTAAAAGTTCCAATCCAATGTCCATTCAGTGTCAATTATCTTTCTGGTAATGTGGTGTTTGATGAAAAGATCACCACTGTTTTATTGTTCAAAGCCAAAATGACCAGAATTAGTTAAGAAACTTGATATAATAATATAATGGAATTCAAGAGTAATCAGTTTGAAGGATTTCAGATTAATCATACTTACATGTTTCCACTCATGCAGATAAGGAAGATATATCTTTCCATTTGCATCAACATGCTTCCCAGTTTTAATTGTCATTGAACTAGTTGGTTTAACAAAACAGATTGGGGGATTGAAAGGGTAGGTATCCAGTAGCCACAGACATATTGGGATATTGTATGTGTTACCTAAAGAAAAGTTAAAAAAGGTCTGAATTTATTCTTCCTCCTCAACTCATTCTAACCTGAGATTTTTAAAATAAACTACCACTAATTACTCATGACTAGATTACACCATTATCTTGAGATCACAAAATTAATGCATGAACCAAAATTTGAATCACACTGAAGTATGGGTATGTAGAGTAAATTGAACTTCACCACATACATATTTAATGAAGAGTTCCTGGTTTAGCCATAAGCTCCGCCACTATAATTTACCACTAATAAGGTATTTTGCACAAATGCCACCCCCCAACATGAAACACAGAGTTCCTATCTCTAAATTATCCTTAGTCCCACTTGTGAGTTGTTTGCAGCCCTCCCCCTCAGTTGGCTGACAGCAAAAAACTTTTTAAAAATAAAAATGTTGTTGAGTAGTGACAATAGCACTACTGTGAAATAATGATGTTGCTTCCCACACTATCAGATAGGTAGAGGCTTCCTGAAAAAAACAAACAGCCCTGAGACAAATACAACTTGTACATTATGTTGGAATTCCATAACACAGCAGAACAAACATCTTTTAAAATGTTACATAACATAGTAAAGTTTTTTTAAGAGAATAGTGATGATTAAAACTGAACAATCTACAAGCCAAAATAATCTTCCAGATGATTTGAAAACAAAAGAAAGATATGATGCATACCTCTATAAGGCACAGGAATGGTTCCAGTGAGGCTCATCAGGTCCCTGGATGAGCCATCATTAAAAACTGAAAGACAATACACAGTATTAAATAATTTTTGCCGAGTTAGCTTTGTGTTCCAGTTACCTAAATCTTTTTTGGCCTGTGTGATCTAGAAAAATATTTATGCTGTTCTTAAAGAGTGTCTCTTTCTTGACTATTACATATCTATAAATTGGTAAAATATTTATTCATAGCTGATTAACACCTAAAAATAAAGATTTTTAGAGATGGGGAAGACATATTAGAAAATAAGATCTCCTATCCCTACAAATGTAGGACTGTCTCCTACACTCAAAGCCCCATGTGAAGATGCATCCACATAAATTAACACATATCCCTATTCTGAATCTAAGCTCTCATTTGAGGGGAAAAAACCACACTAGTTCTTATGATTGTAAAGATGTCCTTCAAAATATGAACTGAATGCAAATTCAATGCACTGTTGTCTGCATGTGTCTACCGACATCCTGAAACAACAGTTCTGAAAGACAAACTGCTTATGCATCGCAGTAGGGTGGTAAATCTGAAGCACACTGAGGATACCCCTTATATGTCAACAGTGTTAACTACTTCACTGTGGGTAATTTTAACAGAAATATCAAGCTAATGTACTTAATCATGGTTGGACATAATGGCAGATACTGGCATGGTGAAGAGAAGCAAAAACAGCGGAACAGTTAGCCAGCGTCAAGGTTTGCTGAGGAGTGAGAAATTCAGGCCCTCCTCCCCCTTTCAGATTTAAAGTCACTTTCATGCCTGCCCAAAAGGTGTGGAGGGAGATACCTCTTCCTCCCCAGTCAAAAGCTTCAACTGTACCCTGATTGCCAAAAAACTAAATTGCCTCGCATGTCTTCCCATGTGCCCAAAGTGACAAATGCCTGTCCCAAGGTTTCCCCCTGAAAACTTCTACAATACACATATATTTTTTCAATACATAAACCTGCAACAGACTGAAAATTTGGGGACAGCATACATTTAATTTGCTATACAACCAACAAGGGATACTATACCACTTATATGGAGGAGGGAGTATGAGAGAGGTCTTGGGCAAAGCAGCACTGAGTAATTCTTAGGTTGCTGCCCCATAATTTAGCCTTAACTCTCAACGTAGACAGAAGCCTTGGCTACGCTGTGTCTTCACTCTTAATAGGTTATCAAAAATCAATCTCTCCAGTGTCAATTATCTTTCCGGTAAAGTGGTGTTTAGAATTGAACACAAGAAATTCCACAGGTGCAGTCTCACCAGAGCAGTTTAGAAAGGAACAAGTACCTTTATGCTTCAGGATATAAGCCTTTCCATTTGCAGCTCAAAATGGAATTGACATTTTGAGTACCATATCACAATACAAAATCATGTCTAGAGTTCTGTTCACTTTTCTCCCTTCAGTCCCTTTCAGGGTTATTTCAGGTTCTCTCTCCCAGTAAATGTTTTAGATTACTTCCCCCCAGCTGTTGGTTTGTATTTTTTTTTTCCAATTTAAAACTCAGTTATTTTCTACCTGTTTTTAATTGCTCTAGGTCTCTTTGAATATTTCTCCCAAATTAGAGCTATCTGTGAATCTGTTTACTCCCTCATTTCGATCTTGAGCAAAGAAGCTAACTAAACCCAAACCTCAAACTACACCTCTACCCCGATATAATGCGACCCGATAGAACACGAATTCGGATACAACGTGGCAAAGCAGTGCTCCAGGGGGGCGGGGCTGCACACTCCGGTGGATCAAAGCAAGTTCGATATAACGCGGTTTCACCTATAACGCGGTAAGATTTTTTGGCTCCCGAGGACAGCGTTATATCGAGGTAGAGGTGTAGTTCCTGAAGTGCTCCCTGGAACACTTAATACATTGCCATTTATTGCCACAATTAAAAAAAAAAGTTAACGTGACAGCAGTTAAACCACTGATAGGTTAAGCAATTAAAAAATATTTATAACGTGAATTACAAAAACTCTGAAACTGCTTTCCTACACACATGAATGTAGGCTATTATGCCTACCCTAACAAATGTCAAGATGTTTCACTGTTAACAAGACACTTTTGGAAGGGGGGGGGGGTCGATTTACTGTTCTTTATAAATAAATATAACAATCAGAATATCTTATACTAGAATGGAGCTGAATTTTCCATCTTCCCATAGATTCCAATAGGGCAACAGACTGACTATTGAGCAATACACAACAGTACAACTCTGCAGGATCAAACAAAACTAAGCTGTGAGGAACAAAGCACTTATTGTCAACATTAAAGGGGAAAAAAATTCCTGTGTACATTTCTTTTTGAATAAGTGTTCTCTATCTAAGTTTTTTCCCCAAGGAAGATGTGATCCCGTCAATAGAATTTATTTAACAGAACCTCACATTCTATACTGTAGCTTCAGTCCTCTCCCATAAAAAGCTATTTAACGGAGTATAAAACAACAAAAATAAAAACTTATTACCAGATATAGGTACCAGTTGCCAACTAAATTTTACTAATTGCAAACTTTAAAGCTGAGGAAATGCCATGCAAATACACTACACATTTAAATCAGAAACAAGAGAAGATTTTCTTATGCACAAACTCACCATATGCATCCATTACAGGTTTGAGGTCTTTGTACTGGGTAATAACACTGGTGGTTTCCTGCACCGTCAGATCTCTATACTTATACTGAAAAACAAAAGCATTTAATGCCTGTGTAGCCTTTAACATGCAAAGCCATAAATTCTATAAAGTTCTGTCTTACATTGGTTTTCTTGGAGACAAGCAAATTGGTCAAAAATTGCATTTGCAAGGCTCTAAGTGAAGCACTTATCTACAAAAGTCAAATCCTTAAAAAAAAAAAATCACCTTTTTAGTTTGCAAAAATCATGTATGTAATGTTATGGTTAAAGTTCAGACTAGTTGTAAATCAGAAGAGTAGAATCAAAGCTGTCCCATGTGGAAAAGACCTAGCGAGTTATCAAATCTATTTTCCCTCTATATGATGTAACCATACAAAAGTTTACAACATGTCTTCCCATTAAGGCCTTTTTATTTATACTACAAAGCCAAAACAGAACAAAAGCAAAGGAAAATTAACCGGAATGCTTTTTAGCATTTTTGGGGCTGGTGGTATTTGTGGTTTTAAGAAATCTTTCTCAACCTGCATAACGAGCATGATGGATATAGCAATCCCATGCAGTGTCTTTGGGGACCATGCTGTTCTAAATGTTTGGTATTACAGTGGGCTAGGGCGATCGTATGCTACTCCTGAGGGAATTTTGGGCCAAAAAAATTAAAAATTCTGCAAAATTCTGCATATTTTATTTGTCAAAACAACACAATGTAATCATGCGAGTTTCAATTATTTTGGTAATTTATTTCAAAATACCTAGCAGCAACTATGTCTGTAACAATACAGACAACAAAAAAATTCAGGAAATGTTTTTTGACAAATAGATTTCTTACTAGGAATATTAATACAGAACTCTGAATAATAATTCATTTAAACTACAATACAGAAGGGTATTTCCTGCACTCCTCAGAAGCAGTGCAAAGGCTTGGGGAAGTCAGGGGTAATGGAGGAGCTGAGCAAGAGAAAAATAATTGTTGGGAAGGAGCCTGAGAGTGTGAACTTGGAGGGTTGTTGGGTGTGGGAAAAGTATGGAACAGGGTTTTTGGTTTGTTTTTTTGAGGGGGCGGAGGGCTGTTAGGGAGCCTCCCCATGCAGACTCTGGCTGATTCCTAGCTTCTCTCATTCAGTCAGGCACATCTGCCCCATCCCCATGTGCCCTGGCACCCCCCTCAGCCACCCCCTCCCCTATCCCCAGGTGTCTTTGGTCTACTAGGTTGCCATAAGACAGAGGGTGATCTTTGGTAAGTTTTTATCATGTGTATAGGAACTTTTATTATTTTTTATATCATCTCTGTGGTGCTGTTACTTTAAAGGTGCTTGCTTAAAAATGGCTGTGTGGTAACTTGTAACTTCTGGCAATACACTGTTCATTGCCCTTGGAGAGAAAGCAATTCACAGGCACTGGGCTTTAGGTGGACTGGCTTTCTGGGGATACCACAGTGTAAGGCAGGGAGATGTGCAGCCTTAAAACCCTCAGTCACACAGGAGTGGGAACAGGGCCCCTACCCAAGAGAGATCATGTCTGGGAGCCGGAAACATTAAGTGGGTGCCCTCAAGGAACCTGACAGGAGGAATACAGAGTGCAGTGAACCATGACAAGTACTTAAACTTGTTTTGATACTCAGCTATATAACATTTGTGACTCATAAAATATGTAAATGAAGCTCAGTGTGATGTGAAATATTTGTTCAACATACAAACTTATGTAGAAAGTAACCATATTCACAATTCCTACTGAGACAGCAGATGCTCTTTGCTGCTAGAACAGACATATGTGCAGGGACACAGTGGTGAAGGCCACAAGAAGCATGGTGCCACCCATTTCAGGTTGTGCCAGTGAGAGCACGATTTTCAATCCTGCATGGATTCAGGAGCACTGCTTATACTGACTGTTCAAACTGAGCTAGAGGCAAGTATTTTTATGTTTAAGTTCAATTTTTATTTGAAGTGTGTAAGTGGCATTTGTGAGGAACACAGTGTGAGGAATCCCCCTTTAGAGAGGGGATAATGTGGAGACAGGGTGACGTCAGTCTAATGGTGAGTGGAGGCAGGAATGTCTTCTCCTCATAAAAAAGCAGAAGAGATGTCTACAAAGAGTTGTGGGCCTGGAAAGGGTACAGGTAGTCCCAGGCTCCAGGAGCACACCAAGTCAGCATAACAGCAGCAGTACTGCTGTCTCATGGCCCACCCCTTTTGTACGGTCTGAACCTACTCCCATAGCAGCAGGGAGAAGCTGATGTCATGGAGATCTGTAAAAATAGGCAGTCTACCATATAATTCAATAGTTCTCAAACTAGGCTTCATGAATCATCAACAGTCCACAAATCATCTGCTCATGGGCAGCAGAAAGCTAGCTTGGCATATGATCATGTCTCGTCTCCAACTGCTAACCTATACCAAGAAAGGTATACACTACTTTTCTAATATTCTTCCATGTGACAATTACAGTAATTGGTGTTCATATAACATCCCTGTAGCAACGTGAGGGAGGTATGCATGCAACTATAAATGGAAAGGAAGAGTCCAACACTACAAAAAAGTTTCAGAACCCAAGTGTAAACACCACAAAGCACTTACTGAATACTATTGATGTTTAGCAATCTCAAATTAGTTCAAATGTAGTCCCTGAGTAACAAACTTGTTATCTAAACCAAAGGGATATCGCTGGTCCTATAACTGCTCATACAAGTAACAACACTGAAGGGCTACCTTTTTCTTAAAAAGAACAGGGGTACTTGTGGCACCTTAGCGACTAACAAATTTATTTGAGCATAAACTTTCGTGGGCTACAGCCCATTTCATCAGATGCATAGAATGGAACATATAGTAAGAAAATATATATACATACAGAGAACATGAAAAGGTGGAAGTTGCCATACCAACTCTAAGAGGCTAATTAATTAAGATGAGCTATTATCAGCAGGAGAAAAAAAACTTTTGTAGTGATAATCAAGATGGCCCATTCCAGACAGTTGACAAGAAGGTGTGAGGATACTGAACGTGGGGAAATAGATTCAATTTGTGTAATAACCCAGCCACTCCCAGTCTCTATTCAAGCCCAAGTTAATGTCTAGTTCACAAATTAATTCTAGTTCAGCAGTTTCTTGTTGGAGTCTGTTTTTAAAGCTTTTCTGTTGCAAAATTGCCACCTTTAAGTCTGGCCGTGGCTACACTCGAAACTTCAAAATGCTGCTGCAGGAGCGCTCCCACAGCAGGGTCGCACGCGAGCGCTGCAGGTACTCCACCTCCACGAGGGGATTAGCACTGTTTACACTGGCGCTTTACAGCGCTGTAACTTGCTGCACTCAGGGAGGTGTTTTTTCACACCTCTGAGCGAGAAAGTTGCAGTGCTGTAATGTGCCAGTGTAGCCGTAGTCTCTGTTACTGAGTGACCAGAGAGGCTGAAGTGTTCTCCTACCGGTTTTTGAATGTTATAATTCTTGATGTCTGATTTGTGTCCATTAATTCTTTTGCATAGAGACTGTGCGGTTTGGCCAATGTACATGGCAGAGGGGCATTGCTGGCACATGATGGCATATATCACATTGGTAGATGTGTAGGTGAACGAGCCCCTGATGGTATGGCTGATGTGATTAGGTCCTATGATGGTGTCACTTGAATAGATATGTGGACAGAGTTGGCATCGGGTTTTGTTGCAAGGATAGACAGAGACAAACACCTACAAGAACTTCAAAAAGATCTCACAAAACTAAGTGAGATTGGGCAACAAAATGGCAAATGAAATTTAATGTGGATAAATGTAAAGTAATGCACATTGGAAAAAATAACCCCAACTATACATACAATATGATGGGAGCTAATTTAGCTACAACAAATCAGAAAAAAGATCTTGGAGTCATCGTGGATAGTTCTCTGAAGACGTCCATGCAGTGTGCAGAGGCGGTCAAAAAAGCAAACAGGATGTTAGGAATCATTAAAAAGGGGATAGAGAATAAGATGGAGAATATATTATTGCCCTTATATAAGCCAATGGTAAGCCCACATCTTGAATACTGCGTACAGATGTGGTCTCCTCATCTCAAAAAAGATATACTGACACTAGAAAATGTTCAGAGAAGGGCAACTAAAATGATTAGGGGTTTGGAACAGGTCCTATATGAGGAGAGATTAAAGAGGCTAGGACTTTTCAGCATGGAAAAGAGGAGACGGGGGGGGGGGGGTATGATAGAGGTATATAAAATCATGAGTGACGTGGAGAAAGTAGACAAGGAAAAGTTATTTACTTATTCCCATAATACAAGAACTAGGGGCCACCAAATGAAATTAATGGGCAGCAGGTTTAAAACAAATAAAAGGAAGTTCTTCACACAGCACACAGTCAACTTGTGGAACTCCTTGCCTCAGGAGGCTGTGAAGGCTAGGACTATCACAGGGTTGAAAAAAGAACTAGATAAATTCATGGAGGTTAAATCCATTAATAGCTATTAGCCAGGATGGTGTCCCTAGCCTCTGTTTGTCAGAGGGTGGAGATGGATGGCAGGAGAGAGATCACTTGATCATTACCTGTTATGTTCATTCTCTCTGGGGCACCTGGCAATGGCCACTGTCGGTAGACAAGATACTGGGCTAGATGGACCCTTGGTCTGACCCAGTATGGCTGTTCTTATGATCTCGATCAAGCATTCTTAAAACTACAATACCCACATGCTGAAGTGAAAAAACAGACTGACAGGGCCAGAAAAATATCCAGAAGTCACCTACTACAGGACAGGCCCAACAAAGAAAATAACAGAACGCCACTAGCCATCCCCTTCAGCCCCCAACTAAAACCTCTCCAGCGCTTCATCAAAGATCTACAACCTATCCTGAAAGACAATCCCTCACTCTCACAGATCCCGGGAGACAGACCAATCCTCGCTTACCGACAGCCCCCCAACCTGAAGCAAATACTCACCAGAAACCAAACAAAAACTCTAACCCAGGAACCTAGACATTATATTATTTTTATTACAAATGTGCACTGTAAAAATTAACAAAAAAATAGTATTTTTCAGTTTACCTCAGACAAGCATCTTACTGCAATCTCTTTATCGTGAAAGCGCAACTTACAAACGTAGATGTTTTTTGTTTGTTTCATAACTACACTCAAAAACAAAACAAAGTCCACTCAGTCCTACTTCTTGTTCAGCCAATTGCTAAGAGAAACCAGTTTGTTTACATTTATGGGAGATAATGCTGCCTGCTTATTTACAATGTCACCTGAAAGTGAGAACAGACGTTCGCATGGCACTTTTGTAGCCGGCATTGCAAGGTATTTATGTGCCAGATATGCTAAATATTCATATGACCCTTCATGCTTTGGCCACCATTCCACAGGACATGCTTCCATGCTGATTACACTCGTTAAAAAACTAATGTGTTAATTAAATTTGTGACTGAACTTCTCGGGGGAGAACTGAATGTCTCCTGCTCTGTTTTACCCGCATTCTGCCATATATTTCATGTTATACAGTCTCGGATGATGACAGAACATGTTGTTCATTTTAGGAACACTTTCACTGCAGATTTGACAAAAAGCAAAATAGTTACCAATGTAGGATTTTTAAAGATAGCTACAGCACTCGACCCAAGGTTTAAGAATCTGAAGTGCCTTCCAAAATCTGATTGGGATGGGGTGTGGCGCATGCTTTCAGAAGTCTGAAAAGACCAACACTTCGATGTGGAAACTATAGAACCTGAACCACAAAAAATAAAATCAACCTTCTGCTGGTGGCATCTGACTCAGATGATGCAAAAGAACATGCACTGGTCCACGCTGCTTTGGATCCTTATCGAGCAGAACCCATCATCAACATGAATGCATGTCCTCTGGAATGGTGGTTGCAGCATGAAGGGACATATGAATCTTTAGCACATCTAGCACACAAATATCTTGCAATGCCGGCTACAACAGCGCCGTGCGAATGCCTGTTCTCACTTTCAGGTGACATTGTAAATAAGAAATGGGCAGCATTATCTCCTGCAAATGTAAACAAACTAGTTTGTCAGAGCGACTAGCTGAACAAGAAGTAGGACTGAGTGGACTTGCAGGCACTAAAGTTTTACATTGCTTTATTTTTTAATGCAGTTATTTTTTGTACATAATTCTTCATTTGTAAGTTCAACTTTCATGATAAAGAGACTGCACTACAGGACTTGTATTAAGTGAATTGAAAAATACTATTTTTTATTTTTACAGTGCAAATATTTATAATAAAAAATAAATATAAAGTAAGCACTGTACACTTTATATTCTGTGTTATAATTGAAGTTAATATATTTAAAAATGTGGAAAACATCCAAAAATATTTATATAAATAGTATTCTATTATTGTTTAGCAGGGCAATTAATCACAGGATTAATTTTTTAAATCGCTTGACAGCCCTAGTTATGCTTGTCAGATAAACATGAATGTTGCGAGACTTATGTTTGCAGCGTGCTGAAAGGTGTTGCATGTGTACAGTATTATTTCAATCCTAGTTTTTTTCTATGGCGACAGAGAAGAAAGCATTTATTATCACAAAGAAATCTAAAACATCTTAATGACACACTGCTTAGCTGACTTGGAATGGTGCATTTAAAACTATGAAGTCTGGTTGAAGACTTTTATAATTTAATTCAGAGTGTTATATCACTCCAATATATATTTCTCTTTATAGTAATTTCAAGTTTCTGGATTGACATTTTCAGATACTTGGGGGGGGGGGGGGGGGGGGGGAATTTTCTTTTTTTTTTTAAGCAGCACACAGAAAAGTGAGCTTTGGCAATAGTTTGATTTTTTTTCTTAGATTTAAAAAAATATTGTTGCAGTGACTGCTTTATCATCCTAGTTGTTCAATAATGTATTATTCCTTACTTTCAAGAGATATGCAAATAATGAGTTTGGCTACTGATGTTGCTATAAACAGAGCAAATGCTGCAACAGTCAGTCACTCTCATGTGATTTTTAAGATTATTCAAACTATGGAATACCGACAGACTGAAAAATACTGCCTAGAAAAGAATGATATTTGAGGGAGTATTTTTTTCTTGTTTCTGAAATGGACTTTCTCCAACTTAAGAGTTATTTTCAACTACACTGTCAAATTTAAAATAACTTATTTCAGCTACATCTCTGCAATTATGTAATATGTCTGTGCCCTTTATCTTCCTTTTCATTCCAATTTATATTAAATAAGCAAACAGCTTTTGATCTAATATTTTATGTCCTTTGAATAATGGTTCAAAATATAAACTGTCAGTTTGAATAAGGGTTCAGAAAGAGTATCCAAAATACCTATGAGAAAATAAGCAGCTATTGACTTCTAAATGTATTAAGCTGAGCAAATATTTAGCTCTTATATGTAGCGCTTTTTCAGTCAAGATTTCAAGCCACTTTACAACCAACATATAAATACTTCCACTTTATAGATCAGGAAACAGAGGCACAGAGCCTAAGTCATTTGCCCAAGCTCACACAGTAAATCAATGACAGAAGTAAATACTTACTTGCAGAGGAAATAAATCTTTATGTTCACTTAAATTAGATGTCATTTACTGTAACAGTTTTTGAATATTTCTCATTAGAAATACCTAAAAGTCTCCTCTTTATAGCCACACATTTAAGAAGTATAATATCTTTTCTGTGAAAGCAAGTCCAAAGAAGTGGAGAGAGGTTAAGAAGCCTCTCTTTTCATCTGCTAGTAGGTGAACAGCAGTTTTCACTGAAGTCATATGTAACAAATTAGGATGAATTTCTTTTTATTATATATATGATCTGATTAACACTGTTCCAATCCTCTGCATGGACCTCCAAAGTGAAAAAAAGAAACTCACTACCTCTTCCATCACAACTTCTTTCTCAGAAAGTAAAACAGATTACTTTCCTGGTTTTTTTATATACAGTCAAATTAGATCTAATTTTGTAGAAAGCTCATAAGTGTAACTTCAAAGATGAAACCCTGCCCAGACTCCTCTGAAACATGAAGTAATCAATGCTGTACACCCAATATGAAAAGCCTTTAAATATTACAATACAGTGCAATGTTCTAATGACAGTAGCTGGTGGCAGGGACTAGCTCAGTATGATTTTAGCGTGGACCTCAGCTTCAACATTTAGGTGGAGCAGCTTTTCTTGCAGACACTTCAGTAGGTTTTCTTCACTGTTACTGAAGGCCCAAGCAAGTCCTTGTATGGCTGCTAATGTGTTTGTCAGGTGACCACTTAAATGTTGCAAGTTAACATAGGAAAACAATCTCAGAGATTGAGTTTTCATCGGTCAATTTGATTGACCATGGGTAGTAAGTGACCACAAATACAGGTTTACTACATGTGAATGAATAAAGGTTGTCTCACAAATCTGAATGTTAATTACTGGCAGTCTCTGGTTTCTACAAATTTACAACTGCTAAGTTTATTAGCACTATTTTCTCAATTTTGCACATCTGAAGGGTATGCACAACTATTACAACCCATTAATTATTGGTTCAATCATAACTGCAAAATCAATTTCTAAACATATTTTTTTTTTAACTAAATATGGATGGTACAGAGGAAACCTACCACAGTAGCCAATGTAATACAGAAATAAGTGAGTACAGTATTTTAATGTTAATATGGAAAGCACTAACACTGCAGTGCAAATATCTTACTCAGTATAGTTTTGTTCCATTTTTTGTGTAAGGACAGTCTCTGCTGTACAAGTGGTTTTTCCTGGTCCCTAGCGTGGTGGTTTTAAAACCAGTTTTAGTGAGACAATAAGTAAACACAAGGCAAGTACTGTCTTTTTTCTTTGTATGTGTACAGTCCTTGGCATAATGGGCTCCTAGGAAATACAGTAAAAAAGTAGCTAAACGAATTTAGCTAAATCCAACCACTATTAAAAAAGACCTCTTAGAAATGATGATACCACCACACTTACTAGACCGGTTACTATAATACTTTACATTTATATAGGATCTTTCAGCCAAAGAACAAAACAAAACACTTAAACACATTATGGGGAAATGGAAGCACAAAGGTAAAAACGATTTGTCCAAGGTCACAAAGAAAGTTAGTAGAACTAAGTAGTCCTGACTCCTCAGCGCCAGATTAAGCCCATGGCTTGCTCAGCGGGTTAATAGGAGGGCAGCCGCCGGACCGATGTCAAACTGAAGTGCTCCGAGCCAGCGAAGCACGACGGGGACCCACAATTATTTTCTCTCAATGACTCTGAGATCAGGTTTCCTTGAGCCTCAAGCAAAGGGGCTGGTTTTTCCAGCTACCGGCGATGGACGAAGGCAGGTAAATTTAAATTCTGCTGACTCCTACATCACCCCCGTCCCAGAGGCGAAGACCAGGCAGGGCCCGGCTCCTGTCCCAGAGACACCTATGCGGCCCCTTACCCCCCGTGGGGTGGTGGCAGAGGCAGGACTCGGCGCTGCATCTCCGCCCAGGGGGGTTTGCTGTACGCGTCGGCCGGGGACACACCAGGGCGGTGGGAGACGAAGCCCCGCAAGCAGGAATCCGTGTCCCGCCCCCGAAAGAGGGGCGAAGCTCCCCGTTCCCTGGCTCAGGGCTCCCTACACAATAGCGTCCCAGGGGCCAGGGCGGGTCTCGTCTGGCTGCTCCGGGCTCCACCCCAGCGAGACGTCCAGGACGGGAAGTCCCGGGGAAAGGGTAGGAGGGGGCCGGACCCCGGCTTGGAGGCGATCGGGAAAAGCAGCCGGCTCTAGGAGATACCCGGGGGGGGGGGGCGGAACAGACCAAGCCGCCCGCTGCCGGGGGTGTGGCGAAGCGGCCGGGGTGTGTGGGGGGGGCGACCGCTTCCCAGGCGGCAGAGTCTCGGGAGCGGCCGCTTACCTTGGCGAGCATCTTCTTCAGCTGGGGCTCGGACAGCGCCATGGCAGCCTCGCCCCCCTGACCCGTTACCGTTGCCGCGGCGCAGACGAGAGAGCGGCCTAGCGCGCGCCTCCGGCTCCTCCTCCTGCATAAACAGGAAGCTCACCGCGCTCTACGCTTCCGGCAGGCCCCATGTCCGCCGGCCCACACGTCACTTCCGAACTCGGGGGCGCTTGCCCTCGTCACGTGACAGAGGGGAGTTCAGGCAATACTGGATCTCGGCCGAGAGCTTCGGAAAGGTCATGTGACATGCAGGGGCGGGGCGGTCACACACTTTTAGACCCGGGGCGTGGTAGGGACGAGACAGCTGCGCCTGAGCCCGCAAGACGTGGAAAGTGGTTCATGGGCAGCACGTCTACGTTTAAAAGTGGTTTAGCTGAACCGGTTCTGAACGTTTCCCTTGCAGGGACCTTGCCTTAAAGAGTGTGTCCACCCTTCAGCTGAAGCAGACTGGGCCTCACCGATGGGGCAGCACCACCCCAGTTGCAAGGGGACCAATGTCATCAGCAAGTCCAGTTCACCTTCATCCATGCACTGAGAACCTGAAGGCTCCTCCACATCTACTCACAAGCCCTTGCTGGCCACAGCACTACTACATGACTGCAGCGTAGCATCTGGGCCCAGCTCTTACTGGGGTAGTCTATTTTTTGTCAAGGTCTAAATTTCTTGGAGAAGAAGAGAAGAAAATAATAATAAAAAAAGATAAGTATATACAAAGATTTTAGGGTCTGTTCCAAAGTGTCTGGTGGACTAGATTTAGCCCACAGTCCGCCTCTGACTACCCCCGCTTTAAACCACAGGAGCACACCAGGAGAGCAGCCCCTTCTGTAAACACATGTGCATGCTAAATTTTACACCCAGAAATGAGGCCAGAAGATAGAATAGATTAATATATATACAGCATAGGTATCAAGTTCTGTATCCTTTATTACTACCACTTCATAACAGCGTACGGACAAAGCTTATTGCTGACAGCTGTAATGTAAACAACAAGACATTTCTCCCATTCACTACAAGGGTAGTTACAAATGGCATTTTGTTTGATTTGTGATTAATATTTTAATACAAGAGCACACTTACCATAACAGTATTAGAGTTAATGAGCATCTCCTATTATCTTGGTGCCTGATGATTTTCTTTAGTTGAGACCCTTTGATATGGTACGTTGGACAGCACATGATCACTATTCCAGTCCTCCTATTGTCTACTGCATTTTTGATTAATTTTTCTAAGAACAGCCTTCGCATAAGTAATTCATTTAGAGGCATAACAAGAATCATTAGATCTTGAGAACCACAACGCATGAAAACCATGATTTAAAACAGAACTGAATGAAAGTACAACGACTCGATACTTCATGACACCCTCAACGCATAAGAACCATACTTTAAATACAGAATAATAGGAAAACAGTGCAATGTACAAGTTACATAAATTCAGTATATCTGAACCTAGATATCAACATTAAGAGTTTTGCAGCAACACACCAACTGTTTAGTATACTGGAAATGACTGGCCAACTAAAATCCCCATTTTAGAGGCCCTTAATAGGAGGCCAT
This sequence comes from Malaclemys terrapin pileata, assembly GCF_027887155.1. Lineage (NCBI taxonomy): Eukaryota > Metazoa > Chordata > Testudines > Emydidae > Malaclemys > Malaclemys terrapin. The sequence continues at coordinate 48,560,077 of NC_071508.1, read as the reverse complement.
GTCTTACAAGTACTTTGGGCATCTAAAACTCTATTTTTCCCCACTGTTTCTGAAGAACAAGAATAAGTGTCATACAACAGATGCCTTTTAGTGCCATTAGTCTAAAAGTGACTTTAGACAATTTCCTTCCTGCGACAATGTAAAGTGCCATATAATGTATTTTTAAAGCTGCAATCCCTTATTTTTAAATAAAAATTGGAAACTTCTGAACAATGGCATTTAATAGATTTAAAAATTAGATCAGATTTCTGAATTATTATGAGTGCTAAGTACCATTTATCCCAAAAAGTGCTAATTATAAGAGGACTGCAGCTTTTTACAAAATAAGATACAACATTAAGGTACAAAAATGATCTATTCTAGCTAAGTGTAGCCCTCTTTATGAACAATTTTAAATGCACACTTTAAGGAAGTTAGTTATTGCTCATTCAGGATGATTTTAATAAATTAAAAAGAAAACCAGTCCAACTAGAGACTAGAGCTCAATTATGTTTAAACAACCAGCTCAATTGTTCCATCATAATAATCACTATTTACAAAACATCACTGATTAAAACATTAAAAAAATGCTCAGGCAATAAGAATGGTGATTCCATTAAAGAAAATTTAGTTTTCCTATTTTTGGTCTCAATCCTGAGATCACTCAGCATATCACAACTCCCACTGAAGTCAATGGGCTAAATCTTGCTCCCATCGATTACAATGGAAACTGGACTTGTAAATGATACATATCAGGCCCAAAAGGTTGTTGAGGGTACTAAGCCTCTTCAAGACTGGGCCCTTTCTGAGGTATAAGTGTAAGGCACAAGTATATCAATCTAATTCCTTCACATATTGTATCTTTACCAACATAAAGCTTCAATGGTATTTTAAGAAATACATACCAGCACTTTTAAGAGTTAGGTCCACATTTTCTCCTTTACTGTATTTGGTATCATTAGAATTCAATTTAATACTAAAGTCTACACACAAGATGAATATGCTACTTTTCTATTAGGAGTGTAACATAATGAACAAGCAAAGATTATTTAAGAAGTCGATAAAACCACTTGTAGCAACATGCATTCTTTTTTGGTTTATTTTAAACACTAGTATCCTGCTTTTTCTGTACACCCCTCACCCTTATCAGCCAGGGGTGTCTCCCTACTCAGATTCAGTTGCCTTTCCTCACTTTATTCCTTATGAACCTGATCCAAATCCCACTGACATCAATGGGCTTTGAATCATATATTTCCATGAATTAATTATGCCCCCAAGCCTTATTTACGTCTATATTACTCAACTGTCAGATTGTCCTTTATTCTCACCTCCCCCCACACAAACACCTCACCGCTGTATGCAGTATCTTTACCAATGTTGTACTTGTTGGAATGCCTCTAGTGTTTAAAACAAAAAAGTTATTTCTAATACATAGCATAAAAGCACCTAATGTGTCTGTAAAACATACAAAACAATTCAAATCGAGAAAAATTCTAGGAAAAAAAGCTCAGACAATTAAATGAACATACAACAGCATTCATACCCAGTGCCCAAAAGCTCAAGCTCAAAGGTGTATCATTAAAAAAATATTTTCCGTTTTTCCTAGCAGTGTTCTAGTGTCAAGTTCAATTACATGAAAACAATAAAGTGCTCTACCTTTATCGTGTCTGTTAAGCATGAGGATCATTTTAGTCAATGCTTTACTGCACTGAATAGCTGGAGTGCAATGGTGTTCTAGTCATGCCCCCTTCACTGAAGGTTACAAGATGACATACTGCTTCTGTAGTGGCTCTGCACCACGCAAGGATTCTCCCTACACTAGAGACACTTCCAAATAGATTGTTAAGTCAGCTTTATAACCTATTTGTCCCAGCAGAGGGCACAACAGAAACATAGTGAATGTGAAAATCAGGCCTACATGGTGCATAGCTTAGTAACAAAGACTGCAGGCAAAGCTACTTAAATCTTGACAAAAAAAAAACATAGTTGTACATTATCCTCTTCATTTTGACAAAAGCTACAGCATAAAAAAAAAGGTTTCAATTTTGAGATGTTCTTTGTTACATAGTTTAACTAATGCTTTGAAGGAGTGACACAGTTGTGAAAGGAAATGATAATTCTTCTGTTTGCAGAAACCTGTATCTACCAAGGAAACATTTTTCCTTATCAAACCCAGCATTTTCATGAGCAGATATTGCATGATTCCATTGTGTTTAAAGTTTCAATTGCTGTTGAAGGTCATGAATTGATGCTGCACTGCTTTGCAGTTTTTTTGCCACCAACTTATCCTCCTTCAGTGGTTTGATAATTTCAGTCACTCCATTGGTTCCAAGAATACATGGCATACTTAAAAATACTTCACTGTTTATATTGCAACACCCCTGAAATAGTGAAGACAAAAAGAATGTACATAAAAACAACTCTAAGTTCATTAATCTCCATTCCCCATGCCCACTATAAAATACAAAATTATGTACGTTAACAAATTTAAATAAGCAAGGATAATTCATCACAAGACATGCTTTGTTTAGCTGACAGGCATAGCTTAGGTTTGTTATTTATAATACTGTATAGTAGATTAAATATTCTGTTTTTTAAAAAATCTTAGTAATAGGACATCAACATTTTGCAACTAAAATTAGTTGGAATTTTATAAGTCTTGTTTAAAATAAAATTAGATTTTTATTCAAATCTTGTAGTATCTGTACAATTTATGTTCATCTCAAGACACTATTAGTCACTCCCATACCCGAGTAGCTATTTCACATAACAAGTGCTAAAATGTTCCCATGATGAGAGGAAGAAATTAAGTTTATGTACATAATGAAACACAAATAAGCCTTTGTAATCTCAAGCACAAAATGGATCAGTCACCAATGTAGGAAGTTCACATACCTTGTAAAGCAAAGAAAAATGTTTCCATGCTGTGTTCTAATATAAACAACCTATTGCTTTAATTAAGCCTTTTAGAATAAAGTTTAATTAAAATCTAGTCTGAGATTCTGTTTAGTCAAATATAAGCATATCCTCTCTTCCCTGATCAGAAAGTGAGAAACTAGAAAAAAGTTTGCTTCCTGATTTGACAAATACAATAGTGAGAAAATCTACATCAGCTTCTTCTAAATGAAGTTGAAGATGTTTAGCCTTTGGGGAGATTTGCATTCAACATCAAGCACTTTGAACCATGACACATCTGCCTGTTATTTTGCCAAAACTAACTGTGCTAATAGCCTTGATCAGTGGTGAGCTGGACACCAGCACTGTACATGTTGCATCTTTCAACTCCTATATTTTGAAAGTCCACTACAGAGTGCAGTAATTGATTTTTGCTCATTTTCAGATGGATCCTAAAAGCTAGGTGCCTGTTGTAGGAAGAAAGTAACTAAAATAGTTTGTCTGCAGAATGGCTGGTCAGGACTACGGTCTATATATGGCTACAATTAACATGAGTAGTAGGATTAAAGGCACAATAGAAAAATATATGAAATTAATACCATATTTACCTTTGCCAGAGTTGATATGGAATGAACCTTTCTTTTATTTTTCAGTATACTTTCAATCAGATCAGCTATTGACAGCCCAACAGACCAGGACTTTTGACCTTTTCCCTTAAGAACTTCCATGGCTCTACATAACAGAGAAAAATGTGGTTTTAGAAATTTCTTCAGTTACCTATGTTTTGTTCGACACACAGTATTCCATAAACACACAAAAAGTATTGCATAGCATATGAACACCGCTGTCTACTTCTCTATAACTTGCTTTCTAAAGCAATGCTTTATTTCCCAATTCTACAAAGATCACCATTTTTTAAATTCCTCCATGCAAATGGTAAAATTTTGCTAACTGAATAAAAGTTATCATGACAGACATTTTCCTAATGTCTATGAAAAGCAATGTTAAATATATACCCTGTTCACTACAGTGTATTTTTGATTAAGAAGTGCTTTGAAAACCTCAGAGGGAAGGTACTAAATAAGTGTCATGTTAGGATTATGAACAGCCTAGCCTACTGCATCAAATAAATGCTGATGCAAGGCATTTTAGTGTTAGTGTTGCAAACAGTTTAGAGAAGTACACACTTAGGCTTGGTCTACACTAACCCCCCAAATCGAACTAAGGTACGCAACTTCAGCTACGTGAATAACGTAGCTGAAGTTCGAAGTACCTTAGTTCGATCTTACCTCGGTCCACACGCGGCAGGCAGGCTCCCCCGTCGACTCCACGGTACTCCTCTCGTCTAGCTGGAGTACCGCAGTCGACGGCGAGCACTTCCGGGTTCGACTTATCGCGTCCAGAGAAGACGCGGTAAGTCGAACCCAGAAGTTCGATTGCCGGCCGCCGAACTAGCGGCTGGGTATAGACGTACCCTTATTCTATTAACATTACCACTTAATTATATTTAGCCACTGGAAAAACAAAATTCAGAACTAAAAAATAGTCTTTTCCTATATATTCTAGGTATACCGATGACCTGAAAGCTTCAAAGCAGAATTGCTCATAGTAATAAAGAAAAGTCATATTATTCAGAGATTCTGAACTCTGCGGATTGGGAAAAAACACCTCTACTATTCTGGTAACAGGTTGGTGTGAATTTAAGTTTACTGTTGTAACTGTGTTACCTGTTCGCCAACTGCTCCTGAGAGTTATCATTCACTACTCGTTCAGTTTGATATGTTACTAAGTTAGAACCACTCCATGCAGGCACTAAATAAAATTAAAAACAAACTTTCATTAATGTTATAATATATTGGAATGATAAAACTTTAAACTGATTTTCTGAAGTGCATACTGGTACTGAGCCCTGAGCTCAGTTTGGTGTCTTTCTGAGGTTGTAAATTCCATGGCAGAACTGGCCTAGAGAAACTGTTGTTCAAAAAAATGTTCCACATAAAGATTTAATAGAATTTGTTACGCATTACTAAGTACACTATGTAGAATGGTGCAATGTGGCTCCTGTTGTCAAAGTTAGACACATATGGTAAAAGATAGTCTCAGAAGTGTTGGTGCAAAGAGAGAAGGGCTACAGGGAAAAAAACATATGTTTTATCTTAACATTTCTCAGCATTCCACTTGTTTGTTTTTAAACAGCTTCAGCAGTCTTATTTTTTTCACTCCCATCTCCTTTCTTAAATTTTAATATGCTTTTACAACCTTACCTACAACTTGTCTTTCCCCGCCCCCTTAATGCATGATGCTGCTACCAATGTGGGTGGGTATGCGTATGCGCAAGGCTGATGATTATTATTGGGATGACAGCCTTATATGGCACAGGAAATAGCTATGCAAGATTGCTCACACTGTCCTGCCAGCATGTCTTAGCCCTCTAAAGGGACTAACTTTAAAGGCAAGAGGCTTGTTCAGTCTCCATTTCCATTTAATCTCTGTTTAAACCGCACACAAGGGGGACGGTAAGTGTCACGAAAAAAGATCACATTTGGTACGGGAACTTATCTACCAAGAACAGGACTGAACCCACCCATTCATTTTACATATGCTGCCAGACAGCTGTCAGATAGTAGTTTTCTGTCAACTCAAGTTGGATCTGAAGTAACTTAGAGGTGAAAGGTCCATACTCTATTACCAATTCCCTTAAAATCAACCAGGCCCCACTATCATAATTTCAAATAGGAATATTGTTGAAAGAAAAATAAATTTTTGGGTAACACCTTTATGTTCAGTCCAATTATTGCAGAATTTGGGTATAAATATTTTCCCTCAGAGTTTGCTGTAAAGTAACAGTGGAACAGTGGTAGAGTGCATTTGATTTGGCAAGCATGATGAAAGGCAATCCTAAACTCAAGATCTGAATATTAGGTTCTTAGCAGACAGTTATCCAAACTACAAAAAAATTATCACAGAAACTACTATATTCACTTTCAGCAGAGACCCTCAGGAATGAATGGACCATGGAGACCAAGCTACTCTCTCACCCTTAGATGTGTCCTGCAGATCAGGATTGGCAGAGAATAGAGGGAGCCAATGTGCCTCAATGTGTAATGCATCTGATGTGGTATAATGTTTTCAGTTCTTTTCAACTCAAAGACAAATATATTATTGTTTAGCTTAACATATAGAAGGAATCAGAGTAGCAGCCGTGTTAGTCTGTATCCGCAAAAAGAACAGGAGTACTTATATGCATCCGAAGAAGTGGGCTGTAGTCCACGAAAGCTTATGCTCTAATAAATTTGTTAGTCTCTAAGGTGCCACAAGTACTCCTGTTCTTTTTATATAGAAGGAAAGCTGGGAATGACAAGTCAGTTGAAAAGCCACCTGCTACAATAAGCTATCAAGGATAGTTTGAAGTGTGACAGAGATCAAATTCATGAAGACTGACAAATCTACTGTACAAATTAAGTCTATTATTGCTTCCTTATAAATCAGTCTTTTGTATTTCAACTGGAAGTCATGACTTAAATGAGCCATACAAGGAAAACAATGACTCATAGAACAACTTTCACTATCAAAGGTTCACTATCAAAGCACTATCAAATGCTAAAAAAGTGTGCGCTCCTCTAAACTGTTTGCAACACTAACATTTTTAAACAGACTTCTCATTAAAAGTTACTCTAAAGACAGTACATTGTTTTCTATCTCCCCTCCATGAAACACCATGGCCTATCAATATCTTTAACATCCAGACAACCTAGTTCACCCCAAAGTTTAGCTGCAATTTCCATTCTTCATATATACTCAAATCTCTATTACAGAATGCTTCACAGTTTACATTTATAATATGCCCATATTAGTTTTTGGGGTTTTTTTTTAACCTAACTGCTTTTTCAAAAAATTGATTTCATTCTTTTGAGGACAACTTTTGGAAGGGGAAAGGGAGGTAACCCTCCTCTGAAGAAAAGACCACCGCTGCAGGGTTTTCAATTTAAGAGGAAAAAAACCTGACACTTAACAGAAAGGTAGCAGTAGCTGTGTTGTGTAGGAGCAGATGCCGCACGCTCGTGAATTAAAGTTTGATGTTTCTATTTGGAGTAGCAGTTTAAGCAGATGTGATAAAGAGCCTAGTTTGTTTGTTTTTTTAATTACTTTATCCTTCATATGTCACCTTCTTTAAATGTAGGGAGAAGCTAAATCTCACTGTATCTAGTTCTGTAAAGAGCACTCAACTCAATTCTATCTTCCTCCTCTAGACCCAAAACTCCTGGTTCCATTCTTGTCTCTGCTGTGCACTTTGGGAAGTCAATTACAGCCAGTTTGCAAAGGTTTTGAGTAACCACAGCTACTGTGAGCATCCATATGAGTCATGGGTCAGCACCTCTAAAAACATGGTATTCTCTGAAGTACTGACAGCCCTCCACATACTTTTACCCCCATGCATTCCCTTCCCTGAAAAAGAGACCTCCCTCTTCAATATCTTGAATGTAATTTAGTGTTATACCAAATAAACAATCAAAGCTGTACTTCTGTACATTTCTCCCCATTTGGACACACAGAGAAGATATTTGTTTGCTCCCATCCTGCTCTAGAATCTTGGGGAAACACCCTATAAACACTAACACTCTTCATACGTTGTGTCTTTTCCCCCCCTTTCTAGAACAGTTCAAACTAAGTCAAAATCATGTATCCGTTTACCTTTGTCTTCCCCTCTTTCGCCGATAATCCAAGCCTCTTTTCCTATGGTCTGTGCTTTCAACAAGTTTGTGATAATATATTGGAATCTCTCAGTGTCTAGATTACAACCAATTCCGATAACTCTGCTTTTAGGAAATGCACTCAGCTTCCATGAGACATATGTCATTATTTCCACTAAACATGGGACAAAAGTATGTTGAAAACAAAGAATTACTCCCAAAATTCAACACAAACAGCAAACTATAATTCACACTCAAGAAACAAGAGCCAGAACTTTTTATAACTCAAAGTATAAGCATACAGGACTATCAGCAGCTTACTCATTTCTAAAACGAGTCAGGCTTTGAAAATAATCATGTCATAGCTCGAGTAAAATATTAAGAAAACATCAGAAATTCAAATAATTTCTCTCACCACCACCACCCCCCCAAAAACCCAAGCCCTCACCTTAAAGTTTCGTTCGCTTTCTATTTGGCAAATGTCTCCCCTCCTTCCTTGTTTTGAATGGAGCAAAAGGTAATCTTGCCAATTGCTCTAACATGTTATAGTAACATGTTTTAAGTGTGTGCGGATGGGTAGGTTCATGTCTACTTCTTCCTTCCCTACTTACTTAGTGTTCTGACACAAGATCATAGAATTATGATAGGTTTATCATTATGAATGTGTTTCCAAAGAAACAATGGGCTAAGAATTTACTGGTAACATAAGGAGCTGTCAATCAGAAGTTTTGATCATATTGTGTGTATATATCCTTACAGCATAGGGGAAGAGAGAGAGAGAGAGATCTTGTCACTAACACATTTGCAAGGTGCTCTGACTACAGTAGATGGGCATATCATAAGACTCTAGATAAAATGAGATTTAAACAATAGACAAAAACAAAACATATGCAAGAAGACTTTTGATATAAAAAATACTATCATTTCCCCCCTTATCTAAACTATGACTAAGACAACATCTTATCAACAGCCTTTCCATATAAACAAACACATGGATATAGTGGTTTGCCCAAGTCTGAAGAGGGAGTCCATCTCAGAACTGGGATTAGAATTTAGGAGTGCTGACTCCCTGCTCAGTAGAGTACGTCAGGCAATAGGATATTCTTTAAATAGATCAGAACAAAAAACAGATACATGTAAAATACCAACAAACCTGGATGAGATGCAACAAGCAGCACACTATTTTGACTATAATGTGCTACTGCTGGGACAATTCCTCTGAATAGATCCACGTTGCTCTGTATGACACCAAGATACGACTGAGCATTACCCAGAGAATTAACGGTGAGCACTACCACTTTTGAATCAGCAGAAGTAGAAAAATCTGATGAATATAAAAAAAAAATATTTGAGGGTTTTTTAAAGTCTCATTTTATCAAATTATAGATATGTCAAGATAGACTTGGCACAAAAATGTTTTAAATGACCCATACTAAAACCAGAATATGTACGTTCCATTCAACACACAACTACTTTGTTTGCCTTTCCGCGAGAACTTTTAAGTTAACAGCTTTTTTCCTACAGTAGAATTGAACTAGAAAGATATTTTTATGTATCATAATCTCCGATCTACTGTGTTGAAAGTGTATACAGAGCTTTGTTTTGAAGCTGCTTTGCCTATTATATAAGGGTACTTTGCACCCTTCTACAGTACCTTTAATCCAAGGATCTCAAAGTATCTTACAAATAGTTACGTCCCATAGAACCCATGCGAGGTTGACATTATCCCCATTTATAAATGGAAACCTGAGAAACAGGCTGCAATTTGCCCACGATCATACAGAGCTTGCTGCACAGCTTGGAAGACAACCAGGAATCTGGACCGCCCAGGCTTCTACTCTAACAACTGGACATTGCTACCATATATTACATTAGCTTTTTGATATTTATTTCTTTATACCTTGCTAAGAAACTAAGAAGTAAAAACTAGCATCCTTCTCCTGCCATTATTTATTTGGCTCTCTAAAAAAGAAGTTCTCTCCTTTTTCCAACCCCCATCTAGCTGGGTATTTATACTGGGGCCATCGCTATAGTATCAGAGCACTGCATCCTGATAATCCTGGATTCTTGGTGAAGATCTTTATCCTCATTTCTTTCTTTCACATAGGGGTTTCTGTTCTTTTTGTCCTTCTAGCTCAGAGTCAAAGATGCTGACACTGTATCAAAGAGTTCTGGTGGCTTTGCATGAGGTGGAACATGGACAGCCACTAAAAAAAAAAAATATCTTACAAAATATATCTAGTAAATGAACTGAATGCAGCTAGAAGGTGCCTGATTGATAGCAAAAGAGATATAAGCCTCTAAAAACAAAACAGATTAGAGTATTGGACAGGAGCAGTACCAGCTTCCCTAGACCATGCCACCAGTATATCACAGTCTTAATCTGCAGCCACCACTTCAGGAGGTGAGAAACTATCAGAAGATAATGGGTGTTTAAAGACCCAGAATGAATTTAAATTAATGACCCAGAGGTGAAAGTTTCTATCACTCCCGAGGGTGATCCAGTTCCCATAAAGTAAATAAATATGTAAGTATACAGCAAAATAAAAATATCGAGCATACAGTAATATGTTCCACTACACAGGGCCGGCTCCAGGGTTTTTGCCGCCCCAAGCAGAAACAAAAACAAACAAACAAAAAGCCGCGATCGCGATCAGATCTACCGCCAACGCTTCAGTCTTTGGCAGCAATTCGGCGGCTGGTCCTTTGCTCTGAGAGGGAGTGAGGGACCCGCCGCCAAAGAGCCAGACGTGCCGCCCCTCTCCGCTGGCCGCCCCAAGCACCTGCTTGCTGGGCTGGTGCCTGGAGCCGGCCCTGCCACTACAATATAAAAAATTAGTACCTTTGCTGATCTCTACATTTGGCAGAGCAAAGATATCCAGGTCCATTGTTCCTCCTTTTGCTGCACCTTCTGAGAGGTCCAAGAGAACTACCTGGTCTGCAGCACCCTGTACAAATAAATATATTTCAGCTCTGCAACAAAATAAAATGCAGTTTATTCTGATAAAAAGATGCTTCTGAGATTGGATCTCACTTTAAAAAGGATGTTAATTATGTTGCAAAAAAACCCTAAAACAGCCCACATCCAAATTACCAATGATTGTGTAATGTTAAATGGAAAATTGGACATCTGTGTTAGTAGTTCCATTGCCAAATAGTATATTAAACCACATACACAAAACCCACCTTACGAGGGTTACACTCAGACATTCAAAGTGAAGGCCAAAACTCTGACTATTGTGCTCAAATACTGAGCACATATAGAAATACCCTATATTGTGAGAACTCAACAATATCTAGGGCACAATCTTGACAATATCCCTTAACTACAAATTTATGTGCTTTGAAGAATCTGTGCTCAAAATTAAGATGTTTTTTACAGCCAACAGCTGACTGTCGGACCCAATAAAGGATTACATTTGAAATGTGTAAAAGTTATGTTTTTAATTTAATATCTTTAAATAGGAAAAAGGTAAACTAGAGAAGCAACATCACAAATCATTAAAAGTACTTAAAATGAAGACATTGTTTTTCTATTTTAAACACTAAGAACTAGGTTGGAGATCATTCATAGATTCAAGGACTGGAAGGGACCTTGAGAGGTCATCGAGTCCAGTCCCCTGCCCGCCTGGGAAACACCCTATAGGAATAGCACTAGGTAATATTAATAATATTAATAGCTATTCTATTAAAAACGAGAAAGTACCTTTGCTGCAATTGCTAGTACACAAGCAATGCCAAGATCTCCTGCTCCAATCACAGTAACTTTGTTAAAGCCTCCAACTTTTTTTTGTCCACCCACCATAGTCTTTGAATTCATGTCAGTTTCACCTAAAATTAAAACAAACAAACAAACAATCAATCACAGCTGGTGGTTTTATAAGACAGTGTAAACACATGTACTGTATGTGAAAGATAATGCCCGGATCTAATCAAATCAAATTACTTTGTTTTCTCCAATACGCTGGGTCAGGCTATGGAAACTAATTTTTCAAGGCTTCCACTGAGTAAGACATTTTTTTCCACAGAATTATATTCTTACAATTTACATTTAAATTAAGTTTTACATTAGCAAGAAAAAAAATTCAAATAGATGCCTTCTCTACTAACCATCCTCCCCCCAGCTCCGTACTCAGCTCTACCACTGAAATGCACTGTGACCTTGGGCAACTCACTTAATTTCTGTACACCTTCCATTTCCCCTGCTACTCTTTGTCCATCTTGTTTGTTTAGACTAAGATCTTTGGGACAAAAACTATCTCTGAACTGGTTTGTACAGTGTCTGGCCTTGAATACATGGAGCAGTAATGTGGATTACAGTGGGGGGTTATTTCTAAAGCACAATAAAGTGTTGCACATTAATTGGTCCATGTAGACCCCTGGTGGTGTGCACTAGGATTCCCTAGTGCTATGTTAGCGCTGTTTGAAACAGTACTAACATTAAAGCTCACTAAGCAGTATTTAGTGAGCTCCATATAGGTAAGCCCTCTAGTACAATCTTGGTTGGCAACTGTAGGCATTACCACCAGGGCCGGCGCAACCCATTAGGCGACTTAGGCAGTCGCCTAGGGCGCTAACATTTGGGGGTCAGTGACCGCGGTGGCCGGATCTTCCGCCGCCCGGGTCGTCATCAGTATTTCGGGGGCGGGACCTTCCGCTGCCTCTGTCAGGGGTGGGACCTTCCGACGCCTAGGGTGGCAAAAAAGCTGGTGGCGCTCCTGATTACCACAATACAAATAATAATAATAATCCCTTTGATGCTACTACATGCACCAATGTATAATACTGCAGAAAGTGTTTTTGAAAGATTGAAAGACTGTTTTAAATTGCATCATCCGTAAGAGAACATATAAATCAGCTATGCCCTCAGAAAGGGTACGTTTAAGGTAAAGGAAAAATAATGAGTTTTAGGAAAATGTAACCACTACAAGTTATAAGTAATATTTATTGTCCACCTTGAAAAGATAAAATAAAAATAGCTAAAAGCATAGATAAAACTGATATTGATTCAGATCTGCTGAAAAATTACACACCTGTAGTTATCTTTGCAATATAGGATAGCAGTTCTAGCTGCTTGGCTTCATCAGAAGATGATACTGAATACAGAGGTAGCTCTTCCTCAAATTTTTCAATCATTTCTTTGATTAATCCAATGATAATTGACTTTGGCTGGAATGCATACGTATAGGAGAAGACTTACAATCTTTACTAGCTATCATGATAAAACAGCATGCCCATAAACTGCAGTAATTTATTAGCAGGTATCAAGAATCACTGTATACATTTAGCTAAACTACAAATATCAACCTTTCAAACCAACTTTTAAGATAGAGGGAAAGTAGCACTGCCAGTTAGTATATTTCTATTTTATTTTTAATACCTTATTAATACAAATATAAATATGTAACTATGGAGTATGGATTAGAATAGTGGAGAATATAGAGACTAAATTAAAGATGCCAAACACTAGGGTTACCATATTTAAAAAATAAAAAAAGAGGACACTCCACAGGGCCCTGGTCCCGCCCCTTCCCCACCCCGGGCCCCGCCCCAACTCCGCCCATTCCCCACCCCAACTCCGCCCCTTCCCCAAAGTCCCTGCCCTAACTCCCCCTTCTCCCTCCCAGCCACGTGAAAAGGGCTGCCCGAGCGCTACCGGCTTCACGGTTTGCCGGGCAGCCCCCAGATCCTGCGCCCCTGGCCGGCGCTTCCCCAGCGCAGCTGGAGCCCGGGAGGGGAAGCGCTCAGCCGGGGGCGCAGGGAATGGAGGCTGCCCGGCAAACCATGAAGCCGGTAGCGCTCGGGCTTCAGGCAGCGCCCATGCCTCCGGACCCTGCGCCCTCGGCCGGGCACTTCCCCTCCCGGGCTCCGGCTGTTCTGCTCCTCCCCTGACTCTTCGGCTCTGTTTAAGAGCTGAGCTGCCCAAGCGCTCCGGCTTCGGGCAGCCCCCTTGCCTCCGGACCCTGCGCCGCCGGAGCAGAGCAACTGGAGCCCAGGAGGGGAAGTGCCCGGCCGGCGGCTTGGGGTCCGGAGGCAAGGGGGCTGCCCGAAGCCGGAGCGCTCGGGCAGCTCGGCTCTTAAACAGAGCCGAAGAGTCAGGGGAGGAGCAGAGCAGCCACGGGAGGGGAAGTGCCCGGCCAGTATTTTCCTGGACATGTTCGGCTTTTTGGCAATTCCCCCCGACGGGGGTTTGATTACCAAAAAGCCGGGCATGTCCTGGAAAAACCGGACGTATGGTAACCCTACCAAACACCAACTCAATTGGCTGTTCGAAGCATTATTGGACATATGAAAGCCTCTGATACAGTAGCATCTATTACTAAATACAGGTTATGGCTATATCTACACGGAGCACTTTATTGGCATAGGATTAACCTTACTGGCAAAGCACTCCCAGTGTGGATGCAGTAAACCAGAAAAGCCTTTGTATCAGAATAGTCAAACTAACCCCCACAAGCAAAACAAGCTATACCATTAAAAGTTTTGTCAGTATAATTGTGCCTACACTAGCAGCTTCTGCTGGCACAGCTCTGTCGGTCACAAATCGCAGATATTCGCACCCATACCAGCAGAAGCCTGTAGCAAAAACATAGCCTACTTGGCAGCAAGAAGAAAAACAAAACTCATTAGAGAAGATTCAGGCTAGCTGCATCAGAGCCTGATCTTGCATTCTTTATTTGGACAAAGCTTTCATTGCGGTCAATGGACCTTTTAGCCAAGTAAGGCCTGGGCATGAATCAGTAATTACCAGGTACAGATTCCCAACTCATTAAGTAGGAAAATGACACCCATCATCCCCACTCCTCCCCCTCCAAAATTCAACTCAACAGCTTTGTTTTACTCATCTTAAAAAGTTAGTGGAAAAAAAACAAAACAAAAAAGATTTCACTAAATTATTTTTTGTGGCTTGTCAACCACATGTTTAAAGTAACCTATCTACTGTGTTTCATAAAAGACATCCACTTGGCAACTAAAGTTGCTTTTGGACCTTCTATACTAGTCACCCCCAGAAAAACAAACCATCTCCATTTTGCAATAATGTCCATACCAGAGACAAAGCTACTATATCAGTTAGTGTAATTTTACTGAAAAACTGCACTTGCTAAATATAACCTCAGCTTACACAGTTACTGGACATTGTTCATAGCACTAACAGATGTTTGACACATTTTCTTTATCTGATTTATCCTTCTCTCTAACGGAAATAAGTTTAATCCCCTTTTTCCCCCTCAGTTTAAAATTATTTCCTTATAATAATATCTGACAGGCTGAAGGCTACTACTTGGAAACAACCTTCTGCTTCTGTCTGTATAGTCATTGACTGTACATTTAAGATTAACAAATGTAGGAGAAGAGAAAAAAAATGAGCGTTAATTTGTATGTAATATAATGTATTCTTCCTGGAATTTGTTTTTCCTTACGTGGCTCCAGTTTTGTAGATAGGGCAAGTATATCCTGCCATGTGCATCTACATGTTTTCCCACAGAGATTTCCATGTTTATAGTTGGTTTCAGCAAGCAAATGGGAGGAGCAAAAGGATGAGAATCCAAAATCCACAAACAAATTGGTATGTTATAGGAATTACCTGTTAGACACAAAACAAAAAAACATTATGACCTCCGCATTTCGAAGGTATCCTGAAATCATGATTGTGTGTTCCGTTTTACTTAAAATATAGCACTTTATTTGCTTTGATTATTTATGCTATTGATTTATACTATTCCTACCAAACCTGCTATATTAAGTGTCATTGATTGAAATCCTGTCAAATATAAAGCATTTCTGTTACAGAGCTCTGCCAGCAAATAAGTCTGTCAGATCAAAGGAACTTCTTAGAGCAATCAATTTACTTTTCTAGGGTTTATATAATCTTGGAAACAAAGAGCTAATGAGGAGGAGACTCTATTAAGTGCTTTATGTTTAGACTTCAAAGACAGCAAGTTCAAGGAAGAGTCCTAATTATCTGGGGACATTTGCATATCCAAGTACAGGGCATGAAGACTCTACCCAACACCCACCAGCCTGAGGACTAAGGGCTCATCTACACAGTCTTGCACCTAGTTAACTAAATCACTTTTCTAATATGTAGTTAGTTATTTCAGGGCAAGTCTATGTGAGGGCACTCTTATTTTGGAATAGAAGTGGCTAATGTTGATTTAGGTAAATTGAGGGCTTGTCTACATGGTCAGTGTGTGGCAAGCTAGGATATGAAACTGGGAGTATGTCAACTTTTAGGGCATCCACACTGCCCTGCAGTTTGGACTACAAAGGTTGTAACTCCTCTGTGTAGACGCTCCAGGCACAAACTAAAAGGTTTCTGGTTCACATTAATGTAATCCTGTTTGAAGGTGGCCACGTTGCCATCCCCACTACTAAAGCCAATCTGAGCAATTTAACCCCAGAAATTTAAATGAATAAAACATTGGTGTACAGAATTTAACTGTCAATCAACTTTACTTAAAATATTTTTAGAAGTGAGTTCACCTCCAATCCTTTGGCTGATGATAAGGAGAAGAGTACTCTTACTTTCCATTTTCTCCCCTCTCACCTCATGGCCTCCTGCCTACTGCCTAGTGCAAGAGTGAGGAGAGATCTCTATTACTTTATCCTTTCCTCAGCCTTTGTTCAAGTTGTTCCCTCCACCCCAGACAATGGCTCTAGAGCCAGCCGCTGCTGTTCCTCATAGCGTCTTCCTTCCCCCAAGACTCTGGACCAGCGGTAGTCTATTTTTTGTCAAAGTCCAAATTTCTTGGTCAAAGTATAGCCCAGACTCCAGAGAAAATTAAAAAAATAATAATAATGATGATGGTAATAAGTAAATAAAAAGATTTCAGAGTCTGTTCAAAAGAGTCTGGCAGTCCAGATTTGGCCCAGAATCTCCCTATTGACTACCCTTGCTCTGGTGATTAGCAACTGCTGCAGCTTGACCAGCTATGAACAGCAGCAGAGGCACTGGAGCTGTCTATCTGCAGATTTAGGAAGACAGCACTGGATCATTTTACACTATGTTCACATATGGAAATTACCCTAAAAAAACAAAACAAAAAAGTTATAGCTTTGACCCCAGACACTGATGACGAAAGCAAGTGGATTTTTCAAGCCCAGTCCAAGTTATCCAGAGAGAGATCTTAATCCAACTCTTGTGTGGCACATGGAGACTCTCCAGGTCACCCATCTTTGCAAAGGAAATAATGATATTTCTGCCTTCCTGGCTGTACTAAATTAGAAGCCTTTTCCGTGACTAATCAGGAAGATATACTGTTAAATGTACACAATGTCTTACCATTGTATTTGGCATTGGTATAGAAAATACAATCTATGAGTTGTTACCTTACCCCGATATTTCACTGGAATAGTGCCACTAAAATTCAAGAGGTCTTTAAGGGATCCGTCTTTGAAAGCTGAAATTAAGAACAATTTTTTTTTTTTTTTTTTTTTTTTTTGTGGTTAGAGGATTTTTAAAAAAAAAATTACAAAACTAAGTATTACCCATACTGCTTCATTCCACATTTAAATAACTACTGATTCCAACTCTAAGATGTATGCTGAAAATGGACATGTACCAGTGAAATGTGACTGCAAAGATTATTTCCTTGTACTTAGATCAGGGGTGGGAAACTTTTTGGACCGAGGGCCACATCTGGGTATGGAAATTGTATGGTGGGCCATGAATGCTCACAAAATTGGAGGTTGAGGTGTGGGAGGGGATGAGGGCTCTGAGGTGGGGCCAGAAATGAGGAGTTCAGCGTGTGGCAGGGGGTTGGAGTGTGGGGGCGGTGAAGGCTCCAGCTGGGGGTGTGGGCTCTGGGATGGGGCTGCGGGTGCAAGAGAGTGGTCTGGGTTGGGACCGAGGGGCTCAGAGGGCAGAAGGGGGATCAGGGCTAGGACAGCGGGTTGGGGTGCAGGAGGGAGTCAGGGATGCAGGTTCCAGGTGACGCTTACCTCAAAGCAGCTCCTGGAAGCAGCAGCATGTCCCCCCTCTGGCTCCTATGTGGAGGCGCAGCCAGGCAGCTCTGCATGCTGCTCCATCCGCAGGCGCCACCCCTGCAGCTCCCATTGGCTGCAGTTCCTGGCCAATGGGAGCTGCAGAGCCGGCACTTGGGGTGGGGGCAGCATACAGAGCCCCCTGGCTGCCCCTACACGTAGGAGCCGGAGGGGGGACATGCAGCTGCTTCTGGGAGCCACACAGAGCCACAGCACGCATGGAGCACGGCAAGCCCCAGATCCCGCCCCCCGGCAGGAGCTTGAGGGCTGGATTAAAACATCTGAAGGGCTGGATGTGGCCCCCAGGCCATAGTTTGGCCATCCCTGACTTAGATACTACACATAGTAATTAAATTCACACAGCTGACCATCCCTCCTCCTTTTTTTTTTTTAAACAGAACGTTACTTTATTTGTTTATTCCTTTGGTGTCACTCTTTATTGGAAGCTTAATGACAGTTGCACAACTAAGGAAACTTTATGTGCATCTTGTTGACCTTCTCCATTGTGGTCTCAAGTTACAGTGCTTTATCAGTTTGCATATCCCTCGCAAAAGGAGCCTCTGCTCTTCTTCCTTCTCTGTAAGGCTGGTGTCAATAGGACTTTTCTTCTAGCTGCAGGGGATTCAGGAAGGCAACTCCCATCTTTTCATGTACTGCGTATATATACCTGCTACTGTATTTTCCACTCCATGCATCTGATGAAGTGGGTTTTAGCCCACGAAAGCTTATGCCAAAATAAATTTGTTAGTCTCTAAGGTGCCACAAGGACTCCTCTTTGTTTTTACTTTTAACAATGTAAATCCATCAAACTACCCGTATATACTCGTTCATAAGCCGAATATTTTTGGTAAAAAAGGGATGCATCAAAGAGTGGGGGTCGGCTTATAAATGGGTCTACACCAAAATTTGATCATTTTAAACTCTATGGAATCCTTGAATATCTAATACATTGTCATTTTGTTTACCTGGAGCGTCTGCAGGCATGGAGCCCCTCAGCGCCTTATGGCCGCGATTCACCGTTCCCAGCCAATTGGAGTTGTGGTGAACCGCGGCCACAGGAAGCTGAGGGGCTCCATGCCTGCAGATTGTTATGCAGACAAAACTACACAGGATCGTTTCAGGGGGCAAGACAAAGATGCCACATTTATTATGATAACATAATTCGATTTATGACCAATAACTAATATCTAATACCTATACACACCCCCCCACATCCATCAGATGTTCTGCAGCTGCTGTATAGTTAATTGTAATAGTTTTAGTTATATTCACCTGGTTATAATTGTTTGGTTTGTTTGCAACAGATCACCTGTGCCCTACAATGACAACAACTACTGTAATGATCATAGATCAAGGGGCAGAGTGTTGTAGGAGCAGCTCACCTGGTCAGCAGTTCTAAATATAATTTTTCATCCCACATTGTTCTATTAGTAATCCTGACTGTTATGTTAATTCTAACGCTCTGCATATGCTGCTGGATAAAATAGATGCATTCTAAATTAAAACCACAGGCTCACATTGTTTCACAATATATAGCCTTAAAACAATTACATAAAGTGTGACCCATTCAATACCCCTGGATTGAAGGGTCAAAAGGGGGACAATGTAGAACTAATAAATGCAATTGTTCATAAGTAAAGTTTTATGAATGAAACAACATTCATTCATAAAACCAGTTACCCCAATAACTGGCTAATTGACAATTAAGATGATTGTTAAGAGCCATAGCTGTTCAGCCAGTTGCCCTTGTAAGTTTCACTGTCAATCCAATTCCTGCTTAAATCACTGAGACTTGCATTGTTTCAGTATTGTAACTTCTGTTCATTGTTTGCCATTCACTACACTTGTCTACTTCTGTTCACTGTTTGACATATTGTAATTCAAACTCCATTTTACAACGCTTACTCCATTTTGTAAAAGCTTGCTGCAACCTTCATTTTTGCAAAACCCTGCTGTAATCTTATTAGTTTAGTTTAAATGTGTGAATGAGGTATGTATGGATGATGGAATCAACCTCCAGCGCCAGCCTGTCCTGATGAAATAGAGTTCAAACACTGACGGCTGAAGATGCAGACAACAGCCATAACAAAGTAAGAAGAATCCACCCTAAAAAGAAAAGAACAAAGATACAATAGAAGGAAGATCAAAGCCAGGTCCGAGGCTGAAAGTCACGTCTGCAATTGACGGGTGAACCCAGAGGCAGCTTGACACAGCAAGACCTATAGACTCTGGATTCAAACTAAAACCTACAAAAAGGATGGGTGAGATGGAAGACTTTGAAGGGTAACATTCTGCTGCCAACATGGGAGGGCAGACCCAGCCCTTCCTTGTGCCCGGCTTTCCTGGCCAGTTAGCCGCCACAAGCTACGAACCCAAGCTGCAAAATCAAGCCACGGACTCAAGCTATGTTCAGGACTGGTAACTATACAGCAGCTGCAGAACATCTGATGGATGTGTGTGTGGATGTAGGTATTAAGTATTAGTTATTGGTCATAAATCAAATTGTGTTATCATAATAAATGTGGCATCTTTGTCTTGCCCCCTGAAACGATCCGGTGTAGTTTTGTCTGCCTAACAAGATGTTCCAAGTAAACAAAACATCCTGACCCGCCAGCGGCTTACCCTGACAAGCCAGGAGCCAAAGTTTTCCAACCCCTGAAATATAGGGTCGGCTTACGAAAGGGTCATACAGTTTTTGCTATTTTTACCTATCCATTTTGGGGGGTCAGTTTATAAACGAACGGGCTAATGAACGAGTATATACGGTATGTTTAAATTTGCTTAAGGGAACTGGAACAGTGATATGGAATCCATTAAATTATCAATTTGTATAATCACTGATGTTACAATTTATTCATTTTTTAAAAAAAGATACTGATTAGTTTGGTGAAGGTAACTTACAACAAGTACTGTAGGAAATGAACTACTGGGGGAAAGAAAATCACACGATATCACATGATATAAAGTTAGGAAAACAAATTGAAAATGACAGTAATTTAGACAAATTTCATTGTAGATAGAGAACCTATGAAACGTCAGAGTTCCACATAATCATCAACTGTTGAAAAACACAATTAAAGTAACTAGATCAGATTCTTACTGTATGTATCCATGGAGAATCTGAAGTTTGGGTAGATCTTAACAACATTCTTCAATTCTTCTATGGTCAGGTCCCGGAATTTATACTGTACACAAATAAAAGAATGTTTCAACTCGAAAGGACTACCTCTTTGGTGCCACAGGATAGGTGGGGAAAAATAAGAGACGAGAAGGCAGAAGGAGGCAGCTAATAATTACCTATAACAAACAGTTTTGCCATTAAATTAATTCTCAAACAGATTGCTCCATGGAATGCATAATTTTATCTGCCTACCAACATCTGCAATTATATATTTGTAAAATATATTTGAAAAAGTTTAAGCCAAATAATTACATTGTTTGGTAACAGCAAACTCTAATATGGCTTTCACATTTTAAAGAATTTTCATAACCATTTTTTCACAAACATATTAAAGTGTCTGAAAAATTCACCTTTTGGATTGAAATGTTATGTGCTTAGTCTCTGTCCGTAAGTGAATTATTTTGGAGAGGTCAAGCAAAATCCATAAAGTGGTTTAGTTGGGGGGAGGGTAGAGAAAAAACCCAAACATTTATTTAAAAAAATAAATTTTAAGGTAGACTTACAGCAGGAACTGCTGAAGTTTGAAATGTGGTATGAATATAGTTATTGGTGAGGGCTAATACCTTTGCAAAACCAGACTTCAGGTATTTCCTTTGGACCATTCCCTCTCCATAAGCTGCCCTCCAGATTCTTTATCCTCCCCAACAATTTTGCAAATCTGGGACTGTTCACTTCCAGGATTTAGATATTGTGCTCCAGATCATGGGAAATTTGAACTGACACCCCAATGCTGGCACCTAAACATCATACAACTGCAGCCCAACTTTGGTTCAATGAACTAGCAGCTACATTGGAAAAATAAAGAGAAAATAGTACACTTGGGCATCTGAGCAGGGTGTGGGGGGGTGCATGTGGGCGGGGGGCTGGATGGAGGGGCGAGCAGGGATGCAGATGCACTAGGGCAGCGGCTCTCAAACTGGGGGTTGGGAATCCCACAGAGGGTCACAAGATTATTACATGGAGGGGTCGCGAGCTGTCAACCTCCACCCCAAACCCCACTTTACCTCCAGTGTTTATAAAGGTGTTAGATATATAAAAAAGTGTTTTTAATTTCTAAGGGGGGTGTCGCACTTAGAGACTTGCTATGCAAAAGGGGTCACCAGTACAAAAGTTTGAGAACCACTGCACTGGGGGGACCAGGAGGTGATGCCCTGGCGGGGGTGACCCAGAGTTCCCTGCCCACTGATGCCCGCTGGCTCCCAGAGCTACACAGGCCTTTACCCCTTTGCCTCCCACAGGCGTGGCAGGGAGCCATGCTCCCCCCACCCAGCCCAACGAAGGGCCGGGCAGGGCCCGGCGGGGACAGCGCGTGGCCGCCGCGGGCCAGACCCTGCTGCCGGGGGAGCCAGGAGCCCGGCGCGCGCGCACCTTAACCAGCTGCGTCCTCAGCGTCTCCTCGGAGAACTCCATCGCGGCGGCACCTCCCCGCGCTTCCTGCTGCGCCCGGCCTGGACGGCAGCCGCCAGGAACCAAACCCTGCCCCACAGCTCTCCCTCCCGTTTTGCTACTTCGAGTGTACTGAGCATGCTCACTCGAACTGAGCATGCCCAGTAGCCACTGCCCTCTCTCTACTCTTATGTCTACTTACGATTTGCTGCCTCCTTTTTGGGGGGGGGGGTTAAAAGGATTAAGGGGGGCAAATCGCAGCGGGGGGACTGTCAGGGTCTGAGCAGGGGGCAGAATTTTACTGGCCTGGGGGGTTCAAGCTACTGTAGCTAGAGGCAGAAGAGGGGCTGAAGGGGAAAATCGGTGGTGGGGGGTCAGAGCCGGGGTGGGGGCAGACACTGCCAGACCCCGTGCGGGTACAAAACCCCCGTTTGGGGGGGGGGAGGGACAGTGACCCCGTGGGATGAGCCACCCACTGTGCTCATTAATTTAGGGGTGGGGGGGGCAGAGGCTGTTTTTGTTCGTCTCACAGGGACGCTGCATGTCAGCCTTGGAGCAGAGGGCGGGTTCCTGGGACTGGGGTCTTAAAGGCACAGGCCTCCAATTCCTAGCCTGTCAAAGCTTAATCACCGCAGCTCCTCTCTATCCTATACAAGTGTTGCAGGGCCATGGCCGCCCGGGGGGAGGGCAAGTGGGGCAATTTTCTGCAGGGACCCCCACAAATATGTCGGAGGCTGCCCCCGCCTCCGTCTTCCCTCAGTGCCTTAGCGTGCCGCGTCCGGGAGCGGCCCTGGCGCACTGCAGCACCATGGCTCCAACGCTGTCCAGGGCTGCTCCTGGTCGCAGCACGCTGAGGCTCCAGGAGAGGGGGTAAGCGGCATGGTAAGGGGCCAGGCACCTCCCCCGACCTCATCCTAACCATCACCATCACCCAGCAACAGCCCATTATGTAATTGCAAATGTATACATACCATTAAAGCATTTAATGTTTTAAATAATGTGTTTATTGTATTTTCAAATTATTACAAATTAGTTTTTGAATGTATTTCACTATTTTTTTTTTTTACATTTCCAAATACATGTTACTATAGTATTGCAACTTTTTTTTATGGAAGGGGCCCCAAAAATTGCTTTGCTTTGTAATAATTTGAAAATACACTAAATACATTATTTAAAAACATTAAATGCTTTAATGGTATGTATACCAGCTGCTTAGCTGCAGTGCACCAGGGCTGCTCCCGGACACGGCGCACTGAGACGCCGGGGGATGGGGGAAGACGGATGCAGGGGGAGCCACTCTGGTCTCACCTTGGGCTCAGGGGCAGGCTCCATACCCACAAACCCTACCTCCCCTTTCACAAATTCAATGAAAGGGGCCACTCTGATCTCACCTTGGGCTCAGGGGCATGCTCCGTTCCCCCAAACCTTACCTCCCTTTTCACAGAGGAAGCAGACCGTGAGTGTTTTCCACCACAAACCCCATCACTCCCGTTTTGCAACCATCCCCCCAGAGGAAGCAGACCGTGAGTGTTTTTGACCACAAACCCCATCCCTCCCGTTTTGCAACCATCCCCCAGGAGGAAGCAGACTGGGAGTGTTTTCAACCACAAACCCCATCCCTCCCGTTTTGCAACCATCCCTGGACCAGTGACAGGTGCATGTGCAGCCAAGTCATTGGAAATAAGTAAGGAGGAAGACAGTGGAAAAAATGAAAGGGGCCACTCTGGTCTCAACTTGGGCTCAGGGGCATTCTCTGTACCCCAAACCTTACCTCCCTTTTCACAAATTCAATGAAAGGGGCCACTCTGGTCTCACTTTGGGCTCAGGGGCATTCTCTGTACCCCCAAACCTTACCTCCCTTTTTACAAATTCAATGAAAGGGGCCACTCTGGTCAGGAAGCAGATCGGGATTGTTTTTGACCACATACCCCATCCCTCCTGATTCGCAACCCCATGGACAGGCGGGGATTGTTTTTGACCACATACCCCATGAAAGGGGCTACTCTGGTCAGGAAGCCGATCGGGATTAATTTTTGACCACATACCCCATTGCTGGGGTTCACTAGGCATAGCTACCAGGTAACTCGGGAGAGTGGAAGGCCACAAGTGCCGAAGAAGCTCTTTTGCTCTGGGCCTATCTGAACCCCCAAACCCCATCTTGGGAACTCTCACCTACTTCTATGCTAACTGCTTACATGCTCTGAAGTAGGTTGAAGCAGAAATGTAATGTCAGCTTTTTAGCAGATGGCTGCAGTTTCACTCACACTAGCAGAAATAATAGAGATAAGAAGCGGGGTAGTTAGTTTGCAGGCGTCTAACTCAAGGTCACAAAGACTGAGAAAGTTTTCTCACAAGCTTATGTAGAGCTTATTGTAACAGTTGTCTGGAAGGGAGGGGTAAGGGGGAACAGCCAGACAAAGAGATGTATGCAAACAGTTTGGAGTATAAAAGGTAAAAGTTGTTTGTATTTGTTGCACTGGATTTGAGACATGCTGGTCTCCTAGTGCCATTTCAGAGCTCTGAAATAAACTTGGCTTGCTTTCTCCCCTCGGTGTCTTTATTGGTGCCAAGCACACCGGGTGACGGACCATTGTTGTCCCCTCGAGCCCTTTAGGGCGGGCAACACCATCCCTCCTGATTCGCAACCCCATGGACAGGCAGTAGCAAGTTAACAAACTGTCACGTTGTGTGGCAGAAACCGCACCCAGTAGCAAAACGGGAGGGTTGTGTTTCGTGTCGTTACACCGGCCGGTCACCTTATGTCCCCGGTAGGGTGACCAGACGTCCCGTTTTTATCGGGACTGTCCCGATATTTGCTTCTTTGTCCCGCGTCCCGACCAATGTTTGGTCGGGACACTGGACAAAAAAGAAATTTTACCCTCCGCTCTGGCGCTCGTGTCCCCCCCCAGCTCCGTCCCCTCCTTCCCCCATTGGCTCCCTCCCCAAATCCCCGCCCTGGCCCCGCCTCTTCCCCAACCACGCAGCATTCCTCCTCCCTCCCAGGCTTGCAGCATGGCGGTGCAAGCCTGGGAGGAAGGGGGTGGCAGCGGTGCCTGGATCCTGGAGCTGGTGAGTCAGCTCCGACACCTGGGCACCAGGCGGGCAAAGGGGGGCTGGCAAGGGAGGGAGGCGGGGGGCTCGGCTGTGAGACCCCCCGCCACGCTAGAGGGCTCCTGCCCGGGCTGCTGCACCCGGGGCCAGGAGCACAGCCTGGAGGCTGCTCCAGCCCTGCAGCCCGTGGGGCAGCGTGGTGGGTCCGGGCGGGGGCAGCGCAGAGTGGGCAGGGGCCCGGTGGGCGGCGCGGGGGCGTGGGCTGAATCCCTGCTGCTGCTGGAGAGCCCCGCACCTCTCCCTCCCGCTCACGGCTGCGGCTCCTTCCCGGCGGGACGCACCCCCCAGCCTGCCCCGGCCACATGTGGCACGCGTCCAGCTGCTCCTTCCCGGCGGGAGGGAGACTAGGCGCGGGGGACACGCGCCGCATGTGCCTGGAGCAGCGGGAGGTGCGTCCCGTCGGGAAGGAGCTGCAGCCACGAGCGGGCGGGAGAGGCGCGGGGCTCCCTGGCAGCAGCGGGGATTCGGCCCCTGCCGCCCACCCGGCTCCTGCCCACTCCGCGCTGCCCCTGCCCGGACCCACCGCGCCCCGCATATGCCCATGGCGGGCCAGGGGGCGGGAGGCTACGCGGGGAGGGCAGCGCGCAGGGCCTGCTAATGCCCCAGGCCCCTTTAAAACTCTTTTTTTTTTTTTGCTCTGCGCCCGCCTTTTTTTTTGCTCCGCCCCCGTCCCGATATTTTATTCTACTAATCTGGTCACCCTAGTCCCCGGGTGGGAGCGACTGGCTAGTCCGGGCCAGCGACGCCGCCCCCGCCCCGACCCGTGCCAGGCTACCGTGGCTCTTCCCACGCAGGCTGAGTTCGGCCCACTCGTGCCAGGCTACACGTGCTGTCCAGTCCACATCCTAAGGGCCCAGCGCTGCCAGCCTTGACCTGGGATGCAACCCCGGGCTGCGAGCTCTAAGGAGTGTGGATGCATGCAGCTTTCTGTTCCTGGAACACTGCCTAGTTCTGGGTTCCCTCTCTGCTGCTCAGCGAGTTGAACTCTGCCCACACTAGGCTACTGGACACAGCTTAACCGGAGAACGGTAACTGGCACACTGAAGCCAGCCTAATAGTCCTCCACCTAACAGCAGGTGTCAGAATATAGGCAACAAACTGATAGCCAAAGGACAGCAAATACCACCTTTGCCAGTGTTCAAGGATATATAGCAGGGGTGGGCAAACTATGGCCAATATCACTGGCCTGCCAGGTGGTTTAATCCAGCCCTCAAGCTCCCTCTGGGGAGTGGGGTCTGGGACTTGTCCCACTCCAGCCAGAGAGCAGGGTCAGGGGCCACTCCATGTGGCTCCCGGAAGCAGCGGCATGGACCTCCTCCGGCTCCTACACCATAGGGGCAGCGCGGGGGATTCTGCTCTGCACGCTGCCCCCGCCCCAAGTGCCGCCCCTGCAGCTCCCAGTGGCCGGGAACCGAAGCCAATGGGAGCTGCGGGGGCGGTGCCTGCGGACAGGTCAGCGCGCAGAGCCACCTGGCTGTGCCTCGCATAGGAGCCGGAGAGCTGGGAGCCGCTTGAGCTAAGTGCCGCCTGGAGCCTGCACCACTGAGCATCTCCCCATGCCCCAACCTCCTGCCCCAGCCCTGATCCCCCTCCCACCCTCTGAACCCAGCCCAGAGCACCCTCCTGCACCCTAAACCCCTCATCCCTAGCCCTACCCCAACCCCAGAGCCCGCACCTCCAGCCGAAGCCTGCACCCCACTCCCACAACCCCGAGTCCCCACCCACACCCTGAATTCATTTCTGACCGCACCCCAAGCCCAATTTTGTGAGCATTCATGGCCCGCCATACAATTTCTATTTCCAGATGTGGCCCTCGGGCCAAAAAGTTTGCCCACTCCGATATATAGGATGCACACCCTGCAAGCCACCAACTGCATAGCAGAAATGCTGTCTAGACAGTGCTGAACACTCTCTACCCAACTAATCCCATTAGCTCACTGTGGTAGACAGGAAAGAGTCTCTACCATTATCAAGAACTCCCACATCATCATCAGGAGGAATGTCTAGATGCCTTTGGGCTCCCACATCGTCTTGGGAACCAGTTTAATAGATCCAGGTGTGGTATGGGTCCCTGCACCAAAACAGACCATGCCTGGAGCATCCAGGACAGGGCAGGCCACTGTGCATCTGTGGAGGATGCTGCACACAAGCTGGATGGTTGTTCCCTTTGTGTTGGGCTCCTGGAAAATCTTTCCCAAGCTGAACACTGCTGACTCAGAGACTATTGACTGCCTCAAGACCATTTAGCTGTGTTTTTTTAAAAAAACAAAACAAAACAAAACAACAAGCTTGCCTTGCTTGTCTTGCCCCCATGCAATTGATTTTTTTGTTACTTTGGCTGGTGAGAAACAGATAACCAAGCAAGTACTATTCATCTAGCAAAGAAGATACAAGTATTGTGGGTTTGAGCATTCCAGTTTGATTTTTAAATGTATTTTTAGGCCTCGTGCTCTTGAGAAGTATCCAGTGCGGCCCTCAGTGTTACCAAGTTTGTGCACTCCTTAGATAACTAATGGTGAAGGGGTCATTCTGGAAGTCCTTGGGCTCACCATCGGAAATTTATTAAAGGGGAACAATGAAGGGCAGCTCCCAGGGGTTGTTAGCTTTCTGCTCCAGGAGATAATCCAGAATATACACGTTGCTAGTGCACTCACACCTATCTTTCATCATTACTGCAGCTGGGAGTCTGTTTATGGGGACAAAGTACATTCCCTCTCTCCAATAATATCATGATTATGTAGGGTATAAAATAGGAATATTGCAAACCTTACAGAAGTTACAAAATGAAATTGGTGTGGGGTATGTGGAATTCACTAGGTATAAATCCTGACTGCAGCACTAGATGCACCCCAGCCCTGGAATCTCTCTGATGGTTATGAAACTTGTATCTAGAGACCTTGCAGACTTTATAAACACCACTAAGGAATCTGTGGAATAAGGTTCAAATATTCATAGTGAAGTTCTCCAGATTAACAACCCAACCTTCCCACTCCATCCCCGCACACCCCCAGCCAAAGTATTCAAGGCTGTA
This sequence comes from Malaclemys terrapin pileata, assembly GCF_027887155.1. NCBI lineage: Eukaryota > Metazoa > Chordata > Testudines > Emydidae > Malaclemys > Malaclemys terrapin. The sequence continues at coordinate 48,531,819 of NC_071508.1, read as the reverse complement.
GTAGTCATTGAGGCCAAATGAATAAAACCGTGTTTGGAATTTTTAGACCAAGCTGTATTTCATATTTCACGTTAAAAATAGAAGACTGTTCATAGACTTCAGACTTGCATATCTCAAAAATGCCTTGACCCAATTAACTTCAAACTGTCCAGAAAGTATTGTCCTCTAGCTAGAGGCCACATGGTCAACATTTCAGATTAAAAGGGGTTTGGGTTATTTGTGTTTTTTGTAGAATTGTACCTATAACGGAAAGGAAACATTCCCAAAACAAATAACAAACACACACCCTATCAGAAAATACACTGCTGCATACACATCTGCCCCTAGGGACAGGGAAAGAGAACAAACAATTAATGACAGATGCTAGTTATGTCCCTTAATGCAATACCGGAAGATGCTCAGATATGATGGTACTAAGAATGTGGAATAAGAACCTATCTGGAATAGAATCGAATAATGATTGTGGTATTAAAGCACTTGAATACTCAAAAGTCTCAAATCTTTTCCCAGTGAGTGTTTTCCCCTATAGAGATGCTAACATGGATCCATAATATCACCATAATCCATCCATTCCTCCCTGTCAACACTGTTAAATGAATCCAAAGGCTGGTCAAGTCTTGCATTGACTATTGCTACTTTGTCCACTCTGGTGCCAGAGCGAATCCTAAATTCTATTCCTAACCTCATCATCTTCACCAGCTGCTTCAACCATGTTACTTTTTCCTTGTATCTCTTCACTATTATTCTCCTCTTACTGCTTTAAATTCAAGTCCCTTACATTCAAGGCCCTGCAAAAATGCAGGCCATTTTACCTGACATAGCTAATTTCTTCCTCCTCTCCTTCATGCTTATCGTTCCATTCATCTCTTTCTCAAGCCACACCTTCTCCCATGTTGCTATGCTTTGAACAGGCTCCCACTTCCTTATTTGCTAAGCAACCTGTCATTTCTCATTCATATCTTTACATAAAACCTACTTCCTTCTTCCAGGAACCCTTTCTAGTGATAAAGTGTTTTGTTCTGCCTGTGTCAGAGTAAGCTTTTGGAGGAAAGGACAGTGATATTGTCTGTAGAGCACTGTATAACAGCTCTATGTAAATTACAATAATGCCCTTTTGTCATCCCTACTACCATCAGTAAAAAACAGAACACATCATTCCTAGCAGGTGCAGAATCTGCATCTCTCACAACGAGTAAGCACAGGCATTTGTTAGCAGGGTCAAATGCTTTAGGGACTACTTGGAGATTAGTAGTAGAGGAATAGATCTTAAAATAACATGAGGGAGTTCTTGATATGAATAGCCTAGGGCAGAATCAAATAATTTAGATGTCTCAGGACGCAATCAGGATGAAGACCTCTCTCTCTTTTCGGAATTTTTTTTTTTTTTTTTTTTTTTTTTTTACAAAATGTTTCTTCTGGTGCCTTCCTGTTTAGTGATAAAACTAATTTCTGGAGTAGAGTTGCTATAGCCCTGGCACCTGTAACTGAACTCTACTCCTCATTGCTGTCTGAGCTGTTAGCAAGAGTGCTCCTTATCAGACTGTTTTATCTCTAAGCAATGCTCTCTTTTTAATGCTGACAGAAGCCATTTCATAGAATCATAAAAACATAGATGGAATGAACATATTGGATCTTCTAGTCCATCTCCCTGCCAGTGCATTTGCCCACTGGACATAAGTTCAAGGTTCAGCATGTTTGCAATCAAAATAAATCCAGTTATCGGCAATTTGAAGGAAAGTACAGTAAATATAAAGATCTCTGAATAGATATTTGCCACCTCCCCATTTATTTTCTACAGTTGCCACTTTTCTCTGTTGTAGACCATCTTGGAGGCAGGACCATGGGCCTGATCCAAAGGACATTGTAGTCAGTGGAAAGACTCTCATTGACCTTAAGCTCCTAGTCAGACTCTCCCTAGTAGCCTGCATAAGACTCCTTGCAATTTCCAGCCAAGAATATGTTGCACAGGAAGCACCCGTTATACATAACCCAGATACCATAGATAGGTCTTGGGGGGTGGGGGAGGGCACAGATCATGTAAGCTACAGAGAATCCACATTCAGACACCTGCTGGCTGATAACAGATGCATCCAAGAATAGCAAATGCCTACTTCTAAGCATACATTGAAATTTCCAATGCTATAAAGAGCAAACTTGAGGAAGATCATCAGTCCTTGGGATGAAAGAATGTTCTCCCCCAAAAGACAGGCCCTAGAAAATTAATACTTCTCTTGCTGCTTTTCTGCTTTCCAGTCCTTAGACATGCTGCTAGACTAAGCCTTTCAGTTATATCTGACTGTGTAATGAAAACAAAGCATAGAATACCAGATACTAGGCCACATTTAAAAAATACTTGGCGTTTAGGAAGTTCTTTCCTTTTGTGTTGATGGTACCATAGCATATAATGGGTTTTTAAACAACTATACAATATTATTAGGGTTACAAATATGTAAATAAAAATGAATGGACTCCTTTCTAAGTATTGATCTGCCTCTTTTGTTCTAAGCCTTTGATTGATAGTACACCACCATGGATCTTTTAGCTATCAGAGCAGCATGCCTTTCGGAAAGCCAATCCCCTGAGTCTGAGCACAAAGTACAGACTTAAAGCCAGTTTTGGGAATCTGCATGGAGTCCTGCAATATAAATGCCAACCAATTCCATTCCCTGTCTGATGGCATATACTGTACATCCCCCGTTATCTCCTAGTAAACGGCAAGATGGATCAGAGTGCAACAATGAATCAAACTAAGTGATTTCATAGTAACACATTCCTGCAGGGAACAGAATCTCCTTGCAAATCAGACATTTTGTGCATCCATCGTGGCAGTTGGGAAGGGCAGTAGCCAAGATCAAAGGAAATGAGGAAAAAAGACCAATTCAGTTTTACAGCATATACAAAATTAGCCATCACAGCTGTTACTTTGCTGATGTTATTCTGTTTTCATGCTCTTTGGGCAAATGTTATGTAATGAATGATGTCACAATTTACTTCAGTGTACAGTTCCCTTCAATGCAAAGTCCACAACTGTACAGCCACCAAGTAAAACCCAACATGCTGGACTGCGTGAAGTCAGTTCTTTGAGAACTGGCATTTCAGCTTCAACCACTTGGCACATAACACTTGTCTGGCAAAAACAGTGCATCTTTAGTAGGGAATCCCTGTGAGGAATTGTACAATGATTGTAGTTTTCTGGATGGTTTTTGTTTTGGGAACATCACTGAAGAAGTTACACCTGCCATCAGGTTGGGTGAGTATAAAACCAAGTGTGAACCTGTAGTGAAATGTTAGCCATCCCATACTAAAACAGATCACAGTGGTGCTAACAGCATTCCATATTTTCAGATATTAAGCATTTCTGGCACATTTCACTAGATGACAATTCAAGCCCTGGTTTTGGCAGACCAGGAAGCAGATCTCTTCAGCTGGTATAAATTTCCATAGTTCAGTGGAGCAATGATAACTTACACCAGCTGAAGATCTGCTTCCTGGTCCCTCCAATTTTCTCCATGAATCAGTCGCCAAGTCCAGATGGAAAGGAGAAATAATAATCCATTTTAGAGCCAATCTTGAATGTGGAGCTTATTCTTCAATAGGACCAGCAGCTTTGAGCATCTGCCCCTCGTACACAATGCAGCAATGAATTAAAGGAGTTGCCTGAAATACCAACTACTATGTACAAGTATATCAGGAGAATTAATGTAACAGTTTGATTAGTTTCTAACATGGGTTTGAAGAATGGTGGCCTTTAGCTAGCCCCCAAGACTTTGCTGGGGAATTGCCTCAGAAGCATAGTGTGGTTCAGAGAGCCTCAGATAGCTTTTACTTAGTGGCTAATATCAGCAGATAGGTAGCAGTTGGTGAGTAGGGCAGATCAGATCAATCTGCAGCCATCTCTCTCTCTCTCTCGTGTCCTGTTCTGACCACCATGATGCATGAGGCCTTCATGACATTGATGTAAGATTGCGTCAAAGCATTCCACTGTGGGCAACAAAAAAAAACTAGGGCAGAATATAGAAGCTTGATTGTGATTGTCAGTGGCTGATGGCATTCTGTCTGTATTAGTTTCATTGTCTGTTTACATGGACACTTATTGAGTTTAGGATTCTGGTTTTAACTTTTAAGGCATTTAGCAGCTCGAGTCTCAGCTATTTTAGGTTCCAGCTCTCTCAATTCAACTCCACTCTTTAAGGTCCAAGAGCTGAAGGACAGCTGCATTTAAAAAATAGGTACTGTCTGTATCTTTGTCCCGGCAGCTAGTGTTACGGAATGCCTCATTTTTGACTTGAGAATGACTATAAAATTCGTTCCTTTTAAGGAAGGTTTCAAAACCTTTTGTTTCAGAAGGCCCCTTAGCTCAGAGCAATAGCATATTGATTTCATTAGTGTTCCCTACTGATTGTTTTAACCTTGTACAATTTAAATAATGTAATCTTTGCTTCACAATAAAAGTGGCCAGGAAGCTTTGATAGATATAAATACCCTTATTACTATGTTAGCAGGCTTTGAAATGCCTATTTTTGAGTTATATGCATAGGCTTCCAGGACATTCTGAACTTAAGTGATCATAGAGAACAGAGTAGTAATACTATAGTCTACTATTTGCACAGTTTATTTCCTGAAAAGGCAGTATGTGAATGAAAGGAAAGATCCTGTTCTGGATAAGGCTGCTAGGTTATCATTGAAGAAATCTGTATTGCAACTTCAATTTGCATTGACTTTGAACTCCAGCCAAACCTTCCTTGAACTTTGGGGATGTTCAAAACCCACCTGAGCTTTGTTGCTCAAGACTTTATTTAGATATCATTGATGAGCAGTATCCTAATACTTACTCAACAGGTCATAATCCCATCTAAACTCTCTTATCCACTCCTTAATATTATCTTGCAATCAGACTAACATTGTTCTTAAAATATGACACGAGGATCCTCATCTTTTCTGCTATACAGTGGAATACTTGATTCATTTATTTTTATTTCTCACATCATCTCATTGGCTAGCTATCATTGCTAATAGCCCCATTCTGGCAATTAGAGCAGATGCAGATTTAGGGAGAGGAGCTCCTTTGGAGCAAATGCCAGAAACATATATGTTGCTTTCTGAAATAACCATTTTAGGGAGAGGGCAAATTAAAGTTGCAGGCTTGACCCTCAACTGGTATAAATATGTGCAGCACCATTGAAATCAACAGAACAATGCCAATTTACCCCATCTGAGGATCTGGCTGTTCCTTTGTAGCAAAAATTTTCATTTGGATTCCACAGTCTCTGAAGCTGGTTCCAGGTTAGTTTGACAGATCCAGCATTCCCCCTGTATTAAGCAAAATAACTCCTAGTACAGTGGTTTTCAACCTGGGGTCCGCCGACACCTGGGGAATCTGCAGACTATGTCTAAGATTTCCAAAGGGGTCCACATCTCCATTTGAAATTTTTTTAGCGGTCCGCCAATGTAAAAAGGTTGAAAACCACTGTCCTAATAGAATATATGACTATTAATTTCTGAGGGCATTCACTATTTTGTATGTGTTTGTTTATAGACTCATTGTGGCTGGAAAAAGAAAGATGATTCACACAAGAAGTAATGGATGCAGTCCTGCCACTGACAACTAAATGCAGAGTTATTATTGGGATCAAGAGTGACAAGGGTGTTATATTACAAATGCAGCTCTGCAGCTAAACACACACCAATGTACAACACCTGTTGGTGGTTTAAAGAAAAACTGTCCAGGCTGTGTCCAGTGACGAGCACCTAACAGTCCTCAATATGGTCAAGCATATTGTTGGTTTCACATAAAGCAATTGAATGCCACTGTGTCATAATTTATGTAAAAGTTGCTCAAGCCCTTAGATTTACACCCCAGCACTCCTGGACCCACAGAGCCTGGGAGATTTGGGGCTTCATACTGACTGGACATATTCAGAGGGTATAGCCAACCATAACCTGCTATAGAAAGGAGAGTGGAAAAGATTCCTCTCATATCCAATTTCTGGGGGAATATTTAGCTTTGTATTATGGTACAAGCCATGATAGCAAGTGAAAGTTCATATATGGTTTGTAAATGTAGCAAATAGAATGGGGTGGGGAAAACTTACTCTGCAGGATAGAATCCTAAGATACCAAACACACTGGTTCCAATCCAGCAAAGCACTTAAGCAGGAGTAGTCCTGATGAAGTCAGTAGACCAGAGGTGGGCAAACTACGGCCCGCGGGCCACATCCGGCTCGCGGGACCGTCCTGCCCGGCCCTTAAGCTCCCCGGCCTCTCTCCTGCTGTCCTCCTCCCACACAGCCTCAGCTCACCATGCCACCAGCGCTCTGGGTGGCGGGGCTGCAAGCTCTTGCTGGGCGGCGCGGCTGGCAGTCCTGCTGCTCTGAGTGGCATGGTAAGGGGGCGGGGAGCGGTTGGATAAGGGGCAGGGAGGTCCCGAGGGGAAGTCAGGACAGGGAGCAGGGGGCGGTTGGATGGGGCGGAGGTTCTGGAAAGGGGAAGTCAGGGGACTGGGAACAGGGGAGGTTGGATAGGCGTGGGAGTCCCAGGGAGGTAGTTAGGGGCAGAGGGGTCCCATGAGGGGGCAGGGGCCAGGCTTTTTGGGGAGGCACAGGCTTCCCTACCCGGCCCTCCATACAGTTTTGGAACCCCGAAGTAGCTCTCAGGCCAAAACTTTGCCCACCCCTGCAGTAGACCTACTTGTGTTTAAATGCTATGCTGAATAGAGGCCAGATATTTCAGCACTTTGAGGGTATGAGTCCTTGATGAACAAACTGCAGGAAACGCCAAAACTTATAAAATGTTTCAGACACCTGGGGATTCTTTTACATATGCATGACTGGTATTTACTGGGAAGATATCCCATCCCTTCAACTCCTTTTGGCTTTTTTTTTTTTTATTGCAACTACCTTTTCAACAAATGCAAGTCTCAGCCTATGCAGAACACCATTGCATGCACAAAAGTGAGACTGGAAGGTACATAAGAACATTGTAAGACAAAATTTAGTAGATTATTAAATTGTTAGGGAGATTTTTTTTTGGAAGCATTACAGCCCTGTTCATAGTGAACATTTGTTAAAGCTGGGTGTTACAAGTCTCGATGAAATAACCTTTGTCTGCTTTTGATGATACTCTGCACAGATTCAAGACAACTGAAAATCAGGTTTGAATTTGAACCAGTTCTTTGTAGTTCAGAAGTGTTTTCTGTGACAGGAATATGTACTGGATCAGGTACTGGTAGAGGTACTTTCTTTGAGGCCTCACACAAAAGTGTAAAGCATCCTAATTCGATGGAACATGAGCTACAATTTCTCAGATGCTGAGGAAGCAGCAAATCAAGCTGAAGGAACTGCCTACAACTCTAGAACACATTATCTTCAGCAACTATCAGTCTTGAAACTCATTCAGTGTAACTACATACTGTGAAAAAAGAAGAAAAGGTGAAATCTTCACCACATTTTAATTTTGTTCTCACAATATTAATCTCAATCCTCTACTGAAATCTGCATATCCAAAACCTCCAGCCATGTTAATCTTACAATTATATTGTAGGTAAAGGATCCCAAGAGTAACAGGGCCGGCTCTAGTTTTCTTGCCGCCACAAGCAAGAAAAACAAACCTCCAAGAGCGCAACTGCCGAAGCAAAACAAAAACAAAAAACCCACCTCCCTGGAATTGTGCCGTCCCAAGCACATGCTTGGTTTGCTGGTGCCTAGAGCCGGTCCTGAATAGTAAGTGACCATGATTTGGGAAATGTGTTAGTAGTGATCTTGATATAACATTCTCTATGAGCTCATTCTCTCTCAAGAGAACCCTCTGAGGATGTGATGTAATGTCCAAATTAAACTAATAGCAATGGAACTGAAATTCCAAGTTACTACTAAATTTGGATTTACAAATATTAAGATTGCATGAAATTTGACTGACAACCTCAGAGAGTGAAGTCTTGGAGATAAATGAAGATCAGGTTAATACAGGCAGAAGCAACACTGGCTTCTCCAAAGAAGGGGTAGGTCAGTCTCTTTGCCCATCCTGTCCTTGATCTCTCTGTCCTGAGCATTCAGCAAGGTGGCAGTTGATGTTATGGTTTGTGTGACCTGGACTATAACTAAACATTTTTACCGCCTCAGAGCCATCATTCAAAAACTACTTTTGCTCACTACCAACTAAGGCTGGATTTAAACCAATAATCTCAAGATGCTGTGTGTCCCAGTGCCAGTCCCATGACACACCCAGTCCCTTCCACAAAATGTTAAAATAAAACCTACCCATCAAGACTCAATGTGCTAAATGCACCAACTAAATAGGTTAAGTTGTCCCCTATGGACACTACACTGCTAACATCACAATCATGGAATCCCAGCTGGTGCATAAAGATAGGAAATAGGAATTCGGTAAGTAAACATTTTCTGCAAAGTGCTTTATTCGAGTTTCCTTTTCATATTTTTTTAAAAATTACAAACCACACATTCCTGCCCTTACCAAACCCCTCAATTAGCTAATTTCATGCCCCAACAGGTTGTGATGACAGCAGCATAGCGCATGCTGAGACATCAGTTGAAATGCAAGCCAGCTCTTATTCTGCTTACTCTGAACATTCAGCACATGCTTCTGACCTTGGCAAGCTTCCAATACCACATTTAAAAAGTCTGGTAACACAGGAGTGTTGGAAAGGACTGCTTTTTATTATCTGGCCTCAGCAATATAGACTCAGACTTTAAGGTCAGAAGGGACCATCATGATCAGCTAATCCGAACCTCACCCACTCCTGTAATAGACCCCTGACCTCTGACTGAGTTACTGAAGTCCTCAAAACATGGTTTAAAGACTTCAAGGTGCAGAAAATTCACCATTTACACTAGTTTAAACCCGCAAGTGACTTGTGCCCCATGCTGCAGAGGAAGGTGAAAAACCCACAGGGTCTCTGCCAATCTGACCTGAGGGAAAATTCCTTCCCAACCCCAAATATGGTGATCAGTTATACCCTGAGCATGTGGACAAGACCCACCAGGCATAACTCAAGCAATTCAAGAGACCCAGTGTACACACGACTCTAAACCACTGGAACCCAAGATCCTTTGTCAGGTGTATATAAAATGGGCAGAAGTACGATGGCACCAAATGTCAGAAATTATAACATTGCCACCAAATGTGAGGAATTAGAAGGCTTGAAACCCTAACTTGATGAGTGCAAATAAATTCAGAAGTGGGCCCTTGTGCTTAACATATAAAAAAAAATCAAAGCTCTTATTCTCTCTACAATATCAATCTGCCATGAACATGCAAGTACACAAAACATTTTGAAATTAACTTGGCTACCAGTCTCACTGCACATGGAGCCAAGTCTGCTGAACCATTCACCCGCACCACAGCAAGCAACAGGGCAGCCTTCAACAAACTTAATCCAAAGGACAAGTCCATCCAGAGGGGGAAATAAGCACTAGTGGCCTGCTTTTTACCAAAAGAGGAAAATTTGGAGGAGCTGGGCACAAACAGCACCTGAAATGCATGGGCTGACCTGAAAAATTTACCAATCTGGAGGAAATGGTGGGGGGAGGGGGGGAGTCAGTTGGGAGAGGATGGAAACAGTTCAGCTGACACCAATGTAGAGAGCTGTGAATGAAGTTTCCAAAGGCAACCTGAGTGCCAGATCTGTTCTGGGGAAAGCCGCTGACTGACTGTAGCCACAAAAAGCCAGTCACAGGCAGGGAAGGCTTGACATTAAATAGGCCCAGTTACCCCAGGAAACTAATTACATCCTGCACAAAGACAAAATTACAATGTAATATGCTCAGTGTATCCAAGAATCTAGTGATCAAGAAATCTTACAAATTATTTTAAATAAATTAAGTTGCAGTTAAGCTGCAGAAAAGGAAACAAAACCTGGAAACCCACAGCTTCAAAGCAAAACAAGGTATTAACAGGACACTATTCAATGTTAAAATGGCAAAATATGACCTGCCCTGGAGTAAGGTTCTGCTTTTAAATGTACCCCAAAAACACTAACCCATTCTGTTCTCTCAAAAAACGGAAGCAGATGGCCTGATTTCCACTACCTTGCACCCTGCGTATTCATTTACCCTCACGCAAGGAGCGTAAATTGCTACCAAATCAGAACAGTACTGATTTACACCCAATTTTCATAGAAGTGAACCACCATGAGGGATGAGGCAATGGAGAAACAGGCTCCAAATCTTTTATATTTCAGAAGCCGGTCAATAACAGGACAAAAGCTTTGTAATAATCAGACCTGAAACTGTGCATGGCTCACTGTTCCTCCACTTCCCCTGTGGGCCCCATTCTTGTCAGCAAAACTAGGCAAAAAGTCTCAAATACATTGGACATAAGGATGGAGTCAGCGCTGAGTGGAGGGATGGCCTGTCACTGTGCAGTCTCAAAATTTGCTTTCCTGAATGGCTGAGTTACCCTGCTAGATTTCCATACATTCAGGTTGGCTATATGAGCACTTGTGATCACTTTCTTCCCCTTTAGGACAACTGGGGGTCACCTAGTATCTTGTAAGGAGTCTAGGAGGGAAAAAATAGCATAAATGTTATATAAATTAATGCAAACCAATGACAAAGATAAATAAAATGTTTAATACCTGTAATTTATTATATACATAATATGCAAAACTTTTATCTGCATTCTGCAAGTGCAAAAGTGTACACTTTCTTGACAGCACCCAGAAAACAGTTAAGCTATGTACGTTTTTACCTGATTTGTCACATTGTGTAAAAAGACACTGTGCACAAATGAAACCCCCAAAGAAAATCATAGGCTAAACTAGAAAGCATTCAATTACACAGACAATTCAATATTGCATCACACGCACCGGAATAAATAAAAGTCAAGTATATTCATCACAATTTAATCACCAGTCTCTCTCCATATATTTTCTCTCTCTGTTTTGGTCTTCTGCTGTATTGGGAAATATACTTCAGATACTAGTCAGGTTTCAAAATGAGAAAAAAAAAAAGTTTTCCTGCACAATTTTGGGGTTTACACAAAAATAATTCCAGACTCCAGTGAAGAGATTTCATCTACTTTGAAAGATTTCTACTTTAAAACACATCACAGAATTGCACACTAAGGCTTCCTGTGATGCACTACCCTGATCTCCCAAGGACAGTCCTGTGATGCGTAAGCACAGCTGAATTGTAAATTCAAAAAGTCTAATACAAAGTGCCCTTAATTTCTTTTAGTAATACAGGTAAAGAAATAGCTACTATAATTGTGCAGTCGAAGCCTGACCTAGAAGGGTTTTATGAAAACTAATCATTTCAGACTATCAAGTTTAAAGATCTGTCATCCGTGATAGCAGAAACAGACTAATCTTTACTTTTTTATACTCTTACATTCATGAATAGATTTTTTAGACCCAATTTAGTAAAAAAAGGCACATCTTCAAACATTGAATTTAAAATCTAAAAACCAAAATAAAAGTTTAATTATAATGAACGTCACTAGCTTAACATGTAATCCTTATAAGCAGGAATAGGCAGTGGGTTTTTTTTGTTTGTTTTTTACTTCAAAGTCTTTTGAAGTCTCATCAGATATTGACTACGTTAACAAAATAAAATTAATTATCTGGTAGAGAGTAAACAGATTTTTGGATATAAAATATTTTTTTAGTACTTTCCTAGCTGATTTACAAGCAGTAAGAATGCAGTAAATGTACAAAGACAGGTTAATTAAAATCTAGTAACTTGTACAAAGTTTGAAAAATCATTAGTAACCCATACTAGCTATGAGAAAGTATTTGACTGCAAAGAGTGAATTAAATTTCTATATGAAATATCAAAAAAAAATGTTAAACAATGATTATTTTATGAGGGAACAAATACAGCACAAGGTGTACTGTGTTTGACGAAGGCTGGCAATGCAGACAATATTCCAGTCATCTTGTACAAGACAAACGACAACACAGTGCTTTCAAGATAAAAGAGTTGAACTAATCTTGTAATAGTGGTTAATTACAGCATCTCTCTGCCAATTACATAAGTAAAAAAAGGATAATCAGGGCTTTATTTCACCTATTTTTATCTGAAATGCAGATTTAGCTCTAAACTGAATGTTTTAGAAGTGTCATTTTCTAATACACACTTTTAAAAATTTCAGTGGATCAAACAGTGAATACATTTTTTCATTTCCAAAGTTTTTTTCAACAATTCAGATGATTGTTCGTGGCTAATATAGTTATCTGGGCTGACAAAGATCTAGAGGTTCAATTCAGTTTAAAAAAATGAATAGCCACTTGGTCATGGTCCCAACATTCAGTCATTGTCTTGAGTGGATAATTCTAGAAACTACAGCAATCAATTCAGCTGGTCCCATTAATTAGAGCAAACATACAATGGCATGTAAATAATCAACCAATCAGGTTACAGTATCTTGCATCATCTCAAATATATTGCATAACATAAAAACTGATCCAGCTCTATTGTACTTGAGATATCTCAAGTACAATAGAGCTGGATCAGTTTTTATGTTATGCAATATACACACTTTTTAAAAAAATACATAGGTGCACTGGTAATTACCTTAATTTGGGTATCTGTCAATTACTACTACACAAACCTGTAACGACTATCCAAAGGGTTCATTCGTTTTAGCAGTGTGTTGAAAAGATGGACTGATTCACCACTGCCCAAAACAGTTTATAATAGGGACAATGTCCCTTTTTTTCCTTACAGTGAGTCAGGTCACCTGCTGCCAAATGGCCCTTCCACTTTGATGCTAGAATTGGTGTTTCTGGAGACAGCAATGACAAGAAATGCTCTCTGATAGGCTAAGTTCCCTCCGTCCTTGTGTATCTACTCATTTTGCATGCAATTTCTCTTCCCCCACCTCCTCCTTATTCCTTGGCCAGTCTCTTCCACTTACCCCCAATAACCTTGTAACACTTTGCCAATTGCTTCTAGCATTAGAGGTTAGCAACAGTTCAAGTATCTAATGGTAGAAGTACTACTAATGGAGAGCTAATGCTTGAAGCAGAGTAGAGTAGTGATACTGGTTCTTTGATGAGACCACACACTATGGTAGCTTGTGGGATAAAAAGTAATGCATCATTAGATTAGGGCTGTGAACCCAGAGTGCAATCTCTGCAGATTTAGATGAACTGTGTGCCTACTGTTTACACGCTTATTTACTGAGAGGAAACGTATCTTTGTAGTGCATAGCTTGAAATAAAGGTGCAATATGGGCATCAAAATAGAGGGTGGAACTCTCTTGATACACATTACATTTAAATTTTTGGTTCACTAAAATTAAATCAGAAGTATTCACTAGTTAAATTCAGCATGACAACTGCAAAGTTATTTGATATCACAGAGGAATTGCAAATGCATCTTGGCTTGATCATAAAAAAATATCTGAAAATTCTGTATTTCACACAACTTCATTCTAATGTACTCTTCCAGACTTTGGAACTGCTTGCATAAATAACTGCTTCATATTTAAAAAAAAAAACTGATTTTTAATACAAGAGAAAACAAAAAAGTGTACTGTACACTCAATGTGTAAAAACAGATGAAACTAAGATCAATTTTAAGATTTACAGGGCAGAAAAAAATTCCTAAGCATTTGCTTGAGCTAAAAAGCACTAGTTATATACAAACGTTGCAAATTCCTATTTTCCAGGAAAAATGTTTATTTGTGTTTTACTGAAATCGGTTGGCATTGACATTCCAGACATAAAAAATGCCAATGTAAACTTGGTCACACTGCTAAATGCAAGGTATAATGAATGACAAGCATTTTTTAGAAATTAAAGGTTCTTCTGTTTGTTTAATTACTATTTTTGTTAAGACACAAGGTTCTCAAATCAGAAAAACACATCATTTTATTGCTTTAAACATTACTGGCAATGGCTGAAATTTACAACCAAGCTGTTTTGAACAGAAGATATTTCAATATTTTGAGGGATCCTAATTCTGGAGATTTAAGACATAAAGCAGTACTTTTATCTCTCAAAAATAACTAAGGAACATAAATGGCATTCATCTTTTTTTTCCCCACGTCAAATGAAGAATGCAAGTCTGATTTACTGGTGTATGGGCCCACATAAATCTTGCAAGCCAGTGCATAGTTAGTCAATATTTCTGCTGGCATTTTGAACTAATTTAGTCAATGGAAACATTCATTAATAGCTTTTATTCCAAAAATCTGCATTAGTTTCTTTTTGTAAAAAATTAACCCTGGCAAGTATTAAAAATAAATATTTTAGGGTCAAACTAAAGCCATGTTTTTCTATGCCCTCTCCTCCCTTTACATATTTTCTTGCTCACCAATAAGCAAATAAAAACTAAAGTTATAGTATAAGAGGAGCTGAAATATTGAGGCAAAGGGGTGACCAGGACAGTAGAAAAACAGAACAAAACCACTGTAAATCAGTTAACGTGTCCTCAGCTTCTTTGCCTGCCTCTTACGTTTCAATTCCTCCTCTTCACGTCTCAGCTCTTCTAGGTCCTCTTGGACACCAAGTCTCAAACTGCCAAATAAGAGAAGATATCAAATCCTTTACACACTGCTACCCAGAGACATTAATGTGTACAACTCCTGCTCTTCTTTTCATGTAGAAAAAGTAACTAACCCAAATTTAGAGTTTAACTTAAAGTAATAAATACACCAAGTATTCAAATATTTGAAGTTTGGCATAAGATATTTTTCTTTTAAAATGAAAGCTGCATGGTACCCAGAATTTTAGGTTTGTTGGGTTAGAAAGATCTCTCTCCACTTGAAGGATGCACAACAAGTCTAGGATATTTGGTTAAAAGCATTTTGGGGTAGAGAGAAAAAGATATTTTGCACAGGTGCTTTACAATTAATACAACTCTTTCCTTAGACTTTTAAGGGGAGCATCTAAACCTTCAGAAACAGGTTTTTCAGTTGAACAGGGAGCCAGGTGATCAACACTGAAAAACCCTTGTTTCATGGTCCCAATCACACAATCTGGTGAAGAGCAGCTGCTGTGTAGCATTCAAGTAATCGATTGGACAGTTGGTCCCCGTAACTCCATATTGCAGGCTGACTAACTTTGTGAGAAGAGTAGCTGTACCTGGGGAAGCAATCAAGACCTACTGACCAACCTTGGTGAGAAGTTGCAAGTATGCAATACTTAACATCTTTTAAAGGACAACGAAAAGGCCCAATAAGGAAACAGGAAACTTGCGCAACTCTGTCTCTATGCTTGAGTCCCAGTACTCAGTAGCTGGGGTAAAACACTGAGTAGATTTTATAACTCCACCACATTCACCTTCAAACCATGCAGATGATAAAAATCTATTACAGGTTGTTGGCCTGTGTCATATATTGCCACTAAAGAGCAGCCCCAGAGATGAATGACTGAAATTCAAAAATCTGCTTTATTTTTCATTATTTTATTACTACTATATTTTGCATTTTTGTGTCTGGACGATGTTTATATATGCATTTACTAGTCAATTCCTTTCCCCAGCTCTCAAGAATTAGCGAAATTCTACAATATTTAAGTGATAAACCGCAAGGTTTGTTAACATTTTTTGACTGGAACTATAAGACACTTATGGAAGATATTTGGCCTTAAGTTTTATGTAAGCCCGTTTTCACAAAGCTTGTATTTAGGACCAAATTTCACCTGACAAATGTCCATTTTAACTTAGCTACATGCCAAAGGTTCTAGTAGTAAGCAGAAGAAAATTCTTACTAACAAAACTTAAATTTAATTCATACCTCCTGGCTTCCTCTTTTTGTTGCTCTTTCCAGCTGCTCTCCATGTAACGTAAGGCATAATCACTTTCATCTTTATATCTGAAAGCAAATACTTATATTTAATCCAATATAATGAAAAACAAAAATTAGCGCTAATCAACACGAATACATATGGTTGAATTAAGAATAGGCAAGATTTTTTAAAATAAAAGATTATCCTGATTTATACCCTATTACACTTCTCCAAAAAATTAAACTCAAGTTTTAACCTGCTGAATAATAAGCATACTTTAACTTACTTATCCAAGTATTTGTTAACCCACGTTCAATAGTGAATTACAGAAAGCGTGTCCTGTCCTATGCAGCACACCTGACACTTGATATGGCTCATTCTGTTTCGTTTCTGTTGCAGTGCTAACTATATCAGACCTGCTGTTGAAGGTCCAGGTGTCCATAACAGCAAAATATGGAAAAGGCTGAAATCTTTCCTAGTATTCTTCATTAGAAAATAACAAATATATCCATATGATTTAGTCTTTGAGCCACTAGCCCAACATTGTAAAAGAAAAGCTCTTGACAGTATGCCAGGTTTTTTTAATCTCTTATTTGAATAGTTTTGCTCTTTTCCTCACCTGGGACTTTGGACAGTTTAGTTACCCACCTTCCTTCCCATCCACCCAAAAAAAAAAAAAAAAAAGACAAATGAAAGTCAAGTAGAAACAAAGTTTGAATTGTGTGAAGGAGGAAGCAGTTGCCTACTTGTGGTTGAACTGTCATGATATTTTAATGACAGCTATACTGATTGGCAAGACAGCTGTGAAAGAACAATTGCAAGCAGAAGAGGGTAACACTTCTGCTTCACAAATCTTCAGGTCAAAAATGTTCACTTGACACTATTCACACTAATTAATTCATATGGTGGGTTATGCTTACATGGCAGCTCTATTAGGGGTGCCACACTGTTAAAGAAAATATTGTTTTATCAAGAAAAACTGAGGTTTTTGAAATATCATTAAGTTTAAAAATATACTTTAAGAAAGGAGGCAGAGTATGAAATGAGGCAAATAAAAGGTTTCATTTCTGGGTCAATGTGTGCATATGTTAATTGCTCCATGTAACAAATATATCAGAGGTTTGACCCTCTGACAGAACAGTTAACACAAATTGAAGAGCTAGCTACACAGCTTTACACTTAGGCAACAAGATACTATAATGTTGAATATAGTATAAATATTTAGAAGAGACTGTGAAATATTACAGGCTTCCATAGAAAGCATTCCAAAGGGCAGGAGGGATAGCTCAGTGGTTTGAGCATTGGCCTGCTAAACCCAGGGTTGTGAATTCAGTCCTTGAAGGGGACATTTAGGGAACTGCGGTAAAAAACTGTCTGGGGATTGGTCCTGCTTTGAGCAGGGGGTTGGACTAGATGACCTCCTGAGGTCCCTTCCAACCCTAATATTCTATTCTATAATAAAGCATTAAATACCACAGGGCTGGAAATACATATTGTCAGTTATCACATACGGCGACTCAAAGAATTGATAATTTTTTAATTTATGCTTCATTACCACCAAATTTTAGATCATTCTAGTTTTTTAATCAAAATGTCATGCAGTACCAAGTCAAATACCTTACAGAAGTCTAAATATATTATGCAACACTATTACTTTTATCAACCAAACTTGTAATCTCTAGGGGAAAAAAAAGATATCAAGTCAGTTTGATAGGATCTATCTTCCATAAAGCCATGTTGATTTGCATTAATTACATTACCCTCCTTTAAGTGTTTGTTAATCGAGACCCATATCACCCACTCCACTATCTTGCCTGGGACTCACATCAGGCTGCCAGGCCTATAATTACCCAGGACATCCCATTTACCCTTTTTAAAACTTGACACATTATCAGCTTTTTCCTCATCTTCTGGAACTTCCCAGTGCTCCAAGACTTATTGAAAATCAACATTAACAGTCCAGTGAACTCCTTAGCAAGCTTTTTTAAAAATCTTGGATGGTAGTTATCTGGACCTGATGATTTAAAAACGTCCAACTTTAGTAGAAAGAAGAACAGGAGTACTTGTGACACCTTAGAGACTAACAAATTTATTAGAGCAACTTTAGTAGCTTCTTTAGTAGCTTAACACCCTCCAGAAATACTTGTGGAATGGAAAGCGCGTAATCACCATGTGATTAGACTATATCATCTGTTTCCCCCCCACAAATACAGAACAAGAATATTTACTGAACCCTTCTGTCTTTTCTGATTATTGATAATTCTACCATTTCCATCTAGTAATAGACCAATAACATTGGCAGGATTCTTTTTGTTTCCAACATATTTTAAAAAGTCCTTCTTATTGTCCTTAATTCTGCTGGCTATAGATTTTTCCTTGTGTCCCTTTGTTTTCATTATCAATTTTCTACAATTCCTAACTTTCAATTTATATTCATCACTGTCAACATCTCCTTTCTTCCATTTGTTTTATATATATATATATATATATATATTTTTTACAGTTGCCTTCACTTTCCCTCTAAATCCGATTGTTTTTTTTAACCACCATGACCTTCCACCTCAGTTGGTGGATTGTGGATTTTTGGAGCATTTAGTAAGATGTTTTTAAATGATCCTCAATTATCATTCACATTTTTTCTGATTAAATTCTTCCTTCCAGCTGATTTGGCTCATAATTGTTTTCAGCTTTGTAAAGTTGGCTCTGTTAAAGCATCAAGTATATATACATTACTGGTTTGGACTTTCTTCTGTTTGCACATTTTAAATGTGATCAAGTCATGATCACTTGTAACTAAGCTACCATTAATTTTTAGTTCTGTGATCAGTTCTAGCCTGTTAGGAATTCTTTATTAGAGCTTCTTCTATGTTGGGTGCAACACTTTAAGTGTTTAACAATTTACAGTTTCAGAAGAAAAGAGCTGGTCAAACAAAATTAATGTAGGACATGAAAATATTGTTACATCTTAATTTCTCTTACTTATTCCGATCATAGCCAAATATTTCTCGAATATGTTTTGATATTTCTTCCTGGGGTTGCCCTTCATCATCAATGAAATCGTCCATTTCAGAGTCATATTCCTCATCATCTTCTATTTGCCTTTTATAACTTATAGGTGGAAGAGAAGGCCTTGGAAGACCTAAAGAGAAAGAGTAAAAATATTTACAGCTTCTGTAACGCATCTGTCACAAAATAATCTTCACTACTGAAATTATTATTTTTATTATTTTTCTATTTATGCTTCTCCCCATTACTTCTCTCCCATTTTTTTCTCCTTGATAAACACATGATTTCACTGGACTCTGTGCAGGTATATCTATGATTTGGAGTACAATTTGCAGTTCTGGGCCGCAAGACTGAGTTTAAAAAAAAAAAAATGATTTGGACATTCCAAGAGTCTCAGCAAGAGGAAATATTTCCTCTAAGCTACACATACAAGCCAAGTTTCCCATTATTACAGTCAACTGCATCCCAGAAGAACTGCCAGAATGAAAGGTAAATATATGCCTGCATACTTGCTCAACCATGGAATTTCAATACACTCATTTGTAAAAGTGCTATCCTATTTACAACTACAAAGATTTTTTTCTTAAACTTCACTTCCCCATGCCAACAAGGTAGAGTAAATCCAGACAACACTTACTAAGCATACTTCACAGATTTGTTGTGGGGCCTAACGTTTATGAAGTGCTTTGAGATCCTTGAACAGAAGGCACTATTAAAATTTAATTAATCACAATTTTAAATGACACCTGGCCTCAGGAATCCTTCATTTCTCTCCCCTTTGGCTACTCACCCACCTACCCTTAAAAAGCAGCTCGTGTTTATAAAAGTTACCTGAAAAGACCTAATTACATTTTTTTTGGTTAGTTGGACTCCTCCCTCCTTCCTTTCTATTTATTAATTTTGTTCTCTCTCTTTCCCTGGAAAAGATCTCACCCACACAAGGATCTTATTTTCTTGGGTGTAAGTGTTCGGTGAAAAGGAAAGAAATATTGCAATGAGTGGCAAGGGGAGAGAAAAAGTCATACTGCTATTTAGTGGCATTCTTCAGAATGCAACTCTGGCTATCAGATACACTTAGAAAAATCTATCTACAATTCGCTGGGAATTCTGATCAACTTCAACCTCAGAAATGTGCAACAAGTAATGCATGAAACATATTTGTAACACAAAACATTATTTGCTGAAAACAGCATACCTTGTGGATGAAACACTGGTCTATGCCCTGGAGGAGGTCTCGTTCCATTCATTGGTACATTACTTGGTCTGGAGACTAAATTTTTAGATGAGATTGTTTCTGATACAACAGTGCACTTAGGTTTTGGAGGTGCAGCTGAGCCGCTGCCTGGTCGCCCAGGTTCCACGCTTGAATTGACTGACTTTCCAGGTCCTATCCTCACACTGCTCCCCGGCCGCCCAGGCCCACCCATCCCCGCACTGCTCCCTGGCCGCCCGGGCCCACCCATCCTGACACTGCTCCCCGGCCTGCCCATTCCCGCACTGCTCCCCGGCCGCCCGGGCCCGCCCGTCCCCGCACTGCTGGACAGCCGCCCGGGCCCGCCCATCCCCAAACTGCTCCCCGGCCTGCTCATCCCCGCACTGCTCCCTGGCCGCCCCGGCCCACCCGTTCCTGCACTACTGGGCAGCCTCCCGGGCCCGCCTGTCCCCGAACAGCTGGGCAGCCACCCGGGCCCGCCCATTCCCGCACTGCTCCCTGGCCTACCAGGCCCGCCTGTTCCCGCACTGCTCCCCAGCCTACCTGTCCCCGCACTGCTCCCCGGCCGCCCGGGCCCACCCGTCTCCGCACTGCTGCCCGGCCGCCCGGGCCCGCCCGACCCCGCACTGCTCCCCGGCCTACCAGGCCCGCCTGTTCCCGCACTGCTCCCCGGCCTACCTGTCCCCGCACTGCTCCCCGGCCGCCCGGGCCCACCCGTCTCCGCACTGCTGCCCGGCCGCCCGGGCCCGCCCGACCCCGCACTGCTCCCCGGCCTACCAGGCCCGCCTGTTCCCGCACTGCTCCCCAGCCTACCTGTCCCCGCACTGCTCCCCGGCCGCCCGGGCCCGCCCGACCCCGCACTGCTCCCCGGCCGCCCGGGCCCGCTCGACCCCGCACTGCTCCCCGGCCGCCCGGGCCCGCCCAACCCTGCACTGCTCCCCGGCCGCCCGGGCCCGCCCGACCCTGCACTGCTCCCCGGCCGCCCGGGCCCGCCCGACCCTGCACTGCTCCCCGGCCGCCCAGAGCTGGAATTTTTAACTATTTCATGCTGAGGGGATGTTGCACTACCCAGTTTTGTATGGACAGAAGTAGATTTTTTCAGACTAAGTTCTTTAACAGATTGTAGTTTCTGAGCCCCATTAGCAGGTGCTTTTGCGTTTGGTGTATGAGTGCTTGACCCAAATTTTCCTACTCCATTGACTGAAGATTTACTATGGATGCCACTCGATGAGCTTTTTAAAGATCCATTTTGTGTGACTTTTGCTTTTTCCACTTGACTGGATTTGGAGGAAGATGATGACCTTGCATGTTTGTCGCTAAACACAGGCCCACTGGATTTCTTATCAGCACCACACTGAGAGGGGAAACTACCTTTTGAAGAGGAATGTTTATCCACTGAGTTTTTGCTAAGTTTTGCATTTATAAAGTCTTTCTGAGAAAACACTTTATTTGAAGAATTTGATGCAGTTACATTCTTAATCTCTTTTTCAGGTTTTTTCTTCTCTTTCTGGATTTCCCCTTTTTTGTTTTTCCGGTCCAAAAATTCTCTCTCTCTCAATTCTTCTGCTGTTCTTGGCCTTTCTTCTGTCTTTTTCACTACTTTTATTTCTACTGGTTCATACTGTTTTTTTTCAGCCAGCCTCAGAAGATCTACAAAGTTCATAGGGGTAGGGGCACTTTTGGGAGGTGCCTTTGGTTTCACTGCAGCTTTGGATGGTTTCTCTTCATATTCCTCTGGTTCATGCTCAGATTCAGTCTGACTGTATTCAAATTGCTCTGCCTCATCTTCTGTCATATATTCTGCATCTGTGCATCGATCGACATTTTCACAAGTCTGCCTCTTTTTAGGCTTCTCTTCAATAGGAATGCCATTATAGCCATAAAAGTTGTCCTTTGTCCGTGAAGCCATAGCTCTTGCTTTTCGGTCATGTTTCAGTTCAATACGCTTAGCTAGAAGTTCCTCCTTCTTCCTTTTTGCCTCTAGTTCTGTAAAAGAATATCAGGAAAAGATTTTTCAGTCACGTCTAATCTAAATTTCTGGAGATGAACAATTCCAGAGGGATTAAGTAAATATTATGAAGAACATGGCTACAGTTCAGTCTGAACAACAACAACTATAGGGAACATACACACAACTTTAAAACACCAATGGTTTGAATAAAGTCTATAGCCAAAAGATTTAAAATTAATCCAGATGAGGTTAGCATATCTAATTTTTAGAGGCACAATGTTGTGATATAAAGACAAGAATCCTGGCTTTTTGTCACTTTCAGACTCTGTTAAATACATTTTTTTCAATATTAAAAGCTGTACAAAAGTTCAGAACAATTCCTTGTGCCCGCTCCTGGTTCATGCTATTAGTCCTTTCTGGCTGCTTTGATAGCGAGTGCAGAAGTGCTGCTGAGCAAACATTTGGATTCACAAAGGAGAATGCGCGCAACTCTGAGGATCATTGCTCTACAGTGGGTTCTGACTCCGCAGCAATTATGTAAGGACATTCCAAAGAGTGGGGATCTATAACAATTATATTCAAAGGCACGTAAGGAGTAGGGTAAAAATGTCCCAAAGAGAGTCACTGAAGAAGTTCTTCTCCAGTAGGGAATACTCAGAATAACTTGAACAGGTACCTTTTCCCCTACTTTCTTCTTCTTTCCGTCTCAGAAAAGCTTGCACTGCTGCAGAATGGACGCCCTTGACTTTTGGATCTTTTTTGGGAGGGCCTACTGCCAAACTGTATCTTTTCTGCAAAGAGAAAGCAAATCGATCAGAAGAAAACAAAGGTTTTAATATATATAGCTGTTTTTACTAAATGGGAAAATCACAATCAATGAGAAGTTTAGGCTGCCTACACTACGGACAGCTGTACCACTGCACCTGCGCCGCTGTAAAGTCTCTTACGCGGCCTCTCTTCTGCTGGCATAATTAAACCACCCCCAATGAACAACGGTAGCTATGTCGGCAGGAGTCGCTCGCCTGCCAACATCGCGCTGGTCACGCTGGTGCTTTTGTCGGTGAAATGTACGTCAGTCACGGGTGTGTTTTTTCAGACCCCTGACCGACAAAAGTTTTGCTGACAAAAGTGCTAGTGTAGACAAAGCCTTAGTAATAGGGATTTATCTGGCTTTAAATATGTTAACAATGAAAGGCAATATTCATTAAGCAACAGAGTTCAACAAGAAATGAGGCGGCCCAGCATTGCACAGGAACAGGCCCTATGTACAAAGGCCGTGGCAAAGGAGCCATTCTGGGCATAAAATGGACAAGGAACCAGAAAGGAGGAAATGGACCAAAAGAGAGGACAGAAGAAAATCAGAAGGTATTAAGAGGAAAAAAAAGGGAGAAAAGGAGGGGAGACTGACAACATGTGCAATATCTACACCAGTGGTCTAGTAGAAACAGCCATTAGAATGGACCCAGATGCAGCTCTACACTCTCTGGCCCAGTAGGGGAAAGGAGTACCACACACAACACATGAGCCTTTGTCTGGAGAGTGAGGTAATACACCTCACTCTTGGATGACTCCCCCTTTCCAGATCGAAAGAGTTTACAGGCTTCATCTGGCCTTCCTTGTCTGCCTGCATACAAACTGGAATCAATATAACTACATTGGCTCTATTTTATACTATTAGTTATTTTTTATGCAAGTCTGTGTGTGGACCCTAATGTCAGATTAAGAGTAATTTCTTTGGATGTAATTTCATTTGGTAAAAAATCAATTTACATTACATCTAAATAGGATACTCTTAATCCAAAATGTGTGTCCACACAAAGATTTGCTCTGACATAATTAAAGGTGTGAAACTGATGTTATTTCAGTTCAAGGCTTATGTGGTTAGTATCACACAGAACTTGCAAGGCGTGGAAGAGGTAAAAAGGAGAGACTAGGGGATTACTGGAACTTCTTCCCTTATATAAAAGACACATTTCAAACTAAAAAGGGTTAGAGAAGGAAACAAAGGTGACAATGGATAAGATAACTGAAATAGGGGAAATTAGTTAAATCCAAAAGCAGCCGGGAGAACCCAAAGAACCCAAATATCTAGGAGGAAGAAAAGTATGTGTAAAATTACACTGCTAACCAGTTTAAATACATGTCCAGGTGGAGTTTTTTATCTCTAATTTCTGATGAAGACTGCAACATACCAACACAAATGCTTTGAGTGTTTTATATCAAAATATGAGCGTGTGTTAAAACAAATATGTTTACTAAGATTCAAGGTTCAGAAGATTATTTCTAAGAACCAGTGCGCTAAGCCAAAACTGGTTCTTAGAACACCAGCTGCAAGGCTCCTGTAGCAGCTGTTTAAAAGTTGCCTTTTAGTAATTCCTAAAATTGCTAAAGCAAAACTAAAAAAACCACAATCTCATTTCAGTAGCAAAACTTGACATTCAGCATCAAGTTTACGAGCTTTCTACAACCTGAATGTATCTACTGACAAAATGTATCTTCACAATTTGAGGACTTCTTGCAAACCCCTTACTCCTTTGAGTAGTTCTTAACTCACACAAACAACAATCCTTTGCACTTGCAATTGAAATCAGTGGGACTAATCATCTTAGTAATAACAACTAGAGACAGTAAAGATTTCTAGGGTCAGGCCCTTCATTCGAAAGGCACCAATAGCAGTTTTGTTGTTAGTTCAACTTTCCTATTGGGTACAAAATAAAATATCCGGGGAACTAAACAGTTCAGGGGATATGAATTGGGATATGAAGTTTTCCACATCTGGGTTTTTGGTTCAAATCCAACCCATGTTTGTAGTGGGTGAAAATACTGCCATATAACAATTCTTCAGAGGTCTATGGGAAATGTTGGCACCTTCAGTCCAGCTCTTATTGGACAGATACACCTCTATCCCGATATAACGTGGTTGTAGGGAGCCAAAAATCCGTACTGCGTTATAGGTGAAACCCCATTATATCGGGGTAGTGGCGGCAGGGCTCCAGTGGTGATTTAAAGAGCCCCGGGCCCTTTAAATCGCCACCCAAACCCCGCTGCTGGAGCCCCGGGGTTACCGCGCTATATGTTAACCCGTTATATCAGGTCGCATTATATCGGGGTAGAGATGTATTTACACATCATCAAGACTGAGCTTTTTGTTAACAGTTTCAGATGTTAGACCTAAGACTGAAAGGACAAAGACTGAACTACCCTCTCATTCTTAGAAGAGATCCTTCCAGAACAAGGTTGACGCACACTGGTGAGCAGTTTAGAGAACCTTGCACTGCTACTACCGGTTATATTCTTGCTCTGTGGATGATTTCATTCCTAAAGCTGATAACACATTTCACCAACAGTACATTTACATTTGAAAATTTATCATTCAATTTCTACAAATGATTTTTAAAAATAATGAATGTACAAAATAGAAATTTTGTTTAAGAGTTTTGTACAAGAGGACCTCTTGGCAAAAAATGGTTTACATATAGCAGGGCCAAATGCAGAATGATCTATCACATTAGAAAGGCTTATAAAGAAATTAAGTGTTAGAAAAGCATTTTTGAGCACTGTATTATAATGCAGCAAAATACACTGCTTTCTGGTGAATAAGTAGCATTACAAGCAATCCCTCTCAACACCATTTGTGTGTGAACTTGTACAAGGGTATATAGTAATATTTTTAAAATGAGTCTTTCCCAGTCAAAGAAGCTTTCTAAATGTCATTTCTATTTGATCTTGAAGATGCAGCTACCAAACACTGCTCAAATTATTTACAGTATTTCTCATGTTATGAATCACTAGTTCTTTCCAAAAAGTATTTTCTTCAAACTCGGTTTGTAAGCATTGTGAAATGAGTAACCAGAACAGGTTTATAAGTTTAGCTCTATTTAAAAAATGAACAGTTGGTCTGAAGCACAAAGCTGTTCCAGAACCATCCACACAATGATTACTCTAAACTGTGAGCTACTCCAACATCAGTTTCCTGGAATAACCGACAAGATACGCATGAACATTCTACTTTTTATCAAGTAAGCAGCAGCTACACCAATCAAGTTTCACACAGTTATCAGAAAGTTTGTCAAAGGAATGGAAAAACAGCCTTTAGAAAAGAGCAGGTCAAGCTATTCTGGAACAGTGTGCTTCTCAAACTGTAAAAACTGATTATCTCTCAGGGTAGCAACTGATAGCAGCTCCATGGCTAAATATTGCTGAAATGTACCACACTGGCTTTGCTTTCTCACAAAATACAAGCTACGTTTTCGAGGCTCATCCTCTGGGCGTTGGAAGCGCCTTTCCTCAACTGTACATTGTGTGCCTTAAAGTATTGAAAAAATTATTCATCCCACTAGTGAGCTTTATTGTTAGAAGATATTCTCTTCCCCACCATCCTCCTCCGAGGCTCTTCCATGCTCAGAGGATGCTAATTTTTACCTCATCCTCCCTGAATTTTGCTCACAGCCAACCAACCCCTACCAGCCACAGGCAAGCTGCATGTGGCTCCCTCTGAAATTGGTTCATTGTGTTCCAGAACGAAGCAGAGGAGCTGCTCAAGGACTAAGTGTTTTCAGACCTTCTTTGCCCAGGAATGAGTGACCGAACTGGAGTCCCACGGTTAAGAACTCTGCATACCATTCTGAGCTACAACTAGACCATCAAACCAGCAGAATTTTCTCGATGCTGGAAAAAAACCTGTGATTTATTTAAAAAGCTCAAGATCTGGGATCTACTGGGCTTAACCTGGTGGATGACAAGTAATAAATGTTAGACTATCCTATTGGTGATTCTGGTGAAAATATTAAAATGCCTTGGCTAGCAGGAGCTAGAAGTGTCAAAGTTGCAGCTCAAATATGGCTGCTTAATGATTATGGCCAAAACTTTTTTTGGTTTTAAATTACCTTCTTAACATAGCACCTTATCTCTATGAAGCAAACTATAAGATCTTGATTCAGGGACAGGTCCTCTGGTGCTGATACTAAAGAGTCAGGTAGTTCAGGCTGAAAATTTAGCTTTATTAAAGTTATTACAAAATCCAATATTAATAGAAATGTTTCATAACTTGAAAAAATTAGAATGAATGGTTTGTTTCATTTTAACCATTCCCTTGCACTGTCTCCAATTCAACAGTGGCATTCTGAAAACCAGAAACAGTCTATTTTGGCTGAACAAGATGAATGAAATGCAAAAGGTAAACAAGATAGAAGAGTGAAAAGTTTCAAAAATTACTCCTAGTTATTAATGTAAGGTGTTAGTAGCACAAGTTTATTAATTTTTAAAAATAATTGTAATCTCTCAACCATAATCATAGAAAACATGAAGGATAAAATACAATTGGAATAGCTAAAAACAATGTTTAAAACTGAAAAAAAAACAAAAAACAATTTGAGCACTACTCAGACCAATAAGGTAAACCAGTGGCTCTCAACCTTTCCAGACTACTGTATCCCTTCCAGGAGTCTGACTTGTCTTGCGTATTCCCAAGTTCCACCTCACTTAAAATCTACTTGTTTACAAAATCACACATAAAAATACAAAAGTGTCACAGCATGCTATTACTGAAAAACTGCTTTCTTTCTCATTTTTACCATATAATTGTAAAATAAAAATTGGAGTATAAATATTGTACACCTCTACCTCAATATAACGCTGTCCTCGGGAGCCAAAAAATCTTACCGCATTATAGGTGAAACTGCGTTATATTTAACTTTCTTTGATCCACCAGAGTGCGTTGCCCCGCCCCCCCAGAGCACTGCTTTACTGCGTTATATCCGAATTTGTGTTATATCAGGTCGCATTATACCGAGGTAGCGGTATACTTACATTTCAATGTATAGTATACAGAGCAGTATAAACAAGTCATTATCTGCATGAAATTTTAGTTTGTACTGACTTCGCTAGTGCTTTTTACGTAGCCTGTTGTAAAACTAGACAAATATCTAGATCGGTGGTTTTCAAACCGTGGGTCACGACCCAGAACTGGGTCGCGGAATGGAAGGGACTGGTTCGCAGCGGCTTTGGTCAGCACTGCCAATCGGGCCATTAAAAGTCCTGTCGTGGTGCTGCCCGGCTAAGGCAGGCTAGTCCCTACCTGTTCCAATACCGCACCGTGCCCTGGAAATGGCCAGCAGCAGGTCCGGCTCCCAGGCATGCTTCCCCCGCCCGAGCACTGGCTCCACACTCCCATTGGCCAAGAACCAGCACAGTGCTGTCCGCGGTGCCAGGATAGGCAGGAAGCCTGCCTTAGCACCCCTGCTGTGCCACTGACCAGGAGCCACCAGAGGTAAGCCCGTGCCCCAATCCCCTGCCCTAGCCGAGCCCCTTCCTGCACCCCAAACCCCTCATCCCCGGCCCCAGCCCAGATCCTGCACCCCCAGCCCAGAGTCCTGACCCCCTCCTACACCTCAACCCCCTGCCACAGCCCTGAGCCCCCCCCAAACCTGGAGCCCCCTCCTGCAGCTCAAACCCCTTATCCCCAGCCCCACCCCAGAGCCCTGACCCCCTCCCTCACCCTGAAGCCCTCATTCCCAGCCCCACCCTGCAGCCCTCACCCTCACCCCCGCACCCCAACCCTCTGCCTCAGCCCTGAGCCCCTCCCTCACCCCAAACTTCTCATCCCCAGGTCCATTTGGTCGTGGACATCAACAATTTTCTTCAACTGGGTCGCCAGAAAAAAAGTTTGAAAACCACTGATCTAGATGAGTTGATGTACCCCCTGGAAAACCTGTGTGTACCCCCAGGGGTATGCGTACTCATGGCTGAGAACCACTGAGGTAAACTATTCAAAAACCTCAAAGTTGATGTTCATTTGGAAAATTGCCTCGAACAGAGTCTTGCATGTCTTTGCTTACAGGGTCAACTAAAAAAATCAGTCTGAACATTTTATACATGTTATTTTCATAAAACCCAAGATTACGGTAGCCAAAAATGATCACAAAAAATATTTTTCTGTTTATGCATTTGACAACATTTATCAATAGCAAGTTTCACTGTTCCCTCCATATAGTCATTTCCCTTGATTATGTCTTTTACATAGCAATAGAGATTAATTTTAAAAAAATGAAAAGTCAGATGGGGGGAGGGATAGATCAGTGGTTTGAGCATTAGCCTGCTAAACCCACAGTTGTGAGTTCAATCCTTGAAGCGGCCACTTATGGATCTGGGGCAAAAATCAGTACTTGGCCCTGCTAGTGAAGGCAGGGGGCTGGACTCGATGACCTTTCAGGGTCCCTTCCAGTTCTATGAGATAGGCATATCTCCATATATTACATACATTTTGGTCACAAATTCTGCCAGACCCTAGATCTCAGTTATGAAAGCAAATCAAGCTCAGAATAAAAAAAAAAAAATCTTCAGTCCAGACCACCATTTTATATCACGTCCTATGGCTTGCCCATTATCATATGGAAGTTGGTCTAATACAGTTCTTATAGGTTCTTAACCTTTACTGCAGCCTGCACCCCTTTGGTTCTTAAAATATGTTCTCGCACCCCTTATCAAAAATCAAAATATGTTCTCGCACCCCTTATCAAAAATCGTTGAAGTAGGTCAGTTCTTTAAACCTAGATATATTTCTGTCTGTATATTACAGTAATCATTAAAAAAATGTATAATGTTAATAAATACATAGGTTTGATGAAACAAAGTAGTTGTACTTACGCGCCTGTGCTTAATTTGTGTTTTCAATGATTTACCTTCTAAAAAAATCTGGCATGTCTCACAACCCCCAGAAAAGGCATCTCACACCCCAGGTTAAGAACCACTGGTCTAATAGGATGGTATTTCTAGGCTCTGGTTTATGAGTGAGACACAGTTATATGAACCCATGTATGGGCAGGTCTACCCTACCCACCAGATCAGCAGGTAATGATCTATCAGGGGTCGATTTATCGCGTCTAGTCTAGATGCTATAAATTGATCCCCGAGCGCTCGTCTGTCGACTCCGGTACTCCACCGTGGCGAGAGGTGCAAGCGGAGTCGACGGGGGAGTGGCAGCAGTTGACTCAGCGCCATGAAGACGCTGCGGTAAGTCAACCTAAACACGTTGACTTCAGCTACGCTATTCTCATAGCTGAAGTTGCATATCTTAAGTCGATCCCTGCCCCTAGTGTAGACCAGCGCTAAGTGTGGACTGACTGCGGGTAGGCGTGTCATGTTTTTACTCTACATCATGCCCCATCTTCGTATTTCATATGCAGAAATAACATGCCCAAAGTTTCCACTGCCCAGGAGAGGAGGTAATACACATTCCAATGAGCAACAGTAGGTCTTTTGAGTCTTCAGCTGCTCGTAACCTTTTTCAAGTATACACTTTGGGTTATAAGCTCTGTTGGCTTGACCTGTTCATAGCTGTTGGTGCATTGGTGCTACTTCTCAGCCATAGAAAGAAATTTTATAGGGAAGGGGCTTTTATAATGATGCAATATAAACCATGTTACTGACATCCATGTGTCTGCAAATTTTGTTGGAGGCTACTTCTTCAGCATTCAACTTGCACTGCAGCCATTTAAATCCATCAGCATTAGTCCACATGGTTCAGTTTACTCACTTACCACATATCTAAGTGTGGTTTACCATAAAATAACCTCTTCAATCAGTGCAGGTCTGGAGGAAAGTTGTTTCAGTTTTGGGTGACCTCCATG
Organism: Malaclemys terrapin pileata; assembly: GCF_027887155.1. Taxonomy (NCBI): domain Eukaryota; kingdom Metazoa; phylum Chordata; order Testudines; family Emydidae; genus Malaclemys; species Malaclemys terrapin. The sequence goes on along the minus strand of NC_071508.1, from coordinate 48,501,331 downwards.
AGATTTAAGTCCTATTCTCTTTCAGGTTTCTAATTGCTGTGTTTTATAAATTCTCTATAATAAGGATTGGCCCTTCACCAGAAGTAGAAGAGATCTCCCTTGTCAGTGGATTTCAATCTGGGGTCTGAAGACTATGTCTAAGGGGTCCGTGAAAGGTTTTCATTACCATAGAACAATGGTTTTCAACCTGGGGGCTCCACAGACTAGGTCTAAGATTTCAAAGGGGTCCACATCTACATTTGAAATTTTTTAGGGGTCTGCAAATGAAAAAAGGTTGAAAACCTAAGCATTTCAGTTACTGATGAGAGGTTCCTCGCAGCAGTCAGAGAACAGAACTAGATAAAGGGGTGATTTTGGTTGTAACTATTCTCAAAGGGTGTGTTAAAATGTTTATAATTTTATTTTGCATGTACAATATTTTGCACTTTTATAGTATCTTCCATCCAAATATCTCAAAGTACTTTATCTCCATTAAGCCAAAGAACACTCCTGTGAAGTAGAGAAGTCTCCACTTATCACAAATGGGGAAATGGAGACAAGAGTTTAATCCTGCACCCATTGAAGTCAATGGTAAAACTCTCATTGATTAATATGGTACACGATCAAGGTACTAATACTCAAATCCTGAAAGGTATTTAGGTTCCTAACTTCCATTGGCATTGATGGAAGTTAAGCACCTAAATACTTTCGAGGATCTGGGCCTAAGTGACCTGCCCAAGCTCACACTAGAAACCTGTGCTGGAGCTGAATACTGAATATATAATACTGAAACCACTGTACAGCATAATATCTACAACACACAGGTAAAAATGTGCTTGCAACTGCACCACAAGGGGCATATAATTTTTCTGCAGCTGCTATGGAAACCTTTGGCAACATCTGCCTAATAAGCTCACTACCCAGATGTATATACTCATGGTGTATTTACTGATAACTTTACAAGGAGTTTTCTTTAAAAAAGCCGACATTCCCCTTCTTACCTTGTACTGGGAATACTCTCTGAATTAAACCACGACTTATAACACTTTTTATTATTTCTGAACTTGGTTTTCTATGGGGAGATGAACAGGTATATGATTTTACTGGGACATGATGCAATACTATCATTCACCATCATCATCATGCATGCAAATTCCAAAGGGGGACAGCCTGCTTGCAGCTCAAGTACCACTCCAATTGATCTCTAGCTAAGTTCTTAAGACAGTCTGGCTGGATGTTCAGTCTAGGGTGACCAAACGTCCCAATTTTATCGGGACTGTCCCGATATTTGCTTGTTTGTACCGCGTCCCAACTGATGTTTGGTCGGGACACGGGACAAACAAGCAATTTTGCCCTCCGCTCCGGCACACAGGCGGAGCCCAGATGGGCTCTTGCCCCCCCCCGCCCCGACTCCGCCCCATCTTTCCCCCATTGGATCCCTCCCCAAATCCCCACCCTGGCCCCGCCTCTTTACCAAGCACGCGGCATTCCTCCTCCCTCCCAGGTTTGCACACGGGCCATGGCCGGGAGCACAGCACAGAGGCTGTTCCAGCCCTGCAGCCCCTGGGGCAGCGCAGTGGGTCTGGGGGCAGCATGGAGCGGGCAGGGCCCGGGTGGGTGGAGACACGTGTGGGGCGGACACGCTCCTGCCAGGAGGGGCTGGGCCGGCTGCCTGGTTCGCCCCCTGTCCAGGTGGGTCCCCGAGCTCCCCATGGCCGGAGAGGAGCTACCCGGGGCTGCGGGGGCGAGTGTCCCAGGCGGGGCGGAACGGAGCAGCCTCTGCTGCGGGGCTGGGGCAACGGAGCCCGGGAGCTGCAGGAGGGGCCCGGAGCGCGGCTCGGCTGCACAGCTCAGAGCCCAGGCTGGGCCCGGGAACGAGAAGCTGGGGGGTATCGGGGGTCAGAGCCAAGAGTTGGGTGGAGACGGGTCTGTGCCACTGCCACCTAGCGGGGGGGCGGGGGGGCCTCCGCTCCAGCTTTTTTTTTTTTTTGGTTCCGCCCCCCCAATATTTCATCTTTGTCATCTGGTCACCCTAGTTCAGTATGACTGTCTTTGGCAATCTTATTGTGCCACTGAAGCTTTTGATGACCACCTAATCTCCAGTCATGTAGCAGCATCAGTTGGCAAACAGGAGTTCTAATTTGTTATACTATCACTGTTTTTAACTAAACATTATTGACAAAAGCCCTTAATTTCTTTTGAAAAAAAAATTTCTTTTGATAATGACAAATGTAGTGAACTTTCACACAGATAACCTTTTATATAAATAAATGATGGAGACCACCACTTTGGCTTCTAGCAAAGGGCAACTCCTTAGAGACTTAATAGGATGAAGCAATTATAAACCTTTTCTACTAAAAGCATATTTAAATTCAAACATATAGTTAGAACCAACACCAGTTATGCACCCAGAAAAGGATGTTGAATGACTGATCAAATGTTCTGGCTGATGAACTTGAAAGTAGTGTTTTTGTTCCAGTTCCAAGGCAGGCTGCCCGCCCAACCTCACCATTCCAACTCCACCTTAATTGCTCCTCTTAAAATAACCATTTATGGTCCAGATTGGGGCCAAGCTGTCCCTATGCTAGACTCAATTACAGCCCCTCCTCTCTGAATTGTTGCCTGGAGTTCAAAAGTCTGGGATTCACAGGCTCTAGATCAGGGGTGGGCAAACTTGGCCCGCGGGCCACATCCAGCCTGTCAGACCATTTAATCCGGCCCTGAGCTCCCGCCGGGGAGTGGGGTCAGGGATTTGCTCTGCTCCGCACGGCTCCCAGGAAGCAGCTGGCAAGATCCCCCCCTCCAGTTCGACCCCCCTCCGGCTCCTACGTAGTACATGGAGGCTTGGCCAGGTGGCTCTGCGCACCACCCCATCCGCAGGCACCGCCCCTGCAGCTCCCATTGGCCGCAGTTCCCGGCCAATGGGAGCTGCAGGGGTGGCACCTGCAGATGGGGCAACGCACAGAGCTGCCTGGCCAAGCCTTGGAGCAGGAGGGGGAACATGCTTCCAGGAGCTGCTTGCGGTAAGCGTCACGCGGAGCCTGTACCCCTGAGCCCCCCCGTGCCCCAATCCCCTGCCACAGCCCTGATCCTCCTCCTGCCCTCCGAACCCCTCAATCCCAGCCCAGATCCCCCTCTTGTACCCCAAGTCCCTCATCCCCAGAGCCCTCAAGTCTTGAAGCCAATGAATGATACATAGATGGGAAAGACTGCAGAGCAAGCTTTCCAGTGCCCTTAAATTGAACTTCTCAAATACCCAGCCTTTCTGCACTCTCTGTGATAACACTGAGCAACCTGCTTTGGTTTTCCAGTTTTAAAAATCTCATTGCCAATGACTTTATTCCACCCAAAATACTATGTTGCAAGAACATTAAGGTTAAAGCAGCAGAAGTCAGGAAAAGGCTACAGTGAAGTTGCACACTTTATCTATGACCCTAATGAGCATGCACTACAATACAGTCTAACTTAAAGACCGCATACTAGTTCTAAAAAATACAAATATACTTTTCTACAAATCAGATGCATATCCACAGCATCCTGTTTTTTTTTCCATTGTCATGAAGTGGAACATATTGTCTTCATTAACACTCAAGTACTAAAAACTTATTTATAGTAAATAAGCCTTGCTTGAGTAAAATTCAGGGAATAAGTCAGTTAAGAAAGACGCTAATCTAGCTGTGAATTTGTGGCGTTTATATGCCAGGAAGTTTTCCTAATTACTCTGTATGGTACATTTAACATGATGTATGATGCAAAAGTATGGTTTATTGTATACCTTTCATACAAATGGCTTTCATAAACTCAGACATACACAAACAACATCTTGTATTACTGTGTATCTAAGGTTATAGAAAAATATATTAAATTGCATACAGTGCATGTGATCATTAAAGATGATATTGCAGAGAATACACAGACGGTGGAGCGTTACCTAGCATATGAAACCATAACTTAATTGACTTTCCATAGTGCATAGTGAGAGTCCTTAATTGTACAACTTCATGTCACATAATTTCTTACGTTTTTCTAAAAGAAAAAAAGAAAAAAATGTTCTTAATTGTCCTGCTGGTTTGCAAAGAACTGACAATAGCATGTGTAAATTCTATAATCTGGAATTATTCTGCTAGACCCCACTAAACTACATCGTCCCTTACATCTGAAGTCAACAGCAGGTAGGGGTGCCTTAGATGTCTACTATCTTCAGAAGCCCACAAGAAATAGCCTCTCCTATACCTTAGCAACTGCACCTAAAAGACCACACAGCAGAGTTCCCACTGCACACCTCACTGAGAACAGCAACCCTTCCTAAGGCTCTCCACACTACACAGATGGCCTTGCCTACAAGCAGAAGTTGCACTAATTTCACTTATATCAGTGCAGGGAGACAAGGAAGCCTCAACTCCTGTACACCTGAAATGCACTTTTTCACTCTGCAATTAAGTTAATCATGCAAGTAAATCCTGCTGATCCGGCTTTCTTTGAAGACAACGGCTATGGCTAAACACCCATTCAAAGCAACAGGAGAAGGACTGGGCCCTTGGATAGTATAAAACCTCTGATATGGAACATGAGAGCCATTTCAACAATGCATAGTAACAACATGCAACTATTTAGGATAGAAAGCAAATACAAGTACTCCATTAAAACTGCAGGAGAAAACTGAGTAGACGTGTAATTTTAAAGGTGCAAGACACCCAACTACTACAAGACAGAAACAGATCAAGTGTTAGGGATAGAATACAACGTACAGGCAAATGAATTACCTGTCAAGACAAAAGTTAAAGGTTCTGTTTTTCTTGCAATTGCTGATTCATCACTAATACCAAAAACAAATGCCTCCACCCTACCCCAAGATCTACACCAAGATAAGTGAAGATATCAAATGTTACCAGGGAAAGAGAACCTCAAAGCTCTGAAGTATCAGGGGGTAGCCGTGTTAGTCTGTATCTACAAAAACAACAAAGAGTCTGGTGGCACCTTAAAGACTAACAGATTTATTTGGGCATAAGCTTTCGTGAGTAAAAACCTCACTTCTTCGGATGCATCTGTTAGTCTTTAAGGTGCCACCAGACTCTTTGTTGTTTTCAAAGCTCTGACTGAAGAATAGACAAGACCATGACAGTATTTAGCAACAGTAAATTTCCTTAGCTAGCTGGAGTGATCACTGCTGAAAAATGAGGAAAGTTCCTTGCCCCCCCAAAAAACAGGTACGCTGTGTTAGAAGTAATTTCAGCCCTTGCCAGTCAAGGGTAGCAGAGACAGGAGCAGGGAATCCAGACCACCTATCACAGTACTACCACCAGGCCACTTGCCCCTACCTGCTTTCAGATTTCACACGTACCAATTAATTGGCTCATTTTATAAACAAATCTACATTAATTCCACATAAAACTGATTTTATTGTTTGTTGTAAAAGCGAACAAAGACGGACGTTAAGTTTGTTTTAAATGTTTTACATAGAAAAAAAGAAATTAATCCCAGCACACTGCAGTCTTCCACCTGCCACAGCTGCCTCCTTCATTTCACAGCGATCAAAGCTAGAAAAGATCTACGGGGCTGTTTAGGAAGTGCGCTGTTCCCGGACGGTCTTTCTTTCTTTCTGCCTCTTAGTCCCACCCGGGAAACAAACGTCAACTGTATTTTAAACGCAAGTGAAAAGGAGGATCCCACCTGGACCCCAGTAACTGCAGCTCCCTGCAAACATTTCACCGGAATACGCGTCTCATTTCGGGCCGCTGGACGGAGCAGGCCGAGGACAAGCCCACTCCGCTCCCACAGCGCTGAGAGCCGCGGCTGGAAAGGCGCCCGCCGCGCTGCTCCAGGGAATTGACAACGGACTCCTGGCTGCAGTGACCCGGCCCGGCCCGCCCCAGCCCGGCCCGTGGCCCCCCGCACCCCCTCCCCGACTCGCCCCATCTACCAGCTCAGGTCCCCCCAGCTCTCACGAAAGCCCCCCCCGGCCTTTTCCTCCTCAGCGCCCCCCACCGCTTCACCAGCGCCCGCCCCGGGCTCTCACCGACACCGCGCTCAGCCCCTGCTGCTCAGACGCCACCATCAGGATCTCCCGGAAATCCATGTCTGCCCGGCGCTGGCTCCGCTCTGCGGCTCCGGGAGGCGATGGGCCGGCGGCGAGACGGGCCCCAGACCGCCCAGCTGAGAAGGCTTCACTCCAGCTGCAACTCCCCCCTGACCGCTTCCGGCCCCCCCCACAGCCGAGGCCTGCGCCGAACCAACGTCTTATATGACCTCGTACACGTCACCACCATCATGCGTCACTTCCTAGCCAACGTCACATTCCCCCCCGTGCCTGGGACACGTGTCATCAACAACACGTGACTCGGGTTCTATTGGCTCCACCTCTTCCCAGCGGCAGGGAGACGGAATCTGGGCTTTAGGCCCCGCCCCCAAGGTGCAGGGAGGGGATGGGGTCAGGCCGGGGCTCTAGCCAGTCCCCAGGGTGGGGTCAGAACTCTGGCTCCGCCCCCAAGGAGCGGGGAGGGGGAGGGAATCAGGGTTGCCACCGGGGTACAAGTTGGTGGGAATCAGCTAAACAATCCTTTCACCTCCCCAACCCCTGCCCTTAGTATGCAAGGGAGGGGAATCAGAGCTACGCTCCCTTGCCCAGGATGCAGGGAATTGGGGAATCAGTGGTATCTGCTCCCCACCCTTCCCCCCGCAAAAAATGCAGGGAGGAGAGAATCAGGCCTCTATACCCTCTCTGATGCAGTCTGGGATAGTGGTGGGATTCAGAGCTGCACAACAAGCCCCAAATATTCCTAAACTAATTAAAATTTTAAATTCCAGGTACAAGTTCTAGAACATGTTGCAAACTACTCCCTTCTCAACCTGGCATCACCAGTCTTGCTAACTTGCAGTTTCATGGAGACTTCTGTGATACTTGTTGTTTTTCTTGAAGCATCAGTTCCTGGAATCGTGATTGTAATGGATTCTCAGTTTTCATTTTTTAAAAAGTAATTTTTACCTCCTCTGGTTGCAGAGAAAACGTGACCCCAAAAGACTCAAAAGCCAGATGGTTAATGAAAAGAACCCAATTTTTGTTATTTTTTAAAAATCTCATAATTTTAAGATGATCTCATGATGGGGGGGGGCAGTTTCATGCTTTTTGAATGCTTGGAGTGGGCAATACTGCATCACAAAACTTCAAAAGGGCAAACATACACTTCAGGAAAGAGTGTGGTGGGCTGTGTGTGCCCTCTCCTTCCTCCCCTGTACACACATAAATTTGACTCCTAAAATACTTGGTAGCCTAACATTACTCAGAATTCTATACAGGAGCAAAATCTGTAGCCAAACTCTAACTGCAAATTTCATGAATGGGACAAAATCCCAACAAAAATCCCATATTTGCAGTTCTGCAAAAATTAGGAACTCTCATGAAGACTGTAAGGCAATTTCTTTTTGGCTATCAAGATATGAAAAAGGGCACTCAGCTTCTGGTGCTGTGTCAACTAAAGCAGCAGGCACTCTGTGTACCAAAAATGGAAAACCTGATAACACATTCCATTCCCACATAGCAGCAGGTCTGAGCAATGCTCAGCTACAGAACAACAGAGTAAACATCTCAACCCAAACTCAAATGTTCCTCAAATCATTGACAAAACCCCAAAAGACAACACAAACCACTGAGAAGAACAAATGAGAGGTAATATTGAGTCTCATCAATACCCTTAACTCTACCATCTCTTCCATTCTCAACTCATTTGTTCCTACCAGATCCCAGCCCTGGCTTACACCTCAGATCCAATTCCTCTGGCCTGATTGCCTCAAAACAAAATGGAGACCTAGGAGATTTTTTGTGTATAAGATTGCCCTCTTCTCCTCCAGTTCTGTCATCTTTCTCACCCAACAGTCCTATTTCTCCTACCTCAAAACCCCAACACTTGTCTGCCAGTTTTCACTTCCTCCTTAAACTCTCCACCACCACCACTCACCCTCTCCACCCAGATTCCTGTTGACTGCAGGAAGATTGGCAAGATTGGACGTTCCTCCACTTCTCATCCCTTCCTTTTCCACATCCCTTCTTTTCAGTCACCAGGGTGAGGGGGTGTTTTTTAGGATGGGGGAATAAATTTCTGTTTGTACACATAGGGAAAGCAGTAAGAGGACAGAGAGAGTTTCAAGGCAAGGGAATTGTGAGGGCAGGGGCAAGGAAGGTGAACAACAGAAGAAGAGTGGGTCAAAGGGGAAAGTGGAGGAATTGGAAGTGGAGAATAGATGACCCGAGGTTAGTCATTTATTCTCCACTTCCAGTTCCTCCACTTTCCCCTCACAATTCCCTCACCTTGAAACTCTCTCTGTCCTCTTTCTGCTTTCCCTGTATGTATAAACAGGAATTTATTCCTGCATCCTAAAAAACACCCCCTCACCTCATCCATCTCTCTCCTCCCCTTTACTTCTAATCTCAGTGGAAGTCTGGCTACAAGTGCTGCATCAACATCCTTTCCTTTGACTTACTCCTAGATCCCCTCCACACCGGGTTCTAGCCCCTTCATTCCACTAAAGTCCACAACAACCTTCTCAGCCAAGTTTCAGGGCCTGTGCTCCTTCCTTGACTTCACCAGTGGCTTTGATACAGTGGATCACTTATCTTCAACATTCTGTCTTCCCTCAGAATTTATTATGCTGTTTTCTCCTGGTCCTCTTCCTACAGAAATCAACCAGTGTCTCTTTCACTAGAACTTCCCGGCTCATTTCCTCATTTGTCATGCCCCTGCCCTCCCTTTCTGGATAGGTCTCCTGGCTTGGTTATGACTCAGATTCCTGTGCAGTGGTCACCAGTCGGTAGATCGTGATTGACTGATCGATTGTGGAGCGCCTGACAGTCGATCTCAGTCTCAGTCTAGGGTTGCCAATCCTCCTGCAGCCAAACCGGGAGATCGGCTGCTAACAGTCCGGCAGCACAGCGGGGCTAAGGCAGGCTCCCTGCCTGCCCTGACCTCGTGCCGCTCCTGGACACGCACCCCAACCCCCTGCCCCAGCCCTGAGCCCCCCCGCACCCAAACTCCCTCCCAGAGCCCGCACCCCTTCCTGCACCCCAACCCCTGGCCCCAGCCCTGAGCCCCTCCCACACCCCAACCCCCTCCCAGAGCCTGCACCCTGCACCCCCTCCTGTACCCAAACCCCCTGCCCCACCCCCTCCCAGAGCCCACACCCTGCACCCCAACCCGCTGCCTGAGCCCTCTCCTGGAGTCAGCACCCTGCACCCCAACCTCATGCCCCAGGCCTAAGCCCCCTCCTGCACCTAAACTCCCTCCCAGAGCCAGCACCCTGAAACCCCTCCTGCACCCCAACCCCCTGCCCCAAGCTCAGGCCGGAGCCCCTCCCACACTCCAAACCCCTCGGCCCCAGCCCAGAGCCCGCACCCCAACCCCCTGTCCCAGCCTGGTGAAAGTGAGTGAGGGTAGGGGAGAGTGAGTAACAGAGGGAGGGGGGATGGTATGAGCAGGGCGGGGCCTCAGAGAAGGGGCAGGGAAGGGGCATGGCCTCAGGGAAGGGGCAGGGCAGGGGGTGGGGCAAGGGTGTTTGGTTTGTCCTAGGGGAGTGAGGCTATTAGTCTGGGGCTTCTGTGTTTGCTTAGTTTAGTCTTTTTTGCATTTGATAATTACATTTGGTCCCATACACTCTCTTAATTCTGCTGACTCTAATCCTGGGAATGAGTGCAGGAACTAGGGTAACCGGATAGCAAGTGTGAAAAATTGGGCCAGGGGGTGGGGAGCTGTAGCCGCCTATATAAGACAAAGCCCCGAATATTGGGACTGTCCCAATAAAGTCAGGACATCTGGTCACCCTAGCAGGAAACTGATCTTTTCCTAGATCTAACAGGATAACAAAGGCCAGTCTTGGATACAAGTACTATGATTCTTTAGAGCCCTGCATTTTTGTGACGCTCAGTACCCAGTTGCTACTTTTTCTTGTGCATCATAATAGAATGACATCCCCGCCAACATTGTCTACACTAGTGGTGGTTAAAATGATGTGTCTGTGTGCCATCAGGTTGTGTGGTATAGACATTTCATGGGCCACTGATGAGTGACATGTAAACATTCCCAGGCAATGCCTGAGGGATGGATATCATTTCCATAAAATAAAAATGATTTCAGAAATTTGAGCACATTTACACATCATCTTGTAGCCTGGCATCACCCAGTCTCTTCTCTGGCAGTAGTGTGACACAAGGGACTGGAAACTTGCTGCTGTGGATAACTACAACCCTGTATCTTCAGCCAGCTCCAGTACATCATTTAAGGAAGTCACTTCCGACATTTTGTCTAGTAGTCCCATGAACTTCTCATATGTTTGACCACAATGTAAAGAATAATTCCACAAAATAAACTCATCAGACTTTCCCAAAATAGTGATTCAACTCATGGAGGACAACACAGTATACCAACTCCAGAGTTTCTAAGCCTGATTTCCTGTTATGACCTGGCATAAAAAAGGTAGGAGATTTTTCTTCTGATTTTGTTTTTTCCAAACTTTCTCATCTGACTGATCTATTGCCTAATTACCCTCAAACTTTCCACAATATAATTACCAAAAAAAAAAAAAAAAAAAAAAAAAAAACTTACTGAAGAGGAGAAATTTCAGTTAGATTGGTTAATTCTGGCTACAGCCACTGGACATTTTTCAAAGAAAATTTCACATTTTTTCTACTAGTTTATAGAGCTAGTTAATTGTTTTAAAAATTATGCATCTCAGTACAAGTTTCGGGGGAAAAAATATCCCCATGAAATGTTACCACGATTTGTCAACCAGTTCTAATTTTGGCAAAGTTAAAGGAAATTTCAAAAAACAGTTTTATAGTGAGAAGCTACTTACAGCTAGAACTGGTTGAAAAAAATGGACTTCTTTTTCACCAAATGTTTTGCCCCAAAAATGTTTTCAATGAAAGTTTGAACCAGCTATTGTTGCCCGCCCTAAAGGGCTCGAGGGGACAACAATGGTCCGTCGCCCGGTGTGCTTGGCACCAATAAAGACACCGAGGGGAGAAAGCAAGCCAAGTTTATTTCAGAGCTCTGAAATGGCACTAGGAGACCAGCATGTCTCAAATCCAGTGCCACAAATACAAACAACTTTTACCTTTTATACTCCAAACTGTTTGCATACATCTCTTTGTCTGGCTGTTCCCCCTTACCCCTCCCTTCCAGACAACGGTTACAATAAGCTCTACATAAGCTTGTGAGAAAACTTTCTCAGTCTTTGCGACCTTGAGTTAGATGCCTGCAAACTAACTACCCCGCTTCTTATCTCTATTATTTCTGCTAGTGTGAGTAAAACTGCAGCCATCTGCTAGAAACGCTGACCAATACATTTCTGCTTCAGCCTACTTCAGAGCATGTAAGCAGTTAGCATAGAAGTAGGTGAGAGTTCCCAAGATGGAGTCACTGTGGTTCACAGACCCAGAGCAAAAGAGCTTCATCGGCACTTGTGGCCTTCCACTCTCCCGAGTTACCTGGTAGCTATGCCTAGTGGACCCCAACACTATATTTATTACAGTGATAGGCCCCAATCACACTTTTTATGTGCTATGTGACTAGTCTCATTAACGTCAAGTTAAACACGTGTATAAGTGTTTACAGGATTGATGACTTAATTTACAGGTCAGCTACAGTTATCAGATTTCAGAGAGATAGGTCTGTGTGGAACTTCAATATTTTGCTTTTTTTCAGATAGTATTTTGTATCACTTATTCTGTCCCCATTTCATACAGCATACTTAGTGTAATAAATTGAATGTTTATTCCAGCAAAATCATCCTAATGTCCAATGGTAAGTTCTCAAGATCATAAATCACCTTAGATATTAGCACAGCTGGTGATCTATGCTCAAGAGAAGCCTGAGATTTGAATAAACATGGGTGTTGCAAATCAAGATTCAAGTAAGTGGGCAGAGAGTTTTCACAATACCTGCCTGTTATGCTTGGCTCTAGCCCTTGATTTCTTGGGCACTAAAACGCAACTAAAATCTGTATTTAGAATGACATATTAAAATATAAACAGAAAAAGAGTAATTAGGGTGGCAATTGGCAGGAGAATGGAGTGACGTGGAGGTTAGCTCAAAGGTGTACCAAGAAATGAGAATTACGGTATCAAAAATCACAAACTAGTGAAACAGGGAGAGGACAAACAGTTCACAAATTAAAATGGAAACTGAAATGTCACTAAATAATTACAAAAGTATCTATGCTTGAAATATGTACCTATTCTTAATAGCATCTATTGCTTAAATGCCACAAAATAAAAGGAAGGGGAACCCTCAAGGTTAAGATATTGAATAAAGGGGAAAGTGCCCAAAAATGGGGATGGGGTCAGTGGGAGAAGGACTGAAAACAGTATATACGGGAGAGGCTACAGAGCCATAAATATTTCCCTCCATGGCTAGGATGGCTGTTTCTTTGCACCCAAACCTCCCATTGACTTAGTTGCTCAAGGAATGCAAGCTTTTCAGTAACAGTGTCCAAAAGTAAGTAATTTCTGGTCTGAGGCAGTAGTCTCTCAATTCAATAAATGATTCCCTTGGACCAATGGATTGATACTGGTACAAGATCTCTACTAGAGACTGGCTGGAACCAAACCTCCAAATCTATACCTCTGATCTGGGCTCAGAATCCAGTGATGAGCAATTTGACTAGCCTCTAAATCCTATTAGTTGAATTTGAACAAAATGATACTACTGATGCAGCTGTAAACCCAGATGAATATAAGTCCCTTAAGTTGACAATGACATCATAATCACAACTCCCTCCAGCATCATAAGGTTAAAAGCTGTGCCACTGTTTGATTCTGGTTGCTTGTCTGTATGTCATGCAAAGTGTTACAGCTCTGTCTTGCTCCTTCCTTGGTTGTAGTAAATAAATAAAAAGGTAAAATAAGTGAGAGTAAACATTAAAACCTAGGCAAAGTAAGAAGAGAGAAACTAAGGACTTGATCCTAAATTCAATCCTTTCAACTAGCCCAGGGGTTCTCAAACTTCATTGCATTGCAACCCCCTTCTGACAAGAAAAATTACTACAAGACCCCAGGAGAAGGGACTGAAGCCTGAACCTGCCCGAGTCCCACCACCCAGCATGGGGGGCCAAAGCCAAAGCCTGAGCCCACCGCCCATGGCAGGGGGCCAAAGCAGAAACCCGAGGGCTTCAGCCCCAGGCAGGGGGCCTGTAATCTGAGCCCCCCCACCCAGGGCTGAAGCCCTCAGACTTTGGCTTTGGCCCAGGGCAGTGGAGCTTGGGCTTCAGCCCCGGACCCCAGCAAGTCTAATATCAGCCCTGACGCCCCCGTTAAAATGGGGTCATGACCCACTTTGGGGTCCCAACCCACAGTTTGAAAACCGCTGAACTAACTCCAGTGGGCTTTGGATCAGGCACTTGCAGGTGCCAAGCTTTCCAATCTTGGTTTCACCTCATTATAGTTTAATCCTGCCAGAGTACTAGTGCAAAAGCAGATGGCGCCAGTGTCCTTGTTACGGCAGCAGCAGTAGAAAATAGTATGCTAAGAGATATTGCACAATTGCATGCCAAAAGAAGCATCTGTGAACCTTATTTGGTGCCAGCCCGTTGTTCTTATTGGCTGCTTGTCAGACAAGTTTGTACATGATGTTTTTTCTCCCCTAAAAGTCTCAGCCTTGCGTTACTGAGCTTTAAACCCCAGAGGGCCTCAGCGTACAAGATTTTTTCACATGCAGGCATTGAGATGAAGTTGAATAGCAAAAAGAGCATACCAAGGATTGTATTATTTAATGTGGAATTAAAATCTTTTCATGATCATACGTTTCTTATCCAACTGAGAAGTGTGAGTTTCCTGCATGCAATTGCAGATGGTTGTGGTGGCATCTGAAGCAAATCAGATGGATTGTACGTTTTTACATATCACTCTTGAGCCAAAGTATATTCTTTCCAAACACATTTATCTAAGTGTTTGGATTTTGTTCCCAAACGGTGCTAGCAGCCTGGTTTTCAGAGCTACTCCCCTTGCTTTGTGCTCAGCTCTTCTGGAGATCAGGCTCGCAACTACTTTTACAAATCTGTAAAATAAATGAAAACAAAATAGAATAAGATGCCTATTATTATTATTTATATTACTGTCAAGCAGTGCTCCAGTCCTAATAAAAGAAGTGCTGGAATGCGCTTCTGGTATGTCTGGTAAGTGATAGTGGTGTAAGTACCGGAACACCATTACTGCTCCCCCCAAAAGTGCCAGAACAGGAAACAATCCAATTAAGCAAACTCCCCTCACCATCATATGACCACCTTTATTCTCAACCCGCTCCACTCAAACAATAGGTACACCCTGCAGCATGCTCTTCTAAAGATCAACAGATCTGGGTTCTGCTGGAGCACAGGGCACGGAGTCAGTTCCAGAGTCGAGGACCCCTGACAAAAATTGCCTTGCCACCATCCTCTTTCATTTACATAGAAAGCAGTTAGTTCAAGAGCCTCCTTTGGTTGCAGCTGTGGCTATATCACACTGAAATAGAGAGGCTCTCTCAGGTAACCACGTCCTAACCCATGTAGGGCATTATAAGACTAAATCACTGCTTTAAACTCCACCAGGAAACTAATTGAAAGCCAGAGCACATCCTGGCGCACCTGTGTAATATGCTCTCTGTGTGAAGAGCTGCCTAATAAATGGGCTGCTACATTTTACACTAGCTTCATCTTCCGAACGTAGCCCCATGTTGAGTGTATTACAGGAGTGTAATCTCAAATGGAGTTTTCACTGCATGAGCCTTTACAGTGATAAATTGTTTTCAGTGCAGTCAACATAATAAAAACTAGAGCGTGTCATATTTAAAACCAGTAGAATGAAATCTTGATTATCCGCAAGAAGGTCCTGATCTTGCAAAATGCTGAGCCTTTAAGTCAACGGAAGTTGAGGGTGCTCAGCACCTTGTGGGGTTGGGTCTGAAATGCAGAATAGGCATTCATTTGGATAAATGTGGTTTCAGTTAAGTGAGGGACTTGTAGTACGTAGGGGGCATATTCATTCAGATACATTTATTAGGTAGTTCAGCTTTGTATGATCAAGATTTCACTATCGTTAGCTAAACTTTCTTCAACAGTAGATTCACCTCTATTTGGATTTATCCTCAATTTCTTAGGAAACTTGTAATTTGCATCTCTTCATATTGCACGTTTGGTGTTGATTTGAAAAATAGAAGACCTTCAGCATATTAGTAAACTATACGGTCTTTTCTGAATTTCCTTCAGCAAAACTGTCTTGTTATCAGTGACGGCCTTATGCTGTAATATTCTTCCATTTTATCCCCAATATAAGTTGTTTATAGGAGAAACTGTCCACTCTCAGTTTGGCTTTGATAAAGCTAATTCCATTTGCATAAAATTAATAGTACAAAGGAGGTCATAGATTACAGAGAAATACTAAGATGTCTTCAGCCAGATCCTCAGCTGCCATAAATCAGCATAGCTCCATTGACTTCGGTGGAT
This sequence comes from Malaclemys terrapin pileata, assembly GCF_027887155.1. Taxonomy (NCBI): domain Eukaryota; kingdom Metazoa; phylum Chordata; order Testudines; family Emydidae; genus Malaclemys; species Malaclemys terrapin. The sequence continues at coordinate 48,485,890 of NC_071508.1, read as the reverse complement.
CTATGCCAATTTACAACAGATGAAGATCTAGCTCAGTACTATAGCTGCTACAGTCAACATGATAGCCGTTACAGGGGCGTCAGACTGGAATTTGAGCTTTAATTCAGATTTCCTTGCTTTTGTGAGTTTAAATATTATTTTGAAGAGCTTTTTTGTGGAGTGTCATGGAGTAGGAAGTTGATCTGAAAGTTGGAGGTATTCCCACCCTTGTGAGTGAGCTTTTCAAGCAGGCTCACTGCAGTGTTAATAGTACAAAGGAGGTCATAGATTACAGCTGGAGCGGACTGGACCCTTGTCAGCTTTTGCAATCCATATGTTTCAACTTTTGAAATGCAGCCTTCAGGGCAACACAAATGACAGGATCAGTTGATTCAGTGTCTAAGGCTGTAATGATGCGATGGTGCTCAGTGAGAGATGATTGGTCTTTGTACATTAATTTTCCTGTGAAACACTCATCCTCTGACAGTACTAAACTTGTAAGAAGTGAATATTTAAACAGGATACAGCATACACTATTTAAACAAAGTCCAATGCAGGGAGGAGCCAGCCAGAGAGTGAAGCACAAGTGGTGCTGGCTGTAGGCCCGGGATGCTGGAACCATTTGAATAGTGGGGTGCTGAGAGCCATTGAACCAAACTGTAAACCCTGTATGTGATGGAAACCACTTCAAGCCAGGGGCTGTGGCAGCACACCCAGGTAGGGTTGCCAACTTTCCAGTTGCAGAAAACCGAACACCCTTGCCTTGCCCCCTACCCCGCCCCTTCTCGAGGCCCTGCCCCCGCCCCTTCTCCAAGCCTCTGCCCTCTGCTCACTCCATCCTCCCCCCCCCCCGTCGCTCGCTCTCCCCCACACTCACTCGCTCACTCATTTTTACTGGGCTGGAGCAGGGAGATAGGGTGTGTGAAGGGGTACGGGCTCTGGGCTGGGGTCAGAAATGAGGGGTTCAGGTTGCGGAGAGGGCTCTGGCTTGGGATGAAGGGTTCAGGTGCAGGGTGGTGAGGGCTCCGACTGGGGGTGTGGGCTCTGGTGTGGGGCTGGGGATGAGGGGTTTGGGGTGCAGGAGGAGGATCTAGGCTGGGGCTGAGGGATTCAGAGTGCGGGAGCAGGGTGTGGGCTCTGGGAGGGAGTTCAGGTGCGGAAGGGGGCTCATGGCTGGGGCAGGGGGTTGGGGTGCAGGAGCGGGCTCTGGGAGGGAGTTTGAGTGCAGGAGGAGGCTTAGGACTGGGGCAGGGCGTTGGGGCATGGGAGGAGGTTTGGGGTGCAGGCTCCGGGTGGCGCTTACCTCAGGTGGTTCCCCAGAAGCGGCTGGCATTTCTCTCTGGCTCCTAGGCGGAGGCGTGGCCAGGCGGCCCTGCACTGCCCAATCACACAGGCACTGCCTCTACAGCTCCCATTGGCTGTGGTTCCCAGCCAATGGGAGCTGCAGAGCTGGGTTATCGGTGCTGACTGCAGCTGCCAGGATCCCTTTTTGACCGGGCGTTCCGGTCGAAAACTGGACACCTGGCAACCCTACCCCCAGCACCTCTAGTTCCAGCACTTATGTGTAGGCCATTATATCCCAACATACTTATGTCTTTCATATACTGTAGTAAAAATTGTCCTTGCCACTTTTTTTCTTTACAAGAGACGTTTGTGTTTTGAAGCCAGTGAGAGCAGGTGCAGAAGCAGCTTATGCAGGGACCTATGGACACTAATAATATTTTCTACAGTTTTGTGTGGATGTTCTTTCCCCTATGCTGACTGGCTGTTCACTCCAACCCTTTCCCACTCCCATCTCATAGTCTCTTCTGCCCCAGAGCCTCATTCCACACCTGCCCTTCCTACTTACTCCTTCCTCCCCTCCCCACCCCACTTGGTTTAATGTCCCCTCCCCCTTTCTTTCTATTGAGCTTATTCCCTCCCAATGAAGCACCCACCTACTCAAGAAAAGAATCATGACACTAATTTGATGTTTGACACTATCTTTGTCCACTCTGCTAGTTTGTTCTACCCCTTTCCTACCTTACATCTGTCCTGTCTATGTAGACTGTAAGCTCGTACAGTTAGGAGACACAACAGGTACAATGGGGCCTAGATCTTGGTTGGTCCATACTAATAACAATCTACTCTGCTTGTAACTTTCTCTGTTCCCTCTGCTATTACTTATGCTGTCCAAGCTTGAGTAATCTCTCAGCTTAGCTTGTCCTGCCGAATCCTGCATTCTAACTTGACTGCACAGGGCTGAACAGAGAGTGAAGAAAGGAAACGAAGAAGAAAGCCATTGCCTGAATGCAAATGTCCTTTGGAATGAAGAAAAGCAGCAAGGACTATTTTTACTAAAGTACATGAAAAACATGTTATTTGAGGCTGTAATGGTCTATATACAATCTATAGCCATAACAGCCTGCGTTGTGATTCTATTAGATCTCACAAGGTTCAAGACAGGTCAGTACAGGTTGAACCTCTCAGGTGTGGCACTCTGTGGTCCGGCAATATCCATGGTCCGGCATGACTTTATTTTATGTTTTTTATGCTTTATCTACTTATTTCCTTGTGCCAATACAGTAAAATTGTGTAACAGACTAACACTTTGTTATGAAGAGAGCCAGTAAGCCTTGGCTAGGCGGCATTGCAAGTGTTGTTCCATTTATTTGCCTTGGCAAGATAAATATAAAAAGAGACCTGCTTGCTAGGATATTGACCTCCCGTGGTTCAGAAATTCTCTGATCCTGAGGGTGCTGGACTAGAGAGGTTCAACTTGTAGTTGGATGAGAGACCCCTACTGAGAAAAACAAGGAACTGCAAGAAGTGGTGTTGGGGAGTTATCAGGTGACACTTTTCTGAGTGATCCAGTGCACTGGTATAGCATTGAGTGCACTGTGCAGATGCTTTGTCTTTCAGATGAGACCTTCTTGTGGACATGGCATTTCTCACAATCACCGGAGTTTTGGCTAAATTCCACCCTCAGTAATTACATTCTGCCTGCCTAAATTCTCCTGCCATTTCAGTTCAATTTAAGTTAATTGTCACTTCCTGTCCTAAGCATTATGTAGTTGCTGTGCACTCATTAAACAGTGACTACCTTTCACCCCAAATGTTGCTGCATTTGAATGGAGGGTGAGGGATCACTATAAACACAGAAGCCTTCAGGGTGAAGGTGCTGTATGAATACAAGATATTATCATGAGCATAGAATTCCCTCTTTTAAGAAGTCTGATTATTCAGCAAAAACGATCACACAGTTAAATGGTTCTGAAAATGCCCATCAGCAGACCAGGCTCCCACATTTTCCCAATCTAAATTCAAATCAGCACCACACTTATCTTGGGAGCTTTATTTACTCTTTTAAAAGAATGATACAAACAATGGCAGCATCAGTTGGAACACTGATCATTGCTGTTGACTTTACCAAAGAGCAGCTCTCTGTAACGTCCCACTTCTAACAAGAGCAACAGAGCACTTCAGTGGCAACAGTATCCCATTCTTATGAATAATTAACACAATGGCACCTGTCTCCTGAACATTTCTTCAATTGTCATTATGCACGATGACAGTCTTCAACACATCCCAGCCAAAGGCTCCCTTGTGCAGCAAGCACCCACTCAAGATGTCCAAGAACATCACTTGGCCAACGCTTCTGCTCAAGGCCAGATGCTGCCATGTCCCCACAGTCCCATGATTCTATTGTAGGCCAATGAGAGGCTGGATATGGGGATGATGCATCTCCATGTGCGCTGAACAATTCCCTGGTGCCTCTTGCTATGGGATGTGCCTCCAGAAGTTTTTGCATCGTGCACAATTGAGTACAGCACCAATGAGGAGGAAGGGCACTGAACTCACTTGTTATTTTTACAGTGAAGTTGCACTCTCTTGTGTAAGGGAAGTCACTTGAGGTTGAATCATTTGAGTGAATTCTGTAGGGTGGACATATAGTCTCTGGCAGCACAGAGGAGGTATTTGGAAGTGAGTTAAGGAAGGGGCACACAGTGTAAACCCTCCCCCAAAGAGTAGCACAGAGTCCTCAGTTGCTAGTATCATCCATCAAACTGTCAGAGTGACAGTGGTGCAGCTACTTCTCACCCATTGCTGGACTGCGCAAAGGATTCCTTCTCACCCACATCTCTCAGATCTCCTGTGCAAAGCCCATGTGCTCTGGCTTTGTGTCAGGGTGAGGAGTGGCATTTGCCTTGTGGAGAAGTTTCCAGCCGTAGGTTACATAAGAATGGCTCTTACTGCTTGTCTCCAGGTAGGGTGACCAGATAGCAAGTGTGAAAAATCGGGACAGGGGGAGTGGGGTAATAGGTGCTCCTATCAGACAAAGCCCTGAATACCAAGGCATCTGGTCACCCTACCTCCAGATTAATTTCTTCTGAATTGCTTTTGTGACAAGCACACTGCAGACAAATTATGATAACTCATTTATAGAGTAACACATTCTAAATTAAGGGTCAAATTGCAAGGTCCTTAGTCGGGCAAACCCCCAACAAAGGAAATGTGTCAAAATCAGGGCCATACTGTACCACCAGTTTTTAGCCAGAAATACTCAATGATGTCACTCACACTTACAATATGCCCCCTCCTGAGCACCTGCAATGTCCATTGGCCTCAATACCTCACTTTGTCAGGGTGAATATTTTAAGGCTGATTAGCGAAATGATTCTAATCTAAGAACAGGAGTACTTGTGGCACCTTAGAGACTAGTCACTATATGAAATTAGAAGGAGTGAAACAACTGGATACACTTGATTCTTAAAACAAGAACACTGGACTGTGTTAGGAGACCTGGATTCTTGTTCTGTGTCTGCCACAGACCTGCTATGTGACCTTGGGCAAGTCACTTTACCCATCAGTGCCTCTCCCACCCTTTGTCTATTTAGGTTATAAGCTCTTCAGAGCTTGGACTGTCTCTTAGTCTCTGTATGCACAATGCCTAGCACAATGGGGTCCAATCTCAGTTGTGAGCTCCAGGTGCTACAAATAATAATAAAACAAGATAATAATAGCAGTGTCACTGTGCCAGTTTCTTGTCAATTCAGCTGTATGCTGGAAAAATCTCCTTTGATGGCTGGCTCCAGATGCTCTCCTGCATTAGTTGCATTTGGCACAGAAAAGGAGAGGTGCTGTCAGGGAGCAAGTTATACCTCCCTGCTTTTCATGCATCAGCCCCAGATGATTGGCATAATTTAGAGCAGCTAATGGGCTGCTCTAATTTACACCAACTAGCTAAGGTCACAGGGGCTTTACACTACTTGTGAATTAGTGTAGCTCAAGTGCACTTTTCCCACCCATAACTCACCTCTTCCTGGCCCCTACATATAGGGTTACCAGATAGCAACTGTGAAAAAATGGGACAGGGAGTGTGTGTGTGTGTGTGGGGGTAATAGGAGCCTATATAAGAAAAAGTCCCCAAAAACAGGATTGTCCCTTTAAAAATGGGACAGATGATCACCCTACCTACATAGGATGCAGATGGACATTTGCCATAGGAACTAGCTATGCCACTTTATATTAGCTCAGAGCTCCCCATTGCCAGGGAAATTCTTAGCTGGTCATTAGGGCCAGATTCTGCTACTTTGCACTTGCTTGAGTGTGCTGAAGAGGCCAGAACAGCAGGAGGGATTCTGAGCCCATTAGCTTCTCTATCTTCCACTTTTGCTAGATAATCTCATGATTTGTGTGGGAAGGAGGAATCTTCTAATGGGACAGCCATAGCAATAGGAACACTCTGACTGGGAACAATTCCAATTTCCAGTTATTTTATTGGCAATTGTGAGCCAGCATGATTTGTTGATTCTGTACAGAAATAGAAACAAACATGAAATCTGCCTCAGGAAAGATAAACTGATTTAAATTCTCATTTGTCTATCGTTTCTGGGGCCTCTTAACAAATGTACAAGAGGGAAACCTCCGAAAGTCCATAGAATCTTAGCTCCTTTCTTGTGCACTTCCTAATGCATACAGGAAGGAGCAGGACAGATGTTCCATCCATCCACACCTTGCAGAGTACAGCAGAAAGGTCCTCAGGAGGGAAGCATCCAATACTCTCCTGTCCTGTGGAGTTCCTGAACTCTGCAGGATTGGGGCATTTCTGAAATTCCTCTCTGCTGCGCTGCTCAGGAACAATTTGGGCAAAGGGAGCTTTTGCTATCTCTCTCTCCTGCAGAATTCCTTAGCTCCACAGGAGATGTGGAAGCTCCTCTCTCTCTCCCCCGGCCTCCAGCAGATTTGCCCTAGCTACTTAAAGTTTTGGCATGAAAAAAAAAATGTTTTGTGTCAGATCCTGATTGTTACTAGGTCAGCTGCCTCCCAAGTGCCCCCTCATGGCCTGAGGTTGCTCTGCAGCCCTGCCTCAGTTTCGCCACTTTTCAGGGCTCTCCCACTCAAGCTACCATAACAAACTCTTTGGTTCAACAACAGTTCTCCTTAGGGCTGGATTTATTAAAAGAACAATCATACCCCAAATCAAGTTATCAAATCTCCAGCAAGTCCATAGTTCCCCTCCCTGCCCCCCCCTTCCCACTAGGAGTCTCCAAGGCCTTCTGTGGTTGGAACCTTTTCTTTAAAGACTCAGGGATCCCTGCTAAAATCTACTCGCTCTCAGCAGTCATTCCATGCCTTGCTAAACCTCTGCTGAAATCTCACACACTAGCTTCATTCCGGTCATCTCCCTCTATAGTTTTCTGCCTGCTGCTCTTTATAGGGGAATCAATTCCTTCATACTCAGCTGGTTTTACCAATTAAACTTCAAGTCACACCCCATCTCAGGGGTGGCAGGCGGGTTAATTGACAGACTCATTCCAGGCCTCCAGCCCTTAAAGGAGCTGGGCACCCCGTTACACTTACAACATATTTTCTATCAGCTTCTGGGGGGTGTTGAACAAAACCAAAAAGGACAAATAATGGTTGTAACAGCTTCCTCTTTAAGTTTAGATTACAAAGTACCCTGATTCTTGAATGATCTGTGATATGTGAAAGTCTGAAGGACCCAAGTGATATCATTTTTCCCATTTAAGGATGAGAAAATAAAACCCATAAAGGTTCAGGACAAAAAATTCTCAAAGGGGCGAGTTTTAGCTGCTTCAAATTCCTGCATAAAAGAATCAAATTCTGGTGTCAATTAACCTGGCCTAAATCTAGAGTAATTCTGTCGACTCCAGATTAGTACCTGTGTTATTAAGACCAGAATTTGGCCAACTGCTTTGAAAAATGTCCTAAAATAAATTCATAGAATCATAGACTTTAAGGTCAGAAGGGACCATTATGATCATCTAGTCTGACCGCCTGCACAATGCAGGCTACAGAATCTCACCCACCCACTCCTGTATCAAACCTGTGTCTGAGCCGTTGAAGTTCTCAAATCATGGTTTAAAGACTTCAAGGTGCAGAGACTCTTCCAGCAAGTGACCCATGCCCCATGCTGCAGAGGAAGGTGAAAAACCTCCAGGGCCTCTGCCAATCTGCCCTGGAGGAAAATTCCTTCCCGACCCCAAATATGGCGATCAGCTAAACCCTGAGCATGTGGGCAAGACTCACCAGCCAGACAGCCAGGAAAGAATTCTCTGTAGTAACTCAGATCTGCCCCATCTAACCTCCCATCACAAGCCATTGGGCATATTTACCACTAATAGTCAAAGACCAATCTCATTATACCATCCCCTCCATAAGCTTATCAAGCTTAGTCTTGAAGCCAGATATGTTTTTTGCCCCCACTCCTCCCCTTGGAAGGCTGTTTCAGAACTTCACTCCTCTGATGGTTAGAAACCTTCGTCTAATTTCAAGTCTAAACTTCCTGATGGCCAGTTTATATCCATTTGTTCTTGTGTCCACATTGGTACTGAGTTTAAATAATTCCTCTCCCTCCCTGGTATTTATCCCTCTGATATATTTATAGAGAGCAATCATATCTTCCCTCAGCCTTCTTTTGGTTAGGCTAAACAAGCCAAGCTCTTTGAGTCTCCTTTCATAAGACAGGTTTTCCATTCCTCGGATCATCCTAGTGGCCCTTTTCTGTACCTGTTCCAGTTTGAATTCATCCTTCTTAAACATGGGAGACCAGAACTTCACACTGTATTCCAGATGAGGTCTCACCAGTGCCTTGTATAATGGTACTAACACCTCCTTAACTCTACTGGAAATACCTCACCTGATGCATCCCAAGACCGCATTAGCTTTTTTCACAGCCATATCACATTGGCGGCTCATAGTCATCCTGTGACCAACCAATACTTCTCCGTTACTTCCAACTGATGCGTCCCCAGCTTATAACAATAATTCTTGTTATTAATCCCTAAATGCATGACCTTGCACTTTTCACTATTAAATTTCATCCTATTACTATTACTCCAGTTTACGAGGTCATCCAGATCTTCCTGTATGATACAGGTCCTTCTCTGTATTGGCAATACCTCCCAGCTTTGTGTCATCCGCAAACTTTATTAGCACATTCCCACTTCTTGTGCCAAGGTCAGTAATAAAAAGATTAAATAAGATTGGTCCCAAAACTAATCCCTGAGGAACTCCACTAGTAACCTCCCTCCAGCCTGACAGTTCACCTTTCAGTACGACTCGTTGTAGTCTCCCCTTTAACCAGTTCCTTATCCACCTTTCAATTTTCATACTGATCCCCATCTTTTCCAATTTAGCTAATAATTCCCCATGTGGAACCGTATCGAATGCCTTACTGAAATCGAAGTAAATTGTATCCACTGCATTTTCTTTGTCTAAAAAATCTGTTACCTTCTCAAAGAAGGAGCTCAGCTTGGTTTGGCACGATCTACCTTTTGTAAAACCATGTTGTAATTTGTCCCAATTACCATTGGCCTCAATGTCCTTAACTACTTTTTCCTTCAAATTTTTTCCCAAGACCTTGCATACTACAGATGTCAAACTAAGAGGCCTGTAGTTGCAGTTGTTTGGATGCAGATTCATTTTTATTTGGAAAGTAATTAAAGGTTTGCAGGACATAGACATGCTCTGAAGGTAAAACTGAACAGTATGGAGTCACCAGTAACACCTCTATCTATACAAGCTAGCTAACTGGGGTTCTTTGGGAAGCTCCGGTTTCAACCTCTGTGGCAATTTCCAAGGCTTTGCTGACAAAGCCAGAGGCCAGTTCCTGACTCTGGCATCTAATGAGTGTGGCTTGTCACTCCGAGGAGCTTGATTAGCTATCATAGTGACATGTCTGTGTGTCCCATCAATGCCTGCTATTTTTTAAATTGATTTTTTTGGAGCTCTGTTCAATATTTGTTTGGCCAGTTTATTTGGCAACCCTGCTGAGTCACTGCCGAGAGCCACATGAACCAGGAGCAATGCTAAGCAACTAGAAGTGGAGAGACTGGGAGCAACAAGAAAAATATATTTGTTTTTCTGCGGTTAAACATGATTCGCCAGCCAGGATGCTCTTTTTCAGCAATCTCAGCAGGAAAATCAGGTATTCATTAACCTAGCCCAGAGTATAACCACACCATGCAATTTAATCCTACATGTTACTCATACAAATCTCTCTCAATGCACAGCAGTTATAGCTTATAATCATGGAAACATTATAGAAGGAAGGAATCGACAGCAGTAGTTGGGGACAGTAGACACAGACAGTGATGAGAGGCTGCCATGGGGAACTTCAGTAGTTTACGCCTGTAGGCAACAAAGAAATGGTAGGTTTTTGAGCTTATCACAGTTCTGCAGAACAACCCCCTGAGTTTAGGGGGATTGGTGCTCCTTTAACCCATGGCATTGCCCCCAGCGCAAGTTATAAACAGCCTCAGAAGTTCTTTAAACTATGCCAGCTTGTAATGGGCTTGGTGGAGATCACCAGAGTGCAGCACATTCTGGCCCTACTCTCTTCCATGTGCCCCCAACCCAGGGGGCAGGACAGAGGGGGGCATAGAACCAGCTACAGGAGCTCTATGCTAGGCATACTAGCGTACTTGGGGAATCCTAAGCTGCCCACTGAGGGCTGCTTTTGAGCCCCTTTGCACCATTGGAGCTGCACAAAGAAGTGAGAGCAGGAGCCAGAATCTGGCATTGCGCAGATAAACAGAAGACGTCTGTCTCCAGGACCGTCAATCTGGCACTTTGCATCAGCACTAAATTCATGCTAAAATAAATGGATCCAAAGCCAATAGAAGTCAAAGGCCTTATATCCAGAAATCCAGACTCTGTAGCTGTGTGAGAATGTAACTGACTGCTGCAGCTAGTACTGAAAAACAATAGAAGCTATACTGGCCACATCCAAATCACGGAACCATTCTCCCCTCATGTAACTGGCATTTGCCCCACTGCAGGCTGTCATGTGCTGCTGAACTGGCTAGCTGACATTGCACCTTTTAACTTTGCTTGCATCAGCTAAGAAATGTCTTTGTTTCTCTCCCAATGACAAGGAGGATGGTGATTGTCAACTGAGAGATGGGGGAAACTAGCTGCCTCCTCCTGCTGCTGCTGCAGCTGCTTTTCCTGCTGAGGCAGATAAACTCTTGTCTTTTGAAATGAAAGTTACTTGGACATCACATGGTTTTCAGAGTGAGTTGCAAGTCTAAGCAGCTAATCCCAGAGATCTCAGTTGAATTACCCCACTTTGTGTGTGAGATTTAATTCAGCACCTAAAAAAGTATTAACTGATCTTAAAAAACCCCCCACCTTTTTATCCCCTCCCCCAACTTGGTGCACTCTGACATTTCCTGGTTTGCTGAATATAACTCTTTATAATAAAATTAATCACTATGTGAGATCCTGAAAAGCAGAAGTCTCTTTGCAGCCTGTGAAATTTCTGGTAGCTGTAATATAATAAAATTATGCATTATGGGATTACTTTAGTGAACCAAGAAGGGCCAATATATTTCACCATTGGAACTGTAGCTTTTTAAGCCAAAAGATGGGATTTTAATTTACTTGGCTTGTGTCTTTTCTTTCCTTCCCCCATAAAGCAATCCTAACTCCCCGACTGCTTCTACGATTCACATTGCTACAGTGTGACCCCTGTTTTCACTTTCTTAGCCCTGCCCTGACTTCCGCCTGCCTTATTAAAAAGTACAGGAGTACTTGTGGCACCTTAGAGACTAACAAATTTATTAGAGCATAAGCTTGTCCACGAAAGCTTATGCTGTAATAAATTTGTTAGTCTCTAAGGTGCCACAAGTACTCTTGTTCTTTTTGTGGATACAGACTAACACGGCTGCTACTCTGAATCCTGCCTTATTGCTACCCCCTGTGGCTGTCTATGTCCTTTCCCGTTTTTCCTCAAGTTGCTGCCTTAGTGTGCACCGCCCAACTATTATATCTTCAGCTTACCTCCTACTCAGATGCTCTGTGCACAGGGAATGAGTGAAGTCTGGAATCTGCCTCTTCATCGCACCTGCTAGGATAGTCACACTCTACTTCCTGACTGCTCCAGAGGCCGTGAAACAATGCACTGCCCCTTGCTTGAGGCATAGAGCTTGCTAAGTCCTGGAACTAGACAAAAATAGCACTGCGGGGCTGAAGAAGCAGTGACCATTTTAATGTCCAGTATTTTGTGTTCATTTAATAGCAGGTGTCTGAACCTTTTATTAGGGCTAAAAATTGATGCCATATGCCATTGGGAAACTTAAAATTCCATCTTTTCATTGCCTTGCAGCATTTATTTTTAGACTTTGAGGGTTTGCAAGGAATAAAATCACATCATTCTGATTATCATCATACCCTTTCCCTCTTCCTTTTCTGACCTGATTTTAGAAGCTGCTATCTTAAGAACTATTTGCAGCCAAAATCCGTGCTGTACAGCATCTAAAAGACTGGAATCCCAACTTTCACATGAAAACAATTTTCTCCTTCCTACCCCAAGGAGCAGGGCAGTGCACAGACTGGTATTTCGGCTGCGCTGCTGTCTAGGATTACTCTTAAATATATTGTTGTTTTCTGGCCCACTTCACACCATTGCTCTGTACACAACAATGGATAGCCACAACAAGTTTATATATATATATATATATATATATATATATATATATATATATATATATATAAAGTCGTGACCTACCTGTGGGAACTTCAGAGAGATGGGGTGGAGAGCAGCTTGCAGTGGTTATACACTGTGGTATATACTATATTATAGTGGTCTATTTTCAGCAGCTGTGGTTACTGTGTATTTCAATCCTGAGTCATCCCTGAATTTATAGCCACTGAAATGAAGCTGAAAAACATATTAATCAGGATCCTCCGAGTGGCTGAAATAGAATCTTCCATCAACATTTATAGAACAAGTAAACATAAACAACTCCAAAACTTTGCCTTTCTTATCATTTATTAAACACAGACCTCCTCAGATGAGAGTTTTTTTTCGTGGGACAGTAAATGTCTCAGAGTCGCTGTGCTCTTTCCTGTGAAAAAATTGTCACTATCTTTTAGTGGTTTTTAAGGTCAATGTCACATCCCTCTCCCTAAGTCTAATGGATAGCTGCCAGGTTTTGTACCCATTCCTCTGGGTCTGAGTCCCCTTTCACTTAAACCAGTTTTACTCTAGAATGAGTCTGTTGAAATAAGACTACAGTACAGGTGTTCCTGTTTTACAGCACTGAAAGTGAGGAGAATCACCCCCCCCCCCATTTTCTTTGCCCTTTTATAAGTTATTGGACCCAAGTCTACAGATTTCTCTTTAGTCTGTGAAGTGATGTCGTTTCTCACTTTACACAGGCTTTCTTTGTCAGCTTTGTTCTCTGATGTCTATAAATCTAAAGGGGCTTTTTTGTGTGTGCTTGTTTGATTTCTTGTTTCTCATGCCCAAACTGTCTGATTGTCTTTGCTTTTACTGACTGTTTTTTCCAAATGTCTCCCATAAACCTTCTTTTACTGTTTCAGTTGCAAAGGACAATCACATAATTGTACTAACTGAATGAATTGTCTCATAAATTTAGTTGAGTGAAGATAAATAATCTTAAACACTCTGCTAATTGCAATAGTATTGTGCCATGATTGGTAGCCTTAGGGAATTTATATTAAGACTCTCCAATTGCAGTGAATGGCTACACTATATTGTCAAACATTCTTCCATCAAAAAACCCCCAACCCTCTGTAAAAACTGCATTGCCAGTGCTTTTAAACAACAAAACAGGATATTATCTGGGATCGCTAAAGTCATGGGAAAGCCCATAGTCTGGCAGAAATCTTACTGAAGGAAAGGCCAAATCCTACAACTGCTGGCTGTACTACTTAGGGTATGTCTGCACTGCAGTTGGAAGATGTGATTGCATTATGGGTAGACTTATCTGAGCGAGCTTTAATCGAGCTAGCTAAGGTACCAACAGCAGTGAAGCCACAGCTATACTGGCATAGTCCTGGGGCAAAGATGCAGCCTTCACCAATATAAGGGTTTTTTCTGTTGGTGCAGGAACACCCGGCCCCTGAACAATGTCAGCTACATTGGTGGAAGCCCTCGTCTGTTGATATAACTGTCTACACTGGAGGTTTTGTCAGCACACCTACGTCAGTCAGGAGTGTGAGTTTTTCCCACATCACTGACTGAGTTATTCCAATATAACTTTGTCTCTGTAACACAGGCACCAGTTTGCTGCACTGTGGGCCTGACCTAAAGCCCTCTAATGTCAATGAAAAGATTCCCATTAACTTCGATGGGCTGTGGATCAGGCCCTATCTCTGTAAATGCTTTGGCTCAGCAAAGGTCAAGGAGATGGAATTAGGAACATCCATTTTATAATATGTTTATTTCATTTTGTATAGTCAGATTAATCAAAACTAAGGCCCCCTATTCAGACGCACACATCTTAGTGCACAGTATCAGCAAAGTAAATATTGTTATTATTTGTATTACAGTTGTGGCTAGTGGTGCCAACTGAGGTCAAGGTCCCATCGTGCACACATATAGGAAGAGACAGACAGTAAGAAACAGAGCTGGGAAATAAACCTAGATGGCTTGAGTCCAAGTCCAGCGTCTTGACCATAAGACCATCCTTCCTTTTATACATGATATGAAGTCACAGTTACCAGTACAAATAAGAATAACAGTAGATTGTATAGAAAGGATCAATAATTAAAAGGGTTGGCTCTTGGATCAACTTCACTTCAGGCTGTTTATACAGTGATAATTACTGGATCTGCTACAGAAAACAAAGAACAAAGCCCTTGAGTATTACCTTGATAAGGGGACTCTTTGGAAGAGATTATGTACACATGTTCCCCTAGGTCCACATTTCATAAGCCTCTTGACATTTCACCTTTCAGAGTAATGAGAAAGGTCTTGAGGGAGAGATTTTAGCTGATGCAGCCTTTTTCTTTACAGTTCATATATGGTCACAGGAAAAACAGCCAACTTCCTTAGTAAAAGCAAGCAAACTCCAACTGTGGTTAAAGTGCTTCCTTAGTCCCATGAATTATTCTAAACAGAGCACCAAAGGTAATGTATTGGCCTTACTGGAAACTTCTCCTACCATGGTCTCTTGCAAGAGTAAAGCTGTTAGTTAGACTTCTCAACCATTTGTAATTCTCCTCTTTCTTGTTTAAATCTAGATTCAGCTGTTTTATTGCCCCTTATATATTCTCTATGGCTAGCCCTACCTCAAAATCTAGGTGATCTCTAATAACAAACAGGACTCCTTTGTGCTAAACAGGAAACATGTATCAGATGAAAAAATGTAGATGCTTGTGCAGAACACTTAAAATTACTACTAAAGTGTGTGTGCTTCGGGTATGTGGATCCTCACTTTCTTCAATTCCTGTCTTTCTTGCCTCCTGGAGAAAAATGTAGAGAAAGCCAATGCAATTGCTCATATTTATGAGTTATACTGAAGAAATATGGAATATCACCTCACTGGTACATCAGCCCAGAATTCCTCTGCCCTATCATAGCATCAGCCATATCTATATTTTAGTTCAAAATCCACTGAGCTTGGAGGAGTCTGGATTTCCCTGATATATGATGTCCACTATGGTTCTATGATTCATTGATTGCAAAGCCCAAAGCAACCACTGTTATCAGCTAGTCTTACCTCCTGTATAATGGAGGTCATACAACTGTCCCCAAATAATTCCTGTTTGCAGTAAAAAATACCTTTTAGAAAAACATGTAATCTTGATTTAAAAATTGTGTGATGGAAAATCCACCAAGCCCCTTGGTAAATTGTTCCAGTGCTTAATTACGCTCATCCAGAATGTATTAGTTTTACATAGACAGATTTCCCACATCAATGTAACACTGTTTCTTATCTGACTCATTGTGCTGACCTGTCTTTTGTTTTGCTTGGCTTAAGGCCTTATATATATTGGAGATAAAGTCAGTGGGGCAATTGTGTTTAGAAAACAGAGAGTGGCTTGTATCAGAAACTTCTGTTCTGGTTCAAACGAAGGACTTACAGTTTGTGTTTAAAAATAAGGGAGGGATTAGCCCTTCTACTATGACCCAGTTAAGACTTGCATCCAACCTGGAAGAATCCCTGCAGCACAGGCACTGCATCGGGGCACCTATAGCCAGGGGCCTACTTTCCACAGCTGTGCTATGTGGCTCTGAGGGTATGTTAAAAATGCTGAGGGCATAGACTGAAGGAAAGTGGAAATAGTTCTACCAAGGTTCTAGGTGAGGCATAGCTAATATTGCTCAATTTCCAGCCAGTTCAGGCTGGACTTTGACAACAACTAATTGAGACTGTATCTGGGGTTGCATGCCCTGGCAGAACAATCACAGTGAGGGTGATTAGCCACTGGAACAAACTCTGAAAGGAAGTGATGGATTCTCCATTTCTTGAAGTTTTTAGATCAAGACTGGGTGCCTTTCTGGAAGGTATGCATTAGTCAAACAAGTTACTGGAGTCCATACAGGAGTTAGTGGATGAAATTCTATTGCCCGTGTCATATAGGAGGTCAGACTAGATGATCTAATGTGCATGAAAAGTGGGAGTGGCTGTGAGGTTGAGTGCCTCTGTGTTTTAGAATCATATAAACAATCTCATCTTTTTTTGATCCAAACAAATACACTGATAACTTTTACATTTTGTTATTTTTGTGTTGGTGAATAACAGTGGGGTTATTAGAAGCAATATCAAATGCTCAGCATGATATTCATTTTGATCCCACTTTTCTCCCATATCAGGTCAGTAACAGGGAGTGCTAGCCTCAGAGATCTGATTTGCTTTGGATCTCTGACGAGCTAGGTGGATATTTATGCCCCAAAATGTGAAACCATTCAGTGCTAACCAGAATGGACAGCAGTGTAGGAAGCAAAGGCCAGCAAATAGACATAATTAGTAGTTTTGAAACAATAAATTCAGAACTCAGGAAGCATGAAAACAAATTCATTATTGATTCAGTCCCTGGAATGTTTTATTCTGTCTGTACCATACAAAGAATGTTATCAGCACCAAGGTCATGTTCCCTGTTTTTTTTTTTAAACAGACAATTTACACTGTGGGGGAGGACAACAGTAGTAACTTGGTCATTGGACCATATCAGATCTATTTCATCTCTGCTCCCATCCCTTTTGTTCTATGCCTCACACCATCTCACAGTGTGATGAAATTTAGAGTTTTTAAATGAGGGTTACTAGAGATTTAATTAGAGAGAAAGGACAGTCTTGTGGTGAAGGCTCTGGGTGGGATTCAGGAAGACTGGGGGTCACGTTCCTGGCTCTGCCACTGATGTGCTACATGAGGGTAAGTGATCTAATCTCTGTGCCTTGGGTCCCTATCTTTAAAATAGGGGAAACTCTTCCTTTGTATATCTCATCTATTTAGATTGAGAGATCTTCACTGGAAGGGCAGTCTTTTATTAGGGCCCAGAGCCTCTAACTGGATTTAGGCACCTGGGCCTACTTAGTTGTGCCTATAGGCGCTATTGTAGGGTTACCATTCGTCCGAATTTACCCGGACATGTCCTCCTTTTTGTGCTAAAAATAGCGTCCGGGGGGGAATTTGTAAATCACTCAAAATGTCCGGGATTTCCCCCCCAAGGCAGAGCAGAGCGAGCGGCTGGGAGGGCTGCAGGAAAGTCATGGGCTGGACTCCGGAGCAGCTGTAGAGCTCCTCCTCCCCCCCCTCCCTCCCTCCCTGCATTCTGAGCCGGCAGCTCCTCCTCCCCTGCAGCCCCGCGCCCCGCTCCGGCAGCACTGTGCAGGGGCAGGGACCGGGTTGTGTGTTGCGCTGGGGAGCGCAGCCATGTGTCCGGCTCGCACAGAGCCCAACACCCTGTTCTGAGCAGCAGGGTAAGGGGGCCAGGGGGCAGGAGAAGGGGCAGGGAGGTTCTGGAGGGGGCAGTCAAGAGACGGGGGGGGGTCGGGAGTTCGGGGGGGGACTTTTTGGGGGGTGGAGAAGGTTTTGGGCAGTCAGGGTACAGGTAGGGGGTAGGGTCCTGGGGGGCAGTTGGGGGGGGTCTTAGGAGGGGGCAGTTAGGGGACAAGGAGCAGGGAGGCTTAGGTAGGGGGTGGGGTTCTGGAGGGCAGTTAGGAGCAGGGGTCCCAGGAGGGGGCAGTCAGGGGACAAGGAGCGGGGGGGTGGGGGGTTGGGAGTTCTGGGGGGGAGCTGTCAGGGGGCAGGGGTGGGGAGAGGGATCGGAGCAGTCAGGGGACAGGGAGCAGAGGGGTTTAGATGGGTTGGGAGTTCGGGGGGGGGGCTGTCAGGGGGTGGAGAGTGGTTGGATGGGGCGTGGGAGTCCCAGGGGTCTGTCTGGGGGTGGGGGTGTGGATAAGGGTTGGGGCAGTCAGGGGACAAGAGGCAGGGAGGCTTAGATAGGGGGTGGAGTCCTGGGGGGCAGTTAGGGGCAGGGGTCCCAGGAGGGGGCAGTCAGGGGACAAGGAACGGGGGGAGGGTTGGGAGTTCTGGGGGGGCGGGAAGTGGGAGGGGCAGGGGCGGGGCTAGGGCGGGGCTCCTCCCATCCTCTTTTTTTGCTTGCTGAAATATGGTAACCCTACGCTATTGCAATACCAATAATAAGGCTCTATTTAATGTTGATTAACCTGTTTTAGATTCTCAGATGACAAAGGTTATGGTCAAAATTTTTACACTTGTGTGTCTAAAGCTAGGTACCAAAATCCATATTTAACTCTTAAAGAACTGGCCTAATTTTAAGAGGTAGTGAGAGCCCACAATTGAGCAGGTTGATTCATGCTCTTCCTCCTCCTCCATAAAACTAGCGTGCTCCCTATAGATTTTAGCATAATTTAAAAGGGGATGGGATTAACAACCCAGAAGTGTTTCTGTGCAGAGCTTTCCCCTTGAACCTACCTCACTACCAGTTTTTTGGAGGTGATCTCTGTCCGAACCTCCATTTCAGTGGCTGTTGTTGGTCTCCTCCTGTCAAGCCAGTTTTTCCTACTGCTTTGCTCATAGATTCCTAGATTTTTAGGGTCAGAAGCAAATATTGTGGTCATCTTGCATGACACAAGTGATAATTATTGCCTTGAAGCAGGACTCACTGGGTGAAATTCTAACACCCCAGGAACATCTCTTTTCTGCTAGAGCTACCCACAGGCCCTCATATGTGGCCCCTCCATTTCCTGTTCCAGGCATGATGGCATCTCTGCTGTCTGCTGTGCTTCTACCACTATTGGAGATCTTGAGCTCCCTTCTTCCACTAGGATCGCTCTCTGGCATAGGGCCACCTCAGGCTACAAGATCCAGTGGCTTTTGTCCTCGGAGCCAGTAAAGTTGTCAGCCCCATATCAGATCAGTTGCAGGCCCATCAGGGGAAAAACATTCCCATCAGCCAGTCCCATTTTTTGAAGGTAGGGGTGGGAGGAGTGTAGGGAGGGGTTGACTGTAGGGGAAGCTGCAGGCTTTTTTGCCTTCAGCTTGGCTCAAGCACAGTCTATTCATTTATGTAAGACCAGAGCTAGCCTCGAGCTGTAGAGTCAAAGAAATAGAGACAAAGTCATTTTCAATAAGGACCTTTCATTGCCGACGAGTCAGGAAGAAAAGACCCTTTTGGTTACTTTAATATTTATTAGATTTGAATCAGATTCTTAAAAAGGGCCAGCTGTCAGTACCCCCCACACATGCATGTGGGAAATCTAGAATACGCCATATTATTAAATCAAAAAGCATTCTAGCCCTTTAACCCCACAACTCTCTGTGCTTGTTCTAGTGCACTCACCTACACCTGTGTATTAAGTGTGTCATAAAGTAACTTCTCTTGTCTGCCTGGCCAACCTGTTTCAGGAGCATCCAGTAAACAGCCATAGTGCTAGTCTGCTCTGTGCGAAATTCTCTTCTGCCAGCCCTTAGCAAGCCAGAGAATTTACGAAAGACAGACCGCACTGTGTTTTTTACATTGCTTCCTGTTCCCCTTAGTCTTTATTTTTGCACAGTTGGGGGCTTTTCCTGCTGACTTACGGCTTTTGTTACTTTTACCTCTATCTGCTAAGAATATTGCTGATTGTTCAGTTGCGGGCAACTGACAAAGGGCAATGGAGTTAGTTTTACAGTAGAGTCCGGGACTGTCTCCATGAGGCTTTCAACTGTTCCCATAGGAACAGTACAAGGAGAAAAGAAAACAAAGCGGACGTTTCAGGTTTCAATTCTTAATTTTAATTTTTTATTCATGCCTTTCACAGATCCGTTTCTATAGTAACGGGGAGCTGTGACACCAGTGTAGACGACCAATAGAGCCCAGCTCCAGTGTTACCCATTAATTCAGTAGCATATGCAAGCTCAGAATTGTGGGGCACCAGGGCAATGTCAGCACCAGGAAATGGTGGGGGGAAAGCCATTTTCAAACAAGCTGAATGTGAATACAGTGAGCTGGCTGGAGCGCGCCAGGCCACGGAATACACTACAGCAAATTCTAAAAGCAGACTTGTACGTGCTTTCTGTTTCATGTTTTGACCAGCTTCAGCTAGCTCTGTTCAAAGTTCACTGGGGTTCAGGGAGAAGGGGAAAGCTGTGTTAAAAAAATATTGCTTTCAAACATGGCTCTCAAACATTTCCCTAGTGCAGGCAGGCCAATAGGCACAGAGAAAAGAAGTGGTTTGCCCAGGGTCACACACAGCAGGTAAGCAGCAAAGCTAGGAGTAACCTAAATCTGACTCCTAGTCCAGTGCCCTCTTCCCCAGGACATGCTGCCTTCCCTCTTCATCCTCTCCAAAGCTGTGCATGTCACCACATCCTTCCTCCATCTGTCCTTATTGGAAATTCCTCCTTGAGTTGGGGCACCTCAAAAAGTTTAGTGGAACAGTTTGGCCAGGCATCCAAAGGCTTTGGTGCTCACCTGAACATCTTGCGTCTATAAAACAAGGCTGGAAATCTCACAAGAGCAGGCTCTCATGAGACTTCAGGCACCTCTGGTCTCAGCTGCAGGCCGGAAGTGAGTGTCTTGGAATGACCTCAGGAAAGGTTTGGTTTCCATTCAATTCCAAATGGGTGAAGGTGAGGGAGCACGTTCACTTACCTGAATTGGTTCATCCTTCCTTATTCACTGTCCTGCAGTTCAATGGTGTGTCAAGCAAAAGCACCACACAGCACTCTAGCATGCCAACTAATGAAGATACAGGAACATGCCGAGTCCCAGGTTACTGGGAGCTTTTAATTGATGTATTTAAACGCAGTATAAAAAGATAAAGAAGCAGGCTTATTGGATATGTATATCCACACACAACTCTTGCAAACTGTTTCTAGAGTCTTGGGTGTTGTGACTGACCCTCATGAATAATTTCATTCCCCACTATTGCCCTCTTACTCTCCTCCCCCTTTGCCTGCTATTAAGAATGATTTTATTTGCCTTTATCTTTCATTTTACTTTTTATTTTGTTAATGATTCTTACAGGGCCTGATACAAAGCCCACGGAAGTCAGTGGGAGTTTCTTAGGTCCATAATGCCATTAGATGTACCCAGTGCTTTACAAAAGTGAGGATCAGACAAAGAAAGGAATGCCTGCCTAAGGGATTTACAGACTAATGACACAAATGGGTACAGCTGAGTACACAGCAATATCAAAATGAACAAGCACCATGTAGATAAACACAGCATTGTTTGGTCACAGCAGCATGGAACAGATGATTGTTCAGGAGCTTCTTAGTGGAGGTGAGGGTAGAGCAGTGGTTCTCAACCTATTTACCATTGTGGCCCACAGTGTATTATTTGTGCTGCATCCAATACTACCTGTATGGCCCTGAGAGATGTCACATGGGATACAGCTCTGTGCTGATTGGCCCACGGGTTGAGAACCACTGGGGCAGAGAGATGCATTGATTGGAAGAATGTTCCAGGGTGTAATAGGTCCTTGCTGGGGCTCGACCCTTCCGGCGGGAGGGGAGCCACACCGACTCACTACTGTTGGGGTAAATAGTCAGTTATTTCAGCAGCTCCGGCCCTCCGGTGCAGGGACGGAGCAAAGCCGACAGCTAGCTAGGGAGTCCAGACCCTGGATCAGGGCGGGGCCCACACAGTGCTAGCCCAGGGCCGTAGGTGCGGGGGGCTGGGTGAGCAAGCAGTTAAAGAACCCAGGCCCTGGATCAGGGCAGGCAAACACAGTTAAAGCTCAGGCCCTTGTTTGCAGGGGCTGAGCGAGCAAGCAGTTCAGGAGCCCAGGCCCTGGATCAGAGCGGGGCAAAACACAGTTAAAGCTCAGGCCCTTGTTTGCAGGGGCTGAGCGAGCAAGCAAATAGGTAGGGTACGCCTAGGCTTCTGTAGCTGAGTGTTGGGTGAGGGGGAAGCCTGCCACCCGTGAGCGGGGTTGACAGGGGGGAACGCAGGCCCACCCACTCCACTGCGTTCCAGCCTGGGGCCCTAGCAGCGGTTACTGCCGCTGCTGGTCAGTGGGGTATCCAGACCGCAACACACTGACATTGGCTCACACTTGTTTGCAGCCGGACCGGGGTCGGCTACCCCCGGGTTACTTCCATGATCCACTAGGGCTTAGTGTGGCCGCATACATTTCGACTTTATACAATCTGTTTCCCAAATTCGAATTATATAAATTCAGATTAATCCCGTAGTGTAGACATACCCTAGGTGTTGCACAAACCTAGAACAAAAGGATGGTCCCTGCCCCAAAGAGCTTATGTATTGGTTTACATTACAAGGGTTATCTTAGTAATATGAAGGTCTAGGAATATTTATGTAACTGAACTTTTAGCGGCTGGAGAATAAGAATCCATCAATCTAAATTCTTCTTATCCAATGGTGTCTATTGTCCCTAGCTACAGGCTAAAGCAGTAGCAACAGACCTCTGATCTCCAGGTGCCTCTGAGAACATGGAAGTCCCATAAGCTTTCCTAGTGTGCAGCCCCAAGATCTGCTAGAACAAGCTATCATAGAATATCAGGGTTGGAAGGGACCTCAGGAGGTCATCTAGTCCAACCCCCTGCTCAAAGCAGGACCAATTCCTGACTAAATCATCGCAGCCAGGGCTTTGTCAAGGGCAGCTATGTTTTCTGATAATATAGCCAGGGGTGTACATTCTGTTTCAGACTTTCAAATCTATTATTAATACTAAAGTGCCTGGGAACAAAACCATTGAGGAAAGCAAAAACAGATGTGTGATCTAGTAAGTACTAGAGATGCTTTATTTAAAGAATTCCTTGGTCTGCTCCTTCCTAACTTCTCATATCAGTTATTTGGAGCACTTTGTACTAAAATCCAGACTACTTTCATATGCTAGGGCCTGCGGGATTCATCCAAGAAAACATTATAGAAAATGTTTATTTTTAATTATATCCATCTCCGTTTGAGTCCAATGACACTCTTTTCGGTTTCTATACCAACCAATATGCTTGTATTCTACGAAGAAATCTAGTGCATTCTCCTTTAAAGGGCAACTATAAGCTATTCCTTCTTGTACCAAGTTTTTTTCCAAAGCCCAGAGAAATCTGGAAATTACCTCATCTCACTTCAGCAGAATTCCCATTATGACAATGTGAATGGGATCAAGAGTAGACTATGACCCTATGAAGTACCTAAACATTTGGACCCTGATCCTGCTATGAGCTCCACACAGATAATTGTCAGGCCCATAGTTACCCTCATCTATTATATGTTCCGTAACCTCTTATCACTTCAGCATTACTCAATGAGAAAATATGCTCATTTTTAGAACCAATGCTGTTTCTTCCCTTTTTTGTTTCTCTCCCTCTTCCCTGCCTATGTCCCTCCTCCTTTCTTCCTTCCCAATTTACACCCCATAAGCTTTACTCCCATCCTCTTCCCCATTCCAGCTGCTAAAATGATCAAAGTAAAATAGTTAAAACTGAACCATAATGTGCCATGTGTAGACTCTGAGTTAACACCATGATGAAATGAATGGGGGACAATGCAAGTTCACATCAATGCTTTAGGCTGTCTACAGATTCAGGAAGATAACTGTATCTGTTCACATTTGAAAAGTTTTCTTCACAGCCATGAGTGTTAAAAACTTTATCTTTATATGTAAGATTAGAGTCCATCACATAAATATAATTGAACCTGATCAAGACTGCAGGCTTACTAATTAGATTTTGTTCCAGTAGCTATCCCCCTCCCGCAAAAAATATTAAGGGAAATTCACTTTTGTTATCTTTCTTTTCCAACCCAAAAGTGGTTCAAAAATCTAAATTTTTAAACCATATATATTTGTATTATCCTTCAGAATCAGGTACAGCCATGTAACCAATCAATGGAGGTTGACAAGAATTGCAAATCTCTCAATTAAAATAAACAAAGTAAACCCAGTCCATGCCAAATAAATCCACTGATACTCCAATGGTGAGCTAATATTAATTGACTACAACTTCAAAAAATTGTGCCCCATTTCCCTGTGTAAAATGCATCTACAGTTACAACGGATAGTAGGGAATTATCTGTACACGAGTGATTCAGTTACCACATGATTCTCAACAAGTCCTGTTAACTGCTGTACTGCTCATCCAAGACAGAGGTGAAGGCTGGGCTTGTCTCAGACAAGCAATATGCAAGAATAAAGATTGCATGCAATTAAACATTTAAGTTGCAAAGCAGAATAAAAGCAGAACAACTACTGTACAAAAATCTGCTTCCAATTGTGAAGAAACACTAATAATCTATCTGAGCCTTCAGAGGAAAAACTGCAGCTGTAAGGACAGAGGGAATGAGAGCACATAGAGGAAACAGGAGATATCAGCCCAAAACAATGTGCTGCCCAAGATAGTCCTTTCTTGTCCTCACAGAAGAACAATACTTCCCAAGGTTCAGGGTCGATAAGCACAAGAAGAATTGGATGGGGAAACAAACTAAGAAGTCATGCATTGGCTGTCAAAGTGACAGAAGTATTTAGTTCAAGATTATCAAGTGGCTGGTGATTTTGGGTGCCTGGCTTGAGACACCTTCAGAGGGGCCTGATTTGCGCAGAGTGTTTCTGAAAATCTGGCCCTATGATGTGGCAGAGAGGAGTGGTTAAGGAGAACCTATAGGCCCAGTTAGCCTCATCCCCACTATACATGCAACCAATGGCAAGCCTGGAAGTGGAATAAAAGGAGAGAACCTGGCTCAGTTTAGGGCTGGCTGGACAGGAAGTAGAATGGAGCTCTGCCTCTCTGCCTGAAGGGAGCATTGCCTGCAGAGATGTGAGGAGATGGGCCTGCTAGCCAGAGCAGCCACTGGGGAGGAGCAGTTAGACTCCAAGGACCAAGTGATGCACTAATAAAGGACTGTTTGGGAACCAAGCTTGAAAGAAACAGCAGAGGGCCTGCATGGGAGGATTGGTAGGCAGACCAATAGTGAGTTAGCTTTGCTTTTTGCTAAGCCCCTCCAACTCCTGCAGAAGGACATAGGACTGAAGGGACAATTAGTTGGTGGACACCAGAGGCCTCAGTGGACACCAGAGACCAAGACTTCTTCTGGAAGGTCCACAAGAGGTTGCTGCTCCAGCCATGCCACTACAGCCCCCTTCTATGATCTCTTCAGTTGGACATCCAAAAATTACAGCATCTGAAATCATCAGATACTTTTGAAAATCTTGATGTTGGAGTGCAGGTACTTTTCAGGCCACTGTGAGGTCAAACCAAGCCATTAATGAGTTCATACAAGCTATTCTACCAAAAAAAAAAAAAAAATCCAATCAATATATTTTTCCCATAGAAATACACCAGCAGCAACAAGCAATACACGGATTTTATACCAGCTCAATTTCCATTGATTTTTAGGAGCCCTTTATTGCACACATTCTCATTACCCACTTACTAATGGAATATTAACAATTACTTAGGGTCATTCTAGGGACATGGGAGCAGTACTGGGAGTGTGCTTTGCACCCCCATTCACCTGCTATATTAGGTACCAATATAATAATTGGTTTCAGAGTAGCAGCCGTGTTAGTCTGTATCTGCAAAAAGAACAGGAGTACTTGTGGCACCTTAGACTAACAAATTTATTAGAGCATAAGCTTTCGTGGGCTACTGCCCACTTCTTCGGGTGCATATAGAGTGGAACATATATTGAGGAGATGTATATACTATAATAATTGAGGACCCTGCACAGAAGGAAATAATCAGATTGTGGAATCAGAACCTTTCATTGCAATAACATCATTTGAAGTGGTGCACATTTCCTCTGGGGCTTGGATTTCCAGACCCCTTTCCGATATACACAGCTAAGTTGGATGCACTGCAACTACTGAACCTTAATTTTTAACTAGTATTATCTTGCATGTTTTATTCAGAATTGGTCAGGCAAAAATGTTGGTATTACAGCTGTTAAAAAAAATCTGTCAAGATATTTCTTGATGTTTTTTTTAAGAAAATACCCATTTTTATCAATGTTTGGGTCAAACTGAATTTTTTTGTCTCTTGGTCTAAAATTTTCAGTTTCTGATCAAAGTTTGTTTTTTCTATTTTTTTTTAATCTAATTTTTTCACAGGGAAAAAATAATTTCCCAATCAGCTCTCGTTAGCATGAAAAGTTTCTTTAAACATGTTGTGAACTTAGCTAGAGCTGGTTGAACTATTCATTATGTGATGAAGTTAGCCCTTTTTTCTGTTTTCAGGATCAAATTGATCCTGTTTTTTTTTTTTTGGTGGGTTTTTTTTTTGCAAATGTATTTATTATTTACAAGTGTTCAGAGAATAGTTGCAATAGAGGAACAGAGAGGAAACATGGACTAACCAAAGACTATTCCATCACCTTTATACATGTTGTATGAATATTTATGGCTAGGGATTGTTTTCTGGCTTTATGGGGGAGATAGCTTCCCTACAGGAATGAAAATTACCAGGGGGTGATTAGAGCAAATTCTTAGGCTTGTAACAAATTTGGTGACGGCTCATCCCTGGAGGAAATTGCCAATACTTGTTTGACTTACCTGGGTCATGCCGACAGAAAAGAGTGTCAGCTTCATGTATGTATTTCAGGGAGGTGGTTTAGCTATGCCTGCAGAAGAAGCTCTTATGCTGCATCCACAGTAGGGGGTTCTGCTGCCGTAGCTATACTGGCCAAGGCTCTGCAGACAAGCCATATGTCCCTCTCTCCCCAAAATCTCCTCCTGGGTCTCCTGCTGTCACCTCAGATGTAATTCTTTGGCCCACATATTTGGCTGTGAGTGAGCACAGAAAGCAACTCAGGACAGGGTAGCAAAGGTGGTTTCAAGCCTTTAGCCAGCTTTATGCTCCCTAATCCTGGGTGAGCTGTGCACCAGGTCAATTCCCCATTGTAAATCAGAGCAACCCAAAGGCTGCTGTAATTTATACTATCTGCCAGTGGCCCCCTACAGTGGCATTTTGACAGCCGAGGTTTGCCAGGGCACAGACATACACCACATATGTTCCTTTTCTCCAGTCACATCCCATGCACTGGCACCCCGGGGGCGAGGGGGGTGGCATATGAGCTGTTCCACTGGCTCTGTCACTAGATGATCCCTTTACGCTAGATTATTCTTCCCATGGTAGGCTATGAAGGGCAGTGCAAAATGCCCACAGCACAACCTAGGGATGGCTGCATCCTAAAACTGAGTTTATCATTTTCCTCCAAACTTCTTGTTACTTTCTCTATAACATCTCCAGAACATGCCCCTTCCTCACAGTTCCCATTGCCCAAACACTTGCCCATGCTCTAGTTACCTCCCATATTTATTGCTGTAACCTCCTCCTTTCCAGCATCACCATCTCCTACCTCTCCACATTTCAGCCCGTTCAGTACCGCTCCAGCAAGATACTTTCTTTTCCCACTTCTTCAACCACCTTCTGGAATTCCCTCTCCTCTCTGTATAAATTCAAACTTCTCTTCAGTTTCCAAGTACTCCCTAATTCACACCTCATAGCCATGAACAATATAGGTCAAATAACCAAAGATTTCAATTGGTTCTGTTGCATATTGTCTTGTAAACCATGTAACCTACCTAGGGTAAAAGGTAGACAAATTAAAATAATTTCTTTCCTTCTCTACTGTACAATTTAGTCCAGCCCTCTGGACTAGATGACCTCTTGGGGTCCCTTCCAGCTCTGTTTCTATGATTCTACTTTCCTTGCCCCTCTTGCTCAAACCTGACTGTTGATTAGAGCTGGTCAGAAAATGGGTATTTCCCCCTCCTGTCTCACCACCACCACCCGGAACATTTTAATGAAAATGTCAACTTTTCATCAACCCCCACCCCTAAATTTGGGTGTTTGGTTTTTGACCAAAAAATCAATTCTGTGCAGAAAGCCAATGCTTTTTGTGAGAAATTTCATTTAATCAAAAACCAAATTTGCTTTCAAAACAAAGCAAAACCCCTACCAGTTTTCATGGATTTTTTTTTAAGCCAACCTTATTGTGGATAGCTCTTCTCTTACTCGCTGCTTTGTACTGTTTTCCACGTCATACCGTACCCCTGTGTAGTGAGTCGGTGTGGCTCCCCTCCTGCCCAGAAGAGGGAGCCCACGTGCAAGCACCAGAGTGGGTGGAGCCACCGCCGCCTGTCCCCGCCCCCTGGAAGTCAAGGGGCGGGACAGGAAGTATAAAGGCCGGCCGCCAGAGCTCAGTCGGGGGCCAGCCACCACAGGGAGCAGACGTGCGGCCGGGAGCTCCCGACCAGGAGACCTCTGAGGCCCGGGCCCTAACTGGCCCGAGCTACCCCGGGCACGCTACGAGGAGGAGCCGCCGGAGCCCGTCCGCTCCCGTCGCTGGGAGAATCCCTGGGAGCCCCCCCCCCACTAGCACCAAGGGCGAGACCGCGCCAGAACCCCTCCGCCCCTGCTGCTACCCGGAGGAGCCACCCGAGTGCCGTTGGCCTGACTTCCCGGCAGAGCTACCGGACCTACCACCAAGCCGTGGCCGAGAGGAGCCCATGCAGATGGACTGGCCCGAGCCCGGTGCGACGAACGAGGTAGGCTCTGAGGGGGATCATGGAAGAGGTTACACTAAGCCCTAGTATAAGGGGTCCTGGTCCATGGAGCTCTGAGTGCTAGGGTAATACAAATAATAGCATACTCTGAGACTGACACACACCATCATGGGCCTTATCCATTGAAGTACTTTCATTGACTTCATAGTGCTTTGGAGTAGGCCCTGTGTGCATGTAATTGGGAACGACCATTGACTATTTAACCTAGAGATAGACTAGCTCTCAGGTCAGTGCTGCCTGGATCCACTGCCAGGATCCCCCTGCATAGAAGTCCACCAAGGGGGAAAATGTGGAATGAAAAACTTCATTATCAGACCAAAAACAAAATTCTTAAGAGGTAGTTTCTCTCTCTCTTTTCATAACCCACAAACGTTCACCAGAGCCATTTCCATACTGGTACACACACAAAAATCCATTAAGTTCTGTTTTGCAAACCCTGACCCAGTAAGTGTATGATCACATGACTATTATTGAACTCTGTTCATGCTTACTGTGAGCGTGTTTGTAAAGAAAAAAAAATCAAAACTGCATTAAATTTCCTATTAAATTCCCTAAAGCTGTACTTTAAACAAAATGTTTGTTTTCGTGTGGCTCATCACAATCTCTCCTGCATCAGTCAGAAAAGTAATCCTAGAGGGAGGAATCCAGTTACCGCAACAACAACAAAAAAGCTACTCCCACATTCCAAGACTAAGTTTATCATCTTATCAGCTCATTGCATCCTGTATTCCTTTTCTTTCCTTCACATACCAGCCAAAGTGACTCCAATGGTTGCCTGACATGCTGTTTATCCAAATGGAGGGTGTTTGTGTGAGGATCTGTTCTGTGAGTGTTTTCATTATGATAAGCAGAGAACATTAGTCTGGCGTTCCAAACCATGATTTCCAGCATTGTACCGGACTCACG
Source organism: Malaclemys terrapin pileata (assembly GCF_027887155.1). Lineage (NCBI taxonomy): Eukaryota > Metazoa > Chordata > Testudines > Emydidae > Malaclemys > Malaclemys terrapin. Next base: position 48,456,768 of record NC_071508.1, on the reverse strand, counting down.
AGGAATACTCATTTTACATTAGCACTTATTTTGATATCTTAGAAATAGACATTAAAGTATTGGGAATAATGTATTAGGTGTCATGAAACTGGTGCACTATTAATAATGTTGGAAACAGTATAGTTTCATCTTATGTTTAGATCGTAAACTTTTTGCAACAGGGATCATCATTTCATTGTACCTGGCACAATACTTCCCTGACCAGGACTTCTAGGCAACAACCCATAACAAATTAATAATAGTTCTTGCAGGAAATTATCTTAAGGTGATATGCCTGACCCATTGTACGCAATGCAACCAGATCATGTAATGCCTCATGCTAAATGAGATTAATTTTCACAGTACCTCCCTAGGATTGGGAAGCCAAGACATTTCCCCAGTGTTCCCCATCACTTGCAATACGTTTCTTTGAGCTAGTTATAAACCCATGTTACATAGGGTTACCATATGTCCGGTTTTTCCCGGACATGTCCGGCTTTTCGGCAATCAAACCCCCGTCCGGGGGGAATTGCCAAAAAGCCGAACATGTCCGGGAAAATGCCGGCCGGGCACTTCCCCTCCCGCAGCGGCTCTGTTCCTCCCCGGACTCTTCGGCTCTGTTTAAGAGCCGAGCTGCCCGAGCGCTATGGGCTTCAGGCAGCCCCCTTGCCTCCGGACCCCAGCCCCAGACCAGGCACTTCCCCTCCTGGGCTCCGGCGGCGCAGGGTCTGGAGGCATGGGGGCTGCCCGAAGCCGGTAGCGCTCGGGCAGCTCGGCTCGCGGGCGGCAGCTCTGCTCCTCCCCTGACTCTTCGGCTCTGTTTAAGAGCCGAGCGCTACGGGCTTTGGGCAGCCCCCGTGCCTACGGACCCTGCGCTGCCGGAGCACGGGAGGGGAAGTGCCCGGCTGGGGGCGCAGGGTCCGGAGGCATAGGGGCTGCCCGAAGCCCAAGTGCTACCGGTTTCATGGTTTGCCGGGCAGCCTCCAGACCCTGAGCCCCCGGCTGAGCGCTTCCCCTCCCGGGCTCCAGCTGCGCTGGGGAAGCACCGGCTGGGGGCTGCCCGGCAAACCGTGAAGCCGGTAGCGCTCGGGCAGCCCTTTTCGCGTGGCTGGGAGTGGGAGGGAGGAGGGGCGGAGTTAGGGCGGGAAGGGGCGGAGTTAGGGCAGGGCTGGGGGGTGGGAAATGGGCGGGGCCAGGGCCCGTGGAGGGTCCTCTTTTTTTATTTGCTAAATATGCTAACCCTAATGTTACAGTTTACCATTACAAAGAACTATGTTGAGTATCTGCATGAATGGAGCAATACAAGATTTGCTGGATCAGTCTTTAGCCACAGTTAATATCCAACAATCCAGACAAAGGTAAAAACCTCACAAGAAACAATTAAAAGATGTACAATTGGTGACCATGGTAGGCCCTTTGAGTGTCATACAGCAGTAAAAGTCAATACCAAAATGTACAAAAAATGGAATATCTATACCCTACTGTGTTGGGTAAGTAAAGGCTTAAACAAACAGGTGAGTTTGGCTAAGAATCAAGGGCCCTATTTTTGACATTCCCAGTAGCACCTACCTGCATCTATGGCATCTAAAAACCTTTAAAAATCTGGCCCCTAGTTCTGTTCCTTTTAAGAGGATAGCAAGATTCAATGGGGCTGGATTCAGCCTTAATTGTGCAATGCTGTATATTGCAAAGAAATTTCTTCCTGATCTCTCTTCAGTTAGTGCCCTGAAAAATGAGATTTGATTGCATTTACCTTAATATATAGCAACTTATCAAATTAACTAGCCTAATTAAAAATCTAGCCATAATATTCAACTACCTAACCACCATTTGTAGCAGTGAAACCTGCATGTAATTTCATGCTGTGTGGAAAAGCATTTTTGTTTACTTGATATTTACCTGTTTCAAATTTCATTGCAGAGACATTTGGTCTCTTAGTACAGATTTCAGTTCATTCTCTCTACTTACAGAGCCCATCTCTAATTGGTAGATAATGCAAGGTGATTTTGGAAGGGCATATTCATGGTTCTGTACAAAGGAATGAAACATTCCCCAGTTATACCATGTGCTGGTTGGCAAAATGCTGCCCTCAGTCCTTCATTGATATCAGTGGGTTTGCATGGATGTAACTGAGAACAGAATTTGGCACTGAACAGCAAATTTGTTACCTGCTGACCTTCTGCCCTCAGTTATACCTTTGCAAGCCTCTTACACAGTTTGCACTGGTTTGATGTGAAGCTGGTTTTATGTCAATGTGGTAGTCCTAATAATTTAAAACACCCAGACTCCCTTTCAGCAACGTACATAAGTATTCCCTTCCTTATTAAGCAAAGCACTTAAACAAATTTGTGTTGCCCATAAAACAACTTTCTGCAGTATGTACTGACCTCAAAAAAGTAGCATCAGTCTGAGCTGAGGCGACATGTAGAGAGAATTTGTTATGGGTTTGTTCCTGGCATTTAGAAAGTGAACATCAAACACTAAAGAGCCAGGGACTAGCGGGGAAGAATAGACTCAGTCACATACCCAATAGTAAACAGCATCAAAACACTCTTGTCTCTTTAATAAATAAGACTGAAGGAAGAGGGAGACTGGTTGTGAACTGAGAAGTTGGAGGAGAGAGGGAGGGGAAATGGGATGCTAGTAGGAGAGCTATGAAACTTCAGGTTTCAGAGTAGCAGCCGTGTTAGTCTGTATCTGCAAAAAGAACAGGAGTACTTGTGGCACCTTAGAGACTAACAAATTTATTAGAGCATAAGCTTTCGTGGACTACAGCCCACTTCTTTGGATGCATATGTTATATGTTATGCTCTAATAAATTTGTTAGTCTCTAAGGTGCCACAAGTACTCCTGTTCTTTTTATGAAACTTCAGTCAGAGTGAAGAGGAAGGAAACTAGGACCACAGAGATATGTAGGCAGGGTAGAAGTGGGGATTATAGAGGAAGAATAGGGTGCATGAAAGGCATGTGGGAATTCATGTGGAAGGTGGATGTATGAGTAAGGAAGGGTAGAGGGACTGAGAATTTTCAGGGTATTGGGTGAAACAGATTAAACTAGGCAATTTGACCGAGGTTGAGGAGAGCAATCGGAAGATAAAGGGGGGACAGAGAGAAGACATTTAAGAACTAAGAAATATTGGGCCTTGTTCTTCATTGCCCTGTATCTTGCGTTGTCATATACACCTATGTAAAGCAGGAGGAAAAGTGAGCGGTGGCCATTCATATCCACTATGCATTCACTTTGCACAGGTTTAAATAGCAACATAAGGTGCAGGGCAGTAGGAAATCAGGTCCAGTCAAGTTAAGTGGAGGGGGAGAATGAAGGTAAAGCAATAAGTGGGACTCAGAATGCCCACTGAAGGTTAGTGCTGGTGAGGAGCAGAGAAGCACAGATAGGATTGGACCATAACTTTTAGGGGGAGAGAGAGCACACATCCGCATGCAAGCAGGAAGGGATGTACAAAAGTACTATGAGCCACCTATGATGGCAAGATGGAGAGGGCAATAGTTTTGCTATGGGACATCTTTGGACTCCCAAACTTTTTTTGGCAACTTTATCTGCTAGTTGAAGTCCAGGTCAATCATCCAGTTCTTACTCAGAACTCATGCAATTTGCCAACTGTGATTCAGTTATGTGTGACTCACCGCACTGGCACCTCCTTCTGGCCACCTGGGGATTAGCTCTGCAGGTCAGTATGCCCTCTCCTGATAGTACTTCTCCCACCATCATAGAAGCTTTCTAAAACACATCACTCCAGGGCCCATGGCATCCTCTTCATGACACAGCCCTCCAGCCATGTCACCATCTGTGCTCCCCCTTCCAGGGTTTAGTACTGCAGTCCAACTGTCCAGCCAGTTCTCCAGTGGCAAGTGCATGGGACCAGAGAGGTGGGTCCCAACCCAGGGACCCTGTAGATGATAGCCACATACTGTATCCCTTCCAACTTCTCAGCACATTTCCCTGGGCCACTTCCTAACAGCCCCAGCACTTTCTTCACACTTACCCCAGGGCCTAGCAGACAACCAGGACCTCCCTCTCACTCCCCCAGTCCCTGCCAGCAATTGCTCTGTCCATAGTACTAGCTTCTATCCACCTGTTAGGAATCTAGTCCTCCCTCCTTGAGTTCCAGACAGTGACTGACCCCATTCTGCCCTGCAACCCTTCTTATATGGGCCTGCTGGGCCTGGATTGGTTGTTCCTCATAGCTTCTCTCTTATTGGCTGCTTCCCGTGCAGCCTCCCTAGGGCTCTATTAACCCCTTACATGCTAGTGGGGGCAGACACCGATCACGCAATCCTTTACTATTTTCCAGTTTGGGTTCTGTTAAATTTATTTCCATTGCTGAAGCTTTTGGGCTGTAGCTGAAACTCCATCTTTCCCATAGTCACCAACCCTGAGTCTTTCTAGACTACAGTAAATTATAAGAACTTATATTAAGAAAATTCACATGCTATTTCTGTTAAGTGGAAGATGTCAGTTTTCTGGTCTGCTTTAAATGAGTGAGAAGGAAACCTGTTTATATAAGAGAGCAGACCATTTATGACACATGGAAGATGCATTATATTGCAGTGGCTGTGATATTACTTGAGCATGGCTAACAACCTCTGACTTAATGGATGTTTACCAGGATTTATCAAAGGATTGTAATTGAAGATAGCAAAGGAGGAGTCTTGGTAGTCTTGGTATTATCTCAGAAACACTGATGATAGTATCCTGAACATAATAGTATATTCACCATGTGAGAGGTAAAAACAGGAAGAGTAATTATTTAATTGATGCTTATAGAGTTGATACTCCTGTTTATCAAACCTTGTTTACATACCAATATCAGCAACATTGCCCAATCCTTATTATGCAGCTTTTAACTTCTTCCGGCTTCTGATATCCCCCATTAGCCTCGCTCCATCTTGCCCTAAAATATTTCCTCAGTTGCGCTTTGCTCTTCAAAATTCACTTACAATAACCTATCCTTTAATATGTCTATATTTAGATTGTGACCTCTTCTGGCTACACCATCATGGCCTTCCTGATCTGTAGTTTGCCTAGCACATGTTTGGTGCATATAATAAGAAATGATAACTTACTGATGGACAAATATCTATTGTGTAATTCAGTTGGTGGTCTGACAAATAATGATTAAGGGTGTTATTTTAATATCATTTTCCACTATGGTTTACTTGAAAGGATTCTCTCACATATGATTGGTAAACTATAAGCAGTTTGGAGAGTAGGGCGCAAAAACTGGCAAGATCTGGATCTACTTTTTTGTTGCTCTGTAGCAACTAGATGTGCCATATTCCAGAAGACTTTGGCACACCAGTAGCAGGTGGGTGAGCCGTTTAGGAAGTGGAATTTGGGAGTCTGAGCACAAAAACAGCAGGGTCCATCAGAATCCATGTCTAGAATAATTTTTTTGCAGCACTATGGTTCCAAGATATGCTGTATTCTATAATTTTTTGGCACATAAGTAGCAACTGGACATTTTCTTTATTTAGGAGCTGGGTTGTGAAAATCAGCAGGCTTTTCTGGAAGAATCTGATTTTTACTCACATCTATTTGTGAGTGTATGTGTTTATGCACGTCTGTAAGTGTACCCATGTTTCTGTGTGCGAGTATGTGTGTGTATTTAAGCCTACTGTGGACAGAAGGCAGGAGAGGAGGGGGAAGCGGAAAACTGCCAGCCTCTTCCTCTCCCCTTATGAGCTGAGTCTAATCAGCTGCAGGCTGTGAGCCTAGAGAGGAAGGCAGAGGGAGGGGCGACTGAGACAGAGCCGGCTGGGGTCCCACCCCCAACTCCTCTCCCTTCAGCCCATTGGCTCCGGCCTTTGTGATGTCATTGCGTTCTAAAAAAGAACCCAGAGAACAATCGGCATTGAGAAAAACAAATACATTTTCTGATCCTATTTAAAGGGAAAGCGCCAGGCACCGGGACCCAGCCGCAGAGCTAGAGTCAGGGACTGCAGTTCAGCTTGAAGCCTACCGAGCAGACATGGTGTCGCCGGTCACAGTGGTGAGTGCACACGGGGCTTTGCATGGATTGGAGATGAAACCGGAATACAGTAACAATGAAAAACCCAACTTTTTTTTTTTTTTTTTTTTTTTTTTTTGAGAAGGGGAACCTGTATACATAGGACGGAGTGTGGGTGGACGGGAACTGGCCCCATGCTAGGTTGCCTGCAGGATCTCTGCCCCACCAGGGACCGGAGTAATGCGTTGGGGCTGCTGCCTTGGGTTGTTAAATCGGATTCTCCATCAGCTGGTTGGCTCTGGGGAGAGGGAGGGAGTTAGTAATAGGGGGCCAGAATCTGATTCTTTAGGCTCAAAGCTACCATCTTCTCCACCCTGAGCTTTCCTCTGCTGGGATGTGGGGAGAGAATTAACACCGCCTTTAACAGGGGACGGGTGGGGGAAATCCTGCGAAAAAGGATGAAAACACCGTGCACGTGACTAGGAAGCGTGACTTTGTTGATTTCATTTCTCGGGTCTCGCCGGTTGGACGGTGCAATGGGAAAGGAGAGCCCTGCTCGGTCAGCCCCCCGCAGCAGCCTGAGCAGAGCCGCCCCATGATTTTTCTTAAGGAGCAGCAGGCGCTGTCCTATTGCTATTCGTGGTATGTTTGTAATTTATGTGACTGGACGCGGGTCTGTCAAAATCCCTGTGCGCATTGTACATCTGGGAACCTCTGTGCAGTCTGTGTGCTGAATGCCCGTGTGGGAGGGATGTGCAAGGTGTATGGACCAGCTCTCTACCAGCGTGCCTAGATGTGCATCGTAGGTGTAATGCAGCCTTGTCCACTCACCAGGATCGAGAGATCCTCTGGGGAGTTTTTTTAAAAAAAGTTAGTGGCCTCCCTTCACATTATAAACATTTATCCCGATGCATTATTTTCTTCCTCTCGCCATTCAGCCTGGACTAGTAGCTGCAACAGTGGTGGTGGAAGAAGGGATTAGACTCTGTGCCTGGGTCGGCTAATTATCATGACAATTTTGCAAGGCTGATGTCATGTTTATGGTTGGCTGTATGTTTATGCTGTTCCAGTACTACAAAAAATATCTCTCTATGCCCAGTTAAAATAGATAAAATATTCAGAAAACACTTGGTATTAGCCAGAAACGCCCATCAATATTTTTACATATTCCTGTATTGTTTTTCATGCAATGTTCAGACTATCAGTGAAAAACAAGGTACTTAGTGTACCAGATAAATTTCGAGTTATACAAGTATCAGTATAAAATATCAATACAACATTCATTGGAGATGGTATCACACCCCCCTTTCATAATGGAATATTCTATCCTACTGCACTTTGATTCCTGTAGGATAATTGTAAAAACACTGCATAGGTGAAAGACCTTTTTTCCCCCTAAAAAAAGAAATCATTGTTAAATTTCAGTGTTTATTAACATTAAAGTATATTGTTCATAGGGGATCATGACTGTATTGTAAATTCTATACACTGATATATCCTAAACATCATATGTTTGTCTGGCCTTTTGGCTGGGGTAGGGAGGGAAGCAAAGAGCAGATTGCAACTTCACCTCATGTCAAAATATGAAAGAAAATGAATAATTATGTACCTGGAAATATATATTATAAATAGAAATAAAAATATTGCTAGGAGTTGACAAAATTATTACACCATGAAATTAAGAGCAAAATTTGACCCAGTGTGTGTGTGTGTGTGTGGTGTGTGTAAAAAAAAAAAAAAAAAAAAAAAAAAAAAAAAAAAAAAAAAAAACCTGAAAAACATTTCAAGGTCTCCAGTTGTAACTGTGTATTGCCCATCTTGTTATTTATTACTAGCAGAAGCCAGTAATAAGATGCCTAGTTGTATTTTTCTCCTTCCATTTTCTTTTGGCAGAGTCAGTGTCCTCAAAATATACCTGGACCTGAAATACTGCTTGCAATTTTGCCAGAGACACGATTGATGTATCAGTTCCTTTTGCCACCTGAGTAATTTCAGGGGTTGAAAATTCTCTCTCTCCTGCTGAACATGATTCATAAAGGCTCAGGACTAAAGAAAAAATTAGGTTGCAGCTGTTATAGGTAACTTTCCTTGCTGCCTTCATTGTATTCCGAAATCTTGTGTATTCCCTCAGACAGGGTTGCTGTGATAGAACTGCTATTTCCTGTCTTTCTGCTGAGATTCTCTAGTTCCTTTCCAGTGATGTGGGAACCCTCTCTAAGTAAAATTGAGTTTCAGTTGTTTTAGTAATCAGCTTTTATCGCCCCCTCCTCCCGCCTGGTGGTCTGCCCCCCAATTTATTCTCTGGACCTCTTAGTTATGTCCATATTCCTAGCTCTGCCTTGGTTTTCCAAGTCACTTTGAGCTTTCTATTTACCTATCCACCTGCTCTTTTTTTAGTAAATCCTTTCAGAAAGAGACCACTTTGCTTATAATTTTCCTGTGGACTTTCCTTCACTTCTATGCCCATTTGTGGTTCTCATCTGCAGACTCAGTTGTCCAGATTATCAGATTTCTGATTTGACAGTACCTCTGCTTCTTCCTCCTTAGAGACCAGTGAGGGCTGTATTGCCCCAAGTTCACCTCGAATATTGCTCTTTCCCAGCAGTAGCTGCTCCCGATGGAGTTAGACAGCTAGGTGCAGGCAACTCCTCTCTTCTTCCTTCACCAAGCCAGAAGCAGCACCAGGGCCTTTTTTTTTTTTTTTTTTTTTTTTTTTTAAATTACTATTATTGAGGCTTTAATTCTTTAAACTGATCAGAATGTCTATCTTTGAGACTTGGTCCCCCTCTTCCTCTTGTCACAAGGCATCTTTGGTCTTTATGCACACATTCATTGGTGCACCCAGTATCATAATATATGTCCCTACATGTGCATGCGTGTATATCTTCCACTACCTTGCTTTAATTTAAATAGACAACCCCACATTTATCCTTACACTAATATACTAAAATAAATATATCTACCTAGTGTAATGAATTGGATTTTCCTAACAATCAGTATTTTCATGTACCTGAGTGGTTCACAATTCAGTTGAAAATGGGTAAAAACCAAATAACTTTTGAAACCCCACATTTTTTTTTTTGTAAAAATGAGTAAAAAACAAAGGGCCTTGTCTATGTGGAATAGGAATACTACTACTTGCCTGTCTCACCGCGTAGTCAAGAAGCTTAATTAATATAATCCATACTAATACAATGTGCAAGACCACATGTAAAGGTTTGTGTATGAACTATTAAAGCTGGTTGTTTAGAACTGAAGTAACAGTGGCTGTGGCTTTAAGATTTAGAGGTCCAGGTTCAATCCCTACAGATGAGTCAATATAGGGTGTTATTACATTAATGTGGAAAAGCACTTTGTGATCCCAGGATCAAAGAACTTCTGTGTACATCTTACGTGCCTTCATATGCTGTCCTATTTCCAGGACACAGAGTTTATCTGAATGAGTTTAACTGACAAATCTATAGCCGCATCAGGAATAACTGTTAGTCATCAGGATAAATAGTCCCTTCACTACAGCACATAGCCCAGAGATATTAGTGTAAGCGGAGGAATGGTCCCGCTATTGTGGGGAACTTTCCTGGCTTCTGCACTACCCCGGTGAAGTGGGCTAGCGAAAGGATCTGAGTCCTCACTCCCACTTCCTTTACCCAGAGGCCTCCCTGCCCTTGAGGACTCCCCTTCCACTCTCCTGTCTGGCAGAGTCCTCATAAACCTCGACAAGGTTGGGCCCAGGATTCCTGGGGGGCTCAACCCCCAACCCTGCTGTGGTCACCCAGGAGAGGGGCTAGGGTGTCCCCACTCTGGGGTAATCTCTTTGCACTGGGCACCTCCGTGACCCACTGATCATTTCATACAATTTAAAGCAAATACAAGTTGTTTAATTAACAATTTTAAAAAAGAATAAGGAAAAATGGGAAAAGTTAAAGGAAAACACATCACCCCACTCTGTGGCAGGGAACATCACAAACAGTGTCTCTGGAAGGTCAGGGCAGTTCACAGTCTGTTCCTTGTAGGTCCCAGGCCTCCTTCTCAGGCCCTGGCTGTGCTGCAGAGACGCTGTGGGTTGGACACTTGCTCTGGCGGTGGCCACACGCTCTCAGGCTCTAGCTGGCAGGACCCTTTTTCCCAGCGTTGCCTCTGCCCGGTCGGGGTTATGATCTCCCTCCAAGTCTGGCCTGCAGAGCCTCTTGGCCGAGGCGTCTCCCTGTGCTGGGCCCACTGCCCAGGTCCCCCTTCTCTCCCCAGCTGCTCACCGCACCCAGCTCCGGACTGCTCCAGCCCCAGCTCCACTCGGCCTCAGCCCGGCTGCTGCTGCTCCTCTGCCTCCAGCTCCCGGGGCTGCTTCTCTGGCCCCTCTGGCTCTGGTTGCTGCAGCTTTGCCTCCAGGACAGGTCTGCTCTGCAGGCTGCTTCTGTGACGCTGCTCCCAGCTCTGACCTGCTTCCTGGCTGCTTGTCTGGCCCCTCTGGCTCTGGTTGCTGCAGCTCTCCTCCCAGGGCAGGTCTGCTCTCTCTGGGCTGTGCTCTGGCTTTGGGGCTGCAGCTCTGCTCCCAGCAGCTTAGCTTGGGCCCCTGCTCTCTCCTTAGCTCGGCCCCACTGTCTGACTCAGGCAATTCCAGTTCACATGGAGGACGGGACCCCCCCCCCCCCCCCCCCGGCCTCCTGACTCCCTGTCAATCAGGCTGATCTGGCGCATTGGCCTCTCCCCATTGTTCCTGCGAACTGTCAGTCTCTGGGTCCTGATTTCCCATCGACCCTTCCCCTTTTAGTGCTGGGAGCTAGCAACCAAAACACCCCCACTGAATGTTAGTAAGGGGGCAACAGTCCCCTTACATTAGGCATCAGCAATTGATATTGATTTGTCATCTTCCTGTTTTCAAAGTACTCTGGCCAATGGCTCTCTTTGAAGTGATTCCCTTGTGCTTTACATCAAAGCTGGAAGTTCTTTGATCAAACACTTCAAAAGCAGTAGGTGCAAAGACTCTTTACCCCCGTCTTTGCCAGGCCTGCACAATAGTTTGCTGCCTCACATTCCAGTGACTGTCCCTTGCAGTCAGTGCAACAGTAGTGAAGAGGTGAATAGGTCTTTAGAGCCTGAATTAAAATAACTGCAATATCATGCAAATGTTGTTAATTTCTTTTTATGCTTTTAGGGGGCAGCCTTTGAAGTTTGCTCTTAGTGCATTTGAAGAATTGATGGAGATATCCCATCTCCTAGAAGTGGAAGGGACCTTGAAAGGTCATTGAGTGCAGCCCCCTGCCTTCACTAGCAGGACCAAGTACTGATTTTGCCCCAGATCCCCAAGTGGCCCCCTCAAGGATTGAGCTCACAACCCTGGGTTTAGCAGGCCAATGCTCAAACCACTGAGCTATCCCTCCCCCCCCCCCAATTAAATTTGTTCTAGAACATGTTTAAAACCAGACTCTGTAGGCTAGGAAAAGGTAATTGTGGGGGGGTGGCTGCCCCTCACTGGCAGAAAAGGGGCTAAGCAGCCTCAGGGAGGCTGCGCCAGAGGCAGCCAATTAGAAAGGGACTGAGAGAAGTAGCCAGTCGTGGCCTGGAAAGCCCATGTAAGACGGGCTACAGGCAGAGCAGAGTTCAGTAACTGACTGGAATGCAAGGGGAGAAGCCCTAGCATCTGGGACAATTCAGTGCTGCAAGCAGGGACTGGAGAGCTAGAGACAGCTCCTGGCTGGCTGCTAGGGACAGCAGGTTGAGGCCCTGAGGTAAGGGCAGAAGAGGGTACTGGAACTGCATGGGAAGCGGCCCTGGGACAATGAACTGCAGTTGCCACTGAGGGAAGAGGCTGGGTGGAGATTGCAGGTCCCCTGGAAGGGGAGAATGCAGTGTGGCACAGCTGGAGGGCAGTGTCATGAAGAGGATGCTGTGATCCTAGGAGTAATGTGTGTCCAGGAACAGAGATGACGGGGGTGGGTGAGACCCTACCAGAAAAGGGTGCAGAGCTAATTCCCAGGACCACCAGTAGGAGGTGTTGCAGTGGTGAATTATACCCTGTCACAATAATACACAGGTTTGTCCTAAAGGAATGTGGGTTTACCTCAATTTACATATTAGCAGTAAACAAAACCATCAAAAAAATAAATAAATGGAGATATACCTATCTCCTAGAATTGGAAGGAACCCTGAAAGGTCTAAACCAGTGGAGGTTATCCTCAGACTGAACTTGGGAGGCAGAGCATTCATATGGCTCCTGCACCCCAGAAGGCCACTGGTGCCTGAATCCCCAGGAGGCCTTCCTGACATTCTGGACAAAGACAATTCCTTTGGAGGAAGTATAAGGGACAGAGAGAGACTCCATCTTTATCTTACACCTGGGGAGACAAAGGAACCAAACACTTTATGCTTGGTGTGTTGGTTCCTGGTCACAGGGTCTAGTCAGCTGTGCTGGACAAAGACTGATTAGAGAGAAAACTACCTTGAGCACTGTCTGTAGCTTGTTAAGTTAGGTCTTAGCCATTAGAAAGTGTATTTTTACTTTTGTTTGTAACCATTCTCCCTTATACTTGGGATCACTTAACCTTGCTGTATTTTCACTGTAATCCAACAGTGGTTAACTTCAGCTAAAATGATAAGCTGTACTTTTGTCTCTTCCCTGAGTGTTCCAGGAGAGGGCTGGCGGCTTCAGGGCAGATGGTTCTGGGCAAATTCAGAACTGGGGGTGTGTTGGGGTCACCTTGCAAGCACTAACCATGGCTAGTGGAGACCTGGGTGGGGCTGATGTGGTGTAGGCAGGTGGTTGGGGCCAGAGTGCAGAACCAGGGCTGCACAGCACACACAGGCTCAGGAAACTACATGCTTGTCTGTTGGGGATCAGGCTGTGAGCCACAGCAGCAAAGCATTTAAGGCACACAGGGAAGCTGGTGACACGGCCTCTCACTGGTCTGTGTTGAACCCCAAAATGTTGCACCGTGTGAAATTACATCTTAAAAGTGAATTGTGGAGCAGAAAATAGACTAGGGCCCTTCAGTTGTGCTTACACAATGCCAAAGTCAAGCTTTTTTAAAAGTTGGTTTCTGCTTGTTTCCCCCTTGAAATATAGTCTTCGTTCCCCTCTTGTTTGCTGGAGAACTTTGGTAAAACCTTACGAGGACTGGAACAGTGATAACACATGAAGCTGTATCCAGAGCAGCAGCTGCTCCACTCTACTGTAGAAGTGGGAAAGGAAACTGATTGCCTAAAAGTCAATGTTGTGCTCCTCCACCGATCTTGTAAAAGTTGGCAGAAGAAAACAGTGAGTCTTTATATTTCATAAGGAAGCAGCAAAGTCAAAACCAACTACTTTGCAGTTCACCTTTAACAGCCGCTTTTCATGTTCCTCTTTTCCCCACAGACTTGGATAGTGCAGTATGCTGGGATAGCTGACTAGCAAGCTGAAAAGTGGATGTGGGATATCCTGGGCATATACCACAAAGGCATTATTACCTGATACAAGACCAGATTAGCACATGGAATTGCTTTTGGTCATAATGCATATCATCTCTTGCCTGCCTGCAGTATTGGCCTGGGTGGGAAAAATATTTGAAAACAGCACATGATATGATTTCTCTTGTTTTCTAAGATGATCTTTGTATGTGCATTCCAGATGCAGCAATTGTCTTTGGCTACTGAGGAGTATCTTTCTCCCAGTTTTTATTTCCCCTCAAATACTCCTACATAGAATGAAGCAATTTGTTGAAGAGGGAAGAATCCCTGAATGCAAAGAAGTTGGAATAGTGGAAGTTTAATTTCCACCACCACACAATTTATTGTTTAAAAAAATAACTTATGGAGGTTTGGCACTGTAAATAGGACATTTTCTCATACATACTATGCATATCTTATATGCAAGTTATATTCTTACATAATGTAAATAAGGGTATATGCTGCAAAGTGTATTATGGCATAGAGTCATATATTCCAAAGCCAGAAAAGACCATTGTGATAATTTAGTCTGACCTCTTGTTATACCAATAGAATAAAAACCAGCAGGATCTTATTAAGAGGGATAAGGCAAAGATGCCACATTTATTGTAAATATACTGATAAAGCAAAAGATAAAAGTAAACAACGTTGTTTGACTACTTATTTCTTATACATACACACACACACACACACACATATATATATATATATATATATATATATATATATATATATATATATATATATATATATAGAGAGAGAGAGAGAGATTCATTCACACAATCATTCATTCAAGTTCTGTATAGGTGTTATAGTTACCAGCCTAGAAGTTGCTCATGCCAAGTTACTGGCCAGGTATCTTGGTCATGAGGATGGAGCCGAGTCTGTGTCAGGTGCACCTGATGCTCCTGGAGGCTGGCAGCAGAACCAGAGACTCAAAGTCATCAGTCTTTAGAGTCCCTTCTTATAGGAATTAATTCCTATGTTAGTCTATGGGAGCTGTTTCATCCTGCTGTTGCTGACTCAGTCAGCAGATGGCACACATTCCTGTCCAAAGTGGCACATTCCTGGTGGCTCCACACTGTCCAAAGTTTGTGTTTCTCATCCTTCCAGGTGATGGGGTGGGTCCCAGTTTACCCTCCGGGGGTTTCTGGTCATCCACTTGACACATTCTTCGGCCGATGGATACTCCTTTTCTAGGCTGGCACCTCCCTAACCATCCATGTATATCAAGCATTCATCAGCATACATTCCATCCCTTAACCATATTTTAATTTATGGTCTCCACCACTTTCAGAGTGTGTGCTAATTCATTTGAGACTCCCGGCCCTTTAATCACAGAGGGTGGGGGTCTGTCCTAGGAGCAGTTGAATGAAGTGAAAGACACTTAACAGCTTATAGTGTTTGTTTACATTGTATAACAAAGTCAGTTAACTTGTTTGTAAGTTTTACATAGTAGTCACAGGATAGATATAATCAATGGTTTCTACAGACAGTAGCTTACAAGTTTTAACAGAAGACCCAAGAGATTTTTGTACTTGGTGAAACTGTTGGATTTTAAAGTGTGAGGGCCAAATTATGAGGGGGTCACTGTCTCTTGGGGGAATCACTGTTAGTACCTTCTTTAATATCCCTACACTCTTGCATAAAACAGGCCATAGGAGCATGTTACAGATACATTGCAAGCCATCTCTGCTAGAATCAACTCTGGACCAGAGCCTCAGCTGGTGTCAATCAGTGTAGCTCCTTCAACATCAATGAAGCCTCAGTTGGTGTAAAATAGCATAGATCTGGCCCAGAAATGGCTCATCCCTCTGCCAGACCTTCCTGCTGTGTTCTTCAGTATTTTGACGATTCTGTTGTAACTGACCCTCGTGATGGAAGTTTCAGTACTTACTCTGGGATGCTGTTCCTCC
Source organism: Malaclemys terrapin pileata (assembly GCF_027887155.1). Lineage (NCBI taxonomy): Eukaryota > Metazoa > Chordata > Testudines > Emydidae > Malaclemys > Malaclemys terrapin. The sequence goes on along the minus strand of NC_071508.1, from coordinate 48,441,482 downwards.
CCACCCCCAATATCTCAAAGCAATTCCTTTGCCTCCATGGCATATACCACCTTCTAATCTTAGCAGGCAGCTCTTATAGTCTCGTTGGGTATCTCATAACCTCCTGGCCTTTACTTGCTTGTGGTACAGCAGCAGAGCGTTAGTTAATGGAGGAAAGCCAAGATCTTGACCACCCTGGGCAGGTGGAGATTGGGCACATACTGAAGAGATGGACCACTTAGATTGTGAACACTTGCTCTGTGAATTGGGGAGGAAAAGGCAGAATGCCAATTGCTCCACTGCAGATTATTACACTAGTGGGAGGAGTTAGTGAGTTCTGCCCTTGTTTCTGGAAGGGACTAGTGCAGCAATGATGAGTAGCACCAGCCTTAAAGAGTGGGTTTGTAAAACTGAAGGGAAAGCAAGCAACAAAACCCAGACTGAAGCGCTGTTTCCTTGGTGTAGGCTAGGATGGCCTAAGGGCCCCTTCTACTAGCAGAAAGAAAGGAAAACTAATATAATGCATTACATGGAGACTGTTTGTTTAGTAAGTATTTGCTGATTAATTCTATTCTCAATCAGTAGCCACTGGCATCAGTCTCAATGAAAAGAATGCTTTTTGAAACGGTATTGAAAGGGGTTTTGTCCTCTCCCACTTAAACAGTTTCCAGTATGGGTTTAGAGGGACTCATTACTGAAAGCCACTGTCAGCTCATGCCTTCTAGCAGCCTCAGAGCCCCTGCTATCTCTGGGGCCAGGGTATTATTTAGGCTTGACCTCACCCACCCACTAATAGTCTTGCTAGTGTAGCTCTAGCCTTCTAGACAAAAAACTTAGATGTGGAGCCTGAGATTTTCAAATGATCTTAAAGAAGTTTGGATTCTAATGGGATTTAGGTGCCTAACTCCCTTAGATCTCTTTGAAAAAATCTAGTTCTGCCCAACTAGCAGCAGCAGAAGGTTTAGGCAGTTTAATCCTTGCCTGTATTGTTTCCACCATCACTACCACTGGTGGAGCATCACAGCTCTGATTTGTTCCCTGGTCTTGACAAGGCTGAATTGGTTAGAAACCATTTTCAAGCATTGTAACACTATAACATGATGGGCCAGTTTGGGTCCACGTATGTTGTATCAGGGTTAAAGAACAGGTTACAACTGTATTTGAAGCCATGTGATAGGCTATGTAGCAGGTAGTTGGTCTCTAGCTCTGTTTTGGGGACCATGTTCAAGCCATGCTCTACACCTGTGCTAGCAATGGCGGTGGAAAACATGGCTTGCCAATATTATTCATGCCTTAATAAGAACTGGTGCCTAAAGAATCCAACTCAACCTGCACTCCCAGGGTTTCTGCTCTAGTCCATTTAGGTTCTTATACTGCACCCATCTCTGTGGTATTGGGAATCTTCCATTGATGTGTTAAGCAACGTGACTAGCATCTACCACCATTTGTGCTTTTTCCTCTATTCCTCTTTTACCTCTCCAAATGGCTTTATAGCAACATTGACTGCTTCTGCACAAAGAAAAATCAGTATCCTTAATTCTCCAATGACAGCATCCGTGGAATAGGGTTGGTGAATTTATACTCCTAATTTTCCCCTAGGCCAGACAAGGCCATTGTGTATGGTTGTACTGTATGCATAGTTTAGTTTATGGTCTCTGCACACATGGAAGTCGTGCGGTTCTGCAACACTTGCCCTTTTGGGAACTAACCTTTAAAGGTCAAGAGTATCATGGGCTCCTAAAGTCAATTCCCATTGAAGTGGGATGCTGGTATCCTTCAAACAGTGCTCTTTGTCCTCAGAATCACATCACCAGCACTAATTCCCATGGGGCACCTTGAGCCAAAACCAACTTCCCTGCGCATGAGGTGTTTCATGGTCTCTGCATGACTAACGGAAGCAGGATTCCCTTCCTGTGACCTGTTGGTACACGCTGTTTGATTTCAATGTCTGGAAAAAATAAGAACCAGGCAAACACAAGACAGTTACTGAGAGTTACTGAGTATGCAGTGCTGCATATTTCATGGGACCCTCATTTAGACAGACTGCACATTGGGCTTGCAGGAAGGAGGGCTTTTCAAATATTTCCCTGCCTGGTAACTTTTTTTTTTTTTTTTTTGAATGTTGTTCATGTGGTCCTCCAAAGCGCCCCCGAATCATTTCATACTGCTAGTTGCAACCTAAACCATTTTGGGGCAAATGTTCATGCAGGTGTGAACATGACACTTGTAATAGCAACACTTCTCACTCCACCTATATGGGAAGTAGGGCACCAAGCACATAAGAAAACATCCCCACACTGGGAGCCACTGCAAACAGGGCTTCTTCTAGGCTACCAAGAGCATGAATGAGTTTGCCCCTGAGCATGCACTTCTCTTTTGGGAAAGAGAGACTAATCCACTAGGGTTCTTCTCCCCACAGGATCCTGACAGTAAGTACATGATCCTTCAGAAAAGCCAACTCCCTCCAGTGATGCCCCTAACTTAGTGCAATACAATATATGGGGAGGAAAGGTACATTCTTTTGTGAGCTTGGCTTGTGATCAGCCTGTGTCCTGATGCATAATATTTTTAGGTTGTTTTAACCAAAATTCCAGTTCCTTCTGTAGAGAACAACTTAGGATTAGTTTGCTTTGGTTTAAAGGCAGTTCTCTTCCTAAGCTACATCAGATCCCCTTCCTCACAAGAGGAAAGCAGTAAAGGAAAGAATCTTGAAAGATCCATTGTAAGTCTAATGGTAATGGGATTACCACAGTAGAAGGCTAGATCTCATTACAGCGGAAACCTTGTTTGTTTTTGTAAACATACATGACAACGAAGGGAACTACAAAGTGTGTGATGGAGATAACATGTTGGGCCTATAAGTATCTAGATAGTAAAAGAGCTAGAAGCGCTGCATGGGCTGGTTATTCAGCTTCTCACATGTCCTGGGTATCCTCAGATCCATCCAAGCCAATGTCATTGTTGATCAGAGCCAACTGAATTTCCCTTGTTTGTGCTTGTGTACATATGCCTGGTGTTAGTTTCTCTGCTTAGAGAATACACACTGTAGAAAAGTGTTTTTCAACCTGTGGTCCGCAGACCCCTGGGGGTCCAGACTATGTCTAAGAGGTCTGCAAATAGTTGTCATTACCATAGAACAATGGTACTTAACCTGGGGTTTGCAGACAATGTCTAATATTTCTAATGGGGTCAGCACCTCTGCTTGAAATTTTTTAGGGGTCTGTAAATGAAAAAAGATTGAAGACTGGTGCTGTTACACAATTTTCTACAGCAGTAAAATGTATTGAGAGATGATTAAAGTTGTGTAACCAAACAACTGCTGTTGCAAAGACAAAAACAGGGTTTCAACCTGCCTGGCCATGTCATAGGAGTGCCCCATTTTCTTTTTTTCTCCCTCCCCCGGACATGTATTGATTCAGGGTTAAGGTTGAGAAATTAAACACTACTCTCAGGATAAAAAAAAAAATAGTTGTGGTGGAACACAATCTTATTTCCATCTTGTTTATGTCCTAATGCTGTTTCTCTAGCGGTATTGATAAGTTTTTTCATTCAGTCAATATACAATACAAACTAGATTTTTTTTTTTTCTTATGCTGTAAGTTTACATAGTTACAGTAGTTTTCAGAATTGTCTTAAGACTCAGAACAAAAAACAAGCCAAGTTTAAACAAAAATGCAGTAAGCTTTTTCTTGACAGAGCGCTAATTGCTGCATGTGTCTCTTTTGTAACTTCGGTGACACAATTGATGATTATGGATATACAGCTACTGTCACCCTAGCTGACCTGCTATTGAGCAAAGCTTCATGGGCCAGATTGGAGCTACGCCAGTTTTTACCGTCTGAGTATCTGAGCAGACAGCCTTATAGGTCATGACTTTTAAAAAGACTAAAGTTATCACTTGCACACTTTTTGCTATGAGAGTTATTTCCCCCTGGTCTAGAGTGGCTCATGACAGGACAGATTGTCAAAAACAGGGCAGACACCCCAAACTGGTGGTGTGTTCTATAATTAAGTTTCACTAACTCAGTAACAAATGTGAACTCCTGGATCACTTTAAGTCTTACCATGGAGTCACAGACAGTCCACTTAGGCGCTCCAGTCTATCTTGCCACCCAGGCAAGCTAGACTTAGTGATAAATAGTCACTTACACATGAAGTATTCAGGTTGTTTCCAGTCCCAAGAGACCAGTCACTTACCCCAGGTCAATTTGTATCTTTAATCTCATACCAAAGACAGCGCTTATAGCCAATCTTATAATTGTTAAACTAACTAAAGGTTTAAGAAAGAGAAATTAGTTATTTACAAGTTAAAGCAAACATATACACACTGAGTTACATTCTGTGGTTCCTAAGGATGACAGATGTGGTAATCTAAGTTTAAAATGTCTTTCGGGGTAACCACTGGGGATCTCTACCTTAGTTTAAGGTCTCCATCCAAGTGAGAGTTCAAACAGCAAAGAGAATAAAAATTTTCTTGTGATTCTGTTAATCTTTTACATTTGGCTTCCAATCCATAAGACGAGCCCCCTTGCATGCAGCATTTCCAAGGTGTGATAGAGCCATTCACCAATCCTTTGTATTGTGATGTCCCTTAGTAGCCGGTTTAATCTTGATAGGCCTCCTGAATGGATGCAGTGACAATCCCCATGGCCAGGTTCACATGTTCAGAGCAAACATTTTCAAAGTTATAAAGGAAAATTTACATATTTCCTTATGGCATGAAATACAGACATTACAAGTGAGATTAATGCATGCAGCAACTGACAAGTGTTTCATAGAGTCTAAACACTAAATACTTTCTTCTAAGACTAATGCCTATTTTGAACAAAACTAACATACAGGAGAGCTGGTTTGGTTTCCAGCTATGAGTTTGTCAATTCTTAGCTAACTCCTACTGCGTTGGCCAGAGTTGGCCCTTGGTTTATCAGCCTTACACCCCTCATGACAAACAACTAGCCTTAGTGATGAACAACTGAAATTGGAGGGTTATAATTAGGGTGACCAGATATCCCATTTTTAAAGGGACAGTCCCATTTTTGGGGACTTTTTCTTACATAGGTGCCTATTACTTCCCACCCCCTGTCCCTTTTTTTCCATAGTTGCTATCTGGTAACCCTAGTTATAATAGAAGATGCATTTGTACCTTAATTAAGGTTGTTGCTCCTGCTCCCACTGTGGTTAAGTTTTAAGAAATCAGTGCTGATCACCACTGTCAACAATGCAGTGGAATTAAATTGCTTCATTTGCTCAAGTTTATCTTTAGTCATATGCCCATAAATCTAAACATGCTTTGTAGATTTAAAAAAAAATAAAAATCCGGGTCTGAAGTCCTTAGACAAAACTCCCTTAGGATGGCTTTTCATATTCATTTGAAGTTGAAGTATCTATATCCAAAACAATACCCCAAGGGTCACAAGGGCTTCAGTCACCATAAACTTTGCAGATAATTGCACAGGGCTGAGAGCCATCCATGTTCTGTGGGGAAAATCCACTTAGTTAATGAGAGCATGAAACCGTCCCATATCGGGGCTCTAATCCAGCTCGCCAGGTGGAATGAACCTATGCTTTCCTCCTGGGAGTTGTATCTATTTGGCGAGAAGTAACACTTTTGATAACTGTTTGTTAAACACAGAGCCACTGATGTTTCCTGCAAGACTTTTCTCAACTATAAAGTATTTAGTCATTTAACATTTAGTGACAAGTGAATGCAAGACAGCAGATAATGTCATTTATGGAAAATCCCATAGAGAATGAGACTTCTATAGAAGTTTTAAAGTAGCCAATTGTGTTTAACAGGTGCCATCCTGCCACCCAATAGTCTTGTGGTTAGGGTACTTACCTTGGATGTAGGAGAGCCAGGTTCAAATCCCCACTGGGAACATGGTACTTGAACTCCTATCACCCTGCTGCCACCTGAAAGCCTATATGCTGGTGGACCTCAAGGTCTCCTGTTGTACTTTGTATAAGTAGTTAAGTGTTCATTGACACTGGGACTAGAACCCAGGTGACCCAGCTAATCATCAGGCTATAGAATCCCTTACTCTTCTCTAGGCCAATGAATATGCTACTTATACAAAGTTGAACATCTTCAACAGGATAGATTGAGAGCCCCCACCCCCATAATAGGCTATAGCTGGGTGGCTAGGGCACTCACCCCCCCCCCCCCAAAAAAAAAAAAAAAAAGCTGGTTCAAGTCTCCTCCAGAGTGGGGATCTGAATCTGTACCTCCCACATCCAGGTAAGTGGCTTAACCACCAGGTTATTTGGTATAAGAGGAGCACCTCTAACACCACCTCCATTTTATGAATGTTTGAAATGTGGTGACTGTTGAAGTGAACCGTTTCAACATTTCCAAATTCTTTTTTGACCAAAACAATTACCTGAAATCAAAACAATCTAACTTTGTATTTGACTCATCTGCATTTTTTTTTTTCAAATGATAAAAGTTTTGGCTAAAACATGTCACCCAGCTCTACCAGTTATGTCCTATTAAAAATCACGTGGCAATTTATTATAGTAAAAGGCCTCATGTCCCCATCCTCAGTGCTGGTATCCTGCTGCCTTGTACTCACATCGGACAGATGGAGCAATGCATTCCCCATCCCGCCCCCCCTCCATTGCTTAAACTGCCATTAGCTAAAAAGCATTTAATTAATGACTGACTTCTAGATAAGTCTGACTGTTTAACCACTTCGATCATCGCTGCACCTACTACTGTAGGAGCATCCTCCACTCTATGTATCTGAAGAAGTGGGCTGTAGCCCACGAAAGCTTATGCTGAAATAAATTTGTTAGTCTCTAAGGTGCCACAGGTACTCCTGTTCTTCATCAGTAAGTATCCAGGTAACCATGACAAAGCTGCTTCTGGGATAGTGGTGAAGAGGAGGGAATTGATCATTAGCTGGAATAGCAGCTTGAAGGTGGCAGGTTGGCAGACTTCTCTTCATGTACAGCACAGCCCCATTTAGCCAGATGCCTTGAAGATTTTAGGCACAGGCCGAAAGGGTTTTGTGATAATTGTGGAGAGTTCCTGGGTAAGTGATTCACATAGTGGAATACAACCTTGATTCAGATAAATGGCTGTTTCTCTTTGGACAAAGAGAATGCAGTTCTCCATTTACACTAGTTTTAATGCCATGGAGCCAGATCCTCAGCTGGTATAAATGGACACAGCTCCATTGATGTCAGCGGAGCAAGTGCAGATTTATATCACCTGAGGATCTGCCCCATTGATGACAGTAGTTACTGAGGTTTACCCAGTTGTGAGATTAGACTGAGGCACATGGGGTTTAAATATCCTTGCAGTCTGGGTTTAAAACAATAAGGAATGTCAAAGCTGAGACAATTCATTACTAGGCAGACCACATTTTCCTTTGGTGGGCTGTGATGTCCTCTTTCATTAACAGTAATTTTGTAAATTACTTCCAAATCTGTAGTCTAAGTGTGAAGGGAAACTGGGCCAGCCACACCTTTAAATAAGAATGGGTGAAGCTGTGTATTGAGCTTTTTGTAGTGTTTGAATGTAGGAAGTCGCTCCATACGCCAACCAGAGCCCAACTCTTCATGCAGATAGATTTTAAATCATGTGAAATCGGAATTACTTGGCATCAGGCACAGGGATTTCCTAAAGGTAACAATATACATTCATGCTAATAGCAGGAAGCTCCAGGTGACCTATTGCCAAAGGTTACAGGTAACTTTCAAATCAAGAGCTATAGCTGAACATCTTTCCGTGTAGAATGGATTAAAGAGACAAAGGGACAGATCCTCAGCTGGTGTAGGTCCAGTGACTTCAGTAGAGCTATGGTGACTTAATTGTGGGACTGGCACAATTTTCTGCCAGGATCAGTAATTATTTTGTTCCTTGTGCTTTTGTAATGAATGATAGAAGTGTGATCTAAGCACAAAGCAGGGAGCTAGGCACTCCTAGATTCTAATTCTAGCTGTTACATTGATCCCTTGGGTGGTCTTGGGCAAGTTGCGTAACTTCTGTCTTTCTTCCCCTTATCTGTAAAGTGGGCATGATGAGGGCAGACTGTTGTGTGGAACAATAGCGGTTTGTAAAATGCTAATTATCTGTTAGGACTTGGAACATGCACATACCTGCACCATCATATTATGAGTGCAGACCCCTGTGTGCCCCTCTTAAAGTAGTTTAATACCCAGGCACATAATCATTAGAATTTGTACCTGCAAAACCCACTGGGGTTAGTGGATTGTGCATGTTCAAAACACTTGTTGCACTATATTACTGATAGTGATTGCACCTGCCAAATTTGGCTACATTGGGAGGGGAAAGGGCGCATATGAGGCCTGATGCTATGTCCCCTGAAGTCAATGGCAAAATTCCCAGTGACTTCACTGGTGTGAGATCAGACCCACGCAGCGACTAGTGTCGGAAAGTGACTTGTTCAAGTCACAGGAAACCTGTGGCAAAGTCTGGAAATTAAAAATCTGTATCCCCAATGCCATGCTTTAACCTCAAGACTGTCCTCCAAGCACATCAAGAACAAAGACAGCTGCCATTTGTTCCTAATATTACATCTCACTGGGATACACATCTATTGGGACGCTTCAGTATTTTGCTCTCATTTTCTTCATCACCACCGGCTTTCTGTGAGAAGAACGTGATCTGCAGTTAAAGCATCTATGCCTGTACTAAGTGTACTAATTCTGCTCTAAATTGGGAACAATGCAATCTGTGCTTCACTCCTAGTATGTTTTTCCTATAACAATGAATCACAGCTTGCTATTGACAGATTCTGCAGATCCAGACAGCACCCCGGTGCTAGCACCTTTACAGTAAATCTCCTTCTTTTACAGCTGTCAGCTCTATAATGGCTTTCATCACCACTGAAATCCATTATCACCCTTCTTCCCTGTATCTCACATATCTCCTTTAACTTGCAAAGTCCACAGTTGCTAGGCTGTGTGTGTGTGTGTGTGTGTGAGAGAGAATTCATTGTGTTAATCTAGCAGAAGGAGCATTCCTTCAGCAGCCCCAGTCTGGCTGGAGAAAGTTTCACAGAGATAAGAGACTCCTGGCCTTGCCAAGGGAAAAGAGTCTCCTTTGGAATCTTAAACAGGGCTGTGATGTGCCATGAGCATACAGCTCAGCCATGTTAGTACTTCTGTAGTCTATCTACATGTGTGTTTTGAATCACCATTTTCACAGACTCAGATCACTTCCCATAGAATGTACGTAGATTCATAGACTCTAGGACTGAAAGGAACCTCGAGAGGTCATGGCAGGGACTTCCCAGGCTGGAATGGCCCCATTCTACACAGAAGGGCACCTCTTCCCTTTCTTTTGGGCCCTCACTCAGCCCTGTCCATGCAGGGGAGCAGTTCTAACTTACGCCAGTGGAAGATAGGACATAGTGGAGCACCTCTCTGCCCTGCTCCTTCCTAACCACTGGAACACGCATTCCATGCTGGCCATGCCAGAGGGAGAGGGAGTGTACAGGTAGGGGAGGTACAGGAGCGTTCCCCTGCACAGTGGGGGAATTTGCTGCTTATACAGTGCAAATCAGACAGGAGAATCAGGTCTAAATGTATGAAGGTGGCAAAAATCTAGCATTGCAGCCTGGAAACCAAAATAGCTTATCTGTAGAACAGGCACAGCACAGTTAATAGCAATACAACTCTCACCACAGCATCGTTCCGTGTCCCATTGGTGAGACTGTAGTTTTGTCTCCATTGTAATAATTCTTTGCCTTCCTATTGACACTGCCAACAGATACCAGTGAAGTGCCTATTGAAGTGGTTTATTTAATATATGCACCTGCTCTACGAGGAGCATGGAGACCAGCAAGTTATATGTGAAAAGAGTGATGAAGACTGTTTCATGGCCTAATTGGTCACCAATAACTCAACAACCTAGAAATTAGTCACCTAATTATTCCCCATTTTGATCCAGCAACCTAGAAATAGAGGCCTTATTCTCCCTTATGTTAAGGCCCTTTTTACACCATTTTGGCATTGTAAAGAGGCCCGAAAGAGGGCAGAAATGCCCCCTTGAGAATACCCCTGCAGAGAGCCTCCTCAACTCCTGAAGAGGTAAAGTAAGGACTCTACTATAGCCCTGCTCCCAGACCCTGGTATGAGAATGGCCAGAGTGCACAGCACTATAGACAATCTCTGCTTTCCAGGGCCCTGAGGAAGCAGAATGTAAGTTAGAGCAGCCTTGAGGCTGCTCTAGTTACACTGTGGGCCAGACAGAACCCTGCACAACTCCAGAACATGGCTAGTGCAAAGTGACTTAGAGCCATCGTTGCTCTCTTACTCCATCCACACTCAAAGTACAGGATTACAGTTAGAAAGCAGGCTGTGAAGCTGTGTATCCCATTACCACTTTCTTGAGCCTTCCAGTCTCCTGCAAGGCAACATTTAAAATGATATGAAACCTAACGCTGCATTTTTTCCTTGATAATGTAAAATCTGTTCTTTTCACAGAAGAATGTGATCTAAATAATGATGAGTCTCATGAGACCATGTGCTTGTGACCTGAAAACCATCACCACAATCCTCCATGAAGATTTTTTTTTTCCTGTAGCAGTAGAAGTTTATCTAGATTGGCTTGCCCGGCTAAATGTATTCCCCCCCCCCCCCCGATAATGAAGTTATTTTGGAGGAAAATACACGGCATCTTCCCTGTGATTATTGTAAGCCTGCAGTCTGGTAGATGGCTGCTTCTGGCTCTACTGGAATTTATCATTTGCATTACATTAGCCCCCTGAGGTCTCAGTCAAGAACTTGGGTCCCTCTGTGCCAAGCACTACACACACAGAGCAATGGTCCCTGCCCAAAAGAGCTTACTGTCAGAGTATGAGGAGAAACAGGTGGACAAGCAGATACAGGTATGGGTGTGTGAAGCACACGGTAACAAGACAGTTATGGTTAGTGCAGTAAGCAGCAGTTACAGCATATCCAGTCTTTAACCATTTTTTTGTTTTGTTTTTTAAGCTATCACAGCAGAGGTGAGTTTTTAAGGAGAGATTTGACAGAGGCTAATGTACTGGGTTTACAAAAATAATCTACAAAGCAAGAACTCCTCCTATGCATAAGGGAAGACATAGGAAAATGAAAGCAATTCCTCTCCTCCAGCATTTCACACAACTTCGTGGTCTGCTAAGTAGGATGCAGTCTTGCTACCACCACTTTCTGGTGCTCAGTTTCCTATGACTGATTATAACCATTCAGAAAGTGCTGATTTGTCATGAGCTCCCTTCCCCCTCCAGAGGTATCTGAAACAGCAACACATTTTAATTCTGTTGGCTACTGGAAACAGTACATTGTTGACCACACTCAATGAATACTACCTTGAAAACTGATGCCCAAAGGATTGCGAGGGATCAGGAGTTAGTCAGCCCCCCTTCCAATCATATTTCTACTGCTGGCTAAAAAGGGTTTTAAGAGCCCTGTTTACAGTAGTACGTTAGTCCAATAAGTAGGATAACAGGACATTTGGTGCAGAACATCAGGTTAAGTACAAAGTGAAATGTGTGTTTCTGATAATCTGTCTTTATGAATCATTAGCCACAAAATTAAGGCTTTATAGCGGAGTCATGTTGGCTAGTACTTGAAGGCTTTCCTTCTCTCCTACTAAATCGTGGACAAATACGTTACTTTTGACATGGAAAAAAAATTGAACTATGCTGTTAAATCCTCATGGCAGTTTCTATGCTGCCTAATGTGCTAGGTACACTGGTCCCTGTTAAACAGCCAATTGTTGCCAAAAGTCACTGTCATAACTATAAAGGAAAGGGTAATAGCTGTCCTGTGTACAGTACTATAAATCCCTCCTGGCCAGAGACTCCAAAATCCTTTTCCCTGTAAAGGGTTAAGAAGCTCAGGTAACCTGGCTGGCATCTGACCTAAAGGACCAATAAGGAGACAAGATACTTTCAAATCTTGGGGGGGGAAGGCTTTTGTTTGTGTTCTTTGTTTTGGGACGGTGTTTGTTCTCCGGGAATGAGAGGGACCAGACATCAATCCAGGTTCTCCACATTTTTCTAAACAAGCCTCTCCTATTTCAAACTTGTAAGTAAATAGCCAGGCAAGGCGTGTTAGTTTTCCTTTGTTTTTCTCAACTTGTAAATGTACCTTTTACTAGAGTGTTTATCTTTGTTTGCTGTACTTTGAACCTAAGACTAGAGGGGAGTCCTCTGAGCTCTTTAAGTTTGATTACCCTGTAAGGTTAATTTCCATACTGATTTTACAGAGATGATTTTTACCTTTTTCTTTAATTAAAAACCTTCTTTTTAAGAACCTGATTGATTTTTCCTTGTTTTAGATCCAAAGGGGTTTTGGATCTTGATTCACCAGGAGTTGGTGGGAGGAAGGAGGGGGGATGGTTAATTTCTCCCTGTTGTAGATCCCAGGGGGGGGTTGGAACTGATTCACCAGGAGTTGGTGGGAGGAAGGAGGGGAATGGTTAATTTCTCCTTGTTTTAAGATCCAAGGGGTTTTGGATTTGTTTTCACCAGGGATTTGGTGTGGGTTTTTCAAGGCTTCCCAGGGAGGGAATCCATTGATGGTGGCAGCCGAACCAGAGCTAAGCTGGTAGTTAAGCTTAGAAGTTTTTCACACAGGCCCCTACATTTGTACCCTAAAGTTCAAAGTGGGGATCTCAGTCCTGACAGTCACCATAAAGTGTTAGCTGAGATACCACTCTTTCCCCCCCGCCCCATATTTAGGGCAGGACATAATTGACAACTGTGGTACCTGACATAACAAACACTGACTTAATGGTGACACCTGGATAATCCAATGCCTGGTGTCATTGCATAATGACAGTACACAACTTCAAGAAATGGCAGTGAGGTGGTTAACAAAGCAAAAGCGGGTGCCAACTTGCATGCTATGTATTTGTATAGGGTAATCTTAATGTGTCAAAGTGGGGTGGGGTGAGGGTGTATTTGTTTAGGGCCAAAATGTGACCACCTGTACTTTAAAGTAGTTGTACTCAATGGGAGCAACTTCCTCTAGCTTCTAGACACTTGATTTTGATTCCATGCCTGCAATTTTGCATCTGGAAGCAATTGCAGCTACAGTTTTACAGGCACAAATAACTACAGATGCATTTTCTAAGTCAGATATGCAACTGCCTGATTACACCCCAAAGAAGATAGATATGTTATATAAAATGTACTATTTTTCCAGTTAGGAAACTGTATGGACAAATCATAGGCAGAGTTGAACCTATTAAAGAAATCAAATATTTTCCCTTTCTCCCATACTCCTTCAATACAGTATAGTAACACTTTTCACTGTTGACACCTGACACACCTAATGAATACCTGTTCCTCCCTTTTTGATTTAATTCTCCTCAGAAATTAGATACCCAATCAATAAACACAACTATCAGATTTTACCATGATGGTGCTAACACTTGAGCACTTTTACACTGATACCTCCATATAACGCGACCCAATAACACAAATTCAGATATAACAGAGTAAAGCAGTGCTCCGGGGTGTGTGTGTGTGTGTGTGGGGGGGTACTGTGCACTCCGGTGGATCAAAGCAAGTTCAATATAACGCGTTTTCACCTATAATGCAGTAAGATTTTTTTATCAGAGGGGTAGCCGTGTTAGTCTGAATCTGTAAAAAGCAACAGAGGGTCCTGTGGCACCTTTGAGACTAACAGAAGTACTGGGAGCATAAGCTTTCGTGGGTAAGAACCTCACTTCTTCAGATGCAAGATTTTTTGGCTCCCGAGGACAGCGTTATATCGAGGTAGAGGTGTATTTGCTTTGTGGAGTGGTGGCAGGGCACCTCCTGCATAAAGTCTAAGCAGCAATAGAACCTGTCACTCCTTCGTTACCAACTTCTGTTATTACAAGTGTCTTATCCCTGATCACTATACAAGGAGACCTGTTAGTTATATTCAATTTGTAGGCCTCTGGGCAATCCCTCAAAGCTTGTCTGACACCCATTGTCTCTTCCACTCCCCCTCTAATCCCATGTGCTATATATTCTGAATGGTGTCATTTTAAAAAGAGATGGAGACCTAGCCTAGAGGAGGCCTTTCAAAGATTCATGATTGATATGGTAGAATCACTGCATAAGTTTACCTGGGTGAGGAGAGGCACATCCTATGTAAGATATAGGTATTATTGTTTGTGGTAAACCATGCCACCTGGTACCCTACCCGTGAGATGGTTGAAAAGTAGTATGCAGGATATCTTGGGGTTCTTGGATAAGAAGAGACAGCAGGTTCTTTTCCTGAGAAGTCTGAAGGCACAATGGGAGACATTGACAACAGGTAACAGATCTTCACAACCACATTCCCCTTGGTCTTGCAATAAAGTAACAGGGACTAATTCCCCACCGGCGTCAGTGAGTGTTGCTTCTTTGATTTTTAAGGGAGTTGCATCTCTAGGTTCCCCAGGGCTGACTCTGGTTTATAATACTTTATTTGTGACATCACAATCAATTCCTTGCCAGCAGATTGGCACCCCCGCCTCACCCACCCACAGTATACTTAGCCTTTTCAATACCACCTGTCAGCATTGCCAGGGCAGTGAGAGGCTGGTGTTTGGCAACACAAAATTGAAGTAGCTCCTATTGCTGAGTTACACTGGGTTCCAACCATGAGGTTGAGTAGTGCTCACTCAGTCCTGTGGGCAGACATTGCACAGCCACAGGACAGTAGAGCTGACAGTAGATATTGTCTTAGTTTGTTTCCTCAGAGCTATGCTGTCAGAGATTCACTTCCCTCATGTGTTTGGTTGGGACAAGACCGATGACTGGGATGGTTTTAGTTCTGTGTTCAGCCACAATGATTAATGCTGATCTTTGCCATACAGAGATGAAACCGAAAGTCAAAAGGATGGCAAAATTTTGTCTTGAAAATTAAGCAATTTTTTGTGACTCCCATTTCAGAGCATAGCGGTGAAGGAATTCCCATCCACTTTGATGGAGTCCCCCCCCCCCCCCCCTTTTAATGACAATTTGATTAATTCTCTCCCACCCCATCCTCTCCCTACACCTCCACTGAGGTGCCAGGAAAGGAGATTTTCTGAGACCAAGGCTACTCCAGCAATACATTCAAGTTCAGCACCCAAGGATTCCAAGGGCCAGTGCTAAAGGTGTAATTGTAATCTTTTGGCAGATAGCCACAGTCTACTCTTTAGAAACAGTCAAGCATTATTAGCTGCCAACGGCTTTGGTCAGTTGAGGAGCAAGGCTCTGAAGGGATGTGAAAGGCTTGTTTTGCTCAACTGGGGGTATTGCTACTGAGCCCACTGTAGGAAGAGAACATAAATTCCATTAGGATGCAGGGTGAGGGGTTGATTTGTGACATTCCAGGGTGGAAAGTATTAAGCTAACAAAGTCTGCATTAGTGTCCAGTTGGCAGGGGACTCCCTCAGATTACATAAAAACTTAGGAATGGCCATTCTACAGCAGGTCAATGGTCCATCTAGCCCAGTATCCCGTCTCTGACTGGGGCCAATGCCTGATGCTTCTGGCAGTTGGAAGCTTAGGGACACCCAGAGCATGTTGTGTTGGTGGATCATTGATGAACCTATCCTCCAGGAATTTATGTAATTCTTTTTTAAACCCAGGCATGCTTTTGGCCTTAACATCCCTTGGAAAAAAGTTCCACAGGTTGATTCTGCACTGTGTGAAGAATTACTTCCTTTTGTTTGTTTTAAACCTGCTGCCTATTAATTTCATCAGGTGACCCCTGGTTCATATGTTATGTGAAGGTGTAAATAAAACTTCCTTCTTCACTTTCTCCACACCATTCATGCTTTTATAGACCTATATCTTATTCTCCCCCAGCTGTCCATTTTCTAAGGTGACCACTTCCAGTCTTTTTAATCTTTCCTTGTATAGAAGCTGTTCCATAACCTTCCTCATTTTCATTTTTGAGATGGGGCAACCAGAACAGTACACTATATTAAGATGTGGATGTACCATGGATTTATACAGTAGCATTATGATATTTTCTGTTTTATCTATCCCTTTCCTAATGGTTTCTAACAGTTAGCTTTTTTGACTGCTGCTGCATATTGAGAGGATGTTTTCAGAGAACTATCCAGGATGATGCCAGGATTTTTCTTGAGTAGTAACAGCTAATTTAGACCCCATCATTTTGTATGTATAATTGGAATGTTTTCCACTGTGCAATACTTTGCATTTATCAACACTGAATTTCATCTGCCATTTTGTTGCCCAGTTTAGTGAGATCCCTCTGTAAATTTTCAGTCAGCTTTGGACTTACCTATCTTGAGTAAGTTAGTATTTTCTGCAGACTTTGCCCCTTCACTGTTTACCCCTTTTTCCAGATAATTTGTGAATGTCAAATTGCGCTGGTCCCAGTACAGAATCTTTGGGGACCCTGCTGGTTACCTCTCTCCACTGATCCATGAGAGGACCTTTCCTCTTATCCCATAACTCCTTACTTTGCTTAGGAGTCTTTGGTGAGGGACCTTGTTAAATGCTTTCTGAAAGTTCAAGTACACTGTATCCACTGGATCACCCTTGTTCACATGCTTGTTGACTCCTTCAAAGAATACTAGTAGACTTGTAAAGGGAAATCATGCGTTACCAAAGGTATGTTGACTCTTCCC
Source organism: Malaclemys terrapin pileata (assembly GCF_027887155.1). Taxonomy (NCBI): domain Eukaryota; kingdom Metazoa; phylum Chordata; order Testudines; family Emydidae; genus Malaclemys; species Malaclemys terrapin. The sequence goes on along the minus strand of NC_071508.1, from coordinate 48,424,921 downwards.
CACCTTATGTTCACCTGTGTCCAATAATTTCATTCTTTACTGTAGAGTCAACCAATTTCCTTGGTTCTGAAGTTAGGCTTAGCAGCCTGTAATTGCCAGGATTGCCTCTGGAGCCTTTTAAAAAAAAAAAAAAAAAAAGCACTACATGAGCTACCCTCCAGTCATCGGGTACAGAGGCGGATTTTTAGTGATAGGTTACATACCACAGTTCGTGGTTCTGCAGTTTCATATTTGAGTTCCTTCAGAACTCTTGGCTGAATGCCATCTGGTCCTGGTGATTTACTATTGTTTAATTTATCAGTTTGTTCCAAAACCTCTCAATCTGGGACAGTTCCTAAGATTTGTCACCTCATAAGAATGGTTCAGGTGTGGGAATCTCCACCATATCCTCTGTTGTGAAGACCAATGCAAAGAATTCATTTAGCTTCTCCTCAACAGCCTGGTCTTCCTTGAGTGCTCCTTTAGCACTTGATTATCCAGTGGTCTCAAGGATTGTTGGGGAGGCTTTCTGCTTCTAATGTACTTAATTTTTTTTGTTAGTTTGTTCTTAGCTAGTTGCTCTTCAAATTCTTCCTTCCTGGCCTGCCTAATTATACTTTCACACTTGATTTGCTGAAGTTTATGCTTCTTTCTATTTTCCTCACTAGGATAGGATCTCCAATTTTTAAAGGCTGCCTTTTTGCCCCAACCACCTCTTCTCGGTTTTGTGTGGTTCCCTTTTACTAATTTAATGCTACAATGGGGGATTTCTTTGGCATTCCCCCCCACCCACAAGGATGTTAAATTTAATTACATTACGGTTGCTATTACTAAGCGGTTCAGCTGTGTTCACCTCCAGGGCTAGATCCTGTAATCCATTTAGGGCTAAATCATAAATTGCCTCTTCCTTTGTGGTTATAGGACAAGCTATTCCCAGAAGCAGTCATTTATGGGGTCTAGAAATTTTTATCTCTGCATCCCTCCCTGAGGTGACATACCCAGTCAATAGGAGGATAGTTGAAATCCCCCATTATTATTGCATTTTCTGCCTTTGCAGCCTTTCCACTCTGAGTATTTCAGTCACCATCCTGGTTAGGTGGTTGGTAGCTTATTCCTACTGCTGCACTTTTATTGTTCAAGCAAGGAATTTCTATCCATAGAGGGTTTTTTTGGTACAGTTAGATTAATTTAAGATGTTTTGTTTTATTTAATTCAGCTTTCTTTCACAAACAATGCCATTCTACCAGTGTGACTTACTTGGTCATTCCTATTTTATATATACCAAATGTACCTTGGTATTACCATATCCCATTAATTATCTTCATTCCACCAAGTATACATTGTGTCTATTCGATCAATATCCTTGTTTAATACAAGACACTCTAGTTCATCCATCTTAGTATTTAGACTTCTAGCATGTATGCATAAGAACTTGTACATTTTGCCAATATACTGTTGGTTGCATTCATGCATTATATTTAAATGGGACTTTACATGTGACTGACTGTTCCTCACTAGCTCCTACCTGTACTTTACCAACTTCTTTCCTGTCCTCTTTACTAAGATATAGAGTTCCTTCTTTAATAAATTCATCCCTAGGAGATATTTCCACTCAAATTATGTGCTCCTCTGTATGTTGGCTTTCTCCCAGACCTTAGTTTAAAAACTCCTGTACAAGCTTTAAGTTTACATGCAAGCAAACTGGTTTGGTTTTGGTTTGGAGGAGGCCATCTTTCCTGTCTAGGCTCCTCCTTTCCCAAAAGTTTCCCAGTTCCCATACCTTCATCTTATCCACTCTCTGAGATCCTGCTGTTCTGCCTGTCTTTGACCCTGTGTGTGGAACTGGAAGCATTTCAGACAATGTTACCATGGAGGTCCTGGACTTTAATCTCTTGCCTACCAGCTGAAATTTGGCCTCAAGGATCTCTCTCAGACCTTTCCCTATGTCACTGGTACATTCATATGCCACAATCACTGACTCCTTCCCAGCACTGTACATAAGTCTGTCTAGATGTCTTGTGAGATCTGCAACCTTTGGACCTGGCAGGCAATTTACTGTGCAGTTCTCCCAGTCATCACAAACCCTACTATCTATATTTCTCATTTAATTATGACCAAATGGATTAGCCACAGCAGGGACAAGTGTTTAATGGCACTGCTTCCTGCCACAGATGCAATTTGTAGGAGAGGCATTGTGCCCCATAGCAAGGTTGGCACGAATGGTCAGCATTAAAATCTAGTCACATGACATCTGGCCTTCATTTAGGCATGTGCTAAATGGAGCCCTCTGGTGCTCTACTACAAAGCATCACAAGTTTCTTTCACTTCACTAAAAACAAGACTTGCTCTACAGCTGACCCAAGCACCAAGTCCAATTAGAGGTCACAAGCCACTTTGTTGTATGTGCCTGATTTCTCTACAGATCAGTCACCCAGGGCACCAGAACCTTTGTAGAAGTGGGGGATGGGGCAGGCGACAACTGGCTAGGGGGGGGGGCACCACTGAAAGGTTGTGGGGCACGTGACTGCCCCACACATTGCCTCTGCCTCCCCCCGACTCACCTCAGCAGACAGTCTGCAAAGCAGGCAGCAGTGCTGGGAGTCCAGCAGCAGGGAAAGAGAAGGAGCTCCATGGGGGGGGCTGCTCAGTCGGCAGCCAGGCACCCTGTTTCCTCCCTCCCCTCGCTGCACAGACACATGGAGAGTGCAGTTGCCAGGAGGAACACTGCCTCCTCGCTGCTGGTTGTCCCAGCCAGAGGCATCCTGAGAAATCTGGGGTGTCACGTGACCCTGCATGCCTACCACCCCCATACACATTGGCCTTGGCAGAGGCAAAGTGGATTCCTGCATCCTTTGTACCCTAACCCCTCCACTCCCCTCCTGTGCCCCCTTCTTCCCTAACCCTGCACTCCCTTGTGGCACTAACCGCCTCACCCCCCCAGGTATTTGGTGCATCCAGTCTCATACCTCCAGCGACTGCACATAGCTCGTTGGGAACCACGGTGCAGCCCGTCCTTTCTACCCTTCCTACCAGTCACTGTCTGGCACCTGCAGCTCCGTGATCAGCTCCCCTGTGGCAAAGCACAGCCCCTGCCAGTGCTGCTCCACACCTGCCCGTGGCTTGCACTATGGGGGAGCAACTCTTTCCCTGCCCTCACAAACTATACCCATGTTAAAAAGTGTGTGTGTGTGTGTGGGGGGGGGGGGAGCAGGCTCCCATGGTTCCGGTGCTGCTGTCAGTCATTCACCATAGGAGCAACCAGTTGTAATGGATGGGATCTCCTCATCATCAGCAATCACCTTCTCAGGTACAACCCCTGTAGCCATTCTCCCTTCCTGGTTTTATTAATTACAAGCTCTTTACAGTGGCAGCGTGGGTGGAACAGTAACTGTAGCCCTTGCCACAGCTGCTTGTCTGCATGTGGTACAAGGTTATAGTCATTGCACTGAACTCTTTAAAGGGTCAGGAGTCTCTCAGTTAGTCCAGCTTCTGGGACCTATTTTAGAGTCACCTCTACTGACTAGTGCACACTTAAACTTGTTCCTCTGGCAGGCATGTGATCACGTATCAAGTGTTTTCCCCATAGTATTTCAAAGGCATAAAGGCTCAGACGGATACATTGCGTAAACACAGTATTTCATGTGAGGCTTTGTAAGGTGGGAGAATGAATCTGCTTGTTCAGCAGCAAAAGTAATCCGCCTCAGTCAGCAAGCTCTATTGGTCAAGGTTTTGTTCTTGTGTTGAAGGGCAACCTAGGACATAAGCTAGTCCTTTGAGCACAGGTGTGGAGCTTGCCCTTCTCTCCTGACAAGGAAGGAGCTGTTCTTCCTGAGGCAGGTTCATTCCTGCACTGGAGCAGGGATGGAGGGGGAGGGGACTTGAACCTCATCTCTTAACTGGTGGTTTGTTTGAGCCTGAGTGCAGATTACACTGCTCTACAGCCAAAATGCTTCTGAAATAAATGTAGTCAAACTTTACTAATTCTGGGTCACCGAGAACAAAAATGATGCTTAAAATGGTTGATTGGCTCTGGTTTTCAAGATATGCTATTGGGTCAGTATATACAACCCTTGACTTGGGAATGGCGGAGGATAAGTGAGTTATAAAGAAAAGGGATCTCAATTTAAACCAGAAATGACTAAAATACATCTTTGACTGGATTTATGAATAAATCTATGACTGGGTTTGGACAGTACTTGCTTTTTAGGCAAAACAATGAATGATGCAATCTGAAGCTGGTATTGCGTCATACATGATATGAATTGCATCATGTTATTCCTAGAAGTCATGGATGATGCAATCATAACAAAGCTTACATCACTCTACTGAACCAATTGCCCTATATCAGCTCTAGAAATCATACAGTGTCATGCTCTCTTATGTGTCAGTGTTTGATTTTGCAAAGGGACACATTTCTGTTTAGCCAAAGTGAGCAGAGATGCCTCGTGCTTGTGTGAACAGTGTAGATAACTTCTGCTATGTTTGTGGTGAAGTGACTTTTGCATCACAAAAGCTCAGTATAACCACTATGGTTAAGAAAGCCTATCACCTTTATTTTGGCTGCAAAATTCGAGATCAGGACAAGAGGTGGGCCCCACACATGCTGCAACACTTGTGCAACAAATCTTCGCCAGTGGTTGAACAGGAAAAGGAAGTCTATGCCTTTTGCAGTGCCAGTGATTTGGAGAGAGCCAACAGATCATACCAGCAATTGTTACTTCTGCATGGTGCCTCCAGTTGGGAAAGGTGTGTCAAAGAAGAAAAAGTGGACTGTGCATTATCCAAACATTCCATCAGCTATACGCCCAGTCCCCCACAGAGAAGGACTGCCGGTTCCTGATGCACCAGAATCATTCTCACTTGAGTCAGACGAGGTAGAGGATGAAACTTCTGGTCCTGAACCATCAATGTCATAGGACCCACATTTTCTCCCATCCTCCTCCTCTGAACCACACCTCATAACACAAGGTGAACTGAATGACCTTGTCAGGGATTTGGAACTACCCAAGAGTAAGGCAGAGCTGTTGGGCTCCAGACTACAGCAGTGGAAGCTCCTGGCAGGTGATGTTAGGGTTTCCATGTTCCGTGACCGTCAAAAGGATCTTGTCCCATTCTTCTTCATGGAAGGTGATCTTGTAGCCTGCAACAACATAGATGGTGTGATGGCAGCCCTCAACATCGTTCACGATCCAGATGAGTGGAGACTGTTCATTGATTCATCGAAGACGAGTCTTAAAGCTGTTTTACTGCATAATGGCAGTGTTTTGCCATCAATTCCAGTTGGTCATGCAGTCAATGTGAAGGAAACCTATGACAACATGAAACAACTTTTGAGGTGCATAAACTATGACCAACATCAGTGGCAACTTTGTGGCGATTTGAAGGTTGTTGCTCTCTTGCTTGGTCTGCAGACTGGATACACAAAGTACTGCTGTTTTCTCTGCAAATGGGATAGTCGTGCAAGAGATTCCCACTACATCAAGAAAGATTGGCCACTCAGTCATTGGAGCCTGGGAGGAAAAGTGTTCAGCATCCACCACTTGTTGAATCAAGGAAGATTTTGTTACTGCCCTTACACATCAAGCTGGGTCTGATGAAGAACTTTGTCAAGGCCATTGACAAAACACAAGCAGCTTTCAAGTACCTCCATGGAAAATTTCCAAGGTTAAGTGAAGCTAAGATAAAGGAAGGTGTCTTTGTTGGTCCTCAGATTCGTGAACTTCTTCGAGATGATGCATTTGACCACGCACTGCGTGGCAAGGAAAAGACGGCATGGAAAGCCTTCCAGTTAGTGGCAATAAATTTTCCTCTAAAACAACAAGGCAGACAACTACAGGTTGTTGGTGGAAAACCTCCTCAAGGCATACAAAAGCCTTGGTTGCAATATGTCACTAAAGATGCATTTTTTGCACTCTCATCTAGATTTTTTTCCACTGAACTGCGGAGCAGTGCGCGACGAGCACGGCGAGCGATTTCACCAGGACATTGCAACAATGGAGAAACGCTATCAGGGCAAATGGAGCCCATCAATGCTTGCAGACTATTGCTGGACAGTGACAAGAGATGCTCCATTTAATGAATACAAGAGACAAGCCAAGAAGCGCCGAGTAGACACTGAATAGGACTAAACTATGTACATAAGTTTGCCTTTTGTTTCATAAACAATTTTATTTATATAACCCTTTTGCTGATTTTTAAAATGTTACATAAACAGGACAGGTGAATTATGTAAAGCAACCATAAACACATGAAAAGACCTAGATTTACAATTTATGATTAAAACTCTATCTACACAATATACATAGACATAAAATGTAAAAACTTAAATATCTTAAACAGTAGCCAGTTGTTTTAATTGTCATATTTGAATTCAGCACATCAAAATACATAATAGCACATTTTATCTCTGAAGCAGACGACTTCTCAAAAATTGTAGAGTAGTGTCATTAGCACCACTATTGCACTGGCTGCTTTGTGCCGCTGCTAGGGTGCAGAATTGCCAAAATGCAGGACTGTTTGATCCCTCATCTCCATCCTCTGGCCTTCCTCCAACCTGGCATCTGCCCATCTTAGAATGCCACCCTATGCCAGACAGGGAGAGGCTTCTGCAGCAACAGCACAGAGCTGTTAGCTATGGTAGTGCAGAACAAACACAATGCAGGAGTGAGTTTGTCCTATAGAATTTCCTCTAGTCCCTTTTGAGAGCCTAATTGGACCTTGTCTCTCTAGCCTTGCCTTCTTACTACACCCTTCAAAGCCTCAGCTAGAATTAACCCCTTACTTGGGAACAAGCAAGGCCTCTGAACCCTGTGTCAATCCGTCCTACTGCAATTTAAATCTAGAAGACGCTAGTATAAATGCCTTCTGTACCTCCACATTTACTTGCAGTGGTATACAGCAATTGGTGCTAAAGGCAAAGCACCAGGCATTTTCTGGAAGAGAATTTTCCCAGAGAGGATAAGAGGGAAGATTTCTCTCATTAAGAGGGAGAAATAAAAATAGTGGAATTTTAGGTACTCAGACCCAAAACAGAGGATTCAGCTGCTCAAACAGACTGAGCCAAAAGTTGAATCTAATCCCCCAGCTGACCATAAATTCCCTTGTTTTATCTGTTATGATACATACACACATCCAACAGGTTTGTTACACAACAGAGAAATGAGCTGGTGAGTAACTGTGTGGGAAGGGGAGAGTCAGTGAAGCTGGAAGGACTGGCTTCCCAAGCTCATCTTTGGAGGAATTACAGTAAGCCAGCAGCTGGTAGTTCCTAGGTGCATGCCCAAAGGGTGCTCCTCCCAGAGTGTGGTCCCTACTTCTGCACATGTGACATGTTCCTATGGCTGGCCCTGCACAGATAGACCAACAGATGATTAACAATTGCAGATTGGGGTAATCAGTCTGCTTCAGGGAAAGGACAATTTACTACTGAGATCAGAATAGTCCCCTTCCCCTCACCCCGCCCCCCCATGGTCTAGATTTATTTCTCTGAAGCATTCAGTATTGACTAATGCTGTAGGCAGGTGCTGTACTCCAGTGGTTCTCAACCAGGGGTACATGTACCCCTGGGGGTACTCAGAAGTCTTCCAGGAGGTACATCAACTTGCCTAGTTTTACAACAGGCTACATAAAAAGCACTAGCAAAGTCAGTACAAACTGCAATTTCATTCAGACAAGGACTTGTTTATACTGCTCTATATACTATACATTGAAAAATAAAATATATTAAATTGATTTTATAATTATATGGCGTGACAAAGTTCCTCCTCTACCTTTGTAGTTCACCTGAAGGTATCAAGGACCCCCCCCACCCCACCTTCTTCAAGTGGGTTTCCCAGTCTGGGGTATGAATCACCACGTCATCCAAGTAGGCCGCAGCATAGCTGGCATGGGGGTGTAATAACTTGTCCATGAGGCGCTGAGAGGTAGCTGGGGCCCCATGTAGTCCAAAAGGAAGGAAGGACTGTATACTGGAAAAGACCCTCTGGTGTAGAGAACGCTGTTTTCTCCTTTGCATCTTCAGCTAGGGGAATCTGCCAGTACCCCTTTGTCAAGTCTAGGGTCGTTAAGTACCAGGCATTCCCCAGATGGTCTACTAATTAATCTATGCGGGGTATAGGGTAAGTATCAAACTGGGATATCTCATTTAGTCGCCGGAAGTCATTGCAGAACCTTGTGGTGCCATCAGGTTTGGGCACCAACACTATTGGGCTGGACTACTGACTGAGATTCTTCAATGATCCCCATCTCCAGCATTTTCCTGACTTCTGCTTTTATTTCCTCCCTTTTGGCTGCTGGCACCCGGTAGGGCCTCATTGTTACTCTGGCCCCAGGGTTCGTGATGATGTGATGATGATCCAGTTGTACGACCCGGCTTTGGGTTCACCTATTTCGTAAGGCCCTTGCCACTGGGCCAACAGCTTACTTTCGGCCATGGGTACCAGTACCATTACTCTTGGGCCTTTTCTAGGTGCTCCCTCACTATGGGAGAGACCCAGGCTATCCGGTCCCTCATCTGTAGCACATGCTCTATTATGTTCTTCCCCTCACTGGGTTCCTCCTCCCAAATTTCCTTGGCTATGTCCAGGATGCCTCGGGGGTTACGCCCATATAAAACAGCTCAAAGGGGGAGAATCCAGTTGAGGCCTGAGGTACCTCCCGGATAGCGAACATAAGGTCCCAGTCCTTCCCGTCCCGACTTACCACCTTCCTTATCATAGCCTTGAGGGCTCGGTTAAACCTTTCTACCAATCCATCAGTCTGCGAATGATAGACCAAAGTTGTCAGGGTATGTATATGGAGCAGTGTACAGAGGTCCTTCATTAGCTTCGACATAAATGGGGTTCCTTGGTCTGTTAATATCTCCTTTGGTAACCCCACTCGGGCAAAGATCCCCACCAACTCCTTAGCTATTGTTTTAGAGGCCGTGTTTCGCAGGGGGACGGCTTCTGGGTAGCGAGTAGCATAATCCAGAATGACAAGTATATATTGGGGGCCCCAGGCTGCCTTCTCCAGGGGTCCCACTAGGTCCATGGCTATTCGCTCAAAGGGGACCTTTATGATGGGAAGGGGTACTAAAGGTGCCCTCAAGTGGGGACAGGGAGTGTGCAGCTGACACTCTGGGCAGGATGCACAGTACCTCCGCACTTCTTCATGTACTCTGGGCCAGAAGAACCATCGTAGGACCCTGGCCAGAGTCTTCTCTACCCCCAAATGTCCCCCAAAAAGATGACTATGGGCAAGACTTAATACAGCATTCTGGTGTTTTTGAGGTACTAGGATCTGCTGTACCTTCTGCCTCTGTACTGGTGCAATCCGGTATAAGAGATCCTTCTTCATTATGAAGTAGGGTCCTGGTCCCTGGGTTTTCCCTTCCACGGGGACCCCATCTATTTCAGTCACCTCCTTCCTAATGTTGTCGTACCTTGGGTCTTCTGCCTAGTCCTGTCCAAAATTTCCTCTCCCGGGGCTAATCTGCCCAAGATCTAGGGGGCCAGTCTCTGTTGCCTCTACTGGTTCAGAAGTGTTAGGGTGGGGGGATAGACTTGGGTGCTTCTCCCTCCTGGGTGGCCTCCTTTTCAGCTGCTCGGGTCCACCTACCTACGAGAGTGACTCTCTGGCTTTGGGTCAGTATTCGGGTTCCCAAAGCCTTAGCTGCCCTCCTTTCCCTTTTTGTCTTTCTACCCTGTCTGGGAGTAGAGAACAAATCTGGGGATATTTCAGAGAAGACTGGGGGTTGACAGTCTACTGTGGATGCCTCACTAACTTCAGTGTTTCCCCCTTTCTCCAATCCCCTTACCGGGAGTAAGTCTCCAAACCCTGGGAAGTCCCTCCCTACGAGCACCGGGTATGGGAGTTTAGGGACTACACCTGCTACTACCTCAGTAGTGTTCTCCTGAATCTCGATTTTTACTGGGATGGTAGGGTAATAACCAACTGTCCCATGGACACAGGTTATCCCTGTATGCTTAGCCCACAGCAGCTGACTATGCTTCACGAGCTTCCCCGAGATAAGCGTGATAGCACTCCCTGAACCAACCAGTGCTGTGGTCTCTACCCCATTTAGTTTCACTGGTCTGGTATACATATGTGGGGTTAGTGAGACCCCCACAAGGTGGATTAGGGAGCATGGGTCTGCCCAGTTCCCCAGGTTACTGTATAGGCTCCTCAGCATTGGGACACTGTGCAGCTATGTGTCCCCATTCCCTACAGGCATAACATCTGTATGGAGCCCTAGGCATTCCCAGATCTCTTGGTTTGGGCAGTCTAACATCCCGATCCTCTTCTCCCTCAGTGCTCTGACTCTTTGTGGCCTCTAGTGGGCCTTCAGCCACTCTCTTTTTCCACCTGGGGCCTCTTGGTGGCCCAGTCACCCGACCTTTGGGGCTTGGTGCTGCTAATTTAACCCGGGGTGCCTCTTCCTTAACTGGTCGGGTCAACTCCCTCACCGTCCTTCGCCTCTACCAATGCGACGACCTTGTCGTAGGTTCAGGGTTCATTCTGGCTTACCCAGGCACAAAGGTCTGGCGGTAGTCCCCTCATATATTGGTCAATGACCAGAACCGCTAGTATCTCTTCCAGATTCTGGGACTCAGTTCGCAACCACTTTCGTGCGAGATGGATGAGGTCCTACAATTTGGACCGCGGGGTTTTGTTTTCCTGGTACCTCCACTCATGATACCGCTGGGCCTGCACTGCAGTAGTTACCCCAGATCTGGCCAAGATCTCTGCTTTCAGCTGGGGGGATAGTCTGCTGCAGCCTCTTCAGGCAGATCATAGTAGGCCTTCTGGGCCTCCCCACACAGGAATGGGGCAAGGATGCCAGATCACTGATCTCAAGGCCAGGCCTCCTGTAGGGCTGTCCTCTCAAAGGCCAGAAGGTATGCCTCTACATCATCCTCCTGCCTCATATTCTGCAGCCAATGGCTGGCCTGTGTGAGCCGCATCCCATCATGACCACGGTTCAGCTCTGTCAGGGTCTTTACCTGGCTTACCAGTTCTCGCAACATAGCTCGGTCTTGAGCAGCTTGGTCCATCAGGAGGCGATTAGTCTCTTGCTGCAGCCGCACTGCCTTCTGTTGGGCGGCTGCCTGGACACGGGTAGCCTCCTTCTGGGCCGCCGTAGCTTGTATCAGTGCCCGCACTCAGTCATCCATTGTGGTGAAAAAAATAAATGAACCCTCTTTTTTTTTTAAATAAAGTCACACTCCTTCTGCTGCGCTGTGCACCCCAAATCCCATTCCTGACACCAGTTGTGACAAAGTTCCTCCTCTACCTTGGTGGGTCCTGTGCTTATTGGCAGATTTGCTTGCTTCACAGATTCACCCTGTGAGTCAGGAAACAGTCCAGAGACCTTCCCCTCTGGTAGAAGCTATAGTCCAGATCAATTCCTCCGGTGTTTGATCAGGAGTTGGGAGGTATGGGGGGAACCCGGGACCGCCCTCTACTCTGGGTTCCAGCCCAGGGCCCTGTGGACTGCAGCTGCTTAGAATGCCTCCTGGTACAGTTGCACGACACCTACAACTCCCTGGGCTACTTCCCCATGGCCTCCTCCCAACACCTTCTTTGTCCTCACCACCGGACCTTCCTCCTGATGTCTGATAATGCTTGTACTTCTCAGTCCTTCAGCAGTACGCCTACTCACTCTCTGTTTCTTGCACACCTCTTGCTCCCAGGTCCTCACACATACTTCCTCTCCTCTGGCTTCCCCGGCTTGTCTGCAGTGAGCCCTTTTATAGCATCAGAGGTGCCTTAGAGTCAGGTGCTTAACTGCCTCACCTGACTCTTAGCAGTCAAGTGGTCTATTAGCCTGGAGCAGCCCTTGCTCTGGTCACTCAGGGAACAGAAAAACTATTTATCCAGTGGCCAGTATATCTCCCTTCTGCTACTCTGCTGTTCCCAACTGGTCTGGGTCGATCACAATGCTAAAAATGAAAAAGTAAACAATTTTTCAGTAATAGTGTGCTGTGACACTTTTGTATTTTTATAAGCAAGTAGTGAGGTGAAACTTGGGGGTATGCAAGAAAAATTAGACTCCTAAAAGGGGTATGGTGGTCTGGAATGGTTGAGAGCCACTGTTTTACTCAGTAGAAGATCTGGTAAGAAAACTGAATACAATCTTCTTCCTTCTATCTGTGAAGAGAGCCTGACAGTTGCACATGCAGTCATGACCCCCTCTTCACACCATCACAAATCCAAGCCAACTTCCTTGCCCCAGGGCTCCAACTTGAGACAAAATGGTTGACATTCATTCTAACAGTCACAGTAGTTATGGAGACCAGAGAACGAGAAGCACAAGTCATGACTTGGACTAGCAACAACATCCACCACAAAAAAGCTGCCAACCACTTAAACATTGACAGACAGAGGAAATGAAAACAATTATCCCAGGAGGGCAGGGAAGTGTGGAATTTGTAGTGTGGGAGGCCAAGGGCCAATAAAAACAGTTTAGCTTTGTGAAGACAACTGAATGTATCATTCTACTTGGTTAAAACAGGCCACTCTGAAGGGTGAGTGGGGAAGTGCCCCAGCTTTTGTTGGTTTGTACAGAATGTTGTGCTAAAGTGTTACTAACTGGAATATTTGGGATATTAAATTTTTATAAGCAGGTTTCCTAGTAAGCAGCGTTCTTAACCTGATGGGAGTGACCCCTACATCCTTTAGCAGGTAGCCACTCACCTATTTGTCTAGAAGAAGTTGCAAGCTGATTCCCTCCTCTTCTATTCAAGAGAATTTCAGAGAAGTTACAGGTTGAAGTAACTTATCCAGTACTCCAGTTCAGTTACTGGGGGCCACCACAGGATTGTTCCCTACAAAACATTTTCTAGTGTTTTATCCATTTTTATAGCTTCCAAGTAGGTACCTTCTGCCACTTCTGTACATTTCACTGTTGGAAAGATTTTCCCTCTGCTGTTCAGAATAAGGTTTCCCTGTCTTAAACTCAACCCATTACTCCTACCTATGTAGTCCTTGTACCACATTAAATCAGGTTTCCTCAGACTGTAATAGAGCCTGCCTTAGCCCCGCTGCGCTACCGGACTTTTAGTGGACGGAGATTGACTGGTAGAAGCTCCGCGATCAACCAGTTAATTGCGATCTACCGGTTGGTGACCGCTGCTGTAGACAGTGGACCTCTGGAGGTCTGCAGATTATGTTGACAATTTGCAAAGGGGTCCACACCTCCCTTTGAAATTTTTTAGGATGGAAAAAAGGTTGACAACCACTGCACTAGCAGATCCTTCAACATGTTTTGCCTTCATAGCTTGTTCATTGTTTACTTTAAAGAGTATACTGACTCCACGGGCAGTCATACCCTTACACTAAGCGTTCACTCTGCTGCCTGAGTGGGGTACATATTTCATAGTGTTACCTGTCACCACTGAACTACAGCTACAAAGAGATGGATGATATCATATTAGAGTAAGAAGGAATAAACAAGAAAAGGGAGGAAAAAAATACGGAAACCCTATTAATTCCTGTCTCGCAGGTGATTGATGCATTTTAAAGTTCTGATCCTGCACAGAGCTACTCACATTTTTAGCTTTACACAGTTAGCCCCAGTTAGATCAATGGAATTTTTCTCCTGCATAAAATAAAGTACACACATACTTCTTTACAGGTAAAAGGCCTTGACTTCCTGTTAGCTTGCCCAAGTTTGGGAACATTTTATTAGATTTGGCTGCATACATGTAGTTGTGATAATATTTTAACTGTAATTGCACAGATATAGTGAAAATATGTTAGAGCAATTTAATTTTTAAAGCCTCTAAAAATCAAAGTAATTTGGAAGTCATGAGCACAGGAAATGTCCAGAGCTAATATATAGTTATACAATTCAGCATGTGTAAATGCAATTCCTCTGCAATTTTTTACATAGTAAGTTTCAGCCCAGAGTAAAGTTGGCAATTGAGTTTATAAATCCCAGAAAAACAGCATTTGAAAGAATAGTGAAGATAATAGAAGCTTATTTAAGCTCATGACAGACATTTAAACTAGCATGTGTGTATATAGTCAGCAGTAGCAGGTTCTTACCTTACCAACATCCAGACACAGCCATCACAGGTGACTCAGTTTCCCCTCACTCTTGGGTAGCTGGATGATTTGATATGGTCCAGTCCTCTAGCCAAACAATGAGATCTTCCCTTTTGGAAGGAACAGAAATCCAAACACCTGACATTCTTGGCCAACCCCAGGCAATAACCTTCACCTGTGTGGACATAGGGTTGATTAATACCAATAGGAACTGGCCTTCCATAGGCAAAACAATTGCCCCTGCAGTGATCTCAGTTGGTGATGAGTGAAGGGAGACTGAACATCTCAGTCATGTACCCAAAATGGGATTCTAGCTTTCAGTTTACATCTTAGCCCCTCTATATCCTTTTACCACCAGGTACTTACCTCATCCTTCCCTAGGGTCCTTCTATAGCTTGCCTGTGTTTAGACTGTCTCAGCTCTGGTAGGGAAGGAAGGAACCACCTCCTTCTTACCTAATCCCTAGCCTTCTGGTCTGCAGCAAGGCTGCTTCTTATATGCCCTGCCGTTCCTTCCCAGCATGCCTTGCTGTCCCACCCTACAGTCAGGTGGTCCCTGACTACATCTCCCATTAGTCCCTGCAAACTACTTTCCAGACTGCACTTGTTTGGGGCTGAACCAGGGCCGTAGTAGGTCAGCAGGTGTACTTAAAGAATCACTCCATGCTTTGTTACATAACTAGGGTTACCACCTGTCCAGATTTTGTCCCTTTTTAAGGTAGCTGACCTGGAAATCTGTAAGGGTGCTCAGCTGTCCAGTTTTATGGGCTAAGGATCATCCCAGATGTCCCTTTATTGTACCTCAAAAGTGGCACCCTATACAAAACCCATTTAGAATAATGCTGGTCTAGAAGATGTAAAAGATGAACTATTAACAATGTGACATCATACTGCCTCTCTATTGCCAGCAGGTTATCCTTATGTAGGGGGCGTTATGACTACAGATTCCAGGTATGGTATACACCAGAGTAACTGAGATCAGAATCTGGCCAAAAGTGTTTGAAAAATTCCAAAACTAGTATTAAGATGAAGTTTATATAACTATAAAACTTCATTAAATGAGTATTTAGGTTGCAAAATCAAGCACTCAAAAGTTAGGAAATAACAGTTTTATGGTTGCACTGCAAATTTAATTGTGCCCTTTTGTTCATCTATCCTGTGCACTGAAGGAGACGGGGCCCTGGGGAAAATAATGATTATGTAATTAAAGAGTATATGATAATGCATACACACAAGGGGGGCATATTAAGATTACACCGGTAACCTTAAATCTTGTAACCTAAGTAATGTTCAGTTAATGTAGGGGTTTTAAATGCAATTTGCTACATTTTTATAAAAGGTAAAAGTTAAAAACAAGTTTCCTTATGTGCATTTGTAACCACTTCTCCACCATGCATCACAAACAGGGCTGGGCTTGAACCCTGACTTTTCAGCACAGATGTCTACTACTTAATCTACAGGAAGACAAGGCTTTTATTCCAGAGGTGGAAAGGACTGCAGGGGCCCTGTCATAACTATAAAGGGAAGGGTAACAGCCCTCCTGTGTACAATACTATAAAATCCCTCCTGGCCAGAGACCCCAAAATCCTTTTACCTGTAAAGGGTTAAGAAGCTCAGGTAACCTGGCGGACACCTGACCCAAAGGACCAATAAGGGTCCAAGATACTTTCAAATCTTGGTGGGGGGAAGGCTTTTGTTTGTGCTCTTTGTTTTGGGAGAGTTCGCTCTTGGGACTAAGAGGGACCAGACATCAATCCATGCTCTCCAAATCTTTCTGAACAAGTCTCTCATATTTCAAACTTGTAAGTAAACAGCCAGGCAAGGCGTGTTAGTTTTATCTTTGTTTTCTCAACTTGTAAATGTACCTTTTACTAGGGTGTTTACCTCTGTTTGCTGTAACTTTGAACCTAAGGTTAGAGGGGGGTCCTCTGGACTCTTTAAGTGTGATTACCCTGTAAAGTTATTTTCCATCCTGATTTTACAGAGATGATTTTTACCTTTTTCTTTAATTAAAAGCCTTCTTTTTAAGAACCTGATTGATTTTTTCCTTGTTTTTAGATCCAAGGCGGTTGGATCTTGATCCACCAAGAGTTGGTGGGAGAAAGGACGGGGGAATGGTTAATTTCTCCTTGTTTTAAGATCCAAGGGGTTTGGATCTGTATTCACCAGGGAATTGGTGAAGAGTCTCTCAAGGCTACCCAGGGAAGGGAATTAGCACATTGGGAGTGGTGGCAGCGGACCAGATCTAAGCTGGTAGTTAAGCTTAGAAGTTTTCATGCAGGCCCCCACATCTGTACCCTAAAGTTCAGAGTGGGGAAGGAGCCTTGACAGGCCCGAAAAGCTGGGCCTGGAGGATGGTTGGGTACTCTGGCCTATATATGTGTGTGTGTGTGTGTGTGTGTGTGTGTCCTTCTCTCCCCACTTCGAACCAGGAGTTGAGGGAGCTTTTGCTCTGTATGGCATCCAGAGGAAGGAGGATGGGCTGCTTGGGCCATATGCTAGGTTTGAAGGGGTGGTTGGGGGGAGCCCATCTCTCCCTCTTCCTCCCATCCCTCCTGTTACAGATGTTTGGTAGCTACTAGGTGTTCCCAGTACAATGTCTTCTGTTTCGGTGACAGCATGTATCTGGCCTTAGAACATTCATGTCCTGTTAATATTTTGGTGCCAAAGTTTTCCTGAGAAACACAAGTGAGAGAAGGAAAATAATTTTCTACAGATCTTTAAATCTAAATAGAATTTCATGGAACAAAGAAAAGGCACTTCTCCATTCCCTATTTCAAAGGTTTGTGTCAAGCAACGGCGGAGTAAGAGCGTCTCTAAAACATTTCACAAGAATCTTTTATACGGGAAAGTGTTAGGCAACCCAAATATAGGAGTCACTACCAGCGTCTCCTTATAATGTAAGACGCTAATGTGCTGTGAGAGAATGAGTTATCTAGCCTGGTTGCTTATTAGAACATTTAAAATTTGTGTTGGCAATATAAATAATGTACTCAGAGGTGTTACAAAATCTCACTGCTAAGGAGCTGCTGCTATGTGGAGGAACTTTCCATTCAATGTGACAGCAGTTTTGAAAGCCTTATCTATTGTGACAAGCTCTAGTTTCCTAGGGTTGCTCATTTGCTGTGGTCCTATTGCTTCATCTTTTACCCATTACAGATTGACTTTTCACCTCAATATTCCAACTCTGCTCTACTCCACTGAACGTGTGGGGAGTTTGGGCTTCAGGGACTTGGCATTGCACTAGGAAGATGATGTAACCACACACCAGAAGAGCCTGTCTTCTAGGGTCCTGAACCAAAGCACACTGAATCAACGGAAGGACTGCCATTGACTTCAGTGGGTTTTGCCTCAGGCCTTACAATCCTCTTTCCAGCAACAGAGGGCCTAATGAGTGGCGAAGAGGCCAACTCTCTTTTCCATACTTCTGAAGCAGGGGGTCTGTAACTGGGTTTTCAGCACTATAGCACTGTGACCCATAGAACGTCACATTACAGAGCAGTTTTGGCTTTGCTAGACTTCACAGCTGGAAACAAACTGTTCCTCTCCCATATTCACCCCAACATTCTGTTCTGTTGCATCAGTGACAGTCCCTATTCTGACTGAACGAATGATCCCCAAACCATCAGTACTGGGAGCTACACCCACCTAGCAGCAGCCATGGGGACAGTAAATAGAAACACTTGATCTAGGGCCTCCAGAAAATTAGGAATATTGAGAGCTGTAAATCCCTCTGTGGTGGGCATGAAGGTCAGTGCCTTCTGAGACAATTAGGGTGCATGCTCACTGTGCTGAATACAGCCTCCTTATTAACACTGCTTGGAAACACACAATATAATCACCCCTGGCCACTTGAGAATACATGATATTTGTAAAAACAACATGGACTCCAGTGGCACCTTAAAGACTAACAGATTTATTTGGGCACAAGCTTTTGTGGGTAAAACCCCACTTCTTCAGATGCACGATGCATGATTTTGTGTTTCTCATTTGTGGGCCAGAATCTAGTCTCAGTGACATCCATGTAAAGCCAGAGTAACTCCATTAGAGGAGATGAAAGCAAACATAATTTGGGAGATTTTCCATGAGCCATCACATATCAGCTGATGGTTATCTGTCCACGGTGGGGTACTTTGTTTTAACTCCATCAATGGCCCCTTCAAAACCATCCACCAATGGCTCTGCTGCGGGAGCTGGCCCTCCCCCAAGACTCCAGCAGCTGTCAGACATGATTGCAGTAATAAGCTGACAGCTGTGCCAGGTAGCCTCCCTTTCCCCTGCCCAGCTGTGTACAGGATCTAAGATCCTTTTATCTCTTGGGTATAACATGGTTAGATGTGTTTTTCCCTATATGGCCTAAAGTGGAGAGAAACACTAGGCTATGGCAGCATAGCATAATGTTCCCATCATACCACCCCACTGTTTAGAGATGGGCCCAAACTGGATCACACACTCAGACTTGGGATAAGTTTGGATCTGGACTGAGAACTTTGCCCCTAGGGTCTCTCTTTATGGTGGGCAGAGCCTGGAACACCAACTCCAACTGCTTACAGACATTGGGATAGCTCAGATCTGGGCGCTGTGGCTCTATCCCGTATGCATTGTTTTTACCATGTATAGCTCACCTGCTGCACTTTGCATCTGGGGTTACATAATGGGACCCTGACCTAGTTGTGGGCCCTAGCTGCTATTGCAATGCTAATAACCATCATCAGCATCTGTTCAAAGAGAATTTGTGTTTATGAAGCTGTGTGGGGAGAGGGTGCGTCTGTTTCAGGGGTAGGCAACCTATGGCACAGGTGCCGAAGGCGGCACGTGAGCTGATTTTCAGTGGCACTCTCACTGCCTGGGTCCTGGCCACCGGTCCGGGGGGTTCTGCATTTTAATTTAATTTTAAATGAAGCTTCTTAAACATTTAAAAAACCTTATTTACTTTACATACAACAATAGTTTAGTTATATATTATAGACTTAGACCTTCTAAAACGTTAAAATGTATGACTGGCACGGGAAAACTTAAATTAGAGTGAATAAATGAAGACTCGGCCCACCACTTCTGAAAGGTTGCCGACCCCTGTACCAGGCTATAACTGATGCTGTCTCTCCCAGGCCACAAGATTGGGGGAAGGGATGCTAAAGAGAGTCTGATCCAAAGCCTATTTAAGTCACTGTAAATCTTTTCATTCACTTTAGCAAGCTTTGGCTCAGGCCCTCTTTCTCTCCCCCCACCCCCACCCCCAAAGGCAGTAGAGCATTTAACACTATCTTGCAATGAAGAAAAGAAACCTACTTCTTCCCCCACTTCCACTCAAAAGCAAACAAACCCTTATTTTTGGCACAGAGGTGCAGGGCAGCTCCTTGGCTGAACAGCTAATGGGAGTGAAGTGTGTTAAAGTGCAAGCAGCTTTTGTCTGATGGGTAAATACTGCCAGTCGCAGGGGCTCTCTGAACTAGAAAGGAAGCAGCCTTTCAAAACCAAGGGGTGCATTCTACAATGGGGTTTATTATACTGTAGCCTCTAATGATCCTATTGATTTTTTTTTAAATAACTTGTTTCTTTTAGGTGAAGAGTGAAGGCCCCAAGCTGGTGCCCTTTTTTAAAGCCACTTGTGTCTATTTCGTCCTCTGGCTGCCAACTTCCAGCCCTTCCTGGTTCAGTGCCCTCATCAAGTGTCTGCCCATCTTCTGCTTATGGGTTTTTCTGCTGGCACATGGAATCAATTTCTTAGTCGCACATCGAAGCGCCAGTAGGATCTTAGCAGGGTTAATATTCTCTGCCGTGGGGGATGCCTTCCTCATCTGGCAGGAGCAAGGCTACTTTGTTCATGGTAAGTGATGCACCAGTTCGGAAGGGATGTAATAGCAACCAGTTAGCATTTATTTAGTGCTGAATTTCTTATGCAGAGGGTTTAAATATTTTTCATTTAGTGTTTAACCCATTGTCATGGCAGTAGGAAGGACTCATCCCATGCATAAATCCCTTGCATTGAAATTAGAGGGGGTGCACCATGGCTGGATATGACCCCTGTCCTCCTCTGTACTCACATTCCAAGAGCCTGGGGTTGGCTGGTAGCCATGTCATGGGGCTGGCCCAGGATTGATTCTCAGCATCTGTCCTCATTCCCTGGACTGGCAGGACTTGTGAGGTCATTCTGCCTCTGCCATATTCCCATCACTCAGCATTTGGCTGGACTCTGTGCAATCATCTTATACACGGATAGCTGCTGTGATGTGCACTCCTGAAGCCCCAGTGTAAAGCAGAGAACAAGTGAAGAGGAAAGTGGATTCTCAGCGTTCTAACAGGGAAGCATGTGAGTAGGGAGCAGGCTGTGGGCAGTGGTTAGAGTAGGGTTACCATATTTCAGCAAGCAAAAAAGAGGACGGGAAGAGCCCCGCCCCAGTCCTGCTCTAGCCCCGCCCCTGCCCCTTCCACTCCCTCCCACTTCCTGCCCCCCTCAGGACCCCCAACCCTCCCCCTGCTCCTTGTCCCCTGACTGCCCCCTCCTGGGACCCCTGCCCCTAGCTGCCCTCCAGGACTCCACCCCCTACCTAAGCCTCCCTGCTCGTTGTTCCCTGACTGCCCCCTCCTGAGACCCCTGCCCCTAACTGCCCCCCAGGACTCCACCCCCTACCTAAGCCTCCCTGCTCGTTGTTCCCTGACTGCCCCCTCCTGAGACCCTCCCCCCATCCTAACTGGCCCCCTAGGACTCTACCCCCTACCTGCCCCCTGACTGCCCCAACCCTTATCCACACCCCCACCCCCAGACAGACCCCCGGGACTTCCACACCCCATCCAACCACTCCCCACCCCCTGACAGCCCCCCCCCAGAACTCCCGACCCATCTAAACCCCTCTGCTCCCTGTCCCCTGACAGCCCCGATCCCTCTCCCCACCCCTGCCCCCTGACAGCCCCCCCGCTCCTTGCCCCTGACTACCCCTCCTGGGACCACTGCTCCTAACTGCCCTCCAGAACCCCACCCCGTACCTAAGCCTCCCTGTTCCTTGTCCCCTAACTGCCCCCTCCTGAGACCCCCCCCACCCTAACTGCTCCCCCCAGGATCCTACCCCCTACCTGTACCCTGACTGCCCAAAACCTTATCCACACCCCCACCCCCAGAAAGCCCCCCTCGAACGCCCGACTCCCCCCTTCCCCCGTTTCTTGACTGCTCCCTCCAGAACCTCCCTGCCCCTTCTCCGACCCCCTGGCCCCCTTACTCTGCCGCTCAGACCAGCGTGCCGGGGAGAAGGAGCAGGGGGAGGAGCTCCAGACTGCCGGTGCGAACGGCCGGCTGGTGATCTGCGAATGCAGGGAGGGAGGGAGTGCTCTCAGCTGCAGGGGAGAGGAGGGGAAAATGGAGGAGGGGCTCTCTCTGGCTGTCGGAGCCCCATGTAAGTGGCACCATCCGTCCGGCTGCCCTGTCAGCAGCGCATGCTCTGCAGGGGGCGGGGGTGGGGGGGAGAAGGGGGGGAAGAGTCCGGACATTTACAAATTCCCCCCGGATGCTATTTTTAACTCTAAAAGCCGGACATGTCTGGGGGAATCCGGATGAATGGTAACCCTAGGTTACAGTCACAGACATGGAACCAGAGCTGGGGATAGTCAGGTGCTAAGGGAAAGGTCAGAGCCAGTAACCAAGTCAGGAGGAGAAACTGGAGTTAGAGTCTGGGATAGGAGCAAAGACCTTTAGCAATGCAGGAACAGATGGTGATCTGGGATAAGGAGACTAGAAACCAGAAACAGGCTGCAAGGCAGGAAACAGGAGTCAGGCACATAGGTAGGGTGTGTAGTAGCAGCCAGCCAAGGATTCCGCCAGTCACTCAGACAACTTCCTATGCCTCTTTCTGGCTTAAGTAGTGCATCTGGGCCAATTAGTGCGGCTGGATATCTCGACATCTCCCCCCAAATCAGGAGCTTTGTGGGCAGGGCTCCATGCAAACTAGAGCTTCACTAGCCTGCTTCTCCAATCAAATCATTCAGGTGAGCTGCTGTGTGGTGGCTGTGGTTGAGGCCTGTGATCCTTCAGTGCCCCTGGGGCTAGAGGTGGGCCATAGAAACCACTAGGCCTTCCCCTAATTGGAGATGTGCTGACTTGAGTCACAAGCTATCTTGAAAATGCAGGGCTTTCAGCAAGCTTTGATCAGGTCCCTCTCACCAAAGGCTCTTAAGCAAACTAAGCGTTCTTGACATAAAAGGAAGGTCATCTCATGGTTCAGTAACTAGTTAAACAGATAGGAAACAAAGGACAGGAGTGAATGATGAATTTTCACAGTGGAGAGAGGTAAATAGCAGGGTCCCCTAAGGGTCTATACTGGACCACTGTTCAACATATTTATAAATTATCTGTGTGTGTGGGGGGGAAGTAAATAGTGAGGTGAGGAAAAAGTTTGCAGAGGATACTAAATTATGTGACAGACCCAGACCAGTGGGGTACAGGAGTCTGGTAGAGGGCAAATATACTGGTCACTGGATGAGTAGTTTTCTGTTCCCTGAGTGACCAGAGAAGGGGCTGCCCTAGAGTAATCAGGAACCTGCTAGAACCAGTTAAGGCAGGCAGGCTAATTAGGACACCTGGAGCCAATTAAGAAGAAGCTGCTAGAATCAATTAAGGCAGGCTAATCAGGGCACCTGGGTTTTAAAAGGAGCTCACTTCAGTTTGTGGGAGTGTGAGGAGCTGGGAGCAAGAGGTGCAAGGAGCTGAGAGTGAGTACTGCTGGAGGACTGAGGAGCACAAGCGTTATCAGACACCAGGAGGAAGGTACTGTGGTGAGAATAAGGAAAGTATTTGGAGGAGGCCATGGGGAAGTAGCCCAGGGAGTTGCAGCTGTCGTGCAGCTGTTACAGGAGGCACTATAGACAACTGCAGTCCACAGGGCCCTGGGCTGGAACCCGGAGTAGAGGGCGGGCCCGGGTTCCCACCAAACCTCCCAATTGACCTCGACTGTGGGTTCTTCCAGAGGGGAAGGTCTCTGGGCTGTTCCCCAACCCACATGGTGAATCTCTGAGGCAAGAAAATCCGCCAATAAGTGCTGGACCCACCAAGATAGAGGAGGAACTTTGTCACAATTACTTAAGATAAGTCCAAAGCAGAAGTGTCAAAAGGATCTCACAAAACAGAGCGACTTCAATATAGCAGATGAATGTCAATGTTGATGAATGCAAAGTAATGCACATTGGAAATCATAATCCCAACTATACACACAAAATGAGTGTCTAAATTAGCAGTTACCCCTCAAGAAAGATCTTGGAGTCATGGTGGATAGTTCTCTGAAAACATACATTCAAGGTGCAGCAGCACTCAAAAAAGCGAGCAGAAGGTAGGAACCATTAGGAAAGGGAGAGATAAAACAGAAAATAAGATTGTTCATATAAAGTCATTATACACACACACCTTGAATACCATCTATAGAAGAATATTAGAATGGGGGAGAGTGGAAAGTAGAGAGAAGGGCTATGAAAATTATTAGGAATATGGAATAGCTTCCATATGAAGAGATTAATAAAAGACTGAGTATTTATCTTAGAAAAGAGACAACTAAGGGGGTGCGATATGATAGCGTCTATAAAATCATGAATGGTGTGGAGGAAGTAAATGTTATTTACCCCTTCACATAACATAAGAACCAGGGGTCACCCAATGAAATTGATAGGCAGCAGGTTTAAAACATAAGGAAGTAATTCTTCACACAATGCACAGTCAATCTGTGGAACTCATTGCTGGGAATGTTGTGAGTTAAAATAATTCTGCAGGATAGGTCTCTCAAAGACTATTAGCTAAGATGGTCCGGGACAGAACCCCATACACTGGATGCCCCTAAACCTCTGACTGCCAGAAGCTGGGAGTGGGGATGATGGGGTGGATCACTCGATAAATTGCCCTGTTCTTTTCACTCCCTCTGTAGCATCTGGTACTGGTCACTGCCAGAAGATAAGATACTGGGCTAGATGGACCATTGGTCTGATCCAGTGTGGCTGTTCTTATGAATACCCATCAGCCCATTTTCTTCAGGGGCTGCTGACAATTTTGTCTTGCCTCCTCAAATGTTTGAACTGAGGTTTTCAAAGCAGTCTGGGCTAGTGGTTGTCAACCTTTTCACAACCCTTTCCTATCAATGGCAAAAAACTACATTAACACAGAAGTAAGCTTGCCTGGCTGAGTTGAGCAAAGCTCATTCGGAAAACCAGGAAATGCAGAGTTAATGTTGCCCATGCAACCTTGACTCTACCCTCTTTTAGTAATGCCCTAATACGCCCTGTTAACACAGGTTTACTCTGCCAACCCCACAGTTGCTGAAATGTCAGAGCTCTTCACCACCTTTTACACCCATTCACTTTCACCACAGAGGATTTTAGAGTACTTCCAAGAGTTGAACTGTAGCACATATACAATGTTAGGAATGGAAACTTTTTAGCTGTATTTCTATATTAGCACATGCACCAAAAAAAAAAAGTACGTTTTCTTAAATATGGTTCTCAATTTGTCCCCCAAAGATTTAGTGGGTGCTGTGCACTACTTTGGGTGAAACTCAACAGCTTGAGACCATTTTTACTTGCATCACATTTATAGCTTGATCTCTAGCTCTGCGCAAAACCAAACCAAACAAAAACCCTACACACAATCCACACACCCTGGAAATTTTGAAAAATGGCTACTTTTTCCAGGACTTATCTTTGCAACCTGTCTCAAATGACTCCAAATTTGGGCCACTAGTCCTACCCCACCCGCTCCTGAGGCACACCAGTTTCAAAGGAATCCAACTAAACATGTAGATTTCAGAAGATTTAAAGTGTGACCTTTAAAGAGAAATTGCTTCCTTAACCATTATGGCACTGCTGCACCACTATAATAGTGGGATCGTCTTGAGACCAACTTCCCAAATATCTGGAATAGGTCAGTGATCCCCTCCCACGCATTTAGCAATATGGGAAGTGTGGTTGCAAGCCCTTGACGCCTGTTTTTTAAGTGCCCACATTGAGAACACATGGTCTAGGGGATTTGGACACACCTCTCATTAATTTCAATGGAATGGGTGTCTAACGCTCCTAGATGGCTTTGAAAATCTCTGCCTTCATATTGTCATCCCTCCTCCCCCCACCCCCCACCAAACAGGCTGATGTCAAACATTTGCCATTTTGAGCCACCTCAGGAGTCTTTAATACTCTTTCCAGTGGTGACAGACAGTAGAGGAAGATTTGAGCTTCAGCCATTTTCAGACAAAATGTCATGCACCACTACAGTTAATCTTTGATTGACGCTAGAAAAAGTAATTTCTCCTTGTTTAAAAGTTAGTAAGTTGGTGCTGGTTGAGGGGAAAAAAACCCTTTGAATTTAAAGTGTTGACAGCATTCTTTGTGGAAATATCCATAAAAGTACATTCAATCTTAGCAAACATTTCATTTCCATCTCTATAAATATGGCTGTCAGTCTGAAGACAGTTTTGGAGTTGGTCTCCTTTGAACTGCTGTTGGCAAGAGGAGTTTGGTAAAAGACATTTGTGACTTTATAGGATGAAAGTCCTGATGAGCTATTCTTGCTGTGCTGGTCTTGTTGCCTCATTTTTTACTATTACAGTCAACTAATAGGAAGCTGTTTTCTGACTAGCATCCTATTGTGTCTAGGAGATATTTTGTAATTGAAAATGCGTCTCACTTGATGACAGACATTTAAAACCAAAGTGAAGTTTCTGGTCTCTGCTTATGCTAGCCCTTTGCACTGGTGGCTAGAGACTCGCATTTCAGATGCGGGAATGGAAGGTGTAACAAAAGGGAATCTCATTCACTCAAGGTGGGGGTGGATGGATTGCAGCTGGCTAGCCCTCTCCATTGGGGAAGAGACAGAAAGGTAAGGGAAGTCAGCCGCTTCCATTGCAGTTGGCCCAGAATGAAAGGGAGAGTAAGAAAAGATGCAGAGGGAAAAGGCTGAATTAGCTGGAAATTTGGATTCCCAGATCACACTCTTGCACATCCAAGGACTTGGTCTGTGCACATCTTGTAATCCAAGCACCTTGTAATGGCAATACACATATACTGGAAGGCTGTTGAATGTTTGCTCTCCCCCCCCCCCCCCCATCCTTAGTTAGGTGGGGTGGGGCCTCCTGCCACTTCCAAATGCCTGAATGAGCTCTCTTGGGAGCAGCCCATCTTCTGTCTGTGACTAACCTCACAATTTATCACAAACCTCTTCCCCCTCTCTGCTTCTCCTCTCGACCACCATTTTCCTTAGCAATGCCAGGCCAGATTCAGTGGAGTTACACTAGGAATCCATGTGATCCACTGTCTGTCTTCCAGATGAGACGCGATAAATCGATCCCAGAAGATCGATCTCTACCTGCCAAATCGGGCGGGTAGTGTGGACCTACCCTTTTGTCAGACATGCACAGAATCCTGTGTCCATCTAGACCAGTGGTTCTCAACCAGGGGTCTGTGGGCAGGTTTCAGGGAGTCCACCTAGCATGGTGGTTGTTAGACTCGCTAGGGCCCAGGGCAGAAAGCCAAAGCCCAGCTGCGCAGGACTGCAGCCCGGGGCCCCAAGCCCCCCCCGCAACCCCAGACTGAAGCCAAAGCCTGAGCAACTTAGTTTTGCAGTGCCCCTGTGGCGTGGGACCCCGGGCAATTGCCCTGCTTGCTATCCTTTGAGGGCAATCCTGGCTTTTATATGCAGAAAAACAGTTGTAGCACAGGTGGGCCATGGAGTTTTTAATAGCATGTTGCGGTGGGCCTCAGAGACCCCTGAGAACCCCTTATCTAGACCTTAACAGCAGGCTTGTTTCCCGACTGTATGTATTATATTCTTTGATTCTCTATCCCTGGCTTTTCCACATAAAGCAATTGAGCCTCTTGGAGAAGAAACCTCTCCTGACACCTACTCTAAAGTAGCCTCACATCCCTTAACTTCCCCTTAAAACTGTGCATGAGATTGTTGTAGTATAAAAACCTCTTGTCCTAGATCTTTAGTAAATTTCCCTACTCCTCATGTTTAGCTATCTCATTAAGTCTTCCCTCCTGTTCCCTGAATTAGTCTTGAAGCCATCATTTGGTGTCTCTCCTCCCCCAACCCCATTTCATCCCTCTCCTTTAGTGCCCGATCTCATCTATCTAGCCTTGTGCCCTACATGTGGGCTCTGCCTCTCCTCTCTCTACCAGTTCCATTCTGTAGATGCACCAGCAATCTGAGTTGTAGATCAGCCGGACATAGCACAAGACGCTCCCCAGTGCAGAGGGGGCAGTGCCACCTGGTTGAGTTGTTTTAGCCCAGTGTGTTGGTTTGTGAGTATGACAGACATGCAGAACAAACTTCTCACTGGTGGATTTTAGTTGCTAAGGAGCTCCTGTTCCCCTTGTACCAGGGCATCACGACAATTTGCAGCCACTGGCCTGCTGGGGCACTCAGATTTCCAGATTCTTTTCAGTTTCATTTATGCATGAAAACATCTAGCCAAGTTAACAAATCTGTATGAACAGAATGGAACAGACTTTCAGTGTATGTAGGTCTGTGGGCTGAGGGTGGGAGAAGGGAGCTGAAATTATTTTGGAGTCCATCATATGAGACTGGCAAGACCAACTAGTAATCAGCACCTGCTGCAACACATGGTGACATTTCTTGTCAGATGGACAAGTGCAGAGGGATTAACATATGGGCAATTCCTTCCTACACCAACATCTGGGATTTCTCAGGGGTGTTTTTCTTCAAAGAGAAGCTTGTTTTGTTTTCTCTGATCAATTCCATTCTTGAATCATTTGGGTCCTGCAAGTAGCCATAAAAAAAAAGTTGGCAGGTTTAACTGGTGTAATCCCTGAAATATGCCTGCTGCTTCCTTCCAGTTTATGATTCTGCTAGCAGTGGGTGGAGGAGGTGATGTTTAGACTTGGGTCTAGCTTAGGCCCAGGTTGGAGTTTGGGTTTGTGGCTAAACAAGGCCAGAGTTTGGGTCTGAATTTGGAGGAATTTGAGGTGTTGAAATCTTTGCTAATTGCTCTCACAATATTTGGATTGCATCTGGTCTGGGGAAAGGTTCCTTCCAGTTTTGGCACCACCCAGAAATAAAAACAAAACAAAAAACTCTTCAGGTATGTACAGATCTGGGATCTCAGACCTGCCTTCCTCCACTCTGAAATTCAAAAAAGAGGTTCGGTCTGAAAGACTGGAGTTTTGTTTCTTCCTAATTGATCTGTAGAGTTAGCAGAGGTGGTTGGCAGAGCAGAATTATCCTCAGTGCGACTGTGTGTACTTCAGGACATATTCCTAGGGCAGGAACAATCTGACCAGGGTGGCCTCCTCTACAGATGTCACTAAATTATTATTATTATTATTTTTTTTAATAAATAAAGGGATGGGATTTTCAGAAGGGCTGAATGTTGGCCTACCTCTGCTTCCACTAAACTCACGTGGGAGTTTTACCACTGGGAGCAGAATTGTGTGACTGTTTAATCTGATGTATTCATAAGTCTCCACCCACAGGTCCCTGACTGTGGTGGGCTACTGTGTTAGTTATTCCCATTAAAGCTCACACTTGCTGTGTCAATGCCTCTTTCCAGGTCTGCTGATGTTTGCCATCACACACATCCTGTACTCCTCAGCATTCGGGATGAAGCCTTTGGACCTGAAAGCCGGCTTTGCGATGACCCTTGTTTCCAGCTTCTGCTACACCTTCCTGTACTCCTACCTCTCAGGCCCCTTCACCTACCTGGTAGCTGTCTATATTGCTTTGATCGGCTTCATGGGGTGGCGCGCCATTGCTGGCGTGCAGCTGTGCAATGACCTCTGGACTTGGACCAAGCTTTCGGCCTGTATTGGCGCAGTGCTTTTCATGGTGTCAGATCTGACCATTGCAGTTAACAAGTTCTGCTTCCCGGTGCCCTACTCACGTGCCATCATCATGGCCACTTACTATGCAGCCCAGATGCTCATTGCACTCTCAGCTGTGGAGAGCAGGGATGAAGAGGACTTCAAAAGCAGGAATTAGATGGAACGCCAGCAGGCTCATGAACTGCATGGATTATAACTGGGGTGCTGCAGCAGCATTAGTCGCTGAGGGAGATCTCCATCTCTCAAGGTGCATTGGTGATAAAGATTTTGCTTCTTTGAAGCATTATCTTTGTTTTTTTTTAAATCTGACTCTCCTTGAATGTAATTTACTTCAGTGTGGAGACCACATTGGAGAATTTAGACTGCTCCTACAGTAACTACTCATTGACCTTTTCCTCTTGGAAGCTTCAGGAGTCCTCTAATACCACATTGTATTTGTTAATCCTGAAGGTGGTTCTGAATGTTATAGAAGGAGAAGGCTAATTTAAAGAGACCATGAAAAGAGGCTAGGCAGGTTAAGAGGCTTGCCTTCGATGCTGGACACACATGTCCAAATCTCAGCTAAGGTGATAGGGAGGTGACAGTAGGGTGACCAGACAGCAAATGTGAAAGAAATCAGGACAGGCGGTGGGGGGGGTGGGGTGGTAATAGGATCCTATATAAGAAAAAGGCCCAAAAATCTGGACTGTCCCTATAAAACTGGGACATCTGGTCACCCTAGGTGACAGAGTTTAGGTGGTGACTAGACTAGATCCCACTTGTGGGCATTACAAAGCCACTACACAGGGTGCAGCAACTGACAGCCTCTGCTCAAAGAAAGCCCAGGAGTGGCATAGCAGGAGGATAGGTAGTGCAGGTCAGGTCTGAAGTACATTGGTAAGAATTGGGTGGTGGGAAACTTGCACTGTACCTGATTCTAACCAGGGCTCTTTTGTGAATTCCAAATTCATGCAACTTCCTACTTAAATGCCATTCAAAGTTTTTTCCGCCCAATGTGAAGGCTGCTGAGCATTTAGTATGTGATATTCTGAAGTTGCTGCTGGAAGTGTGTTATTGCATTCTGAACTTTGAAAGTGGGAAATTAAAGGCATTCTTTAAGCAGGCTGGGTTATGATGAAAGGATACATGCTTGTAAGTTAATGAGCAGTTTTAGCAGGCAACTTTCAGCATTTGCTATGTTGGCCTAGAGCAGTCCCTTGGCTGTGTGCGAAGATATGATGGAACAATGGGTCTGTCTTTCAACATCAGACCTCACCCCCTATTACCAGTAGCTTTGTTGACTGAATTAATAAGCCTGGCAAACCACCTGCACCTCCTCTGTAGGTGTTGAGAACTCTTCAATCCGTGACAATGCTTGTGCCAACTCCAAAACAAAGGCAAAGTATTAAAACACAATGGGATATGGCATACTTTGATCACTGTGAAGTTACTCCAGACCCAAGTTTATAGATGCATCATTAGTGTTAATAGGCAATTGTTTTAACTGTGAGCTTGGCAGCTTTTCAGGGAAAACTATTTATTCAATTAAGGCCAGTAGGCTTCTCTATTGGTATATGTCTACACACTTGACCCTATACATAGGTGCACAGTAGTATGGTATTAGCAGCCACCATACGCAACCTGAGCTGGAGTATTCTGTGCTTTGCACCACGCCTTTGGAGATGCATTCCACTAAGGAATAATTGATTTCTTCTGGGCTCACATTCTGTCCATAATGTGGGAATTGGGAGACTGGGAATTTGTCATTTAAGCATTTATCGCTCAGTATTTACAGCTGCTAAGTGAGAATACTCTGCATATTTGCACATAATATTTAATATGCCCCTTACTCAGGGTATTTGTTAGCATTTTCCCTTACCTGCAAAGCCAGCTATGTAGAACAAGTATCTGGTTTTTACCAGTCAATGGCAAAGAAGCAAGTTTGTACCACTTGACTTTGCAAAGCCCGCTTTGAGGCAAAGCTACCTGAAAAGAACAATTCTGTGCGTTAAAACCAGCTCACCCCATTTCTCCTAACGTCCTGGAGCCTATAATAAAATCAGAACCACTAGAGACGGGAAAACCAATTTCCTACCAACCCAAACTGTTTAGCCATCTTATCCTCCCCTCTGCCATTAGACTCTGTTAAAGGATTCTGGTGAGTTTTTTAATTTCACAGTTATAATTTTACTTTCCAATAGTTCCTTCCCTCCTGCATGCTGGTTTTAATTTATTGTGGGTTGCTCACAGGTGCTGAAATGTTGCTGCCCTGGATTTTTCTTTGACGCATGACAAATGGACGGAGAGACATTTCCTATGGATATACATTGATATTACATCGAGAGGGCTTCCTTCCCCCTTTCCCAAATCTGATGGGGTCCCTTTAATGTTTATTTTGTGGCCCTTCCTCCTATTGCTCAGACAGGTACTCACATGAGTAGTCCCACTGATTCTAATGAGACTACACAGGTGAATAACTGTTCCTAAATGTGAGCGAGTTCACAAGTGAGCCCTGTCACAGAGTGCTCTACTCACCACAGGATGGCACCTCCTCCTGGTGGTTCTGAGGATTAGCTCTGCCAGACCAAACACCTCTTCCCGTGGTTTCAATCCACCTCTCTGTCTGCAGCCCCTCTTTCACTCCAGGGAGCTGCTGCTTCCTCTTTGCGATTCAGCTGTCCAACCAAGTCATTAAGTGGCTTCCCTTTCACCATAGTCTTTCAACATCTCCTTCCACAGGCAGTCCTCACACCCACTGCCCTGTCAACATCACTCCACCAGTCTTCATGTTCGCTACCCTTAGCGCTACCACTCTGCAGTGGTTGGTAGGGGAACCGAGGCCCACCCTCTATTCGGGGCTCCAGACCAGGGCCCTACAGTGAACAGTTAAGGCCTAACTCTGTACTAACCTTACTGCTCTCTCCCCTGGACTCCTTCCTACTGTAAGTCTTCTCCCCTACCTCAAGAAGTAGGACAACAGACTTCCTCCCTGCTACCTTCTTATACTAGCTCCAGTCTCCTGGCTTTGTAGAAGTCCTGCCTGTCGTCTCACAGGTGATCTTCCTTCTAATTAGCTTCCTCCAGTCTAAATCTCCCCTGTTTGCAGCCTAATTGGTTGATTAGGCTTGACTAGGCCTAATTCAGCCCTTGCAGGGTTAGTATGGGGAGTACATCTCATCATAGGCCCTATGCGGTGAGAGCTTTGTTTTTGCACCTGGCGTTTCTGAGATTGATCCTGCAGGATCATTGTAGGCCAGTTGCAATGCCCTGACTGAGGACTTGTCCACAGGGCTGCAGCTGCACTGATGCAGTGCACAGTTGTAGCACTTAGTGAAGACACTACCTATGCTGACAGGAGAGCTTCTCCCATCAGTGTAGGTACTCCACCTCCCCAAGACGCAGGCTTCTCTCATCAATGTAGTGCTGTCTATACCAGCAGTTCACCTGGTTTAACTGCGTTGCTCAAGGGTATGGATTTTCCACACCACCGCATGACGTAGTTATGCTGACATAAGTTTGTAGTTTAGACCAAGCCTCAGTTTCTGCTGCAGCCCTGCTCACTACACCCCCTGGAATCCACTAATAGTCACTTTAGTTCACATGCTCCTATAGCCTTTGTTCTTTGGGGGTTCTCCCAGCACTGTTCAAAGACAGCTCCTGTCTTCCCTGTTATTAAGATATTGAAAGTAAATGGCAGGTTTTTCAGGACCATATATGACACAAAGAGACGCTGTCAGATCCAAATTCGTCCCTGATGTAGAGTTAATAATGGAATCCACAACTGGTGTAAATGGGCCATTGTTTTCTGTGGAGCTTTGCCAATTTACACCAGCTGTCGATTTGGCCCACAGTTAGCAGGTCTTAGCCCAAAGGGCTTTGCAATCTAAGAAGCAAGACAATATTAGTAACTGAATGATCTGTGCATTAAGTCCATGAATTGAAGGAAAATGGTCTTTATCAGTGACTGGTTGTAAGGGTGAACACACCACCTGTGCCAGGGAAAGACTAGATGGGTGAGCATCTCCTAAGTGCAGCATCTCCACCTGACACCCTCTTCTCTTGTGTGTCTGTCTCAAAGGGAGATGCTGGGAGAGAGACGGGCACTGGTAGAACAAACCAGGCGGCAGTGTTAGTGTTTAGTTAGAGAGCTACATAGGTGAGCACCCCAGTCTCTCAACCAGCCCCCTGATTTTATATGACATACAAACTCTTCTGAGCCAATCACACTGAGGGGGGTGGCGTTGTTTTGGACTCTTACCTGAGAATGCTGCAGTTTAGGAAAATATAATTCCACTTTGATTTAACCTCCTATAAAACATGTGGGCCTCCATTCTCTGGTGCACCCAAGGAGTGCTTGGCACAGGCTGGAGAGGGGGCAAAGATCTCTTGAAGAGACTTTTGCACCTTGCCAAATCTGTAACCCTCTGGCCACATGGTCAGGCTCTAGTCTAAGTTGAAGTGGCCTGAAAGCTATTCTAATCTATGCTAGTTGCCAGTGGTCCTGGGCAGTAGTTCTGGCAGCTGAGGGCTGCCATGATATAAGGGAGCCCTGATCATGCCCCCTGTGTGAGTGTTAGCAACAGAGGACAGCTTCTGCTTCTCTCCTTGGCTTGGTGATGCTCCCGCAAACCTTCCTTTGCCTTGGTTGGTGCTAAGAGCGCCCCTTCCTGTGTTACAGTTTAGCTCACAGGGTAGCACTGAATCCATGGGACGACTGGCAGAGTAATGCACTATTCTACCTGAGCATGGCTGGCAGGACCAGTGGGCAGTATTAGCAGCAGTGCACGATAGGCTGCTGGCACGGAGGACACCCCACACTTTCTTTACTGAGTAGTTTTCACACCCATCAGTAGCACAATAGTACTATTTAGGCTCTTGACTTCCATTGAGTTCAATGAGGATCTGGACTTCCTTCCAAAGACTCTTCATATTTTAGAAAATGTAAGTACCATTGCAAAAGGCTGGGTTAACAATAGTGCCCCTCCAGAAGTGTCCGCTGCTTTGTAAACATACACCAGAAAGGTTAGCTGCATTATTGAGGGGGACAGCATTGTAAATAGCACAAGCTCCTGTAATCTCCTCCCTCTAATGCTGCTGCATAATATTGCCAGTATTCATTCACTCGAGGGATTGCTTCTGCTAGAGTCACCAGCTATAGGAGGTGTGCAGCATCTCCATTCATCAGTTTTGCTTATCTCGTAATCCCCAGCTTGGCCTCTGCGTTGCTGCTCTTTGCGGATGTCACCTGCTGTTACACAGGCCATTTGTTGAAGCCCTCTTCCTGCCATAGAGCCAGCTAGAGAAAATATGCATGTTCATGCTATAACCGTCAGCTGGGGCCAGTGCGAGCAGGATTTGAGTGAATGGCTAATTTAAGATTTATTTAATTCTCTCTTGGACTATGTAACTTGGCATATCTCTTCTTATCTTCTCCAAGGATTTTTTCCCCCCTCTTGTAAGAGAGACTGACATGCTAAGTAAAGAGGCTAATGGATACCTTCATTTAATGTTATAACCTCCCCCTCTCTGAGTTAGTAGGGTATCACTTTCTTTACCTCCAGAGAGTATTATTATTCAGTTTCCTGAAGCAGTTTTAATGATTTTTCTGTAATTTTTTTCATTTCAGTTTATTTTACTATCTGCCAATCTCAGGCCTTGATCCTGATGATGATTGCAGGGGGTGCAGTAGGTGTTAATAGGTGATCTGTCATTTTGATATGAGTGTAATCTGAGCATGGGCACTGTAAAATGCACTGCTTCTGTTGTGGGCCTGCGCTGGAGAACTCAGAGTCAGTCGAGGGTTGCCCGGGGTGTCACAGGCTCAGGCTGTTAGTCACCCTGGTCTCTCACCTGTCTCCCTCTCCACACCCCTTTAATCCACATTACTTGAACAAACCCCTTTTTCCTGAGAAAGCCTTTCTTGCTGGGAAGAGGCCAGCTGCTATGAGCACAGATTTGACACAGCCAGCTCTAATTCTTCTGATTAAGCCTGGGAAACATTGACCAGTTGCTGGTGGAGGTGGGCGTCTGTGTTAGATACGGTTTCCTGGGACAAAAAACTGTTCAACACTGGTGAAAGCAATCTGGAATTTGAAAGGTGGTGGCAAAGTAGGAATGGAGAGCACATAAATGTCCATCTGAGTCTTTTTCACTTCCTTCCTTACTCTCCTATTGTCTTTCTTTGCCTTTTACATTTGACGGTATTGTTCTACTTCCCTTCCCCCCCACTCCAAACACATACACAGACTTTCCCTTTGGAAGCAAAATCTTTAAGGATTTTGTACTCAAAATCCCCTTTGAAATTCTTGTGTGTGGTTAATTGAGGTTTTATATACAATACAAACCACATCTTCCACTACTGAACTAACCATTAAGTGCCAGTAGATCCACTAACTCCTTATTCAGGGAGACTAAGAATGTGTTGAGTCTACTTGATCTCCCTAGCCATTACCTTATATGGGACCCAACTCTGAACTCCTTTGCTCACAAATGCTCCTTTTGAAGACAAGTGGCCTGATTTTCACCTCACACCATTTTTACACTCCTGTAACTCCATTGGGCTGGGCTGGACCATACCAATACCACTGAAGTCAGTGGAGCTACACTGGTGTAAAACTGGAGTGTAGAGGAGAGTTCAGCAGAGCCAGTCTTGATTTACACCAGCGTGAGATCAGAATTCGGTCAAATGGGCCCTTAGTATTTAATACACAGTTTAGAAGAAGGACTTGAAGGCTTTCACTACCCGCCCCTTCTTTCTAACGTAGCTATTGGCCTTGGAGGGGAAAGTGGCCAAAACAGAGGCGATATAAAGCTCAGTGGCAGATGTCTCTTTCTCTAGTTTGGGTGCATGGGAGTGCTGAATTGCCTAGTTTTGGCAGAGAGAGATGCTCTTTTATCTGGAGATGCAGCAGAGTTGAGTGGTCTGAGCCCAGGACAGGATGTCTACAACTCTTAAGTTCTGAGCCTGGCTTTGACACCGATTCCTTTTGTGGCCTTGGTTAAATCAGTTGGTCTGAAAGGATATAATTCTGATTAAAATCAATATAGGTATGCCAGTTTACAGCAGTTGAGAACCTAACTCTCTGTGTCTGTTTCTCCTCCCCTTCCCCCCCATCTGTAAAATGCTTACCTACCTCACAGGGGTGGTGTGAGGATTAGTGCATGTTCGTAAAGTGCTTTGAAAGGTGTAAAGCGCTAGATAAGTGCTAAGTATTATTATTATACTATAGTATTCAAAATAAAAATGCTTCTAGGAACCTGCAGAAATTCACTTGAAAAAAGGTGACACGAATAAATGCCTTTTCGTGTTTCAGTTAGATTTCTGCATCAGATGGAAAGCAAATGCAAAATAGTTATTTGCATTATCTATTAGGGATGAGCCCAAGCCAAAATTCTGGGACCCAGACACACCCAAACTTTAAGGAAAGTGTTTTTTTTTTTAACAAGTCTGAACTCAGATCCCAAGGTTGCAAGTGGTCCTTGGTCTTTCCAAAAGTCAGGCGCAAAACCCCAAGATGTGAGCACCACATCCCAATTTTGCAACTCAGGCTCATCTCTGAATGAGCAAGAATAAGCCTTGACACAGCCAAAACAAAATATCCTAATTCTAGCTTGATTATTGCTGAAAATGTTGAAGTTGAAAAGGCTGCGGTTCTGTTCACCTTTTATGATGCAGAAAGTCAACTAGATTTTAAGGAACGAGTTACAAAAGAGATTTAATTTTCTTTGATCATAAAC
Organism: Malaclemys terrapin pileata; assembly: GCF_027887155.1. Lineage (NCBI taxonomy): Eukaryota > Metazoa > Chordata > Testudines > Emydidae > Malaclemys > Malaclemys terrapin. The sequence goes on along the minus strand of NC_071508.1, from coordinate 48,388,397 downwards.
TTTATGGACTTTAAAGCCAGTGGAGAGCGAATGCCCATTTTGGAATGAATTCCTGTCCCACTGTATGTAGGATGTATAAAATTTTCCAGATGAGAATGTGTTTGTATAAACAGCCACTGGACTCAGAACAAACTTATGAACAGAATTATGGCTCCAAAATATGATTGGATCTCTCAAATGGTATAAATTGGCATAACTCTCTTGATTTCAAATCAGGCTCCCAATTGTAAATTATTTTTTCCAGTAGCACCCACAATGTGCTAGGTACTGTACAAACACAAATGAAGAATGAAGCGCTTACATTCTAAAAATGTGTGTATACCTGTGAAATGGACCATAATTCTCAAGCAGTAAAACTTACATTATTATGAACTCAAAGGCAATTACAATGCAAATTTTTATTGTTTCTTTAAATGTTTGATAGATATTCATTTTCTTAGTTTGGAGGAAGTTCCGTTGATGTATTTTTTTTCCTTTTAATGTAAAAATATAAAAATTATGTCTATATACCTATAGATTAAAAAAATTCAAAAAATGGCCAGTTGGCTGAAATGCCAAAATTTTTAGTGGCTTGTATTGTGTCGTGGTGACACCAAATTGCTGTAGAAATAAATTCATTAAAAGAAAAGATGGATGAAGTACAGGCTTGATGTACTGTGGCTAGAGATAATTTGCTACTTCAGAACCCTTGCAACTAACTCTGTGAAAGAGGGGGTTTAGGGCCTGCTTCTGCTCCAATGATACATCATTGGGAGTATGATCAGGGCCTAGGTTATATTCCTACTGGCAGTAAAATAGAACATCAGGAAATTTAGCACCAATAAGGAAACTATTATCTTGGCAACCTAATTAAAAAACAATAACTGTCCCACACTGTTACTTTGTTAAATCAGGACAATTTAGAAATCCAGGGCCCAAACCTGCAGTCCTTACTCAGGGCCTACGCAAAAATAGGCCTATTTTGTTTCCCAGATAAGACTGTTCATGGAGTACGGTGCTATTTGCTGTTGGGAAGGTTGGCAGAATCTTTCCCTCTGTGAAAATATCCCACTGGGATAAGTGGTAGTTTTGTCGGGTAAGGACTTCAGGATCAGGCTACAAGTCCTGACCTGTTAATCTCAATGACTCCTATATGAACTGAACCTCCTGTGTTCTGGTGAATTAAAGGCAAAGCATATTTAAAGATTTAATATACAAATCAAGCAGCTCCCCTCCTCCATTCACAGTCTAAGCACTTAGCCATGTTTTAAAGTTACTAGCACTTAGCTAATCTATTTTGCCATCAATTTAAAGGTCACCACATGCAGTATGGTCACTTGATACTATCTTTGATGCATTTTTATGTTAATTTTACTATTATTCTGTATTTGGAATGTATTTTTTCCTCTAATTTCTTGTATGTGTACCAATAATTAAAATATTAATTTACTTGATATTTTTACTGCCTAGCTGAAACTACTTTTTGCTTGTTTTCCTCTTTCCATGACAGTTTCATCTTGAAATACAGGTCCCGAGTCAACACTGTGCTACTTCAATTGAACCCAAGTAGAACTCCAGTCGATGGTCCAGATCTTCAGCTAATGTACAGGGTGTAGTTCTATCCAATGGAGCTATGCCAGTCTACTCCAGCTGAGGATTTGGCCCAGTATTTTTTAGCCATATTTGATGCAGTAAAATAGCTAGTTTGGCCTCATTAACCATCCTTTCTATCACCTATGAAAATGCCACATTTGGGGGACCCATTTTTTTTGTACAATACAGCCCCACTATTGCAATGACTTATGTTTGTAAACTTAAAGGGTGCAAGCCCCATTTGATTCCAGGGGACTACTCAGATGCTTAAAAAGTTAAGCACGTACATAACTCTTTGCAGGATCAAGGCCTAAAGACTTCCACATTAACCCAAGTGAAAATTCCATGTCAATTTGGGAAAAAGCAGAAAAAAATTAACAGATTTCTTTTCTTCTTCAAATCTCTTTTAAGCAAAAGAAATCCTGTGAGCACCCTTCCAACGTCCTCCCTCCCTCAAATAAAGTGACCCATCATTTGGGAATGAACCACTGTCACATTGGAACTTTGCTGCATTGTTTCCAAAGTAGCTGTCACATCATTTTAGCATCATCAGAAGGTGCCATGCCTTTTCATTTGCAAACTGTTTTAAATATTTCCAGCCCCACTGGGATGGTATGTCCCCTTTCAGCTGGGCTCCCTTCCCACTCACCAGCACACTCCAGGTGGCTCATGGAATGTAAAATACTCTAAACCTGCAAAGAAAGTTGGAGCACATGGCTGGTCAGCATCTTGTTTATCTCGCAACAATTTCCTGGAAAGATTAATGCTAAACTGGAAGAATAGGCACAAAATCAATTCAAGCAGTTCATAGGTATTATAATTCTTAATCTGGCTTTAGCCATACCAGCAGCAGCAGCAACGGCAGGTAGCTGCATATAATGAGATTAAAATGCCAGTGAGTGAAGCCATCATGTTTTTTTATTAGTTCTTAGGGCTTGATCACACAAACACTGAAGCCAACCCAGGAGTAGTTTCATTGAAATCTGTGGGACTCTTCCCCTGAATAGAGTTATACATGGGTTATACTATTTGCAGGAGCAGGCCTTTAGATAATAATCTTTCTTTGATTCCCATTTGTCAGCTCAACAGTGATGATGGGGCCAAATGAAGCCTTTCCACCACTTTCTATCTTGTATCAGTTTCACGGCTGTGTTCATCTTTAAACCTTTGCTGTGTCTCAATAAATATTGTATATTACTATCTGGCCTTTTTGTTAGGTAATAATAAACAACATTATAATATATTACAGAGAGGAAGGACGGGTCTTCTCTGAGTTGTTGTCCCTATGGGCGCCCGTGCACTCTGGATTGGAGATATTTTGTTGCTGTTAGCAGCATCCATGGGTCCACGCTTGCACCACGCCTCCTTGTATGGCGGTCTGAGGGCATTTAGGAAGAAGAGGACCTGCACCACGCCAGTTCCTTCTCAACTGCCTGCAGCTCGAGACAGAAGTCTCTACGGTCTGCTACCTTGCTGACACAGCTCCTTCTTTTATACTCTTCTTGTTTTCCTATTAGTTTATTTAGGGTTACCATATTTCCACAAACAAAAAAGAGGACACTGGCGGGGGGGGGGGGGGGGGGGGAAGCCCCGCCTCGCCCCATCCACTCCCTCCCACTTCCCACCCCCTGACTGCTCCCCTCAGAACCCCAACCCCCCTGCTTCTTGTCCCCTGACTGCCCCCTGCTGAGAACCCCCTACCCTAACTGCCCCCCACCAGGACCCTACCTGTCCCCTGACTGCCCTGACCCTTATCCACTCACATGGGTGGCAGGGTTGTAGAAATTTTGGTGGTGCCCAGAACCCCCCACCCCACCTGCCTAAGGCTCTGGGAGGGGGGTTGGGTGGGGGAGGAGGTCTGAGGTGCAAGTCCTGGGCTGGGGATTAGGGTGCAGGAGGGGTGCAGGTTCTGGGATAGAGTTTGGGTGCTGGGTGCAGGCTCTGGGCTGGGGCAGGGGGTGGGTGTGCAGGAGGGGGTGAGGGTGCAGGCTCTGGGATGGAGTTTGGGGGTGAGAGGCGGTGCAAAGGGAGGGGGTGCAGGCTTTGGGAGGAAGTTTGAGGGCAGGAGGGGGTGTGTGGGAAGGGGGAGGGGGATTGGGAGGGAGTTTGGGGATAGGAGGGGATGCAGGGGTGAGGGCTGTGGGTCTGGGGATGAGGGGTTCATGATGCAGGAGAGGGCTCAGGGATGGAGCAGAGGATTATGGTGTGTGGGGATGAGGGCTGGGGCTGGGGGGTTTGGGGTGTTGGAGAGGCTCAGGGCTAGGGTGGAAGGGCAGGGTAAGGGCAGCCTGTCTTCCCATTAGTGGATGGGGACACTAGGACCCGGGGTCAGCAGACAGCAGTTGCTGCTGGCTCTGGCAGTACATGCAGACAAGGGAGAGGCAGACAGGGAGGGGGGACCCATGGAGGGGGGGATGCGCAGAGAGGGGATGGCAGGTGGAAGCTGGGGACCCATCCAACACTCCCCCGCTCCCTGACTGCCCCCCCCGACTCCTCTTACCATTCTGGCTCCACGTGGGTCGGTTTGTGTGTTACACAGGACTACAGAGAGAGGGAGGGGGGAGCAGGGGAGGGCTCTGGCTGCTGGAGGCCAATGGGAGTGGGTCAATCGGCCTAGCCGCCCAATCAGCAGCCACACTCTGCATGGAAGGGAGGGAGGCGAGGGAGAAAACCTCCCTGGACATTTTAACCTTGTTACCAATTCCTCCCGGACGGCTATTTAGAGACGCAAAAGCCGGACATGTCCGGGGAAATACGGACGGATGGTAACCCTAAGATAGCCTCTGCCCCCAAGTGGGGTGTGTGCAGGGGGTCAAGCTGGTGTAATTCATTGGTGCCAGGTGAAATTGGCCCACCCAGTGCAGTAAGCATGCCTATGCTGAGAGATCATGGGAGTATATTATGTAGGGTTACCATATTTCAGCAAGCAAAAAAGAGGACGGGAGGAGCCCCGCCCTAGCCCCGCCCACTTCCCGCCCCCCCAGAACCCCCAACCCTCCCCCCGTTCCTTGTCCCCTGACTGCCCCCTCCTGGGACCCCTGCCCCTAACTGCCCCCCAGGACTCCGCTCCCTATCTAAGCCTCCCTGCCTCTTGTCCCCTGACTGCCCCAACCCTTATCCACACCCCCACCCCCAGACAGACCCCTGGGACTCCCACGCCCCATCCAACCACTCCCCACCCCCTGACAGCCCCCCCCCAGAACTCCCAGCTCCCCACCCCCCTGCTCCTTGTCCCCTGACTGCCCCTTCCTGGGACCCCTGCTCCTAACTGCCCTCCAGAACCCCACCCCTAAGCCTCCCTGTTCCTTGTCCCCTAACTGCCCCCTCCTAAGACCCCCCCCAACTGCCCCCCAGGACCCTACCCCCTACCTGTACCCTGACTGCCCAAAACTTTCTCCACCCCCCCCAAAAGCCCCCCCCGTTTCTTGACTGCCCCCTCCAGAACCTTCCTGCCCCCGGTCCCCCTTACCCTGCTGCTCAGAACAGGGTGTTGGGCTCTGTGCGAGCCGAGCCGGACACATGGCTGCGCTCCCCAGAACAACAAAACCCGGTCCCTGGCCCTGCACAACAAAACCCGGTCCCTGGCCCTGCACAGTGCTGCCGGACCGGGTTGCAGGAGAGGCCAACTCAGAATGCAGGGCGGCTCCGGCTCCTCTACAGCTGCTCAGGAGTCCAGCCCGGGATTTTTCTGCAGCCCTCCCAGCCGCTCGCTCTGCCGGGGGAGGGGGAAATCCCGGACATTGTGAGTGCTTTACAAATTCCCCCCGGACGCTATTTTTAGCGCGAAAAGGAGGACATGTCCGGGTAAATCCGGACGAATGGTAACCCTAGTTTATTTTATTAGCACAGTTTATGCTTTGGGGATTTCCCCGGCCTTTTTGTTTTGAGGTCAGAGCCCCCTTTTTTCCTTGGGACCTCTTGAGCAGCAGCTTTCCTGGTGGGTTATACCCAAGACCCAGGATTCAAGCCTTGCCAGACCTGTCACAGGTCTTTTCCCCTCAGCAATGGGCACTGTGTCTCTGATGCCCTGGAGAGGTTCACATCCTGTCCAAGTGTAAGATTTGCTCTGGCTTCAAAAGCAGAGCTTAAAAACTAAGGAAAGACCATTTAAAACTGCTCCTTATGGAGTACTTCCCTAGACATGGAGGGTCCCTTTCTCCCCCCAGTACACTGGTCTCAGCCATGGAGAGTGCTCCAGAGATTTCATTAGCTCTGGCTCCATCTACCAGAAATCAGGGCACAGCTTTGATCTCTCAAAAGACTGTCAAACGTAGGGGATCCCACTTCCCTGATAGACAGGCTAAGTCTCTACTTAGATGTGGGAGCAACAAGGAGACCTCATATCCCAAAGCAGGTACTGCTGAGACTCCTATCAGTCACAGTAGCAAGGCATCGGCACCACCAAGGAAGACTTTCGTGAAGCCATGGACCAAGAAACCCACTGCCAAACAGCAAACAGTGGTCTCGTCAGTACCAGAACTGGACACTTCCACATGGAAGGACTCCTCAAAGAGCATGGACTCTTTGAAGAAATCATCTCACCTGATACCATCTACGTCACCCAGATTTCTCCAGAGTGAGTTTATCATCAGTACCATCTCCAGTACCACTGGAGGTCTTTCACCCCTAGATGCAATCCTCGGTCTCATAGTGACTTCCAGCTTCCTCCTTCATGAGGACCATCATGTCCTGGAGGAACCCGAGTGCCCCCTGCTGAGGGGTACTGGGAGGACTTTCCCACTGGCACCTGTGTACCAACTGGAACCAACATCCACTGGTACTGCTGCAGCCTCAAATAAAGACTCCACCAGTACCATCATGATTGCTGGATTGGCCCCAGATATCAATCCGAGCCCCTGGTACTGACTCCTTTAGCTTCACCACTGAACATGGAAGAGGATACTTCTTATTCAGATGTATCCATTCAAGGCTCCATCACCTACCCATTCCACCCTATATACCTCAAAGTGTTCCCTAAGGACAAGACCCCAGGAACCAGCCAATGGGTGGCCCATCAGCCACGGCAAGAACACCCTGGAGGCCCTACTCCTTTTCCTTACGCCCTTCCCCTATGGGCTTTTTTGGGACCAAGTCTACAGATTACCCTCACACAAAAGCACCCACTAAGATTCTCGGCCACCCACACTTCAGGGCCCTCCTCATCCTCCCACCAGAAGAACAGCAGCTGAGAATAGAGGAGGCGACATTACAACTCTCTTCATCCCCACATGAGGCAACCATTCTCTGCCATTCTACGCAGATGATTTCAAAGCCTTATCCTGCAGACCCACTTTCACTTCCTCGCTAAAGTTTCATCAGCGTTCCATATCAAGCAGGACATTCAACTAGTGGTCTTTTACTCCAAACCTCACTCTTTGAGGGAGGAGACCAGCCTCCATACTCTGCTTATAAGAAGAGCTCTGACTTTCTACCTACACAGGACTAAATCCTTCAGGAATTCCACCAGGCTCTTCAATTTATCCACCAAGAGAATGAGGGGGTCACTTTCTTTCCACCTAGGTGCTATCTAAATGGGTTTCAGGTATATTCTTGCATGCTATGAGTCCTTAGGAATGCACCCCCCTTCTAAAGTCACTGCTCATTCAACTAGGGTTCAATCCCACTTCCATAGCCCTACTTAGAAAGGTACCCATCAAGGTCATTTGTAAGGCAGCCAACTGGCCCTCCGTTCACATGTTCTTTCAGCATTATGCCTGAGTATATGTCTCCAGAGCAGCCTTTGGTGAAGCTATTTTAAACTCTGTACAAAATCTGCCTCCTCAGCATCCTCCTGCTCATTGAGGTACTCCTCGGGGGGGGGGGGGGTGTGGTCTCCTGACTTGGAGCTCTCACAGGGACAATAACTCGAAGAAGGAAGAGAGATTGCCTACCTTGTAAAGCAACTGGAGTTCTTTGAGATGTTTTGTCCCTATTGGAGCTCCACCATCCGCCTCCTTTCCCCTCTGCTTTGGGGTTCTACCAAGCTCTGAGGTTGAGAAGGAACTGGAGTGGCGTGGATCCACTACTCCCTATATGCTCTTGTATTGGAGCACAAGGAAGTGTATGGTGCAGATGCAGACCCATGGACACTACTAACAAAAAGATCTCCGCTCAGGAGTGCATGGGCACATATATATCCTCATGTGGTGCACTCATAGGGACAAAATGTCTGGAACACCAGTTACTGTACAAGATAAGTAACCTCTCCTTTTATGGTTGAGGTCTGGATGCTATTTCTGATTCAACTGCAGATTTCTTGTGTGATCTTGGGTGAGTCACAGTCTCTCTGGGCCTCAGTTCCCCATCTGTAAAATGGGGACAATAATACTTCCTTTCTTTGTCTTGTCTATTTAGACTAGAGGGTAAGCTCTTAGGGATGGGGACGATCTCTTACTGTCTGGCTGTACAGTGTCTGACACAACAAGGCCCAGAGCTTAGCTGGGGCCTCTAAGTACTGCAGTAAAGTAACAATAACTAATGCAGATATAGCCCAGTTCTCCTCCCATTGAAGTCAAAGCAGAACTCTCACTGATTGTGGCTCCTTTTATTTGTAAGATACATTTTCATCCAATATTGGAAATATTACCATTCACACACACTAGCATTTGGAAGCTGCCTATGTAGAAGAAAGTATTGAAACATCAAAACTGCCCTTGTACGGGCCCCACCTTTTGGCATTTGGTTTCACTGATCACTAGAGAAGATAGTGCAGTTGCTGTTTTGAGCCATGCATATCTAAGTCAAACTACACAGAAATGTTTGAATTATTCCGCATGCTGGACTGGATGAATTTGGATCCGGGTCTGCTGATTACATGATGTGCTTTGACTTCTGAAGACTTTCAGTCACTGAGTCCAGGAGGCTTTTATCATCTTTATCTTTAAGAAAAGAGAGAGAGAGAGAGAGAGAGTGGGGCATCATTATAACCACTGACAAGTGACTAACCATGTATCGTTTACTATGGTACTTTTGGAAAGCGTGGAGAGATTCCCTGATTAAAACACACCAGTACATAAATGCAAAATATTATTTTATCATGACTTTCATGGGACGCAAACATGGCAGTTGAGTGAGTTCCAGTTTCCATTAAAACCTCTTTCCTAGTTGCCCATACCTGTCTCAAATAAACCACTTTGGGGCTGAATTTTTCTGGGCATTGTCTCAGTCCAAAACTATTTTGCCCCCTAGAAATTTGAACAAAATGGGCTCAACAGCAGGGATTTGGGGTGTGGGCTCTGGGTGGGAGTTTGGGTGCAGGAGGGGGCTCCAGGCTGGGGTAGGGGTGTAGGAGGAGGCGTGGGGTGCAGGCTCCGGCCGGGAGGCGCTTACCTCAGGCGGGACCCCTGCCTGCCCTGGCTCTGTGCTGCTCCCAGAGGTGCCTGGCATGCCCGGCCCCATGGCAGAGGAGCCAATTGGTACCGAGCTGTGGAGCCGGCACTGGGGGTGGGGGCAGCGCACAGAGATTCTCTGAACGCCCCTCGCCTAGGGGCCACAGGGGCACATCGGCGAGCCAGCACTCGTGGCTCCAGCCCCGGGGTGGGGCGCCGAGGCTCAGGGACTGGTGTCCAGCCCGCGGCACGGAGACTTGCCGTGGGCTGGATGAAAAGAAGCAGTCGGCTGCATCTGGCCTGTGAGCCTGTGGAGCCTCCCTTAGCCCGAGGCCCTGGGCTGCATTAATCCTAAAGCCCCTGCATTAATCCAGCTCTGGCCAGACCCATTACTGGTCAGCATAGAAATCATACTCCAAGGGTCTGCTCCATGAATAGTTAAGATCAGTGTGTTCACACGTGCATTTGAACGTTTTCTCTTCTTCTTGGGTGCCACCCTTATCCTAGAGTGATCTGTAATGTTAGGAACACACAGGTAAAGACAACTGAAACCCACAAGTGAAACCTACCAGCTCTAGGTCCTAGTCTGGGCTGGACTTATAACTCAAACTAAGCTGCTGAATCTGTGGTGGGCTCTCTGGGCTAGAGTAAACTCCAAAAGGTAGGACGAGCTCCCAAGCTAAGTTCAATTGCCAGGCTGGAGCATCTGAGTCACACCAAACTTCCAAGCTGGAGTAAGCTTCTCAGCTCTGTCACACGCCCAGGTGGTGGTGAACTCCTGAGCTATACTCTCTCTCTCTCTGGCCAATCAGCCCCTTCCCCCTGCTCCCAAAATGGAATCTCATAGCCAGAGCACACACTGTGACCTCTCCCATTTCCACTGAAAACTCCACTGACACCTAACCCTAGATAAGGACAATTAGAGGGAGAAACTAACCCTGCAGTTGGACTCTACTTTCTAATCTCTCCTTCAGACTGATTAAGCAGTTTTAATACTATTTTAATACCTGAGCTCAGGAGGAAACATTCATGAGAGGATGGAATGTGAGGTGGGAGGCCTCCAGGATCTCTCCCTTCTCCCCCAATCAGAGAGAACAGTGTTATTTAGGAGGGCTATGTTCTTGGCCACACTGACAGCTCTGAAGTCTCCTATATATTTGCAGAAGAGGTACATCACGGGCAGCAGCAGTTTGAGGTCCTCTCACACTTCCCCACCAATGTGCTTCATCATTGACCTGCAGTGACAGCCCCTCTGTGAGTTGGGTGGGGGGAGGTTGGCCTCCACAGCACATTGACTCCTCTTTTCTGCTGAGTCTCCTCAGGGGACAGCTAACTAATGTTAACAGTGATGGTGGTTTCTGCACGGAATTATATCAGTCTCCAAAACACTACTGAAACCAGTCGTGAGCTGCAAACAGCTTCTACTTTTCACCGAAGTGGAGCAAACGTTCTTTTCATTGTGAGGTCGGCAGTGGTCAGATTTAACTGAGGGAGTGCTCCATGTGTGTATATTGTATACACACACACACACACACTATATATATATATAAAAATAAATAAATCTAACTGAAAATAAAACTCTAATTTGGAATAGCAAATGGAGAGTAACAATCACTCTTTGCCATCGTGCCAGATTGAGTTACTTCTCCATTAGCAATAGAGAAGAAAGAACTGAAACTTCAGAGTGATATCATCTGCACTTGTCAGCCAGCTGTGCGAAGCCACAGTCACCTACAAAAATAACACTGAAAGATTCATCCAAATATAGCCTCTCCTTATTGGTGTATCAGTTTCTATGCCGGGAAATGTGTCTCTCAGCTTTCATTTAAGAGAGCGATGACATGCATTGAGGCATCAGGGCTTATGCTTGGAGAGAACAGAGCTCAAGAGAAAGCCACTTTAACCCCATATTAAAACAAAGGCATTTGATTCCATAGTATAACTGAGACGAAGGCCATGGGATGAAGAATTCTTAATCTTAAATATTTCCTATTTGAGGCATCCCTTCAATTTTCTTTAATTTTCCCACGGTGATGTATAGAAGTGTCAAGCTCACCATAGAGCACCCTCCTGGGAGAGTTGCCACCTGTGCTGAAATGGGACTTCAGCTGATTTTCATGGGTCTGATGTGTCCCTGTGAGGTCATCCTGCAGAGCAATTATATAGTCCCCAGATTCAGGGACCATGACACAATGATGCTGCATCTCCACGTTGTGGTGTTAGGGCCTAGTGCTACAGCATCACCACATGCGAATAGAATTATTTGATCCCACAGGATAAATACAATGGGAACCCTCCCCTTCCCAGCCAAATTATCCTGCTGCAACCTAAGGTAAAAGCCCTATGGAGGTGGAGAGCATTCTCACCACCAGGGAAAACAGAGAGAAATAGCCAGGGAGCTGGGGAGAGGATTGTGCAAAAAGAGGGAAAACATTTTAAGCTTTGTGCCTTTCCCTTGAATTTTTCTCTACAACAGAAAATGAAGGCGAAACCCTGTGAAAATGGCAAGATGCCATTCTCGGAGCACATAAGCAAATTGCTCCAAGGTGGAGGTTTGCCATGTGTGCAGTGCAAATCTCCCAGAAATAGGCATATTTTGCCCTTGATCCATTGTGTGAATTCTTGAAGGAATACGATTCCATTCACTAAGCAAAAGTATGGCGTTTTATACTGCTCTGCTACAGTACCTAAAAGGGGCTGATTCTGCCCTCAGTTGGCTGGATATAATTCCTATTGACTTCAGTGGCAGCTGCACCTGTTTTAACTTAAGTAGAAGTAGGCCTATTTCCAGATATGAAAATATATTCTTCAGATTGGGCCCAGTTCTCCAGTGCCTTGCAATTTGGGAAGCCATTTACACCTACGCAAAGCAAGTGCAAAGTGGGTGTGAAACACTACCATTCTGATCTGGAAATGTTTAATAAATGCTGGTGGTGAAGCTCACAGCGGAACATAAAGCTATCCTGCCCTGGCAGGAAATCCCCACAGAGGGAGATAGCCTAGGGTTACCATATTTCCACAAACAAAAAAGAGGACACTGGCGGGGGGGGGGGGAAGCCCCGCCTCGCCCCATCCACTCCCTCCCACTTCCCACCCCCTGACTGCTCCCCTCAGAACCCCAACCCCCCCTGCTTCTTGTCCCCTAACTGCCCCCCCCAGGACCCTACCTGTCCCCTGACTGCCCTGACCCTTATCCACTCACATGGGTGGCAGGGTTGTAGAAATTTTGGTGGTGCCCAGAACCCCCCACCCCACCTGCCTAAGGCTCTGGGAGGGGGGTTGGGTGGGGGAGGAGGTCTGAGGTGCAAGTCCTGGGCTGGGGATTAGGGTGCAGGAGGGGTGCAGGTTCTGGGATAGAGTTTGGGTGCTGGGTGCAGGCTCTGGGCTGGGGCAGGGGGTGGGTGTGCAGGAGGGGGTGAGGGTGCAGGCTCTGGGATGGAGTTTGGGGGTGAGAGGCGGTGCAAAGGGAGGGGGTGCAGGCTTTGGGAGGAAGTTTGAGGGCAGGAGGGGGTGTGTGGGAAGGGGGAGGGGGATTGGGAGGGAGTTTGGGGATAGGAGGGGATGCAGGGGTGAGGGCTGTGGGTCTGGGGATGAGGGGTTCATGATGCAGGAGAGGGCTCAGGGATGGAGCAGAGGATTATGGTGTGTGGGGATGAGGGCTGGGGCTGGGGGGTTTGGGGTGTTGGAGAGGCTCAGGGCTAGGGTGGAAGGGCAGGGTAAGGGCAGCCTGTCTTCCCATTAGTGGATGGGGGCACTAGGACCCGGGGTGAGCAGACAGCAGTTGCTGCTGGCTCTGGCAGTACATGCAGACAAGGGAGAGGCAGACAGGGAGGGGGGACCCATGGAGGGGGGGATGCGCAGAGAGGGGATGGCAGGTGGAAGCTGGGGACCCATCCAACACTCCCCCGCTCCCTGACTGCCCCCCCCCGACTCCTCTTACCATTCTGGCTCCACGTGGGTCGGTTTGTGTGTTACACAGGACTACAGAGAGAGGGAGGGGGGAGCAGGGGAGGGCTCTGGCTGCTGGAGGCCAATGGGAGTGGGTCAATCGGCCTAGCCGCCCAATCAGCAGCCACACTCTGCATGGAAGGGAGGGAGGGAGGCGAGGGAGAAAACCTCCCCGGACATTTTAACCTTGTTACCAATTCCTCCCGGACGGCTATTTAGAGACGCAAAAGCCGGACATGTCCAGGGAAATACGGACGGATGGTAACCCTAAGATAGCCTCTGCCCCCAAGTGGGGTGTGTGCAGGGGGTCAAGCTGGTGTAATTCATTGGTGCCAGGTGAAATTGGCCCACCCAGTGCAGTAAGCATGCCTATGCTGAGAGATCATGGGAGTATATTATGGTCAGAGATTTCAAATCAGCAGCTACATGGGGCTGGTGGAGAATCGTTGCCAAGGAAAGATGGAGGCTGAGAACTCAACTCACCATACACAGTCAACACGCAGCTGCATTTCTCCTGGCCCAGCTCGTTCTCAATGGCCACGGTGTAGTCGCCGCTGTCCTTGGAGCTGCAGGTGGGGATCATCAGCGTGCAGACGCCACTTGTTGAGTTGTACCAGAACTTAGAATTGGCCGTGATGTTCACATTGCCTTTGTACAATGTCACCACCGGGCGGGGGTTGCCCAGGAAAGCACAACTCATGGTGCAGTCCTGGCCCCGGTGCACTGCATGGTTCTTCAGCGGAGCAATGAAGTGGGGGGCCTGGCGCCAGTCTCTCTCGTGATACTCCTTCAACTTGCTATTGAAGCGCTCTACAAGGAAACAAAGGGATCGCCACTGCTTCCAAATGTGTAAAACAGCAGTGCATACCTCCAGAGAGATAGCCGTACCCCGCTGGGCTCTGGGTTCTCCTCCCACACTGGTATGAATCACAAGTAGTGACTCCAGTCAACTCAGTTACACTGGTGTAAAACTCAGGCCCCGAGTTTCTTTTTCCCAGCTAGTGAACACTAGGTGAAGAGCAGAGGGAATCAGTAGCATGTCTCAATATGATTATTCTTAGCACTCCACCAGCCCTCTTCACTTATAAATACAAATCAGGAAGCAGCATGTTTGGTGGGGAGAGCAGGGGGCTGGGAGTCAGGACCTCTGGGTTCTATTTTCAACTTTAAACACTAACTTCCCATGCAACTGTAGGCAAGTAACTTAACCTCTTTGTACCCCATCTGTAAAAAGGTGTCAGATTTTTCTGCTTCATGTAGATGTTGCAATGCATAATTTCTCTAGTTAATGTCATTACCTTGAAAAAAGGTGTGGGATCTTTGGATGACAAGATATGTTAGAAATGCAAATCATGCTAATAAATTATTACACATGATTGTCAACTGAAGTATGTAGACTTTTTGGGGGTGGAAGCATTACATCTCTGCATAGTTGGCACTGAGGGATTAGCAGTATGCAGAATGCTGCAGAGAGTCAAGGAGACTATTACAAACGGCAGTGTGCATTGCAGGAATGTGCTACATTTTTCAGCCATAACCAAAAAAGCATGTTGAAAACCCTTCCTTTTTTATATATCTACTTTTCCCACCAGTAGGAGCTCCAGCTGGGTAAAATTCCTTGATCCTATATTAAAATTTAATATGAAAAGGCAAAACTCTGCTCTCAGTTACACCGACTTCATTCTCAGAGCACAGTTTGCTGCTTTTCTCATTACCCTTGGGCTGTGACAATAAAGCAAAGGCCGTCTACTTTTCTCTCCAAAATGTGCAACTTGAAGACTGTCTGTCATTTTCAATGGGCGGTAGGGAGTAGTTCTCTGCTGCAACTGTGTCCTGCTATCCTGCATAAAGAATAGTTATCAAGTGCTCTAAGGCACAGAAAATCTAATGGTTGTTTTATTGACCCCTGATTAATGTGAGTCTAACTCCACTGTTAGTCCATATTTACAGCAGTGTAAGTGAGATTCAAATCAGGCCTGGAGTAGAACCAAGAAAAGAACACTGTGATGGCTATAGTTAGACGTTTTCTTTCTTGGTGACACCCTAAAACAATGGAAATACCTTAAGAGAAGTGACATGATTGTGTCTAGCTTATATGGCACAAGAAAGACTGATGTTAAATACACATATGACTATAAACCATCTGTGTGGCATCTCCAGTACTAACAAGATTGGAAACGTCATAGCAAAATGTGCACATGCTCCTTGGAAAATTTATCTGCAGCTGTCCAACCTGTCTGGTTGTTTTGTGCTAATGTCCTGCTTATTAAACTAGAAATAGTCTTGCATGACAAAGTTTGATCTGGATCCTAATTATCTCCAAGTGTCTGGACGTGGGGTTTTGGTTTGGCCCATTGTGGGGATACGGCCCACTTATGATCCTGATATGAGCTTCCCTTGAGTGAGGGAATGGTCAGCTCTGGGGGTTTGTTTTGGGCCCATCTCTAATGAGGACATCATCTCATCCACTAAGCCTGAACACACCGGTTAAGAGTGGAGGGAAACAAACTGGGATGGGGGGCAGGGGGGAGGGAAGAGAGGTAAAACTTTAAATAAGCACATCTAGTGGATATCATAAGTTTTAGGAACTTTTGCACCCTACAGCTTATATGTTTTTTATAAAAAATAAAAATCTGCTATGCCTCTCAGATTTTTAGCTATTCATTTTGGGAACTGTCCGAATTCAGCCAGCGATGAGTTGGAAGGCAACCTAGTAGTAAAAAATGAGAACTCTCTCATGTCAAGACAACTACCCTCTATTTACACATACACACAGAGAGAGAATATATTATCATCATTATTATGCATATGACTCTAGGTAACACCTAGGGGCCCCAGTGTGATTACATGCTCATAGATGAGATGACAAAGAGTGGGAGAAAGGAGATATTTTTGTCTCCATTTTACAGAGGGGGAACTGAAGTACAGAGCGGTTAAGGGACTTCTGTGACCAGGCTGGGAATTGAAGCCAGACCTCCTGGTTCCCAGTCTAGTGTCTTATCTACAAGAGCACCCTTTTCCCTCTCTGTGCATGCATCTATTCTAATGTTTACCTTTGTCTTTAGAGATGTGCCAGGGCTCCTTGGAATCCAGAGGGTCACTGTCTCCAATGTCATTGCGGGCAATAACTCGGAAAAAGTATTTCCTCCCTGGGACCAGGGCTGTGACGGTGTACTTGTTACTGTAGACTTTCTCAGCTGCAGTGAACCAGGTGGCAGTTCTAGCGTCACGTTTCATGATGACGTAATGGGCATGCCCATCATCCATTATATCTGGGGTGTGATCCCATTTCAGAGTCACGGTGTTCGGCACTTCCTCAACCAGCTGCAGATTCTTTGGTGGCCGTGGGAAATCTAACAAATAGGAAACACCTTTAGGTATTTGTTTCTCTTATTTGGGAGCACCCCTCTATTTTTTTCTCTCGAAGCAAACCCTTTTCAACCCAGCTGCTGCCTTGTGAATTGCTTATACATATCACTGTGTGTCTAGCAAATTCTGGTACTGCACATCCTAAATTCATTCCTTTGGACCTTTCCAGACCTAAGAACCTGGAATCCCCGGCAGACTAATTGGCTCCCTGTCTAAAGCCAGTTGTAGCCTGGAAGCTAGAGCTTTTGCTATACTGTACCTGTCACATGTACTTGGATGTCATAATGGGCTTCACCATAGTCGTTCCTAAGGAGGATCCTGTACACACCAGAATCAAAACGCTTGGTGCTGTGGATGAGGAACTGGGAGTGGTTCTTGCCTTTGGTGATGATCTCTCTCCCTTTTGTGGGAATTCCATCTTTTTGCCAGGTCACAGCTGGTAGAGGGGAACCCTGTCCGAGATAAATGTGTAAAAATTAATGGTGGCCTTAACTTTCAGTATATAATAGATAACTCTTAACCTAAAATAACAGTGTCTTGGATGCAATCAACTTGATATCACCCAAAATACTCCAAGGAGAGCACGCCCAGGGAATTTTGGCAGTAGAAATACCAGGGGAATGTATGCTCTCCTGGTATTAGGACAGATGCTCAGCTGATGTAAATGGACATAACTCCACTGAAGCCAATTGAGCTTACTCCAGCTGCAGTTCTGACCCTTAGTTTTGTTTCAAGACGATGATGTTGATCAAGATTCTCAAACAGGTTAAAAAAAAAAAAATCACACTTCCCCCAGCATTACACTTGATCTCTACGGACTCCACAGGAGGAATTCCAACATTACCTCGAGGCTAAAGTTTATCTCTGTTTAATCTTCTCCAAGCACTTTTTAAAAGCAGAGGAAAGGGCTGGTGCAATGGAGGTAACACCTCAGCTCTAGACAGTGCACCAACCGGTTCCCCCAGGGGAAACTGCAGCTCCTCTACTGCAGTGAATTCAAGCTGGCATAGAACAGATGACCCTACAGTCCTGCCTTAGGGCCGGCTCCTGCCATCCCTTCTGTGCCTGTGGTGATGACCCTCAGAGCTGAAGGGACAGGATTGAGCACTTAGTCCCTGTTGAGTCAAATCTCCCATTGACTTTTGTGGGAGCTGCGCCTGAGATAGGACAGAGCCAGGACTGCAAGATTCATCCCCTAGGGGACCAGATCCTGCTGTCAGTTGGTCTAGTGTAAATGAAGAACAACTGCATTGTAATCAGGAGTTAAATTAGGAGGCGAGGTGATGGTGTATAACTCTACCGGTGAGCCCTCTCTTCCTAGCTCCTGGTTTGGCTGAGCAGCCTTCCCTCCTCCTTGGCCAGTGCAGGGAGAGCGCCCTGTTCTGTTTCAATCTGCTATAACCGCTGATTGTCACCTGTGAAGTTACTCTGGCTTTAGGGCCAAACCTGTGAGGTGCTGAGCATGTCCTGTGAGGTACAAGCACCCTGAGCTCCCACTGACTTAACAACCCTCAGTAGCGATCGAGGGTGCTCAAAGCTTTGCAGGTAGTTGGCACCACAAACCGTAATGTTTCCTTTAACAAATACATGGCCCACATTTAATCCCCACTACAAAGCACGCCGTGCCTCTCAGCTCCTAACCGGGAACATTCTTGAGAGCTTTAATACAATACAATAAAATATCTTGAGACCATCACAGTGACGTAGCCATTGGAACAAATGGGAAAGGCTTGACTGTGTATCAGCCACAAGTCGTATCCTGTGCAGTTACTGAGTTGAAAAAAAACCCTTCCTGGCCCAATGTGACAATCACGTGCACCCTTATTAACAACACTTCTTTATGCTGCTTGTAAAGCTTCACTCTCTGGCATGAATTTGAGCAGAACAGATTACAGGATTCATAAAGCTCTGGTGAGTGTGGCATCTCAATCAGATAACATTGCATTACCGTAATTACTGAAACAGAAGTCACACACATTTTAATGCTAGGTCTCTCCTAGTAATTGTTAGTGCTTATTCTTGGAGGGTTGATATTAACTCCCTACCCAAATCCACACTACTGAAGGCTAGATTGTGCAACCCTTTCTCATGCTGGTAGGTGCTTACTCCTGGGAATAGCCCCTCCAACTTCACCAGCGTGAAGAAGACTTATAAAACCTAGCCCTAAAATCAATCAGCATTTACACACTGCTTCACAGATCCAAAGTGCTGCCCAGCCATCAGGCCAAATCCTACTTGCCTTACTCGGGCAAATTGTCCCACTTAAGTCAGTGTGATTGTTCTTGCGAGGAAGGCCAGCAGAATTATTTGTCCCTTAAAGGGCCAGATGATCCTTTTACATCTAGCCCTGAGGTATGTATCTGTACCACTTTAGAAGCCCAGGGGAAGGAACTGTGCCTCAGAGAGTCATAATGCCTTCTCTGTTCCCCCATTCTCATGGGAGTGAGTAATCAGCCATTAGTCTTGACCAGCAGCAGATTGCTTCACCTACTCCCACACTGGTTCAGCGAGTACACTGATGTGGTTGAGTTAAGGATTTGACCATTTGCTTCCCTGCCCATCTGCAGTGTGGGGATATACTGGGTACTTATTCCCTGCTTCCTCCACTGCCCCTACAGCGGAAATGTGAGGAGGCCATGGGGAATTTCAGTGGATGTTCCAATCATCTACAGCTTGTGGGACCAGGCCCCACTTCTGTGAAAGGAGGAGAATGGTGATAAAACTTTGACACCAAACAAAACTTTCAATGCAGACTTTCCCTGAGGTAGAGCAGGGCAGAAGGAAGCTCACAGTAAAAGCAGCATGAATGCAGAGGGCTGTCCCAGCGCGAACCACCATATGACTCTTCAGCTTGGCACTTAGATCAAACTTAGGAGGGGCTAAAACACAGAACACAAACCACCACCACAACAGAGAGAGAGAGAGAGAGAGAGAGAGAGAGAGAATAATTAAAATCTTAGAGGCCTCATATCTGAGCAAAGCCATTTCTCCTCTGTTGGCCTGCTGTTTTAAGCATTGTGCAATGAAAACAACATGATGGGAGAAAGAAAAGCAGTCCTTGAAATTAGCTTCTGCAGAAGGTAGCTAAGAAATTAAGTTAGTAATTGCATCATAAGATGGGAATGGGACTGAGAATCTGGTCTTTTTAAAGGTGGAAATGAAGCTACTCTTAATTATGAACAGATACTGCAGTGATGGGCTCATTAGTGCTAGAGGGAACCATACATACATACGTACGTACAGGAAAGGAAACAGATAATATATATTTTCATTTTGAAGCTGCTGCCAATTAGTAGCCACTCCTGTTTAGTAGCCACACCTTTACGAAGCAATTTTTAAAGAAAGGCTGTGCCTCTGCTATCAAAGAAATTGAGAAATAAGAGTAAGTAATACACTTTAATGAGAGCTGCCCTTCTCTTCAAACCATCAAGGCAGTAATTAAATTGAACAGAAGCCAAAGCTTGGGTGAACAAGTGTTAGGGTATGGTTGTTAGCGCGACACTGACACAGGCGCTCCTACTGAAGTTAATGGCACAGCTTGTGTGAATAGGTATTCATCAACGTGAGGATTGCAAAATCGAGCCTTGAGTTACTACAGCACTGTTTGTCCTGTAATGTAAGGGGTCCATTACCATGTGCATTTAACACCGCCACCTCCTGCCCTCTCAGGTTCCAGGGGCACGCAACTAGGTGAGGAATATTTATCCCTTGGCACTCAAGGTCTCAATCAGAAGAGTCAATTATATTCTTTTAAACCAAGTTGCAAGGGGGAGGAAGTATTACCATTTAAAAATTAGTAGTGTGAGAAAACTGATTGTGGGCCAAAAAAGTTATGTTGCTTGAAATCACCATTTTAACCGACTTAAAAATAACTGTCCGCTGTTTACTCCCACTACGCTGATAGCAGATCTGTTGTTTCCCATCAAACTACATGTGCGCTTCATGACAGCACCGCATGTTCCTATTTCCTACCACAGTTTGTTTTGTTTGGGTCATACAGTAAATCTGAGGTTCGACTGGTGTTTCTCTTTTAGGAGAGGTAATAATTAGTGTCAAGATTATTAGTGCAATTCTGAAGTGAAGACCTAAAGGAAAAGCTGCTTTTAATAGATATTCTAATTTTGTGCTGTTCTGCTGGCTGTTGTCTTCTGACATTCCCCTGGTCAGTGCCAGATGTCTTTATTCCTGATGGAAATCACTGCAATGTAGCATGACTCATGAGTTCTGTATCTTACCTTGCTAGTCTTTCTACCTCTTCAGGCAGCTCTACCCCCTGGGAACATCCCAGAGACAAGCTGTTTGAATTTCCTAACTAGCAGAGTAAAAACAAATTCACTACCCATGAGTGCTAAACAATAAAAGTCTGAACTGCCACCTCTTATAATAGGGCTTCGAAGGGATACTAACGACAGGTCAGCTACCTAAGCAGTTATTCTCAAGATGTGATGGGCTGTGTCTCCCCTTGTCAATACAATTACCTCCATGTTGTCTGTTTATCATACTGCCACCTGATTGTTCATTTGAACCCTTCACTACGCAGTTGGAAAAACAGTAATCTGTGTCTCAGTACCAGTCTCTATTGCAGATGGGCACTACCAATACTATGTACTAGTGTACTGATCAGTAGCAGGTAAGCTATCTAGCCATCTTTCCCATCAGGAGACATTACTATCTACCCATCTAACAGCATCACTGGCAGCAGGGAGAATTCCCTGAGAAGTGCCTCTGCAATCACATAGCTGACATGGGAGACTATTGATGACAGAAGAAGCTGCAGCCAATTGAGCTGCAGCTGGAGATTTCAGGAACTGCTGTGAAGGATTCTTATAGTTCAGCCCTAGCAGGAAGTGTGGCAGAATAGCTCTCGGTCCAGCTCCAGGACTCTACAAAGAGTTTCTGTGGCCCAATGTCACTTGCCAACATCTTATCTGCAAACTCTAAGTGAAATTTACTTGAGGATATGAGCAAAAAATAAGACCCGTTGCACTGAGATGTCTCTTTATATTGGAGTAAACCACTGCACAGAACAGAAAGAGCATTTGTTAATAGCCTTTTCTGGGAGAAGTTCATTCATTTAATTTAATTCATCTTTATTATGAGTCTGAAAAGGCTCAAAATTCATCTTTATTATGAGTCTGAAAAGGCTAAAAAATGCTGGATTTTACTCTATATATTTGAGCTGGTTTTCTCTAAGCAAAACCAGATCCCTAATTGATCCTCTTTGCTGATGGGCAAAGCCCCTATTGAAAATGTATTTGGCATGAGCTTTTGTGGACATTACAAACCAGTCAAGCTGGCAGACTGTCAGGGAGAACAACTGGATTACACGCTAATGTTCATCTAGCCATTAACAAAAGCTTTATTACCTGCAAAGAGCATGAGCTTAATTAATAGTCACTCTGTGAAGCTCTGTAAACCACGGCTATTAAAACAAATACACTGACTCATGAATGAATGAGTGACAGAAGTGACCTTCAGCCAGACAGGATATCCTGGAGATTACCTGGAGGGGGCATAGCTAAGACTCCTTCATCTAGCTCCGCTGGTTCTCCCACACCAGCTTCATTCACCGCTCGGATTCGGAAGAAATATTTCTGCCTCTCCTGCAAGCCTCCCACAGTGTAGCTGGTGCCGGAGATTGGGATCTTAGAGCATTTTGTCCATTCCTTGGTGTTCTCTGCACGCATCTCGAGTATGTATCCTGAGGGCAAGTCTCCTTGATCTGGCTGCTCCCACGCCAAGGAAATGCTGGAGTTGGAAGAGTCAACCACATGGATCCCCTTCACCATTCCCGGAGGCTCTGAAACAGCAACAGCACACTGGTGATGAACACAGTGTACCGAAACCAGGGATTCTCACCCTTATCTCTGCACCAACCCCATATTTCAGGCCTACATTTTCAAAAGTGATTTGTGATTTCAGCCAAATCCTTTTTTGGGGTGCCCAACTTGAGACACCTTAAAGGAACCTGATTTCCAGTAAGTGCTGAGCACTGTCACAAGGCGCTGCTCCTGAGGTTTATGAGCACCCTGTTCCCTCTAAGACTGAGTTTTAGAGGCCCAGGACAGCACATGATGTGTGACTTCAGTAACAAGCAGTGCCCAAGCCCTGCCACCCTGGCAGGGAGGACCAAAGCCAAAGCCTGAGCCCCCTCGCCCCGGGTGGGGATGGGGGTGTCAAAGCCAAAGCCCAAAGGCTTCAGCACCTGGCCTGTAACCTGAGCCCCGTCACCCAGAACTGAAGATGTTGGGCTTTGTCCCTGGGAGGTGGGGCTCAGGCTTTGGTCTGGGCCCCAGCAAGTCTAACACCAGCCCTGGCGACCCCATTAAAATGGGGTCCCAACCCACTTTGGGGTCCTGACTCACAGTTGGAGAATAAATAAATGTTCACAGTGGGCTACAAGGATTGGATGAGAATGTTCAAGAAGCCCTCTCTAGCTTTTTGTCTGAGATAATATAAATCTTTAAATATGAAGGGAGCTATATCTTTGGCTGTGACATTTTGTAGAGTGGCCCTCTGATATGAAGGAACTGAAAAGTTTTCTGATTTGGGGAACTATTTAACCTAGTGCTCTACGTAGGTGCAAGAATGATCTCCCCTCTAGTTCTGCTGACTCTTATTTTCCCCGTGTTTTTCTAAACTACTTACAGCTACTGACATCCCTTCCTGCAACAATTACAGAAGCTCCCCCCTTCCCTACACAGTTTAAACTGTTTATATACTGGGCAACCACTTGGTTTAAAAATGGGGTTGGTTACGTGGCTGTATGGAATGGATGTTACTCAGAGATGGTACATGGGCCCGCTGGCCCATTGTAACAGGTTACACAGCCCATTTCTGATCTCACTGAGGTTATTGGGAGTTTTGCTGTGACTTCAATGGGCGCAGGATTAGGCCCACATTTTTGCCAATGAAAAAACAGATTTGTAAACTAAGCTTTGGAAAATTTGCTCAATCATCTTTTACTAATTCTGCAGAAATTTATCCTTCTTTTACCAAATATTCAAGGCGAGGTGGGAGGGAAGGCAAGGGGTGGAGGAGGAGGAGATTACCTCACGGAGCACAGTTTTGTGGTATGCTGAAGTCCATTAAACAGAAATGATTCACACTGGTATGAAACGATTGCATTATGACTTTTGGCAGAGTACAAATACCAGGAAGTGAATGAAAGCCTCCCCAGTACAGAAAGCACCTAAGCACGGTAGCAACTTATCATGTTGATCTGGGCATGCTGTCTGCATATAATATGGGTCTCGTCATGGGAAACAGCTTTAAGAAAACTAGGGAATAAGTAATAAAAGAAAAATACTGATGGGGTCCTTTGCAACAACAGAGTTTGAGGCTGCGCTGGGTTGTCCAGGCCCTGCACGGTTCACAGCTGTAACACGGAACTCATATTCTGTATCCTCCAGCAATCCATCCACTTTGAACTTGGTATCTAAAGATGGAAATGTTACAAGTGTGTAGATGGTTCATAATTTTTAGGGAATGTTCCTTCACGCATAAAAGAATTCCCAAGTGAGTATCAAAACAAACAAATGCATAAAAATCACCTTTGGCCTGAGACTAAGCATGGGACATTTCAGCTCAAACATTTTTTGGGGAACATTATGAATGATGATGGTCTCCATGTATCCAATCATGCACCCCACTTGCACAATGGAACCCCAAGGATTCCAAGGGGGACCCCTTTGGCACACATAAATGTGCCTTAAATGTATAACATAGGAACCGATTTGGCCTTAAAATGTATAGCATAGGAAAAATGTATAATTTGCCAGTATAGTTCCTTCTACTTAATTCAGGGCCAGGGTCTGATGACTTCACTCATGTTAGGTAGTATTTTTTCCATGAGCAGTCCCATTGTACTAACCAATTTGAGTAAGACTATCGGAATCTGGCCACCAAAGACTCACACAGATAGATCCTCCATTCAATTTGGTCAAAACCTCTGGAACCAAATATTTTGTCTTAAAATTAACACAGCTTCCACCCTTTACCGCAATTAATTTTGGTCCTTCAATCAATCAATTGATTGCCATTTAATTAATAAGGAAATCCAAAATGCTGAATCAGATAGAAGAATCTAAGAAAGAATCATGATAATAAAAGATGACTAAGACCAAAAGTCTTGTTATTCAGATGTTGTTGAAATAAATGTTTCCATGTGTTATATAAGCTGTGATTTACATCTATCATAAATGATTACCATTTCATACGGATAACAAGCTCAGCTACTTATTTAAATCAAGTTTGGTCAAACACAGAGGAAGGTAGTATGGTTAGTCAGGGAAAAATTTTCAAATGTGTATGCTTGAAATTAGCACCAAAATCCATATGTGGGCACATAAATAAAAATGTCCTGATTTTCAGAGGTACTGAGTATCCAAAGCTCCCATTTGTTCTAATGTTCAGCACCTCTGAAAATCAGGCCATAGCTGTTTCGGTGCCTAAATGTAGATTTAGGTCCCAAATTTCAGGCAACCATGTTTGAAAATTTGGACTTTAATATCTATAGCTGGTCTTCAGAAACCATATGCTATGTCTAGACAACATCATCCCTTTGCTTGAGTGATCAGAACTTCAGCTTCTCATCTCATGTCCTCTCTAGCTTTCATTTTGCCCTTGCATGGTGCAGGGAAGTGATATCTGACCTTGGACTAGCTCTTTGGTAACTGGGACCCAAAGGTTGCTGCCTTTCTTCCTTCTTTCCACAATGTACCCTTGTACTGGAGAGCCGCCATCCTGTGCTGGAGGGTTCCAGGTGATGGTGACAGCTTCCTTGGTAACATCTGTAACTTGAGGTTGAGATGCCAGTCCAGGGGGCTCTAGACAGAGTTAGATTCAGCACAGAAGAATCAGAATCATCTACTGCTCCACTGCAAAACCTCTTTTGGTAAGAGCAACAGATAGCAAGAGGCCAGGAAGAGCGATCTAGACCTCTAAGTTCCTTCATTGCCAAAAACCCCTTTCTAGAGCTTTTGCTTTGTTATCTATTTCCCCAGCTCCTTTTTGGGATTCAGTAGCGGATAGTACTCATTTGTAAAGACCTGAAAATGTCATTGCCTTATGTTTTGTTCCTAAGATAATACTGTATATCTCCACTGACCTAGTAGTCTAAAAGCGCAGGACTGGGACCCAGGAATTCCTGAGTTTTAATCCTAGGTCTGACATTGATTTTTGTGTGGTCTTTGAACAAGTTACTTACCCTCTCTGCCTCATTTCTCCCATCTATAAATTGGGGATACTAATATTTATTACCTACCTAATAAGGATGCCGTACAGATTAGTTAGATAATGTTTTGTAAAGTATTTTGAATATAAGAGGTGCCATATAAAAAGATAGTTACATTTTCCGTAACTGGTGTTCTTCAAGAGGTGTTGCTCATGTCCATTCCATATTAGGTATGTGTGCTTGCCACATGCACCGGCGCCTGAAGTTTTTCCCTCAGCAGTATCCGTAGGGGGACTGTCTCTGATGCCCTCTGGAGTGGTGCCCACATGGCATGGTACAAGGGGCGCTGCCGGCTCCCCCCACCCTCAGTTCCTTCTTGCCGGAAACTCCGACAGTGGGGAAAGGAGGGCAGGTCATGGAATGGACATGAGCACCACATCTCAAAGAACACCAGTTATGGAAAAGGTACCTCTCTTTTCTTCTTCGAGTGCTTGCTCATGTCCATTCCGTATTAGGTGACTCCCAAACAGTACCCCTGGAGGTGGGTAGGAGTTCATGGACGTGTAGATTGCAACACAGCTCTGCTGAACCCAGCGTCATCCCTGGCCTGCTGAGTAATGGCACAATGAGCGGTGAATGTGTGAACAGAGGACCATGTTGAGTTTCTACAGATGTCCTGGATAGGGATGTGTGCCAGGAAGGCCGTCAAAGATGCCTGCACTCTCGTCGAGTGGGATCTGACAATTGGCGGCAGTGGAACCCCCGCCAGGTCATAACAGGTCCTTATGTACAAGGTAATCCAATTAGAAATCCTCTACAAGGACACCAGGTGACCCTTCATCCTATCTACTGTAGCGATGAAGAGTTGAGTCGATTTTTGGAAAGGCTTGGTATATTCTAAGTAGAAAGCCAAGGCCCTCTGGATGTCCAGGGTGTGAAGATGCCTCTCCTCACTGGTCTTGTGTGGTTTGGACAGAACACCGGGAGGAAGATGTCCTGGTTCATATGGAAGGTGGAGACCACCTTTGGCAGGAAGGCTGGGTGGGGCCACAACTGAAAATTATCTTTATAGAAGACCATGTACGGAGGTTCTGAGGTCAAGGCTTTAATCTCAGAGACCCGTCTCGCTGACATCACCACGACCAGGAACTCAACCTTTCATGATAGATGGGAAAGGGAGCAGGAACCCAGCGGCTCAAAGGGCAGGCTACTGAGCCTAGAGAGGACCAAGTTAAGATCCCACTGCGGGATGGGAGCCCGCACCTGTGGGAAGAGTCTCTGAAGCCCCCTCAGGAATCTGACTATCACGTCATGGGAAAACACCGTCTGTCCTTGGATCGGCGGGTGAAAAGCAGAGATGGCCGCTAGATGCACTCTAATGGAAGAGTGTGCCAGGCCCTGGTTCCTCAAATGGAGCAGGTAGTCCAGGACAGTGGACAGTATGAAGGAATGCGAGGGAGAGATGCCCCGGTTCGGACGCCCGATGGGAAAACCTCATCCATTTGGCCAGGTAAATCAGTCTAGTTGAGGGCTTCCTACTTTCCAGGAGGACCTGCTGGACTCCTTCTGAACAGGTCCGCAGCATCCACGCTGAGAGGTGGAGGGACATGAGGTTGAGGTGCAGGAGCCAACTGTGGTCCTGTGACAGCAGGTCCGATCGGTTGGGCAGGGGCCAGGGAGGGGCTGCTGACAGGCTCATGAGTGTTCTGAACCAGTGCTGGTGAGGTCACATCGGGGCAATCACGACGACCTGCGCCTTGTCTCTCTTAATCTTTGCCAGGGCCCTGCTGATGAGTGGAATTGGAGGGAATGCGTACATCAGGCTTCCTGACCACAACAGGAGGAAGGCATAGGAGAGGGAGCCCTTGCTCAGACGTTGCTGAGAACAAACCTGGTGGCCTTTCTTGTTCTGTCTGGTAGCGAACAGGTCCACTTAGGGAGTTCCCCACATTTGGAAGATCATGCCGGATCCCTCTGGATGGAGTGACCACTCATGGTGGGAGGAGAAGTCCCTGCTGAGCTGGTCTGACACCGGGAAGGTAACAAGCTTCCAGGTGGATCTCGTGGCTGATGCAGAAGTCCCATAGTCAGAGCGCCTCCTGACAGAGAGTCGACGAGTGCACTCCCCCTTGCCTGTTGATGCGGAACACTGAGGCTGTGCTGTCCGTCAGGACTCGTACCATCTTGCCCGACAGGTGGGGCAAGAAGACTCCGCACGCCAGCCGGGCTGCTCGGAGCTCTTTGATGTTTATGTGCAACCGTGCTTCATCCGGGGACCATATCCCCTGAGTCTGGAGGACACCGATATGCGCCCCCCAGCATCCAAGGTCCAAGGCATCAGACACCAAGTCAATGAAGTGAGGTGGGTTGTCGAACGGAACTCCTGCCAGGACTGTCCTGCGGTCTGTCCACCACCACAGTGAGGTAAGTATCACCTCGGGAATGCTAATGATCTTTTTCAGGGGGTCTCGGGACTGGGAATAGACCGTCGCCAGCCATTCTTGCAGGGGCCACATCCGGAGCCTGGCATGGCGGACCATGTAAGTGCACGCTGCCATGTGACCCAGGAGGCATAGACAGACCCTGGCTGTAATCAGAGGGAACACGGAGACTTCCGCGATGAGGTTCGTCAACGTGTGGAACGTTTCCAGTGACAGGAATGCTCTGGCGCAGGTTGAGTCGAGGATCGCTCCAACGAACTCTATTCGCTGCACTGGCACGAACGTCGAATTTTTGTCATTCACCAGTAGGACCAGAGAGCAGCATGTAGCTTGAAGCACCGTGACATCCCTTTGGACTTGAGACCTAGAGCTGCCCTTGACAAGCCAGTCATTGAGGTATGGGTAGATCTGGATACCCCAGTGCCTGAGGTAAGCTGCTACCACCGACATGCACCTGGTAAACACTCTTGGTGCTGTCACCAGGCGGAACAAGAGGACCGCAAACTGGGAGTGGTGGAGGCCCACCATAATCTGGAGGAAGCGTCTCTGTCCTTGAGAGATCGCTTTTGGAAGTATGCGTCCTTCAAGCTGAGGATGGCATACCAGTCTCCCGGATCCAGAGAGGGGATAATAGTAGCCAGGGAAACCGTGCAGAACTTTAGCTTCTTTAGGTACTTGTTGAGGTCTCGCAGGTCCAGGATGGACTGTAGACTGCCCTTGGCCTTTGGGATTAAAAATAGAACCCCTTGTTCCTGTACTCGAGAGGAACTTCTTCCACCGCACCCCTTTACCTCTTGCGCGAGAAGATGCTCATGAGGGGGGTCCCTGAAGAGGGATGGGGAAGGCGGGTGGGAAGGGGGGGTGTAGAAAGGAACTGGAGGGTATAATCCTGCTCCACTGTGCTGAGGACCCATCGGTCCGAGGTTATAGCTGACCAGGCAGGGAGGAAGAGGGAAAGATGGTTGGAGAACACAGGGAAGGATGGATCCGGGGAATAGTCTGGTAGGTCGCCCTTGGGTGCACCCTCAAAATGACCCTTTGGCCCCTGCTTATTCCGGGTCGAGCCCGCCTGGGCAGAAGGTGGAGGCGGGTGGCTCGCATGGTGCTTGTAGCCCTTGGCTCATTTATGGGCCTGGTCCTGCTGATTCTGGCTCCCCTGGCCCTGTGTCTGCTGCAGTTTGAACCGCTTATGTGCTGTGGCTGGGACGTAGAGATCTAGGGTCTTCAGGGTGGTGCGGGCGTCCTTGAGGCCATGCAACTTGCGGTCTGTTTGCTCTGCAAATAGAGCCCGGCTATCGAAGGGCAGGTCCTGCATAGACTGCTGGGCCTCAGTGGACAACCCAGAGAGGAGCAGCTAAGAGGCTCGCTGCATGGAGATAGCGGAAGCCATGGTGTGGGCAGCAGCATAAGCAGCGTCTGATGCCGCCTGGAGGGCCACCCTGGCTGCAGTCGTGCCCTCATTGAGGATCGCTCGGAACTCCTTCTTGGAAGCCTCGGGGAGCAACCCTTCGAACTTGGCCATGGCTTGCCACATGTTGAAGTCATATCAGCCAAGGAGGGCTTGATGGTTGGCTACTCTCAGCTGAAGGCTGGAAGACGAATAAACCTTACATCTGAAAAGATCCAGCCTCCTGGAGTCTTTATTTTTGGGGGTGGCCCCAGGTTGTCCCTGCCTCTCTTTGTGGTTAACCACCTTGACCACAAGGGAATTGGGGGCTGGGTGGGAGTGTAAGTACACATGTCCATTGGGTTGGCACAAAATACTTGCATTCGGCCCTTTTAGAGATGGGGTCATGAAGGGGTAGAGCCACCCTGGTAGGAGCCGAGGAGCACAGGAGTCTGAGGGCTCTTCCAAGTCCTCTGCCGGAAGCCCCAAGTTGGAAGCAACCCTCTTCAAAAGTTGCTGGGGCACCTTGGCGTCATCCTGAGGAACTGGGTGAGGGGGCCCCGTGATAGCCTTGTCTGGCGATGATAAGGATGAAGCCGGTGCCGCAGGAACTTCCACATCCATTGGTGGTCCAGCAGCTTGCTCCCCTGGGTCCTCCTGGACCTGTAGGGGTCTTACCCCCCGAAGTTTCAAGCACTGGAGGGGGACGGGATACTGAGGCTGCTGGCCTTTCTGAGGCTCCTGACACCGACTGGACAGCCTGGGAAGGTTGAGTGACCCCCAAGGGTTCCATGGCACTGGCCACTGCGCTTGGGGCCATGGGACAGGTTTCAGTGCTGATAATGTAGACAGCACCGTCGGTACCGGGGCTTGTCCTGCAGTCAGGGAACCTCACTCCGAGCCGGAGCTACCAGTGGAGCGGTCAGTACCGGGCAACCAGCAACTGGTTGCTGCGTCCTGAAGCCGACCTGTCTGAGCAAAACTGTCTTGGTCGGGCTCTTGGGGACTGACGGCATTCAGCAGATCTGCGTTGGATACCTGGCGATCCACGCCTCATGCTACTCGACCGGTACCGGGCCATCAAACAGGAACGGGAGCTACTACAAGCGGGTTGCTGGGAGGATTGTCCTGAGTAGGGCGACCTTCCCTTTGGAAACAGATGATGACGGCCTGGTGATCAGCAGTCTCTGGTGTCCGATCGGTCCCAGGATCAGTCCTGGGCCCTTGAAGACTGTCGGGGCCGGTCCCAGGATTCTTGCTGGATGGTATGTGCCTCAGAGGGTCTGCACCAATCTACGGGCGAAGTACGCCTCGAGTCCCTCGATCAGTGCCCCCAATATGGGGACCAAAGAGGGCTCTGCAGAGCCTGCCTCTGCAGTCTTGAGGTGTGGCAGCTGCGGGTGGGCGAATGCTGGTGGGATATCACTCTCGATGGGGAATGGTACCACTGAGGCGGGGACACACACATAGGTCCCAATGTGGATTTTCCCCGAGACTGGGGTACCACAGGAGCCGATGAGGGCGGCACCGGGAGCGTCAGGATCTCCTGAGCTGCTTGAAGGGCTTCGGGCGTCGACAACACCTGAAGCTGGCCGGGGCCTGCACGGCTATCTGGAGTCACAGGCAATGGGATGGGCTGCACCGCTTGACTTGAGCTGGGGCCCGACTTCCTGAAGGAGATGTTGAGCCGCCTGACATGGGTCTTGGCTCTCCCCCACCCTTTCCTTTCCCTTGCGGGAGGTAGATCTTCCCATCACAGTCTTTTTTGGCTTCTTGACTAGAGCCATGGAGTGAGACCGGTGCTGGCTAGTGGACTGCGCCGGGGGAGCACTGCGCATGGAGGCCACGGTGCTCGGTGTGGAGTCGGACCGCTGCTCCGGTGACGGAGTGAGTGCCGACTCCATTAGGAGACCTTTTAGATGGTGTAGTAACTCCGGGGTGGGGGTTGTCCCTTCCTGGGGCGCCTGGGAGCCAGGCCGCCCCGCTACAAAGCTAATAACAGTTCAGAGCCCAGGCCCTTAGGCAGGGACTGAGCACACAATTAACAGTTCAGGGCTCAGGCCCTTAAGCAGGGGCTGAGCACACAACTAACAGCCCCGGCCCTGGATCAGGGCGGGGCAGCAAACCAATAGTCAATCAGCGGCCCAGGCCTTGTAGCAGGGGCTGGGTCAGTTCGGGTTAGCCCAGGCCCTAGGTCAGGGCGGGGCAGCAAACAAGTAGTCTGTCAGCGGCCCAGGCCTTGTAGCAGGGGCTGGGTCAGTTTGGGTTAGCCCAGGCCCTAGGTCAGGGCGGGGCAGCAAACAAATAGTCTGTCAGAGGCCCAGGCCCCTTGGACAAGAAGGAGGAGAGACTGCCACCCGGCGCGGGTGGCAGGGGGGAACACAGGCCCACCCACTCCACTGTGTTCCAGCCCGGGGCCCTATCCGCAGCAGTCCGTCTGCCGCGCAGTCAGTGGGGATCCTGACCGCAACACACTGACATGGGTTCGGGGTCTGCTATCCCCGGGCCACTTCCCATCTCCTCCTCCATGGGTACCTGTTCCTCCTGAGTTCCGTCTGCTGGGTCACAGATCATGGGCTCCTCCGGGCCCCGAGCACCAGGTAGGTCTGTCGCTCCCTCTGTGTCCTCGGCGGGGGGAAGCTCAGACCGCTCCTCAGGATACCAGGCCCTCGGCAGGCTCGGCCAGTCCTCCTCAGGATACCGGGCTCTCGGCAGGCTCGGCCAGTCCTCCTCAGGATACCGGGCTCTCGGCAGGCTCGGCCAGTCCTCCTCAGGATACCGGGCTCTCAGCAGGCACAGGCCCGCGGGAGCTCGGGCACCAGCGTCTGTCCTCTCCGGCTGCCGGCCAGCTACTGAGCGCTGTGGCTTGGCCTTTATACTTCCTGTCCCTTGACTTCCGGGGGGGGCGGGGATAGGCGGTGGCTCCGCCCACTCCGGCGGCTGTTCTGGCTCGTCCCTTCCAGGAGCACCTGGGAGCCAGGCCGCCCCGCTACAGATGGATATTGCGCTCCTTTTTCACCCTAGGTTTGAAGGACTAGCAGATATGGCAGATAAGCACCTTAGGCAGCTGGTATGTGGATCGCTGATGGGCATGCGCCATTTGCAGTGATCGCAGGGCTTAAAGCCTGGGGACCGGGGCATGTCCTAACCCCTGGCTGGGTCCAGTCTGGGACTAAAGAAAAGTTCGAGAACGACTACTAAGAGCAACTAAGAAACTACTAACTATATATAACTATTTTACAGGATTTCAAAATTTGCAAGAACAGATAACGGAACAGCGCTACCCGAAGCAGCAGACATTCCAGCACCGTCACTGGCGGCAAAAAGGAACTGAGGGTGGCGGGAGCCAGTGGTACCCCTTATACCGCACCATGTGGGTGCCATTCCAGAGGGCACCAGAGCTAGTCCCGTACAGATACTGCTGAGGGAAAAACTTCAGGCACCGGTGCATGTGACGAGCACACACCCCAATATGGAATGGACATGAGCAAACACTTGAAGAAGAATAACCAAGGTTGGAAGTTCCTCCAGAGAATTGGTCAATTAATTGTTTTTTTAAAACGTGGAAAATAATTTTTAGTGAAATTTCACATTTTCAGTGAAAAATAAAAAAATGGAAATTTTTCATTCAAAAAATAAAATATTTGTATTCTGAAATGCTGCCACAGTGCCTATTGGAAGCTGTAGTTCCAGCACCTCAGGCTCTCATTCTCTTGTGTTGGCTGAGCTTCCTGATTGGACTACATCTCCCATGATGCACTAAGGCTGTGAACGATAGCAAGTTAGATGGGTGTGGTGCATCATTGGAGGTGTTGTTTGGCTGGGGATCCTGGCCCATAGAAGAGAATGGGAGCATGAAGTGCCTACATTACAAATCTCATGAGACACTCTGAAAGCATTTCAGAATTGAAGTATTTCAGTTTTTGGCTAAAAAACTTTTTGGGCATTCATTTTTTTAATTTAAATTTTGCATAGAAAATAGACACTTTAAAAAAATTTGTTTTGCTCCCTCCACTCCCCATTTTTGTCAAAAAATGGATTTGACGAAAAAATTTCCAATTTCAAGCAGCCGTACCATCCACAACACTGCCCTTGTATAAAAAAAACTAACAACATTGAATAGCAAATGGTGCAGAATCTCCCCCTGCCTTATTTTTGTTTTGGGTATCTCTCAGCGGGTGATCTAAGACAACACAAATAAGGCAGGTATTCTGTTAAGCCTGGTAACCCACATTAGGCGAGTGTGGGTCTTAGCTCCCTCTAGTGGCTAGTCCATAGGAGCAGTTTTTGAATACCCTACTGCTTGCCGTCAAAGGACATTGTCCCTGGTTCAAACCCTGCTGTCAAACCAAGTAAGGGATGGTTACAAAGGGCCTGCCCTTCTTGGAGCTTTCAGCCCTGAAGTGCAGAAAGTCAAAGAAGAGACAATGCTCTCTTGACAGGGGGGAAGGAGCAAAAATAAAACCACATTAAAAATGGCAGCTCTGGCATGCTCAGGTGCTTACCAATAGGTTCTCCAGCAAAGATTTCTTCTGTCTCCAGTGGATCACTCAGACCTTCTGCATTGACAGCAATGATTCTGAACTGATAGGCTTTACCTTCCTCTACCTTATCAGTGGCAAATGTGGTTTGTTTGCTGTCAGTTTCCCCAATTTTGATCCA
The DNA here is from genome assembly GCF_027887155.1 of Malaclemys terrapin pileata. Taxonomy (NCBI): domain Eukaryota; kingdom Metazoa; phylum Chordata; order Testudines; family Emydidae; genus Malaclemys; species Malaclemys terrapin. The sequence continues at coordinate 48,354,515 of NC_071508.1, read as the reverse complement.
GGACTTTTTCCCAGCCATCTTCTTTTCAATGATGAAGTGGGTCACTTGCTTTCCTCCATTGTCTCTGGGTGCTTTCCATTTCATTTTAATGCATTTTCCCGTACGCTCTAGAAATTCCACTTTACCCTGCGGTGGTTTTGGTTTGTCTGCAACATTGGGAGATAAACAGTGAGTGGATGGCCATTATTTAGAAGGCTATCTCCTCATTTGGTGTAAATCGGTATTGGAGTTACACTGATTTACACCAGCTGATCTTCTGAGGGTACGTCCAGACTACCCACCGTATCGGCGGGTAGCGATCGATTTATTGGGGATCAATATATCGCGTCTCGTTAACACACGATATATCGATCCCCGAACGCGCTCCCCATCGACTCCGGAACTCCACTGGAGCGAGCGGCGGTAGCGGAGTCGACGGGGGAGCCACGGCTGTCGATCCTGCGCCGTGAGGACCCGAGGTAAATCGATCTAAGATACTTCGACTTCAGCTAAGCTATTCACGTAGCTGAAGTTGCGTATCTTAGATCGATCCTCCCTCCCCGCCCCCAGTGTAGACCAGTCCTGAGTCACATTCTGTCCCCCATGCAGGGACTTCTGAGCTTTGGACCCACATGGCCTCAAAATGCACTTTTACAACTCTACATGTCTACAGAACCAGTGAATTGCTATAAATGATTTGTTCAGGACCTACCAACAACGTTGAGAAACATATTAGCAACAGCTGAACCACAATCATTTTTCAGCTTCAGCATAATGTTTCCACTGTCTTCTCTTACACACTTTTTTATTGTGAGCGTTGCATAGTCACTGGCTTTTTCCACCACAACCCGCTCTTCTTCTGTCACCTCAATACCATCCTTGAACCAGGTGATTTTTGGCAGTGGCTTTCCCTTGAATGGGACCTTGATGTATGCTGTATGCCCGGCCTTCACAGTCACTGGGTGTGCAGCCAAAAGCTCCAGCACAGATGGGTCAATGACAGGAACATCTTGGAAAAAAATGGAAAAGACACATGAATAACTGCAGCCACAAAGGTACTTTTGTGCTTTTAATGCATTAGTGAGTTCCCCTGCAATGGTGGCATTGTTCAGGGCCTTAACTCCTTCACCCTCAAATTTCTTTAATGGTAGAATCCCTGATTTTATGAAGGTCCTGAGGGGCACCCAGTATATTCACTACATTTGGATTCAGATATTCCAGTTTTCCCAATTACCGTACAGAGACCTGTCTGGCTTGCCCAAGATGGTCCAGCTCAGCAGAAGAGGAGACAAGGGGTCTCCAGGGAGCATCAGTCTCAAGAAGTCCCTGAGTTCAAGAGGACTGAAGATTCTGTGGTTATTCTAAGCTCTGTGAGGCACATGGCTAAGTCCCTGTGATGCTTCTGACCAAGGGCCAAATTCTCCTGAGTACTATGAAATTATGTATCCATTAAGTGCACACATAATTGCTTAAGCAACTGCAAACAATGAGTAATTATTCATAGAGTGATGTTAGATTGGAAGGAGGTCTCCATAGGGATTCTACATCTTGGCACGGTCTTAGACTAGATGACCCTGGCAGTCCCTTCTAACCCTTTGGTTCTATGAAACCAGTGAAACTACTTGTAGAGTAAGGTACTACGGGAATAGTAAAGTATTGTGCACTATGAGTAAGTGTTGCAGAATAGGGCTTCCACTAGAACTGGCTGGAAAACAGTATTTTCTGCCAATTTTTTTATAAAAAAGATTTCATAATTTTAAAAAACATATTTTGCTGAAATTGTCCTGTTTGTCAATGAAAAACTGACCCCCCCCCCAGTGAAACAATTTCTGTTTTCATTTTTTGTGCACACAACCCTCAACTTTTAGAAACAAATTTTTTTCCATGAAAAATTTCATTTATAAAAGGCCACTTTTTGTCAAAAAATCCTTTTTTGAATCAAAAAAAGTCACCATCTGTAACCCCAACCATTGCTCAATGTGGGTTTTTAGTTAAACAGAGTTCAGTTACATTTTTTCAATCTTGAATGTTCATATGTTAATAACTAGTTTGTGATAAACTCTGCCTGATGTCTCAGTAGCAATCACCAGTAGGAGCCCCCCTCATTTAGAGGACAGAGACAAGTTGACTGCTATGCTAAAAGTGAAGGGAGTTTGATGAGTTCAATTAGCGCCATCTGTCTGCCAAGAGTTAAGCAAAAAAATATTTTCCTACTAGAAGATTTTTCTTGTTGTTCCTACAGAAGCAATACTCAAAAAATGGTTCAGACCACATTTTTCAAATTGCGATGCTTAAAGATAGGCCCTGAATCTAGCCACTTAAAATGATTTCCTGATTTACTCCCATTAAAGTGTGAGCAAATGCCCTTTTGTGTATCAAGAAATGGGGTTTTGCACACACAAATGGATGAGCCTGCAAACGTGGCAGGCCCCAGGAAGGAGGCCTGTTAGAAATTTGATCCGACACCTGCAAGTGATTGATTGGTGAGTAGTGTTAGGGAAAGGAGGTAGTACCTGCAATGGCAACGGTGGCCTCACTTTCTGCCCCCTTGGCTCTGAACGTGTACTTCCCTTCATGTTCCTCTCCCATTTTGTCAATGATCAATTTGTGGACAGCTCCCTGCTTGACTATCTGGATCCCTGTCATATCCGTGATCTGAAAGGAAGATTAAGGCATCTTACAAAAGACCTAATCAGAGATTCTTGAGTATAAGGGCCTGATTAGAACAAGGGACAAAGAGTCAGGAATCCTGGCTTGTATGCTTGTAAAATGCTTTGTGATTCTTGGTTGAAAAGAGTGTCAGTGTAGAGTGTTATGTATTCACTGTGAGGATCTGAATGATCGGTGCTTCTCACTGGGGGAGCCACTCTGCCCATGAAATCTGACTGGGGCAGCACCTTGGTGTCCAGTGGAATTGCCAAATTTGCTGATGACCTGGGGGGAGGGAGACCTGCTGACCCTGTGGGGAAGGATGTGATTCCATGAGAGAGAGGGAGAGGCTGAGAAGGTTGGTTAGAAGGTGTGGGAAGGGAGTGATCCGATGACTTGTGGGGTACTTGGCAGAGGAAGATAGTTGACACACAAACAAAGGGTGGGTGCCAAGCTAAAGGGCTTCAAAACATAAAGAAGACTGAGGTTCCATTTGAGTTGGGAAGACTTAAACCAGTTTGTCCGTCCTTATTCTAGGTTCCTTTCCAAGTTATCAACACTGAGCCAGTTCCTGCAGTCCTTACTCAGGCAAAAATCCCACTAAGTTTTTCCAGCCCTTCATTTTTCTAATTACAATATAAACTCTTTACCTCTTTTCCGTCCTTCAGCCAAACTCCCTCTACCTTCTCATCATTGAGGACAACGCAGAGCTCTGCTGGGTTCCCAGTTGGAGCCTGAACATCAGACATACCGCTCTTGACTGTAGCAAATCTCTCTGAAAAAAATCCCAGGGAGAGTAAGGAATAAGTGAATGAGGACAATGAGTAAAAACAACTTTGACTCACCGAGCGCTTCTGCACCAAAGCACAGAATTAGCAAGGGATAAACCTCATACCATAAAACTGTTTGGTTCAGTTGGGATAAACAACTAGACACTTAAACTAGGATCAAACACTGGCTCCTGTCTCTAATTGATAAGTTCAATTTTATGAATTTACCAAACTCAAAAGCAGCGGCTGTTTATGTAATTCTAACAAGTGGCCTGTAGATGGCACTCATATATCAGTCTGTGTTGGCCTCTTCCCTCCCTTCCCCTGAAGACCAAGAGCCAAATTCAACCTGACATGAACAGGCACATTCCACAAACCCAGGGCCAGGTTAAGGGATAGTCTCTATAGGCAGATGATGGCACAGGAATCTGAGTTTTCATTTTAAAACCATTCTCTTCATAGCCCTCATGGCTGCACAAAGATATGCTGAAAATGTGACCTGTGTGTAACCCATGCAGTGACCTCTCCCTGAGTCCGCAGGGAGCCTGAAACAATAGCTGTAAAAGAGTGAATCGCCACATTCATTTCAAAGGGCTGTTAACTCTGAAACACCATGATCTTGGGCGCAGGGTGGGGGGACTCATGCCAAACTACTCTGGTAGAAGACTGCATTGTGAAGGGCTTTTGTTGCCACCCCACCCTGGCTCTGCTGAGGTGGTATTGGCAGAGTCTCCTTCCCCCCAACCCCGAGTCCTCTGCTCAGGTGGGTGGGGAAGAGTCCTTCCCTCTTTCGGAACAGACCCCAGTTCATCTGGAGATGAGGAGTAGTGGTCTGTGGAAAGGGTGGTGTGCCCAACCCAGCTGTTGTGTGGGTGTCCCTTGCCTTTGCCACCCCATGTAGGGGTGGAACCCTTGGGGTAGGGGCAGGGTCACAGTTGGGGTGGGGTCAAATCTCCCTCTCAGAGTATACCCAAGCCCCCAATTGGCCTTGTTTAAACCTGTGCTGCATTTGGTCTCTCCATCCTTCCCAGAATTATGAATACCGAGGTTCGTCCTGAGCCTGTCCTTCCTGAATGACAGGTCTATGCACTGCCCCTGTCATGCCACACTGTCTGGCTTTATGTGGGGGAAATGGGTGTTTATCCATTCATTTTGTGGGCTGGTTTTTCTAAGCTGGGCTTCTATAAGACAACACTTTTTATGGCAGGAAGGTCGGTATAAATCAAAGCCAATCTGCCTTCACCATTAGTCACCTGAATATGGTAAAGGCCACTAGAACTCAGAAAGTGGCTTGGAAAAATCTGACTCTGGTTTAAGCTGCAGTACCAGGTGCATGCAACTGGGTTGTGGTGATTTTTTTCCCCCTTTCTGGCTTTGCCTCTTTCCATTGAATTTTCTACACAGCAGTTTATTCTACAGAACTAATAATCCCGTTACAATATTTGTTAATGTAACAATAATGATCATTAATATTTACGCCAGTGATCTCCTGAAACTGTGGCCTATGTACTACCAGTACTAGGCAGGAGGCAATCAGACGCTGCGTGGGACACTTTAAAGCATCAGGAAAAGACTCCCTTATGCTCACACTGATTAAAATCACAAAGACAATACACTGAATACTTGTGAGTTTCAGATGCCCGTATGCAAGGTCTTAATTTGAGATCTACTGCTTATATACGCTTATATAGCATCTTGGATCAAAGAAAAGCACTTAGCAGATAATGGTTATCTATTATCTCTGCTCTACAAACAGGGAAACAGATGCACTAGGAGGTTAAGTGATTTGCCCCATGTCAAACAGCAAGTACACTGCCGAGTGAGGAACAGAACCCAAGTCACTTGATGCCAAGTCCCCTGCTATAACACTAGACAACACAGCATCTCTGTAATGTAGAACAGTGCAGCACGATTAAAGTTTGTTTCTTTTCTCAATTCAAACCACTCTCTTGACCCAGTTGCCCTTACCTTCCACAGTTACATTGGAAGTGCTGTAGTACTCAGTTGGGTCATTATCTTGCATAGCAACCACTGTGTACTCTCCTGAGTCACTCAGCTCAGCATCGTCAATGATCAGCTCTGCCCTCTTCCCTTCATGTGTCATGCTGTATTTGTCAGACCTCTCAATCACTCTCCCATCCTTCATCCACTTCAGCGTAACATCTTTAGAGGTCAGCTCGCACTCCAGGCAAGCTTTCCCCTTCTCCTTGACTCGGACATTCTTCAGGTTGCTGACAAATTTAATTGGAATTCCTTGAGAAAGAGGGAGGGTAAAGAGATCAGCAGTATGAAATTTCATATTTGGGAAATAATTTTAGAAATCAAGGCTAGAGAGGGTCTGCTAACATCACCTCAGCAGGGTATTAATATGCTGCTGTGGGGGAGAGAGATCCCAAACTTGGAACTTTACTTCCAAGATGCTGCCGCTTCTGTAGGGGACATATTTTCCCTGATGAGTATGCACTGCTGTCTGAGTAAAACCTTGGTGCCTCATGTAATAGCCTTTGGATGGAGACCTAAATTGAAACATGAGAGGCCAGCTCCTATTCCTTAACTCTATGGTTCCACCGAAAAAGACTTGCTTAGTTGTTTGCAACTGGTCCTCTTCAAATACCTCCAAAACAATTATGCTGATTCTATTTGAAGCCCCTTGGTAATGACTGCAAAGAATTCTGGGACACATCTGAGAAGGGTAGGTTGATAACCTTTGCTGAGGGCACGGAGTAGCATGGACAGGAATCACAGAGAGATGGGGAGGGTAAAGTACTGGGGCCACATGAGTAGGGCGATGGAGATAGCTCTTTCACCAAAAACAATATTAGGGCTGGTCTACACTGGGAGGGGGTATCGATCCAAGATACGCAACTTCAGCTATGTGAATAGCGTAGCTGAAGTCGAAGTATCTTGGATCGAATTACCTGGAGTCCAGATGGTGCAGGATCGACGGCCGTGACTCCCCCGTCCGTCGACTGCGCTACCGCCGCTCGCTCTGGTTGAGTTCCGGAGTCGACGGTGAGCGCGTTCGGGGATTGATATATCGCATCTTAACGAGACGCGATATATCGATCCCGGATAAATCGATTGCTACCCGCCGATACGGCGGGTAGTGAAGACATACCCTTAGAAAGGAATCCAAGGTATTGTAGTGTTGGTTATGGTTACCACAATACTGGTGATAGCACTGATCTTACATTTGCCCACGATCCCTGAAGAGCTTTGCAGCCTTAAACTGATGCAAAACATACACAGGGGTCATCTCCTTTTCTGTTGAAATGCAGCAGATTCTGAGTTGAATACATGTTTTTTTTCTTTGCTCCATTTTGATTGATCTCTATTTTCATGTAATCAGTAAGTCTTATTGTGCTTTTGATGATAAACTCCTCCCTTTCCCATCAAATTTCCCTATGCATTTGCCCTCTGTGTTTTAAATCAGATCAGTTTGACAATGATAAATAGCTAAATGTCCGTGAGGGAGGGACTGTGCCTTCTGAACCTATGGTAGCACTAATGAGAGGGTTCTTCTAAAATTCCCTACAGTCTATGGAACCCACAACAGAAGCGTATGGTCTTTGTCTCCTTCAGTGACTGATCCTCAAAAGCACTTGATGAGTCTGCTACTACTTTCAGGTAATGGGGTTTAGTGGTGCTTTTTATTTCTGTAGGTCCCCTATTCAAATGCTGCTGTGAAGGGTTTGATTACATACATACTGCTCAGGCATGCCATCCTTGCATCACTTACGTTCAATGAAGAGTGGCGCTTTCTGCACCAGATCCCCAGCCTGGGCGCTAAACTCTCCAATGTCGCTGGGCCGAACATCCTTAATTTTCAATGTGTGGGTTAATCCATCGTCAGATGTGATGATCTCATATTTGTCGTCCCGCTTCAGCTCCTTCCCATTGAACTTCCAGGTGAAATTGGGCACTTTTTTGGACAGGCGGATTTCAAACACTGCTGTCTGCCTTTCTGTCACTTTCAGTGGCTTCAGTTCTGCCAGGAACTTTAGGGGCTCATCTGTTAAGATGTTGACAGACAAACAGTCATGCTAACAGTTTAAATTTGTTCCTAAATGTAGGGGTTTTTCCTACATTGTGTTGGGCCAGATCCTCAGCTGGAGTAAATCAACATAGCTCCATTGAAGTCAATTTGCACCACCTGAGAACTGGGCCCTACCATTTTGATTTCTTTTGCATGGAGATAACAGGGACAAATTCATCCTTAATATAAGCTGGCACACCTCTTATTAACTTCACAGAGACCTGCGTCCACTTATGCTATGGCTGATCATGGTCCCTGGGACTTAAAAAAAGTTGAAAGTTTTCCTACAAAGCTGATCACCAGTGCACACACTGCTTCTTAGTTCAGTTCTTCTGCCTTACTCCTATTCTTTTTCTCCCCTTTATTCTAGTCACCGTAAAGCAAATGACCTCAGTCAGGGTAGCCGAGATCCAGAAACCTTCCTGGAGTTTCATCTGGAGCCATCTGCCACGCAGAGAGACGGCAGTCAGGTCAGACACCCCTGAGACTGCCGTATCAGAAACAGAGCAGTTCTATGATCACTCTGTGGCCTAAGGGAAGGAGTTTGTCACCCTACTGGATACTCTGTGTCAAATCCATCTACTTGCATTTGCCAATTAGTGTAATATTTTACTTTCATGAATAAAGAATGAGAACTGACAGCACCAGGAGGACCTTATTCTTCCTGTGGTCCCCTTGAAAACAAGTAGCAAAATAAGATACTTCCCAATGCGAGTAATAGTGGCAGAACATGTCCCCAGGAGATGGGCCAGCTACAACAGAAAGAGTTGTCAGATAAGGGGAGTAACAGGAGTACTGTGGGTAAGGAAGGCGACAGTCTTTATCCTGATGATTTGGGCTATAATTTAAGGCAGCTTTGTTGCAAAATGGACAGGCTCCATGATTTCCTGAGAAACTGCAACCACACACTTGTCCTGTAACAGCAAGGACTAACAATGGAGAAAAGTCTCCCATCTTCTCTGGGCGTGTACATTCCCCTCCATTCCTGGTGACTTTGTGTAAGCATGGTTCACTTCCATTAAAAGGACATTGCTAAGGTGTTTTTCATCATTTACCCCTTTCCCTCTTACACTCTGCTGACTCATATCCCAGCCAACCCCATTGACGTTAGTGGGGAATTTGGCCTATTGTGTATAATAACCAAGCTTCATGCTGAAATTTACCATCTCAGACGTACATCCCTTGATCGTATGTGCACAGTGGTTATTGTGAGGTTGATCATGGCATATGCAGTAGTGGTTTTCTTTTTCAGGATAGAAAGACCAGTGAGTCATGGATGTTGCAAATAGATATAAGAAAAGATACATAGATTCCAGTTTGACTCACCAACCTTGACAGTGTCCTTTTAAGTACGTAATCTTCAGTTTCATCATGACATATGCACTATCATGCATTTAAAAATAAAAAATTACCTATCACTTTCAGTTGTGCTGAGAGTTTCTTGTCAGCTACAATTAGACTGTAGGTGCCCCAGTCTTTTTCATTCACGTTTAAGACGTACAGCATATACTTTGTACCCATCTGCTTTATTTCATATTTTCCTAGGCAGTACTGAATACGCAAGGGATCATTACCCTGAAAAGGAGAACATTGACATCTTTGACAACGTGGCACCTTTGAAAGGCTCTTCCAAGAGACACAGGTGCATGTGGAATATGTACAACACCGCGTTTAAGAGGCTTGCCCAGCAGGTGAGCCAACAGTGGGGCTGCACTGTAAAACCTACAATAATTGTCCTCAATCTACATGCCCACTGACCACTTTCAGATGGAAATCAGTGATCAGCAATGATGCTTTGTCCAGGCAGGCCAGCCTTTCAGAAGCTGTAATAGGCTACTAGAAAAATATATCATGTAGTGCTGAGAGGGGTAATTATTGCATCTTTAACTCATAGCATCTCAGGGCTATATTCTGGTGTTCTTATTCCTATTGTATCTGACTTTGTAAACAGTCTAACTGAAATCAGTGCACTGACTTGCGATGTAAAGTACCATTCAATGTGAGAAAGGATGCCAGCATCTGGCCCTTCATTTTTGCTTAGTCCTTAGTTGGCACTGACTTCACTGTGGTTTTATGCGGACTGTGTAAAACATCAGGAGTTAGTTGGCCTATCGTGATTGCAGGCAAAATAAATTGAGGGTCAGCAGTTGGAGGGATTAGTAAAAATTAAAAAGAAAAGAAATCAAATAGGGGAATTCGTGCTAGAGAGATTCTTTACCAAAGATGTAGCACTCCAGTATTTTTAACTAAACCAAAAGGAAGGAGTAGGACTAGTTGTACACCCCTCAAACAGATCCTCTCAGACAGGACACTGAATAATACAGAGCATTCTTACCACCTTTCCCCACCCACAAGTGAATGTGCAGCTAGAATAGCTGAACCCTCAGTTAAGTAACACTGGCAGATTGAATCTCAGTACCTCCACCTATTTTAGTCAAACCAAAGGAAACATGGGAGGTTACCTTATACCATGTCATCTTAGTATTGGGGTCCCTCAGTTCCAGAATGGTGTCAAATATAGCTGTGGAATCCACTTTAGCTGAGACATCCTCAAGAGGTTTTAGAACTTTGACTGCCTGCAAGATCAGTTTATGAAGAAAGATAACTGAAATCTGTATTGCTTCCCACAACTCAAAGTAGACTGGATCTTTGTTCCCATTAATAATAGATTTTTTTACTATTATTTTTATTTCGCATTGGTTCTTGGAATTTGTGATACTCAAAAAGCAACACTGTTTCCATCTTCTGGACATCTGGTATTGTTTTTTGTGCATGTAGAGAGCAAGGATGGCCTTGGGATTAAGGCACTTGAACAGGAACACAGCAGAGATGGGTTCAATTCCTGGCTCTGCCACAGACTCCCTGTATGACCTCGGGCATGTCACTTAATTTTTCTGCGTGTCAGCTCTCCATCTGAAAATGGGATATTAGTATGTCCCTTGTCTCCCTTCTCTATTTTGATGGTAACGCTTTAGAGCAGGGTCTGTCTATGTTTTACAGCACCTAGCACAATAGGGCCCTGACCTTGGATAAAATCTCTAGGTGCTGTCATAATACAGATAATAAACAACAATACAGGAAAGCTTCTGGCTGAGCAAGTGGAAGCTTTTGTTACAATGAGAATTCTTTTTACAACACTCATTATTTTCTAAGGGGCTGAAGGCACATTCCCCTCACTGAATTTCAATGGGATTTGGACGCCTAATAACTTTATGCCCCTTTGAAAATCCAAGCCAGAGAACCAGATGTAAAACTTGGATGTGGATCCAGTTTTGGATTTGGAACTGCCCTTCTCCTGCTAATTTGTTTGGATTTGGATTTTCTTCCAGGCCCATCTCTAATGAAATCCTTTTCTCCTTGGCTTACAGCTGACTCTCTGTAAAGTGTTTAGCAATGCTGCCTCTGAAGGCCATTACTGTAGTGTGGCTTATGCGTAGGAGTGTTGTTCATTATAGACACAAAAATAGAAATGTATGTTCAAGGTGTTTTGAAAGCTGACGGCATTACTAACCTCAACCTCCACTTTCTTCTTCATCTCCTTTAGCTTCTTGAGGAGGCCACGGAAGTCGGTGAAGCCGTATTCCATGCAGACCTTCTCAAAGTCCTTTTTCGGCACCTTGGAGAGGATTTCAAGCATTTCCTTCTCATCAGTCACCTTCTTCGCTTTCTTCTTTGGAGCAGGAGGGCCCCTGTGCATAGACCCCCATATAATTCAGGATATATTTCAAAGTGACGAAAGCTCCTCTCACCTCTACAGCTTTGGATGTAACAGGGCTCCTGCCTGTGGAAGCTGTAGGGCCAGACTTCCCATTGGTAGGATTCCAAACAAGAATGGGGCTCCCCGCTTGTGGGAAAAAGGGGCAGGAATTTAGTCTCCCCTACTGCTGGAAGGAGGGAGGGGTGAATTCCCCAGCACCGCTGTCAGAGAATCTGCTGGGAGTTGCCTTCTCCTCTAGTGCTAGGCCAGAGGGGAAGAGCGGGCTGACTTGTGAGTTACTGAGTCTGAACATGGCAGTCCCAAAGCTGGGAGCCAGGAGCAGTTCCCTGCACTGCTTGTACTGTTGTTCTGCTCTGTAAAGTGGCTCTGTAGAAATGGCCTAGTGTCTCTCAGTGCCCACCAGAGAAACCCGGCTCAGCTTTTTGAAATAAAGAAATAATACATAAATCCCCCAGAGATAAAACTCCTCACCGTTTTTTAAGCATTTTTTTGAAATCCAACTTTTCTTGACCTGAAAAAAATAAATAAATCCCAAAGCAAACAACTGTATTCAGTCAGCTGAAGCATAATAATAAACAACAATACAAATAACACCATGAGGGATTCCTTGGCTTTGATGCCCTTTACAGGCTCAGGGACAAATCCTGCAGCAAGTCTCAAAAGCTGCTGGACAGGCCTAAGACATGAAAATGCCATGCAGGGAGATTTGAGCACTATCCCAACCCTGTTCTACAGAGCAGTGATTGACAGCAGCTGTCTACAAGTTTGCAATATGAGGCACGGAATGGGCTGTCGATATGTAACTAGGTGGATCCACTGGTCAAACTGTGTAGTAGAGGGGAAATGCTGTTGCTCCTCTGAGGGCATGATCGTACAGCTTTTTCTGAGGTAAGATGCTCTGTGGAAGTCACAGCTTTGTGGGAGATGCTTGGTTCCTAGTAGTGCCAGCTGTGTGTGCTTTGTCAGGGCTCTGGGGCTACTACATGTCCTCGCTGCATCTTGACAAGTCAACATAAGAATAAAATGGAGCTAACCAAAAGCTCCGTGTCACTCTTACCCTTGGGGAAAAGAGGGACTAAGACAAGGAGAGTGCTGAATTCATTGCCAAACCCAGAACTCCCATATGGCAGTGCAAGATGTTTGCCATGGAAACGTTGGCTTCTCACAGGTAAATGTCAGTAAGCATCACTTTCCCACCCCCCAAAAATCATGGGAAAATTGTCATCGTTAATAATTAAAATGAACAAAGGGGGATGGTGACAAGTGTGTCTACAAAAAAGGCTAACAAGGGTCCCAGTGCAGTGCACAGGAACACATCAGGGGTGAAGTGGAGGAGTTTAAAGGTGCACCTGATGGCCCAACTGGACTGTAGATCTGTTGGGATCTGCCTGCTTTTTAGTGCTTGAGGTGAAATTCCCTCCAGTTCAGAGCACCCTCACAAGTCCTCTGCACCACCTCAAACCTTCTTAGTCTTTGTGTGAACCCTCTCTGTGTGAGGTGAATCTCACTCCTGCTCTGAGAGGAAAGATGGTCCAGTGGTTAGAATACTAGCTGCAAGCTATGGGGAACCAATTTCAGTTTCTTGCTTCACTACAGACTTCCTGTGTGACCCTGGGCAGGTTACTTAGTCTCCGTGTGCCTCAGTTCTCCATCTGTGAAATGGGGGTAATAGCATTTCCCTACCTCTTGTGGATATTGTGGGGATAAATGCACCATAGATTGTGAGGCACTCAGACAATATGGTAATGGGGAAGGGGGGAGATAAGTATCACAGATAGAAATTAGATAGCAAGAAAACTGTGAAATATTAAAATGGTCAAATATCCTGATTTTATTGCTAAATCTTGACTATTATAGTCATTACATCTTGCACAAATAAAAAGTAGTACACCAGGGTAGTTTTTTCCCCTCACCTGGTAGTGAAAACTCACTTGGAAGTAAGCATTAACATCATTCACTGAGATTCCTAAAAGGAGCTAATTGGATCCTTCCAAATCTCATTCTTAATTAATTAGACTAGTTATTAATCAAGCTGGACCCCGGGCACTTACTTTCAGTCACAATCAAGGACACAGTGTAGATAATATCAGCATGGTCATTGGAAACGATGCACTTATAGTTATCAGCATCATCTGCGGTGAGGGACTCCAGCTGGAAGAAGAAACACATGGACAAAGAGGCCCAAAGTGTTAGTGGCTCAAATGTATGAAAGTGGACTCAGGAATTCCATTATGTATTTATTTTTAAACCCTATTTTTTTCCACGGGTTTATGAAATCATCTGTTGACAATAGAAACCCTTGAGGGAGAATCTTGGAGCTCAATCCTGCAACCCCTACTCAAGTGATTCAGGAAATTAAGGTCAAGCACTAGGGACCTGATCCAAAGCCTACTGAAGTCAGTGGTGCTTAGGTGCCTAATTACGTTTAAGGATCTGGGGCAGGGAGTCTTTAAATTTACTTCAATAAGCTTTGGATCAGGCCCTAGATTTAGAGATTCTTGGCCTGAAATGGGATATATCATCAGCAAAAACAACTGAGTTTCTTCCCTGGTCTGTCCTTTAGGCTGGCCCTCTGCACAGAGATGAATGTAACACAAACCATGCATATCCAGCATGGAGAGCATCCAACAAAGAACAGGACAGCTACCAGGCCCTGAGTTTGAGGCCCATGGAATAGATGGGTTTTCATGAGGGGGCTTTGTGGAGGAGTACAGGGAAGGATCTTGGGATGCAGCTGGTGAGCATAAAGGACTGCCTTGAAGATTACATGAATTAGGATAGGGTCAAGGACAGAGCAGATGGGAGAGATGCAGGAAGGTGGGCATAAGGGCAGAACTTTTGTTGCAAATGATCTCAAATATGAAATAGGGCTGAAATGGGACTTAAGCGGTCGATCAGCATTATTTAGTATCATCATTTCCATTACAGTAGTGCCTGGCAACCCCAATGAAAAATGAGGGCCTCAGAGTGCTAGACCCTGTACAAATAAGTACCATAGAAAATGGTCTGTGCTTATGATCAAGGCCCTGTGCTCAGTACAGGGCTGAATGTCATTATCTATACATCACAAGCAATCCCTGCAAATCCTACAGCAGGACTATGGCAAACTACAGTATCTTAGACCATTGCTGAAGAATGCGGTAGTGCTTTTTTTATAGAGATAATGATAACACGATCAATTACAAGCCAAAAATAGTGAAAGACATGCATTACCTTTAGCACAAACTCCTTATTGATACTATCAAAAAACACTTTTGAACCTTCTTTTATTGGTATCCCACTTTCTCTTTTCCATGTTACATTGGGCTTGGGGTTACCTTTCACTTTAGCTCGAAATACTGCTTTGTCTCCTGAAATTCAAGGAGGAGAAATATTAGAGTGAGGAATTAAAAAGGAACAACGTTTATCCATTATGTAGTTTCTCTACATACGCCTAAATTACTTGGGGTCATCTTAACAGTATAACCTCTTTTCCTTTTTGGAAATGTAATTCTATTGATTCCAGTGGAGTTATACTGGGGGTTATACTGGCTCATTAAAAGTGATCTGCACTTTTAGGAAAAGGTAAAAATGGGATTGTTCCCTTTAAGTGAAAGTTGGGCACTAAAGACTTGAAAAGTCTTTCTTTTTGTTTTACATTAGACATTCATATCTTGTATACTCCACTTTTCCTGGACGACACTATGGATGACTGGAGAACTTATTTATTTACAAGGGCCATGTTCTGCTAGCCTTACTTAGGCAAAACTTCCCCAGATGGGAGGTTTGCCTGTGGAAGGCAGGCATGATTAATTGGCTCTCACTAAGGACTGATCTGCACCTTTGAAGTCAACGGGAGTTTTGCCACATGCCCTGCGCACATTGAAGTAAGGCCCTAGAAATAAATAGTTGATATATACCTGACCAAATGGATGAGTATACAGGGCAGGCATTTGCAAATGAAATCAGGCATTTGCATGCACAGTTACTAGGGCTGTCAATTAATCGCAGTTAACTCACGCTATTAACTCAAAAAAATTAATTGCGATTAATCACAGTTTTAATCGTATTGTTAAACAATAGAATACCAATTGAAATGTATAAAATATTTTGGATGTTTTTCTACATTTTCATATATATTGTATTCTGTGTTGTAACTGAAATCAAAGTGTATATTTTTTATTATAAATATTTGCACTGTAAAAATGATAAACAAAAGAAATAGTATTTTTCAATTCACCTCATACAAGTACTGTAGTGCAATCTCTGTCATGAAAATGCAACTTACAAATGTAGATTTTTTGTCACATAACTGCACTCAAAAACAAAACAAGGTAAAACTTCAGAGCCTACAAGTCCACTCAGTCCTACTTCTTTTTCAGCCAATCACTAAGAGACAAACGAGTTAGTTTATATTTACAGGAGATAATGCTGCCCTCTTCTTATTTACGATGTCACCGGAAAGTGAGAACAGGCATTTGCTTGGCACTTTTGTAGCTAGCATTACAAGGTATTTAGGTGGCAGATATGCTAAACAGAAGTCTTAAAAGAGCAACACTCTGATGCAGAAACTACAGAATCCAAACCACCAAAAAAGAAAAAAAAAAACCTTCTGATGGCGGCATCTAACTCAGATAATGAAAATGAACATGCATCGGTCCACACTGCTTTGCACTGTTGTTGAGCAGAACCTGTCATCAGCATGGACGCGTGTCCCCTGGAACGGTGGTTGAAGGATGAAGGAACATGTGAATCTTTAGTGCGTCTGGCACATAAATATCTTGTGATGCCGGCTACAACAGTGCCATGCAAACGCCTGTTCTCACTTTCAGGTGACATTGTAAACAAAAAGCGGGCAGCATTATCTCCTGCAAATATAAACGTGCTTGTTTGTCTGACTGATTGGCTGAAGTAGGACTGAGTGGACTTGCAGCCTCTAAAATTTTACATTGTGTTATTTTTGAACGCAGGTTTTTTTTGTACATAATTCTACATTTGTAAGTTCAACTCTCATGATAAAGCGATTGCACTACAGTACTTGTATTATGCAAATTGAAAAATATTTTTTCTTTTGTTTTTTTTGCAGTGCAAATACTTGTAATGAAAAATAAATATAAAGTGAGCACTGTACACTTCATATTCTGTGTTGTAATTTAAATCAATTTATTTGAAAATGCAGAAAACATCCAAAAATATTTTAATAAACGGTATTCTATTAATGTTTAACAGTGCGATTAATCACGATTAATTTTTTTAATCATGTGATTAATCGCGATTAATTTCTTTAATCGCTTGACAGCCCTAACAGTTATCCATTTTGTATGTTCAACTACATGTTTTGCACATGCCATGCCCTGTTTGCATCCACATGTGCAGGTTTGGTGTGTCCATTTCAGACACGTTTTGAAACATTATATCTTTAGTGTCCCGGGAATGAGGTGACTTTTCAGTGGAATAGGGTGCTGCTTACCCTCAGGGGCTGTCAGTGGATGAGGCTTCTCCACAAATTCAGGGATGCTTTCTCCTAAAGGGATCTCAAAGGAGCGTGTCACCATGCTGAAGTACTCCACAGTGGTAGAAGATTTCCTAGAAACAACTTCCTCTGTTAGAAGAAAAATATATTAGTCAGGGGGAACAGAAATGTGTTTTTAGAGGTGTTTGTTTGTTGTGGGGTAGGGACCCCCAATGTCCATTAATTAAACTGAAAATTATTTAGATCAGCTGAAACCCCTGATAGAAGGATGGCTCAGTGCATAGGGCACTAGCCTGGGGACTTGAGATCCTGCTTCACCACAGACTTTGTGTGACTTTGGACAAAGTCTCTGAGACTTAGTTCCCCATCTGTAAAATGGGTATAATAGCAATTCCCTACCTCACAAGGGTTGTTGTGAAGATAAATACATCATATATTGTGAGGCACTCATATACTATGAAAATGAGGGCTATTTAAGTACCTTAGATAGAAAACCTGCTTATCAAAAGTCCCTTGAAGAGGTTTCAATAACTGTAGTTGTCATGCACTTTGCACTGGATTTTAGCCTCCTAAGGCCTATTTTTTGCCTGTGATATCTAGCCTGGTCCATGGACTGATTTGGATCAACCATCTTCTTCCATGCAGTCAGAAATGCAAGCATTACAAGGAAAGACCACTCTTTATATTAGCCAGATTTATAATCTAAAAGCCATGACAACACCCTTTGAGGTTGTATCAGCTTCCAGAGACTGAAATGATACTTGCCTCCCACAATCTTGGTGGTCTGAGACGTACGTTGCATCTGGGAGCTGGAGACTTTAATGGAGTGATGTTGCTGGACCATGGTTTCCATTTGCATGACTGTGGTTGCCATGATGAAAATATCTTGACTTCTGCACCTCTGAGTATGCGTGTGAACTTTGGTGGGGAGAAAGGGGAGACAGAATGGAATTCAGAATAAAAAAAAAACATGCCTAGCTGATCCGCTCAGACATAAGGCCTTCCAGTGCCATTTCTGCACTTGTATTTTTTCAGCAAATGAGGATAATGTTCTGTGGTGGACTATCATAGCACAACAATTTCAGCACTTATCAACCCAAAGGCTAAAAGGATAAGATTTTGAAATTATTCATTTCAGAAGGCTCCAAGATGCTCCCTTCTTGATAAAAATTAGTGAATGTAAGAATGGCTATACTGGGTCAGACCAATAGTCCATCTAGCCCAGTGGTTCTCAACCAGGGGTACAGGTACCCATGGGGCTACATAAACTCAGCTAGATACTTGCCTAGTTTTACAACAGGCTACATAAAAAGCACTAGTGAAGTCAGTAGAAATTAAAATTTCATACAAAGACCTGTTTATATTGCTCTGTGTCCTATACACTGATATGTAAGTACAATATTTATATTTCAGTTGATTTATTTTATAATTATATGGTAAAAATGAGAAAGTCAGCAATTTTTCAGAAATAGCGTGCTGTGACACTTTTGTATTTTTATATCTAATTTTGTAAGCAAGTAGATTTTAAGAGAGGTGAAACTTGGGGTACACAAGACAAATCAGACTCCTGAAAGGGGTACAGTAGTCTGGAAAGATTGAGATCCACTGATCTAGCCCAATATCCTGTTTCTGATAGTGGCCAGTGCCAGATGCCAGGGATTTGGAGCAATCAAATTTTTGAATTGCTCTGCTCCGGCTCCGCTCCAGCTCTGGGCAAAAACCTACTGGTCTGCGCTCCAGCTCTGGGCTCCGCTCCAAAGCCCTGCCCAGATGCTTCAGAGGGAATGAACAAAACAGGGCAATTTTGAGTGATCCATTCCTTTTTGTTCAGTTCCACATTCTGGTAGTTGGAGGTTTAGGGACACCCAGAGCCTTGGGTTGCGTCTCTGACCATGTTAGCTAATAGCCATAGATGGACCTATCCTCCATGAATGTATCTAATTCTTTTTTTAACCTAGATATACATTTGGTCTTCACAGCATCCTATGGAAACAAGTTCCACAGGATGACTGTGAGTTGTTCCTTTCATTTGTTTTAAACCTGCTGCCTATTAATTTCATCAAGCGACCCCCCAGGTACTTGTGTTACGTGAATGAGTAAATACAACTTCTTTATTCACTTTCTTCATATCATTCATAATTTTAGAGTCCTCTATCATATCCCTCCTTATTCATCTCTTTTCTAAATTGAACAGTCCCAGGTTTTTCATCTCTCCTCAGACAAAAACTGTTCTACACCCCTCAGCATTTTCATTGCCCTTCTCTGCACCTTTTCCATTTTTAACATATCCTCATTGAGTTGTGGCTATCATAACTGCACACAGTATTCAAGATGTAGGTATACAATGGATTTATATAGTGGCATGATATTTTTCTGTCCTATCATCTCTCCCTTTTCTAATGGTTCTTAACATTCTGTTCGCTTTTTTGACTGCTGCTGCACATTGAGCGGATGTTTTCAGAGAACTATCCAGGAATCCTCCAAGATTTCTTTCTTGAGTGGTAACAGCTAATTTAGAACTTATCATTTTGTATTTAAAGTTGGGATTATGTTTTCCAATGTGAATTACTTTGCACTTATCAACACTGAATTTCTCCTGCCATTTTGTTGCCCATCACCCAGTTTAGTGAGAGCCCTTTGTAATTCTTCATCGTCAGCTTTGGACTTAACTATCTTGAGTAATTTAGTATCATCTGCAAATTTTGCTACCTTACTGTTCATCCTTTTTCCCAGATTATTTATGAATATGTTGAAGAGTAGAGTACAGGTCCATGGGGGACCCTGCTGTTTACTTCTCTCCATTGTGAAAACTGACCATTTATTCTTACCCTTTGTTTCCTATCTGTTAACCAGTTACTGATCCATGAGAGGACCTTCCCTCTTATCCCACAACTGCTTAGTTTGCTTAAGAGCTTTTGGTGAGGGACCTTGTCAAAGGCTTTCTGGACAATATTAACTGGATCATCCTTGTCCACATGCTTGTTGATACCCTCAAAGAATATTAATAGATTGATGAGGCATGTTTTCCCTTGCTAAAAGCCCTGTTGACTCTTCCCCAACATATTGTGCTTATGTGTCTGATAATTATGTACTTTATTATAGTTACAACCAATTTCCCTGGTACTGAAGTTAGGCTTATTGGTCTTTAATTGCCAGGATCACTTCTGGAACCTTTTTTAAAAATAGGCACTATATGAGCTACCCTCCAGCCACCTGGTAACAGAGGCTGATTTAAGCAATAGGCTACATACCACAGTTAGTAGTTTGGCAATTTCATATCTGAGTTCCTTCACAGCTCTTGGGTGAATACCATCTGGTCCTGGTGACTTATTACCGTTTAATTTATCAATTTGTTCCCAAACCTCCTCTATTGACATCTCAGTCTGGAACAGTTCCTCAGATTTGTCACCTACAAAGAAGGGCTCAGGCGTGGGGCCCTCCATCACATCCTCTGCAGTAAAGACTGATGCAAAAAAATAATTTCGCTTCTCCATGACAGCCTTCTCCTTGAGTGTTCTTTTAGCACCTTGATTGTCCAATGGCCCCACTGACTTTTTGGCAGGCTTCCTGCTTCTGATATATTTACTTTTTTGTTGTTAGTTTTTAATATCCTTAGCCAGCTGCTCTTCAAATTCTTTCTTGGCCTGACTTCTCATACTTTTACACATGACTTGCCAGAGCTTGTGCTCTTTATTTCCCTCACTAGGAGTGCTTTTAGCTGTTTATTGTTTGAAGACTGGCTCCTCAACTGGTGTAAACCAGCGTAACTTATGTTTTCAGCTAGATCGATTTACACCAGCTACGAGCTGGCTGTGAACATAAAATATTCTGCACTGCTTCAGCTCTGATCATTTATTAAAAGGTTTTAGGGTGTGTCCCTGCAACCTTCACTCATGTAACTAGCACTTACTAACCAGAGTAATTTCACTGAAGCCCATTCACTGAAACAAAGACCGTTCTGTGTAATTAGGCACGTATGCCCTCATTTTGCACCATGAAAGTCAATGGGAGCTTTGCCACTGATGTGCACGGGAGCAGGAGCAGGCCCCTGATGCCTATTCATTGTATTTTACTCAGGGTTTTTTAATCCACTAATTTTAAAGAGTGAATCAGAGAAGGAGGGACAGAATTTCCCTAAGCAAGGCCCAGAGCAGAAAGTTCGACTCTGGGTGCATCCCACAGCCTGCAGTAGGGGAAAGGCAGGACCATATGCCTTGGGTGGAGCTGCAGGAAGCAGTGTGTCTCAGGCAGGCACATCACCTCTGAAAGGAGCATGTCGAAAGCATACCCACTGTGCTACCGTGGAACAGTGTGCAGTAGTCACTTCCTCCTCAGCAGGGCCAGGGGAAGAGGCCAAACCCTCTTTCTGCTCCCGTTAGCAATTCTCATACCAACAGCAGTGTTAGAGCCCAGTAACCCTTACACTAGTGCGATCACAATGGCTATTGGTCATGCCCATCCAGTGCACAGTAGGAGTGGGAAGGATGCGTGACTCTCCCTCTGCTTGCTCAAAGACTGGGTACTGTTAACACCTTAACATTTTGTTTCCCTAGTGCTAAAAGTCCTCTTTGGCAACCGATATACAACAAAGACTAGAACATAGATCCACGAGTCCCTGACACACTCTTGTGGCGTTAAAGAATCATGTCAGAGCAGAGAACCATCATCTGGAACCTGCTCTCCTCTCACCCAGCTTTCCTGGAACAAGGACCTGGTCTGGTGTGGGTTGAGATTATGTGTTATACCTCCAGGGGATGCAGGGCAGAAGGCACAATCAATAGGGAAGAGGAATTTTAAGCCACCTTTATGACTGTGTGTGACCAGAGGCCAGGCTTATTGGTGATGTCGCCTAGTGATGAGGTCACTGGGCTCTCAATTTCCCCTCTCGGTCGCTGATGCTGTCTCTAGGCAACTAGTTGTGACCAGAGGCCAGGCTTATCGGTGGCATCGCCTAGTGGTTATGTTGTTGGGCACTCAAATTTCCTCCTCTCAGTCTCTGATGCCACCTGACGGCAACTCCTCTAGTAGTGGGATGGCCTACCTTTTGGTGGGCAGCAACTCAGCCCTCTGTCTGGGTCACCAATTCAAACCTGCCTCCCCCGCCCCCTTCGGGGTAGCATTGTCTAATGAACTGTAGAGGGCCTTGCATCCTTACAACTGGGAAGGACCCTCACTCTATCACTTGGCCCGCGTAGGTGGCTCATCCTTGCCACAAGGCTTTCAGCATGTCTATCTTCTCTTTACGCCTGGGAGGGGTGGAAGTGAGGTTTATGCTCTTATCTGGGGGGTTGGAAGGGGAGCCCAGGCCTTCCACTCCACCAGGCTTTGACCCAGGGCACTATGAGAAGCAAACTATGACAGGCACCAGGGAGTGCCCCAAGACTGCCTTGCTGGGCCGCTTTCTACCATCCACCCCTGTCTGCAGTCTCAAAGTCCAACTTAAAGTAGCAATGGGGGAAAAGGGTAACTGATCCTTCAGCCCAGAGGGGCTCCGCTGGTAGTCTCTTGCTCCCCAGTGGAGGCTTCTGTGGCAGCTTTGGTCAGGAGCTGTCAGGGTATATATATTCTCTTCCCCCGTCTGCCCTCATTGTCTGATTCTCTTTTAAGATCCTTCCTCCAGTGGGAGCATGCTCTGAAGGTTGGGGGGAAGGGGCAGAGTCCCTGCTGGGACCAGAACTGCTCCATAACCTCTTCAGTTCTAGTGTGGGATTTATATACCCCACCACAGCATGAGATTCTGGGCTGCCAGTGGGGACAAGATGGCTCCCTGTATAAATGAGAGCCTTTCCAGGGGTGTTCTAATTTATGGTGGCCTCCCGTGGGTTGCCTCACAGTCCAGAATCTCCATAGCATCATGTGCTAAGAGTGAATCCCCATCCTATCACTGACATGCCCCCTCCCACCCCGTCCCCATCCCCTATGCCAGGGTATACGAGGGAGGCCAGTTTAGCATCACTATGCCTGTACTGGAGGGAAGTCTCCCTTGGCTCCTTGTGAGTAGAGGACAGGTGGGGAGGCACAGTTCCAGCCCTGGTACATCCCCAGAGTTCCCTCGGTCCCTATGGCTTTCTGTGTTCCACTCAGACTTCATCTTACTGATAGGATTTGGAAAAGTTGTGACTATCTGGAAACAACAAGCTTGCTAAGAGGGAGGTGAAGGAAGATTTCTGCTTTCACAGACCACCTTAAATGTCTTCCTTTCCCTCACCTCTCTTGTTCTTCTCTCACCCTTTCCTCCCTGGCATACAATATTTTTTGGCACAGGTGATGGTCATGGGTGGGACTGGGCAAAGGACAGGAGAGAAGAAATTCTTTCTAATACCAAACACACGGGGAAGAACAACATTTTGCTCTGACTTACACTGGAAGCCATAGACGCCGGCTTTTACCTTTTCATCCCCACTCCGTCCTGAGACCCGCCTCGTCACCAAGACCCCAGCTGCTTTCCGCCTTCCCCCAACCCCTTCCCTGAGCCTACAAGCAGCTGATTGGGGGTGCCGCCCAACAGCTGTGGCTGGTGAGTGCTACAGCCCCAGAGCACCCAAGGTGTCGGCACCTATGCTGGAAGCAGTTGCGAATGGGAGAAATGTGTTTATCACACTCCTTTGATCACCTCACCTGCTCCTCTGCCCCATAAGCCATACGGCTTGGGACTTATTCTAAGATTTCGAAACCCTAAGCAACTTCACACAGTTGCCATTGTTTAAAAGTCAACCTCCACAGGAATGCTTCTTCCTCTCCTCCCAAATGTGGAATTGCCTCTCCCTCCAAATTACCCTTGCCTGAGCCAAAGAAGAAGCAAGTTTCAATCCTGGGCCAGCAACAACTTTTCTATACATAAAAATGTCATTGCTTAAGGTCTGCTACTTTGCACAGAGCTTTATACCATTAGAGATTACTTGCTTCCCTGTGGGACTACCACGAGCTTCAAAGGCCCAAAATATTGGACTTTAAAGATAAGGCATTTACTGTCATATATTGCTGCCCATCACCAGGGCTCAATTTGTACCCAGGTCTTTGAGCAAGAAAGATACAAAATGACAGCATAGGCAAATCCTTTTCCCTCAGGGGCAGAGATAAATCATGGGGAACATATATAGATTGGGTAACCCCACCACATAGAGGTGATTTTCGCCCATTCTTTCTAGTGGGATTACTACACCATATTTAAAGTTGGGTCTTGAGAAATGGATGGTCAACACCATTAAAGTACATGTAACAAAGATCTGGTGTGCAGAATGGTAATTTTGTGACAGTCGCTGAAGATCAAGATGGAAAAGGTTGTCTAGTCCATCCTCAAGCTAGTGTAGGATTACTCCCTACAGTATATTTTCTACATCTTTTTAAGCCTAGTTTTAAATGCCTCAAGCAATGGTGCTTCAAGGTGGTATTTCATGAGGTTCCTTGGTTTTTAACTGTCAATCCTCCCACCCCAAAACAGTGAACAAAACAAAAATTTAAATAAAGCTAAACATGTCAGAGAACACTTTTCCATCCCAGATACCCACAAAAAAGTCATTTAGCGAATATCCAGTGCTTTAACATTACAGGGAATATTTATTCATGTAAAGTTTACCTTTTCTTCAAGCTGTCACGGTCCTGGTAGAGCCCTACTATGAGTTTTCAGACCATCAGTGGATCCTTCTGTATCCTTTGGCTGATGTGAAGCACTGTAGAGAGTTGCAGTCTCAGGAAGACAGCTGGGTCCCTCAGCACAGGACAAATATGGATCTAAGCAGTTCAAACTTTAAATACATACTGGCCTCTTGTGGGCTATGTAGTTACATCCATTACACTGACTTCAGCAGTTTCACATGCTTGGAGGAATAGGATGATAAAATCTTAAGGGCAAGGATGACTATATAACAAGAATAACCCCTCTGAAGGTCAAAGAGATGGCTTCTTGCAGCTTTTCTCAAGATATATCAGGGTGTGATTTCAAGATCTTGACCAAGCTCAGGTACCTTTTTATATTCAACTTAACTGTTTTATTTTGTTTGTTCTCAAATATAAAACATTTGTGGTCAGATTTTCAAAAGAATTCAGCACCCAAGAGCTTCTGTTAAGGCACCTAAATAAGAGACCTGATTTTCAAAAAATATCTCAGCACTCATCGAACAACCTAAACAAAATGGCCAGATTTTTTTAAAAAATGCTCAACGCCTAGCAGCTTCTGTTGTTCACAAATCTGCCCACTTAAGTGTCCAAATGGGAACGGAGCTCTTTTGAAAATGGGTACTGAGCTTTTTTGAAAATCTACCCTTTTCTATTCAGCAATAAACTCTACATTCTGCCACCCTTCCATGTGGAATAGTACTTTACTGAAGGAATAGTCCCGCTGAAATCAATGGGAGTTCTCACAGAACAGGGTACTTCTCAGCATGAGTAAAGGTAGCATAATCTGACCATTTACCTCTTTCGTTTTATTTGACAAAATAAATGCATAACAGCAACAACCACCACCACCACCTTAAATTGATATAGAACTTTCCATTCCAAAGGATCCAGACTAGACCTCTTGTTTGTGCTGTGGCTGAAGTAGCGACCACACGTCGTTTATCTTCATTTGCTGGCCATTCAAAGTGCAGTTAGGCTGGTTACCCTGGATTTATGCTACGTGTAAATGAGAGCTGAGTCTGGCCCAGGATGACTCTGGGAAACAATCCACCGTCACTTTTAAAAAGTAGAGGAGCCTAGCAAAATGAAGACCTGAATGCAAGGAAATCGCTATCACTAGTTGGTTTCCAAAGGTCATCAGAGAGAAATGACTTGCATGCAAAACCTCCAAAGCTTTCAAATAGGAAATTCATGGAATATACAACCATGTGACGATTTCTAATATCCTAGCAGAAAGAGAAGATAAAAAACCCCAATAAAGAAATACAGAAACTGAAACAATGTGTATTTTTCCACAGAACAGAAAAGAGCCATATGCGGGCATAATTTAACACCCACAGTAGTGTTTGCTGGATAAAAATGGGATTCAATTAATATACAAGCTCAGCTCTGTACATTTTCCCTCACTCCTCTGGAACCTGGTGTTCACACTAACACAGATGCCTTTATCAAAATGGAGTAGCGAGTAAACTGCATTGGTCCTGGTTTCAAATGTCTATGGTGGTATTTGTTGCTTGCTACTCATAAATCCCTCAAGACATGACTTTTCACATTTTCCCCCTTCAAAATTCCAAAGCAGAAACAAGCAACCAAGGTAGATAGAAACAGACGAGATTAATACCATCCCTTCGTGTTTGTTTCACAATCCTATTTAAATACTGTTCTCCGCATCTTTTCCACTCCTCCTACTTAGGGTTCTAGCCTGACTTTTTGTACACACACTCTCTCTCTCGATTTGCATGAGCTGTGCTCAGCATAACATCTGACAAGAGCAGGGGCAAATGTGGCTCTAAGCCACTTTTCCATTCTACTAATCCTGGTGGTCGCTGGGAGTTGTCCCGGCAGAATTCAGAGGAGTCTACCGGCCAGGGAGGGGAGAGCCAGCTTTACCATTCCTGGGAGGCAAGGGGAATTCTCAGCTACCGTGTTAGGACAGGTTTATGGCTGAGTGCGAAGTATGCAAAGACAGGGCAATGAGGATCCATCCCCTGGTCTGTGATCACACCCTGAAGCAAACCAACCAACCACCTGCGGATAGTTAGCTGAAAAATATTGCAGATTTGTCTCTTTTTTTTTTTTAAAGTTTCAGGTCATATTTAAAGGCAGGATGAGAATTAAAATTGTGAAATGCTCCACCCCCTGGGGACACCTCCCGTACGTATTATAGCTGTGGCTGCAAAGCTCTGCTTTTTCCTTGAATTATTTTCATGACAGCTGCAGGCCCCATTAAGTCATTATAGCAGCAGTCCTTTGTCTGTAGAGGACAGAGCAAAGCTCATGGAAAGATCTAATTAATTAAGCCCCAGCATATCCATGTGAGCTGCTGTAAGGATGATTTCCCCCATTCTGCGGAAGAGTAAACCAATAGGAGCACTCGGCACTCAATACCTAAAAATTCAGGCTACTTAATTAGGTGCCTGAATGCATATTTAGTTACCTATCTTTGAAAAATCTGGAACATTGTATAAAATCTAGAAATAGAGCCCCAGTCACCTGACTCCCAGTCCTCTGCTCTAACTACTCGAACACAATCCCTCCCCTTCTTCTCCCTCTGATATGGGCAATGTAATAGGGTGACCAGATAGCAAGTGTAAAAAATCGGGATGGGGGGATAATAGGTCCCTATATAAGAAAAAGAAAAACCCAAATCTGGACTGTCCCTATAAAATCGGGACATCTGGTCACCCTACAATGTCAGAACCCCCACTAAGCTATCCTTTCCTTTGCTCAATGGACATCTACCAATATGCCAGAGCTTCTTCTCAATTCTTCCAACCGATTTTCATATGCACAGTCCAGGGGCACACAATTTAAGTATGCAAAGGAGAAGGATTAGAGCAGGAGGGGCCATGCAGGAGTCTTTCCTTTTGATCCCCGGAGAGAAGTACTGCTGCAAAAAGTCTTTGCCTTATAAGAAGAAAGCAGAAGACTTGCAGCTGCTACTGGGACCAGAGGAACTCAAGTCAGACATAATAATAACACTTTGACTCAGGGAAACATTACAGCTTCTCAAAGGAGAAATCTTTGTAATAAGACACATGCTGCTACAGGAATTCTCTGTCCCATGGACTCAAAGATGCGCTGAAGTTAACGGGGAAGTAGAGGAAGCTGATCACATCCGAAGGGGACTGGCAAGACACACTCTAGAGGGCGGGAATGATTCCCAGAAAATGGTGACAACGAACATTTTAGAATAATAATGGCGCAGTGTGGTTCCTTGTTTGCATTCTGAGAAGCCTGAGCAAGATGAGACAAAGAAAAGCAGCACCTGAGCAACATGGTTGGAGAGAACAAAGGACTGGAAGTCAGGATCCTGGCATTCTATCTTAGGGCTTTGTACAGCAGTCCATCAACATAGTAGCTTTCTTTTAGATACTATAAGCCATACTGCCTGCACTGAAACTAACTTGCTGCATAGCTCTGAATAAGTCACTTAACCTCTCTTTGCTTCTCAAGTTTCCCCATCAAGAAAATGGATATAATACTAAGTAGCCTTTGTAGGCCTTACGGGTATGTCTACTCAGACATTAAACACCTGTGGCCGGCCCAGGTCAGCTGACTCTGGCTTGCAGGGCTTGGGTTGCAGGGCTGTAAAATTACGATCTAGATGTTTGGGCTTGGGCTGGAGCCTGAGCTCTGGAACCCTGGGATTGGGGAGGGTCCAGAGCCAAGGCTCCAGCCTAAGACCAAATGTCTACATAACAATTTTTAGCCCCGCAGCCCAAACCCAAGTCAGTTGACCTGGGCCAGCTGCAACTGTGCTGCAGGTCTTCTATTCCAGTGTAGATGTACCGTATGTGGCCTGTGTAGGCCACCTACATGGAAGTGAACTTCACACCCAGCTGCTGAATTCCATTTGGAATGTGGAGTCTATTGTACTAATGTATCTGGAGTCTGTGAGGAAAGTGACCACCACCTTGTACAGCAGTATGATGCATTCAACTGTCTGGGGTAGGGGAAGAATCCCTTCCTGACCTCAGAAAGCAATCAGCGTGCACACTGAAGCATGAGGACTGTCAGCCCTTAGAATGCTTTGCCCTCACAAGTACAGCTGCAAATGTTACTTTCACTCACTTGCATTTCTAATTCTCTCTTCAATGCCGTGAAACTATTTTTCTCTCTGGGAATCCTGAGCTGCCCTTTATTACCATATACTCGCATTTACCATCACAGATGTCAGAAATTACACACAGATATTTAGGCTTGGCAGGGTGGGGAAGAGAGTTTAACCTCACAGAAAATATGCTTTAATTTTTTTCCAAGCAAAAATACAAAATATTAGTTTCACTTAAAAACACCAATGAATAGGACCCAGTTATGATTAAGAAGTTGTAAATGTAACCTCTCATTTTCTGTTTAACATCTCTCCCTGATAAAATTGTCACCTGCCATAACATTGAAATCCCAGTTCTCAGGCTTACAACCCAATCCAGATTCAGACATGCACCTCATAAGATTGTCCATGTGCAAATTACAAAGTCCCTCTGCTCCCCCTCCTGTCTCTACCTGAAACTGCAGGGTACTGAATTGGATAAAGCTGCTGTTTTCTGACCTCTTCAATCTCAAGCATTTTACTCTAAATAAACATCTGAGGTGTAGGAATAAAACCCAAAATAACTGGAGCCACTTCACCACAGTATATTCACCAGATATGGCCAAGATTTGCGAAAGCGTCTAGTGATTTTGGGTGCCCAACTTGAGACATCCTAAAGGGCCTGATTTTCAGGAAATGCTCAAACTGGGCACCTAAAAATTAAGGCACCCAAAGTTCATAGTTACTTTTGAAAATCTTGGCCATAATTTGGAATGCTCTTAGGTGACTGACAAGAGTATTTTGCGAATAGTTTGCCAGAATAAGAATAAACAATACTTAGACCTTGATTCTGAATGTGCTTAAGAGTTAAACTTAGTCTCAGTGTTCAGATAACAACAACAATAACGAGAATACCTAACTCTTACATAGCACTTTTCATCTGTTGATCTCAAAGCACTTAAAGGATGGGAAGCATCATCATTCTCATTCTACTGCTGGGCAGGACTGAAGCAAGAGGTTTGGTTTGCCCAAAGTCACACAGCAAGTCAATGAGAGAGTGACAACCACAACACAGATCCCTCCTCACTACCAGTCGTTTCACATGGTGAGGCATGGAACTGCTCACATAACAAGACAGAAGAAAGACTATAGCTGATTATGCTGAGAAAAATAATTTTTGTTGTGTTATGAAACCACACACTGGACACAGAAGAACATAAGAACGGCCGTACCGGGTCAGACCAAAGGTCCATCTAGCCCAGTATCCTGTCTACTGACAGTGGCCTATGCCAGGTGCCCCAGAGGGAGTGGACCAACAGGCAATGATCAAGTGATCTCTCTCCTGCCATCCATCTCCATCCTCTGACAAACAGAGGCTAGGGACACCATTCCTTACCCATCCTGGCTAATAGCCATTAATGGACTTAACCACCATGAATTTATCCAGTTCTCTTTTAAATGTTGTTATAGTCCTAGCCTTCACAACCTCCTCAGGTAAGGAGTTCCACAAGTTGACTGTGCACTGTATGAAGAAGAACTTCCTTGTATTTGCTTTAAACCTGCTGCCTATTAATTTCATTTGGTGACCCCTAGTTCTTGTATTATGGGAATAAGTAAATAACTTTTCCTTATCCACTTTCTCCACATCACTCATGATTTTATATACCTCTGTCATATCCCTCCTTAGTCTCCTCTTTTCCAAGCTAAAGAGTCCTAGCCTCTTTAATCTCTCCTCATATGGGACCCGTTCCAAACCCTTAATCATTTTAGTTGCCCTTTTCTGAACCTTTTCTAGTGCCGGTATATCTTTTTTTAGATGAGGAGACCACATCTGTACGCAGTATTCGAGATGTGGGTGTACCATTGATTTATATAAGGGCAATAATATATTCTCAGTCTTATTCTCTATCCTCTTTGTTGTGGTCCTATGGGAAACACTTTGCACTACAGATGCTAACTGAGGTCTCTGGTATAAGATCACCTGCTGAGCTTTGTGGAGAGGGGAGGTAAAAGTGTGCTAGACCTGTGTTTTTTCACTAGATAAAGAGTCTCCAATAAGGCCCTCTATCAGCTTAGTTCCCCAGTCCTTAGCAGGGCAGCTAAAGATTTAAACCTATTAAGTAGCAGAAAAGAAGTAATCCAGCCCATTCTAAACACCTTTCCCTATACAGGAGCTCTCCTTCCTCTGCTATATTCAAATGCTTACTAAAACTACATATAAGATCATATAAGGTCACAAGAGGTGAGGCAAGATGATCTAATAGTCCCTTCAGTTCTTAAACTCTATAAACGGAGAGAGAAATATGTGAATGATGTTAATTATGGCACAGCCAAGCAATAAATAGGCGGATTAGTGCCAAGTCAGTAAAACAAAATAACATCTCACAAGGCATTTGAACATTTTGGGCGTGAGTAACTAGAATGCTCTGCCTGTGGTGATGCAAAGCAGCTGTAAAGCCATTTGAACCAGTCAGTTAAGCCAGGTTTATGGCTGCTTTGTATCAATGAATGGATGCAAAGCCGTGAGAATGCACTGGTGAAACTGGCTGTACATTTTCAAGAGCCCCTCAGAGCATGCTACTAATGCAAAACGGGAGTGAGCAGCAGGCTAGTCTTCTTTAAGTTGACATCCATGGAGCTACACTGATTTACAGCAGCTGAGCATCTAAGCCTCTGTGTAGATTTTACGGACCACTATTTACAGTAATTCCTACTTTGTTTTCTGTGGGATGATTCTCTACTAGGAATTCTCAGAAAAGAGACAAATGTTTAGATTCAGCTACTGTCCCATACCCACATCGCTATCATTCAGCAACAAATATTCTTTATTTGACACATGGCATAAATCGTGCAAAAACATGTCATTTTCTTCACTTACTTGGTTTGACACTGAAGGGCACCAAACATCTTAAAACATTATTGGGGGGGAGGGAGCAGTTTCCACTTACAATGCCATTCAGACCATCAGTGGTGCTTGTTTCTAAGAAAGGGTCATTAGATGGGGGGGTAATGTCACCCTTATAAAAAAGTTGGTAGCAAGGGGAGTAGGATAGCTGGTAAGTTTTACATAAAACTAACAGTCATGTTATGCTCAAAATGCTTAAGTTTATTGCTCTATTTAATGACGACCAGCAGTATTTAAAAAAAAAAACGCCAGTTCACTTGGTTAGCGTATCACTGAAGGAAATATTTTAAATACAGCAATAAAATCAAGTGGTTTAAAGATAACACATTTTGCCACATTCATGCAAACCCTCCTGACAGGATTTTTACACAGGCACGGATACAAGGTAAACACAGGTACTGAACCAACAGAAGACATGTATTGAACTTTTGGGAAAGCTTTCCCCACAGTGACACAGTAAGTTGTATGCACAGCTCTTCAGGCCTGATCCTGTGCAGAACATCAGTGGGAGCAGATTCAAGCCCTTATTATTCTGAACGCTGTTTGATCCCTTCTTGATCAACAAGTGCCATGAATTCTCAGAATTCTCAGCACTTCCTCGAAATATATATATATATTTTTAAAGTTGCAGATATCTTTAATTGTTCACTAGGGCCCCAGTTCAGCAAAGCACTTAACTCACATACTCAAGTCCATCCATGTTCAGTAAAGTGCTCAAGCACGTATGTAACTATGCGCATGCTTGGAGTCCTTTGCTGAATTGGGGCCTAGAACACAACCAAGATCAGCAGAGGCTCTATTGCCTAAAGGGAACCATTGCTGCATGGATCAGGGGTTTTAGGAACCAGAGAGAGTGACAGTCTAAATTTATTTTCAAAGGCAAATCTCTAAACAGTGGCCAACATATTAAGGCTGAGATTTTTCAAAACTTCCTATAGGATTTGGAGGCCCTTTTCCCATAAACTGTAATGGGAACTGGGCACTCAAATCAATTAAGGTATGTTTACACTGCAACCAGGAGGTGATTGCTGCTGCTTCGCTGCTATTGTTACTCGAGTTACCTTTGATCTGGCATGTCCAAACGTCCTGCAGCGGAGACATTCTCTCAGGGCTTGTCTATACATAAAACACTGCAGCGTCACAGTGGTAGCTCTTCAGTGACGAGGGAGAGCTTCTCCCATTGGCACAGGTACTCCACCTCTGAGAGGCAGTAGCTAGGTTCATGGGAGAATTCTCCCATTGAGCTAGTGCTGTCTACGGTGGGGTTTAGGTTGGTTTAACTGCATCACTCAAGGGTGTGGAATTTTCACACCCCTGAGCAACATAGTTATATCAACGTAACTTCCTGGTGCAGACCAGGCCTCAGACAGCTTTGAAAATCTCAACCTAACTTCACAGTGCATGAGTGACCTCCTTTACTATGTATTCATTAAAGAAGAGCTCAAGTCACAAAATTCAGAATCTGTGTTTAAAACAACCCAAATTTCATGGGAAATTGTATCATGGATTTTGGTCTGACTCATAAAGAGAGTAGCTATTTGCCAAATTCAGATCTGGATCCAAGTTAAGATTTCATAATGCTCACAAATATTGGGGGGATGCTTGAATTCAGGGTTTGGTTCAGACTCATCTCTAATAGTTACAATACTTTTCCATTCTCTTCTTGATTCCATAGTATATCGGAGATAAAGAAGTGGCAATTGCCTCATGTCAATGAATTGTTTCCTCCCCCCCCCCCCTTGGTTCTGCTACATTTTGTGGAATTTTTCTTTTTTCACAAGCAAACATGAGGTGTGAAACATGATTTCAATATGAATCAATTTGAATCATTTAATGCAGAGGCTCAGAAGGTTTATGATATACACAGTATTCGGTAGTTTAAAATGTAAAAACAATCAGAAAAAGGCAAAAAGTTAATTTCAAGCTTAGTCAACATACGATACATATTTCAGCATGACAGTTTCAAAGAGTTCCACACTGTATTTGGATCTATTAGCAATTAAATCATTTTTTAAAAATAGCAAACTCAAGACAGCTAGTGAATTTTTTTTGATTTTGTAACAAATGAAGCTACTATTCTTATTTACAGTATAAATAAGCCATTTTTTTTGGTGATTATGTTCTGCCACATGTTTAAGACAAGCAGTATCTCAGCTCTTAATTGTTGATGCAAACAAGAGCATAAAAGAAAGCAATATCAAAGTAAAACAAATATATATATATATATATATGTATGTATCTTCAACAAAGACTGCCAAGTTACCATGTGTCTCTTATCAGATCTAAAATATAGCTGACTCCTGTCAAGAGTTCTCTTGGTTTTAATTTTAACCACTAGGAATATCATGAATGCTTATTCTTCTGCTGCTCTAGAGAGCTGTTTTTCATACAAGCTCATGACATGGTGGACAAATTGATACTGTTCACAAGTCTGGATCATTCCTCCCCTGAAAAGGAAAGCAGAAAAAAAGGGGAGGGAAACAGTCCTTGTATTACATGTAAACAGTGTACTTAATGGTGAATGGCACAGCTAAAATGAAATGGACTTATGCTCCAAGAGCCTATTCCAGAGCCCACTGACTTAAGTCAATGGAAAAGCTGCCACTGACTGTGCTGGGTTTGGATCTGGCCCCAAATGCCTCTGCTAACCAGGAAATGAGAGGTATTCAGAACAGAAATAAGTTTTACCTTTGCTTTTCTCTCAGTGAGGCCCTAATTCATTGACAATATCATCATTTATTATGTGTTACAGGAGTCATGCTAGGCACTGTATAAATACATAGACAGACAGTCCCTGCCCCAAAGAGCTTGCAATCTAAATAGACAAGACAGACACGAGGGGAAACAAGTTAAGGGACTTGTCCAATGTCACCCAGCAGGTCAGTGGCAGAGCTGGGAATAGAAGCCAGGTCTCCTAAATCCCAAACCAGTGACCTATCAACTGGGCCTCACTGTCTCCCATTCAGTAAATGAGATTTCCCCCCCCCTCTCTGATGTCATAGGATGATGCATTCTGGAATACTTCCAGTGAACCAGGAAGTGCCGGTAGGATTTCAGACTAGGCAAAGACATTTCAACAGAGAACAGCTCATATTCTGAGCTGACTGCCACCCACATCCTGATTCGTAAGGACTTTCAACATAGAAATCTGGGCTTCACTCAGCTTTCAGTCTAACTTTGCTGTTCTGCTTCAAAAGGTGAACTGAAAACCTGAAATGAAAACTGAGTTCACCTGAACCCATAGTATAACTAGGCAAGAAGAGAAATGTGATTTGCTGTTCCATGCATCATGTAGTAAGTTATTATTATTTTAGCTAGTAGCATGGTGGAAGGAGCATGGTAACTGCTTATTTGGCACATTCCTTCAGCAATGGGTTCCCTAGGAGGTTAGTGAAAGCTGCTCCTTTTTGAGCTACGGGAGAGCAGATGATGTTCCCATCAAGTTGCCCATGTGACACAAAAGGTCTCACTGGCACCGGGAGGTAAATGTATCTGCTTCAACTTCAGCAAAACTGGCCCAGTGTTTTAAAAATATACCCATTGTAATCATAGGGCCAGGTTGTACGTAAGTGGCCTCCTCCCTTACCTCCCTGCGTAGTGGCTGGGCCCAATCCCAGTTCCTCTGCTCAAGCAGCTCTAGGAGTGCAATCACTGCATGAGGCAGATGCTCCAAAGTTGGCAGGAAGATGGTGGTGTCATGTGTCCCTCCACAACCCCTGCACCAGCTGGCAGGGGTGGGGAGAACACGCTGCACCCCTTCAAATAAACCCCATAGCCAGCTGAGCATACCTATTTGTCAATCTGCTCTATTTAGAACAGCATCTTTGTTCATCTGTTTCAGAGTGTTTCTGTGCACCGCATTTCTGCTGCACACAGCACTGAAAATGTATCTCCATCAGGCTGTGACACACAAGGAATGTTAGTCATATCCGGTGATTACTCCCCATGCAATTCCATTAACAGCTAGGTTGGACCCTGACGTTGTGGCAACAGAAGCAGTGGGGTGGCCATCTAGTTTCAGGCCACAGGAAACGATTTTCCTTTTATCTCATTCTCTGCTATGCTGCTGCTTCCTCCCTCCTCCCCCCTCCCCACACATCATGAGTTCACTGTCCAAGCTTTGGCAAAGACTCGACAATCTACATTTTCACCCTTCTTTGCCACAGAGACCTTTCAAATACAAGTTTTTTCACTGACAGAAGGTACCCAACATCCCTGAACACTGGCTGAAGGGATGCAGGAAGCATCGCTCAGCCTTTACTTTGCCACATCGACTATTTTTAGGACCAAATGCTGGACTCCTGTACAAAGTCCAATACACAGGCCCTGTGCAAGGGACCTAGGGAGAAGGAATCTTTGTCCCACTAACCTGACAGCAAGCTTAAAAACACCCCACTGGCTTTAAGAGGAACTACTGCTGTCAGGGCCGGCTCTAACTTTTTTGCTGCCCCAAGCAAAAAAAAAAAACCACCCCCCCCCAGCACCGCCCCACCGAACCAAAAACAAGCCCCCCAGAGCGCCGCCCCGCTGAACCAAAAATAAAAACAACCCCCCTGAGCGCCGCCCCACCAAAACAAAACAAACAAATAAAAAAAGCCCCGTGCACTGCCCCGCCACCCCAAGATTGGCTGCCCCTTACAAGGTCCTGCCCCAAGCACATGCTTGGTCGTCTGGTGCCTGGAGCCGGCCCTGACTGCTGTGTAGTCACAGATCCACGGATGATATTACCCCAAAGATTTGTTCTTCCATGGAGCAGTGCTTAGCAGTAGCACACTGAGGTGTATATCGCCCCTACCCACCAGGGGTTCTATGCAGTCTCTCTCCAGACAAACAACCAGTGTAGTGAAACGCCATCTAGGGCCTTCTGCAGCTATTGTGGCAAAAGGATTTCTCCCTAAATGTCAAAAGAGAGCACTTCTTTTGCAGACAGCAAAGGTCAAAAGTTCAGGAGGATGGCAACTGCACTACTCTTTTATCACATTTACCTTATAATGCCAGACTCCAGAATGGATCTGAGGCCTGATCTAAGATACGCAACTTCAGCTATGAGAATAGTGTAGCTGAAGTCGACGTATCTTAGATCGACTTAGAATCACTTATTTCGCGTCCTCGCGGCACGGGATTAACGGCCGCCGCTCCCCTGTCGACTCCGCTTCCGCCTCTCGCCATGGTGGAGTTCCGGAGTCAACGGCAGAGCGATCGGGGATCGATTTATCGCGTCTACACTAGACGTGATAAATCCATCCCCGATAGATCGATCACTACCCACCGATCCGGTGGGTAATGTAGACGTACCCTGAGAAAGGTTTCCCCTTCTGGGTGCTGGTGTCTGTTATTTCATGTTAGTAAAATTAGCTTCCCCAAACCAGATATTGGACATTGGATATGGCACGGACTATCTGAAGA
The DNA here is from genome assembly GCF_027887155.1 of Malaclemys terrapin pileata. Classification (NCBI taxonomy): domain Eukaryota; kingdom Metazoa; phylum Chordata; order Testudines; family Emydidae; genus Malaclemys; species Malaclemys terrapin. Next base: position 48,317,950 of record NC_071508.1, on the reverse strand, counting down.
TGTTCCCTACTGTTCACAAGCAAGAGGAGGATTCTTAGTGCCAACGCTCATCATAGCACTACTGCTCTGCAGTGTAGTGTTTTCTTGTAGTGTTTTCCTACTTTCATCCCTTGCTCAAAATGTTCATTCCAACCTCTCATCCCCCAACACCTCCATGTCCCTGGAGGATCTTCCACCCCTGCTCAACCTGTTTTCTCTGCCTACTAACCTTGTACAATGGTGATTGGTCAAAGAAGTCACTATCTGCTATACTCCTTTGCAATGGCTGCCTCCTTACATGTGCTGCTCCTGGGGCCACAATGAGACATGGGGCTAGGGGAGCGGCAGTGGCAGCAGACAGACACATGGATAGATGGTTTCAAAGGGGCTGCTAGCCCCTTTCCCCATTCCCTGGAAGCAGCAGGACCTTGCTCATGTGATTCATAATGCGGTTCCCTATCCCATCCCACTAATGACCATAAGGACAGAGGAGAGGCAGACCTCACAGCCTGATTTTTCCTAATGTATCAGGAGCTCCTGCAGGGCCCCTGAACTTGTTCCCCCTCTGATGAAGCAGTAGGTATTAGGCCCTGTTGTGCCCTCCTCTGCTTCTGAACTCCCATCCCCGCAGGCTAGTATTAAAAAATGAACCTCTTCTAGCAAGCACATTGTTTGTCTGGACACCCTTCGCTCTCATTTCTGTGGCTATCTGGCTGTGAAATGCATCCCCATATTATTCTCAGACAGAAGTCAGTAGAGGGCATTTCAGATCCAGCGACTCTCTCTGTGCTAGGACAAACCAATACTCTATTCAATGTTTTCTTTTTTCTTCTGTGAACGTTCATTGTCTGGGTTGACCTCCATTGAAGCAGCCAAACCACCAGCACCTCTGCAGGTCTCTGCCTATCAAGAGCACAGCAGGGTGAAAAGCATTTCATTTTCTGCCTCCCTCTGAGCAGAACTACTCATCTGAAATAAGGTTCAGTGTGGGGTTGTGTTTTTCATTCATTTTTTTAAAAACGTTGGTATATTTTTCATGAAATTTCTTCCCCTCACTCCATTTATTATTATCGTTAGAGAGAGCATGGAGACACGTTTTGACAGAACTTCAAATCAACGGGAGAAGAAAAATAATCTCTCTGGTGCAAAACTCAAGTCCGTCCACTTTGTAGTCAAAATCAAATGCAGCTGGCATGATGAGAAACCCTTATATAGAAACCTTTTGATTGTGGAGAGCTTTGCATCTCCTTTTGCATGTCTGCAAACATCTCTTGCCTGTGCGTAAAGCAACATCCTCCAGCCTACACTATTGGCAGCTTCCATACTGCAGTGCTCTTCCACTGAGGCTTGCAATTCCAGCTAGACTACGTCCATTTTCTTCATCATTTGTGTTCCCTCCTCACAGCTGTGTGCCTGTCTGTGATTCTGAGAGCAATGGGCCTCTCAGCCTTATTCTTTGAGCTATAACTGTGGGCCAGATCCTCAGTCAGTGTAAATGGGCAGTAGTTCCATTAAAATAAATCAGCTGTAACTCCATTACAATCAAGGCCGCTATGCCAGCTGAAGATCTGCCCCCATTGTGACACTGTGGGGTTGTCATCTGCTGCTGGGATTTGATAATTTTGGTAACACAGGCTAATTCCATAGCATAGATGAGAGGTGCTATTTAAAATTCTCAATAGTATCTAAGGCCCAAATTCTTCAAAGGTGTTTAGGCATCTAACTCCCATTGATTTCACTGGGAGTTAGGCACCTAAATACCTTTGAGATCTAGGCCCAAGTGACTTAGAAGCCTAAGTTGCACTAAAAGTCAATTGGACTTGATTCATAGCCACTACTTAGGCTCAGGTACTTTTGAAAATTTTACCCACTAACCTGAGGTTTATCTTTTTTTCCTCGTGTTTCTTTTCCCCCTCAAACATGTGGAAATATTTTTTTATTATTATTTTTGAAAGGAAGAAGATTCTCTTACCTGTCTAGCCGTAACTGGCAGGTTGTTCTCAGTATGTCAGTTATCCCCTCGTACTTCAACTGTTTACAACAAATGCTGGTGGCAATAAAGCAGCCAGTCCTCCCAATCCCTGCACTGGGGAGGACAAAGGGGGGGAGGGTGTAGGCAAATAACCCAGAAAGAAAAATGTTAAAATTTCATTTATAATGTACAGAGGCTGCGGTCAAATGTGTGAAATAAACAGAATCCCCCATCATTCCTGGGGCGTGTGTATGGAAAAGTCATTACTAATCACTAATAAAAGACATTAGCTTCACTGGGACTTAAGTAATAATAATAGCAGCTCTTATACAGCACTTTCCATCAGTAGATGTCAAAGTATTTTACAAAGGAGGTCAGTATCATTATCCCCCTTTTAAAAATGGGGAAACTGAGTTACAGAGAGGGGACATGACTTGCCCACGGTCACCCAGCAGGCCAAAGCTGGGAAAAGAACCCAGGTCTCCAAAGTCACAATTCAGTGCTTTAGCCAGTAGGCCCAGCTACCTTTCTATGGTAGCATAGGGAAGCTTTGCATGGCTCTAGTTAGCTTCAATGGTGTACTGTACAAGATAGGCCTAAATCCATCCACCATCACTGTAGCCTCTAAGCACTAAGGTGGTGTCTGTTGAAATCTCATGGATGATAGTTTCACTCCCTTGACATGTTTCAAAGTATTAGATGTTGCTAATATTTCATGATTATGAAAAAAAAAAATAACAGGTACTCTTCCCAAAAGGCTGTATTCAGCAGCAATGGAATTTCAGTGATGCACATTATAAAGAAAAGGAGATATGACCTCATGTTGGTGCATCATACTACAAAACAGGGGATCAGAGTCTGAATCCTAAGCATGGTCCTTCATTTTGCACACGGGAGGATGGAAGGACAAGAATGCTTGAGGTATATGCCAGTGGTTGATCCACCACTCAGTTTGGTTGGGAAGCAGCGCATCTGATTGCGGCTGGGAGTGATGCCACTGCGGCAGGGGTCTGATGTAAAATGGGATGCAGGGCCTCAGTGAAACAGGGATTGAAAAACGCCTGCCATGACTCTGAACCTCGCCCTTTCCCTCACCAGCTAGGAGCTGGTTGGATCACTGTTGATGGGGCAAGCCAAGTACAGAAACTTGGTGTCAACTGAGAATGTCTCATGGTGGAACAGGGATGGCCTCTGTGTACAAAAGAGATTAGAAAATAAAGTGGGAGTAGGTACTTCGCCCCCTCACCCCCTGAGAAGCAATGTGTGGAGTGGACAGTCAGACACAGCAAATCATGTTGTAACCATAAGCATATTTTTTCAAGAGAACCTAGCCCTGCAAGTGGGGGGGACGGGGAGGGGACGACTCCAGAGCCCAGACTCCAGCCTGAGCCCTAACGTCTACACAGCAATTTATAGCCCCACAGCCTGAGCCCTGTGAGCCCGAGTCGGCTGACACAGGCCAGCCATGGGTGTTTTATTGCAGTGTAGACATACCCTAAATAACAGAGACTCCAAAAAAACAGTTACCTTTTCCATAACTGGTGTTCTTCGAGATGTGTTGCTCATGTCTATTCCACAATAGGTGTGCGCGCTTGCCACATGCACCAGTGCCGGAAGTTTTTCCCCTAGCATTACCCATAGCGGAGAGCACCCCTGGAGTGGCGCCTGCCTGGTGTGGTATAAGGGGAGCTGTGCGCTCCCCCCACCCTCAGTTCCTTCTTGCCAGACAACTCCGGCAGAGGGGAATGAGGCTGGGATGTGGAATAGACATGAGCAACAGCCAACACCAGGTTTAGGTCCCACTGTGGAACCGGGGGTCTAGAATACGAGAAAAGAGGGTCTAGACCCTTAAGGAACCTGCCCATCATAGCATGGAAAAACACCGTGTGTCCTTGCACAGGCGGCTCAAAGGCCGATATGGCCGCTAGGTGCACCTTGACGGACGAGGGCGCCAGGCCCTGGGCCCTCAGGTGGAGGAGGTAATCAAGGATAAGCTGGATCGGGGCAGTCACCGGGGAGTCCCCCTGGTCTGCTGCCCACCTAGAAAACCAGGACCAAATAAGCACGATGACTCGAGGGCTGTCTACTTTCGAGGAGGACGCGCTGAACTTGCTCTGAGCAGGTCCTTTCCTCACTACCTAACCATTGAGCAGCCTGAAAGTAGGCCGCTACCACCGACATGCATTTTGTAAACACTCTGGGGGCAGTGGACAGCTCAAACGGTAGGATCCTAAATTGGTAATGATTTTGTCCTACAACAGAACGGAGGAAGTGCCTGTGCCCCTTGAATATGTGGATGTGGAAGTACACATCCTGTAGATTGAGGGCAGCGTACTAGCGGGATCCAGGGAGGGAATGATGGAGGCCAGGGAGACCATGTGTAACTTGAGCTTCACCATGTGCTGTTCAGACCCTGTAGGTCCAGTATGGGCCTGAGACCCCCTTTGGCCTTTGGGATAAGGAAATAACAGGAGTAGTACCCCCTGCCCAAGAACTCCTTGGGCACCGCCTCTATTGCTCCTAGTCCTAGGAGCCGCCCCACCTCTTGCTCAAGCAGAGCTTTGTGCGAGGGGTTCCCCAGGAGTGATGGGGACAGAGGGGTGGTTGGGCAGGGAGGAGGTAAACTGGAGGGTGTAACCCCGGGAGATGGTGTTGAGGACCCATCAGTCCGAAGTGAGCCGAGAGCATTCTGGAAGGAAAGCACACAACCGGTTGGAGAAGGAAAGTTTTATTGCCCCCCGAACGTCCCATCAAAATCGCCTTTTCCCTGCTTCCTTGCCCTTGGAGGGTCCAGGCTGGGGGGCAGGCCGAGACTGCCTGTGAGGGCATCTCTTATAGTCCCGTTGCTTCCTATGGGCGGCCTTGGGAGTGCGGCCAGGGTTGGAGTCTGCTGTGGCTTAAACTTAGGTTTTGCCAGAGCCGGGAAATAGAGACCCAGAGTCTGGAGGGTTGCGCAGGAGTCCTTCATGCCATGCAGCCTTGCATCTGTTTCCTCCGCGAACAGAGCTTTCCCATCAAACGGGAGATCCTGCATGGAGGATTGTGCCTCACTGGAGAGCCCGGAGAGCAGGAGCCATGATGCCCGTCTCATGGACACCGCGGAGGCCCTTGAACGTGAAGCCGTGCTACCATTGCCCCTTCCTCCACCAGCGCCCTGAACTCCTTCTTATCGCGCTCCTGGAGGGAGACCTCAAATTTAGGCAGAGAGCCCCACAGATTAAATTCGTACCGACCCAAGAGGGCCTGATGGTAACTGGAAGCTCGAAGACTAATAATTTTTTTTTTTTTTGAAAGAGTCCAGTCTCTGAGAGTCTTTGTTCTTTGGGGTCAGGGCTGGCTGACCCTGTTGTTCCCTGTGGTTGACTGACTTGACCAGCAGGGAGTTGTGCGCCGGGTGAGTATATAGGTACTCATGCCCTTTAGTGGGTACAAATTACTTGTGTTCTGCCTCATTTGATATAGGGGCCAACGAGACCAGTGTTTACGACAGGGCATTTGAAATTTTAGCCACCCCTTCATGGAGCGGCAAAGCCACCCTACCACGTGCCGATGGGGACAACACGTTGAACAGTGAGTCCAAGGACTCCTCCATCTACTCTGCCTGGAGGTGGAGGCTTGCTGCCACCCTCTTTAAGAGCTCTTGATGGGCCCTGAAGTCCTCCAGCGGGATGGAGGGAGGCGGGGCCGCAATCGCCTCCTCAGGGCGGGGCGAAGAGGCTGGTGTGGTGCTTTGGGTGTTGGTCAGCACCGGAGGATCCACCACCTGGTCGGACTCCGGGCGCGGTACTGAGGACGAGCGTCCCACCGACTCTTTTGTCGGGGGTCTGGAGAGGGAGGCCGACGGTGCTTCTGAAGCTCCGGCCACCGAGTGAGCTCCCACCGGAGGCCACAATGCCCACTGGTATCACTGGGCCGGTCACGACACTCAGTGCCACTGCACCTGCTGTGGCACCAGCGGGGCCGGCTGCCCGGGTTGACTGGTCTGGCCTGTTGAAAGATGGCTACGAATGGAGACTGGGCTGGCGTAGAATCCACTGCTGTCTCTCGACCAGGAGGAGCGGCGGTGGCAGGATCTGCGACGGTCACGGGACTGTGATCTTGATGTGGAGGACCGGTACCGACGGGTAATAGCTGCTCCACGAACGGCCTTGACGGGCGGACCCGTGATGGCGAGGTGCTGGCGATCAACGCCCGGGACAGCGGTGCTTGGCGGAGACTTGGAACAGGAGCTCGAGTGGGAATGGCGTTGATGACAGTGCCATGACCGACTGCGGTACCCTCTCCGGGATGAGGACCAACGACAATGTCCGCTACGGTCCCATCGACGTCCGCTCTCTGAGGAGGACCAGTGCCACAAGTCCCGGACAGACGGAACCCAGCCCGAGAGTCTGGTCAGTGTCGAGGGTGATCCACGTGGACCCTGCCCCGAGTGGATGCTGGGTGGTGATCGTCATCGGGAACGTTCCCTCGACTGAGACTGGTACCGAGTCGGGGGCGACTGTGGAGATCCTAGCGGTGGCTTGTTTCTGGAGCATGGGGCCAACATCGGCCTGTTCTGAAGGGGCCAGATTACTCCATTCTACGAGAGTTGGTAGCCTAGGGCCCGGTGGGGACTGAGAGCTACCCGACATGGGCCTAGCCTCTGTCCTAGACTTCCCTCAGTGCCGCTGCAAAGAGGGAGTCTTCTTGACCCTCTTGGTACTGCTAGGGGAAAAACTTCCGGCACGGGCTGAGCACGCACACCTATTGTGGAATACACATGAGCAATCACTCGAAGAAGAATAACCATTATTCCTTGGTCAGATTAAGTTTGAAACATCTCCCAGGCTTGCAAGTCTCAAGATGAGTTTTCATTCATACGTGCTATGACAAATATTGCCGAAATAATTTGACTAACAGCAACACACGCAGTAAGTCTGATGCCACTTCCAAAGTCATTCAGATCTGGAATCTCACAATTCTCTGGATTTAAGCAGGATACAACAATTCACCACTAAAGAAACCACTGATTTTTCTCTTCTGTTATCAATGCAAAGACATTTTTCTGTGTATCTGTTTCAGGCCCTGGTTAATGACTAGAGAGGATTTTGTTCTCACATATGCTATGCTATTGTGGCAAAGAGAAGCTGTGAACTCCTCGTACCACCTCCATGAAGAATGATCAGCAAAGCTGACAACACTTCTGCATGTTAACTAATTAAGTGAGCAGTCTCAGGAATAATTACCCTACACAATCTCCATCCATTTAAACAGTGTTAAAATCATAGTGCAAAGATACTGGCAACAAGTGTTCAGGCAACAATTGGACTTACATATGACTGGGGCTAGCAAAGTTCCAGCATGGTTTCCCTGACCACTAAAGACAGGCTTTTGACCACGTTATTTAAATTTTCAGGGAGAAATTCCTGGCCAAGCTGATTAGGAAATTGGGGCTAGCAATAACTTTGCTTAAATGGTGTTAAGCTGTAGCAGGAACACGGTTAAAATGACAAAATGCAGGCACTACAAAGGAAGAAGGATGATCTTACTTTTCAGGCATGGACCAGGACTAGGGCGATCTAGGTTCAATTTCTGGTGCTGTAAACTTCCTGTATGACCTTCGATAAGTCACCGTCTCTGTACCTCAATTCCCAACTTTCTATTTCCATGTTGCATCCGGTTTCCCATCCTTTGTCTGTCTGTCTTGTCTATTTAGAGGGGAAACTCTTCAGGGCAGGGACTGTCTCTTACTAGGTGTATGTACAGCACCTAGTTTACTGAGGCCCGGAGGTTGGTTGGCTCTAGGTGCTACACTGATACAAATAACCAATAATATACATATCTTCTACAGTGCTTTTCAACCATAGATGTCAACGCATTTTACAAAAGAAGGCAAGTAGCACCCCCATTTTACAGACTGGAAAACTGAGCAGAGAGAGGTAAAGATACTTGCTCAAGTCACACATTAGATCAGTGGCAGAGGCAGGAATAGAAACCAGGTCTTCTGAGTCCAGTGCCTTTACCCACCGGACTATGCTAGGAATGACAGCCTACCTTTAACATGTACTTCTTATTAAGAATACTTTCAGGATTAGGATCATGTTTGATTTTTTTTAAAAGGTTTACTATTTTGTATTTAAGAGGGCTGACAGTATTAGTATCTTTGCAGTGGTTACGCTCTTCTAGAGGGTCAGATCCTGAGAGCTGCTGAGTACCCGCACCTTCCACTGAAGCCAATGGGAACTGTGGGATTCAGCACATCTTAGGGCTTGGGCTATGGTTTGGTACACTTCCTAATCTTGAATACATTCAGTTTACTACATTCACAGAATATATTTTATCCAAAAGAGCATCTGAAAAAATCTGACACTGCTCTAGTCACCAGCTGTCATTTAAAATTCTCTAGAAGCCTGCTACTCTGTCTGTTAATACTTAGGTAAGAAAAATGACCAAATGTTCTGCATTTCCAAAAATCACCAGTATGCTACTGGAGATGGAAAGACAAAGCAGTAGGCGAGAGAGTAAAACAAGCATGCAAAGCAAAATATAAAGCTGTGGACTGGGGTCAGTATTGCCTGTGAAAGCTACCATGAGATTCCAGTGAGACACACATGGATTCACAGATTTTAAGACCAAAGGGGAACATTATGATTATCATGAATCATTCTTGTATCTCTTTTCAGAACCCTTTCCAATTTATTATATACAGAGGTTATAGCTCCCTATTCTACCTGATATTCTCCTGTTCATGCATCCCAGGATTGTATTTGCCCTCCTAACTACAGCACAGCAGTAGGCCCGCAAGTTCAACTGGTTATCTACTATGACCCAACAACTCCCAATTACTATTTGCATTTTTATGTTCAAAGATTTCCCTCCACTCAGTTTTACTCGTCATTATTTTTAACTTTGGGAAATTGACCTTTCTGAAGCACCAAGAATATAGATTATTGGTCAGGACTATCTTCTGTTTGCACACAGCAAATGAAATTAGATCCTGATTACTTGCACCCGGGTACCATCAGTTGTTAGCTCAGTGATCAATTCCTCTTTATGCATCAGCATGAGATCTAATACAGAATTGCCCCAAGTCAGTTGCAATACTTTTTGTGCTAGAAAATTGTAATTATAATTTTTAGAAACTCCAAGGATATTTTACTAGTCGCTGTATGAGACCTCCAGCATATGTCTCTCAGACTGCATTTCCCTGTGATAAAGCAGTTTTTCTTTGTATACATTATAAATAAACGCTTAAGGAACTGCTCATCCTGTTTCCTTGCAATTGCATGAAGTTTTTCTTTTCTCTGCTATGTCTAAGACACTCTGTCACAGAGCTCCATGGAGATCTAATGCAGCATTAACTTACCTGCAGTGGACAATGACTGGGGCATTCTTTTCTTCTGCACATTGCATGGCCTCTTCCACTTCCCGCACCAGTTGTAAGAGGGCTGGTGCTTGATCTGGTGTCTTTTGGTCTGGCCAGGATGTATACCAGTAATGTCGCAGGTTTCTTACTTCACCACCTTTCTGTGATCCAGTTATACAGAAAATTAGTACACTACTGCAAACATTTTCAAAGATTCTTCATCAAAACTCATAAACTGACAATCAGTTTCTTTGGGCATATCTACACCGTCAGTGAGTCTCAGAGCTTGTGTCGACAGACTTGGGCTCATGGGGCTTGTGCTACAGGGCTAAAAACAGCTGTGTGGATGTTCAGGATCAGGCTCTGAAGTCCAGGGAGCATGGTGGGGCTTCAGAACCTGAGCCACAATGTCTACACCGCTATTTTTAGGGCCGCAGCGCAAGCCCAAGTCTATGGAGCCGTGCTCTGAGACTTGCTGCTGTAGGTTTCAAAATGCAGTGTAGCCATACCCTGTGAGAACAACAGAAGTAAACCAGTGCTAAAGGAAAATGGGCATCCTCACACAAAGCCCCAAAACACAGAAATTCTGATTTCAAGAATCACTACTGCACTTGAGCAAACTGTTAAAAAAAATTCACTAAAAACCCTGCTAAACTCTCATGCTCTTTTTCAGAGTTCTCTTTCCCAGCTCCTCTATATTAGTGCCAAGAGTTGTGTGCAAAACGATGTCTCCTTTATACTAGTCTACAGCCATCTTACTCTCCACCTGATAGATTCATTCAATAAGGCTACAGTGGTTTATAACACAATTGTTTTACTGAAGTATTTGGTAGACTCTCAGATAGATTGATTGATTACCCTTGCTGTTTGTGTATTTTATATAAATAATAATATACACACTCACAGCAAGACATTCAGAGGAAAGTGAGATTTGTGCCTCTAGTTATGGCCTCAAGTTTATCTTGTAGCACATTTCCATTTTCTTCAATGTCTCTGAGTCATTATGAAATCACCAAACATGCCACCAAATATTCATATGTACTTGTTTATTCCGCATGCCTCAGTTTTTGGTCATCAACACAATCCACCTTAGGCCTAAGTTTCAGAGGTGCTAAGTGGAGCTAGCGATCCTCAAAGTCTTGGCCTTAACCTTGTAGAGACTGTCTGGAGCAGCCAGCATTCGGCTGAATAATTCTCTTCAAAAGGCAGGAAAGTGTCCAAGGAAAGTAACCTTTAGCTTCCACAGATCTCCTTTAAACACTTGACTGAGTTTTAAGGAAGCGGTGGAGAGCAATTTTGGTTTAAGACTAAGAACTAAGAGTAACATTTTCAAAAATGCCTAAGGCCCAGATTTTTAAAAGATGTTGCTCTGCTCAGCATTGCAATGCCTAATTAATTTAGACTTATTTTCAAAAGTGACATATACACTAAGGAACCTTAGTCTCACTGAAAGTCAATGGGACCGTAGGCTGAATGGCCATCCCGCCCCGTCACTCTCTGAGGGAGGCCACACCTCCTCGCTGCCATGTACCTGTAAAGGTGAGCTCAAAAGGGGGGGGGGGGGGAATTAACTGCACTTAGTGCTCCAGCCCTCTGAGCAGGATGGCAGTCTGTGAGCCCCAGGCTGTCAGCCAGGGCAGGGCAGCAAACAGTTAGTAGGCTCTGACCTGCAATCAGGGCAGGGCAGTTACGCAGTCTATGAGACCCAGATAAAGGTGAGAACCATCAAAGTCTAGGGGCTTCAGCAGGGGTGAACAGTAGGGTGTCACAGGCTTCCTGGCCTCAGATGGGGGTGCTGCCACCCCAAGGGTGGGGTTGTAGGGGATGCGGGCCCACCTGACTCCCCCATGTCCCAACCCAAGGCCCCAACAGTGGCAGAGTAGTCCATCACTGGGTCAGCAGGGATCTGCCCGCAACCTTGTACCCAGCTGACCTCACTCAACCAGACAGTCGTCTAGTTCCCCTGGGCTACTTCCTACGTCCCTGGGGTTTGGTACCTCTATACCGTGGGGGTCATCTGTCATCTCAGGGAGTTCTGGCCAGTCTTCAGGCAGCAGCCCCAGCCCCCAAGCAGCTCCTTGGCATCTCGGTCGGCCGGTGGAGCTCTGGCCAGTCCTCAGGAAGTAGCCCCGGCAGCTCCTCTGCAGGCTGTCTCCTGTGGCGGCTCCAGCTCAACTTCTGCTTCCTGTTCCACCCTTCTGCTTATGGCGGGGCAAACGTGGCTCCTCTGGTTCTGCCCACCTGAGGGCGTGTCGTGGTCTCTCCCTGTCACTCTCTGAGGGAGGCCATGCCTCCTCGCTACAGGGACTTGAAACTCTTAAGTCACCTTTGAAAATGAGACTGAGGCTCTCAAGTCAGTTAGGATTTGCAAAGCTGAGCAGAGAAACACCTGAATACCTTTAAAATCTGTGCCTAAGTCCCATTGACTTTCAGTGGGATTTAGGCTCTTTAAGTCCAGATACTCAAAGGTATTCAGGCTCCTACCTTCCACTGAAATCAATGGGAGTTAGTTGCCTAAATACCTTTGAGGATCTGGGCCCAGAGTCACTTTTGAAAATGAGATGTAGGATTCCTTGAGAACCAAGCCATGGCAGTCAAGAGCACTAGTTTTATAACTACATTTTGAAAACAGATTCCAAATATTATGAAAAATAGTGGTTCCAAAACACAAATGCAAGAAGAAAAGAAACAAGAACACTTATGTGAAGTTACTCTTCCAGGGGATAGGAAAAAAATAATCACTAGTTCAAGATGCATTTAGTTTTCTTTACATTGTTACCGATTTTATACTTCCCAATCAGAGAACCCTGAATTCAGTGACATTGTATACATTCATTCCTACTGAAAAGAAAATACTCTATCTATGCTTCGTTGAGATTCAGGAGGCGTGGGGTTAGGTTGGGAAGAAACAAGGTTTAATTGGTGGTTCAAAGCCCAGAATCATGTTACTGCTAAAGCTGGGATAATTAATCAGTGGCTAGACCCTTGTTAGGTTCCTTTGAAAACGAAAAAGACTTCCTTCTCCCTTTTGCTTTATTCCTTTCTGAATTCCCAAAGCCTGCTAAGGCCTGACCTCTGTCCTGAAAGAATGATAAACCATCCTCAAACCTTGTTGCTGAGAAATGTGCATCAGTCTCTGCAGTGCAGCTGGTGGATCACATTAAATTTCTAATCAGTTTAGATGCTGCAACATCCTACCTCTATCTAAGGGAGAATGTCCATGGCATTGGAGAATGTGACGCAATTAATGGCTTCTGTGGTTTTCATTACCATGCCATTTATTGTAAGTACACTCCAGAGTGACAGGCATTATTGCCATTATATGATAAAAGAACAGTCCCAGACAATGACATCTCACTAAACAGCTCCTTTATTTCTCTTCTGGCAGCTTGGAACCATTCACCTACCAGCTTCATTTTTTTAGTACTGCCCCACTGATGCTGAAAGCTGAAGTGTTGCTTAGTTGAATAACCAAGTGGGGATGTGACCTTAAAATGAATGAAGGGAACAGGGAAAAGGAACTATGTGCCTGGACACGTGTAATGCCAATCAAAGCTTCAGTGTCATTTGTGTCAGCATAACATTCTCATTTCCTGAAGGGATATATATTATAAATTTAAACCGTTTTTAGTCCTCTCTCCTTTTATATCTACTGTCTGCTCTTTCCACCTCTTTTCATCTGCCTTGGGGTGGCTGGTGTTATAAGACATGCATGACCCCAACCAACAACTTGGTTTTAAAATTCTATTTTCCCCCCTGTAGACTCCTATATAACTATATACATAAAAGGGGCCAGATTTACACCTGCAATAAATGCATATCTGAGTAGAGCTAGCTGGAATCAGGATTTCCAAACAAAACCAATTTTTTTGAAATTTCTCAAAGCAGAAATCCCCAAAAGAATTCACTGCCAGGATCCTCGGGGCTTCTGGGCTTCCTTGTGCAGACCCAGGAGCCAAACCCCAGCTAGAGCTAGGATTCCCAGGACTTTCAGGCTCTCTGCTCCATGGTAGGGAGTCTGGAAACTCTGATACCCCTGGCATGGCAGAGCTGCCCTGCAGTCATGGACCTTGGTAAACCTGGAGTCCCCAGCCCAGGAGCAGTGCAAGTGAAGGAGCTTTCCCAGAGCTGTGACTCCATACAGTATGCTTGGCGGGGTTGCCCTGGAGCTTTGGACTTTGGAAATCTGGGGGTCCAAGCCCCCCAAGCAGTCTGCCTGGTGATTCTTACCTGAAAACTTTTTGTGCTTTTGGTTTTTTTGTGTTGAACTTTTCCATGCAAAACAGACAGACACGTCTTGCAAAAATTTTTATTTGGCTGAAAACTCAATTTTCTGTCAAAAAACAGTTCTGACAGGAAAATTTTGATCAGCCCTGATCACTAGTATTAAACTGCTGCATTTACCAACAATTCTTGAATAACCTTGTGGACACTACACCCCAGCAGGGATTGTGAATTTCACTGAGATAGTTGCAGTAGCTGAGTGAAATTAACTATGGCCTCGTCTGTGAGACAAGGGGTCTCAAATGGACTTTGGCTCAATTTTATTCTCTCTGTTGTGTCACGTTGTCTGAGACATGGTTGTATTTAAGGATTATGCAAGTCTGCACATTCTTGGAAGCAATCTTTCCTTCTCCTTCCCACTTGTCTCAGAGTGTGATCTTCAATGGATCCTCTGCGCCAAATGCATGATTGACAGACTTTCCATGCTCTTGATCCAGACACAGGGTTTCGTATGCCGGCTCTCTGCATTTTAGCACATGGCTGGTGAGACTCAAAGCTGCTTGTGTGAAAGGAGGCTTGTTCGCAGTTTGGGAAGCAATTCTGCTTTGTTATACTGAGTTCAGGCCTGGATCTGATAGATGAAAAGATGTGTGAAGATTATGCGAAGGAGACTTTTCCTATTTAAGTATATGTCTTGAGAACCATGGAACCTAGTGAGTTGTAAAATAGGATGGTGATATCCTGGACCAGGTAGCAATAGAGTATTTAATAAAATAAGTATGTGCTGGAACTCAGTATTCAGAGGGTGGCATGGTGGCATGGCTGTTATTTGTTTGGAAATCTAAGTATTTTATTTCAAACAGTTAATTGGAAGGATACCATAATTAGAAAAGTTAACACTGGGGATGTAGTCGTGGAAAAGTGTTCAACAAGCTATCAGCAGTTTTATTCTGTTTACTGTAGCATGTTTCCTTTAAGCAGTTTCAGTGCTAGTTCACCTTACTGCTTAATAGAACAATAAGGATGATACATATCAGAAAAGGTTTAGCCGCAGTGAGCGGTGGTGGAGTTACTGTACCATCAGCAACTGCTAAATAGATTGGTAGACACATTACTTAGGGAAACTGGGAGGGGACAACACTGAGGCCAAAGGAGTAGAACAGATGGTCTCGGAGGGACAGGACATTAGACTGGGGCTACATCTACACTACAGGGGGGGGTCCGATTTAAGATACGCAAATTCAGCTACGCGAATAGCGTAGCTGAATTTGACGTATCGCAGCAGACTTACTCCGCTGTAGGGACGGCGGCAAAATCGACCTCTGCGGCTTCCCGTCGATGGCGCTTACTCCCACCTCCGCTGGTGGAGTAAGAGAGTTGATTCGGGGATCGATTGACGCGTCCCGATGGGACGCGATAAATCGATCCCCGAGAGGTCGATTTCTACCCGCCGATTCAGGCGGGTAGTGTAGACCCAGCCTAGGATTCCTGAGTTCCTTTCCCAGGTTTACTGCATATTCTCAGTGGCACAAAAGACATCTTAGCTTTCTATAGAACATTTTGCACCCAACAATTTGACAAACACAACAGTATACAAGATGTTTAATAAGGTTAATATGAAGACTAGAAGCACAGTTTAAGCTTTTCCAAGATTAACAGCTGCCAGAGATCTCTACACAACCTAGAAAACGTAAAACCGCACATAAGGCCAAATCCTCAGCTAGCGTAAATCAGTATAGCTCCAGGGAAGCCAATCGAGTGAAGCCAATTTACACCAGCCAAGGAACTGACCCATATTGCACGAAATTCCTTGTACTCCATACAACATCATCACAAAGTTCCTGATGTTAACCTAAAGTCAATGTCTTTAGTATGATTTATAAAAGCCAGTTCCAAGTTAGGTGAGACACTATCCACAAGCTAGCATGTCAGCATAGAAGACACTTGCACAGAATTACTCACTGGTCTCTTCCAGTGAATGAACACATTCCTGTTACAAGTGGCCTGAAAGTCTTTAGACTGTATGTATTCAGTCTACATCTCCGACTGTTTTTATTATTGCATTGTTTACATTTTGGGGATCTGATCAAGAGCATCATGAATGCAGTAGCGACAAGTGATATTTGCACAGTAGTGCACAGTGGATACGATTTGTACTCAGGTCTCCATGAACAGTCCTGTTTAAGGCTTTGAATTTCTATGCTATTGTAAATATAGCTGAGCAATCTTACCTTCAGGGTGATGAGTCTTAATCGGTAATCATCTGCTTGTATGACCTGGTCAACTGTGATTTCTATTCCTTCATAGGTGACCTGTTCCTCTGGCCAGTACTCTGTACATTTCTGCATGCAACATAAAATATATTTAAGGAGACACCAATGGTGGTTCACTTCACTGTGCAGAAACTGTGGCAAGTGTATGCTTAGCTGAATCAGGATGCCGAATGTTTCTGTAACAGGATGCAACTCAAACTTTTACTTTGAATATAGGGGCCAAAGTTTCAGGTAGTCTTCTTTGCAGTCACTCTGGTTAAAATCCAATGTGCAATTACCTCCCTCACTCACATGAATAAAACTTGGTTTGTGTGTGTGCAATGTGATGTATCTGCACATTTTAAAATTTCATTTGGGAAGCCGGTAAGAAATGTGGCAGTGTTTATTAATATTCTATTCTATTCATTTTTATTATAATGATTGATATTCATTGATAATCTGCTCTGCACAAACTGATATGGAAATGTACAGTACACCTTTTCTGACTCTAATAAAGAGCCATTGCTCTCTGAATCTGAAATTATAATCTGCATTTCTTTTCCCTACAAAAGGACATGACTGGAAATGACTTTGGAATATAGAGTGTGTTCAAAACCCCTCTATAAAACGGAAAAAGATCGTACATCAAAGCAAAGGAACTAAAAGGAAGAAAGTGTCAGAATACAGATTTTAGTTTTGCTAACTCACTTTGGCCAAATCCATGGGCTCATTCAGTGCAACTGATACAGTCTTAATAACTGAAGCTATAATCTACATTTAAGGATATATTGTGGCATTTGTGCCACAAATGTTGCCTGAGAGGTAATGGAGAACAATGCTTCCCAGGGAAAGTGCTGGGAAAGATTGTCTCTCACCCATACAATTTCTCCTGGGGCTGCTCAGTGCACATGGAGTAGGACCTCTGCACATCAGCAGAGATTGCTCCCCTTGTAAGCCCATTCCAGGGACCAACACGGGGGGGTGTGTCAATTCTGAACAAATGGCTCCCCAAGGATAAAACAGAGAGCAAACAGCCCTCATGCTCCCCAGAGTACAGGAGCTGCTATTCTGGGAGGTCTTTGTGCACACATAAGTGAAGGGAGAGAGAATACTTGCAAGCCCTCCCTTCTGCAAAGTCCAGCACAATCTGGCCCTTAACCGTAAATTTTGTGAGCAAATTAAAAAAAAAATAATCTGCTGGAAGAGAAGGGCCAAGAACTAAAAAGTGTCTCGAAAAGCTCCTGGCCCAAATTCTCTTATGGTGTAAATGGATGCTGCTCCACAATGGAGCTGTGCCACTTCACACTAGAAAAGACTGTGGCCCATTGTGTCACTGTAAACGCAGACTGAATTTTTTCCCTCCTCCTAAATTGCAGAATCCATTGTAAAAAGCGTCAAATGCGCCAGCAGCTATCAATAGCACAGACGTTATGCTGCTGAAATGAGTGGAGTAGGATCGCCCACACATTTCTGTGGGCTGTCTGTCAGTTCGGATTAGATATGACAGAGGGCTGGGATACTGAGCTGTTCATCTCTCACGTTAGCAAAGCCACTGTGTATAGCAGAAGCACAAAGACTCCCTTACTAGCATCATGGCAGAACAACGGTTTTAGTTCTGAATCTACACACTGTGGAGACCTGGTATTTATATATTAATATGTATTAGAAAGAAGGGAATAGCATGGAAGAGCTTACCCTATATTTATGTCTGAATCTCACAGAATGATTTAATTTTTGATACAAAAGGTATCAGGAAAGACTCAATATCTCTGTATGTTAGATATACGCTGAAGCCAGTGTCACTACTGTGATGGTAGCATGGCTGTGCAGTGTTTCCTGAGGCTGACATGACAGGTGAGATAGTCTGTTGGTATTGAATAACAGGAAACACTGATGAAAAGATTATTTTGCATTCTAGTGGTACAACCCAGATGTAAAAACAACAGTGGGAAAGCTTCAGAACAGAGAAGGCAATGAAGGACATAATTGCCTCTTGGTCTCTTCTTCCTTCTCAAGTGTATGGTCGTAAAATTTTCAAAAGGGCCTAAGTATCTGGAAGTCTAAATCCCATTTTCTAAAGTGACCTAGGCATTTAGGGCCAGATTTTTAAAGGTAAGTGATTTCAATGGGAGTTAGGCACATAGGTACTCCCACTAGGCACCTTTCTGCATCTTCAGCTGCTTAAATCACCACTGTTTTGAGATCCTGTGGAATAACGTTATGATCCTGGCCACAGAATTCCAAAACAGTGGTGATGCAAACTCTGGAAGCCTGGGACTTTGCAGATAGAATTGTATGGGATGGATTGGTAGAAATACATTCAATAACCACAGACCGTTAACTCTCATAAATACCAATTCTAGCAGGGAGTGATTAAAAAAAAATTGGAACATCTTAATAGTTGCAATATTTTAACTGCATTTCCCCAAAATGCTAAACAACTGGGGCAGTCCTCCACATACAAATCATTTTTAACTGCTTCTCGTCATAACTAGCATTATAACACGGCATAGTATGTTTAATGAAGCAGGGACGGCTTAATGGAAAAAGAATGCAGAAGATAAGCCAAAATAATACAGGATAAAGAGGTTCAGTCTCTGTTACTCTATTGTTTATAGGTATTCATATACAAAAATTAATAGGGCTTGAACTTGGTGGGGTGTTGCTTTTGAAACCTTCAGAGATGACTTCAAAAATGGTAACTGCAATGCACTATAAACTTTGGTCACTGAACCAACTCATTTATTTCCATGGGTCTGGCATCTGTGCCTGAAATACCCACAACAATAGAGGATCGAGGCATAGCTCATATGTAATATCATTACCTCATTCATCTCTTCTATATTGGTAATCATGACAATGATGGGAGAACGCTCCTGCCACACCATTCTCCAGAAATCACTGACAGTATTAACTATGGGTCCCTGAGTAGCAATATATACCTTTTCCTCTTCTCCATAGCCCTGCCAACAAAGCAACAATAAATCACTATCAAACATTGTGCGCGCACACACACACATGCCTGGACACGTCAATCTTTACCCAGGAAAAGCTCTCATTGGCTACAATGGGATTATTGCCTGAGCAAAGACTGCAGTATCACGTCAACAGTTATCAATCCAAGAGGTATTGTGCTCACTCACTCTCTCACACGCGTACACACACACAGGCAAGGTAGAAGGTGTGACTTCAGGTTATAGAAGCAGCAGGCAATACTATGGCAATGAAATGGATTCATGCTACAACAGCCTGGTGGTAACTCTGGGTCAAATCCTGCAGGCATAATTCCCATTGACTTTGCTAGGAGTTTTGCTTGCATCAGGCCAGTGAGGCAGGGAACTTCATGTCAAAAAATGCAAATATCTTGTTTTTATTGGACCAGAACCTTTACAGTTGCGCTCTGAGGTTCTGTTTCCGATAATACAAAAACAAGAGAGAAAAAGAAACCAAAACAAGATGGTCTTTAGAAGCCAATGGACATTGTGGTTATTCTTAAATGATCAGTTTCTAACAGTCTGTGCAGATACATTGTACTGCTGAGCTCTTACCCTGATGTAGTTAGCATTGATATATGAGCTAAGAGGATCATCCTGATCAGTTGAGGTAAGGCACACTCTGCTGTGAGGATCTACAATGTGTAAAGAGATAGTTAATAGTTATCAGTAAAGAGGAGAAAAAGGGTTTTAAGATCATTTTCTAACCTTTAGTAATACAGCTAATTTCTCAGGCATATTCATTAGTAGCCACAACCGATACCCGCGATGCTCTAAAGGGGGCACTGGGGAGTCTCTGATTGAAATGTGTGTCTATATCACTGCATTTATTGTCAGTGTGCAACTATCAACAGATATTTGCATGCAACAAAATTAATTATCTTACTGAATTAATATTACTGCTCTAAGTAGAGGGGTAGTTCATCATTTATAATTGTAATAGCATTTGAATGATTCTTGGCGTTGGACTAGGCTGTCTAGGTCTAAGCTTTGAGATATTAAATTTCATGTAATGTATGCAAGCCCACGAAATTACTGGAACTTGCTTTTGCGTTAATTTCATTTTTACGTGCATTAAAGTATTATTTAGCAAACAGTGTTAAAAAGCAGTGACTTCAGTGTGGCTTTCTGCCTGAGTAAGGACTGAGTAAAAACTGTGTTAGGACCTCAAGATTTGCCCCATTCGGTTTTATAAACTCTATCCCTAACCTTATTTTTTGGCCTTAAATTAAGGCCTTGTTTACACAGAATAATTGCACCATTTTCACTATACTGGTACAGTTAAAGCTATACAACCCCCACTAGAGTGGATGCAGTTATATTGATATATCTTAGGGCTTGTCTACACATAAACCGCTACAGCAGCACCTTTGCAGGGGTGCTGCTGTAGCACCTCAGGAGAACCCCTCCTGTCAGCATAGGAAATCCACCTCCCCAAGAGGTGGTGTCTAGGTCGACAGAAGAATTCTCCCATAAATGTAGTCCTCTCTATCCCAGGAGTTAAGTTGGTTTCACTGGATTTTTCACTGAGTTATACTGACCTAATTTCCTAGTGTAGACCAGACCTTATTCATTGGGGAATAAGCCATATCAACACAAGCACTTTTATACCACTGTAAGTGCATCCACATCAGAAGGAGTTATACTGGTATAACTATTTTGGTAAAAAAACAAAAACAAACAAACAAACAAACAATAAAAACCCAACCCTAACTCAGGGGTGGCCAACCTGTGGCTCTAGAGTCACATGCGGCTCTTCAGAAGTTAATATGCGGCTCCTTGTATAGGCACCGACTCCGGGGCTGGAGCTACAGGTGCCAACTTTCCAACGTGCAGGGGTGTGTGTGTGTGCGCGCTCACTGACCAACCCCTGGCTCTGCCACAGGCCCTGCCCTCACTCCACCCCTTCCCGCCCCCTCCCCTGAGCCTGCCGTGCCCTCGTTCCTCCCACTCCCCTCCAGAGCCTCCTGAATGCCACAAAACAGCTGATTGGGAGGTGCGGGGAGGGAGGGGGAGGCACTGATCAGCGGAGCTGCCGGTGGATGGGAGGTGCTGGGCGCGGGGGGGGGGAAGGAGAGGAGGGGGTGCAGCTGATGCGGGGCTCCTAATGTATTACTGTGGCTCTTTGGCAATGTACATTGGTAAATTCAGGCTCCTTCTCAGGCTCAGGTTGCCCACCCCAGCCCCAACTGAAATAGTTATACCAGTACAAAAACAGTGTGCAGACCACGCCTAAGTTGACAGTGTCCTTTAAAATACTGTCATACACTTACACCACAAAGAAGCAAAACAATGTTAGTTATTTTTCTAGAGTCTTTTCTAAGAGTGTTTTGAGCCTATATTAGGTTTTGTAGTAGGATCTCACCAGGCTGAGATTTTTTTAAATGAAAGTGACAGATAAGAATAATACCTAGTTCATAGATACAAATTTTCATCAGTAGATCTCAAAGTAGGTTAGTATCATTAGCGCCATTTTACAGATAGTGATACTGAGGCCCGGAGAGATGAAGTGACTTGCTCTAGTGGCAGAGCCAGGAATAGAACCCAGCTCACCCAAGGCCCATTGCAGTACTCTATTGCTAGGCCACACTGCCTCCCTAACAATAATACTTATTGAAAAGTCTTACAAAATTTAATAAGGAGTGAAAGCAATATGGCTCTATAGAATTAAATAAGGTTGCCTAGGAATTTTGCTTAGAACCAAAAAGACTAAAAGAGAATGATATATAATATCCTTCTTTTTTAGATTTTGACCCATCTATGGCGTTCCATAGCAAGGATAAAATTTTCTATTACATTCTGCAAGATAATCCAAAAAAATATAGAAAAATGATAATTTTCTATTAAATTCTGTGGGACTTTTCCATAAGGGAAGAGGTTTCAGATTTTTTGTCAACATGCAAATTTAACAGTTTCTGAAACAGCCAAATTAATCTGCTTAGCTTGGCACGTCTCCAAAATTAAACACATCCTCACCCCTTAAAAAGACTCCCCAAAACCATCTTCACCACCAACAACAACAAAATTGGGAACCTGCAAAAGAAATTTACTACAAAAGAAATATAAATTAACTGAATTAGAGCCTATCATCATGTTCCTCACTGACTACAATTAACTCTAGGGTTGCACGTAAACTAATCATTATGTTAAGTGCCTGCTTACCTTTCAATGGTAACCGCCCCAAATACTTCTGGAGTACACAGCTGGGTAGGGAATTTTAGGTTTTTTGTTTGTTCTTTAATTTTCAGGGTATACTTTTGGTTTCGATGTCACTTTTATAATGAAGTGCCTGCTGCTCCCTAATGTAGATTGGAGGTCATATTTGGCTGAGTCTGCCATTGGCAAACAGATCAGCACTACAGCATAGGTTTTGCTGTGTAACATGGTCAGCCATTCCTTCCATAATTGCTTGGTGCAAGCGAACAGTTAGGAAGACCCTCCTGGTGACACAGACAGCATAGGCTGTGATTGGTTAGTCTGGAAACTAAAGAGCCAGGAGATCCACATAGTCATGAACCCACTGGCCACCTCTTCAGCCCACCCCATCTTGCCCCCAACGCTCTCTCCTCCATGGTACTGTGAAGAGAATGGCTAAAGAGCACAGCTTTATGTCAGGAAGGGAGTACATAATACCCCTGTGTGGCGTACCAGTTCCCCAACCCTACAATGGAACTGGGTGTGTTCCATGTAGAGGGACAGAGGCCAGAACTTAAATAATTCCAACAGAAGTGATTATGGTGTGTCCTTTGGTTTCCCATGTGGCAGCCTGCCATCCTCATCAACCAAGTGGCATTGGGTTATGGTTCATAGATATGGATGGTTTTGAAATTCCTGATTTTTATTCCAGTCAGTGGAAAAGTCTGATTTCCTCTGGATAAATTCCTTGTTAACATTTATAGTCAGTCTAGAGTGGGAGCCAGTCCTCCCATCTAGATGGCTCACAGCAATGGAAATGAGTATTACCAGATTTTGTAAGACCACGGTGGAGTTAGCATGAAGAGAACTAGCTGAGGAATGACCAAGTAGTTACTGAATGCACAGGGGAAAAGTGAACAGGAACCTGATTAAGAGCTAAAGGCCAAGATTTTCGAAGTGGCTAGTAATTTTGTGTGCTTCCATTTTTGAGTGTTTAACTTGAGACACCTTAAAGAACTCCAATCTTCAAAAAAGTGCTGGACAGCCACCTTTGGAAATCAGGCTCCTTTAAGGTCTATCAGTTTGGATGCCCAAATGGAGGCACTCAGAATCACTAGTCATTTCTGAAAATCATCGCTATAATGTCCAAACTAACATAAAGCTTGAAAGAAATGACAAGGCACCCAACCGTTAGCATGTTTTAGGACGAAGGTTCTGAAATGTTTGGCTGAGTGTTTTTAACCCTTCTGGTCCCAGCTGGAAATGTCAGAACATCACTAGAAGGGGTATCTACGTGGGATTTCTGACTAAGACTGGAAGATTGAGAGTTGGAGATTTCAGGAGAAAGCCTATTCTTGCCAGATTTCCACTCCAGTTTTGTAGACTAACGTGATTTGCATAGCTGATCAGATTCTAATTTCTGGATACTTATCTGAGCCTAACTAGCACTCTGAACCATTTGGGCTTCCCTAACAAAGCTGCAACAGAGCTTGATGGCAGCATCTATCTGATAATGGCTTAGAGAAAAGAGAAGGATCTGTCAAAATATTAATATTCAGACACGACATCTTATAATTGTATCACTTTCCAAACTATCTTAAGAGTGACAGAGGGGAAAACGATAATGGCTATAAAATCAATCCCAAGCAAAATGTTTCTCAAAATTTCCATTCTTGGCTATAAGTAATAAAGCAACTTACATTTAAAAAAGAAAGATGTATTATATTTTCTTAAAGAGACTGGGCCAAATCCTGAGACCCTTATTCATTTTTCACTTGGGGCCTTATCCTGAGGCACATTAGGCCCAATCCAGGACACAGTGATGTAAGTGGGAATCTTGTCATTGACTTCAAAGGGCAATGGACCAATGCCTTCATTAAGAATTAAGTCAGAATTGAGGTGTCCAGTACCTTTTAAAATAAGGCTTATTGAGTGGCACCTTATGACTCAAGTAGTCCCATTGGTTTCAAAGGAAGCACTTGGATAGTAAAATAGAGCTCAGCATGAGTAAGGGTGTCAGAATTTAGCCCTTAAACAGGAATTTACCAGAGGAAATGAAGTAAAACCTGAATAAAGGCATCAAGATTTTGGGCAAAATTTTCAAAAGCACCTAGATACTTTAGGAGCTTAATTCCTATTTTCAAAAGTGACTTAGGAGCTTGAATCCCATTGGCTTTCAATAAGACTTAAGCACCTAAGTCTCTAATGAAAATGGGACATGGGTGCCCTTGCTCAATGTTAGCTTTAGCCTACAGGAGTATCCTGGAGAGGATTTGTGAAAGGCATTCCATCAAAAGCAAGAAACAAAGCAAATACTGGATACTGAGACTTCACTAAATACTGCGTCATCTAATTGCAGAATTACAAAATAGGTTTGGAACTTACTTGGGAGAATTGTTTTGTAGCGATTCTTCCGCACTAATCCTGGAATATCATATTCCTTTGGATCAACAAAGTTCATTGGGATTTCCTGTTGGAAGATGCGCAATAGATTATATTAATAGATTCACAAGGGGAAAAAAAACATTACGTCTTGACTGTGGAGGAGTAGCAGAGATGAAGTCAATTGAGACATATGGTATAGTAGTTCTAGCAATTTACCACCAAAGAATGACTGATGGTTTCCTTTTTGTGTCAATGGTTTTCTTTTTTGAAATCATGAATATAAAAAAATGCTCCGGATGACTAATTCTGTGAGTGGTGCACAGTATGGCACTATTTCAGCTCCTAATATTATTAGAAGTGTATTGTGACTTGAGGCATAGATGTAAGCCAAGGATGGTGCGTAAGCTGCATCACCCCAGGAAGCACAGTACTTCAGACACACCCCTCTGAGTCACAATTCTCCCCCTTCTTCCTCCTTGTTAAAACCGGGGCAGTAATTTGCTGCTGGCCTGCCTCTGCAAATTACAACACCCTCGATCACAGCTCAACTGCACTGGCTGGGTAGTATGGGGATGGGGGGTGGAGATGAGGAACCATCCGGTTTTTGCCCCTTCCCATCCACCTTCTCTGGGAGGGGGCACAGTAAGTAGGTACTGTGTGTGCACCTACCTCTCCTACACAAATAGACCCAAGGTCCAGATAGCTCACACAGGGCTGTTGGGGATGGGTTCTTACTCCCTTACACAGGTGTGCAGGCCAAGTCACTAACTGGCCCTTAGAGGGTGAGTTCTTCAGAGCAGGGCCCTGATCCTCAGTGGGGTCTTTGGGCTCTACCCATGATATAAATATTACATAACAATAATAATTTCTTAAATGAGCTTTAACAGGACTACTTCTTTATCAGAAAGAGCCATGGGGAGAAATAACAAGAGAATTAGCACTGGGTTATGGAGCCTTTCACATTTATATTACAGATACAAATCTCAGAGCTCAGGCTGGTTTCATTAGGAGCCATTTGATTACTCTTTAGTGGGCTACAGCATGTGAAATTAGTTGATCAATTCATAGTGGATGCGTAGCCACGTAAAGAGACCAGAGCTTGGTGAGAGAACAAGGAGTGAATGTGATCACAGAGATGAAAATCCCCTCAGACCCTGATTTCCGCCCCTCATAACAGGATAGAGCAGGGGTGGGCAAACTTTTTGGCCCGAGGCCCACATCTGGGTATGGAAATTGTATGGCGGGGCATGAATGCTCACAAAATTGGGAGTTGGGGTGCGGGAGGGGGTGAGGGCTCCAGCTGGGGGTGCGGGCTCTGGAGTGGGGCTGGGAGAGGGGTTGGGGGTGCAGAAGGATGCTCTGGGCTGGCATCGAGGGGTTCGAGGACAGGAGGGATATCAGGGCTGGGGCAGGGGGTCGGGCTGCAGGAGGGGGTCAGGGTGCAGGCTCCAGGCGGCGCTTACCTCAAGCAGCTCCCAGAAGCAGTGGCATGTACCCATCCAGCTGCTACGTGGAGGTGCAGCCAGGCATCTCTGTGTGCTGCCCTGTCTGCATTCACTGCCCCTGCAGCTTCCATTGGCCGCTGCTACTGGCCAATGGGAGCTGCGGGGGCAGCCCTTGGGGCAGGGGCAATGTGTGGAGCCCCCGGCTGCCCCTATACGTAGGAGCTTGAGGAGGGACATGCCGCTGCTTCCAGGAGCTGCGTGGAGCAGAGCAAGCCCAGGATCCCACTCCCCAGAGGGGCTCCAGGGCCAGATTAAAACATCTGGAGGGCCGGATGCGGCCCCCGGGCCGTAGTCTGCCCACCCCTGAGATAGAGGCATGAAGGCAGAGCTTGCTCTGGTTCTGTGTTTAATATGTTCTGTGAGTAAACAAAAGGTAGAAGATTGTTAAAATTAAACACTGCGTTTTCTACTCCAGGTGCTCTTAGCCTGCCTCTTACCCAAATTCATGGTGGAAAAAACATTGGTAATCTTCCACCTTAGCAAGCACCCAACCAAAAAAATAAATTGCTAGAATGGAGGTCATATTTTGTGGTGGATGCTACTTTGCATATGCAGTTTTGCTAATCTTTGCTTTACCTAATGATTTTGTATTTAGCCATGTGTTTTCCTTGCTTTCCCTGTCCCTTATCATCAGTGATTTTGAGGAGATGATGTCCCAGAATATGCCAGAAAGGCCACATTTTTATATGTTTTTATTCAATTTAATTTTGAAAAAAAGTCCTCATAAATCAGTTCCTAGTGGGTCCCATAGGGAACTGAATGCAGAGGTCTAGGTGTTTACTTTGACAGATGAGCAAGTTAGAACTGGTAATGCAATTGACCCAGGGTCTCTTCTTGCAGCCAGTTTTATTAGCTAGAATTCTGTTTATAATGTATCCAAGAATTAGCTGTAAAAGACGGAAAGAAAAATAATCACACTTTCTGTCTCCCCAATCCCTATTACAATCAACACCCTCTTAATCTGTCAAATGAAAGGAAAAATTGACAACTTGTAACTCATGGTTGATAATTTTCCTCAAGCATGGAAAAGGAATTAAACCCCTTTTTTGTTCCAATAGGACACACTTGTCCTCGCCCTGATTATCTCCCACCTTTATTCTTACCACCTCCTTTTCTCTAGCCTCCTGGATGCCCATACTACTAATCAAAATGCAGCTGCTCAAACGACCTTCCTTGCTAGTCAGATTGATGGTCACCCAACCGTGCAAAACCTTTCACTAAATCCCACCACTTGTATGCTGCACCAAGGTTAAGCTTCTTGTCCTTGCCTTCTGAAGGCCCTATAAAATTTCACTCTGGATGACACCACTCATTTGTCTCTTACTACATCCATTCCCCACTCCTATCCACCTCTGCTCTGCTGATGATGCCATTCATGCAATCTCATTCATTTCTCTCTCTCCTTCCAGTCCCCATGATTTTTTCCACACTATCTCTGGTGTGTCAGCCAAGATGGTAGCCATTATCAATGAAGTGTTCTCTTCCCGTTTCATCATGACACCCTCCACCCCATCTCTGCACTGAATATCCTCATCTGTGATATCCACAGGAAGGACCACAAACGATGATAAAGAAGTAAGAATAGCAATTCCAAATCTACTCCCACCCCATGCTATTTCTTCCTCTAGTCCCCTCAGTGCTTCTCTGTTTTTTGGGCTAGATTCTAATCTCTTTGGGACAAAAGCTATACGCATTGTGTGTCTTGTATAGCACTGAGCACACTTTTGGGGCTTAACAAACAATAAATTGTTATACAACATTTCTTGGAGCTAATTTCCACCTTTTTCAGGTGTACTGTTGAGGGCAAAATCCAAAGGGTCTTTCCTTGGGTTTTACTTAGTATTTAGTCATTCATAACTCTCCTTGAGCCAGACCCTGAGGTTCTTCCTCAGGTTTTACTCACTCACTACTCCAGCAAACTCTTGCTAAAGTCAAGGGGCATTTGCTTGCGTGAGAAAAAACTAAGGCCAAGCCTATACTACAGAGCTATATTGGCATAACTATGTCACTCAAGGGTGTGAAAATTCCACACCCTGAAGCAACGTAGTTATACCAACCTAACACCTCATGTAGATAGCTCTCGGGGAGCTGGATTAACTACGCCAACAGAAGAAACTCTCCCATCATCGTAGTAACACAAGCCCTAAGCCATTCAGCACTCGGACCAGCAGGTATTGCTCTTGACTTTCCCTTCGAAGTGTACACACAACTTGATGCTTTCTCCACCATGAAGTTGAGCATTTCTAGCCATGTGAGTAAGAGACAGGCAGAGCACATGGCGTAGCAAGTTCAGGGTTTATTTTAACTAGAACTGGTCATCATTTTTGCATATAAATCTTTTTCCGACAAAACATTTTATGGGAAAAAATTCAATTTTTGCCCCACAGAAAATAAAGTCCATTTTTGACTAGTTTTAATATCACTTTACTAGCCTGTAATATAGGGCTGGTCACATGGGCTACAACAGGGGTAGGCAACGTTCGGCACGCAGCTCACCAGGGTAAGCACCCTGGCGGGCTGGGCCAGTTTTATTTACCTGCTGACGCGGCAGGTTCGGCCGATCGTGGCCCCCACTGGCCGCGGTTTGCCGTCCCGGGCCAATGGGGGCGGTGGGAAGCGGCGCGGGCAAGCAATGTGCTGGCCGCGGCTTCTCGCCACCCCCATTGGCCTGGGACGGCGAACCGCATGCCGAATGTTGCTGACCCCTGGGCTACAACAACTCACTCTTGACTTGCCCAGCTTGACTACAGTAGCCAGCTCAGGCACTTCCTCAGCAAAGATGCATCTCAATAACTACCTTCCTCTAAACCAGCACTGTCCATTATTAAATGTTTCATTTTTAAACAGTCAGGATTTGTCTACACACAAAAGTTTAATTGCTTTAATTATACTGGCATAGTTAAAGAGACCCCACTCTTCTAGTGTAGACACAGCTATATCGATATTTGGTATAAGCACCATATTATTCCCAGGTATAAGGTATAAGGACATTATATCATATTATGTATAAGGCATTTTCATACCAGCATAATTACATCCATATCAAGGGTTGTAATGGTATAAACTATACTGGTAAAATAATCACACCTCTTACCCACATAGTTTTTGTATGGGTATAACTACATGAAGACTTGGCCTCAGTAGGGACAACCATGTTCCTCCCCCAGGGTAATGTGATAACTGGTTCCATTACTCACAGCCACCAAGGAATCAGTGATGAGTCACAAAGTAGATTTGGCTTGATGGTTTTCCTTTAACAGATGCTTTGTCTGTCTCCTGTTTTCTTTAGCCTATCACTTTTGGGCACTTTCTGATGGCCAAATCTTAAGGTTTTTAATGAGCTTTTCCTCAGTGCTTCCTCAAAAGGGAATGTGGGACTGAAGGAAAACTGAGTAAAAAATGGGTAAGGACAACAAGGGTCTGGCCTTCTGTTTGAAAACTATGCCTCAAAATGTCTTCTCTTCCTCTGAAAGGGAAGAAAGCCCAGCAGTTGCAGGTGGGGGGAAATGGAAAGGGAGTACTCTGAGGTGTTGTTCCATTCTTTTTTCTGCTCCATAAAAGGTTCTCTGTCAGGTCAGGAAGTAGGTGGGCTCTGGGGGCGGCAGCTATGCAAAGCATTATCCTCCTGCCACTCTACTGGGATTCCATGCTTAAGAGAATGCAGACTGGGTCAGCATTAACTTAGGCGGTTCCCACCTGCGTGCTCTGAAAGACCCTGGCATGAAAAGAGGCATGAAGTTGGGTGAGGATGAAGCAAAGGGCCCGATTCTCTGTTGCTTAGCATGCTGCACAGTCATTTTCACTCATGCAAAGTGGGCATAACACACTGTTAAATCAGAATTCTCCACTCACTCACACTCGTACTATCCTTTTGCACTCACTTTGCCCAGGTACAAATGACAAGTTGCATGACAGTGGAGAATCAAGCAGTTAGGACAGAAGCTTGGATAAAGAGCAGAGCAACTGAAAAGCCATTGTGCTAACTGCAATTAAACGTAGCCAGCCTTTTCACAAAGCTGCTCAAAAAATCCAATTTTACTTGTATATGATGCTTGTATTTCCACCAAAAGCAGAGTCAGAATGCTTCCCCAAAAATAAAAGTGGATACATGAAGTGAGGGAAAGATACTTTCAGATTCATACTGTCAACTGAAAAAGCAGCTAATATCTAATGAACATTTTCCTAAGTGGATGACGAGGACAGTTAGTGCAAATTCTTTGTGGCATTTGTTAAGCGGGACAAACACCATTTGTTTCACCCTCCGATAACTTTCAGACAATTCAGAAGAGCAGCTCTGTACAGAGTATCCACCAGGAAAGTGGATATACTAGCCTGGTGTAACCCACTGGGATTCAAGAGTTAAACCCAAAGCAAATTTGACTCTTTTTCTTTAGTCTAGGGCAAAACTGTGAAATTTTTGTTAAGAAGTCACATGCTGAGAAAAAGCCTTCTGAAAACAAAGCTAGATCTTCATTACCAGGACAAGGACTGTAGTCTGCAAATGAAAAGATAGCTGAAAGCCTTCAAATTCTGTCATTTCCAAGTGTAACAAATTTGGGGATTTAATAAAGTGCTTCACTGAAGGAACTGGAGTGTGTATTTATTTATTCCAGTGAGAGTCACAGGAGGTGGCAATGTCCCATTTTTCAGATGCCACAAACTCTTCTCTCAACTTGAGAAGTCAAAATACTCACAAAAAACTCTGTCTGGAGTATGAAAGGGTCTAATGCTTTCTTGTGTAGCTCCTCTGCGGTAAGAATGTTCGATGCCGTTTGTAGGTATTCTCGGGCCGATTGTTCTCTTGGTGACATGACATAGCCGAAAACTTGCTCAGAACAGCCTGGGGTACACATGTCCAGCGTGAGTGAAACATTTGAACCTCTCCTGCAAAACACAGCCCCAGGTGAAGACATCAGTTATGAAGGCTATGTGAAACACTCTGCGTTAATTAAAACATGTCTTTCCATTTGGCCTTTATCTGCTTTCCTTGAGACAATGGTGCTTTTGAGGGTGCAATTAAGATTTTGGAACTCTCAGACCTTGTCTAAACTAGAAACAACCGACATTCCTGACAACAGGTATCAGCAATAGGTGCAGCTGAATGTGCTAAGACAGTTTAGCAGCAGGAATAGACAAATGTGCAACACTAGTTCACTGCACTTGTTGCTGACTCCCACTGGTCAGGAATGGGTAATTTTTCTACTGTAGACAGACCTCAAGCAACTAGTCAGACTATGACCTGGTCTACACTGGGGGGAAGGGGCAGGTGAGGGGAGGAAGGGGGAAATCGATCTAAGTTAAAAAACAACAACAAGGAGTCCGGTGGCACCTTAAAGACTAACAGATTTATTTGGCATAAGCTTTCATGGGTAAAAAAACCTCACTTCTTCAGACGCATGTAGTGAAAGTTTTAGATGCAGGCATTATATAATGACATATGATGGTGTGACTGATGTGAATAACGTAGCTGAAGTCGAGTACTTAGATCTACTTACCGCAGTGTCCTCACTGCGGTAAGTCGATGGCTGACACTGTCCCGTTGCCTGCACCTCTCGCCCTGGTGGAGTACAGGAGTCGACAGGAGAGCGCTTGGCAGCCGATTTATTGCATCTAGACTAGACGCGATAAATCGAACCCCGCTGGACCGGTTGCTGTCTGACATATACTCCTCCTTCCTTCCACTATAAAGTTGCCCTTCCCCAGGCGTGAATCCCCTCTAGCAGAAACACAACTTCCCCAGCTGGTGCAAGGAGTAAGTTAATCCATAGTGGGTCTATTAGCTTACAATCCAAAGAAGGTTACTGACTTGGGGAATGGCCCATTTATAAAACAATTACTACTAGTAGCCAGATGTGTGACAATTTATTTTTGGAAAAGACCAGTCCGACAACAATGAAGAAATAAATGAAGAAATAAAGTATGGGAGAGCCTTTCAGTAGAAAAGATGACAGAGGGCCTTATATCAGGATCAAAGAAATTTTATAATATACAGTTACCATTTTCAGAATCTAAACAAAATAAACATACAGATAAAAATAAGAGGCTGACCAAATACAAATAGGTTTTCTAAAGGCAACAAACACAGATTACGAATGAGATTTGGCAACATATGTACTGAAAGTTGTTAATGATAAAACAAAAAGTCATTATATATCTCATAGTTGTGACTGTCCTGGAAACAAAGAGCAAATTAAATAACCATTCAGTCTAGAACTGATGTTTTAAAACAAAATACATTAATTTAATGCAGTGAAACTACCAATTTGGTCCATTCAGAACTTCTAAACTCTACATAACTTGTGCCAAATGCCTTGCTCTCCGTCAGAACTATCCTACCTTTCTTGCAATCCCACTGATTTAACTGTCAGAGTCGCTGGATCTGTCTCTGCTTTGATGTCCATCACACAGTCAAAGACCGGCGTCTCTGGCACTGGATCGAAATCTAGAAAATCATCCTCATTTTTATCCTCTGTCCACTCTGAGTATGTGAATGAAGGCTGGCGGCTCACAGACTGACGCCTGTCCTCTGGTAGGGGAAAGGGGGGATCCGGATGGGTTTTCACAAGATACCAAATCTGGAAGAAACAAACAGTTTTAAAACTATCTATGTATTTTCAGATCTTCTGTAAACTCTAAAGACAGATACACCTTTTGAGCAATCATCTCATTCATTATACCCCAGCAAAATGGAATTGCACTAAAGAGAACAGGAAAGTTTCATACATGAGGAGCTTTCCTGTACAGATCACAAGAATACACCTTCTCCTATTCTAATCCTGCTTCCAGGCACAGAGCGTTCCCTGTAGCCTGTCAAGCTTCGCTCTGGAACACAGTGGAAGCATTCTGTGCTTGTGACTATTACATACAAGCCAATGTGAAATCACTGTCCTTTTGTTTAATTGATCAACTTTCACAGAGTGTTAACAAAACTCTGTTAATCTACAGATTACCACCTTCCCTGATTTAGATGCTGCCCATCTGGGATTTGGTTGGGTGTAAAACAAATAAATACCAGTTTCCCAAACCTCAAATCTCCGATGATCTGGCACCGTATCCCAAATTCATATCCAAATTCACATTTGTTTTTCATGAAACCCCCGTTTTACAAAGGTTTCATAAAGCGCTTCATAAAACCTGCACCCATTTTCAGTTCAGTGATAAAACCTCTTCTGCAATCTAATAATCTGATTTAAACAAGACATAAACTGTAGAATAAATTCTGTTAAATTATGTGAAACAAATGTCTTAAATGAAATGTCTATAGTAAAACGAAGGATCGAGAATGACACAAATTTAAAAACGATTGCACCATAGGACCATTATGATCACCTAATCTGACAACCTGCATAGTACAGATCGTAGAATTTTACCCATAATTCTTGCATTAAGCCCTTTCCTCTGAGCGACACTGACTGATGCACAGGCACCAATTATTGCTAATATGTTTTGTTAATGAAATTTCATTGCTACTAAATTAAGCCTACTGCTTAGTTCCCCCAGTACACTGACTTTCGGTGGGAGTTAGGCCCCTCTGAAAACCCCAGCCACGCTGGTTTACACAGATGCTGTGGCAGATTATATTGTTTGAGAACATTAGGTTGGATTTATTTCCAATTAGCAACAGGCCCTAGTGGCAAAGTCTGAGATCAGATCTGAACTTTGCCAAAGTCCTGAGATGTCTTGGGCTGAGCCTGTCTCTACTGCACAGGGCTAGGAACAATCTAACTCAAACTAATTTGGGGCTAGGTCCTGCAAAGCACTGCGCTCCTCCTTTCACATGCTGAGTGCCCTGAACTCCTTTTGAGTCCAGTGGGAGTTTGAAAGCACTCAGCATCTTGCAGGATAAAGCCTTTCTTGGTTTTTTTATTTTAAAGGGACACTGTCAAATATGAAAGTCGTGCACTGTCAAAAAGTCAAGTTTCTTTCCTTAAGTTATAAACAACGACCTAGAATATTAACTCAGAAAGGATTTTAAAAGCCAATTTTCTTGTCACTAGACATACTTGTCATTTATTTCTGGCATTTCTCTCAGCTTGAACAATGAAAATTAATGAAACAAGTTTTCACTTTTGTTTATAGGCAGCTTCAATGTTAGGTTCCCATGCACTAGCACCGCACTGCAATGCTTGGGTTACAAATACTGAAGGGGAACGGGCTTCTGTTTAAACAGATCTGTTTACACTGCAATTATTTAAAAGAAAATTAGGGAAACATTTCTATTGGCCTTATGTTTTAGAAAAACTTTGGGCCAAATATGAGTCGATGGTGCCCTTTGAAGTTTGGCTTGAAGCATGAACTTTAGAGATCTGAGCTCATTATTATTTCCAAAATTCGCTTTTGGAACTCGCAAATGCCACAGTTCTATGGACCTCTATTGTCCCCATCAGTGTGTAATGTTTGAGCACCTCACAACCCTCCTGCGAGTAGGGCAAGGATATTATCCCTGTCTGCGAGATAGGGAACTCAGGCTCAGAGAGACTAAGCAACTTGCCCAAGGTCACATAGGGAAGTCAGAGATAGAGCAGGAGATAGAAGTCAGATCTCCCATGTCTTAGGTTAGCATTTTAACCAACAGATCATCCTTCCTCTCTCAATTGAATGACAGCCCAAATTGTTATGGTGGGGTAGGGTCTGCTGTAGACTGAGTATATTAATCAAAAATGCTCCAGCCTTAGGCAGAAAGGGGCGGGGGAATAGAAAGGGGCAAACTCACTGTGGCACAGGGACTGAGGGGAGATGACTTCCGCCTCTACTAATCAAGGACAGTTGGAGGCTGCTATGCAGCCTGCTATGCGCAGAGGCCGCAGTGCTCAGTGCTGAGTCAGACCGCTGCTCCGGTGACGGAGTGAGTGCCGACTCCATTAGGAGCTCTCTTAGACGGATATCGTGCTCCTTCTTCGTCCTAGGTTTAAAGGACTTGCAGATACAGCACTTGTCACTTATGTGCCCTTCACTTAAGCACCTTAGGCAGCTGGTATGTGGATTGTTGATGCGCATAGGCTGTTTGCAGTGATCGCACAGCGTAAAGCCTGGGGGACCAGGGCATGCCCCGCCCGGGTCCCATCCGGGACTAACCAAGAGTTCGAGAACGACTACTAAGGATAACTAATAAACTACTAACTATATACAACTATATTACAGGTTTTCAAAATTCACAAGAACAGAGAACAGAACAGTGCTAGCCGAAGCAGCAGACATTCCAGCACCGTCACTGGAGGCAAGAAGGAACTGGGGGGGGGAAGCCGGCGGCGCCCCTTATATCGCACCATGCAGGTGCCACTCCAGAGGGCACCAGAACCAGTTCCCTATGGATACTGCCAATGGAAAAACTTCTGGCACCAGTACATGTGGCGAGCACATGCACCCCCAATATGGAATGGACTTGAGCAAGCACTTGAAGAACAGAATTTTTGAGGGGGGCGATTGTTAGGGAGTAGGGGAGCCTCACCCATGCAGACCCTGGCCTCTTCCAATCAGTCAGGCATATCTGCCCCGTCCCCATGTGTCCCTGCAGCCCCCTTCCGCCCATCCACATGTGTCCCTGGTAAGGAGTCATCTCCCACACTCAGCAAGGCAGGATAAAGAGGTAGTGGATAAGATGACTGGAACAGAGAGGGCCCAGACAGATAAGGGAACCGCACTGAAGCAAAACAGGCTGTGGTAGGAACTCAGACCCTAGAGGAGAGGGTGCTTGGAGATCTGGGTGGCAGATAAAAAGAGCTACAGGGAAGACTGGTAGCTACCGAGCAAACTCTGCAGAGATCCAAGGAGGCCCTGCAAATAACAGAGAGGAACTCAGAGTTCCAAAAGGACTAGGCCCGGTATGCTGAAGAAGAGAAGGAAAATATGTGTTTCCTCTTGCAGGGAGTAGAGCAAGAGAGGGATAACCTGTGGGTGCAGCTCAGGCAGTGCACGGCAGGAGGCATCTCTACCCCCAAGGGTTGCAGGCTTGAGGGTGAGGGATGTAGGGGGTTAATAGACTCCTAGGGAGGCTGTGTGGGAAGCAACCAATAGGAGAGAGGCTGTGTGAGGCAGTCAATCTGGGCCCAACAGGCCCATATAAGAAGAGCCACAGGTCAGAGCAGGGTTAGTCACTGCCTGGAGAGTAAGGAGGGAGGACTGGTTCCTAGCAGGTGGACAGAAACTACCACCATGGACCGAGCAGTTGCTGGCAGGGAACCGGGGAGTGAGACGGCGCTCCTGGCTGACTGCTAGGATTGACATGCTGAGGCCCTGAGGTAAAGAAGGTGCTGGGGCTGTGGGAAAGTGGCCCAGGAAAATATACTGAGAAGTTGGAGGGGACACAACACATGGCTGCCATCTACAGGGTTGCTGGGTCGGGACCTGGAATAGTGGGCAGTCCCGGTTCCCCAAGTGGCTAGACAGTTGGTCTAAACCCCACAAGGGGAGAGCACAGATGGTGACACAGCTGGAGGGCTGTGTCATGAAGAGGACACCCTGGAATGACACAGGCCAGAGAGCAGACATGACAGCAAGAGAAGAACCATTGGAAGAGGGTGTACCGACCTGCGGAGCTAATCCCCAAGATGGCCAGCAGGGGGCACCAGCGTAGTGACTGAGCCCCGTCACACAACCTATTGAACCAGAGGCTCTGGACTGCTTTGGGCAACAGTACCTGTGTACCAGCCAGTGCCTGTCTGATGCCACTGTGCATGTTCTAACCCATTTGTGGAGCTGTGGCCCTCCATATGCTAATGAGCAGCCTAAACTCCACCGTCACTAGCTTAACACTAAGGGCTCTCCCCTTTGCCTTAAACCCATGTTGGAGGTGATGTGGAGCCAGCCCAATTCAGGAAGGCAAAATTCCTCTCTGAGTCCCCCAGGCCACTCTCCGCTACAACTTTTCAGTTGCTCTTTGCTGCATACCTGTCCTGCTGCCCCCTCTGGGATGTCTCTGCCAGGGCATTTGTATGGAGCTGTTCACAGGCTGCAGGCACTGCAGGAAGCAGGAACGTGCCCCGTCACTGCACAGAGGCAGTGTGTGTGTGCGCGCATCTGTAATTCACCTCTGTGCAGAGGGCCCTGCACAAGGCCTAGGCAACTCTTAAGCATTATGGGCTCCTGTGCAGAGCTGACCAACCAGATAGGGGTGAGTTTGTCAGTGGTTCAATAGGCTGGAAACCCAAAGGAAAACAGGACTTGCTTTAGAAACAAAGGCGCTTTCCTCTTGGCTGAAAAGGCATGTGGGGAATAAGGATCATGAAGCAACTGGAGGAAATTACATTACATTTAAAATTAATAGAATTTTAAAATAAATAAATAAATGATAAATTCATTAGTCAGCTTGGAAAATCGTAACCCTGGTTTTAAGTGCTAGAGGCTTTTGTGCTGGCCTTTTCTGCGGGGGTGAGCATCAGGGCACAATCTAGCCCTCAGGTAGTGAGGGAAGCCTACAGCACCAGTTACAAAAGCCTCAGTCACGACTCACTAGGCTAGAGCTGGTCCATGTCCACGGTTGGGAATCACCGTGTTCAGTAACATTACATCACAGCCAGGATTCCCAGGAAAGGGCGTCATAACTTTCACAATGACTAAAGGCAGGTTTTCAAGCATTATGAACTCTAATACTCCGTGGGGATGAGCTGAGCTCTGGATTTCAGGCAATCTTTAATGTGCACACAGAGCAGACAGGACCTCAGTTTCGAAGGCGTAATTTTTAAGATACCCCCCCCCCCCCATGCTCAGGTGCCTGCATTCAGTTTATCTACCACCTTGCAGAGGGCAAAGAGCTGAGTAAACCTTGCTTCAAGAGAATCTAGGTGCCCAATTTGTTGATGTGCTGCTACAAAGAGGCCACAGGCCAGACATGAAGTGCCCTCCTCTGGGAATACCCCCAGCGCAGGGACCCTGTATGCAAGGTGTATAGTCAGCTTTGCCAGATCTTCATTGCCTCCACAGCAAGTGGGAATACCCTAGGGCAAGCATGGGCTGGAGGTGGGAAGGTTGGATGGAGGGCAAGAGGAGGCATGTCAGGGGCAGACCTGCACTCTGGCAATATGACACTCCTGCCTATGCCACTGAAGCAGGGGCATAAATTAGGGCAGCCCCAGAATAGAGGATGCATAACTTGCCTCCCCTCTGTCTGTACTTTGACACTAGCATCAGTACAGGGATGGATCAGAATGTTAAAGATCCTCATGCTCTCCCTTTCTTGGGAGAACAGTATGTAGGATTCTCTCTTTGGTCAAAACTAATCTAATCATAAATGCACTTCTCTGTCTAGAAACATCACCTTCTAGCCGTCTTCCTATGCAAATCCCTTCTAGGCAGAGCCATGGTTAAAGAACCAGAAAAAGCAATCGAAAGAGCCTAGTTTGAGAGGAGACTGGGGGGAAATAGAGAGAAACCGATTGATAAAACTGTCCATTCTCCTACAAGCTGGGATTCTAGGAACACTGCCAAGCTCCACTGTTTGCAAAATTTTCAAATTTCTTGGTAAGTAAGCTTATTATTTCCATGATGCTGTTCTGCAAATGCCTGTAACAGCAGATGTGTTCAAACTGTAAAACCCATGTGACCTGGCATGAGAAGGAGTTGCAGTAGGTAGAGCCGCCCTGTGACTCGTCTGTGTTTGTGGAGTGCTCTGAGCACACAGTGAAATTCAGCCCGTGCAGTAACCATGCACTGCCCATTAGTCTCAGCAGACTTGTAGGATTCCCATCTAGCCTATAGTAAACCAGGAGACTCTGTTTTTAAATTGCTTTGTTACAAGAAAGTCCCAGATCACGTCAATACATTACAATGACTGCATTGGGCCAAATTCTGCTCTTCTTCACACAGGTATAAATCAGGAGTAATTCTAAGCTTAAAAGGAGTTACTCCGGATTCACAGCAGTAAAAAATGAGATTTTTGTGCATAGTGAACATTCACTTAGAGTTAACTCATGTGATATAAATGAGGTGACTATAATGAGCTCCATAATGTTCTAACACACCTACAAAGGGGTTAGATACATTTCCCAAGGGAAATCGCACCCTTGTTATTCTGATTTACCTCATAATGCAGCTTGCAGTATTTCCCTGTAAAACTGCCTTAACGTCACACAGTTCATAGAGAAGATGAAAAGTCCAATTCTTGTACTTTAATAAGTGCAATTACACCACTCATCAGAAGTGTATTATTTGATCACACAATACACCTGCCTAAACAGCAGCAGCATCAAAAAAGTAGAAAATTACACAGCCAGGCTAACCTCACTGCCCACACCAGTGATCAGAATAATGGAGGTATTA
This sequence comes from Malaclemys terrapin pileata, assembly GCF_027887155.1. Taxonomy (NCBI): domain Eukaryota; kingdom Metazoa; phylum Chordata; order Testudines; family Emydidae; genus Malaclemys; species Malaclemys terrapin. The sequence continues at coordinate 48,278,906 of NC_071508.1, read as the reverse complement.
ACACTAATTTACTGTGCTTTGTGCATGCTTTTAAAAAGCACATTCAGCCTGATACATGAAGCAGAACCCTTCAGCAGTATATTGTCCCAGAGTGAACGTAACGATGGTATACACCGCATTACAATGCTTACACATGCACACCACATGCATGTTAACTGTTGTTACCTCCTGGGCAGTCAGAAGGTATATGACAGAAAGGGCACTAGATCACAGTCTATCAGCATTTCCATATTTGTAAACTCTATTTTCAAGAATTTCATTCCCTATCTCCAACATAAAAATGTACTGGGGCCTTGGCACCCTGAGGTGTGTGACTGGAGTCCCCTGAATCACAAAGACTTCTTCCTAGATTTCCCAGGCAGCGCATGTTTTCATGCCAACTGCACCATCAGTGGAGAAGGGAAGGGTGCTTTCCCTCTGTTCCCAGCTGCCTGAGAACTAACAGAACATTAACAATAGAGGCCTGATTGATCTTGCTAAGCAGGTAGGGCCTTGGCCTACAGTCCCAAATCTCTACAATGCTATGGGACAGCTCCTGTTGCCACTGGAGTTAATGGGTGCTTTGCACTTGACTGCTAAGGCAGTAAGATTAGATCCTTCTTTTGCTGGACTCCACCCTCCTGTTCAATGTAAGAATACATTCTCCACCTGCGCGTGGAGGAAATAAAGGGATCTGATGAATCACCATTCATCAAGGAAACTGAACAAGGGAAAGTGCACTCCACACTTTTGCTACATAAAGTGTGCAGTAATTATGTGGAAATAGCCCAAAGGTATTATTTTGAAATCAAACAACTCAGAGTAAATGAGACACCCTGTAAGAACACACTGCAAGAGGGTGTGAATCCATTTAGCGCTGTTCAGTAAGAACATTGGATTTCTAATACGGTAGCTTACCAGAGTTCCTATGAGTAACAATCCTAGCGAAACTAAAGACAGCAGGAAATATAACATCGCAATGCTTCCAACTCTGGTCAGGTCCTGTGAAACAACAGAAATGACAACAACTCACACAGAGATTAAGGGATAGGACATAAGGGAACATGTGAGAAACTCTACCGATTGTTCCTGGTATTCATTTCACAAGGTTTTTTTTATATTGCCATGTTTCTTTAGCATAAACTCTATGATCCAGAAACCTTGGGGTTTTTTTTTACATGTTATGTAAAGTGCTACGTCTATTTACAGCACCATGAGCGAAATCCATGCCTATGCACGATGTGCTATCTGCAGGTCTTAAGTTGGCAGTAAGTAGTGCATAGGCCTCACGCTGGCCCTCAGCACAGGGGTGACTTTCATTCAATATGATAATCAATAATAGGAACAAAATCCCAAACTCCCACTAACTTCTACAGGAGTTCTGCTTGAGTAAGGACTGCAGGATTTGGCCCAGTACGGAAGTGCAAAAAGATCGAAGGTGAAATCCTGGCCCCGCTGAAGCAAGTGGCAGAACTCCCACTGACTTCAATAAAGCCAGGCTTTTAAAATTGGCTCATTAAGTACAGCTAAAGAGATCCATGTTGAAGAGTCACTTTCCTGAACGTTAGCCAATTGTTTCCACTTAACCATTTTAAAGCTTTCTTTTGCAAGGGAATGGTGCTATAATAAATAATAACCAATGATATGCATGAACATCTGTGCGAATGCAGACTGGTAGTATTTTTTTAAACTATTTATTTAGGAAGTTTCAATAGGTTTACAAATTCTTGCCACGTAAATACCAGAAACAAAACAACCATTGCAATAGTTAACTTTTGTTTAGAGACATTATATGGGAATATAGTCATCAGATCTTTCTATTTAACAGGATGTTACCATATTACAGAGTAAGCATCATTACACTACCTATGTCATTTCCAGTGATTTTATTAGTGAAATCTCTATATACACATATTTAACAGACGAGGTATGTCTGCCAAATGTTTATATTCAAAAATTGGAAAGGTGTGCTGGGCTTTTTTGCAGGTGAATGTACTTTCAGACTTGTCTTATTTTGCTGCATTCTGAGAATCACACTCCTCCATACTGAACCTGCTTTATGTTTTCTTTTATTTAAAGTCATCTAAGTCAGGACATTTCTGGGCTGAACAATTGATTTGTGATTGACATGGACTGCAGCGTGGGCCGTACAAGCACGCTAGGGACCCTGGGTACATACTCTCATTGTTAGCCTGTGCTTTAGCTATGCTAGCTAATGTTAGTGCAGGTATACCAGCCTATGCTGCAATCACATTTCTGACTGCAGTGTAGACACACCCTAAAGCTCTGTCTACATTAGAGACATTTGCACCAATGTAATTATACCGGTAACTCACCAGATTAAGTCACACTAGTGTAAACCCCGCATTAGAGTGGTGTCACACACTAGGAGTTTGCACTGGGGAAGTTTCATAGATATAGTTTTGCCAATGCAAATGTTTCTAATGTAGACACAGCCTAAAACTCTTTTAAAAAAAGAAAATCAGGAGAATTACTTTTATTTATCATGCGGCTAATGATTTAAAACACATTTCAAATGAAATTACATAGGTTACACTCATCTTCTCCAGTGTGGACACATGGGTGTAACCGAGGCCAGAATCTGGCCCACTACGTTTTTCAATGAGGGCTGGAATTGAGCTGGTAAACTGTTCTGGTGAGTCTTGTGAGCCTCCATCAGCTTCTGCAGAATCTAAGATATTTTATTTGCCTTCATAAATTGAGTTCTAGCCCTTCCCTTATGGTGAAGTAAACCTTATGGGCTTGATTTTCCACTGCTTTGCTCCTTGGGTAATCTTTTACTCCTCTGTGAAACAGGCGCAAAGGTCTACATTCTGATTTAATAGCAGGGCCAAAAAGATTTGGCCTTGGATTTTTAAAGACTAATTTAATATACATTTATTTCGGGGGGAGGTGGGGGGGGTTCTTCTCCATTCCAGAGCAGATACACAGTACAGCAATCACCATGTTTTAATACAGTACATCTCTTTTATACATTTAGTCCAAGAAGATACCAAAATTATTACCCAAGGCTATTGACCTTAGCCCTGCACTTAAATAGAGAGAAACAAGCAAACTTACCTCTCCTGGATCTGAGATGAACTGTTCAAATGGTGTTAGCAAGTAGGACAGCAGGTCAAAGGCATTCTGAGCAGTTGGGATTGTCCCAAAACCACTGTACCATAACATCATGCAGAAAAGCTGTGCAATCAATCAGATAATACATAATAAGCATTCCTCATTAGACAAACATTCATTTTCATTTCAAGACTGCATAATTAACTAATTTAGTTCTCATTGATTTTATGTTGATCATCATTTTCACTTTAAGAAGTCAGGTATTTTCTATGCTGCAGCTTAACCAGAATAAAAAGACAGAGAGCCTGATGCAAACCAGTGTAGCTCCCTTGAGCTCAACAGAGTGACGCTGATTTACACCAACAAAACTCTGGCTAAGAGAATTTATAAAGAGAGATAGCATTTTATTCTTGAATTCTTAATGGAAGGCTATTAGAATGCATAAAATGCACAGCATACTACAACACAACTCTTATAAATGTATAAAGCTATAGCTATATCAAGACAGATATACATATAGATCCATACACATGTATGTTAATATGCAAAACAATTCATTTCAAGCAGTTAGGATTGTTACTCACAACATGGCTGGCACCAACCCCCCAAAACAAGGAAATGAACAGTTAAGCCACCTACATGTACATACCCTCTACTCCTCCACCCAGAGGCACAAACCTTATCATTACCATATCATATACCATGCACCACAATCTTAATCTACCCCTACCCACCCCCTTCTGTATGCACACTTAACCAGATTATCCTTCCCCAACATTATGGATGTTTGGTATAGCAGTTGGTTGTATTGGGAGAAGGCAGTCCGGCAAAGGGGTGTTTGCAGAAGGGTGGTTAAAGGGGGCGACAGAAGGCTGGTATATGCAAAGGGGCAGAGTTAAGGTTGCAATGGGTGGCCTGTGATGCATAGCAGTTGTAGTAATGATGAGTGTAGCACTGACTTCACTGCAGCTATGCCAATTGACACCAGCTGGGAATTACACAACAATACACGACTGAAATCTCTAACAACAAGAACAGTTTTAAAAATTCGGGTTTCATTTTGAGCTAGTTATAAAGTATGCTAGTGTCTTACCAATATCTGCAAGAGGGCGAACAAATATACGCCGCCTCCTGTCGTTAATCCATTCCACCAGGCAGCCCAGCCAGGCTGCAGAGTTCTCGGTGAGGCTTTCTGGGATTGTTCCTTCCCACTTTGCTGTCCTTGCTGTCCATCAGCTTCATCAATTGACTCCATCACTGTTGGCTTGGAGAGACCTTCAAATGCAAATTACATGTGCAGGGAATGAAAAGCAGTGTAACTCTGCAGCCGTCACGGAGGCTGTGAGGAATATTATTTTTGTAAAGATGTTGGTTACCTCTCAGTTCTGCATCAGTAAGTGCAGCTCGAGATTCAAGCGTCACACTCTATTAGTACAGCAGTATTCACTTACCTTCGTCAGAAAAAGTAAGCGTGGGTGGATAAATTATTTTTCTTTTATTTCTGTAGTAACAGAACCTGGGGCTTTGTTGTTAATAAATTCTCATTTACATTGCTGCATCTTTCTTTTCTTCTTCTTTTTTTTCCGAAGGAGCCCTGGGTTTGGTTCCCAGCTCTGGCCACTCACCTGCTGTATGATGCTGGGCAAATCATTTAATCTCTCTCTGCCTGTTTCCCCTCTTACCCATTGCCAGTCCGGTCTATTTAGACTGCAAGATGTCAAGACAGAGACAGTCTCTTACTATATGTTTGTACAGTTCCTAGCACAACGCAGACCTTGATCTTGGTAACAACCTCTAGGTGTAGTAAAAGTAATAAATAGACAGGTCTGATTTTGCTCTGACGGCTGATTACTATTGGTGCAGTGCCATTGGCGTCAATAGAGCTACACCAATTTACACCAGCTGACTGTCTAACCACAGAATAGTAGCATTTTATCCCCACTTTGTATAGGTGTAACTGAATTCACAGGCTGCGAGGCAGCAAGAAGTCAGGCCCATTAACGCCAATGAAATTACTCCTAATTTATACTGGTGTACATTAGAAGAGAATCAAGCCCAGAGATTGCCCTGTGACCAAGATCATAGCCATGGCAACAAATCCTAAACCAAGCACACCAGCATAGGATAATGGCCACAGAAGGGCTATCATTGTGGTTTGCTGAGGTAAGATTTCTTCAGGAGGCATCATCATTCGCCATTTATTTTTCTAAAGATCCAAAAACTGTAAACTTTGGGACAGATCCTCAGCTGGGTGTCCATTGGCCACAGCTCCACTAAAGTAAATAGAACAGTGGATTTACATCAGCTAAGGATCTGACCTTAAACACAGAAGATAAGACTTTATAGAAGCATGTTATCTCCCTTCTTAAACAGAATACTGTGTGGATGGACAGAGCCATAAGCTTCTTATTCTCCCTTATCCGGCTGTTCTTCTTCTATTCAACTGAAGGTCAGTGGGGGACTTATGGTGCCCCTGTTTGAGAGAACAAGAGATGAGCCCAGATCAAAGGTACCCACAGTACAACACACTTCTGCAGATGCAGTGCTGTGGACACAAGGTTTCAAAGGGGAAGCAGCATAGAGCACAGTATGCACAGCAACGTGGGCACACACAACTGACATTGGTTTACTTACATCACAATGAATTCTACCAGTATAACTTCTGCATACAGCTAGGCCTAAGAAAAGTTTCCTTGACTGAAGAGGAGTGCAGAGTCTGGTCCTATTATATGCAGAGCTAATAGTAGCACTATAGTTAAGGTTATCTAAAATGCCTTCAATATAAGCCCAGTTGCTTATAACTATGCCAAACTTAAGCAGTTTAGGTTGAAATTCTCCATGCTTGCTCTCAGCTTCAGGTTGATTTTTTAATTTTATTTCAGCAAAAAACAGCACAGTCATTTCCCAGGACATGACTAGGGAAAAATAAATAGCTTTGCCAATAGTAAACAATTTTCTCTACTATTTGTTGAAGAGTTCTAGTTTCTCTCTGTTTTGGAGCAGGAACTTGAAATTTGGTAGGAGTAATCCTGAGACGCGAGATGTGACGTTTGCTTTCCCAGTGAAAGTATACTCAGATCTAGCTGAGTTATACGCCTCTGAAAGTTTCCATTTGCACATGGTCAGTACATCTTATTACAGTTTGTACCTAAAATCTCTAAATATTCCATTTGCTCTGAGCATGCCCCCAGCCTCACTGACCCTTCATATGCACTGAGCAATTCTCCTAGACCCCACACACCTTCCTGCATGCCAACTGCACTAAGTATGCTCTCAGACCATAATGGGCCTCCTACATGGAAGTTATTTGGCTAGAGCTCCAGACAGGACACAGGCAAAGCAGCAGCAAAACACCTTTTCCCTTTTTACAGAAGGAATAGCTGAGGAGTTGCACAAGGTCACTTCTGGCAAAGTTGGAAATAGAATCCAGACACGACTTTCATTCACTTAGCTAATCTGCCTATCAGAATGAATAGCTCAAAGCTATGTGTTTGGCCGTGGTGTCCATGACCATGAGAACACAATCAGAGACAAGAACACAGGAATCCTGACTCCTAACATTCCATTGCTGTCTAGCAATAGTTGTGCAAGCAACTGGTAGTGTGTTACTTCCCCCTCTAGAAGCTAGACATATGAAAGATAATAGTGTACTACTGCTATTAGCTTTTCCCCCACCCCCTCCACACCTCAAGTGGTAGAGGTCTGTGCTATGCATCTAAAACTCATAGGTTCAAACCCTGCTGATGACTTATGTAGGGAGTCAATACGGTACCAGAGAATGGATGTTTTTATTTTCCAGTTTTCTATATAAAAACCTAGGAAATTACATACAAAATGTATGTTAAAATAATATTATGACTTCAAAGTCAAAAAGTCAGATGTTAGGAAATTCCAGAATTAAGGTCAGCCTTATCTATGCAAAGAAGTTACACCACTCTAATTAAAATCAGTTTTGAAAAAGTGTATCAAATGCAAATAAACCTATATAAGCCAATGTAAGCGTCCATGTAAACTTTTGTGCTGATTTAACTATATCCATTTTAAAACACACCTTAAATTAACCCAGTGCAAATCTGTGCGTTGACCAGATGACGACAGTCTTTAATTACATGGTCTCATTCCATTTGTTCTAGAGCAGTGGTTCTCAACCAGGGGTCCAGGGCTCCCTGGGGGGCCACAAACAGTTTTCAGGGGATCTGCCAAGCAGGGCTAGATTAGACTCACTGGAGTCCAGGGTGGAAAGCCAAAGCCCTACTGCATGGGTCTGAAGCCCAGGGCCCTGAACCCCATCACTCGATGTTGAAGCTGAAGCCTGGGCAATGTAGCTTCGTGGGGGCCACCTGTGGTGTGGGGCCCAGGCAAGTGCCCTGTTTGCTACCCGTAACTCTGCCCCTGGCCTTTATATGCAGAAAACCAGTTGTTATGGCACAGGTGGGCCATGGAGTTTTTTAGCATGTTGAGGGGGCCTCAGAAAGAAAAAGGCTGAGAACCCCTGTTTTAGAGGACCCCTGCCTCATTCAGTGAACAGAAAGAGCAGTGAATGAGGCAGAGAGCTGCAAAAAGAGAAAGGATATCAGGGTTAAGGAACTAGACTGGGACTTGGGAATGCTGGGTTTTATTCCTGGCTCTGCCACAGACTACCTATGGGATTTTCGACAAGACTATTATAATGCATGCATACAAAAGAGATGATTAAGGGTGCACAGTCAATCTAACTGTGGCATTTCCTAACTACTTTGCTGGACTTTGAAACCTGATTGTTCTTTTGACATAGTTTTTTGTGTGCAATGTTAGTAAAACATATTCCACCAAAACCTATTATTTTCATTTGGCTGTTTTTGGCAGCAGTCCATAACCATCCTGGATTCCTGGTTCACACAGATTGTGGTTCAGACACCATAAGACTTGGCTCGCTGCCAAAGTCCTCTGGCAAAAAGATCATTTTTGAGTCACAGTCCAATGCCATTACGAGCAGTCCTATGCTTGTAAGGCAACTTGAAATATCAAAATAGACAAAGCATCATCTAGAGCCATAATCTAACCTACTATCCCTGCAGTTTACAAATAAAGGATTGCCAGTCTGGATCAGACCAATGGTTCACCTGGTCCATTATCCTGCTTCTGAAAGTGGCTTCCAGCATGAGATGTTTTTAGAGGAAGTAGCAAGAAACTCCATAACAGATCCTCTCCCAATAGGAGACGTTTCTTCTTCACCTCACCAATCAGTGGTCAGTTTATGCCCTAAAGCATATACCCAGAGGATTTCATTATTGCTCCCCCTATATTTGTAGCACACTCTCCAAGCATATATGTAGATAGATAGACAAATAAGATGATAGTTAGGAAAAAGAGAAATATATATAGTATTCGGAATCTTTAGAGTACTAGAATCTTGACTGTATGCTAAAGGGCAGCTATAGTAACGATGAGTGAGATAATGATGCCTCGGAGCAACAGACATATGTGCCATGATTCAGAGATAAGTGTTTCAGATGTACAGTGTTGGGCTTATATTAGTGTGTACAAATCAGCACGGAACTCCTAGGGTCTGACATTCATCTTTTACATTAGTGGTTTCTGTGGAAGAAATACAAACCCTTCAGAGACACACATGCTGTAGTTTCCATTTCACCAGGAACCTTGTGCCCTCTCCAGTGGATGGATGTTAATGCTCAAGAGATTACTACAGCCCCATTTATAGTCAGATTTTACCATTTACTTTGGGAATAAAGACCCCTTCCCCTGCAAACTACAACAACAACGTTTCTAATGGTGGAAAAAATGTACTATACCAATAAAAACGTGAACACTTACACAATCATTACACATTTACTCATATCCAATATATTGTACATATGGGAATCTTATATCTGGGAAATCCTACAAAGGGATTTTTAATCAGTAAAATCCAAAAACCTAAAAAAAACGGTTACCTACCTTTCGTAACTGTTGTTCTTCGAGATGTGTTGTTCACGTCCATTACACATTAGGTGTGCGCGTGTCGCGTGCACGGACGTCGGAAACTTTTCCCCTCAGCGGCTCCCATCAGGCCAGCAGGTGTCCTCCTCCCCCCCCCGCCAGAGCGGTGCCCCGCTCTAGCGTATATATATCCCTGCAGGCCTGACCCTCCCTCGGTTCCTTCTTGCTGGTGACTCCGACAGAGGAGAAGGAGGGTGGGAAGTGTAATGGATGTGAACAACACATCTCGAAGAACAACAGTTATGAAAGGTAGGTAACCGTTTTTTCTTCTTTGAGTGATTGTTCACGTCCATTACACATTCGGTGACTCACAAGCTTACCATTGGAGGAGGGTAGGAGTCAAGTAACAATTGATTGGAGCACAGCCCTGCCGACCACCGCATTCTCCCTGGTCTGATGATGGACTGTGTAATGGGCTGTGAATGTATGTACCGACGACCAGGTGGCCCCTTTACAGATTTCCTCGAGTGGAACCTGCACCAAGAAAGCCGCCGAGGATGCTTGGGCTCTAGTCGAGTGAGCCCTGATCGCCGGGGCTGGCACTTTGGCGAGCTCATAGCATGTGCGGATGCAAAGCACAATCCATGCTGATAATTGTTGAGCCGAGATAGGCTGGCCTTTCATTCTCTCCGCAATGGCAATGAACAGTTGTGTCAACTTGCGGAATGGCCTGGTCCGTTCCAGATAGAATGCCAAGGCTCTACGGACGTTGGGGGTATGCAGGCTGCGGTGGCTTGGGTCCGTATGGGGTTTGGGGAAGAACACCGGTAAACAAACGTCCTGCCCCATATGAAATTGCGTGACCACCTTAGGGAGGAATTTGGGGTGCGGTCTCAGCTGCACCTTGTCCTTATAAAAAACTGTATAAGGGGGTTCCGAAGTGAGGGCTCTCAATTCCGAAACCCTCCTAGCCGATGTAATGGCCACTAGAAATGCTACCTTCCATGAGAGGTGCATGAGAGAGCAAGAGGCTAGGGGTTCAAAGGGTGGTCCCATGAGTTTAGTTAGGACCAGGTTAAGGTTCCATGTAGGGACCAGCAGGCGCGAGTAGGGAAACACCCTTTCCAGCCCCTTGAGGAATCGGACTACTGTGGGGGTGGAAAATACCGAAAAACCCAACTCTCCCGGGTGGAATGCCGATATGGCGGCCAGATGCACTTTAATTGAGGAGGGGGCAAGCCCTTGATGCTTGAGGTGCAGCAAGTAGTTCAGTATTGATGGGATGGAGGCCTGCAGAGGCTGTATGCGATTAGGCTCGCATCAGTGGGAGAACCTCTTCCATTTGGCAAGGTAGGTCGCTCTTGTGGAGGGCTTCCTACTACCAAGGAGAATTTGTTGTACCTGGTGGGAGCACCTATTCTCTGTATCATTTAGCCAGAGAGATTCCACGCTGTGAGATGTAGCGACGGTAGGTTTGGGTGGAGTAGGCGACCCAGGTCCTGCATGATGAGGTCTTGGTGCAGGGGTAGGGCAATCGGGGCAGTCGATGACAGTTCCAGGAGGGTCGTAAACCAATGCTGGCGCAGCCACGCTGGTGCGATGAGAATAACTGTCGCTTTGTCCCTGCGGGTCTGGAGCAGGACCCTGTGGATGAGTGGGAATGGTGGGAAGGCGTACCTCTGGCTCCCGCCCCACTGTATCACAAGGCATCTGCCAATGAGCCTGGGTTGAGGTTCTGGAATGAACAAAACCGAGGGTATTGGCTGTTGTCCTTGGTGGCGAAGAGATCCACCTGGGGAAACCCCCACCTCTGGAAAATTGAATGTAGGACGTCCTTTCTCAGCGTCCATTTGTGCATGTGGTACGACCTGCTGAGGCGGTCTGCTAACCCGTTTTGGACCCCCGGAAGATATGCTGCCACCAATTGGACTGAATGGGCTATACAGAAGTCCCATAGGAAGAGCGCCTCGTGACAGAGGGGAGAGGATCGGGACCCGCCCTGCTTATTTATGTAGAACATGGCGGTAGTGTTGTCTGTCAGAACTGACACGCTGTGGCCTTCTATGGTAGCGTGAAAGTTCTGGCAGGCGAGGCGAACTGCCCTTAACTCCTTCACATTGATGTGGAGCAAGTTTTCCTCCCTGGACCATAAGCCCTGGGTCCGCAGGTCCCCTAAGTGTGCCCCCCAGCCCAGGTCTGACGCATCTGTTACTAGTGTCAGGGTGGGCTGCGGTGCAGCGAAAGGGACCCCTTCGCAAACTTGCTGTCGATCAAGCCACCAGCGGAGGGAGTTTGACACCCGAGCTGGGATTGCCACTATCAGGTCCAAGGGGTCTCTGCTGGGGTGATACGTTTGGGCTAGCCACAGCGGTAACGGTCTGAGTCTTAGGCGGGCATGTCTGACTACGTGTGTGCAAGCCGCCATGTGTCCCAGGAGTTGCATACAGCATCTGGCTGTGGTCGTGGGAAATTGTTGGATGGAGGTTACGGCTCTTTGAATGGCCAGGAACCTGGGAACTGGAAGACTTGCTCGTGCCTCCACTGAGTCCAGGACTGCCCCTATGAAGTCCAGTCTCTGCGTGGGGATCAGTGAGGACTTGGGCACACTGACCAATAGACTGAGCTTGCGGAACACCTGTAATGCCAGTGCCACGTGGGAGCAGACCTCGTCCTCTGATCTGCCCGCGAGGAGCCAGTCATCCAAGTACAGGTATACCCGCATCTTTCTTTTTCGAAGAAAGGCTGCCACCACGGACATGCATTTCATGAACACTCGAGGGGCCATTGCTAGGCCGAAGGCAAGACCGTAAATTGGAAATGGTGTTGGTTGATGATGAAATGCAGGAACCGCCGGCGAGCAGGGCGGATGGCGATGTGAAAGTACGCATCTTTCATATCGAGGGCAGCGTACCAATCCCCCGGATCCAGGGATGGGATAATAGCGCCAAGGGAGACCATGCAAAAGCGTGCCTTCACAAAGAATTTGTTTAGTTTGCGAAGGTCCAAAATAGGGCGGAGATCCCCTTTTGCTTTGGGAATAAGGAAATATCTGGAGTAGAACCCTTTCCCCTCTTAGGTCTGGAGGGACCTCTTCCACCGCCCCTGCTCTGAGGAGGGCCTGCACCTCCTGTATAAGGAGTTGCTCGTGAGAGGGGTCCCTGAAGAGGGACGGGGATGGAGGGTGTGAGGGAGGGGGCGAGGAGAACTGCAGGGTGTATCCCACCTCCACCGTGCGAAGGACCCAACGGTCCGATGTTATACGGGACCAAGCACAGTAGAAATGGGACAAATGGTCCCTGAAACATAGGGGAGGGTCTGGCATGAGGGTCGGTACATTGTCCTCGATTGCAACTTCAAAATCCTTGCTTGTTGCCAGGCTGCGGCTTGCCTTGGCCTTGGCCTTGATTAGGCGTGTTGTTTCGCCTACGCCTGTTGTCCCTGCCCCTTCTGCGGTACGGTTCCTGCCTGGGGCAAGGGTGGTACTGTCTCTGCTGCAGCGGTTGGGGCTTAAAAGGTTTTCTCTGTGTTGCTGGGGTGTGCATTCCCAATGGCTTGAGGGTTGCTTGGGAGTCTTTGAGGCTATGTAGTCTGGCATCCGTTTGGTCCGAGAACAAGCCTGACCCTTCAAACGGGAGGTCTTGCAAGGTGTTTTGCACCTCTGGTGGAAGGCCTGAAGCCTGCAGCCATGCCGAGTACCTCATCACCACTCCTGATGTGATTGTTCTGGCAGCTGCGTCCACGGAGTCAAGGGAGGCCTGCAGAGAGGTTTTGGCCACTGCCTTCCCTTTGTCCCCTACGGCTGCGAACTCGGGTTGTGAACCCTGGGGCAGGGAATCCTTGAACTTGGAGACTGATGCCCAAGAATTGAAATTGTGCCTGTTCAGAATCGCTTGCTGGTTAGCGATCCTTAACTGGAGGCCCCCGGACAAGTAGACCTTTCTACTGAACAAGTCCAAGTGCTTTGCCTCCTTGGCCTTGGGGACCGGGGCTTGCTGGCCATGTCACTCTCGTTCGTTGACCGCAGATACGACCAGGGTGTCGGGTGACAAAAGAGGAAGTCGAACCCCTTGGAGGGGGCGAAGTACTTCCTCTCTACGCCCTTCGCAGTTGGTGCACTGGAGGCCGGTGTTTGCCATACTGTCTTATAGTTAGACTGTACCGTTTTTATGGGCGGGAGCGCGATTCTGGAGGGGCCTTCAGAGCTTAGGATGTCCACCATGGGATCCTCCTGCTCTACCGTCTCTTCTGCCTGCAACCCCAAATTGAGGGCTACTCGGCGGAGTAGTTCCTGGTGCGCCCGATGGTCAATCGGGGGAGGGCCTGACACTGTCATGCCTGCCACGGCTTCATCTGGTGAGGAGGAAGAGGTTAAGGCCTTCTGTGCTTCCTCCTCTAACCCTTCCTGCAACTTCTCACCGGCTGGGAGCTCCTCTGGAGTCTGTCCAGTTGAGTGGGCCTGAGATGGTACCGGGCTCGGTGCCGTGTCGGCTCTCTCTTGCTCCGGTGGTCTGGAGACTGTGGCCTCCTTGCGAGAGGAGGGGCGCCCCTGCGGGGAGCGGGACCGGTGTCCCGAGGGGCCGGATCTCGAGGTCCTGGACGGGGGGCCTTGCTGGTGGTAGGCCCACAGAGTCCAGAATGGCCACTGTCCTGGCAGGCCCCACTGTGGGTGCCAAGCGGCTTGGTGTTCCCTGCTGGCTGGTGCCCTGTGGGTATATCTGCTCGAATGGCCCGAGACTGCCTCAGAAACCACGGACGGTGACCTTGATGGCCACGGTGGTGCTGTGGGACGGTGCCGGTCCGGGGTCGGAGAGTGGTGCTTCCGTGACCGGGATTGGGATTGGCTCCTTGCCGACCTGGACCGGTACCGGTGTCCTCGGGACCAGGAACGACTGCTAGTGGTCGGTCTCGGGGATCGCGTGACTGACACGTCCCGGTGCCTGTTCGAATAAGGAGCCGGGGAACGCTGGGCCAGTGCCGGGCGCTTGCTAGGGCCAGACGCCTGTGAGGCTCTCTGCGCCGAGAATAGCTGGGAGTCCACCGAAGCGGAGCTCGACCGGGATCGGCGCTGTGAATGGTGCTGAGATGGGCGCACCATTGCCGGCTTGCCTCTGGATGGCAGTCTCGGTGTCGGCTCTTGATTGTCTTTGGCCTGGAGGGGGCTCTCCACGGACAATTCGATGAGGTCCCTTGCTGCCTCAAATGTGTCCGGCGTGGAGGGCTGTTCCAAAAGGTCCTCCAGCCCTTCCTCCTCACTCGATGTGCTTATCCTGGGGCTTAACGGGCCTTTCGGTGCCGGAGCCACTGGCACCGGGATCTGTCCTGGGGCAGCAATGCCCTGGGGCGCATTCGAGGTCTTCATGGGCGCTACCTTTTTATGCGGGGAGCGTCCTCGGGCCTTGGGTTGGCCCTTTGATTTTGTCGGCGAAGACGACCGGTGCCAGGGGGCGGTCCTGCTGTTTCGGTGCCATAGGCTTAGGGTGCCCTACCGGTGCAGGATCACGAACCGATGCCGGGGCACTCCGCACCGAGGCTGACGGTGCCGTGGCCGGATGCGTCGAAGTGGAGGGCTGTAATGTAGCCTCCATGAGCAACTGCTTAAGTCGAAAGTCTCTCTCTTTCTTAGTCCTGGGCTTGAAGGCCTTACAGATCTTGCAGCGCTCTTTCTGGTGCGATTCCCCACGACTCGTGTCTCCGTTGCCTTGGGGATCGCTGATCAGCATAGGCTTGCGGCACGTGGAACAAGCCTTGAAGCCTTGGGCGTGCGGCATGCCCCGCCACCCAGGGCAGCTGCAGTCACCATGCAGTGGCAGCTTGGCTGCATTGTGCCTTGACTCCCATTTGTCAATGGAAAGATTCCATGCCCTTCCCACACTGTACACAAGCCACTCATCCTGCTTTCTATCGGGGGGTGAAAATTTGCCCTATAGAGAGATAGCCAATACTAGGAAGCATCTGAAGTATGAACATATTGGCAGTATTTTAATGCCAGGAACATTACTGATGTTTTAGATAAACATCCTAGACCCACACAAGACGCCTACATCTTCTGATGTTAAAATTCAGCCACCTGTTGAAATCATGGTCACTGAGCTCCAGCTATCTACTTGGTAAATCTGTGATAAAATAGAGAATACTCAGTACATTTACACTATTTATAGTGGCCTGTCACTTATGGACACATGCATTTAAATTCTGTATGCAGGTGAGAGCCACTGGCACTATCCCTATGCAATCTCTAATGAAACCCCTTTCAAGTCTTCAAGTAACCAGGGGCGATGGCTGGGGATGAGGTTTAGTTCAATAAGCACACAGATGTCTGTCGGGTGTTGGCAACTTCAAGAATTTTTCCATAATGGAAGAGCAGCCTGAGCCAGACAGGGAAAGGTAAATGAGGCAAATAATCAGTGCTAGGAATGGATCTAGGAAGATTAGAAGGACGTTGTCCAGAGATTGCGTCATTCTCTCATACCTCAAATGCAATGAGGTGAAAAAGAATGGAAATCGGATAACTAACCTGCAAGCCAACGACCAACCTTGCCACCTTGAATCTCTCCACGGTCTGTAATGGGTGTGGGAAAATTGTGGTCTTCTTGGGATGGGGCATCAGAAGAGGACAGCTGTCATATTCATGTGTCACAGAGAGCTTTTTGTGTAGCAAATGGGTTCATTCCTGTCTCCCTTGGAATTTGACTGGTGGATCACTATCTCACAGCTCAAGATAGCTAAATTAAATGTCCTTATACTGGTCCTATGCCCAGTGGGCAGGCCATTAAATAAGATATGCCCTGTTGTTGCTGTTTATACATGGGTCTGATTTGTCCAAGAAAATCACTTCTCATGGTTTTTGTGCTGCCTGCTCATTGTTTCAAGATCTAATAGGTAACACTGAGAAGTATGGCAGCACTGGCTGATCTCTGCTGTGGCCTTGATGCTAATAACTGACCTCTGGGTTCTCCAACTCTTTCCAAATCTTCTCTAAACTACAGGCCACAATCCGGCATTGGCTGCTTCCATTCCGCTTTACCAGGGCACCACTGCATCTTTTTGACCTGCTGTCTTCAGAGTAGTCTGACAGGGGTGTCTCCTTCAAGCAGCTGGATAAAATGTTGGCCAAGAGAAACAGACCAGGGTTCTGAAAAGCATCTGTGTCAGAAGACAGAGTGACACAGTAAATAGAGTAAATGAGCCTCACAAATGTAAGACTCAGGGCGGGAGGGGAGGATTTACTCTGACTTAAATGAACTCGACTCAACATTTTAAATCCTCTTTGGAGCAAGTCCAAATTTTAGCATACACAGCACCCAAAAGCATGTGCTCGGTAAGCCTGTCATGTGAAACCACCAAGAGACCCGCTTCAGAAGATCAGGCAGCTCGGTTCAAACACCGGAAACAACTTGGATAAATCCATATGTCCCAATTTGTGCATCACTTTATGCTATAAGTCATCAAAGCAATTCTTAAGCCAGTTTGATATTTAACTGAAAGCCAATGGAGCTCCCCCAAGACTCCTTTGTGCAATTTATAATGTTAACTACAACACTTTGCTTCAGTTGGAGCCTAAAATAAAGGTGAGGCGACGGGGTTTAAAGAAGAAATAAAATAGGACAATGATAATTATTCTAAACAAGAGTCTGGAATAGCTTTGATTACTATCTCAGTTGCAGACAAAGAGAAAGTTCCCCAAAAAGGAATCAATCTGTATACCAGGGAGTTGATTTTCAGAGGTGCTGAGTCCCCTGTGGTATTTGTTTTGAGACTAAATTCGGTTTATTTGACACGGTCCTCATTTTCAGTTTTCAATATACTGCACATTTTTGCACTGAAAACACCTAATGCCTCAGAAAAGTTGAAGGGTGGAAAGAAACTGGAAGTTTTGATAGTTGTGTAGGGTACAGCTGAGATTTTCAATACTCAGTGAGACTGCTTGGGGTGGTAGCACATGCATATTAGCTAGATGTTCCTGCTAAAAAGATCAGTCCGGAAATAACTAACAATGTTGGGATTTAAATCTACCACCTTTAGGTTTCAGGGTTAACACCCTAATTGAGAGGAATGGGGAAGGTTACATCTTTCAGAACCATTGCTTCAGGCTCTCTGCAAACTCAGGAAGATATCACTCAATCTGCTTAGACTTGGTTCCCCTTTTCCATGCCATCAGAAAGGGTTAAAAAGATTTTACCTTTTAAAATTAAAGTTCAGACTTAGAACACAATTCTGCAGCTGTGGAATTGTGTGATACACTGGAACCTTGAATATAGGATCTTACATAAATGCACCTACAGATAGAAAGTGCCCACTTACTTTTCTTCAGTCTATTGTTGGAGCAATATCTATCTCATCCGCTCCTCCCTTCTGGAAGGAAAACAAAAAACAAAAATCCCTTTTTAGCTCTAAAAATGAAGACTTCAAATGCTTGGCCAGATGCTGGTGTGGTAGATGACAACCCAGAGATACCTGTGCTCATTCTTAAAACTGCCTTCCTTGCTATTAAGCTACCCCATAAGTGGCAGTTTGGACGAAGCTAAGTGACCCAGACTTAGCTTCATCTAAACTTACCTTGATAGGTACTTGTCCTCAGCATAGTCTGCAGACTATGGAAGAGGTTTAGTCGTGCGGATGGCAAGTGATGTCTGAGGAGATGTAGAAATTGCAATGTAGGGAAGTGGGCATTATCAGTGAATAAAGAAAGGCACAAAGATCAGGTCTCAATCCACCTCTCAAGTTTAGTGGTGCTAGAATTTGAGGCTGCTGTCTGAGGTCATCTCTAATGACTAGCAAAGAAAGAAAACGTCAAGAGAAACAAAAGCAAGAATCGAAATGAACTGAGAGTCCTTTCAAGTAAACCATGCAGAGGGAAGTCGCAGGGAGAAGTCACAGAACGATCAGAAGCCATTTAACAGGAGATCAAAAACCACATGAAAAATTAAATAATAATAAGGAATTCTTATATTTTAATAAAGCCTTTCATTCTACAGGAGCCCAAATGAGTTTATTAAGTTAACTATGGACTTTCAATGGGAAATGTGCAAGTGCAGCCAAGAAACAAGTTTGGACATATTGTTCTAGCTGTCTATACTGTAGAAATCAATTCCCCCCACTAGTGAAATGCAACCATCTCTGGGGTGGAATATGGCAGATGAGCAACAGGGCAGAAAGAAGCTGGCCAAAAAAGGTACACTTTATTGAAGATGTGGTAAAGAGATTAAGAAAGAAAATAGCGAGAGCATCTGCTGGTGGCATGTTCCCACCCTCATTTTCTTCTTGTTTTATGTTGTCTCTTGCCTTCTTTCACCCATCTAGTTAAGTTCTCCCTTTCTCCTTCTGCTCTGTTCCATCTTTCCCTCTCTCTAATGGCTGCTTCTTGGAGCAACTAGTCCTGGAACCCACAAGGGGAGAGGCAATTCTTGACTTAGTCCAAAGTGGTGCACAGGATCTAGCTCAAGAGGTGAATATAGCTGAACGGCTTGGTAATAGCAACCATAATGTAATTAAATTTAACATCCTTGTAAGGGGAAATATCAAAGAAACCCACTACAGTATCATTTAACTTCAAAAAGGGGACGTACCCAAAAATGAGGAGGCTAGTTAAATAAAAATTAAAGGGAACAATCACAAGAGTGAAATGCCAGCAAACTTCATGGAGACACCATAACTGAGGCTCAAACTATATGTTGTGACAAATCTCCGACCTTGTCTCAGTGGGTCCTGCGCTTCCAGGCAGATTTACACTAGCCTCAGAGGCTCACTGTGACCCTCCACTTAGCCCTTCTCTCTCTCTAGAGGCAAGAGTCACAGCCTACTGAGCCATTTTCATCATAAGCCAGCAAGGGAGGTGGGAAGAAGCAACCCTCCCTCGCACAGTCTCTGTTGTCTCTCAGTCTCTGTGCTTAATCGTGGAGAGTGCGGGGGGGGGGGGAGAGGGGAGGAGAAACGAGACCAGGCCCGCCCTCTACTCTGGGATCCAGCCCAGGGACTCTAATAGTAGCAGCTATTGGTAGCTGACCTTTTGAAACAGAACGAGTACAATTCCCTGGGCCTCTTCCCCACAGTACCCTTACCTCAGGGCCTCCTTCCTTGTTCCAGAAGGGTTTGTACTGTCAGTTTCTCCAGCAGCACAGCTTCCTCCTACAGCTCCTGACACACACACACCTCACTGACTAACTGGGAGGCTTTTAACTAGTTCCAGCCAGTCCTTGATTGGCTTCAGGTGTCCCAATCAACCTAGCTATCTCCACTGCTTTCTAGAAGGATCTTAATTGGCCACAGGTGTCTTGATTAACCTGGAGCAACTGCCATTTGGTTACCCTGGTACCAGGGATTTGTTTAGTCTAACATACCTGTTCCTCACTACTTTCCTACAGCCATCTGGCCTTGCCCCGTCACAATGTATACTCCAAATTTAAAAAACCCCACCAAAACAAAACAGTAAGAGCACCAAAAAATGCCACCATGACTAAACAACAGAGTAAAAGAGGCAGTTAGAGACAAAAAGACTTCTTTTAAAAATTAGAAGCCAAATCCTTACTGAGGAAAATAGAAAGGAACATAAACTCTGGCAAGTCAAGTGTAAAAATATTACAGACCACAAAAGAATTTGAAGAGAAACTAGCAAGAGATACAAAAACTAACAGCACATTTTTTGAAGTACATCAGAAGCAGGAAGACTGCCAAACAATCAGTGGGGCCACTAGATGACAGGTGCTAAAGGAGCACTCAAGGAAGACAAGGCCACTGTGGAGAAGCTAAAGGAATTCTTCACTTGGGTAGGGATTCCTACATATGAGCCATTCTTGTTAGGTGACAAATCTGTGCAACTGTCCCAGATTGAGATGTCTTGGAACAAACTGATAAATTAAACAGTAATAAGTCATCAGGACCAAATGGTGTTCACCCTAGAGTTCTGAAGGAACTCAAATATGAAATTACAGAACTACTAACTTTGGTATGTAACCTATCGCTTAAATCACCCTCTTTATCAGATAACTGGCAGATACCTAATATAAGACCTATTTTTTAAAAGGCTCCAGAAGCAATCTGGGCAATTACAGGCCAGTAAGCTTAACGTCAGTACCAGGCAAATCAGCTGAAACTATAGTAAAGAACAGAATTATCAGACACATAGATGAACACAGTATGTTGGGGAAGAGCAAATATGGCTTTTCTAAAGGGAAATCATGCCTCACCAATCTATTAGAATTCTTTGAGGGGGGTCAAAAACATTTGGACAAGGGTGATCCGGTGAATATAATGTACCTGGATTTTCAGAAAGCTTTTGACAAGGTCCCTCACCAAAAGGGTTTAAACAAAGGACGCAGTCATGCGATAAGAGGAAAAGTCCTCTCACGGATCAGTAACTGGTTAAAAGGTAGGAAACAAAGGGTAGAAATAAACAGTCAGTTTTCACAATGGAGAGAGGTAAATAGCAGGGTCCCCCAAGGATCTATATTGGGACCTGTGCTGTTCCACATATTCATAAATTATTTGGAAAAGTGGGGAAACAGTGAAGGAGCAAAGTTTGCAGACAGTAGTAAATTACTCCAGATAAGTCCAAAGATGACTGCAAAGAATTACAAAGGGATCTCACAAAACTGGGTGTCTGGACAATAAAATAGAAGATGAAATTCAATGTTGATAAATGCAAATTAATGCACATTGGAAAACATAATCCAAACTATACTTACAAAATGATAGAGTCTAAATTAGCTGTTACCACTCAAGAAAAAGATCATGCAGTCATCGTGGTTAGTTCTCTGAAAACATGTGCTAAATGTGCAGCGGTAGTAAAAAATGCTAACTGAATGTTATGAACCATTATATGACAAAGTATCATAATACCACTCTATAAATCCACTGTATGCCCACACTTTCAATACCGCATGCGGTTCTGGTCTCCCCATCTGAAAAAAGATATTCAGTAGAACCTCAGAGTTATGAACACCTCGGGAATGGAGGTTCTTTGTAACTCTGAAATGTTCGTAACGCTAAACAAAATGCTATGGTTGTATTTTCAAACGTTTACAGCTGAAAATTGACTTAATACAGCTTTGAAACTTCACTATGCAGAAGAAAAATGCTGCTTTCCCTTTATTTTTTAGTAGTTTACTTTTAACACCGTACTGTACTGTATTTGTGCTGTGTGTCTGTCTGTCTCTGTGTGTCTGCTGCAGTCTGATTGTATGCTTCTGGTTCCAAATGAGGATGTGGTTGACTGGGCAGTTCATAACTCTGGTGTTTGTAACTCTGAGGTTCTACTGTATTAGAACTGGAAGAAGTATGGAGAAGGGCAATGAAAATGATTAGGGGGATGGAACAGCTGCCATATGAGGAGAGAGAAAAAGACTGGGACTGTTCACCTTAGAAAAGAGATGAGTAAGGGGGGATATGATAGAGGTCTATAAAATCATGACTGGTGTAGAGAAAGTAAATAAGGAAGTGTTATTTACTGCTTCTCATAACAAGAACTGGGGGTCACCCAATTAAATTAATAGAGAGCAGGTTTAAAACAAACAAAGAAGTTCTTCTTCACATAACACACAGTCAACCTGTGTAACTCATTGGAAGGGAATGTCGTGAGGGCCAAAACTATACTGGGTTCAAAAAAGAACTATATGAGTTCATGGCTATTAGCCAAGATGGTCAGGGATGCAACCCATGCTCTGGGTGTCCCTAAACCTCTGACTGCCGGAAGCTGGGACTGGATGATAGGGGGCTACATCAATTGATAAATTGCCCTGTTCTGTTCATTCTCTCTAAAGCATCTGGCACTGGCCACTGTCAGAAGACAGAATACTGGTCTGACCTAGAATAGCCATTCTTATATTCTTAACCAATCTGTCACTCTCCTCTCCTTTGTGTGTGGAGAGCAGCAAAGGGGAACTGGATTTTAGATCAATGGTAGACAGCACTTCAGAGAGCAAGATTCTAATAGGTGTCACAATGCTGTCAGTCCATTAATACTATTTAAATATATTATTACTACTTATTTGTATATTTCAATTGCACCAGAGGCCCTAGTTAGGGTCAGGGCCTCATCATGCTAGGCACTATGTAATTACTAACATATGAAATCACAGAATCTTCCATACAGAGCATGAATTTTAAGAACATGTACTAATTAGTTTTAGCATAAAGGCAGTGCCTGGGCTTCCCAACAGGGATCAGGTCCCATGGTACTACAAATTCATAGCAAGAGAGAGTCTCTTCTCTGAACAACTTACAAGCAGAAGTATTATTTTCTCAGCCCTGGTCTACACTACGCGTTTAGGTCGAATTTAGCAGCGTAGATTGATTTAACCCTGCACCCATCCACACGACGAAGCCATTTTTGTTGACTTAAAGGGCTCTTAAAATCGACTTCTGTACTCCTCCCCGATGAGGGGATTAGCATTGAAATCAACCCTGCTGGGTCAAATTTGGGGTAGCGTGGAAGCAATTCGACGGTATTGGCCTCCAGGAGCTATCCCAGAGTACTCCATTGTGACTGCTCTGGACAGCACTCTTAACTCAGATGCACTGGCCAGGTAGACAGGAAAAGCCCCGCGAACTTTTGAATTTCATTTCCTGTTTCGCCAGTGTAGCGCACTGATCAGCACAGGTGACCATGGAGTCCCAGAATTGCAAAAGAGCTCCAGTATGGACCGAATGGGAGGTACTGCATCTGATCGCTGTATGGGGAGATGGATCTGTGCTATCCAAACTCCATTCCAAAGGACAAAATGCCGGAATATTTGAAAAAATCTCCAATGGCATGAAGGACAGAGGTTATAACAGGGACCCGCAGCAGTGCTGCGTGAAGCCTACCAAAGAACCAGAGAGGCAAACGGCCGCTCCAGGTCAGAACCCCAGACATGCCGCTTCTATGATGAGCTGCATGCCATTCTAAGGGGTGCCCCTACAATTACCCCACCCCTGTGCTTCCCTCTTCCCCCACCCCTCCCGGGGTACCTTGGCAGTTATCTCCCCAATTGTGTAATGAATTAATAAAGAATGCATGAATTTGAAACAACAATGACTTTACTGCCTCTGCAAGCGGAGATCAAAGGGGGGAAGGGAGGGTGGTTGGTTTACAGGGAAGTAGAGTGGACCAAGGGGGTGGGTTTTCATCAGGGAGAAACAAACAGAACTTTCACACCGTAGCCTGGCCAGTCATGAAACTGGTTTTCAAAGCTTCTCTGATGCACATCGCGCCCTGCTGTGCTCTTCTAACCGTCCTGGTATCTGGCTGTGTGTAATCAGCAGCCAGGCGATTTGCCTCAACCTCCCACCCCGCCATAAATGTCTCCCCCTTATTCTCACAGATATTGTGGAGCACACAGCAAGCAGTAATAATGATGGGAATATTGGTTTCGCTGAGGTCTAACCGAGTCAGTAAACTGCGCTAGCGAGCTTTTAAACATCCAAAGGCACATTCTACAACCATTATGCACTTACTCAGCCTACAGTCGAACTGCTCCTTACTACTGTCCAGGCTTCATGAGCCATGGGAGCAAGGGGTAGGCTGGGGTAGGTGTGACCACGCGGTGCTGCCGACTGGGAGAGCAGCCTGAGGCAGAAGCCTCCTGCTGGCATGATATTCCAGGCAGGACTGAATCTCCATTAGACTAAACTTAAAGAAGAGAATGACCTGGAGTCATTCCCATTTTTGTCCAGGCGCCCCCGAACGACTTCATCAAGGCTGGCCAGGAGCACCCATGTCTGCCCAGGCACCCCCGACCAACCTAATCGAGGTTGGCCAGGAGCACCCACGGGATGACGACAACGGCTAGCAGTCGTATTGCACCGTCTGCCATCCACAAGGCAAGGCAAGGGGATGCTGCTGTGTAGCACTGCAGTACTGCATCTGCCAGCAGCACCCAGGAAATATACGGTGACAGTGAGCTGAGCGGGCTCCACGCTTGCCGTGCTATGTCATCTGCATGGGTAACCCAGGAAAAAAGGTGAGAAACGATTTTTTGCCGTTGCTTTCACGGAGGGAGGGGGCCTGACAACATGTACCCAGAACCACCCGCGACAATGTTTTTGCCCCATCAGGCATTGGGAACTCAACCCAGAATTCCAATGGGCAGCAGAGACTGCGGGAACTGTTGGATAGTTCCAAAAGTCGACGCTAGCCTATATTCTGTGGACACACTCCGCCGACTTAATGGGCTTAGTGGGGACACACACAATCAACTGTATCAAATCGATTTCTAAAAAATCGACTTCTACTAAATTGACCTAATTTCGTACTGTAGACATACCTTTAGTTTTACAAATGGGAAACTGAAGCATAGAGATTAAGTGGCTTGACCAGGTTCTGGACACAGGGCTGTGCCTTAATCACCAGGACATCCTTCCTTTGCTCTGTCAATTTCTGTACAAACTCCGAGAACAAACCAACCATTTTGTGTTCCTCTCTCTACTGTACATAAGATCTGCTGCAAAACAAACAGCCCCATCCATAATGGCCTATCCTAATTTCTGCAGGAACTGAATGGGAATCTTGCACCTGAGTGTTTGAGCCCAGTTAGCTGACTTTCTACTCAGCTGTTCCCAGCTCAACCACTGAGTCATACACTCTCTCTACTTCATTTTCAGACTGCTCCCACTCAGTCCACCTGCCATTTCATATGGGAAGGGTGGGAGGGGAGAAAAAGAGGCAAGTCAGAAGAAATATTCTCATTCACCCATGCCCATTCTTACGGTATGCTGGGTCACAAGCAAGAACAAGAGCCCAACCTGCCAGAGAGAGGTACTGGAAAAAAAACCCAGATGGCATGGCACACAGCCTCTCCCTCTTCTTCCAGTCCCAGCCAACATGTTGCAGGCCTGAGCAGATTCCCAACCAGTCATTTTAATTGCTAGTGCTTGAGAGCCTATTCCAAAGGGAGGGCAGTCTGTCCATTAATTTCAATGAGCTTTGGCTCAGCCCTTGAGTTTGTCCCTGTGTTCTCTGCATCACAAAAGCTCTCCACCACGCTGTAATTTTTCTACACTCCACAACTTTTTGAGCCACTGTCTAGTAATTGACTGTTGCTGCATGAAGATGGCTTGATGACAGGGTAAAAATACCATCTTTGGGCAGATCACATCCCCACTAAGGCCATCTTTATGGAAAGGCACTCCTACAATAACTAAAATGTCCAAGTGCCCCCAGAATCCTTCTTCCAAAAATAAAGATAAGAATTCCATTAACAATTTTGTGGAC
This sequence comes from Malaclemys terrapin pileata, assembly GCF_027887155.1. Lineage (NCBI taxonomy): Eukaryota > Metazoa > Chordata > Testudines > Emydidae > Malaclemys > Malaclemys terrapin. The sequence continues at coordinate 48,253,744 of NC_071508.1, read as the reverse complement.
ACTTCCGAGCCTGTAAAGAATCCAGCTCATTGACGAGGAAGAGCTAAACAGGTGTTAAAAACTAGTAAATGCTTATTTTAATCTGTAAAATAAATTATGTGACTCTGAAGCAACACGGGGTCCAGATATGCTGAGCAAGAAGATGCAAATTTACATATGAGACCAGAACTGCACACAGTATTCCAGATGAGGTCTCGCCAGTGCCTTGTAGTGTGGTAATAACACTTCCCTGTTTCTACTGGCAATACCTCACTTGATGCATTCTAGGATTGCATAAGCCTTTTTCACAGATGCATCACACTGGTGGCTCACAATCATCCTGTGATTGACCAATATACCCAACTTTTTCTCCTCCTCTGTCTCTTCCTACTGATAAGTCCCCAGTTTATACCAAAAATTCTTGTGGTTAGTCCCTAAGTACATGACCATGCACTTTGCACTATTATTCCAGTTTTCAAGGTTGTCCAAATCTTCCTGTATGATATTCCAGTCCTCCTCCGTATTGGGAATACCAAAAGAGATCTGTATAATCTCAAAAGCTCATCTCTCTCAATAACAGAAGTTGGTCCAGTAAAAGATATTAACTTACCCATCTGGTCTTTCGAATATCCTAGGACCAACACAGCTACGACAACATTGCAACCCAACTTTGCATCTGCAAATTTCATCTGCAAATTTTATTAGCACACATCCACTTTTTTTTGCAAAGGTCATTAATGAAAATGTTAAATAAGATTGGTCCCACGATCGATCCCTCAGAAACTCCACTAGTAACGTCTCTCCAGCAGGACAGTTCACTTTTCCACATGACCCTTTAACCAGTTCTTACCCACCTTTCAATTCTCATATTAATCCCCATCTTCTCTAATTTAACTATTAATTTCCCATGTGGAACTGTATCAAATGCTTTACAGAAATCCAGGTAGATTAGATTTACTGCATTTCCTTTGTCTAGAAAATCAGTTATCTTCTCAAAGAACAGATCAGGTTGGTCTAGCATGATCTATTTTTAGTAAAACCATGTTATGTTTTATCTCCATTACCATTTACCATTTTACTACTCTCTTTTTCAAAATTTCTTCTAAGATTTTGTATGCAATTGAGGACAAACTAATGGGCCTGTAGTTTCCTGGATCGTTTTTTTCCATTCTTAAATGTAGGTACTATATTTGCAGGTCTCCAGTCATATGGTACAATCAAGATTTGATGGATTCACTTAAAATCCTTGCTATTGGTCTTACAATTTCTTGTACCAGTTCCCTTAATATTCTTGGATGGAGATTAATCAGGCTCCCCGATTTGGTCCCATTAAGCTGTTTGAGTATGGTTTCCACCTCAGATGTGGTAATTTCTGCTTCCATATTCTTATTCCCATTAGTCACCCTGCCACTGTCCTGAAGCTCCTCATTACTCTTATTAAAAACTGAGGCAAAGTATTCACTTAGATGTTGGGTCATACCTAGATTATCTTTAATCTTCACTCCATCCTCGGTTCCATTTCTTCTTGCCTGGTTTTCTTTTTATTTATATAGCTAAAGACCCTTTTACTACTGGTTTTACTTTCCTTTGCAAGGTCTGCTTGGCTTTCTGCAGGTCTCACTTTTTCTCTATGCTTTCTGACCTCCAAGTGGTAGCTTTCCTTGCTGATCCATCCCTTCTTCCATTGCTTGTAGGCTTTCTGCTTTCTCTTAATAACCTCTTCAAGATGCTTGTTCAGTTTGGTATGCAACCCTTCCCTATGAATTCCTTCCCTTGCTTGGGATGCAGGCCTCAGCTAATTTCTGCAACTTTGACTTAAAATAATTCCAAGCCTCTTCCACATATGGATTTTTGAGTTCTTCAGCCCGGTCCATTCCCTAACTAGTTTCCTTAATTGTTGAAAGTTTTCCCTTTTGAAATCAAGGACCCTAGTTGCAGACCTGTTTTTGTTTATCCTTCCATTTAATTTAAATAGAATTAACTCATGATCACTTGAACCACCGTTGACCTCTGCAACCAGTTCTTCTATGAGGTCCTTGATATTTATCAATATCAAATCTAAAATAGCATCACTTCTTATTGGTTTAGTGACTATTTGGTGAAGAAATCTGACAGCTATATCCTCCAGGAATATAAGATCTCTACCATTATTAGCAGCACTTGTCCTCCAATCTATATCTAGGAAATTAAAGTCTCCCATAACCACACAATTCCCAGTAGCATTTATTTCACTAAAAATATTAAGGAGATCTCTATCCATATCCAAATTGGATCCTGAGAGTCTGTAGTAGACCCCAAGGACTATCCCAGTGGACCGTATATTACCTTTCTTCCCCAAAGTGATTTTGACCCAAACAAATTCCATTTTATCTATTCCATCACTTCTAATTTCTTTACTGTCTACCTAATCATTAATATACAATGCTACTCCACCACCTTTACCTTTATTTCTGTCTTTCCTGAACAGCACATACCCTTCAATACGTGTATTCCAGTCATGATTACTGCTCCACTGTAATATTTCATTTCCTGCACTGCTAGTTCTAGTTCCTTATCACAGGATGTCACTTGATTTCTACAAGATCTTATTTGAAATGAGCCATACTTTTTCCTCCAAGAAATGCAATTGATTATAAAATACCATAGTTAGAAGTGGACTTAACTTTTTAGTATTCAAAATAGACAATTAAAAAACAGAATATAATAATTTCTTCTACATTTTAATAGCATTAATCAATTGTGAATTTGCACTGATGTCAATGCAAATGACAATTATTTTTATTTAGAAGTAAACACAAACCCATCCTGTACTTTTGAGGGTAAGATACACATTCATTAGCTATATAAATTCCAGTTACATGCATTTGGTTGGTGAAAAGACATTTTCAAATGTGTTTTGTACCCAAATAGGTAAGTAAACAAATAAAGATCATCATCTTTTATTCAAAATGATTCAATATTTCTTTTTCTGGAGTTAATCTAGTATTTTCCTCCCTAAAAATGGTTATTAATGCATTAAGGCTCATCTTCACTGTTGCCACGATCTTGGAAACACATGTGCACCTGCTTAACTTTAAGCTTGTGAGTAGCTCTACTGAAGTCAATGAGATTACACACATACTTAATGTTAAGTATGTGTACATTTGTTTGCAAGATCGGGTCCTTCAGTCGTTGATTAGCAGTGAACGGGCTATACATTTTTCAATGCAATTTTTTTTTTTTTTTTTTTAAAGGTAGGGGAAGGCAAAATAGTATCTGGATCAAAGGTGCTCCTTTGGGAGGGGGGAGGGTCATCTTTTGTTAAAAACAGCCTAATTAATTTCTTTTTGAATCTGTAATATATTCATTTCTGGGCTGAATTGAAGTGAATGTAAATTGTCAGCCTGGAGCAGATTTTTATGGCTGAGTACGGTTCCCTCCTCTCAAGAGTCGTCGCAGCAATGATATGTGCTAATAATGAACATTTTTCACATTGCCTATTTGTTGATGAACACTTTGATGAACATAATGTATGCTCTTCTAACACAGCCGACTCCTGCACACATCAAAACTCTTTTGAAAAGAATGAAGCAAACCTTTCATTTCCTTCATAATGCACAGATTCAAGGCTTAGTACAAATCCTGAGGAGAGGCAGTTGCTGCACTTTCGCAGTAACTGCTTTTTAGGCCTTAAAGCCTGCATTTCATTTACAGCTAGGGCCACTCTCTTATTCAGGGTGAGTGGCACTTCCCCCCCAAGAGCCGGATGCTACTCAAAGTGAGTAAGGATTGGGGGGGCCTTACTCTGGCCTCTAATACATGCACAACATCATTTAGGGTAAAAAAAATTTAAACTGACTGACTGAGGAGCCTAAGTCAGGTGCATTTGAAAATTTAATCTTTAACTACGCCTGCGCTACAACCTAAAAGTGTGATTTCCGAATTGCATTCACATACTCACACTAGCTCTCATGCAGCTAGCATGTGTATAATAGTGTAGCTGCAATAGCAGTGGAGATAAGGCTTAGCCATACCAAGAACATGCCTACTGGTTTCAGGCAAGTTTGTACTTAGCATAGCTAAGCTGATCTTCCACTCCCCGTGTGACTGCGGCAATGCTACTATTTATATTCGTGCTATCTCTAGAGCCAAGTATATATATGCGAGCTGGGAATCACACTTCTAGCTCAAAGTGTAGACCGAGCTTTAGTCCACTTTATAAGATTGCTACAAGATTTCATTAAACACACACACCCATCCACCAGGGGTTCAATTCTAACCGCCAATACAGCCAGATTGTGACCTTTTATTCCATTGCATCAGCTACCCATATCACTGGGCAGCAGCAGAGGAAGAAGATGGGTGATGATAATGATTTAGGGCATAGAAAAGCTTTCATGTGAAAAGAGACTGAAAGGATTAGGAGTGTTTACCTTAGATAGGAGACATGAATGAATCGTATAGGGAAGGCAGATCAGGAATTACTATTCACCCTGTTTGGCAATACAGGAACCAGGGGACAGTCATTGAAATTGAGCAAATTCAAAACCCATAGATGGAAATATTTTTATGAACAGTGCACTATTAGCCTGTTGTTATGCTCTGAAGCACGCTAGGACAGCAATCCCCAAACACGAGGAAACAGAAGCAGACAAGCAAGGAAGTGGTCAATCAAAACATGTAATAACCATGAACCAGTTAATTCAGTAACAGTCTGAACAAATCATAACAGTCCAAATGGCAGATACGTAGCAGCAGGCCCTGAGTAACTGCACACACCCAATGCTATGTACACATGCACTGGAACACTGAATTCAGGGAGCAGGAACCAGGAAACAAACAGGAACAGGAAGGCAATACATATGCACACCAGTCATCGTACTTGTAGAACTCATTGTCACAGGACATTACTTAGGCCAAGGAGCGCAGCAGGATTAAAAAAAGGATCAGATGTTTATATGGATAATGAAAATATCCAGTATATACAATCTTGTTTATTTTTTTAATAGTTTTGGGAGGGATAGAAATCTTCAGACTTCAAGGCATGAGTCAAACTCTAAGGATTGGAAGTTAGGTGGAAACTTTCCCTGGGGCAAGTTTTACCATAATTGTCTATTACAGTGTTTCTTGCACCTTCCTCTGAAGCAGCTGGCGTTGACCACTGTTGGGGACAGGATAATGGACTAGATCAGTGGTCGCCAACCTTTCAGAAGTGGTGTGCCGAGTCTTCATTTATTCACTCTAATTTAAGGTTTTGTGTGCCAGTCATACATTGTAACGTTTTTAGAAGGTCTCTTTCTATAAGTCTATAATATAACTAAACTATTGATGTATGTAAAGTAAATAAGGTTTTTAAAATGTTTAAGAAGCTTCATTTAAAATTAAATTAAAATGCAGAGCCCCCCGGACTGGTGGCCAGGACCTGGGCAGTGTGAGTGCCACTGAAAATCAGCTCGCATGCCGCCTTCGGCATGCGTGTCATAGGTTGCCTACCCCTGGACTAGATGAAACAGGTGGTCTGATCCAGTCTGACAATTCTATGTTCCCAACAATATACAAAGATTTAAAGGTTAGGATGATACAAAGGGGGAATAACTAGGAGTAAAAGAATGCAACAGAGAACAGTAACTTTTAGTATAGATACCAGGGAAAAAATATTCCTGACATTGAAATTGATAGAGCTGTGAAATTTTTCAAGGGAAATGATGGAAACTCCAGCCTTGAGCAAAGCACTATTTTTTATTAGTAGTATTAGTTCTACAGGGTGCTCAACCAAGATTTGGGCCCCCCTGTGCTAGGAACTACATATGCACCCATAGTAAGAGATAATCCCTTTCCCAACCGTTGTACAATCAATGTAGACAAGACAGAAAGGGTGGGAGAAAGGAAGTATTATTATTCCTATTTTACAGATGGGGAATTGAGACACAGAGCATGAATAACTTGCCTGAGGAAGTCTGTGGCAGAGCTGGGAGTAGAGCTCCTGAGTTCCCCTTCAGAGCCTTAACTATGCTAGAAGATATACTGAAGGGAACAAACTTGCACTGGCAACCTGGTGTTCTCTATTGTTGGAGGCTATATGCAAAGGTTTCATTCTGAAGCTTTAAGGAAGGTTCCAAAATGACAACAGCAATTACCCACCATCCTTTCAGAGACATTTCACCGTTTATCAGGGGCAAGCAGTTATGAACATTTGAACCTTCAGACTGGGCATGAGTCAGACAGTGCTGCGCTGACTAGGATTTCAACATAATAGCCCCAATTCTACCCTCAATTACATCTATGTGATCCCTCTAAAGTTACAAAGGACATCACTTGGCCCAATAATTAAGGGCCAGATTCTGTCACCCATAGGTTTGCAGAGTGATTACTTGTTATGTCATCACCAAGTCTCTCTTTCTACCTACCTTAGATACTTATGTGGCCTCCACTCCACAGTATCTAATGCATTTATTCTCACAATAATCTTTGTGTAGGGAAGCACTTATTTCATTTTTTTAAAATGGGGAATTGAGACACTAAGGATAAAAATTTCAAATATGACTTAGAGGCCTAAATCTCATTGAAAGCAGCTTTGAGTAGGGGTTAAGGGAACAGTGTCTATTCACCACCTTTATAGCCCCCAGATTCGGGGACAAGTTTGAGATCTCTGTGTGGTAGGGTCAGCCTTAGCAACACCCCCTTATAGGCCACCATGGCACTATTCACCCTGCCTCAGTTTCCACCCAGGGAGTAGTTTCTCTCTGCTTCATCTGGCAAGGTGCTGGTAAAAAACTTAGACAACAATTCCAAGTACAACATAAACAAAAGAATCTTCTCAGTTCTCCTGGAGCTGAGCTCTCAATTCCTTCCTGCTGCTCTCTTACAGTGCACTCACTCTAGGCTTTCCCCATCTGGGAGTCTCCTTTTCCCCAGGGCCAATCATAAGAGCCATCCTCCTTCCTGTAACTCTACAATGCCCTACAGTTCCACAGCAGACCACCCTTTTCTACGACCTGCCAGGGGACCCAAGCACCTTTCAGCTGTTCCCTCCCCCCAGCTGAGCTCTCAATGCCTTTTGTAGGCATCCCATGACCCCTTCCCAGCTGGGTCTAATAATTAAAAAAGGCCATCTAATCTCCAGCCATCACAAGTGAGGCTCAGTCTAGCTCCCTGTAAAGGAACAGCCTGTGACACTGATGAAAATGAGACTAGTCCAAAGTAGGGCTGTCAAGTGATTAAAAAAATTAATCGCGCTGTTAAACAATAATAGAATACCATTTATTTAAATATTTTTGGATGTTTTCTATATTTTCAAATATACTGATTTCAATTACAACCCAGAATACAAAATGCACAGTGCTCCCTTTATATTTATTTTTTATTATAAATATTTGCACTGTAAAAAATCAAAAGAAACAGTATTTTTCAATTCGCCCATTACAAGTACTGTAGTGTAATCTCTTTATCATAAAAGGTAAATTTACAAATGTACAAAAAAGCCTGCATTCAAAAATAAAACAATGTAAAACTTTAGAGCTGTGGTGGGCAACTTGCGACCCGTGGGCTGCACTCAGCTCTTCAGGGTAATCCACTGGCGGGCCGTGAGACAGTTTGTTTACATGGACCATCCGCAGGCACGGCCGCCTGCAGCTCCCAATGGCTACGGTTTGCCGTTCCCGGCCAATGGGAGCTGCGGGAAGCAGCGCAGGCCGCAGAGACATGCTGGCCGCTGCTTCCCACAGCTCCCATTGGCCAGGAACAGCGAACCGTGGCCAATGGGAGCTGTGGGCGGACATGCCTGCAGACGGTCAATGTAAACAAACTGTCTCGCGGCCCGCCAGCAGATTACCCTGCTGGTTGTTCACCACTGCTTTAGAACCTACAAATCCACTCAGTCCTACTTCTTGTTCAGCCAATTGCTCAGACAAAGAAGTTTGTTTACATTTGCAGGAGATAATGTTGCCCGCTTCTTGTTTACAATATCACTGGAAAGTGAGAACAGGCGTTCGCATGGCACTGTCATAGCTGGCATCGCAAGATATTTATGCGCTAAAGATTCATATGTCCCTTCATGCTTCAGCCACCATTCCAGAGGACATGCATCCATCCCGATGATGGGTTCTGCTCGATAACGATTCAAAACAGTGCGGACCAATCAATGCATGATCATTTTCATCATCTGAATCAGATGCCACCAGCAGAAGATTGATTTTCTTTTTTGGTGGTTCAGGTTCTGTAGTTTCCGCATCTGAGTGTTGCTCTTTTAAGACATCTGAAAGCATGCACCACACCTCGTCCCTCTCAGATTTTGAAAGGCACTTCAGATTCTTAAACCTTGGATCGAGTGCTGTATCTATCCTTAGAAATCTCACATTGGTACCTTCTTTGCATTTTGTCAAATCTGCAGTGAAAGTGTTCTTAAAATGAACAGCATGTGCTGGGTCAACATCCATGACGCTATAACATGAAATATATGGCAGAATGCGAGTAAAACAGAGCAGAAGGCATACAATTCTCCCCCAAGGAGATCAATCACAAATTTAATTAACACATTATTTTTTTAACAAGCATCATCAGCATGGAAGCATATCTTCTGGAATGGTGGCCAAAGCAGGAAGGGGCATACGAATGTACAGCACAGATGCAAATTACACCTAAATACCTTGCAAAGTGCCATGTGAACGCCTGTTCTCACTTTCAGGTGACGTAAATAAGAAGCAGGCAGCAGTATCTCCCGTAAATGTAAACAAACTTGTTTGTCTTAGTGGTTGGCTGAACAAGAAGTAAGACTGAGTGGACTTGTAGGCTCTAAAGTTTTACACGGTTTTATTTTTGAATGCAGTTATATAACAAAAAAAAATCTACATTTGTAAGTTGCACTTTCATGATGAAGAGCTTGCACTACACTACTTGTATGAGGTGAATTGAAAAATACTATTTCTTTTATCATTTTTACAATGCAAATATTTGTAATAAAAATAATAATATAAAGTGAGCACTGTATGCTTTGTATTCTATGTTGTAACTGAAGTCAATATATTTGAAAATGTAGAAAAACATCCAAAAATACACCTCTACCCTGATATAACACGAATTCGGAGAGAACACAAATTCGGATAGAACGCGGTAAAGCAGTGCTCCGGGGGGTGTGGGGCTGCGCACTCCGGCGGATCAAAGCAAGTTCGATATAACGCGGTTTCACCTATAACGCAGTAAGATTTTTTGGCTCCCGAGGACAGCGTTATATCGGGGTAGAGGTGTATTTAATAAATTTAAATTGGTATTCTATTGTTTAACTGTGCGATTAATGGCGATTAATTTTTTAATCGCGATTAATTTTTAGTTAGTTAATCTTGTGAGTTAACTGCGATTAATCGACAGCACTAGTCCAAAGACTTCTCTACTTTATGTCTATTCATGGCCCCAAGGAGCTGTTCTGGTAGCCAGAACACAGAGGCTCTCTGGATAACACCCCACACACCAGGGCCAGATGAAAGATTCCTTTTACACAAAGGGATTTCCCAGGTAACGAGTTAAAAATGGCTTTCCAGCTGCCACAAAGCAAATGGACTAGAAGCCCAAATTTGGCCCCAACGGTAAAATCCTGAGACCTTTTACTCAGCCCTTGAAATCCAATGGGAGTTTTCCTGTTTAAAACTGAGTAAAGCACGTCAACATTTCACCCAATACTAATTAAGAGCAATATCAGTTAACACAGTCTTGCAAAGATTTAATTTTGTTCTGTCATTTTCAAATGGCATTTATCTCATTTACAGCACAGATGCAAATTACCCAGCAAGTGTAAAAATATTCCATTTCTAATTTGTTTAGCTGGGAGACTGCAAGAACCGAAGACAATAATGCTCCCAAACTGTTGCTTTGTGCTTTCAAAGAGGGAAGAGTCCTGACCGGGGGGAGGAACCCCACTAAAAGCTCTAGCCACACACACAAAGCAGACTGACTTCTATTCATTACACTTCCCACTGGTTGAGACATGAGGGTGAAATTAAATTGACTCAGAGAGCAGGGCACAGCACTTTAGCTTACAAACAAGATCTACTTGTATTTTTTCTTTTGAGGCACTGAAGAACATTAGTGTCACCATTCTAGACTCAAAGGACAGATAGTGGGACATATTTTTGCCCTCTGACACACCCATGCATCTCCACTCACTTCAGTGAAGTTACACAGGCATAAATAAGGGCCATATATGTCCCCCTGAGCATATGACACAGAGGAGTTTGGAAAATAGGGAGCAATTTTTGTGAAAAACATTCAAAATGTTCATTTTTTATTTTGGTCACAGCGTTGTCTTGTGTTTAGAGCCGGTTGGAAAATTTCTACATACAGAATAGAATTGGAACTGATGCTTTTTACTTGTCAGTGAAATATAATTCTATAAGTTACACTACATTGAGAGAATATTAAGGCTCCTAACTTAGATATGCAGCCATGGGGGCAGCCCCCTGCACTCATAAGATGAGGATCAGGCCCATAATATTCTTTCTTTTGATGAGCCGCTTCAATGAGAAACTAAAGAAATGGAGTAACATTTACAAAGAGCTGAATGAGATTCTCACCAGCCTGGAATAACCCCCACAGGCATAATAGAATTAGGTTATCCAGAATATTTTTACAGGGCAATAAATCACAGCAGGACAGTGGAATGACCCAAGAGGATTAAAACAAAATACAACTGCACTCAGCAAGGTCTTTTCTGCAAGGATCAGTGTTAAATGACAAGACAGTAAAATAAGCCAACGCATCCAGAAAGGAAGCAGAACCCTCTGCTCCCCACTCAAGGTACATCCTATCTCCATAGGACCTGGGTGTGGCACTCCACTTCCAAAACTCGTTCTCATCCCTCTCTCTGTCAAGCTGCCATTCTCAGAGCCCTTTCCCCGTGCACCTAGGTGACAGAAGGAGGAAGTAGAGTTAAGAATGAACCCTTTGTTCACTGGGAACAACTTGGGAAGTGAACTTGACAGAGGCTATTCTTCAAAGCCAGATGCTGCCATTAGATGTGCTCACGTAGCTCCCTCTTGACTCCCACAGGAGTTATGCTTGCAGATCTAGAGGGCAGAATTTGGCACTCTAAGGCTTTGTCTTCATTGCCAAAAAAGGTATGTTTTTACCAAGGTGCAACTAATGCATGTTAGCCTCCCACTGTAATATACTAGTAGCAACAATGTACTGTAGTCTTACCACGAGGTCAACCATAGATTGCTGGTCATGGGGAGCATAGTGCTGACCTCATCTAGCTACCTCATGGTTAAAAATACGGGTGCCCTGTCTACAACAGGATTTCACAGCAGGATTGCTAATACACGTTAAAAGAACAGGAGTACTTGTGGCACCTTAGAGACTAACAAATTTATTAGAGCATAAGCTTTCGTGGACTACAGCCCACTTCTTCGGATACTGCTGCAAAAACACACCTTTTTTGCAGTGAAGACATAGCCTAAGATGTGTGCGCGGCTTCCAAATCTTCATGTCTTGCATGATATCACAATGAGAGGTTAAATGACCTGTTGGGCCATCCCCTTTCCACTCACATACCAATTTAAGCCAAAAGGGTGAACTTTCAGTCAGGTTTAGGTCTCTCTTGATTCAATTCCTTTTGGGTGCAAAAGAAAAATACATTTCATTAAATTACCAAGACAGTAGGTATTTTTTTTTAAATGAGATTTCTTGAGAATAGTTTGTAGGTCATTGAGGGAAAAAATGTCCAGACATTTTCTAGTTTTATTAATCAAATGTTTTGAAACATCATTTGTGAAACTGCCTGACTTTTCATATTGAGCCAGAACAACTCTTATTAATTTTCAGAGTAATTCATCACTTAGTACTATTGTTTGTATTAAGAGGGAAAACTTGGGGGGTTGGTAAAACCTGGATAATGATTGTGTGTTATTTAGCGCAATTAGCACTTCAAAAGAGAGTGTGCCTCCCCTCGCCCCGATGGGAAAGTGAATCTCTTCTGAGCAAATGCTGAGACTCTGGGCTCAGTAGTGCTTTTTGTGAAGCCTACAAGCTTGAAAGGATGTTTGGGCTCTATTGACCCAAAGTGTTTCAATCAGGATCCTCTGTCTGGCAATGTTACACTTAGGGTTTGTCTACACATGAAAATTAATCCAGAATAAACAAGGGTATGAATTTAAAACAGATGAACTATTCCTGATTAACTCCCTTGTGAATGCTCTTATTCCAGCGAATTAAACTAATTCAGAATAAGAGTGTTCACACGCTGAATTAAGCAGGAAAAGGTATTCTAGAACAACTCCCACTATAGACAAGCCCTAAAATGCCTTCACACACCCCCTATTTTTCCCCCTAAAGGGATCATTTCAGGTTGTTTAGCAGATTGTACGTAAAAAAACCAAAAACATGATTTCTGAAAGACAACACCCTAAACGTATTATTGTTCTTCCATTGTAAACAATCCAGATTGTTTGAAAAACTGCATCTTGCATTACAGGTCCTAACCCACACAGTCTTCCTGGGGGGGAAGGATGTAGCCGCCAGGGTCACGTGCCCCCAGACCTGGCTCCACCAAAGGTTGAGAATAACAGTCACAGCTAGCCCCCAGTAGGGCTGATGGCACTAGATACTGCTGAATATGTCCTTCCTGGGCATGCCTAGTCCTTCTAAATGGGCCACTCCCCCTCACAAATTACCCGAGTGCTCCCACCCACATGGCGTTCATAGTAGTTAATATCCATAGCCCATTTAGTATCAAAGTAAATTATTTAAATCAGCCCACCAGGTTGCCCATCTGTAACAAATTCATGATCATTATGCATGCTGTACAGACAGCATGGTCTGCAGCTACACTGCTCACAGACAGCAATCTGTGTGAAGTACTGAGCCTGGCTTACACCACTGTAAATCAGGAGTAATTCCACAAGTGAGGGGGCTATACTTGTGTGAGAGAAGAGTCAGGCCCTCATCAGGCTTTTTGCTCCAAAAATATAGGCTTCTCCCACTTGAGGCAAAAGGAGAAACTCCACTAGCTGATACTAATGGTAAGAGCAGCAGCAGTAAAACCCAGTCAGAAAACAGCAGTGATAGACTAGCCATTACATCATATACTGTGGGTCTGATTCTCCTCCCACGCTGGTGGTCCACTGTTATGACTCCATTGTTCTCACTGGAGTCACTCCTGATTTATACCAGACTAAGCAGAACAGAATCAAGCCCCATGTGTGCATATATAAAACGTAATTTGATTATTCAAATCCTGTAAGCAAGAGATTTAGTCTTAATAGGATCTGTTAATATTTACAGGCTTAAACCCAGGACATGTTGCTAAGGGCTGTCCTGTTTTTTTCCCCTTGGAAACCATATCAGATTAGAGCATATGATATTTCTAACAGCTGGAGCCTCTTAAGTTAGTTTTGCTTTAAAAAATTAAAATAAAAATATTAAATGTGTCAAATTACAGCTCTTAAAAAAAGCGAATGTAGACCCTTGGTGGGCAGAGGCAGTGAATATTAACTCTGATCACACCCACACATAATTAGCATTTGCCATCTTTCAATCAGAGCTCTGTTCAAAGCTTCTTTTGTCTTTGCACAAGGACCTTCCTTCCTTTTCTGTTCAACAGCTCACAAAGAGTTCTTCTGATTATTGACCAACAATTAACTACAGTCTAATTAAAAAAAAAATACATCTCTCTTTGTTACCCTGTTTTTTTTCAGTGAAGATTTTGGAATACATAGAAGCAATTTGTGGGTGTGCTGAGCTTTGTTAACAGACAATAAATGGCTTTCAGCTGTGTTGCTTTTCCCACACCAGTCCCAGCTAGCAACCTCTCTCTTTAATTCTGAAAATGGAAACACACAGAAAAGCTTTATAATTCTATAGCTAAAATAAAGAGCTATAGCTTTGACTGTCCACAAATCAGCTTCATGGAGACAAAATAATGTTACTGAGATTTATCAACAATACAGATGTAGATTTAGATGCACAGGGCCAAGTCCTACTCTTAGACAAGGATAGCCCAAAATAAAATATTATTTATACCTTTATCCTTTTGGCAGACACACATTTAAGGATATATTTAATGTAATCAAAAGTGTGGAATAAAAAACCAAACTTTTGTAATACACTAGCCCATTCACGCAAATTAAAGACTGCAATTTAAGTGTATTTTGTATTTGTGCTACTATTGTGATTTTGCTTGATGAAAAGAAAGTGTTTTATAAAAAATAAACTCTCCATTTAAGCAGTGATACTGGATAAATTGCATCTATTTCTAACTTCCTAGTGATTTATTTGCCTACTGGTCAATAGGCTTGAAAGCAGCTTTCTGCTGTTGGGAAGTAGTGGGTTTTGCACCTTAATGCACATGTGTGATGGGCCAGTCTCGCCTTGCTGAGAAAATAGACCTTTTGATGATATTTCGTTGGGGTATAAACTGGCTTACTAAATGCCTTCTTACCTCCCTGAGGCCGCCTAGGGAAGCACTAGTGAGTCACCATCAAAAATTACCTTAACTCCAAAGATATTCTTTCATGAGCAAGGCAGGTTATGGGAACCAATCCTTAAAATCATCTGTAAGATGTAAGCCCCCAGGGCATTGTCCAAAGAATGAATGTTTCTCTTCTTCCTGAGAATTTAGAAATGAAGTATTGTCCTTGAACTGCTCATACAACTCAGGAAGCAATGCTCTGCTACTACAGTGGTAGACACCAGAATAAGCACCTGGACAGATAGATTCATAGAGAGATGGCCATAAAAGCCTATCAACTCAGTTTTACCTTCTTAGTGCATGACTGGGACTGCTGATAAGTGCCTTTGTTTTCCTCAGGCCTCCTTGATTAAGTAATTTATTTTCAAGAGCACCTGATTTCAACATTTCATCTCATACCAAACACAGCAGATCACAAACTTACATGTACATGACTGTCCTAGCACATTGCTCCCACATCAAAACACCACTACAGTCATTCCCTGTGAAGTTTTTGCATTATTTAAAGTGTATTATATTTTTAAGCATATGTAACTCATCTGCTATCTTGACATGTTGCTAGTGTGTTGGTGGGCTGTTACTTGCTTTGTCCAGGTGACAGTTTTATATCAGTGGGAACTAGGACATCTTTCAATTATACCTCTCACCAGTACAACTATTCCTGTCATTCCATCCAGAATGCTCCATTTGCATGGACAGACATTTGAGGCAGTTACATCACCCTACTCCTACTCCCAGTGGGAACTTTACAGTTGACTTCAATAAGAGCAGAGTTAGGCCAATACTGGCTGGTTTTGAAAATCCCATCCTTCACCTTGGTGCTTAAATAGAAGTTTCAGACAACCCACCCCCACCCTAGACATTCTTCTTTAGTTGAGGCCCAGTCCTGAAAGCTCTAGACCAATTTTTCCTGAGTGCCCTCAGTTCCCACTGGCTGAGGAGCTCAGCTGATTGGGTGGGCCCTTTGCAGCAAAGGTAGGATCACTGGTGTTAGTGACATCATAATGGAAATTGTAACAGCACTGCCTACCTGGTCTGGCTTTGTGCTAACCACTACCTCCGTTTCTCCTCCTACACTCTGGATCGCCCAACCTCCCAGTCTGGTTTGGTTGCTGCAGTCACCTGCTACAATTACTGGGCCGTTTGACTAAGTTACAAAAAGAAAACTCCAAAATAAGCACAAAACAAGCTGATCACAGCTACCTTCTTCCTCAGAGTCTCTCTTCTCAGCCCCATGCCATTCCCTGGCTCCTTGAACCACTCACTACTCTTTATCTATCAGCAACTCCCACTGCTTCCTATGCGGAGTCTTTCTTTCCCCCATCACTCTTCACAAGCTTCTTTTATCCTCACTCTGATTTAGCTACATGGCACGCCTGTTATGTGATTTTGCTCATTTTCGCCACCTGAGGAGGTAAGCTAAGTATCCCACAGGTGGGGCTGAACCTATTTCCCTTTCAAGGGCCAGTCACCCTGTGAGAGAAATGAACAATAAAGATCCACTGTTTATTTCTTGTCAAAGTAAAAGTGCCATGGCCTGTTTCGGACAGACAGAAGCAGGAAAAGTGAGATGAATCAGGGAAATACCAAGTCCTTTTGCTTAAGGCAAATATAACATTGTCTTAAAAGCACTGCCTTTCACCTCAACAGACCCCAGCAGGCCTTACAAACTACATACATGTAGCACCACTAAAATGCAGTGGCCTCTGGATTAGAGGGGTGGCAACCAAAGGGCACACAGAACCAGCATGGGATAAGGGAACTTCACCAATGACTTTTGAGCAAACCCCAGCTCTTATGGAAGTGCCATAGAATCTTTAACATCATGAAGAGAGAACCTAGGCCTAGATCCTCCAGATCACCACGGAAAGCATAGAGAAGTTCAGGAGGGAGATACAAAAGTAACCATTTCTACAGCACCATATAAACACATAACAATGGATATGTGATTCCCAGCTCAGAGAGACATACTTATGTTAGCTCTCATTGAGCCAGCGTGCTCAAAAGAGACTATAGCTGCGGCAGTGCACTAGCTTGATGAGAGCTAGTGTGAATATGTCTCCTCAAGCTGGAAATCACACCCCCCAGCTTGAAACATACCCATACCGAGACAATCCCTGCCCTGAAGAGCTTACTATAATAACCGTCAACTCCCAGAGTAACCACTGGGATTTGATGGTATCCAGCACCTTGCAGGACTTACCAGCCTCCTGCAAGCTTGACACCTCCATCCTCACCTAGTCAAAATTCCAACTGACATCAGAGGATATTTTGCTTGAGTAAGAATGTCAGGATTTGGTCCCCCTCATCTGACCCATCTAGCCATCCATCCAGCTTCCGTAGGTAAGAGGCTTTTTTGTGCAAACGGGACAATGGTATTCAAACCACAGCATAGACTTAACAAAGCAAAAACACTAGTTTGAAGGTCAGTCATCAACATACTGTATTTATATACCTATTGTCAAAACTGATGGAGCAGAAAAGAGCTTTAATAGAATATTTAGTTAGTTAATTAAATTTGGCATGTTATTGGGTTTTTTTCCATAACACTGTGGCACTGATTCTATGAAAAGCAATGAAAAAAGGGTTCTATTTTAAAGTGCTAATAGCTTTCGTCTTTCAAAAAGAAACATATGTTTAATGAATAAATATGTTATAAAAAGAGGCACGCACGTGTGTGTTGGAGGGGGGCATTCTGTTTGTTCTCACTTAAAGAACTCAATAATGGCAATTGCCAATGATGTGTAGCCTCTATTGTCAGGACAAAATAAAAATCATCTTGGTCATTCACTTCCAGGTGCAATTGCTATTTTTTAAAATAATAAATTCTCTGCTGCTAAAAATCTGAGTTGAAAATAAATTAAAACAATTTGGGACACTAGATAGTCACTTGCATATTGTGGAGATATATAAGAATCTGAACAGAATAGAATTCAGTACCCAGGCACTTGGCTAGCACAGCAAGAGTTGCAGCATGTAGAAATTTGAATACAATAGAGTACAGTATACAGGCACTCAGATAATATGGTGAGGGGTATGGGGCAAGAACCTGAATAGAATACACTATATAGGACATACCACAGTGGTGGGCACCGTCAAGAACCTGCACAGAGTAGGATACTGCTCACCGGCACTCAAATACCACGGTGAGGAGTGTAATACAAAAACGTGAATAGGACAGAATACGGTATAGAGAGGTTTAGATACTACACTGAGTGGCATGATAGCAGAACTTGACTAGAATAGAATATGCCATGGAACAAACACAAGGCACAATAGATAAGCTTGTCTATTTCTACATATGCAAATGTGACTGCAGAGGTTTCATGGAGTCCTTCATAAAATGAAGCTGCCACTTCCTGACTGCAGAAAATAAAAGTATGAAACCCTTAATGGTGGCTGCAAGGTTTCTTAGGAATTTTGATAATTTTTTCCTAAAATATCACATTTCCTGTGTGCAGCACTTGACAAAGACTGAAACAAAGTGGTACACAGAATCAGATTCTGTAGCATTTACCGACTTCCCCACTCTGTCTTTTCGAGGTTCTTCTAGTCCAGTATCAGGGTCACATTCTCTCTCGAGAGCCATGGGAATTTTGGGTGGCTTACATGCCTGGTTGACCGCTCAGTCAGAATCTTATCCATCCTGGGAAGGGTGCACCCAGGCAGATTTCTCCACCTGTTCTTCCTCTCAGTTACATGTCTTGCCTTACTTGGGTAAACACTGTGGCTCAAAGGAGGAGACTGCTCTATCTTTGTGCTACAGGAGGAGCTCCCAAAGAGTGCATGCTGCAGCCGGCAGTCTGTCAGCCAGGGAGTGAATGTGGTGTATGTATTCCCCTCCATACCCTGTCAGCTCCTCTGGGACAGATGGCTCTACCCTGCCCCTTTCAGGCAGCTTAGCACCACTGATGGCACTAGGCAGACTCAGTGCCTGCACTCCCTCTCCAGATTGTGACTGGCCTCTGCTGTAAGTGGGGAAGGCTCCTTTCACCCACTTCCTAGCTTGTGCAGAACTAGACACATTCTGGCCTCCCACCGCTGACTGATATTTTTGATCAGCTTCTTCCCCATGAATGTATGTAGCAGATCCCAATTAGCAATAGTCACCGATCACTGAGTGGGAGGACGGAGATAAGAATCTGCACAAAGATAGAGCAGTCTCTGGCTTCCTCCTCCTCCTCTTCTTCTACAGCTGTGATACAGTGAGGAAAATGTTCCATCATTAAAACCTCTCGTTCTTGGGGAGGCCTTCCCCTCCCACCCTCCTCTCAATACAATTTTTATTAATGTATCTTCCCATTGAGATTTTATCCTTCCCTACGCTGTAAGGTGCTGAGATCTCAAGAGGGAAAACATGAAATCACGAGCTGTCGATCTGTGAGAAAAGTGAAGCGAGATTACATTTCTCTGGGCTTAGGCCTTGTCAACATGAGGAAAATGCACCGGTCTAACTAAAGGGGTGATTTGAAACTAATAGTTAAACCGGTGCAAAAGTCTGAGTAGACACTCTTATTTGGTTTAAAGCAGGCTCATTGCAATTTAGCTTAAATTGCTTAAGAATAGATTTAAGCTAAACTGAAATAAACCACTCCAAAATGAGAATAAGAGACTCCAACCAGGGCTTTGCACCACTTTAACTAACTTGGTTTAAAAATGATTTAAGTTAAATTGGTGCAACTGTCCCATGTAGACAAGACCCTAGTCTTAAAAATGACTAATATATTTTTAAGTCTAGTTTGGTACGCAGTTGTGTTCTTAGTTTCGGCATGTAATTAACCAGTTTGCCAGTCAATTAAATACATAACAGTGATGAATACGCACACAAATTAGGTATGCTACATTTTAGTGCCTGGTCTAATACCCAGTGAAGTCAATGGGGGTCTGCCCATTATTTTCGATGGGCTTTGGATCAGGTCTTTTAGTGTGTGCAGCTGCATGCCTGAAAGACAGTCCACTCGCTACTTATTCAAAGTCTACAATGTTCCTTCTGCTAAAGTTTGGTGGTCATTGTTATGCTTTCACTAAACCGGGCACTACAAAAATGATGTGATCTGATAAAAGAGAAAGAACAGGGCATGTGTTAGGAAAAAGTGACTATAGCAACAAACATAGAAGCAAAAGAAAAAGATGAGACAGAGGAAAAAGACAAGAGAAGATGGAGAGGCTCAGGGAAAAAAGGAGGAATGAGGAAAGGAGGATAAGCTTAGTGATACCAAGCAGAGGAAGGGAAGGAAGAGAGGGGAAAATAATAGAAAAAAGAAAAAAAGACATTATAGAAGACAAGCATAGAGAGGAGGTACAACCAGAGCAGAAACTAAACACAGCAACAGGCAATATCTCATATCACACAAAGCAAACATCAGCCAGAAGCCCAGCAAACAAGAACTTTCCTGCATCAACCCTGATCTCAGAGCTTCAGTAAGAAGCCCTGCCTCCATCTCCTATGTCTCTGGCAGCCCTTCACCTGAACACTTATTCAGGGAAACTGGAGTTAACCCCTTGTATAGCAAGAACTAGATAGGGCAGTGTTATTCTCCATTCAATGCTTGTATGCTTCACACGGACAATTTGCATTAAAGATAATGGACTCAATTTCCCCTTTTTTCCCTGCATGCACCAATGGAAGTAAAAGATGTTGGGTAAAATTTTCCAAAGCCCCTAAATGACTTTGGAGACTAAGGGCTAATGGGATATAAGCTCCTACATTGCTTAGGTGCTTCTGAAAATTCCACTAGGTGCATGCCTGAATCTTTAGGTGCCCAAATGCTTTTGAGAACCTGGCCATATGTTCAATTTTCAAAAGTGACTTAGGCACTTAGAAGCCCTAAGTAACACTGAAGTCAACATGACACAGATGCCTAAGTAGAACTGGGCAATTTTTTCCCCCAGCAAATAGTATATTCACCGAAAAATGCATGTTTCAGTCAAACAAAGCTATTTGTGAATTTGGATCAAATTCAGTGAATAGTTTCAGCCAAATAAAATTGGAAAAAAACAAAATTCTGAAAAAGTAAAAAATGTTTCATTTCAACATTTTCAAAATGAAAATTTCGACTTTTCATTTTGAAATGAGATTTTGTTTCTAAAATTAGCTATATTTGGGCTTGGAAAGATTTGTTTTTCATCTGTAAATGTCTGTAAGGGTTAATTTCACTGTCCACACACAAACCAAAAAAGATATTTCCATTGATAATTATCAAAATTTCCGGATAGGCAAAATAAGAAAAATGCTGCTTGAGAACTTCTTAGAATTTGATTTAAGGACCTTTACATTGTATATTTTGACGTGATGTTGACAATTTGTATTTTAAATGGTTAAACTTTTTAAATCTGAACTTTTACAGCCTTTAATGAATTATTATCTGACCTTCCCTCTATTTGACCATCCCATAATTTCCCGCAACTGTGAAAATTTAAATTAATAAAAATAAACACTGATATACATGGAAATTATAAAAAAGTTAAAACTTAATTCTGCCAAACCTAGTATATGTAATTTAAAAACAAATAGAAAAAGGGTAAAAAAAAAAAAAAGCCCAAAATGAAACAAAATGTTTCATTTGGACCAAAATCAATTTTTCCCCCCCGTTTTTCATTTCACAAAAAAAACCCCAAATTGTCATTTTAGGTCCATCCGAAAAAAACAAAAAAAATTCAGATTTTTCGGTTCAACCACCAAAAGAAAAATCAGTTATTCACCCAGCTCTACTCCTACATGCCTGTCTCTTTTGAAAATGGAACAAAGGCTTCTAAGTCACTCTGGCACTTTTGAAATATTTATTTGCTATATGTTTTCATTTTCTTCAGCGGAATATCTACAAATGGGGGATATTCATGCAGAATATGTACTCTGTGTTGCCGTTGCTAGGCATGGAGCCTTTATTAACGTCACTTACAAGAAAGGGACAAGGCTCTCATTGCACAATATCAACTCTTATGTACATGTAAGCCACCCAGAATTGGGGATGATACAAATTCTACCACATTCCCACATAGATGGAGCATGGTGCTGTTAAAGAAGTGACACATCTGGGCCCAATCATGGAATATCAGGGTTGGAAGGGACCTTAGGTGGCCATCTAGTCCAACCCCCTGCTCAAAGCAGGACCTAATCCCCAACTAAATCATCCCAGCCAGGGCTTTGTCAAGCCCGACCTTAAAAACCTCTAAGGAAGGAGATTCCACCACCTCCCTAGGTAACCCTTCCAGTGCTTCAGCACCCTCCTAGTGAAAAAGTTTTCACTAGATATGCCACCACATGGTGTACCACAATGTCTTGCTTGTGCTGTGTCCTGGATATCTTTTATCTTTATGACTGACCTTTCTGAAGATAAAGCTTTGCACTGGGAGACCCGTGAAGAGCCAGGAGACAGTGTCAAGGGTGCCCTATGAATGGTGAGAGAAACTTAGATGAGCTGGCCCCTGAAGAATTTCTGGGGAGCTGTGGCAGCCTGGATGCACAACAGAAAAGATTATTTTGCTACATCTTTGCAGCCTTTCCCTGAGAGGCTGTCAAATATTGTTGGGTTTTTTGTTTTGTTTTATTTTTGAACATAGATCCTTCAGTCTTTACTGGCACCAATGAGAGTTTTGCCTGAGACATGACTGCAAGATCAGGCTTCTAAATTCACTGCCTACTTCTGCTAACATTTAAAAAGTTCCCTGATAAGCAAGCATGTTTGCCTCAATTCCATTTTTAGGATAAGGTTTGACCTCTTCATGTATCTTTAATTGTACTATTGATTTTCTTCAGTTTATGTACAAAGAATGAAAACAAAATGAATAACTGGTGCAATCAGTGAATGTGAACATATAAACCCAATGTGCTGCTCATCAGCCTTCCATGTCAGTTCATTATAGCAGCCACCGTGCCATAACCCCTCTCCCATAGACACAAGACAGCGTTATCAAACAAACAAGAGACCACTTGATCTTTTAATCAGTTTGGATAAGCTTGTAAAATACACAGCAAAAAATGTTAATGGTTCCACTGTTGCGATGGGAAATAAGAGATAGAGGCAGGGTAGGAAGCACCTGCAGGAAAGAAAAGGACCATCTTCAATAGGTATATAGGGAGGATTCAAATACAGAAACTGTTAGTTGCTGTTCGCCTTCGCGCACAGCAGCAAGTTCTTAGTGCAGCTTGGAATCCGAAAGTGCAAAGGCACCATTGTCAGTAAAATGCCAGCATTGCACAGAACAAACCAAGTTTGCCCCTTTTTTCTAAAGGAATTATTATAGTAACTCTAGAAGGTTTGCTGAAATTGTCTAACCATTGGTCTCCTTCTCAGTGGCGTGATGTGAAGAGCTGGAGTCTCTTCACTGTGATCTAAAAGAAAACTATTATTAAAGGGGAAAAAAGAAACCTGGATGGTTTATCAGTAAAATTAATCCAATTCACTGCAGAACACTGTGGTTGGCATTTTCAATGGTGTCTAAAGGAGTTAGGTGCCCAACTTCCATTGAATTTTAATGGGAGTTGGCACCCAGTGCCATTAGTCTCCTTTGGAAATCACAGCCGGTAGCACTATCCCTGGTATGTATGGTATGATGATGTTAGACATCAAACAAAGACAATATTTAAGTGTAATTCTTATTTGCCACTAATTAAGGGTTGGATAAACAATAAGAACACATATGGGATCTGTTCCTAAATTGGCATCAATGGAACTATGCCAGTCTACAATAGCCAAGGATCAGGCCCCTGAAGAATAAATAGTTTTATGGCAAGAAAACTAGATATAAACTGATTAATGCCTGGGATAAAGAAAGAGAAGAAAACCGAGTCAATTCCCTTATCATTTACTGTTCTCTGAAAGGGGCTGTGCATAGAAAGGAGGGAGTACTTCATAATCTCTCCAACTCTTTTCACCAATATACCACAGGGGAGGCTCTCATTCCCACACAGGAGCCTAAGATTCATGCACTAACCACTGTGCCACCACTTCTGCTTCAAAATCTTGACAAATGCAGAATGCTCACTGTTGGTGTGTCATCCTCATGCTACAAATATTAAGCTTGCCAACAGGAGTTACTCCTTTCGAGTCCCGATGCTCATTTTTGTTCTCATTAGAACCTCCACTAGTATTACACAGTATGCTATGGATGCTGCTCCTTCATAACAGGTTTTTACAAAAAAAAAAAAAAAAAAAAAAAAAAAAAAGAAGACAACGACGACGACGAAGTGCAAATCTTGCATTAAAACAGGTTGATTTTCTTCTTCATGGTGAAAAAGTAGATTTTTCCATGGTTCTATTTGACTTCCATATGCAAACATATGGTTAGCCAAACTCCACTGATACGTTACTATGCAAATACATTTCACAAGCATGAACCTGTCTTTTTGAATGGCACATTCATTACAAATGCTGACTCTTGTTTACAATTGCCATAATGAAATCATGGAATGTCCATGTAATGAAAGCTCATTTTTAAATGAACAGTCCCTGTATTTGTATTCATCAAACTACAGAGTAATAAAAATGATATTTCTTCCTTCCTCTTTGCTCCCCCAAACTGCAAGCATTCTTTCCAAAGTGTGTTTTGCTATATTTTATTTCTGAAACAGAAATAGTGTAAGCACATAGGGCCAGGTTGACAAACCCTTACTCACTATATGCTGTTACTCATCCAAGAAATTCCACTAAGGTCAACAGGACTATCTGTGTGATCACTAATGGGAGTAATGGGTCACAATCTGGTCCACAGTGAGTAGAAAAATTAATTAGGACAAACAGAATCCAAATATGGGGCACTTCTCTTCTTAGTTCAGGATCAAAAATTAAATTATGTTAAGTAAAAATGGAGGGGGAAACAAAGTCTCATATAAACAGAAGTGTTTTCATGAAATTAAGACTTATTTTCATTTAACTATTCCTTATGCAGTTTTATGAGCCCCAAACCCGCAACATTATGCTGGTGCATAAAAAGCAGAAAGTGAAACTGACTGGAACGTAAAAATGAAACGGGCCAGTTTCATTTTATAGTCCAAGCTAAGAAAAATACAAAAAAAGTAACCATACATCATAAATGGCTGAAAGGACTGTATATTTGATTTTTTAAAAATCTTTTTGTTTTAATAATCTAAGGTATTATAAGTAATACAGGAAAGCAGTAATATTTATTTTTAAATATGTGATTTTTGTATAGGCAATGGTCCAAACTCATCCCTGGTGCAATTCAATTGATTTCAGTGTAGTTAACCAGACATGAATTTACACAGTGCTTTTTAAGTATTATTTTGTCTGTTACAGGAGTTGAGTAGTGAGCAGAACTGTGTATGCCACTCTTTGAAATTAACACAAAATAATCTAAGGATGTTTAGAACATACAACACCAAACTCTACAACCTTACTCAGGCAAAACTAACAAAGATGCCAACATTTAGACTGCAAGTTCTTTAAAGCAGTGACTGCCATTTACTATACATTTGTATGGGGCCTAGCACAATGGGGCCTCCACCTATTTGACGCTTCAAGGTGCTACCACAATATAAATGTTGAACAGTAATAATGTGCGGTTTTAGTGCCTAGACTTCCATTGGCTTCAAAAGGCTTTGGATCAGGTCTTTACTGCACAAAGGCTGCAAAGCGCAGGCCTTGGTATGGTGACGTGAATTGACATTATGAGATACTTCCTTCCTGCCCTCAGATGAACACTGAATACATTGATCTTCAACTGGCCAAACTGTCACCTGATCCCAGTTCTCAGCAGAGAATGTGAGGACCGATCAGACATATCTGCATGAGAAATGATCTTCTTCTTGCTCAGGATTCTTATGTAAAAAAAAGAGAGGTCAGCACCTCCTGCAAAAAATCACTTCTGAAATGAGATAAGCAGAATGTGGGTGGAATAATCCCACTTACCTAACCAGCTTGCTCTCGTAAGGGGAATTATTTTTCCCGCCAAACATTTTCCAGTATAGTATTTCATCAACCCCTTTTCCACAAGCTTCATTTTCAACATGGAGTTGCGTTCAGATTGCATATTCACATAGGTTGAAAGTACTTTTGTACCATAAAAACAGCCCTGGATTACTGAATACAAGGTAGCTCTACCTACAGCAGGGGTCGGCAACGTTCGGCACGCGGCTTGCCAGGGTAAGCACCCTAGCGGGCCGGGCCAGTTTATTTACCTGCTGACGCGGCAGGTTCGGCCGATCGCGGCCCCCACTCGCCGCGGTTCACCGTCCCGGGCCAATGGGGACGGCGGGAAGCGGCGCGGACCGAAGGATGTGCTGGCCGCGGCTTCCCTGGTGAGCCGCGTGCCGAACGTTGCCAATCCCTGGCCTACAGAGTACTATTAAAAAGCTGATTAAATGAAGTATAAAAGCATATTTATGATGCAACAGGAAGGCAAATATATCAGATTTCCAGCAAATAAAATCAACCTTCTATTTAATACTTAAAAAAAAAAAAAAAGAAGAAGATTTACTACACTAAGGGCCTGAGTCAAAGCCCACTGACTTCAATGGGCTCTCATCCTGCAAGGTGCTAAGCACTTCTGATGAGGCACTGAGCACCCTCAGCTCCCATTGACTCCAACACCACTTGAGAATGCCAAACACCTAAACGACTGGGTCCTAAGTCATTTAATAACTGTTCAGCACAGTATCATTAACAAGTAAGACAAACAGTCTAAAAACCCACTGGATGCCCAGAAGTTCATTTAGGCTGGGATTTTCAAAGGAGGCGCAGAGTATTAGACATCCAGATCCCATCCAATTTCAATGGGATCTGGGTGCCTAAATCCCTTATGCGCCTTTGAAAATCCCAGCATTAATATGAAAGATGAACAGACACTTCCTGAAATGTGGAACCAGTCATGGATTGATGATCTGTTAATGAATATTGTCCTTTACTGGAAAAAAAGCAACAAGGGCTCTGTCTGTGTTAACTGGGCTTTGGAAGACGTGTACAACCTGCATTCATTTTCTTCCCTTTCCTGTCTACCTGTCCCCTTTATTCCACAGTAAAATTAGGACAAATTCTCAAAAAGATTGTCGAAAAATTTTTCCCTCCAGTATTGTAGTGTCATTGTGATGCAATGAACCATTAACTTCTGTACTTACCATCTGACATGCAGTGAGTACCCTTAGTCACATGGTAAACCCTTGCAAAATCTCCTCCAGGACTCGTCTGATTGGCACACGGTCCTCTGAGCTGATGGTTTATGTCCTTATGAGGTTTACACTCTAGAATCCTAAAAGGAAAAAAATTAAAGTCTAAGTCTTTCAGGCATAAGTGGGGATTTATTACATTATCAGGAATGAAAAGAAATATTATGGGATGATAAATGGAATGTACAGACCTGTAACTGGAGGTTCTTTAAGATGTGTAGTCCCTATCTGTATTCCACATGTGGATATGCATGCACCCCATGTGCCTGAAACCAGAGTTTTCGAGCAAGTAGAGTCTGTTGCTCCACACCTGTACAGTTGTTCCCCTCATGCTTCAAAGCGAGGGTGTAAGGTGTAGTATTGACCAAAGGCTCACCAGTTCCTCCTCTTACCATGAATCAGAGAGGATCCAAAAGAGATGGGAACAAAGGTAGGTAGTAGAATACAGTTAGGGACCACACATCTCCAAGACCCTCTGGTTACAAGTAAGTAACCTCCATTTCTTCTTTGAATTCTGGTCCCTGTGTGTGTTCCACATGTGGGTAACTAGTAAAGAGTATTCAAACAGGAGAGGGGTGTGAGGCGCAGTTGGTATAGGTCTATGCAATGCTGCTGTCCCAACAGCTGCATCTGCAGAAGAGGCCTGGGCTAAGGCATAATGCTTGGTGAAGGTCTGGCTGGAGCTCCAATATAGGAACTTCTTGAAGTAAGGCTAATGAAGTTGCCTGTACTCTACTGGAACGTGCCCTCAGCACATCTGGGAAAAGCAGACACGCCAACTGATAACAAAAAGTGATATAGCTGGAGATCCACTTAGAGAGCCTCTGAGCAGATCACGCTTGTGCTGCAATTGCTCTGCTATAGCAACAAATATTGTAGGCATTTTCCTAATTGGTTTAGTTTTTTGCAGGTATAACGCTAACGCTCATCTGACGTCCAGAGGGTGATGTTTCCTGTCCTCATTGGAAGCATGAGGTTAAGGGAAGAATATCATTAAATAAATAGATTGATCTACGTGAAACTCAGAAATTACCTTAGGGATGAATTTTGAGTGGAGGCAAAGGAAAACCTTCTCCTTATGCAATGTGATGTACTCATGGCGGGTTGGCCATGAGTACTCCCAGTTCACTCACTAATCAGAAGACTAAAAACACTAGAAACTATATACAATTATATTTAAAGATATGAAGACAGTGCAAAGATACTTTTGGACACAGAGGATTCCAGGCATCAGTAAGAAGAGACTGTAGAGGCGCCTGCCCGTATACCCTTGGCTCGAAGCATGAGAGCAACAACTGAGCAGGAGCAGACCAACAGACACTATGTGCTAGAAATCTCTGGTCTCAAGTGTATGGAACACATGCGTACCCACATGTGGAATATGCACAGGTAACAACAGCTGTGATGACAGTGCAGCATGGGCTTCAGTGCGGATAGTACAAGCCCAGCATGGACCCTGGGTATGGATTTGGCTCAGTAGCCTGCTCTGACGCCCACCCTGCTCTGTTTTCACTGCTGTTGTTATCCATGCTTGCTGGACCGGGGCTAGCTCAGGTAGGCTAGCCCATACACAGCTTTTCCTGAGTAGACATTCCCACAGTAACAGGAAATCAGAAAGATCTGCCAAGCTGCTATTGTTATGTGCCTGTAAGTATGAGAAGACTCTTAAAACCAGAACAGAATTTTAAAGGCAGCCAGTGATTTTAAAAAACAGGAGCACAACGTCTTCAAACTCTTCTGTATGTACTTAACTATACTCATGTGAGTAGTTCTAACTACACATAGGAGAAAAGTTATTCGTGTGCATAAGTGTTTGCAGGGTCAGGCTCCAAGTTAGACAAGAATTCAGCCTACTTTCTATCGTAGTATTAGAAGCCTCTGAGGATAAGTCACAGAGAACTGATTATTAAGGAATTGCAAGACTCAAGCATAGTGACAGCCAAATACTAAAAAGCATATTTAGAGTACTTCACAGAAGCAGAACTACCTTCACCCAGTGCACTGTATTAGTACAAATTTATATTTTAAGATCTGAGTTGGGAGCTTCAACTCAGGCCAGGTCTATACTAAAAAGTTAGGTCAACCAGCTATGTCGCCCAGGGGTGTGAAAAATCCACAACTCTGAGTGACATAGTTAAAACTGACCTGACCCCTGGCATAGACAGCAGTAGGTAAATGGAAAAATTCTTCTATTGACCTAGATCAGACGTGGGCAAACTACGGCCCACGGGCCACATCCGGCCCGCGGGACCATCCTGCCCAGCCCCTGAGCTCCCAGCCGGGGAGCCTAGTCCCTGGCCCCTCCTCCACTGTCCCCCCTCCACCACAGCCACGCCGCCACGCGGGCCGCACTCTGGCCCGCCCCTCCCGCTGGGCAGTGTGGGGAGCGCAGCTAGCTCTGGCCAGGTGTCATGGCTGCGAGCTCCTGCTGCTGGTAAGGGGGCGGGGAGCGGGGGGGTTGGGTAAGGGAGCGGGAGATCCTGGGGGGGCAGTCAGGAGGAGGGGTTGGTTGGATGGGGCAGAGGTTCTGGGGGGGCGGTCAGGGGATGGGGAACAGGGAGGGTTGGGAGTGGGAGTCCTGGGGGGCCTGTCAGGGGGCGGGGATGTGGATAGGGGTCGAGAGGGCAGTCAGAGGACAGGGAGCAGGGGGTGTTGGATAAAGGGGTGGGATCCCAGGGAGCAGTTGGGGCGGGGGGTCCCGGGAGGGGGTGGTCAGGAGATGAGGAGCAGAGGGCAGTTGGATAGAGGGTGGGAGTCCCGGGGGGGCTGTCAGGAGGTGGGGGTGTGGATAGGAGTCGGGGCAGTCAGGGGACAGGGAGCAGGGGGATTGGATGGAAGCAGGGGTCCCAGGAGGGGGGCGGTCAGGGGACAAGGAGTGGGGGGGGAGTTGGATGGGTTGGGGGTCCTGAGGGGGGCGGGGAGTTGAGGGGACAGATAGGGGGCAGGGACCAGGCTGTTTGGGGAGGCACAGCCTTCCCCACCTGGCCTGCCATACAGTTGCGCAACCCCGATGTGGTCCTTGAGCCAAAAAATTTCCCCACCCCTGACCTAGATACTGCCTCTTGGGGAAACTGATTAACTACAGCGACAGGAGAACCCCTCCCATCACTGTAATGAGTATCTACAATGAAGTGCTACAGTGCTGCATCTGCAGAGGTTTAAGTTTAGACATAGCCCCAGTGTCTGCCTGTGCACATACACAATTGTACATGCAGCCATCTGCACACATGCTCTGGCCCTGCAAGAGTAGCTGAGAGATACTAACACCTGCAGGCACTGCTACATAGAATTTTAATGCAAATCTAGCAAAGAGTAAACATTTCACAAAGTGAGAGGGCAGCGGAGGATTAAAAATTGCTACTCTTCTCTTTTCCTTTGCTGGAAAAAATGGAGAAATCTTAATTTCTGGAAGACAGTCATTGCACAGGCAACTTATGGAAACAGCCCTGTGGGGCTTATAATACATATCACTATCACCACTACTATGGCACAAGATGCTGTTGGGGAAATATTCTCCCACTGTTCCTTTGAGGTCCTGAATCAGCAAAGCACTTAAGCACATGGTAAGTCCTACTGAAGTAAATGGGTTATACGTGTGGGGTCAGGTATGTTGCTGGATAGGAACTGTGCAGCAGGAGCTCTCTAAACCACGCATCAGACCCTTTCTCTGCCTCAGTTTTCCCTTAGTGTCAGTCATTCACCAGCTCCCAATGCTGTCAGGTCCTTGCAATTATTTAGCCCTCCAGTTAAGTCCAAATGTCCACCCCTTCCACGGGTTTAAGTCCAATATGAACTCCAAACCAAATTTTCTACCCCAGGATCTTCTACAGGGTACAACCCTCCCTCTGAAGGTCTGTCCTCTTTCACCTTGTCTTCAGCCACACTGGGATCTATTCAGTTCCTTCTCCAGGGGTTACTGCACTACCTCATAGTGTGGCAATATATAGGGAATCCACCTACACACTCTACCATGGGTTTCTAGACCTGTCTGCCCTGCAGCCTAAATTTCCCTCTCTTTCCCTCCAAGGGCCTCTATACACTCCATGCCTGGCTTCCTCACTGGTGCTTTCTTGACTGGCCCCAGGGGTGCTGGAACTATTTTTATAGTGTGGTGTTGATGATGGAAACCGTGTATTTGGTGTTTGTTATTACTACTTCAAGCCAACACCCTCAAGTTCCATCACCACTGACAGGCCCAGATATTCTTGATGGAGTATTGACTACTAGGTCTGATCTTCCTAGTATCTCTCTCAGATCTGCTCTCCTTTTGACCAGACTACTCTTTTATCCTAGGAGGCCTGGTTTTTAGTCACATGCTCCCCATCATATGACCTTATGATCAAAATATGGTGGAAAATGTTCATGAAAAATTTTGTCCACATTTCAGATTTTTGAAAATTTTTGACCAGATCAAACTATCTATCTATCTATCTAAGAAGCATTATTATCTAGTGGCTAGGGCACAGGACTGGGATTCAGGATACCTGGGTGCCATTCCTGGCTCTGCCACAGACCTGTGGTACTGCTTTGGGCAAGTCACTTCACCTCTCTGTGTCTCTGTTGCCCCATTTGCCTTGCCTATCTAAACTGTAATCTCTTTGGGCAAGGATTGTCTCTTACTATGTGCCTGTACAGATTCTAGCACAATGGGGCCCTGATCTCGGTTTGGGCCTGTGGGTGCTACTGTAATTCAAATAACTGTAACCATGTATGGGTATGTATTAAGAGCAATTTCTCTGGCACTAGGCCTAGTAGTATCTGAATGCATATTTTGTTACATATATGCATATCTGAGCAAGAATTAGATGGAATTAATTTCCTTAATACAAGTTTGTTAGGTTTTTTTAATCACACATATTTTATCAAGGAAAGAAAATCAAACTCAAATCATATGGCTTACGTGTGAAAATTTCCCTTCTCCAGCAACACCTCCAATAGGGAAAAAAAAAGTTCATTCAGTAGTTAGTAATATACTCAAATGCTAAGCGTGATGCTCAAATCTCTCCTGAGGAACATTTATAGCAACCACTTTAGGTACTGATGTCACTCAGGGTGGGCATCCATATTGGTTATCTGTTTTAAAAACTTTATCGTCCATTAAAAATTATGACCAATATTGTTTTCCAGGCACAGAGATAAACATCCTGCTCAGTGAGATGAACTCTCATCTAAAAAAACCCCCAAAACAAAACACTCAGAATAAAAAGCATTTGGTATGTGTCTGGTGCACATATGTGGCAGCATAGCATATTCCCTGCCTACACTGAAAGTGTGGGAGCACTTAGTCATCTAATGCGCATATTTGATTGGCACAATCCCTTTGCTTTCTCACATGGCGAGAAAGATGATCACCAATTTATTGTATTTTTACATCTTTATTACGTACTCATCAATCAGAGATACCGGAACCCCTCAGGTTAAGGTGGCTGTAACTACACATTGGTGGAAGCTGGACTGGCCTACAGTAAGGTCCCAGTTCAGGAAAGTACTTAAATGTGTGCTTAAATCCATCCCTTTTCCAGGGTAGCACTTAGACACATGCTCAACTTTAAGCATATACTGAAATCCCATTGACTTCAATTGAATTTAAGCATCTACTTAAGGGTGTCACGAATAGGGATATTTTCCTGAACTGGGGCTTAATTTAAATTCTGATTCAAAGCCCATTTAAGTCAATGGGAATCCTTCCAGTAACTTTGGTGGGTTTTGGATCAAGACCTCAGTTTGTTTGCTTTGAATGCCCTGCTCTCAGTTTTGTACAAAGCTACAGTGGCTGAATGTAGTGCTTGAAGTAAAACTATAGATTCACTGTAGATAGAGGTCCCAAGAATGCAACAGAATCCATATGGGTTGACAGACCTCTGTGCCTTTGTAGAGTCCCATTGAATTCAGTACATATCAGACACATAACATGTCCTTTTTAAAGTCAATGGGGTCCCATACATTGGTACAGTGGAAGGGATGGCATAATTGGCCGTGCATAAATAAAATTTGATGCGGCATCCCAACTAGGGTTGCCAATTTTGTTTGGAGGTATTCCTGGAGGTTTCATCACATGACATAATTAAAAGATTAATCTTTAGGCCTGGAGATTCTAGGCCAATCCAGGAGGATTGGCAACCCTAATCTCAACAGGCTCAACACAGCCTTCGTTCTTCCCATTTATATAAACTGAGTACCTTAATGTTTTAATGCACGTGTGACTTTTTCAGATGAGACTTTAAAACAGTAAGGTACTCTCTGCTTTGCATGAACATACGCTCCTGGACTATATTTCATAAAGTTTAGGCCAAAAGATTCCTTTTGCTTGTTATCATTTTGATGCCATCTAGTTATTGGCTGTGCCCAGAAGGCCTTATACTCAACTCAAAGGCATTTCTGTCTGTCTGTAATGGAGTAACTTTTTGAACGCTGCGACTGATCACTTCTAAGATTTCAGGGAATGTTCTACGCAACTGACTTTTGAGGAAAACTGAAAAACTAAGGGGAAATGGGGATCATATAAAGCCCCTGCCACCTCTTTATCACACTAGAGATTTAAATAGCAGTTAAAAAAGTAGCCATGTAACCAATTAAAATTTTATTGGTTACATGGTAAAACGTTTAACCGGGGAACTATGGGTGTGTGGGGGTTCTGCAGCACCCCCACATTTTAGGCAGGGCCCCACTGTTGGCCCCCATGGCCGGGGTCCCACCTGCCAGCCGCCATGGCTGGGGTCCCGCACCACACCTGGGACTCTGCGACCGGCCGCACACCTGGGGTCCCTCCTGGCTGCCACCCCGGGCAGCAATGGACTCCTGGGCTCCGACTGGCAGCGGAGTTTAATCGTTAACCAAAACCAATAAGACTGATGCTTATCGGTTAATCGGTTAACCCAGGGGTAGGCAACCTATGGCACACGGGCCGAAGGCGGCACACAACCTGATTTTCAGTGGCACTCACGCTGCCCGGGTCCTGGCCACCGGTCCGGGGGGCTCTGCATTTTAATTTAATTTTAAATGAAGCTTCTTAAACATTTAAAAAACCTTATTTACTTTACATACAACAATAGTTTAGTCATGTATTATAGACTTATAGAAAGAGACCTTCTAAAAACATTAAAATGTATTACTGGCACGCAAAACCTTAAATTAGAGTGAATAAATGAAGGCTCAGTACACCACTTCTGAAAGCTTGCCGACCCCTGGGTTAACTGGTTAAACTTTTACATCCCTATATCACACAATAGCCTTAAGCACCTCTGCCTTTGTCTATAGAGAAGGGCAGTGGTCCTCAAACTTTGTATCTCGCACCATTCCTATCCGCCCCAACTCTCCCAAGCTGGGAGCAGGACCAAGGGGATGTGGACAGGAGCAAGGGGGCTGAGGCTGGGTCCACAGCTGGGAGCAGCCAGGGGCTGGCAGCCAGGGCCCTGGGCCAGCAGCCAGGGCAGGAGCAGAGCTGGGCCCCAGCTGTGCCCCCCTGAACGTTCCTCCGCACCACCCTAGGGGGGCATGCCCCACAGTTTGGGGACCTCTGGACTAGGGGCTCACACACTTCAAAACTTGTGTAGGCCAAGCTCATTGCACACACTGGGGGTGTGCTTCCTGCATCCCTCCATTCCTGCTGCCCCCACAAGTTCCCTGTGTGCCACTCTTCTTTTTCAGGACTCCCTACAACTCCCCACAATCACCTGCCTTCCAGGACTTCTGTATGTCTCCCAGTCCACTTCCTCTCATACTCCCCATTCTGTGTGCCTCCATTCTCCCCCCCATGACAGAGTGCAGGTTGCGAACCGGTGAGCCGGTGCGCTTATCACTTTGGGCCGGTTTCCACTGAGAACTTACATCGGCATAAGTACATTTCTCAGGTGTGTGAGAAATCTACATCCCTGAGAGATGTAGTTATGTTGACCTAACCCCTGGTGTAGACTGTGCCAGGAGGTGGATCACCTAAACTGCTGGGCACTGAAGTACTACGGCTGTAGTGGTATTGGTGGAGGGAACTCAAATCAATGGCACGGTGAATGCACAACCAGTGGAGTCTGTGCAGTTTCTGTGGGGCAAAACAAGAGCAAAGATGTGCCCTGTTACAGCCCCAAATACCAGCGGCTGTGTGTGTACTCCCATCCAATTTCCCCCATGCCCTCTGTGCCTTCCTCCCCCCCCCATGCTAGGTTTCCCCAATCCCCCCAACCATGGGTTCTGTGTGCCTCCACTATTCTTCCCCCACAGCAGGGACTCTTTGTGAATCCCCATTACCACATCACCACCACCACCACCCATGTCAGGGGCTCTATCTGCCCCCATACCCTCCTTCTCCCCCCACTACTGGCTTTGTGTGCTCCCCTTTTTCCCATGCCAGAATCTGCCAGAGAACCTCATCCAGGGGGCAGGGAGAACGGGGAACCCTGGTGCTTACAATAAGACCAGCCTACATAAGCTAGGAAGTGTGCACCGCCTGCGTAGGTATTATTTGTATGGTGAGAGGGCCCAGAGGCCCATTGTACACAACAAAATGTCAGTGCCTATCCTGAAGAGTTTATAGTCTGAGTGTAAAATGTGAGACAGCATGTGTAGAAAACAGACAGGGGGAGGACAAGGTAATGGTGAGATGACTGGTCAGCAGGCTGTGTGCTGGCTGCTGTTCTCCACACACAGCTGCTGGCATTTCAGCTGTGCAGTATGTATATAAGCTAAACAAGTATGTTGGATTCCACCACAATATGTCCTATACTATAAATGTAAAATACTGAGGGCCAGTTTGTTTGCAGCCGTTGCATGGGAATGCTGGATTGGAGGAGCATCCAAGAAGGTTTCTTGCCAGCGTGCTGTGCAAGAGCTACACACAATAGCAACCCCTCTGCTACCTGCATTCTAAGGAGTACAGGGGACTGCTCACCCCTGTTCATCCTTGGGCACAGAGGAGAAGGCAGAGCAATGAATGGAACAGACCGCTTCCCCTTATTTCCCCCCGCAAACCTCCCCCCCACACACACACATTGCAAGGAGCAGATGGAGGAAGACAGAGTACCCAAGGCACAATCTCTCCATTGTAGCTCCACACCTATAAAGGGCTGTGGTTTGCAATCGAGCCCTTACTATCTAGTACAAATGAGGCTGATCTTTAAATCTTCAAGACTCCTATAACATCATATGACTGAGACTGATTTTCTTCTCAATTGCTCACCAGTAGTTGCTTGTTTTTTGCCTTTAAGATTTTCCTTCTCTGGGCATGTGAATGCTCCGTGTGGGTCCCCTGGGACCACTGATAATGGGTGTGCAGTGGAATCAGCATGAGAAGAAACAAGGGGAGCTGTAACAGGGCCTCAGCTATGGAAGCAACAGAGTAACACAGCGAGGGTACCTCTTCACTAGTCTGTTGCACCTCACGTTAATTGACTGCCTGATACCTTGAGGTAGTTAACACATTTGTAAAGACCAATGTGGGTGCTCCCCGCCCCATGTTTGATCAAAGATACAAAGGTTACCAGGTTACCGAAGGGATCAGTTTAAGGTAAAAACCAAACAGCTTGGATCAAACGTCTGGAGGATCCATACCAGCCTTTACAAACATGTTAACTTCCTCAAGTTAATTGGCAATCAATTTACTGGAGGCACAAAAGTCTGGTGAGATAAGCTCCAAGACAGATTCTTATTGCAGATACAACTTGTGTAAATCTAGAGTAATGCCAATGGAGAACTACAATCTCAGGAACAATGGTTCCTCCAGATTTACACCAGTATAACTGAGATCGGAATCGGGGCCCTTGTTTTCATAGCCACGTGGAAGACCTGTCTCAAACCAAGCAGCTCTGCTCTCATGAGGATGGCGCAAAGCGCACAGTTACATTTTTGCAGGATTCTAATGTAAGAAAAATAAGTGTGTGAGAGGAAATGAAACCTGCTTCATGCTCCTACATAATGGACAAAATTCTTGCCACAGTGCCAGTTGGTACCAGAGGTCACAATATAATCCTCAAATATCACCTCTAATATCTAAGGGCTCTAGGATGGGCTCCTCTAGTTGGGCCTTATGTTAATATAGTGCATAAGGGCTGGGGAGCAAAATTGCCACATCCTCCAGCCTGGGACACTTATGAGGAATATTAAGACAGCTGGATCCACAAAACTGCAGATCCAGTAGCCTTACCCCTTGCTCATCCTCAATGCCACACTCCACACTAGCCTGTGCTGTAGTGGTCAGGGTCCCGTGCAGCTAATCACTCTTCCCTCACCTCAGGTCACTCAGGGCAATTACTGGGCTTAAGTGGCATGGAGGGCCTTCAGCCCCAGGTGAATTTCACTCCTACTATGCAAAACTTCTGCAGCGCAGCTCATGAAGTTCAAGGTTGACGCAAGTAGCTAAAAGTTTCTTTCATGGAAGCCAGAATATTGGCTATGATCGACACCAATATACAAGGGATAAAAACAGATCACATGCCTATTGTACAGAAACTGCAGTGCATGCCCATTAATTCATGTACAGAAGCTGAAATGCTGTCATTCTGTATTCAGCGTATGGCCAGAGGTATTGCCAAAGCATTCATGGAGACATTTAGCATCAGTGAGGCATCTCCGCCAACTGGCTTACGCTCAAATCTCTGAGCATCCTCTGAGCAGGCAAAGTAAGCTGTGGGAAGGGCTTTCCGGAGCAAACTAACAACACCCCCATAGAAGACTACCTTTTAAGGGAACCTGCCCATTTCTTATTTGCCTACCTACATTCTGCTAACGGGTATTTTCATACTGCTGTTCACAACTGGGGCCACCTGCTATCTTATTATTTGCAGGGACTCACTATTGACAGGATCCCAGAACCTGTTCACGACTTCTTTAAATTCTACACAATGAGGGGCTTCCTCATGCAAAATCAACAAGTTGAAAGTACCTCTTATTTCCCTGGGAGAGGGTGGCAATGATCACCATTATGCTCTGGACTAGTTGCCTGATTCTTATGTAAATATCTTTCTGAAGACTATTGCCAGCATACATGATTGTGGGTGCATGATCCCTTGATTCTTACTTCCTATTGAAACGAGTGAGCACAATCACATCCCAACAGAGGGGAAGGAGTGTAGGTAGCCAATGGCCCTTCATGCTTCCAAAGAACATTAGCTGAGTTTAAGAGTTGCTAGTCAAGTTTATCCACGTAGCAACCGATCCTATCATGGTGTGCCCATAGTGAAGAGGATATGCCATTCCTAAGTGAGTGCCTAGCTGGAGTAACTTGCTAAAATAAAAAAATAATAGCTTCCATGGCTAATGACCATCTCTGGCTGTCTTGGGGGCGCGGAGGACTGTAAAACTGCCTGGGGAGGTACGATGGTCGTGAAGTGATACATTTTAATGGTGCCACTACTAACTTATTTCATCTCCTAGAAAGAGGCCAGTCATTATAATGGCCAGATTTTTCAAAAGAGTTCACTCCCTATGTAGGCAGTTAAATGAAATGATCAGGTATTCAAAAAGTGCTCAGCCCCCCAACAACTCCCATTGAAAACAGTGGTGACTGCTGGGTGTTGAGCCCTGTTGAAAAACTTAGGCTCTTCATTTTGGTGCCCGAATAGAAGCCAAGCTCTTTTGAAATATCTAACCTCAACTATGCAGGAGGAATTTCTTCTACATTGATCAGTACAGTCATAGTTTAAGGCATTGGTTCTCAAACAGAGGTCCGAGGCCCCCTGGGGACCATGAGCAGGTTTCAGGGGGGTCCACCAAGCATGGCTGACATCAGACTTGATAGGGCCCAGGGCAGAAAGCCAAAGCCCCGCCACATGGGTCTGCAGCCAAGGCCCCCGAGCCCCACCATCAGGAGCTGAAGCTGAAGCCTGAGCAATGTAGCTTTGTGGTGGCCCCTGTGGCGTGGGGCCCTGGGGAACTGCCCTGCTTGCTACCCCCTAATGCCAGCCCTGGCTTTTATATGCAGAAAACCAGTTGTGACACAGGTGGGCTGTGGGGTTTTTATAGCATGTTGGGGGAGCCTCAAAAAGAAAAAGGTTGAGAACCCCTGATTTAAGGCATTCCATGGGTTTATAAGCATCTAAGCCTTGTCTACACATTAAATTTATTCCAGAATAAGGTAGGGTGTGAATTTAAAACAGAATAAACTATCCCAGAATAACTCCACGTGGACACTCTTATTCTGGAATAGGAGTGTCTTTTCTGGTTTAGCTTAATCCACTTCCAAAGTAGATTAAAATATTTTGGAAGAAGGGACGCTTACTCCGGATAAGAGTATCCACATATCGTTTTTCAAGATTAACTCTATGCCAGGGGTGGGCAAACTTTTTGGCCCGAGGGCGATATTGGGGTTCCGAAAGTGTATGGAGGGCAGGTATAGTGTATTAAATTGCTCCCTGGAGGAATGTGCTACTAACCATGTACTACTACTTACAGCTGCCAGTCCTGGTGCTCTGAGCAGCATGGTAAGGGGCCAGGGAGTGGGGGGGTTAGATAGGCGTGGGAGTCGCGGAAGGCCTGTCAGGGTGCGGGGGTGTGGATAGGGATCAGGGCAGTCAGGGGACAGGGTGTGGGGGTGGTGGATAGGAGGTGGGATCCCGGGGTGGCAGTTAGGGGCAGGGGATCCTGGGAGGGGGCAGTCAGGGGGTGGGAAGTGGGAGGGGGGCGGGTAAGGGGCGGGGGCCAGGCAGTTTGGGGAGGTACAGCCTTCCCTACTGGGGTGTGGTGTATTCAATTGCTCACCATAGGAATGTGCTGCTTACAGTGTACTACTTACACCTGCCAGTCCCAGTGCTCAGTAAGTAGCACATTCCTACCAGGAGCAATTTAATACACTACATCCGGTGGCTCTCGCAGCTGCGCTGCCCAGCAGGAACTCGCAGCCCCGCAGCCCAATGCGCTGACGGCACGGCTAGCTAAGGCTGTGAGGGAGGGGCCAGGCACAGCCGGGGAGCTCAGGGGCCGGGCAGGACGGTCCCACGGGCCGGATGGGGCCCGCGGGCCGTAGTTTGCTCACCTCTGCTCTATGCCTAGGCAAGCCGTAAGGGGTGCAGAATATTTTCAGTAGAATGATTAAAATCCCATATCATGGTGAAAAAAGAAACAGAATTCTTGGTGATACAGGAGGTCTGGAAAAAACTGGCTCAAATCATGTTAAAGCCATCCTTAAAGTACTAATTGTATATCAGAATAACACAGGGACAGATTTTCCTGCTAAGATTGCTGAGCAGAGAGGATCCTCCCTTAGAGTGGATGGCTCCCTTTCTGAGCAGAGTGGGGCTGCCACTCTTCCTGCATGACCCCCACCTTTCTATAGGGTCAGGAAACCCATGCATGGGAATGGTGTGGGCTGCAGACAGCATTTACTCACCAGCCCAGTGGGGAAATCTACTTAAAAGTAAACTGAGTTCTCCACATTATGCAAATCCCCTGTAGAAGGATTGAAAATGGCAGGCAGGCAGCTGTGCTGACAGGGTGCTGAGGGAGGGCTGGGGACTTCAAAGCCAGTGAGAATGGTAGTAGTGTACAAAAAAAGCCTGGGCCTTCAGTGATTTCCCTCAGATCCACGGGGACCTCACGGTATCAGCACACATTCTGAGGCCACAAGATAGAGGGCAGTCACCACCTCACAAGCTGATTCAGAGGAAACTCCACAAAAACTATGTTGTGGTCTTTCATTCCCCAACTTCATCCCCCTCCAGAGGATTTTCTATGGGAGGAGGCAAGCTAACCCCTCCCCCCATCCCCCATGCATTAAAGACCTATTTAGATCTTACTCTGGGTCTGCTAATAGAATAAATGCTAGGTACCAGTTACACAATGCTACTGGGCAAGAATCTGATCTCAGTTAAACCAGTGTAAATGTGGAGTAACTCTTCTGAATTCAAAGGAATTACACCAGATTTATACAGGGAGTTCAGATCGGAATTTGACCTGTTGTTGAGGTCAGGGCAATAATTTCCTACAATACTAAACAGGCACTAAATAGACTTACCAAGAATACAGTCATTATACCACATCTCCAGGATTTCCCCAGCTGAATCATCAGATGCCACAGCCCTCACCTAAGGCATGGAAGAAAAAAAAGGGGAGGGAGAGTGCTCTTTAGCAGAGATGAAAGAGAAATGTAAAGTAAAACAGAATCTCATATTATCTGAATCAAAATTCCTTTGTACAATAACAAGGCGGAAAAACTAAAAACAAAACTGGAAACCAATTTGCAAATTGCAAATAATTTCCACAAGGCTAATTCACCAAGGAGCGTACTGCACCCCAGAGATCCCTTAATTAATAGTGTCACATTTGCAATGGGATAGTTAAGGTTGTACCAGCGTTTCCATTATAAATCCCTAATTATACTTCAGCAAAACAGTTCATTACTTGCTGAAACACGATATACAGGATACAGGATTTTAGTCCAGGAGGTAATGTCTTTATATAACTTTTTTTTTAAAAAAAGGTTGAAATTAATCTAGCTTCTGGTTCAGGTGTTTGTTTGAGGATAGCACAAAGCAGAGGATTTTTTAATTGGTTTCTGACACTTGGAAATAATAAAATAATAATAAAAGGCAACATTTGACCCAATCTTGGAAGGCGCTGAGTGTCCTCCTTTCCCACTCTCTTCAAAGGGAAGCGAGGGTGCTCAGCACCTCAGGGTGGGATTCACAAAGGAAATTAGGTGTCTAACTCCCATTGAAATCACAGTC
Organism: Malaclemys terrapin pileata; assembly: GCF_027887155.1. NCBI lineage: Eukaryota > Metazoa > Chordata > Testudines > Emydidae > Malaclemys > Malaclemys terrapin. The sequence continues at coordinate 48,212,562 of NC_071508.1, read as the reverse complement.
AATGGCAAAACTCCTATTGGCATCAATGGAGAGGATCAGAGCCATATACACGGCATACCATTGAGACATATTATGAAATATAAAGTCCATGTCATAGTAGGGCTCTTTTGCATTCATGGTATATTTTATACTGGACAGAAGTGGTACTGGCTTGTCTGTAATATTTATATGTGCTATACTCTTTTTACAAAAACAATATTGAGAGTCCAGCAAAATAAAGATTTTACAGTGTCAAATGCACAGGCAAGGGCTGAGCATGTAAGGGGCTGAGCACCCCAGCATCGTCCATAAGAATTTAGGGCACCCAGTCCCTTGCAGGAAATGGTAAGCTGTTTACTGAACCGGGCTCCCAGCAAGCACTTAACTGCCTAAACACTTTAACCCATCAAGTATCCATCGTTGTGCTCATGGGGGCAGCATGGCCAACACTTCAAATTGTTTATCAACAGACCAAGAAAAGAACTCTATGGCCCAATCCTGCACCTCTGAAGTCAGTGAGAGTTTTGCCAATTTCTTATTTAAAGAAGAAGGCTGGTCCAGTGGCTGGGGGGCTAGCCTAGCACTCAAGCGTCCTGAGTTCAGGTCTGCCCTCTCCTACAGACTTCCTATGTGATGCTGGACAAGTTGCTTAGTCTCTCTGTACCTCAGCTATAAAATGGGGATAATAGCACTGCCCTACCTCACAGGGGTGTTGTAGGATAACTATAATAAAAAGTGCGTGATGCTCAGACAACACAGTAATGGGGACCATAGGGAGGTATCAATGAGAGAAGGGCTCAGCCCTACATATTCCTGGGTTTGAAGAGTGAATTCTTGCACATCCCTAGAACCCCTTAAAGTCAGTACCCAGTGACATTTGCAAGGCAGGATTGTTGCCTTCCTAGAGTGAAGATTATTGACTAAAAATCATATTATAAATCAAACTCTTCTTCCTTTCACTCCTTGATGCATGACAGGCTTTAAATTGTGGTTAGACTGACTCAACTTTTGATTTGGGAAATTGTCTCTCCATAAATAGGCTTCCTGAAATTGACTAACTTTATAAACAGAATAAATTGATTTTAAGAAGCACCTCCATCAGTATGCAGGTTATGATTTAGACATAATCAGATCTGTTAAATAGTCGCTAGTATTTGCATCAAACAGGCCAGATTCCTCTACCCTTAATCACATTAAGTTCTATCTTAAGTAACAAAAAAGTAACAAAGGATTTTTTACTGGCTTCTGACACTTTAAAATAAAAGGCAACATTTGGTCCAATCATGGAAGCCATTGAGTGTCCTCCTTTCCCACTCTCTTCACATCGAAATGAGGGTGCTAGTACCGCGCAGGATCAGCACCTCAGGGTCAGATTCACAAAGACACTTAGGCACCTAATGCCCACTGAAATAAAAGTCAATGGCAAAACTCCTGTTGGTGTCAAGCAAGCAGCCCCACTGAAATCAATCAGTGCTAAACCCCACTGAAATCAATTTGCAAAATAAGGTGCTACTCCACATGAATAAGGAGATCAGAATTGGATCCCTTAATTTGACTAATACAATATATAAAAATATCAGCATATTACTATTGTATCCATATAGTCTATCCACATTACTGTGGGGGTTTTTTAAATATTGATGAATTTTTCCAGGAAAACAGTAGCACCAGAAACAAAGTGAGCTGACTGCAATAAAAAAAAAAAAATATTGGCACTAGTTAGAAATCATATCACTACATAACAATGGGATTTGCCAGTTGGCCATGTTTCAAGATCCTTTCAGACAGGGAAGTACCTAATACACATGGCAAGGCCTGACATCTGCAAACTACCATTTGGGGCCTGATCTTGCTCCCATTCGTATCAATGGGAGTTTTACCACTGAATTCAATGAGAACAAGATCAAACTTCATTTTGGGTCACTTTTAAAATTACCTTTATTACATTTAATTAAGCTACTTAGAAGCTGAGACTTGTTCTTGGACAAGTGCCAAAAAACCTTGCTAGAGTGAAGGACCAATGACAGTTTTAACATCCAATATCTTACAAATCACCAGGACTAGCAAGCAATGCTTTTACATCATCTGATGGCAGCACTAAATCTTCGCTTTCTAATGGTACAAGGATTAATCTCTAACTCTCGCAGTTTGTGAGATATGAGCTGCTAAAATCATGTAGCAATTGAAGTGAGGAAGAAAGTAAGATGACAATCATATCCAGTAAAATGCCATTTTAAAGGTCAACACTTCATGAATTGTCTTGGCTAGATCACTTTGAGAGCCCACTACTGATACTTTCAGGTTCAATAAACTTTTCCAAACACTGGTTTTGGGCTTTGATCTCATGATCAGAACGGAAAAAAGTCACATTCATACCCTCAAGTGGTAGAGCGGGAAAGAAAGGCAAAGAGAAAAATGTTGTTTGACTATTCTGTTATAGCCATTAATCTCATTTAATCCCACCTCAAAGTCCCTCAAGAACCAGCTACTAAATCCATTTTTTCCCCACTGACTGGTGTTTTCCACATCTCAATGAAGTCTCAGCTCCACATTTCATCATCGTAGTCTGTAACAAAGCTCAGTCTCAAAAATGTCAAACATAACAAAGAGGCAATCACAAGAGGAAAATTGGCCACAAACACTGCTACAACACCCACTCTCATACGCTCAGCATTTATCAGCCAAGTCTGAGTAGGTGTGGCAAGCTATCACTACTTCTACTCATGCTGACATGAGATGCTGTTGGTTACCTGAGAAAAATTATCATAACTACTAAAGCTCACCAGCAGCACCTGTCCCTTCCTGCTACTCCTAGCCCACTCAAAGAACTGTTGAAGGACAAGACCAACAGATGTCGTAATCCAATTAAGCACTAAAGAAACTGCACACTGCAGCACTTGTACAGCCAATTTCTAGCCCAAATTTTCTACTCTCCAGTTCAGAAATCAGGAAGACAGTTCAGTTTCATAATTAGTGTCAGAGGGCATAGACATCACTCACTCTCTTTCTACGAAATAACTGTAGTTAACTATACACCCACCTACCTCCCCAAAAAACAGGCAGATAGCTGAAAAGTATAAGCATCAGTCAGCTAAACAGCACCAGTTCTACTCTATGTGTATGAAAGTTTATCCATCAGCAGATGATATCACATTGGTGGCTGGACTTATGGTAGGTTGAAAGAAGAATCACTTGAAGAGGTTGCTGATAAAATATTCCTGCATCATTTTTCTATTATGCTAAAACAGTAATGTTATACATTTTAAAAATGGAGCCGTTCTTCATGGCTTAGGTCACCTGAACAGTGCCCTGCATTATTTGGTTGTGTGTTCATGTTCCATCTTGCCACACCTCTGATTTACCACTATAATTGTAATCTTTTCTGAAGTTCGGAACTGCATAGCTAATATCCACTCTTCTTCTTGACTTTGCTTACCTACTTGCTTCTGCTGCTACCATCAGCTGCCACTAATTCTATGCTCTGCATAACAGAGACCTTTCACAGCTGAGCTGATTACTGTGGTTATGGACAATCTGCTGTGTCTGAGTCTCCAGAAGCCATGAATGTAGGTACTTTTAAAGCATCTAGGTTCACACTGCCTCTTACTTGATGGGAACATCCATCTTTACTGAAATCATCTCCACTAGCTACTGCTGCTCATGTTGCTAATTTGAAAGGATTTGAGGAACAAAAAGGCTGCAGTTTGTAATTCTGTTTGGGGGGAATTCTTAGATCCTCTATTTTCCTTACTCCAAAGTATTATCAGGATCTTTGCACTTTGTGAGAGTGAAAGAGATACACAGCTAGTGGAGAGGACAACTGCGGCTAGAGGGGGATAAGAGAAGCAGATGGAAGGGATAAGAGACATGGTCAGATGAGTGGAAAGATATAACTGTGGCAACTGAAAAATAAAGACAGAAGAGAGTTGTAGCCAGAAATGCCAGGAAACACAGTCAGGAGATGTTTAGATACTTAGGTGGGAAAATCCAGTTTTTTAAAAAAACTGTATTTGCAGGCACAAGTGAACAGTCTATATGTACTACTGTATGGTCCATGTAGAAGTTTTGGAGAGGGACCAGATCCTGGTTCCTGGCTTCATTCAGTGACAAAAGAACAGAGAATTGACCTAATAGGGATTCCCCTCCTGTAGGGAAATTTCTGAGTGGTATAAAACCAGCTCTATCTACCTGTTCCCCCATTTTGGTGTAGGAGGCATCCAGCTGAGCAGTTGGGGAGGTCTAAGTTGAATATTAGGAAAAACTATGTCACTAGGAGGGTGGTGAAACACTGGAATGCGTTACCTAGGGAGGTGGTGGAATCTCCTTCCTTGGAGGTTGTTAAGGCCCAGCTTGACAAAGCCCTGGCTGGGATGATTTAGTTGGTGTTGGTCCTGCTCTGAGCAGGGGGTTGGACTAGATGACCTTGTGAGGTCTCTTCCAACCCTGATATTCTATAATTCTAGGCTTCTATAGCTGTAGTGCACTGCACTTTGGAAATCCCTAGCCACCAACTAAGTTCCTAGGGGATCACCCATTTGGTTTCTCTGAGATATGCCAGCATCTGGTTTGGATCTGGTCTACCCCAGGTGGATTAGAGCTACTTTTCTTTCCCTGAACAGTTCAACCAGAGTCAGGGAGCTGGGCAATGGGACTTACATTTATTTGTATAAAGACAACGTCTCACTAACACATGTGCATGCTGGTGACTATCTCACCAGTCCAAAGAGGTACGCCCAAATCCATTTCAGGCCCCTATCACAGGGAACAATTTTATGTTCAGACACAAAACTCACAAGTAACATCAAAGCAATTCCCCTGACCAACACAGACTACTGAGGCATTTTCTTCACAGGCCTCCCACTCTTCACAGAGACTGATTCCCAGGTTGGCTCTCTTGAGAAGCTTTTTCCTAGCTCTATTTCTCTTTGGTCACAGACTGCTCCTACCTCAGCAGACCTGGGTTTTGGTCTCATGTTCCTCATCATCTGATCTTTGCAGCCTTTATCTTGGGAGGGGGGCTAAGCGTGACACACGTGAAGCTGAGCCTTGACTCCCTTAAAGGGCCAGCTCACCCTGTGATACCCTGGATACTCCTGTATTTTTGTGGTAATATACCATTACCAAACCAATCAGCTACATATCACTTGTCTGTTTAAACATTTTTACAGAGATTTTTGTCTGACTGTGATACTCATGACTTACTCACTTGGGCTGTCAAGGCCTTGTCCACAAAACAGGTGGACAGCATGAAAGCTCCTTCATATTACCTCCATGAACATGCCTCAAACCTGACCCGAAGGGACCACTTCTAGAGACGAGAGGTTAATTTAGTCTCCAAGCTTATCCAGTCCTTGGCCTTCTCTGCCGAGACTGCCAATAGGGAGGCAATCGGTGCCAATTGTAACTGGGTGTTTTGTGACGTCTCCACTGAAGAAGTGGACTGAGAGACCACCCAGAATCCATCAGACGGTAACAAACTTTGGCCACTGACAATCTGAGCTGGATATACACCAGCAATCCAGAGGCGAAACACGCTATAATGCATTACTAATCACTTGTTATCCAGACTTACTACACAATTGTACAGCAAGTTTAGGGCTTAAAAGAGATAAAGGACGAAAATACATTACACTGCATGTGAGTGGGAGGGACAGAATACAAAAGATGAACAAAATACGTTACAGGCAGGCGTGTCAGAATTTGATTTTTAGTTTTTTTATGTTGATGGAAAATTTTATTTTTATATTTAACCTTTTTTTGGATTTGTATCTATTTTAATTTAATTTAAGTTTCTGCAGGGTGTCAAATGATCTGGACGAGCCCATTATTATGGGGGGAGGCCACCCCTTTGCTGAATGGCTCCTGCTGGGGGCTGTGCTCCGCTTCCTCTTGCAGCCCTGGCCAGGGGTCTCTGTTCTGCCCCACCAGGACCGCAGCCTCCCCCAGCACCCATCCAGCACCTTGTGCCTGCAGGAATCAGGTGTCAGTGGCCCCCCAGCCATGCCTAAAGGATCCCTGCTGTCAGTGGCCCTGCTGCCTAAGATAACTAATAGGAGAAGCCCAGAAGAGGAGTACATTTTAAGCCCCACTCGTCTCGTTGGAGATAGGAGCCCAAGGCCTGGTCTACACTAGAAGGGGGGCTTGATCTAAGTTACGCAACTTCAGGTACGTGAATAACGTAGCTGAAGTCGACGTACTTAGATCTACTCACCGCGGTGTCTTCACTGCGGTGAGTTGACAGCTGACACTCCCCCGTCAACTCCACCTGCGCCTCTCGCCCTGGTGGAGTACCAGAGTCGATGGGAGAGCGCTCGGCGGTCGATTTATCGTGTCTAGACTAGATGCAATAAATCGACCCCGGCTGGTTTGATCACTGCCCATCGATCCTCCGGGTAATGTAGACAAGCCCTAAGTCTGGGCTGCAGGGAGATGCCTATCTCTGCTTGTGAAACCAGAAATGCTCTTCTGGAGTCAGGTGGCTTCGGCACTTCAGTCCTTTCTTGTGAGAATGAATGAGGTGCCTGCCTCATGCTCCTCACCCCAAATGGCCAGAAGAGGAGGAGGTGGGTCCAGTGATATCATCCAACTTATAGCCAAGTGAATAGAGCATTCACCTGGGATGTAAGAGACCCAGATTCAAGTTTCCTCTCTGCCTGAGGGAGAAAAATGATATGAATAGGAGTCACCTACCTCTCAGGAGAGTGTGCTAACCACTGAGCTATGGGACATTTTAATTGAGTGGGGGGAGGGCTCCCTCAGTCTCTCCTGTTGAAGTTGTTCCACTGAGGACAGATAATGAAAAAGCAAATGGAGCAGGGGGACTAGACCCAAAATCTCCAACCTCCTACCCCAGTGGCCAAACCAACAGCCTACAAAGTGGGCTTTCTTTGGCCCACTTACTCTTTAATCTTCAACAGGCAAGATTACCAGACTATGCCATAGCTCAGTGGTTAGATTGGTGGCTCTCAACTTTTTCTGACTACTGTACCCCTTTCAGGTGTCTGATTTGTCTTGTGTTACCCCCAAGTTTCACCTCATTTAAAAACTACTTGCTTACAAAATCAGACATAAAATATAAAAGTGTCACAACACACTATTACTGAAAAATTGCTTACTAAGTACTTAATTACTCATTTCTACCACATAATTTATACCACATAATAAATAAATAGGATATAAACATTGTACTTACATATCAGTGTACAGTATATAGAGCAGTATAAACAAGTTATTGTCTGTATGAAATTCTAGATGAAATGATTTCACTAGTGCTTTTTACGTAGCCTGTTGTAAAACTAGGCAAATATCTAGATGAGTTGATGTCCCCCTGGAAGACCTCTGCATACCCCCAGGGGTACACATACCCCTGGTTGAGAACCATTGGGTTAGAGCACTCCTGTTCAAATCCTTTCTCCCCTGCTGCCTGAGCTGGGAATTGAACCTCAGTCTATCACATCCCACATGAGTGCTCCACGCACAGGGCTAAAAGTTATAAGACCACTACTTCCACCTCCTCTTTTTCCAGCAGCGAGATTTTAACTGAGACCCAATACAGTACGCAGCCTATGAGCATGCCCATTGGATCAGGTCCCACTGGATCAGGCAAACACCTGTCTTCCCCTGTTTCATGGATTGCTCTGGGGCTTAGTTGGAAGAGGGGGGCCCCAACACATACCATCAGGCAGCAGTGTGCATGCCAGGAGGCAGAAACTTAGGAGCCCAGGGAACGTTTATTGCAAAAACTTTTAGGCGCTGAGTGAGTTTAGGCACCTATAGGGTTTGCCAGCAGCTGAACAGGAGTTTTGTGGATCGCAGTGGAGCCTAAAACTGGGACTTAGGTGCCTAAGGCTGGGGGTACATCTGTACTCACAGCTAGATCGGCACTGCTGCGATCGATGCAGTGGTGTCGATTTAGAGGGTCTGTCTGATGAAGGCCCACTAGGTTGATGGCAGAGCGCTCTCCGGTCGACTCCGGTACTCCAGCTCCCCAAGAAGAGTAAGGTAAGTCATCAGGAGAGCATCTCCCGTCGACACAGCACAGTGTAGACACCGCTGTAAATTGACCTAAGTTACGTGGACTCCAATTACATAACTTACGTAACTGAAGTAGTGTAACTTAGATTGACATACAGCTAGTAAGTAGACCAGCCCCGGGGTTAGGTGCTTAGGCACATTTGCAGCTCTGGGCTTAATAGAATGGGGGGGGAAGATTTTCAAAGGCACAAGTGTATGGCTGCAGCACAATAAACTAAAGCTAAAGTAGTTATATGCTTTTTAGTCACAGGATTTGTCAGAGCTATTAACGGAGCTCCCACAGCTTCACAACAAGGTAAAGTCACATCCACAGTTTCACAAAATTCATGGTTCTGCCAGAGTTTCATCTTGTAAACATTCATGTTCTCTGATTTCCACGTTTAAAGGGGACTTAAACAAGCCAATTAGCTGAAACCATTCCGCCTCCCTTGCTTGCCATTCTCAAACTTAAAGAACAAGACACAATGGTCAGTGAGTGTAACAGAATGGTGGCAGTGATTCGTACTGACAGCAGGAAGGCTCAGTTTCTTGATGAGATGGAGAATCCCTGGCCCCAGGCTAGCAGAGTGCATTGTTACAGAAATAGAAAATTATAGAACAGATGTTATTGCAGTGCTGAATGGGAGATGCTATGCGAAAGAAAAAAATAGTCAACAAGTCAAGGCAAGTAAAGATGTACAAGAGAGAGGGAGCAAATCCTTCTTGTTTTAATAGTAAATAAGCTTTGCAAAACCGTCAGGAAAATTTACTAGCTCAGGCACCAAATGACTCCCTTCATCAGAATGACAGACGATGCTGGAGGAAATATTAATTATATTTTATTTACCCATAAAAAAAAATTGAGTGAGCAGAATTTTGTGAGGCTGCAGTACATTCAAACGCAACTTTATGTATTCAGGAGCTAAGGTACAGCGGTAACCAACATTTCTGGCAAAACATCTTCTCTCCTGCAGGAGCTGATGGAACCAAGATGCTTGGGATGCTATAAGCATCTTGGCTTGTCCAATGGTCCTGATCCTGCAATAGAAGCAGGCAAGCAGAACCTGATGCCCACGGAGTCTCACTGTCATTAATGGGGTTCTGCACAGGTGTAGGGGTGTGCCTGCACGCATCTCATTGCAGGAACACAGGCTAAAGAGCCTGCATTTTGGTCTGAGTCCGAATGTCTGCACAGCAATTTTTAGCCCTGCAGCCTGAGACCTTCGAGACCGAGTCATCGGACCAGGGCCAGCCACAGCCATGCCACAGGTCTTTTAATCCAGCGTAGACATACCCTTAATGAATACATTTGTAAGTAATTTTCACGTGAGCATACAGTTCAGTTGTAAAAATAATCCATGCATGGATTTAGTGCTAGTAAAAGTGTCAGCCTGACAACCTTGTAATGAAGTTCTATCTGTAACTACAGGGGGAGCTTCTCCCCCCTACCCTGCCACCATACCACAACCCTGATCATGTGGCAGGGGAATCTTCCTCTAGTGGTAACAGGGATAGTTCAGTTTCTATAACCCATGGAGTTCTTGGCGTCTATGTTGAGTCTGCCAATTAATGTAGAGTGTGGTCATGGGCTTTTGCGGAGGGAACTGCAATTGACACCCACCAAATACATCTCATTGAAGGGCCACCAAACATCTATCTCAGGGGTCGGCAACATTTGGCACGTGGCTCGTCAGGGTAAGCACCCTGACGGGACGGGCCAGTTTATTTACCTGCTGACACGGCAGGTTCGGCCGATAGCAGCCCCCACTGGCCGCGTTTCGCCATCCTGGGCCAATGGGGGTGGCGGGAAGCCGCGGCCAGCACATCCCTCGCCCGCGCCACTTCTTGCCGCCCCCATTGGCCAAACCTGCCGAGTCAGCAGGTAAATAAACTGGCCCGGCCCACCAGGGTGCTTACCCTGGCAAACCGCGTGCCGAACATTGCCAACCCCTGATCTATCTGATGGGAACAATTTTCGTCCCTACTGAACTGGGCTGGTAGAAAATCAAGAATCTGGATGGGAATCTTGCCACTGACTTCAGTGGAGCTAGGATTTCACCCCTCAACTTAAAACAATATGCTTCATAGCACAAAGGGCCTCAATCAATACTGTAAATGTAGGGACTGTCCTGTGAATTTCAAGTAAGGTGGCAACCTTAGGAAAAGGTTTACCTCTGTCCTGTGCTTGTAATATAACTCCTAGTCTATAATCCAATTCAGGTATGCCTGCACTGTAGCGTTAACTCGGATGATCGGCAGCAGGTCCGAGCACCCAGGTTAGCCTGCCCCAGGGTGAGTAGCCGCACTGCAAAGCCCTACCTGAGTTACTGTGTCCTCACCCATGTGTGCTGCGAGGACTTTTGGGCACACATCCCATGTTTCTTTGTGCTGCAGTAAGACAAGCCGCGCCATGATTCTTTCCTAGTGGCCTCTGGTAGAACTTGTATATCCTTCTGAGCACACACGGGGAACTATGGGAAGGCACTGGAGGACTGGCAGCGCCCATGTGGTTTAGCCTGTATCCTCCCTGCAAACTCAGGTGAGAGGTTTTTGTGTGTGGACAGGAGAGGGATTAGGTGCAATGCCTGAGTTAGCTCTGCAGTGATGACATATACTCAGGCCACGCTACACTACAAAATTTGGGTGACGCAAGTTATGCCAGCACGAAGCCACAGCAATTGATATATTGCTTGTGCACATGCATACTTGGCTTCTTGTGTTGGCGCTGGGCATACTTACCAGGAGAGCTTGGGTCGATGCACAGTCCAGTACATATCCCAGTGTGCAACCATCCATAGCAGTGTCTTTTGGGAAGTTTTAGCAATTCATGATAGAGCAGAAATGAGTCATGCAGAAGTGACTGGAAGCAAGGGCTCAACTTCCTAGCGTGTAATGGTCTTCATCCCAGAATGTCATCTATATTCCATAATTTTTGCATCTTTTGGAAAAATTCCACAAACCCGTGCTGCCCTCCTTGCTGTACACCATCTATGACAGAAGAATGGAGCCTGCACAGATCTGCATTACTGCTATAAGCACTGCAAGCACAGGACCTCCGGTGTTTGCAGAGCCGTAAGAAGAACCAAATAAACCAGGAACATGACAATTCCATGGATGACAGACTGCTGTGGGACACAGCGAGAAACAATTCCAGGTTGTTGGTGGTGTTCACAAAACAGCTGCAGATGATGGAGCGCCTCTTCAGGACCCAAGAAATGAGCACTGATCATGGGATCGCATTGTAATGCAGGCTTGGGATGACGTGCAGTGGCTGTACAACTTTCAGATGTGCAAGGCCACATTCCTGGATCTGTGTGCCAAGCTTGCCAGCCCTCCAGTGCATGGACACCACAATGACACAATGAGAGTTGCACTGACACTGAAGAAGCAAGTGGTGATTGCACAGTAGAAACTTGCACTGCCAGATTGCTACCAGTTAGTGGGAAATCATTTTGGAGTTGGAAAATCCACTGTGGGGGCTGTTGTCATGCAAATATGCAGGCCATTAATCATCTCCTGCTACACAGGACTGTAACTCTCAGCAACATACACGACATAGTGGATGGGTCTGCAACAGTGGGGTTCCCAAACTGTGGTGGAGCAATAGATGGCACGCATATCCCTATTTTGGCACCTGAACACCTTGCCAAAAAGTACATCAAGAGAAAGGACTACTTTTCTATGGTTATGCAAGCACTGGCAGAGCACCAAGGACACTTCACCGACTTCAGTGTTGGCTGGTCAGAGAAGGTGCATGACGTTCGCATCTTTAAGAACATAGGACTGTTCAGAAAGCTACCATCAGGGACTTTCTTTCCTGACCAGCAGATTACTCTTGGCAATGTTGAAATGCCACCAGTGATCCTGGGGGACCCAGCCTAGCCTTTGCTCCCCTGGCTCATGAAGCTGAACACCAGTCACATCGGCAGCACCAAGGGAAGATTCAACTACCGGGTAAGCAAGTAGTGCTGAATGACAGTTGAATGAGCTTTTGGTAGACGGAAGGGATGCTGGCGTTGTTTACTCACAAGACTTGGATCTCAATTATAAAACATCCCAATGGTAATATCTGTCTGCTGTGTTCTGCACAATATCTGTGAAGCAAAGGGGGAAAGATTTCTGCCAGGATGCAGGGTGGAGGTGGAGCAGCTGTCTGCTGAGTTTGAACAGCCAGACACAAGGGCTATTAGAAAAGCTCAATGCAGAGCTATATAGCTCAGGGAGGCTTTGAAAGAGCACTTTAACTGTGAGTCACAGTAATGTGTTGTGCTGTACTGTGCTTTACATGGCCCTGCTGTTTTGGGGGCTGTCACAAATTGTGTGGGGCTTGGTGTAAATCTATGAATATAACACTGACAATGCACCTATTAATTTTGAGGTGCTTTCTGCACATTTATGATTATTACACTGTTTGTCACTGATCCTATGAGTTGTGACACACTGTATAGTAACAAGTCAGTGGGTGCTTGCAGAACTGCTAGGCACTCTGCAGCATATGTTGTGAACTAATAAAGATGAATTATTTTCCAAATAATAGAATTTATTCACGAACAAAACCAGTTCAGAAAAATCCGTGCTATTTAAAAGCAAATATATTAAAATTTTAATATATTAATGGAACAGAACCTAACAAGGGGAAAGAACATTCATGTCCATTTTACCTACACATACAGCAACCATGATTTTCCCAGGTCAGTGTATGAGAAGCATAATCTCCCCCGGAGGGGAGTGGTAGGGGTAGTGCAGTGGCCCCTGATGCCATATGGAATGTTACGGGGAGTGTAGGGAGGTGCTGCAAAGAAGTTCTCCATGGACTGCAAAGGGAGGCGAGCTGATGATTGTTGAACCTGTAGGTCCGTAAGAGTCTGCAGCATCTGTGTTGGCTGGAGGAGAAGCCCCATTATGTCCTAATGCATCTCCCACTCCTTTTCCTGCTGGGACTTTGTCCTCTCTGCTCTTTCCTTTTCTATGCTGTCTGCAATGTTCACCCTCCAGGCCCTTTGCTTACAGTCTGATGCAGCTCTAGCTTGCAGGATCTCATTGAACATGTCATCCCAAGTCGTCTTCTTTCTCCTCCTTATCTGGCTCAGGCATTCCACAGGTGCTGAGGGGGAGCCCCTCAAGGCCGCAACAGCAGAAGCTGCAGATAAACACAGGTGTCATTGTCAGTATGGTCACAATGGAAAGTGAAAGTTAAGATTCAGAACTCCCTTCCCTTGCTCCCCTAAAGTTTTAAACTAGACATGCTTATTGACACTTCTGCTTCGGACTGCTTATGCATGGCACCACTCACGACATCAGTTGTGGTGAGTATAGCCCACCCAGCGGTGAGGGAAATGAGGAAGGAATTGCTAGGTTGCCTGAAACTATGAGTCTGGGGTAATGGTTCTGAATAATGGCACCATTTTCCACAGGCAGTGGTGATTTTAGCTGATATGTCACTCCTCAGGGTAATAAAGGCAGAGAGAGCACAGTTGCTGCTGATGTCCCAAAGCCGCCCAGGCTTGTATGCTGCTAGCCTGTTTACTGCAGTGGTGCTGCTGAAGCTATCACTGACTTGAGTGGGAAAGCGTCCTACCGCTGAGGAAGAAATAAGGCAGCCATCCCTACAAACCTTCAGGAGAGGATTGCAGAGTACCTCCAAGAAAGTTTCATTAATATCTTCCAGGAGGATTCAAGGGACATCCCAGTATACACAAACAAAGTGTTCTGCACGCCCCGCCCCCCCCTTACCTAAGTGTACAGTGGAATGAAAAGCAGATAACGCTACTTCTCTTAGTTGTACCACCATCTTCTCTAGTACAAGTACATTAATGAAAAGTCGAAAGCTGTGACCTAAGTTGGGGGCGCCATCACTCTAATGGGAAATACATTAACACACTTACCTGAGGGTCCTTCCACTGCATCGGGCTTGCCTGTGCTCGACTGACTGGACTGCGGTGGAGTCTCAAACAGGTTGTGGCTCACATCATAGCTGGACCCCCCCCCGGATGCAGGCCCTCCTCCTCCTCCTTTTCCTCCTTCACCTCCTCCTTGTTCTCACTGTTCACACCACCATGGCCGTCTGCGGGGTGGTAGTGGGGTCTTCGCCAAGTATGGCATGCCGCTCTTTGTAAAAGCAGCAGGTCTGTGACTCAGCACTGGCTGCCTGGCCTTCTGATATGCCAGACGCAGTTCCTTTGCTTTCAAGCAGCCCTGCTGCTGGTCCCTGTTGTACCCCTTCTCCTGCATCCCCCGTGCAATCTGCTCATAAATGTCCATGTTTCTACAGCTGCTCCGTATTGTACTTGCACAGACTCTTCTCTCCACAGGCGCAGGAGATCCAGTATCTCCTCTCTACTCCATGTCAGAGCACATGTGGAGTGCGTAGTCAGCATGGTCAGTTAGGCAGCTGCACACAACAAACAAGAGCTGCTAGATGTGCTCGCCAAGCTGGACAATCAGGAAAAGGCATTTAAAAATTGTATAGGGATTTAAAGGAGTGTGTGTGGGGCTTCCGGTATCTATGAGCCCTGAGCAGTGGAGTTCACAATTGTGACCACAGCGGTCAGTGTTGGACATTGTGGGACAGCTGCTTGAAGCCTGTTAGGCTCAACATAAGTAACACAGTGTCTACACTTGCACTGCGTTGACTTTAGTACACCAACCATCGCTTAGTGTCACTTGGGGAGGTAGTTGTGATGGGTTCGGTCACAGAGACCCCCTTGGGACTGTCACCTGATGTGCTGAATTGGCCTCTGAGCCCGTTTCCCCTGCCAGCTTGGGACTCCAGAGCCCTGCATTGTTGAGCCAGACATGCTAGTCAGCTGCAAACAGAGACCCAGGTCTCGTCCATGCCACCAAAGCTGCAGACCTGAACCAAAAACTGCTCAGCAGGTCACCTATCTCCAGCACCCAGACACCCAGTTCCCAATGGGATCCAAACCTCAAATAAATCCGTTTTACTCTGTATAAATTTTATACAGGGTAAACTCATAAATTGTTCACCCTCTATAACACTGATAGATAGATATGCACAACTGTTTGCTCCCCCAGTTATCACTTACTCTGGGTTAATTAATAAACAAACGTGATTTTATTAAGTATAAAATGTAGGATTTAAGTGATTTCAAGTAATAACAGACAGAACAAAGTAAGTTACTAAGCGAAATAAAACAAAACACACAAGTCTAAGCCTAATACATTAAGAAACTGAATACAGGTAAATCTCACCCTTAGAGATGTTCCAATAAGCTTCTTTCACAGAGTAGACTTCTTCCTAGTCTGGGCCCAATCCTTTCCCCTGGTACAGTTCTTGTTAGTTCCAGCTCAGATGGTAACTAGGGGATTTCTCAGGACTGGAAGCCTTTGTTCTGTTCCATCCCCTTTTGTATCTTTGGCACAAGGCGGGAATCCTTTGTCTCTCTCTCTCTCTGGGTTCCCACCCCTCCTTCTAAATGGAAAAGCACCAGGTTTAAGATGGATTCCAGTTCAGGTGACATGATCACAGGTCACTGTAAGACCTCATTACCCACTCGCTGGCACACGTATACAGGAAGGCTTACAAGTAAACAGAGCCATTTACAACCAATTGTTCTAGTTAATGGGAGCCATCAAGATTCCAAGCCACCATTAATGCCCCACACTTTGCATAATTACAATAGGATGACAGAGTAATACTTTATATTTCTAGCTTCAGATATAAGCATGATACATTCATACAAATAGGATGACCACACTCAGTAGATTATAAGCTTTGTAATGATACCTTGCAGGAGACCTTTTGCATAAAACATATTCCAGTTACATTATATTCACGCTTATAAACATATTTTTTATAAAGCATACGGAGTGCAACATCACAGTAGTGTTACTGAGTCGCTGTAATGGTTCACTTACATCAGTGGAGACAAATTTAAGTGTAGACACATGCACAATTAGGTCGACACAAGGCAGTTTACGTCGACCTGACTTTGTTGTGTAGACCATGCCTCAGTCTTGCCCCTACCCCATTGGTTTAAAATATCTAAGCAAGGCATTGGTGTCACGATTGGTGGTGGGAAAGAACTGAAATGCTTATGAAAAGTTACTAACAGCTTTAGCTGGAGTCGGGAATACTGTGAGATGGATTGATTTTGGCTCACCCTGGCTCTGTTTGGCATTCGCAGACAGAGAAGGCACAGGAAACCGCCTTCCAGGAATCTGTAGAGATACTCTGTCCTGCCACTCCACTGGTTGAGAATATCTGGCTGCTGTTTTAGAGAAGAGATGATGTATTGTTTGAAAAGCCTGATGTCCTACTGCTGTAAGAAATCAGACCTGGATGGCTCTCCTTCCACACAGAGAGGAGAAAACAAACCCCTGGCATCTCTATCAGGGCTAGCAGCTCAAGGCTCTCAAAGTTCCCAGCTGCCTTTTAGAATTTGTTTTGTGTTTGCTGGACTGGCCCTCCCTTCGTGACCAGGAAGTTGATAAAAACGTGAGACACTTTCTAAGTTGTGGCTCCAAGTTAATCTATTCTGCAGCCCAGAAGAGTTTCTACAATTTCTGTTCTGGCTGCTGCTCTGATGGAGGAATTGAAACAGCCGCTTGGTTACCCAGGGAAGCTACATGCCTAGCAGAGCATGTTCCTGACTTCAGCCCAGAATTCGGGGCAAGGGTTGGGGCAGCTAGGAATAACTGGGAAAAGCAGGGCTATGTAAGAAAAAGCTTCTTGTTCATCCTGAAGCATAGGTGGCTTTAGCGTGGGTTCCTGGGTTCAATTGCATCCACAGAACATGCAGCGCCCTCAGGTTTGGCCCAGCAGTGGATGGCGTTGCAAACTGGTCCACAGAATCGCAATGCCACGCAGTTTGGCCCAGCCACTCCTCCACCAGGTCAAAATGCTACTCACTCATATTTGTCCCAGTCACCCCTCCGTGATGCCAGCCAAACCTCAGTGCGCTGCAACCTCAGGCACCAGGTTGCAAACCCGCTCGCTCAAATTTGGCTGGCACAGGGGTTCACATTGCCACTTCTGTTTGGTGCCCACTAGTGCAGGGAGTGACTTGCCCACTCTGGCTGGGCTCAGATTGCCGCAGCTGGCATCACTGCACCAGGCCCAAGGCTACCTGCCAGGCCAAGAGCATGGCAGTAGGAGCGGAGCTGAGGATACTGGCTCTCACCAGTAGTGGGGCCGGAGCTCAGAGAGAAGTGGGACTGGGAGCAGCCCCTTGACCACATGCAAGGCAGAGCCCCCATTCCCATGGGGTGAGTAGACACCCCACAGGCCCTTTCTGACCCCCCTATTCCCTTACCACTCCCCCTGCCCCCACTCTCTTAGCATAGTGCCCCCATCGAATCAGGAGACTACATCTGCCCCTGTCCTGAAGAGTCCAGGGATGAGGCAAGACTTGGAGTGGGGTGTTCTATTAAAAGAGTTGTGGGGGAAAGAAAAAGGAGGCCTGAATAGGCAGAAATCCTGGAGAGGTGCAGGTTGTTCAAGGCCTGAAGATGCAGGAGGGAAAAGAACCATGGGGAGGGGCAAGCAGTTCAGTGGAATGAAACACTGCATTGGGGCAGTAAAGATTGAGACCTGGAGAAAAACCAAAAGGAAGAAGTTTGCTATGAAATCAGCACTGTGGGTTTGACGCCTGCTGCATGCACCTGCAGGGCTTCTAGAGCATGTGGTAGGAAGGCTCCCTGCATCAAGGAGTAAGACCAAAGTGAACGCTGAGCAAAGGACTGTGTTTTTCTGCTTACTTTGACCTTTTGCTATCCCAGACAGGGTGGACTCTGATGTTGAGCTGGAGGGCCACACTCCCAACCACCAAAAATGGGCCTGTCTATACCTAGAGAGCAAGGACAAACTCTCTACCAGCAGAGAGTGATTGGAGATCAGTGAGCAGAAACTGAGGCATAAGCTCTCTTAAAGCCATAGAGGTAAGACAAATACCTATAACTCATAACAGAAGGATTTCCATATGCTTGGGCCCAGTTCAGAAGTGAATAGATTGATGTAAGCAAGTGTACAATAAGCAACTACAGCCCTGATCCTACACAAATCCGCTTAATTCTAGCAATGTGAACGTCCCATTGGCTTGAATGGAACTATTTTATGTGCTTACAATTAAGCACATGCATAAGTCTTTGCAGGATAGGCTCTAAGTTGGTGTCTGGAACATGCTGAGAAGCAAAAGAGGGATTGCAGCAACAGAAACTCCCAAAAAGAAGGTGCAAGAAGGTATACAATAACTGGAGTTCATCAAATACTTCAAATGAAAAATGTCAATCAACATTTGGTCTCTTTTTAAAACAGATTTTTTTAATTAAACCTTTCAATTTCTTTAAAAGTTGTCAAACTTTAAAAAACGTGATTTTTTTTAATAATAATAAAAAAAAATCAGTTGCTTGCCCTGCTAAACATTTATGGTTTCATCTGTGTTTTGGGTTGTTGTGCCCCCCACCTGTCAGTGTTTTGATGGGTCAGCATAGTCACAGCGTGGGATTTTCCAAATATATACTTGAGGACTCTTATTTATGAAATGTAAAGGGGAGTCAAATACTTCATTTAAAAAAAAGAATTGTTTAAAAGAATTCTGCAACAAATAGAAATATTGAACAGTTATTAAAGAACAGAACAAAAATGCTTTTTGACTTTGCCAAAAGACCTGCAAATCACTTTCTAACCTTTAAACAGCTCTATTTAAAAATTCCCTATTATTCCACATCTCCTTTCAGCCTCCCATTGGTTGCTTCTCCTGCAACATCCCTCTGCATGCCCCTCACTTCTACTTGTTCAACATTTATTTAAAAACAAATTTACATTCATGCTGACTTAAGGCTAGATTCTGCACCCCACAGAACATCTTACAGTTCACACATCCATTTGCAGGATAGATCTAACCCTTAGTGACCTGTAACTTACACTAACATTCACATCACCTCTGATTTTGATCCCTTGAAGTTGAATAGAGGGTTGGCATCCCAGACAAAGGAAATGCAAAACATCAAGCCAGATTCTGATGTTACCTTGCTCTAAGTCTGCTGATTTCAGTTTTACACGCTACAGATGTGCAAATATTATGGGCTTGATTCTCCACTGCATTGATAACACAAGGTGTATTCATATCTGTGCAAACTGCAACCATTCTGACTGGAGAGTATTTTACAGTTGTGCAAAATGGTTAAATTAATATACATCATACAAAGCAGTGGAGATTTGGTCCCCAAATTTCTTGTATTTTATTTAACAAAGTACAATGTACATGCCTCTTACAAGATATTTGTGTCTTGGTGGTCCTTTTTCTCATACTAGTATTTGGTATTACTACTGGACTCTCCTGCAGTTCTTCTCTGGATTTAGATATGACTGCCCCATCTGAGGAGGAGATTCTATGTATGGGCTTGTCTACACAAGGAAATTTACTGCTATAACAATATATACCACAGTAACTCAGTGTCACCATAGGGAGTTGTATTATTATAATTATACTGGTATAGTTTTGCTGGGAAATATTCCTGTGTAGACAAGGCCTAAGTTTCCCAGCCAAATATATCTGTCTTCCTGCCTCTCTTGGGGTAATAGGCATGTATGACTAGAATGGGAGGATTTGGTCTTTGCTGACTTACAAATAGAAACATGCTTTGTAAAGTTGTTTTCTGCATTCACACCTCATGGTTGATGCTAGTGTATAAACCCTAAGATGAAGGTGAAAGGAAATGGAAGCCCAAGATGTAATTCTTGCACATTTAAAAATGATTGAATCTAAACCCACTAACTACATTGAATGTTCAGTGGAAAGTATTAACATTGATTTTTTTTCCTTTAACACTTAGCAATCTGCCATGTGTGGTGTTATTTTTGTAATCTATATTTAACATTAGTTACAACCTGCAGTATGCTGTTTTCCTTTTCAGTTGTCATAGGCACCCAATCTTGCAAACTGCTCCCGGTGGCTGGCCTTTGTGCCTGCACAGAGCCCCACTGATGTTAACATCTGACTGCAGAGATCATCCACATGGAGCAGCCTGCAGGATCAGGGTGACAACTGACATAGTTTCTTCATGATATGGGCAGTTTAGTAACTATGGGAAATTGCAATTCCACCCCCACGCCCCAACACACATCTGTTACACCTGAAGTTTCACTTTTTGTAGAGGGGGATTTCTTTGCCCCGGTGAAACAAACCCCTGTTATATTGTTAACCTTAAAAATCCATGTATCTTAGCTTGCTTTTTTACTATTTTTCCTAAGATGTAATACATGTTTAAAATAGTGGTCCAGATTCTGATCTTAGGCAAACCAGTGTAAACCTAGAATGTTTTTTAAGGCAGTCTAATTGCATCAGTATAAATAAGATCAGAATCTGGCCCACCAAAGCTGACTTAATTACTCTGTATTAATACTAGTGTGACTGGCTGGAATTTAGCCCAATGGCATTGCACAGGTGATAAGAGCTCCATGTGGCCTAATATCAATTTTTTTCCCTCAAATCTAATACCTTTACTTGTGGAAATTTGAGGACATCTTGTTGTTATTCTAAGACTTACTATTTCAGATAATGCTATAGTAGCATCTTATGCTTGCAGCACAAGGCTCTGGGACTTTAGGGAAACTATCTTCTATCCATTCCTTAAATGGTCTTAGCTTGCACCAAATTGCTGACTTGTTGTCATCCGAGTTGTGAATGCTATTTAGTGCTGTCAGTGAAAGTTGATCTATTAGAAGTCCATGGGCCAAACTCAGAGTGCTAGTGTAAATCTAATGACATATAAATGATACACTTGAGCAGTGGTAATAGGCAATGAGATTTAGACTGGTCTGTACCAATGTGGCATACCAGAGTATCAAAAGGGACTACAGTTTGCATCATCTTGTTTAAATAGCACACTGACTGTATATACCAGTGATACCAGCAAAATTCCAGGGCAAGGCCATGTGCAGCAGTTAGACTAAAGAGGTTGTCTGTAAATGGTAATGTGTTCTGAAGATGCATTATATGCACTTCACATCACCCACTAGTAGTTTTAATTGTAGCTTTCAAAACAAATCACAGATCCTGTGGCACATCAGAGTACAGTGTTTGCACGAGTATTAGACCATAAAAAGGATGTGCACTTCCACTATGTTCTAGGGGTACCAGCCCCATGTCTTTGCCAGCCCCCTGGCACATTCTCACTTGCCTTTGGAAAAATGCCTTCAGGGTTTTGTTACAATGCAATGACTAACTTGGCTATTCTGAAAGTGCTGGTTGTCTTCTGCTGTGCAACAGATCAGAATCAATCCATATTGCAAGAGTGTTGTTCATGCCCTTAGGGTGAGCCTGTTTCAGAACCAGGAGTTCCTGGTAATGTATATATCTGTGTCTGTGTAAACTTTTTGGTGAGGATCAATAAGGGTGTATACATACTATCTAAATGCTGTAGTGATGTGTACACTAGAAATGTCTGAGATCAGGCTAGCAATGGTCCTTCTATCAGAAGTAAATTAACCATACAAAAACAAATGCGTTAATGCCAGAATTCACTCCATTTAGAATATTAAATGTAATGTGCAAATTATTGCTATATCAGGTCTTATAAGAGTTACTCAAAATCACAGGGACAGGATTTGGCTGCATCCTGCATATCATTATGGGAACATAAGTCTGAACTGGGACAAATGTGCTGCAAAAAACAAGTACTGTACTATTCTAACCCAACTACTCTGCAGTGGGCGAGACTGTACGGTACTTTCTCAGTGACTTACAATACTGTTGCCTTTTCTGGACATTATTATTAATTTGTAATTCAGTGGCATGTACAGGTCTCAGCTCAGGATCAGGGCCCCAATGTGGCAAGCCCTTTACATACATATAATAAAGACAGCCCCTGCTCCAAAACCCCTGCAGTTTGCATGGCAAAGAACAGATTACCAAACTTCTGAAAGACAGCAGATTACACATACACAAATTGTCAAGGAAAACTGACTCTTTTTCACTTTGATATTCTTATTTGATTTTGAATCAACACATTAAAACAAACAAAACTGTTGCTTAATGCAAATTGGGGCTTGAAGAGGGCAACTAGTCTAGTACCTTCCTCATGTCCTGTTCCACTGAAACAGGCCTAGAGGAAGAGTCAGTTACCAGTTTATTTGACTTACACTCGAGGATGCTGGAACAATTTGTATAGTGGGGGTGCTGAGAGTCATTGAACTAAACTGTAAATCCTGTATAGGATGGAAAAAAGCCAGGGAATGTGGCAGCACCACGAGCACCTATGCTTCCACCTGCATGTACCTTGCTGTAAGGGATTTCAAATAGCTTGTAAAATGGAAACACTTCAAACCTAAAACCAAATTCCAGCAACAAAATGACGACTTATACTGAGTGTACCACTGGTTAAGTAAGGGACAAGTTTGACTCCCACATCACAGCCACAAACAAAAAGCAGTGGCAGAGTGTGAGCGAAGCAAAGCAGAATACGAAGGAGAAGTAAAGAGAGCCTACATAGTAGGATGAGAGGCTAAATAAAACAGGAACCCCTACGTTGACTTGAAGTGGAAGTTATGCTGTCAGGGTCAGGCCTGGCAAGGGGAGTTCTTGCACCCTCTTCTATATACTACATTAATCTAACTAATTCATTTCAACTGTACCCCCTTAATCCAAGCCTCAGTTATCTCCAGTGAACCAGTATCTCCAAACACTCAGATGCACACACCTGGATCCATTAAGCCAAGTGGCTGCACAGGAGTATAAACCAGGGCAAATTTTAGCCTGCTGACATTAAGAGTCGCACGGGGGGGGTTGATTTGCTTTTGTTGCTTGGTTGGTTTTGTTTTATTGTTTTTCTAAACCCTACTATTGGTTAACATTTCAAATTGTCCAAGGTAGGTGGAAGGAAGGTCATTTTAAACTATATACAATCTTACGTCAAATGGGTTGTTGAAAGAAAGCACAGAGTGGGGTGAGCTGTGGTTTGTTTGGACTAAAGGAATCAAAGAATGGACATCTTTCACACTTATGTTGAAGATACAAAACTGATACAGCAACAGACCAGAGTTTTCAAGGTGAGAGGTGTCCATGCACAGATCATTAGAAATACTTTCCTGGGTAATCTTGATGGGACAAGGATGTCCACTAATGACACAGCTTTCACCAAGATCATTTGGCAATAGACTCAGGGTGGCAGGGCCCTTATGGGTAGTGTCATGCTTAGCACTTCAACCAGCATCACTATCTCCATGGGCCTTAACACAATCAGATGCTGGGACCTCTGGATTTATAATCATGCCAATAATCTTCTTTCTGATCCTGAAAAGCTTCTGAGCAGAGACGGAACCAAGTGACATCACCAATTCCATGGTTTGTCTTGAACAATCCCTAAGATGTGCACCTAAAGCCATTATCCAATCCTAATGTGTCAATGTCCACCCTTACCTTTCTTTACCATCTTTACCATAGCTAATAAAAGTCCAGTGTGGTGAACCAGGACAAATATAGCTTTGTAAAAGCTTGCTGTGACCAGTTTGGCAAGTCAAAAGCAATGCTGAGCAATTTGGCCTCAATACTTGCCACTAACAGACTGGCTAGAAGAAAATCAGAGCAACTTAGCCAAACACTTTCCACAGTCAGGGGAATAAAGCCAAAGTCCAGGAGTGGCAAATTGAGTCCCGTGCTGTGCCTGTTTTCCAGCAACGCAACTAAAGCCTCAGACAGAAGTTGTATCTTCCTGTCTCTTGCTATCCTTTTCTCCGTGTGCATTTGTCTTAAGAAGAGAGAGATTCGGACTAAAAGGAGCTAAGCTACCAGCAAAAAGCAACACTCACCTTCCTCCTCCAACCTGAACATTTTATGCTATTTGTGAAAACTTTGAAGTAGTGGTTTTTCCCGTTAAAAGACAGTACAAATGGGGGGGAGTGGCAGGAACAAGCATTTGTTATAATGAAGACAAACTGATTTTCCCCCCTTTTCTTTAAGTTTCTAACTAATATAACTTATCATATGTCCCTAGTATAGACAAGGCTTGACTTTCTCCCATGATTGAATGATTAGGAAGCCTCTAAGTTTTGACACACAATGGAATTTCGGACAGTTTGTCAATGTCATTCACCTCCAGGTCTAGACACACAGTAAATTCGCATTTCTCTTTTCCTTACCCATTTTTGCATAAATGGCTACATTCCATTTTGTAATGGAAGCAAGCCATCCCAGACACTGCATTTCAAGGCAATTATAGCACTTCCCAGGTGATTAAAGCTCCTTGGCCTTCAGCCTTGAACCTGGGCCACTCACCACAAATACCAATGGAGGTATGCTATAATCATCCAAAAATGCACTGCCTGTTGTATCTTATTGCTTAAAAAGCTCGTTGCATGTTAATTGGGAGCATTGGACCTTTTCTTGTCTACAGTAAGAGTAATACAGCTCATCTTAATCCTAAAAGCAGTTGCACAGCTAAAGCCCCACAGCCGTATCAGTTTTATTCTCATTTACATTAAGCCCACTTTGGACTGAAAGGGGCCTTAATATAAATGAGTATTAGATCTATCAGGAATTGCAATCTGCCCTTTAGGCCAATTAGACCAATTCTTGAATTTTGTGAACTAGTGTAACACAAATCTTGCAATGATTTAACTAAACTAAACCGGCTTTCTAAAGCCAATGTAGTTCGTTTGGTGCAGGTCTGTGTGTGGACACTTACTTTGGAACAGAAGTTTCTATTTTAGCCAAGGAGAGGATTTTTTTTTTCCAGTGACTTCTACGGGCTTTGGATCAGGCCCTGAAAATAGCAAGTAACTCTGCATTCAGATGGCCCTATGTTGCTACTTTTTGACTCTACTATTCCATTCAATATGATCTTAGTCTTACTGAGTTGTTGTCTTAATTCCGCTGAGTAAAACAAAACTAAATCTATTGCAGAATTCTTAAACAGTTGAAGAACTGACATTGTAAGGAAAGATTGCACAAACTAGCAATCTACACAGTGGATATTTCAGTAACTTTGCCAGAGACAAACAAGCAAAAAACCCACTGTTTTTATTCTTAATTTGAAGGCTTGCAAATCCTGTAATGTGTTGCACTGAGGTCTGCTTATAGTAGAAATTTTTGAACAGTTGTAGCAACAACCCTGTGATGCCTCCCAGCCCCTGTGCTGATACGCTGAACCTGGGCCACTCACCTCAGTTTCAAGTTGCCCCAGCCTGGGAGTGTGTCTTGCAGGCACTCTGACAGCTCTACAGCATCCCGAGAACCCCCTTACTCAAAGAGAAGCCTGCGCGAGTAGTTTAACTCAGCTTTATGACTGCTTTGCACCTCCCCAGCAATGCAGAAGAGAGTAGTGGAGGATTAAGGCCTGCATTTTCAGAGCAAATTTTGCTCATTGTACATGCTATTTAATAAACAAAGACTGAAGGGAATACATTTATTTTGATCCCTTGAGATGTTATAAATCAAAATCACGAGTAGGAGGTTTCTTACTCATGATTGTAAGCCTCCAGTATGTGTAGCTCTTCACAGTGCAGGATCTGTCTGGAAAGTGCACTATATTATGATATGGAATTCTATTCTCGATTGATAAGATTGTTAATTAACTCTAGTTCAGGCACAACTGATTTCACAAATAACAGTTTGGGGGAGAGAAACATCAAATTAAAAATAAATGTCTCTTATATTTCAAGACTGAGATAAGGCATATGCAGTAAACAAGTATTTTCAAATAAAACTGAATGACTTAAATGAGTTCAAGAGATAAATACAAGTTAATTATTAAGGGCCCCTCTTGGTACATGATTTTGCAGAGGAATATGCTACAGATCCCTAGGGAGGGGACGACTCACATGCACAAGGTATACTGCAATTCATTGTCATTTACACATCCTCAAACTGCTCCGCACCATGGAGAACAAAGAGTTGTCATATCAGGTGTTGAAAGGAACTGGGCCAAGTCCCAGAGCAACTACTCCCTATTCCCTACTGGCCAAACAGCTGCACAGCAGCACAAGTTATCCTGAGAACTTACTGCAGCTCCCAGTCTGGAAAAACAGCTCCTATACACTACAAAGCTATGACACAGGAATTTGGAGGCATACAGTCAAGTGGCACATACACATAACCACCATTCTCTTCTTTCTTGTCATGCATAGCTCTAGGACTTAGGTGTAAAAGCAGCGCATTGCTGCTGAAGTGGATATGAGAAAGAAGCTTATGGACTGTTGGACTGCTGCATGTAATCAATGAGCCGGTATATTTTCTGCCAATTGTAACATAGCAGTATGTACCTAGCTAAGGTATTTCTAATAGATCTATTGAGGCCACCAGTTGTATTTACTTGTATCAGTGGCTGTACTGGTGCTTTGCCAACATACACATTGTCTACAGGCAATTTCTGCCTGTGTACAAGATGCAGCTACTTGGATCTGTGTACTGAACTTCAAAATATCACCTGCACTGCCCCTTCCTGCCCGTGCTAGAGTTTTGTATGGAAGGATGGGCGTGACAAGAAGTCAACAGGGAGGAAGGTTGCTCTTGTAGCTGAGGCATTGGACTCTGATTCAGGTGTAGAATTCCTGACTCCACACAGACTTTTTTATGGGACCTCATGCAAATCACCCCTCTCTTCGCTTCAGACCTCATTTGTAAAAATGGGGATAAACATACTTCCTGTGTCTGTTCAGTCTGTGTAGATTGTAAATTCTTTAGGCCCAGGCTCTCCCTTAATATGTGCCCATACAGTGCCTTGTACAATGGGATACAGCTCTCTCGAAGGGCCTTTAGATGCTACTTAAAACACATGTAAATAGTCACAGCAACATCCCTGCAGGAGCACATGATACATGGAGGATAGCATGCAGGGGTGGTACAAATCCTCCGCAGGCGTCTTCCATGGCTAGCGCTTAACCCTCCTTTTGTCAAGCAACCGAGCTCTGGCATTTTGCAAAGTTAAGAAACATGAAGACTGGCTTGCTTTTATCTCTTTGTATTTTTTTTAAATTCTATCCAACAAAATAGCCCTTGTCTTATGGAAATATAAGGGATTGGGCTCAAAGAAAGTAGAATAAAGTACACCAGTGACATTTTAGCAAAGGATATGGCTTTATTTTAGTTAGATGGAGAATATATATATACACATTCATGGATATACTGTTTATATATATATATATATATATATATATATATATATATATAATTTTAGACTAACAGTATATCCATGAATGTGTGTGGCCCCTGTTTAAAGGCTAATAAACTTTCTTGCTTCACCCAAATGACATCTAGCTTGCAGAACACATTGTAACAAAGGAATGAACACTCTTTAAAAGTTCAGACCCTAAATTACCGGCAGTAATGCTATATTCAGCCTGGACAGTGGATATCAGTACTGAAAAAGATTACTCCTATTTCATTTTAGCAAAACAAAGTTGCACACTTGGGATTCTAATGCTTGACTTTGCTTGTATATTTAGACTTATTAAAATGAGTGGCACTCATCAGGTGCATATGTGCTTGTAGCATCAGGGTTGTGGATTCTAATCTGGTCCCCAAGTAAGTCAATGGCAAAATGCCCACTGATTGCAATTGGAGCATAATCAGACCCCTGAGGCATAAGTGGAAGTGACTCTAACTTTAAAGCTTTTTATCCCAGTGTTCTGATGATACAAATATATTTAAAAGAGCTGCACTCTATGCTCGTCTCTGCGTTCATATTGGGACATCAGAAAACAAGTGTAGGAAAAGTTAATTTTTTTATTCAAATATTATAACAATGGACAAAATTCTGCCTTAAGTGATGTATGCACAGTTCCTGCTTTAGTCTATGAGACCTCTGTGGGTATTAGAGATCTGAATGTAACCGTTAATGTATGATTCATGCAAGAAATATTTTCTCAAATTGTTTGATCTGAATGCAGAGCTCACACCAACAAATGCTGTCCCGCTAAACATGGCTATCATGAAACAAAGAGATGGTATTGCTCACACACTTCTTTGAAATCTATCATTTATTAATCTAACACATGCAAAGGGCCTAGATCCTCAGCTGCTGTCAATCGGAATCGCTCTACTGAAATCAATGTAAGGAATTTAATGTAGTAATAATCGTGTAATGCCAGAGACCTAAAATATTGAGTTGTTCTTCTTTCCCAAATGCAGTGTAAGAATTACCCCTGCACAGAAAGAGAGACATATATATTCTAAGATAACCATATGAAAAAATCAGAGTTTTAATAACTGTTTAACTGTAAACAAGCCAACAAACTGGCTACACACAGTCACTGTTTTGTTCCACTCTCTGCTTTGTGCCACCAAAAACCTTTCCAAACAAACCACCTCACAGACCTGCAACTGTACAAAAGTCCCCAGCTTCCCAGGACTTCATTGCCTACATCAGGGGTCTCAAACTCCCGGCCCACAGGCCATCTGCGGCCCATGAGCCTCCCCAATGTGGCCTGCGGGGCTCCAGCAGTTTTGGGGCCAGGTCTCTCCCTTGGCCCCACCTGCCGCCCCTGGGTGCTCCCCCCTCAGGGGCCCTGGCAGTGCAGCGGAGCTGAGCAGCATCTGCCTGCTCGCTCCAGTGGCTGCCGGCCCCTCCCTGTTGCCCAGGGGTGGGCCGGGGCTGTGCCTAGCGCTGCCCCTGCCCAGAGCACCCCTGCGGCCATTGGGACGCTGCGGAGGTGGTGCCTGGGGGCAGAGGCGCATGGAGGCCCCCCAACCTGCCCCGCCTTGGAGCCCCAGGTAAGCACTGCACCCCCCGACCCTCTCCCAGAGCCTGCACCCCCACCCCACATACCCCCTCCTACCCCCAAACTCCCTCCCAGAGCCTGCACCCCATCCCCACACCCCCAGCCCCCAAACTCCCTCCCAGAGCCTGCACCCCAGCCCCACACACCCCAGCCCCCAAACTCCATCCCAGAGCCTGCACTCGACCCCCTCCTCCACCCAAACTCCCTCCCAGAGCCCAACCTCTCACCCCTTCTGCACCCAAACTCCCTCCGAGAGGCTGCACCCCAATCCCCTACCCCAGACCTCCTCCCCCACCCCAACTCCGTCCTAGAGCCTTAGGCAGGTGTGGGGCAGAGTTTTTGGGGGGCGGTTTCTGGGCAGCATGAGTGACATTGGCCCGCTGGGAGGATTTGAGGACTGGCACTGGCCCTAAGGTAAATTGAGTTTGAGACCCCTGACCTACATTAACTATCCTGCTCTCAGCACTGCCATCTAATAGAAAGTGATAGTCTACCATGGCGTTGGCTGTCACACCGACTCGAAAGGCAGCATTATTCCAGGAGAGCATCGCAAAGCTGTTGCTATTGTTAATATTTTACTGCAGTGAGTAGTTATCAGGTTAACCACCCAGTACGCGATTCGAAACCAATTTCCCCCAAACCCTGGGTCCTGCCAGCTGCATTTTGTTCAACCAGCAAGATCCGTTAAACAACTAGATTAGCCTGGGTTTGTTTTGTATTTTTAACGCATTACTTTTGATTTTCTATTGAAAATATTCCACCCACCCACCCTCTGCACATCGCAACAATACCCCAGCTCCTGCTCGCAGCTGGAAAGGACGGAGGAGGGAAGGGAGATCGGACCCCCCCTAGGTATTCGTGCCTAGGGGATGTAAACAGAGATGGAGAAAATGGGTCTTATCGATCACTCGGAATCTATACGGCCGCCTTTAATGCTGCTTGCAGATTTACAGCCAGATGCACGGAAATCGGAGCAACTCCCCTGCATCCCCGGCTTTCTCTCCCCCCCCCCAACACCAACGGGGTTCATTTATTTAGCGGCTGTTCACGCTCCAAGATGAAGCAAACGCACCCCCACTCCAGGTTCCGAGCCCTCCCTCGAGCTGAGGCTGCTGGTGCATCGCTCCCCGTGCAGCAGCAGGAGCAGCCAGCAGGGCGAGATGGAGCTGGGACGCGGCGGGGGGAAAGGCATGCAGGGGAGCTGAGCGGCCAACACACACACACACAGCCACACACACACACACCGGACGAACGCGCACGAACCGAACCAACCCGTGCAGCACGATCCTGCCCCTTGCTCTAACCATCGAGCGCAAGCTGGTCCCGTCGCTCCTGAGAGCCGCCACCGCCGCGCTGCACAACCAGCCTCCTCTTGCCTTCCCCCCTCGCCCCACGCCTCCTTTCCCCAGCCTTTCTCCGGGGCTCCCGCAGCGCTGCTATGCACGCTGCCCCCCGGCCCCCTCCTGCCGCCCCCCACCTGGCTCCATCCCTCCCGCCCGCCCAGGTACGCACAAAGAGTCCCCCTCACTCACTCACTCGCGCTGCAGGAGAGCGCAGCCCAGCAGGGAGAGGAAGGCGACGTGAGGGCATGTGTGTGTCCTGCACACCGCACAGCCCCCTCCTCCCGTCCGCCCCGGCTCCATGCAGGCGGCGAAGCCCCCCACCCTGCCGCGCGCGGCCAGTCCCCCTAACACGGCGGAGCTCCACCCCTCATTGCAACCCCCGAGCCTGCACAGCCCCCAAACGCTGACTCGTCCCCACCCCCCCGGAAACTGCAAATCCCCCCCCCCCCGACCCCATCCCCACAATGCAAAACTTCCTCAGTCCCTTAGGCGCTTCAAGGCACCCACGCACCCACCCTCCACATTTTAAAGCCCCACTGTATAGCCCCACCCCACTACAAAGTACAAAGCATCCCCCGCCACAGGATAAGGCTCCATAACCCCACTACGTGCTTAAAAGAACCCCCAGCCTCAACACAGTCAAAAGCCCCTTCAACGCTATTGCCCATTGGGAAGCCTCCCTACACACTGCAGCCCCTCTACCTACTGCAAAGCACCCCAATGCTGACTCTGCAGAGCTCCACCCGATCCCACTCCCCAGTGCGCCCCAAGCCCCTCGACAGCCTGCAAAGCTCTCCAACCCACCCTGCATGCTGCAAAGCTACCTTCCCCTATGGAAGGCAACGGCAGCTCAGCCAGGGGCCCTGGGGGTTAGCTAGCCAGAGCACCCGCTAAAGGGAAGTTTCCCCCCTCCCTTGTTTGAGGTGGTTTCGCAGCAGGTGATGAATATGGGGTGGTGGCCCCCCCCAGAGCAGGTTTGTGGTGCAGGAATCACTCCCCCTGTCTATGCAGATGCCCCTGGGAAGAGCTGCAAGGCTGGCGGCAGCAGCAACAACAGCCGCCCACCACCCCCATTAAAGCTGTTCTCCCCCATCTCTCTAGCTCTCTTTCTTTTCAGCTCACCGCCTTGATTGACAGGGAGCCTTTCAAAGGCCGCCCACACACGTTTTCCCTGAATCGGAGAGGGAGATGGCGAAGGAGAAAGCATGAATGAAATATTCAGGCTGCAGGAGCGCCCAGGAGCAGGGGGTGGCCAGAGAGAAAAAGACTCCAGCCCCCTACGGAGCCAGAGCATCTGGAGCTCCCCCTTTCCAGCAACAACAGCCGCTACTGCAGCAGTGTGTCCTGGTTCAGCACATACACAGGCCGGTGGCGGCACATACACCGTAGACAAATGCGTACATAGCACACAACGCAGACATGTTACACATACAGACAGACAAATGTAGATAATATAAAGAGACCTGATGTAAATTACACACACTCACACAAAGGGAGACATGCATACATTACTGGCAGAGAGAGAGAGAGAGAGAGGGGAAGATACAAACACAGAGGGAGACAGACAGATATATTCACAAATATTAGACACGAGTTACACATACACTATGGACAAAAAGATTACAGGTACAGGCACTCTCACAAACAGAGACAAACGTTACACATTAATGCCCCTGTTCTGCAAACGAATGAACTGGTGGAGTGCTATGTTGTGAGCCTTACTGAAGTCTATGGGGTTCTGCATAGTGCAGCTGCCCACCAGTGCAGTGTCTATTGCAGAATCCAAGTCTAAGATAGAAACCCAGGACCAGATCCTGTCTGATGTAAATCTGCTTAGCTTCAATGGAGCTACATCATTTAATACCAGCTGAGAATCTGGCCCATAATATCTGATCCGGAAGTTTTATCTAGACGTTATAGCATAGGCCATGAGGATGGGGTTCTTTCTCCATCTTTGACATTTACGGGGGGTCCCTAGTATACATCGGGGTTGCGTTCTTGAAAAGGGCCATGGATACCGGAACGATGGATACCGGGGAATTTTCCCCCATAAGAAATAATGGAATAGGGGGAGGGGTGTGGGGGGATGAGTTCACAATGTTGCCACACTTGCCTATGACAATGCTCTTTTCACCTAAACAGTGTGCCTTTTTACAATACAGGTTATACAGTACAAATTTTACACATAAAACATTGAATAAAATAACCCCACAAACACCGTTCAAACACATAGAACATGTTAATAAATAATATAAAACAGTGTCAATTAGGCTTACAGTACCTTAGGTAGGGGTGGCAGCTGGGTTTTCTTGGGCTGGCTTTTCCATGGCTGGCTTTTCAGTTGCAGAAGTCCTAAAAAAATATTTTATCGACGTCTGCTCTCCTGCATGAAACTTCGAATGATAGATCTCTCTGTAGCAAGTCACTGCATCGACAGCCCTGGAGACTTTGGCAGACCGTTCACGAAGAGGATCAGTGGTCTGTATGATTTCCATCATCTCATACAGCAATCCAAAGAAACGGGAGAGATTCTTTGTCGTCGGACTCCTGGCTTCCTGCCCCACGTTGTCGTTGTCATCCTTGCTTTCTTCAGATATCCGTCATTGGTCCAGCTCAATCAGTTCCTCATTTGTCAGTTGCTCAGCGTGAGACTCCAACGACTCCTCTACATCTTTCTTCTCCACCTCCTCAAAGCCAACATTCTTCTCCAACTTGACGATTTCTTGCCAGAGAGCAGGAACAGCATCAAATCCCACAAAGCTGTGCACAGCATCTGCCATGCATGGTGCTGAATGCCATTCATCCATTGCGAAGTGACCTCTTCTCACAACGCGTCAATGTTTTCTATGCCATTCAAGATGTTGTAGGACTTCCCAAACTCCTTTACATAGGGCTTTCCTTCACCTGCTGTGTCCTTAATCAGCATGGAGAACATCCTCCAGGGGTAATAAGCCGTGAATGTGGCCAATATACCCTGGTCCATAGTAGTAGCGTAGCTATGGGGGGAACAGGGGAAGCGGCCACTCCCCTGAGCCCACACTCGACGCTTCCCAGGACTCACTTTGGGCTCCGCTGCGTGGATCTTGCAGCGGCAGATCCTGCAGCCGGTGCTTCTCCTGCTCCTCCCGCCCTCGCTTTGTGGCAGCCAGGTGACGCTCCTCCCTCTGCCTGCTGGGGGGCGCCTGCTACCTTGCGGCTCCGGCTGCGCTTGGCTGAGGACTAATCCAGCGCGGGTTTCCCACAGGCAGCTCCGGGTCTTCGGCGGCAATTCGGCAGCGGGTGCTTCAGTCGCTCCGGGTCTTCGACGGCAATTCAGCGGCAGGTAATTCGGCGCAGCAGGTTCTTCAGTCTTCGGTGGCAAGACTTGGGGGTTGTTGTTTTTTTCTTTTTTTCTTTTTTTTTCTTCGCTTTTCCAGCGGGTGGTGCCTTTTTATGTTTTTTTTATGTGTTTGCTCCCCCTGCTCTTAGAACCTGGCTACGCCACTGGTCCATAGGCTGCAGCAACGATGCAGTGTTGGGTGGCAAAAATAGGATCTTGACATTCAGGCAGAGGGCTTCATAGTCCACTTTGTGTGCACTTGCATTATCCAGCAGAAGGAGAATCTTAAAAGCCAAATTTTCTTTCTGACAGTAAGCCTTAAATTCAGGAACAGCATGGTCTACAAACCACTCACGGAAAATATTGTGTGTCATCTAGGCAATGTTCAATTTCCAAATTATGGGGAGACAAGACTTGACTTAGCCCCCCATTGCTCTTGGGTTTTCACTCTGATAGATAAATAAGGGCAAGAGGAGGAGGTGGCTCAGTGGTTTGACCATTGGCCTGCTAAACCCAGGGTTGTGAGGTCAATCCTTGAGGGGCCATTTAGGGATCTGGGGCAAAAATCTATCTGGGGGTAGACTAGATGACCTCCTGTGGTCCCTTCCAACCCTGATATTCTATGTTTCAACTTGTAATTGCCTTCTGCATTTTCCCCCAAGCAAAAGGGTTAAGCAGTCTTTGGAGGCCTTGAATCCAGGAGCAGTCTTTTCATCATGAGAAATATAAGTCCTCATTGGCATCTTCTTCCAGTAAAGGCCCATCTCATCTACATTAAAAATTTGTTTTGGAGAGTAACCACCTTCCAAAACAATTTTCTTTAGCTGCGCAGGAAACATTTCAGCCTCTTGTTCATCCACACTAGCCGCTTTTCCTGTGAGTTTTACATTATGTATATTGGCATGCTTCTGGAATCTGTGGAACCACCCATTACTAGCACTGAAGATCTCCTTTTCTGCTGTTGAGCTATCTCCCTCTTTTTCCTTTAAATTGTTATACAGGCTTTTGGCCTTCTCCTGAATCAAGCTTAAACTCACAGGCCTTTTCTTTTGACGGAGGTCATCAATCCAATCAGCCAGCAAACATTCCATCTTCTCCATTGTACTGCTACTGCGTTTTATTATCTTCATCAATGACAATTTCGTAGCACTCCTAGCGCTTTCACGAATTCAATCAGCACTCTTAAAAATCGTGCGTACCATCGTAGCAGGCAAGCCAAGAATACGAGCAACGTTGGCTGCACACTCACCTCTTTCAATATGTTTTATAACATCTAATTTCACTTCTAATGTTACACTTTTACTTTGCCTCTTAAACACAGGTCCACCCTTAACACTTTGAACTTGTTTTCCACTCATGATGGGTAGTACCATACTGTACAGTACTATACTCACGGCCTGCCCCACCTCTTCCAGCCCCCTCTCCACCTTTGCCTCATCTCTTCCTGCCCCCTCCTCCTCCGCCCTGTCTCTTTCCACCTAGTTCCGCCCCCTCCTTCGAGCACGCCCCATCCCCGCTTCTCCCCCTCCCTCCCAGCGCCTCCTGCACGCCGCTGAACAGCTGACTGTGGCAGGCAGGAAACACTGGGAGGGAGGGGGAGGAGTTGATGGCTGCCAGCGGACGGGAGGCGCTGGAGGGGGAAGGGAGGCGCTGGTTGCCGGTGGGTGCTAAGTACCACAGAAAAGCAACGCAAAAGGTGAAGAAAGTAAGTTGCAAACGATGGATACGTGGATCAGGACCGACATGAATTGGAACATGTTCCCCTATTGATAAGCGATGGATACGTGAAACGACAGATAAGGGGGAGTGGTATGCCTGTGACCCCCTAGGCAGCCACTTAACTACTGTATTTCTCCATTCAGCCATTTGTGAAAAGGATATAGCAATGCTTGCGAAAGACTCACTTGCAGATCAGAACTTCCCCAAAGCTTTGGCATGCATAGTGTAGGATTCTGACTCAGGCATATCACTTATTTACCTAGGTTTAGGGATGTTAGAGGTGGTGTGGGGCTATGACTTCAATGGGTGTGGTCCATTGAAGTCAAGAGAGCTACACTAATTTAAACCAACAAAGGATCTGGCCCATGAGGTATAGGTAATATTTATAAAGCACCCTAGGGTTAAAATATAGCATTTTTATTTATGAATAATACTTATTTGGAATCCTTGAATGGAAATGCTATTAATATTATTTACCTATATCTCTCTTACAGTTTAAATTGAAGATAGCATTTTTTTCCATCTAAATGCTCATATAATGTTGTTGAGTGATCTTCCACATTGCACCCCAGAGGTAGCCGCATTCAGTGGTGTGTAAACTGATTCCTCCCTGTAGTCATATTGAGCCAGATTCTCAGCTGATGTAAATCAGCTTAGCTCCACTGAAGTCAATAGACACCAAATAATTCACATCAGCCAAGGTTCTGATCCATAGTTTATAAAGCAATTAGGGATTCATATAATGACATATGCTAAAGTAATATATTATTATCATTAGTTTTTAAAGTTTTGCAGTAGTCATTATCAAAGTACATCATAAAATGTTGACAAGCCCTTTACTATAACACGACAAATGCTTCACTATAATATAGATGGGTCAGTGTAATACTTTGGATATTTGTCTGGGTGTTATACAGTTCTTATGTTCATGCTAACATTTCAGTATGACTCACCTACAGTACATATCACTGCCACAGCTGTTGTAGACCTTGCTCTGAGTCAGAGAGTGA
Organism: Malaclemys terrapin pileata; assembly: GCF_027887155.1. NCBI lineage: Eukaryota > Metazoa > Chordata > Testudines > Emydidae > Malaclemys > Malaclemys terrapin. Next base: position 48,176,502 of record NC_071508.1, on the reverse strand, counting down.
CTTTGTGACACAGGATTCTGGCAGTCAGTACAATCCTAGTGATTTTTCCCACTGAAGAATGAATTGCTAGTTGGTATCTGCAGCATGAGTCAGGATTTGATCTAGGGGGTGAAACTGGACTCATAGATGATAAGAAAGGCATGGGCTTTTACTAGTGGACTACTCCAATAATGTCCCAACTTGAATAACCTTCTTGAGCAGGACAGCTGATACTGGTGTATAATGCACTACTTGTACCATTTAGAAATTTCACTTAATAAATGTCAGAGGGGTAGCCGTGTTAGTCTGAATCTGTAAAAAGCAACAGAGGGTCCTGTGGCACCTTTGAGACTAACAGAAGTACTGGGAGCATAAGCTTTCGTGGGTCAGAACCTCACTTCTTCAGATGAAGTGAGGTTCTGACCCACGAAAGCTTATGCTCCCAGTACTTCTGTTAGTCTCAAAGGTGCCACAGGACCCTCTGTTGCTTTTTACTTAATAAATGATTCCTATTAATGTTATCCCACAGGAGCTCCCATATTGTTCAATATCTAATATGGCATGAAAACAACTTGGACTGACTCTAAAATGTGAGTCTGTTTGAGGTTCAGCCGATGTTAAAGGAAATTCTGGGCCTGATATGCTAGATCCCAGGTGGACCTCCTTTGCTGGGAATCTCTGTGGGGCATTAGTAGCATACATCAGGGGTTCTCAAACTTCATTGCACCGTGATCTCCTACTGAAAACAAAAATTACTACACATTCCCGGCAGGGCCCCCAACAGGGGAGGCAAAAGGCGGAGGGACATTAAAGTGCTGCCGCGGCAGCGCTTTATTATGAGCTAGGTATGGGCCGGTGGGGGTTCTTACCGGGAACTTTCACCCCTGCATGGGGACCACAGTTCCTGGAGTTGAGGCTGAAGACCTTTTGTCAGCACATTCCAACTCTTACTTGTTGGACTCTTTGTTGCTCTAGAAGAGGCGGGACTAAAATGTGACCTGGCTGGAGGGCTGAGTCATGAGAAGAGGCAGACCATGGTGGGACTGCAGTGACCTTCGGTAGGAGATGCTAGACAGGAAAGAGCTGCTATGTTATGCCTGGCCAGGTAGGGGTGTAACTGCAGTGAGTGCATGCTTCCACCGGCCCATGGGTGATCAGAGGGCCACATCCCTGGCTCACGGTGGGAGATTGGGGGAGGGGATAGCCCCACCTATCAATATCAATATCAATGCAAGTTACAATGTTTTTATGTATATAATGTTGAATCAGGTGGAAATTTGACTAAAAGCTTCTGCTCTGTAGCTAGTTTTCAAATAGAAATGCCTAAGGTGGTGATACTTTGAGGACTCTATTGCTAAAATAGCCTTATAACAAAGCACTGGTCCTGGGTTGTATGTGTACAACCCAGAGCCCTGTTTCAAGACCCTGGCTGCCCAGCTGAATCTGTTGACCAGTAGCGATGGCTCAGAAGCATCATTGCCTATGAGAGGAAGTCTGTAGAGGCAGGGCCTGATGCTGCACCATATAAGTCAATAGGAGCAGGAGCAGACCCTTGGAGAGGGAGATGTGGGGTCAAGAGAAGGATGCAGGGGGAGCTTTCTGTCCCCGGCAGGTAGAAGATCTGGTAGGAAATACCTGCAGGGATAGAAGCCTTAGAAGGGAGAGCCTTTAGATAGAGGCCAGGCAGCAGATCCTGGCTTTCAGAAAGGAATTAATAGAGTGTGTGGAAGACTTGTGTTGTGTTAAATAAAGTGTTGAAGAAAGGGTAATAATGTTGCTGTTGTATGAAACTTTGTCTGACATACTGGCTGTTGAATTGGCCTGTGGCTTCTAGTACCCTCCATATCTTCCCCCATGACCTCACTCTTCATTGTTACACATTGGGCCAAAACCTCAGCAGATGTAAATCAGGGTAGTTTCAAAGAAGTGAATAGTTATGACAAACTACTAGGGTGACCAGATGTCCCGATTTTATAGGGACAGTCCTGATTTTTGGGTCGTTTTCTTATATAGACTCCTATTACCCTCCACCTCCTGTGCCGATTTTTCACATTTGCTGTCTGGTCACCCTACAAACTACACTAGTTGAGGATCTGGCCCATCTTCCTTTTCTGCATTGCCATTCTTATATTGGCACCTATGCCAAGATAAGGAAAGGAAGGGAGACACACATTAGGTTGTATGAGGCAAAACCAAACTGAATTTGTAAGAGAAAATACATGACTTCGAATGATGCATATAAATGCCAAGAAAGCTACAGAGACAAGGTGTGAAGATAGCCCCCAGGTATAAATGTGCATGGGTGAGTCTTAAAACACTTATGGATGTGCTTGTTAATTTTGTAAATGTTTTATTTTTCTACTGGATCTGAAAAAATCATTCCCTTTTCAATGCAATATACCTCCATTCAATTATCTAAATGCTTGATTATTAAAACCCAATGTATCATATTTGCTTCAGGTTAAATATAAAATTAAAGGATTGTGTTGGGAGGAGGGAACTTGAACTTTGTAGGACTGTAAGGGGGAAAAGCTACTTAAACTAGTGGTTGGGAGTTTACAGTTTGCTTATTGCTATCTTTAATTAAATGAATAATATCTGACTATTGTAATAAAGTAAAATCCTTTGCTATTAAAATAGCTAGTAACTGCTTTTGGATATTACATAAAGTAAAAATACAATAAAGGGCACAATTTTGGTGACGGCAGCGTTTGCCCTGCAATATTGATGTCCTCAGGGGAATGTGTCACTCTGGCATTCACAGCAACCAGACCACATGGAACTTCTTCCTCTTTCCTCCCACCAGCTTTTTATTTTGAATACAGAGTGCTGTAAAAGAAACATGAAGATTAATCATGTGCAGCTTTGATGTGACGGGGCAGGGAGCAGGGCAGATTTGACCTGGGAATGTTGCAGGGGGATTGCAGTGAGGAGGGGGGACTTCCCTTGAAGGAAGCTACCTGAGCTGTAACCTGAGCCAGGAACGGGGGTGGGGAGAATTAACACCTTCTGCCCGGGAGACTGAACAAAGGAGAGGAGCAGCAGGAGGAGTTGGGAGTTTAGTTTCGGTTTGGGCTGGGTGGTGCAACGCAGGGAACCCCAAGCTGGGGTCTAAGCTCCCTGAACCTCCCAGAGGGACCTAATTGAGGGGGTCTGGTCGTACCTACACGCTCTGCTTGAGACTGTGTTCCTGTCCTTAAATAAACCTTCTGCTTTACTGGCTCGTTGAGAGTCGCAGTGAATCTCGGGAAGAGGGGTGCAGGGCCCTAACTCCCCCACACTCCGCAACAACTGGTGGCAGCGGTGGGATCTACTGCACCCCGTGGACGGCGCTTCCTGCAGTAAGTGACTGGGGAGCAGTAAAACGAAGGGGGATTGACGGGGACCAGGCGTGCTGAAGAGTGAGAGAGAGACGGTTATTACCCCTGGGAGTGTGTGACCAGCGAGAAGGACTTTTGCAGTAACAGGGTCCCCTGGGGGGATCGCAGCGAGTGGTCCCAGGGGCGGAGGAGTCTGCAGCTCGACCCTGGCAGAGAGGTGGTGACCTTGAGAAGGGCTGGCACACTAGGGGTCTCCCTGGGAACTGTGGGGAGCTGTGATCACACAGGCCGGTGAGTGGCCAGCAGGAAGATGTATGCCAAGCGGCTTAAGAGCGACCTGGTGGAGCTGTGCAAGCAGAGGGGGCTGCGCATTGGGAGGCTCACCAAAGAACAGCTCATTGCCCAGCTGGAGGCGGAAGATCGCGCGAATGAACTGATCCCTGTGTCTCAGGGAAGCAGCCTGGCAAATGCAGCGCAGGCACTAGTGTCTGTCCCAGCTGGGAGTGGTCAGCCGGCTGCTGAGGGCTTCCCGAGACCCCTCCTTCCTATGCCTAGGGGAAGGGTGGGGAGGAGCCCAGCAAATACCGAGGGCGCCGTGACCCCCCCGGCCAGCAGGGGATCCTCCCGGCGACATTCAGCATCCGTGGAGCGGAATTGGCTGGAATGGGAGAAAGAGTTAAAACTGAGAGAGCTGGAGGATCGTGAACAACAGAGACAGCATGAAGAGAGACAGCGTCAGCAGGAACGGGAAGAGAATGAGAGACAGAGACAGGAGAATGAGAGACAGCATCAGCGTGAACTGGAACTGGCGAGACTGAGGGGCAGCGAACCCCCGGCTGCGGTGAGTGAGGGAGGACCCAGGACTGCACGGAGCTTTGATAAGTGCATCCTGGCCCCACACAAGGAGGGGGAGGACATGGATGACTTCCTGGAGGCCTTTGAGACGGCCTGCGAGCTGCACCGGGTTGATCCCGCGGACAGACTCCGGGTCCTTACCCCCTTACTGGACCCCAAATCCGTGGCATTGTACCGCCAACTGGGAGAGGCAGAGAAAGGGGACTACGAACTATTCAAAAAGGCCCTGCTACGTGAGTTTGGGCTGACTCCTGAGATGTACCGGGAAAGGTTCCGGAGTCAGGATAAAACCCCTGAGATCTCATATCTGCAACTAGCCGTCCGCATGGAAAGATACGCCAGCAAGTGGGCTGGTGGGGCCCAGATGAAGGAGGACCTGATTAAACTGCTGGTACTGGAGCAACTGTATGAGCGGTGCCCATCCGACCTGAGGCTGTGGTTGGTGGACAGAAAGCCAGAGAACCCGCGACACGCAGGGCAGCTGGCTGATGAGTTTGTAAAGAGCCGGTCAGGGGGTGGCAGGGAGGAGCCCCAAAGGAACAGGCCCGCCGCGATGCAGAGAGAGAGTCACCCTGGGACCTCCCAAAGGCGGAATATGGGGAATCCCCTCCCACGGGGAATGCCCAGCATCAGGGACAACCGACCGGCTCGAGGGGACCCACGGGACATGAGCTGCTATTACTGCGGCCGAAGAGGCCACGTTCGGGCCCAGTGCCCCAAGCTCAAAGACAGACTGAGCAGACCGAACCCGCACCGGGTTAACTTGGTAGAGGCCCAGACGGACGAGGGGCAGGCTTCTCACGCAAGAGGGGCTGGCAGCTTATCAACTGCTCAAGAGAGAGAAGGGCCCCAGGCCAGCTTCTCTGGGGGGCCAGATGCTCCGGATTCAAAGTTCTCCGTTTACAGGGTTGGCGCGGGGCTGTCCCTGCGGAGCGAGTGCCTTGTTCCCCTGGAGGTGGATGGGAAGAAAGTTTATGGATACTGGGACACGGGCGCAGAGGTGACACTGGCCCGGCCCGAGGTGGTGGCCCCAGATCGGGTGGTGCCCAACACCTTCCTGACCCTGACCGGGGTGGGCGGGACCCCATTCAAGGTTCCCGTAGCGAGGGTACACCTGAAATGGGGGGCCAAGGAGGGCCCCAAGGACGTGGGAGTGCACCACCATTTGCCCACTGAGGTGTTGATGGGGTGGGACCTAGAGGACTGGCCAAGCAGCCCCCAGACCGCCTTAGTCGTGACCCGTAGCCAGAGCCGGCGAGGGGCACTATGCCCTGACCTTGGGAAGGATGTCCCACCGGAGGCACCGAACCCTTCCCAGGTGGGGAGGGAACACCCAAGGACAGGCCTCGGGGTGGCTGGGGCTTCCGACCCAGCCGACGAGAGGGAGCAGGTCCCCATCCCTTCCCCAGCCACCGAGTTCCAGGCCGAGTTGCAGAAGGACCCCTCCCTGCGGAAGCTAAGGGGCCTGGCTGACCTCAGTGTGGTACAGACCATGAGGAGAGGATGCAAGGAGAGGTTCCTGTGGGAGAAGGGGTTCCTGTACCGAGAGTGGGCTCCCCCAGGGGAAGTGGAGTCGTGGGGGATCAGGAGGCAGCTGGTGGTTCCCCAGAAGTTTCGCCACAAGCTACTGTACCTGGCCCATGACATCCCTCTCGCAGGGCACCAGGGGATCCGGCGCACCAGGCAGAGGCTGCTACAGAACTTTTACTGGCCCGGGGTCTTCACCAACGTCCGGCAGTACTGCCGATCCTGTGACCCCTGCCAGAGGGTGGGGAAGGCCCGGGACAAGGGGAAGGCAGCATTGAGACCTTTGCCCATCATAGAGGAGTAGATAGATAGAATATCAGGGTTGGAGGGGACCTTATGAGATCATCTAGTCCAACCCCCTGCCTAAAGCAGGACCAATCCCCAGACAGATTTTTGCCCCAGATCCCTAAATGGCTCTCTCAAGGATTGAACTCATAACCCTACGTTTAGCAGGCCAATGCTTAAACCACTGAGCTATCCCGCCCTGGAGCCTTTCCAGAAGGTGGCCATGGACATAGTGGGACCTCTCAGCAAGACGACCCGGTCTGGGAAGAAATACATCCTGGTGGTGGTAGATTTCACCACCCGCTACCCCGAGGCAGTGCCCTTATCGTCCATTGAAGCAGACACTGTGGCGGATGCGCTGCTGACCATTTTCAGCCGAGTGGGGTTCCCCAAGGAAGTCTTGACGGACCAAGGGTCCAACTTCATGTCGGCCCTACTCCGGTGCTTGTGGGAGAGATGTGGGGTCCGGCACAACTGGGCCTTAGCATATCACCCCCAATCCAACGGGCTGGTGGAGAGGTTCAATGGGACGCTAAAAATGATGCTGAAAACATTTATGAATCAGCACCCGCAGGACTGGGACAAGTACTTACCTCACCTGCTGTTTGCGTACAGGGAGGTACCCCAGGAGTCTACCGGGTTTTCGCCTTTCAAACTGCTATATGGAAGGCGGGTAAGGGGGCCCCTGGACCTGATGAGAGACGAATGGGAGGGGAAGGCCACTCCTGACGGAGAGTCGGTGGTGGAGTATGTCCTGACCTTCCGGGAACGACTTGCCGAGCTCATGGGCCTGGCCAGGGAGAATCTGGCCAGAGCCCAGAGGAAGCAGAAAGTCTGGTATGACCGCACAGCACGGGCCCGTGCCTTCGCCGCTGGGGATCAGGTGATGGTCCTCATCCCCGTGAGGAAAAACAAACTCCAAGCCGCCTGGGAAGGGCCCTTCAAGGTTGTCAAGCAACTAAACGAGGTAAACTATGTGGTGGAGCTGTCGAACCGGGCACACCACCACCGGGTGTACCATGTGAATATGATGAAGCCATATTATGACAGGGGGAATATGGTGTTGGCCGTGTGTGGACATTGGGAGGGGCAGGGAGATGACCCTTTAGTAGATCTATTCCCTGGGACAAGAGTTGGCTTCCCCCTGGAAGCAATTCCCCTCTCTGATCGGCTAACCCCTGCCCAGCGAGCTGAGATCGGAGGGGTGCTGCATCTGTACCAACAGCTGTTTTCCAACCAGCCTGGACGCACTAATCTGACTGTCCACCGGGTGCAGACAGGATCGCACCCGCCTATAAAATGCTCCCCCTTCCGAGCCACAGGGAAAACTGCTCAGGACCTGGAAAGAGAGGTCAATGACATGCTGGCTTTGGGGGTGATCCAGCCGTCTTCCAGCCCTTGGGCCTCGCCGGTGGTGCTGGTCCCCAAAAAGGACGGGTCGATCCGGTTCTGTGTGGACTATCGGAAGCTCAATGCCATCACTGTAGCCGATGCCTACCCCATGCCCAGGCCGGACGAGCTCCTAGACAAGCTGGGAGGTGCTCGGTACCTTACCACCATGGATCTTACAAAGGGCTATTGGCAAGTGCCGCTGGATGCAGATGCCAGGCTGAAATCGGCCTTTGTCACCCCTCTGGGGCTCTATGAGTTCCTGACCCTGCCCTTCGTCCTCAAGGGAGCGCCGGCCACCTTCCAGCGCCTGGTGGATCAGCTACTGAGGGGGATGGAGAGTTTTGCCGTGGCGTATATCGATGACATCTGTGTCTTTAGCCAGACCTGGGAGGACCACGTGTCCCAGGTTAGACAAGTGCTGGACCGACTCCAGAAGGCTGGGCTGACCGTAAAACCGGAGAAGTGCAAGGTGGGGATGGCTGAGGTATCCTACCTAGGCCACCGGGTGGGAAGCGGCTGCCTAAAGCCGGAACCAGCCAAAGTGGAGGTGATCAGAGACTGGCCCGCTCCTCAAACCAAAAAGCAGGTCCAAGCCTTTATTGGGATGGCAGGGTACTATCGGAGGTTCGTGCCCCACTTTAGCGCCATAGCCGCCCCCATCACTGAGCTGTGCAAGAAGGGGAAGCCAGACAAAGTGGTCTGGACCGAGGAGTGCCAGGAGTCTCTCCGGGCGCTGAAGGAGGCTCTGGTCAGTGGCCCAGTTCTGGCAAACCCAGACTTTGACAAGCCCTTTATGGTGTTCACCGACGCCTCAGACACAGGACTGGGGGCGGTGTTAATGCAGGAGGATGAAAAGGGGGAGAGACACCCCATCGTGTACCTGAGCAAGAAGTTGCTACCCCGGGAGCAGAACTACGCGGCCATCGAGAAGGAATGCCTGGCCATGGTGTGGGCCCTCAAGAAACTAGAGCCATATCTCTTTGGGCGTCACTTCACCGTGCACACCGACCACTCTCCCCTGACCTGGCTGCACCAGATGAAAGGAGCCAACGCCAAGCTCCTGAGGTGGGGCCTGCTCCTGCAGGATTATGACATGGACGTGGTCCATGTGAAGGGACGTGACAACCTGATAGCGGACGCATTGTCCCGGAGAGGGAGCCCTGAACTTCCCCAGGTCACTGGTCAGAGTGACCCCGCTCAGTTCAGTCTCGAAGGGGGGAGAGATGTGACGGAGCAGGGAGCAGGGCAGATTTGACCTGGGAATGTTGCAGGGGGATTGCAGTGAGGAGGGGGAACTTCCCTTGAAGGAAGCTACCTGAGCTGTAACCTGAGCCAGGAACGGGGGTGGGGAGAATTAACACCTTCTGCCCGGGAGACTGAACAAAGGAGAGGAGCAGCAGGAGGAGTTGGGAGTTTAGTTTCGGTTTGGGCTGGGTGGTGCAACGCAGGGAACCCCAAGCTGGGGTCTAAGCTCCCTGAACCTCCCAGAGGGACCTAATTGAGGGGGTCTGGTCGTACCTACACGCTCTGCTTGAGACTGTGTTCCTGTCCTTAAATAAACCTTCTGCTTTACTGGCTGGTTGAGAGTCGCAGTGAATCTCGGGAAGAGGGGTGCAGGGCCCTAACTCCCCCACACTCCGCAACAATTAATCATGTGCAGCTTTTAGCCCCAGTACTCTCAGGTCTCAGTGCCCACTGCTGCACATAGGCTCTGATCCCGCAATGACCTCTGTGCAGGTGGGTCTCTGTACTCCCATGGAGCCCCCTTCCCATCAATGGAGCTACGTGAAAGGTCAGAGCTCAGCCTGTGCAGCACTCATTGCAGGATGGGGCCTTTGGTTTGGAGGAACCATGCTCATTAGCAAGGAAGCTGTATTAGTCAAACTGCTTTTAAATATAATTTAAACAGGGTTTGCCTGGCAAGGGCACACCAAACCATCATTTTGCAAACAGTGTCAAAACCTATGCTGCCAAGTGGCTCCCATCTGCATTACATCTACAGGTGTCTCAGGGGACTCTCTTACAACATGGTTGTCCCCTCACTTGGGTATTTCACAGTATCATTTGTAATGGAGATGGTACCTTAACGCTAGTCCAAAACTAATTGTGCTAAAGTGGAAAGAAGCAACAGAGGGAAGTTTACCGTTATAATCTACAAAGATGTTCCTGACATTACCAATGAAGCGAAGCAGGGCTGCTTTCCGCAGGCTGGCCGAGGGGTTTGGCTAGCTCTATTAAATATAAAACACAACACATATCGGGGGAAGGAAGTCTGATGACACTTATACCAGCTTTGTTCTCATGGTAACCATGATGTCATGAGGATACCATGGTTACCATGATATTCCTTATATTTCAAACATTTAAAAAAAAAACCCAGGAGGAAAAAAACTTTTACAAAAGTTGATGAGGTGACATCTTTACCCAGCATAAGAGAGCTGTAAATGGAAAAAAAAAACAACCAGCATTTGTTTCTGTTTCATAGTTCACCTTGAGAGAGGACATTTTGAAAGAAAGGGCATTTCAGCTCATAATTACTGTTTACAGTACTGTCCCTGTCAACATATAGTGTATATCCTTGAGTTTTCCCCTCTCTCAGCTTCTGTCACTTCCAGCAGCTTTTTCAGATGAGCACAGACTCCAAAAGGCTGAAGATCTTGTGGTTGTTTCTGAAACTTTAAAAGTTTTAATTTTCATGTGGGCTAAAAACCTCAATCTGTGCAGAAGTGGAAAATAAAGCCATTAAAGCTTTAAAAGTTACCACGGGGTCTCTCACCTTCAGAGGAGGAAGGCATGGAAGATGGCTCTTGATTTCAGCCCTGAGGATGCTTCCCAGATGCAAAAATCCTAGTATGCTGCATTAGGCTGCTCAGGGGAAATCAAAACGCTGCTTTTGTTATTTCATTGGTGAGTCAGTGGACTTTCTAGCCCTGGTATCTGACACTTGCAGGGACCCACAACCCTGGATAACAAGAGAGAGTGGGAGAACCCTTGGGTCCCTATTGACAGGCATCCCAGGGGAAAGGATGTGTATGTTGAGGGAGGACACATGATGTAAAGATCATTTATATTTTTAAGCTGATAATAGGTACAGGAGTTAGCGGTAGTCTGTGTAGACTAGGTTGGAGAACAAACAAAAAAAATCACCACCTGCATTTTCAAAAGTACTAGTGATCTAGGGTGCCTCAATGTTTAGGTGCCCAATTTGAGACTTCTTAAAGGAAGTCTGATTTTCTGAGGGCAGATGCTCAGCACGTTATGAACATCAGACCCATTTAACGTGTCTCAAGCCAGGTACTCAGAACTCAAGACAACTAAAATCACAAGATACTTCTGAAAAATTTGGCCAAGGAGCCCAAGGCCATTTCCCCTTTCCTCCCACCCCCCACACATTTTTTTGGGCAGGGAGAGGATGGAAGAGGGATTATTAGGGAGTTAAGGTTTGATAGACGATTTAAAAGATAATGACAGGTTTCAGAGTAGCAGCCGTGTTAGTCTGTATCCGCAAAAAGAACAGGAGTACTTGTGACACCTTAGAGACTAAGAAATTTATTTGAGCATAAGCTTTCATGGGCTACAGCCCACTTCATCAGACGCACAGAATGGAACATATAGTAAGGAGATATATGTGACATTGTGCAGTCTATATGGTTTTATAAAAATATGATAATAAGTGAATATAATGTAACTGGGATATGCTTCATGCAAAAGGTCTCTTGTAAGGTATCATTACAAAGCTTATAATCTACTGAGTGTGATCATCCTATTTGTATAAATGCACCACTCTTGTATCTAAAACTAGAAATATAAAATATAATTCCGAGGGCCTATTGTAATTATGCAAAGTGTGGGCCATTAATGGTGGTTTGGAATCTTTATGACTCCCATTAACCAGGATCATTGTCTGCAGATGGCTGTGTTTTACTGTGAGTCTTCCTGTATATGTGTGTGCTGGCAAGTGGGTAATGAAGTCTTGCAGTGACATGTGATCATGTCACCTGAACTGGAATCCATCTTTAACCTGGTGCTTTTCCAGTGGGGGCGGGGGTGGAAACCCAGAGGGACAAAGGGTTCCCGCCTTATGCAAAAGATATATAAAGGGGTGGAAGAGAACAAAGAGGAGAGAGGAGCCATCATGAAGAATCCCCTAGCTACCACCTGAGCTGGAACAAGAGCTGTACCAGGGGAAAGAACTGTGCCCAGGCCTGGAAGGTGTGCAGTCTGAGAAAAAAAACTTACTGAAGCATCTCTGAGGGTGAGATTATCTGTATTCAGTTTGATTAGACATAGATTTGCGCATTTTATTTTATTTTGCTTGGTGACTTACTTTGTTCTGTCTGTTACTTCTTGGAACCATTTAAATCCTACTTTCTGTATTTAATAAAATCACTTTTTACTTATTAATTAACTCAGAGTATGTATTAATACCTGGAGGAGCAAACAACTGTGCATATCTCTCTATCAGTGTTATAGAACAATTTATGAGTTTACCCTGCATAAGCTTTATACAGGGTAAAAGGGATTTATTTGGGTTTAGACCCCACTGGGAGTTGTGCATCTGAGTGCTAAAGACAAGCACACTTCTGTGAGCTGTTTTCAGGTAAACCTGCAGCTTTGGGGCAAGTAATTCAGACCCTGAGTCTGTGTTGGAGCAGACGGGAGTGTCTGGCTCAGCAAGACAGGGTGCTGGAGTCCTGAGCTGGCAGGGAAAGCAGGAACAGAGGTAGTCTTGGCACATCAGTTGGCAGCTCCCAGGGGGGGTTCTGTGATCCAACCCGTCACAATATATAGACACATACAGAGAACATGAAAAGGTGGGAGCTGCCCTACCAACTCTAAAAGGCTAATTAATTAAGATGAATAATTGCTCATCTTAATTAATTAACCTCTTAGAGTTGGTAGGGCAGCTCCCACCTTCTCATGTTCTCTGTATGTGTATATATATCTCCTTATTATATGTTCCATTCTATGCATCCGATGAAGTGGGCTGTAGCTCACGAAAGCTTATGCTCAAATAAATTTGTTAGTCTCTAAGGTGCCACAAGTACTCTTGTTCTTTTTAAAAGATAATGCCATTTAACTGATTCAAAACATTCAAGTTATATGCACTGTTAACCTATGTAATTGTTTGATCTTATTACTTCTATTGTGCTTCCTTCCACTTTTTTTCCTGATGTTTGTTAATGTCACTTGACATATTTTGCTTTTAATTACATTGTAATTTCCCTGGGTGAGGACTATATCGTCCTATGTGTTTTGTACGGTACCTAGCACAACAGGGTCTCAATCCTAACTGAGCAGTTTGAGCTTGTTATTACAGAAGGTGTGCAAATATATCAATTCAAACCATAAGCCACACTGGAAATGTCAGCTCTTTCTCCTTTTGTAGATACGATATGACCACACAGAAAAAAAAAAAAAAAAAAAAAAGGCTTAGAAAACTCATCAAACCAGCCAAAAATGCAGGTGAAAAGTTTTACCACTGACTTCATCCCTGGTGATTAGAGTGCAGCCCCTTAAACCATTCTAGGTATCTAAATGAAGATTGCCAGAGTTAGGATGTGCTGAACACCCTTGCATTCCATTGGCATCTGTGAGATCACCTCTACTAGGGTGCCTGGGGATTTAGGTGCTGCTTTCTAGGCCCAAGTTTGGAAATGTCAACCTTGCAAATTTTTTCATAGTTAGTGCCCTGTAACCAGGCAACTGCCTTCTGAGCATCTTCACATGGCCAGAAGTGGTCCCACAGCAACCTACCTGGTCTCTTCTTCATTTCTTCAGGGCCCTTTACAACCCACGTGCAGTCTCTCTTGTGGCTACCCTCCCCTCAACACACAGCTGGGGCCAGTTTAATCATAGAAACAGTTCAAAAAATTATTCTCAAAGTCCTACAAATAAAGTCTATCACCATAAACAAAGTTTCATACTCAGCTCTGTCTCTTCTACCTGATACACAGCTCTTGTGTCCCAGTCTGCTCTTCACAGAGCCACTAGACCCAGCCCTTTCTAGCTGGAGCTTTGGCTTCCTTCACCTGTCAGCATATCCCCCCGTTCTTTGCCTATGCTTGTTTTTTGCTACAGCAGCCTCACCATACAGACTCTGACCGCCACTTTCTTCATTCATTTTTAGCCAAGTGTTTTGTTTGTTATAAATATCCTTTCACTCAGTCTACTTTCCATAAGGAAACACAGTCAGGTTTTTGGTTTTTGGTTTGTTTTTTTCTCAGTATTCCATTTCTTTGACATTCTCACTAGTCCCTTTAGGGAAAAATCTTTGATTCCAAGCCGACTCAATTTTTCATAAAAAAACCTTTCATTTCATAGAATATTGCCCATATGGCCATAGAACAGAATCAACAGTTTCTTTGGTTTTGCACACATTACACAAGCAGTCTTCATGTCTTTCTAGTAAGTTTAACTTATTTAAGGCACAACGACCTGCTAACACTCTAAAAATGCCTACTTCACTTTTTCTGTCATGACTGTGGAGTAGACTATTATTTTTGATTTTTGAGCATACATCTTAAAACTTTTGTCCTTTGTGACCACACTTTTAAATTCTTGTCTACTTAAGAGTATCTCAATATCCACCTCCTCGTTTTTTAGAGTTTGTTTTGCTGCTGTGTCAGCCCTCTCATTTCCAGATATTCTGATATGTGCTGGAATCCATGCTGTTATTACACAGATACCTGCTTGCATTATTTCCGTAGTTAGGAACATTATTTTACTTATTATGTAATTTCTGCTTTCCCAAGTCCCTGTTATGATTGTCATAATGCCTGACAAGGAATCAGATACAATTACAGCTGCAGCTGGTCACATCTCTTAGCCAGGTTACTGCCAACCTTATCCCTATTAGTTCAGCCATCAGAATAGTCACATAATTCGATAGCCTTTTAGATTTCTGGATTCCAAGACTAGGAACACAGAAAGCTGTTCCCAGTCTATCTGTGCTGTCATCTTTTGATCTGTCTGCATAGACTTGGCAAAGCTGGCCCCATTTCTCATAAATTCAGAAATTTCATTTGGCTTAATGTGTTTTTTTCCCCTTTCCTTGGTTTTTTCATATATTTCCAAATCCACAAGTGGGGAAATAACTGTCCATCTGTAATTTTATTTCCTGTGACTTAAATTGAGAAAACTAATGATTTTTTTCTTTTTTTACATATCTCCTTTACCCATTTTTTGACCCTGAAAGTATGAGGAAGTCCGTGGCAATCCATATATTTTTTGTCCACTAAGCTCCCAGCAAGTCTCATACTGTTGTGTACTTCTGTTTTCATGATTCCCTCTTACTTTTGCCCAAAAGATTAGATTTAATAGTTTCATAGGTGCTCCTCCAATGGCTAGTTGCAGTACACACTGGTGTTATCTTTGCACCACATGCCAAATGCAGAGTTTGGGCCTGGAACAGTTTCTAAAGTTGTTCTAAAGTTGTTTTTGAACCAAAGGCTTGGTATCCATAATCTAAAACTGGTCTTATCAATGATCTATATGTCACCATCAATACCTTCTTATCTGCACCTCATTTGTTTCCAGCTACACTTTTAGGTAAGTTCATCTTCGTTTTACACTTTTGGATGACGGTATCTATGTGACCTGTCCAAGTTAACTTATTATCAAACACTACTCCTGGGAACATAAACTTTTGAACTGTCTGAATTTTTTAACCATAAAGAAATAAGTGTCAGTCTTCCATAATTTTCATCCTGATTAAAAGCATTCCCTTAGTTTTTGCAAGTAAGAATTTAAATCCCCAGTCATTTCCCCACTTGGAAATTCTCTAGAGTGTCTCATTTGTCTTTTCCTTGGCTACTTTAAGTCTTTTATGCTTAGTCCATATAGCACAGTCATACCTATTCCTGTCTGCACACTTTCTGGAAGATCGTTTATCATAATGGAAAACAAAGTATGGCTAATAATACCCCTTTGTGGAGTGTTCCATTTGTAAGTGCGTAGGTTTTTGATAAAGTTGTTTCCATTTTGACTTGTCTTGTATACAGTAGCTGTGTCACTTAAAAAGTCCCTTATCGCCAAAACATTCTCTCTTTTATTTCAATTTTGGCTAGTTTATATAGGAGGCCTTCCCTCCATAGCATGTCATATGCTTGTTCAATGTCCAGGAGAACAGTTATAATAAAATTCTTAGTCCTTATGCTTGTTGTGCCTCCATTTCTAGTCTCACTAGGTGGTCAATTGTCCATCTTCCTTTTCTGAAACCACTTGTACCTCAGTTGTTATATCATTTTCCCACAAGTATTCCAGTAGTCTTACATTTATGACTTTTTTTCATGATTTTCCCTACACACGGTGTGAGGGCAATAGGCCTTATAGGCATTAGGTCTTGTACGTAGCTTGCCTGGTTTCCTAATTGGTATCACCAGTGGTTGTTTTCACAGAAGTCCTTTTAGTCCTTTTTCTCATATATATATATATATAGCCTCGATAAAATCTTTGGACTTCCTTCTGACAAGTGTAATGAAATGCTTCAACTTATATTATCTTTACCTGGAGCTGTATTTTTCCTTCTTCTAAAGTCTGCAATAAGCTCCAGCACACTAAAATTTTTGTTTAACACATCATCAGTATATTCTGTCCAGCCATTTAATACTTCACAATTTTCCTCAATAAACTTCCATTTTCCCCTCACAAAACTCATTGCTTTGATTAATGTCACTACTGATCTTTTGGAATTCTTTTGCTAAAATGTCTGCCAACCCTAAGTTGGAGACCTCAGTTTCATTGTTTATGATAAGACCAGGCATACATTTACTTTTACTTCGAATTCCATTCATTCTTTGAATTTGCTGCTATATTTCTGAAAGCTTTGAATATTTGTTAAATTTCCCACAGAAATTTCTCCAACTTCCTTTTATTGTCTTTTTTTAATAATCCTTTGTGCCGCCACCTTACTTACATCTTTTATAACTCATTAAGTCTTTATTATTCATTATTTTGCTTGCTTGTATGCCTTATTTCTTTTCTTGATTGCTAATTTTCAATCTTCATTCCACAAGAGATCAGGATTCGTAAATTGGGGGCAGTTTTGTAGATGGCCAGATCAGCTGTTGCTGTAATTCCTTTTATTACGTTATTATTGAATTCTCCTAAATTGCCACTTTTGTAATTACTACACAAATACACATCACATTCACTCTTGAAAAGGCCAAAAATTCCAGCTAGGAATTTGTTTTGTGTTTTTCACATTTCCTCTGCCTTGTTACTCAATAAGCATAGGGAGGTGATCACTTCCCATTCCATCTTCTTTATGAATTTCCCAGATGCATTTACTAACTATATTATTTGTTGTAATTCCCAAATCCAAAACAGAAAAGGATCCATCCACTCAATTAAATCTAGCAGATGCTCCTAGATTCAGGGTATGTATATCAATACATTATTCTAAACATTTACCATTTAGGTTAGTTTTCTTACTTCCTCAGAGCTCATTATGACTGTTAAAGTCTCAGCAAATTATGAATGTTTTTTTTTACATTAACTAGTGTTTCTAATTCTAAAATAACTATTTTTACATGGATTATAAACATTATTCATCTGTATATGTGGGTATGTTCTGCATGGGAATCTCAATAGCTTTATAGTCAAAACTTAGTATCTGCACATTCATTCTGACATAACTAAGTCCCTCCTTTATAAATATGCAGACACCCCCTACCCCCCCGGGTAGCCTCTCAATACCTCTGGCGTATATTGTATTTGGTAGATTGAACACAAGTTAAATTCCTGTCCATGCATTATTAAAATATGCACATTCCAGCTAATGATCATTAAGACCATGTTATTTAAGCTGTATTGTGTCCTTAATTTAAAATTGTGCGACTGTGGACTATTGAGAAGTTGTCTATCTTTAAATATTTTTCTGCTGCTTTTGCTATGATTTTGATCCTTTCAATTTTTTTTCCCCATCTTGAAGAGGCAGATAAATACGTCTATAAGGGACACTATAAATTTCTTTTTTACCCACAAACAATACATCATCTCCCATTCCTCTCATATTCTCCTCCCTGAGCAGAGATGTGTTCTCCTGCCCCTGTACTTTTCTCTTACTTGAGTATTTTGTCTTTTTCTATTTTTGGCAGTGGGTACCTTTTGGTAGCCTCTGCAGTTAATTTTTTTTTTAATAATTTTAATTTTTTGTATTTCTCTAGCTCATTCTGCTACTGCACATCCTGTATATGCTGCACTCTGATTTCTCCTGCAATTGCTGTATTTAGGTTCTGTTCCTTCTACACAGTTCTCATATGAGTGATTTCCTCCATGTTTACTACACCTCATTGTTCTCTTACAAATGGCTGCCACATGTCCATACCTTTGAGAGTTATAGTACCTCACTAGGGGGCAAGATATAGTTTAACCCACAAAGATTGATACCCCATGTGGATCCTATCCAGAAGTGTCCCACATCTAAGTTTCATATATACAGCCATAGATGTTTGGTTTTCTCCCTCTCTCCTACAACGTACATGTTTAACAAACAATATATTCGCCTACATTTTTTTAATATCATCCTTAGACAATCCTAGCAGCACTCTATACATAACCTCTCTTGCTTCCATCAGGAATTTAGGCACTTCACAAGTAACTGCAATATTCTCTAAGGTTACAGTTTTAAGAAGATTTTTCAGCTTGGTCCTTGTATGTACATTCTGTCAGTAGATCTCCACCCTGCATTCTCTTAGCTCATTGTATGCCACCAACACTTCACTTTATCCATTCTGCCATTTTCAGGGGGCTAATATCGCCTATTTTCCCAGCTTCTGTCACTGATTTGACAAATATAAAATGTTGACTTTTATTCCTGTTTTTGTTTTCATTTCTATGCATTTCTTCTTCAAATCCTGATATAGCTAGTCTTTCCCCCACCCCCCCATGATCTAAGACCATTACGCATCCTCTGCTGCTTCTCCTCCATAGCCGATGGCAACTTTCTCTTCCCACTTCTGTGTCTCCTTTGTTAATTTCAATGTTCAGCTGGTGGTTGGGGCCAGCTGCAGTCCTCCACCCATCCTGCTCCTTCAGCCCACCTCTCCATCTTCAGCCAGACACCAGCATTCAGCCCAAATCAAACTCAGGACAGGACAGGCCACCCTTTCCCCTGCCGTCCTTCAGAGAGCTCCTCCCAATTGGCTGGGAGAGAGGGGATTCCCGGCCCACCCTACAGTCCAGGGCTCCTGATCCTGGGCCCTTAAAGGGACAATGTCCTGGGTTTTTCCCATCCAACTACTAATTCCCTGGGACTGCTTCCTCTCTTCTGGCTTTGGCCATTTACTGTCCCTTTGTTCATTCAAGTGTTCCTGGAACAGTGTCTTCTGGCCCCTTTTAGGCTTAAAGGGCCTCTGTATCCTGTTATATGCCCCAGATTTTAAAAATAAATAGCCAAATTAGATAGGATTTGGCAAAAAATAATTCCTCTGCCAGCTTTCTCCATACAAACAAATTTGTTGTCTGATAGCAATCATGAACATTTTAGAGAGGAGGTCAAGGGGTCAAAATCACAGTTATAATGGAAAGGCTGTCACTATGGAAAAGACCTCTGTATTATAAACAATGTCCATGCCAGCAAATAGCTAGAGGTGTTTCTAACAAATGCTTCCTTTGTAGAGAAGCAATCAGATGCCCTTCTGTAATGCTCACTGCACCCTAGCTGATTTTTCACATCTGCTGTATTCTTGCAAATATTAGTAAACAACAATTTTGAAATATGCATTGCTGTGAGGCAGATTCCATAGACACTTCAGACAGCTGAGTCTTAAACATCTGGGCATAGCTGGAGATGCTTTCCTGGTTATAACCATCCAGTATCATTGTTCAGGATGGAAAAAAGAATGAATATCAAAAACCACCCCTGGAACCAGAATGCAAGTACCTCTCTGAGCAAAAGGCATCATGTTCATTCAGTCTATAAGTCCAGTACAGCAATATTTTTATAAAAATCAGATAATTCCTATAGAAGCCAGAATTGTACAAAAGCATGGATTCAAGGGTGCAATAGTCACTCATTTGTGAAAGAGCCTCTCCAGTGATGTTACTCCAGCAGTCCACATGGCTTGGACAGATAAATAGAGTTCAGTATTGTGGAACACTCACTGACCTCAGCTTCCACTATCAAATGAAGTGGTACAGTACCAAGTATATGTACAACAATGCTTCCAGTGGGATCAGTTTCTGGCAAGTAGAATGCCATTGCCAATGACAGGGGAGCTGATCTGATTGGGGCTCTGGGGTCAACATAATACACTGAGCTTATTGTAATAGCTTATTTTCTGTGGAATAGAATTCTCCCAATTTGGGCAATGTCTTGGTGTCTCCTAAATGCCCTCAGTATATAGAAAGAAGATCAATTTTTGCTCTGGCATCAGTGGGGTTGCAGGGAGAAAAAGCCAGTGCATAATTTAGTCTATTGTATACATATGAGTTAGTGTGACACAAATATATTTGGAGTCCTTTATTTGCAATAAAGCATTTAATTGATCAAGAAACGGAAGATCTATATGTTGTACATAGTAAGAAGAGATTGGCATAAGTTCTCCAGCCTGTTTCTGTCTGGCACCTGAAACTGTCTTAGATCTTTCCCTTTGAATTCTGTTGGTTGCTATTCTGTCACAGTCCCATTGTCACTCAGCATTATTGAACTGCCAATAGCAGGAGTGCCCTTTCTTTGGGACCATGGTGTCTAAGCCCAGTTTTCCAAGACATGCTCAAAAGTTATACTGACTTCTGGTTTACAGTTGTTTATGAATTCATGTTCTGCTTATTTACAAAACAATAACAATAAACAATAGAAGAGTAATAAGGGATACAAAAGATAACTATTGCTTACCTTTGCCATAGCCCAGTCAAATATTTCCTAATGCAGTTGTATCATTTCTCCACTACCTGGCCTAAAATGATACTCGCAGACTGTATGATAACTGATCACTTTGTCACTGTGCTATTCAAAGAATACATGATACAGTACTTCACTCATTCTGCAAGGCGCATTTCTTCATTTCCTCAGTTCTCATTATATATACAAGTATCTTTACTTTTCAGTTATTATTAAAGATTATACAAAACCTTCCTGGCACAAATATCCATAATATACTATGACTTATTTTGGTTTAAGATTAAAAACATGTAGAATGTTAGTACAGAAGTCAAGGTCAGGAGCAGAACTCAGACCAACCAATGTGAGTATAGTAGTTCACTGTTATAACAGCATTTCCTTTCTTTAGCAGAGCAGATTGTCATTGAATTTAATATGTCTGTGTGAACAAAATGTTACATTCAGTAAAGTTTATACACAGTCTACTGCAAGAAAGAGAACAGATTTTTATGGTACCATGGGCAGAATCATAGAATAATTATATTACTTACTGCTTGGATATTATAGAGTAAGAAACAAATACAGTTGTCTCAGTAGAGGGCATTGAAAAGCATAAGGCCTACAGTGCAATTAAAAGTACAGAATTCAAAGACAGGCTGGAAAGTCACCTGAACTGAAATTAGAAGGCAAGCTTTTTCCTCGAGAAAAAACAGGTTACTTAAGTGGGGCCAATAAAATACTCATGAAGAACACAGCAAACGTTTCATGGGATAATGTTCTCTGGTAGAACTATACTGTTTTTACTGTAAACCACTGTACTAATACCCTGGTTTGAAATTCTTCTTTTGTTGTTTTCAAAACTAACATCTACTTGCACTGCACAATATGTAGCTTAAATCTTGCAACTCTTATTATATGTTATAAAACACTGAGCCAAATTCAGGGACTTTAAGTGGGTTGGGCAAGTTAATCAATACTGAATTTAACCTGACATTTGTGCTTTACCCTCATTTCATAAAGAAAGGCTCTA
Source organism: Malaclemys terrapin pileata (assembly GCF_027887155.1). Lineage (NCBI taxonomy): Eukaryota > Metazoa > Chordata > Testudines > Emydidae > Malaclemys > Malaclemys terrapin. The sequence goes on along the minus strand of NC_071508.1, from coordinate 48,155,288 downwards.
CATGACTACAGCCCACTAATAAGACTTACTAATCAAAATAAAATGAGGAATTGGATGTCATGGACTGAGATCAGTTCTCCACTTGTAAGGTAACTCTGACCAAGATCAGACTTAACTCTTCTTCCCCCTACCCCTGCGGAGTGGCAATGCAAACTGAAGCACAAACAGGAATCATAAAAGTATTACAATAAATTCCCACTTTGTCCGGTGACAATTAAACCATATTCCAAAGAAGGACTGTATTCCAGGGAAGTGGAACTTGTTTAATTGAGAGTGGAAGCAATTTTTACTGCTTGATAAACTATTGGGAGAAAAAATGGTTTCAGCTCAGTCCTTCACCCCTTATGTGCTAAGAAAGCTCTCACTCCAGTTCTGTGGGTTCACCAAGGGGAATGGTTGCAAAAACTGGAAAGGCCCGAGTTTATATTCTTGATATTTCTAGAGATAAAACAAATGAAAATTTAAATGTAACAAACCCTTTACCATTATCCAGGCTTTTTCATACATCATAAACCTACTTTGTTCCCCTTTGTAAGTCACCTTTAAGCAATGTTGCTGCATGTTTACTCCTTCACAATGACTCTATCTCAGTCACAGAAGCATCTAACATACAGTACTCAGAAATGCAAATGCATTCTAATCTGATGTGCACACAACAATCTGACAAAGGAAGGTCGCAGATATTTCAAAAGCTGCAGAGGTGGGGAGAACCCAGCTGGAACATCGGCATGTGTACTTATTCTTTTTAACAGAACACCACTGGCCATCACGTACAGCCCCCAGCTAAAACCTCTCCAGCACATCATCAACGATCTACAACCTATCCTGGAAAACAATCCCTCACTCTCACAGATCTTGGGAGGCAGGCCAGTCCTCGCTAACAGAAAGCCCCCCAACCTGAAGCAAATACTCACTAGCAACTACACACCACACCACAGAAACACTAACCCAGGAACCAATCCCTGTAACAAACCCAGTTGCCTACTCTGTCCCCATATCTACTCTAGCGACACCATCATTGGACCCAACCACATCAGCCACACCATCAGGGGCTAATTCACCTGCACATCTACTAATGTGATATATGCCATCATGTGCCAGCAATACCCCTCTGCCATGTACATTGGCCAAACCAGACAGTCTCTATGTAAAAGAATAAATGGACACAAATCAGACATCAGGAATGGTAACATACAAAAGCTAGTAGGAGAACACTTCAGTCTCCCGGGACATTCTATTACATATAACATTCTAAAAGTAGCCATATTTCAACAAAAATACTTCAAAACCAGACTTCAAAGAGAAACTGCAGAGCTACAATTCATTTGCAAACTTAACTCCTTCAATTTGGGCTTGAATAGGGACTGGGAGTGGCTGGCTCACTACAAAAGCAATTTTCCATCACTTGGTATTAACACCTCCTCCTCAATTATTGGGAGTGGACCACATCCACCCTGATTGAATTGGCCTTGTCATCACTGGTTCTCCACTTGTAAGGTAACTCCCTTCTCTTCATGTGTCAGTATATTTATGCCTGTATCTGTAATTTTCACTCCATGCATCTGAAAAAGTGCGTTTTTTTACCCACGAAAGCTTATGCCCAAATAAATCTGTTAGTCTTTAAGGTGCCACCGGACCCTCGTTATTCTTTTTAATTTTCTTAAATGGAAGCACAATCAGAAGCATACATGAAACAGCCTCATCTGGCCATGTTCTCATTTAATTTTCATCATGTGGATCATTATATGTTTCCTGTCACTGCAGAAAGCTACAGTGTCCTGCAATTGGCTATTTTATATTCGGTGCCTTTGTTAGACTTTTCCTTCCATTGCTAAGAGGAAAGGAAATCTCTTTTTAGTGAAGGCACTTGACTGGCATGCTGGAGACTTGGCTTGAGCTCCCCGTAGGGCCACAGCATCACTGTGTTACCATAAGCAAGTCATATCTCTGTATCATTTCTGCAGATATAGAAAGGTGATGATGCTTTGCCTAACAAGGGAGTTGTGTGGATATATACATTAATATGTGTGAGGTGCTCAGGTACTGCAGTGATGAGTGCCACATGGGAACTTAGACAGATAAAGCAGTTTTCCCATTACTCAGAGCTCTCCGTGTGTCAAAGTCCAAAGCAGTGTTGCCAGCTCTCATGATTTTACCACAGGGATTCTGGGGATATAAGCAGGGGCAGTTCCTTTTGAAGTTGATTAGAGCTGTGTCCACTTATAGCTGGAGTGAATTTGGCTCTAAGGTTCTGTCTACACTGCCAAAAAAAAACGTTAGCAGTGAGTCTCAGGTATGTCTACACTGGAATAAAAGCCCCGGGGCACGGCTGTGGCTGGCTTGGGTCAGCTAGGGTGACCAGATAGCAAATGTGAAAAATCGGGACATGGGGTGGGGGGTAATTGGAACCTATATAAGAAAAAGACCCAAAAATCGGGACTGTCCCTATAAAATCGGGACATCTGGTCACCCTAGGGTCAGCTGACAGAGGCTCAGGCTGCGAGGCTAAAAATTGCTATGTAGATGTTTGGGCTCAGGCTGGAGCCGAGTTCTGAGATCCTCCCCCCACATGGGGTCCAGGACTGGGGCTTCAGCCCAGTCCCCAACGTCTACACAGCAATTTTACCGCCTTGCACTCTGAGCCCTAGTCAGCTGAACCAGGCCAGCAGCGGGTGTGTAATTGCTGCATGGGCATAGCCTCAGAGCCCAGGTCAACTGACTTGGGCTTGAAGGGCTCGGGTTGCGGGGCTAAAAATAACAGTATTGACATTCGGGCTCGGGCTGAAGCCCAGGCTCTGAGACCCTCCCCTCTCGCCAGGTTTCAGAGCCCAGGATCCAGCATAAGCCTGAACATCAATAGTGCTATTTTTAGCCCATTGTGCAAGCCTCACGACCCTGGGTCAGTTGATCCAGGCTCTGAGACTCACTGCTGCAGGACGTTTTTTGGTGTGTAGATTCTTAGGGTACGTCTACACAGCAATTAACACCTGCATCTGGCCCAAGTCAGCTGGCTCAGGCTGTGGGGCCGTAGAATTGCTGTGTAGACGTTGGGGCTCAGGAAGGAGCCCAAACTCTGGGATCCTGCAAAGGGGGAGGGTCCCAAAGCCCAGGTTCCAGCCTGAGCCTTAAAATCTACAGAGCAATTTTTAGCCTGGGCCTGGCGAGCCTGAGTCAGTTGACTTGGGCCAGCCGCAGCCATGCTTTGGGTCTTTCATTCCAGGGTAGACCTACCTAAGGGCTTGATTATCCCCTGTCATGCACCTCATGTAGTCAGTTGTAGCTGGGTGTGTTCAAATGATCATTGGGGAAATTTAGCTTTTGGGAAGCAGAAGGGTTAAGTGTTTTGGTTTGTTTTCTAAACCATCATTTGAAATATCCCTTCCCTAATTCTCATTTCTACACAGCCTCAGAAGAAGAGCCCACTCAATGCAATAGTGAAGCAGGAGTCAATTTGTATTTTAAAGTAGTTCTGCGAAGGTTGACAAGTTTGCAATGTGTTTTGCTCCCCTAGTTGTAATTTCAATGCTATAGGTCTTTGCTCTCTTATAAAGTGCAGAAACCTATATTTATCGACACAAATATCTCTGGTTTCAGAGTAGCAACCGTGCTAGTCTGTATCCGCAAAAAGAACAGGAGTACTTGTGGCACCTTAGAGACTAACAAATTTATTAGAGTAGCCCACAAAATTTATTAGAGTAGCCCACGAAAGCTTATGCTCCAATAAATTTGTTAGTCTCTAAGGTGCCACAAGTACTCCTGTTCTTTTTACAAATATCTCTGAAAGCAAGACGGCAACAAAAGGGCAACTTTTAATTTCTCTGTAATGTTGCTCAGCAATCAAGCAATCTAATCTCTCTTATTGATTCAGAGCAGTCACACATGTCACTAATGTATTACATGCACACACAAAAATAACACAAGAGATGCACTTGATTGCATTATTACTCACTTCCTACTTCTAACTTAAGGATGTGTTAGTAGGAGTGTTATACAAACTGTTGACACAGTATTAGCAAGAAGAAATACAGTACAATGCGTTGTAGGAGTATGGAGCAATACAGTTCTCCTGTGTGGGCTGGAAAAAGTATTTTTTAAAATATTCTGATTACACAGACTATACACTGTTAGCTCAGTTGTCTCCAGTTACAAATGTTCCAACACCCACCTAGCCCTATTATATGGTTCCTATCATAGGTGGCGTCATCATCTAATTGTTACAGCATTGGACAGGGAGTCAGAACTCCTGGCTTCTAGTCCTGGTTTTGACAATTACTTGCTGACTGTCCTTGGGCAGGCAATAGATTAACCTCTGTGTGCCTCAATTTCCCCATCTGTAAATTGAGATAACAATACTTAACTCTGGCTTGCTTATTTATACTTAGGACTCAGTCCCACTCTCTAAAACTCAGTAATAGAGCGTGTCAAAAATCGGAATTTGCATCCCATGTGAAATTCCAATACTTAAAAATTTGTTTTAATCTAAAATCAGGATGAAAAGTCAAAATACTGAATTTTTTTGTAGAATGGAAAATTCCAATAAATGTTGGCTTGGAAATGTCAAAACAAAACATTTCTACATTCCTTAATCAAAATGTTTTGCTTTGGTTTATTGAACCAAATCAAAAGATTTTGTTTTGTCTCAGTTTGATATTAATTTATGTCACCCTGAGCTGCTGCAGTGCCTATGGGAGTTGTAATGCAGGTGCTAGACTACATTTCCCATAATGCACCATGGTCACGAGTCCCATGATGCACCATGTCGGTTCAACTAGCAACAAGACCATTGTGAGTCCTGGGAGATGTAGTCCAGCCAAAGAGCCCACTCCACAGAAGATAATGGGTGCATGAGGCACACAAGCTGTAACTTCCATGAGGCACTGTGACAGCTCAAGAGAACAAATTAATGTTGAAGTGATTTGAAGCAACAAAATACTTAGATTTGGTTCAACAAATTGAAATGTTTCAATTTGGGTTGATCCAAAACAAAATATTCTGTTTTGGCTTTCCTGATAGACAACTGAAACATTTTGGTAAAATCAAAATTTGTTGAGGGAACTTTCAGTGTTGTGGAAACTGCATTTTCTATTAAAAACACATTTTGATGGAAAATTCCTGGCAGCTCTAATCAAGTAGCTTCATCGTGTAGTGGTGAAAATGATTAACTACTCTGGGGTAGGCCTGTGCAACAGCAGATTTTCAAAATACCTCATGATCGCATGTTACTGTATCAAAGGGTAGGAGCAATGCTCAGATCACGTAGCGTCAGAGGATTTGAGCAATTCCTTGGACTCTTATATGGCATAGTTGCTAGTGAAATCAATGAGAGACCCCACAGAATGAGTGACAGAATAAAGTAAAAAAATACAAAATAGTAAAAGAATATTATTAAAATAAATGCAGCACTATACGGAGGAAATGGTCATTTCTCAGGAGTGGAAGGATGGTTAAGGCATAGAATCCTGGACACACTGCACTTAGTCAACATGTAGCCTATGGAGTACACCAGCTTGCCCTCTTCTGCGGTGAGTTACTTCCCTGAACAGGTGCTCCCACAGACACAGGGGTGAGTGAATTGTAGAAACCTCTGCCTGCATGAGTGAATGGCCTTTCCTGGATAACCTTGACCAAGTCACGTGCAGGGAGATTTCCAAGGACTTCCTGTGACTGCATAGAGCATTTGGCAGCTGGTTTTGGCAGAAAACCAGGAGAAATTTCAAGGCAGAATGTGGGTAGTATCTATTTACCTGCAGCAAATTGTTTAGCTTCTAGATGTCCCAGTGTGCTAGATAAGGTCCAGACGGGTTGTGTTATTTGGTAAAGGAAGGGAGGCGAAGCTGGGACTTGAGCAATTTCTAGAGGGCCTGTAATTCTGTATATTGTGACACGGGGTGACCATGATGTCTGGATGCTAAGTCCTAAGCAAGGTACCCAGCCAATGGAGTTTTCCAAACCTTGCTGCTCTTCTTCTTCTATCTAAGGCTATGTTGTCACTAGAAATGCTGCAGCATGTAGACACACACTACAGTGATAGGAGGTTTCTCCTGTCATCGTAGTTAAGCCACCTCCCTGAGAGGCGGTAGCTAGAGCGACAGAAGATGTCTTCCATTGACTTAGCACTGTCTACACTGGGGTTAGGTTGACTTAACTATGTCATTCAGGGTGGTGGATTTTTCACACCCCTCAGAGACATAGCTGGGCCGATCTAACTTTCTAGTGTGGGCCAGGCCTTAATGTCACACCCTCCACTCAAAGTCACTCAAGGCACTTCAGGAATCCTGTCATGAGGCAGCCATGGCCTGCTAGGAGGGGGATGGGAGAGGGAGGTTGAGAGTACAGTAACCTCTCCTGAATTGCCCCTGAATTGTTAGGAAAGCCTTGAACAGAGATGGGAGGGAGGACAGGGATGTGGTCACTGTATTTAAAGTGACAGTAAAACAAATGTTCCCATTCCATGCTTGAATGTTGCAGAAGTGGAATGGAGAGCAGGCAAGGGCAGTGTCTGCACACTAAACCAATAATATTCAGTAGGCAGGCAGGTGCCAAGAGCCATAGGGGTGCTCATCTAAGGATAGAAGAGGGAATTTAGTGTCCTGGGGCTTTTTTAAGCTGATGTTTGGCTATTCAAGTTGCTTGAGCATTTGGTAGTCAGATTTTCTGAAAGCTCCCCATGCAGATTTCCTGAGTGCTCAAGGCTCAGCTGAAATAACCACTAGACTAGATATATATTAGCATATGCAAAGGAAAGGAGCATCTGAATAGGTAGGAAGTTGCTGGCAGGGTAGTCACCATGAAGTCTCCTTGCCTTTTGATCCTGCTCTACCGTGCTCCAAAGTAGCCCAGATTTGCTGACATTCAATCACACTCAGCTATTCCGGGGGCTTTGGAGAAGGTGGATACTTCTTAATGTTAAAGTTTTTTCTGGAGAGCTGGTTATTTTCCTCCGCTCCCCCCACCCCCCGCTGTAAGGTCTAATTGGTTGCTGCTGCATGCAGTGGAGGTTGCTGCTGGTCAAAGGTGCCTTGGGCTTTGAATGAGTGTCTTTTCTGTCCGTTTATATAAATAAATTAAATACACCATAAAAAAGACAGCTGTGCCAGTTCTCCCCTCATCTCCTACATATCTCTCTTCAAGGCACTAGATCAAAAGAACACTGTAAATATTTGACAGCAGGGATTGTGAATCCAAGGACTGGCACTGAACAGTCACAAATGGACTTTTAAATCTGCATAACTAACCATTCCAAAATACACATTTAGAAAACAATAAACCCACTTTCCCAGTCTTCCTCTTGCTAGCAAGGGGAGGAAGTGCCTCCAGTTGTTTTACAGCAGCCCCTTCTGCCTGGTTCATGGAATGGCCTATCTGGAGCGGGCACAGTCTAGTTTTGTTAGTTAAGGTATGTTTATACTGGAATGAAAGACCTGCAGCTGGCCCAGGTCAGCAGCCTCAGGCTTGTGGGACCAAAAATTGCAGTGTGAACTTTAGGGGTTGGGCTGGAGCCCGGGTTCTGGGTTCCTTCCCCCTTGTGGGGTCCTAAAGTCCAGTTTCCAGCCCGAGCCCCAGCATCTACAGAGCAATTTTACAGCCCCATGGGCCCAAATCAGCTGACCTGGGCTAGCCATGGGTATTTAATTGCAGTGTAGACATGCCCTTAGAGGCCCACTGTATTAAATGATCTGTTAGAAACTCAAAATTGCTTTCACGGGGTTAGAGAAGGATGGTCTTGTGATTAAGGCAGTGGAGGGGCTTGAGAGAACTGAGTTAAATTTCATACTCTGACATACACATCTTGTGTGACTAGAGCAAATTATTTAACCTCTCTGTGCCTCAGTTCCCCATCTGTAAAATGGGGATGTAATAGCCCCTTTCACCCTTCCTTTGCCTTATCTATTTAGACGGTAAGCTCTTCTAGATGGAGATTTTCTCTTATTATATATGTATAGGGCACCGGTTCGGGCCTCTAGAAAATAAATACAAATAATAATAATGATAGGAAATTGTGATTCCCAAAATCTAGGGAGCTAACTTGGGGCCTCCTGGCTCTTTGTTTGTATTGACTCTAATTATTACATAATATTTAAGATTTCTCTTTGTAAGGACAAAGACAAGCTTTTATTGAAGGATACAAATACTTGACTGAGAGATTGGAGCAGGTAAATAGGTTTGAATGCAGGCAAATACATCTGCTTCAGATAAAACCACAAAGGTAAGATATACAGTCTCGTGTTGTATTACCCTCCGCGTACAGCTGTGTTTTGTCCTGCTTGAGCTTGTTGGAAGATTTTGGATGGAGAGTGATGATGAACTGCCAGGTTCCAGTGATTTTGTGTTCTGGGTGTTGCTTTTTTCCAGTCTATTCCAGTCTGATTCTGCATGTCAAGAGCTGATGATAGCAAGGAAAAGGTAGACCATATTCTATGCTGCCCTTTTTATATCTCTTGTTTGGTTGGTAAATGTAGTGCCTGATATAACAATATGAGTTTCCTGAAACTTGCTTAAAAGAAAGTTGGGATTTTACAGAAGAGAAGACGTCTGCTCCTTCCAACCAATGCTCTCAATTCATTTAGACTGAATGGGTCAGATTTGCCTTTGCCCTGCACCGTTTGTACTCTTATGTACTAGTGCAGAGTGTTTCTGAAAAGCTATCACTCTGATTCAGTAACATTTTGCACTCTACATTGGTGTAAATGACTGTACGAGGTTGTACAGGGAAGGACCAATACCATGAGTTACGGTACTCATGTATTTATTAAGTTTTACTGTTTGTCCTTAGCTTGAAAATTCAATCTGCATACAGGGCAAGGGGAATTGCAGTACCACTGCAATTCTGCAGATGTCACCATCCTTTCACCCAAAGAGGCATCATTCTCTGTGATATCTATCTGGCTGCTGTTTTATTTTTTCTCCCAAGAGTTATCACTGTTGGATGACGGAATGATATAGTGTCCAAGTTAAGAGTTGCAAACAATTGGTTTTGATTGGACAGGGGATACTAAATGGAAAATATAAATAGTAATACCATATTTATTCAACTGCACCTTAACTTACTAATCTTTCACCTATAGTCATAACACGGTGTGAATGTCTGTTTGTTTGAAAATTGCCAACTAAATCAATATGACATTTCCTGAGCTTTATTCCCTAATGATGTCTGGGTTTTATTTTCAACACTTCTCCTTCTCCAGGAATTTACATGTTAAAATCCAAAGTGCACACAATGTCCGCAAGCCTGTATCAGGAAGGCAGCATTCTCACCTCTGTTGGGGAACTGAATCTGCAAAATGTCAGGAAAGGCTTTGAAAAGGAAAAGCTTGTGAAAGATGCAAACATACCATCGAAACGTTGGATGATTCGAGTGTTGAACCAATTTAGTGAACAGGGGTGTTTCTCCTGGACTATTTAGTGAGATGAGATTTTTTGAAAGTGTAACCAGACTCATGCATTAATTATTATACTTATTGGTATTATGGTAGCACTTCAAGGCCCACCTGAGACTGGGACCCTTTTGCTCCAAGCACTGGATACCCTCATAGTGAGAAACAGTCCTTGGCTCAAAAAGTTTACAGTCATAGGTCCTAGTTCAGGAAACCACTTACACGCAGGCATAATTCCATCCGTGCTCCAGATTTCAGTGGGATTTAAGCACATACTTAAAGTTAAGCATGTGCTAAGTATTGTCCTGAATAGTGATGCTTTCTGAAATCAGGGCCTGAATACACAAGACAAACAAAGGGAGGGGGAAAGCTGAGACACAGAGAAGTGATGTGACTTGCCCAGGGTCATCCAGCAGGTCAGTGGCAAAGCTGGAAATAGAACCCAAGTATCCTGACTCCCAGTCCAAACATTTCTGTTTTTGACTAAGGCCCATGTTCTGATCTTATACACATGGGCATAAATCCAAAGTAACTCAGCTGAAATCAATGGTGTTATTCTGAATCTACATTGATGTAACAGAGAGTAGAAGCTGACCCTAAGATGATAACATGGAGGCAGTGAAAAGTGGACAGATACTATAATACCGTTTTTGGTAGTTTCCAGTACCAGTCTCTGTTCCTTCAGACTTTTAATCCTGTGGGTTGAACTAATTTCAGGTAGATTTCCTGCCTCCTGAGCCATAACAAAAACCAGACAGCTGTATTTGTTACTGTTTTGTAATATATTTTTCCAGGAAAACACAGCTTAGAGGTTCAGTTGAACTAAAATACCTAGGCATTGTTTGTTCCTTTTAATGTGCCTAAGTAGACAGTTAACCAGATCACAGGTCCTGCCCCAGAGAATTTAGAAATCTAAGTTCAGTACAGAACAACATCATATCAAGTAAGGTGTTTGGAAATTGGAGCGTAAGAGTCATGTTCCATGAAAAGAAATGCAAAAAAATAGGTTGATAAAATGGGGAGGTGGTTGCGTTTGAGTTATTGATTAAATGCAATGCAAAACACTTTCTGTTTGAGAAGAAGAAAGGGAGGTCACCTGACAGACACCATTTCGGCATTCAAAGCGCATAAAATGGAGGTGAGAATAGGAGGATACAAAGGCCCTGATCCTTAAGTGCTATGCCCAAACTGGGACCAAACTAGGACCAAAATTTCCTTGCTGAGGTATAATTAAGTGGAGTCACTTGTAGGGGTGAGAGAACATAGAGACAGTTAAGTTTGGATTGGGGTTAGGTTGATGATCATACAGTTGGACAAAAATCAGAACTTGTGGGACTCACTGGTGGGATTTCCAAAGGAGTTAGGTGCCTGATTCACCCTGGCTCCTTTGAAAATCCCAGCCTGAACCCACAAGTTTACTCTTCTTGAGCACTCTGGGGATTGGGTCCCAGGCACAGGGCCACCGAGAGGGGGGGCAAGTGGGGCAATTTGCCCCAGGCCCCGGGCCCTGCAAGGGCCCCACGAGCCCTGTCCCGGCGGCGGTCAGGGTCTTCAGTGGCATTTCGACGGCAGGGGGCCCTTCAGTGCTGCCAAAGACGCAAAGCGACTGAAGCCCCCCCCGCCGCCAAAATGCCGCCGAAGACCCGAACCGCCGAGCGGGTGAGTACAAGCGCCGGAGCTCCCCCGCTTTGCCCCAGGCAGAAAGGCTCTTAAGCTGTTCCTTCTCAGTCTCCTCCTGCTTAGAATGCAGACTTTTTGTCTAGCAATATTAAGGAACTAGCTAGTTTTGTCTTCCTTCCTGAATTCTGAGGATGGGTGCTGGGTGGGGCCTGATAATTCCACTGGCTTTGCACAAGGGATGAAAGTGGCCCAGTGGTTCAGACTAGGGCCTCTTTAATGGTCAGTCAGAAGGATTTAGTTTGCCTTGTCCTTCTACACATGGTCCTAATACAGGATCTTGGGATTATCTTGACTAGCTGCCTCTCCTTTGCTAGCTGGGCCATTGAGCCTAGTTTACATATAAGACATTGAATTATTTTAAGTGCAGTGTCATTTGGAGGTGGGCACTTATAAATGTATTAGATACCTAACACTCCTAAGCCACGTATTCAAACTGCAGGGGGAAAAAACCCTCTTATTTCAAGAGAAAGAGGGAATCCCTCTTCTGTTCCATGGATTTAATGTAATAATGAACAGACATAAAACCTATTTAATGTTTTCTGTAATGAATATGGTATGTGATTGAAAAAGGCAGTATTGTTTCAATTAGTTACAACAATTGTCAATTATAACACAATTTTAATTGAAAAACAGAGAGAGCTAAATGAATGTCAAATATATTCATCAAGATCTACTTCATTGAATAGAATAGTGAATGAATAATGATGAAACACCGAAAATAAAATGTCATCGTTTGGAAGTAACACATCTTAGCCCTTTTATGCAGGTTATCAGGATTACTTGATGTAGTACTGAACTTTATGGTTAGTGGTGTTCATTCATTATTGCTGGAATATAACTAGAGATTTTTCAAAATCTAAACCATTTATCCAAACTTCCCTACCTTGATGCATTTGGGTCTGGGTCTGAACCATTTCAGTTCTGGTTTTGCAAAACAAAATGCAGAGGAACAAGGTTTAGCAAAATCAAATGCAAGTCTTTTTTGCCCTCCTGTATTAAAGACAGAGATACACTAGATCAAAACCATGTGCTTGAAACCCCTATCCTCCCTAAAATTGGATAAAATGAGATCCAAGACCTGATCTGGTTTTAAAAAACCCAACAGATGAAGTTTTCCAAACCAACATCAAGAAATCATCCAATTTTGCATATCACTTATTACAGTAGAATAAGTACAGCTTCACAGAATAATCTCATATCAAAGGCCATAATTCAGTAGTGGTAAATGTGTAGATTTTCTTCACAGGACAACAGAGAGAACTATGCAGACCCTTCAAAGTTTGTTTGGGAAGGTGTTTGTGTCTGTGTGTGTGTGAAATTGTGTCACACATGAGCTCACAGGCCCTGATGTCTAAGAGAGATCATGTACAAATTAATCTGGAAAAAAGGGTAAACAGTGTGGTAGCAAAATTTGCAAACGATACAAAACTACGCAAGGCAGTTAAGTCCAAAGCAGACTGAAGAGTTACAAAGAGATCTCACTAAACTGGTGATTGGGCAACAAAATAGCAGATGAAATTCAATATTGCTAAATGCAAAGTAATGCACATTGGAAAACATAATCCGAACTATGCATACAAAATTATGGGAGCTTAATTAGTTGTTACCACTCAATCTTGGTGTCATTGTGGATAGTTCTCTGAAAACATCCGCTCAATGTGCAGCAGCAGTCAAAAAAGCTAACAGAATGTTAGGAACCATTAGGAAAGGGATAGACTATAAAACAGAAAATATCATAATGCAACTATATAAATCCATGGAATGCCCATACCTTGAATACTACATGCAGTTCTGGTTGCCCCATCTCAAAAAAGATATATTAGAATTGGAAAAGGTAAAGAGAAAGGCAACAAAAATGATTAAGGGTATGGAATAACTTCCATATGAGGAGAAATTAAAAAGACTGGAACTTTTCAGCTTGGAAAAGAGATGACTAAGGGGGGATATGACAGAGATCTATAAAATCATGAATGCCATGGAGAAAAAGAGTTATTTACCCCTTCACATAAAAAAAGTACCAAGGAGTCACCCAATGAAATCAATAGGCAGCAGGTTTAAACAAACAAAAGTACTCTTTCACACAACACACAGTCAACCTGTGGACTTCATTGCCATGGGATGTTGTGAAGACCAAAACTAAAATGGGGCTCAAAAAAGAAAAGATATGTTCATGGAGCATAGGTCCATCAATGGCTATTAGCCAAGGTGGTCAGGGATGCAACCCCATGCTCTGGGTGTCCTTAGCTTCTGACTGTTGGAAGATGGGAGTGAACGAAAGGGGATGGATCACTCAACGATTGCCTGTTCTGTTCATTCCCTCTGAATCACCTGGCTTTGGCTACTGTCGTAAGCCAGGATGAATATTGGCCTCACCCAGTATGGCCATTCTTATGTTCTTATGTTAATCTCCCCTCACTTTTCCCTCCTGCACCTACTGGTAAATCTTATTGCAGACATAGAGGGAAGGTGGTAGCTCAGTGATTCACGCCAATCTGAATGGACTGATAGAAGTTTGCTGGAACCTGAAGTGGGAAAAGGCAGCACTGACACAACAATGAAACTAGTATCTCAAGGATGTTTATTCCCTGTTTTGGAGGGGTTTATGTGAACATTGAAGTGATTTGAGTTTTACTGGCAAAAAATGTTTGTGGAAAGTGAATTCCAGCATTTGTTGCAAGTTTTTGCATCAAAAGAACTTGTGCACTCATCCAATCATAGAAGAGAAACAGTACTGTAGGGTATCTCCTCTCAATTTTAATTGATTCATATTTAAGGCCAGAAAGGACTGTTAGATCATGAAGTCTGACCTCCTATATAACGCAGGCCATATAACTTCATCCAATTACCAATGTAATGAGCCCAATAATTTGTGTTTGATTAAAACACATCCTTCAGAAAGGCATACAGTCTTGATTTGAAGACATCAAGAAATAGAGACTCCACTATTCCCTTGGTAGTTTGTTCCAAAGCTTAATCACCCTCCCTGATAAAAATTTGTAATTTAATTCTAATTTGAATTTGTTTGGCTCTAACTTCCAGCCATTGAGATGTACATGATCAATATAACCCCATTGACTTAGTCGAGTTACTCCTGACTCTAGGAGAAACAGGCTACAGGCTATTGTTTTTGACCCCTAGTTGGGTGAGCACACAAGTGCATTTAGCATGAATGCTTGCGCATGCTGTTCTAGCCAGTAGGCTGGAATATCCACCACTGTTTTATTGCACCCTCTGTTGGGGGTATTGGTCAAGGGGTCCTTATCTACATACGTCTTCCAGTTGTACCCTTCCCCACAACAGAGTATCTCCAGAAGGTGCACGGGACCTTTCATTTATATGGATGGGCCAAGGGTGAAGTAGTGTTCATTCTGACAATTTACAAGCTATTCCTATTGTCCTAAATAAACAAAAATATCTGTTTTGCAGACTAATGCTGAATGCTGTGTCAATTACCCCACATTGAAATAATCCACCCGAACAACATCTTGGCTTTAAAACAAAAGACAATCCCATAAATTAGGACTCATAGCATGCACAGAATGCTATACAGTTGCTAGAATTAGTAAATGTGTCATTTTATATAAATAAAATATATGCAAGAGTCTGGAGTATAATCACTTTAACAAGGCAAGATAATGAACATTATTAGTATTAATTATACTAATTATTAGTATTAATTATACTAATTATACTGCCACCTGGTGGCTGGTAGCAACACAGAGTGTTCTGCAGAAAATCCAGTATTTCTATTACAACTGCTGTAGTAAATTTTAGAGATAAATCTGATGTAAAACTCATTGTTTGAATGATTTTTTGTGTGTTGGGAGGGCGGTGTTGAAATCTGAATCTGAATTTTACAGCTTGGTCCCTTCTGTAGTTTGAAGTGTGCAAGCTGTTTCAATCCTTTCATTAATCACCTCTCCCATTTTTAAATCCAATGCTTAACTCAAATAAATCATGGTTATTATTTTTCAAACACTCTTCAAACACAGATTCTGTTGTATTGGAGGGAAATGTTTACTAAATCTGAGCTGGATTCTGCAACCCTTACTTTACTTTAACTGCAGTCTCTCTGATTTCAGTGAGACTAGTTATGGAGTGAAATACTTATTCCACATGTGTAAGGGTGGTTACACTGGGCCTTAGAAATTATGGATAATAAGGTATTTTCATTCTTTAGACATATTGGATAGATCACATCCAAGGATTAGATTTATTATCTTATTGGGCTTCATCGTTATATAACAATTCCCTCAGCACAGGCTTTCTCCCTTGCAATGTCATGACACAGTTCATATGTTACATCAGCACCGCCATATGATGTGAGGCCTGCAGCCATACCAACATGGCTGTCATCTTGTCAGCTTTCAGACTGGGCAGTGCCATTACTGTACTTAGAAGGGAACCAAATTGAGCTGTTGGGTTCACAGGTGGCAGCCTTCCCTGTGCATCAGTACTCAAGGGAGCACAGGGACGGCTTCTTCCAGGCATTCCTCCACACATTGTCCCAAATGGAGCATATAGGAGGCACCCCAGCACTGCCCTACTCTGTACTGGATTGTACATTTAATTCACTGCCCCTATGTAGCAGGGATCTTGGCCAGGTACAATCACTCCCAAATCTCCTTCTTCTCTGCAACTCCCCACCAACCCTTACTCAGGGCATTAAACTAAATGGCACAGCCTGGCTCTAAAGGCCTGATTTTCAAAGGTGCTGAGTGTCTGATGCTCCAGTTGACTTCAACTGTGGGTGCTCAGCACTTCTGAACATCAGTGCTAATCGAATAAGGGTATGTCTAGGCAGCATTCTGGACTGGAGTCAACAGACTCAGGCTGAGGTGGTTCATGCTAGTGCTCTATAAATAGCTGTATAGGCAGTGCTTTGAAGTTGCAGCTTGGGCAGGAGATCAGGCTCTACCCGCCTGAATCTTTAACTTCAAAGTGCTATCTGAACAGCTATGTTTAGTGCACTAGTGCGAGCCCTGCTAGCCCAAGTCTGTCAGCCTGGGCTGGGAGGCTCATTCCAAAATGCTGTATAGACATACCCTAAGGTAGTAATGGGCCAAACCCTTACCTGGTGGTAATCAGCCACGTCAATGGAACTATGCTTGTTGACACCAGCTGAGGATTTGGCCTGAAGTATCTTTCAGACAAAAACCGGAAAATATGGAAAACTTTCACAGGTATTCCATTTTCTGTTTTGAGAACTTTCCTGTTATCTTGCCAGGGGAATTGTAATAATTAACATTGATCGACATGTTTAAAATAGACCTCAGATGCTTGAAATCAAAGAGGACTGTTTTTCACTATTAAGATCTTCCTTATTGTCGAGTTACAGTTCCCTTCAGCATCGCTGTCCTCTCCTACAGGTGCAGATGATCACAGAATCTATTGCTGACCCACTCTGGGGCCGAAATACCAAGAAATGCTCATTTTAGTTTTCTGATTCAGATGGCAATGCACTCTACAATTAGTCTGTCAGCAAACAAAGACATTAATCTGGAGTTGTCTAGTTCTTGCACTTCCTGATGTGACTCAGGAAACTGTAGCTCTAAGTAAAAAGTGTTTAACCTTTTTGTCAGAGGTTAAACATATAAAAGGGGAATTTCAAGCTTTTATATTCCTGTTATTGTCACATTAAATGGAGTGCAATTGTTTTATGGACTTCATTGTAGAAGATAATTATATATCTATGATGTTCTTCCCACCTAACTGTTTTTTCTTTCCCTGTAACTGATTCAAAGCTGCAATTTATTGCCCTTGTTAATGTACGTGTTTCTTCTTTGAATCTGGCTATTCAGGATGAAGTATTATTATTAAGTAAGATTTTCAGTAGCATTTTGATTAAGAGAGCTGCTCAGAAGTTTTCAAAATTTGAAATTTGTGTTAAATTTTATGAAAAAATATCATCCAAAAACAAGGTAGAAAAAAACATTGTGAAAATTCCCCATTTTTTCAGTCAGCTCTATCTATGACAATTGAGGATTTTTGTCAAAGAATTAATAGGGGTGAGAGCATAGATGCCGACTTCCCCTCTGCCCGGTGGGTGCTCGACCCCCCCGACCCCGCCCCTGCACTGCCCTCGCCCCACCCCCATTCCACCTCTTCCCCAAAGTCCCCACCCCTGCCCTGCCTCTTCTCCACCTCCTCCCCTGAGCACACTGCCTCCCTGCTCCCCCCCAGAAAGTCCTAAGATCCGCCAAACAGCTGTTAGGCGGCGGGGGGCGGGAAGCGCTGGGAGGGAGGGAGGAGGAGGTCTGGGGATGCGGCACGCGGGAGGGGAAGAAGGAAATGGGGAGGGGGGAGCTTGGCTGCTGGTGGGTGTGGAGCACCCACTAATTTTTCCCTGTGGGGGCTCCAGCCCTGGAGCACCCACGGAGTCAATGTCTGTGGGTGAGAGTCATATTGGTTTGTTTATTATGTTTAACTCCTTTTTTGTACTCAGACATAACTATTTATTTATTTACCTATCTACCTTTATTGTGGAAGCACCTAGGAGCCCAAGTCATGGACTAGGGGCCCATTGTGCTAGGTGCTGTACAAACACAGAATAAAAACATGGCCCCGTCTGCCAAAGAACTTCCAATCTAAGTAAAATAACAAGCTCCCTTTAGCTCAATCTTATTTTATTTCACAGCTTTATCTCTGCACATTTTTAATAACTCCATATAGGTCAGACAGGATTTCTCTGTGTAATGCCAGACTTTTCTGATTGCACACTAAGTAGAGCCAGTAGAAACCTTTTGCATTTAGAAATGTCTTCAAAATTTGAAAAGTAAAAACATTCTAAAAAGCTTGTGAAAAGTTTTGGTTTAATGTCATTTCTCCACCACCTGCTCAGCAATTTCAAAATTTGAAGGGACAAAAAGGGGGGAAATGAAAACTTTTCATGTGAAATTTTCAATCCCCAGCATGAACACACATGCACGCACGCACACACTAGCTGTACTGATAAGCTTGTTCCTAGATTTCTCCCTTTCCTCAGTGAGAGAATTCTGCCTGCTCTGGTATTTGCTGAGCTGGATCCTCTTACTTCATGCCCCCTACTCAAATCTTGAGTCAATCCTGAGAGAAGTGACAGTGGGGAAGGGTTTGAGATTCTCCCTTTTTCTTACCCCTTCACTCTCACTTGATCTCAGCAGCAACTGCTCTAGTGTTTCCACGGAGATGGCAGAATGGAGTCACTGTGTGGGATCTGTAGCAGCAATACAGCACTCAGCTGTCATCCATCATGGTATCTATTCCATTTGTACGTCTAGCACCTTTACCTCCCTCCATCCTTTCTCCACACTTCTTAAGGATTTTACTGACAGAGACTGTGACGGGTTTGGACACAGAGACTCCCTTGGGACTGTCACCTGATGTGCTGAAATTACCTCTGAGCCCGTTTTCCCTGCCAGCTTGGGACTCCAGAACCCTGCCTTGTTGAGCCAGACACACTATTCCGCTGCCTTGTTGAGCCAGACACACTACTCCGGTGTGGTACGGACCCAGGGTCTGAACCACGCCCCCAAAGCTGCAGGCTTTAACTGAAAACCACTCCTCAGGTTACCTATCTCCAGCACCCAGACACCCAGTTCTCAATGGGATCCAAACCCAAATAAATCCGTTTTACTCTGTATAAAGCTTATACAGGGTAAACTCATTAATTGTTTGCCCTCTATATCACTGATAGAGAGATATGTTTGCTCCCCCAGATATTAATCACTTACTCTGGGTTTACTAATAAACAAAAGTGATTTTATTAAGTATAAAAAGTCAGATTTAAGAGGCTTTCAAGTAATAACAGACAGAACAAAGTAAGTCACCAAGCAAAATAAAACAAAACACGCAAGTCTAAGCCTAATACATTAAGAAACTGATTACTGGTAATATCTCACCCTCAGAGATGTTCCAATAAGCTTCTTTCACAGACTAGACTCCTTCCTAGTCTGGGCTCAATCCTTTCCCCAGGTACAGTCTTTGTTAGTTCCAGCAGACATCTTAGGTGGTAAGCAGGGGTTTTCTCATGACTGGGACCCTCTTTGTCCTGCTCCACCCCTTTTTATAGCTTTGGCACAAGGTGGGAATCTTTTGTCTCTCTGGGTCCCCACCCCTCCTTCTAAATGGAAAAGTACCAGATTTAAGATGGATTCTAGTATCATGTGATGTGGTCACATGTCACTGTAAGACCTCATTCTTCATTACCCATGGGATGGCCCACACGTTAACAGGAAGGCTTGAGGCTAAATAAACTATTTACAACCAATTGTTGTAGTCAATGGGAGCCATCAAGATTCTAAACAACCATTAATGGCCCACACTTTGCATAATTACAATAGGACCTCAGAGTTATACTTCATATTTCTAGTTTTAGATACAAGAATGATACATTCATACAAATAGGATGAATATATTCAGTAGGTTATAACCTTTGTAATTATACCTTACAAGAGACCTTTTGCATAAAGCATATTCCAGTTACATCATATTCACATTCATAAGCATATTTTCATAAAACATATGGAGTGCAACGTCACAGAGATCTTCTCCCAAGGGGCAGGATCCAACTCCAGCTGAAGTCAATAGAAAGACTTGCATTGGCTTCAGGGGGAATTGGGTCAGGCCGCAAAAATCCCTTTTTCAAGTGTTTGGACATTGCTGACCCTTAATGAAAACAGTGTTGTCCAGAATGGAAACGTTATTCAAGAAAAGTATCTTCTTCCAGTATTTTACCTGTAATTACTCATATTAATGGGTTTACAATGTTACCCACCTACTATTACCTACTATTTCTCCACTGTCTACATACATGGTAGGCCTACTTTATTACTGAGATCTAGCTGACTCTTCCAGATAGCTAATTCTTAAAGGTCATATTTGTTTCCAATCCTGCTGTGTGTTCTTGACCTTGCCTGGGTTTCATAACCCTTAGCAATGTTCTGTCTCTATTAGGCTCCACAACTCTACAGGTGAGTTGCTGGGTTATCTCACAACTATTCAACCACTAAAGTTAGTTCATCTAGATTTATTTTTAAGAGGCATCTTGTTCAAATTTATGGATGTATCTGAAAAACTTAATTTAATCCAATTGACAGCAGTGCACTTTGGTTTATCCTCTTCAGTAGCCTAGGAATGATATATGATATATATGGATCAGAGTGTCACTCATTGTGTCATATCATCTTACATACATCCCTGATTTAGTGTCATCTTTCTGGTGCTATTGACCCTGAAGTTTACAGCATCCTAGTAATCTCTGAGGTTTCTTGTAAACTCTTGGCATATAGGTATCAAAGGGTTAATCTGTTAGGATCTGAAAGGCTAAAGTTAGGATCTGAAATCCATATTTAACAGATAAATATGTAGCCTGATTTTCAAAACTGTTGAGTATATAGATCTATTGAATTCAATATTATTTGTAGCTGCTTGACACTTCTGAAAATCCAGCCAGTTTTATTTAGGTATCTAATTATGGCTTTAGGAGCCTGACTTTAGACACCAGCGTTTGAAAATTTTGAGCGAGGAGTCTCTTCCAAAAATAGGAAAGGAGGCATCTTTTCATCTGTAACCAAGACAATTTATCTTTGTCAGATGGAAGAGAATCCTAGTGATTCAAGACAAGTTTGCAGGGATGAGGAAGTTACATAAGGGGAAAACAGAACCTTCATAAAAATAGTGCATAATAGTTTACAGCTTCCCTCTGAGGATCCCCAAGCACTTTACAAATCTAGCTATCTAGAGACTTCCATAGTCACTGATGTCACTGAGCATCTCACAGATTTGAGGATAAGTTCATGAACATGACCCATTTGAGGCAAGGAAGTACTATTATCTATGTTTTACAGATGTAAGCAGAATCTGGATGAGCTCTCCCCTGATATCTAGTGGTGAGCTGTGGAAAAAGACTTCAGAAGCTGATCTCGTTTGCATGGACACACCCATGCTGCCTAGGTGCTCAGCATGATGGGACTGCTTGCCCAAATGATCACTTCTGGCTGGTGTTGGATCCCCAGTCTCCTTGTTATTGGGGTAGGAGTAATAAACGGTTGCTATCCTTGTTGTGTGAACTGAGGGCAGCAGAACAGTACCTGGCATACCCTGATGGAGGGACTCACCCTCAACTGAATAGCACTTGCTAGGCAGGGGACATGGGTTTGGTCCTTGTCCCCTTCTCCTTAAGGGTCACTAATTGACCCTTCCTCTCTCCATGGTATAATAAAAGAGCTAATTTAGACTCAATTGAGAGTTTTGTTACATGCTGCAGAGCTGAAATCACTGATATCTAGGTTTAAGAATTAGACCTATTTTGGGATAGAGTCTCTATAGCAAGAAACTGTCCAGTGTGCACCAGCAGTGAGGCTCCCCGACTAACAGCTGAAATAATTGAGAGCTGTGTTAAGTGTGGGGGGAGCCGTGAAGACATCTTGGCGAGCGGCTAGCAGGGTGGGTGGTGGAGAGGCGTGGCCAGCAAAGAAGCTGGTGGAGAGGGCCAGAGAAGAGCCCTGCAGAGGTGTGGCAATCGGCCATTGGGGCGATGAGCGAGTGCCCAAACAGTGCAGCGTGTAAGCTGCCTCTTTACCACCACCCCCCGCCTTCCAGACAGGGTGGGAGGTGAACTCTGTGGATGAACCTCCGAACTCTGGGGCTGCACTGGCTGAGGCCAGCAACTGTGAGTGGGGTACAGAGAAGAAATGAGCACATTAAAGGGACTTTTGGGTTGCTGGACTTAAGACCCTGAGGGGGAAAAGACATTGCCCAACTTATTTGGGTGTGGGTCTTTTGCTCATGGTTTGTGTTTATGTCCCCTAGTTGTGGTGTTTTCCCAAATTAATTCTGAGTTACTTCCCTCTTTTAATTAAAAGTTTTTGCTACGCTCAGATTCTGTCTTGCGCCCAGGGAGTGGTGTGTAATTGTCCCAGGTGACTGGATGGGGGTTTGAGACGGTTTTGTGTGGCATTGTTGAAAAGGAGCCGCTAGATACTGAACCCAGCCCTTGTTGCAGCTGGCTTCACCTGGCAGAAGGGTTACACAGAGGTGGGGGGAACTAAAGCTCAGAGAGCCTAAGCAACGTGTCTAAGGTCATATAGGAAGTCTGTGACCCAGTCAGGACCTGAACTCAGTCTTGGGAGGCTCAGTCTAGTGCCTTAATCATAAGACCACTTTCCCTCAATGAGTTAAAGCTCAAAACAGCCCCTGTCTGGTAAGTATTGTTATCCCCTCCATTTTAAAGATAAGGAAACTGAAATACAGAGAAATTACATGAGTGGCCCAGGGTCACTCAGCAAGTTTGTGAGAGAGCCAGGAATAGAGTATATGTTAACCACTAAGTACAGGTTTGCTCCTGAATCTCAGCTGCCTACGGCCTTTATTCTGTCATATAATTAGATCATTGTTGCCTGGCTTGGGTTGGTCTGCAGCTCTCTAGGATCGTATATAAGTAAGCAGCTCCAGACACCAGTCCTGCACATTTGGAAAGACATAGTCTTGCAGGGGGAAGTGGGATAAAAAAACCCAGTAAGAACTATTTTTGAGAGGATATCCATGACATTCTGTTAATTTATTGTTGGCACATTCATAACCTCATCCAAAAAAATGCCACAAGCACTTACCAGAGCAGCTCGCATCTCTGCTGATGAATTGAAGGAAACTTGCACTAAAGAAAATGCATCATGTGAAGTTAAACCCATAACAGTGGACCAGCCAAAAACAACACCATGGAACAGGAATTCCTTTAATTTAACAGTACCATAATCTGGAGTTCAGTGCAGGCCGAACAATAACATTAATAACTGCACAATTAATACCTATTTTAATAGCCAAAATTATGGCAGCAGACTTTTTTTTAGAAAAACCCACCCCAAAAGAAGCCAAAATCTCTCTTAGCCTGGTCTTGTTTTCTTGATTCAAAGGATTTATCTGTTAAACATTTATCAAATAAAAATCAGTGTAGTGGTATGACCTATACATCAGACTGTAGGCCCATGAATAATTCACATATTACAAAACAATTCAAAGCTGTCACCATGTCATCGCTAGATTACAGGCACTGTGGAGTAGTTTTGATTTTCTGTTGCTCTTTTACATGCTTCAGCTGATGTAATTTTGTCTCCTCATGTTAGGCAAACTGGGACTGGCTGGGCTTTCATTAATTGCATCACTTTAACTGAAAGGACAAGAATAACCACCGGGAATCATGCTGTCAAAAATCTGTGTGTCACTCCCTGCATTTTTTTCTTCTAAATCATAATTATAAAACATTGGGGGCCAAATTCTCACCCTTTGCAAAGCCTAAGTACATGGGCTTTGTGTGGGAGACCTACTACTCTTCAGGGCTTGGTAGTGATGGAATCCTACCCTCCAACTTGGAGTCAATGCACAGAGCAGCAATATACGCTATAACTTTTGGATTACAGTTGTGGTCTTGACCTACTATGTGCTCTTGGGGCGGGGGGGGGGGGGGCGGGCACAATGGGCACAATTTGCCCCTAAACTGGATATTTTTGTGCACTTTTTAATCGTTCCAGGCTTTTCCCATCTACAGTAACAAAGCTAGACATTGAACTGTCTTAACTTCCCAGGGTCTGCTAAACTTGTTCCCTTCTCATAGCTTTAAGATGCCGGATCATCCTTTAACCTACCCTCTCAAACAGCCCTTCACGTTCTCCTTCTCTCTCTCTAGGGATCCTTACTATACCATATTTTCTATTCCAGGTGGAATGGGAAGCTCCTTGCCTGGAGGCCAAGCCTTATCTAGCGCTGCCCTGCCTGAAGAATACCAGCATGTTAATGCCAGTTATAGAGGGGTGATAAAAATATTGAATTGACTGAATGCAGCAAATAGTAACAATACTCTGCTGTCCAAGTTGAACTGCGGGCAGTGGAGAGAGAAAGAGATGACAGTTTTACTATGTTCTAACTGCATGCACAAAAATAACCTGCTGTTGTGACATTGCATTAGGATGTGATGAGTCTAGGTTGCACTGCAGTGGGACCCAGCAACATTAACAACACAATGTCTAATGTTTGATGGGCTGCTGCTACTATGTAGTAGTCATTAATACTAACGGTGGTTCAGCCACCCTTTGGACTAGCATTTTAACCTAGCTCTGTGTTTAGCTGTTGTTGTGGAATGAACAGGAATTTAAAGTTGCTCTGCTTGACTAATTCCTGACCTAAGAGGCTGTCACAGAATGGTGGAGAACTGACCAGTGATTCAGAACAGAGGCAGTGATGTCTCATCATTCAAATGGAAGAAGACATGCTGGGAATGATATAAAAGTTGGCAGCCTCACATACTGTACTTGAGGTATCCACAGGTCGTGTAGGGAAGCCAGATATCCCACTTCTGGCCATCTCTAGTTATAGTTATGTTTGCAAACTGTGGGTCTAGAGTTCTAAACTTCAGTAGGAACAAATTATTACTGATCTTCCCATTCAGTGGAAAGTGAAGTATTTTAGCAAATAAATATGCATGTTGTGTGATATAAACTGTCACTACAATACATAGTGGATCCAAAGTTTTTCACAGAAATCCTCCTAAAAAAGTTGTTAGGCAAACACAACCCAGCATGGTGGAATGTGTTTTTGTAAGGGTCAAGATATGAAGGAGACAGGGCTCTGAGGTTAAAGCCAGGGTATAGGGCATATTTGGTCCAGGTTACATGATATGGTATCTGGGAAAGTGGATGTTTCAATTTCAGAATTAGCCGTTGTCAGTCAATTAATGGGAAGTGATATTTATAGAAGCATGTGCTGGGACCCAACCTGATGCAGGTAAGCATTTATGCAGGTGAGTCATACCACTGGTTTCAATGAGATTACTCACAGGCTGAAAGTTAAGCATGTGCTTGAATGCTATGCTAGATGAAGACCCAGGCTCTTGCACTCCTTACAACAGTGTTGCCAATTCTCGTGATTTCACTGGGAGTCTTGCGATATTTGGTGTTTTTCTTAAAAGCCCCAGCTCATGGAGATAGGCTTGCATGGGAACCTCAGCATTCATTTTGAAACGAAGAGTAAGTTTCCAGCCCTTGTGATTGTGGAGAAAAACTGGAAAATGTGAAACCAAAGGCTCAAAAAACAGAAGGGTGAAAAAAAATAAAACAAAGAAGAGGATCCGAAATGTATTTTTTAACCATCTCATGGTTTTTATGCCAATCTTGTGATTTTTTTGGAGTCCTGACGCATGAATTTTGAAGGTGTTGGGTTGGCAGTACTTCTATGATGACAAGAAAAGGAGAAAACAGGAGATTAAATCTAGAAAAATATATCCTTGGAGGTAATGGGAATAGGCTGGGAGATCTCTCTCTCATGCACGTGACCCCTCCCCCCATTAACTATTTTTAATATCAAATTTGTCCTCGGATAAATGATTTTTAAAAATATATTCTCGTACCTGGCAAATTTTCTTTTCTTTCCAGCCTCCTTAAGGGGCTCTCACTTGGCTCGCTCTTACATCCTCCAATATTAAATACTGAAATACCTTCATAACACTAGGTTAATCACAGCATTAGCATATCCACCAGGCGAAGGCACATTGCTGCCGCTGTGCTATGCTGGTTGCTGAGGGAGCCCCTGTTCTTTGGTGCCTGAATTACAATCAATGCAAAGGAGAAGGATCAGATATCAAAACAGAAGAGAAACCAAGAAGTTGTTTATGAAGGGTCTTGTCCTGCAAATACTTATTATTGGGCCTTATTGCAGTGAGTAGCCCTACTGAAGTCAACAGTAAGCACCATACCCAGTGCACTCAGGATTAGGCCCTCACTGAAGGGGAAAAGCATTAAATAGATCTGGAACAGAGTTGATAGGAAACTTCTGCAAAATAATAATTAGGAAATGGTAACATCAGAAATTAATGAAGTATTTGCCTGCTATGGGAATATGAAAAAAACCACAGCCTGTAACACGCAGGGCCAGGTGGATGATTCAGACAAGTAAAGCAGGTATGGTTCATATGGGCTCAGTCCTGCAAGGAAGCTCTGCACTATGATCTTAGCTTGAAGCACGGGAGCTGTCCCACTGAAGTTAATTCATGGAGAAGTTAATCAGAAGCTTAAATGCTTTGCTGGATTGAGGCCAGAGGACTCAACACCTTGAAGGATTGAGCCCTGAAGGAGGACTGTGTTTGCCAAAAATACTTCTACTTCTTTCAGAGGTGCAACTGTAACCCACACACCTCCTGGGTGTGGTGTTCTGTCCCATCTAGTGGCACTGAGACCACGTAAAGAAAGAGAGAGAAAGCAATTAACGAGTCTGACCTGCAGCCTTAGCTAACAGCCAGTTGGCTTTTAGCTCATGCAGTAGAGGCTCATGCACTAAGCTCCCAGATTCAATCCCCCCGGCGTCTGTTGGCATTACACAACCACCACAGAAGCAGCATTTTGTGAGGTTGGGAAGCAAGAGCAAGATACATGAGGTCTGTAGCCAGGATGAGGGGGATGTCGAATGGATAGTGATCCCGCCAACATGCCATTTCATGTCGTTATCATCCTTCCTGGGAACGCACAGGAACAAATACATTTTGGGACAAGGACTGTGGAACCAAGGATGGCATATTTCAGGACCTTCTTCTATATGAGCCAAAGCTTTCTGCCTCTTGTGGATAAATCTGGCCAAAAAGATTCCAGTGTCTATGATATGATTGTAACTGTATCTAGCTAAAAAGTAAACATGTAGGGTGGAATTCAGAAAGGTATTTAGGTGACTAACTCAGAGAGAGGGATAGCTCTGTGGCTTGAGCATTGGCCTACTAAGCCGAGTATTGTGAGTTTGATCCTTGAGGGGGCCACTTAGGGATCTGGGGCAAAATCAGTATTTGGTCCTACTAGTGAAGGCAGGGGGCTGGACTCAATGACCTTTCAGGGTCCCTTCCAGTTCTTTGAGATAGGTATATCTCCATATATTTAAAATATATACCTTTGTGAATGCCACCCATTACTGATAGCTATCAGAGACCAGTCCTTCACTGGATCAATGATTTTCCTTGATGAAAAAAGTGACTGCTTACAGAACAGATTACATGAGGCCTTGTACAGAGAGCAGCTCTCTTTGAAGAAAAGTGGTCACTCATGCTGTTGTTATTTTGCAAAATCTCTATAGTCTGTAGCACAGTATGTGCCATAGAACACTGAAGGCCGCCTCAGCTAGCACTCCACCCAAATTGAACTGGTATATTCTCGTTCTATTTGCAACGTCTGTACAGTCCTGATGTGCATCAATGCAGATCATTAAAGGGGTGTGCGTACCTTCTTAATGATGAATACTGTGCTTTTCTTTTTCTTACTACATGAGCATAATTACAAATGTAATTAGATAGGAACAGGCCCGGCTCCAGCATTTCTGCTGCCCCAGCAAAAAAAAAAAAAAAAAAAAGCCGCGATCGCAATCGCGACCGGCGGGCAGCAATTGGGGAAGGAAAAAAAAAAAAGCTGTGATCGGCGGCGGCAGGTCCTTTGCTCCTAGAGGGAATGAGTGACCTGCCGCCTCCAAATTGCCGCAGGTGCCGCCCCTCTCCCTTGGCCGCCCCAAGCACCTGCTTGTTAAGCTGGTGCCTGGAGCCGGCCCTGGATAGGAAAGAAAGGATGGTATTGTGGAACTGGATTGGGGACCAAGAGATCTGGCCGCATTTCCTAGCTCTGTCAGATACATCCTGTGTGATCTTGGGTCTGTCTATCTTTTTTGTTTTAGACTGTAAGCTCTTTGGTGCAGGGCCTGTCTCTTACTATGTGTATGTACAGCACCTACATCTTCATGCACTACCGTAAAATAATATTAAAATAAAAGTAATAAGTTGTCAGGTGGGATAGGCATGCCCCCTTCTAGTTGTTCTTGCAACACATTTAATAGAGAGGATGATGTCTGTTGTGAAAAATAGGCATTTTAAATGATCCCTAATATTTCTTTTTTCTTTATCATAATAAATCTCTCCCAACTCCCAAATATAAAAGAGACTTGCTGGTGTAGAAGTTGAACTTTGATTCCTGGGGCTGGCTTCTCTGCTGCTGTAGATCAGCATAGTTTCACTGAAGTCAAATGTTCAGGCTAATTAAATACATAGTACACTTGTCTTTTTACTTTAGTGTTAGAGGAAAAAGGAACTTTTTGGACAGCCAATTCCCCAGTATCTCAGTTGCAGTGGTGTTTAATTGTGTTTCTTTGTAATTAGGAGTTTCCACATTTGGAAATCCTTTTGCATTGTCACATTCAAAGATGCCATAGTTAAATGCTGTTATACATATTCTTCAGCTTCATTGTGTAAAACATAGTGACCCTCAGCTTTTATCTTAAGAAATTCAAGTTTCAATACAGCAAACCTCTGATGACGAGCGTGAGTTGATCTGGAGAAGAAAGGAAACAGATGTATCCTCTTATTCTTAACATAAATTGTTGGCGTTTATTTTTTTAGTGAACTGCAGTCATATCTCTCTCTCAATCGAGTGCAGAGGAAAAGAGTAATTAGCAAAGTATTAGTGTTATTATTATTTCCTGATATTAACTCTCCTGCTACTCGTCCATCCTTTTTTTCAGGCAGAGGAATGCAACTTGTGGATTTAGAATTGAAAATGGGTTTTGTGTTGTTTGTTTTACAGAGTCAGTCCTTTTCTATGCATAAAAGTTGTACCACTTTAACTATATTGGTATAGTTAAGGTGGAACAACCCACCCTATAGCAAGTTTCAGAGTAACAGCCGTGTTAGTCTGTATCCGCAAAAAGAAGAACAGGAGTACTTGTGGCACCTTAGAGACTAACAAATTTATTAGAGCATAAGCTTTCGTGGACTACAGCCCACTGTGGCAGCAGATCGTGTGCTGGGAGCAGAGCTGCAGCCACAGAGCCAGAGACGCAGCCCAGGAGGAGCAGATCCTGTGCTGGGAGCAGAGCTGCAGCCACAGAGCCAGAGACGCAGCCCAGGGGGAGCAGATCCTGTGCTGGGAGCAGAGCTGCAGCCACAGAGCCAGAGACGCAGCCCAGGGGGAGCAGATCGTGTGCTGGGAGCAGAGCTGCAGCCACAGAGCCAGGTGTGGTGAGCAAGTGGGGCCAGCCAAGGGGGAGCCTGGGCAAAGGGCCCAGCACAGAAAGACACCCCCAGACAAGGGCCCTTGCAGGCCAGACCGGGAGGGGGACCTTAACCCTACGGAGGGCTGACGCAGGGAAGAAGGGTCCCACCACTCAAAGCCCGGAGGTGTGTGGCCACCACCATTGCAAGTGTCCAACCCGCAGCGTCTCTGCAGCACGGCCAGGGCCTGAGAAGGAGCCTGGGACCTACAAGGAGCAGACTGTGACCTGCCCTGACGTTCCAGAGACACTGTTTGTGATGTTCCCTGCCACAGAGCGGGGTGATGTGTTTTCCTTTAACCTTTCACATTTTTCCTTGTTCTTTTCTTTAGATTAATTGTTAATTAAATAACTTGTGTTTGCTTTAAATTGTACGGAATAATCAGTGGGTTAGGGAGGTGCCCAGTGCAGAGAGAGTACCCCGGAGTGGGGACACCCTAGCCCCTGCCCTAGGTGACCACAGCAGGGTTGGGGGTCGAGCCCCCCCAGGAATCCTGGGCCCAGCCTTGTTGGGGTTACGAGGACTCAGACAGACGGGAGAGTGGAAGGGCAGGGAGGCCTCTGGGTAAAGGAAGTGGGAGCGGGGACTCAGATCCTTTCGCTAGCCCACCTCACCGGGGTAGTGCAGAAGTCAGGAAAGTTCCCCACAATAGCGGGACCATACCCCCGCTTACATAATTGCATCCGAAGAAGTGGGCTGTAGTCCACGAAAGCTTATGCTCTAATAAATTTGTTAGTCTCTAAGGTGCCACAAGTACTCCTGTTCTTCCACCCTATAGCAATATAAAGGTGTCAGACCTTTCTAAGTACAGCTTATTCATGTATGGGAAGAGGAACAAATTATACCAGTGAGGGCACTTTTATACCAGTATAACTGCAACCATACTCGGGGGGATTGTACTGATATAACTATTTGATTAAAAAAATACCCTTGACCAAAATAGTTATATTGGTACAGAATCTGTGCTTGGACCAAGCAGGGAACAGAAAACAGCTTGCCCAAGGTCACACAAAGACTCACTAACACATTGAGGATTTGAACCTACAGGCTCTGTATGCCAAACCAGGCCCTTAACCAGAAGGCCATACTTCCTTCACAATGGTAGTTAGTAGGACCAGTACTCCAATGTGCTCCATCCCGCTTTGCTTGCACTGTTGCAGTAGTACTGTCTTCACATGCAGTTTCTGCAGTATGCTGAACATTCCTGGTTAGGCTTAAGAAGCTCACCACACCTTAAGACATCTGGTGAGAATAATCTAGATGGACACTCTGGGAGTAACTAGGAGGCTAGTAGTTTTGTTTTTTTTTAATAGTTGGGTTTTGGCTGCATCAGTTATCCCTTGTGAAATGAGATTTTTAGCTTCCTCCACAATCATGATAGTACTCAGTATGAGTCAAATTCAAACATTTGTGTTATTTCTCTTATATAAACATCCTGCCGTGTACCTTTTATCAGTATATTACAAAACTAGGCAGCTTAAGGTTTTCATGAGAGAATGTTGCTCCTATATATTTCATTCTTTTATAAATGCTAAGTTCCAAGATATATTGTGAAGAAAATCCTAGTGCAGTTAGAGAGTTTTATTCAAGCATTTATCTATTCAAAGTGAAAAAAATAATTCAAGAGTCTGCTCAGTCCCTTTCACAGTGTCCTCCATCAAATTTCCCTTCACCTTCTACCATCACACTATAAGCTTCAGTTTTAATTGTGATTAGCAGTTTATTATCTTCTCACACTGGATTATATACCATGACAAATATTGTTGTATAAAGTTAGTGGGCCAAATTCTGTTCTGAGTTGCACTGATGTAACCCAGCTAAAATCAACGTAGTTGTTTCATTGTAATTAGAAGCAGAATTTCCACCATCAGGACACTGCTATCCATGAAATATCCTGGGGTTATTCCTCTCTAGCAGACCCTGGATTGATAGGGAGAACAAAGGGAGAAGCTCCCTTACCTGAAAAGCAAATCATGCCTTTTCTGCAGCCACACACGTTGTCACATTCATATATTTATTGCAACTCATAAGTTCTTACTTCAATCTCTGTTTTTCACCCAAACAAACCCTTATAGCAGAAAATAGGGAGGTAGCATGGTATAAGTTGGAGTATTTATATAGATTTGTCCAAAAAGTAGTTTTTTTCCTCCTGTGACAGGCTGCTGTTAGCAGCTACAAATCGAGCCCTTTGGAAGCCAACACGCTGGTTAGTTAGGGTACATCTACATGGGAGTAAAAGACCCATGGCCTGGTTGCAGCTGTCTTGGGTCAGTTGACTTGGGTTCATGGGGCTAAAAATTGTTGTGTAGATATTCAGGCTTGGGGTGGAACCCAGCCCTCTAGGGCCCTCCCCCCAACTAGGGTCCTAGAACTTGGGCTTTAGGGAGAGCCCAAACATCTACACACCAATTTTACAGCCCTGCAGCCTGAGTCAGCTGACCTAAGCCAGTGGTGAGTGTTTAATTGGTGTGTGGACATACCCTTAGAACACCCAAGGCACTGGGTGTAGTTATAGTAGGAAAGACTAAGGTAGTTTGGGTTTGGAAGGGTAGAAGGGGTCACTTACACTTGTAGAGAGCCTGATTAACTAATAAGGCCATTAGCTCACCAGTTAGATAGCTCTGAGAAGAAAGCAAGCTGTATAAAATCTGAGCCAGGGAGCACAAAGAGAGGTTCTACATAACTGTTGTTATGTTGTGATATACCTGGAGTATAAACAATAATAAAGATGCTTAGTGAAGATACTCTATATATGCTGGTTAATTCATCCAGAGGGCTTACCAACCCGGGCTTCCAGTTCTAGGAGCTGAAGGAGGAACTCATTCACAACCCCTGACAGAAAATTTAATTGAAATAACAAAAACCCCAAACCCAAAACATTTTTGGCCAAAAGCTGCTGAAAGCTGAAAAAAAAATGGTTTTCAAATGAAAAATCAAAAAATTTTCAAGGAAAGAACATTTTCTGTGAATATTTTTGTTTAGTAAAAAAACCCCACTTTTTCTGTTGAAAAAAGTGTCACTGGAAAACTTTCAACCAACCCTTTCTGATGACTGCCTGAATAGATAAACAAAATCGAATGCTCTGCATACCTACTGCAAAGAACCACACAAGCATCAGTGATTCAGAAATGTATGCCCACTGGTACAGAGGGGGCAGTTGCCATTCTTTGGATAAGTTCTGCTTGTTCTGCTGCGACATCTCTAACAGAGGCAGATCTCCAATTGCAGGTTGTGTTGCATTATGTTTGCCCTATGTTATTGATATTCATAGCTTGCACAGTAGTAATACTGTGATAAATGGATAATGCAGCTCAGAAAGGCACCAAATTGCATCATCTTTGGTGCTTGAAAGTAAAAGTTCCCAAAGTAGGTGGGAAAGGATTATTACAATTCCGCACCACACTGAAATGATAAATCCTTGGCACGCTATCAACATAATTACTAAGAGATGGTTAAACAAATATTTGTTCCAAGCAAAATATATTTTAGACTTATCAGTAGCCTGATTTTTTTAGATGGTATTCTTGTCCTCATTCTGTTGTTTGCAAGTGATCAGATGAACTTCTCCAGTGTTAATAAAAATAAGTTTTGAGCTGTGTGGTAACTGTGGAACACACTACCGGATTAGAAAAGGGGATTTTCTGCCAAACTCTAGCTGCTGTTTATCCACAGTTAATTCCTTTTAATATCAACTTGTGCTCTTCTTCCAACAGAATATTCTGTTACCATGATCAATGGGAAGGCTAGATAGAGGCTGGGACACTGGGAAATAGATAGAATTAAGGGTTGTGGGACAAACTTTCCTCCTGGAGAGGTTGCAGTGCTGTAACTTTGAGGAGGCTCTAACCTATAAAATATTTTTGAGTTGATTTAAATAGAAAAAAGGCAAGCTTCTGATGCTGTTACTTGCCTGTAAGTCAATAATACAAGTTCCAGCTGATGCAAGACAGACTACGTCCATTGAGAAGAGCTAGGATAGAACAGAGTTGTGACTAAAGCTGGTCAACAAACAGTTTGGGGGGAAATTTCAAAATTTTGAAACAGTTTCCATTTCATAGGCTCTAAATGGACCCCCTTTCTCTTCCTTCCTAATGCTTCCATGACAATTTCATTGATTTTTTTAATCAAATGTTTTATCAAAATCATGTTTGAAATCATTCTTGGACATTTTCATTTAGCAAAAAAGCAGGTTAAAAAAGCTTGCTAATTATTTCATACACAATTTCAATTAAAATTTTATTTACAAAATTAACAAAAACGCCATGGAAACTTGCCTGAAAAACACAATATTATGTTAAAGTTTAATTTTTTTGGTGTATGTGTGTATATGAAAAGTTTCATTTTTGAAATAAGGCCATTGCGCATAAGAATTTATTTATTTATTGCAAAAAAGTTTGGCTAGCTTTAGTTGACCCATGTTGCTGGGATCTTCCTGAATCCAGGCATAAAAGCTCAGAACTGAGATATATAACTATCATTTTTTTCAGTCATGTCATTACTGAAATGAGGCATCAGTGGGAACCGAGGATTCTCCACACCGACTAGGGTGTATACCTAAAGGCCTAATTCAGGAAAACCGTTACATATGGGCTAAGCTTTAATCACATGCTTATGCGCTTTGCTGAATAGGAGTGCAAGTTAAGAGTGGCTATTCCACCCTGCAGTTAGGTGTAGAATGAAGTTACTCAGGTCACTTCTATCTCAGGCTATCATTACAACATGTGTGCATCTCCTTTGCCCCTTATGTATGAACAGCCTAGTATCCTTTTGACAGAGTGCCTAGTGATGGCTCTTTTTTGTCCCCTCATCTATAGATTTGTAGTGGTAGCTGGCAATGTGTGTGTGTGTATGTCAAAGAGAAGTGAGTGAAGAATATAGTTTCCCCCCATGCTAAACAACTTAACAGTAGATCCATTGGCAAAACCGATTCTTACCAAATAAAGCACCAAAAAGAGAATATGATAGACAAGCACTTTTCAGCACGAATAGGTAGCTGAGTCGAAACATTCCCAAAATCCACAGTGTGGAGAGTGGAAGTCTCTTTAAATTACAACTGAAATTTTAAGCTACCGGTATATGTGATTCCTTCTAAATAAAGAACAAACCCCTGAAGTTACACAGTGTGTGAGATGATACGCTCTGAAGAACAGATTAATAGAAAACAAGACCTAAGCAGAGTAATGTTAACTTAGAACTGTGGTTGTCCAGTTATTTCATGCTGTGGGTCACTTCTTAAATAGCGATCCTGTTCTGGGTACTTCCCAGTCCCAGTCCCATACTTTCCCTGAGAAAGCTCTCATAGTGCTTGTTTTTGTGAAAAGATAATATAGGTGAAGTATTAAAAAGACAGACAACATGGTCCAGTGGATAGGGCATTGCTCTAGGAGAAATGGGTTTTATCCCAGCTGTGCCACTGAACTGCAGTGTGACTTTGGGCAAATCACTTCACCTCTGTTTCCTTTCTTGTGATTTGTCTCTTCTGACAGTAAGTTCTTTGGGGCAGGGAATGTTTCTTGCTCTGTGTTTATTACTTAGAACAATGGTGCCCAGATCTCAGAGGAGGCCCGGAGGTGTACTGTAACATGAATAATAATTACACAAAAATGATGTTAAGAGAATGTTATTTAGGTTGTGAAATCAAGCACTTGAAAATTAGGAAAAGCCAGATTTATGGTGCACATGCAACCTTAATTTGGCCTCTTGTGTGTATGCATTAGTACAGTCTTTAACTAGGCTAGTGCACACTTTGTAGCTTGCGTGAGCAGAGCTCACCAGGGGCTTCTTGTGAATACCTCCATTTGTGACAAAGTCAGACCGGACAGCCACCAGACTTGGGGAAGGCAGGTATATTAGCCCTAGAATGCTAAAGGCTCTTTTCCCGATGCGCTGAAAAGGGGTTACCTCAGGTCAGTTAGGGACACCTGAATCCAATTAAGGGCTGCCTGAGACATTTAACCCCTCCTGCCAGGCTGGGGCAAGAGAAGGAGAAGAGGTGAGAGACAAGCTGTAGCAGGAAAAAGAAGCGTCTTTGGGGCGGGATGGCTGAGCTCTTTTCTGTGGAAGACACAACTGAGTGAACAGTGTTTGGGGAAGGACTGGAACCCAGAGGCCCACATAATAGGACAGCCCCCAAAGAGAGGGCAGGGAAAGGTATTCCCTTGTTGTGTTACAAGTTTGTTTCTTTGCTTTGGTTTGGCTGAGAAGTACTGCTTGGGCTTCCCCCGAGGCCCCACCTTGTAGATATTGGAAAATAAAACCTGAGTGAGGAATAAAAACTCTCTGGAGTGGGACTGACTTACTCCAAGCTCCCTGCTCTCACATTGCTAGAGGGGGACATGCTGAGCCCGGCAAGGTGAAGGAAGTGCCTTGCCACACTTTTCTGCCCTCCTTCTCCCCCCCAAGCTTCCGGTGTGCCACCTTCCCATCCCCTGCTAGGTCAGGGTCATCCCGCAACACCCCAGTCTCCCTCCAGGCAGGGCTTCTGTGTGATCCCCATTTCCTAGGTTGTTGGGGGTTTTTAACTGGTAAACAAATTGTATTATGTGCAACTGTAATCACTGTTGGCTGCTGGTGGTTCCATGTGCTGAGCCCAGCTCCTTCACCTGGGACTATTCCTCATGCTGGTCAAGTTTAGACAGAATGTTTATAGGGAATATATCTCTTGCTCCTGCTATGAAAGGAAAGCATGTATAATGCAGCACAACGTATCAAAACTGCAGCCTTTGGGCTGGCAGGAAATTTAATTTAGTACATGGGATTCAATGCTCCTAAGATTAAATACCTTATTCAGATCAGGATGAATGCCTCGTGATTGCCTTATCAACTGAAACATGCTTGGGGGTGCCAGGCTCCAAGCAATAAAGGCTGTGATATACTACTGTATGCCACAAAGGTCTTACTATTCCTTCCTCCTCTTGCTGTGCTAGAAATTGTACAGCTAGAGTAGGAAACTAACCAAGCCCAGAGCTTACAGTGTCATTTGTGCCCATTTAGCTCAAGCATAAAACATCTCTTCCCCAAGAATCTGTAGAGAATATAGGATGACCAGATGTCCTGATTTTCTAGGGACTGTCCCTATATTTGGGGCTTTTTTTTTTATATGGGCTCCTATTACCCCCACCCCCTGTCCCGATTTTTCACACTTGCTATCTGGTCACCCTAAGAGAATCTAACAGTAGTGATGCAGGAAAAAGCGTGAGAGGAAAATGACACTGGTCCAAGCATGGAGCCTGTGGTGGAATTTTCCCTTCAATGAACTGAATGTCAAGCCTATCCATTTACTTGGCTTTAAAATTATTTTGACTTTAATCAAGTGAGTATGGCTTTACAAGTCTGACAGACTTGTGTGTGTGGGGGGGAACCCTCACTTCTCAAATCTAATTAATATTTGGTTTTCCATGTGTGGTCTTGGAGATATACTCTTCCACAACAGAGAGAAAACCAAAGTCCTAACTAGGACATTCTGATGTGCAATCCAGACCAGTGAGATGCTGTGTCACCACCTGCCTTTCAATGTGGGGTGCCTCATAATGCTTTGCTGCTGTAGCTCCCTATCTGGGCCCCTCACAAACAGCATGCCGGTCACAACCTGAGCGTTTGTGTATAACTGCAACCTGTTAGCATTGCCCAGTCACACTCTGGCTTCCACCAGCCTTGGTTACTACTTGGAAGGTGACCCCAACACACTTCCAGTTCTGAATTTCCCACCAAAATGTGTTCTGAACTGTCTAGCTCTCCCCTGGACAGTTCAGATATTTTAGTTCCATTGCTCCTCAGTACCCAACAGTTAGCTACTTTTAAATGGAATTACCCACATAGTTCAGTTGAAACACAACACTGGATTAGTTTTGATAAAAGAATAAAACAAATTTCTTTAACTACAAAGAGAGGTTTTAAGAGAGTCCAAGTATAAGGCACTAAAGTCAGAAATGGTTACAAGAGAAATAAAGATAAAACAATTTCTAGTACTTAAACTAAACTTGGTTCGAGGTGAAAGCCTTACCGCATGTTCCCAGTAACGCTGCCGACCAAATTCTCAGGCCTGGATTTGCTCCCAAAGTTTGTTTCTTTTGTCTTCTTAGGTAAAAGAGAGAGAGATGGATAGGGAGAGATACCTTGGAGTGTTTTTGCCCCTCATTTTATAGTCCAATCCCCCTTTTGAAATGCATTTTCCTGAGGGTTACCCCTAGATAAAGTTAATGCCTGCTCTGAAGTTGGAGTCATGGAGTCTTGTGGTCTAAGAGATTTCATGCCACTGTTTGCTAAGATGCAGATTTGTTTGTTCCTGCTCCTGTTCCTTGCTGAAGAATGGCCACTTGATAGGTGATTACCTGTCAGCTTTGATGATGCATGGCTGGAGGCATCAGCTTGTCCTTTGTCTTTGTGCAAATGGTTTACCCAGACTTGTCCGGTAAACACATTTCAGACCTAATTTCAGCTTATGTTAATAACTTTATACATAAAGTTGTTACACCCATTTCACCATGACACTATTGATCAGTGAGCTGCTTGTTTTCAAATGATACCTCACAAGGCATATTTTGTACAAAGAGTATTACAATAGTGTGTAGGGAGAGAATACAGAGTGCATTTGTTCACACTAGCCACTTATGGTCATTAAAGATTCATAGATTTTTAAGGGTAGACGGGACCATTTTCATCATCTAGTCTGACTTCCTGCATAACACAAGATCTTATGGCATATCTCATGAGCAGTTAACATTATTTGTCTAAATTGGGTAATTTCCAACTTGGAAACCTGAGTAATTATTACATTCTCCCTACCCAAATCACACCTGCAGTGGATTTGGTGTTTTTTCACATCTCCTGATCTATGGCTCTGCATTGGTAAACAGCTGCTATGTTGGACCCTAAAGGAGGCCTCATTTCAGTAACAGGTGATGTAATCTCTATAAAACCCACATGGACTTTAGAGTAGTCTAATAATAAACCAAATTAGGGAAAGCTAGTCCACCCCACTTTGTAGATCTATAGAAAATTTTAGACCTCACCCTTTGTCTCTTATGTTTCCATATACATTTTAATAACACACTCTGCCATGTCTTTAATGTCATGTCAGGGGTACCAATAGGGATGCATTGAAACAAAAATAACGTTGGGAGTACATTTCTTTTGGCCAAGGCTACCCTACCTACCCAAGAAATTTCATATTTATTTAATTTTTCCAAGTCTTTTATTGTTTTATTTCACAGTGGAGAGTAATTTGCCTTAAAAAGATTTTTGTTGCTTCATGTATTTATAAATGGAGATCTCCTAGAACTGAAAAGGACCTTGAAAGGTCATTGAGTCCAGCCCCCTGCCTCCACTAGCAGGACCACGTACTGATTTTGCCCCAGATCCCTAACTGGCCCTCTCAAGGATTGAACTTACAACTCTTGGTTTAGCAGGCCAATGCTCAAACCACTGAGCTATCCCTCCCCCCATTACAGTTTGGTGTAACCCATTCAGGAACATTTAATTCCTACAATTTCAGATTTATCTTAGTTTATTTTGAAGCCTGATAAATGTCCAAATTCCAAAGTCAATTGTTCTATAATTTTAATGAGACTTCTGGGTTCTGCAAATTTAATAAGACCTCGTCAGCATACAAAGCTATTTTGTGTTCTCATCCAGAAGACATTTTGATGCCCTTTAACAAGGGGCTGTTTTTCACATTTATTGTAAATGGCTCCATTGCCAAAGCAAACAACAGGGGAGATAAGGGGCAACCCTGTCTTGTACTCTGTAGACAAATTAAAAGGAGGGGACTGAAGACCATTAACCAAAGCAGATGCTTGAGGAAGAGTATATGGGGCCAATACATCTGCTGATTTACAAAACCAAATCTTACCAAAATCTGTCAGAGGTACTCCAACTCCAGCTGGCCGAAGGCTTTCTCAGCATCCAAAGAAAGCAGTGCACAGGAAGAATTACTAGAATTAACATTATAGATCAAATTCAGAGTTTTTCTGATATTATCAGATTCATGCTTTCCAGTATGGAACCCAGACTGGTCAGGGTGAACATATTTGGGAAGGTCTTACTCAATCTGTTTGCTAGCACTTTGGCTTAAAATTTAGCATCGATGTTAATTAAAGAAATAGGCCTGTTTTCACAATTGGTAAGATCTTTTCCTTCATTAGGAATGACAACAATTTTTGCTCCTTTCCATGAATCTGGAATCTCATTCCCCTGCAATATATCATTAAACAATCCAGTTAGTGTTTGGATGTTCTGAAGTCTCTTCCTATTAGCTGTGAGGTGGTGTATGTTCATTAAGTGAAGATAATGTTTATTAATAATATTGATAAAATTTTCTGTTTTTATATGAGCTATAATATTCTTTAGAGTTATGCATAAAAGGAGCCAGGCATCATTTTTTTGTTCTGAAGTTACTGAAAACTGAGTGCCTTCTATTATAATTTAGAAGATCAATAAATAGTCCTCTTTGTTTAGCGACCCTGATTTTAAAAGAAAAAACCTCTTGTTTATGTGCTGCCTTGACCTACTAGCCTCTGTTGTTAATAAAAGTTCTTTCAGAGCACTCTGAGCAATCAAAGTCTTGAACAACTTTCAGTAACCAGCAAGAGCACTAGGCAGGAAAAAGACAGGGTAGAAAAAGCCTTTTCTATTTTGCATGGGCAATGTGTACTTTCTGGGTATGAATTTCAGAGTGGGTAGGCAAGGCGCTTCAGCTGGGCATGCAAATATACTCCGAATGGAAAGAAAAAAAAATCAGGAAACTTTGTTAACCTATCAGTTATGAGGATATATTAGCAATTTGGCAGTGAACTGTTTTCATGATCATGATCTGTACATGCTTCTGAACCGTTATTGCAAAACAGGAGGAAGGGGGAAGTTTAATAATTTTTTTTACATATCTTTTAACAGCTGTGGGTAGGGGAGCATGAAGCATATATGGTTCTGTTTTTGAATGGAAAAAAAACTTCTGAAATTTTCATTGGACAGTTTTAAAAAAAACTAGAACACTGATTTGTGTGTGTTTCATACAAGACAAAACTGGCCATTTCATGAAAAGCTAAATTGCTGGGGTTGCAAAATGGTTCAGAACTATGTAGATTATTTTTCAAAAATGTAGATAAATTGTGTCCTCATTTTCAGACCCCGTTGCTTCTTGTGGCTAGAGAGAAATAAATGAGTATTACAAACATTTAAATTATGGGAATAAGGACAGTCTGTTTAAACTACGTTTTAGAGCGAATGTCTATATTAGGAATAACATTTTCAAAGCAGACTGCCTAAAGTTAGGCTCTTTAATCCATATTTAGGCATCTAAATAGAAATGACCTGATTTTTCAGAAGTGCTGACCACCCACATATTCCATTGAATTCAATGAGGGTAGCAGGTGCTCAGCATCTTTGAAAATCAAGCCACTTATATTTGGATTTAGAGGTGGGATCTTCTTTCAAAAGTGCCTAAAAGTCAATGGGACTTGGGCTCCCAAGTTACTTAGGCCATTTTGAAAATGTCACCAGTAGTGGGGTGGATTGGCTGCCCACACACCTCAGAAACCTCCCCTAGATGTCCAGCTTTGGAAAATGTTGTCCTAGGTACTCTTTTGTCAAAAAGAACAACAAAACAAAACTCACCATTGCTACCTCTCCACTGGAGCTGAACTTCAATGGTGTGAAATTTGTAGCAAAACCCTAGTGTTGGCAAGGCCAGAGGGGCTGATTCCTGCTTTTTTGAATACCTCAAGGCCCCAGTCCAGCAAAGCATTTAAATGTGTTTAACTTTAAGTGCATGAGTAGTTCCACTGACTTCAACCTGACTACTCATGTGCTTAAAATTAACTATGTGCTTAAGGGATTCATTGGATCAGGGCTCAAGTGAGGATTTCAGACCTTTGCTAAGACTTTTCTAGACTACTAGCTACTGAAATGTGAGATTCCTTCATTTGGGGATTCAAGCAAGAAGGAAACTAATCCGCTGCAAGATTTATGGGCCACCTTGAGGGGAATCCACTTTGCAGTGTCATCTTCCTTCTATCTTGTGATTTCCCTCCTCCCCATCTGCCAAGCCAAATAAGTACTCTGCAGAAAATGTCAAACCTCATTTACAGGTTTCTTTGCTGATCCAGTAACCCCACAGAGATACAGCAAATGTAGGTGATGGGGAAGGAAAGCTTATTCCTGCATTACTGTGAGGCCACATACAAGTCATGGTTCCCAAAAGACTAATTGCAGACACTGGATTTCTTGTTAAATTCTTGCTGATTTCAGCTGACTGAATATGAGGCCAGTTCTCACCCCTTGTGTGACCTTCAGCAAAGAGGAAGGAAAAAAATCTTTTTTTGCTTAAACAGAGCCTAGAGAAGGTAAAGCATAACCACCAGTTCAATACCCTGACTACTCTGTTCCTTTCTATTTACACTGTAAATTGCAAGAGATGTGCATTTTAGTGGCAAGTACATATTGGTATTTGTGTTATAAATAAGCCTGGATTTTCTCATAGCTCTCATTGGAGCCATGCCATGACTTGAGACATTTGGGGACTTTTGCCTGTGAAAGTGTTGAGGGACTATGGAGGAGGATGAGGATAGGAGTGATCATAACAACTTAATGGAGTTCATTGAAAGCTGGTTCGCAAGGGAGATTGACAGAGCAACAGCTCAATGTCAACACTTCGGTGAGTCGTCTAAGTATTGACAATGAGGTCAATGGTGGCTCTGACCAATGCTGACAGAAGACTACACCCAGTGGACTCCTGGGGATGTTGTTTCCTCTCACCTGTGAGATAAAGGACTTTTTTTTTTTTTTTAATCTTAGAGAGCCAGTTTCTGTTTACAGAGCTTAACTCCATTACAGCAGCTCCAATGTACAAAGTGTACCATAGTAGATGGACTTGTGTTATTTACACTATAAGGGAAAAATAAAAACTATTAAGATCCTGGGCTGGGACTCAAGAAATCTGAGTTCAATTTCTGTCTCTGCCACAAACTTCCCAAGTGACCTTGGGGAAATCACTTAATCACTCTCTGCCTCAGTTTCCCATCAATAAAATGGGGA
This sequence comes from Malaclemys terrapin pileata, assembly GCF_027887155.1. NCBI lineage: Eukaryota > Metazoa > Chordata > Testudines > Emydidae > Malaclemys > Malaclemys terrapin. The sequence continues at coordinate 48,113,165 of NC_071508.1, read as the reverse complement.
TAATAATGCTTCCTTTCTCTGTTTTGTCTATTTCAAATGTTAGCTCCTCAGAACAAGCTCTGTCTCTTTCTCTCTTTGTGTTCAGTGCCTTGCAACAATGGATAACCCTTCTAGATGCTACTGTAGTACAAATAAAATGACAATGATGACAATGCTATATTTGGGGAATCAAATATGGCTTGTGAGACTGCTTTTTATTACACTATGTTTCCTTAACTTTTCCATGACTCACCTCGGGACTTTTTCTGAAAGTTGCTATGACAGAAACCACAGCCCTAATTGTCACATATTTCCCATAGTTTAGTCTGGTTCCTGGTCTCAGAAATAATGAACGTTGAGCCCTGAAAGTACAAGTATAGCCCCCTGGCTATGGGGAAAGTGGATGATATATATAAGGTTCCGCTAGTAGTGCCTAGAGGTCCCAGACCCATCGTACTGCTCTTATTCTTTTTTTTTCTGCAGAGCAACAGGTATATATATGCCAGTCATGTAATTAACAAACCCCTTGAATTGGACATAGATTTCTCCTTGCCTGGGTGCAAGTCTGAATGATATAAATCCCTGCTGTTGGATTTGCACTGGGATCTCTGCTGATTATTCTGCATTCGTTCCACATGAACTCTCCCATTGACGTCAGTGTGAGCTTTGCTTGGGCATCAATTGTAGAATATGTAGCAGAGATCTGAACTGCAGATAAGAGGCTCCCCATTGCCAGTACAGATCCGAGAGCTGAAATTTACCCCTAAGAGTATTCATCGAGAGTAGACTATCTGCCTCTTGACAGGTTTTATTTGAAAGTTTTTAAAGGTTTTTATTTGAGTCCTGACCTCTACACGATATGGTACCGTTGACAAGTAACCATGTGAGAGTGAGGTGTATTATTATTATTCATTATTTGTATTGTAGTAGTGCCAAGAGACCCCAGACCCATTGTGCTAGGCACTGTACAAACATATACAAAAAGTCAGTCCTTGCCTTGAAGAGTTTAGGGATTGTCTCCACTGCAGTGTTAGCTTCCATTATCTATGCTGGAGGCAGCCTACCTGGAGTGAGAGTGACCATATTGCGAAACAACCCTTGAGCTGCATAGGATAGAGCAAGAAGCAATGGGCTTAAATTGTAGCAAGGGCCATTTTGGTTGGACATTAGGAAAAACTTCCTGTCAGGGTAGTTAAACACTGGAATAAATTGCCTAGGGAGGTGATAGAATCTCCATCATTGGAGATTTTTAAGAGCAGGTTGGACAAACACCTGTCCGGGATGTCTAGAATATACTTAATCCTGCCATGAGTGCAAGGAACAGGACTAGATGACATCTCAAGGTCCCTTCCAGTCCTATGATTCTACAGTGTATTTGCATTAGCAGTACAGAGTGGTTGAGTCCTCACTGCATTAGGAACTCGAGGGTCAGCAGCACTTGAGTTTCAACTCATCCCTCCCACCCCAACACACACTATTTCTGACTGGCAAGCTAGCTTGAGGTTAAAGCACCACTTAATTCAAGCTAGAAATTTTTGTGTGTGAATGTGAGTCGTGTTGGGGCAAAACTTGTTATACCTCCAGCTAACATTGCAGTGAAGACAAGCCTATGTCCTAAAAGACAGTGACCATCGTCTGTGGCCTGGTTTACACTTAAATCTTAGGTTGACACAGCTATAGCACACAGGGGTGAGAAAAATCCACAGCCCTGAGCGATGTAGCTATGCTGAATTAACCCCTGGCATAGATGCAGCTAGGTTGCCAGAAGAATGTTTTCATCAACCTAGCTATCATCCCTGGGCGAGGCAACATTCACACAATGAATGAAAAACCCTGTAACATTATCTGATTAAAATATAACCATGTAGATCATTGTTGCTACCACTGTTATATAATTGCAACAAATCTTGTACAAAGTATGTCAAGTAAGGTGTCTATGGAAAGGTGATGATTTGCTGAATATGATTATGCATTTGTATGCATGTATCATTTTTGTATTGGAAGTTAGGAATATTAACTATGTACCTGTATTTCAAATGTTTGCTCCTGTGGTAACGCACACAAGGTGTTTAGCCTACTCATCTTGAAGGGACTTGGAAATGGCCCATCAAGGAACACTTAACTCCCAATGGACAATGGAAGACACCCATCCACACCTGAAGGACTTCCATGTGCACATTCTAATTAGAATCTGGGTATGACTAAGCAAGATCTGAGTTATATATTGACCTGGGTATGTGGGTGGTCCTTTGGGATCAGAAGAACACTTTGATGAAATTAGTTTTAAGTAACCACTCATCAATAAGTCTAGTGTTTTTGGCGGTGGCACAAGGACTGTAATACCTAAGGAGGCTGCATTTCTGACCTCTTGTTAGCCAGTGCGGTGAGACAGGAGTTTACTTTTGTTGCTAGTTTGGTATATCTCATGGAAGAATAACCACCAGCTCTGGGGTGTGCCTGCCCTTTTTCCCAGCATCTCGTACCTGAATTTGGTATTTGGTTGTGACCCATGGAGACATGGTGACAAATCCCTTCTGTTATAGTGCAGTAGCTATGCTGCTGTAGTCCCTGTAGTGTAGAAATAGCCTAAGTCAGATGGTGACATTAATACCAGGTTTTATTAAGAACAAATTGTTGCATGAGGAGAAAAGAAAAAATAACAGACAAATTGGTTCACAAGCCAAGTTTACATTCTTAATCAATTTCAGGGGGTTTCAGGTTTCCCTATCACCTTTCTCACCTGTCTAGATACTTTTATGGCCCCCAAACCCCAGTTTTTGAGGGCCTCCCAAGTGTTTAAAAATAGAAAACAACAACATTTCAAGGACTCCCAAGTACAGTGGACCTTTAATCCACTCTGTCAGATGTACCTTTCAAACAGACCTAGCTATCAGTGCAGATCTGCGTCAGTAGCACAGCATTGTTCCAGGGTCCTTCAGAAAAAAACAGCTTTATAGTGTTATTGAGGAGAGAACTAAAAATCAAAGCACCTTTAGGGTTTGATTTTCAGAAGTGCTGAGAACCTGTAGTGCTTGGTAGCTGTGAAAACCAGGCCTGTGGTGTTTAGCAGGCTTCTAGGGATCATAGACTAATTCTTTTGAAAAATGAGCAGTTGCTTTTACAAAAGAGAAAATAAAATGGAATAGCCTCTGGACAGGCTAGCTCCAGTCGAAAAGAACTACTACATTCCATTATTCAGGCTTTAGGTTTACTGTTGGCTTTTCCTTTTGGAAAAAAAAAAAAAAAATCTGGCAAACTGCCTGTGAGCTATTTCTGGCAAACTGCTCTCCATATAATTAAAAGCACCTGTGCTGATTTTCCCTTGTCCAAAAAACACTGTCTAGCCAGGGCAGCCCTTTGGGTCCACGGGTTCAAACGCTGCAAGGCTTTTGCAATGGCAACAGCTCTGCTCAGAAATTAAAGGGGGTTCTTTTCCCCTTCTACATGCCTCAAATTTTGGGTGAGCCATTTTTAACTAAATCTGCCTTGCCTAAACTATTCCTAATCCGGCAAAGAGTACAAAATCTAAGTGAATGCAGACCTGGCCATTTCAATCTCAAAGGCTTCTCAAAAAGCCAGGATTGCCAACCCAAACCTTTCAAAATGGGATTGGCTTAAAAATCAAGAGATTTTTCACAAGTAATACATGTATTGACTTTCTGATCCTTCAGAGTCCTGTTTTTCAAGCTTTTCTCTGCAACCACATGGGCTGGAATCTCATGGTATCTAAAACAAAAGCTGAGGTTCTCACGTAATCACAACTCCAGGACTTGGCGCTTTAAGAGAAACACCAAATATTTTGAGAGTGACGACAAAATGGCAACAGCAGCATTAGCCTCTGTAGCCCTCAGTGCCCTCCTATGCAGGGGGTGAGGAGAACTGGAGGATCTACTTAGCAGCCATTCCCCTGGTTTGGGCTGGCCTAAATACCAAACTCCTCTCTGAATACACATAGAGGGAGTCTCTATGAAACTAGAAGAACAGGAGTACTTGTGGCACCTTAGAGACTAACAAATTTATTAGAGCATAAGCTTTCGTGGACTACAGCCCACTTCTTCGGATGCATATAGAATGGAACATATAATGAGGAGATATATATACACACATACAGAGAGCATAAACAGGTGGGAGTTGTCTTACTAACTCTGAGAGGCCAATTAATTAAGAGAAAGAAAAAAAAAAAAAAAAAAAAAAAAAAAAAAAAAAAAAAAAAAAAAAAACTTTTGAAGTGATAATCAAGCTAGCCGAGTACAGACAGCGTGATAATAAGTGTGAGAGTACTTACAAGGGGAGATAGTCAACGTTTGTAATGGCTCAGCCATTCCCAGTCCTTATTCAAACCGGAGTTAATTGTGTCTAGTTTGCATATCAATTCTAGCTCTGCAGTCTCTCTTTGGAGTCTGTTTTTGAAGTTTTTCTGTTGTAATATAGCCACCCGCAGGTCTGTCACTGAATGACCAGACAGGTTAAAGTGTTCTCCCACTGGTTTTTGAGTATTTTGATTCCTGATGTCAGATTTGTGTCCATTAATTCTTTTGCGTAGAGACTGTCCGGTTTGGCCAATGTACATGGCAGAGGGGCATTGCTGGCACATGATGGCATAGATCACATTGGTAGATGTGCAGGTGAACGAGCCCCTGATGGTATGGCTGATGTGATTAGGTCCTATGATGATGTCACTTGAATAGATATGTGGACAGAGTTGGCATCGGGGTTTGTTACAAGGATAGGTTCCTGGGTTAGTGGTTTTGTTCAGTGATGTGTGGTTGCTGGTGAGTATTTGCTTTAGGTTGGGGGGTTGTCTGTAAGCGAGGACAGGTCTGTCTCCCAAGATCTGTGAGAGTAAAGGATCATCTTTCAGGATAGGTTGTAGATCTCTGATGATGCGCTGGAGAGGTTTTAGTTGGGGGCTGAAGGTGACAGCTAGTGGTGTTCTGTTATTTTCTTTGTTGGGCCTGTCTTGTAGGAGGTGACTTCTGGGTACTCGTCTGGCTCTGTCAATCTGTTTTTTCACTTCAGCAGGTGGGTATTGTAGTTTTAAGAATGCTTGATAGAGATCTTGTAGGTGCTTGTCTCTATCCGAGGGATTGGAGCAAATGCGGTTATATCTTAGAGCTTGGCTGTAGACAATGGATCGTGTGGTGTGTCCTGGATGGAAGCTGGAGGCATGTAGGTAAGTGTAGCGGTCAGTAGGTTTCCGGTATAGGGTGGTATTGATGTGACCATCGCTTATTAGCACAGTAGTGTCCAGGAAATGGACCGCTTGTGTGGATTGATCTAGGCTGAGGTTGATGGTGGGATGGAAATTATTGAAATCATGGTGAAATTCCTCAAGGGCTTCTTTTCCATGGGTCCAGATGATGAAGATGTCATCAATGTAGCGCAAGTAGAGTAGGGGCGTTAGGGGACGAGAGCTAAGGAAGCGTTGTTCTAAGTCAGCCATAAAAATGTTGGCATATTGTGGGGCCATGCGGGTACCCATAGCAGTGCCGCTGACTTGAAGGTATATATTGTCCCCAAATGTGAAATAGTTGTGGGTGAGGACAAAATCACAAAGTTCAGCCACCAGGTTAGCTGTGACATTATCAGGGATACTGTTCCTGATAGCTTGTAGTCCATCTTTGTGTGGCTGTTACTCTGAAACTTGTCTCTATGAAACTAGATCCTGAAGAAGGGGCAGACTATGCCCCTAAATATTCAATAGCTTCCTAGCTGGGGAGTAAATTTTTCCTCTCCTCTTTGTATTTTTCCTGTGGCTTGCAGTATTATTCACTAGGTATATGATTACATATTATTTGTCTCAATCCACAGTTTTGAGACCTTTGAGTAACTTACCCAAGCGTCCTCCTCAAGAATGTTATAAATAAATGGCAGAGGAGATAGGTGTGTTGATCCTAGAGGAAGGGACTTGACTGAAGTTAAAGGGTTTAAGATAAGGAGGTAAATAATCTCTTGAAACAAGAAAAGGAAAATTCAAATTAGGCATTGGAAAGATACTCTTAAATGCGAGGTTAATCAGGCAATGGAATCTTTGAAAAGGCAGACTTGCAATATTTGGGCCAGATCCTCAGCTCGTATAAATGAGCATTTCCCCCATTGAAGTTAATGGAGCTATGGGGATTTACACCATTTTGAGAATTTGTCCCTTTCATAGAACAAAAGGCCTGTGACTCCACTGTCTTGTCCCTCCTGTAGCCACTTACAACTATGCAGAGTGAATGTAGAATGCTACCACTTTGATCTGTTAGTGATTTACATCAATTTAACTCAGGTGTAAGTGACTGCATAAGGTGCAATGCTGTGGAGAATAAGGTCTATCACATTTATTTATTTATTCAATTTTATTTGTATTACAGTAGGAATCCATGGATCAGTGCCACATTTGTGGTAGGCACTGTACAAGTGCATGACAGAGATGGTCCATGCCTTGAAGAGCCTACAATCAAAGTGATATTACTCCAAGAGATATTGGTCCCATGTCGGTTCTTGCCATGTTATCTCTGTGTTTGTATCAGCGGTAAGGTTTTTTTCTTAAAATTTCCCACCCCATCTGGTAGAATAGTGGGTGTGCTACTATAGATAAGACATTAGCACTTTTACCACCATGTCATTTCTGCTCAGAGCAAGTCTACACAACATGGGCCAAATCCACTCCAATCAACGAGGCTACACCAATTTATATCACTTGAACACCTGGCCCCATGCTGTTAAAAATGCCAGTAATCATCAGGGTCTTATCTCCATTAGCTCTCACCGTTGGTACCATCACTGGAGCTGCACTGGTGGTAATACAGTGATGTGGAATTTGAAGAAAAAGTTCATTGTAGGCAAGATTTCTCTCTACAATACGTTTTCCTGGTACTGTCAGTAACTGAATGTCTGAATGAGCTTTCAGGCAACTGTCCTTTTCTGTCCAAGTAGTCATGTCTGTAGTCATGTATTAGAGAAAATATTCCTCCCTCTTCAGACAAGAATCGGATAAAGCTACATTGTCTGCATTTGTTGAATGAAATGAACCTGCATCTTTTATTGGCATTTACAGTTGGTGGTGCACAATCCTTTTAAAAATGTTTTATACAAAAAAAAGTCAATGAGCTAGGAGCGATAGGGTGGGCCTCCCATCTTGTTCTCAGCTGTTGTTGTTCCTCCAGCTTCTCTCAAAAGGCCACAAACTTCCAATGCCAGGGCTTGATCCAGCTCCTATTAAAGTAAATGAGAATCTTTCCCTTAACTTCAATGGGAGCTAGAGTTGGATGAGGCTCCAAGTTCTTTAGAGTTGATCCTCGGGCCTCCTACTGTCCTTCCCTCTCTTCAAGTGTTCTTCTTTTGTGGCCATGTTAACTGACAAATTAGGTGAATTTCTGTTTGGTCCTCAGGAGCAATTTAGATATGTAAGGACATCTCTCGGCCCCGTCTTAGTAGCTTGACCTGTTTGATTCACCACCAAGAAACATAGCTGAGCATAATGATTGCATAGCATATTGGGGTAAAGAATTCATGCTCCTGTGTTCCTCTGTTGCCAGCAAAAGCCACAAAACTTCTTTTCTGGTACTAGCAGAGGCTTCATTTTGTACTAAAAGCCCCGTGTGTTAATGACTGCTGCATCTGTAGTAGTGAAAACACATGAATTCTGCCACTGAGGAGACCTGAGATGTCCTTTACATAGCCAAAATACTCATGAGCACCAAACAGAAATTCACCTAATTTGTCAGTTAGCATGACTGTGATGTTATCTGATAAAATATGACCATGTAGATCATTGTTGCTACCACTGTTATATAATTGCAACAAATCTTGTACAAAGTATGTCAAGTAAGGTGTCTATGGAAAGGTGATGATTTGCTGAATATGATTATGCTATTTGTATTCATGTATTATTTTTGTATTTGAAGTTTATAAGCATTGGCTCTATACCTGCATTTCAAGTATGTTCGTTCCTGTGGTAACGCCCACAAGGTCTTTAGGCTGCACATTTTGAAGGGACTATTCAAATTAAGTGGCTTATCAAGGAACACTTAACTCACGATGGACCATGGGAGACACCTATCTACACTTAATGGACTTTCCTGTGAATGTTCCATTTGGAGTATAGGTAATGGCTTCTGCTGTAACTAAGCGAAATCATGCATGGACATGTGACTTACCTATGTGACCCCAAACACCATCTTGCTACCTGTAATTTTCCGAAAGGAGAACAATGGGTTTCTCTTCAATTGGCAGAAGCTGTAAAAGGTGCTGGAAACATCTCCATTTTGCCTCTTTCCTGGTCAAACTTCTGGACTATGAACTTATACTAATGGAAGCATTCTAACCAAGGGAGTGAGGACATTCCAATGATTTGGAAGCAATCAAAGACTTAACAGACCAGCAGTTTATTCCATCACTGCTACAAGCCTGATCCAAGAACTTTGCATTTATTGTATGTATTTGATTCATTTAACCAGTTTTAACTCACTTTTCTTTCTTTCTTTTTATAAATAAACCTTTAGATATTAGATACTAAAGGATTGGCAACAGCATGATTATTGGGTAAGATCTGAGTTATATATTGATCTGCGTATGTGGCTGGTCCTTTGGGATCAGAACACTTTGATGAAATTAGTTTTAAGTAACCACTCAACTTTAAATCTAGTGTTTTTGGTGGTGATACAAGGACTGGAATGCCTAAGGAAACTGCTTTTCTGACTTCTTGTTAGCCAGTGCGGTGAAATAGGAATTTACTTTTGTTGCTGGTTTGGTATATCTTATGGGAGAATAACCACCAGTTTGGGGGGGTGTCTACCCTATTTCTCAGCAGTTTGTCCTGAATTTGGTATTCTCAGTGGTGACCAACAAAGTCACGGTGACAATGATCACACAGGGAAGAAAGCTTGTGGAGAGGGAAGGACAGTAAGAGGGCCTAGGATGTAGGTTCTAGGATCACACTGATGTTTTTAGCATGCTAACTTAAGCAGAGCTAGCCCATGTCTGTCTGCCCATGCTGGGAAGCACCCTCCCAGCAGCTGTGAAGACATAAACTTATATAAAGGTTTTTGTACTCCTGGGGGAAAAAGATGCTACCCAGAATAAAATTTTTTTTCTCATGTCAATTAAAATTGATACTAAAACCAATAATAAAAAATAAATTAACTAAGGCCCATTTACTTAATTCACAAAACTATAGGTTAATTATGATAATAAATTCAAAATCCAGTACAGAAAAAATATCCATTGCAAAAGGAGGAAGCACATAATATGTGTTTTATTCCCTGGATTAATTAGAAGTGTGCTGGAAAGAGGCAAGAAATTAATTCTGCCAATGCCCCATTACAAATTCCTGTGGTCATCATTGTAACAATAGCAATCATAGAATCATAGAATATCAGGGTTGGAAGGGACCTCAGGAGGTCATCTAGTCCAATCCCTTGCTCAAAGCAGGACCAATTCCCAACTAAATCATCCCAGCCAGGGCTTTGTCAAGCTTGACCTTAAAAACCTCTAAGGAAGGAGATTCCACCACCTTCCTAGGTAACCCATTCCAGTGCTTCACCACCCTCCTAGTGAAAACATTTTTCCTGATATCCAACCTAAACCTCCCCCACTGCAACTTGAGACCATTACTCCTTGTTCTGTCATCTGGTACCACTGATAACAGTCTAGATCCATCCTCTTTGGAACCCCCTTTCAGGTAGTTGAAAGCAGCTATCAAATCCCCACTCATTCTTCTCTTCTGCAGACTAAACAATCCCAGTTCCCTCAGCCTCTCCTCATAAATCATGTGCTTCAGCCCCCTAATCATTTTTGTTGCCCTCCACGGGACTCTTCAATTTTTCCACATTCTTCTTGTAGTGTGGGCCCCCAAACTGGACACAATACTCCAGATGAGGTCTCTCCAATGTCAAATAGAGGGGAATGATCACGTCCCTCAATCTGCTGGCTATGCCCCTACTTATACAGCCCAAAATTCCATTAGCCTTCTTGGCAACAAGGGCACACTGTTGACTCATATCCCGCTTCTCGTCCACTGTAACCCCTAGGTCCTTTTCTGCAGAACTGCTGCCTAGCCATTCGGTCCCTAGTCTGTAACAGTGAATGGGATTCTTCCGTCCTAAGTGCAGGACTCTGCACTTGCCCTTGTTGAACCTCTTCAGGTTTCTTTTGGCCCAATCCTCTAATTTGTCTTGGTCCCTCTGTATCCTATCCCTACCCTCCAGTGTATCTACCACTCCTCCCAGTTTAGTGTCATCTGCAAACTTGCTGACAGTGCAGTCCACGCCATCCTCCAGATCATTAATGAAGATATTGAACAAAACCGGCCCCAAGACCGACCCTTGGGGCACTCCGCTTGAAACTGGCTGCCAACTAGACATGGAGCCATTGATCACTACCCACTGAGCCCGACGATCTAGCCAGCTTTCTGTCCACCTTATAGTCCATTCATCCAGCCCATACTTCTTTAACTTGCCGGCAAGAATACTCTGGGAGAGTATCAAAAGCTTTGCTAACGTCAAGGAATAACACATCCACTGCTTTCCCCTCATCCACAGACCCAGTAATCTCCTCATAGAAGGCAATTAGATTAGTCAGGCATGGTGAATCCATGCTGACTGTTCCTGATCACTTTCCTCTCCTCTAAGTGCTTCAGAATTGATTCCTTGAGGACCTGCTCCATGATTTTTCCAGGGACTGAGGTGAAGCTGACTGGCCTGTAGTTCCCTGGATACTCCTTCTTCCCTTTCTTAAAGATGGGCACTACATTAGCCTTTTTCCAGTCATCCAGGACCTCCCCTGATCGCCATGAGTATTCAAAGATAATGGCCAATGGCTCTGCAATCACATCCGCCAACTCCTTTGGCATCCTCGGATGCAGGGCATCTGGCCCCATGGACTTGTGCTCGTCCAGTTTTTCTAAATAGTCCCAAACCACTGAGGGCTGGTTACCTCCTCCCCATACTGAGCTGCCCAGTGCAGCAGTCTGGGAGCTAACCTTGTTTGTGAAGACAAAGGCAAAAAAAGCATTGAGTACATTAGCTTTTTCCATATCCTCAGTCACTAGGTTGCCTCCCTCATTCAGTAAGGGGCCCACACTTTCCTTGACTTTCTTCTTGTTGCTAACATACCTGAAGAAACCCTTCTTGTTACTCTTAACATCTCTTGCTAGCTGCAACTCCAAGTGTGATTTGGCCTTCCTGATTTCACTCCTGCATGCCTGAGCAATATTTTTATATCCTCCCTGGTCATTTCTCCAATCTTCTGCTTCTTGTAAGCTTCTTTTTTGTGTTTAAGATCAGCAAGGATTTCACTGTTAAGCCAAGCTGGTCGCCTGCCATATTTACTATTCTTTCTACACGTCGGGATGGTTTGTTCCTGCAACCGCAATAAGGATTCTTTAAAATACAGCCAGCTCTCCTGGACCCCTTTGCCCTTCATGTTATTCTCCCAGGGGATCCTGCCCATCTGTTCCCTGAAGGAGTCAAAGTCTGCTTTTCTGAAGTCCAGGGTCCGTATTCTGCTGCTCTCCTGTCTTCTTTGTGTCAGGATCCTGAACTCGACCATCTCATGGTCACTGCCTCCCAGGTTCCCATCCACTTTTGCTTCCCCTACTAATTCTTCCTGGTTTGTGAGCAGCAGGTCAATAAGAGCTCTGCCCCTAGTTGGTTCCTCCAGCACTTGCACCAGGAAATTGTCCCCTACACTTTCCAAAAACTTCCTGGATTGTCTGTGCAATCACTGACACCATTTCCTATTTTTTGATCTGGAGAGATCAGGGGACAGATAACAGGATCCAGAGTCTTTCAATGGTAGGTCAGTGACTTGACTGAGGCCCAGGGCAGTGGCGGCCAAAACTCAGTACTGTCTGATGGCTGTTTGATGCCTGTCTGAGATGAGTTGGTGGGATTGGTATCCTCATTGCACTTGGTGGCAGTCACAGCAAAGAAGCCAATGACTGAACTAGGTGTGGAGAGTGAACTACCATATCAGCCTAGAGTTGTTTTTTCCAATTCATGGTTGAAACCCATTGTAGGGGCACAGTAGAGAAGCTTGCACTAACTCTGTCTGTACTCTGCCTGTTTTGTGGAAGTGCTCAGCACATCAGGAAACCCAGGTTATTTATTTACAAACATTTCTATGGTGCTTGCAACTATAGCACCCAAGCACATAGTTGGGTTAGATCACTGGTTCCAGTCTCCTTTAGGCTGGAAATGCTGCAGAAGGAAGATTTTTTTTTTTAAAACAATAGTAAGGCAGTCAACATGAAATATATGTCAGAATGTGGGTAAAACAGAGCAGGAGACATACAATTCTCCTCCCAAAGAGTTCAGTCACAAATGTAATTAATGCATGGAAGCATGTCCTCTGGAACGGTGGCCGAAGCATGAAGGGGCATACGAATGTTTAGCATATCTAGCATGTAAATACCTTGCAATGCGGGCTACAAAAGTGCCATGCAAATGCCTGTTCTCACTTTCCGGTGACATCGTAAATAAGAAGAGGGCAGCATTATCTCCTGTAAATATAAACAAACTTGTTTGTGTTAGCGACTGGCTGAACAAGAAGTAGGACTGTGTGGACTTGTAGGCTCTGAACTTTTACATTGTTTTGTTTTGAGTGCAGTTACGTAACAGAAAAACCATTTACATTTGTGAGTTGCACTTTCATGATAAAGAGTTTGTTCTACAGTACTTGTATGAGGGTGAATTGAAAAATACTATTTCTTTTGTTTATCATTTTTACAGTGCAAATATTTGTAATCAAAGTAATATACACTTTGATTTCAGTTACAACACAGAATACAATATATATGCAAATGTAGAAAAACATCAGAAATATGTAATAAATTTCAATTGGTATTCTATTGTTTAATGATGCGATTAAAACTGTGATTAATCATGATTAATTTTTTTAATTGCGATTATTTTTTTTGAGTTAATTGCTTGAGTTAACTGCGATTAATTGACAGCCCTAAAAAATAGCCAATGTATTTACATTTTTTAAATGTTTGTTGAATTGAGGGCTCCTGTGCCAAGCTTCAGGCCAACTTTCATTTCTCTGCCTGTTGGGCTGCTCTTTTCTCTGCTCTACAATCACGCACAGGTGCAACCACTGAGGCAATATGAAAATGAAATAGTCCCCACTCCTGTGATTTTTTACTGTGCTCTTGATGTCCCCCACAGTGTAGTTTCATTCTCCCATCCAATTCCCCTTGAACCTTCCTGATGTGGAAGAACCTGGTCATGGCTGCTGAAAATCCCATCCTAATAAATTAGCTGGCTAAACCTCCGTGTGCCTGGTAGGCTATCTAGCATTGTGGTGCCACAGTCAATAACATTCTATTGCCAAACCGTCATTTCAAGTCAAGCAGGATGTGTAATAGTGAACAAAGGGGATTAGGGCCCATCACTGGGGATTAGTATCACAGATGCAGTGATTCAAATTAAAAAATCCAGAGTTCAGCCATGCTAGATGTAATGTGAACTGTTACTTCTTTGATGTCAGATTTTGTTTTCCTCCCAGTGATCTGTGTTACTGACCTTTTTGTCATGTTGCTTTGCAGGAGTAATTTCCAAGATATCTGAAACCATTCCAATTCAGAAAAGACTGGTTTAGCGTAGCAAGTGACATCCAATATCCAGCAGGTAGCGTCACTGGAATATTTTACTGATCTTAATTCATCTCAATCTACATATATTAACATTCCAATGACTGAGTCTAGCTTTTAGGTTACACTCTCAGCTTCCTCAATCTTTTTACATCTTAACTATGCAAAAACCAAGTGATGCTGGGTTACAGCAGGTACAAGGTAATATTGATTAGATGTGGAATAAGCCAGTTGTGTTCGTTCGTTTATTATTTTATTATTACTAAATTAATTGGTCCTGCTTTCTCCTTGCAATACTGCCAAACTCAAAACAGCTGTGAGTTTCTGGATCTTGGAATAATCCTTAGTTCAATAACCTGTGTGGAATGAGTTTGGTTTCAGGGGTCCACATCACAGCTGGCACCCTTTGTTGGTTGTTTCTACAGATAGGCCAAGGACTGAGCATGCAGAGTGACCTCTCAGCTCCAGAAGTGGTTCCTCCATAATCCAGCTGATCCATATTTGCAGGGCGATGTGAAGAAGCTTGCACTGCCTTTCCCCATGCTTGTACTCGTTGTTTGGATAAATAAAGGACTATAATTTTCAGGTTCAAGGAAGCACCTCAAATCCGTAACACGTAGAGAAGAAATGGAAAGAGCAGGATTGGTTATTTTTATCCCAGATTAGAACATGTTATGCTTCTAAACTTTGAACATGTACTGAAGTAATGAACAAAAATATGTATAATTCCAGAAGCTGAACTGCTGCCTATGATGGCAGAAGTAGGTTAAACTTAACTGGGGCAATCCCAGCCTCATTGAAGTCAGTAGGAGTTTTGCCATTGACTTGAGTGGAGCCAGAATTTAACTCATAGGGTTCTTGGTTCTTCACTTCTTAGAGAGGACTAGGATGTGTTGTGTGGAGGATTTAATAAAGTGAGAGACTTCTGAGTAGATTATTCTCTAGCTCTCTGCTGAAGCATATGACTATAGTTGAGCTCTGCATGCATAGAACATGTTGCAGGATTTGGGCCCATTTTCCCCATTTTGTAAAGTAAGCACTACTTGCATGATTATATCTTTGCAGGATTGGGTCCTATATTGTGTCCGGGAAATCAATTTATCCAACACTGGGGACAAAACAACCACTGGTTAAAGGGGCAATATCAAGTTTAAATCTAACTAATAAAAAAAAAAAGTTAAAAGTAGTTCAGGAACTACAGATGCCTCCAAGTTTGCCAGTTTGGTTTTCATTCACATTTTCCTATTTCTTTCTTTAGAAAAAAATTTTTTTTGTCCAGTTACGATGTAACAAAACCCGCACAAACACAGGAAACTATCTATAAAGTGTACAAAGTAAACTGAAAAAAAAAATTAGAGATTTCCCCCCCTTAATTCCCTTCAGTCATAGTAATTTGGAGTATTACTTGTAACAACAGTAGGAAAAAATATTGCAAGTTGGCTATTTCTCTTTTACAACATACAACTTTACACAACACTTTTGGTAAGGTAGAAAAAAAGAACTAAAAAACTCCTTGAAACCATCAGGGGAATTTGGACAGAAAGAATATAACCATCCAAACTGAAATGTAGCCAGGAATCTGGGATTAACATCAGTATTGTTGCAAAAAGTCAGATGGCGTCTTTTAAGTGGCTTGGTCTGCTCAGGACATTGGTTTTACAGTACATCAGAAAAATGGCACTTCCTGCATCACAGTATGCTCTTACCTACATGCATTTTGGGAGAAAGGAAGGAGATGCATTGGCTCAAAAATCAGAATGCTATTCACCAATTGCCAACCCCTTCTTCCTACAGCTCCTGGCTTCGGAGATCTCCCAGTATAGACTCAGTAGATTAAATCACATTTAGCTTCTGAGGTCTTTCAATAACACTGCTTGTGGTGGTACAGCAGAAGGATGTGGCACCAAATCTGTTCTCTGTGCCTTGTGCTCAGTGCAGGAGCAGGATGTGGGACAATGGTGGCTTTGGGTGTATTCTAGCCCCTCCCTCCTCCTCCGTTTCCAAGTCCCAACAAGCCACCTGAGTCAGCAGCTAATTCCATGCTGGAGGATGGTGTAAAGCCCCAGGGAGATCCCAGCACACAGAGGGAAGACATCCATGTCTACATCTTTTCAAGAGGCTCAGTGTACTCCTGGCCGTGCACCATTTCTGCTCCACAGGCCTTTATCCCCCAGAGACTATACAGAGACTGCACTTGTGACAGACTCTTCTTGTATCAAGTGTGCAATATTAGCGGGTGGAGAATACTTTTGTTCTCCCTGCTCTGACCCTGGCATCCTGTCAGTCTGGCAACTGGTATTTACTCTACTGCATGATGTTATCTTAATTTATGTACAGTGTTTATCTTGCCCATGATGAGCTCAGTCACATAGTCTCTGGGCTGCAAGGTGTTACCTTCCATTAAAACAGGAAACATCTAAACAGAATATGTTTGTCCTCCTTTTTCTCATCTTTAGGGATAAAAGATTGATGTTACTTTTCTATAAAAATTACATTTTCCTTCCATTACCAAAGTCTGTAATATATATAAAATATCTAAAATACAATTATTTTAAAAAAATCAATAGAAGAAAAGAGCATTAATTAATTCCTGAAGCAGTTTGTATGTTGATTTTCTCAGCTAGTTCCTGTCCTAACCTGTGACTTGGGTCTCTTCTTGGGGCACCAGTGTGAAGCACCTCTCAGAATCAGGTCCCTGCTTTAGTCAGGTACAGTTGTGTAAGCTAAATTCAAAACTATAGCTATAGCTAATGGGACAGAGTACTTATATAGCATTTTCTGCTTCAGAGCCCTGGACACTGATTGATAGGAGGAAAGATGGTCTTGTGGTTAATTTCTTGGGGTAGGACTCATGAGATCTAGGTTCTGTTCCTCACCTACCTTGTCATTTTACACAAGTCACTTAGGACTTGTTCTTACCCAGAACTGAGCACCCCTGTGATGTTTGGCTCTATTTCGATGGAAAGCAAGAGCACAGAGAGAACACCTTGGAGAGAGAAACTCTATCACTCTATGGCTCAACTCCCTATCTGTAAAACTGTGATAATAACACTGTCTTGTTTATTTAAATTGTAAGCTCCTTGAGACAGAAATTGGCCCTCAATATGTTTTTATACAGCACCTAGCACGATGTTACCAATACTGCAATTAATAGAGCACAATACTGTGCTCAGGTATGTTGCTTTGTAAGCAGTTAAAGAATAGTTGTGCTCAGACTTTTTCCTTTTTTGTTTCGACAGAGGTTCCTTTCAATCCTGACTGCAAGTCCCATCTGCAAGATGAGCCTTATCAGCAAGATTCACTCTCCTTGTCATTCTGAGCAACTCTATTCTCTTTTTATACATTTTTTTTAAATCTCGCCTCCTCTTCACCCCATGCTTAAGTAGTAGAAGTATAAACAGTTCTCCTAGCAGAGGCTCCTGAGTGCCCATGAGTAAGGCAGCCTGCACATTCCTCCCAGGCTGATGTAGAGGAGCCTGAGGCCATCCTTGAACTCAGGCCTCTGTTCAACAACCTGATTATAAAGATTTTTCTCCTAAACCTTCTTGTCAGGGGGTTCTATGACTCCGCTGTAGAAATTAACTTCTGGGTGAAAGTAGAATACAAAGTTAAGTCCAGGAGCAATCCTTACTCTCTTTCTTAATTCTTTTACACATATATAATTTTTTAAAAGCCCTTGGTATAAACAAAAATGAAAGTTGCAAGCTGTGAAGCAATAACAGTTTAGGTGCAGGGCATTTCCAGAGGGTTAATGACCAGCTGTTAAGAACCAATGGCCCTGAGGT
The DNA here is from genome assembly GCF_027887155.1 of Malaclemys terrapin pileata. Classification (NCBI taxonomy): domain Eukaryota; kingdom Metazoa; phylum Chordata; order Testudines; family Emydidae; genus Malaclemys; species Malaclemys terrapin. Next base: position 48,095,822 of record NC_071508.1, on the reverse strand, counting down.
ACAGCCATGAGCCACTAATTCCCAGGAAATGACTTGTGCAGTGGTAGTTATTGCCATGGTAGGATGAGTAGGTAGACGAAACATTTTGAAAAAAACCCACATTTTGTTAATTTTTCTTTTCCATTTTCAGCATGTGATGTCCCTGATGGCAGTGTGAATCACAGCTCTTTGCAAACCAGACATTTCTAGAGATTCCTATGCCCAAGACACTGGCAAAAAACAGCAACACCCCCTGGCTTGAAGTGGTTTCCATTATATATGGGTTTACAATTTAGTTCAATAGATCTCGGCACCCCCACTATACACATTGTCCCAGCTTCCCTGTAGGCTCTGATTCAGCAAAGCAATTAAGCATGTGCTTAATTCCATTCCTATTCACTTAAGCAGATGCTTTTGTGAATCAGATCGTTCGCTGAATCAGAGCCATTGGGAGAAAGGATAGTTTTCTGGCGAAGGCAGGGGACTAGGTTATCTGAATCCTGTTGCTGACTTACTATGTGAAACGTACAGGTAACTTAAACTCTCCCTCACTCTTTCCCAGTGTGTAAAATGGTGGCTTTAATAGTTGTCTACCTCACAAGTCCTGTGAGACTTAATTTAATGATTGATTGCTGTGGCACTCATCTCTGTCGTATTATAGCTGAGTGCTTTCTACAGTGCTTTGGCATCCTTGAATGGAGGGTGCTAAAAAAGTGCAAAGTATTATTGTTTACTACATTTTATAACTAATTTAGAATATAGTTTGATTATGGTAGCTATTTAAAGAAATTAATTTAAAACTATGAGTATTTTTATGAGGATTTTTACTGTTAACAGAGTTCAGGAAATACCTATTTACACAACAGAGTGTGATGTTCTTTAATGCCTGTATTGACAAAATCCCACTTTTAACATTTATTTGGAGCTGGATTGTGACAAAGACATTGTTATGTTGTCTCTGGAGCAGGCCAGAAGGGAGATTGTGACTAGGGGACTTGTAGTCACACTCCCTGTCTCCCTGCTGCTCCAGGGCAGGAACAGGCCTATATCTGGTGTAGTGTACACTCTCTGCTGTGCCGGCTTAGCTACATTGTTGGGTGTGTTGAGAGGGAGGAGTCAAGGCTTCTCTCCCTCCTGCCCATATGTGTGTGTGAGGGGGCAGAAGGGGAGATAGGCAGCTCTGTGGAGCCTGCTACCTCTGCTACCACCGCAGCAATGCAATAGCGCAAGGGGGCATCTTATATCTCCTTGCCCATATGCAGGTTGGCCCACAATCTGCCCTTGGTTTTGTTTTTTGTTTTTTTCCTACGGAAGACACTCTCCTGATTTTGGTTTTGCTTACATCAGTGGAAATCAGATCTGACACCTGTGTAAAACTGATGTGAGCTCCAAACCAAGCCCTCTAAGTACAACATCCAGAATAGAATTCACCAGCTTGTAATGAGCCCACAAGTGTCTCAAAGCTAGCACTGCTGCTCTCTTTGAAGATTTTTACAGTATCGTTAGTGAAACACTCAAAGACCAAAGACAATACACAAGTACACAAACACGTACACAAAAGACATGCAAATAGCATTAAGGATCCGCCTTAAATTGACTAATGCAGGAAATTCAGATTTAAGGCTGAAACTCTGTCCAAGCTTAAATGTTTATGGTATGCAGCATTATGGTATGTAAAAATCACTTGTGGTCTCCTGGGGAAAGCCAAAGAATGTTTCATAGGGAAGCAGATCTGCAAAATTAAATCAGTTCTTCCTTCCTGTTCATTCTTTTTTCTTTCTGTTGTTACCTTCTCTTTTGTTTTAATTGCATTATACAACAGCCATTTTTGAAAACCTCTATATGTCTATCCCAGCTCTTTTGTCCACTTCTATTTATCTGTATTTTTCTGCAAGATTGGAGTCTAAGGTTTAGGCAGTTGTTTAGAAATCTATTCTCGTTCAGTGAAACACTTAAGCTTTTGACGAAGTCCCATACAAGTCAATGGGACTTAAACGTGCTTCAAGCTTAAGTGCTTGGCTGAACAGGGATGGAGTTAAGCAGATAAGTATAGTTCAGTACCTGCTTTAGTGCTTTGCTGAACTGAGGCTTTAATCAGCACCTTCTGTATATGGATCTGGAATGAAGACATGGCTCCTGAGGATGTTGATTCCAGAGCTGAGTGCACATTTGAAACCTACAGTTTACCTTTGTCTGTTATTGCTGCATAGGGAACTAGAAACTCTTTGCGTTTTGCAGAGTTTCTGACTGATTATTCCCTCAGGAGTCGGAGGGGGAAGTGGAATTTACCCCCATTGGCTGGTCTACGAAACCTGCCAACCTTGGAAGATTCACCAGAGTCAAAGCCATCAATGCAGATTTTTTCTCTAGTCACAAGATTTCAGCCCTGGCTGGAGCCTGTCTGCCAATAACACCAGACGCTCCAGCCCTCTGGGAACTTCAACATAGCCAGGGGAAAATCCCCCTCTGATTGGCTGCCTTCCCTACTTCCTCACCTCCTGGCGAAAAGCCCCCAATCCAGGCTGCTGCAAGAAGCAGGCTTTGCTCTCTCCCTCTACCTTCAAGAGCTGAAAGTATTTTCATAGGAGGGGAGGGAGCAGAAAGACTCCAGCAGCTCAGCAGGATCCTGTTCTCTCCTCCTTCCTCCCCTCCTGCGAGCAATATGATGCCTCCTCATCTCCCCTCTCCTCTCCCCCCCTGCAATGCTAGACCTGGAAGGAGCAGAGGGGACCCTGCTGCAGTCCCTCCAGGCATGGGAGGAGGGAGTGTAAAACCCCAGGAGCAGCAGAAATGGGAGGTGGAGGAGAGGAAGAAGTGAGGTGGGGGATGGAGGGCAGATATGGAGGCAGAATTGATGGGGGCTAGGGGACAGGACAAGATTAATTTGGAGCTTGGGGGACAGAATTAATTGCTGGGCAGGGGGATGGATAGAAATGGGGTTGAGAGCTCTTGAAGTTAGAGGCCAAAATCACAACTGGGGAGAGAGCTGACAACCCATGCGGGTGGGCAGGGGGAGTTCAAAAATCCAAAGAGACCAAAAACCACAATGTGATCTCTTTTTTAAAAAAATCTCATGATTTTGGGGGGTCTGACTCATGGTTTTTGATTCTTTGGGGCTGGCAATACTGAAGACTGTCTCTTCAGGTAAAAATAGTTCCTGGAACTACGGTATGTATGTACTGTAGAGCAGAGGTAGTCAATAGGAAGCCCGTGGGCCAAATCCAGACCGTCAGATGCTTTTGAACAGACTCCGAAATCTTTTTATTTACTTATTGTCATTATTGTTATTTTTATATTATTTTCTCTGGAGTCTGGACGCTGACTATGCCTTGACCAAGAAATTTGGACCTTGATAAAAAATAATTACTCCAGCTGTAGAGCATCTTTGTCAGGAAGAGCCTTTGGTAGATGTATTAGAGTAGGTTCTATTCCCTTGGCAGTATGAGTTTTTCTGATGGCCAGTGCCAGCTACCTCCCATTGCCCTTGCTGAATGATAATTATGAATGACATCTCATGTGCTACATTGTCCCCTTTATGCTTGCTATAGGTCTCTTGCATCAGTAGCGCATGCTATTTCTGGTCATATGGACTATTTTAAACTAATGGGATTTGAAGAAAAAATTCAGAGGTTAATATAGTCTCTGCAAATCTCCTCTAACCCATTTTCTGCATATAATAACCAAATTGTTTACAGTTGTGATGAACTGGCAGGCAGAGAGTTAAAAGTGCATGACTAATGCAGTTTAGGTTATCTCCACTATGCATGTGTGCATGTGTATGTGCAATATATATTTATCAGTTTAGAAATAGGTGCTGGTGATAACCATGTTATAAATTTTATTAACTGGGCAACTTTGACAGTCTCACTTGCACTTTGCCCCCTCATGCATCTGTATCAGGACAACTTTCACCATTCCAAATCTCTCAATAGCTTCAGACCACAACTGAATTATTATAGTTATTATAAATTATCAACCTCTACAAAAATGTTTCCTATTTCCCAAATATGGAATTTCCCTCCTAAAATTGCACTGGTTTGTGGTTGAGGCTGGGCAATATTCAGGCCTGGACCAGTGACAGATATAAGGTTAGATATTTCATGATTCCACAGGACTAGAAATGTTGGGTGAAATCCAGACCTCATTGAAGTCTATGGGAGTTTTGCCATTTACTTCAAAGTTGTGGATTTCATTCATGGACTTTATACTATAGGAAAGAGGAGATTTCCAACTTTTCAATGGGACATGCAGCACTTGCTTCTAGTTCCCAAGATAGCTGACCTTTAAATCACTACATTATATTTACAAAACTCTATTTAAAATAACTTTAGAGGTTATTAATATAATAAAATAATATTATTAATTATATTTAAAATATATTAGTTATATTTCAGGTCTTTCTCCAGAGCTTGTACATTTGGACTCATGGGAGCAGATCCTCAAGATTTGGATGAACTGAGCACAGGACCTGAAGGGGAGACAAAGGTGTCACCCACCTTTCCATTCCTCTGATTCTGGGGCTCACCAGATGCCCTCTCTTCTGGATGTTTTACATGGCTCGGGCAAGGTGGTGTATGTAGAATAAAGGATGGTGCACTGTGGTATGAAGGTTTTGGGATAATCTGCACAGCTCTCTTGTAGAGCTGGGCAAAATTTTTCAACCATTTTTTGTTGTTGAAAAATGCAGTTTCATCAGAATCAATATATTTCAAAAAACAGTTTTATTTCAATGATTTTTTTTAATTTTTTGAGGAAAAATTCAAAATTAAATTAAAATGTTTGTTTTTGGTGGAAAAAAATCAAAATTTTCTACAAAACATTTTGTATATAATATTTTTTTTTCAAAAATGTTTTGTGGATTTAGTTTTGGATTTTCCAACCAGCTCTACCTACTTGTTTCATGAGCAATTTTGAGTCAGTCATCCCAAACAGATGCTAATAAAACTTTGATATCATGCCACCCCATCATGCATTCTCTTTCTTCTTCTCACTAGATGTGTGTGTATAATATTTCAGTGAGTCATTTTCAAATCTCAGATGTATCTGTTAAGAATAAACCTAATCTTAATTAGGCAATAAATCAGTTACTAGCATACGTTACAACTAAGGCCCCAATTTAGGGGCTTACCTTTAACTATATAAGTATTTCCACTGAAATCAATGGGACTGCTCATGTGCTTAATATTAAATATGTCCATCAGCCTTCATCGAATCAGTTGTCTATGTGCTAATTTGGAGACTCTAAAGATGAATATAATTCACAGGATCCGAAAGTTCTGCCTATTTGGGTGCCTGATACATGAATAGCTAGGGGATGCGAGGACTTATAGTCTGTACATGGCTGGGACTACCAGAACAGGTGAACTGGGTTGAGACGGACAAGAGTTGGGGGCAGGGAGTTTTGGCACCCAGCAGTAGGAGGAGATGTAGCCACTCAGTGCTCTCTGAAGACAGGAGAGAACGTTTGCTAATCTGGGCCTAGTTCCACAAAGGGACTTAGGCATAGGGTGACCATATTTTCCCAAAGGGTAAATGGGACACTGCATGGGGCTGGCCTAAGGGCCCCCCGCATGTGGGGCCAGCCCAAGATACCTTGCCGCCCACCCGAGCGGGGCTGACCCAGCCCGAGCCGCTCTCTCAAGCCCTCCCTCTCGCACACCCTACTTTTTTGCCAAAACTATGCATTTGTCCAATTTGCTTTTGCCAACTGATCATCAGTTGGCAAGAGCAAGCAGGACAAATGCCCAGTTTTGCCAAAAAAGTCAGGACAGCTAGGACAGGGCTTAAAAAGGCAACTGTCTTGGCCAAAACGGGACATATGGTCACGCTACTTAGGCGTTGCAATATCTAACTCCTAGGTGCCCTGCCACCTAGTGGAATTCTCAGCCCCAAGTTAGGTGTCCAGTCTTCCCATACAGTTCCTAGGGAGAGCTAGGTGCTGGAGGGTATGACTTATGAGCTGCAGGAGTAATTTGCAGCTCAAATAGACATACCCATGCAGCTCTGATCGAGCTACCGTGCTAAAAATAGAAGTGTAACTGTTGTGATGTGAGTGGTGGGAGGGGCTAATCCCCTGCCATATGATCCCATCCAAGACCCTGGGTATGTACTCAGATATCTAGCCCATCCTGTCACTCACGCTGGCGCTGCTGAGGCTGTACTTCTATTTTTAGTGTGCTAGTTCAATCAGAGTGAGCACAGGTATGTCTACTTGAGCTGGAAATCCAGGTCCAGTGTAGATGTACCCTAGGAAAGGGATTCTCAGAAGACAGCAAGCAGAACCTGGGAGAAAATGCAGAGAAAAGGGTCAGGGCTTATGGCCCAGATGTGCTTAGGTGACTAACCTTATTGATCTGGGCCTTACATGCCAGACTGACAGGCCAAAAACAGGCACACCCTCCTCCGCCCCACCCCATTCAGGATTCTCAGCCATGAACCATCTCCTGGAGTTATGCACCTAAGTCAGATCAGTCACTTAGGGCTTGTCTACACTGGCACTTTTACAGCGCTGCAACTTTCTCGCTCAGGGGTGTGAAAAAACACACCCCTGAGCGCTGCAAGTTTCAGCACTGTAACGTGCCAGTATAGACAGTGCACCAGCACAGGGAGCCGTGCCCCTTGTGAAGGTGGTTTTTTTAGAGCACTGGGAGAGGTCTTTCCCAACACTGCTCCACGACTACACAAGCCACATTAAAATGTTGCTGTGGTAGCTCTTTAATGTTGCCAGTGAAGATGTGCCCTAAGGTAATTCTTCATGAAAAACCAGAGAGAAAGTGAGAGATCCCATCCCATTATAGTCAATATAGTGGTTAGAGCACTGACCTGCATTCAAGTCCCTGCTAAATGTGATTTGAAACAGGGCCTTAAACCCATGATATCTCCCCCATCCCAGACCCAGTAAATACCCAATAAAATTAATATTACAGTCATCACAGGGACTCCCATCACTTTCAATATTAGTTGGATTAATTATTATACTGTGTCCAGTTTTGGGCCCCACACTACAAGAAGGATGTGGAAAAATTGGAAAGAGTCCAGCGGAGGGCAACAAAAATGATTAGGGGTCTGGAGCACATGACTTATGAGGAGAGGCTGAGGGAACTGGGATTGTTTAGTCTCCAGAAGAGAAGAATGACGGGGGATTTGATAGCAGCCTTCAACTACCTGAAGGGGGGTTCCAAAGAGGATGGAGCTCGGCTGTTCTCAGTGGTGGCAGGTGACAGAACAAGGAGCAACGGTCTCAAGTTGCAGTGGGGGAGGTCCAGGTTGGATATTAGGAAACACTATTTCACTAGGAGGGTGGTGAAACACTGGAATACGTTACCTAGGGAGGTGGTGGAGTCTCCTTCCTTGGAGGTTTTTAAGGCCCGGCTTGACAAAGCCCTGGCTGGGATGATTTAGTTGGGAATTGGTCCTGCTTTGAGCAGGGGGTTGGACTAGATGACCTCTTGAGGTCCCTTCCAACCCTGATTCTATGATTCTATGATTCAGGGCTTGATCCTGGAAAATCTCAGGTGAGAAATCCCATTGCTTCCAGCAGGACTATTCTCATATGACAGAGTTTGAGAGACTGGATTTTTAAACTGAGGTTATATGATGCTAAACAATTTTACAAAATGGGTGCATTTCAGGGTCAAGTGAAATGATCCCTTTATACAAGTCCCAATTCTGCAATGACATTTGCATGGGTGGACCCCCAGTCCCCAATTGACTTGAGTGGGACTTGATGTAGGCAATGGGAACTACCCAGAGGAAGCTCCTTGAAGGATCAGGACTACAGTTTTTTGCATCTGGACTTGGCCTGCAGATCTTTTCTCACACAAGTTGCTTCACTGAAGCCAAGGAGGCTATTTGCATGTGTATGGTATACAGCAGGAGCTCTCGAACTTTTTTACTGGTGATCCCTTTCACATAGCAAGCCTCTGAGTGTGAACCCCCCTTATAAATTAAAAACACTTTTTTATATATTTAACACCATTATAAATGCTGGAGGCAAGCGGGCCTTGGGGTGGAGGTTGACAGCTCACAACCCTCCATGTAATTACCTTATGACCCCCTGAGGGGTCCTGACCCCCAGTTTGAGAACCCCTGGTATTAAAATTAAATTAATGGAGATAGCCTATCTCCTAGAAGTGGAAGGGGCCTTGAAAGATCATCAAGTCCAGCCCACTGCCTTCACTAGCAGGACCAAGTACTATTTGTGTTCCAAATCCCTAAGTGGTCCCCTCAAGGATTGAACTCACAACCCTGGGTTTAGCAGGCCAATGCACAAACCACTGAGCTATCCTTCCCTGTCTGCACTAATACAGGGTGGAGATTTTTTTTTCTCAAAATTGCTATATAAATGTGAGGTAATATGCTATTTAATTTTGATTTATATACTATTGCTTATTTGGATATTTCTGTGGTGTCCACATAAATTAAAACCAAACAAATATAAAATACCTTAAGATACCCCTAAGTGACTCAATAAAATTACTGCCCCTTTATCTACCCTACAATGATTGCTAACTCTAGCCTGGTTGTTATTAATTAAAAGCCTGATTAAATGCTTGTTTATATTCATAATATACTTGTATTCATAATATTTTTGTCTCTACTATTTAAGCAATAGTTTGTATTTCAAAACACTCAAAATATTTGAACATATACTAAAAAGCGTTTTTTCTAAAGTACCTTAAGAAATGTGAAGTACCTTAACGTTATCTAGGTATTTCAAATCTGAGGGGAAACTCCCTCATTTTTTACTAACAAGAGAATGACAGATCTATTTAGGCCCTAATCTTGCAAACACTTCAACATATACAGAACTTTGTGTGTGCATAGTCCCGTTGACTTCTATGGAATTGTAAAACTATGTAAAGTTGTGCACATGCTTCAGTGTTTGAAATATTTTACATTTTGTAAAAACAAGGTCTTGAAAAAACATTGATCAATGTTTTTATCATTAAAAAAGTTAATTAAAATAGATTTTAAGTGGATTCAGTCATTCACCTGCAGTGCTCCTAATTTAAGCATTACAACTCTGAAACAGAGTTTAGAGCTTGAAAGTGGAATTAAGACCCAAACTGACTATAAACCAAAATGAAACTAACTTGTCTATTTTCGTTGTCCAAGGTGAATGAAATGTAAAAAGTACATTAATCCTGGGAAGTAAATTAGATTATAAAAATGTTCATTTGCAATATCAGACATTTACAGAAGCGGTAACATTAAAAAATACCAGCGTCAATTGAAAGGAATTATTTCAGATAACTTCCTCGGGGTGAAGTGTGTTTCACTGAGTCATTTCAGAGCACCAGTTTTTGTTCTGTCACCCATTTGTGTTTCCCCAGTTGAACAATGCTACATGATCATAAAGTATAAATCCAAACGTTAATGGGGGGGGGGGGAAGGGGAGGGGGCGGGGAAGGAAAAGAAAACCTCGTTAATTAGCATACTTCAGAACTGACTAGCCCAATCTCACCCGATATGTGGGCTCACATCACTGCTTATGGGAAATCATGAGTATCACAAAGAATATTTACATGCCATCCGTCCCGATGTGTGCTCGTTTTAATCTGTTCTTTGAGTTCTGTGGATAATTTTCCGCTCTAGAAATATTGTAGCAAGCCCCATGTGCTCTGAGAAGCAGAAATCTCGCTGTTTGTAGTACCAGAGAAACCCCCATGAAGAATGTCCTTTTTCAGAGACTGAAAGGGGGAGGGGGGAAGGAGAACATCCCTCTCCGGCTCCATTTCCAAGTCGATTGCAGAAAAAATGTGGGAGGGCTAGAAAAGTTTTGAGTGAGCCACTTCCTCGTCCAGCCCAGCTGGGAGACAGAAAGGGGGAATGTCAGATAGGGAGAGGGGGGAAGTGCAGTAACAACTTCCCAGCAGCAAAATGGCCTTTTAAACCCTTGACAACAGGAGGCAAATTCCTCCCCCTGGCAGCAGCGGAAGCGATGAGTGTTCAGAGGGGAGGTGACTGACTCCTCTCCTTCTCCCCAGAGCAGGAGGCGAGCTTCGCCGGGAGTCCTGCCTGTGCATCTCGCTCCACCCTGCCCAGGACTTGCCCCCGCTCCGAACTCCCGCATTTTCAGCGCGGGGCGCGCGGCAGGGAGAGCGAGAGAGCCGCCGCCGCCTCCGGAGCGCAGAGAGAGAGAGAGAGGGACCCCGCCGGGCGCAGCTGAGTGCTGGGGGGCGCAGCCCTGCCATGTCCCCGGGGAAGCCGGAGTCGGGCTAAGCGGCTGTACGCGCAGCGGGGAGAGCTCTTCAGGACCATGAAGCAGCCAGGGCAGCTCTTCCTCCGCCTGCTGCTCCTGCTCTGCCTCGCCAAGGTAAGGCGCCCTGAGAGAGCCGGGGACGGGCTGGAGGGTGCCCCTACCAGATCCCCCTCCTCATGCAACCGGCCCCTACCGCCCTCTCCCCCCCTGGGCGCTGTAGTCTGCCCCAGGGAACTCCTCCCCGCGTCCCCCGTAACCTGTCCTCATCTCACCTTCCCTCCGCGCCCTCCTCCCCAGCCACCTGTCAGTGACGCTAGCCGCTGCTCCGACCCGAGGAGATGAATCAACTGGCCCTGGGAAGTGGGCTCAGGAGCGTGCGCGCGCTCGGTGGTTCCCCTGGCAGTGCCTAGCTGGGGTCCAGTGGAAAGCAGTTCCACAGACGCCAGGAATATGGACGGAGCGGGCAGAGGCTGGAGGGGCAATGTGGGGTTCTTGGGGCTCGCACTCCAGCGGGGGGGATGGGTCAGAACAAGAGGGGCTGGGGGCTGTAGCGTTGCCACCTGCCTATGAGGTGGCTTGGAGGGGTGGGTGAGGTTGCAGAGCCGGGCAGGTGCGCTCCTAGGTCATCTGGGCGGGCTGCAGCGAGGCTGGGTGTGTCTGGAGGCCAAGTGTGCTGTACTTGTTTCCTGTACACAGACAGTGAAGGAACTAAAGTTCATCTTAAGGGCAAGGGTCTCAAAAATGACCAGTGATCTGGATTATTATTATTTTTCTGTTGAGGTGCTCCACCTCTGAAATACCTTAAAGGAGCCTGGCCTGCAGAGGACAGGTACTCAGCGCTTACTGAAAATCAGGCCTCCGTAGGATGTTTCAGGTTGGGCACCTGACCAGCAAAGGATACAAAATCACTAGTTACCAGTTTTGACAATCTTGGCCCGAAGATGAACTTTAGCTCATTCAGTGGGAACAACTACAGCCCAGTAAGCTTCTGAAGTAAACAGACCAAGTCCAGTTATTAGATTTCTGTCAGCGGCAAGTCTGAAACTTTTCAAGTCTTGAACCAGACCAGGAAGGGGTTTGATTCTCCGCTTGCTTAGACAAGTTTCACACTTGGGAGTAAGTCCACTTAAATCAACAATTTAAAGCAGGGCAAGAGCGAGAATCCAGCCTGCAGTTTGGTTTCCAGCTGTTTCCAGCAATGGAAGACCCCCAGATATTATCAAAAAAGACATGGTGTAGCTATTTATTTCTTGCAAACTTGCATTTCTTTTAAAATACTCTTCCTACGGTTTACCATTGTGTTATGACCAGTTTGGTAAATGTATCACAGTCAATCAACATTAAACTTTATATCTCAGACATTAGAGAGATGCAGATCACCAGCCATGTTATCTCCTTTTAGAAGTTGGGAATTTTGGGGGAAATGGCTCAATTCTGTGGGAATTAGGCAACTCTGGAGTGTTGGATCCCAGAAAAATGGAAGGCCTCTACCCGTACTATTTGTATATCCCTCTGAAATTCCTTCCAATCATAATCCCAAATTTATTGCAAATATAATTTAGAGATGGGATCCAAGTATATCCCTTCCTAGATCTGAATACTCCTGAATATGGCAAAAGCTTGTATTTGCTGAGACTTGGGCAAGGGCTGTCTTTGGCCACCACCTTGCAATCTGACATTGGAACTGCATTGACTTCACTGCATTGAAATAGATAGGATTCTACACCAGGATCTGCCTGCAGCATGCCCCACTGATTTCAGTGAGGCTCTACACTAGCACAGGGATTTGCTTGCACTGATCATCTTTCAGGGTCTGGGCCTTAACTTATGTCCAGTGTTTTAATAAAAATCTCTCCTTAAGTCATGATACCTTCCTAATTACGCTCTAATACCTTCTCTGTTTCTTTCTGTCTTTAAAGGCCCATTGCATGCAGAGTAATATATTTGTATAACTTCATTTCATTTGTGACTTATTTTTGACACTTCTGTGAATGTCAAGAGAACTGTGCTAGAATGTTTAAAGTTAGTCACCTTAATTCCTTAGTTGTTGTTCTTGATCTTTTTGTAGTGTTTGAATGTTAAAAGCCAGTTCTTTTTAAGAAGAGGAGACAAAAACAGTGATGTTCATGCTTGAGAGACCTGTCTTTGCTGAGGGCCTGATTCTGCAAACTCTTGCTCACATGAGTCGTCCTAACTCACTTGATTTCAACAGGGCTACTCACATGAGTAAAGATAATTTTTGTGATATGGCTGTTACGTTTGTACAACCCAATTGACAGCAATGAGGAAACAATTTTTAAACTTACTAAGTTATAGCAAAGACCATATTTGTGAGCATTAACAACTTTAAAATTACACTAAATATTTGACATTAGGAATTTGACAGCATAGACCCAGTTTTCAAAAGTGGGGACTATAACAGCATATTCCAACCCTGCCTTTGGATGGCTGCATTGTCACTTAGGTGCATAAATGCCCTTTAAAATACACCTAACAACCTGATCCTATAGCTGTACCATACACAGAAATTACACTGAAATTATATCAGTAGGTTAGCTATAGGATTGTGATGTAATTGTTGATTTGAGTTTCCAAATAAAGGATTGGGATGTCTTACTAGGGTATTTGAAATTTGGGCTTGCTATGTGTAAACATAATTGGGTCAATTTAAGATCTAGTGTAAATCATTGAAGTCAATACTGTTACAGCAGGGATGAATTTGAACCATTTTTGCATTGCATTGCACATATATAATAGCCATTGTTAACCATTATGGTTGAGTCTTGTTTAATATCTTTGGCCTAATAAAATGCATTGTTTGCTAAATTTTGGTTTTATAACAACTCCAGTTTCAAGTCAACTTAATTTACACTTCAAATTAAAAACAGTTTAAAAACAAGAGTTTAATAAAAATATATAGCAAATTGCTCTATAGCAAAGATCTAAAGTGAAGCTGATTTAGAGCTCAGTTAAACTTAAAAAAAATAAGAAAAATACAAGGCTTTCCCTGCTATATTAAATATTCTGTTTCTGGGGTGAATTGTTCATCTCGAAGTTTGGTCAGCTCTTAAACCAACTGTATTAGGTAGATAGGCATAGGCAATGTTTAACTGTGGAGACTAAAAATTGATGCCTTATGAGATGTATTTTGGAGTGATCGGTTGCTGTAAAATATTGTTTTTGTTTGTTTTAAATTTGTGAAGTTACACTTGGGTATCCCAATCCCCCAAAGCAGGTGATTGTTTATGTCATTGAATAGTTGTGCAGAACTGCAGATGCTGGGAGAAGTTCTTACATTCTTAACCCCAATACATGTTAAATGGTAGTCCTTCTGAATGCTCTAAACAATGAGCAGAGAACGTTGATTCCTTCTATAATACTTTGCAAATTCTTTATTTTAAATATGACAGAAAATCAGAGAATGGTTTCCTCTTCACTGTATACAGTGCATGCGTATTCTGCATGTTCTGAAGGCCTCTAACAGTTGGATTTTAGTCTCCGTGCTTGCTTTGCATCTAACAGTGCATGTGCATGCGTACACACACAAAAATCCTCTTCTGCATCTTTGAGATCAGAATGGAGGCCCACAGTGTGGATATATTGTCTGTGCAAACGGCATCGCTATTAATAGTACTTCCGTAACTATGCTAGCTACGTGCACCCATGATCTCGAATTTTCATGCCATGTAAATTTTTTGGTTGGAATTACTAAATATGAGCAAGCGACAGAGAATGCTAATGAATAAAATCTTGTTTGGTTGTTTATCATGGAAGGCTAGATTTTACTAATCCATATAATTTTAATTTGTACACTTCCTTCTTCCTTCTAGAATTGCAGTGTACTAAGGGGGAGCATTTCCACATCTGCTATGGGATGACGGTTAGAAATTGCAGGTTTGAGTTCTAGTAACCTTAAACCCCACCACTGTTTTAATTAAATGCTTCCCAGTTTAACTATGGGAGGAGAAGGCTGTTAAAATAAATTAATCCGCGTTCCAAAATTATGATGTATGAACAACTGTTAGTTTGCAGAGACTGAGGCCACGTCTACACTACCCGACGGATTGGCGGGTAGTAATTGATCTATCAGGGATCGATTTATCGCATCTCATCTAGACGCAATAAATCGATCACCGAATCGACGCCCGTACTTCACCTCGGCAGGAGGAGTAAGCGGAGTCGACGGAGGAGCTGCGGCGGTTGACTTGCCGCCGTGAGCTGAAGTTGCGTATCTTAGATCGACCCCTCCACCCCAGTGTAGACCAGCCCCTAGTTGGTCAGATGGTGCTGGTTCTTTTCCTTGGTGTTCAGGTCCTTAATTGCAACTAAGGCCATGTCTCAACTAGAACTTATGTCGACAAAACTTTTGTTGCTCAAGGGTGTGAAAAAACCCACCCCCCTGAACGACAAGTTTTGCTGGCATGAGTGGTAGTGTGCACAGTGCTAGGTCGGTGGGAGATGCTTTCCTGCCAACATAGCTACCGCTGCTTGCTGAGCTGGTTTTATTATGTCGACAGGAGAGCTCTCTCCAGTTGGCATAACACGGCTACAACAGCGCTCTCACAACTGCACAGCTGTAAGTGTAGACCTGGCCTAAGAGCTAGGTACCTCTACAAAGGAGGGACCGCTGTTCTGAGGAGAGTAAACAGGAGCTCTGCTCAAGGAGTGGGGCTACCAGTAGGACTGAAGCAGTCTCCTCCAGCAGAAGAAGCTTGTGCAGGAGAGAAGGGCTTAGGGAATCAGGGAAGAAGATAATTAAGCATGCCCAGAGGAGAAGGGGCCAAAATGTGTAGGGGGAAATGGAGGATTTGACATCTAGGAAATGTGTGCAGAAGGAGAGGAACAGAACAGATATCCACCCATCAATTCTGCTAATTTAGAAGCCTGTACCAAGGCTCTTCTCTAAACATAGATCCAGTTTTTCCCCATATCCATTCAGGCACACTTGGACTGCTATGCCTATGTACCTACAGAGTGCATGGTCAGGGCTTTAGACGTTCCTCCAAGTCTCTTTGGTATTCACAATAAGATGGGGACGAGGAGTGTGGCCCATATCTCAAATCAGATTAACAAGGCCCACCTTGGGAGAAAAAGAAGTGGCCACCAGATGGGATACCTTGCATCTTCCCTAAACAACATAAAGAAAACACTTACTACCCACTGATGTACCTTGTACCTACATGTTCTGTGTTGGCCTTTCCTATTTTACTTCTGTCTCTTTTTTGTTTGACACCTCCTCCCCTCCCCCCCACCACATGCGTGCTATTTTTTTGTTGTGCAAAGCTATTTCAAAACTGAAATAATTAAGAAAAAAATTCTAGCGTGACTTAAATTAGTTCCCAACACTTGCATAGATATGCACATGGGCTGTGTGGTATCAAAGAGTATGAATGCGTGACACTATTTTAGGCCTTAGGAAAGCTACATTCTTTTTTAAACATGCTTTTTATTTGGCCACTTGAAAGAGAGAATTTTTTTTTGTTGGTTGGTTTTGTGGTACGTGCGAGCATGTCATCTGCAAAAACATAAAATTGTTCTCCATATTCTTTGCATAATATTGGGCTGGGATTTGGTCATGTGAAGAGTAATGAGGAAAAGGAAACAGTTTTGCCTGATCAGGCTATTGAAGCTGCAAAGGTTCTGATTCTGAGCCTCCGGCTAACTAGGAAGGAAACACTTGAATGCAGGATCTTGAGCTGTATTATGAATTAAATTCCATTTGCTGCAGCAATGCAAGTAGATACAATATGTCCATATTGCCTTGTCAAAGGCTTTCTCTGTATTCAGAGAAGGTCAAGACACTTTCACATTATGGGTGTAAATATTTCAAATCTCTTAGGTTATTGCTGCCTTCTCTCCCTAAACGTGGCCCAGAGTGAAGGAGGCAGGTGACTAGCCATTTTCTTGGTCAGGATTTTATAATCTGTGTCGAAAAGACAGATGACTCTGTATGAGACTTACTCTTGGACTAATTCCTTGCCTCCTTTGGCAATATTGTGATAGTTGTTGTCTGTCAGTTTGAAGAGTTATTTTGAAGGTGGCCTTACTGTGAGTGCTCCCTGTAGAGGGTTATTTATCCAAAGCAAGTTTTGTAGAAATTCAGCCTCATATTTACTCATTAGGGCCTGTGGCTATGTGCATTCTTGAGGGACTTAGTGGAGTCTTCTAGTTCCTCTTCTTCCCCTGGTTCTATGAGATTTGTTGCTCATGCACAGTAAAATGTGTCGATTTGGTGGTTGAGAGAAAACTCTGGGGGTTTCTTCTGCTTATGCTAAGGTTTTCTATTCCGTGAGATAATTTTTTGTTAAAGTACAACAAACTCATTGCTCTCCCTTGCCTCAGGGAGCTCTGCTGCTCTTCCTTGCACCGGCTTCTCTACGTAATTTTGAAATAGGAAGAACTGGTGTTTTGGGGGTTCCAGATCTGCTGATGGGTGGCCTAATCTCTCAGTGAAAATAGAGGAAGCCCCCAGCATTTGCAACATTTAAAATTAGACTGGTGGTAACACTAGTTCATATAGAAAGGGGAACAATCCTGCACTGGTAGAGGTTTGGGTTCGTTGACATGATCTGTCCTTGAAACCAATCTGTAGTTTCTATGGATACTTAGGCTACATCTATGCTATGGACTTTACAGAAGCGCAGTTATACCACTGCTCCTGTGTAGCCGCTCTATGCCGATGGGAGAGAACTCTCCCATCAGCATAATTAAACCACCCCCAATGAGTGACGGTAGCTATGTTGGCAGGAGAATGTCTGCCACAGACATAGCGCTCTCACACTGGCACTTTTGTCTGTGAAACCTATTTCGGTCAGGGATATGGGTTTTTTCACACTCCTGAATGACAAAAGTTTTGCCGACAAAAGTGCTAGTGTTGACAAAGCCTGAGATGATTCCTCTGGGGTGTGTATGTGTGTGTGAGAGACAGAGAGAATGAAGCTCATGATTTTAGTAGTTTCATTACAGCAGGATGAATAGCTTGCATGAACCATCAAGAAAAATGGACTCAAAACCCTACCAATGATTCTGTTACCATATCAGGCATACCCTGCCTTAAACACTCAAAACTGGTTCTGAAACCTGGTGTTTTCAGAATAATTGTGTCTTTGGCTGACAGTAAATTTCCATATGCATAATTGTACCTTATTAATGTAAAAGCTGAACAGGAGTTGAACACTTGTGTGTGTGGAGGGGTGGGAGGTTTCTGTGATTACACTTGATTGCATTCTTGGTGCTGCAGGAGTTTTGTAGACCTACAAAATGCTTCAGAATAGAAAGGGAGGTAAAATAACTGAACTTCTCTACATGTCTAAGGACTCTTTAGGACTCTAGGCTTGTTTAGTTGTGTTTTTCCCGTGACAACAGAATTCTAATATCTTACTGACACTGGCGAGCATGTACAAGTCTCAAAATTGCCTTTTAAATCTCATTGTAGTTCAAGGAATTATTGAAAACACAAGGTTTTCCTCTGTGTAAAACACTCTTTCTTGGTCACACAGTGTTTTGCTGGTCCTCTCGCAGGATTAGTGACTTTTTGTAAACCTTGACACAGTTTGCATGGCTCTTTCATAAAAAGCAGTCAGTGCCAATTAAAACTTGATTGGTTTCTGTGCATAGTTCTGCTCTGTGTGGCTAATATGTGAGTGTTTGCAATTTTGTCATTCATGGATTTTTTTAAAGAAAATACTCTTTCCAAGACAAACAAGATAAGCATATCGGTGTGCGCATTTATTGGCTTTCATGTTACTGTTGAAGGGTAAACTTCTAATGCATCGCACTGCATGTTAGCTGTGAATTTCTGACTTTAAGAGACGTTGCACAAATATGACTGTGCAGTGTACTGAAATCTCATCCCGGAGTCGTTATAAAGTATGTCCGCAAAGCTTTAAAATTGCATAAAGAGAAACAGTCACTGGGAGAGATTAGTCTCTGTAATTACTTGTTGGGGGGAGGAGTGCAAATAAACTGTACAATGCAGTTTTGTGCACCTGTGCTTGAGAGACAAAGCCAGTGGCACCTATCTGAGGTCTAAATTTGGCCTTTTTTAGATTTGTGCTTGCAGAATCCCCCACATACAAAGGCACTGTAGAGCCGTGGTATAGAAATCTGAATAGAAAAATCTTAAAGCCCCTGAGAAACTGTGCTATGTCTAACAAGGGTGAAGAAAATGTATTGGCATCTTTTGACATGACGTAAAGGGAAACTTAAAGTCAGCAGCATGAAAATCTGAATTCTTCTAAATGACGCTTCTAAAAATTGTTAAAAGATTCCTGACAATGTAATTCGAGCTGATTGAAAAGTTTTGACTTTTCAAAATTCCAGTGAAAATGTTCTGTAGAAAGTTTTCATGCAATTTTTTTCAGCTTTTTTAAACCAGTTTAGAGCCATCAATGTTTTTTGAAAAATTTAAGTTTTGCCCCAAAACTTAGGTTTTGAAGACTTTTCACAAAACAATGTGTTTTTTCAACTAGCTGTATTATTAATATCAACGTGAATGGCCTAACAATGAAAATGGCCTGGATATTTTATAATTAACCAATTACAGATTAAATGTCTAAGTACAAACTGGGTTAATAATTGAAACAGGCATATATATGTACAGTGGTGTTACCAGAGCTATTTGATAGCTTTTTATGATGAGCCATGGTTAAGTGCAGTAAGAATTTTAAATGCCCCCTTGTTGAGGGAGGGGGCTGCTAAATCTGGGATTGGATCTGTACATCTTGTACTCTTCATAACAATGCAGTACTTGTAGTGATGCATGTTAGGTAACCATTAAAGCCACACTAACACTTGTCAGTTATTTATTTATTTATTTTTGAAGAAAACTCCTTTGCCTGTAGGTTATCAAATATTTCCACTTGGAAATCTCCCACAGATACCTCAAAACAAAGGCGCTGACAGTCAAAGGCAATAACAATGAAAACATGTTGAACATTTTTATATTGACCCTTCTGAATATAATGTCTTTTTTCACTCATGCAATCACAGGTTGCATATTAGAAAACCTGAAGCAATTTCATATTTAAGGTACAACATCTGAACTCACTTGGTCCTCCAGTTTCATGGCACAATGTGTCACCATCTATTAATGTCTACCATTAATGTCACACATCTATTTCTTCCAATTCTAATTGTGTCTAGATATTGCCTGGTGGTGGTTAACCCAAACTATAAACTGCTTTTTGAAATATAATTCTATTGGTTTGATGCAAAATTCAGTAACTATGAGTCTTCTTTTCCCTGAGTCTTTCTTTGAGCCCCTCCTGGGAGCTCAGAGAAGTCTCACCTCCACAGAAGACTGCTCTTGTAGTCAAAGAGCAAAGATACTGTTCTCTCTGCTGCCCATCAAGACAACTCCATAACTTCAGAGTAAAGCAAGGGCGGCATTCCCACTGCAAGGGGCCAGCTCCCACAGCACTTTCAGCCTTGTCAGCTGAAGAACAAGGAGCTGTGTTATAAACTCAGATTTGGATCTCCTGCACAGTAACTTTTTGCACTATTATGAGGGTGTGGGACAAGCGCCTACTGCCAGTGCCATGAATGGGGAATTTTGCTATTGACTTCAGTGGCAGCAAGATCAGGCCCCAATTAAAAGAACAAGTGATAGATTTTAAAAAATTCAATATATGTGACTTTAAAAATGTTGACCTTAATAAAAAAAAGCAATTAATGCATTAAACTTCATTTTGCAGTCATTTAGTTGACTAAAAAGAAGCTAGCAATTCACACTAGCAAAGTGTGAAACATAATACACACACACACAAATATATATATAGTTGGCAAAGTACTGACACCAGTTTGAGACTTTGTATGCTAAGCATTAGCCAGCAGCAAATATTTGCAGGTTAATATAACTTCTGGAACCACCCTAAATGGTGCTAATTTCCCAGCAGTACAATGTAGAGCCACAGTATGTGGTTTAACTGGTATTTAGCTATTGTCTTTGAATCAATCTACGTACTTTGTATGCATCTGTTGAACTATTTCCTGGTTTCAGAGTAGACGTACATGGTGCACCAGAAGTTAACAGAAGACTAGTGCTGATAAGTATTTATTGTCTGGGAGTACAGTAGTATTGTAAAGAGTATTCGGTCCTCTTCTCCTCTCCCCAAAAGATTATGGCCTGGTAAGAATAATTCCCTTTACAATTATAAAATTTAACAAACCTGCTCCACACAGTAAAAATGAAACTGTTTTTGCTCTAGATTTGCAAAAGGCTGATCTGTCTATAAATTCCATTTCCTCCTCTAAAGCTCCTACAATGTATCCTTTTTGGCTCAGCAGAAGTGACTCTAAATCACCCAATATCACAAACAATTCTGGGCAATTGCCAAAGCAACCCCTATTCCATACAAGTGCACAGATTCTGTGGGCTTTTCCTACTAGTGTGAGGTTGAAAGTCACTTGTGTTAAAAGGGGCTCAGTCTTCCCCTTAAAAGTATACAAACACCAAAAACTCTAACCTCTATGTATATGTAGCTGGAGCAATTAGCACTGCATATGAGCAATCAAAATCATACCTTTGGGCAAATTTAAAGCAGTTCAAGTACACACACCCACTTGCACAAACCTGATTTTTTTCAGTCTCTGTTTGGGTCAATCTGTACATCATATGAGTGACAGTAAGAAGCACCAATCAAAGTGTGCCAAAGATTTTTTGTTGCAGCACACTCTTCATATATGCTTGCCTATCTTCATTGCCACTTTCAGAGCTGGCCCCAGCAGCATTCTTCTTTCTGCTCCATCATGAATGAAAACGAACAGATTTCAATATGAAACAAAAAGAGATGGGGGGAGGGGCGGAGGCGAGATGTCTTGTGTGCCAAGTATCATTTCCGACTGTTGCTGTGGGTTCTGTTTGTCTCCTTTGCTCCTAGAACTTCACATCATCGACTGATTATCTGTGACGTAACCTGTTAATCTGAGACTTCCAACTTCAGGATGACTATTTGGCCCCAGTATTACAGAATGCTGTGGGAGAGGTAGGAGGCATTATGCTCCCTACCTTAGCTTCCCTGATAGCAAAGGCTTCTTTTTTGATACCAGGAAAGCCCTTTTAAGACTGTCTCCTCTCCTCAAATTGGAAGTTTTGCTGCTCTGCCTTCCAACGCAGCTAAAAGAACCATCTGAATCCCAGTTTGGTACATGAGGTTCCTAGTAACAATTCTGAAGAGGTTTAGGAGTAGCAGTGGGAAAGAGCTCTGTCTCTCTCTTCCACTGTAGAAACCCTGCTGGGGAAAACAAAGTTATTTTCCCGAAGCTAAAGAAGTGGTAGAGGGACCAGACGCTCCTAGGCAGTTCCTTAGTTATGCAAAACCATTGCCACGCTTCTCTAATTAGACTGCTAAGAAGAGAATCTGCTGATCTGATGTCCCGTCTTTTGTCAGTTTAATATACTTCTTAATAACTCCTGGACAGGCCCTGATCCCAAGTTCACATTGTCAGCTCATGTGGCTAACATGTACAAACTCCCATGCACAGGGATAAGCTACATAAGGTCCCAAGTCAACTCTCTGGTCCTTGGCTCCTGAAGTCAACTCAGGTTGCAAATTGTACACATAGCCAGACAAAAAGAGCATGGCTTTGTTGTGTTGTTGTTACCCTCATCGTTCTTCCCGCCTTCACTTGTCATGTTTAGTGACCGTTACACTATAAGCATTTGGGGTAACTATTACAAATTGGCATCGTACCTAGCACAATGTGACCCCGATCTGATTGGAGCCACTGGGCACTGCTGTAATTCTTTTTCGGTTTCCAGCTGATTTTTAGGAAGTTAACAAAAAAATTTATGATGCGTTATATCCACAAATATTCTCTTCTGAGCATCAACAGGGTCATAAATGACAGCTGGAGACACAACCTTCTCTGCAACTACTTCCTCCTTTTTATGAATAAAGTATTTCTTCTTTCTGGTCATGAATAGGTTGTAAATCAGACAAAAGCTGGGTTGTCTTTTCGTTTCTGAGTGAATTAATTAATTCTTGTTGCATTTATGTATAGCAAAGGTCTTCCTTACAACAGGCACAGATGAAAGATTGTTTCTTATACTGTAAGGAGAAATTCACCTCTGGGCAGAAGATAAGCCTGAAGTAGGGATCCACTTAAGTTTTTTTGTTTTTGTTTTTTTTTAAATGGCTTAAGTGTGACTTAAGTGGTGCACAGGCCTTGGGCTGAACAGCAGTAAATTTCACTCCACCACCTGGCCCCTGATCCTGCAATACGTTAAGTCCCAATTACTTCAAGTGGAGTTGATAGTGGTGCTGCCTGCATGCAAACCATTGCAGTATCAGGGCCTAACAGAGCACACTATAACCTTGAACCTGCAAAGGGCCCTTATGCCTGCGCAGATCCCTTTGAAAGATCAAGGTCAAAAATACTTCCTATTATATTGACGTAGTATGTTGGGATAATCAGCATGCTAATAAAAATGATTGCATTTAAATTGATATTATCAAGCTTTTAGGCCCCACATTGTACATAGCCCTAAAGATTGTTATTCATTAAAACAAACCTGGTTGTAATCTTATGTTAACAAATGCTTTGTGTCTGTGTGTGGTTTTAACACTAACCTCTTCATAAGTACCACATACAGATAACACTGCTTGTGGGTAATCTGTGGTTCGTGTGCACTTGCACAGTTGAGTGTGAAGAATGTAAAATAAAAATAGCGAATCTGGGGGGTGTTACCCCCTACACATCTCTTATGCTGATCTTTTCATTTCTAAAGTGTGGAGGGTAATTCAGAAGGACCTGGAGAATAAACAGTTTTAAAGGTTTGTTAAATCTGGGGTTTAGACTCTTTCCTGCCTCCATTCTTAAGAAACTGAAGTGCAAGTAGAGTCTTCTATACCCAAGAGCCCTCAAAAGGAAATAGGGTGGAGCTAGGAAGAACACGCAAAGAGCCAGATATCTGCAACCTTTATACATTTGCAACATACGGGAGCTGCTGAAGCAGAGCTTGTGTGCACATTGTTTCATTACTGTAAGGTAAAGTTAAACTGTATTAATCTGTGAAATAAAAATTTAATCAATCCCTTTGCTTCTTGATGAGATCTTGTAAGAACATGGGGCCACTCACTGAAATTAATGGAAGGCAAGTGTAAAACTATTGCTGTAAGGTCCTGATCCAAAGCCATTTAAGTCAATGGGAGTCTTTCCATTGACTTCAGTTGGTACTGGACCAGGTCCTAATTGAAGATAGTGATGTTAACATATAAACCCTCTCCTCCAGGTGATAGAATGTTCTAACTCTCTTCTTTCCCCACTCCTTTTTATGACTGGCAACAGTGATATGGCACGAACGTCCCTAATTTGAGAACTATTTAAAGCCAGTAGAAGGAAATACTAATTCATCCAGCTTGTAGTCATCAGGTGGAGTTTGCTCTTGCATGAGGTCATCAATTTGGATAGTGTAGCTGGATTTTAAAAGGAATGCTATGTAGATTTATGACCAGTGACCTTTGTAGTTTATATATGTGAAGATAAGCATAATAAATGTCACACTTTAGAGGGCATCAGCTGATCATCACAGTCCAGGAAGAAATATGACTCCACTGTCCGTGTTCCGCACTACACAATAGAAAGGATGCATTTTCCTCTTCCTCTAAAAGGGGAGCTGGCCACTGCTGAAGAGGGTCTATGGTAATTGATTATACAATGTTTCACTAATATGAAACAATATTGTATCATCCAGAACCCCAAGTGAGGTGCCTACAATTCTACATTTACTATTACACACAAAAAAAGATGGTAAAAGAACATTACTAAGGTTGCAAAGTTAAGCACTACAAAGGTTAGGAAATGCCAAAATTAATGTTCCATGTGTAACTTTCATTTTGCCCCCTTGTACTAATGCATTATGATACAGTCTTTAATTATATGGTCACATACACCTCTACCTCGATATAATGCTGTCCTTGGGAGCCAAAAAATCTTACCACATTATAGGTGAAACCGTGTTATATTGAACTTGCTTTGATCCACCGGAGTGCGCAGCCCCGCCCCCCCCCCCCCCCCCCCGGAGCACTGCTTTACTGCGTTCGTGTTCTATTGGGTCGTGTTACATCGAGGTAGAGGTGTACTATTTTTTCCATAAGACCCCTGTCTCTCTTAGTGCACAGAATGGATTGTGCTCACTTAATGAGCAGCTATTAAATATTTTGTTTTAGCCTCACTGTTCAATGTGTGGCTCCGGGCGTTATTTATACTGCATACTATTCAAACTATTCTGCTCTGAAGGCAGAATTATTAATTTCCTCATTGGCTTTTCTATGATACTTACCACTATAGTATCTGAGTGCTTCACAAATATTATCTTCACAAAATTCTTGTGAGGTAGGAGGTGGTATTTTCTCCATGTCACATATTGGGAACTGAGGCACAGAGAGATTAAGGTCAAAAGTATCCACTCATTTTGGGTGCTCAATATGAGAAACCTATGACATGATTTTTTTCAGAGTCATTTGAACATGTAAAGCACGATATAATGCTAAGCACAGTTCCCATTTACTTCAGTTGCAGCTGAGAATGCTCAGCACTCAAGCAAATCAGACCCCAGGGTATTAAGTGGGAAAATGAGGAACACACAGTTAGTGACCACCAATAAAAAATTTGGTTTACCCCTGGGGGAATTCTGTGCCACTGTGCAAGCACAGAATTAATGTCCCCCACAGTCCCTCTCCGCCAGCAGAATACTTGATTCTGACATGGAGGCGAATGGAAGCCGTGAGATGGGTCAGACTGCAATTAAACCCTTTGCCCACCAGGGGCTGATGAGGCGCAACCAGCCATGGAGACATGTGCAGATATGCCTGGCTGAATGGGGAGTGGGGGACAGGAGCAAATGTGTCTGAATGGGAAAGTCTAGGGGTCAGCCAGTGTCTGCATGGGGTAGGTTTCCAAATCCATAACAATCCCCCCGCAAAAAACCAAACAAATCCTGATCCATACTTCTCCCATCCACACCCAACAACTCTCCAGGTTCACTCCCAATCTCCTTCCCAGCAATTACTTCCCTCTCCCTCAGCTTCTCCATTACCCCTGACTCCGCCAAACCTTTGCACTGCTTTTGAGAGGTGCGGGAAATACATTTCTGTATTGTAGTTTAAATGAATGATTACTGAAAGTTCTGTATTAATAAGCCTAGTAAGGAATCTATTTGTCAAAATAAAATTCTTGAATCTTTTTTGTTGTCTGTATTGTTACAGACATACTTGCTGACAGGTATTTTGAAATAAATTACCAAAATAATTGAAACTGGTGTGATTATATTGTATATGTATCAGAGGGGTAGCCGTGTTAGTCTGTATCCACAAAAACAACGAGGAGTCCGGTGGCACCTTAAAGACTAACAGATTTATTTGGGCATAAGCTTTCGTGGGTAAAAAACCTCACTTCTTAAGATGATTCGAGGTTTCGGGGGGGGGAGAAGGGGGTTACCATGAAAACTTATGCCCAAATAAATCTGTTAGTCTTTAAGTGCCACCGGAGTCCTCATTGTTTTTTATTATATTGTGTTATTTTGACAAGTAAAATATGCATAATTTTGCAGAATTTTATATTATTGTGTGCAGAATTTTTAAAAAAATTTTTGGCATCATATAGGAACTCTGTGGCAGAGGCAGGGATGGAATACAACTATACAGAGAACTATTCAGCTGCCTTAACCTGAAATTCCCTGCATCATTCACTACATACCTTCTAGCTTCTGAACAAACGAAGCCTGGGTCCTAGAGACAACAGCCTCCTTCACTACACAACTCGAATACACTCCCACATTTGGATGGATTTTCACTGGCCAAAAGCACATCCCTGACACAAAAGTCATCCCCCTGGTAAATTTCAAGTTCTTGCTCCAAAGCATGGAGGCACTTCACCTATTCAAAGAAAATATTGCCAGAATTTTTAATAGGGACAAAACATTTTCCCCTAGCTGTGTTCTCAGAAACAGCTGAACTTTTGGCTGATATTTAATAATAATTAATAATTCAGTCTGAGGTAGACGCACAGCATGAAACATTTCAGCCTGGACAGCTAGTTTGACAAAGTTCTAAGCAACTGAAAACAGTACCTTATAATGGGAAGTATCAGGCAATCTTAATAATAAGTGGTGCTTAAAGTTGGGTAGTATTAATGGATTAGAAACTTCAGTGACTTCCCTCACCAGGTCACCTCATGCAACCTCTCTTCCCACTTCTGTGTCTGCCCCTGCCACTGCTCTTCCTCCACAACAAGCTTCTCTATGGTTGTGATGATACTATATTTGGGTGTTCTCAATTTAGACCAGCGAGCCCGCAGCAGGGTTCTGTTAAAATCTCTAGTGCTCTGAAGAGAGGAAACCTCACAGCACGCAACTGTAATGGAGCAGTGACAAGACCCAGTACAGAGTTGCTGACACACTGCTAGAAATGAAAACCTTTTCTCCTTCATTCGTTATGGGTTTGGGGTTGGAGAGAAGGATCTGAGAGTATCCCCAGAAGGAATCCAAATGGGGAAAAGGAGCCTTAGAGGGAAGTCAAGAAAAAAGGAAGGGGCCTTTTTGTGAGTGGGAATCATAGAATCCTTTGGATTGGATGGTTCCTAGTCTATCCCATCCTCTTGCACCATTGCAGGACTGACTGCATTATTCTTAACCCGTAATGACCACTGGATGTCAAATCTAGCTTTTAATAGCAGTTGAAGCAGACTCCACATATTCACTTAGCAGCTTGTCCCATTGCTTAGCTATTCTTTCCTATCCCATTTAACCTAGATATTTCCTGTTGCAGTTTAAAAACATACCTATTCAATAAAAATCCTTTTTTAATATATGGGTTCACAGTTATACTTCCATCAATCTACGTGTCTTCAGACTGAAGATGTCCAGTGTTCTTAAACCTCTTCCAGGGCTTTATATTTTATGTTTCTGTCCTGTGAATTTTTCTCCAATGTATCTGTAATTTTAATTAAAAAAAAATGTGTCTGAAAGTACTGAACACAGTACTCCAATTGATGCCCAACCAGTGTTAAGTGGTGTGGAATAATTACTTTACTTGTTTTACATGGTACTCTTATTGATAGAACCCAATATAGCAAATGCCTGTTTTGCAACAGCGTCTCATTGTTGGCTCATTCAATTCATCATCCTTTTTAACTCCCAGATGCTTTCCTGTAGAACCAATGTCTGCTTCAGTATTCTCCTATTGTGCGTTTATATACTTGGCTATTCTTTAATATTGATACTTATAGAGATGCACAATTTTTTTTAATCAGCAAATTTCTTTAATAATCTCAGTGTTGTATTTTTCTTTTAGCTCTGAATGTAACGACACACCCTCCATTCCCCCCCTCCAAATTACTGTTCAGAGATGGTGAGTGAGGTGGAACAAATACCTCAGTCGTTTAATGAAAATATTGGACTTAGAACTCTGTCTTGTAGGACATCACTCTCAGTATTTCTTCGACCTTGCTGCTGAATTCTTTTTAATTAATACGTTCATTTTTAAGTGTATTTGTCATATAACTGTTTTTTTTTCTAATCTGCATTTTTCTATTTTCTGGATGAGAATGTAAAGTGGAACCATAGCTAGTGCTTTTATAAAAATGAGAGATACTATGTCACAGGAACATAGGAATTTCCCTACCAGATGAAACCTAGGTCCATCTAATCCAGTATACTGTCTCTAATGGTGGCTAGCACCAAATGTGGCCTAGTGTATTTTAATTCTTGCATTAAATTTGTTGTCCTGTTTTTAAAAAAAAAAATCATTCCAAATTATTATTATTTCTATTGGATGCTGTCTGTTTGCTTTCCTCTTAGGTGTTCACAAATGGACTGCTTTTATTTGTTCAGTCAATTTAGCATGTTCTCATTAACCAGAAGTGAAAGTAAGCCGGTATGGGCTGGTACGGTGTACTGGCAAGGGCCGGTCTGCCGTGCTGGATCTGACCAGCTTCCCCAGGCTGGCGATTTAAAGGGCCCAGGGCTCCCTGCAGCGGTCTGAGCCCTGGCCCTTTAAAGCACCACCAGAGCCCTGCTGCTGCTACCCCGGGGCTCAGGCAGCAGGGCTCGGGTGGCGCTTTAAAGGGCTCCGTCAGAGATTTAAAGGGCCCAGAGCTCTGCTGCAGTAGCGGGGGCCAGAGCCCCGGGCCCTTTAAATCTCCCCTGAGTCCCGGGGCTTCAGGGCTGGTGCAAGGATATTTTATGCCCTAGGCGAAACTTCCACCTTGCACCTCCCTCCCCCCACCCGCACATCGGTTCATTGAGGGGCAAATCCCAACGAGCCTTTATAGACCCCAGGGCCAGCCTGCCCAGGGGCCAGCCGTGCCCAGGGGCTGCTCCCCAGACCAAGTTCCCCCCTCCCCGCCCCCTGAACTTCCCTGGAGGGTGCACAGCCCCCCCACGAGCCCTCCCCACCCCACTCCGGCGGTCCCCGCCCCGAGTCCACTCACTGGCTTTGCTGGGCTTGGGCCGCTGCAGCAGTTTGGCAGGGAGGAGCTGCCTTCTGGAGGCGCGAGAGAGCCAGAACATCGGCTTGTGGTGGCGGCAAGCACAGGGGGGCAGCAGCCCTGCAAAAGCGGGGGCACGGCTAGTGGGGAGCAGCCGCACCCTCCGCCCCTCCTGCCCAGGCAGCGGCCGGGCACCCACCCTGGGGACTCCTATAGGTTGCAGTGGATGCAGGCCCCCCATGCGCCCCCCCAGCTACCCCTTCGCCGTGCTCGGGCTCTGAGGCTCCTGGGTATGTGAGCCGCCGCCGGGGCACAGGGCCCTGAGCCTGCTCCGGGAGGGGCAGTGGCGGCTCTCACGCCCAGGAGCTGCAGAACCCAAGCGCGGTGAGGGGTAAGCCGGGGAGTGTGCCTGCCTGGGCTGCAACCCACCTGGCGCCCCCCCGGGGGCTCCTGCAGTGGATGCATGTGGGCGGCAGCCCCCATGCGCCTCCTGGCTCCCCCCTGCCACGCTCAGGCTCCGCGGCTCCCGGGAGTGTGAGCTGCCGCTGACCCTCCCAGAGTAGGCTCAGGGCCCTGCGCCCCGGTAGATCACATGCCTGGGAGCCGCAGAGCCCAAGCATGGGGAGCGGGGAGCCGGGGGGCGCCGACCACATGCAACTGCTGCAGCCTGCAGGAGCCCCTGGCGGGGGGGTGCGCCGAGCCGCAGCCTGGGCAGGAGGGGCAGGGGGCGCGGCTGCTCCCCGCTAGCGGTAGGGCTTTGCAGGGCTGCTGCCCCCTGGTGCAGTGCTGACTCCTCCATGGCTGGGGCTCGCCCCCCCCGCAAGCCAACACTCTGACTCTCCGGTGCCTCTGGAAGGCGGCTCCTCCCTGCCGAGCCAGGGCACCGCTTTTTTTTAGGGTTATCATATTTCAACAATCAAGAAAGAGGATGGGGAGGGGGAGCCCCAACCACATCCTCTTCCCTCCCCCCTCAGAATGCCCAATCCCCCCTGCTCCTTGTCCCCGGGCTGCCCCCTCCTGGGACCCCTGCCCCTAACTGCCCCCCAGAACCTCACCCCCTACTTAAGCCTCCCTGCTCCTTGTCCCCTGACTGCCCCCTCCTGAGACCCCCCACCCTATCTGCCCCCCTAGGACCCTACCCCCTACCTGTCCCCTGGCTGCCCCAACCCTTATCCACACCCCCACCCCCAGACAGACCCCCAGGACTCCCACGCCCCATCCAACCACTCCCCACCCCTTGAGAGACCACCCCCAGAACTCCCAATCCATCCAGCCCTCCCCCTGCTCCCTGTCCCCTGACTACCCCAATCCCTCTCCACACTCCCGCCCCCTAACAGGCTCCCCCAGAACTCCCGACCCATCCAACCCTCCCCCCACCCCCTGACAGCCGCCCCCGGGACTCCCCTTACCACCATGCTGCTCCAGCCAAACAGGCTGCAGAGCCCACAGCCCCTCCCTTGCAGCGTGCTGGTGATGCGACGCTGAAGCAAGGGGAGGGGGGAAGGGGGGAGGAACTCTGCCTGCTGGAGGCCAATGGGAGCGGCTAAATCAGGCCCTGGCGCCCAATCAGCTACGCCGCACTCTGTGTGAGGGGAGGGAGGAAAAATCTCGGACTCCCCCAACCACTTGGCGCCCTAGGCGACCGCCTAGTGGTTGCACCGGCCCTGTGGGGCTCCCAACCGTCTCTGCAGCTGGTAGCTCCGGGGGTGATTTAAAAGCCCTGGTTGAGGCCCCGCTCCTGCCTAGGACTACGGCATACCGGTAACTTACTTTCATCCCTGCATTAAATGTACTGGTCTCTGATAGATTTGGTTTCCTTCTCTTCCCTTTTTAAAACTAGGCAGGTTGTTTTCTCTTTTTTGTGTGTGCATGTGTATAAATGAAATCTCACAGGGGAAGACTTCAGATTATCCTTCTTTTATAGCCAACCTTTTACTGTTATCTGATTCAGTGATGTCACTGTCCAGTTTTATGACTTCATAGTTGATTCCATGGTGATGAAAAAATGTTGATAGCAAAATGAGATTGTAATAAATGAATCATGCAAGAAGAGGGAACTGTTTGTTAAATATTACTTCTATAGCACCTTCTGTCAGAGTATCTTAAAAACCTTTATAAAGACTAATGTATTAAGCCTCGCAACATGCCTCTAATTTAGGTGGTATCACCTCTATTTTATAGATATGGAAGATGAGGCACAAAGAGGTTAGGTGACACTGTGAATTAATGACAAAATAGAACCCAAATCTTCTGAATCCCAGGCCTGAGTGCTAATCTTTAGAGGACATTCCTCTTCCATGTAATTCTAGGAGAAAACTTGTGTTGAATATATAAGAATAAGCATGGTCAACTGTCTTGTTGCTATGAGATTAAAGAATAATTTTAGCACCACTACCCAAAGCACATGGTGATATATGCTTGCCTGAATGTAGAGCAGGAGAATAGAAATGAGTCTTGTGTCCAAAATAATTTGTTTTAGTACTTGGGCTGTATTTGTTTAGCATCAAGTATTGTTTGAAAGAGGAATATTTTTGTTAAAGGAAAAGGAACTGTGCATTGCGATAAGCATCAAGAGAATAAAATATGACACATATTTGGCTTAAAATATGCCTGTCAAAACTTAATGTATTTCTGGGGTTAGTATTTTCTTCTTTTATTAATATTGTCAACAGGTTTTTTGTTTGCTTTTGTTAGGTCTACAGGAAAACAAAAAATATTATTAAATAAATTGTTCCTGAAATACTAATTGAAAAGCATTGTTATGTAAACCCTTTGTGTCTTCAGAGAAGCTTACTGTAGTCACAGGAACTAAGCGCAGAAGTTGTTTTAAGGAGCTACCAGACTGAAATGACCAATGTTTGTGTTATGTTGCATGTAAGGCGTTTCTTCAGCTAGGTAGAGAAACAGCATGTTGTTGCTTTCTCAGTCTTGAGCTCCTCTTGGCTCAACGGTTAGTGGTAAGCAGTCCTCCTTAACTGAGTTGCTCTTTTAATTTGGAGCTCCCCCTCTCTAAAACCAGCCCTCTTTAAATCTCATCTCAAGGTCAGATTAAGGCATGGGCACAATAGGCCCCTAGCTCCTGGCATCATATGACAACATTGGAATCTGTTTTAATTTAAAAAATTCTAACCCTCATGGTTATTACAGAGGTTATCTTGAAAACCCAACCTGAATGGAATTGATTCAGTTGTGTCTGCCTGAGTCTGCAGACAGCCGCCAGCAGCGGGAAAAGCAGGATTCATAGATTCCAAGGTCAGAAGGGAGCCATTGTGATCATCTAGTCTGTATAATACAGGCCATAGAACTTCCCCAAATAATTCCTAGAGCATCTCGTTTAGAAAAACATCCAGTCTGGATTTAAAAATTGCCTGTCATGGAGAAGCCACCACGACTCTTGGTAAATTGTTCCACTGGTTCATTAAAAACTCACTGTTAAAAATTTATGCCTTAGTTCTAGAAACCATGAGAGCCAAGGAGGAAGCCACCAGCCCCACCCCAACCACAAGAGCAGACCAGGTCTGTTGTCTCCATCCCCTGTTTTGCAGTTACTTAGGGGAGGGAGACTTAGGGTGCAGAGAGAAGAGGGCACTGCATTGGTTCACTCTCTGTTTGGGAGGTGTCTGCACAGGAGCCACACATGGGGTGTGTCTAGTGTCCCAGCAGACTGCCTTAATCTAGCCCTGTCTCAATTCTTTTTTCCCCTTTACCTTACTGGTGCAAAGTGGTGTGGTACGTGTGGGTTGGTTTGCTTGTTTTTAATGATTGGGGGGATGAAACTAGGAAAAACCTTATTGTGATACACCAGGGGTTGGGGCAGAGCTGTGCTCAGTGCATTTCAGGAGAGTGTGTGTAAAGGTGGGAGAGAGTCTGGCTCCTCATTCTCCTCCCCTCCATCAGCATGGGGAGACCTACTTTCCTGCGCCTCTCACAGCAGCAACAGGAGATCGCTCGCGGTAGGGATGACCTTCCCACCGGTGTAATGAAAGGAGACAGATTCCCCAAGTAGCTGCCTGGACCATGACCTGGGGGACCTGGCCAGCCAGCCACCACAGCTAGAAACTGCAGGATGACTGGCCTATCACCACTGCTGTCTGTGCAGGCCACAGGAGAACACTTGCCACCACTGTTGCTACTATGAGGAGCAGCTATTAAATTCAAGAGCCTCCACGCAGTGCTGTGGAGGGAGGAATTGTGCGGCATCGAGTGGCACTGTTGGAAGGATGATTTTAAAATTTTGACCATGCATTATCTCAGTATAGCATAAAATCTAAACTCTGCAACCAAGCTTGATGCCTCTGTTCCCAGTGGGCTAGTGTAGAGGGATAGGCACTTTAAACTAATTTCAAACAGCTCCCCATCTGGCCAGTCCAGGAACAGCATTGAACCAATCTGCAGTAACAGTGTTTGGCCCTCTTTGTCCAGAAGTACTGGTCAGAACAACCAGGACAAATGATAGGCAAACCAGGGCAGAGGATCTCCCTCAGAAATCAAATGTAGTAATATTTGTTATGCATGGAGGTTGTGTATACTGAGGGCGTGTGGGTGTTTGATGGTTTTTGTGAAAGCACATATTTAACAAAGGGATTCATGAGATTCTGTGAGCTGAAGACAATTTCCGAGAGACGCTTTGAAGATTTTGTCTGAAGATAAAAAGATTAAATGGGGGTGGTTCTGTACTAAATGATGCTTGCAAACAGAGCATATCATGGGGGAAGGAGACCTTGCCAGTGCTTCTGCCCATCAGCCACTGCATGATAAAGTGTGTTCACACGTACATTTGAAATAATTGTCAACTGGAAGAAAAGTTTTAAAGCAGAGCTGACCATCCATATACAGCAGCTACTTTTGTTTATACATTACACAACTGAGCATGGTATCGTGTGTTTTGAAGGAAAGATGTGGGGTTTACAATCGACATACCAAGTTATGTAGGCTTTTCCAATTCTTCTAAAAGTAAGAGAAGTTCCTTCTTTCTCTCCAGGGGTGAAATTTATTTTATAGAGTCACATTTTAATTTAGAGTGCATGGGGATGCTATTCTTTTTCCCCTTTGGTTTTATCTAGCTAGGCGTAAGTGGAATCCACTGTTGTTGCAAAACAAACACACCCTCTGTCTCAGCATGTATAGTTTTGAGGTGACTACAAAGTATGCTAAGCAATACTTTTCAAAGCAGATATGAGGTCAGGCTGTTACTATTTGTAAAAACCACAGAGCACATGTTGGAGTGTCTAGTCGTGCGGAGTGCAAAAAAAAAAGGGGGGGGGGGGAATTAGAAGGTAATGTTGCATAGTTAATATTTGTTCTATAAAACTTACCATACTCTTCTTTGTTGTGCTTTCTTGTTTTCTGTTAAAAAATAGAGTATTATGGTTCTTGAATTCTTTCTTATTATTCTAACTGGTATCTGGTGTTCATGTCTCTTAGTAGGAGTATATCACTTCTTCTGGAAATGTGATCATGATTGGGCCTGCTAGGTTTGAATCTTGTGATGCATATGTATTAGAATGGTGCTATGGAACATTGAGAATTAAAAAGTGACAGTGGGATATAGGCAGTGATGTGAACCGAATAAGATTCAAAGGGCAGGAGCTCACGTTGAGCACAGTTGTAGACATCTGCCAGTCAAGTTTCACTTCATTTTGGTACTAATAACTTTATTTTAGAATCACATAGAAATGTTCAGATTATCTTTTTGGACTTTGGCTTTTGTTGCAAATTGCTCTGAAACTGTAGGTTTTAAAGCATGAATAGTAATATATTTTTTGCTGGAGGGAAAATTTTACCAAATAGTGTATTTTAAAAAAAATTCTATTAGCAGTGATCTTGCAACACTGCTGGTTATCACCAATGATACTGATTTTGAAGTTCATCGGGACCCATGGCTTTGTCATGTGCATAACTCTGTCAGTCATTGGGCAATGGAACTCACACAATGGGAATTATTCCTAAATAATAATCTTTTCTACTATGTGGGTTGTCAGAGTCTTTGTTTAAATTAAGGTGTTAATTACAACTTCTGTGACACTTGAGATCTCTCTGGAGTTGATAAGAAGGAAGTTAATTGCCTGGGCTTGCTTTCGGTATTTCTGGCTTAAGGTTGTTCAAAGACTCATTTCAGAGGGTCTCAACTGCCTTCTGATGTATTGCTGTGTCTGACTTTAAAGGAATATCGTATTGGTACTTGTTTGTCAAATCCACAGTTTGACAGGGATGACAGTTTTGGTGTATGGGATGGTGGGGATGGGAGTTATTTTAGGATGGAAAAGAAAGCTGCATGAATCTTTTTTTTCAAAGGTGAACATTTAAGTCAGAAGCTTAGAAATTATTTCTAATGTTGCTTTCAATTAGACAATGGAATAATTTGTCAAAGGAGATGACTGAGGCACCAACACTAGAGGTTTTCAGCATCAGAGAGATACTAATAGATTACAGAACAATCCAGTGCTTATACAAAGAAATATTTTCCATCCATATCTCTTACGATGAATCACCCATGCTGCAATTAATATTTAGGCACAGTCTGGTTCCCAGAATAGAATTTTGGCTTAAAAGGTATTGGACATATTTGGATTAAAGGAAACCATTTGGTGAACTTTTATTAGTAATATTTTAGTCCACTTCATACTGTTGGGGCAGTAGGTTGTACATGTCACCATTGCAAGAAAGTGGTTTTTACAACCCCAGGGGATTTTTTGTTTTGCAACATAACCATTGCGCACAGGAGGGACTTTTGTTTACACATCCTAGACAATTGCCAAAAATGCTTTCATAGCCACGATCTGTTGAATGGTAAATGCCAAGAAATGACAGTCCATTGAAGCTGGAGGAATGCACTGCTTATGATTGTATTGATCTAGCATGGATACTGTGCAAAGTCCTTATAGGTACCTAATACTATATACATTAATAATATACTCTTTTCATCATGGACTATGCATGTTTTGCACTCCGTTAGTTCACTAGTTGTTAAAACAATTACTATGTATTGTGTACATACCATTTATGGATGTTAATTTTGAAGTTCATTGATGCAGTCCTGCCCAGCTTCTCCTGTTTACCCGCAGAACAGGTGATTTGTAGCAAGTCAGTGCTGGTTACCTGTTCAAATAGCAGCAATTATATTTTGTATGTGCTGGTAAATTTCCAGAAAACAGGAAGGAATTTATAGTTTCATTCTTCTTGGTTAACAAAATACAACCAGTAAATCAGTCAATAAGAGCTAGTGAAAGTCCCGGTATCACCACTATTGTCAGAAATGCATAAGGTGTCAAAGTCTCTTATGGGCTGATGAAGAACAGATGCCAGAGAGCAGTGTGGGGTGGATGGGAATGTTTTCTTAGCTGGAAATAGTATCAGTCATATAAAATCTTTATCTTCTAAAAATATGCAAAATCATAAAAGCTGTGCACTGGTAGATAAACTGGATCTTAGCTGAAGGGATTCTTTTTTGTTAGCAGTGTTGAGCAGGAATGAGCAATGAATACAATGACCTGGACAATTCATAAAATGGGGGAATCTGCCATTTAAGTCAGTCCTAATAATAACTAAAAGAGTCTCTCTTTTTTTTTTTAATTTCATCATCCTTGTGTACACTGGTAAGTTTCTGAAAGTCTCTGTCTTGGTACACAAACTTAGTATTGTACTCTGTGCTATTTATAAACTGGGTGGGAGGGAAGAGGCTCTGGAGTAACTGATTCACAGACACAAAATATAGTGATAAACAGTGTTAACAATGTGGCTTACAGTGATAAAATCAGGGTCTAGGACAAAGAATGAAATGCTGTTCTTAACGAGGATTGTTGCAAGGCTGCTTTCTCTCTGACCCACACGCTTCCTCAGCTTGCAAAAGCTGTGGTCCAGTGTCCTGTTTAGAGGGGCATAAAGTCACATGCTAGGTAACGACTCCGTGGGTGCTCCGGGGCTGGAGCCCCCACAGGGAAAAAGTGGTAGGTACTGAGCACCCCCCTATGAGCTCCCCTCTTCCCCCACAGTGCCTCCCGCCCGCCGGCGGGCCCCGCCAATCAGCGTTTCCCCCTCTCTCCCTGTGCCTCTCACACACCGCAATCAGCTGTTTCAAGCCATGCAGGAGGCTGGGGGAGGAAAGGGAGTAGGAGTGAGGGCATGGCACGCTCAGGGGAGGGGGCAGAACAGGGTGGGAGTAGAGTGGAGGCGGGAAGAGGAGGGTGGGGGCTTGGGAGAAGGGGTAGGGTGGAGCGGGAAGAGGCAGAGCAGGGCTGGAGCCTTGGGGGAAGGGGAAGAGTGGGGGTAAAGAACTGGAGGAATGGTAATTTGAAAGCACAAAAGTGGTAGTGCTCTGTGCTGAGCATTCACCTGTTGATTAACTGGGTGCTTATGGGGATATTGCTGCTGAGAGTGATAGGGAGCAGAAGAATCAGGAGCTGATTTATTGGGTCACTAGACCCATTTGTCTTGCTCAGTGCTGGCAGTGTGTGTGTGTGTGTGTGTGTGAACCTGTCCCTCAGCCTCATTTGTAAATGAACATCTCTGTGATAAAAGCTCATGTGAACTAAAGAGCATTATTTAAAAATTATTTTTTTTTTCTTCATAGGAACTACCTGTGTGGATCAGACCTTTTGATCCATCTACTCTGTGCTACGTCTCCAGTAATGGCAAATACATTCTTTACTCTGTGGTTTTCCTAATGCTGTTTCAGGCAGATTGAGTCTATGTGTGCACTGCTGCACCATGCTGTATTTGCTGCCAAAGGCAGTGCTGTGTCATACCAAGAGTAGAAGAATGCCATACATTAGAGCGGAGACTGCACAGCAGTATACCGTAGTAGAAGATACACTGAGCAGGCACTCAGATATCATGGTAACGAGTTGGTAAACCTAGATAGATGGGACAGGACATGTAATGGGGAGGGAAGCCCAAGGCCGAGAGACAATCTCGCCACCCTTACTCATGTCAGAAATAGCACCATATTTTGCAAATAGTCTCATTAAAATCCAGAGGCCAATTTCTCTGCTAGTGTAAATTAGCAAAGCTCTATTGACTTCAGTTGAGATGCACCAATTTCCATCACAGAGAATTTCTCTGCAAGTAATCGCACTGAGCTAGTCAGCATGAATAAAGACAGCAGAACTGGTCCCTAAATTATTTTGAAAAAAAAAAAAGTGTTTTATTGAAAAGTACCGTAAAGAGTTGTCAGTTATGTTTTGAGTTCACCTCTCCACATATAACCAAAGAGAGTTCATCTACTTCCAAGAATAGTGTATCTGCCACTTAACACTAAACAAAAACCGTGACAAAATCTAGAACTATGTACAGAAAGGGAAGTGGAAAAGAGGAAGGATACTCTCATGATTGCTTGTATTATGGTAGTGCCTAGAAGCCTCAGCTGACATCAGGGCCTCACTATGCTAGGCTCTGTATGAAGGACATAGTGAAGGACAGTCCTTGCCTGAAAGAATGTTACAATCTACTAGATGAGAGAACGGATGGATGGGGAAACAGGCAGAGAGAGGTGAAGTGACTTGCCCAAGGTCATGCATCAGGTCAGGTGCAAAGCTCATACCAGGTCTCCTGACTCCCAATCCAGTGTTATATCAGATGGACCTGCTGCCTCCCATTACGTGAAGACAAATAGCAATTCAATGTGCAGGAGAGGAGAATGTGGAAGGTTTTAATAAAAGTGTCTATGCATGAATTTAGGGTGAAACTTGCATAGGGTAATGGTAGGATTTCCAAGCCTCATTCAATGACACAAGCCTATGAAAACAAAATTAATAATACATTTAGAAGGTTCAGTTCTCAACTAAGCTAAAGATGATATATCATTATGTATTTTTTTTTTAAAAAAACCTCTCTGGTTAACAAGAGTGCATGTCCTTAGCTGGCAGGAAAATCCCATCTTTTACTTTCTTCTGTTAGCAAGTCTGTAAGATTGGAGGGGACCATTGCTGCCTTCCCTGTTAAAGGACATCTTTTTCTTTTTAATGTCTGTGGGAAAGGAGAGTTGTCTGAATCGAGTCTTTGAGATGGTGTATTACAGAGAGTCACAGAAAATGTTCTATGTAAATGGCTATCTGCCCTGATTAGATGCCTCAATAGAATTCATTGTCTTGCTATTGCTATTATTGGAGATGGCTGGACACTGAAGTTTTTCAGACTGATGGTAAAATCATTTAGTGTTAGAGTCTCAGTGCTAGGGTAGTAGCACAGTTTTGAATTAAGGCATAGAATTGAGTTAAGGGGAGTAAAAGGTCTATTGCTCTGTACATTTTTGCCTGTCTTTCAGAGACTGTGCATCATTTTAGCATTCACAACAGAAGACGTTTGTGTCTTAGCCTTAGTTCTGTTCATCTTTTATTGCTGTTTTTTAAAAATTCTCTCTTGTGGGGCAAAAATACGACAGCACCCACAACAGTTCTGTTTGAATGCTTTTTAAAATGAAGTTCAGCGTGTCAACCCCTCAATTTGCATCTTACTGTAGTTGCACCCAATCTGAGGGCTTGTCTACACTGGTACTTTACAGCGCTGCAACTTTCTTGCTCAGGGGTGTGAAAAAACACCCCCCCTGAGCACTGCAAGTTTCAGCGCTGTAACGTGCCAGGATAGACAGTGCACTACCACTGGTAGCTCCGCCCCTTGTGGAGGTGGGTTTTTCATCTCTCTCCCAACGCTCCATTGCGACCACACAAGCCATGTTAAAGTGCTGTCTCACACTTTAACGTTGTCAGTGTAGACTAGCCCTGAGACAGTAGCAGGCTTTCTGTTCACCTTCCTTCCTCTGTGGAATATCTCACCCTCCAATCTTCGGGTCCCTAAGAACATAAATTATACATATTTAGCAACAATACAGCACTCTCTGCTTTTCTTTGTAACTGTTCTTTTAGATTTGTTACCTTGCCTTTTGGACTGTAGACTTTCTCTGCAAAAGTCTGAATGATCTGAAGGAGTTTCCCTATAGCAGTAGGATGAAGTCTGTACTTTTTTTGCTGAGATGATAAAGTGACGTCCCTTCTGCATCTCTCTGAAGGCTAATCAAATAGAGCACTGTTTGTCTGTGCTGCCTGTAGGCCCTCCAAGGGGAGTCCTTCTTGAGTCCAAATGTTTCCTGGGGCTCCAGCTGCTCGGCACCCTATAATGCATCATATGATACCTAGGGCAAAATCTAGCTGCAAAGGTAAAATTTTACACTATGAAATTCACCCCCATGCAGAGGGCCAGGGCAAAAAACCATGCACTGCTTAGATCTCCCTGAAGCCTTCGTTTGAGGGCTTAAATTGGACTTAAGTGGTGCACAGGCCTAGTCTGCCTCTTTGCACAAAGGTTAATTTCACCCATACATTTGTATTTCTTGGAGGGCAATTGCCTGAAAATAGAGTTAATTGATTTTGTTGTTTGTTCATTTTTAAAAAGTCCAGCTTACTTAAAAAAATAATCTGGCAGATAAATCCACTCTGAAGGCTTAGAATGATTAGTCGATGATGCTTGATTTTCACGTAGGCCTCACTTTCAGAAGAATGAGAATTTTCCAAGAAGCTGTATTGTGGGGGACGTGTGTGGGAGTGTTTTTGTAACACACGGTACTATCGTTCCCTAACAGAATCTTCAGCCAGGGAATAATGGCACATAGGACACTTCATTCCAAATTGATGTCACTTCTTAAAAAAAATACCAGAACAAAAAAGCCCCAACAATAATGCATCCAGTCAAATTGGTACCATTCTGACTTCAGGAAAGAAACTCTCAATGGGAAACATTGATCTGTACCTTGTTTACAGTTTGGTTAATGTGTATTAAAGTTAATAACTAACTAGAATTAACCACTGCGCTCATTAGAACACACTGACCTTAGTTGCAGTACTCTTCACTGAATTTTAAACAGCAAAAGGGAAAAAAAACCACCCACGGCCAACGGAATGTAAGAAAACCCCACCAAACCTCCCACCTCCAACCACCTCAAAATCTTTCTTACTTTTCCCCATGGGCTTTGAAAACTATAATTATTATCTTGCAGTACAGTGAGTACCACATGTAACATGGGCTGCAAAGAAGCCCCCAACATATAGAACATATAGAAATAGATTAATAGGACTCAGCAGGTGCTGTTCTGCATGGGTATTATTCATTCTAACATCCAGGACCAGATTGTGCAAACCTTAATGACTGTGTAATACTCACGTGGTAGTCCAATGGACTTCAGTGGAAATGCTTGCATAAGTCAGTGGTACTCAGCATTGGTAACGGTGTGGCCAGGATTGCTCTTAAGCCCAACAATAGCATTTTGGCCAGTAGCTGCTCAATGCTTATGCCTGCAGCTGTAATCGCTGCTGAGCCTGCCTTCTTCCCAGCCTTGCTGCAGCCCTGTTCGTGCCTTGCTTCTGCCCTGCCAGGTTTCTCACTCCTGGTGCCCAACCCTGGCTCTGACTCCTGGATCTTGCCTCCTGCTCTGACCACTGGGCCTGACTGCCCACATCTCAGTCTGTGACAAGCTGTGCTTATGATATCAGCATTGTTTACGTATGCTTAATCACCCCCCCCACACACACACTTTTGGCTATATGAACACACATTCAAAAATCCTTTTTCACTTCTGGTAACCTAGGATTTTGAGAGAGTCATTTTTTTTAAGAAAGGAAATGTAGCTGCAAAATGTAACATTAACTCTATGTTGCCTTTTTAGAGATGAAGTTTTAGGTGCATTTCAGAAAGGGTCATTGCTTCTCTGGGTTCAAAGCCAGGTCCTTAATGCCATTTGATTTTGTAGCATTTTTGTGGTTTAGATAGATATAACTTCAGTAGAAGTGTATGCTGCAAGGGCAGGGAAGTCATAGACAAATTTATGTATCTTAGAGCTGTGTTCACCACACTCTGCCCTTACAGAACTGCTTGAATAGGGCCCAGAGGTAGAAATCGATATGTTTCTACACACAAACTAGTGGAAAAACTGAGTAAGTTATTTGTCACTAGGGTGACCAGATGTCCCGATTTTATAGGGACAGTCCCGATTTGGGGTTTTTTTTCTTATATAGGCTCCTATTACCCCCCACCCCCCGTCCCGATTTTTCACACTTGCTGTCTGGTCACCTTATTTGTCACTGAACTGTAACACTATGAATGCAAAGAGGTATTTTAATACCACATTAAAGTGAAGTGGTCTTTAAAACAACATTTCTTTCACTACTATTGTTAAAAGTAACTCCTAAAATGACTATAATTGAAAGTTATAAAAGAACAACAATTTTTATTTATCTGTGCATTTGACAACACTTTGTGTGTAGTCAGTTCTACGGTTTCCCCTGTATATTCAGTCAGTTGGTCCCCTTGTATGTGTTTCTCACTGGGACAAGGAAGTGAAAAACCTCTAGACAAATAGTAGGATATGATCATGAAGCCAAAAATACTGGCAGAGATTCATGGGTAGGCGTAGAATCTGAAACTACGTTTAACAATTTTTTTTTTAAATGGATTGGATTTCAAGTTGACAGTGCAACTTTTAAGCTAAAATTCGAATTGCACTGGGTTTGCTCTGTCATGTGATTCTAAATAGTAAAAGGCCCAGTTGTGATTCTGTACACAAGGGGGCACAGTTAAGGTTGCTACTGCAGCTACGTTAATGCTGAATCTCATGACTGTTGTGTAATTACAAGATCCTCCTTAAATTATTTTTTTTTCTTTTGCAAGTTCATTGGGTTATTTAAAAATGGGGGGGGGGAATGGGGAGTATTTCATTAATGCTTTTGCTTTAATTTAAAAGGCACATGACATTTTTGAATGTCTGAACCTCAGTTCAGCTTCTTTTCAAAACAATTTGTTGTCAGTCTGAAAAGAACCGCAAGATCTTTTAGCTCCTTCCACTCCCTCTTTAAACAGGGAGCCTGAAAGAAGTTGCTGTTGTTTTATCTGTGAATAGCCATAAATATCTGTTCTGTATTCTTATTTGAATTTATGCCATTATTTAACTACTTTGCAGATGAAAGCTGAAAAATTACATGTTTTATTGTAAAACAAAAAAGCTTTATTCATCATAAGAGCTAATATAAAGGGCAGATAGATGGTCTGTCTGTAGAACACCTTCATACTCTTCAGGTGTGAAATTTTCCTTTTTTCCAAGCCACCCAGTGACCTCCTCTGACCCATGTATGAAATGTTGAGAACTGTACTTCAATTTAAGGAAAATAAGAGTTTAATAGGACATGCTTTCTCAGCCTTAACCGCGAATTACTTTTATGCTATAATCATAATTCAAATCCACAGCACGTAGAAGCCAAAAAACCCTTTAAATAAGCTTTAAATGAGCTAAATTACTATTAAAAATACACCATGTCAGGAAGCTTTGTATAGAATTTAAAAGCAAAATGATTTACAGCATAAAAAGGAATGTATAGCATAAAGCTAAACTATTTTCTAAGTTAATTAGAATGCTTATGATAATGCAGCAATCTGTGGTTCAAGGTCCTTTTTTAGTAGAATAGTTTTGGTAAAAGTTACCTGACTTGATTATGTATTAAAACACTGCATTGTGTCTAAATATTATTTCAGCAATAAAACCATGCCATGAAACTCAGAGATTTTGGGGAGAAAGTTGGAGGAAGTTCCCTTGAGGTTCCCCACTTTTCTTGTCTTTTATTTTCTTCTCCCCACTCCCTTCTGAGACCTACTAGATTCATTAGGCCTGGTCCCCACTAAGTCCCCACTTCGGACTAAGGTACGCAAATTCAGCTACGTTAATAACGTAGCTGAATTCGAAGTACCTTAGTCCGAACTTACCGCGGTCCAGACGCGGCAGGAAGTCTCCCCCAGTCGATGCCGCGTACGCCTCTCGGCGAGCTGGAGTACCGGCGCCGACTGTGAGCACTTCCGGGATCGATCCGGGATCGATTTATCACGTCTTAACCAGACGCGATAAATCGATCCCAGAACATCGATTGCGTGCCGCCGGACCCTCCGGTAAGTGAAGACAAGGCCTTAGTCTTCACGCCTTTCTCAATATGCTCTGTGATGCCAGCATAATCTGATGGGAGTATAACGAGACACTTCCCCCTTAATGTGGATTTGCTCATTTTCATGCCAAAGGATTGCACCCTCCATAGTTTTACAAAATACGGAGTTTTATTTTTATGTATAAAACTGAAGTAATGTGGCTTGGCCAAGCCAGAAGCCAGAGAAGATCACCCTATTCCCATTGGCAAACCCAGGGGAAGAGGCTCAGGAGAAGGAAATCTCTATGTAAGGATCCTGTTGTTGAATTCTTCCTGACTTGTTCCAATAGAGAGAATGTTGTTTTTGCATTGTGGGTGAAATTCTGGCTCTATTAAGTCTACATGTCAAAACTCACATTGACTTCAGTGGGGCCAAGATTTCACCATATGGTTCTAAAATTAGGTTGTATATTTTTTATCTAGAACTCTAGATTGATAGCAGTTATCCTGCTCCTTCCCAAACTACTGCATCAGGCCTTTAACTTTTTATTAGACACTAAGGTTTTGTACCCAATCATGATCATTTCTGCCTCGGGTGAATTTTTGTTTCAAACAAAAGAATGTAGCTCTAGTTATCCAGGAAAAAAAATTCACCGGAACCTCTTCTAGTTGTTGATAATAGGA
The DNA here is from genome assembly GCF_027887155.1 of Malaclemys terrapin pileata. Classification (NCBI taxonomy): domain Eukaryota; kingdom Metazoa; phylum Chordata; order Testudines; family Emydidae; genus Malaclemys; species Malaclemys terrapin. The sequence continues at coordinate 48,051,635 of NC_071508.1, read as the reverse complement.
AGTGTAATTGCGATACTAAGACTACTTCACATTTCCGACAAGTGCCCCTGCCTTTTGCTCTACTTCTGCACTGAAGGAAATGGGGAGGATGTTTGCTGCTGTTAAAAGGATGCTTTGATCTGCTTCTCAACACTTTTAACATCTCTCTTGCTTTTTTTCTTTGACTCCATTCTACAATTCAGTTGTTCTCAAACCTACTAGTCCAAGTCCTCTGAAGTACCACAACCACTTCCATTCCGATCAATAAATAATTCCTTGGAATCTATTTTAGAAGTTAGAAGGGCAATAGTGACTGTTGCCCACTGAGAACTTTTTACTGGTTTCTGATTATATTTTTTTAACCCCTCCACCCCAAGGCCAGGTCCCTTGCTCTATGCTTTCACTGTTATGTAAACATTGTTGGTCATATTGATGTTGTTGATTTGTTTGACAAAAAAATTATTGCAGCCAATGAAACTTACATTTTTTTCCTAAAGTACTTTTCTTCTTTCTGACATAAGAAAAATGAAAACATTATGCATCACAATGCATTAGATGTTAAGGTCTAATGTGCATGAGAAGGCTGAGGTAAAGTTACTAAAAAAGTCATGCTACATTTCCACCTGCAGTCTTCAAGATCTGCTATAGTGGGCTGGTATTTTCCTTTCCCCATTAATGTTCTTGTGCAGGGGGAAGTTGGCACTTTTTTTACAAACAAATAATTCATGGCTGTTAATCTAGGCAGTGTTTAGAGCAGTGGTTCCCAAACTTGTTCTGCCACTTGTACAGGGAACGCCCCTGGCGGGCCGGGCCGGTTTGTGTACCTGCCGCGTCCGCAGGTTCGGCCAATCGTGGCTCCCATTGGCCTGGAGCAGTGAACCGCGGCCACTGGGAGGCGCGATCGGCTGAACCTCTGGATGCGACTGGTACACATACAGGCCTGGCCCGCCAGGGGCTTTCCTTGCACAAGCGGCAGAACAAGTTTAGGAGCCACTGGTTTAGAGCAATTATTTGAAGAACATAATGTATCTTTTCTGTTATTAATACAAAGTGGCTGTACCAGTGACAAACACAGACCAACTAATCAAATATTTTGCATCACGTGTTTCCAAATGGTCCTTTCATTTTACTGTTGTTGCTGGCTTGAAGGTTGTTTATACTTACTTTGAAAGACTAATCCTTCTCAGAAGCACCACATCCAGATCATAATATTTGTGGAAATAACCTAGACAAGAGGTGCGTGCAGTTGGAGTTGTGAATGCTTGCCACCTCTTAATAAGGCTCACGCCATATTTCTACCCCATCAAAATAGCATTACTAGTCCTAGGGTGACCAGATGTCCTGATTTTATAGGGACAGTCCCGATTTTTGGGTCTTTTTCTTATATAGGCTCCTATTACTCTCCACCCCCTGTCCCGATTTTTCACACTTGCTGTCTGGTCACCCTAACTAGTCCTGACAAAGAGAGTGTATTCTAGTTAGAGTGAAGGGAGGTTCTTGGACACGTATCTAAACTGAGTGACTCATTCACTGTTTGACTTCAGACAAATCACTTGACCGCCTCTTGCCTTCAGCTGGGTCATGTAGGGAGAAGAGAGAAAAGTCGGGCAGGGAGTTAGTAACTGGTGGGTTACAGAAATGGTACTTCTGGGATTCTAGATCAGCAAGCCACATGCCCTCACCCTGCATGCAACTGGTAAAGGCATTAGCAAACCGTCTACTTTTCAAGTTGGCAGCTTACTCATAGACTCATAGACTTTAAGGTCAGAAGGGACCATTATGATCATCTGGTCTGACCCCCTGCATGCTGCAGGCCACAAAGCCGTCCCTTCCCTTTCCCTTGACTCTGCTGTTGAAGTCCCCAAATCCTGTGGCTTAGTGACTTCAATTGGCAGAGAACCCTCCTGCTAGCGATCCCTGCCCCATGCTGCGGAGGAAGGCGAAAAACCTCCAGGGCCTCTGCCAATCTACTCTGGAGGAAAATTCCTTCCCGACCCCAAATATGGCGATCAGTAAAACCCCGACCATGTAGGCAAGAGTCTCCAGCCTGACCCTTGTTAGCCATTATACTATTTACCTGCCATGGCACGGTATTCCTTTGGCTAAAATCATGTTTTTCCATTAAACCATTCCCTCCATAAACGTATCTAACTTAATCTTAAAACCAGACAGGTCCTTCGCCCCCACCGTTTCCCTCGGAAGGCTGTTCCAATATTTCACCCCTCTGACGGTCAGCTTCACCTCTGTCACTCCCTATTTGAAACTACTCGGTCTTTGCTAAGGTACTTGGTTATATCTAGCCATTGGCAAAAAGTAAACAAAGTATATTCTCTGTGTCTCATCACTTGGGTTAATATGAGTAAACTCTGGACTTTGCAGCTTTATTTAGTCAAGAAAGCATTTGTCTAGCTAGCACGATAGTACTAGGGACCTCTCTGCAGCTGAAACCAGACACCAACTTTTGTGTTCTTAAACATTTTAATAAAGCATAGTGTGGTATCTTAGAAACTGGTTAAAATTACAAGTGATCACTTTAAGTGTGAGGGATTTCCTAATCGTGCTTGCAGGCTGGAGGTCTCTGAGGGAAGCCATGTGAACTGGGTAATCTGAATCAGTCAGCAGACAGGCAAGTTTGGAAAGAACTAGGTTAAAAAAGCAAGGTGCGGTGAGTTGGGCCTGTCTGCCTTAGGTAGGGTTACCATATTTTAATTTAAAAAAAGGAGGACGCCCCAACTCCACCCCTTCCCCGCCCCAACTCTACCCCCTCCCCTGAACGCTCTGCCCTCCTGCTCCTCCCCCGCCCCTGCTTCCCGCGAATCAAATGATCGCGGGAAGCCTGAAACAGAGAGGCAGCAGGTGGGTCTGGGTCTGGGGCGGGGCGTGGCGCGGCGCGGCCCAGTCCGGCCCCCCCGGCTGAGTGGCTCCTTCCGGCGGCCGGCCAGCCCAGGCCAAGAGGCTCTGGCCCCAGCGTCTCCCGCCCGGCTCGGCTCGGGCCCTGGGGCGCTGGCCCTGGTTCCGGCCGAGCGGCTCCAGCCCGCCCTGGCCCTGGCGGCCCCAGCACCGCCGGCCCCGGCCCCCGGCCGAGCACTGCCGGCCCCAGGCTCCGGCCCGGACCCAAGCCCCACAACCCCTCCCTCCCTATTTTCCCAGACATGTCCGGCTTTTTGGGATTTCCTCCCGGACGGGGATTTGAGGCCCAAAAAGCTGGACATGTCCGGGAAAATCCGGACGTATGGTAACCCTAGCCTTAGGGAACAGCCTGTTTTCTCTCTCTTTGTTTATTGGTTCTTGTATACTATCATTCTGAATTTTGAGAAATAAAGTAGTGTTACATTGCAACATTCCGGCAAGAATATATATATATATATATATATCTCTAACTTGTCAATGCATGTGCTGTGAACTTAACACAAACTGAAGTCAAGCATGGCTTTCTACTCATTTGACAAAAGCCTGCATAATCAATGAGCTTCCACTGCTGCTTTCACAGGCCTGGCCTTCCAAATATTTGATGTCTGGAACAGATACTGTGCTTTTGGCAGAGCAAATCTAATTGATGCAGAGATAAAAAGGCTAGACATGGCTCCTGGAGCACTAGCGAAGTGTCCCGACTGTGTTTACTATCAGTAGAGCTGCACTAATGATAATAATGGTAGGAATGTCTCCCCCTAAATTTCACTAGTGTAGACAAGGCTGAAGATTTGCATTGTGACAGGTGGCCCTGAACTAATAAAGAGGCAGAGCTTGAAGAGACATGGCATTTGTTATAGAAGAGACACAAGGAGTTTACATCTCTGATGTAGATAACTGATTTTGTTACAGAGTGTGAAATATTATCAGTGCACCATTGCCAATCACAAGCATTCAAAAAATAATGAGTTGGGCCCCCCAAATCAGAGAGTGGCATGAGATTTTAAAAAAATGTAGTGCTTTTGATTTGCCTTTTGTTTCTCGGCCTTTAGCATATACTTGCTTCACATTTTCAAGCTTCTCGCTGCAGCTACAAAGGCTAGAACATGTTTTAAAAAATGAAAGCTGAGATTCTCATGCAAACCTTTGATTCCAGCATCTGGGGCTTTAAGAAAATAGCAAATATCACAGGACTTGTTGTAAAATCACGAGGGCTGGCAATGCTGCATATGTTGAAATATTGCAGCAGTAATGAAAGTTTTCTGCCCTTCTAAACCGATGATCAGAAAATGGTTTACGTTGAGTGTTCTGACACTGATCATGGAAAGCAGGTGTTAAGGGTTCATGTGTCCTTGAAGTTGCCACAATGAAATTAAAGACAAAGGTGAATTTCTTAGTTGCTCAGAAATAACACTTCTTTTGTGAAAATTTTGTAATATAATTTGGACATTATGGGCCTGATTTACATCTCACACCAGTTTTATACTAGTGTAGCTCCATTAACTTCAATGGAGTCACTCCTGATTTTACATCAGCAGTCAGGAGTACAGACCCTGCAGCTCCAAGCTGGGGCAGAACATCTGCTTTACTAAGAAATCGTCTTGTTTTATTTTACTGATACAATATTATGCTTTCTCTGAAATCAGTATCCTAGGATTTCTGGATTTGGCAAAATACTTTGAATTACTTATGTGCCCACCACTGCATTCTCTCTGGGTATGGAAGCAAATATTACAGTCAGAGACTGATTTTCAAGGACTTTCAAGAATAAGACACTTATTAATAAAAATGAGGATGATTAACCATTTGAATAATTTACCAAAGTTTGTGGTAGATTCTCCATCACTTGAAACTTTTAAATCAAGATTTCATCTCCCTAAAATAGATGCCCTAGCTCAACCAAAAGTTATGGGCTTGATACAGGAATCACTGGGTGAAATTCTGAGGTTTGTGTTAGGCAGGACGTCAGACTTGGTCATTGTAATAGATTTTAAATTCTATGACTTGCATTAGCTTACCCATCATATTTGCTGTTGAGCAGTTTTAAGACACTTACACTGCAACGTTGTGCAAAATATACATTTTTCTTTTTTTAATCACTTCTGATATTTGGCTGCCTAAGAAAAAGTCAGAGGGACTAAGATTCTTTAGGATCATTCAACATGCTTTCCATTCTTTTTGATTTGTGAAATCATGAGCTGGTAATTTTAGAGTTCATGTAAGGATCAGAACACGGGAATCTACAGTCAGAGTTCTGGGTTTTTTACTCCCTTTTCCAGTTTACATTAGGGAATTAAACCATTAAGAAATAAGAATTATTTTACCAAAAGTCTCTTTTTTCCCAAATAAAATACTGTATTTTTAATGCATCATATTTTCAATGTACATTTTTAACTGAAAATGCTGTTTTCATGTTGTTCTTTTTTCTTGGTCTCAGGGAAATTATTTTTAATTTGTAGATTGTCAGTTCAGAGCACTAAAAGTAACAAAACTGTGAAACTGACTGAAGCTATCATCTCCATTGATGACAGTTTTTTAAACACTTTCCTCCAGTTGTTCCTCATGGCAAATGTTATATTTAGTTTGATCCAAGTTATTTCATTTCATGGGAGTCTAGCTCAGGGCCGGCTCCAGGCACCAGCACAGGAAGCCAATGGAAAGGGGCGGCATGTCCGGGTCTTCGGCGACAATTCAGTGGTGGGTCCCTCGGTCCCTCTTGGAGGGAAGGACCGGCCTCTGAATTGCCGCTGAAGAATGAAAGCGGCGCGGTAGAGCTGCCGCCGAAGTGCCGCCGATCGCGGCTTTTTCTTTTTTCTTCACCGCTTGAGGCGGCAAAAACTCTGGAGCCGGCCTTGGTCTAGCTGAACATATGAACTAGAGCTGGGTGTAAATGGTGACCTTTTAAAAATACAAAATTTAAAAGGAAAATTGCACATTTCATGTCAGGTGTTCTGGCTACTCCTGAAATTTCACTTTTCTCCAGAATTTTAGCGCATTGGTCATTGTCCAGCAATATGTAGAAATATAAAAAACCCCACCTTTGCTTGAAATGTCATGCTTGTAATATTTTGAACAGCAATGGTAAAGCAAATAGCATTTGATGTGTTTTTTCTTGGGTGTTGGAGGAGGGGAGGAGGGCGAATAGGGTTAGGGAGAGAAATCATGCTGATCCTGGCCTCTTCTGGCTTTCTAAATTTCCGTTCCTCAAGCTGATCCAAGCTGCACTCACAAAGATAGTCGAGTTTTGTGGTGAGAGGGAACTGCCTTACCCGTACAGCTTGTCAAGTCAGCAAGGGAAAATAAAATAAAACGAGTCAACATTTTTTTGCTAACATTGCAAAGGGTGGCATATGTGTAGGATGCAATTTAGATCGGGCAGGTAGAACACAGGCCCAGATCAAATTAGTAGCAATAGTAGGATTGGCAGAACAGGTGGAATTTAGATGAGACAGCACAACTACAGTTGCACACCAAGAACAGCATAATCAGGACAAGGAGATGAGTTCGGGTAGTTGCTCACCAGAATCCCACAGTGCTCCGCAAAGCAAGACATGGCTGGGAGTGATGATATCAATCATTTAAATAAAATAACCTCAGGTAGGAGCAGCAGGAGCAGAACTAGAAGCATCTCTACAGCTGGGCCTCAGCCGTGATCCTTTCCTACTCTTGTAAATGCATAGCCAAAGCATTAGTTAAGTTGGCCTGTAAGCTCATGAGTGTATAAATGTAATTATACATTGCACTAAGCACAAGCTTTCTCTGCACACTAAAGGAGCAAGCAATTTATGTGCTCCACACAGCCATCTGAGTTAACCCTGGCTACAATGTCCCCCTTTATTTTAATTATGAAACTCCAGCTGAAATAAGCTCCTTGTCCCTTTAAAAAAAGGTAAATTAAAATAATCTTTGCACTGTTTTCTAAGACTATAAGTGGAAATAAAATTTTAAAAGTGTAAAATGCCATCAGAAACACACAAATGCATGCAGACAACTAGCTTTAATATAGCAACACATACATATCAATCAACCAGTGGGGAAAACACAAAATGCTTCAGGTAAGCATGCAGAAGTTTGAATGCTTATCTGAAACCACAGAGCCCCTCCGAAAGGCTCTGCTGCCCTCTGGAATTGCACAATTCCCCTTCTTGCAATAGAGCTTGACCCTAACAACTCCCAAAGTCCTAGCTGGTATTTTCATTTTGGAGGGAAGGTCCGGGTGGCTTGCTACTCCCTTCTGGATTCTTCAGTGAGTGCTACTGTTTCAGAGTAGCAGCCGTGTTAGTCTATATCGCAAAAAGAACAGAGAGTAGCAGCCGTGTTAGTCTATATCGCAAAAAGAACAGGAGTACTTGTGGCACCTTAGAGACTAACAAATTTATTAGAGCATAAGCTTTCCTGGACTATAGCCCAAGGCTACTATGTCTTTCAAGGAGTCTCCGGGTTAGTCCTGTCCCCTCCCTCCCCCAGTGCAATATAGTATTAGGAGTACTAGTGAGCTACTATGCCTATGTTACATCAGAGAGCAGACCAGAGCTGTTGGCGGACAAGCTTTAAAATTCTCATAAACCTTGCAAACAGTTGCTAGGGAAAATAAGTCATACACTCCTGCCCCCACTCCCGCCCAAGAGACAACATGCAATGCAGATATCTCTTCTGGGAAAGTGAGTCAAAACAGCTTCCACTGACCCTGGTGTATGCATGGAATAGGCTTAGCTGATCAGAGAAATGGAAGAAATGCAACATAGGTTATCCCAGCTCTGGGTTCAAAATATACTGTGGAAATGTGTCTTGCAGTTTTTTGGATGTTCATTTAACTTGCAATAATTTGTGCTCGGCTTTGACAGTTTTTTGCTGACATGAAAATTTTGCAATACGAACAAACAATGCTGCATCTTTGCAAATGGTCAGCAAGCTCAAAAACAGGCAGACTTCAAGTGATTTACTTTCACAACTGATAGTTTGCATTGACATCCTAAGTCAGGGAACGAAAATTAGGGAAAACATAAAGAAATCCATATGTCATCACTAGCTTCCATGTTTGCTCACTTTCTTTTACCATCTCTATTTGGGACTTGTCATGTTTTAAATGTTCATTAGTGCTCTTCTCACATTACAGGGAATGGAAAAAAGTTACTAAATGGCAAGGTCAGAATAATATATACTGACTTATTTTCAGAGTCACTTTTTATTTCTAAAGGTAACGAGTTGCCTTTTTCCAAAGCAATAGATATAAATCTTTTACTTAAATAAACTTTTAAGAAATACAATAAGTCCTTTAAAAACAAAGTGTGGAAGGAAGGAAAAGTAATTTGTTGGCTCATTGTGTTGATGACATGTTAAGTACACAATCACAGAACAAGTAAGTTGAAAGGACCTGGTTAGACGGTCTAATTCAAACTTTATTCAAACATATCTTGTTGTGTCCCTAGAAATAGGAACACTGCTGGCTGAATATCATGGAAGAATCTAGCTCTTCTAAATATCCAAAAAAATCTTAATTCAATAGTTAGCAGAAAATAACTAATTTTAATTTAATATTATTATCCTGCTTTATCCAGTAATCAGGCTTTCTTTTGCCAAAGTTGTCAGCTCTTCAAATTTAAATTTTTTATCAACGCTAATGTTAAAAAAATTATATAATACAAAGGCTAAGAAGAGTATCTGTACAGTTGAGTATGGTGCTTGGGTTATCCACAAATACAAAGTTTATTTTAAAAGTCATAAGATAGGTATAGTACATAATCAGCAATATTCCAAATTTAGGTGAATAAATTTAACAATACAGTTTAGATATTAGCATCCAAGTATTCCAGTACATCACTCATGAAAAGTTGTACAGAGAGTACTACTACTTGATTTTAATGGTGTGAACTGAATTTACCTTGCATAGTGCTCAAGTTTCCTTGGTGTGGTTATAGTCAGTGAACCAGATATATAAAAACAGCACCTTCTTACTCAACAGATGTGCCTCTTGCACATATTGAGTAATTCCTTTTCCCCCTGTAGTCACAGTATTAAGTTCTTATTAATTACTTTCATTCCTGGCTAGAAGTTGAAGCTAAACAAATTCAGACTGTAAATTTAGAACAGTGAGGGTAATTAACCATGGAAATAATTTATCAAAGGTCATGGTAGATTCTCCATCACTTGCAATTTTTAAATCCAGATTGGATGTTTTTATAAAAGATACGTTCTAGAAATTTGGGGGGGAGGAAGTTCTATGGCCTGTGGTATACAGGAGATCAGACTACACATTTGCAATGGCCCCTTCTGGCCTTGGAATCTATGAATCTGTGATGATGAGCCATTGCGGCTATAAGCGAATGAATTGGGAGGTTTTCCAGTTTGTGCGTCAATAGAATTGTTAACTGACCTCAAATTGCAAAATCTCTATTACTAGTGAAAATTGACAAAGCAGAAGAGTTTAATTTTGTAGCACAGATAGATTAAAATCAGCTTTTTTTGTAAACCGAGTCAATCTGATATGCAAATCACCAACTCACACTGTATGTGGAAACATATTACGTTATTTTTACAATCAAGTTTCAGAATTTGCACATTAAAACATAACAGGCTATGGTTTACAATTAGAGAACAACATAATTTAGGCATACAATTCTCATTTATCATTCAGAGTAACAGCCGTGTTAGTCTGTATCCGCAAAAAGAAGAACAGGAGTACTTGTGGCACCTTAGAGACTAACAAATTTATTAGAGCATAAGCTTTCGTGGACTACAGCCCACTTCTTCGGATGCATATAGAATGGAACATATATTGAGGAGATATATATACACACATACAGAGAGCATAAACAGGTGGGAGTTGTCTTACTAACTCTGAGAGGCCAATTAATTAAGAGAAAAAAAAAAAAAAAACTTTTGAAGTGATAATCAAGCTAGCCGAGTACAGACAGTGTGATAAGAAGTGTGAGAATACTTACAAGGGGAGATAGTCAACGTTTGTAATGGCTCAGCCATTCCCAGTCCTTATTCAAACCGGAGTTAATTGTGTCTAGTTTGCATATCAATTCTAGCTCTGCAGTCTCTCTTTGGAGTCTGTTTTTGAAGTTTTTCTGTTGTAATATAGCCACCCGCAGGTCTGTCACTGAATGACCAGACAGGTTAAAGTGTTCTCCCACTGGTTTTTGAGTATTTTGATTCCTGATGTCAGATTTGTGTCCATTAATTCTTTTGCGTAGAGACTGTCCGGTTTGGCCAATGTACATGGCAGAGGGGCATTGCTGGCACATGATGGCATAGATCACATTGGTAGATGTGCAGGTGAACGAGCCCCTGATGGTATGGCTGATGTGATTAGGTCCTATGATGATGTCACTTGAATAGATATGTGGACAGAGTTGGCATCGGGGTTTGTTACAAGGATAGGTTCCTGGGTTAGTGGTTTTGTTCAGTGATGTGTGGTTGCTGGTGAGTATTTGCTTTAGGTTGGGGGGTTGTCTGTAAGCGAGGACAGGTCTGTCTCCCAAGATCTGTGAGAGTAAAGGATCATCTTTCAGGATAGGTTGTAGATCTCTGATGATGCGCTGGAGAGGTTTTAGTTGGGGGCTGAAGGTGACAGCTAGTGGTGTTCTGTTATTTTCTTTGTTGGGCCTGTCTTGTAGGAGGTGACTTCTGGGTACTCGTCTGGCTCTGTCAATCTGTTTTTTCACTTCAGCAGGTGGGTATTGTAGTTTTAAGAATGCTTGATAGAGATCTTGTAGGTGCTTGTCTCTATCCGAGGGATTGGAGCAAATGCGGTTATATCTTAGAGCTTGGCTGTAGACAATGGATCGTGTGGTGTGTCCTGGATGGAAGCTGGAGGCATGTAGGTAAGTGTAGCGGTCAGTAGGTTTCCGGTATAGGGTGGTATTGATGTGACCATCGCTTATTAGCACAGTAGTGTCCAGGAAATGGACCGCTTGTGTGGATTGATCTAGGCTGAGGTTGATGGTGGGATGGAAATTATTGAAATCATGGTGAAATTCCTCAAGGGCTTCTTTTCCATGGGTCCAGATGATGAAGATGTCATCAATGTAGCGCAAGTAGAGTAGGGGCGTTAGGGGACGAGAGCTAAGGAAGCGTTGTTCTAAGTCAGCCATAAAAATGTTGGCATATTGTGGGGCCATGCGGGTACCCATAGCAGTGCCGCTGACTTGAAGGTATATATTGTCCCCAAATGTGAAATAGTTGTGGGTGAGGACAAAATCACAAAGTTCAGCCACCAGGTTAGCTGTGACATTATCAGGGATACTGTTCCTGATAGCTTGTAGTCCATCTTTGTGTGGAATATTGGTGTAGAGGGCTTCTACGTCCATAGTGGCCAGGATGGTGTTTTCTGGAAGATCACCGATGGATTGTAGTTTCCTCAGGAAGTCAGTGGTGTCTCGAAGATAGCTGGGAGTGCTGGTAGCGTAGGGTCTTAGGACAGAGTCTACATAACCAGACAAGCCTGATGTTAGGGTGCCAATGCCTGAGATGATGGGGCGTCCAGGATATCCAGGTTTATGGATCTTGGGTAGCAAATAGAATACCCCTGGTCGGGGTTCTAGGCATGTGTCTGTACGGATTTGTTCCTGTGCTTTGTCAGGGAGTTTTTTTAGCAGATGGTGTAGTTTCTTTAGGTAATCTTCAGTGGGATCAGAGGATAATGGCCTGTAGAATGTGGTGTTAGAGAGCTGTCTAGCAGCCTCCTGGTCATATTCCAATTTATTCATGATGACGACAGCACCTCCTTTGTCAGCCTTTTTGATTATGATGTCAGGGTTGTTTCTGAGGCTGTAGATGGCGTTGTGTTCAGCATGGCTGAGGTTATGTGGCAAGTGATGTTGCTTTTCCACAATTTCAGCCTTTGCACGTCGACGGAAGCAATCTATGTAGAAATCCAGTCTGTTGTTTCGACCGTCCGGAGGAGTCCATGCAGAATCCTTTTTTTTTTAGTGCTGGTAGGGAGGATTCTGTGGGTTAGTATGCTGTTCAGAGGTATGTTGGAAATATTCTTTGAGTCGGAGACGTCGAAAGTAGGATTCTAGGTCACCGCAGAACTGTATCATATTCATGGGTCTGGAGGGACAAAAGGAGAGGCCCCGAGATAGGACAGACTCTTCTGCTGGGCTAAGAGTATAGCTGGAAAGATTAACAATATTGCTGGGTGGGTTAAGGGAGCTACTGTTGTGGCTGCTTGTGGCATGTAGCAGTTTAGATAGTTTAGTGTCCTTTTTCCTTTGTAGAGAGGCAAAGTTTGTCTTGTAAATGGCTTGTCTAGTTTTTGTAAAGTCTATCCATGAGGAAGTTTGTGTGGAAGGTTGGTTTCTTATGAGAGTATCCAGTTCTGAGAGCTCATTCTTAATCTTTCCCTGTTTGCTGTATAGGATGCTGATCAGGTGGTTTCGCAGTTTCTTTGAGAGTGTGTGACACAGTCTCTCAGCATAGTCTGTGTGATATGTAGATTGTAATGGATTTTTTACCTTTAGTCCTTTTGGTATGATGTCCATCTGCTTGCATTTGGAAAGGAAGATGATGTCTGTCTGTATCTGTACGAGTTTTTTCATGAGGTTGATGGATTTCCATTCCATACGGCTAAATGCAGTGCCTTGCATAATGACAAGTTTCAGAGTAACAGCCGTGTTAGTCTGTATCCGCAAAAAGAAGAACAGGAGTACTTGTGGCACCTTAGAGACTAACAAATTTATTAGAGCATAAGCTTTCATGGACTACAGCCCACTTCTTCGGATGCATATAGAATGGAACATATATTGAGGAGATATATATACACACATACAGAGAGCATAAACAGGTGGGAGTTGTCTTACTAACTCTGAGAGGCCAATTAATTAAGAGAAAAAAAAAAAAAAAAAAACTTTTGAAGTGATAATCAAGCTAGCCGAGTACAGACAGTGTGATAAGAAGTGTGAGAATACTTACAAGGGGAGATAGTCAACGTTTGTAATGGCTCAGCCATTCCCAGTCCTTATTCAAACCGGAGTTAATTGTGTCTAGTTTGCATATCAATTCTAGCTCTGCAGTCTCTCTTTGGAGTCTGTTTTTGAAGTTTTTCTGTTGTAATATAGCCACCCGCAGGTCTGTCACTGAATGACCAGACAGGTTAAAGTGTTCTCCCACTGGTTTTTGAGTATTTTGATTCCTGATGTCAGATTTGTGTCCATTAATTCTTTTGCGTAGAGACTGTCCGGTTTGGCCAATGGGTTGTCTGGTTATGTAGACTCTGTCCTAAGACCCTACGCTACCAGCACTCCCAGCTATCTTCGAGACACCACTGACTTCCTGAGGAAACTACAATCCATCGGTGATCTTCCAGAAAACACCATCCTGGCCACTATGGACGTAGAAGCCCTCTACACCAATATTCCACACAAAGATGGACTACAAGCTATCAGGAACAGTATCCCTGATAATGTCACAGCTAACCTGGTGGCTGAACTTTGTGATTTTGTCCTCACCCACAACTATTTCACATTTGGGGACAATATATACCTTCAAGTCAGCGGCACTGCTATGGGTACCCGCATGGCCCCACAATATGCCAACATTTTTATGGCTGACTTAGAACAACGCTTCCTTAGTTCTCGTCCCCTAACGCCCCTACTCTACTTGCGCTACATTGATGACATCTTCATCATCTGGACCCATGGAAAAGAAGCCCTTGAGGAATTTCACCATGATTTCAATAATTTCCATCCCACCATCAACCTCAGCCTAGATCAATCCACACAAGCGGTCCATTTCCTGGACACTACTGTGCTAATAAGCGATGGTCACATCAATACCACCCTATACCGGAAACCTACTGACCGCTACACTTACCTACATGCCTCCAGCTTCCATCCAGGACACACCACACGATCCATTGTCTACAGCCAAGCTCTAAGATATAACCGCATTTGCTCCAATCCCTCGGATAGAGACAAGCACCTACAAGATCTCTATCAAGCATTCTTAAAACTACAATACCCACCTGCTGAAGTGAAAAAACAGATTGACAGAGCCAGACGAGTACCCAGAAGTCACCTCCTACAAGACAGGCCCAACAAAGAAAATAACAGAACACCACTAGCTGTCACCTTCAGCCCCCAACTAAAACCTCTCCAGCGCATCATCAGAGATCTACAACCTATCCTGAAAGATGATCCTTTACTCTCACAGATCTTGGGAGACAGACCTGTCCTCGCTTACAGACAACCCCCCAACCTAAAGCAAATACTCACCAGCAACCACACATCACTGAACAAAACCACTAACCCAGGAACCTATCCTTGTAACAAACCCCGATGCCAATTTCTACATAGATTGCTTCCGTCGACGTGCAAAGGCTGAAATTGTGGAAAAGCAACATCACTTGCCACATAACCTCAGCCATGCTGAACACAACGCCATCTACAGCCTCAGAAACAACCCTGACATCATAATCAAAAAGGCTGACAAAGGAGGTGCTGTCGTCATCATGAATAAATTGGAATATGACCAGGAGGCTGCTAGACAGCTCTCTAACACCACATTCTACAGGCCATTATCCTCTGATCCCACTGAAGATTACCTAAAGAAACTACACCATCTGCTAAAAAAACTCCCTGACAAAGCACAGGAACAAATCCGTACAGACACATGCCTAGAACCCCGACCAGGGGTATTCTATTTGCTACCCAAGATCCATAAACCTGGATATCCTGGACGCCCCATCATCTCAGGCATTGGCACCCTAACATCAGGCTTGTCTGGTTATGTAGACTCTGTCCTAAGACCCTACGCTACCAGCACTCCCAGCTATCTTCGAGACACCACTGACTTCCTGAGGAAACTACAATCCATCGGTGATCTTCCAGAAAACACCATCCTGGCCACTATGGACGTAGAAGCCCTCTACACCAATATTCCACACAAAGATGGACTACAAGCTATCAGGAACAGTATCCCTGATAATGTCACAGCTAACCTGGTGGCTGAACTTTGTGATTTTGTCCTCACCCACAACTATTTCACATTTGGGGACAATATATACCTTCAAGTCAGCGGCACTGCTATGGGTACCCGCATGGCCCCACAATATGCCAACATTTTTATGGCTGACTTAGAACAACGCTTCCTTAGCTCTCGTCCCCTAACGCCCCTACTCTACTTGCGCTACATTGATGACATCTTCATCATCTGGACCCATGGAAAAGAAGCCCTTGAGGAATTTCACCATGATTTCAATAATTTCCATCCCACCATCAACCTCAGCCTAGATCAATCCACACAAGCGGTCCATTTCCTGGACACTACTGTGCTAATAAGCGATGGTCACATCAATACCACCCTATACCGGAAACCTACTGACCGCTACACTTACCTACATGCCTCCAGCTTCCATCCAGGACACACCACACGATCCATTGTCTACAGCCAAGCTCTAAGATATAACCGCATTTGCTCCAATCCCTCGGATAGAGACAAGCACCTACAAGATCTCTATCAAGCATTCTTAAAACTACAATACCCACCTGCTGAAGTGAAAAAACAGATTGACAGAGCCAGACGAGTACCCAGAAGTCACCTCCTACAAGACAGGCCCAACAAAGAAAATAACAGAACACCACTAGCTGTCACCTTCAGCCCCCAACTAAAACCTCTCCAGCGCATCATCAGAGATCTACAACCTATCCTGAAAGATGATCCTTTACTCTCACAGATCTTGGGAGACAGACCTGTCCTCGCTTACAGACAACCCCCCAACCTAAAGCAAATACTCACCAGCAACCACACATCACTGAACAAAACCACTAACCCAGGAACCTATCCTTGTAACAAACCCCGATGCCAACTCTGTCCACATATCTATTCAAGTGACATCATCATAGGACCTAATCACATCAGCCATACCATCAGGGGCTCGTTCACCTGCACATCTACCAATGTGATCTATGCCATCATGTGCCAGCAATGCCCCTCTGCCATGTACATTGGCCAAACCGGACAGTCTCTACGCAAAAGAATTAATGGACACAAATCTGACATCAGGAATCAAAATACTCAAAAACCAGTGGGAGAACACTTTAACCTGTCTGGTCATTCAGTGACAGACCTGCGGGTGGCTATATTACAACAGAAAAACTTCAAAAACAGACTCCAAAGAGAGACTGCAGAGCTAGAATTGATATGCAAACTAGACACAATTAACTCCGGTTTGAATAAGGACTGGGAATGGCTGAGCCATTACAAACGTTGACTATCTCCCCTTGTAAGTATTCTCACACTTCTTATCACACTGTCTGTACTCGGCTAGCTTGATTATCACTTCAAAAGTTTTTTTTTTTTTTCTCTTAATTAATTGGCCTCTCAGAGTTAGTAAGACAACTCCCACCTGTTTATGCTCTCTGTATGTGTGTATATATATCTCCTCAATATATGTTCCATTCTATATGCATCCGAAGAAGTGGGCTGTAGTCCACGAAAGCTTATGCTCTAATAAATTTGTTAGTCTCTAAGGTGCCACAAGTACTCCTGTTCTTCATTTATCATTGACACCAGTTTTTCTTTCAACATAGAAGTTTTCTGGTTTGCTCTAATTCTGACTATCGAATCCTATGAAAGACTATATCCCTTTCAAATTAATATAATGTGAATGCAGATTTCCTATTAATATGTTTAAAGGAAAATTTTCTTATCTATTTTTTGTCTCAGCTGAACAGGAGTTTATTTAGAATGTAGCAGAAAACCGCAATTAGTGGAGCAAATAAAGGAGGAAGTGGTATAAAGATGTTACTTTTTCCTTAAAAAGGCTGCAGAAGGGCCTGGAAATTATGCTTACAAAGAACAAGAGAAACTGAATACTGAAAGAATATCTTGATACATTCTCCTACATATTAATGAATAGCTGTACAAGGATTGAGCCAAAAGCACTCTGCAAGAACTCAGGTCATCATGAGGCACTTTGGTGAGGACCTGCATTGACCGTGTATAGCTGTGAGGAGGGGAAGAAGGAAGCAATTCTGAAACAAACAGAAGAGCAGTGTGTGTTCATTTGGGTAGTGTCATAGCCACAGAGATCAGGCAGGTTGTTCAAGGTTCAAAGTCTCCCGTGTGTAGTGAGTTAATTAGTTATCATATTACATCACACATTCTTTTGATTATTTTTAGAATAAAAACATTTATCATCTTCCTTGAAAACTTAAACTAAAAGTTGTATTCCTAGTGCTATCAGCCAAAAAGCCAAAATAGCCCTATCCCAGAGTCCCTAGCCTGCCCCAACCCCAAATATAGCTGTTCTAGCCCTAGGACCATAGTGCACCGTGGGAAAACTTTACTGCCCACCTTGCACGTTACCAGGAAGCAGCTCGCTTTACAAAAGGCTTGATCGGTTCGCTCTCCATTGCAAACCCAGGTGGCTCTCTGATAGTGTGCTTGCAGATTGATGATCAGAAGGGAATGGGTTAATGCTGAACTGAGCTGTTGCCATTTGCAAAATGGGGTGGTGGTGTCTGTTTTCAATAGAGTAGATTGCAGATTGTTGGGATAGAGAGGATTAAGGAAATTGTCCCAGGGAATTGTGGGATACTTCCGGCTGACTCCTGGGACCCAAGTCAAGTGGGGATGTGTCTACACTGCAGAGCAATAGGACTTGGAGCCTGGTTTCAAGCTTGGACCCTGCAGCCCTGCAGGGTCTGAGCCCTTGGTTAGTGCAATTGCAGTGTAGATGCAAGGGGTTTTAGGGCTGAGTCCGGGCTCAAGCACTGACTTACGTTGCAGTGTAAGCTTAGTGTGTGAGCCTCTACAGCATGAGCTAAAAGCTAACTGGCTGTTAGCTGTATAGCAGACTCATTTAACTCTCTCTAAGGCCTGGTTTACACTAGTCGGTTATTTCAGAATTAGCCGAGTTAATTCGAAAAAAAAAAAATGATTCCGTCCACACGACCAAACTGTTTTTTTCGATTTAATGGGCTCTTTAATCCAATTTCTGTACTCCACCTCGGCAAGTAGAGTAATGCTTAAATCGAGATCATAATCCTGGTTTAAAGGTATTGTGGACTCATTTCGATGTTATTGACCTCCGGGAGCTATCCCAGAATGCGCCCTTGTGACCGCTCTGGACAACACACTCAACTCCGATGCACTAGCCAGGTGGGCAGGAAAAGCCCCGGGAACTTTTGAATTTCATTCCCTGTTTGGTCATCACCAGCACAGGTGACAATCAGCACAGTCCACCATCACAAGAGATCATGCAGTCCCGGATTCACAGGCGACCTCCAGCATGGTCCGAACGGGAGGTACTGGATCTCATCGCACGTTGGGGAGACGAATCTGTTATGGTAGAACTACATTCCAAAAAAAGGAACGCAAATACATATGCTAACGTCTCCAGGGCATGACTGAAAGAGGCTACTCCAGGGACACAGAGCAGTGTCGTACAAAAATTAAGGCACTCAGGCAAGTGTGCCAAAAATCCAGGGAGGCGAATGGGTGCTCTGGGTCACAGCTCCATATATTCTGCTTCTACCATGAGCTGCATGCAATTATGGGGAGTGCCGCCACCACTACCCCACCATCCGTGGACACCTGCAAGGGGTAGTTGCACGGAGCGAGGAGGAAGAGTCATTGGAGGATGAAGAGGAGGAGGAGAAGGACAGTGCACAGGCGGCAAGTGAGGAATCCGTTTTCCCTACCCAGGAACTATTCTTAACGCTGGAGCCAATAGCCTCCCCCCACTCCCAAGGCGGGCTCCCGGACCATGATCCTGGAGAAAGTACTTCTGGTGAGTGAGAGCCTGATCGGAGCCACGCAGTGGGGGGTGGAGGGGAAACCCAGACGCACTGGGCTGTTTGCATTTAGTTTAAAGGGCTCATCCCTACTCATAGCCTCCTCACCAAGACGCCCAAGAACGCAAGGGGGAGGCTACGGGGACCTACACACTCAACCCTAGATGATCGCCCAAGCAACAGAAAGCTGGCATATGCGAACTTTTGATTTGGTTTCTGGACTTGTCCTTCCCTCCACCTCCACCCCCCTAATCCAACACACACACACACCTCTCCCCGGTCTACCTTCTGATGTCTCTCAATGTGTTGTGCAACAAATAATAAAGAATGGTTTTTAAACAATTTTGACTTTATTTCCTTCATATATATAGGGGGCGGGTAACTTCAAGAGAAACAAACACAACTGTTTCGCAGCCACTGGGAATCATCCCAGACCTGCAACACTATGCGGTCCCACCAGTCTGTGCTTGTTTCCCGGGCCCAGAACCTGGCCCAACGCCACCATGATCTCCCAATCGCCAGATGCCGTGCTTCTAGGAACGTCTGTGTCCATGTCCTCGTCCTCATCAGAATAGTAATTGCGCTGTCGTCGCTTCCTTGCCCGGTTTTGCGGGTACTGCACATACTGCTGGATAATGCACGAGGTATTTACAATGGTCAAAACTGCAGCAGAGATCTGAGCGGGCTCCATGCTTGCTGCGGTGCCTGCATGGGTAATCCTGGAAAAAGGGTGCGAAACATAGGAGAGCTGTTCGGTTCAAGATGGCCGATAAAAGGAGGTAAATGGTTGTCTTCTGTAGCTTTCATGGAGGCAGGAAGCTCACTAGAGCTGCAAGAGCGGGAGAGCAGAGTTTGCGGCAGAAGCTGTGCGGCTCAGTTCACGATGGCCAAAAAACAGCGGGAAACGGTTAGATAAAAGAGTAGATAGAAAGACGAGAGGACATGCGAGGTGGATTCATAGTACCAGGAGACAGGGGGTGCACTGTACTGCACCGTCTGCTGGCAGTATGGTGTCTGCCGTAGCTTTCACGGAGGGAGGAGCGAGTGACGACACTCACCCAGAAACACCCGTGAGAATGTTTTTGCCCCATCATGCACTCGGAGCTTAACCCAGAATTCCAATGGGCGGCAGGGACTGCGGAAACTGTGGGATAGCTTCCCACAGTGCACTGCTCCGACATTCGATGCTAGTGTCGGTAGTGTGGATGCACTCCGCCGAATTCACGTGCTTTATTGGGGACACACAACACCGAATGTATAAAATCACTTCTGAAAATTCGAATAGAATGAGTTCAAATTAATTTCGTACTGTAGACATACCCTCAGTGGTCTCAGTGCCACTAGATGAGACAGAACACCACACCCAGGAGGTGTGTGGGTTACACTACCACAATATAAATGTTAATGATATAGTGGTCCACATTCAGACCTGGTATAAGCAGATGCAATTCCATGTAAGCTACTCACTTCCAGTCTCAATGCACATACCCACTATGGCCGGGTTCTTTTTAAACCTATTAGCTAAAAACCATCAAAAATCCACACATTTTGTTATAGGATAAAATGGAGTTACATCAGCTTGGACCAGGTGTGAATTTGATTCACTATACATCATGAGAAAGTTTGGTTTTTTTCAACCTTGTATATAATGTCACGAGACTTAGGCCTGGTATAAGCAGATGCAACTCTATGGAATCATAAAGATTTGTAGGAGTTTTTAACCTATAGCTTTTTTAAAAAAGAGAGAATTTTACACAAGAAGCAGGGGCACTGAAAAATGAAGTGATGAGCTCACACCTTAAATACAAAGAAGACATTAAAGAGGCAATATAAACACTTTATTATAATAATAAAGGAAACTATTTAGTTATTAAAACAACAAAGAGTCTGGTGGCACCTTAAAGACTAACAGATTTATTTGGGCATAAGCTTTCGTGAGTAAAAACCTCACTTCTTCGGATGCATAGAGTGAAAGCTACAGATGCAGGCATTATATACAGACACCTCTTCATCTATTATTGGGAGTGGACTACATCCACCCTGATTGAATTGGCCTTGTCAACACTGGTTCGCCACTTGTGAAGTAACTCCCTGCTCTCCATGTGTCTGTATATAATGCCTGCATCTGTAGCTTTCACTCTATGCATCCGAAGAAGTGAGGTTTTTACTCACGAAAGCTTATGCCCAAATAAATCTGTTAGTCTTTAAGGTGCCACCAGACTCTTTGTTGTTTTTGTAGATACAGACTAACACGGCTACCCCCTGATATTTAGTTATTTTAAACTCTACCATATTGAAGGTTATTCTGGTAGTGGGAAAGTCTGGCCATTGTTACAAAAGGAGGAAATTGTAATGTTTTATTAAGGTCATTTCTGAGGAAGATCATCTGTTAGAAATCAATATTTTGCTCTACTTCAAGCCACGTAGCTAGGCTATGTACCTGTATTTCTTAAGTGATTAAATGCATCTGGCCTTATGCCTTGCATTTACACCAATACTTGCTGGTGTCTGGCGTAACTGCACACGTTGTCACAGGTACTGCTGATGTAATGTTAAAAATAGTAAAGAAAGAAAATTCACACATAGTATGGTACATTTATGAAAATACATTGATCTCAAGCAGATGTTTAATAGGCCTTAAGACTGCTGATGGACACATTAAGGAATTACATTCTATGGCAGGGATCGGCAACCTTTCAGAAGTGGTGTGCCGTGTTTTCATTTATTCATTCTAATTTAAGGTTTCACGTGCCAGTAATACATTTTAATGTTTTTAGAAGGTCTCTTTCTGCAAGTCTATAATATATAACTAAACTATTGTTGTATATAAAGTAAACAAGGTTTTTAAAATGTTTAAGAAGCTTCATTTAAAATTAAATTAAAATGCAGAGCCCCCCAGACCGGTGGCCAGGACCCGGGCAGTGTGACTGCCACTGAAAATCAGCTTGCGTGCCACCGTTGGCACATGTGCCATAGGTTGCCTACCCCTGTTCTATGGCATTTGTATGGCTAGAAGATCGGCGCTGAATGCAATAACTTCTTTTTACTAAAGGGGGAAAATGGTGGCATTTTGTACATCGTAAATGTTAAAATATTGAATGATCAGTGTTACAGAAATTTCAAAATTGGCAATGTCTTTGTGTTTAGGGAAAAATTGTGTGTTAAATCAGGATAAAATATGAAAAGGCTGAAGTATTTTCTCCTCAGTTTAATTATCAATTTATTGTCTTCAAAGTGGGTAGCACATGAATTTGAATGTATGGTATAAGGAATATGCTGCAGAACAGATGGTCTCAGAAACCTGGAAAATAAATGCTTTGATCTGTTTGTCATGTTTCCCAATGTGGCAGGGATGTTTAAAGACAGCACTAGTATTGATCACTTTCTTAAACCAAAAAAATTAAATATGCTGTAAATTAAATGAAATATGAAATCCTGATAAATCACATGGTCTGATTAGCTAATGTCATAAACTTTACTGATTTTCACAAAATGCCCTGCACGTTGCAATGTTATATGCTCACAACTGCATATAATAGATCAAACAATGGTAAAGGATTTATTGAAAACTTTCCCATTAATATTTTGCTTAAAATGGCAGTAGAGATCTTAGTCCAGGGCATTTCAAATTCTCAGAGATTAATGATTGGCCAAGCCATCAGCTCTTCCCAACTAGTCATCAACTTTCTGTGGGGTTTTTTTGGCCATTTATTGTTCAAAGATGATTTTCTTTTGTTTTTCTATCTTCCTCTCTCCAGAGAAGTCATACTTTTTCAATAAAAACAGATAATTTTTCACTTCACTTCTGTTTGTAGTGTAATATACAGCAATTTCCTGTGTGCAATGTATATTATGACAGCTCAATGTAAAATGTGTAGTATTATTGTGTTTGATTAGATAAATTGGGCAAATTCTGATTTGTCTTTGTCACAAATATTTATAAAAGCAACAGAGGGTCCTGTGGCACCTTTGAGACTAACAGAAGTATTGGGAGCATAAGCTTTCGTGGGTAAGAACCTCACTTCTTCAGATGCAAGTGTTCTCTGTTGCTTTTTACAGATTCAGACTAACACGGCTACCCCTCTGATACAAATATTTATGTAACTATGAACAACAAACTGATTTTTGGCATCCCTAACAATAGGATTCTGATGGACTTGGTCAAAACTCACCGGTTCTCTATTTGCCTAGCCATACTTTGTGAAGGCAGCTACTGAATCAAAAAGAGATAAGAAATGGCTTGTTAATTTTCAGTCTTCTTTCTGGAGTGGCACAACTTTTCAGTGCTCCACCTTTGACACAACCTGAGTCTTTATGCATCCAGAGTAACACCGCAGGATGCAAACTCCCAGGTTTGTCTTTAACTTTTTAAAACAAGGACGAAACCCCTTAACTGCTGCAACTGTAGTTCAAACGCTCTCCTGTTTGTTTTGGCTAATGAGGACCAAACAGTTCTGCTTGGAAAGAGGGTACCTTCCATTGGTAGACATACCAAATACTATGTAATCAAATGGTATGTAATCAAAAAGGATTGTGAACACAGCATTTACTTTACAAGGCCAGATATTCATTTGCTGGAAGAAACATGAAAGTAAAAGTCAATTGTACAGTAAACACATTTCCAAAGAGCTAAAAGGTTCCAGGTCATGGAAAGTGAATACTTTATTAAAAACGCACAAGCGCATAATTTTGTAGAGTTCCCTAGACCTCTGCCTAGATCATGGCGTCTGGAGGCTGAGCAGAGTGCGTGACTGCATGGCACTCCATTCACAGTTAACTCCAATTGAGCCAGGTGGCTTTCATCAGGCTTTCTGGTTAAGGCCTTGTCCACACTAGAGAAATTAGACTGGTTTGGTACCCCCCTACACCCAATCTCTCGCAAAGAACCTTGTGTACTCTCTCATGCTTGTCTCTAGCTGTTGAGGAGACAGCAACCAGAGGAACTTTGGGCAGAGAGGGCGGGGGAGGGATTGCATTTCTCACAGCGGGGCCAGGTGAGGAGAGACAGGACAGACAGAGTGGGACACATGGGGCTGCTGGGGCATCACAGACTGGGATTCAGAAGGGCTAGTGGGGGGACAGACTGAGGTGCGGGTTCAGGAGCTAGTGGGGTGGCAGCATTGAGCAGGGGCTGAATGGGAGGGGGGATGCAGTGCCACATGGGGATGGGAGAAGAGGGCTGCAGGGATACATGGTGATGGGGTCGGAGGTGCAGGGACAAGTGGGGACGGGGCAGATGTGCCTGACTGAATGGGAGAGTCTAGGGGTCAGCCAGGGTCTGCCTGGGGCTCCCCAACTCCCTAAAAATCCCTCTTCCCCCCCACAAAAAAAACGTGTTCCATACTTCTCCCATCCACACCCAACAACCCTCCAGGTTCACTCACCAGCTCCTTCCCTCTCCTTCAACTCCTGTGTTACCCCTGACTCCCCCAAGTCTTTGCACTGCTTCTGAAGCATGCAGGAAATATGTTTCTGTATTGTAGTTCAACTGAATTACTCAAAGTTCTGTATTAATATGCCTAGTAAGCAATCTATTTGTCAAAAAAACGTGTCCTGAATCTTTTTTTTGAGTGTGTCTGTATTGTTACAGACATACTTGCTGACAGGTATTTTGAAATAAATTACTACAATAATTTAAACTGGTGTGATTATATTGTGTTGTTTTGGCAAATAAAATATGCAGAATTTTAAAATACTGTGTGCAGAATTTTTAATTTTTTGATGCAGAATTCCTCCCAGAATAATCAGTGATGGCTGTTAGAACTGACAGCTTGCTCAGGCCATACGTTTCTTTTTGTACCTGAACCCCTGTGAGGAAGACTAGGGTAACTTGATAATAGCAAAGGTAAGTTTTATTCCCCTCACTCGTTCACAGAGCTGACTTTCTTCCTTTCCTCACCTCTCTCCTCCCCTGGAGAATCCTGGGGATTGTAGTTCCTGGACTCAAAACTACGGGAATGACCTAGGAACAAACTTGCAAACACAAACTGGTGGTAGCTATCTGCACCTAACTAGATATAACACTTCTTTAGTTCACTGGCTGAGATTCACCTTTCTGTTACCTTCCCAGGCCCCATGAGCATGTGTCCCCTTCCTTGCACATGTGCACACACTCATTTGGTTTAAGCATTGGCCTGCTAAACCCAGAGTTGTGAGTTCAATCCTTGAGGGGGCCATTTAGGGATCTGGGGCAAAAATCTGTCTGGGGATTGGTCCTGCTTTGAGCAGCGGGTTGGACTAGATGACCTCCTGAGGTCCCTTCCAACCCTGATATTCTATCATTCTATGATTTGCTCCCTGAAATGGTCCACTTGTGGCTCACCAGCTGAGTCTGAAATCTTTCTCCCATCACCACTGCAGTGTTCCCTCCCCACTCCCCCAGCAATGTTCCTCCACCTGTGATGCTCCTCCCCCCTAGTAATGCCCCTGATATGGTAGCTGTGTTCTTTTCTTCAGCAGGAGATGACAGCCACCCCACGTGAATCAGTGTGAGACTGATCTAATATAGACATAAGGTCACAAACTCCACACTGTTGCTACCACTGGGTTACCTATGCTGGTGGTAGCTATACTGACAGCAATAATGTAGAGTTGGCCTATTAAGTACCTTGTCATCCAATTGCTGCCCAGCCCCAGATCTTATCAACATGATGCTTAAAACTATAGCAACATCTGATGACTCCATCTGTGGCGTTGTCATCACGGCTAATTTTTTGTTTTTTACTTACGGATAATGAACACGTGTGAGCTATTCTGAGGTTAAAAACTCAGTGAAAACAAGGCATTCTAGTTCTACTGCAAGATAAGCAAGGCAAGGTCAGCACTATAACTTTGCCTGGGTTTGACCTTGCCTAGCTTACCTTGCAGTAGAACTAAAATGCCATGTCTTCACAGTGTTTTTATCTCAGGATAGCTCATGCACCATAGTTACCCTGAGGCTAAAAACAACACCTTTTTTAGCAGTGAACACAAGGCTGAAGCTGCAACTTCTATTATTTCTGTCACTGGTGGAGCTGAACCTAGGTGTAAACAGAGGAATAAAAGCGAGTATGGTTCAGAGTAATAAGAAGTACAGTGATTTTTTCTGTGTATTTTATAATACAATAGGCTGTAAAAGTTATGTGGATTGTTCCTGTTGCTAATTATCCTTGTAGGAGTCAAGCATTCTCTTCAAACCTGTTTTGCAGTTAGTCACGTTTTGCCTAAAGGTTTCTTAGCATTATTAGGTAAATCTTTGAATGAATGACTAGCTGTGTTTGCTAAAGATAGAATAGATACAAGGAAATGAGTTTTAGAAATGGTTTATTTAACTCTTTTGCATAGGAGGAGGGGGAGAAGAAAGAGCACCAAACAAATGTGTAATTATCTTTTCTGGAAATGTAATGAAACTACCATTACTGTGTAAGTCTGCATAATCATGTGTATGTTACACAGTACATTGTTAGTGGTCATTTTAGCAGCAGAAGTGCAGTTACTACTACTTACCATAAATTCTCTTTCCCTCCGCCCACCGCACATTTTATACAAGTAAGCAGTATGCAGAGGATGGTGAAGGACAATTATTTGCTTAACTTCTTTAGTGTGGCTGAATCAACAGTATACATCATCTAGGGTGACCAGACGTCCCGATATTTAGGTGTTTGTGCCGCGTCCCAACAGAACTTTGGTCGGGACGCAATTTGTCCCGATAGTTCGCTCCGCCGGCGGCAGTCGTGATTTTTTTTTCTCTGTCGGCAGACCCTCCCCTTCCCCTCCTCCCCCCCATGTGTCCCAATATTTTCTTCCTCTCATCTGGTCACCCTAACCTCATCAGACTTTTCTGTGTGTCGTACTTCTTCTTTGAAAATGAGTATGTCTTTAAAGGTTTATCATTGACTTCATGCACATAGGGAGTCTGGTATGCAATGCATTATGGTCTGTAATAGGTGAGAAAAGTATTAAAAATTTATTGTAGAACTAGGGGAAAGCCTGTACTGTCATATAGGTGTACTTTATAAAGTGTGGAAAAGCCCAGAATGGCTGAGAACTTAAAAATTGGATGGTAACTAGTCATGAATCCCAGGGATGACTGAGCATGGTGATATTCTAAACAAGAAGAGCTCTCAGCCATGCTGCTAGCTGTTTCTATCGCCTCACACTGATTCAACAGCTATTCTAGGCTTCAGAATGATAATCCTGGAATCCAGTTATATAGAAAATAATAAACCAACGTGCATATGAGAAGAAATATTTAAAAAAATTTTTTTTTAAATTGCTAGACCAATCAAAAGCCTACCGGCAACTTGCATATTATTTTTGTTCAAAAATTCAAGTTTCTACTGCCTCTTTTTGAGATGTTAAAACTGTTTTTGTTTGGTTTTTTTAATAGTGCTTTTTCTTAAATTTCAGTAGTTGTGTGGGGTTTTTTTTGTTTGTTTCTTTGTTTCTTTATTTGCTTGTTTTTTTACTTTCCGTCTTTCTTCAAAAATGGCAGAACTGTTTTCCCTCAAATGTTCAACAACAAAACAGTTGTTCTTGGGCTGAGACCAAATGTGAAAAGGTAAAAGTTTGAGAAAATGTTATACAACTGGAAAATATCCTTAGATTGGAAATACTTGTTCACTATTAATTATAGGCATGAATTAATCTGTATGTGCTATATATAAATGTGTTTTGATAAACTGAGTGGCTCTTGTTCTCCTAGGATCTGATCAGTGTTTGGTGATAAAGAGGGGAGTTATTTGCATTATTTAACCCAACAATAGGCAGCAGCTGGAGATGAAGTAGAGATATTTTTCACAATTGCAGTGCTTCCAAGATGAGGTTACTTGGAGGAGAGTGTAGTAGTAGACAATAAATTGCGTGTTCCAAAGAGTATAGCCATGAGGATGGGCCAAATGATGAGGGTGACCTTCCAGGGTTAACTACAAAACCCTGTGCGGGTCTTAAAATTTAATTGGAGAATGAATGAAACAAGAAATTTCCTCACAGAAGAGTATTGTTGAGGACTTACTAAAAGTAGAGCTCATCACAGGAAACTAAGGCTTGTGGATGAAGACTGACAGATGATAGAATGATTGCTGTCTTGTATGTGAGAACTAACAAGCCACACAGCTAAAATTTATATATATATATTTTTATTTAATATACCTTTTTTACCTTTTCCTTTATAACAAACCAACATGTTCTAGGTGCTAACATATAGAACAACTTGAACAAGTACAAAAGCATTATACATCAAAAAGGGAGGCATGTGGATTTATCTCTTGGCTTTCATCCAGGCCTCCTAGCAGCAATCTTTAGTCGCCCAATCCTAGGATACTGTCCCAAGTAAGTGGACTCAATGTATTCCAGGGTTTGCATTCTATTGTATGTGATTGGCTTCTTTGCAGCCAGGTCCGTTCAGTCCATTATAGTAGCCTTTGCGTCTGTGGGTGGTGGGGTGGGGAGATAAACACTATTTTGTAGGGTCTGGGTAGACTCTAAGAAGGTTTTCCTTTGGATTCCAAAATGTCCTGGATATGCATTTTTTAGTAAGTTTTTGAATAAATAGGTTTGGGATGTTGCAGCCTCTTTCCTCAGAGGAATGTGAGCAGAAAAGCAGAAACATTCCTGAAGTAAATTGGTTTTCCCACTCTCTAAATGACATATCTTAGTTTTTGTGCTCTGTTCTTCCTTTTCAATATCCCGCTCTTTACAGATAACAACTGAGGCCAGAAAGTCTTGTTGTTGCAGATGCACCTACAGCAAAGTATTGCCAAAGTGAGCTATTGCTTGCTCTTTGAATTGCAGCCACTGGTATTCTCTTTTCTATTTTCCCTGAGGGGAAGTAGACTCGAGTAAGGCAGATGAATGTAATAAAATTATTCTTAATAACACTCAACCATTTCTAATTGTTCTCTTAATCCCAGATATATTTCAGTTAGGTTTTCTAGTCTGGCAAAACATAAAAATACACAGTGAAACTTGCTATTTTATGCTAGATAAGAGTAGCCTAATACACAGGTCTGCTAATTTTTAATATGTTTAACACATAAAATAAGAGATTGCCTTACTCCCTAAGGGCTTGATGTAAAACCTGTTGAAGTTAATGGAAGTCTTTCCATGTATTTGAGAGGGTTTTGGATCAAGCCACGTTATGCAGTAGCATTAAGTTTGTGACGGGTTGGATCACAGAAACCCCCCTGGGAGCTGCCAACTGATGTGCCAAGACTACCTCTGCTCCTGTTTTCCCTGCCAGCTCAGGTCTCCAGCACCCTGTCTTGATGAGCCAGACACTCCTGTCTGCTCCAACAAAGACCCAGGGTCTGAATTACTTGCCACAAAGCTACAGGTTTACCTGAAAACAGCTCACAGAAGTCTGCTTGTCTTTAGCACCCAGATGCCCAACTCCCAATGGAGTCTAAACCCAAATAAATCCCTTTTACCCTGTATAAAGCTTATGCAGGGTAAACTCATAAATTGATCGCCCTCTCTAACACTGATAGAGAGAGATGCACAGTTGTTTGCTCCCCCAGGTATTAATACATACTCTGAGTTGATTAATAAGTAAAAAGTGATTTTATTAAATACAGAAAGTAGGATTTAAGTGGTTCCAAGTAGTAACAGACAGAACAAAGTAAGTCACCAAGCAAAATAAAATAAAATGCGCAAATCTATGTCTAATCAAACTGAATACAGATAATCTCACTCTCAGAGATGCTTCAGTAAGATTTTTCCTCAGACTGGACATCTTCCAGGCTGGGCACAATTCTTTCCCCTGGTACAGCTCTTGTTCCAGCTTAGGTGGTAGCTAGGGGATTCTTCATGATGGCTCTTCTCTGTCTCTTTGTTCTCTTCCACCCCTTTATATATCTTTTGCATAAGGTGGGAATCCTTTTGTCCCTCTCCCCTCCTTCTCAATGGAAAGACACCAGGTTAAAGATGGATTCCAGTTCATGATCACATATCGCTGCAAGACTTCATTACCCACTTGCCAGCACACATGTATACATGAAGACTTACAGGTAAAACACAGCCATTTGCAGACAATGGTCCTAGTTAATGGGAGTCATCAAGATTCCAAACCACCATTAATGGCCCACACTTTACAAAATTACAATAGGCCCTCAGAGTTATATTTCATATTTCTAGTTTTAGACACAAGAGTGGTACATTTATACAAATAGGATGATCACACTCAGTAGATTATAAGCTTTGTAATGATACCTTACAGGAGACCTTTTGCATGAAGCATATCCCAGTTACATTATATTCACTTATCATCATATTTTTATAAAACCATATAGACTGCACAACGTCACAAAGTTACCTTACCAAAGCAATCTATTGAACAATAAAGTATCCTCTCTACCTTTTAAAATACGGATATGTGATCACCTTCATAAATCCAATACCCATAGGAAAACAGTAGAATTTACATGTCTTAAAAGCTGCTACATATGTTGAATATCCATTATTTCTCTTAAGTGAAAGAAGACTTTCATATTTAAATAATGCTACCCCATAAGTTAGATATAAATATAATATGCCATAGTGGATGTTTTATGTTGATTACTAATCAATGAGTTTGGATAAAACTGGGAAGAACTTAAGCCAGACTGATCCTACTGCAAATCTTTCTTAAAATTTGAAAAGTTTAGTAACCTTCTGTTTTACAACTTTTGCATTAACCTGGATTTCTGGAGTTGGACCATAATGTGGAAAGAGACTTCATGCTTACACACTGTGGTGATATGAGCAATAGAAAAATCTAAAATTGTATAGAAATACTAAAGAGGCTAGTTAGATGGTGTTTCCGATCTATCCAAATGACTGTGGAAATGTCATAAGGGCTGGTTTTCTTTTTTAAATAAATGTTTTCTTTATTATTTTTAATTGTTTGGTTTTGTGCTTTATATTAGTGTGCGATGCAGCATGCAAACTATTTAAATTAATATGATTATTACCAACCTCAGGACCAAGCGCACATGTACATCTGATTCCTAGACATAAGATCTGAAATAACATCCAAACTTCTGGAGGTTTATCTGAGCTAAACCAAACCTACAAACCAGATGAGACTCCCTCACTATTGATTGGAAAGAAGAAAACCCAAGCAGAAATAAAACATGAACCCTAATTTCCTCCACTAAAAGTTCACAGCTAGTTAGGATTGGAGCCCTTCGTTGTTCTGCAGCTGCTCCACCCATAGATCTGCCACAAAATCAGGCCCTATATTTAACCTCTCCCAGCAAACAAGTGGCTATTAAATTGACCACTTATAGCCATGTATGAAATGAAATGAAAGAAAACTCAAGTTATCAGTGAATTAGCTTTTCTTCAAGTCTCAATTTATTCATAGAGGCCAGTAGGGTGGTGGGGTGATGGCAAGGCCAATTGTCATTCCTGTTGCTATTCAATTTCTTCTTGGGGGTGGAGGTGGAAGGGGGGTGGAGAGGGTGGCGACATTCTGCCAAGAAGATGAACTTATTGGAGTAGTACAATGGGATCTGTTGTTTTCGGTTCCAAGTAATACTACATGTTTTGGACTTTAGCAGTCTGTTTAGCAAGAGGCAAAGTTTAAGTCCATTAAATGAGATACATGTATAGTTGATTAAAGGCAAGACCGAACGATTTGAAGGTTTTAATTTCTTCCTCATTGGACTATCACAATAAGGAAGTGTTCACTGAGGGTTTATTCAAAACATCCTGGAAGATAGGCCTGAGAGACAAAAGTCAGATTGGGATGGGAATTTCTCCAAGTTTGAAGACGTTTGGATCTCCAATTTTTGCCATTGCTAAACACTTCAGATTTGTTTTGAAAAAGTTGATCAAATGTTAGTTTTATTTCAGAGACAATTTGCATATAGGTTTAGTGCAAAACAGCGCAATGTAGGATTTAGGATGCAACAAATAAGTTGCCGCTAAGAAATTCTGAGACCAAGCCAATAACGTATCAAACAAACAAAAAGAAGTTGGCACATTCAGATAACCAGGTTGGTAATATGGAAACACCGGTCACTGTGAACAGAAATATAAAACAATTGGTCTGGACTCCAAAAGCTAGGCGAGGAAGTGTTAAATGTAGATCTGATGCAGTGTAACTACTCGTAAAAGGATTGGGTGCAATTGCCAAAGAATCCTCTGCTTAGTGCACAGCTCATGTCAAAGACTCAACGAGTGGTATGTGCTGTTATATAAGGTACTTGTTTGTTAACCCTCATCTGGAATGCAGCACTGATCACAATACTGTGGGAACGATAATGCATTAGACAGGATGCAATGTGGGGCAGCAAAGATGATGATATATCTAAAGAATCTAAGTTATGAAGAAAGTTTAAAGGGACAAGTTGAGGTGGCATTAATGCTTCTGAAAGTGATTGCTAATGTTCACACAGAGAAATTCAAATTGATAAACCTTTTCATTTGAATGCACCCAGTACTTTGTGCATAGTTACTTCTTTTGTTTCACGTATTTGTGATACTTAAGGACCTAGTGAAGTCATAATAGTCCAACATTTTTTTCATTTTTTTCTTTTGACAAAAGAAAAGCAGAGGAGGGGGGAAAATAGTAAAGTCTTAATGTATATTACTAGTTGGATAGATATCAATCATTTTGTAAACACCTAGAGGATAATGGCATTATAGGGCATAGCCAGAGTAGATTTGTCAAAATCGAATCATGCCAAGCCAACCTAATTTCCTTCTTTGACAGGTTTACTGGCCTAGTGGATTGGAGGAAGTAGTACAATGATATATCTTGATTTTAGTAAGGTTTTCGATACAGTCCCACATGAGTCTCATAAGCAAATTAGGGAAATGTGGTCTAGATGAAATTACTATAAGGTGGGTGCACAACTGGTTGAAAGATCATACTCCAAAGAGTAGTTATCAATGGTTCATTGTTAAACTGGGAGGGTATTTAGTGGGGTCCTGCTGGGGTCAGTCCTGAGTCTGATGCTATTCAATATTTTCATTAATGACTTGGAGAGTATGCTTTTAAATTTGTGGATGACCCACCAAGCTGGAAGGGATTGCAAGCACATTGATGGACAGGGTTGGAATTCAAATAGACCCTGACAAATTGGAAGATTGGTCTGAAATCAACAAGATGAAATTCAATAAAGATAATTACAAAGTACTTCACTTAGGAAGGAAAACTTCAGAAGGAAAAATTAAATGCATAACTACAAAATGGGGACTATCTAGCTAGATGGTAGTACTGCTGAAAAAAGATCTGGGGGTATAGTGGATCACAAATTGAATATGAATCAACAATATGATGCAGGTGCAGAAAAGGCTAATATTCTGGTGTGTATTAACAGGAGAGTTGTATGTAAGACATGGGAGGTAACTGTCTGATCTACTTGGTACTGGTGAGGCCTCAGGAGGAGTATGGTATCCAATTCTGGGTGCCACGCTTTAGGAAAAATATAGAGAAATTGGAGTCCAGAAGAGGGCAACAAAAATGATTGGTTATGTTTTCTAAACTTTTTATGAGGAAAGCTTTAATAAAGGACCTTCTGTTTAGTCTTGAAAAAAGAAGATTATAGGGGGACCTGATAAGTCCTCAAATATATTAAGGGCTGCTGTAAAGAGGATTGTAATCAATTGTTCTCCATGTCTGCTGAAGGTAAATAAAATAAAATAAATAAGTAGGACAAGAAGTTATGAGGCTTAATCTTCAGTAAGGGAGTTTTAGGTTAGCTATTAGGAAAAACTTTTTCTAACCATAAGGGTAGTTAATCTCTGGAATAGGCTTCCAAAGAAGGTTGTGGAATCCCCATCATTATAGGTTTTTAAGACTGTGTTAAACACATGTCAGGGGATGTTCTAGGTTTACTTGGTCCTGTTTCCAGCACAGGGGGCTGGACTCTTGAGGTCCCTTCCAGCCCTACATTTTTATGTTTCTATGATGCATGGCTAAATCAAGGTATGCATCTGCTTGCATCCAGTGCATTCTAGCAGAGTAATTCTAAGACATGTGCTTTCATAATGCATTAACTTGTCTGGCAGCCTGGGCATGATAACTTTTAGTCATACAAATGTAGATTTGGTGGTTTTATTGTGGCCTCTAGTGGCCTATGGTCTGCATCACAGAAACATAAGTACATAGCAGGAAAGTCTCCACACTGAAGGGACTGCCTGTATTTTTTGTCAGCTGGAAGGTTGTCTAGATGTTAAATGCAGGGAATAGGTCAAACTTTCTTCTTATCCAGGACTAGAGAATCAAGACTGGAACTGAGTAGGTTTTGTACAAAATGTCCCATGTAATAAACAGATAATATTTTGCATTTGAACACTAGCCTTTAAACAGGGGAAAAAATTAAATGGAAAATATTAGGAGGAAAACTTGTTAAATATTTACAGGATAATATAACCCTGAGTTTATCAAGAACTGATCTTGCCAGGAAAACACAATTGCTTTTTTTGTTTGTTGTTATTGTTGATAGACTTGCAAAATTAATGCATTGAAGGAATAAGGACATATGGCTTATTTGGATTTTAGCGAAGTATTTTATATACTTCAAAAACATACAAAATTGTATCGAGAGTTGGCTGAAGGATCATTAACAAATGGTAGAAGATGGCAACGCCTCAAGTTAAGGGGAAGTTTTTATGATTGGGCTCAGAGGTCATTGCTAGGTCCAGTTTCATGAGGTGGGTGAGAAGCACTGAAATTTGCAAATGGTATTAAACTGGGAAGTTTTGTGTGGTGCCTACTGAGGTCAAAGAGGAAAAAATAAAATAAAAAGGGACCAATTGTGAAATAAACCTGCAGCCAGACCAGGACTACACACTCATCTGCCATGATTCACTCCTCCAACAGAGCCTGCAGTGACTCAGCCCTCAGGCATGCTGCAGCCACCTATCTCTGAGAAAGGCCCATGTCCGATGACCCCCAACTGCAGGTATTTCACTGCCTATCTCTGAGAAAGGCCCATGTCAGATGACCCCCAGCTGCAGGTATTTCACCGACCCTGCCAGAGCTGCAAGCGTTGGAACAACACTACTTGTCCAGGAGCCCTCCCGGTGCTTTGCGGTATTACAGACTCCCTAGGCTTCCAGCCTGCTCTTGAACTGGTGCCTGTTCGTGCCCCTAGCCTTGCCCAAGCCTTGTTCCAGCCTGCTTAGCCTTGTCTGTGCCCTACCCTGACCCTGCTCCAGCCCTGCACCCACCTCCAGACCCTTGGACTGACTCCAACCACTTCTG
The DNA here is from genome assembly GCF_027887155.1 of Malaclemys terrapin pileata. NCBI lineage: Eukaryota > Metazoa > Chordata > Testudines > Emydidae > Malaclemys > Malaclemys terrapin. Next base: position 48,016,826 of record NC_071508.1, on the reverse strand, counting down.
ACCCATGGCCTGTCCCTGGACCCTGGTGTCAGCGCTGCCCTCAGCCCAGCCCCGACCCTATCTGGCTTCAACCACCTCTCCATCCATCAAGCCTGACCAACTAGCACCCGGAGTTTGACACCTATAGCAATATGGACAGAATACACAGGCTTTTATGTACCACCGTTCCCACTTGTTAAAGCAAGTGGGTGTCATGCCAGGGAGTCAGTGTTGTGTCTAGCATTACGCCTGAGCAATCTGAAGGCTGTCAGTGGAAGGTATTCCCTAGTCCTGAAGACAACACTGACATTGAGTTGGAGTACTACCAAACTACAGACAATCTAATTTTGTTCTTATTTTACATTTTATTTCATTGCTTCACAACTAGAAAGATGGGTTTTTTAATACGTTGGAGGGGTTTTTTTCTTTTAATGTTATTGTTCTATATTTTCCTAAGTTAGGAATCTATATTCATTTGTAAGGGGTGTGACTCCAAAACTATAAACGACTTGTGGTTAGAGATGTCACCGCTATTGTTGCTGTGCTACAACAGTCCATTGTGAAACAAGCCTATGATGGGAAATTTCCAAGAAGGCTCCTTATTTCTGTACTATGTTTTTAAAAACAGATCTGGACAATCAGGCTGCTACAGACCCCTTTGTGTATTTCATTTGTTGGCTGTATGGCAAATACTGGCTTCTTTCTGTTGATCTTTACACCATTACAAACGTGCCATCGCTATGGGATTCTATTTATTTTTTCATTGTACATTCTCCCTTACAGGTAATGGAGGGTGTGCCTGCCTGGGCTAACTCTGGGTGTCTATGCAGGAATCAGGGCCGGCTCCAGGCACCAGCGAAGGAAGCAGGTGCCTGGGGCAGCCAATACAAGGGGCGGCACTCCGTCTGTTAGTGGGGAGGCACGTCCGGCTCTTCGGCGGGAATTCGGCGGCGGATCCCTCAGTCCCTCTCTTCCTCTTTGAGCTGCCACCGAAGTGCCGCCAAAGAGGAAGAGAGGGAGTGAAGGACCCGCCGCTGAACTGCTGCCGAAGAATGGAGTGGCGCAATCGGCTATTTTTTTTTTTTTCGCCGCTTGGGGTGGCAGAAAACCTGGAGCCGGCCCTGGCAGGAATGTGCATTGTTTGTTTATTTTGGCAGTTGGCTCTGCAAACTTTAGTTTTCCATGTAATGACGTAATTCATGTATCTGACAAAATCATAAATAAAAGACAAGATTATCAAGTACCGCTTTAAAGCCTGGTATTGGTCAATTTAGTCACACCAGTTGTCCCACTGATGGTGTGTCTGCTTGGTGAAAATAAGGCAAGGTTGGCCCTTAGTAAGTAGCTCTTTTGAATATTACTTTCAGAGTAGCAGCCGTGTTAGTCTGTATCCGCAAAAAGAAGAACAGGAGTACTTGTGGCACCTTAGAGACTAACAAATTTATTAGAGCATAAGCTTTCGTGGACTACAGCCCACTTCTTCGATACATCTGAAGAAGTGGGCTGTAGTCCACGAAAGCTTATGCTCTAATAAATTTGTTAGTCTCTAAGGTGCCACAAGTACTCCTGTTCTTCTTTTTGTGAATATTACTTGTCACTGTCAAACAAGGAAACTATTCTCTTTTGCAAACTGTTGCAAGACACAAACTCAACTGGACTGTCATTGAAAAGAGATCTTATGTAAAAATCTATGGAGTATCAGGATGACTTTGATATATGCAAATGTATATAGTCTTTCTGCAAGATTAATTTAGCACTGTTTCTTTTTAACTGTCTACAGAGTGGTGGTTTTTATTCATCTGGAGGGACAATAACAGGCTTGTTGCTTTAGAAAACTCCAGGACATTAGGAGGTGACACCATTGGCTAGTTGACTGGTTCTTCAAGTCACATGCCACTGATATGTAAATAAACATGTTTTTTAGGAAACAACTTAAGTAATGTTGGATTGGGGAAAGGCTTTTAAACAATAACTAATAATTTGGCAGCTGTTAAAAAGTGGCTTTCCCCAGGTCTGTGTAGGAGGTAGGGAATGGGGAAACTCTGTAAAGGGTATATTTCTGTTTGGGGTTTCAGTTGCAACTTAATGCTAGGGTTCATGACGTGTCACAACCCCAGAGGCAATGAGTCAGCGAGCAAGAATAGATCCTGCTCCTGCTACTCCAGTAGGACCAGGAGCATGTAACACTATTCAGGCACTAGCTGGTGCTGTTGTGGATAGCATTCAAATTTCTCTTAATTCTCGGGAAAATGCTGGTTGTTACCTGTGAAGCATTTCTTTTTAGTGGTTTAGCGTATTGTCAGCCAAGTCTCTCTTCTAAATCTCTCTGGAAGAATCATGTTAATATGTTAATATGCATTATACAGACACAACCAAATAAAGCATTACCTGGTGCCAAATCGCTCTGTGGGGGAGTGGCTTTCTGCCTCCAAAGAGCCTTTCTGGGACTGAGGAGGAGGAGAGCGTGGGTGAGGGAAACAGATGTAATGGGTGATTTTTCCCCCCCCACCCCCTTCCTATGAGAGCTCTTCACATAATTTTAGCTACTTTTTTTTAATGTTAGATCTGTTCTACAGAAAGAGATATTCTGAACGCTAACTGCTAGATCAGTCACCTGGTCCTCCAAAGGTTCAGTGGTAGGTATATTGGAGATTCCACAGTCCTTTCTGGATTTGTATTTTTTTAATTAAAAAAACAAAATTTGGAGCTCCAATTGCAGTTCTCAAAGGCCAGCTATGTGTGTGGGTATTTGTGGCGGGGGGATTACTAGACTGTCTCAAGTGTTATTCTTTTGGCTGAAGTAAAATTCCAGATCAGCCCCCTTCTGGGATGTGTATTGAAATCTAGACCACACGGCAAAGTTTCATCATTTCTCTGTATTTAGTGTAAGGGGAGATTAGGGTGACCAGACAGCAAGTGTGAAAAATTGGGACAGAGGGTGGGGAGTAATAGGAGCCTATATAAGAAAAAGACCCAAAAATCAGGACTGTCCCTATAAAATTGGGACATCTGGTCACCCTATGGGAGATGAATATGGATGCTAGTATAAGTTGGAAGGAATTTTTCCTATGCCCCCACTGAAACTTCAGTGGGGGTTATTTCCTGATTTACTATCCAGTATTTCAAGGTTTACTACACAGCATTTCAAATATGAAGTTATACAGTAACTGAAGGTACTTCCGCTATTTCAAGTCCATGGCAATGTGATAAATAACTCTGTCGTTAAAGTAACCCCCTCCCCCCCAAAAAAATACAGATTGTTCAAAGAGGCCAGATTTTGATTTTCAGATTCTTTCTTCTTTTGAAACCAAAACTACATTAGGTTATATGGAATACAGCTTTCATTCGATCAAATCCACCAAAGTTTTGGGTGGGGTGGAGGCTGGGTGAATAAAAGGTTCATCTTTGGACTGATTTATAGTTTTAAGGTTATCAAATTAAGCCCTTTTATCCAGAAAGATAATTCTGCCATTGTTTTGCATACTGCACCCATTTTACAAACCTTGATAATGTTGATAACGAGGCGGGTCACACTACGGTCACTCTTCTTGAAGTCACTGGATTCCTGGAGAGACCGAGAGTGGAAAAACACTTCCCTAAAAGGGGGATGGTGGGAAAAGGTGGGGAGGATGAGGAAGGGAGGAGACAGAGCCGCTCCTCAATACATTTGGTTGCAATTTTCTTTGGGGCCTACCTACAAGGCTAAGAGACAGGCATGTCTTACATATCCTTTTCAGCTAGGGGACAAAAACATGGTTGCAACACAAATTAGAAATCCATCATTTTTGTCACAAAAACCCATGGAAATACCAAAAATTGGTGATGTTTGATCCGTGATTGGGGCTGCGGGCAGGGCATGTCTTAGGGGATAAGAGAATTTTACAAATGTCAGAGGTCACATCTAAATACACACAAAGTGAAAATAAATGCTTAATATCTAAAAATGCCCTGTGCAAGCAAAGGCCACAAGTGTTAGTGTATGAATATAGATTGCCTTTACTTTTTTCATAGCTTCTTTCTGTGAAGTTGCAATACTAATAGTGTGTGAGGCTTGAATGGTTTCAGTCGATTGTCTAATAATGAACACCAACTGATTGGATTTTTTTCTCCTATTTTGTTTTTTCTTTGTTGTTTTTAGTGAAACTACTTTATTCAGGGTTAAAAGAGGGGAAAAAACTAAAGCTTTCACAGAAAGCAACTTAGCATGCTGTTTCTAAAATTAGAGCCAGTTTCCCTAGAGATAAACCCATCAACACTCACTAAATGAGGAAGTCACTGTGGTCTGTTAAAGGGTTGACCCTGCATGCTTGCAAAGATATCGGAGGGGAAGTTTTGACGTTGGCGTTTGCTTTAAGTGTATTTTGAGTTCCACATTGAAATGAGTTAAAGTTTGTTGTTTTGTGGAGTTAGTGTATTTAGCATAAATACATTTGATTCAGTGTATCACTGGTTATCAGCTGAAATAGGTTCAGCAGAATAACTCATAAAAGGCCTAGTGGAGATCAGAAAACTGGAATTAACTCTTATCTTCAGTAGAATTGTATTATATAACTAAACATTATTTTGTGGCATTTGGATAACTTGTTATATTAACTCCCCTCCCCCACAAACACAAGGCCCTGATTTTCAGAAGGGCAGAGCACCCACAACTACCACTGAAGTCAGTGGGAGCCATGGATTCTTAGTTCTTCTGAAAACTAGCAAATGACTTTCAAATTCAAATCAGTATTCGCTGACTCCTCCCTCCCTACTCTGGGTTTATTCCTTCATCCACTGAATTAATCTCAGATGTTGCCCTTGAGTAGAATGGATGCATGTTCCCTCAGCTCTGCCTGTCACAAACATAGTGGGGGTGAAATAGCATTTTGGTTTCTTTGAAGAAGTTTGGCTATTCTTTCATATTTCTGTGTCTGAATTTTCCCGCTCTAAGAGTTGCATGCTGTGCATTGTTACCAATTCCAGGAAAACCACAAGCCATTTGCCCGTAGGGGTTGTGCATATGTTGACCTGTAGATGCAAACATTCTAGACAATACACCTTTCTTTATTACCAAACATAAATGAAAACCCACTGTTGTAATATCCTAATTATTTGATTGTGACTTTTTCCAAAAACTTTATTTTAACACTCTTACAGAAAAACTTTTTCTACACTTGAAATATTATTCTTTGGTGATAGGGTGTGGGAAGGAGTTGGGTGTGAAGAGAGTGCTCTCTCCATCAATTAAGTTTCTAGCTAGCTCACAGTTTGAGGGAATGTGTGTGTGGGGGGGAGAGTAGCCTTATTATTATTTATTATAGCCTTTAGGAGCCCTAGTCATGGACTCGGACCCTATTGTGTTAGGCACTGTATAAGCACACAACAAATAAACCGTCCCTACACCCAGGAGTCTACAATCCAAGCATAAAACAAGAGACATCAGATGGATACAGACAGACAGATGGGGGAGTACAAGGAAAGAATGAGACAATACAGATCAACATGATAGGCAGTGGTCTTGGCACACCAGTGGCCTAACTGTTGTCAAGTTATTTGTAGGCATGACGGAAAAAGAGAGTTCGAAGGAGGATAATGGGGTAGAAGACTTGCAGATATTTACAGGGAGTGCCTCCCAAGCTTGAAGGACAGCATGGCAGAAAGTATGAACATATGCATGTGTGAAAAGTCTTCATCTTCGATGGGGGTGTGATGGATTTCCTGGTTTTACCTCTGAGTTGCTTAGGCTATGTCTACACTAGCACTTTTGTTGGTCGGGGTGTGAAAAAAACACCCTCCTGACTGACGTAAGTTTTACCAACAGAAGTGCTGGTGTGGACAGTGCTATGTTAGTAGAAGACGCTCTCCCGCTGCCATAGCTACCGCCACTCGTTGGGGGTGGTTTAATTATGGCAGTGGGAGAGCTCTCCCGCGGGCATAGAGTGGCTGCACAGGACACCTTACAGCACTGCAGTTGTAGTGGTACAGCTGTGCCTCTGTAAAGTGCATAGAGTAGACATAGCTGATTGCTGAGCCCACAAAGCAAAGCAAGCAACACAAGAATAAAGCTGCTTCTCAGAAGTCAGGTCAGGATTTTTTTAGTACCCTTAATGTGCAGTCAAATGGCTTCCTACTCCTGTATTTACATGAACAAAACCACTTTGTTTTGGTTTTGTTTTGGAAACTTGAGTGCGTAAAGCAGGTGTTGTCCTGCTGGCAGGGTTTTTTCCCCCTCTCCGGGAACCTGGAGTTAAAAAAAAAAAAAAAGTGCCTCCCACTGAGTCGTTGTACATGTTGCCTAATCATTTTGCACAGGGGCTTAGTATCACCACGTGGCAAATAGCCACAACTCTTGCTCAGCTTTTCATACCTATTTTTCCCCTTTTCAGAGAACTCTCTTCCATCAGCATCATTCCTGCCTTTTCTTCATATCTCCTCCTGTTGTCTCTTTCCCTCTGCAGTCTTTTCTTTCATCATTTCAGGAAGACCCCAAAGAAGATTGCGAGGCTCCGTTCCCAGTACAGCCATGCTACAAGGGGTATCGGACAGTGTGGGCCAAATTCAGCTAGAGCAACTCTGCTTCGAACAGTGTGTGCTTGACAGTGACAACCCCACTTCAGAGTTCAGCCACTTTGATCAAGCTCGGAGAATTGCTACCTGCCACATGAAAAGATGTGGCCATTGAAACTACAATGAAAAGTTTGGTTATGCATCCCCCTGTTTTTGTTCAGCTAAAATGATCAGTGTCTCTCATTTTACTGCATTTTCCACCTTTGGTTTCTAAAAGCTTATTTCCTTTTGTTGTTGTTTTTTTTCCCCCACAATCCAATTGTTTTGTTAAAAAGAAGCTCCGTATATGAATATATAAATTAAATACAATTGAAAAGGAAAGGGGAAATGCAGAGGCTTCTAATGTATCAGACGTAAATATGAGGAGAATCATATGTTCAGCACGAATATCCTCTGAGATAATGATCAACTATTTTGTATAAATACAGTCTCATTAAGTAACCATATGGAGCTAGGGAATAGTTCAGTTTAAGACCTGTAGTTATGACATTTAGGGCCTGTCTACAGGTACAGTGCTGCAGCAGCTCATCTGTAGTGCCGCTGCAGCATGTCTGGTGAAGACGCTCTATGCCGACAGGAGAGAACTCTCCATTAGGCAAAATAAATCCATCTCCACAAACAGCAGACGTTCTGTCAGCGGGAGAAGCTGTCCCACCGACATAGCGCTGTGCACATGAGCACTTATGTCAGTGTAACTTATGTCGCTCAGGTGGGTGGTTTATTCATACCACTGAGCAATGGTGAGTTATGTCGACTTCAGCTGTAGTGTAGACATAGCCTTAGTTAGGCAAGACTGACTCTTTCCGAAGTTCTGTGTTGTTTTTTGGGTGTTCTCTGGTGTGAAGGTTGTGGTGTTTTGGGAAGTTCAGTTTGTGAGATATGTGGCTTTGTCTACACTGCAAGCACCAGTGTACACACTTAACTACAGTGATGAAAGGGTTTTTTCCATTACTGTAGTCAGGGCCGGCACCAAGTTTTTTGCCGCCCCAAGCAAAAAAAATGTCCCGCACCCCTGGCCCCACCCCAACTCCGCCCCTTCCCCGCCCCATTCCAACCCCTTCCCCAAATCCCCGGCCCCACCTCCTCCCCTGGGTGCGCCACATTTCCCCTCCTACCCCTTCCTCCCGTCCCAGGCAAGCCTGGGAGAAACGGGGGAGAAGCAGAGCAGCGGTGGGCTCGGGGGAGCAGGCAGCAGTGGAGTGGAGGTGAGCTGGGGGGGGAGCGGTTCCTCTGCCCCCCCCCAGGGTTACTTCCTGCGGCCCTCCCCGCGCCCCCCACCACCGCAGCTCACCTCCACTCCGCCTGCTCCCCTGAGTGCGCCGCCGCCGCTCCGCTTCTCTCCCCTCCCTCCCAGGCTTGCCGCAAAACAGCTGATTCGCATGGCAAGCCTGGGAGGGAGGGGGGAGAAGCGGAGTGGCAGCGCGCTCAGGGGAGCAGGCGGCAGTGGAGCGGAGGTGAGCTGGGGTGGGGGAGGGAGCGGTTCCTCTGCCCCCCCCCCAGGGTTACTTCCTGCGGCCCTTCCCGCGCACCCCACCACCACAGCTCACCTCCACTCAGGGCCGGCTCCCGGCTTTTTGCGCCCCAAGGGGGGAAAAAAAAAAAAAGGAGCCGGAGTGCCGCCCCTTGTTAAGTGCCACCCCAAGCACATGCTTGGAGTGTTGGTGCCTAGAGCCGGCCCTGACTGTAGTAAATCCACCTGGTAGCTAAGTTGATAGAAGTATTCTTCCATAGACCTAGCTGTATCTACACTGGGGTATAGATCAGCTTAACTATGTCTCAGAAGTGTGAATTTGTCACACCCCAAGCGATGTATCTAGGTTGACCTATGTTTTAGGTGTAGATCAGGCTAGTGTCTGTGTTTCTGGAAAGTTAGAAGGGCATTGTGAGATGAGGAGAAGCATGTGATACTGAAGGGAACTACAAAACAATAAACTTTTTAGACTAAAAAGGAGGAGCAGCTTGTTCTTCACAAAACAAAAATTTGGGATAGTTGCCCGTTTTGTTGTTTAAGCAGTGTTTTCAAGTCACATTTTGGATTAATGTTTAAATATATATTTTAGCTGGGTGATAAATGTTTGGGGTAGAAGGAAGAGTGAGAGACAGGTATTGCAGGATCATTGGCATCTCTAGGCTTTTTTTTTTATGGGAAAGGAAGTAACTAAAGGGCAGATCATGAATGGTGCTAAACTTTCAGGGAAGAATCTGAAAGAGCCCATCTGGCTACTCAGCCATGTCCCCTCCAGTTTCACATAGCCTGAGTTCTGCTGGTGGCAGAGGAGAAAGGGAGCTTCTTGTGTTAGTGGCACTCCCCTTCCTGGGGATCTGTGAACATGGAGGGGAGCTTGAAGGCCCTGTGACAGGCTCCATATGTTTGTGATTCAGATTTGACATGGATCAGAACTTTGGGGGAAATGTGTAATCATTAAAATATGGTGTCTTGACACCATGACCAAAGGTGGCTTATCACCAGAGTCAGGAAATGCAGGTACTCCAATGAGTGGGAGGAAAGAGAGTATGAATGTTAATCTCATGTGGAACTAAAAGAGAATTTCCATATACTAAACAAGCAGTCTCAACCAGGGAGGAAAACCATTGCACAGAAGAGAGGTGGGAAATGTGTGTGCCAAATGATTAAGGGACCAGACAACTTTTTTGTGCTCTGAATATTCAGTCAGAATTATGTAAGAACAAACCATCGTTCCAAGCATATTGAATAGTACACCTCTACCCTGATATAACGCGACCCGATATAACATGAATTCAGATATAACGCGGTAAAGCAGTGCGGCGGGGGGGGGGGGAAAGGGGGGCAGTTTCACTTATAACGCAGTAAGATTTTTTGGCTCCCGAGGACAGCGTTATATCGAGGTAGAGGTTTATGTGGAACATGTAATGGTGAACATGTACCAAAACAGGTCAGAGGGGAATCCACATTCTGTGCTAGTTTTATTGTGGCAGGTATGGATGTCCAGAATGACCGACTTCCTTTCTGATATGATGATGAGCAAAGTCACATCTTTACCTTTATTCTCGGAGGTAAAACTAGTAGGCCAGCAAAGCTGATGGGAAAGAGCAGGAGGCCAAGTGGTCTCTGCCGCCCCGGACTAGCTAGCTGAGAGGCTGTGGTGCTAGAGAGAAAGAGATTGCAAGTGCACAAGTGCATGAAGAAGTGAGACGAAACCTGAACCATAGGAGATGAATGTGCTGTTTGCCTGACTCACTAATCTCTCTATATTTGCATAGTACCTCATCTACATGAGGTTTTACATTAGTGCAAGGCTAGGTATGATTTCATACAGGTCCCTAGCGTCTCCTTACCATAATATGGGGTGAATCACATCAGAGTGGATGACCAGTCTGACCTTTATAAATCTGGTAGTAATGCTAGAGGGGAAGGTGCTTGCCAGCTGCTCAGTCCATTCAGAGACAGAGGCTGTCCTAGCCAATGCCAGGGACAGAGGTCTTTGGGAAGAAGCCTTCCTGTGCCTGGAGAATTCCCTCAAACTCTAGGGCTAAGTCGAGTTGCCACACATTAGAATGAATTACAAAACTCTGTTTGCTTTTGAGATTTTTATGCAAATGAAGTAGGGGCAAGAGGTGAATAAATGACGCTATTTAGATTTTCCAATGTTTCTTTCTTCCTTTTCTTAAAGGCTTATTACACTCAGTATCTATGTGTACTTATATGGACTGTTCATGGGTCTATAGGCAAGTTACACGACGTAAATAATTGTCTGGTTAATCCTTACATGTAATTGTTAAAATATATTACTACTATGCAGCAAAGGAAACAGTCCATTTGCATCAGTAGGTTATGAGGATCTGAAAAGTTCAGTTTGTTTTCTATGTGTATGTGTCTGCAGAACTCCATCTAGTGTTGGGCTTTAGATTCTCTTTTAGGTGCATTTTCCAATCTATATTGTCTGCTGCCACCTAGTGATAGAAGAAAATAATTATGGGTCAGTTCCATTAACTCATTGGTTTTCAAACTGGGGCATTTCCCCTTGGGTGGGAAGGGAAGTGCCACGCTTATCAGGTGGATGCGAGGACCTGACTGTCTCACTAGCTGAGCTGCAGCTCCAGCTGCAGCTGCCAGGCTAGAAGAGCTGGGAGGAGTTTGGGGCATAGCATCTCCCTGTGCAGCAGCTTCAGGGGGTGGGGAGCACGTCAGCTCACTCTCCTCTCCAGAGGCTCGTGTGCATGTGCCCCCTTGTGAGCATTCCTCCCTTCCTGCACAGGCTCTTGTGCATGCATGCTGGGGATCGTGTCAGGGCCAAAGGAGCCTGTGGCCTGTGAGTGATTCTGGGGAGTCTCAGGGGTGGCAGAACAAGGAAAGGGGTGCAGCCCAACTGTCTATCACCCACCCAGAGCACATCACGGAAAGGGGATGCTCGCAAGCTGGGGAGCAGCAGGGCACCCTGGCCAGCATGGACTCCTGGACCCCAGGTGTCCAAAGAAACAGAGTTTCTTAGAAAGATGGGGGGTATACATGGGACAAAGCGGAGTGCAGCAAAAAAAGCTTGGGAACCTCTGCATTAAATGTTTGTAGGTACTAAAACAGCGTAATCAGAAATTGCAAAGCACCTCCTTGGATTTCCTTCTGCTAACAAAATTAAACACATGCACAAATGTTGCCATTGCTATCTGAAAGGCTGCAGAATAGGTTCTTGGAGAATGGTTCTCACACCCATCAATTATTGTATGTCAACATGTAAAATAAAAATAACATTCTTAAAACTGTTTCCAGTTTATCAATGAAATTTTTTTCAAATTTGACTGAGTACAGAGTGCTTTGGATCGGAAACACATGGAGTACTCCTCACTGAGACAAATAATAATGCTTATTGTATAGTATAAGGAGGATGGGAGAATCTTTTAAATCATAGATGGAAAAGACTTCTTAGCTCTAGGCTTGTCCCTTCCAAGGGAATATGATTCCCTAAGACACATTTTCTAGTATTTTGTCTGAGATCCTATAGGTTTCTTTTATAACTTTTTAGGTACAGTATAAAAAAATAAGATTAGTTGTGTATACTTATTTCTGTAATTAAATATTGAAATATTATGATTGCTGTATAACTCCCCCCCGCCCCCCCGCAATATAGCTGCAATCTTTGAACAATTGTTTGTTTGTTTGTTTTTCTGTTAAATAAGTATTTTCTAGCTACTATTTTGTATGTCCATAAATTGTGGATGTCCATTTTGCATATCAAAAGTTTTGCTATCTACTAGCAAACATAGATTTGATCTGAATATATATTCTCTCTGTAGCTGTTAATTTTAAGATGTTTAATTTCTGTTTCATACTTCCAACACTTAGTTATCTAACTCCTATTATTTATTTTATTTTCAGATTGAACCGGCAGCTGCCTGTAAGTACCAATCTATTACTTTATTATGATTTTGTTTAGTATCCAAATTTCACAATGTGGACACAGGAACAAATGGATATAAACTGGCCATCGATGAGTTTAGGCTTGAAATTAGACAAAGGTTTCTAACTATCAGAGGACTGAAGTTCTGGAGCAATGGGGGCAAAACACCTAACTGGCTTCAAGACTGAGCTTGAAAGGTTTGTGGAGAGGATAGTATGATGGGACTGCCTACAATAGCATGTAGCCGATCTGCAACTGCTAGCAGCAAATATCTCCAATGGCCAGTGATGGGACACTACAGTACAATTAACTCAAAGTTAAAAAAAATCTGATGTAAAAGCAGGGGACAGTAAAGTGATATTTTGAAGAAAATCTAATCAGCAATAACAAAAGTGAATACACATACATAAAGTGAAATGCCAGAATTATGTGAAGTTGTTTAACCATTTTTCTGTAATTTTTCCTTATCCTATAGGCCTTAAAGATTGCAGCTCAATAAATGTAAATGCAGCAACAACAGAAATCAATATAGACGCATTACCAGAAAACTTTACAATAAGCAATGTAACTTTTGCAAATGGAACACTGTTCCAGGATTCACCACTGAACAATTCAATAAGAGGTCTTTCCCCTGGTGTACAATACATTATCAACTTTCAAAATGGTACAGAATCATGCTGCAAAAACATTACAACAAGTAAGTGACCTGATGTGATTGTAGGAGGGAGTATCTTCATTTTGTAGCTGTCTTACCATTTTAAGTCATGTCTACACCAAAGAAAGCAAATGGCATAGCAGAGCGTGGCTCCAGGTTGATTCCTGGCAGAGCAGTGAACCGCGTTATGTCAAAGACCTATACCTGCTTAGTAGGCTTTGAAAACTGTTTGTGAACATGGGGCCTTACAATATTTCATGAATGCAGGTGCTGTCACCTAGTTGTAGACTCTTTACCTATGAAGGGTTACTTTCCTTTGCTTTCCTTTTCGTGGTTTCAGCTGGCAGCATGGACAAATGTATAGAGTTGGGCTAGTGTTGTGAGTGTTTGGACTGTGACTTTTATATATGAAATACTTTGTGACAAATCACTCCTGCAACTACTTATATACTATAATATATATGGTACTGTACCACATATCCAGATGGCAATGGCTAATGGCCTTGTGTTCTACGGCCCTCTTCTTACATTGTGGTACAGTCAGCAAGACCCCTTTTCCGACCGTTGCAAGTATCTTTTAGAAAGAACAGCAAGTTGGTGGTAACAGCCTTCAACACCCTGAACGGTGTACAGGGCCGGCTCCAGGCACCAGCCGAGCAAGCTGGTGCTTGGGGCGGCAGCTTGTAGGAGGCAGCATTCCGCCCAATCCTAGGGCGGCACGGCCGCTTTTTGTTGTTGTTGTTGTTGTTGTTCCACTCCGTCCGCCCTGTAGGGGGCAGCGGCGTGGAGGACGGGAGCGCCCTGCAGCAAGCCCGGCAGGGCAGCCCCCGTCCTTCCCTCCCAGCCAACCGGAGTGGTGGTAGAGCCCTCCCGTCAGGGGGCACGGTGGGAGGGACCGCGTGGCAGCGCCCCGCTGAAGCCCTGGCCGCCCCCCTTCTCTCTCCCCCCGCTCCCTCCCCCTCTCCCCGCTAGCCGGGGCACATCTGCAGGGCAGGGAGTTCCCCTGCACCCTGGCTCTGGCCGCGCCGCAGGTTTTTTTTTGTTTTTTGTTTTTTGCTTGGGGTGGCCAGAAAGCCAGAGCCAGCCCTGATGGTGTAGGCAGGAGAAATGAGGCAGCCCAACATCTGAGTGTTGTGGAGGTCAGTGCTGCTGCTCCTCAGTCCTGGCTGACCAAACCCTAAGATGGAAAAGGGACTGAGGGGGCCAAAGGGTGAAGGGGAAGCAGTGATCAACAACTAGGAAATGCCCAGTTGTGGATGAGGAAAGTTGCTGTTAAGGCCTCCAGAGTCCTGACTGCCTCCTGCCTTAAGTAGAATACATAAAATAAATATTTACATGCACATGAATGAAAACCTAGCCCAGCATATTCAACCTGAATACATCAGTAAGTCCTTAATGAGTTCTAAGGGAACTGCCCCCTATCAGTGAATGTTAGCTTCTGGCTACATTATTGTGTCTTGCTGCTCTTTTCTATTTCTCACGGTGTTACTCAAGACTTCCCATCCCCATCCTCCTATTCAGAACTGCCCTTTCCTTCTTAATGCTTATAATAGGCTGTCCCCTGCTAAACGTACGCCAGGCCTGGATTAGCTGATTGACGCTAAAAGGAGGGGTTGTGGAAAGCACTGTGAAAATTCTGTTGGAGGCTATGAATTAATGGAGTCTTGCGGTTAGCATCAGATGTGTTTAAAGCAAAAAAATCCCTTTTGATAAGTTTCATTCTAATAAATCTGGCTGATCTATGGCTGTGAAACTCAGTGCAACACTGAGAGACTCTAGCGTCATATTTTGGAATGATGATCTTTTTTTGTATCTTCTAATTGTAATCTTTGCGACCCTTGACTGTTTGAATAACTGCCCATATTATTATGTAATCTAGCTCCAGAATATAACATTTATAAGGCACTTTTCTAGATTATTCCATACTCCTTATCGGAAAAGTTACTCTAAGATTTATGAAAATAACACATGTAGGGCAATATAGATGCACTTTGTATATAGGAAGGCTACATATCTTGTAAGGTCATGGCAGATCCCGAGAAACAGGGTATCTCACCATCACAATGAAATCTTAATAAAATGGCGTGGTCAGAAGTGTACACAGGTTTTGGGGTTGCCATACTTAAACTGGTAATGCCTTAATGATTTCCTCTCCAAGATAAAGAGCTAAATTCACTGGTACACTCCAGCTGCTTTGTACTGCTTTGCTGAAGCAAAACCAAGTTTCAGATTGGAATAACCAGAGTGGTTCACTCAGCCAAAATGTACCAATTAATCTAGCCCGGAACAGCTAGAAGAATGCCAGTTATTATAAAAGAAGGGACTTCTTAATGTTAAGGCTCTGAGATTGAGTATGGGAAATGCTGAGAGGTCAAGCATATGATAAATCATGACAAGTCCTAGAATGACATTAAGAACTTCCAGAACAAAGTCACTAGCAAGACATTACATGAAAGTGTATTGAGGTACGTTCACAAGCAGAACAGTTTGTCTTGCCATGTACATAATGACAAAAATGCCATTTCATGCTGTGCCCCATAAAATTAATGTTAGTATTTACTAGTCATGAAGCAAAATAAAACATGATTGTAAGTGACAAATGTTTGGATCAAATTTAAATTAATGGAGATATCTTATCTCCTAGAAGTGGAAGGGACCTTGAAAGGTCATTGAGTCCAGCCCCCTGCCTTCACTAGCAGGATCAAGTACTGATTTTGCCCCAGATCCCTAAGTGGCCCCCTCAAGGATTGAACTCATAACCCTGGGTTTAGTAGGCCAATGCTCAAACCACTGAGCTATCCGTCCCCCCTGTGAATGATATAAAATACTGTAGTTGAGCTTACAAAAAAAATCGATAGGGTAAAAATACATTTAATATTGGAGCACTAATTGTTTTGTTTTCCTTTCAGCAAATGTTCTTGCTGTACTATTAATGCATCTATTTTTTTACCAAATAGAACCCAGTGCAGTTTCCAACCTCAAAGTTATAAATGTCAGCACAACAGAAGTAACCTTGACATGGCAAAACAGTGATGCTGAGGCTTCTAAGTACACTTATAGGATACTCTATGAAGTTCAGGGAACTTCATTTCCAGAAAACATCACTTCTCCAAACAAGTCTGCTACCATTACAGGATTGAAACCTGGTACCTTGTATGCAATTACAGTCTTCGCACAAGTTGCAGGGACTGACGGAAACGCCAGCACCATAGAGATCTATACAAGTAAGTCATTGAAACCTCTTTCAAGAAAACATTCTGAAATTATAATCTGTGGTTTCAACATCTGTCACCTCATCACTTTGTCTGGTTCATGAAATTTCTATACATCTTTGACAGAAAACCCTACATTTTAATTAATCAACTTGTAACTATTCAGTGTGAGGTAAGGGATTTCTGCCAACACAATACTGCTGCACTTAGTACTGCTGGATTGATTAGTAGCTTTAAGAATATAATGTAGGAATCAACTTGCAGTTGAGATTCTTTAAAACTGAAAAGTATGAGATGTATTTTAGGGAAGAACAATAAATACTAACAAATTATTCCTTTGCTTGTATAGTGGGGAGAAATCAAAGATTTCCAAGAGTTGTACATTTTATTTGTTTTATGACTTAAGCTTTATTAAATGTATGTACACGTGACCAGTAATCAAGCCAGCCATGTTGCAAAGGAAAAGACAAAGCAAATGAAATGTCTGTAAGATAGTTACAATGGATTAAGTAAATACTTATGAATTGTTATGGATATATACATTTCACTGTATCATATGTTTCACAAAACACATTTCCTTAGAGACATGCTTTGATGATAGGCCAGGATTAATTAGGTCTCATTAAGACTTAGTAATGTTTGGAAGATTATTTTCATGTCATTATGAGATCAATCCTGCAGTCCTTACTCACACAAAAATTTGCTTCAGTAGGGGAAATGATCAGGGCTCTGAGTGATTATGCAGAGAGCAGTAAGAACAGAAAAATTAAAGAGTGGGGAAAAAACACCTTCAAAAATACCCCAGGAAAAATAAATGTGAAAAAGAAAATGCTCAGCTAGTGTAAATCAGTGCTGATCCTCTGAAGCCAGTGATCATCCAGCTGAGGATTTGTAGCTGTTAGGAGTCTGGCCCACTGAATTAATAATAAAAGCTAGCACTGTAATAAATAGAAGAGATAAGATGTGTCCACACTGCAAAGAAAAAACACAGCACCAAGTCTCTGAGCCCAAGACCCTGTCTTCTTGCCAGGTGTCAGATCCCAGGCCCACTTGATCAGGGAGTTTCCCCTATGCTGAGGGGTTGTGTCCACCTGAATAAATGCCCAGAAGGGAGTTGTCGAGCTTTATCACTGTTCTTGAATCTTACTCATTTACACTTGGTAATTTCCAGAGGAATTTTAATGAGATGACCTATATGGGAAATCACTTAGCATTTCTGAGCTGCTAAAGTCCAGACTAGACAGACTTCAACAGACTAGACTCCTTACTGAGAAGTAGACTAAGGGCTTGTCTAGAGAGTGCTTTAGTCTGCACCAGGAGGATGTATATTGTAGTCCACACTAGTGTGTCACATACTAACTGGCCTGTGTGGACGCTGCTGGCATGCACTCAGAGTTCCCTAGTGTGAGCTGATGTAGTACTCTGTGAAACTGGACTATGTTAACATGCACTAGGGAACTTTGAGTGCCACAGGGTCCACATGGGCCAGTTACTGTGTGGCATACTAATGTGGACTAAAATTTACATCCTTCACGTGTTGACTAAAGCACCATGTAGACAAGCCCTGAGACACACTAGATGCAACTCACCACTGGCATGAATAGGAAATAGGATATTTTCTTAAATTGTTGTAAGGTAAATTCTGTTTTCTTCTGGTTAATTTATCAGTAATTTAGAAAGATATACAGAGTAACTTAAATTCAAATAATAAAATATAGTTAATCTGAAATATGAGTTATAGTTAAAAAAAAAGGGGGGGGGGGACTTCTTAATGCTAAGGCTATGAGATTGAGTATGGGAAATGCTGAGAGGTCAAGTATATGATAATGTATGTCATGACAAGTCCTAGAATGGCATTAAGAACTTCCAGAACAAAGTCACTAGCAAGACATTACATGAAAGTGTATTGAGGTACGTTCACAAGCAGAACAGCTTGTCTTGCCATGTACATAATGACAAAAATGCCATTTCATGCTGTGCCCCATAAAATTAATATTAGTATTCAGTAGTCATAGGTCAAAATAAAACATGATTGTGAGCGACAAATGTTTGGATCACTGATATGGAATACTGTTGTAGATCTTATAAAAAAATCTATAGGGTAAAAACACAATTATATTATATGAATTAATATTGGAGCACTAATTGTTTTGTTTTCCTTTCAGCAAATGTTCTTGCTGTACTATTAATGCATCTATTTTTTTACCAAATAGAACCCAGTGCAGTTTCCAACCTCAAAGTTATAAATGTCAGCACAACAGAAGTAACCTTGACATGGCAAAACAGTGATGCTGAGGCTTCTAAGTACACTTATAGGATACTCTATGAAGTTCAGGGAACTTCATTTCCAGAAAACATCACTTCTCCAAACAAGTCTGCTACCATTACAGGATTGAAACCTGGTACCTTGTATGCAATTACAGTCTTCGCACAAGTTGCAGGGACTGACGGAAACGCCAGCACCATAGAGATCTATACAAGTAAGTCATTGAAACCTCTTTCAAGAAAACATTCTGAAATTATAATCTGTGGTTTCAACATCTGTCACCTCATCACTTTGTCTGGTTCATGAAATTTCTATACATCTTTGACAGAAAACCCTACATTTTAATTAATCAACTTGTAACTATTCAGTGTGACGTAAGGGATTTCTGCCAACACAATACTGCTGCACTTAGTACTGCTGGATTGATTAGTAGCTTGAAGGACATAATGTAGGAATCAACTTGCAGTTGAGATTCATTAAGACTGAAAAGTATGAGATGTATTTTAGGGGAAAAACAATAAATACTAACAAATTATTCCTTTGCTTGTATAGTGGGGAAAAATCAAAGATTTCCCAGAGTTGTACATTTTATTTGTTTTATGACTTAAGCTTTATTAAATGTATGTACGCGTGACCGGTAATCAAGCCAGCCATGTTGCAAAGGAAAAGACAAAGCAAATGAAATGTCTGTAAGATAGTTACAATGGATTAAGTAAATGCTTATGAATTGTTACAGATATATTCATAAACATAGGTTGGTATCATATCATGTTTCACAAAACACATTTCCTTGCTTTGATGATAGGCCAGGATTAATTAGGTCTCATTAAGACTTAGTAATGTTTGGAAGATTATTTTCATGTCATTATGAGACCAATCCTGCAGTCCTTACTCACACAAAAATTTGCTTCAGTAGGGGAAATGATCAGGGCTCTGAGTGATTATGCAGAGAGCAGTAAGAACAGAAAAATTAAAGAGGGGGAAAAACACCTTCAAAAATACCCCAGGAAAAATAAATGTGAAAAAGAAAATGGGTTAGATGCTCAGCTATTGTAAATCAGTGCAGATCCACTGAAGCCAGTGTTCATCCAGCTGAAGATTTGTAGCTGTTAGGAGTCTGGCCCACTGAATTAATAATAAAAGCTAGCACTGTAATAAATAGAAGAGATAAGGTGTGTCCACACTGCAAAGAAAAAAAACACAGCACCAAGTCTCCGAGCCCAAGACCCTGTCTCCTTGCCAGGTGTCAGACCCCAGGCCCTCTTGATCAGGTAACTTACAGAGGAATTTTAATGAGATGATCTATATGGGAAATCACTTAACATTTCTGAAGTGCTAAAGTCCAGACTAGACAGACTTCAACAGACTAGACTCCTTACTGAGAAGTAGACTAAGGGCTTGTCTAGAGAGTGCTTTAGTCTGCACCAGAGGGATGTATATTGTTGTCCACACTAGTGTGTTACACACTAACTGGCCTTTGTGGACCCTGCTGTCATGCGCTCAAAGTTCCCTAATGTGAGCTGATGTAGTACTCTGTGAAACTAGACTATGTTAACATGCACTAGGGAACGTTGAGTGAGTGCCACAGGGTCCACATGGGCCAGTGACTGTGTGGCATACTAATGTGGACTAAAATTTACATCCTTCACGTGTGGACTAAAGCACCATGTAGACAAGCCCTGAGACACACTAGATGCAACTCACCACTGGCATGAATAGGAAATGGGCTATTTTCTTAAATTGTTGTACGGTAAATTCTGTTTTCTTTTGGTTAATTTATCAGTAATTTTAAAAGTATTCAGAGTAACTTAAATTCAAGTAATAAAATCTAGTAGACAATAGTTAATCTGAAATATGAGCTTCACTGGCAGTGGTATCCCAGGTGAGCAAAGCTTTGGTTTTGTCCATGGCACCTAAGAGTAAAGAAACAAACAAACCTGACTTCTGGCATGCTATGCCCTGTTTAATCAAATTCTGGTATGACCCTCTTGGCCTTTTGAAAATCTTAGCAGTTAAAAACTGTCTTAGGGCTATAGAGAAATGCTTCAGTTATAAATGGATGACTTCTGTAGAGCCCTACATACCTACATTTGTATGAATTGCAATATAGAAGAAAATGAAGAATGTTTTAAAAAAAAAAAAAAAAAAAAGCAGCTAAGCAAATCTATTAATTCCTCAGCATATTAAAACAGGAATTAAGCACAACTCAGGAATATGCTGTTAGGTTTCCTGAGCTGTGCGGTACAATTAGAGGAAAGATGTGCAGGAAAGGTAGCCCTCAATCACCTTTCTGTTTTCTTGAACCTGAGGCTGCAGGAAACTGAAATGGGACCCAGTGTAACTTACATCAGACCCACCTTCCCACTCCTGGCATTTCCCTTACATCAGTGGTTCCCAAACTTTAACAGCCCACGAACCCCTTTCACTAAATTGTGAAATCTCGTGAACCCCCTCCTAAAAATGAATATTTTCAGGGATTTAAGTTTACATTTCCTCAGTGTGATGGATGCCCCAACTGCCGGGCCCCGGAATCTATGAACCTCTGAAAAATATTTTTAATTGAAACTTTTTTTAACGAACATAGAAAAACCAGAAACCAAAGATGTTTCTGTAAAATGTTTTTTTGGCTTTTATTTTTTAAAAAATGGTTTCTAATAAAAATAAATTAATTTTTGGTTTTCAAAAATCAGAAAATGTTTCATGAAAACAGTTTTTGAAAATGGCCCATTTTTCCGTTTCAGTTTTTTGTAAATTTTTCTTGGGGGGAATTTTGAAAAATGTGGAAAAAAATTCAAAAGTTTCTGTGAAAAATGCTTGGTATTTTTCACCCACCTCTAGTTTCGGGTGAGGTTGTGGCTGGAGGGCCATGGTTCTGGCTTTAGATGAGATTTGGCAAATTCCTGGGGCTCGGGCTGGGGTTCGGGCTGCCGGCTCCCCCACTGATGGGGGCGGGGCTCAGGCTGCCAGCCCCAACTGCCCGGCCCCGCTCTCCTTGGGGCTCGGGTTGGGGTTTAGGCTGCCGGCTCCCCCGCTGACGGTGGCAGGGCTCGGGCTGCTAGCCCCAACTGCCCGGCCCCACTCTCCCTGGGGCTTGGGCTGCCAGCCCCGCACGGAGTGCTGGGGTTCGGGCTGCCGGCTCCCCAGCTGACGGGGGCAGGGCTCAGGCTGCCGGCCCCAACTGCCTGGCCCCGTTCTCCCTGGGGCTCGGGCTTGGGTTCAGGCTGCCGGCTCCCCCGCTCATGGTGGAAGGGCTCAGGCTGCCAGCCCCAACTGCCCGGCTCCACTCTCCCTGGGGCTCGGGGTGTCAGCCCTGCAACCGGGTCCCACCTGCTGTCTCCAATGCCCAGGGTCCTCTGTCCGCCATTAGTGAAATTTTTCTGGCGAACCCCCTGTAACGTTCTGCGAACCCCAGTTTGGGAACCACTGCCTTACATGGTAACAGTAATGAGAGATGGAAGGCTGGAACAGACCAAAGGGCTGAGGATCTGGCCCTTTTATTTTAGTCTGGTCCAGTGATCTTGTGCTTTAATTTTAAGTGAATGTTTGCTCCTGAAAGTTGCAGAATTGTCATCCCTGTAGACTGAAGTTCTCTGTCTATGCTACAGCCAGGGGAAGTGCAAAATTCCCCCTTGTCAGCAAGCTTGACCTTTGCACTCTGCCTTCTAAGGGGAAAGGAGCCAGTTCATTTTCCATGACTGTTCACTTGTTGGTCTCTCTGAGATTACCACTGACAAGGATGCCAGTTGTGATAGTGGCTTATATGGAATAGAATTAATCTGTTGAATTGACGATGGCTAGCAACTCTCTTCACTCAGGTCACCAAACAGCCATCAGGTTAGAGTGATTTACAATGATTATCAGCCTGTGCTGAAATCAAACTGGTGATGTAAAGGTGACAGACACTGCCTTACATTACCATGCCTATACAGTCCCCTCCCAGAGTTGAATCTCATTACACAAAATCTTAATGTTTTCTGCTATTGTTTTTTTTCTTTATGCAATTAGTCTTTCTGTGCTAAAGATAAACTACCTCTTTCTGTTTTTTAAGCAGAGCCTAGTCCAGTTTGTAATATCCAGGTTACAAGCATCCCTGCATGTGAAGTAAACTTAGGGTTACCATCCGTCCGTATTTCCCCGGACATGTCCAGCTTTTGCGTCTCTAAATAGCCGTCCGGGAGGAATTGGTAACAAGGTTAAAATGTCCGGGGAGGTTTTCTCCCTCGCCCCCCTCCCTCCCTTCCATGCAGAGTGTGGCTGCTGATTGGGCGGCTAGGCCGATTGACCCACTCCCATTGGCCTCCAGCAGCCAGAGCCCTCCCCTGCTCCCCCCTCCCTCTCTCTGTAGTCCTGTGTAACACACAAACCGACCCACATGGAGCCAGAATGGTAAGAGGAGTCGGGGGGGGCAGTCAGGGAGTGGGGGAGTGTTGGATGGGTCCCCAGCCTCCACCTGCCATCCCCCCTCTGCGCATCCCCCCCTCCGTGGGTCCCCCCTCCCTGTCTGCCTCTCCCTTGTCTGCATGTACTGCCAGAGCCAGCAGCAACTGCTGTCTGCTGCCCCCGGGTCCTAGTGCCCCCATCCACTAATGGGAAGACAGGCTGCCCTTACCCTGCCCTTCCACCCTAGCCCTGAGCCTCTCCAACACCCCAAACCCCCAGCCCCAGCCCTCATCCCCACACACCCTAATCCTCTGCTCCATCCCTGAGCCCCCTCCTGCATCATGAACCCCTCATCCCCAGACCCACAGCCCTCACCCCTGCATCCCCTCCTATCCCCAAACTCCCTCCCAATCCCCCTCCCCCTTCCCACACACCCCCTCCTGCCCTCAAACTTCCTCCCAAAGCCTGCACCCCCTCCCTTTGCACCGCCTCTCACCCCCAAACTCCATCCCAGAGCCTGCACCCTCACCCCCTCCTGCACACCCACCCCCTGCCCCAGCCCAGAGCCTGCACCCAGCACCCAAACTCTATCCCAGAACCTGCACCCCTCCTGCAACCTAATCCCCAGCCCAGGACCTGCACCCCAGACCTCCTCCCCCCACCCAACCCCCCTCCCAGAGCCTCAGGCAGGTGGGGTGGGGGGTTCTGGGCACCACCAAAATTTCTACAACCCTGCCACCCATGCGAGTGGATAAGGGTCAGGGCAGTCAGGGGATAGGTAGGGTCCTGGGGGGGGGGGCAGTTAGGGTAGGGGGTTCTCAGCAGGGGGCAGTCAGGGGACAAGAAGCAGGGGGGGTTGGGGTTCTGAGGGGAGCAGTCAGGGGGCGGGAAGTGGGAGGGAGTGGATGGGGCGGGGCGGGGCTTCCTCCCCCCCCCCCCCCCGCCAGTGTCCTCTTTTTTGTTTGTGAAAATATGGTAACCCTAAGTAAACTTAACATGGCAAAATGATGATACTCCTGCTTCTGAGTACAATTACAGGATACATATTGAAAATTAAACGTCACCGGTTGGGAATCAGACCTTGAAAACCATGTGTGCTGTAGTTATAGATGTAGGACCTGGAACCTCTTACAAGTTCACAATATTTCCACTAGCAGCAGATAATAAAACTGAAGGAGACCCAAATGCCAACAAACATCTATATAAGTCACTGAGTCACACACAGTTCTTTCAGCTAAATATCTATTCTGTACTTCTGAGATCTATTTGTTCACCTGGGCTTCTTCATTCAATATACACCTCTACCCTGATATAACGCTGTCCTCAGGAGCCAAAAAATCTTACCGCATTATAGGTGAAATCGCATTATAGCGAATTTGCTTTGATCCACTGGGGTACGCATCCCCGCCCCCCCGGAGCTCTGCTTTACTGTGTTTATATCCGAATTTGTGTTATACCGGGTCATGTTATATCGGGGTAGAGGTGTACTTTCATGCATTTGAGTTCAGGAATTTAAAACTATTCAGTCTGGAACACTCTTGAGGAGAAGAAAAAATCTAAAATCTAGGTGTGTTCATAATTAGAGAAGTCGGTCTCTAAATTAGCTATTTTTAAGACAGCAGTGCATGGGGCTTCTGAGAGTAATGGCTCTGGGAGCCTCTGTTTTCGCATGTTCAGTTTAACACCTCAGTTGTGTCTACTTTTCTGAAAGTTGGTGCTTTTTAAAACTAAGCCCTTTTAAGGTGTCTCAAGTGGGGCACTCAAAATTAAGGCATCCATATTACTAGACACTTTTGAAAATGTAGACCACGGTATCTAGATGTGTGCTATTTGGTAAAGCTTGCCAAGTTAGAATATTTAGGACAATAGTGTGCAAGCTTGCAGAGAGGAGAGGATTCAGGAGTAAATAATTTATTTTTTAAAAACAAGATAAAGCTGAAATATTTCAATATGTTTGTAGGGGAAGAGTCGAGAGTAGCATGCATGCATGCACACACAGTGCACTCAAGCACATTGTCCCAGCATGCACTTACACTAAAATATGTCAAGGCTGGGGTTCAGAAGTGCTCTTAAGCTGTAGCTGCTGGGCTTTGTGATGAGGCTTTCAAAAAACAAAAGGTAGGGATTTGCAGGGAGGCAGATTATTATTTATTATTTGTATTCCTGTAGTGTCTAGGAGCCCTAGTCCTAGACCAGGACCCCATTATGCTATGAACTGAAGGGTCAAACAGAGTCTGAAATTTGGTGTTTTGTTTACTCTATTAATTGTGACCATTGCCTTTTGTGTATTGTTTTGCTTGTACTATACAATAAATAACTAGTTTCAGACACCCCTGGGTATCTTGGATTTTGTTGTCATCAATGAACAAACTTAGTCATTTTAACAAATCGTGTATTTCCAGAACTAGGTCTGCCATATTTGTGACAAAAGCAAGTTGATGATACTTGAACAAAATATTGTCCCTTTGAATTACGCTCTTGAGAGTAAAAGTGCTTGAAAGTGCATGATCACATCTCCTGTAACTTTGAAGGAGAGAAGAAGGAATCTCCTTATTCTCAAAACTGGTTTAAACAAGATAAAATCACTAGGGATAAACACAACTGGAACGTCTGACCTCAGGGAAACAACTTAATGGAAAAAGGTCAGAATGATCAGAAGGGGTAGCCCCATGAATAAGCTCTGGCGGTATGTCCAAAATGCAATCTGAGGTGTGATTGCAGCTTGGGAAGACATACCCACACTAGCATGGCTAAAGATAGAGGTGTAGATATGGAGGCAGTTGCATCAGTGTGTGTTATAAAAGTATGCCAGGAATCCTGGCTATGTACACATGTTGCTAACCTGTGCTGAAGCCCATGTTCCTGCATGTACAGTGTTATTTTTAGCTGTGCTAGTGCAGGAATGTCTACCCATGCTGCAATTACACTGCCAATTGAAGTGTGGACATATACCCTAAAATGAAGAAGACTAGATGATGGAGATAGTGATAAAAGAAAAAAATGAGTATGTCCTAGAATAACACTGATTTAAATACAATCCACCCAACCAAGTTTCTTGGTTAGCAATATTACATGAAGGCTTTTTTTAGCTACTTGGGATATAGTAACTCTGGTCTTGCAGTGGTTACAATGATGAAAAGAGAAGTTTATATATTACTGAAAATCCTGATTAACCTATAATAGTGTGGAATACATATGATATATTCATTATGGTCAGTTGTCCAGTTCTTACTGCAGCTATAGAAATTCCCATGGTATTGGATTCCTCCAGGATGGAGACATCTATAAGACTGTGCCTTGGTGTATGTGGTGAAGCCACACTTTGCTCTCAAAGATAATTGCTGATGGTTCCAAGATTACTTCAGCTAGTTACTTAAATACCCTAGTGTGAATTTTGTCAGGCTCTGCCAATTTGAATATATCTCATTATTTAAATATTCTTTAACTTGTTCTTTCCCTAACCTAGCTTGTGTTCCTTCCCCTAATTGTTTTAAGCATCTTGTCACAATTTACCATTTTAGTGAAGACTGAAGCAAAGTTAGGCATTAACTTCTCAGCCTTCTTAATGTCCTCTGTTGTTATCTCTACTTCCCTGCTAAGTAGTTGACCGACACTTTCCTTTGCCTTTCTCTTGCTTTAATTTATTTATAGAACCTCTTCTTATAGCCTATTTTGTCTCTTTCTAGGTGTAACTCATCAAATGCCTTAGCATTTCGGATTTGTCCCTACAGGCTTGTGCTATTCTTTTGTACTCATCCTCAGCAAGTTGGTCATGTTTCCACTTTTTGTAGGATTCCTTTTTTGGTTTTCAGCTCATTAAAGGGCTCATGATGGAGCCATGTCAGTTTCTCACTATTCTTTGTATCTTTCCTTCACATCAGGATGCTTTGCTGTTGTACCTTTAATTTGTCTCTTTGAGAAACTGCCAGTTCTTCTGAACTCCTTTCCCCCTTAGATTTTCTTCCCAGGGGACCTTACCTACCAGTTCTCTGTGTTAGTAAAAGTTTGCTTTTTTTGAAGTCCATTGTCCTTTTTCTGCAGTTCTCATTCCTTTGTTTCCTTAGAATAATCAAATCTATCATTTGATGATCACTTTCACCCTTCTACCTAGAGATTCCCAATCAATTCCTGATTGTTATTCAGTTTCAAGTCTGAAATGGTTGCCCAGCAGTTACTTTCTTCAGCTTCTGAAGTGAGAAATTGTCCCCAGTACATTCCAAGAACTTTATAGGAGATTTTGCGTTTTACCGTGTTACTTTCCCAACAGATGTTTGAGTAGTTAAATTCCTCCATTATTTTTGTTTTGGATATTTCTGTTGTTTTTTCTCTAAATGCCTCGTCTACCTCCTCATCCTGATTTAGTGGTCTATAGTAGGCACCCTCCCCCCCCCCCCCCCCCCCAGCAGGGGCGGCTCCAGGCACCAGCCGGTCGCTGTGAGGGCGGCTGTGGGAGGTCCGCCGGTCCCGCGGTTTCGGCGGCAATTCGGCAGCAGGTACGTCGAAGCTGCGGGACCAGCAGATCACCCGCAGAAACGACGCCGAATCTGCGTGACCGCGGACCGCCCGCAGGCATGCCGCTGAAGACCTCCTGACTGCCATGCTTGGGGTGGCAAAAAACATAGAGCCACCCCTGCCCCCAGTATGACATTGCTCCATGGTTTTTTTCCTCTTTTATCTTCACCCAGAGATTTTTTTTACTGGTTTGCCTGTCACCTCCTTGTGGACCTCAGTACAAGTGTAAATATTCTTGATGTATAATGTATAACTAGCTAGGGACATAAAAAGAAACAAGAAAACATTCTACAAATACATTAGAAGCAAGAGGAAGACCAATGACAGAGTAGGCCTGTTACTCAATGAGGGGGGAAAGATAATAACAGAAAATGTGGAAATGGCAGAGGTGCTTAATGACTTCTTTGATTTGGTTTTCACCAAGAAGGTTAATGGTGATTGGATGTCTAATATAGTGAATGCCAGTGAAAATGAGGTAGGATCAGAGCCTAAAATAGGGAAAGAACAAGTCAAAAATTACTTTGACAAGTTAGATGTCTTCAAATCACCAGGGCCTGATTAAATGCATCCTAGAATACTCAAAGAGCTGACTGAGGAGATATCTGAACCATTAGCAATTATCTTTGAAAAGTCATGGAAGATGGAAGACATTCCAGAAGACTGGAAAAGGGCAAATATAGTTCCCATCTATAAAAAAGGAAATAAGGACAACCTGGGGAATTACAGACCAGTCAGCTTAACTTCTGTACCCAGAAAGATAATGGAGCAAATAATTAAGCAATCAATTTGCAAACACCTAGAAGATAATAAGGTGATAACAGTCAGCGTGGATTTGTCAAGAACAAATCATGTCAAACGAATCTGATAGCTTTTTTTGATGGGGTAACAAGCCTTGTGGATAGAGGGGAAGCGGTAGATGTATATCTTGTCTTTAGTACGGCTTTTGATACTGTCTTGCATGACCTTCTCAAACAATGTAGGAAAATACAACCTAGATGGAGCTACTATAAGGTGGATGCATAACTGCTTGGAAAATCATTCCCAGAGAGTAGTTATCAGTGGTTCACAGTCATGCTGGAAGGGCATAATGAGTGGGGTCCTGCAGGGATCAGTTCTGGGTCCGGTTCTGTTCAATATCTTCATCAGTGATTTAGATAATGGCATAGAGAGTACACTTAGAAAGTTTGCAGACGATACCAAGCTGGGAGGGCTTGCAAGTGCTTTGGAGGACAGGATTAAAATTCAAAATGATCTGGACAAACTGGAGAAATGGTTTGAAGTAAATAGGATGAAATTCAATAAGGACACATGCAAAATACTCCACTTAGGAAGGAACAATCAGTTGCACACATACAAAATGGGAAATGACTGCCTAGGAAGGAGTACTCCAGAAAGGGATCTGGGGGTCATAGTGGATCACAAGCTAAATATGAGTCAACCGTGTAACGCTGTTGCAAAAAAACCCCACAAACATAATTCTGGGATTTATTAGCAGGAATACTGTAAGCAAGACATGGGAAGTAATTCTTCCGCTCTACTCCGTGCTGATTAGGCCTCAACTGGAGTATTGTGTCCAGTTCTGGGTGCCACATTTCAGGAAAGATGTGGACAAATTGGAGAAAGTCCAGAGAAGAGCAACAAAAATGATTAAAGGTCTAGAAAACATGACCTATGAGGGAAGATTGAAAAAATTGGGTTTGTTTAGTCTGGAGAAGAGAAGACTGAGAAGGGACATGATAGCTTTAAGTACATAAAAGGTTGTTACAAGGAGGAGGGAGAAAAATTGTTCCTCTTAACCTCTCAGGATAGGACAAGAAGCAATGGGCCTAAGTTGCAGCAAGGGCGGTTTAGGTTGGACATTAGGAAAAACTTCCTAACTGTGAGAGTGGTTAAGCACTAGAATAAATTGCCCAGGGAGGTTGTGGAATCTCCATCATTAGAGATTTTTAAGAGCAGATTGGACAAACACCTGTCAGGGATGGTCTAGATAATACTTAGTCTTGCCTTGAGTGTGGGGGACTGGACTAGATGACCTCTCGAGGTCCCTTCCAGTTCTATGATTCTATTATACAACACCACCTCCTTTTTTTGTTACACTTTTTTTAAAAGCTAGTCTAGCAGGTGCTCCACAGTGGAGTAACCTGCACTGATATATAGGGATTCACAGCAGGTTAAACAACAGAAACTCATTATGGCAATAGTATAAATTGACATGTCTCTGGAACATGAAAATGAAATGAACAAAAAATGGGACCACTAGCCATTATAATTTTATCCCAAATAGTGTGACCAAATGCCAATTTTATATGTGTAAATGTCAAAACAGTAACTGGAAATTTACAAACCTATTTGCTTATTTCTCCATGTTGTTGTTTATTTTTTCATGAAGATTCCACCCCCCCCCATCCCCCCCCCCCCCGCAGTAAATCAATTAATAATGTTTAAGAATTTTGCTGGGGGGAAGTCCTACAATATTTCCTAAATACTACTCTCTAATCTATGTGTTCTGTTTTTCCCCAAACAGAGCCCAGTCCAGTTTTTGACATCGAGCCCACAATTATCGGCACAAAACAAGTGACCTTAACGTGGAAAAACAATGACACTGCTGCTCCTAATTACACATATGTGATATACATTGATGGGAATGGAATTTCTCCTACTCGGAACCAAACCTCCCAAAACGAAAGTGCTGTAATTGTGGGATTACAGCCTGGTACTCCTTATAACTTCACAATAGTTCCACTAGCAGCGGATAATACGACCACAGGAGACTCAAGAGTCCTACGCATCTATACAAGTAAATAATAGAAATACATAGTATATGTTACTTACAATTGAATGCAGGCACTCTTTCTTTCCTCTCTTACCACTCCCTCCCCGCAATGTATATATATTTGTTTATGTAATAAAAATACTCCATATTGTCATCTTGCCTCCTCTTAATGTGCTCCAGCCTTTACATTTCTGTTAGAATGAAGTTTGGCTGTGAAAGCATGTGAGATCATCAAATCACTGATTGGAAATTAGCTCATATTTTTCATTCTGAATCTTTCAGACTTGGAACCAAAGTCCTATTCACTATGGGCCCATTACTTGAGTCTGGCCAAGCTGTGTTCAGCACAGACCTAAAGAGCAGTGGCGCTAGGAGTATATCTATACCTTGAACTGGGGTGTGTGATTCCCAGCTCAAGGAGATGTGTGTGCACACTAAAAACAGAGTGTAGCCAACATTCTGAGAGTGGTGGGATGGATTTAGACACCTAAGTTTCAGATAGGTGCCTAATGGGATTTTTAAATGCACCTTATCTGCAACTGTAGGTGTCTAAATACCTTTGAACATCTGTCCCTAAACCCTCTGGCAGTAATCATCCCTACCAAGCACTTTACCAGCTGGGGATTACTCGAGTGCAAGACCTCTGTCATACTTGAAAGGGGTAAAGGGGTAGGTGGGGCACTAGATGGGTAGCACAGAGACACCTATGCCAGTTCAATCCTCCCCGGAGTTTCCGTAAGCCTGGGAGATCAAAAATGGCCCATTAAGAGCGCTTTCCAGGTGATGTGCACTGCGTGAGCACTGCAAAACTGGTAGGAGGAGAGCTGAAGATCTGTCCTAGTCTCTCTCTCACACACACACATTTACATTCTGAATTTTCTTATGCATATTTCACATGTTTTTATCTAGGCGGGTCTTACTGATGAGGTGTTAATGGTTTCCACACGCACAATATGCGGGCCCCCAAAAGTATATTTTTGTGTAGATCGTCAAAAAATATTTTTGTTTTTGTTTTGTTCAATCAGTAGAAAGAATTAATCCCCATCCCCCCCGCCAATATATCTATTAATAACGTTTAATAATTTTGCTGGGGCGAGGCCCTACAAGTTTTCCTAAATACTACTCTCTCTATAAAAATGTCTGTGTTCCGTTTTTCCCCAAACAGAGCCCAGTCCAGTTTTTGACATCGAGCCCACAATTATCGGCACAAAACAAGTGACCTTAACGTGGAAAAACAATGACACTGCTGCTCCTAATTACACATATGTGATATACACTGATGGGAATGGAATTTCTCCTACTCGGAACCAAACCTCCCAAAACGAAAGTGCTGTAATTGTGGGATTACAGCCTGGTACCTCTTATAACTTCACAATAGTTCCACTAGCAGCGGATAACACGACAACTGGAGATTCAAGAGTCCTACGCATCGGTACAAGTAAGCAATAGCAGTATACAGTAAATGTTGCTTACAATTACGTACACTCTTCCTTTCCTCTGTTACTCCTTCCCCAAGGTATGTGTATTTGTTTATATCATAAAAATACTCCATATTGTCCTCTTGCCTCCTCTCATGTGCTCCAGTCTTTACATTTCTGTTAGAATAAAAGTTTGGCTGTGAAAGCATGTGGTATCATCAAATCACTGATTGGTAATTAGCTCATTTTTCATTCTGAATCTTTCAGACGTGGAACCAGTGTCCTATTCACCAGGGCCCCATTACTGGCATCTGGCCAAGCTCTGCTCAGCACAAACCTAAATGGTACTAGTGCTCAGAGTATACCTAAAACTGGAGCTGGGGTGTGTGATTCCCAGCTCAAGGAGACATGCTTGCATGCTAAAAGCAGAGTGTAGCCATGGCGGTGAGAGCAGCGGGATGGGCTAGCTTCCTGAGTATGTGCCTATGGTCTTCGATGGGCATGTACTCAGGGTGGCTAGGCCATTCCTCCACCTGTGTTGCCATGGCTACACACTTTTATTTAGTGTGTTAGCTCAATGAGAGCTAGCACACACATGTCTTCTTGAGCTGGGAATTACACTTCCAGCTCCCAGTGTAGACATCCTCTAAGACACGTTTCCGTTCTTCTAATGCTGAGGCTGGTGGAGTCCAGTTCAGCTCCACCATAACCTAGAGCAACCTAAGGGTTGTGCTAAGGGCAAGATTTTCAAAGGTATTCAGGCACCTAAAGATGCAGATAGGTGCCTAATGGGATTTTATAATGCACCTTATCTGCATCTTTAGGTGTCTAAATACCTTTGAACATCTAGCCCTAAGTCCCTCTGGCAGTAATGGCCCCTATGAGGCACTTTACCAGCTGGGGATCACTCGAGAGCAAGACCTCTGTTATACCCCTACAGTTGAAAGGGGTAAGGGGGCAGGTAGGGCACTGGATGGTAGAGCGCTTTCCAGGTGCAGTGCACTGCATGAGCACTGCAATACTGGTAGGAGGGGAGCTGAAGATCTGTCCCAGTCTCTCACACACACATTTACATTCTGAATTTTCTTGTGAATATTTCACAGGTTTTTATCTAGTTGGGTCTTAGTGATGAAGTGTTATTGGTTTCCACACGAATAATAATCTACAAAATTGTGTAGATTGGCAAAAAAAAATAGTTTTTGTTTTGTTTTTCTTCTAGCAATAGAAAGAATCAATAAACTCGTAACTGATTTAACCTCAAAGAGACCCTTTCTCCCTGACAGGTAGCCCACCTAGTGTTTCTCTCTAATGGATTAACTGCACTTTGTTGTATCTCTTAACTTGTAACTAACTGACATGGTTCTCTTGTACTTTTGTATGTTGCTGGAAAGTCTATGCTTTGTCAAATACTAGTTGTAAGACAGTTTTTCATGCCACCTGTATTTCTCCCTACTTTTGGTGTTAGGATAGTTTAGAATTTATCAGTCACAGTGATGATGGGAATGTTTCCTGGAACCCCTGTAACTGGAAAACTTAAAATACTATGGTCTGTATATGAAGCCAAGAAACACAGGACCAGCTTTATTAATGTATTCAGATACTTGCAGGGGCAAAGAACATAAGAACGGCCTACTGGGTCAGACCAAAGGTCCATCTAGCCCAGTAACTTGTCTTCTAACAATGGCCAATGCCAGGTGCCCCAGAGGGAATGAACAGAACAGGTAATCATCAAGTTTCCTGTCACCCATTCCCAGCTTCTGGCAAACAGAGGCTAGGGACACCATCCCTGCCCATCCTGGCTAATAGCCATTGATGGACCTATCCTCCATGAATTTATCCAGTTCTTTTTTGAACCCTGTTATAGTCTTGGCCTTCACAACATCCTCTGGCAAGGAGTTCAACAGCTTGACTATGCCTGCTGGGAAAAAATATTTCCTCTTGTTTGTTTTAAACCTGCTGTCTATTAATTTCATTTGGTGACCCCCAGTTCTTGTGTTATGAGAAGGAGTAAATAACACTTCCTTATTTACTTTTTCCACACCAGTCATGATTTTAGAGACCTCTATCATAGCCCTCCTTAGTTGTCTTTTTTCCACGCTGAAAAGTCCCAGTCTTATTAATCTCTCCTCATGTGGCAGAAGCTCCTTACCCCTAATCATTTTTGTTGCCCTTTTCTGAACCTTTTCAAATTTCAATATACCTTTTTTGAGATCGGGCGACCACATCTGCATGGAGTATTCAAGAAGTGGGCGTACCATGGATTTATTGTCTATCCCTTTCTTAATGATTCCCAACATTCTGTTCAGTTTTTTGACTGATGCTGCACATTGAATGGAAGTTTTCAGAGAACTATCTCATGCTTTAATTTTAAGTGAATGTTTGCTCCTGAAAGTTGCAGAACTGACATCCCTGTAGACTGAAGTTCTCTGTCTATGCTATAGCCAGGGGAAGTGCAAAATTCCCCCTTGTCAGCAAGCTTGACCTTTGCACTCTGCCTTCTAAGGGGAAAGAGGCCAGTTCATTTTCCATGACTGTTCACTTGTTGGTCTCTCTGAGATTACCACTGACAAGGATGCCAGTTGTGATAGTGGCTTATATGGAATAGAATTGATCTGTTGAATTGACTATGGCTAGCAACTCTCTTCATTCAGGTCACCAAACAGCTATCAGGTTAGTGATTTACAATGATTATCAGCCTGTGCTGAAATCAAACTGGTGATGTAAAGGTGACAGACACTGCCTTACATTACCATGCCTATACAGTCCCCTCCCAGAGTTGAATCTCATTACACAAAATCTTAATGTTTTCTGCTATTGTTTTTTTCTTTATGCAATTAGTCTTTCTGTGCTAAAGATAAACTACCTCTTTCTGTTTTTTAAGCAGAGCTTAGTCCAGTTTTTAATATCCGGGTTACAAGCATCCTTGCATGTGAAGTAAACTTAACATGGCAAAATGATGATACTCCTGCTTCTGAGTACAATTACAGGATACACATTGAAAATTAAACTTCACCGGTTGGGAATCAGACCTTGAAAACCATGTGTGCTGTAGTTATAGATGTAGAACCTGGAACCACTTACAAGTTCACAATATTTCCACTAGCAGCAGATAATAAAACTGAAGGAGACCCAAATACCAACAAACATCTATATAAGTCACTGAGTCACACACAGTTCTTTCAGCTAATTATCTATTCTGTACTTCTGAGATCTGTTTGTTCACCTGGGCTTCTTCATTCAATATACTTTCATGTACATATGGCATTTGAGTTAAGGAGTTTGTAATTATTCAATCTGAAACATTCTTGGGGAAGAAAAGAAAATCTAAAATCTAGGTGTGTTCATAATTAGAGAAGTTAGTCTCTAAATTAGCTATTTTTACAACAGCAGTGCATGGGGCTTCTGAGAGTAGAGGCTAAATCATTTCTTTGTTAAGGGTGAGATCCACTGCACTTATACATGGCTCAAATAATCAGACTTTGTGATGAGTCGGGGTACTGGGCGTTGATGAATCTGCTGGATCAGATGGGACCCAGTGTGGTAATTCCTATGGAATGCATGGGTGTTGGAAAGGCAAACTTGATTACTGTGTCTTGCTGCTCCCTTTCTATTTCTCATGCTGTTACTTCAAGACTTCCCATTACCATCCTCCTATTCAAAACTGTCCTTTCCTTCTTAATGCTCCCAATAGGCTCTTCCCTGCTAAACTCATGCCAGACCCGGATTAGCTGATTGATGCTAAAAGGAGGGGTTGTGGGAAGCACTGTGAAAATTCTGTTGGAGGCTTTGAATTAATGGAGTCTTGCAGTTAGCATCAGATATGTTTAAAGCAAAAGAAATCCCCTTTGATAAGTTTCATTCTAATATATCTGGCTGATCTATGGGTGTGAAATTCAGTGCAACACTGAGAGACTCTAATGGCATATTTGGAATGATGATTTTTTTTTGTATATTCTTCTAATTGTAATCTTTGTGACTGTCTGTATAACTGCCCATATTATAATGTAATTTAGCTCCATAATCTAACATTTAAAAGGCACATTTCTAGTTTATTCCATATTCTGTATTGGAAAAGTCACTTTAAGATTTATGAAAATAACAGATATAGAATCATAGAATCATAAAATATCAGGGTTGGAAGGGACCTCAGGAGGTCATCTAGCCCAAACCAGGACCAATCCCCAACTAAATCATCCCAGCCAGGGCTTTGTCAAGCTTGACCTTAACAACCTCTAAGGAAGGAGATTCCACCACCTTCCTAGGTAACCCATTCCAGTGCTTCACCACCCTCCTAGTGAAAACATTTTTCCTAATATCCAACCTAAACCTCCCCCACTGCAACTTGAGACCATTACTCCTTGTTCTGTCATCTGCTACTACTGAGAACAGTCTAGATCCATCCTCTTTGGAATCCCCTTTCAGGTAGTTGAAAGCAGCTGTCAAATCCCCCCTCATTCTTCTCTTCTGCAGACTAAACAATCCCAGTTCCCTCAGCCTCTCCTCATAAGTCATGTGCTCCTGCCCCCTAATAATTTTTGTTGCCCTCCACTGGACTCTTTCCAATTTTTCCACATCCTTCTTGTAGTGTGGGGCCCAAAACTGGACACAGTACTCCAAATGAAGCCTCACCAATATCGAATAGAGGGGAATGATCACATCCCTCAATCTGCTGGCAATGCCCCTACTTATACAGCCCAAAATGCCGTTAGCCTTCTTGGCAACAAGGGCACACTGTTGACTCATATCCAGCTTCTCGTCCACTGTAACCCCTAGGTCCTTTTCTGCAGAATTGCCGCCTAGCCATTCGGTCCCTAGTCTGTAACAGTGAATGGGATTCTTCCGTCCTAAGTGCAGGACTCTGCACTTGTCCTTGTTGAACCTCATCGGGTTTCTTTTGGCCCAATCCTCTAATTTGTCTAGGTCCCTCTGTATCCTATCCCTACCCTCCAGCATATCTACCACTCCTCCCAGTTTAGTGTCATCTGCAAACTTGCTGAGGGTACAGTCCACGCCATCCTCCAGATCATTAATGAAGATATTGAACAAAACCGGCCCCAGAACTGACCCGTGGGGGTGCTCCGCTTGATACTGGCTGCCAACTAGACATGGAGCCATTGATTACTACCTGTTGAGCCCGACAATCTAGCCAGCTTTCTATCCACCTTATAGTCCATTCATCCAGCCCATACTTCTTTAACGTGCCGGCAAGAATACTGTGGGAGACCGTATCTAAAGCTTTGCTAAAGTCAATGAACAACACATCCACCGCTTTCCCCTCATCCACAGAGCCAGTTATCTCCTCATAGAAGGCAATTAGGTTAGTCAGGCATGACTTGCCCTTGGTGAATCCATGCTGACTGTTCCTGATCACTTTCCTCTCCTCTAAGTGCTTCAGAATTGATTCCTTGAGGACCTGCTCCATGATTTTTCCAGGGACTGAGGTGAGGCTGACTGGCCTGTAGTTCCCCAGATCCTCCTCCTTCCCTTTTTTAAAGATGGGCACTACATGAGCCTTTTTCCAGTCATCCGGCACCTCCCCTGATCGCCACGAGTTTTCAAAGATGATGGCCACTGACTCTGCAATCACATCCGCCAACTCCTTTAGCACCCTCAGATGCAGCGCATCTGGCCCCATGGACTTGTGCTTGTCCAACTTTTCTAAATATAAGGTGATATAGATTAACTTTGTATATAAGAAGGCTACATAATTTGTAAGGCCCTGGCAGAAACAATTAGGGTATTTCACCCTCACAGTCAAATCTTAGTAAAATGGCGTGGTCAGAAGTGCACACAGGTTTTGGGGTTGCCATACTTAAACTGGTAATGCCTTAATGATTTCCTCTCCAAGATAAAGAGCTAAATTCACTGGTACACTCCAGCTGCTTTGTACTGCTTTGCTGAAGCAAAGCCAAGTTTACAGATTGGAATAACCAGAGTGGTTCACTCAGCCAAAATGTACCAATTAATCTAGCCCGGAACAGCTAGAAGAATGAAAGTTATTATAAAAGAAGGGACTTCTTAATGTTAAGGCTCTGAGATTGAGTATGGGAAATGCTGAGAGGTCAAGCATATGATAAATCATGACAAGTCCTAGAATGGCATTAAGAACTTCCAGAACAAAGTCACTAGCAAGACATGAAAGTGTATTGAGGTACGTTCACAAGCCGAACAGCTTGTCTTGCCATGTACATAATGACAAAAATGCCATTTCATGCTGTGCCCCATAAAATTAATGTTAGTATTTACTAGTCATGAAGCAAAATAAAACATGATTGTAAGCAACAAATGTTTGGATCAAATTTAAATAAATGGAGATATCCTATCTCCTAGAAGTGGAACAACCTTGAAAGGTCATTGAGTCCAGCCCCCTCCCCTCACTAGCAGGATCAAGTACTGATTTTGCCCCAGATCCCTAAGTGGCCTCCTCAAGGATTGAGCTCATAACTCTGGGTTTAGCAAGCCAATGCTTAAACCACTGAGCTATCCCTCGCCCCCTGCCAATGATATAAAATACTGTAGTTGAGCTTACAAAAAAATCGATAGGGTAAAAATACAATTAATATTGGAGCACTAATTGTTTTGTTTTCCTTTCAGCAAATGTTCTTGCTGTACTATTAATGCATGTATTTTTTTACCAAATAGAACCCAGTGCAGTTCATAACCTTGAAGTTATAAATGTCAGCACAACAGAAGTAACCTTGACATGGCAAAACAGTGATGCTGAGGCTTCTAAGTACACTTATAGGATACTCTATGAAGTTTATGGAACTTCGTCTCCAGAAAACATCACTTCTCCAAACAAGTCTGCTACCATTACAGGATTGAAACCTGGTACCTTGTATCTATTTATGGTCTTCTCACAAGTTGCAGGGACTGAAGGAGACTCCATCCCCAGAAAGACCTATACAAGTAAGTCATTGAAATCTCTTTCAAGAAAACATTCTGAAATTCTAATCTGTGATTTCAACATCTGTCACCTCATCACTTTGTCTGATTCATGAAATTTCTATACATCTTTTCCAACCCAACAGATGTTTGAGTAGCTAAATTCCTCCATTACTTCTGTTTTGGATATTTTTGTTGTTTTTTCTCTAAATGCCTCGCTTACCTTCTCATCCTGATTTAGTGGTCTGTAGTAGACCCCAGTATGACATTGCTCCTTGGGTTTTTTTCCTCTTTTATCTTCACCCAGAGACTTTCTACTGGTTTGTCTGTCACCTCCTTCTGGACCTCAGTACAAGTGTAAATATTCTTGATGTATAATGCAACACCACCTCCTTTTTTTGTTACACTGTATGTAAAATCTAGTCTGGCAGATCCTCGACAGTGGAGTAACCTGCACTGATATAATTCACAGCAGGTTAAACAATAGAAACCCATTATAGCAATAGAATAAATTGACATATCTCTGGAACATGAAAATGAAAAGAACAAAAATTGGGACTACTAGCCATTGTAAATTTATTGCCAATTGTATTTGTGTAAATGTCAAAACAGTAACTGGAAATTTACAAACCTATTTGCTTATTTGTCCATTTTTTTTTAATGAACATCCTCCCCTCACCCCCCCAGTATATCTATTAATAATGTTTAATAATTTTGCTGGGGCGAGGCCCTACAAGTTTTCCTAAATACTACTCTCTCTATAAAAATGTCTGTGTTCCGTTTTTCCCCAAACAGAGCCCAGTCCAGTTTTTGACATCCAGCTCACAAGTATCGGCACAGATCAAGTGACCTTAACATGGGGAAACAATGACACTGCTGCTCCTAATTACACATATGTGATATACACTGATGGGAATGGAATTTCTCCTATTCGGAACCAAACCTCCCAAAACGAAAGTGCTGTAATTGTGGGATTACAGCCTGGTACCTCTTATAACTTCACAATAGTTCCACTAGCAGCGGATAATAGGACCACAGGAGACCCAGCAGTCATACACATCTGTACAAGTAAGTAATAGAAATACACAGTACATGTTGCTTACAATTAAATGCAGGCATTCTTTCATTCCTCCATTACTCCCCCCAACCCCAATGTACATGTATGTGTTTATGTAATAAAAATACTCCATATTGTCATCTTGCTGCCTGTTATGTGCTCCAGCCTTACACTTCTGTTAGCATAAAAGTTTGGCTGTGAAAGCATGTGAGATCATCAAATCACTGATTGGAAATCAGCTCATTTTTCATTCTGAATCTTTCAGAAGTAGAACCAATGTCCTCTTCACCATGGCCAGTTGCTTGATTCTGGCCAAGCTGTGTTCAGCACAAACCTAGAGAGAAGTAGTGCTAACAGTATATAGTATCTATACTTGGGGCTAGAGTTTGATTCCCAGCTCAAGGAGACATGCTTGCATGCTAAAAACAGAGTTTAGCCATGGTGGTGAAAGCAGTGGGATGGGCCAGCTATTCTGAGTATGTGCCTATGGTCTTCGATGGGCGTATACTCCAGGTGGCTAGGCCATTCTTCTGCCATGGCTACACACTTTTTTAGTGTGCTAGCTCAATGAGAGCTGGTACACGTATGTCTCCTTGAGCTAGGGATTACACTACCACCTCCAAGTGTAAACATCCGCTAAGACACATCTTCATTTCTCTAATTTTGAGGCTGGTGGAGGCCAGTTCAGCTCCACCATAACTTAGAGCAGTCTAAGGGCTGCTCTAAGAGCCAGATTTTCAAAGGTATTCAAGCACGTGAAGATGGAGATTGGTGCTCAGTGGGACTTTTAAAGGTGCATTTAAAAATCCCATTAGGCACATATCTGCATCTTTCGGTTTTTAAATACCCTTGAACATCTGGCCCTAAATATCTCTGGCAGTAATGGTCTCTATGAAGAACTTTGCCAGGGGATCACTCGAGTGCAAGATCTCTGTCATACCCCTACACTTGGAGCAGTACGGGGGCAGGTGGGGCACTGGATGGGTGGCATAGAGACACCAGTTCAATTCCCCCACCCCAGGAATTTGCCTAAACCAGATGGATCAAAAAATGCCCCATTAAGAACACTTTCCAGTTGCTGTGCACTGCCTGAGTGTTGCAAAACAGCTAGAAGGGGAGCTGAAGTCTGTCCCTGACACACACTCTCACACACACACACACTGAATTTTCTTGTGAATATTTCACTTGCTTTTATCTAGGCATGTCTCAGTGATGAGGTGTTAGTGGTTTCCACATGCACAATATGCAGGTACCCAAAAGTACATTATTGTGTAGATTGGCAAAAAAAAATTTGTTTGTTTTGTTTTACTTCAATCAGTAGAAAGAATCAATAAACTTGTAACTGATTTAGCCTAAAATGGATGCTTTCTTTGGAAAGGTAGCCCAACCAGTGTTTCCCTCCAATGGATTAAGTGCATTTTGTTGTGTCTGTTAACTTGTAGCTAGCTGACATGGTTCTGTTGTACTTTTGTATGTTGTTGGAAAGTATACATGCTTTGTCAAATATGATTTGTAAGGCAGTTTTTCATGCCTCCTGTGTTTCTCCCCACTGTTGGTGCTAGGATAGTTCAGAATTTATCAAGTCACAGTGCTAATGGGAATGTTTCCTGGAATCCATGTAACTGGAACATTTAAAATACCATGATCTGTATATGAAACTGAGGAACACAGGGCCAGATTTACTAAGGTATTCAGGTACCTCCAGGGGCAAAGATGTGCCAGGTGGAATTTACAAAAGCATCTGCGCAGGTTATGTGCCTAACTCCCAGTGGGTTGCATTCCCAGTTAAGCACTTTAGTAAATCCCACTGTGATAGTCTTCTGGGGTTCCCAGAATTATAAATTAATGTGTTACTCCCTCAGCCTCTGCAAGTGAGTTTTGCTACTGCTAAGCTGTGACACGATTCCCTGACACACCAGCTTATCTGTCTTGCCAGCAAACTCTTCAGGACTCTGCCAGTCCAAACCTTGCTTGGCAGGTAACAAATAGTGAACCTCAATTCCCGAGTTCTTCTTTATAGAAGAAGTCATTCATTTATTCATTGGGGGGAGGGATAGCTCAGTGGTTTGAGCATTGGCTTGCTAACCCCAGGGTTGTGAGTTCAATCCTTGAGGGGGCCATTTAGGGCAAAAATCTGTCTGGGGCTTGGTCCTGCTTTGAGCGGGGGGTTGGACTAGATTACCTTCTG
Source organism: Malaclemys terrapin pileata (assembly GCF_027887155.1). Taxonomy (NCBI): domain Eukaryota; kingdom Metazoa; phylum Chordata; order Testudines; family Emydidae; genus Malaclemys; species Malaclemys terrapin. The sequence continues at coordinate 47,975,580 of NC_071508.1, read as the reverse complement.
AGGTCCCTTCCAACTTTAATAGTCTATGATTCATGAGGTGTCTAATGTCACCCACTGTTTGGTGGCATACATTCTTTTCAAGCTAGTTGCTTCTTCCTTTGCACTTTTTCCTGCATTTTTAAACACAGTCTAAACCGTAAACCTCAGAATGTTTGGCAGGTTGACATAAAAAGAGAAAAATGGACAGAGAATAAAGGCAAAATGTATACTATAAATCAGAGAAGAAAGGAATATAGCACCATGGGAAGAAAGAAGGAAGACTGAGCATGTGGTATAGAGATGAGAGAGAACAGAAAAATAGCAGAGAACATAAAAGGAAATAGGTGCTAGATAATATTTATTACTTATATATAGTTCTACAGTAAATGTATGTGGTGCTTCACAGGAAGATGAAAACCAGGGTTCCTGCCCTGTAGAGCTTAAGTGGATTAAATAGATAACCATCCAGATTGTTCCACTAACCTCTTTTCTTCTTTTGCAGATGCTGCACCAGTGTCTTCATTTAACTGTACACGAGTGACTAAAGAAGCTAAGTTAACACTAAAGTGGGAGCGCCCTGCTGGTGACATTACTAACTTCACCATTAAGACATTCAGTGATGCCTGGAGCAATGAAACACTGGTTTTGGCTGATAACCTAAATACAACTGTAACAAATTTAAATTATTCCACCTCCTACAGTGTTAGTATTATAACCCGTTCATGTGGGAAAGAAAGCCTTCCAAACCAAATAACATGTGTTACAAGTATCACTGGTAAGTGTAAAAAGTTTGATGTGGGGTACAGGGCCAAAAAAAAAAAAAAAACCAACAACCCTCTAAATTACAAAATGCAAAATGTGTAGCATTATACAGTACATGTGAATATTCAAGCTATGAGAGAGAGACTTTATCTTCATTCAAAGTTGTGTGTGAGAATTTATATATTAACTATGTAGAACTAGTATGATCAAAGATATGGACTTTTATTTCCTTACAGCATTTTTATATGAATGGGACACTATTTCTTTGTTGATTTGCTTGATTTTAAAGCTGCTTCTTTAAGAGACATTAAAATGTGCTGGGTAATGTGGGTTTATATGATGTTGCCCAATGTGCAAATTGCAATAATGGGAGAAAATGGTGGGCTTTCTTTGTCACTTTTCCTAAGTAGTTGGAGAAGATAGATATTTCAACATAAGGTATCTTTCTCCTTGATTCACCTTTTCCTTCCCACATTTTGAGATGCTAATTAATATTAATATTTCTCTGTCACAGACCCACCTGCTCCAGTAGAAAAGCCTAATATTACGTCAATCACTCACAACTCCTTTAAAATTCAGTTCAGTGCGTTTGTGTCAAAAAATGGACCGCTAAAGGCCTATGCAATAGTAATCACAACAGCTAAAGGTAAGATGTTAGGATGTTAGCTCCCAGATGTATTATTATTATATCAGACATCATGTGTATATCCATCGGGACAAACTTTTTAGATCCTAAACTAAGTGGAAGGGGAAGAATTACTCCTGATATTTGCAGTTGCTGTTCAGAAACATAGAGTGAAATTCTGGCTCAACTAAAGTCAATGGCAAAACTCTCATTGACTTCATAGGCCAGGATTTCACCCATAGACTTGACTAGCCTGAATTATTCTGGTTCATAGGCCTTTCACAATGTTGCCACTGTGCTATCTGATCAGCTCCCTTATTGGTTTGCCAGCAACACAAACTGCAAAATTGTATAGTGTCTTTTTTTTGTAGAATGATTCTAGGGGCTGGTAATTAACAACTTCTGAATTTTGGGGTGTTTTTCAAGGCTGTGAAGATTATTACAATAAAAATGTCAGAAAGTTGGGGGAGGTGAAGTACTGTTCTCCCATTGTACTAGTAATAGCTTATTGCCATTGGGGGCAGGGGTGAAAGTGGAAATAGGGACTTACCAGTACGGGGTTGGGTTGGGGCCGACTCTGGCCCCCGGAAGAGGCGGGGCCTCGGGCAGAAAGAGCAGAGATCGGGGCGGGGGTCAGAGTCAGCCCCGGCCCACCCCATACCGGTAAGTGCTCTCCCCCTCCCCCGCCGGGGTAGCAGCGGCAGTTGGGGGCTCCGGCAGCAGTTTAAAGGGTGCAGGGCTCGGCCGCCCCTACCGCCCCAGACCCTTTAAATCGCTGCTGGAGCCCCCGGCTGCCACTACTCCAGGGCTCTGGCAGCAGGGCTCCGGCAGCTATTTAAAGGGCCCAGGGCTCCCCTGCTTCTACCACCCCAGCCCAGGGCAGTAGAGGCAGCGGGAGCCCTGGCCCTTTAAATAACCAGCAGCGGGGCTCTGGTTGCAATTTAAAGGGCCTGGGGCTCCAGCTACTGGTGGGAGCCCCAGGCCCTTTAAATTGCCTCCTGGTTAGCCGAGCCGCCCCGGTACAGTGCACCGGCTCTTGCCGGTACACCATACCAGGGCGTACCGGCTTACTTTCACCTCTGATTGGGGTATTTTTATGGATGAAAGGCAGGACGAACATTGGCAGCATCACATGCTAAGGGAAACTAAGGAAGCCATAAGGCTTGCTATGGAGAATTGCTATAAAACACATTGATTTTTGATGTTTTAAAGATAAAGAAAAATTTTACTTGGTTAACCACAGTGATAATTCATGAAATCAGCAAGCCTGTTCTTTGCAGGCTAAAATATGTTTCATTCCTGCAAATGAGGGCAGCTGAAATAAGTGGTTCCCCAATGCAGGATTTTATTGACATATAAACAGATATTATGATACCTCAACTTGCCTTTTGTTTTAACAATGAGTATGCATCTCTTAGCAGCTTCCTTTGTAGATCTTCCCTCCCTATTTTTTTAAAGTACACTTTCTTGTACAATAGTGATTACATCACTGATGATACTTGAATAGTTTCTTGTACTCCAGTATCCTCAGTTTGCCTTAATTGTCTGCCCCAAAATTACATAGTTAATATCAGTGTTTTATCAATAGATACTTGTATTTTTTTCAGATGCCTCTAACCACTAATATTTAAAGCTGAATCACATGCAAAGCATGGTTCTATATTGTGTTTGTTCACTTGGGCAAGAAAATAGATTTTTCTAGTCGTGACTGATGGAAACTGAAAAGGGAGATACCAATTTGTCAGCATCAGATGCTTTACTGTGAGGGGAAAAGATTTTAGGAAATGGCTCATCCGTCTTGATAAAGTGTAACTTTAATGCTCCAACTGTATCACGTTCAACTGTCTGTAATCTTAGTACACTAAATTTAGGGTGGGTTTGTGTTGTTTGGGACATTAATATAACTCATTTGTAACGGTTTTTCACCATTCTCTGCAGAGCAGAAACGGCATCAGCTGCTCTAATGTAAAGCAAGCAGGATTTCAGAGAAACTATTTTGCCTTGAGCCCTGATCCTGCACCATTAAAGGCAATGATTTCAGTGAGCCCTAAGTTCCCCTGTAGCATGCACATAACTGGTTTTTTAGCTGTTAGTTTGCTCACAAAACAACCTTCCCTAGCCTTTCTGCAACCTCCTGTTAGATATTAATTTAATTTAATTCAATTTCCTTTAAAAAGGAGGGTTTATTTTTAAAAAAGCAATAAGTGGGGCTGCCCGAGGGCAGCCTGGAGTACAGCGCTAGAAGACCTCTTCTTATCTCTTCCAGTCCGACACTTCTATGGTTCACTTCTGTGATGTGCACAAATTCCACTAACAGTGGCCAGCTACTTCCTCCTCACGTAACGCTGAACATTTAACTCTGTGTGTTTGCTATGAACTCATCTCTGGCAGCGAGCGATTTGAAATGCATTGTTACCTGATCATTTTTACATGCTTTAGCGACATAATCTGCTTCAAAATCCAGGAATTAATTCTTTCCTTGACAGCGTCTTAGGGCAGGGATGGGAAGAAACAGCCTAATGTATTTAGACAACCTCGCTTCGTGTTTTGTGATATAAGGTGTTTTTATACCATATTACCCACTCCACCTTCACCTTGGAATTTACAACATTAGATTAAAAATTATGTTTAGAACGTTGTCTTAAGCAATTTGATTTAAAGTGATTGCATGGCTTGATAGCATTACTGATGTCCCAAATTAAGAGTCCAGTCAACACAGGAACCATTTCTTCTGAGTCTTCTGGACTAGGGGCTGTTGATTCCCAAACAACTCCTATTTGGGCTATGTCAACCAGTTCTTTTAATCTCTCCCAACAGCAAGAGGAGGCCGAAGCAGCCCTTACTTCTCAGGTTCTTGAGGTTTATTTGCTAAATCCTGGCATACTAAGTGCCTGTCTTCACTACCAAATTGGGTCCTATTTGTTAACTCGACTCCTCAAGCTCATGTTCTGACTCAGTATTAAGCACAGCTTTGCAGCTAGTGGAGACAGGGACGATGTAGTACCATGGCCTACCAGGTCTGGCTTTGGTCTAGCTGCTGCTTTAGTTTCTCCTCCCTCAGTCTACATCACCCACCCTTGGAGTCTGTTTTTTTTTTTCTGCAGTAGCTAGGTGTCCAAGTCTCTGCAAAAGGCTAAGTCATTAATGAAAAAGTCCACCCCTTCCAGGGTCTCCAGCTCCAAAACAAACACAAGAGTCTTCCACCTCAGTCTCAAGCTGGACAAAGGCCCTCCTTCCTGAAGATCTGTCTGTCTGTCTTCAAAATCCAGACGCGCTGTAGCCTGCCATCTTTCCTTCTCACCCCTCATGCTCTCCTGGGCTTCTCTGATTCTCTCCCTGCTCTCTACCAAGCACTGACTGCCAGGGCTTTCTACCTGGAATCTCCCTTCACACCTTTTGGTCCTCTACAAGTTTCTGTTTTAGCTCCACCCCAGAAGGCCTAATTTAGCCACATGACCTGCCTGTTATGTGACTTTGCTTGTTTTCTTTACCTGGACAGGCGGGTAAGTGTGTCATCTCTGAAAGGGCCATTCTTAAAGTCACCCAGTGACAGGCAAGTTGTGTTGAATGTCTTGTCAGCTGGCTTTGATAAACCTGTATGTGTCGACTGATCATGGTTAAACACGGCTTGTCCCATCTACACTGACTGCAAAGCTGTGTTAGTTAATGTGGCTCCTCAAGGTCAGGTTCTAACATGATCTGATTTGTCTAGTGAAGACTGTCCTAGAAGGACTTTCAGCAGTGTGCAGTGAAGTTTCAGTACAGAAAACTTCAGTGCAGGTAGTTTTCTGCAGAGAAGTTGTTTGTATATCCAAAAGGTTATTTCTCTGGGGACAAAATAAATAAATTGTTCTACTGTGAAAAGTATCTGAAATTGTCCATATTGCCCTCCGCCTTTAATTTCAGGCAATATTCCACATTTGCTGGAATAGTCAGAATTGTTAGTTAGTATTTTACTATTATTGCCCTTGAGCCAGTTACTGTATTTTAAAATATAATTTTACAAAAACATTAGTTGATGTTGGTTGTATATTTGTATTTTCAGAAGGCAATAAACCTACAAATAGCAGCTTGAGCTATACATACAAGGACTTCAAGGAAAAGAAAACAAACACTTACGTAACATATGTCAAAAACATTACGCAAATGAGAGCCTTTTCCTCCCGTTCAGATAGTTCACAATATGAAATGGAAGTAGGAAATGCAGGCACATCGGATGGCTATGCCAATGCACGGCTGGAACCACTTGGTTCATACCGGTATTTATCTTGTTGTTTGTTGTAATTTCCTTGTATACAATTGAAATCTAAGTAGTGATTGGATCACCAGATCATAAATACTACTTGTCAGGCTTCGATTGTTAGCGTAATCTAACGTGACTATTTCATTTTCCCTCCCTCTCATCAGGGCGAGTGTTGCAGGTTTCACTAAAATGGAACTTAACAATGGTATTGTTGAAGAGAGAAGCTATGTATCATTTACACCTTATTCTCAGGAAATTATATTACCCCAGGATCCAGGTAAAGCTAAAATAAAATGTTGCATTGAATGTTTTGTATATATTGGGCCCAATTGGGTTCTCATTTCAATTCTTGGCAAAACATCCATTGACTTCAATGAAAGGAGGCTTGGGTCTGTTTATCTATAACTTTGTAATGTAATTGGTCTGTAGATTTACAACTGAGCAGTTCTACAAAAACTCTCTTGTATGCATATATTACATAATCCCTACCAGAAAAATTAAAAGTGACAAAACAAACCCTAAACATGATATACTAAAATGAGAGTGGAAAGCTGCTGATACAATAAGACTTTGAGAGATAAGTAAAGTAGAGATTGCAATTATTGTGTTTTTGCACTCCCTGTAAACTAGAGAGTGACATGTAGAAAAGAAATGGTGGAATCATGCTCCTATAATCCCAGTATTTCTTGTTTAGCCCCATTCTTACTGCTGTCCCTTATCAACACTTGATATTGGCATCACTTAAAGGTGTTTCGCAGTTACAGAGAGGAAAGATGGGCTGCTGGGTAAGGTGCTAGCTGGGGACTTGAGAGACCCAAGTTCAATTCCTTGCTCTGTCACAGACTTCTTGTGCCTCTAGGCCAGATTTTCAGATGTGTTTAAGTGCCTAAAGATCCAGATAGATACATAAGGGGTATGACAGGTGCCACCTAGAACTGGGGTACCACTGAGCCAGCCTGGGCTCCCTTTACACTGTATTGCTGTGACAAGCTCTGAAGCCCCCTCGAGCACACATACAGGTAGGGACACACTCAGCTGCAGTTACATACAGCTCTGCATGGGAAGGCTTCAGCTAAGGAACTTCCCAGCTGCTCAGGCACGCCACCCCCTCTGGAGTGTAAACCCAAAATTATACCGTCTTGCACTGCACAGGGAACTATACAGCGTAAGCTCATGAAATTCACTCCCTCCTTCAATGTGGAAAAGAATATACACAACAGCTTTCTGCCCCGAGTTATGATTTCCACACACACTGGTTTTAGACAAAGCAAAAACTAGTTTATTAACTACAAAAGATAGATTTTAAGTGATTATAAGGGATAGCAATCAGATCAAAGCAGATTACCTAGCAAATAAACAAAACACGCAAACTAAGCTTAATATACTACATAGATCGGATATGAATAGCAAATTCTCATCCTAAATGATGATACCAGCAGGCTGCAAGTTCTTAAGGGGCAAGCTATGCAGGCTTACAGCTTAGAAATCCCAGGTCTTCTATTCACAAGCTAAAAATCCCTTTAGCCTGGGTCCAGCACTTCCCCCCAGTTCAGACTTTGTTCCTCAGGTGTTTCCAGGAGTGTCTTTGGGAGGGGAGTCAGTGAAGAACCACAATGATGTCACTCCCCTGCTTAAATAGCCTTTGCATATGGCGGGAACCCTTTGTTTCAAAGCTTGGTTCCCACTCCAGTCAGTGGAAAAACAGTGGTATCCAAGATGGCGTCCAGCACCAGGTGACCTGGTTACACGTCCCTGTAGTGTTACAGCAGCCATGAGTCGGAGGGTGTTTGTAGCATCCTCAGGAAGCCCCCTCCCCCCAGGTGGGCAATAAGCTTCTTCTAAGGTCTGTTGTTCTCTCCTAATGGCTTATTAACCTGAATGGGCCCTTCCCAGCCAGCCATGGAGACTGAGAACCTTTTTGTTTAGTGGGTGTTCCCCATGTGTAAAGACAATTTGTAATACAGATACATAGTCAATATTCCTAACTTCAGATATGAAAATGATACATGCATACAAATAGGACAATCATATTCGGTAAATTATAACCTTTTCAATGATATCACACATGACCTATTCAGCATAAAATCTCTATGAAGAATATGGGGTGCAGTGTCACAGTGGGATTTTTCAAAATTGCACCAGTGGGATAGATGTCTATCTGTCTTTAGGCAGCTGAATACCTTTGAAAATATGGCCTCTCTGTGTGTAGCTATGGTGTAGCTCCCAGCGCTGGTGCACGGTCTACACTGGCACTATATAGCACTGAAACTTGCTGTGCTCAGGGGGGTGTTTTTTCACACCCCTGAGTGAGACAGTTGCAGCACTTAAAATTGCCAGTGTAGACAAGTCCTTGGTTTCCAATGCCAATTAGAAAACTACTATAATCTTAGTTGTGAGATGATGCAGAAATGCCAAGTTTTTATTCAAACAGACATTATAGGTCAGCTCATTTCATACGGGTGTCCTTTGCATATGAAATTTACTGCAGATAGTAGAAGTCTAAATTGTTAATGGTCGTAATCTTCACTTTCTTATATGACACTTGGATATACTTTCCTCTAAGATGAGACCTGTCCTTCCTCTTATTGGGCACAGTTTGTAAAATGAATTGCAGATTCAGATTTAAATAGATGTGTCTCAAACGATCTGATTTGCTCCCTGAGTTAGATAGCTCAAAATGCAACTACTCAGGTTGTCCCTTGCAATCAAAATCCAGGTACAAAAATGGAGCCACCCTTCTGAAAATTGTCTGTTTAAATAAAACTTGAGGAAGATTAATGGAACTATGGCAGTTTACACCAGCTGACAATCTGCCCCTTGGTTGCTTTACACCATCTCTTCACTCTGAATACAGTATCTCCTAATAGTTAATGATTGTTAACTGGAGTGGGAGGTAAAAATCAATTATTATCATTGCTTATGAGTCTGTAAACAGCAATGGATACATCATTTTATTTTTGTAAAATCTTTAACCATATCCTTTTCTTGTTTCTTGACATTAGAAATTCACATTAGCGTCCATTGTACCCTGTTGATATGTTGGATCATTGTTGATTTGATAGATAATTCATGAAAAGTTTCTGTTTTTATCCTCCCATAAGGAATCATCACTGGAGCTGTTATTGGATGTATTTTGGGTGCTGTGGCTATAGCTACTGTAGTGGTATTCGTTTTCTGGAGACGGAGAAGGTAACACATATTAACTATTGCATTCACTTCTGTAAAGAGCATCACATTATTTCACCAACACAATAAAAATAATAATAAATACCTAGCCCTTCTATAATGCTTTTCATAATGAGGCAGAAGCCAGCATTATTCCTGTTTCCTATACTTTAAAAAGCAATGTTTTAAAATAAGCTTTATAGATACAAAATGTTTATTTATATCACAGTAATTCAAAGTAGATCGTTCAAACTCACTTAGATGATTTTGTTGCGGAAACAAAGTCTTCATCATGACTGTATCACTGAGCAAATTCTGCTCTGTTACATTGGTGTAAATTCAGATTTACATTGATATTTGTGTAATTCAGATCAGAATTAGACTAATTGTCATGTATGTATAGTGCTCCATAGCACGTTTGTAATTAGTACGTCAATGATCACATTAAGGTACCATTAGCGTGTGTCAGCAGGGTGTACAGAGACAGTTAGAGTGTGGCAAGCTGGTGCGGGGTAGATTTACATCCCAGTTTACCGCAAACTAGATGATTGTGTAGACAAGCTCTGAAGATATCTTATATAGGCTTTTTTTTTCTCAATTGGCCACACTGGAACCCAACTTGTGGTCTGAGATTTCCTTTCTGGAGGTAATGGCAAAGCTAAGTGGAAAAGATCTAACGGAAAAGTTTTCAAAAGTTGTCCTAGTAAATCGGTGAGAAAATACATAGACGCTGTGCTCCTCTAGAAAGCTGAGATGTGCTGAGAGTGTCTAATTCCTGAGTCTTTTCCAGACAATCTGGAGTCCATCAAGGCTCTTTTTCTTCTCATGTTACCAGTCAAATTATGCAGAGCATACATTCTAAAATGCCACTAAAAGACATGGAAGCCTTTTTTGATTTTCTTTTGCCTTCTTGTTCTGGTTGCTGTTTCCTTCCCATGAGCTTCCATCTTTGACCAACACTTGCTTCCTAAGTAGAAGATCCAGGAGAGCAGCTTTCTTTGAAGATATGAAGATCCTTTTTATTCAAACAGCAAGGGTGTAAACACATTGAATAAACATCTGACTTCTTAAATCATTATGTAGCATTTAGAGTCCTATTTCCACAGCCTTTTCTACAATGAGATTTTAGCCCTGGTGCATATTCTTAGTATAGACACAGCTTACATTGGTGCAATATGATTTTTAATAATGCGGTTGACCCTGGTTCCAAACTGGGAAAAGCTGAACCAATGTAAACCGGGGATCTGCACTGGTACAGCTACACCAGTGGCTAAGATTGCCGTATAGACAAAGCTTGGGTCTGTTCCCTGTCTCTCAACTCTATTAGAACAGACTAACACTTGTCTATTGTTCATTCATGATCAATGAATTTCTTATTAATGATTTTACTGCTCACTGTAAGTGTAGGGCATAAAGGCAGCCGCAGTTAGGGTTTCTTGCACAAGATCAGATGGTATATGAAAAACTATCATGAACCAGCCACAGAAAGAGCTTCTGCCAGGAATCTCATTTGTGTTCTGCATACATTCTTCTAATCTCTTCCCACCCCTTCCCAACAGGAAAGATGGAAAAAATAGTGAGCTGCCCTTTTCTCCAATTAGGTGAGTTAAATATTCTTTCATCCGCTATTTTCTGAATTTACGTAAATATTAGCAAGACTTGTTCTGAACTCTGATAGTAGTGTACTATACAATTTTCTGGAGTGGAGTTCCTGGTATTAGAGCTTTGAACACTTTATATCCTTATGGAATTCAGGGAACCAAACATAATCTACTGCTGTCTAAAAATAATTATGTAGAGACTTTCAATGCTGCCAAATGGATTTGAACACCCACTTCCAGTTAAAATTAATGGGAATTAGATGACCAAGTCCAGTAGGTGGCTTTGCCTTGTATTCTTATGTATTGACAATATAATCCAGATTACAAAGTGCAGTGTGTAGAGGATCTGTCTGCACTCTGTGTCTAAACAAGATTGTCCACTGTAGCCTCAATGCTCCCCTGTGATAGGGCTACTTTGTGCTGAGCCACTAGTGCAAAATAGCCTTAAAGCCAGGACAGGGGGATATAGAGGGTCACCCCAGTACAGGGGGAACCTCAGGTAGTGCAAAGCTGGCATAAAATGGCTTGGACACCATGTAAGCCAAGGGCATCCCCAGTGATTCCTTGCAGCCTTTGAGGCCATTGGCAGTCAGTCAAAGTTATACCAGGAGATTGACCCAATACACAACCAACCCAGGATCAGGGACTCACAAAGGTGACTTAATGCCACCTGTTTACATCCTCTTTCCTAAATTGCATTGAAACTCCTTGGCCACAGTAGAGCATTGGAGCTATACGTCTAGTTGTCCTGCAGTGTTTGATGTGTATAATAAAGATTGTAATATAGTAAAAGTATAACTGCGCTATGACTAATCATTTTTTTTCTTTTTTCTCCTTCTCAAGACCCAAGAAGTAAGTAAATTACATTTTGTAAACATGAACGACTGCCATTAACTGAATTTATGGTTTATTTAGCTAATAGCAAATACTAATAAGTGGCTTTGTTCGTTTTAGATCCAAGTCAATTAAAGTTGAAAACTTTGAGTCCTACTTTAAGAAACAGCAAGCTGACTCGAACTGTGGATTTGCTGAAGAGTACGACGTATGTATTACCAGTTGTTATGGAGTTCAGTTTATTTATTTTTACAGAGGGGAAAAAATAGCTTCTCTTTGGGAAGAAGCCAGGCATTGTTTAGAGGAGAGAGAGAGAGGTGACCAGTGTCAGAGACTAGGCGTATACAAAAGATATGATTTTGTCACAGTAAAATTATTCATAATTCATGGCACAGTCATGGTAAAACATAGATAATTCCATGCTCTGGGCACTGCATCCTTGTGCACTCTGCTGCTGTGCATTCACATTTTTAGTTCGCTTTGATCTAGTCCTCTTTGTTAATCAGTGCTCATATTATGGGGGACCCTGCCCCTGCCTGCTCTCTCTGTCCCCTCTTCTACTCTGACTCCCCCAACCCTGCAGACTCTTCTCCCCAGTGCAGAGCTCCTAGAAGGGGCACAGCTGGGTCTTTGCCCCTCTCATCCCCCGGGTCCCCTGTTCTCCTGTTCTCTGCCCTCTTTACCCCTTGTAGGTTCCCCAGTCCTCAATCCCCCCTGTCCCCTTTCTTCCTGGCTCACCCACTCCCCGACTCCCTTTCCTGTCTCTCTCCTCAGCCCATTGCTGGAGGAGGAGTGGGCAGGACGGAATGCAGAAGGCTTGCGCTGATTGCTGCCAAGCAGCTGGCCAGGGCACCAGGCACTGCCATTCTTCCTGCTGAGATGAAGGGGCTTGTCCAGAGCGAGGCATCGGAGCATGGGATCTGCCAGTGAAGTGTCAAGGTTGGGCATCCGGTCCCAGCTACAGACTAGGGAGCGAGACAAGAAAGGAGGTCAGGGATTGAAGCAGTACGGGATAGAGATGGGACTGGGGATCGGGCAAGCTGGGGGCAGAGAGGATCGGGGGGGTTGAGGACTGGGGTACCTACAAGGGGGAAAGATGGCAGAGAACAGGAGTTATCGCCACAGGGGATGTGAGGGTGGCAAAGACCCAGGCTTTCTAGGTGTGCTGCACTGAAGAGAGGGTTTGCGAGGGCGGGGGGAATCCAGAGTGGAAGTTGGGGACAGACAGGGGTAAGGGCAGGGCTAGAGAAGGCAGAGGGGGTGTTAGACACAAGGAGAGGCAGGAGTGGAGGTGTTTGGGTAAGTGCAGAAGGCTGGGGGGAGGTAGGGGGAGGGGCAGGGTCAAAAGGCAGGTTGTAAGGGCAGCGCCGGCTCCAGAGTTTTGGCCGTCCCAAGCAGCCAAAAAAAAAAGCCCCGATCGCGATCTGCGGTGGCAATTCAGTGGGAGGTCCTTCACTCCGAGCGGGAGTGAGGGACCGTCCGCCGAATTGCCGCCAAATAGCTGGACGTGCCGCCCCTCTCCGGAGCAACCGCCCCAAGCACCTGCTTGCCAACTGATCAAAGTGAAGTAACAAACTGTTAATGCACAGCTGCAAGGTCCATATAAATGGCAAAATTCACAGTTTTGTGACGGTGGTGACCACTGTGACAGAATCATATCACTGACAACGAATTCCCATCTGCCTTCTATTCGAAATGCAAGAGAGACATTTCAGATTCTGTGGCACTAAACCTGTCTGGGGGCATGTATGTAGCAATACTTAAGTTAGCACGTAGCCTGGGGAAAGCCACTTACTGACTCCTGTGCCTCTGTCTTCCCATTTGCAAAAAGGGTGGGTGGGCATAATACTAACATTGCTACCTTCCTTACTGGGGTTTATGATACCTTAAATTGCTTTAGAGCTGTAAGTTGCTGTACAGATGCTAAATATTGTTTCCCTCACATCAATACATATTTTTCTATAAAGTATATGTAAACTTGAAGGTAACTAGAGAGAATCCCAAACCAGGAAACAAGCCATTTGTCCAGTCAGTTATAGAAAGGTATTGAATAGCTCGATTGTCCGCTATTATACAGAATATTTTTCCCTCCTCCCTGAAGCCATTCACTGGCTTCCTGTCTCTTTCCATATCAAGTTCAAACTCCTTATTTTAACGTATAGGGCACTACATAGCTCTGCCGTGCCTTCCTTTCAGGTTATGTATCCTTCTCCAACTCCTCTAGTGCCGTATACTCCACCCTACCCCTCTTTCCTCAATGCCCTCTTCATTATCATCCCTCTTTCCTCCTCCTTGTCTTGACTCCACACCAGCTCCACACCACTTCCTGTTCCTAAATCAGGTCCTCTTCCTGTGCACAGGTCCTCACCCTGCACAATTAGCATATGGTCTGACAGCCATAGTTCATATTCATGACCCCAATTTCAGCAAAGAAATGTAAGAAAGCCAGTGGGACTTTAAATACCTGCTGAATGGTAAGCATATACTTAAGAGCTCTGCTGACTCAGGGCCTGAGTGAAGATGCAGTCACTGTTAGTCATCCATATTTTAGAGCAAGTGCAAAAATCAATTTGTGGGACGCACATGTTTATTAATCATCCTCTCCTCCCTGTGAGGTTTGCTGCTCTCTCTTTTGCACTCTGTTTTAAAAAAGAAGATTTCATTTTATTACCACTTCTCCAAGGCCTAATTCTTCCACTACTCTAGGGACTCCATGTATGTTAGCACTGCTGGTATATCCCAGTGACTGGCTCTGCCCTGTCTTTAAACCAGTGTCATCACTAAAAAAAATTCTTTATTTTGCTATAGGAACTCAAGTCGGTGGGCATTAATCAGCCTAAATTTGCAGCTGAACTTACTGAGAACAGAGGGAAAAATAGGTACAATAATGTCTTGCCATGTAAGTCACTTCTTTTGTTTTTGCATGTTGTGTTTGTGGCTGAAAGCTTCGGATTGGGTTAGTTTTGTAACTGAAGGTTTTCAATGATAGAAGGTGCTCATGTGCTTCCAGGATGGATACTAATGTGAGTTTCAAAATAAATAAACCTGTGATAAACATTGTTCAGTTTTCCATAAGCCACAATACTAACAAAACATAAACAGCTTTCCACCAACACACATCTCGTGTGTCCATTTTGGTGGTTCATCCATGATGAAGCTCTACCCAACAAGCTTACAACGCTAAATGTAAGACTGGAGACAACAGATGATTATAGACAGGCAGGGGAGCATAAGGAAACAATGAGACAATGGTGGTCAGCATGACAGGCAGTGGTCTCTGCACATCAACAGCCTAACTGCTGTCAAGTTGGTTGTTGGCATCACAGAAAAGGGAGAGTTGAAGGAAGATAATGAGGTTGCTTTGCAGATATTTATGGGGAGCTCCTCCCAAGAATGAGGGGCAGCATGGGAGAAAGCAGGGCCATCTCGCATACACAGAATACCCAGCTCCGTAGGGCACCATGAAATTTGGGGCAGCACCAGCTACGGTAGCCAGCCCTATCCCCCAGCCGCCTCCCCCACGGACTGCACCCACTGCAAGGGGCAGGGCCGTCCCTAGGGTGGTGTGGGGCCTGGGACAACTCACTCCGCCCTGCCTCTTAGTCTTCCCCCACGGTTCCACCCCCATTCCACCTCTTCCCCCAGCGATGGACGCAGCCGGGAGGATCAGGACTGCCCAGAGGATTCAGGGGGCCTGGGGCAAAGCAATTTTGGGTGCCCCTTCTATAAAAAAATGTTGTAATACTATAGAATACTATATTCTCGTGGGGGCCCCTGTGGGGCCTGGGGCAAATTGACCCACTTGCCTCCCCCTCCCCCCCCCCCGGCAGCCCTGGGGAGGATTAGCAGGGGCTTGTGCCAGCAGCAGGGGTCTGGCTGACCCCTCACTCACCGGCAGCAGTGGGAAGCAAAGCAACCCAGTTCCAGCCCGCTCCACTCTGCCAGCTCCCAGCTGTGTTGCTCCGCTTCCCGCTGCCGGTGAGTGCAGGGGACGATCTTTTCCCCAACCCCCCCACCCAAGTGACATAGCTGGGTTGGGGGAGTGGGCCGGGTCATTCCGCTTCCTGCTGCTGATGCCAGGCCCCCTGCAAATCCCCCAGGCCACTCTGGGCCTGTGGGGCCCCCCAAAGTGGCCCCCCACAGCTCCTGCCTCCCCAGCCCCACAGGCCTTGAGCGCAGCCCAGACCCTCTGCAGGGGGTGGAGGGAGCTAATGCTTGGGCTGCATAGGGCACCATAATTGGTTGGGACAGCCCTGCGAGAAAGCATTTATATACTTGTGGGTGTAAATTAAAGGACACTAAATTTCATGTTCTGTATTACTGATGTCATTTGAGCAATGTGCCCTATAAACCCTAGATTTATTCTATTTATTTCACACTTCTTGAAATCTTACAATGCGATCCATGTATTTTATTCTAAATTGATATATATGTATACTACTGTCTCCTAATGAAATAGCTTATACTTTATCACTCCTTATATACCCATTCATCTGTGCTTTAAATTGTATGGCATTTGAAAACTGCCTGTCTTCTGCACATGTACACATACTGTATAGTCCATATTAAAATAATCAGTTTGATCAATATTCTGAAAATGAATTTTATTTTGCTGAACACTTATCTTTTATAGACATCATTCACTAAATCTATTCTAGATTATAAAACCTTCCTATTTCTGATTCCTATAGTAACATATATTCTAATTTTAAAAATGCATATTGATTTTGAAGCCTTTATTCAGGGCTCCTGTTTTAAACATACGTAGTATTTTGCAAAAAGTTTAAAATCCTAACAAACACTTTTTTGTTTGCAGATGACATTTCCCGTGTTAAACTTTCAATCCAAAACCATCCAACTGATGATTATATTAATGCAAATTATATGCCCGTGAGTATACTAAAATCATTAACATTAAAAATTGGGTCTGTTTTTTGACAGACTTATTAAGTTATGTGAAGCTTTAAAAATGTTGTTCTTATCTGATCATTAAAAATAGTTATGTGGTTTTATTTTTATTTTAGGGATACAACTCCAAGAAAGAATTTATTGCTGCACAAGGCCCCTTACCCAACACTGTACAAGACTTCTGGCGCATGATTTGGGAAAAAAATATCTATGCTATTGTTATGTTGACAAAATGTGTTGAACAAGGCAGGGTATGTTTTTGTTAAAAATGCATTTTCCTTTGAGATGCAATCCACTAATTCTAAGTAGTAAAAAATAACACAATAATATTTATATAGCGCTTGTTTATCCTGGGACTCCAAAGTCTTTAAAGATTAGAGAACGTGTGTGAAGTTTATTTCATCCACTTTCATGTTCTCATTACTGTTTGGGGTCTAGCATAGGGTTACCATTCGTCCGGATTTACCCGGACATGTCCTCCTTTTGTGTGCTAAAAATAGCGTCGGGGGGAATTTGTAAAGCACTCACAATGTCCGGGATTTCCCCCCGCAGAGCAGAGCGAGCGGCTGGGAGGGCTGCAGAGAAGTCCCGGGCTGGACTCAGGAGCAGCTGTAGAGGAGCCGGATCCGCCCTGCATTCTGAGCCGGCAGCTCCCTTGCAGCCCAGTCCGGCAGCACTGTGCAGGGCCAGACCGGGTTTTGTTGTGCAGGGCCAGGGACTGGGTTTTGTGTTGTGCAGGGGAGCTCAGCCACGTGTCCGGCTCGGCTGCACAGAGCCCAACACTCTGTTCTGAGCAGCAGGGTAAGGAGGTCAGGGGGCAGGAAGGTTCTGGAGGTGGCAGTCAAGAAACGGGTGGGGGCTTTTTGGGGGGAGTGGAGAAAGTTTTGGGCAGTCAGGGTACAGGTAGGGGGTAGGGTCCTGGGGGGCAGTTGGGGGGGGTCTTAGGAGGGGGCAGTTAGGGGACAAGGAACAGGGAGTCTTAGGTAGGGGGTGGGGTTCTGGAGGGCAGTTAGGAGCAGGGGTCCCAGGAGGGGGCAGTCAGGGGACAAGGAGCAGGGGGGGAGTGTTTGGGAGTTCTGGGGGGGGCTGTCAGGTGGCAGGGGTGGGGAGATGGATCGGAGCAGTCAGGGGACAGGGAGCAGAGGGGTTTAGATGGGTTGGGAGTTCTGGGGGGGGGCTGTCAGGGGGCAGGAGTGGGGAGAGGGATCGGAGCAGTCAGGGGACAGGGAGCAGAGGGGTTTAGATGGGTTGGGAGTTCTGGGGGGGCTGTCAGGGGGCAGGAGTGTGGAGAGGGATCGGAGCAGTCAGGGGACAGGGAGCAGAGGGGTTTAGATGGGTTGGGAGTTCTGGGGGGGGGCTGTCAGGGGGTGGGGAGTGGTTGGATGGGGCGTGGGAGTCCCAGGGGTCTGTCTGGGGGTGGGGGTGTGGATAAGGGTTGGGGCAGTCAGGGGACAAGAGGCAGGGAGGCTTAGATAGGGAGTGGAGTCCTGGGGGGCAGTTAGGGGCAGGGGTCCCAGGAGGGGGCAGTCAGGGGACAAGGAACGGGGGGAGGGTTGGGGATTCTGGGGGGGCGGGAAGTGGGAGGGGCAGGGGCGGGGCTAGGGCGGGGCTCCTCCCGTCCTCTTTTTTTCTTGCTGAAATATGGTAACCCTAGTCTAGCAGGAATTTTTTTTTGGGGGGTGGGGGAGTTCAGCATTGCACAATTGGTTTAGGTACATTATGGACTTTTTAGCCTTCCTCTGATGCATCTGGTAATGGCCCGTACTGGAAACAGGATACTTGACTAGATGAACCAACAAATCCAATCAATACGGCAAAAAAAAAAAGAAATGCAGAAGCATCAAAAATGCTAGAAAATACACCCCCCCATCCTCCAATGGGATTCACTCATGTGGCTCTGAACACAGGATTGTGGTTCAGTCGTGTCTTAGACAGCAAAGTGTAAAGCAATTTTATCCCCTTCTTGAGAATGTTCTGGTTGCTCGGCTAACCACTCAGACAGAAAATGCCAGAGCTGAACTACACAAGCAGCCTTAACTTTGCTTCATTTGTATTTTTTGTGTCAATTTTTTGTCCCTCTTTCACCGTATATGTTTAAATGTATTAGCTTTCCATTTGGGCCTGATATGCTTCCACTGAAGTCAGTGGCAAAACTCTCAGTGACTGCAATGAGAGCAGGAGCCAAGTCTTTTGTAAAAATGAAAGGATAAAAAGTTCATCTGACTACCTAGCTAATCTCAGTATCATACAGCTGAGGCTGGCTAAAAAGGCAATGAGATGCACCTGCTAAACAAAAAAGAATTGGTTTTGAATCACTTTAGAGACTAACAAATTTATTTGGGCATAAGCTTTCATGGGCTAAAACCCACTTCATCAGATGCATGGAGTAGAACATACAGTAGGGAGGTATAAATACACTGCATATGAAAAGATGGAAGTTGCCTTACCAAGTGGGGCGTCAGGGCTAACGAGCCAATTCAATTAAGTTTGAAGTAGGCTATTCTCAAGAGTTGACAAGCAGAAGGAGTGGAAATCACTTTTGTAGTGTTAATGAGGCCAATGTAAACAAGGTGGCCCATCTCAAACAGTTGACAAGAACGTGTGAGTATTTAGCAAGGCGAAATTCGTTTTTGTAAAAACAAGGAGTACTTTTGGCACCTTAGAGACTAACAAATCCACTCCCAGTCTTTATTCAGGCCTAATTTGATGGTATCCAGTTCACAAATTAATTTCAGTTCTGCAGTTTCTCGTTGGAGTCTGTTTTTGAAGTTTTTTGTTGTTGAAGAATTGCCACTTTTAAGTCTGTTATTGAGTGACCAGGGAGATTGGAATATAATGTACTTATTTATTTTGATTATGAAGGATAGCTGTACAGGCTTCAGTGCCCTACCACGCATTAACAACATAATCCCAGCAGCATTAAACAATCAGTCTGACAAGAACTCTGCAAAAAAAGCTCCCTTCCCAACCCATTGTCTTTCCACGAAACTGCCTTCAAACATCTGCAAAAACCCTTTCAAAAAGGCATCTTTTGCAATATATACAGAAGGTCATAGAATCATAAGAATGGAGGCCTGAAAGGGACCTCTGTAGGTCATCTAGTCCAGTTCCCTGCACTAAAGGCAGGACTACATATTATCTAGACCATCCTTGACAGGTGTTTGTGTAACCTGTTCTTAGAAACCTCCCGTGACGGAGATTCCATGACCTCCGTAGGTAATTTGTTCCAGTGCTTAACTACCCTTTCTCTTATTGTTTAAGTTGGTTTTTAAAAGTATATTTGAACCCAGGTAGCTTCATGCTATTGTTGATTTCATTTTCATTTTAAAACACAAATCATGAGGATAGAAATTTTCACAATGTGAGGAATTTTCAGCTGACTGGAACCTGGAATTCCTGTTCTGCAAGAAATTCTGAAATCTCAAAAAATAAAATAAAATTCTGCATTGAAATGAAACCATGAAATTTCCCAAAGAATGGGAATTCTGAAAATTTATTTTGGGGGAAAACAAACAAACAAAAACAGAATTTTGCTTTAACTTTTCAAAACAAATGTGATGAAACTTTGTCAGGTGCCCAGAGACCTGGCATGCTCCTTGCTGAGGTCACCAGAGTTGGGTTATTTTGGAGCAAGGTGGGGACCAAGTATAAATACAAGAAATATTACAATCTTTGTTGCATGTTAGAGACAGAATATTTTGAAGCCGAGTCTCCCATCAATGGATGGGAGATTTACATGCACAAGTCCCACTAATATAGTAAGAGGACAGGTGCATCAAGCAGAATAAGCCTCTATTGACTAGATATTCAGAGGTACTGAGCATCCATGACTCCTGTTGACTTCAGTGGGAGCTGTTACTACTCTGAACCCTTGGAATCAGGCCATCGATATCTAACAGATGACATTCATGTGGCCAAATTATAACTGCTTTGGCACAGGGTGTGCTGGGATGGGAAGATGGAGCAAGCTTTCTCCTCTCGCCAACCCTACTAATTCCCAGTATGTTTGTACAGGAGGCAGCCATAGTTCAGCTGCAGGCATTGAAGATCACAAGGGAGGTAACTAGTGCTGCTGGCAGCCCCAGGGAAGAGTGTCTGGACAGGGCAATAAAGTTACATTAATGATTAATGTAACCCATTTTGTCCATACCACAGAAAAATTTTATACCTCAGGACACTAAAGCATAAGTAAGCAATGAAAATCAGGAACGGAATTGTGGTTTGTATTGCTTTAAGCCTATTGTCATCTAGAATCTTTTATGAGTAAATTATATTACCTTGTTATCTGATTAATTTCCCAAAAGCTAATCATGATTATTATGGTTTACAACTATCTATTGAATGTCCTCAAGTCTAGGCTGGACTGTAATTTAGGGATAAAAGGGGAAAATACACAATTTATCCTTGCACTGCTTTCCCCCCGCCTTGCTTTTTCTTTGCGCTCCTGTATTACTGCTGTACAGTATAGCTAACATTATCGCTTTCTTTTTAGACAAAATGTGAGGAATATTGGCCAGACAAAGGATCCAACTATTACGATGACATTACTGTAACATTGGTCTCAGAGTATGTCCTTCCAGAATGGACAATAAGAGACTTCACAGTGGAAGACGTGAGTAATTCATTGGGTGTATAACACTCTAATGTGTTTGTAGAAATATATCTACTGCATCTCTGGGAAGAGAAACTTCACCATCCAAGTCAAATCAGAATAGGGAAAGCAACCATTCCTGCAGACGTCACAACAAAAGTAAAACTTAGCTAAAGGAAAAATATTGTACAGCTTGTTTTAATTTGGGACATGATAGCACTAGTCTCCTTGCTGCTTAAGATCTGATTAAGGTGTTTCATGCTGTGTATCAGCAATAGGCCTCATGTGGGAGTCAGGGACTGAATGTGCACCTGCTGATTGGACCCATAATTTGAACTTTCAGGGCTCTATTATATAACCCTCTGATGGGCCTACTAATGAATTGTCAGTATGGGACCTCACTTGTGATTAAAGGATCTCTGCATGAAAATTTGTCTACAGGATCCAGTCACATTATGGGAATACTAGCAGCAGTGATGCAGAGCCCATGCTGTGATCCTGCAACCCATGCTGACATGAGAAGGCCTTACTCACACACTAAAGAGACCACAATATAAAGGCAAAGGCAAAAGAGAAGAATTTCAAACCTTTATCTGGGCAAAGGGTTTCCTCAGCCATAAAGAGAAAACTGAATAATGTATCCATAAAGTAGTGCACAGTTCACAGGAGGCAACTGCAATAATGCTGAACTATCTGAAATATTTTCCTACCATAATTGTTTTGTGATGTTCTCTTGAGGCCTAATTTCTCATCTTCAATGTATGTTCTTTTAGAGGGATGCAACTGAAAGCCACTCTGTACGCCAGTTCCATTTCACTTCCTGGCCTGACCATGGTGTTCCAGAGACAACAGACCTTCTTATTAACTTTAGACATCTGGTACAGGAAAACATTAGACAAAATCCCCCAGATTCTCCTACTCTGGTGCACTGCAGGTACAGTAATTCCACACTGGCTTCCTTTTAAGAGCAAGTTAAATATTTCAAGCAGTAGAAAAAGCTCAACACCTTTACTATTTATGTATGTGTATTGTTCATCCTGCCAAGCTATATGAAAGGGCCCTTTGCTGTACACATGAGAAATGCAATAAAACAGTGTGGATGCCAAAATGCATTACCCTACAGTAAACAGTTCATTAAGGGGTTTTGTTGCTGTAGTCTTTTTGGGGGTCTCTCATTGACTGGAAAATTCATCACCAAAAATTGCCTTATAAAGCACTTTATGTATAATTTTTATGGGTTTTGCGAGCCCAGAAGGAATCATGCAGCCCTACTGACAATGGTAATAAGAACTCCTACAGACTGTAAGAGCCTTGATCCCAATGCCCACTGAAGTCAGTGGAAATCTTCCTAATAACTTCAATGGCTTTCCATCAGGCCCTGGGTTGTATATAATTAAGAGAAAGTAATAGGTGAAAGGCCATCATGCTTCCGTCTAACGCATAGTCATTTTACTGCAGTGCTGGTGTTGGCAGGACAGGTACTTTCATTGCAATTGACCGCCTGATCCAGCAAATAGAAATGGATAACATCAGTGATGTGTATGGAGTAGTATATGAACTTCGAATGCATCGACCTTTAATGGTGCAAACAGAGGTAAGGCTAATCTCTTCCATTTAACATGCCTGAAGATACCTGCATAATAGCTCATGAAAGGCAGTGTAAATATACAGCTCAGAAATATGTTCCACTCCAGAGGCTTTCTCCTGTTCTTACCCAACATTTCAAAATTCTATTTTTGTCAGCTCAGCAAAGGAGTGCCCAGCAGGGACCCATGGAAACCCTAAAGGGGTACAGAGCCCCCTACGATCATCAGGTTTCCACACATCCTGCCCTATCTCTTCCCAGTGAAAGCAGTTACAGACACGGACCATAGTAAAACCCTTAGAGCTGCCACAAAGGGGATGGGGAGTTGGGAGTAAAGTGATTCCGTACGGTGAGCTGGGGGAGCCAGAGGCTGAGGGGTAAATTGTTCCAGCTGGCAGCACCATTTTGGAGCACTGCTGTTGGGCCTGTGTTACTCCTTTAAAGTTCTCCACAGTTGACTGTCAACCAGAGAGATCTAGCTCCATCTCTGCCGGGAGAGGGAACTCGGCACACACTCCGCCTTTTCTTGCAGAGGTCTGAAGTGAAAGATGGTGAAATCACAGACTCTGCTCCTTGGGCAAGGGGGAGGTATTTGGGCTGCCATGTAGTCACTGCCACAGCACTTGGGATAGAGAGCTTCTCTCAGAATTACAAGTGTGCGGCAGCATCTATTTATCAGTTTGTTTATTTTGTGGGTTTGGCAGCACTGTCTGTATAGTCAGTTTCACTGCTTCTCCAGGCTGAATATTCCATGTGGTTTGTGTAGGTCTTTCATATATCAACAAAGGGGAGTAAAACATTTAAAATAACCAGGAAAACAGGAATGTAAGAAACCACAAAAATTGGCAAGGTGACTCTGGGACAGCTATGGTACCTGAAACTGTATTGGCAGGCACTTAAGGAGTTAATTTGGAGGGCCTCACTCCACCTGGAAATGGTGCTGACTACCTGTGTCACTTTGAGTTACCTCCAATAAAACACTTCCATCTGCTGGTACATGTGCCTCTCCCAGTTCCTTGCTCCCATCTGCACCCACATCATGACAGGAACAACTTTTTTTACTTTGAATAGATTAATCTTAATGGGGTCGCTTTTTAAAGGAGCAATCAGTTAAAAGGCCACTGTCAACTTGATTTTTTTTTTAAACTGACTAAAGGGTGCTCTGTCAGATTACTTAAAATTATATAGTATGTCTTCAATTTAATGGAGGGGATGGTGGGTGGTTGTTAATCTGTGATTGATATATAGAAGGGTCCTGGGTCTATAACTCCTGTCCTCTTCCCTTTCTTTCTCTGCACAGTCCTGCCTCTTTATGTTCAGTTTCTGCTTTGCTGCTGCTGTAACAAGCAGAAAAAAAACCCATCCCCACCCCCGGTGGCATCGATCATCAATAGAATGATTAATTGAATGACACACAAAATATTGTCAAATGCACCAAATAACCATAGTAATTCTTAGCTACTATTTTTGCAAGTAATACCTATGACCTTTTCAGATGGAAATCTGACTTCTGAAATAATTTTCTGTATGCATTTGCTTCTGCCATTAGCTTTAGTTTGTTTAACCCCCACCATGGGCTTTGTGAGAGGCCATAAGAACCTTGGCATAGCCAAAATCCATGTAGGAAAAAACGTCCCCCGGCTTTGCTTCGCAAAGGATATCTGTATCGGCTGTTCTTTGTTCTAATCTCCTTCAAAGGATATGAACCTCTCTTTCCTGGATTGTGAGGCATACGTTAAGGCCCTGATGGTCCTACTGATTCCAAATGTGTGGACTATGTTGAAGTCACTAAGGCTCCCTACAGATGCCATGGATCCTTCCATATAGAGTCAGTTGCAGAATTGAGGCTTACATTTGGGAGAAGTAAAATCCTTTCAGAGTATATTTCTGCTTCTGCTTCTAGCCATATCAGAAATGTTACCTTCATCACAAACGACCTGTGGATTTTTGGGGCAACTGTTTTCTGTTACTTATACATGATCTGCAGGAATATTCGGTGCTGCAGTGCATCTGGCCAGTGTCTGAAAAGCACATTGTATATCCATGAACATAATTACCCTCACAACAATGTATTTGCTACAATCTATAATGCCCTTCATTATTTTTTCTTTTTTTCATTAGGACCAGTATGTCTTCCTAAACCAGTGTGTTTTGGACATTATTAAATCCCAAAGAAACAAAAAATCAGACCTTATCTACCAAAACACAACAGCAATGGCAATCTATGAAAATTTTGCACCAACACCAAGTTTTGAGAAGGCAAATGGCTACCATGCATAACCAGAGAGCGAAGAAATGTCACTAGGAAGCCATTACTGTCCTGCACACAGGAAAACGAAATGCACTGTTATTGTACATGTGTGTGTACCGTGTCTTTTATTATTTTTTCAGTCTTGTATATCAAATTTGAAGATGCCCGTGTAAAAATGTCATTTGGAGTTGTGGGTTAGTATAAAAAGAAGCTGTAAGTTAACAGAGGAAATTGCTTTATCTTGGGAACTTCACAATACTAGTAGGCGAAACAACATTTGCAGTACAAATGGTGAAGTAGATGATAAATATTAAAAATAACAAATTACAAAGGCTCTTTTTTAATTACAATTTTGTATGATTTCATATACAGATACCTGGCTTGTGGGCTGTGGAATATATTTTATAAAAGTCAGGAACATATTTTATCTACTGACCTGGTTACTTAGTTGATGGATATATGCTTCATTGTGATTTGTCCTTAGTGTTCCGTTTGATTTATAAGAAGGAGTACAAACGCCTCCTACAAATGGATGTTGATATTTGGAAATTGTGCCTTTTCTGGTTATTACTCTGTAGACAAAAATAATCAGAGCCCTATATTTTTGTATTGAGACTTCTAATTAGAATATAGATTTTAACTGTAGTAACATTGCTGGCGAGACGCTCCTAGATTTTGGTAGTGATCTTCCCCTTTTTGTATTCCATCACAACCTTCAGAGGCCTTATATCACAGTGCCTCAGTCTAGAGGAAAAGGAGGGCAAGGGTTGTGTGTCATTCTGAGCTTTAGTGTGTGTGTGTGTGTGTGTGTGTGTGTGTGTGTGTGTGTGTGTGTGTGAGAGAGAGAGAGGGGGGGGAAGCAACTCCTCCCATTTCTGGCTGATATTTCTGATTTATAGAGTTTATAAGGATTTATTTAAAGGTGCAATATGTGATTTATTGAATAATGATTGCTCTACTTAAAGAGAGCTTTACTCAGGTTGTCTCTTTTTTAATTATTGTTTTTTTTTCTTAAATATATAAATCTGTGAAAATTTCAGACTGAGAATTCACA
The DNA here is from genome assembly GCF_027887155.1 of Malaclemys terrapin pileata. NCBI lineage: Eukaryota > Metazoa > Chordata > Testudines > Emydidae > Malaclemys > Malaclemys terrapin. Next base: position 47,949,982 of record NC_071508.1, on the reverse strand, counting down.
TGTCAAAGTGCTCCCAAACAGGTTCACTGGCTTTATTCAATTTAGCAAAAGTAAATGCACAAATGTCTACTGTATATATCAATTACTAGAATCTGTTGTTTTAGCCTGTCAAAACTGAGATGTGTTTTATCTTGGTGCATCTCAAAAATATAATTTAACTGTTTTATAATTGTTTCCAATATGCTGCTGCTGCTATTTTAACTGATCCTTTTTTAAAAATCTAGATATTAATATTACATGTCAAGGGCTAATTTGGATTTATTTTGCTGGTACATTAATGTTAAACGTATGAAGGCATTACCAATGAAGGACTTATTTGTTATTTTTAAGGGGTACTGGGTGTTTTTTTCTTCTTTGGATCAGTGCACTGGTTGCATTGCAAAGTAAGAAGTTCAGGAACATCCATGAAATAGCTGTTAAAGTCTTATGAAGGTTTAATAGCCAGCGTACCTGGGATTCTGCAGCATTTGAAAGCCAGTTTGTATGACAAAGATGACAAAAACTGCTGCAAATTTTGGAAATGATTGTGGCACTACAATGGGTAGCTGGCTGCCCTGTAGAATCCACTGTTGAATGAAAAATCCCAGGCATCCTGGCCTCTATAGTCCCACATCTGTGAACTTAAGTACTGGCAACAGTAATTCTTATTCGGTAATGGAAGTGTGTCATTTAAGCAAAACTGGAGGGATACCCACACCACGGTTTGACCAGGACTCATAACAGCCATTTGTTGTGTTTATTTTATTTTTTCTTCTTCTTATCTGAAATATTTAAAATCTATCAAACCATCCCACCAGACTCCTTCTCAAATGGAAATTGCAATCCTGATTTTTTTCACCCTGCATCCTTTCTAAGGTGCCATTAGATCTCAACGAAATGCAAATGCAACAACTTCTTCACTTAGCTTGGCAGCACAGATCAAACCAAAAAAATCCCTAAGGCTTCACTAGAGAGAAGGGCCTGCCCCTCTACATTGTTGGGGGAGGGGGTGTTTGTTTTTCATTTAAATACTACTACTCTCTGTGGTAGTGCAGTCTTAAGGTACCATGGAAATGCATGGCTGGTCAGAAATCGTTATTTCTGGGACAGCCCAGAAGGTCTTTAGTCCAAGAATACTGCACTTGGTTTAAAAAGTGACTATCTTGTGTAGCAGAGAAGAGCAGTGAATGCATTGTCTCTCATAGTGTTTGTGCTGTGGATTCTGCACTTGCTTTATATAGTGGATGCATCTGCATTATATAGCAGCAGAACCTCAGAAAACTAGCTATAACTGTGACTATCTATTTCGGTCTAAACACCTATGATAGATTGTTGCAGCAGCAGGTGATTAAAAGTGGGATCCTAGATACAATTTGTTTCCATTAGGAAAACAATAGAATAAATATTTGTCAAGAGATTCCTGAGAAGTAAATAAAAACTCTATCCAATCAAATCCTTTTATGGATTCCAAGTTCCCAAGACAAATATCTGCTAAATCAGGAGAGAGTCTGATTTCCCCGCTTATGAATTAAATGTGAGAAGAACACAATAGATGAGATTACAGGGCCAATCCTGCCTGACTAAAACAGTCACTATTCCCAATCAAGTCTATTACCCAGAGAGGCCAAAAAGAATTTTCCAAGCTCAGTGGTTTGAACATTGGCCTGCTAAACCTAGAGTTATGAGTTCAATCCTTGAGGGGGCTATTTAGGGAACTGGGGCAAAAATCCATCTGGGGATTGGTCCTGCTTTGAGCAGGGGGTTGGACTAGATGACCTCCTGAGGTCCCTTCCAACCCTGAGATTCTATGATTCTATGAGCAAGGCATGCAGGCTCAGGCCATATAGTTTTTAGTGGACAGAAAAAGTTGATTAATGCTTAAAGTGATGTATCCATGAAGTTGGGTGTTGTTCCACTGTGACTAACTAGGACAGGCCACATAGGAACTCCCACTGGAAGGAATGGGTCTTACAGGTAATTTTTTATCTTAGAGAGATTCCCTCTAACCAAGATGACTTGAATAGGATTCTAGCATATGTTTCTCATCTACAAACTGATATGTCTTTAGTTTCTTTTGATTCAGGACTAAAGGTTGCTATTTATACTGTCTTGTTGCTCTTTATTCTGTTCATTCAGTGCTTATTGTTGGTGGTGCTTGCCTAAAGTAATCTGCTTTCCCAGCCTCAAAACTCTCCTGTGTTACAACACTGGGTTTTCTGACTGGGGTGGTTGTTTTTTTTCCTTCAATTTGGGACCCTTTTAAAAAGGGAAATGTTCACGTGTGTCAAATAAGGGTTGCTTTTAGTTGAATATTTTGATGTACAAATTTCAGTGTTTTTCATACAGCTGTACAGAAACTTGTAGCACATTGTCTTAACTTTTTAATAGTTTGTTTTAAAGATAAAGATAATTAAAAAGCATTAACTTAGAGTGGTTCTTTCCATTTTGTTTCTTTTTTCCTCCCTTTTTAACTTAAAATGAATTTTCCATGTCTCCAATCTGGGTCTGGACAAACTTAAAGTCAATAAACTAACTTAAGCCTCAATCCTGCACTGTGATGCAGATTCTCTGTGAAGGGATAGGGGTCTGTTCATTACTTTGCAGGACCAGGGCTTAATGCTAACACCTCAAGGGCAGCTACTGTGTTCTCTAGGTGCTAGTTAAAGGAGTATGGAGTGAATGGAAAAATTCCCATTGAAATGAATGGGCTTTGGTTCAGGGTCTAAGTATTTGTGGGATTCAAACACCTACTCCTATAATAATCGAAGGGGATAGGGTGGGGATAGTCCTCCTCATCCACTGAAATGAGTATTCTGCTTTCAACAGAAATGCCTGAGAAGGGCTATAGAAATAACTGTATAAAGTGATTCCTCCGGCCTGGATTGTTGGGGATGATTGATTCTGGAGTTAAATAATGATAGATAAAATACCAATACCTGATCCGTTTCTTCTGAAATTCCCAGTTTTCTTCTCCTTCGGTTATGTTAACCATGAACAAGCAGGGCCACATACCCGCACACAGGTGTGACATTGGCACTCAGTAAGTGCAACGTTCATCATGAGACTTATCAGCACAAAATCTTGTGATGGCCTATAATAACCCCATGAAAGTGACGGATGGTGTGACAGGATGTATGATGTGAGATCACACACAGTAAGTTTCATATGAGCTCTTGTGGTAATTGCACAATCACTGTGTATGAGAATAATATCAGAGAAGAAACAGTGACAACAAGTCCTCCATTGTACAATGCACAGCGTGTGATTGGGATTGCAGGAGGCAATGAGCTACTGAGAAACTTTTAAGAAAGGTTTGTTTTTTCTTAAATCACAAATGTATGTTGTTTTAAAAATATATAACTGATAAATCAAACTGTTCTAGATGTCTTCAGAGAGCTTGGAGAATTTACAAAGCCAACCAGGAGTCACGCATTGCCCATAGCTGCAAAAATAACATCTCTTTTAGCCATTTTTAGCCACGGTCTGTTTCCAAATTGTGGTAGGTGACAAGAAAGGCTAAAGTCAATCTGCAACTTAGTCAGAGATGTTTCTAATCAATCTTTTGTTATTTCCTCTAGAAACATAATGGAAGCAGATTGTACCTCTTCACAAAATAGGCCCTATGTGAAAATGAATCTGAATGTGGTATCAGGAAGGCCGTTCCCCCATACAATGTCCTAGGCAGCAGATAAATCTAAGACCACTCCCCCAGTCTTGACTTCTGCTGGCATTCTGCTTGTGTGTGTTGTTGAGGCTAATATTTGGAGCTCATGGGTAAAAGTAAGGCTAAAGGCAAAGGGAGAGATTCCAGCCCTCTCCTTCTCCTGGGCTTGGGGAAGCTCACCTCCCTCTGGCTCTTCACTGTTAAGCAAGGTGAGACCAAATCCAGGCTGACGAATCCGATGTTGAAGCAATAGGAGCAGCTGGTACCTGACTAGGGAGTTTCTGTGGCTCTAGGCCTTTCCTGCAAGGAGTAGAAGCAATCCCAACACCTCACTGAAAGGAGAAGAAACTGGGGTGTCCCATCTGCCTCCTTTCTTCAACAGCAGATCAGGGTGCCGAGAGCAGAACCTACCCCTCCCTGGCCCTTTTACTTAGCTGAGCTCTATTCATCTGCACGAGAAAGTAGCATTTTCTTCCATCTGCGTTAGTGGGAGGCATAGATCCTGTGGGTTGAGGCGGGGTGTGTGATTGGGCTAAAGTTACTAAACTGTGCACTTGAAGCTAAACCAGCACTATCGTATTGCTGGCAGAGGTGCAAAGGTTCTGAATTGGCTTTGATCAATATGCTAAGTAACTTAATGGGCCAATTATTTCATAGACTATGTGGCTGGGTTGTCTTTGTGTTGTTGTTTTGTTTTCATTTTTAATAATCTGCCTGTCTTTCTGCTCCCTGAGGTTATTCCTGTTCACAGCAATAATGCTATGCCAGGCTACGTTGGCACAATGGAACAGGAATATTAACAGGGCAGGTATAATGTACAGTTCCAGGAGACTAGCCAATATACACAATCGTTCTGTTGCTGACGACTGTTCTCTAGTGTTGGCTTCATTATTAAAAATATCTTCATAGAGATGCCAAATTTACCTTTCTTAGGTCTATACAATTTACCTTCATTTTAATATTATTCTGTTCATTGTGTTATGTGGCTTAGAGAATGTGCAGAATTCAGTAAAATTGTACGTAACTTCTTTTTAAAGAAAAAAACATTCTCTGAAACCGAGAAATCTCCCCTAACTTTCAAACTAACTCTTAGGAGAGGGGCCTTAACATGTACTCTAGAGTTCAGTGGCCTCTGATTCTCTTGGACCCAACAGGTTATGCAATTCTGAAGTTGAAGGTCATCTGCCAATAATGCTTGGTCACTTCCTCACAGCTGTTCAGATCTAGGCACTGTTAACTTTTAGATCTGCTAAGATTGAGTCATTCGGAGACAGATGCAGGCTCTCTCTAAAACGAGTTTTTAGTAGAGTTTTCTCCCCCACACCCCAGAAAAGGTTAACTCTTCAGCAAAAAATCAAACCCCAAAATATTTCAATTTGGAAATGCTGTCATAGTGCCTCATGGGAGTTGTAGTTCAGATACCGCACACTCTCAGCCTCCTGTGTAGTCCTGTCTCCCTGCTCAGACATCTCCCATGATGTACCATGGTTTCACTCTCACCAAAAGATGGATGGAGGCAATTGTATCATAGGAGATGTGGTCCAACTGGGGAGCCCAACCCATAGAGGAGAAAGGGGACATAAGGAAACTGAATTACAACTTCTATGAGGCGTCACGGCAATATTTTTTAATCAGAAAACTGACCAGCTTTAGTTTTTAGCATTGCCAATCTTACATGTAGCATGTAATTGGATTTTAGAGCACAGTTACTGATCCTTAGTTTTGTTTAGTTTCCATTTAACGGACATCCATCTCTTAATCACTGACAGTAAAGTAGAAATGTTAGTTCCGCTAACTGGGAAAAAAACACCCCTGCTTTTACTTAAAGCAGGAACACTTTTGCTTCTTGTTCTCATTTCACCTCTAAGTCTCCAAGTGGTCATAGATGAAATGCCTCTCTGCTCAAAGGCATCCCTGACTTGGTAGTTCCAAAGTTTCACAGATCTTGTCCCCTTGTTTATATTCCCAGCATAATGGTAATGGTTTGTGTTCTCAATAAATACTTTACTCATGAAATACATGTGCATTTGTAGTGGGGTGGTTACCCGCTCCTGCCCTGAGGGGTTTGGAACAGCCCTGGGAGAAGACTGTTCCAGGGAGAAGCAGCTACTGGGCTGATTGGGGAAACAGCCGCAGCTGGGCCACGCCCAATCAGGCCCCAGCTGGCCCTATAAAGGCTGGGGAGCCAGGAGCTCAGACAGAGTCTCTCTCCCTCCCCTCCCACTACTTAGAGAGGGAGAAGGGCCTGGGTGCAGGGAGCTAAGACAGAGTACCTGGGTGGAGCAGGGCTGGAGAAAGGCTGAGGAGCTGGTGAGCTCCAGCCTGGAAAGCCCCAGGCTGCGGCCTAGTATTAGGCTAAGGGGTACTGGGGGTTGCAGAGGGCAACCCAGGTGTAGGCTAAGGCAGCAGGTCCAAACCCAACCTTGCCTGTGATGAGTGGCTGATACTGCAGTCTGCCCCAGGGAGTGGGGGCTAGCTGGTGACTGGCAGTAGCCTTATTCTGAAGCGAGGTGGGGTTAGTGAGTGGGGGTTCCCCTGGGAGGGGAGACCCAGCGTGTGTGGGTATTGCCAGGGGGCAGCACCCAGAGCAAGGGGCACCGGGGTCCTGGGAGGGACACGGGGGCCAGTGCAGACAACAAGGTGGATCACTGGCCTGCAGAGGGCACTCTAGAGGCTGGTGAGCTAATTCCCTGGACGACCAGCAGGAGGCGCCGCTGGGGTGAGTCTGACCTTTACAGCATTGTGCATCTATGGAATGTAAATGAAGCTTTAAACTACCTGTGATTCATTTTGGAATCATTTTATCATATTACAGCAGGTCTATGGCTTGAAATTTCCAGGATCAGAAGTGCACAGTGAAAACAGAGGTTTGCATTACACACACAATGGTAAAAGTGGGTCTAAAATGAGCAGCACTGAAGACCTATGCGCACCTGGAGAATATTTACTTTCTCTCCTGGAGGAAAAATAACCTGCTAAACTCTGTTTTAGCCTCCAGATGGCATATGATACCATACCATTATTCTTTCCAGAAATAGATCTTTCAGGATATTTTTCCTGTTACTCTACCAACATTCTTCTTCTTCTGTAATTTTAGCCCATTACTTCTAGTAACCTCCCTTTGTGCCATACCCTAAATAACTACCCTCTTTTCAGGGGTTTAACCCTTCAAATTCATAAAGATGGTTATGCCTCCTCTCCAGCCCAAAGTGGTTGATTCAACAAAGCATATAAGCACTTATTTGACTCATTGACTTAATTGGTATTTAAGTGTGTGCTTACAAGTAAGAATGTGCTTAAGTGATTTACTTAATCCAAGTTTTAGCCAAGCCATTCACAAGTGTATGCATTTCAGTTCTCCAGCTTCCCATCACTTTTGTTGCTTTTCTCTGAGCTCCCTCCAATTTGTCAATATCCTTCTGGTATGGTTGTACCTGTAAATAAAGAGATGGGCCTGAGCCACAAAGTTTGATGGGCTGTTTAGCTCCACCATTTCAGTCAAGGCCATTGTGTAGATGCAGTACAAGCCAGGCTCAAAGTCGGAATCCAGATCTCAACTTCCTCGGTTTTTGAAGGTGTTGGGTGTGAACCGAACCTGTGCTTTCATCTGTAGAATTAAAGCTCAATTTTCAGATGGCTTGTAACTTGCTACACTCGCTAAGAAATTGTAGGTTCGCTTTTACTCCATAATCGAAAACCCATCACAGGGATGCCAATGTTTGACACTCTATTTCCCCCGAAGTTCTTTCAAAGTTGTGTCTTGCTGAATTCTAGAGGTTTTTGAAGTGGCATATGGTGTTAATCCCACGTAGCATCACAGATTTAACAGGAAAACTGCCTAAGGGTGGCATGATTGCAGGCTGTCAAATGCGGCATTACTTCCAAGATATGAGAGTCCAAAGCACAGTAACATATAGAATGTTCTTTACAGCTTCCAGTAGTTTGGCAAATCTCCAACTCCAGATAAAATTATTCAAATGCTGACCTAGAAACAGAAATTCTCTTGCTCACCATTGTGAAAGTTCCTGCAGAGCAAAAGCCAGGAACAGAGATATGGTACATAATAACTTGGGCCAAAATTTTCAAACTTAGATGCCTAAAATTAGACAACCTAAATCAATATTTAAGCATCTGAAATAAATGTCTTAGTTTTTGAGCACCCACAGCGCCAGTTAAATTCCTAGGTATGGAATTGACTCTGAAAAAGCTTTGGGGTCATGGTCATAGAGGTTAATTGGCTGAACTTGAACTCCGAATGTAATGCTGTGGCAAAAAAGAGCCAATGCAATCCTGGGATGCACAAATGGGAATCTCAAGCAGGAGCAGAGGTTATTTTACCTCTGTATTTGGCACTAGTGTGACCACTGCAGGAATACCATGTCCTGTTCTGGTGTCTACAATTCAGGAAGGATGGTGATAAATTGGAGAGGTTTCAGAGAAGTCATGAGAATGATTAAAGGATTAGAAAACATGACTTTAGAGTCCTAGATTCAAAGAGCTCAATCTGTTTAGCCTAATAAAGAGCAGGTTAAGGGGTGACTTGATTGCCGTCTAGAATATCAACATGGGGAACAAAGAGAAAGGTGTAAAATGATCCAATGACGGGAAGCTGAAGCTAGACTGGAAGCTGAGAATGAAGCTTATTTCAGACTGGAAATGAGGTGTAAATTTTTAACAGTGAGGGTAGTTAACCATTGGAACCATATACCAAAAGTTATGGTGGATTCTCTATCCATGACGATTTTTAAATCAATCTTGGATGTTTTCTAAAAACTTTGTTTAGGAATTAGCTGGGGGGAGTTCTATGAGTCATTCTGAGATGATCACAATGGTCCCTTCAGGCCTTGGAACCTATGAATTAGGTGCCCTTGTTTGAAAAAGCCACCCTGAATGTATTTCTAGTCCTTATCAATATGCTACCCACTCTTGAATGCAATTGATGCGTCAAAAAAGATGATGTGTTTGTTCATGCTTCAGTATCTAAAGAACAGTAAAGAAGCAATTTTAGAAAATAGATGTTACATTTTTATATGTAATATCCACCTAGCTCAATTTTATTTTTGAGTTAAATTTGCATAACCCTCTAGAGAGGTTTTAATTGTTTTCTTAAACTATATGGAGCTATTTACTAGTTAGTTTGGCTGGTTTTGCGTGCTCAGGGCTAGCCCAGGCTGAAGGTGCAAGCTGCCGTGACTTCACTGCTGTGGTCTCCAAGCTTGCTAGATTAAAGCTAGTGCAGGCATGTCTACTCGAGCTGCAGCCACACCCTCTGAATGCAGTATAGAGCTATCTTTAATGGTAATAGCACTTAGAGGAGTCATTGTGCTAGGTACTGTACAAACACATAGTAAGAGACAGTCCCTGCCCTAAAGAGCTTACACTTAGGGTATGTCTACACTATGAAATTAGGTCAATCTTATAGAAGTTAATCTTTAGAAAGTGATTTTATACAGTCAATTCTGGGCCCGGCAAACAAGCACAGACTGGTGAGACCGCATAGGTATGGGATGATTCCCAGTGGCTGAGAAACTTTCACATGTGTAAGGCCACTTTCCTGGAACTTTGTGAGTTGCTTTCCCCTGCCCTAAAGCGCAGGAATACCAAGATGAGAGCTGCCCTGACAGTTGAGAAGCAAGTGGCAATAGCTCTGTGGAAGCTTGCAATGCCTGACTGCTACCGGTCAGTCAGGAATCAATTTGGAGTGGACAAATCTACTGTGGGGGCTGCTGTGATCCAAGTAGCCAAGGCAATCACTGACCTTCTGCTAGCAAAGGTAGTGACTCTGGGAAATGTGCAGGTCATAGTGGATGGCTTTGCTGCAATGGGATTCCCTAACTGTGGTGGGGCGATAGATGGAACACATATCCCTATCTTGGCACTGGACCACCTTGCCAACCAGTACATAAACCACAAGGGATACTTTTCAATGGTGCTGCAAGCACTGGTGGATCAGAAGGAACATTTCACAGACTTCAACAGGGGATGGCTGGGAAAGGTGCATGACGCTTACATCTTTAGGAACTCCGGGCTGTTCGAGTAGCTACAAGAAGGGACTTACTTCCCAGACCAGAAAATTACCATTGGGGATGTTGAAATGCCAATAGTTATCCTTGGGGACCCAGCCTACCTCTTGTTCCCATGGCTCATGAAGCCGTACACAGGCAGCCTGGACAGTAGTAAGGAGCAGTTCAACTATAGGCTGAGCAAGTGCAGAATGGTGGTAGGATGTGCCTTTGGACATTTAAAAGCTTGCTGGCGCTGTTTGCTGACTAGGTTAGACCTCAGTGCAACCAATATTCCCATTGTTATTGCTGCTTGCTGTGTACTCCATAATATCTGTGAGAGTAAGGGGGAGACGTTTATGGCGGGGTGGGAGGTTGAGGCAAATGGTGGCCAATTTTGAGCAGCCAGACACCAGGGTGATTAGAAGAGCACCGCTAAGTGCACTGCGCATCAGAGAGGCTTTGAAAACCAGTTTCATGACTGGCCATGCTACAGAGTGACAGTTGTGTGTGTTTCTTCTTGATGCAAATCTGTCCCTGTGGTTGATTTTAATTCCCTGTAAGCCAACCACCCTCCCCACTTCGATCACAGCTGACGAAGGAAATAAAGTCACTATTGTTTTGAAACCATGCATTCTTTCTTTGTTAATTTAAAATAAAAGTGTGATAACGGACAAGGTAGCCCGGGTGGGGTGAGGGAGGAGGGAAGGACAAGACCACATTGCTTATTGTAGCCACACTACAAATCAAAACTGTTTGAATGACAGCCTACTGTTACTTGGGCCATCCTCTGGAGTGGAGTGGCTGGGTGCCCCGTTCTTGGGCATCTGGGTGAGGAGAATATGGAACGTGGGGAGGAGGGCAGGGGGTTATGCAGTGGTGATCTGTGCTTTTGTTGCCTTTCCTGCAGCTCCATCAGACACCCAATCATGTCCATTTGCTCCCCCATTACCCTCAGCATCGCCTCCTGCCTCTTCTCATTGCGCTCACTTAATGCTTTCCTGACCTCTATCACTGAATGCCTCCATGCATTCAGCTGTGCCCTATCAGTGTGGGAGGACTGCATGAGCTCGGAAAACATGTCAGCGTGAGTGCGGTGTTTTTTTTTTTTTTTTTTTGCCTTCTAATCTGCGATAACCTCTGGGACGGAGATGATAGGGGAGGATAGAAACATTTGCACCTGTGGGGGGATAAAAAGGGAGAGTAGAATTTAAGGAGATACATTTCTGAGAACAAAGAGGAGACTTTCTCACAGTGAATGAAGCAATTCACAGCAGACAGCACATGTGCTTTAGGTACAAGATCGCATTTTGCTTTTTATATTGAGCGCCTGCCGGTATGGTGACACATCACACATGGCTGGGCAACAGAATTCGGTTTCCAGGCAGCCATGTGTAGTAGGTCCTAGCCGGGGCTCGACCCTTCCGGGCAGGAGGGGAGCCACACCGACTCACTACTCTGGGAATAAGCAGTCAGTTAGTCCTGAAACTCCGGCTCTTTGGTGCAGAGTCGGAGCAACCACAGTTAAAGCTCAGGAGCCCAGGCCCTGGATCAGGGCGGGGCAAACACAGTTAGCTCAGACCCTTGCTTGCTGGGCTGAGCGGGCAAATAGTTCAGAGCCCAGGCCCTGGATCAGGGCGGGGCAAACACAGTTAGGCTCAGGTCCTTATGGCAGGGGCTGAGCGGGTAAATAGTTCAAAGCCCAGGCCCTGGATCAGGGCGGGGCAAACACAGTTAGGCTCAGGTCCTTATGGCAGGGGCTGAGCGGGTAAATAGTTCAAAGCCCAGGCCCTGGATCAGGGCGGGGCAAACACAGTTAGGCTCAGGCCCTTGTTGCAGGGGCTGAGCGAGCAAACAGTTCAAAGCCCAGGCCCTGGATCAGGGCGGGGCAAACACAGTTAAGCTCAGGCCCTTGTTTGCAGGGGCTGAGCGAGCAAATAGTTCAGAGTCCAGGCCCTGGATCAGGGCGGGGCAAACACAGTTAGCTCAGGCCCTGGTTGCAGGGAGCTGAGCGAGCAAATAGTTCAGAGCCCAGGCCCTGGATCAGGGCGGGGCAAACACAGTTAGGCTCAGGCCCTTGTTGCAGGGGCTGAGCGAGCAAACAGTTCAAAGCCCAGGCTTCTGTAGCCGAGCGTTGGGTGAGGGGGAAGCCTGCCACCCGTACGGAGGGTGGCAGGGGGGGAACGCAGGCCCACCCACTCCACTGCGTTCCAGCCCGGGGCCCTAACAGCGGTTGCTGCCGCTGCTGGTCAGTGGGGTATCCAGACCGCAACACACTGACATAGGCTCACACTCAGTTGCAGCCGGACCGGGGTCGGCTACCCCCGGGCTACTTCCGTGATCCCCCTCACAGCCTACCTCGGTCGTTGCGCCGGGATCGGGCCAGTCCACCTGCATGGGCTCCTCTCTGCCCGGGCTCGGCGGCAAGTCTGGTAGCTCTGCCGGGAAGTCCGGCCAATGGTCCTCAGGCGGCTCCTCTGGATAGCAGCAGGGGCTGAGGGGTTCGGGTCCAGTCTCACCCTCAGGGTTAGCGGGGTTCGGTTCCCAGGGGTTCTCCCAGTGGCGGGCGTGAACGGGCTCCGGCGGCTCCTCCTCGTAGCGGGCCCGGGGTAGCTCAGGCCAGCTAGGGTCTTCGACGGTCTCCTGGCCGGGAGCTCCCGGCCGCACGTCTGCTCCCTGTGGTGGCTGGCCGCCAACTGAGCTCTGGCGGCCGGCCTTTATACTTCCTGTCCCGCCCCTTGACTTCCGGGGGGCGGGGACAGGCGGTGGTGGTCCCACCCACTCTGGTGCCGGCACGTGGGCTCCCTCTTCTGGGCAGGAGGGGAGCCACACCGACTCACTACACACCCCCCCCCTTAAGACTGGCTCCCGCCTGTCGGGGCCAGGTCCTGCCATCTCCCCCATGCGGGATAGGAAGTCCGCATTCGTATGGTCCTTACCTGCTCGATGCTGGACCGTAAATGCGTAGGGTTGTAAGGCGAGGTACCACCGCATAATGCGGGCATTATTATCTTTCATCCGCATTAGCCACCGGAGGGGGGCGTGGTCTGTGACGAGGGTGAACGGGGCCCCGAGGAGGTAGAAGCGCAGGGCATCGCAGGCCCACTTCACCGCGAGGGCCTCTTTTTCCACCACGGCGTAATTCCTCTCCCGGGGGAACAGCTTCCGGCTGAGATATACCACGGGGTGGTCCTTTCCCTCCACTTCTTGGGACAGGACTGCCCCTAATCCTACGCCGGAGGCGTCGGTCTGCAGGATGAATGGGCGTTTAAAGTCTGGGCTATAGAGAACCGGCTCCTGGCAGAGGCACTTCTGCAGTGTCCGGAAGGCCGCTTCACATTCGGGGGACCATCGTACCTGCCGGGGGCTGTCCTTCGTCAGAAGCCCAGTTAAGGGTGCTGCGATGGTCGCGAACTGGGGGATGAACCGTCTAATACCCAACGAGGCCCAGGAACTGCCGAACGTGCCGTTTGGTTGATGGGGTGGGACAGTCCAGGAGGGCCTGGACTTTCCCGACGAGGGGCTTGACCTGCCCGCCCCCGACGGTATAGCCGAGATAGTTGGTCTCTTGCCAGGCAATCCGGCACTTTTTGGGGTTGGCGGTCAGGCCCGCCTGTCGTAGGGACCTTAGGACCGCCGCAACCCGGGGCAGATGATCCTCCCAGCTGCGGCTATAGATGACCACGTCGTCTATGTACGCCGCCGCATAGTCCTGATGGGGCTGCAGAAGTTGGTCCATCAGCCGCTGGAAGGTGGCTGGGGCTCCATGGAGACCGAATGGCATCCGTGTGAATTGGTACAGCCCCGTTGGAGTGGCAAAGGCGGTCTTCTCTTTTGAGGTCTCCTCGAGGGGGATCTGCCAGTAGCCTTTGCTAAGATCTAAGGTGGTGATATACTGGGCCTCCCCCAGGCGGCCCAGTAACTCGTCTACACGGGGCATCGGGTAGGCATCGAAGCGCGAGATGGCGTTTACCCTCCGAAAGTCGATGCAGAAGCGGCGGGTACCGTCCGGCTTGGGCACCAGGACCACCGGACTACGCCACTCGCTCTGGGACGGTTCGATGACGCCCAGAGCCAGCATGGCTCTTACTTCCTCCTCGACCGCACCCCGCATCCGATAGGGCAGGGGCCGGGTCGTCTCTCGAACCACCTTTCCCGGCTCGGTCTGGATGGAGTGTTTGACCAGGGACGTGTGGCCCGGTACGGCCGTGAAGGTTCGCTTGAAGGTTTGCAGCAGGCAGTTAGTCTGTTTACATTGCTCTTCCGTGAGCGATTGTCCTAATTGGGGTGCCGGGGGGTCATCCGTCGAGGGTACCTGGGGTCCCAATTCCGGCTCGGGCGGGCATGGGTTGATTAAGAGGCCCTCCCGGTCCTGCCACCGTTTCAGCAGGTTGACGTGATACCGCTGGGTTTCCTTCCGCTTGTCCGGTTGCCGCACCTCGTAGGTGACGGGACCGACCTTACGCACGACTTCGTAAGGTCCCTGCCACCGGGCTAACAATTTTGACTCACTAGACGGGAGGAGGAGTAGGACACGGTCTCCTGGTTGGAACTCCCGGACTTGGGTTCCCTGATCGTAGGTCCGTTTCTGCCGTTCCTGCGCCGTCTTTAAATTTTCGCGGGCCAGGGCTCCGGCCTGGGCAAGGTACTCCTGTAACTGGATGACATATTTCAGGAGGCCCTGGGCTGGGGACGCTGACTGTTCCCAGGTCTCTCTCATCAGGTCTAAGAGGCCCCGCGGTCTGCGTCCGTACAGCAGCTCGAAAGGGGAAAATTTTGTTGAGGTCTGCGGGACTTCTCGGATGGCTAGCAGCAAGGGTGGAAGGAATTGGTCCCAGTGGCGGAGGTCCTCTGCGGGGAATTTCCGCAACATGCTTTTCAAAGTGCGGTTAAACCGCTCCACCAACCCGTCCGTCTGCGGGTGGTACACGGACGTCCGGAGTTGTTTGATGCCTAAGAGGGCACAGACCTGTCGCAACAATTGGGACGTGAAGTTCGTTCCTTGGTCGGTCAGTATCTCTCTAGGCAGTCCTACTCGGGCGAAGATTTTCAGCAATTCCCCCGCGATAGACCGGGCGGTAATACTTCGCAGGGGGATGGCTTCGGGGAACCGAGAGGCATAGTCCACCAAGACCAGGATGTATTGAAACCCCGCGGCACTTTTCGGGAGGGGGCCCACGAGGTCCATGGCGACCCGTTCAAAGGGCGTCTCCATCACTGGCATGGGGACCAGGGGTGCCTTGGGGATCCCGGGCGGGGCGACCCTCTGACACTCTGGGCAGGAGGCGCAATATTCTTTCACCTCCTGAGAGATTCCTGGCCAAAAGAAGCGCGCCAGGATTCGAGCGAGGGTCTTCTCTCGCCCCAGGTGCCCGGCGGCTGGCACATCGTGGGCCAACTTCATTACCGCCCGCCGGTGACACAGGGGCACTAACAGTTGGGTTTGTGGTTCCTGGGTGCGGGGGTCACGGTCCAGGCGGTAGAGCCGGTCCCGGCGTAGCTCAAAATGGGGCCACAGGGTGGCCCGCTGGGGGTCCACAACCTTCCCGTCTACTGCCGCGAGCTGCTCGTAGAAGCGGCTAAGGGTGGGATCCTCTCGCTGGTCCCGACAGAAATCGGTATCGAAGCGGGGCTGAGGGGCCGGCTCCGGCGGCGGTCCCGCTGCGTCCGTGTTGTCTATCTCGGTCGCTGGACCCTGCTCGGGGGTCTCGGAGGAGGACCCCAACCGATCAGCCTCCAGGGCCGGCGTGGACCGTAGGACTTCCTCAAAGGCCGGCCAGTCCCGACCGAGGATC
The DNA here is from genome assembly GCF_027887155.1 of Malaclemys terrapin pileata. Taxonomy (NCBI): domain Eukaryota; kingdom Metazoa; phylum Chordata; order Testudines; family Emydidae; genus Malaclemys; species Malaclemys terrapin. The sequence goes on along the minus strand of NC_071508.1, from coordinate 47,934,542 downwards.
ACAGGGTATGCAAGATGGGGAGCTACCCCAACCACCAGGTGTCGGGTGATCCCCGCGATGGTTAGGGGGACCCGGGCGCTGGGGTATGGTCGGACATCCCCATGGATGCATTGTAGATGAATACATCCGAGGCGGTTATCACCCGGCGGTACCAGGTCCTTCCGGACCAACGTCTGGCCACAACCCGAATCGATCAAGGCCCGCGTAGTCCGTCCTCCGACGGCTGCCGGGACGGTCAGCTTGGGGTTCATGGCTGGCCTGGCTCGAGTGTGGCCCGCCCACACTTGCCCATAGCTGCAATCCATCTCCGGACAGTCTCGCCGGAGGTGTCCCATCTTCCCACAACTGAAGCAGGGTCCAAGTTCAGGTCGTCTGCTCCGGGGGCCTTCCCGGCTTGGGCTCCGGGGGGGGCTTCGTCGAGCCCTTGGGGGCCCCTGGCCCGGGGCCACTGGTCCGGTCCGAGGAGCCGGGTCCGCGTGCCGGGTCCGGGTCTCGCGGCGGGGTTCGGGCCTCGGTGCGGGGTGTCGTGGTCCGCTCGGGGTTCCCCTTTCCTTTCGCCACGGGCTGGTTCGGGCCCGGGGCGGCGGAAGGTGGGCCCTACTGCATCTTCGGCGGCTAGGAAGTCCTCCATTAGCGACACTGCCTGGGCCAGCGCCGTCGGCCGGTGGCGAAGCACCCAGGCGCGCCCTCGGGAGGGTAGGGTGTGCACGAACTGTTCCAACACCACCTGCTCGGTTACCTCCTCCGCCGTCCGGGTGCCGGGCTGTAGCCACCGTCGGCAAGCCTCTTTTAAGGTTTGGGCCACTACCCGCGGTCGGGCCCCGGTGGGGTAAGTCTGGCCCCGAAACCTTTGTCGGAAAGTCTCGGGACTGACGTCGAGGGCGTCCAATATCGCGGCCTTCACCAGGTCGTAGTCCCGTGCTTCCTCAGCCGCCAATCCCCGATAGGCCACCTGGGCCGCCCCCGTCAGGTAGGGGGCTAAGAGGGTAGCCCACTGGTCCCTGGGCCACCCGGCGACGAGGGCTACCCGCTCGAACGTGACCAGGAATGCCTCCGGGTCGTCGTCTGGGCTCATCTTAGTCAAGCGAAGGGGGGCAGCTAACCGCGGCATCTCCGCAGCCTCCCCTGCCGGCCCCGGTGCGGGGCGAGGGAGCGTGACCAGCAGCTGCTGCAGCTGGACTCCCAACTGCCGCACCAGCTGTTGCTGTTGCTCGAGCTGGGCTGTGTGCTGCTCCTGCTGCAACTGGAGTTGGGCGGCATCTCGCTGCTGTTGCTGTGCGAGCTGAGCGGCCTGCTGTTGCTGTTGCTGCTGCAGCTGGGCCGTCTGCTGCCGCTCCTGGCTCTCCGTGAGCAGCTGAAACAGCCGCTCCATATCCATCCTTAGAACGGGGGGGGGGCAACGGCCACTCCCCCTCTAGCCCCTTCTCACAGGGGCAGGGGCTCGTGCCCCACGTTGGGCGCCAAATGTAGTAGGTCCTAGCCGGGGCTCGACCCTTCCGGGCAGGAGGGGAGCCACACCGACTCACTACTCTGGGAATAAGCAGTCAGTTAGTCCTGAAACTCCGGCTCTTTGGTGCAGAGTCGGAGCAACCACAGTTAAAGCTCAGGAGCCCAGGCCCTGGATCAGGGCGGGGCAAACACAGTTAGCTCAGACCCTTGCTTGCTGGGCTGAGCGGGCAAATAGTTCAGAGCCCAGGCCCTGGATCAGGGCGGGGCAAACACAGTTAGGCTCAGGTCCTTATGGCAGGGGCTGAGCGGGTAAATAGTTCAAAGCCCAGGCCCTGGATCAGGGCGGGGCAAACACAGTTAGGCTCAGGCCCTTGTTGCAGGGGCTGAGCGAGCAAACAGTTCAAAGCCCAGGCCCTGGATCAGGGCGGGGCAAACACAGTTAGGCTCAGGTCCTTATGGCAGGGGCTGAGCGGGTAAATAGTTCAAAGCCCAGGCCCTGGATCAGGGCGGGGCAAACACAGTTAGGCTCAGGCCCTTGTTGCAGGGGCTGAGCGAGCAAACAGTTCAAAGCCCAGGCCCTGGATCAGGGCGGGGCAAACACAGTTAAGCTCAGGCCCTTGTTTGCAGGGGCTGAGCGAGCAAATAGTTCAGAGTCCAGGCCCTGGATCAGGGCGGGGCAAACACAGTTAGCTCAGGCCCTGGTTGCAGGGAGCTGAGCGAGCAAATAGTTCAGAGCCCAGGCCCTGGATCAGGGCGGGGCAAACACAGTTAGGCTCAGGCCCTTGTTGCAGGGGCTGAGCGAGCAAACAGTTCAAAGCCCAGGCTTCTGTAGCCGAGCGTTGGGTGAGGGGGAAGCCTGCCACCCGTACGGAGGGTGGCAGGGGGGGAACGCAGGCCCACCCACTCCACTGCGTTCCAGCCCGGGGCCCTAACAGCGGTTGCTGCCGCTGCTGGTCAGTGGGGTATCCAGACCGCAACACACTGACATAGGCTCACACTCAGTTGCAGCCGGACCGGGGTCGGCTACCCCCGGGCTACTTCCGTGATCCCCCTCACAGCCTACCTCGGTCGTTGCGCCGGGATCGGGCCAGTCCACCTGCATGGGCTCCTCTCTGCCCGGGCTCGGCGGCAAGTCTGGTAGCTCTGCCGGGAAGTCCGGCCAATGGTCCTCAGGCGGCTCCTCTGGATAGCAGCAGGGGCTGAGGGGTTCGGGTCCAGTCTCACCCTCAGGGTTAGCGGGGTTCGGTTCCCAGGGGTTCTCCCAGTGGCGGGCGTGAACGGGCTCCGGCGGCTCCTCCTCGTAGCGGGCCCGGGGTAGCTCAGGCCAGCTAGGGTCTTCGACGGTCTCCTGGCCGGGAGCTCCCGGCCGCACGTCTGCTCCCTGTGGTGGCTGGCCGCCAACTGAGCTCTGGCGGCCGGCCTTTATACTTCCTGTCCCGCCCCTTGACTTCCGGGGGGCGGGGACAGGCGGTGGTGGTCCCACCCACTCTGGTGCCGGCACGTGGGCTCCCTCTTCTGGGCAGGAGGGGAGCCACACCGACTCACTACACCATGGTAAGCCAAAGGGTACGTGGGGTTGGCTTCTTCCACCTTCATAACATGTGGGAATGGTTTCGAACTGCAGCGCCCTCCTTTCCCATAGCAAGCAAGGCTGGTTGGGTTTACCATTTAAAAGGAGGGGCTGTGGTTTTCAGGTGGATGTGCAGCACACCCCTCCCCCCACCTCTCTGCATGGCTATTCTCTGGGATGATCCCTTCACCCTACCACAGGGCCACCCAGAGGATTCAAGGGCCCTGGGGTCTTCAGCAGCGGGGTGCCCCTGCCACCGAATTGCTGCCAAAGACCCGGCACTTTGGCGGTGGGGCCCGGAGTGGAAGGACTCCCCGCCGCGGGTCTTCGGGGCACTTCGGCAGCGGGTCCCGGAGCAGAAGGATCCCCCGCTGCTGAATTGCCGCCAAAGACCCGGAGCGGAAGAAGCTCCAGGGGCACGGGTCCCACGAGAGTTTTCTGGGGCCCCCGGAGCAGTGAAGGACCCCGCTCCAGGGGCCTCAAGAAACTCTTGTGGGGGCCCCTGCGGGGCCCGGGGCAAATTGCCCCCCCCCCCCCCCCGGCGGCCCTGCCCCACCATGTGGCTATTCTCAGGGCTGATCCCTTTTAACAGCCCAGCATGAACGGGGTCCTTTTACAGTTCCCTTATAAAAATTCCCTTATTTCAACCACGTGACCATGAATGATATCACTCTCCTGAGGCTAACATAGAAAGATAGACTGAATGTTGCTTGAATGCGACCAAAACCCAGGACCATTCGCTGCCATGCTTTGTGCTACAATGATTCCAGACTACTGGCTTGGCATAGTAAAGTGTCCTACCGTGGAGGAAGAAATAAGGCAGCCCTCCCCAGAAACCTTCTGCAAAGCCTTTCAGAGTACCTCCAGGAGAGCTTCATGGAGATGTCTCTGGAGGATTCCCGCTTCATCCCCAGATACGTTAACAGACTTTTCCAGTAGCTGTACTGGCCGTGAATGCATCCTGATTCTTCAGGGCAAATCAAACCTTAAACACACTTGCTTTTAACCCCTGTAGTGTAGTTACAAATGTGCTCACCGGAGGTGCCTTCTCCGGTTTCAAGGTCCAGGAACCCACCTTGGGAGGGTATTGGCTCCAGGGTGATGAAAAGGTCCTGGCTGCTGGAGAGAACGGATTCTCCGCTTGCCTGCTGTGCATTCTCCTCCTCCTCCTCCTCATCCACAAAATCCTCCTCCCTATTGCGTGAGACTCCCCCCTTGCAGGTGTCCACGGACAATGGTCGGGTAGTAGTGGTAGGGTCCCTGTCCCCCAGAATGCCATGCAGCTGATCATAGAAGCGGCATGTATGGTGCTGTGACCCAGAGTGACTGTTTGCCTCCTTAGTCTTTTGGTAGGCTTGCCTGAGCTCCTTGACTTTCACAGGGCACTGCTGTGGGTCCCTGTTGTAGCTTCTCTCCACCTTGCCCTGTGCAATTTTGGCATATATATTAGCATTTCTTCTTTTTGATCAGCATTTGGCCTGCACAGATTCTTCTCCCCATACAGCAATCAGATCCAGTGTCTCCCGTTCGGTCCATGCTGGAGCTCGTGTGTGATTCTGGGGAGATTGCATGGTCACCTGTGCTGCTGACCTCACCACACTGACCAAACAGGAAATGAAATTCAAAATTTCCCTGGGCTTTTCCTGTCTACTGCATTGGAGTTGAAAGCGCTATCCAGAGCGGTCACATTGGAGCACTCTGGGATAGCTCCTGGAGGCCAATACCTTCGAATTGCATCTGTACTACCCCAAATTTGACCCAGCAAGGTTGATTTTTTTTTTTTTTAGTGCTACTCCCCTCGCTGGGAAGGAGTACAGCAGTCAATTTTAAAAGCCCTTTAGGTCGACGGAACAGGGTTGGTTGTATAGACGCATTGCTTATAAAATCGGCCTAACACAGCTAAATTTGACCTAACCTTATAGTGTAGACCAGGGCTCAGAATAGAATATCTGGGTGGGAAGGGACCTCAGGAGGTCATCTAGTCCAATCCCCTGCTCAAAGCAGGACTAATCGCCAGATAGATTTTTGCCCTAGATCCTTAAATGGCCCCCTCAAGGATTTAACTCACAACCCTGGGTTTAGTAGGCCAATCCTCAAACCACTGAGCTCTGTCTCCCACAATAGACAAGGTACAGAGGGTAGGTATACACTGTAATGCAAGCCCAGGGTTAGTGGGATTCTAGTCAGCTGACCCATGTTAGAGAATCCAGAGCTGTCTTACCCCTACATTAAAATTTTTCTAATACAGGCTTGAAACTGGGGTTGTGCTGTCCACACTGCAGCATGCAGTAGACCTGAGGCAAATCAATCATATCCCAGACTTCCTAGTGCCCTCCCAAAATGTGGCCAGTCTTGCACTTTGGCCGTGGTGCACTGTGGGAAAACTTGATAGCCCTCCCTGACCATGACAGAAATTTTGAACAGCCTGCCAAGCAACATGGAGGAGACCCCCTTTTCAAGAAGTTCTCTTGCTTGCGCTTTCACTTCTGTGGCAGGAAAGGGACAGAGCTTCCATGAGGTGCTGTTGGACATTTTGGTGGTGTTTTCTGACCTACCAAAGGCACCTGATAGAGCGTTGGATGGAACAGGAGGAGGAGGAGGAGTATCCTGGCATGGCAGACTTGCACTGGCTGATGCTGCTCAATACACTTGTTATAGCTGCTGAGATCCCCTCCGTACACCAGTGCTTCTGACCAGCCCAGACTGGCGGGATCACATAATCAGGCAGACCTGAGATGACCTGCAGGGGGTTCAGAACTTTCACATGAAGAAAGCTACGTTTCTGGAGCTTTGTGAGCAGCTTGCCCTGAGCCTCCAGTGTAAAGACACACGCATGAGGCCACCCCTGCCAGTCCAGAAGCAGGTTGTGATAGCCATCTGGAAACTTGCTACCGGGTCCATTGCCAACCGGTTTGGTTTTGGAAAGTTGACTATGGGCAAAGTGGGCATAAAAGATATTCCTGAAGTAATTGCTAGCTCTGCGAGAATGGGGTTTCCTCACTGCGCTAGGGCCACTGATGGGACATGTGTCCATAGTTCGCCATCCTCAAGGAACTCATGAGTACATAAAACACAAAGGGTTTAACAGACCCTCATCGATCACAGAGGTCCATTTACGAATGTCAGCATGGCCGCATTGGGAAAGTTCATGATGCTGGGGGGTTTTGCCAGTCAAGTCTACATTCAGGGACAGGCTAGGATACTATTTCCACCAAATGATATTATCATAAATGACATTACTGTCCCCCACCATTATTCTGGGGTTCCCCAAACACCCCCTTTTGCCTCAGCTTATGAAACAGTACATGGATTTCAGAGACCCTGGCAAAAGATGGTTTAATTACACTCCCAGCAGGTGAAGAATGGCTGTTGAATGTGCTTTTGGCAGATTGAAATCTCTTTATAGATGTCCACATCCCCATTTGGATGCCAGGGTCATCGATGCTGTATGGGTTACTGTGGCTTGCCATTTCCCCCTGACAGCGAGGGGCTGCTGAATAGGGATACTCAGCCGGAAAGTGTACCTACTGCAGCTAGAGCGGGATGCATCTGGGCAACAGAAGTCAGGGATGCTTTGTACTCCCACATTATGGACTTACATGACCCAGTTGAAGATGGGGAAGAGTACCTCTATGAATTTGCTTGTGGGAAGGATGAGGCTAATTGATTTGGGGGGAGGTCAGTGCTTGGGGTGGGGGGGCTCGATTGCCATGCAGTGTAGGTCTGAATGCCACGATGGTTTATGAAATGGTGGGGCCGGGGGGAGATGATTCACGGTATGGATTCATATGAGGAAGTGAGTGAAGTGTATATTGCTGTACATACCTGTATAGAGGAATAGTGTTTGGTTACTAATTTCTAATTGTTCCTGATCATGTGTTTTAGTTTTATTATTTCAAATCATGATTGTCTGATGAGATTCGGTGATAGCAAGAAACTTTCCTGATGACATAAAAGGCTTTATTTATAAATGTATTAAAACAGGACAGCGTTCACCCATTACCAGGCGGGCAAGCTGCCATTACAACACCCAAGCAGCAGTTACAAAAGAACAGTTCTAGAACAAAATAAAATAGAAGTGCATGAACAAGTGAAAACATGATATAAACCCCCTATTGCTGAGGTCCCCAGCTCCCCACTTTCTCCTTTCCCATCTTTCATCATTTTCTGTGCACTTGGCACTGGGGGAGGTATCCACAGGAGAGGGGGTCAAGATGGAGGGCTACATGGGCTTTAATTTCCCTGCCCAGACGCTCATGGAGCCAGATCATATGGACCATCGACCCAGGCCTGGAGTTTTCCAAGCTGTTTCCTGACTGAGGGTACATCAGAGGGTGAGGGAGAAGCAGCAGGAGCTGGTAATCTTGCAGCCAGGATTGATATCAGCAGCTCAAACAGTTCACGCTGCTGAGCTCTGTCCTCCTTTAGCTATCATTCCTGTTCCAGGAACTGCATAGGAAGTGCCTGCTCCTGTGCTGAAACCCAGTCCTCAGGTTTTGTGGTGAGCCTTAGCCTTTCCTCCTTCCTCTTGGCATGCCTTTTTCTCTAGCCTTAAGTCCTTTTGTTTCTGGTACTGGACCTAATTGATGGCCCTCTCAAGAATTTCAACTATCAGTTCGTCACAGAAACGCTTCCTCTTGGAAGAGTCCGTGACAGCACATGGGGCCAGGTTTGTGCTGCACTATGGGCAAGCTGTGGAGGGACAGCAGCCAGTAGAGGTTGCGGGGCCTACAATAGGAGAAGACACAGATGGTTATTGTCTCAAATAGTTCAGTGGAGATGCACAAAATTCATTCTTGTGGAATTTCAAGGAAATACAATGTTACATTTCAAAACTGAACTGCAATGTACTGTGAAAGGGATGCTTCAGTTCACAGAATCCCCCTGGACACACCCTGGTTAATCACAATTAAAATAGTGCAGAGACAATGGTCAGTTAAAAAATCTAACTGTTCTTGTTTGACAAAAATTGCAGAACTACATGGGGTGGGGGGTGGAATGGTCAGTAGCTTTGCTCCAAAAGTTAACTGAAATGGACTCGTTTTGAAAATGGATCACGTTTCCCCCCCCAAAATACACACAGCGTTCACTGTTTCCAGATGGCTACGCAGACCGTTGAGTGATTACTGAGCCGCACACATAAAGGCATGGCAATGTAATATTCTTGTTTTTAAGAAACAGGAATGGCCCTAGCAAAAATCTGTGCCTTTCCGGTAAAAATACTCTTTAAAGATGTTCTTTACTTTGCCTTAATCAGTCGCCATTGTGGTAAGGGGGAGGAGGACACCAGGGAACTGGGATACAATCTGCCATTAGTGGATACATGCTGCTAGCCTGGGTATCTCCTAACTTTTGCATTGGTTCTTAGAGCGGAAATCCCTCTCATTGCTGTAGCAATAAACATAAAACTGGAGCCAGAAACTTACTGGGCTCAGGGATGGCTTCTGTCCCTTCTATGTCTGCTGCAGGCTTAGTAGCAGGCCATTCCTTGGGAGAGAACAAACAACTCCTCTGAGTATGGACCTAGAATTTGCTCGTGATCCTGTTTCCAAATGTGTTCTGGGACCAGATTCAGCCACAGAATGACTTCATGGTTCTCACTCGGTGCCTGCTACTGGCTCCCATCAAGCCCCATGCTGGATTCTGGGACCAGCAGGACACCATCCCGGTTGACCAGGTTATCATGCACCACAGTAGGCTCTGTGCTGGGTACAGTACCGAGCATCCAGACAAACGCCTCATAAATCAGGCACAATGTTGGCGAGTTGCCCAAGGTGCAGTTCTGGTCCCTGGTCATCTAGTTCTCAATCCTGAGCCACTGAATCTGCTTCTTGAACTGGTCACTGGTCCAGTAAATTTGCAAAGTTGCCAGCTTCTTTGCTTTCTGCTGTTATGCCTGTTCATTCCTGGTACTTTTACTAAAGTTCACAGTTTTGCTGGCCTTGCACCAGAGAGTCTCCAAAATCAGGCTGTGCTCCCGTGACCATTAAGCAGTGCGCTTCGCAAAAGGCATATTCTGGTCAGTCTCCATTGCAAACACAGGAGGCTCTCTGATGGGGTGTTTGCAGCTCAGTGGTCAGAAGACAATGGCAAGGTTAACACTGACTCACTGAGCTGCTGGTGTACGCCAAGAAGGGTGATTTCTGTTTTTCAACTGAGTTGGTTGGAGATTCTTGGGATAGAGAGGACAAAAGAAGTTGGCCCATGGGATTGTGGATTACTTTTGTCAGACTCCCAGGACCCAAGTCAAACAGTGCTGTGTTGACACTACAAAGCAATAGGGCATGAACCCTGGGTCATGGCTTGACATGGGCACAGACCCTCTACCCCTGCAGGTTCCTAGGACTCTAGGTCTGAGCCTGTGTCTGAGAGATTTGTGTGTAGATGGAAGGGGAGGTTGGGCTCAAGCCTGAATCAGAGCTTACATTGCAGGATAGACATACCCAGAGAGATTAAGTGATTTACCCAAGGTCACACAGAAGTCTATGGCATAGATGGGAATTTGAATTTAGATTTCCCCAAGTCCCAACTCAGCGCCAAACCATGAGCCCATCCTTCCTCCCCAAATCAAACCTCCACCTTTTACTCACAATAAGGACTGTCAAACATCTTTATTCTTCCTAAGGAAATTGGCATCTCTTTTTGTTCAGTACAGTATCCTGATGAGCCCCTTCCCCCAACCCCAGTGAGGAAAAAGACCTTCTATTGCATAATCTCCTCCCCTGTCTATTACTCAAAATGACAGGTTGGATTAAAATCACCTTCTTCCTGCCTCTTGCTGGCAGCGCCCAGCCCAGGAGAGTTGCTGGACAATAGCCTGAGAAAGAAGAAAATTGCAAACCACTGTATGTGTTTAAAAAAAAAAGGCAATCAAGTCATTTCTTTGACTCCTTTGCAAATAAAATGTTAAAAATACTCAGCTAGTTCTCTATTTTAGAACCACTTTAAATTGTTTGGTAAATGGCAGCTGAACAATATCTGTATAATTTACCTTTCTGTTTTGCAGTTGCTTTAAGATCTTCTGGGAGTTACATGATTGATTTCTTCTAAACACTTGTTTTGTCAGCAGTTTTAAGAAGCTATATAGACAGTGTGGTATTCAATGATCAAAGAGGGGTTAGCGGGATAGGTCACTATATCACTGCTCATGACAGACACATTCCATTCCTGCCTCAGGCTTTGTATTTTTAATGCATGAGTGGAGTACAGATCTTTTTTTATATATTGGCTACTCCAAGGCTCTGCTATATAGTTTTATTAATGAATATTTTCTTGTGCATCTACACATTACTTTGTGAGGATTGCAGGAAGAAATCATTCCACTGGGTCTCTACACGCTCTCTTAGTCTCATTTTACAGCAAAATTGACTTTGGATTCCGTCATTATTAAGGCATAAACTAACTTCCAACTATTTAGATCATTTAATAGGCGCTATTTATATATTTCCCTTTGTTTGCATCTGCTGTATGGTAACTAAATCGGAATTGCTGTGTTTAACCTTCTGTAATCTCCACCCACATCCCCAAAGTTCTTGTGCACATCAGGGACGCAGTATAGATTTTCAGTCTTAGACAAGTGGGAAAAGGACGTGTAGGAAATGCTCTACTTAGGCCTTATTGCAGGCTTGGCTCCAGACATACCACACTAAAGATGTGGGAAGACATTTGCCCTGGGTTTTTATTTAATTTTATATCCTCTTTTTTACTTAATGATTCATCAATTGTATTCAACCAGTTAAAAACGGTGGGCCGAATTCAGGATCAATGTATCACAGCATGAAAAATAGGTGGCATTATTGTTATTTATATTACAGTAGCACCTAAAGGCCTGAACTGAGACTGGGGTACCATTGTGCTAGGTGCTGTACATACACCTAATAAGAGACTGTCCTTGCCCCCTAAGAGCTTGCAGTCTAAACAGACAAGGCATACAAACAGAAGAGAAAGAAAGAAAGCTGTATTACACCCATGTTGCAGATGGAGAACTGAGACACAGACATTAAGGGACTCTATATAGTGTTAACCATCTAAGCTACTAAACTTAAGGTATTGTAAATTCCTGACTTTTCCATGCTAAGAGTAATTGATTAAATATAAAATACAGATGATAAATATATTGCATCTATCGTACTGTAAGATACGGTGTCCACAACTCTAATCTATGCACCGTTCTGACTTGGGAAGCTGTCGAGGTGTTTTACGAGCAAGGAACGTAATTCAGTGTCTTTGAAAAAATGTCATGGTGAACGGTGTGCTACAGTGCTGTCAATTTATTTTTATGTATGATAAGATAAGCTACATTTTATTGATCCACTAATACATAATTTGTGGGCATTGTGAGACATGCCAAGGGAGAGGCCAACATTTCTCTTGTAGCCCGTTCATGGTGTCTCAGCTGTTTTTTCAGCTTTACTTTACTAGGTCACTGTGAACTTTGCTCTGTTGTTGGTTTGAGTGTGGCTCAGGAAAGAGTAATTCCAAAAACCTGATGACATTCATCTGATGGCTGTTCAGTGCCCCATGTGAATAAGTTGGTGGAAACAGTTCAGATCCTGGTGGACAAATGGGCTTCTCATGAAAGCTACAAGCAGAGAGAAAGGATGGTCTTGTAGTTAAGTAGCTCTGGATTGAATTTCTGGCTGTTACTTCCTGTATATCTTTGGACAAATGGCTTAAGCTCTGCCCCTCAGTTCCCTATTTGTAAGATTTGAAGGATAATTCTTTCCTCCCCCCACCCTTAGTTTGTTTGGTCTCTTCAGAATTTAAGCTCTTACTTTGTGTCTGTACAGTACCTAGCACTACAGGGCTTCTATGCGCTACCATACTACACATAAGTCATAGAAAACACATTTGCTATTAATTGGCACCCTGCATTGGCAAATGAATAAAGAGGCCAGGATATGAATGGGCAATGGAGACTGAACTATCCCCTCACCTTATCACTAGAGGTGGTCCCTTCTCAACAGAGGTGAGGTAGATTAGGGGGATAGCATAGGGAAGATTGTCCCATTGAACCAATTTTATGGATGATGGGAAAATTTCAGTCCCCAGAGCCACCAATCTGGCACCCAGATGTTTCCTTTTAAATAAAGGGTAAATCAGACACATTTCAATATTGCCAGTGTATCTTCTTAAGTAAAACTGAACACAGAGGTCAGACCTGGATAAGATGAGGGACTGGTGAGAAAAACCTGGTGGCACTTGTTACTGAAGTCTGAACTTCAGCTGCACCTGACTGACTTATTTCTTGCCAACAAATCTTGTTCTGATATCAGCCCTTTGTTCTCTTTGTGTGTTTGCAAACCAATCCTAATTTCTGGGCACACATTTGTTATTCATACGTGTTCACTACTTAATTTCTGTGAACAAATTCTCAGACTAAGGGCTGCACATGAACTGTTCACTTTGCTTGTTCGCAGTTCATTATTTGCAGGGTGTGATAGGCGAAAAGTCACATGCTATTGTTCTCCCATCCTGACTTTGCCAATCTCACTGTGATGGAAGATGTTTGCTGGTGGCATCACTGAATGATCAGGCAGTTGGCCTCTGTTCACCATGCCTCTACTTTTTCCCGGGCCACCTTCACATCTGGTGGTAGTCTGTCTTTTATTCAGTCTTAGCGATTCCTGAGGTGATGGGGTTCCTAGATATGAGGTTTGGCTATTGACCCCCATGAGTATCCAATCCCTGCAGTTGTTCCAAAGGGTATTTGTCCTTTCCTTTCTTCCCCTGCGGGTTGGGGGGGGGGAGCATCTAGAAAGTGAGAGGTTTTGTGCCCTTCTTAATGAGTGGAGGGGAGTTGGTTGAGGTGTCTGGGCTCTGTCCCAGGGTACTGTAAGGGTTACCAAATATCCAGCACCCAGCCTTAAGGCTGCCACGCTGGGCCACTTCCTACCACCCGCTCTCCTGTCAAAGTCTTACAGTCTGTCTCAAAGTAGTAAGAGAAATGGTACTAGTTGAACCTTCAGCCCTCCTGGGCTCAGCAGGCAGGCTCTTCCTCTCCTGCAGTGTCCTTCCTCAGGAGCCCTCAGCATAGGTCCCTCTCCCTGCCTTATCAGGCCCCTTCTGAGCTATCTCACTCCCTCTGAAACGCTACCTCCAGCTGGAGCATGCTCTACAAGTGTGGGTGGGCAGGGTCATCTGAGCCTGGAGTTGCTCCTTTTTACGTGCTCCATATGGTGACCTCAACTTCTAGCCACACAGTTTCCTTGGCTTTATGGGACTGAAGGTATGAATTATGCTAGCACTAATAATAGCTGTCACATAGGTATTACTGAAATAGATCAATGTGCATTTTATATAAGAATAATCTCTTTATGTAATATTTATTTTAAGGTAGAATTTTAATCTGAGCAGTTGTGGAAAGTATCTGCTTTTTTCTGAAGAGCACTGCTTTGAGCCATCCATCAAACACACATTTAGGTGCTTAGCTTTCCATTACACGGAGAAAATTTTGGAAAAGATTTTTTTTTTTTTTTTTTTTTTTTTTGCTTCTAGCAAAGTTATCCCAACATGGTCTGACTGCATGGCTGGACAGGCTGCAATTCTACAGGTCTGTCTGAGAAAGGCAGATTTATTTAAAAAACTGAACCATAAGAGACTGGCTAAAAAATTACTGGCTTCAAACAATATTAGGAGAAGCACTTTGAATATTTTTTCTATGCAACATGGCCAGTTGGTTCCCAGTGAAACATAACTCTAATAGCCCATCTATTACATAAAGAGATCAATATGCTGTAACTTTTTATTAGACACCCTCAGAATCCATGTGAATGTGCAATACCTGGCTGTCTGGCAAAACTGTGTTAGTGTTACTGGTAGATTAGGATAAAACATGCCATTGTAACATTTTACTGGATTGCTAATGTAACACTTCATTTTGGGGATTAGGACTTTGGTATTCAGTACCTTTTGGAAGAGGAAGGAGGTCTGATTATAAAGGCACTGAATTATCTAGATTGAGTTCCCCTCTCTACCTCAGACCTCTTGTGTGATCTTGGACAAGTCATTCAAGCTCTCTTTGCCTCAGTTCCCCTTCTGGAATATCTGTTAGTAACACTGCCTTTGTCAAATCCTTTGTTTGGCTTCTTTATTTAGATTGTAAATGCCACAGACTGGGGATTGACCCTTATGATATTGAATGTCCAACACTTAACTTAATGGTGCCTTGATCTCAGCTGGGGCCTTAGATGCTATGGTGATGGTGGTGATGATGATGATAATAATTGAATCTTGAGGTCATTTTGTAACCAATGATATCGCCTTCCAACTGAGTATCTCAACCATTAACTCATTTTAATTTTATTGAATGATATAGAATCAAACCAAGTTTTGAATTTATATTCGCCATCTTAAAATGTGCTGAGTGATGCGTTTTAAAACATTGAGTGACGTGATTAAGAGCTGCGAGCACCTTGCAATGTACAGCTGCTGCTGGTGAAAATATTAAACCTTTTCTGGTGGAGTCTGAAGAGTCTGCAGACCAAATTCTGTGCTGCCTCAACATGCCGAAGTAAATGGAATTGCACAGGATAAAAATCAGTGCAGACTCTGGCCCCCTGTGTTCTCGCTGACGGGAAAAATGGGTTGTATTTGTAATGCAGATCATCTCTGTAGAATTACAGAAATGTCAAGCTTCTTCTGCCAGAGATAGCCTCTTGTCATTGGCTTCATTCTCCATGTATAAAATATTGCAGTTATTTGAGGGTGCAACATTGCACCATCTGCAATATTGTACAGTACCTAGTTCAGTGGGGTCCTGACTCCGATCCCTAGCTGGCACTACAAATAATGCAATACCTAGGTTATGTCTTCACTGCACCATTAACTCAGGCTCTTCCTGGGTGTTGCTCCTAATACCCTGCCTGTCTACACGCACACACAAACTTTTCACCTGAGTATAGTGGTGCTTTACACCCAGGCAAGTTGGTTTGGTTGGACTGTAGGCTAAAGCCCAGGTTCTGCTTTTGCTCAGGCTGGTAACCCACCCAGTTTGCAATGAGGACATAGGCTAGAACACTTGAATCCTGATCGTCCTCCAGTGGTTTCCCACAGTTCTCCCCATGTTCCCAGAAGAACAAACAACTTCTCCCACAGGTCTCCGGGAAAGAATCATGGAGCGGCTCAGCTTATTGCAGTACAAAGGACCACGGGCTATGCCCTCAGAAGTTTTAGCAACACACACAGATCAGTGCAGCACCAGTAAGGACACAGTAACTAAAGTGTGTGGGTTTTCACACCTAGCATAATGGGGTCCTAATCTCATTTGGGGACTGTAAACCTTACTAAATTACAAATAATAATTTGTAAATAATCTGACCCCACCAGATAGAATAGCTCCTGAGGTTCCATATGCAGTTGATCCCTTCCACACACATCTTACAACACACAGGGCTGAATGGAGATTTGCAGTATGGCTGATGCTGAGTTTGAAAGGCATCAGTAAATGCAAATGGGCTAGAAACCAATTAGCTTCTAAAATGGGACCTGATTTGACTTTTTCCCCATGCTGAGCTGCAGAAGAAGAATTGGAGTGTGCGTGTGGGAGGAGGATATGATATGTGTGACCATGAGTCAGTCCCGAGTGAAAAAAGGAGCAGTGAGATTAACCTATCATCAGATCAGAATAGTTGGTGAGCCACAGAACCTTTCTGCATCAACAACTCCCTTTCCCTGCACCCATCAACAGGATTTACTCCACACTTTATTACATTTTCTAGGGATTCTTTAAAAATATATATTTTCCCTGCCTTAAGCAGAGCATTTTTGCTTTTAGCATTAATACTACTTTCTATTAGTACCTTATATTTCAGCTTCATCTCCTTGAGTCTAATGGAGAAGTAGTTTAACAGAGATTTCCTTATTTCAAGAGTAGAGTTACTGCCTCAGTGTCATCCATTTTGGCTTCTCAATCCTGACAACATTTATTCACTTTCTCCTCTTTACATGGTTGCATTTTCTTTTTGCATTCTGACACCTCATCTTCTATAGCTTTTCAGTTCTTAGAAGCAACTTTCAGAGAACCTGTTTTTCCATACACTTTCTATTTCTGTCTCAAGAGCCAGGCACCTATTTCTATAGTAATAGAGCCTGGAGACCCCAGCCAGGAACCAAGGACCCAGTGTACTAGCACTGTATGCACAGAACTAGAGCCGGTCAAAAGACAGAATTTCCATTCTGCCGGTAGCTCTGACCTTTCAATATATTTATTTTATTTAATTTTTGGTTCTGAACTGGAAATTTCTAAATTTCCCATGGAACAAAAATTGGGAACAATTTTTACTTGGGACTATGGAAATGTTTTGTTTCAGTAATGTCAAACTTCATTATTTATAAAGTCTAAATGAAATTAAAATAACAAAGTCAACATGAAATGTTTTTATCCTATTGAAACAAAACATTTTTACGTTGAATCATTTTGATTCTCTCATTTCATTTTGACTCTTCTCCATCAATTTTTTTGTGAAATCGACATTCCCACAAAGCATTTAGATTTTAGCAAAACTGCGTTGTCTGATGGAAAACTCTTCCATCAGAAATGTTTCAGTCAGCTCTGCATACAACAAAAAGACAAAAGACTGCCCCAAAGAGCTTACAATCTAAATATATAAAAAGATACAACAGCCAGACTCAGAGGAATACAAGGTAGCAGGCAAATTACTATCATCAGCATAAGTAGCAGTGGCTGAAGCTCATCGGCTACATAGCCATTGTCAAGGCGGACTTTCCATGTGTCCTGAGAGCACTGGGCAAGCACCACTTGTGGATTTAAGGCAGCATCGAAGAAACAGGTGATCTTGTGAAATCACAAAGCATTTCCCACTTTGAATGTGCACATGGTGTCTCATGCTGTATCTACAATAATGTAGCTGGCACCTCTGGAAACTGCATGGCTGAAATCCTGCCCTGTGCCTTGAGCCAGACCCCATGTGCTGACAGCAAGGCAGATTCTCCTTACTGCATTAGCCTCAAAGGCGGGGTGTATAGTCTCCCAGAAAGAGAGCATGTTCATCTCCCACTTAGCTAGCACATGTGCTCCAACAACAGCATGCATTAGCTGGGGTACACACTGCTCTTTTATACAGCAGCAGCAAACAGACCCTGAAGCAGGACATTCTTCAGCCTGCAAGATAGCTTTTGCACTGTGGCACTGTTCTGCTCCCCCCTCTCACCTTGCATGACTACATTGGGGAAGGGTAGGATTTAGTCATAGATAGTCATGCACAAGGCCCAGAAGTAAAATGCCTACAATAAATCCAGTTGGACACCCAACACAACCACTGTCCTAAGTGGAGGCCAGCGGTGACGTGTATGTTGCATGCACTCTTTCAAGCTAAGTATCTGGAAGCTTTTCAGAACATGTGGTGCTTTATTTCTCTGCTCACATTAGATGTGTTCAATGGCATACAATGCAGTCAGGAAACTCTTTGTTGGTTTAGGACACCCAAAGGCATTCTAGGCACTTCATGGAAGCCATAGAAAGATCTGCTTCCTGCTCCAAAGAATTTACAATCTAAGGCCCCAATCCAGTGATTGGATTCACATGGGCAGATTGTGATTACAATGAGATTACTCACACACTTGAAGTCAAGCATGTGTTTAAGTATTTGCAGGTTCAGGGCTCCGGTTTCCTCCATTTGTGTGTTTCACACAAATAGGGGAGAGAAAAACATTTTAAACACAGGAATTCAGGGGCAAATGTAGTACCACCGACTATTATCAACTCATCTATGGAAATGCACTATATTTCAAACTGATGGTGGCCCTTTAACTCCATCAGCAAATCACTTGCATAGAGTCAAAGGTGCTAATAGCTGAGTTTTAAGGTTCCTTGATGGAAAGACAAGAGCTTCTACATGTAACAAAGTGAATTTTCCCTGATCACAAGAGTATCTGCTTGTACTATGATTGAATAGTCTGTTATCTTTTCTGTCAGGAGTGAATTGTGTTGTCTTGATCAAAAGTGCAGTTTACTTGGGGTACAGGTAATTTAATTATTAGTGACAAACCTGACAAAAGTACTTTGATGTGACAGATTCAGGATGTCTAAGTATTAGCATGGGGTGGCGGTGGGGGAAATTGATTGATTTATTCAATCAGTAACGTATTCAAAGATGATTCTGAAACACAACCAAGAGGCCAGAGAAATGCAAAGCTGATAGCAGTGTGGAGTGAGCACAGGCTGACTGGGAGAGGATCATTAATTCTGTATAAACTAGACTCTGTATGGTGAGAAACCTGGGTAAGTCAGTCTTTTTTGAAACAGTGTTTAGATCTTGTTCTAGCTCTTCCTATGCTAAAACAATCTAAGGGCTTGATCCAGCGAGGACTTTCTTTGACTTCACTGGGTTTGGATTCGGCCCTACATCCTTGGAGATTTATGTAAGTGTGCTAATTTGTTTAAGGAGTTTACTTTCTTGGTACATCTAGCATAAATCTTAATATTTGTAAGGTGAAGGTGATCAGCATTGGCTGAGGCACTTAGACACAGACAGTGCCACCATCAACCACAGTGTGCTACTACAAGTGAATAGTTCTGTACCAAGCTAGATGACTCATGAGTGCCTGCAAAGCAAGGGGTTAAAATGCTGCCCTAGGTATCCAGAAACCCTTCAGTCCTTGACAGCAATTAGGCTTGAGAACGCAGGAGTTCCATGAGGGAATGTTGACAGGTTGGCAACGTATACCAGCTCCCCCTCAATAGAAAACCAGCAGTTTGGTAAGCCTGAGACTTGGTTGTGGGCTGAAGCTCACCTCCATATTTAGAATAAAGAATTAGACTCTCTCACTACTCTGGAAGCTGGGATACAAGAACCAATGGTTGGTGTAGCTGTGAAATAAAGCATGCTGCTGCAGTAAAAACCCTGTTGTTCTGATTCCTTCCCTTGATGACTGGCCAGTACCCCAACTGTTGACACCTTGTCAGTTCTGAGAAGGACAAGAGATGTCTCTGCTTGTGAACTAACGCTCACAGAGTCTAGTGAGGTCTGACTACACAGCAGAGGGGAAGGTAGAGCGGACAATGAGGAGACAAAGGTGTCTGAGACTAATAAGAGCCAGAATACTTGACATGGTGTCTTTTATGCAGCATATTCTAAAGAGTTTTATTAAAAAAACCTGTTGTGATTAGTATACGTTTGGAAGTATCTATATTACTCTGCAAACTCCATTTTGTTTTGTGATGGCCAGTTTGATTATAGAAGTGTTCTGTGCCTTCACCTCGGCTCTGTAACCTCCATAATGAGCTGCAATGCACAGGAGGTGTCAGGAGAAATTCATGCACCTACCAAAGGGCTAACAATGGAGGGTTGTTAAACCTTAACGACCTTCCATTCAAATGGCTGCACTCTTGGACAAAGATCTGGCTAATATCCAGGGAAAACCGGCTGGGTTGGTAACCAAACAATGGATCACCTGACAGTGGACTTTGATCACCGGATGGGGGTTTGAGATTGACGATGGAGGTCACGTGACAGAAGGGATGGGAAGCTATAAAAGGACAAGGTCTGCTCTGAGTAGCTTTCTCTCACTAACCAGAACTAGAAGGTAAGATGGGGTAGGGGAGGGGCTTGAGGAAAGTCCTGGACTCCCTGAACAGACACTGACCAAATCCCAAAGGGCTCTTGGAATGCTAAGGAAGTTGAGGCAGGGATTTGCATTCACGTTTTGTTGTTGTTCCATACAGCTGCACCTCTCGTGCTGTCTGTGAGTCAAGTGTGATTGGTTCAGAATTCCTTTTGTCAAGGCTGTGTGTTCTTGCTTCAACTATTATGCGTCCACTATCCCATGTCCCTGAAGGATTAAACTATACACCAGAGCAGAGCTGAGCACCCAGAGGGTGGAGCTCTGGAGAGCATGTGCTTGAACAACTGGTGTGTCTTGAGGGGTCGGCACTGGTCCTGGGGAAGAGGAAAGCTGGACCATGGGCTTCCATTCCCTGGAAGTGGTACCAGACAGTTTGTGCCCAAGAGGCCAGAGACTGTGGCTGAAGCCTGCTGAGACACAGAAGAGCTCAGAAATGCCGTGACCAGTGCTTGGATCCAAGCACAGCAGCCTGGAGAGTGTCCAGCAGGGAAAGCTAAAACAGGTCTGACGACTATAAAAAAAAAAAAAAAACAAGCAAGTAAATCAACAGATATGAGGGTAATCATAAATATGTCTACAATAAAAAGTGTGCTTTAACCCCTTCATAGCCATATGAGTCTTCAGTGTGCAATCATCAACATGCAGTGTATTGCATTGGATTGGGACCCAGGAGACCTGGGTTCCATTTTCATCTCTGCCACTGGCCCACCGTGTGACCTCGAGCAAGTCACTTCATCTCTCTCTGCCTCCATTTCTATCTGTAAAATGGGGGCAATAAGACTTACCTCCTTGGTCAAGTGCTTTGAGATGCATGGATGAAAATTGCTATATAAAGAGCCAAGTATTATTGCATACATGTCACAGATCCTAATGAGTGATCCCTAGAACTGCTGTGAGGGGAATCCAAGCCTCTGTGTTCTGGATCCCCTGGGGTGTGTTAAGCTTCTAGAGCCTCATAAGCTGCAGCACAGGTTCCTCCCTTGGTGTCTCTGGCATGTTTCCTGGACAGTGATGCTCAGTCTGCTATCCCGTCTCAGAAATGGAGCGCCTTAGCCCACATGACCTAGACCCCCCAGGAGCAGTGCGGGTCCCCCATAATAACTCACTTACTTATTTAAACACACCCTTCTCCAAGAACTCCAACCCAAGGGTGTGAAGCTTCTGGTTTACAGTTTCTCCCTCTCAGGGGTACACAATATGTGTGGAATACACACACACACACACACACACACACACACACACACACACACACACACACACACACACACACACACACACACACTTTGCACAGTCTAACACCTTTATGCTCCTTTTATACTTAATCATCTAAAGCACAGGCAGGGCCGGTGCAAGGAAGTTTCATGCCCTAGGTGAAACTTCCACCTTACGCCCCCCCGACCCCCAGCCCTGTGGCAGCTCCCTGCCCCCCCTCCCCCCCCCCCCGCAGCGGCGCCCCCTCCCGTGGCAGCTCCCCTCACCTCGGGGAGCCGTGCGGCAGCTCCCCACCCTAGCTCACCTCTGCTCCGTCTCCTCTCCGAGCATGCTGCCTCCGCTCTAATTCTCCTCCCCTCCCAGGTTTGCGGTGCCAAACAGCTGATTGGCGCCACAAGCCTGGGAGGTGGGAGAAGTGGAGCAGTGACAGCATGCTCAGGGAGGGGGCATAGCAGAGGTGAGCTGGGGTGGGGAGCCCTGCAGCAGCTCCCCCCCCCCCCCCGCCCTAAGGCGCACACACCCCCGCGGCAGCTCCCCACCCCCTCCGCCTCCTCCCTGAGCACACCGCCCCCGCTCTAATTCTCCTCCCCTCCCAGTCTTGCGGCGCCAAACAGTTGATTGGCTCTACAAGCCTGGGAAGCGGGAGAAGTGGAGCAGCCGCTGCGCTGGGAGAGGGAGCCTGAGCTGCACATGTCAGCATGCCGCCAGCAGCCTAGCACCGCTTTTTGGCGCCCCCAAATCTTGGCGCCCTAGGCAACCACATAGTTTGCCTAAATGGTAGCACCGACCCTGAGCACAGGTCATACAAAACAACAACCATGTGAAACTGCACTGTCCCTCACTGTCTAGCTCACCCTTCCCCCGTGAGTCCTTGAGGAATCATCTCAGTCCAAGCAGGTAGGGTGTCCCCTGCCCCATGAGACATTAGATGCTGGGTTGCTTATCCCTTATGGACTAGGAAAAAAAGGACACCTGACCAGAACAGCTCAAGCCCTTTCAGAACCTCCAGCCCCCTCTGTCAGGTGCCACCCTTGCCAGCTTCCCCACATGAGCACAGACTCCTGCCAGGTGACTTCATTAGCAAGGTGACCTTTCCCCCCTTAGGGTGACCAGATGTTCCGATTTTATAGGGACAGTCCTGATTTGGGGGGATTTTTCTTATATAGGCTTCTATTACCCCCACCCCCCGTAAACTTGCTATCTGGTCACCCTACCCCCACTGTACCAGTTCTTCTGGGCAGGGACCAGTCTTTAGTCTAAATTCAACAGATTGCCAACAAACTGGGTACTTAATTACCCTCTATTGTTCTTTTGCCACCAGCCTTTGGAATTTTTCAACCTAACATGGAGGCAAATAGAGCATACAGAAGGCAAAAGGCTGCACATTCAAAATGGAGTTTGCAACCTGACACAGACACACATGGTCCATGAACTCATGCAGAATTCAGAAATTATATAGACATATTCCTAGTTCATCACATTATGTAACTATATTTTAAGTCTCTTAGTTCTTTAGAAATTTTACATGCTGTAATAGATAACTAATTAATCTATTTGCCTACCATTTAGGGCCTGATTTAAAGCCCATTGAAGGCAGCGGAAAAACTGCTACTGACTTCCACTGGTTTTGGATCAGACCTATTTAGTGCGTGCAACACCGTAATATCTCTTAACAAAACTACCACAGTCCACATATAAAAGGCCATCAGGTGGACACTTTCCCTTCTTTCCCTGAATCAGCCACAGGATTTTTCTTCTCATCCTCATTCTGCTGCCTTTCTCTCTTGGAGCTACTTTTGTGGAAAAGTAGAGTAGGAGGATACAATGGTAGAAAATTCCTAGCTGCTGAGTTTGCTCCAGCTGTGGTGATCAAGGGGTTACCGATGGGCTGAATATTGTTATGGGCACACAGAGCGCTAATGTTCGTAGGGAGAATTTATTTCATAAGACGGAAGCCACAACACCCAGCTGGAATTGCCTTTGGCAGCAGATGAAAGGTGTGTGGTTGTAGAACAAAGAGCTCAATTTTGCATGTAGGAAATTAAGAGATCAGCTGAGTAATGTGATGCAAGCTTGGGGGGTTGCGAGGGGGAAATTAATGTTCTTTTTTTTTTTCAACTTTTACAGTTGATGTATCTGGTGGTGATGCTGACAATGGAATGCTCTGCTAATTGAAGTTTGGATACAATACAAGTAAGGAAGCTGGGCCAACAAATGAGCTGTGTTGACAATATTCTAATAACCCACTCATGAGTCAGCACATTGGTGTTATTAAAAGATATCAAAAGTTATTGTTCAGAAATAGCACCAGGTGCCATCAAACCGTTTGGCAACAGGAGCTTTGATAATAAGTGGGTCAAAGGAAAATTCCAAATGTAAACAAAAATATTTAGGTTAGTACTCTTCTAATAAAAATTGCAGGAGCTAACAGTTTATTCCTCTCACTAGTTTATTCTTAATGTGACGTGTGTGTGTGTGTATAGGCAGAAATGCAGAGGTAAGCACCAAGAGTGTTCTTCACAGAATGATTTTTAGGGGCCCGATCCAGCAAAGCATGTGCATAACTAAGGCACACGTAATCTCACTGTGGTCACTGGGACTACTCAGATGCTTTAAATTAAGCATATGCTTACGTACTTTGCTGGTTCAGGGCCTATAACCAGAAATGGAAGCAAGTTAACCAAAGCGAAAAATGGACTAACATGAGATTCCCAGCCTGGCGTCCTCCCCAGTCCTATGACCCAAGAGTGGAATAGTGCCTATTTATAGGTGTCCTCCCTTTATTATCTCCCAAGCAGCTGACTTATTCAAGGAAGGAGGGGAAGCTGAGGTTGAGAATGTCCAGGGGAAAACCTCCCCAGCTGGCTTTCTTACCCACTTCCCTTTCTCCTGGGAAAGCATAGCCAATCCGAACTGCTGCAGGAGTGCTCTCCTACTCCCCCAAGGAGCACAAAGAGGTTATTGGATATGGGATGGGGGAGAGGGAGCAGCCATTATCATTTCAAATGAGGAAAAGAGTCCAGCAGCTGAAATGTGGGTTAGGTCCTCTCTCATGCTGGTACACCACACCTAGGGAGGGAGAGAAGAGAACCCCCTTGGAACTGCCTTCCCCCAGTGTTGGGAGGGGGTGAAGAGCCCCCACGGCTGCAGGAGGAGCACAGGTACACTAGGACAAGGTTGGGCACGGGGGCTGGAGGAGTAGGCAAAATTATTGTGTGACTGGGTGAGTAGAGTTGATATGGGACTGGGGCAGATGTGAGAATTAGGAAGCACCAAATTAACTAATTGGGGTTGGGGGGTGCAAAGTTGATGTAGCGTGTGGAGCACAAAATTAATTGATGTAGGAGTAAGTAAGTAAAATCCATTTATTCATGTATTTATATTGGTGACATCATAGCAGAATTTTAGGAAGCCTTTTAGCTCCATCGCTAGCGTCAAGCACTCGACAGCTGGTCTCTCAGTGATGCGAGAAGCTCCTCCATCTCCTTGCTGGTTGTCCCCTACTAAGGTGGCCTGCCAACAGTTCCTTCCATGATAACTTTCTCAAGTTATCAAGATTGATTATCCAATCAAGATTCTTTCCGTCTCTACGCCTAGTGAAAGTACATAATTTTCCACCTGTTGATTTCCACCAGCAGGGTCTGCTCTCCAATAATATTTCTAACATAATCCTTTGTCTTTTCCATACCAGAGATGTGCAAGAGTCTTGCCAGTACCATGTCTCAAAGTCTTCAGTTTTCTTCTTACTGGTAGCATTAATTCCCATGATTCACATCGATAGGTCACTATGGAAGAAATTAAGCTTTTCACCAGTCAAATCTTTGTACACTTTCAGACAATGTACACCTTGAAATGTACAATGTAGGAGTGCAGTGGCCAAAATCATATTTCTCACTATAAAATGGCAACACTAATTGTCTCTCACACGTTGGAAAAGTTCCAAAGTTAGAAGAGAGAGCTCAAAAATTATTTAATCCATTTTTAAAATAAATCTCATTATGTTTGTGCTACTCTCATTTTTGGGGGTCTGACTCCTGATTTTTGAATTTCTTGGATTGGCAGTACTGTGGTGGTGCCCCTCTACTGTCCTCTGTGTCCTGAGGTGAGTCTCTGGTGCTGGATGGGCACACGAGCAAACAGATGCAGAGCTTGCACATATCTGCTCCAATGTGCAGCCATCAAATGTGAGACACAACTTGCCATTACGTTAAATATTAACAGCAATTACACAAAGCCAAGATTTCCCTGACTGACTCTTTGGAACAGTCATTAAGATATCCAGCTGCCAACAAGTAACAGCTACTGCTGAATCTAAGGGGCAGCTGGATATTAACCAGGGAGGGAGGGGAAGAATGTAGTGCTGTATACAATAAATCTTTGTATGTAGAGAGCCTCAAAACACCGTGGCAATATTGCTGTTTAAACCAATATCCCTGCCCATGGTAAGGGAGCACTTCTGTATACAGGTTCCACAGAGGCTGCCAAGAGAACGCTTGTGTTGGGATTGAGAGGTTGGAAAATTTAAAGATAAATTGACAGAGATGCCACTGTCACGAATGAATGCTCCAAGAACAATCCTGCCATCCCTAATAACCCACTGAAACATGTACCAAATCTTGAAAGGATAAATAAATAATGGTGCTCCATTCATAGACCTAATGGCAGAAAAAAGATCAAGGGAATAGTCAGCAATTTAAAAATAATAAAAAACTATGGGCAGCTGCAAACCTCAGGAGGGGAGAAGCAGGAGCAAAACTGATGAAAGCAATGGTGGGTCTTAATTCATCAGACATCATTTCCTACAGCACCAGGTTAAAAGAAATATGAAGCCACAGTAACAGCTCCCCGAGCTAACAGCAAGCCAGCAAAATGGGCAAGTTAACATGGAAAAAAAAGAAATTGGGAGTCCACGCCACAGCAGCTTTTCAAGGGGTCTGATGATGAAAATCATCAAAGGATAAACCAGCGTCTCGATAGTCATAGGACCGGAAGGGACTTCCTGGGTCATCAAGTCCAGTTCGCTGTTATCGAAGGCAACCCTATCATATAATTCCATTCATAAATTTATCAAGTTCCCTTTTAAAACTAGTTAGGTGATGTGCCTCTCTAGCTGTTATTGGGAGGCTGTTCCAGAACCTCACACTTCTGATGGCTAGAAACCTTCTTTTAATTTCCAGCCTAAATTTATTCATGGCCAGTTTTTACCCATTTGTTCTTGTGCCACCATTGTCCTTTAGCCTAAACAGCTCTTGTTCCTCCTTGATGTATTTACAGAGAGGGATCATATCCCCTTTCAGTCTTCATATTGCTAGGGCAAGCAAGCCAAGCTCTTTTAGCCTCCTCTTGTAAGATAGGCTCGCCATTCCCCTGATCATCCTACTAGCCCTTCTCTGCTTCTGTTCTAGTTTGAATTCATCTTTCTAGAACTTGGGTGACCAGAATTGTACAGAATATTACAAATGAGGTCTTCCCTTGTACAATGGCATTAATACTTCCTTATTTCTACTGGAACTTCATTACCCGATATATACTAGGATCACATTTGCCTTTTTCATGGCCACATTATATTGGTGGCATATAGTTATCCTGGAATCAACTAATACACCCAAGTCTTTCTCCTGTATAATTCATCCTGTATAACATTCCAATTCGCCTCCATTTTGACAATGCCTCTCATCTTCGTGTCATCAGCAAATTTCATTAGCACACTCTTACTTTTTGTGCCAAGATCACTAATGAAAATATTAAATAAGGTTGGCTCAAGACTGATCCTCGAGGAACTCCACCAGTAATCTGCCTCCAGCCCAATAATTCTCTTTTCATCCCAACCCATTATTATCTCCCCTGTAGCCTATTCCTTACAATTCTTGTACTAATCCCCATTTTCTCCAGTTTAACTAATAACATCTCATGTGGTACTGTATCATATGCTTTACTGATCACTACCCCTTCCTGCTTCTCCAAGTGGGCACCAATGATACTGCCAAGAATGATCTTGAGCGGATCACTGCAGACTACGTGGCTCTGGGAAGAAGGATAAAGGAGTTTGAGGTGCAAGTGGTGTTCTCGTCCATCCTCCCTGTGCAGAGAAAAGGCCTGGGTAGAGACTGTCGAATTGTGGAAGTCAACGAATGGCTACGCAGATGGTGTCGGAGAGAAGGCTTTGGATTCTTCGAGCATGGGATGATGTTCCAAGAAGGAGGAGTGCTAGGCAGAGATGGGCTCCACTAACGAAGAGAGGGAAGAGCATCTTCGCAAGCAGGCTGGCTAACCTAGTGAGGAGGGCTTTAAACTAGGTTCACCGGGGGAAGGAGACCAAAACCCTGAGATAAGTGGGGAAATGGGATACTGGGAGGAAGCAAGAGCAGGAGAGTGCAAGAGGGGAGGATTCCTGTCTCAGACTGAGAAAGTGGGACAATCAGCGAGTTATCTTAAGTTCCTATACACAAATGCAAGAAGCCTGGGAAACAAGCAGGGAAAACTGGAATTCCTGGCACAGTCAAGGAACTATGATGTGATTGGAATAACAGAGACTTGGTAAGATAACTCACATGACTGGAGTACTGTTATGGATGGATATAAACTGTTCAGGAAGGACAGGCAGGGCAGAAAAGGTCCGGGAGTTGCATTGTATGTAAGAGAGGAGTATGACTGTTCAGAGCCCCGGTATGAAACTGCGGAAAAACCTGAGAGTCTCTGGATTAAGTTTAGAAATGTGAGCAACAAGGCTGATGTTGTGGTGGGAGTCTGCTATAGACCACCAGACCAGGGGGATGAGGTGGACGAGGCTTTCGTCTGGTAACTAGCAGAAGTTACTAGATCGCAGGCCCTGGTTCTCATGGGAGACTTTAATCACCCTGATATCTGCTGAGAGAGCAATACAGCGGTGCACAGACAATCCAGGAAGTTTTTGGAAAGTGTAGGGGACAATTTCCTGGTACAAGTGCTGGAGGAACCATCTAGGGGCAGAGTTCTTCTAGACCTGCTGCTCACAAACCAGGAAGAATTAGTAGGGGAAGCAGAAGTGGATGGGAACCTGGGAGCCAGTGACCATGAGATAGTCGAGTTCAGGATCCTGACACAAGGAAGAAAGGAGAGGAGCAGAATACGGACCCTGGACTTCAGAAAAGCAGACTTTGACTCCCTCAGGGAACAGATGGGCAGGATCCCCTGGGAGAATGACATGAGGGGGAAAGGAGTCCAGGAGAGCTGGCAGTATTTTAAAAAATCCTTATTGAGGTTGCAGGAAAAAAACATCCCAATGTGTAGAAAGAACAGTAAATATGGCAGGCGACCAGCTTGGCTTAACAGTGAAATCCTTGCTGATCTTAAACGCAAAAAAGAAGCTTACAAGAAGTGGAAGACTGGACAAATGACCAGAGAGGAGTATAAAAATATTGCTCAGGCATGCAGGAGTGAAATCAGGAAGGCCAAATCACACTTGGAGTTGCAGCTAGCAAGATGTTAAGAGTAACAAGAAGGGTTTCTTCAGGTATGTTAGCAACAAGAAGAAAATCAAGGAAAGTGTGGGCCCCTTACTGAATGAGGGAGGCAACTTAGTGACAGAGGATGTGGAAAAAGCTAATGTACTCAATCCTTTTTTTGCCTCTGTCTTCACAAACAAGGTCAGCTCCCAGGCTGCCGCACTGGGCAGCACAGTATGGGGAGGAGGTGACCAGCCCTCTGTGGAGAAAGAAGTGGTTCGCGACTACTTAGAAAAACTGGATGAGCACAAGTCCATGGGGCCGGATGCGCTGCATCTGAGGGTGCTAAAGGAGTTGGCGGATGTGATTGCAGAGCCTTGGTCATTATCTCTGAAAACTCATGGCAATTGGGGGAGGTCCCGGATAACTGGAAAAAGGCTAATGTAGTGCCCATCTTTAAAAAAGGAAAGGAGGAGTATCCGGGGAACTACAGGCCAGTCAGCCTCACCTCAGTCCCTGGAAAAATCATGGAGCAGGTCCTCAAGGAATCAATTCTGAAGCCCTTAGAGGAGAGGAAAGTGATCAGGAACAGTCAGCATGGATTCACCAAGGGCAAGTTATGCCTGACTAACCTAATTGCTTTCTATGAGGAGATAACTGGGTCTGTGGATGAGGGGAAAGCAGTGGATGTGTTATTCCTTGACTTTAGCAAAGCTTTTGATAGGGTCTCCTACAGTATTCTTGCCAGCAAGTTAAAGAAGTATGGGCTGGATGAATGGACTATAAGGTGGATAGAAAGCTGGCTAGATCGTTGGGCTCAATGGGTAGTGATCAATGGCTCCATGTCTAGTTGGCAGCCGATTTCAAGCGGAGTGCCCCAAGGGTCGGTCCTGGGGCCGGTTTTGTTCAATATCTTCATTAATGATCTTGAGGATGGCATGGACTGCACTCTCAGCAAGTTTGCAGATGACACTAAACTGGGAGGAGTGGTAGATACGCTGGAGGGTAAGGATAGGATACAGAGGGACCTAGACAAATTAGAGGATTGGGCCAAAAGAAACCTGATGAGGTTCAACAAGGACACGTGCAGAGTCCTGCACTTAGGACAGAAGAATCCCATTCACTGTTACAGACTAGGGACCGAATGGCTAGGAAGCAGTTCTGCAGAAAAGGACTTAGGGGTTACAGTAGACGAAAAGCTGGATATGAGTCAACAGTGTGCCCTTGTTGCCAAGAAGGCTAATGGCATTTTGGGCTGTATAAGTAGGGGCATTGCCAGCAGATCGAGGGACATGCTCATTCCTTTCTGTTCGACATTGGTGAGGCCTCATCTGGAGTATTGTGTCCAGTTTTGGGCCCCACACTACAAGAAGGATGTGGAAAAATTGGAAAGAGTCCAGCGGAGGGCAACAAAAATTATTAGGGGGCTGGAGCACATGACTTATGAGGAGAGGCTGAAGGAACTGGGATTGTTTAGTCTGCAGAAGAGAAGAATGAGGGGAGATTTGATATCTGCTTTCAACTACCTGAAAGGGGGTTCCAAGAGGATGGATCTAGACTGTGCTCAGTGGTACCAGATGACAGAACAAGGAGTAATGGTCTCAAGTTGCAGTGGGGGAGGTTTAGATTGGATATTAGGAAAAACGTTTTCACTAGGAGGGTGGTGAAGCACTGGAATGGGTTACTCTGGGAGGTGGTGGAATCTCCTTCCTTAGAGGTTTTTAAGGTCAGGCTTGACAAAGCAATGGCTGGGATGATTTAGTTGGGAATTGGTCCTGCTTTGAGCAGGGGGTTGGACTAGATGACCTTCTGAAGTCCCTTCCAACCCTGATATTCTATGATTGTATGATGTCCAGATAGATTAGATCTACCCCGTTGCCCTTGTTTAAAAAAATCAATTATCTAATCAGATAAAGATATCAAGTTTGTCTGGCATGAGCTACCTTTGGTAAATCCATGTTTCATTTCATCTACTTCTCCGTTTACCTCTATGTGTTTTAATAATTCTTTCCTTCAAAATTTGTTCCAAAGCCTGCATTCTGTTGAGGTCAGGCTAACCGGTCTGCAGTTGCCTGGATCATGAGAGCAGCTGAAATGGGACAAGTTGTGCTTTGCAGGGCACAATGCCAGCCTCACCTGCTTGGCTATGGTGATAAGGGGGGATGGGTGTAAGGATCATTAGAAGATATATATATATATAAAATTGACCATATAGCAGCACTCTGATGCTGATCTCAATTACATTTTAAATCAGGTGCAACTTTATTGAGGTCGGTGGAACTGACACCAATTCACCAATTAAAGTGAGAGGAATAGCTGGCCTTGGGACTTTATTTCTATTAAAAATAGGAAGCTCATATTTCAATGGCAATAACATGGCTTTATACCTGAGTGTGGTGTTTTTTTTGCTTTCCGATACATTTTGCCTTCAGCAAATATTTTTCATCCTTTGTGCCCACAGTCTGGTCTGCTCTGAGCTCCATTTTTGCTCTCTGTAATTGAGAGGTTGGCAGTTGCTGGGTAGAGGCCAGTGTTCAGCTACAGATGTGAAGCAGGGCTGAGATCCAACCTAATGGAGTGTGGGTGACGGTGAAAAACTCAGAAATGATTAAATATGTCAACTGATCCTCAAGCAAGTGGAAAGAGAAGGGAGTGGGTGGGGGGAGGAATTCGTGAATAATAAAACTCTGAGGAGGAGCAATATAAATAATATATGATACATTTAATCCCAAAAGCAGCAAAGTCAGCATGGATAAAGTTTATTTTAACAAGTGTAAAGTGGGATGTGACATACTATTTATCCCAGAACATGCGTGTGCTGATATTTTTCATTTATTTATATGGCCTTCTTTCCTATAGTATCTAATTATTTTGGGTAGAAAGACTATGTATGACTGAGCTGGGAATTGAAGCCAGTTCCTATGTCCCAGGCCTATGCTTTTTCCAGCAGATCAGCTCCCTTGCGCCACAACTCTTCTAATAACCCCTTTCTGCACTCAGAAACCTATGCTGTCATTTTGCTTACAAGCATTTTCAGTTAAAATGGGTGTTATAATTTGTAATTAAACAAAAACCAAGAGTTTTTAAATAAGGACTAGGGTGACCA
The DNA here is from genome assembly GCF_027887155.1 of Malaclemys terrapin pileata. Lineage (NCBI taxonomy): Eukaryota > Metazoa > Chordata > Testudines > Emydidae > Malaclemys > Malaclemys terrapin. The sequence goes on along the minus strand of NC_071508.1, from coordinate 47,903,197 downwards.
GACAGCAAATGTGAAAAATCAGGATGGGGGTGGGGGGTAATAGGAGCCTATATAAGAAAAAGACCCAAATCGGGACTGTCCCTATAAAATCGGGACATCTGGTCACCCTAATGGTGATGCATACTAGGCTGTTCTGACCTCATACATAAAATGTACTCTCCTTCCAAATAGCTGCAGATGCAATGTAAATTATTTATATATTTTAAGTGGTTGCCTCCCTGATGGATGGTTCTGCAGCTGCCAAGCAGAGGGCATGGTCCTTATGCTGCAGCATCTGATTGCTTTTTTTTTTTTTTTTAAATAAAGTCTTTCTTGTTCACAGTGTTAGTAGATCTGTTCATATCACGTCTTATATTAATAATGTTAGGGCCCCTGGCCTAAAATTTTGACCTCCCACCCTCAAAATTGCTTCAGATTGAATTCCAGTGCATCCATTTACTAGAAACACAGGCATCAAGAGAAAGTTATTATGCTGTCACAGAATGGTTCCTAAATTAGCCAGCATCTGCTGGAGTGCCAGGCTCAATGCTTATCAGGTAATATGTAATACATCCAATCTCCACTTCAGAAATTCCTGCTATGCCAAAAGCAACATTTGCTACTTTATCAAAGATGTTACCTCTCTCTTCCCCTACCCTGTGCTGGCTCTAACTGTTTTGCCGCCCCAAGCAAAAAATAAATAAAAAATAAAAACCGCCCTGCCGTAACAACCTCCCCCCCCAGTGCCACACTGCCGAACCCAAAACAAACAAAAAAAACCCAGCGCCGCCCCACCAAACCAAAAACAACAGCAACAAAACCCCGAGCGCCACCCCGCCAAAACAAAACAAACAAACAAAAAACCCGAGCGCAGCCCTACCACCCCAAGATTGGCCGCCCCTTACAAGGTGCCACTGCCGCCCCAAGCACGTGCTTGGTCGGCTGGTGCCTGGAGCCGGCCCTGCTTGTGCCTCACTGGGGAAAGCTAAGTTCTTAGTGTATGGAATCTGATTGTCAATTGCTAGAGAGGATAAATCCATGTGGCCTAATTCTGTTTCGTGCAGATGGCTCCTGGGTTTTAGACATTGAGGGCTCCAGCCAAGGGTGAAAGTAAGTTAAAGGACTTACTGGTACGCCGGAGTCGTGGGCAGGTGTGTGGCCTCAACCGGAAGAGGCGGGGCCTTTAAATCACCCCAGGAGCTACCAGCTGCAGAGGCGGCAGGGAGCCCCAGGGTGATTTAAAGGGCCCAGGGCTCTGGCCGCCGCTACCACAGTGGGCCCGGAGGCCCTTTAAATCGCCGATGGAGCCCTGCCACCGCTACCCCCGGTGTCTGGCGGCACTTTAAAGGGCCCAGGGCTCCCCACAGCCCCAGGAGCCTCTGGCCCTTTAAAGCACTGCTTGAGCCCTGGGGTAGTGGCGGCAGAGCTCCAGTAGTGATTTAAAGGGCCAGGGGCTCATGCTGCTGCAGGGAGCCCTGGTCTTTTAAAGAGCCGCCCGAGCCCCACTGCCGGAGCCTGGGGGTAGTGGCAGCAGGACTCCAGCGGTGATTTAAAGGGCCAGGGCTCCCCGCAGTGGCAGGGAGCCCCGGGCCTTTTAAATCAGTAGCCTGGGGAAGCTGGTCGGGTCCAGCATGGTGTACTGGCAAGAGCCCATACCGGCCCATACCAGCTTACTTTCACCTCTGACTCCAGACTTGCTTTGTGACCTTGGATAAGACCTTGAGCCTACATCCTCAAAGGTATTTAAGCATTAACTCCTATTGATTTAAATGGAAATTAGAAGCCTAAATACTTCTGAGGCCCTTAATCTCTTTGGCCTGATCCACAAAGGTAGTCAGGCACCTAAACCCAGACTTAGGATCCAAGTCTCAGTTTAAGGTTCCACTGTGATCCACAAAACTCCCACCAAACCCTGTAGGTGCCTAAACAAACTCGTCACCTAAATGTTCAGGGTAAAAGTTCCCTGGGAACCTATGTTTCTGCCTCTGGGTCCGCATTTTGATGCAGGCATCCAGGCCTCTATGCCTCCTAAGCTCCAGAGTAATCCAGGAACTGGGGGAAGATAGGTGTTTTCTCCCCTATCTTGTGTGCAGGGCCTAATCTAGTGGATGTACTTAGGGGACACTGATTGGATCAGGTTCCATTCAAAATCTGGAAGTGGTGTTGCCCACCTTATAATTTTCAGCCCAGGGGTTAGAGAACTCACCAGGGATGTAGAAGATCCTGATTAAATTCCCCCTTCTATCTGAGGGAGCGAAAGGCTTTGAACAGGGGTCTCCTACCTATAGGAGCTGAAACGAGGGATGCGGGGGAGTAGGAGGAGGAGAGAGGGGTGTGCTGCAGCACCCCCTGACTTGAAATGGTTTCCATTATATACAGGGTTTAATGGCTCTAAGCACCCCCACTATAAAAATTGTTCCAGCACCCCTGCTCTTACCTCTAAAGAGAGTACTCTCCCCCTGAGCTAAGGGATAGTCTGATCTGGTGATCAGACTATCCCTTAGCTCTAAATCTCTACTGTGGCTTAATAATGAAAGAGTGATTGGAGCTTTGGGACTGGATGCCAAGTCTCCCACCTCCCAGGTGCATGCTATAACCACCCAGTTACAGAATCATTCTCACTGTGTGTGTGTGTGTGTCTCTCTCTCTGTCCCAATGGCTATTTAAGTATTTATCCGCAGTAGAACAGTCATTGGGCCAGAGAGAGAAATGGGAGGGGGGCTAACTACCTTAGATGCTTCATAGAAAAATCAATAGATCTGTTACCACAGCAAGTGAAGTAAGTGTTTTTAAAGATTTTTTTTGTTGTTGTTTTCTTGAAAGTTACAATGAAGCACTAATTTGCATGGCCAGCAGTGTTATGATTTCTAGCACCCCAACTTGAAAAGTACCTAGCACAATAGTGATAATAAAATGCCCTGTTAGCTTTCTAATTTAGTCACATTTTTCTTTCTTTCCTTCTTCTGTTGCCTTGATTTGCACAGGCTTTGCCTGTTTAAAAATAAATGGGACACACAAACATAACTGAGAAAAGGGAAATTGCTAAATTGTCTGTTACTAATTAATTAGAACCAAAGACACCTTGACTAAGTGTAGAAAGATCAGAATACACTATTAGCCAGTGCCTTTAACATCTACAGCTATAGTTTGTGGGTGGTGAATGGGGGAGTTAACCAAACAAATTGTCTTTTAAAAGCTCTCAGGGCATTTTTGGCCACTATTCTGTGAGTCAGAGAAAATCCACACACGTTTCTAGTACAGGGTGCAGCTCTATTTTGGGGAAAAGCTGAACAAATAATGTCTGTCACTACTGTGAGATGCCAGCTCAATCTAACTGAATTTCTCTTCATGTCTTAGGGCCCAATCCAGAGAGGTACTGTGTAACCACAATTCCCACTGAAGACAGTGTTTCTCAGTGTCAGGCCCATTATGAAGCACATTTACTATCTGTCTTTAGCTTGGGAAAGTCTGTTTTTGAAACAGTTTGACTGCTCTGAAATATCTTGGCTCAACGAGAAGTGAAGTTTGCAATGATCCTTCCAGTGTCCTGTAGTGAGTTCTCCTAGCAGGGACAAGTGAGGGGTCCTGAGAAGGAGCCATGGCCATACCTTCTCACTGGAGAGCACTTCACTACACCTGGGGCCTTTGAGAGGGCTAGTTTAAAAGGAAACAAGAATTTGGAGAAGCACCTCCAAAAATGAGACAGTAGTGAAAGGCAGCGTGGCCAAGTGGCTAGGGTCCTGGACTGGGGGTCAGAAGCCAGGATTCTAAGCCTGGCTTGGCTACGGACAAGCTGTGTGACCACTCTTGGAGCCATGCACTGTAGGCCATGATCTGCTCTCTTAAAGGCACACTCCACAACATCCCTGCAGGGTTTAGCTGATGCATGGTGCCGATGCGCTAAGAACTCGGAAGCAAAGACAACTGTAAATTAAATCTGCTAATTTCAACTTCATTGTCCAGGCTGAGGGAAATGCAAAAAAGAATAAACAGTCAATACACAAAGAAATGCAAAAAGAGGAAACAGCCACTAGAGGGTAAAGCTGTCATGAAGTGATGTGGCTCCATTGATTGAGTGGAGCTAAGCAGCCTTGCATCAGCTGAGAATCTGCCTCTACATTTTAAAAATGCTGTTATTTTTAACATTCTGAGGGCTCAGTAGTAACCATGGTTAAAACAAATATGCACCTAAACATCAGAACACTGGACAGCAGCCTCTTCGCTAGTCTCCCTTCAAAGCAGGGGTGGGAATCCAAAGCTATCTGCCAGGAGAAAGCATGATGGGAAGGGGTTGGAGACCCAAGCTCTCATGATAGGTAAGGGAGAAGATGAAGGGAGTAGGACCAGATGCTGACTATGTCAGAGGGGAAAGAGCAGGAGGCAAATAACAACTGAAGGAAGTGGCACAGACCACACCACTCCACACTGCAAGGGAGGAGATGAAGCAGATAGAGCCCTGCTGACTTCTTTATGAGGCTGTTTGATCCATGGGTGTTCACAGAAGCCCATAGAGACATCTTCAGCACACAGGGTGACACTCTCTACAGTGCAGAGACTTATGCACCAAACAAGTAAGGTACTTGCCCTTCTATACTTCCCAGGCTTCATTTAAAGCAGCTGCCTCTGGCAAGCATCTGTCCTGCTCCTAATTGCAGTGGAGACATCATTGTGTAGTACTGTTTGTCTAATGCATTGTGAATGAGGCCTGTTTACCCAGCACACACACACAACTTGGGGTACCTCCCATTTTATAATCTCCCTCAGGCTGGCAATGCTATTTGCAAAGTCCTGTTACTGAACATTGTGTAGAGTAGCATTAAAAAATCAACTCCCTTGTTCTCCAAAGGATAACGGAAAGCCAGATCCTCAGCTGGAGCAAATCAGCATTGACTTCAATTGGACTATGCTAATTTACATAAACTGAGTATGTGACCCCTAATGCTTAGCCTGGTAATTAGCACCCTTTGGGTTCAGATTACAAATCCTAGGCCCCTGGATTCAGTTTGTGTGCTCCTAAAAATAAGATGGCTATTATGTCATTTCACCTTTTCCCTCTGGTTTCCTAAGCACTGTATTGCAACCAGAGCCCCAAGAGAGCTGAACTCTGGCTCTTGTTCCCCAGCAGGGGCCCAGTACAAGCCCTTAAAGAGAATAAAGGTTTCACTTGAAGAAGAAGAAGAAGAAGAAGGAGAAAAATATGCAAAGAATCAAAGCAGAAGATTAAAGGTACTGCCATATGAAAGGACAGAGCAGCTATTGCTAACGGAAGTGCTGTTGACCCTGTTCTGCTGTAATCCTTTTTCTGTCACAAAAATGCTCCCTTGTAAAAATTTCTCTTTATTTCAAGATGCAAAGTCCAAGCTTTTTTCAGCTTTTCACACTAGGGAAAAAGGTGTGTTCTTACCATGTGCTAGCTAACGTGGTAACAGTCTAGTGAAGATAAGGCAGTGGATAGCTTGTTAAGGTAAATGTTAAGGGGAAGTCTAGGGTTATGTCTTCACTTCCAGAAAGATTATGTTTTTACAGTGAGGTAGCTATCACAAATTAGCTAATTTGTTCTAAAACCCTAATGTAGATAAGGCACAGGCAGTTTTTATCTTTAGATAGCTAGTTGAGGTCAACACCACACCCACACCCTTTTGCCCACCTGAGGTTTACCTTGACTAGCTATGCTGAGGTAAAAACTACAGAGCTTTATCCCCACTGGGATTTTACTGCAAGATAGCTAATGTGAGTTTACTATCTCACTGCCAAAAAGCACCTTTTTTTTGGCTATGAAGCCATAGCCTAGGGTTTCTCTTGACCTGTTAATATATATAAAAACTACAGACTGTCTTGTCTTGACTAGGATGTTACCTTGTATTAGCTAACATCAGGTCAGAACATATCCTTTTCCCTTATAGTGTAGATAAGGCCTCAGGCATCTCAAGTTATTTAAGCCAAGCCTGAATGCAACTTCACAAAATTTTCTATCACTTTGTGTCATGGTGATACTACCATAGAACTTAAGTCTAGAGAATGCAGGGAATACAGGACCTCTTCCAGAAGATCTAAAGACCAGATAGTGGCAGTGAGCCATTCTCCTGCATTGGGGGCACTGCAGAGTCACACCCATTGTGCATCAGTCTTTATTCAATGAGTACTCCCCCAGCCCTCCTCTTCAGAGTTTGCTGTTGCTCCTCAATCTCATTGGGTGGGGGTCTACAGAGGCAGTTCCCAAAGGCCAGAATTTTCTGGGAATTCGTTGCCTATGCAGATTGGCTCCTCTTTCCCCCACTTCCTTGGTACTATGATCCTGAGAGCTGTTGGGGTTGAGGCTCCTTTTCTGTCCTTGCACTGGGTGAGGTACATGGCATGCTGAAACTGTGTCTGCCACGGGCACGCTCACCCAGTGGTGTGGATCTGCAGGAGCAATATGCTCAGAGAACTCCAGTTACTGTTAACCACTTTCTTTTGTTTGAACCGTCGGGAAGAGCATGAGGCAAGGTAAGTCACCAGAGTATAAGAGACTGGTGGCTTGACGAAGTTAGAAAGAAACTGATGTTTCGATGGTACACAGATCATGCCCACCCCAAACAGCTTCCTACCCTCCCCAAAAAATAACCTATGGTTGTGTTCATTGTCATTTCCTTCTTAACCCCGCCCCCTCGGTGTTATGGCTGATATGCCTCCTCTGTGTCAAACAGTGACTGACACTGGCATGGACTCATGAATCCAGAGCCTGCTGTATTGCCTTTTCATGCTGAGTTCATGAAGCACCTGCTTGACTGATTGAGTCCTTTATCCCTGTTACTGTTCAGAATTGCTCTCCATCCATTTTAACTAGATGAGTCAAGTGCAAGTTGTTTTCCAGGCAGGACATCTGTGCACAGCAGTAGTGTTGAGAGGGGCTGAATATTTGGAGAGTATCACCTTAGCATCAAGCACAGTGTTTTCCTGCACTCTGATGCTGATTTTCTTCTTTACTGGCTGATGACTGAGCCCACAGTCAAAGCAGATAGAGGAATAGTCTCCTGTGGAATGGCAGCTTTAGACAATTTTATTGGCTGATGAATCAGATCTTGTCTGGCCACTTTCCACTAGCACTGGATTGCCTGAGATTAAAATGAAAAGAAGGTTGCTCTGCCTAAGGCTCTAAAAGACTTGTTCTGAGACCAACACAGCACTCATGCCTTGCTGTACAGTGAGTATATTAAGAGAATACATATCATATTTTATAGTATTGTTGCTGCAATATTTAATGAAACAGGCAGGTGCTGTGGTCTGTCTCATTCACCGCTTAATTGTGTAAAAATGTATAGTACTTATTAGTGACGGCAAGTAATTTATTGTTCCATTACTGTTCCAATGATCTAAGTTGAAATACTGCATTTGTCTCCTCCTCTGATTAATTCCTTTGCTGCAAGATGTTGGTTTGCCATTAAAAAAACTACAGCTGCAAGATAATGATTTTAAAATATTTTCTTAAGCTTTAGCCTTTTGTTATTAAAAACCAAAACCCCAGAGGTGCCTGTTTGCTAATATATTCTGCAGTCTTCTAAAAATTGCTGATTAATTTTGCTTTTTTGTAAAATGGATAACTTCTTTGAAGTTTGATACTGTGGGTGGTTTTGCGAGTTTGGTTTCCAGCTGAGCAAAAATAGGACAGAAGTAAGTAAGAAAATGCTTTTAATTTATGTTCCCCTCCCCAAATGTGTTCTGTTTAAAGTGGCAGGATGCTGCATTGCACCTAAATTAGTTGCAAACCATTCTCCTTATGGAAGTGACTTGAAAAACTATTGCTTCCTAAGGAATTGATGGGTGCTCCAACGCACTAGAACAGATTGAAGGAATGCAGCTTTTTAGACTGCAGTAGTTTTATAATATTTAAAGCTACAGCTAAACCTGAGAACACAGCAAACCTGCTGCTTCAAAATTGCTACTATTTTTATTAACTTTAACTCTAACAGCCTGCAATGCTCCTAAAATCCAGTGGTTTGGGAAGCTGTGACTTCTTGATAGCTCTTGGAATTAACCTTTTATCACCTCGCGTTGTAAAAAAGGAGATGCTCTGAACGTGGTTTTATCACTCTTTGGGGGAGCATAATTTATTTTTTTGTGCAAACATTTCTGTGACCAAATCGCTGCTGAGTACGGTGCAGAGATGACCTAGAATTCCCACACAATCTCTAAACATCCTGAGCCAGCTCCTCAAGTACTCTTGAGCTGTGCTTGGTGCACCTGTGTGGGAGGTCCTGAGGGCTGCAGGGGGCTCAGTGCAGATGAGAGCAGCCCTGAGGCCCCTGCACCAGGGACCCAGGAACAGGTGGCATGGGGCCAGTTACAATGGCTATAAACCTTCTGGGGAATCCACAGCTGGCTGTTTACACCACCTTTTTATCCCTTTTGTGCCATCAGAGCTGTTTAGAGGGGACAGAGCAGGGGACGGGATCTGGCTCTTGTATTTTTAAGGCAGGGGGAACTAGGGTGATCAGATGTCCCAATTTTATAGGGACAGTCCCAATTTTGGGGTCTTTTTCTTATACAGGCTCCTATTACCCTCCACCCCCTGTCCCAATTTTTCACACTTGCTGTCTGGTCACCATAGTGGGGAACAGAGGAAAATGCAGTCTTATGCAGAACTGCTAACTGTAGAATTAATAACAATGCTACCCCTTGAGAAGGGGGAAAAGGGAAAGATTGGGGGTTCCAACTACACTGTAATTCTTAGTTTTTACCATGTGTGGGGACGCGTTGTTGCAACATGGTTTGGTCGTGCAGTATAGGCAAACCATGGTTTAACAGTGCTCTCCAAACAAGCAAGTCCAGTGCTATAGCCCAACACTGGGACATGATTAAAACATAATTTACTCCTGTCTCTCGTAAAAGACCAAATAATTTGTCAACCATGTTGGAAAATTACTATGTTGTGCCCAATCCCTTGCCAGTAGTAGGAAGTGCAGTATAGAAGTGGTGCTGGGATATCTCTGGTATCAGAATGCTGTAGGTTCTCAGGAAACTACAGCCCATTTCTCTATAGGTTCAGAAATGACGAAGACAGCTGCATTTTGTCTAGGCAAGGTGAGATTGCCAAAGTAGCCAGACACCCTTTTGTTGCTGAGTATCTCCTTTCTCGGACCTTAGAAATGGTCAAAACTATGGGCTTCATTTTCTACACGTTTCCACACATACACTTACTAATTAGCTGGGCTTTTCAAAGGAGCCAAAGGCAATTAGGCACCCAAATCCCATTGAATTTCAAGCTCCCTTCGGCACCTTCGAAGCCATAGCCTTCCTCTGGGCAGGACTGGGCCTGTAACATAGTAATTTCTAATTTTGTAAACATGCGTTTTCTCATTTGTTCTTATAGCTCTATAATATTTGTCTGGACTCTTCCTCCTTCTCCCCCTCACCCCGCTTATGTTTAAATCTAAATGAACATGGGAAAACATTGTGTTTATCACTTCCCTCACTATGGGCGTGATCCAAAGCCCGCTGAAGTCAATGAAATGTCTCCCACTGACTTCAGTGGCCTTTGGATCAAGATTTCTCTGAATGTTGTTATGAGTGTAAGGTCTTTGGCATGGTGGGGACGAAGGCTTCTTTTGTGTTTGTGCAGTATATTGTAGAGGCTCCTGGAAAGAAGTAATAATACCTTGGCAGCAAAGGCAAAAGCTATTTTTTCTCTTTGTTAAGGTGCTGATTCTGCTACAAATGAAATGAGTGGGAGCTTTTCAAAGGATGTCAGTGAGCACCAGATCAGGCCCTTAGTATAGTAGTATTTTTGCTTATGGTAGCACTCACAATGCGCTAGGTGTTTTCCAGCCACGCAAGAAGGTAATTGTTCTGAGAAGCTCACAGCTTGTTATTGCCTCATATTTTGGGGGTTGCTGAATGTTTCTAAGTCATGTGCTATTTGAACCAGTGATGCCCTGGTTACAAATAGTGGAAAAAATAAAATCTGAGGGAGGGGAATAAAATGTTTCATCCATTAGAGAATATCCTTCAAGTTAAAGATGATTCCTGCCTCGCTTGCTCTCTCTCATCTGTGTAAAAAAAAAAAAAAAAAAACAAACAAACAAAAAAAAAAACACCCACCCCAAACAGTTTTCACAGAGGGTTTTGTTTTTCAATTGGGGTGTGTTTTTTTTTTTTTTTTTTACAAAAATCCAAAAACGAAAATTGAAAAAATATACTTTTCTCCCATTTCTCTTACTTCTTTTACTTTTTTCTCCCTTTTTGCTTCTCCCTGCCACCCTTTGGTGGTAAAATAAGAGCCAGGGGGAAAAGGAAACAAGGGAGAGAAAATGGTGTATGGGGAGAAATAGAATTGATTTTCAGTTTTTAATTGAAAAGGAAATTAAAATGTTTGTTTTGGGGAAAAGGGCCGTTTTTTCATTTAAAAGTGTTTTTGAACAAATAACTATGACCAACTCTAGTTTTATATGCGAAGCTTCTGAAAGCAACCAGACATTTGTTAGGTGTGATGTAAGATGATAATGATGACACCTCTCCTATTGTGTCCACACTAGACTATTTTATTTTCCAATTCCCCATTGTTGTTACTGCTGGTGCAGCTCCACTAGAGGTAGCAATACTGGGACCACTAATGTAAATCAGCTACTGATTTTGTAACCACTATATTTTTCCTATTCTGTTCAGAATAGGTCTAGATGGCACAGAGGTTAAAATGTCAGTAGCTTCTGGCACAGGATTCTTCATCAGTGGCAATTTTTAAATCAAGATTCGGTATTTTCCTAACAGAGATATTCTAGTTCAAACAGAAATTGAATCAGGAAAGTCCTGTGGCCTGTGTTATACAGACAATCAGATAGATGATCAGAATGATCCCTTCTTTAACCTTATCTACTCTTGAGCTCCCACTAGTCAAAGTATAACCAGCATAATAACCATGGTAGCAGTGTTGCAAACTCTTGTGGTCCTATCATGCACCTCACGATACTTGGAGTTTTTCTTAAAGATCAAGCTTCTGGAGTCATGTGAATATCAGAACCTCCACTTTCATTTTAAACCAAAATTATAATGCACTCATGGGTTGTGGAGAACTGTTGGAAACATGAACAATGAAGACTCAAATACCAGAAGGCAAACAAAAATAACACAAAATGAGTTTTTCTCATAATTTTCAGAGCCTGACTTTTTTTTTTTTTTTTAATTCTTGCAGTTGACAATACAGCTGTAAAGTGGGGGGGGAACTCTAATGTAGACATGTCCTTAAAAAAGGTGGCTTTATCAGGGATTTATTTTAAGTTCGTGTCTTCTAAAGTGTGTTATTGTTGTGTGTCAATTACAGTGGAACCCCTCCCCTGAGGTGTGGCTCCAGTTTCCTCCCTGGTGCTTGCTAATTGGAGTGGCTTCTCCCCCTCTCCTCACATGGGTTGGGTCCTGGGTTCTTTTTGTGATGCCTGGTGCCTCCACCCAAGGTGACTCATCACTGTACCTGGGACACAAGGGGTGCTGTCCCTTGGGGAAATGATTAATGTTACTATTGCCAGCCAGGAGTCTAAAACCCAGTACGCATGAAATGATAAAGTACATCACTGCAACCCCCCAAAAAAGAAATAACACCTCAAAAATAATAGTATAACAAAGGGGATTTTACTGAGAGCAGGATAATAGGATATGGGAAAGTAAAGGGTAAAGATTAACTACTAAAACATCAAAAAATCAACACATTTTCCACCTCTTAACACTCACAACTCTTCCCAACCCTCAGTCCTTCCCAGGTGCATGGTAGGCTAAGGATGAGTCCTGAAACAAATGCTGCAGCATGGTGAACATTGGTCAGTTTAAACAAAAGAGCAAAATAAAAGGGGTCCTTTTACAGTGTCTTTGACCTTGAGGGGGGCAGGGTCCCATCATTTTGTGCTTTGGGAACTTTAAAAAGGCTCTTTTAGCGAATATAGTTTTGTAATATGTTAGTTCAGAATGCAGTCTTGCAAATTATTTTGGTATTTAACAGAATGGAACTTTAAATGTCGATATCTTCTTTGACCATTTTAAAGAGTAACTTCAATCTTTAACAGTAATCTTGTTTCATGAGGATTTTAATTCTTCAATTATGTATCTGTTGTATTTAAAAACATAATTCTATTAATGTGTGTGCAACAGAGGATATGTTAAGCTGTGTGTTGTGAATCTGTGACTAGAATATTATTGAGCTATAATTTGAAACATGTACTATCAATACTCATTCAGAAGCCTGACGTGTTGTGAGTACAGTTCAGGAATAATACGTAACACATGGAGCCAGACTATGAAACATGGAGTGTGTTTACTGTGTGTGATCCAAAAGCCCAGATTAATAACTGGAATAGTAACGGAAATATCACTTTTCAGTTTATACTGCCACCCTGACACATGGTGCATTTATTTTCCATTATTAATAAATAGCCCTAATGGTATATTCTGTTGCTTTTCACAAATATATTGTGTGCAGCTATCAGAGTTGGCCACTAATTTTCAATTAGTTTTGAAATTCCCTCGGAGTTTGTGTGTATGTCTTAAATTGAAATTGGACCTGTCAGGAATGCCATTTATGTTGAAAAAAGTATCCCCCTGGTGTCCTTTTTAGATTGAAGCCTCATTAAGGCCGATCAAATATCCACTAATCCAATGGGAGACCTTCCAATGAATTAAATCAGCTTTTGAATTAGGCCTTTAGACAAGTTTTAAGATTTGATCCAAGAAGATATATTTGTGGCCTTCTGTGTGAATATCACATCAGTAGAGTACCTCAGCTGGGGCCTAAAAGGGGAAGAAGCTTCACAGTGGTGTGGAGAAAACCTTGCTTGTTTTGGCAAAGAAGTTTTACAATATGCTTTAAAAAGGAGAGAGCCAAGAATGATTCTTTCAACCCATGCACCTCAATGTACAATGGATCTTCTGCAAAGCTAGCTGGGATTGTTCTCACCACATCTCTGCTCCCTCCGTTTGACTGCCAGCTAGATATGCAATGTGTTAGCTTGGCCCTTTGCAAAGCAAACTCCATGAATTCCAGCCACTTTCCTCTTATTGTAAGGACAAAAAGAAGAGATTCTTTTAAATGTGATCGACCAGACAACAGAATTATTTACCCTCTAATCAGAACCGAGTTTACCATGGCACTGGGCCCAGAGTCAGAAGGGGCCCCGACCAGCCCGATCCCCCGGCCAGCTGAGCCAGCCAGGAAAGCTGCCCCCACCCTTGCTCCGCCTCTTCCCCAAAGCCTCTGCCTCTGCCCTGCCTCTTCACACCCCTGGTCTTCTCCAGCCCCACCCCCACTCCACCCCTTCCTCTGAGCAACATCCCCGGGCAGTGGCGGATTAATGATTTTGCTGCCCAAGGCCCTGCAATAATTGCTGCTCCCAGGCCCATATGAACTTGTTTTAATTTTTTTACAAATTCGTTTGAACTAAAATGAATCTAAATATCATTAAAATAATTGAACATTTACAGGTTTTATTATAAATAAAATTACAAGTACTGTGGACCCTCGCTTGAACGCGTGTCTGTATAGCGTGATTTCACTTATAGCGTGGGACCATGCATGGATCCAAAACTCCGCGTTCGGCACTAACTGATGCAAAAAAGGAATCTATTTTGTGCATTTTTGCTATCATTTCATTTTCCCTTTCTTTCTTTTGTATAGCATTTTTTTTAAATTGAGAACCGCTTAATTTCTTCCTTCCGGTCATATTACGTTTAGGATTCTCGCAAGTATATTTACTAAATGGCGTCGCGCTGTCATTGATGGTTTCAATACGCGCTATGATTGATAGAATTGCGCTGTCACTGATGCCGCGATTACAAAAATGCTGCTATTATAAATTTGCCGCCCCTGCAAATTTGCCACCCTAGGCCTAGGCCGTGTTGGCCTAGGTGATAATATGCCGCTGTCCCAGGGGACAATGCAGCAGGGGTCAGGTGCACCTTGCACTCACCGGGCGGCGGGAAGTGGAGCGACCCGGCCCCAACCTACTCTGCACCACCAGTGAGTGCTGGGGGGCGGTTCCCCCTTGCCCCCAGTCCCAAGGCTGGAGCAGGCTGGGGTCAGGTCACTCCACTTCCCAACGCCCCATGTGTGAGGGGTTGGGCCCGCCCTGCAATCACCGGGTGGCAGGAAGTGGAGCGACCCGGCCCCAGCCCGCTCCGCTGGCTCATGCTGGGGGGCAGTTTCCCCCCTGCCCCCCCAAGTCTGGGAAGGAGATGGAGCAGTGGGGAAGGGGATGAGATTGGGAAGAGAAGGGGGAAAGAAGCTGAGGGGAAGGAAGGGTGTGGGGTGGGGAGGAGATGGAGTGGCATGGGAGGGGGAAGAGAAGGGGATGAGTGGGAAAGAGGCAGTGGGGAAGGAAGGGGGTGAGTGGGGTGAGGAGATGGAGTGGTAGGGAAGGGGCATGGGATGGGGAAGAGAAGGGGACAGGGGAAGCGGGGGCCCAGCATGCAGATCCCCTTGGCAGCAGTTGGGACTCCCCTGTTAAGCAGGCCTATCAAACCCTCACCCTGACAAGCCCGACCTCCCCTGCATCTGTACCACCCCGATGAGCCCGCCCAGACACCTCCCCACTGAGCCCCAACCACCTACACCTGGACCCCCACCCAAATGAACCCCACCTCTACTGCACCCAGATCTTCCCACCCACCCCTCACCCCCCCGCTGAGCTCCAACTACTTTGACTTGGTCCCCCGGCAGACTCCTATTGCCCCTGCACCTGGAACCGCCCTGTGCATCCAGATCCCGCACTGAGCTGGCTGCACCCAGACTTCCCCACACAGAACCCTCTTACCCCCATCTGGATCCCCCCACACTAAGTCCCTCTGCACTTGGATCCTGCTGCTGGGCTGAGTCTCCCTGCCCACATCTGGTGTGCCTGGCACAAAAGGGGCAGGACCCCAGGGTGTTTCTGTGGCAGACATGGCCCTTGTGCTGTGTCAGAGTCAGGTTCAGCCTCACTGCCAAGTCCCTGTCCCAGGGAGGCAGGGGAAGCTGCAGGGTATTCTCCCACCTCCATGCAGCCAGTGGCCTGTGCTCCCCACTGCTATGTCATTTTTAGAAATTTCTCCCTCCACCTCCAAATATCATTGTGGGTGATTTCACATCCTTCAAATCTTACTTGTCCAGCAAATGTGACAAAATGGCTACTTCCACAACAAATGTGTCAAGCACTGAAGCCACCTTTTACACAGAGATGGACAAGTTCACCCAGAAAAGGGGGGGGGGGGGGGGTTTGAAGTAAAAAATCAGTGCAACTTGATGATTTTTTTTTTAAAATGGCTTCATCTTCAAGTTTGTCAGGAAATGCATAAAATAACGACAAAATCCTCTAATGTTGAGTTGTTTTGCTTTATATAGGAACTATTTTTCCATTTCTTTTAGAAACAGAAGTAAACAACAAGAAACCCAGTCAGTGATGCTTAAGATCGGGGAATATTAACTTGGAAAGCCCAGCCTGCTAAAACTTTTCTTTCATACCTTCAGTGTTTCATTGTCTGTAGTTTACACATTTTTCGGTTACAGCTCTGCTTCCCTTCGCTTCCTTCCTTTCTACACCTGCTCTCATAGTAGATGGATGGATGATCATTTAATTAAATATGTCCCATGTAGTTCATATTCTTTGTGATATTACTGTGACCCCTTTGGTCCAAGCAGTTAGTCCAGGGATTCTCAAACTGGGGGTGGGGACCCCTCAGGGGGTTGGGAGGTTATTACATGAGGGGTCGCGAGCTGTCCACCTCTACCCCAAACTCCACTTTGCTTCCAGCATTTATAATGGTGTCCAGGGCCAATCAGAGGGGGGCCATTTGGCCTGGGCCTCAAGCTCAAAGGGGGCCTCAAATTTAGACACTTGTTAATTTGTTGGCATTTGATAAGTTTCACAACTTGTTTTTATGCGCATCCCTATCGGACCAAAATGTGACACATGCTCTCAGCTTAGAGCTGAAAATTTAAGCAAATAAGAAATGTGATTTGGTAAAAGACATAATTTTTTTGTTAACTGATATAGATTTTGTCATATTAAAGAGTTAAAAATGTTCATAAATATTAATAAAAATATATCGGTTCTGATGGCACAAGATTAGACTGCGATGAACGTGTCCTCTCAGATCAGCTGATTATATAAACAAACCACTACTAGTGGCTGGTGCTGGATCAAGTGCATGTTGAAAGGGGTCTCAAAAGCTAGAAGTGGCCCGGGCCTCTCTGGATCTCTGAGAGGGCCTGATGATGTTAAATATATAAAAACGTGTTTTTAATTTATAAGGGGAGCTGCATTCAGAGGCTTGCTGTGTGAAAGGGGTCACCAGAAAAAGAGTTTGAGAACCACTGAGTTAGGCAGTATTTGGGGCCTTGCTGGATTGTCTCTATTAGGAGACTAAATCAATAGTACAAGTCAGGTATTTCTTTGGTCCAATCCCGTTTATTTACAAAGGCTGTAAACAAAGTCCTGTTTCCCTGAACACAGTAGAAATAAACAGCAGTCCTCTGCCCCAAGGAGCTTGGTTCTTCTTCTCCCTCTCAGCACCACACTTACAACTGCTTCTCCCACCAATTCTCTGCTTCTCTCTCATACACACAGCTTGCCAAGCAATCCCCCATCTTTTGGGGGGAAATGTGCACATCTCTTCTGCTAATATACAGATGTGTGTTTTACAACATGTTGCATTGTCGGCATACAGTGAACCTTGCTTACAGCAAACTTAGTTGTAATAAAACTTTACTTTCGAGTGAGGCAGAGTGAAACTCTTAAACTTACTCCAATGGATGTCCATTCTCCTAGTGAAATTTCAGTTTACTCTGTTCCACTGTGTTAATCCCTTTGGAAGTTTGAAAAATTATCACCTCCCACATGAGTGTTCAATGCTGCCCTCCTAAAAGATTAGCACCTCCCCCTCTTCCTCTTCTGCTCTGGTTGTAGAGAGGAGGTGGTGTGGGAAAAGCAATGTTGCCACTACTTCATGGGAGAAAAAAAATAAACCCTGGCTCTTGGGCTTGCTAGAGTTATTTTCTTATGGCAGTGAAATTATGGGTACCTAGAGACCTCATTCACAAATATCCACTGAAGCTTCAGGAGATTAATAGAGTCCTGGCATCACTCCTGAAGGGAAATGCAAAGGATCTTTTGCCTCGCCAGTCAGAGTGAAACTCATACAATGAAGTTTCCATGTTGTGCCTGGGGGGCGGGCTGGGGGCAGGGGGAGCCCATCACTATAAAAGTTTGTCTCCATGGGAAAGTTTTACTAGTTATACCAGTTGAAACGCTCTACTTTTACTGGTATAACTTCCCATGTGGACATTTTTATTCTGGTACGAGAACCTTTTTTTCAGTTTAGCTTAAAACCCTTTCCAAAGTGTCTCAAACTAGCTACCATTATAATTATGCCAGTAAATTTCCCTGTATAGCCAAACCCTTAGGGTATGTCTACACTATGAAATTAGGTCGATTTTATAGAAGTCAATTTTTAGAAATCAATTTTATACAGTCGATTGTGTATGTCCACACTAAGCGCATTAAGTCGGCGGAGTGCGTCCTCACTACCGTGGCTAGAATCGACTTACGGAGCGGTGCACCGTGGGTAGCTATCCCACAGTTCCCACAGTCTGCGCTGCCCATTGGAATTCTGGGTTACGCTCCCAGTGCCGGATGGGGCAAAAACATTGTCACAGGTGGTTTTGGTACCTGTTGTCAGTTGCCCCTCCCTACGTGAAAGCAACGGCAGACAATCGTTTCATGCCTTTTTTCCTGAGTTACACATGCAGACACCATACCACGCAAGCATGGAGCCCGCTCAGCTCACCGTCACCGCTGCTGTTGTGGGCAAGTCTACTGTGGGCAAGCTGCTGTGATCCAAGTAGCCAATGCAATCATTGACGTTCTATTATCAAGGGTATTGACTCTGGGAAATGTGCCGGCCTTTTTAGATTTTAGGTGTATCATATTCCTGTCCTTTGTCGCTGGTGAAGAAGTCTTGCAGCCATACATTCCAGTCCGGTCGGCGCTGTAACACCCCATAGCACTTCTGTGGTTGACACATGTAACACCTCCAGGGATCTTGCTCTTTTGCCTTGGCCGAGGTACCTTGCCCTACCTGGACCTCCAAGCATTCAACACAGAAGCACCTGCAGCAGCTGGCATAGCTACACAGCAGCAGCTCCTTGCCTTCACAGCAGACGGTGCAGTAGGATGGCTAACCGTTGTTATCCACCGCAACTCTGCTCTCCTCCTGCGTGCTGTTAGCAGCAGACGGTGCAGTAGGGCTGGTAACCATCTCGTTGGACATGTAGCTTGGCAGGGGGTTCTGGGAACGTCTTCCCTGCCCGGCTCCTAGCAACCTCCAGGGCATGGTGTATGGCTCCACCATTTCCCCTGCAACTCTGCTCTCCTGCTCCCCAGCAATGAGATCGGGGGATCTGTTCATGAAGCCTGGACAGTAGTAAGGAGCAGTTCAACTATAGGCTGAGCAAGTGCAGAATGGTGGTAGAATGTGCCTTTGGACGTTTAAAAGCTCGCTGGAGCTGTTGGTCAGACCTCGGCGCAACCAACATTCCCACTGTTATTGCTGCTTGCTGTGTACTCCATAATATCTGTGAGAGTAAGGGGGAGATGTTTATGGCGGGGTGGGAGGTTGAGGCAAATCCCCTGGCATCCGATTTTGAGCCGCCAGACACCAGGACGATTAGAAGAGCACAGCAAGGCACGCTACGCATCAGAGAGGCTTTGAAAACCAGTTTCATGACTGCCCAGGCTTTGGTCTGACAGTTGTGTGTGTTTCTCCTTGATGCAAACCCGCCCCCTTTGTTGATTTTAATTCCCTGTAAGCCAACCACCCTCCCCGCTTCAATCACGGCTGGCAAAGGAAATAAAGTCACTATTGTTTTGAAACCATGCATTCTTAGTTTATTAATTAAAAAAAAAAAGTGAGATAACTGACAAGGTAGCCCGGGTGGGGTGGGGGAGGAGGGAAGGACAAGGCCACATTGCTTATTGTAGTCACACTAAAAATCAAACTGTTTGAATGACAGCCTTCTGTTGTTTGGGCCATCCTCTGGAGTGGAGTGGCTGGGTGCCCGGAGCCTTCCCCCACCCCCCGCGTTCTTGGGCGTCTGGGTGAGGAGGCTATGGAACATGGGGAGGGGGGTTATACAGTGGATGCAGTGGGGGTCTGTGCTCTTGTTGCCTTTCCTGCAACTCCAACAGACACTTCATCATGTCCGTTTGCTCCCCCATTAGCCTCAGCATCGCGTCCTGCCTCCGCTCTTCATGCTCACTTAATTCTTTCCTGGCCTCTGCCACTGAATGCCTCAATGCATTAAGCTGTGCCCTATCAGTGCGGGAGGACTGCATGAGCTTGGAAATCATGTCATCGCGTGTGCTTTTTTTTGCCTTCTAATCTCCGATAACCTCAGGGATGGAGATGATAGGGGGAGCATAGAAACATTCTACGCTCTATGATTCTTGGGGGACTGCATGGTCACCTGTGCTGCTGAGTTTGCCATGCTGACCAAACAGGAAATGAAATTCAAAAGTTCCCGGGGCTTTTCCTGTGTACCTGGCTAGTGCATTGGAGTTCAAAGTGCTGTCCAGAGCAGTCACAATGGAGCACTCTGGGATAGCTCCAGGAGGCCAATACCGTCAATTTGCGTCCGCAATACCCCAAATTCGACCCAGCAAAGTCGATTTTAGCACTACTCCCCTAAAATAAAGATAAAAATTTTCATCTTTACACAGGAAAAGTGGCTTGAGTAAATAGTGACTAGAAGGTGGGATTTTCTGACAAAACGACAAATTTCTACTTTGTCCAAACAGCAATATTTTGCTAATAGGACACAGGCTGAAATTTTGCCAGTGAAGAATGAAATTTTAAGGTGAATTGGGATGGTGAAGAAAGGACAAAAATGGGTTAGGAGGTTTCTTTAGACTCGGTCTCTGACAAAAATGATTAAATTTGAATCTAGACTTAAAAAAAAATGTGTGTACACTTGATTTCCTCCTCCTTCCCTCCCAGGCTTTGCCAGTGATGGGAGCTTTCTCACACAGCTTAATCCTGTGAAATTCGATTTTCAGATTGAACATTTCAGTGTTTGGACCAGGGGTAGGCAACCTTTCAGAAGTGGTGTGCCGAGTCTTCATTTATTCACTCTAATTTAAGGTTTTGCGTGCCGGTAATACATTTTAACGTTTTTAGAAGGTCTCTTTCTATAAGTCTATATTATATAACTAAACTATTGTATGTAAAGTAAACAAGGTTTTCAAAATGTTTAAGAAGTGTCATTTAAAATTAAATTAAAATGCTGATCTTACGCCACCAGCCTGCTCAGCTCACTGCCAGCCTGGGGTTCTGTTCACCTAGGCCAGCAGCAGGCTGAGCAGGGCCTGCGGCCGGGACCCCAGACCTGGGAGGGGGGTGTTTCAGGGGTCAGGGCAGAGGGCTGGGGTGTGTGTGGGGGGGTGTAGGGCAGAAGGCTGGCTGTGTGTTGGGGTGAGGGGGTTCAGGGAAGAGGGATGGGGGGTGTGGGGGGTGCAAGACAGAAGGCTGGGTGTGTGTTGGGGTGGGGGGGTTCAGGGCAGAGGGTTGGGGTGTGGAGAGTGCAGGGCAGAAGGCTGGAGTGCTCGGCTTGTGAGGGTGCTCCCAGCCCCCTCCCTGAGTGGCTCAGGGCAGGGGGCTGGGAGGGATATGCCCTGTTCCACCCCCTTCCCCCAAGCTTCGTCCCTACCTCTTCTCTGCCTCCTCTACGGAGCTGTGTGCATGCTGCTGCTCTTCCCCCTCCCCTCGCTAGGGCCATCAGCTGATTGGCCAGGGATGGAGAGGAGGAGGGGCAGGAAAGCACCACGCAGTGGGAAGAAGTGGGGGAGGGGGGAAGCTTGGCTGCTGCAGAACCAAGCTTCTGCCTCCTGTCCCCACAGGGGAGAGCGGTGGGCAGGGGGCTGAATGGGGCTGGGGGCCGGGACCGCGGCAGGGAGCTGCATGCCACTTAAAATTGGCTCACGTGCCGTGTTTGGCACGCATGCCATACGTTGCCGACCCCTGGTTTGGACTGTAACTGCTCATTCTTCATGCCCTTACACAATGTTGTGTCCACCTGAAAAATGCCAGCAAAGGTTAATTTAATTTTTTTTAAATGGAGGATTTAGTTAACGTCTCACCCTCTTTACAAGGTGTATTGCCCTTTCTGGCTAGGGACGAAGACATGAAAGACTATGGTTAAGGAAAAATGATTTAATGCATTAACCTTTAGTCAAACGTCGGCTCCAATATGGAGAATCCAACTCTTCCCTTCCCCCCCTGCCCCCGCTCCCCGCACAAACATAATATCGCATGGCTTGGATGGATGCGTTCATGGCTCATTTGTTTTATTTCAATACCTTCCCACATCAGCTATCCAATTTCTCTCATTGTAAAAGAGGCCTGGCTTCCACAGACTTCCTGTGTGACTTTGGGCAAGTCATTCATCTGTGTGTGCCTCAAGTTCCTCATCCTTGTATAAACTGTGGACTTTACCTGATTACAGCCCCTGGTGTAGATGCAGAAATGCAAACCCCTAGTGAGGACACGTTTGTGAGGACCCCTAGTGAGGACATGTCAGTGCTGCTTTTGCTTGCATCATACTGGGGTTAACCTGCATTTGTGCAAATCATGGCTTCTAGTGGTTTATCCAGTCTACACTAGCCATTCGCACTGGTGCAGCTATAGCTTTGGCTGGCTTCTGTAGAACTTTCCTGACTTACACCAACTGGTCTAGAATGGTCTGAGCTCTTGAAGTTTTTTTTAATTGTGATGTTTATCTCTCAAGAACACTAAGTAAAACAGAGATATCATGGAAATGCCTTTCTAATTTTTTTAATAGGATAGGATCATGCTGTGGTCATTGGCATGTATTTATTACATGCAACAAAGTTATTTCTTTGCCATGGTTTTGCTCCATATTTCTGTAAAGTACATAGCAATCACTCGTGGCTTAAATCAGATGTTTTATGGTTCTTCTGTAATAGGCTGGTTCAAAGGTGTACCTTTTTTTTTTTTTTAACACAAAAATGATCTGCAAAGTGTTTCACTTGCATCTTTTCCCTTCTACTGTTGAGCAGGTCTGGTTATGAAGGTGAGCAAGTGGTTGTCACATGCTCATAGGAGCCAATCAGATTAAATTACAATTTGGCAGAGCTTTTATGGCAGGTCTGTTGGTGTATATATTTGCTACATTGACTAAAAAAAAGGCAGTTATCTGATTTGTATATTCATGCATGCAGATTCTAATCCCGGATATGAGCCTTAGTTTGCTTTGATTTATTTTTAGTATTTTTTAACTAATATTTAGAGGAATGGAGGGCTATGCTGTGTATGTATGTGTGGCTAACCAGGAAATGAAAATACTCTATTTGGTGTGTACTGAATAAAGCAGAGTGCTGCAGAAACCATTATTAGTTTGGCCAGCATTCTTTTGAGAATCTAGTAACCTATCTATACAATTTTTTAACAGCAAAATGGCTTTTGGATTAAATGGAAATTTTTATGAAAAAATCAATTATTGTCAAAAAATGTTGGGGCTTTGTCAAACACTGAACACAGGAATGGTTCTGTTCTTTAAAGTGAAAAGTTTTGGTTTCTGAAAAAAATCATTTTTTTTGACAAAAACATGAAAGAAGATGTAATTTTTAATTAGCCCTACTTAGGGTGACCAGACAGCAAATGTGAAAAATCGGGACCAGGGGTGGGGAGTAATAGGAGCCTATATAAGAAAAAGACCCAAAAATCGGGACTGTCCCTATAAAATCAGAACATCTGGTCACCCTATTTCTACTTAAAACACAATGGGCTGGCTGAAAAGCTGTTGTAGAGGACTGTAGCTCATATTGAGGTCAATGGAAAGATGCTAATTTAACCCAACTGTAGATCTGGCTGTCTGCATGTACCTACAGAAAAGAAGAAAAAATGTTAAACCCCAAACAAATAAAAATAAAAAACATCTTGAGAAATTCAAAAACCAAAAATCTTTATTTTAAAAAATCAGTTAAGTGCCCATGTAGTTACTTATCGGATAATTTACAAAACCAATGCACTTAAAAGCAAGGAAATGATTAGTTAAAGGCATCCTATATTTGACATTGTCTGCAATGTTTCTGATCAAGTATAAAAAATGTGTATTTTACCACAGCATGGCAAGCCAACTCTTAAGTTTGACCCAAAATGCAAAGTGTTTTTTTAGCAGAAATCTCACAATATTCAAAAAAGCCAAAACCTTTTGAAAAAGAAACCTAAACTTTCTGGGTCAGCATTTTACCTGGTTAAAATTGGTGTAGCTCCATTAAAGTCAATGTAGCTACACCAGTTTATACCTGCTGAGTATCTGGCCCTAAATGTATAGATTAATGACACTTATTGATCACTCTCAAATGCAAGTCCCCATAAATACTTTATCTGACCACAAATAGACCATATGTATTACGCAGAGAGTTTCTCATTTCCCCTTCAGCATAAATCTGGCAATTTGGAGCCCAAATCAGTTGTCCAAGCCAAAGCTATAGTGTGCTAAAATAGAACGGAAACTGGATGCAACATTAACTATGGAGAAGTTGCTGCCTCTCCACAGGCAACATAAAATGTTTGGTTTTATTTTCAGTCCCATGATTTGTTTAAAAATAAGTCATTTTTTGACTGTTAATAGCAAACCTCCAAGAGCCGCTCTTTTTATTTTCCATCTGAGGGATGGGGGAGGCCTAGCTGATTACAGAATGGATTAGGCCACAGGGAAATAAGGCACTGCTTAATTTGTAATGAAAGAGGTGCCGGGGCTCAAGCTATTAGGTGCCAGGCCTCAAGCAATTTTTTTACATTAATAACTGATGCAGCAAGCCCAGAGGTGCCAGGGCTATGAACTGCCCAGCCCAGAGGTGCCGGGCCTCAGCCCTGGCACAAATTAAGCACTGAAATAAGAAGTAAAATATAATTTAAAAAAAGGCTGACTGGCTAAGGGCAAACTGCTGAAAATATACAGCAATTTGGAGACAAGTCAATTAACTACCTAGGCCTTTGGTGGGAAGCGCATGCAGGCCTGTTTAATTTGACCATATGTTGCTGCATTATAAAGTGGCTCTGGACATCAAAATTTAAGAATTAAGAGCTTCTGATTTTGTTTTAATGCTCAACTCATCTGTCAGGCGGAATTCTACCCTGCTCTTCCAGTACTGCAGGTTCATGAAAAGGGCTTTACCTTCCTCTCAGGGGTCCAGTACTGGTCTGGTCACTGTTGGAGAGATGACTTTAGATTTGATGGACCATTTTCTGACCAGTGTGGCAAATCCAGAAATGAAATAATAATACTTAGCTCTTTACATCTTCAAAGCAAATTGAGAACATTGGAGTTGATCCTGCTCTGGGCTATGCCCGATTCCACCAGCAAAATTTTCCCAGTGGCAACCAGTCTTCTTTGAGAGGGAATCTGTGATGGTGCACCCTCTGCTCTGCTGGGGCGGGGGCCTGACAGCCCCCAACATGGATGACACTGGATGAAGTGAGAAGGGAAAAGAAGCCACAGCACCCACAGGATGCCCAGAATCAGAGTATCGTCAGGTAACCAACACCAGCATGGCTTGAGAGATTCTGATTGTAGTTTGAAACTTCACATCACTAATAAAACCCAGAGGGGGAGTTTGGCATTGCAAACACGGTTAGCACTCCTCCCAGGGGAGCAGCCCCAACTGGAGCAAGCGATGTGTGTATACAGTTTGCACCAGTGGAGATGAATCAACTCCATTAACTAATTCTTCTATCCCAAGGATGGTTAGTCTCATCCCCATTTTACAGAGAGGCTAGTTAGCAAAGAGGTTGATGTCACATGGACAAGGTCATTGTCAGAACCAGGATTAGAAGACAGCAGGACAGCTAAGCCATACCTAAGGCTTCAACTAGCTCTTTGTCTTTTTCTTTGAGATGAGTTTGGGTTGCAAAATTCAGATTTAGATTCATCCAGATGTTGAATCAACCCAGGAGTTCAGGCGTGGTTGCATTTGGGTTTCTGATTCAGCACTTTATGCAGAGATGACCTAATTGTTAGTTTAAGATCAGGATTTGCATTTAGAATTCAAAACAAACTTCTCCAACTCCAACTTTTGGAGGAGTTCATATAAGGGTCTCTGATTCAAAACCCATGCCTACTCCATAGCTGGGGACACCAAAATAAAATTAATATAACCTAACAAAAATACACTCAATAAACTGCCCATAAAGGCCAACCAATATATTTCCCCTGCACATCAACAAAGCTATCAATCATACACACCCAAGTTCTCTCTGTCTCTCTCTTTTTTTTTTAGTAAGCAGCCCTGTTAAATACGACAGCACATGCCATTCTGAAACCTGCGTGTCTGAGCATAGTGAATTAATCAATGGTGCCCATAAATCAATACAGTTAATGTTGGGAAGCATATCTGAATTTCAACCTAGTCATAGGTGCAGATAGTATCCCTTTCATTGTTGGAACAAAATGAGACATCTAATCTCCTGACTTCCTCATTTTCTAAATGGAATGGAGGGGACTGAACGAATGCTACTTAGGTTTTTTATTGTATAATATAAATTTTCCCCCCTGAAGCACATTTATTTCTGGGGCTGAATCCAAGGAAATCTGAATCCTAGCTCTGAGTCACAACTACAGAGTAATTGGTTAAATGCTCATAACTAAGAAATGTGCTTTCATTTATTTTGGCATAAAATGGATAAATGTTTCCAAATCTTTTAAAATCACTTTAAAGATCTGTGTACAGAAGGAGGGGCTCAAGTCACACTGTTCAGAACCATTACAGAATCCTGACTTCCCCAAAATGTCAGCCCCCATTTGGCCTCATCTTTAGTATTAACAAACATAAGCACAACCACTGATGAGTTTTAAAAATGCATGTATTATGTATATTAGAGTTCTAATACTGATCATACATCCATTGAACTCAATGGAAAGACTTCAGTGGGCATTGCATTGGGCCCATTATCTCTTTCCTTCCTCTCTCACTATTGCCTCTCCATCATTTGTCTCCCTCCTTTTTGTTGTGATCTGCAGGAAAGATAGCTAATTTTGAAAACATTAGGCTAAATTTTGCCCTGGGTTGAATAGCTGCAATACCCACCAATTTCAAAAGGAGTAGCACGTAGAACAATCAAGGGCAGAATTTTCATTAGTGGCTGCTGGCCCAGAAAGTATGTTAGCTTGCCTAGCCAGGGCCAGCTCCAGGCACCAGCTGACCCAGCACATGCTTGGGGCGGCACCTTGTAAGGGGCGGCCAATCATGGGGTAGCAGGGCGATGCTTGGGTTTTTTTGTTTGTTTGGTTTGGTTTGGCGGGGCGGCGCTCGGGGGGGGTTGTTACGGCGGGGCGTTTTTTTGTTTTGTTTTGTTTTTGCTTGGGGCGGCAAAAAAGTTAGAGCCGGCCCTGTGCCTAGCCCACTGCTTTACCAAATACTTCAGTTTTTGTGTGGCAGAGAACCAGCCCACTACTCCCCTGATTCATCAGGAGGGCTGAACCTTCACCAACTTAGTATCCCTTTGTTAGCATGGGGGTAAAATTTCCAGAGTTTCAGACTGGGAAGAGTGGCATGAATCCAGCACTCCAGAAGATTCTAGAAACTTTCAAGGAGCGTTCAGCATGGAATGGTTGGTGATGTATATGTGTAACAGGGTGGCTTGCCCCTTAAGGCCTGGGCTTGCTCCCCTCCAAATCCCCTGATTACTGAATGAGTCAAGGTGGGAGAAATTAGGTGATTTTTCCTGGAAAGAGCAGCAGGAACTTTCAATAGGGAAGCTCAGGAAACTGTATGGAGTGAGAGAGGGGAATTTGGAAGCTGGAGCCAGAAGACTGAGCTACAGGTAGGTAAAGCCTGGTGAGAGTGGGAGCTGAATCAGAGGAGGCAATGCAGACCCCTCACGATTGGAAGAGAGGACTGGGCCCAGTTTAAAAATGGTGTTAAGATTTTGTGTTTGTTTTGGGCTACTAGGGGAAGAATACTATTGAATTCTGTTCATGACAGACGTTGTTGCTAGCCTGAGTGAAACTGGTGAAGGGCAAATCAAAGGGACCACGGAGAAGACAGCCTAAGCCCCTGAGGGTTTCCTTAGCGAAGAGGGGAAGGTTTGGGCAGGGCCGGCTCTAGCTTTTTTGCTGCCCCAAGTAGCAAAAAAAGTGCCGCCCCCCAGGTCCCCCGCCGAGCGCCGGGCCGCGCCGCCCCCCCCCCCCCAGCTGAGCGCCACGCCACCCCCCCGCTGACCGCCGCCAGAACCCCCCCCAGAGCGCCGCCCCCTCGCCGAGCGCCGCGCGCCGAACCCCGCCCCCCTGCGCCGAGCGCCGCCGGAACCCCCCCCCCCCGAGCGCTGAGCCCCGCGACGCCCCCCGGCACCGGAGCCCGACCCCTGCCAAGCGCCGCCGGAACCCCCCTCCAGCGCCGCGCCCGCGCCGCACCCCCCCCCCCAAGCGCCAAGCCCCGTGCTGCTGGAGCCCGCCCCCACCCCCTGCCGAGCACCGCCGGAACCCCCTTCCAGCGCCGCGCCCGCGCCGGCCCCTCGCCAAGCCCCGCGCAACCGGAGCCCGCCCCCCCAGCGCCGCGCCACGCCGCCGGAGCGCCCCCCCCCACAGAATGCCGCGCCGCGCTCCCCCCGCCGCCCCTTACCAGGTGCTGCCCCAAGCATGTGCTTGGGTGCCTGGTGCCTAGAGCCGGCCCTGGGTTTGGGGGCCTAGAGGGCCACTGGGGACTGTGCAAGATTAAATAAACTAGTCCCCTCCCATCCAGAAGGGGTAATTTTGTTTGAAATATAGTGGGCTGTGCTGTTTTTATGGGCCCTGAAGAGAAGGAAACGGACAGAGTGCTGCAGAGTGACCCCAGGCTACGACAGGGCAGTCAGGAGGCTGCTGATCCTGTTATAGTGTCACCCAGGGAGTTTCCTGTGTATGTAGGACCTGGGCTGTGATTGAGATAAGCACTTAAATGCATACTTAATTCCACAGCACTTGAAGTCAAGAAGATTTAAACAGGTGCTTAAATAGAGATGCTTTCCCTAATTGTAGCCCCCTGGTGCATTCCTAAGAATAATATCTTGATTGAGAACTTCAAAAACTGAATTTTTTACTTTCAACTCTTTTTCAGTGGTTGAAAATTCGAAGTTAAGGTGCAGCATTCCTCATGGCTATGTTGCTTTATTACCAAAAGAAATCTGTGCACTACCAGAAACCGCAAAGAGAAATAGGTTTCTGATTTCTGGGGGAGAGAGTTATACGAGATTTTACGTTCATTTGAAGTATATCTTTGAAGCTGCTTTTGCTTGAGCTTTGCTGGTGATGCCATGCCTTGCTAGACTGGTCCTCTGCCCAGGAATGTTAACATCAGTTTTCACTTCAGCTTTTTGCCCCTGAGTTTCCTTGTGGTGAACAGTGGTAGTATGACAATGCTGTACTTTGACAGCCGCTAGTTTCAATAAGATACGCAAAAGCAGTTCTAGCATAACTTTCCCTACCACAATTGTGATAAACTTAACAGGCCAGATCCTGCGCAGGTGTAAATAAGTGTAGCTGGCCCAACTTCACTAGTACTTTTAGTTTAAAATTAAACGTATTTTCTCTGTTTATATCCTCTGCTTTATGAAGCAACAAATCACTAGCCCTGTTAGTCAAACTTGCAAGTCTCCTCTCTCTACAGCCTCATGCTAGAAACTCAGTTATTATGCTAAATTCAGCAATGTTTCAGTCCTCAAAAGCAGTGTGTAACAAAGCTCCATTTTGAAACAAAAGATATGAATTAAGGCCCAATCCTGATTCCAACTAATGTGGCAGTGTGGGGTCTCTAAGTCCTTGCAGGCTGTACTGGCTGATCCTGAGGATGGTTGGGCCCAGTGTGCAATGGATCTGAGGAGGAAAGCAGGGCCTGGAACTGCTTGTGGAGAGAAGGACCTCCTGTCACAGGGTTTTTTCTTCCCACCATAAGTGGTCCTACTCATCTCTGGTACAGTCTCTCAATTCTCTCAGCCATTTAATTTTGGATGCCTCCATTTCTGGCTGATTTTTATAGGTACAGAAGCATCTACCCACAGTTAATGGTAGCGGTGGGGGCTCAGCATCTCTAAAAATCAGTCCCGGGCTATCTAAAGTTGGGCACTCCAAAATTAGAGTCCATTTTTGAATATGTCACTTGACCACAGTCAGGCAGTGAGTCAGTAGCAGGACAGAGAATAGAACCCTGGGAAAACTGACTCCTGGGAACAGAACCTAAAAGTGTCCTGCTATATTCTAATTGCTACACACATTCTGACACTCTTTGGATTGTAAATGTTTTCTTGGCAAACCTAATGACTTTCATTGTCATTCTCTTTGGATGACAACAGGATCATAGCAAAAACATCAGTGGAGTCTGTTTCTAACAATGAGAACCAGATGCTTTTAGATTCCAGAAATAGTGTAGTCTCATTCTGCTCTCACTACTAGTAAATCAATAAAATTCATATTGGCAAATGAACTATAAATGAAAATAAATCTCTTAAAATATATTTAGAGGCAGGCTCCCAACGTGCATTATCTATATTATAGTTCTCTTAATTAAATGCCTAAAGGAGGATGAAACCTATTGGCTAATATAAAATGCATACCAGCTAATGAAATGGAATCAATATCAGCAATGTTAAGTGACTATGTTATGGTCTCCATCAATTTGTGTTGCAATCATTTACCCTGCCACCTCTTAAAAAGAATCTGTGATTGAAAAAGCATATCTATTGAAAGCCCAAGGATACGTTTTTGAAAAGTTTCTATTCTTTTACAGTTCCATGTGACAGCATCTAATTATATCTTTAGTAGCACTGGGATGTAGTTTTATCTTTTTATATTTCATAGATTTAGTTACGTTAGCCCTCATTTATTCTAGTCAGTCTATCTGACACTAGAATAATACAGTGCTCCCTCTCTCAAAGGCAGTTCTTAGGAGCTAAGGTTTTTTTGTATTTGAGAGAGCTGTGTATTATGGGGTGAAATTTAACGCTGTGCAGAAGGCCAGCACAAAATTTAAGCATCCCTTAAAATCTCTGTTTAAGCCTTCAAAAGAGGGTGTAAGTGGAACTTAAATGGTGCATAGGTCTTGACCTGGCCCCCTGCATGAGGTGAATTTCATACTATAGTGAGTTTATAGTAGATTTTCCTGCAAGAAAAACAAGCAACAGTATGTATGCAAGATAATAAAGCAGGGTAAGAGATTACTTTATCAGCAGTTAGGGTATGAGACTGGGATGTGGGAAAACTGGGTTCAAATTCTTGCTCTGCCTGATTTGAATTGGTCTAGGATGAAAAATCTGCTCTGAATCAGTCAGAGCAGGGACTTAAGCTTGGGTCTGCCACCTCTCAGCTTAGTTGCAGTAAAGTGGTCATGATAGGTTAACTGGATCATCCTAAGTATTATGGGATGGAGCCATCCTCTACTCTTCCTTACTTCCTGTTTTTTAAGTGGGAGTTTTCCTCCTCCCACTCTGTTGTGATGCAGTTAAATAAAGCAGCAAGTTCCCACCCTGCAGTCCTGTGAGCAGAGTATTGTTTTAGTTGAACTGAGCAGTGCCTTTACAAAACCAATACCATAGAGTGTCACTCTCACACACCCTCTCTGCCTACGACACAATTCTCTTTTCATTAAAATGTTTGAAACATTTTGGGTTTTTTTCTTCCATTGTGGAATGAAAACACATTTTGAGAACTCAAAAGTTGCCACCAAATGGAATTATTGTCCTCTCGTTTGAAATGAGAGTTAAGCCTGGAAACTGAAGATTTACAAATGCTCAGCCACTATATTCAGAAATAGATGTATGTCACCATTGGCTCAGTATCAGAGGTGGCAAATAAATTCAGCACAATGGCCCCCAAGATCTTTGGCACGAGTGTGTCCTCTACACCCATCTATATATTAGCCTCAGCACACAGCTGTTTCCACAGTAGACAGCCAAAAACAAAAGCTTTCTGCTTCAGCACATGACATGTTCTGCCAAGGAGTAAATGTGAATGCTCTATGCATGGATTACTGGCAATGCATTTAGCTGTAAAATGAGTGAAACTAAATTCAAAGTAGTTGTGAATTCTGGAAAGCAGTGTCTTCCAGTTTTCAAAGTAGACACTGAGCCCACAGTGAACTCAGGTATCTGCTATTTAAGTGTAATTTTAGATACAGTAAAGGATAGTAGAGAATATCGAAGTACTGTTCAGAGCAGTGTGCTAGCAAAGAGCCTTAAGATGGCATGGCAGGGCTGCGGAAGAGCATTAATGGAGGCAAGCATTACAGAAGACCAATGTATTGAGTGTCTTATTAAAGACTAGCAATAGCATAGTGTGGGCTTCAGGGATTAAACTATGTATCCTATGATTGCTCAGAGTTCAGAAAGGAAGTGCAGGAGTAAGCAGGAAGCTGAGATCTAGCTAGGAATAAGGCTGCCTAGCTGATGGGCAATATTTTATTATTATTATTATTATTATAGTGGTGAAAGTATATTGGTTCATTTATGGACAGGTAAGAAAACAAAGTCTGCACCCGACAGAGCTTAAAATCTAGCAAGTTAACTCCAATGGGGTGATGGTTAATGAATAAATAAGTGCTCCAGTAGTACACAGAGATGCCCACTTTCGTGTAGAGACTTTTTTTTATTTTTTTGGTCAGTCTTTAATTACCAACGCATACAGTTTTGGGTGCTAAATAAATTGGGTTACCTGATTAATGACTGTGTTTTTTGGCATTGCCCCCAGTTGACATGGCAAGACAGCTGTTTCAAACCTCACTCTTGGATCCTACAACTTATACTAGGGGGACTTTCTGGAACTACTTAGAAATACCACCCAAATTCAATATTTAAATAGGAATTTTTGAACAGACATTAACTATACTAATGTATAACCTGTATATCATCACGTACAAAGTATGTACAGCCAGAGTGTGTACAAAAGTACTAAGGCCTCACTACTCAAGTATGAAACATGTTGGATACCTAATCTTGTTTGCGGTGGGAAGTAACTGGTCTGGCCTGGCCCCCTGTCATAACTATAAAGGGAAGGGTAACAGCTGTCCCGTGTACAGTACTATAAAATCCCTCCTTGCCAGAGACTCCAAAATCCTTTTCCCTGTAAAGGGTTAAGAAGCTCAGGTAACCTGGCTGGCATCTGACCCAAAGGACCAATAAGGGGACAAGATACTTTCAAATCTTGGGGGCGGGGAGGCTTTTGTTTGTGCTCTTTGTTTGGGAGTTCGTTTGCTCTTGGGACTGAGAGGGACCAGACATCAAACCAGGTTCTCCACATCTTTCTAAACGAGTCTCTCCTATTTCAAACTTGTAAGTAAATAGCCAGGCAAGGCGTGTTAGTTTTCCTTTGTTTTCTCAACTTGTAAATGTACCTTTTACTAGAGTGTTTATCTCTGTTTGCTGTACTTTGAACCTGAGACTAGAGGGCGGTCCTCTGAGCTCTTTAAGTTTGATTACCCTGTAAAGTTATTTTCCATACTGATTTTACAGAGATGATTTTTACCTTTTTCTTTCTTAAAAAGAAGGCTTTTAATTAACCTGGTTGATTTTTCCTTGTTTTTAGATCCAAGGGGGTTGGATCTGTATTTACCAGAAGTTGGTGAAAGGAAGGAGGGGGGATGGTTAATTTCTCCTTGTTTTAAGATCCCAGGGGGGTTGGAACTGTATTCACCAGGGAACTGGTGAAGAGTTTCTCAAGGCTTCCCAGGGAAGGGAATCCACTTGGGAATGGTGGCAGTGGACCAGATCTAAGCTGGTAGTTAAGCTTAGAAATTTTCATGCAGGCCCCCACATTTGTACCCTAAAGTTCAGAGTCGGGAAGCAGCCTTGACACCCCTACTATTTTAGAAAGAGATGACTTCTTTGTGTCCTATTTTCTGCTGACTAGTTTGGCTCAGGCTGCAGGAAGAGATTATAGTGCAAGGGTGGGAAGATTTGTTTTACAAACAAGGAAAGCCGGCTTGATCCCAGAAGGGGGGTTTCACCATGCAGAATAAAATGCTGGTAATGTACTAGCTTCAGATATCCACTACCCTAGCTGCATTAATTTCCTTTTTACACACCAACTTGAACGAGTTTGTGGGTGACAGATTGTGGTGAGATCATGTACCTGTTGCCAGAGCTGAACTACAGGAATCGAAGGGTTCATTCACGTGTTTCAGTCTGAAATGAGGAATCCGCCAAGTAGTAACTGTATTAGAGACAAATTGGGTTTTTCGCATCCTGCTCTGGGGAACCGCAGTTACAAAGAAACAAAAATAAAGAAGAAGAACAGGAGTACTTGTGGCACCTTAGAGACTAACATTTATTAGAGCATAAGCTTTCGTGGACTACAGCCCACTTCTGGGCTGTAGTCCACGAAAGCTTATGCTCTAATAAATTTGTTAGTCTCTAAGGTGCCACAAGTACTCCTGTTCTTCTTTTTGCGGATACAGACTAACACGGCTGCTACTCTGAAAAATAAAGAACAAAACCCTTCTTTCAGGTCCTGGCTCTAGAACTCATCTGGGGTGAGTGGCATCAATAAGAGTCAAGAAAAATTCCTTTGGCTTGCCTTTAGAAATAAGCAAGTGAGACAGTGACTTACACAGGGCCAGATCCTCAGATGGTGTAAAGCTGGCTTCAGTTGAGCCATCCCTATTTACACCAGCTAAGAATCTAACCCCAAGGGTGCTGCTTTTTTCCTTTACTCAAAAAGGCTAGAGTTGATACTGGGGGGCCTGTCTGTTTGTCTGTCTTGTCTAATGCACTTCAGTGAGGCCTTCCTCCTTTGTTTTGCTATTGTTTCTCTGTGGTGCTCCTACATGGCCTTCTCTGGGGCTGTCGCCACTCTTGGCTGTCAATGTTTCATTTCTAACTGAGGAATCCTTAAAAGAGCTTATTTTCCCTGTCCTCTCATGTGACTACGCACGCTAGCCCCCGAAGGGCAGTTTTATCTTATACTCAGTCATAAGAGTGTCAAGACCTCCTCCTTTTCCATGGGCAAACAAACATAGTGCACTTGTTGACGGAGAGAATTGTGGGGATCTAAAAGGGAAATCTGCCACTGCATTTGGTTTTTATTGTTTCTATAGCTGTGCATTTCACCCATTCAAACAACAGGACGCTGTGCAGAAAAGCATCTCCGGTGAACTCGGAAGTGGTCCACAGCAAAAGCAAAGATGCACATTAACCAGAAAGCTCTGAATAGGCTCCTGATTGCTGTGGTTTGCGGCAGTTGTAGCAGAATGAGCAGGTGAGCAAGACTGCAAGGAGGAAAAGAACTGGACAAAAGAGAGAGGAGGAAAAGAAAGTCCATCCTGTTCCTACTATGCGCCTGCTTTGCTTTGTTGAGAAGAGAAAAGGACACTTGAATAGACTGTAATCATAGACTTCTGCTCCATCCACAAAGTTCCCTGTCAGTGCCCTGGCCTGAAGAGATATCTGCACAGGGCTGGCCTTAGGTTTCAAAGTCCATGATTGAATCAGACTTGCAGGAGCCCAGATCTAGGGGGTGGGACTGTTTGGTAGCAGAAGTTAAATGTTGCCCCTTTGACCCAAGTGGCTAGCCAATATGTGGGGCCTTGTTGGGCTGTTTCTTTTAGGATGAGAACTCGATGACACAAGCAAAGTATATCCTTGGTGTAATCTTAATTACTCAAAAATGTACACAAACTCCAGCTTCCTTGAACACAGTAGAAACAAACACCACTAGGCGGTTTCCTTGCTCAGAAATCCTCTGAACCTGCCACTTCTGTGAGCTCCATGCCCAAGAAGCTCTCCTCAGTCTCTTAGCTTCATCTCAGGATCATGCTTACAATCCTCCAGGTTTTTTCTGCTTCCAGCACGCACAGACGACAAACTGATATCCTAGCTGCCGCATTGGCAACTAGAGAAACATTTCCATCCACCCAGTCTAGCTGTGACCTGCCATGAGGCCTAGTCCTGGGGTGGTAGCCTCCATTGTTTGCAACTGTCCTTACTACTTAAAGGTGCTTGGTTGCTCCTGTGGAGCCTGAAGGAAAGTGCTTGGTGCATCCATTGGCTTTGATGAGGTCTGTGATTGCTTTTGGACCCAAGACTCACAGCTGGCAGCCACTAGCACCTTTCACTGGGGTGGATGCAGGAGGATTTTGGGAAGCGAGGAAGGGGCAGGGTGTTTTTCGGTTTTGGGGTAGCTAAGAGGAGTTGCTAAAGTGGGAGGCACTTTCATTGCACAACTCATTTTACAAGATATGTGTTCATGGGAGGAAAAGGAGGCAGGTTGTCGCGGAGGCTGGTAAACTGAGCTCCCTGCAGAGAACAAAAGCTCTGTGCAATCACCTGTGAAGTGCTGGCCCTGGTCCTTGTAGCCTGGAAGCCAGACATGGTTTTCACTTCACTGAGTCTGTATAGTTTCAGATACTCTTCTCCTGCTTATACTTAGCTTTCTGCATTCAGGAATCTATAAAGTCTTTAAGCAATAACTGCTATCCCCCTTATGCAGAAGGCAAACTGACCTTCCAGTTCGGTGTGCCAGGCAGTAGCAGGGCCGCCCAGAGAATTCAGGGGGCCTGAGGCAAAGCAATTTCAGGGGCCCCTTCCATTAAAACAAAAGTTGCAATACTGTAGAATACTATATTCTCGTGGGGGCCCCTGTGGGGTCCAGGGCCACACTTGCCCCTCCCCCTCCCCCGGGTGGCCCTGGGCAGTAGCCCTCTTGACTTGAAAGAAAGGTCAGCATGTCCCTGACAATGCAGCCTTCTTGTGTCCCTCCCCATCTCCCGACAGAGCCATCCACGGTAGCCTCCACGTGCTTTGCATGAAATGAAGCTTCCACCCCTGGGAGTAGCTGATCTCACCGGGAATCTGTTTGATTCTGACACTTGGCTGCACTTTAGCAGCACTAGATCTAATTTTAGAAGGTAAGTGTCAGGTTTGTGAAAAGGACAAAGGAAGATCACAGCATATATCAAGAAGATATTTGAGGTATCTGTCTCAAGCCAGTTTGAACAGTTCAAAAGCACAGCTCTTATTGTTCGTCTCTAAATCATGCTGAATGGCAGCACAACTCAAGTTAAAACATCTAGAACTAACTTGTATAATAAATATAAACTACTGTCTGAAAAGGTCATAGTTATGTTTGCGACAGTAGCACTGTACAAATAGATATCAAAAGATACTATCTGCCCCAAAGACCTGACAATCAAAATAGAAAAGGTAGGTGTAGGTAGGAGAATTGTTTATTGGCATTTTACAGAAGGGAACTGAGGCAGAGAGAGTAACTGACTTTCCCCAAGTCACACAGGAAGACTATGGTAGAGCCAGAAACTGAAACCAGATTTTCTGAATACCAGTGCAGTGCTGTAACAGCACAACCATCCCTTGTCCCTGAAGTTTAGGGCAGAGTTAATTACATATGTCATCAACTAATTACATGCAGATTAATTTACTATAAGATTTTTTTCCCACTGTTTTAACTATAACATTTGGCTATACACACTTTACACGTACTTCTCAGACTGTCATATGCATCTGCAATGACTTCACTCATGCAGATACATTCTTCTCACAGACACAGACATGTATGTATTATCACACATGCATCATTCTCTCACTTGTACAGTCTCTTATCTTGCAGAGTTATTGTCCTTACAATCACATTCTTTCACCTCACTCATATGTGCTCACATTCACAATGCTCACATACACACTGAAATACACAGCAGTGAGCAAACCCTGGTGCGGGCGGGGGATAACTTTTCATTTCGGTGTGAAGGTCTTGGATGTTATCAATATTTATTTGTACTGCGGTATCACATAGGAGCCCGCGTTATGGACCAGGATCCGGATCCAATGTTCAGTAAAAATGCCCGTGCCATACGCATTCCATTGGAAAATCATTTTAAAACCTTAATTCAGTTTAAGTACTTGCTTTATAATTTATACATCAAATAGTGTTTGTACGTGCCTGTGCCCTTGATATGAATTGCAGTGCTATTCGTTAGAAAATCAGTGTATTTGAATGATCCAGGATTGTAATTTGTCTTTTAAAAACCACTGCAGTTTTCTTGAATGTCATGCCAAAGTCTTGTAAGTGCCAGAAAATGCCACTTACTTCTTCATTGAAAAGAACAGTGCTAAGCCCTAATCCAGGAAGATGCTGAGCACCAGTGCTATGAGCCCCTTAATTTCAATGGGAATTGCCCATGTTGATTTATGGTCTTTATGATTTGTGCATGCACCTTCATCTATTTGGATGTCTTGGAACAGATGCTTCCTGAAGGAGACTGTGCATCTCAGGTAAGCTGATTAACTCCTATCAATTATCAGAAGCTGTGTGTTGCTGTTTCAATCAACTTAACCACCTTTCATTACATATTTTTAAGCTTTTCTGTCTGGATTTATGGCTATACTTTGGGCTCAGATTGCAGCAGAACTCCCATTGGTGTCAGTAAGAGTTATACACAGGAATCCAGAGCAATGTGTGGCCATGAATAAATTCTCTTTATATTCATTTCATGAAGGTAAGGTGTAATATAATTTGGAAAGGGTAACACTGCTTATCCAAACAGCTCAGGAGAGCTATACTGTTTTCAAAGCAGTAATCAGTTTTTCAGCATATGGGATCTGATTTTTCTCCTGCACTGATTTTACGCTAGCATAACTACATTGGCTTCAATAGCGTTACTCTTGATTTAGATCTAAATTTAAGGGGGCACTGAGGCATGTGCTTAAGTTTTAAGTCCTATTGACTTCAATGGGATTTAAATCTGTGCTTAAAGCTAAGCATTTGCTTTCAGTGCTTTCCCGAATCAAGGCTTTTGACTGGTATAAATGAGAGGAGAATCAGGCCCACAATGTGGTTGGAATAGGACTGAATTATTTTAGAGAGAGAGACTTTCTCTCTCTCTCTCTCTATCATACCACTACCTTTTTAGAGATTTCCAAAGATTGAAGTAAGGGGTAAATACTGTATATACATCTCTAACCCGATATAACACGACCCGATATAACACGAATTCGGATATAACGTGGTAAAGCCGTGCTCCAGGGGCCGGGATGCGCACTCCGGCGGATCAAAGCAAGTTCGATATAACGCGGTTTCACCTATAACGCGGTAAGACTTTTTGGCTCCCGAGGACAGCATTATATCGGGGTAGAGGTGTATCTAATAAATATCCCTTTCATCTCTCCAGACCTACAGTATCTGCCGGTATTCATTTTTGGATGTTAAATCTCCATTTAGTTGTTTTTCTTGTGCACACACAGAAGAGATTGATGTTTAAAGAAAAACCTAGGCTTTAAATGTTTTGAGGGTTTTTCAACCATCATCATTAGTGGTGATGGGCCATTTACTCCGGTTGCAAAGTTTCTGTAGGATTTCTACATGTCTGAACCAGATGATGTCTCTTCACAGGGGTTGAGTGCAGACAGCTTGACTGTTTTAGTGACTTGTATTAACAAGAGGATTAAACCTTTGGGGTTTCACAACACCCACCAACATTAGAATGTTTTTATTAGTCTTCTACTACTTCAGTGTTTTCCATGGCACAGAGCCTAATCCTGTTTGCTTTGTGTGGGCAAACTCCCACTGACTTCAATTAGAGTCTTGGCTGTTGAAGAGTGTGTGTATGGAATCTGGTCCTATGACCTGATTACTACCGGTAGTGTGACAATTCACAGTCTAGCCCTCTACAGCACCACAGATCAGTGACTTGGAATCCCTGGCACCCTGCCTTAGACAGACCATTGACCCTCCAGAAGGACTCAGTTTATTGTGGCAGCCATGTTTCTCATGCCATGTGTTATATAGACAGCTGGGTAGGTAATGATTTTCCCATCCCACAAAAGCTTTTGTGATTTCAAAAGTTTTTCCTGTTCCACGGTGGAATGAAACTGAGACCTTTTGAAGTTTTCAAAAACAAGTGAGACCCTAGCATAGCCAATAGCCTTGTGGTCAGGGTACTTGCCTGGGTTTGGGAGACCCACGTTGAAGTCCCTGCTCCAAGTTTTCCTTCGTACTATTAGGGTTGGTGCTTCATGTGAGGTTTGGTCTATATTTTGAATGCCGCTTACAGTGAGTGATATTTTGTGCCAGCTGTGGTAATAACTAGGAATGTGATCCTGATTCTCCACTGCCTTGTGCTTGATATAGTCATTACCACTTGCACAAAGTGGGCTTAAAGTGTGACCAAATCAGGATTCTCCACTGAAACTGGTGGTAACAGCACTTGTCCCACCAGCACACATCTACTCTGGGTCCATTAATGCTGGAGGTAGCTCTTTCTGGAAGCCCTGCTTGTATTTCCCAGCTTCTGTACACAAATTGTGACTCGCTTCCTGTGCACATGTGCTGGAGAGTGGAAAGAGGCTCCCTGCGCCTTATACTCCCTCTAGCTCACCCAAATAGAAGCAGGCATAATTTGGCCCCTAAAGTGTTGAAAGCTCAGGTTCCAGGGTGCACTACCAGTACTTTTAGCCTGTGAGGACAGCAGTCAGGGCGTGATCTCTCTATCAGACCATTCCCAGGAGAACTGAGCAAAGGGGATTAAAAAGAATATATGCAGATGCCCCTGAGGACATTCCTCACCAGATCGTAACAACTGTAAATCAGGTCAAATCTGGGGCTTCCATTATTTTTTAGATTGCATTCTGTGTACAGCGCCCAGCATAATGGGGCTCCAATGATGACTGGGGCCTTTGGGTGCTTCTGTAATATAAATGGTTAATAATAATTATCTGGCCATCTCCCTTTAAACTTCCATGGCTACAGCATAGGAGGAAAATTAAAAAAAAAAAAATGCTTGCACTTCGTACACCAGATGCTTTTTCCCTAAATGCTCTTAGCTCTAAGTACCATAGCATTGTCAGTAATCCTGGCAAAAGTGGCTGTTTTCTGGGGGGGGCAATGTAATTTTAAATACCCTTTTCAACCTCAGAGGGTGGAAGACCAACAATTTTTGGATATTAAAATGTTTAGGCTCCAATATACTCAGAGACCCCAGTCCTTAAATTCTTACCCAGGAAAAATGCCCAATAACTTTAACTGTAGATTTCAGGACTGCGCCCAGAATGCATAGTGGGGATTCAGGTTTATTGGAAGATAGATAATCCTCTTGTTAGAAAGACCAGGAGTGAAATTTTAAGAGGAAATCTTTCATCTTGTTAAACAATTCAAAACCCAGGGCTGGATCCTCCACTGATGTAAACAGACTCCATCTACTCAGCAAGAGTTCTCCCATTCAGAAGCCCTATGCATATTGCACTTTGAGGCCTGACATAGAGATCTGTATCTGACTGATAAAGGAGCACTGTGGAGATCCATGTTTTTCAGCTGTTGAAATACATAAAATCAAATGTACACAGAAAGGGATTTCTTTTCTTTTCAAGTTCTCAGCAGTTTACTTGGCACTTTGTAGGTTCAAAGAACAGGAGTACTTGTGGCACCTTAGAGACTAACAAATTTATTAGAGCATAAGCTTTCGTGGACTACAGCCCACTTCTTCGGATGCATATAGAATGGAACATATATTGAGGAGATATATATAAACACATACAGAGAGCATAAACAGGTGGGAGTTGTCTTACCAACTCTGAGAGCCCAATTAATTAAGAGAAAAATAAGAATATCAAACTGTCTGTACTGGGCTAGCTTGATTATCACTTCAAAAGTTTTTTTCTCTTAATTAATTGGCCTCTCAGAGTTGGTAAGACAACTCCCACCTGTTTATGCTCTCTGTATGTGTTTATATATATCTCCTCAATATATGTTCCATTCTATATGCATCCGAAGAAGTGGGCTGTAGTCCACGAAAGCTTATGCTCTAATAAATTTGTTAGTCTCTAAGGTGCCACAAGTACTCCTGTTCTTCTTTTTGCGGATACAGACTAACACGGCTGCTACTCTGAAACTTGTCTTTGTAGGTTCAGTGCATGTACTTAATAGGGCTACCTCATGTGGACAAAGAGTACAGCCAGTTGGCTGCTACTGGGAAGAAATGGATGGGAGACAATAGCAAAAGTATTTGTCCAGATAGTTTCATTTCTAGTTTAAAAAAAAAACTGATCATGATTCATGTGTTTCTTGTGTTTACATCAGAGTCCTTTTATGAAAGAAACAGGTCCCATAAATGCACCAATCTAGATAAGGTGTCATGAATGACAGCTTTCTGCTCTGGTTGTAAATGGCCATAAATCATATCGTGTAATATTATTAACAATCAGACTCTCTCTGTATCTCTCACTTCTGTATAGGGTGACCAGACAGCAGATGTGAAAAATCGGGACGGGGTGGGGGGTAGTAGAAGCCTATATAAGAAAAAGACCCCAAAATTGGGACATCTGGTCACCCTACTTCTGTATAGCACACTCAATTTATCACCAATACATCTCCAAGCTCCAGAAACTTAACAGTTAAATCTTTTCTATGAGGGAAACAGCCCTGCTGTATTCATCTTCTAATTGTCATGCCATTTCCAAAGCCCTTGGACCTTGCTACAGTAGGAAAATTTTCACTGGTGTAAGTTACACCAGTGCAAGGCTCTAATGTAGATGTGCTGCACCAGTGTCTCTGAGAGATTTGCATTGGGGTGACTTAATTCAATAACTCACTGGAGTAAGAGAGAGCAATGAAGTCCTGACAGCACTGGTGCTGTCCCTCTATTTTAGTGGTCTGGTCTGGTATAACCAAATCACTGTTACTCCAATGCAAATTTCTCTCAGGTAGTCAGGGCCTAGGTCTCCACTGCCTTGCTCCTTGTATAGTCATTTCTACCAGTGCAAAATGAAGGTGAAGTGCCTGTAAAACTCTAACATGCCAGAATAGTTGCATTTTTACAACAACTTTGCATTCATCTTGCACTACTATAAATGGCTACTCAAGGCAAAGGGCAGTGGCGAATTAAGCTCCTGGTTTGAAATTTACAACGTTTTTAGTGTAATGAATTCCAAACCAGGCAAACTGAAAATTCCAAACAGTGTCATACTCGTAGTTGATAGACCACAACCTTAGTGTATTTAAATTGTGGTGGACATGTAACAAAGTTAGATATTTCTAATATTTTCAGGCCAGATCCTCAGTTACTGTATATTGGCATAGATCATTGGAGTTTATGGCTGAGGTGTGAGACAGGCAGCTCCAAGACTGGTCCTCAGGCAAGCATTGGGCCACAGTCCTTAGAAGTAGAAAGTATTATTGTTTGTTATTACATGTCACCATCATCTCTGTAATTTTCATTACCAACCAACTCCTGGATATTTCTACATTTTTTTCCAAATTGTCAATTTTAATCAATTTGTAAATTATCAGAACGTGATAAAAACGTCAATGTTTACTGATTCTTTAAGAAATAAAGACTTTCTGCAGCTGCATCTGTTATTAATTTTGGTAGGATTTTACACAGGCTCAGCACCTCTTGGGAATAGCCACCCCCAAATTTCCAACTTTACCTTTTTTTTTTTA
Organism: Malaclemys terrapin pileata; assembly: GCF_027887155.1. Lineage (NCBI taxonomy): Eukaryota > Metazoa > Chordata > Testudines > Emydidae > Malaclemys > Malaclemys terrapin. Next base: position 47,860,806 of record NC_071508.1, on the reverse strand, counting down.
ATAGCAGCTGGGGAAGAAGTGAGTTTGTTTTGGTTCATTTTCTCCCAGCAGGTGTCGCTATAGGGCAAAGAGATAGGTGAAAATTAATAACAATGGAAATATTTGTTTCAGAAACTGAAATCTAATGATAATTGCTGCAAAAATGTGAGGAAAGTGAATAAGCATGAGTGTAGCAGGGGATTCTAGCAGCTACCTGCTGATTGAAGATCTGGAGATTTTTCCTTCAGGAAATGAGTTGCTTGGTCCTTCAAACTAGCTTTGTTCCTCAGTTAAGTCATTTTATGGGCTGCATAAGAAATCTAAATGAGATTAGGGAGGTTGCAGAAAGAGGCTTCTTTCTTTAGAAATTTCTTATTTCTAATGCAGCTTCTTAGATATTATTTCCCTTCCAGCTCTGTCTAGCTAGTGGGGACCAGGATGTGATCTAAGGGGGGGGGGTGTTGATTATCCCACATCTGCCTTCTCCAGGGTTCTAACACCTTCCCCTGAAGCATCTGGTTTTAGCCACTGTCAAATAGAATACTGGTTGCAATGGACCTCACATCAGATCCAATATGGCAATTCCTCTGGTTTTAAGAGAGCAGTGTTAGACTCTGGACTTCAGTGGAACGATGCTGATTTCTACTAGCTGTGCATCTGGGTCTTTATCTTCAGGCCTTTTTATTTGCATACAGCACATCTCTTAGTGCCAAACGGGTTTATAACAATAATGAATCAAGGATAATTCAGTGTATAAGCCTCTAACCTCACCTTTCTGCAGACATACTTGTGGCACTGTAATGAAAACATTATTAAAAACCAGAAATAATCCAAATTTGAAAACATTTCAATTAATTATTTTGTTGACATTTTAAAATGTTGACCAAAACAATTAAAGAGGAGGAAGATTTCAACAACATTTTCAGGAATTATTGTTCCTGTTTTTTCAGGCAGCTCTAATTTAAAAACCAAACGCAAGAAGAACAAACCTGGAACACCTATCAATTTTTAAAAAAGAGAGGGGCATCTGAGACAAAGGAATGAGGGGGAAGGTAACAGATAAGGCCCTATTCCTGCCATGAGACCTGCCTATGTGACAGTGGGGCTCTCCAAGGGTACAGAGGACTGCCTGACTGGCTGTCACTGCAGGATCAGGCCTCAGAGGCCAGCAGTGGACATAAGAGTTTTTAAGTATATAGGCCAGGCATTGATCTTTAAATATTGCTTAATAGTGTGAAGGAACAGGCTGAAACAGGTGCCAAAGAGGAGCAAAAGACAGGTAGCAGAAGATCTATTTGTCTTGCCCCAGGCTTCCCTCCATGACAGCATGGTAGGAAATCCTACAGGGTTATTCTGTACATTACATTGCCTGTGTGGACTCCCCGTATTTTATTCTCTGCCTGATGGAAGAGTGCCAATTTAATTTCCTCTGAAGACCTCCACGTCTATGGGGAAGGAGATGCAAAACCTGCCCCAATCATCTTAAAGTTGCTCAGAGGTGTCTCAATTGATGAAACACACTGAATGTTGACAAAATATTTTTCCTATCTGTATCCCTGCGGGTTGCAGCATATTGTAACTAAGTACATGTATAGTGGTAAAAATATAAATGTATCTTCTGGCTAATTTGATAAAGTTTTCAAAAAAGCTGCATATTATTTTATTATTGTCATTTTAATTTTATTTCAAAACCCAGAGTATTCAATTTTAATCACACTGTACAGTCTATAAAGTGACTTTCTGTTAAAAGATCTGTTGCAATATACAGCCATCCAGAAAACAGGATGTTGTACGTTTTGAGTACTAGAATGTTGCCATTTCATCTGAGGGCATGTCTTCACTACCCGCCTGATTGGCGGGTAGCAATCGATCTATTGGGGATCGACTTATCGCGTCTAGTGAAGATGCGATAAAATTGATCCCTGATGGCTCTGTCGTCGACTCCAGAAATCCACCGCGGCAAGAGGCGAAAGCGGAGTTGACGGCGGCGCGGCAGCGGTCGACTCGCCGCCGTCCTCACAGCCAGGTAAGTCGACCTAAAATACGCAACTTCGGCTACGCTATTCACGTAGCTGAAGTTGCGTATCTTAGGTCGACCCCCTCCTCCCCTCCCCCCCCCGTAGTGTAGACCTAGCCTCACTCTGCATTGTTATTCAGGGAAATAAAACCTGTAAGAGCCTGTGCACCCATATCTCCCATTTTTTATTTCAGCCACTAATCTGCTGTAGATTTAAGCCTTTAGCTTGGGGTTATTGGAATGGCATTGTCACTGGATAACATCTGTTTCAGTTTTCATCCATCTAGAATGCAAGCATTAATCACTACAAAAGGAATGTGAAATGGAAAGAAGAGTTAAATGCACATTTGATTCTGAACAGTCTCAGAGAAATGTCTTTCGGGATCTGTCCAAATGGAAAGCTCCACTATGATATAGTGGGGTTTACAATTGTGGCTAGAGTTGAACGCCTATCACATTTTCATTAGAAATATCTCCTTCCTGTAGTTTATATTATAACTGCCCTATAAATAAATGTCTACACTTAAAAAAAAAAAAAAAAAAACCAAAAAGCAAGTTGTCTTTTGTTTTATTTAGGTTACTGGAGTGCAAAGAAAAAAAAATTCCTTGTTCCAGTCTCTTTGTGCCCTTAGCACATTCTGTGCTCCTGGTACTGTCCAATAGCTTTGCTTGTTCCATTAAAATGAAAATGTGCAGGCTATTGGCATGTGGCAAAGGATTTGCAAGGCCCTATGTGAAGTAAGATATGTGGGGCCCCTTCTAACTCCCTCCTGACTGGTGACTACCCCCTCCCACTTTCGCACACTATGACAGCTTCACCTCCTGGCTGCCAAGTGAATGCAAAGGCTGCTGGGGCATTCACAAGCTAGCTGGCATTCAAACAGCTGAAGCCAGGATGCTGCACCAGATCACAGATGGATGGGGAAGAAGAATGGCTGAGGAGGGTGGGGGGACTTAGGGGATATGAGAAGTGGGTGGTCCATCAGCAGCTCTGTTCCTGGGGCTGTCTGTTTGGTACTGGAGCCCTGAATGCTTGAAGTCCTGTGCTGCAAATGGGTAACATGTACCAGGCTCTTTTTGGGGTCTGATGTAAATTTATCAAAGACTAGAGAAGATACTGGAGAATACACTCCAGGGAACAACCCTGCACTAGCAGAGTGAGGGACAAGAGTACACATTTATAGATATTTTTTTCCCATCTCCAATTTCCAATTCTAGAATTCCATGACATTTGGAGTTTGATTAGAAATATTTTTCTATAATCCAGCTACTTTTACATTCTAAGGAGCAACAATAGTACTCAGTAACCATTTAAGGAGCAATAGGAGTGAAATATTGATAGACTTTTCAGCCTTCACTCCAGATTTATTTATTTTTGTACATTTTAGTCTCTCTCTCTCTTTTTTTTTTTTTTTAAACACCTACATTTAGTTCTAGTTTGCCCTTCCAAAGCAGTGTTTTGCTTTATAGCTAGGTAAATTCATAGTCATTGAGCTGAAATTTGTGTTAAAGACAGGAAGGAAAGCAAAAAGACTGCTGAAGCATGGGTCTAGAGCAGGGGTAGGCAACCTATGGCATGCATGTCGAAGGCGGCACACGAGCTGATTTTCAGTGGCACTCACACTGCCCGGGTCCTGGCCACTGGTCCGGGGGGCTCTGCATTTTAATTTAATTTTAAATGAAGTTTCTGAAACATTTTAAAAACTTTATTTACTTTACAGACCACATTAAGTTAATTATATATTATAGACTTATAGAAAGAGATCTTCTAAAAACATTAAAATGTATTACTAGCACGCAAAACCTTAGAGTGAATAAATGAAGACTCGGCACACCACTTCTGAAAGGTTGCCGACCCCTGTTCTAGAGTTTGATCCTGCCAATCCTTTACTCATGAGAATAATCCTTATTCAGGTAAAAGAAAAATCTCTACTGAGGTCCATGTATTTGTATGGTTAAGGGTCTGGAGCCTAATTTTGGGTGCCTCACAACAGTTTGCACATGAATATTTAGTCAAGATTGTGTTTCTCAGTTTTTGGATGTTCATTCTCCAGTTACACTCTGGTAGAAGGTATACACTGCTGGAAATGAGGCAAAGAGAAGACTCAAAATCTTTTCCTTGCAGTTTTAGGACCATGTTATTGCCTAGCTATCCGTCTCCTTTTGTTCAGTGAAGCTGACATGTGTTTCTTTTACAGCTCTGTTGGGATCCACAGAACTTTAGACATTCAGATATGCTGGGCTAAAGACTTAAATAGAGCCAGTAGGTGGACAGCTGTTTCCATACTGGCCAGTCATGTGATTTAGAACTTAGACAGTAAAAACTGTCAAACTTATAAATTTCTTTTACTGAAATTGCCTTTCATCTAGGAAGGCCACTGTGGATGCCAAAATGCTTGATGTGACTATCTCGTGTATCTCTTCGTGTTCCCTATAATCAAAATGAGGCAATTTTCTGATGGCATTGTATCTATCTAATTAGTTTAGATAGAGCAGACAGTTTGCTGTTGAGAGGCACATTGAGGGGACGTGATTTGCAAATTGCTTAATGTTGCATATGCACGTGTGCGTGGATCTCACTAGTGAGGCAAATTTCTTCATAAATATGCACCTTGGGTGAAACATCCATGACAGCTGACTTCGGAAGGCACCCAACACAACAGAATGTTGGGGGTAAGTGGTCACATATACATGGGGACATTGTATCCCTGAGTCCTCCCCTGCAGGGATCCTTTGTCAGAAACTTTACCTTTAACCCCTTCCTTCAGATTTTACCCTAGGGAGGATACAATGTAGCCCTACATTTTCTGGGGATGTGGGATGGACTTACTTGTTTTCCTGGTGCTCTAAGTGTGCCCCCTATGTTGGTGAATCCATTCTGTGGCATGGCATGTCTGTCTTGTGAGATTATGGTTATTCTCCAGACTGAGAAAACAGCAAAAATCAGCTCACCCAGTATACTTATTTCGAAGCTACATGATAACATAGTGGAGATTCCTAATCAAGCTCTTCAAGTCAGGTGATCCTCATACAAATGGGAGTAATTAGTCTCTAAAATCGCAGAGAAGGTTGCTCACAGACCTCCTCAAAGAAAGTAGAATATAAGTCCCCCAGAGCAGTCAATACTGTGACGTTGTGCAGTCTATATGGTTTTATAAAAAACTTGATAATAAGTCAATATAATGTAACAGATAGTTTTAGAGAAAATACGGTAATAAGTGAATGTAAGTAACTGGGATATGCCTCATGCAAAAGGTCTCTTGTAAGGTATCATTACAAAGCTTATAATCTACTGAGTGTGATCATCTGATTTGTATAAATGTACCACTCTTGTATCTAAAACTAGAAATATAAAATGTAACTCTGAGGGCCTATTGTAATTGTGTAAAGTGTGGACCATTAATGATGGTTTGGAATCTTGATGACTCCCATTGTCTGCAGATGGCTGTATTTACCTGTGAGTCTTCCTGTATATGTGTGTGCTGGCAAGTGAGTAATGAAGTCTTGCAGTGACATGTGATCATGTCACCTGAACTGGAATCCATCTTTAACCTGGTGCTTTTCCAGTGAGGGGGGGTGGAAACCCAGAGAGACAAAGAGTTCCCGCCTTATGCAAAAGATATATAAAGGGGGGAAGAGAACAGAGAGAGGAGAAGCCATCATGAAGAATCCCCTAGCTATCACCTGAGCTGCAACAAGAGCTGCACCAGGGGAAAGAATTGTGCCCAGGCCTGGAAGGTGTCCAGTCTGAGAAAAACTTACTGAAGCATCTCTGAGGGTGAGATTATCTGTATTCAGTTTGATTAGGCATAGATTTGCGCATTTTATTTTATTTTGCTTGTGACTTACTTTGTTCTGTCTGTTACTACTTTGAACCACTTAAATCCTACTGTCTGTATTTAATAAAATCGCTTTCTATTTAGTAATTCACTCAGAGTATGTATTAATACCTGGGGGAGCAAACAACTGTGCATATCTCTCTATCAGTGTTATAGAAGGCGAACAATTTATGAGTTTGCCCTGCATAAACTTTATGCAGGGTAAAACGGATTTATCTGGGTTTAGACCCCATTGGGAGTTGGGCATCTGAGTGCTAAAGACAAGCACACTACTGCGAGCTGTTTTCAGGTAAACTTGCAGCTTTGGGACAGGAGATTCTGACCCTGGATCTGTGTCTGGAGCCAGACGGGAGTGTCTGGCTCAGCAAGACAGGGTGCTGGAGTCCTGAGCTGGCAGGGAAAACAGAAGCAGGGGTAGTCTTTGCACATCTGGTGGCAGCTCCCAAGGGGGTTTCTGTGATCCAACCCGTCACAAATACTACATGCTATGTTCATTTGAAAGGTGTTCTAATCAAGATAAGGTTATATGGTTTCCTCAGTGTGTAATGTTGGTACGACTCAATAAGTTCAGCAGACTGTCTAGTTCATCTTCCCTTTTTTGTTGTTGCCCCTCTCCCCCATATGTTGCCTTTGTTAGAAACCTCTCTCAGTGCTTTAAACAGATTCCAACTACTGAAGAAAGCTATTGCTGGGTTTAATACACCACTTTTGCCAGGCCACCGTGCCAGTCTAGCAGGTGAGTAATACCTAGACCAATGTTTCCCCAGTTTTTGAAAGTTGAGCCCTACCTTCAAGAAAATAAAATCACTTGCACTACTTTGCCATATGTTGTTATGACCTATCTATCTTAATGTATGCATGTTCTGCAACCCTGGCTAGTCCTTCATGCCCCACATTCTAGAAAATGCTGCTGCAGCCCTTCATAATATGATACTTGGTTTTCTTACATTATTTTGAAAAGTAGTGAAATAGTTAACAATATTGACATTTAAAATATCATTGTTCACCTCTGAGTTAGCATCTTTTCAAATGAACAGGGAGTTTATACCTCACAGGTGTTGTTTCAGACTCTCTGCAAACTCAGGGCTTGTCTACATGGGGAAATTATATAAGTATCATTTAAACCACTATAATTATACTGGTATAACTCCCCTTGCAGGCAGTCTTATCCTGGACTAAGAAGACCTTTCTCCACTTTAGCTTGTCACTTTCAAAGCAGTTAAGCTAAATGGGGAAAAAAAACTATTCTTATTCCAGAATAAGAGTGCCCATGTGGAATTATAACAGTATAATTAGACCAGTGTAACTGGAAAAATCTCCTGTATAGACAAGCCCTCAGGTAGCCATCTCTGCATCAGTTATACTCTACATTTTGAAAGTTTTCTTTGCAACTTTAGCAGGTCAAGACTTGCTTTTTAAAAAAAGAATGAGATCTGAAATGCTGGAGAACAATTGAGATGGGGTTCACCCCGCACTTTGAGTAAACTGACCTAGAATTTCTACCACTTCTTTTTTCCTATAGAAGGTTCCTATCCTACTTCCTCCTCCCATCTTTTTGTTTATTAAAAAAAAATTGTACTGCTGCTCTCTCCAGACCTAATGGTTTTTGCTGCTGAACTGTATCATGAATAAAATAAGGTGGTCTCTCACTCTGTGTCCCAGGGACTGGCTCTGCCAATATACATAATATATTATTGCAAGGCCCTAGCAGTTTCTTTTTCTAGAAACAGACTTCTCTAGCTGTTTTTCCTGTCTCTAAAAGCAACTTCCTGGGATTTCAGAGGCTACCGTACTAGGGCATTTGTTATATGTGCTCCTTAGTACTTGGAAAAAATGACAACCCTGCAAAAGAGATTTGAAAAACAGAAAAAAAAAAAATAGAATATCTACAATAAGTGATGGAAAGGGGCCTTTTAGTGAAACTCCATATTATTAATTATATCAGAATAGCAGTGTCTAGAGGCCCCAACCAAGATTGGGGTCCTATTGTTCTAGGTATTGCAAGTAAGAACCATCATTGATCTAAAGAGCTCTCAATCTAAATAGACAAGAGATGGGAGGAAGGGAGCGTTATTATCTTCATTTTATAGATGAACTTTGAAGCACACAGACATTAAGTGACTTGCCCAGGTTCACACAGGAAGACTGTGACAAAGCTGGGAATTGAACCTAGATGTCCTGAGTCCTATCTCCAGTCTGCATCTTTTGGCACCCTAAATCTCCACTCTGGCAGGAACGGTCCCTATGAAGCACTTTGCCAGGGAGGGATCACTGGAGCGCAAGACCTCAGTTAAACTCCTTACATAGAAAGTCTGCAGAAGAACCCAGAACTGAATCCAGATTTGCTGAATCCCAGTATGTTGCTTTACTTATAAGACCATTCTTCCTCTCCGCTGTGCTGTAAGTTTTTGTACACACTAACAGAATACACTTTTTGAAACAATGTTCGTGTTAATAGCATGAACCTCATTTGATGAGATTCATGCAAGGAAGAGGAGGAGCACAGGATGCATTCTATATTTAATGGGAAATAAGACATGGCAAATAAGACTTTGTTCTGGAAGAGTGAGTGTGTATGTGTGTGTGGACAGACACATGTACATTTTATTTTTATATATATATGTTTTGCAAAATTGTCATGAAAATTTACCAGCCTAGTCACAAAATCTACTTGCCCAGTCTTAGCAAGATCATGATTATAATAAGATAAAATCACTAAATCCTCAACTGCTTGTAAACTGACATAGCTCGATTAAGGATCTGCCTTATGGTATTTTAGAGTCGGTCTACACTGCAAAAAAAGGTTTGTTTCTAACCCACATTAGCTACCTTGGGTTAAATAGCAGTGGAGACATGGCAACTCTGCTTGTAACGCAGGTTAGCAGCTCAAGTTAAAGTTTATCAGGAGCCTGGGGTTGACCTCAAGTTAATATTCCAAGTTACAAACTGAGATGCCATGTTTTCACTGCTATTTTAGTCTGAGTTAGCTGCTGTGAGTTACAAACACACCTTTTGTTTGTAGAGTGGACGTACATTTAATTGCCCATTGAAAATAACATTTCATGCCCTTGGTGAATAGAATTTTTCAAGACCAATATATATTTATAGGTTTACTCTGGCTTTTACAGAACCCACATTGCAAAGGTGTTGCTGAGACCCTATACTCAGTGACATTCCCAAGGAGCTTTTTGGCTGACTCAAAAACCACTGTGTTTCACCTGGTTCTGCAGCAAAACTATATGGAATTCTGAGTTTTGCTACAAGCCCATAAGCTGGCTGAGGTTTGCTCAGACCCTTGGCAAAACTTAAAGAACCTTTTTCATGAAGATGGAATGAACTTTGAGCTTGTGACCAAACCCCAGACCAGGTAAACTTCATTTTGTTTCTAATTTTGTAATGAAACTTTTGTACTACTCTTGCTGAAGGTCACTTAAGGTTTTGTCACACACTGTAAGGTTATGATTGCATATTTAAGTGTAATTATTTGCCTCCTGAAATAGCTTAATGGAAAGATTTTATTCTGATCTGTTCCTTGCAGCATTTAACAAGCAGGGGATCCAGTGGAGAGTAATGGGAGGTGTTGTGACAAACTTAATAGAATGGAGTTCTGCAGCAACTCTCATCCTGGGCAGCTTAGAGCTCAATAAAGGGCCTGAGATCTAGTCTCCTTCAAAGCTCATCTAATCAACAGCTTCTCTCTAGCTCTCCTACATTAAAGTAAATACAAATATAATACTTTGAACTTGTATGCTTCATGTACTTGAGCAATTAGTACAACTCCAGGTTCTATGGTAGGGTTACCATATTTTGTGCCTCCCAAAGGAGGACACTCCACGGGGGCCCGGCCCCGCCCCCAGCCCCACCCCAACTCCGCCCCCTCCCCAAAGTCTCCGCCCCCTCCCCTGCTTCCCGCGAACATTTGAGTCGCGGGAAGCCTGAAGCAGGTAAGGGGGAGTGTGGGGGGAGGAGGCGCGGTCCAGGCTGTCCCCGGCCCTGGGGTGCCGGCCCCGGCCCACCGGCCCCGGCCCACCACCCCCGGCCCGGCCTGGCAGCGCCGGCCCGGCCCCCGAGTCCCCGGCCCGGCTGGCGCCCCCGATCCCCCCGCCGGAGCCCCCGGCCCTGCCGACCCGACCGGCCCCGGCCCCGCCAGAGGCTCCGGCCCGGCCGACCCGACCGGCCCCGGCCCCGCCAGAGGCCCCGGCCCGGCCGACCTGACCCGGCCCCGCCGGAGGCCCCGGCCCGGCCGACCCGACCGGCCCCGCCGGAGGCCCCGCCCGACCTGACCCGACCGGCCCCGCCGGAGGCCCCGCCCGACCTGACCCGACCCGGCCCCGCCGGAGGCCCCGGCCCGGCCGACCCGACCCAACCCGGCCCCGCCAGAGGCCCCGGCCCGGCCGACCCGACCTGGCCCCGCCGGAGCCCCCGAGCGCCCAGCCCCGGAGCCCCCGGCCAGGCACCGCACCGCGGGCCCAGCCCGAGCCCCCGGCCCGATCCCCGAGCACCCGCACCGCCGGCCGGCATGTCCCGATTTTCCCGGACATGTCCGGCTTTTTGGGCTTTCCCCCCGGACGGGGATTTGGAGCCCAAAAAGCCGGACATGTCCGGGAAAATCCGGACGTATGGTAACCCTATTCTATGGAGCCATGGAGATGGCTCTGTCCTACAAAAGCTGTACATTCAAAGCTAGCAGAGTGTGTCTTGTCTTTGGTTGTCAGGGTCATGGAAGCTCAGTAGTGCAATCTACCATATACTCCCCATAGCATTGCAAACTCATCATTTTATTGCATGTCTTGGAATATTTGATGTTAAATTCAAGAGTCTGCTTGAAATTCTCTGCATTTAAAAAAAAAAAGTTTCTAGTGGCTATGGTTAAAAGCTAGCAGAGGTGAAGTGAGTGCTAGCTGAGAAGCCAGCAGTCAAATGAAAAGCAACCCAAGTTTTTTTTTTTAATTTCATTATTGTGAACACTTGGGGTTGTAGTGTTGCCCCTTTATGGTGCTCAGAGCAAGGACTGGAGGCACTCAATACCATGCAAGATTTAGCCTATTGGTCCTGGCATTTAATATTTTTTTAAAATGTTGTCACAGTTACAGGGTAAGCTGCACCTTTGACTCCTCACTGGTTGCATTTAGTAGGTAAATGCAATGATGCAGAACAACTTCAAAACAAAATATTGTTATTTATCTATAGAAGCACAGTATTCAGAGAAAAGGATTAAAACAACAAAAGGCCTCATAGGAGTCAGAGAGTTTAAGAGGGACTACCAGATCTAGTCTGACCTTCTGCATATCTTACTTAAAGGTTAGCATTTATGTGAAAGCTTAGGTAGGCCCCCATTTATTCCAAGTACCCCTGCTATTAGGGACTGGCGTTCAGTCTGTTTTCCTGATGACTGTGCCTGAACTCAGGTTTTTATCTGCTTTGCCGTTTGTTTTAGTCTTCCTGCTTGAAGTCCCCCTCGCCTGTCCCATGCCAGCGGTTTTGGCCCAGTGTGATCAATGCTAAACTTCAAAGGCATTGATAACTATTGTCTGCAAAGTACTGGTGCCTGGGTTGTCTAATACAGTGAGCTCCTGCAGGAGTTGATTCTTTTGAACCTATATAGAAAAGCAGCATGATAACAAAAACAGAAGTACACAATATTAATAAAACCACCACCAATATCTCCTGTGTTCTTCACAAATGTGCATGGTATTTGCCTGTAGATGTGATGGTAGAGGTAAACAGACTTCACTGAGAGCTACCACTGGTTGTCAGAGGACTAATGGGGAGGAGAAGCTCAACCCCACCATTGTGGTGGTTGCTGTAAATGTCCCCATGTGATGGGGTCTCTGGTGTGCCACAGCACCCTTACCTCCTCAGAAATTCAGCAGTGCATCAGGTGTTCTACGACTTGAAAGCGATTTAGATGCTAGGCTTTATAGGTTCTTGAGCCCATTGGGTTGGGTCACTGAAATGAAAGGCTAATTTATGGAGGCTGTCAGGAAAGGTCACAAATACCATAGGCCCAATGGCTTAATAGCTTAGAATTGCAGTTTACAATTGGGCTTAATCGGATACGCTCCCCTCTGGGAAGTGTCCAAAGGAAGGCTGAAGCTTCTCAGGCTTAGCAGGTCCCCTTTTTGTCCATTCTTCCATTAAAAGCAATTAGCAATCCCTCATCCCTGCAGGCCCCACTGGCTTGGGTTCAGTGCCATGGTTCATCTAACCTGGGGGCCCAGCACCCAGACAGATCCACTAAACTCTTCCTTAAACTAATACTTGTGTCTGGGCCATGTTGACTGCTACCACTTACTAAAGGTAAATGCCCCTTTCAGACTCTTAGAGTTGCTGACTCGGTGCTCCTGAGAGCCTTATTCAGGCCCTTTGCTAGTCAGCTTTCTAGCTGTGTGAACCCTGCACCAATCGCTGTTACTTCCCATGGGTTCTGGGAAATTCTTGTTATTTCCTGCTGTTGTGGCAGCTTCTGTTTAGCTTGCTGGGCTTCTTACCAGACTCCAAAGGCTCCAGCTGCTAGATCCCCAGAAGGCCAGCTCCCTTCCTGGGAGAGATGGTTTAAGGGTTTTTGTGGGGGGGGGGCAGGGACAGTCACTGTATGGGCTAGGACAGGGGACTAGGTCTGCTCTCCTGTTGAGAGTTGAAGCTCCAGTGATGAAGGAAGAAAAATATTGAGTCTATTGCTCAAGACCAGGCCAGGGAACTCCATGGAGAGAAAATATCTCCAGCCCTCAAAAGGTAGAGGGTTTTTTTTAAAATTAGTTTAAGGTACAGTGAGATTTTATCTGTTAAAGTAATTGAATGGAAATACAGTTTTCTAGATAAATTTGCTCCCCTAGTGCCTGCACAACTGCCTGGCTCACAGCCTCACTTACAATCTAGTATGTGGAAATCATGCTGGGAGACCCAAACATTCTGCTCTCAACATGTCTCATTTACATTTTCTCGCAGGAGAAAAATCAGCCTACTGTATATATCTTTGTTTAGAAGGTGTCCCCTCTTAGGAACCCATCTGATTTCAACAGCTGCTCCTCTATCATGGAAGAGATGGGGGAAGTCATTACATTTAATGAAAGTCAGCTTCTAAATGCCGACTTTAAAAAAGGGCCTCAATGTAATCCACGGGAGAATCAGGCCTATTGGCTTCAATAGTAAGCTTTCTGGTAGCCACTGTGTGCATGCTCCCTATCTATTTATTTTATTTATCTGGGTTTATTAAGCATCCATCCAATGCTCTGGGCTCTGCTCAAAGACATAAATAAACAAAAGCATTCAGCAGGTAAACAGACTTCAAGCAAACACACACACATACACAAGACTATTCCCCAGTTTATTATAGATACATAAAACAGATGTTCTGCTTGACAACCCAAATCCCAACACCATTTCCCCTTCCTACCATACCTCAGTCAGTCTCTTGATCATGCCCCATTCCTCTCTCTTTCCCTAGTTTTATCAACATTCAATCTGCGAAAATAAGAATGGATCCAGATCTGAGTTTCCCCGGGAGTCATGCGACACAGCAAGAGCTGTTGCACTATTGCAAAGGACCAAGAAAAACAACACATGGCAGTGGAGCAGTACAAGGCATCGGGCTTGAAAACTGTGGGACATTAATAATCTTGTTTACCAAGCGATGGAGAAAATACTTACAGGATTCTACGGTGACCATCAAATTCCACCCTATTTCAGAGTCAAGTATTAGGTAAATCCAGCCATCCCCAGAGAACTGTGGTTTGGGGTCTTCTTACTTGAAAGATTACTAATCTCCCTGTGCTTTACTGCACAGTTATGATCAGTGGAGATGCTCAAGATGGATTTCCATTGGTTCAAAAGGGAGGGACCCTTGGCTCTGAGATTATCTCCCTCTACAGGTGAAAAAAACAGCCCTGTTCTATTGACCTTTATGGCACACGGCAAGGTATATCCATTTGGGCTGATGGTGGGTTTTTATGGGGTGAGATCTGTGCTGTGGAAGGGAATTTTGTGTTCTGTTAGGGGCTTGGCACTGCTATTTAATGTTTTTATTTTTGTGCTTGTAATTTGCGGCAGGGACCTTAGACAGGTGCTCCTATATAAGTCCTAAGAAATAATACAGGCTTCCCCCAAATGCAGATAGACCAGTAAGCCAGTTGCCTTTCAGCAGTTTTCTAGGCTGTAGAGAATATTATTGAAACTTATCTTTCTGAGCTCGTCTGAATCCCTGTGGCAATAGCAGGTGTTCTGTTCATGAGTGGCACCAACAATAATACAGCAGCCTCAAGATTAATTAACAGTGAAGCAGATTCTTATCCTAATCTCTGCTGGAGGCAGAAGAATTTAAAGTGAGAGCAAGAAGTGTGAGAGGTTACAGTAATTTAGCATGCCTGAGTAAAGATTCAGAAAAGATAAAGGGGTCAAAAATAAGAACAAACATCTAATAATGATTGGAAGCAGCAGCAGACAGAAATATGGCTTAGTGCTATTGTAAAGCTAGAGATGGATTAGCTTTGTCTATCTCTGACCTGATTGACACAATCACATTAGCTCAGGTGACAATAACCAGATTCAAAAGTTTGAAAATCAGAATGCTAGTCTAAAAAGACAAGTGATTAATAAATCAGAACTAAACTATACATATCTGGTTTGTTAATCAAGTAATTTATAAAGAGAGTCCCAAATTGTAAGTTTATGAGCAACTAACTGTAGGTGCTTCTTCTAATAGTACTTGCTTCAGACAGACTAATCTTGTTAGCATCTGCTCTAAACTTTTCTGGAGCAGGAGGAGAAATAGACTGGAAAAAAAAGTCTTGTAAATCTGACCTCGCATGAAGATTTACCTTTTGTACTAGGGAAATATCTAATCTAGGATCATTCAAGAATGTGTTAGTTAACCCTGTTGATTTTGATGTTTAAATCTAATCCAGCTATGCAGGGGGATCACATCCATATACACTTTAGTCCATCATTGTTTTATTAATGCTGGTTTGAGTTCTAGTTAACTCAAAATACACGGAGAACAAGAACCTCTGGAATATCAAACTCTTGCATTTTTATGTCATCTCTCCAATAAGGCTCTTGAAGTCTGGCCCAGATTGGGTTGCACTGTTTATCAGATTCCAGGATCAGCCTTGCTTTCTAGCTATCCACTACCTCCTATATTTCTCTGAAAGGAGGTCATTCAGCAATTATAATATTTTCCCTCTTGCTGTGTGGGCAGGTGCACAATCTACTCCAATACCACGAATTAGTTAACAGGGTGGCCTGCTAGAGAGAATGAATGGTCAGCAAACCCTTTGATCCACCTGCTAACACCAGAGCCCTGCTGGCACCATTCTGCAATACTTGTCATCTCCGACTGTTATAAGAAATGAAAACAGACCAATTGCATTCTATTTTCTATCACTGGTCATCAGAAGAGACACGAGAAAAAAAAAGACTGATCCAGCTACCATTAAAATTAATGGCAAAGCTTTTGATTTAGGTGGGAGCAGGGTTGAGCTCTAGGTTTGTGCAAACCATGTTGGAAGAACCAATCTAACCCTCAAACCAGAAGTCACTAGCATAAGCCCTAGCACACATGAGATTTGAAGACTGAGCTGGCCAGGGCTCAGAGCAGAGAGAGAACACAAGAAACACCTGCTGCCCATTAAATCTCATTGAAGATACATAACAAGATACCTGTTTGTAATTCAGGAGAAGGAAAAAGGGTTTGGGGGAAAGGGAGCTGAAATGGAGTCCTGTTGAGATTCATAGAGCAGAGGTTAGGGTTTAGTAGGGCTTGTAGGAAGGGGACATGATAAAAATGAGAACACGATCAATGTATAAAATAATGAATGGTACAGAGAAATTAGATCATGAATGTCTGTTCTGCCAATTTAGTAACACAAGAACAAGGGGCCAGTCAATGAAATTAGAGGCTGACAAAATCAAAATGGATGAAAGGAAATATTGGTTCATATGCCATGTAATTTGACTGTGGAACTCATTGTCCCAAGAAGTCACTGAGGCCAAGAATTTAGCAAGATTAAAAAAGGGATTGGACATTTATATGGATAGCAAGAGTATCCAAAGTTAAAATTGTTAATGCTAACACAAGAGATATTAAGTCATTAGAGATCAGCTGAGACCTAATGTGATTGCCCCACAGCTGCCTACTGTAGGGCTCTGTGACAGTGTTGGGACTCACCACCTGGTGCCTCCTACTGGTTGTCTTGGGAATTAGCACTGTCCAGTGGAGTGCCCCCTCCTGGTGTTGTCCCATCCGTTGTCTCGCCCTCCGTTGGTGCGTGGACCCGTGTCGCTCTCTGGCTTGCGGCGTTCTCTTCCGGACCACTGCCCTCCGGCACTGCCCCTTAGTCCATCCACACCCCCTTCTGGGAGGGGGGGGGTTAACAGGAGTCTGCACTGGCCTCAGCAGCCTGCCACAACCCCCAAGTCTAGCCCCTCTTACATCAGGGGACAGGTTGCAGCCTGACTCGGCAACTGCTCCACGGCCTGGTGCAGCACAAGGGGAAAAGGGGGGGGGACCCAGGCTCACCCGCTACTCTGGGTCCCGACCCAGGGACCCTCTGATGGCAGCCTCTCGGCTCTCTGTCTCTTCCCTTGCTTTCAGCCTTCCCTGGGTCACTTCCCCTCTGACCCCATTGCATCCTCTAGACCCTTCTACTCAGGGCTAGCAGTCTGGCAGGTATCAGGCTGAAGCTCCACTCTGCTTCCCTGAGCCTGCCCAGCACTGTGCTGTCCTGGTCTCCTACTCAGGAGACAGACCTTCCTCCCTGAAGGTCTGGGACAGACTGACTCTCTTCTCTCGGAGCAGCCTTTTTATAGGGCTGAGCCTGGCCCTGATTGGCTGTCTCCAATCTGGGCCCTGATTGGCTCCCAATAAACCCTTCTCTTATTGGCTGCTGGGCTGCACAGGTGTCCTGGCCTGCTGCAGCAGCCCCCTCTAGCATGGGGGTGGGGCAGACACCCCACCACAGCCTCTTACACCTTTCTCTGAAGCATCTGGTGCTGACCACTGTCTGGGAGAGGCTACCGGACTAGATAGACCTTGGACCTTGCAATTCCTACATAAAACAGAACTCAGACTTTTCTATAGGGGCATATAAGAACCATCTCAGGCTTCTGAATCTTTTTGTGGTTAGGCTATCATAATAAATTCATAATCAAGTAATGCTATCCTAGATGGTGAAGGCCAATCTGGACCATTACTGTGATTCAACCAGAAGAACCCTTAGATTACTTGCACAATCCACCTTGTCCAGGACTGTTCTGTTGAAGACCTGGAGCTCTGGGTAATGGCTACATTGCCAAGGCCTGTCAGTTATAGCACAATATTTTCTAAGTTGAACCCAAGCCAATGCAAATATGTGTCACTCAGGTACCATTACAGGCACAAAACCTAGAAGCGTGGAACCAGGGAAAAATAGATGAGATATAGCAGTGAAGTTTAAACCAGACCTTAACATTATGTCATCGCCCAACTCAAAGGGCGAGTGTAAAAAGAAAACAAAAATAGTAACTGCCCTGTGGTACCATTTATGTGAGCACACGAGTTGGAAGAAGAGTTATTAATAATGAAACACTCAAGAAAAATGTCCTGTAGTTGCCAGAGAAAGCGCAGTCAGAATTTGTGATCTCAAAGGGAAACACACACCAAGAGAGAGACACACACAATGTAGACAATATCGCAATCTTTATTATCAAAACACAAGTGACTGTGGGATTCTGTTGCTTTTCATGATTGCACGTTGCCAGGTATGCTGTCTCCACGATGCTGCATTTATGCTGTGCAGTATGACAAGAGAATCTCTGCAAAGCTGAATTCCCTATATTTGTCAGTTACTGTGTGGCTTGCTAAATAAAGCTCCAGTTTTCGTCAACATTCAGTTGGTGAAAATTTTCCTCTGCCTTTTGCCGCAAGAGGCCTCTCTCTGTCTCAGGAGGCGTCCAGGGGGTTGTTTGTGGGATTTTTTTCTAACTTCCCCAGAGAACAGCTCTAGCAATCTTGCAATTAAAGCCCGATTTAGCAATATCATTGTTTTCCAAAATGAGCAAACGTGTTAGTTCTAGCATTCACTTTTGCTAGTGATCTCTGAAGAGGCACAATACCATTTGCTAATAAGGATGTCTCTGTCCAGCTATGGCATTAAACATTTTAGCCAATGAATTCTGCATCAGGAAACATTTAAAGGTAAAATCGTAATCTTTCTGTTTCATTAATTTTATATGTCTGTGTTTAAAAGTTATGGATAGTGAAATGATTAAATGACTCTTGGTTTTGGTCCATGATCAGCTATAAGTTTAAGGACAAATTACTTTCATTGCTGGCAAGACCCACTGTAGTGTCAGATCAATATGGTTATGACTGCAGAGGCCTTGTGTTAATTATAGTGGTATAAATATGGCATCAGAGCTGTTGTTCTCAGATTCCATTTTAATAAGGAACAATATTTACATTTGGCTACTTTTACAGACTCTAATCCTCTTTTTAATTATACATACAAGTTTGTAGTATGCTTAAAAATGAGAACTGTGTCCACAATCATTTTTTTTATTGTTCCATATTGGGTACATCGCAAGATCAGAAAAGCATAAAATACAAGTCTTGTGTACAATCAGAAATGGATGGATGTTTGCATTTCACCCAAACAAGATCCAGGGTGTGTGTGTGGGAGGACAGTCTGAAGAAAGGAGCTGACCGGGGTAGATAAGGACAAAAGGTACAGGGATCAGCAAGTAAGCCTGTGGGGAGAGTGTTTTAATCATGTATAAGATTAAATTTTAAGCATATGAACTGAACGAATTGTGTGCTCTGTCTGTTTAAGCATGGGGCAGTGCACATATATGCCTCAGTTTTCCCTAACTTTAAAATGGGAATAATACCACATCTCACAGGGCTGCTGTGAGAATAAATTTGATACTGTTTGCAGAGTGCCAAGCATTGCAGTCTCTTCTTTAGTTGCCGCACTTTAGCCAATAAGGGTGAAACTGAAGTCAAAACTCCCATTGACTTCAGCGGACCAGGATTTCATCCCAAGTCTGTCTTTTGTAGAATACGATGAGGTGTGTAGGAGGAGAGAGAAGACATTCCAAGCAATGGAAAAAAAGGGACCTCCTGCCTTGAACAAGTTAGGAGTGAGTGGGTTGGGGCCAGGGAAGAGAAGAAGCCTGACTGTACCACACAGAGTCCTCTTGGTATTTCCCCACACAATTTCCCTTGCAGAACTTCACTGAAATTACTAGGTACAAATACAAGTGTAAATATAACCATATATAATAACAATTACCTACCTCAAAGAGGTTGGAGGACTTATTTAATTAGTGTATAGAAAACAATTTGAGTTCCTTGAATGAAAGGGATAGTATAACCACAAGAAGTTGTTATTATTCCTTCTAAGATTTCATTTTGGATTTGTTCTCAGCAGTTTTGCGTATTGTATAGAAAATGCAATCTGTGCCTAAAGGCTTGATCCTGCTGCCTTTGAAGTCAATGGGAATGTTGCCATTGACTCCAATAGGTAAAACAACAGCCCTTAAATTAGTATGCCATGTCTGCATGCATGCTTATGTTTGTTTGCAGTAGCGTCCACAAATGTACAAACAAACAGGAAGGCACTGGCCCTGCCCTGAATAGTTTACAATGCACATAAAGACAGATCTGGCTTGTACTAAAACTACCAAGAAAGAGTTAAAATAGAGTCTGAATTGTCTTTCACTCCTGGAAAGGGTGGACCTCTTCACTCCCTTGGTATCCGGGTGCCTGATCTTGCAGACGCTTACTGTTGAACACAGTGGTTACTGCTGTGAAAAAGTCCCACTGAATTCAAAGCAGTGAGCATTATACTTTGCAGGGTCGACCTCATAATTACCTCCAGGTAGCCTATATAAAGGTAAAAATGGGGATTGCACTCTGCTGTAGGCTCCTGCAGTCCATGTATAGTCCATATCACAATGTAGCCTTTTGTCAGGAGTAGAGCTCGCTGACATTTTTTCTGTGAATAGGAAATTTGCTGAAAAATATATTTTTCAGAGCATCAAAACTATTTGAGAATTTGGGTTGAATTCAGTGAAGAGTTTTGGTTGAAAAAAATTGAAACAAAATTTCCAAAGTCAAAACATTTCAACTTTTCATATTAAAATGGTATTTTATTTAGAAATGTAGCTACATTTTAAAAAGAAGGTGAAAAACATCCCAAAATGACTGGAAATGAAATTTTAAAACTGATAAAAAGTCATTCTGGGTTTTCATTCTTTTCATTTTGGTGAGAAAAACTGAAATGCTTCACTTCAGGTTGGAACCAAACCAATTGGTGAGGGGGGCGGATTTTTCAGTTTGGCTCCCAAACTAAAAATCAGTTATTCCCTCAGCTCTAGTCAGGAGAAGGCTCATCACAGGTGTCTTTTACTAACATGAGGGTCATAGACCTGGTCACATGAGGTGGTTTTGATTCCCTATACTACATCTAGGGTCTGTTTTTTATATGAATGGGCCAAAGACTGGAAAGTGAGAGGATAGTTCTGGCTTTGGTTTATGCCTCCTGATGTCTGGGGACATCATCTTAGATTCAGGTATCTTCTCCATGAAATTGGTTGGCAGCTCTTCAGACTTCTAAAGCTTCCCAGGTAGTGAGAGGGCCATTAGGGTTGATTAAAAGATTCTCCACTCATGAAGTTCTGCTGGTCATGATTTAGTCGCTGTGATGACTGAGGAGAAAAATGATCTCTTTGCTTCAAGCAGGATTGTAGGCAGGCCTTGAGCTGCAGTCTGTTTCTTCTTGTGATTTCCATCATTGATGTTCAAATTTCCTTTGTCCTTCTTTATCATCAGAGAACCAGGGTGATTTACAGGGCTGATGGAAAGAGGAGTGGTGTTTAGATGTCTGTGTAACTATAGCTGTGCTCAGTGTATAATTCTAGGGTTTCACCAGATCTTCCACATGGCCAGTTGGACAGTCATAGATTTCTTTGAGAAGATGGGATCTATGAGCAGTGGACCAGGATGGTACTCTGTCATCCTACTCTGAGGCTTGAGGTCTTATGTGTACCTATGTCCTTGACATAGGAGTAGTTTTTGTGTCCTCTGTATTCAGTGGAAATCCGACTAGGAATAGGGTATGCCCAGCTCTATGCATAAATTTGGATAATGCTTGTAGAAGACCTAGAGTGGATTCCAGTATGGATTTTTGGGCCATAGCATCTGATGCTGAGGTCTCTGAAGACAATGAGCTTTGGTGACTTCCCTGCCATACAAGTCATTATCTCTATTAGTTCTTTAAGGAATCGTTTGTGTCTGAAAGCCTGTAGATTAGTAATATGTCTCTTGACTCACAAGCTAAGTAGCGGTATTTAAAAGATTTTGTCGTTCCTGGGGATGCCCTGCTGCATTTAGGTCCCAGTTCAGAGAAACACACAAACATGCTTAACCTAAAAATGTAAGCAACCTCATTGACTTCAGTGGGGCTACTTATATGCTTAAACTTAAGCATGTGCTTAAGTGCTTTACTGAATCGGGGCCCTACGTTGGATGGAATAAGAATGGTCATTCTGTCACTACCCCTGTGTGTTCTCAGAGTGTGATTCACTGCATGTCCTGAGGAGACCATGTGGGATAGCACTGGGCAGGTAGTGTCATTTGGCCAGTTTTCAGTGATGCTGTTACCAGGCTGTATATGGCTTCTATGAGCAATGCACATAGCTTGAAGCTGTGTCTTCACCACTACGCCTGTTACAGGCTAATTACACGACCTCCACCTCCAGGGTTATTCTACAGGTTGAACCTCTCTTGTCCGGCACCCTCGGGACCTGTTCAGTGCCTAACCAGAGAATTTGCCAAACCATGGGAGGTCAATATTGTAGTGAGCGGGTCTCTTTTTATTTTTATCTCGCTGAGGCGAATAAACGGAACAACGCTTGCAACATCGCCTAGCCAAGGCTTACCGGCTCTCTTCATAACAAAGTGTTAGTGTTGTTACACAATTTTACTGTGTTGGCCAGTGCCGGCTCCAGCTTTTTTGCCGCCCCAAGCGGCGGGAAAAAAAAAGAAAAAAAAAGAACCTGATCGAGCTGCCGCCGAAGAGGAAGACAGCGAGTGAAGGACCCGCCGCCGAATTGCCGCCGATCCGGAGTGGGCTGATTGAGCTGCCGCCAAAGTGCCGCCGCCGAACCGGACCTGCCGCCCCGACAACGGACGCACTGCCGCCCCTTTCTATTGGCCGCCCCAGGCACCTGCTTCCTTCACTGGTGCCTGGAGTCGGCCCTGGTATTGGCACAAGGAAATAAGTAGGTAAAGCATAAAAAACATAAAATTAAATCATGCCGGACCAGGGATGTTGCTGGATCAGAGAGTGCTGGACTAGAGAGCTTTAAACTGTTTTCAGAGTGGTAGCTGTGTTAGTCTGTATCAGCAAGAAGAAGGAGGAATACTTCTTGAGGCACCTTAGAGACTAACCAATTTATTTGAGCATAAGCTTTCGTGGGCTAAAACCAACTTCATAAAATGGTGTGTAAATCAAAGGTGAGGTATTGTTCATGGTAAGACCTTCGCCGTTAGCTTCTTTTTACTTTAGCCTGTGCCTCCCCCCTCCCCAGTTGTTTCAGATTTTAATTAAATGCCTCTTTTGGAGATTGATTGTCCAATAGAGGGTAGCATGTCCCTTGTCTGAGTAAGCCTGCTCCCATTTTCTGTTCTGCAGGCTTTGAATGTCTAAGAGAAAGAAAATCTCAAACTCCGGGGGAAGAGAGAGCAGAGGAAGGTTTATTAGAGTGCTAGAAACTCCACATTCTGTGAGTAATAAAGTCTGTGGCACTCTTGGGCAAATAGTTGCTATACATTTATCTGGTCCTGATGTCTTGTTGTTGATTCCTCCCCCCCAAGTAAAGTAATTCCCCCTCCCCCCCTTCAATTATAAAAGTGGGCAAACACAATGTTAAAATCCAATCCGTGATTCGATGATCCTGCCCAGGTTTTATATGCTTCCTTTTTTTTACCCCCTTTCTAATGTGGTTGGATAAGTCTTCTGGTATTTCCTGCTGCAGACTCCCTCAAACAGCTGTACAGCTTTCTAATGTAAATGCCTTTCTCCTTCGCGCTGTGTTTCTCTGCTGCTGCTCTCCCTCCGAATCGGACCGAGAAGGGGCAGGTTCAGAGGCCGGCTTACGCGTAAATAGCCAGAGTGTTTTGACTGAAGGAGTTAGAGCAACAACTGCTTGGAAAAGGCAGGGGCTGCCTGCTTGCAACTGACAGAGCACAGCCCACCAGGCACCGAGCCGTGCATGGGGGAGACTTGGTGACGGTGACAGTTCGGAGGAGGAGGAAGGAGAAACGTGTCTGGCCCCACAGAAGGATCTTTAAATCCAAGAGCGGGGGTGGGAGGCTGGCAGCCACAACCGAGCTGGGCATCATGTCAGACACCCGGTGGCGATGTGTTGAGAGGAACTTTTTACTATGGTGAGGAGGACGCAGTAAGGACATGGGAAATTTGCTCCATTGATTCCCAGCAGGATTTGGGGCAGGGGCTCTGTCGGTCCGAGCTGTCAGGGATTGCGCTCTGAGAAGGTAAGGCATCCTTTCTGCTGGCCGAAAATATGTGTGTGTGTATTTGAGATAGCTGAGATTTCTTATGCCTTGTGAACTGGCAAATCTTCCTTCTCCCCACGAACAATACCTGTGCTATTGAAGATTAGATTTTACTGTCTCGCCTCTCTTTATTAATGCAGTAGTAATAACTGAATCCTGACAATGCTAGCAGTTAAATCCTTGTGAACTCGACATCACATTCAGAGTCTGCGTTTCTAGAAATGCACCCACACAATGGAGCAATCAGCATTCATTGGGATCTATTGCTTTGAAAATATGGGAATCCTCCTCAGACAGAAAATTAACATTTGCAAAGAAGCCTCAGGACTATTAATTTGTATAATATTTTACTTTTGAAATGCCTACCCATCCTTTGCTTGGGGCACAGGTACAAATATTTAAGTTGCACTTCACAAAAATCCAGTAGACCATAATAATAGCACCCAGGTAGACAGCGTATAACATGCACCATGTATCCATTCCTCGGTGAATCAGACAAGAAATGCACCAATACTTGCTTTATGGTGCCATTATCTTCACACATTAAATGCATGTTGCACTTGTTTTTCTGTGGCATTTTATTTTCATTCATAGCAACATAGCATCACTGCTGTCTTTTAAAAAAATAAAATTTCCACAGTTCCAAGCTTGCAATTAGAAGCCATACTTCCAAGAAAACACTGGGTGAAACTGAGATTTCATTTCCTGTGGAGACTGAATTGTCATCCCTTACTCATGCAAAGATCCCCATTGAAATCACTAGGAATTTTGCCTGAGTCAAGATGTACAGAAAACAAAAGAAAACAAAATCTCATTGAAAGCTGGGACACTGTGTTAAGAAGAACATAATTACAGAACAACTCAGTCTTTTCTTTTTGTTTAAATGAGATCTCATCTGACTGCACAATTATATGCATTTGCTTTTGTTTTCATTCATATGCCAGAGAATATAATTGTTCTTGGAATCAGTACCCCATGGTGGTTCTATTTGTATAAGCAGGAAACCATGGAATTTTCCTGTTTATCCAGATCACAGTTTTGTTACATCCTAGGAAAGGCTGTGTTTGTGCTGAAAGTGAAATTTGTACACATTCTAGCTGTCACTTCTGTATATAAAAGAGAATAGTTTCCTTTCTGAATGAGTTTACCCTAAAGGTCCACTGTTACAATAGCTCTTTATTTAAAATCAGGCTATTTATACCTTGTTTTCTGACAGCACAGGCTAGCTACCTACAAAATGATATCTATATATCTGTACACAAGAGCGAAGGAGACAACATGAAATACATTAGAAGAGTTTGGAATGCTCAACTAGTGAAATGATCAAAAATCTTTTAAGATCTGAAATGCGTAGTGGCTACATTTACTAACGCTTTGTGAAATGGCTCACCAAGGCCAGCACGCACAGAGCATATTACTGTTTTTAAAGTGCATTTGTTGCACTTTGGGATTTAGCAGTGAGAGCAATGAAAAGTCAGAATAGTTCAACTCTTTCTCCAACGACTAATCGATCAGGCACTCAGAGCACCTTTATACTAGAGCTAGAGATGGATTTGAACAGACTATCAGTTTTGGCCAAAGGAATTGGGAGCTATTGTAAGTGACATAGTTTCCTTTAAAAATACATTATGTCTGGCTGGCGGGACCCATTTTCAATGCACTTCCTGTAATATGAAGGGTAGGTAGATTATGGCTTTGATCCAAATACTTAAGCCTGTGTTTAAGTTTAAACACAGCACTAGTCCCAGTGAAGTAAATGGCCTTACAGTTAAACATGTGTTTAATGGTTTGGAGGCTCAGGACCTATATTTGTCAATTGCTTTGAAGACTAAACGTGCTGTATAATCTGAAACTAGTGATGGAGGTCAGTGTGGGACTAGCAAATTGCTAACCTTTACCATCAACACATTCATGTCACCCCACTTGAATTAAACACTCTGGCCCATACATTTCACCCCAGTGCATAGGGCAAAGGGGAACAAAACTGAAGAGGTTCACATAGTCACTATTCTCCCGTCTGTGGGGTACCCTTCCCCCCGCCCCCAATCTTTCTCCCTGACACACAAATTCTCAGAAGGCATGACCAGGCAATGGAGGAGGGAAGTGCTGGGGAGAGCTGCCCTTTTGCCGTTTATTTCCCTCGCTCTCCACAGGTAGGCTTTTTCTCACCAAAAGCCTGCAGAGGTTAATGCTGCCCAGAGCAGAATTAGCTTTCCCTATAGGCTTGGTAAAACTCTGTCAGTGGTTCACAGCCTGCACTGGGAGTGAGCAATGGCAGCCACTCTGCCATTGTTGGTGAGAGGGACCCTGAAATGAATGTGAAGGTGGAGGATAATATCTGAACTGGGTCAGTAATCTGTGGGGTTTGCAATGTATTCCTGTCTTTTTGTTGGCTTGAGGCTACATCCCTGTGGTTCCTCTGCCCCACATGGACTGCAAGGATAAATTCTGTCTTATTCAACAAAATAGGATTTAAACAGGCACCTTAATCTGGGTTTCATTTGGAGACTGGAGACCTGAGTCCTGTGTAAATGTACTGAGATTATGGAATGATTTATTCAATGTGGGTTGCATAAAAACGTAGCTGAGGCAAGGATTTGCTCCTGTATTCTTTTTATGGCCCCTACGTTTAATTTCCATATGTTTTATTGCAACACTGAATCACGAGTTGAGTGGGAGAGAGGGACCGAATTTCAGTTTCTGTTACTAGGCTGTGTGTTTAACAAGGCGCGTTACTGGACAGAGCATAGGAGAGGATGAGTCTCTCTGAACAACCCTGAAAAAGCTTCTATGGTTTGGAATCTGCAGTACCTTCAGGCTAATGCCACATTCTTCCCTTGAATATACCCAGGGGGATCCTTTTGAAATCAATAGTACTTGCATTCCAGGGTAGAATTTAGTCCTGCTTATTTTATATTATGCTACAGTATTTAGTTAGATCAGTCTGATTCAGCGTTCAACTGACTCATTGTCTAGGTGATCCATTCATTGCCCATTCAAGTCAATGAAAAGACTCCCATTGGCTTCAGTGGCTATTGGACCACTCTTCTAGGGCTAGATCCTGCCAAGCTCTGGAACTAGAACTAGGAGGCAGCACAGATTAAGCCGCTACTGCGTATGCTGGGCATGGTGCTTACCTGCTTCTGATTCACCAAGCCAGTAGAAAGCTGTTCCAGCCACTGTATCTGCAATTTATAGTCACTGAGTTAAAGGGCAAGAAGCCTAATCTGGGGTTTCTTCATTAGTGTTGCCTCTCTGCCTTGTGTGCATTAGCTCAGGATTTGCTCAGTGAAAACTGCTGCTTTTCATGGCTCCACTTTCTGTGGTGAGATGTCTCTTGCAGCACATTTCAGGTGTGCATACATTCCTGCAGTGGTTACTAAGGAGATTGTAAGGGAAAACAAGATACATCTTAAGCAATGGTAGTTGGCAATCAGAATGTGTCTGTTTGGAAAGGAATTACAGGGGCCTGTTTGGCTGTTTTACCCTCACGTCTCCAGCTGCTGCTGTTCTTACGCATGGCTGGTGCTCTTTAGACTGCCTGTGCTGGGATTTGCATCGTGCTTTCCAGAATACATGACTCCCGACACTGAGCACACTGCTACAATAAGATACTAGAGGTGAAGCGTGTAGTAACTTTTATGAAGTAATGTGGTTGTTGTGTACCTAACTGAAATGCATAGGATTGCACTTAAATACCAGGCTTCCAGCCTCACCCAACCTCACCTACCAACATGTTCTTTCTGGCCACTCGACACTCCTCGGTATTTTTGTGTGAAAGTAAGAGGACAACCCTGGCTCAGAATGGTGTGGCTGAATTTCACCCTCTTCTCAGCACACTCTGGGCAGCTGTTGAGCTTAAATTCCTTAGCACTTAAGGAACAGCGCTCAACACCTCCAAACCTTTCCACATTCTGTCTATTGCTCTGTAAGATTGCCATTAAGCAGAAACGCATGCTGCCTTGATTTTGCCACCTTGGTGTCCACTTTATAAACATTCCTAATTCTAGCTTCTGAATCTCTGTTAATCAGTTACTCTCCTGAAGTACAGTTTTCCTGACTGCAAAGTTTATTACCCACATTCTGCTGCCATGATGATAATTTGACACATTTTAGCATACTGTAAATTTCCAGCAGCATTCTGACAAGACTGTTTCAAACATTTCCGTAGGCTGCCATTTTGCAGATGGCAGGAGCCAAAGAGATGTACAGTATGGATGCAACATTTTTTTTCCTTTCTGCCCAGCTTCCAAGTGAGAGAACAGGCAAACAAAAAATCCTGAAATAACATATCCAGACTTAGAATGCTTCATTTAAGATGGATCCAGGGACCAAGACTTTATATCAGTTATTCCCACATACTGTCTAAAGGCCTTTTATTGTACTTGGATTTGGATCCAGATACTGTGTGTGCAGGTATCTGTATAACATAAGGAAACTGGGTGATTAAGAAGGAATATTCTGCAGAATTTGTAGCAGCTGACTGGTATGTTTGTTAATATTGCCTCTCCATGACTTCAGGCCTTCACAAAGGATGAAAGAGGATTTTTCCAAGGCAGAATTGCCAGGCTACTTGTTTAATTAGCAATGTGGATAAAGAGAAACTAAAAGGTACCCATTGTTCTGGAGACGGAGCCTTCCCTTTGGAGTGCTCTGAAATCTCAGATTATTTGTGTTCTATTTGTATAGCTATAGTGGAGGTTGTGTCAATATTTCCATTATACTCCCTTTGGTTTGTGGGCTTTGTAATGTGGAGACAAAACTTTGCTCTGGGCTGAAAACTAACATGTACGAAGTCTTAGCTTGGGATTCTTTTTTTTTTTTTCAGTTATAAAATATAACGTTCATGGTACAGCACCTTTGACAGGTGCAGGCTGTTATGCAGTTTTTCGCTCTCTAAGATATGAGAATCTCTTGTGATTCTTTGCTATGAGCCAAGATCAATAACGTTTTCTTGGTGCTTAAAGCAGCCTTCTCAATGTTTATGAAATATATTCAAAACAAAACTCTGCCCTTGTGTAAATCAACTCTAGAGTAGTGACAGTTTTGCCGCAATTCAGTTTCCATTTGAATGATATAGTATCTGTGTTACTGAATAAAAGTAACACACTGCAATCAGCCCTGGAATGGGAGTGTTAAGATTGGAAATATTACGTAGCCTTAATTAGCATCGACAATCACTGGTACACTTATGGAGCTCAGTATTGATTAATTAAGGAGGAAGAATCAAATACATTTACTATAAAAATCCCCCCCCCAAAATAATAGTAATTAGATTATTTGTATCCTGTTAGTGCCTAGAAGTCCAAACTGAGATTCAGACCCTGTTGTACTAGGAGATGTGTATATACACACACAGTAAGGCTATGTCTACACTACCACTTATGTCAGTATAGCTTATGTTGCTCAGCGATGTGAATAAGCCACCCTCCAACCCCCAGAGCAACATAAGTTACACCATTCTAAGCACCAGTGTGGACAGCGCTATGTTGGCAGGAGAGCTTCTCCCACCAACATACCTACCGCCACTAGTTGGGGATAGGTTAAGTCGATGGGAGAGCTCACGTCCATGGGCTTAGAACGGCTACACTAGTGAGCTTACAGTGGCACAGTTGCGCTGCAGTAAGATCTCTAGTGTGGCTATAGCCCAAGAGACAATCTCTGTCCTGAAGAGCATACAGCCTAATAGACAGACTAAGGGTAGCAAGAAGGAAGGATTATTATCTGTATTTTACAAGATGGGGAACAGAGCCACAGAGCAATTAAATGACTTGTCCTAGGTCACACAGGAAGTATGGTGCAAAACTGGGAGCTGAATTCAGATCTCCGGAGTCCCAATCAATTGCCTTAACCATAAAACCATCCTTCTTCAATTAATTCTTCCCTTAATTAGCACCCTCCTCCCCAAATAAAGATACAACAGGTGGTAACTGCACAACTTCTGCATCCAAAGAGTCCTTGCTGCAGAATGTGGCTAAAAGCAGCGATCAGCATGTGTGGTTTTGAGGAATGCATGTAAATAAAATCCCGAGATAACAATCTGAATGCTGTTAGCTGGTTATTTTTTCAAATTGAAAGTCAAGATTAATCTAAAAATATTTTTACACCCACACTAACGCAGCACCAGTAGAAGCTCCGGTAGCTGCTGGGTTTTCTTCAGTGCTACAAAGAGGTCGTGATTTTTGTTACCTGTAGGTGAGTGCCAGTGAAAGCACACCAAAAAAACTAAAACTAAAAAAAATCAGAAACCAGTGTGGCAGCTCTTTTCTTTGATTGTAATGACACAGGCTTCTAGTCTCTTGGTAAACAATTTACACATCTCATTCACTAGAGTTAGGGAACTCTGCTGTACAGCATGGTGTGGCTAGCTATTAGTCACTGTGGGAAATCTTGGCAAAATAGAAGGAACAATTTCTCCCTGTCTTGAACAACATCAGCTTTTAAAAAATTTCTCATAAAGGGGAAAATCCTTACTTGGTTTATGAAGGCTTTCTCCAAACACTGAATTCATCTCATTCTGGTTGGAGCATTAGCAGACAAGCTCAATAATTTGAGCTGCATTCCAAATAGATTTCTACTATTGTCAGTCCAGAGAGGGACATAGGTGTTTGTGATTCTGTTTATAATGGACCAGTTTTCCTGCCTGATGTAAATCCAGTTAACTTGGCCCAGTGTATCTGTTTTACACTATTTATAATGCCCCTCATGATGGAGAAGAGACAGAATTTGATTGGAATGAATATAAAAGGGGTTTGTTCAGTCAGGCTTGCTGGACACCGAGCCTGTCTACACTGTGATAAAAAGCCCATGGCACCGAGTCTCAGAGCCCTGGTCAGCTGATTCAGGCTTGCAGGGCTATCAAATAGCAGTGTAGACGTTTGGGCTCAGGCTGGAGCCTGGGCTCTGAGACCCTCCCCCCTTGCAGAGTTTCAGAGCCTGGGCTTCAGCCCGAGCCCAAATGTCTACACTGCTATTTTTAGCCCTGCAACCAGAGCCTGCACGCGTGAGTCAGTTGACCCGTACTCAGGTGTTGTGCTGTGGGCTTTTCTTTGCAGTGTAGACATTCAGACAGATCCTGTAGTTCTTTCTGGTTCTCTAGCTCCCAGATGAAGAAAACACATCCTGTGCTGCCTAATATCACCATACACTGTCTCCCTAAATCCTGGCCTGGGCCCATGGAAAGGTCTGTTGACTACACTATTATCATTATGTATTATTTATTTATATTGTGGTAGCACCTAGGAGCCCCAGTCATGAACCACGACTGTTCTAGGTGCTGTACAGACTCAGAACAAAAAATGTATTGTGCATCTAATACAATTTACTTTGAAGTAATGTTCAAGTTTTTGCTTTAACCCAAGGGAGGAAATGGATGGTTAATGAGAAAACCCCCATCAGTGTAGGTGTAGTGGACCTGCTCTTCTGAGTGGTGAGCTGTTTTGGGATTTGAAGAGGCTCTTTCTGTGAAGAAACTTTCAGACCTTGGCAAAGCAGTGTGGGAGTAGATAGGGAATTGGGGTTCTCTTCCTGGCTTTGCCCCGGAACAGTTGTGTGTTTTCGGGCATGTCACTTTAGCTTCCCAGCCGCTGTTTCTCCTCCCAGCCTTTGTCTGTCTTGTGTATTTAGACATAAGCTCTTTGGAGATTGGCCTGTCTATTACTGTGTGCCTGTTCAGCACCTGGTACAATGGGCCTTTAGTCTCAGTTGAGGCCGTTAGGTACCACTGTAGCTCAAATTAATAAAAATAACCCAGTAATGTTATCCCAATACAGAATAATGACTGTTGATCAGATGGGAGGAGAGATTGTGCAACTGTTCCAATTTTGCCCTTTCTATGACCAGGTACATCTTCATGAGGGAGTATAAAGTAGGTAGGGAGTAGATGAGAAAAGCAATGCTGTAAATACAACAAACGGATGGTGTGACTCAGAAGCAATTTAACCAAAATAATCCCTGCAGTGCTTGAAATTTCCCTTCCCAGAAAAGCACAATATGTTGTTCTCTGCTATAAAACTGTCCTCAAGTGATTGCATTGTGATAACGTGCACCTTGTTGTTATCTACAAGTTGCATCGTTAATAGAGAGCCACTGCTAATTATTGGTAATGTTCCCTCAACTGTTGAACAATGGTAGCAATAAGGACATTTCCTCTTATGATGACAGGTATCAACGTACTCTGTCAAAAATGATACTTCCAATAGCAGTTCAAATATTACAAGCCAATCTTTTATTTCTTTATGAAAACACCAATTCACCATGTATCAGAGTGTCACTTGGATAGCTGCTTCCAGGCAAATGATCACTTTTCCCTATAGTGCTATAAAGTTAGTTGCTTTAAAGATGAGCTGGGCTTCTGGGGAAGTTCTCATTTTGGGATTTTCACAGCCTTCTGTGGTGCAGAAACCAACTAGCATGTAG
Source organism: Malaclemys terrapin pileata (assembly GCF_027887155.1). Taxonomy (NCBI): domain Eukaryota; kingdom Metazoa; phylum Chordata; order Testudines; family Emydidae; genus Malaclemys; species Malaclemys terrapin. The sequence continues at coordinate 47,828,996 of NC_071508.1, read as the reverse complement.
TTCAGTCTTACAAATCTTACTCACATGGAATGTCTCATTGACTTCAATGGGCTTTCTCCCCTAAGTAGGGACTACAAATGTGAGTAAAGGTTTGCAGGACCTTTGAGCCCTTATAGTTTAATATCATGCAGTTAACTGGCATACAAACATATTACATATATCCATCCCCCTCTTGGCTTCTGTGTTTCCCTGAATGATACTGTGGGTCAAATCCTGGTCATTGACTTCAGTGGAGCCAGGATATCACCCTGTATCTTTTGAAGGAAAACCACATTAACACCAGGTCATTAGTCAGAAATTACTCATACTGCAAAGATACACATTTTTATTTGTAGCCAAATTTGAATCCTTTCTTCAGATAAGTGCTTTGGAGGATAAGATTAAAATTCAAAATGATCTGGACAAACTGGAGAAATGATCTGAAGTAAATAGGATGAAATTCAATATAGACAAATGCAAAGTACTCCATTTAGGAAGGAACAATCAGTTGCACACATACAAAATGGGAAATGACTGCCTAGGAAGGAGTACTGCCGAAAGCGATCTGGGGGTCAGAGTGGATTACAAGCTAAATATGAGTCAACAGTGTAATGCTGTTGCAAAAAAAGCAAACATAATTCTGGGATGTATTAGCAGGAGTGTTGTAAGCAAGACATGAAAAGTAATTCTTCTGCTCTACTCCACGCTGATTAGGCCTCAACTGGAGTATTGTGTCCAATTCTGGGTACCACATTTCAGGAAAGATGTGGACAAATTGGAGAAAGTCCAGAGAAGAGCAACAAAAATGATTAAAGGTCTAGAAAACATGACCTATGAGGGAAGATTGAAAAAATAAGGTTTGTTTAATCTGGAGAAAAGAAGACCGAGAGGGGACATGATAACAGTTTTCAAGTACATAAAAGATTGTTACAAGGAGGAGGGAGAAAAATTGTTCTTCTTAACCTCTGAGGCTAGGACAAGAAGCAGTGGGCTTAAATTGCAGCAAGGGCGATTTAGGTTGGACATTAAGAAAAACTTCCTAACTGTCAGAATGATTAAGCACTGGAATAAATTGCCTAGGGAGGTTGTGGAATCTCCGTCATTGGGGATTTTTCAGAGCATGTTGGATAAAACACCTGTCAGGGATGGTCTAGATCAGTGGTCTCCAAACTTTTTTGATCCAGCACCCCTATCAGTAAAAATTTTTTGAGCACGCACCCCCTGCCATGCCGCAGGGCCGGCTCTACCATTTTTGCTGCCCCAAGCAAAAAAAAAAAAAAAAAAAAAAAAAGCCGCTCGGACTCCCGCCCAAACTGCCGAAGCAAAAAAAAAGCCGCTCCTCCTGCCACGCACTCCGAAGGATCCTCTTGTGTACTCCACTTTTGCACTTTGGAGACCACTGGTCTAGATAATATTTAGTCCTGCCTTGAGTGCAGGGGACTGGACTAGATGACCTCTCAAGGTCCCTTCCAGTTCTATGATTCTATGAACTTAACTGAGGTCATTGTGAGCAAATGTAAGTGAGATGAAAATTGCCTTCTAACAGCTGTCTCGGTGTTGGAACTGAAGCCGCCTTAGCTATATGTGGGGAACATTGTGCTGCTATTCTCTAGTTATCCTTTGGACATGTAACATTAAATTCAGAAATAGAATTTAAACCTCCTCCATGCTAATGTCTGAGTTGTCTACTCACTGAGCGGCAACAAGAAAGAAAGGTCACACTATTAAATACGTAGGCCCATTTTCAAGTGACAGGGTTTAAGAGAGGTAAAGTAGTAGCTCTGGAAAGGAAAGAGTTTCCTTTTCTAAACATTTTTAATTTGCCATAATTATATTAAGTACTAAATTGAGAGGGCCTTTTCCATGATGAGGGTAATGAATAGTTGTGCTGTATTACTGTAGCCAAGGCTGGAAAAGGAAGACCATTGTGCTTTTCTCCAGCTGTGAAAGCATATTTGGACCAGTGTGGGACTTAATAATTTAGTTTCCCCATTAATAAACTGCAACACCGATTCCCAAAAGATATCACATAGCTTTTGCTTTTAAAACTTTGTGCTCTGCCCTAGGGAGGTGGCAGTTTTTAAAGGGAAATCACCAGGCACTCAAAGTGAAAATGGCTTTGGAAATAGATCTAAAGGGCTAGATTATACCTTCAGGCACAGCCTGGAAGCAGGGGTGCTGCATATGCAGTGTTGTCCTAGGAATAGCTTCAGGAGGCACTTTGCCTCAGAGAGGCATCTCTGAGGCTCAGTTCCCTCCCTTCTTCTCCTTTGCTCCAGGGGAAGCTGTAATTTGCTGTTGAAAGTTACCACACCTTGACCCCCTATTCCAGCACAGCTGGTGGTATAGCCTTGATGCCATTCATTTCTCTTCTCCCCCACTCCCCACCCCCGGTCCCCAACCATCTGCTTTGTCTGTGAAAATAGGTAGGCACTGCACGCCTGTGTACCTGAACTCAAGGTCCAGGTAACTTACAAAGAGATGTAGGGGAAAAAGAACCCCACCCATCCCTTGTGTGGATGCATAATCCAAATCACAAGGTAGACCACAACTATATTTTTTAAAAATTACAGGTTATTTCAAATACACTTTCTTATTTCATGTTTAGTATAAATGGCAGGAACTCAGTTCTAAGTTTTTTGATGTAGGAACTGCTGCAAATACAGCCTAGTTCTTCATGTTATTAAAAATGATTACTTGGGGGAGAAATTTCATTCAACCCTTTTTGAGCTTACATAGTCATTGGGAGCACATGGACTGCTCCTCTGTCTGTCTGTCAACCTTTGATACTTCTAGTATGCAGATCACCACAGTATCTAGTCTCTGCATTATTACAATGTTCTCCATGCCCATTCATTACTTGGCTTCTCTGCTGGGACTGCCATTAACTTAATCCATGGCGATTTTCATGATATGGACACTAGTTTTCTAGGAATTGTATTCAGGACACTCCCTTATTTCACACAGACTGCCACCAGACTGGATTTGAACCAGTCACCTAGAGGTGAAAGGCTCAGTAGTTCGTTACTAATCTGCTGAGCATTCCAATTCCCAGCCTAAAAAAGTTTAAGCAATATAAGTCTTCTCACGTAATTACTATGAGGTCCATATTGGCCTTGGATGAACTTCAAAAAGCTCAGAGGTTCAGTTCAGATAAGCACCAAAAGTTTGTATCCTTGTCCTAAATTCTCTGGATTGCAATATTTGTACGGAAAGCTTCTAATCATAAGTTTTTCTCTGATACTTCTGGGATCTGCTTCTAGATGGGTTGGAAATATCCCAAGAATAATTTTCCTCACCGTATTTTGGTAGATGTGGTCCCAGACGGAGTGAAGAGCGTAAGCCAGCAGCCTTAGATTCAGAAGATCTGTATTCAGTTCCTGGCTCTGCCACAGGCGTCTGCTGTGACCTTGGGCAAATCACTTCCTCTTTCTATGCCTCAGTTCCCTGTTTAAAAAAAATATAAAACAGCTCTACCTCACGTGGGTATTGTGAGAGTAAATCCACAAATACCTGAGAGATGCTCAGATACTGTGGTATTGGAAAGGCCGGGGTCATATATATAAACCTAACTTCAATTAGAGTTATTTGCCATTTAAAAGTAAGGAGGAAAAACAAGGTATTCAAATGTTTTGTTGGGTTGTTAACTTTCAGTGTTTTTTTGTGTGGACTGAGTGAAAGCCCAGGTCTCCTCTTGTTGCAGCTGATTCATCCATCCTTAGTCTGCTCAAGATATTCACTTCACAATACACTTGTTTGCGCGCACTCTCTCTCTCTCTCTCTCTCTCTCTAAAGCTAGTGATAAAATCTTCAGGCACATAAATTCTTCAGATGATAATTTTGTCTTTCTGTTAAACTTGTGAGTAAAAACTAAATGGAGAATTAAATAAATACATTTCAAACTAACTTTTATAACATTTCTTTAATGAGTTGAGGTGTAATTATAAATATATCTGGTGCCCTCAGGAGACCGAGATTTGTATGATAGATTGGTTCATGAACAATTTCTAGTGCTGTCTGTAGACCTATGGCTGAGTGAGTGTCTCCTGGGTACACTGCAGATGAGACACTCAATATTGTAAATAACAATAGCATTTATTATGAAGCACTGGAATGCATAATAGCAAATGAAACAATAAAAAAGTTAAAAAGCAGTTTTTCTGTGGCATAATTTTAAAACGGAACAGTTCAACAGAGGTAGTGGCGAATACATGCAGTGTTATAGGGCTAGGAATGTTCAGCCATTTTAGCAATACTACCTCCTCATCACTGAGTGCTTTGTCGGTTGTTTTGCAATGAGTTATATGCACTTCTTAATTGTGCCTGAGAATAGAGTTTTAGAGCTCAGGATTGTACTCTATTTATATGCTTTCCCTGTAAATGAATGAGAACCAATAGAAAAGCTAGAACTTCCATATTTGAACTGGTGTTTCTCAAAAGTAATATCCTAGCTTTTAAAACCGGCAGAGGCTATTATGATCATCTTGTTTGACTGCCTGCATAACATAGGCCATAGAATTTCACCCAGCATGTCCTGCATAAAACTCAATAACTTGTGGTTGAACTAAACCATCTATTTTAGAAACACATCCTACTTTAATGTAAAGACTTCAAGTGATGGTGGATCTGCCTCATCACATGGTAATCTGTTCCAGTGGTTAATTATCCCCACCATTAAAAATGTGCACCTTATTTCCAGTTTGGCCTTTTCTAACTTTAATTTTCAGCCATGGGATATTTGACTGCTAGTTTAAAGAGCCCATTACTATCTGACAACTTTTCCCTGTGTATGTACTTATAGACCATGATCATGTTGCCTATTAACATTCTGTTCAATAAGCTAAATCCATTGAACTCCTTAAGTCTTTCCTTGTAAAGTGTTTCACCGATCTTGAATTATTCGTGTAGCTTTTCTCTTAACTCTCTCCAATTTTTCAACATGGTTTTTAAAGGGTGAACATCACACAATATTTTGGCCATGGACTTGTCAATGCCACATATCGAGATAATATCATCTTCTTATTCCTGCTTAGTATTCTCCCATGTATGCATCCAAGGATTGTGTTAGCCCTTTTTATCCATGGTATCATATGAGGAGCTCCAATTCAGTTGTTTATCTACCAAGAGCTGTAAGTCAGAGCCTTTGCAGAAGACTGAGGTACCTTCCTGGAAAGGGGGTGGACAGTTGGTTTGAGGCAATACAAGTTTTTTATTTTCTGTGCTCTCTTTCATTTACTGTTCTTACAGCACTTCAATTATCTGCTGGCAATCTGTAGGCAATAAAAATATCAAGAAAAAAGTTCTCTCCTATAAATTGTGGCATTCGAATATTCCATTTTTAAAACAAACATGCCTTGCTTGCGAGGAAGGTGGAGCCATCCGCAGTTTGGTAAAAGACTGGTAATTGGTTCAAATGAATGGAAATAAGGCTTGCAGCAGTCTTCATAAGTAGCTTCTTACTTATGTGCTGCAATGGTGCCTGCTTATTGCATTTATCCCCAGTAGAAAGCGGAAAGCAAGTGAGGAGTGACCACAATAACAAAAAAGAAGTGAGCAAACATTTGTGCTTGGAAAATAAGGCATTTAAAAAATCCCTAGAATTAACTCTATTCTCTGTAGTTTTCAGGTTGCCGTGAATTCATAATTTTCCATACTGTCTTTCAAGAAAGCTCCCTTATTCCCAAAGTACAGTATTTCAATAGAATTAAAAGCTGCATCCCTATTTTTCTCCCCAAATATCCCTATTTATAGCTCTGAAATGTTGGCAGATATGTAAGCCTAAGTCTGAAACTACCATAATGTTTTCCTCACAAATCCAAATGGCCTTTAATGATACAGAAATTATGGCACGGGAGACAGGGTTATAGCTCAATTATAGCACCAGCTATGCTGACAGAGTTGAAAATAGTAGGAGATGGAACTGATGGAGATGATAATGTGCCATGTCCATTCAGAAGGGCAGGACAAACAGCTGGGACTGCGAGTTGGGGGCAGTGAAACATACCTTACGTGGTAAAGGTGGGAGTGGTTTAGGTTTGGATTGTTTGTGGCTGTTTTACACATACTGTTGAAGTGAACATAGTGAGAGTTCTGTGTTCCTATACAAAAAAAAAAAAAAAAAAAAAAAAAAGCAGCTATACATTTCAGCTGGAATGCCTCTTAATTTTAGAGTAAGGGGAAAGAATGAAAGTAAAATCTTCATGAAGGAGCAGTCAACTCAATAACGTGCTGTCTCACAAAATGGCAACTGCCTCTGCCAAGAGAAGATTCCTAGGCCTTTAGAGGTGCAGTACACAGAAAACAAAATGACAACAGTTACAAAGCTACATTTACCACAAAGGTGCAGGGGGAAAACAGAAGTACATATTGTATGTGGTTCCAAACAATCCTCAAAATGCAGCTGAGCAGAAACTCTTTCCAAAGGGGGAAACAGCATACATAATCCCGAGATAAATGTGTCATGTTTCCTAGAGATTGCTTAGCCTTGAGAGTTGTCATTAAGTGTAAATTCAATGGGGAGAATCTCCACATTTAGCAGTCAGGGATTTTGTGTTGCTTTTATTTGGTGTCGGAGGGAAGCCAGGTCTACTCAAAATGGATTGCTTTCAAAATGTGCCAGTTTGCTATTTCAATGACTTTATCCAAAGCACTCCTGGGTAGCTCAGTGGGTATTTTTTTTCCAGTGGTAGCATCATATGTGCTGGGGCTCTGCACCTGTCAGTTCTGGCAGTGGCTGCTGGATTATAAAACACTGAAATATACAGTAGTTAGAATGATGCCCCATCTGTGTCAGGCTTGAAAAAGCAGTCCCAGCATCTTGGCATCCCAGGGGGGCTAGTATTCACATTCAGGGCTGCTTTACCAGTCCTGCATATCTAAATGGTTTAAAAGTCCATCCTGCTGCTTCAAAATAAGTAAGTATGTGTGTGTTTATTAAATGAACATGTTAGTCGTCATTATCCACCAAATGTTTGATAGGTGCAGGGTACTTACAAAGACTTAATGGAAAATGCATAAAGGTTTGAAGTTAAAATGTTTGTTTATTTATTTATTTGTTTTTAAAGCATCCTGTTCTAAAGACAGCTTGGTTTTAGAGCAGTGGCTCTCAGCCTTTTCCAGATTATTGTACCCCTTTCAGGAGTCTGATTTGTTTTGTGTACTCCCAAGTTTCACCTCACTTAAAAACTACTTGCTTACAAAATCAGACATCATATTACAAAAGTGTCACAGCACACTAATACTGAAAAATTGCTGATTTTCTCATTTTTACCATATAATTATAAAATAAATCAACTGAAATATAAATATCGTACCTACATTTCAGTGTATAGTGTATAGAGCGATATAAAGCAAGTCACTTTCTGTATGAAATTTTAATTTGCACTGACTTCACTGGTGCTTTTTGTGTAGTCTATTGTAAAACTAGGCAAATATCCAGTTGAATTGATGTCCTCCTGCTTGAGAACCACTGTTTTAGGGGACCCAGATCATCCCCTCTTGCATAAGAGAGCCTGTAAGAGGATTCCCTTGATTGTCCCATAGTCTGTTTCCACTTCCCCATAATATGCTGCTCCCCACAAAATATAATTGATCCCTCATCAGAGAGCTTCAGTAGGCCAGGGCTACCTCATCTTCTCCCTAGCCACAGCTGCCCCCAGAAACGCAAATATAGTATAATGAGTGGGGCTGGTGAAAGAGGGTCTGGTTTCAGGAGGATCTAGTCGGTAAGTGACATCTCTAGGACTCAGGAATGCAAGTTGGTGGCCAGGATGCTATGGAACAAATGCAGGCCTCTCTGCATGCAACACTAGGGTTACCATACGTCCAGTTTTTCCCGGACATGTCCGGCTTTTCGGCAATCAAACCCCCGTCCGGGGGGAATTGCCAAAAAGCCGAACATGTCCGGGAAAATGCCGGCCAGGCACTTCCCCTCCCGCGGCTGCTCTGCTCCCTCCCTGACTCTTCAGCTCTGTTTAAGAGCCGAGCGCTACCGGCTTTGGGCAGCCCCCATGCCTCCGGACCCTGCGCCACCGGAGCCCGGGAGGGGAAGTGCCCGGCTAGGGGCGCAGGGTCCAGAGGCATAGGGGCTGCCCGAAGCCCAACCGCTACGGGCTTCACGGTTTGCCGGGCAGCCTCCAGACCCTGTGCCCCTGGCTGGGCGCTTCCCCTCCCGGGCTCCAGCTGCGCTGGGGAAGCACCGGCCGGGGGCGCAGGGTCTGGGGGCTGCCCGGCAAACCGTGAAGCCGGTAGCGCTCGGGCAGCCTTTTTCGCGTGGCTGGGAGTGGGAGGGAGGAGGGGGCAGAGTTAGGGCAGGGTTGGGGTGGAGTTGGGAAGGGGCTGGGGGTGGGAAATGGGCAGGGCCAGGGCCCGTGGAGGGTCCTCTTTTTTTATTTGTTAAATATGGTAACCCTAGCAACACTGGCCTCTAGGCATGCTCAATAAAGATCTCTTTCCTACAGTGCTGCCTGCCTTGCTAATGAAACTCCAGGCTGTATTTTCTTTTCATGGGAATTTCTATGGCTTGTCCCCTTCTCCAACACAAACTTTGGACTCATACAACTGCTTCTATCGGGTCTGGGAAAATGGGGTACAGTGCTGCAGGGACCATTATTACCAGCCTCCAATTTTCCCAACCCTCCATGAGTTTTTCATTGGTTCTTAATGTGTCTTTGCTGAATTGTAAACATTAAAGCATTTATCAGGCACTCCTACATTCCTAAACGTAGTCAGAGAGAATAATTCCTCCTGCCTTCTCTTATAAAAGTGCTCTCTTATCTGATACAATATTTAGATAACCATGCAAACATCAGAAACTGTTCTGACTACCACAGTAAAGGAATTTAGATTAGTGTCATGGCATTTAATGTTTTTAAATTATTGTTTTCCATTCAGACTTTTTTAGCAAATGGTGATTTTTTTCCCTATGTGTTTATATCTCTGAGTTTGTGAGAAACTGTCATGGTCAGTGCCAGTTCTGGAAAACCTGCCAGTTAAGACTGAATAACTTGTCAGTCCCAATTTTACTGGGAAAAGAGGTTAATGAAACTCGAAGAATGTCTCAGTACCTCAGCTCTGCTATAATAAATCTGGATAAAAAGCACAGGTACTATTAATTCAGAGTTATGTTAACTTTCAGCAAACCACAGCCTCTCACTCTTTTTCACAACTCTCTCCCTTTGTGTTGTCTCAAACCTTCCCGGTAGATAAGTGTTATTATTGCCCACAATTCAGAGCTGTGCTTCTCAGGAGACTCTGCGAAGGGAATGGCAAAGTATCTCTGGTCCCCACTTGTATGAAATACACGCTTTACTTCTGTCTAATATATGTAGGTAGGTAGGGCCTAATCCAGCTCCAATTGAAACTAATGGAAAGACTCACATGGACTTGAATGGGAGGTGTTTCAGGTCCTTATACTGTACTTGTTACCAGAGTATATGAGCATCTTATCTTTGTACACATTTGAATCCACATCTTGTTTCAATCCTCTTCAACCCTTCACTATTCAACCCAGAGCACCCTACAGTTGAAGATTTGAAAGTTTGTCTGTCACTCCTAATGAGGTTTGGGAAATGCAATGTCTTTAGACCTCGGGGGAGGGGAAACTTTCTGAAGGTAGCCTCTCCTGTCTGGAGGTGATGTAACTGCTAGATTCCCAAATCCCTCCCTAACTGCCTGGTTAGACATACAGCATGTGCAGTACCTTCATAAGTGCCTTGACTCACCCATTCCCCACCTTAGACTTGTCCTCTTTTCCTGTCATCTGTAATGTGACAAGTCTTGCACAACACCCTATGACACGCACAATGGCCTCTGTTCTTCAGAGGAGCTTTGGGTGAATTGGCTACTCAGGTTTCTATGCCAAGAGCAGCCTTGCATATCCTAGTATGGGTTCAGGCCCCAAATGGGGAGCACAATAAGTCAGAAACATCAGATAACTTAGCCCAGTTCCAACCTGACTGAATTCATTGACTCATTGTTCTTGTTGAGTATATTCAACTACAGTGACTCCTATTTCACAATGGAAGGAGAGGAATAGGGATAGTGGGGATTATTAATTCCCACTTGCAGGGGAGTCTGGATTTGTTTCTTTCCTGTTTCTAGAAAGCTTCCTCAAAGCACATGGGACAAGACTGAGATGTACATTGAGGAAATGACCAAATTAGTTTTATTGTTTTTGTTTTTTTGCTATGGTAGAAATTCATAAACTTAAACGTCCGAATGTTGCTCTCACTTATACCAGTTACAGGAATGCTCTCTCTGCATATATGTAAATAGTTAGTTAATCAGTTAGGTGCCAGTGGGTTTTGTAGGGCCAGTACATCTTGTTATTTGTACTGTGAATGGGCTTCTCTGGCTGCACTTTACATTACTCTTAACAATGCCCATACAATCCTATTGACATCAGCAAGGAGAAATGGGTATAAATGAGGGTAGAATTTGACCGAAGGTTTCCTCCTCACTAAGTGTCAATACTGTTATCTTCCAATCTGAAGTAAATCAGGAGAATTAGGGCTTGTCTAAATGGGAAAATTTACCAGAATAACTGTATTGGTATAATTATGCTGCTATAAATGCCCATATGGACACTCTTATTCTGGAACAAGAGTGCCTTTTTCCAGTTTTGCTTATGTTGCTTTGGAAGCAACATAAACTAAACTAGAAAAAGGCACTTCTATTCCGGAAGTAGTGCCCACGGGGAGTTCTACTGCTATAGTTATATATAGTATAATTATATTGGTATACTTCTGCCAGTAAATTTCTCTGTGTAGACAAACCCTTCCGTATATAGGAGCATGGAGAACACTGAACTGTCGGTGGTTGAGCTGCAAACAATAGTCTAATCTGTCTTTTGTCTAAACCACTTAGGTCTCCTACTTTGTACGTCTTGCATTTTCTTCTTCCCTTCCTCTTGTGCAGTCTGTACTGTTTTAATACTTGCAACATTCCATCCCAGGGGTAGCTGATTTCAGTGCTGGGTGTGTAGGTAATTTGTTAGGTGTTTTTGAATTTTTCAGGATGTAAGAGGCTGTCTTGCTTATCTGTCTAAAATTATCGTGTGAATGACTGAGAGAGTTGAAATATCTCTGATTCAAATTATGTAATAAAGCTGATCTCCAGTAGGTAGCTTTAATCTGCAGGGCTGACCTCCATTCAGTGAGCAGAGCACAGAATACTGATCTTGGCACAGTACCACCGAGAAGTTAGTTCTAAATGGATTAATTGTTATTGAACAATTCTTCCAATATAATCGTCCCCCACCTGTTTCTTCTTTTGTCCAAAAAGCACATAGTGTACAGTGGTGACTTCAGTTATTTCCACTGCAGTCAGCAATAGTGCTACCCTAAGTGAATGCAGGTTAACATTGCTGATTCTCAAAATTTGCAAGAGATATAATGATCTTTGGGGGATCTTAGTTTTAATTGACCTAGATGTCCTCCAGCAGCAGGGGAAGAGCAGCCAATCTCCACAGTTATCGAGGATAATTCAAGGAAAGGGCCCTTCTCCATTTCTGCTTGACTTTTTGCCTTCCAATCATGTCCTAAGGTGGCAACGAAATATAGAATCTTCTTGGGTATTGCATTTTCTGGAGGTGTCCATATAAATCCTTTTACCTTTAATAGGATATAGGTGGTGTAAAGATTCTGTGCTATAGTACATACTAATCATCATAGGGATTCATTATTATTGTTTATTCGTAGTGCCTAGAGGCCCCAAACACAGCCCACATTTTGCTAGGCGCTGTATACACACATAATGAAAGATAGTTGCTGCCAAAGTGCTTACTGATGGCCCAGAAACCATTTCTGTGGCATCCCTGCATGGGTTCTCTGCCCACAGTCCCTTATATGGGGCAAAAGTGGTGCCGCGACCTTTCAGTAATTAAATGAATCCAGCTTGTAACCCATAATCAATGGAAGTTTAACGGGAGAGGCCCCTCTAAAACCATTAAATACAATCTGCTATAACAGGCAGCAGAGCTCATATTATTCATTTAATTTTGAACTGCCTTGTTAAGAAGAGATCTAGTTAGGATTTAGAATTAAAAACCATAGAACACAGACCCTTATGCTTAAAAAACCACCTTAAAGAATATGAGTTACACCAGGAACGTGTAGGGTCAAGGTTGAGACAGTGTCCTAGACATAGAACCAACGGGATAGAAGGGACCACAAGGGTCATCTCGTCTAACCCCCTTTCATTAAAACATGCATTATGCACAGGAGTAGCGTGTTTTAGTGAAACCTCTGTAATTCACACTTACACAACTTGCACAAAAAAGCCCAGCATCTCTTCCCCACTTCTCAGCCAAATTTTAATAGCAAAGGGCACTAGTCAAGGCTTCAAGGCTGTTACAAAATACACTACAGAGAATTTAGCAGTATTTTGTGAAGTATTCACTATTGCCAACTCTTGAAATTTTATTGCAAGTCTCATGATAATTGGTGTCTTTCTTTAAGACCTATCTCCTGGAGTCATGGGATTACATGAGGGTCTCCGCTTTCATGGGAAAAAAATAAAAGGAAAAAGAAAAAATAAATTTCTGATCCTCACAGATGAAAATGTGATTTTACTGTAACCTAATGGCTTGAAATTCAGCAGGCAGTGAAAAGGAACCCAACAGTTATTATTTTTTAAAAAATCTCATTTTGAACCCAATCTCTTGGTTTTTGAGGCCTTGTCTCATGATTTTTGATTCCTTGGAGTTGGCGATATTGTCCTAAACAACTAAAGCTAGACTTAACAAATAAATGAGCAAAGTACATTTCACAATGCACTGTCGCAGCTGTTTTAATTGTTTGTTTACAGACTCATTGATTTGCAACATCTGGTCATACATGATCTCTGCCTCCCAGTCATTAATATGAATTAGTAAGGGTCCCTTACATTGCTTTTGAGTTGGAGGAGGGTGGGGAGAAAAGGAGGAAGCTTCTGAAACCCAGACAATTTTTTGTGTATTTTTCTATGCTGAGATTTTCAAAGGAGCCTAAGGGAGTTAGGCACTACCAATGAATGTCAATGGGATTTGAGTGCCTGATTTAGGCTCTCATGAAAAATCCCAGTCCTGATCAATTAATAGAAAGTATCTGACTAGATTTAAATCCTTTTTTGGAGGAGAGGAGAGAAAATACAGATTCTTAAGCATGTTCTTAATTGTAAGCTTGTGAGTAACCCGTTCCCCATCCCTGTTTGTTAAAGCATCGGTAGCAATGGGATGTAAGCACATGTTCAAAGTGAAGCATGTGTTTAAATGCTTTGCTGAATTAGGCTATAGTGATCAGGCTGACAGCTTGCATGCCAACTTTGGTAATAGTAAAGGAGGAGCCCGTAGCTAAACTGGTGGCCAATTGTGGCCATTTTGACTACTCAGACTACTTATGCAGCTGTGCCTGATTGTACTCAGACGGCATCACCAATCCCATCCCACCCCATTTGACTGTCCAGCTGTTGCCTTTTTTATCATCCTCCACTGTGAGCTTTTTGGGGATCAGGTTATACAGAGTCTAACACAATGGGACCCTGATCAGTGATAGGGACTTCTAGGCACAACTGCAATATAGAGTAATAATAATTGCATGAATTATCGATCATTCTTATCCAGGCAGACCAAGGGGATGGGCAGGAGTGGGGGGATGTACCCAAAAAGGAATGAGTCACTCTGTATTTGGCGATAGCTGGAATGAGTGATAAGCATTTTCATTGTCTGTATGATCGTATCAGCACTTTCCTTGATTCATGTGCTGTTAAAGTATTTTCTGTGAGTTTTGGGCTATACTGTTTTATTCAGGGAATGGGCAACTTCTGCTGTTGTATTTCACAAGCCTTTCACAGATGTCCTTCTCTGCTTAGGGGAAAGCATCTTTATCTGTCAAATACCTTGGTACTATCCTGTGCTGAGATTATTTGTGTTGACACAGCAGACCTGTGGCAGGTAGGGAGGTTCTCTACTACTTTTGTTGGTGGTAGCATTAAAAAAGGAAGGTATGTAAATTATTATAGCCTAGAGGCAGCAGTCATTTACACTGCTACGAGTTGGGCTGGTTTGATGTCCAATTTTATACCTTTTTGTAGATATATCGTATCGTTGTTCCCAACATTCCCTGGGCTGAGGAAGGAGACTGCCAAGTTCACATCCAAGCGGATGTGCTGGAGCAACTTAGTGCTGGCTGCAACCGTGAAACTTTAAAAAACAATCTCTCCCCCCTTGTCTCCTCTGACAAGCTCCTGTGGCGTAGTAGGGAGTATCCTTCATTCTGGGCTAGATTGTCAGCTGCATTGAGTTTCCCCATGGAGCAGCAGATAGGAGAGAAGCCAGTTAGAGACTCCCCGATTCTCCGCCTGGTCCTGGTACAGGTTAGAATAGCCTGAGAGTTGCTTTAATCTGTGCCAGCTGGCAGTGGTTCCCAAGGGACTGTCCAGTAGGTGAGGAAAGTGCTCTCGCTGCATCTCTTTCTCACAAGTAACATGATTGTCCTCACCTACAATATATCCCTGCACCAGCGGCTGTAAAGGAAGGTGACATAGGTTATTCTGGCTGTGTACCTGCTGGGGGAGACTGGAGATAGTAATAGATTCCATCCCTTCAGCCATACAAAGGGGACAGGCCAGGGTAGAGTATATGCCCCTCTACTTCTACATCGTTGGCAGTACAGAGATGGGACTGAACTCTGTGTATTTTATAACACAGCAGTGAGTTCACATGGAATGCATGCAGGCGCGCACACAGCAGAGGAGATAGCACTCCCTGGGGCTAGACAGTTGATGCTGTAGGAAAATAAGTATTACAGGAAAACATGACCTGTAACCCCAAAGGAGTATTTGGGACCAGAGCCTCAGCTGACATAAGTCTGGGTAAGTCCATCACTTCAATGGAGCTGTGTTGATTTAAACCGCCTGAGGCTGTTGCTGAGTACGCCACCACACCTTTCATGTATGGAGACCGATCACGTTCAGAAAGACAAGTTGCTTTATTTTATCCACTTTTTCCCATTTAACAAATAGAATTGACTCAGCGCTTGTAATATTGGAGGCTGAGCAGCATTCATAATATGATTCTTTTCCTAGTAAGTTGTAATTTGGGGGATCTGGCTCATCCATATGAATTACTCTGTTGTGCAGAACAAGGTCATTCTGCTCTATATCTCTGCCTTCTTTCTGTCTAACCAGACACCATGTCCCCCTGGCATTTTGTTCAATGCCTGTGAAATCATTTTCAGTTCACTTCATATTTAGGTTATATGTTTCCCCTGTTATTGGTGTGTAGGGCATATAGAAAAATCAATGGTCTGTTTTGTGCTCTAAAAAATGCAGTAAATTGTGTTATCATTATTGATTGCATATTGTGGAAGATAATATCATGCCCAGCTCTTCTATAGCATATGTTAGGGCTAGAGGCCCCTAAACCTTACAGGCCCTATACTTCCACTAAGTGTTCTGGTTGTACTCAGTCAGGCACATTTTCATATATATTAGCACTTTCATATTCAACATAGAATATAAATACTACATTTATCTATGTGATATAGCACCATACATATTGTATTCTGTAGTACAATTGGAAGTATAAATGCATGTGTATGCATATAGAGACACAGTACTTATATGAAAAAGAACGTTCCATCTTGAACGTTCAACTGACTCCTGCACCCACATGGAGCATTGTTGACTTCATGGGGTTCCACACTGGACCAGAGGTTGGCTCCCGTGTATTAACTCACAGGAATGGAGCCTAAGGGCTGGTCTACACTGGAAACTTATGTTGGAATAGCTGTGTTTCTCAAGAGTGTGAAAAATCCTCACCCCTGAGAGATGTAGTTACAACAACTTAACTCCAGGTGTACACAGTGCTAGGTGGATGGAAGAATTCTTCTGCTGACCTACCTGCCACCTCTTGGGGACGTGGATTAACTACTGCAATGGGAGAACACATCTTGTCGCTGTTGTGAGCGTCTATGCTGAAGCACTACAGTGGCACAGCTTCCGTGGTGCAGCTGAAGTGTTTTAAGTGTAGACATAGCCTAAATATGTATAAAATGTCGTGGGCTAGATCACCCCTCTCCTGGGAAAACTTCCAAAAGGAAGTATGAGAGGGAACCTTTTGCCCCATAAATCATTCTCTCCGTAGATTAGGGGATGGGTGTGTAGACCCAACAACACAGGCATCAAAATCTACTGGAGCCTAAAACCATCTTGTGTGGATGCCCTTAGAGCTGGTAGGAAATTTTTTCAACAAGATGTTGGTTTTTTGGGTTGGAAAATGCTGATCTGTTGAAACTGAAACTGTTCACAGAAATGTGTCAGTTTGACAAAACCTTAATTGGGAAGGTTTCTCAGGTCCAGAATGATTGTTGATGGTGGGGTTTTATTTTTTTGGCAGGGAGTGGGGAGGAAAAAGAGAGAGACTTTATAGCCTATTGGCTATGGGGCACTTACCTGGGATGTGGGAGAGCCAGGTTTAAGTCCCTGCTCTTAATCAGGTAGACTTGAACCTGAGTCTCCCACATCTCTGGTGAGTCTACTTTTTGTTCCAATGCAGAATGAAAACATTCTGGGGTATTGCCAGCAAATTGAGGGACGTGATCATTCCCCTCTATTCGACATTGATTAGGCCTCATCTGGCGTACTGTGTCCAGTTTTGGGCCCCACACTACAAGAAGGATGTGGAAAAATCGGAAAGAGTCCAGCGGAGGGCAACAAAAATGATTAGGGGGCTGGAGCACATGATTTATGAGGAGAGGCTGAGGGAACTGGGATTGTTTAGTCTGCAGAAGAGAAGAATGAGGGGGGATTTGATAGCTGCTTTCAACTACCTGAAAGGAGGTTCCAAAGAGGATGGATCTAGACTGTTCATTGGTACCAGATGACAGAATAAGGAGTAATGGTCTCAAGTTGCAGTGGGGGAGGTTTAGGTTGGATATTAGGAAAAACTTTTTCACTAGGAGAGTGGTGAAGCTCTGGAATGGGTTACCTAGGGAGGTGATGGAATCTCCTTCCCTAGAGGTTTTTAAGGTCAGGCTTGACAAAGCCCTGGCTGGGATGATTTAGTTGGGGATTGGTTCTGCTTTGAGCAGAGGGTTGGATTAGATGACCTCCCTTCCAACTCTGATATTCGATGATTCTATGAAATGTTGAAACCTTGAATTTTTTCCAAATCAGACTTCTTGTTTTTCAGCCAGCTCTTGATGTTCTTTGCATTTATACCAGCTCTGATGCCCCCTGCCACCTGCACCCTGGCAGCTTGACTCCATTGGCAGCTGGCCTCTGCCCTCCCCAGCTCCCTCCTATGTCCTCCAGCACACCATGGGCAGGAGAATTATGCCTCTGGTGTGAGCTCATTGGGGGAAAGGGCCCCAGCACCCTCTTCCTTTCTAGCTCAGCTATCCAGGGAAAGCCACAATTCTGTCCTTTCTGTGTAACCTTGGATAAGTCATTTTAATGTATCTCTTATTTCCTCTTCTGCAAGTTAGAGGCAATAGTTCCCTGCATCACTGGAGTGTTGTGGGATTAATTACTGTGTGTAAGATGCTTTGAAGATGTAAAGTGCTATATTCAGTAAAAGCTAAGTATTATTATCAGACAAGTAGGGTTTTTTTAAGGCAAAATATGGAACTGGTTATATAATTTAAACCAGGCATCTTCACAATGAATCTCTCCCACTGCTTAGTGACCTGCCAACACTGAAAGGCTATGCATAGGGTCACACCCTGTAACTACATTGTGTTTCCCAAACTTGGGACGCCACTTGTTCAGGGAAAGCCCCTGGCGGGTTGGGCCGGTTTGTTTACCTGCCGCGTCCACAGGTTCGGCCGATCGTGGCTCCCACTGGCTGCAGTTCGCTGCTCCAGGCCAATGGGAGCTGTTGGAAGCAGCGGCCAATACGTCCCTTCGCCTGCGCCACTTCCAGCAGCTCCCATTGGCCTGGAGCAGCGAACCGTGGCCAGTGGAAGCTGCGATCAGCTGGACCTGCGGACGCGGCAGGTAAACAAACCGGCCCGGCTCACCAGGGGCTTTCCCTAAACAAGCGGCGGCCCTAGTTTGGGAAACACTGCTCTAGAAAGATCCTAGGAGAGAGCATGTATTAAAAGGAAAAGCATTTTGAAAAATAAAAATAAATAGGGCCTACCCTTCCTGACTGGGGACTCATTTGGATAATAGGTTTGGAGCGGGGCGGGGCTTGAACTGTACCATATGGGTCAGATATGGGCCCAATCTGTGCAAAATCCAGGTTTGGTCCCAGATCCCAACTTTCTCAAAGAGGGAGGTGTTTTGAAGTGACTGATGCAACACGAAGGCGGACAATGCAAATTGGATAAAGCATATCTCCAAACAAATTGGTCTTTATCCTTTAGACAGACAAAAGCTTTGAGGAAATGTCAAATTCTTTATAAATACCATGCAGTGCATAGCTGGTTGTTCCCTGAATTTGCTGGCCTGGTGGGTGTGATCTATTCAACAAGAGAATAGACATAAAAAAAAAAGAATACTATCACTGTTGTGCTCCTTTTCTTAAGAGTAACCATCTGCACATCCCCAAGCCCTGAAGGAATGGGTTGTCATTATCTTCCACACATTGCAAGTGCGTCTAGAACGTGTCCACTCAGCACCCTGGGAAATCCTGGAATATTCCATAACTGCCAAGCACACAAATGCAATCCCAGAGCTGGCAAATTTGTATGAATAATTCTACAGCTCTGTAATGTGGGCTGGAAATAGCAAGGCTAGCTCCTTACAAAGGCCACAAATCCATCATTTTGAAATGTCAGGCCTTTGTTGCCTAAAATAGGCTGTTTGTCTTCTTTTCCATGCATGCTACACAAAACGTTTATTTTTCTTTAGAGCACACAGTGTAATTGCCACCAGAGACAAGAGGATGGGTGGTTAAGGAGCTAGAAGGAGCCAGCTCACAGGGGTTGGGCTCAATAAGGACTAAATGCTCCTTCCCACCCACATGTGGACAAAAGAAGCCTTAGATGTAGTCAGATTGTTGTGGTGGAGTGGGCCACTGGGGTATGTCCGTACTGCAGTTAAAAACCCACAGCTAGCCCATGTCAGCTGACTCCGGCTCAGGTTGCAGGGCTATAAAATTGCTGGGTAGCTGTTCGGGCTCCGGCTGGAGCCTGCGCTCTGGGACTCTGTGAGGTGGGGAAGGTTCCAGAGCGCAGGCTCCAGCCAAAGCCCGAATATCTACACTGCAGTTTTGCAGTCTGAGCCCCGCCCTGTCAGCTGACACAGGCCAGAAGTGAGTGCTTAATTGCAGTGTAGACATACCCTGAGAGACTGCTCAGGAAGCTCCACTCACCTGGCCTGGGATGGAATTCTACTCCACGGTGTCGCTATGCACTGCAGTATTGTGGGGTTATGGGTGTGGCAAGGATTTAGCGGGTGGGGGGGAGGAGGAGCAGCTGCTATGCAGCTCCACAAGCCTGAGAGCCCTTTATTGGGGTTGTGCAGGGGTTGGAGCCGCTACTATTGCCCAGGGACAGCAGTAGTGTCATTCTAAATGACTGGATTCATAGCGTGGATTCTTGCTTCTTGCAGTGGCTCTTCTGTGTAGCCCACAGTTATCTGGATTATGCGTGAGAACGTGGTGTGGTCTACATCAGCATGAGCTGAGCTTTTGTAAGTGCCCTCGGTTCAAGACTCCTTTCAGCGACTTAAAATAACCTGACTGTGAGCAGTTTCTGGATCTGGATCGTGTTGGCTGGTGGGGAGGGACTGGTGTCAATGTGCGTTATAGGAAAGATTGTCTCAGAGGAGGAAGGAATCCTAGGTTAAGGTCCAGATTCAGTGAAGCACTTAAACGTGTGCTTGATATCCATGGAAATTAAGCAGTGCCTAAAATTAAACCTGTGCTTAAGTGCTTGGCTGAATTGGGGCCTTAGTGTCCTGGCATCGTTAAATCTGGAGAGGACTCTGTAGCACTGGTAGTGGAGTCTGCAGGTGCTACAAGGCCATTTCAATAGGTGGTGGTGTTCACAACAGGACAGGCCCCTGAGTAGAGAGGCACTAGTGGGGAAATATTGACTGTAAAGACAGAGAAAGGTTTCAGTGGCATGGTGTAAATGCCTCTTCTGTGTCCTGTCAATTAATTTCTTAATCTGGAATCATTTGCAGAGTTTGTTTATAGAGCATATAAGTAAAGTGGGATTACTTGTGTGAGTAAACTGCTCACCAATGTCAGTAAGGGGGTCACAGTCTGGCCCCAACTGACAGCTGCCCTGGGTTAGTTTAATTGTATGTCTCTGTCACGTTTCTTCTGGAGAATGTACTGTGTGAACCGGAAGGTTTTTAACCTGTCAAGACTTGCGTTCAGTGTTTGTGCTTCTTCTGTGACTGCCACATCAGCATACAGAGTGTCACACTTTATGCTGCTTTAAGTGTCATTAATGCCACCGAGGATTGCAGAAGAAACATACGACACCAAACGCTGATCTTGGAAGCTAAATACGGGAAGGGCAGATTTTCATCTCTAATTTAAGCATGTACATATGTCTTTTGTAGATTTGTGATCTTCCGGATTTTGTTAATTGATTTAATTTAAGAACAGTGGGTGGGGGCAGGCGGGAAGGTTTTCTGTTCTCCTTTCCCTTGCTCTTTCAGGCAAGCTCCATGAATTTTCACCTGTGTGCCACTCCCTTGGAAAGATGGCCAACCTCTATTTCCATTGAACATGTATATTTCCTGACCTTTGGGAGAGGGCAGAATATCAGCTCTGTGCTATTCTTTAAACAACTGGGCAGAGTAAAGCAGCTGTGTCGTTTTAAATGACAGGGTATCTGACATCTAGAGGAGGGTGAGAGAGGCCACTTCGACTGAGTTGGAAATGTCATTTTCAGAAACATTGTTCAAGTCCCCATTTCAAATATCTGCATATATTTCCAATGACTGGAATTTGAACAAAGGGCTCTATTTCCAGTGTGTGTGTGTGTGTGTTGGGGCGGGGGAACAAATATTTCTGGGAAAAGGCTAAATAAAACAACATCGTGTCACAGAGAGATTTTCCGAGTACGGTTTGGCCTGTAAAAAGAGGACCTTTTTCTATCCAATACAATTAATAGAGCTTGTTTGAGACTGACCATTTCTCCATGTGCAAATAGTATGAAAATTACATTTAGATGGACCTTCATTCGCCCAATGTGTGTTAATTAGTGAAGTACTATGTTGATTTTGACATGAATTCATTGGCTAGATAGATATTACTTAGTATGCATGTTGCAGTAGTGCTCAGCAACGGCCTATGAAATCAGGGTCCTGTTCTGCTAGGTAGACACAGTCCTTAGTTTACCGTCTAAACTGTAATCCTCCAATCCAATCTGCATGAGCAGACGCCTGTGCAGAGTCCTATTGAATTCTATTGTAAGGTGTAAGGGTCCATTCACATAGATCAGTTTGCATGAGCAGAGCCTAAGCGATTAAAAGACCTATGCTTCAGTGAGGAAAAATACAACACATATTGCAAATATGTTTCTGAGGAAAAGAGCCAGCATACTTGGGGTAATTAATATACGGCACTGTAATTTCTAACTCCTTGATTTTGACATTTTTTCTTCACCCTGGCTTTGGGATGGGAACTCACTGCTTCACCATTTGCTCATACATTTTTAGAGCTGTTCAGAGTTTTAGCCATGTGACACACCTTGTTTGATTCAACTCAGAGCTACACTTCTACAGCCTTGCATAGACTCTCTGAAAGCATATATGGTTGCAGGCCTTTCTGTAGTGCTCATCATCATAGTATTTGAGTGCCGGCTCTTATGGAAGATGGCCCTTGCATATGATGCTGTTAGAGAATAATTTCGGGGAAAGTGCTCCTTTCTGTGGTAGGGTTCAGGAACAGACAAATTACTTTGGGGAATGTGAGTGCTGCACCCTGGCAGATTCTCTAGGGAAAAATGCCACCAACAGTTGGGGCTTGATCCAAAACCAACTGAAGTCAATGGAAAGACTGCTGCATCAGTCAGCCCCAGTGCATTGCAGTTAGCAGCAGTAGCAGAATTTTATGCATATGTGCTGTGTGACTGGTACCTGACAGGGGAGTTGTATGTGTCACTGATAGGCTCTATAGAAGCAAATTCTCATACAGAGCAGGGAAAGCTCAGTGCTATTGTAATTTGAAAAGATTCTGTTTTACCAACAGCTTGAATTTCCTCATTTTTCTAAGGTCAGGCCGAATCATTGTAAATTTCACTAGAACATGCAGTAACATTGACTGATAACCTCAGAACATCCCACTGCTGATGTAATGTGAGCTGATTTACAGTTAATCAAATGACAAGGTTTTCACTGAACTCCTAATGGATAATGATGGAGCATCTCCATAGTGCTCTTGTCTAGATAGGAAGCAATAAGTTGAAAACACTCTGATCTTATTTTTTTAAATCTGTGTTGATTTTGTTTTAAATAGCTTCCTTTTTTACCTCCGCAATTAGCAAGTAAAAAGTCAGTCCTGCTGGGCTGAAGCAGGCTGGAGTCGTCTGAGTTGTTGCTCATCAACTCAGCCTTGCACAACACCCAGGAAAACTTATGACTTCGCTGGAATCCATCTGGCTTACTGCCCCATCCTCAGTGTGGCACAGATTGAGTTAAGGAACTAAGCTATCCCATTTGACCCTCACTGTTCAGCCAAACACTGTTAGAAACTGACTCTAAATTTGGTTTAAAGGCAAGGCCAGTGGAAATAGGCCCTAGAATATGATACTTTTGCAACTCCTAGGCTAGAATTTTCAGAAAGGTTCAGCCCCCATGCTTAGGAGCCAGATTTTCGGATGAGCGCAGCATGTTGAGTACTCTTTTGAAAACCCGGCCATTAGCATTGCAAGGGTAACTGCAGGGTGCTCAGCACTTCTGAGAATCTGGCCCTCATAAAGGTGCCTAAGTGGGAGCTGAGTTCTGGTGAGAATCTGGTCCCATTTGCGGGCACGGAGCCCTGGAAAATCAGGCCCACAGAGTATACTTTTACCACTTTATTTATGCTCAGACCTCAACATAAGTGTGTTTTCTTTTGCTCTGTGAGCGCAGTCCCATTGTGGCGATGGTTGCCAACCCTCCAGGATTGCCCTGGAGTCTCCAGGAATTACAGATTAATCTTTAATTAGAGATTATGCCGTGATTAAATCTCCAGGAATACCTCCAGCCAAAATTGGCAACTCTAGTTGTGGTCTGTATTACTGAAATCTTGTCGAAAGTAAATTTACTTTTGTTTGATCTGCATTATCAAACAAAACCCCCTGTTATTTCTCAACCCCTTCTTTGGGGCTTCTCAGCACCTGCTGTCTTCAGACTCCAAGCTCCTTGGGGCAGAGACTGTCCTCATTTTGTGTCCTGTATAGCATCAAGCATATTGTTAGGGCATAAACATATAATAAAAAGAAAAAAGATTGGAACCCCAATTTAATATATGTGTTTATACAGTGAATGGTACATTTGGACTCTTCCAGGACCCAAGCTTCCAGGACAGGAGAGCTCAATGAGTGAAAATACTGTGTTTCAGATGTATAGGTCTTAAAGGTACTAAGGAGAGAGAGCTGATTTGTTCCTGCCACTTCCCTCAAAACTGGGGTAAACTGAAGCACTCACATTCTAATAGTGATGGACTCGCAATAAAAACCTTGATGGACAGTTTGACCTCTTGTGCTAGAACTGCAACCCTGTTAATTATACATATGGGCTTGAGCCCCAAAGTTTGGGTACAGATCCAAACTTCCTCTGAAGGCTGAGGGTATTTAGCGGTGGTACAGCCTGGTCTCTGGTTAATTAGCAGTCAATGTTTGTATTGTCACCTCAGCAGCAAGAGGTCCCATATGAAGATGTACTGCAATGCTGGAATTGTCTATTCCCTGCACACGTGAAATATGAAGCCATTGAGAATGGAACTCCTGGGGAAATGATTAATGGAAACCTTGGAAATCTGACAGCTATACCACTGAGCCTGTCTGTACTGAGAGATGAAAGGTCTGGCATCAACAGAGCTATACTCGACTTGGACGCTTGAGAGAGCATTGCTGCCCCTGCTTTTCTCTCTCTGTCTTCCTCTTCCTTATTTGCAGCTCTCAGTGTTACCATAAGATGGATCAAGGAAACACAGACAGCTGGTGAATTGCTGAGCAAAGAGTAGTTTCCCCATGGTATCTGGAAGAGCATCTCTGTTAAATGAAATGTACTTTAATAAACATTCGGGGGTCAGAAATGTTGAAATGCATTAAGTAGTGACATCAAAAATACTTGATTTTTTTTCTCTCTTCAGAAGTAGGAAGTAAGTGTTTGGAGCCTGATATTGCTATGGAGATCTTTGAAATACACCTTTGATAATCCTCAGGTGCCAGACATATTAAATCCCAGATGCCCATGTGGTTCCCGACCAGAATGCTTTTCCTGGATACTCCTCATTTTGTTCAGGAATGCTTAAGCTTCCAGCCCAGTGGCTGTTGCCAGTAGCACGTTGTGATGTCATACAGGAAATCTGAGCACAGGAGCAATGCTGAGACTTCTGTTTCCAATCTGGGCAGCAGCTGGCAAAACTACAGATGAGACTCTCCATTTCTTGGAGTGGTGGCCATTTTGCAGAATGCTCACCCCATGTCTTCTAATAGCTGATCTTGGAGGTACCTTAGCAGCAGGCGGGTAAGTTTGTTAGGATGTAGGAGATGGAGAGGACAAGGCCTTATTCAGGGGGAAATGAAGTCCCAGAATAATAGGGATGGTGAATTAAGTTCCCACTCCCTTTGTCTCTTGTTCTTTAAGAGCTAGTTGTTTGACCCTTACTCTCTTTCAGGCACACTTACTCATGCAAGCAATTCCCCTGAAGCTAACAGAACCACTCATGTGCACAAGTTGTCTTAAAACATAAGTATTGCACAGTCAAGTCCTAAAACATCAGGGGCTGGGAATTGTGTGTTCTGCTGCTGCAGGGGTGGGGGAGGGGATATACTGCATTGCTCAGTATTAACCCCTCCAGCCAATTAAGCAACAGAATTAACTGGAAGGAGTCCCATTCAGGGTACATCTACACTAAAAACTTAAGTTGACCTATGTTAGGTCGACATACAGCCACTGCAGTAATTCCTTTGGAGGTGCATGTCCACACTGGTCTCCTTCGGTCGGCAGAGTGTGTCCTCACCAGGAGCACTCCCACTCACCTAAGGGGACAGTGTGGGAAGCTGAGAGCCCAGTCTCAGCTCCCTAGCTGGGAGCCTGGCTGCCTCACAGGCTTCCGGGATCCCGGTTGGCTGTTTCCCTCCCCCCCCCCCCGCCCCCCACAGCTCCCCGCCGGGAGCTAGGTCCAGCCACCCAGCTCTCCAGGGGAATGGGGGGCAGCTAGGTTCTGGGCTTTCTTATCAATTTCACGCTCTGCTGAAAGCCAGTGTAAGTAACTCTACCAAAGACACTGCTTTGGGCCCTACATCTCTCGTGGAGATGGAGTTATTATGTTGGGGTAATAGGGCACTTACATTGGCAGGACAAGACTGTAGTGTAGACAGATATAATTAGGTTGACATAAGGCAGCTTCTGTCAACCTAACTGTGTAGTGTAAACCAGGCCTCAGTCTTTCTCAGACGGTAGCTGCAACATGGGGTCTTGAAGGTAGATGTGAAAATTCAAAATATTTTGCCATAACAAGGTGCACAATTCTTGCAAAAGAAAAACCGGGAGGATGGGGAGAGGGTGGACAGAGAAATTGGAGCTCCTTGCCCAAAGAACAGTTTCCATAATGGTAAATGGTAAATAGAGGAGGTCCTGAGGATGCCAGCGCTGAACAAAACAGTTCATCTACCAAAGTAAAGGGGAAACATGAGTGTTCCCTGCCCCCATACATATTTTATTTTATTTTATCACTAGCATAAAGAAAAGCAATCAGCCACTGTTTCCATTTCTTGTGCTTCATTTCCATTCATTACACTTGGTTGCGTAATCCAGTGAGTGCCTGAGAACTAGGTAGGGATGGTTTTCAAGAAGCAGCCGTTAGCATTTTTTAGATAAACAGACCGGTTCCTCTGCGGCACTTAAGACTGAACCATTTACTCAGAAAGTGAGGTGCTTTGACCAGCGTCTTTCGGGAATAGCATTTTAGCAAAGAAAATAATTTTTACTTTAGGTTTTATCAATGTTTCTTCTCTAGGTGTATATGAGGTGGAGGGCAGCGAGAGGGGGAAAGCAGAAGCCTCAAAAGAAGCTCACAAATGTCTGGGTTGAAATAGCACTGAACAGAGAAGCTGTGTTCAGATAAACTCCCCAGAGTTTGGATACTTAACCTAACCTAGTATGTCTGAAACAGCAGAACCTGAGCTTGCTCCCAATTGAAATCAATGGCAAAATTCCCACTGAAATCAGCAGCAGCAGGATGGGGTGCTTTGGCTCTGGATGCCCAATTAACAGTGTACAACAAAATGCCGCTGCTAGGCATCGGTCTGGTGATGGCACCTTACTGCAGTTCTGGCTCATTTACATTTTGCTGACGGAGAGTCAGATCCTGAATTTACCATAAGATGACTATCTTGCTCTCCTAAGTTCTTCTGGATCCTGGTCAAAATTCTCCCTTGTGCGTGCATGTCAGCTGCAGCCATCTGAAAGCTGCCCCTTGGCCTTACCACCACTACATAGATGAAGTAAAATGCTCCCTTTTCATCTTTTAAATCAACACCACACAAGGTTCACTCATGTTCTCCTTCTTCCCCTCTCCCTCCGCCACCCCAGTCATTAGCTTGGTTCTGCAGACTGTAGTCCGTATTGTGCCATTGGAATTTTTAAACTGAACTTCCCACAGAAGTCAATAAAGAGTTTGGCTTAAAAATCAATGACCCAATATAGCCCAAAGTAAAACTATTGTACATCTTTCCTAAATTACCTGGGGATGTCTTAGTAATGACCAGATTCTTACAGAGGTTGAGGGAAGTAATGGCTGTCATTCAGGGGATGATTTGTGTGTGTGTGTGGGGGGGGTGTGCTGATTCATAGAAATCTGCTGTGCTAGGTTTAAAAGAACAGCCATTGTGAATTTGAGCTGTCCATGTTCTGAAACATAGTTTGCTTTGCACTACTTTGTGAGTTTTGATTTGATCTGTCCTGACATAGCTAAGTGGCTCATACCTAAACTCTCATAAAAATGGTCACTTGTCTTATGCTTGTTATTGGGTTATGGAACGGCTACTGATAATCAAAGGAAAAAAGCATTGCATGCTCAATTATTTTCCCTCTTGATTTATGCTCATTTACCAGGCAAGGCAGCATACATACTATATACATACTATACTGTGAGAAACATACTAATATCTGTGTGTGATAAGAGACAAAGGTCAGATATCAGCATTTTGCAATGGCTTCTTGGAACGGATGGCTTAATCTGTTGTTGCAAGAAGAAATTATATTAGAAAACACGATTTACAAAGACTTGAGAGTTTTGAGTCTACGTCCCTTCTAATGGAATATTCAAGGGGAAGTTCCAGTGTCATTCTAATCCTTTCAATTTCATTCTGTATATTTGTTTTTGTTTATTTTCTGCCACGCAGTTGTCTGTTTCAGCTATTTAACAGAGCTCAACTGACATAGATTACTATTAGTATAGGGGATTATTACTCTTATTTATTTATACTGTGGTAGTGCCTAGAGGCCCTGATTTGGAATCTAAACTTCATTGTACTAGGTCCTGTACACACCTAGTTTAAAAAAAAAAAAAAAAAAAAAAAAAAGACAGCCCTTACCCCAAATTGCTTACAATCGTAGCATATGATGAGAGGCAACAGGTGAATAACACAAACAAATGGGGGGAAGGAGCAAGGTAACCCAGAAACATTCATGGTTAATAGAATAAGCAGCACACCACCTCTCTAGCTATAAAGTGAAAAAGGCCTGTGACTAGCAGAGAAATGGATGATAATTTCTAGGAAATGTTTTTTCCAGGTGAAACAGCCTTCAGCAGAATGTTTGCCCTTTTATTACTGTTTACAGTGCTTTTTTAGTTTAGAAAATCTTTTTAGCTACTTTTTGCAAAGCCAGAGCCAAACTCTGCTAATCTGTGACCACATGAGGCTTCTTCTATACACAGAGATTATAATTGGCTGTGAAATACTGTATAAGGATTTTGCGTGATAAGCTCTAGAAAATTATATTCCTTTGAATTGAAATGTGGCCTATTCCCTAACCATTACACACATGAGACCAGATATTGCAAGCTGCTTGACAAAGGCATTCAGGAAAGCACCTAACCATATGTTTAACTCCTATGGAAGACAATAGGAGTTAAGCATGTGCTTTACGTACTTTTCTCAATCAGCACTTAGCCTGTGGGACTAGTTCAGGGTCTGTAGCTCAATTTTTAAAATAAATTCTTTACATTTGTATTTTTCATTTGTTTAATATCTTTAAGCACATGAATACAGTATTTCATATGAGCGACAGAGAAATGGTGTCACAATTAGTATTATTCTTATTTATTACTGTTTTTCCTCTTACCTGGACAGACAAATAGTCATGACTTCATGCCCTTTTGGTGTTACAATTCAGTTCATTCATTTTTATAGGGAAATTTAAAATATTTCAGGTGTTGATTTTTAGAATTTTAAATTAAAATACAAATTCTACAACTCAGCAGCACGTTCAGGTTTCTCAGAGACCGATAGTGCTTAATATACTGTGTGACCAAATTCTGCTGTTACATAATTGAAAATCCAAAGTGATGCTATTGAATTCAGTGGCCTTTCTCTGGTGTAACAGCTGAGTAGAATTTGGTCCAAAAAGTACTAGGTTTGGGATTTCCCAAGAAGCCTAAGTGAATTGAGAAGGAATTTGGGCACCTAATTCTTATGTTCATTAGAAAATCTCAGCTCTAGTACAGTCAGCCGTGATCTAAAGGAAGGTGTCCAAAACCTCCACTGCCTTTTCTTGGCATGACGGTGTGTTTTTCCAGCCAGCCTGAAAGCAAACCTGTTTCTTACCTTGGAACGGTGCAGTTCATTTTTAGTTATTCAGCTGGCACCCACGAGTAGTCTTTGCTGTTGAACTTTCATTTCAGAGGTGTGCCAGACTTAGCAGGCAGATCCAAATTTAGGTATCTGCCTTTAAATGGAACACAAGGTCTAGGATGCATCCTTTAGGATATCTAGACACCATCTGCCAATGACAAACCTTACTGGCCACTACATGCGTCACTGTTGCTTCCATAGACCTAAAATATACTAGGCTGCTGACTGTTTTGTTATTAATGTAATCAATATAGGCTGTTATAATGCCTGAGGCACAGTCCTTAATGAATCTGCAGTGATGTCCAAACCAAAGCAGCAGCTTTCAGTCAGGGACAACATGCAAGTAAAATCCTTCGTTGTCATCAAGGCCCTGCATATTTTTGCCCCAGCCTTGCTCACTTCCTTACGTTCTGCCTGCTCCTCTTGCCCAACTGCTTCTTTCGTCTGCTTTTCGTTACTGTCAGCTTCATGACTTCCATGATGGTGCCTCTGTGTGTGGAACAAGATTCCAGTCCTCTTCTCTGTTCTCCTTCGTATCCCTTTAAAACCCACCTCTTTTAAAGAATCCCAACAATCCCTCCACTCTCTCTTAACCTGCAGTGTTTTCATGTGGTTTATCTAGTGTTTATTTGCCTTGTGTTATATAGTTTATAAGGTTGTCAGAGCAGGGACAAGGGCACAAAGGGAATATAATCTGGTGTCATCTGGCTGGGTGAGAATTCCTCCAGCAAAAGGAAGTTCTCAACTGGTATAAGGCTGCCCCTGCCTGCAGGCACCGCCCCCACAGCTCTCATTGGCTGCAGTTCCCAGCTAATGGGAGCTGCGGCGTTGGCACTCGGGGCACAGGCAGTGCATAGAGGCCCCTGCCCCCCCCCCCAGGGGGTCACAGGGACGTGCTGGCTGCTTTCGGTAGTGGCGCAGGGCCAGAGCAGGCAGGGAGCCTGCCTTAGCCCCACTGCGCTGCCAGACTTTTAGCAGCCTAAAATCTCCCGGGTTGGCTTCAGTAGCCTCTGGGAGATTAGAGCCCAATTCTGTGAGACTCCCGGCGAAACCTAATTGCCAACCTGGTATAGGGGAAGTGTCCTAGGAGGGAGGGAGCATAACAGGATAAGAAGAGAGTGGAGCTCTTCTATGGCAGTTCTCAACTGGTGTAAACCATAGCCAGCTGCTGTAAGTTAGAACAGCACCGAGGCTACACTAACTCACATCATGTGAGAGGTTGGGCAGCTTGAGAATCCGGGAACTACAACGGGCTCCCTTGTGTCCCCAACTCTCTGCACCAAAGATATTCCAGTGCAGTTGATAATCAGGCACCAGAGCTGGATTGATTGGGAAGGGATGAAAGTGAATGGCCCCGGGCAGAGACATATGTAGTATGTTATGTATACAGTTCTGGAGGCCAAATGTCCCCTTCTATATGTTTTAGAGTCACTGAATGATTTGATATGATTTTTTTTTCTAAAGATTAACCTCATTTAAACTATTACAATGTATTTTTATGACTCTTTGCACCTTTGGCGTCAGTATCTAACAGTTGGGCAAGAGTCACTGCTTTCAAAAATTAACTCCCACTTAAAGCACGATTCTAACAGCAGCCCTATAAGCTTGTAGACTACTTACGTTTTCATTGTGTTTATCCTTCAGAAACATTTGAAGGTAAATGCATTACCCCAGGTCTGTATTTGTAGGCATATATGGATACAGTATTTTTTTTCAGATTTTTAGTCGCTAATGTTTGGCTAATAAAATAAAACTGAGCAATGCTATTGCATTTTTATCAGTTGCCTGATTTATTCAGTGCCTCTTTCACTTTGTTCATGAAGGAATTAGATTCTTAGAACCTGTACAAACAACTGCAGCTCTTTAACACATGCATCAAGTGGTGCATTCTCCATCAAGTCCTATGTTCTCCGAAGTTCTTGGTCTGTTTGAGTCGATATCTAATTCCAATAGAAGAGCAATACATCAAGGGTTCACGCGATTAACTCAAAAAAATTAATTGCGATTAAAAAATTAATTGCAATTAATTGCACTATTAAACAATAGAATACCAATTGAAATGTATTAAATATTTTTGGATGTTTTTCTACATTTTCAAATATATTGATTTCAATGACAACACAGAATACAAAGTGTACAGTGCTCACTTTATATCATTATTGTTATTGAAAATATTTGCAGTGTAAAAATTATAAACAAAAGAAATAGTATTTTTAAATTCACTGCATACACGTACTGTAATGCAATCTCTTTATCATGAAAGTGCAACTTACAAATGTCGATTTTTTTTTGTTACATAACTGCACTCAAAAACAAAACATTGTAAAACTTTAGAGCCTACAAATCCGCACAGTCCTACTTCTTGCTCAGCCAATCACTAAGAGAAACAAGTTTGTTTACATTTATGGGAGATAATGCTGCCCGTTTTTTATTTACAATGTCACTTGAAAGAGAGAACAGACGTTCGCATGGCACTTTTGTAGACAGCATTGAAAAGTATTTATGCACCAGATATGCTAAACATTCATATGCCCCTTCATGCTTCGGACACCATTCCAGAGGACGTGCTTCCATGTGATGACACTCGTTAAAAAAGTATGTGTTAATTAACTTTGTGGCAGAACTCCTTGGGGGGAGAACTGTATGTCTCCTGTTCTGTTTTACATGCATTCTTCCAGATATTTCATGTTATAGCAGTCTTGTATGATAACCCAGCATATGTCGTTCGTTTTAAGAACACTTTCACTGCAGATTTAACAAAATGCAAAGCAGCTATCTATGTGAGATTTTTAAAGATAGCTACATCATTCAACCCAAGGTTTAAGAATCTGAAGTGCCTTCCAAAATCTGAGGGGACGAGGTGTGGAGCATGCTTTCAGAAGTCTTAAAAGAGCAACACTCTGATGCGGAAACTATAGAACCCGAACCACCAAAAAATAAAATCAGCGTTCTGCTGGTGGCATCTGACTCAGATGATGAAAGTGAACTTGCGTTGGTCCGCACTGTTCTGGATCGTTATTGAGTAGAACCCATCATCAGCATGGACGCATGTCCTCTGGAATGGTGGTTGAAGCACGAAGGGACTTTAGCGCATCTGGCACGGAAATATCTTGAGACATTGGCTACAACAGTGCCATGTGAATGCCTACTTCCGGAGGCCCTGTTTTATGAGGCTTTCATAGACTTCAATGGTTTGGAGTCATGGAATTAAACACAATAAAGCCACCTCTAAAGTTTATCAGGGTCTTGTACTAGTACTTGTACTTGTCTCCTTTGCTGAGTGCTCAGTTACCAATAGAACTAGCAGAGTGTTGCATGCATGCAGCCAATCTCTCTCTTCTATATGGCTGACAAAATGAAAGTCTGGTATATGTAGGTGCTTATCTAGACTTTCAGAACTGGAACCTTCTTTATCAATATTACAGATGTAGAAACTTCAGTCATAGGTGGCCTCGTGTCTAGCTAGCTAAACTCTTTTACCTCACAATTCTCTCATGATTTATGGAGAAGTATGTGATACAGTGCTCTGCTCACTGCTCGATGGCACCTCCTCCTGGCTATTGTGGGGATTAGCTCTGCCTGGCCAACACCCTTTCCTGTGGTTGCACTCCACCTCTCTCTCTCTCTCTGTGTCTGCAGCCCCTCTCTCACTCCAAGAGCTGCTGCTTCCTCTTCGTGACTCGGCCATCCAGTCAGGCCACTAAGTGGTTTCCTCTTCTGGGGTGGTCTTTCAAGGTTTCTCTCCACAAGCAGCATTAGGCAGTTCTCAACTCCACTGCCCTGACAGTGTTGCTCCAGCAGTGACTCCAACAGTCTTCATATCCACTGCCCTTAGCAATGCCACTCTGCAGTGGTTGGTAGGGGAACCCAGGCCCACCCTCTATTCTGCGTTCCAGTCCAGGGCCCTTTAGTGAACAGTTAAGGACGGCATCTGTACCAATCTGACTGCTCTTACCCCTGGACTCCTTCCCACCGTGCTTCTTCTCCCCTTACTTCCTGGTGTGAAACTGCCAGCTTTCTCCCTGCCACACATTGTTGCCGGCCTTCTGGCTTTATAGAAGCCCTGCCTGTTGCCTCAAAGATGAACTTCCTTCTAATTAGCTCTGTCCACACAGCCTAAATCTCCCCAATTTGCAGCTTAATTGGCCAAACCAAACAGTCCCTACGTAAAAGAATAAATGGACACAAATTAGACGTCAAGAATTATAACATTCAAAAACCAGTTGGAGAACACTTCAGTCTCCCTGGCCACTCGATTACAGACCTAAAAGTAGCAATATTACAACAAAAAAAACTTCAAAAACAGACTCTAACGAGAGACTGCTGAATTGGAATTAATTTGCAAATTGTACACCATTAAATTAGGCTTGAATAAAGACTGGGAGTGGATGGGCCATTACACAAAGTAAAACTATTTCCCCATGCTTATTCCCCCCCCCCCACACACACACACAGTTCCTCATATCTCCTTGTCAGTTGCTGGAAATGGGCCCTTTTCATTATCACTACAAACAGTTCTTTTTGTCTCCTGCTGATAAAAGCTCATCTTAACTGATCATTCTCCTTATAGTGTGTATGGTAACACCCATTGTTTCATGGTGTGTGTGTGTGTGTGTGTGTGTATATATATATATATATATCTTCCTACTGTATTTTCCACTACATGCATCCAATGAAGTGGGCTGTAGCCCACGAAAGCTTATGCTCAAATAAATATGTTAGTCTCTAAGGTGCCACAAGTACTCCTGTTCTTTTTATATATATTAACAGTTTTAGGTTGTTAGGATAGTGCTTCCCAGGTTGCATTAGAATAGCTGGCTTACACAGGCAGATTACAGTTTTGTGGAGCCCTGGGCCAGAGCAAGAGGGGGCCCCTCCTTACTCCTTCTGCCTGCAGTCCTCCCCAGCACTCCTGCCAGGGAAATGGGGTGGGGTCACAGGGGCTTGCCCTGCCCCCCCAAGGCAGGACTCCTGCTGGGGAGCAGGGTCGGGCTGCGGGGGCTTGCCCTGCTCCCCGGCAGGAGCGCCAGGTGAGTGGAGCAGGTCAGGGCGCCCATTTTTCCGGGCCCCCCTCCCATTGGCCGGGGCCCCTGGGCACAGGCCCCAGTGGCTAATCCGCCACTGCTGGCTTAGACCTTATACATGTTAGTATGCTATTGCATTTTGTGTTTTCATTTCCTCCCGCTCCACCCCGCCCCCCTGGTTTCTTTTTAGTTACTTAACACCAGTAATTGCCATGTTTCACGGAGGATTTGAACGGCGAAATGATGCTGAAAGGAATCGTGTTCAAGGATGCATAGAACAGTAGGAGACAGTTCAGAGGGTGGTGAACTTCGGATGCAATTTGAAACTTGATTTTAAAGAAAAGATGCACCCTCCTTTTGTGTGGTTGTTCAGTGCTATTTTGTTCCAATGGCGAGAAATATTCATTGTCCGGTACAACTGTGTATTGGAATTCAAACTTGTGAGGTGTTTTTGTTTTTTTGTTTTTTTTACTGGACGTGGCATTTTTTAGTGGTTTCTATTCTGAATAAAAAGAGTAATTGGGTTGGGGACAGGATGGATCAGGAGGCTGCTAAATGTCTTTAAATTTCTAGGCCATTACTTCAAATCCCAACCCAGCTTAGTAGGGACCACTAAGAACCATGCTTTGGCTGTTTGCTGGCCAGCATTCACTGAACTGGTATCCTCAGGCTACTGCCTAGGTGCCAGGTACCCACATCACACAGACCACCAGCAAAATTGGCACTGATTGGTATTGCTGGCAAGCATCACGAACAACATGATTAATCTGTGACACAGGGCCTGCAGGGTGGATTCCAAAGGGCCTACACACAATAAAAAGAGACACTGGTAGCTGTATCCGGACACAGGCCAGGAATTGGAAACTACTTATCTCTTTGGTGCAGAGACTGTCACTGACTATATATTTGTACATCATCTGCTATAATCCAGCCTTGACCTGGCTCTCTAATAGTCACTACTATAATATAAAAGTTAAATAATAATAATAATAATAATAATATATATTTCCATCCTTCTCTAACTGCAGTTTCAAAATCACAGGGCGTTGGGGTTTTTACTGTTTAAATGCAACAAGTTTTATTTTTGTTATGCAGTGAGGTTGTTGGAGCTTTAAAGCACGATGGAGACAGATTGGTTTTGACAGTCGCTTGTGCTTCCATGCATTTGTTTAACAAGATGACGGCTGTCAGGATGCAGGAACATTGAAGTGGCAGCAGACTGGGGATGGAACAAATGATCGGTGGCTTGAGCGTTGAGCGATCCAGGGATGCAATGCTCTCCGGGCAGGTGGAGATGTGGTGTCTCCTTCCCAACAGAGCCAATTGAATTCTATGTTCCCTACTTTCTCCTTTCAGATACCTCTCTCAGGCCTCTCCATCCTTCAG
The DNA here is from genome assembly GCF_027887155.1 of Malaclemys terrapin pileata. Taxonomy (NCBI): domain Eukaryota; kingdom Metazoa; phylum Chordata; order Testudines; family Emydidae; genus Malaclemys; species Malaclemys terrapin. The sequence continues at coordinate 47,793,655 of NC_071508.1, read as the reverse complement.
CACCTCAGTATCTTTTAACCCCTGGCTTTCTCCCTGCATTGTCTCTGTTCTCTTTGCTTGCAGCAGCTCTAGGGTCACTAGCTTTAGTCCACACTCCCTCCCCTTCCCACAGAGCTGCAGATCATTAAATGGCCTTCTGGGTGAAAAAACAATAGAGTACTTACACCCCAAACCTGTCCCTGGCAATGGTGGGAACTGTGAATAAACCATAGGAAAAATCACCATGACAAGTTTTCAACTTTAGGGACATACGTTTCCATTTTCTAGGTTTTCTTTGCACTGTAAAGGACCCGAACTTATCCTTTCTCTTAAGTTAAAGTTGAGATTTTGGGGGAGAATGTTTCCCCCTCAGTTAGATACTGACCTTACATCGATCGATCTCACAACCTTGATTCTGATGCACATGGCTATCAGCAAGAGTTTCAGAAATATCTATGTGCAGGAAAAATGTCAATTTCTAGTAGACTTTTATTCAGCAATCAGGTGTGTATCACCATGTAAACTTTCCAAATTTTTCATTGAGCAAAAGGAGGGTAGGCAGGCCTCGAGGTAGAAATGGATATACTGTTAATATGTATGTATCTACAGTTCACCACATTTCTGTTTCATTGAGGTTTCTCTTGTCAAATATTTGTAATAACCCAGCCATTTGTTAAGCAAGCAAAGAAATCCTGACTTCAATTTTCATTGCCAATACTTAATTTTACACAGGCCCTTTTGTGAGAGAAGTTTAGATATCAATGATATTATTTAGATATCATTTCAGATGGCCTCTACAATTCCACTGCTACTGTTAGGAAACCGTTATTTCATGCTGCTTAAATCTGTCTCAGAAGCTGTTAATGTGGTGGTCTATTTCAAAATTGCAGAGAGGAGCACAAGCTCATCAGAAAATTTTAATAGCGATAATTTCAGCAAAAACTGTCAGTGTAGAGAGATTGATGTTTTAAATGTCTTATCAAATTAGTAATAACTATCAGGGATTCTCTACCATGCTTCCCAAAGGAACAGATCTTTCATAAATGAAGCAATTAAGTGCAGCACCTTCTGCACTGATCTAATGCAGACCTTTCTCGTAGTCCTATTAGTTAACTATTATGCCTACAAGTCATGTTTTATATACTTTCTGCTTGCAAACTGGCAAGGCGTCTGAAGCGGAGATGGGCAAATGTGATCAGGATTTATGGTAAGTGTCTACTGCAGATTTCAAATACCCTGGGTAGAATGAATTGTGATTTCACAGCTGTAGAAGTGGGATAAACCAGGAATATTTCCAGATACAATACAGTAAACAAACATTGAAATGCCAAAATATTTCGGCGAGTGGACATGTTTAAAAAGAAACATCTCTCAACTCATTAAAGGCTACAAGATGGTTTTGCTACAAGCCCTGAGCAAAGAGCAGCATGTAGTTGTACCACTGCAAGAACAGACTGGAACCAATTGCGGTTCCTTGATTTCCCCCTGTGCCCTGGAAAGGAAGACCTGTACTTGGCATACATCACTTCCCCCAAGTGCCCTGGCTCAACAGCAGTGTTAGCTGACATGTTGGGGGAGGAGGGAGCCAGAGTCAAGGCCATATGCCAGTGGTGGGCAACCTGCGGCCCGTGGGCCACACGTGGCCCGTCAGGGTAATCCATGGCAGGTCGCCAGACAGTTTGTTTATATTTGCACAGCCCTCCGCAACTCCCAGTGGCCACGGTTCGCCGTACCCTTGTACGGTAGATATTATTATAGCAGCCCACTGAGCTGCTTTGCCAGCACTGTTTGAGGCAGGTAAAACTCAGAACCCTGAATTCTGAACTTAGTAGGTAGCTAAAGGAACTGATTTTCAGCTACAGTGTTTTGTTTTAAAATATACTCATTTGCAATTAAATCTACATGGTTTTATGTTTTCTCTCATTATTTGTGACCATGTACAGTTTTTCTTGTTAACTAGCTACTGTAAAGGATTTTGAAGGGCCATAATAGAATGTTTTATTTTTATTTCTATCCATTGTACTTAATTTTAAAGGCATTTCAGACCCTTTTCAATGTAGTGGGCCTGATTCTCACTTACACTGAGACCACTTGGTAATACTCTGGCTGTGCAAAGGGGCCTTATGGTGGGAGTAAATTACCTTTACATTCACTTTAAGTCCTCTTTGCACTGCCAGAGTGGCATAAGGCAGCCTTAGTGTAAATAAGAATTAGGCCCCATAGATTTTCTTTATCTGATGAGGCAAGAAATACTATAATTGCTATTATACTGTACTTTAAAATTAGAGCAGTTGTTAAAAATGTTCATTAAAAAATTACTCTCTTGCTCGAAATCTTAATGGTCACCTTTAAAAAAATAAAATGTGGACATTTTTTCATTAAAAATAACCCATGTGGATATGATTTGTTTTTCTGTTGCATTTACCCATGTTCAGCTGATCTTATCTTTCTTTTTATGGTGATGGGGTTGATCTTTATGCTGTCAGGTCCATGGCTCATGCAGGCGCTCTGGGGATGGCTTAAGGCTTTTCACATTGGTTTCTGTTTGCCGTCTTAGTCTTGTCAGCATGTTTTATTCCCTCTGGATGTATCCAAGAATGCAAATGCCAGACTTGCTCCCTGAACAAGTTTGTAGCAGCTGCCAAAGCCTTTAGCCTTGCGCGCAAGTAAATTCTCTCCTCACCCATTTATAGCAAGCCAAACGTTACCGCTTTCCAAATGTCTCCTCCTGAAAAGCACAATTAGCATGCAGAAGGGCTCAATGATATTTCATTTTATAGGGGTTTTTTTCCCTGCAGCTTTTTCCAGCACAACAATATTTTAATTGAATTTCTTTTAATATATAAAAGACTGCTTACTCTTTTTCTTACAGGTCCAGTTACAATAGAAAATACTGTCCTTCCAACACCAAGTATTCAAAAAATCATGAGTCAGGATCCTCAAAATCATGAGATTGTCATAAAAATCTGGGGATTTTTAAAAAAAAAAATAGATTTTTCATTTTCCTTCCAGTTTCTGAGCCTTTAGAGCTCACCCAGTTCACGTTTTCAGGCTTTTCTGTATAAACGTTAGGGCTATAAACTTACTTTTTCTTTTAAATGAAAGCTGAGATGCTCACCTAATCACATGACTCCAGGAGCCATGGTCTTAGAAGAACATCAAATATCATGCGACGCACAATAAAATCGTGAGAGTCAACAATACTGTAAATATATAACAGTGATGACCCTTATATTACATTTCAACATGGCCGGCGCAACCCATTAGGTGACCTAGGCGGTCGCCTAGGGCACTAACATTTGGGGGGTGGCGACCGCGGTGACTGGATGTTTGGCCGCCCTGGTTGTTGGCGGTATTTCGGGGGCGGGACCTTCCGCTGCCTCTGTCGGGGGTGGTACTTCGGGGGCGGGACCTTCTGCCGCCTAGGGCGGCAAAAAAGCCGGCAGCGCTTCTGCATTTCAACACCCCAATCTCAGAATACTTTTAACCAGGAAAAACAAGAGACTATATCTTTAAAGCAGGGTGCCTAAATGCAGACCAACATCCATATTTCTTTAAACAGAAACAGCCTGGATTTCAGAAGTGCTGAGCTCTTGCAATTCCCATTGAAGTCAATAGGAGCTTTGAAAATCAGGCCACTTTTATTTAGGTGGGTTACGTGTGGGTTTAGAATCCTAAATTGAAGCATCTAGCTTTGCAATTTTGACTGTGGTATCTTTTCATTCCAGTTTCCTTACAAACTACAGTCTTCAAGGTTATATTCATTTAAGACTTGATCTTTGCACCCCTTGAAGTCAATAGTGAAAATCCTATTTGACTTCAGTGATCCAGGATCAGGTCTTTACTGTATATTTACCATAGTCCCTCATTATTTTTAAAGGTCACTTTATTACAGCAGAATCATAGAAGTGTAGGACTGGAAGGTCATTGAGTCCAGTCCCCTGCCTTCACAGCAGGACCAAGTACTGTCCCTGACAGATTTTTGTCCCAGATCCCTAAATGGCCCCCTTCAAGGATTGAATGCATAACCCTGGGTTTAGCAGGCCAATGCTCAAACCACTGAGCTACCCCTCCCCCGCCCCTGAAAAAAATTATATGGAGATATACCTATCTCATAGAGCTGGAAGGGACCCCAAAAGGTCATTGAGTCCAGCCCCCTGCTTTCACTAGCAGGACCAAGTACTGATTTTGCCCCAGATCCCTAAGTGGCCCCCTCAAGGATTGAGCTCACAACCTTGGGTTTAGTAGGCTAATGCCCTCCCCTTTACTCAACCATTTCATTCATTAAAATGGGGAATAAGTTATTGGCTGGTGGATAATAATCTATCTTGCTTATTTGGCAAAGGGAGGTAACTGGAGTAGTTTATTTGTAAAACTGTGTTTTTAAAATGTGGCAGGGTGCACCAGGAACAAAAAATAGGCACCCTGCTTTGTGCAATGTGTGTACAAACTGGAGGGAAATAAAATAAAACATAATTAAAGTCATAGACTTTTCCAGCCAACACAACAGTACTCATCATAATACATCAGATACAGGAGACTAAAAGTAAATCAAAGCCTCTATAACGACTTGGGAAGGAGAGGGGAGGGTTGAATACATTCGTGATCCTGGGCCTTGATGGAGCAGAAACTGAAGGTAAGAAAGTACCCTTCAGAAAGGACTTTAGGAAGAAAGTAGGCAAAGAACAGACTGTTGTAGAGACCAGTGGATGCATAACCACTAACCTATTAAAAAAAAAAAGTTAGTTTGGAAAAGTGTTGGAGGTTATAAATGCAAGACAGATGGATGGACGGCCCTCAATGAGGGTCCTGTGCATTGTCTACAATCAATTATTTGTTCAATTCTGTTTTTTTGTGGTCCAAATCTAAAGCCCCATTCATATCACTGGGAGTCATTCTATCGACTTCAATGGGCTTTGGCTTAGGAGCTATACTACTATCCCAGGGTCCATGCAGAATGTAGGAGTTGCAGATTAATCTTGTAGATCCCAATTCAACTGTCCATAATAGCATGCACTTAAAATTAAGCACATACTTCTGTGCTTTACTGAACAGGGATGGACGTGAGTGTACGCTTAAATATTTTGCTGAATTGTAGCCCCAGACAAGTTGCAGAGATGGAGTTTATCTTAGGTCATTTCCTAATGAACAACTTCAATGAGTTGTTCAGAAGAAGAAACTTCCCTGGCTTTTTATGCCAGTAATTATGCTGTTATATTTTTAAAGCTAATAGACATTCTGTCACACTATCCTTGTACTATGTACACTTTTCAAGCTTTTAATTCAAAGACATTTTCAGGGACTGTCCAATTTAATAAAAAGCTTTGATCTCTCTCTATTGCCCTCTATCTCTGAGGTGAACATGCATTCATTTTCAGCTCAGAACATTTTGTTTTGAACAGTGATGTTCCTTTTATTTTAAGCAATGACACTGGCCCTGAGATTTGTTTTTGTTTTTCTCATATGATCTAAATACATACAGATGTTTTTTTCTGAGTCCTAAAAATTAGCGTGGTCTTCTTGAGGAACTTGTGAAATATTTGCATATTAATCAAAACTCAACAGCCATACCTCTTCCCTGTTCTAGTTATCTCCAAGCTAGTACTACAATTCTTTATTAAGTCAAAAATTCTCAGATGTGCTCATAGAATGGATCACATTTAACCACAGAGGTTGTCTCATGGACCACTTTCCTTCCCATTTGTGGTTGTATGCTCCACCTCCTTTTTCCGTTCATGACAGTATTGCATTCTGTTGACAGTTACTGGAATTGTTTACGTAGGAACGCATTTACTTAATATGTTTATAGAATTCTCTTAATGTGATTTAGCAGCTGAAGATAAGGTGAAGCCATCACCATGTGATGAGCTAAACCCTTACAAACCACTAATTACTCTGCTGATCACCAATGGTCCACAGGTCACAGTTTGAGCATCTTTGTATTAAATTGGTTGCTTATCCATTATCCATTGTAAAATGCAAGACTCTTTTTTTGGCCTGGAAGTCTCCATCATATTGTTCCAGTTTATTTTTCTGATCTGTTACTTCATACATTTTTACAAGCGTTTCGAATGATGCTCTAACCCTGTGCCTTCCCTGCCTTTTGGCCAGAAAACAGTAGTTTGAGAATTCAGGGTCCCACCCTCCAGAATAGAATAGGAAAGATTTATTGAATTGTACTTGGCTCACAACAAAAAACTTCTGAAGCACCTTATCAGACAGAGACATCTTGAGATATTTTTAAAGTTTAATACATTCTGCAGAGTCAGTGATCCTTAGAAGCCCGTGACAACAAGTATATCTTTACTTTAGAGACCTAAACAAGGAGTTGGGGACATTCATGTTTCCTGTTTGAAGTTGGCACGACAGCTAAAGGCTGAGGCCTCTAGTTATAGCCAATGGCTGACCTCCAATTGCCTTAAATGGGAACAAGACCAGGCCCCAAATTCATGTCTTAGATAGGGATAATGTTGCCAACACTTGCAATTTTATTGCGATTCACACAACATTTGGTGATTACTTTAAAGCCCCAGCTTTAGGATTCATGGGGTCACTCATGATTGCAGAGAAAAACTGGAAACTTTCAATTCTTCATAGGCTTAAATAATCAAAATGGGAATGAAAAAAATCAAAATATATTATTGTAAAAAAATCAAGAGATTTTTGATTTTTTTAAGCCAATTTAATTAGCTTTTGGGGTCTGACTCATGGATTTGTGAACGTTGTGGTTTGGCATTCCGGCAGGCATGTGGGGATCCTGTTGAAGAAATTGGGAGTCACACATGCAAGCACAGAAATTGTCTTATAAGAGGAACCACTCAAAATTATTTTGATCTTCTCCCAAAAGGAAATTATGCCTGGGGTGCTCTGCAGCTGCTTGGTTTACAGATTGCAATGTTACTCTCCCTTTCTCTTAAAAAGTCTTCAACAATAAGGTGGAAAATGTAAGTAACCAACATCAACTATGAAGTCCAGAAGTTACTACTTGCTGAGCGATGGTGCGCAGTGTTTCTTTTCTAGATTATAAAGGTAACTTGCTTGCAAAAGAAAATTGTACTTCAAAAACGGGGTCTAAATGTGCATCCAAAATCTTCCAGAACTTGGCATGCCAAGAACTGTAAGAATAGATTCTCTCTGTAGAAGTCTGAAAATCCTTGCAGGCAGGAAATGGGGCTGATGAACGAAGGATAGGAGTTGTTACAGGAAACAGGATCTAGAAAACTGTCAGGAGCGCAGGCTAAAGCTATCTCCCTCATCTGGATAAGCAAAAGGCCCGATTCTGAAAACCAGCGCCACAAAGAATTTCCATTGGCTTCAATGGGAGTTCTATATCCCAAGGGCAGGAAGAATTGAGTGCACAGATGTCCTTCCAAGAGACTGGGTTCTTGCCTGAGTACCAGTATGTTAGGTTTTCACAGCATGATATGAATATTTTGTGACTTTATTTACCCTACAGAATTAACTGTTGCTGTTGTCACTGCAGCCCTAAAAGTGATACAGCAGCATCATGTGTGTCTCTGCTCAGACCCTCATGACTTTTCCCTTTCTGTCTTGGGTCTTATCTGTGTGCTGCTTAAAAGGACTCTATGAGCCAGGCCTTCTATACATAGCTGTAGCAGCATCTGGACACTCTGGAATCTCCTCAGGCAGTGAGGCAACACACTGTCACATCTAGTCTGGTGGCTCTCAACTGATACCCAGGCATACTTTGTCTTGCTCCCCCTCTCATTGCTTGCCTTCCACTTGCCATAGAATCTTCCGGATCTCTTCCCCATGTCCCTGTCACAGCATTCCCCATTTCAGCCTCTTTCAAATGTGAAAAAGGTCTCCGTTCAGATCAAGTTCCAGACCAATTTAGTTTTTAAAATGATCCTGTCTATCATAGGTGATAGGAAATTGATAACATTTTTTTTTATTCTTGCCAACATGCCCCCATCTCCCTCACAATAAATAATCATGTGATGTATTACAATATAACTTTTTTTTACAGTGGGTCTGTCATTAGAGCAGTATCCCCCAAATGCTTTAAATATCAAGTTCAAATACATAATGCATGTGTACAGGTCTCTCTGGATCCTCAGCTAGTGTAAATCAGTGTTGCGCTGTTGAAAGAGGTATGCTGATTTATGGAAGTTGAGGATCTCTCTCTGAACAGAGTTTAGTAATAAATAGCAGAGGGGAGAAATTATGAGGTATATGCAAATAGGAAAAGATGTTTCAAGCTGTGGTTTAAAATGAATGATGAGTCACTGGGGCAGACATAAGGCAGTTCCCAATGGCAGGAGCAGCAGAGGAGAGTGCATTTTCACCCACGGTGTGAATGAACAGTGAAGATACACTGATGAATAGACAGAGTGAGAGGAGAGTGTGGGGGGAAGATCATTTTCTTCAAATTCAAGAGAAAAACTAAAGCGCCTAGATGCTGAGAATCTGTATGCTAAAATTTCAACCTGGGAGGAGTTTTGCATTAGCGGCAGAGATGTTATAAATCCCTGAAAATAAGGGTTTAGAATGGAAGTCCTGACACAGCCCTAAATATAGCTTTGCAACTAAAATGCTATTAATTTCCCTCCATAACTATCTGTATAATAATAATTCTAGTGGTAGTAGCTGTGCTATTAAATCATTCATCATTTTCACAAAGGGAAAGAGAGTTCCAGTTTTCAGGGGGAAGACAGCAACAATGTATAGCTCAGGGGGGGGGGGGGGGGGTTTGAGAAGCTTGTAGAAAATGTTCATTTAAGTTTGACCCCCTCTCCCCAGGATTTTTATTCTGTTGCTTTTTATAGTTGTAACCAGGACAAAAGTAAAAGATCTGGGTTTTTCGCTTAAATAAACCTATCAAAACATGCTGACACGATCTTAACAGAGATAAACATCCTTCTCTGTGTTTAAATATGGTGTGGGTTGAGAGAAAAGGTGCTCTACAAGAGCTAAATATCAACAATATATTTGAGATTTAAAAGGATGCTATTTTGATCACATACTCTGTGAACAGAACTCCCTGTGGGTACAGCTTTGCTTTGACTTTGTGTGCTGAATTGGCAGTCGTTTTAGATTTCATGGATAAGGTTTGTGGATTTCAGCAAAATGTGTAGGGTTTTGATCCTGCAAACTCTTATGCATGTGCTTAATTTTATGCACATGAGTATTCCCATTTACTTCATTGGGATTACTCACATGAATAACATTAAGCATGTGTCTAAATCTTTGCAGGATCAGGGCCTAAGTCATTAACAACTGTTGATTTTCATCTTTGTATTTAAGTGAATCAGAATAAATAATACCTCAGATGTGGCATCTCTATTAATTGAATTTGCTTGTGCAAAACTCTGTTGAGCCTGATCCTCCACTCTCTTAGTTAGATTTTTTCCACGGTGTTCTTGGATTTAATGAAGTTAAACTGGCATAAAATTGATGTAACTGGGTAGCAAATCAGGCCCATTTTTGACAATTTAACCTGCTCATATATCTGTATATAGATTGGCCTGATCTTCAGCTGATTTAAATCAGCATAGCTTCCTTGAAGTCAGTGTAGCTATGGAAGAGGATGAGAGAAAGAACAAACGACATGTGTGATAGATGTTAGTCATATCTCTTATACATAGAGCCCTACTGAATTCACGGCCATGAAAACTGCACCATGGATCGTGAAATCTGGTCTCCTCATGAAATCTGTTCTTTTGTATACTTTTACCCTATACTATGCAGATTTCACGGGGGAGACCAGTTTTTCTGAAGCTGGGGGTCCCAACCCAAAAGGGGGCCGTGTGGGGTGGGGTCGCAAGGGTTATTGTAGGGGGTCACAAAATTGCCATCCTTACTTCTGCTCTGCCTTCAGAACTGGATGACCAGAGAGTGGCAGCTGCTGGCCAAGGGCCCAGTTCTGAGGGCAGCAGCACAGAAGTAAGGATGGCAATACCATAACATGCCACCCTTACTTCTACGCTGCTGCTGGCAGTGCCGCTGCCTTCAGAGCTGTAAGCAATGCATCCCTCTGATAGTTTAATTAAAAAAACATTGATTTTTAAACATTTTTCTCCAATATATATCTATATAATTTGTTCTAAGTTTGTCATGTTCAATACCGTTATATTTGTGGGCGAATGGGCTTTCAAATGATACCCAACTTCACCCATTTCTAACAACACTGTATGATAAAAATTTCCACCAACCGAAGGACCTGGAGCTGGGAGCCGGGTGGCAGCAAGTCCCCCCTGCCATTCCATAGAGGGTGGCCCCAGTGAAATTATGATTTTGTAGCCCTTAACGTTCTATCATTAACTTTCCCATGGAATTACACATGCTCCCAGAATACCCTTTTGCAAGGAGCAGATTCTTCTTTTAAGAGATGCTTCTAATGACTAGAGTTGTAACTCTGAATGTAACCAATGCTGTTTGCATTAAGCTGAAGTCACTTGAGTTAAGAATGAGTCATAATAAGCAAACATTCTGCTATTCAGAGGAAATGACTCCTTCCTTTCTTTTACATTCCAGCCACACAAAACCAAAAAGCCACATCATCAACCGGGAAGAAAGTGCTTGCAGTCACGCAGCAAGCAAGGTACTAAAAGGGGTCTAAGTTAATCATCTTCATATATTGCCAGTGGGAGTACAGAAAGCAAGTCATCTGCAGCAGCAGGCAGTTTTGGACTTCTGTATACAATGGGTCTGTCTTCATGCCTTTGTAAGCTTGAGTGCGCCGTAATTAGTGTTGTAGCTTTTATTATTTACTGTCCTGCAAAGAATGAGATCAGTACCTGAAAGATCTGCATAGAACAACTGTCATCTAAAACAAAGTTTGATAGGGTATGTAGAGTGAAAGTTCACAGCATCTTTCCAGCCAAATATATCTGGAGGTCGACAGTAGCCCAGACAATTGTAAGCGCACCTGGTTTATGAGATTTAACCACCTGGTGAGCCACAGTGTAACTGTCCACAAAGCATTGGTATACTACAAATATATTAGTGTGTAGAATATGTACTACGAACTGCTACTGTGTTTTGGTTTCAGTTAATTTGCCAAACACTTTCTCTTTTCTCTTTGCATCAGTATTGATGGGTATGAATTTTCCAGTTGTATCTAGCAAGGCAGCTTTTAGTCAACAAATCAAGGATATTGCCATTGGGCTTGTTTTTTTAGCAACTGATTTTCCTCACTACAGTTAAGCAGAGGAGTTCTTGGTAATTTTAAACACAAACACCAGGTATGTTTTTTCCCTATATTTGGTAATGAGACCTCTTCCTAGGCCTGCCTCAAAGAAGCAGAGGGTGAGAGTGTCAACCCTCATCTGTGTGAGAAAATTACCAGTATAATATCCATTGACAGAGTTTAATCCCATGTATCCAACTCCAGTCGAGTGTGTTCAAACAGTTAGAGATGCAATAGTATGAATTACCAGGAACTTCTGCCCTGTTGGCCTGATTCAGAGTCCATTGAAGTTGATGGGAATCTTTTTGTTGATTTTACTGAGTATTGGAGCAGGCTCTTTGTCCATGCTGGCATAGCACTGTATCAGTTGTGGCTCCTTGACCTCTGGGTATGTATGCCAAAGTTGCTGGCACCACTCTAAGGCCCAGGTTCTGGGCAGTTTTCACATGGGATTGTGGGATACCTCCAGACTAGATTTACAATCCTCAAATTGGCAGGGGCCATACAGATTGAGGAAGGTAATACAGTCACTATGTGGAGAACTATTTCCTTGTAGCCTGGTAGAAGAGGTGGCTTTAGTGTCAGTGGTTTTTCTTTCTGGATTAGACCAGTTATCAACAGACATAGTAAAGAAGACTGTGAGGGGGAGCATGATATGCCTACATACATAAATTGCCTAGGGAGGTTGTGGAATCTCCATCTCTTGAGATATTTAAGAGTAGGTTAGATAAATGTCTATCAGGGATGGTCTAGATGGTATTTGGTCCTGCCATGCGGGCAGGGGACTGGACTCGATGACCTCTCGAGGTCCCTTCCAGTCCTAGAATCTATGAATCTATGAATAACAGAGGTCTGAAATATTAAGCCGCACTTTAGCCTCGCAATACCTTTCACCATCGCCAGGGACTTTTTTGGATCATGAGATATGTTTAAAACGAAAGCTGAACCTCTTAACTGTGGGCATGTTACTGTTCCAGGGCAGCCCTCATGTGTGACATGGAAGCACCTTTCACAGTGATTTTTCCACATCTAACAGCTTACAGCAACTGTTTGTTTAAATTCGTCATTCTGTGCAAAACATTGTTGTGGGAATGTCCACTTATTTTCTGAAATGCTAGGCTTCCATTTTAGAGCTATCATTTCACTGTGGGTACATAACCACTTGTGCATTTGGAAATGCCCACCATATTTATATGTCTATTTCTCAGAAAGGTTTCACTTATGCTTTGCACTGCTTTCATTTTTAAAGGGCAAGTAATGCAGTAAGCATATAGGGTCAAAATCATGCCTGGTGTAAGCTCTGTTTAACTCAGGCATTAGTCCAGTGCTTTACTGTAAGATATACACATCTGTGGTCAATTATGACTTCTTCTGTTATGATAGAAACTAAATTTCCCCTTTAAAAAGAAGTGGTTGTTCTCATTTTGTTCATCTTGGAATTACTATGGTAAACAGTAATGTGGGTTTGGTTTTATTGCTTGATGTGCATATGGTTTCAAGCCGATGGACTGCTTGTTTGTGAAACCAAGGCCGTGATTAGTTCATTGTTAACACAGTGCGACAGCTACAGTTCATCATAAGATAGGGTTACCATACGTCCGGATTTTCCCGGACATGTCCGGCTTTTTGGGCTTCAAATCCCCATCCGGGGGGAAATCCCCAAAAGCCGGACATGTCCGGGAAAATCGGGACATGTGGGGCCGGCGGTGCTGGGCCGGGGGCGGGGCCGGCGGTGCTGGGCCGGGGACTGGGGGCCGGGGCCGGGCCGGCAGTACTGAGCCGGGGGCCGGGGGCCGGCGGTGCGGGGCCGGGGGTGCTGGGCCAGGCCGGCGGTGCTCAGCTGGGGGCTGGCCCGGGGCCGGCACCCCAGGGCCCGAGCCAACCCAGGCTGGAGATGCCAGGGGGGCCAGACTGGGCCGCACCTCCCCCCCCCCCACCCCTTACCTGCTTCAGGCTTCCCACAAATCAAATGTTCACGGGAAGCAGGGGAGGGGGCGGAGTTGGGGCGGGGACTTTGGGGAAGGGGCGGTGTTGGGGCGGGGGGCGGGGCCGGGGCCCCGTGGAGTGTCCTCTTTTTGGACACTCAAAATATGGTAACCCTATCATAAGAGTAAAAGGTATAAAAAAACTACTAGATCATTAAGTCCCTCTCCTCAAAAGGGCAAAATAGATCCTGGTAGAGGATGTTCCCAGCATTAAACTAAGATCATATTAATCTTAACCAGAAGGCCACTGCTTCAGAATTTCTCATGTTTGTTTACAGCCCAAACATGTCCACTTTTGGGGTATGGAAAAAATGGCATAATCCAAATTTAGCCCCCCTTTGAGTTTTTTAATGTGACAAAATGTTGTCTTTAACCAGTTTTGAATTTTCTCAGGTGTTTTATTTACACACTCTGGTAATACAAATGGTTTATTTAGAAAAGTTTACATGGCCTTGTTTTTCAGTGAGGACAAGTGCTTAGGACATGTCTGAAAAGAGTTGGTTTAGAAATGTCAGAGTTATAAGTGCTTGACAAATACATACTCTGCAAGCTCAATAGTTTCCTACTAAACTATTAATAGTGTTCTAAGAGGCAGAGCTCTGTGCTTATTTCAGTCCTTACATATTCAAATAACTCTGAATTGTGCTGTGCTGTATACACGCTAGAACTTTCAAATGAACACACGAAGTAGGCTGAATTCTGCACTCAAATGTATGATTGGGCCCCAATCTTGAAAACACACACTTGAGTACTTTACTCATGTGAATAGGCCCATTAGGCTTAATCGTACAAGATGCTGAGCACTCCGACTCTGACCCAGAAATTTTTACTTTGTGTGTTAATTTACATTGAGTAAACGTGCTTTACTTTAAGTAAGTCTGTACTTTAAGTAGATGGACTCTCCATTGACTTCAGTGGAATTGTATCAGGTCCTTTAATGTCAATGAGAATTTTACCATTGACTTTAATGGGAGCAAAGTTAGGCTAATGCTGAGTGCTTTTGAAAATCCCACCCTTCATGTAGGGCCATCTACATACAAGAGTAATTTATGAGTTATGACTCATAAATGTGAGTAATCACATGAGTCAAGCTACTCATGAGTATTAATGGAAGAGTCTTTGGTGATCATGAGCAGCAAAACCCAGAAGGTTTTGAGAGATATAGTCCTACAGTTTAATAAACTCGTCTAGATGCCACCTCTAAAATGTCTTATTGTTGCAATCACCTTCCTATGTGCAAACTGTCCTGCTGTCAATGTAGATAATAATGTAGCATTTTTCAGAATATATATTGCAGGCTATTATCTGGGATGCATTTATATGGACAGGTAACACGTATGCTTTGAAACAGATGTACTAGGTATATCAGTATCTGATGTAGATCTTTTGCTGCTTTTCTCTCCATTTACGGCAGGGTCATACATCTTTATTAATTATAATTATACTATCATTGAGAGCTCCCATTTCCCCCCCCCTCCTCCTGCCATCCGAACCCAAAGTTACAACAAGAGAATTCAGAGCTTTTGCTTTGTTTGCTTGTTTCCCAGTCACCCTTAATGGTTACAGATTGATAATTTCCCCCTAAATGGTCCTTTTGAGAAGTGCTGATGTGATTTATGTGCCTTCTGCGCACTGCTGTGAAAAGGTAGCCATTTGTGCCTAATGACCCTCTAGGCACTATGCCCATGAGATCTCGGTCAGTGTATTAGGATGGAAAGCACTGGGATGAAGGTAATTAGAATGGGGTTTAATGCGGTATGTCAGGTATCTATGTGATTGGGTTTACAGCTATGAACGGCAGTACGTTATTCCTTCAGTTTAACTGATGGATTGATTCATTAATTTAGTAAACATAGTGCCTATGAAAAGGGCTGACAGTCCTCAAGATTGGAGTTCTCAATTTATTCACAGAATAGGTACAGTACTGGCAGCTGCAGTGTAAGCTTTTCCCCACCCTGCCTTGCTAACAAGCCTCAGGGCTTGTCTACACTTCGAATGTACAGTGGCACAGCTGTGCCACTGCAGCACTTCAGTGTAGATGCTATCTACACCGATGGGAGGGATTCTCACATCGCTGTAGTTAATCTACCTCTCTGAGGGGCGGTAGGTAGGTCAATGGAAGAATTCTTCTGCCGACTTAGCGTTGTTTACACCGGGAGTTAGGTTGGTATAACTACACTGCTAGGGGGTGTGGATTTTTCACACCCCTCAGCAACATAGTTATACTGGCCTAATTTTCTAGTGTAGACCAGGCCTTGTACTGGAAGGCTCACCCTAGGAGTGAGAATACAGGTCATGGATTTGTTATTAAAGCACTAGGACTTAGCTTCTGCTCCACTGAAGTTATTGAGAGTTTTGCCACTGAGCTCAACATGAGTAGGATCAGGTCCTAGTTGTGAATTGGTAGTTCTATCATATTGGTTTTTGTCCCAGTTCCAGTCTCTCTCGCTCCCTCCCTTCCCCCCACTCTTCATCCAATCTTAATCTCCATCCACCTGCTGGCTTCCAGGCCTCCCACCCCCATTTCCCTCCCCAGATCTCCTTGTTTATCCAGTCCCAGTCTACCCCCAACTCCCAGTCTCAGTCCATTTCCTCCTTCTGCTGGCCCCCAATCTCAATCTCCCACTCCAGGCTACTTGTTCCAGTCTACTCTCCCCACAAGTCTAGCTGTTGTCCCTCTGCGTTCTAATCAAGAAGTTTCTTCCTCCACTGATACCTGGGCCCATCACGGGGTCATTGAGAGCACTGGAGAGACAGAATCCCTGCTGTCAGTTCCAGCGCCTGGACCCAGCACACCCACAGTAGCGGAAAGCAGCAATCTCAGGATAAGTCCTGCTCAGCCACGGACTGAAGCATGCCTAGTGCAGACAGAATCTTCGGGAACTTTAGCTATTAAAATCTAAGAAGTCTACTGAGCAACTCCCTGCGCCAAACGATGGGGGTGCTAGAGCTTTTCCGAGGAAAAGTCAGAATTTTTCAACATGAGCAAAAGAATATATTTTCCCCAGCTTCATTCTCAGAAATGGCTGGTGTATCTTGGCTGAAATTTTCCAGAAATAGTCAGCCTGAAGCATGGAAAATGTTAGCACAAATAGTTCAAGTCTGGCAAGATTTAAACAACTGATAACAGGGCCTTATATTGGGAAGTGTTGGGCAACCTTAATAATAGGCGGTACTACCAGTTCTGCCTATAACTATCCTGTCCCTCTCATCCTACCCAACAAGAGTGCCAAATAGCACCCATTACGGGGATGTTTTTGTGAGGACATCTGTCCTTTAGACACTGGACTGATACATTTATTAATTTAGTGTCTGTTGTCATAGCACTGTCTGAGACATTGTTGTCACAGTAAATGTATTTATAGGTTTAAAAGTGCATTTCTCAGTGTGTCCAACAGTAGCTTGCACTAATTAGTGTTGCCTTAAATGGCAATTTGTTTGTGTTACAATGTGTTTTGTGTGCAGCAAAGGACAACCTCTTATTAAAAAGGCACCATATTTTTGTAGTTAACTGACCCTCCCAGCCCATAGTACAGTAGTGATAATAACAGGCACCAGTTATTTGGGAGGAGGAGGAGAATGATATAGTTGCAAAACAAACAAACAAACAAAAAGGGTTGTACCCAGAGATGAATGCTGCTATATCTTTTTTAAAGTACAGGGTGACATCTGTTTATCTAACAGCAGCAGCTGTGGAATAGAGCAGACATCACCCCTTTTCAAGAAATCACTCAAGTGAAACCCATGTCGGCCTGTGTGTGTTGTATGCTTCTCTTGCTCCAATCAGCTGGGACTCTTCTGGGAGCATTGTATTTGCAAAATAACGTGATGTTTTTTTCCCCCCCCCCCTTCTTTTTCCAGAAGAATATGGTGGTAATTAACTGAATGAGGCTATAAGATGAGACAACCAAAATGCTTTTGGGTCATATCTTCCTTTTGGTTGCATTGCATATAAACAGAAGTCACTCCAGTGGAATCAAAGGAGTTACTCCAGGTTTACATCCCTGTAACTAGGAGCAGAATTTGGGTCAATAGACCAGATGGAAGATTTGGACCAGCAGCTTGAACACCACGAATGTTGGGGATGTTGGGCTCTCAGGTTGTGGTTTGAGCACATCCCTAACTGTTAGATTTGTATCTGAAGCCTCCACAAACAACTGTCTCCTGCCTAGAGAGAGAGTGGTCTCAAACCTGAGCCCTGCTTTGGCCCCTATGTGTCACTCTGGTGGTGCAAAGTCTGTCTTAAACAGTGTAGCCAGTGGTATGGCACCCCCCTCTGATTATTTTCATAGGAGGTGCATTGGAAAGAAGCATAGCACATATGGTGAGAGGACATGGCTGGAGTACATTGCATCCAGTAGTCCCTGGCTGATGTGCAGACCCATGGAAAATGTTGCAGCTGGGCTGTAATTTAGAGTAGTAGTTCCCAAAGTGGGTTCCCTGAACTCCTGAGGGTCCACCATGGCTTATGTGAGGGTCTGACCCTTGAGCCAAGGCCAGAACAATGTTTACTCAATGGAGGACCCCATTTTGTTCTCAGTATGGCATCCTCCGCATAGTGTGACCTCTTGTGTGGAGGTGTTCTGGTAGTATCAGAAATGACAGGGGTACAGGACATTTAGTAAGATGCCAAGGGGGCCCTTGGGGAAAATTTTGGGAACCCTTGGTTTAGAGCACCGTCAAGACGGGAGTTGAATTGGCCTTTGGCTAATGCCAGAATCTGGCTCCTGAACTTCTGCTGCACTCAAAATTGAGCCCTGTGTGTATATTCCCAGTATATATGCATAAGGGATTGTGTATTTGTTCAGGTCTGAGACTGCTCCTGTCAGAGCGTGTTTCACATTAAGTATTTAGCAAAGTCTGGCCTGGAGAATGTGGGTGTTATGTTTTTCCTATGTTTCTTCTTGTGGTCTCACAGCTGTGCTGGAAGCACAGTGCTTTCCTCTTACCCATGCTTCTGTTACGAGTTCTGAGTCAGACTCCATGGAACAAAAAGCCAGAGAAGAAAAGTGAGGCAAGATTTTGAATGGAATGCTGCCTTCCTGGCCATGTTTTCTTGAAGCTGATATTCCTCTAGATGTAGGAGACTTCTTGGTGCTCCCATCTGACCCACCACGGCTGCCTCCTCCTCCTCCTTTTGCTGTGCTGATGGTTTTCCCAATTGCTCTCCAGTTCACTCCTCTCATTCTCCTAGACTGAGCAGATTCATTTTTTCTTATTGTTGCACAAACCAATGTGAGATGCTGGGGCACAGAAGGGGAGCAACGGGCAGGCTGACTGAAGGAGGAACTCCTGTAATGTCTCTTGGTGTGTCATGGTTTCAGACAGGAGGAAAGAATCTAGAAGGGAGAGGAGATGGGAAATAAAAAGCTGGGAAGACTCCCTTTTAGCTTGTCTAGGAAAACTCACTGTGTTTAAAAAATGATTGTGAGGAATAATTAGCCAGCCCACAATTGATGGGTCATCATAGACAAGAATCCTCATTGTCAGCTAGTCATGGTTAACCCCTGGTCTTAATAGAGTTTAACCCAAACTATTATTTAGATAATGGTAGAGTTTAGAGGCCTTGATTGAGATCAGAGCCATACTGTGCTATGTAATATACATACATATATATTAGGAGATGGTCCCTGCCCCAAAGACCTTACAGAGGTGAAGTTACTTGCCCAAGGTCACACAGCGGGTTAGTGGCAGAGCCAGGAGTAGAACTGGAAGTTTCTTTACTCTCAATCCAGTACATTATTCACAAGACCGCAGTGCCTCTCTGACTAGCTGGCGTCATGCTAGGTGGACTCCTCCCAGTCATGTTCGAACGTAAGATGCCCTGGTGAAGATAAGCCCATGATGGCTGGAGATGAGAGGAGGCTGAGAGAGAAGAAACAGGAGGGAAATGTTTCTTACTTGCTTTAAGCATTTACTGTGCTATTTTCCAGTGTGTGCTATTGGTGGAACTGTCAATGCTCTGATGTTGAGAAAAAGAGTCAGAGAGTGAGTGTTGCAGGAGTTCACTTCAGTCCGATGTTTAATGTACATTATATATTGTATTTAGAGTTGAATAATACCTGTGAAAAAATATGTTGTTTTTTCCTCAAAGGGATGGGATGGTCCTTATCATTTTAAGAATCATCTTTCTCTCTCTGCAGTTCCTATGAAACTTGCTGTGGACATTTACATTTAATAATTGTTATGCTACCTGAATATAGAGTCTCCCAGGGAATGTGTACGGTGAATGAGATGGTCATTTAGTAAGGGAAGTGGCCTCTTGGTTGATAGTGAAGAAAACAGAATACTGAGTCACTAAATCATGGACCTAAATCATCTAAATCCACACTATCCTGGATTTTATCTATATGGCTATCTACTATATATAACTTGTGTATTACAAAACACATTAAAAAGTGTAAAAGCAGAGGACCCAATGGTTTTATTATTTATGTATTTTAAAAACTGTTTGCATCCTAAACTCTGTTCAAGGAATGCTGCATGGGATCTATTTTCCTTTTCATCTACCCTTTTAAGAATTACTGTCTTTTTAAAGATGAAAGCAGAGTTAATATATGTATCCACTCCCCACATGCTGTTAGATTCATCTCATGGAACACTTCCTCTTTCTTAAATGCAGAAATAAAGGCAAATTTTGTCACCCTTGCTCACATTGACACCTTACTCATCATATAGTCTCCTTGATATCAATGGGACTACTCATGGAGAATGGGAATGAGGTTATCATAATCTGGTCTGTTTTACGAAATCATTGTTTTTTCTGTGTGTTTTCTGTGGAATCACAGGACATATTCAACCAATGTCAGCTAAGCATCCTTCAGATCTTCTGGCGTAAATCAACATTGACTTCAATAAAGTTATGCCAGTTTACATCAGCTGAAGATCTGGCCCCATGTTATTAGCTTAGCTGTGTGTATTTAAATGCTGTTGGGAAAGAGATCTAAAGGCATATCCTCAGCTGGCATACGTTGTCATAGTGACAACTTATATTAGCTGAAGTTCTGCCTGCTGATCATTTGCAAAGATGCTGAGATATGTTCACCCCGACAGACTCTTACTTCCTAGTTTCCTTTAAATACATTTCCAGCCTTGGCTCTGAGGAAAGGCTAAGTCCTGTGCTGAGAGTAAATTAAGACAGTTGAAGCTCAGCTCTTAAGACTAGACAAATAAACAAGGTATTTGAGTTTAGACTGTGTCCTGTGTGGCTTATAATTATTACCTGATTTGCTTTAACAGAAAGGCCCAAGTTAGTCAGCTGCCACGACATTAGACTAAGTTGTACATTTTGATCTTTTTCTACAAGCAAAGTTACTCCTGTTTATGAATACTCCACATTCATCAAGCAAACTTGGTGCACTGACTCAGTAAAACGCCAGGAAGATATGTGACTTTGAAGTTAGAGTCCTGATTTGTATGAATGTCATCTAAGGATGGTGAGGTGAGGTGGGAGAGGAGGAGGGAAACCCTTTTTTTCATCTTGAAAGCCTCCTTATGGTGGATTTGCTGGGGACCAGATACTCAGTGAAGCTCACAGATGTCTCAGGATCAAAGAGGAGCCTTTGCCAGCTCAGTAACTGGAGTGTTATTGATAACAATTCCAGACGGAGAGGAGGGTATTAAGAGTAGCATGCTGTTTGAGCTGGCAGAAGTTAGGATCATAAAGTTGTAGCTCTCTCTGTGGAGAACGTACAGCCAGCACTTAATTGGTTTTATTCTTTGAACCTAATTCCTATGAAACTAATGCAAAAACCTTTCATTGACACCCTATGCTTCATAATATCAACAGTTGGGATTAGGGACTACTAAATCCTGAGAGGTGCTGAGCAGCTCCAACTCCCATGACTGAAAAGTAAAAGGCAAATGAGGTGTCAGCTGGAGCTAAAAAGTAAAGGAGATGGGATAATATAAACACTTTAGTTTCACTCCCTTTGCCAGTCCACATCAGTGAGGTTTTTCACCTACCAGCCAGGATGCAGCAGCTAATGGGAGCACTAAGAATTTGAATATTTCCAACCTGGATTTCCATTATTCCTCAATAGTTCACCTCCATCTGGAGTGGCTCATGGCAGGGTAATTTCCTATCTCATATGGGTTCCTAGAGTAACTGTACTGTTGCCTGTGAATCGGCATTAAGAAGTTGCAAGGGAGAGATTTTTTTCAGTCAAGGTTTGTCTGTTGTTTACCTCTAGTATGTCAAAATTTATTGTAATACATGTTCATAAGCTAAAACCTACCCCTCTTTTTACTGTACCTTACTGATGAATGTTCTGTAGCATTGCAAGAATCTTTCTCCATAAGAAAAGAAAAATTGTGACACTCAATCCCCTACCCAGTATTTTGCATTTTATGACATAATATATGTGTATAACCATAGTGGTAAACATTCTCATTCTTGTATATTTTTAGCTTGTTGTAGACAATTCTAAAATACCACACAGCTCTTCCCTTCGGTATATATTTTTTCTGACAAACCAGAGTTATCTATAAATTCTATTTTTTATTTTTAAATCAGTTTTGTACAAAGCTATAATGGCATGTGAGGGAGTACAAAGCAGGGGTCCAATGCTGCAAACCATTGCTCAAATGAGTAGCTTCATTAACTTCAAAGTGACTACTTTTGTGAGTAAGGCTTTGCTGACTTGAAAATGAGAGTATTTTGTCTTGTGGTAAATAAAGCCTTCTTACCGCAAGACTGCATTGCAAGAATAGGATAATTTCCTGTCTTACAGTGAGTAGGTATCATTGTGGATTGAAATCACATGGTCACTCACATTTGATTACCTGGGGCTGGATCCTGCTCTTTTTGAAGTCAATTCGAGTTTTGCCGTTGACTTCAGTGGGAGTGGGAACTTGCTCCCGTGTTTTGAAATCACCAGTTTCAATATGTCAAATTAGACTAAACTTCAAGACTGCTTATTTTTATGAGCGGTGGTTCAAATATTGTTAAATTATTCATGAAATAGATCAGTGACTTGCAAATATATGATGGGTGTAAAAACCAAGGATGGAGAGAATTATTGACGGTGATGCCTAGGATATAACTAGGAATAATACAATGAAATTAAGAAAAGGAATCTCTAGACTGAATTTCAGGAAGAATTCCCAGAGAGATGGGTAAGCCTGAGGAATTCTCTCTCAAAGGCATTGATAGAATCCCCAGTACATGGGATGCTTAAAACTAGACTGCACAAAGCACTATAAAATATACTCCAAAGAACCTCTGGTAGAGGGTGGATGAGATGATCTAATAGGTCTTTTCCATTTCTAATTTCTGTTGGTTAGTCAGTATACATTGGGTGTGAGCAAAGTAGTTGAGATAAAAATCAGAACCAGCTTCATATTTTGCTCAAAACTTAGACTTTCTAAATTTACACTTTTTTTTTTTTTTTTTAGTTTGGAAAATATTCAGGAACTTACCCCCACCCCATATCACTGCTCCCATCCTCACTGTACTGTGGCATTTGTTAGGTGGCCTGTTCTAATCATAGAAGATTAGGGTTGGTAGAGACCTCAGGAGATCATCTAGTCCAACCCCCTGCTCAAAGCAGGACCAACCTCAACTAAATCATCCCAGCCAGGGCTTTGTCAAGCCGAGCCTTAAAAACCTCTAAGGATGGAGATTCCACCACCTCCCTAGGTAACCTATTCTAATGCTTCACCACCCTCTTAATAAAATAGTTTTTCCTAAAATCCAACCTAGACTCCCCCACTGCAACTTAAGACCATTGCTTCTTTTTCTGTCATCTGCCACCACTGAGAACAGCCTGGCTCCATTCAGGTCCTTTTCAGCAAATGACCCCTAAATTATTGCCATTTGTGTCTTATGATAGGTTATGAACTCAGGTGGTATGTTAATTCACTGTCCTGGCCAGTATGTTGTTCTGATCAACATTTCACAAATCACTGGCCTCTTTTTCTATTATCATGTTTTTTGTCAAAGTATCGAGTACTTCATTCTTCCCTCATTTTCTGCTAGATTTATGCACCTATGGGAGTGGTCGCTGCTTTCACTGTCAGCAGTTGCTTTAGCTTTCCAGTCTTACATATTCTGTGAGTTTATGTCAATTATTTACCATGCATCTGTCACCAAAAAGGCACCAGATGCCATACATAAAATAAAGAATCATAAACCAGGTTCAGTGGCTGAGTTACAGGGTTCTCAACATCAACTGTCCCCGCCCTTTCCCGTCTGTGCAGAAGAATAGGCAGAAACAAGAGAAGATAAATGGTCATGAACAAAATGACTCATGCTAGGACTTCAGTTCTCAAAATAGCCACACAAGGGAATCCAATCATCACACTGAGGGAAGGGAGTTTCACTGAGGACAGCCTGCCACCGAGAAGGCCTGACCTAGATTGAACCTCAGAAAAATGAGCAAGCTC
Organism: Malaclemys terrapin pileata; assembly: GCF_027887155.1. Classification (NCBI taxonomy): domain Eukaryota; kingdom Metazoa; phylum Chordata; order Testudines; family Emydidae; genus Malaclemys; species Malaclemys terrapin. The sequence continues at coordinate 47,770,153 of NC_071508.1, read as the reverse complement.
AACCTCACAGGTCTATATTACTTTGGTGGGATATAGGCTGAAAAGCAATCCTGCGAGTACCTCATTGTGGATCAGTTTTTGATTTAACAAAATCTTCCCTCCTCGTCATCTCTAGTGACTTTAACACTTTTCATAAAAGGAGTGGGTTTGTTTGTCATGGATTGTCTTTCCAAGTTTACTTATTTCACCTGCTGCAGCTTCTTGAGCTTCGGAATATGATGGTGGAAAAGAGGCTGTGAACAAAGTACTTACTCTTCTGAGGAACTTGCACAAAGTTATCCTACAGGCAGACATTCTGAGGAAACAAGTCAGTGAATAAAACTAAGTTAAGTCAGGATTTAATCCTCCAGGAATCAGATTTTGAATCCTGAGCTAATAGCCTTTAAGATTTGAGTCAGGACTTTGAGAGTTTTAAGTGGGCCTAGAAGAAAGATCTTTGGAATGATTTTTATAATAGTAGTTGTTTAAAGCTGGCAATGAGGGGGTTTCAAGAAGCTAACATTTAGATGACAGTCAATCTGATTCCCATCCTGAGTTAGAAGAGAGAGGTCACTGTGTGGTGAAGAACAAGTAGTGGAACTGATCCTGGTGTTTTTAAGGGAGAAGATGTATCTTGTGTTTACAACTACAAAGGGGCGAGTGTGCTTTTAGGAGTTCCTATTCTCACCTCTTCCAATGAGTTTATTTAGTTTTTCCCAATACATGTAATAGTAGAAGGCACCTGGACAACTGGGTGTGTGCTAGCCTGAAGGTCTCATGCCTTTTGGACCATGAAAGCCAAGCGTGGTATTTTCAAAGCTGCCTAAAGGAACTGGATTCCCAGTTCCCAAAACCACCTAAGGGGTTTGGGCATCCAGTTCTTAGAAATTCCCACCCTAAGAGTCAAATCCTGCTTGTCTTCCTTATGCCTCTAGTCTTATTTACTGTGAGCAAGAAACTCCAGCACTGAGGGTGGATGAAGAGCTCATAATAACAATACTCTATATTAAAGATCATTTTAGTAGTAATACTGTTGCAATAGCAGCTGGAGGCCTCAACCAAAATTGGGGCCCTATTGTGCTAGCTGCTGTACATACACATAATAAAAGTTCCTGCCCCGGAGAGCTTACTATTTGCATTGCCCAATTCAGATAATGGGTGGGAGGAAAGATTATTTTTCCCTATTTTACAAATGAAGGAGGTCAAAGACTGATAGAATGAGGAATTGAATCTAGGATTCCTGAGGACTAAGCCAATGACTTAACCACAAGGCTATCCTTCCAGACCTTTGGAAAGGGTACTATGTTAGTGTGTCAGATGCTCCTCTTCTTCCTTTATTGCCTCCCACCAGCAAAAAAAACTTCAGTCAGAAAATGGGGGAACCCCTTTGAAAGAGAAATTTCCCTGCCATACCCACTGACCCAAATCAACAGGCGAATAAATTCAAAAGAACCTATGAGATATTAAAAGAATCCTCAGAGCCAAAGTCTTGAAGTCAACTAGGCTTGTGCAGTGTGGCGCTTTTGGGTGAAAGTTAAAACTCAGCTATTGGTTCTGGGAATCAGGGCCATTTCCAGGTAGTTTTATTCTATTCTGTTCTTTACAAGTTCTTATTCCACACTCATCACCATAATATCTGAGTGCCTTCCAGGAGTGAATTAAGGATTGTGAGTATCATTATCATTTGTCATGTGTGGTTTGTTGTCTCTCTCATCCCTGTCTCAAGGGAAGAAGTGTGTGTGCAGTTTTGGTTGGTAGGGATTTTTTTGTTTAGTTCTTGTGGGAGGTTTTTTCCTACTGTCTTGGACTGGCCCCTGAGAAACTGCTGTCTCCTGCACAGACAAATTTACTCTCATTGTAGAAAGTTCTCTTCTGCTAGAGAAGCAGAGTTATCAGCCACAGACTTCACCAGAAAGCATTAGGCATTTTTTTAGATATCCTGGGGCCAGGCCAGGAGTGTCTTGGAGATAAGAACCAAAACCTTGAAGCAATACTTTTCCTGCCTGGCAGTACTGCTACCAAAATAGGCTACCAAAAATGCTTTCAGATGTTTGCTATCTATTGATCTTTGAGCCACCCAGCCTTGGGTGAACCATCAAGAATTATGCCAGAAGGAGGAAGTGTATATTCTAGTTCTGAAGGAAGTATACTGAGCACAGATGATGAGGGGTGAGAGAGGAAGGTGGAAGTTAGCAGTATTTATTATCACAATAAAAACCTTGCATACATTAGTTGGGAGTTGGGTAATGTAATAAAAACTCGTGGTATTCCTGACACTTCCGTGAAATGAGTCAAGCATTGGCAGGGCTGTAGCCTAACTGTCTTAGATCTCTCTATATGATAACCCTACTGTAAAAGTAAAGCAACTTACTGTCTGTTCTTTTGATAGGCTTAACCATCATATTGCGTTGGATCATGGCTTAAGCCCTCTTGTACCTAGGGTGACCAGATAGCAAGTGTGAAAAATCGGGACAGGGGTGGGGTGTAATTGGCACCTATAATGAGAAAAAGCCCCAAATATTGGGACTGTCCCAATAAAATCGGGACATCTCGTCACCCTACTTGTACCTACATATATTTCACATAATTTGGAAATGACTGGAGTTTTTCATGTGAAGGAGGGCTTGATATGGCATCTTCAACTGACTTTAATACTTTGGAAGCTCACGGTCCTTCTGAAAAAAAAAAAAAGACGAGATTGGACACTGAACACTTTTTATCTTTTCTTTATCTTCTTAGTATCACTAATTTAGAATTGAAGCCTGGTTTTGAATGGAACCCACCTTAACACATGCAGACTAGTAGACTGCTTTGTGGACAATTAGCAGCCATTGTGTATCTGTTTGTAATACAGGTATGCAGCTCAGAAGCCACCTTTAATTCCCTAATACACTGGAAAGCCTGTGGGGAGTTTGGAACTTTGGCATGGATCCTCCCTAAAGCTTCCTCTACCACTTGAGTCAGATGGGCAGCTTCCTTGGTTCACGGCTGCTGCTGTTCTCCCTGCTTCGGCTGCCGGTGTAAACTTGGAAGATTTTCTTCTTTTTCATGAGTGAGATCTCCCAAGCTGTTTGGCAAGATGATAAGCCTCGAACGAACGCATTTGACTCTCACTATTAAAAATCTGCCCACTCTTGCACAATGCCAAAGCACGAGCAGGCATATATTACAATAGCACATCTAAAAATACCATACTCCTGCTTGCTCTGCTCATAGCTGCAAAAGTACACCACTCGCAACAAAGCGATTCAAAAAGGAATGCTGTGTTCCTTGCCCTTATCCCAGCAGCTGCCACCTAGCTATAGAATTCCAACCCAGCTTCCACCTTCGTATTAATTCATGTATTTCCTCTCTTTAATACAAGAGTAAATAATCCAAGAGCCAACCTTCGCCACGCAGTCAATTGTTGCTTCTCAACGGCAGTCCCATTGGACCACTAGCAGAGCCAGTTCAATGGCTTGACAGCATTTCTGGTATCTCTAACATCATTTTCTCAGACTCACAGGAAGGTTCTCTTGGCAGAAGAGTTCACAGCAGGAATGTCTTTAGAGCATAACTCTTTGTAATATATGCTATGTTGCATTTTTTTTAAATGGTGTGTTTTGTGGGAAATGCTCTCTATTTTAAAGAACTGCCTGTTTGGTTTAGAATTAGAAACCCAAACAAATACTCCCTCAGATGATATAGATTCATAGATTCATAGACTCTAGGACTGGAAGGGACCTCGAGAGGTCATCAAGTCCAGTCCCCTGCCCTCATGGCAGGACCAAATACTGTCTAGACCATCCCTGATAGACATTTATCTAACCTACTCTTAAATATCTCCAGAGATGGAGATTCCACGACCTCCCTAGGCAACCTCCCTATCTGTCTGTCTATAGCAACAGACAGTGTATAAACCTCCATGGACAGGACAGAACATCAGTCCTCTCTCAAATAGCCCCCGTTCGTTACTAAACACAAAGGGACAGATCCTAGGCTGATGTAAATAGGCGTAGTTTCATTCAGGTCAGTGCCCGGTGCCACAGATACCTGGTGGGTTTTTTTCCAGCAATGACTACTTAAAAGGGACGCTATCGTGATTTTTAGCTCTCACCAATGACTTTCCTTCAACCATGGTCCCATTATTGAATTACTTTCCATTATTTTCTAAATAATACCTATCTCTAATGGGTTATTTTTGTCGGTAGTATTTTGGCGGGGGGGAGAAAAGCATTGTGGATCTGAAAATATATGAAAGCTATAGGCTTTGTTTAATAGTAAACAAACTAAGGAGTGTCTGGCTTTGATTACTCACTGCCGGGTGCACGAGAGATCTAGCATTTGGTCTGTTGTGGTGCTGGCATCATTTTAAAATATTCTACACAGCTTTTGTCTGTCTAAACAAGCATATAGCTTGATGAAAAATAAGGGTGTTGGAGAGAGAAGGCTGTTTGCCTTTGATGGGAGTGCCTGGCTTTCTGTTTTAATAACAATAGTTCAGCCTCTTATAGATTGATCAGTGAATGGTGTGATCTTTAAGCATTCAGAAGCAGAACACTGTAACATGAATGCCTGTTCCATTCATCAGGTCAACACAGGCTGGGTTGAAAACCCTGACCACAAAATAAACTGTTAACATAGTCTGTTAAGTTCTCACTTTTAAAAAACTCTAAAATGTACATAAATATCAGTATCATGTTAGAAGGCATCAAAATAACTGATGCACTCTGTTGGCTTCAAAGACATAAGGTCTTGGATATTGAAGGATAAACCTCAAAAGGGTTTGGATAAGTACTTCAAAGTCTGGATGCTTTGTAGATTCTCTGGAGACTGCTAAATATGGATTAAAAAAACTTACCAAAATAGGCTTTTTTGCAGTATTTCACCCCCTTGAGGCTCTGTTTCTGGTCAGAGTCCAAAAGTCCAGAATTGTGCAAAAATGTAAATTAATTAACCAAACATTTCAGAACCATCCAATAGGTCTGAGTCTAAAATTGGGCAAGGGATTCCACAAAAGTACAGGATCTGCCTATGCAGAATAGCTAGCAGGGAAGGGGTTTTGGATTCTCACTGATCTCTGCCACAGTCTGTCCACTAGATTTGAGTCCATGGCTGGATTTATATTTTTTTGTATTTTTTTTTTCAAGGAATTTGGTTTTGAATTAGCCTCCAGAGGGAGCCTATCCAGTTGTTGGAGTCCAATGGAAACAGATTGAAACTGACAGAGTAAGCAGTAGTGTTCAAATGTCATTCAGTGGTTCATATTGGCTTTTACATAAATGGAAAGTCAAATGAAAGTCAGACATTGCTTAGTTTTACTTTTTTATTAAAGGAAACAAAAATGCTTTTGCCCACTTTTTTTCTTGTCATGGGAAATAGACATGCATAAGATCTATGGGTACAATTTTCAAAAGTCCTTCAGCATTCTAGAAGCCTAAGTGCCATTTTTCAAAAGTGATTTAAACAGTAAAGAGCTAAGTCCCATTGATTTTCAATGAGGTTTAGGCTCCTAAGAACCTGCAACAGTTTTGAAAATGGCATTTAGCCTCCTAAGTCACTGAAGCATTTTTTAACCAAGAAAATAAAGCTACAATAATTCAAAGTCTCACGTTGTGGTATTAACCTAGATTCTCCATGGAGTTTGCTTTTGCTTTGTTGTATTTAATGTATGTTTAATGATGATTTATCTGTATAAAGGCTATGGATAAACTTTGATTGCTTTCTTTAGTAGAAAAATGAGCCTGATTCTCCACGTGCAAGTCATTTACACCTTTGTAGAGTGAGCAAAAAGTGAGTGTAAAACATTGCTTTTCAGATTTGGTATCGTTTTTACATCCACTTTGCATGGAGGTAATAATTAGGCAAGGTGCAAGGCGGTGGAGAGTCAAGCCACAGGAATTCATTCTCAGTATAAATAATAGAATCACAGAAATGTAGGGCTGGAAGGGGCTGTGAGAGGTCATCTAGTCCAGCCCCCCGCACTGAGGCAGGACCAACGTATGTATTAAATGACATTTAGTACATAATTTGGGCATTTCACTATAATGAAGCATATGTTTCACAAAGCAATATTTCCTCGCTAAGGCTCCAATTCAGGAAAACATGCCTATTGAGGAAAGCACTTACGGACATGCTTAACTTTAGACACATGCTAAGTTCCACTGATGTCAATGGGATTTAAGCACATATGTTTAAATGCTTTCTTAAAAAGCAATCAGTTTATGCAGATGCTTAAATGCTCTCCTGAATTGGAGCCTAAAGGGCCGATCCTGCAAACATTCTAAAGGACTTAGTTTTTACAACCACACTCACAGTAGTAAGCACTAAGCCTGTTAGAAAGTGTTTGTGGGATCAGGCCATAAGTAAGCCAGAGACATCCAGAGAGAAGTGATTTATTAGCTTTAACAAGGTGTTTAGACAAGGTGGTGAAACTCCTTTGGCCACTCTCCTGAATCCATCTCCATCATTGTCCAATACACCTTCTGGGCTCTGACCCTTCTCTATTGCCTTCTGATAACTCTTGTTATTTTCACACTAGTTCTCCTTACACTCCTGCATGGCTGCAGGGCTCCTTGTTTCTCAAAACTGCAAGATATACTGGCTGTAATTCCCTCATTTTTCATGAAGTCTCTTAGGTATCTATCTCTGCATCACCAAACCTGCACCTCTCTAGTCTGATACTTTTACACTAATTGCTCAGTATACCTGTCATTATCATTACTTCTTTATCCTGTTACCACAGTATTTCTCTGTGTATGTGCAGTGGAGTTCTTTTGAAGGCTAGTAGGCTATGGCACTTCTGACAGATTGGCTCTGTAATGAAATGGAAATGTGTCACATGCATTAATACATAGTGGGGAGAATGTCAGTGTTTGACTAATTCAGGACAACATAAATTAGCACAGAACTGAACGATCGTGATCGTTAAGAATTGCAATTGTGGAGCTGTGCTACTGTTGTTGTATCAGGTGTGGTTATATGATGACCACTGTTTTTAACGTTGTTGTTATTATAGTTAGCAATTGAGATCACTCTGATTTAGAAAGTTTCCTTTTTCGACATAGGCTAAATTGTTAACAAAGCCTAGTCACAAATGCACTCTGTGCCAAGCAGCAAACATGGTTCACTATTGTGCATATCCTGCTTCCGTGGCCAAATTAATTTATAAGTGAGGAACGGGTAATATTTGGAAGAAATTAATTTTTAGACGCATATAGGACCCTGAGCATCCAGGTTTAGCATACTAATGAAAGGATGACATATTGCCAAGCTGCCTGCTCTCTCCCATGTTATTTCTTCAGACATGAAGCAGCAAGGTTTTCCATATGTGGCATTCAGCTTCTTTTCATTATTATTTTTATTATACATCCATGGTGGCATAGCACAGTGCAGTGAATAGTAATAGTAATCTCAGTGGCTGGAAATGTATTATAATACTTCTAGATCCTGATTCTGAACTCATTGTCCCTGGTGCAAAATCAGGAGTAACTCCAGTGAAGCCAATGGAGGTAGACTGTTGTAAAACTGATGTGAGAGGAGAATCAGGCCTCTAATAATTAATTAAATCCATCCAGAGGAACTGGACTGCAAGGGTGAAATTCTGGCTCCACTGAAGTCAATGCCAAAACTCCAATTGACTTCAGTGGGGTCAGTATTGCACCCCAAGTTGTGTGTGTGAAGCTATATATCAAATATGAAGTGGTATCATATATAATAATAAACTGCAGAGTCGTCTGATAGATAGACTAGGTATGGAACTTATGGTGGTGATTATCAGTGTGAGACTAGAATGGCTGCGCTATTCACAAGTAGCAAAGTCACCAAGTGCGTTATGCAGGTTGTCCCAAACAATTGCAGATAAAGGCCCATATTTTTTTGAAAAACGAAAGCTTGGTTTCTGAAACACAGTTCTGCAGAAAGGCGTGAAATCTGAGACAACTTTTTGGTGGAAATGGTAGGGTATGCGGGACCCTGGTTATAAAGTGTAAGTGTCCTTACAAGAAGCAATTTTAAAAATAGCCCAATGAAGTTTGGCTGTTTTTTTTTTTTTTTTTTTAATCCAACTTTGGGCTGAGAATAGTACAAGAAGGTCCAGCTAACTGTTGAGCTGCTGGTTCCTTTGTCATTATAAAATGTGGAGTCCTGAATGTGTGCAGTTAATGGAGAGTTTGGGAGCAGCAGTAAGATGCGGCAAGGGTTACAGTGCAAAGCAGCTATGCCCAAGTCTGCTTGCTTCTCAATCAATAGAAAAGTAGGGTTGAATTCAGGTTCTTTTTGTTTGTATGTGTGTGGTGCTGTGGTCACCAAAAAATTCAAAGCTTGAGTCATTTTTGCCTTTGTGATATTTCAAAAGCATATTTCACGGCATTTAGAAGAGTCACTTATTTAAAAGCTAAAAATACATCATTGAGACTGTACTAACTGAAGACTTAAGGTTCAAGGGCCCAATCCTGGAAACCCTTATTGATGTAAACAGTCTTTATTGATGCAAGTAGTCCTATTGACTACTGTGAGACTACGCACATGAGGAAAGACTGTGCAGGACTGGGCCCGAAACTGCTGATGTTACTGAACTGGGTGTGAGCTCAAGAATCAATAAATTTGAACCATTGTATGGTGGTGTCTATTCTCTTTTTTCTTACAGTGGTCAATGTGCTTTTGAAATGCAGAAAAGCATCCGATGTAAACATGCATATGGCAGGAGAATGTAGAAATCCCTTGTAGAATAAAAGAAGCTGGTACAATGGTACTCTACCGAAACAGGCCCTAATCAAACTAAGAAATAAAATTAATAGTAATAATAATATTCTGTACGTAGACAGTGACTTTCAATAAGAGTCTCCAAAATCGGTGTAAAGATTTAATCTACATGGACTGGATCCAAGCAAACCACCACTGACTCAAAGTCAGAAGTCTAATTTAATGTTATAAGCCAGGGAGACTACACCCACGTACAGACTAATCAGAAGTTGGTTTCAATTTTGGTTTTAACCCTGAACCATTTTGTGTGGGAAAGGAAGCACATCTAACTAGCAGTGGCTGTATTTCTCCCTAAACCTAACATTGGTGGATTTCTTCTCATTTTATTATGTCTGAGATGGCTGAGGTGGGTGTCATCATTTGCTAATGAGGCTCCCCTGGTTCTCCTTTTCAGATGAGAAATCGTTGTATCACATCTAGCCAGGGCCAGATGCGTCATAAAGACAGGACTTGTGGTTGCCTAGGTCAGCAGAACATTCCCAAACTGTTTGTGAGAGTGACTGCAGGCTGCTAGGGGCTGACATATATTGATCTGATTAAGGGCAGGCAGGGGACTCTTAGAGGTGCCTCTGCATTGAGCCAACCAAAAATTCATCACCTTTTCACAGGAACTCCTGACTAAGGAACTGCTTGTTTTTGGTTATGCTGAAAGAAGAACAACAAACCCCAAATATCCTCAATAACCACTTGGAGACTGATTTTCCTAGAGGCCGAACACCCAGAGCACCCCCTGGTTAAAGTGGAGCTGTGGGAGCTCAGAACTTAAGAAAATCATCTCATGTGACTCGTGCCTGGAAACCCATGTGGATTCTCTTGCACCCAGCAGGGCTAAAGAAAGTCAGCAGGGATTCCCCAGCAGGGATTCCTCTGGATTCTTGGGGCCACTGCTGAGCAGCAAAACCAGATGGCCTCTCTGCCTCCTCTCCCACTGCTCCACTTGGTGACTTACAGCCATCAGGAAGTGGCAGGTGGGCATCAGGAAAGAGCAGGCAGGACAGAAGGTGAGTAGAAAAAACTTGCTTCAGCGCCATAATCTCCCAGGCACCCAACCCAGCAAACTGCCCCAAAATCCTCCAGCCGTCTCACCACACATGCACTCAGCTTCTCAAGCACCCACTGCACACACTCACAGAGTTACCCCAGGACCCACCAGGTATCCCATCTCCCTAACAGCACAGCATCCCACCACTCATGCAGCTGACTCTGGAATTTCTCATCAACAACTTGAGTTTCCCCAAGCATCTCCTCCAGCTGCTTCCCTCACCTTCCCTGGAAATGGGGTTCCTGTGTGTGTGAGGAGGGGGCTGTCCCATCTGTCACTTCTGAGGAATAACAAGGAGCCTGCTGAGCCCATTTTCTCCTAGGGCTTGAGGTGGGGAAGGAAGGAGGTAGGTGGGCCCCTTTGTCTCAACTCTGCCACTGCTTGTGGAGGAGATTGGAGAAGGAACTGTCATTCATCCATGAGAAATTTCATACCTGGAGCTGCCCAGAGCCCCGGAGCTTTGTGCAACCCTTACACCTGTGAGCATTGGCATAACTATCCTGTGAGTGTAAGCACCACTTGTGGGAACAGGAGTAGCATGACTGAGCCCTAGAAATTAAAGCTAGTCAAACAGTTTTATGATGTCTACATGGAACCTGAGTGACGGGGCTGCTTGCTGGTGGTGAGTCCTGTGCCACCGGGGGAATGACTTTCACACAGATTTGTGGAATGGAGAATCAGAATACAGGGTACCAAGTCATTTGAAAAGAGGCTTAGTTTATATTTGAAAAATAGAGCAGATTAATAATAGTAATTAAATGGGCCAAATACTGCTGATTTGCAACAGATCTTACTCAGGGAAAACTCCCATTGAAATTTCATGGCTGTTCAAAAGTGGCAATTTATTATTATTATTATTAACCTTACAGTAGCACCTACAGGCCCCATCCAAGATTTGGTCCCTATCATGCTAGGTATTGTACATGCACATAATGAGAGACAATCCTTGCCTTGAAGAGCTTACAAACTCAATAGGCAAGATGGACAAAGGTTGGGAGAAAAGTATTGTTCTCCCCATATTCCTGGGGAACTGAGACAGAGAGAAACAAAGTGTCCAAGGTTACGCAGGAAGTCTAGGGCACACCCAAGAATTAAACCAAGACTCCTTGTCTAGTATCTTAATAACAAGATCTCCAGTTTCTTAAGTTGTTGGGGGTGCCACAATCATTCTGCTTTGCCTTACAGTTCTCATGCTCTATAGGCTCCAAGAGAAATGACTCCAGTTGCCAAATTGTGCGAAGAATGTTGTTTGTTTGTTCGTTCTCCTTGCTGTACCTACCACAGCTGGCTGCTGCAGCACACTGGTTGGATTGTTTTAGCAACTCTGCAGTTACCTGAGAGGTATTTTTGTGGCATAGTTATGGTCTGGCTCTGCTTCTGTACCTTCCAGAAAGGTTTCAGAGAGTGGTGGGGCCAATGTCCTTCAACTGAAAATTCCCACCAGTCTCTCGTGTGTCTGTCAAGGAAAGAGCGGAGAAAGCCAAATTGAAACAAACCAACCCACTTCTATATCTTTCTCATCTTATTATCTAAGGGCCAGATCTCCAGATGGTATACATTGGTGTAGCTACACCAGCTGAGGATCTGGCCTTAAATTTCTCCTTTGTGCTATCAAAACACTTCAACTATCTACATCAAGGTGAGATTTCTGAATATACTTATAGTTTAGAACTATACAGGATGGTACAGGATGAAATTTTCTTGATTGTTATTCAGAAAATGGCTACATGTGGTTTTTAGTTGAACTGTAAATCCTGCGTTGATTTAAGAATTATATTGAGCTGTGGGGCCCCAATCCTGCAACTGGTAGCATGTGGGGTATAGTGCTGTACCAGCCTGGAGCCCCATGAAAGCCAGCGAGGCTCTGCTTGGGCACAGCCATCCATGCACACATTATCCACTGCAGGATCAAGGCCTAATTCTTCATAGATAAGCAGGGCTGGATTTCCAGTTAGACACAGTAGGCACGTGCCTAGGGACGCCGGCGTTCTGGGGGCGACTTACCTCTCTAAAAGTATGTGCAACATGAAGGTCAGCTGTAGGAAGGGGTGGCACTGAAGATGCTATGCCTAGGGGCGCGTAAGATGTAAATCCGGCCCTGTGGATAAGGCCAAAAACACTGCCAGCCCCTTTCCTTTCACATGTCAGTAGGCCCATATTTCCCTGCTCTGACATCACTACATTCCTCACTCCATCTTTATAAGATTCATAAACTCACACACAGCAACTCGGATTTGGGAACGGGAGACTATGGCCCTGATCCTGCAAACACCTGCGCGTTTGCTTAACATTAAGCATGTGAGCACTGGTAGATTTCAGTGGCCTTGATGGTCACCTGATGCAGTTCTTGCTGCTGTACGGGTTGTCATTGCCCTAGAATGGCATAATGCTAACACTGCACATCAACAAATGGCTTGTACAAGCTGAGGATGTAGTGAGTGTGTGACCAAGAAGACAACTAGTCTAAGGAGTGCTATTGCAATGAGTAGCACCTTCACCTCTTTTTTCTCCCTTCACCTTTCATGCGACTTAGGTCAGCAGAAGGCAAAAGAGTAGACCCAGTCTTAGGGTTACCATACGTCCGGATTTTCCCAGACATGTCCAGCTTTTTGGGCTCCAAATCCCCGTCCGGGGGGAAATCCCAAAAAGCCGGACATGTCTGGGAAAATCGGGACATGCGGGGCTGGCCGTGCGGGTGCTCGGGGGCCGGGCCGGCGGTGCGGTACCGGGGGGCCCGGGGGCCGGGCTGGCGGAGTGGGGCCAGGCCGGGCCAGGGGCTTGGGGGCCGGGACGGGCCGGCGGAGCGGGGCCGGGCCGGGCTGGGGGCTCCGGGGCCGGGCCGGCGATACGGGGCCGGGCCGGGCCGGCAGTACGGTGCCGGGCCGGCGGTGCCGGGCCGGGGGCTCCGGGGCCGGGACGGCGGTGCCGGGCCGGGGGCTCGAGGAACGGGCTGGCGGTGCCGGGCTGGGGGCTCGGGAGACGGGCCGGCAGTGCCGGGACAGCGGTGCGGAGGGCTGGGCTGGGGACCGGCGGTGCAGTGCCGGGGGTGCTCGGCCGGGGGCCGGGCCGGGGACCGGCAGTGCTGGGTGGGCCAGGGGTGCTCGGCCGGGCCCGGGGCCGGCACCCCAGGGCCCGAGCCGACCCAGGCTGGAAACGCCGGGGGGGCCAGCCTGGGCCACGCCAACTCCCCCCACACACCCCCTTACCTGCTTCAGGCTTCCCGCGAATCAAATGTTCGCGGGAAGCAGGGGAGGGGGCGGAGACTTGGGGGGGGGCGGAGTTGGGGCGGGGGGGCGGGGCCGGGGCCCCGTAGAGTGTCCTCCTTTCGGAGGCACTAAATATGGTAACCCTACCCAGTCTCCTCTCCTGGAGAAATAGGTCGAGTGGGGAAGAAATGTTTTACATGGGTCTGCCCCAGGTAGAGATTTGGCTTTCTAGGGACCCCACCAGCAGGGGCCTGAAGCAACCTGAGGGCTGGGTGAAAAGATGAGAGCCTACCAGAGGAGCTGGCTGGTGGTGATATACTTCGACTCCCAATCCAGAAGTCCCTTCATGTGTAGTACTCCCATCTGTAGGGTCCATCATGGTAGAGAAGTGACAGAAATCTGTTGGAATGAATATAAAAGGGAAAAAGAAGAACAGGAGTACTTGTGGCACCTTAGAGACTAACAAATTTATTAGAGCATAAGCTTTCCGAAGAAGTGGGCTGTAGTCCACGAAAGCTTATGCTCTAATAAATTTGTTAGTCTCTAAGGTGCCACAAGTACTCCTGTTCTTCTTTTTGCGGATACAGACTAACACGGCTGTTACTCTGAAACTTATAAAAGGGAATTCTCTATTGAGGCTGCTGGACACAGATGGGACCCTGTAGTGCTCTCTGGCTTTCTAGTTCCTAGACTAAATAGAGCCTCTATTGCCTAATGTCATCACACAGGATCCACAGGGGTTTCCTGACACTCCGAGGGAGCATGTCCACTGCATGGAAACATTTCTATTCCTTCCCACATGAGAGTAGCTGATGCCCCAGGGGGTGCTAGTAGGGGCTGCAGTGGTGAGAAATCCGCATTGTACTTTGAGCACCTTGTCGCAAAGCTGTCCATGATAGAGTGCCCCCTCTAGGAGTTACATGGTGAGTACACACATCTGAGTCCAATTATCCCCCACTCTAGCAGGTATTGTAGAGGGCTGGCGCTCCATCCTCTGGCTGAGGCCTCTGGAGTCTCATCCCTTCTCGGGGTCCCCTGCAAAACCACAGAACAGCCCGCGGTAAGTAAATGGGGTGAAACAAAAGAAAGGAAAAGAAAAAACCTGCAGGGAAAAACCCTGGGAATATCACTGTCCACTTTAGAGGCCACTGAGGTTCCAGTATAAGTATCAGTCCTCTTTCCGCCTCTGCTCAGTGGTCCTGCACCATGTATCTGGGAGGAGGGGCTCTGCAGTCTGTCACTCTTCTCTTTAGGGCTGGAGAGGCTCAACAGCCTGTTCCCTTCCTCCGGTTGCCCAGGTCTGAGAGGAGTTCCCTCTCTTTTAACTCCTCCTCCAGTCCTGCCACGATTTGCAGGTGTGGAGGGCAGGGCCATTACAGCCCAAAGCAGGTCCTTAACCCCTTCCATGCTAGTGAGGGGTTTATATACTCCGTTATATAGACGGGGCAGGCCACAGTCTGGCTGCAAATTAAGTCCTGAGTAGCTCTTGATTGTGTTGCTTCTGTGGTTGCCAGCCACGCAGTGTGAGTATAACTACTTCAAGTATGGTTGGGGATTGTGCCTTTTTATTTTCTGAACCTTGGACAACTGCATAATTTATTAATAACCAAATGCAAGCGGGGTAATAATTTGCAAATGTCTGAGGGTAGGTCTGCAGTGCAGGCAGAGGTGTGACTGCAGTGCAGCAGCACAGGTGGCCGCATGGGATGTACAAGCCCACCCAGGACTCTGGATATGTATTCAAGCATCTAGCCTGTGCAGTTTCCTGCACCATCACAGCTTCACTGCTATTGTTATTTGAGCTAGGTAGATAAAAGCTAGCTTGGATATGTCTACAAGTGCTGCACTCACCCCTCTGATTGCAGTGTAGACATACCCAGAGTCTTCACATGCCCTCTTCTGTACTCTGTTGTTGAGTAAATAGGTACAGGCTCTGAACCCCTAGACTAAGGATCACGTTTGTTTGTATAGTTTCCTGTCAAGGGGCAGTCATTAGACTCTAGGAGATGTTCTTTCATGCAGCTTTCCTTGTGAACATAGCCTCCCACATGGGTTTCAGCAGCCTCCCCAGGCAAGAGTCTCTGAGATTGCTGAAATTTCTGATTTGATGAAAGATCTTCTTGTCTCAACAGGTACTATGGTTTCATCAAACCGTGTACTGACAAGCATATGGAATGATGTTTATATGCTCACTTTACTTCTTGTTTGCACAGTGCTTTGTAGATGTAAAATATCATAGGAATGCTAGCTTATTATTATTATTTATTACAGTTATTTTTATCTTACTCGCCTGTAGTTTTGAACAGCGGTTATTCATGAGAAATCTGTGCAACAAGTGGGAGTTTTTCAAACCTTTTCCGGTCAGATTGTGTCCAACCACATGATGCCAGGTGTCTCAATATAACCCTGATATGATGCAAAAGCAAATAGGCTGGTGTATGACAACTGGAGAAGCCAGCAGGTATTTACAGAAGAGCCAGCAATACAAATACAACATCCACCCACCATACAAAGGATAATAAACAAAAATAACAATTGATAATAATAAGGCCTTTTGGCTGATTGCAGATGTGGTCGTGTAATTGCGGAGGCAGTTGCTAGAATCCTCCATGGAGATGCAGGATTATTTTTGCTGACTTACTTTGATATTGGTTCAGGTAAGTTCTCTTATTCCAACATTCAAGCCTATCTCTGAGATAGAGGGAACATGTTCTACGGGGAAAACCTTAGGAACAGCCACATTCAAACAAAAGCTTACGCTTACATTTTATTCTTAAAGGGAAACCCCAGGCAGGGGGAAATTTGGACCCACTTCCAGTGTCTGATGCATTAAAAGCAGGGTGAGATGTAAAAACACTTATTTTCTGAAGGGATCTGTGTATATATTGCTAAGGGAGATAATGAATAATATCTATTTTACTATTTTTGAAGGTATAATAATAATAATAATACATTAGTGGGTCTATGTTGAAAGCTATGACATTGGTGTTTGCTCCTAAGATATGTGCACGTTATGCACTATAACTGTCTGACCCACTTGATGCTTGGAAAACTGTCCTCTAGAAAATAACTTCCAAGCTGCTTGGCAAATGGTGCTTGCACCTTTTCTCAGTGTAGCTCAACTGACAGGTTTCTATCAAACTCGGTATGGCTGGGACCTTTGCAAAATTCACTGAATACTTTTTTTTCACTGTTGCAGGGATTTGCCTTGTTCCTTATAGATGAATTACAAGGAAAGATTTGTAGCCCAGTGGGCTAGTTTGCCTTTATTGTATTTACTGCTTTGCATTATATTCTGCTTTGCATTATATCCAGCAGTAATGCAAGAAACCTACAGGCCTGTGTCATGTAAGACATTAGCTTCAGCAAGTTAGCTTAAGGCTTGAGGCCTCTGACCTTCGAACAAATAAACCACAGATAAATAGCCAAAGGAAACCCCAAGTATTGGGGAGCCAAAAATAAAGTGTTTAAGGGGAAGTTTTGACCACAAGTGCATGATTCAACCACAAAACTGTCATGGCAACAAGTTAACGTATATAACAGGTATATGAGCTACCTAATCACAAGAGGGCCATGGTAACAAATTGGCATACATTTTAATAAGTTGAAATCATTGATATATTAAACTACAGAAGAAAAACACTCCAACATTAGCAAGGTAAGAAAATACAAATAAGGAAAAGGAAAAAATCCCTTACAGAATATGCATCAAACATAGCGGCACCCGTGTAACATATTATAAAAGTTGCATCCCAGCCTAGGGAGGGGGGAAAAGGAGATGTAGTCCGTGGGATGTGCCAGAATGATGGCCACTGGTAATGAGGGAAAAGGTAAAGGTGATGAGGAAGATGATGGCTAACATTTCAGATTGTTCTACAAGGGATGGTGAGAGTATATGGATGTGCAGATGTACATTCTGCAGTATTTTTATGTACCTTACTGAGTTGGGGTGTTTGTGACTGTGCTAAATGTGTTAATAAACTATTTGTAAATATAAACAAGTTCCTATAGTGCAAATGTTGCAACTGGGCGTATCGGGGTTCCCAACTATATAATAATTTAAATAATACAGGGCCTGATCTTGGAACACAAACCTAGTCAACCCTCAAAGTGATAACGGGATTCTTAAGTAAACAATACATATATAATCTATAAATCCGGCTACAGATTGATCTACTTTTCTGTATTTTGCCTGAAGCTTTTGTGAGCCAAGAAACTACTTTTTTTAAATGATATACTGTAAATGTCAAAAGCAGAATCCTGCAAAGAGATGCAGTGTTATTTTTGCTGACTCACTGTAACGTCAGTTCAGGGGTCCTATTAGTTCTAGTGCTCTCTATGCCATCATGCTGCTCTACAGCTTTTCACTTACCCTGGAAATATTCATGAGTACATATTCCACCTTACTTTTTCATTACCCTTCTCTTGCCTCTTGCTGATGTCCAAAGGAGGGGAACTCAGAAATGCAG
Source organism: Malaclemys terrapin pileata (assembly GCF_027887155.1). NCBI lineage: Eukaryota > Metazoa > Chordata > Testudines > Emydidae > Malaclemys > Malaclemys terrapin. Next base: position 47,752,715 of record NC_071508.1, on the reverse strand, counting down.
CTGCATACTCATCCAGAAGGCTCAAACTGGGGGGAAAGGAATGATAAGTTTCTATGTTTCTCCTATGAACCAAGTGTTTCCTACTTGAGTTGCCAAAATGAGGTGCCACACAGTGGATTGTGCAGATCTTCGTAATAGGATAGTCTCTCTTCTTTCTTGCTTGCTTCCATCAGCAGTGAAGTAGTTAATGATGACAATTAATTTATCATCATTGGGCATAACAGTAATAAACTCACTGTGATGAAGGTGGCAGTTCAGACCTCTCAGGGCTTTTTACAAACTCAGACAGATGTCACAGCATCAGTTTGTGCTCTCTTAGTGTTCTCCAGAGTCATAGGTTATATGTAGGAACACCACCTCCCTGAATGATGTTGGCTAAATCGACAGAAGCATTCTTCAGTTGATATACCTACATCTACACTGGGGATTTTGTCAGCACAGCTTTTTCAGTCAGGGATGTGTATGACTGATGTAGCTATGCTGATTTAACTTGTAAGTGTAGACAAATCCATCATAGCTAGAAACTTACTTAAGAAAGAAAGAAAGAAAGCTGAGATTCTAGACACATGATGGCAACTTGTGTGTGGTATGCTCCATACCTACATGCCCCTCCAATATGAGCTCTGTGTGTGCATGTCGTCTCTGGATCACCAATTGAATCTGAGCCAACAATGTGATGCAGTTGGAAAAAAGACTAGTATACTGGGTGTATTCACAGGAATGTCATATGTAAGACATGGGAGGTAACTGTCTTGCCTTACTCAGCACTGGTGAGGCTCAGCTGGAGTATTGTCCAGGTTTGGGTGCCACACTCTAAGAAAAATGTGAACGAACTGGAGAGGGTCCAGAAGAGAACCAAAAACATGGTAAAAGCTTTAGAAAACCTGACCTATGAGGAAAGGTTAAAAAAACATGGCATGTGTAGTCTTGAGAAAAGAAGACTGAGGGGAAACCTGCTAGTCTTCAAATCTGTTAAGGTTTGTTATAAAGAGGACAGTAATCAATTGTTCCACATGTCTACTGAAGGTAGGGCACAAAGTAATGGGCTTAATCGGCAGCAAGTGAAATTTAGGTTAGAAATTAGGGGGAGAAATTAACTGTCAGAGTAGTTAAACTCTGGAATAGTCTTCCAAGGGAGGTTGTGGAATGCCTGTCATTGGTTTTTAAGATTAGGTTTGACAAACACCTGTCCGGGATTGTCTGCCTACGGTTGGTCCTGCCTCAGTGCAGGGGGGTCGACTAGATGACTTCTTTAGGTCCCTTCCAGCCCCACCTTTCTGGGATTCTATGGTTTGAAGCCTTGCAGATCTGAAGGTTGAAGGATCTTAGGAGAGACTAATACCCAGGAAGGGAACAGAAAGCCCTCCTATATACACACTCAAGGAAATGCACGGAATGGCTCCTGAAAAGTGACAGTGATCCTTGCATAGGTGCATCATGAGAGAGAAGAAAGATTGTTCTCTATGACTCCATTCTGAGGTGAATTATCTTGCCCACAGAGTCACTGCACGTGTAACACCGACAGACCCCGGTTGTCAGCAGGCAGGATTGAACCAAGGACCTCTAGAACTTAGTGCATGAGCCTCTACCGCAGGAGCTAAAAGCTGTTAAGTAAGGCTGTGGAGCAGACTCATTTTATCTTTCTCTTTAAGTGGTCTCCGTGCCACTAGATGGGACAAAACACCACACTCAGAAGGTATGCGGGTTACACATGCACATAGCCTTTCCTATGTCTTTCCTTAAATCTCCCTTCAGACTATATGCTTTCTTCAGTCCTTTCTATTTTCTTCTTTCCCTTTTATCTTTTCTTCTTTCCCTCTCACCCCCTGTCAGGGCTGAATCCCCAGTCTGGCACTTCGAGTGCAGAAGGTGGGGGGCCCACAAGGATTCTAAAAATTAATACTTGCCACTCCAGGCTTGTATTAAACTCCCAAGGTTACAGCTTTTCTCTGACCTTGGCTTAGTAAACGCGGCCACCACCCAAATGCAAAGAACCCCCTGGACTCAGGAAGGAACACTTGGGAATTCCTCCCTGTAGGTACCCTCAAGCCCTTACACACACAGAGACACCAGAGAAGAGCTGAGAAAGAAAAAGAAAATTAGCTGTTGCGACCAGCTAATCAAGCAACATGCTTGATTCTTGATTCTTCAACCTCTTGGTCCTGCTTTGAGCAGGGGGTTGGACTAGATGACCTCCTGAGGTCCCTTCCAACCCTGAGATTCTATGACACCAAAAATCCAATCCTGTTCCTAAAAAGGGTAAATTTTATTAAAAACAAAAGGGAAGAAAATAATCTGGAATTTAGGCTTTTGCTAGATTTTAAAAGAGCAATTCCAAAAATTAAGCACCCAAAATAGCTTTCTTGGGGGTTTAGTTTAAAGGTTACAAGCAAACAAAAGCATCTGGGCTTAGCACATAGGAGATCCACAAGCTAAAATAAAGAAATAAACCTGATCACATTTATCTAAACGTTCCCTGTCCAAATGATTCCTTCTAGGTATGGAAGATAATTTTTCATACCTGGTTCAAACCTTACACGGCATTCCTGCTTATAGCATTGCTGCTCCGTTTCCCTGCAACCCAGAGAGAACAGTAGACAAAGGGAAAGTTTCTGTCCCAAATTTAAAAAGTTCTAGCCTTCCCATTGGCTCCTTTGGTCAGGTGCCCTTTTCTTTACCTGGGGGACTTTTTTAACTCTTTACAGGTAAAGCAAGCAGAGAACAGCTACACCAAGAGGGATTTTACAGCTAACTGACTGGCTGGGTGTCCATCAAAGGGGGAGCTAACCCCCCCCCCCCTTCATTTATCACACCCCCATATTTTTTTTATCTTCAGTTATTCTTTCTCACCCACCCTTCCTTTCATTACTTCCATTCCTTCCCCTTTAAAATCAGATGCAGCATCATGGTAATAAGCCAGGTTCTTTGAACATTTCTAATGTTGTGTTTAAAAACTGTTGACTGGCAGATACTGTGTATGAGGGATTTATAAATACCCTAGCCGCTGTATGTTGTAATTAGCTTCATTAATTGATACTGTCGTTAAGTTAATATGTTATAAATGGTTGGCCTTGTGACTGCCCTCTGCTTCTAAATAATTTGGGTAAATTTCCAGCTGTCGATATGGGATAGAGAGGTTATTTATTTGTTAAGTAGCTTACGACTGATACTGGGATTTTTTCACTCAGACAAAAATCTCATTCAGTTCCACTGTCCCTTTGCCCTGGTTCTTCCCTAAATCTATAAGCTGCCCCCACTCATATAATTGGGAGTTTTGCCAGTGACTTCAAGGAAAGCAGAATCAGACCTAGAATAAACCCATACCTTGGGTACACATAAAAGGTGTACTGCTTTAACTTTAAAATTATAGTTAACAAGGACAACCCCCCCAATGTGGATGCAATTATACCATAATCAATGTTCTTATACTGGTATAGCTTATTCCCGTATGGGAAAAGGAAATAAGTTCTACTGGTATAAGGTATCATTGTATCAGCATAACTACATCCATACTCGGGGTTGTAATGGTAGAACTACATTTGGTCAAAAATCACACCCCTAACCAACATAGTTATACAGCTACAAAAACTGTATGTAGATCATGTCTTAGGTCACATATACACGTACAGTGCTGCAGCATGTCTGGTGAAGAGCTCTCCCGTCGGCATAATAAAACCACCTCTGCGAACGGCAGAAGCTATGCCGGTGGGAGAAGCTGTCCTGCCGACGTAGCACTGTGCACATGGGCACTTATGTTGATGTAACTTATGTTGCTCAGGGGGGTGGTTTATTCACACCCCTAAGTAACATAAGTTATGACATTTTGGAAGGTGTGGTGTGATTAATGGAGAAGAAAAGACAGGGCATTTGGATGACTACAATGCTGTCCTATTGGAGATGCATTTTACTGTGTTACTGATGGTACTGGGATCAGCTGATTGGTTTGTTGAAATAATTACATTGAGTGGCTGGTGAGGAAAATAATGTTTACAGAACCTAATGGATTCCACTTGTTGAGTTAGTGACACCTCTATTCTATTTAATTCACATATATACTTACTGTTACTATCATTTCAAGGCTGCATTTCTGGACCTGTCTTACCACAAAACATCAAGACTGCCAAGGTCATGGCTGAGCAATGCGTTTTCACTTTCCAAACTGTAAACAAATTACTTTGCCACACACTCTGTATTGCACTCTCCCCATTGGAAATACTTCTTTACATTTGCTTACCAAGCTTTTTTCCTTCTCTCAACACCAGACATTTTAAAAAGAATTATTTGTGCTCATTTCCATATTCAGTTTGCATATTCAGATCTTGGATCTTCACAAATAAAGATCATCTTTGCTGTTGACTCATGATGATGATATTTTCTAGACATTGTATATGTGTCATTATATGTTACTAGGGGTGTAGCCAGATAGTCAGAGCATGGTACTGGGAGTTAGAACTGCTCAAAGCCATTGACTTCAAGCAAGACATTTGTAGCTGGTTTGTAACCCTACAATCCAGCTCACTAAGGCTCGGTGCATAATCTGATCTCTGCTGCTTCCTCTATGTTTCAGGGGGGAAGTGATCTGTTGCAGCTCGTTTGCTGGTTCAGATAACTTTCCCCTCTGCACTGGCTCCAGTGCACAGGCTGGAGCTATGGTTCTGCCCACCCCTTGCTCCTTCTTGCATATTCCCCACCTGTCTTTTTGAGGATGGGAGTAGCACTGGCAGGCTGGCTGGTGCTGCTCTCCCTTCTTGCAGGTTCTGGCAATGTGGGTGGCCCATGCAAGGAGTAAAGGAGTCCCTTAAGTTCCTTGATCTAACCCTTACATGCAGTTGAGTTTACAATCTGGACCCATAAAATGGGATTTTCAAAAGTGCTCAGTGTTGGCCTAATTTTGCTTCTTTTAAATCAGTTGGAGCAGAGTAGGGGAACAGTGGGGCATTTTTGGAAATCTCACTCTTAATCCCTCATTGCTGCAGTTTATCAATCTGTAAAAATGGATATTATAGCAATAATATGTACCTAAATCCCATCATTAATGTCTGTAAAAGCACATTGCGAGCCTCAGAGGAAAGGGCCTATGAGTGCAAAGCACTGCCATTATTGTTACAATACGTGCTACAATATATCCAGAGCTTTCCTTAAGGATAAGAGTCGACTGCATTATTATTCTTGCTGAGAATCTAGAGGATGAAGTTAAAATTAAAGTATCTTCTTGTTCAGCTTTCTCTGGCTTCACCCAAGCTATCAGCACAATAGACTCGCCACTTCTTTGTTGTGTATGTGTACTGCTGCCCTCTGCTGAATGGAATCAGGCCTGTTTAGGTATCGGAGGCTATTATAACCCCAGTAATAGGGCCGGGACTGCTATTTACTGTATACTTGTACAGTGACTAGCACTATTGCTGAAACCAAGTTGTTTGTTATGGGTTTTTGTAAGAACAATACTTAGAGGCATATGATATGTCATAGTGGACAGAGCACTGGACTAGTACTCAGGAGGCATGAATTCTGTACCTGCCACTAACTACTGCGATGGGAATGATAAATAATTAAGGGAGATTCTTTTAGCTCTGGTAGTAGAAATCTGTGTTTATGCCATATGTATGCAGAGTAGACAGTATATACACAGCCATGGAATGTTAGCTCTTAATCCTATGTTCCCACAGACTCTGGGTTAGACCCTCTGCCGCTCTGAATATGATTATGGTCTGTGGGGACTGCCTCACACCAGGGTTATTTATTCTTTCCTTCCTTTCCTTTTCTCTCCAAAACCCATCAAGTCTTTTTTTAGTCTTTGTGCCTATAAATACATACATACGTGTGTGTGTGTGTGTGTCTGTGTGTGTGTCTGTGTCTGTGTCCTGTATATATAAACTCTAAATTGTGCTGGGTTTGGAACTGTTAAACAACAGCATCTCTATAGTATGCTTTTGTACTATAGACCAAATTGTCCCCAGAATGAACTGTCAGCTTTGCCCTCCCCTGCCCCTATTAGAACATTCTAGATCTTTTTGTTATGGTTCCCTTTTGGTCCAGATTATTTGAGTGTGACTGTAATGGCTCGATCCTCAGCTAGTGTAAATCAGCATCGCTCTAGTGGAGTTCTTGGAGCTATTCCAGTTTACAGCAGTGCAGAATCTAGCCTTAGATCACTGATGTTATATTCATTTGATGTGCTTTGTTCCTGCTAAAAGTGATAGTGCAGCAGCCACAACCGTCCCCTATTTTGTAATCTTAAAGTCCTTTTCCTGCAATAGAAAAAAGATTAGGCAGGCAACCCACACAGTGGGTGCAGTGTGACTCCACTTCAAACTGTCTGTCATCTTTCACCAGTTCCCCCTACTGCTTCCTCTTCACTGTGGAGATAGTGGAAGAGTTTCCTGTGAGCTCATATCTCTTTTTGATAAATTGCTGTGATCTGTATTGAAAAGCATTGTCTAGCTGCTCTTACGTTGTGATAAAGGAATTCTGTAACTGTCTGCTTTGTGTTTTGCTTCCTCTCAACCAGAGTGTAGCTGAACGGGTCAGGACCAGATCCTTGGCTGGGCCAAGGCTCTGCTCAGCACAGCTGAGGAAGTTCGGGAGGCAAAGATAATTTTTCAAACCCACTTTGCATTTGTCCTAGCCCCTGGAGGTGATGGAGGCTAATCTGTCCCATGGCATAAATTATGACCTGCTACAGTGGCCCCTACAGGCCTCTTGTGGATTACAGGAGCACAGCACACTCCAGCCACACTCTGCCTCCACTGGCTCGTGCCCCTCTGATTGGGGAAGTGGCATGGGTGACATAGAGCATGCTATGCTGGATGAGCCAGGGATTCCTCCCAGAAAATCCTCAACTGCCTGCATCGGGAAGCTCTGTGGTCCCTACACCCGAAGATTCCAGGCTGTAGGGTTTGGATGGTTGCAAAATTTGATACTATTCAGTTTTTTGCTTAAATCCTTCCATTTAATTACATAAAAATCCTGGGCCAGTATAGCTCGACTCTAATCTTTAAAGTGATATCAACGATCCTCCCACTAAATCTAGCACTGCTTTCAGCTTTGTATTTTTTAAAGAGTTGTATTGCCATCTTTTTACCTGAGAGTCTGGGGGCCAGATTCTGCTCTTGCTTACATTGGTGTCAGTCAGGAGTAACTCCAATGAAGCCCATAGATTTACCCAGTATAAGAGTGGTGTAAGTGAGAACCCGATCCAGGCCCTAGGAGTCAGATGTTTCCAGATAATAACCACTGAAATATATTGGATACTGTTAACAAGAGAGTTTGTAATCTGTGCAGAGCATATTTAAGTCACTTGAGGGCCTTCCTTTCTCATCTAAATGAATTCAGCAGCAAAATGTGCAGTGCATTATAATTGCATTATTTCTGTGATCCTCACAGGCTTTTGCTTATGGTTGATAACTAACACAATGACTTAGCTCCTCCAGCTCCATGAAAGTAGCAGCTGCCAGCAGGCGCACAAGAATGCACACTCACAGGATGCTCTCCCGGAGTAACTGAGCAGACAGCAATAGTGCTATTGTAGTAACTATTTGGATAGCTAGAAAACAGCAAAGTCAAGTGTGTGTGCGAGCTGTGATCATTACGGGTGAGTTCACCCTCCTGCGCAAGGTTCTCTACACCTGGAAATCTCCTTTTAGCCCTCCCTGGGGAGTAGAGGGAGAAATCACCACAGAGGGAGTCTTCCCCTAGCTCTGACTGCTGCATAGCTGAGCTTTGGATCTGCTCTGAATAGGCTGGTGTGGAAGGAGTGATTGAGTGGGCACGGGGAGGGGCCAATACATCCAAGTTTATGTAGATCCATGCAGCAGCCTCAAAACACTGGAACAAAGGGCAAGTGCCAGTATGCTGCGGGGGGGAGGGGCTGTACTGGGGCTGAGGATTCCAGCCCCCGACCCCTGCAGAATTCTGCACAGAGCCCAGTTCCTCTGGATTTGGGTAATACAGGATGAATTCCACCCTAAATGTGCTTTGCAGGCTTTCTCCCCTAGAAAATGTCATTTTAAATCTGGAACTGAAACAACTGCAGTGTGGTCCTTTAGCCATTGGGATGGGAAAACGTGATGCTTTAGTGAGGCTTATGAAAGATATATATGTGTTAATCTCTATTCGAATCTGATGGATGGTTACCACTTCAAAGTAAGTGTAGTTGGCGTGCTGGACATAAACTACTACTTTACAAGGGGTGCTTGTATATAACAGAGTCCAGAAATCTGAGACACTAGACCAGGGACTTATAAGGATCTTTTCAAAAATAGATGCACTTCCTTAAAATGTATTTGGCCTGGCTTATCCAACCCTCCCTTGTTAAGACCCCTGATGTTTAGATTGCTTGTTTGGGTATGAAAGAGGAGACAAGAAAGCAAGAGACTGGAATTTTCACCACCATTGGAACAGCTTACCAAGAGACATGGTGGATTCTCTATCACCTGGAATCTCTAAAACAAAGGTTGAATGTCTTTCTAAATGAGTTACTCTAATTCAACCACAATTTATTTGGCTTGATATAGGAACTACTAGTTGAAATTCTATGGCCTGTGTTCTGCAGGATGTTAGACAATATGCTTCTTGGGGCAGGGACCATGTTTTTGTTCTGTGTTTGTACAGCGCCTTGCACAATGGGGTCCTGATTCATGACTGGGGCTTCTAGGCACTACTGCAATATAAATAATAAATAATAATGAAAGACTAGAAAGTCGAGAGGTAATCATAGTGGTCTCTTCTGGCCACAAAATCTATGAAATAACTTATCATTAATGGAGAAATGGTCTGAAGTTAATAGGGTGAAATTCAATAAGGACAAATGCAAAGTACCCCATTTAGGAAGGAACAATCAGTTGCACACATACAAAATGGGAAATGACTGCCTAGGAAGGAGTACTGTGGAAATGAACAGTTTCAGGAAAAATGAGGACAAATTGGAGAAGGTTCAGAGAACAGCAATAAAAATGATTAAAGGTCTAGAAAACATGACCTATGAGGAAAGATTGAAAAAATTGGATTTGTTTAGTCTGGAGAAGAGAAGACTGAGAGTGGACACATGATAACAGTTTTCAAGTACATAAAAGGTTGTTACAAGGAGGAGGGAGAAGAATTGTTCTTCTTAACTTCTGAGGATAGGACAAGCAATGGGCTTAAATTGCAGCAAGGGTGGTTTAGGTTGGACGTTCAGAAAAACTTCCTAACTGTCAGAGTGGTTAAGCACTGGAATAAATTGCCTAGGAAGGTTGTGGAGTCTCCATCTTGAAGATTTTTAAGAGCAGATTAGACAAACTCCTGTCTGGGATGGTCTAAGACAGGGGTCGGCAACCTTTGGGAAGGGGTGTGCCAAGTCTTCATTAATTTAAGGTTTCGCGTGCCAGCAAAAGGTTTCGTGTGCCAGACCGGCAGTGCGGGTGGCAGACGGAAACCCAGACCACCGGCCCCTGCCAGCCAGGGTCCCGGCCACCAGCCCCGCTCAGCCCGCTGCCGGCCCAGGTACCATCCATCCAGGCCGGCAGTGGGTTGAGCAGGGTTGGCGGCTGGGACCCCGGCTGGCAAGGGGCCAGCGGCCGGAACCCCAGACCGGCAGCAGGCTGAGCAGCTCATCCCGCTGCTGGTCTGGGGTTCCGTAATCCAGGCCGGCAGTGGGCTGAGCGGGGCCGGCGGCCAGGACCCCGGCTGGCAGCAGCGTGCCACTAAAAATCAGCCCGCGTGCTGCCTTTGGCACGCGTGCCGCAGGTTGCCGACCCCTGGTCTAAGATAATACTTAGTCCTGCCATGAGTGCGAGGTCCCTTCTAGTCTTACGATTCTATGAAGTGAGGTGCATGGATGAAATATACAGGACATTTAGATAGACTACACCGTAGCACCATTTTGATGGGAGATTTATAATTAAAAATTTGCTGTTGTCTCAGCTGCTTTGACTTTGGTATGGCAGGGAATTCCTGAGAAGAAAACCTGGTGGAAAATACATCCACAAAAGATAACTTGCCATATTTTCAGGTCAAGCCAAAGTCCCTGTGAATGATCCTGAATTGATCTATGCCCTGGGAAATCTTTGTGAGACTGCATAGCACTTGTGCTCTCTTTTTTTCAATGTTGTCCCCATGATATTTTTAGCGTTCCTGCTGTGTGTTTGCATTGTACTGCCGCCTTGCTGCCTTTGGGCCTACAAATTGTAAACGCCTTCAAATCCCAATGCAGTCAACAGGATTTGAGAGTCCACATCTGGCCTTTTCTGAATATAAACTTCTTACAAGGGAAGAGTGCTTTACAAACAACAACAACTAGGATGGTGCTAGGAAGACACTATTTATCATGTAAATAGGTCTTAAAATGAGATTGGTATTTCCCAGTAATTGTGTGCTGGGAGCCTAGATTTGAGGCATAATCTCTCGGATATTTAATTATATGAAAGCAAAGGTGGGTATTACAGAAAGCCATCAGTGAGGTTTGCAGTACTCCATTTTCATTAAATGCCATTAAAGCATAAAGTAGTGTCCTTCCTTTAAGAGGGGATGATTTTTTATTATGTTGTTTAGATAGCAATGTGTAACAGTAATGATGTTGTTCATATGTTCTTTTAAAAAAAAATGCAAGATAAAAATGACCCTGAAGTTGTGAGCTCCTTGAAAATGACATAACTGTGTGATGGAAAAAGTTAATTCTGTTATGGGGTTAAGAGCTCAATGGGTTTAAGATAAAGCAACTTTGTTAATTTGTCATTCCTGGGTTTTTAAAAAAAATATTTCCACATGACTTGTGTATCTGCTATTTCCCAGCCAGCACTTGACCTATACTCTATATTAATCAGGGGCCCAGTCCTACTGGGGGCTCTGCTTGTTCAACCTCCACGGAAGTCGATGAGAATTGAAGAGCTACTAACAGAGGGCCTGATCCAGCAAACTCTTACTCGTGTAGTCCTACTGGTGTGCAGTCTTGGGCCCAGAATTATGACCACAGAGAGAAAACTTCTAAACAAAGTCAAGGAACACATGGTACCAATCACCACTCTAAGGGCCTGCCAGCCACAACTCAGCCAAATAGGAGAGCATAGCCCACAAATGACGGCGCCCAATTCTGTTCTCAGTTGCCCTGTTGCAAATCTGCATTGATAGCAGTGGAGTCACTCCAGATTTGCACCAGCGTGAATGAGAATAGAACTAGGCCCGCAAAAGCCAGTCTTTTTGAGGAGATGGATGTGAGCGGGTCTAAGGCTTCTATACTATGCAAACATAGACTATATCCAAGGCATTCAGTAAATCTATGCAAAACCACAAGTGAAATGTCTTCTGAAAGGAGCAATAATATCACAATCAAGATTTAAAATGTATTTCTCATCTGAGAAGTGACCATGTGAAAATGGGATTGTGGGTCCCATGTTTATTATTGCTCAATGTTTGTGTCTCAATGATTTCCAGATAACACAAGTTCAGTTTGCAAATTAAAAGTATTTTTGCGAATTGCCAGCTTGGCAGACTCAACCTTGGCAGGGCTCTTTTCTTCCCATGCATCATCATCAGCACCAATAATAACTATTCTTAAAGCCAACTTCTGCCCTCAGTGACATCTGTATCACACAGTTGTCTTCAATGGGTTTGCAGTGGTGTTAAAATTCGAAACTTAGGCTGTGTCTGCACTGCAAGTGGAGGAATAATTGCAGCTCAGGTCAGAATACCCATGCTAGCTTTAGTCTAGCTAACACAGCTGAAAATTGCTAGCCGGCATCTTCACTGCTATGTGGATATGTAATCAGGATTATAAACAGGCTTGTACAACCTGCACTGGAGCCCATACCATGTGACTTCACTGCTACTTTTATCAATTTTAGCTAGTATGGGCAAGTTTACCGAAGCTACAACCATAAATGGGTCATAAATGTACTATATTTATCTGTGTAGTTCAGTTGTGTTTGGTCATGTGAATCACATGTTGTGATTTCTGTTCCTTGATTGGATAGACATGCTAGCTGTACCAGTACTGGAATTTGCCCTTTTTGAACATTTGTACCTGTAAACTATATTGCAGAAAGCAAGGATGGCAGGAGCATAAATATATTCAAAACGAATTCATTTAAAAAAAAATCCAAAGATAATTTTTGTTATTCACCCAACTCTAATCCTTTGATAAACTCAGCCTTTCATCTTTTCCAGTGTTTTGCTAGGTTTTTAAGTGAATACATTTATCCGTATCTTAATACAGCATAAATAGATTATTCAGAAAAATAAAATCTAATTTTTCCAGACATCTTAATTTGAAATATCATACAGTACAGATCTGATTATCCAAAAGTCTCATGGGACTCCTATAACTTTCACAGTCCCAGGGGTTCAGATAATTGAGGACCAACAAGCTTTGAAATCCATGTGCATGCTTCCCTAATCCTACGTGTAGATTCCAGATTATACAGGCCAGATCACTCAGTTATAGTCAGAAAGCAGATTTCCCCAAGGCCAGATAGCTGTGTATTCCACTGTTGTGGAATTTAGGACTTCTCAAGAGTCAGACTTCAACCTTGGGAGACTTATCTGACCTTTGGGTAACCAAGAGTTTCAGTTTACCTGGAGTCTGGATAATCTATGTTTGACTGAAAGTAAGAAATTGGGCATGATTCACTGTTGCCCATCATCTTGCATAGTCATTTACAGGAATGCAAAGCTGGTGTTAAACTCTACCATTCTTCATTTGTAGCACGTTATACCCACTTACTTTGCACTAGAGCAAATAACTACAATAAGTGAGGTGAAACAGCGAATTAGTTTACAGCTGTTAAAAAAACACCCCACACATTTATGCCGTACTGACACTTCCTAGCATAACCATATTACTGGAAACTGTTTTCAAGAATCCATAAAAATGTGTAAAGTTGTTGCAGACTGCTTGGGATCACATTTGCATTATTCATCCAATAGCATTATGGGTTTTCTTGGTTGTGTGTGTTATTTTGGTGGTTCATATATCCTCTTCTTTGGGGGGCATTAGTCATTGGCATTTTGATTATTAAAACTGCATATATTTAAAGTAAAAGTCAAGTTAAGATCACTGGTTAACTTATGCCGAACAGTAGCCTATGGATAAGGGGTGAGTAGCATGAATAAATATTCAGATACATGATTTATACTGAGAGTGGTTTGATTGTCAACATTTTTAGTTGTGTTCTGGTCAACATATAACATAGGACTAGAACATAAGAATGTCCACACCAGGTCAGACCAAAGGTCCATCTAGCCCAGTATCCTGTCTACTGACAGTGGCCAATGCCAGGTGCCCCAGGGGGAGTGAACCTAACAGGCAATGATCAAGTGATCTCTCTCCTGCCATCCATCTCCATCCTCTGACAAACAGAGGCTAGGGACACCATTCCTTACCCATCCTGGCTAATAGCCATTAATGGACTTAACCTCCATGAATTTATCCAGTTCTCTTTTAAAAGCTGCTATAGTCCTAGCCTTCACAACCTCCTCAGGTAAGGAGTTCCACAAGTTGACTGTGCGCTGTGTGAAGAAGAACTTCCTTTTATTTGTTTTAAACCTGCTGCCTATTAATTTCATTTGGTGACCCCTAGTTCTTGTATTATGGGAATAAGTAAATAACTTTTCCTTATCCACTTTCTCCACATCGCTCATGATTTTATATACCTCTATCATATCCCCCCTTAGTCTCCTCTTTTCCAAGCTGAAGAGTCCTAGCCTCTTTAATCTCTCCTCATATGGGACCCATTCCAAACCCCTGATCATTTTAGTTGCCCTTTTCTGAACCTTTTCTAGTGCCAGTATATCTTTTTTTAGATGAGGAGACCACATCTGTACGCAGTATTCGAGATGTGGGCGTACCATCGATTTATATATGGGCAATAATATATTCTCAGTCTTATTCTCTATCCGCTTTTTAATGATTCCTAACATCCTGTTTGCTTTTTTGACCGCCTCTGCACACTGCGTGGACTTCTTCAGAGAACTATCCATGATGACTCCAAGATCTTTTTCCTGACTCGTTGTAGCTAAATTAGCCCCCATTATATTGTATGTATAGTTGGGGTTATTTTTTCCAATGTGCATTACTTTACATTTATCCACATTAAATTTCATTTGCCATTTTGTTGCCCAATCACTTAGTTTTGTGAGATCTTTTTGAAGTTCTTCACAGTCTGCTTTGGACTTAACTATCTTGAGCAGTTTTGTATCATCTGCAAACTTTGCCACCTCACTGTTTACCCCTTTCTCCAGATCATTTATGAATAAGTTGAATAGGACTGGTCCGAGGACTGACCCTTGGGGAACACCACTAGTTACCCCTCTCCATTCTGAGAATTTACCATTAATTCCTACCCATCTTTTAACCAGTTCTCAATCCATGAAAGTACCTTCCCTTTTATCCCACGACAGCCTAATTTACGTAAGAGCCTTTGGTGAGGGACCTTGTCAAAGGCTTTCTGGAAATCTAAGTACACTATGTCCACTGGATCCCCCTTGTCCACATGTTTGTTGACCCCTTCAAAGAACTCTAATAGATTAGTAAGACATGATTTCCCTTTACAGAAACCATGTTGACTATTGCTCAACAGTTTATGTTTTTCTATGTGTCTGACAATTTTATTCTTAACTATTGTTTTGTCTAATTTGCCCGATACCGACATTAGACTTACCAGTCTGTAATTGCCGGGATCACCTCTAGAGCCCTTTTTAAATATTGGTGTTACATTAGCTAACTTCCAGTCATTGGGTGCAGAAGCCGATTTAAAGGACAGGTTACAAACGTTAGTTGATAGTTCCGCAACTTCACATTTGAGTTCTTTCAGAACTCTCGGGTGAATGCCATCTGGTCTCGGTGACTTGTTATTGTTAAGTTTATCAATTAATTCCAAAACCTCCTCTAGTGACACTTCAATCTGTGACAGTTCCTCAGATTTGTCACCTACAAAAGCCGGCTCGGGTTTGGGAATCTCCCTAACATCCTCAGCCATGAAGACTGAAGCAAATAATCCATTTAGTTTCTCCACAATGACTTTATTGTCTTTACGCGCTCCTTTTGTATCTCGATCATCAAGGGGCCCCACTGGTTGTTTAGCAGGCTTCCTGCTTCTGATGTACTTAAAAAACATTTTGTTATTACCTTTGGAGTTTTTGGCTAGCCGTTCTTCAAACTCCTCTTTGGCTTTTCTTATTACATTCTTGCACTTAATTTGGCAGTGTTTATGCTCCTTTCTATTTGCCTCACTAGGATTTGACTTCCACTTTTTAAAGGAAGTCTTTTTATCTCTCACTGCTTCTTTTACATGGTTGTTAAGCCACAGTGGCTCTTTTTTAGTTCTTTTACTGTATTCTTATGTTATGTTCTTCTTAAAGCCACAGCTCCTAGAGTCATGTGATTAGGTGAGCATCTCAGCTTTCATTTAAAAGAAAAAGTAAGTTTATAGCCCTAACATTTGCATGGAAAAGCCTGAAAACGTGAACTGAGTGAGCTCTAAAGGCTCAGAAACTGGAAGGAAAATGAAAAATCTATTTTTTTTTTTAAATCTCCAGATTTTTATGACAATCTCATGATTTTGAGGATCCTGACTCATGATTTTTTGAATACTTGGTGTTGGAAGGACAGTATTTTCTATTGTAACTGGGCCTCTAAGAAAAAGAGTAAGCAGTCTTTATATATTAAAAGAAATTCAATTAAAATATTGTTGTGCTGGAAAAAGCTGCAGGGAAAAAAACCCTATAAAATGAAATATCATTGAGCCCTTCTGAATGCTAATTGTGCTTTTCAGGAGGAGACATTTGGAGAACGGTAATGTTTGGCTTGCTATAAAGAACTAAGGATCTGATTCAGGAAAGCAGTTAAGCACATGCTTAACATTAATCATGTTTTGGGACTTAAAATTAAGCATATGCTGAAGTGCTTTCTTGAACAGGGATGCTTTCCTGAATTAGGGCCTGAAAGAGATTAATAAAAAGCTCAATTTGCTGAAAATAAAATGCAGGATGTAGAACAAAGATAATAGAGAAAATTGTTACCAACATCAAGTGAAAGGTATCTATAAACCACCTCGCCATTCTGGAGTAGTTTGTTAGACAGGCTGTATTGTCAGTGATATTCTAAAGGGCAGAACTCTGCAGATGAACACTTTTATGAGGAGAAGCGATTGATGCAGATATACTAGCTTTAATTGTGATAAGTGAGGTATGATTTCTGCAGTTAGCAAGGGGACAACCAGTAAAATTGCTAAGTCAGGAATGTGTCCCATAATGCAAGCGAAAAATGTAATGTGCTTTGTTAAATTAATGAAAGGTCAGAGGAAATTAAAAAGTGGATGTAAAAGCCCTGGAGCATTTATTTCAATGACCCCTCCAAACCAGCTCTAATTCTCAGAAAAGATCAGCAATAAACTCCCAGTGTAATGTTCACTGAGAAAATGGCAACTAATTCAAGGCAAAACAAAGGATGATCATATAGTTAATATTTACTGTAAATACATTAGATCCCATTAAAATAAGGCCAGTTGCGGTGTTCTTCATCCCTTTCATCCCACCCGCTTAAGGTCAGACTGTAATTAATACTTAAAATGGTATGCCACACGGGCAGTCTTCAGTGAGATTCACTTTTGGCTGATTTTTCCAGATTTCTATCATCATATTCATAAAACTGATTGCCTTAGGCTGCTGTCCTGGCCTAGTCAGAAACATGTCAAAAGTAAATGTGCATAGGATTCATCCCTGATTTTGTTTTCATCAAAAGATGTTCCCTGATGACACTACTTCAAGCCACTGGATCCCTGTTCTGCATAGGATGACTAGGGAGGTGTGTGGTACCAAATGTCATAAGAGTAACAGTTCTGAGGTTACTTCTATCCTCCTCTTCTTCCTCTTCCTGCTCCACATCATTAAAGCTGGATTTAAAATGTCTATGCTGAGGGAAAGAGGTCCAGGGAGTAAAAGTTGTCTGAATGAACAGAAAGCAGGACACAGCAAGTGGAAAGACATAGCTTGAAAAGCAATACATTTCCCAGCATGGAACCAGAAATAATAATACTAATACAATGATAAATCAAAGGAAAGGGAAAGCTGTTCTGTCATCTAAAGCCAAGTCCCATATTGCTTTGGTATCAGTTTAGTGCCTACTAATAGTAAATGTTTATCCAAAGCAGAGGTGATTCATAAGATGTTCTTCAGGGTCAAGCCATACTAGACATGAACAGTTTCCAAGTGGCTCTAGCCAATTATCTGATGACTGAGCTAATTCCCAAGCAATATTATACATCTATTAAAAAACGAGTTGTTGATACAACCTGAGCTGTAACATTGAGCCTGTTATACGTGAAAGTGGTAGGTCACATGTAATTACCATGCAATTACATTGTGGTTTTGCTTTGTGATATATGAATTTTAGCAATAATTACAAGTATCTGCAAAGTTTATTACCTGAATGAAAATAATCTCAGTGTAAATACAATGGGCCAGATCCTCAGTTGAGGTCAACTGTCATGGAATGGAGCTATGCTGATTGACACCAGCTGAGGGTCTGGTTTTCTGTAATTAATTTACCTGGATTCTAGTAGTATAATCTATATTAAGAGGAACCCCTAAATTGTGCTAACTTGTGAGGAAGGTAGTCCATTGCTGTTAGAAAAGGAGTGTTGATCAAAAGACATTCTCAAAGATTCGGTTTTCCTTGGCTGTTTATAAATTTTCCTCAGTTGGAATGACTCTGAACATCCAAGCTGGGAAAAAACAGTTTTATTTGTACAATTCAGTGTGTTGGCATGTGCAGTGTCACGGGGTGCACAGCCGGCCCCTCTTCTTCGGGGCCCGGTTGCCCTCCCCAGGGCCAGCTCCAGACACCAGCCGAGCAAGCTGGTGCTTGGGGCGGCAGCTTGTAGGAGGCAGCATTCCGCCCAATCCTAGGGCGGCACGGCCGCTTTTTGTTGTTGTTGTTGTTCCTCTCCGGCCGCCCTGTAGGGGGCAGCGGCGTGGAGGATGGGAGCGCCCTGCAGCAAGCCCGACAGGGCAGCCCCTGTTCTTCCCTCCCAGCTGACCAGAGCGGCGTGGAGCCCTCCTAGCAGGGGGCACGGCGGGAGGGGCCGCGTGGCAGCACCCCGCTGAAGCCCAGGCCGCCCCCCTTGTCTCTCCCCCCCCCCGCTCTCTCCCCCTCCCCCCGCTAGCCGGGGCACATCTGCAGGGCAGGGAATTCCCCTGCACCCTGGCTCCGGCCGCGCCACAGGTTTTTGTTTTTTTTTTTTTGCTTGGGGCAGCCAGAAAGCCAGAGCCGTCCCTGGCCCTCCCAAATAAGTCCAGGGAGACTTCAGTTCTGAACACCCGTGTCCTTTATTCTTTAAGCATTTTCCCACCACCAGTGTCCAACTATATATAATCCTTATAGGTTTCTCCCCTACCGTAGGCTGGGTCAGTAACCAACTGGAGAGGTAGCCGTGTTAGTCTGGATCTACATCTGTTGGTCTTAAAGGTGCCACAGGAGACTCTGTTGCTTTCAACTAGAGAGGTTCTACCTCCCTGACTGACCTCTCTCTCTGGCTGCCCCCCCCCCCTCCCTTCTGGCTCCTTCTCAGCCTTTGTAACTCTTGCCTATCAGGCTGGCAGGTGTTGCCAATCGCCAGGCAGACATAAGGCTTTTCAACCAGCCTCAATCTATCCCCCTTGATTGGGACTGGTGTGGCAGGGGCTGATTAGGTGTGTTTGCAGCAGCACCCTGCCACAGACAGCAAATAGACAAATCTCACATATATGCAAGAGTTTAGATCCCAAGCTTGAAAAATCAAACAAGTTTCATCTCCTTGGTATGCATCTCATACTGTATGCAAGCTTAGGTGTCCAGCTGGCATGTTCTGACTTGTACCCAACCTGCTGCAGCTTGTGTTGAAACTTGTTATAAAACTTTATTTGTTCAGGTCTCCAAAGTATGGTACAGGATTACAAAAGTCTACGTGTAATCTGCAATATGCTGGATTTCTTTTTTTTTGCCATATTCCCACCCAAACAAGTGGATTAATTGAGGAGAATTTGCCTAGGAAGGAAGAATTCACTGTACTACACCTTCCTTTTTATTGAGCTGTGATTAGGTGGGCATTTCTCCAATTTTCTATCCTGTAGCTAGACATATATTTTAGGAATAGCATCCTGAAGTGGAATTCGGGGACATTTAACATTGGTCACACTGCTACAGCTGATGTAAATTGGCAAAGCTCCATTAAAGTCATAACAGCTACAATGATTTACACCAGCTGGGGATATAGCCTGCTGTTTTCTGGTTTGTGAATATTCTGAATCTTCACTCTGGTGGGTCTATAATAGCAGAAATGCATAAACTAACAATCTGCCCTGCTTTTTTGAACATGGAAATTTTGCCTCCTAGAGTTAATTGAATCAGGAAATGTCATCTTCTTTACATTTCATCTTCCTTTTCAATGCAGATTCTAGAGATTGAGTTACTACTGTGAATACAAAATACAGTTTAATTTAATATCTGAGAAAATTTAATGACCAGAAAAAGAGAACGTTGCTTGAAACAAGCCTTGAATAAAATCAAATACTCCCCTTTCACTAACACAGTCGGGAAAGGCTATACCAGACCTTTAATTAACTATTTATAGAGATGTGCATATTTCCAATCTATTTTAAACCCTGTAAATGACAGTAAGCAAACCATTCTACCCACCAGTTAGCACAAAGTATGGACAGCATAATGTCCGTGCAGTGTCTAGCTACTTGGTAATTACATATCAGCAACCCCGAACATGTGAAGGCAGAGTGCCTAGCTTGATGCTAAAAGCTGAAATCTTCTGCCATCTTCCTCCACAGATGCAGAAGGCACCACGTGCATCATGGAGGGCTTCACTGCACATGCATGTGCCATTGTTTATCTATTATAAATATAGGAGTCATCGTGACCACCCAAAATGGGTCCGCTGTTCAGAGATGCTGAGCGTTGACAGCTCCCATTCAGTTCAAGGGAAGCTGTGGGCATTCAGCACCTCTGAACAGCCTATACAGTATTCTTACTTGTTTGCCTCTTCATTGATTTGTACTTACTGGTGAACTCATTTATGCACTAAAGACAGCACCAGGCAAACACCAGGTCCTGTCATGTTCACGGCTTTCATTGCCTTCTATTTTATAAGAGTTTGGTTCAGTGGGTTTATTTGGTGACTGGGGTGTTTCCTCTTGTGCAAGCCCTGGACATTGGAAACCAGGTACACAGCTCCCATTACATTTTATGTTGACTCTCTTAAAGAGCTGCTGATACCTAATGGGCAACCTTGAAAACTATTCTATTTAGGAGCAGTGCTGTCAATATTCTCTGTATTTCTCTTCCCTCATCTTTATGGTCAAGAATATGATGGAAAGCTGGAGATTCGTAGTTTCCAAGGCCAGAAGGGACTTCTATCATCATGTAGTCTGATCTTCTGTAAAACAGAGACCATAGAACTTTCCCGAAACAATTCCTAGAATAGTATCAGGGGGTAGCCGTGTTAGTCTGTATCTACAGAAACAACAAAGAGTCTGGTGGCACCTTAAAGACTAACAGATTTATTTGGGCATAAGCTTTCGTGAGTAAAAACCTCAGAAGTGAGGTTTTTACTCACGAAAGCTTATGCCCAAATAAATCTGTTAGTCTTTAAGGTGCCACCAGACTCTTTGTTGTTTCAATTCCTAGAATGTATTTTTTAGAAAAACATCCAATCTTGGTTTGGAAATTGCCAGTGATAGAGAATCTACTATGACCTTTGGTAAATTATTTCACTGGTTAATTACCCTCACTGTCAAAAATTTATATCATCTTTCCAGCCTGAATTTGTCTAGTTTCAACTTGCAGCCAGTGGATCGTGTTCTACCTTTCTTCGCTAGATTGAAGAGCCCATTATTAAATATTTGTTCGTATGTAGATATAGACGGTAATCAAGTCACCCTTAACCTTCCTTTTGTTAAGCCAAATAGATTGAGCTCTTCGTCTAGCACTTTAACATGTTTTCTGATCCTTTAACCATTCTTGTGGCTCTTCTTTGAACCTTCTCCAGTGTATCAATATCCTTCTTGAATTGTGGGCACCAGAACTGGACACAGTATTCCACCAGTGGTCACACTAGTGCCAAACACTGAGGTAAAATAACCTCTCTGCTCTTCTTTGAGATTCCCCTATTTATGCATCCTAGGATCCCATTAGCTCTTTTGGCTACAGTTTCACATTCGGAGCTGATGTTCTGCTGATTATCCACCATGACCCACAAATCTTTTTCAGAGACACTGCTTCCAAGGATAGAGTCAACCATCGTGTAAGTATGGCCCAGGTTCTTTGTTCTTACATTTGCATTTAGCTATATTTAAATACATATTAGCTGCTTGCATGCAGTTTAACAAGCGATCCAGATCATCTGTATCACTGACCTGTTTTCACTTCTCTCCCAATTTTTGTGTCATCTGGAAACTTATCAGTGATGATTTTATGTTTTCTTGATAAAAAATGGCAAATAGCATAGGACCAAGAATTGATCCCTGCGGGACCCCGTTGGAAACATTCATGCTTGATGACGATTCCCCATTTACAGTTACATTTTGAGACCTATCAGTTAGCCAGTTTTTAACCCATTTAATTTCTGCCATGTTAATTTTATATTTTTCTAGTTTTTTAATCAAATGTTGTGTGATACCAAGTCAAATGCCTTACAGAAGTCCATGTATACTACGTCAACAGTATTACCTTTATCAATCAAACTTGAAATCTCATAAAAAAATCAAGTTAGATTTACAGGATCTATTTTTCATAAGCCCATGCTGATTTGCATTAATTACATTACTCCCTTTTAATGATTAATCAAGTCCCATATCAGTTGCTCCATTATCTTGCTCAGGAGCTATGTCAGTCTGACAGGCCTATAGTTACTTGGGTCATTCCATTTACCATTTTAAAAAATTAGCATAACATTAGCTTTCTTCTGGTATTTCCCCAGTGCTCAAAGATTTATTGAAAGTCAACATTAACAGTCCAGCAAGCTATCAGCCAGCTCTTTTAAAACTCTTGGGTTCAAGTTATGTGGACCTGCTGATTTTAAAAGTTCTGACTTTAGTAGCTTCTATTTAACATCCTTCAAATATATTAGTGGAATGGAAAGAGTGTTATTATCACCATCTGATAAGACTATATCATCTGTTATTTCCCCAAATACAGAACAGAAATATTTATTGAGCACCTCTGCCTTTTTTGTATTATTATTGATAATTCTACCATTTCCACCTAGTAATGGACAATGCCACTGTCAGGATTCTTTTTGTTACCAATATATTTTAAAAACTCCTTTTTATTGTCCTTCAGTCTGCTGACCATAGATTTTTCCTTGTGTCCCTTTGCTTTCCTTATCAGTTTTCTACAATTACTAACTTCTGATTTATATTATTTACTTTCAACTTCCCCTTTCTTCCATTTGCTGCCTCTACTTCCCCTCTAACTAGGTCTTTTTTTAAACCAAGACAGCCTTCTTCCTCAATTGTGGAGTTCTGATTTTTGGACATCTAGTAAGGTGTTCTTAAATGATTCCCAATTATCATTCACATTTTTTTGATAAATTTTTCCTAACAGCTGATTCGGCTCATAATTGTTTCCAGCTTTGTGAAATTAGCCCTAGTAAAGCTGTGTGTGTGTGTGTGTGTTTATTCTGCTTACACATTTATAAATGTGATCAAGTCATGATCTCTTGTACCTAAGCTACCTTTAATTTTTAGTTCTGTGATCAGTTAAACTTTATCTGTTAGAACAAGGTCTAATAAAGAATTTCCCCGTGCTGGCCGCAACTTTTTTTGAGTTAGGAAATTGTCATCTGTAATATTAACAAATTCCAAGGATGTTTTAGGTGGCCTGACCTACAAAATACAGTAGAGGACTCTTTAATCTACCAAAGACATGACAAGTTCCAATGTCTAGAAGCTAAAGCTGGATACAGTAAGGTTAGAGATAGGGTGTAAATTTTAACAGTGAGGATAATTAACCATTAGTAAAGCTTACCTAGACGTGGTGGATTCTCTATCACTTGGAGTCTTTTAATCAAGTTTAGATATCTTTCCAAAATATGTGCTCTAGTTCAACTAAAAGTTATGGGCAGGGCTGGTGCAAAAATATTTTGCGCCCTAGGCAAAACTTCCACCTTGAGCCCCCACTCCTTCTCCCCTCCCCCCGGAGCATTGCTTATTATAAACTTACAAAAATGAATACTGCATAATGTGGCATTGTTCATTAGAATTCATACACGTTCAGCTTGAAAATTTATTAATTTCATTATTTAGTCTACATATTTAATGAAAATAAATACACCCTTTTTAGTCACGTATACTTCCTTTCTTCATTCTTTCATATCAAAATCTACTACATTTTATTCTACCTTTAGAATATCCAATTATTGTTGTTGTTAATAAAATTTATAAAATTAGAATGGCGGATACTCTGTCATAGAACAACAACTGACAATACCAATATGACAAATTTCAACAACAAACACACACATATTCACACATGATAAACATATACACTCAAATACTTAACAGACACACACAATTGACACAAAGTATTAGTGAAATGATGCAGCAGCAATTGCCAGAGTCTTAGATCTGAAACAACTCAACAAAAATAGTTAGCCTCAGTCGACAACCTCCAAAAACTAGTAAACTTAGCATTACAAACAGCCTGTCAGAATGGGTAGCGGCTGCGCGGGGTAAGAAAAACGATGTCCTTGCCACCTTGTACCGTAGTGAAGCAGTTCGCTTGTGCCCGCAACACAGAGCTGACGTATGCCATAGCTGTAATGTACGAGAGAAGAATGACAAGTTAAAATGCAAGTTCAACGACGTTTCTCTTTTCTTTATTCATTCATTTTCCAGCAATAGTGTCAAAAATTTTGGGGCACCGCTGTTTGGCGTCCCCAAATCTTGGCGCCCTAGGCGGCCACATAGTTGGCCTAGTGATTACACCGGCCCTGGTTATGATGTAGGAATTACTGTGTTAAATTCTTCGCCCTGTATTACACAAGCAATCAGGCTATGTTCATAAGGGTCCTATTTGGCCTTAAAATCTATGAACCTGATCTAGATTTTGAAACCCACTCTCCATATTTTCAAATCTAGGGGGTTGTTTCAGCTTGGAGCAAGTTCCAAAATACATATCTAGATCTAGGCTAGGATTTCAAAATAATTCCACTCCCCATAAAACCAATAGCAATAATGTAATGTCCGAATCCAAGGTGTTTGGTTCAGGCCCATCTTTAACAAGAATGAGAGTGCTCTTGCTTGGATGTTCACTTCTGATGTTGCATATTCTTCAGCTGAAATCCTAGGGCCAAATTCAGGCCTCAACTGATTTTTGGGTCCAGATGGTCATACATCAGTGCTGCAAAGGCAACATTAATATGAGCCTGTGTTCTGAATTGGTTACAATCTAAACACAGCCCCCACTCCCATCTCATATAGATTATTCTGGACAGTGGCAGGAGTAAATTATATAAGACATGCCAAGTCAGGGACTGTGTGTGCTAATCGACATTGAGACCCATACCTGTTGGACCCAGGCCTTGCCTGTCTCAGGAGACCAGCTGATTTTATGAGATTTTGGTCATCTGGAATGGTGGAAATCTCACAGGATCACTTGTTCTTATGAAATTGCACCCACGTCCAACTTAGAACCACAAAACTGGCCTCTTCCAATGTTGGATCTGACCTGGAGCCAAAACAATAGAGATTGAAATCCAGCCACTCCCCTTGAAATTCAAAGGGCTTCACACCTGCTATTCCCCTTTTGATCCCTCTCAAGTAGCAATGGGTTTGGAATGTCATCTGTGGGAAGCAAAATGAATTCCCTACATGAAAGTTTCTCTTATGGGCAAAATCTGCTCTGGATCGATGGATGCTAAGCACCCCATGCATGGAGGAACCAGTGCAATACTGCTGTTGGATGGGCAGAATTTGGGAACTCATGCAAGAGGTCCACATCCTGAGCATGGCACAAGGCACAAGTCTGCAAGGGCTTCCTGTGCAGTTTTGAGGAGGAGTGAAAATGAGGCCTAGGGACAAATGAGTGGAAGGTTCTTGGCCAGAAGATCAGCAAAATCAGCTGACATGAATATTCCTCAGTTCTCCTTCCCCAGTGTGGCACTAGAGTAACAGCGCCTTATGCATCGCCCTGGATTTTCAAAAGCAGAAAACTAAATTCGCTTCCTAAATCCATATTTAGGCACCTAAATTAGGGCCTGATTTTCAAATGTGCTCAATACCCAGTAGTTCCCACTCAGATCAGTTCTGAAAATTTTGCCTCTGGTGCCTGCAAGTGGATATTACCCAGAGATCTCAGGAATGCTATATAACTCTAGACCAGGGGTAGGCAACCTATGGCACGGGTGCCGAAGGCAGCACGCGAGCTGATTTTCAGTGGCACTCACACTGCCTGGGTCCTGGCCACCGGTCCGGGGGATTCTGCATTTTAATTTAATTTTAAATGAAGCTTCTTAAACATTTTAAAAATCTTATTTACTTTACATACAACAATAGTTTAGTTATATATTATAGACTTATAGAAAGAGACCTTCTAAAAACGTTAAAATGTATGACTGGCACGCGAAACCTTAAATTCGAGTGAATAAATGAAGACTCGGCACACCACTTCTGAAAGGTTGCCGACCCCTGCTCTAGACAGAAACAGGCAGGAGAGCCCATATGAACAGCTATAAAAATTACAAGTACAGTATGTAATCCCAACTATCTAAAGGAATTTGAATTACAGCAAACAATAAAGTGTTCTCACACACACACACACAAACACAACATTGTTTCATGTGATTTTTCTACTTCATTGTGCACTGAACTCAGGAATGGAGTAAAATTCTCTGTCTACTAAGTTAAGTCTGCATATCTCAGCCCATTGCTGAGAAAGCATCATGGGAATCAAACTCTTCACATTTTTGAGAAATGAAATCTAGAGATATGTTTACACTACAATTAGACACCAGTGGGTGGCCAGTGCGAGCTGACTCGGGCTCATAGGACTTGGGCTAAGGGGCTGTTTAATTGCAGTGTAGATGTTCAGGCTCTCGCTGCAGTACAGGCTCTAGGATCGTGAAAGGTGGGAGGGACCCAGAGCTCGGGCTGCAGCTCAAGCCTGAATGTCTACACTACAATTAAAAGCCCCTTAGCCTGAGCTCTGCAAGCCTGAGTCAGGTGGCACAGGCCAGCTGCAGGTTTTTAATCGCAGTGTAGACATACTCTAAGAGACCAAGACCAAGTCAACATCTGTTTTCTATATTGTTTTCTATACCAAAAATAAGGAAGCAGTGAATCTGGCACAGAGGGTTTCTACACCCCAGGGTTCAACATAGAAAAGGCCCTGTCACCTGTCAAATTTAAGTTGCAATGATGAACATAAGAACATAAGAATGGCCATACTGGGTCAGACCAAAGGTCCATCCAGTCCAGTATCCTGTCTGCCGACAGTGGCCAATGCCAGGTGCCCCAGAGGGAGTGAACCTAACAGATAATGATCAAGTGATCTCTCTCCTGCCATCCATCTCCACCCTCTGACAAACAGAGGCTAGGGACACCATTCCTTACCCATCCTGGCTAATAGCCATTAATGGACTTAATCTCCATGAATTTATCTAGTTCTCTTTTAAACCCTGTTATAGTCCTAGCCTTCACAACCTCCTCAGGCAAGGAATTTCACAGGTTGACTGTGCGCTGTGTGAAGAAGAACTTCCTTTTGTTTTAAACCTGCTGCCCATTAATTTCACTTTGTGACCCCTAGTTCTTATATTATGGGAACAAGTAAATAACTTTTCCTTATTCACTTTCTCCACACCACTCATGATTTTATATACCTCTATCATATCCCCCCTTAGTCTCCTCTTTTCCACTGGGGGTCACTAAAAGATGGATGATGCATGAGGACAGATGCTTATCAGGATGAGGCTCAAGGGTGAAGTCTCAAATATAGCCAGGGTCTACAGACTACACCCTTAAGAGTTTTATAAACCAACAGTGGCAATGTGAAGCCAATCCATTACTTGAAAGGAGGCCAGCAGAGAGAATGCATGGTGTGTGAATAGAATCACATGTGTTCAAACCAGTGGACAAATGTGCTGCTGCATTCTGAACAAGTAGGCAATGGAGATGCTCTGCGTCAGGGATCCCTATTTAGCGGGAATAACAGGAA
Source organism: Malaclemys terrapin pileata (assembly GCF_027887155.1). Classification (NCBI taxonomy): domain Eukaryota; kingdom Metazoa; phylum Chordata; order Testudines; family Emydidae; genus Malaclemys; species Malaclemys terrapin. Next base: position 47,725,546 of record NC_071508.1, on the reverse strand, counting down.
TCGATCTTCATGGTCACAAGGACATGTGTTGTTGCAGCAAGGTTATGATTACAGCCTGTATGAAGTGTACACTGGGGAAAACCTGTTCGTACACTGTCACCCAGTGGCTTCCCCCAGCTGACAGGGACATCAATGTTCCTTGCTGCAAACAAGTCCCCTCAGTAAGTCTGATGAAGAAATAAGAGAGAGTAACTTCATAATAATGAGACTTTTTCTGTGACTCAGTGATGTGAAATAATAAATGAAGAACACAATAGTGTATAAAACATGTGCCCCGATGTCATCATAAATATGTAGATACAGTAGACAAAGACTTTTAAAGTAAATTTATTCCGCCTGGCCTAAGCAAATACAGAGCACTATCCTGCTCCTATTGGAGGCTGTAGGAGTTTTGGCATTGATTTCAATGGAGCAGGCCCACCGCTCTAGAATCGAGTCTCTTGTATTATTACTGAGATGGAGCGATGCACATTCTCAGCTTTCTATTAAAAAAATCAAAGAGAAACTCTGCAGTGAAAACTGGGACTAGTGATAAGAGACAGATGGAAAATAGAGTTAAAGCTTGTAACTTATTCCTTAGCCCTCTTTCCATTGGGTGGACATTATGTTTCTGAATGATTTCTTGTTGCTATTTTTGATAAAATTGGCCTGTCTGGGCCAATGCTATTTGGGGAGAAAATCCCAAGGGTCTGCTTTTGCTTATGGCATCTTAAAAGCAATTCCAAAGGTGGAAAGTTCAGACAGGCTTTCTGGGAATAGAGACAGAAAATATCTCAGTGTGAGTATTCTAAAAAGAGTTATTTAAGCCAGTGTTATTTTTAAATATTTTTCCATGAGATAAGTGAACAGTTGCATTTTCTTTTTCTTTTTATTTAAATTAACTTTGAATTTAATGTTGTTCCCCAAGTACTCTATAGTCACAATGTAGAAATTTACACAACAAATGGATCTGTCAGCATCCATACAATTATTCTCTCAATCCAAATTGGCCCCAAACTGAAACACTGACTCAGCACCCTCTCAAACCTGTGGAGCAGTTTGGATCTGGACTTTGTGGCTCAGGCCCATCTAAGATTGAGCTGTCCTGTCCCCCAAAAGCAAATACTGGGACTGATTCTCCACTGCCTTCATTGATCCCCGTGCAAAGTAGTCACAATGAAATCCTGCTACTGTGACTCCTTAGCCTTTTACATCCATTTTGCAGAGGGGTAAATAATAATATTTAGCAGTTTTAGAGAACTTTGTATGCTCAAAGCATTGTACAGACCTTAATTCATCTTCTGTGAGGTAAGTGACATTATCCCCATTTTACAGATGGGGAAACTAAAGGCAAGAAAGATGAAGTGATTTGCCAAGGTCACAGAGTGAGTCGGGGTAGAGCTGGGATTAGAACTCAAGACAAACACTGAACTCATTCTTCTGGATGACACTGCCCTCGCTTCTGTAAAAATGCATATAATAGTGCATATTAAATTAGGTTCACATGCCCTAAAATTGATCTATGGGGAAGAAAGGAAACATCTTTCATACCATGACACGCCCCAGGATTGTGAGACACCTCGTCACCATCTGCCCTAAGTGTTAAGAAAGTGTGGTCTGTGCGTCAGTTCCCTTAAACCACCAGCCTCAGGCAACACAAGCACTGCCTTCCAGGCCTCACTCTCTCTATAGGGGAGCATTAGGCCCAAGTCCTCCCAACTTTCCCTTTAGTGTCCAGCCCCTTACCCACTGAACTGGCACAGAATTACCAGGCCTGCTGCTCTCTGAAAGGAACCCAGTACACCGCGGTTTATTACTTATCCCTTGGTACAAAACTCTGTTAAACACACAGCTCTTAGATATATTTATAGTGCAAACAAGAATAAATTGATTATCAAAGACCACAGGTTCAAATGATAGTGAGTATGAATAGTGGAAGCAAATGGTAACATATAAAGAAGAACAAACTTCCTAGAGACTAAACTTTAACTAACAAGTCTAGCTAGCTGTCTAAAGAAGCTTATCTCACCCAAAGTTCTCACCAGCATTTTCAACGAAGCCTGGATGAGACCCCCTTTTTCATGAAGCAAACTCACTCTGTTTACTTCCTAGCTGAAGGATGCCAGAATGTCTTCTATGTCCACCAAATATTCGCGAGCAGACCTCTGATGTGCACACCTTTCCCCCTCCCCCACCCCTCCACTGTTTACTTCTTCCTGCAACCTTTTTCTCTTTGAAGATTTTGCAATCCTTCATTAGTATTCGGTTCAGACTGGTGAGAGGAGACCCATTGTGAACCGTACAATACCTAATTGACATGTAAACAGCTGGATAGATTAACATTTCTTGTCTGGTGACCAGTCCCTAGATACAGACCGTAAGAACATAATTTTCAGTGTATATACATAACTCCTTACATAACATCCGTACATGCATTTTGCAATTACAATGACAGTTATAACCCATGTCACACTGGCTTTTATTTGAGACCTCACATGACACTCTTTGGTGAACTAGGTTGAACATGCCAGACCCAGAAGATCCCAGTAACCCTCATGCACCCCCTCCGGTGCCCCTTACCAGCTGGCACTAATAGATTCCTGGCTCACACTTACTTTTGGGCAGTGTAAGTGCTATTTACAGGGCCGGCTCTGGCTTTTTTGCCACCCCAGGCAAAAAAGCCTCCCGCTGCCCCTCCCCCCCCCCGGCGGGGAGCCCGGCCGCAGCCCCGTTCTTCCCGGCTGGCCGGAGCGCCGGGGGAGGGTGGCGAGCCTGGCTGGGGCCCCACTCTCCCCGGGTGAGCGCCGCCCCCCTCCAGGTGCCGCCCCAAGCACATGCTTGGAGGGCTGGTGTCTGGAGCCGGCCCTGGCTATTTAACTCAAAAAACATTATTATTGTTATTGCTTCCTATATGGATCAACGTAGCAGGTGCCAGAGACACTGCCCTAGCAAAATACAAGAGGATGTTTTCTCACATTCTGCTAGATTCTTGCCCTCCCCCCCGCCCGCCTCCTGCTTTGTACTGCCTCAGTAGTGAAAAGCTCCCCTGAAGGGGCAGTTGAGGCTTCTCCTATCAGAGACGGAGTGGGGAGGGTTTCAGATGCAGGGAGGCGGTTTTCCCAGGAGCAGGGTGGAATGCGCAGCATCCCCCATGACCTTCAGCCAGTACAGTGGTCCATGTGGTATCACTTCAGCCAGTGTAATTTAAAGAGCCCCTAGGCTGCTTTAAATCATGCTGGGAGCTGTTTCCGCTGTGTTATCCTCAGCTGCACCAAGGAGCTGGCCCGTTATTTCTTCATAGCACGAAGAGATAGGCAAATTTACAGGCCATTTTTCAGGAAACAGTGCCCTGAAATTCCAGTGGGTCTCCCCCAAGCTCTCTTTCTTGTGCAATAATTCATCCTGTGAGAGAAAACATACCATGTATTCCCTTCAGCAAAGCCTGAAGCCAAAGTTAACTCCTACCACTGCTCATGAGAACTCTGCCTCCAATTGCACATCAGAGGGAGAATAAAGCCTAGAAATCAGGAAGATAATCATAATACTCAATTGTGATGGGTAAAAAAGAACTGCTTGTCAGAAAGGTATAAAAGAAACCTTTAATTCCAGTCAGGATAATCTGTGCTTCAGCTGTGCGGTGGTAAATAGCACAGCACTACCCAGCTTTTGTACTGAGATGTAGGGAGGCTTTCAGGAAGATAAGTGCTGTTCCGTAGCCCAATAGAGAGGAAAAGCTTACCCCTATTGATCAAACTTTGAAGCTGATCTAATGGCCATTTGAAAGAAAGTGTGATGCTGCTCAAATGTGCTGTTTGAAGAAATCGGGCAGGAGGGACACTGGCTTTTCGGTGCTAGTTCCCTGTGCAGCTCAAGTTACTCATATCAGGATCCTGGCAGCTGATCTTCCTCTATAAACCTTAGATTAGACTCTGATCTCAGTGACTGCAGCCTAAAGCCAGAACCTTCTTTTTAAAAAAGGTAGCAAAGCAATTCAGTGTTCTGCTCTTGCTAGGTCCAGAAAGTAACCATTACCTAGGAAGTATCTTCAGAGCCTCATAAAGGAATGGATGTTACACCGGCTGGATCCATGAATGGGAGTTTGTAGCAGTGTCACTCCACTTCCCCACAGTTCATGAATGGCCAAGAGTCAGAAGAACAGGAATTTGGCTGTTCCTACTAATATAGCAGTTTCTTTGAAGAGCTCTCTGGCATTCTAAAAATGGAATCGACACTCTGTTTAGGTAGCTCTGAAGAATCAGAGTCATCTGCATGTGAAACTTTGGTTTCTTGTGTCTTGGCATTAACTGTTGTTATTTCTGTCCCTTCCTTTTAGAAAACCCCTACTGCTCATGCCATGAAGGAGGAGAATTTTCTTCGTCGCAGGTTCTCTCTCTGTCCTGCTTCTTCCACCCCTCAGAAAATTGACCCTCGCAAGCTGACACGGAATCTGTTCTTCGGGGCTGATAATGAGATCTACCCACTCAGCCCAGGTCAGTGCTTGCTACATGGCTTCACAATGTGCCACATGTTGCTCTCAGCCTATCTTCAATCATCTCAAATCTCAGTGCAGCGCATATGCACAAACAAACAGTACCACATCTACTGAACTAATCCTCTGGGTGGGTGAGTGTAAGTGGATTTTATTAGAGCATCTGCAAGAAACAAAGATAAACAGCTTTATATGGAAGCATGAGCAGGAGATCAAACTTGTTCAGCAAAGGAGGCCCCCAATCCTCCCCCCAATGAGGTATTGAGTGGTTCCTGTCAAATGCTACAACCCTTCTGCTCCCATTGATTTAAGTAGGGAATGAAGGACATTCATGCCTCAGAGATGGGGCTCAGAGCTAGTTAAACACTGAATGGCCTAAAATGTAAGAAGTGATTTTGGATATCTCTGTTTTGGGGTGCCCAATTTGAGGAACCTAAAATGGATCACCCTAAAAGGCAGATCCTTTTAAGGCATCACATGGGCACCCAAAAATTGAGGAACCCAATATTTCCAGCCCCTTTTGCAAATTGTGATTACTACTTTTAAGTCACTTGACCCTACAGCGCACAATAAACGTTACAAATGCAAATGCTCTTTCACCAATGATCATAAATATTTTCAGCACTTTTCCTGGCAATATGCTGAGCTGCAGTAAGTATAACACTAGCTTCAAGAGTTCACAATACTTCCTTCAGGTTTAGTCTAAAATTGCTAGCAAACATCTGCTCTACAGGAAATGAAAGTCATGATATTGTTTTGGTATTTGCTGTGTGTAATAAATACTCAATCAAAATGTTTCTCTGATTGCAATTTGCAAACAGTGCTTCAGATTCCAGTTTGTAAACATGTGCTTTAACCTTAGATGAGGGAGCAATCATATTTTTGCAAAGTCATAATTTGTGGTTGTCATTTCTGTACTTAATAATCAAGTCTAGTAGCACCTCAGTGAGTTGTCAGCACATTGATATTTCAGGAGAAAAGGACACAGCACCTGCAAAAAGCAAGGCAATATTTAGTATTTATATAGCACCCAAAAAGATACTCAGGGTTAGATCCACAAAGGAATCTATTTAACTGCCTTTTTAGGCACCAATGACATTCACAAAACCACTGCCCAACTATCATCTCCCCCAGTAGGTGCCTAAACTCCATAGACATCTATGTTTCTGCCAGTGGGCATATGCAAAGCTGACTGAATACTGATGCCTCCAAGCTGTTTGATACCTGAGCTCACATCTAAGCCCTGCTGGGGTTCTCAAACCACGCATTTTCTTGCCTATCTTGCTGGCATGCCTACCTAACACAAAAGATATCAGGGATGAGCAGATGAGGACTCTGGGAGGCTGGCTGGCATGAGTGTAAGTGCCTAGTGTATGCACCTGAGATATGGGAGATACCCAAATTTGAATCCCTGATTTGGAGCAGGGACTCAAACCTGATTCTCCCACATCACTGGTGAATGCCCTAACCACTGGGATATACAGTCAAACTTGCCCTACTTTTCTCTTTGGCCTATTGAATATTTAATCATTCATACTAAATGGAACAGTTTCAATAGGAGAGATTGAAACCCATCCTAGAATAGCCTGTAGCTCTGGCATTCTCCCGGGACAAGCAGACCTAAGTTCAGGTTCTTGCTCCAAATCAGAAAGAACAGAGATTTGAAAACAGGATGTCTATGTGCCAGGTAATTGCCCTAGCCACAGGGCTATAATGACATGGGAAAGGAGCGGGGGTCTGACTGACTCCCAAGAAGAGGGAGACACCTTCCTCTGGCCCAGAATTAGGCACCCAACTACCTTTATCCCGGCCGTTCTCTGTGGCATTGTTTACTGACTAGCTTAGGCAGCTCCATGCTCAGCTTTCTGGCTTCTGATTCCCTTTCTTAGGCACCTAATTCTCTCCATGGAGAGCCTGGGCACCTAACTCAGGACTGTGAATTCTACTGGGCAGCAGGCACCTAAGAGACCCCTTTGTAAATCTGACCCTCAGTGCTTCACAAACAAAGAACAAGGTCAGATCTGGAACCAAAGAGCTGACAAGCGAGGGCCAATCGTAGGCCTGGCCGAAATGCTGAATTTTTGGTTTGGGGCAAATTTCAACATTTTGAACAACAAAATTAATTACAATTCAGAACAGAAATAACTATTATCAAAATTCCTTTAAATTGGAATTTCCTGAACAAAAAAATCAGTCTTGGAAAATTTGTTCAGGATTTTAGAATGTTGTTTCAGAGTTTCAAAATTTAATTTCAGATTTTATTTCATTAGTTTTATTCTCTTACATTTTTATTTTACATTATTTCACGACCTGTCAGTAGTGCGAGGTTAGGGTTAACAGTATACGTTACAACTATGTAGGGTTGTTAGTAGTACCACTGACGTGTCATATTATGCTATAATGTTCTATTGTAAAATTCATTAAGGGCAGCTGCAACTTTGTACCAATTGAAACATCTTATCTTCTGTAGATCGAAATGTCTCCTGTTTGTGTTGTAATGAAACAGTTTAACTAGCAGCTGCCCTTAATGAGTTTAAAAGTAACATAAAAATAATAGGATTTTAACTATCATGTCATTCTGACATGCCAGTTGTACTAGTGCATATTATACACTACTACAACTCACATCATGAAATAATGTAAAAATATAAATGTGAGAAAAATTCCAAAGAAATTTTGAAATCCAAAATGAAATTCCAAAATCCCAGTAAATTTCTAAAACATTTTTTTCCAGTTCAAATTTTCGGTCACTCTGTCCTTTTAAAAATATTTAGATTTTGATTAAACTAGCATTTTCCATTGAAAAAAGGTGTTGACAAAAAATTTCTATCCAGCTCCAGTCAATAATTTAAAGATTTGTGGGTGTCCAGCTTGAGATAGGTTGGGCCTGATTTTGAGCAGTGCTGACCAATTGAAAATTAGTCCACAAGCTTCTCAGCCTGAACATTTAAACGCTGAGACACCTAATATGTTTGCCCACTTTCAAAAGTTTGACTGCAGACAACTACAACTCCATATAGATATGTGGCAGGAGTAAAAAGCCTTTGCAGTAGACTACTTTGTCATTGCTAAGCCAACCCAGCTTTTAGAGTTTGGGAAGCCTATTTGTCAACTTTAGGGAACTTAAATTTTGAAGAGCATGGGCAAAGAGTTTTCCTGCTGTCATCAGCTTCCTCTGCTGCAGGATAAATGGAGATCAGCTGCTTGTCATGAGGTCCATGCAGAATAATTACCAACAGTCTCAAAAATTCAATTAGCTCATCTGTGAGGTGCTGAGTGCTCTTTAACACCCACATAAACCAAAGAGAGCTGAGGGTTTGTAGCAGATGCTCAGCATATCCTGGGTTGAGTCCCCTCTTACCACAGGCTTTGATTCTTTATCGGCCTTTTACATTGTTTCTCCTTGCTTCTTGTAGATGGAGCAGTCTAATTGGCCTGGCCTAGACCCACTGGGTGTATGTGTGTAACAAGTGCAGTGTGCTGGATTAGAGTTTTTGTTGCCTTTCTCTGCTTAGCTAGAGGAACCTGGAACATTGGTACAAGTGATGAAAACAGCCACCCATCTTTCATCCCCTCCATCCTCAATTTAGGAGAGTGTGGGCCAGAGATACAATTTAAAAAAGCACAAATTAGTACAAGTCACTGTTCTAACTAAGAGTTCTGGGTGTGTGTGCGGGGGTGGAGGAGTCTTACTTTTGTCCTCCTTCCTTGGATTTTTATCCCATTTATTTTTCCTTCCAGCTCATTCTATCTCCACAACACTTCTTACGTTTGCCTTTTATTTCTTTGAAAGAACAGACTCTCTTCCACCATCTCCTATGTTTGCTTTCTCCCCACCCCCAATTCTCTCTTCCCCACCTCTCTCCCCCATGGTGTGTTGTAGCTTCCTCTTTAGTCCTTTTCTTCTATTCCCTTTTTTCCTACTGTATCTCATTCTATCTCCTTTCCAACGGTCAATATGGTGTCTCTCCTCACTGGGAATCACCTTTCTAGTTCCCCTCCTCCCATGGGCTCTGATAGATGCTGCTACTCCTGTGAAGAAGTCTGGGTTTCCCTTCTCTCTGTCCGCTGTGAAAGCTTTTCCACTGATCACTCTCTTCCTCCCCCCACCCCCAAGTTTGTGTCCGGATGCTGTATTATCAGCTCAGAGAAGGAACTAAGGTAAGTTGTATGCAGCCCCATTATGGGCTAGGAAAGAGCTTGCAATGGCCTCGCACCATCAGCAGAAGTTCAGCTATTTCTCACACAGAATCAAGTCGGTCATAGTTGCTCTCTACCACAGCTGGGGCAACAGGTTTCACAAGCCCAAAAACTAGCCTTGGGTGGCTTTAGGACATGTAAATAAATATAGTAAAAAGTTAGTAACAGACTTTACACCCCTGTCAAACTATATTAGGAAGGTTCTCTGAAGTGAGGAAACTAGTACTGTTGTTTTGTTTTGTTTTTTAAGGGGGAGATCAACTGAAATAGCTCTTCTGGCTCTTTGCCTACTGTTACATATAACACTTCTGATTACTGTAGCTGAAATAATTTAGAGGAAGATATATTTCTCTGTATATAGAAGGTACACAAACTGGAGAATCGGTTTCATTAGTTTCTCTTATTTATGTTTTTTTGCCCACATAAGGAAGAGAAACCATTTTTAGAAGAAAGTAGGATGTGGTTGGAAGACCACAGAATTTGGCAGGGGGAGTTACACTTTTAACCATTTTTTTTTAATTGGCTACACTTCAGGTGTAGCTTAGAGTAGCCCTGGCACATATAGGTCCCCCCAGCATTAGAGATCCACACCTCACATGCTATGGGCCCTGCCTAAGAGCACATACCTGCATGTATAAAGGGCCAAAGGTTCATATAAGTATAGTCCCCTGGTATTTCTACCATTCTGGGTAACACTTTCTTCCAGAAAACACAGACTCTATTTGCAGTGGAAGTTTATTGCTGTGTATAGTATCAGTTATAACTAAAGTTTGAGTGTTATCTAAATAGAAAGAAAACTAAGGGAAAAATTTAAAAACCTTGCACCTTTCAAGTGAATGCATCCAAAGTTCCCTTTAAAGTGAAGGGAGAGGTGAATTGGGTTTGTGCCCTTTTTAACTTCTTTTTCATGGATAAAGAAGGCTTGAAAATAGTTCATATAGGAAAAAAAAATCAGTTCTCTCTTTGCCAGAGAACTTTGGAGAGGACTGGAGAGCTAGTAGGATAATGACATCACAAGCAACAATGAAAGGTTAGTAATTGAGAAAGGGATTTTTAGTCTGGCTGTTGAAAACCCTGAGTTTTTTTCTTTAATTTTGTGAACCCCTATTTAACAGAAACACCTGACAAACACTTGGATGAAAAGCTCTTTCTGATAGATTCACACCTGCCCACCCTCTCAATTACAGGCTAAGAGAACTCCCACTCCAAACCACAAAGAATTCCTCCTGCAGAATCAGAGAAAACAAGACTTGGTATAGAGATTTTTTTTAAGTCTCTGAATGCTTTTCAGACTTTAAATATGAGACAGGCATCAAACCACCACCAAAGAGCACTTTGAATTATTAGTTACAAAGGAACAAGAGGATTAGTACAGGCACAGCTACCATTGTCGGAAAAGTGGAAGCAGCATTATCTACAGAATGAACTTTGTACAACTTAAAGCGAGTCTCCCTTGGAGACAAGCCATTTATGCCTACGTGAGTTGCTGAACAAGGGTGAAGGCCTTACAAAAGCTTCTGTAAGGAGACTAAAGATACTTTAAGAAATGCTTAGATACCTAAGCAGGTTAGGCGCTTAATATCTATTGACTTTTAGTGGGAGTTAAGCACTAACCTGCTTAAGCATTTTTGTAAATCCCAGGTGCCTATGTGCATCTTTTGGTTCCTAAATACCTTTGTAAATCAGGCCCAAGATCCATACACACAACTACATTTCAGCCTAATATCTACTTTATGCAGTTTTAACTCATTGTGATCACACTAGCTGGGCATCAGTGCAGGTTTTGCTCCATATTGTCTTGTTAGGGGGGAGGGATAGCTCAGTGGTTTGAGCATTGGCCTGCTCAACCCAATATTGTGAGTTCAATCCTTGAGAGGGCCACTTAGAGATCTGGAGCAAAATCAGTACTTGGTCCTGCTAGTGAAGGCAGGGGGCTGGAGTCAATGACCTTTCAGGGTCCCTTCTAGTTCTATGAGAGAGGTCTATCTCAATATATTAGTTATTATAGCCTGTGTTTTTCTATGTGGTTATTCATATGCTATACCAGAAAGATTATGAAGCAACAATTCTCCTATTGTATTAAGCTAATCAGTGCACTCCTTATCCCGCACTTATTTAGCTTCATGTTAAGAGAAAGTGACCCTAGTAGTTATCAGTCACGCTTATTAGATTGTCACTTACTAAGGGAGAAGTAAATTGAACCTGTGGGTCAAGACATGGTAGTGAGCCTCAAGTAAAAAAAAAGCTGCTACTCTTCCAGAAAGGATCAGGATATTTATTATAACTATATAGAAGAACAAACAGAAAGTATCAATAACTCAAATGCATAACATATGGTATATAACCACAGACTATATTATTACAGGCTTTCTCCAGGATGTTTTTAGCACTCAGAAAACTGTGATTTCACTACGCTTTCAATACGATCAATTAATCTTTCTTCTGGACCCATTGCTATTACTGAGCTCAAAGCTTTTGCTTTATCCTTTTATAGGAGCCTTTCCCAGCATGCTGTCTGTCTTAGTAGCTGGCCCTTTAAATCTGTGAGGGAATGAGCTGTAGCTCTAATATAGTCATTTTGTGATTGGGGGGGAAGGAACTGCTGCTTTTTAAAAAGCTGGTAAGTGTTTGGCTTTTTATGTATTTGCTTGTTTTTCTTTTTCTGGGGGGGATAATGTGCTTTCTGCTGTGGAGGGGGGTTTATCTTTTGGGGTCTGCTGCTTTTTTCACTTTTTGTGTTTGATACTGGGAAACTTCCAAAGATCCTTTGAATCTGCCATCAAAAGAAGGGCTTTCAGTCTCTCTGCAGTGCTCCAAGAAGCCTGCTTGAGATCGTCTGTTAAAGTTACCTGAAAAACTGATATCTTACTGTGTGAAGTTCTATGCAATTAATGAAGAGGATAAGGACACAATATAACCTAGATGCTGACACATAGAAGCATTTATCAGCATGTATCCAATGCTTCTATTTAGTAGGGTGAACAAGAGGAAAGTATTCAGCTGCGGGAGAATTACAGACTGCAGAGCTAAGTACACAACTGCATAGATGTGTGAATGCATTCTAACTTCCACCCAGTCTCGGATGCCTGTAGGAATATGGGGAGGAAAGTGCCAGCAAAGGTGGCAGGGGATCAGTCAGAGTCCCGGCTCCCATTTACATGGTTGAGCTCTGTGTACTCTCCCCCCCCCCCTTCCCTCCCCTCCCCCCCCCCCCAACCTCCCTGTGGCTTTTTTCTATGTGAGCTGAGGGTGTGAGGTTTTGGAGTACCCTGTCTGCAGGGTTGGACAGGGGTATATGAAAACTTCACAGGAAGATCTCCAAGCTATGGTAGACTGAGCATAAGTTCCCCCAAAATCTATGTTTGGTAGGGGGCCAACCCAACTGAGGTCCACAAAAGCATCAGTGAGGTCAGAGGCAAAGGATTTGGAGATTTCATTTGGGTTGGGGACTGACCTGAGGCTATGTTCTAGCATAATATGCTGCCATATGCCCCCTCCTTCCTTCACTTCAGTGTTGTAAAGAGGCCTTGAACAAGGAGCTTGGTTTTGACTGGCTGTCTGTGACAAAATATATATTGGGTCACCCCAAGTGACACTTCCCTGCAAGAAATCTTTCATTATGAAGAGATGAGGATATGCCACTTGCAGAAGTCAACCTTTTAATTTTGCTCTGGCATACATACTACACCAATGTTGATTTGAGTTTTCTTTGTTAGTAAATGTACAATAGGTATGTAAATAAAATCAATATAAAAAGCCATATTCAGCCAAATTGTTGCAAAATACAGTTATGTTTTCCCAGAAATTATGATAGTTTTAAATGAAGTCTATAGGATCTGTGGTTTGCTGTTACGTGAATTAAGAACAGGAAACATGGGTAAACTACAGATGCAAAAACATTTTAATGTTTTGTCTTTTGCTCATTTCACACAAAAAAAATATATGAAGGCACTATTTGGACACAGCTGGCTCCCAATAATCATGTTTATTAACTGTCTGCAAACATACAAGGCCTAGCTCAGTGCATACTGCTGCTCTGAGTGATTTCTGGTGGTTCTAAAACTGAAAACAGTGCTTGCAAATTACTTATGCCTTTATACTATTGTCAGTTGAAGCAGCTAGTTGAACTGTGAGACTCACACAGCAGCAATGTGGCTTGGTACACTTCAATGGAATTTGGAAAACTCTCTCTGTGGTTAGAATATCTTCACCTTCTTTGTGTTAATTCCAAAATTCCATCATAGAAATGCCAGCCCTCAGTTTGACCATGTTTGTGGGAACATGCAAAATGGTTCCCAGTGTTGTATGTTGTCCCAACAACTTTGTAGCTATAAGGACAACACCTTTGCTTCAAAAGACTCCGTTTCATGCAAATAATTTGATGGCTTATTGAACTAACCAGTATTTTGAAACATTACTTTAAATGTTAATGCTATATTCAGTTTACTTGGAAAAGAGCTACAGAGGGCAGAGGAAGGATTTTTCTGAAGTAGGGCATTTCATTTTTCTCTGATCAGTGAATGGTATTTGAAAAGATACAGGAGTTGATCACCCTTACTGTTAAATGAGGCACACATCTTTCTAATTTGAATTTTTCTGGCTTCAGCTTCCCGTCATTGGTTCTTGTTCTCTGCTGGGTTAAAAGAGCCTGTTACGACCCAGTATTTTGTCCATGTTGAGGTATTTACACACCATAATCAAGCCATATCTCAGTCTTCCTTTGAATAAGCTAAACCGATTGAGCTCTTTAACTCATACTGTAAGGCATTTTCTACAGCCCTTGAATCACTTTTTATCTCTTTTCTGTGCCCCCTCCAATTTTTCAACATCCTGTTTAAATGCGGACACCGGAACTGAATACAGCATTCCAATACTGGTTTCACCACTGCCATAATCAGAGGTAAAATCATCTCTCTACTCGTATTCATTACTCCTATTTATACATCCAAGGATCACATTGGGAGCTCACATTCAGTTATTTAGCCAAGTCATTGATAAAGTTGACAATAAAGTGGAAAGTTTGCTTATGAAATTTGTGGATGACACCAAGATGGAAGGGGTTGTAAGCACTTAGGAGGGCAGGATTAGAATTCAAAATGATCTTGACAAATTGGATAATTGGTCTGAAATTAACAAAATTAACTTCAATAAAGACAAGTGCAAAGTACTTCACTTGGGAAGGAAAAATCAAATGCAAAACAGGGAATAACTGGGTAGGCAGTAGTACTGCTGAAAAGAACCTAAGGGTTATAATGGATCATACAGTGAACATGAGCCAAGAATGTGGTGCAATGGTGAAAAAGGCCATTAGCATTCTGGGGCGTTTTAAGAGGAGTGTTGTATGTAAAAGCAAGAGGTAACAGTCGTGCTCTACTCAGCACTGGCTAGCCTGGGCGGAGAACTGCGTCCTGTTCTGGGCACCATGCTTTAAGAAAAACGTAGAGTAAATTGGAGAAAGTCCAGAGGACAGCAACAGAAATGCTAAAAGGTTTAGAAAACCTGACCTCTGAGGAAAAGTTACAAAAACTGGGCATGTTTTGTCTTGAGAAAAGAAGACTGAGGGGAAACCTGATAAGTCTTCAAATACATTAAGGGCTGTTATAAGGAGGATGGTAATCACTTGTTCTCGATGTCCAAGGAAGGTAGGACAAGAACTCATGGGTTTAATCTACAGCAAGGGAGATTTAGGTTAGATATTAGAAAGATTTTCCTAACTACAAGGATTGTTAAATACTGGAATAGGTTACGGAATCCTTGTCATTGGAGATTAAGAACAGGTTGGACGAATGCTTGTCAGGGAAGGTCTGAGGCTGAATCAAGAATATCTAGAACAGGGGGGCTGGACTAGAAGGCCTCTCAAAGTCCTTTCCAGCCCTACTTTTCTATGATTCTATGACTTAAATCCTTTTCAGAGTCACTGTTTTCCAGGACACAGCCCTCCATTTGATAGATATGGCCGGTATTCCTTGTTCCTAGATGAATTAAAATGGATTTTGCTTGAATCCAGATCGCTCTATAGGACTGCTCTGTCCTCCTCATTTGCCATTCTTATTTTTATATCATCCACAAACCTTATCAGGAATGATTTTTATATTTATCCTGATTGTTGGTGAAAATATTAATGAGTGTTGGGCCTAGTACTGATTCCTGCAGAGCCCTCTAGAAACACCTCCATTCAGAGAACTTTGTCAACTACTTCTTGAGACCGGTCAGTTAGCCATTTTTTAATCCATTTAACATTTGCTTTAAAAAGTGAGTGCTATACAATATCAATAATCAGCATGTCATACGGTACTCAGTCAAAGTATATTATATCTATTCTGGAGAGATTGTTATAGCACATTCACTGCTGCAGTATTTGAGCACCTGGAAGTATTGTATTAAGCAATGTGACTATACATCTATCTTTCGGTGTTTGTTCTCTCATCCTCCCCCACCCCCAGGGATAGAAGCAAGTGCAGTGGATTGTCTTGTTTAGGTTTGTTTGTTATTTAAAAATACATGTTGCTATTATGTGTGTGTTAGAGAAGGCAAGGTCAAAGAAATTAGCCTTGCACTTGGAGTAGAAGGTGGTGACGTTTGTGATTGTCCTGAGTTCCTGGTGGAGTTCATTTCACAGTCTGAGAACTGCCCCCCTTGAAAGTTCTGCCTACTGCATGTACAAGCTTTACCCATGCACTGCTACAGACTAGGGACCGAATGGCTAGGCAGCAGTTCTGCAGAAAAGGACCTAGGAGTCAACAGTGTGCCCTTGTTGCCAAGAAGGCTAGCGGCATTTCAAGCTGTATAAGTAGGGACATTGCCAGCAGATTGAGGGACGTGATCATTCCCCTCTATTTGACATTGGTGAGGTCTCATGTGGAGTACTGTGTCCAGTTTTGGGCCCCCACACTACAAGAAGGATGTGGAAAATTTGGAAAGAGTCTAGCGGAGGGGAACAAAAATGATTAGGGGGCTGGAGCACATGACTTATGAGGAGAGGCTGAGGGAACTGGGATTGTTTAGTCTGCAGAAGAGAAGAATGAGGGAGGATTTGATAGCTGCTTTCAACTACCTGAAAGGGGGTTCCAAAGAGGATGGATCTAGACTGTTCTCAGTGGTACCAGATGACAGAACAAGGAGTAATGGTCTCAAGTTGCAGTAGGGGAGGTTTAGGTTGGATACTAGGAAAAACTTTTTTACTTAGGAGGGTGGTGAAGCATTGGAATGGGTTACTCTGGGAGGTGGTGGAATCTCCTTCCTTAGAGGTTTTTAAGGTCAGGCTTGACAAAGCCCTGGCTGGGATGATTTAGTTGGGGATTGGTCCTGCTTTGAGCAGGAGGTTGGATTAGATGACCTCCTGAGGTCTCTTCCAACCCTGATATTCTATGATTCTATATTTAGAGTTACATTGTGCCTGAGGAGCAGAGCTGTTGACCATGGAATTTCTTCCACATCTTAGGAAATCTTCTAGATAGCCTGAACCCAGGCCATCGAGCACCTTGAAGATCAGGACCAAGATCTTTAAATTGCTTAGAAATTCAATGGGAAACAACTGCAGAGAGCAGAGGATACATGTGATGTGTTTGTGGTAGCTTCGGTTGCTGAGGAGGTGCCCTGCTGTGTACTGTACTAGCTGGAGCTTCCTAAATGCTGAAGGTTTCGTGCCCAAGTTTATAATGTGGCTGTAGTCCAGCTGAGAGGTGACAAAGGCATGAATAATTGAGGTCAGGTCATTGCCCATGAGGATGGGATGGAGTCTCCTAGCCAACTGGAGATGGCAAGAAAGCATGACTTGTAGCTGCTGCTATGTGAGAACTTAGCGTCAGCAAGGAATCCAAGAGTACTCTTAAATTTATGGATCTAATTATAGCACAGCTATAGCTCTGTTATTGTTACAGTTAAGACCTGCTTTCTATTTAAAGCTCAACTCTGAGTGCTCTAAAGTCCACATGGTTACTTGAATTGCTTTGAAATTTGGCATGTCTCATGGGGTCATGGGGCTCTGTTAGTGATTCGAATTTGGGGTCATTTGATGACAAGTTTCCCAAAATACAGCGCCTGGTGGGGGATGGGGGAAGAGACCACTTTTCTTAAAGTTGACCCATTCTGGCAATGCTTATTTGTGCACAAAAAGTGATCAAACCAAGGTTCAGATCATTGTACCAGTGCTCAAGGGTTACCCCCAAAACCCTTTGGGGGAATCAAATTAAAATGTTATTTGAAAGAGTTTCGTTTCTTAACTTAGGTGCCTGAGAAGGCTCATGTACCCAGTGGATTACACTGTGCATGTGCAGAGAGAGGCTAACTATTTGTAAGATAACTTCTCCGTCACAGGATCTGTGTGGCTCCCGGGGTGTGTTATGGTTCTCTAATCTAAGTGCTATCCCAGGCACCAACCCAATCTGCCTCTGTCAAAGGGTTTTTTATTATTGTTGGGAAATATCTGAGTACAGCAGAGTATTCAGAAAGCTCTGAAATGACTTTTTTTTTTTTTTTTTTTTAAGAAAAACTGCACGTGCTTTCTATGAAGGTGACTGGGGTGGAAGAGTAGGTGGGAATGAGAGGCAAGTGTTGGGGGATAAGGTGATGGGGACCTAGCGGGAATGGGAGGGCCCTTCCATTTTAGAAGGAAAATGCCCTTCTTTGACAGTCTCTTAGATCTGTGGCTCTCAACTTTTCCAGACTACTGTAGGAGTCTGATTTGTCTTGTGTACCCAAAACATAGTTGCTTACAAAATCAGACATAAAAATACACAAGTGTCACAGCACACTATTACTGAAAAATTGCTGATTTTCTCATTTCTAACATATAACTATAAAATAAATCAATTGGAATATAAATATTGTATTACATTTCAGTGTATAATATAGAGAGCAGTATAAACAAGTCATTGTCTGTATGAAATTTTAGTTTGTACTGACTTCACTAGTGCTTTTTATGTAGCCTGTTGTAAAACTAGGCAAGTATCTAGATGAGTTGATGTACCCCCTGGAAGACTTCTGTGTACCCCTGGGGGTACAGGTACCCCTGGTTGAGAATCACTGTCTTAGATGGTATCAAAGATGGTAATCGCCGTCCTTTTGGGGAAAAGAGAAGTTAGTTGAGAGGGGCTTGAGCTAGGATTGCCAACAGTCCATTATTATTACAAGAGACATCCCTTATTTTTTTCATCTCTGTACAACAAGATGCTGAGTGCTGCAAAAAGCAGCAAGAAATACCCCTGGCAAATGTAGGTGAGCACTGCTGATTATTATCATCAATAATAATAAATAATATCTGGAGGAGGGTGGGGTGGGGCGTGGCAGGGATGCTAAGAAAGCAGTCCCTTATTTTTTAAATGCAATGTTGGCAACCCTAGGCAGCTGTTTCTGCTGCTGGTAAAGTCCAATCCCATTTCATCTCAGGTGGTGTTTGAGATTCAGCTGAAGCTGGAGCTGGTAGCGGTGGCAGTGTCATCTGGCTCCCTCTCTCTGGCCTGGTCTGGTCAGGACCTCTCTCAGGATCAGGATGACAAAGGCATGGGGTTCCAGGAAATGGTAATGGTGGCAGTCATGAGGGTGAAGCTCGTTCCACTAGCCTCCATCTGTTCTCTGTTTTCTTCCCCAAATCTTTCTTTAAGGACCCACAGAGGGAAGGATGGATGGAATAGCCCATCCCCTCATTATTTTGTCTACCTATTAGGCCTAATATCCGACGAACCAAAATTGGTTCATTAATTTCTGGTTCCACATTGTCTGCTTTTCCATAATCCTTGGGAATTTCAGCATAATCCTTGAATTCAGCATAATCCTTGAATTATATCAGCATGACCTTTTTGTTTGGACTCCTCTAGTCTCTCTGTCTGGTTCTCTTATGCCTGTTTATAACACTTGTTATTGAAAGCAACGTGACTTTCTGTTACATTAACCTGCAGTAACAAATGTTAACATGTTGTGAACTTTCCTATACTTTTTTTACAATTGAGTTTACAATTAAGGTAAATTTGTAGGCCCAAGTATCAACACTCCTGTAAGGTCAGCAAGTGGTATGTCCTAGCTTTAGAACAGTCTGATGGTTGCAGAGATGTCACTTGAGGTGACCTGAGACCTAATTTGTCATGTACAGCCAGTCAAAACCCAGCTCCTTATGTGATTATTTAATTAATATATAATTAAGTAATTCGTAACTTAAATTTTTATCACAGTCACTAATTTGATAACATTTCTAACAACTTAATCTTGCAGTGCTCTATTTTAAAACTGCTTTGGCCTTTGTTCGGTGATGTGTAGTCACTATATGCAAGGCATGCACTGCATTCCCCAGGACCTCCCTGTGTCTCTGTTTCCCATGTGTAAAATGGAGATAAATCCCCCTCCCCTATCCTCTCCCTTCTCTGGAGGCATTTGCTTTCTTAGGTCAATTCCTCTGCACTCCACAGCAGGAGGAGCATAGGGACTTGTCTGAATTCACGGGGGCACTTAACCATGATGCTGGAAGCTGAAGGTGCTCAGTTCAGTGATATCCTGAGTCCAGAGAGCCTTTTTGCAATTGTAAAATTAAATTTGAGAAGCATTTATACTATTAACTAAAGCGAGGAGGCTCTGAATTGCTGATCAGTGACTGTAATCAGCAGTTTTCTACACAGAACCTCAACAACACTGACCAGTGAAATCCTATCGACTTTACTGTCACAACTCTGATTATTTATCAATACAGGCCAGCCAAACAGATTGTTCTCTCGCCCATTTTATAATGAAAGTTTAACAGAAAAAATGTCATAAACTTAATTTCCTCCACAAGTTTCTGCCTGCCTCATTGCATTTGGCTTCTTAAATGGCTGATAGATGCATTTTTAAGACTTTACTTCTTACTGATGCCGAGTTTGTACTTGATTCAGTTGTACAGTTATTTAATATACCTCTTGTTTCATTGGCCCAAGCCGAGAATGGTACTAGAGGTACTATATATAGGACTACTTGTCCAATTTCTATGATTCTCCATCACCATGGTATCTGAACATTAATTAATGTATCCACAGCACCCCATCAGGTAGGCAAGTACTATCCATATTTCTCAGATGGAGGAACTGAGGCACTAAGGTGATAAGACTTGCCTAAAATCACACAGGACATCTGTGGCAGAGCAAAGAATAAAGCTTCAAGTCCTGACTTCCAGTCCACTGCACTAAATGCTCTAAGTGAAATTCTGATCCCATTGACGTTAGTGGCAAAACTCTCATTGGCTTCAATAGTGCTGCACCAGGATTTCCCCCTGTGTTTTTTGTATCTCTGAGACTTGTCTACACTGCAATAGCGTTTGAAAATTTGTCTATGAACACGTCTGGTGGTAATACATTGTCACTGAGTTTTGGCCAACAGTTTTAGTGGTTATTTACTGTATCAAGCATTGTGAACCCCTAAGCACTAATAATTTTGAAAACAAAGTTACTTTGGACTTGGAAAAGAATAGTGTCAAGACAAATAAAAATCGAGTCTAATAGGATGGGTTTTTCAATAGGGGTTATAAGTTTTCCTTTAGTGTAAGGACATCATTACAATTTACCAAAAATACAGAATTTGTGTAGATAATAACATTGTATTGTCCTGAATAGAATTACATATTTTATAACATTAAAATATTCAACATGTATGAAATACATGTACTTTGCTTTGAAAATATAAAGCCCTACATAAATGCTAACTATATTATTGTTAATATTTCTTATTGTATCCAATAACCTCATGGTCAGGGGATCTTAATAGTTGATTCCAGAAAACCTGTAATCTTTTGTTGTTTCATTCTTTAATTACATCTAGATACAGTTCTCGTTTTATAAGATTTTATAATTAAGGTTAATATTTGTTGAAAAGAATGTACATTGTCAAATACATTTAGGTATGGGGCCATGCATTGAGCAAGGAGGATACAACAAAATATTGAAAAGCTTCTTCTTAATTCACCAGGGGCTCATTTGTGCACTAAATGAGGCAGAAGGCCAGTGGAAAAATAGTATGTGAACATGTAGTTAAAGACCATCTCCTAATGAATAGGGGGCCAAATTAAGAGTGCACTGGCAGCCTTAATTCTGGCATTTCTTACTCTGAGCACTTGACTTTGCAACCTTAACACTCATTTTTTAGTGTTGTTTGGATGTAGTATTTAAATAGTAACAACTGAAAAGACCAAACATTTTAAATGGTGCCCTTTGTTATCTGAAACTCTTACAGCAAATCTGTAACATGTTTTCTGAAGTTAATTTACATATGGACTAGGTTATTTAAAGCAGCACTGTCTTCCTGGAGCTGCCCTACTGTGTCTATCACCTATGACAATTTCTCCTGCTCTCTGTTAGCAGAGGTCTTTTTAGAGTAATTGCCATGACTTTCCACAGAAATTCTCAGTTTCTTGTTTATACTGCTCTGTTGCAGGAAAAGACATGGAAGGAAACAGCCTGTCAGCACTGAAGGATGAGGCTCCACAGACTCCAGTCTCCATTAGTAAGGTATTGTGGGGCTTGTTTTTAGTCTCATTTGCATCTCTTCGCAGTGTGGGTTATTTTTAAACTCCTTCAGAGAGCATCTTTGGCAGTACATACGGTAATGCTGTGTGCATGTGTGTGATGTCCTGATTTTTGGGTCTTTTTCTTATATAGGCTCCTATTACCCCACCCCCTGTCCTGCTTTTTCACATTTGCTGTCTGGTCACCCTATATGAAAGAGAGCATGCTTAGAAGGATACAGATGAATCAACGCCTTCTCATATGCCTGTATAGCACCTAGCACAATAGGACCATGATTGTTTGGGGTCTTGGAGGGGTAAGGGGGCTACAATAATGTAGATATTAATAATGATCACTATAAGGTTGCTATTTAAGAGGCATCCCCTGAAACAATGTTTCTGGTCAGGGAGGAGAGCCTAAAGCTTAGTTGTTGGGAGCTGAGACTTATTATGTTGTTGTACAGCATCCACCACAATGGAACCTCTGGGCATTAGTGCAGTACAAATAATTAATAAGAGCCAAAATCCCAGATCAAAACATTGCATCTGTATCATAAGCCAAGCTGAAAACCCGGATCTGAACACTCCTGAATTTGGAGTTCAAAATCAGGATCCAAATCTAAAAAATTCTGCCTGTCGGGATTGACTCAATGTAGCTATAGGATCAACCTGTGAACCTGGATCTAGATTTGAAACTGGGACATGGGATTTTGGTTTAATTTGTTTCCGAAGAACAGCTAGACATAAAATTATTAAGAGGCTTCTGTTTCTAACTTAATATATTCAGATATGAAGCTCTAAAATGAAATAAAGTTTTTCATCTGAAATTGAAATACAGCACAAAGGAAACAGCTGGAGGTTGAAGTGATTTCCTATCATACAGAGCACACTTTCGTGTATCTTTAAATGCATTTGGTTTGCCCAGGGCTTGTGACTCCCCTATAAGTGTGGGCAGAAGATTGTAAACACTTCCACAGTGGAATCCTGATCAAGAAGCAGCAGGGAGAGATGCTGTTCTAGAAAAGCACTGGGGACAGTAACCTTTCTTAGTACAAAATGGCTTTGTGTGCATGTGTATACCCTGTTGCTGTAACTAGACAAGCTGAGATCCAGTCCAACCTCTGTTTTTCAGCTGAGTTCCTAATTTGAACCCAGGCTCCCAGATAGCTTGACAGTGCAAAAAAGAGGTCCAGTGATTTGTCCACAGTCACCTGATAGCTACGATCTGAACCCAGGGCTCTCTTTAATCCCAGTCGTCTTGGAGACTCAACCAGACTGATATTAAACCCATGATTTAGGAAAGTGGTGGGGAGACTTAGCTGATTTTTGTCTGTGGTTAGGCCACTCATGCTAGTCAAGGGACTGGCCTACAGATAATGGGCAACAGAATGGCATGTAAATCAGAGTTTGATTTCTCAGTTACATTCCTGTGCTTTCCCCCCCCATTGAAATGCATTTATTGATGTTGCAGGGATTTGAGTATTGCTCTGCTGTATATTTCCAGGTTGAGTGCTTGCTTTCTGATTTATGTTCCTATAGGTGTGTCTGGGTAAGGGGTGAAGGCTGCAGAGCACTCAGACACCCAGAAGGGCTTTCACTGTTTATCAAGCAGACTTTTGACTGGTTATTCTTTCCTATATGCTGTTAGGGGCATTTATCACCTAATAATTAGATAGAGATGAGGCAAAACTGAAACCTTATCCAGCCCCTTCCTGCAGCTTTGGAGGCTGAGATGACATGGAACCTAATTCAGACCCAGGCCTGGTTCTGCTTTTGCCAAACCAGGGCCCTGCTCCTGCACTGGGAGGTAGGCAGGTGAATTCCTTCACCCACACAGAGAGAACTCCTTTGAAGTGCATCTGGGCCCCCATAACTTAGATGCTGAGAGTTTGTGACAATCAAAACCTGGCCACCTCTGCTCATCCCCAGTATTGGAAATTGGTGATTGAACATGCTAGACCTGGAAAAATGTAGTTAGTTTCCTATTTCATTTCCTACCTAAATGATGTAAGCAGACTGACTCTCCATTACTAAGAGAGACAAGGTGGATGAGGTATTATCTTTTATTAGGTCAACTTCTGTTGATGAGAAAGAGACACTTTTGAGTTTACACAGAGCTCTTCTTCATGTCTGGGAAATGTACTCCATGTGTCACAGTTAAATACAAGTTGGAACAGATTAACATAACTCGTTAACACACATTTCAATGGACCTTTAAAGGTGAGGTGGTCTGTTAACGTCCCTCTAGACCTAGAGGGAAAAGGCAGCTGCGGGGGTGGTAGTGAGTTATAGATTGTTGTCATAAGCAATAAATCTAGTCTCTATTCAGTTCATGATTTTTAGTGTCTAGCAAAGTTATGAATTTAAGCTCCCAGGCTTGTCTTTTGAAATTGTTGTGCAGGTTTCCTTTGAGGATGAGGACTGATAGGTCAGATATAGAGTGATTGCTTTGTGAAAAGTGTTCACCCACAGGTGATATGGTGTCTTTTCTCATTTTCCTGCATGAATTCAACACTCCATCCATGTCCATTACTAAGATGTCTGTGTTGCGTTGTTTAGAAACTATGTGTCAAATGAATTGTAGCTCTTAATTGTCAAAGAGCCTAGAGCTGGGAACAGGCATCTTTTTTTTTTTTTTTTTTTTTAATATTTTCATTTAAAATAGGGCTTCCATCTATGGTGAGTCAAAGAGAGCTTATTTAATTAGGTCATATTTGGATCCGCAATAAATAGAAAAGAAAACACTTTTTTTAGAACCCAAATTGTAATTTTCATGGATTTACAGTGACTATTCTAAATAAACACAAATAGAGGGGAGTTGGGATGGGAGTAGAGAGACAGACAATAAGCCAAATGTATCCCTTGGGCAACCCTATTGGTCAGAGGGGGCAAATTGAACCAGGTTTGTAGATGTGAGACGTGCTGATATTTTCTGACCATTGCAATCATGATAAACAGGGCCGGCTCCAGCCACCAGCCGAGCAAGCTGGTGCTTGGGGCGGCAGATTGAATGAGGCGCCATTCCGCCCAATCCTAGGACGGCACGGCTGTTTGTTTGTTTTGTTTTGTTTTTGTTCCGCTCCGGCCACCCTGTAGGGGGCGGCAGCGCGGAGGACAGGAGTGCCCTGCAGCAAGCCCAGCAGGGCAGTCCTTGTCCTTCCCTCCCCGCTGACCGGAGCGGAGCCCTCCCAGCAGGTAGTGTGGCGCGAGGGGCCGTGTGGCAGCGCCCCGCTGTAGCCCTGGCCGCCCCCCTTCTCTCTCTCTCTCTCCCGCCCGCTCCCTCCCCCACTAGCCGGTCCCCCTGCACCCGGGCTCTGGCCGCGCCGCAGGTTTGTTTTGTTTTGTTTTTTGCTTGGGGCGGCCAAAAAGCCAGAGCCGACCCTGATGATAAAATACACATCTGAAGTGTCAGTCCTCATCAGCCATTCGGATCAGTTCCTCAGCTCTTCCCCAGGGCTGAATGCATGAACAAGATGTCTGGGGAAGTTTAGGGATGAGGTTAAAATAGTGTTCAAAGCAGTTTACGACAAGTCTTGAGACTTCACAATGGGTCTCAAACAATAACTTTTAGTAGCAGCCCCCCAGCCTTTTTGAACTAAAGTTGCCTGCCAGCGAATGAATGTCTGGATCCACATTGGGCAGCTGCTCGTCTGCCTTTCTGGATAAAAGAGAAGGGCTGGACATGGTGTAGAAGGAGCTGTTGCTGTATACCAGTGTTGGGATTTGCCAGAGCACACCCCTGCTGGGGCATGGTAGCTCAAGAAAGGAGCCTGTTAATTCCTTTTTATTTAAAGTGAATTCCCTGCTGGTGAAAAGTGACAGCGTGACAGCATTGTAGGCAGGCCAGTGGAACGGGTACTGCGGCAAGCAAGTTTCTCCAGCTGCCCCACAATTGTGCCTCTCGGCTGTCGCAAAAGTGCATTCTCTAGGAGTTAGATTCCATCTCCAATCCTTGGCCTCTCTGAGTTGGCCACCCAGTGAGCGCAAATCTGATGTGGACATCTGTCTGTTTGGAGCTGCCCTGAGACCACATTAACATAGGCTATGGTCAGCACTCAGATGGTCATGCTTTTCAGCCATTGCTGATCTGGGCTTTCTTTGTTCCTATGACTTTAACTTAGACATGAAAGGCTGTGTGTCATTATCAACCCATTAAGTCCCCTACTTCTCTGTCACAACACTTCTCAGATGGAATTCAGAGTCAAGGATGAAACCGGTTGTGTAGGACTGGAGTAAATTAAAGCCATCATCCCACCCTACCTCAATTCTGGCAGTGCAGGAGAGGGAGCATTATTAGGCTCTTTCCTAGGAAAAACCTTAGTATTGGTTAGAGAACATGAGGCTGTGAATACTTGGGCTTTATTTTGCACCAGCAGGTTTAACTGGCTTTATTAAAAATATGTGCATCTTCAGTTTAGTTACTGTGACATATGTACTTTTCCAAAGCTTGTTGACCTTTTCACTGGCTCCAGCGAAGGAGAAGAAAGATGGCTTTGTGGTTAGGGCGCTCGACCGGGTCTTGGGAGACCTGGCTTTGCTTTCCATCTCTGCCACAGATGGCCTGTGTGACCTCAAGCGGGTTACTTGGGCTCTCTGTCTTAGTTCCTCATTTGTAAAATGGAGGTTGCACTACATTTCTCCCACTCATTTTCTTGTCTGTTTAGATAGTGAGCTATCTGGGGCAAGGACTGCTTCTTTCCAGGTGTTTGTACAATGTTCAGCACAATTGGGCCCTGATCTCAGCTGGGGTGTCTATGCTCTATTATAAACAATAAGAGCAGGAAAAACAAGAGGTATCACTTTCTTTTTACATGATATCATCTTCCTCTTAATTCTAATTATTCAAAACATTTTTAACGTCTTTCCCATCTTCACCTAGGGCCTTTTAACTTTGCTGTCCACTGGCAATTAGGATTGCCTGGAGGTTTCATCACATAATATAATCATTAATTAAAGATTAATCTTTATCAGGGCCCCATAAACTTTAATTCCTGGAGACTCCAGGACAATCCTGGACTATCGGCAATCCTACTGACAATGCTCATGACTGGCAGTGATGGGACTGTGAAACCACCACTAAGCTTCAACTTTCTCTTAATGCAAACTTTCATACTTGAGTCTAACATAAGACTCTGATCTCTCATCATCAAGCTCTGTTGTTGTGCTTTAATGTCAGGTACTAAGGTGATATGTGCGTTAGCTAAGTGGTTAATCTCTTTCTTGTCTTCCAGCTGCTTTGATGACCGGGTTACTATTACTTAGTGCCCAGAAATCTGTTGCGATCCCATGATTTGCTTGCAAAGACCTAAAATGTTGCTCATTCTAAGGGATTAACCATAAAATCTTGAAGTTGGATTTCAGTGCTAGTTCCTTTTCCTGTTAAGTCACCATATGAGTGTCATAATTACAGCTACAGTTAATATAGGACATGAGTTCAGATGTCAGTGTACCATAATGTATTGGGCTAGCTGCAAAGCTCGAAAGCTTAGCTGAGCAGGAGTGAGGGTTTTTTGTATGTTGAGAGTTTGTTTTGTATTAGTTTCATTGCTTGATTTGTAGTGGAAAGATGAGTCAAAATTTTTGCTAGAAGCCTCCTCCACTGGCTTTATTTTAATTGCGATACAATTACCAATAGAGTGTTTATGATATATCAGTTTGGCTTTAATAGAGTCACTACAAATCCCACATTGTCTTAAATCAGTCTTTTGAGTTCCAAGTGGCAGCGTGCCTTTAACTTTTCTGAGTTAATTAAAGCCACGTTTATGCTTAAAAGTGCTATAAAAGATCAGTCACAAGTCTGGCAACTTACAAAGTTTTTGCCATTTATCCAGTGAACCAATAAATCAGGACCAGACTCAGCTGGCAGAAAGATCTGATAGATTCAGGATCCAGGAACAAAACGTTCTTTGTGCTCCCTGAGCATCGCTTAAAAGAGAAGAGTCCAAGCATTCCAAACTTCGCTCTTGCCAGGACACAGTCCTTGTTGACATTTTATTGCAATAGTTCACATGCAAAAGTGGGCAGTGTGTGTGCACAATTATGTACTACATAATACAGCTTCCTCCATCAAGATTTGAGTATATTCTCTCCTGCTGTCCTTTCATCAGCATTTTGCCACAAAAGGTGACAATGAGCCAATCCAGTGTCACAAGCAATTTAGGAAGCCAGCTCCCACTGCAGGAGGCAGGTGGTGCGAGTCATTGTGGGCTCTCTCACTTACCTGGACAAGATAAATCAGGTGTGAAGTCTCAAGGGCTGAAAGTTGAATGAAACAGGACAAAACATGGGAAGAACCCTTGAGTTTTATTCCTCCCCAGCATCCACATGCTTTACTCCTATATATGAAATTTCCATGCCCAGGTGAGGGAAATAACTTACTCCTTCAGATTCCACCTGGTACAGTGTGTGACATTGTAACTGTTACATGCACATTGTAACTGTTACATTAACGGTCATCCAGGAGTGCTTTTTCAGTTGAACTAATTAGACTACAATGCTGCTCAATTTGTACATTAGTAGACATTATTTGTGTTTCAGCGGTGCCTTGGGGCACCCCTCTCTCTTTGTGTTAGCCACTGTACGAACACAAAGGAACAGACAGTTTCTACTTGAGAGATGTTCCAGACTGAATGGGCAGGACAGAGGCTGGGTAAGGGAAAGGGGGTCTAACACATGAGCAGAGTGAGTAATGAGAACATCATGTTAATGCCACAATTTAAAAATAATAATAATTAGGGGTGGGATTGAATGGAAAGGGGAGAAGCTAAATGAAAAACCTAGGGATGGGATGATATTTGAAATGAGGGGGATGGGAGAGGAGGCGGAGGTGTGGAGTGACATTGAGCTGAGAATATGAAGGAGAGGATTGGAGCACACAGCCAATCGGCACAAGGCAGAGAATGTCCCACTCTGGTGCCATCAGTGTCCATCAGTCCGTGCTTAAATCGCTCCTGCAGCTCCTCTGCCAGTTTCAGTCTCAGTACAGCATCTTTCTCATGGAGTGAATGATGACCACTGAATTGAATAATAAATAGCATGTGGGGTGATTAAGACTTGGTCAAGAAAGGAGAATGGTTTTCAGATGAAATTTGAAAAGAGGTGAGTCAAGGTGGAGCAATGCAAGAAGGACTCTAGATGGCAGAAGTTGTAGGGGAGAAAAACATACACACTAAGAGTGGGAAGACTGAGTTAAAAGGCAGAGACTAAATCTGGTGCAAGACAAGGAGAGGGGCCAAGAAGAAGGAAGAGCCTGTGCCCTTGAGGTGGGCTGGAGCAAGTTTATGGAAGGTTCAGAAAGCAAGCAAAGCCATTTTTAAGTGGCTCCTGAAATAAATGGAGAGCCAGTGGAGGTTTTTGAGGAGGAGTTCTGTGTTTAGTGCTTCTCTGTTCCTTTGGGAAGGTGAGCTGCTTGATTCTGCACATATGGAGGTGTAGTCTGCTTGGACTCTGGCAAGCCATTGGGGAGGGGATTGTAGTAGTTAGAAGGGAGCTGAAGACCTGGAGGAAGATTTTGCTAGTGTTGAATGTTGGGGCAGTTGCAGGAATAGTGGTAAGGAGGTTGTCAGAAGGGAAGAAAAGGGCTGGGTGGAGGAGAGGAGAGTCAGGGATGGCTTGTGGGTTACTGAGAACACAGGCAAACAGGAGGCCTGCATTGGGGTGGAAAACAGAAGAAATTCAAGTGGTTTAGGATGTTTCTTGGGGTTGTTAGAAGCAATTAAAAGCCACAGATGGACTTAGTGAAGCTATGCAAAGAAAGTGGAGAGGGAAGAGGCAATGAAGTGGGGAAAAGTAATGTTAAAAATCATGAATATAAAAATAGTCGTTAAAGTAAGTGGGCAGAATAAGTGTTGAGGCTAATATGGAGATAACTGATAATGATTCATGTGGTAGAAAGAACACCTGGATTCTCTGCAACCCCAGTGGAAGCAGTGATATGTGATTGTGACCACTTTAGGTGAAATCCTGGTGCCACTGAAATCTACAGAATTTTTGCCATTGATTTCAATTTTGCTGTTAGTGTCCAAGGCAAAAGGAAGTCATACATGGGGAAAGCAAGAAAGCACCAGTACATTATCTAGATGCACCCAGCTATTAATATTCCTAAGCACTTTGCTGAATGGAAATTTTCCATTTAAAAACAATAAAAACTCATGTTAAGCCACAATAGCACTATCATGTAACCTGGGGTTAATGGTGATCATACTTCCATACTCCATCTGAGGGAGGGCAGAAGAATTACTAAAATTTTTAAAGGATTTTGTATAAGGTTTTGACAAAGCATGTTTCCAGCCCTAACTTCAACATCCCCTCAATGCCCGTTTTCTTGATATGCTCAAGTAATTTGATAACTCAACCTAGAAACCAAAGCTACACCTAGCAGAGCAGAAAGCATTTCTTTGCTTGAGAATTCTATTCAGAATCCAGGGTCGGCTCTAGGCACTAGCGCTCCAAGCATGTGCTTGGGGCAGCACTTTCCAAGGGGCGGCATTCTGGCTCCTCCTTCTCCCCCCCCCTCCCCCATGGGGCACAAAAACCCGGGAGCAGGCCCTGAGCAGAGGTGAGCTGCGGCAGTGGGGGGCGCGGGGAGGGCCGCAGGAAGTAACCCTGCGGGGGGAGGGGAGGCAGAGGAACCGGCCCTCACTGCCGCAGCTCACCTCCGCTCCGCCTGCTCCCCTGAGCGCACCGCCGCCGCTCCGCTTCTGTCCCCTCCCTCCCAGGCTTGCCACACGAATCAGCTGTTTTGCAGCAAGTCTGGGAGGGAGGGGGAGAAGCGGAGCGGCGGCAGCGTGCTCGGGAGCAGGCAGAGTGGAGGTGAGCTGCAGCGTTGGGGGGCGCGGGGAGGGCCGCAGGAAGTAACCTTGGGGGGGGGGCAGAGGAACTGCTCCCCCCCACCAGCTCACCTCCGCCTCCTTCCCTAAGCATGCCGCCGCTCCGCTTCTCCCCCCTCCCTCCCAGGCAAGCCTGGGAGGGCGGGATAGGAGGGGAAATGCGGCACGCCCGGGGGAGGAGGCGGGGTCAGGGATTTGGGAAGGGGTTGGAATGGGGCAGGGAAGGGGTGGAGTTGGGGCGGGGCCGGGGGGCGCTGGAAATTTTTTTTGCTTGGGGCGGCAAAAAACTTGGAGCCGGCCCTGTCAGTATCACAAGGTAGCTAACTTCCCAGTGGTGCTTCTAATACAATTAGATGTTCTTTTAGGTCCGTACTTAACAATAAATTAACTTTATATTTAAGTGCAACCTATCCCCTGGAATGAAATGACACTACAGGAATGCCCCCGTGCCGGTGACCCTCCTTTATAATAATTGCTATAGTACTTTGGTGTAATGGGGAAAAGTGTTTAACTAAATTGTTGTAGGATTTAATGCTCTAGGCTGTTATTGTGGAACACATTTGAAACTTTTAATTATGATCTTTCTGAGAGATTACCGCCACTTCATCTTATTTATTTTATTGGCTTTTCTATTGTGCTCAGCACTCTAGTATCTGAGTACTTCTGTGTCTCTCTCTCTCTCATGAATGTATCCTTACCATCATCATGAAGTATGTTAGACTAAGAAGCTGAGACATGGATTAAGTGACGTGCTCAAGGCCACACAGGAAGGTTATGGCAGGGCTGGCACTGGAACGCAGATGATTTGAGTCCTAGGCCAGTGTAAACATGAGACAATCCTTCCTTTTAAAGGGCCTGATCCAAAGCTCATTTAGGTCAATGGGAGTCTTTTCATTGACTCCAGTGGTATTTGGATCAGGCCCTTAAATAGCCTTCGTATAAAATAGTAGCTAAGGTAAATGGAAAACAACGCCGATTAAGTGCTGTTGAGGATGATGTGGCTATTCCATATTGTTTCTAAGAGAAACCCTCCATCTGATATTAGATTAAGGGTTCCCAAGCTATTTCATGGTGTAGGTCACTTTTGAAGTGTTGGTGTCTCTTGGGCCACCTCCTCTCCTATTTACAATGGCAAAAGAGCCAAATTCCTGTTGGCGTAGGTAATCCACTTCCTGGAGAGGCAGTAGTGATGTTAATGGAAGAATTCTTCTGCCAACCTAGCACTGTCTACACTGGGACTTAGGTCAGCTTAGCTATGCCCCTCCAAGGTGGGGACTTTTCACCCCCCTGAGTGATGTAGTTATGCTGACCTAATTTTCTCATGCTGACCAGGCTGAAGTGTTCTTTGTACTTAATCCCTTGTGTTTCACTTCCCCCGATGTTTGGCTCATAACTGCAGCTCAAGAACATGGCATTTTCCATGCTGACTGGTACAAAATAAATATATACAATTCTTCTGACAATTTTTAGAGGCTAATTCTCTGGATTTATTAAAAACATAATGTTGTTATAATCCCAGATAATTCTCTCCCAAAAAGCCTTCTGGCACTTAGAGAAGTTCCCTCATTTAAAAAAAAAAAAAAAAAAGTGGCAGTGTAGCTCTCAAATATGAAATACTGGCCTTTGAAACGTGACACAGATGCTAAGGGCAGAATTCTCTCTGTATGGGTATGTCTACAGACCCCTATAAATGCTACAGCCACTTTCTGTTGTGTAGATGCCAACAGAAGAACCCCTTCCATCACTGTAGTAAAATTCTCCTTTCCAAGGAGTAGCTATGTCAATTCTTTCACTGACCTAGCAGTGTCTACACTAGGGCTTACATTGGCTTAACTACCTCACACAGGGCGTGACATTTTTCACAGCCTTGAATGATCTAGTTATGCGCACCTAACTTTTTAGTAGAGGTCTTAGCTGCAGGGTGGGTCTCTGTTGTAAATCCTGTGTCTGTCAGAAGGTGGCCTATGTGGGGAGGCAATATAGAACATGCAAGAGACTGCATTGCAGCTAGAGAGTGAGAACATGGTCTTCCAGAAAAATTAAAACCCTGAATAGTTGGGCAGAGACAGAAGCTGAAAATTACACAGGAATTGTCTCTGAGTGAGACTAATTAATAAAAATGCTTGTAATATTGTTGGTCAAATCTATTTATAGAAAAAAGGTAATGATATACTATTCAAGTTTTCATTTCTAAGTGTCATGTGTAGTATTTATTTTATTTATTTATTACTATTTGGTTTTTGAGTGGAAGAATACTAGCAGCAAGTATTTAAGAACCTGTAATAGGTTATACAGTGTTCCTGTCCATATTAACTGCAATTTTTGCACTTATTTTTCATACTCTCTATAGAAAGTAGTGACTAGTTAGAAATTTGCATTTCAAATACTCCAGATGGGGGTCAAACCCCTCACGTTTTAGTTACTGCAGCAGTTCTCAAAATGTAGTCTGCAGACCATTTGCCAGTGGCTGAGCACATGGTTCTAACTCTCTCTCCTTGTTTCCATTAGCTAAACCACAGGAAAAGAAGCAATAAAATATTCAAGTTCTTCCATAATGCTCCTTCTCAATGTAACTGATGGGCTGTAGTTGCTAAAGTGTGTTCATGCAGCGGAGAGAAATAGGTGCATGCAATCCTAACGTGAAGGAGGGACTTTGTGCGTAAGCAAGCAGTTTCTGTCCTCTTAGATTCCTTGAGGTCTGAAATTCTGCTGAACACAAAGACTATTGAAAACATGTGGTGGTAAAATTGATGCTCATCAGGAAAGGCCAATTTTTACTTCAGGATGTTAGATGTCCTAAAATTTGTGATCCAAGAAGGGACAAGATGTTTTCAAAGACAGGAGTGAGAATAATGGGACTGTTTAGAGATAGAAATCTGCAGAAGGAAATTGTGTAGAAACATGGGGGGGTGGGGGAAATGCTAAGTAATTGTAAGTGTAAAAGGAAGTGTGACAGTGTACCCTATAAGGCTTTATGGGGAGGGGGTGCTTATAAATGTATGTATGACATAACTGGAATATGTTTTGTGCTGCCTGTGCCATGTAACATATCTCCGTAAGGGTTATGATCTACTATATCTATTCATCCTATTTGTACATATATATCATTTTCTACTCGAGCTTAAGAATATGGGCTGTATGCTTGCCTGATTTCTAAGTAAGCTTTGTGAGGCATTTGGTCAGCTTCTTTAGGAAGGAATTCGCCAGGTTAAGTACCTGATCAGGAGACACTTAGGGAACAATGCATCTTGGAATGCTCCAATCCACATGAGAAGTCTTCCTGGAGACATGCAAGATGCCATGTGGACAATGGCGTCGGCCTGCAAAGACTGAGTCATGCAGGGGCATGTGACTTGCCCAGGTGACTCCAAAACTCCATCTTGGAGCTGGGCTTTGCATAGGAGGGAGGATGGGGGTCTCCACCCACAAGAGAGAGTCTACTTAAACCTGTGGGAGACCCCTCCATGTTGTCTTCAGCTGGCTAAAGAAAGAGCCTCTCCACCCCCCCCCCCCAGGATACTTGAAGGAGACTGAAACAAAGGACAGTAACTACAGGGGGTGTGAGTGATTGCTGGACCCAGGCTAAAAGGAACTTAGCCTGTAAAAGGGAGCACTCTGGAACTGGTGAGGAAATTATCTGTATTCAGTTTGATTAGGCATAGATCTGCGCATTTTATTTTATTTTGCTTGGTGACTTACTTTGTTCTGTCTGTTACTACTCTGAACCACTTAAATCCTACTGTCTGTATTTAATAAAATCACTTTCTATTTAGTAATTCACTCAGAGTATGTATTAATACCTGGGGGAGCAAACAACTGTGCATATCTCTCTATCAGTGTTCTAGAGGGCGAACAATTTATGAGTTTGCCCTGCATAAACTTTATGCAGGGTAAAACGGATTTATCTGGGTTTAGACCCCATTGGGAGTTGGGCATCTGAGTGCTAAAGACAAGCACGCTACTGCGAGCTGTTTTCAGATAAACTTGCAGCTTTGGGACAAGTGATTCAGACCCTGGGTCTGTGTCTGGAGCCAGACGGGAGTGTCTGGCTCAGCAAGACAGGGTGTTGGAGTCCTGAGCTGGCAGGGAAAACAGAAGCAGGGGTAGTCTTTGCACATTGGGTGGCAGCTCCCAAGGGGGTTTCTGTGATCCAACCCGTCACAGGAAGTTCACAGATTACACTAGAAATGTGCCCTTCCTGAGTGAGTTTGTCTAATGTGCTGATGAAGTCTACAATCTGCCTTCAGTGGATTCCTGGAAAATGTAATCAACTTTTCATTAAAGCATTTCACTTAATCATTTTAACATTAACACATTCCTCGTCTTTTCTTTTTCAGACTGAGTATAAGCTTTGCAATGGGTCTGATAAAGAGTGTGCGTCTCCCACAGCCAAATTTACTAAGAAGGAGACATTGAAGGTATGTACAAAACAATAAGGATTGCCTTGGGCTGCAGTGTCACCAAGCTATTTCCTTTTAGAAAATATTGATAGTTTGGAAAAAAAAAAAACCCTCTTGTAAACTACTTCTCCTTTTACTTCTGAGTGTTATTTCCCATGACCCATCAAGCTGCTCACTCTTTTTTGGTCATTGCAGGTTCAGAGCTGTTTGTTCCTGTATCCAGTCTTGCATGTGGGAGTTGTTAATATTCTGTAATTAGAACAAAACAACACAATCACCATGCATCTGAACAGTTATCTATGTATTCCAGAGCCCTTCGACCAACAGGAGGATTGCAATCCATTTTAGCTCTTATTAGTAACACACAGAGTGTGCTCTAACACCATCTAGTTAGCTCTCATCACCATCTCAAAGCAATAGGTCAGCTGGTACTTTTGGGTAAGGAAGGTGGTTCACAAAACCAGTCTTGCATAAGAGGCTACTATTATTATGGTCAGTAGTAGCTTTAGAGCTCTTCTTGCTGCCTTTGGCAAACTGGGAAATATCAGTGCCTTGTTCCCTACATTCATGTATCTTGGAAATGGTTACAAATGTTTGGCTGCCATAGGCAATTCTGCCCACATGGTAGAGCCTGCCCCTCTGGTATAACCTATGTGATCCACACAATGAAAGTAACCTTGAATACTGACATCGATATGACACCACTGCTTGCTCACCACTGCACAGGTGTGTCACACCCTAAGCCTGACATGTTGATTTAAAGCAAGTGGCCAAGTTTATATCTGGTGTGATTCAAAGGTTTCAATTTGTGTACATGAGGGATGACTTTCCAGGAGATTTAGTCTAGGTGAAAACGTGATTATATATGCCTCAATTCCAATCTGCTTCTGCATAGCTTCTCACAGGGATTCCCTAGTCTGCCTCCATTGCTCTGTAGGCAGGGAGACAGCAGATGGTGTAACCTTTGTAACTGACAGAGCTAAGTTTAATTAGAAAAACATTAAATCAAGAACTCTTGTAGAATTTTGCTATCAATGAAGATACTTGATATCCTGGGTGCTGTCTGTGTTCCCTTATACTTTTGTCACTACAACATACAATTTTGTTGATTTTCTAGGGAACCCGTATGAGGCCGGGTAAGTTTCATGAGGGCTCTCTCTGCACAATAAATTGCTTTTCCAGATGCATTATGTAAGCAGTTCCCAAAGGACATGTTTACAGCTGCTATTTTCTCCATTCTGAAACAGGTACAGAAGAAGAATTACAGACAGGAGAAGAAAAGAGCCACCAAGCAACTCTTCAGTGCTCTAAAGGATCCCAGTGTGGTGATTATGGCAGACTGGCTGAAGGTATTTAATGCAAAACATCACTTATGAGGGTGGAGGGATAAATAAATGGTTGAGAAAATCCTGTAGCATTTTGGATTTTATGCAGTAATACCAATAGCATCATCCTTCGAGTGAGCGGAGAAGACTTGCTCGCTTTCACTCAGTCAATTTCACTGGAATTGGAACAAAGACATTTCAGATCCTCTCTCAAGTACTTGCTTCACTTAATTCTGTCCTGAGTTGTAGTTTAAAAAGTAATCACATCTTCTCTGGAAGCTCTCTCAATCCAGGAGAGTTCTTTTGTTGGGTCCCAAATAGGCACAGAACTATAAGGTGGTAGAAAAAGAAAATCAAGTGTCCAATTTTTCACATGCAGACAGGAATCACTTTGAACCAAGGTAGGGAGAAGAGAATTCCTGTAGCTAATTGAAAAGTAGTGTTGGATTCCATTCTAGTCCTCAGACAGAAGGAGCCAGAACTTCAAGGGAAGGACAATCACAAAGGCCTTGCTGATTTCTATAAGGGAAATGGCAGGATCCCCTGGGAAACAAACAAACAAACAACATCTCGTTTTGGTCAAATCTGCCCCTTCCACTGCCTACTCATCCAGTGTCTTGGAGATAACATGTTTACCCCAAGTCCAGCAGTTTTGGATCCTCTCCACACATATGTTAAGGGGTTGGATTCAGAATTCTCTTCTTGCTAATCTTTCCTGGTTCTTAGCCTCTTTGATATTCCTGTATAAAGGAGGTTGGATCCAAGATGGATGCCTTCTATAGGTGTGTGGGGTTGTTTTTCCTGACTCTCATTGATGGGGTACTTGCTTTGAAGCTCATGCAATCAGACTCTTTCCAACCAGGATATTGAAGTTGTTTTCCCACTCCCTGCCTTGGCCATTGTGGCCTGTCTATGTTTAGTGGCTCATGTGACAACCAGCCTTAACTGAATGCTCATTTGCACCCTGCCTGCCCTAGCTTTGTTTTTTGGCCAAAACATAGAAGCCAGCTCTGTTCAGCGCACAACTGATTCCTGTAATCCCCTCTCCATTTGTGTGTGTGTGTGTGTGTGTGTGTGTGTGTGAACTCTTTTCCCTTCTGCCTACGGATTCCAGGGTGTTGCTTTACCAAAAGGCTGGATTTTTGTCTGGCCTTCTTGTCCCTGTGATGCTGCTGAGTTCCCCACTGTGTTTCTTCCTCTACCCTCCTTCCCAAAATGTCTGCCTCCCATTGTTGCCAGGTGTGTCCAATACCAGTCTCCTTCCTCATTGGGAGTTGGGGAAAAACTGCATTTACCTTTCAGACTAGATAGTCAAAGAGAATATACATGGCTCCTGCTGCAACTTCTAACAGTTTTCTGTAAAGCCATTTTACAATCTCAGTGGAGCTGAAGTGGGAGTATGTGCTGCTATCTCAGAATGAAGAGATGAGTGGAAGTCTCAGCACATTTCCCCTCTCAATCTTCCATCCCGGGCTTCTGCCTTGGAGATTATCATGTCCCCAGTGCTTATCTTTTTCTGTTTTGGGGGTATGAGGGAAAGTCCACCCTTGAATATCTGCTGTAAAATGAGTGTTGTGAGAATAGGGAATACCTGCTTAACCTTGTCTAGTGATTCCATTTCTTGAAGCTATATGCTACTAATGCTGTAATTGCCAAGTGACCCCAGGCTATGTGAAAGTGAGAAGAATGAAACGGGAACCAGGTCTCAGCAGCCATGTTGGAAAGACTTGCAGGTCTTTCCCAACCCTTTTGTCCTCCTTGCAAAGAAACGTTGTTTCTTAACTCACTGCACAAGGAAGAGATGTGGCAGTTGCCTGGAAGCAGACTGATACAAGATGTTTCATTGATGTTTGAAGTTTGTAGCAGTTCGTCTTTTGATTTTTAGATTGACACAGAACAAACTTTGGACCAGTTGACAAAATGTAATTTCTCCTTGTCCAAAGACTTATGGATATTGACAGTTTATCACTGAGCCTTGGAACTTATACATCACAGAACAAATATTTGATTGAAATTGTGGGGTGCAGATACGGGAGACTAGCAAATATGTCCATGTTTGTGTAGCATTGCTGATTTATCATAGGGACATCTTGTTCTGTACATTGATTCCTGTCACTGTAGGTGACCATCTAATGTCCAATAAAAGATATTACTTCACCCACCTTGTCTCTCTAGTATTCTGGAGCCAACACTGCTACAACAACACTTCAAACTGTAGTTAAGGGTCAGTTGCCCTTTCCATGATAAACCCCCAGTTTCAGACACTTATAAAACAAAGGTGTTGTGTAATTTAAAAAAAAAAAAAATTATGGACTTTGAGACAATAGGATTTATTTATATTTGTTACAAATCTAAAAACTGGTGTTCGTGGTCAGCAGTGGATTCTAGGCAACAGAAGACAGCATAGCCTACTAGAGAACTAAAATTAATAATGTCTTTGTACAACATTTAGGATTTATTTTATTATTTGTCTTCATGTGCAAAAAGTTTGAGTTTGAAGCTGTTAAAACAACTTCAGCTCAGTGACAAGCCATTTATTATGTATTATCACAGCAGCAACACCAACAAAAGGGTTACATATGGAGATTCAGCCCATGTGTGGTGTTGGGCAAGAGGAGCTAGGTCTCACTTGGACACTCTTTTACCCTCAAAATGGCTAAAGCCGAACCTGTTGACCTGCAACGCATGCTATCCAGCTTCATGTGTTGCCTATGAGAGAGAATTTACATTGAGCATGACCGAAAAGTAAATCAGTCAGAGAAGGTGCTTTACAAAATGAGGATATTTAATTGTGGTTTCCTACAATGGATCATTAAAGTAACTTCTAAGGCCCCTTAGCCTAGACATAACCTTTTAAATACTTACTGTCCTAATTGAAATGTCCACCAGCATTGTCACCAAATCATTCTCATGTGGTCGACAACTAAAAGATAAGTGTCTGTGTGTCATAAAAGGGGGCTGTGAACTCACAAAATGGTAAGGGCTAGATTCTGATATCCTGACTCATGTGGAATATCTTCTTCCATGAATATGCCTACTGAAGTTGACGAGACTACTGAAGGAGTACAGTGCTAGGCAGTGTAAATAAAGGAATGAAAATCTGTCTTTGAGAGAGGGGCGCATGCTGAACACATTGCACTGGATTAAAATATGTTATGTAAGAATTTAAAAACAAAACAAAACAAAAAAACCTCTTTGCTTATTTCCTTTCCAGATCCGTGGGACTCTGAAAAGCTGGACCAAGCTGTGGTGTGTTCTGAAACCAGGAGTGCTGCTGATTTATAAAACACCAAAGATCGGTCAGTGGGTGGGCACCATCCTGCTCCATTCCTGCGAGCTGATTGAGAGACCCTCCAAAAAGGATGGCTTCTGTTTTAAACTCTTCCACCCCTTGGATCAGTCCATCTGGGCTGTGAAAGTAAGAATTGTGCTGAGCTGAACAACCTTCCCTCCCGCCGCCGTTTCCCCCCCCCCCCAAAAAAAAATTCTCTGAGGCAGAGAGGGATATGCTCAGGGGAGGGGAATCAGGGTTCCCAGCAGGCTGCAAGGGCAGTGTTGTCTCTTCCTAGTAAAACAGATTACACTGCTCTACAGCCAAAAAGCTTCTGAAATAAATGTAGTCAAACTTTACTAATTCTGGGTCACTGAGAACGAAAATGATGCTTAAAATTGTTGATTGGCTCTAGTTTTCAAGATATGCTATTGGGTCAATATATACGACCCTTGACTTGGGAATGGCGGAAGATAAGTGAATTATAAAGGGAAGGGATCTCAATTTAAACCAGAAATGACTAAAATACATCTTTGACTGGATCTATGAATAAATCTGTGACTGGGTTTGGACAGTACTTGCTTTTTTAGGCAAAACAATGAATGATGCAATCTGAAGCTGGTATTGCGTCATACATGATATGAATTGCATCATGTTATTCCTGGAAGTCGTGGATGATGCAATCATAACGAAGCTTTCATCACTCTGCTGAACAAATTGCCCTATATCTGCTCTAGAAATCATACAGTGTCGTGCTCTCTTATTTGTCAGTGTTTGATTTTGCAAAGGGACACATTTCTGTTTAGCCAAAGTGAGCAGAGATGCCTCGTACTTGTGTGAACAGTGCAGATAACTTCTGCTATGTTTGTGGTGAAGTGACTTTTGCATCACAAAAGCACAGTATAACCACTATGGTTAAGAAAGCCTATCACCTTTATTTTGGCTGCAAAACTGGAGATCAGGACAAGAGGTGGGCCCCACACATATGCTGCAACACTTGTGCAACAAATCTTCGCCAGTGGTTGAACAGGAAAAGGAAATCTATGCCTTTTGCAGTGCCAATGATTTGGAGAGAGCCAACAGATCATACCAGCAATTGTTACTTCTGCATGGTGTCTCCAGTTGGGAAAGGTGTGTCAAAGAAGAAAAAGTGGACTGTGCATTATCCAAACATTCCATCAGCTATACGCCCAGTACCCCACGGAGAAGGGCTGCCGGTTCCTGATGCAGCAGAATCATTCTCATTTGAGTCAGACGAGGAAGAGGAAGAGGATGAAACTTCTGGTCCTGAACCATCAATGTCACAGGACCCACATTTTCTCCCATCCTCCTCCTCTGAACCACACCTCCTAACACAAGGTGAACTGAATGACCTTGTCAGGGATTTGGAACTACCCAAGAATAAGGCAGAGCTGTTGGAAACCCTAACATCACCTGCCAGGAGATTCCACTGCTGTAGTCTGGAGCCCATGTTCCATGACCGTCAAAAGGATCTTGTCCCATTCTTCTTCATGGAAAGCGATCTTGTAGCCTGCAACAACATCGATGGTGTGATGGCAGCACTCAACATCGTTCACGATCCAGAGGAGTGGAGACTGTTCATTGATTCATCAAAGACGAGTCTTAAAGCTGTTTTACTGCATAATGGCAATGTTTTGCCATCAATTCCAGTTGGTCATGCTGTCCATATGAAGGAAACCTATGACAACATGAAACAACTTTTGACGTGCATAAACTATGGCCAACATCAGTGGCAGCTTTGTGGTGATTTGAAGGTTGTTGCTCTCTTGCTTGGTCTGCAGACTGGATACACAAAGTACTGCTGTTTTCTCTGCGAATGGGATAGTCGTGCAAGAGATTCCCACTACATCAAGAAAGATTGGCCACTCCGACAGTCATTGGAGCCTGGGAGGAAAAGTGTTCAGCATCCACCACTTGTTGAATCAAGGAAGATTTTGTTACCACCCTTACACATCAAGCTGGGTCTGATGAAGAACTTTGTCAAGGCCATTGACAAAACACAAGCAGCTTTCAAGTACCTCCGTGGAAAACTTCCAAGGTTAAGTGAAGCTAAGATAAAGGAAGGTGTCTTTGTTGGTCCTCAGATTCGTAAACTTCTTCGAGATGATGCATTTGACCACGCACTGCGTGGCAAGGAAAAGACGGCATGGAAAGCCTTCCAGTTAGTGGCAATAAATTTTCTCGGAAACAACAAGGCAGACAACTACAGGTTGTTGGTGGAAAACCTCCTGAAGGCATACAAAAGCCTTGGTTGCAACATGTCACTAAAGATACATTTTTTGCACTCTCCTCTAGATTTTTTCCCACCGAACTGCGGAGCAGTGAGCGACGAGCACGGCGAGGGATTTCACCAGGACATTGCAACAATGGAGAAATACTATCAGGGCAAATGGAGCCCATCAATGCTTGCAGACTATTGCTGGACAGTGACAAGAGATGCTCCATTTAATGAATACAAGAGACAAGCCAAGAAGCGTTGAGTAGACACTGAATAGGACTAAACTGTGTACATAATAGTTTTTTGCCTTTTGTTTCATAAACAATTTTATTTGTATAACTCTTTTGCTGATTTTTAAAGTGTTACATAAACAGGACAGGTGAAATATTATCATGTAAAGCAACCATAAACACATGAAAAGACCTAGGTTTACAATTTATGATTAAAACTCTACTATCTACACAATATACATAGACATAAAATGTAAAAACTTAAATATCTTAGAAACAGTAGCCAATCAGTTGTTTTAATTGTCATATTTGAATTCAGCACATCAAAATACATAATAAATAGCACATTTTATCTCTGAAGCAGATGACTTCTCAAAAATTGTAGACCAGTGTTACATTATTTAAGGCAAATTAGGGACTTGATTAAATTAAATTTGATTTTAATACCAGATCAAAAAAATGTGGAGCCTTTGAGGTGGGCTATATAAGTGTAATTCAAAGTGCATAGATTCATGACTGAAATTAAAGAAAGGGGAGAAGATTGTCTGAATACAGGGAAAAGCTCCTCGACAGTCAGATGTGTTAGACTATGAAATAATCTGCTGAATGTGGGAGGGTTAGTTAGAATTTAAAGTGCTGTACAGTGCAGAACATGAGACAATCTGCCCTGGCAAAGCGAGGTGGAATGAATGCTCTGATCAGTCTTTTCCAGCTCTAATGTTCTATGATTGAGGGGAAGTCTGGTCTTGTGGTTACAGCATTGGACTGGGCCTGGGGAGATCTGTGTTCAAAACCTGGCTCTTCCACAAACTACTTTTGTGTGACTTTAATCCTTCTGTGCCTCCGTTCCCCACCTGTAAAATGGGGTTAATGATACTTCCTTAGTCCCTATTGAAACTGCAAACTCTTTGGGACAGTGTACAGTGCCTAGCACAACAGGATCTTGATCTCAGTTGGGGCTTCTAGGTGCCACTATAATATCAATAATTGATTCCACCCATCTGAAAGATGTAGATCCTGTAATTTATATTTTTTCACTAGTAGCTGAAAGGCTGTGCTATCACATGAGTATAATTCATAAAGTCATGGGGAAGCTGAGAGCCAAAAATGGCTGAGAATTTAAAAACTGGATGGTAGCAGACCAGGAATACCAGTGATGACTGACCCTGTTGATATTCTAAACAAAAAGAGCTCTCATCCATGCTCATTGCTGTTCCCATCACTTCAGGCTGAATCACCAGATACCCTAGGCTGCAGAGTGATGTTTGGGATTATTAAGTGGGGGTTCTGTTGGGAGACTTGTGTGGGTGGTGAATGAGGGATACATGCTGTGGTGAGGGGCTCTGTGTGTTTGGGGTTATTGCGTGTGCTGGTTGTGTTAATTTGTGTCTAAGAGGGTTTGTGCTGAGAGGCTTGTGTTTTTATGTGGGTGTCTGTTTTGGGCCAGGTAATCCACCATCTGTTCAATCTCCCTCATATAACCAATGAAATTGTTGCATGCAAATTAGCTGTAGAGTAAGGGTGGTGATTGGTTGAGTTACATGTGATCTCTCTATGATCTACAACTCTTGACTTAGCATAGATGCATGCCTTACTGTACCTGTACACCACACAGGTATAATTCATTAAATCAAACTCCCTGAACTTCTAAAAATTGGACAGTAGCAGCCTGCAAAACTCAGTGATGAGTCAGCCTGGTGATATTCTGAACAAAAAAAGCTCTCAACCATGCATATAGCTGTTTCCATCACTTTTTGCTGACTCTGGAGACGTTTTAGGCATCAGAGTGATCTGCAAAGTGGCATTTCTGGAATCTTATAATATCAATAACGCACCCAAAGTTTTAAAGAACTATATTTATTTCTCTAAGGTTGGATGAAACAGCATTTGCCATTAGCTGTGATCAAGGAGGATGCCCCCACTGCTTACAGACAGTAACATCTGTCTGATGCCCTGAAGAAAAAGCATTTAGCTACTCAGACTCTGTTTCACTATTAAAAATAGCATCTGTGCAGAGTTACTACAGATATAAATTCCCTAAGAAATATTACCAGTCTAAACAAGGCATTGCTGATTATGGTGTTACTGCAGGGAGGCCAGCATAGCAGAGATGCCTGGAAGGATTCATGTGCCAGGGCTGATGGCATTTGTTACTCTGGCACCAAAAAGTCTGGCAAAAATGGGAGAGCAGATGTATGAGGCCAGCTTCTGATAGCCTTACTCACATTGAATTGTGCTGTGCTTCATGGGTAGTCCCTTTGAAGTCAAAGAAACTATTTGTAAAATAAAATTCTGCTAAAACTGGGTAAAGGGTATATGAATCCAGCTCGTGGAAGAAACTTAAATGGACCTCCGCAACAAAGAGTAAGAGCTACTGTTTCCTTATAAGGTTTTTAGCCTAGCCTCAGTCTGTGTCTTGATGCTTTTCTTTGCACTATACCCTCTTGTCCAAAGGTGTATGAGGCGTTATAGTTCACCTACCACTTGGCTTTTGTTCAGCCTTGAAGTTTCTGTTCATCTGATTCATGTCCTGCACCCAAGAAAGCTGACATTCATTTGCTGTCCATCACCACAACAATTCCTTGTGAGCAGACAGAGGTCAACTGAATTCATCTGAAAAGTGCAGTGAGAATGAACGATTAGAAAGTAGTAAGGTTTTGAAATTGGAAGCATCCTGTAATGTCAGAATGCTTTTTCCTTCAGCAGGACTGACCCAAAAGAAAGGAGTCAGATAAAATACATATATTCTATTTTGCATATTAAAAAGTGGAAGGATTTTCCTGAACACTGTTATGAAAATCATGAGATATTTGGGTTTTAAAGTCAGAGTAATTCATTTGAATATCTTGAGCTGGATATTAGGGAAGCTGCATTTGAACTGTGTATTAGGAACCTCCCAGGTTGAATTGTTGTGTGACACAGCCACTTTGGGCCACAAGATGAACACCAAAAGAGCAGCAAAAGACCGCCTCTAATGAACTGCTTGATGTCAAATGCTGAAGCTGCCAGAAATACTGTTTTGTTTTATGTCACTTCACTGCATACTTTTAAGGCAACCAGTGGAACATTTACTAGTGTAAATTGGTTTTTGTCTAATGGTACAAAGAGAGCCCGTTTCTCATGAATTCTAGATGGGTTCTTTGTTCCAGCACAAGTTAAAATTATTACCTATAATACTGGAACCAAGATGTGGCCAAGAATTCCCACAACCTGTTAAAACAAGATGACAGATCCTGAAATGTAGGGATTGTCTAGACTAGAATTTGTGGTTGGGTTTTAACTCTAGTTAATTGATTGCCAGTTAACACA
The DNA here is from genome assembly GCF_027887155.1 of Malaclemys terrapin pileata. Classification (NCBI taxonomy): domain Eukaryota; kingdom Metazoa; phylum Chordata; order Testudines; family Emydidae; genus Malaclemys; species Malaclemys terrapin. Next base: position 47,680,816 of record NC_071508.1, on the reverse strand, counting down.
ATTGTCAGTGCTAGTCTGGACGCTCCATGAACATTTGTTCAATGACACAAATATTTGTGGTTACCCCAGGGCTCAGCCATAAGCTCTAGAACAAATGTTTGTGGAGCTGTCTAGACTAGCATTTATAGTCGTGTTCATCAACTCAGTTTAATGGGCAATCATTTAATTTAAACTAAAACAGAATCTCAGACTCTGAGGTGCCTGTCAATTGATTACCAGTGTATTTAGGATGAAAGATCGCTGAATTTAGTAACTTCAGTAATACTACCAAGAGCCCAGTGGCACCTTAAAGACTAACAGATTTATTTGGGCATAAGCTTTCATGGGTAAAAAAACACTTCTTCAGATGCAATAGTAATACTATTAAGGCGGGCACCTTCTAAATGTTAGAGTAACCCATACTTTAAGAACACCACCTGATGTGCATTAACTTTGCTAAAAATGGCTGGCTTCCACGCTATAAATTAGAATAATTTGCCTGGATAGAGAGTTTGCTTCATTTTACATGGCTCACCAGGCTTGTGAGCCTAAATAGCTTCTCTAAGTTAGCTGCTTTTAGTCTAGGATGTGATCATTCCTGCTTCCTAATGAGAACAGATTGGGCATTTTTATTTCATGGTTTTGAAAGGTGTTAAATTAACAGCACTAAGATCTTAAGTTCTCTATCAACAGCACAGGTGGTGACCGAGAGACCTTCCCCACATTATCCTGGCAATATCTTTAAACCACTTTATAACGGGAATGCAGTTTGGGTCCGTGCCTGTTCAGGCTACTGCAGAGTATCAGTTAATGCCAGTACAGTGATTATTTTGGGGTTGTGTACAGGGGCACTGTATAGCAGTCAGATGGTTAGGTTTGTGGTAATGTGTTGGATGGTCCTATTGTGCTGAAACACTTTTAGATTTTTTTTTTTTTTCATTTAAGTTATCTTAACTGGATGGACAACACAGTGTGGAAATGTTTGTTTGTTTCAATTACTCAGGCACCTACCTATGGCAGCAAATAATCCAGTGTGGGTGCCAGTGAAGTTGAAATCAATAAATAAAATAACAAATATACCCATTGTTTTGAATGTGCCCCCCCCCTTATATTTTATTTTTAAGGTAACTGAAGTGATGGAGCATCCATCACTTCCCTTCGGAAACTTTTACAATCCGTTAATTTTTAGATCATACTGTTAGGCACACTTTCCTAATATCCAGCCCAAACTTTTTTTGCTCATTTTCGTCCATGTGGCTGATACTTCTCTATCATATTTTTAATGCCTGTCTTTTTTGATAAAAGCAAAATTAAAATTAAAAACTACATACTAAATGTCTGTAGCTTCAACGTATGCATTGACTTACTACTTTTTTAGTTTTCATGATTCTTCCTGAGTCCTGACTCTCTGACATGGTAATGTAAATCCTGTCCTTTTTTAGAACTACAAACGTATCCTTTTCAGATGGTGCCCTGAAGATGAGTGACCCAAAGACTTCCCTGTATTAATTGTATTACAGTAGCTGCCGCTGAGGTTGGGGCCCATTGTGCTAGGCATTGTACATTAATGGTAAGAGACAGACCATTGTTTAGTCACACTAATATTTTTCCACTTGCATAAAGATCTCGCAAAACGTTGTGCTATCTACTCTTCTTTTAAATGTCAGTACCCTGGATTGGCACCATCTATCTGTTCATGGGCTTCCCCCTATAAGGCAGGTTTCAATCTGTGCATTGAAAATCCATGCTATGGTGTTATCAACAATTCTCCAAAGTCTCGTTCAGCCGAAAGCTCCTGAAAGGAAAAATGCCACAAGGAATGCTGCTTGATTGCATTTATGTCAATAGTAATGTTTTGAGCTGCTGGGCTGCGGATCACTTATCAAATCCCAGCTTTGCCAGTCCTGCATATCAAAGCTCCATACAGATGTTTTTGGTTTCTAAATCTCAAGCACCTCGTGAAAGGAGTGTTTCTTGGCTCTCCCTGTTTTGATGTGTAATAAAGACCTGTAGTTTCCCTGGCAGAGGAAGACAGTAAATGAAGCCTCTGCAGAGCCTGGAAATCCCAGGGATTAGAAATTGGGTCAGAGAATGAATGTAAACTACTGGACACGTTGTCAAATCCATGTCTATATCCACATGTCCCCCATCTTCTGACTTCCCCTTCTTCCCATTCCCAGTCCTACAAACAGGGCTTAAAAGTTTAAAAAAAAAAAAAAAACCAGGTAACTTTGCACAATCCATCTGCCAGACATTCATGCACAGGAGCAATTGAGAGTAGCAGGCAATGATGAAGAATTCTAGGATGAGTTTGGGGCTTAGGTGGTCCCCCTTAACTCACTGAAAAAAGTCAGATCCTCCTGCCCACTGCACTAAATATAATTTTGGGGATAAAAATTGGTGCAGTATGGTGCACAGAGAAAACAGAAAACCATTTGTAGGAGAGGATGGGATTTGGATATGAAGATATGAAGTCTTACATCAGGCAGGAGATGCCTGCAGAGATGGAAAAAGCTACCTTATATCCATGTGCTAAAACATTTTTCAAATGCTGTGTTCACAGCTTTCTATAAGGTACAACTTCGAATGGGGCCTTGGAGAGAGCTGTTTTAGGTCAACTGCAGGGTGGAATAAATATGTGCAGAAGTCCGTGATGTCTCCTTCTACACAGTGACTAATTTGTTTGTCATCCTTGTTCTCAAAGGAAATTCTGCTTATGTTGTTTCTTTACAATGTGATTTATCCTGCAATGCATTCGTGGGGAAGGGAGGGAACAGAGGACTAAGGGTGTCACTTTGGAAATAGAAAACCAGAAGGAGAGAGGCTCCCCCTTCTCCATAGCGAGGTTGTGTCCTGCTGCATATAGGTGGAGGGCAGAGGTAGCCTCCAACCCCAACCCCTTGCACACCTGTGCGTCAATCAGGCATAGCTGTTGCTCTTAAATGTACATCACAGATGGGAGAATGCCACACTCCCTGAAGGGGTGGAACATCGAATGTACTCTTCCCTTTGCACCCGGGAAACCTGAGCTGGAGTCTGCCTTTGAGAATTTTTTATGCACCTTCCCATGGAGGATCAGTGCTGGTCAGTGTCTGCCCCCTAGCTGCAGACTGCAAAGTAAAAAAACCCTCCCCTATGTCCTTGAAGTAATTCTCTACTTAGAACCCCTAAGGTAGGTGTTTCTAGAGAGAGATTGCACTACAGAACACCTAGTTACAGTGAAGCCTTCAGGCCCTCTCCTAGCTCACTTTTCAGAGCACCATATCCTTCTTTTTTTCAGTTGTGGCCTTTCAGAAAAGCTGCCACTGAAATGTCCCAGAATGTTTCCCTCTGTCAGCCACATGAAGCCAGTGAAGGATCCAGGTTAGAAGCCTGCACTGGGCCACTCCAATCCCCATCTGCTGACTTCCAAGCTTATCCACCTCTAACACTGGCAGAGAGATGGAAGGCACTCAGAAGCCAACAGGGGGAAGGGACAACACACAGTGATTTACAGGCATTAGCAGGACTAACTAAATAATTTAAGAGCAAACTGGCTTACATGGCACCAGCCTGCTGGAAAGGCTGATGCCACCATCTGAGGTGTGAGTGCCACCTGCTGTTCTTGCAGGGATGGAGAAAGTTTAGGCTTTTTGCCACTGGTGTTGCAATACTGCATATGGACTCAGCAGCGAGCACTGTGCTGAAATGTCTTGTGTAAGAGATGCAGTAAATGCACGTTTTTCTCTTCCATTTCTCTGTATGCTTGTTCACAAGCCAAAGAGACAAAATCTTTTCAGTTCTGGGCGTATACTTCTACATTTCTAGTGGTACTGACAATAAATCAGTCTTTGGGCTGAGCCAGACTTGTATCAACATCTTATTACTACTTTGGAGCGGTGGCTGGAATATTCTGGCTACTAATGGATCTCTCTAAATTACTTCATCTGTTCCTCTTCTTCCCCCTCACAAATGCACTCGGCCCATGTAAGGGAAAAATTCACAGAACTGTTACAACCTCCCCCTTGCCTTACCTTTTTCTTGTTTGTGTGTGACTCTAGGGTCCAAAGGGAGAGAATGTTGGTTCCATCACTCAGCCTCTTCCCAGCAGCTACTTGATCTTCAGAGCAGCCTCGGAATCAGATGGTGAGTTCCGGTCTGCCTCTCCTCTCTCTCCAGTTCTTTTCCACAGATATGAATGTTCGTCCTGAATCAGAAATAAGAGTTTGATCCTGGGAGCTCAAGTGCCTTCTCTGGTTTCTCTTTCCTATTTAGGAAAATAAAGGTTGTGAATGGATAGGCAGAAGGATTTTTGTGGCAAAGATTTTATGGCTTAGACACTAGGTTTGGACTCAGCAAGGCAGGACAGAGCCAGCGATGGGACGTGGGTTCGATTCCTGGTTCTGCCATAGACTCTCCACGTGACTTCAGGCAACTCATTGACTCTCTGTGCCTGTTAAAATGGGGATAATACTTTTTTTCCTATTCTTGACTATGTAGATTGTAAGCTCTCTAGGGCAGAGGCACTCTTATTATGTGTTTTGGTCCCCTGTTGTGTTATGCACTTTACACTGTCTGGTCTTTATAGGTTCTATTGTAATATAAAAATTTTCCTCGCCAATGTTTAAAGGAAGAAAAATAGATTTGCCATGACTGATTTCAGTTAGGGATCCAGCTTGAACTCTAATTCACATGTACATTTATTCTTCTTCTAGGCATGTGTCGTACAAATTTTGTTTTGTACCAAGTCATATAATTAGTTAGAAATATTTGCTCAAATATAAATCCATCTGTATCCCCACACAGTAACAAAATACAGATTTATTTGAGTTGCTAGCATTATGTATCATGATATCTTGGATGTGTCATCTTTACTTCCCAGAATAGAAGGTGGGGAGATATATGTACTACAACAAAATTACAAACCTATAAAAGGTTTGTACACTACGTTGTGACTCGACTGAAGTTGCAACTTCCTCCAGTCTAGATGCTGCTGAGAACTATGCTTGGGGTTTTCAAAGGTGTTTAAGGGAATTAAATGCTCAACTCTCATTGACTTTCACCTTTGAAAATCCCACCCTATATGAACAATCTACTGCACCTGGCCAACCTAGAAGCCCATGGATAATATGTGGCTTAGGAAACCCAGGCAAAGATGTGAATCTGAGTGTGTTTCACACGAAGGGCCAGCAGAGCTCAGGTGGGTCACAAACATGCTCCACCTACTGCTGAATGATGGTGGCTCACTGAACAGCCATCTTTCTGGACTGATTGGCAGTGTGTCTGGGAACAAGATACACTCTTGCAGATGGAGGGAAAGTGCTGGGTCAACAGACATGTAGAAGATGAAAGGGAGGTGAACACCAAATTTGGGATCAGGAAGGGATTATCCCCTGCCTAAGATTGGCAGATATCTTGAAATTTCCCCTTTCATTGGAGCTTTCAGAAGGAAGCATATGTTGGTTTCATGGGGCCATGCTCCAAATGCTCAACTTCCTGAGTGCAGAAAGCTTGGTCATACACTCATCCTCTTTCTGCAGATAGTCCTTGAAATAAGACAGAGGGAAATTTGTAGGACGTCCACCTGGATCCTCCTTTAGGCAGGGGCCCAAAGAAGAAAATGTGTTGGTGAGGAGAGGTCTCTTCACCCATCCTTTCCCCTAAGTACTGTTCCAGGGATAGAAATGTGATCAGCACAGATAGTCCCCAATGGATCCACATCTGCCTTTCTTCTAGAATCCACAAAACTAAGGAAGGTGTATGTAGGTCAATGTATGATAAACATGCCAGCTTGCTATGTGAAAATCTCTCTAACTCTGTAATGACCACAGAAAAGCAGCGGTTTGTAAGTAGATAAGAAGATTAAAAACATGTTTTCATTCCAGTTGACCTTCAAAGTAGTGTAATTCTTGGCCATATCAAATTAACCCCTGCTGTTCCTTATAGACATTTTCTGCCTGCCCTAAAGGGGCACCCAAGTGGCCATCCATGCACCTTGAGCCTGATTTAAAATCTACTTAAGTAAATGGATGCCTTTTCATTTATTTCAGTGGGCTTTGGATCAACAGTCCTTCGGCTAAGTGTTTGTTTCACCCAGCCCGATTAGGTGTCAAATGAAGCACATGGGCTGCTGAATGCATTTCTGGTTGTGCACTTGGAACAGTTACATGGTTAAGTGCACCAGCAAATCAAAGAGAAGGCATTCCAGAGATCTGGTTTATTTCTTTTGTTTTTTCTTTGGGACTGTGCCTGCTGTCCTATCTTCCATTGGGAAAAGAGGGTTATTCATGGTTTGGGGGCGGGGGAGAAGGCATTTTTGATGGGGAGAAGTGCTTTTTCACTGCAGTGAAATTAGGTGGAATTTGCGTAAAGCCAAAAGAGTGCAGGTTTTTCTTTGAGTATGGTTGGTTCCTCCCTTATTCTACCACTCATACATCTTATTTGTGGAAAGAAATACAGAATTCCACCTCACTCTAAATATCTCCTATGTAGAAACAGGTATGCTGATTATAATACACAGACCCCTTTTTTTAAGCTTTCAAATATGCTTACCAAAAAATACAAGCATTTCAAATCTGTCAGCCCATCTGATAGAGAAACAACCAGAACTATTCCTCAGGCTTTTGAGGCAATTGAATGACTTCAATAACTATCTATCTACCCAAGCCTTAAAAGCTGCTATTTCCTTAGAGATCAATGTTACTTGTCATTCCATTAACTTAATTAGAATATGGGCAATGCGTACAGTATGGTCTCTGTGGCGTGTGCTTGTTTTTAAAGGAAAATTGCTGTTTGACCTCTTAGCATTTTAGTCTTTTTCTAAAAGAAGACTTCAAACTGGAAAAAGCTTTTCAACATCTGACTAAAATTTTAGGGCCAAGCTGGCAAAGGGTGGTGCCTGCATGCCATCTTTATGATCCCCTTATCCCTAGGGCTGCTGTGGGCTACATGTGTAAATTCGAGCAGACTCACAGCTGCTCTAACCTACACCATCTAGTAATGGCCTCCAAGAAGTTGGGAATCTCCAGACTAGAGCACTGCTCCAGTTGTGCCCTATTCCTCTGGCACACCCACAGTATGCCCTGATATATTGTAGGCCAGAGGGATAAAAGGGGCCAGAATCCCCCCTCCCTGAGGAGTTTTCAGGGTTTAGAATCCTTTCTAAGCTTTCTGCCAAATGAATTATTATGAATTTGTGATAACCAAGGGATTCAAGTGGTGGGTTATTGTAGCATATCTTTAAGTCCAAAGCTAAGTAAGGATTCTTAGGAAGCAGATCTACACCATTCAGGTGAAATCACAGCTAGTACCTGAGATTTTTGCCTCTTCATTTGCAGCAGGTGCATGTGACCTGGAGAAAAGCTAATGTGATTTCTTACTTTAAAAATGGGATCAAGGGAAAAAGCAAGAACCCAGAGATCTGAAATATGACATCTCTATTCAGAGAGTCTAGAAACAGTGATTCAGGATGAAAGATGAGAATGCTCTTGTATGGCTACAAGAATAATCAAGGGCACTCAGCACAGATTTGGAGAAGGGAAGTCATGCCTAACAAATTTCATCAACTTCTCCAAGGACGTGTCAATGAGAGTTGACAGAGGTGAAGCCACAGGCATAATCTATGTGTTATTAGCCTTCGTGAAAGCTTTTGATGCAATATCACACCAAAAGATGTTAGCATGAAACATTAATGAGTAGAGTACTGACTGTGGAAATTTCAATTGGATAAAATATTGGCTTGGTAGCTGAAATCCGTGAACAGTGATAAATGGGTATGGATTGAGAAGGAGATATATAAATAGCCAAAGGCATCGCTGTTAAGATCCATACTCTGTATTGATAATTTGGAAAATGTAATACACAACACTGCATTCACATTGGCAGATGACATGAAGTTGGTACAGTCAGTGTCACAAAGGAAGGGAATGGTTGCATGTAGAGAGTCCTGAATAAAATGGGGCAGACAAAGTAGGGACGTGTTCCTCGTACGATGGAGAAATGTTCATTTCAATATGGATTGAGTTTAAAAAGAGACAAGGAGGATTGTGCTTAAGTCATTGTAAGCTATGGGACAGTGGTCAAATGGTGACAGATTAAAATATAAAGGGGTATGAACTGAAGGTAAGAAAAGACCAGGCCATAAGGTGGTTTAGGAGACACTTGCATACAAACAGTTTTTGTTTAATGCATTGGACAACTACAGATAAAAGCCAGTCAAGAAGGTAGGCACTTGGAGAGAGCAAAATAAGCTAGGGAGATGAATAGACCCAGATGGCCTCTTTCCCATTGTATAACGTTAGTATATGTTTACAGTGTGTCCATGGATCATGAATCAGTCTCCATGCAGCCTTGACTACGTGCTTCTCGACACAGCCTCTCATGCTAATAACTAGTGAGAACATTTGGTAATGTTAATTGTAATTCATGAGGAATTCCTATTTTCTAGAGTACTGAGTTACATGATTGGTTTAGAGAACAGTCCAGACATTCAGCTACATCACAATCAGCAGCTTGGTGTCCTATTTTTCCTTTTACAATTTCAGAATACATTTTTCTGCTGCACCATCTGTGACAGACTGTTAGTAGGATTTAAGGCCCTAGCTTATGGACAGCCCATGGAAGTGCCACTAATCTACAGTAAATTTCACATTCCATAAAGTCCAGTAGCAATTTGTTGACTGCCTTGTTTTGTCACATATGGTTGTATTTGGAGACCTCTGGAAGGTCAAAACAGCCCACAAGCTCAACGTCTACAAATATAGGGTCTTTCTCTTGACATTTCTGGTAAAGCAATTTTATTCTGGAGGTTAGCTATAATGTAAACAAGCTACACACTACACAGTGAAGATTTCTTCTTGTTAGTGGCTTTAGTGTATTGATAGAAGTTGTCATAACATGGCGCAGTCCCCCTCTGTGTACGGACTGTTGTGAGTGGACCCAACCACTGAATCCTGCATGTCTCTAAGGCTCCTGGGTCTGGGTAGAGCCAGGTCACTGTTCCTAACTCTGTAAACGATATACAGTTGTCAGATAACAGTACATTGCTGCTGATTGTTAGAGGCCTCAATCAAATAGGTGTGAGGAACAAGGCCAGAAACTGAATGACTTTAACCACTCAAGAAGTGTGATATTCTCCTCATGATGCACTCTCTGGAGTATTGTATGGCCATTTGGTAATAGGACTTCTAAATAAAATCAGGAAAAGGGATTCAGCCCAACCATCCTGTGCCCCCAATTTTGTGGATGGGGGAAAAAGTGCTCCCAGACTGAAACTTTAGTGCACAGCAATAAGCTTTGGGCTAGAGCAGATTTTTACGTTGGAGTTAATGATGAGCATTGAGAGAACCTCAGTTATCCCATTTGTTGTTATCCTATAATGCAAAACATGACGATCTGGGGTCATCTTGATTGTGTGACTGATATTAGTTGATGTTTGTGAAGGACTTCAAAGGTGAAAAGATGCTTATATTCTAATTGCATGATCTTCCTATAAAATATCTGATTAGCCTGGTTATAGATCTGTTGAATGACTAGAACATGCCTACTGTGTTTTGTGACCAAGAGTTGAATAGAGCTAGAGGGCTGTTCAGGATGATTGAGTTTTTTTGTTTGTTTGGGGGTTTTTTTTGTTTTTTTGGTTTTTTTAAATCATTCATTCCCCCTATTTAAAACAAACAAAAACCAACAGTGATTATTTGAGCTGCATGCTCGCTCCCATCCAAACTTACAGCCCCAGGCTTTGAGAGCTGTAGCATCAGCTCTCCTCTGATATGAGCAGTGCATCCAGGGCTATGTCTAGAGCATCTTTACAGGGAGCAGTCGTGATTTGAATATACATGGCTGTATTTCATTACTTGTCTCAAATGGACATTAAGAGTTAGTCCGGATACCACGCCTACTGAGCCAAAAGGCATGGGGAAATGTATAGAATAGTTCGCATCAAATTTAAATTGTGGTATTGCAGGGCCAGGCAATAAATGCAAGCCGATGTTACCTTCCTTAGGCCCTTTTACTAGGGGGAGTAGTTTGGAATACAAATAAAATCATAGCTGTACCCAACATCCTTTGTTTTCAGTTTTTATTTTGTTTAAAATTTCCCAGGTATTTCTTAGTGTCTATTACAAATATTTTAAAATGGGTGAAAATCAGTGCAAAAAAATAATTTCCCAGTTTTCTGGGTAAATATCAGCGTTAATACTGGGGGGCAGGAGGACAGAAAAAAGCAACAAATAAAGAACAATAAGTGTACCGAAAGTAAAAGCAGTTTAATGCTGTGGTTTATTTCATGAATAGTCCATTAACAGCATGTACATCTTCCACTACATTGTGTTACTTTAACAGATAGCTTATTATTAACACAAAGACATCTACCTAATGTAATGGACTGCATTTGCTCAACACAATCAGCATTTTCAGGAGTGGTCCAAAATTCATGTGAAAATCCAGTAAAAAGTGAATAGCTTTTTTTAAAAACCCAAGAATTGTTCAGTAAAAACTGAAAACAAAGGGCCTTTGTTGTATTGCAATATGTTTAACCAGTTTTTTTCAAGCTCTCTATTTTTATTGCAATTAATTAATCAATTGTCACTGTTTTTACTGCAACCACTGCAAAATCATGCACACGAGTGCCAGAGATGGAGTGTAAGTAAGGTCCGTGCCAGAAGTCAAGGGAGACTCCTCTTCTTTCATCATTGTGCTATGTAATCCTCCAGGACCTCTCCGAGGTTGCAAATGACTGTTCTGGAATTTCGAAAGTGAATTGGTGTCTATCCAAAATACACTTGTTGTAGTCTTAGATTTGCCTTCGTGTTTGAGTTTAACAGTTTAGTTTTGGGAATTATTTTTCTTCTCTCGCGAATGGATTTTTGTTCCATTTATTGCCCACTGTCAAATCTGGTTACAATTTTGAAAAACATTTTATCCAAAAATGGCAAATTCTTCATGACATTGTGTTGCTGGTTTTGATCAGTTCTACCTGCAGTGAACATATACAGCTATGGTAGCTATCTTTGGGTCAGGTGTGAATGAAAAGGGTATGTGAATGGTCTGTGTTTATAATGCCTGGTGGCAGAGGTGGGCTTAGGAGTGGCTGTCCAGAGCAGTGAAGTGTGTTCAGGTGGTTGGGTAGCTGGGAGGTCAATTGGTATTACAGGCAGTACAGGGCAATGGTTGGAACTCTCGCAGGGGTCAGTAGCTGGAAGAGCCAATCCAAGGGGCCAGGACAGTGGGTTGGGGAGGCGAGGTGACAAGGCAACCACCAGGCAACAACATGTTGCTCAGACAGCTCCCTCTTCCTGTTGGGGTCTTTATATAGTCCAGGTACCCAATGAGAGTGCTGTCTGTCCAGCCAATCAGGGGCCTGGGTATGGCTGCTACAGGGCTGTAGGCCTTTAGCACTAAGGCTGTTGGTCAGTGGCAGTGGTTCAGCGCATTACTGTGTTGCTAAGGATGCCACCTGGGGACCTGGTAGACCAGGGTTGAATAGTGGGGTCCTGATGGTTTTACTGAATTTTAGCTCCATCCATCCTTTCTAACTGGTCCTGCAATCAGACCCTGCACTCAGGGTCTTTCCCAGCGCCCTTTGACAAAATACCCATTGACTTCAATGAAAGTAAGATCAAGCTCAGAACACTTACGAGACTCTTGAGAGAGTTCTTGGGAAAGAGTCTCTTGCTTCAGAGAGGGGACAATATGGGTATTTTTGAAGCAACATATACCTTTTTGCATAATTTCTATCATAAAGGAGTTGTATTACAAGAATTTGAATAATCTGCATTTAAATGCTATGAAAAATGCTGCCAACTACTCTAGTTGGAGACTATATTCTTTCATCTTAGCCTGTGCTTAGAACAAAGCGCTGTCCACTAAAAAATAATACAGCATATTTTATTTATTGACTTTAGAAAACTTTTATTGCACTGTTGCATGTTACAATTTTAAAAGTGCCAAAGCTTGAAGCAGACCTCTCTAGCTTTTAAGCACTGTCACAGTCTGAGCCTTATTATCTAACATAGCCCAGCCTCTCTTAAGGAATCAATTCATGGCCTTCAACCTGTGTGTGTGTGTGTGTGTGTGTGTGTGTGTGAGAGATATATCTTCCACACACAACTACACAAAAAGAACATTATTAAGGTTGCAAAGTCAAACACTAGAAAATTAGCAAATGCCAGAATTAAAGTTGCCTGTGCAGTCTTAATTTGGGCCCCGTGTGCATATGCACTATCATTCTGTCTTTAATTACATGATCACATACTGTTTTTCCATATTTCAATGTGAGATGGCTTGGACCCATCTTGCAAGCACCACAGCAACCAAAGCAGCAGTACCTGCAAACAGGATAATACAAAGAAACCTTTCATTTTCATTGCACGTGTGCACACACAAAAGTAGTAATATCACTTCCATATGACACGTTCTGTTCAGTTCTTCAGTAATAAAACAGGCTTATCTAGCCAGGGCCAGCTCTAGGCACCAGGCACCCAAGCACATGCTTGGGGCGGCACCTGGTAAGGGACGGCGGGGGGAGCGCGGCGCGGCATTCCGCGGGGGGGGGGGGGCGCGCTCCGGCGGTGTGGTGCTGGGGGAGCGGGCTCCGGTTGCGTGGGGCTTGGCGCGGGGGCGGTGCTGGAAGGGGGTTCCGGTGGCGCTCGGCGGGGAGCGGGGGTGGGCTCCGACAGTGCGGGGCTCGGCGGTGGGGGGCAGTGCGGGGATCGGCGCTCGGGGGGGGGTGCGGCGCGGGCACGACGCTGGAGGGGGGTTCCGGCGGCACTTGGCAGGGGGCGGGGGCGGGCTCCGGCAGCGGGGGGCGTTGCAGTGCTCGGGGGACGGGGGGTTTCCAGTGGCGCACAGCGCGGGGGTGATGGGCTCTGGGGGGCGGCGCTCGGCGGGGGGGCGGCGCTCTGGGCGGGGTTCCGGCGGCGCTCGGCGGGGGGGCGGCGCGGCGCTCGGCTGGGGGGGAGTGGTGCGGCTCGGCGGGGGGTCTGGGGGGCGGCGCATTTTTTTGCTGCTTGGGGCAGCAAAAAAGCTAGAGCCGGCCCTGTATCTAGCCTGCAAGTCCTCAAAATTATAGATGGTATGTTTTCAGCGTAATGCGCTGAAATTAGCACACAGTTGTGCTTAACTTACAGAGAATGGACCCTTTCTTCTTTGCAGAGGAAAGGCCGCATCTCATTTCTAACTTTGTGACAGGTATTTGAGTCTAGATTCACAGCACCACTCGATGGACAAGGGGCCGTGCTATAGCTTTTATCCTGATCTGTCTCTCTTGAATGCACTTTTGGTTTAAAGTGAATAAGTGGCCATTCTTTGAATATTATTGATATGCTTTGTGGGTGAGTATCAAGTTTGAATGCTAACACAGGATGGGCTATTATAGTAGATACTCTTTTGAGTTGGGTTTAAGAATGACATTGTTAGGGGTTTCTGCATTTGAGTATTAAGACAAAGATTTTCAAAAATGGTTGGCTGAATTCATGCTTGTAGGCCAGATTTCTAAAGGTGTAGAGAGGACCTAGTGGAATCTACAGAAGTGTCTAAATATCTTTTTATAAATCTGGGTGCTAAATCCTTAAAGCCATGTCTGCTCTTAATGTGTCTTAAGCACATGCTTGACTTCAGTGGGTTTTACGTACATGCATTAGAGGTTTTTTTTCTGAATTGGGGCCTAAATTACATCAGTGGGAGCTGCTGGTTTGTAAACCAGACCACGTTCAAGGTCTATATTTGAACGTAGGCTCTTAGTTTTTTAACTCTATTTTTGAAAATCTTGGCATGAACAAAATACACAACAAATATAGCATGTGCAGTGTTTCCTAATGGAAACTGCAGTTTCCATCCGATAAGACTGAAGAATCAAAGATTAAATTGCAGTACATTTTCCTCACATGGAGTAAGCTGAATTGATTTTCATCTTGATGAGTCAGGTGTGTGTGTGGGAGGGGAGGTGTATTTATGCTCAGAACACCCATTAACACTGATGAGTTATCCTTGTAAATCCTCCATGTGGTGCAAAGAGAATAAATCTCTGCATGTAAAGCCTTTGATATGCAATACTTGTAAAATACAAAATAATATGAAATCAATTACAGCAGTCCTGACCCTGCCTGAGCATTTATTAAACATTATGCATGGTGTTATTAAATAGCAAGCCAGTGCTGAAGGAATTTCAAGGATGAAATAAGACAAAATTACTGAGCTCTGATGTTTTACGGTTTGGTATTAATCTGGAATTCTTCAAGATCTTCATTCCTTTCTTTCTCTTACTACTCTTCTGTAGCCTTTTACAAAAGTGATTCATCAAAACATAGAAACCTTGTAGAACTATAAATATTTCTTTGTATATGTGGTGTTTAGATGCTGCATGTGATTATTAGAACTGGGAGCACTGGCTGTTGGGAGTCTGAAAGGACAGGAGACAGGAAGGATGGGGGAGGAGTTGAGGAGGCTGGGAGAGTTACAGAGTGTGCAGCTACAGCTTGGAAAAGAGACTTCCACTGTAAATAAAGTTCTGTTGAAGTTGTTAATAATTTGCTTGGTGGATACAACAGTATACAAATGACCCAGACCTTTTTGAGCTCTATTTGCTGTCCTCCTAGGGCAGAGGTGGGCAAACTATGGTCTGTGGGCCACATCCAGCCCGCAGGACTGTCCAGCCTGGCCCTTGGATGGGTTGGGAGTTCTGAGGGGGGCAGTCTGGGGGTGGGAAGTGTGAGGGGGCGGATGGGGGCAGGGGCCAGGGCTGTTTGGGGAGGCACAGCCTTCCTTACCCAGCCCTCCATACCGTTTTGGAACCCCAGTGTGGCCCTCAGGCCAAAAAGTTTGCTCACCCCTGTCCTTGGACCTGGTTTCTGTTAAAGTCAATGGAAGTTTTGCCCAGTGGAGATTTTGTGAAAGCTGTTGAAGTCAATGAGATTTATGTGTGTTCTTGAAATTAAGCATCTGCTTTCCTGCATGGAAGTGTGTCCTGAGAGTGGGATTTGATCCTTAGTAAAATTAAACGTGAAATTCATGTGTTACCGTATTTTCCACTGCTATTGCTATGTCTTCCCTTGTTTTCTTTACAGCCTCTCAAATACATTTTTAATTATTCTGTAATGTAATATGAGATGCAGAAAAAACTCTCTTTTGTACATGTTAGACATTACTGAGTGCCTCTCTCGATACCTCAGTTCTTGAATGTGCTGCAGATTTGCCAGGTGTCCTAGCCTCTGTGACCTCTTGTTTGATGTCACCCAGGACCTCTTATTTGGGGGCTAATAACTTTTCAGTGATCGCATGGAGAACTGAATAGGGTTCTGGGACTTCTGTGCAGAATGGCACCTCAAAACCGAGAAAGGTGGACTGTGCCCACCAGTGAATACAAGGACACTGACTGTAAAATGATATAAATCTTAATACTTACTCTGCTTTTGTTAGGCTAACTGTGGATACTCTGAGCTATTTAAACCTTTAAAGTACTCTACCTGATGTCTCTGTTAGTAAAAACTAATTAGAACACTTGACTCCCAAATGAGAAGCTTTTGAGAAACCTTAGATGAACGTTTTTGCTGTCATCTCTGACCTCCTATGCTTAGATAAGTCCTGTTGTTCTACAGGCCGATGTTGGTTGGATGCTCTGGAACTTGCCCTGCGTTGCTCCAGTCTCTTCCGACTCAGCACCTCCAAACAGGGGAAGGATGGAGACCTGAACTGCTCTTCTGATTCTTCACATGCTGGGCTGTATAACCTGTTGCACACGGCCACCATCTCTGACCAGGAGCTCTTCCAGTAAGACTGTGCTTTTAGCTATTGTACATGTAAAGGTGTTGGTTGGTTCATACACATGACTCATTTTTAACCATATTATTTTTTCAGAATACACACTAGCCACCATTGGCTTGGTGAGGGGCTATAGTCTAACCTGTCTCTGTCAAGGTTCTTGTACCACACCCATCACTAATATCTGGGTATCTTTTGGGAGAGATGGGGAATAGCTCTCTCTTTTGGGTGCTGTCCTATAGCCTACAAACTATGAAAGGCTTGGTTAGAGTTCCAGCTGTGTGAATGTGCATAACAAAGGACCCATATTGCCCTAGTTGGGCCAAACTTCTGTTAAAGCTGATGGAGGTAGACAGGGCTGTCCTTACCCAAACGCAAAGTACACAGCTGTGTAGGGCACCAGGAAACTTGGGGTACCAAATTTCCTGGTGCCCAGCGCAGCTGCATGCTGCTCCAGCCTCTGCCCTGCCTCTTCCCCAAAGCCCTGCCCCCACTCCACCCCTTCCCCAAAGCCCCTGCCCTGCTCCACCCCACCCCAGCCCTGCCTCTTCCTGCCCCTGAGGAGTGCAGCAGGGCTGGACCTGCACTCACCCACCGGCAGCGGGAAGTGCAGGGCCCCGATCCTAGCCACGCCACCGGTGAGTGTTGGGTGGTGGTTCCCCCCAGCCCGCCCCCCATACCCTCGTTGAGGCCTGGGACCCCCACAAACACCCCCGTGGAGGAGGGGGGCTGTGTAGGGCCCCAGAATAGCTGAGGACGGCCCTGGGGGAAGGAGTGGGGATAGGCTTTACAGAGGTTAGCAGTCTACCAGTGAGTCCAGCCAACAAATGGAGTATGCTAATCAGACGTACTCACTCTAGCACAGGGATCGGCAACCTACGGCACGCGTGCCAAACACGGCACCTGAGCCGATTTTGAGTGGCACGCTGCCTGCCCGGTGAGAGGAGGCGGCGGAGGGGCAGGAACGCACCAAGCTGTGGGAAGAAGAGGGGGAGAGGAGAAGCTTGGTCCTTTCTGCCTCCTGCCCCCGCAGGGGAGAGCGGTGGGGGGGGTCCCGGCCCCCAGTCCCACTCAGCCCCCCTGCCCACCGCTCTCCCCTGCGAGGGCAGGAGGTAGAAGCTTGGTTCTGCAGCAGCCAAGCTTCCCCCTCCCCTGTTTCTTACCATAACGTGGTGCATTCCGGCCCCTCCTGCTCCCAGAGGAGCAGAGCCAAGTGGCAGAGAGAGGTAGGGATGGGCCTTGGGGAAGGGGGTGGAACAGGGCATATCCCTCCCAGCCCCCTGCCATGAGCCGCTCAGGGCAGGGGGCTGGGAGCACCCCAGCCTTCTGCCCTGAACCCTCCCACCCCAACACACACCCATCCCTCTGCCCTGAACCCCCCCACACCCAGCCTTGTGCCCTGCACCTCCACACTCCCCCCAGCCCTCTGCTCTGACCTTGAGTCCCCCGCAACACCCAGCCCTCTGCCTGAACCCCCCCCCCCACGCGCGCACACACATAGCGGGCTGAGCAGGCTGGTGGCGTAAGATCAGCATTTTAATTTAATTTTAAATGAAGCTTCTTAAACATTTTGAAAACCTTGTTTACTTTAAATACAACAATAGTTTAGTTATATAATATAGACTTAGAGAGAGACACCTTCTAAAAAAACGTTAACATGTATTACTGGCACGCAAAACCTTAAATTGAAGTGAATAAATGAAGACTCGGCACACCACTTCCGAAAGGTTGCCTACCACTGCTCTAGCATCTGGCCACCAATTGGTAGATATGGCCGTGAGTGTGATTTTTCTTATAGTGAGGTACTCTCAGTGCTAATAGTACTATGTTATAGACAGGAGAGCACACCTGCTCCAAGGCTATAGTTTCGTAACTGCTGTCTCCACTGAGTTGGTGGGTTCGTGGTTTCCTGACTCTTCCCCAAATGCATCATAAGATAAAATTTACATTAAAAAAGTTATTGCAACCATCTTCCTATGCACACTCCTAATATTACAGTAGCATCTCATAGCACTTCACTTTAAAGACTGTTGGAGTAAACATAGGGGTTTTCTCTGCACCTTACAGCTAGACAGGTTGCCTGAAAAATCTCACTGCTCTACCAGATAGGATGCTGGGCATAAAGCCAGCCTGGTTCTGCCTCTGAGTTGTTGTGTGACCTTGGGCAAGTCATTTTGCCTTCCTGTGTTTCTGTCTTGTCTCTCTTTTCTATTAAGACTGCGCGCTTTTGGGGGCAGGGATTGTCTCTTGCTATGTGTACATGCCGCAACTAGCAAAATGTTGGCCTGTAGACAATACCACACTATGAATATAAGAATATTATAACAATAGGAGAATCCAGGTCCTTTTCAGAATGTGGAAGTATCTTTGCTAATCACAAGGCAGGACACAGACTTGTCAGAAGCTCGGTGATCCAAAGCAGCAATGTATGTGCAGTTCTCTTGTTTTGCAGGCCTGTTGTATTTTCAGCACTTTATGCATGCCATTGTTCTTCAGCGCTGAGCGGAACTTCCTTTGATACACTGCTATAATTTGCACCATAAACAATGATCATTTGTTCTGAGTGTCTAGTTCTTTCAAGGTATAACATGGGGTGGGACAGAGCAGCAGGAAATCGGATGTGTTACTAGGACCTGCAGATTTAATTGTGCATGTATGTGTTTATCTTACGGGTCTGTCCTTTTGATGTTGATGTCTCAGATCTCCAACTCTCTTCTTAGGAATAAGTATACAAATAATAATAGTGCCTGCACTGAGAGCCTTTTCGTTGATAGTGAACCAATGAGTGTAGCTAGCCTTTAAATGGGGATTGGTTGACTGTAAGGTTCTAAGTACAAAGAAACACTGAGATATATGTTATGGCAGAGAGTTTGTGCCTTTCTTCAGACGTGTGCATATGCCAATCCTGTGTAAGACTAAAATCAGATACAATGTGCTGGTAATGGAAATGCTATTGGCACTTACTACCGTTTTGGCTGAGGGTGTGTTTGTGCTTGTTTGTTCGTATAATACTAGTCTTTAGGAGCTTCAACCAGGGTTTGACATGGGGTGCTAGGTGCTGTACATATGAGTAAAAGAGACTGGCCCCAGCCTGGATAGTTCACAGTCCATATGCCACCCCTTCTCTTGAGGGACACCATTATGATGTCATGCCACAAATAAATCCACTACTGTGTCTGTCTGTGGATCAGAAAGGAGAATGGTGCCTTGGGAATGTGCATTCAGACCTACAGCTGCAGTTAATAGAAAGTATAGGATAAAGAAGAGAATGTGTTAAGCTTCTAACTTAAAGATAAATCATGCATGTACAACAGCTACTCTATTCTCTGCTCATTGGTTGAATTTTAAGGGCCCTACTTGGGCCTCCTGATTTACAGAACTCAGCAGCTTCCCATAGGGCCAGAATTTCAAAAGAGCTCCGCCCCTAGGCCATACTTGTGGATGCCAAACCCTCTTCAGAGCCTGGTGCACCGTGTAGATCATTCTCAGTTCTGGTGCATTGTGTGGCTCTACCACAGGATTCAGTTTTTCTCAAATATTTTGAGCCTTGGAGAATTTGGCAGCTATGTAACGAGGGTAAAAAAATTCCCTAAAGCAGCAGCAGCAGTGGTGCAAAATGGGGTGGGAAGGGGAGTACGTGGAAAACCAGCTATCCAAGTGTTGAGGAGATTCTTGGTTTGCCACTCACAGGGACTCATTCATTCTAATTAAATGCCTTCCCTTCAGGGAATCCTGCCCAATTAAGTTGGCACGCTGTTATTAGGGGGCCAGTTAATTACATTTAACTGTATCTTCAAATTAGTCAAACTACTCTGCCAAAAAATAAAATGGAGCCAGATGTTCTATATTTGGGAGGTGCACTCCTCCCCTTGTAGGGAAAATCTTCTCTTGAGCCAATGCTGTATTTTTCCACTGGCTGTTTCTGTTCCTGTCTTGGTGGGAAAGAAATAGAGGAGACAACGCTAGCAAAAATCAATCTATTTAATAATCGGAAAGAGGGTGAACTTTCAAAGCACCTTGCAGGGTCACAGCCTCTTGACTTCTCTGGAAATAAATAGGAAATTGGTGGCTATAACCCTGCAGAAGTCTATTTTGATGTTAAGCATGAGGCTTTCAGGGGCATAGAGACTACTGTTTTTATGCGTAAGCCTGTCTGTTTGTTGTTGCTTCCCCCACCCCCATTTGTGTGCCTTCTCTAACTGTGGTCTGTTCTGTTTGACACCTTGATTGTAAATTCTCTGGGACAGGTACTGTTTACTTTAAGTACAATGGTGCCTTGACCCTTGTTTGGGGTTTCCAGGTGCTGCCATAGTAGAAATCATGAACAATACTATGCTGCTCTGATGCACATAGTGCTCTTTGATACAGTACACGTGGATGGAGGGCAGTAACATAGCCCTGAAACAAAGGGCTTCCTCTTGTTTGAGTGAGTGAAGGTCTCCCGCTGCCTTTAAACACTGTTATTACAGCTCTGCATTTGGGATTTGATCCAAAGCCCATGAAAGTCAATAGGAGTCTTTCCATTGATTTCAAAGGATTTTGAATCATGCCCATAATTTGACTTTTGTTTTTAATGTATGTATTTACTGATTTTTAATTTTTTTTAATGATCCTGTTTGAAATGGTGTGGCTCCATTTCATTCTCCCCATCTGTGAAGTTTGATATTCACTCTGAATAGCATGTCTTCCTTTGTGCTCCCCAGAGTAGCACTATAGCTCTAAGTATATTGAGGTCTGACGTGTAGCAGGCTGATTTGGTAATTACTGCACAGAGCTAATATTTGGGGAATTTCAGGTGAATTAACTCCCTCCTGTTCCACTGCTCTGGAATAACTGAAATACCAGAAAAGTGTCATTGCAGAAGGATTTTTTTGGTTAGGAAAGAGCAGAAATACAAAAGGAGTAAGACTTGCCCCAGCAGAAAGTTTAAATCCTCTCACAAATTACAGGAAGATCATAATTAACAGAAGTTGGGCTTTTTACAAATGCTGTTAAATTAAGCATGTGCTATTTCTCAAACATTGACACTGGCCCATATTGTGAACCTTTCTCTCAAGTACGCACATCCCAAAGAGAAGATTTTCACAAGGGAAGGGAGCATAACACTGACAAATTGTGCTGATCGTTGACCCCAAAGAAAATAAATCAAGCCTGAATTGTCAGCAACAAACAAATGATCTGCCAAACCAGCAAGTATCTGTGCTGTGAGATAATGGGATAATCTCTTGCCTCCTTTCTCTTCCCACCCCACTACCCCTTTTTTCTTTTTTTCTTTTATGGTCTTAAATTCACATATGCACTAAACTCTACTTCAGATTAACTTTTCAGTCATTATGCTTGGTAGTCATTGTCTGACACAAAACACAGAGGCCCGATCCTGGCACTGAAGTCATTGGAGCTGCATAGTTTATAATATCAGAGCATCAGTGCTGGAATGTAATAGCTATTAATCCTCTGGCCCTAAACCTATAATCATACTGATCATTGCAAAAAACTATCATTTAAATATAGAGATTAGAAAAACCACTCCCACATGTATAAGACGCTACTCGCCAGACTTTCAAAAGAGCACAATGGACTGAATACTGGGCTGTTCTAGAAATCTGACTAGAAGTGTTGCCATGGAGACTGCTGGGCACTGAGCACTTCTTGAAAATCTGGCCCTTATATGGGACCCTAAAGGGGAACTGAAAATCTGACACCAATTCTGGATTCTGAGCACTTAAAAATCTGTCTATTGGCAAAACCTAAAAACAAAGAGAGAGAGAGAGAGAGAGTGAACAAGCGAATTCTCAAAGTCATATAGAATCAAAATAGCAATGTCTCCAAAGAGAGCTGATGGGGGAAACCCCATCGTGGAGCCATTTAAAACTAGACAAAGCATTCTAATATACTGAAGAGAGAGATCCTGCTTTGGCTGGGAGACCGACTAGATGACCTAATGAGTCTCTTCGATCTCCATTTTCTTTGATTCTCTGAAATATGTTGGTAATGCAGAAAATCTTTTGTTACTATTGCATTTAAATTATGCATAGAGTTTGTGTGCCGGTTAGGATTCACAAGATGAAACCTAATAAGCTTAGTGTATGCTAGTAAAAATCACGATCTCTACTGTCAATATCACCTACTGATTAAAATTAGGACAGTCATTGATATTGGACTCTGGGATAATTCCCAAGGATATAAAACAAGACACTGCATGGAGGCTTCATAGGAGACTGTGACATTCCAGAGTGCAAGCCAAGCCAGTGAGGGACTCCGGCACCCCTGCTCTGCAACCTTGGTGCCTTACAATGCCTAACAGCAGTAGCTCCATCCTGGGCCTGCTCACAAACAGTCTTCCAGCATGGAAGCCACACCCTGAGTGTCTGTGTGTAACTGCAGCCTGCCAGCCACACTTCGCTTACACTCTGGCTTTTACCAACCTTGGTTATTCCTGTAGGGTGACCCGACATGCTCCCAGTCCCAGATTTCCTCCCTCTAAATGTGTGTTCTGTACTGGCTAGCCCCCTTCTGGACAGTCCAGAGATATTAGGTCCATTGTCCCTTTAAGGGAACAATACACAGCTTGCCACCTTAAATGGAATTACCCAGACAATTTAACTTAACTATCCAGTGTGTTTTCAATTAAAGAATAAAACAAGTTTATTTAACTACAAAGAGGTTTTAAGTGAGTACAAACAATGATGCATAAACATTAGAAATGATTATAAGAAAAATATAAAACGCTTCCTAGTGCCTAACTTAACAAACTATACTTGATTCAAAGTACAATTCTTACCAAAGTACAGTTCTTCCAAAAGCATTACCGACCAACCTTTTCAGGTCAGGACCCCTCCCCCAAAATCCAGTGGCCATTTCTTTTGTCCTCTTAAGTGAAAAGAGGGAGGTGGACAGGGCAAGAGATAACGTGGGGTGTTTGCCCCTCACTTGTATACTTCAGTCCCCCTCATAAAGTTCTTTTCAGTTGAGAGCAAGTAGATGTCTGTTGAGGAAAGATGCTTCATGCTGTTTTCTTGCTGAGATGTAGATTTTCTTTGTTTCCTTTCTTTTCTCTCTTGCAGTCTGGAGACTCTGTTTACAGTTTATATGCAAATTGAGGTAACCACAAACATCCTTTTGTTTAAGACCTGCTTGACCACTTGTGCCTAATTGGAGCTTGAGATTGAACTACCTGAGTTTGAGCATGTCCCTTTAACATTAACATTATACAGGGTGGATTTTATAACTTTTCACACAATGTTGCTACATACATGTCACTGATATTATTGACCAGTGACTTACTAGTTTTCAGATGATCCCTCACAAGGCATATTTTGTATAAAGATTATTACATGAGTGTGTAGGGTATGGATGCAGGGGTGCATTTGGTCACAGAGGCATGGGCCATATCCCAATAAAACAGTTCTTATGTTGGCATTCTAAATTGCACGGAGACCCAGAGTATCCCTATTAGCTGGAAGGAACATAGATAAATCTGTGTTGCTACAGCTGACTTGCCATCTTATAACCCATTTAACGGGTGGGTGGGGGAACAGTGGGTTCATGAACAGAAAAGAAAGCTGTGAGATGTGGTGGGATTGCCTTAATTGACTGAGTGGTAGGCCCCTTCCTTGCCATATTTTAAATTAACTAAACTTAAAGTAATAGTTTCTCATAGATAAGAAACTAAGTATTAATATGGAAAATAACTGAGCACTAGGAACTAAGTTTTACTTTGAAACAAAGGAACTGCCACTCTGGGTCAGACCAGTGGCCCATCTAGTCTAGTATCCTGTCTGACATTGACCAGTACTAGCTTCTTCAAAGGAAGGTGCAAGAAACCCTGCAGTTGGCAATTCATAGGATAACCTGCCCCAAAGAACTTCCTCCTAACCCTCTTTATTTGGAGGTTGGATTATGCCCTGAAGTAGGAAGGCTTCTATCCTTTCCAACTCCTGTTTTTGGTTTACTATACTATAACTCTGGATATTCTTGTTTTCCACATAAATGTCCGATCCTTGTTTTGAATGCTGCTAAGCTCTTGGACTCAACAATGTCTGGTGGCAATGAGTTCCACAGGTTAATTGTGCATCATAGAAGGGGAGTGGTATTTCCTTTTATCAGTATTAAATTTGCCATTGAATGTTCCCTTGACCTTTATTGTTTTGACTTAGCATCTTCCTCTATTGAAATAGAGTAGTAGCGGTGGTGGTGATGATGAAAATAATGTATTCCTTTATGCCATTCTTTGCCTTAGCCAGTAGCGCATAACATGTGGCAGGTTTTTATGCAGGCAAAAATCTCTCTTCTTTGAGACACGCTGCAGATCTCTGTCTGAAGAAGCAGTCAGTGTTGTATATTTTGCATTCATTCTGTATGTCGAGTTTTGATTGAAGCCAATAGGAGTTTATTATGGGGGAAAATGCACATATGCAGTGGAGTTCCACAGTGTGGACTCAGAGGAGAATTGTGACCTAAATGTTTTACTGCTTCCATGGTATAGACCCAACCACTCAGCAAGTTGTTGTCCTTCACTCTTTCTGGTTGCAAGCCTTATTTTGTGTCCTGAGGGCTTTTTACATATTGGCTAAAATGCTGTTCATAATCTGGTTTCATAAATCAAATTGAGGCAATGTAACAAACCATGTATTTCAGTTTTAATGAATCAGCCCTGGAAAATCACCACATGGAAAATGATGCTTTTTCGGACAAGTCTGAGAGAGACAACATAGAGGAGTCTGAGAATGAAACTCAGGAGAACAGCCGGAAGACGAATGAAAGCGAGAGTGACCAGTCTGAAATCCATGGGGATATGTCCCAGGAAAGGAAAGGGACGACCTATATGGAACAAATCTATGAGGAATTTGGGGAGGTAAAAAAAACTTTCTGAACTCTATCTATTCCACTGAAATGTGTCTGGGTTCATATTGTTCATCTCTCCATTGTATTCAGACTCCAGGATGCAGGACAGTCGAAAACTGCTCTGTGGGTTCAGATATTTTACAGGTAATGCTATCTGAAGATTTCTGCCAAATTATGTTGAATTGTCCTTACTCGGTAATTGTGAGTGTTATGAACAGCAGCTCCACTATTGCCCTTTGGCATGTTTCCAGGATCAGTGAGCACTTCAACTGGACATTGCATTAAGGAGCTGTATAGCATTGCCACAGTTCATTACACTGCAGGAGGGGAGTTATCATTCCAAGCCTGTATCCTGACTAACTAGGAGGCTTCAGTCCATTGCCTGGTGCAAAATATGGTACTTTCTTTCTTATTCATGTTGCACAAAATGAACCTTTTGTATGTCCTAATGAACATCTGAGCCACTTGGTCTCCTATGCGAAACTGCCATTTAGGAATCAATTTTTCACACCGTTTAACATTAGAATGCATTCATGTTTAACATGAGCGCCTTTGTTGGCTTTGTCACTGTGACTTCTTTGATGACGATAATGTTAGAGCAGCTTGTGGAGTTGACAGTATTGGGTGAAAGTCAGCTGGAGGAGGCTGGCAGCCAGAGGTGGTGTTCTGGATTTACACCAGGAAAGCTGAGATCGGAATGTGGCCCACTGTTTAAACAATGAAATTAGATTCCTGTTGATGCATCACAGAGAAGCATTTTGCTGTAGAGATGTCTGCCCTGGGGATTTACTCTGATTTCAGCCATCATTGGCCAGACAGCGCCGTAGCTGCAGCAGTCCAAACCTTTAGCATAGATGGGGTAAATAGCTACAAGCCATGACTTGCACCAGTGCAGTTTAACCCTGGTTTCTAGCAATGATAAGCTACACCGGTGCAAATAGTGGCGTTAGCTGTCTATATTAGTAGGTTGCATCAGTGCAGCTACACTGCTGGCCAGAATCATGACAAACTCCCAGTGTAGACAAGGCCTCTGTCTCATGGCTTGAGACATCCCACCCATGTTTATGGCTAAGGAGGTGTGACTGGAAGGGGGGGGGAAAATGTTGTTCAGGGGCAGCCATTCTTCTGCTTGGTCACTACTCCTGCTGTGTCTTGCTCACTTCAAATCCTAATGTACAGCAAGCAATTACAACACAAAGTATTATGACTCCAGAGTAAGACCTTGCAGCAGGAACAAAGAGAAATTAGCTCCGTCCATGGAAATAGGTATTTAGACCATTTCTAAAACATATGTGTGTCACATGATAGACTGTCATGAAGGTGTTAGCAGGGTAGATAATTTGGCACTTCTTGAAGCGGATTTTTGACCCAACTGACTAATCGCGCCATTCACTGGTGGAGAGTACACCTGTCTAAAGTATGTGGTGCCCTTTTTAATTTTAAATGTCTACCAAAACTATAGCACAAGTGCAATGGATTAAACTTTGATTGTATGGAGTGGTATCTTTCATGCTGAGTGTAGCCTAAAACGAGATAAATACTGGCAGAAGATTGACTGTGCAGGCAAATTTGGCACCCAGTATGCCCTCAAATAGTTCACATGCTGCTTTGATCATTGGGTGCTGTGTTTCATATTTCTGTTTAGAGAGAGTGCGTGATCTTTTTTCCACCTGGACTTGCACCTGAGATAGGTGAAAGGGACCTACGTGTAATATCTCAACTAGATGATGCCACTGACGAGTAAAGTACACCCCTCCCTTCAATACTGCACTTCATTATCAACACTGGTATGGGATGGGCCTGAGATATTGAGCTGCAGTAGCCAATTTACAACACAATCTTCCTGAAATATATGCATGCTTTCTACCCTACAAAGGATGTATAAACCTTTGATATTATGGCTCAAATTCTATAATTATTTTTTTTGTTCTGTACATTTTCAGCAAAGTTATGGAAGCTCAATTGAGGGGTATGTACATGCACTTCTACATAACTTTGCTTTAACTAAGCTTCCATATTTGTGCTAGAAATCTGCAGCACAAAACCAGTTGCAGGAATAAATTCATGCTTACAAAATTTGTCCCATAATATCAAAAATTACCCATCTTTATAAGATGGACTGACAGCAAAAAGAACTTCATTTGGAAAGCTTTGAGATAAGACGTATGAAAGCTTCTCTCCCCTACTCCCTCCCCCCCTCCCCACTCCCTATGACTTAGTCTCAGGGTAAGTCTTTGTATATCAAGTCCAATCTGGAATTAATTTGTATTGCCAAGATATACACACCTGAAAAGCTGGGTAAATAAAAAACAAGCTGACAGACCCAGAATTATGAAGTCCTAGCTAGCACTACTGAAATAAGTTAGCTAGTGGTTTCCATTTCTTCTCTAAGGCTTAAGCTGCGTGAATCTCTGTCACCAGAAGGATGGTAACATAATAAAAATCAGTGGAATAAAAAGGGCTTCACTGTTCCTCATTCCCAAGTTTTCCAAAATACTACTTTCACTTTTTCCAAACCTTGCTCTAATGCAAGAAGTGCGGTGACTTTGTAACATGTTATTTTAGTAAGCTAGTTTGAGATGCTGCACTCAGATCTGTTGCGTGCATCCTAAAATTCTGCTTTTGTGGCATTCATCAATGCATAATTCATCCCCAGGCATGTTAGGTCATCTGCTTCCCTGTATCTAGCACTAGACTTGGGGCAACTTTTGGGAAAGAACAGATGCTTGATGTGATGGGTAAATTTCTGCATACAGAGTGTAGGAAGGAGGGATTGATAGACTGTATGGTAGCATTCAGTACAGAGAGTTAGGTAATGCATTACGGGGGCAGGAGCAAACGCCAGCATAAGTGGCTAATTGGCATCCAGAAGGTGTGGGAGCAGATTTTCAGCTGCTGGTGTATATTAGCTCTACTGACTTATACCACCTGAGAAGCTGGCCGTTGCAGGGTGTAAAAACACATTGTCCCCCAGAATTAAATTGCATTTTCAGAAATGGACCTATTTCACTCCCCTGTAGAAATCTTTTGCCTGGGGCTCTAAAAGCAGCAGAAATCCTGATGAGATAAATAGACCATTATGTTCCCTTTCTTCATTTAACTCTAATGCCTAGGGTGGCCTTTGGGTACCAGCTCTGACAACTAATATCAGTGTTAAACTTCACAGTGTAACTTTTAATCCTGCTGCTTGGGAGGGCTGTGCATCCTGTTCAGTGATACCCCATGTAATTCCATTGAAATCAAGGGAAATACCTAAGTGACTGAAAGCAGTATGTGGTCCCTGACTTCTGGTGGTGAAAGGTGCTGGATTGAGAGTCCTGCAGGCTATAGTTCTTTATTAATTCCACATGACTGCCTGAACAGGGGTGTAGAGGAGCGGACTCACCCCTGCGGCACCTCCTGCTGGTGACTTCCGGGAATTAGCTCTTTCCAGCTCTGGAGCGCCCTCTGCAGGCCGGTGATCCGCCTGTCCTCTGGCCCCCATGTTCCTCCCTGGACCCTGGTGCCCTTTTACCTGGGGTGCTGCCCCCTGGCAGTAACGCCTCAGTCTTAGGGTCTCCCCTCCCCAGGGAACACCCACCCTCTATTCCCACCTCGCCTCAGTATAAGGCTACTGCCAGTCATCGTCTAGCCCCACACCCTGGGGCAGACTGCAGTATCAGCCTACTCATCACTGGCAAGGTTGGGTTTGGACCTGCTGCCTTGGCCTAACCCTGGGCTGCCCTCTGCAACCCCCAGTACCTTTTAGCCCAATGCTAGGCCGCAGCCTGGGGCTTTCCAGGCTGGAGCTCCCCAGCTCCTCTGCCTTTCCCCAGCCCTGCTCCACTCAGGTACCCGTCTCTAGCTTCCTGCAGCCAGGCCCTTCTCTCTTTGAATGCAGAGAGAGACTGTTGAGATCCTAGCTCACAGCCTCTTATACAAACTAGCTGTGGCCTGATTGGGGTGTGGCCCAGCCAGAGGTGAAAGTAAGCCGGTCCGGTCCGGCGTACCGGCAAGAGCCAGTACGCCATGCCAGACCACACCGGCTTCTGCAGCCGGGATTAAAAGGGCTCTGGGCTCCCTGCAGCGGCAGGGAGCTCCAAGCCCTTTAAATCCTGCCCGCAGCTCCGGCGGCAGGGCTGGGGCCGGGATTTAAAGGGCTTGGAGCTCCCAGCCACTGTGGGGAGCCCAGAGTCCTTTAAATCCCGCCTGCAGCTCCAGCGGCAGGGCTGAGGCCGGGATTTAAAGGGCCCAGAGCGCCCGCGGGAGTTCCGGGCCCTTTAAATCCCATCCCCAGCCCGGCAAGGCTCGGGGCTCCCTGCAGCTGCGAGCCCTTTAAATCCCATCTGGAGCTGCGGTGAGGATTTAAAGGGCCTAGAGCTCCACGGTGGCCAGAGCCCCGGGCCCTTTAATTTGTCTGTGAGCCCCGGGGGCTCCCAGCCACCTCTGCAGCTGGGAGCCCTGGGTTGATTTAAAGGCCCTGGGGCTCCCAGCCACAGCCAGTGCCCCAGGGCCTATAAATCCTGAGAGGCCCCCGCCTCTTCCGGATGAGGCCATACCTTTTCCAGATGAGGCCACGCCCCCCTCAGGACTCCGGCAGTAACAGTAAGTCCTGTAAGTTACTTTCACCCCTGGGCCCAGCTGCGGCCGCTTCCCCAATCAGCCCAGCTTTTAGAGTTGCAGCCCTCTCCGGGGCCGCTTTCAAGCCCTTCCAGGCAGGAGGGGGTGTCCACCCCGCTACAAGGGACCATGGCAGTGTAAACTGTGTCATGCTTGCCCCACTAGTATGTTCGATCGTGAAGGACCGCTTCCACTCTCCATTGTCTCTTCAGCCATTGGTCCCTCTGCTAAGATTGTCAACAAGACGGTGGGTTTTGCAGTCTTTTACTCTGGACAGAAAAAAAAAAAGTGAGAATATCACTCATTCTACACAACCACCATTACATACTGTAATGACTTTCGCTCCCTGTTGAGCTAAGGCAGGTTTGAACTGTTGACAATGGAGGATTTTACTATTCTCAATTCCCTTGGGCCATCCAGGCATATTCGCTTTGCTTTAACCGTCACCTTCTGTGCTGACTTTTTCTTCTTTCATTTAGACGGGTGAATCCTCTCAAACAGAAACGGTCTCGGAAGAAAACAAGAGCTTGATGTGGATTCTGTTGAAACAGCTGCGGCCTGGCATGGACTTGTCCCGAGTGGTTCTGCCCACCTTCATCCTGGAGCCACGTTCTTTCCTCAACAAACTCTCTGATTATTACTACCATGCTGACCTACTTTCCCAGTAAGCAGCACTTATGGCAGGCTTAGCAGGGATGTGTTTCCCAGCTGTGTGAACATGTGCGCTAGCATTAATCTGGTTCTGGCTGGGCCATTTGTATGCTTGAGAAGTCTCCCAAATAATGCAGGAGTTTCTAATTTGATCTGTGTAGCTGTAAATTAGTTCAGGAGTCAACATCAGTGACCTTTAAAAACAGACGGTTCTCAGTGGAAACCAGGGGTGTGCAGGGAAGTAAGGAAAATGGGGAAACTCTAGACAAAGCTTCCTATGCACCCTTCCCTCAAGTATGGGCTGGAATGGACAGAGATCCTGTTACTTATTATAAGCCTGCAATAATCGTACTACTCCACCTTCTGGTGTACCTGTGGAAAGAGATTTATAGGACAAAGTTTACAGGAGAATATGTTTAAGCAAACTGCCACCACCTGAAACCAATATAATTAGTGGCACTTGGAGATAAATAGGGGCTCTTCTTCTAACTCCATTGAACTGAGCAGTTTTTTGAAGGGCAGAGTGGAAAATACTAAATATTTTGCCTCTTGAATGGGCATGCTTGGTATGTTCTAACAAATTGAAAATATGCAATATTCATATATAACATCACATGGATGGTTTGTGCTTTATTATTATTCTGTTGCCTTCAGCTTTTCTTAAAATCTCGGGGCATTTTCAAGTTTATTTGTCGAGATCTAGTTACACTGTTTGTAAGATGCAGCTTGCTAGGTGACTGTGTTTACCCTGGCTATTATTGATGGCTAAGTGAACCTCAGGAAGGTTGGAGGTTTTATTCAGATAGGCATCTTGAAGTCCAGACGTTACTTCTCAGTAGATTTCCAGTTCTGTATCAGGTTGGAAATACACTGAGGAATGGAAATACACTGAAGAAAGTTTCATCACAAGATCACTTCCTGCCCCATCTAAGGGCTTGTCTTCACTACCCACCTGGATCGGCAGGTAGAAATCAGACTCTCAGGGATCGAATTATCGCGTCTCATCGGGATGCGACCATCGATCCCTGAATCGACGCACGTACTCCACCAGTGCAGGTAGGAGTAAGCGCCGTCGACGGGGGAGCTGCGGCGGTCGATTTGCCGCCATCCTCACAGCGGGGTAAGTTGGCTCAGATACATTGAATTCAGCTACGCTATTCGCGCAGCTGAATTTGTGTATCTTAAATCAACCCCCCCCCCCCCCCCCCCAGTGTAGACGTAGCCTAAAGCTGGGAAGATTTAAAGGGGTCAGGCAAGAGCTAAACTTCTGATTCTCCAAAGAAGTTAGAGGTGGTGGTTGATTTTTGAGCAATAGGACTGGACCAGTTACTATCTTATGACCTCTACACAATTTCAAATCAGGTGGCAACTCTAAAGCCAGTTTATTGCCCTAAAACTGAAATGATTGCATTGGGATTTTTAGTGGGGCACGTACCTGCCAGTCACTTCCAAGAAATCCCACAGTTTGTGTGTTTGACTGGCGTACACCACTAAGAAACCAGTATCCACTGGGTGATGTACTTTCCTCTTCAATAGAAGCCGCATAGTGTTTGTCAAGACATGTAGGGCCTGGTTCATCACTGCCTTACTCAGTTTTATGCTGGTGCAATGCTGAAAAATCAATGGCATTAGGCTGGAGTCACACACTGGTGAATCAGACACGTAAACAGTTCAAAAATCACTTTGAGTAAACATCCCATGTCCCTTCTCCTACAGAGCTGCACTCGAAGACGATTCATACAGTCGAATCAAGCAAGTTTTGAGATGGTATTTGTCAGGCTTTTATAAGAAGCCAAAGGTAAGACCTTGCTTAAACCTTGTAGATATAGTAAACATTCAGACCTTTTGCTTGTATAGTTTGGATTTATTTTCTTGCCTTTCTCTTGATAATTCATTTCTCCTTTTGTTGTTCTTACCATTTTACTAATTTAAAACCGAATTTACATGGGACATGGATGTGGGGGTGGGCAGGGAATGGCAGCAGTTTATCAGAAATGAGCTCAGATCTCTGGCACTGGACAAAGGAAGCTAGGGTTGGTCATGTGCCACAGAGAACACTCTGTAAATTGTTAATTAGGGTCAACACTGCTTATGGTGCAATATCAGGAGTCTTTTCTCTTCACAAGTTCTAACAACCTATTACTAGATCCCTGTATCTGCCTGTACCTGCTGTGTGTAGTAATAAAAATGTACTGTAACTCTTTTCATCAGTAGATTTCAATGTCCAGGTTAGCAGAGGCTATAGATCAGTCTGTGGATCAGGTGGAAGTGGTTTGAGTAGACAGAGGATGAGAGTCAGACGCGCTGGGGTTTTGTCACTGACTTTGCCATTTGATTTGCTGTAGAACCTTGGGAAAGTCACTTGATCGCTCTTTCTGTTTTTCCCCCATTTGTAAGATTGGATGATCAATTTTCATTGATAGTAACTTTTGGGTCCTGGGGCCATGTCCACACCAAGAAGAACACAGCTCCCAGGCATGCATTCCATGCTGTAATATTTCCATAGCTGTGTGTGCATGAGATTTGTGTCTTTTTATTTTACAGGGAATAAAAAAGCCATATAACCCCATTTTGGGAGAGACCTTTCGCTGCTGTTGGTTTCATCCACAGACAAACAGTCACACGTTTTACATCGCGGAACAGGTAAATAACTTTGTTTGCAATCCAGACTTTTGTAAGCACTAGAACTGCTTGAACCGATGTGTGAGCAACAGTGTTTCTTACTCCTTCTCTGAGACTGCGTTTTTTGCACAGGGATATAGAATAGGTTATGGCCATAAACTAGTCCTTTTCTTTTTTTTTTTCCCCCCCTCTCCAGATCCTTAGCTTGCCATTTGCTTCAGCAGACACTTTTAGAGATTCTCACAGCTAAAATCCTTCTATACTGCTTTGTTAATACGATGAGTGGAACTGAAAAAAGAACAAGTTGTAATGGGGATCTAGTTTGTGGCACCAGAGGCTCAGAAATGTAAACCAGGGCCAGGCTGCTGCCATTCAAATAGTAGAACAGGGGTAGGCCCCCTATGGCACGGGTGCCGAAGGCGGCATGCGAGCTGATTTTCAGTGGCACTCATACTGCCTGGGTCCTGGCCACCGGTCTGGGGGGCTCTGCATTTTAATTTAATTTTAAATGAAGCTTCTTAAAAATTTTAAAAACCTTTATTTACTTTACATACAACAATAGTTTAGTTGTATATTAAAGACTTCTAGAAAGAGACCTTCTAAAAACGTTAAAATGTATTACTGGCACCCGAAACCTTAAATTAGAGTGAATAAACGAAGACTTGGCACACCACTTCTGAAAGGTTGACGACCCCTGTAGTAGAATCATAACATATTAAACAGCCTGAAAGGCCAGTGTTATAAAGCCTCTTTTCCTGCCTGCCACATCACTCACTTCAGACTGATGGAATACTATTCAAGTTAGTGTGGTTTGTGTCTACACAGAGTATGAATCACATGGATCAAATTCTACATTGATTTACACCAGTACAGCCCCACTGACATCAGCAGGTGTAAATGGGGGGGGGGGGGAAATTGGCCCCTTATACTTCACGGATGAAAGAAAGACCGTATGTGAGTGATTTAGCCCTTTAGGACATAGGCTGCTAGGCTGATTTTTTTTCCAAAGCTGCCAAAGGCTATTGAATCCCCAGTTGAACTGGGCATCTAAATCCCCTAACTTGCGTTAAACTTCCATTTTTTTATCTACTTAATTGAAGCATTTTCTCATAGGCAGGAACTAAATCAAAATTCAAATCTCTAACCTTTTTGCTACTATGTGCCTGTTTATGGAGGTTATTTAGACAATGGCATGAATATACAGGAAAAAACCTCAATGTTCTGAATTGTGCTGCAGTGTGTAGCTGCACTATTTCCAATTGCCAACTTCGTTTTCAGTGGTCTCCTGCAACATATGTGAACCCCTTATGCTTAATCTGTCTCACCTTGAGTTTAGCTTGGATGCTCAGGTTACCTTCTCCACACCTGAGGAAGAACTCTGTGACACTCGAAAGCTTGTCCCTTCCACCAACATAAGTTGGTCCAATAAATATTACCTTACATACCTTGCCTTTTTCATATCCAGGAACCAACATGGCTGTAAAACTGCAAACAGCATTATTTCTAGGCATTTTGGAGCAGAGGGGGCATCAATTTTAAAATCTAGAATTTAAAGTAATGTCATGTACTACATCTGTCCCTGAGCGTGCCCCCCCCCCCACCACCACCAAATTTTGTGGTCCTATGATCATACTTGCCTATTCTAAAAATATTTCTTCTTTGCTGTTGATATGAAAAAGACTTGCACAAACAAGGAGAAACTACTGGACCCACAAGGCCAGATTTTCAAAAGCACTCATCACATTGGATGCTGAGTGCTTTGAAAATCTGGCTGCGAGAATTATAATGGGAGCTGCTGGATGCTGAGCTCTCTTGCAAATATCTTGCACTGCACCCGTTAAAAATCTGGCCCACGCTGATCTCGTATACAAAACGTAGAGCAACAAAATAGATCTCTCGTTTGCAGTCCTCCATGGGATTACTTGGAGTGCTGCTCCATTAATTGGCTAGAAAAGTACATGAAGCACTTCCTTCAGGCCCATGGACTACATTAAATGAAATTCTTAAGCCCTAAAGAACTGTTTGCAGCTCTAGAGCCACAGTTTGGGTATCATTGCTTTAGATTCACTAGGTGTAGAGGGAGGGGGGATAATACGGTGGGAACCTCCTCCTTCTCACTACAAGCCAAAAAAGAATGCTAATTCTTCCCTAGGGCAGATCAGAGAGTCCCAAGAATGTGCCTGTTCTAGACATCCGGTTTAAAATGTCCGTCTGCAAACACTCAGTTACATCATTTAAGGCTGGTACACACCTTTCACTCTGAATAGAATGCAGAGAGTGCTGTTAATGATGGAGGAAGCTGAGAGTTTCACTTTTTTCCTTGTAGGTATCTCATCACCCACCAGTGTCAGCCTTTCACGTCAGTAATAGGAAGGATGGGTTCTGCATTTCTGGCAGCATTCTAGCCAAGTCCAAGTTTTATGGTAAGATATCAAACCTAAACACCCTTGAGGTTACATGCTGGTGTCTTTTGCTTCCTCTGATGGACTTCTTACTCACGCCAGTGTACAGTGAAGATTAAGAGCAGAGAAAATGCCCAATTAAAGTCTGTCAGCAGCATAGCCTAAAATGTCATCAGAGCTCCCACTGGATTTTCCAGTTACCTCCTCCAAGCAGGGCAAGAGGGATACTCTCTGGGGAAACTGTCATCTAAAAAAACAGAGATATTCTATGGTGTGTCTTGGCAAAAATTCAAATCATTCAGTTGTGTTGCCCACACAGGGAACGATAGGTAGAAGTCTGAATTCTGCTCTCAGTCACACACATGACAAGCCCATTTGCTTCAGCAAAGTTGTACATGTAAGTGAGTACAGAAGTTTGCCCACAACACAATACTTCACAACTCAAATGATTCTTCAAGATGAGACTGGCAGTGAGATCTCAACTGAGATTTTTCACATCTGCATTTTTCAAATAGAGGTGTAGGACTGTAAGGGTCTGATTTCTCCAGAATTTAAGGTTCTTAGGGATTTGTGGGTGCTCAGTTGTGCACTTGCTTTACATGTGCAATTACTGCGATTGTACTCACAAATCGGGCTTTTTACATATACCCATTAGTGCACACAAAATACCTGACTTGTGAATATGTGTAAATACACAACCTACTCTGATCTCAACTTTCTAAGAGTGGGGCCCTAAAGTTCCACAACAGAATCTACAGATCTGCAGATATGAATATGTAAAAGAACACTGCTACTTTTGGGCCTAAAGATAATATAATTATTTAAACTAATTTGTCATATGACACAACATCGATCAAGTAGTTACACTGGCTGGAATTTGTGACCAGTCACTGCTGTCCTTACAGTATTTATGGCATGTTTGTTCGAGATCATACATAATTAGAAGAACTTTATATAATAAAGACTTTGGAAAAAATCCACTGAGCTCTAAATGACATAAGAACATAGGAATTGCCTTACCACATCAGACCAACAGTCTGCCAAGTCCAGTTGCCTCTCTCTAGCAGTAGCTAGTACCTGTTGCTTCAAAGGAAGGTGCAAGAATCTCTGTAGTGGAGTATTTTAAAATAGGTTTCCACTCTCATTAATTAGTGGCTGGTTTATGCCCTGAATCAATAGGGTTTATTTATTTCATTTAATTAGTGATCCTACATTAAATTGAAGTCTCATTTTTAAGTACTGGAAAATGCGTGAATTAGCTTAGACATTTGTTTTACAAATATTCACGTATGCTAACCTGTACTCCTATATCTATAGGTAACTCACTTTCTGCGTTATTGGATGGGAAAGCCAAGCTTACGTTTCTAAACAGGGATGAAGACTACATCATTACGATGCCATATGCCCATTGTAAAGGTAGGATGTGAACTGAGTTCAAATATTACGTCTGAAGAAAGCATGCAGAATAATATTATGGGATCCTAATGACTCTGGGTTCAGTTCTGCTTTAGTTCTGCTCTCTCACGTGTCCCACACGAAGTCAGTGGACACTAAATGCATTAGAGGGTCCTGTGGCACCTCTGTTGCTCTTTACAGATTCAGACTAACACGGATACCCCTCTGATACTAAATGCATTGATAGTCATAACAATCAAGCCCTGTACTGGTGACAGGATTACACAACACTCATTTTTTACAGAGGTTTGGCAACTCTCACTAAAGTAATTTGAAGTTGCCAAGCATGGCTAAGGGCAGAATTAGTCTGTTGCATATTTCTATCAACACTATGCAGAAATTATAATGCAGAATATGTCATGTGCACTATGGGTGAGGTGACAATGAACATTTTTTCTTTTTACACTTCCTGGCTTTTGAGTATTTATAATTGAAATGTTGATGTTAAAATACAAAGCTTAAGTTAATGCCCTTATCTGGCTTTTTAAGAAAGACTTAAGGATTTTTATTATTATTATTTATTAACTTATGTACTTATTTCACCCTGAATCCATTTTTGTGTAGGTAAATATTTGTGAAATTGGAATTCCACAGTAAAATAGCGGCCCAAAACCACAGTGAGGTTACTATTCAATATTGTGTGTAAATAGTATGGACCAAAATCTGCTCTGTTTATACTGGTTCAAATATGCAGTAACGCCATTCGAGTCAGTGGAACTACTGCTGACTCAACATTGTAGCTAAATACAGAATTTGTCCTTATAACTCTAAACTTGATATGTTGGCCTGCATGAGTAAAGCCAATTTTTCAGAAGCTCAGACCACTTTTTCTTTTATTGGCCTGGAGACTAGCCTTCATTGAGGATTAACCACCTGGAAAACTTTAGCTTTTATAAATTATGCTGTTTTTGAGTTATGCATGCACACAGTCTTAATCTTTTTACAGCACCCCTTCCTTCCACCCACACAGTGATAAACATGCGAAAACATGGAATTCACATAACCTTAACTTGAGTGTTGTCTACCAGAAGAGAATGCCCAGAATCCTTTTGTTAGAAGTCCTCCCCGTCCCATCCACTGCAACACACGGGGCTGGATTTTCACAAGAGCTCAGCTCCAGTTTAGGCATCGAAATAAGTGGAGCTGCTGGGTGCTGAGCACTTCTGAAATTCTGTCCCTTCTCTGCCTTCTGGATCCTAAGCTAGTATCATCACTTTTGAGTGACTGATCTCCTTCTAAAGATAACATCTTGGAACCCCTCTGCAGGGTTTTGAGAGCGTGTGGGGAAGGCGAACAGGGGGAGTGGATGCTTTGTTTAGGTTACATGGCCAATTTTAAAAAATCCCAGGCCTTTGCTGTAGAAGTCATGCCTTTGACTAAACATCATTGTGGTGCCCACAATTCAAGAAGGATCTTGGTAAATTGGAGAGAGGGTTCAGAGAAGAGCCACGAGAAAGATTAAAGGATTAGAAAACCTGCTTTACAGTGGTAGACTCAAGAAGCTCCATCTATTTAGCTTAACAAAAAGAAGGGGAAGGGGTGACTTGATTGCTTCTGTAAGCATCTACATGAGGAACAAATATTGAACAATGGGCTCTTCAATCTAGCAGAGAAAGGTATATCATAATCCAATGGCCAGAAGGTGAAGCTAGACAAATTCAGCGTGGAAAAAAGCATAATTGTTTAACTGCGAGAGTAATTAACAATTGGAACAATTTACCAAAGGGTTGTGGTGGGATTCTCTATCAGTCACAATTTTACAGTCAGGTTTGGATGTTTTTCTGAAAGATCTGCTCTAGGAATTCTTTGGGAGCAGTTCTGTGGCCTGTGTTATGGAGGGGTGAGACTAGATGAGCACAAGGATCCCTTCTGGCCTTGGAATCTATGAATTTATAAGAATGTCTGAATTTAGAAACCAGCCCATTGCCTCTTCAAACATCACATCCTATTGTTTTGTTTTAGGAATTTTATACGGTACCATGACAATGGAACTTGGAGGGAAAGTTACTATTGAATGTGAAAAAAGCAACCACAGGGCAGAGCTGGAGTTCAAACTAAAGGTAATAGACATAATG
Source organism: Malaclemys terrapin pileata (assembly GCF_027887155.1). Taxonomy (NCBI): domain Eukaryota; kingdom Metazoa; phylum Chordata; order Testudines; family Emydidae; genus Malaclemys; species Malaclemys terrapin. Next base: position 47,642,454 of record NC_071508.1, on the reverse strand, counting down.
CCCTTGATCTGTCTCAGGCCCTCCATTTCTTTCTTATCAGTGCCAGACATCCGGGAATCACACACACAATCTTATAATGGAAGTTCCTAGTGAGGGAGGAAGTATAATCTTGTGATTTAAGGCACAGGACCAGCAGTCGGGAGACTTGGGTTTTACATCCAATTCTGTCACTGATTTGATGTGCGACCTGGGCCAAGTTACTTAGGGTCAGGGCTGGCTCCAGGCACCAGCTGAGCAAGCTGGTGCTTGGTGCGGCAGATTGTTGGAGGTGGCATTCTGCACAATCCTAGGGCGGCACGGCCACTTTTTGTTTTTGTTTTTTGTTCTTGTTCCGCTCCAGCCGCCCTGAAGGGGGCGGCGGCGCAGAGAACCAGAGCCCCCTGCAGGGCAGTCCTCTTCCTTCCCTCCCCGCCGACCGGAGCGGAGCCCTCGCGGCAGGCGGCAGGAGGCGGCGCAGCGGGAGGGGCCGCTTGGCAGCACCCCTGCTGTAGCCCTGGCTGCCTCCTTCTCTCTCTCTCCCGCCCACTTTTCCTCTCCCTCCCCCCCCCCCCCCCCCCCGAGCTGGTCCCCCTGCACCCGCGCTCCGGCTGCGCTGCAAATTCTTTGTTGTTGTTTTTTGCTTGGGGCGGCCAAAAAGCCAGAGCCGGCCCTGCTTAGGGCACTTCTACATTGCAGCTGGGACTGTGCTTCCCAGTGCAGGCCGGCGGGCTCAGGCAGAGCCAGCGCGTCTAACATGCTAACCATAGCAGTGCAGTAGCAGCAGCATGGGTCTTCAGGCAGTTAGCCCGAGCTGCTGCTCTGTGCTGCCACAGCTACGCGGCTGGTTTTAGCATGTGAACTCAAGCAGAGCTAGTGCATGTGTGTCTACTCATGCTGGGAAGCACACTCCCCGCTGAAGGGTAGCCATCCCCTTAGGGACAGATTTTTAGACCCTGGATTCTATTTTTGTGGGTGCAGTTATTTGTGCATGCAGTTTAGGTCACCTGTGAAGTCAAAGTTTGTGGCTTGCAGGCAACACTGGGGCCTCTTGTAGGCATCCTAATAGAAGTGGGCATTCAGGAAGGATTGAAGGAGAAGGCAGTAGCCTGTCACTTTTCAGGGATGCTGAAATCACTTTTTTTAAAAGCATCAGTTCATTTCCTATTCTGATGAGCAGTCTCTGCCTAGCTGCAAGCTAAATACAAAGGGGTGGAGTTCTGCCTAGCTGCAAACTAAATACAAAGGAGTGGAGTTGTGATGGCAGCAAGTCTCGCAAGGTGGGATAGATCCCTTAGGGCAGAGCTGGTGCATTGTTACAGATTTCCAGCAGATGCTGAATCCATTACAAATTCTCCCTGCGGGATTCTGCAGGGAAGGACGATGTTTTACTGTTTTCAACTTGTCTTGGCAACCCTACACAGTTCACTGTAGCTTCCTCAAATACCTTTTCAGCAGTGGGGCTGCCATTGGGTTTCAAACCAGTGGATTTTGCATCAGGCTCATGGAAAGACTGAAGTTAAGGAAAGTCTTTCCATTGACGTCAGTGGGCTTTCCATCATGCACTCTACATATAAAATTGAACTCCAAGTACCTGATATAACTTAATGCTTATGACCCTGAAATGATTCAGTGTGTAGACCCTGCCTTTACTGGCTTAAAAATTGTCTGCCATGGCCCAAATCTGGTTTGGGGCGGTCACTGTAGCTTGCTTGTCAGATATTTATATGTACTGTACTATGGCTATTTCTTAGAACCGTAGCCACATTTGCAATAGACTTACGAGTAATTAAAGATGTGATTTGTGCCCTTGTTAATTTGGGTGCTTGCCTGTTCTCTGGTGGATCACATATGTTCGTTCCTGCCATATTAATTACCAAAGAATCCTTTTTTCATGGATGATGTAGTAATGAATGTTTTACAGTATAAAATAATCCTGTGCAGCTCCATCTTGCAAACAACGTTGAAAAGCAGCAGTTAGAACTGATGAAGAAATCTCACTGGATGGTGGAAATGGAGCAGCTGGTCACTCTGTTGCCTTCATTTCCTGTGTTAACCAGGTGCAATGCGAAAAGGAATTTTCTATTGTTCTAAGAAATCTCTGGAAATACCCTTTTGTATTACCCACTTAAGCCTGGTCTACGCTGAGGATTTGCGCCTATTACAGCCATTGGTGGCCAGACACTGGTATAGTTGCTCTGGTTCAAAACCCTGTTATAAACTGGGAACACCACTATTTGTAATGCTGCTATTTACACCTGCTTGATACGGGGCTTAAGCTGCACTGTTGCAAACTTAATTTTGGAGGAGTTTACTCGGTCTGCACTAGGAATTTGCGCTGGTGGGTGAAGCTAGATCAGGCTCCAGACACCAGTGGATGAAATTGACGCAAATTCCCAGCATAGACATTGTTGGATATCAATATACTTGAAAGTACGTCCCTCTTCCCCTGTGTCTGCTGCAGCAACGTCAGTATCAGAGGCAGACAGGATGGGGCACACTGCTAAAGGGTATAAATGCCGGAATTCTTGTCTTTCCTCCCAGTGACACTGGAAATCTAGCAAGTTTTCAGCTTTGTTCTTGCATACTGTTTGTTTTTTGGCTCTCCTCCAGTTTTATCCAGACAGATTGTGATTTTTTTTTTTCCCCCCCCTCAACAGCCCTTCTTTGGTGGCAGCACAAGCATTAATCAAATCTCTGGGAAGATTAAATCAGGAGAAGAAGTGTTAGCAAGCCTTGATGGACACTGGGTAACACATCTTAATCTACATTGCTAACATTTAAAAAAAAAAAAAAAAAAAACAACACAACTGTGTGTGGTCGTGGGGAGGAGGGAGGATTACAGCTTGAAAACTTTGAGAGCATTTTGTTATTTTCTCTTTGTTTGAAATGGAGCCTGGTTCCAAACTAACATCTCTGCCTTACCCCACATCATTCATAGTTAACAGTGGAGGATGGAGTTCAATGGGACATAAAACAGAGGTCCTGACTACCTCTGGTCTTTAAAGCTCTGGTAACCTAGTCAGACTTAAGTGCAGGTGACTATAGTCTGAGTACCTGGACTTCTAGGAGCCCATTGGAGTCTTTCCAATTACTTCAGTGATCTTTGGATCAACTCAGAGCAGATATTGATGGCAGCAGACAAATTGCCAGCCCTAAACCAATCAGGATACTTGTCTGGCCTCCATTACCAGTGTATTTGAATGCCTCACAATCTTTAATACATTTATCCTCACTACATCCCTCTGAGGTAGGGCAGTGCTATTATCCCCATGTCACAGATGGGGAACTGAGGGAGAGAGAGAGACTGACTTGGCAATGGTCATGCCATAGTCTGTAGAGGAATTGAACCCAGATCTTCAGAGACCTAGGCTAGCACCCCAACCACTGGACCATCCTTCCCCTCAAATGCGATGTTAAGCAGTATTTGAAATTTAGTCCGAATGTATTCAGTCTTCAACATGGGGTGGGGTGTGTGTGTTTTCAGTTCCAACTCTAATCACCACTGTGTGCACCTCTGCAATTTTGAGTAGTGCTGGATTATAGATTACATTCTCCATGCTGTTTTCTGTGAATGCTGTTGATTACATTATATAACACAGTCATGCTGTCCTAGAGTCTAATACCATCCAATTGCATGCCACTCGGCTTCCTACATTTGTAATTGGGTTTCGTCAACCCTGAAACAATTTGTTCCTCCCTTGCCTTTTGCAAGGAACAATATGCACAATGTGTTATGTAAACTTCATGGCTTCAAAAGAGCAAATCTGCAAAATGCTCTTTGGTTTTGGGTGCTGTGTGTGTGTTGGGGTGGCATGGGGGGAGGGGATGTTATTGTTCAGGAAATAAGAATATCAGCCTATTCTCCGAGCTCTGTCTGCTTTCCTCCAGCATTATGCAAAATCTGTCTCTTGTCCATCCACCTCATACTTTAAAGGAGCCACTCCTGATTCCATGCTTTGGGAGCACAATCCCCAGGGGACAAGGAGAGGAGCTGTTTCTGGGTCAAGAAGCAAATCCCAAAGCTTCGCTAGGCTCTGGGGTATGATATACACGTGGAAGCTGTCAGCACCTGCAACATGTTAGAAGATATGCACGTGGTTTTTTTAATGGACTTGTAGATACAGATCTTATAAACCTGCCATTCAGGCTGTTAGTGCCTGCCTCCTCCCAGCTCCACAGCTGGAGAGTATCTTGGGGATCTATTATCCTGACTTGGGACCAACTCCTCTGGTCTTCCCCGACCGGGGATTGGTTCCCAGACTGAGATCTTGTCTCACCTGAGAAGGGCTATGGAAGGGGTTAGGGTTCTGGAAGGAATCTGAAGGTGAGGAGGAGACTGGCGGACTTAGCTTGGGGTGAAAGAGGAACTGTAAGTGAGAGAAAGTGGCTGGAAGCTTTGCATAAGGTGGGAATGAAGCTGAGCCTAGGAGGCAGGTTATAGGTGTACCAAGGTCCATTGCGTGGGAAGGAAAGCAGCTGGGAGGCAGGTGGATAGACAGTGATGGGTGAAATAACTATCCATGATCTAAACATGGCCTGGACAATATACACGCCATGTTCAGATGGCTGAAGGGCATCAACCTTCTTGCTGTTCAGCAAATGCGGTAATATATCATTCATTCCAGCCTAGTGATGTCAGGCTGTTCACTATGCTGTGTAAATTACCAGTCTCATTCATTTTGTTTGGGGTGTTGCTTTGTCTGTAGGCAGGCCTACGAAGTCACTTCGTTAGGCAGACACTAAGACATCACCTAATCAGTCTCTAAGCGGTGAAGCTCTATTAGTAGTTAGATGCCAAATAAATTGACAGGGAATGTGGATGAAAGGCTGGTGGTGGCATTTGAAGAACAGAGTCCCCCTTTCACATGGTGTATTTCCCATTTCTATTAAAATTGCACTGTGAGGTTTTGTAGTCTCTGCTGTGCAACTTCCTTGGGGTTTCAGCAGTGACGGTAGGGAGAAAGCGTTGGTAAGGAAGGAGAGGAAGTTGCCTGATGTTGAGCTTTGGCTCCTGTAATTGTGTTCAGATACTAAACTGAGGGGGGCCATGTTAGCACCTATATAAATAGTCTTGTGGGGATGAACATGTGGTCAGCTGGTGAATGTGGTTCCTTCTCTTTTGCCCTCTGATGAACTCAGCCAGCGTTTCTTATTTTCAGTAAACTCCCTGCTCTGCTTGGATAGTTTTCAGAAAACATTTAGTGAACCTGTCTGGAGATGGGGAGGGAACCGACCTTCGAACTAACTCCCGCTCCCCAGCCTGGCACCAATCTTCTGCCAATGTTCCTCAGGATTATTTGCCTGCGTGTTCCTGCAGTCACTAAACCTTGCCTTTCATTTTCCCTCTCAGGATGGGGAAGTGTATATAAATGACTTGAAAAATGGGAACACTGAAATATTCTGGAACCCAACCAGTGAGGTGCGGAGGCAGAGACTGAAACGCCACATTGTGCTATTTGAAGAGCAAACGGACTTTGAATCGGAGAGGTGGGTAGTTGGCTGGAAACCAGCCTGCTGAGCTTCCTGCTGGTTTTCGTTCAGTTGAAACTAAATAAGAGGTCCCTGAGACTCCAGCAAGATGCTGGTAGGATTATGCCCTTGCTTAACCTGTGCATGTTTCCCTGCTGTATGTTGTCTTTTGTTCCGTGTGTATTAGCGATGATGTATTCTCAGGGCCGGCTCCAAGGTTTTGGCTGCCCCAAGCAGCCAAAAAAAAAAAAAGCCCCGATAGCAATTGCGATCACGATCTGCGGCGGCAATTCGGCAAAAGGTCCTTCGCTCTGAGCGGGAGTGAGGGACCGTCCACCGAATTGCCGCCGAATAGCTGGACCTGCCGCCCCTTTCCAGAGTGGCTGCCCCAAGCACCTGCTTGCCACGCTGGTGCCTGGAGTTGGCCCTGTGTATTCTTTCCAAGGAGTATTAATGATAGCATGACCAAGTCCTAGATTTCAGAAATGGTAGAGGCCACTCTTTTGTCAAGTAAAATAAGATAATTTTTTCAGGACTCTGGAGAACATGAAAAGAAATCTGTTATAACCACTGGAACTGAATAACAAGGGATATGATGGATTCTTCATCTGGTGTCCTTTAAATCAAGTTTGGATATCTTTTTTTTGTTTTGTTTTTTTTGTTTTTGTTTTTAAAGAAGTGCTCAGCTTCAACCACAAATTGTTAGACTAGAGACAGAAATCGCTGGCCTCCTGCATAACACAGGCCATAGAATTTCACACAGATTGCATGATCACAATGGCCCCTTCTGGCTTTGAAAATCTAAGAGACATTAGATGCGTAAGCCCCAAAATCATCAATTGACCTCCATCAATGGGGGCACCATTTTTTTTTTCCATACAAAACCCAGCATTTAACATGCTGATCAGGAAACTGCCTACCTGAATTACACATGCAAATGTACCTCTGCATACATAAATGCAGGGGCCGCATGCAAATGAATGCCCCTACACACTTTGCAGGCATGTCAGGAAATGCCATCTGAACATCTAGGCCTCCATTGCAATGGAATATCTATGAAATGAAAGTACTGTACCAATAAAGTCCACATGTGCAGCCTATATTTAGTGCTATAAATACTAAATAAATAAAGCTGACTTCAAAAGAACATAGACTTTTTAAAAAAATCATTGTGAAAGATAATTTGCCTGCACCCCAAAACAAAACAAAAATCTCAGAATTTGGAGCAAATAGTTTGTAGTTTTTATTTACCAGGGTATCACCAAAGCTGCCTAGCTGGCTGACTCCCTTCAGCATGCCAAAGGCTAATATGTGCAACATGTTGTATTTGGGGGGCAGAAGGAATGGCTGTTATGGTAGTAGCTGCATGAATGAATTACAGTCTAATACTGAATCAGCTATTCATCCCACAGCCCTGGATATCAACTGCCCATGTGTAAACTTTGCAGTCCGTGACGCATATGCTGTTGTGCAGCAGAGTATGAAAAGCCTCAGATTGTGTAGAATCTGCAGCTCTCTGAGGGGATGGAGAAAACTGCCCGTGTCACAAAATTCACTTTTCCTGCTGCTTCTGAGCCTGCAAATAAAGGAAGGAAGGCCCAGATTTTTAAAGCTATTTAGGTGCTGCCATGACTGCCTAAATTTCTTCCTAAAATGAAGTTAGGCAATGCTGAGCACACCGGTGCCTAAATAGCTTTAAAAATCTGGGCCTAACTCTTCACTACATTGATGTGTAGTGCAGTTACATCAGTAATACGCTGGTGTAACAGAGTGGAGACCATGGTCCAAAACCTAATTTTTGCAAGACCTCAAAAGGCTGAGACTATTGGACACAGGCTCACACCTATTACTATTCATATTATAGTGGTGCCTAGAGGCTGCATTATACAAATGCAGAGTATGAGAGAGTCTGCACCAAAGGCGCACAGAAATGAAATGATTTGCCCAAGGTTGCACAGCAAGTTAGTGGCCAAACCAGGAGCAGAACCCAAGTCTTTTAGCTCCCAGATCAGTACCGTACCCACTCCACTCTGTTACTGTTATCTGCAGTGACTGCAATAGGCTCCCTAACAAGAAAAACAAGGTAGAGGGTACAGCTGCTCACCTCTCCACTGATGTGATTCCCTGCTCTTTGTGCTTTAAACTCGCTTCTTATTGCTATCTCTTTGTCTGGTTCAGATCTAACTCTGGAAGCTCTTTCTGAGATCAGAAGAATGGGCAGTTTTCCCTGTAAAAGGTTCTAAAAAGCTGGAGGCCATTTCCTTTTCTCACAGACTTATTGGAACAAGGGTAATGGTGGCATTGTTCTAAAAATAATGCTATCTTCCCATCTCAGCTGCTGGGAGTCCTAGGATGCAGGGAGGCTTTGATCTGTAACTCAGCAAGAGCAATGCACCTTGTGCTTCTAGTGTATGTTCATTGGAAAACTTGCTATGCAAATCTTCTGTACAAATGAGCAGACCACCCCAGCACCTCTTCTTGGCCAGTGTCAAACAGAAATCTAGAATACGGCGGGTGAAACCCAGGGCTGAGTTGCCACTGACAGGCAGAATGGTCCCATGGATGAAACACTAGGCTGGGACATTGGAGTCCTGGATTCATTTCCTGGCTCTGCTACTGACCTGCTGGGTGACTTTGGGCAGGTCACTTCCCCTCTCTGTGCCTCCAGCCCTTTGTCTAGTCTATGTAGCTTACAAGCTCTGTGGGGCAGGTAGTGTCTCTTCCTAAATGTTGTGTACAGCACCTTGCTCACTGAGGACCCAGACAAAGGCCCTGATCCACCAAAACCTTGAGGAGTGTTGTTGTTCTCAATTTAGCTAATCTGGTGCAAACCCATCAATCCCCTAGGTAGACCCTTGTAATTGAGCTGCTTCTAGCAGACAGACAACTGGCAGTTTTCAGCTGTGTGCTACTCTGTCTCCGCTGAATCCTGGGTGCTCTAACCACAGGATTTAGATTCCAAGAGTTCTGCCTTATCTTCCCCCTCCTCTCCACAAAATACTAAGTATGCTCACATCTTTCTCATGATTGTCTGAAAGCCCTACTTGCTCTCAGTACAGCATATGAACTGCACATCAAGCAGAAAATAGAAAACCTAACACTCTGCACATCTGTCTAGTCTAGGTGTTTGCAATGTGCCATCACCTGTGTACCTGAGGGCAGTTCCAGAACACAGATGCTGTGTCATTTGAGGATCTTGGGGAGCTTTACAAACATAAATTAAAGAACACCCTCAGAAAATGAGGCCATGTCTATATTAGAAAGTTGGGTGACAGAACTTTTTGCTAGCTTCCAGCTGCCACCGTTGCTAAAATGGTGGAGCGCCTGCACGGTTGGCTGCTTTTGCTGGTGTTGCATGTCCTCGTGGCAAGAGCCTGTGAAGACAAAAACCACACAGAACAATGGGTAGCTTCACGTATTGCACCTGCCCTGGAAGCCTCTAGGCCAATTATTGTGCTTGTAGAATCACTTTCCTGCATGTGCGTGTAGTTTTAAAACAAACCAAAAAAAACTTTCCCTCCCCTCTTGCTATGTGAAAGACCCACATAGAAAGGAAACAGTAAAAGTCTAATCACTAGATTATTCCCTGCCATTTTTGGATGGCTAAAATGGCTAAGCTATTATCTGTCTGACCAGAGTGTTTCAAGTCTTATTCATCTCTTTACTAATGTTTGTTTCAAGCTTAGAGTGCAGCAGAATTACACCTCTACCCCGATATAACGCTGTCCTCGGGAGCCAAAAAATCTTACCGCGTTATAGGTGAAACTGCGCTATATCGAACTTGCTTTGATCCGCCGGAGTGCGCAGCCCTGCCCCCCCCGGAGCACTGCTTTACCACGTTATATCTGAATTTGTGTTATATCGGGTTGCGTTATATCGGGGTAGAGGTGCATTTATTAGATTCCAGTGGAAAGGGAGGCACAATTTGACTTGTGTTTCCAAGATGAAGGGAATAATGGTGGTGGGGGGGGGGGGAGAGATGTCAATAAAACATCAAGGGCCAAATCTTATAAGTTAGAAGCTCTCTGTACAGGAAAATATATGCATGCAATTGGACACCTACATTTGTGCCTTCAGTTTATGGTGTTTGCAAGTGCAAATCAGCGAATTACATATTTAATTGGTTATTTAGACCATCTAAATAGACATTTTCATGTGTGAATATCCAATTTGCATATACAGCTGCAGTCCTTTTCATGTGCATTTTTCCCCACATTTAGAATTTAGGCCTAGTTGCAAGGCTACTCTGACTCAAATCTCCGTCTCCTAGACTTAAATAGTTAAAAGGGCCAGTTCAACAAAAGGTTTTCCTTTTTACTATGGTCACCTTTTAAACTTACCACTGGTCCCAGTCAACTACGCATTACTGCCTTACTATCTTTAGTGTTCAGATGATCTTATCTGAGGAGAAGATGGCCAGTTCTTAAGGTGGTCATATATGCTGTATTCATTTTCATCCTCCTGCTAAAAGTCCATTTTAAGCCAGAGCTCAGGCTGACTAAGCCTATTATAATTCTCCTAGTGCCTCTCAGTGGACTAGACAAACATTTTTTAAGGCTCCAGCTATCTGAGCGTGGTGCTGGTTTTGAGGCAGTTGTATTTGATTCCCTGTTTGTTTCTAGACTTTGGCAGCATGTAACAAGTGCAATAAACAAAGGAGATCAACACAAGGCAACTCAGGAGAAATTTGTATTGGAAGAAGAGCAGAGGAATGCTTCACGGGAGCGGAAGGAGAATGGCACGGAGTGGAAGCCGCTGCTCTTCCGACATGATGCTGCTACCAATGAATGGCACTACAAATACGAAGAGTGAGTGACTCGAAGCATGTATAATAAGTGTGGCTATAATGGGTTAAGTGCAGACATTGGTTCTTGGGGTCCAGTCAGAAATACAAGGTGCTACGTGCATACAGCATACACTGGCCTGCTGCACTTCCATCTGGTGCTTGGGAACACTGGTCCTGCTCTTGACCAGATTGCATCTTGACCAGGCAACCTTCCTCCTGAATTCTCCCCAGTGAGTACTTGAATGTGCAGTCCTTTAAAGTGAAAGTAGACAGATCAGTGGAATATCTCCTGTGTATTGGTACAAATCGAGGCCAGATCTGTAGTGTCGAGGTGGTGTGTTACCACTGCAGGAGGTTCAGCAGCCTGTGTGATCTGAGTTGTCAGTCTCAGCTCAATTTCCTGAAGACACATCCATATTGCAAAACCTCCACCGCAGCTGGTTCTCATGAGCACCCTTGTTAGCAGCCGTGGCAAAGAAAAGAAACCAAGGACTCAGAGAACTGGAAGACTTCTCTGCCTTCCTGCTGTAGGTTTGTTACCTCTCTGTCTGGCTCAGGGTTGAGGCACACAGATGGGCCAGGATGGAAGCAACTTATGTTCATAAATGCCTAATTGCGCCCACCCTGGTTCTGTGGGCACACCAGTTAAGCCCAGGGCTAAATATTTGCTCCTGTGTGTTTGGAATTCATGCATTGCTTTTAATAAACCTGCTGCAGTTCTGTTTTTTAATACTTTCTTTTTGCTTCCAAAGTTTAAGGCCCTGGGACCCTTTAAATGACATTGCCCAGTTTGAGAAAGATGGGATACTTCAAACCATGGAGAGGCACCTATCCACGAGGATGTTGTCCCACAAAACCATGTGTATAAACAACCAAGTTATACGACACAAGGTAACCAGCACTCATCCAGAAAGCCCCTCTCTGGGAAGTGTTTTTCTTTGCATCTTTCTTCATATACTTGTATTTCTTTGATCAAGTGCTCAGCTCTGATTTGCCATGGTTTTTAGACACCACAAAATCCAAGGGCTGCATCTGACATTAGAGGCTTCTTTCTCTAGCTGTACTTTGCCTCTGATATTTCCCTGGTGCCTACTCCAGGTGCTAATCTGCTAATATTTTTTGGTAAGAGACTGACTGGGTGAGTTCCTGTTTGAAGGATCATTGTAATTGTGCTGGGATTTGTTGTAATCCTAATTACATGCTAGGACACCCAGAGCCAGAGCCGGCTTTAAGCCGATTCACCCGATTCCCCGGAATCGGGCCCCACGCCTAAGGGGGCCACACTCCGGGGGTCTTCGGCAGCATTTTGGCAGTGGGGGGTCCTTCGGCGCCGCGGAAAACCCAGAGCGGACCCCGTACTGCCAAAGTGCTGCCGAAGCCCTGGACCGCCGCCAAGTATTCCAATTGGGCGCCACAGGTCATAAAACCGGCCCTGCCTAGAGCCTGGTATAGGCAACACTTCTTATTTAAATCTAAAATAAAATCAGAATCATTGATTAATTGCCACTGTGTGATTTGTATTAGATAATATCTTCCCTGCTACCAATTTAAAAACCTTTGATTCTTTTCTTATGTTGGGTGGTGGATGGGGTTGAACTGAACTTTACTGTTCAATATTTACAAAGCACTTCTTTAGGCTGGATGTGATCTAGGGGTCTGAGCAGAGGACTGAGGCCCCGGAACTCAAATTCTAATCCTGACTCTATCACTTACTTACTTCTGGACAAGCCTGGCAATCTCTGTCTATCCACTTTCCCCATTTATAAACCATAAATAACTAATGAGAATAAAGCAGGGAGGTAGATATTGTTCCCTTTTACAAAGTGCTTCTGAAATGTGAAGAGCTATATAGAAGTGCTAAATACTAGTTAGATATAGTCTATACCAAAATCCTGAACCTGGATCTGGATACATAGTTCACGCCTTTTTATAATGGCCTGAATCTGAACACCTCTGAAATTTGGGGGAGTTTTTAGATTTGGATCGGGATTTCAAACTCCATGTTCACTGGTGTCTGGCTATATAGCTTTGGTACTCCCATTCTAGAGAGATGGGGTAGAATTTTCGAAAGCACGTGGGAAATGAGAACACAAGTACCTGTGACTCCTAATGGACTTGTGCTCCTAAAATCTCTTTGGTGCCTTTGAAAATCTCCCTCATGAGATTTGGATCCAGATCTAGGCTATTGGTGTGGGCCCATCCCTGTTATGCACTAGTAGCATAATTAGAGCCAGCAAGAGAACCACAAAATCCAGCAGGCCAAATTCATCCCTGGTAAAAGCCTGTTGAAGTTACACCAAGGGATGAATTCGGCCTGCTGGATTTTGTGGTTACTGAAAAATCTTAGCTTTTGGGAATCTCTTTTTTTGGGAGGCGGGGGGTGGGAGGGGAGAGAGAGGTGCGTGTGTCTCTCTCTGGCTCTCTCTCAAAGTCAGATATTTAGGAACTGATCCTGAGAGATTCTGAGCAGGTGTTCAGTCCCCCTCATGATCAAACCCTTAGATTCCAGAGAATTTTCCCTACCAGACTGGATAATACTTAGTCAAATTGTTGTCAAATTTTTGACAGTGTTCCTTTTAATAACTCCCATTGATTTAGAGATCTGCGAAAGACTGCAGGCGTCGTAAAACCAGTGACCAACCATCCAACCACAGCCAAAACACTGAAAGCAGCTGTTCAACACCAGAGTCTGTGCAGGAGCTGTCGGACGATGATGGCAAGTATTTGGCAAACGCTGTGCCAGATTTTAATACCTTTGCTCAAATTTAGCACCTTATTGCTTTTGAGGAGCTAAGGTACTTCCCACTCTGATTACAGGTGTCAGGATCTGGCCCATTGAGTTCCTTTGACATTGTTTTACTGATAGTGTATTCAAAATACCTTTCACTCACCTTTTCTGTCTTCTGTCCTTTCCTACCTTACTAGTAGTAACACATGTCAGTGACAGGCTGTAGTGCTTCTGAGGGCTTCCCAAGGGCTGACTTAGCAATATCAGTCATTTCTGTGGCATGAAACATTGAAAAATGTGCACTGTGACCACTCAATACCACTTTAGGAAGAGAGCAGGCCTACTTTTCCACTATTCTTTTCTCTCTCCACCCCCTGTTAGGTTTCTTGAAGGGGCTAGCAAGGCGCCCTTGAAGATGAGAGCGGGGAGGGAGGGGTTGCAAACCACTATATAGTTGCACTCACCCTACAAAGGAGGAAGCTGGGGATATTTGTGGGGGAGGGGTTCTGTGTGCTGAGAGGATACCAGTCTGACTTCATATCAGCCTCACTCCGGGGCTTGATTTTCATGATGAAAATTCCACTCTGCATTAAGTTCCATGTTAGTAGTGCCCTTTACTAACTAACAGGGGGGAGGGGTAGCTCAGTGGTTTGAGCATTGGTCTGCTAAACCCAGGGTTGTGAGTTCAATCCTTGAGGGAGCCACGTAGGGATCTGGGGCAAAATCAGTACTTGGTCCTGCTACTGAAAGCAGGGGGCTGGACTCGATGACCTTTCAAGGTCCCTTCCAGTTCTAGGAGATGGGATATCTCCATTAATTTATTTGAAGTACTTCACTGCATACAGCTGCTCACTTGCTGGGGGATTTTGTGGCATGTGTCAGAGGTCTCCCTATCACCAGAGATGTGTGGTAAATCTGGTTGTCCCTTCAATGTTTTGCCATAGGTTTTGAAAGTCCATGTACTCGGTGCGGAAAGGAAATGAATCACCTGAAGGAAATCCACATGACTGTCTTATCCCTACAGAAAGCCCAGCAGGACATACACAGGTAAGATTTGCATTCATTAGCAGCATGATCTCAATAGGACCAACATAACCTCTGGTGTTTAACTCCTCTGAATCGGCCTTTGGAGACTGGTTAATTCAGAGGGGTGCAGTTTCAAGGTATAACAATAAGTATCTTATTAAAATCGGAAAAAAAGGCTTAGCAAGCCTTCACATAAAATACTGAGAGGTTCTTCTCTTAGCCCCATCTGGGAGCATTATAGATCTTCCAGCTTGTAAAGCTACAGCATAGATGCAGACATCCGGGGAGTTCAACAGGGTGCTGGCTAGAAGTCTGATTGCTAGCTGGCCATAGAAGGCCCTAATCGTCAAGGAATCCAACATGCCTACATTTGACCTGCAGCCCCAGGGATGGAGCTCCACAGAGATCTCGCTGCTCTGCTTCACTGTTTCTCCTCTGACAGCCTCAGTCATTGCAGGAGAAACAGAGGCCCGAGGGCCTATAATTGGATTTTGGCAGATTCAGTTCATGCTTTTTAATAAGGTCTCTGTTTTATATCATGTCTGAGAGATTGGTGATCACACCTGCTTACTGCACTGGCAAACTGGAGCTGCACCTTCTGAAATGGTCATGTTTGCAGCAGGGGTCCATTATGGCTTTTATACTCTGACTCGCCTTGGGGTCAGGGTGCTGCTGCTCCATCCCTGCAGGCAGGGCTGGTGCAAGGAAGTTTCGCGCCCTAGGCGAAACTTCTACCTTGCACCTCCCCTCCCCCCCAGCCCTGCGGCAGCTCCCTGACGCATTCCCCCTCCCCCTGCGGCGGCGCCACCCCCCCGCAGCAGCTCCCCCGGCCCGGGGAGCCGTGCGGCAGCTCCCCACCCCAGCTCACCTCTGCTCCGCCTCCTCCCTGAGCACACTGCCCCCGCTCTAATTCTCCTCCCCTCCCAGGCTTGCGGCGCCAAACAGTTGATTGGCGCCAAACAGTTGATTGGCGCCAAACAGTTGATTGGCGCCAAACAGTTGATTGGCGCCAAACAGTTGATTGGCGCCAAACAGTTGATTGGCGCCAAACAGTTGATTGGCGCCAAACAGTTGATTGGCGCCGCAAGCCTGGGAGGCAGGAGAAGTGGAGCGGCCGCTGCGCTGGGAGAGGGAGTCTGAGCCGCACGTGTCAGCGCGCCGCTGGCAGCCCAACCCAGGAACGATGTAAAAATAAAATTGGGGGCACTGCTTTTTGGTGCCCCCAAATCTTGGCGCCCCAGGCAACCACCTAGTTTGCCTAAATGGTAGCACCAGCCCTGCCTGCAGGAGTATAAGGAAATGGAGCTCCCAGGGATGCAGGGCGAACATGGCTGCTGCTACATACCATATGGGGGCTGCATTCATTCTCCTGTGCACCATGGGTTGATCCTGGGTCCAATACAATCCTTTGTAAAGTTCCCATTGACTTCACTGGGGTAGGAACAGGTGCCAGATCAGCAGAGTCTCTGTGTGCAGAAGTGGGTGGAGTCATAGGTGCTGATTCCATGGGTATTCCAGGGCTGGAGCATCCATGGAAAAAAATCGTGGCTGCTCAACACCCACCAGTAGCCCCATGGATCAGCGTCTCCTCTCTCTCCCCTCCCCCCTCCCCGTGCATCCTGCCTGCCGCAATCAGCTGTTTAGCGGCGTTCAGGAAGTGTTGGGGGTGAGGGAAAGGAGCGGGGGCAGGAAGAGGTGGGGGAAGGGGGCAGAATGGGGCAGGGGCAGGAAGGGGTTGGGGTGGGAGCTTGAGGGAAGGGGCGGAGGGGGCTGGGGCGGAGAGGCGGTCGAGGGCCCCCCCTTCCCTCCGGAACTGGGGAATTTGGCGCCTCTGGGTGGGGCCATAGGCTTACTGCCTCATTCCCACGATTGGGGTGGCTGGTGCCCATTGACATGCTGGTAGGGAGCCAGTTCCTGCATTCAGGGGAGGCCAGGGAATGGGATTGTGTCTGGCTGTGGGTGGAGGGGATGCAAGAATGAGGAGATGTCTTGTGCCCTCCTGCCTTTCCCAGCCTCATGCCATCTGGCTTTGAAGGCTGATTCTGTCCATTAGAATGGTTCCAAAAAGTACTGCTCAGAGGGAGAAATGTGAGGGTTAGTGACAATTCAGATACTCTTCGGGAAGCTAATTCTATTTTAGGCTGTTTGATAAGACTCGTAAAGATTTTTCCAATGGCAATACTCCTCCTGATGACTTTGGAAAGCTAATAAGTTTGTGTAGGCTTGAATAAAATGCAGCAGATTGCTATTTCAGTAGACAAGGCCAAGAAACCTGTTCTCTCGAATTACTAAATCCTGGCAAGTACACAGAATTTAGTGTCTTACAATGAGTTGGCAATTCCTGAATTTTGCACTGTACTCTGTTCTTTGCTGTCTTTCTCACTCCTAGTGCTAGGTTTTCGAGTAACGTGGCCCCAATTGAGGGTACTGAACCTCAGAAGTGCTCGGCACCTAGCAGTCTCCATTGTGAGCGGGCCAGATTTCCTGAACAGCCCCGCACTCACCATGCTGAGATTGCTTGAAAACCCAGCCATTTATTTTGGTGCCTGAGCTAGACCTGGGCTGTTCCATAAATAGGGCCAGATTTTCCAGGTGTTGAGCCCTTCTGAAAATTCTTTTCCTACTGTTTCTGTTGCGTGGGAATCAACCCTTTTATAATAATTGTTCATATTAGAAGTAGCACCATGAGACCCTAGCTGACATCGGGGCTCCATTGTGCTGGGTTCTTGCATGCACATAGTGAGACAATCCCTGTCCCAAAGGGCTGATGGTCTATATAGAAAAGATAGACAAAGGATAGGAGAAAGGAATATTCATATTATTCCTTTGTTAAAAGAGAAAAGCATGTGGGCCTGATCCTGTACTCATCAAACAGGCTTGTAAATTTAAGCCATGGGGAGTCTTGCCTGTGTAGGATCTCCAGGACTGGGAACAGTAGCTGAGTGTTCATGGGTGTCCAGGACGGGGTGGGGGGGCGGGGAAGAATATCTGTAAAATTCTTTCCTACATGCAAATGGATTTATTACTACTTGTTGTTTCAGAAACCTCACTGCTCTGAACAAAAAATCTTTCTACAGGAAGGCCTCTTCCGAAAACTTCCTCCTGGACTCTCGCTGTTGGTTTCTCATTTGCATCTTTCTTACATGTCAATTGTTCATTAATTATGTCTTCAAATAAAAGCACTACGTTTGGCAGCAATAAAAGTTACTGGCTGCAGGAGGGGGACACTCACGCAAGGAGCCCATCGAGGCACCAAGCACTTTAAAACCAACGCAGCAGAGCTGGAAGAAAAAGCCAGGCTAAAAGGGGACCCAGGGAACCAGCAGTTTAGTTCCTTCAGATTGTCATTTGCCTTTTTCGTGTACATCTTCAAGGACCTCTTTACCTGTACGGGCCTTAATGCTAAAGCCAAATGTAGCTTTAATTGTGCAATTTGTTTTCTATGTCTTGTCATTTTCTGATGCAATCAATAACTACCAAGCAGTATTGGTGCCCCAATAATGGCAAACATCTACATGGTTTTAGAATGGTTCCATTGGCTTGTTTTATAGCTCTAAGGGTTGGGGGAGGTGGGAAGGGTTCTTATTGTCAATTTTCAAGATGTCTGTCGGGTACATTCAGTTATGGGACGGGAACAACAGATGAGGGTCCAAAAATCCAACCACTTGGTTATCGGTCACAGTTTCTCCTAGGATCTTGCTGTTGACACACACACACAGTTGGACCTGAAAATATGCATCACACTCCACTGCACAGAGATTGTAAATGTGCACGATTGCCGCCTTTAGGAAAAGGGACTCATTCAGTAAAGCTCCTCATTCTGTTACAGAGCAGATAATGTCCTGAACTAGACCCACTGAGTCAAATGTCAGACATGCTTGTTTATAAATCCTGATCACTTTTTTTTTTTGGGGGGGGGGGGCGCTATATGGCTGTTTTTACATTATAACCACACAAGAATTGTACATAAGTCCTCTAAAATTTCCCATTGCCCCCTTGGAGAGGGAGCAAGTATGTGTGTTTGATCGTAGGCACATCTATTATTAAAGGTCAGGAAGGGTAAGGGTTTTGCCACTGCGTTGTTAACTCTGTTAATAGTCTTCCTATTTTACACCATTTTTTAAAAGATTTGCAATATTCTCTGTAGATTGCAGTCAGTACTAAGCCTTTCTTTTCTGGCCTGAAGTAGTTCCAATTGGTAAGTACTGCTATATATACAGCCTTAAAATACTTAGTGGTGGTGCCAGACTGGCAAACTTTAAATGTAAATGTTTCCAAATTTTTAACTACATTCCTTGTCATGTTCTCCAGTTAGGGGAAACCTGTTTGTGCTTGATATGTTGAAATAAAATTACACAGAACTTTCAATAACAATGTCTTTGGATTATTTGTGTTTGGGATTTTTCTCATTTTGTAGCAGTTATGCAATGCGTGAGTTATGTTGTGCTTTCCGAATAGATAGTATACAGTAATAGATGTACAGTTGGCTACCATATGAACACAGAAGAGAGACGCATTCCATACTAAGTTCTGAGTGACACAATGAGTTGTCTTCCTCCCTGAAAGAGGAGCAACAGCTCATAGATGGTGTTCATGAAAATGTTTGGCAGATGTTCTCTATCTTGCATGGAATGGGAATAGCAAAATTCTATGATCTGACATTTGTCTGACTCTCAAATTAGGCTATGCTTTTCAAATGTAACAGCTGATTTTTGGATGTCTGTCTTGCTGAAACACCTTTAAAGATCCACCGTAGTTGTCACCTTCTTGAAAAATGCCTTCACAGGGAGAAAATACCTGGTACTAAAGGGCTCTTTCATCTAGCAGAGAAAGGCATACCAAGAACCAATGGCTGGAAGCTGAAGTCAAACTCAAATTAGAAATTATACACAAATTCTAAGTGATTTAACATTTATGAATAAATTACTAAGGGAAGTGGTGGACTCTCAATCTCTTCATCTCTTTAAATCAAGACTCTAGAGCCTTTCTGGAGGGTGCTTTAGCCAAACACAAGTTATTGGGTTCAATATAGGGGGTAACTGAAATTCTATGCCCTGTGACATACAAGAGGTCAGATTAGTTGATGAGAATGATCCCTTCTTGCCTTAATATCCATGAGGGGGGGCCAGCTTTCAGAGGGCAGGAACTCAGCACTTTATAAAAATCAAGCATCCCTAAAGGCCTGGCTACACTTGCAGCTGTACAGTGCTGTGAGGTAAACCTGTCTTCGTACAGCTGAGTAGGGAAAGCGGTGCAGTCGGTCCACACTGACAGCTGACAGCGCGGTGGCGTGGCCACACTTGCAACATTTGCAGCTGTGTTGGGTAGGGTTACCATACGTCCTCTTTTTCCCGGACATGTCCGGCTTTTCAGCAGTCAAACCCCCATCCGGGGGGAATTGCCAAAAAGCCGAACATGTCCGGGGAAAATGGCGGCTCTGCTCCTCCCCGACTCTTCGGCTCTGTTTAAGAGCCGGGCTGCCCGAGCGCTACCGGCTTCGGGCAGCCCCCGTGCCTCCGGACCCTGCGCCCCCAGCCGGGCGCTTCCCCTCCCGGGCTCCGGCGGCGCAGGGTCCGGAGGCACGGGGGCTGCCCGAAGCCGGTAGCGCTCGGGCAGCCCGGCTCTTAAACAGAGCCGAAGAGGAGCAGAGCCTCCAGCCGCAGTGGCTCCTCTTCGACTCTGTGTAACTGACACAGTGTAAGTTACGCAGAGCCGCGGCGGCTGGAGGCTCTGCTCCTCTTCGGCTCTGTTTAAGAGCCGGGCTGCCCGAGCGCTAACGGCTTCGGGCAGCCCCCGTGCCTCCGGACCCTGCGCCGCCGGAGCCCGGGAGGGGAAGCGCCCGGCTGGGGACGCAGGGTCCGGAGGCATAGGGGCTGCCCAAAGCCCCAGTGCTACCGGCTTCAGGGTTTGCCGGGCAGCCTCCAGACCCTGCGCCTGCGGCTGGGCGCTTCCCCTCCCGGGCTCCAGCTGTGCTGGGGAAGCGCCGGCTGGGGGCGCAGGGTCTGGGGGCTGCCCGGCAAACCCTGAAGCCGGTAGCACTGGGGCAGCCCTTTCCCCCTGGCTGGGAGTGGAAGGGAGGAGGGGGCGGAGTTAGGGTGGGGAAGGGGTGGAGTTGGGGCAGGGCTAAGGGTGGGGAAATGGGCGGGGCCAGGGCCCGTGGAGGGCCCTCTTTTTTTATTTATGAGATATGATAACCCTAGTGTTGGGAGCAATGCATTATGGGCAGCTATCCCAGCATTCATGTGGCTGCAATGTGCTTTTCAAAACGGGGGTGGGGTGGAGTGTAACAGGGAGTGTGGGGGGAGAGAGAGTGGTTTTTGGAGCGTGTCAGCACTCTATTTTGCAAGTTCCGAACTCCCGGCCCCCTGCTCATTCATTTACTCACTCAAAGCAAGCTGCAAATTGTTTGCTTTTCTCTGTGGTACGAGCTTTGAAACCAGCACTTCCGCATTCCTGCAGCCAGTCACAACAATGGGGAGGATTGGCCACTTGACAAGATGATCACTACAGTGCAGCAGGTTGATTCCTGGTACACACTCACAGGGGAGAGTCGTAGCCACTCCACTGTATCTCTTACGCTACTCAGGGAGGTGGAGTACCTGCAGCGGTGTACCCAGGGAGATACAGCGCTGTATGTGCCTTGCCAGTGTAGCCGGTCAGTGAGTTACAGTGCTGTGGGCGGCTTTACAGCACTGTAACTCGCAAGTGTAGCCAAGGCCTTGTTTACACGGCAATTTTCTCACTATGGGGTGTGAAAAAAACATCCCTGAGCACTGCAAGTTTCAGCACTGTAACGTGCCAGTGTAGACAGGGCACCAGCGCTGGTAGCTACTCCCCTCATGGAGGTAGGTTTTTTTTACAGCTCTGCCGTGACTACACAGCCACGTTAAAGCGCTGCTGTGGCAGTGCTTTAATGTTGCTAGTGAAGACACCCTAAATGTTTCAGTCTGGACTGAATGATTCCCAAGGTCACTAGTCACTCTTGAAAATCTTGGCGTTAGCTGCTTAACAGACAGGTGTAGTTCCAGCATCCACTTTCTAAACAATGTTCATTCCAAACAACCTGCCTCCAAGCTCTTCGTTTTTAGCAGCAGCCACTTATCTGGCCTCTCCTGTCTGTCAATGCTGTCTGTGGCCTTTTCTTATGTTTTCATACTTTTGTGTTTATCTCCTTTCCAGACCTTGCCTTAGACAAGTGAGGAATGTGCTGATAGAAACCTGTTCTCTTTTGCAGGAGTGTTATGTCTTCAGGATATGATTATGACATAAGTTTTGGAAAAGAATGTCAAGAACAGTCTGAACCAAAGAGCAGGGGTGCTGATTGGGACAGGGCCGCCCAGAGGGAGGGGCAAGTGGGGCAATTTGCCCCAGGCCCCGCAGGGGCCCCCACGAAAATATAGTATTCTATAGCATTGCAACTTTTTTGTATGGAAGGGACCCCCGAAATTGCTTTGACCCAGCCCCCTGAATCGTCTGGGCGGCCCTGGATTGGGAAGCCATTAGCAGGTGCTAAGTAAGCAAATGCTTGAAGTTGTTAGAACTCTTCCACTTTAAGAAACAAAATGCACCCTCAAGGAATTCCATTAGAACCTATTATTTATTTTTATTAGTCCTATTAGTAGTAATATAAAGGTTCTTGCAAAGAGATTTGCAGTGCAACCAATGAAATGTTACCTATATACACCAATTTCACATCAGCAGTGGGGCATAGGGGAAGTCTCCCAAATCTATCACTGTTTCCCACATGGGATCAAAATTATTCCAGTTTAAAACAAACAAAAACCCATACATCCTGCTAAAACAGAAGCTGGATTAAAATCAACAAGCAATTGCTGTAGATGGAAATCAGAAAGGGAACATTCATGTGGGCATGGGAGAACATTCATTTTTAGTGAATAGCACAGATGGAAAATACTTGTCATAGTCATCCATGAGGATCCAATGCAGGTCCTTAGTAGGTAAAAGTACAAGCCCCTTCTATACAAACTAGAGGAGAAACACCTTTATCTCTAAATCTCAGGATGTTACTGTTTCTGGGGCTAACCACTGTAGGCAGACATGATCAGAGTAAAGCCATGACATTATATTACACTACTTATTCCACCTTCAGAGAGGATAATCCCTCGAATTAAATGGCAAAATGGACACAGTTGAAACCATGCCTTGCCTACCACCTTTCCTGCGATTCACAATTGCCTGATATGCCCATAGGAATTGCTTAAACTGAAAAGTAATATTAGGGAATGTTAGTGTACTTTTATCTTCTCATGCAGTTTAGAACTGGGAAGCAGCTCATCCATAATAAAAGTTTTGCAGGTCAAATCCTACCATCAATAACAGCTGTGACGTCCCCTTGTTTTCAAGTGCAATGTACAAGTGCAACTGCTTGGAATTTAATAAACAATTCTGATGATAATGTGCAAAAAGGACTAAAAGAATACAGCTCACTGTTCTCTAGTGGGGTCGGCTCTGCATAAGAGTTTGCAAAATTTGTGGCCTTAGGGCTTGAGCCATTTCTCATTAAATTTAATGGGAGTTGCATTAGGCCTTTAATTTGTAAAGAGGACATTAAAAGTGTATAAGGAAGAGAAGAAAGGTGGTCCAGTGGTTAGGGCACTGATTTAGGAAACTGGAGTTCAAGTCTCTGCTCTGCCACAAATGTTGAATGATTTTAGGTAAGTCACTCAGCCTCTTTCCTCCCTTCCAGCTGTAAGAATGGTGAATTGTGAGGTACTCAAATACTCCAGCAATGGGAGCCATATAAGTACCTTAGACTAGTGGTCATATTGAGTCCTATACTCTAATGACCCTGTTTATGGGTGGGCATAGGCCTCTCCCGCAGACATCACAGTTGCATGCACCATATGTAAGGGGTCCCCTTACTAACAGTCAGTGGGGGTGTTTTGGTGGGCCAACTCCCTGTGCCAAAAGAAAGGGGAAGGGTCGATGGGAAATCAGGACCCAGAGACTGACAGTTCGCAGGAACAATGGGGAGAGGCCAATGCTCCAGGTCAGCCTGATTGACAGGGCAGGCAGGCTAATCAGGGAATGAGGAGGCCGGGAGGGTCCTGTTCTCCGTGTGAGCTGGAATTGCCTGGGTCAGAGAGAGTGGGGCCAAGCTGAGCTAGGGAGCAGAGCTGTGTCAGATCCGGAGGGGCCAGAGAAGCAGGTCACTGCTGGAAGCGGAGTCACAGAAGCAGCCTGCAGAGCAGACCTGTCATGGGAGGAGAGCTGCAGCAACCAGAGCCAGAGAAGCAGCCCACGGAGCTGGAAGCAGAGCATCAGCAGCGCCGTGCTGAGGCAGAATGGAGCTGGAGCTGGAGCAGTCTGAAGCCAGGTGTGGTGAGCAGCTGGGGAGAGCAGTGGGCCCAGCGCAGGGAGATGCCCCAGCCAAGCGGCCCTGCAGGCCACACTTGGAGGGGGATCGTAACCCTGATGGGGCGGGGGCAACGCTGGAAAGAAGGGTCCTGCCACCTAAAGCCTGAGAGTGTGTCCACTGCCAGAGCAAGTGTCCAACCCACAGCATCTCTGCAGCACAGCCAGGGCCTGAGAAGGAGCCTGGGACCTACAAGGAACAGACTGAACTGCCCTGACATTCCAGAGACACTGTTTGTGATGTTCCCTGCCACTTTTCCCATTTTTCCTTATTGCTTTTTAAATTAATGCTGATTAGATAAATTGTATTTGATTTAAACTGTATGTAATGATCAGTGGGTCAGGGAAGTGTCCAGTGCAGAGAGAGTACCCCAGAGTGGGGACACCCTAGCCCCTGTCCTAGGTGACCACTGATGATTTTTTTTTTTTAAAGTGAATATGCTCCAACCTTAAAGGTCAGGGGTCAAATTCATTGCAGCTATAAGCAGCTGTAACCCTGGGCTTTAGTTCCACAAAATCTGGATTTGGGGCATTTTTTCCCCATAGTGAAAATGTCTCAGCAACAATGTTGTGACTTAATTTCTGGACACATCTACACTAGGGAAAAGTAGCCGTGTTCATTTCAACCAGCTACCCTGAAGTGAAACTAAAATGTGTCCTATCTACACTAGGATTTTACAGATAAACAATCTTCTTTTAACACTTTTTCTTTCTTTTCCTTAAGTGTGGACATGGCATTGGTGGCCCAGTTAACGCAACTGCAGCATGCTTTTTACGCTATCATAGTTTTGAGTCAGGGACTGCATCTGTCTACACACACATGCAACATGAAGCATGATGATGCCCCATTCTGATTAGGGTTGTGGGCTTATCAATAGTTACAAGCAGTGAGACAAGCCCATGGGCTGCATTAAAGGCAGTGTATAATTCAGTATATAACACCCTGCTCATTTAGGCTGTTTTCTCAGCAGCTAGGATGGCTCATTGGTCTGTTTAACAAAGAAGGATTTCTGATGTTAGAAAAAATGCTCCCTGCACCCTGTGTTCTTGGGCTAGCAGTAGCCATGGATGCCATTTTTACCCCAGGAATTTATTGTATTAGCTAGGGTATCTATAATGGAAAAAAGGGGAAGGCAATTTTAACTTAAGACCCTCTGCTCGGGGGCTAGGAATGAGGAGGTGGAGGGAGACGGGCTGTCTATAAATTAAGGCAGCCAGGGAGGGGTGAAAGGGGATCCTTAATTTTGCCTGTTTGATGCAGTTACAAAGGAGGGGTTGGCCATAAAGAAAATCACTCAAAACTGCGTTACTTAACTTATTCAGAGAAAAGCAGGGGTGGAGGCGGGGTCCCTGGGGCTAGAGGGAAGGGGAGTGGGACGGGCTCCACCCAGCCGGACCCCCTGGCTCAGCACCCGGGTGGCGGGGCGGTTCTAGGGGAACTAATTACATCAGAGGCAGCAGCGGGAGAGGTGCAGGCTCCGCCCAGGACATGACCCATCCCTAGAGCCGGGCGGTACGTTACAGGTTCCCGTGATTCCAGGCCCGGCAGGCAGCTCCTCGGGACGCGCCATGGGAGCCGGGCGCTTCTTCCTGCTGCTACTGCTGGGGGTGAGTGCGGAGCAGCGCGGGGGGCGGCTCTCCTGTCCTTTGGGGGGAGAGTAGCGGGCCATGCTGATCGCCGGGCAGCAGAGCTCTGCAGGGGGGCTGCCCGCGCCCCCGCAAGCAGCAGCCGGGAACGCCCAGCCTCCTGCCTCGGCCCATTGACGGGCTGGTTGAGCTCCAGCGATCGTTCCCGCAGGCTCTGGGCGCCGGGTGGGGGACACTGCTTGGGGGACGGAAAAGGGGTTTTGGTTGGGGGGGAAGGCGGAATCCCCTGCGGCCAAGTGTTTCCCGGCTGCCGGTGCAGGCTTTCCTGTGTTTGGGGCGGGGATGGTCTCTCTTGCTTTAAGAAAAACTTTTCAAATCTATTGAATAATAGAAACTAACTCCCTGAAATGCCCAGCTGAGCCGTGTGGAGGGTTGCCAATTTTGGTTGGAACTAATACCCGAGATTTCATCACATGACATAATCTGTAATTAAAGATGAGTCATTCATTTCTGGAGATTCCAGGACTATCCTGGAGTGTTAGTTGGCAACCTTAGTCATGTGGCACGTGGGCTTGGTTTTATAGGGGACCAGGAGAGAAGATCAAAGTTTTCTCTGTATCACAGCAAGGTGTGTCTGGAGCTGGCTTGATTGCTAATCCGAGGAGATCAAACAAGAAATTGGCTTTTCCTAATCCTGGCCTGGCCCTTAATCACAAGCGTTCAGACCATTTCCCCCATCAATGCCCAGCTGCAGAAAACATCAGTGATGTGTGCTAGCCTGCCAGGCTGATGCATGTCATCCCAGCTCCAGGAACTGACCAGAGTCACACCTTTCCCTTTTCACAAGTCAGACACATCTGAGTCACAGAAGCAATGTGGGCTCAGACCAGCAACCCCCTAAATTTGGTCTCAACCTGCCCCTGGTTCCACTGTGCTGCACTCTGGAATGCCAAACTGGCCCTTTCCTGTGTGTCAGGGGACGCCTATTATTAGCTCTGTAGCTGTTGCAGTGATAAAAGAAGAACTTCTAAGTTCTCTTGATCCTGTATGTTTCAGAAAGAAAAGCTCTTTCAGAGAAAGAGGGGGTTTGATAAAGCATCTATCAGTGGAAGGGGTCAGGGATGGATGGATGGATGGTCCCTGAGTTTTGTTTTAAATGTAAACTCCCTAAATTCTGTTTTTACAGTTCCTACTACGATTTAGCTTGGCCTTGCTATGCTGCTTGTATTCCCTGTAGAGCAGGGGTTCTCAAGCTGGTGGTTGGGACCCCTCAGGGGGTCGCAAGATTATGACATGGGGGGTCGCGAGCTGTCAGCCTCCACACCAAACCCTGCTTTGCCTCCAGTATTTATAGTGGTGTTAAATATATTAAAAAGTGTTTTTAATTTATAAGGGGGGTTGCACTGAGAGGCTTGCTATGTGAAAGGGGTCACCAGTACAAAAGTTTGAGAACCACTGCTGTAGAGGCTCCAAGTAGGGATCAGGAACTCCTTTTGCTCTTCTCTGTATAGCATACATATAACAAAAGGCAGGTCTGTGCCCCAAAGAGCTTACAATCTAAATATGTAATGAGACAAATACATGCATACAGATGGAGGAGCACAGGGTGACAGGGGGAGACAATTTTTCTATCAAACTAGCTACTGTCTCCTGAGGAGGTGAATTAACTACCCTTCCTGTAGGAAGTGTCTACACTGAAGCGTAGACCAGCCCCAAGACAGACTGAGTCCAGGGTGCTATAGGAAGGCTGTGTTGGAGCTGGGAATTAAACCCAGTCTCCTGAATCCTGGGCTAGAGCACTAACTCCTGGGCCATCCTTCCTCTTGAAAATCAAAATCACAAGTCATTGACAAATTGCTAAACAGCTCTGTGCCTCGGTTTACCTAATGTAAAGTAGGGATTCATATTTATCTCCTTGCTTAGGATGTTGAAAGGATTTTTAATTAATGTGTTTTTTAAAGTCAACATGTAGATCCTCAGGAGAAAGGTACTACTGAAGTGTGTATTTACTATTTATTTTATTTAGTAACAAATTTAATTTTCTTTTGCTAGGGATCCAGTTTCTCCCTGAATGTGTTATTGGCCTGAGATGTGGGTGTACTGTATATTTAGTACAAAAAGGCAGGGAGAAGTGTTATAGGTAACCTATAAAAAGGGGAAAATTGGGGAGTTGCCCCTTTTTGCTTCTTTATGTTGTGTGAAGGTGGCCTGAACGTTGTGATATGGGTTTTTTCTCTTGTAATACTCTGCCTTGTTTTTTCATGCTGGAAATTGAGGTCCTTGGTAGGCTGGAAGACTGGGAAACTAAGGCAATGGTAATGTGAACTAATAGTCAAAGTTCTAGTCACACCGTCAAAATACTTTCATTTTGCTTTTGTTTGTTTGTTAACGTTTATTTAACTTGAGTTAATGCTGTTGCTCCTTCTGCTGAGGTAATAGAGCACACAATAGACATGCTCTCAGGCCTGCCCAGTGATCCTGCAAAATCAAGAAAGACCAAACTTGATATTCCTGACTCTTCCAGAGTTGGGGGAGGGGAGGAAATCTTAAAACCCCAAAACTCCTTTCAGGCTTCCTTTATACACCGTAAAGGGCACAGGCCTAATCTTAAAAAAATGATCTTTTGCAGGTCACCTTTAGGCATTCTTGCAAAAACAAAGCCCACTTTGAGATTACAGTGTGGTGGTTTTTGGTGGTGTTTTTTTAATATATTCTGTTGCTTGCTTTACATTGCTCATGCCCCCATCATGCTGTTTTACCCTTACTGAACCATTGCAGGTACTTGTGACTTGAAAACTTAGCAAGAGGGAATTTGTTTCTCCTCTATTTCTGATTGAGTTATTCTAAAGACTTCAACATGTCCTTAGGCCTCTCACTGAGAATGTACAATGTCATGGGGGGTTTGTTCATTCGACACATTGCCGTGTATTTTCCATAGGTTGAATCATCAGCAATATCTGAGAGTAGAGCTGAGCCAAGCAGTCGCAACTGTGGTGATGGAGAATATCTGCATCAAGGCTACTGCTGTAAATACTGTCCTGCTGGTAAGCACTTAGTGATCTGTAGTTCACTTGGCTAACAAAGCATTTTTCAGAGACCATGTGTGTACTGGTTGGTTTTTATGCTATAAGATAAAAACCATGAGCGAACAATACATATTTGCGAAAGCCAGTGAGGGCCATTTTATGCTGTTCCTCCTCCTATTCAGCGATGCAGCTCACTTTATAATGGTGTCCAATTTTTCACAAAATAGGGTGTGCCTGGGTGACCTTGGCAGTCGGTCAGGAAACGTGGGCATGCTATAAAAGGCAGAGTCTAAGTCAATACTAAAGGAAGCTGTTATAGCTTTGCAGGGTGGATAAAAACCAATGTGTTTTTTTTAATCAGGGTTTTTGTTTTTTTTTTTTAATCTGATTTTTGGATAGGTTTTTTCCTCAAAAAGCATTTTATCTAAAGATAGTTTTAATTAAGATACATTATAGCTCAAAGATCTCTCATCATGGAATAAGGATTATAAATTGTAATTCTATAGTATGAGACCATATATTCATGTAATGAGTTCCAATAGTTCATGGATTAGGGACCCAATCTTATGGGGTTCCACAGACTTCTGTATAGATTATTTAGGTTAATCTTTCTATCTACCCAATGGGACTCTGTGCTCAGTCTAGAAGATCCCATCAGAGATGCTTAGTTTTGCAGTTCTCAAACTGTGGATTTGTGTCAGAAGTAACATGCTTGTTAATAGCAAAAAGTATTTTTAAATAAAGAAATAATATCTAGAGGTGAGAACTAACAGACCTCAACTCTATTATCCCTGTGCAAATTTGTGTATACAGAGTCAATCCCTTACCTCTCTCTAAAAGTGCAAAGTTTCAAAAAGTTCAATGAATAAAAGATTGTTGGGGGCAGAATAGATCTGGAAAGGAAAAGTCTGGAGATAAATGTGAGAAGCGAGGGGCATATGCTTGTTTTGTTAAAATATTATGTGTTTGCTGTTGAAGAAAAAAATCCAGAATACTTAACGTTGTTGTTTTTTAGTTAAATAAAACAATTTAAATGTCTGTCTGATGATGATCTCCTCCTAATACAACATGGCAAGAAAATCCTCCAAATATTAATGATTAACCTGTTGAATTGGAGGTAGTTCACTCCCAATGACTTCATAAATATCTGCTTCAATTACGTTTGGTAAATGAAATAACCAAACAATCACTTCTTTTCTGATATAGTTGTAAAACGAATCTGAAAAGTTTTCAAAATAAATCACTGTTTTAAAGTGTATAGTATGTACCTTCTAAAAATGAAACCTACATCTATCTCTGAGTTGTGAAGACTATGTATTAAGGTTATAACAATCAACAAGAATGCACTTCTATGAAGAAAACCATGATTAAATAGTATTCCTGACTAGTGATTTAAACCAATTTTGATTTAAATCAAATTCACCCTGGAGCTTTGTCTGAACTCTTGAAAACTGAGCCAATGCCCTGACCACACATTTTATTCCCCCAGCATCACCTAATTGTAATAATGCTTGTCAGATACAAACACTCAATACCACCACTCAGCAGAAGTTGTATGTATTTTAAATCTACATGCAAAACTTTCTTTATTTTGTAAACTATATGCATGTCCATCTTGGAGATGGGTGTAAAATTAATTCATTCTTTATAGGGCCATTTTCACTTAGCTTTGTGGCAAGCTGCAGTCTATCCTCAGTTTGTTATAATCTCATGAGAGTTTCCCTGTGGATTTCTTAAATCTTGTGAGTGAATTTAGTACTCAAGTGTCAAATTCACCCTTGCACAGAGACCTTGAACAAGGCATATACATTATTTGAATGTGACTTGAGCCCTGTTTTAAGGACTTAGGCCATGATTGTGCAGTTGATAGCAGATGGGCATAGCGGCCTATCTGAGTGCTCTCCAAAGGCTCAACAGTTCACCCACATGGTATGAACCGCAAGAGCGGAGCCACGAGTAAGATTTAAGTGCAGTGTAGGTCTCATGTGGGGTGGATTTCACTCAAAGTGAGGAGGTAATGACACTGGTTTCAGAGAGAGACAATGTTAGCCAGAGCTGTATGAGCTCCCCTACACACTATCTACCACATCAGTCTCACCTGAGGCACTTTCACTAATCTATTTCTAGCCTGTTCTGAGCACAAACTGTTAGTTGTGCTGAACTATGACAAACTGCTTATTAACAAATAGGGATGTGAATACGCATCCAAATAGAACTAAGAAAAACATTGAAACAATTATTTTATTGCTAAAACCTTCCATTTAAAAATGAAATACAGACATCTTTATAAGTAGAGCATATCAGAAAAATGACAAAAACACAGGGAAATATTATTGATGGAAACTTTTGTAAAACATTTTCCCCTCTATCTATAGAGGAGGAAAAACCCCAAGCCTATTGGCCTCTTATTACTAGTTATTTACTTGTTTTTCTAATGTTATCTGGCCACTGACGTCTAAGTGTTCTTCCTGGTTTTGTTGCGTATACTTAATCTCATTCAGCTCCACTCCTTGCAAGGAGTGGCTGAAAGGAGTCATGTTGCAGTACGCTTGAATCCAGTTAACTGTATCCTAATACTACTTGAAATATACAGCTATAGTGTTGAATTTCTGCTTCTCCCTTTATACAGGCACTTATGTTAGTGAACACTGCAAGGTTCCACATACTGAAGGAATTTGTTACCCTTGCACAGATGGAGAGGATTATACTGCTCATGCAAATGGCCTAGACGAATGCATACGATGTAAACTGTGCAAAGAAGGTATAGTACAAAGCTCGGGCTGATCTGTAAATACGTTTGGGTTGCTGTGGGCAAAAGCTTTGATATTCTTTGTTCCGCAGAAAAATCTGTTGCCTCAATCCCCTTGCTTATTTTCACAGATTTAAGAACACTTACACTTTTTTTTTTTTAAATAACTTATGCTTGGTAGAAAAGAAATCACAAATTCAGTTTGATTACATATGTAACTTGTATGATTCTTATTTTTCTCAGATCAAGTAACTGTGAGCACCTGCACTTCAACGAGAAATACTGAATGTCAGTGCAAGCCAGGCTATTTCTGTCCTACTCTAGGCTGTGAGATGTGTTACAGATGCAAGTCAAAGTATGTACAATAACTGATTTAGGCAGTTGTCTTCCATATAGTACAGTAAAATGTAGAACCTAGCTCCTCTAAATGCTTACCCACATGTTTACCTTTCGACACGTGAATAATCCCATTGAAGTCAATGGGGTTGCTCGTGTTTGAAGTTAAACGCATGCCTGAGTGTTTGTAGGATAAGTGCCTAGAACTGCATGTATATAAGTATTGCTGTCCTGTTTTGATGCTTCTGCCTGGACACAAATGTTCCCAACATGTTTCCTGATTCCTTCACCTGCCACATTGAATAGACTTTGGAGGGCTACCAGTTAGTACAGCTAATGTCAGTAGAGCTACCCAGAATCTTATAAGATGGGACCAACTATTGAAGGAGACTAATTATGTGCGTGACTACTTAACACTTCCTCTCAGTATTATTTCCCTTTGAATAAATATTTGTGTACATGAATCTTTCCCCACGGACTTCTGTGTTTTTGCTGTGCTGCCACATAATCTTCTAGCATCCTTTAGTCTTCATCTGTTTTTTCAAGTACTCTTTCTTAATGACTGGTGAGAACAGACTACTTTTTTTTTTTTTTAATTTGCACATTCTGTCCATGTATATAAGTTATTCCTGTGAGAGTAGGAGTGAGCACGAGTACAAATTTGATTTTGTAACATAATTATATTTTTATCATCAATTTTAGGTGTCCAGAAGGGAAAGAAATTGTACAAAAATGCAATGCTACAGTTGACCTGGAGTGTGGCCATCCTCCCATAGGTACAGTATAAACTATGCTTAGGGAGGTCTGATGACTTTCTGACTCTTCGTAGGTAATTCAAAAGCAGATTATAAAAGTGAGGCTTTGAAATCCTACTTTTAAGTGTTTGACGAGCCTATGTAATTCACACTGGCAGCCGCTAGATGGAGACAAAGACTCTCC
The DNA here is from genome assembly GCF_027887155.1 of Malaclemys terrapin pileata. Classification (NCBI taxonomy): domain Eukaryota; kingdom Metazoa; phylum Chordata; order Testudines; family Emydidae; genus Malaclemys; species Malaclemys terrapin. The sequence goes on along the minus strand of NC_071508.1, from coordinate 47,610,454 downwards.
ATGTGTGGGTTGTGTAACCAACCAATATTTGTGGTGATATTTAAACTAGTACAGGGGACTTGTCTTTGTAGAAAGGATTACATAGTGGACACGCCTTTCCAAGGTGTCACATTAACACATTTGAAAGCTATAGGTAGTATGCCTTGCAAATACTCAGTTAAATATTAAAACCTGAAAAATATCTGGTTTTTGGCATAAATCTGAAAAGAGATCAAATGCATTGAATTTCTTTTCCCCTGTAGATTCCCTTCTTCTAGCTTTTAATTTGCACTGATACACACCAGCACCTAGATACTCTAATGGTGTATTAATATCTGAGAGATGGTGGTTTTCTTGGGGCAGAGACTAGAGGTGTCACTGTAACAAACTGCTGAATTTCACAGGCATTAGTCTCTATTGTTATCTGCAGCATCAACATTCTTACACTGCAAAAACAACTGTCTTATGGGTGGCTTTCGTATTTCAAGCTTGCTTCCTTTTTTTGCAGGGACTGCGACCACTGCAGGTTGTATTGCTGGGGTCATCGTGTTCATTGCTTTTGTGGCTGGGTGCCTTCTTTTATTTAAGAAAAGGATATCATATAATAAAACAAATAAAGGTAATTAAAATTCCTTTCCATGGATAACTTGAGATGCACAGAGACTCAAGTTTCCAAAGCTAAACGAAGTAAGAACTGAGGTGGTCCTTATGGCTTCTGTCCGCCCTCGCTCCAAGCCTTTGCACTGCTCCCAGAAATGGCTGGCATATTCCTGCGGCCCCTGGGGAGGGGGTCTCCATGCGCTGTCCCTGTCCCAAGAGCTGACTCTGCAGCTCCCATTGGTCGGGAACTGTGGCCAATGGGAGCTTCGGGAGCGGTGCCTGTGGGCAGCAGCGCGTGGAGACCCACTGGGCCCCCCGCCTAGGAGCCGCTGCCAGAGGGGTGTGCCAATCACTTTTGGGAGCTGCCCAAGGTAAGTGCTGCACCCCTGCCCCACCTAGAGCCTGCACCCCAACCCCCTGCTCCACCTAGAGCCTGCACCCACACCCAAACTCCCTCCCGAACCCACAGCACCCAAACTCCTTCCCAGATCCCGACCCCACACCCTCTCCTGCACCCCAACCCCCTGCCCCAGCCGAGCCCGCACCCAAACTCCCTCCCAGAGCTTGTACCCCACAGCCCCTCCTGCACTCCAACCCCCAGCCTAGAGCCTGCATCCCAACTCCCTCCCAGAGCTCGACCCTGCACCCCCTCCCACACTCCAACTCCCTGCCCCAGCCTGGTGAAAGTGAGTGAGGATGGCGGAGATCAAGCGACAGAGGGAGGGGGGCTGGAGTGAGCAGGGGGCGAGGCCTTGGAGAAGGGGCAGGACGGGTGAGGTCTCAGGAGAGAGACAGGGCAAGGGTCTTTGGGTTTGTGCAATTAGATAGTTGGCAACCCTACCGGGCAGGCATATAGAAGCCCAGGCCATGCTGGAAGAGCACGCCCAGCCAGCACAGCTGGCAGCTCACTGGGCACCAGCCAGCACAGGTGCAGCACCGCCCAAATGTCAGACGGACCGCGTCCGCGCAGGCGTGGCTTGTGTGTGCTTGGGGGCCCATTGACTGTTCTGCCCTGGGACCCAGAATTGCTGTCAGTGGGCCTGCTTCCATCCTAGCTGCATCTACAGCAGGAGTTTTGGTTGACCTAATTATGTTGCACAGGGCATGACATTTTTCACATTTTTCCTGAGTGATATAGCTAGGTTGACCTAAGTTTTAGCTGTAAACCAGGTCTCTGACTAGCTTTTGGAACCGAGGCCTAAAAAATGTTAAAGATCATAAACTCTGAATAGATTAAGTGGAACTAGACCCCAAATGGAACTCTTGGTTAATATCTATCTAGTATGTACAGTATGCCTCATCCATTTGTGCTCCAGTAGATTTGGCCAGAAGGGAGTCCTTCAGTTCCTTGAACTTGTCAGCCTGCTCTACAGGTTACCTACATTGTAACTTCTGGTTGAGATTGAGAATCTGTGTCAGAGAGTTATGCAGTGTAACCAATGTACTAATTCAGCCATATTTCAACAATATAACTTCTTAGAGAGAGTTTAATTTATATTCTTCATCTGTTTCAGAAAACAAAGATACAGAAAAAGATGTGGTAAGTTTCCTTTGGACACATGCCATTTTTTCTTTTACCTGTATGTTAGTTTCAATTTAATTAATTTTTTTTATGCAATTATCTGTTTAACTATAGATGATACACACCTTAGTCACTTTCTCTGCCCTGATTGCTGTTGTATATTGGGACACTTTTCTTCACTTCATACAAAAAAACAAAACTTTTAGGTCATCTAGTTCACCTCCTGTTAATGTTGGATTGTTCTCTACAATATAATGTATTCTTTAGTGTCTTGTTTAATTTCAAATGCCTGATACGATGGCGCTTCCAGTACTTCTCTTGGAAGAATATTTCAGAGCCGTAATACGTCTCTATCAGGAAGCTTTTTCCTGGTAACTTAACATTCATTTTTTTAACTACATACCATTATTTGTAGTTATATCACCTTGTAATGTCCTAAATAGTTCCGCTTACATATTAGCGTTTACACTCTTCAACTGTATATCAATAGTGTTCTCCTTCCCCTAGTACCCAATCATTAGTCCGTGTTTAGCTTCTTTCTCTCACTTTAAAAATAACTTGTGTTCTTACATGAGTAGTTCCATTTGAGGTTGATAGAACTCATAAAGTGACCAAGATTTTTACCCTAATCTCTGTTCATAAATCAGTCCCTGTATGGGGTCCTGATCCATGCTTGGTGTTTGGAGACACTGCCACAATATAAATAAATAATAGCCCCATCATTTTTGCTGCTCTCCTTGGAACACTGCAATTGTAAATATCACTGTGATATTGAGATGCCAAGAACTGCACATGTTACTTAAAGACAACCTGCTTAAGGAAAATAGTAATTTGTAGGGAATTTTGGCAAAATCTTCAGTTTCTCTGTTAAGTATGTAAGGTGCTCCAATTTTTGTATTTGGATTAAAGTGCAATACTAGATATAATTGGAAGGCACAGATAAGAGTGTCTGTTACCTTTTTAAGTAAAAGTCTGTATTAAATAATAGTAAGTAGAGAGATGGTTCAAAGACATTTGTTTATTAACTGCTGTTCCTAGGACAAGTTTAAAAAAGGAAAAAAACCAAAACTCAATTCTGCAAGATGCCTTAGGGAAGTCGGTCACTTTAAACTGTGTGTGAAACTTTCAGAGTAACAGCCGTGTTAGTCTGTATCCGCAAAAAGAAGAACAGGAGTACTTGTGGCACCTTAGAGACTAACAAATTTATTAGAGCATAAGCTTTCGTGGACTACAGCCCACTTCTTTGGATGCATATAGAATGGCTTTTTGCGGATACAGACTAACACGGCTGTTACTCTGAAACTTGCCATTCTATATGCATCCGAAGAAGTGGGCTGTAGTCCACGAAAGCTTATGCTCTAATAAATTTGTTAGTCTCTAAGGTGCCACAAGTACTCCTGTTCTTCTTTTTGTGTGAAACTTGAGGCTCAACTATCTGAGCACCCACCTGTGTTTTGTCATTGTTTTTGTTCTGAACTTGCTTAGCAAAGCAATAGGTTACAATAAAGATGCCGAGAGAGTACAATCGGTTTAAACTGGGATAGTGGTAAGAGCTGGGGAAGTATTCTGCTCAGGTTCTCACAGGCCCAGAGCAGATCTCTCTGTTAAAATGATCAGCAGTGAAATAGTTAATGTTTACATTTTTAAATGCAGTTAAACTTCAGAGTAAATACGAAATGTGACTAGCTCACCTCCCTGCCCCTCAGCCTACTTGGCATGGGGTCGGTTATATGGATGGAGAGTGCAGTTTAGTGCTAAGGGAGTTATTGTAGCCTTTTCCTTAAAAACACCAAAATCCTATTTTCAACAGATGTGGCTCTCCCCTTGCCTAACTACAGAAGCTCACATGTAACTTCTTTGCTGTTCGGTAAAGGTCTAGTGATTAAAGCTGCTCCTGTTTGTCACTTGTTAACGCTTCAGCTTCTACATTTTTATTTGGGATGTCTTGCTCGCAATGAGACACTAAGTATGAAATGTTCTTCCACTGCAAGGTTCTTGAGAGTTTGCCTACAAAGTTATGTATGCTTTAATAGAGCACTCTTAATTAGCACTCTTTAATAGGTCACTCTTATTCCTTACAGGAGTCTGAGGATAGCACTGAAATTTTCTTTGCACCAGAAATGGAGAATGCTAACGCTAGTGCATCCATTTTAGAGATCCAAAACTCTGTTCAGAGTCCACCAGTTTTAGCAGTTAATAGTCCTGATTCTGCACTAAGAAATGCGTTGCCTGAGGATACCAGTGTTGCCTTTTCTGAAAGAAGTGGCCTACTAAATAGTGAAAACAACTCATGGGAAGAGTCTTACCACAGGACTGCAGGATATTCAGCACCAGTAAAGCCTCCAGACAAGCCCAATTTTGTCTTTCACCCTGGACAGTCAAATGGTGGGATGTCCGTATCCCGGATGGTAAGTGGGAAATACTCAGTGTTTCATGAAATCTGTTGTGTAATCTCATGGAAGCAATGTAATAGCTGCTTCTTTTAACATCTAGAGCAGGCCTGCACAACTCGTAAAGTGGCGAGGGCCGTATTACTCCAAAGAAAACAGCTGAGGGCCGTAACCCCCTGAGCACCGCCCGCCCCACAGAAACAAACCCTCCTTCCCCAGCGCTGCCCCACCGAAACAGCAATATTGAACCTCGGTAATATGTTATAGCGGGCCCCTAAGGTAGTATAATTAAGGTAAAAGAAAAATGTCTTTTTGCTAGAAGTAGAATAAGATCTTCCCCCCCACTTTGTAATTAATTGCCCTGTTGAATGAATGAGGTGTGAATGAGGAAGGTGTGGAAGGCAGGCACCTCCAGACAGCTGCAACCCTTGGAGAGGGCAGGGCCGGCTCTAGGATTTTTGCCGCCCCAAGCAAAAAAATTTTTGGCCGCCTCCCCTTTCTTTTTCGTGCCCCTCTGCCCCTGGCCTCACCCCAACTCCACCCTTCCAAACCCCTTCCCCAAATCCCCAGCACTGCCTCCTCCCCCGGCGTGCCACATTTCACCTCCCCCCCCCCCCATTGCTTTCTGCGGGCCCCCCGCGACCTCCCGCCCTAGCTCTCCCAGGCGTGCCACCGCTCCGCTTCTCCCCCCTCCCTCTCAGGCGAGGGAGGGCGGAGAAGTGGAGCAGCGGCATGTTCAGGGGAGCCAGTGGAGCAGAGGTGAGCTAGGGTGAGGGGGAGCAGGAAGTAACGGGGTGGTAGAGGAACCACTCCCCGCTCCAGCTCACCTCCGCCACCTCCCCCGAGCGCCCCGCCGCTTGGCTTCTCCTCCCTCCCAGCGTGAAACAGGTGTTTCGCGCGTGGCAAGCCTGGGAGGGAGGGGGGAGAAGCGGAGCGGCGGCGGTGCACTCAGGGGAGCCGGTGACAGCAGAGCGGAGGCGAGCTGGGGTGGCGAGGGCACTTTTTCCCCATGCCCTGGAGTCGGCACCTATGATGGCCGGCGCCAGAATGCCGCACCTAGAAATGTGCCGCCCCAAGCACCTGCTTGTTTTGCTGTTGCCTGGAGCCGGCCCTGGGAAAAGGGATGGGAGCCAGACCAGATCGGTAGAACAGGTCAGCCACCGACTCACCACTGGCCTCCTCAGCCCCCCCCCCCCCCCCTCGCTTACTCACCCTTCGCCACTGCCTGCTCGCTCGCCTCTTCAGCCCCCCACCCTCACCCACCACTTGCCTACTCACCCCCCACGGGCCGCACAGTGAGCCCACGTGGGCCGCATGCAGCCCCCGGGCCGCATGTTGTGCAGGCCTGATCTAGAGCTTCCTAGCTTGCAGAATCAATTGGTAATAAAATAGACCCCACCACCACCCAATAGGATATGAAAGATGCTTATCTTTATTTTTAAAAGGGAGGTATGGGAAAATTTGTATGTTTGTTGAAGTGGTATCAGAAATTTCCATAACTCATCCAGTCAACATGGAAACATTGTTTTATTAAGTGACTGCTATACTCTTCTTTCCACTGCTCAGTACCAACAAGGAAGATAACTTTTTTTGTTTGCTTGTTAATACACCTCTACCTCGATATAATGCAACCCGATATAACACGAATTCAGATATAACGCAGTAAAGCAGTGCTCTGGGGGGGCAGCAGGGCTGCGCACTCCGGTGGATCAAAACAAGTTCGATATAATGTGGTTTCACCTATAATACAGTAAGAATTTTGGCTCCCAAAGACAGCGTTATATCGAGGTAGAGGTGTACTATGCCCGATATACTGCTGCATCCCTTATTAGCTAGTGGCAGAGCTGGATTTTCTGGCTGGGCAGTTTTGTTTACATTTTATTCAGGTTTTTGAACTTGAGTTTATTCTGTGAAACTTTTGAATTATCATACCTACCTTTATAGATACTGTGAAATCAAATCACCACATCAAGGATAGCGATTGTAAATGAGCAAAGAATATTTTGTTCTGTTTGAATAAACATAGATGTTTATATTGCAGGTCAGGGATTCTGAAGCCAGGCCTGATATAATAGTTAAAGAGCTTTCTCAAGAAGGTGAGTAGTTCAAGTAGCCCATCTTATTAGGGATCTAAAATTGGTAATAGTCAGCAAAGTACTGGGCAAAATGTGACTTTCTGTCTTGAGTTCATTGTATGTAATTATGGGACATCTGAATGAGAGAATAATAGATATTAATTTGTTTAAATGTTTACAAACATTTTGTCCTGCTTACTGTATTAGCACTTCTAAACTGCAAATTGTTTGCTGCATTTTAATTATTTTTCTACTTCTAAGAAATTGCTTTAAAAACAAAACACCCTCCGCCCCCCCACATTTCATAGCAATTACCGTATATACTCTTTCATAAGCTGAATTTTTTTTAGTAAAAAAGGGAAGCACCAGAGATGGAGGTTGGCTTATGAACAGGTATAGAGAGGGAGAGCTGGGACACAGCCTCTCCCCCCAACAGAGGGAGCAAGGAGAGGCAGCACAGCCAGCAGAGACAGAAGGGAAGAGGCTGGGCCATGCTGCTCTTCCCTTCTGGCCATGCTGCTCTCCCCCCAGCCTCCAAAGCAGCTGCAGCTCTGGGGCTGGCAGTCTGCAGCCGTGCCGCTTGGGCCCTCTTTTTCCCCCCCCCCTCCCCCGAGCACACTGCGGCCACACCGCCCAGCCCGCTGGAACATGTGGCCGCGCCGCCCAGTCTGGCCCGCCGGAGCAGGCTGCGGCCGCGCTGCCCAGCCTGCCGGAGCAGCTCCAGCCAGGTCAGAGACATCCTCCCCAGATAAGGTGGGAAGGGATGGGATGGGGAGAGTGTGGGGGTCCTGGGCTAGGGGTGGGGTCATGTGAGGGGTGGTCACAGGGGTTACTCCCCTGACTCCCAGCTTCTCCCCTCAAAAAAATTTCCCCACCAGTTGCTATCCCGGCCCGTCTGGGTAAGCAGCTGGCACGCCGGCTTAGGTTGTTTACTTAGGTTTACCTCTGTGCCTGTGGACGCTTGAGGTAAACAAACCATCTCAGACCACCAGGAGCTTATCCTGGTGGCCCGGGAGCCAAAGTTTGCTGACCCCTGAATTATATGGTCGGCTTATGAAATTTCAATTTTTACTTTTCCATCTTGGGGTCAGCTTATAAACGAACCGGTTTATGATCGAGTATATACGGTAATTATTTCTAGATAAGGACATCGCTTTTTCATAATATATTCATAGGGACATGGGACATAGGACTAGAAGTTACATTATGGGTCAGAGAGTCCAGTTCCCTGCTATCACAGGCAACCCCTGTCATATATTCATGTTGTTAAAGATCACTATTCAAAGTGTGTGTCAATAACTTTAGGAACAGTAGCTTTTTAGAGCTAACCATGCTCTAGTAAAAGGTCCATTTTATGTACCAGCAGTGTAATCTGTAGCATGTCATGTAAGGACAGAACAGGGGTTTTTTTGTACAGCAGCTTTACCATTCAAACAAATAAAATGCCAGGGTGTATCAGATACCAGTAAATACACCAGTGAACTGGTATATTGTATGGCACTGAAGGAAGTAAACCATGTTCTGATTGAGGGTACTGGTGATATCAGACTTACCTTGGCAGACTATATCACACTGATAGCTGTGTAGATGGATGGGTAAAATTAATTAAGAGTGGTTAGAAAGCTATCAAACGTGAACAAGGACCTTAAAACTACAGTGAAATCTGTACAAAAGGCATCTTCAATAGACTATCTCCCATCTTAAGAGACCACTTTGAAGTATGCATATTGACATCTTTGACCTTTTTTAAAAAATTGTTTTGAATAGGAAACCAACTGGTTACTTGTTCCTTGGGTATTTACTTAAAACAGGCTTCACCACTTTTGTTGAACTGGATCTTTTTATTGTATTGACTTTCAATAGTATACACAGGTTTTTGTTTTTAACCTAAAACAGTTCAGGTTGTGCTAATCAGATTCCATAAAATATATGGGTACAACTTGATTTTAAAATCATACTCTCTGCTCCTATCCTACACTTGGGGCCTGTTTACACGGTGCAGCAATGTGTACGAGAGGGGTGAGTTCTAAAGTGCAGCTGTTTCACACTAACTGGCACACACTAAAAGTTCCTAATGCACATTAACATAGTGCAATTTGACCCACACTAAGGAACTTTTAGTGCATGCCAGCAGGAACTACATGGGCCAGTTAGCATGCAATACGGTGGTGCGCAGAGGAATTCATACCCCATGGCACTGTGCAGCAACATTATGTAGACAAGACCTAAGTTGTGTGTTAAAGGAATAAAATGATTCCATTTAGAACAAATTAGTCATGATTTTATTATGGCGTAAGAAAATTTCAGGTTTGTGTTTCCTGAAGTCTATGTAAAAGTACATTTCATCTTCTACAGATAGCTACCATACAAAGTAAAACATACTTCTCTATTTGTATTCCCAATTTATCAATAGCTGGTTGAACAGATACTGTCTAGGCCAGCAATGCAGTGTGGGACTAAATGGGGTATATTGCTGAAACACTCTCTTGTTAAGAATTTGTTTAAGCCCTTAAATCAAATTGTGTGCCAGGGAATGTTAAACTACAAAGGGGAAAGTCAGTAAAATGGCACATGAACTGGATTTATCTGATAACCTATACAAGTGTACATAGGCATCTAGAGAAATGGTCACTTTAAAATGTTCAGTGATGCTTTTTTTTTTTCCAGCATTAATTGAAAGTTTTTATTATTTTATAAAAGAAGTGCCACCACGCAACTGGAACATGTTTATGAGAACTCATCTAACAGATAATGAAATTGATAAAACAACGTTTGAACATCCAAAAAATATTGAAGAGGGATATTATCAGATGCTGATCATTTGGAGAAACAAATTTGGAAATGAGGCTTCCATTATTAAATTATTAGATAGCCTATGGAATATAGGACTTAGAAGGTGTCATGAAAATATAGTAAACCATTTAATAAGTAAGGATATTATAACTCTGCTAGAGGCCAAAGACTAATGAGTATACTATTATCAACAAACAAAAGAATCTGTAAACTCTATAGATACGTTTCTATATGCAACCTTGCTTTAGTGCATGGTGCCAATTTTTTTTATTGTTGGTTTAAGAAAACTTGAAAATATCAACATAAAAACTACTGGTAAAATAAGTAGAGAAATTAGTTCAGATATCTTCACTGCGACTCATGTCATCTGGAATAGCTGAGTCTCAGAAATGTATCTTACAGGACTCTACTTGTCATTCATTAATCATGACAAGGATTCAAGTAGCTGTGTTCACTGAGAATGTGTCCTGAGTTGTAAGACATGGGTACCCTTTTCATGTTCAGTTGAGGAAAGAACATAAGTGTACATTAAACTATATAATAAACTTTGAATGCTGTTATGTCTTGGGAAATGCGAACAGTAAGGGGAACTTCACAGTAACTGGATGGAGTGATATTTGTTATTGAAGGTTTTGAAGTATATTGTCATTTTATCATCTGCCCTGATAAACAGGACCAAACAACATCCAGAATCTTAAGTTATTTTTTATGTGCAGTGAAGAATGTACTTATTTGAACACTGTAATGTGAAGCGATTCATAGAGTTTTATGCCAGAAGGGAACATTAGACCATCTAGTCTGATCTCCTGTTAACTCAGGTAATTAAATTTCACACAGTTACCTTTGTATTGAGCCCAATAATTTGTGTTTGGCTAAAGCATATCTTACAAAAAAAAAATCCAGTCTTGAAGTGAAGACAGCAGGAGATGAAGAATTCACCACATCCCTTGATGATTTGTTCCAAGGGCTAATTGCGCTCACTGTTAGGAATTTCTGCCTTATTTTTAATTTGAATTTATCTAGCTTTAGCTTCTAGACATGATTCATCTAGTAGAGAAAGGCAAAATAAGAAAGTACCTGGTATTTTCTCCCCATGAAGGGACTTGGATATTGGAATCAAGTACCTCATCTTTTTGATAAGAAGAAAGAGCTCTTTAAGTCTTCCACTGTAAAGCATTTTCTCTAGTCCTTGAATCATTTTTGTGGCTCTTTTCTGTAACTTTTCCAATTTTTCACACCAGAACTACATGCAGTATTCCCGTTTCACTGGTGCTGTATACAGAGGTAAAATCATCTCTCTAATCTACTCACTATCCTGTTTATGCATCCAAAAATTACATTGGCCCTTTGCCACAGCATCACACAGGGAGCTTATGTTCAGTTGTTTCTTTACTGTGGCCCTTAAATCCTTTTCATAGTCACTGATTTCCAGGAGACAGTTCCCCATTCTGTAGATATTGTCTACATTCCTTGTTCCTAGATGTAGAACTTTGCATTTGGCTTTGCAAAGTGCATTTTGTTTGAATGGGCTCAGCTTACCAATAAACAGTAAAAGCAATAAATACATAAGTCTATAAATCTGTTTTTTTACAGTACATTTAAATGCTGTATTGTTTTTATTGTCCAATCTAAATCTTAAAATTATGCAAATGGAATTTCTACTTAAAACCTATTGTTTATTACATACTTTATATATTTTGCTATTAAAAGATTTTCACTCTTTTAAATGTGCTGTCATTTATGAATGAATATTCTATCTCTGATTTTGAAGGGTTTTTTTAGTAATTGGGGACTGTGCTTTTAAAAATAATGCTATTAGTAGTATTGGAGCAATTTTGTTTTATGGGCTAAATACATTGAGGTAGCAAGATTAATCATCTACTTTTTCCTGCCCTTGGACTGAACAGAAGAAGTGGTTAATGACTATTTGTGGTTATGGGATTGTGTATAATATCTCACATCCTTCAGTAATGACTTTTTGTTGATTAAATTCACAAATTCTTTCCCAAGGCCTCTTTTTAGGCCTGTCTGCGTTAGTGTTTTAGCCACTGGTTTAGCTGCACCAATGTATATATCTGTGCTAGTGCAAAATTATTTCACTAATGCTGAAAGATTTCATAAGCTTCTTAATGCTTCTAGGATCTCTTTTTCAGCCCACAGGGAGAAAGCACGTTACCAGATAGACCAGAATTTAATGCACTTCAGGTTTCAAGCCATATATTAACTTTCGCTTTGCTGAAGTATTATAATATTGAGGAATTGTTACACTATTAAGGGGTAAATAAAGCAAGAAAAATCTGAATTTAATCACTGTGTCCTTGCATATTGTACAGGAACTCCTCACTTAATGTTGTAGTAATGTTCCTGAAAATTTGACTTTAAACAAAATGTTAAGCAAATCCAATTTCCCCATAAGAATTACTGTAAATGAGGGGGTGATGAAGATGATTGTGAAGAGTGGTTGAGGTGGAGGAATCCGAGGGTGGGATGTTTGGCAGGGAATGCTTTACTGCTAAATGAACTAGCAATTGACTGAGCCCTCAAGGGTTAACTCTCACACTCTACAAGGCAGCAGGAAAGGAGGGAGGGCAAACAGACACACACACCCTGTGTTTGAGAGAAAAAATGTGCATTTCCCCTTTAAGTAGCTGATCCCAGGCTTAAGTACACTGACTTGTTAATTAAATCAGCTTGCTGAGATCTGGGACCGCAGCTACTGCCTAGAAGCTCCCTCTGTTGTGTGTCCCCCCTGCAGTATGGAAGATGGGGTAAGTGGGGTGCAGGAGTGGGGTGGGCGAGACACCCTGACATTAGCTCCTCTCTTCCCCCTCCCCTCATACAGCAAGCAGGGGTCTCTAGGAGCAGCTCCAAGGCAGAGGGCAGGAGCAGCACCAAGGCAGTGCGGAGAGGGACAGCTGCTGCACAGGGAACTTAGGGGGCCTTCTGGTCAACCCTGATTCCAACCACCTACCAGCTAGCTGCAGTGGGCTGCTCTTCCTGCAAGCAGTGGGCAAAACAGGTGGCTGCCAAACAACAAGGGAGCATTTCACAACTTTAAACCAGCATGTTCCCTAATTGATCAGCAACTTAACATCGAAACAAGGTTAACTGGGATGACTTTAAGTGAGGAGTTCCTGTACATCTGCTATTGTGTGGCCAGGGAGGTTGAAGTGTTGTCTTACAGGTTTTTGTATATTGCCATTCCTGATATCTGACTTGTGTCCATTTATCCTTTTATGAGAACACACAATAGCAGATGTAAAGGTAGCCATCTTACAGCAAAAAAACTTCAGGACCAGACTCCAAAGAGAAACTGCTGAGCTTCAGTTCATTTACGAATTTGACACCATCAGATCAGGATTAAACAAAGACTGTGAATGGCTAGCCAACTACATAAGCAGTTTCTCCTCTCTTGGTGTTCACACTTCAACTGCTAGAACTAACCTCGTTATCTTCAGACTGATTCTTGCCAGCATATTTATACCTGCCCCTGGAAATTTCCATTACATGCATCCGACAAAGTGGGCATTCACCCACGAAAGCTTATGCTCCAATACTTCTGTTAGTCTTAAAGGTGCCACAGGACTCTCTCTTGCTTTTTATGATCCTCTGGTTGGCACTGTGGTCCTCAGCCTGTGGGTTGCTTGCAGCCCAATCAACATACAGCTGCAGCCCATGTGACATCCTCAGGGCCATACAGGTAGTGTATATATTGTGTGGAGAGCTGCATATGTGGCCCTCAATGGTAAATAGGTTGAAAACCACTGGTTTAGAGGAGCATAAACACTTCCCTGCATGAGCTTGCTTATCATGATGCTCTGGCTAGAACTGAAACTAAGTAACATCAGCACTGTTAAAACAATGTCCTACTCCTTACTTTGATTACCAAGGCAGACAAGTATAGATAGGGAAGGGAAAGCAATTTTAATACTCTTGGCTAGGAATCATACCCTCAGCTTAGATAAAACTAGATTCCTCATTGTGCATGTTTTCTTGATGAGCTGGAAGAAGAGAGTAGATAAATACAAATCTGGATTTGAAAAAACTTTTCACAGAAAAACAGGGAAGCTGTCATTCTAGAACAGAGCAGTCCCGATCTTGCTAGCAATGACCCTGGCAGGCTGGATCCCTCAGAGTGCAGTAAAACCTGCTGCACTGCATCTATCTCCTCTGTATTTTAATTATGGTGCATCTATCCATTTGACTTCTAGCTGTATTAATTTGCAGCTATGTAATATGAACCCAGGCCTTCAGCTTGGATCTGCAGAGTTGACGTATTCCTGCAGTGCTCGGGCTGCCTACAACAGTGCTCCTCTGTGCACAAAATATCTATAGTCAGCCAAGTGCCTTCTACAATTCAGTCTCTACCTGCTCTTATCTTAAGCTCCTTATGGCAGCTGTGTCATTATTATAGCAACCATGATGGCATGGGTAAATTGGATGAATAGAAACTAGAATTCTCTGTAGTGCCAACTCTTGTGTGATTTTATCCCGACTCTTCTGATAGTTGGTGTTTTCCTTAAAACCCCCGCTCCTGGAGTCATCTGATTCAGAGAGACTCCCACCTTCCGTTTTAAAATACATGCACGTTTCTAGTCTTTGTGGTTGCGGAGAGAAGGTGCCTTGCAAGTGTGACCTGAGGGTGCCCTAAAGGCTCAGCAGCCAGAAGGCAAATATAGAGAACCCACGATTTATTATTTACAACTCATTATTTTATGCCAATATCAAGGTTTTGGGGTTGAGGAGGGGATAGGGTGACCAGATGTCCCAATTTTATAGGGACAGTCCTGATTGTTGGGTCTTTTTCTTATATAGGCTCCTATTCCCACCCCACCCCGTCCCAATTTTTCATACTTGCTGTCTGGTCACCCTAGGAGAGGTCTGATGCATGGTGTTCAGCATGCCAGGGGGTGGCAGCACTGCCCACCCTGCAGAGAGCATGGCGTCCTGGCCTGGGGTGTGCGCAGGTCCTTCCCCCATTGGCTCAGTGGGGCAGGGAAGCTCTCAGGCTTTAACTCCTGCAGGGAAGCGGGAGCACAGTACCCCTGGCTAGCCCCGCCCCCTCTTTGCAGGGACCAAGCAGAGGGAGGGGGAGGAGCCTCACAAGCCCCGCCTCCCAGAGCCGGGCGAGGGAGGGAAGGAGCTCGCAGACCCTACCTCGGGAAGAGGGGCGGCAGCTGGCAAGCAGAGACAGGAAAGGGCCATCCCATTCGCGCACGCGCACTAAGCTCTAATAGCGCCGGCTCCGTCACGTGACTCCGGTGGCTTTGGAGGTGCGTTGCTCCCCGTTGCCTGGTTACCCTGCGGTCACCGGAAGTGTCGTAGAGAGGCGGAACAATGGTTTTCCATCCGGACGCGGTCTTGCATCAGCCTGTGAGAGGAGTCGGCTAGACGCTGCAGAGCGAAGTAGGAGGAGGGAGCAGGATGGCGGCAGCCGGCGGGGAGTCCAGTAAGTGCCGGGTCCCGGGCTCGGGCGGGCGCGGCCCCTTTAAGGTCGCTCCAGGTGCAGGGCAGTGTGGGGTGTCGTGTCGTGTCTCGGGGTCCCGTCGGGCAGGTGTGCCGTGCCATGGCAACGGGTCACCGCGTCCTCGCGCCCTGCCAGAGCCGTGTGTCCCGGCGTGCTCGCCGCCCGGTGCTGGGGCTGCACATGGTGGAGCGTGATGTCACCGCACCCTGGGGCAGCAGCGTGTCGTGTTGTGCCACCAGTGCCCGGCTCTGGGTCATCCCGAGGCGTAGCTTTGCCCTAATGTGTCGTGGCAGCTCTGTGTTATCCTAGCACTGAATCAAGACGTTGCTGTGCTGGGATGCTGTCACCTTGCTCCTGCAGGATCTGGAATGCCCTGTTATAAACTGGGGTGAGCCTACAAAGGCCAGGACCGTGGCAGGTGTTCTAGCCGTGGTTTGTGACATCAGATTTTTACTTTTTTCTAATATGTCAGAAAGGGGCAGTATGAATTCTGTGTTGTTTCAGGATCTCGAAGACCTAGTTTAGTGCGTATGAAGGTCACTCGGGTATCTTCCTGCCATATGAATCAGGAGTAGTGAGACACAAAGGCTTAACAGTTTTGGGGTCTGAGAAATGTAAAGATATTGGATTTAAAGATACAGCTTTCAAAGGCACAAATGACATTTAGTTACCTAACTACCCTAGGTGCCTAGCTGTTATTTGTGCCTTTGAAACTACACCCTGGGAGGTTAGAGAAGATGCTATCGTGTAACGAGTCCTATGGATCTTAAGCTTCCGAGGCAAGTGTGTTGGGTTAGTGGTAGCACCGTGAGACTCTACAAGGCAAAACTTGGGATACCAGCAATACAAGCCTGAAGTACCATTACTGATATGTAAGTGGCTGGGAACCCCTGTCATATAGGTGAAATATCCTTAAATTCCCATGTTGTCCCTTCTCCTTTGTCTCCTAAAGTTGCTTTATTTCCTGTTCATTAATCATAGTACTGTATGTCAATGGGACGGACTCTTCTAGTGATGGGCTGTACAGGTTATAAGAATCGGTGCAATATAGGGTTTGTTTCCGAAGCATAAACTTGGCACACGTGATTGTGTTTAAAAGCGAAGGAGTGACAGTCTGCATTCCAGACCCCTTACATAAGACCTGTTCTACAGAATATCTCCTACACTCTCCCCATGTGAGCCATATTGTGGTACTTTTTGTGTGCTCCTTCGTCCTGCCCCTTATGTTTCAGGAAGCCTCCTCTCCAAGGGAAGGTCTTAAATAAAAATGTTTGGTTTTGTAAGAAGAGTGGTTTTTTTTTGTTTTTGTTTTGTTTTGTTTTGGTTTTTTTTTTTTCAGCCAACATTACCAAAAAGTCTTGCATAGTAGGATTGCTATGCTTAAATATGGGGCATGGATGTGCAGGACATTGCTAATTAATATGGGAGCAAGAGCTCAGGTTCTCCTGGATAATTGAAAGTATTCTATCTGGGGAGCATCTGGTGTCCTTCCAATCTTCTGAAAACACCTGATTTTTAAAAAAAAACTTGGGTTTATTTTAGTAGAACAATTCAGAGTTTTGCTCTTTTAAGTTATTATTTATATATATATTGTAGTGCAGCCCCATTGTGCAAGGCACTGTACAAACATAAAACAAAGTGATGGCCCCTCGACACTTAATGAAAATATTACCAGTAGTTCTATTTTACGAGTAAGAATAATATTCTCATATTCACCAAGTGGCTGCCAGTACGCCTCTTCTTTTTCTGATTTATTTTCAACAGCTTAAATAAGAATAATTGAAATATCAAGGCATGAGCTTTCTTGAAAACTTCTGGTTCAGTTTATTATAAGGGCTACCAGTATTACTTATTGCTTAAAAGTCCACTGTTGAGTTCTTTAAAATTTAAATTTTGTTTACTTAAAAATATATATTTGCATAGTCTAATATTATTAAAAAAAAATTTCATGATTTTTTGTTTTGAAATTAAGTATTCTCCTCCAGTGTTCCACCAAAGTACTGTAACTTCAGGTAAGTCTATGCTGCAAATGCCTTTTGGTGGTGTCTAGCATACATACACTACTTGCCAACCTAGCACGGGTATAAATAGCAGTGTAGATGGTGAAGCACTCCTTAGGCAAATGGAGTACAGGCATGCCTGAGCCCAGTGGGTATGTACTCAGCTGTATCCCTACATGACTCTCTACAGCCCAAGCAGTGCCTCTCTATCCATGGGCCTATTTTTAGTGGTGTAGTGTCCCGCTACCTCCCCACTGCTGGAGCCCTTTGCTGCTGCAGGAAGGTGTTAGAGACTATTCCTACCACAGGGAAAGGCACATGGAGTGAGGGAGCTGCCGGAGACTTTCTCCACATTCTCCCCTCTGCCAGAGCCTTTCATCGATGCATGTAACTACACACCGCAGTGTGTACATGGTCTGCTTTTCACTGTGGCATGTAACTGCACATATCCTACAGGCCTCTGTAAGTGGTGTGCAATGTAGAGGTAACCTTTGTATTAGTTCATGAGAATTTGAAAGTGAAACTGACTAAAAAACAAAAATGAAACTGACTACATTAGCTTTTGCTTTATTTGAGCCTTCCATCTTACAATCCCTATTGCCAGAAAACAGTTTATGCCCCCAATATATATCATTTACCTTGAAACATCATCTGTTTATCTGAATGAATTTCTAGACCCTCCATTCTATTTGTGTACATTCTTTCATCCAGCAGTTGCAAAATTATTATGAAAATGTAAAAAGCAACAAAGAGTCCTGTGGCACCTTATAGACTAACAGACGTATTGGAGCATAAGCTTTCGTGGGTGAATACCCACTTTGTCAGACGCCGAAGTGGGTATTAACCCACGAAAGCTTATGCTCCAATACGTCTGTTAGTCTATAAGGTGCCACAGGATTCTTTGTTGCTTTTTACAGATCCAGACTAACATGGCTACCCCTCTGTGTGTCTGGCTTACTACATTTTCATAATCAATCTACTCATCCACCTTTACCATGTGGCTGAGGATAATTTTTTGGGGGGAGTGGAGGAAGGAAAATGACTCGCCTCCGATGAGCAGAATTTTTGCAAGGCTCCTGTAATCTTTTCAGTGACCAAGATCAGGGCCAGCTCCAGGGGTTTTGCCGCCCCAAGCAGCGCAAAAAAAAAGCCACGATCTGCTGCGGCAATTCGGCGGGAGGTCCTTGGCTCCGATCGGGAGTGAGGGACCGTCCGCTGAATTGCCGTCGAATAGTTGGACCTGCTGCCCCTCTCCGGAGTGGCCACCCCAAGCACCTGCTTGGCAAGCTGGTGCCTGGAGCCGGCCCTGACCAAGATGAGTAATATGCAAAATGTAAACTGGCAGCGGAAATGGTGAACAAGTAATCTGAACTGCTGTTAGTAATATAGCAAATTATACTTTTATAAATACTATTTTTAAAGTGCCTAAAGAATGCAGAAGAGAACCAGACCTTTAAAGTGTCTTTTATTGTATATAAAATAAGAGTTTGTTGTGAATCTGTATGAATATTTGTGATCCTTTCCCATTGCCAATGCCTTTGCAGACAGCAACCTTCTCTGTAGTAGAGATTCCCGAACTGTGTCCATTTGGCTTGTACAAATCACTAACAATGTTAGAGGAACTCCATTGAACGTGCTGAGCCCAAAATAGCTGGTACTCCACTGAAGTAAGGGATCCCCATATATTTGTATGTGGGTACTCTTTTCCTCTCTAATGTCCTTTCTGTCCCTGCTGTGCTGACAATGTTTTTGACAGCAGAAAGGCTTTATATAGAGAGAATACACTTTGTGGGATTCTTGTCTTACAAAAGTGAGAAACTGATGACACTGGTATCGTTTAAGTAAAATTATCTAACTAATGGATTGCATAACAAGATTTCAAGGTGGTTGTTTTTAATCTTTCATGTAAATGGTATGTAGAAACTAATATGTCTTAGTCATGGGCTTTGTGTCTTATTTTAACATTCCATACAAGGTCACAATGTCATATAGCATTAGGTGGCATAATTTTCTATATATGGAAAGTAGAACACATTGACAATTATATCACATGGAGGGTTCAGACACCTATATTAATTAGCATACCAAAAAGTAGCACTTTATTAGTCTCTGCAGTGAAGCTAAGTGGTGCTAAACTTTTGAACATTGGGGAAATTTCAAATTTGCTACATGTTAATAGTTAGAAAAACAAGAATTTTTAAAAAGTTATGTTGCATCTCAACTACTGATGTTCAAAGTGTATATTTAAAAAGAGAAAGTTACCATTGGGTGATTTAATAATTGCCAATGGATCATTCCAATCAGATGAGTTTTAATCCTGTGTTCAGTGCTTCTGCAGCATTCTTGTTCTTCTGTAGAGAAGAAGCTGCCTATCATGTTGAATTCTAATAGATTATTTGATTTTTTTTTTTCAGTATGGACATTAATACATTAGGGAATAGGATGGTGGGCTTTTTTCATTGTGGTATAAATCAAATTTGAACTTGGTACACTAATTTTTTTCTTTTAATAAAAAAATAGTTCAGGCTTTAAATGGGTGTGGTGGTTTGTTTTGTTTTTCGCTTGAGAAGTTCTGATCACTGCAATCTGAAGTGTTCTATCTGTATAAAAGATATGGCATGAAACCTAGCAGTGCAATCATTCCCATTCTGCCTCACTAATATGCTTCAACCTTGTTCTGGAAGGATCACATCTAAGTTTGAGAGAGGGATGTTTTATTCTTTGTGTTAATTCACTTGTACTTGGGACTGCCACCAAGAATAGTAAATGTGGAGGTGACTTCTGGTATAGCTGTTGACCACCAGGATGAACTGGACAGAGACCAGTGTATTTATATGTCAACAAACAATTATTAGATTGTAATGACTGTTGAATTTTGGCTGAATTTGAGACCGTAAACTAACAGTAAAAGACTGTATCTTATTAACAATCCCCTAAGCCATCTAGATTCCCTTGCATTCAGAAGGACGCATGTGCTTTTGTATCTCTCAGTTAGTTGATGCCTTTGTGTAAACAGAAGACACAGGATACTATACAACTTCCCTTTCCAAATGGTTTCAGGGTGTGGAGGAAAAAGATCATTACTCAGACTTACCAAGTCTCCTTAATTTAGTTAAAGTTCATACCTGCAGTAATACTTGTCAAAAAGAGTGTTGCCTCCTTTGCAATAACTTAAGAGGTTTTTTTGAGACTTATGTATTGTGATATGAATCTTTCTCCTAAGGAGTATGTTGTTTTCCTGATCTTTCATACACACAATAAATATATTATGGGGCTCATCTGGCGATTCTGATTTCAAACAGATCGACCAGTTTACATCTTACATTAATGAATGTTTCCTTTTGTAAGCAACTACTAGAGATTCATGGAGATGTCCTATCTCCTAGAACTGGAAGGGACCTTGAAAGGTCATCGAGTCCAGCCTCCTGCCTTCACCAGCAGGACCAAGTACTGATTTTGCCCCAGATCCCTAGGTGGCCCCTTCAAGGATTGAACTCACAACCCTGGGTTTAGCAGGCCAATGCTCAAACCACTGAGCTATCCCTCCCCCCGAATAAATATTCCAATATTTACAAACATGAACCATTTAGAGAGAAATTAAGTTTATTGGCCAATCTTAATCCCATTTATAAGATTGCACGTATTGTCTAGTTAAAACTACACATATCCATTTTTCTTTTTACTTCTTATCCACCATGGATAATATTGCATTGACTTAAATTTGAGGGAGATTTTTTAATGCAGTGAGCTGACTCTTTGAGAGTGTGTGTGTGTGTGTGTGTGTGTGTGTGTGTGTGTGTGTGTGTGTGTGTGTGTGTGTGTGTGTGAAGAATGCAAAGCAACTGTTGTGACTGTGATTTTTCTGTCACTGGTTCTGTTCATTGCACTAAACTTTAAACATCTGGTATTAAATCCTGTGTGTATTTTAAAGGGTCAAATACGCTTATCTCACTAGCATTTATACATCATCCCTCTATATTACTGTCTTCTCGAAAGGTTGCTTGATGTAAATAGACAGTACATGCAGTATTAGATTTGGTTTTAGAAGTGTAATTGACTAATATTTTCCTCTTTGTTTTATAATTCTAACTGCCACAGTTCTGCATTGCTTCCAGTCATTTGTAGGGACCAAATGAGCAGCTGAAATATTCCATTAAAGCGAAACAATTATTTTGTTCCCCATAGGAAATGGGCCACCTCTATAATACACCTCTACCCCGATATAACGCTGTCTTCGGGAGCCAAAAAATCCTACCGTGTTATAGGTGAAACCGCGTTATATCGAACTTGCTTTGATCCACTGGAGTGCGCAGCCCTGCTGCCCGCAGCACTGCTTTACCACGTTATATCCGAATTCGTGTTATATCGGGTTGCGTGTTAGAGGTGTACTTACACACATCTGGAAGAATCCCCCCCACCTCCAGGGTTCCCACACCCACTTGTAACTATTGCTTTTCCCTTCAAAAGCTGTGCTGTGGCAATAAGCTTAGTGCTACAGAAGCTATATGGAAACTTCCTTTGTAGAACAAGATTACCCTACTGTCTTAGAAGCAAAACATTGGTTTAATGGCCTGGAACATGGGATTTGGAGACAGGAACTCATGTGTTCTAATCCTGGCACTGACGCCAACTCATTGTATGATCCTGAGTACATATTAATTTTTCCTTTTCACTTATGTACCTCATGAGACAGTTTAACGTTTGTACAGTGTTTTGAACATGGAAAGCACTATAAAGTCTAAATTGTTAGGGAAAGGTTTAAGGCTGTGTATACTAATGTGAGTGCTAGCACAGATTTTATAAACGCCACTGGGAGCAAATCACAATGCTTTCTATACACAGTGGTTCTCAAACTTTTCTTTTTCTTCTTTTTTTTTTTTTTTCATGGACCACTGGAAAATTGCTGAGGGTTTCAGCGAACCACTTAATGATCTTTCCAAATGTGGTTTGTACCATTAGCTAACTATCGTAAAGTGCTTTGGATAAAAGCACTATATAAAAATAACTTAATGATAAATTTTTTTTGTTCTACAATTAAAAGCACACAGCTCATATTTTAATATCAGTAGTCTTCCCTTTCTGATGCAATGGATGTGCCCTCTCTCCTCCACCTCAGCAGCTCCTGAGCTGGGGCTGAGAAGTGGGGGGAGGTCTCTTCCCTGCCATAGCAGTCACAGTGCTGAGGCTGGGAAGGACGGCCATCTCTCCCCGGCAGTCGCAGTCCTGGAGCTGGGGAAACTCGCCTCTTTCTGTGGCTGCCGCAGCCCTGCACATCCCAAATTCCCCCCACCCCCTCTTCTCACACCACTGGCCCCTCCCACCTACCTCCTATTTTCCCCCCAAGGCCACCACCTCACTTTACATGTGAATCTTCTCCAGGGTCCAAGCACCTAATTAGTGAAGTTACATCTGTGTGGCTCCACTAATTAGGTGGGTGGCCCTTCATTCTCTTGTGTGCGGCCACCCAGACATGCAATTTAGAGGAACTATCCGTGGACCACCTGAATGGAGCTCGCAGATCACTGGTGGTCCATGGACCATAGTTTGAGAACCTCTGCTATACAGTACCTTATTGTGAGTGTCCCTCCCAAACCACAGAACTTCTCCCTTTGTAAATGTGCTATGCTCTCTTGAGTATAAAAGTTACTTAGTGCTTGTAAAATAAACTGTATAAAACAAAACCTGTTTTACATTTGCATGATGGAAGATGAGCTGAGTACGTCATAGGGAAGAATGGGGGTACATGTGGGATAGTCTACCATCTCTTCTGTCAATTAATATAACTCCTGTTCATTTTAATGCACAGGGCCGGCTCCAGGCACCAGCGCAGGAAGCAGGTGCTTGGGGCGGCCAATGGAAAGGGGCGGCAGGTCCGGGTCTTCGGCGGCAATTCGGCGGTGGGTCCCCTCAGTCCCTCCCGGAGGGAAGGACCGGCCGCCGAATTGCCGCTGAAGAATGAAGCGGCGCGGTAGAGCTGCCGCCGATCACGGCTTTATCCTTTTTTTTTTTTTTTCCCCCTCCCTTTGCCGCTTGGGGCGGCAAAAAAGCTGGAGCCAGCCCTGTTAATGCATATTACATACACATTTGAGGAAAGAAACTGATGCAGGGGACACACAGGTAGTAGCACTCATGGCTGTAATTTAACATTCTGCAAACATTTGTCAGTCCGAGCAAGTAGGGGAAAGTGGGCATGAAATTAGAACCCCACACTTAAGCCCCAGTCCTGCAAAGATTTAAGTATACTTTTATAGATTTAAGTACAACCTTTATATGTTGAGTAACTCCATTGACATTAATATGACTACTCATGGTGCATACAGTTAATCATTCATATGTAAATCTTTGTGGGACGAGGGCTTTAGTGGACTAAGAGGGTGAAGTGCTGATTAAGCCCACTAGGCGTGGAAGATACAATTTATAACAGTTATAGAGTATTTTTGTTTTCATGCAAAAGACCTGGGTCTGTGCCTTTGTCTCTGAGCCATGATTTCCCCCTGAAATTTACCATGGAAAAAAATAGTCCTAATAATATATATATATATTATTAGATTTTTAAAAAGGCCGTTTATAACAGCTTTTTATGGTTGTTCATTACATTTGACAAAATATTTTTCCTTCAATTTTGCTGTCAATTTCTAGTATACAGCTGATTGTTTCAATGATATTATTTGCCCTACTAGCTTTAGGGTATATTTTTGGTCATTAATATACCTTTTTTTACTTTAGTTCTGACCTTATGTCCTGTGCCTCTGTCTTTGCAGCTTCCAACTACAGTTTCATTCTGAGCATTAGTGAAGAGGAAGCCAGG
The DNA here is from genome assembly GCF_027887155.1 of Malaclemys terrapin pileata. NCBI lineage: Eukaryota > Metazoa > Chordata > Testudines > Emydidae > Malaclemys > Malaclemys terrapin. The sequence goes on along the minus strand of NC_071508.1, from coordinate 47,586,820 downwards.
CTGAAGGCTTTGGACAAGTACCTCAGCACTCGTAGTTATATCCAGGGGTTCACATTTTCACATGCAGATGTGGAAGTATTCAGTCAGTTTTCAAGGCCACCTATGGACCAGCATTTCCATGTTGTTCGGTGGTACAGGCACATAGAAGCAATCTATGGTGGCAGCAATGAAAAAATTGAACCTTGTAAACTTCAAACAAGTGAGTAGTGACCTGGAATTGATGGGAAAGTTACAGATTAGTAGACATTTTGTTTATATATTTATTTTGATTGCAGAGAACCTCAACAGTTGCCCACCCATGCAGTGGGTGATTTTACACAATATTAAATTTCACAATATCAAAACAATATTTAAATCCCATATAATAGGCTGCAGACTCTCTAATAATCAAACCACCAGCAAGTATAAAAAATAAACCCTTCAATCTCCCCTCATCCTCAAATGGCAAAGGAAGAAAAGGATGGCCTTTGGAGAGTGTCCAGAAGTATGACAAATCTGGGCTCTGGCAGGCTAAGGGGGAAAACAAATTCCAGCGTTAGAATCATAAGACCGGAAGGGACCTCGAGAGATGGTCTAGTCTAGTCCAGTCCCCTGCACTCATGGCAGGGCTAAGTATTATCTAGACCGGGGTCCCCAACATGGTGCCTGCGGGTGCCATGGCATCTATGTGCGCCCGCCTACTGGCCGCTGAAATGCCTCCAAGAAGCAGCAACATTAAGAAGCGCTGCTGCCAAAATGCCACTGATTTTCGGCGGCATTTCAGCAATGACGCCTCTTGATGACGCTACATTTCAGCGGCGATGCTTGTTGGCGTTGCCGCTTCTCGGCGGCATTTCAGCAGCTGCTTGTCTGGTGGCTAGTCATCAGGCGCCCGCCACACTGAAAAGGTTGGGGACCACTGATCCAGACCATCCCTGACAGGTGTTTGTTTAACCTGCTCTTAAAACTCTCCAATGATCTTTCTGGGTTCAGAAGTTTAGCTGATTGGTCTGTAATTCCCCAGGTTGTCCTTATTTCCCTTTTTATAGATTGGCACTATATTTGCCCTTTCCCAGTCTTCTGGAATCTCTCCAGTCTTCCAAGACTTTTCAAAGATAATCGCTAATGGCTCAGATATCTCCTCAGTCAGCTCCTTGAGTATTCTAGGATGCATTTCATCAGACCCTGGTGACTTGAAGACCTCTAACTTGTTGAAGTAATTTTTAACTTTTTCTTTCCCTATTTTAGCCTCTAATCCTAGCTCATTTTCACTGGCATTAACTATGTTAGATGTCCAATCACCACCAACCTTCTTGGTGAAAACCGAAACTAAGAAGTCATTAAGCATCTCTGCTAGGGTTACCATACATCTGGATTTTCCTGGACATGTCTGGCTTTTTGGTCCTCAAATTGCCGTCCGGGGGGAATTGCCAAAAAGCCGAACATGTCCGGAAAAATACTAGTCCCCTGCTTACCTTAGAGCGGCTCCGGCAGGCTGCGAGCTGCAGGCAGATTTCCCCGCGGCGGTGGCTGCTGCTGCTGCTGCTCCCCCCCCCCCCCCCCCCCCCGACACCTCAGCTCTGTATAGCGCTCAGGCAGCTCCGCTCTTCAGCTATCGGCTTCACAGTTTGCCGGGCAGCCCCCAGACCTCCAGACCTTCCCCAGCGCAGCCAGAGCCCAGAGGGAGGAGGGGGAATGCGGGGCGCTCAGGGGAGGGGGCGGAGTTTGGGGGGAAGGGGCAGGGAAGGGGCGGGGAAGGGGCGGAGCCAGTGACCCATAGAGTGACCTCTTTTTTTTTTTTTTTTTTTTAATTTTTAAATATGGTAACTCTAACCCCTGCCATTTCCACATTTTCTGTTGTTTTTTCCCCCTCATTGAGTAGCAGGCCAACCCTGTCCTTGGTCTTCCTCTTACTTCTGATGTATTTATAGAATGTTTTCTTGCTACTCTTTATGTCTCTAGCTAGTTGAGAGCACCTTGCCAACAGTTTTCCCCACCTTTATATCACGGAAGTTAGGTGTCTTTGCAGATCACAACTGTGGAAGAGGTGGTCCCTTGAATAATTAGGTCCCATAGAGCTTAGGTTAAAAGGGGAAACCAGCATCTTGAACTCCACTTGGAAACCCACAGCCAGTTAGTACAGTTCCAGTGGCACTACGTTATGTGCTTCTGGTAGGAGGCTTCACTTAAACAGATGCCACGTTCATTCTGCATTAGCTGAAGTTTCCAAATGTTCTCAAGGTGTAGCTCCATGTAGAATGTATTACAGTAATCGAGTTTCAAGGTGGCAAAATCATGGATAACTCTGGCATGGTCCATGGTAGGATAAATGTGGCTGTTTCTATCAGATGGACAGAAAATTGGGTGCCATTAGTATACTGAAGATATCATAGCACTTGGCTCCTTAAGAACTCTCCTAGTAACCTTATATTCACATAAATAAGAACAGAATGGAACCCGTCAACACCTTGTGTGACAGGGCCCTTGGACCTCACAATTGCTATCACTACACTCTGAGTCCTTCCAAATTAAAAGGAGTAAAAACACTCCAGAGTGACTACATCTGTTCCTGCTAGGTGATAGGAGATGTGTCACTAGCAGTGTAACACACACTCCAGATTACATCATTAGCAAATGACCACAGAGTTCTACACTGGGTGTAGCTAGTAATGTGGCATAATTGATGGATCCAGAGGTGTTTGAAATAGTGAAGCTATTTCCTTATTTGTTTTGTTTGATAGTTTCTCTGCTTACAGAAATCAATTATCAGTGTTTTTAATAATAATAAAAAACCTAACCATTAGGTATATGACATTGTCATAGATCCACAGGATCAGTGCTATGCCTCAAACTTTGGATCTGTCTCTTGGAGGAACCCCTCACTCTTCCTTAAGAGTAGGCCATATAGCCTCACCATCTTCTGAGACTGAACTGCTGGGGCTTCAGCGCTTCTGCTCACACCTCCGATACATCACGTCCTACTAAACAAGTCCAATTGAGATAGACTCCGGGTTAGGGACTTGTATGCTTTTCAGGGACTAATGCACGTCACACAGTATTTTCAGTGACACTCAAACAGTGGTTTCAAAACAGTAGGGTTCATTAGTCGACTGGATGCACAGCACTGGAAGTCCTTAGGTTAGCATAGAGATATAAAGGCTAAACCATAGTCCATTCTGGTCAGCCCAGCACAATTCACCAGTCAAGCTGTAGTGAACTCCATTTTCAGGCTCTGTTTCTCTGACTTCCTTCCTTAGTCTGTTCCCAGATGAGCGAGCTCCCAAACTTCTTCCAGAGCACACACTTGTCCTTCCCCGTCACACCTCTTAGTCCTTTGTTCTTGAGCTGGGGCTCTGCTCAGCTTCCCTGCTGAGAAGTGGGGGAAACCCTCCTCCCTCTGGGTTGTTAGTTGCTGGGTGTCAATGTCCTGGTGATTGGGTTTTCCATTGTTTTTTGTGGGTTTTCCATTGATGTCGATCAATGTTTGTAATAACCCATTAAGTCCACTCAGACAGCTAAGCAACACTCCACCTGCCCGCTCCCCCACCCCCCCCGCCCTGAGAGCAAACATAATCCTTTCCCTCGCATTGGGTAGCAATGCAAAGTAAGGGGAAAACAGGCTCATATAAGAAATTAAAATGTTAAAATAAAAAATATTACCAAAAAATCCTATTCTGTCTCAGATGTATACAGTTTTTGTTTTGACCGTGTGAGGGTCCACTCAATTGCAGCCATTCAGTTTTTTCATAAAGAGTTACAGAAATACAGATTTTGTATATTATACAAGTTTATAGTAATGTAAACTGTGTTTACTAACAGGGTAAATGCACATTTCTGAAAAGAATGTAGCTTTTCCTTGGTAATTGTTTAATTACAGTTCATGTGAGGAAATTCGAACTGGTTAATCTAGGTTATTGTGTAACCTCTTGGGAGTTTCATTCTTCTCTGATGCTTTCCTATGCGCCAGCTGCCTTTAAACAAATGCTTTATAGTGAGATCCCTGCTCAAGAAGTCATGTAATAGTTATTATATTATTCATAGTACTTAGCTCTGTACAATGCTTTTCAATAGCTGCATGTTAACACCCAGTCTTTTTTGATCAAGGTTATTGAGAAGGTAGTGCTGAATTAACCCCGGTAGCATCCTGTCATCATATGTGTTGTGAATGCCTACCAGTCTGGTATTAGTTGTTAGTCTGGCACAGACAAGCTTGGTTTTGTTGGCTGATTTCCACCTACCAACAGACACAATGAAGGTTCCCGGGCTGATTTGTTGGCTCGGGCAGTAGTCTTTGATAGCACTAACTATAAGGCTTTGTTGATTCAACCACAGAGTTTTATGGGTGGCGATAGGATAGCCCTTCCATAGGTTTGTGCCTTTCTGTCTGAGAAACCGTACAGGGAGGTAATGAATCTGCCTTCTCCCAAGGTCTCCTGTTAAAGATGTATGTCGGGCTGCTGGTGAGATAATGAGATATTATGTCTTACAGTGTCCAATAGGCAGATAAGGAGATGCAGCGCTGCATCTCCTTTTCCTAGAACTTGGATATTGCTGTTTGTATTGTCCTAGTGTCCAACAGAGCTAGGGATGTGGATGAGAACAAACTCACTTAGGCTCAACCTAGAAAAGACCAAAGTGATGGGAAGAAGCATATAGATGAATGGGCTGGGACTGTACATTAATCTCTTATTGAAAGTGTATGTTTGAACTTTGCCGTTATAGTCTATATATATCATTGCTCCTGGATCATGAGCTGACAGCGTTGGCACATAGGATTTTTTCTTCTTCTATGATTAATTTGGCTGTTGCCTTCACCACAGTAATCCATGTCATTGTAACCTTTGTAAATCTAAGAGTAAACATTTGTCTTCTGGTATTTGGACTCGTTTATGGATAGGCTGGTTTTCTACTTGAGGTATGTGTTAACTTATATCTCATTTAAAGTAAAATACTTAGAACTAATGATACAGCTCAATGTACAGTATACAGATTAAATATTGTATCCTTGTCTGGGACAGGGTATTACATTAAGCCCCTCTTTTCTAATTACCCAATTGTTCAAAAGGATAGTGGGGATTATATATGAACTGATTATAAATAATGTGGTTCTCAGTTGCAGTACACACAGGAAGATATTTCCAGGGAAACTGAGTGAATGATGGGCATGCTAAGAGACAAAACATGAAAGCCATTTTGACAATACAAGTTGCAAACAATTGGATAATGTTTTAGTTGCAAGCAAATTGCATCCCATACAAATTCTTAACAACAGTACTGAAGTAAGTGGGGTGGGAAAACTTGTTGTATTTCTCAGTTTTCTGTTTTGCTGTTATTCTTCCAGTTTTCATGTAAGTTAATGTGTTAACTTAATATCCACACATCACATCACTGAAATACAGCCACGGGTGGTATGGAGAGTGGCAGCCAGGCACAGCACACTGCAGCTTCTTGGAGGGGATGATACTCTGCTGCTACTTGTTTTTTAAGCACATCAGAGGTGTAATATCTAAGATTGTAAAATTTTTAGAAACATAATGGAAAAGAGAGTCCAGTTCTGCTCAGTGCTTATGTGCAGGTGGGCAAGGAAAAGGGAGTACGTGAGGCCTTTTAATCCCTCCAGTTCCCCAGTGCAAGCAGCAGGGCACCCTTCTGCCTCACAAATGCCAAGAGTTGTGCCCAGCTATTACCCCAGCATCTAGTGGGCACACACTGCATCCTCAAAGAATCACGGTCAGCTGTTTAGAGGTGTGTCCACGCCTCATGCTTGGCACGCTGTGAGCTACCACATACAGGGAAACCCTGCTATAACGCGCCACGCGATAATGCGAATTCGGATATAATGCCATCATAAGGTGGCTCCCGCCGCCCCAAGAGCGCAAAGACAAAAACAAACAAAAAAACCACACCGGCCGGAGCGCCGCCAAAGCACCAAACAAACAAACAAAAAAGGGAACGTGCCTTCCCCACTGCCTCTTCCCCCCCACCCCTGCTTTTCCTTTTGGCAGGAAGAGCCATTCTCCTCCCCAGCTGCTCCTCACTCTTCCTCTGCCCCTTGGACATCTCCCCTGCTCTCTGCCCAAGAGAAATTGACCGGCTTTAAATGGTAAAATTTTCATAACCCTGCTATACCGTGACCCCACATTTATCGCGATCGAATTTTTTGGACCCCAATCATCGCATTATAGCGGGGCTTCACTGTATGATATGCTTCTTTTTAAAGGAGTCTTAAATATGGCCTGGCAGTGCATTGCAGTGCTTTGGCCTGAACCATCCTGCTATCTAAAAGCAAGATAGCTCTATTAGACCTGCTCAGAAAAATTTCTACTGAATTTTTCTGTTGGAAAATGCAAGTTCATTGAAATAGAAACGGTTCATGAGAACATGTAGATTTCAATTGGCGTTTTGGTGTGTTTCTACTTTTTTGTTTCACTTTCATTTTGTTTTGACCTTTATACTTACAATTATTTTATATATTTGAATATCATACTCAATATTTTGTATTTTGACATTATTGAAATGTTTCAATGTTTTCATTGTACTAGAAATTTGAAATTTCCATTCTGATTTGAAATGAAAACAGATTACTAAAATTTGGAAATTCCCACAGTATGGAAATTCCATTTTTTGACCCACTCTACACAATATTAGGACTGTAGCTAGCACTATACTGGTCTTCATCCTCTCTTTGGCCCCCTCCTCCTCACTCCTTCCTCAAAACATAGTGCCCTCGGGTAAGGGCTGGATTTTGCCTCATAATTTATCATACTTCTTCTTTTACCATAATGAATCAGCTCCCTGCAATAAATACTTCAAAGACCAGATTGTGCCTTCTACTGAATGTGCTCCACTTGGATATGTATTTGTAATAAAGGAAGGTGTTCAGAGAAGCAATGTCTGATAAAAGGGCGAATTTCTTTCTAAGCTATGCGGTCTGCCCTTTTCTCTTTCTCCGACTAAATGTCTGTTCTTTGATACTGGCTCTGGACTTTGTGGAATTTTTTCTAAATATTGCATGAATTTTAAGATATTAAGGTCAGAGGTGTTACAAAGATAAAATGTTACAGATCTTTTTGAAAACAGTTACCTCAATGATTGACTATATTTCAAAATCTTTGTACATGCTTTAATGCACACTGTACTGCATTTTTTCCCTGTTTTAGATTTATAATTCAAAAAGGAATATAAACTGATGGCAAGCAAGAGAATAGAAAATAAACTTGTATGGAATTGAATACATCCCTTATACCAGCTCTATGGGAAGGTCTACGTAATATAATTAGTTTGGGCTATTTTGAATGGAGCTGTTTCTGTACATTTATAAAAATACCTTTTCCTTTTAAGATAATTTAAGGCAGATGGTTTTGAAAACATGTGGAAAATCCTTTGCTATAAATCCATAGTATGGTGCTCTTTAAAGATTCTTGAGGTTGTCTTTACGTTCTTTTCTAGGTAAAGGCAAACGTACACAGCCTCACTGGTCTTCCCCAGAAGGAACAAAACAGTCTAAACTCTGCCTCTACAACAGCCTCACTCGCAACAAGGTGAGTGAAGGAAAAAACTGCGGGGTTTTCTGTAGAGATGCAAATATAATTGATTAAATTTTTTTAAATGGTTTTCATATCTATTCACAAGTTTGTGGCATATTAAAATAGATGTATTATTTTGCTGAATCTTGTTAAATATGTGTCAAAGATACCTAGTTTAGTCACATATGTCTGTAAACATAAAAAGTGCTATGATATTCCAGGGATAATATATGACTGCAGCCTTCCATCACCCAAGAGTGCATAACATAATACAACATAACATACACAAAACCGAACCAGATCGGAATTTGTCTTGTTAGGGCTTGGCTACATGAGAAAGTTTTACCAGTATTGCTATAACAGCTCCATCTGGACACTGTTGTTCTAGTATGAGTTGCTTTTTTGTTTATTAGGTTTTAAGCTAAACAAACATTCTTAAGCACCATAAGCTAAATCAAAAAAAGCCACTCTTTTTTTATGGGAATAAGAGCATCTAAACTGAGAGTTATACTAGTATAACTATGGTGATTTAAATTCACACCTCAGGTTATACCGAAAAAGTCTCCATGTAAACTAAGCCTCGCTCTCCCCTTTGCATGTCTGGGTAATATCTGCTAAGGGTTAAATGAAGATCTGACCCATCTGGCTGTCTAGACTTTGATATCATATTTTGTAGACTGCAGCTGATGGGAAAAAAGACAAATTATGTTATCTCTTTTATGTGGTGAAGTTAGCATTCTTTTTGTACAGTAAAACTGAGAGTGTAATTGTTGTGTTATAATCCAGATTCATATAATCCCATATGTCTTCAATTTCTTCTGCTCACTGTACCTTCCTTTCCATTTAAGGATGTATTTCAGCCCCAGAATGGCAAAAAAGTGACATGGTATTGCTGTGGCCCAACAGTATATGATGCTTCTCACATGGGACATGCCAGGTACCACAGAGTTTCTTCCTGGGATAAAAAGCTAACAGTTTATGTTGTAAGCAGCTAAATAACAAAGCTGAAAATCCCTAGGAATATGTCAAGCCAAGTACAGTGAGTTAGACATACTGCTAGACAACAACTCAGGTACTCTAAGGTGGAAAAATTATATATATATATATATAATTATTTATATTTGTTATCATGCAATGAAAAGTCTGTTTGTAGTGGGGGGAAAGTTAATGTTGCTATGGGAACTTCAGCTGGGAATTTACTGACACTGTGGGATTTAAAATCTCATTCAGTGCTGCATTAATATAGTTCTTGCATATAATAGATTGTATATGAGGTATCCACTAAGTAAAAGTAAGTTCTTCCTTTTGAATTTTTTTAGGTCATACATCTCATTTGATATCCTGAGAAGAGTGTTGAGGGATTACTTTAAATATGATGTCTTCTACTGTATAAATATTACAGATATTGATGATAAGGTAAGGTGTCTTTCAAGGTGCATCTAAACGACAATAAGCTGACCAAGTCCAGGGATTCAGAGTCAGTATGCATATAGTGTGTTTTATCAATTTGGTAAGGCTAGACACCTAGACTAGTAACTTCAATTGCACTATGTAACCTGATTCTAATCTCTGTGACAAAGACATTGATTTTCAGTCACTGGATCTAATTCAGTTTTAGTATACTGGCTAGACTTTAGCAAAACCTCTAGTAATTTAGATCCATGCTGCTTTTGTGTATAAGTAGGCTTGGCAGAATTCAATTTTTTGTATATAATTTCAGTGAATAGTATCTGTTTATTTTTAAACATTTTTCCCTTTTTTATCAAATTTTAAATTTTCACAGTTGTACAGAATTGTGAGTTTGAAGCATTTTAAATTTTTTGTTGATTTTTAATTTTCAGTTGTGGGAAGGGGCGAGCCAGACAATGAGGGGTGGTCAGGCAAGAATTATTTAATGATAGTAAATGTTGAAATTCAGAAAGTTGAAGCTTTATAGCCATTAAAACCAAAATTATCAACTTCATATGTCAAAATATATAAAAGTAAATACTCTTAAATCAATCTCCAAGTTCTCGAGCAGCCCTTTTCTTACTTTGCCTATCTTTAAAAAACTTTGATGATCATGGATGGAAATATTTTGTCAGTTTCTGTGCATGGTGAAATCAACCAGTACCAACATCTACAGATTTAAAAATCTAATTCTTCCAAGCTGATGTATAAGTGAATGTGGTTAAAAACAATTAAGATTATCTCCTTTTTACAAAGGTAACTTATTTTCCTGGCCTGCTTCATTATTGGTTATTAATGCATTTAATTTCATGATTACTTTATTTGATGTGCTTCAGTGGTGTTAATTATATATGTAATTCTTGTAGTATGTTGAATTTAGAGGGGTACTAAAGTATGTAGTAGGAAAGTACATTGGTATTTGGACTTTGTCTGCCCTTTTTAGAAATATGTTTTAATATTCTTGCCTTGTAGATCATCAAGAGAGCAAGACAAAATTATCTTTTTGAACAATATAGAGAGAAGAAGCCACCTGCAGTCCAGCTATTTGAAGATGTTCAAATTGCTTCAAAGGTGAGCTCATAGTTTTTCCTCTGCTAGTAACTTAGGCTCTGATTCAGTAAGGTACTTTAAGCACGTGGGGAGTTCCATTGACTTATGTAGGACTGCTCATGTGCTTAAAATTAGGCATTTGCTTAGAGTACCTTGCTGAATCAGGACCATCTACAGGAAAACTTCTGATGCTGTATTACTGGAAATAAACAGCCATCTTCACAGCTGTAGAATTTTTGACCATTTTTTAAATGCCCGCCAGACTTTTCTGATGCATTAGGCATAAAATTGCATGTGCAAAATGCATGCCTAATTTTGTCCCCAGACATCTAATCTGCATGTATGTGTGTACTATTTTGAGGAAAATTCAGATGTTGGCTGCAATATTACTTGAGCTTCTGACAAATAAAACACAAATTTAAGGAAAGGCCACGTCTGAAAAATATTTGTGTAAACTTTCTTTATGCAGTAAGTTTGAACATGAATTATGCTGCCTACTGTGCCATTGACAGCATTGAGCTGTTGGTGCTACAATTTAGGGGGGTTAAGGGTGAGTTTTTGGCCTTTTTGTGCATCATGAATTGTAAAAAAGACAAGTGATTCTCAACCGTATGAGTTGAAGCACAGAGCTGGGAGGTACGGGGGAGGCGGGGGGAGGGAGAGGGCTGCATTTTATGTCTGTCACTGACTTGTCACTTAGCTTTTCTGTGCTTAAAATTATCCCATATATAAAAGGGGGCTTATGCTTATTCACTTTTGTAGAGAGCATTGAGATTAAGTGAAGGTACTAAATAGTGGTGGTTTTTAATCTTTACAACATTACAACTATCTACAAGGAACACGTATTGTGATACAGCTGTTAATTCAGATTTAGACAGTCAAATGTGAATGGAATTTTATATTCCATATCCTTTTGGATCATTAAAACTAGTGGCCTTATTATTGCTGCTTTACTGATGTTGAGTCGTACATTATTCTCTGAGTAGTCTGATAGATTTCAATCTGACAGCATGTGGGGAAACATACTACTCATCTCAAGTAAGGAATTATGTGCTTAGAACATATTTTACATGAGGAATAGACAGCTGTTGAATAAGCTGCGCTTGCAGCACACCAGAACATGAAGAAAGTGCCTATAGTTCTGTCATCCAGTTAAAGTTCTTGGATAGATTTTTTTTTTTTTTTTTTTACTGCACATTATTTCATGAACATTTCTTAATGTAGCCTTTTTCAGCTATGTTAAATGACACCACTGATCCAGATAAAAAGCAGATGCTGGAAAGAATTCAGAATGCAGTGAAGTCTGCTGTGGAACATCTAGAAGAAGCTGTGCAAAAGAAACTTCCCGGAGAAGAGATCAACAAACATGCTGAGGTCAATATGAATGGATTTTAAATCTCATTGGCTTGTAACAGTTTTCTGAAACATATTTTATAAATGGTCTGAGAATTTCCCAATACTTAACATTCAACGTGGTAAAACCAAAAAAAGAAGAACAGGAGTACTTGCATATGCATCCGAAGAAGTGGGCTGTAGTCCACGAAAGCTTATGCTCTAATAAATTTGTTAGTCTCTAAGGTGCCACAAGTACTCCTGTTCCGTGGTAAAACCGTATCACTGAGCTCAGTTAAATAGTTTTCGTATGCCACTCAAACTAGCCTCAGACATTGCAGAACCTCGTCATGATCTTTTTTGATAGCTGCTATTTCCAGTTTTCCGTAAAGGATTTTCTCCTCTACAATAAAAGACTCAGATCTTTAGCCTTATTTCATGGAATTTCTGTCTTGGGAAGGGATTCATGCCATAACTGGTTGTACATACAGATCTGTCCACAGTGCATATGGAAATACCTTTGACAGTTTTATTGCTGTGCTGCTCAAGTATTTTATGCCTCTTGTTCACAGAATTGATGTTTCCAAATTATTTCAGAAATATCTGTCCTTTGGATGTGGGCCTGAGCCAAAGCCCATTAAAATAAATGGAAAGATTCTATTGACTTCATTGTCCTTTGGATAAGCCCCAGTAAACACAACAGATATTGTAACTAATTTCTTTTAGTAATTAGAACCCTGGATGGTATTGCCTCTCTTTCAAGCTGTTTGGTGCAATAACTATTGGGGGCACAGACTGTGTGCTCCCTGCCTTTGTGAAATGCATCCTTTTTGGTCCAACTTATGTAAAATTCATCCAGCCACTAAAAGATGGGTGCCTTTATAAGTGTCTTTGTTTTTAAAAACAAATCTGTTATGTCACCAAGTAGGCATTCTTTTGAAGCTGATTCTGTATATCTGTTCTCAAAATGCATGGTGTAATTAGAGTGTTAATGGAAAACTAAAGAGAAAATAGCCTGAATGATATTTAGGGTGCACTTTTTTTTACTGAATTATCTTTATTCATTTACATGATATTTCTCTTGATCTTCAGCAAAATGCAAATCCCTCAGCACTTCTCTGTATCTTTTATCAGAACACCATTAAGACTCTCTAGATATAAATTATGTACCCATCTTCTATTTGCTCCAAGCACATGGAAGGCTACATGGCTGCAAAGAATGATAGGTGCAAGAATATTCATGCCCAGACGAATTAACAGTGTGAAAACATATTTTCTATTAAAAGGCATTACAGTCTAGGCTCATAAATAAGACTTTTTTCTAGATTTGTATTGCACTGAACTGTTATATGTATATAATTTTCTTTTCATAGAAATTGTTGGAAGAAGCAAAAGATGTGCTGTCCGAGTGGCTAGACACCAAGTTTGGCAGTCAGGTGACTGACAACTCCATATTCTCTAACCTCCCCAAATTCTGGGAAGAGGAGTATCATAAAGATATGGAAGCCCTCAATGTAAGTAAACAAGCTGTTCCATCTTATGAACTTTGTATGTGCCAAGCATGTGTAAGGCTGGCTGCACCCTTAGAAGGCCCTGAAGTAAAATTCAATAACTCAGTTTTAATTGAAGGTCTTAGCCCACCACCTTATTGATAATCTTGAACCTGCAATGACCCGGTAGCTATTAAATCAGCACCTTAAGACCCTGCTGTCCTCTTCTCATCAGCGTTGCCACCCTGCAACTGATCACATTAACAATAGTTTCTCCCGTCTGGAGATCAGGCACTTCGTACTGCATAGCTACGCCCCATCCCTTCCCCTTGACATGAACTGGGCAAATCCATCGGAGTGGGTGTCTCATTCCCTTACTCATTAATAAGGTCTATTTTCCTTCCTCCAATGTTGCTAATTTCTGTCTTTCCCCATGCTGTTGTCCCAGGCTGAGTCTGGAATTTGAGATACAGTACATGTCTGGGGTCACTAACTGCGCCACCAGGGGCCCTGCTAACAAACATCAGCATTTAGCATGAGAGTCCACCATCGCTGGGTTCCTAAGAAATTCTGACTAACTCGATGGTGGCAATAAACAAGCCCACCCTGAGAATTTTATATCTGAATGCTGTTGCCTATATGGAGGTTCAGATAACTGAAAGCTGTTTTTCTACATGGCAGGTAGCTTAGAAACATGGTGGGGAATAATCCCCTGCACAGCATAGATGCCACAAATGGAACAACTTTCATCTCCTGCAGCAGCCAGATCTTTAGTAACTTGGCTGATGGGATAAGAAGTTTAGAAAAGAGGTCCAGTAGCTCTTTCAAGTCCCAGAGTAGGAAACTAGGAATTAGAATGTCTGTGTTCCTTGAGCAAGTCGCTTAACTGCTTCGTTTTTCCATCTTCTAAAATAGTTATTACCTATCTCACAAGGATGATGAGATTTAATTGAGATTCTGGCATGAAAAGTGGTATGAAATGCAGTGTATATATAAATGACCATTTATCTTTATCTATAGGTGTTACCTCCTGATGTCTTAACTCGGGTCAGCGAATATGTACCGGAAATTGTGGCATTTGTTCAAAAGATTGTGGATAATGGTTATGGGTAAGTGCCGTTATGAGTTCTGTGCAACATTTCAGAATTATCGCTGCAATTATTGTGTAATAAAGCAAAGCTCTAATGCTGAAATAATAGTTCTACAATATACAGTGGAGCCATCTTACTCTGTTTCTATAAGCAATGGTACAAAAGACTGCATTCAAGCAGTGTTTTTTGGGATAAAAATAATCAGCTTGTTCCTTCACCCCCAAGAAATAATCTCAAACCTGATTTAAAAATTTTTTGTTACTGTGGTTTTCATTTTCTTTTACAAATGGGGACTTCAGATCATAAAAATATAGGGTGAAGTTACAACCCCATTTCATCAATGGTAAAACTCTGATTGACTTTAACAGGACCAGGATTGTACCTGTAGTGTTAGGCAACAATTTTCAGAAATGGAAGTGTAAAATAGGCCACTAAATCTTCATTTAAGCACTTAAGTAGAAGTGGCTTGATTTTTTTCACATGTGCAGATCTGCTTCTCCAATTGACTTCCCCAACTCTTGCTGCTGCTTAGTACCTTTGAAAATCAAGCCATTTCTATACAGGTGCCTAAATATCCAGGCATCCCGACTTAACATTTTTTCTGTTTGTAGCTTAAGCAGGTACAGATTTACTGTATGATAGGATTGTCATCACAAAAACATCTTATCTCTGAACAGTTTAAAAAGCAAATTGTTTTTTCTAGAACAGCAGGGGAAATTCATACACTATGGCTCAAACTGCCATTGGGTGTCTAATATACATATGCCCAAAACCTGCATTTGTGCCTATGCTCAAGCCATAGGTCTGCTGGAAAATTGGCCCTGTGCTCTGAGTGCTGCACACTCCTAGTGGTTTTGAAACAGAGAAGGAGGGAAAAAATCCTAAGGCTGACCCATTAAAGCCAATGCAAAATAAATTGGCCAAATAGAGGAGGACAAAATTGATTGGAAAATAAATGAGAGACAAGGTAGGTAAGATAATATCTTTTAATGGACCCAAAGAGCTCAGCGTAGCTCGAAAGCTTGTCTCTGTCTCTTGGACCAACTTCTGTTGGTGGAATAAAAGGAATCTCACCCACGTTCTCTCTCAAATATCCTGGGACCAACACTGCAAACAACCTGGAAAGTAAATGTAACTTGTAATTGTTACGTTATTGCAGACAATCAAAAGACGGGAGGAAATGTTAACATTTATAAAGGAGAAATATCTAATAGTGTCCTTTTTATATCTTGCTAAAATATTTATTTAACAAATTAATGTTAATTGGCTTTCCTATTCACCCTGGCTTTTTACAGTTTTTACCTAAAGTTTTTACCATGCACTTTAACAACTTAGGAACAAATTCTGTCATCCTTACTCATGTTGAACATACTCCTCAAGTACCATACTCCTCAAGTAGTCCTGCTGAAGATCTTATATAGGATGGATAGAGATGCTTATTGCTGAGTTTTAGTTTTATATTGATAGAGCTTTTGTTAATCTTTTAACCTTCTAGTTATGTATCAAATGGCTCTGTCTACTTTGATACAATGAAGTTTGATGCCACTGAGAAACACTCCTATGCTAAGTTGGTTCCTGAAGCTGTAGGCGATCAGAAAGCTCTTCAGGAGGGTGAAGGTAATAAAATCAATATTCACTTAAGTTACTACAACATGCACACCGTCAGTCATTCCCATTGACTTGGTTCAGGCCCATTAGCATAATGGAAACATTTTGTAGTCTCCACATTGCACTTCTTTTATTTTTGGAGTCACAAATGAGTAGAGTTGGGCTGGAAACAGTTTTCCTGTCTTGCAAACAATTTTAAGATTTTTGAAACAAATTTTTGTCCCAAGTCTGGACAAGAAGTCAATCTCAAAAAATGTTATAAACCAAAAATCTGAAAGAAAAAAAAATCAGTTTGCATCAGTCAAAACATTTAAATTTCGACCACTTTTTATATTCTAAAAAAATTATTCTAGCTTAAATTTTGAAACAAAAAGTCATTTTGAATTGGGAAACCGGAATCTTTCATTCTATGTTGAAATAGGGTGTTTCAACAACTATGAAACTTTTTTCCAACAATTTTGAGTCAAGAAATTTGTCAAAATTGACCCTTTCCTGCAAAAAGTTTTGGTTTCAACTAATCAGAATTTTTTGATGTAAAAACATTTAGTTGAACTATTCCCGATCAGCACTACAAATTAGCTGTTTTCCTGAAATCAGTGACCAGCAATGGGGTTGGATCAGCTTGTTACAACTTGCCTGCTTCAAATGTAAATTACTTTTATGTATTGAGAACTGTCCTTAGCATTGTAAATATTCGTGTTACTGAGCTGAGCTAAATGGGTGCAGCCCTCTTTTAATTAAAACTTGTGGTAGAGGGTGATGCCAAAATTTGTAACAAAGCACAATGCCCAGGAGGAAATTAATAATTCTATATTCAGTGCAAGGTTTTAATGGTCTGCAATAGATAGTACATGGGGTCACACAATGAATGATGAGGATAAAAAGAAATATTGAATAGCTACACATTCAGTGATTACTATCCATCCTGTGTCATCTCCTGAATGAGACAGAGATGCTATGGAAAAAATAGTATGTGATCATGTAATTAAAGAACAGATCATAATGCATACGCAAAAGGGACCTGAATTAAGGTTGCACAGGCCTTTATTCTGGCATTTTCTAACTTCTGACTGCTTGAATTTGCAACCTTAATATTGTGTGTGGGGGGGGGGGGCGGGGGGTTGTAATGCTGTAATTATGCATGCTGAGAGAGAGTGGCAGTTGAATCACATATTTCAGGGATTAAGAAGCTTCACAACTGACACTTTTATTGGTAGTCTCAGGAGCCTCAAATTTTTAGTGCGGTGGCTTTTTGTTTTTGTTTTGTTTTTTGGGGAGGTTTTTTGCATTGAAAGTTACAGCAGAGCCAAGAGTAGGTAACGCTAATGTTTAAAGAAAGTGCAACTATGTACAAAGTTTTCTCCATTGACAGGTGACCTCAGTATCTCAGCTGATCGTTTGAGTGAGAAACGTTCCCCGAATGATTTTGCTTTGTGGAAATCCTCCAAACCAGGAGAGCCCTCATGGGACTCCCCTTGGGGAAAGGTAAGGATCAGTGTGTTCAAACCACACACATCATACAGAAGCTAATCATTCTACAACTTATGAATATCATCTGTACTAGCTTGTACAACAAATGATCCAGCCTCATCTTGAATCTAATGAAGTCTAGATTGCAATAATACTTTGTTCAGTAGCATTGCTGTGTTCATTTAATAATCTCCTATACCAGGGGTCGGCAACGTTTGGCACGCGGCTCACCAGAGTAAGCACCCTAGTGGGCCAGGCCAGTTTATTTACCTGCTGATACGGCAGGTTCGGCCGATCGCGGCCCCCACTGGCCGCGGTTCGCCGTCCCGGGCCAATGGGGGCGGCAGGAAGCCGCGGCCAGAACATCCCTCGCCCGCGCCGACCCTATTGGCCCGGGACGGCGAACCGCGGCCGGGGGGGCCGCGATCAGCCGAACCTGCCGCGTCAGCAGGTAAATAAACTGGCCCGGCCCGCTAGGGTGCTTTCCCTGGCGAGCCACGTGCCGAATGTTGCCGCCCCCTGTCCTATACAGTGTGTAGTTAGCCAGTTATTAGCCACTGCTCAAATAGAAGTCTGTGTGCAGAAATTTTGTCCGTTAAATCAATATTATCAATGTGCCTTTTCACATAGGGATCTGTCTACCTTGTCCACTTTCCCATTATTAACCTCCCAAAGTTTCAGTTTGGTATTCTGTACTCAAATCGAAATGCCTGTTGGAATGAATGGGGAGAAGGTTCCACTCATTTGAAAGTAGTTTGCATAAGAATGAATGCCTCACTTTAAGGCAAGGGTTCCAAGACTTACAATCCCTAGAATAAATGCAAATTTCCCTTGTGATGTTAAGAAAGACAAAACCATTACCTGAATGCAATACTTTATTTTGAAAGTATTAGCAGGCCCAGGACTGTGTTCTGTATATTCATCTGCTCATAGATGCATTTGGCATGTGTGATTTATTACTGTATGGGAGATAAAAATTTGTTCTCCCTCATACTTCTGTGTCATTTTAATTTATTTGTATTTATTAGTGGACAAAGGTGTGGGTAGAAAGTAGTTTCTCCTAAGAAGGGTTTCTTTAAATACTCTTTGTGGGTTTTTTTGTTTTTTTTTAATCTGTACTGAAGTCACTTGTTTATCTCTAAACAGGGCCGTCCAGGTTGGCACATTGAATGCTCTGCTATGGCTGGATCTATTCTGGGAGAGTCGATGGACATTCATGGAGGGGGATTTGATCTTCGATTTCCCCACCATGACAATGAATTGGCACAGTCTGAGGTAGGTGACGTTCACCATCTGTCTTTAGTTTCTATTATACAAAAATTATAGCAGAAAAGCCCAGAAACCCCAAACTCTTAAAGTACAGTTTCCCTTAGTTGATGACTATCAACAAAATAGTGAAGTTGATCATATCCAATGTGGTGATAAATGCACAAAGGAAAAAACTGAAAAATGGAATTTTTTTATTTTTCCTCCTTTTTCTTTGGTTACTGTAATCTTGGATATTTATAACTACAGTAGGTACAAATTGTTGGAGAAAAACAGAGTTCTCACTCTCAGGTTGGGTGCAGCAAGTCATGTGGTACATGCACGGAATCCCGTGTTGCAGCTGGATCTGCACAGGTGGGAGTCTGCATCTATGTGGAGTCCACTGAAGTCAGTGGAGCTCCAGGCATATGCATGTGCCCATGCAGATCCAATTGTAGAATTGGGGGCATAATCTGAACAGTATTTTAGCTCTAGAAGAGTAGCATTTTGTGATTCCTGATCATGTTTAGGAAATGTGCCTTCAGAAAATCCTTTTTGTATCATCATGGTGCTTTTGTTTTGTTATATTTTTTCCTGTTCAGAAACCTTATGTGTGTGGACGTATGTGTTTAAAAAAACAAACCAAAAAAACCACTTATCCTTTCTGTTTGTGATTTTGCTGCAGGCATACTTTGAAAATGATCACTGGGTTCGATATTTTTTGCACACTGGTCATTTAACAATTGCTGGCTGTAAAATGTCTAAATCTTTAAAAAACTTCATTACTATTAAAGATGCGCTGAAGAAACATACAGGTAAAATCTTATTTGTGGAAGAAACACTTTTCTATGAAACTTGTAAAATGTATTTTTTAAGAAAATTAAGCCAAGAAAAGTAGCAATTTAAAAAAAAAAAAAGCCATAAATTGAACATTATTTCTTGTACTATATACATTTCCTGATTAAAATGGGAATTGGCAAGTGTGGGTTGTTTGTTTATTTTATTTTATTTTATTTATTTTATTTGTAATTGAATTTGTGCTTAACAATTCTTTTTAGTTCATACTACAGTAGTTTAGGAATACAGAGCATTGGAATCAATTTCAAGCAAAATCAATTTTGTGGGTAAGAGAGGATGGTTAAGGCACTAGCCTAGGACTTAGGAGACCTGGGTTCAAGTCCCTACTCCACCATGTATTTCCCATGTGATCTTGGGCAAGTCTCTTAGGTCCAGATTTTTCAAAGGCATTTAACCTCTTAAAAATGGAGATAGACACCCAGTGGATTTTAAAAAGTGCCTTTGAAAATCCCACTACGCACCTATCTGCTTCTCAGCAGCTAAATAGCTTCACAGATCTGGCCCTGAGCTTCTCTGTGCCTTGTCTCCACTTTACAGATGTAGAACCAACAGTATTTCCATACCTCACAGCAACATTGTGAGGATTAGTACATTAAAGATGATGAGTTGCTCAGATACTATTATTTTGAGGCCATATAAGTATATTAGATAATGATGATTTTCCATCTGTATCTTAAAATTCCTAATAGCACGACAGTTACGGCTGGCTTTCCTGATGCACTCTTGGAAGGATACGCTGGATTATTCAAACAACACCATGGAATCAGCTATTCAGTATGAGAAATTCCTGAATGTAAGCAAGCTTTCCTCTCTTTTTCCTTCAAAGACTAGGGTTTATAATTTTAAAAAGGCTAATTTTAACAAATTAAGAGGACTGGTAAGGGAAGTAGATTGGGCTAACATATTAATGGATCTAAAGGCAGATGATGCCTGGGATTATTTTAAGTTAAAGCTGCATGAGCTGTCGGAGGCCTGTATCCCGAAAAAGGGAAAAAGGTTAGTAAGCAAGAGATTTAGACCGAGCTGGATGAGCGACGGTCTCAAAGGGGCAATTAGGAAAAAACAGAAAGCGTACAAAGAGTGGAAGAGGAGAGGGATCAGTAAGGAAACTTACCTTAGTGAGGTCAGAGCGTGTAGAGATAGAGTGAGAAAGGCCAAAAGCCGTGTAGAGTTGGACCTTGCAAGGGGAATTAAAAGCAATAGTAAGAGGTTTTACAGCCATATAAATAGGAAGAAAGCAAAGAAAGAAGTGGGACCGCTGAAGACTATAGCTGGAGAGGAGATTAAGGATAATCTAGGCATGGCACAATATCTTAATGATTATTTTGCATCGGTGTTTAATGAGGCCAATGAAGGGATTAGGAATATTAGCAGCGTGACAGAGGGGTATACAGGAGGGGGGATTACCGTATCCGAGGTAGAAACCAAACTCGAACACCTTAATGGGACTAAGTCGGGCGGACCGGATGATCTTCATCCGAGAATATTGAAGGAATTGGCACGGGAAATAGCAGGCCCCTTAGCGATAATTTTTAATGAATCTGTAAACTCGGGGGTGGTTCCATTAGACTGGAGAATAGCTAATGTGGTTCCTATTTTCAAGAAAGGGAAAAAAAGTGACCCGGGTAACTACAGGCCTGTTAGTTTAACATCTGTAGTGTGCAAGGTCCTGGAGAAAATTCTGAAGGAGAAAGTAGTTGAAGACCTTGAGGTTAATGGCAATTGCGACAAATTACAACATGGTTTTACAAAGGGCAGATCGTGCCAAACCAATCTGATCTCCTTCTTCGAGAAAGTAACGGACTTATTAGATAAGGGAAATGCGGTGGACCTAATATACCTAGATTTCAGTAAAGCGTTTGATACTGTACCACATGAGGAATTATTGGTTAAACTGGAAAAGATGGGGATCGATATGAAAATCCAGAGGTGGATAAGGAACTGGTTAATGGGGAGAATGCAGCGGGTCGTATTGAAGGGTGAACTGTCAGGTTGGAGGGAGGTCACCAGTGGAGTTCCTCAAGGTTCGGTTTTGGGACCCATTTTATTTAATCTATTTATTACTGACCTCGGAACCGATTGTAGGAGTGGGCTGATAAAGTTTGCGGATGGCACAAAGCTGGGAGGTATTGCCAATTCGGAGGAGGATAGGGATATTCTGCAGGAAGACTTGAATGACCTTGTGAATTGGAGTATCAGAAACAGGATGAAATTTAATAGTGAAAAGTGTAAGGTGATGCATTTAGGGATGACTAACAACAATTTTAGTTACAAGCTGGGGACGCATCGGTTAGAAGTAACCGAGGAGGAGAAAGACCTCGGGGTCCTTGTAGACCGCAGGATGACTATGAGTCGACAATGTGACGTGGCGGTGAAAAAAGCCAATGTGGTCTTGGGATGCATTAGGCGAGGTATATCTAGTAGGGATAAGGAGGTGCTGCTTCCATTGTATAAGGCGCTGGTGAGACCTCATTTGGAGTACTGTGTGCAGTTCTGGTCTCCCATGTTTAAAAAAGATGAACTCAAACTAGAACGGGTACAGAGAAGGGCCACTAGGATGATCCGAGGAATGGAAAACCTGTCGTATGAAAGGAGACCAGAGGAGCTCGGGTTGTTTAGCCTGACCAAACGAAGGCTGAGGGGGGATATGATTGCTCTCTTTAAATATATCAGAGGGATAAATACCAGGGAGGGAGAGGAATTATTCCAGCTCAGTACTAATGTGGACACGAGAACGAATGGATATAAACTGGCCGTGGGGAAGTTTAGGCTTGAAATTAGACGAAGGTTTCTGACCGTCAGAGGGGTGAAATATTGGAACAGCCTTCCGAGGGAAATGGTGGGGGCGAAGGACCTGTCTGGTTTTAAGATTAAGTTAGATAAGTTTATGGAGGGAATGGTTTAAATGAAAAAACATGATTTTAGTCAAAGGAATACCGTGCTATGGCAGGTAAATAGTATAATGGCTAACGAGGGTCAGGCTGGAGAATCTTGCCTACGTGCTCGGGGTTTTACTGATCGCCATATTTGGGGTCGGGAAGGAATTTTCCTCCAGGGTAGATTGGCAGAGGCCCTGGAGGTTTTTCGCCTTCCTCCGCAGCATGGGGCAGGGATCGCTAGCAGGAGGATTCTCTGCTAATTGAAGTCTCTAAGCCACAGGATTTGGGGACTTCCAACAGCAGAGTCAAGGGAAAGGGTAGGGACGGCTTTGTGGCCTGCATCATGCAGTGGGTCAGACCAGATGATCATAATGGTCCCTTCTGACCTTAAAGTCTATGAGTCTATGAGTCTATTCTTTAAAGTTTGTGCTATTCTATACCCCAATAATGTAAACCAATCCCAAAAGGAGCTAAGTGCACTCAGCTCCACTGAACTCAGTTGAAACTCAGAGCTAGATCACTTCTCAGGACTGGGCCCATTTTTATATTACTGTAGTGAATGCAATGACGTTTTTTGTGTGTTATGGAAAATCAAATAAAAATTGATTTTAAGGGTGGTAGCACATTATCCAGTATAACTAAATTAAAGTTATAAATTATTTACATTTGTTTGAGTTAAGGCTGCTACTCTCTATTTATAATTCTTCATGCAGCAATCTGAGACCCCTCATAATTGTGTGGGCTGGAAAACAAAACCAACCTAACAGCTTCCAGAAATGCTGTCTAGTGAAATACTTTAGCTATTGCCTCTTTTTACATATATTTCTGACATATTTCCTTTTATGCCAATAATACCTAAAGTGGTGAGGAAAATGTGGAGAGATGATTAGGTATCCAGGTGGCACAAGAATCACACGTTCTGCTGAATATATCTGTTGTCTTTCATTTAAAAAAAAAAAATTTAGTACCACTGCCAGTATCTGCTCCTTATCCCTACGTACACACATCTCAAAACCACCACACAGTTCGGCACAATGGAAATGTCTTCTTGAGTCAGGCCAGTTACTGAAATAAAAAAACTGGTGCATGTCAGGGCTGAGGTGCATTTGCAGAGCTGTCTGGAAAAACTTGCATGGCACCTGTGCACTGTGAGCAACTTAGATCACTCCAGTTAAGCCCTGCCTTTTCATGACTGGTAACTTGACACACTGTTTTGTTTTTTAAAGTGTGGTGTGCAATTAGTTTTGGTCTATCAATTAGTGCTAATGACAGTCGATTTATTGTGGTGATACTAAAAGCATTAAGCAATACACATTACTCCCTGCATCAACACTAGAATGAAATTGTTGCTTGAGGGAAATACACAAGTCTAATGAAGGAAAGTCATTATGTACTAGAATCAGAAACACAGCAAAAAGACTTTTCTTCCAGACAACACAATTCATATTTCCACAACCTGAAATACAGTAAGCAAAGGAGAGATTCATAACAAATGTAAGTTATCATTACCTCACTTTGTTCACAACTGACAAAATTGTTACAGGGACTCCAAACTAAAAAGATCATAGTATAAAGAAATTAAATTGCAATGGTTTGTTGTTAATGTCTAATATGTTGTGTTAGGTCACAACCTTGACAAAGAGCAGCTTAATGCTCATAATATGATACACTTATTTTGCATTACCCACTGTGTTTTTCTTATTTTGGGAGGTATGTAGCAGCAGAACCTTGCTGAAATCTAGGAACAAGTATTAAAATGGCTAACTGAAAATTTACTTTGGTATAGTAAGCATAGGTTGTGTCTGGCTTACGCTGATTTCAAACTGCATCCCTATTTTTTAGGAGTTCTTTTTAAATGTAAAGGATATCCTTCGGGCTCCTATTGATTTGATAGGCCAGTTTCAAAAATGGGAATTTCGAGAAACAGAGCTGAATAAAAGGTGAGTGAGCTACGTTTAATTTCTATATGAATAGCCATTTATATGCATACTTAAGGTTCCCATTTTTCTAATGGGCATTTCCTTTTCTTGAAAACGGATCTAATAATAATACTTTACGCTCTTACTGCACCTTCCACTGAGAATCTCAAAGTACTTTACAAGCTGATGAATTTAACCTTGCAACAGTTTTGAGGTATTTTTCAGCATATAATATATGGAATTAATCACATCACTTCTATTGGCATTAATGCGACTTGGGTGCCTAATTTTTGAACGCCACTCTGTATATGTGTGTTGAAAGGGAACTTCTTCTGTTTGAATCTCCTCTAGATTATATGGCTATCAGTTTCTTAAGTATACACCTATCTGAGAAGAGGCAGATCACGCTGATGTAATGTGTTTCAACTGTAGTAATAAAATAATACTTGGCACTTACAACACTTTGAAAATGCAAAGTGCTGTGGGGAAACTGAGACAAATGGAAGTTAAGTGACTTGCCCAAAATCAGAGAGCAAAGATAAGAACTCAGAAGTTTCTGACTTTTGACCTTACCCTCAATCCAGTAAAACAAAATAGTGATATTGACATCATGGTCTCTTTCCACTTAGATAATCCTCCTTCACATTTTAATGAAATCCCACTTCAGTGGCTGTAATTTAAACAACACTGTGCATGATTTGGTTCTTCTTTTTAAAGTCAAAGCAACATATAGTTAAGCTTCAGAGTAGCAGCCGTGTTAGTCTGTATCCGCAAAAAGAACAGGAGTACTTGTGGCACCTTAGAGACTAACAAATTTATTAGAGCATAAGCTTTTGTGGACTACAGCCCACTTTTTCAGATGCATATAGTTAAGCGTGTCCTTGGGAATTACCAGAGTCATTGTGTCCCCAGTGCTGGAAAGACTGGTACCTGTTTCTCAGTAGCAGATAATGCTGCTTCTGAATTTTAAACTTTGCATAGCAGGCAGGTGGGGCAAATTGATTGTTAAAGGGGGGGAATCAAAACATAGAAAATGTGGAGTAATGGAGAGTGAGAAAGGAGAAAACTAGACACAGGAGGGAGAAAGAGGATAGGAACAGAAAAAAGAGAAGTAGTGGGGGAAGAGAGCATTTCCTTCCTCCTTTTTCTTGTCTTTCTCTACCTCCTTTTCTTTCTCCTTTCCCTTTTGGATCTTAAGTAAAAAAAAAAAAAAAAAAAAAAACTACTTCCTTAAATCTCTTTTGCCTGACGAAATGGGGGACACATACCATATGTATTACAAATCAATTCATGAACAGTTTAAACAGTGTTTCCATGGAAATATTCATGATTAAGGCTGCATGTCTGTCACGGAGGTTGCGGCTGTCACGGATTCTGTGACATACCGCGACTTCCGGTG
This sequence comes from Malaclemys terrapin pileata, assembly GCF_027887155.1. Lineage (NCBI taxonomy): Eukaryota > Metazoa > Chordata > Testudines > Emydidae > Malaclemys > Malaclemys terrapin. The sequence continues at coordinate 47,561,525 of NC_071508.1, read as the reverse complement.
TATGACCTCTGCAGCAGCCAGTGTGGCTGTCCTCAGGGCCACCCAAGCAGCAGGCCCTGTGGTCAGCTGTTGAGGCGGCCCCGGGGACAGCAACACCAACTCCTGCTGGAGCAGCCCCACAGCCAACCGTTTCAGCTGCTGTTGGAGCGGCCCCGGGGTCAGTCGCTGCTTGGTCAGCTGGCCCTGGGGACCACCCGAGCAGTAGCCCCGGAGGCAGCTGGAGCAGCGGCCCTGGAGGCAGACAGAGCAGCTGCTACTCGGCGGTTCCTGGACCCAGGGGCTAACTGGGCAGTGGCTGGTGCAGCTGGACCTGGGGGCAGCTGCACCACTGCTGCTCAGCAGCCCCTGATTGCCTGCTCCAGGAACCACCCGAGCAGGGGCTAGTGCCGCTGGCCCCGCGGACTGCCTGAGCAGCAGCCAGAGAGGCTGGCCTCAGGGGCCCCGCCAGAGAAGCAGTACCCCAGAGCAGCAGCGCCACAGGGGCCCCCAGCTAAGATTTAGTCAAGGGTATTTATAGTAAAGGTCATGGACAGGTCAGAGGCTGTAGATTTTTGTTTATTGCCCATGACCTGTCAATGATTTTTACTAAAAATACCCATAACTAAATCATTGCCTTATTCATGATACCTGCTTGGAATGGCTTCATAACATGTAGCTTCAGAACAAGTTTCCCCAAATTAGTGGCATTGCATAGGAATTTATTTAACAGAACACTCAGCTGGCACATTGTGAGAGTAAGCAGCACTATAATGAAGCAGTGAAAAAGGGAAGAGACTGAACAAGCGAATTGTACTGCTTCTGCAAAACATACAGAAAAGTGAGCTCTGAAGTTATGCTAGGTCTGATTTATCCGACAAGTAATAGCTGACAGGACAACTCACCCTTTCTGAGTCTTTGTCAGCAATATAGAAGCAATATTTTATTATGCAGGTAAAATATTTTAACAAATCACCTATATAGTGGACACCAACACCTGTCTCTTAATCATCTGTTTTTCCTTCTTCAGGTATCAACTATGACCAAAGAAAGGGAAATCCTTCCCTCCCCCCCCCCCCCCCTTTGCCCCTCTTACAGAAGCACTCCAGTGTACTGATGGAGCACAGAAATTTTGACATAAATGTTATAATGACGATATAAATTGTAAACTTGTCTGCTTTCCTCTGATTTAGTTTTTATGACAAGAAGGCAACCATTCATGAAGCACTGTGTGACAACATTGACACTCGCACTGTCTTGGAAGAAATGCGATCTTTAGTCAGCCAGAGCAATTCCTATATTGCTGCTAAGAAAACTGCCAGGCAAATGCCAAATAGACTGCTGCTAGAAAGTATTAGTTCTTATCTCACTCAGATGTTAAAGGTAAGTGATAGTGAGATTTTACATTAAATTAAAAAATAATAGTTGCCATCACACTATGCAGCTGCTACAGCAATATTTTCCAAACATGTATGGATCAGTACAGTCATTCTGGAGATCTTGCAGGATTCTAAAGAGCCAGTTGCTTAAAAACAAAATCGTAACATTGGGGGGAGGGGAGGGGAACTACAGTTCTTTATCATTTTGTTTTACATTCATTTGCACTTGGTGAATGGCAGAAAAACCAGTACATGGAAAATTGGATATTTGACAGTGAAGTTGGCAATCAACATCACTAAGGCAACATTTGACTGTCAACTATTTAAGATGCTTTAAGCATAAAGAGCAATCTCCTAGTAGGTTGCCAGAATATGGACTAGATGAGCCTTGTGGCCTCTTCAAACACCAGTATGTCTGATTTCAGTTAGCCTACTTCTATTGAATGAATGTGTCTTTAATTTCCTTTTCCTTGACTAGATCTTTGGTGCCATAGAAAGTGATGAAGCTCTTGGATTCCCTGTTGGAGGAAATGGCCAAAACCTAAATGTAAGTGGAGAACAGAGTACATTCTACTAACTTAGGGTACGTCTATACTTATCTCCAGGTTCCACGGTAAGCAATCGATCTTCTGGGATCGATTTATCACGTCTTGTCTAGACGCGATAAATCGATCCTGGAAGTGCTCGCCGTCAACACCGGTACTCCTGCTCCGCGAGAGGAGTACGGAGTCAACGGGGGAGCCTGCCTGCCACGTGTGGACCTGCGATAAGTACCTTGTAGTTCGAACTAAGATACTTCGACTTCAGCTACATTATTCACGTAGCTGAAGTTGCGTATCTTAGTTCGAACTGGGGGGTTAGTGTGGACCAGCCCTTATTCTGACTACATATAGTACTTGCTAAAGTACGTGTCTCATTACAAGTACTACATGTATAAATATTTTTATAAATAAAAACACAAAATTATACTGATTAGGGCTCATTGAAGTGCACCAAAAACTAGCAGGGAGGCAGTTGGATTTTGATTTTTGATTTCAGTCTCACTTTCTGATCTCTTTGTAACCCATAATGGTTAGTTAATGGATAGTTAAAGGAGCAACATTTATCTGGCTTCTATAGGCAGCCTTATTCTGTTCATCTAGCAGTACTACTGCAGTGAGGTATTTCTGCTGAGAGCAATTAGGACACACCTTTTGGGGGATGCTGATTAAGTTCTGTCATGTAGGAGCAATCTTTGAGGGGCAATAGGGGAGTAACACTCCAGAGTGAGGGGAGGCCAGTGATTGTGGTCTTTGCACTGGAGCAAAATCTAACCTGAAAAATGGCACTAGATCTTTCAAGTGTTTTTCCTTTAGTTCGACATCTGATGCCAGTATTTCGAAACATGGTCACATGAGACCATTCAGATTTAAGTGAAGTACATTTAGAAAGGTATTTTCTGTTTCTCCCAAAGAATAGCAATGAAAACATTCACAGAATATTCTAACTTTTTATAGAATAACAAAACAAAACTACACCACCCATTATGACTCACCTAGGGAAAAAAAACTTCCTGTGTTTGGATTTGAAGCAGATGGATGATGAACACCCAGACTGTGTCTCTGTCTAGCTAGGTATTTATATGGTCCCCATTGCTGTAGTACTGAGTGCTATAGCAGTGGTCTAAATAAATATTTACTAGGAGTTCTGTACCTTTTTCTCTTTTCCAAGACTGTATGGGAGAGAAGGCTGTGTGAAGAAAATGGTACTGTTCCATATTAGAAATCATGAATATTGGATTTCTAATTTAGTTCAGAATTAGCAAACACCATTATCTCAAATTCCAGCAGAAAAGCCAGGACCTTGTTAGTAATCTTTCATAGGTGAGATTAAAAACTTATTTTTTAAACAGTCCTCACAGTGCTAAAAGCAAATGTGCCTTGTAGAAGGACTGGCATTAGTGCAGAACAACAAACAAAGCCTTTCACTGTTAAATCCTGCCAAGGTTAGTAGGCATTAAAATGGGTTGATCTTGGAAGGGGTTTTAACATCTGTTTGTAAAATCCATGTAATTCTTTATATCTCTTCTTTTGTAAATCAAACACGCTGGCAATTTTAAATATGAAAAATGAATGTCATCAGCCAAGCACACATGAACAAGCCTATAGTCTGTTTTTTAAAGAAATAGACTTTCATTTCCAGCATCCATTATATTACTAATGATTTGATTTTGACGGTGTCCACCTTAAATTTGTTACTTGCCTTAAATTTGTTACTTTCCTTGAATCTTTTGGCAGCTTTCCTTCAAGGTTTTTGTTGTTCTTCTTCTTCTTAGCAAAGTTATGTCCAATTACTTCATTTGGGACCTGACCCATAGCCTGTTGAAGTCACTGAGTCTTTCAATTGATTTCAGTGGGCTTTTGTTCAGGCCCACATTCTTCTTGTTCATGACTGAACAGGAGGGGATGAGTAAAAACTGAAACAGGCACTCTCTCAACAAAGTCATAGTCTTTGTTTGAAAACTTTAAAAATTATGACTAGTATATATCCAGTGCTAACCCATTCCAGTTGGTTAATTCATTCAAAATCCATCCTTGTCACTTTGCAATTTGAAAAACCCAGATTCCAGAAGACTTAGGTTTTCAAGTGAATTTAGTGATTTTTTGACAGGTTCACTACTCTGGAAACCAAACTCATCCATCAATATCCACAGAAGAGAATACCGCAAAAGTAGTGGCAGTGCATGGTTCCCCATACCGCCCTGCTCATGTGCCTTAAGCTAGCTTCAGTGAGGAAAAGATAGTGGGAACAAGAGTGTTTTTCATTCTCCATGGCTTACACCATTCTTGGTCTTTTTGCTGAGACTGACAGCAGCTGTGATAGTGGTTTTTATAGTGTGGATTCTTGTTCATGAGGATTTGGACTGAGCCCATCAACTCATTTCACGTAGGCATTTCCACCTTTTAACTGGGTAGGAGCCCTAACGCAAAGATGTTGGGACTCCCCCAAGGCCTTTTCCACTCATTTCCAAGAACTCCGTTCACCTCCAGTCTCCTCAGTTAGGTTCATTTATTTGGCATACAGCAAAGCTACGCTCAGTTGATCAGACTTAAGCGTAGGGGATGAATATAGGGTGCACCAAACATCCAAAGTTAAATAGCAAACCTCTTCCTGTATATACAGGACTACAAAAGGTTTAACAGATGGGAGAAACATTTGAATGGAAGACATATCATGGAAAATAAATGTGTTCACATTTTTGTCTCTTTTCCTACCCTTTAAGAAATGAAACATTCAGGATAATTCTCTTAAACTTTTGGATTCTGCACTTGGGATTTCTAGAGAGCTGCCCTGGTGCAGTGCTGTTGTGTGAACAGCAACAGCTTGTGTTCCCCAGACAGAGCACTAGTCTTCACTAGCCTTGCAAACAGGAGTCTTCCTGTGGGTTTTTTTGCAAGTGGTATTATCTGAGTTTATTTAATATTACTTTCTTGCCATAGCAGAGCCTAGTGATGCAAGTAATCTCTCTCTCTTGGAGACACTCAAAGGAAATAAATACTGTATGTGTAACCTAAGGTCTGAGAAAAACTTCAGCCCAAGTGCATAGTGAACATTGTGTCTCGTACAAGAATGATACAAAATGTTAAACATGAAGTGCAGTTCCTCAGCTGATTTAAATAGTCATAGCTCTGTTGAAGTCAATGGTGGTAGCTATGTCAGTTTTCACCAGTTGAGGATCTGCCCTGAAGGGTTAGCTTCTACTTTATATTATATTCTGTCAAGCTTCCTTCTCCACTCTGAGTTTTAGGGTACAGATGTGGGGACCTGCATGAAAACCTCTAAGCTTAACTACCAGCTTAGATCTGCTTTTGCTGCCACCACCCAAATGATTTATGAGTTATTTGGGAAACTCTGTCTTCCCCCCCCCAAAACCTTTCCCTCCCTGGGTAGCCTTGAGAGACTCCTCTACCAATTCCCTGGTGAACACCGATCCAAGCCGCTTGGATCTTAAAACAAATTAATCATTCCCCCCTTCCCTTTCCCCTCACCAATTCCTGGTGAGTCCAGATCTAATCCCCTTGGATCTTAAAACAAGGAAATATCAATCAGGTTCTTAAAAAGAAGGCTTTTAATTAAAGAAAGAAAGGTAAAAATCATCTCTGTAAAATCAGGATGGAAAATACCTTTACAGGGTAATCAAATTCAAAGAGCCCAGAGGAACCCCTTCTAGCCTTAGGTTCAAAGTTACAGCAAACAGGTAAACCCTCTAGCAAAAGGTACATTTACAAGTTGAGAAAACAAAGATAAACCTAACACGCCTTACCTGGCTGTTACTTACAAGTTTGAAATATGAGAGACTTGTTCAGAAGATTTGGAGAGTATGGATTGATGTCCGGTCCCTCTTAGTCCCAAGAGCGAACAACCCCCAAAACAAAGAGCACAAACAAAAGCCTTCCCCCCCACCAAGATTTGAAAGTATCTTGTCCCCTTATTGGTCCTTTGGATCAGGTTTCAGCCAGGTTACCTGAGCTTCTTAAACCTTTACAGGTAAAAGGATTTTGGTGTCTCTGGCCAGGAGGGATTTTATAGTATTGTACACAGGAGGGCTGTTACCCTTCCCTTTATAGTTATGACATATCCCTTTTAGCTCCAGAGAAGAACAGGGCAGAGTTTGGCCCCGTAAGTGCATACATATGAAACAGTTAAGGAAAATGGTTTGAATTTAAATTATTAACTAATCCTAGAAATATTTTGTTCTACAGCTTGAGTCTACAGTGATGCCATACCTACAAGTGTTGTCTGATTTCAGAGAAGGAGTGCGACAAATTGCCAGAGAAAAGAAAGGTAAGGGTTAACTTTTCTAACATTATTGTAACTGATTTCAAGGGGGAGGAGGGGGGAGAGAAAAAATTAAATGTCGTTTTTTGATTATCTGATTTACATAAATAGCGTCTCTGCTTTTGCGAATAAAAATGGCATATTTTTATTCTATACATATACACATTTATCTGTGTATACAAAAGTAAACCAGAGTTAGTTTGAATCTTCAAATCTTTGCCAGGTGTCCTTTTAATTTATGATTAATTTTCATGTTAACCTGTTGTTAAAGTATTCAGAATTTTGTATAATTGGGAGAGGGAACATGAGGAGTGTGAATGTTCTGTTTCCTGTAGTGCCCACAGTGTGCCAGTTGATTGCAAACATAAAAGAAGATGTAGTCCCTGACCTGAAGGGCTTACACACTCTAAAAAGTGTAAATTGTAATTATTCCTTTTATTGGAACCCTCAACCAGTTTGAATACAAACAGGCTCAGTTGTTTCTTCGTGGTTTGATAGCATAGTCTGATCACAAATCCCCAGATAGTATTTTGTGATCTCTTTGGAGTATTCATAGGGGAGTTTGCTGAAGGTTGCTGTGGACTTTTTTCTTCTCCTTAGAAGCTTTGATGCTGCTTTGCGTATTGGCAGCAGAGCTGTATTGTGTTACAAATGCTGTTCTATTAATCTCTCTATGCTTTCGCTTGTTGATGAGCTCCTAATGGATTTCTTGTTCTGCCTACTATTCCCCATGGGTTTTGTGCATCTTCAACATATATTTGATACTGATTTTCTTGAAATTAGTTTCATGACAGAGAGAGAGAGTCTTGAAGGCAAAATAGGAAATATTGATTGGTTTTTTTTTTAGTAAAATGGCTTGGATTGAGTAGATTGATAATAGTTAGCAAGGAATTCTAATTCTGTTCCCATACTGAAACGTATTAGCCAGAACAAACAGAATAAATATCTTACAAACACAAAAATGCTTCCAATGATGTGATCATTCAGGTACAATCAACAAACTTATGTTGGTCTAGTTGATCTTAAACATAGTCTTACTGGTTTCAAATTTTATATATTTTAATTTTGATATATTTTTTTTAAGTTTCAATTCTTCAGTTCACAAGATGAGTTTGAGTGCCTTTTACTATTTAAAACATACATAAAATTTATTTTTTCTTTATGCAAAAAAACCTCAGCAGTTGAGGTCAGATGATTCACACTCTAATAGTTGTGAGGTTTGAATAGCTAGGGCAGGGGCAGGCAAACTTTTTGGCCTGGGAGCCATATCGGGAAATTGTATGGAGGGCCGGTTAGGGGAGGCTGCGCCTCCCCAAACAACCAGGCGTGGCCCCCCCCACTTGCCCCCTGTCAGCCCCCCCCCCCGAGACCCCTGCCCCATCCAAGCACCCCTTCTCTCTGTCCCCTGACTGCCCCCTGCCACCCCATCCAACCCCCCCTCCTTCCTGACTGCCCCCCTGGACCCTACCCCCATTCAACCCCCCTGTTCCCCATCCTCTGACCACCCCGACCCCTATCCACACCCCCGCTCCCTGACCACCACCCCGAACTCCCCTGCCCGCTATCCAACCCTCCACTCCCTGCCCCCTTACCGCGCTGCCTGGAGCACTGGCGGCTGGCAGCACTCCAGCCACGCCTCACAGAGCACCAGGACAGGCAGCCATGCTGCCCGGCTGGAGCCAGCAACGCCACCACGCAGCACAGAGCACCGGGTCATGCCAGCTCTGCAGCTGCGCTGCCTGGCAAGAGCTAGTAGCCCCGCAGCCCAGAGCATTGCACCGGCGCCGGGGCGAACTGAAGCTGCAGGGGAGGGAGAACAGCGGGGAAGGGGCCGGGGACTAGCCTCCCCGGCCAGGAGCTCAGAGGCCAGGCAGGACGGTCCCGTGGGCTGTAGTTTGCCCACCTCTGCTCAAGGGGCTGCTGGTAGTATATTTTCAGGAGAAGAAACCCAGTTCTGGAACTCATTTACCTTGTTGATCCAACAGAACTCAGATTTGTTAATCTTACAGGGCTTCTGCCTGAAATAGGTCTTTTAAAATGGTTTTGATTAGTGGTTGGGAATATTGCCTCTGAGTTTATACTTTTTTTTTTTTTTAATTGAGGTTGTTGTATATTAAGGGAATGTCTTCTTTTTTTATAGCCAATTGCTGGCAGGATAATGTTAAATATGAATAATTGTGTTCTAATTTTGTAAATGCACCCAGAGGCTTACGTTAATAGGTATGAGTCTTTTATAAAACGAACTATAAAAATAAATGTAACTTTTTTGCCAGTAAGGCAAGCCACAAAGCATTCCACAATCCAAGCACCTGTAATCTGTGAATCTTGTCAGAGGACCAGAGGGAGCTATAACAAAGTGTGTATTCAAACATTATTGAATAAACTCTGTCTTCAACCAGAATGGCCTAATTGTAGGACATTAAAACATCATGTGAAAAGAAGGCTTTATCCATTTCACAAGACTGGCAGACATCTGAATCTGAAACCTGCATTATTCATTTTTAGTGGAGTCTTGATTAACCTGTGACTGTTTCTATTGATGATGATAAATGAGGAAAGAAAAATACTGATGGTGTTTGCTAGTGTACAGTGAGCAGAAATGACTCTAAATAAAATGCTTTTCATAACTTCCAGGAAACGTGGTGGGTTTTTAACTCATCCCATTGTGTCAAGTAACTTCACATCATGTGCCTTTAGGTTCTGTTTCTGTACTTGGGCAACTGCAGAGTTCCTCTATCTCTCCCTCTTAAAGCATACACATTATAGTAGATTTGCTGATCTGTCATGGGGTTCTTAATGATAGAGAATGCTTGACTCTTTTTGCTTGTCCTCTATTTTAACTTCATTCTTATTTCTTGGATTCCCGCTAAGTCTATTACCTTACTGTAAAGTCTTCCATTACTGAAATCTTGGTATTAGGGAATCTGTCACAGTGTATGGGGGTCTCCCTATTCTACAGCCAGAACAGAGTTGGGACAACCTACTCCATTTTCCTAATATATCAGATAGACTAAAAGTAGAACTACGCCTCCATCCTTTTTACTGTGCATCCTCTATCTTCACTATTGGCTATAATGTATATTGCTCATTTAATCTTTCAGGGTGACTTATGAATTAACCCTCTTCCCCCTCCACATCTCCCCCCCAAAAAAACTTATTTTACTAGTTCCTGCCCCCAGCTCTGCCTGGCTTCTGAAACCCATTACCTTGAAGTTCACAGCAAATGTCAAGAATGGGCTAGGAGCATCCTAATCAACAATGTGCACCTGGGCAGTGTTACTGAGACAGCGCCAAATCTGGTTTTCCTATCCATTCCCTTCTGTGGACAACAGCAATCTTTGGTGACAGTGACAACTTACAGTTGGTGCAACTGAGATCCATAAACAAGTTCCCCACTGTCAGTTAAAGCCTCTTGCTGGCGTGGTGCTAAAATAGAGAATTGGCACGGTTCAGCCGTAAGGTAGTGCATGGAGCCACTGTGCTGACACTTCTAGAGGCACCAGTTGATAACCTCCTCTTATAAATTATGCATTTCTCATGTATAAATTCCTCATTCTCCTCTACACTGAAGGATTTCTTCTGCTTCTTATATTTAATTATTCATAGGTTCAGACTGGTAAATATTTATAACTCAAGCAGACACTGCTTTTATTATACAGTCAGTAGATTTATCATATTAATTCCATGCACGAGATATCATCAACACCTTTCAATATTAACAGATAATGGGCTAAACTAATCTCTGGTCTCACTCGTTGACTTTGTTAGACTTATACCGAAGATGAATTTGTTCAGCTGTGCCCACCTACCCAGGATAAAGAAAAACAAACAATTCACTGGAGATAGACTGCAGACTAAAGCAAACAGTTCTTTTTAAAATGGAACATTTTCATATGCATACAAAGGCCAGGGTTGATTCCAGCTCTTCAAGCAAAGAACAGATGAGACACAGGTTCATAACACCAAGCAAAGCCAAGGACTCTGATTTTAGTAGTTTAGACAGTGAGGAGGTGTGCATCTGCACCTATATGTGTCAGTGAATAATTGAAGAAAATAGACCCTCTAAAATAATAGCTTACATTATCCCAATTGGATACTTTGATTCCCTTCTCTAAGCCTCATAATGGATGCTGAAGACTTTCCCTGGTATGTGCAAGGTATTGAGAATTATCATCAAATGTTAGTGTTTCTTATACAATATGTCCACTAAGAACTACTTGGAAGTGTTCAGTATATTGAACCTACTGAAACATGGGTGCAAGAACAATTTACTGGGGGGGAAGAACCTACTTATTAAAAACTCATGATATAAGTTGACCCAAGTAATCTTGTCACCATCAGCCTCCTCTAGGAAAAAATGCTTACTATGAATCAAACAAGGATCCTAAATTTGGATTGCCAGCAACATAAATACATCCAGAAGTTCTAATTTCTGTACTTGCTCTTGGTGTTGTGTGAATCACTTCTGTTGCTTCTCAAGTAACCAATGTATTTCCTCTTTTCATCACTTTCTTTTATCTCTGAGTAAATACGTGTAGTTTTTTCCTCTCTTTACTGTTCAAAGACATATGTACTTATTTTTGCTTGAGTGATAAATCTGAGACCCTGATCACTTGTGGCCATTAACATCCAATGGCACTTCTGCAAGAAAAGAGATGTTAGCCATGCTGTCCTAGTCAATTTCCAATTCAGCTAAATCACATTCTCCTAAAATCAATCAGTGCTTTTGCAAGTGACTGACTTGGAGAAGGCTAGAGTGAAATGGATAATGAACAGAAAAGCACTTTGGGAAAGATTTTCCATAGAAATGGCCAATGCTTTTATTTAGCACAGCTTTGAAAATGTGTGATATTGGAAGGATACAGGAAAATAGCTTCTCCACTGTCCTGTTGTGTGTAGGTGGGATAGATGTGATTCAGTAGGGCAGTGGTTCCTGATTTTGGATGGATTGGCAATTCCCTACATACCCTCATGCCATGCCTTGGCAGAATTCACAGGATTTAAGCCAGAAAGGACCATTCTGATCATTTAGTCTGACCTTCTGCATAACACTGGATAGGATTCCACCAAGTAGTTTCTGCCTCAAGCCCATACCATTGTTTATCTTTAAAAAAGATAGCCAGTCTTGAGTTAAAGACTTCAAATGATGGAGAATCTGTCAAATCTCTAGATACATTGTTCTAATGGTTAATTACCCTCACTGTTAAAAAATGTGCACCTTATTTCTACTCTGAATTTGTCTAGCTTCAGCTTCCTTGCTGTATCCCTTCTAATTTCTGTCTCTCTTTTCCTCATCTCTCTCTGTTCCACTCATCCCCTCCTTTCTTGTGATGTCCTTTTCTTTCCTACTTACAACTTTATTCACTTTTACTGTTTTCCTTGGGGAAGCTTTTAGTGTATTTTCCCCTGCCAACTCATTCTGCCACTCATCAGCAGGCTACAAACAAATTGGGGCAGGAGACATTTTTTGATAGCTTTGTGTTGCTGGGACACCTGCTTTTGCAGCAGAGCTATGTTATGAGAGCAGAGACAAACACAGCGCTTAGTGTGACAGACCGCTTCCTATATCTATAGTACTGTACACAACCTACTCCTGTGGCTATTTTTATTAGGGGACCACGTATCACAAGAGCAGGGAGGTTTCAAGTATTTTCCTAGAGCATTAATCACAGCAGTAAACTCACGAAGAGCAGTCAAGTGGCTCCAGGCAGGGTGCAGCTTTTCCAGCTGCCTTGAACCCTTTCTTGTCCACTCCACTCTGCCCCGTGCCATCATAGACTAGGTTAGGAAATTCCATCCAGGTTAGGAAATGCTGCTTTAGGGAACATTGCTGTGAGAAATTCTGAAACCACAATTCAGTATAGGAAATAGAGCTACTAAGAAATGCTACCATGAAATAAGGCCATGTTTTCATTCATTTAGCAATCAGCCTGAAAGAGAGAGTAGACAGGAAACCGTGATAATGACAAAAGGCACTTAATATCTAGAGATTTTTAATATATAAAAAGCTAAAAAAGTTCTGTGTAGTCGCATTTGTTCTGGTCAGCTCCGGTTTCTTTCAGTAGTGATGGCGCTTTCCTGTTTTGCGAGCCAAAACTAAAACTCCGGGCAATCCTGCCAGAAAAAAACATGCTTTTAATCTAACCTCCAAAATGTTGTGTTAGAAACTAGATGTCTATAAAGATTTGCTAAATACTTATCTGAATTAGTGAATCAATATTAAACATTAAGCTGCCTGTCTTTGAAATTTCTCTTCCCCCTCCATTGCTAGATTCTTCAGCAGGTTTTAGAGGATTTGACTAAGCACTTGGAAGTAGACATTAGGGGAGCCTTAATATACGTTTGATTAGGTGGGGCTGGAGATTTAAAATATATTTGAACAAAAATTTTATTTCAAGCTCGAGCAATTAAGATTTCTTTATTAAAAATCTTTTTAATTAAAACTAAAGCATGTTAAATTATTTCCCCTGACTGACATGATCAACTGATAATGGCTACATAGGTGATCTGCTTCAAGTCTTTAAAACGTGTATTACCATTAACCCATCCTTCCTTCCCCACCTGTTATATTTGATTCATCCATCTGTTACGTCATGTCATTAATGTATAATGTAAACTCTTTGGGGTTGGGGCTGTCGTTTTATTGCATGTATGCTACACCTAGTAAAATCGGGCCCCGATCCTTGACTGGGGCTTTGCGGCACTACAGATAATAATGGTATCAAACATTTAGGCAAAATATATCCTCAGTTTCACCCACGTGTAGTTCAGTTAGCCCTCTGTGAAACAGACTTACAGTCATGACATCCAGTTGTTTTACGTAACTTGCAGTGATTTTTTTAAATTATACTTACTGACATTCTGGAAGATAACTAGATGTAGCTGGCAAAAAAAATAGTGATTATAGCTTTTTGTGTATAAAACATTCAAATTATAGCTCCACTTTTACAAAAATTGTTTAAATAGTTAATCAAGTAAAGGAAGAAACAGTTTTGATGATTTCTGAGAGAGGAAATGAGAGGACATGATCAAAGTATATGCAATACTGAAAAGTACGGAGGAAGTCTCCTGAGTTCTGAACTCAAGTAAGGAGACAGTCAATGCAATTAAAAGTGGCAAATTCAAAACTAATAAAATGATTATTTTTTTTACACAATGAATAAATAGACTGTAGAACTCATTGCCTCAAGAAGTCATTGAGGCCAACAGCTTAGCAAGATTTAAAAAAAGAGTCTCGGCAATTATATGGATATCAAGAAGATCTAAAGTCATTAAATCAACAACATTTTGGAAAGGATATTAAACTTCATACTTCAGAGCTTAAGTCAGTCTAACTATTAGAGACCTGGCTGAGACCTAATGTGAGGGGGCAGATTTTCCCACATCTGCCTACTGTGAGGTTCTTACACGTTTCTCTGAAACGTATGGTTTTGGCCACTGTCTGATACAGTATATTGAACTAGATGGACCTCAAATCTGTAGTATGGCAATTCCTATGTTCCTTCTTACAGGAACTAGTTGGACACCAAAAGTTGCTATTTTTCATCCTTGTATAGAATGTTGAAGAAGTCGTTAGTAGAAGAGCCGGTGCAAGGATATTTTGCGCCCTAGGCGAAATTTCCACCTTGCGCCCCCCACTCCCACTCCCCAGTAACATCGGTTCATTGAGGGGCAAATCCCAACAAGCCTTTATAGACCACAGGGGCCAGCCGTGCCCAGGTTCCCCCCTCCCTGCCCCCTGAACTCCCCTGGAGGGTGCACAGCCCCCTGTGAGCCCTCCCCCACCCCGAGTCCACTCAGTGGCTTTGCCAGGCTTGGGCCACTGCAGCAGCTTGGCAGGGAGGAGCTGTCTTCTGGGGGCTCCTGCAGCAGATGCATGTGGGCAGAGGCCCCCGTGCATCCCCCTGGCTCCCCCCTCACTGTGCTCGGGCTCTGCCACTCCCAGGAGTGTGAGCTGCCGCTGCCCCTCCCGGAGCAGGCTCAGGGCCTTGCGCCCCGGCGGCGGCTCACATGCCCAGGAGTCGTAGAGCCCGAGCGTGGCGAGGAGGGACCTGGGGGGCGCATGGGGGCCTCTGCCCACATGAATCTGCTGCAGCCTGCAGGAGCCCCCGGAGCGGGCGCCAGACCGCAGCCTGGGCAGGAGGGGCGGGGGGCGCAGCTGCTCCCCGCTAGCGGTGCCGCTGCCTTTGCAGGGCTCCTGTCCCCCTGCGCCGCGCCAGCTCCTCCATGGCTGGGGCTCACCGCCAATGCTCTGGCTCTCTGGTGGCTCCGGAAGGCGGCTTCTCCCTGCCGAGCCAGGGCACTGCTTTTTGGCGCCCTCAAGGCCATCCTTAGGATTTATGGGTCCCTATGCAGTATTATTAAACTGGTGCCCCTATGCCCGATGGCAGCCTGAGTTTGCAGCCCGGCCGGGGCGGAGGGACAAGGCAGAAAGAATAACAAGACGCCCAGCCCGCCTCACGGTGGCAGAGAGTCACAGTTCCCCGCAGAGACCCCTGTAACCTCTCCCTCAGGCAGAATGGACATGCAGAAGGTACCTAATTATAAAAGCACTAAAATTGGGAATAAAAAAAATGTCAGTCACAGGTTTTTTTATATGCCCTGAAGTTTCAGACATTTATTTGCAAAAACTTTGTAGCAAGGGTGAGTCAGCTGTCTTGCTGAATACAACATTAAATATTATGGAATACGTGATGCAGCTCTTCTCTGTTTTACATTTTCTTAATCAGTATTTCTAAGCTGATTTTATATTTTAAATGTACTCTTAAGCCTTCATAAAGTAATCATTCCAGATGACTACATATTTAACTCACTGAAACAGACATTATTTTAAATTAATCTGTCACAGAGGTTTAGTGTGTTCATTACAATGTTCATTGCTTTTAGAAAAAGGGAACACTAATTTACTCTGTGTGATCTCCATAACAATCCACATGTTTATGAAACTTCACCAACTTCAAAAAATATGTTACCAAAGGATTTTATATCTTACTAAGGTACTGATTTTGCTTAAAACTAGTTCATCAGATAGTCAGAAATAAAGAGAAACTCTCTGTCCAGCTATCTGGAAGCAAAGGGCTGTTGCTTCCTTCAAGTGGGGGTGTGGGGGGTGAAGGGAGAAATGGATGGACAGAAAGGACAGGAAGACAGTTTTTGGTGTGTGTGTGTGTGTGTGTGTGTGTGTGTGTGTGTGTGTGTGTTTTTTTTTTTTTTTTTAACTATAGTAATTAAAATGTGTATTTTAGATAAGGGTGGTCTTTTGAAGAATTTATTTAAAAAACCATATGTCTGAAGATGCAGGCATTGAAGGCTAAAGATGATTGTGCATCTAAAAATCTATGCAAGGATTTTTTTAGAGATGTGATTTTTATAATCTTCACCAAAGAAATATTTTAAAGCAAATTTTACACTAAGGTCCTGTAGACTGACATGTTCTGAGTAAATATTAGTCGTGCACAACTTTTTTTGTCAGTACATTCAGAAACTGACAGTAGATACCTGGGGGTTGGCAAATGCCTGTTTCAGTGTTGTGCTAATAGGTCTGGCAGGCTGGAGACTTCTTCTCTTAACTACTAGATCCCCTTCCCAGGAAGGCTCAGAGCCTGCAGGAAGGGTCAGAACAGGGAAAGGAAAACCAGGAGGGTGGACACCAAGACCCCATGGTGCCCCAAATTTTCAGGTGCCCTACCCAGCTGCCTATGCCTGAGGACGGCCCTGGGTGCCCCCAACCACTTGTCACCCTAAGCCACTGCCACTGCCTAGTTCGCCTAGTGGTTGCACCGGCCCTGGTTAGTAGCATGCTAAAGTAATTTTAAGAGACAAATTCACAAAGTACAAAAGGCTAAATTCACAAAATATCTTTTTTCTTAAAATGCTGAGATGAGGAATTATATTCAGGGCTGGAAATAGCGCATTGTAATGCCACGTGATTAGAGGTCTGTTTAACAGCAACTGTGAGACTCCTGGGCCGCTAAGCAGTTACATCACAGAGCTTGAGGTATCTTGTTGGTTTTTTGGAGTAGTAGCAGCAGCATCTTGGGAAGAGGCGACAAATTCCAGGTCTATCTAGAAGAAACATGCTTCTCTGGCACACAGGGTCAAGAGATTAAAAGTTCTTTCTTCCTCTGGCTCAGTGTAACCTTACTTACACCTATCACTTAAAAAAAAAAAAGGAGAGAAACTGGTCTAACTAGTAATTTTTTACTTTCATTATATAACTACATAGGAGTGTGGAAGAGAAGTAAATTTTCATTTTTAAATTGTCAGAACTTTTACTTTTTCTGTGCATTGTAGTAACTGAAGTACTGCAGTTGAGTGATGCTCTTCGAGATGACATTCTTCCTGAGCTTGGAGTTCGATTTGAAGATCATGAAGGTAACAGTCTGTCTGTATTGTAAACTGTAGCTGTTGCTAAAATATGGAGAATTCTTTTCTTAAGATATTGAAAAATGTCAATATGATCAAGAATCATCAGAAATCCTTGTCAAATTTACTGAATGCTTAGAGCTTTAACAGATTTAGTTTTTAAACTTTTAAAAGCATTCAGATAAAATGTATATTTGCATCTCCTTGTATGGTGGTTAGCTCCTCAGTCATTTCTAAATGGTCATTTGGTGGCATTTGCATTTAACTTAGTAATACAATTTGAAAAGACTACTGCAGGATGTTTTTCAAGAAATGTTTGTGGTACCAGACATGTAAGTGTTGGAACTGCTATGTGTTTATTTTTCTTTGTTATTTCTCCAGGACTCCCAACTGTGGTCAAATTGGTGGACAGGGAGACCTTACTAAAAGAAAGAGAAGAAAAGAAAAAGGTTTTAAATTCTTTCATGTTAAACTAGTTTGTGTATTGTATTATTTTGCAAATGTAAAGTAAAACACATGTTAATTATTGACATTACATATTTCCTTGCTGATTTGTGAGAAATTACAATTTTAATACAAACAAAATGGAAAATAGCGCACCCAAACTGATAGCAAAACTCAAGTGGCACTTGAGAAAAGGAATTTGAGATAATTGCTTGAAAGTATGCTATGGGGGATTTAAATACCTTTTCAGGTTTCAAAAGCCTTTATACAATTATGATGTGCTGAGTATGACCTATTTTTGCTTGTCTCTCCCTGGTAGAATAATTCCTATGAGTAAATTATTCTGATATTTGTCAATACAAAGCAAAGGTAAATATTTTCATATAGTTAGCAGTACTGATTTGACATCTGCTGATAAAAACAGAATGAAATTGCTAAGTCTTCAATAACGTAGCACTGAATGAGGCAGGATTCCTGTGGAAAAAATAGCATGTGATCATGTAATTAAAGACTGAATCGTAATGCACACCCACAAGATGACTGAATTAATGCTGCATAGGAACCTTAATTCTAGTATTTCCTAACTTTTGAGTGTTTGACTTTGCAACCTTAATAGTCTTTTGATGTATTTTTTTTGTGTATAACGTCTATGTTTTAAAATAAAGTGGGGAAAAAAGGCAATTCCATCATTTGGAGTCATAGTGACTAAAGCTGGTTTGGAAAATTTTGTTGTGTTTTTTCCATGGAAAATTTTTGACTCTGGCAAAAAATCAGAAATGGAAAGTTTTCAGCCAAAAATTTGAATATATTGATTAGGAAATGTCATAGTGCCGCATGGGAATTGCAGTTCTGGTCCTTGTGCCCTCATTCTTTTCTGTGGGCTGGGCTCCCTGGCTAGACTATACATCTCCCCTGCTGAAGTATGCTCAGTACTGAAAGAATCTTTGGAGAATTTAGCTGTCAGACTCTAACAAGTCTGAGCTTGGTTAAACTGAAGCTAGGTCTACACTGCGCGGAAGGGAAGGGTGGGGGTCGACCTAAGATACGCAACTTCAGCTATGTGAATAGCGTAGCTGAAGTTGCGTATTTTAGGTCGACTTACCTGGCTGTGAGGACGGCGGCGAGTCGACCCCTGCCGCGCCGCTGTCGACTCTGCTTCCGCCTCTTGCCGCAGTGGATTTCCAGAGTCGACGGCAGAGCCATCGGGGATCGATTTATCGCGTCTTCACTAGACGCGATAAGTCGATCCCCAATAGATCGATTGCTACCCGCCGATCGGACGGGTAGTGAAGACGTGCCCTGAGACTTTTCAGAGATTCATAACTTGGCCAAATTTGGACTTTTTTCCCGTGGGAACAGCAAAAGGCTCATCCCTGATACAAAGATGACCCACCTCCCAAATTTCAAACACTTTTTTCAAAGCATGGCGCACTAGAGCTTCTCAATTACAATTGTAAGGATTATTTAATATGGACCTAATAATGTATTGATCCCTAATCTCTTTCTGAGTAATGGCTGAAACACTTCTCTTGAAACTTCCCAAAAATATTCCGGCTGAGGCAGACACCAGGCAGGGAAAATTTCAGTGTGAAGAGTTGTTTTGACAAAGGTATAAGCAACTGAAAACAGGGTCTTATAATAGACGCACTGAGCAACCATAATTATAGGTGTCATTACCAGCTTTGCCTATAATCAAACATCGAAAACATAGAGCTACTTAGCTGACATTAGTAAAAAATAACCTAATGCAATGGTTTAATTTTGATTAAGTAATGCTGTTTTTCAATTTGACTTTTTATAGATTGAAGAGGAGAAAAAAAGAAAGAAGGAAGAAGCATTTAGGAAAAAACAAGAACAGGAGGTAAATATTCAAATATCTTTTTAATTTACATTAAAATGGGCATTGTTTTTGAAGATGTGCGTTAATGGCTATAGTCTTATGCAGGCAACAATATACTGTGGGCCGAATTTTCAGCCCAGCCTCAGCTGGCCCTCCATTTTTTATTTATTTATCTTTGGGGGGTGAAAATTAATGGGGTGGGCAGTTTTTTGCTCACAATTATTTGTGCCTACAAGTTAGGTCACTTAGATGTTCATGTCTCTAATGGCACCATTAAAAAAAAATTACCACAAAATCTGAACAGAGGTGGTAGGTGCTTCTTAAAATACCTTGTAGCACATTTTTTAGTGCATAGCTGTGAGTAGGATACAGCATGCATAACCGTTTTAGAGCTCTGGCAATTAAGGAACATTTCACTTAGAGAGGCTTCTGCCTGTGTTGTTTATAATTTCTTCCCTCTGTTTATTATTGTATAGATATGCATGAAAACAGCATCTTTTTCCTTAAGAGTCCATCTGTTGCTACTTATGCTTCACCTGAAGTCTAATTCTCTGTGAAGACACATTCATCTCCACAGCATCCAATTGTGCTTAGCACAAAGACTTAAGACTTCAGGTGAGGAATAAGCACCAGGAGCCAGATGCCTGCTTGTAGAGCAAAGATCCTATTTCCATGCAAATCGCACTAGTAATGCAATACAGGAAAGTAAACCTTCAAAGTATGATCTACAGGGAAAATTGCCTGTAAATAGAATGTTTCCTTTTCATGAACCTCCAAGCATATTTATCCATTCTTTTTAAAATTGTTCATGACTTCATTGCTTTTAATGATTTTGAGAAGCCACCATTTTCATTAAAACCAAAGTTTAACTTTCCTTTAATATGGTTTAGTTATTTTGGGCCCTGATCCTGCTATGCCCTGTAAGGAGCCCTATTCAAATCAATGGGATTTCTGCTTGGGCATAGGGAAACATCTGCAATGAGCTCATTCCCAAATAGCTTACTTTCTATGTTTGTACTTAAAATACAACAAGAGCTCAAATTAAACAAAAAGTACATGTGGCTTCTGCACCACATAAGCTGGCTATTCTGAGCTGTTGTAGGGGGAAACAGCACTTTTTTTTTTTTTTTTTTTTTTGGTCTTAATTGGATCCTAACTGAGTAGTTGTTGCAACAAAGAACTAAGTTAATTACTTATTCCCCCAGACAGATATGTTCAAGATTCATATAGAGTTGTCCCTCACTGATGATTCCTTTCTCTCCACATAATGGACAAGTGTGATGTGGTCTCCTTGATTTGCAATTTAGATGTTCTGTGCATCAATTCATGTACACCCAGGGACAGCTTTTCAGAAAAGGACAAGTGACAGTGTAATTCGTTAGGATGCTAATTAACTGTAAAGTTGTAATGCATATTTTATATTGTAGGCAGCAAAACTGGCAAAGATGAAGATTCCACCACATGCAATGTTTAAATCAGAGCTTGACAAATATTCCAAGTTCGATGAAAATGTAAGAAATACGGGGAAATTTTCTTTATGCTAATTGAAAAGAAAGAACTTAATAACTGACTAAAGTGCCTGATCATTTCCCCACTGAAGTCAATAGAGCATTATCAGTTAATTTGATGGGAGCAGGTTCATGCTCTTAAGTGTTCACGAATTGTATAACACTGATGTCCTGTGTAAGGGTGTATGTAAGATAGGGTTACCATATTTCAGCGAGCAAAAAAGAGGACGGGAGAAGCCCCGCCCTAGCCCCGCCCCTGCCCCTCCCACTTCCCGCCCCCCCTGACCTCCCAACCCTCCCCCCGTTCCTTGTCCCCTGACTACCCCCTCCTGGGACCCCTGCCCCTAACTGCCCCCCAGGACTATCTAAGCCTCCCTGCCTCTTGTCCCCTGACTGCCCCAACCTTTATCCACACCCCCACCCCCAGACAGACCCCTGGGACTCCCACGCCCCATCCAACCACTCCCCACCCCCTGACAGCCCCCCCCAGAACTCCCAACCCATCTAAACCCCTCTGCTCCCTGTCCCGACTGCTCCGATCCCTCTCCCCACTCCTGCCCTCTGACAGCTCCCCCCCAGAACTCCCAACCCATCTAAACCCCTCTGCTCCCTGTCCCCTGACTGCTCCGATCCCTCTCCGCACTCCTGCCCCCTGACAGCCCCCCCCAGAACTCCCAACCCATCTAAACCCCTCTGCTCCCTGTCCCCTGACTGCTCCGATCCCTCTCCCTACTCCTGCCCCCTGACAGCTCTCCCCCAGAACTCCCAGCCCCCTACCCCCCCGCTCCTTGTCCCCTGACTGCCCCCTCCTGGGACCCCTGCTCCTAACTTCCCTCCAGAACCCCACCCCCTACCTAAGACTCCCTGTTCCTTGTCCCCTAACTGCCCCCTCCTAAGACCCCCCCCCAACTGCCCACCAGGACCCTACCCCCTACCTGTACCCTGACTGCCCAAAACTTTCTCCACTCCCCCCAAAAAGCCCCCCCCCCGTTTCTTGACTGCCCCCTCCAGAACCTCCCTGTCCCTTCTCCTGCCCCCCCTTACCCTGCTGCTCAGAACAGGGTGTTGGGCTCTGTGCGAGCCGGACACGTGGCTAAGCTCCCCAGCACAACAAAACCCGGTCCCTGGCCCTGCACAACAAAACCCGGTCCCTGGCCCGGACCGGGTTGCAGGGGAGAGCTGCCCTTGTATCAGCACAAAGTGCTCTCGCTCCCGTTTTGCTACGCTGCATGGCAGTAACCGCTCCCAGTTGCAAAAGGGGAGGGCTGCACTTTGTGCTGAGACACTTGCTCAGAATGCAGGGCGGAGCTCCTCTCCAGCTGCTCCGGAGTCCAGCCCGGGACTTTCCTGCAGCCCTCCCAGCCGCTCCAGGGGAGGGGGGAAATCCCGGACATTGTGAGTGCTTTACAAATTCCCCCCGGACGCTATTTTTAGCACAAAAAGGAGGACATGTCCGGGTAAATCCGGACGAATGGTAACCCTAATGTAAGAGCCATAACTTTTAGGGGGGTTCCATAACATGTCTTTGTCTTCCTGACCATCCTGCTACTGGGGAAGACTTCTGTGACTTTTGGGATAGAAATCTTCTTAAGGATTAAATTGCAGAAACTTCCAGTTGGGAGGTAAAGATTATGCACACACCCTGTCTCCCCCCTCCTCCCACTCTAAGACCTGGCAGATTCAGGGGATTTGTTGGAGACCCAGACCATTCAATGCTGTTACTCTCTTCTAGCAGTAATGCATGATTCTGGTAGAAAGAGGTGATAAAATCTAGCCACGAATTTATCAGATTGACCAAAGGCAAACAAAGTATCTGGATGAAAATTTCTAAGATATTAGTGTTCTTAATATTCCAGGGATTTCCTACCCATGATACAGAAGGCAAAGAACTCAGCAAAGGACAAATGAAGAAACTGAAGAAACTTTATGAAGCACAGGAAAAAATTCACAAAGAGTATCTACAAATGGTTCAGAATGGAACTGCAAATTGAGAACAAAACCAGGACATTGTTCTTTTTTAAAATAAAGGCGAGAGCTGGATTATTATAGGAACAGTAAAGAGCATACATTGATGCTCGTATTGTGTTTACATGTTCTACTGTGGACAAGCTAAAAATACTTGTTTATGTGGATTAATATATCATCTAGTTTAGAGTGTCAATAAAATTTTATTATTAAAAATAAAAAGACCCTGTAGGATGTTTGTGTCACAATCATTATAGATTGAACACTTCTCTTGGGGAAGACACTGTTCAGTCAGCAAATCCACATAGGTTTCTTGCTCGTTATAATCTCTTCAGGCCCCTGGGTAATTTCTCATGCATGTCGCTCTTTAGCTAACTAATATCCAGTGTAGTTTGTGCTTTGGAATAGTTAATGTCACAACAAGTAGAACTTACGGAGACCTACAGCAAAGCCGATCAGTTTGTCCCACAGCAAGAACCATAAATATTTCTCAAATGATTTCAGTGACATTACATAGGCAGGAAGTACTATAAATAGTTCAGGTAGGATGCTTCTGTTGCTGGTTTTCAAAACCCCAATTATAGACAAATCCTGTGGTATAAGCTAACAGTCATTTCTAGAAGTTGGACTGTCTCAGCCCTCACTTGGCCAAACAGGGAAGAATGTTCCTCCCTGTCTGGCCCAGCTCAGCTTGTGACTTCAGTCATGGAGATGAGTGTAGGGGCTAATCATCTGCTCTGTACTGTGGGTGGGGAGAGAATGGACAGGGCCAGAGAGTGGGAAGAGGCCTGCTCTCTTTCTCCCCCACCCCTCACTGGCCAGAGGAACAAAGGTGCTCCACATAAAAGGGAGAAATAACTCTCAACCTCCTCTGAGCAACATGGAAGCAAGGGAAAAAATTTGAATATTACAATTCACTGTCTGGTCTGCTCCTGGGACAGTGCAGTTATGCACTCTACTGAACTAAAAACATCTTAACACTGTTAAACACCGCAAATTCTGAACAGATGATTGAGTCTTTAAAGACTCAGCCTATATTGTTTACTTTCAGTCCCGTGTTCTATCTTATGTGAATTTTATAGCTCAAACAAGATGTTCAAAAGTGACTAGTGGTTAGGTGCCTCAATTTTTGGGTGTTCAACCTGAGACATCTTAAAGGGTTCTGATTTTCAGAGATTGAGAACTTAGCATTCTGAGAATGCAGATTTCAAGTTGTGTAAGCCTAAATCACTGGACACTTCTAAAAATCTTGTCCTTGGTATCTGGCGATAATCTACATTGCAACAGAGGGGTATATGTTAAAACACAACTACTTCAAATTCAGGTGATCTTAATAAAAAAGAAACTGCAGAATGGATGTCATAAATAAAAAATTTAAATAGTGGTTTTCCTGTGGGACATTATCTAACTTATCAAAATGCCTAATGTCTAAACATTTAACAGCAAACAAACAAAAAAATTAATATTGTTTGCCTAAAGCATTGTCACCACAATGAGCATTAAGGCCTTCCTTACTGCCATTTGGTGGGCAACTAGAAACAGAAACATAAA
Source organism: Malaclemys terrapin pileata (assembly GCF_027887155.1). Classification (NCBI taxonomy): domain Eukaryota; kingdom Metazoa; phylum Chordata; order Testudines; family Emydidae; genus Malaclemys; species Malaclemys terrapin. Next base: position 47,537,679 of record NC_071508.1, on the reverse strand, counting down.
ATGCTTTCATAAATCATTTTAAAGGGGTAATGTTGGAGTACAGACATTTCTCACAGTGTACACTGTTATAAGGACAATAGGTTCCTCGGCAAGATATGTTTAGCAATGCATGACAAGGTGTCTCTCATCATGCTTATCTACATATGATAGAATAAATTTAAGGTAACCCAATACTCCTGTTGACATTTGTTTCCTGTGCATAAACTAGGCAACACCTGTCTAGATTCACCTATCTTTGCTGTGAATCCCTAAAGCCAGTTCTCTTGCTGGGCTTCTGCCATTGCTGCTGGAAACGTGTAAAACCCTTCACAAGCGATGACCCCATGATGATGGCCTAGGACCATTGCCTTGTATGGGAGAGATTAATTTTGTGGCAGCATGAATGATATGCTTGTTGTAAATAGCAGCCAGTCATATAGAGCCTCTCAGCAAAATTTGACACAATGGACCATGCGTAAGATATTGTAGCAGTAATAAGGGACATTGCTGAAATGAAAGGCGTAACTGCCTTTCAATAGTACAAGGCATTCCTAGAAGATGGAATCAATCAGTAATAGTGGACATGTGCCTCACAATACTGGAAATTCAGCATCCCTCGAGCTATCCTGTAATCCATGTAACTCAACATAGGAGGTTTACCAAGATAATGTCTAAATATGGACTAAAATAGCATCAGCACAATTCTCTCTCTCTTACTCTGCATTTTTCAAATTCAGCCTCAGCCATGGAGAAATGCTCACATGCTGCTGCAAGCTGAGTATGTCAGAGTTTCTTCATCCACAGCCCTGGGACGACAAAAGCCTTTCTACCAGGTAGAAGTTGCTGGATGAGGAGGCACACCCTATAAAGCTTACTCCCTATGGAGGGGACTTGTTTATAGGTAGTGAGTAAAGTTAATACATTGCGGGTATTATTTTATGGAAAGCGGAGAGCCAGACATGGTAGCCGTGTGTTTCACTTGAGCAATCCCCTGTTGACCACCAAACAGCAACATATATCATTTCCTCTCAACAGGGCACAGCAGGGTATTTCCATCACTTGCAGCTTGTTCAAAATGCAACAGTAAATTAGCTTGCAGTATGTGCAGCCACGGTGTAAGTGTGCTCAGTCTCACCCGGCGCCGCCTCCTGCTGGTCGTCTCTGGGAATTAGCTCTCCAGCCGTTGGAGCGCCCTCTGCAGGGTGGTGTCCCACTGCCACTTGGCCCCTGTGTCCCTCCTGGATCCAGTGCCCTGTTGTCTGGGGTGCTGCCCCCTGGCAGTAACCCCTCACAGCTCTGGGTCTCCCCCTCCCAGGGGAACCCCCACCCACTATCCCTACTTCACCTCAGTGTTAGAGACTGGGCAGTAGCCTATCTAGCCCCCATTCACTGGGGCAGACTGCAGTATAAGCCACTCATCACATGCAAAGGGTTTGGACCTGCTGCCTCTGCCTACCCAATGGCTGCCTCCTGCAACCCAAGTGCCCCTTTGGCTAGGGTTACCATATGTCCGGATTTTCCCGGACGTGTCCGGCTTTTTGATCCTCAAATCCCCGTCCGGTGGGAATTGCCAAAAAGCCGAACACGTCCAGGAAAATGCTTTGCCGGCATCCCTGTCCCCTGCTTACCTTAGAGTGGCTCCGGTGGCGGCGGCTGCTGCTGCTCCCCCCAGACACCTCAGCTCTGTACAGCTGAAGAGCGGAGCTGCCCGAGCACTACCGGCTTCACAGTTTGCCGGGCAGCCCCCAGACCTCCAAACTCTGCGCCCCCGGCCGGGCACTTCCCCTCCCGGGCTCCGGCTGCGCTGGGGAAGTGCCCGGCCGGGGGCGCAGGGTCTGGAGGTCTGGGGGCTGCCCAGCAAACCGTGAAGCCGGTAGCGCTCAGGCAGCTGTTTCACATGGCTGGGAGGGAGGAGGAGGGGGAAGGCGGGTGCTCAGGGGAGGGGGTGGAGTTGGGGCGGGGACTTTGGGGAAGGAGTTGGAATGGGGGCAGAGTTGGGGCAGGGCCAGGGGAGGGGGTGGAGTTGGGGTGGGGACTTTGGGGAAGGAGTTGGAATGGGGGCAGAGTTGGGGCAGGGCCAGGGAAGGGGTGGAGTTGGGGCGGGGACTTTGGGGAAGGAGTTGGAATGGGGGCAGAGTTGGGGCAGGGCCCCGTGGAGTGTCCTCTTTTTTTTAAATGTTTCAATATGGTAACCCTACCTTACCCTAAACCTGCAGCCTGGGGCTCCCTAGCTCCCTTGGCCTTTCCCGAGCCCTGCTCCACTCTAGGCACTTGGTTAAGCACCCTGCAGCCAGTCCCTTCTCTCCCTGAACACAGAGAGAGACCATTGAGCCCCTGGCTCTCAGCCTTTTTCTACTGGCCAGCTGGGGCCTAATTGGGGTGTGGCCCAGCTGCAGCCGTTTCCCCAGTCAGCCCAGGCTTGCTGCTTTCCTAGCAGCAGCCCTCTCCCAGGGCTGATTTCAAGCCCTTCAGGGCAGCAGCGGGTGTCCACCCCACTACACATGGTCATACACATGATGCACTGTCCTAGGGATGGGGGTTCCACGACCACCACTCCCAAGAGGAGGAGGAGGGTGGTGGTGGTCGGGGACTCCCTCCTCAGGGGGACTGAGTCATCTATCTGCCGCCCCGACCGGGAAAACCGAGAGGTCTGCTGCTTGCCAGGAGCTAGGATACACGATGTGACGGAGAGACTGCCGAGACTCATCAAGCCCTCGGATCGCTACCCCTTCCTGCTTCTCCACGTGGGCACCAATGATACTGCCAAGAATGACCTTGAGCGGGTCACTGCAGACTACGTGGCTCTGGGAAGAAGGATAAAGGAGTTTGAGGCGCAAGTGGTGTTCTCGTCTATCCTCCCTGTGCAAGGAAAAGGCCGGGGTAGAGACCGTTGAATCGTGGAAGTTAACGAATGGCTACGCAGGTGGTGTCGGAGAGAAGGCTTTGGATTCTTCGACCATGGGATGGTGTTCCAAGAAGGAGTGCTAGGCAGAGACGGGCTCCACCTAACGAAGAGAGGGAAGAGCATCTTCGCCAGCAGGCTGGCTAACCTAGTGAGGAGGGCTTTAAACTAGGTTCACCGGGGGAAGGAGACCAAAGCCCTGAGGTAAGTGGGGAAATGGGATCCTGGGAGGAAGCACAAGCAGGAGAGCGCAAGAGGGGAGGACTCCTGTCTCATGCTGAGAAAGAGGGACGATCGATGAGTTATCTTAAGTGCCTATACACAAATGCAAGAAGCCTGGGAAACAAGCAGGGAGAACTGGAAGTCCTGGCACAGTCAGGGAACTATGATGTGATTGGAATAACAGAGACTTGGTGGGATAACTCACATGACTGGAGTACTGTCATGGATGGATATAAACTGTTCAGGAAGGATAGGCAGGGCAGAAAAGGTGGGGGAGTTGCGTTGTATGTAAGAGAGGAGTATGACTGCTCAGAGCTCCGGTATGAAACTGCAGAAAAACCTGAGAGTCTCTGGATAAAGTTGAGAAGTGTGAGCAACAAGGGTGATGTCATGGTTGGAGTCTGCTATAGACCACCAGACCAGGGGAATGAGGTGGACGAGGCTTTCTTCTGGCAACTAGCAGAAGTTGCTAGATCGCAGGCCCTGGTTCTCATGGGAGACTTTAATCACCCTGATATCTGCTGGGAGAGCAATACAGCGGTGCACAGGCAGTCCAGGAAATTTTTGGATAGTGTAGGGGACAATTTCCTGGTGCAAGTGCTGGAGGAACCAACTAGAGGCAAAGCTTTTCTTGACTTGCTACTCACAAACAGGGAAGAACTAGTAGGGGAAGCAAAAGTGGATGGGTACCTGGGAGGCAGTGACCATGAGATGGTCGAGTTCAGGATCCTGACACAAGGAAGAAAGGAGAGCAGCAGAATACGGACCCTGGACTTCAGAAAAGCAGACTTTGACTCCCTCAGGGAACAGATGGGCAGGATCCCCTGGGAGAATAACATGAAGGGCAAAGGGGTCCAGGAGAGCTGGCTGTATTTTAAAGAATCCTTATTGAGGTTGCAGGAACAAACCATCCCGATGTGTAGAAAGAATAGTAAATATGGCAGGCGACCAGCTTGGCTAAACAGTGAAATCCTTGCTGATCTTAAACGCAAAAAAGAAGCTTACAAGAAGTGGAAGATTGGACAAATGACCAGGGAGGAGTATAAAAATATTGCTCAGGCGTGCAGGAGTGAAATCAGGAAGGCCAAATCACACTTGGAGTTGCAGTTAGCAAGAGATGTTAAGAGTAACAAGAAGGGTTTCTTCAGGTATGTTAGCAACAAGAAGAAAATCAAGGAAAGTGTGGGCCCCTTACTGAATGAGGGAGGCAACCTAGTGACCGAGGATGTGGAAAAAGCTAATGTACTCAATGATTTTTTTGCCTCTGTCTTCACGCACAAGGTCAGCTCCCAGATTGCTGCACTGGGCAGTACAGCATGGGGAGAAGGTGACCAACCCTCTGTGGAGAAAGAAGTGGTTCGGGACTATTTAGAAAAACTGGACGTGCACAAGTCCATGGGGCCGGATGCGCTGCATCCGAGGGTGCTAAAGGAGTTGGCGGGTGAGATTGCAGAGCCATTAGCCATTATTTTTGAAAACTCATGGTGATCGGGGGAGTCCCAGATGACTGGAAAAAGGCTAATGTAGTGCCCATCTTTAAAAAAGGGAAGAAGGAGGATCCGGGGAACTACAGGCCAGTCAGCCTCACCTCAGTCCCTGGAAAAATCATGGAGCAGGTCCTCAAGGAATCAATTATGAAACATTTAGAGGAGAGGAAAGTGATCAGGAACAGTCAGCATGGATTCACGAAGAGGAAGTCGTGCCTGACTAACCTAATTGCTTTCTATGATGAGATAACTGGCTCTGTGGATGAGGGGAAAGCAGTGGATGTGTTATTCCTTGACTTTAGCAAAGCTTTTGATACGGTCTCCCACAGTATTCTTGCCGCCAAGTTAAAGAAGTTTGGGCTGGATGAATGGACTGTAAGGTGGATAGAAAGCTGGCTAGATCGTCGGGCTCAACGGGTAGTGATCAATGGCTCCATGTCTAGTTGGCAGCCGGTTTCAAGCGGAGTGCCCCAAGGGTTGGTCCTGGGGCCGGTTTTGTTTAATATCTTTATTAATGATCTGGAGGATGGTGTGGACTGCACTCTCAGCAAGTTTGCAGATGACACTAAACTAGGAGGCGTGGTAGATACACTAGAGGGTAGGGATCGGATACAGAGGGACCTAGACAAATTAGAGGATTGGGCCGAAAAAAACCTGATGAGGTTCAACAAGGACAAGTGCAGAGTCCTGCACTTAGGACGGAAGAATCCCATGCACTGCTACAGACTAGGGACCGAATGGCTAGGTAGCAGTTCTGCAGAAAAGGACCTAGGGGTCACAGTGGACGAGAAGCTGGATATGAGTCAACAGTGTGCTCTTGTTGCCAAGAAGGCTAACGGCATTTTGGGCTGTATAAGTAGGGGCATTGCCAGCAGATCGAGGGACGTGATCGTTCCCCTTTATTCGACATTGGTGAGGCCTCATCTGGAATACTGTGTCCAGCTTTGGGCCCCACACTACAAGAAGGATGTGGAAAAATTGGAGAGAGTCCAGCGGAGGGCAACAAAAATGATTAGGGGTCTGGAGCACATGACTTATGAGGAGAGGCTGAGGGAACTGGGATTGTTTAGTCTCCAGAAGAGAAGAATGAGGGGGGATTTGATAGCAGCCTTCAACTACCTGAAGGGGGGTTCCAAAGAGGATGGAGCTCGGCTGTTCTCAGTGGTGGCAGATGACAGAACAAGGAGCAATGGTCTCAAGTTGCAGTGGGAGAGGTCCAGGTTGGATATCAGGAAAAACTATTTCACTAGGAGGGTGGTGAAACACTGGAATGCGTTACCTAGGGAGGTGATGGAGTCTCCTTCCTTGGAGGTTTTTAAGGCCCGGCTTGACAAAGCCCTGGCTGGGATGATTTAGCTGGGAATTGGTCCTGCTTTGAGCAGGGGGTTGGACTAGATGACCTCTTGAGGTCCCTTCCAACTCTGATATTCTATGATTCTATATTGCCCCAAACCTGCATTCTTTAGCTTGATCTTAAGTTGAGCAAACTGGGCCCTACTTACATTCAAGACCTCCTCCTTGAGCCTTGTTCTGTTAGATATTTATACTGAACTCTTAGGGCTCCCCAAGCTGCATCCCAAATCAGCAGACAATTGTACCTTTGTCAAAGTGCTCCCCTCTCAACCTCTCCCTCCTCACTTTTTTTTTTAAACTACACTTCACATTTTACTTACTGTTGTTTTTTTGTCAGACCACTGTTAGCACCTTATTTATTATTTCCTTTTCTTTCCATGTGTTTCTTGTGTTGGAGTCTACTACTACTCAGTGTAGTAGACTCTTCATTTTAGAAGAGGTTTTTATTCAGTATAACTTTCTAAAATTATGTTTTAGAATTTTTTAAAGGTATGTGTCAAAAACAATGTTAAAAAGGGTATCATATACAACATTGCTTCAAGTTCATCACTGCCACTAAGTATGTATGTGACCTGACGTTAGCCTGATACAGCACTAAAGCATATTAACTATTTATTAGTGTGACTCTTGACTTAGTGATGATCAAAGCAAACACAAGAATACAAGTAAAATGTTATGATTTGTTTATTGCTAGATCCTGAACACTATTGTTATCCAAAAAAACTTGAGTTCCAAATATCTGGGGCTGTACTAGTATAGTTGATTGGCAGTCAAGTATCAGAGGGGTAGCCGTGTTAGTCTGAATCTGTAAAAAGCAACAGAGGGTCCTGTGGCACCTTTAAGACTAACAGAAGAAAACATTACTTTTCCATTACTTGCATCTGAAGAAGTGAGGTTCTTACCCACGAAAGCTTACGCTCCCAATACTTCTGTTAGTCTCAAAGGTGCCACAGGACCCTCCGTTGATCGGCAGTAACACTAGTTGCTTTCACATTTCTCCAGAGTATACATACACGGTATAGAAAATCCAAATGTAATGGTCTCCTAGAGTTTGGCTTTATTGATAACTGAAATAAAACAAGACTCAGCCTGAGCTTTCCCTCTCAGCTTGTCTGTTGCTAGTGTTTACCTGCAAGACCACTGTCCCTTCTGCATCAAAGAAATGCTCCTAGCCCTCATATATATCTAAACCGGACACATCTGTTCCAGGCCCAAGGTGACGCTGCAAAATATCTCCACGTTTATGCAGGATCACTGAAGGAAGGACCCTGTTTCCCCATGCAGAGTCCTAGAATGTGCCAGCATGTTACAAAAGGTTAGGCAGCTGTCAGTACAATAATTAATATAAAATGGGGTCTCAATCTGAGGGGGAGCACTAAAAAACCACCCAAGGAGACAAAGTACTTGAAATGTACTAGTTTGCTTAACATTTGTAGGAGTACATGTATTACAAGATTCTGTCCTCCTCAATACTTTGGTTCTTACACAGTCTGTCCACAGCCTATCTAAAATGGAATTTAAAGGAGGGGTAGTAGCATTTACAGGAGTAACTGCTTTATTGTTAAATATACCCTTGAACATCCATCAAATTCATTCTTTCCACAAGGAATGCAATATTAGAACAAAATCTGAATAACAGCAATAGACATCTTATTGAAATAGAAACAAACAGTCTGATTCTGCACTCACTAAAGCCTACATGGAAAGACTCTTATTGATTTCGGTGGGAACAAGCTCTGGCATAAAATAATTTATTTGAAAAATGCTTTTAGCAGAGTATTGGGGATACTTCTCCAGGACTTTTATGAATAACAGCCATAAAAATCTAGAAGAATCCTAAACAACCCTGAGTCTGAAAACAACTGAACAGAAATTTTAACTGGGAATGCCTGAACACCTTCTGGGATCTCTCCAGATCCTCCTTTCTCTACAGTACTGTATCATTAGAGATTTGCAGGGAGTCAGAGAAACATGTGGCCTCATTCTGTTTTTACTTATGCCAGTGAGAACTGAGAGTAAATCAACTGATATGAATGGAATTACCCTGGAGTAAAACCAGTGAAATTGAGAAGAGAATTAGGCCCATACACTTGTTAGTGACTGGAAAGGGTTAGTTTGGGTGAACAGGAAGAAAAAGGGGGTGGGTGGGTGTGTGCGCACACAACTGATTGACTGTGTCCACATTAAACTGAATTCTCTTTCCCAAGCTTACAGGATTCCTGCAGTAGTTCAGCTCTTTAAATTTAATTTCCTCATTAGCCTTATTGTCTAACTACAGTATTAATACTTAATGTAACTGTAATTTCATCAATTATTGCTGTATCTTTAAATACCTAGAGTAACTGAATTCATCCACGATACCTATCTAATCAGTAATTATATTATGTGGTAACTGACTCTGGAGATTAATTACTAAAACCTCAGGCTTAATCAGGAGGATTGAGTGATTGAATCAGTTCTTTCTGTAAAAGAAGTGCTCAGTGAGAGGCCCACAGATGTTTAAGGTTTAAATATTTTTGCCACACAATGAAGGTAAACTCTAAATGATTCCCATAAAGCCAAAACTGCATTGTTCCTTGTGTGTTACTTGGGCCTTGTCTACACTGCCACTTTACTTTCTCGTTAAGGGGTGTGAAAAAACACACCCCTGAGCACTTCAAGTTTCAGCGCTGTAAAGTAGCAGTGTAGACAGCGCTCCCAGCACTGGGAGCTACTCCCCTCATTGGGGTGTGTTTTTTTTCTAGCGCTGGGAGAGCTCTCTCCCAGCCCTGGTGCCACACTACACAGCCATGTTAAAGCGCTGCCGCGGCATGGCTTTAACGTTAATAGTGAAGACATACCCTTACTTAATACCATGACTTTTAGCACTTTATGCTTGCAAAGCACTGTACAAACACAAGCCAATTAATTTTCACAACGGGAAAGAATCATACCTGTTTTTACAGATTGAGAAACAGACACAGAAAGCTTGAAGCCTACATTTTCAAGTGGCTATTGATTTTGGGTGCCCAACTTGAAACACCTTAAAGAAGACTCCTTTTCAGAGATTGGGAGCTCAGCACTTTCTGAAAATTGGACACACATAGAATGTTTTAAGTTGCTTTAGATGCCTTTAATTTTGAGTGTTCCATTTTTAGACTCTTAGGGCCTGATCTTCAGAGGAACTGATCACTGACTGCTCCTAATGAAATCAATGGAAGGGATAGGTATTCAGCACCTCTAAAAAGCAGTTGCAAACTGTTCAATACTTGACACTCAGAGTGACACATTCAGGCCTTCTGGACTGATTTCCAACATGACTCCCCATCGCTTAAATTAAAGCTGTGGCTCATTGGCACTTCTGACAGGCACACCCTTCGTGAGCTCACCATGCCCACTCAGGAAGTCTGCAACAGAGCTTGCCTTAACCATTATCCTTCCTGTCTATCTTTACGATCATACACATTCAGGTGGTGCAGCAAAAGGCAGGTGTCTATTTGTATAAGGTTGTCTTAACACTTGGCTTGACAGAAATGGATCACTGAAATGCATTAAAATTGCACTAAAAACAAGTAATGTCCAAATTTTAAATATCAAATTTTAAACATCTGATCCTGAAGACTCTTAGGGCTTGTCTACACTACTGTGTGGGGTTGATCTAAGATACGCAACTTCAGCTAATAGCTCTACTCACCGCGGTGTCTTCACTGCGGTAAGTCGACAGCTGACGCTCTCCCGTCAACCCTGCTTGCGCTTCTCATTCTGGTGGAGTACCAGAGTTGACAGGAGAGCGCTCTGCAGTCGATTTATTGCATCTATACTAGACGCGATAAATTGACCACCATTGGATCCATCGCTGCCCACCGATCGGGCTGGTAGTGTAGACAAGCCCTACATCACATAATTATAAACCCATAGAAGTCTGTGCTCCCACTGGGGTACTGCATAGGTGGTACTCACTATAGGGCAGGAGTAAGGGTTTACAGCATCAACCTCAGAAGCTGTGGTAACTAAATGCTACTGATTCACTAACTGTATTCTATCAAAAGAGGCTTCAGACTCCTGCAGGCCTATACAACAGGAGCACTGTATGTAGGCACCTTGCTGCATACAGTTAACTCGGGAAGTGCAAGGGGGGAACTACCCACACCTACCACAGACAAGCGAGGGGGCTAGGCAAGCGCTTGCTCAGAAGGGAGTTGGACATCGTAGCCCCTCAGTCTGACTGACTCTAGCCACTGAAGACACCGAGTCAGGCCACAAACATGGAGGGCAATAAAAATAACACACGTGGGGCCTTATTTCACCTGGGTTTTCCTGGACCCTTCTCCTTGCAATCACTGGGGACAGAAATGTACTCCGGGTGAGTCACAGCCATGCCTGCAGGGGTTTGAGCTTTAAAGACAAACTAGGGTTACCATATTCAAACATTTAAAAAAGAGGACACTCCACGCGGCCCTGGTCCCGCCCCTGGCCCTACCCCAACTCTGCCCTGCCCCAACCCCACCCCTTCTCCGCCCCCATTCCAACCCCTTCCCCAAAGTCCCTGCCCCAACTCTGCCCCCTCCTCTGAGCACCCTGCATTCCCCTTCCTCCCTCCCGCTCTGATCTTGGTTGGGGGTTGCTAAGTGCTTCCCTGCTCCCCACTCGCCCTGCAGCCTCTATGCCCTTGCCTGCCCTGCTCCTCCTCACCCTGCAGCCTCTGCGCCCCCCGCCCCTGCAGCCTCTGTGCCCCCTGCTCCCCACTCGCCCTGCAGCCTCTGCGCCCCCTGCCTGCCCTGCTCCTCCTCGCCCTGCAGCCTCTGCACCCCCTGCCTGCCCTGCCCCTGCAGCCTCTGCACCCCCCGCCCCTGCAGCCTCTGTGCCCTCTGCTCCCCACTCGCCCTGCAGCCTCTGCACCCCCTGCCTGCCCTGCCCCTGCAGCCTCTACACACACCCCTCCGCCGCCTGCCCGGCTCCCCCCGCTCACCCGGCAGAGGGAGAAATGCAGGCTTCACGTGGAATCAAACACTGCCGCGCTGCTCTGTGGAGGAGGAGGGGGAGGGACTCTGGCTGCTAGAGGCCCTAGTGGCTGCGAGCGGTTTTCAATCAGGCCAGGCGTCCAATCAGCCGCGCCGCACTCCGCATGAGGGGAAGGGGGAAATCCCGGACATTTCTACTTGATTAGAAATCTCCCCCCGGACGGCCATTTAACGCTGAAAAAGCCAGACATGTCCGGGGAAACCCGGACGGATGGTAACCCTATGTAAATCCTTAGATCATTAAGACAGTCCACAGCCTTGTGGCAACTTGGGCCTCCTTACTGCTTCTGGATACTGTGACAATTAGGGTCCAGACACCCCAGAGGGAAAACAGGGGCTCTGACTCCCAAATATTAAGCAATTAAATCAGCTGATTGTATACAATATTATTGTACTATAAAAGTGCATCAAGCAAGGTCTTCTCTGAAAGCTGGTGACATACTGGTCACAAATATCAATGTGTGATGCATGTATGAGTGGTGTATAAAGAGTTATGTATGTGTGCTGGAAATATGTTCCTAAACTATGTTGTGGAGAGAGTTGATAAACCAGCCTGCATTAGACAAAGGAATGTGGATGTACCTGTCTGGATCAAGCTTTGTAAGCCAGAAGACAATGAAAGTACATTTACTTGTAAGGTAAACAAAGCTAATGAGCACATCAGGGGACAGAGTTTTCACCCCAGCCACTTCCTGGCTCTTGAACCAAAGACAATGGACTTTGGAAAATAAAAAGGGGTGCAGAAAGACAGTCTAGTTATCCATTACTTAAGGGGCATATGGAACAGCATCCTCTCAGCCTGTGAAAGTTGGGTCCTCTTGGCCTGAAGGGGGAAAAAAGTGCTGATAACTTGCTGTGAGAAACAATGAGAAACTGTTTTAGACAAAGGTATACCTTGCTAGGATTAAGTTTTAGTCACTAGAAATAATGTTTTGTTTGTAACCATACCAGTATCTTTTTCTCTCGCTTAGTACCACTTAAATCTCTGTTCTTTATTAATAAACTTATTTTTAGTTTATTACAAAACTATCTCAATGCTGTGTTATTACAGCAAAGTGTGAGTTTTCAGCTAACCTAACAGGCTGGTGTGTGCCCTATCTCTTTGGAGGTGGCAAACTTCATAATTTCTGCGAGAGGAACATGACACTGCATACAGACATCTCTGGAGGAACTTGGGAGCTGAGGTTCACTGTCAATTACTTGCAAGGCAAGATTCAGATTGGCAGAGTCTCAAAGAGTTTGCTGGTGAAACAGACAGATTAGTGTGGCAGGGAGTTGGCACACAGTCTAATCTCCAAAAAAGCTCTCACTTGCTGAGGCAGAAGTGTCACAGTGGGTTACAGTTTTGGGTGCCCTGAACAGAACATCACAGATAATCAAATAGTCATGGCTACTAAGTACACCATTTTCCATCTTTCTGACAAGAAGCCTGTGCCTCCTCCTTGCAGATTTAGACTTAGTGACAGTAACTCGTTCATTTGTGATCTCCAGGCTTGATAACTGTAATTCTCTGTGCCTAGTTAAACCACCAACCTAATAAAAAAGTAACTACAGTTGTTTCAGAACACAGCAGCCTAGCTGCCGGGCTGCTTAGCAACACAGGTTGCAGAGAGTACATCACCTCAGTACTTCAGTGCTGTCCGCACTGGCTGCCTGATGAATACTGTGATGGATTCAAGGTTTTGGCCCTATATGGAATTGACCCATATTACCCGAAGGGCTGCTTCACACTATGAGATCATGACTTCCCAAAACTATGTTCTACTACAAATTTAATCTCATGTGTGCAGTAGACAGAACTTTCTTGGCCACTGGCCCACAAATCTAGCATTCATTCCCAGAAGATTACAGGATAATCATAAACCAGAGTATCCTCAAGGCAAAATGAAAAATGTGCTGCTTTGAACAAATTTTTCCACAATAGTACCACATTAAAAATAACTAGTCTCTCTCTAATTGACTGGACAAAAGAGAGAGAGAGAGAGATAAATATCTTTATGTATACATTGTAATTCTGGGAGGTGTTCAGATATGATGATGGGGGTCCATATGCGTAGGTACATAGGTAGATATTTTCAAGTCTAGAAATGCCAAAGTTAACATTGCTTGTACAACCTTAACCCTTGTATATGTGCATTATGACAGTCTTCCATTATATGATCACATACTACTTATCTAGAGTACCTATAACTCATTCTGTGTGAGGATGGACAGTGCTCTATGAATGAGGTAGCTTTTAATATCTGTTTTTAATCTGCATTGTTCAATTGTGGCCCCATGCCAAATACATTGGACACTATGCAAGTCTCAAACAGAATGAGGTAGGGTTCCTCCTTCCTGACACAATCATTGCATACCAGTCAAATTCTATGGTGAAGGAGGCACTACACCTCCAGAAACTTACCTCATTTACTACAGAATCCGGCCTTATTCAGGATCTTACCTGTATACTGCAAGAGGCAGCAGTCAATAATCATACATGAAGTTGGGCATCTCTTCCATGATTAAATAATGTACGGCAGAAACTTTTGCCACTAGCCTTGCATTAAGTAGTATGAAACAAAGTGCAGAGAGCCTGAAAGCTAATGCCTTGAGCTCACAAGATGAAACCTCCAGAGAGACAGATGGAATTGATAACTTGTTTTACTAAAGCCCTATGTCTGAAGACTCTTCCCCCTTGCCTATTCCATATTATCATAATTTTTATCTTATTTATTATTTGTATGATGCCAACAAGGTGCCTGGAGGTTTATAAGCATTTACAAAGGCAAGTTTCCTGCCCCAAAAAGATTATGATCCATACTGACAACATACAGACACAGGAAGAGAGAACAGGAGTTGACAAAAGAACAGTGATTGGCTGGTGAAGTTTTAGTAGACAGCAAAGGAATCAGACAGCCAAAGGCCCAGAAACAATTATCTCATCCTCCTTTCACATCCCCAACTCACCACTGCATTGCTTAGTCTTCTCAACCATTGAAAAGACAGAGCTGTCACAGCTGGGTTCTCAAGGAAGCACCTCCAGCACAAGGCACTAGATCCAGAAGGCTTTACAGAACATGTAAACACTCCACATCAAAAGGTCCCCAATCAGATGAGAGAAAAACTTCAATCCCACCTCCACGTGCATAGGAACTATACCCCCTTCTGTCAGTGATCCAGCCGCCAAGACTAGGTAAGGGGAAAGGTCTGCCTGAGGGATAGTGCTCAACCCCTTTGGTTCTCCTGCCATTCAGTACAGATTAACTTTAAAATCCAGAAAATCCTCCGCCACATACAAATACCCTTAAAATAAGAAGAAACAACAAACACCATTGTACTTATAATGGAGAGCATATACACACAATCAAACCGGATCCAACTGATAATACCCAATAAACCATCCTCGTCCCACCCATCCCACCTCAACAAACCACTCCATTCATAATCACAACTTTTACCCCCTCCCCCTCGCCACAACTTTATCCCTGTTTTCAACTCACAAATTACCTTATACCTCACATCCCTTCTAGGAAATGCATCATCATGTACACCAAACTCAGTAATTCAGGCACCCTCAAACAGATTCTTAAATCATTCTAACATTTTGTGTCCTTTTTTGACTACCACTGTGCAGATACATTCATTGAGCTGTCCACGACTGCCCCTCTCATCTGCAACTCTTTTCCCTGAGTGGTTGCCATTAATTTACAACCCAGCAATATCTATGAGTCGTTCAAATGGCTCCTTTCAATGTGCCCTGCCTTGTACTTATTCGACATGACTTTCATGTATTATCAAGTTGCCAGTCACCAAGTCATCCTTCAGGCTCAAACAACAGCTACAGAGCAGCTCTGTAGCCTGCGGGAGGAGAATTTCTCCTCGCAGAGTTCTTCAGTACCTATTTCAGTTACTTGTGCTGGATGCTTGGAAGAAGATTTGATCTATCTTCAACACAGCACCTAGGCCTGACCCTGTGAATTAAACAGCTGACCCTCCCCTTTGTTCCAGAAATAAAATTCAGTATAATTAATTACTCTTTCAACATTTAGATAAGTATATTTTGCTGCAATCAAATCAGCCCATCTCCTCCAAGATTAAATTGTGTTTCTTTCACTTGCAGGCATTCTTTGACCACTTAGTAAAATACTGAATAAAAGGGGATTCACTGGGTGTAATGTACTTGGAGTTTCATAAAGATGTTAAAAGTGTCCCTTATAGGGCTGGATATTTTATGCAGATGTCTTGCAGGTATAACTTCTAAGAACCACATTCTGATACCCTTATTCACATTAACTAGTATCTTACTCCCCAAGTAGTCCCATTGATTTTCATGGGACTACTTTTGGAATAAGAGAGTCAGCATCTGGTCCTGAATTTGGCTCCATTTCATCCACGTCTTCAAAATGTTCCCAAAAATGTATAAATGCCACCACCCATTGGCCCAACTCACCCATCCTGCTGACCTGACTCACTTTTCCCATACCATCCCAGCTCCTGGGACCCAATCACATTTGCAAGGTTCACTTCCATCACTTCTTCCCAACTTCTGGGCCCCTCTTCTGTTTTATCCCTGACTAGCTTGCCTCCTCCTGCCATCCCTGTGACTTTATCATTAAACTTGCCAGAACTTTTCACACCAAGGGCTTGATTCAACACTGTTGTTCTAGTTTTCTGATGGTGTAACTCTCTTGAAATCAAAGGCAATACACTGACAAAAATTGGAATAACAGTGGTGAACCAGGAACTAGGTTTACAAATTTTCACTTTAATGGCTTTGTAAAACTCCTAACCTGCACAAGAATCTATTAAGAGAAACACATCACCGCAGGATAAGGGGCAAAGTCATATAATATTTTAGCCCCTCTCCTTAATGGTAATAGACATTGGGGCCTAGCAAATAAGTTTCTTGTTGGAGGACAAATCAGTTATGCAGAGTGTGTGTATTTCCTTAGTACATGTTGTTTATTTTACATTATGTATAGCAGTCCTTGGATACAGGTGGTCATAAATAGCCGGCTGGCAAACCTCCCTTTCAGAAATCTCAGCCCAAACACCAGAGCCAACTCTGTACAAAGAACTGATTCTAGTTAGATTAAAGCAGAAAGCAGACTCTCTTGCTGTGTGCAACAGCTCCTCACAAAAGAAATTACATCACAACACCAATAACTGTACAGCAGGTATTCAAAAACTGCTCACATGATACTAAGAAGAATGTATAAAATTATGTGTAACAGTGCCACCTGGTGATTCCCACCATTACTATATATTCAAAAGCAGTTATAGGAAATGGAGTAACAATAAATGGCTGTTCCTCAGAATGGTGAAAAATAAAGAGTGGAATATCTCAGGGTTAGTATTACAGAGTGCTAGCGAAAAACAGGCGACTCAAGCAATACAAGGAGCTGACATTTCCTAGGGACAGAGCATTCTGTTTTTCTGCTACAAGCCCTGCTAATGTGCTAATTCAAGAAACAAGAAGCCTGAATGCACATCCCTGGCCTCCAGTACAAAGTGCAGCCATTACAACAATTCACTAGACCAAGTCATGTTTTTGTTTCACAATTCTAAGACTTGCCAAGGAAAAATGGTTGAATTTTTTTCACTGTTCCAAAAATAGCAGCCCATTTTTCTCCTGATTTATGAAATACCGCTTATTTAAACAGTAATATGTTAAGATGTAATATATTATAGAATACTGTAGCTATGTATTTTTTGTGAGATATAGTTGTACAATAAATTATAACGGGAGTTGGCAACCTTTCAGAAGTGGTGTGCCGAGTCTTCATTTATTCACTCTGATTTAAGGTTTCGCTTGCCAGTAATATAGAAAGAGACCTTCTAAAAATGTTAATGTAAGTCTATAATATATAAGTAAATTATTGTATGTAAAGTAAATAAGGTTTTTAAAATGTTTAAGAAGCTTCATTTAAAATTAAATTTAAATGCAGAGTCCCCCAGACTGGTGGCCAGGACCCAGGCAGGATGAGTGCTACTGCAAATCAGCTCGCATGCCGCCTTTGGCACACGTGCCGCAGGTTGCCTACCCCTGAATTAGGAGCATCCAACCCCTCATGTATAGAATTACAGATTTTTAGATACAGTTTTATTTCCAAATCTGTGCTGCTGGACCTAATCCAAAACCCACAGAACTCAATGGACAGACTCCCATTGACTTAAGTGGGGTTTGGATCAGGCCCATTAGAGTGTTGTCTAATGGCAAAATTCTGCTCAGTACCAGACATAATTTTAACAGTCATTGCAAACTACATAAAGCCCTTTCCACCCAATAAATAAATAAATAAATGGACATGTGAGAAGATCATCCCAGTGATAAAAGTGATAATTTACCCAGACAAATGGCTGGTTTTTAAGCTTATATAGAAAAGCAGGTTTAAGACTAATTCCCAGTTCTTCTGCCTGAGGAGTAAGGTTTATAATTCCTACAGAATAATAATAAATAATAATAAAGACTAATAACATTCTTGACAGGGAAAATTAAGAAAATAACAGCAGTTGCAGGAATGACTGGTAAAATTATGTAATTGACACTAACCTGAAGATATAGGTTTAGACAAAATGTATAATGGGGAAATGATGGATTAAGCCTTTGAGAGTATAAAGAGGCTTTCATCTACTTCTGATTCCAACAAAGATGAGGAGATTATTTTATGACATGACTTGACAAATTGATGCAAGAATTATGTTGATAAAAGAGAATAAGAATCACAAGTTAAAAATACATTGTTCCAAATACATTTGAGAGGGACACGTAGAACAAATGCAGCTAAAGATAGGAAAATTAATGCATTTTTATTATAATGCTGCTTGAATTTAGTTTTTCACACCTTTGTCCTTTTATTTTAATACACAAAGAAAACATTTTGTGTCATACAACAGCCTCAAAGTTAGAAATGAAAGTAACTGATGAAGGCTAGACAATTTCAGTAAAAAATGCTTCATTGGAGAAGTTAAAATAAAAGGCACTTTGCAAAAATTATTTTGCTATTTCCCAGATGCTTTTACACATCTATCTAGTCTGAATTCTAAGGATCATGCAGGTCCTGGCTGACAGACTATCCCCAGTAAATGACATGAAGTGTTGAATAAGATTTGCAAAGTTTACTCTTCACATTGATGTGCATTCATATTTAAATACTGCAAGAAATAAACTATCCATATAAGACTGTAGAACTGCATTTTTACATCAGGGTTCTAGTGACATGTTTAAACTAATATAGCCCTGCTTTTCCTGTCACAGGGAGAACATAATTGCAGGTAGTGGGAGACCTAGACCAAGATATGACCTTTTCCTCTATCCTGGGTCTTGCTACACTCTAGTAAAAACACTACCTGCCTTTAAACCTATGAGGGATACTGTATCTCACACTGTTCAAAACCCCCTTCCTTCCACATGTTTATTCCTATGGCACAGCATACCCTAGGAGCTGTAGAAGAGTGAGGTAGTGTCTAGTTTATCCTGTACAATAAAATTAAATTACCAGCAAATTTGTGGTAAGGTAGAAAGCTCTCAATGTAGTTTTCAGTTCTCAAAAGGAGTTTGCAGGACCACTAGTTAGAAAACTCAGTTTATGCCTTTTAAACTGAGCAAATTTGATCTGGCAATCATTGAGGGAAACAAAATTTGGAATCCCCTTTGTGTTATTTTTATCATCACTTTACTGACTATAACTATATTTAAGATAAATAATAATAATAATTATTATTAATTAATTAATCATTATTATTATTACTGACTATAACTATATTTAAGATAAGAAAAAACAGTAGAACTAAAATGTCCAAAAGTGAACATGTGGAGTATAAAGGTAGTGGGGTGAGTTTGTGTTACTTTTTCACAAAAACTTGAGAAAAAGAATGCTTACATTTGCAAAACATCAATTAGTATATCTGCTGCTTCTGTCTGAGAGTGACAAGACTTGTGAGTATTCATCTAAGTTGTCACTTTTTAACGGTATTTCTTTGCATTGAAAATATATCACAACCTGACATAACCTAATGTAATGCACTAACTGAAAGTATACTGTGCTTCTTGGAAACAAGTATATGCTACAGTGGGTGGTAAAATAGTTGCATTACATAAAAGAATGGCAGGTATCACCTATTTTCCTCTGTTTTATAAGCATATAGTTTGCCGCATCTTAATTTTATTACCATATGAACATACCTGCATGTTGTATGAACCAGTGCCTTAAAAATGAAAGGCCTCAAATACAGGGAAACCTTACACTGTGGGGTTCTTGTTTTTTGAATTATTTCTATACATTTTCTATGCTGAACAAGGAGAATGGGATTGTAAATTTAATTCTCAAGTTGATTTATTTAGGTGCAACATAGGATAAGAGTTCATGTTTTTACACATTGCAATTTGGCTGAGGGTCTCTATGTGGAATGCCCCTTTGTCTGTCTAATGAAAGACCAATCCTGGTGAGACAATGAATTAACTTTGTTTCAGAACCACCACATTTCTAAAAATCACCATTTTGCTGTGTAAGTCACCAAAGATAACTGCTGCATCTCATGCACGTTTTCTCTGGGACTCCAGGAAACGTAGCCATTAGCTACATACAAACCCATTGGACAATCCATAGAAGAAGACTGTCTGCAGCTAAGGAACTGCATCTTGTCTACCCTCATGTTTAAAGCAGCACCCACCACATTTCCAAACATCTTTAAGGGGAAAGGATTAAGACAGTCAAATGGTAATGCCAGAATGGTGAAATCTAGCATTCTCTGGTCTCTGCCTGGAGAGGCTCTGGGTAGGGCCATGGAGAATCAACACACAGTTAATGAGGAAAGCAAATGGGGAGGGAGGGAGAAAGGAAAAAAAAAACTGAGCAGTACCACTCAAAAAGGTATATAATGGAAATTTTAAAAGCAAAGTAAAGAAACCTTCACAGTTCATGGTTGCTATGAAATTAAATGCTTTTTGTGATACCTCTCTTCCCTGGGATTCAAGGTTGTGTTCCTTTTAGACAGTCTTTATATCACACAGAGCCTAAGCAGCATAAAATGTGGCAAGTACTTGTCAGAGCAACTGTATATAAAAGGATCATGTAACATATACAGTGGTGATCAGTACAAAAATAACTGCTGCTCCAGGGCTATAACAACATTAACAGCCCTGTAAAGGAAAATGTCAAATTTATCTTTAGATTGAGAATATGAATATTTTCTGACCATTATCTTGTTTTGACTCTGCCACATAATTTTTTTCCCTCTGGGTTTCACACAAATTTGATACACAAGTTTGGGAAGAGGCCCAGATGCATAGTCATGTAAATATTGTAATGCAGGAACCCGACAGAAGTGGGCCAGATAATTTTTATTGGGTCAGATACAGTGTGCAGGCAAGGAGCTTATCAAATAAGCCTTACTGCAACTGGCAGGCATAGCATCTAATCAGACTACTGCAGCAACTTCACAGTGAATTGTCCTTTTGGAGCTGCAGAAATCATTCACTATTTATAATGACCACTGACCAATCTGAATTAAATTAGCATTGACATATTAGCTTGTAGGAGAATTTTTTATTAAGAAAATATTTAGGTTTGACTCTCAGGTTTTAAATGTTACATATGTAATTGTAAGTAGTGCAGTTATCAATGCAATTTTACATTCCTTAAGAGAATGTAAATATAATTGGCACAGGAAGAGTTTGTTTTTATTGTACATGTTGAAAAGGATGATAAGTCTTATGTTTTTTTTATTTGGAGCAAATAATTTCTAAACATGGTTTGTATTTCATTTATCTTAGAATGTCAACTGCATGTAAATAAAAATGTGCTCTTTTGGATGTAAATCTTATAAATGCACAGTGAATGTAGGTTATCATTAATTAAAAATTTTTTAATCTTCCTATCCTCTACATTATGTACACACAGTGAAACTGCTCAGTTTTGTTTGCTTAAGTTGTATGAAAGTGACAGTTTACCTCTAATTTTGTAGTGTGGTACCCATAATACTAAGAAGCATGGCCAAGTTAAAATATTGTGTATATATTTAGAAAAAATCTTGATTGGTTGATTCTCAACCAGTGATTTAAGGAGGACAAAGCTAAGGTTGAGTAGACTCATAGACTCATAGACTTTGAGGTCAGAAGGGACCATTATGATCATCTGGTCTGACCCCCTGCATGCTGCAGGCCATAAAACCGTCCCTACCCCTTCCCTGGACTCTGCTGTTGAAGTCCCCAATCCTGTTTTTAGTGACTTCAATCGGCAGAGACCCTCCTGCTAGAGATCCCTGCCCCATGCTGCGGAGGAAGGCAAAAAACCTCCAGAGGCTCAGCCAATCTACCCTGGAGGAAAATTCCTTCCCGACCCCAAATATGGCGATCAGTAAGACCCCGAGCATATAGACAAGAGTCTCCAGCCTGACCCCTGTTAGCCATTATACTATTTACCTACCATTTCTTGGTTTTCCTTGACTACTATGTTTTACCATTAAACCATTCCCTCCATAAACTTATCTAACTTAATCTTAAAACCAGACAGGTCCGTCGCCCCCACCGTCAGGCTAAACAACCCGAGCTCCTCTAGTCTCCTTTCATACGACAGGTTTTCCATTCCTCTGATCATCCTAGTGGCCCTTCTCTGTACCCGTTCTAGTTTGAGTTCATCTTTTTTAAACATGGGAGACCAGAACTGCACACAGTACTCCAAATGAGGTCTCACCAGCGCCTTATACAATGGAAGCAGCACCTCCTTATCCCTACTAGAAATACCTCGCCTAATGCATCCCAAGACCGCATTGGCTTTTTTCACCGCCACGTCACATTGTCGACTCATAGTCATCCTGCGGTCTACAAGGACCCCTAGGTCCTTCTCCTCTTCCATTACTTCTAACCAATGCGTCCCCATCTTGTATCTAAAATTGTTATTAGTCATCCCCAAATGCATCACCTTGCACTTTTCACTATTAAATTTCATCCTATTTCTGATACTCCAATTCACAAGCTCATTCAAGTCTCCCTGCAGGATATCCCTGTCCTCCTCCGAATTTACAACGCCTCCCACCTTCGTATCATCCGCAAACTTTATCAGCCCATTCCTGCAATCGGTTCCGAGGTCAGTTATAAATAGATTAAATAAAATGGGTCCCAAAACCGAACCTTGAGGCACTCCACTAGTAACCTCCCTCCAACCTGACAGTTCACCCTTTAATACGACCCGCTGCATTCTCCCCATTAACCAATTCCTTATCCACCTCTGGATTTTCATATCGATCCCCATGTTTTTCAGTTTAACCAATAATTCCTCATGGGGTACAGTATCAAACGCTTTACTGAAATCCAGGTATATTAGGTCCACCGCATTTCCCTTATCTAATAAATCCGTTACTCTCTCAAAGAAGGAGATCAGATTCGTTTGGCACGATCTGCCCTTTGTAAAACCATGTTGTAATTTATCGCAATTGCCACTAACCTCCAGGTCCTCAACTAGTTTCTCTTTCAGAATTTTCTCCAACACCTTGCACACTACGGATGTTAAACTAACAGGCCTGTAGTTACCCGGATCACTTTTTTTCCCTTTCTTGAAAATAGGAACCACATTAGCTATTCTCCAGTCTAACGGGACCACCCCCGAGTTTACAGATTCATTAAATATTATCGCTAATGGGCCTGCTATTTCCCGCGCCAATTCCTTCAATATTCTCGGATGAAGATCGTCCGGTCCTCCCGACTTAGCCCCATTAAGGTGTTCAAGTTTTGTTTCTACCTCGGATACAGTAATCCCCCATCCTGAATGCCCCTCTGTAGTGGTGCTAGTATCCCTAATACCTTCATTGGCCTCATTAAACACTGATGCAAAATATTCATTGAGATATTGCGCCATGCCTAGATTGTCTTTAATCTCCTCTCCGGCAATAGTCTTCAGTGGTCCCACTTCTTCTTTCTTTGCTTTTTTCCTATTTATGTGGCTGTAAAACCTCTTACTATTGCTTTTAATTCCCCTCGCTAGGTCCAACTCTACACGGCCTTTGGCCTTTCTCACTCTATCTCTACATTCTCTGACTTCACTTAGGTACATTTCCTTACTGATCCCTCCCCTCTTCCACTCTTTGTAGGCTTTCTGTTTTTTTCTAATCGCCCCTTTGAGTCGGTTGCTCATCCAGCTCAGTCTAAATCTCTTGCTTAGTAATCTTTTTCCCTTTTTTGGAATACAGGCCTCCGACAGCTCATGCATCTTTTACTTGAAGTAATCCCAGGCTTCTTCTGCCTTTAGATCCATTAATACGTTTGCCCAATCCACTTCCCTTACCAGTCCCCTTAATTTGTTAAAATTGGCCTTTTTAAAATTATAAACCCTAGTCTTTGACTTAATTCTGTTACTCCTTCCATGTATTTTAAACCGAATTAGCTCATGATCACTGGAGCCCAAATTGTCCCCTACTACCACTTCCTCAACGAGGTCCTCACTACTTACCAGAATCAAATCTAAAATGGCCTCCCCCCTCGTCGGTTCAGCTACCACTTGATGGAGGAATTGATCAGCAAGCACATCTAGGAATATCTGAGCCCTATTATTGCTACTAGCGTTTGTTCCCCAATCTATATCCGGGAAGTTAAAGTCCCCCATAATTACACAGTTTCTATTAGTAATTACTTCTCTAAACACATTAAATAGTTCCTTATCCATATCCTGGGTCGATCCTGGCGGTCTATAGCACACCCCAAGCACTATCCCCGGAGAGGCTCTAGTAGTCCTATTACCCAGTGTGAGTATTGCCCAGACGGACTCTGTGTTATCTAATCCATCAACTATTATTTCTTTACAGCTTATTTCACTATTGACATACAATGCCACCCCCCCACCTTTACCTTTGTTCCGGTCTTTCCTAAACAGCGCGTACCCCTCCATACCTGTGTTCCAGTCGTGACTGCCATTCCACCACGTTTCTGTTATTCCTACGATATCTGGTTTCAGCTCTTGGACCAAGAGCTCCAATTCCTCCATTTTATTACCTAGGCTTCTGGCATTGGTGTATAAACACCCTAATGTATGTCGTTTAGCCTGTCTCCCATTAGTAGCACTATATGTTGCGGGCCTCCTTGCATCCGTCCCCCCTGTCCTTCCTATGTCCAATCTCATCTCCCCGGCTATGTCTCCTCTCATTTTACTCACCTTTTCCAGACTGGAATCTGGCGTGGAGATTAACTGTGCATCTCCCAACCATCTCCCCAAACTTCCTAGTTTAAAGCTCTTTTGATAAGATGAGCCAGCCTCCCTCCCAGAAGTCTATTTCCTTCCCTACTCAGGTGAAGCCCATCCCGCGAGAACAGGTGTCTGTCCCCGAAAGCCTCCCAGTGGCCATACATCCCAAAGCCCTCCTTATAGCACCACTCCCTTAGCCAACTATTTATTCTCACAATCCTATCAGCCCTTTGCTGCCCTTCCCTTGGAACGGGCAGAATCCCACTAAAGATAATCTGAGCCTCTATCTCCTTGAGCGTCTTCCCCAGCCTGGCATAATCTCCCTTGATTCTCTCTAACGAGAACCTAGCCGTGTCATTCGTTCCTACATAAAGGATTATCAAGGGGTTCTTACCTGCTCCTTTTAGGATCCTTTTCAACCGCAGGTCCACATTGCGTATCTTTGCGCCCGGTAGACAGCACACCCTTCTGTTCTCCGGGTCTGCCCCGGTTACAGGCCTGTCCAATCTCCTCAGTAAAGAGTCTCCAATTACATACACCTGCCGTCGCCTGGCAACAGTGCGATCTAGTAATCTAGTCTCTGATCCCTCTAGTCCTGACCTGTGCCTGTTCCTATCTTCCCTTATGCTCCCCCTTATGCATCCCTGAATCCTCCCGTAGGAGGCAATAGCATTTGGTAGGAATTATAGTAAATCAGTTATTACATGGCATTGAGGAATTGGCTGGACAACTCAATTGTGCATTTCCAGATTTTCTAATATTTAGCTTTTTGGTGTGATTTGGGAAACTTAATATTTAGGTGTTAACACTTACTCTGGTTGATGGCCCTAACTATTTTTAAAGTTTTGTTTTTTGTTTTATGGTGGGAATATGGATTAGAGTGTCTGACTTTAACCCCACAAGTTTAAAAAAGTTCCTAATTTATTATGCTTTGTACCATAGTGATTTCCTATATCGGATTTACTAATTTATACTGGTTTTATCATGCTCATTTACTCCACTTGTACTATCTTTTCATCAGTTATTTACATCTAACACTTCTACTTTGTGCTTTAATTATATTTGTTCTGCCTTTCTGACTCTGAACAATAAAAATTAAGGGTTTCACAATTTCACTCATCCTTTTGGAGTCTTCTTCCTTACCCTTTGCTCCCATGTCTCTGCTCGTGGACCTAGGGTTACCACCTTGTCAGTATTTGAGCAGCCTGGCTTTTTTTTTTTTTTTTTTAAACGAATTTGCCAGTTGCCAGAAAAATTATTTAATCTACCAAAGTTGTTTTTTATGTAGGTCTAAAGATTTGTGTAATTATCATAATACACTGGGATATCTAACGTTAAAAGTTTGTGTCCAGCTAAAGATGCTGCAGTGTTCCCACTTCCACGGTTTAAGCAATAACAGATCAAAACTGTTGAAAATACAGCAGCTGTATGCTAGGGTTTTCAGGCATCTGGTTTTCGACCAGAATGCCCGGTCAAAAATGGACCCTAGTCGCTCCGGTCAGCACCACTGACCAGGCCACAAAAATCTGGTCGGCGGTGCAACAGGGCTAAGGCAGGCTCCCTAGCTCTGCACGGCTCCTTGAAGTGGCCAGCATGTCTGTCTCTTAGGCACGGGGTGGTTACGGGGGCGCCGTGTGCTGTCCCTGCCCTGAGCGCTGGCTCCACAGCTCCCATTAGCCGGGAACCAATTGGCTGCGGGGGTGGCTTCTGCAGGTGGGGATAGGGCACTGAGCCCCCTGGCCTCTCCACCTAGGAGCCAGACATGCTGGCCGCATCCAGGAACTGCCTGAGGTAAGCGCTGCCCGGCCAGAGCCCATACCCTGGACTCCCTCCTGCACCCTAACCCTCTGTCCCAGCCCAGAGCGCCCTCCCGCATCCTGAACACTTCATGACTTCACCCCCAGAGACTGCACTCCCAGCCAGAGCCCTCACCCCCTCCCGCACCAGTGAAAGTGAGCAAGGGTGGGGGAGAGCGCTAGTGATGGATGGAGTGAGCAGCGGCAGGGCAAGGTTGTTAATGAGAGATTTGCCTCAGATGAGAGTGAGACAAATGTTAATCTTATCTATATATGTTATCCCCATAGATACTGTAAGTGGCTGTTGGGGGGAAGGGAGGAGTTGCCTTGTGACTGGGGGTTGGCGGTGCTGTGGGCTTGCCTGGGGGGACGGGAGAGGACAGGTTTTTTGCATTTCAAAGGTGGTAACCCTCCATGGACCTGTAAATCCACATGCTGTTGAAGTCTATTAGAATAGAATTGCTTAAAGGAGTGAATGTGGGAGATCATTTAACTACATTTAAAACGTTTGCAGGAGCACCTACAGCTATGGCTCTGTGATCGTTTTAACTTTATTTTTAAACACCAACAAAGACTCAGGCACAACAACGCTAGTTCACGCCAAGTGTTTGGAAGTCGGGTAATGATACGGTCGTAAGGATAAAAAGGTGGGCACTAGAGGGCAGCATGGGGCTAGGGCCCTGAGAGGCCGCGCCCTCCTTGCATTAGAGCTCAGGGGGTATCAAAAGACACCTTGGTGGTTTTCTCCTTAAGCCTCCAGCTTTGTTTCCTTACCCCAACCTCTCCCCCCCCCCTATTCTGAAGTCTCCGTGCTCGCAATGCATGAGTACACGCTGCTGAGCACTGTCCCCACGAGGGGAACAGACGGACCCACTCAAAATGGCCATTGCCGGGCTGGGCCGGAGGCGGCGTGGTGCAGAGCGCACTCTCTGGTCCCTTGCCCTCCATCCTCCCACGCGCTGCTGGGCCGGGCGGGGGCAGCCATGCGGAAGCTGGGGAGGGACTCGGACACTGCCCTAGAATGCAGCCCTGCTTCTGAGCGCGGCAGCATTCCCGGGGCTCTCGCGCCCGCCTTTGTTGTCCTGCGCACACAGCTCTCCTTGGCCAGCCCGCGCGAGGCCTGAAGTGGGCTGGGCACCCGCCTTGGCCCTCGCCACGTGACTCCACCAGCCCTAGAGAAGCTCCCTCCCGCCCCCCTTCGCGGCTCTCGCACAGGCGCTCCCGGTCCCCCTCCTCTCTCTCGGCCCCAACGGTCTCAGGGCGCGCGGCGGCGCAGACCCCTCCCAGGCCCAGCATGGAGCCGGAAGGGGGATGGAGGGGGAAAGGCGGGAGTTCGCTGCGGGGCGAAGGGAAGGTGAAGGAGGCTGCAGCCTGATCGCCCCGGGGTAGTGAGCACATCCTGTTGCCCCACCCACGGGGCGGGGCATGCTCTCCAGCCCCGACATGGGATGTCCCATTGCACATCCCCCTCAGCTGCGGGGTGATCCCGGGATTGGGGGTTCCAATGCACATTATACCTGCAGATAGAGGGAGTATCGTGAGCCACACATGGGAGAGCTGTCCCTAATGCAGCCCACAGTGCTCTGGCGGAGATGGGGGTCACAATCCAGCCTCCCTTGTGCCCCACTGGGGATCAAACCCATGTCCCTCTCATATGGGGCAGGCTCAAAATCCAGTCATACGCACAGAGGGTTGAGGCTCATGATCCCACTGGGGTCCCCGTCTCCCCTTTCTTCTTCTGCAAATGATAACACAGGCAGTGTTTAGAAACCACAGTGTACTAGTTCCTCCAGACACCCCATCCTGGAGTCTGGGCACTAGTTATTTCTTGCCCAGATCCCTGGAGATTCTGGTTGCAAATCTATCACTCCGGATCCTAGGCACAATAGGAATAATAAAACCTTTTCTCTTGTCACTACCCTTCTTTGCACTTGCCCTGTTTTCTCTCCTCTGTCCCCTGGGGTTAAAGGATTGTACCTATGTCTCCCCACCACACTCCCGTCTCCCTTGGGGTTTAATATGAGAATCCATCCCACCCCCCTTTGAGTATTGAGAATGATAGTAAACTAGTCTTCAGGGTATGTCTCTCTGTTATATATTTGTAGAGTGGCTAGCACAATATTGCCCTGGACTCTAGGCACTACTGTAATATAAATAGTATTTATATGGAGCTAACGTGACTAACAGTTGCTATAATATAACAAAGTGTTGGATTTGCATTTTTTTTTAAATTGCTAAAATTTCGGCTGCAAATTCAGTTCTGGTTATGAATTTTGCCAACATGTGGGTTTGTTTGGAATTAGACTTCGGTTTGGGCTCACCTTTAATTGTGTGTGTTTGTAGTTTTGTTAAAACTATGCTATTTATTTTATAGAGGAAAGACTTACCAAGAAGAATTTTGATCTAGAAAAGTTACATATCCCCAAGGAGAAAAACAGATATGAACAAACTGAGATTCCAACTGTGGCTATGGAAAATCAGGCACTGCTTGGTGGAATTTCAAGTACAGAAGATGGATTTATCACTGAAATATTTAGTCAAAATACTCCATTTAATTCTGAAAACCTTAACTTTGAAAATACAGTAATTAATAAACCTGGTGAAGAAGGGTTTCACTCCAGTCAAGACAGTCATTTATGCGCTATGGCTGTTGGAGAAACTTTGCTGGATCAATTCAAATACCCTCTTACTATTGAAAGTCAAAATACAATACTCAAGGTCAAAATACAGCCACTTGTAGAAGACAATCATGATAATGAAATCCTTGGAAAATGTCAGAAGCTACAAGACCTAAATCCTTCAGAAGAAGCTAAACATACATATCCACCTTATCCACTGTCGCACTCATACAATGTCCATTTTCTGTCTTCCTTAATGATGCAACAAAGAAATTCTAATGTTTTGTCACTAAGTACCTGCCCTCCAGAAGGAACAATCAATCAAAATGTCAGAATGATACCAGCAAGATTCAACAAAATAGAGATTTCTATTTATAAACGTTTTCTTGATTTATGTGTGTGAATAAGCACAGTTCCCACATAAAGAGAAAGCATAAGATGCTTTAAAGTTATTACTATATAAGTTGTATTAGCTACAATTTCTTTGCCTCTTTTATTCTTCTCTTCTATATAGAACATAGGACCTTCACCACTGCCTTCCATTTTTGCCAGTCTCCTGCTGCAGTCTTAGGTTCACCATGTCATTTTGATAGCTTTCAATTCTGCTTGTATTGTACATTTCCATGTTATCCTTGGTCTTGTTGCTGCTTACCCCAGAGGTTCCAGTCCAACACCCATCTTGTTATTCTATTTGGGTCTTTCCTCCATGTATGTCCTAGCCATCTTCATTTTTTTTCTGTAATTTCCTGTTCTACTGGTTTCTGTTTCATTCTCCTCTAGAATTCTTCCTTAGTGATTTTTTTCTGGCCATCTGATATTGAGGATTTGTCTAAGGCTGCTAGTTGTTTATGCAAATTTGGAGTTTAGATAGTAAGGTCTTAATAAGTCTCCAAGTTTCAGTACGATATAGTAAAACTGACTCTACAATGGTGTTAAATAGTCAAAGTTACTTTGGATGGCAAGATTTCTGTTTCTACAGATGGGCTTTAGAGTTACAAAGGCATGTTTGGCTTTCGCTATTCTCTCTTTAATGTCTTTGGTCCACCTGTTGTACTTACAATGCAGCCAAGATATGTGAAATATCCAACCTTTTCTATGGTTGTTTGCAGTGTTGTAGCCGTGTTGGTCCCAGGATATTAGAAGGTGGGTGAGGTAATATCTTTTACTGGACCAACATCTGTTGGTGAAAGAGACAAGCTTTTAAGCTAAGCAGTGCTCTTCTTCAAGTCTGGGAAAGGTACTCAGAATGGTGCAGCTAAATACAAGGTGGAACAGATTGTTTAGCATAAGTAGTTATCACACTTTCTAAGGAACCTTTCAAGGTGAAGTGGCTCATTAGCACCTCTGCAGTCATAGGACAAAAAAGGGAGGCTAGTGGGTTACAGATTGTTGTGATAAGCCATGAATCCATTGTCATTATTAAGACCATGATTTGTAGGGCATGGCTACACTTGCGAGTTAGAGCGCATTAAAGCAGCCCCGGGCACCCTAACTCACGATGCGTCCACACTGGCAAGGCACGTAGAGCACCCAGACTCCACGGCTGGAGCGCGCCTGGTAATCTACCTCGAGGAGAAGTATAACGCTTGCTGTACCCCAGCCGGAGTGCCGCAGCGCCAGTGTGGATGCCCTAGTCTATTAATGCGCTCTGATTAGCCTCCAGAAGTGTCCCACGATGCCTGGTCTAGCCACTTTGGTCATCACTTTGAACTCTACTGCCCTGCCCTCAGGTGACTCACCGTCAGACCTGCCCTTTAAATTCTCTGGGAATTTTGAAAATCCCCTTCCTGTTTGCTCAGCAAGGCATGGAGTGGTCTCAGCAAATCTTTCCAGGTGACCATGCCTCCATGCGCCAGGCGATCCCCAGTATGGAGCAATGGTGAGGTGCTGGACCTCATCAGTGTTTGGGAGGAGGAAGCTGTTCAGTCCCAGCTGCGCTCCAGCCGTTGGAATTATGATACCTTCAGTCAGATAACAAGGGACATGATGGAAAGGGGCCATGACCGGGATACACTACAGTGCAGGGTTAAAGTGAAGGAGCTGCGGAATGCCTACCACAAAGCCCGCAAGGCAAACCACTACTCCGGTGCTGCCCCTGTGACCTGCCGTTTCTACAAAGAGCTGGACACAATACTTGGGGGCGACCCAACATCCACTCCGAGGACCACCATGGACACTTCAGAGACCAGTTCAACAAGTCAGGAGGAGGAAAGCGGGAGCAAGGGTGCTGAGGAGGAGGGAGACAGCCTGGCATCCCTAGATGCATGCAGCTAGGAGCTATTCTCAAGCCAGGAGGAAGGTAGCCAGTCGCAGCAGACAGTGCTTGGGGAAGGACACACACCAGAGGAGGTGCCAGTAAGTGGCTTTTATTTTGGGAAGTAAATTGTTCAGTGCTGGCTCTTGGAGCAAGGAGGGTTAGGGCTGCATGCATGCCTAGATGTGGAATAGGGCGTTGATGTGCTCTCACATCGTGGTAATCGCCCTCCGTGATCTCTTCAAAGGTCTCATGCAGAAGCTGGGCAATGCGTTTGCGCAGGTTCCTTGTCAGAACTACTGTGCTCCTTGTCCCAGTCAGGCTAACATGCCCGCGCCACT
The DNA here is from genome assembly GCF_027887155.1 of Malaclemys terrapin pileata. NCBI lineage: Eukaryota > Metazoa > Chordata > Testudines > Emydidae > Malaclemys > Malaclemys terrapin. The sequence continues at coordinate 47,506,570 of NC_071508.1, read as the reverse complement.
GGGTCTGGGGGGGACCATTGCTGCACACAGGCAAGCTGCATATGGGCCAGGGCGGAAGCCGCATGGTAGTAGAAGACCCTCCCTTGCTTTCCAGGTCACCCTCAGCAGCGAGATATCTTCCAGGACAAACTCCTGTGGAAAATGTGGGGACAGTGTTCAGTATAGGGGGCCCCTGCAGCTGTTAGCTCTCCCCAAAGCACAGAAATCCAGAGGACAGTATGGCTGTGAAACAATCAGTCCCCCTTGCCCCTGTGCTTACTCACCATTTTGGGGCTCCTGTGGGTTATGTGCGTTGGCTTTGAGACGGGCAAACTAGCTCAGCCATGAGCCCCAGCAGGGCGGGACGGGACGTGGCCCCATCTGCTCCGTGGCCACAGGAAACGCCAAGCGGCCGAGAACAGGGCCCTTGTACCCCCGCCGCCCGGCCCGGCTGCGGGGATCGGGGGCAAAGCCAGAGCCCGGGGGGAGGGGCGTTAACGCTGCCCCATTTCACCCTGCCTCCCGACGCTGCCTGGGGCAGGGGAGCGGGCTCCTGCTCCGGGGCTACCGAGCCCCGCTTCCCCCGCGCACTTGGTGGAAGATGGGAGGCGGCGCAGAGCAGCTTCTCCTGCCCCCTTAGCCCCGCCACAGCCCCACGTGGCCGCGGGCAGGGAGCGGGGCCCCGCGCAGCTCTTACCCAGCTAGAGAAGACGGGGCCGGGACTGCACCCGGCAGCGCCCCGAGCCCGCCCCGCTCTTAAAGGGACAGTCCCCGGGGGGCGATCTGCAGCCCAGTGTGGAGCGTCCTGGGGACCGGCCCCTCCCGGCTGGTCCAGGCGGCTGCTCGCGGCTTGAGGAAGCGGGAAACAGGCAGCTTTGCTTGGCCACACGTGCAGACACGCTGGTGCACCGTGCATGGACCTGTTGGCTCACCTCCTCCTAAAGCAGCACCCACACAGGGGTTTATTTATATTTGTGTGGGGGGGTACCACTGGAGTTACACTTCCAAACCAAACCGATTTAGCCAGCAATGAGTTTGCATCCTCCTCCTCCTCCTTTCTGCCAGTGATTAGACTGAAGTGTAGGGTCCCAGAACCTGGGCTCCAGTCCCAGCGTGAACAGCTACAGTGCAATTTACAGCCTGAGTCAGCTAACATGGACCAACAGGCATTTTATTATTGCCTGTGTAGACATACTCCAATTGCAGTAGCAGGGAGAGGGTGCTGAGGCAACCTCATGTGTAACTCTCTTAGGGTATGTCTACACTACGAAATTAGTTCGAATTTATAGAATTTTTATTGAAACCGGTTGTATACAGCCGATTGTGTGTGTCCCCACATAAAATGCTCTAGGTGCTCAAGTCGGCGGACCGCATCCACAGTACGAGGCTTGCGTCGACTTCCGGAGCATTGCACTATGGGTAGCTATCCCACAGCTATCCCACAGTTCCCGCAGTCTCCGCCGCCCCTTGGAATTCTGGGTTGAGATCCCAATGCCCGGATGATGCAAAAACAGTGTCGCGGGCGGTTCTGGGTACATGTCGTCAGGCCCCTCCCCCCCGTCACAGCAACAGCAGACAATAGATTCGCGCCTTTTTACCTGGGTTACCTGTGCAGACAACATACCACGGCAAGCATGGAGCCCGCTCAGCTCAGCTGAGCTCACCGTCACCATATGTCCTCTGGGTGCCGGCAGACGTGGGACTGCATTGCTACACAGCAGCAGCTGCTAACTGCCTTTTGGCGGTAGACAGTGCAGTAGACTGGTAGCCTTCATCAGTGATCTGGGTGCTGGCAGCCGTGGGGCTTGCCTTTTGGCAGTAGATGGTGTATTACGACTGGTAACCGTCCTATTACAAGTCGGGTCATCGCACATTAGCAGAGTCTTTCCCGAGCACCCGATCGTGCAATAGGCCTGAAGACCATCGTCATACACTAACTGCCAAGCGCCCAGTATTTGCTGCCAAGCACCCAGAAAGATGCCGAGGGCTATCAGTCACGCTGCACCGTCGTCTTAAGATGTAAAAAATAGATTTGCTCTGTATTCATTTGCTTCCCCCTCCCTCCGTCAAATCAATGGCCTGCTAAACCCAGGGTTTTCAGTTTAATCTTTGGGGGGACCATTCTGTGTGACAGTTGTTTGTGTTTCTCCCTGATGCACAGCCACCGTTCTTGATTTTAATTCCCTGTACCTGTACACCATGTCGTCACTCGGCCCGCCCTCCCTCCTTCCCCTAGTCCGTCAGATACTATTTTCGCGCCTTTTCTTTGAATTCTGGGTTGAGATCCCAATGCCCGGATGATGCAAAACAGTGTCGAGGGCGGTTCTGGGTACATGTCGTCAGGCCCCTCCCCCCTCGTCACAGCAACGGCAGACAATAGATTCGCGCCTTTTTACCTGGGTTACCTGTGCAGACAACATACCACGGCAAGCATGGAGCCCGCTCAGCTCAGCTGAGCTCACCGTCACCATATGTTCTCTGGGTGCCGGCAGACGTGGGACTGCATTGCTACACAGCAGCAGCTGCTAACTGCCTTTTGGCGGTAGACGGTGTAGCATGAGTAATAGCCGTGGGGCTGGCAGCCGTAGGGCTGCATTGCACCAGCCCCTTCCAGGCGATGGTATATTATGACTGGTATCCATCATCGTCGTACTGGAGTGGCTGTCAATCATGGCCACCTGGGCAGACATGCTACTGTTTCGATGATGATGGCTACCAGTCGTAATATACTATTTTCTGCCAATTGCCCAGTATTGTCTGCTAAGCACCCAGAAGAGGCCGAGGGCGATGCTGGGTGCTGGCGGACGTGGGGCTGGCAGACGTGGGGCTGCATTGCTACACAGCAGCAGCCCCTTGCCTTTTGGCAGACGATGGTATATTATGACTGGTAACCGTCGTCATCATACTGGAGAGGCTATCACTCATGCTGCACCGTCGACTGCCAGCTTAAGATGTAAAAAATAGATTTGTTCTGTATTCATTTGCTTCCCCTTCCTCCGTGAAATCAACGGCCTGCTAAGCCCAGGGTTTTCAGTTTAATCTTTGGGGGGACCATTCTGTGTGACAGTTGTTTGTGTTTCTCCCTGATGCACAGCCACCTTTCTTGATTTTAATTCCCTGTTCCTGTACCTGTACGCCATGTCGTCACTCGGCCCTCCCTCCCTCCCGCCCTCCCTCCTTCTCCTGGTCCATCAGATACTAGTTTCGCGCCTTTTTTCTGACCAGCCAGGCGCCATAGCTAGCACTGGGATCATGGAGCCCGCTCAGATCACCGCGGCAATTATGAGCACTATGAACACCACGCGCATTGTCCTGGAGTATATGCAGAGCCAGGACATGCCAAGGCGAAACCCGGACCAGCCGAGGAGGCGATTGCAGCGCGGCGACAAGAGTGATGAGGAAATTGACATGGACATAGACCTCTCACAAGGCACAGGCCCCAGCAATGTGGAAATCATGGTGTCACTGGGGCAGGTTCATGCCGTGGAACGCCGATTCTGGGCCCGGGAAACAAGCACAGACTGGTGGGACTGCATCGTGCTGCAGGTATGGGACGATTCCCAGTGGCTGCGAAACTTTCGCATGCGTAAGGGCACTTTCATGGAACTTTGTGACTTGCTTTCCCCTGCCCTGAAACGCCAGGATACCAAGATGAGAGCAGCCCTCACAGTTGAGAAGCGAGTGGCGATAGCCCTGTGGAAGCTTGCAACGCCAGACAGCTACCGGTCAGTCGGGAATCAATTTGGAGTGGGCAAATCTACGGTGGGGGCTGCTGTGATCCAATTTGCCAGGGCAATGAAAGACCTGGGGATAGCAAGGGTAGTGACTCTGGGCAACGTGCAGTCAATAGTGGATGGTTTTGCTGAAATGGGATTCCCAAACTGTGGCGGGGCCATAGACGGAACCCATATCCCTATCTTGTCACCGGAGCACCAAGCCACCGACTACGTAAACCTCAAGGGGTACTTTTCAATGCTGCTGCAAGCCCTGGTGGATCACAAGGGACGTTTCACCAACATCAACGTGGGATGGCCGGGAAAGGTACATGATACTCGCGTCTTCAGGAACTCTGCTCTGTTTCGAAAGCTGGAGGAAGGGACTTTCTTCCCGGACCAGAAAGTAACCGTTGGGGATGTTGAAATGCCTATCGTGATCCTTGGGGACCCAGCCTACCCCTTAATGCCATGGCTCAGAAAGCCGTACACAGGCAGCCTGGACAGGAGTCAGGACCTGTTCAACTACAGGCTGAGCAAGTGCCGAATGGTGGTGGAATGTGCATTTGGACGTTTAAAAGCACGCTGGCGCAGCTTACTGACTCGCTCAGACCTCAGCGAAAAGAATATCCCCATTGTTATTGCTGCTTGCTGTGCGCTCCACAATATCTGTGAGAGTAAGGGGGAGACCTTTATGGCGGGGTGGGAGGTTGAGGCAACTCGCCTGGCCGCTGATTACGCGCAGCCAGACACCAGGGCGGTTAGAGGAGCACAGCAGGGCGCGGTGCGCATCAGAGAAGCTTTGAAAACGAGTTTTGTGACTGGCCAGGCTACTGTGTGAAACTTCTGTTTGTTTCTCCTTGATGAACCCTCCAAACCCCGCCCCCCGACCCGGTTCACTCTACTTCCCTGTAAACCAACCACCCCACCCCACCCTCCCCTCCCCAATTCGAGCACCGCTTGCAGAGGCAATAAAGTCATTGTTTTTTCACATTCATGCATTCTTTATTAGTTCCTCACAGAAGTAGGGGGATAATTGCCAAGGTAGCCTGGGATGGGTGGGGGAGGAGGGATGGAAAAGGACACACTGCATTTTAAAACTTTAACTCTTATTGAAGGCCAGCCTTCTGATGCTTGGGCGATCATCTGGGGTGGAGTGACTGGGTGGACGGAGGCCCCCCCACCGTGTTCTTGGGCGTCTTGGTGAGGAGGCTATGGAACTTGGGGAGGAGGGCTGTTGGTTACACAGGGGCTGTAGCGGCGGTCTCTGCTCCTGCTGCCTTTCCTGCAGCTCAACCATACGCTCGAGCATATCAGTTTGATGCTCCAGCAGACGGAGCATTGACTCTTGCCGTCTGTCTGCAAGCTGACACCACCTATCGTCTTCAGCCTGCCACTTGCTCTTTTCATCCCGCCATTCAGCCCGCCACCTCTCCTCTCGTTCATATTGGGCTTTTCTCATCTCCGACATTGACTGCCTCCATGCATTCTGCTGTGCTCTATCAGCGTGGGAGGACATCTGCAGCTCCGTGAACATATCGTCCCTCGTCCTACGTTTTCTCTTTCTAATGTTCACGAGCCTCTGCGAAGGAGAAACATTTGCAGCTGGTGGAGGAGAAGGGAGAGGTGGTTAAAAAAGACACATTTTAGAGAACAATGGGTACACTCTTTCATTACAAGGTCGCATATTTCGGCTTGCAGGCAGCCATGGTAAGCCACAGTGTTTTGGCTTTTTTAACCTTCTTAACATGCGGGAAAGGTTGCAAACAGCAGCGCATTTCCCATATCAAGGATGAATTGGGTTGTCCATTTAAAATGGGTTTGCAATGTAAAAGGAGGGGCTGCGGTTCCCAGGTTAACATGCAGCACAAACCTAACTAACCCCCCTCACTCCCCCACACCCAATTATCGGGGATGATCACTTCACCCCTCCCCCCCCCACCGCGTGGCTAACAGCGGGGAACATTTCTGTTCAGCCGAGCAGCAACGGGCACCTCTGAATGCCCCCTTAATAAAATCACCCCATTTCAACCAGGTGACCGTGAATGATATCACTCTCCTGAGGATAACAAAGAGAGATAAGGAATGGATGTTGTCTGCATGCCAGCAAACACCGGGACCATACGCTGCCATGCTTTGTTATGCAATGATTCCAGACTACGTGCTACTGGCCTGGCGTGGTAAAGTGTCCTACCATGGCGGACGGGATAAGGCAGCCCTCCCCAGAAACCTTTTGCAAACGCTTTGGGAGTACATAAAGGAGAGCTTTCTGGAGATGTCCCTGGAGGATTTCCGCTCCATCCCCATACACGTTAACAGACTTTTCCAGTAGATGTACTGCCCGCGATTGCCAGGGCAAATTAATCATTAAACACGCTTGCTTTTTTTGTGTAATGTTTACAAATATTTACAAAGTTACACTCACCAGAGGTCTCCTGTGTGCCCTGAGGGTCTTGGGTGAGTTCGGGGGTTACTGGTTCCAGGTCCAGGGTCACAAACATATCCTGGCTGTTGGGGAAACCGGTTTCTCTGCTTCCTTGCTGCTGTGAGCTACCTACAGTACCTCCATCCTCATCTTCCTCGTTCCCCGAACCGTCTTCCCTGTGTGTTTCTCCAGTGAGAGAGTCATAGCACACGGTTGGGGTAGTGGTGGCTGCACCCCCTAGGATCGCATGCAGCTCTGCATAGTAGCGGCAAGTTTGCGGCTCTGCCCTGGACCTTCCGTTTGCTTCTCTGGCTTTGTGGTAAGCTTGCCGTAGCTCCTTAATTTTCACGCGGCACTGCTGTGTGTCCCTGTTATGGCCTCGGTCCTTCATGGCCTTGGAGATCTTTTCTAATAATTTTCCATTTCTTTTACTGCTACGGAGTTCAGCTATCACTGCTTCATCTCCCCATATGGCGAGCAGATCTCGTACCTCCCGTTCGGTCCATGCTGGAGCTCTTTTGCGATCCTGGGACTCCATCACGGTTACCTGTGCTGATGAGCTCTGCGTGGTCACCTGTGCTCTCCACGCTGAGCAAACAGGAAATGAAATTCAAACATTCGCGGGTCTTTTCCTGTCTACCTGGTCAGTGCATCTGAGTTGAGAGTGCTGTCCAGAGCGGTCACAATGAAGCACTGTGGGATAGCTCCCGGAGGCCAATAACGTCGAATTCCGTCCACACTACCCCAATTCCGACCCGCAAAGGCCGGTTTTATCGCTAATCCCCTCGTCGGAGGTGGTGTAAAGAAACCGGTTTAAAGGACCCGTTAAGTCGAAAGAAAGGGCTTCGTTGTGTGGACGTGTCCAGGCTTAATTCGGTTTAACGCTGCTAAAGTCGACCTAAACCCGTAGTGTAGACCAGGCCTTACATTCCCACTTTTCCTGTACTTCAGCTTCACTCTGTACTGTAGCACATTCAGAGTTATGCCTGTTCAGAAAGCATTAATGGAATGCAGCTGTTACAATTTGCAATCAGCAAAGAGTGAGTGGTGTACAGTACAATTACTTAGTAAACAAATATTAGCACACACAAAAACATTGTAAATAATATTTGGAGTACTCACGCATAATTTTTAAACAAAAGCTGCTAGGTAGTAAGTCTACCAGCCTTATACAGGGCATGTCTACACTTAAAATGTTGCATTTGTATTGCTTTAATTAAGATTCTGTACCCCGGGGGAGAGAGCACTGTCCACACAGAGGAGAAAAGGGTTAGGTTGGTTGCTCAGAGGTGTGGATTTTTCACACCCCTGAGTGACATAGCTATCCCAATATAGGTCTGTAGTGTAGATCAGATCACAAACTTCCCCCACTTTGTTGCTGTTACATGTATTTAAATGCATGGTTCCAACATAAGTTAAAGTTCTCAACTTTAAAACACACATCTCCTATGAACTTCATTCAGAGATAATTTCTCAGTCTCTATAGTCACCTGCATGCTTCCGAGCTTGAGAAAAAACAGCAACATCTGTGTTTTTTACCAAATACTTAAGAGGCAAACAAAATTCTCGTACTCAGGGCTGGCGCAACCCATTAGGCGACCTAGGCGGTCGCCCAAGGTACTAACATTTGGGGGGCGGCAACCGCAGCGGCCGGATCTTCGGATGCCCCGGTCGTCGTCGGTATTTCGGGGGAGGGACCTTCCGCCGCCTCTGTCGGGGGCGGCATTTCGGGGGTGGGACCTTCCGCCACCTAGGGCGGCAAAAACGCTGGCGGCGCTCCTGCTCGTACTCCATATAGTGTGCATGCGTTCTCCACACTTCTCTCTTTCTTTAGGCCACAAACAAACAAAAATCAAATGCTGCAGTATAAATAGGCTTGATTTGACTTGATTTTTATTGGTAAATGTCAGTAAACATTGATTTCACTGTACACACACACAAACCAGCAAAACATATTGCTATTGATCATCAAAATTTACATATAGGCAAATTAAAAAAAACCCACTGCTTGAGAACTTAAGAGTTTGATTTAAGGATATTATTTACTTTTTATATTTTGACATGTGATGTTGACAATTTGTGTTTTAATAATAATAAAGTATAACTTTTTGAATTTCAGTATCTACTGTTATTAAATAATTATTGTCTGACCCTCCATAATTTCCCCAAACTGTGAAAATTTAAATAGATAAAAATGTTTAAAAATAAACATTGATATTATCTGCTGACATTATAAGAACATAAGAATGGCCAGCCATCCATACTGGCCATTGACTCTAGGCTCCACATCCATCTTCTCTCTTGTGTGGTGACCTGTGTATCTCTACTTCTTCACTGGGATTTTTCCAGGATGCACAGTTCCCCAGCAAAGTCAGACAAGTAAGGCCTGCTTTATTTTTTTTCCTCTGAGATGGTAAACAGTATAATTGCTCACAGCTAAATTACCACACAGCTCTTTCTAAGGAAGCAGATTCTTAATGTAAAAGCATTACAGAGAAAATACACCTCTACCTCGATATAACGCTGTCCTCGGGAGCCAAAAAAATCTTACCATGTTATAGGTGAAACCGCGTTATATCGAACTTGCTTTGATCCACCAGAGTGCGCAGTCCCGCCCCCCCGGAGCACTGCTTTACCGCGTTATATCCGAATTTGTGTTATATCAGGTCGCGTTATATCGGGGTAGAAGTGTATATGAAAAACAATAAAAGAAGTTACCCATCTGCTAATAAGCTTACCAGAGATCACCCCAACTCCAGCAAGGGCTCTGGTAGGAGTCAATCCTTCAAATCCCACCAAGAGATTTTCCTGTGGTTACAAATTCACAATGGCCTTGGCTCAGAACAAGCACCCCCATGAATCTGAGTCACTCCTTTATCCAATTGGGGTCTTTGATATGCAGAGAGTGCCACAAGGACTCCTCGTTGTTTCAGCCAGACTGTAGTGAGATGGACAGGCCTCCCTCCCCCGGGGGTGAGTGAGGGAGTGTTACACACCCCTTGGAGGGTGGAGCCTAAACCTCCCCGCCCCCCTTGCCAGAAGGAGAGGGGCAGGGCCGGAAGTATAAAAGACCAGACCCGCAGCCCATTTTTGGGGAAATCTGCAAAGGAGAAGGATGTCCTGCTGGTTCCAGAGCAGCCTGAAGTGGATTCCCCGCCTAGCTCAGTCCACGGCCCCAAATGCAGATGATGACTGGTCTGGAGTGCCAGCTACTGTTTACCCGGAGGAGCCGGACAACGCCTGGACACTAGAGGTACCTACCCACTAGAGGTACCTAGAGGCAGGAAGTGGCCCAGGGGCAACTACTGTAGGGCTGGCCACAAAGCCCAGACCCCCAGCATCGGCGTGTTGCAGCTGGATCCCCGCCGACCCCGGGGCAGCTGGTGTTGCTTCTGACAGAGTCCTGAACTGGGACACGGTGGAGTAGGGAGGGCCTGTGTCCCCCTGCCCCTCCCCATGGGTGGCTGACCCTCATTCCTCTGCAAGGGGCTCCCACTCTGAAGAGGAGTAGCCCCAGCCCCCTGAGACTGTTGTCTGCTGGCTGCCTGAGCCCTGTAAGCCCAGGCCCCAGTCTACCTTTAAGACTGAGGCGGTTACTGGCTGCCTGAGCCCAGGCAAGTCCAGTACTCAGCTAAGCAGAGATCAGCCTGGAGGTGGGCTACCGCAGCCCTCCAGGGGTCTCCCTCCCCCGGGGTGAGTGAGGGAGTGTTACACAGACAATGGGATTCTCCTCAAGTATTTCCTAGGAAATGCACTCAACTAAAAACTTGTCCACACTGGCAATTTACAGCGCTGCAACTTTCTCGCTCAGGGGTGTGAAAAAACACACTCCTGAGCGCAGCGAGTACAGCGCTGTAAAGTGCCAGTGTAGACAGTGCACCAGCGCTGGTAGCTGGTAGCTGTGCTCACAGTGCCGGTAGTTACGCCCCTCGCAACCACAAAAGCCATGTTTAAGTCCTCGTGCTTTAGCGTTGTCAGTGTAGACTAGCCCTAAATCTTGTCTGGTCTGTTGTTTCAAGAGTGTCCTTTTGAAGCTCATAATACTTCCCACGCTTTACATTAGTCCTGTCTCCCTCTTAAAGAAATTACATACAATCCCACAGCAATATATAAACATTTGCATTTAAAATACAATGAACTCCTAAGATATTTCAACTTAAATCAGTAAGGTTTAACGTAACTCAGTAAGGCTTGTCCAGGATAGTGCAGGGAAGTGCCGTATCTGTCACAGTAAGTATAAGACAAGAGACAACATATGGATACATAATGACATATGGGCTACATTCATAAGCCAGCTCCATGCACCTACATGGGAAACAGCCATTATTATTGGTACCCTTTCTGCGGCCCAAGCAGTTAGTCAATATTAGGGGGTATTGCTGAGAGAAATTAACGATATGAGTCAGGTATTTCTGGGTGCAACTCTGCTTATTCACAAAGAATCTACACCAACTTGTTTCCCTGAACAAATAGAAACAAACCACAAAAGGCAGTCTCTCTGCTCAGAAATCCAAATCTGCCTTTTCAGGAAGTACTGTACCATAAGCCCTATACCACAGCTTCTCTCCAGGGCCACATTCACCATTACTTCTCTCTCTGTAGTGTATCTTGGCTTTCTGCCTCTCACACATACAGGCACACATAGCTGCAAGCAAACAATCAATCCCCGTCTAGCCCCTTTATTTGCAGGTACATGGTTTAACTCTGCTCAGGTTTTCTAATGCAGCCTATTACCTTGGGCAGTGGCTTCCTATTGTTCCCAGTGATCACTATATAAAGGGGCCTAACTGCTCTTTCCATCAAGCCTGAATGAAAGACTATTAGCACACTCATCAGTTTTAACTAGGCCTATGGTTATTGGCAGCCATTTACTTTCCAGCATAACACTATTTTCTGCATTTTAATAGTGTCCAAAGGGCCCCAGCAGGATCAGGGCTCTATTGTGCTAGGTGCTGTACAAATACACAGGAAAACATGGTCCCAGCTCCAATGTAATTTAGCTTTCTAATCTAATCCAGAATGCCATCTGAGCATATTTGTACAGGACAGTGTGAATGCCCTGATATAACAATGTGATGTTATAATTCAGAGAGAGTTAAACTCTGTCTTTGACTAGAGGGACAACAAGTGCAACAGAAACAACTCAGCCATGAGGGGAAGGTGGCAAGAATGAGACTGGTCTCAGGTGAAGAAGATGATTGGTCATTCAGGGAGTATAAAAAGGAAAGGCTGGTGGTGTTTGTTTGGAGTGGTATTAATGTAGGTAATATATTTTCCTGTGTGGTAGGGAAATATGGTAAGACTGCTTGGAAGGAAATTCGCTCAAAGCTGTATATTTGAAGAAGAGGACTTCAAGAGTGCTTTACTGTTTTGACCTCTGGCTGTGAGAAATCATTTGCTTTGTGTTTAGCTTCAGTGGCTTGGGTCTGCATCTTGCAATGAGTACTTTGTAGAGAGAGTCCCTATTGGCTTAAATGGGATTCTATGTGGCTCTCTATGCATAGAGGTCATATCAATATTATGGGGGCCTGGTTTGGTTTTATTAAACCATTGTCCTGGCTTGTGGATTGTGATAATAGGGTAAGATGTTCCCACCATTGGATGTCAGGTTTAGATTCTAGGGCTATCTGGTGTTACCTGTAAAGACCAGTGCTTTGTCTGATTGTCTAGGTCAGTGGTTCTCAAACTTTTGTACTGGTGACTCCTTTCACACAGCAAGCCTCTGAGTGTGATTAAACCCCCTCCCCCCCCCACACACACATTAAAAACACTTTTTTATATATTTAACACCATTATAAATGCTGGAGGAAAAGTGGGGTGTGGGGTGGAGGCTGACAGCTTGGGGACCCCCCCCATGTAATATCCTGATGCCCCCTTGAGGGGTCCTGACCCCTAGTTTGAGAACCCCTGGTCTAGGTGCACTGTTAATACACATAAGCTGTTTGGGTTTGTGCTTTAAACTCTTTCCAAGCCCACTTTCAATCTATTTGACATACAAAGTGCAACCCCTTGTACCTATTCTTCAGCTGCAAGTGGTTTATTTACAGGGATTTATTCACTATTCAGGGGTCAAAATGCTTCTTCTCTACATCTCATTTATGCAGTCATTTTATTTGACACTTCCTATGGTGTCAATAGGTGCTCTGATGCTAAAGCAGCTGTAGCAAATATCAGTAGAGCTGGATTTCGGTCTCTTCAATTTTCCCACAAAACTCTGCTCCTCTAGTCATGTGCCCCTGCACAAGGAAACATGCTCATGCTGCCATCAGACCACTCTGTAGGGTCCTTATGCTCCCCCTTCTTTTTTCTTTTGTTGTTGTTGTACTCTGAAACAGACCTATATAAAATGGCTACTTTCTTATTCAACAGGTCTTTGTTTAGTTTACTTCAGGGTTCAAAATTAATGTTAACTCTTCAGAGCCTACCTAGCTGAGAGCAGGAGCTGAATTCTATCCTGGCTCATGCATCATCTACAGACTGTTAATTAAATTCCAATTATCATGTCAAGTCTCCTGCTCCAAGTTTATCTGTATAACCCAATTGAAGATAGGGGAGCTGCACAGATGTAGTAATGTCTGACAATGGGGCTTTATTCAAGATGTATGATCCAAGAAGAACCTGCTGATTGCAGTTCTGGTTTGTAGAGCTGGCAGTTAGAAAAAGCAGCTTTTACTTGTAAAGTGAGCAAACTTTCTCTGGAAATCATTGTGAATAGAGCTGGCTGAAAATGTAGTAATGAAAGTTTTTTTTTCTTTCATTCCAAGCTCTTCACAAAGCTTCTTTTTCCATGACAAACCTTTAAAATGGAAATTTGTCTAAAAAAAGTCTTTAACTTTAGTAGGTTAAAAAAATACTCCACTATAATGTAAGCAGAGTCAGGATGAGCTCTACCCTGACATCTGGTGGTGAATTATGGTGAGTGTGGAAAAGAACTTCAGGGGCTGATCTTGTTTGCATAGGTACACCCACCACACCTAGCATGAGCCCATGGCAGCCCAAAATGGTCACTTTGGCAGCTGTGGGATCCCCAGTTTCTCTGTTATTGGGGCAGGAGGAATAAAGTGTTGTTACCCTGATTATGTGAATAAGGACAATGAAACTATTTTATGACAGAGAGTCTCACCATCAGCTAAGTAGCACTCGCTAGACAAGGGACATGGTCCAAAACCCAGTGAATGGAGAGAGATATGTGTACTTGGTGGTATGGACCCCTTTTGAGGGCCTGGAACACCAATTGCACCATCTTCTCTCTTCACTGTTGAATAGCAGAGCTAATTTTGATTCCATTAAGAGTCTAGCTAGAGACTGCTGAGCTAAATTCACTTTGGACCAATGGTGCACCAGCACTGGGGCTCCCCTACCACAACCTGAAATCACTAAAAGAGCTAAAATTACTGAGCTGAGATTACTGAGTACTGTGTTAACTAGTGGGGGAGCCTGAAGATATATTAAGTGGCTGGCAGAGCGGAGCAGTTTGTGAGACGGTTGGAGCGGCCCATGGAACAGCAGAGCAGTTTGTGGGGACAGCTGGAGGAGCGGCTGGTAGAGCGGAGCTGTTCGTGGTGAAGGCTGCAGTAGAACTCCACAGAGTGGTGGGGCAGTCAGCCCCGGACCACGTAAGGTGCCCCTTAACACCTTGTGTGTACCCACCCCCCACCCCCATTTCCACCTAGGCTGTGAGGGTAAAACTCTGCAGATAAACTTTTGAACTCTGGGGCGGCACTGACCAGAGACAGACACTTTTGGGTTGTTGGACTTTGGGGTGATTGGACTTAAGACTCTGAGGGGAAAAGGACACTGCCAAACTTACTTGGAGGTGGGTCTTTTGCTCATGGTTTGTGTTATGAATCCTGTTTGTGGCGTTTCCCCAACATAATGCTGCATTGTTTCCCTCCTTTATTAAAAGGCTTTTGTTACACTCAGACTCTGTGCTTGCGAGAGGGGAAGTATTGCCTCCTAGAGGCGCCCGGGGGATGGTATGTAATTGTCCCAGGTCACTGGGTGGGGGCTCAAGCCGGTGTTGCATTGCGTTATTGAAACGGAACCCCGAGATACTGAATCTGGCCCTTGTTGCTGCCAACTCAGAGGAGCAGAAGGGTTACAATAACGAAAATATTTTCCATCAAAAAATGTTGCACATCAAATCGGTCACGAACCAATCTGACCAGTTTTTAGTGCAGGAATAAACCCCACAGTGCAGTTTTACAGCTTCAGAGCAAAACTGCACTTGGTTTATTTGTAGGCTTGTCAAAGAACAAAAATGTACTATTCAACATTGCATTTTTTTTTCCTATTTCACTTCCTAAATTTAAGGTGCAGTTCTGTCCTCACAAATGAATGTTTGCTTGTTTCTTTTTTATAAACATTGTAAGGTTGCAAGTTTATTCTTGCAATTAGAACTGGGCAAAGCAACACTTTTTTTGTCAACTTGGTTTTGACAAATTATTTGAAGAAATCAGATTTTGTGAAGTTTGAACTTTTTTGATAAATTATTTTCACTTTGAACTTTTCAATCTAAAATAAAATGTTTTTTATTTTTGAGGTAGATTTCCATTTTAAACTTTGTCATGGAAAAAAAGAAAAACTTTACAACCCCAAGTTGCTATTAGAGGGTTTTTCCTGGATCAGACAGGTGTTAACTCTGCATAATACCATGTTCTGACTCAGTCTAACCATGGCACATGTTATTATCAATTTGTAAGTAGCAAGTAATGGAGGATTTCCTATAATTGCAGGTTTCTGAGCAGCACATCTATACTCTGGGCCACCATTGTACTGCTGTGCAATGGGAAATGTTTGTCCACCTGGGATATGCAGGTGACATATGGTTCCCGGATCCCACCCCCCTTCTGTTCAAAGGTAAACATTGGTTCAGCAGTGCCTCCAGGAAGGTTTGTGATCTTGGAGGTAGCAAAAGGATAGCGGTCTTCAAATAAATAAAAGGCTGCCATAAAAAAGATGGAGAAAAGTTGTTCTCTCTTGCTGCAGAGGGCAGGACAAGAGGTAATGGGTTCAACCTACAGCATAGCAGATTTGGATTAAATCTCAGGAAAAACTTCCTAACTGTAAGAACAGTAGGACAATGGAACGAACTGCCTAGGGAAGTTGTGGAATCTCCTTCACTGGAGGTTTTCAAAAGGAGGCTGGACAGTCATCTGTCTTGGATGGTTTAAACACAACATATCCTGCATCTTGGCAGGGGGTTAGACTAGATGACCCTTGCAGCCCCTTCTAACACTGATTTTAACGAAGTCATACTGTGTGTGTTTTAATTTACCATGTTGCTTTTCTGAAGCTTTACTTCAGTCAGATAGTCCAGTGTCTGAGCTGCTTATAGAAGGCACCTAGTTCCAATAGCATGGAAGTGCTTATAACTGCGTATCAGTTTTATTGTTTGCTGTATCCAGGATAGGTACAGCATGAACAGTGGCAGTATGTTTCCCTGCAATACTTCCACCATTGTGTTTCAAGCTTAACTGGGGCTTCTGCGTGTTATAGCAATATTAACTGAGTCTCCATGCCTATTTTAGTCCTTAGCTTCTTTGCCAAGATTGCCAACCATGATGATGAATCTCAGCTCTTGCTATGTGGATTCTTATCTGCTAGAAAATTGGCCAGAAACAGTTAAACTTTTTTTGAACACATCCATCAGGAGGTGATAATTTTCAGTTACTGCTAATTCAAGATGGATTTGAAGCAGAAAACTAAACTTCCTTATCCTGTCAACAATCCCTTCAGCCATCCAGTCTCCAGAAAATAAGTATACTATGGGTGTGATTCTTCTGTCACTTGCCAGGACTTTGTGATGACTGGAGGTGCTCTGGATTTGATAATGTGATGATGAATTAATTACTTGGGTAATGGGGTGGAGAGTATGCTCATAAAATCTGCAGATGACACCAAGCTAGGAGGGGTTGCCATCACTTGGGAGGGCAGTCTTAAAATTGTCAATGACCTTGACAATTTGGAGAATTAGTCTAAAATCAATAAAATGAAATTCAATAAAAACAAGGGCAAAATACTGCTCTTAAGAAGGAAAACTGAAATCCCCAAATACAAAATGAGGAATAACTGGGCTAGGCAGCAGTACTGCTGAAAAGGATCTGGGTGTTATAGTGCAGTGGATCTCAACCTTTCCAGATTACTGTACCTCTTTCAGGAGTCTGATTTGTGTTTCCCTAAGTTTTACCTTACTTAAAAACTACTTGCTTACAAAATCAGACAAAAATTAGTGGCACAACACCCTATTACTGAAAATTGCTTACTTTCATAATTGTACAGTAAAAATGAGAGAGCAATTGGAATATAAATATTGTACTTACATTTCAGTGAATAGTAAATAGAGCAGTATAAACAAGTCATTTTATGAAATTTTAGTTTGTACTGACTTCACTAGTGCTTATTAGCCTGTAGTAAAAGTAGGCAAATATCTAGATGAGTTGATGAGTCCTCTGGGAGGACCTCTGCGTACCCCCTGGGGTTTGCATACCCCTGGTTGAGAACCACTGCTATACAGTAGTGGATCACAAATTGAATGAATAGTGCAGTTGTGAAAAAGGCAAATATTCTGGACTGTATTAACAGGAGCATTGTATGTAAGACTTGACAAGATAACTGTCCCGCTCTACTCAGCACTGGTGAGGCCTTAGCTGGAATTCTGTGTCCAACTCTGGGTGCCACACTTCCATAAAGATATGGAGAGAGTCCAGAGGAGACCTACAAAAATGTTAAAAGGTTTAGAAAATCTGACTTCTGAAGAAAAGCTTAAATAATGCTCGGCATGTTTAATCTTAAGAAGAAAAGGGGGAACTGGATAAGTCTTCAGCTATGCTCTCTTTTTATAAAGAGGACTGTGATTATTCTCCATATCCACTGAAGGTAGGACAAGAAGTAATTGGCTTAATCTGCACCCAAGGAGGTTTAGGTTCGATATTAGGAAACACTTAAGGCTTGTCTACACTGGCACTTTACAGCGCTGCAACTTTCTCGCTCAGGGGTGTGAAAAAACACCCCCCCCCCCAGTGCTCAAACTTGCAGTGTTCTAAAGTGCCAGTGTAGACAGTGCACCAGCGCTGGGAGCTGTGCTCACGGAGGTGTGGGGTGTGTGTGTGTGTGGGTTGTGGGGGTTTATTTATTTTAAGCACTGGGAGAGCTCTCTCCCAGCGTTATGCTGCAACTACACATGGCACGTTAAAGCGCTGCCATGGCACAGCCTGGTTTGTTTTTCCAAAAAATGGAGACAAACTATTGTGTGCCACAGGCAGAGCATAGGAGACACTGAGGTGGACCAATGTCTGAGACCCCTGCAATGGCATGGAAGTAAATGAGAGATACCCAGATGATACAATATCTAGGAAAAAACAGACAAGATTCTGCAGGGTTAGTGTCAGCGAAGAGAGATTTAAATACTTCTCAATGAGGTGGAGCTTTCATTCTTTGTGTGTTTTAAAGGGTATTGAAAAGAAAACAATTGATAAAATTCTATAGTATTTTTTCCAATAAGAAATCATCTTATTTGCAGACACTGTGTCAGATATTACAAGAGATGCATTGAGAGATGATGTTGGGGAAACTAGGTTTTTCAGATGGATAGTTGTAATCTTCAGAAAGCCAACCAGCAGAGTGGTTAGTTCTGTGCAACCAGAATACATGCAGTACTAGGATATAGTTCTGCACTCTGAAATAGAGGTTCTTATTCAGTTGTGTGTTTCAAATTGACACTTTTTTTTTATTATGGTTTCCAGGGCCTTCATAACCTCTTTCACTGATCATCCCTTTCCCACAATGTTACGTTGGAATTTGTTCTTGTCGTCATTGACTTATCTGTATTTAATACTGACCGGATCTTACTCCAATATAACTCTAGAGGACTCTTCAAACGCACCTTTCAGAGTAAATAAACACAAACACGGCAATTCATATATTGCATGCTTCACTTGAGCAGGAGATTAGTTGTTGAAAAATGTTGTTTAGATATGTTGCTATCGCTGAGCTGCAATGTACTTTTGACATTACAGTTCCTATCTTTAGAATCTTGCCTCCATTGTTTACATTGGTTTGTGGCTCTCCATTATCCTGCACTGCTATCCAATAGCTGAAACACACCTGGAGAAGCTGCAGCACCCTTGACCTTTAATGCTTGTTTCTGAGGTGGTAGCAGTTTGTTTTCCTGTTTAATCTTTCCCAGCCTGGACTCCAACTTTGATAGTAAAATTTCCATTCCAGTGAAAAGCTGAAATGATCAGCTGGGCTTTAGCATATGTCAGAGTACTGAGGAACACACAGCATTTTAGGATGCTGGTTCAGGATCCCATGCTGCAGAGCATGCACATGGGAGGGGGTACAGCATCGGTCTCATAAATGCCTAACAAACCATTGCAGAGGGTCTGTTTTGTGACTTCTTTATTGCTGTCAGCTTCCTAAATTCATTGTGAACTCACTGAAATGGATTTCATGAGGAGATGACTACAGAAAAGCACAGATGCTCCAGTGTGTCAGTCTTCAGTTTTCATCTCATGGCACACTTAGTGTTTATTTCCAACTGTGGACTTGTTTAGATTTCAGTGTCCTATAGAGTGGATTGTATTTATACTTCTTGGTTATTCTCCTAAAAAGAGATTGAAATATGTTGATTTGCTCCTAAATATAGCTTTTATACTAAATTTGGTCCTGCTTTTTGCTAACTATGTGGGCACACTATGTTTACATAAGCAGTTATATAGCTTAACTTGCATTTATTTTTAACCTTTTTTATGTTAGAAAATGATGAATGACACTTAATTACTAGATTAATTTTTTACTTGTGGCTCTATTTGGATGGAAATTAAATGCTGTTTGTGGTTTTTTTTTTTTTTTTTTTTTTTTTTTTAAACTGAATTTTAATTTTTGATTAAATAAAATGATCTTGAATGTGCTTGATACCTAAGGAAGAAAGTTTATCAAAACATGTTTTGCAGTTAAAACTGATTTATTAAACATAGGAAATATTATCTATAGTTGTTGAATTGAACTGATTATTTCTGGTCACTGTGTCCTTATTTTTAGAACTAGCAGATCTCATAATCACACTTAACTTTTATTCATTGATTGGAAGAAGAAAACAAGTTTTCCTGCTTCTTCAGCTCCCAATTGGTTTCTTAACTTTAAATGAACTAGTCATTGAACTGAGCCAGGGGAATAAAGTGAAATGAAGAAAAATATTCTCTGTAGAGAGGCTCCTGCTGTCAAAATCTGGTTTAACACTTCAACAAACTCTGGTTCCTGGTGCTTAACCAGTGCTTTTCCCCAGTTCAGTGGGTTGACTTTCTTTAAAACTTCAACAGCAAACATGTACTACTTTAATACTATTTTTGTAATTATTTTAATAGATCATAAGTTTAGGTCTTAACATACGTTGTCAATTTAAAATTAAATTTTAAATAAGTTATTTTAAAAAACCTTTATTCATTGTTTCTCCTGAGAAATAAGGCAAGATGGAATCTTACAAGCAGCTGGTTAGGTGGTATTGCACAGAAACTTGATTGAATAACACTTAAAACAGCTTATCAAACAACTTGTTTTAATACTTTGTAATTTCCTTAGGATATTGGTGAACTGAACAGAAAAAATATAGAGGATGTCATTGCTCAGGGTAAGTAAAATCTCATGGTGTTGGCATGGGGGTGACATTTATGATGATTGCCTCTCTAGTTCAGTCACTAATTTAAAGACCCTTAAGGGCAGAGAATTACCAGATTTTGTGTGTTCCTCATTTTGTTTTTTCTTCATTAAATCAGACTTGCTTTAGAGGGCTCTCAATTACAATACAAATTGGGATAAATCATATAATGGGTAGGGGTCCATCCTAATTCCTGCAGGTCAGTGCCAGTACCTGCTAGGTTTTGCTTGTGGACCAGATTAAACTGGAAAGTGCTCTTAAATATGAGTTTACAGTTAGTCTGCTCATAACAAGAGTTTTCTGGACATGTTGTTAGGTGAGAGAATGAGCCAGACTTTAGCATTCTAAATTGTAGTTCTTGGTTTACCCAATTGTGTTCTTGAACTTTCTTTTGCAGAGAAGTCACTTCATGAACTAAACACTTCATTCACACGCCTTCTGTTCTTTATTTCAGGGAGACCTAGAAATGATCTTATTGAGAGAGAACACTGAAGTGAGAAATCACATTTTATTTTCAGTGCAAAATTAATAAATATGAATTTAGAAAGGCACAACAATTTGAATGTTCCACTTGTGGAATATTTTGCTCTGACCAAATACGTTTTTAGATAGCCCAAAGCTCTCTAATGATCTAATCCCCATTCCTTCAAACACTTAAGCAGATATTTTTGTAACTTTACTCACATGCCTAAGTGCTCACAGGATCAGGCATTAATGATTATCCGTAATTACAGCAGCTATTAGATACTTCTGTGAATGTTGTATAAAGACCTGAGAGAGCCATTATGCATGCAGAGACTTAAAATGATTCAGTTGTCTGCTGATGGAATAATTTTATTTTAGAAATACAGTAGAATCTCAGAGTTATGAACTGACCAGTCAACCACACACCTCATTTGGAACCAGAAGTACATAATCGGGCAGTGGCAGAGACCCAATAAAAAACAAAGAAACAAAGAAATATATAGTACAGTGCTGTGTTAAACGTAAACTATTTAAAAAAAAAAAAGGGAAAGCAGAATCTTTCTTCTGCATAGTAAAGTTTCAGAGATGTATTAAGTCAGTGTTCAGTTGTAAACTTTTGAAAGAAGAACCATCATGTTTTGTTCAGTGTTATGAACATTTCAGAGTTACGAACACCCTCCATTCCCGAGATGTTTGTAACTGAGGTTCGACTCTATGTGGCTTCCTAGAATATCTGACATGATTCTAAAACATGTTTATTTTGCTAGTTATAGGAATCTGAAATTCTAAGGAATTATTTAGAAATTGATTCTTAGAAATGGAGTACAAGCAAAAAGACTTGAACTTTGAAAGCAGAGGGAATCTCAGTATTCACAAGGGAAAAGGCAGAGAGCTAACTTTCCAGAAATTTCAGGTTTCAGAGTAGCAGCCGTGTTAGTCTGTATCCTCAAAGAACAGGAGTACTTGTGGCACCTTAGAGACTAACAAATTTATTAGAGCATAAACTTTCGTGGGCTACAACCCTGTGGGTTGTAGCCCACGAAAGTTTATGCTCTAATAAATTTGTTAGTCTCTAAGGTGCCACAAGTACTCCTGTTCTTTTTCCAGAAATTGGAGACATTAAGCAGTAGTGAGTTCACTAATCTCAAAGGTCCCCATCTGTAATGTAATTCCTACTGTGTTGGAGGGGCCTGGTTATTACACAGTACTCCTTGGAACAGCTAAAATGTTGTTTTTCTTCTATACATGGGAATCTAATCATATTCCCAAATAGTGCTGCATTCCTGCGAAGTCCAAGGTTGTAGCACATCATAGACAATATAGACTAGACAGGACCTAGCAGAGGTCGTATTGGAAATGCTCTTCTCTAAGGATACCTTTTTCTTTCTTTGGTAAAGTTTGCTTGCTGTTGATGTCTTACTTTTTAATATGGATTTAGAGAGCTTTGGGGGATTTTGTAGGCAAAAAAATTCTGCCCAAAACTATTGTCAACACCAGGTTGGTTTTTTTGGTAGACTAGCTGCCCAGTGTTTCAGTCTTAAACTCTGGAATCTTGTTGTAGAATATGCTGTATTTTAAACAAACAAAAATACCCGGCACCTTGTTGTTCCTTGCAAGTGGCTAGTGTGGGTTAATTTGTCAGAGGCTAGCCTATAATCACCTCCCTTATGTATTTTTATTTTTCTCATAGACGTGTCCATATACCATATTGACTAGGTGCCATCTTACTACATAACTTTGGTTCTGCACGTTGCAGTATTTGCAGGGCCAGGTCTACTCTGAGTGCTTAATTACTATTCTCCACCCTTTTGTTCCTCACAGGTAACGGCAAACTTGCCAGCATGCCAGTTGGTGGAGCTGTAGCAGTCTCAGCTGGACCAGGTTCTGCTGCTCCTGCTGCTGCACCTGCTGCTGGTGAGTATACATTAAAATCTTAGTGCCTTAATTCCCATCATGTAAATTTAGGAAGCTTTTCCTTCTTTTATTGTAGTTTGGCTTCTTGTCCTGAGATTGAAATATTAACTGACATAGTTTAGTGCTGAGGACAATCTCTGCACTGTACCTGGGAATGAACTGTTAAAGTGGTGTACAGAGAAGGCGGTTAGTTAAAACCAGCCAACCAGTAAGAGTTATACACAGATGCTTGCTCCTCACCTTCACTAATTTCTTCTGGTTTAAGTCTATAGAGCCAAAATGGACCCTCAGGTATGTGTATGCAACTCCTGTGGATGTAATTGAGAGTTGTGCATGTCTCTGAAGGCAAAATTTGGCACTTTATCTTTAAACGTATAGGTTAAAAAGAAACTGAATCCGTTAGCACCGCACAGAGTAGATATGGAGACTGAAACTTAAAGGGGTGACTTGTGTCCATTTAATTGGAAGATATGCTTCCATGAAGAGAGCGTGTTTTGGGATCTCCTCACACTTGCAATGTCCAAAATGTACTGTAAATATTCCCAGATGAGTAAACACTGTTTAAAACTTTTCTCTCTGCAGCTGAGGAGAAGAAAAGAGAAGGAGGAGTCTGAGGAATCTGATGATGACATGGGATTTGGCCTATTTGACTAAACTTTTGCTACAGAAGCTAATAAAACACTTTGTTTAAAATGGATGTTGAGGTGTTTTGTTATAATAACCCTAATGCCCCTGGAGTTTTTTCTCTTGTCTAACAGTGATCTGGATTTGGGCTTTGTTTAAAGGGAAGAAAAAAATCTTATGTAGCCTCGTTGATTCTGCATGTAGGTGAAGCCAATTACATTTATGCTCCTATATCACTTAGACACCTTTGAAACCCCACCCTGAGGCACCTAAACATGCACTTGATGCTAAATCATGTTGTGAAACCCAATGGGCAGAAAATCAGAATTAGCTTGTAAATTCTACTGCATCACTTCAAAGCTAATTCTCCTAAATTATTATATTATGTAAATGACCAAAATGGCACTGATTTCTTTGCCGATTTAGATCTTATTCCAAAACTTATGCAGGTGGAAAGGAATGCACATTGCCTACAATGCTGTGAGTAACACATTCTGTAGGGATTTCACTTCCATCTCCAACAGATCTCTAAAAGCAACGCATACCTCAACTTCATCAAATGTGCAAACACAAAATCTAAAATCACTTCATAGCTTTGATATCAATTATATTAGCAGTTCTCAAAGTGTGGGTTGTGACCCCACTTTAATGGGATTATCAGGGCTGGGGTTAGACTTGCTGGGGCCCAGGGCTTAGGCTTTGGTCCCCTGTCCAGGGGACGTGTAGTAATTTTTGTTGTCAGAAGTGGATTGCCGAGCAATGAAGTTTAAGAACCTCTGACCACAGGTTGACTTGCATTCCATGTGTTTGGGACATTATTGTGGCTAACACTGCTGAAGTGATGTATAGTCTTATGTTGTCTTGTCTACATACGGGTATGGCTGAGATGTACAACTTGTATATTTAAAATGGTACAACCCATCCACTAGAGGATGCAATTCTAGATTGGTATAAAGATTCTTATACCAGTAGAGCTTATTCCTGTATGGGAAGGGGAGTAAGTTCAGTGTAAGATGCCTTTACAGCTGTATAACTGCATCCACATTAGGGATTATATATGTATAATTTTCAGTAAAATATACCTCTAACCAACATAGTTATACTGATAGAAAATCTGTCTGTAGACCAGGCTCAAATATGAAAGGCAGTGTTTGGGGGTGGGGGTAGGATTGTGTTTTGTCAAGTTACAGTACCATTTTCAAAAGGTCTTTAGCCACCGACAGTCACTAGTATTTAGGTGCCTAACTTGCTTAGGCACTCTTGAAAATCTTACCATTAGAGACCCAGGTTTCGTGCATGCACCGTCCTTGCCTAGGCTCTGTGCTAACTTATTTTAAACAGGGGGAATTCAACAGCTCTTCCTTGACTGCCTTCTAGGTTACAGTTCATGAGCTTGGCCAATATTAAGGGTAGTTTAAATTGCATGGGAATTTAAACAGGTGAGTTTTGAAATGGCTTCCTCTTTCCCAGCTCAAAGACCTTTCCTCTAGGTTCCCTATCTGACTCATTTAAAGTAGGCTGGTTCTGCTTTGCATCTCTTTTCTGTTAAGGCTAAAACGTTATAAAATACTCTATAAACTGCTCAATTATCAGTTATAAATAGATAATCAGCATAAGATGACCAATATTGTGGTCAACGGACAGGCGCCCAGAGTGTTGGGTCCTTTATAAAAGGATACAAAGAAAAGAGTGAATTTGCCAAAAAGGAGGTATTTTTTAACTTTATTCTCCATTTTTCATCAGCCCTCCATGAGAAGATAAAGCAGTGCTCACAGATAACTGACTTTGGTTTTTGCCATTTCAATGAGGTTTGTACAAAATAAAGGTTTTAGGGTTGCATCCCAGATTTCAGTTCAACAGGAACTTAACTGTGCTACAGTTCCAATGTAATAAATAGCCAGTTTTTCCATGGCCTGCAATGGTGTCAAGGCAAGATGTGTCCATAACCAGTGAAGCCAGCATCAGTTTCTGGATCGATTTAAGATGCATAGCACCACTGATCATGTTATAGTGGTTGCACAAGAGAGGATGAAAGCACAGTTGACAGTTGCAAATGTCTATGAAAGAAACAGGCATAGCCTCTTGCTTGTATGTAATTGAAAAAAGCTGATTGTGGCTGTAGCCTCTACCTAACTTTCTAATAGCAGCTGGAAGGCCAGCCAGTCTCCTAGGTTGCTCACTTGCCCCACAAATGCTGAGCTAGCGGCTAGCCCCTCCCTCACTCAAAGGAGGTGATATTATCTCTTCCACTTATTCCCCTACAATCAGTATCTTCTCCATGTTCTTTGAACCAACGATAAACCAGCTCGTTCTCATCCAAACAGCAGCTGAGGCACTTGACCCTTCTGGCTGGTCGGAAAATAAAAGAGCTGGGCCCCCTCAGCATAGCGAAGACACAGCCATCTCCACCTCCTCACCCTTGTAACTGCCCCATAGCTCTCTAAAGAGGACAAGTGACAAGATAGAACCCTGTAGCACTCCCTGGGAGGGCCCCACCAGCAGCCTTTGAGAGCCCTTACTTATACAAGAATGGTCCCACCCCAAAGCAACCCCATTCACTCCTGGTACAGCCCCCAACTCAGTCCACACACCTTATACTTAACAGTATCAAAGGCAGCTGGCAGTTCTAAGAATATCAGGGTGGTGATGCAATCTTGGCCCAGTGCCAGGAAATTATCTACTGATGTAACAAGAGTTGGTCTGTCACATACCCCCAAATTAACAAGTGTCCAAAGGTACTGTGGCCACCTGATTGTCACCATTTGTTCAATAATTGTAACTAGAAAAGGCAGCTGAGATACAGGCTGATAACTGGCCTAGCCAAGTCTCAATGGCTCCTAGTCTAGCACTTTGCATGAGCTGTGCTGACCCAGGGAACTCCTGGGCTGCTGGCGGCGCGCGGACCAGGGCCAGTGCAAGTTTCGTGCCCTAGGCGAAACTTCCACCTTGCGTGTCCCCCCCCACCCAGCTAAGCCCGTCCCCCCACGGCAGCTAACCCAGCCCCCCACCCGGATACTGAGCTAGATAGACCATTGCTCTGACCGAATATGGCCACTTTTATGTTCTTACGATGACTGTGAGCCACCAATGAGCTGCGGCCGTGAAAAAGTAATGCAGTCCTAGGATCCATCAGGCGAGGTATTTCCAGTAGACACAGGGAAGTGTTAATACCATTATACAAAGGATTGGTGAGACCTCATCCGGAATATTGTGTGCAATGTAGGTCTCCCATGTTTAAGAAAGATGAATTCAAACTGGAACACGTGCAGAGAAGGGCTACTAGGATGATCTGAGGAATGGAAAACCTACCTCATGAGGTAGGAGACTCAATGAGCTTGGCTGAGGGGAGATATGATTGCTCTTTATATATATACTTCAGAGGGATAAACACCAGGGAGGGAGAGGAGTTATTTAAGCTAAGCGCCAGTGTGGACCTGACAAAAATGGATATAAACTGGCCATCAACAAGTTTAGGCTTGAAATTAGACCAAGGTTTCTAACTGTCAGAGAAGTAAAGTTCTGGAGCAGCCTTCCAAGGGGAGCAGTGGGGGCAAAAAAACTGATGTCCAGACTGAGCTTGATACATTTATGGAGGGGATGGTATGATGAGACTGCCTACAATGGCATGTAGCCGATCTGTAACAAACATCTCCAATGGCTGGTGATGGGATACTAGACGGGGAGGGCTCTGAGTTACTACAGAGATTTCTTTCGCAGGTGGGTGTCTGGTGGGTCTTACCTATACACTCAGGGTCTAAGTGATCACCATATTTGGGGTCGAGAAGGAATTTTGCCCTGGGTCGATTGGTAGACCCTGGGGGTGTTTTGTCTTCCTCTGCGTCATGGGACACAGGTTGCTTGTAGGTTTAAAATAATGTAAATGGTGGATTCTCTGTAACTTCAAGTCTTTAAATCATGATTTGAAGACTTCAGTAACTCAGCCAGAGGTAGGGGTCTATTACCAGAGTGGGTGGGTGAGGTTCTGTAGTCTTCAGTATGCTGGAGGTCAGACTCGATGATCATGATGGTCCCTTCTGGCCTTAAAGTCTGAGTACCTTTGGACTCCAAGTTACTTAATTTTAATTAAATAATGTTTTTCAAGTATATTACAGGAAGATGCCATGTCTGTCACACATAATGGCATTGCTAAATTTTATTAAAAAATCTCAGATCATTGAGTATTTCTAAGAACTCTCTCATAATTCTGAATGTTGCCAGTGACAGCTGCCAAATTTCTTGTTTCCATATAAGAAACATAATGGATCTAAATCAGAGAGACAGAAAAATTAACATTAAAATGTATATTTTTTCACTATGTGCCTTTGTGTAGCCAGTACTTGAACATAAAAATATGAAAGTATTGTAGGGAATGAAGGGTAGGATTGGAAGTATGGACATCTGGGTTGTCTTTCTGACTCCACTTTTGTCCCTCTATTTCCCTATCTATAAATTGACCAGTACTGATCTACATCATATGGCAACTATGGGTTGTAAAATTGCTATTTAGGCGCCAAATGTGTGTAGATTTGTCTTTCTAAAACAATAAATTGCTATCTAAGCCATATATAAAATTTTAAAGTATTTAAGAGATTGCCAGTTACTGTCTGACTTTCTAGAACTACACTGCTGCTTGTTGTGTTCAGTGAAAAGACCCCAGTATGTATAATCAAATCCTTTTGAATTTGTCTTGCAGGATATGTTCTTTAAATACACATGGAATAACTTCTTGCATACTCAAGTAGAAATCTGTATTGCATTGATTCTTGCAAGTCCCCCTGAGAGCACAGAAAATGGCACAATTACAGATCAGGACTCCATTGGGGACAATCTCTTACTGAAACATGTAAGTTGTGCTTTTGTGGACCTTTTGATGTTGTAAGCCTTGTTCTTAACTATTGTAGCTGTTTTCTCTTTCTAGTGGAAATAAAACCGTGTCTTATTAAATAGAGGCATGGAATAAAAAAAAGATTTAGTGACAGTTCATTACCCATGTTGAAAGCATGGTTTTGTTGATGCATGGTAGATTGCTCTCCAGTCTGCTAGGGGCTGGAGGGCTGCAGCAGTAGCTCATCCATCCCTAGGATGAGACTGTTGTGTGGGACAACTAGTGTCTTGGGTCTGTCTGAAGAGGAATCCCTTTAACTTAAGAGTAGATTTGACTAGCTCTGAAGAGAATCCTTTTTGGTTTGCTGGGAGGCTTGTAAACGATGTATGATTTGGGACCCAAAGTTAGGGTAATCTGGACGTTCTGAACTATTAATTTTGTCATTCATGAAAATAGATTTTTCTGAATATAGCTCATAGTTCACTTAGGGACAGATTTTCAAAACTGTTCAGTACTCAGCAGATTGTGTTGAGAACAAAGGGACCTGAACACTCACTTAGGTGCCTAAATAGGAGTGGTAGGGTGCTGATCTCAAGAATTTTGGTCTTTAATATTGTGAAAAGGGCTTAATGCACTTTGAGTTTTGTTTTGTGAACTTAAAAACACATTATGTGATCTAATAGTTTTCTGCCTGAAACTAATTGCTACTTCTATTTGAAATTATCTTAATATATGATACTTTGTACTTAAGCTTCTAGAAACACTAAGCAAACACTTTATTTTAATAGCTTTTTCTTAAGTGCCAATTAGTGGAACGAATACTTAAAGCATGGGAAATGAATGAGAAGAAACAGTGAGTAACAAAGACTTTACTCCTTTCCCAGAAATTGAAGTGCTACATTAGGGAGCTCAGAGCTGGAGGTTGGGGTGCAGGAGGGGGTGTGGGCTGCTGGATCCAGGCAGCACTCACCTCTGGCAGCTTCCCACAAGCGGCGACATCCCTTCCGCTCCTAGGCAGAGGCGTGCCTCCGCCCGCGGGCGCTGCCCCCACAGCTCCAATTGGTCACCTTTCCTGACCAATGGGAGTTGCGGGGCCAGTGCTCAGGGTGGGGCAGAGGCAGTGCACAGAGCTGCCTAGCCTCTGTCTAGGAGTGACAGGGACATGTTGCCGCTTGCAGGGAGCTGCCCAAAGTGAGCACCGCCCTCCCACTCCCCAATCCCCTGCCCTGAGCCCCCTCCCGCACCCAAACTCCCTCCCACAGCCCGAGCCCCGCAACCTCTCCCACACTCCGAACCCCTCGTGGCCATTCCTCCACCTAGAAATAGCAGGGACATGTCGCCCCTTCCGAGGAGCCACGGGGCGTCAGGTAGGGAGCTTGCCGGCCTCGTGCCAACCGGACTATAAATCGGACTTTCAATGAAGATCAGAAATGCTGGTTTATAGAGCTTTCCAGTTAGTAAAGTGCTGGATAACACAGCTTTTACTGTAATGTGTTCTTCCCTACCTCACCTTAAAACAAATTTTACAAGAGGCATAAACAAACATGGAATATGTTGAACATGCTTTTCTTCTTTTGTCAGTAGGTGTGAGGTGTAATTATCTTTTGTACATGAATAAAAATACAAGTTAAGCTGGTAAAATAACTTGGGCAAGGAAGTACACTGACACTTGGACTAGAGTTTCTGTTGGCCTTTAATTTTCTGATTTCAATTCCTTACACTTTTCTTCCCCTGGCAATGTTGATTCTTCACAGACTGAACCTGTTGGTCCAATAAGTATAGGGTTTGGAAATTCCTAACTGATTCTGGTGTGAGCCCTTGGTCCAATTCTTGTCCATCAGACCCTCCTGTAAATCAGGAAGAGGTACTGAGAAGTGCCATTCCTGGCACACTGACCTCCAGCTCTGGGGTTCACAGCCTGGAGGAATCCTTCGCTCTACTCCTCTCATCCAAAAAGAGGGCCTCTTCTCCAACCACTTCCAAGTTGAGTGAGAGGCCATGCCCTGATACAGGAGTGTTAGGATCTCACAAGGAGAATGCTACCATTCTCCCAGCTCTGATGGGCAAAAGCACTCTGAAACCAGCACTGTGTGTAGGGGTGGGGCAATCCCTGGTACGGGTAAGAGGAAAAACAAAAGTGGGTACCTCCTACACAGACACACAATTGTAATGAGTCATTGGTACCAAAGACTGCAATGAGACTGATGCTGGCGGCGCCATGAAAAGAAGGGAGCCCATCCCACTCCCTTGAGTCTAGGGCTAGGTATGCTGCCCAGAGGACATGGCCATCTTCACTAACCTGGAATCCCCGCTCCTGTCAGAACAGATCCTGAGCAGGGATATCTCCGCACCATTGGTCCAGGGCATGCAGGAAAGGGAGTGTCGCTCACTGATACCATCTACCAGATGGGTGTAAGGATCCCGGGATCAACGGCACCGCCCATGGATTTTTGAATCTGCTACCTCATCTGATGAGTGTTAGGGGGGGAGTGCTATCATTGAGACAAGGGGTCAGTCCAGACAGAGGATCCAGAGTCTCTTGGGAATAGTCTGTATCTCATAAGAGAGATTGTGCACCTCAGAACCAATGGTACCCTACTCCATGGAGACCACCCCAGTTCCCTTTTGTCTCCTCACATTAGCCTTACTGGGGTCCATGGGATCCATACATGCGACATCCTGAAATCTTACAGTACCACAGGGAATCCAGACAGCCCTCCCTTTGCAGAGAAAATCCTGAACCACAAAAACTAATGGAGGGAAGAGGAGGAACCACCAGCTCAAACGGGGTTGGAATCTTCAAGCGCAGGCGAGGTGGTTGCACCAACCTCATCATTACCACGTGATGACTACAGACAATTTAAAGACCAACTGAGGAGGACAACTGACAGACCTTTCCACATGTTCCACTTTTACCTCAGGTTCTGAGGAATGTGAAGCAACAGGGAGTATCAATGATGTTGATTTGCTCCCAGATGGCCCAGGCAATTCTGGTTTCCCAGCATTCACCAGATATCAGCATGCCCATGCATCCATATTCAGCTCTTCCCAGACCTATTGACCAAGGACAGAGGCAAGATCAGACATCCCACTCCAGCATCCCTCCATCTGATAGCCTGGTATTTGGATGGGCAACAAACCTAGAAAGTGCATGTCCAGAAGCACTACAATCTGTCCTTAACAACAGTAGGAAGGATTCCATACAAGTGCTACAGAGAAAAGTGGAAAGGTGTTTTCGGCTTGGCACCAACATTGTCTAATAACCCCGAAAGATGACAACATCCCTGTCATTTTGAACTACCTTTTCTCCTGGAAGACTTTGGAAGTATCTCTTAGCTCTATGTGGATTCACTTAGCACTTATCAAGACCTGTCACCCTCTGGAGAACAACCAGAGGGGTGAAGAATGTTTTTTAAAAGATAGTGTTGGTGTTAGAACCTCTGATAACAAAACCTACCTTGACTGGGACCTCAGTCTAGTCCTGTCAGCATTAACACAGACTGTGTGAACCCTTGGCATCATGTTCATCTGTCGATGAAGGTTGCCTTTCTGGCTGATATCACCTCAGCCAGAGGAGTAGGTAAGCTGGGGGCCCTCCTGGCTGATCTGCCTTACACTTTCTTCCACAGACAAAATTTCGCTGAGACTACTTTGGAGGTGAATTTTTTATGTAATCTCTGAGTTCCATCTAAATCAGAATATTCACTTAATCTGTTTTCTTTCCAAAGCTTCATGGAACCAGTGAAGGATAGGAGACTTCACTCCGGACATCTGTTGGACCTTGGCTTTCTACCTACAAAGGGCAAAGTGCTATTTAAATCCTTTGTGGAATGTAAGGGAGGGGAAGTAATCTCCTCTGAACCTTTCCAAATGGATTTTGGGCTCCATCCTGCTTTGAGTTAACGATGCCCCTTCTCCACCATTGTGTGAGGATTCACTCAACTAAAGTTGAGGCTGCATCAGTAGGTTCACTTCAAGACACCCCTCTCCTCAAAATCTGTAAAGCGACAATATGGGGCTCTGTTCGCACCTTTACAAAATATTACAGCCTTGTGCAAGCTCCTTCATCTGATGCTTCCTTCAGCAGAGCAGTCCTCTGATCGGTGGTGCAGCAGATGTCCTTGCACCCCTCTCCTCAATTAATACTGCTTGTTAGTCATCCACAGGATTTACACATATAGACCATTACTTGAAGGAATGTTACCTATCTTGTATAGTAATTGGAGTTCTTCAAGATGTGGGGTTCCTATCTCTGTTCTGCGACTGCCCTCCCCCTCTGAAGTCTTAGGGCTATTTGTGGTAGAAATTGTTGGTCTGCACCACTCCTTATGCCCTCAGTTCACCACATGAGGAGGAAAAGGGCACAGGCACAGACCAATGGACACAGCTGGCAAGAATCTTCTGGTGTTTGGCTCATGGAGCGCATGCATACCAGCAGTGGAATACCAGTAGAGACCCATATTTTGAAGAACTCAGTTACTGTACGAGCTAAGTAACTTTTCATTCTGCAAAGATCTTGGTGTGCTTTGTTGGACAGTGTTGTTGACACTGAACTCTCATGAGGAAGTAGTATGGAAAATGACTCCCTACAGATCTACTAACCTCAAGCTCCCATTAAAAGATGTGCAGATTTTCTCAAAGATGAATCAGTGTTTAGCACACAGGCCAGTTCTCTGACTTTTTCATGTAAAGCAGCTTGATACCTGTGGCTGATAACCTACTACAGTAAAGAACTGACAATGTATTGCGTATGCATGGAAGGGACTCGTGTAAGAAATATGCAGTATGCAAACCTACCTTTAACTCTTATTGCACACTGTAGTAAATGTAACGAAAGAAATCCCAGTTGTTTTGTTCTTCAGTAAGTTTTTTTTTTCCCTAAGGATTATTAAAATTGGGAGCCTAATGTGAGACTTAGGCTAGGTCTACACTGGGGGCGGGGAGAGAATCGATTTAAGATACGCAAATTCAGCTACGCAAATAGCGTAGCTGAATTCGACGTATCCGAGCCGACTTACCCCGCTGTGAGGACGGCGGCAAATCGACTGCCGCGGCTTCCCCGTCGACAGCGCTTACTCCTACCTGTGCTGGTGGAGTACACGCGTCGATTCAGGGATCGATTGTCGCGTCCCGCCAAGACGCGATAGATGGATTTCTACCCGCCGATCCAGGCGGGTAGTGAAGACAAGCCCTTACATTCCTGTGACAGGACACCAATTAATTAATATTACACACTATTTATATAGCACTAAAAATTATGCCTGACACTTCAGACAAGGACCTTCAAGTGCTTACAATCTAAACTTCAGGAGAGTTGTTTTGGGGGAGGGGATGCATTATAAAGCAAAATTACTGAGGGGCTGTACTTGGCTTGGTTCTTTAACTTCTACAATCTTTTTGTCTTTATAATAGAACATAGTATCTCATTTTCTGATGTTGAATCCATATTCTTCCTCCTTTCACTGTTTCTATTCCTGGCCAAATGCTCTGGTATTGTGGAGTCTGCTTCTCTACTTGGTATAGACAGAAATGAAAGAGACCAGCTATTAGTTAGGTTTTCATACTATGCCCATTGCCGCGATATCCAAATACTTCCAAACCCACAATAGGAAGTAGTACCTCCAACCACCAAAATAGACCATGATTTAAATGGGGAGAGAAACTGCCGGTCATTTCTCTGCCTCATATATGGACAGTTATAAGGATAACAAGTCATCTGTTATGCTAATTTATACGTTTTAGGCTGATAGGTGCACTGTAGGAATGAGGGAGAGGGAGGAACTGGTAATTAAATAAACAAAAGCAGTCACTCACTTCAGGCCTTCAGTCTCCTTAATTCGTTACCAAAAAATAAATTAATTAAATAAATAAATTCCTAAACCCTGAGCAATCACTCATGTAGGATTTATAGAGCACCAGATAGAAAGGGAGAAGTAAAACAATGTTTACGCCTGAGGGCATTCTGCGCCAAAATATTAAAAATTCTGCACCAAAAAAATTAAAATTCTGTACACAATATTTTAAAATGCTGCAAAATTCTTTAAATGTTATTTGTCAAATAAATGTGGAGGCTCCAGCATGGCACTGGGGAGCACAGGCCACTGGCTGCACAGAAGTGAGAAATCACTGTGCAGCTCCCTCCACCCCCATCCCAGACAGACTCAGCAGTGAGGCTGCACCCAATCCTGACACAGTGCAAGGACAGGGCCTGCCCCAGAAACACCCCAGAGCCCCGCCCCTCTGTGCTCAGTTGGGTATCCGGGTGTGGAGAGGATCTGGATGCAGAGGGGCTTGTTGGGAGGAGGAGGGGTTTGGTACAATAGTAATGGGACTCTGCAGGGGGTCCAGGTGAAGGTGGTTGAGGCTCAGCAGGGTCTGGGTGTGGGAGGCTAGGCTCAGTGGGGTGGGGGGGTCCAGATGCTGGGGGAATGGGGCTCAGTGGGGTGGGTATTGAGGTGCAACTGGTTGGGGCTTGGTAGGGTGGAGATCTGAGTGTGGATGGCTTGGGGCTCATCGGGAGGGTTCTGAGTGCAGGGGATGGGGGGTTAGGTTCGGCAGGAGGGTCTGGGTATGAGGGCATCTGGATGCACAGGGGTTGGGCAGATGAGGGAGCAGCTCCTTGTACAGAGAGCCTTCCTCCTGCAGCTGAGGAGCGATGGGTGCAGGAAGCAGAGGGAGAGGGTGTGCGAGTTTGCAGAGCTTTCTGCAGCTAGGGGAGAAATCTGTGGGTGGGTCTGACCTGGCCGCGAATGCCGTCCAGGGGAAGAGGAAGTCCAATCCTCCCTAGCCCAGCCTGGATTAGCAACTGAGCCTACACATGTTAGGAGCCACCAGCTGGGTCTTCCTCAGTTCCATCTCATGCCCAACAGTGATTTACCTCTCTGCCGGCCACCCTGGGCACCCAAAACATACTGCCAGGAAGGGTTGCTTGACCGCTCCTGTGGCTTCCCTTTGCTTCCCCATCAGAAAGTCATTTTTCTGCAGGGAAGCAAAGAAATTTGCGGGGGACATAAATTCTTTGCATGTGCAGTATTCCCCCAGGAGTAAATGTTGTACAGATTAAGTCTGTAAGAACACCACACTAGGCTGTAAGTGTGCGCACAGTGTATGTCAGTGCTTAAGCTTGCAATTCTTAAATAACTTCTCTGCTTTCACAATGCTCAAAGAGGTTCTGCTTGATGGCTGTGTTTTTCCATTGAGGGGCTTGTCTTGCCTCTCTAAATACAGTAACTGACAACACTCCATGTGGATCTCAGTGCTTTAATCAATTAACTTTAAAAGCAAGACCAAGTGAGTTTTAAATTGGATTGAATTGTAGCTAAAAGACTCATGAGAACATCTTGTCTTGGTTCTTATTGTGGGTTGGGGTGGTGAAATATTCACTATAATCAGGTTTGATTCATATCATCAAGAAAGGGCATCAGTTAAGAGACTCTGATAAAAGTGTAACTCTTAAGAAGGTGTCTAATATTAAAATGGGGTTGAGACCCACTTTGGGGTCGCAACCCACAGTTTGAGAACCCCTGCATTAAGCTATATTTGAATTAAGGCCACTTCCATTCTGAATGTGTCTCCACACAGGGGTTTAATGCAGTCTTTCAAACAGGGCTATGTTAATGTGAATTACGCATCTTTTAGTTTGTGCCAGCAGCATCCATGTGGTGCAGTTAGAGCATAACATTTTGGTGTACTCTGCTTTTCACACCTCCGTAGTGTGCACTGTGGCACAGTGTAGACAAGTCTTTAATTCAGTAACAAAACCTAATTAAGATCACTTTAATTCTGCATGAGTTTCCACACGGGTTTAATGCATTTTAACTAATCCACTTTAACACCTTTAGTTAATTTGGATTAATTTTCCTTAGGGCTGGTCCCCACTTAGTCCGGACTTCGGACTAAGGTACGCAAATTTAGCTACGTTAATAACGTAGCTGAATTCGAAGTACCTTAGTCCGAACTTACCGCGGTCCAGACGCGGCCGGAAGTCTCCCCCCGTCGACACCGCGTACTCCTCTCGGCGAGCTGGAGTACCGGCGCCGACTGTGAGCACTTCCGGGATCGATCCGGGATCGATTTATCGCGTCTTAACCAGACGCGATAAATCGATCCCAGAACATCGATGGCGTGCCGCCGGACCAGCCGGTAAGTGAAGACTAGGCCTTAGTGTCCCTATGTAGACAAGCTCTTTGTGCAAGATATGGCTTCTAAGTTTTCTTTCTCCTGAGCTGCCCATCTAGTTGCTTTTATAACTGAGAAGCTCCATTTGAACAGCAGACTGGATGCCTGCCTGCAGGGCTGGCTTTAGGAAGTGCGGGGCCCAATTCAAACATTTTCGGCGGGGCCCCGGCAGGGATGATGAAAAAAAAAAACCTATGTGTATATAAAAAAAAAAAAAGCCTTTCATTTCTTAGCAACCGATTCCCTATAAAAAGTTCTGATTTAAGAGATGTGCCACAGTATGTATTTTTTGTACCAATAGGGTTACCATACGTCCGTATTTTTCCAGGAGGCAATTTAAGAACCAAAAAGCCTGACATGTCCGGGAAAATACGGATGTATGTTAACCCTACCTAAAGTTCTTTTTTAATAAGATGGGCCTGAACTAGAAATGAGCTCCGTTTCATGTGTGTGGGTCCCCACCACTCCCTGGGATGTGCTAGGGTGACCAGATGTCCTGATTTTATAGGGACAGTCCCGATTTTGGGCTCTTTTTCTTATATAGGATCTTATTACCCCTCACCCCCTGTCCCGAATTTTCACACTTGCTGTCTGGTCACCCTAGGGTGTGCACGTGTGCGTCCCAGCTGCTCCCTGCCCTCCTCATTGAAACAGGTGTGCAGGGTTACTGCCCTGGGAACTGCAGGGCACCACTGGACATGGGGCTGGCTGGAGGCAGGGCAGGGGCTGACTAGAGGTAGGGTCTGGCTGCAGGCAGGGCAAGGGGCGCGGGGCTGGCTGGAGACGGGGTGTGTGTGGGGCGGGCTGGCTGGCTTCAGGCAGGGTCGCAGGGGTGTGTGGCAGGGGTTGGCAGGGCTGGAGACAGGAGTGCGGGACTGGCTGGCTTCAGGCAGGGGGATGCGGCAGGGGTTGGCTGGAGACAGGGCAGGGGATGCAGCAGGGGCTGGCTGTGGGCAGGGGGTGCAGGGCTGGCTGCAGGCAGCGGCAAGGCAGGGGGTGCGGGGCTGGCTGTGGGCAGGAGGTGCGGGGCTGGCTGCGGGCAGGGCTGGGGGTGTAGGGGCTGGCTGGAGACGGGCTGTGCGGGCAGGGCAGGGGGTGAAGGGCTGGAGACAGGGCAGGGGGTGCGGGGCTGGCTGGAGACAGGGGCTGGCTGCGGGCAGGGCAGGGGGTGCGGGGCTGGTGTGGGCAGGAGGTGCGGGGCTGGCTGCGGGCAGGGCTGGGGGTGTAGGGGCTGGCTGGAGACGGGCTGTGCGGGCAGGGCAGGGGGTGAAGGGCTGGAGACAGGGCAGGGGGTGTGGGGCTGGCTGGAGACAGGGGCTGGCTGCGGGCAGGGCAGGGGGTGCGGGGCTGGCTGTGGGCAGGGGGTGAAGGGCTGGAGACAGGGCAGGGGGTGCGGGGCTGGCTGGAGACAGGGGCTGGCTGCGGGCAGGGCAGGGGGTGCGGGGCTGGTGTGGGCAAGGGGTGCGGGTACAGCCCACCCTGTACAGTAAGTGCCCCCCCCTCCTCCTCCTCCTCCCTCCCCCACCAGGGTAGCAGCAGCAGCAACAGCAGCCTGGGGCTCCCCTGCTTCCACTGCCCCGGCCCTGTAAGTAGCCGAGGGAGCCCTGGGGAAGCAGCGGGGCTCTGGCGGCTATTTAAAGGACTGGGGTGGCAGAGGCAGCTGGATCCCTGGCCCTTTAAATAGCCCCCGGAG
Organism: Malaclemys terrapin pileata; assembly: GCF_027887155.1. Taxonomy (NCBI): domain Eukaryota; kingdom Metazoa; phylum Chordata; order Testudines; family Emydidae; genus Malaclemys; species Malaclemys terrapin. The sequence goes on along the minus strand of NC_071508.1, from coordinate 47,469,097 downwards.
CCCCTCATTACCCCAGGGCTCTGGGAGCTATTTAAAGGGCCTGGGGCTCCCCTGCTTCTACCGCCCCGGCCCTTTAAATAGCCACCAGAGCCCTGGGGAAGCAGGGCTATTTAAAGGTCTGGGGCAGAAGAAGCAACGGGAGCCCCGGACTTTTTAAATAGCCCCCAGAGCCCCGCAGCCCTACCCCAGGGCTCCAGCAGTGGGGCTCTGGTGACCATTTAAAGGGCCTGGGGCTCCAGCCCTCTTAGGGGCGGGGCCCGCTTCAGGGGAATTGGTTGAATTGGCCTAAAGCTGGCCCTGCCTGCCTGCCCAACTGGGCAAGTGGTTCCTTAACCCAATCTTGCTTGTCCTCAAATGAAGCCAATATGTCCAGGCTGAGGACAGATATCCCTGTCCTGCAACCAGCTGCTGGTGTTTGGCAGTGCAGCTCAGATCTAGATGTTTGTCTAACTTTCAGTTTCTCAAGGCTAGGCTAGCTCCAGCTAGGCTTAACTGTTGTCCTTCAGCCCTGCAAGGTGTCATTCTGGGAGCGGTTATTTCCAGTTCCTTGTCAGGCATGTTAGCTTTGGCAGCGGAACACTTTGGACAAAGACCTAGGAATTTCTAGTAATGTCCAGAATGCCATTCTCAAACTACAGTCCCAATTAATCTAGTATGTAGAAGTTTGTTAGGCTAGCCCTGAGACAGAATTTACAAAATCTGGGAATATTTTATTGTAGCCTAAATTAGTGAATTGTCTTAGCACTGTTAGAGACTCAAAACTCCCTTTCTGGAATATTTTGAAGTATTAAGTGAAAAGTATTAGTTTTCAGGAAAGGTGTCTGAGCGTCCTATGTGAGGTAAAAAGCAACAGAGGGTCCTGTGGCACCTTTAAGACTAACAAGTATTGGAGCATAAGCTTTCGTGGGTGAATGCCCACTTCATCAGACGCCAGTGAGACCCTCTGTTGCTTTTTGCAGATTCAGACTAACACGGCTACCCCTCTGATACTTGACACTATGTGAGGTAGGTTCTCCAAACCTGTTAGCAAATTGGATCTAATATTAAATGGATTTTCGCTCTTATTCTGACCAGACTAACTTCCCTCAAAACTATGTAGAAGCAGGAGAATAACTTGATGACTAAACATGCTTCTCTTTCTTTATGGATAGCTTTATGCATTTTAAAAACAGTTCAGAGAGGGAGCCCAAAAAACGTGTTTTAGCAGCCCAAAAACGTTTTGGTTTGAAGTATACATTACTCATTCTCCTTACGAGTATTTAAAGTACTTTGCTTCCTCGCTTGTCTGGTCTAACTTTTTGTGTTGCTTCCTTGGATTTATAGGCTTAGCATTCCATAACTACAAAATACTTCAACAGCCAGCTATTTGGGAAGATGAACATTTGAACTTCTCTTTTTCAGGGCTGAAGGAGGAAGGCGGCATGGTTATATGGGTCATTTAACAAGGCTAGCTAACTGTATTGTGCACAGTACTGATAAGGGGCCAAACAGCGCACTAGTACAACAGCTATTAAAGGTAACATTAAACTTCTGCAGGTTTGTTTCACCATTCTGTTAGTTGGATTTGTAGAATTAAATTATGCTAGGAATTTAAAAGGCAGCTTTTAATAGGGGCTTTCTTTCCAAAAGCTGTTTGTCCAAGGGAAAGAAGCAAAGGTCTTACTGTTTGTGTAAGTCCAGGTAACCTGTTAAATTAGGATACCCTTAAATATGTGACTTGCTCTCCGCAAATTTAGGGAAGCAGTGTCCTGGCTTCTTCAAATAAATGTGAGTGGGGGTTGCCTGCTAAATTCCCTGTGAGCTGTGTGGCCACGCAGCAGCCTATTAAGCACTGTGCAGGGGCTTAGGAAACCCAGCCCTGGCGAACCTGCTGCAGCCGGGGGACAGATGCTCCTCCCCCAACCTGAACCCAGCTCTGGCCTGGACCTGCTGTGGCTGGGAGACAGGTGCCTCTCCCCCAACCCGGCCACGGCTGGGAGAGAAGTGCCCCGACCGCACCTAGCCTGGCCCCTCGACCTGCTGTGGCCGGGGGACAGGTGCCCCTCTCCCGGCCCCCACCTAGCCTGCCCCCTCCTCCCCAACCTGCCATGGTCAGAGGATAGGTGCCAGTCTCCTGGCCCCAGCCCACCCCTCGACCTGCCATGGGTGGGGGAGAGGGACCTATCGCATGGCCCCAGTCCCAGAGCTGCTGCAGCGGGGAGAGGTGCCTCTCCCTTCCCAGCCCAGATGCTGCTGTGGAGAGAGAGCTGGGGGGGAATCCTCACTCCCTGCCATAGCCCCGGGGCAGCCTGCACCCCAAACTCCTTATCCCTGGCCCCACCCCGGAGCCCACACACACACACACACACACACACACACACACACACACACCATCCCAACCCCAGCCCTGAGCCCCTCATCTCCAACCCCACCCCAGAGCCCGCACCCACAGCTGGAGCCCTCACACCCCTGCACCTCAACCCACTGTCCCAGCCCTGAGTCCCCTCCCACACTCCAAACCCCTTGGCCCCACCCCTACCACATGAATTTTGTTATGTGCACCAATATGAAGGTGCTATGTCACACATCTCCTCCATATTGGTGCACATAACAAAATTCATTCTGCACATGGGGGGAAAAATTAGAGGGAACACTGGTGGCCTGCCCTAATGAAAACTACACTGAATCAAGTATCTTCTTCTGGAGAATGGCTTATTTACACAGGTACTTCTAGAATAATTACTCTCCAGCATAGACCTTCTCAGTCTCAGCTATCCCTTGTGTTCTTTCATGCAGTGTTAATCTTTCCCAAGTCCTCACATGCTCGAGGTTACTCCCACATTCCTTATACTCATGTACAGTTACAGGCTTACTGCACCGGTGAGCCATTGAGATTGTCATCTAATAGACTGGAAATGTCTGCCTGAAAACCACACCTTGTTTTATAAACAGTGCCTGAGAAAATTTTCAACTGTATGTATAGCAGAACATGTTCTGCAGTGATTTTTGCAAGTTTAACTTTGGGAGCTGAGAAGAGAGTGAAAACTAACTGCCTTGAGTGATATTGGTACTAAAACTTTTTTCCTCCATTTTACTCTAGAGCTTCCAGATGATGTCAGGGAGCGATAGGAGATCTTCTGTACAAACTCTTTAGGAGAAACTAACAAAAGGAACACAGTGGATCTAGTAGGTTTTGTAAGACTAAGTTTGAAAAGTTACTGCAGTTATAAGGCCATCCTTTTCCCTTCCCATGTGTCAGGGATACAGTTGCACTGCAGCCTTTTCAGCCATCATGCTTCTCAGACAGAATGTCAGCAAACCTCTCCAGTAGCTGCACTGTGGAATTGGCACCTCCCTGTTTCTTTGCAAATATGGCTGCCTTATTGGCACTTTAATATGGTTTTGCAAGGGTGTCTGGAGTTTGACTCATACTGTATTGCACCCTCACTCTTAAAGTACCACCCAACAGGAAGATGTCACTTTGGTGTCTTCGCAAGTCCAAAACTGCTTGAAGAATTGAGACTAAAATTGCTGAAGCTGGGGTTTTTCATATGCAGTATGTAAGCAAGCCTACATACAGTTAAAGTGAAACTGCTTCCTGCATCATTGAATGATGCACACAAATACCTACCTCACTTCTAATGAAGAAATATAATTTTGCCTTGATTACAGTCCTGTCATGACTATTCTGTTCTGCACTGAGTGATTCAGAGATTACATTGGCCTTTTAAAGGCTAAACACATCTAATTGTGAGGTGCAGAAATAGTTCTAAACAGAGGCAGCATTTTCTGTTTGTTATATTTAAAGTCAAAGTGTCAGTGAATCAGCAGTCAGGTCCCTCAATTCAAAATAGGACAAACTTGATTTTTTTTTTTTTTTAAACTGAGGTGGTTGCCTACTTGGGCCTCATTATAATTGTGGTGTGTTTTTTTTTGTTTTGTTTTTTTAATTTCTCCAAGAATCACTGGTTTATTTGTGGGTTCACTAAGTGGCAATTATACATCACTAATTTGGACCAAAAAATGAATAAAGATTGTTAAATCTGTTCTTAATTTATTAAAATTTTCACGTGAGAGTACAACAATGCAATATTCACAGCAGAAGGCCATGTGTGAAATAAAAATAATTCAGAACCCTAGAGTTGCCTAACAAAGGCATAAAAACAATGAATTCATGGGGTTTTCTGATATCTAATGGATACTAGTCAGAACTGCATTGGATATTTATTCAAGAAAACAATGCATCCTACTGGGGAAGAAAAATGATTTTTTTTGGATCTATAGCCTTATTGGAAATGGCCCACAGGTCTGCAGTGTGATTCTGATCCAACTTATCTTCATAGACTCCTGACATTTAGAAATGTTGCATGGTTTAGGTAAATGTGTGGAACCATTAAATTTCTTTGTTTGAGAAAAGCTTTTTCTTGATCCTGGGGTAAAACAACCTGCCACGATTAATAATAACCTAACCGAGAAACATTAATCCAAAATATAGATTACTAGTGTTGTGAGGTCAGAGCCTCCAGCAGGTTTTCTCACAAGTTTTCTCTAGGTCAGTCTAAATTTTTAAGCCAGGTAGAATATTGGATTATTAACTTTCTTTGATATAGATATGCTCCATTCCTTTTAAAACTGTATATCCAACAGAATTCCAGTCAAAGTGGGGCCAGCAAAGTTTAATGCTGAACCGTCTCATGTTCAGTTTAAGTTTTTTGAATTAACTGCAAGACTCCTAGCTCTTCTGTAGTAGATCCCCTTGAGTCTGACAACTGCAAGTCTCTCACAAATGGGGGTCTGATCTCTCCAGGTACACTAACTGGTCTGACATAAGCTCTAATTAAAATAGCACTTTTAAGCAACTTTGCTGTTGTAAGTTCATTGAAATAACTAATCGTAAAGATCTCCAATTTTTCATGATTATGGTATCCCTTCCATCAAAAATAAAGCCTTTCTTACATTATTACTTTGGGGCCTTTAACACAATTCTTATTTTGAAAATCTTAAATAGTTAAGGAAAGTGAACCCAGCCTCTGGCTTTTTATACAGCATAAGTTGGAAATTGGCTACAGTGAGTAACTTAGTGTTTCTGTAGTTGTTGTGATTCACTCATGTCTTATTTAGGCTGGTTTATTTATTTTGACTTTTTAAAAATAATTTTAGAATCATAGTATCATAGAATTCTAGAAGATTAGAGTTGGAAGAGACCTCAGGAGGTCATCTAGTCCAACCCCCTGTTGCTCAAAGCAGGACGAACCCCCAACTAAATCATCCCAGCCAGGGCTTTGTCAAGCCGGGCCTTAAAAACCTCTAAGGAGATTCCACCACCTCCCTACGTAACCTATTCCAGTGCTTCACCACCCTCCTAGTGAAATAGTTTTTCCTAATATCCAACCTAGACTTTCCCCACTGCAACTTGAAACTAGTGCTCCTTGTTCTGTCATCTGCCATCACTGAGAACAGCCTAGCTCCATCCTCTTTGGAATCCCCCAATTCAGGTAGTTGAAGGCTGCTATCAAATCCCCCCCTCACTCTTTTCTTCTGCAGACTAAATAAGCCCAGTTTCCTCAACCTCTCCTCGTAAGTCATGTTCCCCAGCCCCCTAATCATTTTCATTGCCCTCTGCTGGACTCTCTCCAATATATCCACACTTTATCTGTAGTGGGGGGTCCAAAACTGGACGCAGTACTCCAGATGTGGCCTCACCAGTGCCGAATAGAGGGGAATAATCACTTCTCTCAATCTGCTGGCAATGCTCCTACTAACGTAGCCCAATATGCCATTAGCCTTTTTGGCAACAAGGGCACACTGTTGACTCACATCCAGCTTCTCATCCACTGTAATCCCCAGGTCCTTTTTTGCAGAATTGCTGCTTAGCCAGTTGGCCCCCAGCCTGTAGCAGTGCATGGGATTCTTCCTTCCTAAGTGCAGAACTCTGCACTTGTCCTTGTTGAACCTCATCAAATTTCTTTTGGCCCAATCCTGTAACTTGTCTAAGTCACTCTGGACCCTATCCCTACTCTCCAGCATATCTACCTCTCCCCCCAGTGTAGTGGATAAGGTTATATTTTTAAGCTTTTCTAATTTTTTTTATCAATTTCAGTTTTCACAGTTGTGCAAAATGGTGGGTTTTAAGCATTCTTTTCCAATTCTCTCTTTAAATTTTCACAGTTTTGGTAAATTATGAAGGGTTGGACAAGGGGGGATCAGACAATTGAATGAAAAATACTGAGCTTCAAAAAGATGAAACTTTGTAACTGTTAGAACACAAATTATCACCATCACGTCTAAATATAAAACATAAATGTCCTTAAATTCAGCTCCAAGTTCTCAGCAGCATTTTTCTTAATTTGCCTATCTCTAAATTTTGATTATTAATAGAAATATTTGTTCATTGGTTTGTTTGTGTATGATGAAATTGCAGTTTACTGACATTTACTGATTTAAAAAAAGAAATCTAATCCTTCCAAGCCTAGTCTTATGATGATAGTGATTGTTAGTAGGCCATACTGACTTTTTTAGCTCAATAAATTGGTTAATATACTAGATTTCTATGGAGAAAAGGTATGCATTTAAAGATTAATTTGTGTATCCTAATGGTAAATTGCTCCATTCATGAGACATGAAAAATCTCAAAAAGAAAGACATTAGAACTGGTAGTGAATACACAATGGGTACTTGTAAACAACACTAGTAGCTTCTAATTTTTCTTCTCAAACTGTAAAAACTGTTTTGCTACTGTCTTTGATAACTACTAGAGAAAAAGTTCAGATACTGATCTTTTAATCTAGTACTTACTTGAGCCTACTGTCTGTGTTAAATGAAGAGCTTGATCAGAATCCTGAAGTGTTTCTTGCAGATATGCCTAAATTTGGTTTCAAGCTCATTCAGTTAGCTGGAATTTTGACTTGAGGATTTAAGTGTTTACTTTGGTTTGATTTTATTTCTGTGTTTTAGTTACCTATTATTTACAGATTTACTAGTTAAAATTTAAGAAACTTGAAGTTGAAACAAAAGTGATTGGGATTGTGTTTAATCCTGAACAGATGGTTTTGGTAGACTAGAAAGCAAGATCAGATGACATGATTTACTCAGTTTCATATTATAATGCCTAATTGAGGCCTAAAACAATTTTTCAAGTGAAAAATATACTATATGCACAATTCACACTATAATTTATAAGTAATTTGCAGTTTACTATTGAATTGTTCCAAGGACTCATTTGGTTACTTAAGTTGTTTAAAACAATTAGTATTCCATTCCCCTGTGGGGCCGGGAATTCAAAAACATTGCATAGAAAAATCTTGCTGTTTTATTTTTACATTTCTATAATTCTTTCTTTGATCTCAGATTATGGTTAGTTTTTAGGGGGTGAAACTGATTTGTTGTTATGCATGAATTGAATGTCAAAGGCATTCTTTTTGAGGCTGTCATATTTATTTGAGAAAGTGGATCATTTGTTTCAAAATAACAAATAAAAGAATTGATCCCTTTTCTCTATGCCAATGGTTTTCAACCTTTTTTCATTTGCTGACCCTTAAAGTTTGAATGGAGGTGCTGGACCCCTTTGGAAGTTCAACCTGTGGTCTGTTGGCTCCTGCTGTAAAAATCATAGACTGAAAACTGAACAAAATTCAGCTATAAACTTTGCATGTTCTCGGCACGGCATTTGACACCGAGTGAGAGAGGGCGCTAAACTGTGGGCTTCTACAGTAATGACAACACTTCTGGGGTTTGACCTATAGGTGGGGGTGATCAGATAAACGGAACACCTTTTCTTGGATCTGAAACTTTATTTTCATAGTCACCTTTCGCGGACCCCTTAGCAGGGCCTTAACCAGAGCGGAATAGCTGCCCAGGGTGCAAAATCATGGAGGTGAAAAAATGGGGTGGGAAAATAATGAATAATGAAAAATGGCAGGGGCCGCAAATGTGCTTGCTCACCTTGGGCACTAAAATGCCTAGTTTTGGCTCTCCCCCTTAGACACGGTCTGTGGACCCCCACGGGTCCGCAGACCACAGGTTGAAAACAACTGTGCTATACAGTGTTTTAGTTTTCGTAGAAAGCATTACTAGGTAATTACCAGGTTCTGAGACTTAATTAGGAGTTGTGGGCACTCAGCACTTCTGAGGATCAAGACCCTGATGTGTAACTGTAAAAATGTGGGGTTTTGGTTTTGTAAATCTGTTTTTTCCCCCTTGTTAAATCGTCTCCAGATTTATGGGCACATAACAATTGCTATATTGGACACTGGTGAGGCAAGACGGGCTGACTCCAGCAGTGGCCAGTGCTTCAGTGGAAAGCAAATTGAGCTTCTACCCTCAAAAACAGTGTTCTTATTCAGCTGTGTAGTGCTGTAACCGGGTAAAAGGTGTTTTGATTCACAGAGGATGACTACTACACTTAATTGGTAGAATTGTTAATAAGCACACCTTCACTGAAGAACTTCCTTATTAGCCAGAATAATTTCATATTGTATCTAAATGGTAAGATACAGTTTTGTTCCTGTGTTGTCCTATTTGGCCAGTTTGGACCTATTAAGTAGCATCCGCTGAAGGAACTCTAGAGTTAGTTTTGCTAGATGTTAAAGATGGAATTATTCACCAAAGGTGTCAAACATTAATGTAATAACTGGTGACATGCAAATATAATGTTAGTGGATGAAATATATGCATTTACAGTTGAAATAGTGTGGTTGCTGGGCTAAAAATCTTCTAGTTCATATTTTTGTGATGAAATTAATGACCTTGCATAATAATTCTAATTTACACTAAGCCTTTTGTTTAATTAAATAGATGTCTAAACTTTTTTGTCTAGGTTACTACCTGCCACATTCATTCATCCAGCGATGACGAAATTGACTTTAAAGAAACTGTTTTTTCACAGGATTCTTCTTTGCAGCAAGTGAGTTAAATTCATTTAACAGTGTTGTTCACAGGTGTGCCTTCTTTGTAAAAGTAGCATTTCTGTGGGATTTTTGTCTTTGGGGATGGGTGGTTGCATTTGATGCAAAACACCATTTGAAGAATTCGGTGGTGAAACTGGAAAGTGTATAAAAAAAATGTAGGCAGTGTGCAGTTTAAAATTCTATACGTATTTATAGTTTGCCAATTGACAATGTTACAGGATTTAATATGGTAATGCCACACAAGTGAATGGTGTTTTTCAGAGCACCAACTAACTGTATAGTGGTCTACTTGAGTTAGCACTTTCATTTAGAAAATAGTTTTTGGAAGCACTTTTAGTACTTTGCCATTTTTGACGGGTGAAGGGTGACAGCTATTCTGTACTAGCATCATTCCATTTGCAATGTATGTCTTCTTTATTCCTCTGTTGGCACTGGAGGAAGGTGAAAGCTGTCAAAATCTGAATACAGTGTACATTGATTTAGATCTCCAATCCTGAAGGTGCTATAGATTCAAGTTACTAAACAAAAGTTATTTAAATTGCTGCTTGTACCATTAGCTGTTTGTAACTGCCTCAACCCAAGCACTACAATCTGTAGTTCTTAAAGTTTATATACCTTTATCATTTATATAAAGTGCAGTTGTTCCAAAAGTTTGGTTGGGGTTTTTGTTAATTTTAGAAACTATAGTTAACTTTTTCATGTCTGATATTTCAGTGATTTATTGCATCTTAGTTGCACCAATCTAGATTTGATGGGGTTGGTGTCTTCAGCAAGGTAGCAGCTTCTGTAGGAACGTGGAATCTTTTAGAAAACCCTTCATAGTCTTCAAGCACCATCTTCTGACTGTGTTCTTCAGTGTGAGCTCTGCCTAGACTGTCACAGCAACTGCATGTGTTTAGGTAGTTAATCCAACAGAGAACTGCAGATGGACCACTGCTGTTGCATGCTATATGGGGTAATGGTGGAACACAATATTTTTAGTGTCTTAGCAGAGTTTGTCATGAGGCTTGACAATAGAATAGAGAACTGTACCTTGATATTGTCTTCTGTAGAAAATTGAGTATGACGTGAAAGACAGTAGACTGGAGACACCATTGTAAGGAAGAGCAGATCAGTTTTCCAGAATAAGTGAAGGCACTGTAATGTCTAGCGCACTGGTAGTCTTTTCCTTCCACTCTTCTGATCTTCTGGGAACCTATTAACCTTTCTTAGGTGGGTTTGCTTTGTTTGCCAGATTTACTGAGGCCCAGACTAAAACAGGCAGCTTCCAGCTTTCTTTTCTTCAGCTTCCTTACTAAGTCCCATTCTAATGTTCGATTTCTCTCTAATGAAGAATCCTCAGTCCAGAAGTGTCTTCATTCTGTCGATCTCTGATCAGTGGAATGCCTCAGTCAGTTCAGTCTCCAGAAATAATTTTAAAACTCTATCATTTTGAAAGAAACTTTCATTATCTCATTCTCAGGACAGTTTTTTTGAAAGACCTTCCTTACTTTAAATATTAGAGGGAGAGTCTGCTGCCTCATAACTGGAAATTGGTTCTCCCAATTTGCAAAGCATGCAGCAGGAAAGAATTGGTAATGCACACACAAGTAATTATAAACATTGAGCTCTTTGGGCAAAAATTAAGACTCCATCTAATCTAGTGCTGATAAGAGTGGGAGTGATACTGTAGATCAGCTGCTGGCATTTTTACTATTGTGTTGTCTGGACCTGCTGTGAGCAAAGTTAGATGACATAGTGGTAAAAATTCTGACAACCAACCAGTGTACACTAATGCTCCTACAATTGATAGCACCAGAGGAGCTGTGCTGATGCTTGTGCAGTATCATGAGATCTCCAGAAAGTTGCTGCTGTAGGCAGAGTTAAGGAATAAATGCAAGTCTGCATAACTGAATATGAAAAGTGGTGTTTTCCTTTTAATGCAAATCTCTCCAAATTTATCTTCAAAGACCTAAGTAAAATCTCAGGCTGCCCTAGAGGATAACACCTAAAGTAGATTTGATCATGATGACTCAGGCAAAAGGGATCTTTTGGAAATTTTCTTTACGGGCCCTGGATAAGAAATTAATGCTTATAATCACTTAGGTGACTTTTTTTTTTTTTTTTTACTTGCCAACCATTTTTAATTGTATTTACATAGCCTGTGCAGGCAAAATGTTTTTCTTTATCATTAACATAACACCTTTATGAATGTCTTCTCATCCACATGCATTCAGTAATAAGTTCTTTTCATCCATAGCTATCAAAGTACTCTACAGAGGAAGTGTTTAGTGCCTTTCTACAACCCAATAATGCTTTATATGGACAGTCAGCGCAGGAAGAATAAAGGTCTAATATTACTAGGCCAGCCATATGTTTTGCCCAACGTAGTGCTATTTACTGTAAAAGACTTGAGGGATTGATTGGCACTTGTGAATGTTTCAGTCAAAATTCTACCTGAAACATATGCAAAAAGGCAGGCTTCTGCAGTAGCTGCTTAGATGGAGGTTCCCCTTATTCACTCCCAATCCCAGGAGTGTGGAAAGCTGCCATTGTATCCCTCTCCTTCCTCATCACTGCCCTGTTTTATCTTCCTCCAAGCTCCTCCATAATTTCCTGTCCCCAACCCAATCCTGTATTTTTTTTCCCTCTGCCATCACCTATTCCTCTATACCTTACCTTCTCAGCACCTTGCTCACCTGCTCCTTTTTAGGCCATCTCTGGCTTCCCATATTCCCACGTCCTGTCTAGCTGACTAACCATACAGTCCAGAGAGCAGCTATCTTCCCTGAGGGTAACCTGGGTTCAGTTTCATTAAAAACAATGAGTTTGCAGTCTCCCTTCAACATGCAAAGTCTGTAGAGAATGGTGACTGGTTTGGCAGAGAGCAGTTTGGCTTCAGCCCCACTGAAAATAATAGTTATTTTAAATAAGGGAAATTTCACAAGTTTTAAAGCCAGTAATCTGAGGTCAGTTGAGACTTTATTTAAAAACAAAAAGAACCTTAAACCCCCCAAATCTCATGAAATTTGTGATAAAATTGTGAGAGTTGGCAACATTAAATTTAGATGTGTGGTATGTCTGCATTAACTCTTTTGGTTTCCACTTGTGTTTTCTTTTGGGTAATTGAGAGATACTGTTAGTTAGATCTTATAGTTGAGATTGATAACTTCTTACACACACATTTTTTTCTATTTATCACAATGCGCTGCTCTCCCTTCTTCCATGAGTCATGTGGTTTAAAAGTTTCATGTTGACAAGGTTGAAGGCAGCTTTTCTCCTATACCTAATAAGCTGTCCTGTCACACAGTGTGTCCTGGGAAATGCATTTGGAAAGGTGGTATTTAAGACTACATGTACAGTGAAGATTAACTTTCCTATTAGAGCTGCTACCAAGCTGGCATCAAAGCCATCAAATGTGGGTCAGTGTATATTCAGTGGCTGAGATAATTTATAGATTTAAAACAAATTAACTTTTTATAATCCCCTGTGTTTAGATTAACAAAATTTATTTCTGGAGCAAAATGGGCAAATAGTATTCAGAGTATTATTAGAATCTTTATATCACTGTCGTTGGTCCTGGGATTGCCAGGCCTTTTCTGATTATCAGATGCAACAAATGACGTCCAATTTTATTGACCAGTTTGGCTTCAACGATGAGAAGTTTGCTGATCAAGATGACATCGGGAAGTGAGTATGACTTTATGCTGGTTTTAACTTGGGATTTTCTTCTTTATTGCATCATTTCAAATTTGACTGTGTTCCAGTGATTAATTGCAGCCTTGACTGATGCCGAACTGTCTGCATTTGGCCTTGTTTATCAGCGCTAACGTGGTCAGTTCTTATACTGAGTGCTCCAGGAAGAGCAGATTAGCTTCCCTGAGCAATTTTTCAGAGCAACACTATTTCTTTCCTCCCCCCAACCCGCAGTAACTACATAAGAGAACACATTGCTTGATACTATATAATTAGACTTCTTAATATCAGACTTGACCTATGGATCTGTTCTCTTATTCACAAGACCATTGGCACATGGCTCTGGTGTGGGCAGAATTCATAGGTGGGATAGTTTTTAGGCATAGGAGATAGACATGGGGTATTATTCTACACCATGGTGCATAGCATAAATTTACTTTTCCTGGCCAAGTTGGCAGGAGCAACACATCCATGAGTGTTCTTTTCTGTAGGGGACAGTAAGGAAGGGCTTCATAAATCTATCTATGGTGAAGAGCAAAGCAGTTCAGAGATACCTTAACTGTAGAAATGTAAGTGAAGAACTTAAAAATAGGAATAGTTTTAGTCCAGGTAAAACACAACGCAAGAATCTGTAGGATGATCCCTATTTCTTACAAAAAAGTAAAATGGACCATGCTTTTGAGAATCCCTCTTGAAAAATGGAGTGAATTAGTTTCTATCTAATCCCCAAATTTTATTATATTGAATTACGTGTGCAAGGCGCAAAGTATCCTTTTTAAAACAAATTTGAAAAGAATCCAAGACAGCAGTTAAATATTAAAGGCAGATTAGTGTTGTCATACTGATTATTGATACTATTTTGTAGGACAAGCTACAGTAAGGTATGGGAAACTAATTGAGGTTGACTCCTGCCTTCTCAACAGGGAAGGGAATTGTATATGAAACCTCTGAGTGTAGAAATGAAGATTCACTTTCAGGAGGTGGGATTCTGTAGAAAAGAGGTCAATTTAAATTAGTTAAATATACTTGGGTAGCAGTATTTTTGGTATACAACTGCCATAGGAGCTAGTTTACTGTACTGCTTGGGTGAGTCTGTCAAGAAGATGACACATAATTAACAAGATGCTTATATAAATATAATGCAGATCCCTTGAGGTGTGCACTCTGCCTAGATGTTATGCCTCGAGCTACCACTATGAATTTGGTCCCTGATATCGCCCATCAAAAACCACACGGCTCTCATAAAAAAAAAAATCATCTATATGAGTAACTTCATTGCTTGGAATCTTACCTATTTTCTAGCTGTAAATGCTGGCTATTCTTTAGTTACTTGCATGGCGGTTCAATTATGTGATTCTAGTCCTTTTATGTAAAAGGAATATTGTTAAAATTGTTGGGCCTAAAAATTGATCTGCTTTGACTTTGACGGTCAGATCTAACGAACTGTAAATGCTGTTTCTCTTCTACCCCCTCCTCCAACAGATCTTTAATGCAGTGAGGATTTAGGGGAAGATTAACAAATGCACAGCTAACTTTAAACTCACTCATATACGTGCTTAAAGAGAGAATACCTGTGAATTGTCCTGAAAGGCTGGCAGACTTTCCCCCCTATTTCACACCTGCAGGAAGGGTATTTTAGACATGAGGAATACTGAATGTTTGCAGTCCTTAAGATGAAACTCTGCAGGTAGGCTCGCTGTGGAGAGGTCAGTTTTTAGGCCTAAAGGGACAATAAATGTTAGTTTTTGAAGTCGAGCGGAGTAGCCGGCCAAGTTGGAGCAGGCCTCTCTGGATGTCCGGATGCCCTCCATGCCGGAGGCCCTGCAGGCGGCCCGGGATGTTATGTCCATGCCGGTACCAGGAGCACCACCGATGTCGGCCCCGCGCTCCTGAGGCAAGCCACCGCAGTCGCCCCCAGCTCGGTACTGGTCTCAGTCGAGGTAACGTTCCCGATGCCGTTCGCCGCCCAGTGACGGCTCAGGGCAAAGTCTACGTGGATCACCCTTGATGCCCACCAGGCTGTCTGATTGGGTTCCATCTGACCGAGACTCTCGGTACCACTCCGCCTCAAGGAGCGAACACCGACGGGACCGAGACAGACGTCGCCAAAGGTCCTCATCTCGGAGGGGTTATCGTAGCTGGTCATGGCATGCACGTCGATATCATTCCTTTTTGGCATCCGCTCCAGACCCCGCCATGGCACTGCCTCCGCAGCCCCGGGTATCGATCGCTGGCGTCTCGCTGTCGCAGGTCCACCCGCCGGAGCTGATCGCGGAGCAACTGTTACGGATGGTACCGGTCCTCCATGTTGGGATTGCAGTCCTGTGGTCAGCACCGCTCCCAGCACCGTCAATCCTCCCGGTCTGGGGACAGCGGCAGGTCATATGTCAGCCCGGCCTCCCTTCGAAGTCGTCCACGGATGGGTGAGGCCAAACAGCTGGTCCTGCTGGTGCCACAGCAGATGCAGTGGCACCAGGCCCCAGGGGTGGCCCAATGGTACCAGTGGGCACCGTGGCCTCTGACGCAGCCCCCAGTGGCTGGAGCCTCAGAAGGGCCATCGGCCTCCCTCTCCAGACCTCCGAGGAAGGAGTTGTGGGATGTACATCCTCGGCACCATGCCCGGAGACCGACCAGGCGGTGGACCCTCCGGTGTTGGTGGACACCCAAAGTACTGCACAGCCTCCTCGCCCTCCCCAGATGAGGCGATTACAGCCCCTCCTTCCCCCAGGAGGACTTTAGGCCCCACCAAGAACTCTTAAAAAGGGTGGCATCAAGCCTCCACCTCCAAGCAGAGGAGATGGAGGAGCCCTCGGGTTCCATGTTTAATGTGCTGTCCTTCTCGGCACTGGACAGGGTGGCCTTGCCTCTCCATGAAGGGGTGGCAAAAATTTCATATGCCCTGTGGCAAACACCGGCCTCATTGGCCCCCATCTCCAAGAGAGCGGAAAGCAAGTATTTTGTACCAGCCAAGGGGCATGAATACTTATACACCCACCCTGCTCCTAACTCCCTGGTAGTCGAGTCAGTCAACTACAGGGAGCAACAGGGCCAGCCAGCCCATACCCCGAAAAATAAAGATTTACAGAGGCTGTATTCTTTTGGAAGGAAAATTTATTTATCCTCGAGCTTCCAGTTACAGGTGGCAAACCACCAGGCTCTCCTGTGCCAGTATGAGTTCAATCTGTGGGGCCCCCTGTCCAAGTTTGAGGACTCCCTCCAGGAGTGTGACAGGAAGGAGTTCAAAGCGCTGGTGGAGGAGGCTACAGCAGCTGCCAGGGCAACCTTGCAGGCAGCTTCGCGTACAGAAGACACAGCCACGCGGTCCATGGGCTCAGCGGTGTCCATGAGAAGGGTGTCGTGGCTCCTGCTCGCTGGACTGTCCAGTGAGGCGCAGACCTCCCTGCAGGACCTCCCGTTTGATGGCAAAGCTTTGTTTGCGGAACAAACGGATACAAAGCTGCATGGCCTGAAAGACTCGCGCACGACTCTCCAGACTCTGGGTCTCCAAACTCCGGCTAAAACTAAATTCAAGCCGCAGCAGACTCCTGCTCAGGCCACCCACCCAAAATATGAGACCGCTTCTAAGAAGTCATTTGACTATAAGAGGTGCCCACAGAGGCAGTCTTGCCCTGCCTCCCAGCTTGGGTCCTCCAAGGGCAAGCCGGTGGGGGAAAAGGTGGTTTTGATGGGACGCCTGGGGGCACCCTGCCAGTTCTCATCAGGGATCCACCCCCAATAAAGCTTCCTTTCGCCAATCGGCTGTGGGCTTGAGTGGCCGCGGCTGACCTTGGACCGATGGGTCCTCAACACCATCTCCTCAGGCTACACCCTCCAGTTTACTTCCTCCTTGCCCCCGTCCTTCCTGGGGGACCCCTTGCATGTAGCCCTGCTTGAGCAGGAGGTGGGGCGGCTCCTGGGCCTAGGAGCAGTGGAAGTGGTAACCGGGGAGTTCAAAGGCAAGGGGTACTACTCCCACTACCTCCTTATCCCGAAGGCCAAAGGTGGGCTCAGGCCCATCTTGGACCTGTGAGGCCTAAACCAGTACATGGTGAAGCTCAAATTCCACATAGTATTCTAGCCTCCATCATCCCCTCCCTGGATCCCAGGGACTGGTACGCCACCCTCAATATACAAGACGCGTACTTCCACATTCATATATTGGAGGGGTACAGACACTTCCTTCGTTTCACGGTGGGGCAGGAGCGCTACCAATTTACGGTCCTCCCATTTGGCCTGTCCACAGCCCCCAGGGTATTCACAAAATGTATGTCTGTGGTGGTGGCCCACTTCAGGTGCTGGGGGGTCCAGATCTTCCCCTATCTGGACGATTGGTTGGTAAAGAGCACCTCCCGGTCGCAGGTGTGGGATCAAGTGGTGCTCCTGTCCACGTGCACCATTTTGGGCCTGTTGGTAAACAACACCAAGTCCACACTAGTCCCAGTTCAACGCATAGAGTTTATCGGGGTGGTCCTGAACGCCTCGTTGGACAGAGCGTCCCTCACACCAGACAGGTTCGACACCCTGAAGGTGCTCATTGACATGGTCACAAGGTTTCTGGTGCCAACAGCCAGAGCGTGCCTCCAGTTCTTGGGTCGTATGGCAGTGTGCACATATGTGGTCCGTCATGCCAGCTCTGGTTGGCCTCGGAGTTCTCCCAGGCCAGGGACAGGATGGACAAAGTCCTCACAATGCCAGAACCAATGATCACCTTCCTAGGGTGGTAATCCTTCCTGTGAAATATGCTCCAAGGGGTCCCGTTCAGGGGCAGGCCCTGGCGCTGATTTCAGATGTGTCGGGCCTGGGATGGGGGGCCCATGTGGGGATGTTCAGATCCAAGGTCTGTGGTCGGCTCAGGATCTGACTCTCCACATAAATGTTAAGGAGCTCAGAGCGGTACGGCTGGCGTGCATGGCCTTCCACTCACACCTGGAGGGCCGGGTGGTCAGGGTCCTCACAGACAACATGGCATCAATGTCCTATATCAACAGGCAAGGTAGGGTCAGATCGTCTGCTGCAAAGCCCTCAGGGTGTGGGACTTCTGTATAGCCCACATCTGCCTACAGGCCTTCCATCAGCCAGGTGCCCAGAACGCGCGGGCGGATTGCTTGAGCAGAGACTTCTCCTCTCAGCATGTGGTCTCTCCACCCAGAGCAGTGCACAGACTTTTCCAAGTGTGGGGAACTCCCCAGGTGTACCTGTTCGCGACTTGGCAGAACCATCGCTGTTCCTGGTTCTGTGCTGGGGGCTGGGACAGGGCACTATCTCCAATGCCTTCCTCCTGTCCTGGTCAGGCCAGTTTCTCTATGCCTTTTCCCCCATTCCTGCTGATCGGCAAGGTCCTGGAAAAGATAAAGACTGACAAGGCCCGGGTCCTTCTGATTGCCCCAGCATGGTTCAGACAGTATTGGTACAGGACCCTCATGGGCATGGCGGTTGCCCCACCATGGCTGTTGCTGTCCCGCCTGGACCTGCTCTCCCAGGACCAGGGCTGCCGCCTCCACCCCAACCTAGTGCCACTCCACCTCATGGCATGTCTGCTCAATGGTTAGGTAGGGAGGAAAGGACGTGCTCAGAAGGAGTTTAGCGCATCCTCCTAGTAGTCTCTAGTGGTCAAAGTGGTCTCAGTTTTCCAGATGGGCGGATGAGCGGGGCATTTCCCCGGTGGCTGCCCTGATCCAGCTTATCCTGGCCTACCTCTTTCACCTTAGAGCCCAGGGCCTGGTGCCCTCGTCAGTCAAGGTGCACCTGGCGGCCATATTGGCCTTCCATCCACCGGTGCAGGGCCACGCGGTATTCTCCCATGCTATGACTGGCCGATTCCTTAAGGGTTTGGATCGTCTCTTCCCTTATGTTAGGCCCCCAGTCCTGCAGTGGGACCTAAACTTGATGTTGGCCCGTCTCAAGGGGCCCCTGTTTGAGCTGCTAGCCATGTGATCCTGGTCGCAATCACGTCAGCTAGGCGGGTCTCGGAGCTCAGGACCCTGACCTCTGAGCCCCCGTACATGGTGTTTCATAAGGATAAGGTCCAGCTCCACCCATACCCCTCATTCCTCCCGAGGTGGTCTCCACCTATCACATGGGTCAGGACATTTTTCTGCCAGTCCTCTGCCCCAAGCCCCATGCGTCCAGTGATGAGTGCCACCTCCACACGCTGGATGTGAGACGGGCTCTGGCTTTCTACCTGGAATGGACTAAGCCGTTCAGAAAGTCCTCGCAACTGTTCGTTGCCTCGGCCGAGCGCATGAAAGGTCGGCCAATCTCCACTCAGCGACTCTTCAACTGGATCACCTCATGCATCCGTACCTGTTATGGCCTGACGGGAATCCCTCAGCCACCAATTGTGAAGGCGCACTCGACTCTGGCACAGGCCTTATTGGCTGCCTTTTTGGCCCACGTCCCCATTCAGAACATTTGTAGGGCTGCCATGTGGTCTTCAGTGCACACGTTCACCTTACACTATGCGATCATCTCCCAGACCAGGGATGATGCCAGGTTTGGCAGAGCTGTGCTCCGTCCCGAGAATTTGTGATCTCCTACCCACCTCCAACAGATATAGCTTGGAATCACCTATTGTGGAATACACATGAGCAATCACTCGAAGAAGAAAAGTTACCTTTTCCGTAACTTGTGTTCTTCAAGATGTGTTGCTCATGTCTATTCCACATCCCGCCCTCCTTCCCCTCTGTTGGAGTAGTCTGGCAAGAAGGAACTGAGGGTGGGGGGAACACGCAGCTCCCCTTATACCTCACCATGGAGGCGCCACTCCAGGGGTCGCTGGGGCGCTCCTCTACAGGTACTTCTAGGGGAAACGTGGTGAGCACGTACATCTATTGTGGAATAGACATAAGCAACACATCTCAAACACCAGTTACGGGAAAGATAACACTCTTTTTTTCTCATCTTCTCTCCTGTAACTCCTCTATTTGCCCCAGAAACCCTACCTCATCTCATCTCCTGTCTCTCTCTCACATCCCCCTCCCTTACCCTTCTCTTCTGACTCTTTCCCCTCAAACACAAGCATTCTTTAGTCTCTCCTGTCTTTAAAAAAACAACAACAACAACAAAAAAACCCAAAATTTCATTTGCTTCTCAAACTACTGGCAACCATTTTCTTCTTTCTGAAATCTTGTCTTCAGTGATGCTGTCCTCCCCTGGTTCTCCTTCTACTATCTCTCTAATCACATCATTTTGTCCTTGGGAGGTTCCTCCTCATGTCCAACTTTCCAGGACAATTGTTGTTTGGTCCCCTTCTCTTTTCTCTCTACATCTTATCTTGGGGTAGTCTCATCTGGAAACAAATTCAACTATCATCTCTGCCTTGTGATAACCCAAATTTACATGTTTAATGGCTAATACAAGTTTAACTAACTTTTCTTATTGCTGCATAAGTATGTAGCTTTTGAAATTTTGCTTTCATTGTCAAGTTCTCCCATTGAGTGAAAGTGTCCTGCAATAACTAGGAAAGGACTTTCAGTGGGTATGTGTAACCTCCATTGCCACAGAAAAGGCTTCTTGATGGTAAAAGGATTGTTTTCTATTACTAACTGCCACTAAGTCATGGTATGGGTTTGGGTGACTGGAAAAAAGCGCTTTGTGCAAATGAGGTGCAGTGCTCAAACTTGTTTCATAAAAATTTTAATAACACTATATGTTGTCAATAGAACAACAGAACAATAGAACAACACTAAAGGAGATAAACCTGAACAAACTAGATTTCACAATAAAAAGGGAAATCAATTATACCAACAACAAAAAATCCATTAGGGTATTTGGGTATAGTAGACTCTAAACTCTTCTCCTTCAAAGACTTCTGCCTGGATTTCTTGTGTGGTAGCTGATGGTGCTGGAGCACTTTAACCCTTCATAAAACTGACTCAGCAATGGATTGTCCTTGAGCTGCCAAAGAAGTATTCTGTTTGAAGAGGGGAAAATTTTAAAAATACATTTCACATGAATTTAATGTAATTGATATGCTATGAGACATTTCTATACTTTGAAACAAAAATTTAACTGGTAGTGCTTCATCCGGTGGTTTAGGTGTTGCCAGAAAAGAAAAAAGAAAAAAAAAGTGCAGTCCGCCTAGTTGAAAGACTTCAAAACCAATACCACCCACACTTACCACAGATCAATTCCTAGCATTTTTACATCCAAGCCTCCAGGAAACCATGTATCATCTGCCCCCCACCAAAAAATCTGGGAAAGGTGTGTTTTGAACCAGGTTTGGAAGGTCATCAAACAATGCAATTCTTTAGTCTGAAAGATTTCTTTAGGAGGAATGATATTCAGTTGTCATAACCTGAGGTGGAGATCCCAGCAAATTGAAGAAATAAGTGTTTTTTCAGGAACACAAGAGATTCTGATGCCCTTCAAATGACTAACTATGGCACTGTGATTCATGTGCCAGGGAACGGGGACATTATTATGAGTGAAACTGGATGAGGTACACCATCCATTGTGGTAGGCATACGTTGGACTCGTGAATCTTGGAAGGCTATAGGGGTACCTTCTTAGCCAATATCTCCTGTGACCTACATAGCATTTAGAAGCTGGCACATCTTCCATAGTAATTTATGTTGGTGCTGCTGGTGGCTGCTACTTTATTAAGTACTAGAGTTAGAGTGTAAGACTCACTGTCACAAATGTCTTTTTCCTCCTTTTTTAAATGAGGTTCCTGTCATGAGCGAAGCACTGCAAGAATGGGGCAGAGTAAGGACCCCCTGAAGGTCTGGGTGGGTAAGAGACTGACACTACCAGAATCATAAAGGCACTCTGGAATGATTAGGATCATCAGGGACAATTGGAAGAGAAGGGTTGATTTCACCAACAGCCTTAATCTGTATTTTCTTCTTTGTTGTGGCTGTTGACAACAGTGCTACGTTGTCTATTCTTATCAAAATATGATGGCTCTTCCAGAATAAACTGAGGGACAGAAGTGGAAAATTTGCAGGTTATGGGATTTTGATAGCTATTGGATGAGGTGTTATAATTGGACTTTATATTAAAATATAGTTTATTCCTATTTTTAAATAAAAACCAGGATTTGGGAGGAGGGGGGGAGAAATAGTATATTTAAATAAATAAACAGAATATCGTGAACTCCAACATGTGGTAACAGAGAAAGTATGTGCCATCCTATTACTTTTAAGACTCACTAAAGGAATATTAAGGGGTTGTGTGTAGGTTTAATTCCATTTTTTTACTATAGAATTAGTGTTAATTCTCTCTTCATCTGTCCATATATATATATACAATGGCAGATGAAGACAACTTAGACACTGGTTTAAAAAAATCTCTACATCTGGAATGTCTGGAGCTGAGGAATTCCTACTAGAGGACCCTCAGTTTGGATATTTACTAACAGAGCCAGAGTCTACTGACTCAGGGCATGATGCAAAGCACATCTCTTTTCTCAGCCTTTTGCCTGGATGAAGGAATGGAGGGATGTAGCTATTACACTATATAGTTAAATATTAAAGAGGGCAACAATCTTTTTGTTTTCTTAGTCACTATGTTGTCTTATTCCTCTACATTCACTCAGATATTTGTGATGACCGCTTTTGGAAATGTAAAAATAAGTATAATCCCCTTACAGTGAACATTCTTGTCTTTTGTCTTGTACAGTATTCTTAAGGTTAAATTGAAAGTGCTCACTTCAAAACAGATTTATATTTGGTATGTTTCAAACTTACAGAATCTGAGCGTAATGAATGATGACTGCTACCATCTGTTTCCACAATCTTTCCAATGGTTACTGTATGTGCAAAAAATATTGTATTAGTGATACTATAAAAACAATCTATTCAAATTCAATTGTAAAAATTTTTTTGGGGGGTGGGGGTGTGTAGTGAGTCGGTGTGGCTCCCCTCCTGTCCGGAAGAGGGAGCCCACGTGCAGGCACCAGAGTGGGTGGGACCACCACCGCCTGTCCACGCCCCCCGGAAGTCAAGGGGCGGGACAGGAAGTATAAAGGCCGGCCGCCAGAGCTCAGTCGGCGGCCAGCCACCGGAGGGAGCAGACGTGCGGCCGGGAGCTCCCGGCCAGGAGACCGTCGAAGACCGAGGCCTGGACCCTAGCTGGCCTGAGCTACCCCGGGCCCGCTACGAGGAGGAGCTGCCGGAGCCCGTTCACGCCCGCTACTGGGAGAATCCCTGGGAACCGCACCCCACTAACCCTGAGGGTGAGACTGGACCCGAACCCCTTCGCCCCTGCTGCTATCCAGAGGAGCCGCCTGAGGACCATTGGCCGGACTTCCCGGCAGAGCTACCAGACTTGCCGCCGAGCCCGGGCAGAGAGGAGCCCATGCAGGTGGACTGGCCCGATCCCGGCGCAACGAACGAGGTAGGCTTTGAGGGGGATCACGGAAGTAGCCCGGGGGTAGCCGACCCCGGTCCGGCTGCAACTGAGTGTGAGCCTATGTCAGTGTGTTGCGGTCTGGATACCCCACTGACCAGCAGCGGCAGCAACCGCTGTTAGGGCCCCGGGCTGGAACGCAGTGGAGTGGGTGGGCCTGCGTTCCCCCCTGCCACCCTCCGCACAGGTGGCAGGCTTCCCCCTCACCCAACGCTCGGCTACAGAAGCCTAGGCGTACCTTATTTGAACTATTTGCTCGCTCAGCCCCTGCAACAAGGGCCTGAGCCTAACTGTGTTTGCCCCGCCCTGATCCAGGGCCTGGGCTTTGAACTATTCACTCGCTCAGCTCCCTGCAAACGAGGGCCTGAGCCTAACTATGTTTGCCCCGCCCTGATCCAGGGCCTGGGCTCTGAACTGTCTGCTCGCTCAGCCCCTGCAACCAAGGGCCTGAGCTAACTGTGTTTGCCCCGCCCTGATCCAGGGCCTGGGCTCTGACTGCCTGCTCGCTCAGCCCCTGCAACCAAGGGCCTGAGCTAACTGTGTTTGCCCCGCCCGGATCCAGGGCCTGGGCTCTGATCTATTTGCTCGCTCAGCCCCTGCAGTCAAGGGCCTGAGCTTTAACTGTGGTTGCTCCGACTCTGCACTAAAGAGCCGGAGTTTCGGGACTAACTGACTGCTTGTTCCCACAGTAGTGAGTCGGTGTGGCTCCCCTCCTGTCCGGAAGGGTCGAGCCCCGGCTAGGACCTACTACAGGGTGTTATAGAGGGCAGTGTGTCCCTTGCTGGCAACAGATGGTACATAGATATGTCCATGCTAGGCTAGTCCCTTGGTATAGACTCATGAGTCCTTTGTGATTGTCATCTTCATGTTTTCCATATGTAGTTTGTATAGTAATTTGTTTACTTCCTGCCAAAATCCTCAACATTATAGTACACTGCACATACACTGGTCCCTGATGTGTCACTTCAGCACATCACTGGAGCTCTAACTCAGGGTAGCACAGAGACAAGCAAGAGAATGAATAAGGGCTCATCCCCCATTGAGAGGTTATACAAGCTGGGAATAGAACAAAGATCTCTAATATGGCAGACAAGTCTCGGCCACTTAACCACACTGTCTGACAATTTTTCCCCCTGGGTTAGACTGTCTGACTGTTAGATTGTAGCTACTCCTACACATGTACCTACTATTTGTGTGTTACACTTCCTGTTCTATTGGCTACTTCCTAGAAAAGAACCCTGCTGATGACACATTATGGAGGGAGGGGTTTGTTACAGATGCATATAGTAGAATTTGGTTGTTTTTTAAAAACCTAGAACATTACAATTTAAAAAAAAGAGTACAATTAAGATTGAAAGATCATTCACTCAAAAGTTAAGAATTGCTAGAATACAGATTGCCTCTTCATGGATGGCAGATATAGAATGGTGGAAGGGTGGCTAGGAGGCAGATGCATAGCATAATGCCGGAAGAGACCATTAGATCGTCAGTCTGTCCCCCATTCAATGCAGGCCATAGAATTTCACTCATGGTAAGTCTACACTACAGTGCTACATTGGCACAACTGTGCCACTGTAGTGCATCTGGTGAAGACGCTATGCCAATGGAAGAGTGCTCTCCTATTGGCATAATTACTCCACCTTGCTGAGATGAGGGGGGGGGAAGAGGCTTTTTCACACCCCTGAGTGACATAGGTTAGATCGACTTAAGCACTAATGTAGACCTGCCCTCAGTTACCTCTGTGTTCAGACCAATAACTTGTATTTGACTGAAGCAGGTGGGGAGTGAGGGAGTTATAGTTACTTAATTTTAATACTTTTTCCATCTAGATGCCTCTTGAAAATGGTTTGTTTTGGTACGTTACCAGGAGTATTCTACTTCCAATTCCTAATGTAGCTGCAACTAGTCTAGATAATTAAGTGCTAAATACCATGCATTTTTACACATTTTTAAAGTATTACATGCACATGAGAGAGAGAGACTCTTCCTCACCCCGCCTCTGACGAGATGAATGATATTGATCCACATTACTGCATTTTCTACTACTCTTCCTCTCCATAGTGGTGGTAGGTGGTATAATTAGGAGTTTTGTTATTGCAGAAGTTCCTTGTACCTAAAATATTGCCAGAACCAAAACTTAGCATAGGAAACCACACCACTACAATCCTCCTTACAAAACCCATTCAGTGCACCTCACTTCTGTCTTGCAGCAACCTGTCCTCATCCTTTCTGTAGTACATACTGCTTATCATACTGCATTTTGTCAAATTATATGTTGGACTTCACATGTCTGAGGCATAAACAGCTAGACTCAAGACTACCTGATTTATTTTTACTAGTGACCCAATCCATGTTTGAAACATCTGAAATTCACCCCTTCTGTCCCTTTGTGTCAGATCTAGTTTTAAACCATAAACTATAGTATAACCATTAAACCTTTAAATATCTCATGTACGCAGTTTCATCAAAGTATAGTTAATTCTTAAACACTGATTGCTCCAGCAGCTTCAACAACCCAGAGCTAAATATTTAAGTTTGTAAACTTCATGTAACCCAACAGGTATCGAAAGTTCCTCAAGATTTCTTCCCTGCCCTTAGCTCAGCATGCCTGCTGAGCTCCTAAATTCTGCAAGTTTTCCTTGGTTCTACCACATCCTGCAACCCTCCTGGGCATACAGTTTTCTTGCCTGAGTCACCTGCCACATACTTCGTAGCTCTCCCAGGTGCCATACCTCAATCCTTCCTCCTAGTTCCATTTTTTTAGTCCATGTAGATTTTAAAGGCTGTAGGAGCTGTTGTAGTGCCTGCTGACTCACTAAAGGTCTGCCTATAGGTCCTGTGGACATTAAAAGTCCAGAAGGAGCAAGAATCAAGGCATGGCGTGTGGAGAAGAAAGGGAGGCTGGGGAGTAGTGGGAAGCTGACTTGAAAAGGTTTCCTGGCTGGGGAGCCAAGCATCCAGTGTTATGCAGAGCTCTTCAGTGCCACAATGTTCCTTGGGTCTCAATGCCCTGCAAAGTGTTTTGGCTCACATGCCCCCCTCTAAAGATTTTGGGTTCTACAGTACATGCAATCAGCAAAAAAAAAAAAAAAAAATCCCATACAAAAAACTTTCTCTAACTGAAGTTAAGATTTAGAGCACATACCAAAGAAATATGAGCCATACTATACAACAATTAAATTGACAATAAAATGAAAACAGGAACAAGATTTGAATATGTTCAAAGTAAGAAGGTGGCAGATTTTATATCACAATCTATTAAAAAAATTAAAATATTGAAATGAGAAGAAAACATAAACCACTGGTGTTAAATATTATGACAGTTAAAAAACACAGTGAAAGAATTAATCAGAACAAACAATCCTACAACATTTCCTGAAACATTGTATAGTAGCCACTTCAGAAACAAATTATTTTTCAAAGTTGATACTTGTGACACATCTAAATATTAGCATTTAAAGGCAAGTATTTAAATTGTAAATATATATGTTGTATAGTTTAAAATATTTTTATAAAAATATAAAATATTTTATAAACTTGAAATAAATATTTTCTAAGTGAATTTTAAATTAAACTTTAATGTAACTTGATGGATACATCTTTATATTCATAATTGCATAGTGTAGCACTTAAAAAAAAATCCAGTGGGATCCCAGTGCAATACTTATATTGTGCTCAAATACAACAAATTCTATCACAGACTACATCATAGCCAATTAACAATTTATAAAAAGCACAATCTTCACGTACATAATCGATTACACTTATAAACAAGCACCCAACCAAAACTACTTTAACTACTGCCCCCTGTAGTCAGCAAGAGTAATATATGAAAAGCCAAGCAATTTTCTTCATTTGCAGCAACAAGTTGGAAATTATCAGTGATCAAGCACACTGGAATATTTTACTCTTGGTTGTTCAGACATTCTGCAAATTCTAGCCTTGCAAAAAGACAAACTTTAATTAATGAATAAATAGCATGCTGAAAGACCTAATTAAAAGCCAAAATTAAAGATAACTTCAGCAATAGTATAGTATATCCCTTAGAATTCTTATTAGATATAAAAAATAACACATCATTAAAAGTAGAGATGTGATCATGAAAATCCTTAATTGTGTGAATCAATGGTTTTTAAAACAAGGTTGTGCCTGTAGATAAGAAAGGGATAAAAATTAAAATTGTAAGATAACATTCTAGAGCCAGAGTTAATGTCATTTTGATTGACCATTTGCTGTAGATGATATACATAAATACTGAATGAGACCAGATGAAAACCTGCCCTTGCTGTATAGTGTATTTGATATCACTCTGGATTTCATAGGGTTTTTTATGTTTGGGTTGGTTGTACCTGCCAGCTATCTTAACTGTTACAAAATTTAGTGTTTTTGTTTGGAATTTTACCTATGGCATTGCAATTATTAAATAAGTATGGTGGAGCAGGAGCATTGGAGTTAAAGTTGCATTAGTGTTTTCATTGTCGCATGGGCATTAGTTTCCTCAATTTTGTGTTGTGATTTGCCAGATTAATTTGAAATAATTTTCGTTTGTAAATCGCTCATATAAAAAGAGTTGGTCTCCAAACAGAGTTTGAACTAACCCAAACAAAAGCTCAGCTATGGCAATACAAGACATTCAAATAAGATCCTGATTAAATATCTGTGCTTTACATTATGTTCTCTACTTGAAAGGAGGAGTCTCTCTCATTATTTTCTAAGAATCTGAAAGCATCTTGCAACATTCCTGTTATTTTTGGTACTCTGATGATTATTTTGTGGAGGAGAGAGATTTCTGAGGATGTCACTTTTTATTTTCCAGATTGTAGACTTTTGATAACAGTAATGCTTCTTACCTGATAGCAAGTTTTAGGTAAAATACAGGGTGCAAAATAATGTTGCAGTTGTTGACAATCTTCTACACTTCCATGTACAAGAATAACAACATCCATGGATCCATCATAAATATCGCATTTGACGTGGGTTGGTACATCCATCATATAAGCATGAGTCAACTTTTTACATGACCAATCCTGCAATTAGAAGCCATGTAAAATGTATTATTTTTTCCATAAATAAGAACATAACAAAAAGCCTTGTACTGTACATTTTTGAACCATTTGATTTGTCCAAAATAAATTATATTCCATAAGAGGAGAATCCAAATATGTAATGTATTTTAGCTATGTAGATATATTTTTTGAGAAAGGAATCTTATCTGATAATCAGTTTGTGTGTCAGTACACACAAATAGAGATTCTCCTTTAACCTAAGGAAGAGCTGGCAAGAGCGACACAATAATTTTCCTGCCTTTCAGTTTGAAAGTTTTACTTTTTCTTTTACTCCACATCTGAAAGTTGATCTGGAAGGCATAATTTTTGATTCGAGCCAGTCTTGCTGCAGGCTATCAGGCACAGAACATCAAAGGTATTTAGGCTCCTAATTTCCATCTGGGCATCAGTGCTAGCTTTACCAGATGCAGTGGGAGCAGGGTTCTCAAAAAAAAAAAAAATGCACACAGCAGCATGCAGAGGAAGCTAGCTTTTCCGTGCACATTTTTTTTTTTATACAAGCAGATAGTGAACTGATCCCAGCATAGCAAAAATGGTCTCAACATGGCTGGATAAATATCCAGAAGTTCACATTTCTATCTGAACTATCCAAATTTAGGGCGATCCCACCAACCTTCATTGTTCTCCATCTCTACATAGTCCAATCCCCTTCTTATAGAAAAGCCAGGAAATCGCTTCCCTTGGTAACTCCCCTTTCAAATCTATCTGGGGGTGTCTTTTTTGAACGGAAGGTCCACTGGCTTTCTAACCCGTTGCGGCCTCTGCGCAGGCACGTGCACACCCCCCCAAAACCCCAACCTTCTAGCCAGATGCTAGAAGGCTTATTCCATTCATTCTACAAACAGTACAGAAAAGTAGGAAATCATAATTTCAAAGAGTTTAATGCCAGAAGGAACCATTAGATCATCTCGTCCAATCTTCTGTATAACATGATAGAAGCTAGTAATTTTCACTCAGAGCCCCCATAGTATGCACAAAGACTTTTAATTAGACTAAAATATTTCAGTCCTCAGGAGATTAAATTGTGTCCGCAGGCAGAGAACAGCAGAGAGACCAAGCTGTCACCAATGCCAAAGGCTTGTGCAATGGCAGGGAATTGATTAGGCAGGATGAACCCAGCTACTCCCAGCAGGTGAATCAAATCACATGCTCTAAGGGAAATTCTGCCACAGCCCCAAATCTAGCAATCAATATGACTCTGTGCATATGAAGGAGACACACGAGCCAGGCATCTAGAAAAAGGATTCTCTGTATCACTTCATAGGACAGGTCCACCCTTAGCTGGTGTCCCATCTCCAGCTGTAACCAATCTCTGATGTTTCAGAGGAAGGTGGAAAATAGACTACCTATCCTGACTCCCTGCTCTGCAAGAGATGCGTCTGATGAAGTGGGCATTCACCCACGAAAGCTTATGCTCCAATATTTCTGTTAGTCTTAAAGGTGCCACAGGACCCTCTGTTGCTTTTTACCTTGTAGTTGGCTGTATTAAAATGCATTTGGTTGGACTGTGACCATTTAACTAGGTGATACAAAATGATCTGAAATAGAAACCTGTCTTCCCTTCACTACCCCACCAATCTGTTTATCCACAAACTTTACCAGCAAGATGTTTTATATCATTATTATCATGGTTGATACAAACATTAAATATCAAGAACTGATCCCTGGAGGGAATCCCACTGATATCTCCCCATTTGCAACTGAGATCTGACAGTGAGCCACTTTTCAATCTATCTAATGTAGGGGTTCCCAAACGGGGGGGGGTGTCAGACCCCCTCAGGGGGTTGCGAGGTTATTGCATGGGGGTGGGGGGGTCATAATAAATATATTAAATCATAGAATCATAGACCATCAGGGTTGGAAGGGACCTCAGGAGGTCATCTAGTCCAACCCCCTGCTCAAAGCAGGACCAATCCCCAACTATATCAAAAGTGTTTTTAATTTGTAAGGGGGCTGTCACACTCAGAGGCTTGCTATGTGAAAGGAGTCACCAGTACAAAAGTTTGAGAACCACTGATATAATGTGTACCCTGTTAATGCCACATAATGCAAGTCTTTTAAACAAAATGTCACATTGTATTAAGTCAGAGCTTCATAGATATTGAGGCCAGAAGGGACCATTGTAATCAATTAGTCAGACTTCCTGTACAACACAGGCCATAGAACTTCCTCAAAATAATTCAACGTTTCTTTTGTAATACATCTAATCTTGATTTAAAAATGGTCAGTGATGAAGAATCCACCATGAGCCTTGGAAAATTGTTCCAATGGTTAATAATGATCACCATTAAAAATGTAAAAAACGATCACCTTATTTCTGGTCTGAATTTGTTTAGCTTTAACTTCCAACCATTGGCTTGTGTTATATCTTTCTCTGCTAAATTGAAGAGCCCGTTATTAAACATTTGTTCCCCATATTGATATTTTAATCAAGTCACTTCTTAACCTTCTGTATGTTAAATTAAATAGCATCAGCTCTTTGAGTCTATCAATATAAGGCATGTTTTATAAGCCTTTAATCATTCCCTCCAACTCAAATGCCTTGGAGAAATCCTTGTCAACACAGTGCCTTTGTAATCTGAGTAGGGGGCGGAAAGCATAGGCCCTGACTTCCTGAGTTCCCAGGGGGTGCTTAACTCCCCTGCTCTGCCCGAGGCCCTGCCCCTTCCCCCAGGCTCCCATCCCCCCACCCTGCCTCTTCCTACCCCACTCTTTCCCCTCCTCCCCAGTGCTTCCTGCATGACGCTGAACAGCTGATTGGGGAGGCACTGGGAGGGAGGAGAGGAGCTGATCGGCAGGGCCTGCCGGTGGGTGGGAGGCACTGGGGGGAAGGGGGAGGAGCTGATCCACAGGGCTACCAGTAGGTAGGGTGAACAGATGTCCCGATTTTATCGGGACTGTCCCAATATTTGCTTGTTTGTCCCGCGTCCCGATCGATGTGTGGTCGGGACACTGGACAAACAAGCAATTTTGCCCTCCCTGGAGGGCTCTTGCCCCCCCCCGACTCCATCCCCTCCTTCCCCCATTGGCTCCCTCCCCAAATCCCCTCCCTGGCCCCGCCTCTTCCCCAAACATGTGGCATTCCTCCTCTCTCCCAGGCTTGTTGCTGTAATGGCGGCAAGCCTGGAGGGAGGGGGTGGTGGCCGGCTTCCAGTTCCTGCAGCTGGTGAGTAGGGGCACTGGGCGGGCAGGGGGGCTGCTCCCCCAGGAGGGCAACGGGGTGGCTCCACACCCCAGCAGGGGAGAGTGGCTCGGGGCCGCACGAGTGGCTATGTAAAGTTTATTGGCTTGGGGGGGACCCCGGCTGGTTCCTCACCCCTGTAGGGGGGTAGCGTCCACCCCTCCCCCCTCGTCCTAGCTCCTCAGCTGAGCCCCCCCGTTGCCCTCCTGGGGGAGCAGCCCCCTTGCCCGCCCGGTGCCCCTACTCACCAGCTCCAGGAACTGGAAGTAGGCCATCACCCGCTCCCTCCAGGCTTGTGCCGGCATTCCAGCTGCAAGCCTGGGAGGGAGGAGGAATGCCGCACAGCTGAGGAGCCAGGACAAGGGGAGAGGGGGGACTTGGTTCCTTACCTGGCCTGCGGCGGCCGGCGAGACATGCTGGCGCAGGGCGGGGACGCTACCGCCCTACAGGGCAGGGCGAGGAGCCAGCCGGGGTCCCCCCCCCAGCCGATAAACTTTACCTCGCCACTCACGCGGCCCTGAGCCGCTCTCCCCCGCCGCTGCCAGGATCCAGAGCCCCGCACCTCTAGCTCCTGCGGCTCGTTCCCCGCCGGGCAGAGGGACGTGAGGCATGTGCCAGGGGCCCTGGGGAGACGGGACTACGGCGCGGTCAGGGCCTGCTAATTCCCCCGGCACCTGCAAAACGGCCTTTTTTTTTTTTTGCTCCCACCCCTCCCCCTGCGTCCTGATATTTCCTGTCAGTGAGCACCCACTTTTTTTCCCCATGGACTGGAGCACCCACAGATTCGACGCCTATGGCGGGAAGCAACCTTCCATGAAACTATGCTGACTGGCCTTAATTAGAGGCTAAAAATATAATTCTTTGTTGACACAGTCCCGAATTAAACATTTCATTATTTTACTCAGGGTTGACATAAGTCGATAGTTCCCGGATCATCTCATTTACCTACTTAAATATTGGAATTATGCTGGCAGTCCTTTGGAATTTCCTGTTTTCTTATTAATAAATATATACTATAGATTATGTTTCATGTTTTCTATTTTACCTGTAACCTTATGTTTCCAAACCCTTATACTTGCTTTTATTTGAATTTCTATCTCAAGTTCTGTTAAATAAACATCAGTTTGATTTTATTATAGACTGAGATGAAACCTGTGAACCGGGGTGCACTGCTTCCTCAGAGTTAGTGGATTGGTGTACATGGTGGGTCTCTAGCATATAAGTACTAAGCACTTGAGTGTAACAAACTGGGGTGTGTAAATTGCTAGCCTGTATTGGGAAAGAGTGGAACTTGTGTTGCCAAGTAGCTGGTAGTTGGCAAGGGTTTCCCCTGGCAAGCACAGACAAAATTCCCTCCTGCTGTGAGAAGGTGGTAGCGATTCACCCCAGACAGCTCGGCTAACCCCGAAAAATGTCAAGCCCACGAACTCTCTTTGTACGGATCCCTGGACTACTAGAGAATCCTCCACTGGGTCTGGTGAGATGGGTGAGCTTCCTTTCGTGCAAAAGGGGGCAGCCTGACATGCAGAAGATCCTTCCTGCAGAATGCTCTGTGTAGCAGGATCGGACTCCAAATGAATATATGTTTGTCATTATTACAGCTACCGTAGATTATTTACCTGGCAAGCACGGTTTTCCTTGAAAATGTTACTAGTGATCTCACGAGCAAGTTTTAACCATATTTTATATTCCAAAGATGGGTATTGTAAAAACGCATTAAAAGCTTCAGACAAGTCGTCCATAGAAATAAAACACGTCTGAAATAAAACCACAATAAAATTAATTTCTACAACAGCACATCTCTTTTAAATGATTTAACAAAGAAATCATATTTTTAATTAATCAAACTAATTATTCAAACAAACTATGCACTTTTTAAGGCAGGTTCCTGGTGATCTGTACCTGTCTTTAGAGCACTAGTATACTAGTAGTGCTATAAAACTAATGAATAATAATAATTTACATAATTATAAGTTAATACAATCATGTATAATATGTTAATGCAATCCATTTGAACGAAAATTATGCTTTTCATTATTATATAGGGCATTACAGCAATGGATGCTTTACAAATGCATAATAATAACAAAAAGAGGAACCTTTTCAGATAAGCACTCTAAGACAGTTCCTGGTTTACTTTGATGATAATGAGAAATTTCAACAAAAAAGTGACATCACACCATTTTTATTGCTGTTAACTATAGATGAGGTCATAAATGTTTTCAATCACTGCATCCGATGAAGTGGGCTGTAGACCACGAAAGCTTATGCTCAAATAAATTTGTTAGTCTCTAAGGTGCCACAAGTACTCCTATTCTTTTTTCAATCACTTAGGTTCCAAAGACCTTTTAATGTTAAGTTTAAACTAAATGTCTTTGCAAAATTTAAAGTATTAGCTACCAGTTTGTGTTTGTATAG
Source organism: Malaclemys terrapin pileata (assembly GCF_027887155.1). Taxonomy (NCBI): domain Eukaryota; kingdom Metazoa; phylum Chordata; order Testudines; family Emydidae; genus Malaclemys; species Malaclemys terrapin. Next base: position 47,435,522 of record NC_071508.1, on the reverse strand, counting down.
TGCCTAGAACAATTGTACTTTAGTGGCTGAAAGGGTTGGCTAAGGAATTCTACAACATTCATCAGATGAGACCTGGACTCCCTTTTCATAGCTGATAATTTGCCAAGCCTATAGCCATCCTGATAGAGGAAGACTTATTGCTAAATAACCAACATAGAGTTATCCAGAACAATGAGGCTACCTCAGAGGTTTTACAGGCTTCAGCAGCTGTTATCTCTTTCACTTGAGCAAAGACAACCAAAATTGCCTCTTTATCTGAAATAACCTTTCCGATCAGAAAATGGTACAGTCTGGGGGCACTGCTAGTATATATCACTATGCTGACTTATTTCACTCATTCAGTAGACAATATAGGAATTGGGAAATCATAACAATGTAGTTTACCCTAGCAGTTATCTCAAAAGTGGACTTCATATCATCAATCCACCTCAAGGAGGCATACTTTGAGTATACCACTAGTATCTGCACATAGGAAATGGGTTCATTTTGCCTACAATAGATACCACTTCCAGTACAAGTCAATACTCTTTGACCTGGTGTCCATTTGGGGGTATTCACAAACTGTGTTAACTACTGTAGATTACCTCAGACAGGAAGGAACACAAAATCAGCAACTCCTAAAGACCCCAGATAAAGCCTTAGATGTCTGTCAGGGTTCCCTCCCCACTCTGAACTCTGGGGTACAGACATGGGGACCCGCATGAAAGATCCCCTAAGCTTATTTCTACCAGCTTAGGTTAAAACTTCCCCAAGGCACAAATCCTTTTCTTGTCTTTGGACGGTATTGCTGCCACCACCAAGTGATTTAGACAAAAAATCCAGGAAAAAGGGCCATTTGGAGTCCCTGTTTCCCAAAAATATGCCCCAAAACCCCTTCACCCCCTTTCCTGCAGTGGCTTGAGAATAATATACTAACCAATTGGTTACAAAGTGAGCAAAGACCAAACCCCTGGGTTTTTAGGACACTGAAAACCAATCAGGTTCTTAAAAGAAGAATTTTATTTAAAAAAAAAGTAAAAGAACCACACCTGCAAAATCAGGATGGAAGGTAACTTTACAGGATAAATAAAAAGATTTAAAAAACAGAGGATTCCCCTCTAGGCTTAGTTTCAAAGTTAAAAAAAAAACAGGAAGAAAACTCCCTCTTAGCAGAGGGAAAATTCACAAGCTAAAACAAAAGCTAATCTAATGCATTTCCTTGCCTTTACTTACAATTTCTGTAATGTTAGATGTATCCTTTCAGGTATCTTTTCAAGAGATGGTTTACATGCTTGGTCTCTCTCTATATATATATCCAGAGAGGGAACAAACAAAGAGAGCACAAACAAAACCTCTCCCCCACCCCAATTTGAAAGTATCTTCTTTCCTTATTGGTCCTTTTGGTCAGGTGCCAACCAGGTTATTTGAGCTTCTTAACCCCTTACAGGTAAAGGGATTCCATACCTCTGGCCAGAAAGGATTTTATGTTACTGCATACATAAAGGTTGTTACCCTTCCCTTTATATTTATGACAATGTCCATGATGGAAATTATGGTATTCTCCATAGAAACCATTCTGTGGACACAATTTCACAGGGCCCTTTCTGAAACTTTCCCCTAACTTTGACCTATCCATGCCAGCAATTTTCACTATCACTGCATGTTGTATGCTTAATCTGTACAGTGATTTTAAAATGGTTTAATAATTATATATATAACTTAACCAGGTTAGAACATTTTGGCCTTTAATTCTTAAAGCTAGGGCCAAAATTTTCCAGCTTGATAGTCAATGGGAGCTATGGGCTATTTTGGTCTAAATCATTTCATTATAAATAGCAATGTAAAAATTTCTGATTTATTAAATAGAAGAACATTCTGATACAGATAAAGCTTAAAGTCCTATTCACTGACCTGAACAGCAGTTTTACAGATAACTGTATATTCCATTGCTTGTTTAGTTAGGCAGTTCAACTCTCCTATTATTGCTCCAATGACCAGGTAGTCAGTATATGGCACCGGTGTAGGATATCTCTGTTCATATATATCTTTATCAACTCCACAGTAGGGTCTGTAACCATAAAGCTGTTACATAATAAAAAAAAAAGACAAATAAAAATACATAGCTCAAAATGAAAAAAGTAATACAATGAAACAAAAGGAAGAGAGATCAGTCAGAAATTAAATATTAATTATAGCCTTTCACCAATAGTGAATTCCAAACATAAGTGAATATAACCAACACTTACATTGGTCCATAAATCCAGAAAAATATGACCTGGAAGGTCTGCTTAAATTTTTATTTTGCTCTGGAGTTATCAGAATGCAGATCAGCTTTTTTAACACTGCAATGTGCAGAGGTAGTCTCTAGAAAGGAATGCCCATTGGAGCTGTCATAAACATACAGCTAAGGGTAGCATAAAATCCCCCCTTTACTTGTAAAGGGTTAAGAAGCTCAAATAACCTGGTTGTCACCTGACCAAAAGGACCAATGAGGGGATAAGATGGTTTCAAATCTGTGGGGGAAGGTTTTCGTTTTGTCTCTGTTCTCTCCGGGTCAGCAAGGAACCAGTGCAGGGAAAATACATCTCCTAAAGACGTACCTGAACTAACCATCTAGGATTACAAATTGTAAGTAATAAGAAGGCAATGCCTTAGATTATCTTTTATTTTAGCTTGTGAGTTTTCCCTATGCTAAGTGGGAGGTTTATTCCTGTTTTTTGGTAACTTTGAAGTTTTGCCTAGAGGGGAATCCTGTGTTATAAATCTTATTACCCTGTAAAAGTACCTTCCATCCTGATTTTACAGAGGTGCTTCTTTTACTTTTTTCTTTATAATAAAGTTCTGTTTTTAAGAATCTGATTGGGTTTTTAGTGTCCTAAAAACCCAAGGTCTGGTCTGTGCTCACCTTGGTTACCTATTTGGTTGGTATATTATTCTCAAGCCTCCCCAGGAAAGGGCGTGAAGGGGCTTGGGAGGATATTTTGGGGAAATAGGAACTCCAAGTGGTCCTTTTCCTGAATCTTTGTCAAAGGGTACGTCTTCACTACCCGCCGTATCGGCGGGTAGCAATCGATTTATCCAGGATTGATATATCGTGGCTCGTTAAGACGCGATATATCGATCCCCGAACGCGCTCACCGTCGACTCCGGAACTCCACCATAGTGAGCGGCGGTAGCACAGTTGACGGGGGAGCCGCGGCCGTCGATCCCGCGCCGTGTGGACCCCAGGAAATTCGATCTAAGATATTTCGACTTCAGCTACGCTATTCATGTAGCTGAAGTTGCGTATCTTAGATCGATTTCCCCCCCCCCTAGTGTAGACCAGCCCCAACTCACTTGGTGGTGGCAGCATACCGTCCAAGAGCAAGGAAGAATTTGTGACTTGGGGAAGTTTTAAACCTAAGCTTGTGGAATATAAGCTTAGGGGGTCTTTCATGCGGATCCTCACATCTGTACCCCAGAGTTCAGAGTGGGGAAGGAACACTGACAGGAGCATTCAGCTCCCCTCCCCCAAGGCTCCAAGTGCTCAGAAAGTGAAGGTATAAAAATGGGTGGAGCACATCAACCTCCTAAATTCCTTCCACTGCCTCCACAAAATCTGTTAAATTACTAGGCTTCCAAGGAAGAAGAGAAAGTGGGCGGGGGAGTGTGAATGTGCAAAGTCCATCTCAAAGAACTCCAGTTACTGGTAAATAATCTCCATTCCTTCTTCAAGTTGCCTCTGCACATTCCCACTCCTAGACAGGTGAGATGAGGAACAGTTAAACAGTGATTCCAGTACTGCTTTGCCAAACTCTGCATCAGACTTTGAGGCCAGGTCAAGGGAATAATATTTTGTGAATGTATATGGAGAACTCCGAATGGCTATCCTATATATTTCTATAACAGAATGTGTCTAAGGCAACCCATAAATGTTGTCTTGGTCCAAGACCTAAGACCCTCTAGCAAAGACATGTTGGTTTTCTTATAAGATTCTTCAATGAAGAGTCTGAGCCATTTTAAAAGGTGCTGTGCATGGTAACTTAGCATTTGTATGTTACAAACAAGTTAGAATCTTTCCTGTGTTCTTTTGACCTCTTTGGAGATAACAGAAGGCAAAAGCTCTTCTCCTCTTGTGTGTGCAGTCTAGCCTAACCTAGATAAGAGAGAAATCTAAGCAAGAATATCAACAGATTAACTGATTGGCTCACATGGAAGTCAGTTATTACTTTAGGCAAAAACTTAGACTGAGGGCATACAAACAACTTTATCTTTGCGAAACACTGTGAAGGAAGGTCAGTCATAAGGGCCCATAGCTCTCACATACTCTTAGCTGATGTTATGGCTATAATAAAAACTGTTTTGATGGATAGAGAACATACAGAATATTTTCCCATGGGCTTGAAAGGAGTCCCTATTAATTGGGTGAGTACCAGAATACGATCTCAAATAGGAATCTGTTCTCTGATGGAAGGTCAAGTATTGATGTGATCCACAGAGTGGCTAAATCGTCTTTTGCTCTACTGGAACATGATGGGCAGAAATTGCGGCGAGATGTATTCTGACTGAAGAGATAGAGAAGCCTTGGGATTTTAGATATAATATATACTCAGTTGCGGATGGAGTAATAATGTCATCTGCTCATGAGGAGAACCTTCTCCTTTTACGTGTACAGGGCCGGCTCTGGCTTTTTTGCCACCCCAAGCACCCGGAGCGGCAAAGCAAAAAACAAAACAAAACTGCAGGGTGGCCGGAGCCAGGGTGCAGGGGGACTCCCTGTGCTGCAGATGTGCAGCGGAGTGCGTGCCCGGTCTAGCAGGGGGGAGGGGGAGGGAGCAGGGGGGAGAGAGAGAAGGATGGCGGCCAGGGCTTCAGCGGGGCGCTTGCCACGCGGCCCCTCCCACTGTGCCGCCTGCCGGGAGGGCTCTGCGCCGCTCCGGTTGGCTGGGAGGGAAGGACGCAGGCTGCCCTGCCAAGTTTGATGCTGGGCGCTCCCCTCCTCCGCACCGCTGCCTCCTACAGAGCGGATGGAGCAGCAAACCAAAAAGAAAATGAGAAAGAAAGGGCGGCCGGAATGCCGCCCCTTGGAATCTGCCGCCCCAAGCATGAGTTTGCTCGGCTGGTGCCTGGAGCCAGCCCTGATGTCAACCTAGCATGGGTATAAACAACAGCATAAATAATGGGGCACTACTTAGGCAAGTAGAGTAAAGACACATTAGAACCTTAGAATATATACCCTATATAGTTCTCTACATAACCAATGTTCACACTATTGATGTTCCCACTACTATTTTTAGCAGAGTAGTGTACCACTTCATCCCTGCCACTGGAGCCTCTCTATGCCACAGGGAAAGACTCCAGCAGGGAAAGACAGCAAGGAAAGGCTCTGGCAGTCCCCGCTGCCTCCCCCCTGCCAGAACCTTTCACTGTCATGGGTAGCTATACACCGCAGTGTTACAAGCCTGCTTTTTTTCACTGTGGCATATAGCTACATGTACCTTACACATCACCACCAGTTTAGACAAGACCTTTATTGAGGCCATTTTCCATGTAAAAACTACAAGGATCTTTTAGAGGAGCTACTGCTGATTTGTCTTCCCCACTAGCAAAATCGTACAGAGTAATTGCTGGTGGGCCCCCTCCCACACCAGGGAGTTCTTCAGAGCATCCAATAGGGAGAATCCAAATCTTTGCACTTCTATTTTAAGCTATATTTTAAGCACTATTCATGTTTGTTGACCTTTAAAGCCCTAAACGAGAGATGATTTAGGACATTTTTGCTATCAGTTTTCAGAATAGAAATTTCTAGAATCAGCAGCAGTGTGTTCTCTGTATCCTTGATTATGGAGCTCCCTTTCTCTAACTATCCACCAGAACCTGAATTTCATAACTTTCAGGGAATGGTGTCAGCATAGCTGACTACTGACATGAATGCAAGGCTCTGTTTTTCTCAGTAAGAGGTGGCCGACCTTTTGGCCACCCACATTAAGTACTTTATGTATTTATTTAATTTTAAGTAGTGTATGGTGGCAGATGCTATAGCAATTGACAATGAAAATAATAAAAATCAAATAAAAATCTGAGGAGATATAGATAAAAATGGGGTGGGAATAAAATAAAAATAATTATGCCTAATTTTTCCCCATGTTATCCAAATACATAATTGAGACAAGCGTTTACATCATGTCATTACTACTGAGAAATTTACAGAAGTGGTTATTTTAAATTAGAGAATACTGATTAGAAATCTGAATTCTTCTAAAAGCACTATACAACAAATGCACTATTCTAATAGAATCTTTTGCTCTTAAAGTGCTAAAATACACCGTTTACCTTTTCAAGACAGACGATATCTAATACACAACAGATATAAGGATTTTAATACTCCATAATGTTTCTTGCTTTTTCAGTACATACAAGGTTCATTTGATAATTGTTATTCAATTATAAAAGAAAACTAGTGAGCTAGCTGTCTGCCAGGCATATTTCTGCTTTTTTCTAGTTTATTTAATTTGCCTTATTAAATTATTTAGGGTAAATGGAGCCTGCGAATTTTCAGTAATAACTGAACTGTTAAGCTCTCACGAAATTAGAAGAAAATAAACAAAACACCCAGGGATGAGTATCCAAACAACAGGATAAATTACATTGAAAAATATAACATTCCATTTGCTTTATTTCTCATTTTAACATTTTTAGAGCATTTATAACTTTTGCTGAAAAATGAATGTACTTTATAAATTCCAGGCTAAAGCAAGAACTAAAACAATGTTGAAAATTAAGAAGTCCGTCGCTCAGAAGTCAGACAATACTGGCTTAAGGGTGAAAGTCAATGGAATTTAGACTCCTAAGTCACTTAGGCACTTACATTTTTTTTCACTAAATCTCCATCCCAATGATTGTTAAGATAGCCATCAAAATATGAGCCACATGTAAATCAGTGTAGTAATGACTTCCTGAATCTGCAAGCAGCCTGAAACAATAGCTCTGAGGTATGAATCAATCTTAGCCCTGTCAGTTCTGAAACCACATGATTATAATTTTAAATGCCAAGATTGGTAACTATTTTATTGCCAGTCAAAAAAAATGAAAGAAAGGAAAAGGTTGGTCATAGCACGGAATTCTGTGGTGGTGATTAGCAAAATAGTACTTTTTTTGTTTGACAACTGAGAAATTCAAAGCTATAGTTCTAGATCAAGACAAGCAGAAACGTATGACTTCTGCAAACCTGCTGATGGTATTTCTACTGTACTAGTAAACAGATTAACAAAAGCTGATAAAAGTATTCACTAGACTGGTAGTTCTAAACTCTCCAGTTACATATCCTGTCCCCAAACTATACAAACAAAACAAAACACACAAACAAAAACACTCCCCACAAATAAACCATTTGGCTGAAGATTCTCAGGTGCTGCATAGTGGAAGAAAACAGGGGTATATTAACATTAGCATAACTTTTGCTGTGATTGATAGAATAAGACTTAAGACATTTCTTACTGATAATTTCTCCTTCCATTAGCAGCTTCTCATCTCATTCATAATAATGGCTAATACGGCTCAGCTTTGGAATTCAGAGGCCATTCAGCATAGTTATTGCTGCAGGTTCCAGAAAAGACAGTTACCTTTTCCATAACTGGTGTTCTTCAAGATGTGTTGCTCATGTCTATTCCACAATATGTGTGTGTGCTTGCCACGTGCACCGGTGCCAGAAGTTTTCCCCCTAGCAGTACTCATAGGGGGGGGGCGCCCCCCGCGACCCCTGGAGTGGCACCTGCCTGGCGTGGTATAAGGGGAGCTGCGCGCTCCCCCCACCTTCTTGCCAGACAACTCTGACAGAGGGAAAGGAGGGTGGGATATGGAATAGACATGAGCAACACATCTCGATGAACACCACTTACGGAAAAGGTAACTGTCTTTTCTTCTTCGAGTGATTGCTCATGTGTATTCCACAATAGGTGATTCCAAGTTATATCTGTTGGAGGTGGTAGGAGTTCACAAGTTTCCAGGATGGAGGACAGTCCTGCCAAACCCAGCGTCATCCCTGGTTTGGGGGACGATCGCATAGTGCGAGGTGAACATGTGAACCGAAGACCACGTGGCGGCCCTACAAATATCCTGGATGGGGACGTGGGCCATGAAGGCAGCCGACGAGGCCTGCGCCCGAGTCGAGTGTGCCCTAACAATGGGCAGTGGGGGAACACCCACCAGTTCATAACAGGAACGGATGCACAAAGTGATCCAATTGGACAGCCTCTCAGTGGAAATCGGCTGGCCCCTCAGGCGCTCAGCTGAGGCAACGAACAGTTGCAAGGACTCTCTGAACAGCTTAGTCCAGTAGAGGTAGAAAGCCAGAGCCCGCCGCATATTGAGTGTGTGGAGAGGGCGCTCCTCACTGGACGCGTGAGGCTTGGGGCAGAGGACTGGTAGAAAAATGTCCTGACCCATGTGGTAGGCGGAGACCACCGTCGGGAGGAACGAGGGGTGTGGGCAGAGCTGGACCTTGTCCTTATGAAAGACCGTGTATGGTGGCTCGGAGGTCAGGGCCCTGAGCTCCGAAACCCGCCTGGCCATTCTGATTGCAACCAGGAAGGCCACCTTCCACGAGAGGTGAGACCAGGAGCACGTGGCAGAGGTTAAAATGGGGGCCCTGTGAGACAAGCCAACAGCAGGTTTAGGTCCCACTGTGGGACTGGGGTTCTAGAAAATGGAAAAAGATGGTCCAAACCCTTAAGGAACCAGCCAGTCATAGCATGGGAAAATACTGTGTGCCCTTGCGCTGGTGGATGGAAGGCTGATATGGCTGCCAGGTGCACCCTGTCTGACGAGGGCGCCACGCCCTGGGTCCTCAGGTGGAGGAGGTAATCAAGGATAAGCTGGATCGGGGTGGTCACTGGGGAGACGCCCTGGTCCGTCAGCCACCTAGAAAATCAGAACCACTTTGCCAAATAAGCGCGTCGAGTGGAGGGCCGTCTACTTTCGAGGAGGACATGCTGAACCTGGTCCAAGCACGTCCGTTCCTCTCCACCTAACCACTGAGCAGCCATGCCGTGAGGTGAAGAGCCACTAGGTTTGGGTGGAGGGGGCAGTCCTGGTCCTGAGAGAGCAGGTCTGGGCAGAACGGCTACGGCCATGGCGGAGCTACCGCCAGGTCCGTGAGGGTCCTGTACCAATGCTGCCTGGGCCACGCTGGAGCAATCAGGAGGACCCGGGCCTTGTTCAACTTTATCTTCTCCAGAACCCTGCTGATTAGGGAGAATGGGAGAAAGGAGTAGAGAAGCTGGCCTGACGGGAGAAAGGCATCAGAGATAGCGCCTCTTCCCAGGCCCCCCCAGAGCAGAACCAGGGGCATCACCGGTTCTGCCAAGTCGCAAATAGGTCCACCTGGGGAGTTCCCCACCTTTGGAAGAGCTGGTGGGCCACTTCTGGGTGGAGGGACCACTTGTGTTGCGAAGAAAAGTACCTGCTCAGGCGATCCGCCCTCTCATTCCGGGTGCTTGGTAGGTGGAAGGTGATGTCATGGGCTATCCAGAAGTCCCACAGCCTGGGGGCTTCATCGCAGAGGATTGGGCCCCGCCTTGCCTGTTGATATAGAATATCGAGGCCGTGTTGTCCTTGAGGACCCTATCTTGCCCTCTAGGTGTGAATGGAAGGCCATACACGCCAGCCGCACTGCCCTGAGCTCCTTGACATTTATACGTAGGGTCAGGTCTTGAGCAGACTACAGACCTTGGGTCTGAAAGTTCCCCACGTGGGCCCCCCAACCCAGGTCCGACGCATTGGACACCAGCTCCAACGACGGGCCCTGTCCCTGAACGGGACCCCTTGGAGCATGTTATTTGGGGCGGACCACCACCGTAGGGAGGCGATCACAGAGTCCGGCATGGTGAGGACCTTGTCCATCCTGTCCATGGCCTCGGAGAATTTCAAGGCCAACCAGAGCTGGAGGGGCCTCATCCTGAGTCTGGCGTGATGGACCACATATGTGCATGCCGACATGTGACCCAAGAGTTGCAGGCAAACCCTGGCTGTTGTCACTGGGAACCTTGTGACTGAGTCTATGAGACCTTTCAGGGTCTCGAACCTGTCTGGCGGGAGAGAGGCCCTGGCTGATTCTGCGTCCAGAAGGCACCCCGATAAACTCTATGCGTTGGACTGAGACTAATGTGGACTTGGTGTTGTTTACCAACAGGCCCAAGACGATGCACATGGACAGGAGGAGTGCCATGTGATCCCTCGCCCACGACCAGGAGGTGCCCTTGACAAGTCAATTGTCCAGATAGGGGAATATCTGGACCTCCCGCCGTCTGAGATAGGCTGCTACCACCAACATGCATTTTGTCAACACCTTGCAGGCAGTGGACAGACCAAACAGAAGGACTGTGAATTGGTAATGATTCTGTCCCACCACGAAACAGAGGAAGCGTCTGTGTCCCTCAAATATGTGGACGTGGAAGTACACGTCCTGTAGATCGAGGGCAGCATACCAGTCCCCGGGATCTAGGGAGGGGATGATGGAGGCCAGGGAGACCATGCGGAACTTGAGCTTCACCATGTACTGGTTCAGACCTCGGAGGTTCAGGATGGGCCTGAGCCCCCCTTTGGCCTTCAGGATAAGGAAATAACGGGAGTAATACCCCTTGCCCATGAACTCCCCGGGCACTGCCTGTATCGCTCCTAATCTTAGGAGCCACCCCACCTCCTGCTTGAGCAGAGCTTCATGTGAGGGGTCCCTAAGAAGAATGGGGGTGGGGGGTGGTTGGGTGGGGAGGAAGTAAACTGGAGGGTGTAACCCCGGGAAATGGTGTTGAGGACCCATTGGTCCGAGTTTAGCTGAGACCATTCCGGGAGGAAAGCACACAACCGGTTGGAGAAGGGAAGCTTTATTGGGGGTGGATCCCTGATGAGGACTGGCAGGGTGCCCCCGAGCGTCCCATCAAAAATGCCTTTTCCCCGCCTGCTTGCCCTTGGAGGACCTAGGCTGAGGGGCAGGCTGAGACCGCCTCTAAGGGCGTCTCTATAGTTCCGCTACTTCTTATGGGTGGCCTCATACTTCAGAAGGGCAGCCTGGGCGGGAGTCTGCCACAGCTTGAATTTAGGTTTTGCCGGAGCCGGGACGTAGAGGCCCAGAGTCTGGAGGGTCGTGCGGGAGTCTTTCATGCCACGTAGCCTTGAATCTGTTTCCTCTCCAAACAGAACTTTCCCGTTAAATGGAAGATCCTGCATGGAAGACTGCGCCTCACTGGACAGGCCAGAGGGTAGGAACCATGACACCAGTCTCATGGACACCGCGGAGGCCACTGATCATGCGGCCGTGTCTGCGGCATCCAAGGCTGCCTGCAGGGACACCCTAGCAGCCGCTGTCGCTTCCTCCACTAGCGCCTTAAACTCCTTCCTATCGCGCTCCTGGAGGGAGCCCTCAAACTTAGTCAGGGGGCCCCACAGATTGAATTCGTACCAGCCTAGGAGAGCCTGATGGTTTGCCACTCATAACTGGAAGCTCAAAGATGAATAATTTTTTCTTCTTGCGGGACATAGGGGGGAGGGGCTGCAATCGCCTCCTCCGGGCGGGGTGAAGAGGCCGGCGCGGTGCTCTGGGTGTCGGCCGGCACCGGAGGGTCCACCACCTGGTCGGACTCCGGGCACGGTGCTGAGGATGTACGTCCTACTGCCTCCTTCCTCAGGAATCTGGAAAGGGAGGCCCACTGGGGGCTGCGCTGGCGGCCACGGTGCCCACTGGTACCATTCAGCTGGCCATGATGCTCAGTGCCACTGCACCTGCGATGGCACTGGTGGGACCGGCTGTCCGGGCTGGCTAGCCTGGCCCATCGAGGGACGGCTATGGATGGAGAGCGGGCTGGCATAAGATCTGCTGCTGTCTCTGGACCGGGAGGAGCAGCAGTGCTAGGATCTACGATGGCCACAGGACCGCGATCTCAACGTGGAGGACTGGTACGGAGGACGGTAATAGCTGCTCCGCGAACAGCCTCAACAGGCAGACCCGTGACGGCGAGACGCCGGTGATCAACGCCCGGGGCTGCGATGGCTTGGCAGAGACTCGGAGCGGGAGTCTGAGTGGGAACTGCGTCAACGATCATGTCATGACCGACTGTGGTACCCTCTCAGAGACAAGGATCAATGGTGATGCCCGCCATGGTCCGGTCGATATTCGCTCCTTGAGGTCGAGTGGTGCCACGAGTCCTGGACAGACGGAACTCAGCCAGCCAGTCTGGTCGGCGTCGAGGGCGATCCAACTGGACTCTGCCCCGAGCGGTTGCTGGGCAGTGTTTGGCGTCGGGAACGTTCCCTCGACTGAGACTGGTACCAGGCTGGAGGCGGCTGCGGGAATCCCAGCGGCGGCTTGCCTATGGAGCGCGGGGCCGACATTGGCGGCGTTCCAGGCACCAGTATGGACATGACGTCCCGGGCCGCCTGGAGGGCTTCAGGCGTGGAAGGCATCTAGATATCAGGAGAGGCCTGTTCCGAAGGGGCTGGGCTACTCCGCTCAGCTTGAGTCAGAGGCCTGGGGCCCAGTGGGGATCGAGGACTGCCCAACATGGAACTAGACTCTGTCCCAGATTTCCATCTGTGCCGCTGCGAGACGGAGTCTTCTTGGCCCTCTTGGCGTGCCCTGTCGACGAGGAGTGGTGCCGACTGGTTGATGGTACCGGAGGGTCGCCGCATACCAACGCCGCGGTGTCAGATACCGGTTCGGAGCAGCGTGCCGGGGTCGGGGTCGGGGTCAGCGCCGACTCCATCAGGATGGCCCAGAGCCTAATGTCCCTTTCTCTTTTGGTCCAAGGCTTAAACGACTTGCAAATCTTGCACCTTTCACTGATATGGGTTTCTCCCAAACAGGCAAACAGTCTGCATGCAGGTCGCTCTTTGGCAAAGAACGCCTGCAAGAGCTGCACAACTTAAACCCCGGGGCGTGGGGCATGCCCCGGCACGGGCTCACTGACTAACTAAACAGCTAACTAACTACAGGTACGAACGTTGAACGAACGAACAGTTCTGGGGACAAGCTACAGCAAAACTGGAGCAGAGCAGTTCCGACGCACCTTCACTGACGGCAAGAAGGAACTGAGGGTGAGGGAAGCGCGCAGCTTCACTTATACCGCGCCAGGCAGGGGGCGCTCCCCCCAACGGGTACTGCTAGGGAAAAAACTTCCAGAACAGGTGCATGTGGCAAGCACGCACACCTATTGTGGAATACACATGAGCAATCACTCGAAGAAGAACTAAGCCCATGCCCTTTACCTCAGGACACCAGAAGCCATCTTTCAAAGCTGCAGAAACATTCCAGCATCCAGAAGCCTTAATCAGCCTTAAGACAACAAGTTGAAATTATATTAACTAATCTTGAGTCTATTATGTGTCTAAGTTCCCTTTAGAGAAAAATTTCTATTTGTTACAAATAGTATTCCAGTCATTTACCAAACTACTAGTTTGGGTTGAATGAGGAGAGAAGCTGCTAACAGAAAGAAAATTATTAGGTACGAAATTTCACATTCTTCTGCACAGGGTCTCTCCTAATTCATAATAAATAGGAAGTAGTGAGCAATGAATCACAGATGTAAGGGGGAAGGGATAAGCAGAATTTTAAATTATTATTTTTACACTAGAATAGGCAGAAGTACTAGTCCCCCCACCCACAGCAAACAAAAGCTTTGTAACATAAGGAATAATGTGGGAACCAACCCAGTAACATCTTCTTACCAAAGTATGCCTCTGTAGAAGAATGGAAATCTATTCTGCAAATCTTCCTCAAACAAAGCTCTGAGACTTTCTTCCTACAATGTCACTAGGACCCTGAGAGCCTTGTTTCCATCGATGAATGGTTTCCCAGATGCCTAGCACGCCAACTAGTGCTGGATTTTAACATAGGGTTACCATACGTCCGTTTTTTCCCGGACATGTCCGGCTTTTTGGGCTCCAAATCCCCGTCCGGGGGGAAATCGCAAAAAGCCGGATATGTCCGGGAAAATCGGGACATGGGGGCCGGCGGTGCCGGGCTGGGTCGGGGGCTCGGAAGCCGGCAGTCGGCCGCGCCGGGGGCTCGGGGGCCGGCGGGGCCGGGGGCTCGGGAGCCGGCGGTCGGCTGGGCTGGGGGCTCGGGGGCTCGGGGCCGGCGGCTCGGGAGCTGGCGGTAGGCGGGGCCGGGCCGGGGGCTCGGGGGCCGGCGGTCGGCGGGGCCGGGCCGGGGGCTCGGGGCTGGCCGGGCTGGGCCGGGGGCTTGGGGGCCGGCGGTGCCGGGAGCCGGCGGGGCCGGGTCCTCAGGGGCCGGCGGGGCCGGGCCGGGGGCTCGGGAGCCGGGCCGGCGGGGCCTGGCCGGGGGCACTCGGCCGGGGGCCCGGGGGCTGGCGGTGCTGGGCGGGCCGGGGGTGCTTGGCCGGGGACCAGCAGTGCTGGGCAGGCTGACCCAGGCTGGAGACGCCGGGGGGGGGGCCAGACTGGGCCGCGTCTCCTCCCCCCACACTCCCCTTACCTGCTTCAGGCTTCCCGCGAATCAAATATTCGCGGGAAGCAGGGGAGGGGGCGGAGTTGGGGTGGGGACTTTGGGGAAGGGGCGGAGTTGGGGGCGGGGCCCCATGGAGTGTCCTCCTTTTGGAGGCTTAAAATATGGTAACCCTATTTAACATCTTGCCTGCAGCAACTTTGAGGCCCTAAGGCTCTTGCATTTTGAAGTGAACAAGATGAACAGGATGCGACTGGCATGTGTACATCGTATGCCTGAGATCAGAGCTGAGTGAAATTCAAAGTGAGGATCATACCCCTAGATTATGCACCATTTGCTTGCCACCAAGTAGGTTTTCTTTCTAAGTTTAGGGAATGTTTTTGATCTGAGTGGCCACAGTTGAGGCTTTGAAATTTCTCCAAAAAGTTTCTTCATTCTTATGCTCTTTAGGATCTTTTGCTATAAAATCCTCTTTTAAAGGTGTGACTATGTCTTTTACATATTTAGCTACTACTGCATGAACTTTAGGTTTCCAAAACTTATGACATTTCCTTATACTTTTAATTATAACATTTTAGTTTAACAATGAGTTTTAATCAGAAGTTTTGATTCAGAACTTATGAAGGCTTCAAAACCTGAAGAATATGGAAATCTAATATTTCATTTTACTTGAAGGGGAGACAAATTAATCATTATTATGGTTAATGAGTTCCATGCAATCCACTGGCTTCTTGTCATAGGAGAGTTGTGCAGGTTTTGGGGTTTTTTGGTGGTGTGTACCTATGGTCCCTTAAAGGAGATAACATGCTACTCAGCCTAGTCTGGGGACCATTCAACTGAAGTAGGATACTGGGACAAATACCCTGATTGTGAGAATAGCTTGATAGCCCCAAGAGCTTGAAAGAACTCCTGTCTGCCATTCTGGTCCAGGCTGGCTAGAAGAGAAAGTTACTCACCTTGCAGTAACTGAGGTTCTTTGAGATTTGTGTCCCTGTGGGTGCTCCACTCCGGGTGATGGTAGCAGTCAGTAGCAGTGCCTGGTCGGGATGCACGCGCTCAGTTGCTGTCTCGCGGTCTTGTTAGAGTCTGCCTGAGTGCGCGCGTCCTGCGCCCCCCTCAGTTCCTTCTCTACCATGGAGAAGTCAGTATAGAACTCCAAAGTAGAGGGGAGGAGGGTGGAGAGTGGAAAACCCACAGGGACACACATCTCGAAGAACCTCAGTTACTGCAAGGTGAGTAACTTTCTCTTCTTCTTCAAGTGCTGTCCCTGTGGGTGTTCCACTCCAGGTGAATGTGAAGCAGTACCCACTAAGGCTGGTGGGACTTTGGAGTTGCGGCAGAGTACTGTAGACAGTACTGTATAGACTACTATCATGTCTGCTGTGGTATCCTGTGTGATAGCATAGTGTTTAGTAAATGTGTGTTCAGATGTCCATGTGGCCACCTTACAGATATCAGGAATGGGTACATTATGGAGGAAAGCAACGGATGTTGACATGGCTCGAGTAGAATGAGTTCTGATGCCTTCGGGCAGTTGAGCATTTTGAATGCAATAACAGGATCTGATGCAGTCAGAGATTCACTTGGAATGTCGTTGTTTAGAAAGTGCTGCACCCTTTGATCGCTCGGTAGTGGAGACAAATAAGTGGGAGGAGTTACGAAATGGTTTAGTCCTGTCTAAATAGAAGGCCAGTGCTCATCTGACATCGAGAGTGTGCAGCGTTGCCTCGTGTGGAGTCTCGTGAGGTTTGGGATAGAATGTAGGTAAGTATATTGGTTGGTTAAGGTGGAAGGTTGATACTACCTTAGGGAGAAATTTAGGGTTGGGTTACAGGGTAACTTTGTCTTTGGAGAAGGTTGTGTAGGGAGGGTAGGCCATCAGGGCACTGATTTCTTCTACCCTCCTTGCTGATGTTATGGCAACCAAGAAAGCTACCTTCATGGACGTATGAAGAAGAGATGAAGTAGCTAAGGGCTCGAATGGAGGTTTCATAAGACCGCAAAGAACGAGATTGAGATTCCATACAGTAAAAGTTTTATGGTGGGGTGGGCAAAGAGTGAATATTCGTCTAATGAATCATGGAACATAGTAAGGGCCGTTAGGTGTACCCTGATGGAGCTGAGCGAGAGTCTGTCCTGTTTTAGTTTCAGGAGGTAGCCTACGATGTTAGGAAGGGTCATGATATGGGGTGATAAATGTTTGTTTGAATACCACAGGGAAAACCGCTTCCACTTCTGCAGGTAAGTTTTACAAGTGGAGTCTTTTCTACTATTCAGGACAACATATCAGACTTGCTCAGAACAGGCTAATTTGTGGGTCTGGAACCATGAAGGAACCATGCTGTCAGGTGGAGTTTCTGGAGCTGGGGGTGAAGAATTCGTCCGTTGTCCTGGGAAAGGCGATCTGGTCTGTTGGGGACAGTCCATGGAGGACGAGAGGATATATGGAGCAGGTAAGGATACCATGTCTGTCTCAGCCAGGCTGGGGCAATGAGTATGACCCGGGCCTTGTTGTCTCTGATCTTGCGTAGGACCCCGTGTATCAGAGGGATCGGTAGAAAGGCATACAGGAGAGAGTTGTTCCACGGGATGAGGAATGCGTCTCCTAGGGATGCAGTCCTGAATCCCGCTCTGGAGCAAAAGAGGTGACATTTGCGATTCTGGGTTGTGACAAAGAGGTCTATTGACGGGCTGCCCCATTGGGAGAAGAGCTACTGTAGTATCGTGGGGTGCAATTCCCACTTGTGGTCTTTGGAGAAGTGTCTGCTGAGTGTATTGGCGATAGTGTTGTGACAGTGGGTAGGTACGACGCAACAATTTGTATGTGGTGCTGTATGCATCAATTCCATAATCGGATGGCTTCCATGCATAGGGAGCGCGATCGTGCTCCCCCTTGTCTGTTGATGTAAAACATACACACTATATTGTCCGTTAGGACCTGGATAGATTTGTTCTTTATGAGGGGAAGAAAGTGGAGGCAGGCTTGTCTCACAGCTCTGAGCTCTAGGAGGTTTATGGGTAGACGCGTCTCTGGCCTTGCACCGTGTGTCCCCCCAGATGCGCTCCCCAACTGATCAGGGAAGCGTCCATGGTGAGCATGAGCATGGGGGATTATTGTTGAAAGGGAACACCTATGCAAAGGTTCTCTGGTCTTGTCCACCATTGGAGGGAAGCTAGTACATTCGCTGGAGGAGTCAGCAGCGTGCAGAGACTGTGCCTGCTGAGTTTGTAATTTGAGTTGAGCCAACCCTGAAGACATGTCATGTGCAGCCTGGTGTACTTGACTACGAAGGTGGTGGCTGCCATGTGTCCAAGGAGCTGTAGGCAAATTCTTGCCTGTATCCTGGGATGAACAGAGAGCGTATGTATGAGGTGTAAGATAGTGAGGAATCTGTTGTCTGGTTTGAACTGAGTCCATGAATTTGATCTGCTGTGTAGGTGTCAGGGTGGATTTTTGGACATTTATTTGTAGGCCCAAGCTGTGGAAGAGTGAGATGGTGAAATAGGTAACTTGAAGCGTCTCGTCGTATGAGTTGCCCTTGATGAGGCAATCGTCTAGGTAGGGGAAAAGTATGATCCCGTGTCTGCGTAGGTGGGCCACGACTACGGCTAGGGTTTTGGAGAATACTCTCAGTGCTGTGGAGAGTCCAAAAGGGAGTACCCTGTATTGGAAATGGTTGTGTCCGACTGTGAAGTGTAGGGGGCCGGACGAATAGATATGTGAAAATAGGCATCATGTAGGTCGAGTGCTGTGAACCAGTCACCTTGTTCCAGCGCAGGTATTATTGTGCCCAGTGTGACCATCTTGAATTTTTGTACTCTTATGAATTTGTTCAGTCGGTGTAGGTCTAGTATAGGCCTTCCTCCCCTTGTCTTTTTCTGGGTCAGAAAGTAGTGGGAGTAGAACCCTTTTCCTCAATGTCATGTCGGCACGGGTTCCACTGCACCTATCTGTAGAAGGTGATCCACTTCTACGCATGAGAGGGGTCCCTGAAGAGGGAAGGGGAAAAGGGAAGGGTAGGAGGGTGGGATATAAAAGGGATGGAGTAGCCAGACTGAACTATTTCTAGGACCCAACAGTCCTGTATAATCTGCTGCCAGCCATGGTGGAAAGCCTGGAGGCAGTGGCCAAATGGGCAAGTAGGCGGTGGAGTCAAGGAGTGGTCCTGAAGACCCTCGATCAACGGTTCAAATGTGTTGTTTATTTCCGGGTGGATGGGAAGTAGCTGTTCGCGCTACTTGCGCTAAGGTGATTCCTAGGCACGTCTTAGGGTCTGTTCTGAGACCGGTGATACTGTTGTGTATGTGGCCTGTGGTAAGATTGATACCGTTGTCGCCTGGGAATTAATGGGTAAATGCCCAGGGTGCGTAGGGTTGTTCTAGAGTCTTTCATGGTGTGAAGGACCTCGTCTGTTATTTTGGAAAAAAGTTTGTCTTTCTCAAAGGGGAGGTCCTCCACTTTGGTCTGCAGGTCTTTTGGGATACCTGATGCAGAGAGCGAGGAAGCTCTGCACATAACCACAGCAGTTGCAGTAGTATGGGCAGCAGTATCGGCCACGTCTAGAGATGCTTGTAAGGCCATTCTGGAAACAAATTGGCCTTCGACAAGGACTGACTTAAAGTCTGCTCTCCTGTCCTCTGGAATATGGGAAGTAAAGTCAAAGAGTTTATTGTAGTTATCAAAGTCATAGCTTGCAAGTAGGGCGCAGTAGTTTGCAATTCTCAATTGCAGAGTGGAGGAGGTATAAACCTTATGGCCCAAGGTGTCAAGACGTTTGAGGTCCTTGTCTTGTGGGGCGGACCAGTAGTGTGGCTGTTTTGTCCTGTGAGTCGCTGCATCCACTACAAGAGAATTCGGTTGTGGGTGAGAGAATAAAAAGTCTCCGACCTTAGCAAGAACATAATATTTGTGTTCAGCCTTTTTGCAAGTTGGTAAGATAGAGGCTGGAGTCTGCCAGAGAGTGTCAGCTGGTTCTAGGAGTGCATCATTTATGGGAAGCACAATCTTTGAGAGCGCAGAGGGTTGAAGGATTTTGAGGAGTTTGTGTTTTGTCTCCCGGACGTCTTCTAAAGGGATGTCTTGGCTGAGTGCCACCCTCTTGAAAAGTTCCTGGAACTGTTTCAGGTCATTCACATTCTGTGAAGGCGGAGGCATGAGGGCTCCGTCTGGAGCTGATGGAGTTCAGCGAATCAGGGTATGGTCCCTGGCCCACGTCTTCAGATGGGGGTTCAGGCACTCTAGAAATAGATGGAGCTGGAGCTGGAGGCGCAGAAGGAGCTTGTGGTCTGGTGGAAGAAGCATGAGGGCAAGTGGCAGTAGGAGCTGGCCAAGTGTACCAATAAGGCCAAGGCATTGGATAAGAGAAGTTAGATGCAGCCCACCGGGGGGCAAAGTAGGGAAACTGAGGCTGGTGGTTGTTCACCGTGGTCTGAGGTGTAAAAGGTTCCGGTGCAGGAGGAGAGGCAGGTGGGGAGAACGCCTGCTGTTGTTGCGTATCAGGCTCGCTGTCAGTAAAGGTGGTCAAGTCAGGTGGGGAGAGCGGCTGGTCAAAGAGTGAGTACTGTGTGTCCAGGAGTGGAGAGTTAGGCTCAGGTGCCAGTGAAAGGTTGTCTTGACTCAGGAACTGTTGTTGCTGTTCCCTAGGCTCTGAGTGCATTGCGCATGGTCTGTGCTCAGAGGCACGCACAGATTTTTGTTTAGTTTTCCCCGGTGCTGTGGGTCTTTTGTGTGCGCCCTGTGGGAGGTCCGCTGCTGCTGCATGAGCGGTGGAGAGACTTGGTGCCGACGTTCTTGTCGGCACCGGGGTAGAGTGCGCTGTCGGCATCAGGTCTATTTTTGGTGCTGAAGGGACTGGTGCCGAGGAGTTTTTCCCTGCACGGGAAGTCGGGTCCCTGCCTCTGCACTCTGCGAAAGCCGCTGAAGTGCTGGGACGGTCGGAGGCTCCTGCCTTCAGCGCTAACATCACTGAGGGTAAGGATCTCGCAGGATGCACATAACTCTGGGGCCAGAAAAGCAGGGAAGCACTGCATGATGGGGGATCTCTGCTCTAGATGTTAATGAACCCACACCTGCACACACCCAGCTCAGTAGTTATCAGACCAATTCTAGTAATCCTTTATTGGTATCCAAAATAGTGAAGCTCCCTAACTGCATTGTGAGCTCCCTCCAAGGAACATGGCCCACAGCCAGAAATTATCAGCTCCCATTATCTAGCCTGAACAAAACAACTTTGGTATATTCCCTTGAGCCATTGGGTTACACTAAACAAATCTAGTGTTCTACCTTGAACCATTGTTGTTTCTATACAAAAACCCCTACCCATGCTCAAGTAAGTGTTCTGATGCCTGGATCCAAAATCTGCATCAGTTCCACTGGGACTTCATCTTTTCCTGACTGATCGTGCTGGGGGATCTGCCTGTTTCCAACACTCCGGACCCTCAGCTACCACCACCACCTGGGACCCCTGATCGATTCAAGCTTCACGGACTGGTGAGAATCCATCTCTCTTTCTCAGTATATCCTTCTGACCCTGACTTGTGTGATCGGTTATCTGACTTTTATAATCAAATTTCAGTTAGATTTAATATTATAACTGTTTTGTTTGTTTGGCTCCCCTATGGTTATTACCTGGCAATAAATAACTTTCATGATTAAGCTGGTTGCTTCCCTCTCTCTCCCCGTCATGGGTGTTTTTGGTTTCCTCATTCGCTCTGCAGCAACGCTCCTTGTACCTAAGCTAAAAGATCCCTGCAGTGCCCAAAAATCCTGTGAGGTTTGTCATCAAGTGGGTTGCTACCAGAACAATTGTAATGTGAAAGTGGGGGTAGGGACGTGCTGAATCTGGGACATATGAGGGTGACAGCTGGGAGGTGCTGTTCGACCCAGCCTGCTGAGTCCAAGGACATATAAGGGGTCAGGTTGGGAGTGCTGATTAACCTGGTCCTCTCAGACGCACTCTGTTAATATGTGTGTGTGTGTTCGTCTGATTCTGGGGCTGGAAGAACCCACCCCTGGGGAACCTAGGTCCTGCAGGATAGCTCCACTGGGAGGGAACTTGCAGCAGGGAGAAGTAGAGCTCCATATGAGAACACAAGTGACACAAGCAGTACATTGATAGAAGTACAGAACCCCACCCCCACCCCAGAAGAGTAACCCCAATAAATGAGCATACCGCAAAGTAATGGGCAAAGCTGGTAACACGCCGCCTGGCCACACAGCTTAGCGGGAACTTAGATGATGATCCAGCACATGTTGTTCATTTTAAGAACACTTTTACTGCAGATTTCACAAAATGCAAAGAAGGTACCAATGTGAGATTTCTAAGGATAGATACAGCACTCGACCCAAGGTTTAAGAATCTGAAGCGCCTTCCAAAATCTGAGAGGGACAAGGTGTGGAGCATGCTTTCAGAAGTCTTAAAAGAGCAACACTCTGATGCGGAAACTACAGAATCTGAACCACCAAAAAAGAAAATCAACCTTCTGCTGGTGGCATCTGATTCAGATAATCAAAATGAACATGCATCGGTCTGCACTGCTTTGGATTGTTATCGAGCAGAACCCATCATCAGCATGGACGCATGTCCCCTGGAATGGTGGTTGAAGCATGAAGGGACATATGAATTTTTAGCGCATCTGGCATGTAAATATTTTGTATTCTGTGTTGTAATTGAAATCAATATATTTGAAAATGTGGAAAACATCCAAAATATTTAAATAAATGGTATTCTATTATTGTATAACAGTGTGATTAATCACAATTAATTTTTTTAATTGCACGATTAATCGTGATTAATTTTTTAATCGCTTGACAGCCCTAGTATACAATGATAATTCATCATTTATTTATCAATCTGATAACCTAGAATGGTGTGTACGAAAAAGTAAATTCAGTACAATACAACAAAACCTACTTTAGGTCACAATGCACTTCTGAATTTTTGACTGAGACTAGATATTTATCATAAAAGCCATTGACTACAAATCGAAGGATAATAATCAATGAAAAGTGAAGGATGAAGATGTCTAAGTAAGATTACAGTTTGCTACCAGTCAATTTGGGGAACTATCTATTTTTTACTGGCTTTATGCAATTTAGATATTATAATGATCGAATTTCTGGAGAAAGCTTTGACAAGTGCATTTTTCTTTTTCTAAAGTTGATGCTTTTTTGTTGTTGTTGTTGCATTTGAAAGGAATTTTAAACAATATACCTTTATTTTCCCCCCAGTTATCCTGAAGTATGACAGTGATCTTATAATGCACATACAGTCTGATTTTACCTTACTGTTGAGTATTCCCATTTTTTACATCACTGCTATACAAAAGATATTTGGAAGAGTTATTTGGGACACTTGTTCTCAACAGATCAGATGTTATTCCAATTTGGAACACAATCTTATATAAAGAATGGGGAGACCTGCTCTTCGGTAAGGCCAATAATGTTATTTTCAATCAAGAAAGTCCAAACTAGTAGCAACAAATAGGGTCCATGCCCTAAAAGAACTATGAAAATAATTCTATGTGAACAACAATGGCTTGCAATGAGCACAACTTGTAGGCTCTGAATGATGTAAACTGTTATAAACTTATCATTTTAAGAATTCTCCATCAAATCTTACCTCTCCTTTCCCCGCCCCACCTTTTACTTGTTTAGTATTGTCTGTTCCATTTCCTAACCCTACTCTTGGAAAAAAAATTACCTGGGTTTGCTCTATATTATTTTTATTTGTTGTCTCTCCTTTCCCCTTCTATACAGACTATCCTCAAACCACCTCTTTCCCTAACATCATTACCTAGCATCATAATAGCTCCTTTTATCAGAACAATATAAAACTATCACTGCAGCTCCTTCAGATGATGTCCCCCCCACGAATTTCCACACACATGTGCTGTCCAGAGGATAGGGCTGGGACTCAGATACAATTCCACTGATCAGTTATGGGGCATACCTTTTCATACTACTGCTATCAAGGGCTGTGAAAATGCTGTCAAGAGTCTACCCAATTACTTAACCTCCTTTTCCACATCACCAATACCTATTAGTTAATTTCCCAATTCCACAAAACAGCTCATGTTGCCCATGACATCTTAGGGCTGTCCTAAGGTTATAATAGCTAATTACCCTCAACACTGCTGCTGCAGTATCTTTACTTACTAGAAGATTAATAAAAATCTATTTAGACAGAAGAGCTTGGTAACTAGCCACTCTCATCTGAAGAGTGGCAGTGGAATAATCCTTTTGGTCATGCAAGTCTAGTCTCTAAAATTCCTTATCCTTTGCGGTGGCTTTAGGATAGGATTGATGAGACTGCTTGTTAGCGGGTGTGACCACCAAGGAATCTGGAACTGGGTAGGATAGCTGAGATCTTGATGAGGGACTTGATATTGTCTGTCCCCTCACTTGGCTGTAGGAGGTAAAGGCCAGGATCTCCCTGAGGGTTTTCACTGGTTCTCATAAACCTTCGTTGATAGGAAGGGCAACCCTTCCTGGGGCAGGAGTCTGTAAAATATCAAAGAAGGTGTGCAGGTTTTCTTGCATAATTTTCCGCCTGTATTCCTAGGGAGGAAGTTACCCTCCTCATAGGCTCCTGAAAGAGCTTGAAGTCCTCTGAGAGTGGGGGAGGGGGAAGATGCTGATTCTGGAGTGATAGCTACATCTGAAGATGATGATGAAATATGAGATGGGGGAGACATCTATGGGTTCCTCCGTCAATTCTCTGTCCTCCAGAGGATCCAATACAATGGGTGCATAGATGGCAGCAGGATCCTGGAAAGAGGTTTACTACACTGGGGGAGGAGGTGAATTTCCCTAGAGTGTGACTATGATGGAGGTCTAGAGTCTCTCAGAACAATCCAATACCAGTAAGGCCATGGAGGATACTACATAGTCTGAACCATCCATGGTGGGGAACACCACACTGGAGCTTCCCTATAGGAAAACCAGTCCTGTTTTTTAGGTCCTGTAACCCTGGTACAAAACTGTAAGGTGGTCTAAAAGATCCTGAAGGTGATACAGGTTCCTTTATTTCAGAGTCCGAAGAATAAATGTAGGTTTCTTCAGAATAGGGAGGAGCAGTCCCCATTGGGGTTCCAGGTGGTCTGGAAGATACACTGGGCTCCAATCAAACCGAGGATCGGGGTGGTCAGAACATCAATGATGTGATTGGTGCTGGTGGTGCTGACATAATGGATCAGAGAGATTGAGCTGTCTGTGAAGGAACCGATACACTGGAACAGGTACGTGTATTGGTGCCGACGGGGCCAACAGAGCCAAGGCAGCCGGGATCCAGGGCCGCCCAGAGGTGGGGGCAAGTGGGGCAATTTGCCCCAGGCCCTTCAGGGGCCCCCATGAGAATATAGTATTCTATAGTAATGCAACTTTTTTTATGGAAGGGGCCCCCAAAATTGCTTTGCCCTAGGCCCCCTGAATCCTCTGGGTGGCCCTGCATCAGGTAGAAAATGGAAGGAGGACCTTGTAAGGGTGAAGACATCAATTTCGAGAGCCTCCAAGGAGCCTGAGTTAACTGTACTGCCTCAGATGGAAATGGTGAGTATTTCGATTGTGATGTCTCAAACAAGTACTGGAGAACTTACTAGACGACTTTCTAAGAGAAATCCAAGACTTTGTGTGCTTGTTAGCATTGGAATGCCTGGAGAACTTCAAAAAGGTTGATAGTGAAGAGTGACATTTCTCTCCACACTTGTGCCTTGAATCAGAAGCAACTGGAAGAACTCTCCTCATTGATTCCAAGTCCTCTGCCTTGTGGTTGGGGCTTGATTTCAATGAGGGACGCATTGCCTCTTTCATAAGGTGAACTTTGAGGCAGATATCCCTTTGTTTTTTAGTCCTGGTAGGGAAGGAGTTACAAATATGGCATCTGTCCCTCACATGGCTCTTGTGACAGTGTACCCCATAAGGCTTTATGGGGGGGGTGCTTATAAATGTATGTATGATATAACTGGAATAGGGTTTTGCTACATATGCCATGTAACATATCTATGTAAAGGTTATGATCTAATGATTATGTTCATCCTAGCTGTATGCAGGCACCATTTATGTGTTCAAAGTTATGTATACTTGCTTGATTTCTAAGTAAGCTTTGTGAGGCATTTGGTCAGCTTCTTTAGGAAGGAATTTGCAAGGTTAAGTACCCGGTCAGGAAGCATTTGGGGAACAATGCATCTTGGAATGCTCCAATCCACATAAGACGTCTTCCTGGAGACATACAAGATACCATGTGGACAATGGCTTCTGCCTGTAAAGACTGTGAGTCATGCATGGACATGTGACTTGCCCAGGTGACTCGAGAACTCCATCTTGGAGCTGGACTTTGCATAGGAGTGAGGAGGGGGGTCTCCACCCACAAGAGAAAGTCTATTTAAACCCGTGGGAGACCCCTCCATTTTGTCTTCAGCTGGCTAAAGGAGGAGCCTATCCACCCCCCCAGGATACTTGAAGGAAACTGGAACAAAGGACAGTAACTACAGGGGGTGTGAATGATTGCTGGACCCGGGCTAAAAGGAGATTAGCCTGTAAAAGGGAGCATTCTGGAACTGGTGAGGATCTTATCTGTATTCAGATTGATTAGACATAGATTTGCGCATTTTATTTTATTTTGCTTGGTGACTTACTTTGTTCTGTCTATTACTACTTGGAACCACTTAAATCCTACTTTCTGTATTTAATAAAATCACTTTTTCCTTATTAATTAACTCAGAGTATGTATTACTACCTGGGGGAGCAAACAGCTGTGCATATTTCTCTATCAGTGTTATAGAGGGTGAACAATTTATGAGTTTACCCTTCATAAGCTTTATACAGGGTAAAACAGATGTATTTGGGTTTAGACCCCATTGGGAGTTGGGCATCTGAGTGCTAAAGACAAGCACACTTCTGTGAGCTGTTTTCAGGTAAACCTGCAGCTTTGGGGCAAGTAATTCAGATCCTTGGTCTGTGTTGGAGCAGACGGGACTGTCTGGCTCAGCAAGACAGGGTGCTGGAATCCTGAGCTGGCAGGGAAAATAGGAACAGGGGTAGTCTTGGCACATCAGTTGGCAGCTCCCAGGTGGGTTTCTGTGATCCAACCCGTCACAGCCCTCACCAAGACAAATCAAGTAGCTCTTGTGGCTATCTGTAACAGCATAACTGCCCTGTACATGGCACACTGCTTAAAACTTGGCTATTTTTTCATAATAAAATCTTCAAGGTAACTACCACAAGTATCACTAACTAGCTTACTGACTACTACTAAATACAACTATAACTATATATACACATTTTTTTAAAGATGCTGACTAACCGAATCAAATGCTACGGGGTGCTCCAACTCAGGGCACAGACGGTGAGAAGGAACTAAAAGGGAGGCAACAAATGCACTCCTTTTATGCCCACACCTGATAGCACGAAGAAAGCAGAAGTGCATAAGCTGCCTAATGGTACTGCTGGCAAAAGTCTCTGACTCGAGTGCATTGGGCACACATACGCCTACAATGGAATGTATACGTGCACAATCACTTGAAGGAAAATATCTCAATGTACAGTGTTCAAAACCCATTTGTCTGTGGTGACTGAAAAGGGCAGCAGAAAAGGGCTAAGCCAGGGGTTCTCAAACTGGGGGTCGGGACCCCTCAGGGGGTCACGAGGTTATTACATGGGGGGTTGCGAGCTGTCAGCCTCCACCCCAAACCCCACTTTGCCTCCAGCATTTATAATGGTGTTAAATATATAAAAAAGTGTTTTAATGTATAAGGGGGGGTCACACTCAGGGGTTTGGTATGTGAAAGGGGTCACCAGTACAAACGTTTGAGAACCCCTGGGCTAAGCAATTCCCCAAAATGGGGGAATGAGAGTCTGGGGTCAGTTTCAAGCTCTCAAAGGTCCTGTCAAAAGGGATGATGCTAAGAAGCAAACAGCTACGTGAAGTCAGATGGGGCTGCAGGTTATCTGCCACCTCTGGAACCATTGTCTCTTTCTGGGAGGCTCTAAAGGCCATTGGTGGAAGAAGAACTAATTGTTGTGGTACATATGGCTGTTTCATGTGCTTCCTTTTAGGGGTCAGTGTGTAGATCCCAAGAGAATGCAGGGTAGCTCATGAATCTTTCAAAGTATGAAGGGTCTCCTCAGACTTTAAGCAGACTAGCTCTGCCCCTTCAAAAGGGAAGTCTTCCACTGGCACCAATATCTCATAGGGAAAGTCTGACCCCCTGAAACAACGATGAGTGTTTTATTCTGACTGCTGTTGCCATCAATCTGGTGGTGGTGTCTGCTACATTAGAACTGCCTGGAGGCTTGCTTTAGCCACCTTTAGAACAAAGACCCACGCTCTTTTTTCAAGTCTGTCAGGAGCTTGTCCACAAAAGACTGGATTTTCTTGTAGCTCCTGAAAATCATTTTGGGCTGTCAAGGCTTGGTAATTGGTAACCCTGAATTGTAGGCTTGCCGATGAGTAAACTTTTCAACCCAATAAAGCTAGTCTCTTTAAATCTTTGTACCATGATGCTTATGTATTCTGGCAGGATTTCTTATTGGCTGCCTGTTAAGGTGCAGGCAATCCCTCCATGCTCCCATGTGACCCAATGTGGTGCTGCAGATGTGCCCCACCTTAATTTTCCCTGGATGGAGTGGAAATAGGTTAATTTAAACAGCCTGAGGAAGAAGGGGGAGAAGCCCACACATGCTAACAAAACAGCATGTCCTCTTTTTGTAAGACTTCAGGGGAGGAGTAATTCAAATTAGCAGTTCATAAAGTCCTCACCTCAGAACCCTGCTTCAGCTCCCAAACTTAAAGTTAACAAACAAAGCCTCTGGTTAGGCTGTTCTCTTTTAGCCTGAGGGAAAACAACAACCACCCACAGCAGCCTGCATGGCTTCTACTTCCTTCTCTCTTGCTCAGCTTCCTCTTCCTGTTTATATTGCCCAGCCCTAAAGTGAGATATGGTCTTCTTGTTTCAGAGTAGCAGCCGTGTTAGTTTGTATCAGCAAAAAGAACAGGAGTACTTGTGGCACCTTAGAGACTATATATATACCAATATATATCAATGTGATATATGCCATCATGTGCCAGCAATGCCTCTCTGCCATGTACATTGACCAAACCGGACAGTCTCTACGCAAAAGAATAAACGGACACAAATCTGACATCAGGAATCATAACATTAAAAAACCAGTAGGAGAACACTGCAACCTCTCTAATCACTCAGTGACAGACATTAAGGTGGCAATTTTGCAACAGAAAAGCTTCAAAAACAGACTCCCAACGAGAAGCTGCTGAACTTGAATTAATATGCAAACTAGATACCATTAACTTAGGTTTGAACAGAGACTGGGAATGGCTCAGTCATTACACTAATTGAATCTATTTCCCCATGTTAAAGTATCCTCACACCTTCATATCAACTGTCCGAAATGGGCCATCTTGATTATCACGTCAAAAGTTTTTCTCCCCTGCTGATAATAGCTTCTCTTAATTAATTAGCCTCTTACAGTTGGTATGGGTACTTCCACCTTTTCATGTTCTCTGTATGTATAAATATCTTCTTACTGTATGTTCCATTCTATGCATCCAATGAAGTGGGCTGTAGCCCAGGAAAGCTTATGCTCAAATTAATTTGTTAGTCTCTAAGGTACCACAAGTACTCATGGTCTTCTTGGTTACCTCCTATGCTATCCCAGCTGTAGGTTCCAGACTGTTCCTTAAAGAGGTAGTACACTCATTCT
This sequence comes from Malaclemys terrapin pileata, assembly GCF_027887155.1. NCBI lineage: Eukaryota > Metazoa > Chordata > Testudines > Emydidae > Malaclemys > Malaclemys terrapin. The sequence continues at coordinate 47,406,390 of NC_071508.1, read as the reverse complement.
CACTACCATCACCGCCAATGAGAAGGGCACCAGATGGGTATAGAAGAATTCAGCCCTTTTAGGTGGGACTTGCTATTTTTGTCCATCTTATGGGACGTTGGGATCATTGTGGCTGGTGTTTACCACATCTCTTTTGCTGGATCCATAATCACTTCACTCACTGGTAAGGAAATCTTTCCCAGTGAGAAAGACTGGAGTATGTCCACTAAGCCAAGGCACAACATGAGATTAAATTAGCTAGGGACATTAAGGGTAACAAAAACATTTTACAAATACATTAGGAGCAAGAGAAAAGCTATGGACAGAGTAGACCCATTACTCAATGAGAAGGGAAACATAGTAACAAAAAATGCAGCAATGGCTGAAGTGGTAAATGACTTATTTGCTTCAGTTTTCACCAAAAAGGTTGATTGAACAACTAACATAGCAGTGATTGAACAACTAACATAGTGAACATCAGTGTAAATGTGGTAGGATCTGAGGCTAAAATAGGGAAAGAACAAGTTAATAATTACTTAGGCCAGGTCTACACTACAGACCTATATTGGTATAACTAATGTCGCTTGGGGGGTGAAAAATCAACATCTCTGAGCAACATAGTTATACAGACCTAACCCCCCCCCCAGATAGACTGTGCTATGTCGATGGGAGAGCTTCTCCTGTTGACTTAGCTACTGCCTCTTGAGGAAGTTGATTAATTATGCCAGTGGAGAAGCTCTCCCATAGGCGTAGTAGTTTCTTCACTAAAGCACTACAGTGGTGCAACTGCACCAGTGCAGCTACTCCACTATAGTTGTACATGAAGACAAGGCCTTAGACAAGTTAGATGTCTTCAAATTGGCAGGGCCTGACGAAATACATCCTAAAATACTCAGAGAACTGGTTGAAAAGATTTCTGAGCCATTAGCAATTATCTTTGAGAACTCAAGGAGAATAGAAGAGATTTAGTTGGAGTTGGCAATGCTTTGAGCAGGGGTTTGGACTAGATCACATCCTGAGGTTTCTTCCAACTCTAATCTTCTATGATTCTATCCCAAAGGACTGGAAAAGGGCAAATATAGTACCTATCTATCTATAAAATGGAGAATAAGGACAACCCAGGGAATTATAAACCCATCAGCTTAACTTCAATACCCGGAAAGATAATGGAGTAACTAATCAAAGTGTAAGGACCTACAGTGTAATAAGGTGATAAGTAATAATCAGCATGGATTTGTCAAGAACAAATCATGTCAAACCAACCTAATATTCTTCTTTGACAGGGTAACAAGCCTTGAGGATAGAGGAGAAGCAGTAGATGTGATATATCTAAAATTCAGTAAGGTTTTTGATACTATTTCACTGTGACAAAATGGGGATTTTTCCCTTGTTATGTTGTGTGTGTCTTACTGTTGAGCCTATGTGAGTTTTACTGTTTTGCATGAATACTGTGTATGTCTCCGTTTCCCTGTGTGCTGCACCAATACCTTGGTGGTGGGAATAGCGGTGTGTGACTTTGGCTGAGACCTCTGGGGCAGGTGAGGCTGCTCCATTTGCCTGCACCTATGCTATGACCGGTGCCCTTCATAACCTGAGACCCAGAAGGAGGATGCAACCAGGTGACTCTTTGCCCGGGAAATGAAACAAGGACAAGGAGGAGGAGAAAGGTATCTGAGGTCGGGTTGCTGGAAGCTGGCAGTCTGCTTGGGGGACTGGAAGAGGGGGAGTCCAGGGCTTCTGGCCCAGCATTCCCCAAGATGGACTTGGCTGAAAGTCACTGATTTCCGTGCTAACAAGCTCTGTTCTATGCTGTGTTCCTGTCTACTAATAAACTCTTCTGTTCTACATGCTGGCTGAGAGTCACTGCTGACTGCGGAGCTGGGGTGCAGAGCCCTCTGGCTTCCCCAGGAGCCCCGCCCGGGCAGACTCGCCGTGGGAAGCGCACAGTGTGGAAGGTGATGCTAAATGCTCCGAGGTCAGACCCAGGAAGGTTGAAGCTGTGTAAGCTTCTTGCCCTGGTGACAGTATGCTCAGAGAGAGGAGGCATGCTCCCCCAGAGTCCTGGCTGGCTTCATACGGAGTAGTTCCAGAGCATCGCCCTGGTGACTCCGCGACAACCACATGACTTTCTCATACGCAAACTGGGGAAATACAGTCTAGATGAACCTACTATAGCACAACTGGTTGGAAAAGCATACTCAGAGAGCAGTTATCAATGGTTCATAGTCAAGCTGGAAGGGCATATTGAGTGGGGTCCCAGAGGGATCTGTGTAGGGTCTGGCTCTCTTTAGTATCTTCATCATTGATTTGGATAATGGCATAGAGGGTATACTTATAAAGTTTTAGGATGATACCAATCTGGGAGGGATTGCAAGCAGTTTGGAGGACAGAGTTAGAATGATCTTGACAAATTAGAAAAATGGCTGGAAATAAATAGGATGAAATTCCCTAAAGAAAAATACAAAGTACCACTCTTAGGAAGGAATAGTCAATTGCATACATACAAAATGGGAAATGACTGCCTAGGAAACAGTACTGCAGAAAAAGATCTGGAGGTTATAGTGGATCAAAAACTAAATGAGAGTCAACAATGTAAAACAAAAAAGTGAACATCATTATGGGATATATTAGCAGAAGTGTTGCAAGCAAGACAAGAGAAGTAATTCTTCCACTCTACTCAGCACCGATAGGGCCGCAGCTAGAGCACTGTTCAGTGCTGGGCACCATATTTTGGGAAAGATGTGGACAAACTGCAGAAAGTCCAGAGGAGAGTAACAAAAATAATGAAAGATCTAGAAAATATGACCTATGAGAAAAGATTGAAAAAAATGGATTTGTTTAATCTAAAGAAGCAAAGACTGAAGGGGGACATGGCAAGAGTCTTCAAGAACTTAAAAAATTGTTATAAAGAGGACGATGATAAATTGTTCTCCTTAACTGCTGAAAAGAGGACAAGAAGTAATAGGCTTAAATTGCAGCAAAGGAGTTTTAGGTTACATACTGTAAGGGTAGCTAAGTACTGGAACAAATTATCTAAAGATGTTGTGGATTTGCTGTCATTAGAGGTTTTTAAGAACAGGTCATACAAAAACCTGTCAGGGATGGTCTAGATAAAACTTAGTCCTGCCTTAGTGCAGGGGACTGGACTACATGATCTATCAAGGTCCCTTCAAGTCCTACATTCTATGATTCTAAAACTAAAGAACAACTGCACTGATCATTACACTAATAAAATCTAAAATATTTCCTGTGAGAGTCCTTTATTAGGTTGAGAGGAAAGGTATCCTGAAAGTTAATCCTGAGGAAGCTTATAGGCTTGATATGAAGGGTCACCATATAGGAATCATTTTTATTTATTTATTTATTTATGAAGGAACCTGCTGAGACTTCTTAGATCAGGGGTGGGCAAACTTTTTGGTGCGAGGGCCACATCTGGGTATAGAAATTGTATGGAAAATACCTAAGACAAAACTCCCTGACCTTATGAGAGGATGGAACATGTTCTTTTATTTGCAAAACCTTGTGAAGGCAACTTCTGCCTAGGTAAATTCTCATGAGAAGATTTCCCTGAAAAAGGAAGTGGAGATGACAGGATATCATAATGACATACTAAAGGATATAGCCCTTCTCTATAATTTTAAGGACACAGTGTTATAAATTGATTAAAAAAACACATTATGATTTTTACATACAATGTTTAGAGGCTAAGGAAATTCTAGAGAGCATTTTAAGATTGCTCATTTGGTCAGATTTGAAGACCTCAGCAGTAGGGGAGCTCCTCAACCCTCAGGTGGAATGGTGGCACAAGCTATATACCCCTTAGAAGAGTGCTCCTTACCTAAGAACAGTTAGTACTAACTTCTAAGTAAGCAGAAAAACCTTGACTTCTGAAAGAGAATAACAACAAGACCAGCAGTTGTAAGATTTGTTGGCAGATGGAAAAAATAGGAATTTAGCATTGCGTTTTTATAACCTTTCCACATCATTGAGCATGTGTTGAAATGCACAGCCTCAACAAGACAAACTGCTATTAATTATTCCAGAGTTCACGTGGCAGGTACACAATTCCAAGATCTAGGAAGACAATTTAATTAAGGTGAACTTTGAAAATTTTCAAATAGAGTTTAAAAAGATAACTCCAGCATTTGATTTCCCTTGAGACTACCAACTGGAAATTTCACAATACATTTTGAGCAGTAAACATAACTTACCTTTGTCACTCCAGAAACAATTAGGTGGATTCCTTGTGGCATTTCATGTTGCTGACATATATTGTCTCCATAGTCATAACGAAGGATCCTTGCTTTTTTCTAAAAACCACAACAAGTAGATTCATTGTAAGTTTAAAGACAGGTTTCAGAGTAGCAGCCGTGTTAGTCTGTATCCGCAAAAAGAACAGGAGTACTTGTGGCACCTTAGAGACTAACAAATTTATTAGAACATAAGCTTTCGATGCATCCGAAGAAGTGGGCAGTAGCCCACGAAAGCTTATGCTCTAATAAATTTGTTAGTCTCTAAGGTGCCACAAGTACTCCTGTTCTTTTTTGTAAGTTTAAACAAAAAATACAGAATGTATGGCACCTACCACACTTCTGAGCATTCAATGACAAAACAACAAACATAATAGTAATGATGGATTTTTAGATTTTATTAGAATGTTTCAGAGTAGATTTCCCCTCCCCCAAACAATCATAAAACAAACAATGCAGGCCAATACTGTACTAACATTTATTGTCATTAAATTGCAACTTCCCTTCAGGAAAGTAATGACAGAGGCCAAAACATGACAAATATTGATCGTGATTATTTAAAGGAAGATGGTAGTTATATTCTAAAATAATTTTATCTTAAACATAGAAACCACCAAAAATCAACACTTACCTTTTTAATTATGTTTTTATGTTGCTAGGGTGTTATATAAGGCATAAGGAGAACACTTGAAGTGTAACAGATCTCTCATTAAGAGAACCCTATTTTCAAAGTCAAAAATCAAGTTACTTTTATACGGTTATTTTTTAGGGTCACAGGATACTCATACTAAAGAAAAAAGTACATTTTTGTTTAAAGTGCATGATGGTGTTGCTATTGCCAGTTTTCAATGCAATAGCAACTTGTGCATATTTTTCAGAGTGGAGGATTTTTTCCAAGCAAATTAGAGTTCTGAATGAGTTTATTCTGAAACATTGAACAAATGTCACTGACAAAAAATAACTTTGATAGCATCTAGATTCATTCAACTTTTCATTCCAAATCCTATTCTTTATACTGAACACACATTATTCCACTAAACTAAGTTCCTGGTAAACACAGAACAAATTGTATTTGGTATAACATTTGACCATTTTGAACTTATAAATAAACAAACAAATGGTTTGCTTGATGAAATGAAAAACTGGAATACTTCAGGTGGCCTGAAAGAAATTCTTGGGACACTGGGGCTTTATGACTGTCCTGGTTAACTCAGGTTGTATGATCACCCTATCGTTTACATTTTCATCAGAGTTTATAATTTTTAGACAATCCTTATGAATGCTGAATAGGTGTTGTTGGTATGTAGGGGGTGGGAACATTTTGTTTGGCACTTTTCTGGCATACTCAGCTCAGAAGCAGTCGCGGTAATCTGCACTCTTTACAAGTAAAAATAAAAAAATGTGCACCAAAAGAAACTGACTGTCATGTGAAAGTTTCCATTTTAACCATGAGAAGTGTCTTGTCCTGAGAGTTCTAAGTTGGGAACTGCCATATCCTTGAAAGGGTTCTAAATTGTGAGAACTCAAATATAACTAGCTTCCATCCCCTTCCTTTAATAGCAAGACCATTCCTTCCCTATCCTCTCTCTACTATGTCTCTTCCAACTTCCTCATCCTCTCCTGACCCTACAATGAGCACTGGAAAATCCTTCCCCCTTTCCAGTAAGCCAGCCACCCCATGTTGCTAACACATCTCCTTGTTACCTTCCTGGATGCTCTCCGAGTACCATATCAGTTTCTCCAAATCCTATGTCTTTCCCCTGTATTGGTTCTCAACACGAGGAAGAGGTGAGGCATAGGCAGAAGTGAGAAACAGGGCACAACAGGAGGGTTGACCTTGGAGAATCACTCTATGACAGGGGTTCCGAAAATTTTCAGTGTGGACACACCTTAATAGAGGGATTGTCTCATGGACACATTTCCCACTTATTCACAATCATATAAAACCCCTGTGGCAACTAAAGCATTTGGTTATATGGAAAAGTAAGTTAAAGTAAGACAGTATTTAGGTATTTTAGCTGTCTTTAATGCAATATGTGGACATTTGTAGGAGTAGCTGGATATGAGGAGAAGCACCAACTTGTGACTTGCCAGCTTCCCACAGACTTCCAACATTTTTAAGAGCTGCTGAACTAGACAAGAACATAATGCCAGTGTTCTGTGGGTTAAAATTAGAGCTGTTTATTTTCAGTGCATGTGTTCAGCAAAAAATGGTTCTTTACCTTACAGTAACTGTGGTTCTTCAAGATGTATTGCCCATGTGAATTCCATTCTTGGTGTACATGCACCCTATATGTGCAAGATTGGAGCAGTATTGGGCTGGGGCCATGCCTGCTAGATGGCTTTTCACCCCATACTCAAGGGCATAATGGGCCCCACTCAGTTCCTTCAACAATACAGTATACCAGAAGAGAAGGACTCTCTAGTAGTGGGGGAGGAAGAGGACGGGTTGTGGAATCCATGTGTACAACACATTTCAGAGAGCCACATTTACTATAAGGTAGGTAACCATTATATCTTCTTTGAGTGCTTATCACAAATTGAAACAGTTTATACCAATTCAGGTAGTTCTGTTTAGAGAGGAGGTTTTAGTAGTTAGCCATGTGCATTTGGAGGCTGGCAAATGAAAATAATTTCCACCTGAATAGATAGGCATTGTTCAGGTCTTTCTCCGTGGGTGTAGATTTGGGAGGTTCCTGCCACTTCAACTTCTCCTGGTCCAGTGCTATGACCCTGTGTCAGGACTGAGATCCCCACTTTGAACTTTAGGGTACAAATGTAGGGGCCTGCGTGAAAAACTTCTAATCTTAACTACCAGCTTAGCTTTGGTTCGGCTGCCACCATCAATGGATTCCCTCCCTGGGAAGCCTTGAAAAACCCTCACCAAATCCCTGGTGAAAACAAATCCAAAACCCCTTGGATCTTAAAACAAGGAGAAATTAACCATTCCCCTCCTTCCTCCCACCAACTCCTGGTGAATCAGTTCCAACCCCCCCCTGGGATCTACAACAGGGAGAAATTAACCATCCCCCCTCCTTCCTCCCACCAACTCCTGGTGAATTAAGATCCAAAACCCCTTTGGATCTAAAACAAGGAAAAATCAATCAGATTCTTAAAAAGAAGGTTTTTAATTAAAGAAAAAGGTAAAAATCATCTCTGTAAAATCAGTATGGAAATTAACCTTACAGGGTAATCAAACTTAAAGAGCTCAGAGGACTCCCCTCTAGTCTCAGGTTCAAAGTACAGCAAACAAAGATAAACACTCTAGTAAAAGGTACATTTACAAGTTGAGAAAAACAAAGGAAAACTAACACGCCTTGCCTGGCTATTTACTTACAAGTTTGAAATAGGAGAGGCTTGTTTAGAAAGATGTGGAGAACCTGGATTGATGTCTGGTCCCTCTCAGTCCCCGAGAACGAACACACTCCCAAACAAAGAACACAAACAAAAGCCTTCCCCCCCCCAAGATTTGAAAGTATCTTGTCCCCTTATTGGTCCTTTAGGTCAGATGCCAGCCAGGTTACCTGAGCTTCTTAACCCTTTACAGGGAAAAGGATTTTGGAGTCTCTGGCCAGGAGGGATTTATAGTACTGTACACAGGACAGCTATTACCCTTCCCTTTATAGTTATGACACCCTGATACTGGGTGAAGGGACTTGGTACCTTGTATCAGTTCTCTTGGAGGTGCTGGGTACTGAAGTCAGTGCTGTGAGAAAGTGGTCAGCAGACTTAGTGGGTGCCACTGGTCCTCTCTTGATAGCTGGTATTGGGCAACAGAGGAAATCTTTCTAGGCCGTTGGCGCTTTGATAGTGGAGTCCAAGATAAGTCGGATGTTTGATGATTTGTGTCTTGACTTGGCAGGTACCAGAGGAGGTGTCCTACGCCTCTGCTCATGGCTGGAGCAGTGCTGCTTTCTACCTCTATCAGAGGTAAGTGATGCCAAAATGAAGGCAGATGACTGGGGCCTCTTGGTGAGTATAGCTCAAGAGCTCAGGTGGAATGTCAGCTCACCAGGGTGCTCATGGAGAGCAGGGCCGGCTCCAGGCAACAGCCAACCAAGCACGTGCTTGGGGCAGCACCTTAGAAGGGGCGGCCAATGTTGGGGTGGCGGGGGGCGCTCACGGTGTTTTTTCTTTGTTTGTTTGTTTGGCGGGGCGGCGCTTGAGGGTTTGTTTTTGTTTTTGTTTTGGCCTGGCAGCGCGGGGAGTGTTTCGGCAGCGGCGTGGCGCTGGGGGGGGAGGGGGATTTGGCAGCCCGGCCCAGCACTGAGGGGAGGGCGGGGGTTTGAGCGGCCGGGGCTTGGGCGGCCTGGCGCGGCGCTCGGGGGGGGTAGCGGGGGTTTGGGCAGCCCGGCGCTGGGGTGGGGGGGCGGGGGTTTCGGCGGCCTGCCGTGGCGCTGGGGTGGGGCGTGTTACAGTGAGGCGGGGCAGTGCTCTTCTTTTTTGCTTGGGGTGGCAAAAAAGTTAGAACCGGCCCTGATGGAGAGGGACTGACCAGAAGCCTGAGGTTTAGCTGTATCCTTCCTTCCAGTGTCTGAGGAAGCTTGCATTGAGTGCTTCAGGAGGAATAATTTTAGGTGGGCTTCTCTAGCTTTCTGAGTTCACTTAGAGAAGGAGCAATATATGGAATATTGCTCAGGAATCTATTCCTCTCCTAGACAAAAAAGGGGGGCCAACAGGGTGTCTGTTATTAAGTGACATTTACTAAAGCGTCACAAGAGAGCAGGCTTTGAATACAGGGGATTTCAGTTCTGCCATTTGGCTAAAGCCCCTGAATGGGGAAGGAAAGGTGTGGGGTCTAGTGTATATCTAAATATCTAACTATAATTTTTTTTGGGGGGGAGCAGTCATGCCAATGGGTAAAAACACTAATATACACTACTATCTAACTAGTAACTAACTAGCTATTCTAAAGACTAACTATCACTAATTGTAGCACACGGTGCACAAAGATGCAGATGGACAATGCTGAGGTTCGGTTTTGCTGCCATGGGTGGTAAGAAGGAAATGAGGTACAACTGGGCTTGCTTTCCCCTTTATGTCCTTGGTTACAAAGGCACTTAGGATGCAATTGCAGCCCTAATGGACACTACTGGCCAAAAGAATCTGATTTTGCACATGGGGGTGTATAAGTACCAAGAGTGGAGTCCATATGGCCAATCACGCTAAGAACAATAATTATTTCTCCTATGCACCGCTGAGGGCAAGCTATAATAGTTTCTTTTTCTATAGCATCAGTTTGAAAAGTTTGAAATCTTCATTACAATGTATTGAATATACCTGCCTACAAGATTGATTTGAGAGACCACATTTTCAAACATACATGCAGTAAGTGTGCCTGGAAAAATGCACCACAATTTCCTGCGATTTGGATGGACTGGATAATTGCCATAATAACAGGCAGTTGAACATACAACTACCTATTTTATAAGTTAGTTCTCATTTATATGAGCAAATAAAATAGACTGGTGGTGCAAGTTCCAGGCATTCATGTTTGAAAATTTTCCCCAAGAAAAGGTGAAGCAAAGCAGGACAAAAGAGAGTTAGTATGGATGTAAAAGGGGCTTGATCCCTATTGTCGCCTCAGTTCCTTCCAACCACAGCAGCGAAAGAAAATGAACCTCTCCAGATCTCCTAGTAGTCTTCCTGCCATCTGATGCACATGTTCATTGTCTGAAGTGCTTAGGGGAGGAATCAATCTCCGGTGTGTCGTTATTGACATAAACAGTGACTGTATAGATCATTGTTGCAACCAGGATCCTATGGTTGCACCAGGTCTTGTACAGAGGAGGCCAAGTTGGGTGACTACGGAAAGGTTGTAGTTTGCTGGTTATGATTATGCTGTCTGTATGTGTGTATCATTTTTGTATTTGAAGTTATGAATATTGGCTTTGTACTTGTTTGATTCTAAGTAGCCTCAGTGAAGCATTTGGTCAGCTTCTTGAGAAAAGCCAGTTCTCGTTAAGTGCCCAATCAAAGAACACTTAACTGACAATGGACTTTGGGAGATGCCAATCCACATCTCAGCTTTCCTGGGAATGTTCAAACTAACATGTAAACAATGTCATCGGCCTGCAAAAAGCTGAATCATCCATAGACATGTGACTTGCCCAGGTGGCTACAGACTCCATCTTGTTGTTGTGATTTTTCACAAGAGAACAAAGGGGTTTCCTCCCACAAGAGAGAGAATATAAAAGGCCCTGGAAACCCCTCCATTTTGTCTTCAGCTGGCTCAAAAGATGGCCTCTCCACCCCAAAGAGATGCCTGAAAGAAAATGGAACAAAGGATAGTAACTATGGGGGTGTGAGTGATTGCTGGACCCAGACTAGGAAGGAGTCTAATCTCTGAAAGAAGCTTATTGGAACATCTCTGAGAGTGAGATTTACCTGCATTTAGTTTCCTACTGTATTAGGTTTAGACTTGCATGTTTTAGTTTTATTTTGCTTGGTAATTTACTTTGTTCTATCTGTTATTACTTGGAACTACTTAAATCCTACTTTTTATATTTAATAAAATCACGTTTTGCTTATTAATTAACCCAGAACAAGTAATTAATACCTGGGGGAGCAAACAGCTGTGCATATCTCTCGATCAGTGTTATAGAGGGCGAACGATTTATGAATTTACCCTGTATAAGCTTTACACAGAGTAAAACTGATTTATTTGGGGTTTGGATCCCATTGGGAACTGGGTATCTGGGTGCTAGAGACAGGAGCACTTTCTAGGCTGTCTTCAGTTAAGTCTGCAGCTTTTGGGGGATGTGGTTCAGACCTGGGTCTGTGTTTGTAGCACGCTAGCGTGTCTGGCTCAACAAGACAGGGTACTGAAGTCCCAAGTTGCCAGGGAAAAAGGGCTCAGAGGTAGTCTCAGCACAACAGGTGGCAGTCCCAAGGGGGTTTCTGTGACCGAACCTGTCATACCCGGCACATTGTGCTACCTGTAGAATTCACACCTTGGGCCCGCAAAGAGAGACAAAATGGACGTCAGGCCCTTCTATAACAAGAGGTCTTGTCAGTTAGGCCTCTTTGATCTGATAATTCTAAAGGATGCTGCTGCACTTGTCAGTGCAAGTTCCAAGTGTGGGAATATGCAGCGGACACTCAAAGAACATTTTTGTAATTTTTTTTTTTACACTTAAACTGAGGCAGGAGTGCAGGGTCACTCCTTACAAACTAGAGATATTGGCTCTCCCCATGCCAAACCTTCACCTATTATTATTATTACATAGCACCAGTTTCCCTAACATCCGCCTTCGACACCACCAGTACCAGAAAGGAGCACCATACGGAGGCAAAGGAAAGGGGAAGCAGCCATGTCTTTGGAGAGGCAGTGAGAAGGGATGTGAAGGGGCTGGGAAAGGTCAGCAGGGATAAGTGTCAAATTGGAGGAGTAAGTGGTGATGTGCTAGGCATGAGAGGAGCTATCCATATGCCCCATATGATGTCCCCATGTCCCACGGAAAGTGTTCAACTTTCCCAACAGAGGATAAAACAAAGGAACGAATATGTGACTATGGAACTTTTAAGAGCAGTGACAGCAAGAGACAATTTAGTTGCCACGTCATCTACTAGTGAGATCTCCTGACACCAGTACACAGTTCTTCTCATGCCACTGGCTCATTTCAATAGAACTGCAGCATGCAAATTGGCCAAAGAGGGAGTGTTATGAGGCCTCAAAGGGACCTAGACAAATTAGAGGATTGGGCCAAAAGAAACCTGATGAGGTTTAACAAGGACAAGTGCAGTGTCCTGCACTTAGGACAGAAGAATCCCATGCACTGCTACAGATTACAGACCTAATGGCTAGGCAGCAGTTCTGCAGAAAAAGACCTAGGGGTTCCAGTGGATGAGAAGCTGGATATGAGTCAACAGTGTGCCCTGGTTGCCAAGAAGGCTAACTGCATTTTGGGCTGTATAAGTAGGGGCATTGCCAGCAGATTGAGGGACGTGATCATTCCCCTCTATTCGACATTGGTGCGGCCTCATCTGGAGTACTGTGTCCAGTTTTGGGCCCCATATTACAAGAAGGATGTGGAAAAATTGGAAAGAGTCCAGCGGAAGGCAACAAAAATGATTAGGGGGCTGGAGCACATGACTTATGAGGAGAGGCTGAGGGAACTGGGATTGTTTAGTCTGAAGAAGAGACAAATGAAGGGCGATTTGATTGCTGCTTTCAACTACCTGAAAGGGGGTTCCAAAGAGGATGGATCTAGACTGTTCTCAGTGGTGCCAGATGACAGAACTAGGAGTAATGGTCTCAAGATGCAGTGGGGGAGGTTTAGGTTGGATATTAGGAAAAACTTTTTCACTAGGAGGGTGGTGAAGCACTGGAATGGGTTACCTAGGGAGGTGGTGGAATCTCCTTCCTTAGAGGTTTTTAAGGTCAGGCGTAACAAAGCCCTGGCTGGGATAATTTAGTTGGGATTAGTCCTGCTTTGAGCAGGGGGTTGGACTAGATGACTTCCTGAGGTTCCTTTCAACCCTGATATTCTATGATTGGTTATCTCTGATGTCCCAATGTCTCCATTTAAGAATGAACTGAACTACTGAGCTGGCCCTGTCTATAATCATAACAATTCAATACACTGATTATTAATAATTTAGCTTAATTAGAATCTAATTTTTTCAGATATACATGACATTGTAATGGCATTGCAAAGGCATATAAGAAAAGTTCAAAGAGTCTGTTTTATTCCATTATTAACATAATTTGGGCCAAAAGAAAGGCCTGACAAATGCTAAATTTCTTAAAAGGGCCCATTTTAAAATTATGTTTTAAGTCAAACTAATTAAGAGATTTACTTGTAAATTATCAGAAAATTAATTTAATATTCAAAGAATAAGTGTGGTAAATTTGGGGAGGATATGTTGCATCCTTTGGACATAACAGAGGTTGAATCCCTTCTTTAAGTACCGAACTCAAGACAGCCATAACTATACAGTCAACATAAGCACCTTCATAATATTTGCCTTTTGAAAATAGAACATTATAAAGGATCTGGAACCATGTCAGCAAGCTAAACATTACCTTCATGAACTCAATTTGTTTCTTTTCATTTTCTAACCAACTGATACTGTGTAAATGCTCCTCTGTGGTAGGTGATGCAATAGTAGATGGAAGAGTGCCAAGTTTGTTTTTTTTTTGCAGAATCATCTAAACAAGGGGAAAAAGAACCCACATGTAATCTACATGCATGAATTTCTCTTTGTTCTGAAGATAAACTCTTTAAGTGTGGATTATTCCTTACTGAACCTCTTCATTCGGAAACATTTTCCCCCCTGTATAAGCCTCCATGTTATTCTGCCCTTTCTTAAATAGCTTTTATTATAGTACCAACACTTAGACCGCAAAACTAGAAAAATTTCCACACGTGCTTAACTTTCCACACTATGAGTAGTCCCATTGAATTAAGTCTTTTCAGGACTGGGGCCCTACTTTGGCCTGGGTGGTTTACAACTGATATTTTCCACCATTTCATCATTTAAGTGGACTGGCTGATGGAGTGGGAAAGGCCTGGATAAGGTCAAAGGTTTAAGTCATCCAAGCATGTCATAATACAGCTCTGCCACTGTTCTGCTGAGTGAGCCTAGACAAGTCATTTCACCGATCTATGCCTCTGTTTCCCCATTTATAAAATGGAGATATTGACAAGTTACTTACTGTGTACAGTAACGGGAGTTTTTTAAGATATGTTGCCCACATGCACATTCTACTATTAGTGTGCATGTGACTCTCTGCACTTGAGTTTGGAGTCTTTTGGCCAGAAATGTCTGGTTGGTATGCATGGGCCCTGCAGCTCTTTGTGCTCCTCAGCAAGTGCATAAAAGAGCAGAGTGAGCCAACTGTCTTCAATTTCCTCTCAACCACAGAATCCCAGGTTTGTTTGATTTTCCTGCCCAGAGAACTTTGAAGCAGAAAGGATGGAGGGCAGGTCGTGGAGTGTGCATTTGGACAACACATCTCAAAGAATTACAGTTACTGCGCAAGGTAAGTAATTTCTCATTCTCCTTTGAATGATTCTCCATATGAACATTCCATTGTTGGTGACTCCCAAGCAATTGACCAGTACATTGGAGGTGGGAGCTTGGAGTTAAAAATTAATGACCGGAGCACAGCCTCGCCAAATGTGGCATCTGACCTGGAGGCTTTGGTAAGTGGTACAGTGCTTAGTGAATGTATGAATAGATCTCCAGGTCACTGTCTTCCATATAACTGGGATAAATACATTCTTTAGTGCAGCTACGGAGTCTACTTGAGCTCTCAATAGAATCAGCTTTAGATGGGTCCTTCTCTGTAGTCTCATAGCAAGTCTTCACACAGTCTGATCCAATTCAATAAATGTTGGGAGGATATGGCTTTGCCTTTCATCCTCTCTACAATAGCCACAAACGATATATTTACACGATACACTAAGCCCAGGCTCTGATTCAAGTTTCAGCCCAAGCCCTCTTTCCATCCACACAGAAATCCATCAGATTTGGGTCAGCAAACCTTTAGGATCTGGGTCCTAGGATCCTGTTAGGGGACTGCATCAGAGCCTAATCCCACTCTGACTCAGGTGCAAGCCTTGTCATTTTTCAGTGTAGATACAGCTCAAGCTGCAGACTCAAGTCAGGTAGTTGTGTAATGCAGTATGCATACAGCTGAGACCCAGGTCCAGCAACTGTAAACCTAGGTTTACAATATAGTGTGGATGCTCAAATGCAGGCTTGGAAATACTGAGTCCACAAGCTCAGGTCCAGCAGACCCGGGTTTACAATGCAATGTAGATGTACTCAAAGAGTTTTGGTGAAGAACTGGAGCTTTGTTCTTTGGAGGTAGAATGCCAGGGTTCTTCTGACATCCAAAGTGTGAAAAGCTGCCTCTGTTTTATTAGAGTGAGATCTATGGAAGAACATGGGTAAGTGCATTTGTTGATTCAGATGGAATTCCTTGACCTTTGATAAAAACTTGAGGTATGTTCTTAACAATATCTTGTCTGGGTAGAAAAATGTACAGGGAGGATCAGCCATCAGTGCTTACATCTCTCTTACCCTCCTTGCTGAGATAATTGCTACCGAGAATGATGTTTTCAGTGACAAGTATGGAAAAGAACTCTTACCCATCAGTTCAAAGCTGTGGCCCATGAGCACTGAGAGAACCAGGTTGAGATTGCATGGAGGGATAGGGTCCTTGATAAACGGAAACACTCTTATTAGGCCCTTTAGAAATGTTATGACTGTTGGATGAGAAAAGATATTGACCCTCTATGCATAGATAACGTGCTGAGTTTGCTGTCATGTGTACTTTTACTTAGCTCAGTGATAGGATAGAGTGTTTCAGTTCTAACAAGTAGTCTAGAATTGTCAGTATTGAGACTTCCTGAGGGTTCAGGGATTTCTGATGACACCAGTGAGAAAACATTTTGCCTGGTAAGGTTGTTTCAGAGTTCTTCCCACTATTAACCATAGGCACCGACTTCTGCTGGCACCAGTGGGTGCTCGACTCACCTCTGCCCCCGGCCCTGCCCCGACTCCACTCCTGCCCTGCCCCCATTCCAACCCCTTCCCCAAAGTCCCTGCCCTGGCCCCGCCTCTTCTTCGCCTCCTCCCCTGAGTGCACCGCATTCCTGCTCCTCCCCCCCTCCCTTCTTCCCTCCCAGAGCTTGTTACACCGTGTGTTTTGCGGCAGCAAGTGCTGGGAGGAGAAGCAGGGACACGTCGTGCTCAGGGGAGGAGGCAGAGGTGAGGTGAGGTGGGGGGCGGGGAGCTTGGTTGCCGGTGGGTACAGAGCACCCACCAATTTTTCCCCGTGGGTGCTCCAGCCCCGGAGCACCCATGAAGTCGGCACCTATGCTGTTAACTAGGTGGTCTTGAACAGGAGAGGAACAGAGTACTTTTACACTCAACATCCATCCAAGAGCCAGGCTGTGCAATGAAGGGAATTCAGGGCTGGGTGTAGGATCTTCTCCTCAACAGATGATAATAGGTCTGTCACCGGAGGTAGAGCCCTGGGTTGGGAAGCGGAGAACCTCAAGATGTTGGGTGTCAGGACCGGGGCTTGAGTGGTCAGACCTACTGGTCAGAGCAGTGACTGTCATGCCTACTGGTCAGAGAATGATAGTCAGAAGCCAGGAATAGCACTGAAGATCAGAGCCAGAGTCAGGAACCAGTAGTCACAGCCATGAGTCAGAAGTCCAAGAGCAAGCCGAGAGGCAGGTTTGTCACTACAACTGGCAGGGATATCCACCTTGTTGTAAGGACAGTTCCTGGAACTCCTCTTGGGCCTACATAGGGTGCCTTAACTCATGAGGACTTCTCTGGAGAAGCTGGATCCTTGTAGCCATGATAACCTGCACATCACCAAAGCCATGGCCAGGGAACAAGAGGCAGTATCTGCTGAATCTAATTCAGCTTGCAGGCCAGTTTTAGCTAACAAATGCCTGCAGCAACCAAGGATGAGAACTCCTCACAGGAGTCTGACAGCAACTTGTCATTGAAGACCAAGAGTTATTCAAAGATATGGAAATTACATCTTGCCATCAGAGGTTGCTAATTAGCTAGCAGAAATTGGAGGCTTGCAGAAAAATAGTGTTTTCTGCAGAATAAATCTCATCTCTTCAGCTTCTTTTCTTTTGGTGGTGTTCTCTTCTGTCTCACTTCTGGGTGGAACTTTGTATTTTCTGCCCACCTTTCTAGACATGGATATACTTGTAACTGGGGTCTCTCATAGCAATTGGAACAGATCCATCAATTATAGGCAAGCTTAGCCTATCTAGAGGTAGACTGGAGGCCGACTCTAGATAGGCTACCTACCAAGAGAAGTAGACTGCAAAAATCCACAAGTTGCTGCTATTTTTTTCAGGAGGTCCTTTAAATCATTCAATTGTGGGGCCATGGGAGGCACCACTGCCTCATCTGAAAGTGATAAGATGGCTGGTCCTGCAGGGTCTACTGGGAGAAGTGCTGTTTCCTCTGCCTCATGATTAGGGGAGACCTGAGCTGGTAGACATTTAGTTGCCACCTGCGTAGCGGTAGCCATGGCTGAAGGAGTTTTAGGCATGTGTGGGCAATCTTGTCTCCTTTTGTCAGGACTGAGATCCCCACTTTGAACTTTAGGGTACAAATGTAGGGGCCTGCGTGAAAAACTTCTAAGCTTAACTACCAGCTTAGCTCTGGTTCGGCTGCCACCATCAATGGATTCCCTCCCTGGGAAGCCTTGAAAAACCCTCACCAAATCCCTGGTGAAAACAAATCCAAAACCCCTTGGATCTTAAAACAAGGAGAAATTAACCATTCCCCTCCTTCCTCCCACCAACTCCTGGTGAATCAGTTCCAACCCCCCCCTGGGATCTACAACAGGGAGAAATTAACCATCCCCCCTCCTTCCTCCCACCAACTCCTGGTGAATCAAGATCCAAAACCCCTTTGGATCTAAAACAAGGAAAAATCAATCAGGTTCTTAAAAAGAAGGTTTTTAATTAAAGAAAAAGGTAAAAATCATCTCTGTAAAATCAGTATGGAAATTAACCTTACAGGGTAATCAAACTTAAAGAGCTCAGAGGACTCCCCTCTAGTCTCAGGTTCAAAGTACAGCAAACAAAGATAAACACTCTAGTAAAAGGTACATTTACAAGTTGAGAAAAACAAAGGAAAACTAACACGCCTTGCCTGGCTATTTACTTACAAGTTTGAAATAGGAGAGGCTTGTTTAGAAAGATGTGGAGAACCTGGATTGATGTCTGGTCCCTCTCATTCCCGGAGAACGAACACACTCCCAAACAAAGAACACAAACAAAAGCCTTCCCCCCCCAAGATTTGAAAGTATTTTGTCCCCTTATTGGTCCTTTAGGTCAGATGCCAGCCAGGTTACCTGAGCTTCTTAACCCTTTACAGGGAAAAGGATTTTGGAGTCTCTGGCCAGGAGGGATTTATAGTACTGTACACAGGACAGCTATTACCCTTCCCTTTATAGTTATGACACGCCCCCCAAATCACAGATAGTGTTGGATGTTCGGTTCCACACTGGCTGTGATTTCTTCCTGGAGTTCTAGGAGAAAACAGAGTTAATAAGACACATGTACCTTTAGACATACTACTGATTATATAAAAACTAACAATATGTTTCATTCCAAGAACAATTGTTAATCAGTTAACTCTGGGAAACTTTCCCGGGAGAGTGCATCAGCCACTTTGTTAGAAGCTCCCGAAATGTGTTGTATTTCAAAATCAAAATCTTGGAGAGCTAAACTCCACCGAAGAAGTTTTTTGTTATTTCCCTTGGCGGTATGAAGCCACTGTAGCGCAGCATGGTCTGTTTGTAGTTGGAAACGCCGTCCCCAAACATATGGGCGTAGCTTTTCCAGCGCATACACAATGGCATAGCATTCCTTTTCGCTGATTGACCAATGGCTTTCCCTCTCAGACAGTTTCTTACTGAGAAATACGACAGGATGGAATTCTTGATCCGGTCCTTCCTGCATTAAAACTGCTCCCACGCCTCGCTCGGACGCATCTGTGGTTACTTGGAACGGTTTGTCAAAGTCTGGGGCCCTTAGCACAGGGTCAGACATGAGTGTTGCCTTAAGCTGGTTAAAGGCCTTTTGACATTCATTAGTCCACTGAACTGCATTTGGCTGTTTCTTTCTGGTTAGGTCTGTCAGCGGGGCGGCGATTTGGCTGTAGTGGGGTACAAATCGCCTATAATATCCAGCCAAGCCTAAGAAGGATTGGACCTGTTTCTTAGACTTTGGAACCGGCCACTTTTGGATAGCATCCACTTTGGCCTGTATGGGATTTATAGTTCCTTGACCCACCTGGTGCCCCAGGTAAGTCACTCTGTTTTGGCCTATTTGACACTTTTTAGCCTTAACAGTTAGTCCTGCCTGCTGGATGCGCTCGAAAACTTTTTCCAGGTGCTCCATGTGCTCTGCCCATGAATCAGAAAAAATGGCCACATCATCGAGGTAGGCAACTGCAGATTCTCCCAATCCCGCTAGGAGACCATCTACAAGTCTTTGGAAGGTGGCGGGTGCATTTCGCAACCCGAAAGGGAGTACATTGAATTCATACACCCCTGCCTGGGTGACGAAGGCTGACCTTTCCTTAGCGGGTTCATCTAGTGGTACTTGCCAGTACCCCTTGGTTAAGTCTAAAGTAGAGATGAATTGGGCATGTCCCAATTTCTCCAATAGCTCATCTGTGCGTGGCATTGGATAGTTGTCAGGACGAGTTACAGCATTTAGCTTACGGTAGTCCACGCAAAAGCGTATTTCCCCATCTGGTTTGGGAACTAGAACCACTGGAGATGCCCATGCACTCTTAGAGGGGCGGATTATACCCATCTGTAGCATGTCCTGGATCTCCCTTTGTATAGCAGTTTTGGCATGAGGTGACTCCCGGTAGGGTGGGGTTCTAATAGGGTGAGCATTACCTGTGTCAATGGAGTGGTATGCCCGTTCGGTCCATCCTGGAGTGGCTGAGAAAATTGGTGCAAAGCTTGTGCACAGCTCCTTGATCTGCTGTCGCTGCAGACGTCCAAGGGTCATGGAGAGGTTCACCTCTTCCACGCCACCATCCTTTTTTCCTTCGTAGTAGACACCTTCAGGCCACTCCGCGTCATCTGTTTCCTGGGCTGTAAACTGGCAAACATTTAATTCTCTGGAATAAAAGGGCTTAAGAGAATTAACATGGTATACCTTAGGCTTTATGTTGGAGGTGGGGGAGGTTATGAGATAGTTAACAGCTCCTAGGCGCTCCTGGACCGTGAATGGTCCTTCCCACGACGCTTCCATTTTATGGGCCTGGATTGCCTTTAAGACCATGACTTGGTCTCCTACTTTGAAGGACCGTTCTCTGGAATGTTTATCATACCAGGCCTTTTGCTCTTCCTGAGCATCCTTTAGGTTTTCTTTAGCAAGGGCCAAAGAATGTCGGAGGGCGTTTTGTAGGTTGCTTACAAAGTCTAGAATGTTTGTTCCTGGAGAAGGCGTAAACCCCTCCCATTGCTGCTTCACCAACTGTAATGGCCCCTTAACCTCACGGCCATACACAAGTTCAAATGGTGAAAACCCTAAACTGGGATGTGGTACAGCCCTGTAGGCAAAAAGCAACTGCTGCAACACTAGGTCCCAATCATTGGAGTGTTCATTTACAAATTTACGTATCATGGCCCCCAAAGTTCCATTAAACCTCTCCACCAGGCCATTGGTTTCATGGTGGTAAGGGGTGGCAACCAAGTGATTCACCCCATGAGCTTCCCACAGGTTTTCCATGGTTCCTGCCAGGAAGTTAGTTCCCGAATCTGTAAGGATGTCGGAGGGCCAACCTACCCTGGCAAAAATGTCTGTTAATGCCTGGCACACACTTTTAGCCCTGGTGTTGCTTAAGGGTACTGCTTCCGGCCATCGGGTAGCAAAATCCATGAAAGTCAGTACGTACTGCTTTCCTCTGGGTGTCTTCTTTGGGAAAGGACCCAGAATATCCACAGCTCCGCGCTGAAATGGGACCTCAATTATGGGTAGTGGCTGGAGAGGGGCTTTAACCTGGTCTTGGGGTTTTCCCACTCGTTGGCACACCTCACAAGACCAGACATAATTAGCAACGTCCTTGCCCATTCCCTCCCAGTGGAAGGACTTCCCCAACCGGTCTTTGGTTCTGTTCACCCCAGAATGGCCACTGGGATGATCATGGGCTAAGCTCAAGAGCTTTACCCGATACTTAGTGGGAACTAACAACTGCCTTTGAGGATGCCAGTCTTCCTGGTGCCCACCAGAAAGAGTCTCCTTGTATAAAAGTCCTTGTTCTACAACAAACCGGGATCGGTTAGAAGAGCTGAGAGGCGGTGGGGTGCTCCGCGCCACCGCCCAAGCTTTCTGAAGGCTGTCATCTGCTTCCTGCTCGGCCTGGAACTGTTCCCTTGATGCTGGAGACATCAGTTCCTCCTTGGACTGTGGACTGGGGCTTGGTCCCTCTGGAAGCGATGCAGGTGCTGGGGCTGTTTCCATTGACTGTGAACCGCTGTCCGCTGGTGCACTATGTGGTATCTCAGGCTCTGGCTGAGCCTCTTGGGTAGGGTTATCTGCTGCTTCTGCCAGTTCAGGCTCGCTGGTGCCCTCTGGCGTTGGAGTTGTAGACGGGTTTGCAAGTGCTGGACTCAGGGCTGGCAATGGTTCTGGTGCTGGTTGCGTTGCCAGTTCCGGTTCTGGGACTGGCTTTGGCTGGGTCTCTGGGATTGGATCCACTACGGCTGTTGCAGTCGTTGGCAGAGGATCCAGTTCCACCACCTTTGTCTGGGTCTCCGGTAACACAGACGGGGCCCTGGTGGACGGCTCAGGAACAGGGATGGGGGTGAAAGCTTGCTTAGCCTGGCTGCGGGTGACTATTCCCACCCTCTTGGCTACCTTCACATGGTTGGCCAAATCTTCCCCCAGCAGCATGGGAATGGGATAATTGTCATAGACTGCAAAAGTCCACATTCCTGACCAGCCCTTGTACTGGACATGCAACGTGGCTGTAGGCAAGGTTACAGATTGTGACACGAAGGGTTGAATTGTCACTGTAGCCTCTGGGTTGATGAGTTTGGGGTCCACTAGGGATTGGTGGATAGTTGACACTTGAGCCCCAGTGTCCCTCCAAGCGGTAACCTTCTTTCCGCCCACTCTCAAGGTTTCCCTTCGCTCCGAGGGTATGAGAGAGGCATCTGGGTTTGGGGATCTTTGGTGTGATTGGGGTGTAATGAACTGTAATCGGTTGGGGTTCTTGGGGCAGTGAGCCTTTATATGTCCCAGTTCATTACATTTAAAACATCGCCCTGCTAAGGTATCACCGGGACGAGGTTGGTTGGTGGAGACTGGTGTGGTGGGGTGAGAAGGCGTCTGGGGTTTCCCTTGGGATGTGGGTGGGGCCTTGGGTTGTCCCCGGTGGTAAGGTTTTGTTTCGGCTTCCCCCTTCTGATATTCGCTCCAACTGCTACTAGTTTTTTTCTTTTCTGCCACCTCCACCCATTGGGCTCCAATCTCCCCCGCCTCAGTTACAGTTTTGGGCTTCCTATCTAGGATGTACCTTTCTATTTCCTCAGGAACACCCTCTAAAAACTGCTCCATTTTTACTAGGGAAAGCAGATCTTCCAGAGATTTAACATTTGCTCCTGATACCAAGGCATCACAATTTTTGTCAATGTGGTAGGCATGACGGGTAAATGACACATCCGGTTTCCACTTTAGGGCTCTGAACCGCCGACGGGCATGCTCGGGTGTTAGCCCCATTCTGAGTCTGGCCTTGTTTTTAAAAAGTTCATAACTGTTCATGTGTTCCTTAGGCATTTCAGCCGCCACCTCTGCTAAGGGTCCACTGAGCTGCGGCCTCAGCTCTACCATGTACTGGTCTGTAGCGATGCTGTATCCAAGGCAGGCCCTTTCAAAATTTTCTAAGAAGGCCTCAGTATCATCGCCTGCCTTGTAGGTGGGGAATCTTCTGGGATGGGAAGTGGTACCTGGAGGGGGGTTGTTAGCATTGGCTGGTGCATCCTGCTTAGCCTTTGCTACTTCCAGTTCATGCTTCCTTTCTTTTTTCTCTCTCCTCCATCTCTTTCTCTTTCAGCTCCATAGTTCTCTTGTGAGCCTCCTCTTTGGCTTTTTCTTCTCTTTCTCTCTGCTCTGTCTCGAGTTTTGTTAATTGAAGCAGTCTCTGATGTTTTCTTTCATTTTCTTCTGCTTCTAGTTTGGCCAGTTCTATTTTGTTAGCTACTTCTTTGGTAGTCATTTTCCTGTTTTCTTGTGCTGGGTAACCCCCTTTGCAGTTGACAAACTGGGAAGCTCTCAGCTCTGGCTGCTGCAGAGTTAACAGTAACTTTCTAACTAGCTACTCCTGAGGATGTAAAAAGAAAAAAAAAAAAAACAATTCAGCTTGTAAATACCTTTTACCAGTCATTTGCTAATTGAACCCTTCTCTTAACAAAGGACCTGTAAAAAAAACTTAACACCTCTGCCTTTAGGCAAGGAGAGATAAGATATGCATCTATCTACTTACAGCTCCGCTTTCCAAGCAGCTAGAAGGAAAAAAAAAACTCACTGGCTTTTGGGTTTAAAATGATCCCACCTCTGCCACCATGTCAGGACTGAGATCCCCACTTTGAACTTTAGGGTACAAATGTAGGGGCCTGCGTGAAAAACTTCTAAGCTTAACTACCAGCTTAGCTCTGGTTCGGCTGCCACCATCAATGGATTCCCTCCCTGGGAAGCCTTGAAAAACCCTCACCAAATCCCTGGTGAAAACAAATCCAAAACCCCTTGGATCTTAAAACAAGGAGAAATTAACCATTCCCCTCCTTCCTCCCACCAACTCCTGGTGAATCAGTTCCAACCCCCCCCCTGGGATCTACAACAGGGAGAAATTAACTATCCCCCCTCCTTCCTCCCACCAACTCCTGGTGAATCAAGATCCAAAACCCCTTTGGATCTAAAACAAGGAAAAATCAATCAGGTTCTTAAAAAGAAGGTTTTTAATTAAAGAAAAAGGTAAAAATCATCTCTGTAAAATCAGTATGGAAATTAACCTTACAGGGTAATCAAACTTAAAGAGCTCAGAGGACTCCCCTCTAGTCTCAGGTTCAAAGTACAGCAAACAAAGATAAACACTCTAGTAAAAGGTACATTTACAAGTTGAGAAAAACAAAGGAAAACTAACACGCCTTGCCTGGCTATTTACTTACAAGTTTGAAATAGGAGAGGCTTGTTTAGAAAGATGTGGAGAACCTGGATTGATGTCTGGTCCCTCTCATTCCCGGAGAACGAACACACTCCCAAACAAAGAACACAAACAAAAGCCTCCCCCCCCCCAAGATTTGAAAGTATCTTGTCCCCTTATTGGTCCTTTAGGTCAGATGCCAGCCAGGTTACCTGAGCTTCTTAACCCTTTACAGGGAAAAGGATTTTGGAGTCTCTGGCCAGGAGGGATTTATAGTACTGTACACAGGACAGCTATTACCCTTCCCTTTATAGTTATGACAGCATGTGTGGGCAATCTTGTCTCCTTTGCAATGAGCAAGGTCCCCAAGAAGGCCACACAGGCATAGAGGTGTATAGAGCTTGAGACCACACCATAGGGAACCACACTACTGGAAACCTCATCGTTCCCATGCATCTGTCCCTTGAATAGTTCCTGAGGCTTCTATGGGAGGTAGAGGATGGACCCCAGGGAAAGTGGTACCAGGGGGGTCATTGCTGGGCAGATAAGGGTGCCTCAGCTGCCTGTCTGGGCTCCTGTCAGGCAATGTTTGCTGGGGCTAAGTCCTGGGACTCCTCTGAGTTAGATGATGGTTTCATCAGAAATGGAGGGACCATTGGTACCAGAGGTCACTGGTCTGATGGATGGGGAAGGGGTCTCTGCTGCAGCAGGAGCAATGATTCATCCTCAGGTACGGGGACGACCCAAAGAATGGACGGGCCCGAGAGCAGCGGACATGTAGGTATGGCAGGAACACCTCCTCCAGTGTTATCATATCCCCGGGCTTGTGGGGTGCCCATTGAGACTCTGGAAGGTCCCGGTTCAGTAGTCAGAGCCAGCCTGTCTGCATACCGGCAAGGCAGCACTGATGGAGCACCTGGAGCCACACTTGTAGCCAGGCACTCGAAGTGTCCTTGATCAAGGTCATTGGCAGTACCAACGGATCCTACTTCTTCTTTGCCTTACCCTCCAGGGTCCACGCATGACATTTCATCCAACATGGCATGGCTCGGAGAGGAAGTCTCTCTTATAAGCAGTCTGCTATAGAGATCTGCTCTTATGCTGATGAGAGTGTTTCTTACTCTCGTGGTGTGGCGTGCCCTTGGGCTTTGGTGTTACCCCGGAATTGAGGGGAGTGTTACCCCAAAATTTGATCAAGCAAATCGCAGCCATATTGTGTGCATTGAGCCACTATTAATTAATAAAATAAACCATCACATAGTTAATGGATAATTTGGACAAGCAGGGCTTTTGGAGGCAAGGTCAAATACTAGCAGCAGGCTTGCAATTTCTGCTAATCAGAATGGGAGGAGGGGAGAAAAGAGTCAACAAATTATGAGACCAAAAGAAAATAAGTGGATGGAGACCTAGAGTTTGGGCACCTTTGATATAAAAGCTTATTATGGCTAAGATGGCTAATGTTGAACTTATTGAAGTTAGGAGACGTGATGACCCAGTAGGGGTCACTATGAGCTATGTGTTTTGTAAAAATTAGTTATAAAAAGACTAGATAATAGAGTATACTTTGGAACAGTTCTCTGAAGCTATCCCAAGTGACTTTTTCCGGACAGCATACTCCCTGGCAGGGAAGAGACGGGCAATTGCTGACCTGCTGCTAATTACTCAATACCATCTCAGATTTTAGGTAATTATTTTGGATATTCTAAACCTATTGCTTATGTTTGTGTGTGCTTAAATCTAATAAAGAGTAATTTTAGATGAGAGCATGCTTATTTCTATCAATCTTTCATCAGCTAGAAGCACTGTGTCCCCATTGATTTATTCCTGACACCACCTGAAGTGAAACAGTTAAGTTACCACAGCTTTGGGTTCTGAAAATCCTGGGTAACACCAGCATCTCCACACCATGGCTCGTGTTGGGAAGGGCACTACCAGTCGGAAGAGGCCACTGTACAGCGGGAGTCTCCCTGGCCAGGATCAGAGTGCTTCCAGAGCCTCATTGCCTCTTCCATCAGGAACTTGCAGAGTTGGAGCTCAAGGGCCTCTATAGTTCTGGGTGGGAAGGACTTGCAGATGCTGCTCTTCACCAAGATGTGCGCCTCGATCAGACAGTAGAGGCACCACTGATGTGCATCACTGATGGAAAAGAAGGAATAGGGGTTCCGACTCAGACCATGCAGCGGTAAGACGAAACTGGAGTGGTATCAACCTGCACCACTTGGTCGGGAGCATGAGGAGACACACTGTGAATGTGTGGGTCAACAGACGCTGCTTGGAAAAACTTCTGAACTCAGGTGCATGGCATGCACGCGTACCCATGTGTAGAATAAACATAGGGACCATCACTCAAAGAAAATAGGGTTGCCTCTTATAGAGTTCCTGTCCTGGAGTACACCAGCAGCAGATATTTCTTCTGATTTTTCTGAGTTCTAGTTGCAGCCTTCTTTGCTCAGATTCTCATGCAGTCCCATGCAAGTGTCTGGAACTCCCTACTAATTTAGGGAAGAAGGCCTGGATCATAGTGAACAGCAAAACAAGCAGTGCCAAAAGGACAGTTACCTGTTCCGTAACTGGCATTCTTCGAGATGTGTTGCTTCTGTCTATTCCACAGTAGGTGCGCGTGCTCGCCACGTGCACTGGTGTCGGAAGTTTTTCCCTTAGCAGTACCCATAGGAGGGGAGCACCGCTGGGACCCCTGGAGTGGTGCCTCTATATCACACTATAAGGGGAGCTGCGCACTCCCCCCACCCTCGGTTCCTTCTTGCCAGACAACTCTGACAGAGGGGAAGGAGGGTGGGATGTGGAATAGACAGGAGCAACACATCTCGAAGATGTCCTTTCTTCTTCGAGTGATTGCTCCTGTGTATTCCACAGTAGGTGACTCCAAGCTATATCTGATGGAGGTGTGTAGGAGTTTAAAGGTTAGCGGGATGGAGTTCCACCCTACCAAACCCGGCATCATCCCGTGCTTGTGAGACAATCGCATAGTGGACAGAGGACCACGTGGCAACCCAACATATGTCCTGGATAGGGATGTGGGCTACATAGGTGGCCGACGAGGCTTGAGCTCTCGTATAATGCGCCCTCACAATAGGCAGCGGGGGAACCCCTGCCAAGTCGTAACACATGCGTATACACGAGGTGATCCAGTGGGAAAGGCGCTGGGTGGAAACTGGGTGCCCCCTCATGTGCTCAGCCAACGCAATGAACAGTTGCGAGGATTTCCTGAACGGCCTGGTTCAGTCCAGGTAAAAGGCCAATGCTCTACGTTCGTCTAGCGTGTGTAGGCAGTGTTCCTCGTTGGAGGAATCAGGCTTAGGACAGAGTACCGGTAGGAAAATGTCCTGATCCATATGGAATGCGGAGACCACCTTCGGGAGAAAAGCGGGGTGCGGGCGAAGCTGGACCTTATCCTTGTGGAAAACCATATATGGGGGTTCCGAGGTCAAGACCCTAAGCTCTGAGACCCGACGGGCTGAGGTGATAGCCACCAAAAATGCCACTTTCCATGATAGTTGGGACCAGGAACACGTGGCCAAGGGTTCAAAGGGAGGACCCGTGAGGCGGGATAACACTAGATTCTGATCCCATTGTGGAACCGGGGCCCTGGCGTACGGGAATGCACGATCTAGGCCCTTTAAAAAGCAGGAGGTCATTTGATTGGAAAACACCGAGTGACTTTACACCGGAGGGTGGAAGTCCAAAATGGCTGCTAAATGCACCCTGAAGGAGGCAGGAGCTAGCCCTTGGGTCCTAAAGGACAGGAGATAATCGAGAATGAGCTGGAGGGATGCGGAAGACAGGGAGGCGCCCCGCTCCCCCGCCCACCTGGAGAACCTAGACCATTTGGCAAGGTACATCCGCCGTGTGGATGGCTTTCTGCTCTCCCGCAGAATTCGTCTGACATCCTCTGAACACCTTCCCTCCTCCCTGTTTAACCATGGAGCAACCACGCTGTCAGGTGGAGCGCAGCCAGGTTGGGGTGGAGGAGGCATCCCTCTCCTGGGAGAGGAGATCCGGGTGAAGTGGCAGCCTCCGCGGGGGGGCCGCTAAAAGTTGCAGAAGGGTCCCGTACCAATGCTGACGGGCCCAATCCGGGGCTATGAGGATAACCCTCAACCTGTCTGTCTTTACTTTCTGCAGGACCTTGCCTATCAGTGGGAAGGGTGGAAAGGCATAGAACAGTTGGTCTGACCACCGGAGGAGGAATGCGTCCGAGATCGCCCCCCTTTCTGCCCCTGCCCTGGAGCAGAACAGGGGGCAGCATCTGTTCGGGGCGGTAGCGAAGAGGTCGACCCGGGGAGCTTCCCACTCTCGGAAGAGCTGTTGGGCGACTTCCCAGTGGAGTGACCACTTGTATTGGTGGGAAAACACCCTGCTGAGGAGATCGGCTCGCACATTGCGTGCGCCGAGTAGATGGAAAGCCCGTAGGAAGATATCGTGGGCTATGCAAAACTCCCAGAGGTCCAGGGCTTCCCGGCACAGGGCTGAGGCGTGTGCCCCCCTCCCCGTTGATGTAATACATCGCGGCCGTAATGTCTGTGTGGACTCTGACCACCTTTCTGCGAACGTGCAAACTGAACGCTATGCACACCAGGTGTACTGCCCTGAGCTCCCTGACGTTTATGTGCAGAGACAATTCCAAGGTCGACCATCTGCTTTGAGTTTGAATGTCCCCTATATGGGCTCCCCAGCCCAGGTCCGAGGCATCCGACACCAGGTCTAGTGAGGGAGGGATTTCTTGGAAGGGGATCCCGTTTAGCATATTGCTCAGGAGGGACCACCATTGCAGAGTGGCCACCACGTTGGGTGGCATCGTGACCATCTTGTCCAGGCTGTCCCTGGACTGGGAATACTGGGAGGCCAACCAGAGTTGGAGGAGCCTCATTTTGAGTCTGGCATGTCACACCACGGATGTGCATGCTGCCACGTGACCTAGGATTTGAAGGCACACCCTTGCTGTCGTCACGGGGAAGCCTGTGACCGAGACTATGAGACTTTTGAGTGTCTCGAACCTGTCCCAGGGAAGAGAGGCTATGGCCTCTACTGAGTCTAGCAGAGCCCCTATGAAGTGTATGCGCTGAACCAATGTGGACTTGGCCTCGTTCACCACTAGGCCCAGACCCGCACATGTGGACAGCAGGAAATGCATCTGGGCCTGAACCTGGGACCAGGGAGCTGCCCTTGAGGAGCCAATCGTCTAGGTAAGGAAAAATTTGCAGCCTGTTCCTCCGGAGGTGGGCTGCCACCACTGCCATGCATTTGGTAAAAACCCTGGGGGCCGTGGAAAGGCCAAAAGGGAGGACCGCAAACTGGTAATGGTCCCGCCCTACCAGGAAGCTGAGGAAGTGCCTATGACCCTCGAAAATATGGATGTGGAAATATGCATCCTGGAGGTCCAGGGACGCGAACCAATCCCCCGGGTCTAAGGAGGGAATGATGGAGGTCAGGGATACCATGTGGAACTTGTAACAGACCATAAACCTGTTGAGATTCCGCAGGTCCAGGATGGGCCAGAGCCCGCCTTTTGCCTTCGGGATCAGGAAATACCAGGAGTAAAACCCCTTGCCCTGGAATTCTACCAGTACCCTCTCCACCGCGCCCAGGTTGAGGAGGCACGCCACCTCTTGGCTTAGAAGGGGGGTATGTTCCGGGTCCCCGAGGTCCTCCCGGGGTGGGGGGTCGTGGAGAGGAGGTGAGGCGAACTGCAACATGTAGCGCCTGGAAATCATGCTGAGGACCCACTGGTTTGACGTTGTATGGGACCACTCCACTCGGAATGCAGATAAGCGGTTGCAGAACACAAACTTTATTAACTGAGGGGCATCCGTGGTAACAGGCCCAGTGGACCCCCGCAAAGAGTCAAAACCACCTCTTCCCCTGCCTCTTGCCCTTCGAGGGGCCTGGTCGTGGGGACGAGTGGGACTGACGCTGGGACCTGCGTCTCTGCTCCCTTAGTCGCTTAGGCGGGGGTTCATATCTGCCCCTAGCGGGAGGAGCGGAGGTCTGTGGCCTAGGTTTGTCCTTCGCTGGTGGGACATATAGGCCCAGAGTATGCAGGGTGGTACAGGAGTCTTTCATCCCATGCAGGCGGACATCGGTTTGGTCTGCAAACAACGCTTTCCTGTCGCAGGGAAGGTCCTGCATCAGAGACTGAGACTCTGCAGACAGACCGGACAGGAGAAGCCACGATGCCCGTCGCATGGATATGGCCGAGGCCATCGAACGGGCTGCTGTGTCGGCTGTATCCGAGGCAGCCTGGAGGGCTGCTTTCGCCGCTGCTGCCCCTTCTTCAACCAGAGCCTTGAACTCCTTTTTGTCCCACTCCGGGAGAAGAGGCTCGAACTTCACTAGAGACCCGCACAAGTTAAAATCATAGCGGCTCAACAGGGCTTGGTGGTTGGCCACCCTGAGTTGAAAGCTCGCAGAAGAATAAACCTTCCTGCCAAAAAAATCCAGCCTCCTCGCATCTTTGTCCTTGGGGGTGGGGGTGGGCTGACCGTGGCGTTCCCGGTGGTTGACTGACTCCACCACCAAAGAGTTGCGTGCCGGGAGGTAGTACAGGTACTCATGTCCCTTAGCTGGAACAAAGTACTTTCTCTCCGCTTTCTTGGAGATGGGCACCAAGGAAGCTGGGGTTTGCCACAGGGCAGTTGATATGTTGGCTATCCCTTGGTGGAGAGGTAGGGCCACACGGCCCGAGGACAGCACATTGAAAAGGGTGTCCGACAGCTCCTCCATCTCCTCAGCCTGGAGCTGGAGATTTGAGGCTACCCGTTTGAGGAGCTCCTGATGAGCCTTAAAGTCCTCCTGTAGAATGGATGGAGGGGCCACTATGGTCTCCTCCGGTGCCGGCGAGGGGGCCGGTCCGGCTCCCAAGGCGTCGGGAGGTCCTGGAGGTTCGACTCCCAAGACTTAATCCAGGCCCGGTGCCGCCGGTTCGGTGCCCGTCGACTTTTGACTCTGTCGAGGGGGAGACACCGAATGGGCCTGGAACGCTCTGGCTACCGAGCGGGGTCTCGCCTGGGCGGGCAATTGCAGCCACGGTGCCTATTGACACCAGTGCCCCTGCCACAGTGCCCCTTGCCACTGACCGGCTTGGGTGGCGAGCGGTGCAGGCCGCTCTTGAGGGGCGGTGCGGCTCAGGGACGGGCAGCTGGGTGCCAAGGCCGAGGTCGCCGTTGACCACACGGTGCCATAGGAGCGGCAGGAGCGTCTACGGTCGTGCCGGTGCCAACCTCGAGATCTGGATCTCAATGATGATGAGGAGCGGTACTCGACCGAGGTGCTGCTCTTGTAGTCATCCCGGCAGTCGTAGCTACGATGCTTCGGTGCCGGTAACGCTCGAGGGGAGCTCCGAGCCTGGTGTCTGGCAGAGCAGGCACTCGAACCCGAGTGTCTGTTATGGTGGCGTCGGGATCTGCTCCCGTAACTCCGATTCAAGGAGGAGTGTCGCCACCACTTGTCTCAGTGCCTGTGCCCCCGGGGAGGACCCTAGAGACTCCCACACGGGTGAGTCAGACAGTCTGAGTGGAGTGGAGGGCTAACGTGAGCTATGTGAGGACCTCGTCAAATGGGGCAGCGACGGTCCTCGGAGCACAGGCTATATCTTGCCGGGGAGGCCTGGTGTGCTCCCAACGGTGGCTTCCCTCGGGACCGGGGGCCCATCTCGAGCGGTGCACCCGGCACCGGAAGGGGGAGGATGTCACGCGCAGCCTGTGCAGCCTCTGGCGCCGACGGCATTCTCACCACGGGAGAGGCACACGTGGACGGGACCGGGCTACTCCACTCAGCGCGAGTCGGAGGTCTGGGTCCCCAGGGGGATCGTGGGCTGCCCAACTCAGGTCCGGCCTCACCCCTGTCCTTTTGTTGGTGCCGCTGAGTCTTTCTCTGCTTCTTAGCGGGAGAGCGGTGCCAGCTGGTGGAGGGAGCCTCGCTTCGCACCGAGGACGTGCTGCCCGGTGCCGAGTCCGGTTGATGTGCCGGTGCCGGGGCCAACGCAGATTCCATTAGCAGGGCCCGGAGCCAGATATCTCTCTCACGTTTAGTTCGAGGCTTGAATGATCTACAGATTTTACAGCGATCGGTTACGTGAGTCTCACCTAAGCAGCGAAGACACTGAGTGTGCGGGTCACTTCTTGGCATAGAACTGCAACAGGAGTCACACAACTTGAAGCCTGGGGCACGGGGCATGCCCCGCACCAGGCCACTAACTAAGAAGTTATCCAACTATTGGAGAATATGAATACTACTAAGAGCTACAGTAAGGCTGGAGAACAAAGTTCCAACTACCTTCACTGGCGGCAAGAAGGAACTGAGGGTGGGGGGGAGTGCACAGCTCCCTTTATAGCGCGATATAGAGGTGCCACTCCAGGGGTCGCAGCGGTGCCTCCTTCCCCGTTTTGCGAACAGGGGCTGCTAACAGGGAGTTTCGCGAGGGAGTTTGGAAGGGGAGCAGGAAGGGGGCGAGGGTCCCTTGCCGGTTCCATCTGTTTTCTCTTGATTCCCCTTAATACCTATAAAGCAACTACATTCTAACTTTTTGCTTAAACAACCCTTTCAGCTGACAGGGGGCTGCAGACTGGAGTTTGACAGAGAGAGGCTTACGATGGTTAGGAAGACCCGCAACACCTGTGCCAGCACTGCTACTGTCTCCTCCACCTGTGCCTGTAGCCAGACAGAGTGCCTAAGCATGGATGCCTCTACCCAGATCCTGGTGTGGTTTTGCAAAGACTGTAACTTGCAATTTCCACTTACTGATATCCAGGCTGGGGGGACCATCCAATGTGAGAGGTGCCTGCTGGTGGAATCTCTCAGGCAGCAGGTGGGAGAGCTACAGGAGGAGGTGGCTAGGTTGAGGAGCATCCGTATCCACGAGCAATTCCTCGACAGTGTCCATGTGGAGACAGCTGAGGTAGCTGTCCCAGTACACAGGACTGCTGATACACCACTGGTGGAGGAGGAGATGGCTCAGGGTGGACACTGGCAGCTGATTACTTCTGGCAGCAGGCAGTGCTCCACCCTTGCTCCGAACCCTCCTGCCGTGGTTATAGGTAACCGTTATGCTCTTCTTGATACAGGAAAGAAGGAATCACTCCCTACAGTAAAGGAGGAGAAGCCTCGTACCCCTAAGGCTGGAAAGTCTGCTGCCACCACTGCGGATAGGAAACGTAGGGTAGTGGTGGTCGGAGACTCTCTGCTGAGGGGGACGGAGGCGCCCATCTGTCGCCCTGACATTTCATCTCGGGAGGTATGCTGCCTGCCGGGGGCCCGTATCCGAGACGTTACGGAGGCATTGTCGAGGATTATCCGGCCCTCTGACTACTACCCCATGCTACTCATCCATGTGGGCACAAATGATACTGCACGGTGTGACACTGAGCGGATCAAGAGTGACTACAGGGCTCTGGGAGTACGGGTGAAGGAGTTTGGAGCGCAGGTGGTATTCTCTTCAATTCTTCCTGTCAAAGGTAGGGGCCCGGGCAGAGACAGATGCATCATGGAGGTGAATGCCTGGCTGCGAAGATGGTGTCGCCAGGAGGGCTTTGGCTTCCTAGACCACGGGACGCTATTCGAGGAAGGACTGCTAGGCAGAGATGGTGTTCACCTTTCGAGGAGAGGAAAGACCCTGTTCGGACACAGACTGGCTAACCTAGTGAGGAGGGCTTTGACTAGGTTCGACGGGGACAGGTGAGCAAAGCCCACAGGTAAGTGGGGAACATGGAGACCGGGGAAATGAGTCGGAAACAAGAGGGAGTGTGGGCTATATTGGCAGAGAGAAAGGAGAGTCAGGACAAAACTGGGAGGAAAGATCAAACCAGTATCTTAGATGCCTATATACAAATGCGAGAAGTATGGGGAATAAGCAGGAAGAACTGGAAGTGCTAATAAATAAATACAACTATGACATTGTTGGCATCACTGAAACTTGGTGGGATAATACACATTATTGGAATGTTGGTGTGGATGGGTACAGCTTGCTCAGGAAGGATAGACAGGGGAAAAAGGGAGGAGGTGTTGCCTTATATATTAAAAATGTACACACGTGGACTGAGGTAGAGATGGACATAGGAGACGGAAGTGTTGGGAGTCTCTGGGTTAGGCTTAAAGGGGCAAAAAACAAGGGAGATGTCATGCTAGGCGTCTACTACAGGCCACCTAACCAGGTGGAAGAGGTGGATGAGGCTTTTTTCAAGCAACTAACAAAATCATCCAAAGCCCAAGATTTGGTGGTGATGGGGGACTTCAACTATCCGGATATATGTTGGGAAAATAACACAGCGGGGAACAGACTATCCAACAAATTTTTGGACTGCATTGGAGACAACTTTTTATTTCAGAAGGTTGAAAAAGCTACTAGGGGGGAAGCTGTTCTAGACTTGATTTTAACAAATAGGGAGGAACTCGTTGAGAATGTGAAAGTAGAAGGCAGCCTGGGTGAAAGTGATCATGAAATCATAGAGTTTGCAATTCTAAAGAAGGGTAGAAGGGAGAACAGCAAAATAGAGACAATGGATTTCAGGAAGGCAGATTTTGGTAAGCTCAGAGAGCTGATAGGTAAGGTCCCATGGGAATCAAGACTGAGGGGAAAAACAACTGAGGAGAGTTGGCAGTTTTTCAAAGGGACACTATTAAGGGCCCAAAAGCAAGCTATTCCGCTGGTTAGGAAAGATAGAAAATGTGGCAAAAGACCACCTTGGCTTAACCACGAGATCTTGCACGATCTAAAAAATAAAAAGGAGTCATATAAAAAATGGAAACTAGGACAGATTACAAAGGATGAATATAGGCAAACAACACAGGAATGCAGGGGCAAGATTAGAAAGGCAAAGGTACAAAATGAGCTCAAACTAGCTACGGGAATAAAAGGAAACAAGAAGACTTTTTATCAATACATTAGAAGCAAGAGGAAGACCAAAGACAGGGTAGGCCCACTGCTTAGTGAAGAGGGAGAAACAGTAACAGGAAACTTGGAAATGGCAGAGATGCTTAATGACTTCTTTGTTTCGGTCTTCACCGAGAAGTCTGAAGGAATGCCTAACATAGTGAATGCTAATGGGAAGGGGGTAGGTTTAGCGGATAAAATAAAAAAAGAACAAGTTAAAAATCACTTAGAAAAGTTAGATGCCTGCAAGTCACCCGGGCCTGATGAAATGCATCCTAGAATACTCAAGGAGCTAATAGAGGAGGTATCTGAGCCTCTAGCTATTATCTTTGGAAAGTCATGGGAGACGGGAGAGATTCCAGAAGACTGGAAAAGGGCAAATATAGTGCCCATCTATAAAAAGGGAAATAAAAACAACCCAGGTAACTACAGACCAGTTAGTTTAACTTCTGTGCCAGGAAAGATAATGGAGCAAGTAATTAAGGAAATCATCTGCAAACACTTGGAAGGTGGTAAGGTGATAGGGAATAGCCAGCATGGATTTGTGAAGAACAAATCATGTCAAACCAATCTGATAGCTTTCTTTGATAGGATAACGAGCCTTGTGGATAAGGGTGAAGCTGTGGATGTGGTATACCTAGACTTTAGTAAGGCATTTGATACGGTCTTGCATGATATTCTTATCGATAAACTAGGCAAATACAAATTAGATGGGGCTACTATAAGGTGGGTGCATAACTGGCTGGATAACCGTACTCAGAGAGTTGTTATTAATGGTTCCCAATCCTGCTGGAAAGGCGTAACGAGTGGGGTACCACAGGGGTCTGCTGTTTTGGGACCGGCTCTGTTCAATATCTTCATCAACGACTTAGATATTGGCATAGAAAGTACGCTTATTAAGTTTGCGGATGATACCAAACTGGGAGGGATTGCAACTACTTTGGAGGACAGGGTCATAATTCAAAATGATCTGGACAAATTGGAGAAATGGTCTGAGTTAAACAGGATGAAGTTTAACAAAGACAAATGCAAAGTGCTCCACTTAGGAAGGAAAAATCAATTTCACACATACAGAATGGGAAAAGACTGTCTAGGAAGGAGTACGGCAGAAAGGGATCTAGGGGTTATAGTGGACCACAAGCTAAATATGAGTCAACAGTGTGATGCTGTTGCAAAAAAGCAAACATGATTCTGGGGTGCATTAACAGGTGTGTTGTGAGCAAGACACGAGAAGTCATTCTTCCGCTCTACTCTGCTCTGGTTAGGCCTCAGCTGGAGTATTGTGTCCAGTTCTGGGCGCCGCATTTTAAAAAAGATGTGGAGAAATTGGAAAGGGTCCAAAGAAGAGCGACAAGAATGATTAAAGGTCTTGAGAACATGACCTATGAAGGAAGGCTGAAAGAACTGGGTTTGTTTAGTTTGGAAAAGAGAAGACTGAGAGGGGACATGATAGCAGTTTTCAGGTATCTAAAAGGGTGTCATAAGGAGGAGGGAGAGAACTTGTTCACCTTAGCCTCTAAGGATAGAACCAGAAACAATGGCTTTAAACTGCAGCAAGGGAGGTCTAGGTTGGACATTAGGAAAAAGTTCCTAACTGTCAGGGTGGTTAAACACTGGAACAAATTGCCTAGGGAGGTTGTGGAATCTCCGTCTCTGGAGATATTTAAGAGTAGGTTAGATAAATGTCTATTAGGGATGGTCTAGGCAGTATTTGGTCCTGCCATGCGGGCAGGGGACTGGACTCGATGACCTCTCGAGGTCCCTTCCAGTCCTATAATCTATGAATCTATGAATCTATGAATCCTACAGGTACTGCTAAGGGAAAAACTTCCGGCACCGGTGCACGTGGCGAGCACGCACACCTACGGTGGAATACACAGGAGCAATCACTCGAAGAAAAAAAAAAACTCTTTCCAAGACAGGCTGGTGCTCAGGTCAGAATTTCCTGGACAGAGGGTGCTGGACAAATACAATGCAGGAGCATAAAAATTGTATTGAAGCACTGAAAACGGAGGGCTTACTGTTTAAACAACCACAGAACCAACCAGACAATGGGGAAAATAAAGCAAGGATATATGAAGAGCTGACACAATTTTAAAGTCACAGAAATTCAGGAGCTCCTTCCCTCACCACAGCCAAGGAGGAAATTACTGGAATTATTTCTACTATATGTGGCATGACATGCAATGGCCAGTAGGGAGCACTGGTTCACATTTACCCTACCAATACTGATGTCAGGAATAAAATATTCTTTGAACTGTGGGAGTTCTGCCAAACTCAGACCAGGAGACAGAGACCCAAGTGCAAGAATCCTGCTGGATGATTGTTTAGATATTTGGCATTTCCACATTAAAAGCTCTTTTAAACATGTTATTTAGACCAAAAAACAACACCCAAACAGAGCAATTTTGTGCTTCTGAGAGGTGTCACACTGAAAGCCTTGGAGGTAGAGGTCTCAGGCAAATTACTGACAATTCACTTACAATGGTGGCATGATGGAAAGACATACATTCAGCAGCTAATATATACAGGAACACTCTGAAATGCTTTTATTACCTTTTGTAATTTTGCTTCTTCATTTTTATCAAAAATTCCACTTGATATCAATACTTCAAGAGTTCCCGTAGCTGTGTTTAGCACAGTTTGGACTGCCTGTTTGGTTTGCACAGCAGAAACAATATCTGGATAATCACGCTGCATTAAACCTAAAATAAATAAGAAATGTTCCAAGTTTTCTACTTAAATATGCTTTCAATGGTAACACATTGAGGGGAAATACTAAATATGCTTGACAAATCAATAAAAGGAAAATTACTTGGTGTAATTCTATTTGTCATAGTCATTTCCTAGTTACTTATATAGAAAAAATCCTTCACCTAAAGTTATAAATCTGCTCTTACTGTGAAGAAGGCTGCAAAAAACAGACTATGACATCCTTCCTCCACATCTATGTTTGAGGCAGATGAGCTTATATATGAAAATCAAACTCCAAAATTATCATTTGGGGAGAAAAATACTTTTTGCTCTAAGTAACAAAATATAAAAGGGAAGTATAAGCATCTGCCTATAGAACAGGAACTGTTGAACAATGAGGAACTGTTCCTCTACGTTACAGGACTGTGTGTATGTATGTATGCATGCACAACTGGTGTTCTCCCATGATTTCAATTCCAACTTTTTGCTAGCTTTGTGATTTTTTATTATTGTTGCGTTGGGATTTTTGTCATATACACCTCTACCCCGATATAACGCTGTCCTCGGGAGCCAAAAAATGTTACCGGGTTATAGGTAAAACCTCGTTATATCGAACTTGCTTTGATCCGCCGGAGCGCACAGCCCGCCCCCCCCCCCCAGCCGCTTTACCGCATTATATCCGAATTCGTGTTGTATCGGGTCACGTTATATCAGGGTAGAGGTGTAGTTGAGATGTCTGTGGACTGACTCAGCAACATGCAACATCAAAGATTTGACATCTACAAGCAAGTAACTCTTAGTTAGCCAGTGAGTCCATCAATGTTAAAACAGTGGAACTACAAAAAACAAAACAAACAAAAAAAACCAACCCAACCCCTACCCCTACCCCCAAAAAAGGTTACTAACCTTTCCATAACTGTTGTTCTTTGAGATGTGTTGCACATGTCCTTTCCACATTAGATGTGTACGCGCCTCAAGCACAATTGCCGGAAATTTTTTCTACAGTGGTACCTGTCCGGTCAGTTCTAGTGCCCTCTGGTGCTGTGTGCTCATGGCACCGGTATCAAGAGACCCGACAACACAGCATCCCCCTCAGTTCCTTCTTGCCGGCCAACTCTGACAGAGGGGTAGGAGGTTGAGTTGTGGGATGGACATGTGCAACATATCTTGAAGAATAACAGTTATGGAAAGGTTACTAACCATTTTTTCTTTTTTGAGTGCTTGAACATGTCCATTCCACATTAGGTGACCCCCCCAAGCGAAGGAAGGAGGTGGGATCAGAGTTCATGGACATGTTGATTGTCGTATGGCTCAGCCAAACCCAGCATCATCCCTGGCCTGCTAGGTGATGGCGTAGTGGGAAGAAAATGTGTGCACTGATGACCAAGTTGCCACTCTGCAAATGTCCTGGATAGGGGCCTGGACCAGGAATGCTGCTGAGGAAGCTTTCACCCTTGTAGAACAGGCAGTCAAGATAACTGGTGACGGAACCTCTGCCTGCTCTTAGCATGTGCAAATGCATGCTGCAGCTCAGAGGATGAGATCCTCTGAGCTGAGATGGGAAGGCCTTTCATCCTGCCAGCTATCGCCACAAAGAGCTGTGTGGATCTATGAAATGGTTTTGTTCTCCCTAGATGGAACACTAGGGCATGTCTAACATCCAGTGTATGGAGGCATTGCTCCTCTCTGTTTGCGTGCAGTTTTGGGAAGAAAACTCTCAGGAAAATTGCCTGATGACTGTGAAACTGGGAAACCACCATCAGGAAGAATGTGGGGTGAGGGCATAGCTGTACCTTGTTCTTAAAGAAGACAGTTCACAGGGGTTCTGATGTAAGGGCCCGAACCTTTGAGACTCTTCTGGCTGAAGTAACAGCCGCCAGAAAGGCCATTTTCCAGGAAAGGTATGACAGGGAGCAGGTCAACAACAGCTCAAATGGAGGGCCCATGAGTTTTGACAAGACCAGGTTTAGGTCCCTTGGGGAAATGGGCTCCCAAATCTGTAAATATAGTCTTTCTAGGCCCTTGAGGAAACTGATGGACATTCTGTGCAGGAAAACTGATGGGCCATCCTGCAGGTGGAATGCTGAAATTGCTGTTAAGTGTAGCTTAACTGATGATATTGCCAGACCTTTCTGTTTCAGATGTAGCAAATATTCCAGAACAGTCTGCAGAGATGATCATGTGAGCGAGAGACCTTGCTGGGAAGTCCAAATGGAAAAACGCTTCCACGTGGCGAGGTATGTAGCTCTGGTAGAGGGCTTCCTGCTATCTAGAAGGACCTAGCGGACTTGCTCTGAATAGACCAAATCTACAGGATTCAGCCAAGGAGCTTACAAGCTTTCAGGTGGTGGTTCAGGTGGAGCATTCAACTGTGGTCCTGTGAGATCAGGTCCAGGAGGGGGGGGAGGGTGGTATTGGAGTCACTACTGATGAAGCATGATACAGCGTGATGAACCAGTGCTACTGATGCAGCGTGATGAATCAGTGCTTACAGGGCCAAGCTGGGACTATGAGAATGACCCACACTTTGTCCCATTTGATCTTCAGCAGGACCTTGTGCACAAGTGGAATGGGAGGGAAAGTGTAGACAAGGTGTTTCATCCAAGGGAGCAAGAAAGCATTCGTGAGCGAACCTGGGCTGTGGCCTCACAGGGAACAAAACTGGTGACATTTCCTCTTGTGACTGCTCTGAGTTCCCTGATGTTCATATGTGATGATAGCTTTTCCTGGGACCAAAGGACATACACTGAACACCGAGTCCAAATAGCGGTGGCTCGGTGGGTACACCAAGGCCAGCCAAGCTTGAAGGGATCTGAGGCATAGCCTCGCATACTGCACTATCTATGTTCATGAGGCCACGTGACCTAGAAGTTTGAGGCAGAAACGAGTCATCGTGATAGGGT
Source organism: Malaclemys terrapin pileata (assembly GCF_027887155.1). Classification (NCBI taxonomy): domain Eukaryota; kingdom Metazoa; phylum Chordata; order Testudines; family Emydidae; genus Malaclemys; species Malaclemys terrapin. The sequence continues at coordinate 47,366,014 of NC_071508.1, read as the reverse complement.
GGGCCTTGACCAGCACTATTAATTAAACCATCATCTGAAAGCAGACTTCTGGGAAAAAGGGGTTGGTTTGGGTGGAGTCGAGCACTGCTCCAATAACCTTTATCCTATGCATCAGGGTGACGGTAGACTTCTATTAGTTTATAAGCAGGCCCAGTGCCTGAAAGGTTGACTGAATGAGGTGGACGCTGGCATCCACCTGTGCCTCAAACTGGCCTTTGACTCGAGTCATTGAGATACAGATAGACTTTTACCCCTCGCCAGAATGGAAACATGTCCTCTGGAATGGTGGCCAAAGCATGAAGGGACATACGAATGTTTAGCAAATCTGGCATGTAAATACCTTGTAATGCCGGCTACAAAAGGGCCAGGCGAACACCTGTTCTCACTTTCTGGTGACATTGTAAATAAGAAGCAGGCAGCGTTATCTCCCGTAAATGTAAATAAACTTGTTTGTCTTAGCGACTGGCTGAACGAGAAGTAGGACTGAGTGGACTTGTAGGCTCTAAAGTTTTACAATGTTTTGCTTTTGAATGCAGTTATATAACAAAAAAATCTACATTGTAAATTGCACTTTCACGATAAAGAGATTGCACTACAGTACTTGTATGAGGTGAATTGAAAAATACTATTTTTGTTTATCATTTTTACAGTGCAAATATTTGTAATAAAAAAAATAAGTGAGCACTGTACACTTTGTATTCTGTATTGTAATTGAAATCAATATATTTGAAAATGTAGAAAAACATCCAAAAATATTTAATACATTTCAATTGGGATTCTATTGTTTAACAGTGTGATTAAAATTGTGATTAATCATGATTAATTTTTTCAATGAGAGGAAGAAGCTATGTTGATGGGAGAGCATTTCCCGTTGACATAACGTGGTGGAGATACTGCTTTAAGTCAATGTAAGGTGCATTGACATAACTTATGTAACTTACATAACTTTACTAGAGTAACTTACATCGTCTTACAGCATTAATATAGACAAGGCCTTTGTGATAAACTATTACTTCTGTGACAGACCCAGACCAGTGGGGTACAGGAGTCTGGTAGAGGGCAAATATACTGGTCACTGGATGAGTAGTTTTCTGTTCCCTGAGTGACCAGAGCAAGGGCTGCACTAGAGTAATCAGGAACCTGCTAGAACCAGTTAAGGCAGGCAGGCTAATTAGGACACATGTAGCCAATTAAGAAGAAGCTGCAAGAATCAATTAAGGCAGGCTAATCAGGGCACCTGGGTTTTAAAAGGAGCTCACTTCAGTTTATGGTGCGAGTGTGAGGAGCTGGGAGCAAGAGGTGCAAGGAGCTGAGAGTGAGAGGGTGTGCTGCTGGAGGACTCAGGAGCACAAGCGTTATCAGACACCAGGAGGAAGGTCCTGTGGTGAGAATAAGGAAGGTGTTTGGAGGAGGCCATGGGGAAGTAGCCCAGGGAGTTGTAGCTGTCATGCAGCTGTTACAGGAGGCACTATAGACAGCTGCAATCCACAGGGCCCTGGGCTGGAACCCGGAGCAGAGGGCGGGCCTGGGTTCCCCCCAAACCTCCCAATTGACCTGGACTGTGGGTTCTTCCAGAGGGGAAGGTCTCTGGGCTGTTCCCCAACCCACATGGTGAATCTCTGAGGCAAGAAAATCCGCCAATAAGCGCAGGACCCACCAAGATAGAGGAGGAACTTTGTCACACTTCCCTATGAAAGATATTCAATCTAAGACGTGAATAAATGATAACAAAGAGGGCTTAAAAATCCATTCTCTCAACCAGTTTGCCTGAGCTACAACTATCTGTTTCACCTCTTCACCAAAACCCTTTAGAAAGCTTTGGCTGTTGGGTCTGCACACACGATATCCTAAGGAACTGAATATATAGAGCCAAAGGTACATAAGGAGCCTTGGCTCCAATCTACTTCCTCTGTTCTTTCAGCTATTTCAAAATACAGTACATAGACTGCAAAGAAATGGGGATGGAGGATGAATCATGTAGATCAGGGGTCGGCAACCTTTCAGAAGCGGTGTGCCGAGTCTTCATTTATTCACTCTAATTTAAGGTTTCACGTGCCGGTAATACATTTTAATGTTTTATAGAAGGTCTCTCTCTATAAGTCTATATATTATATAACTAAACTAGTGTTGTATTGTAAAATAAACAAGGTTTTCAAAATGTTTAAGGAGCTTCATTTAAAATGAAATTAAAATGTTGATCTTACGCCGCCGGCCTGCTCAGCCCGCTGCTGGTCTGGGGTTCTGTTCACCTAGGCCGGCAGCGGGCTGAGCAAGGCCTGCGGCCGGGACCCCGGCTGGCAAGGGTCCGGCAGCCAGAACCCCAGACCAGCAGCGGGCTGTGCGGGGCCAGCGGCTGGGACCACAGAACAGCAGTGGACTGAGTGGCTCAGCTCACTGCCGCTCAGGAGTTACATCCACCGGCTCCTGCCAGCTGGGATCCCGGCTGCTGGATCCGCTCAGCCCACTGCCAGTCAGGTCCTGGCCCTCCCCACATAGAGTGGATACTTATCTTCTCCCTGGTTCTGGCCATTCTCTTCCTCTCTCTGCACTGAGCTGAGGGTGGGAGCGCACTGAGCACAGGGCTGGGGATGAAGAGTCAGGCCAGGAGCTAAAATGAGGGAGGGGGCTCAGGGAGGGGCAGGAGGTTCAGGTGTGGGGCACTTAACTGGGCAGCTCCCATTTGATGCGAGGGGTGCAGATGGGAATGTGGGGGAGGTGCAGGAGCTCCCGTTTGGTGCTCCGGGTGGGGGTGGGGATGTGGCGGGTGCATGCGGTATGGAGGGGCTGGGGATGTGGGGGGGTGCAGGTGTCAGGGTGGGGGAGGGCTGGGTATATGTGGGGGTGCCAAAGTCAGGGCTAGGGTTGTGGGGGTGGGATGAAGGAGTCAAGCAGAGGGCTGGGTGTGTCTGAGGGAGGTACAGGGCTCAGGGCAGGAGCCTGGGGGGTGTGCGGGGCTCAGGGCAGAGGGCGGGGGGTGTGCGGGGGTCAGGGCTCAGGGGAGAGGGCTGGGTGACTGCCCCCCCTAAGAACTCCCAACCCCCCTGCTCCTTCCCCTGACTACCCCCACCTGGGACCCCTGCCCCCAACTGCCCCCCAGGACCCCACCCCCTATCTAAGCCTCCCTGTTCCTTGTCCCCTGACTGGACCCTCCTTGCTCCCTGTCCCCTGACTGCCTTGACCCCTATCCACCCCCCGTCACCAGACAGACCCCGGGACTCCCATACCCCAGGACTCCCATGCCCCATCCAACCCCCCCTGCTCCCTGACTGCCCCCTCCAGAGACCCCCCCACCCCTAACCACCCCCCCATCCAACCCACCCTGTTCCCTGTCCCCTGACTGCCCCCACCCCTTATCCAACCCCCCCGGCCCCGGACCTCTTACCATGAGGCTCCACGTAGAGCCAGATATGCTGTTCCGTGGGAGCGCACAGCCCCACCCCTCAGAGCGCTGCGTGTGCGGCGGCAGGGCTCCGGGTGAGCAGGGAGCATCTTTCCCTCCCCGCGGAGCCAAACACTGCCCTGCGGGAGCGCGCAGCCCCAACCCCGAGAGCGCTGTGCGCGGGGCAGCAGGGCTCCGGGGGAGGGGAGAAGGCGGGGGAGGGGCCGGCAGCTTGCTGTGCTCGGCCCGGCGCTCCGGCCCAGGAGTGCAGACCCCGCGGCTTGCCGTGCTGGGAGAGTGAGGCCATTTGCCCACCCCGTGCACACAGCTATGCTTCTGCTCCCTGCCCCCGCGGGGGAAGCGGAGGGCAGAGGAGAGCGGGCCAGGCTGGGCAAGATTTTTAATGGCACGCTGGAGTCCCGGCAGGCTCCAGCGTGCCATTAAAAATTGGCTCGCGTGCCGTCTTTGGCACATGTGCCATAGGTTGCCGACCCCTGATGTAGATCTACGCAGATAGTCATCTTGAAGTTGTTACAGTAACCCTTTTTTCTTTTTCAAGGTTAACTGAGCACATGTGATGGCCAAGTTAGCTACTTTGTCACTAGATTTAGTGACTTTTTGGTTTCCCTAGCTAGAAAATAAGTGTCAAAGTGACCAGTGACAAATCTAGCGACTTTCACTGCCAATTACAGTGACATTCAGAGAAAGAAGTCACCAATATATATAATCACAAAATCATTCACAAGCAGCTCAATAGTGTTAATAAACTCCATCCCAGGCTCTTCTTACTATATTCTTTTGCACACCAAATCAATGTCATTACGTCTCAATTGAGCATGTCCTCAGAATCAATCACATTCCAGGGCTTCTTGGGCTGAGATGATTATAATGGGTAGGAAAGGAAAAGAAGTTTGTGGAGGCTAATTAAATACTTTGCTAAAGCCAGGCACAATTTGGAGAGAGCAGCATATTAGCCAGGGCTAGTTTTTACCCAAATGTGTTCTTTCTCCCTGCTCCGTAGTAGGTAGCACACCCTGTGATGCAGGGAAAGGTGGCTAATGAAGCAGGCTGGGAGAGGGAGGCAGCAGGGGTGCCATTTCAGATTTTGGTAGGTGGGGCAACTTTAACTGTGATTCCAAAGGCTACTTGGGCACCTGAAAACTCTCGATTTTTTGCAGATGATTACTTAGATACACTGCTCCTGTCAGATAATAATTTCTAATTCCTATAGAAAGAAAGAAAATTAAATAAATATTAGACCCACTCAGCTCTAATATTTGTTCTGACATCTTTTGTCAATTCACTTAAGGGACACTGGTTAGGCTTAAAAAATTAATGTATATTCTTACTTGGTTACTAATTCTTGAACACAACAATTGAAACAACTGTAGAAAAACCTAGATTACTTTCTATCACTTTTTTGCAGTTCAACAAGCTTGGAATAGATGATTTAACTTCTGGAAACATCCTATTAGGGCAAGGCCCTGTGAGTTTATACTGCGCCTGCCTGGGGCTTTAGGGGGGTTTCCACACTACAAACAATAAACTAGAAAATGACTTTAAACAGGAGTGAAACTGACACTTTCAAGTCACTTTCATAGTATTGCCAACCCCAAATGTTCAAAAATCAGGAATCGGGTTCACCAAAAATCATGAGATTGGCTTTAAAATAATGAGATTATGTAAAAATAATAGATTTGGTGTTTTTTTATTTACATTCTGCTTTTTGAGCCTTTAAGGTGCACTGGGGTCACATTTTGAAGCTTTCTCCACAGCCACAAGGGCTAGAAACTTCATTTTTCTTTAAGAATGAAGGCTGAAATCATCACATATCCACTTGATTCCAGGAGCTGGGGCTTTAAGGAAAACAATAATTACCATGAGACTCATGACAAAATCATGAGAGTTGGCAACACTGCTTTCATTTCTGTTTAAAGGCTAGTTACTTTCCAGAAGGCTCTTAAACACAACACTACAGTGATTGAGTTGCAGTTTTCACAGGAGAATATTTTAAATCAAACACCAAGAAAATTCCAGATTTTAAAGTTGGGTAAAATTGAGACTTCTGAGGTATATCAGGGCCACTGCAGGCAGGAAACGAAAATAAACAGGCACAGGAGCTCTGGGCAGCTCTTCCTCTTGAAAGAAAGCTGGAGGGTCAAATCTTCTAGTCCTTAATCAAGTAAAACGTCTATTGCCATCAGGACCGCCACTCATAGATATAAACATCACAGTGAACATGTGATAACATGTGTGGTCAATAACTATACACTTCAAACTTAAATATCTGAGCCATCTTATCCAGAGATACACATCTTATATGCATTGGCTCAGGGACTATATTTTCTGGCATATTCTGAACAGTGCTGAGCGCACAGACTGTGCCCACTGAATAATACAAATCATGACAATAACGGTTGACTTTATGGACTCTGTGGATGCAATTTCTGTTCTTGGTCTGAATACAGCTGAAACCCTAAAAATTTGATATATAATCACATCTGATACTCATATGACACTTTCTCATTCCTTCCTTTTTCAAACTCAGAACAAAAAATGACAAAACAAAATGGTTTTCAGTTAAAACCTAAATTGCACTGCAGACATTGCTGTACAATTCAGCCTGAGGCAGAACCTGCTATCTATTGGTGGTTAAGCGTTCTCCTCTCATCTGACTCTCATTCTCTTTCTTCATCCTTCCTAACCTCTGTGCTGCTTTTGATACTATCAACTAGGACATCATTCCCAATCATCTGGGACTAATTGCTGGAGTCTCGAGAAGTGGCCTTCTATGTTTTGGTCCCATCCATTGGAGGCCTCTTTTGCAGCATGCAGCAGAGAGAAAGGCTGGTCCAGTGGATAGGGAGCTAGCCCTGAGAGATCTGGGTTCTACTCCCCCCTCCTCATGGACTTCCTGTATGACCTCAGGTCAGTGCCTTAGGGACAGAGTTTCAAAGGTTTTTAGGCATTCCTGGCCCCAGGGACACAAGCTGGGAGAAGAACAGGAGTACTTGTGGCACCTTAGAGACTAACAAATTTATTTGAGCATAAGCTTTTGTGGGCTACAGCTCACTTCATCGGATGCATAGAATGGAACACACAGAAAGAAGATATTTATACATACAGAGAACATGAAAAGGTGGGAGTAGCCATACCAACTGTAAGAGGCCAATCAATTGAGATGAGCTATCATCAGCAGGAGAGAGAGAAAAAAAACCTTTGAAGTGATAATCGAGATGACCCATAGAAGGTGTGAGGATATTTTAACATGGGGAAATAGATTCAATTAGTGTCATGACCCAACCATTCCCAGTCTTTGTTCAAACCTAAGTTAATTGTATCTAATTTGCATATTAATTCAAGTTCAGCAGTCTCTCTTTGGAGTTTGTTTTTGAAGGTTTTTTGTTGCAAAATGCCACCTTCAAGTCTGTCACTGAGTGGTTAGAGAGGTTGAAGTGTTCTCCCACTGGTTTTTGAATGTTATGATTCCTGATGTCAGATTTGTGTTCATTTATTCTTTTGCATAGAGACTGTCTGGTTTGGCCAATGTATATGGCAGAGGGGCATTGCTGGCACATGATGGCATATATTACATTGGTAGATGTGCAGGTGAACGAGGCCCTGATGGTGTGGCTGATGTGATTAGGTCCTATGATGGTGTCACTTGAATAGATATGTGGACAGAGTTGACATCAGGCTTTGTTGCAAGGATAGGTTCCTGGGTTAGTGTTTATGTTGTATGGTGTGCGATTGCTAGTGAGTATTTGCTTCAGGTTGGGGAGCTGTCTGTAAGCAAGGACTGGTCTGTCTCTCAAGATCAGTGAGAGTGAGGGATCATCTTTCAGGATAGGTTGTAGATCTTTGATGATGCACTGGAGAGGTTTTAGTTGGGGGCTGAAGGTGACGGCTAGTGGCGTTCTGTTAATTTATTTGTTGGGCCTGTCCTGTAGTAGGGGACTTTTGGGTACTCTTCTGGCTCTGTCAATCTGTTTTTTTTTTCACTTCAGCAGGTGGGTATTGTAGTTTTAAGAATGCTTAATAGAGATCTTGTAGGTGTTTGTCTCTGTCTGAGGGATTGGAGCAAATGCGGTTGTATCTTAGAGCTTGGCTGCAGACAATGGATCGTGTGGTGTGTCCTGGATGGAAGCTGGAGGCATGTAGGTAAGTATAGAGGTCAGTAGGTTTCTGGTATAGGGTGGTGTTTATGTGACCATCAATTATTAGCACAGTAGTGTCTAGGAAATGGACCGCTTATGTGGATTGGTCTAGGCTGAGGTTGATGGTGGGATGGAAATTATTGAAATCATGGTGGAATTCCTCGAGGGCTTCTTTTCCATGGGTCCAGATGATGAAGATGTCATCAATGTAGTGCAAGTAGAGTAGGGGTGTTAGGGGACAAGAGCTAAGGAAGCGTTCTAAGTCAGCCATAAAAATGTTGGCATACTGTGGGGCCATGCGGGTACCCATAGCAGTGCCGCTGACTTGAAGATATATATTGTCCCCAAATGTGAAATAGTTGTGGGTGAGGACAAAGTCACAAAGTTCAGCCACCAGGTTAGCCGTGATATTATCGGGGATACTGTTCCTGATGGCTTGTGGTCCATCTTTGTGTGGAATGTTGGTGCAGAGGGCTTCTACGTCCATAGTGGCCAGGATGGTGTTTTCTGGAAGTTCACCGATGGATTGTAGTTTCCTGAGGAAGTCAGTGGTCTCTCAAAGGTAGCTGGGAGTGCTGGTAGCGTAGGGCCTGAGGAGGGAGTCCACATAGCCAGACAATCCTGCTGTTAGGGTTCCAATGCTTGAGATGATGGGGCACCCAGGATTTCCAGGTTTATGGATCTTGGGTAGCAAATAGAATACCCCTGGTTGGGGTTCTAGGCATGTGTCTGTAAAGATCTGTTCCTGTGCTTTTTCAGGGAGTTTCTTGAGCAGATGGTGTAGTTTCTTTTGGTAATTATCAGTGGGATCAGAGGATAATGGCCTGTAGAATGTGGAGTTAGAGAGCTGCCTTAGCAGCCTCTTGTTCATATTCCAACTTATTCATGATGACGACAGCACCTCCTTTGTCAGTCTTTTTGATTATGATGTCAGAGTTGATGCTGAGGCTGTTGATGGCGTTGTGTTCAGCACGGCTGAGGTTACGGGGCAAGTGATGCTGTTTTTCCACAATTTCAGCCCGTGCACGTCAACGGAAGCAATCTATGTAGAAGTCCAGTCTGTTGTTTCGACCTATTTCCCCATATTAAAATATCCTCACACCTTCTATGGGTCATCTTGATTATCACTTCAAAGGTTTTTTTCTCTCTCTCTCTCTCCTGCTGATGATAGCTCATCTCAATTGATTGGCCTCTTACAGTTGGTATGGCTACTCCCACCTTTTCATGTTCTCTGTATGTATAAATATCTTCTTTCTGTGTGTTCCATTCTATGCATCCGATGAAGTGGGCTGTAGCCCACAAAAGCTTATGCTCAAATAAATTTTAGTCTCTAAGGTGCCACAAGTACTTCTGTTCTTTTTGCAGATACAGACTAACACAGCTGCTACTCTGAAATCTGGGAGAAGCACCTCTCTGCAGAACTCACATTCCACACTAATGCTGAGCAGTTAAGAGCTCCGCCTGGGAGCCCACCAACTGTATGAAACTCAGGGGGGATGTAGTCCCCCCTGCCCTACCTAATTGGCACCCTTGGGAGGCAGGTTAGCTAGCAAGAAGAGCTGCAGGGATGGAAGGTGGAGTGGTATGAGATAGGGCCATAGCAGGAGGAAATGGGCCTCCAGGGATGAAGCCCTTACTACAGATATCAAAGGTGGAGCTAGCTTGATTTCGGTTCCCCTTTACTCCCCTTCACCTGGCTTGGCCTGGGCTTAGATGCCCAGCTGTTATCAGAAATGAAACCCCGGAAACGGGGGGGAAGGGGTCCGGCTAGTGGATTTTTGTTTTTAAATCTACTTTCTTGGTTCCCTGCAGCGCCGAGCTCAGGTCAGGAGAATGCCCTTTTCCTCTGATTCTGGGCTTTCCCTTTCACTCACCTGTTGGCTCAAACCCACGCTGGCAAGAAAGGGAGGCTCAGCTGAAGTTAACCAACCCCAGCCAACCTGGGCTGCAGTGTACAGAACACTCTTCCCAATGAGCAGCTTGCGCCCTCCTGATGATGACAGTTTGATAGGGTCAGGCCAGATGACTACAGGAGAGTGATCGAAGGTAGATATATTAGCCCCAGATTAAGCAGGTCCCTTTTCCTGAGTAAGATAATGGGCTGTTCCAGAACAATCAAGAAGTTGCTGGAACCAATTATGGCAGGCAGGCTAATTAGGACATCTGGAGCCAATTAAGAAGCTGCTAGAATCAGTTAGGACAGGCAGGCTAATCAGGGCACCTAGTTTAAAAAGGACCTCACTTCAGTTTGTGGTGTGTGTGTGAGGAGCTGGGAACAAGAGGTGCGCAAGGAGCTGAGAGTGAGAAGGCATACTGCTGGAGGACTGAGGAGTACAAGCGTCATCAGACTTCAGGAGGATGGTCCTGTGGTGAGGATAAAGAAGGTGTTGTGAGGAGGCCATGGGGAAGTAGCCCAGGGAGTTGTAGCTGTCACGCAGCTGTTACAGGAGATGCTGTAGACTGCTGCAATCCATAGGGCCCTGGGCTGGAACCCGGAGTAGAGGGTGGGCCCAGGTTTCCCCGATTCCCCCAACTTCCTATTGAATATAAGAGGAGTTGACCTGGACTGAAGGTCCCACCAGAGGGGAAGGTCTCTGGGCTGTCTCCGACCCACTAGGTGAGTCAGCAGAGACTGTGTGGATTGTTCTCCTCCTTTTACCCACGCTGGCCGGTGCTGAGGTTACCTGAGTGAATGGCAGGTTTGAGCCACTGGCAAAAGTGGCCAACTGAGGGCTGCCGTGAATCTCTGAGGTGAGCAACAGGGCCGTACCTAGCTATTCTGGGGCCCTACACAGCCCCTCCACGAGGAAGGGGGGACAGGCCACCCGCAGGTCTGTCACTGAATGACCAGACAGGTTAAAGTGTTCTCCCACTGGTTTTTGAGTATTTTGATTCCTGATGTCAGATTTGTGTCCATTAATTCTTTTGCGTAGAGACTGTCCGGTTTGGCCAATGTACATGGCAGAGGGGCATTGCTGGCACATGATGGCATATATCACATTGGTAGATGTGCAGGTGAACGAGCCCCTGATGGTATGGCTGATGTGATTAGGTCCTATGATGATGTCACTTGAATAGATATGTGGACAGAGTTGGCACAAGTGCCACAAGTACTCCTGTGCGGGTGGCTATATTACAACAGAAAAACTTCAAAAACAGACTCCAAAGAGAGACTGCAGAGCTAGAATTGATATGCAAACTAGACACAATCAACTCCGGTTTGAATAAGGACTGGGAATGGCTGAGCCATTACAAACGTTGACTCTATCTCCCCTTGTAAGTACTCTCACACTTCTTATCACACTGTCTGTACTCGGCTAGCTTGATTATCACTTCAAAAGTTTTTTTTCTCTTAATTAATTGGCCTCTCAGAGTTGGTAAGACAACTCCCACCTGTTTATGCTCTCTGTATGTGTGTATATATATCTCCTCATTATATGTTCCATTCTATATGCATCCGAAGAAGTGGGCTGTAGTCCACGAAAGCTTATGCTCTAATAAATTTGTTAGTCTCTAAGGTGCCACAAGTACTCCTGTTCTTCTTTTTGACCTCAATAAGGTAGCTTTCCTTGCTGATCCCTCCCATCTTCCACTCCTTGTAGGCTTTCTGTTTTTTCTTAATCACCTCTCTGAGATGCTTGCTCATCCAGCTTGGTCTACAACTCCTGTCTATGAGTTTTTTCCCCTACTCACCACTGTGTATGTATGTGTGTATCTATCTATCTATATAAAATTCTCTGTTGAATTCCCTGGAAATTTTGTTCAGTGACATTTTTGACTTCTTTTGCGTGCTTAAACAGCTACATCTAGTGACTTTTTCAGGGTTTGTCTGGTGACCTCCTGCTATGTGGAGTTGGCACACTGACTATAAGATTATCTCCATTTTACATACCTAGCTCTTTCATAGCATCTTGTTTATTCTTTTCCATAATTTTATTTATTTCCTGTAAGATAAAGGAAAATGCAATTTCTATTAGGAAAAATACATACACCTTTGTGAGTTCATATTTTAAATTCATTTTAGTACAAATATTGCTGAAGTCCATTAAATATAGGGGGTTAGCAGTGAGTGAGTTATGGTTAGAATGACATTAAGCCATAACCCATGTTGTAGAAGGGCCAGGCTGCTGTGGGAATACTTAAGAGGAGGTCTGGTTGACTACGAATACTGGAGGTCTGCCAGATGGAGCAGCAGCTCCATCACCCTTTGAAAAGGTGCAGTATGCACGTCATGTATCAGCTCTGCTAGAGTTTGTTTTTAATCATTCTGACATCTTTATTTTATCTATTTTAACTTCCTGTTATCCATTTAAATCTATAACTTTTTAAAGAATATAAATTAAAATCTTCAAAGCACACATTTTAACCATTTCATATACTTTCTATTATTTTCCCTCACCTTAGAAATTGTCTCATAACCAAAAATCTGTTCAATTAAATATTCTGTATCTTCTTCACCTTGCAGATAACCCTTAACAATATCATATCTAAAGGTTAGCTGTTTGTTTATTTGTTTTTCCAATAGGTTTATCAGTCTTGATATCACAAGCTGAAATAAATAATAATGAAATAAGTCAAATCTGCAAACAAAATACATTATTTAATAAAAATGTCAACTTTTTTAATAGGAATTCTTATACAGATAAATACACTTCACTTGTATGTTTATATTTCATTTAACTTTGATTTATGTAAATACTACAACAGAGTGTCTGTCCAGATCAGAGGTGGGCAAACTACAGCCCACGGGTCTCTCCCCTGCTGTCCCCTCTCTCCTGAAGCCTTAGCTCGCCGTGCCGACAGCGGTCTGGGCGGCGGGGCTGCAAGCTCCTGCTTCTCTGAGCTGCATGGTAAGTGAGCGGGGGGTTTGGATAAGGGGCAAGAGGTCCTGGGGGCAGTCAGGGGACAGGCAGCAGGGGACGGTAGAATGGGGCAGAGGTTCTGGGGGGGGGGGGCGGTCAGTGGACAGGGAACAGGAGGGGTTGGATAGGCGTGGGATTCCTGGGGGCCTGTCAGGGGGCGGGGGTGTGGATAGGCATCTGGGTGGTCAGGGGACAAGGAGCAGGGGGGGTTGGATGGGTCAGGGGTTCTGAGGGGGGCAGGAAGTGGAAGGGTGTGGATAGGGGGCAGGGGCCAGGCTGTTTGGAGAGGCACAGCCTTCCCTACCTGGCCCTCCATACAGTTTCGGAACCCCGATGTGGCCCTCAGGCCAAAAGGTTTGCCTACCCCTGGTCCAGATGCTCGATGTGCTCTTAACATAACTTAGAAGTTCAGCAGTACAATTTAATATAACTTATGTTAGTCCTCCAGAAAAACAAGGTTGCCACTGTTTAGTGAAACATCCTCTTTATAAAATATCTTGTAAATCTTATACTTATTTTTTATGCTGGGGTGGAGTAGGAGTAGAGAAAAGAAATAGTTTAGCCACTATAGTTAAAGTGAATTCCAAGGAGGAAAACACCAACTAAATCAATTAAAGACTATCAGTGCTGTGAGTAAAAATTCTTTGATTGTTGCCTGCCAACTAAATAAACAGCTTCCTCTTGAGCTTCCTGTTTTAGAATCAATAAGTGATTATTTGCTATGTTAGCAGCAATATTGGGGTAAAACCATCCGGTTAACTGTCATTATTTTCAACCTTAGAATTTGTAATAGTTTTTTTATTTTAGTCTTGAATGTTTACTTTTAATAAAATTCATAAAGCACAGAATCATTTTTCCTTTAATTAGCAATTTGGGTCAGAACCCTCCAGAACCTAGGTGAATCAGTCAATCCACCTATGAGCCTAGATAGCTTTCCTTAAATTAAACCCTTTGGTTTTGACAATAGCTCACTGCACTAAGTGTAGGAAAAAATGGTTACCCACCTTTCATAACTGTTGTTCTTCGAGATGTGTTGCTCATGTCCATTCCATTCTAGTTCATGTGCACGGAGGTCGGAGACTTTTGCCTTAGCGGTTTCCATAGGGCCGATGTGGCGCCCTCTGGGGTGACTTGCTCACGCTGCGGTATATCAGGTGCTGCCGGCCCTACGCCCTCTCTGTTCCTTATTGCTGACAACTCCAACAGAGGGGTAGGAGGGCAGGTAATGGCCGAACTAGGGTTGATGAGGCCACGCTGGGACTATGAGGATGATCGTTGCTTTGTCTTGCTTCACCTTGAGCAGGACTCTGTGGATTAATGGCACTGGCAGGAAGGCGTACATCAGAGCTCCTGAACATAGAATCATGAAGGCGTCTGAAAGGGAGCCCTTGTCCCTGCCCTGCAGAGAATAGAACACGTGGCACTTTCTGTTCTGCCTGGATACAAACAGGTCCACCTGGGGAGTCCCCCACCTATGGAAGATTAGGCTGACCACCGGATGGAGCAACCATTCATGGCGAGACAAGATGATCCTGCTGAGGTGATCTGCTAGGATGTTCTTGGCTCCGGGCAGGTGGATAGCTACCAGGTGAATGGCATATCGCACACAAAAATCCCAGAGGCTGAGCGCTTCCTGACAAAGGGCTGAAGACCTGGCGCCGCCCTGCCTGTTGATGTAATATATCGCAGCAGTATTTTCTGTGAGGACCTGCACCACCTTGCCTTTCAGGTGGGGCAAGAAGGCCTGGCAGGCTAGGCGAACTGCTTTGAGCTCCCTGACACTGATATGAAGGGAGAGATTGTTGTGGAGCCAGTGGCCCTGGGTGCTGAGCTAACGCCCCGATGGGCTCCCCAACCCAGATCCGACACATCCGAGACCAGGATGATCGACGGAGACAGGATTGCAAAGGGGACTCCCTGAAGCACTGACCTGGTATCCAGACACCAATCCAGAGACAGGAGGACATGGTTCAACACTGTGACCACATGGTCCAGGGTGTGCCTGATGGGGGTGTAGACCGAGGCTAGCTACACTTGCAGAGGCCGCAGATGAAGACGAGCATAGCTAACCACATATGTGCACATGGTCATGTGGCCCATCATTCGCAGGCACACGTGGGCCATAGTGAGTGGGTGGCTCTTTATTTGGGGGATTAAGCTTGACATGGCCTGAAAACATGCTTCCGGAAGGAAGGCCCTGGCCCAGGTGGAGTCAAGGACCGCTCCGATAAACTCTATCCTTTGGACTGGCGTTAACATGGACTTTTCTGTGTTTATCAATAGACCCGGGTTGCTGCAGGTGGACAGCACCAGATCAAGGCTCTTGCGCACCTTCCCCATAGACCTGCCCTTGATGAGCCACTCGTTGAGATACGGGAAGATCGGGACCCCTCGACTTCTCAGCGCCATGCATTTCGTGAACACCCTGGGGGCCGAAGACAGGCCACAGGGTAGCAAAGTGAAATGGAAGTGGCACTCGACCACTATGAAATGCAGGAAATGCCTGTGCCACAGGAATATGGAGACATGAAAGCCAGCGTCCTTTAAGTTGAGAGCGGCATACCAGTCCCCCGGATCCAGGGATGGGATGATGGAGACCATGCAGAACTTGAACTTCTTGAGAGACTTGTTGAGGCCAACCAGGTCCAGAATGCGTCTTAGACACGCCCCCCCCCCTTTGCCTTCGGGATTAGGAAGTAGCGGGAGTAGAATCCTCTTCCTTACATATCTCGAGGAACTTCCTCCACAGCCTCCAAGACCAGGAGATTTTCGACCTCCTGAACGAGGAGTTGCTTGTGAGAAGGGTCCCTGAAGAGGGATGGGGAAGGTGTGTGTGTGTGTGGGGGGAGGGGCGTGGTAGAGGGAGGGGTGGCCAAAAATTGCGGAGTATAGCCCCGAGCTACTATGTCCAGGAACCAATGGTCTGATGTAATCCGCGACCAGGCCGAGAGGTAGGGAAAAAGGCAGCTGAGGAAAAGGCGGGAAGGATCCAGGCAGTTGGCTGGTGCATTGCTCCCGAGCACACCCTCAAAATGAGCACGTCTGGCCCCCTTGGTGCTTCACGAGGCAAGGCTGCGCAGCAGATCGGGATGACAAATGATGATAGCGACTAAACCCTACATCCCTTTTCCTTGCAGGTGCCTGCCGAGGCTGCCACTGTCGAGGTGGCGGAGGAGGCTGGAACGGCTGTCTCAATGCCTGAGGAATATGCATCCCCAGAGAGTTGCCTGCATGTCTTTCAGGCCGTGCAGACGAGCATCCATTTGGTTGGAAAAAAGGCCAACACCGTCAAACAGGAGATCCTGAATAGAGGCCTGCATCTTCTGAGACTGGTCTGGAGCCAGGAACTTCGCTGCATGACCACTGCCAAGGCGACCACTAGGGCAGCTGAATCAGCTGTGTCCCAGGCCATTTGGAGGGAGCACCGAGCTGCCGCAGTACCCTCCTCCACCAGAGTTGTGAACTCCTGGGCCATCTCCTGGGTCATGGAGTCCTTGAACTTGAGGAGAGAGTCCCACAATTTAAAGTTATAGCGACCCAAGACAAAGACCGATGCCAGGGAGATCGTCTATGGCTGGGCAAGTCCCGGCGCGAAGATGGGGATCTAGAGCACGGAGCTGATGACTCATAGCAGCAAGCCGGAGCCATGGGCCGACGCGGAGACCAATGGCGACCGAGGGCTCTGTCTTGGCTCTGGAGACCGGTGGTGCTCGCTTGATTTGTGCAAGGCTTTGCCAGCAGGCTTGCCCTCTCGGGGAACCATAGTCAGATCCATATCTCCACATGGTGCCATCTGCAGTGGGGGCGCTCTCTGCTCTCCCTATGCCAGGAGCTGGGAGAGTGTCGACTGCGCCATCAGCTTGGGCCCTTTACTGTTCCCTGGAGTCAGTGATGGATCCTTTCGGGGGGAGGAACTCCCTGGGGCCGAGCCCTTTTGCGGGTCTGGAGTGGGCGTAAGGCCCGAACAAGGTCCTTTGCCTGGAGCCCCCCTGGTCGGGCTTGCTCGGTGCCATCTTCTTAGGTTTCTTCTTCGGCACTAGCAACGGGGATTGGTGCCGGGAGGAACCTGATGCCGGGTGTGCGCTCCACACCGAAGTCAAAGCACATCGGACCGCTCTGGCTCCAAAGCTGGGTACAGGGCAGCCTGCATGCCCTGAGATGTATGCTGTGCTCCCTCTGAGTCTGAGGATCAACGTTTTTACAGATGTCACAGCACTTCTTTATGTGGGATTCCCTGAGACAGCTTAGGGTACGTCTATACCCAGCCGCTAGTTTGGCGGCTGGAAATCGAACTTCTGGGTTCAACTTATCGCGTCTTGTCTGGACGCGATAAGTCGAACCCGGAAGTGCTCGCCGTCGACTGCGGTACTCCAGCTCGGCGAGAGGAGTACCGCGGAGTCGACGGGGGAGCCTGCCTGCCACGTGTGGACCGAGGTAAGTTCGAACTAAGGTACTTCGAACTTCAGCTACGTTATTCACGTAGCTGAAGTTGCGTACCTTAGTTCGATTTGGGGGTTTAGTGTAGACCAAGCCTTAGACAACTATCATGCGGGTCACTAACAGGCATAGGCCTGTTACACATGGAGCACGGCTTAAAACCCGGGGACCAGGGCATGCCCCACCTGGGGCATGTCCCCACTGGGACACTATCTAACACTTAACAGCTACTTAACAACTAACTAACAATGGTTAAACTATTTACAGCTAGAAGCACAAGGCTGAGATAGAAAAAAAACAGCTGGTCACTTGCGAAGCAAGGGACAAAGGTGTTCTGACTGACCACCACGGGTGATAAGAAGGAACTTAGAGGGCATAGGGCCCGCTGTGCCTGAAATACCATGGCGTGAGCGTGGCACCCCAGAGGGCGCCACAGCTGGCCCTATGGATACTGTTAAGGCAAAAATCTCCGACGTCCGCATATGTGGGCACACACACACCTAGAATGAACTAAAATTGAATCGACATGAGCAAGCACTCGAAGAAGAATTTTTGTGGACATCTGTGTTGAAACGAGAAATAATTCACTGATTAGTCATGTCTCCCAGGTAATAACACCTTCACTGATGCAAATAGCACTCCCACAGCACCAAGAGCACCAATTTGCTGCATCAGGGCAGCATGGCCTCACACTGGAGATGATACACAAGTCTCCAAAGAACAGGCAAAACGTGCTTAAAAGACTGACATGTATAGGGCAACATGCACTGCTGCCACCTGGACGATCACTTTATACAAAGAAAAAGCAGAAACTTATATTGTCTTAGTAGAAAGGATGTTGAGACTATCAGATACACAAACTCTTGTCTCCAAATAATAGGTCTGAATACAAAGGATGATCCATTAAGAGAGTGTCTGCTCTGAAAGAGTCCCATTCGGCCCCTTCTTCCAATGCAACAAAACAATCCAGATGACTTGAAAAACCATGGCCTCATCCTGGTTGCAAATAAGTCTGCTCACTTTAGATCCAACTTGTGGAGCAAAGTTACCCAAGTGAATCATGCGATCAGGAAAATTTGTTCAGGTGAGAAAACCAGAAATCTCTTGCAGCTACAATTTTTAGCATGATAGTAGTTCAGGGAATACATTGCAGCGGACATATCTATGAGCACTTGCACTATATGACTCCTGATGATAAGGCTAGCTAAATATGTTGGACTTATAACAAATTTACATGTTATCTAGCTTCAAGGGGATTTCACAGATTGAGGGTCTGGTCACCTCCTCAAGTGATGTAGGCAAAATAATTCCCTGTGATTGTGCACAGGGGCTGAATAAAGTGAACCCTATCAAGGCTGATTCCCCACTCTGGCACTTTGAGTACAGAAGGTGGGGGCCCGCAAGGATTCTAAAAATTAATACTGCCACTCCAGGCTTGTATTAAACTCCCAAGGTTACAGCTTTTCTCTGACCTTGGATGGGTAGATGCTGCACCACCCAAGTGCAAAAAAACCCTTTTAGAACCCAGGAAGGCCCACTTGGGAATTCCTTCCTGTGGGTACCCTCAAGCCCTTTCACACACATACACCCCCCACCATGGAAGAGTTGAGAAAGAAAACAAAGGAAATCAGCTATTGCCACCAGCTAATTAAACAACATATGCACAAATCTCTTAGGGACACAAAAATTCAATCCTGTTCTTAAAAAAGGTGAATTTTATTAAAAACAAAAAGGAAAAAAATACATCTGGAACTTAGGCTTTTTGCTAGGTTTAACCACAATTACAAGGATTAAGCATCAAGATAGCTTCTTGAGGTCCAGCTTAAAGGTTACAAGCAAAACAAAAGCATCTGGGGTTAGCACAGAGGAGTCCGCAAGCCAGGGCCACCTCGGGGGGGAGGGGGGGCAAGTGGGGCAATTTGCCCTGGGCCCCGGGAGCCCTGGCCCAGCGGCGGTCTGGGTTTTCGGCGGCGGGGGGCCCTTCAGTGCTGCCAAAGACGCAGAGCGACTGAAGCGCCCCCCGCCGCCGAAAATCCGCCGAAGACCCGGACCACCGCCGGGTGAGTACAAGCACCGCAGCTCCCCCGCTTTGCCCCAGACCCCCTGAATCCTCTGGGCAGCCCTGCCGCAAGCCATAAAGAAATAAAAGAGATAAACCTAAGCGTGTCTTCCTAGACATTTCCTGATCTACTTACATATCTGGGGTTTCAAATGAGTAGTTTCTAGGTATGATTTGATCCTTTTCCATACCTGGCGCAAGCTCTTACAGCATAGTTCCAGCCCTGTCCCTGCTTTCTGGGAGAACAACACAGAAGACAAAGGGGAATTTTTTTCCCCAATTTTAAAAAGTTCTAGCCTTCCCATTGGCTCTTTTGGTCAGATACCCACTCCTTTCCTTTTACCTATGGACTTTTTAACCCTTTACGTGTAAAGCAAGTAGAGAACAGCTACTAATAGGGATTTTATAGCTAACTGGCTGGCTGGGTATCCATAAAAGGGAGCAACTCCCCACCCCCCTTCATTTATCACAAACCCTCTTAGGATTTTAGATGGGAAAGTACACCACAAAGTTGTTGTTTTTTCATCCCAGTTCCAGCAGTCACAATAAGAGTCCTGAATAAAGCCTGAGCTTGTGAGCATATGAAGCATATGTATTGATGCTACACTTTGACACTTTTAACCATGGTGGCTGAAAGCAACAGAGATTAGAAAAGTACTTTAATACTATGCATTAATATAAGGACTTTGTAGTGGGGGGAAACGATGAAGAAAACTTTCCTCATAAATTAGAATTTAAAAAACAAAACACAAGAAGAACAATGTCTGATCAGCAACCCTCAGATTGTCTGATTTTTCTTAAATAGCAGACTAAACAGGATTTGAGAGGAAAAGGTAGGTTGTGCACCCCTAGCCCTCAATGCTGACATGTGGACTATTATGCCCCTCTCCTAAAGTACAGTGCATTCAATTGTTCCACAGATCATGTGATATACCATACAAAATGTAAGAGCAGATGTGGGGAAGCAGTTTTATGAGGAAGAAACATGGTTTTATCTTAGCTCTATAAGCATTCCACATACTCCTATGCCCTCAGTGCAGAATGCTGTGAGATATCACCAGCAAAGCACATAAGGGGATGTCACATCAAGGAGAAGCCACACAGATTTAAAACAATAACATTTAAGAATTTGGTTTACATTTTATTTTACTGAACCTAAAAATAAAATACAAAGCTGCATGCTTTTATAGTTCCTTGTTAAAAGTTAAAAAAATCTTTATCTTTACCTTCAAAAGACGCAGAACTCTAATAAGGCGAATGACTCCGAATACCCTGATAGTCTTAATCATATGGTATGTTTGGTGAAGTGGCTTAAAGATATTAATAATCATGATATCTATGAGTCCAACTATTATGATTACTAGTTCAATCTGATTCCAACGATGAAAGATGTAAGCCCTCCTCATGGCTAAAGCCTGTTATTAAAAAGAAACATACAATATTTATTTAGATTCACTACATCATTTACATTATAAAACAAGAGACTATATTAAGCTTTTACTCAAATCTGAAAACAATTATAATACATCTTTCAACACTACCCAGGCTTGATAAATCCACTATTAACAGCACATAAAATTCCCCATTGGTCTTACCAACCAATTTATGCAGAATTAAAACCTTTAACTGAAAAACAAACATCATATTTCTAGCCCTTCTGGTCTCAAAGGTAACCTTTGAAAGGTAAGTATTACCTTTCTGCAACTGCAGGGAGGCATATTGAAACAGATGTGTAGACTGTTTAAGACTTAAATTCTGGCTTCAGAACACAACAGGAGCAGCTGAGTTATCCATGGGTCAGTTACTTCAGAGGTGAATATTGGGGGGAAGAAATCCTTCCCCCTACCTAGGACACTCTCTCTTTCTGGCCCGATGAATATTTATATAAATAATTAAAGTGGAACAGCTCCAACAGGAAAGAGTGACAGACTGACTGTATCCCACAGAATAAGGCATTCACTCAGGATGTGGGAGATCTGCGTTCACATCCCTCCTCCAAATCAGGCAGAACAAGGACTTGAACTTGGTTCTCCCATGTCTCCTGCACCCTAGAGTGTCGCCATAGCCAATGGACTATTGGTTATTCTGGAGTATCTTTCTCTGATTTTTTTGTGAAAAATATCAAAAGGTCTCAGGATCATCCTGATGTGGAAGGGGAAATTTTTCAAAATCTCAATTGTTTTCATGGAAATAGGAAAGCGGTTTCCCACTTAGCTCTAGTTTCAAGACATGATTAGAAGGTCAGAAAAAAATCTTAAGACTTTCCAATTTACCATGTTCCACTCCATTTTTTTCAATGGATAATTATTTTATTGAAAATATGAAGTTTGCTGGTAAGTAAATGTCTTGACCAGTGTGGAACTGGGAGATGACCTTAGGCACAAAAGCCAGGTATGGACGCAGATGGACCTTGTCCTTATAGAAGACCGTATAAGGCTACTCGGACATGAGCGTCCTGATCTCAGACACCCCACAGGCCAAAGTTATAGCAACCAAGAAGGGGACCTTCCAGGAGAGAAGCAGGAGGGGGCAGGAAGCCAAGGGTTCGAAGGGGGGACCCATGAGCCTCGACAGCACAAGATTCAGGTCCCAAAGGAGGACTGGGTCCTGGAGATGTGGGTTAAGGCACTCTTGACTTTTCAGGAACTGCGCTGTCATGAGATGTGCGAAGACCAACCGGCCTTGAAATGGAGGGTGGAATGCCAAAATGGCCGCCTGATGTATCTTGATCGAAGATAGCGACAGGCCCTGGAGCTTAAGGTGCAGTAAATAGTCTAGGATGTCCTGCAGCGAGGCCTCTTCCACACAAATGTATTGGTCTGAGGCTCAACACGTGAACCGCTTCCACTTTGCCACTTAGCCCTGGCTGAAGGTTTCCTGCTGCCCAGCAGGACCTGTTGGACACCAGCGGAGCACTCCCGTTCATCCATATTTAGTCACACAGCAGCCAAGCTGTCAAGTGCACTACACCAGGTTCCGGTGCAGCAGATTACTGTGGTTCTGGGACAGCAAATCTGTCCAGAGAGGTAGCTGCAATGGAGTGACTGCCGAAAGACTCAGCAGCATGCCAAACCAGTGTTGACGAGGCCACGCTGGGCAGTGTTCCCTCTAATTTTTCCTATACCTGTGCGGAATGAATTTTGTTATGTGCACCAATATGGAGTGATGTGTGACACATCACCTTCATATTGGTGCACATAATAAAATTAATGTGGTGAGAGTGGGGCCAAAGGGTTCAGAGTGTGGGAGGGGGCTCAGGGCTGGGGAAGAGGGTGCAGGGGTGTGACAGCTCCGGCTGGGGGTGTGTGCTTTTGGGTGGGGCCGGGGATGAGGGGTTCAGGGCTGGGGCAGAGGGTTGGGGTGCATAGGGTGAAGGCTCCGTCCAGGAGGGTGTGCTCTGGGGGGGGGTTGGGGATGAGGGGTTTGGTGTGCAGAAGGGTGCTCTGGGGCTACAGCAGGGACAGAGGACTCCCCCCAGCTGCAGCAGGACTTGGGCTGGTGGGGAGAGGTGCCTCTCCCCGCCGCACCAGCTCCAGGGCTGGAGCCACGGGATAGGCACCCCAGCTGTGGCAGGTCCAGGCCGGGGCTAGGTTTGGGCCGCCCCTCCCCTGGCCACAGCAGGTCCGGGGCTGAGTTGGGGTTGGGGGAGGGGCACCCTATAGGCACCAATTCCATGGGTGCTCCAGTGCTGGAGCACTCACAGAGAAATATTAGCGGGTGCTGCTCAGTAGCACGCACCAGCAGCCAAGCTCCTCCTGCCCTCCAGCGCCTCACTTGCTGGTGGCCCCGCTGACCAGTTCCTTCCCCGCCCTCCCAGCGCCTCCTACCCACCGCGAATAGCTGTTTTGTGGCATGTAGGAAGCTGCAAGAGGGAGGGGGAGGAGCAGGACGGGGTGCGCTCGGGAAAGGAGACGGGGAAGAGGCAGGAGCGGGGACATGGGGGAAGGGGTTCAGTGGGGCAGGGCTTGAGGCGGAAGGGGGGTGTTGAGCATCCCCCGACTATGGGGGAAGTTGGCGCCTATGGCGCACCCCTCCCCCGGCAGGATGGCTGGGCAGGTTCCACAAGCGCCTGTGTGGCGCTAAATAGGCTGCTGTGCAGCCGCATGGCTTACAGGGAATTTAGATGCTGGGGCTATGAGGATAACCGATGCATTGTCTTGCTTCACCTTTAGCAGGACCTTGTGGATCAACAGAATCAGCAGGAAGGCGTACATCAGTGCTCCCAACCATGGAACCAGGAAGGCATCTGACAGGGAGCCCTTGTCCCTGCCCTGCAGAGAACAGAACACCTGAAACTTTCTGTTCTGCCTGGAAGCAAACAGTTGTACCTGGGGAGTCCCCCACTTGCAGAAGATTAGGCTGACCACCTCCGGATGAAGCGACCATTTGTTGCGAGACAAAAAGTTCCTGCTGAGGTGATCTGCCAGGACATTCCTGGTTCCCGGCAGGTGGGCGGCTACCAGATGAATGTCATGCCACACACAAAAGTCCCAGAGGCTGAGCGTCTCCTAACAAAGGGCCAAAGACCTGGTGCTGCTCTACCTGTTGATGTAAAACATTGCGGCTATATTGTCCGTCAGGACCCGCACCACCCTGCCCTTCAGGTGGGGCAAGAATGCCAGGCAGGCCAGGTGAACTGCTCTGAGCTCCCTGACATTGATATGAAGGGCCAGATGGTTGTGGAGCCAGCGGCCCTGGGTGCTGAGCTTGCCCAGATGAACTGGAAGTGGCACCCAGCTACTATGAAACGCAGGAAACACCTGTGCCCTGGGAATATGGAGACATGAAAGTAAGCGTCCTTTAAGTCGAGATCAGCGTACCAGTCCCCTGGATCCAGGGAAGGAATGACAGAGACCAGGGAGACCATGCGGAACTTCAATTTCTTGAGAGACTTGTTGAGGTCACGCAAGTCCAGGATGGGTCTAAGGCCCCCGTTTGCCTTCGGGATTAGGAAGTAGCAGGAGTAGAATCCTCTTCCTTCCATGTACCGAGGAATCTCCTTCACAGCCCCCAAACCTCCTGAACAAAGAGTTTCTCATGAGAAGAGTCCCTGAAGAGGGACAGGAAAGTGGGGTGGGGGCAGGATGGAGGGGCAGACTAGTATTGCAGGGTATAGCCCCAAGCTACTATGTCCAGAACCCAGTGGTCTGCCGTAACCCGCAACCAGGCTGAGTGGTAGAGAGAGGGGCGGTTGAGGAAAAGGTGGGTAGGATCTGGTTGACTGACAGGGGCATTGCTCTCGGGCACATGTTCAAAATGATCACTTCAGGCCCCCTGGATGTTTGGCAGGTCCGGACTAGGCTGGCGAGTGGGAGGAAGAAGGTTGACGATGACTAAAACCAGCGTCCCTTCTCCTTGTAGATCACTGACGGGATCTTGCCAGGGTCTTGACGGCAGTGGTGGCTGAAAGAGCTTCCTGGCTGATTGCGGCATGTGCATGCCCAACGAGTGAAGGGTAGCCCCAGTGTCTTTCAACTCATGCAGCCTGGCATCTGTTTGATTGGAGAACAGACCAACTCTGTCAAAAGGGAAGTTCTGGAACGGGGCCTGCATCTCCTGGGAGAGGTCCACCATTTGGAGCCAGGAGCTGCATCACATCACCACCACCAATGCGACCACCCTTGCTGCCGAGTCTGCCGTGTCCCATGCCATCTGCAGGGAACATCTGGCCGCCACAGTACCCTCCTCCATTAGGGTGCCAAATTCTTGGGCCAGACCTGGGCGGGCATAGAGACCAAGAGGACATTGAAGAGGGTGTCCTCCCTGCTCTGCCTTCTCCTGAAGCCCAAAGTTGTCGGCCACGCGCTGGAAAAGGGCTTGAGGCTCCCTAAAATCATCTGTCAGGCTAGCTCTGGAAGGTTCCGCAACTGCCTCCGCGGCTGTTCCAGGAATAACAAGGAAGACTGGACCACTGGTGGAGGTACCGGAGTCTGGACCACTGGCAGAAAAGGAGGCTTGGGATGGGCACAGGTTCCTCCGCGCCGACCTCAGAATAGGCTTTTGGTACCGGGCCCGGCACCGGTCGAGCCACCAACCGATGCTCCGCTGCGGCCACCGAGGAGTACTGTGAAGGAGGCATCGTCACCACTGGTATGCCCCACGCGCTCCAATATGGCCACTGCGTTAGCCACTGGCCGTGCTGCCACTGTGGTGCAGTAGATGAGGAAGCGGGCTCCGGGGCCCAATGACACTGATGGGACCTGGGCGATGGGCTGAACTGGCCCTCTGTACAGGAGGAACCACTTTCTGGTGACAAGGGAGGAGCTGTCAATGCCTACGTTTGCTTACTGGTCGTGGT
Organism: Malaclemys terrapin pileata; assembly: GCF_027887155.1. Taxonomy (NCBI): domain Eukaryota; kingdom Metazoa; phylum Chordata; order Testudines; family Emydidae; genus Malaclemys; species Malaclemys terrapin. The sequence continues at coordinate 47,340,822 of NC_071508.1, read as the reverse complement.
TACCAGCAACCATGGACCAGGAGTTATTGACCGGTGACTGTACCGGGGAGAGCAGCACCAGAGAGATCGGAGCCGGGGACACCGTAGCTGGGGAACGTTCTCACTGCACTGGCGATCGGGACCGATGCCTAGAGGACGACTGACAAGAGAGTGAGCGGAGAAACTGCTAGCTCTTGCTATGCAAGAAAGGCGCTCCGATTGACCACCATGGGCGGTAAGAAGGAACTGAGAGGGCGTAAGGCCAGCGGTGCCTGATATACCACAGCATGAGTGTGGGACTCCAGAGGGTGCCTCAGGCAGCCCTATGGGTACCTCTAAGACAAAAATTTCCGACAGCCACGCACATGGGCACGCGCGCACCTAGAATGGAATCGACATGAGCAAGCACTCGAAGAAGAACATAGCTACAGGCACTGATATGAAATGTTCCATTATCAGAACTACATCACCAGCTCATTCCAAAAGTGAGAACTTGCAGAGGCCACTTGAAGATTCTGCTAATATTGAAGCTCAATGTTCGGAAACTAGCATATATAAGTTGGGATAAAAATTACTCTCCCTTTCTTTATCACTAGGTCTCTTACAAAAATGACTGTTGTCTCATAGGAAGCAACTCAATACTTTCATGACTAAGAGATACAGAGTATATCTAAGCAGTCATACACAAAGCACAAGACATAATAGTGCAGCTCTGTGCAAAAAGCAAGAATCATCCATTAACAAGCTCAGAAAAAAGTTAATGATTTTATGCTGCCGTGTGGAAAAATTCAAATTAATCTAAAGAAAACTTCATTAATATAATAGAAGAACATTTAAGAATTAATGTAATAGAAGAAGCCATTGACTTTTATAACAGAGAATCCCTTTTGTAAAATATTTATAAGCATCTATAATTAAATAGAATTTTGCACTTCTAAGAAAAAACAACAAGAAGCATTACCATTCATGGGGAAAAATATAATTCATAAGTACCTTTAATGATGCCTCCAGTATATACAAACCAAGGAAATAGTAGTTAAAGATTTTTAGTTCTCTAATATATGTTTCCTCTGGATGTGTGATAAAATCCAATAGAATGGGAAATAAATTCAATAATATTATAATGTAACTTATGTACTCAAATTCATCCATAAATACAAGATGATGACAAAGCTTCAGAATCTTGTTCCTGGAAAAAAAAGTAGAGAAAAACATTTTAAGAACTTTTTGTTATGATATTAATTTTGTTTTGTCTAAAAAAGGTGAATATGGATTTTCTATATATTTCAGCAAGAAACTGATTGAAACAATAGTACACCAATTAGTTGATATTCTAGTAATAAGTATGTAATTTAATAACTATTAATAATAGTTAATTGTAATTAATAATTACTAATTTTTAAAGTAACAGTTTATGTAAATTAAGCTATTATATACTAATAAAATATATAAAGCATTGTTCACCCAAAAAATGGTTATATACCATTGCAGTGATGTTTTTCAAGATGCATTGTGCACATGTACATTCCACTTCAGATATATGTGCTTCCAAAGTACTCGAGTCAGAAACTTTTGCCAGCAGATCCGTTCAAACTGTGCATGTGCCCTTAATGTCCTTGTACAAAGGGCATAAAGGGCTGAGCCGCCCCAACTCCTCAGTTCCTTCACATTGCAAAATTACCATACTTCTGAAGTAGGGGGGAAGTAGAGAGGGTCGTGAAATGCATATATGCACAATACATCTTGAGGAACAACAGTTACTGTACAGGTGAGTAATGGTTTTTTCCTCCTTCAAGAGATTATGCATATATATATTCTACTCCAGGGGACTCATCAGCAGTTCTCTTGTAAGTGGTGGGATTTCTGAATTGAACAACAAAGTACCAACTTGCCAAAGTCTGCATCAGCACAAGAAGCCTGAGTGATGGCATAATGCTTACAGAAAGTGGGTATAGATGACCACATCACAGAGTTGCAGATGTCTATAATGGGTATGTTCCTTAAATGGCTGATGAAATAGATTAAGCTCTTGTTCAATGAGCAGTTATGTAAGATCATAACAGTATTCTATGCATGAAAATATTCTGTGGGACAATCTCTGAGCTGAGATTGATTGCCCTTTACCCTTTCAATGTATGCTACAAAGACCCTTGGAGACACTCTGAAAAGTTTAGTTCGAAGAATATAAAATTATGAGGTCCTATGTACATCAAAGATATGCAGTTTTTCTTCACCCTTGTTAGTGTGTGGCTTAGGAAAAACTGCAGGCAACTGAATGGTTAGGTTTAAATGAAAGGCTGACTCACTTTTGGACAGGGTCTCAGCAAGCCACTGTCCTTGTGAAAATGCTGAATGGAAGTCAGCTAAGAATGCTTGTAACTCAGATACCCTCTTAGCCAATGTAATTGCTACTACAAATACCATTTTCATAGAAAGGACCAATAAAAAGAAAGTTGCCATTTGCTCAAAAGGAGGCCCCATTGCCCCGATAGTACCAGATTTAGCTCCCAAGGGCAAACTGGATCACTGATGGGGGGATACACCCAAATGAGAACTTTAAGGATCACCACCACCATCAGATGCGAGAAAACTGAGGAACCTTCAGTAGGCTGTGGTGATGTGAAAGGCTGAAACATAGCCAAATTAACTATGATCAAGCTAGTGGAGAGTCCTGTAGATTTCAGTTTAGCGACTATTCCTAAATGCACCAAATTTTGGTGTAAGCAGCAGAGAGATGATGAAACACAGTTGAAAACCTCTTCCTCTTTGCTAAATATGTATCTTTTGTGGAATCTTTTCTACCACTAATCAGGAAGGCTTGGACCGCCTGTGAACAGTCTCTCTGTAGATTTTAACAATTGACCAGCCAGACTGTAAGACACAAGCTTTGTATGTCTGGATGCAGAGCTCAGCCTTGATCTTGAGACAGTGGACCTTCAACCAGATGCAGAGTGATTGGTATTTGGACAATGCAGATAGGTGTACCAGTACTGCCTTGGCCAAGCTGGTGCTATCAGAAGTAACATTTTGTGATTTTGTTTCTTTTTCCTCATCACCATTGGAATCAAGGGAACTGGAGAGAAGGCATAAAGAAGCTGTTTCAGCCAGGAGATGAGATATGCATTAGTTATGGAATCTGGACTGTGACCTGCTCTGGAGCAGAATCTCCAGTTCTTCTTGAGATTTGTTGCAAAGATGTACCCCACTTGATAAATATGAATTGTTTTATCTCTATCTTTAAGTACCACTAGTGATGATAAACAAGGTTCCTACTGAAAGAATCCACTATGGTGTTTCTGATCCCAAGCAGACAAAAGGCCTTCAGCAAAAGGTTGTTTTGTATGGAAAAATTCTCTAGATTAATTGCTTCCTGGAACAATCAAATCGACCTGGCTTCACCTTGCCTGTTCAAGTAAAACATAGAGGTGGTTTTATCCATGAGTATCTGATAGCATGACCGTTGACTGTGGCCGGGAATGCTTTGTAGGCATCAGGGACAGCATGCAGCTCCAAAAGGTTGATATGGAGTGACATCTCTTGATTCATCCAGAGAGCCTGAAGTGCTCTCAGATATACCTATGTCATAGAACTGGAAGGGACCCTGAAAGGTCATCAAGCCCAGCCCAGCCCCCTGCCTTCACTGGCAGGACCAAGTACTGATTTTTGCCCCCTCAAGGATTGAACTCACAACCCTGGGTTTAGCAGGCCAATGCTCAAATCACTGAGCTATCCCTCCCCCCAGATGACCCTAGAGCTTGGTCAAGGAATCTGACTAGAGTCACTGCTGGTTCGGAAGAAGAGAAGGGAGCTCCTCTGGAGACACTGTGAGGATCAATCCACCAATCCAGAGAGGCAAGTGCTTTTGCAGATATGCAAATCATGCCCAGTGAGTGCCTGATTAGTTGATAAACAGAGTGGAGTCCAGCTTGCATACAACTGAAGTGGTCTGGTATGCTGAGCCATGTGTGCACAATGCCATATGCCCGAGAAGTTGAAGGCAGGACAGAACCATTGCCCTGTGCTCAGCCTTGAGGTTCCTGCACAAGGTGACAATGGTCTCTAGAGCAGTGGTTCTCAACCCATGGCCCTCTTGTGGCTCAATCAGCACGCAGCTGTGGCCTACATGACAACCTCAGGGCCACACAGGTACTATATATATTGTGTGGATGCGGCCCACATAACACAGAGAGCTGCATATGTAAATAGGTTGAGAGCCACTGGTCTAGAGCCTGTCTCAAGGTAGGTAGGCTGTTGCTGTAGATGTGTTGAGAATGGTGCCTATAAAGTCTGTCTTCTGGAGTAGAAGCAAAGTTGACTTCTTTGTGTTTATTCTCAGCCCGCGATGAGCAAACAATTGGATTTGCCTGACACTGTTCTTTTCTTGTCTCTTTTGACTGGCATCAGATGAATAAATCATCCAGACAAGGGAAAAATCTGCATATAAGAAAGGAGGAGGTGGGCAGTCACTACTCCTTAGGACTGATGATAGGCCAAAGGGTACTACTTTGTATTGGTAATGAGAGCCTCTGACCATGGATCTCAAATATTTCTTGTGGCCTGGATGTATCGCCACATAAAAATAAGTGTTTTGTAGACAAGGAAAGCATATCAGTCTTTTAGATCCAAGGAAGCGATAATGGAAGAAAGAAAAATCACCCTGAATTTCAATTTCTTGATGGACTTGTTTAATTTTGTCATGTCCAGAATTGAAAATCAGGAATTGGCAGGTATAAAATCATTTCCCTCTGTGTTGTACGGGTACTTCCTCTATAGGTCCCATATCCTAAAGAGATTGTACTTCCTGAAGGTGGGTTGGTAAGGAAGGGATCAGAATTGTATGATGTATCCCTCTTCCAAAGTGCTGAGGACCCATTTGTCAGATGTTATGGTGGCCCAAGTACTGCAAAAGAGGGACAATTTCCAAAATGAAGTATTGGGCTTGGAGAAACTGACATGCTGGTACTCAAAATCACCATCAAAACAATCGTTTAACTGATGATGTCTAGTGAGAGTATCCCGTGGCCGAAGATGTCAAAGGCATCTGAAGGTTTTGTTTGCCTCTTAGCAGCATCCTGATGTCTATGCTGGTAGAAAGATCATCTATATTGAACATGATGTTTAAACTGTTTTCTCTTTGGGGCAGGTGGGTAAACCTTCAAAGAGTGCAACATAGCCCTAACATCTTTTGGGGTATGTATAGCATTGTTAGTCTTTTCAGAAAATAAGTTTTAACCCTCAAAGTGGAGAACCTCAATAGTATTTTGCAACTCATTAGGGATCCCCAAGGCCTGAAACCAGGAGGAATGCCTCAAGGAGTTCAGGTTTCAGGGTGGTAGCCATGTTAGTTTATATCAGCAAAAACAACAAGGAGTCCTTGTGGCACCTTAGAGACACACAAATTTATTTGGGCATAAGCTTTCATGGGCTAGAACCCACTTCATCAGATGCATGGAGTGGAGAATACAGGAGTAGGTGTAAATACATGAAAAGATGTGATCTGCCTTACCAAGTGTGAGGTCAGTCTAACGAGACAGTTCAATTAACAGTAGGATATCAAGGGAGGAAAAATAACTTTTACAGTGGTAATGAGAGTGGCCCATTTCAAACAGTTGACAAGAAGGTGAGAGTAACAGTAGGGGAAAATTAGTATGGGGGAAATTAGGTTTACGTTTTGTAATGACCCAACCACTCCCAGTCTTGATTCAGGCCTAATTTGATGGTGTCCAGTTTGCAAATTAATTCCAGTTCTGCAGTTTCACATTGGAGTCTGTTTTTGAAGTTTTTTTGTTGAAGAATTGCCACTTTTAGGTCTGTTATTCTGTGATCAGGGAGACTGACGTGTTCACCTACTGGTTTTTGAATGTTATAATTCCTGATGTCAGATCTGTGTCTATTTATTCTTTTGCATAGAGACTGTCTGGTTTGGCCAATGTACATGGCAGAAGTGCATTGCTGGCACATGATGGTATATATCACATTGGTAGATGTGCAGGTGAACGAGCCCCTGATGATGTGGCTGATGTGGTTAGGTCCTACGATGGTGTCTGTTGAATAGATATGTGGACATTGTTGGCACCAGGGTTTGTTGCAGGGTTTGGTTCCTGGGTTGGTGTTTTTGTTGTGTGATGTGTAGTCACTGGTGAATATTTGCTTCAGGTTGGGGGGCTGTCTGTAAGCGAGGACTGGCCTCTCTCCCAAGGTCTGTGAGAGTGAGGGATCGTCCTTCAGGTTAGGTTGTAGATCCTTGATGATGCGCTGGAGAGGTTTTAGTTGGGGGCTGTAGGTGATGGCTAGTGGCAATCTGTTACTTTCTTTGTTGGGCCTGTCTTGTAGTAGGTGACTTCTGGGTACCCTTCTGGCTCTGTCAATCTTTTTTTCACTTCAGCTGGTGGGTATTGTAGTTTTAAGAACGCTTGATAGAGATCCTGTAAGTGTTTGTCTCTGTTTGAGGGATTGGAGCAAATGCGGTTGTATCTTAGAGCTTGGCTGTAGACAATGGACCATGTGATATGTTATGGATGAAAGCTGGAGGCATGTAGGTAAGTATAGCAGTCAGTAGGTTTCCTGTATAGGGTGGTGTTTATGTGACCATTTCTTATTAGCGCTGTAGTGTCTAGGAATTGGACCTCTTGCGTGGACTGGTCCAGGCTGAGGTTGATGGTGGGGTGGAAAGTGTTGAAATTTTACTGACTGCCTGGAGAGAAGTTCTCATCATTAGATGACTTTCAGCTACTATGGAGATAAGTTGTTCTTTATATTCCTGAGGCGGTTTGTTAGATCTGGCTGTTGAAGCCTGCCTGTTGTAATCCAACTCTGAAGAGGATATATAACTTTCCTCTGGAAATGGAGGAGCAGTCCCAGTTGGAGTCAAAAGTAGTCTCAGTACCAGGGACGTATGTCCCAGCATCAGCACTTGTACTGATGTCGACTCAGAGTATGTTGCTAAAGTAGCTGATATTGATGACTGCTGCCTAGGATGTAAAGACCTGGCCAGTACCTAGGCATCATTACCAATGTCTTGTTTGTAACAGGTACCATGTGATATAATGTGTATGAATCCAGAACCAACAGACATAGTAAGTCTCTAGCCACCAAGAAAGTTTGCAGTGTTGAGGGCACTGAAACAGATGGCAACACACTGCTAGACAAAAAGAGCAGTATCAGACTCAATGGAACTAGTATAGATATAGCCAACAGAGCTTGCTTGGATAAAGCCACTGAAGTCGGTACTGGTGCTGGTAGCATCTTAAAAGCTGAAAGAAGAAGTTACTCACCTTGTGCAGTAATGATGGTTCTTCAAGATGTGTGTCCCTGTGGGTGCTCCACTCTAAGTGTCAGTGTGTCCCTGCGCCGGAGATCGGAGATTTTTCGCAGCAGTACTTGATCGGGGGAAGGGTGCGCGCAGGAGCTGTCTCGTGCAGCCGTTGGCGCCTCCTGTAGCATGTACACCCCCGACCGTCCCCTCCATTCCTTCTCTACTGCAGCGCTCAGCCGTGTGAGCTCCTAAGTAGAGGGGAGGAGGGTGAGCAGTGGAGCACCCACAGAGACACACATCTCAAAGAACCATCGTTACTGCACAAGGTGAGTAACTTCTTCTTCAAGTGGTGTCCCTGTGGGTGCTCCACTGTATGTGCCTGTAGAGCAGTGCCCCACCAGAGGTGGCAGGGGTTCGGAGTTATGTATAAGCATGTGATGAGAGCACTGTGAGGCCAACAATAGAATCTGAGATAAGGCCTTGGGTGACAGTATAATGCTTTGCCAAAGTGTGCTCTGATGCCCAGGTTGCAGCTCTACAAATGTCTATTAAGGGGACATTGTTCTAGAATGCGATCGGTGTCACCATGGCTCGTGTTGAGTGGGATCTGATGCCTGCAGGGGGTTCTTTGTTATGTAGGTGATAGCAAGTTTGAATACAGGAAGAGGCCCATTTGGAGAGTCTCTGGGTCGACACTGTAGAGCCTTTGGCTTGCTCTGTTGTAGAGACGAATAGTCTTGGTGACTTGCAAAATGGTTTAGTTCTGTCCAAGTAAAAGGCTATAGCCCTTCTGACATCTAGCATGTATAATGTTGCTTCTTGAGAATCCTTATGTGGCTTGGGATAGAAGGCAGGTAAGTGTATGGTTTGTTAATATGAAAATGTATAGCCACTTTGGGCACAAATTTTGGGTGAGGAGGTAACATGATTTTGTCTTTGGTAAATACCGTGTATGGTGGTTCAGCCATTAATACCCCTATTTTGCTGACAAGTCTTGCAGATGTGATTGCCACCAGGAATGAGACCTTCATTGACATATGTAAGGCTTGGTCTACACTAACTCCCCAAATCGAACTAAGGTACGCAACTTCAGCTACGTGAATAACGTAGCTGAAGTTCGAAGTACCTTAGTTCGATCTTACCTCGGTCCACACGTGGCAGGCAGGCTCCCCCGTCGACTCCGCGGTACTCCTCTCGTCTAGCTGGAGTACCGCAGTCGACGGTGAGCACTTCCGGGTTCGACTTATCGGATCCAGACAAGACGCGATAAGTCGAACCCAGAAGTTCGATTGCCAGCCGCCGAACTAGCGGCTGGGTATAGACATACCCTAAGAGAGAGCAGGTTGCTAGGGGTTCAAAGGGTGGTCTTATGAGACATTTGAGCACCTGATTGAGATCCCACTGTGGTGTAGGTTGGCATACTTCTGGGTACATGTTCTGTATACCTGTGAGAAAAAGCCGTGTAATCGGGTGAGCGAATATTGAAGCCCCTTCTATCTGCTCGTGGAGGACTGTGACGGCAGCCAGGTGTACTTTAATAGAACTTATGGCTAACCCCGTTTCCTTCAGTTCTAGTAGGCAGTCTAGGATCATAGATAGAGGCGCCTTGGTCATGTCCAGCTGTTTTTGCTGGCACCAAAGGGAGAATCTTCTCCACTTGTGGCGGTAAGTATTCCTAGTGGTGAGGCGATGGCTATTTAGTAATACCTCGTAGCAGGGTGGTCACCTGCTCCTGCCCGGAAGGGCTTAAAACAGTCTGCCCCAGTGAACAGAGCTAGATGGAGACTGGGCAGTAGCCAAGACTGAGGCGAAGTGGGGTAGTGGGTGGAGGTTCCCCTGGGAGGGGGAGACTCAGAACTGTGGGGGTACTGCCAGGGGGCAGCACCCAGAGAAAGGGGCACTGGGGTCCTGGGAGGGACACGGGACCAGTGGTAAGGCAGATCACCGGCCTGCAGAGGGCACTCCAAGGCTGGGAGAGCTAGTTCCTGAGGGCAACCAGCAGGAGGCGCTGCAGGGGTGAGTCCGCACTGTTACAGTAAGGATCAGCATCCTTTAGATTGAGAGCACCATTCCTATCCTGGGATGTAAAGGAAGGAATGTGTACTAAAGACACAACACAGAATTTTTCTTTTCCCATGTGTTTGTTTAAATTCTTGAGGTCCCAGATATGCCACAGGCCCCATTCTTGTTTTAGGATCAGAAAATATTGTGAGAGGAAACCCTACCTTCAAAACTCATTTAAAATCACAATTTCCTCTAAAACATGTTGTTGTTAAAAGGGTATATGAAAAAATATGGGGGAAAGAGACTAAAGGTGGTGCATAGATATAAAGTGATTGACATTGCCCCTTTCCACGATCTTGAATACCCACTTCTCAGTGGAGATGGCTTGCCAGGCCATTACAAAGTAGAAGATCTGTCCCCAAAATGCAATAAAACAATGTCTCTTAAAACAAGTTTGAAGTGGGGGAGCCTATCCTAGAGCCTACAAGTCCACTCAGTCCTACTTCTTGTTCGGCCAATCGCTAAGAACAAACAAGTTTTTTTAAATTAACAGAAAATAACATTGCCCACTTATTTACAATGTCACCTGGAAGTGAGAACAGGCATATCTTGACTTTAGTAAAGCTTTTGTTACTGTCTTACGTGATCTTCTTATAAACAAACTAGGGAAATGCAACCTAGATGGAGCTACTATAAGGTGAGTGCAAAACTGGTTAGAAAACCGTTCCCAGAGAGTAGTTATCAGTGGTTCACAGTCATGCTGGAAGGGCATAATGAGTGGGGTCCTACAGAGATCAGTTCTGGATCCGGTTCTGTTCAATATCTTCATCGATGATTTAGATAATGGCATAGAGAGTACACTTATAAGGTTTGCAAATGATAACAAGCTGGAGGGGTTGCAAGTGCTTTCAAGGATAGGATTATAATTCAAAATGATCTGCACAAACTGGAGAAATGGTCTGAAGTAAATAGGATGAAATTCAATAAGGACAAATGCAAAGTACTCCATTTAGGAAGGAGCAATCACTTGCATACATACAAAATGGGAAATGACTGCCTAGGAAGGAGTACTGCGGAGAGGGATCTGGCGGTCATACTGGACCACAAGCTAAATATGAGTCAACAGTGTAACACTCTTGCAAAAAAACTCGAACATCCTTCTGGGATGTATTATCAGGAGTGTTGTAAGCAAGACAAGAGAAGTAATTCTTCCGCTCTACTCCACGCTGATTAGGCCTCAACTGGAGTATGGCGTCCAGTTCTGGGCACCACAGGAAGGATGTGGACAAATTGGAAAAAGTCCATAGAGGAGCAACAAAAATGATTAAAGGTGTAGAAAACATGACCTATGAGGGAAGATTGAAAAAATTGGGTTTGTTTAGTCTGGAAAAAAGATGACAGAGGACATGATAACAGTTTTCAAGTATGTAAAAGGTTGTTACAAGGAGAAGGAAGAGAAATTGTTTTTCTTAACCTCTGAGGATAGGACAAGAAGCAATGGGCTTAAATTGCAGCAAGGGAGGTTTAGGTTGGACATTAGGACAAACTTCCTAACTGTCAGGGTGGTTAAGCACTGGAATAAATTGCTTAGGGAGGTTGTGGAATCTCTATAATTGGAGATTTTTAAGAGCAGGTTAGACAAACACCTGTCACGAATGATTTAGATAATACTTAGTCCTGCCACAAGTGCAGGGAACTGGACTAGATGACCTCTCGAGGTCCTTTCCAGTTCTATGATTTGCATTGCACTTTTGTAGCCTGCATTGCAAGGCATTTATGTGCCAGATATGCTAAACATTCATATGCCCCTTCATGCTTCGGCCACCATTCCAGAGGACACGCTTCTATGCTGATGACGCTTGTTAAAAATGTGTTAACTAAATTTGTGACTCAAGTCCTTGGGGGAGAATTGTATATCTCCTGCTCGGTTTTACTCGCATGCTGCCATATATTTCATGTTATAGCAGTCTCGGGCGATGACCCAGCACATGTTGTTCTATTTAAGAATACTTTCACTGCAGATTGGTACCTTCTTTGCATTTTGTCAAATGTGAGATTTCTAAAGATAGCTACAGCACTCGACCCCAAGGTGTAAGAATCTGAAGTGCCTTCCAAAATCTGAGAAGAATGAGGTATGGAGCATGCTTTCAGAAATCTTAAAAGAACAACACTCCGATGCAGAAACTACAGAACCCGAACCACCAAAAAATAAAATCAACCTTCTACTGATGGCATCTGACTCAGATGATGAAAATGAACATGTGTCGGTTTGCACTGCTTTGAATCGTTATTGAGCAGAACCATCATCAGCATGGACGCATGTCCCCTGGAATGGTGATTGAAGCATGAAGGGACATATGAATCTTTAGCGCATCTGGCATGTAAATATCTTGCAATGCTGGCTACAACAGTGCCATGCAAATGCCTATTCTCACTGTCAGGTGACATTGTAAATAAGAAGTGGGCAGCATAATCTCCTGTAAATATAAACAAACTTGTTTGTCTGAGCGACTGGCTGAACAAGAAGTAGGACTAAGTGCACTTGCAGGTTCTAAAGTTTTCCCTTGTTTTATTTTTGAAAGCAGTTATTTTCTGTAAATAATTCTATATTTGTAAGTTAAACTTTCATGATAAAGAGATTGCACTACAGTGAAGTGAAAGTGAAAAATATTATTTTATTAGGTGAAGTGAAAAATATTATTTCTCATTTTTACAGTGCAAATATTTGTCATCAAAAATGAATATAAAGTGAGCACTGTACCACTTTGTATTCTGTGTTGTAATTGAAATCAATATATTTGAAAATGTAGAAAACATCCAAAGATATTTATATAAATGGTATTCTATTATTGTTTAACAGTGCGATTGATTGCGATTAATATTTTTAATTGCGTGATTAATTATTATTAATATTTTAAATTGCTTGACAGCCCTAGTACAAATATTTTCTGGGGCAGAATTATTTGTGTTGACAACATAACTGTAAAAATAGCTAACAATATTAACATTGTAATCATTAGGTTTCAGAGTTGATACAAATGTGGCAGTTTACACCTCTCAAAGTTATTGTTTCAGACTGTCTGCAGATTCAGGAAAAAATAGTGCATCTGTTACACATGGCGCATATTTTCAAGATTACCTCCACAACCTTAAGGGCTTGAAACAATCTTTTTATATATGAAAACATATATTCTAGAACACAATCCACTAGAAAGGTATGGGTATAAGCTGGATTGCGCAGCAAATTCTATAGCCTCATATAAGACACAGACCCCTGATTATTAAATGTACGTATAAGACTGGCACATCTGGGTGCCAGTAACATAGGTTCAGAAATGTCACTTAATGCCCTAAGAGAGAGGAACAGTTTCTAAAAATGTCCAGGATAAGCATTTGAGCCAGAAAGGCTGCAGAGGATGCTTGCAATCTTGTCAAATGTGTTGTCACTCTGCTTGGCAGGGTAACATTAGCCATGTTATAGCACAAGCAAATATAGGAGGTTATCCACAGCAAAATCTTTTGAGAAGAGACTGGGATCCCCTTCAGCCTATCTGCAACAGCTACGAAGACAAGCGGAATTGCTTGGACCTGTCGAGATAGACTGCCAACTCTCTTCTGACATCCGGAGTATGCAGCCACTCATCTTTATTTGAGTGAGGTTTCGGGAAGAATGAAGGTAGGTAAATCGCCTAGTTGACATGGAAGTTAGTCACCACTTTCAAAACAAACTTTGGATGAGGGCACAGGTAAACCTTGTCTTTAAAGAAAATTGTATAAGGAGGGCCAGACATAAGTACATGTAGCTCACCTATCCTCCTGGAAGAAGTAATGGCCACCAAACATGCTACCTTCACTGAAAGATGTAACAAGCAGCAGATAGCTAAAGGCTCAAAGGGAGACCCTATCAGTTTTGACAATACCAAGATCAAGTCCCACAGGGGGAACAGATCTTAACCTGAGGATACAACTGTTCCAGGCCTTTCAAAAATCTTATTGACATCGGCTTAGAAAATACAGAGCGATTATCAACCTGAGGGTGGAAAGCTGAGATGGCTCCTAGGTGGAGTTTGATAAAACTAACCATCAACCCATGTATAACAGCACATTCTGAACCACTTTTGAACAAGACCCTTCTCAAAGGTCTAGCAATGGAGCATCCATGTTTTTAAATGGAGCACCTGAAAAATGGGGTGGAGTAGGCAGCCATGGTCTTGAGAAATTAGGCCAGGAAAATGAATGGAGGAGAGGTCCATCAATGGCTACTAGCCAAGATGGTCAGGGATGAAATCCCTACGCTCTGGGTGTCCCTAAACCTCTGAATGCCAGAAGCTGGGAACGGACGACAGGAGATGGATCACTCAATAATTGCCCTGCAATGTTCATTTCCTTGGAAGCATCTGGCACTGGCCACTGTCGGAAGACAAGATACTGGGCTAGATGAACTATTGGTCTGACCCAGTATGGCCATTCTTATGTTCTGGATGCAATAGAAGTGAGCTTACATCGAAAGGGACAGGAAAGTGAAGAACCAGTGCTGCTGAGGCCAAGCTGGGGCTACAAGCATTACTTCAGCATGATGTAGTCTGATTTTTCAGCAGCACTCTGTGAAGGAGTGGGATCACTGGCAAAGTGTGCAGGAGCTTGTCCACCCAGGGCAACAGCGAGTGTTTGTGAAGGAACCTGGACTGCAACCCTGAAGGGAACAAAACTGCTGGTACTTCCTGTTGGTTCTCATTACAAGCAGGTTCACTTGGGGAGTCTCCCAGAGTTGAAAAATAAACCTGGCTATACCTGGATGGAGGCACCACTCGTGGTGACTCAAATGATTAGTGTAGATGATCTGCAAGCTCATTCTGCATTCCCTGGAAGGCAAGAGGCTTTGAGATTGATCAAATTGGCAACGCAAAAATCCAAGAGTTGGACTGCCTCTTGGCAGTGCAGGGATGAGTGGGCCCCTCCCTGCTGCTGAGATACAATATTACCACTTTATTGTCTGTGAGAACGAGCAGCATTTCCCCCCCTTGAAACAGGGGAGGAAAGCCTGACATGCCAGTTGGATAGCTCCCCATGATCCACTTCCTTGTGCTTGGTACTGGGCCCAGCCAACCTCTGACTCCAAAAATGACTCGGGGACTGGTGCTGATATGAAGAGAGGTCATTGTCATTGGCTTTCCTCTTGACGGTACCGTCAGATGAGAGCTCTGAAATGCAGGAGACTGATGCAATACTTGATGCTGCGCTGAGGAGACCGACCCAGTGTGGTCTGGTGATATTGGAGGAGCAACTTCCTGCACTGCCAGGTAAGCCAGCACTGACAAACTCAAGTCTCTCAACACCAAAAAAGCCTTCAGTGTGGACAGAAGAGTCTCTGAGCAACGAGTAAGAGAAGAAGGCAAGTGCCAAAGAAGTTGGAGGTACCTTGTCAGGCCCTGGACTCAAAGGTGTCTGCCCCAGTGCCAGAGTCCAAGATACAGCATTAGCTGATGACTGAGATGAGGAGTGCTTCAATTTTGACTGCACTCTACTTGACCCTTTGTCCCCGTGCTTGGGGAACTTAGAAACCAGCAATCTTCCTTTCCTGGTCACATCCTTGGAAGCTATGTTTCTTCCTCTGCACCAGGAAGGATGAACAGTGCCAGGACTTGGCCAGTATCAGAGGAATGTTTCTCACAGAAGCTGAAGTACTCGGCACATTCTCCAAATGGGAAGTCTTTGAAAATAGTCTCAGAGCAGCCTTCATCAACAGAAACTTCAGCCTCGCCTATCTGTCTTTCTTGGTCATAGAATCAATAGAATCATAGAATATAAGGGTTGGAAGGGACCTCAGGAGGTCATCTAGTCCAACCCCCTGCTCAAAGTAGGACCAATTCCTAACTAAATCATCCCAGACAGGGCTTTGTCAAGCTTGACCTTAAAAACCTCTAAGGAAGGAGATTCCACCACCTCCCTAGGTAACCCATTCCAGTGCTTCACCACTCTCCTAGTGAAATAGTTTTTCCTAATATCCAACCTAAACCTCCCCCACTGCAACTTGAGACCATTACTCCTTGTTCTGTCATCAGGTACCACTGAGAACAGTCTAGATCCATCCTCTTTGGAACCCCCTTTCAGGTAGTTGAAAGCAGCTATCAAATCCCCCCTCATTCTTCTCTTCTGCAGACTAAACAATCCCAGTTCCCTCAGCCTCTCCTCATAAGTCATGTGCTCCAGTCCCCTAATCATTTTTGTTGCCCTCCGCTGGACTCGTTTCAATTTTTCCACATCTTTCTTGTAGTGTGGGGCCCAAAACTGGACACAGTACTCCAGATGAGGCCTCACCAATGTCGAATAGAGGGGAATGATCACGTCCTTCGATCTGCTGGCAATGCCCCTATTTATACAGCCCAAAATGCCGTTAGCCTTCTTGGCAACAAGGGCACACTGTTGACTCATATCTAGCTTCTCATCCATTGTAACCCCTAGGTCCTTTTCTGCAGAACTGCTTCCTAGCCATTCGGTCCCTAGTCTGTAACAGTGCATGGGATTCTTCCATCCTAAGTGCAGGATTCTGCACTTGTCCTTGTTGAACCTCCTCATGTTTCTTTTGGCCCAATCCTCTAATTTGTCTAGGTCCCTCTGTATCCTATCCCTACCCTCCAGCGTATCTACCACTCCTCCCAGTTTAGTGTCATCTGCAAACTTGCTGAGAGTGCAGTCCACACCATCCTCCAGATCATTAATGAAGATATTGAACAAAACCGGCCCCAGGACCTTGGCTTAAAGTCCTTAAAAATTTGACACTGATCCCTAATGTAAGACTCATCCAGACACTTTTAACAGAATGTGGGTCAGTCATGGGCATCAGTTTGGAACATGAAAAACAGGGCTTGAAGCCTGGTGACTGAGGCATTCCTTGGTACTGAAAAATGGAACCATAAGCCAGGTATGAAAAAAATCACTTTTAACTCAACTAAAACTTATACTGCTACCTGACTAACATTAAAACTATACCAACGGGGAACTATTTACAACTAAAAAACACGCCAAGAGAACTTGCCAAGGCAAGACTGTTTCCAGCAACTGTTGTTGGTGCAAGAAGGAACTGAAGGGATTGAGGGCAGCCCTACCTTTTATACCAAGAAGCACACACCACATGGGTACTGCCTAGGGAAAAAAATTCTAACAACTGTACATGGGGCACACACACGCACACCAAGAGTGGACTGCACATGTGCAATCACTCAAAGAAGAAAATACAGTTTCTTCAGACATGCCAAACCTGTGGGGGGGAAATGCAGAAATTGGGCTTGTTTTTGGCTTAACTGGCTTGAGAGTTACTTGTTGGCTAGTTTTTGGCTTGTAGCTTGTTGCCTGTTTGACTTGTAGCTTGTTGCAGTTTATTGCTTCTTTTTTTGATCTGCTCCGGGCAAGCAGGGGCAAGGGGATGGTGGAAAGCAGGGGCAAGGGTGGGGAGAGAGTTAGGGGTGCACAGTGGGCCCACCACAGTCCCAGACTGCACGCCGGGGGGTTCTTAGGGATTGGCTTGTTTTGAAATGGGATTAGCTTGATTTTTGGCTTATTGTGAAAATCGAACACAAGAGAACAAAATTTTTATAATAGACTTTTAAATCTGGCAGACAAAGGTATAACGAGATCCAGTGGCAGGAAGTCGGTGCTAGACAAATTCAGACTGGAAATAAAGTATAAATTTTTAACTGTGAGGCTAGCTAACAACTGGAAAAATGTACCAAGGGTCATGGTGGAATCTCCATCACTGAAAATCTTAGAATCAAGATTGGATTTTTTAAAAAAAAGATATGCTCTAGTTCAAAAGGAGTTATTTTGGAGAAGTTCTATGGCCTGTGTAATATAGGAGGTCACACTGCAATGTCCACAATGGTCCCTTCTTGCTTTGGAATCTGTGAATGGTAAAAATGCCCTTTAGAGAAGAAAAGATAAAGCAATTAATACGGAAAAATAACCTTAACAATAGGTGTAAGTAATAGCTGCATGCTGATAGCCCAATTAAGTTGATGTAGTACACCTAAATCTTTATTTAGGTTATATTATACTGTACTTACCTTGGTGGCTTAGATTTTTCATTTTCCACATTGTAAACCCAATTAGATAACAATTTCTTAAAGGAAGCTAGTAGTCCTTTGCTTTCCCAATATGTCTTTACCTCATGAAAGTTCATAAATCTAAGAAAGAAAGATGTCATCACACAAATGTATACTACTGGAAAATAAAGCTATAATACATACACAGACTAGATCCTCAAATGATGTAAATTGATGTAGCTCCATCGAAGTCAGTGAAGCTACACCAATTTAACCCAGCTGATGATCTGGTCCACAAGATCAACTGAATAGAGTTTTCCATAAATATAGTATTAATACCAAAGTATTATCATCAATTTTGTACGTCTATTAAAATCCATGAAATTATATACAGACCAAATTCTGCACTTATATTTGTATGTGCTTCCCACTGAAGTAAATGGAAATGTCGTATGTACATTCAAGGGCAAAATAGAAAACACTCCTTTTTTAAGAAGTACCTTAGTATGATATCCACAGACCTCAGTATCCAAGAACTTTTCTCTGACTACTACTGAGTGGAAGGATGGTCTTGTGGCTAAAGCATCTGGACAGGGACTCAGGAAATCTGGGTTCAGTTTCCCAAACTTACTGTCTTATCTTGGGAAAGTCATTTAGAGTAAAATTGTCAAGAAAGCCCCCAAAAAACAACGAGGAGTCCAGTGACACCTTAAAGACTAACAGATTTATTTGGGCATAAGCTTTCATGGGTAAAAAACCCCACTTCTTCAGATGAACGCCCCACTGATTTTCTGTGGCACTTAGGCACTTTGTTTACTTACAATGTAAGTTATTCGGTATAAGAACTATTTTTTCCTGTGTTTGCTCAACATCTAGCACAATATGGCATCTAGGCACTACTGTAATATCAGTCATAAGTAAAGCTGTGAGTTTGTCATGGATTCTGTGACTTTCCAGGACATCCATGCAGCCCCGGCTGTTGCTGGGACAGTCTTGGGACACTGCCCCACCCCCAGCAGAAGGAATTTAGGTGTGGGAGGGGGCTCAGGGCAGCGCTTATCTTGGAGGGGCCCCCTAGAAGCAGCGACATGTCCCTCCCTCGCTCAGCTCCTAGCTCCGCATGCTGCCTCCGTCCACAGGCACCTCCCTCACAACTGCCATTGGCCGCAGTTCCTGGCCAATGGGAGCTGCGGACCCAGCGCTTCGGGTGGGGGCAGTGCGCAGAGCTAGGAGCTGAGGGAGGGACATGTCCCCGCTTCCAGGGAGCCGCGAGGAGCCAGGTAGGGAGCCTGCGAGCCTCCCCAACCCCCCAGCATTAGTGGGGGGCCCGGGCTGTGCGCCCCGCAAGATTTACTCAGGGATATATAGTACAAGTCATGGACAGGTCCCAGGCCATGAATTTTTGACTTTTACTAAAAATACCCATGACTACAACGTAGCCTTAGTTATAAGCAACAGCATTTGTAATTCACTACCATTCACTCCAGACTAGATTATTGTAATTCACTGTATCTGAATCTACATATGAAAAAAATGCAAAGTCTCCCCCCACTTGTGCAAAACATAGCTCCACAAACCTCCTCCACAGGTTGGACTGCTTTGAACATTCCCCCCCTGTAATTTGGACCCTTCACAGACTACCTCTACGTCCAATGTGGAGCTTTGGTCTTATCTCAATCTTCAGACCCATTAATGAATCAGTTCCCAGTTACATTATTTATCTTGGGTACCTATATGGCCTACAATATTATAGGAACTGTGGACCTCAAAATTTCTAATATATTTATCCTCACTATACCCATGTGAGGCAAGGAAGGAACATTATCCCCATTTTACAGATTAAGAATTGAGACAGAGAGAGACTAAGGGTATGTCTTCACTACTGGCTGGATCAGTGGGCAGCGATCGATCCAGCGGGGATCGATTTATTGCATCTAGTCGAGATGCGATAAATCGATCCCCGAGCACTCTCCCGTCGACTCCTGTACTCCAGCTTGGTGAGAGGCACAGGCAGAGTCGACGGGGGACAGCAGCAGTCGACTCACCACGGTGAAGACACCACAGTAAATCGATCTAAGTACATTGACTTCAGCTAAGTTATTCAGGTACGTAGCTGAAGTTGTGCAACTTAGATTGATCCCTCCCCCAGGCCTAAGTGGCTTGCCCAAAATCACACAGGAATAGGGTTGCCAACTTTCTAATCCCTGAAAACCAAACAACCATGCCTCTTCCCCGGAGTCCCACCCCTGCCCTGCCTCTTCCTCTGAGGCCCCATCCCCTGCCCCACCTGTCCCCCACCATCGCTCACTCTCTACCCGTGCCCCATCACTCGCTCTCCCATCCCCCAGGACTCACCCGCCGCCTGCAGAGCCGGACTGGGAGGAGCTGATGCGCAGCCTCCCCAATTGCAGCACAGCAGGGCAAGTCAGGGGTCAGTCCCCATAGCGAGGGACCGAGGTGGGGAAATTGGGGCACAGTGGGGCAGGAGAGAGGTTGATATGTGGAGTGAGGCCAAGGTGAAGAAATTCGGGCACAGAGTGGGGCAGTCCATTCCCGAAGCAAAGGGGCTGGGGAAATTGGGACATAGTGGGGCAAAGGGGGGGCAGACAGGAAACACCCCCCCCCCCGATGGTGCTGGTACCCATTTTGGAGCCAGGTCCAAGAGCCAGCCAGTTCTCACCATCAGGTTGGGGGGCGGGAAGAGCAGCATGTGCTAAGCAGAGCCTCTCCTCCAGGCTCCAGCAGCAGCTGCTGCTCTTTCTGCGCCTCCTCCCCGGGGGCAGAGGCCGGTTACTACTGGATTTTTAGCTTCCAATCAGCTGCCAGACGTTCCAGTTGAAAACTGGACACATGGCAACCCTACACAGGAAGTCTGTGGCAGAACTGGGAATTGAATCCATTTGTCCTTAGTCCCAGGTTAGTGCCCTAACTACTGTACCATCTTCCCTTGTCTAGAGAGAGACTGCATGTCTTTCTAAGAACTTCCAAGACAGTTATCTGCATTGTTCCAGAGGAGTGTAAGAAAAAACAGGGCTAAGTGCATAAAGGTCAGAGATAAGGCATTTTCAACTGCAGGAATCTGGCTGTTAAATGAACTTCCAGAGGAGACTGAACTAATCCAGACCAGCAATCTTTATATGGTAATCTAATCTAATTAGAGGCATTCAGATACTTTGGTGATAGATGCTAGTACATAATACTATGATGGACAGATAAAAGTGGCATGGAGATGAAATTCCTGTCTCACTTCTAAAGGTGGTGCTTCTAAAAGAGGGTCAAGGATGGTTTAAGTCAGCTTATAATGCTGTTGCCCACGCTGTATTTGTTATGTAAATAATAGAGAACATCAGTTACAAGGCTATAATGTCTGGCAACTTTCACGATGACTAATTTGCACCAAAAATTGTTTTAAAAATTACTAAACTACTTTGATTAGATTATTCACTGTTTTTTAAAACAAAACTTCCCCTTTTAGACTATTCATATGTAGAACATGTACAGTAGGAGCACGTTTTCAAAACAATGAATATGCCTATAAAATTCTATACCAGCAATTAAGTTACGTGACTGCTTGCACATCAAGTAACTGCATCTACAGGCTACTCACTTGTAAGTACAAGTCTAGGGATTAGTGAATGCAATGGATGTACATTTCCTCCGTTACACCCATATTTGAACATATGGCACATACTGTCTGATATCTAACTAATTTCAATTTTAAAAATTAAAGTAAATGAAGCACTTACTTTCCTCTAATATCAATATAGCTTTCTGCTGCACCTATTAATGTTTGGGCAGCATCTTCGTTAAGCATTCCAGTGTAGTATTGTTTCTGATAACTAGCCTAGATAAAAACAAAAAAATCTTCAAAAACATGAATTAACATAAAAATTGCTACAAATGATGAAAAAAGAGTTGCTAACTTTTTCTCTATTCTTGCTAGAATAAAAATATTTTACAACATATCAATATCATTAAGTACAAAAATAAATTCATTTTACATACCTACATTTATATTATGTGGATAATTCCATATAAATAATTCTTCCTGTGGATTATCAGGGAGTGCACCTGCCTTCAGCTGTAAGGCCCTGGAACTGAACTCCCCAGTTTAGCAATGCAGCTTCTGTGGTAATGCTCCTCTTAAGGGGGGGTACATGAATGGGGTTCCCACACAGACCTTGTGAGGCTCCTTCCACCAATTGGTGGAGTCAAGAACCTTCTGCAGAATAGATACCCTCTTGGTCAAGCAGTGTTTGCTGGGTGTGCAGACCATCCTGAGCCAGGGTTGGGGGCACCTTGAATGCAGTCAGGTGTGGGGTGTAATGAACGTGGAGGCTGCCATGTGGCCTAGTAGTGCAGGCAGACCCATGCTTTGGTTTAAGGCAGTGGTTCTCAACCTGCAGGCTGCTTGCAGCCCAATCAGCATACAGCTGTGGCCTATATATACTCAGGGCCATAGTTAGTATATATATGGTGTCGTTGGGGCATCTTCAATTCCTCTTCAACTCCCTAACAAGGGATTTGTGCCTTCTCTTTTTTGGAGTGAAAGGCTGATGTACGGTGTGGGAGGGCGCAGGTGTCAGGCTCTGAATCAGTAGCAGGTCTCAAGAAATGAGAGAAATAATTTGATTTTGTCTTTCCTCTGCTTTCTAGATCTGCTCTTGAAGCCAGTGCAGAATTTACACTTAGATAGAATATGGGCCTCCCTGAGGCAATGGAAGCAGATGGAAGAAGAAGTTACTCACCTTGTTTAGTAACGATGATTCTTCGAGATCTGTGTCCCTGTGGGTGCTCCACTCTAGGTGTCAGTGTGTCCCCGCGCCAGAGATCAGAGATTTCTCACAGCAGTACTCAGCCAGGGGAAGGGTGCGCACTGGCGTCGTCTCGTGCAGCCATTGGCACCTCCTGTAGCGCGCTCCCCCGACGGTCCCCTCCGTTCCTTCTCTACTGCAGAGCTCGGCTGTGTGAACTCAGAAGTAGAGGGGAGGAGGGTGGGTAGTGGAGCACCCACAGGGACACACATCTCGAAGAACCATCGTTACTGCACAAGGTGAGTAACTTCTTCTTCATGGAGTGGTGTCCCTGTGGGTGCTCCACTCTAGGTGCTTGTAGAGCAGTACCCCACCAAGGGTGATATGGGGGTCGGTGTTATGTATAAGTGTGTGATGAGAGCACTGAGACAAGGCCTAGGGTAATAGCGTAATGCTTTGCAAAAGGGTGTTCTGATGTCCACGTTGCAGCTCTACGAATATCTATTAAAGGGGAAATTGTTCAAGAATGCAATCAAAGTTGCCATGGCTCGCATTGAGTGGGATCTGATGCCCACGGGGGGTTCTTTGTGATGCAGGCGGTAGCAAGTTTGAATACAGGTAGAGACCCATTTGGAGAATCTCTGGGTCAATATTGTAGAGCCCTTGGAGCGCTCTGCTGTAGAGACGAATAGGCTTGGTGACTTGCGAAATGGTGTAGTTCTGTCCAAATAGAAGGTTACAGCCTGTCTTACATCCAGCATGTGCAACGTTGCTTCTTGAGAGTCGTTATGTTGCTTGGGATAGAAGGCAGGTAAGTGTATGGTTTAAGTTAATATGAAAATTTGTAGCCACTTTGGGCAAGAATTTTGGGTGAGGACGTAACATGATTTTGTCTTTGGTAAATACAGTGTACGGTGGTTCAGCCATCAATGCTCCTATTTCGCTGACACGTCTGGCAGACGTGATTGCCACTAGGAATGGGACCTTCATTGACATATGAAGGAGCGAGCAGGTTGCTAGAGGCTTGAAGGGTGGTCTTGTGAGACATTTGAGCACATGATTGAGATCCCAAGGTGGTGCAGGTAGGCGTACTTCTGGGTACATGTTCTGTATACCTGCTAGACGACGACGTGTAATTACGTTATATCAGGGTAGAGGTGTAGTTGAGATGTCTATGGACTGACTCAGCAACATGCAACATCTAAGATTTGACATCTACAAGCAAGTAACTCTTAGTTAGCCAGTGAGTCCATCAATGTTAAAACAGTGGAACTACAAAAAAAAAAAAAAAAAAAAAACCCTCCCCCCCCAAAAAAAGGTTACTAACCTTTCCATAACTGTTGATCTTTGAGATGTGTTGCACATGTCCTTTCCACGTTAGATGTGTATGCGCCTCAAGCACAATTGCCGGAAATTTTTTCTACAGTGGTACCTGTCCGGTCAGTTCTAGTGCCCTCTAGTGCTGTGTGCTCATGGCACCGGTATCAAGAGACCCGACAACACAGCATCCCCCTCAGTTCCTTCTTGCCGGCCAACTCTGACAGAGGGGTAGGAGGTTGAGTTGTGGGATGGACATGTGCAACATCTCTTGAAGAACAACAGTTATGGAAAGGTTACTAACCATTTTTTCTTCTTTGAGTGCTTGCACATGTCCATTCCACATTAGGTGACCCCCCAAGCGAAGGAAGGAGGTGGGATCAGAGTTCATGGACATGTTGATTGTCGTATGACTCAGCCAAACCCAGAGTCATCCCTGGCCTGCTAGGTGATGGCATAGTGGGAAGAAAATGTGTGCACTGATTGCCACCAGGAATGAGACCTTCATTGACATATGTAAGAGAGAGCAGGTTGCTAGGGGTTCAAAGGGTGGTCTTACGAGACATTTGAGCACATGATTGAGATCCCATGGTAGTGTAGGTTGGCATGCTTCTGGGTACATGTTCTGTATACCTGTGAGAAAAAGCCGTGTAATCGGGTGAGCGAATATTGAAGCCCCTTCTATCTGTTCATGGAGGGCCGAAAAGGCAGTGAGGTGTATTTTAATAGAGCTTATGGCTAACCCCGTTTCCTTCAGTTCTAGTAGGTAGTCTAGGATCACAGATAGAGGTGCCTTAGTCGCATCCAGCTGTTTTTGCTAACACCAAAGGGAGAATCTTCTCCACTTGTGGCGGTAAGTATTTCTAGTGGTGAGGCAATGGCCATTTAGTAATACCTGTTTCACTTTATCTGAACAGTTCAATTCCCCATGTTGGAACCAGAGAGGAATCACGCTTTGAGATGGAGTTTCGCTGGGTCTGGATGGAGTGTCAGGCTCTTGTTCTGGGACAGGAGGTCCATCCGGAAAAGCAGCGGTTGTGGGGCACAGACTGCTAGACATGAGAGGTATGGAAACAAAGTCTGTCTGGGCCATTTGGGGACAATGAGAATGATGTATGCTCTGTCGAGTCATATCTTGCGGATGACCTGTGGGATCAGTGGTATCGGTGGGAAGACGTACATGAGTGACACATTTCACGGAATGAGGAAGGCATCCCCCGACGATCCCGGTGCCAGGCCTGCCCTGGAGCAAAAGAGTGGACATTTGTGATTTGTCGCTGAGGTGAAAAGGTCGATTACTGGGTGACTCCATTTTTGGAATATTGTGTCGAGAACCCTGTCGTGGATTTCCCACTCGTGTTTCTGTGAGAAGTGCCTGCTGAGGTTGTTGGTTGTAGTGTTTTGGCACCCTGGTAGGTATGATGCTGTGATGTTTATATTGTTGCGCATGCAGAAGTTCCATAAATTCATGGCTTCTACGCATAGCGAGTGAGATCTGGCTCCTCCTTGGCAACTGATGTAAAACATGCATGCCACATTGTCGGTGAGAATAGAGATTGAGGTTTCTCGTATGAGTGGGAGGAAATGTCAGCATACATTGTGTACCGTGCGGAGTTCCAAGAGATTGATATGTAGTTGGGTTTCCGTCGCGGACCACTTGCCTTGTACATTGTGGTGACCCAAGTGGGTGCCTCAACCTGTCAGGGAGGCATCTGTTGTGATAGTCACTGATGGGGGGGTCTTGTTGAAAGGGAATCCCCGAGCATACATTCCCTGGCTGCGTCCACCATTGTAGGAAGAGGTTAACCCGTGGTGGTAGTGGAACACTTCTGTTGAGAGAGTGTTTGCTGGATGCATAGACCATGCTCAATCAGTGCTGCAGACAGCACATACGGAGTCTGGCATACTTTACTACAAAAGTTGTAGCTGCCATATATCCCAGAATCTGAAGGCTTGTCCTCACTGAAGTTTGTGGGCTGATGGTCACCGTGGAAATAAGATTGGTCAATGTAGTGAATCTGTGGTTTGGCAATATTGCCTTGGCTTTTTTGGAGTCTAGGTCAGCTCCGAAAAACTCCAATCGCTGGGTTGATTCCAGGGTGGATTTCTTTTTGTTATCTGTAGACGTAGTTGGTGAAACAGGTCTATTGTGGTCTTCAGCATGCCTGCCATTTCTTGTCGGTTGGCAGCCTTGAGAAGGCAATCATCCAAATAGGGGAAGATTATGACTCCATTGCGTCGTAAATGTGCTGCTACTACCACGAGGGTTTTTGAGAATATGCGGGGAGCAGTGGACAGTCCAAAGGGAAGGACGCTGTATTGGTAGTGATTGGTTCCTACTGTGAACCTCAGGAACCATCTGTGGGCAGGATGTATTATAATATGGAAGTATGCATCTTGGAGGTCGAGGGCTGCAAACCAGTCCCCCACGTCTAGCGCTAGGATTATTGTGGCCAGCATGACCATTTTGAACCTGTGGTTGCATACGAACCTGTTGAGTTTTCAGAGATCTAAGATTGGTCTCCATCCCCCTCCTTTCTTCTCTGTCAGGAAATATTTGGAATAAAAAACCCTCCCTCTGTATTGATGTGGTACTGGTTCTACAGCACCCAGCAATAGGAGGTGGTCTACTTCCTGTTGCAGAAGGTGCTCATGAGAGGGGTCCCTGAAGAGGGACGGGGAAGGAGGCAGGGTAGGGGGAATGGTTGTGAAAGGAATGGTGTAGCCAGATTGTATGATCTCCAAAACCTATTTATCTGTGGTTATCGCAGCCCAGGCATGGTAAGATGGGCGTAGGCAGTGACCAAATTGTGGGATGGGGTACCTGTTGGCGCTAGAGGTGTGGGGAGGTCGTTCATACCCTCGACCAAGACTTCAAAATTGTGGCTTAGATGTAGATGGACGGGTGGACGAGGCCTGTTTCTGTGGAGCTTGTCGTCTCTGAGCCCGTTGTTTGGGTCTGTTCTGAGTGAAGTATCGTGGTTGTTGACGGTTAAACAAGATGTCTCGTGACCTTTGATATGATATAAAGCGAGGGCGTTTGTCAGGTGGTGGGTGTATGCCTAGTGTACGCAGCATTGCTCAGCAGGCCTTCACGGTATGGAGCACATCATCTGTTTGAGACGAGAATAGTTTATCCCTATGGCTTCGTCTGGTGCAGAAGATGAGTGTGGGGCAGGTGGTGAATCATCCAGGTCTGCCTGAGATACTATCTCTTTCTCTTCTATCTCTGTCTCAAGGGGGTCAGAGATTTCTCTGTGTGGTAATGATGGATGTACTCTGGAACTTCTTGTTGCTGGGGAAGGGGGACCAGAATAGGAGTTCTGGTATGTGGGCCAAGGACCCCACTGTGGCCATTACATAGGGTAAGGTGGTAATGGGTAAGGCCAGCGCTGTGCATACCAGGGATGTGAATGCTCTGAGGGATGAGGCTTAGGCTTCACAGCATTCTATGTAGGTCTCATCTGTGATGGGTATGAACGTTGAGAGGAGAAGCGAGTGTTCGCCACATCTCCTTCCTCACCACTATGCATGGAGAGTGGTGCAGAAGATGAAGGATGATACCGTTCTATGTACCTCGGGGAGTGTTCGGAGCCGAGCAGTGGTGACTGCGGTGCGGAAGAAACTGCTATGTCACCAGGAGTTGTGCTGGTCCCGGTTGCAGTCGACCATTGGAGCACTGACCAGTGCTGGATTCAGCTTATTAGGCGGCAGCGAGTCTTGGGTCAGTGCCGGTGGCGGCAGCATTGATCACGGTGCCACTGCCTGTGCCATGCTCTGCACTGGGGTAGTCGGTGCTGTGGAGGAGACTTGACATCTCAACTCTGGTGCCACGCATTGGGGCTCAGCAGGGGTCCGCTGATGTATTGTGCCGGAGAAGCCCAGTGCCTCGTAAGTGGTTACTCTGGATGAGTGGAGCACTGAGGGTAAAAACCTCGCTGGGGAAGCTCTCTTTTTCTGAGAGACCCTTGCTGGAGAGGTCGAGGCTCGCTTCCTGACAGTTTTGGAAGTCAGAGCCTTATCAGAGCTCAGGGATCTCGGTCTGTGAGACTCCCCGGAGGAGGTCTCTTGAAGAGGTTGGAGGGATTTCTCCAGCAAAAGCATTTTCAAGTGAAGATCCCTGTCACGTCTTGCCCTTGATGTTAAGTTGGTGCAATGTGTGCATTTCTGGGAGATATGAGTTTCTCCCAGACAGCGAATGCAGGATGTGAGACCAGCATTGGTTCACAGCAGGAATCACACTTTTTAAATCCTGTTGAGCCCAGCATGTCTGCAGTTAAGCCTCTCCCACCTCTCCAGAGATAAGGGTGGGAGTTAAAATTGTAATGGTAAACTGTAGAAACTGTTCCCAAACGGGGAGTTAAGGAGAGAAAAAGCCTTCTTCTTTCTTCTCTTCTCCCCCCCCCCTGCGATCGGTCCAGCAGGGGTCGATTTATCACATCTAGTCTAGATGCGATAAATCAACCCCCGAATGCTCTCCCATTGACTCCTGTACTCCAGCTTGGCGAGAGGTGCAAGCAGAGTCGACGGGGAAGTGGCAGCACTTGACTCACCGTGGTGAAGACACCAGGCTAAGTCGATCTAAATACGTCAACTTCAGCTACATGAATAACGACGTGAATAACTTCAGGTAGCTGAAGTTGCGTAACTTAGATCGATCCCCCGTCCCCCAGTGTAGACCAGGGCTAAGACTAACTAAACAGTGTAACTAATTATAGACTAAAAAGAAGTTCTATGTAACTTGTAACTTTGGGGGTTTTTTCCCCCAGAAAGCATCAAAGAGAGCACTGCTGCGGAGCTCCGTCTGCAGCTGAGGACAGTTGAGAAGGAACTGAGGGGACGGTCGGGGGAGCGCGCACTACAGAAGGTGCCAACGGCTGCACAAGACAACTCCTGTGCATGCCCTTCCCCGCGCCGAGTACTGCTGTGAGAAATCTCTGATCTCCGGCACAGGGATGCACTGAGACCTAGAGTGCAGCACCCACAGGGACACCACTCGATGAGGAATGTCCATTACTGAGGGGAAAAGACCTGTTGCGGATCTGACAATGTTTAAACCCTGGGGGTTTGGGCATAACCTAAGCAGAAATCTGCCTGGTACCAGCAAGGCAGGTGTTCAGTGACCGGTTGTGGTTTAACTAGAACTCCAAACAAGGGTACTGAGGTGGACAGGGAATCCCTGACTGAGGCACACAAAAAAGATGAATGAAAGAGGTCCCCCCAAAATATAAAGCATGTACAAGAAACAAGATAAGGATAACAAAATTGAACTAACTAAATTAAAATAGGGTAAGAATAATGCTGGATTAGCAAAGCTAAGATTCCATCTCAGGCTACCGCACTGGACACTGGAGCCGTGGCAGGTCCACCCTTTCCCTATGTGCCCTCAGATTGGAGCACAAGGATCTGTAAGGTGCAGATGCAGACCAGTGGACACTGCTACTGAAAATCTCCAATTGAAGGAGCACAGGCACGCATGCACACCTGAAGTGGAACACTCATAGAGATAAACTACTTGATGTAGTTGTCCAGACTGTTTCAGGACTAGTGTTTTGAGCTTACTCTCCCACAGCACTCCATTGAGGTGTGATGGATCCTGCACCTACCTGGTGTTCAGTCCTGACTACCTGGGCAGTCAGTACAGGTCCAGTTGTGGGACACTCAGCCCTCCAGATAAGTCTCATGAAAGTCTACTCCTTCCGATGCTACTGACGGTCCCAGAAGGGAAATAACACCTAATGGAAGCTGGTGGCAGGACTCCCTTCCTTCAAGGGAGCTCTGGCCAGTTGTATTCCAGTTCAATGCCCTCAGACGAGTTACCTGTATGTGCTTTAAAATAACTGTTTGGGGCCTGGCCCACCTTCCTTTTAGGGGCTCAGAGGGGCAAGGTCATGTGAGCTGTCCAGTTCCCACCTGAAGGCAAATGATGGGGAATTTGATGGTCAGAGGCTATCATAAACACTAGTGTTTTTACTAAAAGTAGGGGAGCCAAAGGTGGGTAACCCATCCCATGGGTTAAGTGACTTTCTGAAAATCAATGCAAAAGCAAGTTGTGCTGTCAGGCTTGGGTTCCAGTACAATGGGGCTCCTTCATTCACTATGAGACTCCTTTGCCACACCCAGGTCCAATGTGGTTTGCAGTTTCCACCAAGCCACCTCCCATATCTTCTGGGGAAGTGGCCAAGGCATCTCTCAGACTCATTGTCACAGGGGTGTTTCAATGTGGTGATAGGCCAAATGTGTCTGCCCTGGTAGGAGTAAAAGATGGGGCGGAGGGAGGAACTGGTCCCAGTGTCTGGGCTCTGAGACCACAAAATTTTTCAACATTTTTTCTAGGCTTGTTAAACCTTAGGCCAGTGGTTTTCAAAATGGTTTTCAAAACACATACCCCTCGAGGTACCTGAGCTCTCGTCAGGGGATGAAGGAGAAAAATCTTTTAATGGCAGACAGGCCAAGGTTGGGAGGGGAGTGGAAAGATGCAAGCCTGCGCAGACTCCCCTGTGCAGACTCTGTTATGCAGGGCAAGTGGATGCAGGGATGGCCTTATGAGCGTGAGCGATTACCCCAGGTTCTGTGGTTGGGGGGGGGCACTGTGGTCAAGAGGTAAGGAGCGAGGTGAGCCTGGGGCGCAAGGCCATGAAAGGGAAGTTGGGGCAACGGGATGGGGAGGCAGTGCTTGATTTGTACACTGGGATGCACGAAGAGCAGCAGCTGCTGGTCATGAGCCCAGAGGTGCCAGGTGCACAGCTCTGATGTCAGCACTACGAGCAGCAGCACAGAAGTAAGGGTGGCAATACACATACTATGCAACTCTTACTTCTACACTGCTGCTGGCAGCGGCACTGCCTTCAGAGGTGGGTGCCTGACCAGCAGGCATTGCTCTCCACTCTGCCTTCGAGTGGCAGGTGCTAGACAGAGCGTGGCAGCTGCTGGCTGGGAGCCCAGAGGTGCCGACAAAGATCCTGTTTATTCAATCTTGCAAACTGCCCTTTTAATAAAGACAAAAGTGAAATCCCCAAGTAAATATAGGATCTACAAACATCAGTCAACATTTTCTTTTTTTCTGAAGCATCAAAAGCTCTAATAAGCTATCCCATATTTCAAAAAATATAAAAGGTCAAATTTTCATTCGAGTCTTTGCAAATGCATAGGGAAAAAAACCACACATGCATCCACATTTAAAATATTTACTCACAAGTATTAAGAGTGTTTTCATAGGTATATTGTGACCCTATCTCAGATGGGGGTACCCCATAGACTACATTATTTGGAAAGGAGTATGCAACCTAAAAAGTTTGAAACCCACTGATCCAGGCTGTTCATTTGAAGCTGGTATGCAGATGTTTGAATGGTCTTGATCTGTAAGAGGCTAAATAGCTCTTCCACAAGTCTAGACAGGAAATAAATTCCCTAGTCAGTAGGGGTGAAAGTAACTTAAAGGACTTAAAGGACGCCGGAGTCCTGAGCAGGAGGCAGGGCCTTAACCCAAGTGGGTGGGGCCTCAACCAGAAGAGGCAGGGCTTTTAAATCCCTGGGCCCTTTAAATTGAGATTTAAAGGGGGGCCTGGTGCTCTGGCTGTGGTAGCGGCAGCTGGGAGTCCCGGGCCCTTTAAATCACCGCCAGGGCTCCAGCAGCAGGGCTCTGGCGGCAATTTAAAAGGCCCAGGGCTCCGCCGCAGTAGCGGCAGACGGAGCCCTGGGCCCTTTAAATCGCCGTTGGAGCCCCAGAGTAGTGGTGGCAGCCAGGAGCCCCGGGGTTCGGGCAGCAATTTAAAGAGCCCAGGGCTCCTGGCTGCCGCTACCACAGCGGAGCCCAGGGCCCTTTAAATCGCTGACAGAGCCCCAGGGGGTCCTGGCTGCTGCCGCTACCCTGGGGCTCCGGCAGCAGGGCTCGGGCAGCAATTTAAAGGGCCTGGGGCTCCAGCCACTGCTGGGAGCCCCAGACTCTTTAAATCGCTGGCCTGGGGAAGCCGGTACGGTTGGCGGTGTACCGGCTCTTGCTGATACGCCGGACCGGACTGGCTTACTTTCACCTCTGCTAGTCAGTCAAAATTTCCCCACTAAGTTGAACATTTTCATAATTGAGAGTGACCAAAAAATACTGGTATCCTGAGGCACTTTTCTCCAATGACCCGAGCTGGTTAATCCCGATTTGTTCAAAGGGGGTCTCGTTTAAAGTGAGACCAGAGGTGCTCTTGCAACTCTCCTAGCTGTGATCAGCTGGCATTATGAGCACAAGACACAGTAATCACTGACATCCCTCTACACCCCAGGCCAGAAAAGGGAGACAAATACCTAATGTAGGAGTATTTTCTCTCTACTCAAATGCCTGCACCATGGTAGGGCATGGTCTAGACATATGTCCTCCCAGTGGAAAAATGGAGGTACAGGAGCTGTGTCCTTACTTCTGTCGGTCCATTCTTCTCAATATGATAAATTGAGTCATCTTAGATTCTGAAGCACGGCCACTACCTGGCTCTCTGTGGTCTACAACCTCACTATTCACCACTGCAAGATGGTTGGATGCCTGACTCAGTGTCCGACTACCGTATTGCTCTTTTATGAAATTGGTGTCCCATCAGCACATCAACTTCATGAGGGGGGAATATTTCTGGCTCTTTGCCCATTTGGGCTCATGAGGGAGACTCTGGGTGACTGGAGCACCCTTCAGCAGGATCCTCTTCTTCCTCTAGGCCTAGAGTCTAGGCCAGAGGTGGGCAAACTACGGCCTGCAGGCCACATCCGGCCAGCAGGACCCTCCTGCCCGGCCCCTGAGCCCTCTGCCCCTCCCCTGCTGTTTCCCCTGCCCCCACAGACGCATCTCACAGCGCTGCAGGCGCAATGCTCTTATCGGCGGGGCTGTGAGCTCCTGGGGCAGCATGATGCAGAGCCGCAGCCAGTGCTGCGCGATGGCATGCCTGGCTCCACGCTCTGGGCAGCGCGGTTGTTGTGCCGCCAGCCACCGGTGCTCCAGGCAGCACAGTAAGGGGGCAGGGGAGTTCGGGGTGGTGGTCAGGGGGTGGGGGTGTGGATAGGGGTCGGGGCAGTCAGAGGGCAGGGAATATGGGGGCAGGGGTCCCGGGAGGGGCAGTCAGAAAGGAGAGGGAAGGGTTGAATGGGTCGGCGGGGAGCAGTCAGGGGCAGGGGTTTTGGGGGCGGTCAGGGAGAAGGGGTGGTTGGATGGGGCAGAGGTCCCAGGGGGGCAGTCAGGAATGAGAGGAGGGGTTGGATGGGGCGGTGGGGGGCAGTCAGGGAGTGGGGGGGGGTGGATGGAGCAGGAGTTCCGGGGGGGCCGTCAGGGTACAGGGAACAGGGGGGTTGGATGGGGCAGGAGTCCTGGGGGAGTGGTCAGGGGGCGAGAAGCAGCGGGGGTTGGATAGAGGGCGTTGGCCAGGCCTGGCTGTTTGGGGAGGCACAGCCTCCCCTAACTAGCCCTCCATACAATTTTGGAAACCCAATGTGGCCCTCAGGCCAAAAAGTTTGAGGTAGGGCAGAGAATCTGGGAGCCATAATCAGTTGTGGGTTCTCGGCTTCAGCTTTTCTAATCTTCTCCTGGGCTGCCCTGGGTGGCTGCCCTGGGGAAAGGAGCCATCATTTGACAGATACTTCCATAGGGCCAATATAGATGTACTCAAACTTCTATCATGCTACCTCTGGGCTTCCCAAAGCCTGGCAAGAAAGAAATTAATGCACAAGCCAGAATTATTCTCTCGTCCCTTCCCTAGGATGCAGCAGAGGACCAGTGAGGGAGCTGCTTAGCAGCTGCAACAAGGAAGGGACACAGATGCTGGTCAGAGCACTCTAGGCTCACACCAGAGCTGCTCCTGAGGCTCCAAGGGAAACAGTGGGAGATAGATGGGAAAGCAGTCCCATCGATTTCCTCCTTGTAGTAATAGGGCTGATTCAAATAGGCCACAATTTAAAGCCTTGATGTCCAAAGTGGTCCACAGGTCACATTTGGATACCCATTCCTTAAATAATAATAGTACCAAAATTAAAATATGTGTGTTAATCGAGAAAAATAAGAATATAACCAAATAGAATGAATACTAACTATTTGTGCTGTTAAAAGACGTAACCTGGCTTCTTCCAGTATGTCAACAATTTGTTGAGGTGGTGTCTCAGCTGAAATTTCTGCCTTACAATCTGGACATTCAAGTGCTCTAATATTTTGGGAAATTTCCTCTATGTCAAACTAAATAAGAAAAACAGAAACAAGTGAACTGATCGTAACATATTGAAAACATGAGAACCAAAAAGCTAACTAAGAGAACTATGTTTAAAAAACAAAGGCTAACATTAAATTAAAAATGTTAATTCAAATGAAAATTTAATCTCCATATGGAGTTAGACACAAATGGAAATTGTTACATCAAGACAAAGTCAGAAATTAAATTTGCAGTATTTCATCATAGCAAAGAAATCTAAGGATCTAAATTGTATGTTTATATTAAAAATTAAAACTTTTTTCAGAAAGATTCTGAACTATTTCTGTTCTTCCTTCTGTGAATCAAGGAGGATGGCTGTGTCCCCTATTCTCAAGAAGCTTATTTATACTCCTATGAATAAATTACAATAAATAAATTATTTAAAACCAAAGTTATTAGAAAAAAAGTATGACTTTGTTATGGTTTTCTTAAAATATATAAATGCTAAGAAACGTTGGAAAGAATGGCTATGAAGTATCATATTATAAAGATCTATACAATGTACTCTGAGTGCTGTTCATTTGTGTAGGCCTTGAACACCACATGTGAAGGATAAAAGGGTGCAATTGTTTTAATTTTTCTGAAGGGGAGGATCAATTTTCAAAAGTTTGGTAGATGCTACTGTAGATGCTCTTTGAGCATTAGAAGGAAATATATATTCCGGTTAGTGACCTACTAGATGATTAGTCAACTGCTGATACAGAGTTAACAAAATAAACTTGAATTAATTAACGGGTCACAAGAGTGTCATGGATTAATCTAATCATAGCCTGAATCCTAGCCCCAGTAAAACCCAAATAATGATCTGAACAATCTACCTCTAAGGATGTCTGTGCAGGATATCTAGCCCCTAATTTTTTGGTATATTAATTTTCCCCCCTTCATAAAAGCCCCATAATATTAATGGTAGATCAGATATTTCCATCAAACCGGAGACCTCATTTATCATTACAATTCTCTCCCACTAGCCTGTAAAACTTAATAGTGGAGAGTCTACCCTTCTTGCAATGGATGCCAGTGTAAATCAAAAGCTGTGAATCATTCTTTTGTTTCAAGCATTACTTTTGCCTCTTACATAATTTTCTTTGTAAGAAATATAATAAAGATAAATTACTCACTTTATAAGGGTAATCAATTTTAATTGCTTCTTCAGTCATGGTCCAAACTGCATCAGCGAAAAATCTATCAAATTTCAACATGGAAAATGCGTTGGCCTCCATTTCTTTTATACGCTGAACAGCACTGTACATTACCATACGCTTTGGAAGAGTAATATTACATAGACCTATGGAAAGGAAGAAAATGAATACATTTAGGTTGTCAATATATTTGTAAGATGTGAAAAACAATCCCTGACTGAGACTATGGGGTGACTGACTGGCTGAAAGGCCATTTCTGTAAAGTTGCTGGGAGCAGGGTAAAAGTCTTAATCTAAGAAACCATATGCTCAGACCATTGCCAGAAACCAGAGATTTCACTTTGTAACAGCAGCTGCATGCTGCTCTCACCAGCTCCTCTACTCTGCAGACCCATTTGTTTCCAGTGGCAACTGAATAGGACTATTGGGCTGTTCTTTTCCATAGGGTCTTTTACATGAATATTTATTGTGCTATTCCGAGCAATCCATTTCCCTCTTTTTAAGGTCTCTTTCTCTCTTTCAGATAGTGTTTGGTACTGTATTGTAACACTGTGAGTGTCAGAGATTTTTATAGAACTTCATCTTTTCTACAGTTCTGTTTTTCACTCTTCCTGTCTTTTATTTCACAACCACCTTCCTGAGAGGACGTCTACTCTTGAAACTTGCTGTGGGTTTTGTTAAATGCCTTCACAACAACTGTTGTGTGAGCAGTATATACACAGCACATTGTGATCCTTCAAGTAAGGCACTTTTGCTTTGTATCACTGTGGCCACTTAGCACAGCAATGTTTTGAAATAAAGGTTTAGTATTCCTGGCAGACATCTAATGGTGCATTGCTTCACTGCTGTGCTGTGGGCATTCTGGGAGCTTTTTCACCACATATTGTGGGATACCTACCAGAAGGAAATAGGATTAGGGTATTTGGAGTCAAACTAAAAACTTCCCATGATTCCTCTCCTTTCATCTCAACATCCAAATGGCTTTGGTGAGCCAGTGACATTTTCAAAGCAGTGTCAAGCAGCAGGGAAGAAACATTGGTATATGCTACTATCCTCAAGGAGATGATACAAATAGGATGCCGCAAGCATATGTAAAATAGTGCAATGGCTTCAGAATCAGAGTGCTACGGTCACCTGAGGAGGAGGAGATGAAATCAAGCAGATGAGTCTCTTCGATCTTTCACCGGCACAACTTCACTCATTGGACCAACACTTTTAGGCTCGGACACATAGTACTGACTAGTGGGACAGGATAGTGCTGCAGGCCTGTGATGGCCAGCAGCAGTGACAGCACTTTCAGGATGTCAAAAGCCACATTCCTGGAGATGTGTGTAAAGCTTGCCCTAGAGCTCCAGTGGTGGAAGAGCTGCATGCAAGCTCTCTTCACTGTGGAGAAGCATGTGACCACTGCCATCTGGAAGCTTACCACACTGGATTGCTAGCAGTCAGTAGCTAACCAGTCTGGTGTTAGTAGATCAGTTGTCAAGACTGTTGTCATGGAGATGTGTGCTGCTTCCAAGAAGGTGCTGTCCCTTGGGTAATAAAGCAGGGCAATGCACAGGAGGTTATTAATGGTTATGCACAGTTGGGATCACTGATGAGATCCAAATACCTATTCCTTGCCTACCCTGACCCTCCAGGCCTCTGAGGTCATCAGAAGAACAAGGTATTTCTCCCTGGTGCTGCAGGTCTTGGTTAATCACCATGTTCACAAACATTAATGTGGGGTGGTCTGGAAAGGTCCATGATGCCAGGATCTTTAGAAACTCTGGATTGTTTTCTGTAATGAGAAATTGAACTTCTGCTCTCATGGTATCTATGTACAATAAAAGTGTTACGATTCCTCCAGTCATTCTGGGAGACCAAGGTTATTCCTACTATCCTGGATTATGAAGCATTTTACTGGACTCCTGGATAGCAGAAAGGAATTGTATTTGCAGAAGGATAATGGAATGTACATTTGGAAGACTGAAAGGTAAACGGAGGCGCCCAATGTCAAGGCTGGATATAGATGAAAAGTATTTGCCTTTGATTATAGCTGCTTGCTGTGTTTTGCACAATTTTTGTGAAAGGAAGGGAGAGAGACTTACCGATGGAGGCAAGGAGGAGATTGGCAGACTTGCAGAAGGTTTTGAACAGCCAGAGGGAAGGCACTTATGAAATGATGCAACTTCTGAGGGGCACAGAGTCAGGAATCCATTATGT
This sequence comes from Malaclemys terrapin pileata, assembly GCF_027887155.1. Taxonomy (NCBI): domain Eukaryota; kingdom Metazoa; phylum Chordata; order Testudines; family Emydidae; genus Malaclemys; species Malaclemys terrapin. Next base: position 47,303,923 of record NC_071508.1, on the reverse strand, counting down.
TCCAACTCTGAAGCTACAGGCCACTTGTGAACAATATATATGCTTTTGTACAAAGTTTTAATCAAGATTACTGCACAAGTATTGCTATGTATGTGCAGTCATGCAAAGTTCTTAAGTTTCATGTGAGACATTTTAATGAACTGTTTAATGAATTTGTTCACTGAAGGTGAATTGTACAAGATGCAGAAACACAACTGCAAAGACATTTATAATGAATTGTACAAGATGCAGAAACACAACTGCAAAGACATTTTCAATTTACTTTTACTAAACACAATATACCAATTAAAATGTACTCCATAGTCACAGTAAAATAATTATTAAAAATACATAATTTGCAAATTTTAAAACCCATTCAAAAACTAAAAAAATTATATAAAAGTGCAGTGGGCAGATCACTTTGTGGTTTCAAGGTCACAAGTGTGTATAAGCAAGGTGCTCAAAACTATTCTCTGCAGCTTGGAGGGTGGGATGGGGAAGAAGAGTCTATTCCTTGCAGGTGAGGGAAATAAGGGGCTTTCCTATTGTCCACTGTTCTCTTTGTTGTCCTGAAGCATGGAATGTCTAGAAAAAATGGTTACTAACCTTTTGTAACTGTTGTTCTTCAAGATGTGTTGCACAAGTCCATTCCACTCTAGGTGTATTTGCACTCTGAGCACAGTCATCAGAAATTTTTCCCAGTGGTACCCATCAGGGTAGCTTGAGGACCCTCTGATGCCGTGTACTCATAGCACTGGTTCAAAGCACCCAGCTGACCCTGCGCCTCCTCAGTTCCTTCTTACTGTCTATGACAATTGCTGTAACTTCTATCATCCTTTCTTTGGCAAGCTCTCTCAGTGATCTTCTCTTTTGCATATTTGTACATATCATTAGTGGTGAGTAGTTTTAGTGAAAGTTTGTAACTTACTGAGTTATTGGCGTTTTTATCCGTTTCCCGGTGCTGAGGCATGCGTTGGTGCCTCAGAGCGATCCGCACTCAAGCTGCCTGAAGTGCCTGCAAGAAGCACATGTAGGGGGACCACTGCCAGATCCACAGAGACTTTAAGCCTTGCATGAAGAAGGACCGGGAGACAGGCTGAAGTTTTTGTCTAGAAAATAACCTATTTCTGGGTGTTGTTGCAGTGAATGGTGTGTCCCAGAATGTGAAGGTATCAGAGGTAAAGGGGAATCATATGCTGTGGTACAGTCCTTGATCAATGAACCACCATGTTCTCCAGGAGGGTTGTTTACCTCTCCATCATTCCCAGCAACTCTGCCTATGAGGATCTAACCATTTCCCTGTCCTTTTCTCTCTTCTCTTTTTCATGTTTCAGGAACCCTTCCCTCTACCCTTTCACCTTTTTATCCTTCTCTTGGGATGCGCATACAATTTCTTTCAATAAGTTATCTCTTGAGCTCCTTTTACTTCTATGTAAATTGGACAGGCATTTAAATCAATGTTAGCACCCCTGTGTGTGTGATTGCCACAATGTGTCAGCTGCTATGGGGGGGGGGAACAAGTTATTGTCAACATTGTAGTCACCATGTAAACATTGATAAAATGTTGCTTTTTGTTCGATTTTGGAATTCCACTCCCATAGGTTCTTCCCAGGCTTCAGTGATCTCTGAGATGGTAAGACATTTTCACAGACTTCCCCATTTGGGTAGGATCCCTGGACCTGTTTTGTAGGGCTGGGTGACATAAGAATGGTCATACTGGGTCAGACCAAAGGTCCATCTAGCCCAGTATCCTGTCTTCTGACAGTGGTCAATGCCAGGTGCCCCAGAGATAATGAATAGAACAGGTAATCATCAAGTGATCCATTCCCTGTTGCTCATTCCCAGCTTCTGGCAAACAGAGGCTAGGGACACCATCCCTGCCCATCCTGGCTAATAGCTATTGATGGACCTATCATCCAGGGTGTGTATACTTGTTCTGACAACTTAGGAAAGGTTAATAAGGACCAGGTGGGCCATGTGCATTAGGGGAATGTGGCTTATTTAAACACAGTGCAGAAGACACAGGCTAGTTATTGCATATTTACTTCTACAGGTTGCTGGTGGGATGGGAGTTAGTTGGCGAGAAGCCAACAGAGGGAGGCTAGTAATTGCATGTGCCCTTCTGCAGGCTGTCCTTACTTTGGATTAGGATGGATAAAAATCAATGATTTAAAAAAAAAACAGATTCTTTTTATTTAAATCAGATTTTTTTGATAAAATGCTTTTTGAGGAAAAACGTTTCTAAAGATAGTTTTAATTAAGATACATTATAGCTCAAAGATATCTCATCATGGAATGGGTATTATAAATTCTAATTCTATAGTATGAGACAATATATTCATGTAATGTTTAAGAAAAGTTTTGTAAATGAGTTCCAATAGTTCATGGATTAGGGACCCAATTTTATGGGGTTCCAGGGGCTTCTGGATAGATTATTTAGGTTAATCTTTCTATCTACACAATGGGACTCAGTGCTCAGTCTAGAAGATACCATCAGAGATGCTTAGTTTTGCAGCTCTTTTTCCTTGTTTTTAGATCCAAGGGAGTTGGATCTTGATCCACCAGGAGTTGGTGGGAGAAAGGAGGGGGGATGGTTAATTTCTCCTTGTTTTAAGATCCAAGGGGTTTGGATCTGTATTCACCAGGGAATTGGTGAAGAGTCTCTCAAGGCTACCCAGGGAAGGGAATTAGCATTTTGGGAGTGGTGGCAGCGGGCCAGATCTAAGCTGGTAGTTAAGCTTAGAAGTTTTCATGCAGGCCCCCACATTTGTACCCTAAAGTTCAGAGTGGGGAAGCAGCCTTGACAATCCCTTACACTTGAACTCACTTAAACCCTCTTTTTCATTAAATACATTTTTTACTTTTATTCTAAATCAACCTAGTTCTGTGTTTGATCTTACGTGACTAACAACTTACTAGTTTAAAGCAACAAGCTGCTGTGCTTTTGTCACTTTAAAGGAGCAACAGATCTTATTACTCTTCTGAATGTTCAGGAGAGGGCTGGATATTTCAGGGGAAATATTTGGAGAATGTTTTGGGGAAATTCAGGACTGAGGGTTGTTGGGGTCACTTGGTTAGTAGTAAACAAGGCTGGCAGAGACCAGAGTGTGTCTGTGGTGAAAAAAGCAGTCCGCTGAAGTCAGAGTTGCTGAACTAGGGCTGCTCAACACACAGACACTCAGTGAATGTTTGTGTGCTGGCTGGGATCATCTAGTCAGAGAGCTACAGCAGCAGAGCACTTTAAAGCACTCAGGGTTACATGACACACAACCTCTCACTGGTCAGGGTTGAACGCCAAAACATGACAGTGAGGTACTGGAAAGAGCAGACGGTGTGGTATGGGGTGGTCTGGCATAGCCTTGAATTAGAGGACTGCCAGGAATAATACTCAGACAGCCAGTCCAGTGAGACTGGAAGGGGAAAACTATAATGACCAGAAGGCCAAGCCACAAAGAGGAAGCAACTGAGTCCAGAGAGACAGAGAGAGACTGGCCACAAGGCAAGCAACCAAAGGAGGAAGCACCAAATAGATCAAGAACTAATCCCAAGATGTGCCACAAGGAGGCACCCTAGCAGTGAGCAGGAAACCTTGTGACAGTGCTATATTTTGTTTACACAGGGCAAATGTCATCAGATTGTGATCACTGGTACCTAGGAGATTGGTAATTTTTAATCTCAGTCACTAACTATTCTTTGCCCATCAGAATGGACTCCAACAGTGAGCTATCATCGTCTATGTTAATAAATCATCTATTATTTTTAGAAACTGCAAGGAAGTTTTATTACTGGCTACATAAAATATTGAACCAATGTCCCACAGGTTAAAGTCATCCATGATAAAAAACGGTTACTAACCTTCTGTAACTGTTGTTCTTGGAGTGTGTTGTACATGTCCATGCTGATGTAGGAGTATGCGCAGCCTGAGCACAGTCGCTGGAAAATTTCCCCCTAATTGTATCTGTTGGATTGGCTCTAGTGCCCTCTGGTGCTGCACGCTCATAGTGCCAGTATAAAGGACCCTGCCAACCCCAGCCCCCCTCAATTCCTTCTTCCGACCAACTCTGATAAAAGGGCAGGAGGAGCAGGTCTTGGAATGGACATGTGCAACACATTTTAAAGAACAACAGATACAGAAGTTTAGCAACCATTTTTCTTCTTCAAGTGCTTGTACATGTCCTTTACGATGTAGGTGAATCCCAAGCAGTCGTATAGGAGGTGAGCTGAGAGTTCATGGACGTGCTGACTGCAAGTCCGCTTAGCCAAAGCTGGCATCGTCCTTGGCCTGTTGGGTGATGTGTACCAACAACGTGTGCACCGATGAGCAAGTTGCTGCCCTGCAGATGTCCTGAATAGGCACCTGCACTAGGAAAGCAGCCGAGGAAGCTTACAATCTCATGGAATGAATAGTTAGGTCAGTTGGAGGCAGAACTAACTTGATTGTAACCCGACCTGCCAGATTGTAGCATGTGCGAATGCAGGATGAGATCCAGGACAAAATTCTCTGAGCGGAGATAGGGAGGCCCTTCATCCTGTCAGCTACCACTATGAACAGCTGAGTAGATTTACAGAACGGCTTGGTCCTTTCTATGTAGAACACTAGGGCCCAACTGACATCTAAAGAGTGGAGACATTGCTCCTCCCTATTCGCATGTGGTTTTGGGAAGAAAACTGGTAGGAAGATTGCTTAACTGCAATAGAACTGTGAAACCATCTTCAGGAAGAAAGCAGGGTGCAGATACAACTGCACCTTATCCTTAAAGAAAATCATATACGGGGGCTCTGAGGTGAGGGCTTGAATCTCCAAAATCTTTTTTGGCTGAAGTGATGGCCACTCAAAAAGCCACCTTCCAGGAAAGATGTGTTAATGAGGACGTGGCTAGCAGCTCGAACGGGGAACCCATAATTCTTGATAAGACAAGGTTTAGGTCCAGGGAGGAACATGTTCTCTACCCCGGGGGGATAATCTCTAGGCCCTTTAGGAAATGGATCGACATCTCATAGGAGAAGATGGAGTGTTTGTTGACTGCGGAATGGAAGGCCGATATCGCTGGAAGGTGAACCCTGACAGAAGAGATAGCTAGGCCTTGTTGCTTCCAATAGAAGAAGCACTCCAATATATGCTGCAGTGAAGAATGTGATAGCAAAACTCTGCATTTGGGAAGACTAGAAGGAGAACCACTTCCACTTAGCAAGGTAAGTGGCTCTGGTGGAGGGCGTCCTACTACCTAACAGGACTTGACGAACATGTTCCGAGCAAGCTTGCTCTCCAATATTCAGCCATGGAGCCTCCCCACAGTCTGATGAAAAGTTAAGATTTGGATGAAGCAGGCAAGAGATCTACTAGAGTGGCAAACCAGTGTTGCTTGGGCCATGCAGGGGCTACGAGAATGACTTGGTCCTGGTCCCACTTGATCTTCACCAGAACCTTGCGCACTAGTGGGATGGGGGGAAAGCGTAATACAGATGATCTAGCCATGGTAGCAGGAATGCATTTGTAAAGACCCTGGGCTGTGGGCCTCACATGGAGGCAGAACTGGTGGCACTTCCTGTTGTTCTGGGTAGCAAATAGGTCTATTTGGAGAGTCCCCCACAGTTGGAAAATGTCCCTTGTGATGTCCAGCCAAAGGGACCACTCGTGGTGAGTGGAGAAAAACACACTGAGGCGATTCACTAACTTGTTCTGAACTCCCGGCAGGTGAGAAGTTTTGAGGTGGATGGAATGCATTATGCAGAACTCCCACAGCTAAACTGCCTCCTGGCAAAGGGGGAAGTGCGCGCACAGCTGTAGTGCTGTCTGTAAGAACCAACACATCCTTGCCCATAATGTGAGGCAGGAATGCCTGACAGGCCAGCTGAACTGCCCTGAACTCTCTGACAATGTGGAGAGAGAGCTCTTCTGGAGACCAGAGGCCTTTGAGTCCTGAAGGGCCCAAGTAGGCTCCCTAGTCCAGTTCCAACGCATCCAAGACCAGGGACATTGATGGCTGGTGCCATGAAAAGGGAACTCCCGCACAAATAATACACTGGTCTAGCCACCAATCCAGGGAAACGAGGACTCAGGGAGGTATAGTGAGAACCGAGTCTAAATGGTGATGGCTTGGCAAGTACACTATGACCAGCTATGCCTGAAGGGGTCTAGGTGCAGGCGCGCATGTTTCACCACATAAGTGCAAGAATCTATGTGACCCAGGAGTCTTAGACAGCTCCGTGCTGTTGAAACTGGGTGGACCTTGAGGGACCTTACCAGGGCCATGATCGCCTCAAACTGGCCTCCTGGGAGAAAGGCTCTGGCCTGAGTGGAGTCGAGTACTGATCTGATGAACTCTATCCTCTGTGCTGGGACGAAAGTAGGCTTCTGAATGTTTATTAGTAAGCCTAAGGCCTGGAAAATCGACTGGATGAGGTGGAAGTTGGACCCCACTTGAACCCTGGACTGGCCTCTAGACTCCCAGTTGTCAAGAGATGGGAAGACCTGTACTCCCCATCTCCTCAGGAAGGCCACCACTACTGCCATACATTTGGTGAAGACCCACTGAGCAGCCAACAGGCCAAACGGAAGTACTGCAAATTGGTAGTGTGTATGATTCAAGACAAATCTGAGGAACCTTCTGTGTCCTCAGAAAATCGATATGTGGAAATAGTCGTCCTTTAAATTGAGGGCAGTATATCAGTCCCCAGGATCCAGAGAGGGAATGATGGAAGTCAGGGACACCACGCAGAACTTTAAGTTCTTGAGGTAGTGCAGGTCTAGAATAGACCCGAGACAACCTTGGGCTTTCAGAATTAGGAAGTAACGGGAGTAGAACCCCTCTCATCTCCAGATTTGTGAAATCTCTTCCATGGCTCCCACCTGAAGGAGAGACTCTGGATCGTCTAGCCAGTGGTGGCACTCTGCTCTCAGAGACCACTGGGTAGGAGCATAAGAGGGAACCCTGGGCTTGGGTCATGTCAGGGTAGGAGTGCCTCAAAGAGTAGCACAGGTGGCTCCGAGGGTGAGAGGAGAACTCCCCTTCCATCTCTGAAGAGAGAGTCCCGTGCTGTCTGCCCAAAGACGGTACCTCTGGTGTCGGAGTCAGCAGGGCCTCCCGGGTCATTGGTACCGGCTGTTGCAGTGCTGAGTTTGAGGTGTAGCCTGACTTAGGTCTCACTCTGTCCCAGTCCCCATGCCTGGCCATCTTCAGCACTGGGGAATGACCCCTCTCAGATGACTGCGTCTTGTGCTTCTTCTTGGGCACCAGGAATGGGGAATGGTGCAGAGACTCTCACACAGTGAGAAGAGCACTTTGCACCAATGCCGAGGTACTCGGTGCCAAGTCAGAGAAACTCAGTTCCAAAGTGAGTCTTAGCGCTGCTTCCATAAGAATGACCTTCAGTCTTGCCTCTTGATCCTTTTTTGTGTGAGATCTGAAGTTCTTGCAGATCTGGCAGTGATCTCTTATGTGAGTCTCTCCCAAGGCCTTGAGACAACTTGAGTCCAGGTCACTCAAGGGCACTGGTTTGCCACAGGGCTTGAAACCCAGTGACAGAGACATGCCCCGGCATTGAGAAACTAACCTACTTCACTAACTGATGGAGAAAACTCCAAACATTTACTAACTAAAATTTAAAAAAAAAAAAAGACATACAACCAAATCAACTATATACACAGCAAAAAGAGTGAAAAAACCACTGGGAAAAGCTTGCTGAAACAAAGAGAACAGTTCCAACGCCCTGTCACAGGCAGTAAAAAGATACTGAGGGGGCATGGGGTTGGCAGGGCCCTTTATCTTGGTAATATGAATGCATGGCACCAGAGAGCACTAGAGCTTACCCAACAGATACCACTAAGGGAAAAATTTCTGGCAACTCTGCACAGGGCGTGCACACACCTACATTGGAATGGACATGTGCAAGCACTCGAAGAATGATTTTTCTTTCTACACATTACAGACAGATGTTTAAGGAGGAGTTTGTCCTGTTCTCTAGTGAGATTAAGTGATCTGTAAGAGATACCCGCCAGTATCCCAACTATTACTAGTTAGAACTTTAATACATAAGTACTCAAGGTACTAGGATTCTGAATCATCTATGACTCTAACAGGTAATGGGTCTGATGTTGAGTGCCATTCTCGTTTTCCCATTCTCTCCTTACAGAACAGGTTGTAATTATCAATTTTAATGTTCTCATTATTAGAGCCATCCCACCAAGTTTCAGTAATACCAAAAATGTCATTTTTTTTTCTCATGAGTATCTTCAATTCTTCTTGTTTATTGTATAGGCACCAAGCATTAGCATATAAACAATTAAAAATCTGTTCCTTACATGCATCTTAGTGCTTGGATATGTTAATATGTGTGATGCCTTGAGGTTGGTTTTCTTATTTGGGTGTTTGTGTCATGATTGCCCCATTATCACTCTCTCCTTCTATGGTTTGTTTAAAGCCCTCCTGACAATCCTAGCGATTCCTATCACGCAGGAGATTGGTACCATAATGCTGATATGGAGGCCATGAGAATCATACAACCCCCTCTCTCCACAGTATCTGCTACAATGTTCCACAAAACTCCTCCACACACACACACATATCCTTGACCCCTATAAATCACCTATTTAGCCAGTTATTCAGTTTGGCAATGCTAAGAGCTGCACAGTCATGCAATCTCCATACCAAATTAGAGCATTATCTGTGGTTTAATTCTCATTTTTAACACCATCAGATCAGCACAAAGTGCTCTGCAAGAGAAATGGAATTCTGCAGTAACCCATAGTCTTTATTCTTAGAAATGTTTGTGTAGTGTGACAGCTGATTTATTTTATAATACCGCACAATGCCTTAAAGCTAATGGTATTAATAAAGCCCTGAGCCAGAGAAATAATTTTATTGTTTTTTCTTTCCTGTATCTGCCAACACTATAAAAGTGCCTTTTCTTCAAACTATCTCCTTGTTAACCCATGCAGTGCCACCTTCTTGGCTGGGGAGGCAGAGGCTTGATTGGGGAGGAATGACTGGGAAGGAGAGAGATCAATAAGCCATGATAGGGGTGTGTGGAGCAGTACACAATAAGCTTAAGTGATGGTTGTGTGTTTACTTTTTAAAAAAGGACGGGGGCGGTGAAGAGTTTGTACACCCTCCCGCATGGCCACTATTTTGAGTAATTGATAGAGAAGGGGGGTTAAAACCCAGGAGGCAGGGAGAGGGTAGACCAACATCTGGCAGCACCCTAATGACACCTGGGCAGCACCCTGATGACACCTGGAACTAACTGGAAGTTGCACCCTCCACTGGTTGGATTTCTGCTGGTGATCCAAGTGCAACCTCTAGTTGTGTCTTGGACAGCTGCTCCTTGGTCTCTGGAGCAGCATCTGTCTCTTGGTCCACTGAGTCAACATCCAGTAATTCATTAACAATCTCCTAGTCTGCATCCTGTTTGCCATCAGTGGAGGTGTACTAAGTGGTGTCTATACAATTCAGTGATTGTTTGGTGGGATCTCTCACAAATACATGGTTCACTCATTGTAGCAGCTACAAGCTCTCCCAGTGGTCCTATTATTGTCCTTCACAGTCTTATAACAAGTGCTGGAGACCTAAAAAAAGAAGGGCTGGAATCCACTTCCAGTGCTATCAGTCATAAGTAACAGAATTGGAAGACATTTCTGGCATGCTGGAATGGTGTTCTGGGGCATTCTGGCATGTCTTGAGGCCTGCTTATAATCCAGTTGGAGTACCTTCCCTTAATGCAGCACTTGCTTGGGTCCTGGTGGTGACCTACTCCATGTGTTTGAATAGCTTCTTGTATATTTGTGCATTGCAGTGGCTAGAATTCAGAGTGGTCTGTACGTGCTCCTCTCCCCAGAGGGCAATTAAGTCCTGGCCCTCAGCATAGGACTATACTGACACATGAGGCATGACTGCTTAATAATCAGGAGTATGACACAAGTATGTGAATTCCATGAACTGGAAATGCAAAGGACAGCACCTGGATGTGCACCAGCACTTAAAAAGAGAGGTGACATCCAGTCAGGATGACCCTGGAACAATAGAGGGCACACAAGTAAGCAGAAAGGCTGATCCAGGTAGCTGGAATACCTCTGTGGGATACCAGTAGGAGGACTTATAAGATCACAACAGTTGCTTGGGATGGGGATGCATTCACACACACTTCTTTGCAGATAAACTCATCCCACAACTCAGCAAACCTGCTTCCAAAGTGGGTTTAATTACGTGAAATAACTCAAGTTAACCTGAAACAAATTTCAAGTGTAGAAAAGCTCAAATCCAGACTTCTCCCTATTGCACCTCGATGCTTTCTTCAATGCAACTGTTGGAATGATCTCCCTCTTCTTGTGCATGAAACTAACTCACTAAAATACTTCCGCAAAGTCTTTCAACAATAAGCATTACAAAATTTATCAACATGACGCTTCTACCACCAACTGCTATATTATTTATGTTTCAACTGTTTAGCCACTACCTGATCTAGACTCAAATCAGAGCTTGGAAGTGATCTTAAGAGGTCATTTAGTCAATCTCCTTGCCCTGACACACTGATTGAGGCAAGATTAAGTATATGGTGACAATGCCTGACAAATTGTTATCTAACCTATTATTTAAAACCTTCAATGATGGGGAGTCTACAACCTCCCTAGGTAACCTGTTCCAGTGCTTAGCTATCCTTATAGTTAGAATGTTTTTCCTCACATCCAACCTGAATTTCCCTTGCTTCAGATTGATCTGATTACTACTTGTCCTATCCTTGGTGGACATGGAGAACAATTAATCTCTATCCTCTTGTAGGTACTGCTGCCCTGTCAGTTATTCCCCATTTTATATTTGTGTACTTAATTTTCCTTGCTAAGTGTAGTACTCTGTACTTATCTTTACTGAATTTCATTTTATTGATTTCATATCAATTTTCCAGTATATCATTATCATTTTGAATTCTAATCCTGTCTTTCAAAGTGCTTGCAACCCCTCCCAGCTTGGCGTCCTCCACAAATTTTAAAAAGGTGTACTCTCCTCCATCATCCAAGTTGTTAATGAAAATATTGAACCGTTCTGGATTCAGGACAGAACCCTGTGGGAACCTACCAGATAAGTCCTTCTAATTTGACAGCAAACCATTGATAACTCTACTCGAGTACTGTTTTTCAACCAACTGTGCACCCATCTTACAGTAATTTCAGCATACCATATTCCCCTAGTTTACTTATAAGAATGTCATGTGAGACTGGGTCAAAAGCCTTACTAAAGTCAGGATATATCATGCATATATCTCAGATGTTTATACAACATTAATACTTAGTCCTGCCATGAGTGCAGGGGACTGGACTAGATGACCCCTCGAGGTCTCTTCCAGTCCTATGATTCTATGATTAAGCACATTGTCAGTACTCAATACAAAATGGTTGCTTTGTCATAATTTTTGTTGTTATATAAAACTGTAAAATATGTTTTTAATTAACTCTTCCCATGTAAGCAATAGCTTCCCTCAGTGGTTATCAAAAAAGAGAAGGCTAACTTTACGCTTCACAGATCAATAAGCGCTATGGCTCTTAAGTTGGTCACACTGTTTTTCATGACCGCCCATCATCTTCACTAGCCACTAAAAGCAGGGACTTGACTGCGTTTTCAAAAGCAGCCTTTAAACACAAATTGCTATAGCCTCCTTTGTAAAGTAAGTCTTCCTTCTCAAATGTGTATTACTCAATACATCTGCTCTCTTTTCAAAATTCTGCTGTAGAATGGTGAAGAGGAGATATACAAGAGAAAATTACTTCCTGGACAATGTGTGTACTTTGCTGTAGTTTTCCTTATCTCCCCATCCAATTTCCAATCCTGGTGCCCATTTAGGATGGAGGACTACAGATTTTTAACTGTAGAAGTTTCTGGGCTAAACTAGAAGCTACTATACTGGTGATTTTATAATCACATTTGTCTGATAGGTTGTTTTGTTTATTTTGTTTATAGTCTTCTTCCTCTTTAGTAAGTGGACACAACATTATCTGCCAGGAATTCTGTTATGTGACAGGGAAATCTTTGACAAACAATTTATCATTAAATAATTTTGTGTATTTTCACTCCTGGACAAAACAAGGAATGCAGATATGTACAAAATTTTGTTAAAGAGAGTTCATTAAATATATCAAACCTTAAAAACATTGATTTAAATCAATTAGCTCTCAGATAACTGAATTTTAAATGTCTGTACAAAGGGGTATTGCTGCAAAAATGGTACTGGAGTTATAGTAAACTCAATTTTGATAACTCTTATATCATGCCTTGTTTTGTGATTTTTATATATTTTACTATTTTGTATTAATTGTCCAATTAATATCTCCATGCAGAATGCACTCTAAAAAGTAATAAAATTACACTAGTGCACCCCCAATCTAATATCCACCAAATAGGCCAGAACTGAACAAAGCAGATTTTATAAATTAACTGAATATCAAATATGTTATTTTTAGTATTTTCCTTCCCTCCCCAATATCAATAGGTGTGTTTTACCCAATGTTGTCACCAGCTTTTTCACCGTGGTAGAATTAATCATCAAAGTCATTAATGATGCTGTTACTGCATGCAGTAATATCTAAAACAGAAAAACAAAGAGAGCATGTCACCACTTCAAATCAGTGTTATCATCAGTAGTATAAAGTAAAATGCAAATTATTTTGAACCGTGAGGTACTCTACATATTTTCCATAAACAATGCCTTTGCTGACATCATCTTCAACAGTGCAACACAACTGTGTATCTTCAAATTGTGGATGTTTTTATTTATTCATAATTTTGCTAAATTTAACCATATGCTCTTCATGGCTGTCAGAATGTCCAAATAAGGAAAATTAAGTTAAAAGTAATTCCTTTTTATAATAATATTTTGAGTATTTAATAATGCTTTTCATTAGTATATCTCAAAGCACTTCATTTGTGAATGTATTTATCCTCACAACACCTCATGAATTAAGGAAGTATTATCATCCCCGTTGCTTTGAGGGACTTGTCCAAAGTTACAGAGGAAGTCTGCGGTGGAGCAGGGAATCAAATCCAGATCTCCCAAGCCCCAGAGTAGTGCCCTAACCACTGGACCATACTACCTTTCTTTTGTACAGTTCTTTTTTTCCCATTCTACCAAGAGGAAGAAAGTATGAAGAGATAACATTATAACCCCACTAGCAGGAAACAAGATTGTAAGATTGGTATATAAAAACACCAGTCCATCCATTTCTTTCTAGTAAGACTATTCAAGAGCAAAAGACAAGGAACAACCAGGTAGGTAAAAAAAAAAAACTCCCTCATCCCCACCCCTCAAAGAAAAACAACAACAAAAAAACCCCCACCCACACTCTCAAGTAGCACCCAGGACCAAGGAGGTGTAGGAGGGGACAAGACTACAACAAAAGGAATTACAAACAAGTAATTTGCCCTTGTTACGCATCCCTCTTCTCCCATCTTACTAAGAGAGAGAAACAGAATGAACATATGATAGATGTAGTGAGCAGACCATCAGAGATTACCTTAAAATGTTACTTCTAGCTTACTTTACATGGTACATGTAAGCACATTTTGACCAACCGAAATGTTCTCTGAGGAGGAGAAATCTGGTAGTGACATATTGCAATCTGTAGATAGCCAAATAGCAACTATGCAGATGCCTTTAACCCTCCAAGGTATAGAAGAGTGGCACTACATTAACTCGAGGATCAAGGATTTAGCATGTCCTAACCAGTATCTTGGTAGCTGCTTTTTCTCATTGTCACCCTTGAAACAACAAAAAAACTTTTACCTCATTAAAACTGAATACAGGAGAGAGAAAACTTCAAAGCCCTTTTCACACACAAGGAATATTTTTTTGCTGAGGGAAGTCAAAGTCCAGGTACAAAGTGAAGCGAATAATAGTTTGATTCATGTGGAACTCAGGATTCACTCCAGACATAAACTTGTCAGGATCCGAAAAGTGACCATGACCCATTGAAATCCTGGGTGAAATCCTGACCCACTAAGTCCACATGTCTCCATGGTGGTCATTCCTATCTTGAAAGAACTGAAGAGATGGACAGATAACTAGGAAGCGGTGTTCCTTAACCCTCAGAATGGAAATTAATGTCTTGACAAATGCCACCTTTAGAGAAAGCAATTCAATTTTTTATTTTCCCAATGTATTAGAAGAGAGCCCATTAAGCTTGTAAAACAAAGGACACATCCCATTGAAGGTGCATTGGTCAGTGCAAGTGCCCTTTTAAATTTGAAGAGGAGAACAAATATTTCAAATAGATCTGAGAACGTATTTCTTTCCTGGTGATAGGTCCACGGGTATCAAATACATCTGAAGCATGGATTTGTAGGGTGTTAACTTTCCTGGAAAACTTCTAGCAAGAAATTCAAAATGATCTGAAGTAACATTTCATGTAAGCTGCACATAGGAGTGGATGCAGCACACAATCACAAAACCAGTAAAACAAAACTCCATAAACATTATTAGAAATGGAGTCAGGAGATTGGATTGATAGCTGTCCAACCCCAGTTTGCACAGTTTGTTAGGCAAATCAATCAACCCTGGTGCCACAGTGAGAGGATACAATATAGGTACTGTCCCCTATGGCACCAAGACTGGTCGGAGTCCTGATCAGTGGGATGTGGTGTGTTGATTTCAGTCTGCGAGGGTCTGATGGTTCTGCCTAGATTTACATATTGGCAAGATGGCAGATATGCGGGATACGGCACTGAGGTGGGAACTTCTTTGGCTCCCTTTAACTCTGGTGATTCTCAGCCTCCCCAATCCTGGAGGGATAGCCCCTGCAAACTGACCTGGTGTGCTTCAGTCATGGCTTTAATTTCAGAGATATCCTCTGACATTTTCCTAAGCAGAATCTGCTCTTCAGATATTTGCTTTAGCATTTTATAGACTTGATCAAGGGTCCAGGCAGAGGGACCTCCTCTGCAAGTGGTGTCATGCTGCCCTGCATAGGGCTGTCAGAGAGCCTCTGCTTCCTTGTAGTTTGGGGTGGAGGGTGGTGGGAGAGTAAGGGGAGGAAAGGGTGTTCCAAAAACAGATCCGTCTGCTACTAAGATGTTAAAGAGCAGGATGAACCATGAGACAAAAACTGTGGCCTTAGAATAATAGCAGATGTCAGTGAATTTTAGTGGAGCTGAGCAGGAGCACCAGATCTAGACAGCCATTTTCCCTGCTGGCTCCTAAATGTCCTCATCTCTGGGCTCTTAAGAAAGCCTCTCAGACATATGTAAACCATTGCCCATTGCCTAAAATCATATTTAGCCAACAAGGCATGATAATTGGCCTACAAAACTGCAAGAAAGCAGATAAATAAACTTTCCTTCCCAAAAGCTCCATCTTCTTAGGTCTTTTATCTCTTGGGGAACACCTAGAAAGCCCAGGCAACTTCAATTTTTCATGAGCCATTTTTAAAAACAGCAATCCAGGTACCAGATGTATAAAAAAGTACTCAAACGCCTTCGGAGGAACTTGGTACCCAAGATCTGCCCTCTAAGATACGGCCAAGACAAGGCAGTAAGAGTCCACCACAAGTTTTTAGCAAGTTCAAGGATGTCTTTGTTAATAGGCATAGCTAATTGATCCTGGGATATCAGGTGCACAAAAAATCAAACAATTAATGATCTCTCTACTAGACAATTCCAAAGGAATGTCTAGTAGGTCCACCATCCTTTTAAGGAGGTCCTGAAGTAATCTACAGTTAACATATTTGATGGTGTCACAGCCTCATCAGGTGATACTGAGGATATGGATAAAGGGGTAGGTTGGGCCTCATATTCCTGCACAAGGCCTTGCTGCTCATTCTGAGATTCCTGGTGATGCAGGTTCTTAAGAGTTCCTGACAGGATAACTGAGTGTCTCCAGCAGGATTCTTAGAAAGCAACGATTTCCCCCTGCAACTTGATTCAGCTAAGGAGCCGATGGGAAAAGGTGAAGGTCAAATGGCCACATTTGTGCCCCATAAGATAAGGCATATGGTGCCATAAAAGGATGGGATCCATGGAACAAGACCTCTGTAAAGCATGAAATCTGAAGTGAGAAGAATTTCCATTGAGGTTGCCTAGATGAAGGCAAAAACATCCTTGGAGAAGGACTCCTACTACCATACAGAGCTGAGGATACAGGTAAATAAAATTCCTCTAAAGGAAGAGCAGATCCCTGAAGTACAGAAACAGAGAGAGTTTCAGATCTTACATGAGAGTAAGCAATGATACCATCAATGCTGGAGGCAGAGATTTTCATTTTTGATATCTTAAATTCTGGTACCACCACAGTTCTAAATACAAGACAATAGAGAAACATCTAACAATGGAGGCTCCAGTTCCAGAATCATCAAAAGTTTCACAGGAGGGAAAATAGGACAAAATTTTCAAAGTGAATACCTAAAGTCAGGCTCCTAACTCCAGAGATAACTAAATAACTGGCCTGATTTTCAGAGTGCCTAAATATGGATTTAGGATCCAACTTCAAGAATGCTTTTTTTTTTTTTTTTTAAATCTTAGCCATAAGCATTTGTAACAAACACAGTTCCAGATAACAGTATCCCTAGCAGAAAATGGATTAGTTCACAAAGGCTCACATGATGCACCTGAGTCCACATAAAGTTCTAAGAGGGACAGCTAACTGTAGTAAAAATATTTCTGTGCTAATCACATAGGTATAGTGAAAGTATTGATGAAACAATATTGACCCATTGTATAGTATGTGAAAATTCGGATTATATATAAACATTTAAACAAACTAAACTGCAATGCATTTTTAAATACAAAAAGTAGCATCTACAAGCATATTTCTATTATGAATCAAAATTAGTCAGACCAGATTTTCAAAGTTAGCCACTCATAATTGCATGAATAGATTTGAATGTGCTAATTTTATGTACCTAAATAATCTGTGTGTACTTGTGCTGGTTATTTTATGCAAGGGTTACTCATATGCAAATATATTTGGCTGACTTACTTTGAAAAATCTGGTTTTGAATGTTATTATAGTTCTTTTATCACTTATTCCAACAAAATGTATCTAGTACAAGTTATGAACAAGTTTTGGGGGAAAAATGTAGATAGCCCTTTAAAAAAATTTTTTACCGTGTTCTTCATTGCTGCTATACCCAGATCTTTTGACTGGCTAATCCCAAGAGCCATATTCAAAGTAAAAATACCCCTCATTCCACTCCAGACAATGACAGCTCCCCAGCGCCAGTTAAATCCATAACCAAGGTGGCTCAGAAGAGGGCTCAAGAACAAAACAACTAGACCTCTGTGTAAATAAAAGAATAAGATAATGAGTAAAAATATCAATGCTCAGAGATAGAGACATAGAGCTGGGTGTCATCAGCATACTGAAAGCATTGCAGTCCAAACCTTTATACAAACCCTCCAACAATCCCATGCACATGTTGAACAGGAGGGAAGACAAAATGGAACACTAGAGAATTTCAAATAGTCCTTAGTGGGAGGAGCTATGATCCCACACCATCCAATGGGAACATTAAGCCGGGAAAGAAGAGCCACCCAAAAGCAACAGCATCCACTTTTGATGCAGCGTGCAAGTGAATCAATATTACCGCACGAACTATGGTATTGAAGGTAGCTGATGTAAGCAGAGTCAGAATGAGCTCTACCCTGACATCTGGTGGTGAGCTGTGAAAAAGGACTTCAGAGGCTGATCTCGTTTGCATGGGCACACCCACCCTGCCTAGCATGAAGGGACTGCTTGCCCAAATGGTCACTTTGGCTGCTGTGGGATCCCCAGTCTCTTTGTTATTGGGGCAGGAGTAATAAAGGGTTATTATCCTGGTTATGTGAATCAAGGACAGTAGAACTGTACTTGGCATTTTATGCTGGAGGGACTCGCCCTTAACTAAGTAGCACTTGCTAGGCAAGGGATATGGGTTCCAAAACCCAGTGAATTGAGATAGGTGGGGAGCAGGTATTTGTACCTGGGAGTATGGGCCCCAAACACCACTTTGACCTCTCCTCTCTCCCCATGTAATAACAGAGCTAATTTTGACTCCATTAGGAGTCTTGTTACATGCTGCAGAGCTGAGATCACTAATACCTAGGTCTAAGCATTAGAGCTACTTTGGGCTAGTGATGCACCAGCACTGATGCTCCCCTACTACCAGCTAAAATCACTGAGAGCTGAAGTCACTAATTGCTGAGATCACTGAGAGCTGTGTTAAGTAAGGGGGAGGGCCTGAAGGCAAGTTGGTGAGCGGCTAGCAGGACGGCTAGCGGAGAGGTGCAGCTGGCAGTGAAGACTGCAGCAGAACCCCATGGAGAGGCCAGGCAATTGGCCATCAACCTGAGCAGTAAAGCATGTAAGATTCCCTCCATACTTCCCCCGACTTCCACCCAGGCTGGGAGGTAAACTCTGCAGATGAACTTCTGAACTCTGGGGGCTGCACTGACCAAGTACAGAAACTGTGGGAGGGGTAACTTTTGAGTTGCTGGACTTAAGACCCTGACGGGGAAAGGACACTGCCAAACTTACTTGGAGGTGGGTCTTTTGCTCATGGTTTGTGTTATGAATCCTGTTTGTGGTGTTTCCCCAACATAATGCTGCATTGTTTCCCTCCTTTATTAAAAGGCTTTTGTTACACTCAGACTCTGTGCTTGAGAGAGGGGAGTGGTATGTAATTGTCCCAGGTCACTGGGTGGGGGCTCGAGCCGATTTTGCATGGTGTTATTGAAACTGAACCCCTAGATATTGAACCCGGCCCTTGTTGCTGCCAACTCTGATGGGCAGAAGGGTTACACTGATAGATCTAATAATATTAGCATAGATACTTGATCTTCATTCACCACCAGGAGATCAAAATCAACCAGTGACAATAGTGCATTTTCTGTCCCATATCTAGGTCTGTACCTAGACTGCCAAGAGTCAAGTAGATCCAAGGCATTTAAGTACTATGAGACTGGTCTTACTGCAAACTTCTCTATAAATTTGATTGAGAATCGAATTTGGATACCGGCTGATAGTCAGCCAGATTATCAATGGTTTTTGTTGTACTATTGGTGGGTTTTTTTGTTTTTTTGTTTGACCAAAAAGTCCTACAGCAGCTACCTTCAGAGAAGCTGGCATCGTGTCCTTGTTCTAAGGGAAATGCTGCCTTTCTCTGCTAAAATGGACCCTTCATGGGCCAAGAACTACTCAGAGCCAAAGACATGATTTTGGAACAAAGTGCTCCCAAAATTGCTAGTTCCTCACAAGTCACAGACTAAACTCAGAGAAGATATAGCATTTGTCCCCTTCAGATTCCTTTCTGCAGCCATAGAAGCAGACAGTTCATTCCCAATCCATATGATTTTATCCACAAAAACTGATATTTTGTCCCAACAGACTCAACCACAGAATGATGGCAGCATGAATTACTTAAGCTGTCTAGCACACAATTTTACCATTCAAAATTTTGTAGAACTTCCTCTTTGCCTCTTATACAACCAGGCCATGAGAGTTCAAATATTCTCTATAAGGCAACTGATCAGACTCAGCCCATGATTTAGCAAAGGAATCCTGTTAACAAGGTTACCCTGCAAGCCCACAAAATGCTAAGCATTAATGTAATTCCAGCAATTACTGTTAGAAGCTGAACTCATTGCTGTTAGTGTTAAATAACATCTAAAATAAACATAAAATTGTATTTCTGAAAGCACCCCAACATGCCAGTGCCTGCATAAACAAAGAAAATGCAATGCAGTTTAAAACATCATAAAACAGATAACTCAATATTTTTAAAGCAATATGTGCAATCATGATTTTAAAAAGGCAGGGGGATGGGGCAGAGGGTTGTCCTACATAGGGGCAAACAGTAGTCCTTACCTTATAAGATTCAATGCAAGATAGAATGTTAAGATATAAAACAAATCATGAATAGTCACATGTGGAATGGCTTTTACAGCTATCACAATTCCAGTTATAATGAATATCATAACATGAGCCAAAAATGTCAGCATTGACCAGAACCTATGTTAAAGAAAAGCACAGAGATAGATTATAAAAAACACAGCACTAGTCTTCATTTCAGAATAAACGTTAATGTAATCCTCATATTGGTTGATTATTCCCAGACTACTGTAGTTGGAAGCTATTATCTGCTATTGCCTGCTATTATCAGGAACATATTGTTACAGTATATCACCAAGGGTCAAGAATTTAACAAGATGCAAAGAGGGATTGGCAGCCACACCCCTATGTTCACCCCTTTCATAGGAATATGATAAATTTTGTACCAAGTATGCCTTGTGAAGTATCATATGAAAAGTTACAATCTGCTGAACATTATTGTCTGAGTAAAACATGTATATCAGCATTGTATATTAATTTATAAATTCTACTATATGATTGTTACTGTAATATGCTATAATTCTGGATAATACCCATAAAACCAGTTTTTCAGAAACAAAGACACACTGGCCCCAGCCAGGTGTTAAAGCAGCCATTCACCAGCAGGCGGGAAGGTGTAAACAAGAAATTTCCTTTTCATCACAGGGATGGTTCATACCTCACGTCGGCAACAGATTGCATGTTGCCTGCATCGCAGCTTGGGGTAATCCTCAAAGAGGGGAGAGTGGTATAAAAATGTGAGACAATGCCCTCCACTTCACCTTTTCTCCTCCCATCCCTTTGCTGATAACATAAATGAATACCTGGAGGACACTGAACTAAGGGGGAGGCATCCAAGGCTGCAAAGAGACCCAGCCTATGAAATTTACTACAGCTTATGGTCAGAAAAACCTTTTGCTTTTAAGCTTTTAAGTTCACTTAACCTGTTAAGTTGGGTATTAGTTTGCCTTTTTTTTTTCTTTTCTTTTCTATCCTGACTTTTATGCACAATAAATTTATCTTCTTGTTTTATCTAAACCTGTGTGTTTGGATTTAAGTGTTTGAGAACCATCATTTGGGATATCAAGATTTGTCCATATCATTTTCCTTAGATGAAATGACAGACTTTCTATGAGCTTGTATTGTTCAGGAGAGTACTGAAAGTACAAAATGCACACTTCTGGGGGAAAGTCTGGGAGTGGGAATCTGCAGTTGTTCTTCTGCAGTGCAATTCACGAGTGGCTAGCTAGTAGCACTCAATGCTGTGTAGCTGGGAGCAAGTTACACTCTGAAGGCTGTGTGTTAATGGGCCAAGAGTAGCTGTTCACTAGTAAAGCAGTGTAAAAAGCGCCTCAGATTGGAGAACTGAGGAGACACAGCTATTCCAGATTGTACCCTGGGGAATGTCAAACTCATTTATATGGAATACAATAATATCCAGATTTGTTATAGTAAATCTTTCAAAAACTTTTTTCTTTAATAATATAAAACCTCATACTTCATTATTTAAGCCAACTTCTAACTATTGGAGGTTAAGAGAGGACTTCTTCATGAGAGCAGATTATCACACATCTGCCTATTCTGGGGAATTTTGTACTTTCCTTACAGGCATCGGGAGCTTGCCACTATAAGAGAATGTGTTTTTAAGTATGGGAAGTTTGAAGAGTGTGCAGCATTGTGTTGTTAGGACCATTCTGGACAAAAAAAGATCTGACATTGAAAGCTAAATTTCTCAAAATATCCATTTTAAAATTAATTTTAAACACACAATTAATTTGTAAATTTTCAGAAAATTGCTAACTAGTGTAAGTCTTGAAAGGATACACTGTCTTCTTCATACATAATAAGGAGGCTGTATAGCTGCTTTAAACACAAAACACAACCTTAACTATGGAGTCAAATACAAATGGAAGTGATATGCATGAGACATATTATTCAGCCATGTGATAAACATACTCCTTTAACCATCTCACCTATGCTTTATCCACTAATACATCTCTTTGGGATTTAATGTTTCATTCCAAATCTGTGAGCGGCTTTAAACAGCCACCATATTTTATTCACACCATCCTACCACAAAAACGTTTCTCTCTCTTCCCCAAATGTGACCTCTTAGACTCAAAACTATCTTAAGCCCCAAGACTGACAAACTGACTCCTGAACCACTCAGAATTTTCAAGTCCTTTATATGGCATAGTGCAGTGGTTCTCAACCTTTCCAGCCTACTGTACCCCTTTCAGAAGTCTGATATGTCTTGTGTATCCCACGTTTCACTTCACTGAAAAACTACTTGCTTACAAAATCAGACCTAAAAATACAAGTGTCACAGCACACTATTACTGAAAAATTGCTTACTTTCTCATGTTGTCCGTATGAAATTTTAGTTTGTACTGACTTCACTAGTGCTTTTTTATGTAGCCTGTTGTAAAATTAAGCAAATATCTAGATGAGTTGATGTACCCCTTGGAAGATCTCTGAGTTGATTACCACTGGCCTAGTGGATAGGGGGAAGCTGTAGTTGTGATTTTAGTAAGGCTTCTGACACACGCACACATGACATTCTCTTAAGCCAATTTCAGAAATGTGGTCTAGATGAAATTACTACAGGTGGGTGCATAACTGGTTGAAAGACCACACTCAAAGAGTAGTTATCAATGGTTTCCCGTCAAACCAGGAGGATGTATTTAGTGGGGTCCCACAGGGATCTGTCCTGGGTCCAGCACTATTCAATATTTTCATTAATGACGTGGATAATGGAGAGCATACTTATAAAATTTGTCGATGACATCAAGCTCAGAGGGGCTGCAAACATTTTGGAAGACAGGATTAGAATTCAAACTTGACAAATTGGAGAACTGGTTTTAAATCAACAAGATGAAATTCAGAGATAAGAGCAAATTTCTACACTTAGGAAGGAGAAATCAAATGCACAACTACAAAATGGGATGGGAAGAGGCAGGGTGGGAGTGGGAGCCTGGGGGAAGAGGGTGGGGCTGGGGGCAGAGCGGGGGTTAAGCACCCCCGGGGCCCGGAAGAAGCTGGCGCCCGTGAACACTGTGACATCAGAGACAAATCAGCCACTCCTCACTCCCTCCCCTCCAGTTAATTTACATATTTGGGGAGAATCACTATTGCCTTGGATGTCATAGCAATTGATGCCTTTGATAACTCATTTAACTGATACTGTCAGATAGCATGATTACAAAGAAGAATCACAGGAGTAAACGTAATGAAAGTATGATAGATATTGCAACTGCTTGCAATCTCGTTGGGGACCATATTGTTTAAGTGCATGAATGGTGTATGAATGTTGGGGCGGGGCGGGGCGGGTGGGGGAGAGGGAAGAAAAGGGATTCCACAGTTCCGCCAGGAGCTAAGAACAGTGGGGGGTGATTCAGATTAATACTCAGGTTGTAAACCCCCACAAAGAGGTACCAGCCCCTGGGGATGCTTGCATATATGGGATTTTTCCAGAGACCAACCGACAAAGAAAGGGCTTTTGGTCATAAAAAGGGTGCATTTAAGCCTGCTCAGGGCCTTCTTTCTCATCGAGCAAACAGAGGGGACCTCCTGTACAAGGTCCCACACACAGAAAGGTTGGAAAGACTTTGGCCTACAAGGCCCCCATAAGATTGATGGGTGACCTCTGGTAAGCTTTTGCATGCCTGTAGGTTCTTTTGTGGTTTTTATATTTTCTTCTCTGTAATGAACATAAGAACATAATAGTGGCCATATTGGGTCAGACCAAAGGTCCATCTAGCCCAGCATCCTGTCTTCCAACAGTGGCCAATGCCAGGTGCCTCAGGGGGAATGAACACAACAGGTAATCATTAAGTGATCCATACTTTAGTGTAAATGTTGCTGAGGCCTTTGAGAAAACGCTTGGTGATTGGATGCACAAAAATGGATAAGTCGTCCACCTTGTGGTGGAATGCTGTGATAGCTGAGAGGTACACCCTGCCTGAGCTCATGGAGAGGCCCAATTTCTTAAGTTACAGCAAGTAGTCCAGTATCAGAGGTAACAAGGAAGAGATTGCTGTGATCGGTTTATTTTGGCACCAGGTATTGTATCGTCTCTATTTGTATAGCTATATGTGACGGGTGGTTGTTCTACGACTATTTAATAAAATGTTTTGTACTTCCTCTGAGCATGTCATTTCTGGTCCTCAGAGCCGTGGAATAACCATGCCTTAAGACAGAGTCTTTCTAAGTCTGGGTGAAGGATATGGCCTGCGTCCTGAGAAAGGAGACGAGGTAGAAGAGGAAGAGTGCATGGTTGGCACACCACCATTCTGAGACGGTAAGGGAACCACATTTGTCGAGGCCACATGGGGGCTATCAGGATGACTTTGGACTTGTCCAATCTGATCTTGTGATTCTGAAAGATGTGGGGGTCTCGGGCCCTCAACCAAAGTCTCAAAATTGCTGCCTTGAGGTTGGTTGTTGAGACGTAGCAGGCTGAGGTGGAAGCTATCTCCTCCTCGTGGATCTCTGTTTCTGCCCTTGTTGTTCATATTGTCTGTGTGGTTGCATGTAGTGAATGGACCGGAAACTCTGTGAGGCATAATATCTGCCCTGCCTTTTCTTGATCTTAGGTGTATAAATGCCCAGGGACTTCCACGTTGCCCTTGAGTCCTTGAGTGTGTGGAGGGATTCATCTGTTTTGGCTGCAAAGAGTTTAGGCCCTTCGAATGGAAGATCTTCAACTGTCGATTGCACCTCTCAGGGGAACCCAGAGAGATGCAACGAAGATGCCCTTCTCATCACTACCACAGTGGTTGTAGTGTCTGCCTTGCCGCTGTGTCTGCGGAGTCCAGGGCATCCTGCAATGCTGTCCGGGCTATAAGGTGTCCTTCCAAGATAATGGACATGAACTCCTCTCTTTTCTCCTCAGGAATAAAAAAAATCAATAAAGTCTGATAGCTTTGAATAATTAGTATGGTCATGTTTGGCAACTAATGCCTCGAAATTGGTGATCCTAACGTGTAGAGTCGCCAAGAAATAGGCCTTACAGCCAAAGAGGTCAAGCCTCTTCCAATCTCTATTATAAGGCGTGTTTTTGCGGTGTTGTTGTCTGCCCCATTCATTAACTGCATCCACCACCAAGGAATTCGGTGTGGGGTGCGAGAAGAGGAACCCCATTCCCTTTGCCAGCACATAATATTTTTTGTCAGACCTCTTGCACATGGGTGGGATTGTTGCTAAGGTCTGCCAAATTGACTTAACTGATTCCATAATCGGGTCATTTATGGGTAGAGCGATTCTGGAACATGTTGATGTCTGTAAGCTGTCTAGGAGTTTATGTTGCGCTTCCTGGACTTCTTCCAGTAAAACGTCCAATGAGCTCGCAACTCTCGTCAAGGTCTTGAAATTGTTTGCAATCATCTCCCGTATTGGAAGGTGGGGCATGATAGTGTCGTGGGGGGAAGATGATGAAAAGTGGGCTGCTTGTGCCATCTCCTGCTCAGAGAGCTCATCCTCCTCTTCAGCCACTTTTTCTGGAAGCTCAGATGTTCCCAGTACCAAAGGTGAGGGTGAATGACATGCGTTCAACCTGGGTGGGCTGGGAGATTTGTGGTATTGTGGGGGGTATGCTGCCCATCAGCTCCAATAAGTCCATTGTAGTGGAAAAGGCATCAGTGGTATCTATGGGTGCCCATACCAGTGTCAATCTTTGGGTTCAGTATAATATCCCCTTTGTGGCAGTTGATCTGGGCTGGTAGGCATGCAGATGGGAGAAGAATGGTGTGAAGATTATATTTCCCCTTTGTCCTCATCCTCATCACTCGAGAACAGGGGAGCAGATCGAGGTAGAGTGGTGAGGTGGCCCAGTACCAAACATGCCTGAGTGACATCGGTGCTGAGAATAGGAGATTCTGGCATCGAGGTGATCATTAGGTCCTTCTGGTGCAGTGACTTTGAAGGTGTAGCAGTCAGTACCGACTGTTGCAGCATGATTGACAGTGTTGATGCATGCACCGATTGCATTATACCAACAGAAGGTTGTGCCATGGTCTGCAGCGGTGCCGAGCCGCTCAGCATCAGGTGTCTAATCAGCTCCGTCGGTGCCAAAGCATAGGGTTTTGGTCTTCCCTTACTGCCCATGTCAGAACAAGCCTGCTTGGAGTCTTTTGCTCTTTTGGTACCCACGGTACCAGAGGGTCCCACTACTTCAGCCATGGAGAAGGCCAGTGCACTTGGTACCAATCGGGTCTGCTAGTTTGGGGAACACCATTTTTTGGCAGATTCCCGAGCCGGGGAAGTTCTGGCCCACTTTTTGCCACCTTCTTAGTGGGATGATCTTTAGTCTGAGCCATGGAGGAAGGATCGCTGTTAGGTGGGGTCTGTGCTTCAGGCTCAGTTGCTGGCTGGAGAGACTTCTCCGTGAGGCGGACTTGAAAATTGTAGGTCTCTCGCTTTCCTGATCCAGGTTTTTAGGTTGTGGCACTGTGAGCATTTTTGAGGTATGTGTGTCTCGCCGAGGCAGTGAACACACTGCGAGTGCCTGTCAGACACAGGTACTGAAAGTCTGCAGGTGAGTCAGCGTTTAAAACCCAGGGAACCGGGGATGCCACTCAGAGGAGTGTTTCCCCCCATAAGGGGAAAAACTAATACAGGTCTGTCTCATCTTATACTGGGGTTACGTTCCGCAGTCAGCGCGTAAAGTGAAAACCAAGTATAGTCAAAATTACATTGAGTTCAATGGCGGGCGGAATCGCCCACACTAGAGGTACAGTATTAAAATTGTTATTTTTCTCTTTTTTTGTTTTTTGTTTTGTTTTTACCAACCGTGTAAAGCTGAAATCGCACATGTTAAATGTGCGTAAGATGCGACAGACCTTTAGTCTACTCTAACAGTTAACAATGGAAACCTAAACTTCTGGTCTGAAGAAAAAACAATTTTTTTGAGAGAGAAAATAAATTTAATGGGGAAGAAGAGGAGAAAATAATTAACTATAAAGAGCAAGAATTAAATCTAACTAGTGAAAACTATGGTAATAAGACTAGGCACAGAGGTGCTGCTAGATGCTCCGACTCAAGCCAAAGGCAGTAGAAAAGGAACTGAGAGGGAGTTGGTCGCACAGCGCCAGATAACCACCTGAGGTGGCGCGAGACGGGGACCGTGCATGTGCGACCCAAACAGGCACTGCTACTATAAATCTCCGATTACATGCACAGGGGCACATGAACACCTAAAGTGAAGCATCCCTAGGGACACTCCTCGAAGAAGAACCTCGAGGTACGCTCCTTCCACAAAGCCAGAAGGGATTAAGGCAACTTTTCTCTGTGTTTTAACCAGAACACTACTTTGTTTGTTTTTTAATTATGAATGAACCACCCCACTAGAAGAGCATCTAAATCAGGGACCATTTGTATGGTCCACTATTGATCAGATTAGTCTGCCTATAAACACAGTTCCCTCTCCTGACACATAAATAGCAACAAGGAATATCTTGAAGGACATAAAACAGTTAATTTAAAATGGAAGTAAATACTCACCTAAGGTTAAATTCATGAACCCCTGGACTAAAGTTTTCAGAATGTAAAAGAATTCCCAAAACAGTGAGAGAGATAACACCAGACATTCCAATCCATTCAGCTAAAGAGAAGAAAAACAAGTACATTAAAACCCATTTAATTTACTGTAGGTGACACACTATATTTTAATTCATGATTAGACATGCCTACTTAAAATAAATACTTTAAGTTTGCTTTTGGGGGAACTTTTTAAATGTGTTATTTGTACTATCGTTGGAGAAAAATATTAAAATAAGTTTTGGCAATATAATTAAAAAGAGAAACATCATTCCTTTAAATTCTTCCTTTTCTTGTTTTTGGTTCCTATGCTGGTAGGTTCCTAAATCAAGTATTTCTCTTGCGTTTTTTTTAACTATGCTAAAACTACCCAGGATAGTTTGTTTGGTTTCTTGCTTCAGCACCAGCCTTAAAAGTGATATCATCATAGGTCTGGAAATAAATAATATATATTTAGTTGAAATGACTGAGCTATTAAGGGACATATTACATTTTGATTTCCCACTAATATAACAAAATTTTCTCTCCCCCACCCACTCTAATTTTTCAGCAGCAGAGTACTGATTTGAAAAGAAGAAAATAAACTGTAACTCTATAACCAGTATTGTCAAAAAATGTATGTAATCTTTTTCATTTAAATTTTTAGGCAACCCTAACACTCAAATCAGTCAAGCTATGCTCAGATCAAGACAGAGCACATCTGACCCTCTGGGAACTTTCCCTCTCTTATAGGAAGTTACATGGCTGCCTACCAGTGGCATTATCCACATACTTATTGAAATCCAGGAGGACAATAATTTCCAAGGACTTCAGCAGAAGTATTGACGACAGTTCAGAGAACTCAGAGGTAAAATCCCACAAATAACTCTTGTGGTCTATACACTAGAAGAAATAAAAATGTTGGTCCTGCTGCAGACTCACAAGAGACAGCTACACACTTGAATAAACAGAGATTGGCCACTTTTTGTATTTTAATCAGGCTAAAAAAAGTAAACCTTTCACCAATTCCTCCTGTCTGAGGGCTTATCTTCAGTGCAGTGTTAGTTCAAGATATATTGCTCCTGACCTGACTTGCTTGCACACACACAAAAATCTCTAGCTCAAGTTAAGTGGTGCTTTAAACTCATGCTAGGTGATCTGTCAAGGAGTGGGAGGTGAAGCTTGAGTGCTGATGAAGCTTCAGCTAATAATGCAGCAGGGACTCAGCTTCTGTGCTGCTAATCCAGTCTGTGCTATTCAAGTGTTGTTTTTTAGCATGACTGCTCTCATTAAGCTAGGATAACTAAAGAACACGAATTCTGTTTCATGAAAAATTTCAGCATTTGGTTTGTTCTGCCTTCAGACAAAACAGAGACCTTACAAAAAAAATTCACAAAGAGAGAGAGAGAACCCCCTAGAACAGCTAATAGCCCAGTAGTTAGGGCATTGAGCAGGGAAATAGGAAACCCAGGTTCAATTCTCTCCTCTGCCTGATTTAGAGCAGGGACATGAACCCTGCCACTACCACCTTCTAGGTAAGACTATTGACTGTGTGTGTTCTCTCGCTCGCTCTCTTCCCAATGCCAAGCCCCTCCTTCCCCAACTAGAAATTCCAACCTGGACCTCAGAAACCTTCCTGGTGAAAATATAATCTAAACTGATGTGTTTCTGCAACATATTTTGGTTTTGATGAATCAGCACTTTCCAATGAAAAAACTTTTAGTTGAAAAGTCCTGACCAGCTCTAGTTCACTCAAGGATAGATAACTCGAGTTAACACTGTAGTAAAGACAAAACCTGAGACTCATAGATTACCATATAGCTGCCAGAATCTGCCATAACAAAAATGGGTCTACAACTTTGTTCAAACGGGTTTTAGCAATACATACCAAATCCAGAGAACATTTCATATCATCGTGGACAGTTTTGGCTTTGTTCACAATGCATCAGGCATTACCCTCCCAAAATCTCAGGCACAAGAAATATGTACCCATTCCTATGGAGCTTCCCAAGAATGAATTAGGACCAAGCAGAATTGATGAAGGACCCTAAGCTAAACAACTTCTGCCATTTAAGTTTCATCTTATAGATAATTGCCAAGCCTGGTAGCTCAGCTCTCTCACTCACCCAATTCACACAAAGATTTAAAAAAAAAAAAAAAACAGCAAGGGAAGTTCTCACTATAACCTTCCCCAAAACACATAAACCGGGCATACACAAAAAAATATACAGACCTATCAGAATAAAGGGACCTGTCATTATCTCCCTACGACATCTTTATTTTTAAAAAGTATACAAAAAAGAATTTAATTTTCATCACAGTACTCACATATAGCAACAAAATAAAATTTAAACACAAAAAAAACAAAAAATTCAGATACTCTGAAAATCTTATCACTGCCAGATTCCTGTTTAGGTACAAACACCCCTTCCCTTTCAGTTAAAAGAGAAGGTTACTCACCCTGTGCAGTAACTGAGGTTCTTCAAGATGGCTCTCCCTGTGGGTGCTCCACTTTAGGTGAATCTTTGTCCCTGCACCTGCGATCGGAGAATTTCTGTCACAGTGCCTGCTGGGTCAAACATGTGCTGTCCCCATCCCAGGCCACCTCTCGGGGATACATAGCACTGTGTGACCAAACACGCCCCCCCCCCGGTTCCTTCTCTACTGCAGAGTCTTTAGTGTGAAACCTCCAAAGTAGAGGGGAGGTGGGAGGGTAGGGTAGCACTCAAAGGTACAACCATCTCGAAGAACTTCAGTTACTACACAGGGTGAGTAACCTTCTCTTCTTCTTCAAGAAGTGACCCTGTGGGTGCTCCACTTTAGGTGATTGTAGAGCAGTGCCCCTTAGTGGAAGGAAGGGGCTTTGGAGTTGCAGTCATGATGGATGATAAAACCATAAGTTCAAATACAGCGTCTGATGACGAGTCCTGCTCCCTGACATAATGCTGTGAACATATGGGCTGACGGCCAGGTTGCTGCTTTGCAGATTTCCATAAAGGGCACATTGTTGAGGAAGCTATCGATGTAGAGTGTGCTCTGGTGGAGTGTGTGTGGGTCCCTGATGGGGTGATAGTTGTTGATGGTGATAGCAAAGGTCAGTGCAGCCAGAGATCCACTTCAACAGTTTTGTTTGGATATGGCATCTCCCTTAGATTATTCTGTGATGGAAAGAAATAACTTGGTGACTTTCTCAGGCCTGTCAAAGTAAAATGCTAGCACCCTTCAGATGTCCAGGGTGAGAAACATCAGTTCTTGTTTGTTCCATGAGGTTTTGGGAAGAACCATGGGAGATAGATGAGTTGATTCAAATGGAACGAGGAAACTATTTTAGGTAAGAATTTTGGATGATGTCTTAGAGTAACTTTGTTTTTGAAAAATATTGTGTATGGGCATGTGTCATGAGGGCCTCAAGTTCTCCTACTCGTCAGGCGGATGTAAGAGTGACAAGAAATGTCACCTTCCTTGAGAGGTGAACACATCACTAAGGGTTCAAACAGGAGCCCAGTAAGGCATTGCAGTGCCAGATTAAGGTTTTATGACAGAGCAGGGACTTGTATTTCAGGGTAAAAATTACAAAGACCCTTGAGAAAACGTTTAATGGTAGGGTGGGTGAAGTTCAAGAACTTCTTTGTGGTGGAAAGCTGTGATTGCTGCGAGGTGTACTCTAATCGAGCTCATTGAGAGACCAGATTTCTTAAATTTTTATGTAATCTAATACCATTGGTAAAGGAGAGGTAGTCGTCACAGTTTGTCCATTCTGGCATCATGTGTGGAATCTCTTCCATTTGTGCAGATAGGTATTTCGTGTAGTAGACCTTCTGCTATTTAAGAGAATGTCCCTTACCTCCTCTGAACGGGTCATTTCACTGCCTCGGAACCATGGAGTAGCCATGCCTTCAGGTGCTGTTTTGCCAAGTTTGAGTGGTGGACCTGACCTGCATCCTGAGACAGGAGATGTGGTGGAAAGGGAAGAGTGTGGGGTGGGCACACAGCCATCTGCAAGAGATAAGGAAACTATCAAGGAGGGGCTATCAAGATGACTCTGGAATTGTCAGTGTGTATGACCCTGGATAGGAGAGGGGTGGGGGGAAAGGCATACAGTAAAGGTGTATCCCATTTGAGGAGAAAAGCATTGCCTAGAGAACAGGGTCTCAGTCCCACTCTCAAGCAGAAGAATGAGCACTTGGCATTCTGGATTGTCACAAAGAGATCTACAGTTGAGACCTCTCCAATGTTTGAATATGCTCTGTAGTACCCTGGTGTTTATTTCCCATTCATGATCTTGGGAGAATTTCCTGCTCAGTGCAGCTGCAGTGGTGTTTTGGCATCCTGCTAGACTGGAGGCTATGTTGATGATGTGGCAGAGGCACCAATTCCATAATTGCATCGCTTTCTGTGCACAGGGAGTGTGACCATGCTCCCTCTTGTCAGTTTATATAAAACATACAAGCAATGTTGGCCGTCAACACCTTTATGGTCTTGTCCCTGATCATGAGTAGAAAGTGTGAGCATGAATTGTGGACTGCCCATAGCTCCAGTAAGTTTATGGGCAATGTTGATTCTGATGGGGACCAGCGACCTTGGACCATGTGGTTGTGCAAGTGTGCCCCCACCCCCAACCTTGCAAAGAAGCATCTGTTGTATCATTAATGGAGGGATCTGTGAAAAGAGAACTCCTGTGCATATGTTGTGTGGTTGAGTCCAACACTGTAGAGAATTTTTGTACGTTGCCTGGCATCATAAGGCACTGGTTTATACTGTGTCTGCGTGGGATGTATACTGTCCTGAGCCAGCCTTACAGGCAATGCATGTGTAGTATGGCATGCTTCACGACAAATGTCGTTGCTGACATATGGCCTAACAGTGGGAGACAGGTACTAGCCGATATCTGTGGGCTGGTTTGTGTTAAAGTGATCAGGTTGACTAGTAGTAAATCTGTGAGGGGGCAGAGAGACTGTAGCTTCCAGAGGATCGAGGTAGTCCCCAATGAATTCCAATCTCTGTACAGGTGTGAACGTTGATTTTTGTTCATTTATTTGTAGACCCAGGTGTGTGAAGAGAGCTATGTTTTTTTGGATAGCTTCTAGGGCCTCTTCTCAAATCAAGGTTTTGACTAAGCAATTGTCCAGATAGAGGACTATTATGACTCCTTGTCTGCGGAGGTGAGCCACCAATACTGCAAGGACTTTCGAGAATACCTGTGGAGCCATAGATAAGCCAAAAGGGAGTACTTCGTATTGATAATGATCTGTGCCCACAACAAATATAAAAACTTTCTGTGTGAGGGATGTATCATTATGTGGAAATATGTAATCTGGAGGTCAAGGGCTGAGAACCAGTCCCCTAGTTCTAGTGCTGGAATTACCATTGCTAGCATGACCATCCTGAATCGCTGGGTCTTCACAAATTGTTGAGTCTTCTTAGGTCGAGAATTGGCCTCCATCCTCCTGTTTTCTTCTGAGTTAAAAATAATGGGAGTAGAAGCCCTTCCCTCTGTGTTGTGTTGGTACTGGTTCTACGGCGCCCACGTGTATGAAATGGTGTACCTCGTATCTCAGTAAGTGTTTGTGAGAAGGGTCCCTGAAGAGGGATGGGGAGAGAAGAAGCGTGGGGGGGATGGAGGTAAATTGGATTGAACAACCAGTCTTGATAATTTCTAGTACCCATTTGTCTGATGTGATGGTTTGCCATGCTGGGTGGAATGGAGTCAGATGGTCTCTGAAAGGATGGATGTTGTCAGATAGCTCCAGCAATAGAGTATCTCTGACCCTCGACCAAACCCTAAAAACTATTGTTTAGGGTGTGGGGGGGGGGTTATTGGGATGTTGATGGCTGAGATGGGAGGCATCTCTGTCTCATGGGCCTCTCCCTCTATTTTTGTGGGTTATATTGCCTCTGTGGTTGAGTATAGGGCATGAATCTTGTTCTTTGTGCTGAGTAATACTTTCTCTGTTTTTTCCTTGGTTCAGGCATGTAGATGCCCAAGGATTTCAGAGTGGTCCTGGAGTCTTTTGTGTGAAGCAACTCATCCATCTTTGTTGCCAACAGCTTCAGGTCCTCGAACGGGAGATCCTCGACAGTGGATTGAGCCAGGAAGCTCATCGCATGACTATGGTGATGGAACATACCGCCGTGTCTGCCGAGTCCAGTGAGGTTTGTAAAGCTATGCAAGCTAGGAGTTGACCCTCAGAGGTGACTGCTTTAAATTATTCCTTTTTGTCATCAGGTAGATAATCAATAAAGTCAGACATCTTTGAATAGTTGAAATGGTTGTATTTGGCCATTAGTGCCTTGTAATTTGCGATCCTGAACTGTAGGTTCGCTGAGTAGACCTTACACCCAAAAAGATCTAATCTTTTCCTGTCCCTGTCATATGGGGTGGATCTGGAATGTTGTTGTCAGCCCCACTCATTCACAGCCTCTACCACCAATGAGATTGGCATAGGGTGTCAAAATAAAAATTTCTTTCCTTTGGAAGGGGCATAATATTTTTTGTATGCTCTTTTGCAAGTGGGGGGAATTCTTGCCGGGGTATGTCAGATGGCCTTGGCTGGGTCCATGAGAACACTGTTTATTGGGAGAGCAATCCTGGAAGAAGTTGAACTTTGGAGGACGTCCAACAACTTATGTTTGGACTCCACAACTTTTTCCAGCGGTATCTCCAATGAGTCTGCAATCCTCTTTAACAGCTCTTTGAACTGTTTAAAGTCATTCCCCATTGTGGGTGGTGAGCAGGGCCAGATTAACTCTCCTGTGGGCCCGGGGCTATTAGATTTTGTGGGGCCCCTGTATACAAGTCTTTTTCCTAATTTAAAACAAAATGAACACAATTATGGCATTAAGGCTATTAACGCTATACTAAACTTGCTTTTTAATTAACATAAAGCCGTTTTGTGGTTAAATTTCAGCCTTGTAATATATATAGTTATTATATATAGTAATATATATAGTTAATTCAAAATAGCCTACTTCTTACTTTAGAACAGCTGTTATATTAGTTTCTTTTTGGGAGGGAGTTTGGGTGCAGGAGGGGGCTCCAGGCTGGGGCAGAGTGTTGGGGTGCTGGAGAGTGTGAGGAGTGCGGGCTCTGGGAGGGAGTTTGGTGCAAGGGATTCTGACCTGGGGTAGAGCGTTGGGGTGTAGGATTTTATTCACAGATTCATAGATTATAGGACTGGAAGGGACCTCGAGAGGTCATCGAGTCCAGTCCCCTGCCCGCATGGCAGGACCAAATACTGTCTAGACCATCCCTGATAGACATTTATCTAACCTACTCTTAAATATCTCCAGAGACGGAGATTCCACAACCTCCCTAGGCAATTTGTTCCAGTGTTTAACCACCCTGACAGTTAGGAACTTTTTCCTAATGTCCAACCTAGACCTCCCTTGCTGCAGTTTAAACCCATTGTTTCTGGTTCTATCCTTAGAGGCTAAGGTGAACAAGTTCTCTCCCTCCTCCTTATGACACCCTTTTAGATACCTGAAAACTGCTATCATGTCCCCTCTCAGTCTTCTCTTTTCCAAACTAAACAAACCCAGTTCTTTCAGCCTTCCTTCATAGGTCATGTTCTCAAGACCTGGATCTGGGAGGGAGTTTGGGTGCAGGAGGGGATTCTGATGTGGGGCAGGGGGTTGGAGTACAGGAGGAGCTGCTGGCACATCTCTGCGCGTCCCCGGGGGCAGGGGGACAGCATGTCTCAGTATGCTGTCTGTGCCCACAAGTGCCGGCCCCGCAGGGGGACAGTGCTGGGACAGCGCGTGGAGCTGCCTCCTCCCCACCCCGCCAGGGGTCACAGAGACGTGCCAGCAGCCGGACGCTTCTGGGAGCAGCGTGGGGCCACAGCATGCAGGCAGCCTGCCTGAGTCCTGCTGCACCAGGCCCCCCCTTAGCCCAGGGCCCTGGGCTGCAGCCCCTAAAGCCCCTGCATTAATCCAGCCCTGGTGGAGAGGACATGATAGCTTCATCCAGACAGTAGGATGAAAAATTGGCAGCTGGATTGACTTCCTGATCCGAAATCTCCTCCAGCCCTTTGAGTGCCTCTTCCGAGGGTTCAGAGGATCCCCGTACTGAGAGTGATGGCAAATGCTTTGACCTCTCCCTATGTGTACTGGGAGGCTTAGGGTAGTGGTGACGGTATGCTGCCCATGGATCTCAGTAGAGCTGGCAGGAATGGCATTGGTGGTGGTATCCAAGGGAGTCTGTACCACCTGTGAGTTGCAGTCTGAGGTGGTGTTCAGGTTGTTCTAGTGGACCTGACCTGGTGGCTGTCAGGATAGGCAAGGAGTGATGTGAAGAGTAGATTTCCCCTTCATCATCATCGTCGCTAGAGAAAGGGGAAGCTAACCTGGGTGGTGGTGTGAATTGGCATGGTACCAAGCGCGCTGGAGTAACAGCAGTACCAAGGAGGGAAGATTGCGGTGCCAAAGAGACTAGAAGATCATTATGCCAGAGAAATTGTAGTACCGAGAGTATCAGTACCAAGAAAGGTGTTGCTGGCGGTCCCAATGCCATTACCACAGTTGTTAGTGCCAAGGATCATGTGCTATACAGTACGGAGGCAGTAAGGTGGCGCCATAGACTGTAGTGCTGCTGAGCTGCTCGGTGACACATGTTTGAGCGGCTTTGGCAGTACTGAGATAGGGATGGTAAATTCCTCTTTTGTACCTTTGTCTGAGCCTGCCCACTTAGGTTGTTCGGCTTGCATGGTACCTGTGATGCTGGATGGTCCCGTTGCCACAGAGGTGGTAGGTCTCAGTGGGGTCAATACCAATGGGGTCTGTTGGGTCGGGAAGTGTCTCTTTTTGGTAGGTTCCCGAGAAGGGGAGGTCAGAGACTGTTTTTTGTCACCTTTTTGAAGGAGTGCTCCTTCCTCTGAGAGGGTGTTGTGGAATTTCTGTCAGACGCCATTGCTGGCGATCGGTGCCCAGGAGGATCCGTAATCCTGAATCAGACGCTGGGCAAAGACACTTCTCCCTCATGAGGAGTTTTAAGTGGAAATCCCTCACTTTCCTGGTGCTGGTCTTTAGATTATGGCAGTGGGATCACTTTTATGGGATGTGTATCTTGCGAAGGCAGCGGACACACTGCGAATGTCCATCAGAAATTGGGATTAACGACCAGCAAGTGAGGCAACGTTTAAAACCCAGAGAACTGGGCATGCCCCTTAGAATAGGGTCTCTCACATGAGAGAGGTTAACTGTTCTATACTAATGGATATAATAATAAATGATACTTAAACTCTTAAGAGAAGAAAAAAGATTTTTTTAGTAGAAAAAAAAACAGGGAAGAGAAAGGGTAGTTAAATATTAACTAACTAATCTAGGTTCTAAAACTACTACTCTAAAGCTAACACTTCGATTAAAGGTAAACTCAGAGGCTTTGCCAATTGTTCCATCTTAACCCAAGGGTAGTAGAGAAAGAACTGGGTGTGGGGGCGGTGTGACACAGTGCTATGTAACCGCCAGAGGTGGTCCAAGACAGGGACTGCACATGTGCAACCCAACCAGGCACTGCTACTGAAATTCTGATCACAGGCACTGGGATGCAGATTCACCTAAAGTGGAGCACACACAAGGCTACTCCTCAAAGAAGAAAAGACAGTTAGCTTTTCCATAACTGAGTGTTCTTCGAGATGTGTTGTTCATGTTTATTCCACAATAGGTGTGCGTGCTCGCCACGTGCACCGGTACTGGAAGTTTTTTCCTTAGCAGTACTCAAAGGGGAGTGCCCCTAGCGATCCCTGGAGTAGGGCCTCTATGGCGCGGTATAAGGGGCGCTGCGTGCTCTCCCCACCCTCAGTTTCTTCTTGCTAGACAACTCCAACAGAGGGGAAGGAGGGCAGGATGAGGAATAGACACGAGCAACAGATCTCGAAGAACATCAGTTACGGAAAAGGTAACTGTCTTTTCTTCTTCGAGTGATTGCTCGTGTGTATTCCACAATAGGTGATTCCAAGCTATATCTATTGGAGGTGGGTAGGAGTTCAAAAACTCTCGGGACGGAGCACAGCCCTGCTGAACCCGGCGTCTTCCCTGGTCTGGGAGACGATCACAAAATGCAAGGTGAATGTGTGAACTGAAGACCATGTGGCAGCCCTGCAAATGTCCTGAATGGGGCCATGGGCTAAAGAGGCAGCAGATGAGGCTTGCGCCCTAGTTGAGTGTGCCCTCACAATTGATGGTGGAGGGATACCCGCAAGGTCATAATAGGTACGGATGCATGAGGTGATCCATTTGGAGAGCCACTGAGTGGAGATCGGCCGACCCCTCATGCGTTCGGCCGAGGCGATGAACAGCTGCGAAGACTTCCTGAACGGCTTAGTCTGTCTGTTCCAGATAAAAGGCCAGAGCCCGTCTCACACCCAGCATGTGGAGGTGGCACTCCTCACTGGACGCATGGGGATTGTGGCAGAGGACCATCAGGAAAATGTCCTGACCCATGTGGTAGGCGGAGACCACCTGAGGGAAGAATGAAGGATGTGGTTGGAGCTGGACCGTATCCTTATGGAACACCATGTACGGGGGCTCGGAGGTCGAGGCCCTGAGTTCCGAGACCTATCTAGCTGACGTGATCACCACCAGGAAGGCTACCTTCCACGAGAGGTGCGACAAGGAGCATGTAGCTAGCAGCTCAAAAGGGGGACCCGTCAACCGGGCCAGCAGCAAGTTCAGGTCCCACTGCAGGACTGGGGGCCTAACGTACGGGAAGAGATGATCCAAACCCTTAAGGAATCAGCCAGTCAAAGCATGGGAGAATACCGTGTGTCCCTGCACCGGCAGATGGAAGGCCGATATGGCTGCCAAGTGCACCTTGACAGATGAGGGCGCTAGGCCTTGGGCTCTGAGATTAAGGAGGTAGTCTAAAATGAGCTGGATCGGGTCAGCCATGGGTGAAACACCCCGCTCAGCTGCCCACTGGGAAAACTGAGACCACTTTGCCAAGTAGGCTCGAAGTGTGGAGGGTCGCCTGCTTTCCAAGAGGACGCGCTGAACCTCTTCTGAGCATGTCCTCTCCTCCCGGCCTAACCGTGGAGCAGCCACACTGTGAGGTGGAGTGCCGCTAGGTTGGGGTGGAGGAGGCGACCTTGGTCCTGGGAGAGCAAGTCCGGGCGTGACGGTAACGGCCATGGCGGGGCGACTGCCAGGCTCGTGAAGGCCCCATACCAATGTTGCCTGGGTCACGCCAGGGCAATCAGGAGGACCCGGGCCCTGTCCGTCTTTATCTTTTCCAGGACCTTGCCGTTCAGTGGGATCAGGGGGAAGGCATAGAGAAGCTGGCCTGACCAGGATAGAAGGAAGGCATCGGAGATAGCGCCCATTCCCAGCCCCCCCCAGAGCAGAACTGGGGACACTGGCAGCTCTGCCGAGTCGTGAACAGGTCCACTTGGGGAGTTCCCCATTCTTGGAAAAGTCTGTGCATCACCTCTGGGTGTAGAGACCACTCGTGCTGAGAGGAGAAGTCTATGCTCAGGCAATCCACCTGCGAGTTCCGGGCGCCCAGTAGGTGGTAGGCCTGAAGGCAAATGTCATGGGCTATACAGAAGTCCCACAGCTTGAGGGCTTCCTGGCAGAGGGCAGAGGAGCAGGCCACGCCTTGCCTGTTGATGTAAAACATTGAGGCAGTGTTGTCCGTGAGAAGAGAAGGTTACTCACCTTGTGCAGTAACTGGGGTTCTTCGAGATGTGTCCCCTGTGGGTGCTCCACTTTAGGTGTTCGTGCGCCCCTGCGCTCGTAGTCGGAGACTTTTAGTAGCTGTGCCGGTTGGGTCGCACATGCGCGGTCCCTGCCTCGTGCTGCTGCAGGCAGTTAACTGACGCTGTGCGACCAACCCCCACTCAGTTCCTTCTCCACTGCAGAGACTAATAAGGAAACTCTGAAGTAGAGGGGAGAAGGGAAGGTAGTGGAGCACCCACAGGGACACACATCTCGATGAACCCCAGTTACTGCACAAGGTGAGTAACCTTCTCTTCTTCTGCTTCTTCAAGTGCTGTCCCTGTGGGTGCTTCACTTTAGGTGACTTCAGAGCAGTGCCCTCCGATGGAAGGAGGGACTTCGGAGTTGAAGTCATGACCTCCGATAGTAGAGAGTATCTGAAGGAGGTATCAGATGTTGCCTGTTGCTCTAAGGCATAGTGCTGTCTAAAGATATGGCTGAAGCCCAGGCAGCAATTCTACAAACGTCCATGATAGGTACATTGTGCAGGGAAGCCGTGGAGGCTGATACGGCTCTAGTGGGATGTGAGCAAATCCCCATGAGGGATTGGCAGTCGCACTGATGATAGAGTTTTGTGCGATTATGGATCTACGTGGAAAGTTCTTGTTTAGAGATGGTGCTCCTTTTGGAGCATTCAGTGATGGATAGAAACAGTTTGGGTGATTTATGGGATGGTTTAGTCTAGTCTATGTAAGAAGCCAATGCCCTCCGAACATCAAAATTATGGAATGTGTAATGTGTTGTGTGGGGTTTAGGGGTGTGGTCTGAGGGAGGCTTTATCCTCAAAGAAGACCATGTATGGGGGTTCCGCCATGAAAGCCCACGGTGCTCCCACACGTCTGACAGATGTCATTGCCACAAGAAATGCTACTTTCATAGAATGGTGTAGCAGTGATTATGTCATCCTGGGTTCACATGGAGAAGAGGTGACGATTCGAAGGACCAGGTTCAGGTCCCATGGTGTAGCAGGCTCACCTAGTTCACGGTAGGCATTATTGAGTCCTCTGAGGAAACACTGGGTCAGTAGGTGGGTAAAGACAGGATGGCAATCCACCTTGGAGTGGAATGTTGTGATGGTAGGTAGATAGACTTTTATTGAACTCATGTATAGGTCTGACCGTTTGAGTTCTAATAGGTAATGCAGTGTAGAAGGTAATGTCTCTGGGATGGAAGTCATCCGTTTTAGTTGGCACCAGGCCTTAACTCGTTTCCTCTTCAGGGTGCATGGGGACAGTTCATTTCTGTTCAACTGTGTAACTATATTTTGTACCTCCTCTGCTCAGGTTCCGTGAGCCATGGAGGAGCCATGCTCTGAGATGGAGTTTCTGTGGATGCAGGACATAGCCTGAGTCCTGGGACAGTGGGTGAAACAAAAGTGAGAGTACGATTCATAGATGCATGGTCATGCTGAGGGGGTAAAGATACCATGGTTTGGCAAGACCACGATAGTAGAATTATTGTGGCCCATCTGGCCTGATCCTGTGGATCACTCCGTTCAAGAGAGGAATAGGAGGGAAGGCATAGAGAAGGGGAGCATTCCACTCGAGGAGGAATGCATCGCTTAACGACTGCATACCGAGACCTGCACCGGAACAAAAACGAGGGTATTTGGTATT
Source organism: Malaclemys terrapin pileata (assembly GCF_027887155.1). Classification (NCBI taxonomy): domain Eukaryota; kingdom Metazoa; phylum Chordata; order Testudines; family Emydidae; genus Malaclemys; species Malaclemys terrapin. Next base: position 47,263,280 of record NC_071508.1, on the reverse strand, counting down.
TTGTGCAGTTAATAAAACGTCTTCTGAGGGGAACCCCCAGTGTTGAAATACATGCAGGAGTACTGTGTTGTTGCGCTCCCTTCGCGGTCCAGAGAAATTTGTCTGCTGAGGGTATCTACTGTGGTGGTGTGGATATTGTGTCTGTCGCACCATCGTCAGGGTTTTATGGCTTGCACACAGAGGTACTGCGAGTGTGCTCCCCCTTGTCTGTATATATATAATATGTACAAGCTAAGGCTTCAAATAGCCTTGTCCTTGATGAGTGGCAGGAATTGGGAGCAAGCATTGCGGACAGCTTAAAGTTCCAATAGGTTTATATGTCGAAGGGATTCTGCAGGGGACCAGCAGCCCTATAGAGAATGTGGGTGCAGGTGTGCTCCACATCCCAGGAGTGAGGCATTTGTGGTCTGAATGAAGGATGCCCCCGTGCATACATTGGTCAGTTTTGCCCACCAGAGAAGGGGATCCTTTATTTTGCCCGATATCGTGAGGTGCTTGTTTATGCTGTGCCTGTGTGGAACAAAGTTGATACGTAGCCTTCCTTGTAGGCAAACAATGTTTAATGCAGTGTGTCTGACAGCAAATGTTGTGGCTGCCATGTGGTCAAGGAATTGGGGGCAAGTCCTGGCAGATACCTCTGGGCTATTTCACGCAGTGAGTATGAGTGGGTACGGACCTGGTGAGAGTGAAAGAACGTTGTCTCGGTAGTGAGGCTATAGAAAGTTGAGGTGGGCCCCAATGAAGTCTAGCTCTTGCACTGTTGTTAGAGTGAGCTTGTTGGTATTTATTAGGAAGCTCAGATTCATGAAGAGGGTTACCACTTCTTCAGTGGCTTGCAATGCTGTCTGCTGGGTTGATGCTTTTAGCAGGCAGTCGCTTATAGTGTGACCATCTTGAATCGTCGTGTTTCTGACGAACTTGTTGAATTATCGGAGGTCGAGCATTGGTCTCCATCCACCAGAGTTCTTGTTGGGGAAATTGATGGTTGGGATGCAGCAACTTGAGAAGCAGATTGTTGTCCCCTCAGGGTCTGTGTCTGCGACCCTGTGAGTCAAATCACCGCTGTTGTTGTGAATACATTGGCCAGTGGTATCATTGGGATGTAAAGTAATTCCTCTTTTTCCTCTTCGGGTAGGGGTTATAGGTGCCCAAGGATCGGAGAATCGCTCATGAGTCCGTGAGTGAGTGGAGTGAGTCGTCTGTCTTTTTGGCGAATAATTTGGGCTGGCAAGTCTTCCACCGTGAATTGTACCTCTTTGGGGAAGCCAGAAAGATAGAGCCATGAACTTCTCATTACAACCACCATCGACACAGATGTTGCAGCCCTGTCCTCAGAATCAAGTGCTGCGAATTGTTCTCCCTTTTTCGTGGCAATAAAATTAATCAATTCGAACATTTTTGCATAGTTTGTATAGTTGTATTTTGTTAGTAATATCACATAGTTGGCTACGCGGAGGTGAGGGGTAGCCATTGAGTAAGCCTTATTGCCAAAACTGATCAAGTTTTTTCCAGTCCTTATCATGAGTTGTGTTTCAGGGCTGTTGTTGCATGCCACGTCGCTGGACTGTGTCTATCACTAAGAAATTAGGCACAGGATGCGAAGTCAATGCCCTTTGTTGGTACACACCTCCTGTCGGACCTTCCGCAGCCACAGGTGGCAGGGGAAGTGTCGGAGGCCACGGGACCAATTGATACCACAGTGCCAGCAAAGGAGCCCGGTGCCATTTCTGTGGCACCTGCAGAGCAGGCTGTTCAGCCTGACTGGCCTGTCCCATCGATCGACGGCTACAAAGGGAGGCCGGGCTGGCGTACGACCTGTCGCTATCCCTGGACTGGGAGAAGCGGCAGCATCGGGAACGGTCCTGACGGTAGCAGCTGCTCCGCAATCAGCTCCGGTGGGCGGATCCGCGACGGCGAGGTGCCAACGATTGACGCCCGGGACTGCGGGAGCGGTGCTACGGTGGGGTCTTGAAGCGAGACAACGAATGGGAACGGCGTCAACGTTCATGTCGCGAATGGCTACGGTAGCCCCTCAGAGACAAGGACCTTCAGTGCCATCTGTCTCTGTCTCGATGGGGCCCTCTCCTCAAGGCGGAGCAGTGCCTGGAGCTCCTATTAGTCAGAACCCAGCCAGACAACCTGGTAGGGGTCAAAGGTGACTGGCGTGGACTACGCACCGGGTGGTCGCTGAGCGGCGAACAGTGTCAGGAACATTCCCTCGACCGCAAATGCTACCAAGCAGGGGGGCGACTGTGGAGATCCCAACAGTGGCTTGCCTCTGGACCGGGGAGCCAGCATTCGTGGTGCACCCCTGGCACCAGCAGGACATAACGTCCCAGGCCGTTTGCAGGGCCTCGGGCATGGAGGGCCTCCAGACATCCGGGGAAGCCAGCTTCGAATGGGCCACGCTACTCCACTTGACCTGAGTCAGAGGCCTGGAGGCCAATGGGGACTGAGGACTGCCCAACATGGGTCTAGCCTCTCCCCCAGAGCTGCAGCGGAGAAGGCCTCTTAGCCTTCTTGGCGTGCCCCACAGACGGGGAGCAGTGCCGACTGGTAGGTGGCACTGAGGGGTCACTGTGCGCCAACACCGCTGTACCCGGTGCCGACTCAGAGCGGCGCATCGGAGTCAGGGTCAATGCTGACTCCATCAGGATAGCCTGGAGCCGAATGTCCCTTTCTCTCTTGGTCCGAGGCTTGAAAGACCTGCAAATCTTGCAGCAATCGCTGAGATGGGCTTCCCCCAGTCAGCGTAAACAGTCCATGTGCAGATCATACACTGGCATCGGCCGCCTACAAGTGTCGCATGACTTAAAGCCCGGGGCAGGCCCTGACCCGGGTGCACTAAACTAAACTAATCTAACTACTTCAACTACAGGTACTACTACGATGAACGAACAAGAGTTCTAGAGGAAAGCTGCAGACAAGCTGGAGCAGAGCAGTTCCCAAGCACCTTCATTGGCGGCAAAAAGGAACTGGAGGAGGGTGCGGGGAGCATGCAGCACCCCTTATACCGCGCCATGGAGGCGCCACTCCAGAGGTCACTAGGGGCACTCCCCTATGGGTACTGCTAGGGGAAAAACTTCCGGCACCGGTGCACATGGCAAGCACACACACCTATTGTGGAATACACATGAGCAATCACTCGAAGAAGAAAATAGCCTTCTCACAACTCCCGTAATATAATAATTATGGTGCTCTAACTCTGTCCCTGAAAGGGCTCATAGGCAGGCTGGTTGAAACAATACCTGTGGCAGGGGGAGGAAGCATAGGCAGTTATGGGGCCCTAACATTACCCTGGCAGAGTATCAATCAGACTGTACCAGTCCCTGGAAAAATATGGCAGTGCATAAATATTCCAACACACATGTGAGTGAAGGGAAGGTTACTCACCTTGTGCAATAACTGAGGTTCTTCGAGATGTGTCCCACTGTGGGTGCTCCACTTCATGTATCAGTGCACTCCTATGCCGTTGATCAGAGAATTTCAGCAGCAGTGTCCGTCTGGTTGTCTGCACAGTGGTTGTCTCATGGCACCGTTGGTGCCTCATCTATCATGCGTGTGACCCAACCCCCTCAGTTCCTGCTCTACCCTACAGTCCCAAATGCAAACTCCGAAGTACAGGGGAGGAGGATGGGTAGTGGAGTACTCACGGGGACAGACATCTCGAAGAACCTCAGTTACTGCACAAGGTGAATAACCTTCTCTTCTTTGAGTGATGTCTGTATGGGTGCTCCACTTCAGGTAACTGTAGAGCAATGCCCCACTCTGGATGGAAGGGGCTTCAGAGTTGCTTGAGAGATCGAGGATAGCACTGTGAAACCTAACAGTGTATCCAATCCTGAGCCCTGAGTGACTACATAATGTTTTGTGAATCTGTGTTCAGAGGCCCAGATAGCAGCTCTACATATGTCCCTGAGTGGTACATTATTCAGAAAGGCAACTGAAATTGCTAGTGATCTTGTAGAATGAGTTCTGATCCCCGATGGGGATTGTATTTTCTTCTGTTGGTAACATAGGTGGATGCAGCTAGAGAGCCATTTGGACAGTCTCTGTGCGGATATAGGGGAACCTTTTCAGCTTTCCATTGTGAAGATGAAGCGCTTTGGAGATTTCCAGAAAGGCTTAGCTCTGTCCAAGTAGAATGTTAGTGCTTGTCTGATGTCTAGAGTATGTACAATAGTGTCTTGCGTGCTCCCATGGGGCTTGGGGCAGAATGTAGAGAGATGAATCAGTTGGTTTAGGTGAAAAGACTATGCTATTTTGGGTACAAATTTTGGGTGAGGTCTCAGGGTGAGTTTATCCTTAAAATATATGATATACAGAGGATGGGCCATGAGGGCCCCTATCTCGCTTACTCGCTATGCAGAAGTAGTAGCGACCAAGAACTCTACTTTCATCGATAGATGTATTAGGGAACACGTAAATAGTGGTTCGAAAGGAGGGCAGATGAGATATCTTAATACCAAGTTCAAGTCCCATGTTGGCATAGGATCGCTTACCTCTGTATGCCTATAAGGAGGCACTTGGTAATGGGATGTGCGAATAGTGATGCCCCCTCGATGTTATGGTGGAATGCGTTAATGGCGGCAAGGTGTACTTTAATGGAGCTTGTGGATAGTCCTGAGTTTTTTAGTTCCAGCACTAATGAGAGGAGTGCAGAAACTGCATTAATGCACTTTTTTTGACACCGTAAGTGGAACCTCCTCCATTTTTGAAGGTAGGTGTTATGTGCGGTTGGCCTCCTGCTGTTTAGTAACCTGTGTTTAACCTGTTCCCAACAGGCTAATTCATCGTGATGGAACCATATAGGAGCCATGCCTTTAGATGGAGTCTCTCCAGAGTCGGGTGGAGAATCCAACCCTAGTCCTATGATAGAAGATTCCTCTAGGGTAGGAGAAGTCGTGGTGCGCCAATTGCCATCCACATCAGGTAAGAGTATCAAGATTGTCTGGGTCAAGTGTGGGTTATCAGTATGACCCTGGACTTGTTGAGGTATATCTTGTGTATTACCCTCAACAGCAGAAGTATCGGTAAAAACACAGAGGAGTGTTACATCCCATTTGAGAAGGAAGGCATCCCCTAGTGATCAGGGTCCCAGGCCTGCTCTTGAGCAGAAATATGAGCATTTTCAATTTTGTGCAGTAGGAAACAGGTCAATGGATGGGAAGCCCCATTGTTGAAATATGGATTGTAGGACTGTGTTGTTTAGTTTCCATTCGTGATCATGGGAGAACTGTCTGCTCAGTGTATCCGCTGTCGTGTTCTGACAGCTGGGGAGGCAGGAGGCTGAGATGTTTATTTTGTGGCATATGCACCAGTTTCACAGCCTCATGGCTTCAGTGCATAGGAAGTAGGATCGGGATCCTCCCTGTCAATTTATATAGAACATGCAGGTGATGTTATCTGTCATCACACCTACTGTTTCGTTCTTTATCAGTGGGAGGAAGTGGAGGCACACATTGCAAACAGCACATAGTTCAAGTAGGTTGATGTGCAACTGTGTCTCCGCCAAAGATCATCTCCCCTGAATGGCATGATGTTGCAGGTGAGCAACTCAACCAATTAATGAGGCGTCTATTGTAATCAATATGGATGGCGGGTCTTGGTGGAAGGGGATCCCCGTGCATACATGCTCTGCACATGTCCACCACCACAGAGACTCTTTGATCTTTGTGCGCACTGTCAGGCTTCTGTTCAAGCTGTTTGTCTGGTATGTAGATAGAATGTAGCCAGCCCTGTAGGCAGCGCATGTGCAGTTTGTGCATGTCTTACCACAAAGTGGTGGCTGCCATATGTCCTAGTATCTGTAGGCAGGTATGTGCCAATATGCGTGGAATGTCCGTAGCTACCGAAATGAGATTTGTCAATGTCAAGGATCTGTTCATCCGTAGTGATACTCTGGCCTCTGTGGAGTCAAGGTGTACTCTGATGAAGTCCAATTGTTGTATAGGGACTAGAGTTGATTTTTATTACTTTATCTGTAAGCCTAGGCTCTGAAAGAGCTCAATAGTCTTTTGAGTAATGTTGATTGCCTCTGATCGAGTAGGGCCTCTTAGTAGTCAGTCGTCGAGGTATGGAAATATTATTATCCTGTTTGTGTAAGTGTGCCGCCACTACTACACTCACAGCGCTGTGGAAAGGCCAAATGGTAGGACTCTGTATTGATAGTGATCCATTCCTAATGTGAACCAAAGGAATCTTCTGTGAGCAGGATGTATCGTGATGTGGAAGTCAGCATTTTATAGGTCGATGGCTGAAAACCAGTCCCCCTTTGCCAGCACAGGTACTATCATGGCCAGTGTCATAACTATAAAGGGAAGGGTAATAGCTGTCCTGTGTACAGTACTATAAATCCCTCCTGGCCAGAGACTCCAAAATCCTTTTCCCTGTAAAGGGTTAAGAAGCTCAGGTAACCTGGCTGGCATCTGACCTAAAGGACCAATAAGGGGACAAGATACTTTCAAATCTTGGGGGGGGAAGGCTTTTGTTTGTGTTCTTTGTTTGGGAGTGTGTTCGTTCTCGGGGACTGAGAGGGACCAGACATCAATTCAGGTTCTCCACATCTTTCTAAGCAAGTCTCTCCTATTTCAAACTTGTAAGTAAATAGCCAGGCAAGGCGTGTTAGTTTTCCTTTGTTTTCTCAACTTGTAAATGTACCTTTTACTAGAGTGTTTCTCTTTGTTTGCTGTACTTTGAACCTGAGACTAGAGGGGAGTCCTCTGAGCTCTTTAAGTTTGATTACCCTGTAAGGTTGATTTCCATACTAATTTTACAGAGATGATTTTTACCTTTTTCTTTAATTAAAAACCTTCTTTTTAAGAACCTGATTGATTTTTTCCTTGTTTTAGATCCAAAGGGGTTTTGGATCTTGATTCACCAGGAGTTGGTGGGAGGAAGGAGGGGAATGGTTAATTTCCCCTTGTTTTAAATCCAAGGGGTTGGATTTGTTTTCACCAGGGATTTGGTGAAGGTTTTTCAAGGTTTCCCAGGGAGGGAATCCATTGAAAATGGTGGCAGCCGAACCAGAGCTAAGCTGGTAATTAAGCTTAGAAGTTTTTATGCAGGCCCCTACATTTGTACCCTAAAGTTCAAAGTGGGGATCTCAGTCCTGACAGCCAGTGTAACCATCTTGAATCTTTGGGCTTGTACAAACTTGCTGAGCTTTCTGAGACTTAGAATCCGCTTTTCTTCTGTGTTAAGAAGTAATGGGAGTAGAAACCTTTCCCCCTGTGTTGTGGAGGAACTTGCTCCATAGCACTAATTGTAGAAGGTGGCTTACTTCTTGTCGCAGAAGGTGCTTGTGAGAAGGCTCCCTGAAGAGGGGTGGGGCGGGGGGTTGAGAGGCTGATATTGAGGTGAAAGGGATGGAGTAGCCTGATACTATGGACAAATGGGCCCTAGAGATCATACTAATTGATGCCCAGACATGGTAAAAATGGCATAAATCAGCAGCAAAAGTCCTGGTTGGTCATCAGTATTTGCGCGGTCAGGTGAGGGAGGTCATTCAGACCCTTGACCCAATTTTCAAAATTGTTGCTTAGCTGATGCAGATTGTGACGCAGAGGACTGAGTCTGAGATGCTCTACGTCTCTGGGGCGTCTGTCTTTGCCTCTGAGAATCGTATTGTCATTGTTGAAATGGGAGTGAGGTGTCCCTGCCATGCTGGTATGGTTGATATCATCTCCGTTTCATTGCAGGTGTGTATATCCCAAGAGTCCAGATGGTTGCTGGGAAGTCTTTCATAGAGTGGAGGACCTTGTTGGTTTTGGCAGAGAAAAGTTTTTCACTGTCAAAGGGAAGATCTTCCACCTTTAATTGGAGGCCCTTCAGAATGCCTGATGGTTAAGGCTACGTTTTAGTCATGGGTATTTTTAGTAAAAGTCATGGACACGTCATGGGCAGTAAAAAAAATTCACGGCCCGTGACCGATCTATGACTTTTACTATATACCCCTAACTAAAACTTGGGCGGGGGGGCCACAGGTGCTCCAGGAGGGGCAGTCCAGGGGCACTGCAGGTGCTGAGGGAGGTGACCCGGGACACTCTCCGGTGCTGGGGGGGTGGGACACAGTGCACAGCCGGGGACCCCTGCTTGTGCTGGGGGGGGGCGTTGGGTTGGCGGGGCTGGCAGGGGCTCCCTACCAGGCTCCGCATGTCCCCACAGCTCCTAGGTGGTGGAGGGGCCAGGGGACTCCATGCACTGCTCCTGCCACAAGCCCCAGTTGCGCAGGTCCCATTGGCCAGGAACCACAGCCAATGTGAGCTGCGGGGGCGGGGTCTGCAGGCACGGGCAGCACGCGGAGCCCCCTGGCCCCTTCTGTGCCTAGGAGCTTCAAGGCCATGCCAGTGGGAGCCGAGGAGCCCCCCACCCCGAGGTAAGCGCCCCACCCACCCACCAACTCCTTGCCCCTAGCCCTGAGCCCCCTCCCACACACCCAAACTGCTGCTGCTGGCTGCTGCAGAAGTCATGGAGGTCACGGAATCTGTGACTTCCGTGACAGACTTGCAGCCTTACTGATGATTGCAGGCAGGATGCCCCGCGCATTACAACAGCTATAGCTGTTCTTGCAGCCGTGTCTGCCACATGAAGGGACACTTGTAGTACATTTCTGGTGACAAGTTGTCCCTAGGGGAGTAAACCTTTGAACTGTTCCTGCCTCTCCTCTGGAAGGTCATTAATAAAATAATTCAGTTTGTCATAGTTGTCATAGTCATATTTGGCCAGGAGCATGCTGTAGTTTGCCACACCGAACTGTAAGGTCTCAGAAGAGTAGACCTTTTGTCCGAAGAGGTCGAGCCCCTTCCACTCCTTATCTGCGGAGTGGATCTATACTGTGGCTGTTTGCTGTGTTGGTTTGAGGCCTCCATTACCAGGAAATTGGGGGTAGGGGGGAGGGCAGGGAAGGAAGTCTATACCCTTGGCGGGCATGTAATACTTCCTGTCCACCTCTTACATGTTGGTGGGACAGTAGCTGTTGTTTGCCAAACAGTCTCTCCTGGCTCCATCAGGGTGTCATTTATGGGTAGCACAATTTTAGAGGTCTTGAGAATCTGGAGTAGTTTGTGCTGCGTGTCAGACACAGTGATCTCCTGACTCTGCGCCACCCTTTTAAACAGTTTTTGGAACTGGTTAAAATCATCGGCAGTGGTGGGAGCATTATGGTTTCGTCTGGTGATGAGGAGTTAGGCGCAGGTGAGATCATGTCCTGCTCTGTGCCCTCCTCTTTCTCGTCCCCCATTTCCTCAGGGACATCAGAGGTCTCCGGTATGCAGCATGGTGGTGGCAATCTTATCTCACCTCTAGTGGGGTTGAAGGTCAGTTGTAATGTGCCCTGTATGCTGCCCATGGGTCTCCGGGTGGCCATTGCATGGGAAAAGGCATGGGTGGGCACATCCATGGCTGTCCGTACTAAGGCTGAATATCTTGCCCATATTGGGTCCTTGATTTCATGGGTCCCAAAGGTGGTCTGTTTTTGATAGGTGAAGAATGGTGCGAAGAGAAAGCAACCTCTTCCTGTTTATCATCCTCATTGCTAGAAAATGGTGGGGCGGTGGGTGAGGCTGATTGCTCCGGTGCTGTATGCTCTGGGGAGCCATCGGTGCTAAAGAGCAGCGAGAGTGGTACTGAGGATACCATGATGTCTTTCTGGTGTAGAAACTGGTGTGGTGCCATCGATTTTGTTACCGATGTCAATATTTTAGATGGTGCCATGGACGTTGCCGATGGTTTGCGACCTGACTTGCTCGGTGCGGACGATGCTATCTTCGCCCTCTCTGTCGGTGCCAAGGAAGTTGTCGGCACTAATGGTGGTGGCACAGCCATTGGTGAGGGTTTTGGCACTGTGTATTTCACCGGTGTTGTTGGTGCCGTAGAAAAGGAGGAAGGTTTAGATGTGCGCCTCGACTCCTTCTCTTTCCAATGGGGTCCCATGTGGATGGTGCCAGAGGTGCCTGGTGCCTCAAAGGTGCTTACCCACGATGCGGTTGGCACTGAGGACAGCGACCTAGCAGGAGACAATTTTTTTTTTAGTCTCTGCGGTGAGTTCATAGCTCTTTTCCTTGATCTTTTTGAGGAATAACCCTTGTCCTTCACTGAGAGTGATGTACCTGGGAGTCTTTTGCCCTGGCTCAGAGGCTGGTCGGATGAGCTTAAGATGGAGGTCTCGATCCTGTCTAGCTCTGGTCTTTGAAGTACTGCAGTGAGTGCACTTCTGGGAGATGTGCAACTCACCAAGGCAGTGAACACAGAGGGAATGACCGTCAGACAGGCACAGTGTCTCAGCAGGCGCCACATCTTTTAAAACCCGGAGAACCAGGCATTGTTGAGTGGGGTTGAATGTTTCCTGCTCTGAGGAAAGAAAAAGAAAAAATTTAAGTAACTAAGACTAATGAAGACTAACTAAACTACTACTAACTATACTATGAAACTTAAAACTATTTCGAACTACTTTTTCTAGGTTTGTCACAGATGTTGGGACACCGCTATGGAGCTCCATCTCAGGCTGGGGCCAATAGAGAAGGAACTGAGGGTGTCAAGTCGCACATACAATAGATGAGGCGCCAATGGCGCTGCAAGACAACCATGGCGCATGCACAATCCAGATACACACTGCTGCTGAAATTCTCCGATCAACGGCACAGGGTGCACAGACACCTGAAGTGGAGCACCCACAGGGACATCATTCAAAGAAGAAGAATATCTTTCTATGTAAAAAACGTACTGTGCATAGTTTTCAAATTTAAATAGATTTCTCTCTTACCTGTAAATGGTATTTCTGTAATGGACAATGTCAGTCTCTAACCAGATGAAAGTTTTGCTTAAGTCACTCTTGAACAAGCAGAAATGATTAGTGAAAGAGCAGAAGTTCTGGCCACCAATGCAGGTGATCTAGCAGCCTAACCCATGAATGCTATTTAACTCACAATAAAGTATATTTATAAGTTGAGAGGGGAGAGGCACTTGGCTGGAGTGAGAAATGGTTAAAGAAGAGTCAGAAAATCACACCCAAATTTGGCTTAAGTGAAGCACTTAACCAACGATAATACAACAGAGAAAAAACTTGAAGTTGAAACTACATATAAAGAAAAAGTGATTGGCCTCAATGAAAAATATTTCAGAAATAGGACAAACAACAAATAAGCACACTAACAGTGTAAACCATAGAATAATGATCTTATCGACTCTTAATAGATAAGAAAACCTCTCTCTTCTCTGAATGGGTAAAATCAATCTCTAATTTAAGGGGATCGGTGCACTATTTCCTCAACAACAATAGGGCAGGAAAATCTCTCAAGATCATAAGTTAAAACAGCCTTGAAAAAAGGTGTATCAGCACAAACACAAGTGTCTATATTGTCTGTGATTTAGAACATTATACATATCACTGATACATACTATGATTCACCTGAAAAACTATTTGTGTGGGCTTTTAGCCTCTCAGAATAAATGGACAAATTCTCATGAACCCCAAGCCCCTATGTTCTATTTATATAAAGTTGTATGGCCTTTTTAATGATTTGAATATGAAGGCACCCCTTTCAGAGAGGCTGGAGCTTTGAATTACCTCTGAGAGCCCTGTGCATTGTAGTTGAGAGGTTTGACATGAGACAAAGGCTCCTACCCAGGCCTGGATGCACTACCTTGTCCAACTGATTTGAAGCACAGCAAGACTACAGAAAGCTTGAGCCTCAAATCTAAATTCTGCAATTTCATTGTCTACTTATAGCTCTCCAAAAGTGACGTAAGCAAAAAAAAGTGCTATGTAATATACCGACTGTCCATGTGAGGCCATCTATTTGCACTGAAAACTTTGTGTGGCCATTTTGCAAAATTTTGTAATCTTTTTTCTTTTTAAAAGAATATAATTTAATATATAACTAATCATACTTACATAATAAAATAAAAAAGATGTACAACATAGCCTTGTTAATGTTAGTATGAGAACAGTAAAACTTTCATTTACTGACCTGCAGTGCTTAAAATTGTTTAACCGTTTACAGTTTTTCCATTTATTAGTTTTAATTCCTCTCTACCCTGCAAAATTGGACTCATGGTAACTAAAGCACCTGGATTTACAGGCAGACAGATATAAGAAATTATATACAATTTTAAGATGCTTCTTTAATGTAATATTAAAGTTAAAATAAAAGCAGTCAAATGCAAAGTAACAATGCAGAATTTAAAGTTCTCAATACAACATTAACCTGGTCACATAACATTTATGTTTTTTATTATTTATTCCTAGGTTTAGATATTAAATATGTAATTTACCATATTTCTGTTTATGCTGTTAAATATGTCACACATGGCTAGGTTAACATCACTGTAATGTAACATTTTTGTTAGTAAATAAATTTATATTTGAATACTCATAACAAAAAAAACTCTCAGAAAATCAGGTTCATTTTTGTTTAGTTGAATTAGTAGGGGGCATAGTTATTCCTTATCTTACCAATGAAGAAAATCAGGTATGTCATTGAGAAGCTTAGCATTATTCCAGTTAATCCATCATTGAAGACATGAGACCGCCAATATATAACTATTCTTGAACTCAAAAATCCAAATATGGTACTTGCAAAAAATTTTAATATTAGTTTAATAATAATTTCTTTAGCTGTAAAAGAAGAAAATAAGATTGAATTATAAATTAGTAATTCACTTTTTAAAAATGCATTCAAGTGGAGTTAAAATTTCTATTGCACAAGAGTGACTTCTTGTCCCTATATCTTCTGGAATGCAAGACTTCAACAAACCAAATTCAAACATTCGATAACTAGGAAATGCTCAGCTAAGCTCTCTCCACATATCTTCAAAAAGAACATTAGTTTGACAAGAAAAAAAGCCCACAGACTTATGAAAACCAGGAAAGATATCTGAGGACAAGAAAGTATTGTAGTACAACAGCAATCTTAAATGAATTTTTGTAAGCAAATTTCCACTGTATTTTTAAATATGTGAATTAGCCAAGCTAGCAGAGGGTTCTGACATCTCTATCAAAAAATGAGTTTACTCTTTCATAGTTGGGTTATCAAATCTTTGCACGCAATGTCAGATAATGATTTTAATCTTGCAGTTTAACTCCAGGGTCATCCAGAACAACAGACCTCCAGAAAGAGTCACTGCTGGAGATGGGCTGCAAAGATAAGAGCCTACCCACGGTTGAATGTTTTCAAATTTTACGCCAAGCTCAACAGTGGCCACAGTTCTACTTCATCTCTAAAAACCCCTCCCAACAATCTGTCATGAGGTATAGGACTATGGTGACTACAGTGAACTATACATAAAGCATCAAAGCTCAGAAACAAGAGTGCTGTGAATATTGGGGGAAATTGCAGCTCCAAAAACACGTGAAGCGTAGTCAATATTGTCATTTAAAAAAGGTTACATAAAACTGACAATGGGACCAAACATTCCTTTTGAGGTCCTCCTGATGACCTCCAACAGGGAGGTGATTGGAAACACAAGAACCTTCAGAGTCCTTAAAAGATAAATACACTCCCTATAACAAAAATGGTGAAAAATCAATTTGTTTGGTCCCCTCCTCTAAACAGCCACAATATGGTAAGACCTGTGGTGGCCAAGCTCTTATAAGCCTCCTAAAATTCAGAAGCGCTGGTAGGTCCCCTATGATGATTTGGGAGCTTTGTCTGTCCAAATTATGAATTCTGGTTGACATAATGAAATTTTATAATAAAATCACTGTAACATGAATGCCTCTCTCTCTCTGTGTATCCACCATGTCTTACCAGCTTGAAAAGCATGTCTTCCTCAGACTGAGGATAACAGGAAGGTACTTTCAATTCAACAACCCTATTCAGGCGCAAACACTCTGAAATAACATGTGACCTCAAGCTTAACAAAACCGATTTTATCCTACCCCTCTGCAGGGATGGGACGGGGGGGGGGGGGGGAAGGTTGGAGCAGTGGAAAGTTACCAAAAGACACAACAAAGGAAGCAGATGTCGGAAGTGGGGCATACAAACGAGAGAAAGCAACACAGGATAAGGAAGCACATGGCAGAAGAGAGCATAGCCACAGGAGCTGGGGGAAGAGAACTTCATGAAGGAGAAGCACCCCAGAGTGAAGAAGCCTGGGTGAAGTAGCAAACCCTGTCTGCTTTGCTGGACGCAGATGGTCACCCCTAAGGACTCCCATGGGAAGGGTGAGCTAGGAAGGGTGTATTGCAGTTAGAATGTTTATTCTTTTCTAAATGATTTGTTCTCTCTTGTGCTTTATATGATTAAGGAAATAAGCAAATGTGTTAGACTCTGTGGAAAGTTAATCCATGTGTGTTATATGTTTTGCAATTACTATGAGCCTCCAGAAAGAGTTAAACTGTAAATCAGAAGGCTTACAGCTTGAGGTAGAGTTCTGGAAGAGGATATATTTAAGTATGAGGGAGTCTGAAGGGTTAACCCTATGCTGGGGGGTGGGGAGGGCAAGGCAGCTGGACAGTGGATTACCATTCTCAGAAGGGAGAATTAGACATAGAGAATTTGCACCTTCAGGATGTGCCTAGGGAACCCAAGATTGGAGCAGTGACTGGACTCTATGCAAACTTTGGAGGCTTAAAACACTCAAGGATCCAGAGGCTTGGATCTCCTCACAGCAGTCTGGAGGATGGCCAGCAGAAGGCGCCCAACTGGATCTTTGAAACTCCCAATGAGCTTAAAGTTGGACATGTAAATGTGTCTTCCAAATAAGCCCCTTCACAATCCACTGACAAAAATCTGATTCTTGCAACACACATGCTCAGCCCAATGGCCACACCCTCTGGTTCCCCAACTGCTATAATCAGTTTATACAATGTTAATTCTAAAAAGTCACACATTTGAAATTTCTCAGGCAACAGGAAATATGAAAAACAAGGTGTTTATTTTAACCCAACTAGCTTTACTGAACTATTTAACATTATAAAAATGAGCATCATTCAGTACTGTTATGCATCTTTACTTCTGAATGTTTTAAATATATTTTACCTGTCTCAAAAGTGTCAATTTGTCATAGAATTTAGTGTGTGTTTACCAGAGAAATCAGAGTTCTGTTGCATAACTAGGATCTCACAGGTCTCAGAATAACAGAGTCAAAAGAGAATAAATGTTATGGAAAATATTGCCTTACCAAATTCAGTATGTGGGTCAGATACAAGATTCCTGTAAAGTTCAAAAACAATTGCAGTGGTAGCATCATTGAACAAAGACTCTCCTTTAATTAGATTAATGACGATTTTTGAAAGACCTTAAAAAAAGAAAATAGAACAAATTATTATATGAAACTCTTCTACTACACTAATGAAAATTAGGGGATTAGTTACATGAAAATTGCACCAATTCAACCTAAGGTGTGATTTTAATCCACTTTAAGTAAACCTGCTGCACAAAAGGTTGTGTGGACACAGTTTTTGCAACTTAAACCAAATTTATTTCAATTTAGTTTAAGTTGATTTGGAACAGGTTTAAATTAAACCAGAATAAGCCACTCTTACAATGAAATGAGAGTGTCTACAAAGGGATTTGCAATAGTTTAACTAAATCAGTTTAAAACCAATTTAAATTAAACTGGTGCAACTCCTGCATGTGGACAAGACCTAAGTTACTTATCCTAAGTGGCATTTCTCTGAATTTCCACAGATTCACGTTCTTAAAGTCAAATACCAAGCCATGAAAATAACTTGAGGTAATCTGAGTTTGTACAACCAACAGGAACATATGTTGATGCAGAAAATATATTTCCAGAATATCTGCATAGAATCAATAACTTGGAAGATAAGTAGGGAGGTGGCTGCATAAATGGAGGTTACTTGCCTATAACCAGAGTTCTTCAAGATTAGCCTCTGCATATTCACGTTTGCGGGATCAAGCTGCTGGCATCACAAGCTTCCAGCACCTTTTGGAAAGCAGTGTCTATTGGGGCTATTCACCCCTCTTCCCTCTCCCATCCTGGAGGGTTCTGAAGGTATGACCAATGAGGATGGCCTCAACTGCCCTTCAATTCCTTCCAATAATTTGGGAATTCCTAACCTGAAACTCCAAGGAAGTGGGGCATAGAGCACAAAGTGTGAATATGCAGAGGCTCATCTCCAAGAACTCTTGTTACAGATAAGTACAGAATGATTACTGCCGGATAGTAACTGTGGTTCTTTCAAAATTTCTGCACGTGTGAATCCCACTGATGGCGTCCATGTGCCCCAGCACAGAAGTTCAGAAAGTTTTCATTAGCAGCATTCAGTACATATCATGCATGTGATCAGTCCTACAAGAAGAGGGGTATAAGAAGTGTAGATAGCCAGAGCTTGGAGCCCCAGGAGAATAGAGGATGACTCTCAAAAGATTACAAGTGAGAAATGAAGACAAGAAGACTTACAGCCAGAAAGAACAAGAGGAAGGCCAGAGAATTGCACCAACACCAGGAAGAGGCAAATGTACATGACTGGGAACTCCCTCCTAAGAACAGACAGGCCTGTCACCGGAGTGGATCTGGAGAACAGAAGTTCTGGTATGTTATCTACTGGGAGCTAAAATATGGAATGCAGACATGAGGCTGAAGAGGCTCCTAATGGGAACAGGAAAGAATCCACTGATTGTCCCTCATGTGGGAACAAATTATACTGATAGATTCTCAGTGAAATGCATCAAGGAAGACTTTCACCAGGCTGGGGAAAATGCTTAAAGATATGGATGCTCAGGTGATCTTCAGTGGAATCCTACCCATCCCTAGAAAAGGACAGTGAAAGCACGACAAGATTATAATTAGGGCCCTACAAAATTCACGGCCATGAAAAAAGTGTCACGGACTGTGAAATCTAGTCTTTTGTATGCTTTTACCCTATACTATACAGATTTCACAGGGGAGACCAGTGTTTCTCAAATTGGGAGTCCTGATTCAAAACGGCATTGCAGGGGGATCAAAAGGTTATTTTAGGGGAGGGTCACAGTATTGCCACCCTTACTTCTGCACTACCTTCAGAGCTGGGCGGCGAGAAAGCAGTGGCTGTTGGCCAGGTGCCCAGCTCTGAAGGTAGCGCCTAACCACCAGCAGCACAGAAGTTAAGGGTGGAAATACCATACCTTGCCACCCTTACTTCTGCGCTGCTGCTAGCGAAGGCTCTGCCTTCAGAGCTGGGCTCCCGGCCAGCAGCCACCACTCTCCAACTGTCCAGCTCTGAAGGCAGCACCACCAGCAGCAGCTGCACAGAAGTAAGGGTAGCAGAAATGCAACCCCCCCTTACAATAACCTTGCGACTCCCACACAACTCCTTTTTGGGTCAGGACTCCTACAATTACAACAACATGAAATTTCAGATTTAAATAGCTGAAATCGTGAAATTTACAAATTTTAAAATCCTATGACCAGGAAATTGTCCAAAATGGACCATGAATTTGGTAGGGCCCTAATTATAATGATCAATAGATGACTTAGACAATGGTGCTATGAAAAGGGCTTTGTGATGTTTGACCACTGGGAGGCATTCACGGACAATCAACTGTTCTCATGGGATGGACTGCACCTGAATAGGGAGGAAAATAGATTTCTGGGATTGAGGTTGCCACAACCGATTAAAAGAGCTTTAAAGAGAACATTACTCACCTTGTGCAATAAAGGGAGGTTCTGGCACTGTGACACCAACCCCCCCCTCAGTTCCTTCTCTATTGCAGAGTCTAGTAATAAAACTCCAAAGCAGAGGGGAGGAGGGAAAGTAATGGAGCATTCACAGGGACACACATCTCGAAGAACCTCCGTTACTGCACAAGGTGAGTAACGGTCTCTTCTTTGAGTGATGTCCCTGTGAGTGCTCCACTTTAGGTGACTTCAGAGCAGTGCCCTCTGGTGGAAAGAGTGGGCTTCGGTGTTGAAGTTGTAGCAGATGAAAGTACGGTGTGCCCGAACATAGTATCAGAAGATGCATGTTGTTGCAAAGCACAATGCTGGGTAAATGTGCATGGCGAAGCCCAGGTTCTGGCCCTAGATTTCTGTGATGGGAACATTATTAAGAAACACTATGGAGGCTGAGAGGCCTCTGATAGAATGCATGCGGATCCTCCATAGGGGGTTGTCGTTCATGCTGGAGGTAACTAGGATGACCACATGTCCCGATTTTATAGGGACAGTCCCGATTTTGGGGGCTTTTTCTTATATAGGCACCTATTACCCCTCACCCCCTGGCCCAATTTTTCACACTTGCCCTCTGGTCACCCTAGAGGTAACACTTTTATGAAGTCTGATATCCATTTGTATAGACATTGTTTGGAAATGGCATTACCTTTTGATTGTTCAGTGACTGAACAAACAGTTTTGGAGACTTGCGAAAAGATTTTGTTCTATCAATGAAGAAGACTATAGCCCTGAGGATATCCAGGGAGTGTAATCTGGACTGTCGCTTGTCCACATGTGATTTAGGAAAAAAATGTCAGTAAGTGTATTGGTTGGTTGAGGTGAAAAGATGAGACAACGTTAGATAGGAACTTGGGATGTGGTCTAAGGGATACTTTATCTTTGAAAAAGATTGTGTAAGGTGGGTCGGTCATGATTGCTGCCTCCTGGTGGATGGAATGGCCACTAGGAATGCAACCTTCATGGAAAGGTGTAGCAGGGAGCTTATAGCCATGGGCTCCAAGGGGGGGGCGGTGAGGGCGTGGAGGACTAAGTTGAGGTCCCATGGTGGCATGAGGTTCTGAACTTCCAGGTAGCAATTGGAGAGGCCCTTAAAAAAGTGTTTAGGGAGCAGATGCGTAAATGTAGAGAATCCGTCTACTTTATGACGGAACGCCGTGATGGCTGACAGATGTACACGTATCAAAGTCATGGAGAGACCCGTCTGTTTGAGTTCCAGCAAGTAGTCTAGAATGAGAGGTAAGGGGGCTGACAGAGGTGCAGTCTGTTTGCATTGGCACCATGAGTTGAATTGCCTCCATTTATGTATGTATGTATGTGAGTCAGATAGTTGCCCTATGGCTGTTTAAGCCATGCAGTAGCCAAGCTTTGAGATGCAGTCTCCAGGGATCTGGATGGATAAGGCGACCTGCATCCTGCGATAGCAGCGAGGTAGAAGCGAGAGTGTGCGTGGTGGACAGATGGCCATGTGCAGAAGATAAGGGTACCATGTTTGTCACAACCATGTGGGGACTATTAGGATCACTCTGGATCAGTCTTGTTTGATCTTGTGAAGCATGCGGGCTAGAAGGGGGGTGGGAGAGAAGGGGTATAAGTAGGGAAGCATTCCACTTGACGAAGAAGGCGTCGCCCAGAAAGTGTGGACCGAGTCCTGCTCTGGAGCAGAACTGGGGGCATTTGGTGTTTTGTGCAGTTGCAAAAAGATTGCTTGTTGGGAACCCCCAATGTCTAGGATTACCCATGTGTTCAACTCCCACTTGTGATCATGATAAAGCTTCCTGCTCAGGGTATTCTGACAGCCCGGTTGATCTGATGCCGTAATATGGACATTGTGCTTGATGCACCATTGCCAAAGTCGCATGGCTTCCACACAGAAGGAGTGTGATCGTGCTCTCTTGTCTGTTTATGTAGAATCTACAAGCTACATTGTCCGTGAGAATCTGCACCATCTTGTCTCTGATTAGTGATAAGAAGTGGGAGCAAGTGTTCCAAACCGCTCGCAGTTCTAGCAGGTTTATATGAAAATGGGACTTCACTATGGACCATCAGCTCTTTATAGAGGGTAGTTGCAGATGTGCTCCCCACCCCAGAAGGTATGCATCTGTGCAGATAGTGAGCAACGGTGGATTCTGTAGGAAGGGCACCCCTCCCACCCCCGAAATTGTTTGGATTGGTCCACCATAAAAAGGAGTCTTTAATTGTATCCGCATGGTGAGGCGCTTGTTTATACTGTGCCTGTGTGGGACATAATTTGTCTGGAGCCTAGCTTGTAGACACCACATAGTGGTCTTGGGTGTCGGACAACGAACATCATTGCGGCCATGTGGCCTAAAATTTGTAGGCAAGTTCTGGCAGACACTTGCAGGCTTTTCGCGCTGTGGAGATCAAGTTGGTTAGAGCCAAAAATCGTTTTGTTGGTAGGGAGGCAGTTACCTCGAAGAAGTTGAGGTCTGCTCCAATAAACTCCAGGTATTGAACTGGTGTTAGAGTACATTTTGTATGTTTATCTGAAGGCCTAACCTTGTAAACAGAGTTCTTGTGTGTTCAGTGGACTCTATGGCTGCCTGTAGTGTTGGTGCTTTCAGCAGACAGTCATCCAAGTACGGAAATATCATGATTCCCTCCCTGCATAGATAGGCAGCTACTACGGCTAATACCTTTGAGAATTCCCAAGGTGCAGTGGAGAGGCGGAAGGGTAGAATTTTGTATTTGAAATGGTCCTGTCCTATTGCAAATCATAGAAATTTTCGATGTGAGGGATGGATGGATGGATGGATGGATGGATGGATATATGAAAATATGCATCCAGTAGGTTGAGGGCTGAGAACCAGTCCCCCCTTCCTAACGCTGGGTTTATGGTGCCTAGTGTGACCATTTTGAATCGCTGTTTTTTCACATATTTGTTGAGTCGCCGTAGGTCGAGGATAGGTCTCCAACCTCCTGTTTTTTTCTGTGTGAGAAAATAGTGGGAATAGAACCCATTCCCTCTATACTCAGATGGTACAGGTTCTACTGCTCCAAGATATATGAGGTGGGTTACCTCTTCTCACAGTAGATGTTTATGAGAGGGGTCTCTGAAGATGGACGGGAAAGGGGGGTGTCAAACATACTACTAAGGGTAGCATAAAATCCCTCCTTTACCTGTAAGGGGTTAAGAAGCTCAAATAACCTGGTTGGCACCGGACCAAAAGGACCAATAAGAGAAGAAGATGCTTTCAAATCAGTGAGGGGAGGATTTTGTTTGTGCTCTCTTTGTTGTTCTCGGACAGAGAGGGACCAGGGCAGGAAAAAAACATCTCCTAAAACCCTACCTGAAATAAGCAGCCAAGATTACAAAAATTGTAATTGTTTTAGCTTGTGAATTTTCCCTATGCCAAGAGGGAATTTTATTCCTGTTTTGTAACTAGGAAGCAGAATCATAGGGGAATCCTCTGGGTTTTAAATCTTTTTATTTACCCTGTAAAGTTATCTTCCACCCTAATTTTGCAGGTGTGATTCTTTTACCCCTTTTTTTTTAATAACATTCTTCTTTTAAGGACCTGATTGATTTTCAGTGTCCTAAAAACCAGGAATTTGGTCTGTGCTCAGTTTGTTAACCTATTGATTGGTATATTATTCTCAAGCCCCCCCCCCAGGAAAGGGGGAGAAGAGGCTTGGGGAGATATTTTAGGAGGGACAGGGCTCCAAGTGGCCCCATCCCTGAATGTTTGTTTAAATTACTTGGTGGTGGCAGCAATACCATCCAAGGACAAGGAAAGGAATTTGTGCCTTGGGGAAGTTTTAACCTAAGCTGATGGAATATAAGCTTAGGGGGTCTTTCATGCGGGTCCCTACATCTGTACCCCAGAGTTCAGAGTGGTGAGGGAACCCTGACAGTGGGTGAGTAGGGGGTTTGGAAGTAAGGGGGATGGAGTAACCAGTTTTGATAATTTCTAATACCCATCTGTCTGTTGTAATACTATGCCAGATCAGGTAAAATGGAAATAAGGCCATCTCCAAATGTTTTGCAAGTTGTAGATGGTTCCAGCATTGAAAGAGAAAGGGTTATGGGGTCCTCAACCAGGGCTTCAAATTGGTTGTCTGGAAGTTAATGGCTAGGAGGTAGTATTCGAGGGAGCAGATTGCTGTCTCCTCAAGGTTTTCTGTTTCTGACCCTGATGGTCGTAGTATCTATTGTGTTGTGCATATGGAGGGGGTCAGAATCTTTGACAGGCTTGATAACAGCCCTGTCGTCTTTTGATCTTAGGTGTGTGGATGCCCAGAGATCGCAATGTCACTCTCAAATCCTTAAGAGTGTGTACAAACTCATCTGTTTTGTCTGCGAAAAGTTTGGATCCCTCAAACGATAAGTCCTTTCTGGTCGACCGTACTGGCTTTGGGAATCCAGATAGATCAGTGGTTCCCAAAGTGGGGTTCGAAGAATGTTACAGAGGGTTGTCAGAAAAAATACACTAATGGGGGCAGAGGACCCCGGGCATTGGAGGCAGCAGGTGGGACCCGGTTGCAGGCCAGGGAGAGTGGGGCAGGGCAGTTGGGGCTGGCAGCCCGAGCCCTGCCCAGTCAGCGGGGAGCCGGCAGCCTGAACCCCAGCGCTGAACCAGACCTGAGACTCTATCTTTCTCCACTGGTTCCAGACTTCCTAGAGCTATGCAGAGCAAAGCAAATGCATCCATCACACTGAGGAAATTTAAACTTAAATCCCTGGAAATATTCATTTTTAGGAGGAAGTTCACGAGATTTCACAATTTAGTGAAAGGGGTTCGCGGGCTGTTAAAGTTTGGGAACCACTGAGACAGATGGAGCCAGGAGGCTCTTCGCATAACAATCGTGGTTGCTATGAATCTCGCTGATGAACGAAGGGCATCTTGTAATGCTGTTCTGGTTATCTGTTGACCCTCTGTGATGATCAATTTGTACTGTACTTTTTTGTTGTCTGAAATAAAGTCAGTAAATTCAGAGAGACTTGTGTAGTTATTTTGGTCATACTTTGCCAATAAGGCTTTGTAGTTGTAAGGTTGCAGCAGAATATACTTAATTGTAAGGTCATAGCAGAATATGCTTTGTGGCCGAAAAGGTTAAGCCATTTCCAGTCTATGTCTTATGGGGTGTTTCTGTAGTTACATTGTCTACCCTGTTCATTGACTGTGTCGATCACCAATGAATTCGGCGTCGGATGCGAAAAGAGGAATTCAGTGCCCTTTGCATGTAGTACTTTTTATCAGACATCTTACAGGTAGGTGGAATCGTTGCAGGGGTTTGCCAGAGCAACTTCACGGGGTCCATAATTGCATCATTCATGGGAAGGGCAATTTTAGATGAGGTCAATGTGTGTAATATATCTACTAACTTGTGTTGAGATTCCTGGACCTCTTCCTGAGTGAGATGTCCAGTTAAGTAACAACTCTCTTGTAGAGGACTTGAAATTGTTTGGAATTATCATTTATGGAGGGAAGTGGGGGCGTAATTGTGTTGTCTGGTGAGGATGAGCAGTGGACTTCAGGTGGATCATCTTGGTCAGAGAATTCCTCCTCCTCTTCAGCCCCCTGTTCAGAGGTGTCGGGTGGTCCCTGTGGTGTTGGTAAAGGTGCTTGATGTGTGTCAGCTGTGGGAAGACTGACAGATACCCACAACAACAACAGGGTGTATGTAGCCCATGGGTTCCAAAATGCCCATTGTGGTTGGAAGGGCATAGCGGGCATCCAGGGTTGCCTGTACCACAGCTGGTTCGGAAGGTTAGTAGGATAGCCCTTGTACAGAGGGGCGTGCATGATGGGAGCAGCCACAGGGGAGGAATGTTGTGGAGAGCGCCCAGCATCCTCATCTCCATCTTCACTCAAGAATTGTGGAGCAGAAAGAGGTGCTGCGGGTACCAAGGTACCATCGGTGCTGAGGATGGGAGACTCCAGTACTGACAAGACAGAGAGGTCTTTGTGGCAGAGGAATTGCTGTGATGTGCCCGGTACCTGTACCGTTGGTGTGATAGGAAATGGTACCGTATGCTAAAGACAGCTTGTTGCTAATGCTGTGTTACTGGACAGTGAGATGGTGGCAGCATTAGTAGCAGGGGCACTGAGATGCTCAGTACCGATTGTGTATTTGTGTCCAGCAGTACCGCAGCATGGGGTTTCATTTTCCCCTTGGCGCCTGTGATCGATCTTGGCTGCCTGGGAGCTTTCAGTTTCTTGGTACCAACCGTGCCGGAGGGACCAGCTGCTTCAGCCGCTGACATGTCCAGGAGCGTTTGCCTGTTAGCAGAGCGCCTTTTCTTGGCCAACTCCAAAGTTGGGGATGTGGTACCCCATTTTTTTGCTGCCTTCTTGGCAGGTTGATCAGGAGCCCGTGTCATAGAGGAAAGGCCCTTGTCAGAGGCTGCGGTCGGCAATTTCTGGCCGGGTGGAATGCATTCCTCAGGCTCAGACATTGGGTGGAGACACTTCTCCATGAGGAGAAGTTTCAATTGGAGATCTCTTGCCTTTCTAGTGCAGGCTTTAAGTTTGTTACAGTGCGAGTACTTCAGTTGTGAGAGTGCCCTTCTGAGAGAGGTATAGAAAACCTGCAGGTAATACAGCGTTTGAACCCTGGGGAACCAGGCACGCCCCTCAGGGATGTACTCTCCCCGTAATGGGGAGGGGAGGTATGAATACCCATGCTGCTGTAGTTTAAGGGAAAAAAAAAGAAAAAGGAAATCTACAGCCCTATGAGGAGAAAATAAAATAACGGGGATAAAGTAGGAAGGCTAACTATTCTAACTGAAAACTAAAACTAAGGGAAAAGCTAAACTATTCCTAATCTGCAAGGCATTGCTAAGTGCTCTGACTTGAGCCAAAGGTGGTAGAGAAGGAACTGAGGGGGGATAAGTTGCACAGCACCAGTTAACCGCCTGAAGCAGAGAGAGACGGGGACCACTCATGTACAACCCAACCAAGCACTACTTCCTTAAGTCTCTGGCTATGAGCTTAGGGGCGCACCGACACCTAAAGTGGAGCACCCACAGGGACATCACTCAAAAAAGAACTAGGAATTCAGGGGAGACAGTTGGGTGAAGTGGATGTAATGTCCACACCTGATTCTAATACTGAGTGAGAGGAAAATTAAGTAAGAGAGGATACAGCAATGGAGAAAGGAATAACAGTGAGGAGAAAACTGCACAACAACAACAAGATAGTGGCAATAGCAATGACACTAACAGCCAGGGAGGTGATATTGACAGTGAAATCACTGCACCTAATCCGTCGAGGAATCTGGATGAAGCCAAGCAGAAACAACTACGATGTCTCTACACCAATACAAGGATCCTGGGTAACAAAATGGAGAAACTAGATGTATTGGTGCAGGAAGAGAAACCAGATACTATAGGGATAACAGAAACATGGTAAAATAGCAGTCATAACTGGAGTACAGGTATTGAAGGGTATGTGCTGTTCAGGAAAGACAGAAATAAAGTTACAGGTTGTGGAGTAACATTGTGTATTAATGACAAGGTAAACTGTAAAGAAATTGGGAGTGATGGAATGGATAGAACGGAATCTGTTTGGATCAAAATCACTTTGGGGAAGAAAGATAATAGAGGCTCCACTGGGATAGTTCTTGGGGCTAGCTACAGACCCCCAGGATCCAATTAGGGTTATGGATAGAGACTGTTAATTATGAGGAAATAGGGAGAAGAGAACTCTTTTCCAAAATACTCCTGAGATGTTAACTCTATTGTTTCTAGTTTGATCAGCTTGTCTACCTCCTGTCTACCTTTTGTAAGAATGATCTCTGAAAAGGGACTGAGAAGAAGGGTGATAGGAGGCAGGAATTGAAATTGAATGACATAACTATCCCTAATTACTAGAAGGACCCATCAATCTGTGGTGACTGCCATCCAAGCCTCCATGAAATAAGACAAGAACCAAAGAGTCGAGTCAAAAGGTATTGATCCTTGTGGATTAGTCCAAGATCCTTGACCATCACATCAAATTTGATGCCTTTGTGTCTGACCCGACTGAGTAGTTAAGGAAGATAGTACTGAAACTTAATTCTTCTGATATCTAGAGCTCTTTCTAGATTGTTCGGAAGGCCTTTGGTGTTGGGAATATGAAAAAGAATAATGAGTGTTCCTATATCTGGAGAATGAAGATTAAGGATGAAACTGTTTCTTACTGAAAGAAGGATTTTATAAACCCAGTGATCTGAGCATGTATTTCAAGTCTTTTAATGAATGCAGAGATTCATCAGTCTTGGCACTGAATAGATTCTGACCATCAAATGGCAAATCTTCAATAGACGCTTGCACTTCTGTTGGTAAAACCTGAGGGAGATAACCATGCTAATCATCATACCTGTAGCCACTGAACAAGCACTGGAATCAGCAGCATCTAAAGCAGCTTAAAGAGAGGTTTTAGCAATAAGCTGTCCTTCACAAATAGCTTTAAACTCATCTCCACTCTTTGAGGGTAACTTGTCCTTAAACTCTGACAGCCTATCCCACTGCAGATAATCATATTTAGATAGCATGGCTTGATAATTTGCTATCCTGACCTGTAAAGATGCTGAGAAGTACATTTGCTTTCCAATAAGATCCAGTCTCTTGGCTTTTCTCTCTTTAGGGGTAGATTTCCCAGACTGTTTTGATCATTTAGCTTTATGTACAGCAACAACCAGTAACAATGGAGCAGGATGAGTATAATATATACTTCAAATCCTTTAGATGGCATCCAGTATCTATAACCAGCACATTTTTCAGTTGCTGGAATGGAGGCTGGGTAGCCCAGAGATCTTTTGCTGGATCCAATATTCCTTCATTAATAGGTAGTGCAATGCTGCTTTGGGATGCTGGCTGTAGAATATCAAAAAGTTAATATGCTTTTTCCAAAGGAACTTCTAGTGTTTTTGCCATTGCTGAAAGGTTTTAAAATCATCAACTGAAAATAGTGTAGACTGTGAAATGGGTTCTACTTCCTTGCCTGATGAAACTAAGTATAGAATCAGAAGGATTTTCTGGCTGGACTGTTATTTCACCATCACTTAAATTTGTTGTTCCTCTGTATCCTGAACTTCTTGATGCGGAGAGCAATCAGAATGATAAGAGTTTGCTGCAGGAGACTCAAACAGATTCCATATATTGTGGGAGAACTTGTCCCTGAAATTACAGAGACTGAAGCCATGAGGGCCAATATGGCCAGGGTTGTTGTCCATATGGGAATAGGACGTTTGGCCAATTCAGAGTGAACGAAGGAGTATAGTGAGAATTAGCCTCCTAAGTTCTATTTGGAGGTTCTTTTTCATATGCCGCCCTAGACTTCTTTTCTCTCCATCTGTGTGATTTCCTTTTTGGTGGAGGACTCTTGTCAGAGAGTCTGCAGAGAAATCAGTGTCTTTGGATGAAGAAGCCTCTAACACAGAAGTCACGACAGGAGATTGAAAGATTTATGTGGGACTCAAAATTGTATTGACATGCTGGTTCAAGGTTTTCATTACAGATACCCGTGCTTCTTTTTGAGGAGAGGATCTGTCTGGTACCGAGACTGGGGAACCCTCCCGGACTGGTGATTCAGGTTCTGGAGAGTCCCTGAGGTCTGGTGAAGAAACCAAATAAGCTTTCGGAGATGCAAATTTAGTTGTCAAGTGTCCCTATAGTGAGGATGTTGTGGATGCCTCTGCTTTGAAGTTTCCTCTGCAGCTGAAACCACAGGTGCAGAGAGGGCTTTGATCAAAGCATCTGGTGCCAAAAAGGAAAATACTGCAGAAGAGTGTCCTGAACACTCTGGTGCAGATAGGGATGGTGCTGCTGAAGCTGACGCTGAAGGCGAGGAAGGTTTCTGTACCTGCTTTCTGATGTGGTGCAACATCACAGGTCCCAGTCCCACTTTTTCCCGCACCAGCAGTAACTGCTCCTTTTAAGAGCTCCTCTCTATGCTGGGCACCGGCAGTAATGGCTACACCAAAGAGCACCTCTGCACTGCCAGCAACACAGACAGGGCCCAGTGCCAGGAAACTGACTTAGTTAATACTCAGACCAACATAGCTCTAATGGACCTTTCCATACGAAAAAGCTTCAGTCTAGACTGCCTCCACTTTTGTGTGTGCTTCTTGAAGGACTGCAGATCACACACTTAGTGATATGTTCCTCTCTCTGATAGTAAAGGCATCTGTCCTGGGTCACAGTCACAGGAATAATCCCTCTACAAGAGGGGCATGGCTTGAAGCCTGAAGACCTGTGCACTGCCATAAGTTATTTTTTATTTTAAGCCTACTAACAAGCTAATTGAAACAGTAACACACTAACTAACAAGTATAAACAAAACAAATTAACTACCATCAGTCTAATTACTAAGTAACAAGATTACTACACAGGAACACTATGTTGTTCTGTCTCACAAGAAACAGAGTGGTGGAGGGGGTCGCTGTGCCCAGGTAGGCAGGGGGAGTGGAGTGAGGTCACGCTGGGAGCATGCATACTCTCTAATGGACATTGCTAGTGAACGGTTTCAGAGTAGCAGCCGTGTTAGTCTGTATCCGCAAAAAGAACAGGAGTACTTGTGGCACCTTAGAGACTAACAAATTTGTTAGTCTCTAAGGTGCCACAAGTACTCCTGTTCCTATTGCTAGTGAAAACATTATTAACTCCTGTACAGAGGCACATGGACACCATAAGTAGTATACACATGTGTAGTAATTTTAAAAACAACCTTAATTTCTTCTTTGAAGGGTCTCTGCATATTCCCACTGGTGGGAGTTCAGTCGGCAGTACCACCTCTCTGAAGGTGGGCTGAGAAGTTCCAGTAAACAAGCACAACAGAACTGCCAAATAAGCATCATCTTTTGATGCCACATCAAGAGTGAACAGATGTGAACAAACTTCTCGTTCTCCCAGAACAAGTCTATATGAAGGAAAAATGGTTGGCAACCAGGGATGGTTTTAAAACTGGGATTTTATTAAAACTTAATTTTAAAAAAGTGATTCCCCATATCAAAGGTATTGGTTCCTCAGGCTGGATTCATAGATATGCAGGGCTGGAAAGGACCTCAAGAGGTCATGTCTAAGGCTAAAATTTTGTCACAGATATTTTTAGTAAAAGTCAGGGACAGGTCACGAGCAATAAAGAAAAATTCATGGAGTTCCGTGACCTGTCCCTGACTTTTACTAAAAATATCCATGGGGATATTTACTCGGCAGCTGGGCAACTGCGGGCGGCCCCGCTAGCAGCTGTGGGACCCCCCACCGCCCTGGAATCAAAAATTTCATCTGTTCTTATATGGCTGCACAATAACAGTTGAAACAGATCACAAACTCCTAGAGAACATTCTTGACAAACCTTTAGCTTTTGCATCACCAAGACTTCAGTGCATGAACTTAAAGCTATAAAAGTATGACTTGAAAGTGAAATACTAGCACAGGAAAGAAATTCCTCTAGCAGATCTTCTCTCACACAATTTCAATAAAAGGACAGATGCAAAAGAGGAAGACGACTTGGAGGAACATGTACACAATACTACAACATTTACCAGTGTCTACAAATAAGTCAGAAATAAGTGAGAAAAAAAGAAAGCAAAGGTACAATGAATCTTTTAAAAGAAACAATCAGGATGGCCTTCACAAAAAACAGCAAGTTTCCTTGGCTTTGAGAGACTTTTAGAATTAAAAAAAAAAATCAGATGTCTCTGCAGAATGGACTAGCACTGAAAGGGGAGAAAACAGAAATTTCAATGAAAACACGTCTGGAGTTTCCAAAAAAGATTCACGAAGGATACCTCAGTATAGTACCATGCAAAAGAGAGGCAAGAGACAGACTTTACTGGCCCAGTATGAATGCACAAACAGAAGAAATGGTAAGAGATTGTTGCATTTGTGCAAAGTACCAGAGACTGAACTTCAAGGAACCTGTGACAATTTGTAACACACTTAGCAGAGCTCGGCAGCAATTGGCAATTATTTGAACAGAAGAAAACCCTACCTGCTGATAGTTGACTATTAGTTGTTTTTTCAACTAAACAACGTGCTAGTCAGCACTATAGTGAATCACACCAAGGCGGTACTTGCTAGACATATTTCTGATAAGCTCATTTTGGATAATGGATCACAATACATATCTGAGGAATTTCAAATATTTGCGAAGGATTGGGGTTTCCTACCCATGGATAGAAGTCTGTATTACCCACAGTCCAATGGACTAGCTGAAAAATATGTACAAATAGTCAAGCAGATACTTACCAAGGCAAATGAACAGTCAAGACTGTAATGACAGTTTATTAAATTACTGTAACACACCTATGGAATCAGGGGCTTCACCTGCACAGATGTTAATAAGCAGATGGCTCAAATCAGTAATACTTGTGAAGGAGACTCTTTTAATGCCTAGAGTTGCAGATCACAATAAAATAAAACAGAGCTGGGTGGATGAATGGATGACAACTGAAATCATTCTATGATACAAATGCCAGAACACTGAAATCTCACAAAAAACTCCATCATAATTATGCAAAATTTAAGGGGTCAGTGGCACCCTGGCATGGTAATTTAACTAGCAGATCAACTCAGGTAATATGTAATTCAGACAAAAAATGGACAATTAGTTAGGTGAATCTGCAGACGCCTAAGGACTGTTCATATTGGTGCAACCACATCCGTTGACAAAAATATGATTTGTAATGCTAAAACAGCAAGTGAATCATAGAATCATAGAATATCAGGGTTGGAAGGGAACTCAGGAGGTCATCTAGTCAAACCCTTTACTCAAAGCAGGACCTAATCCCTAACTAAATCATCCCAGCCAGGGCTTTGTCAAGCCTGACCTTAAAAACCTCTAAGAAAGGAGATTCCACGACCTCCCTAGGTAACCCATTCCAGGGCTTCAACACCCTCCTAGTGAAAAAGTTTTTCCTAATATCCAACCTAAACCTCCCCCACTGCAACTTGAGACCACTACTCCTTGTTCTGTCATCTGCTACCACTGAGAACAGTCTAGATCCATCCTCTTTGGAACCCCCTTTCAGGTAGTTGAAAGCAGCTATCAAATCCCCCCTCATTCTTCTCTTCTGCAGACTAAATAATCCCAGTTCCCTCAGCCTCTCCTCATAGGTCATGTGCTCCAGCCCCCTAATCATTTTTGTTGCCCTCCGCTGGACTCTTTCCAATTTTTCCATATCCTTCTTGTAGTGTGGGGCCCAAAACTGGACACAATAATCCAGATGAGGCCTCACCAATGCCGAATAGAGAGGAATGATCACATTCCTCGATCTGCTGGCAATGCTCCTACTTATACAGCCCAAAATGCCATTAGCCTTCTTAGCAACAAGGGCACACTGTTGACTCAGATCCAGCTTCTCGTCCATTGTAACCCCTAGGTCCTTTTCTGAAGAAAACACTAACCGTGATACAAAAAAGCCCTTAGAACTACCCCCCAGGCAGACTGAAGAGTACAATCAACACAAATACAATCACCAGATGACACCACGGCTGTGTCGCTCCAAATAAAGATTTAAACACAGAATGGAAGGACTATGGCATGTCCTAATGCTGTTATGAAGCAGGAACATTGGTAATGGCATCTCCAAACTTCTTTTATTTATAAGGGGGATGTATTGTACATGAGCTACATATATCTGGGTACACTGTTAATTTAAAAGAGGCTCAGGAAGTGACTTATATACTAGGTTCTCTCTCTCTCTCTCTCTCTCTCTCTCTCTCTCTCTCTCTGTCTATATGTGGTGAGCTATGCTGCTGAGAACAGAGTATTAATACTGGAAAATGCTTGTTAATAAAAACTTTTATTTTTTTACCCTATCCTATGTAGATCTCTATTCCTGTGAGAAGTCTAATAAAAGACAATACAGTGATGTAGCCTCAATAGACCTCTGCTCTGATCACATATGGCAATTCTCATGTTTTTGATAAGACACAACACTGGTAGTGCAATCAAAGTGAATGAAGAGGACGTATGGAAAATTGTACAGCCTTAAGTGGAACCTCAAAAGAGTTGCTTTCATTTTCCCGGGCAAGGGCCGGTAAATCCTGAATTATCTTGTCCTCTGTGTATGCTCTGGTGATGAAGTGTGAATTTTCTGTAATATTTGTATGAAACCTATGTGTGCTCCAGTTTCCCTTATATTTTGCATGGTTACCCAGTGAGAGAAAAAGGACTGTTTGCTCTCAGGGCAGGCTAAGAGACACAGGTATGAATGTTGCCCTAGCTGTCTGAGCCTGACTGGTTCATTATAAAAGGACTGTCTGAGGTCAACCCCATGTCAATGGAACATCAAAGAATACAATGGAAAAGCCAATCACCATGGCATTGACACCTAGCAACCCATGACCAAGAGAGAGATTGATTTTGCCATCTCTCAGCAGGGAAGCTGAGCCCAATGCCCCAGCTCAAAAACAAAGGACTGGTAAGAGATAACAGTTGGTTGCTGGAAGGAGTCAGGGGCTTTCACCTGGGAGTTGAACAAGGTCAGACAGAAAGGAAGAGCCTGAACATGGGGGTTGAGTACAGCTTAGCTGGGCTTTGAGCTAACCAGACTGGACTTGGACTCTGCTTTGACCTTCATTTCTCTATGCCAACCTACAGATTTACTATTCTGTGTTCCACCTGACTAATAAACCCTACTCTTTTGACAATGCTGTTAGAGTGTCACTGCAGATACTTGGTGAGGTGCATTAATCCCTGAAGAGTGCATAAGTGTCTACCAGGAGTCTACCTCAGTATGACTTGCCGAACAGAGCTCACAATATGAAGCAGGAGTGCTGGAGCCACAGAGATTCAGTCTAAGAAGGCAGTGAGGCTGAGTGGCCTACCCTGAAGGAAGAGTGAGACTACTTGGGGTTTGGCACATGGAACGGGTTCCTCCAAAGCTGGGGGTGTAGCACCGATCCTGTGAATCCGTGACAGTTCCCCATCCTCTACAGTGAAAACTAAGCAGGCTTTCAGCATGTTCTTTAGTCTTACCTTACCTCAAAGGGACATTTGGATAAGATCCAAGAATTATGCCTTATTTCGCATTGGATCCAGTGAGTGGTTCCATGAACTCAGAAAGAATTTTTTGAGATACATTGTCTGCAATTCTACCCAGGGGATACCAAGGCATAGCACAAGCAATTCTAGCTACTAGAGAGAATTGGCAATTGATGAATGCTGCTGGGAAACCATTCATGCAATAAATTTTTGGCTCACTGCAAATCTTAACCATTGCGGTAAAATTATGGCCAAAGCCATGCCTATTTTGACCCTTAGATGAGTGATTCTCTGTGCTGGGCTCTAAATAGTCATCTTGATTTTGAACAGCTATTGGGTTTGAATCATTCTAGCATCTGAGGAGTTATGAGTGGGGTCTCTTTCTCTAGACAAAGCACTGATGGATTGTCTTAAGAAAACACTATTTTCAAACAAAGATGCAAAACATACACATTCAAAAGCTTAGACATTCAAAGTTAAGAGCCCACTTTTAAAATAAACATTCTAAAATACAGAATTCCAGTTCTCCGGACCTTCTAGGAGACCTCAAGCAAAACATGGAAGACAAGACTTCTTCATATTTAAAAACAACAAAAAGTGGGGCGGGATTGTTCAATTTTCTCAGGCTTTTTTTAGACAGCATAAAGAAGCAAAAAAGAGAAAAACCCCTATTGGAACCAAGGTTTACCCTTGAACAGCTGACATAATGTTAAACACATCTTGTTCCTGTCCATTTTGACTTTCAAATTCACATTTATCATCATGCCAGTTAACAGGATTCCTTAAGGCTGTATTCTAACAGCCTAATTTGCTAGTGAACACAAGCCCTACAAGGGTTAACATCATAAACCTCCTGAGTGTGAGTTTTTTCTCTGTCTTAGGCTCCTCAACCATATTAGTTTGACTTTGTGGGTAGTAGACCAATTTAATCAAATTAATTTCTAAAATTAGCAAGATCCTCAAGATTGAAGATGCAGACCCCAGAAACGCTCCAAAGAAATCCCCTTCAAATGAAAAATTTAAGGATCAATATTTTTCTATTCCTAAATATTTAAAAGATATTAATTTAGAGTGACTGCCTACAAGTTGGAAGAATATTTGTAAGCTCTGCCTCCTCATTATACAAATCTCTTAAGGAAAAAAAGGTCAACATTTTATTTCTAAGGTGGACTCAGAAATGTCTTCCCATATCAAAAAGATGGCAACCTTGTGGAAGGGGTAATTTTATCTAAGGATCCTATATAATATAAATATCTTTCAAAATAGACCATGACACCTTCTTTTTAGCTTTATGTGCTGCTGTGGCTTGGTCATCTCTACAACTTGACTCTCCTGGATGCAAACTATTAGGATGCTCTCAAATTAAAATCTAAGGATAATAGAATCACGTATGAAAAACTTCAAAACATGTATAAGACTCTTCCTTATTTATGTTGCTTTTTGCATCATCACAAGATTCACATCTCATGCCCTTCTTCTCTCTTACACAGTGGCCAGAGGGAACATGTGGTTCTAGTCCTGAGATCAGAATGTCATCTCTAGAACCCATTCAAATCCAGGCCTCTTTTGTCAGAAGTTTTTGGGGGAAGCTTTAGCTACAGCTGCGGGGAAAAAAAAGTTTCAGATCTTAGCATGTTCCCTATGTTCAAAGAGATAAGGGACAGTCACTTTTACTTCAAGGTTAAGAATTTTAAGGGCTTTGGCAAAATCACAAACAACTCTTTTGCTCCTTTCATTCCCTCAGAACGAAATGGACAAAAGCCTCCCTTATAAAACATTTGGTCTCCATCTATGTTATATTAATTGAAATATTTGTTTTAGTTACATTGTCACTGTATCACTCACTATGGGTTCTAAAGACAAAGGTCAGTAAAGAATGGGGTTTTTTTAAGTTTGCTCTTGCCCTAAATATACTTTGGCTTCAATGACATTCAGGCGGAGGCTTTTGTTTTAGCTCACATTAACTTGTCTGAATCCAAATCAGAGCTCATAACTAATAGCACCAGTTATATTTGGAGTGTTTTGATAATTTTTTTGTTGCTGTCCACCACATTCAATTTATAACTTCTGTTTTATTATTTTAGGGAGTCTTCCTCGATTGTTTACAAATGTTAGCACTTCATTTTTCCCAGTCCTCCTCCGCATTTTTGTTTTCAAGAATTTGATAAGCTCAAAAAATAGCAAGAGTGATGAAATACAGTATGTCTCAATTTCTGTACTATGTGCAAGACTATTTAAATCTCAAAATATACATACTTTCAAAACTGTTGGAAAAATTGACATACCAATGTTTTTCACGGAAGCCACAGAGAGGATAGGATCTGTTGGGCTAAGAATGGTTCCAAACAACATGCTAACGTGCCAGTTCCAGTTATACTTATTGATTTTATAAGTGAACCATCCAATTAAAGTACAATTCAGCAAAAGGCCAGGAACTGAAAGTAGCAATATCTGTGAAGACAATTCATAAATGTATTATTAGATTTTAAAATATTCATAGATCCTATTGTATCACAAGATTATTCATTTTACATTCCCAGACAAAAACTTTGTTACATTGGATTTAAGGTTTAGTGCATATAAGTAATTTAAGGGTACAAATATTATTGAGATATTATAATTATCCCATAAATAAGCATTACAAACCCTAGGAAATTCAGAGTTAAGATTAAATTAATAGAAACCCAAACATGTTAAGAAATTAAAATAAACAGTTTTTAAGGCATGTGAACAACTTTAATTCCTCTTTGTGCAGCCACCCTGCAATAACCATACAATCACAAGTGGATAATATCACTGCTTGTAGTGCTGGATTAAATTTAACTGATTTTTTTAAAACAGATTTTTTTTTTTAATTCATGGCATCACTACAGGACAGAGTTACGGTTGGATGGGTGGCTGAATTGTGAATTGCTTTTTGTGTTATTCTGGCCACTTCAAATGGTATCACCAATCCCCTGCTTATTCTTTTAACAGTTCAAAGAGGTTTCCCATCAAGTAAATTGTTAATGGGGGCTGTTTTAACTATCCTTTAGTCACCTATAGTAGTTTTAAAAAAATATTGTAAAGCTGGAAGTTTTAATTTCTTTACCAGACTTGCAAGCACAACTGCACTGGGATTTGAAGCAATAATCTGCATGTCAATATGAAGAACCCCCAATTTCCTAGTGCTATGGCAGGAGTTTACCAAAACAACTAGTCTCTCTAACAAATTACCAATATTCAGCCTACAATCTGATGTATTTAAGTGGCACTTCCTATACCCAGTCTGGTACCTTCCCCACAACATCCCTCAGACCCTGAACTGTGCACTAGAACCCAGATGGTGTCTTCCCCTTCACCCTGCCATGTAGGTTTGAGAAAGAAGTGCAAAGGGGACAGCCAGAGACTCCAGCTAGTAGGGGCAGAATCAGTGATTGCACCCCTTTAGTTTTTTGAAGAACTTTCTACAGTTTTGACTGAACTTTTTTTTTTGCCCTGTGCTATTGTTCCAGCCCTCCTCCACCTCCACCACCTCTTCACCTCAGCATCACTCCTCTAACCCTCTTCTCCCCTGTTCCCCTTACCCTCTTCCCTTCCTTGAGCTTATCCTTCCTTCTAACTAAACCCAGCAAAAGAAAAAAATAATAGAACTAACATGATGTTTTCTGCCATCACATTGTTCTCTCTGCTTGTATGTTATACCCTTTCCCCACCCTTCATCTGTCTTGTCTATTTAGATTGTAAGCTTTTCAGAGCAGGAACCATATTTTTGTTCTATGTTAGTACAGCATCTAGCACAACATGGTCCAGGTCCATGACTAAAGCAACTAAATGGTACACTACTATAAACAAACTTTTAGGCTCTTTTAGAACTTGCAGACTTCCATTAAAAGAACTTCTCAGGAGATGGCATATTGGGTTCTGTCGTGTACAATGCCAATTTGGTCTGTGCATGCTTTCAGCTACTGAAAATTGAAAGGGCATTAAAATAATTTCCCAAACACCACCAAACTGCAGGAATCAAAGTGTTTTTTTTTCCCATCAGGGGCTGGTTTCTTTGTTCAGATTTCATGTTGTTTTCTCTAATTTAAACATTTCTGTACAATTTCTTCAGCCAGTTTCTAACTGGCAGCTTTCATAGAAGAGTTTATATCTGAACTGAAAAAGCAAATATTGAAGTGCTGATATGCATACTGATCACTTTGGGGAACATAGTCAATCTTTATCTATATAATAATTACATTAAAAAAACTTATGTTATGAGAATATTAAGATTGCACTCAAGAGTTCGGAAACACCAAAATTAAAGTTACTCATGCAATCCTAATTCAGCTCCCTTGTGCATACGTATTACAATACAGTCTTTATTTACCAGCTCTAGTGTCCACAATTCAAAAAACACCATCAAGCAGCCTCCAGGTACAGATTACAACCAGCTTAGTATTTACCATTCCAGGTGAGTCATAAAGCAGGTGGCAATTGTCATATACTTCATATACTTAGGAAGCATCATTGACAGTGCTGGAGGATGCTTAAAAGATGTGGATACTTGCAAAGCAGCAGCTATTGTCATATTTCAGGCCTTTCTGTGGACTCTGTGGGGAAGTCTGGAGCCCAAGCAGCGGATCTACAGAATCATGGCTATACCAACTCTGTTGTGTGGCAGCAAAATGTGAGCACTAAGGAAGGCTATAGAACACTAAATTGACCTTTTTGATTCTTGTTGTCTTCATCAGCTATTTCATACTAAATGGCAGTTCAAGATCAGAAATGAGGATATTCAAAGCTGAACCCAGCAACCATATCCATCAGCACTGATTTAGTTTCGGCAGCTTTCTTGGCATAGACACATTATTAGGATGGAAGACCAAAGTGTTTACACCAAGGAAATGCAGCTACACCACCAGCAATCAAGTGGCAGTGAAAAAGGTTTGATGTCATGCTAAGATTGCCAGCAATGGACATAAACTGAATATCAAGCATGACCACCTTAAGGACCTAGCTAGAGATCCATGTGGGTAGTGTGCTATCTGCAAGAAGGCTAAGTCCCCCTAGGATCTGCCACGATGATTACAGTGTGTCAAGAAGCATGTTGATAAATTGTAAAGGGTTCTGAGAAGAGCCACAAAAATGATTAAAGGGTTGGAAAACATATCTTACAATGATAGACTCAAGGATCTCAATCTATTTAACTTGGCAAAGAGAAGGTCACGGGATGACTTGATTTCAGGGGGAAAAAATATTTGATAATGGGGGGAGGGATAGCTCAGTGGTTTGAGCATTGGCCTGCTAAACCCAGCATTGTGAGTTCAATCCTTGAGGGGGCCACTTAGGGATCTGGGGCAAAATCAGTACTTGGTCCTGCTAGTGAAGGCAGGGGGCTGGATTCAATGACCTTTCAGGGTCCCTTCCAGTTCTAGGAGATAGGTATATCTCCATATATTATTATTATAAACTAGCAAACAAAGGCATAACATGATACAAAGGCTGGAAGTTGAAGCTAGACAAATTGAGACTGGAAATAAGGTGTAAACTTTTAACAGTGAGGGTAATTAATGATTGGAACAATTTACCAAAGGTTGTGGTGGATTCTCTATCACTGGACATTTTTAAATCAAAAATGGATTTTTTTAAAGATGTGCTCTAGTTCAAACAGGAATTATTTCAGATAAGTTCTGTGGCCTGTATTATACAGGAGGACAGACTAGATGATCATAGTGGTCCCTTCTGGCCTTCAGATGTATGAATCTATGATTACATCCAATATTTTCTGTAAGACTCTACCTCATACAATACACAGGACGGACAGTTGTTCACTGAATGGGGAGCTAGTCCATATTTCTTTTTTATCCTCATCATTCAGTGTGTAATGCCATACATTGTTTGCTGCACACCATCCAAACCCTGCATTGAATATAATTATTAATTTCCTCATTGGCTTTTCTACAGTGGTGTCATCATAGTATCTTAACATTTTACAAATGTTAATGAACCTATCTTCACAAAACCCATGAGATAAGGTGAATATTATCCCTATTTTACACCTGGGGAAACTCAGAGACAGAGATTAAAAACAAAACTGTCAAAAATGTCAGCTAATTTTGGGTGCCCAATGAGATGCCTAGAGCTTTATTTTTTTCAGTGTACTTAGCATTTTATAGCACTTATATCTTCAGAGCAGAGCTTCCATTGACCTCACTGGCGAGTTCTCAGCACTTCAGGAAATCAGACCCCTGTGTCTCATGCTGGGTACTCAGAAAATGATGAACACACCATGGACATCTATGAAAGTTTCGGTTTAAGTGATTTGCACTGCATCACAAAGAAGCTCTGGGGCATAGGCAGGGACAGAGTCCAGTTCTCCAGTGTGGCATTCAACTGTCTTAACCATGAGGCAATCCCTTCTCTTCCTGCAGTTCCTTTCCTCATTCATCACACACTTTCCAACCTCTGCAACAAATGAGGCAGGAATCCTACACACAAGATTCACCTAACATCCCGAATGAGTTCCCAAAGCACAGCCTATCAGGTGCACTAAATGAGGTAGGGATCCTGCAGAAAATATACTGTGAGATCATGTAACTAAAGACTGTACTAATGCATAAACAAGAGGGCCAATTAAGGTTGCATGAGCACACTTAATTCTATCATTTCCTAACTTTGCATACTGGTCTTTGCAATCTTAATATTCTTTTAAAAATCTTGGATGCAATTTCCTTTTTAAAAACCCATAAAACTGAAAAGAACAAAAATTCCATTCTGTGGAACCATAATGATCCCCAATGTGGTCTTCAGCAGGATTGGGTTGATCTTTAGAGCCACAGCGTAGTCCTCTGTCACTTGAGTTATTGTAGTAACTGGTAGTAGTATAAGACTTTTCCATGTGAACCTGCCACTAGAGGGGATGGAGACACACTTGACCCAAAGGGTTTCACAACTATTTACTAGAAAGCAAAGGAATGTTGAGACTCAAGAATAATATGTTAAAATCTAAATTCTGTCAGGGAACATAGTAACTAGTGGTTACAGACTCTTCTGCCTCTGTCCCCCACAAGCCTTTCCATGGCCCCCTCTGCCCTATCCCCCACCACCTCAGTTCCTGCCCCTCTCTGGCATGGTCCATTTTCCCCCAGCTTAATTGCTACCTCTGTCCCCACTCATTGCGCCTATCGCCCTTATCCTTTGCTCCTTCCCCTCTCCTCCACTCCTTCACCGCATCTCTTTCCCTTATCACTTGTTCATATCTCCCCACATCATCTGTCCCTTGCTGTCCTGCTCCTGCTGCTATTCCCCTCCCCCCATGCTCCTAAATCCACCCCTGAGCTCCTGTGTGTCTCTGCCCTGCATATCTCACCCCCTCCACCTACACTCCTCCTCCTTTTGCATTCAAGTCTGTCTGTTTCCTCCTCCTCACTGACTAGGTGCCAGCACCAGGAGCACTGAGAGCACGGGAAAGACAGTCTGCCTGCTCTCTGACCACATACCCAATGCCAAGCAGCATCCAGCAGCCAAGAGGAGCAGTTTCAGGGAAAGTCCTGCTCATCCTTTCCAACCTTGAGATAGCGCATGCACAATCCAGTCAGCATATAGGAGTTGCAAGGGGACAGAGCATGCTCAGTGCAGACTGACTCTTTGGAGAATTTAGCTGTCAAACTCTAACTAGACTCCACTGAGCATGTGCCCAATTTGGGCAAATTTTCACAGACAAAGTAAAAGGCACAACTCTGACACCAGGGCAACCCTGCCCCAATGACAAATTTCAAGTATCTTGTTCCACAGCAGAGAGGTGCTAAGTTTTTCAATGAAAGAGTTGTAAGAATTATCATTTTACATGGGCAAAACGTGTTTTTCCATAACCTTGTTCTTGGAAACAGCTTTATAATTTTAGCTGAAACTTGCCAGAAATGTTCCGTCTCATGCAGACCTCTAGCATGGAAATTTCCATCCCAAACAGTTTAAGTTTGTCAAAGTTATAAGCAACTGAAACACAATGTTATAATGGAAAATGCATGCAACCTTAACTACAGGTATCACTTTCTGAGCCATCTAGGTTATGTTTATTATTTTGATATATTTAGGAGCAACCAACTAATCCTCATCCATTTATGTTTTTTCATCGGTAGAAGCCTTACTCCCTGTTCAGCTAGTTTTATCTATGAGCAGCAGGCAGTGCCAGCCAAATTAGCATCATTTGAACAACTGGTTTAATAGAGCAGCTGTCGAAGGAATACTAGAAGTGCAGCATAGAAAGGAGCACCTGTGCTCCCTCTCAAGATTGAGGAGCCATTCTGGATGTTGAGGGATGGGGGCATGCTAAAGAAGAAACTCTTCATGCTCAAAGATAGTAGCATTAGCTGGAGGTGCTGAAAGGAGCATTCACTCCACAAAAATTTGTGGCAGCCTGGGTAACCATGGGACAAATCTCCTCCCTGAAGAGATTGAATGGACATCTGACAGGGTGGTGAAGGAGAAAACAAGGTTTGGCAGAAGTCTCCTGAGGAGTATACTGGGTCTTTTACAGTGAAGTTGTCTCTAAGCTCTCTGTTGAGCAGATCTTTTCTAATACCCTCCCCCACAGACCTTAAGATCAGCACTGGAAAGACAGAGCAATTGAGGGCTGTGACCCACCCCAGTTCTCTCTCCCCAAGACCTCTCTTTTCTTCACTCCAGGTTGAGATAGGCACACTCCCAACTCACAGATGAGGTGGCACTACATTTAAAAGGTTAAAAAGTTTCTAAATTCTTATTGCCCCAATGAAGCTTTTCCTTTTCTTTTTAAAATTTATAATATATACCAAACCATTGCAACCACTTTACAGCCACAAAGAAAAACAAGGACACAATTACCTCTTATCTTTTCCATATAATAATGAACTCTAATAGGAAGTTTCTGAAATCACATCTTACCTGCCAAAATGATTTCCGAAATGTATAAAAATCCATTTCAAAAGCAGCAGTAAATATTATAACAGGTGTGAACATATGAAGAAACAGGATCGGATCAATCTCTGCAATGTATTCTGTCAAAATAGTAAACTGACAATACAAAAGAAGGTAAAGTACACTTATTAAGTGATTTCTGGAAAAAAATAATATATATTATGGAATTGGGGGGGAAATTAAAAGGTTTTTTCTATCTGTAAATCTGCAAGGATATTAAGTAATCATCATTCTGGACCAACTGGTTTCTCTTTGCTGTTCAAACTGTCAAGACAATATGATCAATCACCGACTTCTAAATATTTGTCATTCTCCTCTCACCAAACTGCACTGCCTCTTTTAACAATTTGGACCAATGGGCTCCAAGTAACAGTGCGCACAGGTTCCCCAGCTGGGGAGGAAAAGGCAATTACAAAATGACAATGCTCAGCACCCACCTGTTAAGGCTGTATCCCCACTTTGAACTTTAGGGTACAAATGTAGGGGCCTGCATGAAAACTTTTAAGCTTAACTACCAGCTTAGCTCTGGTCCGCTGCCACCATCCCAATTGGATTCCCTCCCTGGGAAGCCTTGAGAAACCTTTCACCAATTCCCTGGTGAATACAGATCCAAACCCCTTGGATCTTAAAACAAGGAGAAATTAACCATTCCCCTCCTTCCTCCCATCAACTCCTGGTGACTACAGTTCCAACCCCCCTGGGATCTAAAACAAGGAGAAATTAACCATTCCCCCTCCTTCCTCCCACCAACTCCTGGTGAATAAAGATCCAACCCCCTTGGATCTAAAAACAAGGAAAAATCAATCAGGTTCTTAAAAAGAAGGCTTTTAATTAAAGGAAAAGGTAAAAATCATCTCTGTAAAATCAGTATGGAAATTAACCTTACAGGGTAATCAAACTTAAAGAGCTCAGAGGACTCCCCTCTAGTCTTAGGTTCAAAGTACAGCAAACAAAGATAAACACTCTAGTAAAAGGTACATTTACAAGTTGAGAAAACAAAGGAAAACTAACACGCCTTGCCTGGCTATTTACTTAAAAGTTTGAAATAGGAGAGACTTGTTTAGAAAGATGTGGAGAACCTGGATTGATGTCTGGTCCCTGTCAGTCCCGAGAGCGAACGCCCTCCCAAAACAAAGAAC
This sequence comes from Malaclemys terrapin pileata, assembly GCF_027887155.1. Taxonomy (NCBI): domain Eukaryota; kingdom Metazoa; phylum Chordata; order Testudines; family Emydidae; genus Malaclemys; species Malaclemys terrapin. Next base: position 47,220,670 of record NC_071508.1, on the reverse strand, counting down.
ACAAACAAAAGCCCCCCCCGCCCCAAGATTTGAAAGTATCTTGTCCCCTTATTGGTCCTTTAGGTTAGATGCCAGCCAGGTTACCTGAGCTTCTTAACCCTTTACAGGGAAAAGGATTTTGGAGTCTCTGGCCAGGAGGGATTTTATAGTACTGTACACAGGACAGCTGTTACCCTTCCCTTTATAGTTATGACACCACCTAAGGCAAAGCATCTGTGAAACGGACAGTAAAAGTCAGTAGTGCCTTGTAACAAATATATGTAGACTGCCAGATGACGGCCTTGCACAACTCTTTCACAGAAGGCCTTTCCCTCTAAACCTAGGAACCTAGTATGAAAGATACCTGGGGAGAAAACATTGCAGTTTTATACAGAAATAAATGACGGTTACTAGAGTTCTTTGAGATGGACTCTGCATATTCACATTCTTGGGATGCACCAACCAGTGCAGCTTGGATGGTGGAACCTGCTGATACAGTGTCCATTAGAGCCCACATGCCACCCCTCCTTCTCCTTCCCTCATCATTCAAACACATTCTGAGGAGGAGGCTATAAAAGGGGGCATGGTGCCACCTGCTACCTCAGTTCCTGCCACTGCTAATATAGAGTACAAAATTGATTAAAACTCAGCAGAAAAGGGGAAGGCAGACTGGGAATATGAATATGCAGAGTCTACCTCAAACAAATCCACCTACATGCAAGTGTCGGAGAAAAACTTTCATTTCTCCTTCAAGTGTCCTCTCATATTTTTATTCTTGGGATCGTTTGGCAAGCAGTAAATAAAAAGGTAGAGGGACACGGGTCCTCCTAATTAAAGATTGACCCACTTGGTCCACAATCATTGACTTTGTACAAGGTGGCACACCATCCCTTCAGATTGTCATCTGTGGCAATTTATCTACTGCAGATTGGTCAAGGGAATGCACATTCCTGAATAGGTTGTCAGAGTCCTCCTCCTACTGTAATAACTCTTTAATTGCTAGGGATAGATGGCTGGGATGTGAAAGAGAATGGAATGGTTGATCCCACCGAGTGACGAATAAGTGAAAAATTGGCCAATCACAAGAGAATTACCCAGTGTAGAGAGATCGTCTCATGGTGGAGAAATGATTTAGTGGCCCAACGCGCCCCCATCAGCACCTGCTTTTGGCATGATCCCTAGCCTCTGGCAGCTGGTAAACCTTACAGAAGCCTAAAGGCTATTCTAAGTTACATTTTTCAGAGTAGCAGCCGTGTTAGTCTGTATCCGCAAAAAGAACAGGAGTACTTGTGGCACCTTAGAGACTAACAAATTTATTATATATTTATTTATTATATATTATTATTATTTTTATTATATATTAAATTTATAAGTTACATTGGAGAACTAGAGTAGTACACCATAGGCCCAAGTTCAAGGAAGCACAAAGGGCATCTTTGTATCCCACATCCACCCCTGAGCCACACACCCCTCAGTTTTAGCAAAGCATCTATGCGAGTATCCGGATCCCTCCCTATTTCTGTGATTATCTGAGCCACATACTTTGGGAACAGAAATGTCTTTTCCTGAATCTGCCCAAACAAGTACTCCCATCCTTCTATCAATCCTTGTTCTAGTAGTCCCCTGCAGGGTCCAGGGAGCTCAGTAGGGGATTACTAAAGCCTTGTGGTTCTAGATATTTGCTTCATTAACGAATCCTTTATCAGAACTGAAATGTCTGATGAAGTATGCCTCCTCTGAGGAGAAAGAGGATATAAGAGGAGGAAGAGAAGATGGTTTAACCTTCCTCTCAGAGACCATGGACCTTTTAAAGCTTTTCCTCTCAATCTTAACCTACATTAGAGTGTGTGGATGGAGAAACAGACAGGGCCGGCTCCAGGGTTTTGGCCGCCCCAAGCAGCCAAAAAAAAAAAAGCCGCGATCGCGATCTGCGGCAGCAATTCGGCAGGAGGTCCTTTGCTCCCAGCGGGAGTGAGGGACCATCCGCTGAATTGCCGCCGAATACCTGGACGTGCCGCCCCTCTTCGGAGTGGCCGCCCCAAGCACCTGCTTGCCAGGCTGGTGCCTGGAGCCGGCCCTGGAAACAGAGAAGTGAGAGGACAAAGAAAGGAGGTAAGCAGACCTGCATAGGGAAGTGAAGTAGCCTTAACACTGAATGGGACTTTGGATTGATAACCTGACCACTAAGGAGAGGATGTCTGGATAAATCACCTCCATAAAACATTTCTTACATGATTAATAAGCCCTTTGGCATCCTAAAGCCCATGTTTTATGGTAAGAGTCTGATAGGAACATCCCCTGGCACTCCTGTGGAAAGAAGGAAAACTACAGTACTGAGAAATGTGGCGTCCCCAGCCTCAGCAAATGAAACTCTCTGATGTGTGTCCCGAGTTTACTGGGACTTTCGAGGGGAAGAAGGGTTGAAATGCTGTGGTATTCCACAGTGTCAGGTTGGCCTCTGTGATGAGTGGAGGAGCTGGAGCATTCAGTCCAGTAAGGCGAACTTGCAGACAAGTAAGGGGCTCTCTTTAAAGTGCTGCCAGCTCTAGAGGAGCACAAACGCCAAAAGTGGGATCACTGGTGCAGTGTGGAGGATTTTTCAAAATATGCCACCTATCCTGAGAAGTAAAGGGGGAGGTTGAATTCCTAATGTTGACAAAGGTGGTGGTCTCACCACTGGAAGCCTGAGATTAAGGGGAGACAGAACCTCCTGGTTTGTGACGGCTACCATGGGTCTTGCTGTTAGAAACTCTTCTGCCTGCCCTGTGAGAAAGAACTTCCAAGACTGCTCCAACTGTTTGCAAGGGAGAGCAAGAAGGGAATTCAGAATGATGACAATATGAGCCTGCTGCTAAGGAAATTTGTGTTTAGCGATGCCTGTCGCATTTTCTGCCTAACCAACTAGCTGATTGCTCAACAAAGAGCCACAGGAGTCAAGGCTCAAAAAGGATCTTCTGCCTGGAGTCAAGGCAGAAAACAAAATGAGAAAAGCACAGGAGAGAGTCTACAGAAACTGAAGCTGGGCAGGGAGAAAATACCTTGGAAGCTAGTGAGTGGCCACGCTGTTTAACTGCAGTGAGAAATCTATTAGAACAGAATGTTGTATAATTTTTCAAGATTTCTAATTATAAACATAAGTAATTACACTAAAATTATAATCATGAAAGAAGCATCATTATCTTTTAGGTCTAAAATTTGACTTAAAAGTGTTAAAGCACAGTAGGTAATGGCCTATTGACTCTAAATACCTAATTAAAAAAATCCACCATTCTATCACAACAAAATTTTAAAAATACTAACAAATCATTGCATTACTTATTCCTCATCATACAAGATTTTTGTTCTGTTGATGCATATGCAGAGATGCAGCAACAGTTTAGTGTGTTACTGTGGACTAAACATAAATTTAAGACCGAGCGATGGTTGGGTAATAAAACCCATCTCTACCACTAATTTGCTGTGTGGCAGAGTGAAATTATTTAAATCATCAATTTTAATCACAATTTAAATCAGCAAGCAGGAAACCTTGATTTAATCATTGATTTTAATCTTCTTCTGCATTTGTACTTTTTAGTTATTTTCCTAAAGAAAGGATAATTCTCATTAGTTGGTAACCATTAAAACATGTTGATGTGCAACTAAATATAACCTTTAAACTACATTTGGTGTTTCTTTTTACTAAACAGAAGGACACACTATATCTATACACATTTAAGCAATTATATAGCTTATCTTACATTTATCTTACATTTATTCACGTTTCTTACTTACTAGATGATGATTCATTTTTTTACTTGTGATTTGTGTCAAGCTCTATTTGGAAATTTGAATTCAATTAAAAATGCACAAAAATGGCATTTTACAACATTTTTCGTAGTTAACTAAAACTACCCTACATGTGTGGGATACACAAGAAAAAATATTATCAAATCCTGTTCTAAATTTAAAACTAATTGATTTATTAAAGGTTTCAGAGTAGCAGCCGTGTTAGTCTGTATCCGCAAAAAAAACAGGAGTACTTGTGGCACCTTAGAGACTAACAAATTTATTAGAGCATAAGCTTTCGTGGACTACAGCCCACTTCTTCGGATGCATATAGAATGGAACATATATTGAGGAGATATATATAAACACATACAGAGAGCATGAACAGCTATCAGGAACAGTATCCCTGATAATGTCACAGCTAACCTGGTGGCTGAACTTTGTGATTTTGTCCTCACCCACAACTATTTCACATTTGGGGACAATATATACCTTCAAGTCAGCGGCACTGCTATGGATACCCGCATGGCCCCACAATATGCCAACATTTTTATGGCTGACTTAGAACAACTCTTCCTTAGCTCTCGTCCCCTAACGCCCCTACTCTACTTGCGCTACATTGATGACATCTTCATCATCTGGACCCATGGAAAAGAAGCCCTTGAGGAATTTCACCATGATTTCAATAATTTCCATCCCACCATCAACCTCAGCCTAGATCAATCCACACAAGCGGTCCATTTCCTGGACACTACTGTGCTAATAAGCGATGGTCACATAAATACCACCCTATACCGGAAACCTACTGACCGCTACACTTACCTACATGCCTCCACCACACGATCCATTGTCTACAGCCAAGCTCTAAGATATAACTGCATTTGCTCCAATCCCTCAGATAGAGACAAGCACCTACAAGATCTCTATCAAGCATTCTTAAAACTACAATATCCACCTGCTGAAGTGAAAAAACAGATTGACAGAGCCAGACGAGTACCCAGAAGTCACCTCCTACAAGACAGGCCCAACAAAGAAAATAACAGAACACCACTAGCTGTCACCTTCAGCCCCCAACTAAAACCTCTCCAGCGCATCATCAGAGATCTACAACCTATCCTGAAAGATGATCCTTTACTCTCACAGATCTTGGGAGACAGACCTGTCCTCGCTTACAGACAACCCCCCAACCTAAAGCAAATACTCACCAGCAACCACACATCACTGAACAAAACCACTAACCCAGGAACCTATCCTTGTAACAAACCCCGATGCCAACTCTGTCCACATATCTATTCAAGTGACATCATCATAGGACCTAATCACATCAGCCATACCATCAGGGGCTCGTTCACCTGCACATCTACCAATGTGATATATGCCATCATGTGCCAGCAATGCCCCTCTGCCATGTACATTGGCCAAACCGGACAGTCTCTACGCAAAAGAATTAATGGACACAAATCTGACATCAGGAATCATAATACTCAAAAACCAGTGGGAGAACACTTTAACCTGTCTGGTCATTCAGTGACAGACCTGCGGGTGGCTATATTACAACAGAAAAACTTCAAAAACAGACTCCAACGAGAGACTGCTGAGCTGGAATTGATATGCAAACTAGACACAATCAACAAAGGATTGAATAAGGACTGGGAATGGCTGAGCCATTACAAACATTGAATCTATCTCCCCTTGTAAGTATCCTCACACTTCTTATCAACCTGTCTGTACTGGGCTAGCTTGATTATCACTTCAAAAGTTTTTTTCTCTTACTTAATTGGCTCTCAGAGTTGGTAAGACAACTCCCACCTGTTCATGCTCTCTGTACGTGTGTATATATATCTCCTCAATATATGTTCCATTCTATATGCATCCGAAGAAGTGGGCTGTAATCCACGAAAGCTTATGCTCTAATAAATTTGTTAGTCTCTAAGGTACCACAAGTACTCCTGATTTATTAAACAAAGTATTATCTGTAGGTAGTTAAATGAACTGAATATTTCTGTTCACCAATGTCCTTCAGGATTTTAGATATAGTAGATCTCATCCTTTTACATCTAGTTTTTATTCACAAGCTTTTCTACTTTTTTCTTCAGTTGGTTTCTTAACTTTAAATGAACTAGTCATTGAACTGAACTAGGTGAATAAACCCAAATGTTCTCTCTGCACCTACAGAAGAGGCTCAAAAACTGGTTCAGCACTTCAACAAACTCAGGTTACAAGCGCTTAGTTAGTAACTTCCACCAATTTAGTGGTTTGACTTTCTTTGAAACTTTAACAGCAAACATGTACTGCTTAATATTAATATTTTAATTTCATTTAAATGATTTAATTGATTTTTGTAAGTTTAGGCCTTAACATATGTTGTTATAATTTCAAAGAGGTTTACTTTAAAAAATAAACCAGTATTTAATTTTTAAAAAATCCAATTATATATATATATATATATATATTAAAAGAAAAAAGTAAAACCTTTTTTTTTTTTTTAATAAAATCATTTTTATCCACCCCACTGTGTGGCCTCAAACTTGTCATAGCCTCACTGTTTTTCAGTTCCTCTCTCTGTAGTTACATATCTGCAGTACCTTGTAGAGCTGTTGGGAGGATTACTATATTTAAGACATGAGGAAAAAGGTAAATCACTACACAAGTGCTTTATATGCAGCTTTCCAAATAGGGATTTCAATTTTTTTTTATTAGTAGGCTGATTTCTCTTTAGCACAAGTATGGAACACATGTTTTTAATAATAGTAAAGTCAACAACCGTCATTCTACCACACACGTCAAGAGTAATTTCTAGTAATCCAATTGTATCACCCCCAGTTTTATTTATAATTTAAAAAAAATATATTGACTTATTCCTGTTTTACTTCAGTTTTCAGGTTGTGAGATAAGAAACAATTACACTCTTGTCACTTTATTCCACTGACATTTCTTCAGTAAACTATTCATGAATAGGCCCCCAAATGTGTAACAGTAAGCACATAATCTACTGTTTATGTGCAGTAATGAAAAGTGAGGTTTTACCAAAATGATTTTTTCCATAACAGGCAGTCCAGAAACTATACTTTGCAATTACAGTGCCTACCATCTGAGGATCTCAAAATGATTTATAAATATTCAGTATACTATAGAAGACCCTATGAACTAAGTAACTATTATCCTTATCCCACAAATGAGGAAATTGGGACAATTGTGGGCGAAAGCCAGATCTCGAAGCCTAGATTGGAACTTTAACCTCCAGACCAACAGTTCTCAAATATTTTGATAGCATGAACTACTTCTTAATAAAAAGAGCGTTCTTGCAAACCCATCCCATTCACAATTATAAGGTCTACCTCCCCTCTCATTGACAATCTCATAGCATCCCTGTGCCAACTACAGAAATATCTTGTATGGAAAACTAGTATTAAGTATGTATTTTTAGCTGCCTCTGACTGTTGTTTAGTATCTGGATACAAGGATAGCCATATAGGATAGTGTTCTATGGTCCACCGTTTGGGAACCCCTGCACTAAACTAAACTCCCTCACTATTTATAACCCAGTGGGGTGAAAAAAAACAACAAACAAAACAAACAATCCATGTGTTGCCTTATGGCCCACATTAATAACGGTTATAGTTACTAAATATACAGTACCTCCTTTACAAAGTAGCCCACTACTCCAAGGAGAACTCCAATCGAACAAAGAATTACATTAATAGGAAAGTTTGATTCCTTCAGAATGGTCCTCAACAGAGCTGGAAATAAAAAGAGATTATTATACATAAAAATAATATCATTGTATATAATTTCAAAATATGCATCTCTGCTCAGAAACAGCCCAGCAGATCTGACCTGAAATTCTCCTGTACCTGCTACTTGATTTTAGGTTTGCAAACAGGCTAATATAAGAGTTGTGGAAATTTACATTTAACATGCATAAACTCAATGTTCAACCAGTACTTATTTTCATATCCAGTGCACAACTGCATGCATGTTCCTAGTTCAAGGTCTTGGTCTGACTGGTAAGCACTAATCAGAATCGGTATTTCCCGTCAGCTCAAATGTACAAAGTGAGACAAGCATAACAAAAAGCACTCACTATATCTACCAATGATATTTTATATTTTCTTCCTTCCCCATTCCATTTTCTATATCTCGAACGGATTACCTCAATACAACACCAAAATGTTTTATGGACATCTGAAAGTGTTTAACCAAATGGGGTTTTGAATAAACAGCAAAACAATCCAACGTGTGAATTCACTTTAGGGAAGGTATATAGTGAAAGCAGATTACGCAAATCCCATAACGGGGATCTGCAGAGGCAATTTCTGAAGAAGTGTTTCAGTTAACTAGGATAGTGTTATTCAGAATTTAATTGTGCAATAAAGCCAATTACTTGCTTCTTTTTCCTATTTTCAATATCAAGTCTAGTTGAAAATACACCAATGAAAATATACCAGTAAAAAGTCTAACTAACAAGAGCCATATTAGCACCTCCCCAAAAACATTTGCCAAAGTTACATGTAACCAAATTCCAAATAGCCTTGTACCGTAGCATCTGAGTATATTATTATTAAGTTCATGTGCTGCATCCCTAACAGTAGAGGACTAAAATCAAATAGCACAAGATACAAGTTAAGCATTATATGGTACTGCAACAACACAAAAAAGTTCCTCCAGACATCTTCAAAATGAGCATGGTAATATGGGTAAAAGTTCTATAGGTATCATGGGCACCTAATACCTTCTTGAACCTCAATTAAGGAAAAAAAACCAACAGCATCCATCTAAAAATGCAGACAAAATGAGAGACCTGGCCAGCTACAGTCCACACAGAGTGCTGCTTCATCAATATACATCAGTAAACTTATGATTTCCATAGCCGTCAGGTTATGAAATACAAAATCATAACAGAACAAGCTAGACTAATGGTAAGAGGACTAATTGTTGCTATCAAATGGGCACATTTACAGTTCTTCCAGCTGTCACAGACTTAGTTATGCATCTTTCATATATCAGAATTTGGAAGCAGTATGTAATATTTGGGGTGGGAAGCACACGTCTGTGTGATTATTTCACATGTGGTATTCACCAATAGTTAACATGCAACTATACACATCCAGTTCCTCAGTAAGGTGTGCCTGTTCAAGAGACAGGGCTTCTCTACACAGAGCAGCAATGCACACTAGGAGTGGTGTGATTTCTAAAGCACACTAACTTGTTGCACATTAATTGGTCTGTGTAGTCAACCCTGCTAGTGCAGTTTTTAAAAAATCCAACACATTACTGTGCTGTAGAAATCATACCCCTGTAGGGCGCATTACCCCTCCTTGTAGATATGTCCTTAGAGTCAAGTACTTTTGTTCTATTTTTCTGAGTATTTTCATGTGAAAATGTGAACCATTTTCACACTTGAATGTATTGATATTAAGAGCATGGGTAAATTTCCTGTGGTTTAGCACGCACATCTGGGAAATGACTATACCTTTCCAAACTGTTAACTCATGTTTGTGGTATAAGGAAATGTTCTCCGGAAAGTGTCTATCTGATATTCTTAATTGTTGATATTTGTAATCTTTCCATTAACAAAAGTATAGCTATTATACACAGGAGCAGGTCTAACCACCTTCCTAGTACAGTGGCTTTGGTTCTGCAGTAACTGCTATGCACCCATTATTTTTTTACAGAATAGCAACAACTTTTGCACCTGACACAGACGAGGAACACAAAGATTTGGAATAGAGTTGTGTGGAGACAAAAACACCCCTTTTTGGTTGAATCATGCCTGCTTCTGCAGAAACTCTGGCCTTGATCCAGATATGATGGATATCCATCACAAATCTCTTTTTCTGGTTATGGGAGGACTATTTTCTGCCTTGAAATTAAGCTTATTTACATTACACATCTCAAATCCACCTCATGGATTTTACAGAATTATTTCACCCTAAGTGATGTTTATCATTCATATAAGATATAAATATGAAAAGAAAAAAAGTTAGTTATGTATTTTTGTACCCAAGTAAATCCTGATAAAAATTAAACGGTTATTTTAAAACTGGACCTGAACTGTCAATTGTGTCTTCCAGTGTTACTTCCTTGAATCTGTGATTACTTTTAATTTTTACCACTTATTTTTAAAGAAACCAGATAAGGAGAAATAAAAAAAATCCTCATTTTAGCTTAAGAAAAGAAAATTAAAGTTCAAAGCCAACACAACTAGAAAGTGGGAGGTTTTGCCTTTGCTTTATAATGTGGCTTTCTGCAAAGAAGGAGACCATTTATTCAAAATCTGGGCTGCTGTTCCTCACTACACTTTTGCAGGCAGCTTCACCCTTATAGTATCAGGGGGTAGCCGTGGTAGTCTGTATCTACAAAAACAACAAGGAGTCTGGTGGCACCTTAAAGACTAACAGATTTATTTGGGCATAAGCTTTCGTGAGTAAAAACCTCACTTCTTCGGATGCAACCCTTACAGTTTGTTAAGCTTCAGGTCCCCAGCAGGGGACTTATAAGAAGTCCTCTCTCTCAGCCACACTTAATTCAGAACTCTGAAATATGCCACTAGACTTCCAGACAGGTACTCTCCTTCGCAGAAAATCAATGAACAAAGTTAAACCAAAATCTCCCTTTGTAAGAGGAGCCCACCAGTCTGGATTCTGTGCTATAAGTAGTAGCACCCCAGGTATACCTTGGACAGGCTTACTAAGATAACAGAACTAGGGAGTGCCTTGGACTATGGTCCTGAGACCCTTCCTTCAAAGAGCCAAGTCTGCTGACATGTTGACATTACTTGCCATTTCACAGTCAAAGCAATAGACTGAATGCCAGGTTTTTGCATGGCAGATCACCTCCACAGAAGCTGATTTTTTCCACCAACAAAGTAGTGATGACTCTAAAGGAATTAGCCCTTATACCCAGAAAATAAAAAGCACCTCAGACCATGCAGTCTTCCTTAACTTAAGTAACACTGACACTTCCCTCCCCACTTCTTTGCGACCTGAAAAGCAAAAAGGGGAGCCTGATTAGCATAAATCCACCATGTCAGTGAACTTCATGAAGACTCTGAATGCTGGCATAAAGCCGAAAGTTAAAGTGATTACTAAAACTACTCTTGGCCTATAGTTAAGTGGAAGTATTTTAGATACAACATGTATGTGCAGGTAGAAGTCTTTTAGCTCTCTAGATGCAAGAAAGTCTCAAGGTTCTACCGCTTCTATAGTCTAGTTGTCTCCATCATGAAATTCCTGTAGATCACAAAAGGAGACACAGCAGATCTCAGACAGACTGAAACCGCATGATCATTCTGGCACCAAAAGAGAACAGACTAGTATGTCTAGAATAGGCCATAAAACTTCACTGTTTCCTTCTTCGCTGGCTGATAAGAGACATTAAACTGGATACATCTGTAAGAACCAGAAATCAGAGAATGGAAGCTCTTGAAGTATCCTTATGAGATACCAGAAAGCAGTCAGTCAGGGCCAGCCTCAGGGGTGGGTGACATGGGAGACTGCCCAGGGTGGTCATGAGGGTGCTGTCTGAGTGCTGCAAGCTGGCAGGCTTGGGCTGCAGGAGTGGGGTAAGTGCATGCGAACAGGGCTGCCAACCCGGCAGAAAGGTGCAGGCAGCAGGACTAGCCCCTGGGTCCCCCCTTCCCACAGGCAGAGTGGTCAGGAGTATATGGCTAAGGGAACCCCGGGGCTCAGAAACTCCTCCCTCTGCAGTCCTTCCTGTGGGCAATGGGGGGAAAGGGGAGCCCGAGGAGCTTAGGGGGGCTGGAGTGATGGAGGGAATCCAGGGGCAATAGAGGGGAGCCCACGGGCACCAGGCACACCAAATACAAGTTTGCCCAGAATGCCATTTTTCCTAAGGCTGGCCCTGCAGTCAGTGGTCTTAGGGATCTGCATTCCATTGCTGCTGAAAAAAACAGACCCTGGCCTTTGCCCATCCCAGAGCTGGGGGTGGGAGAGCAAGTCTTGCTTCACTGGCATTCAAAACTCTTCTCTGCCAGTTTGGGTCTATTCCTTTATTCTCTTCCATGGTAAGACCTCTGTAACCTTGAAGCAATGATGGGTTAGATCAGCAAACCCTATACCTCAGACAAAAGAAAGACAAAAGACAGCTAAGAACTTAATTTTCTCTCTTCCTCATATCACTAAGTCTGTTGGTCCTGTAAAGGTGGAAAAGTCAACAGAAAGGCTGCGTAAAAAAGAAGGCAAACCAGAATTCAAGGAGAAAAAGTTTAAAGAGCAGGACGATACCACAGCATAGAGTACCTCTCTATTCAATACCTCATCAGCAGAAGCTTGAAACATTCAGCTTCTAGTGCTTTGTAAAGGTAAGTAAACTTGCAGATTTAAAATGATGATACAGAGGACTGCACTGAGCATGAAGTAGCAGGAGATCAGGGAGAGTGTACCCAAAGTGTCCAGAGTACATTCTGTTTCTGAGATCTTTAAAAATCTTGTGATGTAGTTCCTAAGCCATTATATGATGGTGCCTCCTCTCTCATGAGCTTTTTTCTTACTTTATCTGGAATTACACTGGAACCGAGTTCCTCTGTATGGTTTAGTTCTTTTCAACTAAATATGCAGAGCTCATTTTACATCTAATTTTGGCTATTTTCTCTCTTCATGATGATTACACCTTAGGTAGAATGATGGACAGATTATGCCCTGTGGAATTCTGCATTACACTTTGGAGTAAATTCTGATATAATGCTACTTTCCTAGGATGATAACTGCACTATTGTTTCTCCACTGACAAGGCTGTTAGCTTGCATGTCTCAGGTAGGTCATGGCAATTAGGAAAACCACTTCAATTATTGTTTCTCTGTTGCCTTTTCATTAAAGAGGTTAACATAGCTCAAGCAGAACTGCATTTGGGTCCAGATTCAGGTTCCAATTAGTGGCTTGATTCCTGCTGTTTTTGGAACCTCTTCCTTATATAAAAATGTATGATCGATTTTTTTTTTTTTTTTTTTTTTTTTGCCAGGGGGGCTAGAAATGGATGATTGATGAGGGGATGTGACCGGGGAAACAACAAAAGAAAGAAAAGTGGTGCTTGTGGAAGTCAAGTGAGACACATAAAGGGAAGGAGATGAACAGAACGATGAGGAAGAAGAGTGCAGAGGGAAGCTGAGGTAGGAGGAGAGAGGTAACAAAAGGAGCTGAGAAGCCCAATGATATAACTTGTGCCTGAAGTTGAGCAGTGAAGGTCACAAGGAGAGGGCAAAAGGTTAGAGATAAAAGGTGAAACTAGTCAAAGTGAAAAGTTACAGCCTAGATGATGTCATAATTCAATTAGGTCTGATCCATTTCCAATAATTAACCACAGACTTCGCTGACACACATGCTGAGATGGACTGGCATCACACAGGCCAAGCAGGTGATTTTCTATTCCCAGAGGTCTGCAAGGTTCACTTGGGTTGGGAGGAACAAGCCGTGCTACATTCACCCAATATGTGACTATACCTGCTTGCTATCATTTCAATATTAGGAGCCCTGAAGTGTCTTACCTCCCAGGGCACAGCTCACAAACACCAGCAGCACAACGAATGGCGGCTTCGTCCGTACGATATGGAATTGTCCATGGAACTCGGTCTCCACCGAGAAAAAGCTGCTGTTTATGGCGCTCATTCTGCCTGAGCCCCGTGTCACTCAATTCACCGGGCTCACAGCCAGCACCCCCCACCCCCGAGTGGAGAGACGGGGCACCACGGCCCTGGCCTAAGTCCTAGCTGGGCCCTCTCACTGCAAGGATGGATTCCCCACTTGCCCACTGCAAAGGCTCAGCGCAGGTCCTGGGAGCCCTTCTCCCACCCAGTCCTCAGAAGGAGGTGGCAAGGGGCCGTCCCAGGAGCCGGATCCCTCCGTGGGCAGCGCCCAGGTTCAACCTTTCCTGTTCCCACAGGGTCCACCAGAGCCCTCTCTCGGTTAGTTTCAGGCCCGGCCTACTTTGGGTGTACTGAGCATGCTCACCCGAACTGAGCATGCCCAGTAACCTTCGTTGTAGCCACTGCCCTCTCTCTGCCCTTACTTCTACTTACGATTTGCTGCCTCCTCTTTGGGGGGGGGTTTAAAAGGATTAAGGGGGGGCAAATCGCAGCAGGGTGGCTGTCAGGGTCTGAGCAGGGGGAAGAATTTTACTGGCCTGGGGGGTTCAAGCTACTGTAGCTAGCGGCAGAAGAGGGGCTGAAGGGGAAAAATCAGTGGTGGGGGGTCAGAGCCGGGGTTAAGCCGGGGGGAGACACCGCCAGACCCCGTGCGGGTACAAAACCCCCGTTTAGCGAGGGGGGGGGACAGTGACCCTGTGGGATGAGCCACCCACTGTGCTCGCTAATTTAGAGGTGTGTTTGGGCAGAGGCTGTTTTTGTTCTTCTCACAGGGACGCTGCATGTCAGCCTCGGAGCAGAGGGCGGGTTCCTGGGACTGGGGTCTTAAAGGCACAGGCCTCCAATTCCTAGCCTGTCAAAGCTTAATCACCGCAGCTCCTCTCTATCCTATACAAGTGTTGCAGGGCCAGGGCCACCCAGAGGGGGGTGCCAAGTGGGGCAATTTTCTGCAGGGGCCCCCACGAATATGTCGGAGGCTGCCCCCGCCTCCGTCTTCCCCTGGTGCCTCAGCGTGCCGCGTCCAGGAGCGGCCCTGGCGCACTGCAGCGCCATGGCTCCAACGCTGTCCGGGGCCGCTCTTGGTCGCAGCACGCTGAGGCTCCAGGACAGGAGGTAAGCGGCATGGTAAGGGGCCGGGCACCCCCCCAACCTCATCCTAACCATCACCATCACCCAGCAACAGCCCATTATGTAATTGCAAATGTATACATACCATTAAAGCATTTAATGTTTTTAAATAATGTTTTTAGTGTATTTTCAAATTATTACAAATTATTTTTTGAATGTATTTCACTGTTTTTTTTTTTACATTTCCAAATACAGGTTACTATAGTATTGCAACTTTTTTTTATGGAAGGGGCCCTAAAAATTGCTTTGCTTTGTAATAATTTGAAAATACACTAAATACATTATTTAAAAATATTAAACGCTTTAATGGTATGTATACCAGCTGCTTAGCTGCAGCGCACCAGGGGCGCTCCCGGACACGGCGCACTGAGACACCGGGGGATGGGGGAAGACGGATGCAGGGGGAGCCTCCGACATATTCATGGCGGTCTCTGCGGGGCCCTCGAGGTCCCCGGGGCCTGGGGCAAGTTGCACCACTTGCCCCCCGCCTCCCGGGCGGCCCTGAGACATTCTCTCGCCTAGACCTAGACCAGTTTCAACAGATTTAAAATTTTTATTAAGATGATGTTCAAAAAAAAAAAGCGAACAGAGTTTGAGCATAGAAGTTTCTGGTTATCAGGGAATACTGTACAGATTATCGATGGTGCACAGTTTAGTTTAAAATCAGGTGGCATAAGTGAAGGTCACAAGGAGAGGGCAAAAGGTTAGAGATAAAAGGTGAAACTAGTCAAAGTGAAAAGTTACAGCCTAGATGATGTCATAATGCAATTAGGTCTGATCCATTTCCAATAATTAACCACAGACTTCGCTGACACACAGGCTGAGATGGACTGGCATCACACAGGCCAAGCAGGTGATTTTCTATTCCTGAAGTGTCTTACCTCCCAGGGCACAGCTCACAAACACCAGCAGCACAACGAATGGTGGCTTCGTCCGTACGATATGGGATTGTCCATGGAACTCGGTCTCCACTGAGAAAAAGCTGCTGTTTATGGCGCTCATCCTGCCTGAGCCCCGTGTCACTCAATTCACTGGGCTCACAGCCAGCACCCCCCACCCCCGAGTGGAGAGACGGGGCACCACGGCACTGGCCTAAGTCCTAGCTGGGCCTTCTCACTGCAAGGATGGATTCCCCACTTGCCCACTGCAAAGGCTCAGCGCAGGTCCTGGGAGCCCTTCTCCCACCCAGTCCTCAGAAGGAGGTGGCGAGGGGCCGTCCCAGGAGCCGGATCCCTCTGCCGGGCAGTGCCCAGGCTCAACCTTTCCTGTTCCCACAGGGTCCACCAGAGCCCGCTCTCGGTTAGTTTCAGGCCCGGCCTCGCCCTCCCTTTCAGATGCTCAGCGTGGCCGTGTTCGCGCTAGGAAGCCGCTGCACCACCACCAGGTGCCACCTCCGCCTGCTGCAACAGTCGAGACCAACTGCCGCTGCTGCCGTTAGGTTTGAAAGTAGTCTGGCGCACGCCGCCCTCCGTCTCTTTCGCCAGTCTGCGCGCGCGAACCCGTGGAATTAAAATGCGGCTGTCGAAGCAGCACCTGGCTGTGCGTGTCATCAGCGGCGCGGGCCCCACACGCCACGGCGCGGGCCCCACGCGCCAGGTTCACCTGCTCCCTCTCAGGCTGGGGTCAGGGGCTTCTACCCCGTATCCCAGCCCTGTAGCCGCTGCTCTCCCCCTTTAAGGAGAGAGCGGGGCTGGTGAGAGGAGAGGGGGCCAATATTAACTAGAGCCAGGGCTGGTGCAAGGAAGTTTCACCCTTAGGCAAAACTTCTACCTTGCCTCCCCTCAGCCCTGCGGCAACTCCACGCCCCTCCTCCACACTGAGGGGCGCCTCCCCCCCCCGCGGCAGCTCCCCCTGGGAGCTGTGCGGCAGCTCCCTCCCCTACCCTGAGGCACCCCCCGTGGCCAGGGCCAGCTCTAGGCACCAGCAAAGCAAGCAAGTGCTTGGGGCGGCAAATTTGCAGGGGCGCAAGAATCCAGCATGAGAGCTGAGAACCAACAGGGAACCTTGGGAGCTGTAGTTCCTTGGTTAGTTCCCTGCCTATAGAGCCAGCCCTGCAGCAGGGAAAGAACTACATTTCCCAGCATTCCCTCAGCCGCAATTAATAGGAAAGGGAGGGGGAAGGAGTGTAGAACTGAAACCTCATGCTGCAGCTTGCTGTAAAGGGTAGGGACAGAGCCAGCTCTAGGATTTTTGCTGCCCCCCCAACCCCAGCCCTGGCTCCCCCTGCACCACTGTATTGCCCCATCCCTGGACTCTCTCCCGCCCACATCCCCTGCCGCCTCAGCTCTGGCCCCCACCTGCACCTCCTGCCGTCCCAGCCCTGGGCTCTCACCCCACCCGCATCTCCTGCCACCCCAGCCCTGGGCTCTTCTCCCCCCCCTGCACCCGCACACCCTGCCGCCTCAGCTCTGGCCCCCACCTGCACCTCCTGCCGCCCCAGCCCTGGGCTCTCACCCAAAGAAAGAATTGGGTGGACTAAATGCACATTGCACCTCTCTATCTGAAGCCTAGCAAGGCAGGTACGTGCATCCCACTAGAATTTAAAATGAAAAGTAAGGAAGGGGAGCTCTACTAGACTGGGCAGCTTTAGATACAGTACCAGGTATGTAGGAGGATTTACACTTCTGAGCCATGGAAGCAGAAATTGACTTTTCTTTTCCAGATTTAGCTAATATTCAGAAAGGGAATGCAGCACCTGCCTTGCAGATTTGAACGCCCTCAAAATTCCAGAGTGCTCAAGCTCAATTGGGGCAGCTGTTACTTCATTTCCCCCAAATCAAATATACTGATCCACTGTAACTTGCTGTAGGAAAAAGTAGAATAAATTGAGCAAGAAATGCTTCCCAGTGGTTATTAGGACTGGAATTGCTATTTTCAACAGCCATTGCTTTATTATTATTATTATTTTATTTTTAAGTTTTAGTTTTATTTGTTTAAAAGGAAGACAGTGATATTGCATTGGCAAATTCCCCATAGAAACAAAGAATGGAACAAAAGAATAATAAAGGCACCTCAACTTTTCCTCATTTATGTAGGACAGTCTTATATCCATCCAGATAGCCTTCAATCACACAAGCTGAAAATTGTTCCACTTTACTGCAGTTCTGTAACCATATGGGAACCAATCCTGTCTGTGTTCTGTGCACATCCAAAATTCCTGCTGAATGACCCGCCCTGGGAGCGAGTTACCAGTGACCCAGGGCTGGGGTGGCAGGAGGGTGTGGGGAGGGGGCAGCCAAAATTTTTTTTGCTTGGGGCAGCAAAAAACCTTGAGCCGGCCCTGCCCGCGGCAGCTCCCCACCCCCCGGCCCGGGGATCCGTGCGGCAGCTCTGACCCAGGGGAATCCCTGGGCTGCCTGCCAGTGGCTCAGACTCCCGCTCCCTCCCAGTGCAGCGGCCGCTGTAAAAAAAAAAAAAAATTGGGGGCACCCCTTTTTGGCACCCCCAAATCTTGGCACCCTAGGCAACCACCTAGTTGGCCTACATGTTAGCACCGGCCCTGACCAGAGCTGGCTGATTTTCCCTCCCTCCAAACTAAACACAACCCAGAATCTTCCCCATTGCGTCAAACATTTTGAAACGCTTGTTTTCACTCCACCCTCCCACTCCCCCGCAACTCACATTTTACTTGTTCCCCATTGGGAAAAATGGGAGGGAGGTAAAAAAAAGAGACAATATACCATTTTCACTTTTTAAACCTAATTTAAAAAATCCCACTTTTCCAATTGAAAAGAGGGTGTAATGGAGTAAAAATGCGTGAGAAAGTGTGTTTTGTTTGACTTCCACTCCCTCCTCCCCTTTTTCTACTAGAATAAAGGAGGAAACCAAGTAACTGACATGTTTTTTTTTTTTTTTTTTTTCAGAAAAACAAAGTTTCCACAAAATCTTTGTTTTATTCAAAACCAAGTTTTCAGCTAAAACTTCTAATGAAAACTTTCCACCCAGTTCTACGATCACCATCAAGTAGGTGGGTTGAACGCCAGTTGGCTCAAGATGAACAGGCTGTGGAACCCTGTTGTATCCACGAGCCACACCTCCCTGCTAATGATGAGGAAGGCTGCAACCTACTCCATTTTATAGAGCGCCCCTGCATCCAGCAGTGCAAAAAGGACACCTTAATTGGGTAGCTGAGGATTTCCCTGGTGCAGGGAAATCTCTGGGTTGTTTAATGTCAATGTAAATGCTTCTGCCTCGCCCTATTGGGAGAGGAGGGGGCATGTTCAGAGCACACAGCAGTCTGGCAATCCCTGGCTCTCATGTAAACCCTGGAGGACCATTACTGCTGATGCAAGATAGAACAGCCCCAGAGCTCTTGGGGGAATAGATCTGTGCATGAGGCTTTGGGTAAGTTGCCAACACAGCACTTCAGATGGAAAAATATTCTGCAATGCTGATTTTAGTCAGATACTAAATAAGACCAAATTGGCTTTTTTCCACTTCCACTTTTTTCCACTGCTGCTATCTGGAACTGTTGCAAACAAGCTGAAATGTAAAACGTTGTTTTATTCCAAAGGAAAAGGACGCTTCATTTGCTTAAGCACTTTAGACATTTAAAAAGACAAAACACACAGTGAAGATTTTATTTTTACTTTGCCACACACACAAAAAAGTTTCCAGGCCACTGCATAGCAGAACTGTTTTCTCTGTTGAATTCATGATGGTCTTGCTTTGAATGAATATTATATTTAAGACAACACAAAATTACTGTAGTGGTGTCTTTTTTACTCTGCATAGGACAGAGCTTTGGTATTGTTGACATTTTTAGTCTGCAAAACTCTGGGAAAAGATCAGGTGCAGAGTAGGCATACTGGCCTTCCTCCCCCTTAATCTACTGAAAATACTCCCATGTATTACTGCCAGATTTTCAAACAGAAAAAAGGGCAGTATGCCACATTATATATCAAAAGTGTCGATGTCGGTTATGATCCTGAAAGCTGTTGAGCATCTCATTTTCCACTGAAAGTTGTACAAGTTGTTGGTATTCAGCAGATGCAGGTCAGATTCATAGTGTCCAACTGTGGTACTTAAGTAAGCAAAACTTCTCTTGACTACAATGGTGATAGGACAATTAGAACTTCAAAATAATTCTGGATTTGTACAACTTCTGTTGAGTCGTGCTTGTCAAAATTTCATGGACTCCACCATTTCAATAATCAAAAATTCTGTGAAACTCCATGTTTCAAGGAAATCAGATTGAGCCCAAGCATGACTTTTCTGAAGGGAATGCAAAACACCAACTTTTCCCAAAATCGGTACTCAAGATGTGAAGTAATCCCCTAAAATTGAACTGTCTGATTTAGTGACATCCCACTTAGATAAGAAATCAACTAAGTTACTCCAGGATTGAATTGAGGCTCATATGTCAAAATATCATGCTAATTCCATTTCATATTGCTGCTTTTTATTTTTAAGTCTTCAAGGTACTGAATCTGCCCTTTACATTTCATAATTGTATATCTTCCTTGTATATCTACATTTTAATGTTGTATATCATTCTAATATACTTAAATACAAAATGCATTGTACTTGATTTAAATATCAACTTGTATTTTAAAGCTCATTTTGTATTACTTTGAATGGGTTTTATGTTTGAATTCAAGATGGTTACTGATGATACAGTTTTACTATGGTTGATTGTAATTTAAAACTGTTATTTTGTAATGGATAATATTTAGATTTATCAACTCTATTCTCAACTTTAAAATAAAGCATTTAAGAAAAAGTAAATGGTAAATAGACGTCATTAATTCAGAATAACTGAAATAAAGTCTCTGCAAAAATCACAGCATCTGTAGAATAATAGTTCGGTTCTCATCTAAATGCAAAGCTATAATTTAATCATAGGAACCTATTGCATCATGAGTCATGAGCACAGTTTAAGAGTTTTCTAAGCAGCTACAGAAATTTCAATTGAGTTATTATGCTGCTGTTTTCAAATAAACTAATATTGTTTGTAACATAGACCAGAATTATTAAAAGCGGTCAATCTTCAGATTGTTTAATATTAAAATTTATCAAATAGGAAGTAAATATTACTTTATCTGATGTACAGAAAGAATATAATGGAGTATGATGAAGCATCTGAGAATATCATGCAAATATATACGAAGAATTATTCACATGGGTACCCCGGTAAACGTAATTCCTCAAAATACTTCAGACTCTTAATGCTTCTGTCAAATCATTGTTTGAATTGAGGAGCTTCAACACTATTTTATTTCTAGAACATAATACAGAGTAATTGTTTCTTCTCTCCAGAATGAGTGATGGTAGGAGACTTTACCCATGCAGACCTCCAGCTTAATTTCAGACTGCACCTCTCAACTTTTTCTAGAGAAATATGTAAGAATTACATAGTGACTCAAGACTGTTTTGATCGTTTCTCAGGATACATTACTGTATACTGTAATTTATTTTAATCATATTCCTCTTGATCTTTTATTCTGTTATATTAAATTAGTTGTAAATTAATGTAAAAAGGAGTATCTCTTGTACCAAATGTTATATAATTTCAAAAAATGACATGGCCTGGTGTAGTGAATAGATGTATTGTAATAGTATATGTAGTATACATAATATACCTAGTAGAAATTTGATTCGGATAACAGCTAGAAATTATTAGTTGATATCAGTATAATTTGGACAAGAAAATAGCCCTTTATTTAGTAAAAATCTGTAATATTTAGCTCTATTTGACATTGAGCTGCAGAAGCTAAATGGACAGATGATTCACTCAGCCAAAATTGAGCACATTCATCCTGCTCCACTGCATTAGACCAGAAGTACAAAATGTAGAAATAAGAAAACAGTGGCAAAGGCTTTGGAAAGACAAAGAAAATTACCTTTCTCTTATTACTATCCATTTTCATGGTTTTCCATCCATTTTCTCTTTTCTTGGTTTGTTAAAGAAAAAACAGCCTCTACAGAGGTGAAAAATGTAAAATAATCTAAAGGTTTTGTGGGAGACCTATGGAATAAATATTCTATTCAGAAAACTACATTAGAAGAAATTATAAGGTTACAGACTGAAGTTCTATATCATCTTCATATCCAATCCGAACAGTGCCAAATCCAACATGTCCAGCATCTCAACTAAAATAGTCAAGATGATCATGAAGGGCAGCTGGATGAAGCTGAATGCTGAGATGATGTTATTACGGAAAGTACTTTAAAAAATTTGCTACCTCTATAATGTTAGTCTCCACTGAGTGTGACAAACAAACACCCACAACAGAGCTGCAATTGGCAACCACTTCCGCGCGCCCACCATTTCCTCGCGTCTGTCCCTTTAACTACCTAGGCGCGACTAGGTCCCTCTCCCCAGCCACACGCTCTCAACTCCCCCTGAGCCAATGCTCCCGCCCCTTATACCCGGACGCGCGCGCAGCCGCGAGCGCGCACCCCTCCCTCCCCTTTTCCCCGCCCACACCAAGCTGCCCTCCCGCCTTGATTGGCTAAGCGCTCCTGCGCCGGATAGTCAACATGGCCCGCGTGCAGAGCCGTGGTTCCTTGCGGGCCAATCGAGGTGGGTTTTACTGTGCGGGCTGCCTGAGCGTCGCCCAATGGGAAGCGGTCTTATTGACGGCGGCGCAGCCCGAGTGAGTCGGCCTGAGAGAAGCTTAGGCGCCGCTGGTGGGGCCGTGAGGAGACGCGCGGCCCGGGCAGGTGAGGGCCGATGGGGCCGGTCTGAGCTCCTTGTCCTTTCCCGGCTGTAGCTAGGTGAGGGGGCCCCCATGCCTGGGAGCGAGGCCCGCCCTCCCTGTTTGCGGTTGGGGCGAGCGGAGGCGGCCTCTCTAGCCCGGGGTGGGGCTCCGGGAGTGGCGTGGGAGGCCCGGGGCGCCCCACTAGCGTGGGGCGGGCCTAGCTCCGAGCGGGCAGGGTTGCGCGGAGTTTCTGTCGCTGCGCCGGGAAAGTTCGGCTCCGCGGGGCCGCTGTGTGGGGCGTCTCAGTGATTGTAGGCCTGGCGTGAGGATCCCCGGCCCCGCGTACCTCCGCTCTGCTCCCCTGCGGGGAGGCCGGGACCTGGGGGCGCTCCTTCCCCCACCGCTGTGTTCACCTCGCTGCCACCCCGTCTCTTCTCCGGCTGCCCTGGGTAGGGAACTCACTTCTTCTACTCCCCTGCCCCGATTGCACGCTGCTGCGTCTCCCCAGGTATCCTGAGAGAGTGCGTAAGAGTCTTATTATCCTACTCATTTGGTAGCTGCATTTCATATCCTCAAGTGGGCTGGACCTTTCACGTTGAGACATTCACAGCAGAAGGGCAGAGGAAAAAGTATAGAGGCACTAGGGGAAGGAGAAAACAGCCAAATTATCCAAGTCACCTTGACTTATTGCCACCTTATTGTGTGGCAAGCATAGGCCTTTAAAAGGAGTTTAAATATCGCGCAAAGAAGAGGTTATGTGAACCAGCTTAAAGAATTTCTGTTCATTCCCTATTTTTATTTCTCTTAAGTTTCCCCAGCAGGAATATAAAGTTGATGGTTGCTGCCTACAGAGTTATGTATAAAAGGTCTGACACAGACATTGTGACTTTCTTCTGAGGTTTGGCTTACCCATGAGTTGTTGGGCCCTACCAAATTCACAGTCCATTTTGGTCAATTTCAGGGTCATAGGATTTTAAAAATAGTAAATTTTATGGTATTGTAATTGCAGGGGTCCTGACCCAAAAAGGAGTTGGGGGGGGGGGGAGTGGCAAGGTTATTGTAGGGGGGGTTGTGGTACTGCTACTCTTACTTCTGTACTGCTGCAGACGGTGGCATTGCATTCAGAGCTGGAGAGTGGGAGCCCAACTCTGAAGGAAGAGCTAGCAGCAGCACAGAAGTTAGAATGGCAAGGTATGCCATGCTTGCTTCTGTACTGCTGCCTGCAGAGCTGGGCCCTTAGTCAGCAGCCGCAAGTCAGCAGCCGCTCAGCTCTGCAGACAGCAGCACAGAAGTAAGGGTGGCACGGGTATGGCATTGCTATCTTTACTTCTGCACTGCTTCTGGCGGGGTGCTGATAGCCCACAGCCGCCACTCTCCAGTTGCTCAGCGCTGAAGGCAGCACAGAAGTAAGGGCGGCAATACCACGATCCCCCTTAAAATAACCTTGTGACCTCCCCCCCCCGCAATTCCTTTTTGGGTCAGGACCCTCCCTCACTTTGAGACACTTTGGTCTCCCCCATGAGATTGGTATAGTATAGGGTAAAAGTGCACACAAGACCACATTTCATGGTCCATGATGTTTTTTGTTTTTAGGGTAGGCTGGGAGAGGGGATGCCAGCCCATGGGGCTCCCCAAAGCACAGGGCCTGGAGTGGTTCCTAGGGATGGCTCTGATGCCTAAGGGCCAACCAAGACTGGGGGTTTATTGAGCTAAGTCAGGCGCGGGTAAACTTTTTAGCCTGAGGGCTACATCAGGTTTCTGAAATTGTATGGAGGGCTGGTTAGGGGAGGCTGTGCCCCCCCAAACAGCCAGGTGTGGCCCAGCCACTGCCCCATCTGACCACCCCCCTGCTTCTTGCCCTCTGATGTCTCCTCCCCCCCTGAACCTCTGCCCCATCCAACCCTTCCTCTCATTCCTGACTGCCCCCTGGAGCCCCTCCCCCATTCAACCCCTCTGTTCCCCGCCCTCTGACCACCCTGACCTCATCCACACCCCTGACCACCACTCCGAACTCCCTTGCCTTCTATCCAACCCCCCTGCTCCCTGCCTCCTTACTATGCTGCCTGGAGCGCTGGTGGCTTTACAGCTGCGCTTCCCAGAGCACCAGGGCAGCCAGCCACGCTGCCCGACTGGAGCCAGCCACACCACAGCACAGAGCACTGGGTCAGGCCAGCTCTGCAGCTGCGCTGCCTGGCAAGAGCTAGCAGTCCCGCTGCCCAGAGCATTGCTAGTGTCGGGGCAAGCTGAGGCAGCGGGGGAGGGGGAATAGTGGGGGAAGGGCCAGGGACTAGCCTTCCAGGCCAGGAGCTCAGGGGCTGGGCAGGACGGTAGTTTTCCCATCGCTGAGCTAGGTGCTCAGAAACAGTAGATGGTACCTGCTTACAAAAGAGCTTACAGTCTAATTCAACAAGACATACGTGCACATGGGAAAGGGTATAACACAAGCAGAGTGATGGCATTAGATATGGTGGTTATGCTGTTTATTTACTCTTTGAGGGTGTATGTTTGGAAGGGATAAGCTAAATGGAAATAAGAGGTGAGGGGGCAAGGCAGGGGAGTAAAGGGGTAAGAAATTAGATAGGTGTGGAGTGAGGTTTAGGGGAAGAGACTGAGAATGGGGGATTAGGAGTTAGGGTTAGAACAAATAGCCAATCAACACAGGGGCGGAGCAAGTCCAGTCGGTACTACAGAAAGTCCTCTAAATATGCAATGGTCCAAAGATATGCTTTGGCTTTTTGGCTGCTTTTGCCCCTACTGACTGGAGTCTCTGGGGCTGACTCTTATACAACCCACATGGTGAGGTGGGAGAGGGGAGGCCCCACCCGGGTCCTAATGCACCCAGAGTGAGAGGGTTCTCTCCTACACAATTCTGGATCTGGTGGCTAACTGAGTGGAGGGGTGGTCTGATCCTGACTGGGCCTCATTTTACCACTCTTTTCCCAGTGCAGCAGGCTCAGTTTCTTCCTCTGTGTGTTGGCTTACATGCAACTGTAAGGACTTGAAATCTTTTTTTTTAAACAAAATGAAAGTTTTCTTTTTCAAAATGCATTCCCTCTTGAGGGATGGTGCCTCCTGACATTAAGCTTGCAGGACCTTTTTCAAAGCTGTGCCTGTTAGAGGTGAGCAAGCCCTTCCTTCTGGGGCTGAGCCTTTGTTTTTGGGCCCTACATGGGCTGAGACCCTCCCCTACCTCCCAATTATTTCCATTCC
The DNA here is from genome assembly GCF_027887155.1 of Malaclemys terrapin pileata. Lineage (NCBI taxonomy): Eukaryota > Metazoa > Chordata > Testudines > Emydidae > Malaclemys > Malaclemys terrapin. The sequence goes on along the minus strand of NC_071508.1, from coordinate 47,195,347 downwards.
TATGCTGCTTCAGCTAACCTGTATCGTGTCTGGTTTGCATCAGGCAGACTTTAATTACAGCATGTTTCCCAGGACTAGTGAGGTAGGTGGCTTTTTGTTGTTGTTTGTTTTTATTTTGTTCTGTGTTTTAATATTCTGTCACTAATGGCATAATTTGAAGATAATGGTTTGCTCGAGGTAACTGAGACCATAACTTGTCCTGCAAAGCTTATTGGTGGTGATGCCCAAGAAATAACTCTCTTGATTCTAAGCTCCAATATTTGAGTGCCAACAGTTATAAAACTGTAAACTGAGCTTGCTTATCATGGAAATAATTAAACATGGAGACGCCATGATACCACTTACTTTCTCATTGAAATGCACTGGCTCTATCATACTTAACTCTTCCAGAATTCACAGGCAATTCCGTGATCTCTGTAGGAAGAGCTTGTTTTAAAAGTTGTACTATTTTTTGATTTCTGACCTTCTCTTAAGTTTTCTCTAACTGGAAGAGCTCTGTTTGAAAGTACCCCTTTAATAAGTGTTGAAACACTGGGAAAGTTCCAGAAGACTAGAATAAAGCTAATGTTGTTCCACATTTTTAATGGGGTAAACAGGATGACCTGGGTAATTACAGGTAGGGCAACGAGTCTGTCATGTAGGTTATGGATTCCATGACTTTCCATGACTTCTGCAGGAGCCGGTGTTGGCTCAGAAGCACAGCAGTTTGGGTTGTGGGGGGGGAGGGGGAGTGCAGTTCCCAGCCAATGGGAGCTGTGCAGCCGGTGCTTGTGGCGGGACCAGTGCGTGAAACCCCATGGCCTATCCACCACCTAGGACCTGCAGCCGGGACACCTGGAGTCGGGTAGGGAGCCCCTGCCAGCCCCGCCAACCACCTCCAGCACCAGCAGGGGTCCCAGGCCATGGCCTGTCCCCCCCACACCCTGCAGCACCAAAAGGGTCCTGGGCCAGTGCCCCTGGACCACCACCCCACCCCCCCTCAGAGCACCCGCAGCCCCCCGCCTACGTTTTAGTTAAGGGTATATAGTAAGAGTCGTGGACATGTCACGGGCCATGAATTTTTGTTTACTGCCCTTGACTTGTCCATGACTTTCACTAAAAATATCCATGACTAAAATGTAGCCTTAATTATAGGCCAGTCAGTCTGACATTGATCCCTGGGAAGATAATGGAGCAGCTGATATAAAACTCAGTTAATAGAGAATTTGAGGAGGGTAATGTAATTAATGCAAATCAATATGGATTTATGGAAAATAGATTCTAGCAAACTAACTTGATATCTTTTTTTCTAATGAGATTACAAGTTTGGTTGATAAAGATAATAGTGTTGATGTAATATACTTAGACTTAGGACCACATGACACTGTGATTTAAAAACTAGAATGATATAAAATTAACATGCACACATTAAATGAATTTGAAGATGGCTAACTGATCTCAAAATTTAATTATAAATAGGAAATATCATCAAACGGGTATGTTTCTATTGGGTCTTGAAGGAATCGGTACTTGGCCCTACACTATCTAACTCTTTTATTAATGATCTGGAAGAAAACATACAATCACTGATGAAATGTGCAGATAACACGCACACTGGAGTAGTGGTAAATAATGAAGAGGAAAGGTCACTGATACAGAGTCATCTGGTTCGTTTGCTTGAGCACAGCTTCTCAATGTCGGTTTAATATGGCTAAATACATCTAGGAACAAAGAATATAGGCTATACTGACAGGATGGGATGCTCTGTCCTGGGAAGCAGTGACCCTGAAAAGAGATTTGGGGGTTTTGGTAGATAATTAGCTTAACATGACCTCCTGCAATGCTTGGAGGCATAGACATGGGAATCTTGAATAGGAATAAAGAGGTTATTTTATGTCTGGCCCTGGTACAACTGCTGCTGGAATACTGTGTCCAGCTCTGGTGCTTGAAATTCAAGAAGGACATTGATAAACTGGAGAGAGTTCAGAGAAGAGCCATGAGAATGGTTCAAGGATTAGAAAACACCTTTTAGTGACTGAGTTATTGAGTCTGTCTTTTTAACTTAACAAAGAGAAGGTTAAGGGGTGACTTGATTGTAGTCTGTGAGTATCTACACAGAAAACAAGTATTTAATGATGGACTCTTCAGTCTAGCATAGCGGTTCTCAAACTGGGTTGGGACCCCACAGTGGGTCACAACCTTGTTTTAATTGGGACGGCAGGGCTGGCATTAGACTTGCTGGGGCCCGAGGCTGAAGCCCAAGAGCTTCAGCAGTGGGCGGCGGGGTTACAGGCCCCCCACCTGGGGCTGAAGCCCTTTGGCTTTGGACACCTCCCTTCCCCGCCCTGGGTGGCGGGACTCAGGTGAGCTCAGGCTTCAGTCCCCCTTCCTGGGATCATGTAATAATTTTTGTTGTCAGAAGAGGGTTGTGGTGCAATTAAGTTTGAGAACCCCTGGGAGCAGAGAAAGGTATAAATCAATGCAATGGCCGGAATTTGAAACTAGACCAATTCAGATTGGAAATAAGGCATAAACTTTTAGCAGTGAGAATAACTAATCATAGAAACAATTTACCAACGGAAGTGGTGGGTTCTCCATCACAAATAATTATTAAATCATGATTGAAAGTTTGGGATTCTATGAATGCCCCAAACGTCTAAATTCTGACACCTCAAATTTCTAGGCGATACGCAAGTGCTTGATACTAGAATATTGCAGCAGCAGTTGGTGTCTTGATGTTAATTTATTATACCTACCATGTAGGAGATTGGCCTTCCTCAGAGCTTGCTTGACACATGGCAATAGTCAAACTGGGCCTTAGGCCCCAATCCACAAAGGTACTTATGCACCTGTATCCCAGTCTTTGGCTCCTAAGTCACAATTGTAGGCTCTACTGTGATAAACAAAACTCCAGCTGACTTCTGTAGGTGCCAAAACTTGGTGCCTAAATTTTCAGGGTAAACATTCTCTAGGTGCAGACATTTCTGCCTCTGGACACGTACATTACTGCCTCACTTTAGATTTCCTGAACCTAAACCCCAGATCAGTGCACAAACCAGGGGAAGATAGGCGGGAGAATGCCTATCTCCCATGCGGGGCTTGATAAGGTAGGTGTGCTCAGAGGTTGCATACCAAATCAAGTTTAATTCAAAATCTGTCTGCTGGAGGAGGAAGTGGGCGGTGGTGTCCACCTTAACTTCTAGCCTATTGGTTAGAACACATACCTGGAATGTGGGAGATCTGGGTTCAGCGCCCACCCACCCCGGTCTCATGAAGGGAGAGGATATGAACAAGTGTCTCCTACCTCTCAGGAGAGTGCTCTAATCACTGAGCTATGGGATATTCTGATGTAGGGCTCTCTAAATCTCTCCTATTGAAGCTATTCCACTTGGGGTGAATATGCAAATAGTCATTGGGTCAGAGAGACTGAAAATAAGACTGGTGTTTAGGGCCAGGTATCAGGTTTAGTGTGGGGGCAAGAGATAGAAGGAAATGCTGGAATACTGCATGCTCTCTCTCTCTCCATTCTCATGGCTCTTCTCTGAACTCTCTCCAGTTTATCAATGTCCATCTTGAATTTCAAGCACCAGAGCTGGACACAGTATTCCAGCAGCAGTTGTACCAGTGCCAGACATAAAATAACCTCTTTATTCCTATTCAAGATTTCCATGTCTATGCCTCCAAGTTAGGAAAGAGTATGGGAGGAAAAGACTAGGAAGTGAAAAAAGGGGAAACCTTGATCATTAAAACTCCTGAGTCAGGAGTATTTCAGCTCTTTAGTTGTACTGCCCTTTGTCATGTTTGTATTTGAGAATATCTATGTGCACTCCTGTTTGAGACAGGAGTTGAATGAGATGACTAAGTACTGGGTAACATAAGAGGAAAAATCCTTTTTTTAGAAAAGGAGCAGCGAACCTAAATAGGTTGTTTCAGAGTAGCAGCCGTGTTAGTCTGTATCCGCAAAAAGAACTGGAGTACTTGTGGCACCTTAGAGACTAACAAATTTATTAGAGCATAAACTTTCGTGGACTACAGCCCACTTCTTCAGATGCATATAGAGTGAAACATATATTGAGGAGATATATATACACATACAGAGACAATGAACAGGTGCTCTCTGTATGTGTATATATATCTCCTCAATATATGTTTCACTCTATATGCATCTGAAGAAGTGGGCTGTAGTCCACGAAAGTTTATGCTCTAATAAATTTGTTAGTCTCTAAGGTGCCACAAGTACTCCTGTTCTTTTTCCTAAATAGTTCTGTTTGATAACCTCCTATCTTACTGATACATAACCTAGGCTTTAACACTTTTGTTTTTAGTATATAGTTCAGATTTTATGATGCCATAGGAACAGATTACAGGCTGAAATACTTACTTTTAAGGGATGTAAAGAGCTATTTAGCCATTTAAAAACAAATATTCCATGAAAACAACAAGGAGTCTGGTGGCACCTTAAAGACTAACAGATCCTTGTTGTTTTTGTAGATACAGACTAACACAGCTACCCCCTGATACTAAATATTCCATGAGATCACATCATAGAACAGCTGCTCATAAACTTGCATTCAGATGTGATGCTCGGTGTGACCAGTCTGGTGAAAGATGTACAGTACGTAAGATCCTGCTTATGGCTGTTGACTGTTCCTTAGCAGATCCTGCAGCTAGAATTGCAAGCATCTTGAGGTGTTAATCAGATTTTGATAATTTTATATGAGAACAGTATATTGTGTCCTAAACATTTTATATTTTAATTTGTAGGTGGATACAAGCATACAGATGGCAGATAACAGGTAAGTCAGAATGCTCTCAATATCTGTTCTAAACAGAAATTGTTTGCTACTTACCCATCTTCAAAGCTCACCAGTATCTTAGTAAGCGGTTCTTTCATGAAACTTGGCAAATCAAAAATAGAGAAGGCTAGCCAGAACATTAATGCTTTCTCCCATGAAAAAGGAAAATGAATTGATGCATAGGAAGCTAAGAATGTTGCACAAATGGTCATGTGTAAAATCACTCTGTTCTTCGTATTGTCTACTTCTGAGGGCATTCTGCGCACAATATTTAAAAATTCTGCTAATTTTATTTGTCAAATAAATGTGGATGCTCCAGCATGGCATTGGGGAGCACAGGTTGCAGAGAGGTGGGAGATCACTGTGCAGCCTCCACCCCACAGACTCAGTGGTGAGGCTGAACCCAACCCTTACGTAGTGCAAGGACAGGGCCAGCCTACAGAAACACCCAAGGGCCCCTCCATGCCAGGTGTGGGCGGGCAGGCTCAGCAAGGCAGGTTCCAAGTGTGGGGGGATTCAGGTGTGGGTTGAGAGCGTTCGGGGGGAGGAGGGGAGGGTATGCAGGTGACTCAGTGGAAGATCTGGGTGTGGAGGGGGATCTGGGTGCACAGGGGCTTGTTGGAGGGTTCTGGGGGTAACAGTAATGGGATTTTGTAGAGGGGTCCAGGTGAAGGTGGTTGGGGCTCAGCGGGGGGTGGGTATGGGTGGGGGAGGGAGAGCTTGGCAGGGGGGTCTGGGTGTGAGGGTTTCAGTGGAGGGCCCAGATGCTGGGAGGAGTGGGGCTCAGTGGGATGGGGATCCTGGTGCAGCTAGTTGGGGTTCTGTGGGGTGGGGATCTGGGTGCAGGTGGCTCATCAGGGTGGTCCAGGTGCAGGGGAAATGGGGCTCATCGGGGGGGTTCTGAGTGCAGGAGGGTGGGGGTGAGGCTCAGCAGGAGAGTCTGGGTATGAAGGGTCTGGATGCATGGGGGTTGGGCGGATGGGGGAGCAGTTCACTGTACAGGGATTCCACTTCCTGCAGCTGAGGAGTGATGGGTGCAGGAAGCAGGGGAGTTTGCAGAGCTTCCTACAGCTGGGGGGAAATCTGGGGGTGGGTCTGACCCAGCCCCGGATGCTGTGCAGGGGAAGAGGAAGTCCCCTCCTCCCCAGCCCAGCCGGGAATAGTAGCTGAGCTCAGCGCAGGGTAGGAGCCACCCACCGGGTCTTCCCCAGTCCTGCCCCCTGCCCCACAGTGATTTACCTCTCTGCCAACTGCCCTGGGCACCCGGAACATACTGCTGGGGCGGGTTGCATGACCACTCTTGTGGCGTCACTTTGTTTCCCCATTAGAAAGTCTTTTTTTTTTCCTGCAGAGAAGTAAAGAAATCTGCAGGGAACATAAATTCTGCACATATGCTGTGGTGCAGAATTCCCCCAGGAGTAACTGTCTAGACTCTGAATGAAATATATTGCAATTATCTTAAAATAACTTCCGTGTTATCTAAATGTCCATCTAAAGTTTATCAACATAATAGTTTAAGTGGTACAAGCACTTTTCAGTTTGCTGGAAAGCTAGTGTTCTTTTTTTTTTTTAAGAGCAAGGTGAGGACAAACTGAAATTACAACTTTTTTCTAATTTGTTAAAAGTAACTGCTTTTACTGTGATTCAGAAAAAATCCCTCTTGATCTGAGGTTTTACGGGGATAGGGAAATAATCTGAGCTTTGAGGCCCTGTGCTGTATTTAATTCTTCTGGATTGTATGCTTTTTGTAGAGTCCCAACATTGCTCCTGCCTTGTTGGGAGAGAATCCCCTGTGTAAATTACTCCATTTTGTACTAATAAGATGTTGCTTATATTTTAAGTTCCTCAGGGGAAAGAACATATCATTATCTTGATCTTGTACATAGCTGGACATGATGCCCATAACATTATTCCTAGACATGAAGGACTTTGCTTCCACCAAAATCTAATGTTCTAAAACTAAGTTTATGAACTAGAGTTTAGTAAAAATACTCTGGTCTCTGAAACAAAATTTACATATTGATAGCAAAGGTTCAGCTTTAACTGACTTGCCCTAACAGCTCTCCTTTTACCATCTTTAGGGCAAATCTGATTCTCAGATTTCTCTAACTCTGTGGTAATCAGTGGCTTCTTTGACTACTTAATTAGAAATATATTCAATACATCTGAGTAGGGAAATAATATAAAACACTGCATCTGGCATGTATTTTTTTTACTTTCATAGCTACTAGTGTATCAAAGCCCTACTTAACTTGCGATATTGTGGAATCTGCAATTTCTGCAATATTAGCCTTCCACCGCAATTTTGACAGTGGGAGCACCAGGCGGCCAACAGTGGAAAAGTAATGGACCACAAATAATAAATGTCCATTATTTTCTGAAATTTCCCATGGGTTGTCTGCAACTCAGCCACAACTTTGATAATTATCCTGCAATTCAAGTGGGGCCTTACATATTGTGCATTACAAGCATATGGACACACTGCCCTGAAGAATTTACCGTCTAGTTAAACAAGAGTTTATGAAAAATTGTAAAAATACATGTTTCCTTGCATTTGAATTTAGAGATTATTTGTTCAATGGATTCCCAGACTGTGGTCTCTGAACCACCAGTGACTTGGGGAGCACTTGCTGACCAGCTACATGGTGCTGGCCCCTTTTTGTCTAAGCAGTTAAACTGAGTAAAAGATGGCTAAAAATACTTCTTTCCCTGTATAATTTTTCTATGCAAGTAATTGCTGTAGCTGCAACAGGGTTGTTATGCTATTGTGAATGAGTGAGGAAGTCTACATGAGTGCAAATTGTGGTGGAGATGGTTCACAAATTTACCTTCTAATAAGATATGGTTCACTCTGTTAAAGTTAAGGAACCACTGACAAAGGCCAGTCTGCACTGCAGGCATCAAGAGACATACCTATTTACATTTGACCTCTGAGTCTTCAAGTCCAAATTATGTTGCTGGGGAAGCTTTTATAGCCAGCACATCTCCCAGAAGTTGGTTGTAATGGGTTCATATTATTTTTTTCCTTGTAAATGTAAACCCTGATTGTCCCTGAATTTCAGGTTATCCAAATTTCAATAAACAAATCCCAAAATATGTTTATCTGAAATTCTTGTTCTCACAGGACTTTTTGGGTGTTCTGTTGTTTTTGATTCCTATGCCCAGAGAGGCTTTGAATGATCAGTTTTACCTATATTTCTCCTTTCCTCACTATTTAAAGAGTTTGGATCTCTCCCCACTCTTAGATGAAAATCAAATAAGCCTTGCTCAAATGCCCTGTGTCGCAACATCCTCCTGGCCAAGGGAGGATGGATGCAGCTCCAGGGTCACTCAGTTGATGTGAGAACCTCCCTCAGCTTCTTACTTTCATGGGAGAAAACAATTGGCTTGATATCCAACCTCTGATATCCAGGTCTCAGACATCTGAACTCAAGGTACTGATGACCACAGATGTCTTTTAATGGGATCTACATATTTTTAACTTCTGCTGTGCGTCATACTTTAAAAATAGCATTCTTTTATATGTAATATAAAATAAAATACTTTCAGTGATTTCATAATTGGATGTAGAAGCAAATATTGAGCTGGTGTTACCTTTTGGTGTGTAAATCTAACTTTGGCTTCTTTAGTAAAGCAGAAGATGCTGCCTCAGATTCTGTGGAAGCTGCTAAACATGCAAGTGATAAAAAAGGTAAGTGTGCATTGTAAGTAACTATATAAGATTATACTAATAGTGGTAAGCCTCCTGTTTCTCTTGTACACTGAAATCCTTTTCTATACAACTACAAAAATGTTTACATCCAAAATGGTGTATGCATGTGTCTATTTAAGGCTCTAGTAGTGACCCGTAGTTAAGGCTAAGAGGCCATTTCTAAGTTTTGACAAAATCAGTAGATCCAATTTTGTTCAAGTGTGAAAACCCTTATCTTTGATCAGAACACTTTGCAACTAAATAAAATGACAAAATGGAAACTTCAGACTTGACTTGTAAAGCTCTGGCAAGTTTCTTCAAAGTTTGAAGATTATTAGTTGCATATCTTTAAAGTTATAAACATTTTAAAATGGACAGTCTTTTGTGCACATCACGTCTACAAATACTTTAGAAGCAAGAGGAAGACCAAGGACGGTATAAGTCGTTACACGATCGGGGGAGGGGGAAACAATAACAGAAAATGTGGAAATGGCAGAGGTGCTTAATGACGTCTTTGCTTCGGTTTTCACCAAGAAGGTTGGCGGTGATTGGACGTCTAACATAGTGAATGCCAGTGAAAATGAGCTAGGATCAGAGGCTGAAATAGGGAAAGAACAAGTTAAAAATTATTTCAAGTTAGATGTCTTCAAGTCAGCAGGGCCTGATGAAATGCATTCTAGAATACTCAAGGAGCTGACTGAAGCAATATCTGAGCCATTAGCGATTATCTTTGAAAAGTCATGGAACACGGGAGAGATTCCAGAAGCCTAGCACTATATTTGCCCTGTTCCAATCTATAAAAAGGAAAATAAGGACAACCCAGGGAATTAGACCAGTCACCTTAACTTCCGTACCTAGAAAGATAATGGAGCAAATAATTAAGCAATCAATTTGCAAACATCCAGAAGATACTAAAGTGATAAGGAACAGTCAGCATGGTATATCTAACATGGTTTGTGTATATATAACAGTCAGACGTGGTATAGCTTGACTTTAGTAAAGCTTTTGATGCTGTCTCACATGACCATCTCATAAACAATATAGGGAAATGCAACCTAGATGGAGCTACTATAAGGTGGGTGCAAAACTGGTTGGAAAACCATTCCCAGAGAGTAATTATCAATGGCTCAGTCATGCTTGAAGGGCATTACGAGTGGGGTCCCGCAGGGGCCTGTTCTGTCTCCGGCTCTGCTAATATAGTCATCAATGATTTAGATAATGGCATAGAGGGTACAGTTATAAAGTTTGCAGACGATACCAAGCTGGAAGGGGTTTCAAGTGCTTTGGAGGATAGGATTAAAATTCAAAATTATCTGGACAAACTGGAGAAATGGTCTGAAGAAAATAGGATGAAATTCAATAAGGGCAAATGCAAACTACTCCATTTAGGAAGGAACAATCAGTTGCACACACAAAAAATTGGAAATGACTGCCTACGAAAGAGTACATCAGAAAGGGATCTGGGGGTCATAGTGGAACACAAGCTAAATATGAGTCAACAGTGTTGCCAAAAAAAAAAAAGCGGGTGGGGAAAGTGAACACAATTCTGGGATGTATTAGCAGGAGTGTTGTATTCAAGACACGAGAAGTAATTCTTCCTCTCTACTCCAAGCTGATTAGCCCTCAACTGGAGTATTGTCCAGTTCTGGGCACCAAATTTCAGGAAAGATGTGGGCAAATTGGAGAAAGTCCAGAGAAGAGCAACAAAAATGATGAAAGGTCTAGAAAACAACTTATGAGGGAAGATTGGAAAAAATTAGGTTTGGTCTGGAAAAGAGAAGACTGAGAGGGGACATGATGATAGTTTTCAAGTACATAAAAGGTTGTTCTTAACTGCTCAGGATAGGACAAGAAGCAGTGGGCTTAAATTGCAGCAAGAGAGGTTTAGGCTGGACATTAGGAAAAACTCCCTAACTGTCAAGGTGTCTAATCCCTGGAATAAATTGCCTAGGGAGGCTGTGGAATCTCCATCATTGGAGATTTTTAAGAGCAGGTTAGACAAACATCTGTCAGGGATGCCCTAGGTAATACTTAGTCCTGCCATGAGTGCAGGGGACTGGACGAGAAGACTTCTCGATATCCCTTCCAGTCCTATGATTCTATGATTAGTTCTTCACTATATGGGATTTTGAACATGCTTGAAGTCTGTTCGCCAAAGAATGTCCTTTGTTGGTGAAGACAGAAAAAACTTAGGTTGAATCTTTCAACAAATTCTGAAATTCAAATTAAAGACTTTATCATCTGTGCACGCACGGTGGGATGCATTAAGGTTGCACAGGCAACCTTAATACTGGCATTGCATAATCTGGATGCTTGACTTTGCAATCTTAAATTTCTTTCATAGGTGTTTTTGGTAAATTTAGAAATACATTGGGGCCAGCACCAAGCACCTAAATGCTTTCAAAACTATATTTTAAAAAAGCAGCTTTTATGCTTTAAGGCCAACAGTGGAAACCCCATGCTTCATATCAGGCTACCAATCCCTACTATTAAATTGAATCAAAAATCTTTCCGAGGCTTTGAAGTCTTAAACTGTGTGTGAAGCTTATTAAATTTGAGCAGGCCACTAGAGGGGGGGAGTTAAAAAGCATAGATTTTTCTACTAAGGGTATGTCTACACTATGAAATTAGGTCGAATTTATAGAAGCCGGTTTTATAGAAATCAGTTGTATACAGCCAATTGTGTGTGTCCCCACATAAAATGCTCTAAGTGCATTAAATCGGCGGACCGCATCCACAGTACCGAGGCTAGCGTCGACTTCCGGAGCGTTGCACTGTGGGTAGCTATCCCACAGTTCCTGCAGTCTCCGCCGCCCACTGGAATTCTGGGTTGAGATCCCAATGCATGAATGATGCAAAACAGTGTCGCGGGGGGTTCTGGGTACATGTCATCAGGCACCTCTCCCTCCGTCAGAGCAACAGCAGACAATCGATTCGTGCCTTTTTACCTGGGTTACCTGTGCGGACAACATACCATGCCAAGCATGGAGCCCGCTCAGCTCAGCTCACTGTCACCATATGCCCTCTGGGTGCCGGCAGACGTGGTACTGCATTACTACACAGCAGCAGCTAATTGCCTTTTGGCAGTAGACGGTGCAGTATGACTGGTAGCCTTCATCGGCGATCTGGGTGCTGGCAGATGTGGGGCTGGCAGACGTGGGGCTGCATTGCACACAACAGCAGCCCCTTGCCTTTTGGTAGAAGATGGTATATTACGACTGATATCCGTCGTCATCGTACTGCAGTGGCTGTCAATCATGGGCACCTGAGCAGACCTGCTCAGTCCTATCGAACCGTCTCGACGATGATGGCTATCAGTCGTAGTATGCTATTTTCTGCCAAGCGCCCAATATTTTCAGCCAAGCACCCAGAAGATGCCGAGGGCTATCAGTCATGCTGCACCATCGTCTGCCAGCTTAAGATGTAAAAAATAGATTTGTTCTGTATTCATTTGCTTCCCCCTCCCTCTGTCAAATCAGCGGCCTGCTAAACCCAGGGTTTTCAGTTTAATCTTTGGGGGGACCATTCTGTGTGACAGTTGTTTGTGTTTCTCCCTGATGCACAGCCATCTTTCTTGATTTTAATTCCCTGTACCTGTACGTCATGTCGTCACTCGGCCCGCCCTCCCTCCTTCCCCTGGTCCGTCAGATGCTAGTTTCGCGTCTTTTTTCAGACCAGGCGCCATAGCTAGCACTGGGATCATGGAGCCCGCTCAGATCGCTGCGGCAATTATGAGCACTATGAACACCACGCGCATTGTCCTGGAGTATATGCAGAGCCAGGACATGCCAAAGCAAAACCAGGACCAGCCGAGGAGGTGATTGCAGCGCGGCGACGAGAGTGATGAGGATATTGACATGGACATAGACCTCTCACAAGGCACAGGCCCCAGTAATGTGCAAATCATGGTGTTACTGGGGCAGGTTCATGCCATGGAATGCCGATTCTGGGCCCGGGAAACAAGCACAGACTGGTGGGACCGCATCGTGCTGCAGGTGTGGGACGATTCCCAGTGGCTGCGAAACTTTCGCATGCGTAAGGGCACTTTCATAGAACTTTGAGTTGCTTTCCCCTGCCCTGAAGCGCCAGAATACCAGGATGAGAGCAGCCCTCACAGTTGAGAAGCGAGTGGCCATAGCCCTGTGGAAGCTTGCAACGCCAGACAGCTACCGGTCAGTCGGGAATCAATTTGGAGTGGGCAAATCTACTTTGGGGGCTGCTGTGATCCAAGTTGCCAGGGCAATCAAAGACCTGGTGATATTAAGGGTAGTGACTCTGGGAAATGTGCAGGCCATAGTGGATGGGTTTGCTGCAATGGGATTCCCAAACTGGTGGAGCGATAGACGGAACCCATATCCCTATCTTGGCACCGGAGCACCAAGCCACCGAGTACATAAACCGCAAGGGGTACTTTTCAATGCTGCTGCAAGACCTGGTGGATCACAAGGGATGTTTCACCAACATCAACGTGGGATGGCCGGGAAAGGTACATGATGCTCGCATCTTCAGGCACTCTGCTCTGTTTCGAAAGCTGAAGGAAGGGACTTTCTTCCCGGATCAGAAAATAACCGTTGGGGATGTTGAAATGCCTATCGTGATCCTTGGGGACCCAGCCTACCCCTTAATGCCATGGCTCATGAAGCCATACACAGGCAGCCTGGACAGTAGTCAGGACCTGTTCAACTACAGGCTGAGCAAGGTCCGGATGGTGGTGGAATTTGCATTTGGACATTTAAAAGTGCGCTGGTGCTGCTTACAGACTCGCTCAGACCTCAGCGAAAAGAATATCCCCCCTTGTTATTGCTGCTTGCTGTGCGCTCCACAATATCTGTGAGAGTAAGGGGGAGACATTTATGGCGGGGTGGGAGGTTGAGGCACATCGCCTGGCCGCTGATTACGCGCAGCCAGACACCAGGGCGGTTAGAAGAGCACAGCAGGGCGTGGTGCGCATCAGAGAAGCTTTGAAAACTAGTTTTGTGACTGGCCAGGCTACAGTGTGAAACTTCTGTTTGTTTCTCCTTGATGAACCCTCCGCGCCCTTCCCCCCCCCCCCCCCAACCCGGTTCACTCTACTTCCCTGTAAACCAACCACCCCACCCTCCCATCCCCCCTTCGAGCACCGCTTTCAGAGGCAATAAAGTCATTGTTACTTGACATTCATGCATTCTTTATTAATTCATCACACAACTAGGGGGATAATTGCCAAGGTAGCCCGGGATGAGTGGGGGAGGAGGGAAGGAAAAGGACACACTGCAGTTTAAAACTTTAACTTTCTGATGCTCGGGCAATCATCTAGGGTGGAGTGACTGGGTGGCCGGAGGCCCCCCCACCGTGTTCTTGGGCGTCTGGGTGAGGAGGCTGTGGAACTTGGGGAGGAGGGCTGTTGGTTACACAGGGGCTGTAGCGGCCATCTCTGCTCCTGCTGCCTTTCCTGCAGCTCAACCATACGCTGGAGCATATCAGTTTGATGCTCCAGCAGCCGGAACATCGACTCTTGCCTTCTGTCTGCAAGCTGACGCCACCTATCATCTTCAGCCCGCCACTTGCTCTGTTCATCCTGTGATTCAGCCCGCCACTTCTCCTCTCGTTCATACTGTGCTTTTCTGTAGTCTGACATTGACTGCCTCCACGCATTCTGCTCTTTCAGCGTGGGAGGACATCTGGAGCTCCGTGAACATATAATCCCGAGTCCACCGTTTTCTCCTTCTAATCTTCACTATCCTCTGTGAAGGAGAAACATTTGCAGCTGATGGAGGAGAAGGGAGAGGTGGTTAAAAGACACATTTTAGAGAACAATGGGTACACTCTTTCACGTTAAATTTTGCTGTTCACATTACAGAGCACATGTGCTTTCGTTACAAGGTCGCATTTTTCCTCTTCTATTGAGGGCCTGCCAGTTTGGTGTGAGAGATCACTCACGCAGTGCCAGGCAACAGATTTCGGCTTGCAGGCAGCCATGGTAAGCCACAGTCTTTTGGCTTTTTTTAACCTTCTTAACATGTGGGAATAGTTTCAAACAGTAGCGCCCTCATTTCCCGTACCAAGCACCCGTTGGGTTGGCCATTTAAAATGGGTTTGCAATGTAAAAGGAGGGGCTGTGGTTTCCAGGTTAACATGCAGCATAAACGCAACTAACCCCCCTCTTCCCCCCCCCCCCCCCAAATTATCGGGGATGATCACTTCACCCCTCCCCCCACTGCGTGGCTAACAGCGGGTAACATTTCTGTTCAGCAGAGTAGGAACGGGCACCTCTGAATGTCCCCTTAATAAAATCGCCCCATTTCAACCAGGTGACCGTGAATGATATCGCTCTCCTGAGGATAACAAAGAGCGATAAGGAATGGATGTTGTGTGCATGCCAGCAAACACTGGGACCATACGCTGCCATGCTTTGTTATGCAATGATTCCAGACTACGTGCTACTGGCCTGGCGTGGTAAAGTGTCCTACCATGGCGGACGGGATAAGGCAGCCCTCCCCAGAAATCTTTTGCAGAGGCTTTGGGAGTACATGAAGGAGAGCTTTCTGGAGATGTCCCCGGAGGATTTCCGCTCCATCCCCATACATGTTAACAGACTTTTCCAGTAGCTGTACTGGCCGCGATTGCCAGGGCAAATTAATCATTAAACACGCTTGCTTTTAAACCATGTGTAATATTTACAAAGGTACACTCACCAGAGGTCCCCTGTGTGCCCTCAGGGTCTGGGAGCACGCCTTGGGTGAATTCGGGGGTTACTGGCTCCAGGTCCAGGGTGATAAACATATCCTGGCTGTTGGCATTTCTCCGCTTCCTTGCTGCTGTGAGCTATCTACATTATCTTCATCCTCATCTTCCTCGTATCCCGAACCTGCTTCCCTGTGTTTCTCCAGTGACAGTCATAGCACACAGTTAGGGTAGTGGTGGCTGCACCCCCTAGCATGGCATGCAGCTCCGCGTAGAAGCGGCATGTTTGCGGCTCTGCCCCGGACCTTCCGTTTGCCTCTCTGGCTTTGTGGTAGGCTTGCCGTAGCTCCTTAATTTTCACGCGGCACTGCTGTGTGTCCCTGTTATGGCCTCTGTCCTTCATGGCCTTGGAGACCTTTTCTAATATTTTGCCATTTCGTTTACTGCTACGGAGTTCAGCTAGCACTGATTCATCTCCCCATATGGCGAGCAGATCCCGTACCTCCCGTTCGGTCCATGCTGGAACTTTTTTGCGATCCTGGGACTCCATCACAGTTACCTGTGCTGATGAGCTCTGCGTGGTCACCTGTGCTCTCCACGCTGGGCAAACAGGAAATGAAATTCAAATGTTTGCAGGGCTTTTCCTGTCTACCTGGTCAGTGCATCTGAGTTGAGAGCGCTGTCCAGAGCGGTCACAATGAAGCACTGTGGGATAGCTCCCGGAGGCCAATAACGTCGAATTCTGTCCACACTACCCCAGTTCCGACCCGCTAAGGCCGATTTTATTGCTAATCCCCTCGTTGGAGGTGGAGTAAAGAAACCGGTTTAAAGGGCCCTTTAAGTTGAAAGAAAGGGCTTCGTCGTGTGAACGTGTCCAGGCTTAATTCAATTTAACGCTGCTAAAGTCGACCTAAACTCGTAGTGTAGACCAGGCCTAAGAGTACCTTGGTGCTTCCCAGGGCAGAGTTTAACTTTGGGAGCAATGCAATAGATCTGAACTCCCACAGTGGGACATGGGAAAACAGGATCTTTCAGGTAATTGGTTCCCACACCATCTGAGGAGTTTGGTAAATTGTAACCAGAATCTTGAATTGTATTTGAAAATGAGTAATGGCCAGTATAGTGCTCATAGCACCTTGCCAAGCTCAAAAGCTAGGCTGCTACATTCTGCATTACTCAAAGCTTTTGACCATTTTAAAGGGCAGCCCCAGTTAGTTTGCAACCTGGGCAAAAATATAACACCGCAGTTTTCTATGTTCTTCCCACTCCCACCTCCTGTTTAAGACTGGTTCAAGCTCTTGAGACAGGCTTAAATGGAGGGTAGAAGAAATTGCAAGTTCCATATGCTCTTCAGGGAAAATTATGAATCCATCGTGCCCCGTCACTCCTGCTGTGCATCTTGATTGCGAAGGTTGGCCATACTTCTCAACTGGAAAAGATGCAGTTGGCATTCTCATGTCATTCTCCTATGCAAACTAAGGAAGTGTGGTCTACATGAAATAACTATAAGGTGGGTGTACAACTGGTGGATAGAACATACTCAAAGATTAGCTATCAATGGTTCACCGTCAAATTGGGACAGCATATCTAGTGGGGTCCCAAAGGGGTCAGTCGTGGGTCTGGAATGAAGTAATTAATGAAAATATTGAATAAAATTTTCAGATTACATCAAGCTAGGAGGGGTTTCAAGCACTTTGGAGGACATAATTAGAATTCAAAAGGACCTTGACAAATGGGAGAATTGGTCTGAATTCCCCAAGATGAAATTCAATAAATATAAGTACAAAGTACTTCGCTTATCAAGAAAAAAAATTCAATTGCACAAATACAAAATGGGGAATAAAGTGGTGGTACTGCTGAAAAGAATCTGGGAGTTATAGTGGATCACAAATTGAATGAAAATCAACAATGTGATGCAGCTGTGAAAAAGACTAACAGGAATGTGGTATGTAAGACATTGGAGGTAATTGTCCCACTCTACTTGGCACTGGTGAGTACTCTGACCAATTCTGGGTGCCAGATCTTAAGAAATATGTGGAAAAAGTGTACAGAGTCTGGAGGAGAACAAGAGAAAATCTAAAAGGTTTAGAAAACCTGGTGCATGAGGAAAAGTTTGGCGGGGGGCAGAACCCTGGGCATTTTTCGTCTTTAGAAAAGACTGATAAGTCTTCAAATATATTAAGTGCTGTTATAAAGAGGACAATGATCAATTTTCCTCCATGTTTACTGAAGGTAGAATAAAAAGTAATTGGCTTAATCTGCAGGAAGCAAGATTAAAATTAGGAAAAATGTTCTGTGTGTAAGGATAGTTAAGCTCTGCAATAGGCTCCAAAGGGAGATTGTGGAATCCCCATAATTGGAAGTTTCTAAAAACAAATTGTACAAACACCGGTCAGGGATGGTGTAGGTTTACTTGGTCCTGCCACAGCAGAGGGGACTAGACTTGATGACTTCTCAAGGTCCCTTCTGTGCTACATTTCTATGATTGTGGGGATTCTCCATATGCATTCTCCTGCCCATCAATATCACTTCTCTTTCTGGTTTGAGCCTGAACCAATTTTGCTGCTGTTGAAAGTCCAGTGCAGCGGTGATTATAGTTATGATCCAGAGGTTCAATAATATTGCTTAATGGCACTATCAAAATATTTAATATAGCACCAAATCAATCCAAACGTATTCAGATTTGTATTAAGAATGTTTTTATTTTCATAGAAAAGCTAGCAGATCAAGTGATGCAAAATCCACAAGTCTTGGCAGCTCTGCAGGAGCGACTTGACAGTTCGTCTCACACTCCTTCAAGCTATATTGAAACGTAAGTACAATGCATATCACACTTTCAGCAAGACTGAAAAAATAACAGACCAGAGTTACTATTTAGTCAGAAAAATAGAAATGTCAGAGTAAGGAGTGTTGCTGCTTTAATAGATGGTGCAATGGCCACCATCGTAGAGAGGAGGACCCAAATTGCTCTAGATCAGTTCCACAAACTATTAACCTAAGATTGCATCCTGATACGAGAGTAGTTCACTTTAGTGTTAAGTTAAAACTGAATACTACTCAGATTTTTTTATGTCCATCTTCAATTCCCCTTAACTGGGTTTTGGATCACTTCTCTGAGATTGCTTCTATCATAATCTCTCTTCACTGGATTATGCTTAGTTTTTAGAACTGAGTTCTCTAGGGTCAGTACTGGGTTATAAAGTGAAGGGTTCAACACTTCTGGAACTTTCTCTTCTGCGTGAGAGTGTGAGAATAGGTTAATCTGTTCAGGGAAGTTTTTGGAGGTTTGGTTCATATGTGGCAATTTGGCCTTGTTTTGTCAGTGTATAAATTTACGTTTCAGAGTACAGCCCATGAATACATGCTTTTCTCTACAAAATACACAATTCTTTTCCATAGAAGGGTCGACATAATTGTAATTGCACAAATTTAGATGTAAAAAAAAGAAGTTACTTTCTGCCATCTGAAATATAGGGGAGGCTGATGGTCTAGGGCAGGGGTCGGCAACGTTTGGCACGCGGCTTGCCAGGGTAAGCACCCTTGCGGGCCGGGCCAGTTTATTTACCTGCTGATGCAGCAGGTTCGGCTGATCGCGGCCCCCACTGGCCGCGGTTCGCTGTCCCGGACCAATGGGGGTGGCGGGAAGCCGTGGCTAGCACATCCCGTGCCGCTTCGCGCCACTCCCATTGGCCCGGGATGGCGAACCGCTGCGAGTGGGGTCCGCGATCAGCTGAACCTGCCGTGTCAGCAGGTAAATACCCTGGCCCGGCCTGCCAGGGTGCTTACCCCGGCGAGCTGCGTGCCAAATGTTGCCGACCCCTGGTCTAGGGCAAGGGTCGGCAGCCTTTCAGAAGTGGTAGTGTGCCGAGTCTTAATTGATTCACTCTAATTTAAGGTTTTGCGTGCCAGCCATACATTTTAATGTTTTTAGAAGGTCTCTTTCTATAAGTCTATAATGTATAACTAAATTGTTGTATGTAAAGTAAATAAAGTTTTTAAAATGTTTAAGAAGCTTCATTTAAAATTAAATTAAAATGCAGAGCCCCCCCCAGACTGGTAGCCAGGACCTGGGCAGTGTGAGTGCCATTGAAAATCAGCTCATGTGCCGCCTTTGCCACGTGTGCCATAGGTTGCCTACCCCTGGTTTGGGGATGGAAGATAATAGCAGGGATCTCAAACTTAATTTACCTTAGGGTCAGTGCCAGTCCTCAAATCCTCCCAGTGGGCTAATAATGTCACTGAAGATGGTGTTCAGAAAATAAAACGTTTATATTGTATTTTTTATTTCGAATTTCTTAGAAATAAAAAAACTGTCATACCACAATGTTATACAATTCTTCGCTTGCCAGGGAGTTTAGTTTCAGAGGGGCAGCTGTGTTAGTCTCTATCAGCGAAAACAATGAGGCGTACTTGTGGCACCTTAGCGATTAAAAAAATTTATTTGGGCATAAGCTTTTGTGGGTTTTAACCCACGAAAGCTTATGCCCAAATAAATTTTTTAATCTAAGGTGCCACAACTACTCCACAGTTTTTAGTGTTTGCCAGACACCTGGCAACGCTTCAGTTCTGTCAGTTTGTTGATGTTTGGCCTCAGTGACTGAGCAGTTGAAACCTTCAAGATTGCAGCAAGGTGTGCTTCAGATAGTAGTTGTTCGGTATTTTGACTTGTTTATATTCATTGTGGGGGGGGGAAAAAGTGATGCTGCCTCCATGGCTGACTCTGCCCGGCAACAAATGATGGTATCTCTGTCCCTCTCCCCCAGCCGATGGGAGCTGCGGGGGGGGTTGGGGGCGGGGATGGGGCGGTGCCTGTAGCGAACATTGCAAGCAGTGTGGCTGCCTGTACCTTTCCTCCGCTGGCTGCAGTGGGGAGGTTCTTGGGTCGCAGATGGCCCATGGGCCGGGAGTTTCAGACCCCTGATAATAGTATCAAGGACAACATGGATAAGAAAAGATTCTTATAAAGCTTTTAAATGCCCTATTAAAGGAACGTGGGGGGGGGGGGGGGGGGAAGGGTGTTGTGGCTAAGCCAAACCTTCCTATGACTAAAGAGTATAGCTATAATATCAGGATAATGCACAATGACTATTAGATGTGAAGAAGCTAACTTTCTAGACTTACAGAGCTGTTTATTTCTAGGTTACCAAAAGCAGTAAAAAGAAGAATTGATGCCTTGAAACAACTCCAGGTGAAGTGTGCCCATATAGAAGCTAAATTTTATGAAGAAGTTCATGATTTAGAGAGAAAATATGCAGCCCTCTATCAACCTCTCTTCGATAAGGTAGGAAGATTATAAAGATTTTTTCCAAACTGCTGTTTTCTCAAACTTCCTTTGTTTGGAGGTAAATAGAGAAGAGTAAAATAGAAACAAATTCTCTCTCCTTTCTCTGTCTCCCCCCCCCCAGCTGCTTTAAAGTGAAGCTTGGATTACCAATCTAGAACTCTAGCCCTTGTTCTTTTCTCATCCTATCAGATGTTCCATATTGTAAAAACCGTACTTCCAGTGATAAAGGCTGGGGTTAGTTACTCCTTTTGTAACTCTAAAGAGGGGAACTGCTGGAGAGCTGTGTAAAGCATTCTTTTCTACTCCTCTGATTGTATTAAAAACTCCAAGACTTATGGACAGTTTCCCCATATACAGAATCTATAGCAGATGCACTAGCATATCCAAAGCATGTTCTTGATATCACTACTCCAGCACCAGTCAGTCCGTTAGGTCTTTTCCTGCAAGGCCTGGCACTCAGACTAGTTGGCTATACATTACAAAATAAACAAAACCTCACAAAGGAATTAAACGGGCTAACAAAACAAGGCAATATCTGGAAAATCCCTGTCAGATTCCTGAACTTGTTGCTGGGTGTAAAAGAAGATATATAGTGAGTCTGTATCCTATACTTGGGCTCTTGGGTTTATTAGAACTGCACTAGATAGTACATTTTAGCAACTTTTCTAGATCCCAGCCTCTTCACTTTAAAAATTGCTTCAAAAACTACAACACACAAACAAAACTATTGATGCTATGATAATATTCATAAGTCACACTTTCTTTTGTTTACATTCAATAATGAGAAAATAGCAAACACCTTTCTGGAGGTGGAGGGTGGGTGTACATTTTCTCAAAGGTAGACATCTACACAAAGTAGACAGAGATTTTTTTCTCTTTGACAGAAGAATTCCTTTAATTGGTGGAGAACATTCTTTAGTACAACAGATTGTTTGTTCTTAATGTCAACTCTTGGTTCTTACCTAAATTTTAGCTTTAACATTCACCATGTTAGATATAAATAATAATGAACTCTTTGGAGACAATTTCATCCTCTGTCTATTCATGTCTTCATTTTCTTTGCATAGCTAATGCATTTTTCTGTGTAATCGATAGGATTGTAATTGAACTTCTCTTATATGTGAAAAGTGTATTTGTAGCCTGCTGCGAACTCCTAAAATTGGTACCTGTGATTCTGAATTTCCTGACATTGACCATCTAAAAAACACTGCAGTTTTTGATAGTGGGACAGTTTCTCTTCTCTGGAGCATTGGCAGAATCTGGCCCAAGGAGGCTCATACTAGTGTAGGGGAATCTTCTGGTGACATAGAGCTAGTATACTGGTTTTGCACTAGCTCTCCTTGCTGCTGGCCAAGTGTGTGTGGCTGGTGCTTTACTAAGCCCTGCTGGTCTCTGACTGCATTTTCAGCCTCTTGGTCGTGGTGGCAGCCTGTGTAACTCAGCCATTAGGCTACTCCAAAGTTACGTTGAGGACTTGTCTGGTGCAGAGCCAGTGAAAAAGTGAACTTTATACCATCTTTGCAGTCTCCATCTTTCCTCCATTGCTGTGATCCTCTGCTGTGGCTGAGGATTTGTCTCTTTTGTACAGAACTTTTTTTGCTCCCCTGTGGTGTGTAAGGGTCTCTAGGAAAAGTGCAATTAATGCCTGGTCTATACTAGGAAATTAAGTGACAGTTATACTGACCTAGGGGTGTGAAAATTCAACACCTCTGAGCTATGCAGTTAAATCAACCTAACCCCCATTGTAGACAGTGCTAAGTTGACAGGAGAAGCCTTTCAGTCAGCATAGGTACTGTATTTTCTGGCGTATAAGATTACTTTTTAACCCAGGAAAATCTTCTCAAAAGTCGGGGGTCGTCTTATAGGGCGGGTGCTGAAACTTCCGAGCCGGACTGGAGAATCTGCGGTCGCCGCATATGGTGGGGGGAGTTCAAAAACGGCCGCGGCCGCATCCCCGCCCAATGACGAGGTGAGGGGGCGCCTCACCGGGAAGGTGTAAGTGAAGGGCGGAGCAAGCTGCAGGCGTCCGGGACGCCCGGGGTATGGAAAAAAGAGAGAGAGCGGCGCTGTGCCCAGAAAAACACGCCTCTTTCACCCGTCTGGCCCGCCCTTGTATCCTATTACCCTACCTCCTTCTCTGCCTCTCAGATCTCGCTCCTGAGGACTGCAGTGAAGCGGAGCAGGCGCGCATGTGTGAGATCTGAGAGGCAGAGAAGGAGGTAATAGGATACAAGGGCGGGCCAGACGGGTGAAAGAGGTGTGTTTGCGCTACCGCTCTGATAGTCTTGGAGACAGGGAGGGCTGGGCAGGCAGGGACAGCTGACCAATCCAAGCAGGCTTTGTATACAACAACCAGCCAATCGCCGATAAGGTACATCACTTGCCGTGATTGGCTGGTTGTTGTATACTGGGTACCACATACAGTACAGCACCAGTATCTGTACCTGTTCATACAGTATAGCACCAGTACATACAGTACAGTATACAAATGTCCAACAGTCAAAACCCCATCATGGCTCCACCAGCAAGAAGAAAGAAATATGAAGCCAGTTTCAAACTTAAAGTTGTAAACTTTGCCATGGAACATAATAACTGCGCTGCTGCAAGACAATATGGAGTAACAGAAAAGATGGTTCGGGACTGGAAAGCAAATGAAAAAGCATTAGAGTATGCCAAGGGGTAAGTGTGCATTAAGAAGAGGCACTCCACATTGGCCAGAACTCGAAAAACATGTAGCAGACATGGTGAATGAGCATTGCCAAAACGGTTATGTAGTGACACGAAATAAAATGCATTTGTTTGCACTTCAGTGGGCCAAATCTAACCCAGATCACAGCAACAGATTTAAGGCCACTGTATCCTGGTGTACTAGATTCATGGAAAGGCATAATATGGTACTGAGGCAAAAGATGAAAATTGCCCCAAAATTACCTGCAGATCTTGATAGCAAAGTAAATAGTTTCCATCGATACGTAATACAACAGCGCACTAAACATGGCTATGCGTTAAGTAGTATTGGAAATATGGATGAAACTCCAATGAATTTTGATATGGTTGGAAATAAAACTGTCCATCAAAAAGGTGAAAAAACAATTTTAATTAAAACAGGACATGAGAAGTCCAGTTTTACAGTGGTACTAGGATGCACAGCTGATGGCGCCAAACTGAGACCAATGATTATTTTTAAAAGAAAAACCATGCCGAAATTCAAGTTCCCTGTTGGTTGTTTTGTACATGTGAATGAAAAAGGCTGGATGGATGAAGAAGGGGTAAAGCTATGGCTTGATAATGTATGGAGCAGGCGACCAGGTGGACTTATTCAAAAATGTAGTCTACTGGTGTGGGATATGTTCAGGGCTCATTTAACTCCCAGCACCAAGCAAATACTTGCAAGACTAAACACAGATGCGGCAGTTATTCCTGCAGGATTGACATCATTGGTACAGGCACTGGATGTGTGCCTAAACAAGCCATTTAAAGATCGCATTCAAGAACAGTGGAATGAATGGATGGTTAGCGGCAAAAAGTCATTCACAAAAGGAGGAAACATGCGTGCTCCACAGTTGGATGT
The DNA here is from genome assembly GCF_027887155.1 of Malaclemys terrapin pileata. Classification (NCBI taxonomy): domain Eukaryota; kingdom Metazoa; phylum Chordata; order Testudines; family Emydidae; genus Malaclemys; species Malaclemys terrapin. The sequence goes on along the minus strand of NC_071508.1, from coordinate 47,171,363 downwards.
TTTGTGCAAGTTTGTCATAAAAGCCTGGAATGATATTGATGCAGAAACAGTAATCAAGTCTTTCAAGAAGTGTGGCATATCAAATTCATTAGATGGTATGGAGGACGACTACTTGTGGCAAGATGAAGAGGAAGCCGAAGCTGAGACCACACCATCTGATACGGAATTCGATCCATACGATGACTGCCTTACAAATGTATCACAAGATGTCATTGATGTACTTATGATATCAGATGACGAACAGGAGGATTTTGAAGGCTTTTAAAGGGAAACTGTCACGCCAGCAAAACCTGTAAAAATACCGTAGCTTGCAGTTATGATGGGCGTTGCTAACTCGCCAGGGACTTGCCTGGCACTTGCTCTCTCTCTCTTGTTTGTTATCTTCCTCCTATCATCATCAGTTCCAGTTTGGTTGACAGCTTAGAAAACAAACAGCATGGCAGCTCCCATGGGTTTATTGTCTTATCCTTCCTTTCAGCTTTAGAGTGAATTAGGAAAAGTTTAATCCACTTGCACTGTTTTATGTTTACATGTTTGATGACAAACAGCCTTATGTTTATAAGTGACAGTTTTCCTGCTAAGTACCTGCATGTCATAAGCATTTGAATTAAAATTACCATATTGAAATCAAATCTGATGTTTTTTAATTTTTTTTTGGTGTGCGTTGGAAGAGGGGTAGTCTTATACGGCGAGTATATCCCAAACTCTATATTTTAACTGGAAAAGTTGGGGGTCGTCTTATACGCCCAGTCGTCTTATACGCCGGAAAATACGGTAGTATTTTCACAGAAATGTTATAGTAGCACAGCTGTGCTCCTATAGTAGTTTATTTGCAGACATATGCTGACTGCTATACAAGAGTAGGAACTATTTGACAGCACCATTTTTATAGCCAAAGTACGTGAGCTAAAAGTTATTTTTGCTGACATTCAGTGGTACCTATTTGAAATTGTAGTAAAGTACAAAACAGACAATTGTGACTTCCACTTTTTTGTTTTCACTTTAAACATAAGTAACTCTAGTTCTGTTTAGTTCATTTATGTTGTAACTTACTGTTAATACATGTTGTAATCACCCTAATAAGTTGTCTGTTACCTTCATGCTCTTACCCTAATAATCGGGGATACTTATCTATCCTATTAGTGAGTCAATTGTTTTCCTTGGGGTTTTTTAAGGATTGTTTTGCATGCTGGGAGTCATTATGAGAGAATCAATTTTTGTATTTTGCCAGAGGCAGTAATTTTGCCCAGCCTTTTATAGCAGCCCAGGGAATTGTTCAGAGTAACCTTTAATTACTGCTTTAATATTTTTCTCCCTTAAATGTATAATTCTCTTGTGCAGCGAAGGGACTTTGTCATTGGTGAAGCTGAACCTACAGATGCAGAGTCAGAGTGGCACAGTGAAAATGAGGAGGAAGAAAAACTAGCTGTGAGTAGAAACAAGCTAATCATTAGTTTGAAAATTTGATAAAGGACTAATTTTGTTTATATAGCCTGAAAGATACTGTCTTAAATCTAATTTCTTTGAAATCTAGATTTCATATAGAACTCTTGTAATAAGCACAAGCCTGGACTGAACACAATGACATATAGGACTTGTCTACACGAACAGTTAGTTCTTGGCAAGTTGAGGTGTGAATTTAATCTACCCCATTCTAGCCCGCCATGGACTGTCTGTCTGGACCTTGCTGACGTATTAACAGTTCAATTCTCTTTGATATCATCCTTTTTGAAAAAGGACCAGATCAAAGCGTATTATCAAACGGGTTAATGCAAGTCAGCAGGGTCCACACAGATAGTTGGTCCATGGAAGCTAGTGTGGCATAGATTCTCACTCTAGCTTGCTGTGAACTAAATGTTTACATAGACAGACAAACCCAAACTTTATTCAGTGTTCTAAAATTATAATCCAGTTTACTTTTAAATTTTCACTTAAGCAAAATACCTAAAATAAGAAGACTTAACTCCAGTGTTGGCACAAGAACAAATGGATAGAAACTGGCTATCAGTAAGATCAGACTTGAAATTAGACAAAGGTTTCTAACCATCAGAAGAGCGAAATTCTGGAATAGCCTTCTAAAGGGAGTTGTGGAGGGGGGAAACTTAATCTGTTTTAAGACTGAAGGCAGAGGTGAAAGTAAGCCGGTCCAGTCCAGTATGGCATACCGGCAAGAGCTAGTACGGCGTGCCGGAGCGCATTGGCTTCCGCGGCAGGGATTTAAAGGGCTCTGGGCTCCCCGCAGTTGCGGGGAGCGAAGAGCCCTTTAAATCCCGCCTGCAGCTTTGGTGGGTGGCGATCGATCTATCAGGGATTGATTATCGCGTGTAGTGTAGACGCGATAAATCGATACCCAATCGCTCTCTCGTTGACTGCTGAACTCCAGCTCAGCGAGAGGCGGAAGCAAAGTTGACGGGGGAGTGGCGGCTGTCGATCCTGCCCCGCGAGGACACGAAGTAAGTGATTGTAAGTTGATCTAAGATTCGTCAATCTCTCTCTTCTTCCCCCCCCCACCCCCCCCAAGTGTAGACCAGGCCTGAGTTACTGCAGGTAACTTTATCAGCTGTGTGTCTGTCCTGGATTTTGGCCACATGTTCAGGGTATAGCTGATTGTCATATTTGGGTTTGGGAAGGAATTTTTTCCCTGGGTCACATTGAAAGAGACCTTGGGGTTTTTTTTGTTTGTTTGACTTTTTTTTTTGCCTCCCTCTGTAGCTTGGGGCACTAGTCACTTGCTGGTTTGAACTAGAGTAAATGATGGATTCTCTGTAACTTTGAAGTCTTTAAATGAAGATTTTAGGACTTCAGTAACTCATCCAGAATTTATGTCCCTTCTACAGGAGTGGATGGGTGAAGTTCTGTAGCCTGCAATGTGCAGGAAGTCAGGCTGGATGATCATGGTGGTCACTTCTGGCCTCAAATTCTCCGTTTAAAATTAAATTTTGAAAATTTACTGAATTTTTACACCAGTATATTGCCATCAACCAATACTGTTTAATGGTTGTTTGTTCCTTTTCGTTTGCACTGTTCGTAACCTGTTGACAGTATCTTTCTGCTAATGGGTTCCATTCCAGTGCTACATAAATCACCAAAGTAATACAAGGCTGGCTGACTGACTGGCTGTTCTTTATTTTGGGGGACATAACTAGCGTTTAGTGCTATGAATACAGATTTGACAAATAGATATCTCAGACTTCGGTAAAGTGTATTGTAAAGCAAGTTTTATTTATATATTCTGTGTGTAGTAGAAAATATTGAGTTTTAAGAAGGGCCTTCTATAGCTTCAGCACATTCCATTTATATTTAATGAGTTTTAAGGACTCTCTCTCTATTTATATAAAATACACACACACTTTTTCCTTTCTTCCTGACTTGTTCTCCATTTTCTTTAGTCATTCTTATCTCTGTGCAAAATTAATACTACCCTCATTCTATATTTACTAGTCATTGTATTTGATGGTAATCCACAGTACTACCACAGGCACACATGACAAGGTTTCTAAATCTATGGGATGAGTGGCAACAATTTATGAAGTTACTGGCATGTGTTGAGGACCATTTTTTGGTAACTTCAAGCAGTCCTTAAGCAATTGAAGTTTGTAATGCTTTCTGAGACTTCCTGTTTACCTATTCTTATGTATATACACAAGTTCAATTAATCTTATGAACTGCTGTAAATATTGCCCAAACATGATCCTTTGGTAAATGTAATAAATTGCTGTTCCCTGCTCTTGACTCATCACTCAAATAGCAGATATTGTTGGAGGCAATTCTAAGAGCTTCTGGTGATGCTACCTTTGCTACTGCAAAGCAGCAGAATTCTTCATGATCAAGAACTGGATTTGCTGCGTTGTTGGATGAGGACATAGTAGCAGGGACATGTATTAGCACAATCCCATGCTGAATTTTAGTTCTGCATTAATTTTTTTCTCCACATACAACAAGCAGCTTTCTGTGCCCCAAAGAGAAGAACCCGGACAGCATATTCTGTAGGTACTTTTCATTATTACATCAGACATAAATTTGCCAGATGTTTCCTAGAAGACTTGGAAAGACTGTCTCTGCCCCACATGCTACCAATTTAAATTTTAGATAGAGCACAGTGAAAATGAGAAACAGAGGATTGGTCTCTTTCTTGCCCTGTAGAACAGTACACCTCTACCCCAATATTGGTTCTCAGGAGCCAAAAAATCTGTGTTCTAGGTGAGACCGCGTTACATTGGGGTAGGGAGAGGAACCGCTTTTACCGCTCTGCGCCCCAGCTTCTACCCCCCCCATTCACCCCCCCCCCCCAAGCTTGCCACTCCAATCAGCTGTTTGGCCCAGCAAGCCTGGGGGGGGAGGGGAGGGGGAAGTGGAGCGGTGCGCTCAGGGGAGGAGGCGAAGATGAGCTGGAGCGGTTCCTCTGCACCCCCCTGTTACTTGCTGCAGCCCTCCCCGTGCGCTCCCCCCGCTCACCTCCTCCCACAAGTGCGCTGAAGCGCCGCCCCCCCCCCCCCCCCCCCCCCCCGGCTTGGCACGCCAATTAGCTGTTTTGGGCAGCAAGCCTGGGAGGGAGGAGAAGCGGAGCTGAGCGGCGCGTTCGTGGGAGGAGGAGGAGGCAGAGGTGAGCTGGGGCAGGGGGGATGCAGCAAGTAGCGGGGGGCATAGAGGAACCCCTCCCCGCCCCAGCTCACCACCACCTCCTCCTCCCTCAAGCATGCTTCTCCTCCCTCCCAGGCTTGCCGCACAAAACAGCTGATTGGCGCGCCAGGCCGGGGGGGGGGGGAGCTGGAGCGGTTCCTCTGCACCCCCCCGCCCCCTGTTACTTGCTGCGGCGCACTCGTGGGAGGAGGCGGAGTGGCGGTGAGCTGGGGCGGGGGGGGGGGCCTCGGGGGAGGGCCCAGCAAGTAACAGGGCAGTGCACAGGGAATCACTTGCGGTAACACAAATTCAGATATAATGAGGTAAAGCAGCCTCATCCCCCGGAGCACTGCTTTACCGTGTTATATCGGACCACCTTGTATCTGGGTAGAGGTGTACATCTACACCTCTACCCCGATATAACGCGACCCGATATAACACTAATTCAGATATAACACGGTAAAGCAGCGCTCTGAGGGGGGAGGGAGGGAGGAACTGCACGCTCCAGCGGATCAAAGCAAGTTCGATATAACACGGTTTCACCCATAACACGGTAAGATTTTTTGGCTCTTGAGGACAGTATTATATCGGGGTAGAGGTGTACATCTACTTAATTTAGGCATGTACCTTTAGGTTTTATTATTTTAGTGTATTTAAAAAAACCCGAAGTATAACAAATGAAATTGGAAAGTTATCTGTTTGTATCTTGTAGTCAAGAATTCCATGGCAATTGAAAGCACTTTAAACTAGTACCAAACCAGCAGCAGTTGTACGTACTTTAAAATTTACAAATATGGAAATACAGTTGTAAATCAACTTTGAATCTGTTTGACTTGATTTGTAAGTGGAATTGACTATCTTGGTTTAAAACCATCTCTAAGCATGAACTTTCAAGTCACAATTTTCAGGAATCTGACAGCATTTTAAACATCTACAATAGGACCTCAGTTACAAACACCTCGGGAATGGAGGTTGTTCGTAACTCTGAAATGTTCGTAGCTCTGAACAAAAAACATTATAGTTCTTTGAAAAGTTTACAACTAAACATTGATTTAATACACCTTTGAAACTTTACTATGCAGAAGAAAAATGCTGCTTTCCCTTTTCTTTCTTAGTAGTTTGTTTAAAACAGTACTGTACTGTATTTCCTGCACACTGTGTGTGTGCGCTGCTGCCTGATTGCTTACTTTTGGTTCCAAATGAGTTGTGTGATTGACTGGTCAGTTCGTAACTCTGGTAGTCATAACTCTGAGGTTCTACTGTACTTTTTATACTAAGTGAGGAAGGCTCTTAATTATGAAGAGTTTGTGCTTTTCTTAAACATTTCTATGTTTACTTCATAGGGAGACCTCAAAAACAAAGTAGTAATAGAAGAGAAAGAAGCAGCAGCAGCTGCAACAGAAGAGTCAAATCCCAAAGGAATTCCAGACTTCTGGTTTACAATCTTTAGAAATGTAGATATGCTAAGTGAATTAGTACAGGTAAGCTAATTCTATTTGAAAAAGCTAACTTCACCTGCTTTTTTCTCCCAATTACTAGATGAAACTTGAGGAAGATGTGAGTAACCAAGAGCTTGCAGTTCTTGAGAATCCTTTACCTGGTCTTTGTCAAATAAAACACTTGAAGATAGTTTGTGGTTTGCTTGCTTGTTACTAAGTGAAAGTTTTTGATAAATAAGATCTAAGCGGTCTGGAAACTGGTATTGCAATTAGTTCTGCATCCATTAGCGCATATATTCACATTCTACTTTTTGCCACTTTATTTTGTTTAGGTAGTTGTATAATTTAAGGATATCTTGAGCAAGTACTTAAACTGGCTGTATCTGTATTGGACTGGACTTCTATATTTGCTACATTTTGTTGCATTCTGCCCTTATACAATTTATCCTATTAACTTTCTGTTAATATTTTGGAATAATCCCCTAAAACTAGTCATTTTTATACATCTGTCACATCATGCCTCTGCTTAGTAGTGGAAGTAGTAACTGGAGTTTTCATCTTCCAAGAAGTTTAATTTTCAGTCACATGCTACCCCAAGAGATGGCAACTTTAACTTCAAAGATAAGATGACAGATTTCAACAAATGAGAATTTGGCAAATGACAGTTTTAAAGTAATTTCAAAGAACTTGGATCTGAATTTCAAATTTATCACAAACTTGTGATCAAATTATTAGGTTCTACATAGCTCACTGCTCTGAAGTGAGCAAGTTTAGATGAAAATTTTGCTTTTTGAAATTTGAACTGCCTGTTCAAACTTTTTTCCTTTCTGTTTAGGAATATGATGAACCAATCTTAAAACACCTGCAGGATATTAAAGTGAAATTTTCTGAACCTGGACAGCCTATGGTAAGTATTGTCTGAAAATTTTTTTTTTAAATAGTACACAGTAGTGATGGGCAATGGTTCAAAATGTTTTTGATCCCTCCCTGCCTACAACCATCAGTGTGAAAATATGGGGCGTACTGTTCTGACCAAAGATTCCAAGCTTCAGGTTCTTAGCACAGATTTTTAGTTGTTTTTCTAGTCCTTTATTGTCTTGTACTCTAGCCAATCTTTATCATCACCTTCAACTCTATTCTACCTCCTCTTGTTCCCCTTTACTTAGGTTTAAAAGTGAACTAATTTTTTATATTGAAAAATTGAAACAGCTACTTATGCCATATTTAATACTTGGACAAATTAGTGAATGTTAGTCAAAAAGAATCATGTGTACTGTTCATCACATTAGAAAAACTATACCTTCCCCAAATAAAATGGAAATCAATGTGACTTAAGTTCTGTTACTTTAAAACAGTAATGAAAAATATGGTACAGATGCAAAAATACAGAAAGTTTGAACAAAAGATTTCATTTTTAACTGCACTTAGAAACACTTTTTTCCAGATAAATATACCCTTAGTTAATATCAACACAGCAGCTGGGATAAGTGATTCCTAGCTCAAATAGACATACACACACTAGCTAAGCTCATGCTAGTGCCTAAAATAGCTGGGTGGTACAGCAGTTTAGTAGCCTATTTAAGTAGTCCCACTCAACCTCCTGCATTCATACTTGTGTGGTTAGCCTGAGCTGCCACCCATAGCTCCATGGCCACACTGCTATTTGTCATTTCTAGCTCAAGCAGAGCTACCATCCTTAAGTCTACCTGAGCTGGGAATTATACCTCCCAGCTGCTGTTTAGACATACTCTGACTTCACTTTTTTTACAGTTTGTCAAACTTCTAGTGTAATCTTATCTGTGCAAGGAAAAAGCTAAAATACTAGTGGAGTTTATAAATGAGCACACAAAGGGAATCCTTTGGCACTCACCTGCAGAAATTAACTTAAATCAGTTATGTCTGGCTCATCATGATTGAACTTTAAAACATTTAGCTTATCAGGAAGCCAAAGTATTGGCAAGTACACCAGAAAGTATTCATGGACTTCAACTGTAAGGCTACAATTTTTGAGACAGTTTATTATAATAGAAGTCATTGCCTTGACAGTAGGTCATGCCAATCCTCTTTTGAATCAAGCAAAGTGGCCTGCACTGCTTGCCTCAGATATTTGTGGTGGACATCTGCAAGGCAGCAACATTTGCAAAACATAATTGCTTGCATTCAGTTTCCATAAGGAAATCCCATTTTGGTGCCTTAACACCCCATAACTTGTTTTTGTACTTGTTTGGACTCCTGTACTATGGAATCCTTTTTCTTTCAGGGTGTCTCTTACTTAAAGTGGCAAAACATCTGATTTTTTTTTTTTTTTTTTTTTTTTTACTGGTACATTCTTCAGGCTACCTGTGTTATCCTGGAAATTTTGGAGAGGTCTTTGCTCTGTGTGTGTTTTTAAAATACCTATTCAGGCATCGCTGGTTTCGCTATTTGCATTGGCCTAGTTCAGGGGTTCTCAAATTTCATTACACTGCGACCCCCTTCTGACAACAAAAATTACTACGCGACCCCAGAGGAGGGGACCGAAGCCTGAGACCACCCAAGCCCCACCATCCTGGATGGGAGGGGCCAAAGCCCCACCGCCCCAGAGCCAAAGCTGAAGCCCGAGGTCTTCTGCTCCAGGCCGGGGGCCCATAACCTGAGCCTGTCATCCAGGGCTGATGCGCTTTGGCCCCGGGCAGTGGTGCTCAGTCTTCAGCTTTGGCCCCAGGCCCCAACAAGTGTAAGCCAGTCGTGGCGACCCCATTAAAATTAGCTCGCAACCCACTTTGAGGTCCCGACCCACAGTTTGAGAACTGCTGACATAGTTGTTGTCTGTTGTAAAACATTTTTGTGCGATGGGGTGGAGGAGACAACAACCTCCCTCAAGCTTCTTTCCATCCCTCTGAATTTCATTCCTGGAGTATCTTCTTTAGAGAAGGCAAAAGTACTTGCCTTGTAACTGCTTTTTTTAAAAGTATCATTCTGACAAGATTCTTGCTCGTGTCCCTTCAGACCTCTTGCTGATGATGTTGGTTTTTGCACCTTAACCCTGTTTTTAAGACTTTTTTTTTTTTTTTTTTTTTTAAGGGGATGGATAGCAGGGAGGGAGCTTTCTTCTTGCAGAGTTGAAACTGACTACAGTGTTCTAAGGGTAATGGTCAAACTCATGCTAGCTCAGGCTGGCCAGTAGAGGGCCTTGAAAATGCTCCACCTATTATCACTGCTCTTAAATAGAAAAAACCTTAAGAGCTTAGAGCTGGCAGTGTTTTGTTAGGTAGCTGAGACCAGGGGTCCTGTCAGAATATTTTTAGAAAAATCAGATTTACAAGTAATCTTGTTTTCTCTCAGCTATCACAGAGTAAATGTCTCCTTTCTGATTCTTATGCATTAATACATTACTGTGGTTTGAAAATGCTACACTGGGATGTTTGTCCAATAAATTACTCAATTGGGTTTTTAAATCCATGCAAACTGACTGTAGTCTGTAAGTTTTTCCTCAAAAATATTTTAACTTCTACTCACAGCTTCTATTCACACTTTGTTGTGTGACTATTTATATTGAGTGTTGTGACAGTGCAGTTGTTCATGATAAAAGGTATGTGTACACACCAGACTTGCTTCGCTGCAGGACAAGTAGGAAAAAAGATGGAGTTTCCTGAAAGCTTTAATGATTAAAAGAGTTGGAGAATAATTTGACGTAGTATTTCTTCCCAAACTTCCTTCTGTGAGGTGCCCCAGGCTCTGTAAAATAAAACAATAACTCAAACTAATTGAGGGAGTAAAATATAAAGAAAGGAGCAGTAATTGAGGCAGACAATGGTAATAACTTTAGTGAGAGACTTAAAGTGCTCTCAAAGCAGGGAGAATGGTCCAAGATGCATCTCAAGTAAGAGTGAGTTTGTCACAAAGGGGCATACAATACCACATGCACAATGATCTGTTGCCTGCCAACCTAAGATACAACCACAAGATCACAAAGTTGGTGGGTTGTGTTTGAGCACAGAAGCAAACTAGACAACGGTTTAAAGGGTTCTCATATATTTATCCAAATAAAACTTCTTGAAGTGTAGTTCAGAGAATGTTAATAACTATTCTGTTCTGCAGATAATGTCATACTGTCACTCAGCTTAATTTTCTGTGGTTTAAAATAGCTTAAACAAAATTGCAATAACACTTGGTTTTTAGGGCTGGTCAGATTTTACCAAGGGATTTCTTTTCTTGCCTTTTGCACTGTTCGTAACCTGTTGACAGTATCTTCCTGGTAATGGGTTCCATTCCAGTGCTACATTAAATCCAATAATAGAAGACTGACAAACTCAATGTCTCTTCTAGGTTTGGGGACAAACTTCATAAAAAATACACTGAAACGCTTACCCACTTTACAGGAAAACGGCTCTCTGGTCTTTTATAATAGTGACTTTCTGAAAAATGACTCACCAATTTGTAACAGTAACAGCATTGTGTGTAACTTTAGTACTTGGGATTTTTTATTGCAGAAAGTACTCACTGCCTGAGTATGTTATGAATTACCAGATTCTAATAAAACAGTTTCTCTGCTTCAGAGGCATAAGCTGCAAACTAACAAATTAATGGAATTATCTGGAATTTTAGTTTTTGTTTTTGACCAAATGTGACTTTAGCATAGTTGCTGCAGTTCAAAAAAAGCAGTTTTAAAGGAATATAATCAAACCTTGATACTGAGAAGTCATGTTCATACTATAACTTGTTCTGTTCAGTTTATTTTAAATATGTTAGATACATCTTGCCCACAAATTACCTCAATAAATCTTAGTCTTTGGTATTTAGCAAAATTAGTCACATTTTGTAGTGGAGATTGTCTTCCAGTCTTAACTATCAGGATCCTATAGGTGCCATGCTCTCAAGCTACAGTGATTCACTTTCAGAATCACTTCAGTAAGTGGTTTTCTAAACAAACATTGGAGAAGGTTTCAAACTATAAACATGCCAAAGAGCATTTAATATATTGCTCTGAGCTATCATCCTGAAGAGAGATGTAATGATGCCATACAAAATAGTATTGCTCTAACTTCATTCTTATTTTTTTAAATAGAAATGGCTTTTTTAAATGGCTTTCTTTAGTTTTCAGAACAATATTACAGAATTAACTTCTTTTCTGGGGGAGGGAAGGGTGTTGGCATTCCATTGTTGTCTAATTCCATTTCAGATCTGCTTCTAGTTGTACGACACTGCCAGCCCTGCAGATGTTTTCACAAATCAACTATAGAAAAGATTTTGCCAGCCAAATGATGGCCATCAGTTATCCTGTGTAACATGAGTTGCATTCAGTGGGGTTATATAGGTGTTTATTTCAATTTTTTAAAAATTAATTACATTTCTAAATAAAATACAAAAATGTTTTATTTCAAAATGAACAGGTTTTTTTTAAAGATTCCATTCCTTCATTCCCATTTTTTTCAGCCACAACTATTAAATGAATTCAACCTGAATTTGTGGATTGTTTGTGTCCCCCCCCCCCCCCATCGCCAAACAAGGAATTTCCTGGCAAGTTTACTACTTGTCAACACTTTTTTTGCCCAGCTCTAGTCATCACTAGTAACAGATAGTCAAGTTTGACTTTCAGAGCCCAGGTTGAGTTTGTATAAATTCTACAGTGTTTACAAGTCTCCCCCTCACCTTTTTAGTTTTACATACTCAGTAAGATGCAACCCCCTGTTGTTGTTAGAGGATCAAAGTATAACCACCGTAAGTACAAAAATAACTAGTGGAGCTCTGTTCAGTTTCTAGTCCCCCTTTCTATCCTCCCCATGTCTAGCAAGGCTGCTGTATTTCTTCTCTTCCCCCCCCCCCCCCCCCCAGCATCCTTTGTATGTATTAACAACGCTAGCAAATGAACAACTAGCTGGTGCCAGTGGGAGTCTAATTCAGTTATCTGGCTAAAAGGATGATCCTGGAAATGCAGCAGACATGCTAGAGTGTGGAGAGAAAAAAGGACTCTTCAGATCTTCAAAGAACTATACTAGCTTGCTTTTTAAAAGGGAAGCTTATAACTTGATCTGAATGTTGTGACATGGTTGAGGAGGAAAAGCTTCCATGGAAAGTAAACTATCAACTCTTGGGCTTAACCTAGAGCATGGAGCCCGGCCTTCCCAAAAGCACTCTCCCCATCTCCAAAACTGCCAATCTTATAGCCCTTCCCCAGAGCACCTGTGCAAGAGGAGGAATTGCAGAGGTATCTTTAGATAAAGTTTTAAATATATTAGCTCTTCTGAATTACCTGAATGTGAGGAAGAAAGGTTCAGATGCCTTTTTGCTCATGCATAATTAAAAATAAAGTTGTTTAAGTTTCTAAACTGGTGCATGTTTAATTTTGAATTGCATAGCCTTGTACGTTTTGGCTCTAGAAAGCTATGCAAGTTTAAAATTTGTGTTTTGTACAGGAGCTTGCATGTTTCCTATGGAAACTTTGTTATTTATTTTTCAGTAACTTAATGATGAGACAATGCATATTTTTCGGGTAAACATTAAAAATCAGCAATACTTCCACCCTTTAATTTTATTTAAATTATATGTTGACACAGAACACCTAAGAATCTTAAGAAATGCTAAAGTGAAGACTTCCACTAAAAAACATTTGTAGATGCCATGAGGAAGAAAAACTAACTTTAAAGAAGCAATTCAGTTCACTGTTAAGATTCTAAACCATTAACAGAATGTGTAAAGTCACCAGCTCTTGCCAGATGAGCATTGAAGATTGAATCTAGGCCTTGGTAGAGTGTACTCCATTAAATTTAACTTTAAGTCTTCCCATGTGGTGGTGTAATTTAGAATCTTAAACTATTTTTGTAATTTGTTAATTCAATTCTTTAGTCTTGTGTGTGATGTCAAAGATTCAGAAGGACTAGCTGCATTCTTTTGAACTGGCTTCAAACCTAGTTCAGTAAAATAAAATGAAATTGAGTCTCTTTCAAATGCAAACTTAAAATAAAAGCTATAAGAGATTAAGATAATTTGTAAAAGATTCATTAAAACAACTTGACTGACGTAGTTATCCAAGCCTATTTCTGTTAATTATTGTACTTTAAAAAATCATTACTGTAGTCAGTAGATATGTACTTAACACAGGCTCTTTCAATTTCCTCTTACCTGTATTTGTTCAGAATTTGGTCGTCCTACTGGGTGGGTGGGTTGGTTTGTTTGTTAAATCAGGTATAATTTAAAACAATAATGGAACTTTCTTTTAGTCTTTCTCATTAGAGTTCCACTTCGAGCCCAATGACTACTTTACTAATTCAGTCCTGACAAAAACCTACAAGATGAAGTCAGAGCCAGACAAGACTGATCCCTTTTCATTTGAAGGCCCTGAAATAGTTGATTGTGAGGGGTAAGGAAAATCTGTGTTTTAAAAATATTTTTGGAGCTTCTAGTCTGTATTCTCCAGAACTCTATTTTCTTTATCTTGGTAATGGTTGATACTAGGAAAAAGTCTTGTGGATGAAAGCATGAAGCTGGTAGTATAGATGGTGAACTCTAACAGTTTTATTCTGTGCAGATGGAATATAATATGCATTTAAAACTGCCTCTCCAGTTCAAGGGATTAGTAGTGAGGATACAAATCTTTCAAATTCAGTCCAGGTAGGTAGAGGCTAAAAGTTGTTTTGGTTCAAAATTAATGGCTGGTCTCAGTCTAGTCCTTATTGGGCATCTGCCTGCCTCAAAACCCTACCATCACAATTGGCATTAAATTAGCATTCTTGAAGTTCAGCAAAAAAAATTTCAATAGTCACTTGTAGGCCTGGCAGAATTTGATTTTTATATATTTAAAAAAAAATTGGATATTAGTATTTATTTTTAAGCATCTTTTCCTGATTCTTATGAATTTAAATTTTTGGTTGTTGGAAATTATGGGGGGGAATCAGACAATGTGGGGGGCCAGACAATAAGTTAACGACAGTATATGCTGAGGTTCAAAAAGTTAAAACTTTATAACCATTAATGCAAAAATTAACATCAGTGTCAAAATACACAAATTAAAAATCCTTAAGTCCAACTCTGAGTTCTCAAGCAGCATTTTCTTTCTTTGGCTATCTGTAAATTTGTTATCATTGACAATATTTTTTTTTTTTTTTGTCGGTTTGTGTGCGTGGCAAAATTGACATTTACCAATAAAAATGTAATCCGTCCAAACCTAGTCATGTATATGAGCTATCCTCGGAGTCTTCTTTGAGATGGTCCCTGGAAGATTGAGGTATGTTGACAAGTGTGCTGAAACCAAGGCACCCTGCCAATGTGCCTCAAGTGTTCAGAATATTGCAAGCAAACATTGTATTTGGAAACAGTTGATGAAGGGTTCCCTGGTGAAAATTAAGAGAAAGTAGGAGGGACACTTTATGCCAGTGGTTAGGGCATCTACATGGGAGGTGGAAGATCCAGGGTCCAGGCCCCTGGCTCCAACTACTCTTTCATTATTTATTCAGAGTGCAACATCTTCAACAGGAAGCTGTGTCATATCAGAATATCTCGTAGCTCAATGGCTAGAGCACTCTCGTGAGAGGTGGGAGACCCCTCTTTTCAGATCCTTTTTCCCACTCTGGTAGAAAGTGGGGAATTGAAGTGGGTCTCTCACATCCCAGGTGAGTGCTCTTATCTGCTAACCTAAAAGTTATAAGGGGGCACCACTCCCTCCTCGTCATCCTGCAGCTGGATTTTGAATGGGGCCCAATCTGGTAGGTGACATCTGAACTTGCCTACTGGATCAGGCCCTACACATGACTTAAGCAACTGAACACCTGTCTTCCCCTGTCTGTGAATCATTCTGGGACTTAGGTGGGAGACGGGTGTCTGGATACCTAAAGGAAGACAGCAGCATGCATGCTCACAGGCAGGAATACATGCAGTAGGGAACTTTTGACTCTGAAAAACATAGGCACTGAATCAGCTTAGGTGCCTACAGGATTTGATGGCAGTTTTGTGGATCTCAGTGGAGCCAAAACTGGAACTTGGTGGGAGACTAGGTGTCTAAGGCTATGTCTACACTACCTAGGGATCAGTGCTGCTGTGATCAATGCACTGGGGGTTAACTTAGTGGGTCTAGTGAAGACCTGCTAAATCGACGGCAGAGCACTCTCCAGTCGACTCCAGTACTCCACTGGGAACGAAGGGGAGTGTAAGGTAAGTCGACAGGAGAGCGTCTCCAATCGACCCAGTGCAGTGTAGACACCACAGTAGAACAGCGCTTCCTTAGATCTCGTCCCCTAACGCCCCTACTCTACTTGCGCTACATTGATGACATCTTCATCATCTGGACCCATGGAAAAGAAGCCCTTGAGGAATTCCACCGTGATTTCAATAATTTCCATCCCACCATCAACCTCAGCCTAGATCAGTCCACACAAGCGGTCCATTTCCTGGACAATACTGTGCTAATAAGCGATGGTCACATAAATACCACCCTATACCGGAAACTACTGACCACTACACTTACCTACATGCCTCCAGCTTCCATCCAGGGCACACCACACGATCCATTGTCTACAGTCAAGCTCTAAGGTATAACCGCATTTGCTCCAATCCCTCAGATAGAGACAAGCACCTACAAGATCTCTATCAAGCATTCTTAAAACTACAATATCCACCTGCTGAAGTGAAAAAACAGATTGACAGAGCCAGATGAGTACCCAGAAGTCACCTCCTACAAGACAGGCCCAACAAAGAAAATAACAGAACACCACTAGCTGTCACCTTCAGCCCCCAACTAAAACCTCTCTAGCGCATCATCAGAGATCTACAACCTATCCTGAAAGATGATCCTTTACTCTCACAGATCTTGGGAGACAGACCTGTCCTCGCTTACAGACAACCCCCCAACCTGAAGCAAATACTCACCAGCAACCACACATCACTGAACAAAAACACTGACCCAGGAACCTATCCTTGTAACAAAGCCCGATGCCAACTCTGTCCACATATCTATTCAAGTGACATCATCATAGGACCTAATCACATCAGCCATACCATCAGGGGCTCGTTCACCTGCACATCTACCAATGTGATATATGCCATCATGTGCCAGCAATGCCCCTCTGCCATGTACATTGGCCAAACCGGACAGTCTCTACGCAAAAGAATTAATGGACACAAATCTGACATCAGGAATCATAATACTCAAAAACCAGTGGGAGAACACTTTAACCTGTTTGGCCATTCAATGACAGACCTGCGGGTGGCTATCTTACAACAGAAAAACTTCAAAAACAGACTCCAACGAGAGACTGCTGAGCTGGAATTGATATGCAAACTAGATACAATCAACTCAGGATTGAATAAGGACTGGGAATGGCTGAGCCATTACAAACATTGAATCTATCTCCCCTTGTAAGTATTCTCACACTTCTTATCAAACTGTCTGTACTGGGCTATCTTGAGTAACACTTCAAAAGTTTTTTTTTCTCTTACTTAATTGGCCTCTCAGAGTTGGTAAGACAACTCCCACCTGTTCATGCTTTGTGTGTGTGTGTGTGTATATGTTCCACTCTATATGTATCTGAAGAAGTGGGCTGTAGCCCACGAAAGCTTATGCTCAAATTTTAAGTCTCTAAGGTGCCACAAGTACTCCTGTTCTCTAAGCTACATCGACTCTTACTACTCCAGCTACGAGAATAACGTAGCTGAACTTAAGTTGACTTACCACGGTAGTGTAGACCTAGCAAAAGTCAGGGGTTTAGGTGCTTAAGTACATTCATGGATCCCATGCTTAGTTACTGGGATCAGTAGAGCAAGAAATCAATTGTTCATTGACCCCATCCATGTAATAGCTAATTATCAAATTGTTCTGAGACATCATCTGTGGAACAAGATGTTTTTGGCCACTGAACTGTTGGTTGAGTGTGTCAAGCAGCCTCCTCTAATGAAGGGTTTGTTTCAGGTAGGACAGAACTTTTTACGCTGCAGCTCATTCAGTGGCACCAGTAGTAATGACTAAACTTTGTCTAGATATAGTCTCTCAGTTGAGGCGCAGTGAGAACCAAGTCAGGTGACATTCTGGCAGCAAGGACCTGAACAGCAAGCAGTTTCTTGTTTAGCATATGTTGGGTTCAATTCTTTGGTCGTTTAGTCCAAGCTGTGCTCTGCACACGACTAGGCAGGGGACTGTAAAGATGGCTGTCTCTCCTTCACAGTTCCCTGATTCTTAGGGTATTGGGACTACTCTGATCCCTGGTATTAGCAGATATTGAACTGTCTTTTAATTTATGCTTGGCTGCCTGCAGCTCAAAGAGGATGTGCCAGGAGCATAGTGACACTGGCCATGTCCCCACTTCCCCACCTAGGGATTCCCTGACAAAAAGGAAATCTTACCTGGCCAGATGCAGAAAGTTTATAG
This sequence comes from Malaclemys terrapin pileata, assembly GCF_027887155.1. Taxonomy (NCBI): domain Eukaryota; kingdom Metazoa; phylum Chordata; order Testudines; family Emydidae; genus Malaclemys; species Malaclemys terrapin. The sequence goes on along the minus strand of NC_071508.1, from coordinate 47,153,969 downwards.
CCTCTTTTCATTGACAGAATTGTGCAAAAGGGTGTTAACAGATCATTTGGCTCCTGCATTTAAGAAAATATTGGTTTGTACATTAAACATTAGTCCTTGTAACTACAACATTAATAAGTTCAATATGTTCAAAATAGGTTTAGCATTTTGTAAAGCAGTCTCAATTATCTAGAACTGCAAACAATCTGCCTTGATTTTTTTTATTGCACTAAATGCCTTGTTTCCTCTCCTCCCCCCAAATGTCTCTTTGCATTAAAGCCTTTATTCCTTGTGCTGTCTTTAGGTGTACTATTGAATGGAAGAAAGGAAAAAATGTTACAGTTAAAACAATCAAGAAGAAGCAGAAACACAAGGGTCGAGGCACAGTTCGAACAATTACCAAACAAGTACCCAATGACTCTTTTTTTAACTTCTTCAGCCCCATAAAAGGTAAGCTTGTTTGAGCAGCAAAAAATATCTGGATTTTTGCATAGTTACCCAAACTCTGTTTTTATAAAAGTAGTTTCTTCACCTTGGCTATAGTTAGGCTGTTATCTGTAACTCTGCTTTTATGATGTGACTGTTGTAACATACAAACATCTTCAAATGAGTGGCTAAATCATTCCTAAGCAGTGGGATCTATATTGGGAGAGTTTTAGAGTACTGAAACAGATGGGGTGTTATCACTCTACTTTTGACAGTATAAATATCTGGAGTCTGAAACAAGTGCTGCTTATCAGCCCGAAAAAGCGGTTATTTGCTAATAACTAAACTCAGATTTTGCCTTGACTATAACTGTTAAATGAGTTACTCTAGCTATAATCAGCTAATTCTACAGGGAACTATTAGCTGAAGAAGAACAGTATAGACAGGACTCCTTTTGTTAGCATATTGTGGCTGGCCCATGTTTTTAATATTGCTAGTTTAAGGATATTTTACTTTTTACCACAAGGTGGCTCCATACTTCTATTCTAGATGTAATGTGTGAAGATTTCACATCCAGTCTCAGTTGGTTCAATAGACTGATCTTGCTTATTAAGCCTTCAGGGTAAACAGGATGTAACGACTGTAATTATGTTAGGGTTTGCTATAGTGCCTATCACTATATCCAAGTGCTAAACTGACCAAATTAAGCAAAATTGCTAATGGACTTCAAGAGGCCTTGTGCTCTTTCCCTTTTCTGGTTAAGCACTGTTTGCACCAGGGGGGTTTCTGCAGTTATGTTTATCTGCCGTTATGTTTATCTGCCATAGAGAAAATACATACCTGTGATTGCAATATCTTTAAAGAATTTTAGTGTAATATGTTATGTTCGTTCCTTGTTGGTCTCTAGTTGATATTTTAGAACACCTATTTGTAGACCTTGAAACCTCTGTAGTAATAGGAGTAATAATAATACCTTACTCTTATATGGGGCTTTTCATCAGTGTATCACATTATGTAGGATGTAAATAGAAATGCCACCAAAAATTGTATTTTCATATAAACATCCATTTTCTGCAAACAAGACAATCACAAGTTGCCTGAGTTGTAGCTGGATTTGGGATGTTGGGGATATAAATATAGTGGGCTAGATTCTTTGGCATGCCAGAGCTCCATAATCTGGAAAGTGGTGCAGATTTAGCATTATGTTACTTTTCTACTTTGATCCTGTGGGTATCCAAAGACCACATTGGCTTCTGTTGCAATTTAGAGAAGCCACAGAGGTGCTAAACTTATGCTGGCTGGAATGGTGCTTTGGAGACCATTTTGTTGACCCCAGGGTTGCTGGAACACACTTCAGCTACGTCACCACATGTCCCAAACTTGCCTCTGGAGCAGGACCAACTGGTGTAGAGCTAACTGGCTTTATCTCTAGGGGATTTCCCTATGATAGGAGTATTCCCAGTGGCTCATTTAGGATAACTTAAGTTTCACTTGTGCTATCATGATTCAAAGAGAATTTAGCTTGGGGTGCAGGTTTGGCCACTACATACTGTTATATGTCATTCAAGATGGTTTGAACTGTGTTAGCATAGAGAAATTCCTTCTGCAAGTTATACCAGTGTGTATTCTGTCTGTCTGGAGTAAATATGTGACTTCTTCAAATGCTTCCCAAATCTTGGTGCTGGCAAACTGATACTGATGAGCTGTAAGGTCAAAGAAAATGGCACACATTTTGCTTAGTACAGTGTATAGATAATTCTCACATACATTCTCCTAATGCCGCAGACTGCTTAAGTTGGAAGGTATAAAAAAAGTAGACTTTTTAATATTATAAACTATACTTAACTAGATTGTAAACAGGAATCCAACCATCTGAGATTGGTCTCCGATGGCAACCTCCAACCTTCTCTTTAAATATGTGAGTTTGAGAAGTGTTTCATCATGTGAACTTCATAGATGATGCACTGATCAAAATGGTCATAGCTTTTTTTTTTTTTTTTTTTTTTTTTTTTTTGGTAGATGTGACTGCTTTTGTAAACTGTCTGGTTAACCCCCTTGGAAACACCAGCACATGTTGTATAGTTTCTGCAAGCCTTTCATAATTAGGGTTGGATTGGCTTTTTGTCAGTACATATGGATTTCATAGTAAACACACAAACTGATGAAAATGTTTATTTCCACTGATGATTGAAATTTACAAATAGACAAAGTAAAAAAAAAAAATGCTTTAACTTCTTAGCATTTGATTTTAAGGATATTTAATATATATTTTCCTATGTGATGTTGATCCCTGTAATTTTGTGCCACTGAAAATCTAAATCAATACAATTTGGGGAGGAGGAGCTTAAAAATAAAAACCTTCAATTATACAAAGAAAATTAAACTTGAATCCTGTCAAGCCTATTCATAATACATAGTTCATATTTGGAGTAGAAAATACTTGCACACGGATTGTGTGTAAATATATTAGGGCTGTCAATTTAATTGCAGTTAACTCACGCAATTAACTCAAAAAACTAATCATGATTTAAAAAAATCAATTAATCAGTTTTAATCTCTCTGTTAAACAATAGAATACAAATTGAAATTAAATATTTTTGGATGTTTTTCTACATTTTCAAATACATTGATTTCCATTACAAGACAGAATACAAAGTTGTACAGTGCTCGCTTTATATTTTTTACACATTTGCACTGTAAAATGATAAAGAAATATTATTTTTCAATTCACCTCATACAAGTACTGTAGTGCAGTCTTTGTTGTGAAAGTGCAACTTACAAATGTGGATTTTTGTTTTGTTACATAACTGCACTCAAAAACAAAACAATGTAAAACTTTAGAGCCTACAAGTCCACTCAGTCCTACTTCTTATTCAGCTAGTTGCTAAGACAAATAAGTTTGTTTACATTTACGGGAGATAATGCTGCCTGCTTCTTGTTTACAATGTCACCTGAAAGTGAGAACAGGCGTTTGCATGGCACTGTTGTAGCTGGCATCGCAAGATATTTACGTGCCAGATGCTCTAAAGATTCATATGGCCCTTCATGCTTTAACCACCATTCCAAGGGACATGCATTCATGCTGATGACTGGTTCTGCTCGATAACGAACCAAAGCTGTGCAGACCAACGTATGTTCACTTTAATCATCTGAGTCCGATCCCACCAGCAGAAGGTTGATTTTCTTTTTTGGTGGTTCATGTTCTCTGGTTTCCACATCGGAGTGTTGCTCTTTTAAGACTTCTGAAAACATGCTCCACACGTTGTCCCTCTCAGATTTTGGAAGGCACTTCAGATTTTTAAACCTTGGGTCGAGTGCTGTAGTAATCTTTAGAAATATCACATTGGTCCCACCTTTTGTATTTTGTCAAATCTGCTGTGAAAATGGTCTTAAAACAAATAACATGTGCTGGGTCATCTGAGACTGCTATAACATGAAATATATGGCAGAATGCGGGTAAAACAGAACAGGAGACATACTATTCTCCCCCAAGGAGTTCAGTCAAAATTTAATTAACACATTTTTTAATGAGCATCATCACCATGGAAGCAGGGTGCAGAGCTAAAAGGGGGATGGCTGAGTGGGGGCACAGACACATGGATATGAGGGGAGGGGGATGGCTGAGTGGGGGCACAGACACATGGGGATAAGAGCAGATGTGCCTGACTGAATGGGAGAGACTCTAGAGGTCAGCCAGGGTCTGCATTGGGGATGCTCCCTAACAATCCTTCCTGCCCCTCCTCCCCCCCAAACCTATTCCATACTTTTCCCACCCATCCCCAACAACCCTTCAACCCAGGCTCCTTCCCAGCAATTACTTCCCTCTTCCTCAGCTCCTCCGTTACCCCTGACTCCCCCAAGCCTTTGCACTGCTTCTGAGGGGTGCAGGAAATACCCTTCTGTACTGAAGTTTTAAATTATTAAATTATTCTATATTAATATGCCTAGTAAGGAATCTATTTGTCAAAAAACATTTCCTGAAGCTTTTTTGTTGTCTGTATTGTTACAGACATAGTTGCTGACAGGTATTTTGAAATAAATTACCAAAATAATTGAAACTGTTATGATGATATTGTGGTGTTTTGACAAAATATGCAGAATTGTAAAATGTGTGCAGAATTTTTCATTTTTTGGTGCAGAATTCCCCCAGGAGTACAGCCTGCTGTGCACTCCATAACGTTTGTGAGGCTATGGGTGAAAAATTTCCTCTGGTGTGTAGCATGGAGGTGGATCGCCTGACAGCTGATTTTGAGCAGCCAGAAACCAGGGCTGTTAGAGGGGCACAATTGGAGGCTATTCAAATCAGGGAGGCTTTGAGGCACCATTTTGACAAAGAGCTCCAATATTGTCTTTCTGTACAGCACTCTGCCATATTTTAACTTGCTGCCTTGCATGAAAATTTTGATAATTCCTAACCATGATTTGTACAAAGCAAATGAACAGATTGCCACTGTGTATTTCCATCAGCAACCACCATGTGTAGGAGACAAATAAAGATTGGTTATCTTTCAGAGTGTTTTTATTAAATTCCAATTAACGACACACACAAAAGGCTTGGTGGGAAGGGAAAAACAAATGAAGGGCAGTATAGGCTTTTATGGTTGTGTGTAGTTGCTATAAGTTGAGAAGCTGTCCAAAAGGGTGGAGTGAACGGGATACTGAGACAGGTCGGGAAGTTGCAAGGAATATGTGTGAGGAGTTGGGGAGGGCATGGAAAGTAGTTCTCTATCAGCTGCAGGGGAGGGCTGAGCAAACATGAATTCTGCCTGCAGTGTAATTAAAGACTTCAACATCTCCATTTTCTCCTCCATAAATTTTATCATCTGCTCCTGGCCCATTAAAATTCACTTCTGGCTCTCCTTTCTGTCCTGCCTGGCTATTTTATAATTTTCTTTTAAAGTCTCTCTCCACGCTCTGCGTTCTTGTTTTTCGGCTTGTGAGGATTGGAGCACCTCTCAAAACATGTCCTCCTTGCTCCTCCTTTGTTGCTTCCTTATCTGTCCGCAAAGCAGGAGAGTTTAGTCGGCGGGATGGAGCATTGTAGTGTGTACACCTCCACTATTTTGTCAACAAAAGTAGACTTTCGTTGACAAAGCTCTGTAGTATAGGCAAGGTCTTAGACTGAAACTGAATTGTTTTCCTTTCAGTAATGCTAACAGGGCCTAGCACTTGCAGGCTTTACAATTCTAATGTAACAAACACTAATCCACACAATACTTGTATAAATAGAAAACTTCTCATAGAACATCCTGCAAGCTTGAACAACCAGATGGACTGGGTTTTTCAGTGTTACATGAATTTTTTTCCTCTTTCTATTTGTAGTGTCTGGGGATGGAGAGTCATTGGTAAGTCTCACTTCAACAAGATTTGAAATCTCTTTACTATATTTTTGTCCTAAAGCTCCCCTTCCTAGGCTTTACTCAAATGCATACATCAGTGATCACACACATTTCTCCATTAGTCTGACTTTTGCCTAATAAGAAATCTGAGCTACAGCTTGATTTTAAAATAACATACTTTCATCATTGGCCCCAGCACTTTCCCCAATTTCCCATTTCTTCCACTTCTGACTCTTCCACTTCATCCCCAGTATCTCTGTATTACACCAGCCCTTCTTGGTAAGAGATCAGGTTGGCCACAGGATATCACAGAACCATGATGAACAGCATTATATCTGCACAGTGTTGCATTTCCAGTAGTAATTCTCTAAAATCCGATTGACTTGCTTTACAGGATGAAGATTCAGAGTTTACTTTAGCTACAGACTTTGAAATTGGGCACTTCTTCCGTGAAAGGATAGTCCCTCGTGCTGTGCTTTATTTCACTGGGGAAGCAATAGAGGATGATGATAACGTATGTATATTGCTCACCTATCTTGTATGTCTTTCTCTACATAAAAGCTGCCTATTATTCTTGTGACTGAAATAGTAAATACCATTACTTTCTCAAGTGAAATAAATGAAAAAGCAGAACTGGTTTTTCTTTGCATGGGAATAAATTACTTATCAGAATACACTGAGATAACGTGCTGAATAGGGTCACATTGCACTTTTTTTTTTAACCTTCCATTGACTGCCTAGGACTTCTGAAATCAGGTAGAGAGGGTTCTTTTGGACAAGGCAACAACCACTGTATCTTTATTATTGTAGCCCACAGAACTGAACCTGGCCATGACTGTGCTTGCTGAGCTGTAGCTGCACATTTGATTGGACGTCTGAAGCAATATAGCATCTAGAATTTGGTTTCCTTGAGTGGGCAACTTCACACATTTTTTTTGGAGGAAACAGGAGATGCAGCATTTAAAACACTAGCTCGAAGCAGAAGAGAAGGCTTCTGGACTAAGGAAGGATTGGCCTTTTTCTTTAAAGATGTGTGTATTTCTAAACTATATTGCCTTTACCAGTTTGGTAGGCAAATAATTTTAAATACCGCTTTGAAATGAGAAATTGTTTTGTAGTATCTTGTCTTCAAACAAAGCCAAATTAAAAAACAATGTAAAATCACTTATGCTGAGTACCCTGATGAATGCAGCAGATAAGAACACCAGTATACTGCTTAAACTTGCACTAGTATAAATATACTAGTCATAAGATGGTAATAGCATCCTTTATTTGTAAATTTCTTGCTCTTAAGTTTCTCCTTAATGCTGCTTGAATGTTCAGTTTGTTAAAAAATATACATTATCCAAGAAGCATATTCATTATTTGTATTTATTCCCTGAGTTCAATTTGTAAATTAAAAGTAGGGCTTGTGGCTCCTCCTTTACTTAAACTTGTATTCTGTCTATATAATTTCTAATGATTATACCCCAGTCACTGTCTTGCTAGCTGAGGCAAGTTGTGATTGAAACTGCACATCTGACTAGTAGACACATGTCTGAAAAGCTATATTCCAGGTTTTGGTGTCGCCCTTTTTCCTGATACAAGATTAAATGGCAGTTGTCATGGAGGCAGCATTGTGTAGAGGCTACAGTGAGTGGGAGAACGGGATAAACTGGGAGTTGGGAGACATTGATTATAGACTTCGGATGTCGTCACCAATTCTGTGTAGGACTTTAAGCAAATAACTTAGTTCTGTGTTTCTCCATCCACACCTGTAAAATGGGGTTAGTGCTTTAGAAGGTAAATTAAGCGTTTTGAGATTATTTGAAGGGTACTTGCATTTGCTAATTGCAATAAAACATTCTGCAAACGTAAACATTTTATTTTTGTTTTAGTTTGAAGAAGGAGAGGAAGGAGAAGAGGAGGTGAGATGTCTATTGTGTCGATTGTAGATCACTAATCCATATTCTCCTTTCTGAAATAGAAATATCTAGCCCCATATAGGACAAACAGGGATGTGTGTATTTCATGGTGCCATGTTCATACTCCTCTACAAAAGTCATTATAGCTTAACGTTAAGCAGCTGTAAAATCTATACAGATTCTAATTTTTGCTGTATGTATATTCCATAAAAGCATGCATTCCAATTATGTCTAGTATCTCAGCTGCATTATCAAAATATAGTTGCAACTTTTTAATATTTGACAAAGGAGTAATTGATTGTCACGTCCATTTTTTTTAACCATGACTTAATGTTGAAATTGTTTTGTGGGCAGATGTGAAGATTGCATTGCACTGAAAAATCTTTTGTGTACCTGTTTACCAAGTTAAACCTTGGGCTGTAAGGAAGGCTAATGGGAAACTCAATTCTAGTTACACGCTGGGGGGATACACTGGACAAGACTTGTGAACTGTCTGTTTTAACTGTTCTAGGGATGAGGCTTGGTCGTCTCGGAAATTAAATACATCCTTTAATTAAGAATTGTTATAATGAGTTTAATTGGGTTCACAGGCAGTTTTGTATTATGGCAACCACTGTAATCAATTTTTTTCCAGTGTTACTAGAGCACAAACATAGTGATGATAGGCTCTATACAAAATCTCTGCGCTAAAATGAATATAAAAGCAACATTGGGGACAAATCAGTGCCTTTGACAGATATTAACTATTTGCTTTTTGTCCCTTTCACTATGATGTGCTTGAGAATCTTTTTTTCATAAAGATGCCATGGTAGTATGACCTAATAAAGTACTGGAATGCAGTACATCACCAATTCTTAGACTGGTGGCCTCCTTTGACCTAGCAGATCACATCATGCTGCCTCCTTTTCCCCTGCTTCCCCAGGAGTCCCAGTTTTTTTTGCAGCGAAAAGCTTTAACTCTTGTAAAAGCAGATGAGAAAGAGCTAGCCCAGGGGTAGGCAACCTATGGCACGTGTGCCGAAGGCGGCACGCGAGCTGATTTTCAGTGGCACTCACATTGCCCAGGTCCTGGCCACCAGTCCAGGGGGCTCTGCATTTTAATTTAATTTTAAATGAAGCTTCTTAAAAATGTTAAAAACCTTATTTACTTTACATACAACAATAGTTCAGTTATATATTATTCTCGGCTCTCTATGAGCTGAGGGGTGAAAATAATATCTAGACTTATAGAAAGAGACCTTCTTAAAAACGTTAAAATGTATTACCGGCACGCCAAACCTTAAATTGGAGTGAATAAATGAAGACTCGGCACACTACCACTTCTGAAAGGTTGCCTACCCCTGAGCTAGCCTATCTGCCTCCATTGAGATACTACAACTTGAGGTAAGACATGTGCAAGAGGAAGAACAGAAAGGATCCAGGTGTAGTGAAGAAGCATGTGCATGGGGCACATGACTATTCAAAGAAACAGATGAGATAAGGGTTGAAATGGAGGAACAAAATCAGACAGATCCACTAGCTGTTTTTTTTTTCAGAAGTACAAAACTCAGAATTGTGTTGCACTTTAAAAAAAAAAAAAAAAAAAATTCTGGGCAATTGCAGGGAAAGTTACATTCAGATCCACACTGACATTTGAGACTTTCTGGACCAGATGACTGGTTGTCTCGTCCAACCCAAGTAGATTTATTTTTCACAGCTGACACACACAGGAATGCAATAGAAGGCACTGTATAGTTGACTTTGTGCACCGTAAGCAGTTGCTTTAATCTGATTTTAATTCCTGTTAATCTCTCTTTCTTTTATCATAGGAATTGGAAGGTGAAGAGGAGGGAGAGGAAGAGGAGGATACAGAGAGTGATCCTAAGGTTAGTTTTTTGTTTGGGCATATATACTTATAGTACATTAGAATTGTACAAACTGTGACCATGAACAACGTATCAGTATACTATGTTATCATTCTCTTCATTCCTGTTCTTTTATACTTTTTGTATTGTCAAGGGAATTAACTACTGAACTGCAGATTTTCTTAAATATTTTCCTTAAGTTATGAATTGCATAACAGTATTTATTAGACATGTTAATTTTCTCACTTACCTACACTGGGGAACAGATGTGATTGATATGTTTACCACTTTCCTATGTAAAATTTAAGGTGAATATGTAAATATTTGCAAAGAAACCAATTTACAGGATGTGTAGGTAGACATCTTATACCAGTTTGAAGTCTAGTTTTAGAATGAATTAATGTTTCTTTGAAAAGTCTGCTAGCTCCATCTACTTTTCTCCTATAGTAACTCTGCTCCTTTCTTTGTGGTTGCCTTGCTGAATCCCACACACTGCCATCATGTCATTGTGTTTAACAGAAGAAAAGCTGAGAGCTAGTACAAAATATAAGGCTTCGTTTAAAACTCAGTAAGATATGGTCACTGCTCCCCCTTTTACCTAGTTTTCAGCCATAATTCAGTCACCCTGACAGCAACTAAAGTTAATGAAAAGGGGGAGGAGACTGTTCTATTCATTTTGCTATTAAAGTAGCATCTTTCCATTTCTTTAATGGCAATAAGTATCTAATACTTTCAATTTGAGAGCATGGTACTGATACACCAGACCTTGCAGAATTTATCACAATATGCACATTATACTATTAAACGCTTTTAGCCTCCATGCCAGGAATTAATCCTGTCTCTTGTAATAGTAAGTATTAAAAGAAGTCTGTACTCTTGATGAAACATTTGTTTGAACAGGGAAAGAATAGCACTTGTGGAAACAATATTTCACACTCCGTTTTCATGGCTCTCCTGAATAGAGTAGCTGGGGGGCAATGATGGGTGAGCTGAGAATTAAAAATCATTAGTACTAGAGTAATGGTGTCAAAGATACTTCAGGGAAGCATCATACCAGTTACTGTATTCTTAATTACAGTGGCCATACACATTTGCAGTGCTGTAGATCTGTATTCAGTAGCATGCCCTGTGGAGTGTGGTATTCTGCAGAACCATGTCTTAAGCTATCTCAGAACATTGTGGTTGTTGCCTCCTGTATAATTTTGTACATTTCACTTTCTTTCATGCTGACAGTTCCTTTCAATTTTTTTTCCATTTAGGTGTAATTTAAGTCTGTTTATCATTCATACATTTCTAGGTAAGGTGGAATTCCATTCATACCTAACTTCCAATGTGTAGCCCATGCAATGTGGTTTATTTATAGCTACCTTTCTGGTTTAAAAAAAAAAAAAATTAGGCGAAACTGAGGTTTTAGGCCTCATTTGCAGTTCAGAAAAGTGTAGAGAGAAATATCTGTGGCTGGATACCCATGTATCGTATCCATCGTATCCTTAGAATAGATTTGTATCTAGATTATCTCCTTGCCTCCCTGTTGCAAGTTTATGCTTGCATTGTAGCATTCCAAGGTAACATTATATACTGAACATACAACGTTCTCGGGACACAAGTCATACCTCTGAGACTTGTCACAAAGATGTTCTCTCTTGTATCTGGGTTTATACTGTGTCTTTTTAGTGTGACTTTTAGTTGGTTTTCATTGATAGATCTGTGTTTACAACACACTTGCAACTCTCTCCTCCAGTTCAATCCTTCCCAACTCTGGTTGAAACTCTCCTCATGAGTCACTGACTTATTCTGAATTTAAGTATTTTATCTATAATCACTCTGCTGTCTCTGACAGCTACCCACTTCTCCAGATTATCTTCTTTCTTGGGCTTCCATGATTCTTTACTTTGCTGGTTCACTTATCCTTCTTTTGGTGTTGCTTTCATTGGATCCTGTTCTCTGGTGCTCCCTTCTTCCCCCTCGCCCTGAGTGATCTTGTCTGCTCACATGGGATTTTCTCAAATCTACCTGTTCCCCCTCTTTCCTAAGGTTTGTGCCTTTCTGTTTTTCTGTTTCCTCATAGCTATCCTGCTGCTTTCCAAAACACATGACAAACTGGACTCATTCCTCCTAACCTTCTCACCATACCCTGTGATTTGACTGATTGATAACTCCACTGTACTTCCTGTCACTCAACTTCAAGATTGAGCTTATCTTGTGATTTGTTCTCTACAAATCTAATTGCTTTGAAAACCAGCCCCTATCCCCACTGCCAAAACTCATTCATGTCGTATTCCCTCGCGCTCATCTGGACTGCTCAACTCTCATCTCCCCATCAGTGGCTCCCCGTCTTTCAGAATAAAACTTAAGATTGGCAAGGCTCCAATCCTGTCAGTACAAAAAGTTTATCTTCCATTTCTCCCATCTTATCTCCTTGCTGCCTTCCTTTTTAGTCACTCTCTGTTCCCTATGCCTGGGAAGGCATTACCATTTCTGTGCACCAAGAATCCTTGCTCTCCTTCAGATCTCTCCTCCTAAATCCACTTTTTGCCTAATTGTCCACTGACGTCCATTCCTGTGCTGTCTACTCCTCCCTTCTTACATAGCTCATTTGCTATATAAATATCAGAATATGCTCCATTTTCTTGCTTTGATTTGCCTTTTTTTGTTCCCTACCCATCTGTCCTAAGTTTGTCTAATTTAGATTGTAAAGTGTTCAGGCAGAATCATGTCACTTGTGTAAAGCAGTGTGCAAAGGGTTGGTGTTGTATAGAGGTGTTAGGTTTAGAAAGGCTGTACACCTCTACCCTGATATAATGCTGTCCTCAGGAGCCAAAAAATCTTACTGCGTTATAGGTGAAACCGTGTTATATCGAACTTGCTTTGATCCACTGGAGTGCGCAGCCCCGCCTCCCCCCTCCCTCCCCCCCCCCCCCCCCAGAGCGCTGCTTTACCACATTATATCCAAATTTGTGTTCTATCAGGTTGCATTACATCGGGGTAGAGGTGTATAAGTAGCCAATTAGGTGTCTTGTAACTGGTACACTGTGTGCCTTGGAGGACCCTTGTTAGCTTAGCTTCACTACTTGCTGGATAGTAATCAATCTATCGGGGATCGATTTATCGCGTCTCATGTAGAACGTGCTCCCCATCTACTCCAAAACTCCACCAGAGCGTCGATCCCGCGCCGTGAGGATGCGAGGTAAATCGATCTAAGATGCATCGACTTCAGCTATGCTATTCTCGTAGCTGAAGTTGCATATCTTACAGGGCCGACTCTAGGCACCAGCAAAACAAGCTGGTGCTTGGGGCAGCACGTTTTTAGGGGCGGCATGGCCGGCGCCAGAATGCCGCCCCTAAAAATGTGCCCCGGCCGCCCTAGCTCACCTCCGCTGCTGCTGCCACGGCGCGCGAAACAGCTGATTCGCGCGCCGCTGCTCCCCCTCCCTCCCAGGCTTGAGAGCTTGGGAGGGAGGGGGAGCAGCGGCGCGCGAATCAGGGTCTCCCCCTCCCTCCCAGGCTTGAGAGCTTGGGAGGGAGGGGGAGCAGCGGCGCGCGAATCAGGGTCTCCCCCTCCCTCCTAGGCTTGAGAGCCTGGGGGGAGGAGGCAAGGCTGGGGATTTGGGGAAGGGGCGGAGTTGAGGCGGGGCCGGGGGGGGGTAATTAAAGAACCGGGGCGGGGAGCGGCCAAAATTGTGTTTGCTTTGGGCAGCAAAAATCCTAGAGCTAGCCCTGATATCTTAGATCGATTTCCTCCTTCCCCCTTCCCCACCCCACCCCCCCCCGTGAAGACCAGCCCTTACTGGTTGAAGGAGTGAGTATGATGTCACTGAGGGGAGAAGGATAGCTAACTGGTGGTGTACTTAAAGTACTGCACAGGATCTTTTCAGGGGGAATAAGACAAAACGCCACATTTATTAGTAATACATGTATTCATTAACACTGTATTATATGCATATAATATATTACACTTACACTCACACACACACACAAACACACTCCGTCTTGTTGTTACCAATTAGTTGCTCCCCTTAACTTCACTGGCCAGGTGAGTTAGATGGGGGAGGGGGTGGAGCCGGGCTTCTGCCGATCCGGATCGATGCTCCCATGTTGACAAGACGAGACCCGGGGTCCTTTGCAAGACACCTCACTTTTATAGCAGCTTTCCTCTTATGCAAATCTATACCAGATTCAAACTCTGTGTCTGTGTCCATTGGTCCTTTGTGCTGCTTTCTTTTGAGTGTTGTCCCAATGCTGCAAAGAGGGTGTTTCCAAAAGAAGGTGCTTGCTTCTAACCCCCGAGGCTGTCAGTATGTCTGCTCGTCTTTAATGAGCCCACTTGACACGTTTTATTGTCCTTGGGTCTGGCTCCCAGCCCCTCTCCAACAGTTGAGGCTGTCTGGAGGTGCTGCCTTCCATGCCTTGCTCATTCACACCTCATTCATTCAACAGGGCAATTGATTAAGAGTGCGGGGGGGGGGGGGGGGGGGGGGTTGGAAGAGCTCTTGTTCTACTGCTAGCAAAAAGAAAATTTTCTTCTATCTTATTCTATCCTTAGGGGCTATAATATTATACCAAGGGCAATGCAAAGTTTCTAAATGAGGCTTTGATACAAAGTTCCATGAAAACAGAGGTCACACGTGGGTAGACCCACCACAAGGTTATATGAAGAGGCACAATGTAAAGTCATATGAAAATTATCAGAGATTGATCTACACTGGCTAAACTCAGATAACCAGCATAGTTCTGTCAGGAGTAATGTGTCTGCTCATTAATTATAAAGTAATAAAGTTCTGCAAGTTAGTGTCAATGCCTCAATTCCCAATCCTTTGATTCATATTAGGAATAGGTTTATTAAAAAGATATTACTGACTGTAGATGCTGCCATTCATCTTTCCACCACCATTTAATGTTATCCTGTCTCAGAACAATATATGTTGCTGGTTGATTTACCAATCTGCTTCTGGAAAGCATCCAGTGTAATACAATGGAGTAATCATTTTGTTCCACATTCTAGACTGACATGCATATCTGATAGCTGGTCATCCAGATATTTCTGTACCCTTAACACCAACCTGGCCACCAATTACTGTGGGATCAACAAAAGGCAGTGAGCACTAAATACTTGTTCTCAGAGTCTTCAAAACAGGTTTGCTGCTTAGTACTGGAGGCTTCTGCCAAGGTTGCTTTGAAGATGGAGCAAATATCCAGCAGAAGCATCAACTGTCATCCTCTCAGTTGGTGTAGTTAGGGCTACGCAGTGTCTCTGTAGACAGTGCATTATTTACATTGGTTGTTGGCTGTCATTCTTGTCAATTTCACGGCTCCATGCAACTTCTGGTTAATTGCAATGTTCTATTGGAAATCAATCCCATCCCATTAACATCTGTATTAATAGGATTTGGATATTAGCAACAGCGTGCCACTTATTAGCAACCTATCCTGGAAGAAAGGTGCCATCTGCAGGCAGGTTTTCAAGGCTGCAGTCAGGGAAGGAAGATGCTGGGATTTATCTTCTCTGACTGCTGCCTCGCAAACCTGCCTGTGACCAGTGTTCAGCACATGCCAGCACTGATTCCTCCTGGTGCTACTGTCCCGCAAAACTGCCTGCATGTAGTGACCACATAGGAGGTAAGGGGCTGCAGACTTGGAAGGGAGGCTCAGGGCAGACCAGTAGCAGAAAGAAGATCTGCAATTTGTAACAGCTTCCCAATTTGGGAGTATTGTTAGGTTCCTAGGCTGCTACCGGATTCCCAGGCAACTCTATCTGTAACGAAGACCACTTTGTCTGCACCTGACAAGGCAAGTGCAACTTGGATGGTTTTATGTGAACCTTAGAACACCTCTACCCCGATATAACGCTGTCCGCAGGAGCCAAAAAATCTTACCGTGTTCTAGGTGAAACCGCGTTATATCGAACTTGCTTTGATCCGCCGGAGCGTGCAGGGCCCCCCTCCCCTCCCTGGAGCACTGCTTTTACCGCGTTATATCCGAATTCGTGTTATATTGGGCCGCGTTACATCGGGGTAGAGGTGTACAACTATCCATGCCTCTGTCATTTCAAGGCTAGACTAGTGTAATGTTCTCTGTGTGGGAGACCACACTGAGACCATTTGGAAAGTGAAACTTAGAGAATATCTCTGTCAGCTTGCTGAACAGAGCCTTAGCTCAGGAGCAAACCACTGGTGTTATGTGATCTGCACTGGTGGAGTTCAAGGAGTAAGGGAAAGCTCTAAATACTTTGGGTCCTGGTTCTTTAAGAGATCACTTCGCTGCCTATGATACTTCAAAAGATGTAGATGGTGACCGTGCTCAAGTTAAACCAACCCTCCATTCCCCCACATTTGGGTGTGGGTCCCTCCTGGCAGGGTATTCTCTATGAAAAGGTGGATTGTCTTGGAACTCCCTAGTTTGGCAAAACCAGATCTGTTAACCTTCTGAATATGCGCGCGCGCGCTCTCTCTCTCAACATTTTTTTTTCCTTCTGTGCTTGGAGACTGGGTTTAGTGAGGCAAGCAAATAAAGTAATTTACTGTGTGAAATACTGGGGTTTAGATCATTTATATTTCAATTGCATTTAATGGGTAAAATTTTCAAAAGCACCTTATCTACTTTTTAAAATGGGACTTAAGCTCCTAAGTGCCTAAGAGAGTTCATTAAAAGACTGAGATTTAGGTGCTTTTAACATCCTTGCCCAAAGCACTGTATATTGAAAAACAACTATCTTGGAGATATTCAAACAGATTTTCAGTGTGATGGTATAGCATGTAGAACAATATCTAGGTTTTAACATGTGAAACTTACTACAGAGGGAACTTGATATGTATGCAATTTCATGTATTTTGTTGAAATTAAGCAACAGCATTTTATTTTTTGTAAATATCTTTATTGCTGTAAAGTGGTACAACACATGGATAATAAAAAGTTTATTGGAAAATATAATACACAAGGGTTTTGTCTTCATGAATAAAACTGAAATAAAATAGTTGTTTTTCTCTTTGAAGCAGTAACATCAATACTTTATATTTCCTTTCCTACCTGCTTAAAGGCTGTGTTATATTAAAAAGATCTAAAGTAGGATTAAAATATAGTTTCTAAACCATTATAATGTTGTAAACAATCTTTAATTCATCAGTTACTCATTTAAGTGTTTGGGTTACATTTAGCTATATTTTGCAATTCTGATACATTAGGTCATTAATACTATCTTGCTCTTAACTGATGTTTCTGCTGTCTTTTTGAAATGGAAACTGCCGTCAGTTGACTTGATATTTATCTCCACTACAAAGCAGTTGTTTCATGAAATGTTCTTTACTTCAGAAATAGGCTTTTTTGATGGCTAAGAAGTTGTTCATGTTCTCCCTCTTATCCACATCAATCAAACAGTAGTCCCATGTGATTACAAGTAGTATCTGTCAAATAGGCTTTTCAAAAAACAAAACATTTATTTGCTGCTATGTTGAGTGTATGAGGATTCCTTCTTGACAGGATAGGCACCTGATGTTTAAAGCTATATCAGTGCAGATTGATTAACTTCAGTGTCCTTTGGAAATCCAGACAGTTAGGAAGAGGCACTTGGGCACCTGATGATGAATAATGAATGTAACATGTATTCTTTATGCTTGCTTTTTTACAATATGAAATGTTCAGGTTTGGAATAGTTAACAAGTATAAATCATTTTACAGTCAGTGGTGTATTGTCTTGAAAGATGTCTTCGTTATAGCTATTTTCCTTCCTACCATAGAGTTCAACAAAAGCATGTTTGTGTGTGGCTAAAAAAAACCACAGAAAACCAATCAAAACACAATTCTATATGTATAGTAGACGTGGGTAATGAGAGAAATGAATAAAGGGAAGTATGTGCTTAGATTAAAATATCCTGCTACGTTGTGTGGTAGTGTTAACTGTAAAGCTAAGCAGTTGGAGCATTTAATCAACGCACCTTTCTTGTTTTCTTTTTTCCCAAGGTTATTTCACTCCCTGTGCTGTTGTAGGGCTATCGGTGCTTTTTACTTTCTGAAGGCTCTGATAGATCAGAGTAACATTTGGCAAGAAGTGTCTGAATGAGTGTTAAACAGTTGAGTAGTTATTGGCTAGTGATGCAGAAGGCATCTGAGGGGAACACGACCTGTTAAATACATTCCATCATCTCCAACAGAGAGCTCAAGACTTGAAAAAACAAGTGCATTGATTTTTTTTTTGTTTTTGACTTTTCAAAAGTGCTGAGCACACTGCATCTTCCATTGACTCCAGCACTTTTGAAAACTGGGCCACTTATTTAGGAGCCTACATGTGAACTTGAGAATTTTTGTTTTTGGAAACTCTTCTGTGTTGCCAGAAGCTGGGAATGGACGATGGGATGGATCAGTTGATGATTACCTGTTCTGTTCATTCCCTCTGGGGCTCCTGGCATTAGCCACAGTCGGAAGACAGGATATTGGGCTAGATGGACCTTTGGTCTGACCCACTATGGCCATTCTTATGTTCTTAAATGGTAGAGAGAATACAAGTATAATAGAATAATCTGTGAAGTGCTGAGCAACTGTACGTCAATGGGAATTGTAGTTAAGCACCTCGTGATTTAGCCCATGTTGACCTGTAGCTTTCCTCCCCAGTAGACATTTGTGGTGGTAACCTATTTAGTTGCCTATAAAGGATGCATGACCAAATTGCACTGAGTGAACTACCCTTGTAGGCGTCTTCCTTTTTTTAACTTTTTTCTTTTTCCTCTCCAAACAGAAAGATTCCAGCCAACCTGCTGAATGCAAACAACAATAATAAGGAAATACCACTTCAGAGTGATATTTGAACAACTTGTAACAAATATATTTGGATACCTGGCCTGCAGTTCAGGATATTCCATTGCTGCAGCACAATCTTATTAACAATGCTTAAAATTAATTTGTTTTCAAGTGCATGATTTTCACTAACTTTTTTTTTTCCTATTTTTTGCTTAACTTGTACAGTGGTATCTTCACTGCATTTGGGAAATATGAGGTTTAAATAAAGCACACTCTACAGCCTTTGGTACACTGTAGCGAAATAATTGTCTGTAGGCTTTCTGATGAACCTTTTGCCCTATTCATAGGGAACTAGTCCAAACTACAAAGTAAAGACTATCCATTTTCTTGGTAAACATTGAAATTGTGGAATAGCACATGTGCTGAGAAGCAAAACTAAACGAATTAAATTTATGATAGCTAAAACAAATACAACAGTATGACTTGACTTTTGCTAGTAGTTCTCCTTTTTAATATAAAATTTTCCTGCAACCTACAAATCAGACTAGTGCTTGAGCAGCTTCAAATGTCGTATTTATTATCTCAGTAAAGCCAATTAAATTGAAGTAATTCTTCATTAATGGGGGTGTCATTCGAGATTTATGTAGTTGTTCATCTTTCTATTTATTTATTCATGTTTGTAAGTACTTTGACTGAATTAGTGCTTTTTAAATAGTTTTTAATATACTTGAAAATCTTTTCCTGTTTGCATAAAATATGGGTATTTGTACAAGGAAAATTTGATTTGGTCTCTCTGAAGGTAGTAGACAAAAGAAATAAACATGTTTCAAAATGACAGCTCTTTTTGGGGGGAAAATCATAACATACAGGCCAAATTATTGCTGTTGATGGAAATGGGTTGCAGCCAAAGAACCAGAAAATTTCCAGTAGTCTTATTGCTTAATATCCAGCATGGGAGGGGCTTTCATTCTGAACATATAAATTAACAAAATTTAACTCTGTAAATTCGAAGTTCTGTTTTACTTGCAACATTCAAATTACTCTGTTCCACAGTTTCTTGTTTTGTTTAAAACTCTGAAGTCTTCAAAGCTACCTTATGTTGTTGTGCAGAATTTCAGGTGCACATTTCTAGTTTAAGCATCCAATGCCAACCTCTGGCAGCAGTTGAATAGCAGCTGTATCAACACTGTGACCAGGCATGTAGAGAGTGCTCCAGCCTTACCTTACACATTTGTAACTTAATACAGTGTTTTCAATTTGTACAGAATAGTTAAATATTCTATTAAAGTTGTGAAACATGGAAAGTGATGACTGTCTTGTTCATTTTTCCTATATTAACTGAACACACCCATTTGATTTCCTATTTTACATGTGTCTATATGCAGTATGAAAAGAGATGTGCCAAATGGCCAAAAATGTATGACCACCTAATGCAAGAATACAGTTGGTATAAAGTGTTCAGCTTCCTACTATTTAGAGAAGGTTTGAGGCTGTTTCTAATGGGCGTTACCCAGGTGTAAACGCATTTGAAGTACAGATACATAATCATATTTATAACTTCAGATACAAAAATGATGCATGCTATTGTAAGGGTTCTATAGTTTGTCTTGCTCCTTTGCATAATCAGACTTGCTCAGTTTGCAGATTTTTTTTCTTAACTGCCAGAACTCTCACCTTGGGCTCTGACACACCAGCTGAATATTTTCCTCCAGTCACCAGCAGGACTCTGGAGGGCAAGTTATTCCCTCAGCGTCACCTATCCACTCCCACTATAGACTGAGGTTGCATGGGTGACAGAGGACACAATTTGATCCACAATAACTTTATTACCAGTGATGCACGAGATGGAAACCCAGCTTGATAGTCCACTACAGCCCAAGATAAGTTCTACTGGGCTAGTAGTGAAGTGTTTCCTTGCAAAACTGAGCAAGCTTGATGCACATGAGGAAAAATGAATAAGGAACCATGCAATACCATTGTTTCTTGCTTATTCATCATGGTTGAAATGTACTTCTGTGTTAAAAATGAGTGATTGAGAGATATTTGGGAGTTCTTTTAAGAAGCGTTTATTAGATGGCCCCAAAAAAACCCCATGATTCCACTATCAAGGTAGGACAACTTTGGATAAAAGCTTATCCTGATAAAATGGCAAAGTGAAGGTTGCAATTAGAAATTAAAGCAATATATACCAAATAGCAATGTAAAATTAGTTATGAAATACTGAAAAGGAAGTTAAATACTTTATCCTTATCTCTGCTAGCCATGGAATTTCCTCTGTCTTTAAGTATGCTAGGAATAAAAGAAATCCTAGAAATGGTTTAGGCCATTACTAGATGGAGATGGTAAAATTGTTCATGCTAAACACAAGTATGGTGTTTTTAAAAAAACACATGTTCTGGTTGGCAAGAAGCAGGATGATGTACTCATACGGGTAAGGAAGTAATTTCTAACCATCGTAATAGGATGTTAAATATCTGCTAGAAACAAATACTACAAACTAATCCAGTCACCTCAATGTTTTTATCCAAAAAAAAAAAAAAACACACCTTAAGACTGACCTCTAAGTCTCAGTGGAAGGCATTTTCTCCAGTCCTCAAATTGTTTGTGGTTCTCTTCTGCACCTTCTCCCATTTTCATGATCTCTTTAAAAAAAAAAAATAGACCGATGTACACAGTATTCCAGTATCTGTCTCACCCATACCCTCTACAGAGGTAAAAAAATCACCTTCCTCCTTCTATACATACATCCAAAGAATGGCATTAGTGTTTTGCCACAGCTGCATAGAGAGCTCATACAGAGTTACTTGTCCACTCTGTGAGGATTTTAGGGGTCAGTCACTGCCTTCTAGGATACAGGGCTCCATGCTGTAGGTCTGGCCTCCACTCCTAGTTCCTAGATATAGAACTGTGCATTTTGCTGAATTAAAAACATTAAAAACAAAAAAAACGAACGCAGCTTATGCTGTGATCCTCCAGATCCCTCTATATGACTCCTCTGTCCTCATCATTATTTACCTCTGACAATTTTTGTCATTCACAATTTTTTAACTGCAGTGATTTTATATTCATCTGAAGATCATTGATCAAAATTTTGAATAGCATCAGAACCCCATTAGAAACACCCCCATTTGATGATTCCCAACTTACAACTACTTTGAGATGTCAGTTAGCCTGCTCCCAAGCCATCTGTGTGCTTAAAACACTAGCACTGTACAAGATCAGTAATCAGAATGTCGTGCAATACTCAAATACCTTCTAATGTCTACGTAGATTACATCTACACAGTTACCTTTAGCAAAATTTATAATCTCAATAAATGAAGTCAGGTTTGACAGTACCTAAAGCCATATTGACTCGCATTACCTATATTCTTTTCCTTTAGTTCTTTATTAACTGAATCCTGTATCAGCCCTTCCATTATTTTGTCTGGGATTGAGGCCAATATAGCTAGCCTATGGTTACCCAGGTCATCTCACTTGCCCCTTTTTGAATACTGGCACACTTGAGTCTTCAGGAATTTGCTGGGTGTTCTAAGATTTATTTAACATTATCAAGTCTCAGACAACTCTTTTAGGACTCTTGTGTGCAAGTTTTTCAGGCCTGCAGATTTGAAAAGCACCTTTTATAGTAGGGTACTAAAGGGATTAAGGTCCACCAGAAAAGGGCCCTAATGAGTCAGTGGCTGGAAGTTAAGTCATTCAAATTTTTTAAGTGAGGGTGTTTAATCAAGGGAACACGCTACCAAGGGAAACTGTGGATTCTCCAGCTTGTGTTCAGATCATGACAGATGCCTTTCTGGAAGATATGCTTCAGTCAAATACCTGTTGTTTGGTTCAATACAGGGGTAACTGAAATGTAGTGGCCTCTGATGTACAGGAGGTCAGACTAGATCTAAAGATCCATTCTGGCCCCTTTTTGGGAAATTTTTTTTTTAACATGGGGTACACTAAGTTTATTTGAGAAGGAAAGAGAAATGGAATACTACCATTGTTTGTAGCATGTTAAGTATATTGAGTTCCACTGTACAATGTTTGCAGCTTCTAATCCTTGAAAAGCCTAATTTTAGGACCAAAACTAATTGTGCTTGTTCTTAGCCAAAGATTGGACCTTCTGGAAAACTTGTACTTGATATTGTACCGCTTTTTCTGAGTTACTTGGGGTGAGAGGAATAACAATTAGCAGTAACTCAGCTGTCTAACAAAGCTGCAAGCATAGAGTATGCTAGTCCTCTGAGGACCAATTCTCCCATCTAATATTGAAACAAATGCCCGAAGTTCTACAGCCTGCAACTGGCTGAGTGTATTCAGTAGGGAATAATTTTAGTAGGACAGTAGATGGGGCAAAGGCTCTATCTGTCAGCAGGAGTCTGGGCAAGGATGTGGGGATTCCTTTAGGCAGCTGGGATAACTTTGGGATTGAAATCCAAGACAAAAATCTCAAATGGGCAAAACAGTAAAAAATATACTACAGGGAATAATCCTGCACTGGTGGAGACAGGGCCATGAACTATTGTACTTGACTTATGAGGAATTGCTAGACCAGCTCAGACCTATGGTCCAAGTCCAGTCAGAAGGGAGAGCTACAACTTTTAACACACAACCTTAACATTTTCAATAAAAACAAAGTGGATGAAGAAAAATCTCCTGTTGCAGCATCTTGGTACATTTGCTTACTGAATTCTAAACTTCTATTCAACAAAAATAAGTAATCTTCTGTGTAAGTACCTGTAGATTGTCATTGCAGGGACCACAGTTCTGCCTTATCCCCAAGTCATTTTAAAGTAGCTTACCTACTAGGCCCAAATAGCTAGCTATGTGCACAGCCAACTATGGCAGTAAAAATATCATTTTCACTGTACATGTAACTTTGTTTAAATTAGTTTCAGTGGGGCTAGGGCTAGGAGTCAGAGGCGTGTTCCATTAACTTTAACCAGATAATAGTGAAGCAAAAAAATGAAAGATTCAGTAGGGAATTTTAAAAAATCCCAGGTACAGGAGCTAGACTAAATTGACATTTGTAGCTATATCACCTATCATGGTAGGAAGAGCACTTCAAATTTTTAAGAATAAATGAAGATCTCTCAAGTCCAGTGTTTCAATTAAACAGTGCTGCTATAGGTGATTCCTCCTGTGAGAGAGGACCATTCTAATTCAGGCCAATTCCATTCAGGGAATTGAACATGATGACCATAACCTTGACAATGACCCTGTAGTAGGTAGGGAGCCAGGGCAGAGTGGATGGCGGGGGTCACATGTGCGTGGTGGCAGGCTTTGTTGCTGAGTAAACAAGTTTATACTTCAAGGCATTAGCAGAGCATGGACTGCCTGAGGCTATGATGAATTTTCTCATAGGTATGTTATGTAATTGTCTGTTAAAGTGTGCTACATCTTTGTCTGAAGCACTTGTCCCTTTTCTTGTTGCAGACAGGATATCTGCCTAGATGCACCATTGGTCTGAACAGATAAAAACTTAAACATTTTCTCTGTCTAGGTGAGTCCACAACCATGGAACGGTGTATTCAGAGCCACCATTTAAATGCAAATATTCCATGTAAAATTACAAAATGTAAACCGACACTGGAGCAGTTAAGATCCTCCGACTCCACAGCCACATTGCTCACATAAAGTTTAACTAGAAATTAAAAAGAACAGGAGTACTTGTGGCACCTTAGAGACTAACCAATTTATTAGAGCATAAGCTTTCGTGGACTACAGCCCACTTCTTCGGATCCATATAGAATGGAACATATATTGAGAGCATGAACTCTCTGTATGTGTGTATATATATCTCCTCAATATATGTTCCATTCTATATGCATCCGAAGAAGTGGGCTGTAGTCCACGAAAGCTTATGCTCTAATAAATTGGTTAGTCTCTAAGGTGCCACAAGTACTCCTGTGCTTTTTGCGGATACAGACTACTACGGCTGCTACTCTGAAACCTAGAAATTAAAGTGACATGGACATACCTTGAAAATAAATTGGAGAACTTTAGCATTTTCATTCCTAGATTCTTTATCTTTGTAACATTAATAGTGAACTAAGAGCGGGCTTTGTACTTGATATTGTCACATGCTCATGCTGTGATCCTAAATAGTTCTAGCCTCTTACAACCAGTGGAAGGCATCCCAAAGTTATTCCCAAAAGGCAGTGCTGTTTGTGGGAGGTGGCAGCCTCCTGCTCTCCAATAATAAATAGTAAGTCACTCACATGGGACAAGTGTCCAAACCACCAGCCCCTACCCCCCACAAATTATTGCTAATGAAGCTTTTTGCAAAGAGTGAGTTGGTCAGTGACTGCCAGATTTGTTTGTAGCCCAATTTTCTGCTCTGCTGGTTCACCTCTCTCCTACACAAGAAAATTACTCTCCACCCACCATCATGTTCACCTCTTACACAACTCACATTATGGTAGGGTTTTTACCGTGGGAATCTGTACAGCTTCTGATGCCAAACCCAGACTAATAAAAGCACACCAACCATGAGCTTCACTTGTCAGCTTGACTGTATGTAACACACTATTTCTTACAAACTGTTGACAATTTTTCTCTGCAAAAGACTATAAAACAATATAGGCTTTCTTAAAATACCCCATCCTCAGCTGTACCCTCTTCGCTCCCTGCCCAGGCGCCCAACAAAAGTTAAGTACAAAGGAATCCTGAAAGATCCTGCCTTTGTAGTCTAGGAAAGGTGCAAGTGATTATGCAACACCAATCAAAACAATTGACCCATCTTGGGCCTAGACATAACCTTTTAAAAGGTACCACTGTAGGTAGGGTGCATCACGCAGACACAAGAACTACTTTTGCAAAAGGAGAATGTAGCCTGACGCTAGCACATGGAGCTCAATCT
Source organism: Malaclemys terrapin pileata (assembly GCF_027887155.1). Taxonomy (NCBI): domain Eukaryota; kingdom Metazoa; phylum Chordata; order Testudines; family Emydidae; genus Malaclemys; species Malaclemys terrapin. The sequence goes on along the minus strand of NC_071508.1, from coordinate 47,128,902 downwards.
CTTCCAATGAATGGCAGTAGGGATGCTACCATTAAATAGGTGCTCTCCTTGGGCTTGTTATGTGCACTTTAACGTTTGTGCTGCTCTACTTTGCTTCATGCTGGTTTCAAAGACTTTGTCAAGACAACAGTGATTCCATTAATGTTCTGAAGGGAATTTTTACAAGCAGAAAGGGTAAGAATGAGGTTGGAGCACACAATAAAATTGAGGAAATCCTGACTTGTGGATTTTCCATTGTGTTTGACTGTACCTAGGCCACGTCCACACCAGCAAAACAAAAACAAAAAAACCTAGAGTGCAGGGTTTGTTGGACTCATGGCCACGCGCACACAAAGGTTCTCCAGTTTTTTGCACTTGCAAATCATATACTGAAACTGATGGAATCTCAGCTTGCTAAGCTATTGGGTTGTTAGAATAGGTTGTGGTAATTTTATCTTATCCCTTCCCTGGGGAATGCTGGACCACAGGCCCAGAGCCAGCAGCAAGAGCTCACAGCATGCCCATTGATGAGCTCTATGCAAACCCTAGAGTCTGGGGGTGGATGAGTTAGCCCAGGAATTGGAATTGCACTTCTTATTTTAGTAGTCTGACATGGAGTTGATTTAGGGTGGATAATTGTGTCAGGTGGACTCCAATAAAAATGGGTAATACTTTTCACTTCTGCAGTGCCTTTCATCTGAGCAGCACAAATCACACTGCACGCATTAATTAAAAGCTTCACCAGAAGCAGCTAAGTATTATCTGCATTTTACTGATTGGGAAACTGAGGCAGGGAGCTTACAGGTTGTGCCCAAGGCCACATGTTGTCAGTGGCGACGCTGGATTCCCTGCTCCATCTGGTAGAAAATGCCACAGGCTTTCTTTAGGAAGGATGTGTCATTTCTGCTCATGTTAACCTAGCTGATGGTCCACTGCATTTGCAAGTGTGTTCATTTCTTAAAAGAAAGCAGTTGCCATTAAATGTGCCTCTCTCAATAAATGTATGTTACATGCCCCTGTATTAGGGAGAAAAAGGTCTGCTCAGTATTTTTAGCTATACAGTTGAGGTTGTACCGAGAGTCTGGGTCACTCAGTCACATTCCACAAGGAGACCTGGTTAGATGGGATTACAGAATACATGAGTCTGATTCTCACTTCATTCCTTCACTTTTGGGCAAGAAAAGTGCAGGGCTGGGGGAAGGTGTCTATAAATCACCCTTATGCTCTGGGTTCTGTGGCTCTCCTGCCTGGCTCCCTGTGTAAATTCAAACCGCCTCAGAATGATTCTAACCTACTTTGCTTCCCCGGACGCCCACTGTGGTCTGGGAAGCACAGAATAGCTGTAGCACAATATAATCTAACCCTGTCCCTGACCAGCCCTCTGCACACAGGCGCTTAAGTTGTTAGCTGGTGTAAATTGACTGCAATGGAGCTACATTGTACATCAGCTATGGAGCTGGCCCAGGGTATTCTCAGGGGGACTCAGTTTAACTCCCCTCTGCAGTGTTAGAGCAGTGTAAAAGGGCCATAGCATAATTGACAACTGGCTCCAGTGGGTACGAATTCAACCACTAAAACCTTCAGCCACACAGAACCTGGCCTTCTCAGACAAGCACAGTACTGCCTAAGTAAAACTACCAAAACACAAAACTAACCTAGTGCTCTCTAGCTGGCAGAGCTGGGCACGTGCTGGGTCTGGGCTCTACACCATCAAAGCCCTTTGGACACGCAGCTTTTCTTGTATGTGTGCCTGGAGCCTTTCATCACTATTCTGTGCACCAACATCAGCAGCACTGCCAGTAGAAGTGATGGCCCCTTAGCCTTGGCAGTGGAAAGGTTAATGAGTGGAGATGACACTGGTGGGTGGGAGCAGGCAGCTCCATCCTCTTTTCCCACAGTGGTGGAGGTGCCACCCTGTCTGTCAGGGTGGAGAATGGCTGACCCTGCTCAACCAGTAGGTTGTGTTGCTTGACAGCAAGAGACCTGAAAACTACATTTAACCGGGAGTCTAATTTCAAAGCCAACACTGATTAAAAAGTTGGACTAAGGCAAAGCAAACCGACACCTTAATTGTGATGAGCTTTCTCATCTTCCCTGCAAGCTGCACAAGGTGCCGCCTCTTCCCCTGTCAGCTTGACTCCAATTTGCTTTAATGAAGCGAGACAATGAAATCATTTCAATGTCTAATTGAGGTAGGGGAGAGGGAAGCCCCACCTTTAAACTGTGTTCCTAGCCCAACAGCGAGAGCTGTGTGTGCTGGCTGTGGTTAGGTCTCTGGGGGCTGGGAATTGTTCACCTTCAAGAAGAAGCTAGCTTTACAGGATCTCCAGCCTCCTGCAGCACAGAGACCCTCAGCCCTCACCACTTCTACTTGGCTGAGCTGGTGCCATCGCTATTGACCAAACTGGTCAAGTGACTAGTGATTTTGGGTGTCCACCCTGAGTCTCCTTAGAAGGGCCTAATTTCAGAGCGTGGATGCTCAGCACTTTCTGAAAATCAGGCCCCTCTTTGATGGTTCAAATTGGACATACCTAAACACTAGGCACGTTTGAATATCTTGGCTTCAGGATCAGCCAAGCTCACTATTCATAATGATGGTGCCAGTTACTCTGATACAAGCCACCCTTATGGCAGGTGTCACCAGGCGGTGCTGTTACACATAATCTGCCACGTTCTTTTTTCTTAGGGCTGTTCTACAGTACCAGTTAGGTCAGCCGAGCTACCTCACTCAGATGTGAAAACGTCACTCCCCTGAGAAATGTAGTTGATCACAGGGGGGTGACAGTAGTGCCAGAATGGGACAACAGGCGCTAACTTCTAGTTTTCCCTGGGGTGCTCCACCCCACTCTGCCCCAAGGCCCAACCCACCCCTCTGTCTCTTCCCCCGAGGCCCCAACTTTGCTCCGCCTCTTCCTGTCCCAGCGCCACCTCTCCCGAGGACGTGCCCTCGCTCCTCCTCTTCCCGCCCACACTCCACCCCATCTCAAATAGTTGTGAAGACACAGGCTATTGAGTATTTCTGAGCAACCCATGCTTTAACAAATAACAAGTGAAAAGGCACTTGCATAACAAATATATTTCAGGCAATTGTTTTTGCCTGACAGACACTCCATGAGTAAAAAAGCAGGTATATTCATTAAAAACATTACACTTTGTGCATATAGTCACTCAGCAATAATTAGCCTTGAAAAAACATGGCTTCCTAATCATGCCTTACTTGGGCAAGGAAAGTCGAGCCCTGTCATGATATTTTATCACAGGCTTTCTTAAAAAGGAAATGTTTATTAACGAAAACAAAGAGATTTCCACACAGCATGCATCCCAGCTTTGTCTCCCTGGTTCCCTGCTTGCTACACCCAGGCTGGAATGCTCTACAATGGACAGCTCTTATGGCTGAAAAATGTACTTTAAGTAATCCTGGCTACAATTTCTGAGGCTGAACGTTTTGCCTAGCTAATCCATGTAGATTATACTCATCGCCACCTGAGCACGCAGGCTGTGTCCCCTAGCAAGGGCTGACTAGTGATAGACAGCAGGATTTGCTCCATAATTTTAATTCAAAGCCGTCTTTGAGTGGCTGAAGTTTTTCTTTCAAAGCATTTTAGCACATTTTTAAAACTATAGCTTTAAAAAAAAAAAACTTCAACCCCAAGAGACATGGAAAAAAAAGCCAGGTAAAGTTCTATCACTAATTATTTAAGCAGGAGGTCTGAGGGTCTATGTTACAATGTTTATCTACCAATATTACAACTATGAAATTCAGAACAGATTAACAGGAAATATAAAATGTAAAATTAGAGCAAAATCAAGTACTACATATTTTAATCCTTTCAGTTGTAGAGGTTTCCTTTCCTGCTTGGCAGTTTGTCCCATCTGAGGACTTAGGCAAGATGATGGCAAAGGCACAAAATGAGCTCAAACTAGCTACGGGAATAAAAGGAAACAAGAAGACTTTTTATCAATACATTAGAAGCAAGAGGAAGACCAAAGACAGGGTAGGCCCACTGCTTAGTGAAGAGGGAGAAACAGTAACAGGAAACTTGGAAATGGCAGAGATGCTTAATGACTTCTTTGTTTCGGTCTTCACCGAGAAGTCTGAAGGAATGCCTAACATAGTGAATACTAATGGGAAGGGGGTAGGTTTAGCGGATAAAATAAAAAAAGAACAAGTTAAAAATCACTTAGAAAAGTTAGATGCCTGCAAGTCACCCGGGCCTGATGAAATGCATCCTAGAATACTCAAGGAGCTAATAGAGGAGGTATCTGAGCCTCTAGCTATTATCTTTGGAAAGTCATGGGAGACGGGAGAGATTCCAGAAGACTGGAAAAGGGCAAATATAGTGCCCATCTATAAAAAGGGAAATAAAAACAACCCAGGTAACTACAGACCAGTTAGTTTAACTTCTGTGCCAGGGAAGATAATGGAGCAAGTAATTAAGGAAATCATCTGCCAACACTTGGAAGGTGGTAAGGTGATAGGGAATAGCCAGCATGGATTTGTGAAGAACAAATCATGTCAAACCAATCTGATAGCTTTCTTTGATAGGATAACGAGCCTTGTGGATAAGGGTGAAGCTGTGGATGTGGTATACCTAGACTTTAGTAAGGCATTTGATACGGTCTCGCATGATATTCTTATCGATAAACTAGGCAAATACAAATTAGATGGGGCTACTATAAGGTGGGTGCATAACTGGCTGGATAACCGTACTCAGAGAGTTGTTATTAATGGTTCCCAATCCTGCTGGAAAGGCGTAACGAGTGGGGTACCGCAGGGGTCTGTTTTGGGACCGGCTCTGTTCAATATCTTCATCAACGACTTAGATATTGGCATAGAAAGTACGCTTATTAAGTTTGCGGATGATACCAAACTGGGAGGGATTGCAACTACTTTGGAGGACAGGGTCATAATTCAAAATGATCTGGACAAATTGGAGAAATGGTCTGAGTTAAACAGGATGAAGTTTAACAAAGACAAATGCAAAGTGCTCCACTTAGGAAGGAAAAATCAATTTCACACATACAGAATGGGAAAAGACTGTCTAGGAAGGAGTACGGCAGAAAGGGATCTAGGGGTTATAGTGGACCACAAGCTAAATATGAGTCAACAGTGTGATGCTATTGCAAAAAAAGCAAACATGATTCTGGGATGCATTAACAGGTGTGTTGTGAGCAAGACACGAGAAGTTATTCTTCCGCTCTACTCTGCTCTGGTTAGGCCTCAGCTGGAGTATTGTGTCCAGTTCTGGGCGCCGCATTTTAAAAAAGATGTGGAGAAATTGGAAAGGGTCCAAAGAAGAGCAACAAGAATGATTAAAGGTCTTGAGAACATGACCTATGAAGGAAGGCTGAAAGAACTGGGTTTGTTTAGTTTGGAAAAGAGAAGACTGGGAGTGGACATGATAGCAGTTTTCAGGTATCTAAAAGGGTGTCATAAGGAGGAGGGAGAGAACTTGTTCACCTTAGCCGCTAAGGATAGAACCAGAAACAATGGGTTTAAACTGCAGCAAGGGAGGTCTAGGTTGGACATTAGGAAAAAGTTCCTAACTGTCAGGGTGGTTAAACACTGGAACAAATTGCCTAGGGAGGTTGTGGAATCTCTGTCTCTGGAGATATTTAAGAGTAGGTTAGATAAATGTCTATTAGGGATGGTCTAGGCAGTATTTGGTCCTGCCATGCGGGCAGGGGACTGGACTCGATGACCTCTCGAGGTCCCTTCCAGTCCTATAATCTATGAATCTATGCCCTTTACATTCTTTTAAAATCAGTTTTATTAGTTGGGAACTGAGCCTTCAGGGGGTTGGACTAGATGACCTCCTGAGGTCCCTTCCAACCCTGGTATTCTATGATTCTATGATTATGTGTCTTGCGCCTGGTTGGTTCTGACCCTAGTACAGGCACAGTGTGTTACCTTGTTAAGACCAAACATGAGGGGGCAATGTACTCACTCGTGTCAATTTGTTCCTTGCCTATGTATCTCTGAAGCATAGCAGTTTGTCTGTGTTAGGCCCTACCGCACAGATTCTCCCTTGCATTACAACTGAAGGGTCTCCTAATGTGTGTGGAGTCTCTGCTGACATTATAGTCTATGTAAAGTCTAGGCCCCCGCCCTCACTGCAGTCCTGGTGCATGTGTAGGGGGCATGGTTGAGCTTCCCTACACTTCCACAATCCCTGACTGGCGTAATTTACCCAGAGGCGCTTCAGACCAGCACACAGCTCTCAGCGTTTGCAGAAGATTGAAACAGGGCAGGGAGGTCTCACTTCACTAATGCAGGAGGAAGGGGAGTGCTGCTAGCCAAAATCAGGGAGAAGAGAGGGAGTTGGCCTGCTGCTTTAGCTGAGGAAGAGAAGCAGCTCCCCCTTCAAACCATGCAGCTGTACTAGAGTCAGGAAAACACAAAGGTGGCTTAAAGCTCCTTTTGCATCCCTGCAGCCCACCTCTCGGGTTGTGTTGTATGCTCCTGGGCTGCCGTTGAGGTACCCTGCTTACATCCATGTTCCCAAACCAAACAAAGCCTTCTAGAACACAGCGCAGCACAATTAGGGCAAGGACCCCAACTGGGGTAAAGCAGGACTGCACCATGGACATTTATAGAGCTACACTGATTTACACCAGCTGACAATCTGCTTCTTACCCTTAAAATAGTCCTGCAGTCCTGTCCGTAGTTTGCCTCTGGCAGACTAACTGACACTGTTACTATTTTATCTGGTAAAGTATATATAATCAGTTGGTAGAAAAACGATCCCATCAGTCATTGATTGAGGCCACTCCTAGTTGTATATTTATTAAAATCCATGACATTTATCATCTCAGAACTTCAGCCAGTGACTGTTCTCCTGCACTGGGATTTTTTTCCCCACAACCTGTATTGTTATTAAATATGTCGTCACTTTATGACGTCCTACTCTTGGAAATAAAAGGAGTCTTTGTTGGAATGCCTCGCCCTCAATGTGCCAGTGGCAGTTCCTTCACAGCAGCTACTGCACTGGGCCTGAGTCTCCTCCCTTTGAGGCCAGGGGTGGATTTGCCCTCAACTTCAGTGGGGTTGGGCACAAGGCACAGCCACTTGGGACATTCCAGGATTTATTAGACCATGAAGCTGCACAGCACTGGCAGCCCATCGGGAATATAAAATATGCTGCAGAAATATGTCTGCCTGTAACAAACCAAAATACCTCTTCCTAGAGAGCCAGATGCTGCTACCTTTGTTCACGTTGAGTAGTTCCCTTTCTGTGCATTTATCCCAGGGCAGAATCTGGCCCTTAGTAACAAAGATTTTACTTGTATCACATGTACTCATTGGCTTAAAACATATATGAGCCTGAAGCCATTCTGACAGCACAGTCCCCATCTGAGAGGGGTCCTCATCCAGTGAATAGGGCACTGGACAGAATCAGGGGATCTAGGTTCTACTCCCAGATCTGCCACTCAACTGTTCTGTGACCTTAGAGGAGTCATTTAGCCTCATGTGCTTCTGTTTCCCTATCTGGCCTTAGTGTGCCAGGTCTAACTAGGCTGTAAGTTCTTTGCACTAAGAACTGGCTCTTACAATGTGTTTGTACAGGGCCTAGCGCAGTGGAGCTCTGATGAAAGTCAGGGCGTCAGTAATTTGATTCCCACTTCATCCAGCTGCATATCACTGGTTCTCAGTAAATCGTCGTTGAAAGAGGCTGCACATAAAACAAGTAAGTTTTACATTGCCAGTATGAGCCACAGATTAGCATTAGAGCAGAGCCAGAAAAATCAGGTAAAAGGTACTTTGCTTGAAATAACTGAGTCACATGCTATACAAACACAGCTTCAGTAGTATCAGAAGCTGTTCTGTGGGTGGGCTGAGTCATAAAGATCCTGCCACTTGAACTTTGAGTTTTGTGCCAGATGGAAGAGCAGGCTTTCTTTTAAAACATCATCATAAAATCAAACCTACTTTTCATATGTGATTGGAAGCAAATTCAGAGCTGAGCCAGATGCAACAGCTGAAATCCCAATGCCTCCCAAAATTGAAGTTCAGTTCTGGGGGTCTTGATCCTGTATCAAGCTTTACAACCGTCCCTGGCTGAAATCCAGATCCCATCGAAGTCAATGGAAAATGCCAATTGACCTCACTGGGGCCAGGACTTCAACCCTAGCTAGAATGGGTCAAATTAAAGGAACTGTCACGGCTGTAAAAATAAGGATGCCTACAAATCCGAGCACCGATAAACTTTGATGGCGTTCAGATCTGAATCTTTATAGCTGAGGCCCATCTTTAATTTTAAAATGCCAGACACAAGAAGGGTTCCTATATGAATTTTTTCAATGGGACACCTGGAAGGGGTGCAAGAGAAAGGAGAGGGTCTGAGTCTGCAATGACAGTTTCAGTGGGTGGGATTATTTTACTGGAACTGATTTGCCCATGTGTTGAATGAATTCCATGTGGTTGCCTGCCAGGGAGAGGCTGAATGAGTAGGAAGACACTGGTAGAACAATGAACTCAGTTCAAGGCGACTTTGCCTGCCACGTACATGTTTCCTTAAAAATGCACTCCCTCCGGTGTCAGTGAGTAGTAGGTACTATCTGCTCAGTATGGGGCTACCTGCTGGTTGGGGTTTGAGCTTGGGGTCTGGGCAGCACCATCCAATCCTGAACCAGTTGCAGATTCATTGCTACATAGCATGATGTTATATAGCTCTCTCTCTCCTTTCTCCCAGGGTTAGGCTCATTTATTTCCTCATTTCTCTGTGATGAAGTATCTTTTATGATGCAAGATAATTTGAGGAAATAGCTTTTTTATAATCCTTTGCCTATCAATATTAAGTGCTTCTTAATCACAGTTACTCTATTGCCTTTCTCTGGGTTTGGAAACTGGGCAGAACAAGGCACAGTCCACCTTTTATTTATGGCCACTGATTTCATATTTGGTGAGCATCTGCCTTAGTTCTGCACATTGTGTTGTGGTGAGATGGTCTGCTGGGGCAGGGAATAATGCTGTGCAGGGATCTGAAGCCATCTAGCTTGTTGTCTCTTTTGGTTTGTGGCACGTTTGTTGCTGTTTTAATTGCTGCTGTAGCATCTTGCGAATGCAGTATCATGGTTTATCTATCAGATTCTGCTACATTGATGAGCTGCTGAATTTTGAATAGTTGGATTATCATTTTATTTTACAGAGTTCAGAAGTGAGCAGGGCATCTCCCATTACAAATACATAGCATAGAGTCCCTGCCCTGAAAAGATTACAATCCAAATGAAACATGGACAACACGTCAGTTTAGGGGAGAAGAGACAGTGGATGCAGTAACAAGATTGTGTGGTCTCTCTGCAAAGCCATGCACACAGCATTGAGGAAGCTGGGGGAGGGGATGGGGGGAGGAATGGGAAGTCCTCTGCTGATGTACACTGATGTGGCTGTGTAAAAAATCTATAAAATAAATAGATGTCTTAGAAAAGAGGAGGAAACATTCTTGGCATTGACTCAACTGTGGTCATTTTGTAGAGGTGGCCACCGCCTAATGGCTGCTAGGCAGGCAAGAGCGTTCCCTGTGGCTGCTCTCCAGCTGTGGAGAGCACCTCCTTCCTTTGGGTGAGATATCTGGTGGTGAGTTAGGAAGGAAAATTAGCTCCTGGAATTACATGTGTACAGGAAACCAAAGGGACTGTCACCACCTGGCAAAACTGCCCTGTGCCAGTAAATGGTAAAATCCTGAGACCACCTGCTGGAGTTCTGGTGACTTTCCATGACTAACCCCTAGCCCAAGGGCAAGAACTGCACTGAGTGGCTGTGCAAATGGTATGAATCATCAAGCATTCTCTGGTGTGGGTGTGTATTACTTCTCCTTGGCAACTCAACGGTGTGTGTATTGCTTTCTAAATTTTCCTGTTCTCCACCCAGAGCTCGAGACTTGACCTTTGATGGTTTTTTCATTCTGCCTAGTTTTGCAATGGGATGTGTGTGTGTGTGAGAGAGAAAGGAGATCTGAGGCTGAGACGAGCTGTGGGTCAGCAATGCAATGTGAGATGAATGAGGAAAATGTCTGTGGAGAACTCACCTAAATCACCCCATGAAAAGTTCACCTAATGCATGGAGCTCCATTCAGCAATGGCGTGACACTGATTTACACCAATTGAGGATGTTTGACCCATTGAGTATAAAGATTACTACAGATAAACTCTTTTCCTTTCAAGGAAGAGTATCTCTTGCTGCTGAAGAGAAACCATTTTAGGTTAGGGTTACCATACGTCCGGATTTTCCCGGACATGTGTGGCTTTTTGGTCCTCAAATCCCTGTCCGGGGGGAATTGCCAAAAAGCCAAACATGTCCGGGAAAATACTCCCAGCTTTGTTTTGCCAGCATCCCTGTCCCAGTCCCCTGCTTACTTAGAGCGGCTCTGGCAGGCTGCGAGCTGCAGGCGGATTCTCCGGCGGCGGCAGCTCCTGCTGCTCCCCCCAGACACCTCAGCTTTGTGCAACTGAAGAGCCGAGCTGCCCGAGTGCTACCGGCTTCACAGTTTGCCGGGCAGCCCCCAGACCTTCAGACCCTGCGCCCCCGGCTGGGCGCTTCCCCTCCCGGGCTCTCGCTGCGCTGGGGAAGCGCCCGGCCGGGGGCGCAGGGTCAGGAGGTCTGGGGGCTGCCCGGCAAACCGTGAAGCCGGTAGCGCTCAGGCAGCTGTTTCGCGTGGCTGGGAGGGAGGAAGGGGGAATACGGGGCGCTCAGGGGCGGGGGCGGAGTTGGGGCAGGGAAGGGGCGGGGCCAGGGCCCCATGGAGTGTCCTCTTTTTTTAATGTTTAAATATGGTAACCCTATTTTAGGTTATATGTGCTCATGTAAGGGATGCTTTGGCACTGTTGCATATCTAAGGCTCAAGCAGCTGATGCATTAAGGTGAGCCTTGCAATGCAACGATACACTGGTGCTTGTAATAAATGAATGGGGTCCCACTGTCTATGTGTAAATTCTGGATGGACATGCCATTGTTATGGATGGTGTACAGAGCTTCCAAGAAAGCAACATATTCATCAGTCTCAGATTTGCAATGATCTTTCTTCCCAGATTTCAGCTACAGTGGAGCCCAGTACAAGATGAATATTTCCAGGTCTATCGGGGAAAAAAATGCATTACACCTGAAAGTGTCCTGCTGCTGACATTTCCCATGTTGCTGATTATTATTTATTATTGTTGGCATTCTGATAATGTCTATGGTAGATCCCAATCAAGAGCAGACTCCTAATGTACATCCACAAAGAGACACCTCATGCCCCATAGAGCTAGCAACTCATTCATTTTTGTCTATGAAGATATTACACCCATCCTTAACACACCTCATTGTGCCTGTGTGACCCACCTTACCTTGTTCAAAAGACTACACTGGAGCTGCCAGATTGGAATAAGAGGGCTGTTGCAGGACAGGACTGAAATGCATGGGAAGAGCTGTGTGGGGAAAATTTGAATGCTGCCTGCCTATAGCAGGCCTAGCTCCAGCCATTGCCATGAATATCCATGAGCTCCCATATAACCTAGCCCATCTTAAATGCCATTAGACCAAATTGTTTCATATATTAGATTTCAGCAGTCTAAGTCCATTTTGTACTGGACAGGTCCATACAAACACACCCAAACACCCTCCCCACCCCATCACTGTCTCAGCAGAGAAGGCAAAGGCTGAATTAACCTGGAGACTGAATTACCCTTTCTCAAGCAGAGGTGGTCCCTCCAGCACAGGGTATGTGGGGCAGTGTGAGAAGCTTGCTCTGTATCTTGCCATGTACACTTCATTGTCTAAGGGTGTCCATCTGGCATCTTCCATCAGCACTAAAAACAGCATTTAAATAATGCCAAAGATTGCACAAAGGAATGATTTAACACAAGGACTCCCTGTGAGCAGAGTGCCAGCCGAGCAGCATCTTACTCGAGAGGAGGGAACACAGAAGATCTTCCTGAAAGCCAATTCGAAGTGAGTAGGAATAGCAATGCCGACTAAGTCACTTAGGACCAGATTCTGCCACCCTTACTCACACTGAATGGCACCTTGCTCTTCAGCTAGTCCCACTGACTTCTGTTCTGTGCTATTCAGGTTCTTACACTGTGCCCATTACCATGGTATCTGAGCATCTTCCAATAGTATTCTAAACAACATGAATCTGTTACCTATGGTTCCTTCCTCTGTTGCTAATGGGACTACTTGTGGCATTAGGTGGTACTCACTATAAGGACATCGAAAGCTGGCTGCTAGAAACTAGAGTAGATGCCATGGAAACAGGTTAGTAAGGCTCTATTTGTACTGCAGGGGTTCCTGGAGTCATGGGTTTGGCATTTCTTCCTTCCTAGCCCCAGTGATAGGAAATGCAAACTGGGTCCATTCTTTCAGTCACCTCCCCCTCTCTCCTAACCCTCTGTTGAGAACAACCATAAATGCCTGGGGAAACCTGCTTGCTAATCACAGCATCTGGCTGTATTTCCTAGTGCTAGCTAGAGGCATAGTGGGAATGTGCAAGCCCTGATGAAGTACCCTGATATTTGGACACCTAATTGTGATGCATCCGGCTGCCCCTCAGGCAAGAGGACTGGCCTGTAAGTTTTCATCATTGGAATTGCTGCCTTAGGCCTTGGCTACATGGAAGCATTTATTTCTGTACAACTTAAGAGGCAAATTTAAACCAATAGTTATACTCATATAGCCCCCCTCCCTATCTAGGTATTCTCATTCTGGTATAAGGGGGCCATTTTCCAGTTTACTTGGGGAGGGGGTTAACTTTAAGCTAAATCACACAAAGCCACTCTAATACCTGAATAAGAGTGTCCACACAGGGTGTTATACAGGTCTCAATATCACTATATCAGCATTACTGGTAAAATGTTCCAGAAAAGGCCTTCCTTACTAATAGGGACATATGAAGCTGCCCAGAATAAATAAGCAACTCATTGAATGAGTCTGATTTTTGTCTGATGAAGAGAGACCTGCTTTATCTTTGCAGGGGAGGGCTCTGTGGAAGGATCCCCCACTACTCAAACCTTCCTTCTTGTGTTTATTAGTTAGAGCATTTAAGTGGGTTCAGCAAAGGACAACCTGGGGGAACTTGAGTTTAAAGCATAAGAGAAGCAGAGGAATTAATGAGTCACCAGAGATAAGAGGTCAGCATCCTTCTCTTATCAGCTTGCATAGTACTAAGATATGTAAAAAGGTGAGGTCCACAATGTGATGTGCCTTTAAAATTCCAGGGGCATGTGATCAGTGGGGAATTGAGCCACACCCCACTGAAATCAATTAAAAGACTCCCATTAACTTCAGTGGGCTTCGGACCAGGCCTTGGGAGAGCTGTATTCAATCACTGGAAGGTGACATCTTGAACTGCTATATTAAATGTTTAGCCTTCTCTTATCCATTCAATGACACTTTTTTGCCAGTATCTGACCAAGCCAACGCCCATTGAGAACTTCCAGTTATGCTACAAGTCAGTTCAGAAAGATAGCATAGTTAAATAAACTGCAGGTGATAAAACAGCTGTGCGGCCACATGAAAAGCATTTGGGTGTTGCCACATATTCTGCATTACTGATATAACTGTAGAGAAATTGCCTCCAGGAAGGGTAAATTGGACTGTATAGAGCAATTTATCTTGACTCTCCAAAGGTCTTTTGAGATGCAATTAAGTGATACAGAAATAGGTGTATATACATATACCCCAATGCATGTTCCCCTACTATTACAGCTACCTCTAACCCTCTCAATAAAATACGTCTCTTCAGTGAGACACAATCTGCTCAAAGATCTAAAGGATTCGGCATTTCCTGAGCACTGAAACAATTGAATCACATGGACCCAGCCTTCTTAGCTGGCTCAGTACCTCTTCCATCCAGCCTTCATACCCACCCCACCCATAGCACACAGCTTCCTTAATTCCTGCTGGAACAGCGGGTTTAGGTATAGATTATTAGCTTCCCATAGGTATTTCCCAATGTGGCCAGTCCCTTCCGTTTTATGACTGATCATTTTTACAATAAGGATGACTGAATGAGAATGCTACTTAGTCATTCTAGCCACATGCCACAGGTGCTTAACTCATTCCGCTCTTCTTGGAGGTTCTTTGTTTCACCATCCAGTAATGATAACTGAGCAGCTAAGCAGAGGACCATTTATTAATGCTTTCTGATCCTCAGGGATCTACAATGGGTCAAGCACCCCAAGTAAACAAGTAGTTGGTGTTTCAAGGCTTTATTCTAGTAAGGACTTTGATATAGTATCACATTTCCCTTCAGATCAACCTCTCTGGTTACTGTCTTTCCAACATAAACCTGACTCCTTCCCTGGATAATCCTATCAGAGTCACTCACGTACATACTACTTAGAGTTTTATATTAGGTTTCCACCAGTGACAGAAATTATTATTATTGGTATTACCATGTCATCTAGGGTCCTTAGTCCTGGACCAGGGCTCAGCTGTGCTAAATGCTGTGCAAATAAAGAACAAAAAGACAGCCCTGCCCCAAACTGCTTACAGACTAAGTACATTATACCTCTTTTTTAAAAAAATCCATTGCTTTGAGGTTATTAATCTGCATTTTTGGGACATGATGGGAAAACTGTTGGGGGATTCACAGATTAAAGAGCAAGGGGATGTCTTTTTACATTTTTGTATTATACTTACAATAAGATCAATTAGAGGAAAAGGTTCATTGTATGTACATTTTATGTGTTTACTGATTTAAGGCCCAATCCTGCTTTTCTGACTTCCAAACTCCCACTGAAGTCAATGGAAGCACAATAATAAATAAATAAATCAAATCAGTAGATATGAAAGCCTGGGTCCTTGGTTTGTATTAGTTCAGTGCCTCAACATCACCTTTTCCCCCTCTTTCTTATGAACAATTAGTCACCACTGAAGAATAATTTTTTTCATACAGTCTAATCCATAGAACTGTATGGTTTTACGCCATACGCACATTTCCTGATTAGCTACAGTGTGAGTCAGGTTTAAATAAGTAGTGTTTGAAAGAGGGCAAGGTTAAAACTAAAAACTGTTTTCTGTAGGACAAAACTGTTAACGCATCAGCCCCAATGACACAGCCAGAGATGGGAGGTTTTTACTATGGCGTGGGAGAATTAGTGAGAAAAATCACCCACACATAAAGCTGCAGCTCATGGTAAGTGTGACCTTCGAAACCAGAAAAGGGTAATGTTGAGACTAGTACTTTAGTGCATGTAGTTGATGTTTTCACCACCCACTTACAGCCTTAATTGATGGACATTGAGAAATGACTTTAGCTTAGATCCACATGAGTATAAGGGACCAGATTCTGCTGCCAGTCACAGCAGTGTAAACCTGGAGTAATTGCTCCGGCTTCAGTGGGATTATTCTTGATTTACACCAGGGTATCTAAGCAGAACCTGACCCAGGGTTATTTTTCTAACATGCCCATTTCCTCTATGTTTATTGCCTTCCTGCTTTATCACGGATTAAAGGACACAATCTTTTTCCATTCATAAAAATGCCTTGCAGGCTTTATACACTCTTTTATACACCCAGAGTAGATTTCCGACATCCTAACTAGAAGGTGATTTTTCCTGGGGACATTTCTCACCGTCTCAGAGAATACTTTGCGAAGTGTCTGGCTGGTGGGTCTTGCCCACATGCTCAGGGTCTAACTGATCACCATATTTGGGGTCGGGAAGGAATTTTCCTCCATATCAGCTTGGCAGAGACCCTGGAGGTTTTTGGCCTTCCTCTGCAGCCTGGGGCATGGGTTTCTTCCAGGTTTAAACTAGTGTAAATGGTGAATTCTCAGTAACTTAAAGTCTTTAAATCATGATTTGAGGACTGCAGTAATTTATCGAGAGGTTAGGGGTCTATGTCAGGAGAGGCGGGGTGAGGTTTTGTGGCCTGCGATGTGCAGGAGGTCAGACTAGATTAGTGATTCTTAAACGTATTTGATCGGGCCTCCTTTCTTTGTGTCTGTAGTCATTTACACCTTCTCCTAACCCCATACATATACTGCCACTAACTCTGAAGGCAAAGTGGATAGCAGCAGCTGCTGGCTGGCTGCCCAGCTCTGAAGGCAGCACCATGCCAGCAGCAGCACAGAAGTAAGGTTGGGTGGTGAGGTGAAAACTGATATTTGTCAGGATCACTCTTCACAGCAGACTTAGTGCACCATTGCCAACCTTAATTCTGTGCTGCTGCTGTCATCCCGGGGCTGACAACTAGAGCCCTGCCACCTCCTGGTGAGGCATGGGGCAGGGGGGGAGAGAGTCGGGGGAGGAAAGCCCGAATGGTGGGGCTCTCAGGCTGTCAGCCCCGGGTCAGTGGGGTTCCTGATGTCCCCTTTATCCCCACCTCCCGGGCATGTACAAGCCCCAGCCACCTGGGGCTGACAGCCAAAGTAATTCTTAAAAAAAAAAAAAAAAAAAAGAAAAAGCACACAGCTCACACCTTCCTTGACACGATCCCATGCCTCCCCTTGAGATGCCCACCCCATAGTTGGAGAACCACTGGACTAGATGATCTGACCTTAAAGTCTATGAGACTTTCTTAGATTGAGAAATTGTTAATTTTGTTGGGACTGGGTGGTTGTGCTCCATATTGTTTCCCAGGCAGCCTCAGGTCTCAAAGTGGCCAGGAAAGAACCTTGAGCCACAAAGTTCAGATCTGGACCAGAACTTTTTGAAAGCTTAGAGGTGTTCAGTGCTAAGGTTTTAGTATGGGGTACGCCAGCCTGCAAGCCACCAAATTTGAATCCAGATTTGAAGTTCCCCAATATTTGTTTTGAGAATGGGAAATAGGGAGGTATCTGTTCTGGGGTTTGGAGACAGGTTTGTCTCTAAATGCAGCAGGATGGTGCTAAGTAAGAATTTCACAAGCAGAAAGTCTGTCTTGATTCTTTTACATAAATCATTTCATACAAGATTCAACCAGGCCTTTTTGGATCTCGAACCATTCACATTAAATCATCAAGTTGCTGTGGCCTTCTAACAGTTATTTCCCCTTTCTTACAAAAAAAAGTGACCTCTGCCTTTTATGACTTGTTCCCACTGTCCCTTCCTCACCTTAGATGATTCAGCCCATATATAGTAAGGTTCTGCTGAGACATATCCCATGGACTGTGAGAAAGTGAATAACCTCAGCACTGAGGATAACTACATTTTTCAGCCCTTAAGTTACTAAGGATTACATCAGAACAATTAGGATCACCCAGCAGAACTGAAGCCAGTGACATGCTTGGAGATGCTTTTTGTATTATTTACCAAGGTGGGGCCAGGTGTTCGGAAAGAATTCAAATAACTGACGGAGGAAAAAGAAGGGGCTAACTTGTTCGAGTTGCACTATCACTAAATATTAGCACAGTAAATGCAAAGCAGCCAAACCTGCACTACCCACCTACAGTCTGAAACAAAAGACAAAGGATAGGAGCAATCATGTGGCACCTGGACCTTGTAAATGCCAGATGCCGGAGCTACTGCTCAAATTTATTAAGTTCACTTAACTCTGATTTGTTGAGCGGGGGAAAAAAAATCCAAACTTGGGAGGGATGGGGGAAACAAACAGAAAAATGTTGCATTTACCTCTCCTCCCACCTCAATCAGCTCCACTCCTGAGCTTCTACAGCATCTTAGAATCTGGTTTGAACTGTATACTTTCTGCCACTGGGTGGACAGTTGCTAAAGTTGATCCATTGGATGCAACTGCTGTTCTACATAGCAGCAAATATGTTTATTTCCCCAGTGTGATTTGAGAAACTAACAGCTTCACTCCATCATTCCCTTTGTGTTGCCAGTTAGTTTGATTGGCATCTATAGCTGTCCCTTCTACTAATGGAGACTTCAGTTGCTTATTTAGCTAAAATGACGGGTTTGGGGATTGTAATTGTTGCAATTAATATGTTACTTAAAGCAGCTTGGAAACTGTAGCCAGCTAATGGGCATGAAGATTGTACATTAAAGTAAGAGGAAAGCATCAAACTTTGGAGAAGAGGGGGGGGGACAGAGGAATTTGAAATCTGTTCTTTACACATGGCACACCACCATATCCTGTACATAAGAGAGAACTACAATGGCAGCAGCATAATGAAAATTAAATAGGGTACCATCCCCATGGCCTATCATCTTGTAACATCTGGTCTATGCAGACAAAGGAAACAGAGAAAGAATATTCCTCTGCACTTCCTGGTTCTGGCCACAACTGGAAGTGGACATTTTGAGAGATTTTTCTTTTGCTATCTCTAGCCAGAAGCAGGAAATCCTGGAAATCTCACAGGATCACCAGATCCTCTGAGATGTCCACCCCAGTTTTGCAGAATCCAAGGAGCTAGAATAATTTTTCAAGGGGCTGGATAAGTGCCCAGGCTTTGAGGCATTTATTTTAAAGCTTATCTTGAAGTTCACCCATGGCTAATAAAAACTGATAGCTAACTTTATAACTTTCATAGAATCATAGAAGATTAGGGTTGGAAGAGACTTCAGGAGGTCATCTAGTCCAACCCCCTGCTCAAGGCAGGACCAACCCCCACTAAATCATCCTAGCCAGGCCTTAAAAACCTCTAAGGATGGAGATTCCACCACCTCCCTAGGTAACCCATTCCAGTGCTTCAAATCCCTCCTCACTCTTCTCTTCTGCAGACTAAATAAGCCCAGATCCCTCAGCCTCTACTCATAAGTCATGTGCCCCAGTCCCCTAATCATTTTCACTGCCCTCTGCTGGACTCTCTCCAATTTGTCCACATCCTTTCTTTAGTAGGGGGCCCAAAACTGGACGCAATACTCCAGATGTGGCCTCACCAGTGCTGAATAGAGGGGAATAATCACTTCCCTCGATCTGCTGGCAACGCTCCTACTAATGCAGCCCAATATGCCATTAACCTTCTTGGCAACAAGGGTACACTCATATCCAGTTTCTCATCCACTGTAATCCCCAGGTCCTTTTCTGCAGAACTGCTACTTAGCCAGTCAGTCCTCAGCCTGTAGAAGTGCAGGGATTCTTCTGTCCTAAGTGCAGGACTCTTCACTTGTCCTTGCTGAATCTCATCAGATTTCTTTTGGCCCAATCCTCCAATTTGTCTACGTCACTCTGGGTCCTATCCCTACCCTCCAGTGTATCTACCTCTCCCCCCAGCTTAGTGGCATCTGCAAACTTGCTGAGGGTGAAATCCATCCCATCATCCAGATCATTAATGAAGATGTTGAACAAAACCATGGGGCACTCCGCTTGACTGAGCCGTTGATCGCTACATGTTGAGCCCAACAATCTAGCCAGCTTTTTATCTACCGTATAGTCCATTCATCCAATCCATACTTCTTTAACTTGCTGGCAAGAATACTGTGGGAAGACTGTTTGGGGTCTTTAATTCAGCATGTGCGGTCAACTTATTACTACATTGCCCAGCTTTTACAGTAATTTCCAGCAAATGCTGTAGATGTAACCCTGGACAGCACACCACTGTCATAAACGGTTAGCAGTCTGTAGAAAACCAATTGGCATGATTTTTAACTAATGTGAACTAATTATGCAGTCAAGGGCAGAGCCAGCACTGAAGTCACAGATGTTTATTACTGTTCCTGTAAAATAAATGTACCCAAATATTTATACTGAATAAACATGGCTTTGGAGACTAAACATATTGGGATGTCACTTTAAAATAGTGATCTACAGTTAAATCATTTTCTGATCTCATTAAACAAGAGTAAATTTTCAATGTATTCTGTGGGATTGCAAAAAAAAAAAAAAAACAAAAAAACAAAACACAATATGGGGTTTGTACGGCATGTTCCAAGCAGAAGGAAAGTCGGGTTTTTTGTTTTTATTGGGATAAATAGGGAGTCAGTGGCCAATTCCATGGGGAAGCAGTATAATGCAGCTCTGTCATCTCTGAAGGCTGTGGTTGTGGTCAGGTTGAAAAATTTAATCAAACGGTATAACAGGATGTCAGAATTATTAAGCAACATCATGAAGAAAATCTAGCTATAAGCCTAAGAAAGGGATAGCTTACTGGAAATGGCTCATTTCTTCTTACCTCACTGTTGAATTACAGTGTAGCAGTTTACGGTATATAATAGTGACACATCTGGTTAGCTTTGATGAGACATTTAAAAAACTGTTTAGGAACAAAATCTACATCAGGTAAATATTAATATATTAAGCAATATGATCTACTTTATATTGCTGATTAATGCATTGATGTGTATGGAGTGAGAACTTCTCATGAACTGGGCAAATAAACTGCTGTCATTTCCCTTGTTTTCATGATGCCAAAAATCAGACTTTTGCAGTGTATAAATCCAAAAAGATTCAGTCTAACAGTATTTAAATCATTGTATTCATTAAAAAAATATCAAGTATCTCCTACCTCACATGCTAGCAGTCTTTCAGCTCAGTTGTGAAGGGGAAGATCTATGAGAAAAATATAATTGAACACTATTTAGATATATTCTGGAATGGGTTTTTTCCCCTTAATTAACTTGAAATAAAAAAAATAAAAGACTTCTATTTACTAGCAAACATTCACAACTCTCACAGAAATCACCATGTTTATATTACATTGACTTATATTATTTTGAACACAAAAGCCCTAGGTCAGCCATCATACTCTGAACTGCATTTCTATCTCTTTGTGTGTATATACAGTACAGAGAGACAAGGTGGGTGAGAATCTTTTATTGGACCAGCTTCTGTTGGGGAAAAGAGACAACCTTTCTAGCTACACAGAGCTCTTCTTCGAGGTCTGGGGAAGGCACTCAGTGTCACAGCTACATACAAGGTGGAACAGATTGTTCAGCATAAGTAGTTAAAATGTATTGTAAGAGACCATTCAAGTTGAAGAGGCCAGTTAATAGCTTACATGCAGTGGTGGACCAGCTGGGTTGGTTCCAGGATTTTAGAGAGACAAGATGGGTGAGGTAATATCTTTTACTGGACCAACTTCTGTTTGTGAGAGAGAAATGCTTTCAACCTTGCACAGAGCTCCTCTGAAGAAGTGGGTCCAATAAAAGATATTACCTCACCGACCTTGTCTTGCTAGTTAATAGCTTGCCAGTCATAGGACAAAAAGGGCAGTTGGGGGTTTACCGATTGTTATAATAAGCCATAAATCCAGTGTCTGTATTAAGACCGTGACTTTTATTATCTAGCAAAGTTATGAATAAAAGTTATGAAAAAAAGTTACCCATCTGAGGGGTCAGATATGGAGTGATCATTTTGGGGAAAATGGTCATCCATGGGTGATAAGGTGTCTTTCTTTTATCATTTTTCTGTGAGAGTTCACTCATAGGGTGACCAGATGTCCCGATTTTATAGGGACAGTCCCGATTTTTGTGTCTTTTTCTTATATAGGCTCCTATTACCCCCCACCCCCTGTCCTGATTTTTCCACACTTGCTGTCTGGTCACCCTATTCACTCAAGACTGTACTGAGTGGCTTGTTATTGGGGCATCTAGTGCACTGGATGAGGTGTGCACACACACACACACACACAAGTTTATTTATGCTATACTGGCCACGTGCACCAGGGAATAAATATCTTTGTTCCTGCAAGAATGGAATAAACTGAAAACCAGGGAATAAACTGCATTCACTTTGCACCTTAAACCTTCTCACTTGCACTGTGCCCACTAACCTAACTCAGATGAGACTTCCGTAATTCCAATCCCGTGAGCAGTTCCCTCCTGCCTCCCCCACAACTGCCCTTTAAAAAAAAATAATGGGGATGAGGGAAAAGCTGGGCCTGATTCTCCATTTACTTACACCAATGACAATCAGGAGTAACTCCAATGCAATCAATGGTATTTCACTAAGTAAAAAACTAATGTGAGAGGAAATTCAGGTCCTTTGTCTTAAATAGGCAGAAGATTAGGTGAAAGCAAGGATTAAAAGTTACCCTGGTAGAAACTGCAGGGCCCTGAGGAATATGAGTAACTTCTAGAGCAGTCAGTGGGGGTTATTTGTATCCCCTGGGATGGGAAGGAGAATCAGGGCCATTGAAGCCCAGACCTTCGAAGGCATTTAGGTGCCTAATTCCCATTAAAATCCGTAGCTAAATACTGAGTTTGATGTTCTTGGCCTAAGTATTTTTAGTGAGGTGTGGACCAGAAATCCCTACAAATCAATGCAATGCTGTATCCCATTAGAGAGTTGGGAATCATAGCTGAATGGTATGTAGCCTGTGGGAAGATCCTCAGATGTTGTAAATTGTTATAGCTCCATAGACAAGGTATACCAGCTGAGGGTCTGCCTTTTAGGGCTAAAATCTATCAGGTTACAAAACAGCAGCCTTGAACTTACATTCCGGTCAGTAGAAAAATCTATTTTTTGTGCTATTTCCTGCCCCTCCCATCCCCCCACCTGTATAGCTGGTTCGCTTTACTTACTGCGACTCATGGTAACTAAGGCAACCAGGTTGTGGAGGCAGAAGGATGCAAAAATGAGTATCAACAGAAGTGTTTAAAATGCTAAAACTATTACAAAAATACCTTTCCTCTAATATCCATTAAATAAATAAGATACGTGATAGAGTGGGGAGTTTTTATGGGCAGTTGTATGGGATGAGCTACATAACACACTTTTGCTTTCATCGTTCATGAATAATGTATTCACACCAAATTCACCCCAGTAAAAGCTTGATACCAAACTACACTCCCATGTATGTCAATAGGATTTTCCCCATTGACTTCTGTAGAAGATGGTTTGGGTCCCAGTATATAACCAACTATTTTAAATCCTGCTGTTCTGCAGAACAAAAATTGCTTTAGAAGATAGTTTCAGGAAATTCTTAAAATGTGTGAGGGTCAAAGACAATGGTGACTTACTATTTAATTTCTGAGATAACAGAGAAGTTATTTTTAAAAAAGCACGTGTTAAACTAGGGAAAGCACACATGGAAACAAAATTACATATTATTGAATGAATGTCTGTATATTTCACAATGCCTTCTGCTGAAAAGTAAACTTTTGCCAACAGTTACCATGCTTCTTACTTGTTACCACAGATATTTCCTAATCTAAGTACAGTATAGGGACAAACTGCTATAGTTCAGATCACATTTGCCAAGAGTTCTCAGACACTGTATCTAAAATATAGCAGTTTTCCACTATACTTGGAATACAGAATAACGCTGAATGTGGCTAATGCTGTCTATTTAATGGCAACTAGTGTACTTACATTATAGGAATCTATCTACTGTAGACATAGAGGCTTGATAGGATGGATGGTTGAAGATAAGACTAATAAATCCAGCTCAGTCTTGTAAAGAAACAAATTCCCATATCAAGTTTACAGGCCCGGAATGATGAATAGAAAAGTGGGCAACAATGGGCTTCTTTCCTCAGCCAAAAAGCAGCCTTGCATTTCCCGTATCCAGTCCAGCAGTGATGATCTGAACTGCAGTTATCCCGAACTTACTGTTATCTGAAATAGGGTCATGTCCTCTGACATGAAAATTCCCTCAATTATCAAAACCCTCAATTATCCAAATCTATTCAAATCCCCCATGACATTTGGAAAAATCCAGATTGTACTGTATTTCTGTACCAGTTAATAACTAGATGCATTGTATCTGCTACCCCAAGCATTGAAAATTAAATTAACATTACGTTGTTATAAACAAAAGCCTTTTTATAAAAAAAAAAAGCTAACACCGCCTGATATTTTAACCTCTTATTAAAATATATGACAGTAATTAGCATAACTTTTTTCCATTTTCCAATCATTTAAATCTACGCCAAACAGGTACTACACCTATTAATGTTACGTGAATGCAAAGTCACATAGCAGGGTTACGGCTGTTATTTATTTTGAAATAATTGATTATTGTTTCCTATTTTCTTTCAAATTGTTTTGTTCTCTGTTGCTCTTGCTGAGGCATGTATCATTAAGGTTTATTCAGACTGGGTTAAACTATACAATGTTATGGCTCTAATAGAGTCCATGCCATCAGGAGTGCTTTTTTTTAAAAAATAGAAGTTTTTATACTCATTTTATGAAACGTTTTTCAATGCCAAAGACACACTGATATTTTAGGAACAATAATTTCCAATATGCCTTCTCATGTGTGCCTGTTACTTCTGCCTAAAAGGTTTGTGTGAGTTGACATGACAATAATACATAAAAATAAAAGAGTTATGGTAATTTACATTGATTGCAAACTAGGACCCCAGTCCTGCAAAGACTTGTGTGTAACTTTATGCACTGTGAATAAGCCCACTGGAGTCTCATTTCAAGATCAGGGCCTAGCACATTTTCTATTGAGCAGATCTGTCGATTCTGAGCCAAAACATGCTATGGTTAGTGCTGCACCGTTTCTACTGAACAAGCACACGGAGGCCTGGTCTACACTAGAAAATTAAGTTGGCATAACTAAATCACTCATAACTACACCCCGATTGGTGTAGTTAAGCCAACCTAAGTCCACGTGTAGCCAGTGCTAGGTCGACGGAAGAATTCTTCTGTCGACCTAGCTACTGCCTCTCAGGGAGGTGAGTATCGATGTCGACGGGAGAATCCCTCTCATCGGCAATGGTAGTGTCTACACTGAAGGGCTACATTGGTGCAGCTGTGCTGCCATAGTGTTTTAAGTATAGAGTAGCACTTACACGGACACAAAACTCATGTATTTAAAAATGCGTAAAGTTCCTGTTACTAAATCATTTCTAGTCGAAGGCACTTCACACAACTAATTATATACATCACAACACCCTTGTGAGTTAAATGAAGTATTATTTTACTATTGTCTACTTCATACAATGAGGCACAGAGAAGTTAAGTGACTTATGCAAATTCACAAAGAGATGGGATAGACACTGACTCTAGTCCTATGCTTGGACTTCTGAATGTTAAGCAAGAGGCAAATAACCTTGAACAAATTGAACAGAGCTTCTTTTTCACTAAGGTGTCTGTCATGTCTGTCCTAACAGCTTCTATTGTTCACTTTTCATTTTAGCAATGCCAACAAGATGACAACATGCTGCTTGTAGATGTATCATTATATATACACATTTCCAGTTGGGTGAGGCCCTGCCTTTTTAAAATGACAAATCCATGGGAAACAACTCCATTAAGAAAACAGAAAGGCAGTACTGAGTGTGCATCTGGCAGAAGTGAGTTTCACTGAAAACTAAGTACAAGTTATATTTTTAGAAATCTGAAGTAGGGTGTGTGCAAACATGTACGTTCCTGCAGGCCTGATGTTCTTTGAACCTTTCTCCCAGGTGCTCCTTTTCCCACTGCGGACTTGATGTCTTTTTCAGGCTGCTCTTCTCTTCCTGGAGCAATGTCCCATTTCCTGTGTGCAAGGCTAATTCCCTCTCCAACTTCACAGCCATTCTTAAAACTGCCTTGTGCTTAGCTGTCCAGCTTTGATCTCCTCCCACTTGGAGTCAGCACCCATCCCCCTTAATAGTCTGTGCTGTAGCTTTACAAAGTAGACTATGAACTCCTGTTGGGCAGAAGCCTAGACATTTTACAGTGCCTTGTATAACTAGTGTTGCTGCATGAGTTAAGTTATGTTTACATAGTACATAGTTTTCTATTGTGGCACAGAGGTTAATTAGTATTAGAGCGTTATTCTGAACACTGAAACAAAGGAACAACAATAAACTCGCATACTTTGTTTCCTCCTGAATCGTCTATAGTAGAAGAGTATTCTGGCTGTTTCATCCATGAAAGACGTTTCACCTTTGAAGCCAGAAGCACTGTAACATTTGATTTCAGGGACAGAATGAATATCTGCTAAAACATGTATTGATGTGCAGCGGATGCTGCGGACACGTATTCCCTATTGTGGGTCTGATTGTGCTGCCCTTACTCATGTTTAAAATCAGTGGAACTATTTGCGTAGTAAGGGACTACTCACTTGAATAAAGGTAGAAGAATCAGCACCGCTGGGGTGAAATTCACCCCTCTGCAGAGGGACAGCACAAGCACCATTTAACTCCCGCTATTCTATTGAGAGGCCTTAGAAGTCGCATTGTGCCAGGGACCAGCACAACATCAGAAGTGAATTTTACTACAGACATCAAAAAGAAGCTGGCATTCACTTTGGGAAGTTCACTTGCATAGGAAAGGGTTTGGTAGCTGCAACAAGTGGATGCTTAAGGTGAAATCCTGGCCCCACTGAATCAATGAGAGTTTTGCCGTATTCAGTGGAACCAGAAGTCACACAGGACACATTCACTTTTTTAACTAACCCTGAAAGCATTTACTCTAAAAATGTAAAGAAATATAGCTCATTCAAAAAGCTAGGGGGTATGTGTGGAAAGAAAAGCTGTGCAGGCTGCATAACCGATTAAACATTATTTCTGAAACCGCATATCTGAAGCAACTATAAAGTGCTCGTTTCAAATTTTCACCTTGATCCTGGCCCCACTTCAGGGAAGCAGTGATATTTGGTACACCCCATTGTCTTCAGTGGAACTTAAGCACATGCTTAACTGTAAACACATTTGCTTAAGTGCTTTCCTGAATTGGGGCCTCTTCGAGGTGCTGAGCACCCCAAATGGGAAATTCCTTCACTATGGAAAATCCTATGCTTAACTTTGATTTACTGTTTATGGCATTGTTTAAAATGTAAAGGTGAAGCAGGTAACAAAACCTAAGCATGTTTGTATTTTGTGAAAAATCTTTTGGTAAGCAGTCACATGCAGCCAGTGACAGATTGTGTGCAGTAGATCCCAGTTATATGTAGAATTGATTTGATTTCAGCAGGATTTGGGGAATGCAACAGGTCCAGACATTGTCTGACATTGGCCCATTCATATGATAGCTACAGCATTCATTCAGTGCATTATATGCTTTTATTTTAATATGCAAAATCTTTTACATTTAATTTAAAACAGTCACTGATCAAATGACAGATTATGGATCAAAGACCATGAAAGCCTATTGTGTAATGGAGGACTACTGGCATGCCGTTTGATGTCCTATTAATGTTAAGAGAAGGGAGCTGTTAGTTAGGATAAATAATACTAACAATTAAGGAATTTAAATAAATATTACATTAAGGAAAACAAATAAGCAAACACTAAAGTAACACTAAGTGTCTAAATGAAAAACCTACCAGCCAAACAAACGGAGGAAAGTCAGAACTGCAATTGCTAACGCATCACTTGTCCTCACTCACACACTGCCATTTGTGCCTTAGGTTTTTGTGTAAATGTTTGTTCCATCTGTTAGAATAACTGGTCCCAATGAGTGAGAGGAGAATAAGGATCTTGGGTCCGTTTAAGACTTCTTGTGCTTTCCATTAGTAGCACATACACACTTCCTCACTGTTGTGCTTGCCTGCTCTACTTTTTTGTACCACATAAAGTGATGAAGGTGGCCAATGTAGTGGGAAAGAAATATACAGGTCTGTTCATGAAGTCAGAACAAATTATGTTGACTCCCTATTGCAATGACTGAACCAAGTTCTATGTTTTAGGTGGGTTTTTTTGTTTGTTTGTTTTTCTGGGGGCGGGGGAAAAGTCTGCTGTGTAAAACCCTCCAATCCTTCTCCCTATTGCTTATATAATATGAAAGAAAAAATGTTACATATTTTACTGCCATTTAAGTTTAGCCATGTCAAATTTTAGCCAGGGCTTGGAAACAGCCACAACAGGCCCATAAGCCATGTTGTATCAATGGATCTATTATCATCTTTTTCTCCAGATCGCTAGCTTTCATTTAAAAAAACAAACAAACCAAAAACAAAAACCTAAATCACTAGATTTTAGGGTTGCAAAGAAACCTCAAAAGAGCTGGTATGTTGGCAGAGAGTCTGAAATACTAGCTCTGAAGGTATGAGGAATTCAACCAGGAATTAATTCAGGCAGGCCCTGGCCTGTGTTATGTAGGACTAGATAATCACAAGGGTCCTTTCTGACTTTATAATCTAGGAATCTCAGTGAGGTGGTAACTCACATCCCCAATGATGGTAATTCACTCTCCACATTGTTAACAAATTTCATTTCTCATGTAAGGGTTTATCTGCATACAAAAGGTATACTGGTTTAACTACACTAAAGTGGTGCAACCCACCCTCCTTGCAGCACAGACAGTTATATCAGTATAAAGGTGCTTTATACTGCTATCGCTATACTGTAGAGCAGGGGTTCTCAAACTGGGGGTCGGGACCCCTCAGGGGGTCATGAGGTTATTACATGGGGGGGGGAGGGGTTGCACTCCAGCATTTATAATGGTGTTGAATATAAAAAGTGTTTTTAATTTATAAGGGGGGGGAGGTCGCACTCAGAGGCTTGGTATGTGAAAGGGATCACCAGTACAAAAGTTTGAGAACCACTGCGTAGAGCCACACAGGCAGGAGAATAAGCTGTACTATTTCAGGCATCTCTATCCCATATAACTATGTCCGCACGAGGAGTGGTAACGATAGAACTTTTTTTTTTTTTAAATCAACAATCACACCCCCTAACCAACATAGTTCTACTGGTATAAAATCTGTACCTAAACCAGTCCTAAGAAAGAAGAGGGAAGATCACAGACCTGCACAATTTACTGTTAGTGACTTCTCCTTTTGGTGCTATACCACCACTTATTTTGTTTCCCCAGCTGAGAAGGATCCAAGCTCAAAGAGCCTAGCAGAGCTCCGGGGTGGAGTACATTCCAATCCCACCGCGGGAAAGCCCAGTTCAAGGAGTGCAGTGGAACCAAGCAGCAGTAATCATATTTTGAACATCTGCATATTCAGGAGTGGCGTGAGTTATATGGGCCCGTGGTGCCTGTGCTCCAGGAATATTCAGGACCCAGGGGCCCAGCTCCATCAACATTCGTAGCTGGGTCTCTCCCCCGGCCCTGCCTGCCGCCCCCCGTGCGCCTCCCTCGGAGCATCTCCCGTCCCCAACTGCTGCCCCCAGGCGATTTAAAAGGGCCTGGGAGCCACCGCCAGCCGCGCAGTGGGGCTAAGGCAGCTTCCTGCCCAGCCTCGCTCCGTGCCACTCCCGGAAGCGGCCAGAATGACCCTATGGCCTGGGGGGGGGGTGTGTCTCCCCGCCCCAAGCGTCGACTCTGCAGCTCCCATTGGCTGGGAACCGCAGCCAATGGGAGCTGCAGGGGCGGTGCCTGTGGGCAGCGGCATGCGGAGACCCCCCGCCTAGGAGCTGCTGCCAGAGGGGCGTGTGGGTCGCTTTCGGGAGCCACTCAAAGTAAGCATCACACCCCTCATCCTCTCCCACGTCCCAACCCCCTGCTCCAGCCCAGAGCCCACACCCAAACTCTCCCCCAGAACCAGCCCCCCGCATTCCCTCCGGCATCCCAACCCCCACCCAGATCCCACACCCAAACTCCCTCCTAGAGCCTGAACCCTGTCCTGCACCCAAACTCCCTCCCTGACTCCTTAGTCAGGTATGTGTGTGTGGAGGGAGCGGGGGCAGGACTTGGACCCATCTGGGCACCACCAAAAATTATACAAACCTGTGCATATTCTACTGTAAGCAAAAAGAACAGGAGTACTTAGAGACTAACAAATTTCTTTTTGCGGATACAGACTAACACGGCTGCTACTCTGAAACCTACTGTAAGCAGCATCTCATTCACAGGAGTGCAGCATATTTTGTAAGTGGTGTGTGGGAGAGTACTGCTCCCTTCCCTTCTGCCTCCATCTAACCCCTAGATTTTAGCCTGGACAATGTCCCTTTTAATCAGGTCTCTCAGAATATCTTAATAAGTAATGATATAATTAATACTTGGCATTTACACAACTGTTCACGGTCAAGGTATTTTACCAACTTCTGCCTGCTAGAAGATGGAAAATTTCCAAAGGATGGACATTTCAATAGGAAACGGATAATTCGATTTTTTTTTTTGGTGGGGGCGGGGGTCAAAATAAACAAAACATTTCCTTTTTTTGGACCCCTCTACTCTGCATTTCTGATGCACCCATCACCCTATCATTTAGGTACTACAGCTTAACTCACCTTCCTAATTGTAAAGAAATTGTTTGTTTTTATAGTTTAAAATGCAATTTGTTCTAAAAACTACTGAATTTGCCCTCAGAAACACCTGCCAAAAGCAAATTTCACATGAAACGGGGGGGGGGGGGGGGAGGGGAACACAAACACCTCTTCCCAAACTATCAGCACAAAAGCTGATCTATAGCCTTCATCCTGCAATTCATTGTGCGTGGGTAGACTGGGAGAGTTTCATTCAGAGTTCAGCAGACTTTTCCAGTATGATGAATTACAGGATCCAGGACTTGAATGATCAAAGTGCTGTAGTAGGAGATAAGAGCTTCCAATGTGAAAAAGTGTCCTGCATTCTTTAATGTAGCTTAATAGAGGAAGCTTACATAGCATGGTGATGGGCACTTCAGAAATGCAGAGAGAGGAAATAGGTTAGGTAGGTGAGTGGAGGGCTGCCCTGGACATATGAGGGGGTTGGGGGTGTTCATACATTTAATGGCCAGGAAAGGCAGAAGTAGCCTAGGGCCGTTCTCCTTTTGTCTCTCCTGGCATGCGAGCTGGGGAGGGTCCCAGATACCTGGCTGTCAAGAGGACAAAAATCAGGAACCTCAGCCCACTGGTTTCCAGCAGGACAGAGAGCCGGTCTGGTGACTTTTAGGGTTAAGGGGCCTCCCCATCCCCCAGCATCCGGCCTGAGCGCTCAGCCCAGCCTGGAAGTGGCTTGAAGCCTTGAGAAAGTTCCAAAGGCCGCTGCGGGGCTGAGTCACGCTATGGGCTGGGCAGCAACTGCATTCCTGAGCAGTGTCACTGCTTGGGGGCAGGCAAGGGGAATAGAGGAAGAGAAAGGAGACAGGTGAGGGGCTAGGTAGATAGAGGGGATGGGGAGGGGGGAAGAGACACAGGAAGAGAGAAGAGGCTTGGGGAGGGTTGCCAGGTGTGGTTGGATGTATTCCTGGAGGTTTCATCACATTACAATCTTGAATTAAAGATTAATCTTTAATTCCTAGAGACTCCAGGACTATCCTGGAGGACTGGCAACTCTGGGGGGGGAGAGGGAATGGGGGAGACCTGAAACAGATGGGAGGTTGGGGGAAGGGCACAAGCAGAAGGAATGGGGGGATAGGCAAGGGAGTGGAGCAGAGGGAGAGCTGTAGAGAGGCAGGCTGGGGACTCATGGAGGCCAGGCAGGGAACAGGGGTGGAAAGGAGAGGGGGGTATGAAAGAGGCTGAAGTGGGAGGGGGCGGGGATGCAAGAGACGGTGTGAGATGAACCGGCTTGGAGCTGGAAGGGGATGGGGTGCAGGCGGAGCCTGGGGCCAGTGGGGGAGGAGGTACCGGATACTCAGGCGCGGCTCGGGGAGGGACAGGGCCGGGGAGGGGAGGCCGGGGGTGGGAGACAGCAGGGCTGGGGAGGGAGGGGCACCGGAAGAGCGAGGCGCTGACTCACCGCAATAAATTGTTCCCCATCCAGCGCCCTTTGCCCATTGCAGCTGGAGAAGGCGCAGGAGCAGCTGCAGAGTTCACCGCCGCGCCGCAGAAGGAGCCCGGGGCGGAGGATGAAGATGCCGGGCGAGGTGATCCGGGAGGGCGAGCTGGAGAAGCGCAGCGACAGCCTCTTCCAGTTCTGGAAGAAGAAGCTGGTGGTGCTGACCAAGGACAGCCTGAGCCTCTTCCCGGACGGGCACAAGCGCGCCCGGGGCAAGGAGCTGGGCTTCCACTCCATCCTCAAGGTGGACTGCGTGGAGCGCACGGGCAAGTACATCTACTTCACCATCGTCACCACGGACCGCAAGGAGATCGACTTCCGCTGCCCGGACCAGAGCTGCTGGAACGCCTCCATCACCATGGCGCTCATCGACTTCCAGAACAAGCGGGCCATCCAGGACTTCAAGAGCCGCCAGGAGCTGGAGCAGGCGGCGGGCAGCCCGGAGCGGCGCCTGGCCCGGGCGCCCTGAGCAGCCCGCGGGGCGGCAGGACCGGGAGGAGGTACGGCGAAAGGTGAGCCGCGGGGGGGCCCGGGGAGCGCCCCTCACCCTACCAGCGCGGGCCGAGGGGAGCCGAGCGCGCCCCCAAGGCTCCGCTGGGCTCGCAAAAGACGCGCTGCGCCTTAGCCCGTCTCCATTGAGCTTCACGGGCTGCAGGGCCAGCGGCGGGAGACCAGAGATCACAGGCAGGCGAGCTTGCAACGCGCTCGGCGTCTGTTTAGTGTCGCGGGAGGCATTTCTCCCCCCAGTTCCAGACCGGCGCCGCTCCCGGGCTTTAAACAGCGGCTGAGAGCACGTGGCTCTTGCTGCCTTTTCACAGGGACTCCACATCTCCCTGGGATCGGCCGGCTCTGCCCGTAGCACTCGGACTGAACCGGCACCCCTTGGCTTTAGGCTTAAGCCCCCCCCCCGGACTTTTGCATTGGCTAAAACCGTAGCCCTGGCGCCTGCACGCAGATGCACTGATTGAATTAGCAGAGCCGGCCCGTACTGAAGGGGTTGAATGGACTTGGCCCCACAGCGGCCCCTGCTGGGCAGTGCAATTTAATGATTCCCGGAAAGCACCAATATATTGTCTTTGGCTTCTTATGAAAATCAAACTACTGTTGGGCTGTTGCCTTCCTCTGCTCTCTCACTTGGGCTGGGGACCTCCTTCTGCGGGTCTGACACTGGCTGGTTCTCCCTGGGAAGACTCTCCCATCATGTGTTCGAGGCACTTAGCAGCACTGGATTTGGGTTTTAATGCTTGAATTGGGGAGGGGGCTTTGAGGGTCCAGGCCCTCTTACTACTTTGAGGGGCTACCTCACTTCTGTCTTATTCAAAGCACGGGGTGGGCTGTTTGCCTGTTTCAGGCTTTCATTAATTCACCTCTCCCCTCATAATTCAAGCAGTGGGCATGGACTTTACATGCTGCAGCTTTTGACTGGAAAGTAATACTAGCCTTTAGACTGGCACCAATGCTGCTCCTTAAGCCATTGTGGCCAGCAGAGAACGCTGAAGAGTTGTAGACTTGGCGCTCCATTTTGGAGGCTGAGCTTTTTGCCCATTTGTGAGTGTTACCTAGCAGGGATCTCTGGGTGATGCTGGGCATGGTTACTAACTAGCAAGAGCAATTTAATAATTGTGCCACTTAGTTAAGGAAATGTGGACAGACACTTAATGGGGGCTTCTTTAAGGAACTCTGTATATAGGCTGGGATTTTTAAATATGAGTGCCAAACTCCCTTAGGCTCTTACCCCACAAGAATACTGCTGTATTGTTCCACTTCTGACTTATTTTCTGTTGCTCTTTTTTTAGAATGCACTGCTGGACGATAAACCAGATCAAGTGACTTGGACTGAAATGGGTCAAGGTACCAATGAAGGAAAGCAAAGAAGGTGGCTGGGAACAGTTGGGTTTCCTCCAAGTCTGAGGCTGCTGAGCAAAGAGCCCTGAGCTTCGCCTGAGATGCATTTTAAAAACCAAAGACTCTTTCAAAAGGACTTCTGGTGAAGCTTCAAGCAGTTTCTAAGTGGCACAGCTTTGCAAACTACTCTTATCTATTTATGAGATGCAAAGAATATTCAGCGCCCATTGGTGCAAAACAAACCCAATTTAAATTATTTGTGGTATCTATATTTGTATTTATTTTGATGAATGTCTTTAAGCAGATGTCTTAATGTTGCTTTTGCATTAATGTGTCCATTCCAAATAAATTACTTGAAATGTTCACATTTTATTACTATACACTGTAGTGCAGTATGTTTTTTAGTGCCGGTTGCAGAATAATAGTTCATAGATACCATCTGTAAATAGGGCTACACTAATCTATCCAAACACTTTTGTTAATAAAAATACTAATGTGCTTTGATAACAGAAAGCTGATATGTCTGTAGGAAAGGGCCTGCTTCAATTAGTCTCCAAGCAGAAAATCAGTTACAGTATAGCAATTCCTAATTTAGATGCATCAGACCACTGGCCCTTCTAATCCAGAATTCAATAGTCAGGATTAGTTGAGTCTGAGGAAGGTGCAAGAACCCCTGCAGTCACCAGTTACAGAATAAAAGTGCCTTCCAGAATGCTTCCTCTAATACCCCCTGCTTGCTTAGTCCAGAAGAATAGGGATAGTTGAACTGGTTCAGGATAAAATAAAGACCAACATATAGAATCTGAGGAGTTTGGTAAGGTTTATATAACAAGTTCCCTGTCGTTTCACATCTCCATGCATCTTTGCAGTTTCTAGATCCAGCCAGGATTAGCCATGCTGAATGGGAGGGGCTGTTCTCAAGGGGTTCCAGAGGCAGGAAGTGCTGTACATCTTATCAGCTTCTTCTTAGGACACTTTGCAGAGCCAAGGGGTTGGCGAAATAGCTGAACTTCTTGGTACTGTGCCTATGAAAATCAGGTTTTGAGACTTATTGCTAATTAATCTACATTTCCTTGAGAGTAATTCTGCAACATACAGCTATCCTTTCTCTACAGCTAGAAAGGGGAGGTATAAGGAAAAATGCATTTGGTACTGAAACGGAGTTGCAAGACTCTTCCTGTGTAGTGTTTCTTACGAATGGTCTGAAACTGAAATCCTTAATAGGGTAAAGTTCCCACTGACTTCCACAGAGTCTTGCTTGAGGGAGACCAGAGAGTATTGGTGGAAACTACAAAGATTATACTGAGAACAGCATGTAGGAGGGTTAATTAAGGGCTGATTTAAAGCATAGTTCTAATAAGGAGCTAGTCAAGGGTGTGGCTCAAAAGGGAAGTGCATGCTCATCCAAGAACTGGGAAATGCCATGGCTATAAATTACTAATGAGGCTTTGTAAGTTATGGACTAGCTGCTTTTTTCCCACAGAATGAAATAGGTTTCAGCTAGCTGTTGCTTGGACCATCTTGAAGAAAGTCTTTGTTCTGATTCCCTATGTATGGCTGGTGGGAAGAAATGCTCTGCATTGAGGGGTTTGTGCATTAAAGCAGAAGGATACAGTACCTGGCTTCCAGAACCTAGAGGTTTTTCAATTACCTGTACTGCAGCCTGGAACACTCTCCTAAAGAGGTGTGAGTTTCTTTTTTTTCCAGGTGGGGTTAAAGCATGACTTAAATATGGATTCAGGTAGCTAACTTTAGGACACCATGTCTGAAAAATCTGGATGATGTGCCTTTACTTCCATTCTACAGTGTAAGAGATGATAGACCCACCCCTGTAAGTGGGGGTAGCTGAAATGCAGTTGCTGAAACTTCTGTAACTATTAGCACTCAATGTATTGCTCAGAGGCCTAAATGGGGATCTGAGCTTCATTGTGCTAGGCACTGTTAAAACAACCTGAGCTAGTCAGTGCCTCCCCTTTACTACTAAAGAGGGAGGGCTGCATTCTGACTGGGTTCATTGACTTCAATGGAACTATGCTGATTTACATCAGCTGAGGATGGGGTCCTATCTCTTGTAATAGTGTTGAGCCCAGATGTCTGCAAACTATCAATGGTGTGGAATATCATATACTAAGGCTTTGTAACCGCTCCAATAGCAAAAGTTAGTGTATATGCTGCTGAAATGCAAAGTGTTGGCTTAAAGCTACTTTTATTTTCAATCTGGGGTGATAGAGGTAAAAGTCCTGATATATAAACATTGCCCATTTTAGTTTTTGTGGATAAAGTAGATTTACATGTAGCCTGGATTACTGAACTTTCTCCTCATTCTGGGGTACTTTATTCTTAAAAATATACAAAAACAGAGCTATATTGACAACCAGTTGCAAATAACCAAAGGCTGAGACTCCAAACATCTTGTACAAAATTCCACCTAGTGTTGGGCCCACTGTCCGTGTCAGGGGAGGAACAGATGCACATATCCCAAGCATGGCACCTACAGAAGAGGGGAGAGAAAAAGTGCATACATAAGTAACCAATTAATTCTAATTACAAAGGTTTAATGATAATTTGTTGAACAGACATAGCTTACATGGACCCTGTGTGTCCAGAAGTGTACAACTTCCACCGTGAACCATCTCAACTCTCCACTGCAGTGTTCGCACAACAGGAATACTATAGTAAAGGGCAATCAGATTCTGCACTGTTCAAGAAAGAATTCAGTGCCCAATACTGGGAGCGAGGCTCTGTTTCTGGAAATAGTCCTCTTAATTTGGCTTGCAACTGGGAAAATTTATTTCATTGAGGGCGTGGTAATTTAGTACTCTGTCTCTTGCAAACCTAGGAAGATCAGACTTTTCTAATACAATAATTAGATGAGGCAGCTACCAGTGCATTTCCACCTTACTAAAACAACCTATTACAGTTTGTCCTCATGCTCAGGATGTTAAGGCTTTGCAGTACAGCAACTTGGCTCTGAAAGGCTGGGCTCTAACTAGTCTTTTTCAACAGAACAGATGATGCCCTAGAAAAACCTCACAAATAAAGATTGCTTCTATATGAATGAATACATGCTGGATACAATTATCTAGCTCCACCAGATTCTTGTGCCATGCTGGGAGCTTAAAGGGAGCAGGAACCACAGACCATGAGAAAGCACTTACTACTTGGCAACGCAGGGCCACTTGCATGTGTGCATGCAGATGAATGGACATGGAATATTATAGCATGTGTAGTATGGTGCAGGCACATTATTCTGCTATTCATATAGGAAAACCAGTATATCACCAAAATGAAAAGTCTTAGAACAGGACAGCAGGGAAGGAGAAGGGAGATAATCTTAGACTTTGGACACAAAGTGGGGTGTTTTTTGTTTTGGGCCCATTTTAAATATTGATATCATTGTTTCACTGCTTGCACAGGTGAGAGAACTCTGGATGTAGGCATTTGGACTTTACATAAAGATCCTGCTGTCAGGTATGGCACCATGCATGGAGGCCTGCCTAGTTAAATGGGAGCACAAATGCACTATTGATTCTACTAGTTATAAAGTGATGGAGGACCATGTAACTGGAACAGAACTGAGTCCAAAAATCTTTAGGGGAGTGTGAATTAGAGGAAATCTGACCAGTCCTCAGTCTAATGCAAATTTAAGCCTGCTGTACTTCTATTCAGAATGCTAGTTTGAGAAGGGAGCCAGTAGGAGGGGGAGTAATATGTGTGTGTGTGTGTGTCTTGGAAAAATCTTTCTGCCAGATCTTCTGGGTACTGCTCCCCATCAATGAGCTGGGTGGATCCCCAAAATTGACCTCTCCCCAGTGGGAGCAATCACACAGCCACCAAGCTTTCTGGGCAGGTTCTACAATTTCCCCCCGCCTCCAGGCATTTGAACTAAACTAATTACTATATACAGCAGCCAAACTGGCTCCCAACAGTTGAGCTGGCACTTTGTAGTGTGTGGGTGGGTTGTGTGTGTATGTTTAATCAGATATCCATCCTCTAAACAGGCCCAGGCTCCAGGTCTGCACCTCTGAAAGGTTTATTTTGCTGAAAGATAATTTCTGTTTCCTAAAGAACCAGCTAGATCCAAATTAGACCCCCCAGTATGAACCACCTCTGATCTTTAGGCAGTTTGAATTTTGCAGCGTGGGACTATAGGGCTAGTCTACACTGGCAACGCTAAAGCGCTGCCGCGGCAGCACTTTAACATGCCTTGTGTGGTTGTGGTGCAGCTCCCAGCGCTGGTGCACGGTCTACACTGGCACTATATAGCACTGAAACTTGCTGTGCTCAGGGGGGTGTTTTTTCACACCCCTGAGTGAGAAAGTTGCAGCATTGTTAATTGTCAGTGTAGACAAGCCTTTTTGGGATGGGCAGGGACGCTTTAATGTTTTGTGACAGTGGAAAAGAAAATCCTCACTGGACAACCGGCTTCCACTAACTTCTATCCAGTCTTCCAGGTCTTTCATAAGAGGGGCACTCTAATCTGGGGCTAATCCCCTCTTTATCATAAAGGCCTGACCCAGCGCTTATTAAGATCAATGGAAAGACTACAACTGACCCAGACAATACTGGATAGGGACCTTAATGAAAAGATCTTCAGAAGATTCCTTCAGAAAGACTCAAGACAGACACAATTCCAAAGGGAGTTCCTCAAGCTGAACTGGCGAATAGAACAATTTTGTGACCGTGAGTGTTCTTTAAATTGACTAAAAATCTTCAAGGCTAATGCCACTTCCTATGTTTTTGATGTTAAAAGCTTTAATGTCACAATATCACATCAATCTTCAGAGCTATTAAAAGGGAGAGATTTATTAACAAATGCAACTAGAAATGACTAATTTGTAGCGTAAATTGTACATTTGTACAGTTGGGACAATAGTTTTATCTGGAATGTGGGTGGAACGGCTACTGTATGGTGCCACCCATGACCAGAAATGGATGGCAGACATTTTAGTAACATTGTTTCTCTGGAACACACCCATACTACATTACACAGGTAGTCCAAAGAAGCAGCTTACACACTGAAATTGCTCTGCTAGGTCAGGCACTCTTGATTTCACTGTTGCCTCTGCCTTGATGTAAAGTTTTAAAAACAAAATCCTACTTGAGAAAGTGAATGACGCTCAGCACTTGTCTTTAGTATCAGGCTGTACAAGTTTTACCCTGACCTCCTCATGCTTTTGCTAAAGAACTGCAATCCTGACCTGCAGCAGCACCTCCTACCAATCTAGTTTTGAGCCCAAACACAACTCTGCCAACGCACCTCAATGCTGACCTGCTACAATCCCCTGCCATTGTAGTCCTTGGCCCATGCACAGCTCTCCAAATGCACACAATCTTTTCTTGCAACATTCCCCAATGTGCTAGTTCTGGGCTCCATACAACCTTTGCATTGCAAGTGCACCTTTGTCCTAAGTTGCAGTATCACCCTCTCCACTGTCCTTCAGCAGAGACTGCCAATCTTGCTGAATTGGGGGTGGGAGGTGACTTAATAATGTACGCAAACAAACAAGGACTATGAAGAGGCCACTAAACTCATGCTCACTTGTGACCGAAGTTAGCCTCTGGGCTTTGAAAGAGAAGCATGCTCCATTTTTCTTCACAAAAGCCTTTTGAGAGCAGTCTGGATGATTTCCAGATTTGCTCTATGTTTAAATGCCATTTCTGCCCCTCCTCCACTGCCCTCCCTCAAACATTTTTTGAAGACTTGAAACTCCTGGTTTTCATTCGCACAGAATCGAGTCCTGGAAAGTTCTGTCCTTAGCTCAGTGTGAACTAAATACGTTTTAGCAAACAAATTAAATTCTAACCGAGATTCAATGGCTCTAAATGCTCACAATGTATGCGGGATAGATTTCAGCCTTAAATTAATCAGGCTAACAATGGGACATTGTCATCCAGAAAAATCCCAAAGTGCTTTACAACCTTTGACAGACTGTACAAACTTTGAGTTAAATTTCAACTGGGCTCTGTATAGACACTTGCCCATAAAGCTGCAGCCGGAATGGGGAATGCAGGATAGAATCTGACTGGTCCAGTTATGGATCTCTCAAAAGAGAACAACTCCACAGATATTTGTGGAGTGGAGCCATGCGGGCAGGGCTTAAGAGAGCAGAAGTATCACCTGCAGATAGGTACTAACTCATCTTAATATGCCCCATTCCACACAAAAGGACGCTCTACTTCTAGCAAGAATAATTTGGACAGAGATGGTGGGGGCCAAGCAAGGCTCACCAGAACATTGCTGTGGCAGCACAGATGTGTGCACACATTTTCTGGCCACATCTGAAGTAAATAAATATACATGCCCACCATTGAACCACAGCCTCTTCCATGGCAAAATGCAGCAACTCTTTTAACAGCACATGGAAACATCAGAAAATAATTTAAGCTCAATTATTATAACCAGCTGCAACCCAAAGCTGTAGCTGCTATGTATGGATTATGGTGTCTGGCTCTGTGGGTAACCATCAGCAGTTTCGCTGTCTCTTCACATAGAACAGTGAAGCTGTCAGGCAGAAGTCTTTTGTTTTGTCCATGGTAGATAGGACAATAAGGTTGCTTGGCAAAACCCAGGAGTCTGCTGGGCTTAGCAGCCTCTCAGTTGCCCACTAAGATATTGGAAAGGAAGGTTCAGAGTGTCATGCTGATGTTGGTACAATATGTATGGCACTGCATCCTGGGAGAACTCTTTCATTGAAGGAAGGCATGGACATTCAGATGATGAAGACTTTTTCAGGACTTTGACCCTTCCTCTCCAATAGGGTGATGGCCAGACACTTCCTTTATTATAATACACAGAAATCATGACTCCTTTTAAGTTTCATGTCTATGGTGACTCTCTGCCTGAACAGGGCCCCTCATTTGCAAGAATATGCGACCATGTTTCAATACTGAGCATTTATTGTTTATCATGGTGTCCCATAGCCTGGTTTTGCATGAAAAGAAGCACCTGAGTAACTGGAAAGCTATGTGGACCTTTCCTTGTTGGATCCAGCCATATGGCTGGGTATTTGCAAGTGGAAGTGCAGGCAGCAAGAGCCTGAATGACTACGAGGAACATACAGTCATAAATGGAGTGTTTGGTCAGTACTGTACAACCTAGTCCTCTGTTCATTCTGTACCTGCTCATCCTGATTTCCGACATAAATTACCTGCAATTGTTTGAACAGGATTTCTCAGGGAATGGCACGTTTCTCAGAAATGTGCCTTACTGTAAAATGAAAACTGCACAACCACACTGCAGCAGTGTGGCAAGGGCGCTATGAAGTGTGACAACCTTAAAATATGACTCAGCTCATTAGCTGTCCTATATTGTAGCTCTTCCTTTTATCCTAGCCTCTTCAAAGGCCAAATCTATTAATCTCAATCTTATGATCCTAAATCAGAGGTCCCCAAACTGTGAGGCGTGCCCACCTAGGGGCGGTGCAGAGGAATGTTCAGGGGGCTCTGCTCCTGGTCTCGCCCTCAGCTGTGACCCCAGCCTCAGCCCCCTTATTCCTGTCCACGTCCCCCCCTCCCAGAGCCATGACCCTGCTCCAGGGGAGGAGGGCGCAGACATGGGTAAGGGGGGAAATGAGGTAAAAAGTTTTGGGAGCACTGTCCTAAGTGCAGAGGGCTGACACAAGGCCTTGTGATTCACCTAAGCCGTAAGCATAAGTAAAGCTTTGCACAGCTCCTCTGCAGCAAGGTGGATTTTAGTCTAAGTAAAGGCTGCAGGATTCTGCATCTTGTTATGCTGTCAGTTGATGCTGGTCACTGGCTCACTGCAGGCCTCCTTGTAAGTCTAGGCCTGCTTCTTCTGACCAGCATTCATTGGTTGGCAGAGATGCAGGACTAATACAGGTTACGCTTTGTTCTTAGTCAAATTATGCCTGATGGGATGTGCTGGGAACTCGGCATTCTTCCCACAACGCTCTAAGTCGTGGTTGGCAGCACAGCATCAGCACAGCAGCGTTTATGCACATGCCAGCTCACAGCTTGAAACCTCAGGCTTTAAAAGTCACAAGGCACAGAGTCTGAGCTGGAAGATCGTCTAATTAAAAAAAAAAAAAATCTAGTCTTTTCACAAGTCTTACCAGTGTCAGAAGGAGGGACGGACTTGGTGAGAATGCTGTCCGTAATGATGCCCATAGTGCAGAGTGCAAATACCATGGGGAGAGCAATGATGCAGTAATGGAACACGTTGGTCATCAGCGCCTAAGTGACAGAACAAAATATACCACGTCTATTAGAAAACCAGCTCCTGGGCAGCACAAAGG
This sequence comes from Malaclemys terrapin pileata, assembly GCF_027887155.1. Classification (NCBI taxonomy): domain Eukaryota; kingdom Metazoa; phylum Chordata; order Testudines; family Emydidae; genus Malaclemys; species Malaclemys terrapin. Next base: position 47,087,487 of record NC_071508.1, on the reverse strand, counting down.
ATAACGTCACTGATGAGATACAATCCTACCTGGATTTTCATAAATACATAGTGCACTAGACTCCGGGTTGGTGTACAGTGATGAAGCTCTGATGCAGCACCAATAGAAGATCCAGCCCATTCAAATCACTTCTGTTAAATTTGTGTTTAATGCATTATTATAAACATTCAGTATATGTAAGAAACTATAACCTGTACATTAAGGTAGAACCTCATCTAGTTTTGCTTTGCTAATTCACAAAGCGTGACAATTCCCACAATCCCCCCCTCCTTCCCCCAGGCTGTCTGCTCCACCTCTCAGGAAAAATTTAATAGCAGGGGCCTGTAGTACAGTCTCTTTAAGTCTTCATTACTTATACAAAACATGCTACAGCACCCATTATAATGCATCATCATAAATAATTAAAACTAAACTTCGCTTGTCAAAATAAATGAACACAGCACATTATGTAATACTGTACCCTTGGGATCGCTAATCCTGTTTGTCAGTATACTTGCTAATGAATTCACTGAATTCAGTAATCTGGAATGGGTCTCCCAGTCATAAGGACACGTTAATGAGCATAATTAGTGACTGTAACAATTTTCTTATTGCACATGTTCTGAGCAGAGACGTCATTTCAGCAGTTTATTACTTAAACAAAAGTACAAGAATAAACTTCTTATGCAGTGGGGCTAAACCAGCTCTGAATTCATTCACAATCCCGACTGGTCAAATGAATGGATTTCTTTGGAGCACGGAAAGGAAATTAATGCCCCTCCTCCCTCGCTCTGTACTGGAAGTCTCTTAGCCTATGTTTGCTTTTGAGGTGTGTTTCTTTTACTGTCATCTGGAGATCATTTATATCCTTTGTTAAGCTGGAAGTTTTACTCATTGGATCATCCTGCATGGATTTTCCTTTCATAAAATCCAGTCAGCGACTCTTGGTTACAGAGAGAAAACAAGCCCAGAAACATACCTAACTCATGACCTGCTCATGCTGAGGTTTAAAACATTTTCCTGACTGGATTAAAAAGTATGTATATATTAAACCTCTGTCTGGAGGCAAAGGTAGATAAGTCCCTTGATTTCCATGGGACCTTTGCCTAAGTTTTGGGTCAGGACTAAAGGATATAGCCTTGGTGCACAAAATATTCAGACCAGTGGATGGATGATAAGAGCTCCTTTGCTAGAGCAAATGCTTCTAGAGCTCATGCAGGGATCTCAGGAGAGAACACAGCTTTAACACTCCCCTGACCTCTGGAAATTGTCTGCCACCTGGGCAGTGTAGAGGCAGCAGAACCATGTCTCCCTGAATTAGACAATAAATGCTGGACGGGCCCTTCAATAACAAACAACAAAAGTGGGGAATGACCGTTAAAAGCAGAGGGAGTGCTGGGGAGAGTGCTTCCCCCCGCTGAGGCCCTATAGGAATCAGGGTTGGAAGGCCTCAGTATGAACATGACTTCCAAACCTGGAATTTATTTTTCAGATAGTGAGGGTTGTGCCTGGGGTCCCAGGAGGGGGCTCAAAGGCAGATGGATGGGAAACAGGAGAGAAGGGGCAGGGCAAGTCAAAAACATGCACCCCCTAGAGGAAAACATCCCTCATGTGACTGCCAAACCTTTCTGCAGCCCCTCCCAGACCCCGTTAACTCATAAGCCTTCCCACATCTGCAAATGAGAAGCATCATCTCCTCTGACCACTGATTGCCCATCCCGGCTGTTCAAACTCCCCACATCTCCCAGCTGACCCACCCCTGCTGCATCTTCAACCTCCAGGTAATAGGCACCCATCATCTAGACTCCTTTCAAGCTGCAAAATTATCCTCTGAGGCCATGAAAAGTCCCACCAAGCACCTCCTGTGCTAGATGCCAAAACCCTTCCAGGGAGATTTTTAGGTTTCTTTTTCAAACATCTGCTTTCTCTACTTGCTTCCACTCTTGAGGAAAAGGCTTTGTTTTGCAGACATGGCATCCATTGGCAGGCCAACAATAGCAAGTACATAGTAGGAGGAAAATATTAAATTGATCTATTTTTAATGCTCATGCTTGAAAGGGAGGGAGGGGGAATTAAAGTCAAACATTTTATGACCCCAGATCTGTAATCTGAGTGCTGAGGGCAGCCAGGGCCCCCCTGACACTGCAACAAGCTGCCTCAACAAGGCTCATCCCTGTTGGGACCTCCATTATGAAAAGCCACCCCACACACAGATGTTTTCTTGGCAGCCCCTCGAACAGAGGACTTTTTAATAAGCTCTCCTGGGTGGAAAGGACTGCAGCTGTATTTTCCTATGAATAGTTGTCCTAGGAAGTCATTCCCGACCCTTGTCTCTCAGGCCCATGCCGTCAGGATGTCCCCAAGCCCCCTAGGCATGTCCTAACTGCCAGCTCTGAAGTGAATTCACAGCAGAGTTCCCCCACAAAGTTAGTAAGAACTTCTTTGGGCTGGATTTCTTCCAACCGTGGCTCATTAATCCATAGTTATATGTGCTGCCCTGCAACAACACTGATCTATACAGAGGAAACTTAAATTATGCTCTTTAAATTACTCCCTTTTTATCCTTCCTCATTATTATTACTAAAAACATGCATCCTATTCCTACTGCTTTGGATGGGTTTCAAGTCTTTTCAATGACACCTCATCTAACAAATTCACAAAACAAAGAGTCTGAATGAGAGCTGCCATCTTGCTTGGCTCATGATGTTCTCATTACTGCCTTCGCTCATTTCTAAATCTTCTGAGGTAATTAAAGTCTGGAGCATTGACAGGAATGCTAAAATGTTTCAGTGAACCTGCTCCATCACTCCTGAGACAGCAAGACTAAGGAGGGTAATTGGGCTCCACTCAGGTTCTGCATCTCAGGCGGTGCCATTGAAGTTCATCCATTAGGCTTGTTTCAGGCCAGCTGTGTGTGTGATGATGATGAATGGCATGCTGGACTTATGGCAGCACAGTATGCAACCCCATGTAGGACCCATATTGTGCTCATGATTTTGATTCCTCAGTTCTCTGGCTGGTAGGGTTTAGAAAGCGCTGCTAAGACATGCCATTCTATCTGGGTTGAGCAGGGAACAGGTGATTTGCACCCCTTTGGTTTGACCCAATTTGGTGCTCATGCAGCCTCTGTGTGGAAGCACAGATCAGCACAAAGCAATCAGGTGACTTGGCACAAGGTCACCCAATGAAACGATGGTTTACTTTCTCAGATTAAAACTCCAGACCTTCCTGGTTCCTAGCTCTGTGTTCTAACTTGTATAGGGGACACAGTGTTGCCTAGTAGTTCGAGTATGGGTCTGGAAGTCAGGAAAACTGGGTTACTATTCCTTCCTCTGGCATGGATTTGATATGTCCTCTTGGAAAAGTCACTTAACCTCTGTGTGCCCACAAACAAGGTTACAGTGCAACAGGTATGTGAATAAGACCTGTCATTTTTGCCACAGTAACACGGCCATTTCATTGCAACATACACAATAATCAAATGCTAGTTAGAGGGTTCAAGGCCAAACTATTCAGTGAATTTCTAAAGGCCAACAGCTGAATCTATTGTCATTTTTCTCTGTCATCCTCGTCCAAGACTTCATGCACCCTGGAGTCTTGGCAGTTCTTGGCAGTTCAAGACTGAGGTACACAAAAATTGTTCTCTGCTTCATTCCAAAAAGGCACTAAACTTGATTGTTCAAAACGACCAACCCCTAATATCACTAGCAAACTTTTGTCAAAGTGTGGGTTTTTTTCCTGTAACTTTCACTTACTTTCAGAGAAGTTCAGGAAACATAACCAAGCAAAAACTGAGGGTAAGATTTTCAAAAGCATCAAGTTACTCAGGCCAGTTCTAAACATGGTTTTGTACTGGTATGACTCTTTGGGTTAGGTGTGTTGTGGGATTTAGTTATTGTTGTTTTTGTTTACCAAAAGAGTTATACCAGTACAACCTCTAGTGTGGTCACAGTTAGGGCTTATCTACATTACAGTGCCTTGGTTGGTATACCTATACTGGCATAGTCTCCTAGTGTGTAGACACAGCATAAGCCAACAGTAGTTCTGTCCGCACAGTAATGTCCTTGAACGGCATTAGCTAAGCTGATGGAAGCACTCTTCTGTCAGCACAGTTCTTACACTGGGGATTTTGCTGGCATAGTTGTATGAAACAGCAGGGATGGGTGGGTGCGTGAGTGCGTGTGATGCCAGTAAACTCTGTTGGGTAGATGAGGCCTTCCAGCAGTATGAAGTTTTCTTATACTAATACTAATACAGCTTGTTCCCTTTCCCATATAGGAAGCACCTTTATACCACTCTAACTGCATCCACTAGTGTGTTGTACTGATTTAACGGCACCAGTACAGGTTGAGAGTATAACTTGTATGTAGACAAGCCCTTTAGGAACACAAGTTTCACTGAAAGTCAGTGAACCTTTTGACCTAAGTCACTAAGGGTTTGTCTATGCTGCAAAGCCATATTGCTTTACTTCATTAAAGCAGTACAACCTCTCTATTGTGGGCATGGTTATATTGGTAAAAAGGTGCTTCATGTCAGAATAGCCATGCATGTATGGGAAGGGGGATAACTATGCTGATAAGTCATACTAAACATACTAATATAACTGCATCTACACGATAGCTGTTACCTGTATAGCTATATTGGTTTTTTAAAAAAAAAAACACCCCTCACCAATATATTTATACCTGCATAACTTTTAAATGTAGGCCAGGCCTAAGGTTCTTTTAAAAATCCCACCCATTGTCTTACCATAGCAAGGCCCACTCCACTGAAGACTAAGACACTCAACATGATCAGGGTCCTCTCTGTAAAGCGACTAGTTAGTCTTCCAATTACCAGACCCTGAACAACCTAGAAAAAGAGCAAAGACACATATATGTTAAGTACCATATGAAATATCTTACAGGGCAAGCTAGAGAGGTGGAGCTGTTGCTAGTGTTTCAAGCAAGGGTCTGGGAATCAGGACTTCTGTATTGTATTCCCAGCCATCACTGATGTGTTGAGTGACCTCAGGTGAGCTACTGACCACCTATTCCTCAGTTTTCCCATCTGTAAAATGGAAATAAGTGTACGTCACTATCTCAGTGGGTGGTTGCAAGACACAATTCATTAGTGTATGTCAAGCACTTGGACCTGAAAGGCACTTGGGATTCAAAGTGCTGTGTTATGAAATGCATTCTAGATGAAATTTATCCTGTGCAGAGGACCAGCACAAAATCTATGTGTCACTTAGGACCTCTATGTAGGGTTTAAATGGATTTAAATGTTTTGTATTCCAATGATAAAGCTACACAAATCTGCCAGAAAGATATATGATATCCTCTAGGGTGTGGATTTTCCCATTAAACCGTGTTCTTACTAGAACTGGTCAAAACTTTCAAATGAAATTTTTTTGGATGTAAAATGCCTTTTATACCGACATGAACATTTTTATTAAATATAATTCATTTTGGTTGAAATTTTTCATTTTGATAAATGTTGCAATTTTTTTCCTGAAATTTTCATTTTGATGTGGGGGACGGGAGGAGGAACACACTTGCCTTTGCTTCTCTTCCTGTGTTTTTTATAAGTATAAAAAGTATTGCAATGGGTTTTAAAACTGGAAAAAAGTGAGAGAGTAGGTTATTCTCCACCCTGAGTGGGAGGGAAAAAATTTAAACAATTTTTTTCACAAAAAATTAAAACCCTCATGAAAAATTTCAAACACAATGAAAAACTATGTCTTTTGACTCTTTTCATAAGATATACTTACCTTTTTCCATCCAGCTCTTGTAACTATGATTTTGTTTTGCTTCCCCCTCCCCTGAGAGTGAGTAAATACTATAAATATAAATTAGAAATACCAAATAGATCATCTTCCTGATACAGTGATTCTGAGTGCTCAGTACACTCCTCAAGATAGTGTAATAAACATTTTAATTTAGGGACAGGCATGATAGAAACATCTGTGGAATACTGGAAAAAGTAATGAATTTTTAACAAAAAACTGAAGGGACACTAGCAACAGTTACTCCCAGCCTTTGTCTTGTTTATAATGATGGTAAGCTCTTTGGGGCGCAAGTAGTGTCTACACTGAAGCACTACAGCAGCACCACTGCAGTGGTGCAGCTTTGCTGCTGTAGCCTTTTAAGTGTAGACATACCCATCGTAAAATGCCTAAAACGATGAGGCCTTGATCTTGGCTGAGACCACAAAGCACTATTGGAAGGTAAAGACTGCAACATTCAATAACTACTTTAAAAGAATGTTGAGGTTGCCAAGTCAAGCACTCTAAAGTGAGGAAATACTAGAACTAAGGTTGCCCATGTAACCTTAATTCAGCCCCCCTTGTGTGTATGCATTATGATACAAGCTTTAATTACATGATCACATGCTATTTTTTCCATAGGGCACCTGTTTCACTGAATGCACACGAGGGCCCTTTGCTGGGGATTAATCAGGATTGGATAGTGAAAGAGACTGTTGGACCCCTGATTCATTTGTTCAGAAGTGAAGAAGGCTGGGGCTAGCAGGAAGGGAAAGGATAATCTCATGGTGAAGACAGCTGAATGCCTCCTTGGAGAATTTGGTTCTCTCTGCTTCTATCTCTGTGATGCTGGGCAGTCACTTAAACCAAACTTTTCACAAGTAGCCACTAACTGTATGTTCCTCAATTTCTGGGTACCCAACATGAGACACCTGGAGCTGGATTTGCAAAATTGCTAAGCACTCACAGCTACAATCGAAGCTGTGCTCTGAACATATAAAATCCTATAAAAATGCTAAATACTCTGAAAATTCAGGCTCTTGGGCCAAGCCCCACAAAGGTATTTATGGACATTAGGCGCCTAAATACCTTCCTGGCTCAGAGTCATGGTGCATGAAAACTAGTGGACATCTTGGTCTTAATTTCTCTATATTTCAGTTCCCCACCAGTAAAGTGGTGATAATAACAGCATCTATTCTCACAAGGGTGTTGAGAAGATAAATTCATTGATGTTTGTGAAGCACTCAGAGGCTATGGCAAGAGCACCACAGGTATAACCATGAGGAGATTAATTATTGTGTATTCAGTGCTGGGTTTGTTGATATGCAGTAAATGAAGACGGGGGTCACCCACTGAATGTGAAGGAGAGAAAAAAATATTGAATAACTGGCTTTCACTGAATGAGGCAGGGATCCTGTGGACAAATAGTATGTGATCATGTAATTAATGACCTGGCACATTTTGGATGCTACTAGGTCGACTAAAAAGTGTCATGTGAGGTCTCAAATAAAAGCCAGTGTCACAGTGGTCATCGATATTATTGCAAAATGTATGTACGGATGTGTGTAAGGATTTATATATAGAAACAGAAAATTAAATTTTTAAAGTCATTGTCTAGGGACTGGTCACCAGCAAAGGTGTAAAAATATGTTTTCTGTCAGACAAGAAATGTTAATCTATCCGGCTGTTTACATGTATATTAAGTATTGTATGGCTGACAACAGGTCTCCTCTCACAAGACTAAACTGGATGATAATACAGATTGTAAAAATTTCAGAGAGAGAATAGTAACAGGAAGAACCAAACAATGTGGGGGGCATGGGTGACCCGTGAACCACCAGCTTGGGGATGCTAGCCCCCAGCCCCACCCCTTCCACCTGAGCCCCCACCCCTTCCGTGCCCCCCCTCACCGGAGCCCAGACCCCTCCCACTGCAACTACCAGTCCCCACCCCGGGCTAGTGCCCCCAGCTCTGGAGCACCAGGAGGGCAGGTGTTGCGGCCCCAGCCCAAGCCGGGGCCACCGCACAGGGGGAGCTGCAGAGCGGGAAGCAGGAGTGGGCCTAGGCACAGAGCATGGGCGGGGACACACCTGGCTGTTTGGGGAGGCACAGCCTCCCCCAGACTATGATACCTGCCACCTATGGCTGGGGGGGCGGGGCAGAGGAAGGGAGACCCCCTATCTTGAGGTGCACATCAAAGGTTTGCTCTAGTGTATTTGGGTAACAAAGAGGACACCCTGGCATCCTTCTCTGAAGAAGTAAATTGCATCTTCTTCCTGGAAGAGGGGTCTCATGCAGGCCTGGCTGAAAACACTGGAGAGAACTGGATGAGATAAGCTTCTTTGGACAGGAGGGTAACTTGTTAGTAAATTTTAGTCTCTAGGAAGCATGTATGTAACCATGTGTTTCCAGTCTTCTTACTCACTCTTACTTGAATCTCTGTTCATTGATAATGACCTTATTCTTGCTTTCACTAGAAACATTCCTAAGTGCTGTGGTGATTCTGAGTGCAATCTTACAAGCTGGCGTGTGCTGTTCTTCTGGGAGCAGCAGGCCTGGTAATTCTGAGAGCGTTCAGTGGGCAAGGGGCTGGGCACAACAGGAAATGCTCCCAAGGACTCAGGGTTTGGTGTGTGCCTCTTGCTAATGTGTACGGATAGAGGGAGCCCTGGAAGGCAGTGCTTGTGTTGCCTGAGGCTGGTGGTTTCAGGGAGCTGATCCACAGCAGCCACAGAGAAGACTTCCTCACGCTATGGGCAAGTGATGGTGACGTGCTTCTCAACCTGGGCTACCCTTGGGGAGCGTCACAGCATTAATTGGCACCCTCAAGCCCAAGGCAGAGCCTCAAAAGACTGAAAAGAAGAGAAAACAACAATATGGGGGGTGGGGCGAGGGGAGGGAGAGATAAAAAAGCACATCCATGATCATACCCTCAGTTCAGGTAAATCAACGCCTGCACAATTACTTCAATGTACACCAGCTAAGGACCTAGGGTGCTAAAACTCTCTCTTTCTCTCTAATACATGAAATTTACTCACTAAAAGTTGTCTGGGGCTACTGTGGTCTCTGTCCTTTGGAGCAGCCAGGAACAGGGTTAAGCAGGAGGGAGTGAGCAGAAATACTTATCATACCCTGGCCCTCTCAGCAATGGGAGAATGGGAAAAGTGGTGAAATAGCCACATCTATTCTAGTTACCAGTAGCAGGAAGGAGGGGGAGAGGCTGATGAGAATGTTGCATTGGAGCTGCAGTGAGCCACAGAATAAATACTGTGTGACACCCTAACATTGGCCTGCAATGCTATGTCAATATATGGGGTGACTGTCAGAATAGCTGGGTGAGCCAGCTGAGGTGGGAGCAGTCTGTCAGAACTACCAGGCAGCCGGGAATTCTCCCAGCAAGGCAGCACCACTGAGCAGACTAAAGTTGCAGCTTTGATTAGGAACCTTCTTTGGGATCATCTGGTTAGGTCCTTGCTTGTGGGCTCTGGTTGATTGGCATGGGTCTATCACAGGACTTGCAGGGAATGACCTCAGTGCTCACCAGCTCAGGCATAGGGATGACTCACTAGTGAGGCTGAGCGAGGCCAACTGCAAATCATGCTGTGCAATGGCAGGAGGTGGTTAGTGGGGTGATGACAGCGCTACAAGCAATTTGTGGCTCCATTCAATGGAGGGAGGAGAAGTGGCTGAGTAATGCTTCTCTAGGCTTACCTTTTTAAAAGTGTGCCGTCATTCGCCTTTTGCAACATTCCAGTCCAACTAATGAAATCTCAAGGAGATGCATGCCACGAAGGCCTGCTACTGCTGGAGTGGACCTGCAGCTTTGCTGAGTCATAGCTGCTCACCCAACAGGTATTGTAATGAGATCTGGAGTGGAGATGAGCCCCTCCCAAGGCCCAGTTTGATCTCTGTGTGACTGACTCAGCCACAGTGAGTTTCTAATACCGGATTAGAAATCTGAGCTACTTACCTTTTCACACTGAGCAATGCAAGTCTGAATTTTCTCAGACCTGAACTGAGTGTGTGTCTTTATTTAACTGGGTTACACCATACACATCCAGCCCATTCCCTGCCCCAGTTTGTCTCTTCCTCATCTCTCGACTGTGGTGGTGACCGGAGCTAAATGCTTAGCAAGGATTATTTGCATATGCAGGCTTTTTGCGGGGAGAGGGATTGTGTTTATCTACACCCCTAGTTTTGCAAACATAGTCACACTGCAAAAATAGTGGGTGCAGCTTTAGAGGCTGGGCTGAAGCTCCTTGAAAACTTGGCCCTTATTGCGCCCATAAGTCTCCATGAAGAGCCTTCATGGCACTGAAAAAGTAGCAGTGGAACGCGAGTATTATTTCTCTCTTTGTGTTCTGAGCTCCTTCCTTGCATGTAGCCTCTGTTTCAAAGAGCATGCGGGGGGCTGTCTATCATGGGCTTATTCTTACCCATATGGTGCTGACCTTTGTCCTTTGAAGTACTGTGAAAAGAGACCTTGCAGAAATCTAGTCTGTCATCAGTGAACAAAAGAGGAAGGAAATAGTTTGCAAGTGAAATTACAAGAGCCGCCCATGGCTGTGTACACATGCCACAGGTGAAACAGCTTGATCTTTTCTTCTTGAAAGACAGATGAGCTGCTGAACTGCCAGTGGAAATATTGATCTGGAAACTCCCAGCAAATACTTTTAAGCAGTGAAATCTCTCTCTAACCTCCATGCTCCATTTGCAATTTAAGTATTTATCCACAGTACAGCAGTCATTGGGTGAGACAGGGAATGACTCTTTAGTCCAGTGGTTAGGGCACCCAACTGGGAGGTGGGAGACCCAAGGTAGGTTGACACAGCAAGCAGCTGCCCAAAGCAGCGTGTCTCAGCACAGGATGACAGACTTGGGCTTGCAAAGGCCAGGGCTAAAAATAGCTGAGTAGACATTCAGACTCTGCCTCTTTAGCCCACCCCGCTCCCAAAACTTCAGAACCTGAGCCTGAATGTCTACCTAGCATTTTTTTTCCCCCACAGCACAAGCCGCACAAGCCCGAGGCTGTAGCTCTGGGACTCAGTGCTGCTCGCTGTGTAGATGCACCCCCAAAGTCCCATCTCTCTGCTCCAGTCACTCTTCCATTATCTATCCACAGTGGAACAGCTTAAACAGGAGAGACTCAGGGAGCTCTGCATCAGACTATCCCATAGCCCAGTGGTTAGGGGGCATGGATCAGCATTCGTGTCACACGCCCTGTCAGTGCCCGGGCTGGGGATGCTAACAATCCAACCAGCAGACCAAATTGATGAATCCTGGTCATGTGCCACCTGAGGCATGTTGTGCATGTGCTAAGAAGAAGTACTTAGAGCACTCCCCTGGTGAGGGGAGACCCTTGTTCAGATCCTTTTTGCCCCTCTGACAGAGAGGCAAGGAATTGAACCTGGGTCTCCCACATCGCAGGGGAGTGCTCCAACTCCTGGGCAAAAAGTATAAGGAGGGCACCACCGTCACCACCTCCTGTGGCCATTTTGTGTGGAGTAAGGCAGCACCCAAATACATTCTCATAAGAAATACTTTGGGTGTGTAAGGCACCTGACTGCAGGAGAGGGGTTCCCATTCATGGATCACTATGCAGAGATAGGCACTTACCTGCAGCCTAGACTTAGGTACCAATCTCTGGGCAGGGCTTAGGACACACCCTTCTCATTGCCAGCTTCCATTTGGCTAGCTTAGGCAGCTCCCCAACTCGTGTGCTGTCTTTTTGTGGATGGCATTCTTAGGTGCCTATCCTCTCCCCATTTATTGTATAGGGAGCCTAGGTGCCTAACTCAGCTTTGGGGGTTAGAGTGTTGGTCCTGTGATTTTCCAAGTGCCTAAAAGTTAGGTACTATGACTAGGGTTTCCAACGGTCTAATTGCACAAACCCAAACATCCTTGCCCACCCCTTCCCCAAGGCCATGCCCCTTCTTGGGGGAGGGATAGCTCAGTGGTTTGAGTATTGGCCTGTTAAACCCAGGGTTGTGAGTTCAATCCTTGAGGAGGCCACTTAGGGATCTGGGGCAAAATCAGTACTTGGTCCTGCTAGTGAAGGCAGGGGGCTGGACTTGATGACCTTTCAGGGTCCCTTCCAGTTCTAAGAGATAGGTATATCTCCATATTAAAAAAAAAAAAAAAAAAAAATCTCCGAGGCCCTGCCCTCCAGTCCTCCTCCCTCTGTCACTTGCTTTCCCCCACCCTCACTTTCACCGGGCTGGGGCAAAAGGGTTTGGAGTGTGGGAGGGAGCTCCAGGCTCAGGCTGAGCGTGAGGCAGGGGGTTGGGGCACAGGAGGAGGTTCAAGGTGCAGGCTCTGGCTGGCCGGCACTTACCTTGGGTGGCTCCCAGAAGTGGCAGCATGTCTGGCAGCGGCTCCTAGGCTCAGGGGTGGCCAGGTGGCTCTGCCCCCTGCCTGCAGCTCCCATTGGCTGCCGTTCCCTGTTCCCAGCCAATAGGAGCTGTGGAATCAGAGCTCAGGGCAGGGGCAGCACGCGGAGACTCCCTGGCCACCCCTGCGTCTAGGAGCTGATGCCGGCTGCTACCGGGAGTGCCGCGGAGCCAGGGAGCCTGCCTTAGTCCCGCTGCGCCACCGGACTTTTAGCGGCCTAAAATCTCCTGGATTGGCTTCAGTAGTCTCCAGGAGATCGAGCCCGATTCTGGGAGACCCAGGCCAAACTGGGAGGGCTGGCAACCCTAACTATGATGCTCACTGTTGCAACACTTAAGTCTCTTTGTGGATCCCATCCAGAGCATTTAGAGAAAAGGGATTTTAAAAGAACACAATCTAAGTGTATGTCTACCTTTCCTAAAGGCTCACTATCCCCATGGTAACCTGAGCAGGCCTAGCTTCTTCAGACAGTTTGGTGGTTGCCTGCATCTTAGTCTGGTTCCTACAAATGCTTCTTATTAACTAAACCACTATGCTCATACAATAGACATCCCAGTAATCAGGTCAGCATACAGTATACAGAAGTTATTCCAGAACAGCTCCAGTTCTGTCAGCGGATTGAGGGGAGAACTGTACAATCACAGATTTCATCCATGTGCACTCTACAGAAGTTCAGCAGGTACCATGTAATCTATAAAACACTGAACAGCCACTGGATGTACATGCGACTCATTCACAAACCAGATCAGCAGCCACAGGACAACAACAACAAAAAGAGGAAAATGTGGCTTTGGAAAGCCCTCCGCCCCTTGAATTTCAGGACCTGTACAAAGCCCTTAGAATGTGGGAAGGTAAAGCCTACTTTTTTATTTTATCAGCTGGTCACAACTTGCTGTCACAAACACCTTTTGATTTGAACCCGCTACTTAATGTCTGTGAGACTGATGATAGCATATAAAGATGCTGGGTGGTGGGAAGATAGATAAACTGAGTCCCAAACTGCTGACCATAGCATCTTGCCTGAAAGAATACAGAATATTTTATATTTTGCAAGCTCCAGCGTGTCATTCATCTTTTCTATTGGTTTAAATTCTTCAGACCAGGGAAACTGAAGGACTTTGTGTTTGTTGTCTTTTCATCAGGTAGATTTTCCCCAGGCTTACCTGGCTATAATTAAAAACCCAATCCTTTAATCATCTGTTTGTTGCCCAGAAGAGAAAGCTAGAGGGACAGACAGAGGATACATAATGTAAATCTTTCCTCCCAGAGACAGTCTCTCGAATAATCCGGTAACAACTTGTTGCCTCCCAAAGCTGTGCAGTTGGAGAGACAATTTGTTTGACAAGAAGAGATAAATTTAGTCAAGGGACCAGACTGTCTGTGAGTGTAATTTCCCCGCCCCCCTTAATTTTAAAATCACATCTGGTGCTTAGATATCAGTTACTTGCCAGCAACTCCAGGTGCTTCATTTGCCTAATCTTTGCAGCATGTTCAGAGCAGCATGTTCAGATACTATGCTACAAGCTTTCCAGCATCATGCCCTAGACCAGGGGTTCCCCACCTTTTTCTTTCTGAGTCCTCCCCTCCCTCCCCCTGCCAACATGCTATAAAAACTCCACAGCCCACCTGTGCCACAATAACTGGTTTTCTGCATATAAAAGCCAGGGACAGCACTAGGGAGTAGCAAGCAGGGCAATTACCTGGGGCCCCACGCCACAGGGGTCGCCACGAAGCTACATTGCTCAGGCTTCGGCTTCAGCCCCGGGTGGTGGGGCTCAGAGCCTGGGCTTCACCCCATGCAGCAGGACTTTGGTTTCTGCCCTGGGCCCCAGCAAGTCTAATGTTGGCCCTGCTTGGCGGCCCCCTGTGAAACCTACTCGCAGCCCCCCAGCGGGCCTCAGACCCCTGGTTGAGAACCACTGCCCTAGACTTTCTCCATTTACTGAGGTTTACAATTCTATAGAAAACTGGAACATAAAAGCTTTCCTATCAGGCCAGCTTCAACCAACTGTGCAGTGTAAAATGACATTCTGGAGAGAAAGGGGATAAAATTTACACCTCCAAGCAAAAATTCTCATAGGAGCCAGGTCTACACTACAAACTTGTGCTGGCATAGCTGTTTCGGTCAGGCACATGTCTCATGATAGACATGGCTGTGCCAGCAAAAGCCCCTGCTGTAGATGTAGTTATATCAGCAAAAAAGTGTGCTTTTACTAGTAAAGCTTAATTTGCTCAGTGGGGGGGGGAAAGGGTTGGAATATGCTATGCCGGCAAAAACTGCATCCCCACTAGAAGCACTTTGCCAGTATAGTATAAAGCATGCCTAGTGTAGACATGGGCTCAGTAAATGTACTTTGAAGGAGGTTTTGTTCACATCTTTTCTGTGATGAGACCACTCTGAAATCAGAACCTGGCTGAGAATGGTTGTGTGTTTCTGAAGGCACTCCAAGCCCTTGACTAAATACCCTACAGTGATCAGCTCTCTATGCCTGCTGTAACATATTGCAGGTTTTAGGGAATCTCCTTGACACAAGCTGAGTAGTGTGGAGGTGGCTGCTTGCAAAACTCTTGACCTCATTTCATTATCTTCAATCAGAAGTTCCCTTTTGGATTTATATTGGCATAACCATAAGTAATTATACATCATCATGATACAACAACTTCCGTATTACTCTAGACCCATGGCTTTCTTCCATTAAGCTACCCACGCTACTTTCACCTAATTGCCAGACCTCAGCAATTCCAGTTTTGGTCATAGATCAGTTCCTGAGTGGCTTTTTCATCTCCCAGTCAAATAATTATTTGTTTTTGTTGCCTTTAAGACACTGCATTCCAGAACCCTCTTCTCATTTTCTGATCTTATTTCACTCTTCCTTTTTCCAGACCTCAACTTTCTCCCCTTTTCCCCCATTACTTAGCTTTATTTTACAGCTGCACAGCACTTTCCAATATCCTGTGCTATTAAACTGTGATCTTTGCTTAACGGGGAACAGATGTATCTGAAAATAAGTTCTAAACAGCCATTAAAAAAAAAAGGTTAAAACAACCCAACTTACCCTTGCTGTTAGAAACCATGATCCAAAGCCCAGTGAAGCCAATGGAAAGACTTCTTCAATGGGAGATTGAGCAGGCCCACATAATGCTCTTTATTTGTAGATGTCAACGTGCTTCACAAAAGAAGGTAAATATCATTACCTTCATTTCAAAGGTGGGGCGACAGAAACACAGACCATTTAAGCAACTTGCCCACGGTCAAAATATGGGTCAGTGGCATTGCTTTGAACAGAATTGAGGTCTCCTCCTGTCCAGTACCCTATCCACTACTCCACATTACTGAGGTTTTCTGGAGAGGACATTCCTGGGCTAGATCCTCAACTGGTGGAGCATCAAGTTACACCAGCTAAGGTTCTGGCTCTTGTAGCTGAATACCAAGGAAAAGAGGATGAGATAATTTGAGACCTTAACTTATTTGTTGAGCCAATTAATGATACACAAGCTTCGTGCCAAAGAGGTCTCTCTGATGGGTGTTGCTCTACGAGACATGGAACGTTTAGTTTTGATCAGATTGCAAGTACTTGATTGGGGCAGATTCCCTCATTAAGTTTTAGAAGATGCCTTTTTAAAATAAATCTATTTTGTTAACATTTTAAAGAAAAACTCGGAATGAAGATGCACCAGAGCCCTGGGCTATGGAATAAGAAAAGAGATCCCATACATTAGAAATGATTTAAGGTACTATTGTATAGCGAGACAGTTGGATTTAAAAATGTGGCCTGGAAGTGTGGCTTCTTAATAAGGCCAGAGAATCAGCGGTCCTCACAACAGTATATCACTGAAGACAATGCTAGAATGAGACTTGTTGACCCTAGCCATGTGGCATGTGACACAAACACAGCTGGTAATGCTCATCTGACCCATTTACAACAAACACAGGTTGAGTTCAGACTGCTGCCTTTCTGCTTTGCAACCGGGGCTGAACTGCACTTGCCTAAGTAGTTTATATCAGTGCATTGTGGGAAAATCATGACAGCTATTCTATAGTGCCTCCGTATGGGAGAGAGTGCCCAGAGGACATGCACCAGCACAACCTGGGCCCATGCACTCTGGGATATTCTACAGCACAGAGAGAGGGGGAAGGAAGGAAGTCTAGCCAAACTGGTTACACAGGCTCACATGGTGTTGGGAGGGAATTCCCTTCTATACGGCAAAAGAAAAATTGTGCCAAAGCAATTACAAGATGACAGCAGCATGGCAGACAATGGTTACTAACCAAGTATGAACCACGTGGGACTGTGAGGACACAATCTGTGGTCAGAGCCAATCATGCCACCAACTGGATACAAGCAATATTAAAACTTACAGTGTAAGGCCTCCGCTGAAGTTTTGCTCATTGGTAGAACAAATATGAGTGACCCTAAGGGGCAAAATGAGTCAGACCATCACAGGTGAGGGAGGCTCCCTGGCTGCAGTTATGCTGCATAAGTTGTGTGTGTGTGGGAGCCTGGACTCACAGGGCTGTTGAAGGGATGCATAGTAGGGAACCCGGCACCACAGAGGCTCCCTGTGCACCAAGGAGCAGTTGAAGATATGACAAGATACTGATCAAGGCTTTAAATCTGTTTACTAAATGGCAGGGATGGAGCGGTGCTAGTACAGTCCTCCCACTGCCACAGGAGTGCCGCGGGGCTCTATCAGGCTCCAAGGACTAGCTCTACATCTGCTCTACAACCTGGGAAGGAGAATTCTGTTCTCCCTTGGGCTGGGCCCTGGGTCTCTGGATGTGGCCCTATGGGTACGTCTACAGTGTTTTCAAACCTGTGGCAGTGAGTCGGAGAGCACGGGTCCACAGACTTGGGCTTGCGCTACGGCTCTACGAACTGCTATGCAAAGATACGGGCTGGGAGTCTGAAGACCAGGGTGGGGGATGGCTTTCAGAGCCCAAACTCCAGCCTGACTCGTGACTTCAGAGTGCTGGCTACACAGCTGTTTTTAGAGTGTTAGACCAAACTCTGCTAGCCCAACTCTGTAGACCTGGGCTCTGAGACTTGCTGAGGCAGGTTTTGAAACATAGTGTCGGCATACCCTACGTGGCCATGCTGTGATTCAGTGGCACTAAATCCAGTTTGGATCTTTGGATCAATCTGCCTGCACAGAGGTGATCGGTATTACCTACCAGCTGGTCAGCTTTGTGCTTGTCTAGGCGAACTGGGAATCACACCACCCAATTCAAATGCAGACATACCCTGAGTGTCTCTGCATTGCTCGGCGAGAGGCGGAAGCAAAGTCGACGGGGGATCCCGCGCCGCGAGGACACGAAGTAAGTAATTCTAAGTCGATCTAAGATACGTCGACTTCAGCTACGCTATTCTCGTAGCTGAAGTTGCGTATCTTAGATCGACCCCCCCCACACTAGTGTAGACCAGGCCTTAGAGGTAGGCAACATGAGAAATATTTTCTGTCAAATATCCTCCCCCCAGCTTGACACAAAGCTATTTTTATAGCTTTTAAGCTATTTCCTTTCCTAATGCTTTAGGCCAGTGCTTGAACTGGATGAGTGATGCCCGGGGGGGGGGGGGGGCGGGGTAGAGGAGGGGGATTTATTTATGTCTCCACTTCTCACTTGCTGCAGGCTAAAAAAGGGAGAAATGTTTGAAGAAAAAAAAAAACAGACAGTGTAAACAGTTGAAGTATAATATCTTCGGGTTGGGGGAGGGGAAGGAAGAGGACCCTATCAGTTTTTGAAAGGATTGGGGGCAATAACCATCACTCCCTGTGGGAGGGTTGAAGGGGGGCAGAGCCATTATTTTTTGTGTGGGAGAAAAATATCAGTATTGCCAACCACAAGGATTCAAAAACCAGGGGTCAGCTCTCCAAAGTAAAGAGATTTGCTTAAAAACCTTGAGTTTAACATTATATATAAATATAGATATAGGATATATATAAAATTCTTTTTATTTGCCTTCCAGATTTTGAGCCGTGAGGGATCATGTTTTGAAGCTTTTCACTGCAGCCAGGAAAGCTAGAAACTACTTAAAAAAACAACAACATAATCCTGAGATTCTCCTTCAATCACATGACTCCAGGAGCTGGGGCTTTAAGAAAGGCCTCAGATATCATGAGACTCACGATAAAATTGCAAGAACTGGTAATGCTGCATCTGATTGCATTTTTGGGACTGGGTGGGTCGATAAGGGCCATACCATCACTTGCTTCCCTCCTGCAAATCTGCACCCTTCTCTAGCCCCTGTGTGTGTGGAATGTGTGCAAAGAACACAGGCAAACAACAAATGCTGTTCTCTTCCCAGTAGACCAGCTGCTTTATTGTTTCTGAAACACAATGTGGGTGTGTGTTTGGCTTTCCTTATAACGAAACCATTTTGTTTTGAATATACACTGAGAGATTTAAAGTAAACACTGCTTGATTTCCCCCCCCTCATTCATTTCTGTGATGTCAGCATCTACCTTTCTACTCTATTCCTTGAAAATGAACAAAGCACAGGACCATAGATCGTACATATGGATAAAAGGGAGTCTCCTGCATCATCTTTAATCTGCAGAGCTCCTCAAAGCAAGTTAGACAGACATTTTATAGAGAGCAAAATAAGGAAACGAGAAATCTAATCTGTAGCTGAGGATCAAACTGATGTGGTTCATTGAAAAGTACATTACATTTGTTATGAATAAGGCTTTAATTTACTCAATGAAGTAGGGAGTCCATTCAGCAGTTATTCATCAGCATTCATCCATTTAGAGAGGTGGAATTCACTTGCACCTTAATCACACGCATATCAATATCAACCATTATACCACAGAAACAAATATATCTGAAATGCCAATCTAAAGAAAGGTGTAGGTACACAAATAAAAGGGCTCTGCTGGACAGACTTAGCACACCTGCAATAAACTCAGTAGAAAGTAATTAAAAAATCAACTCCATTATGGACACTGTCTACATCAGATACCTTGGACTGTTTTATTTAAAGACCTGATCTGAACAGAAAACACAATTCTTGCTAAGTATCAGCATATTTTAAGCCCGATTCTCAGGTGGTAGAGCTACACCGATTTACATCAGCTGAAGATTTGGTCCTGCTTACCTAAAACTTGTAAAAGTTAGCTACAAAGTAAAAAAAAAAAAAAAAAAAATCAAACTTGACTTGTTCCTAGATTTCTGAATAGGATTCTCTTACTAATCAGGCTGGTGGAGGGGGGGTTGGGAAAGCACAGGAACCAGTTTTAACATTATTTGCTTGCTTCCCTAGAGAATTTTCTTGGTGCTTTTGGCTCAATGCCAATATCCCACAATGGGACATCACAAAAAACTGAAGTCTCACTGCAGCCCACAAAACCAATGGTATTTGTGATGTGCAGAATGATGCGTTCAAGGATACAGTCAATGAAGCAGCATAGTTCCATTTCATGGATGGAAAAAGAATTACCAAAAAGGCTGCTTAAACATAATTTCTGTTAAAAAATTAACATCTGCAAACACTTAGCAGGTATAGAGTTTACTAATAGACATGGTTTTATTGGCTTTGGTGGGACTATGCCTGATTATTAAGCACTATAGCCAGCAGTAATTGTTTGCAGGACCAGATCTTTGGTTAGCATAGAAATCCAATTATTATCAGTATTAGAAAATACAGTGGCACCTAAAGACCCCAACCAAGACTGAAGCCCAATTATCATAAGCACCGTATAGACACACAGTGATAGACAGTCCCCCCTGCCAAAGGGCTTGCAATCTAAATAGTGTAAAATAGCAATGATAGTTCTTTTGTCTATCACCATTTTACAGATAGGGAAACTGAGGCACAGAGCAATTTAGTGACTTGTCCAAAGTCACACACGAACTCTGTGGCAGAGCCAGGAATTGAACTCGGATTTCCTAAGCCCTAGTTCAATGCTCTAAACCCAAGACAATAATTTAGGGTAGAACTTAACTCTCATTTTTACCTATAAACCAACTGTTGATATTTCTGCAGTTGCTTAAGTCTCTTCCTCTCTTCTGAGAAAACTTTGGGCTGGTCTACACTAGTGGGGGGGATTGATCTAAGATACGCAACTTCAGCTACGTGAATAGCATAGCTGAAGTTGAAGTATCTTAGATCGATTTACCTCGGGTCCTCACGGCGCGGGATCGACGGCCGCGGCTCCCCCGTTGACTCCGCTACCGCCTCTCGCTCTGGTGGAGTTCCGGAGTCGACGGGAAGCGCGTTCGGGGATCGATTTATCGCATCTAGACGAGACGTAATAAATCGATCCCCGATAGATCAATTATTACCCGCCGATTCGGTGGGTAGTGAAGACGTACCCTTTGGTACAGTACAGTACCTTTTGATTTTGTCTCCTTTACCAACTAGCATAGCTGAATCTTCCCACTTCCTCACTCTCCTCTCCTACTGGCTGTATTCCATTGACAATTTCTTCCTCGTTACAGTTTTTGTAATGCACTAGTCAGTCATGCTCATTTCCACAGAGTGGATAGGATTCCTTTCTCCGTAGTCAAGGCCTCTATAAAAATACTAGGTCAGATCATCCACTGGCATAAGCTGGCAGAGCTCTGCTGAAGTAAATGGAGCTCTGCCAATTTATACCAGCTAAGGATGTGTCCCATTGAGTTTAGAGCAAGAGCTACACTTTTGCTGTGCAAGCTAGGACAACATGTCAGTTCAACACTGGACTGCATCCATGGCCTAAAACTCAATGACAAAAGTCGTCAAGTGGAAGAACGTTTTCCAGAGACACTCCATTCTCGACTACTATCCAAAAGTGTGGAAGAAATGCTTATTTATAATTATTTTCTAGGTTCCAGACAAATTATCTAGTCAGTGCAATCCACAGCCAAGAATTACATTTCACAAGTATTACCCAAATGGTTTTAATGGTAATCCTCTGCCTGAAGCAATCCTAGTTTACTGCAGCAGAAAGGGTGATTAAGTGCATGATTAGATACTAGCTAGGAAGCAGGTGGGACTTTCTTCAGCGCACCTGGTGGATCAGTTGCCTGGAGCTTTTGCAGGTCTTGACAAAGTCTTGACTGCTATGGGCTGTGTGTCTTAGGGCTAGTCTACACTAGAAGCGCTATATCGGTGCAGCTGCACTGATGACGCTCTATGCGGACGGGATAATTAGCATCATTACTCCACCTCCAATAGAGGTGGATGCTGTGTTGGCAGGAAAGCATCTCCCGCCAACATAGCACCAGTGTGGACAGCGCTTAGGTCACTGTAACTGGCATCGCTCAGGGGGGTGTCTTTTCCACACCCCTGAGCGACATATGTTATATCAACATAAGCGATAGCGTAGACCTGCCCATATGCACTAATTGAATCTAGCTAAAAAGTGGAGGTTCTCCTGACAGCACATGACAGACACAGCAGGTCTGATTATATTGTCATGTCCACTTACCATTTGAAGAACACCAAAATATGACATCAGATATCCAGTCTGTGCTGCCTCCAGCCCAAAGAAATTCATAGAGATGATGGAAAACATAACCAGGAACAAACCTACAGAGTGTATTAAAATGAAAATACCTTTAATGGGTATTGGAATATATTTACAGTGCAAGTAAAGGGCCACACCCTGCTTAGTTATCACTGATGTAAAGGCAGTGGAGTTGCTCTACATTAATGCTGAATGCAGACAAATATACTTTGGGTTTAAAAAAAAAAATCTTTCACCATTTCAACTATTGCCTTTAAAAATGTAACTTAGAGGAAGTTAGATACAATCATGCTGATTAGTGGACGCAGTTCACAAGGTTTTATTAGGCCAGACATGCTAACCTTTAGGATAGCACAAGAAAAAATTTTTTTTGTTCAGGCAAGATTGTAACCAGGGGATAATTCCTCATTCTTTTTGCCTAACTTCAGATTTTCACCATTGGATTTGGGGTCTCAGAAACAGTCTAGGGACAGGAGATTAAATACAGTGGTTTCACTGTGCACTGGGTGAATGACTTCATTGGTACGTGGAGTTTCTGTCTCTCATGCATCTCTAATGTTGTCAGCACAGAGAGGCAGTCAAAGAAGCATGGATGGCCTCAGCCCACAGTGGGTCTGCTTTTCAATTACTGTATTTTACACACACACACACACACACACACACACACACACACACACCCCTACAGACCAGTACATAATAAGTAGATATTTGCCACAAAATAAAAGTACAGCAAAGGATGTCTGAGGATGACAGTTTGCTGGCAAACGACTCACTAACTCAGCTACAGCAGAATGATTTTGCCCACATTTCCTGTGACGCTGAGAAGGATTATAATTATCGGTCTATAATGCTGTACACTCACAGGGGTTCACTTTGTCCATCTGTTACAAGCATACAACTAGATTATTTTCACTTGTAGCTTTAGAGGCATTTAGACAGGGAAATATATTTTTCAATGGAAGTCCACAAAAACAAGATGTTTACTAAAGGCTATTTTGTACAGAGCGTACTGTCACACATATTAGACCAGTTCCTCAGTGGGTGTAAATCAGTGGAACTACAATACACCAATTCACTCCAAATGAACATCTGGCCTATTGACCACATCAATTCGTAACTTTTCCAGTGGTCTGTCTTGGCTGACCAACAGAACTAAGATGGCTGCTGAAGTTCCATCCACTGTCCACCTTACACTGCTTGCGATGTAAAGCTAGACAATGTATTTGACAGCTATTGGCTAGCATTAGGAGTGGGGAGAAAGGTGTGTTCACTATGACCAGAATTTTCAGAGGAGCTGAGCACTCACAGTCAGGGCCAGACTTCCAGAAGACATTTTTTAAAACTTAAACTGACCTTTATGTAGGTGCCTAAATGGGAGCTGAACTGCTTTGAAAATCTGGACCAAACTGTGGCTACTGAGCTCTTGAAAATCTGCCTGTGCCCTCTTTTGAAAATCTGGTCCAAGAAGAACAAGTGATGAGCCTTGCACAGTAGAAAGTGTATACATGGCTTGGGAGACTCAATAAAAACTGGGAAATTTGGGGTAACATTTTAAAAAGGGGCTAAGTGACTTAGGTTCCTAAGTCCCATTTTCAAATGTGATTTGGGCACTTAGGAAACTAAGTCCCATTGACTTTCCGTGAGATTTAGGCCTGTGACGTGTGGTTGGGGGTGTCTCAATTTTGGGGTTCCTAATTTCACATACCTTAAAGGAGTCTGAATTTCAGAACGTGCTGAGCATTCACCCTCTGAAAATCAGACCCTTGTAAGGGGTCTCAAGTTAGGTACCCAAAAACTGAAGCACCAAAAATCACTCGTCACTTTTTAAAATCTTGGCCTAAGTTCATAAGTCCATTTTGGAAAGGTGATTTAGACTCTCACGTAATGACCTACAGCTAAATTATCAAAGGTATTTAGGTACCTAAATATGCAGATAGGCAAATAGTGGGATTTTCAGAAGTGCAGTAGTCCCCTTGATTTCAAAGGGAGTTAGATGCCCAGGTGCTTTGCAAAATCCTACTGGGGCCTATCTGCATCCTTAGGCGCCAAAATATCTTTGAAAATCTGGACCCGAAGACACTTTTGAACATTTTACCCTTGGTCGGTTTTGCTTTCTCTCTCTTTTACTTACTACATTTTAATGGGGCATTTTTTCCCCCGCATAAGTTGAGAATGAAGCACTGTCATGTAGTAAAATACCCCACCTTGTTTTTAGACTGGCAGATATTCCCACTATTAGAGGTACCCAAACTATACCAGCCCATCTGTCCATCACCACCCTGCCTTAAATGTACCTCACTTAGGAAGGTACTTATTAGCCCACATAAGTTAATTTTAGTGAGTAACCACAGCCGACTTGCCTCTATATACATTACAAACTTGTTTACAATGTAAATAGAAGCAGGTCTGTAATTTAGACGAATTAACTAATATAATTATATGGTTGCAGTAGTGAGATGAAGGTAGATGAGAGTTTAGCCTCAAGCAGTGAGGTGCAAATAAGTGGACAACAGCCAAATCACCTTAGGCTGTAATCATCAGGTCAGTAACTTGATGTGAGACCTGAAAAGTGAAGTTAGATGTTGCTAGAGATTTAATAGGTGGAGTTCTTCTGTGTCAACCAGCTACTTTCCCAGTATGGCACTGTGCTTCTGGAGGGACAGTCTTTCCAATGAAACATAAGATGAGACCCTAGGCACTCAGGATTGTTAAAAGTTCCCATGACATTTTTTTTCAAGTGTTAGAATATTAGCCACTGTGTCCTGTCCAAATCCCATCTTAATTAATTATATTTTGCCTACCTCACAGTTCCCCTTTAGTTTTTGAATGGCATTGTTATTCTTTGTTTTCCCCTGTAAATATGGTACATTGCTGCTTGTGCAGAATGGCTGCCATGTTCCACCCCATAGGATGATGCATTTCGGCAGTGGGTGACTAATACTGAGATATAAAGTGCATCTTCGGATTCTTTTGGAAGAAAGTGGCTACATGTGGTACATATGAGGCATTATGTTGTAGATGGCACAGAACTACAGCCTCAGGGTTACACAGTGACATTTTAAAAGTTAAAAATAATACCATAAGCAACACCTTGAAATTAGGAATCCCCTTAAAAATATCACTTTACAATCCTGCCTGTTTTGTAAAACAGAATAATTCTATGAATTTTCCATTAGGCGAGTGTAGTTAAAGGCAAGTAACATTTTTGGAAGAGTTAAGGGAATTGCAATTTTCCTTTGGCCTTCCTTGCATACTGTTCTTTTCTCCAGTGGGTTTTCTTTGGACAGGGGTGTTAGACTACACAGAACTCAGCATCTCCAGTCAATGCCAAGTGCATGCAAGAAGAGAAACGCAGAACTTCCTTACTTAGAAATCCTTCACAGATTCCTATAGAAGACAGTAAGTCTTGTTTATTATATGTCAGGACATTTTCCAGGGAATATTAAAAACATTTTGTCAAGCCCAGAAAGGCTGAAATGCCATCTCTCTCTTTCAGCCACTCCTAGTAAATCTGCTTTGATATGCAAGTTAAGTTTAATGTTATTAGACATCAAGAATCATTTTTAAAAGGGCCTCCTCCTTTTTTGAGAGTTTGCAAAAGTTGTGCACACATCCACCTAACACAGATCCTGTGTCCATAAATTGGCACTTTCCCAATATCTTTAGGCACACAAAAGTGAAGCCTTGAAATTGCATGGTCCAGAGGGATGGTACTGATCATTTGTACAATTAGCAAAAAGAACCCTCAAGAGTCTCCAAGTGAAAAACGCACACCAAATTATTGAGTTCATCCCTTCCTGAGTTCAGGGCCCTGTCCCCTACAAAAGATTGTGACCACTGCATTAGATTCTGCCCCTCTTCTTATGTCACAAGTAGTAGGATGAGCAGATTATTTGTACATGCACAGGCGGGCCAGCTGCTTCCTGACACAACAGATGGGAGGAGAAAGGGTTGTACCATTCAGTGAGGAGGAGGAATATTCATTAATAAGCAGCACAGCCGTACAGAACAGGACGCCATCACAGTCTCAGAAACAACTCTGACATCATAATCAAAAAGGCAGACAAAGGAGGTGCTGTTGTCATCATGAATAGGTCAGAATATGAACAAGAGGCTGCTAGGCAACTCTCTGACACAACACTCTACAGGCCATTACCCTCTGATCCCACTGAGGGTTACCAAAAGAAACTACACCATCAGCTCAAGAAACTCCCTGAAGAAGCACAAGAACAAATCTACACATACACACCCCTAGAGCCCCAACCAGGCGTATTCTATCTGCTACCCAAGATCCAAAAACCTGGGAATCCTGGAGGCCCCATCATCTCAGGCATTGATACCCTGACAGCAGGATTGTCTGGCTATGTGGACTCTCTCTTCAGGCCCTACGCTATCAGCACTCCCAGCTATCTTCGAGACACCACTGACTTCCTGAGGAAACTACAATCCATTGGTGGTCTTCCAGAAAACACCATCCTAGGCACTATGGATGTAGAAGCCCTCTACACCAACATTCCACACAAAGATGGACTACAAGCCATCAGGAACAGTATCCCTGATAATGTCATGGCAAACCTGGTGGCTGAACTTTGTGACTTTGTCCTCACCTACAACTATTTCAGATTTGGGGACAATTTGTACCTTCAAATCAGCGGGACTGCTATGGGTACCTGCATGGCCCCACAGTATACCAACATTTTTATGGCTGACTTAGAACAATGCTCCCTCAGCTCTCGTCCCCTAACTCCCCTACTCTACTTACACTACATTGATGACATCTTCATCATCTGGACCCCTGGGAAAGAAGCCCTTGAGGAATTCCACCAGGATTTCAACAATTTCCACCCTACCATTAACCTCAGCCTGGAACAGTCCACACAAGAGATCCACTTCCTGGACACTACAGTGCAAATAAGCGATGATCACATAAACACCACCCTATACCGGAAATCTACTGACCACTATACTTACCTACATGCCTCTAGCTTTCATCCAAACCACACCACACGATCCATTGTCTACAGCCAAGCTCTAAGATACAACTGCATTTGCTGCAATCACTCAGACAGAAACAAACACCTACAGGATCTCTATCAAGCGTTCTTAAAACTACAATACTCACCTGCTGAAGTGAAGAAACAGACTGACAGATCCAGAAGGGTACCCGGAAGTCACCTACTACAGGACAGGCCCAACAAAGAAAGTAACAGAACGCCACTAGCCGTCACCTTCAGCCCCCAACTAAAACCTCTCCAGTGCATTGTTACCTGAAATTGGGCCAGCTAGTAAGCTTAGGGAGGACTAATGACCCACCAGAGTTTGGCAGAAAGCAGCACGTTTATTATTCTGATAGCTAAGCTCAAAAGAAGGGTGGGGGTCACACTCACACTCGCATACTCATGCTCCCAGGACAGGCACAGCACTGGAGATGTTAGGATCCTTGAAGGTAAGTGTCCGACAGCGCAGTGATGGACGATGTGATGAAGGTAAGTCTTCCCGAGGCATGATGGAATGCAACGCGGAGAACCACTGGCCAGGCAGTCCTCACGGGAGGTACAAGCTTGTGAGTGCACTTCTGAGCACATGGCCCCTTCCCCTTTTAAGGATCTGCTCCTCATGGCCTGCGACTAGAGATGCCTTGGCTGCGCCAGGTTGGTCACACTCCACCTCCGGCAGTGTCCATGCAGCGTCCATGCATTGGGTGTGTGATCACTACCTAATTAGAGTCCCAGACACATTGTCTACCTGGAAGTTCTTCTGATCTTCCAGCTGTTCAATCAGCCCATTCATCCCAGAAGCATTCCAGGAGGGAGGGGGAGGGGGAAAGCCACTTCACAGGTATTCAGAGAGGGAGAGGAGACAAAAGGGGCGGTGGAAGTGTAACAGACCTTTTGAGAATACAGGTTATACATAGCATACAGATCACTGGTGCTCCTACAACACGCATCATGAAGGATCTACAACCTATCCTGAAGGAGGATTCCTCACTCTCACAGACGTTGGGAGACAGGCCAGTCCTCACTTACAGACAGCCCCCCAACCTGAAGCAAATACTCACCAGCAACTTCACACCACACAACAAAAATACTAACCCAGGAACTTATCCCTGCAACAAACCCCATTGCCAACTCTGTCCGCATATCTATTCAAGGGACACCATCATAGGACCTAACCACATCAGCCACACCATCAGGGGCTCATTCACCTGCACATCTACCAATGTGATATGTGCCAGCAATGCCCCTCTGCCATGTACATTGGCCAAACTGGACAGTCTCTATGCAAAAGAATAAATGGACACAAATCAGACATCAAGAATTATAACATTCAAAAACCAGTCGGAGAACACTTCAATCTCCCTGGACACTCAATAACAGACTTAAAAGTGGCAATTCTTCAACAAAAAAACCTTCAAAAACAGACTCCAATGAGAAACTGCAGAACTGGAATTAATTTGCAAACTGGACACCATCAAGTTAGGCCTTAATAAAGACTGGGAGTGGATGGGTCACTACAAAAACTAATTTCCCCATACTAATTTTCCCCTACTGTTACTCACACCTTCTTGTCAACTGTTTGAAAGGGGCCACCCTGATTACATTGGCCTCATTACCACTACAAAAGTGATTTTTCCTCCCTTGGTATTCTACTGTTGAGAATAGCCCACTTCCACTTTAATGGAATTGTCTCGTTAGCACTGATGCCCCCAGTTGGTAAGGCAACTCTCATCTTTTCATGTACTGTATATATATACACACCTGCCTACTGTATTTTCCACTCTGGGCATCTGATGAAGTGGGTTTTAGCCCATGAAAGCTTATGCCCAAATAAATTTGCTAGTCTCTAAGGTGCCACAAGGATTCCTCGTTGT
The DNA here is from genome assembly GCF_027887155.1 of Malaclemys terrapin pileata. Classification (NCBI taxonomy): domain Eukaryota; kingdom Metazoa; phylum Chordata; order Testudines; family Emydidae; genus Malaclemys; species Malaclemys terrapin. The sequence continues at coordinate 47,059,051 of NC_071508.1, read as the reverse complement.
TTTTGCTGAAACAGACTAACACAGCTACCACTCTGAAAACAGTCGCATAGTAGGGGAAGTCATAAAAGCTGTCAGCTTCCCTATATGTATGTATAAATGAATGCAGCCAGACATGAATGAATGCTGCTGGTCCAGCAATCTCTCTTCTCATTGTTGAAAATGTATCATTATTTTCTTATTATTTTATTTGTATTGCAGTGTTGATGCCAGTAGGCCTAGTGAACCAAGTTCTTCCATGTTTAAACTCTAATCGGCCTCAAAAGCCAAGGGCAGAAATTGGAATGTGTAAACAGCCAGTTATTAGTTACAAACTCCCTTCTCCTCATATCAGGTACCAAGCAATAATGATGAGGTTTGCATGTTTCTAGCTGGAGAAGGGGTAATAAATTAAGGGTAAACAAGACCAGATAACAGTTTAGAGGAGTGTTACTAACAAGCTAGATTTATAGCCCTAGAATGATTTAACGGCTTAAATGTATAAACATGCCTTTGGTAGAGAGGGGAGGGGGAGTAGAGGGAGAGATAGAGGGGGGGGTGGTAGAGAGGGGGAGAGAGGGGGGGCTTAGTTGTAAAATGTATAAGAAGAGAGAAACTGTTTTTGCTAGTGTGCTTAATCTGAGACTTGCCTGTCTCCTTGCACCACTTTGAGATCTCAAATAAACGTTGTTTGCTTCTCCACCCCGGTATGTTTATTGGCGCGAAGCACACTGGGCAATGAACCCTGCTGTTGCTGTCCTCGGGCCTCTGTGCCGGCAACAGCAGCAATGTCTAGAGGCCCCAACTGAGTCCCATTTTATTAGGTGCTGCACAAACAGTCTAGTCCATTCTCTGAGCTGAAGAACTTACAGACTAAATAGACAAGACAAACAAAGGATGGGAGAGATAAAGTTTCCTTATTCCCATTTTACAGATGGGGAACTGAGGCAGAGATAATACGTGATTTGCCCAAAGTCACACGAAAACCCATGGCAGGAAATTCGTTATAAATTCAACTTCAGATTTGGACCCTATATAATTGTGAGTGGCCTGTGCTGGAATATGCAACACTGAATATGGAATAGCTCCAGCAGAAAAAAAAATAGTCCTGCTTCCATTCTCCTTCACCAATGAGCAAATAATAAAGGGCTTTCAGATACACATGAAAAGCAACTCTACTGGATTTATACTTGTTATTTTAAATACTACGATGACCACAGAGAATTACCTGTAGGGAGTCCGGAAAGGACCTTGATTAAGAACACTTCCTTTACTCCCGGAAGCTTCAGCAGGCGTAGGATTTCTTTGAGACTAAACACACTGGACTGTGATGTGCCTATGAAAATGACGGACAAAATAATAGTCTATTTACAAGGAGTAGAAGCAGGAAACAAGAAACGATACATTATCTTATTACACTCACAACCAACTCTCCACAGGGAAAATGTCTTCCTTCTTCTCTGCATCATGGTTCTCCATTGCCTGTTTGGGTTTGGTTCTATGTGCATGGAACCCCACTACCATCAGGGGGATGTTGGTGTGCAGAGCAAAAGCAGAATATCCAATAGACATCTGCAGTGTGGGTCAGAGACAGGCAGAGCTGATGGGAGAGGACAATGCTGCATATGATTCAAAAACCTATAGCCCTTTCCCTTTTAGCATTTCCTCCAGCCCTTATAATTGGCCACACAGTGGGACAGTCTCATGACATTTCCACCTTCTCACCCATCCCAAATCTTTTTTTATTTTAGCTTCACATAGATTTTCCAGATTGTATCACAACTGATACAACTTGGAAAATGTGTGTGAAGATTGCACATAGAACCAAAGTCTGAAAGACGATGCACCATAAAATACCACACAGAAATAAATTACAAGGCCTGACACCTTTAAAGAAAAGATAACCCAAGCCAGATCTTCAGCTCGTATAAATCAGCCTTAAGCCATCAAAGTCACTGATTTACAGCAGCTGAAACTCCACCCATGACACTATTGACCAAGATGCTGTCCACTCGATCCACCGTGCACAGAACTCCCATTCAAAGGGGAGTTCCGAATGTGGAGGCCTTGCACATTGGGCCTTTTATGCACAATAATCCCCTTGCTAGAGCCACCTATGTACAATAGAGAATCGGTGTTCAGGCTGAGCTGTAAATATTCTTGGTTTTCTGGCCTTCGTGTTATCTGAAGAGTTTACTGGAATGCAATCCATATGGTTGAAATTATTGTTTTTGCATTAGTGGGTTTTAAAAAAATCCTCTGAAAAGAGTTTCTGTGATTTGGCACAGGGGACTAGTGAATGCATAGGACTGGGCATTAAGTAGAGAAAACTCTAAGTTTAATGGAGTAGTGGAGGCTGGGTGAATGTCAGTGGAGAATTGAGCACTTCTGTAAACAAACTGGGTTGCAGCTGTTACAGCTATGGCAATTTCCTGCAATATCCTGGACAAACCTTACTGAATTAAGTTAAACCTTATTGAATTACGTTTAAGTATCTTAGAAGTTCATTGCAGTCACAAGTGCAAATGTTTATGTATAATTGTGGAATTGTATGCCATATTGCTAGGAGGGAAACGTGAGTACTGTAAACCCAAGAAGTGTTATGAGTGTCAAAGGACTCTTTAAAATGGGGTGGGCAAACTTTTTGGCCCAAGGGTATGGAAATTGTATGGCGGGCCATGAATGCTCACGAAATTGGGGCTGGGGGTGCAGGCTCTGGGGTGGGACCAGAAATGAGGAGTTCGGGTGCGGGAGGGGGCTCTGGGCTGGGGCAGGGGGGTTGGGGTGTGGGAGGGGGACTGAGGGCTCCGGCTGGTGGTGAGGGCTCTGGAGTGGGGCTGGGGATGAGGTGTTTGGGATGTAGGAGGGTGCTCCAGGCTGGGACCAAGGGGTTTGAAGTCTGGGAGGGGGCTCCAGGCTGGGGCAGTAGATTGGGGCACTGGGATGTGTGTGGTGTAAGGGCTCTGGCTGGGGGTACAGCTTCTGGGGTGCAGGAGGGTGCTCCAGGCTGAGATCAAGGGGCTTGAGGTGCAGGAGGGGGCCAGGGGTGCAGGCTCCAGGAGGCACTTACCTCAAGCAGTTCCTGGAAGCAGTGGCATGTCCCCCCTCCAGCTCCTACAAGGAGGCGCAGTCAGGCGGCTCTGCGCACTGCCCTGTCCACAAATGCTGCCCCTGCAGTTCCCTTTGGCTGCAGTTCCCAGCCAATGGAAGCTGCGGGGGTGGTGCTTGGGGCAGGGGCAGCAGTAGTGTGCAGAGCCCCCTGACTGCCCCTACGCCTAGGAGCTGGAGGGGGGAAATGTCCCTTCTTCCGGGAGCTGCGTGCGGAGTGGTCCCCAACCCCCAGCTGGAGCGCAGGAGCGGGGAAGACCCAGACCCCGCTCCCCAGCAGAAGCTCAAGGGCCGGAGTAAGTCAGCTGGAGGGCCAGATGTGGCCTGCGAGCCATAGTTTGCCCACCCCTGCTTTAAAACAATCTGCCAGATAAGAATGAACTTTCAGTCAAATGGGTTTCCTAGGAAATACTTGGGAGGAGGGGAATGCAAATTACCACAACTGGACCCAACCTTTCGAAGCTATGCCCTAAGGAGAAATCCATTGTCTGCTGATTACCTGTTTCCAGAGTCCCAAGGATACAGGCCCAAACCATATAAAGGAGCGAATCACAGATTCATGAGGGTTCTGGTTCTGCCCTTGTAACTACAGGAAAACCAGTGTTGGGTTTGAGGGATGGACTCCTACCAGAGTCCTTGTTGGGGTGAACTCTGGTAAGCTTATTAGTATGCGTGTAGAGTGTTATTATTTTAAGAATAAATGTGCTTACTTAGTGTCCTCATGACTGTGGGCAATTACACATTTTATAGCCTCTGAAGAGAAAGCAAAACAGACCGCTTAGGGAGCCTGCATGCTGGGGAATAGTCAGAGAACAGTGCAGCTTGGAAAAACACAGGTCAGGAGGGAGGGAGAGACATGGGTCTCCGCCCAAGCAGAGGGTGACAACTAAGGAGTCAGGACTCTGAAAGTGGGTGCCCTTGCTGGACTATGAGGGAGAAATCACAGGTGCCGTTGCCCTGAACTGTTCAAGCAGCCAAGTTGCACAGCAGATGATAATGGAACAAGCTTAGGCCTCTGGAAATCTGAGTTCAAGTAGTGAATGGGTCCCAAGTGAACACCAGTTAGATAGTTTCATCATCAACATCGCAAAAAAGCCTTCTCATTTGATACACGCTTGGCACCATGGGCAACGTCTTCTCAGATGAGGATGAGGGATCAGCACTCAGCATTTAAAACTGCCCAGATACATTCCTATAGTGATGAAAGGTTGCCAGAAAGGGTAAACACTCACGCTGCTGCGTAGCTTGTCCTTCTGACTTTGGTTTGGTGTGAGCAGGGATACAGGTCATAACTATCATTGCACTTATGAGACTTGCCACTACTGCAAGATACGACGGAAAGTATGTGCTGTGAACAGAAAGAGCAATTAAGATATACATACAATGGACTCAATTACAAACGCTGTGATCATACAGGCACTTAAGCATGTGCCTAACTTTACTCATATGAATAATAGGAATAGTTCCAATGAAGTCATGGTGAGTAAGGCTATGCATGTGCTCAAGTGTTTTCGGGATTGAGGCCTTATATGAGTGCTCATGATCTGACCATTAATTCCTTCAAAGATGGATTTTACTGCAAACCATGTTACAGTAGTGTATTAATAACAGGCATTAACATGCGTCTGACGAAGTGGGTATTCACCCACGAAAGCTTATGCTCCAATACATCTGTTAGTCTTAAAGGTGCCACAGGACTCTGAGGCATTAACACAGTGTTTTTTTAATTTGTAAAGCTTAGAAAAAATTGCTTTCTTAGCAAAGCTGCTTAGAGATTCTCCAACGGAACAACTGAATTGTTAATTATGATCAACCCGTTCCCACAGTGGGCCAAATTCTGTCACCTTTATTAACATTGAGTAGTGCCTTATTCTGCAAGGAGCCCACCTGATTTCAGTGGGAATCCTCCAGGAGGAAGATCCTACTCAACAAGAGTAATAGTGGCAGAATCTAGTCCAATGAGTACACAGAAGCTTAGACACTAGATATGCAAAACCACTAGATAGGATCCATGCAAGATGACAAACTTAATTTTAAAAAAACCAAAACCCTCTTTTATCTTAGGGTAACCACTTTGTCACTCACTGACCAAAACAGGTATAGACTAGCATCTTTGATTGGTACCCTATCATCTCTTAAGATGCTCACAACCAAAAGGCTTCCAGTGAGTGAAATAAAGCAAAACTATTTCCCACCCAACCACCAATGATCCAAGTTATTGTTATTTTGAATCTGCCATATATTGCCAGGGCCAGAACTCACCACCATGCAGCCGGGGAACGGAGCCTGAAGCCCCGTGGCTGGAGCTTGCCACCTACCACTCCAGAGCTGAAGCCTGACCTCACTGCCCCTGAGAAGGTGAGGATCTCATTGGCTGCCTGCTCCTCCAGCTTTTGTGTCTCTGGGTGGGGGAGGGGGGCCACAACCACTACTGGTGGCCCCAGGGGAGGGGCCGTTGCTTTGCCTCCCGCCCCCAATCATCACCCAGGAGGCTGTGGCCACAAGAAAAGCCCCTAGTGGCCGTACATGGCCACCGTGGCCTCACTTGACAAACGCTTTAGACAGCTTTCTGTGGCTGGGGAAGGATAGCGTTGATTATTATCATTTTGAACTCAACAATACTTCTTAAGCTCCACTTAAGCTCTCAAAAGAGAAGGTGAAGAGGTGACCTGAGATTGATCTTTAAGTAACTTCATAGGGAGAAGATTTCTAATACTAGAGGGCTCCTTAATCTATCAGACAAAGGCATAATAAGTGACTGGAAACTGAATCTAGATAAATTCAGGTTAGAAAGAAGGTGCTAAATTTTTAACAGTAAGAGTAATTAACCCCTGCAACAATTTGCCAAGGGACATGATTGATTCTCCATGACTTGAAGTCTAAGTCAAAACTAGATGTCTTTCTAAAACATATGCTCTAACCCAATCACAAGATGTAGGCTTGATGTAAGAATTTCACCCAGTAATTCCAGGCCTGTGTCATACAGGTGGTCAGTGTCACTAGATGATCACCATGATCACTTCTGGCCTTAGAAACTAGGAAAACAGAGCTTAACTGATGCAATGGCATTGTGCTGGCCCTCTGAACAGGAGTGATTGTCACCCTAGATCACTTTTCAGGTTCTGTAATAGTCTACATAGACTTACACATGAATTGTACGAAATGAGACTCATCCATAGTAACTGGCCTATTCTGCAAACAGGCGCCAAAAGGACATGTGGTAGCTGTAATTTGCAAAACATGCCTTTTTATGAAGGTGTAGATAAGAGAGAGTGTTGATTGCCACCCTAATGCCTAGTTATTGCTGATGTCATGAGATATCAGTAATAACCATGAGCTCCCTCACAGAATAACAACGAGCCGTACTAATTGTATAAGTCTCAGGTCTCTTTCTAGACAGACAAAAGTGTGACCTGAATAATTCTGAGAGCTTGCAGTGTTATTATTAAAATTAAAATATGGGACAGTCAAGGATTCAAATGAATACATTGAGAACAACATCAAAGAACAAATTCTACATAGGCATTACTGTAGATAGCAACTGCACAAATAAAATAAATCGTTTAGTTCACTATTTATTAATTATATCAGCCTTAAATAACATCTTCATGTAAACAGATATACCACAGAGAGTTACAACTGACTTTATGATGTCAACCAGTTCTCCAGGACCACAAAAATCAATCATCTGCTGTGTTAAGATTTTAGCAAGAGATTTTATAAGATCCTGTTTGCCAATATTCCATTTTCAAGTTCCAAACAAGATTCAAGGCAGGTACCAGTCAGTAAAAATGGAGGATTTCCCTCTGAAAACCAAGTAAACAAAGTAGTAAACCAACTCCAGCACCAAATCTACCACCAATTCTTTGCCATGATGATGGGGTGAAACGCCCCCCCAAAACAAAAACAAACCCCGAGAGATCTTACACACCAGCATCCCCCACCCCTCAAAAAGTGACTTGCCTTAAGCAAACGAGTAAACGGAATTGTACAAGGCCAAACTCAATGATTTCAGAGTACTGTAGCAAAAACTGAAAACTCATTCAGGAAAATATAAAGCTCAGGAGTAAGATTATCCAAAACTATCTAAGTCACTAAGATGCCTTTGAAAATATCACCCTCAAACCATAACTTCTTTTTGGTACTTTAATTTTTAATTTCCCAAGTATCTTTGCCCTTTACACCATTCTTGTTGATAGCTACATTATTTTTTCTCATGTGGAGGGGATGGATTCCATAACTGTAGCTAACATATTTCTTTAGCGCATTACAATGCACTTCACATTATTTTTCTTATATAAGGTAAGCTTTTTTTTAAAAAAGAGGAAGTGAGTTCAGTGCCCATGAAGATCGACAGATCAAGAGATTGAACTCTTTATGTAATGTAGTTATATTGATTTTAGTTAATAAATCAACAGATTTCTAAATTTTCAGAAAATTCATTTTATAAGCACTGTAATTTTGGGGAGGATAGGCTGCATTCTTCATACATAACATGAACTCAACACTGACTATGGAGCCATGACAGGTACCTCCAGCATTAGATATACTGAAAGAGATCAGCTTTGCAAGCTTCCCCTACCCACACCATTAATGCAACCCTGACCCAAAGGAACCTGGTGATGACTTCTAGAGGAGAAAGGAGCAGAGCAGTCTCAGAGCCCATTCGACCTTTGGCTTCTCCAATGAAGCCAACAACAGTGATGCCAGTTGTAGTGATTGGGCATTAGAAGCCAGGCTGCGATCCACAAACTCATTTCACATAAGTCACAAAACAGCCATCAGATAACTACCTACCGTTTTTACCAGTCTGGGTGGTCTTTAAACTGGTGACCCAGATATGAAAGACTTAGGAATTAGGTAACAAGATACTTAAGTGCCTAAATTTAAGCACTTAAATAAGTGGGCTAATTTTTGACGTACTATGAATCTATTGATCTCATTGAGAACTGCAGCTGTTCCATACTTCTGAAAAGTTAGGCCCCTTATTTAGGGGCCTCAATAGGGATTTGGGTGCCTAAATCCACACATTTGAAAAAGTTGGGGATAGTTCCTTTCACCAGTGTTTTGTACCCTCAGAATCAGAGTTGACATTTCAGCTCCAAACAGCTTATTCTCTGGGGTTCTGATCCCGCTCTACAGAAGTCAATGGAAGTTTTGCCACTGACTTCAGTGTAGCTGGATCGGGTTATTTCAATTTACCTTGACTCTATTCCTATATAAAAACATTCCAATGAGCACACTGTAAATATGTGGGCTGATACAATAGATAGTTTAGACCAGGGATCAGCAAGATTTTTCAGAACTGGACCTCATTTTAACAGAGGGATTGTCTGCCAGGCCACTTCCCCTTCCATTCCATGATCGCACAGTCTATCTCTCCTTCCCATTCACAATCCAATAGCATGCCTGTGTCAACTTCCGCAATTGTTTTAATGGAAAAATGAGACCAGGAATATAATGTATTTATAGCTGTGTTTTGTTGCAATTTAATAACTGGAGATAAATTTGAGAACAGCACCATGTGACATGCCAGCGCTCCATGGACCATCCAGGGCCCATTTTGGGTACCTCTGGATCAAAAAGATAAACATGAGTGACAGCTCTTTGTGGCCAGAACGCTGGGTCTGCTCAGAACAACTATGAAAATAAGAAACAAAACACAAGGTAAAGTTCAGGCAGTAGCCTTAGATTTTTCTAGAATGAATTTTTCGGCTCGTGGGTAAATTCGGCACTTGGTGGGTGTTCTGCATTTCAATCAAGCCTTTGACTTGGAAGGGAAACGGTCACAGGATGGCATTTGCTGTGTACTCAGGGAAGTAAATATTGACACCTTTCTCAGCCACCTGGCACAGTTTTCATTCCCGTGAAAGGTTCCATTCTCTCTTAGGAGTGCAAGGGTAACAACTGCTATTTCATTGTGCTTGAACATTTTGCGATGACTGGGGGGAGAGTTAACTCTGTGGTTTGAGCATTGGCCTGCTAAACCCAGGATTGTGAGTTCAATCCTTGAGGGGGCCATTTAGGGAACTGGGGTAAAAATCTGTCTGGAGATTGGTCCTGCTTTGAGCAGGGGGTTGGACTAGATGACCTCCTGAGGTCCCTTCCAACCCTGATCTTCTATGACTCTATGATTGCTCTGTGGATTATGTAGGTGAAGACTGGAGACAGCAGAGCAGATTATGGAAATACCACTCTACCAAGACATACCTAACTATTTACACTGCTATGTGACAAGGCAGAGTGTGAAACAGACCATGCATATTGGGTGTGTACAATAATTCCTGGAAGCATTGTACATAAAACCCATGGGACTGAACTGACAAATAGTCTTTGCAAACATACCAGGACTGAAGTCCTGGGGTCAAATTGTATGTTGGCAGAAATGGGCAAAATTCCACTGAATAGTGCGCATTTACACCAGCAGATAATTTGGCCCCTGGAATTAAACAACACATGTTAGGTAAGTAATTAAGATGCAATTACTATTATTTGTAGACTAAGACTATGCTTTATAATTTTTCTGTTGGCTATGACCTGACGCTCACCCTGTGAGGGTAAAAATCCTGTAGAAAAGAGCCCTATATTGGTAAAGGATAGACTAGATGTTCCAGTAAGTCTTTTTCACCTCTGTTTTCTGTAATTTTATGAAGTTTCTAGCTGCCTTTGGAGACTTGATTCTTCCTGGCCATTTGCAAATAACCTAGTGAAAGTCTCAGCGCCCGTCTCTGCACCCTTGATCCGTTGTGGGTCACCTGTCGGAAGCTTTGGGGATAGGCGGTTTTAGCAAGCTCCTTGAGGAATGGTGACTGAGTCAGGGAAGCCTTTTCCCTCCACTTCAGCTACATCATGCTGTGAAAAACTCAGACAGATATTACAAGCCCTATTGGCCTACCAGTTTGAAGTGTTCTGGACTTGAAGTTCTGGAGTTGGGCCTGCGAGGAACAGAGGACACATTATTCTCTCCTTCATGAACCTCCCCAGGAGAAGGTGGGAGGCCTGCAGCCATCAGTGGAGTCTCTGTCCAGTGACTGGACTCATTGAACATTTGCCCCTTATGTTACCGCTGCCTACATTTGAGCCAGGAGGATTCTTGAGATTTGCATGATGAGTTCTACCAGGTCAGCTCAAAAGATGTCTCACCCTGGTTGAGTCAACAGGAGCAGTGCTGAGCTGGTCTCAACTGGAACAATGCTTACTGAGGGGGCTTGAAGGCCAACAGTCCATAAAACAATGGTTACAGTGCAACAAAACCCGTCTTCTTTCTTGCCTGAGACAGGCAGGCATTTTGATCTCAAATGCACTATTTTCCCTCCTCTGCTAGATCTGCAACTGCGAGAGAGGAGGAGGAGGACGGAAAGGAGAACCTTCTGGAAAGAGACTCCCCAAAATGTCTGAATACATCCCCACCAGTTCCTCCTCCATCTGATGCAGCGCTCTGTGTTTAGAAACCAGATCCATCAAGTCCTATCCTGTCTTTGCAGTATCCTACATGGATTCTGGGTTGGAATCCTACATCACAACCTGGGATGACGTCTTTTAATAAACTGCAGTGCCTGATTCATAATAATTTCAACATGGGGTTAGAGGTGGGTGTGAGGTACCAGGCATACGCTGCGAGGCCATGCAGTAACTAACTGGGGGGGAAGAGCCTTTACAAGGCACGTACAACACACTGTTTATATTTTGTGTAAACCACTGAAGCTAAGTCAGCCTGCTGTAAACATTTATATTACATGACTAGTTTCGCAGCCTGGGGCAGTTCATAATGCGCCACAGGCGGGAGGAAATGGTTTTCCATCTGGAAGGCCTGTCCTTATACAAGCTTGAAAACAGAAGTGACGACTGTATGTACTATCAAGGAGCAATGTCATGGTAAAAGGATTAAACGCAAAAGAAAATATTATCAATCAATGCTGGATGAAAACGGTTGAATTCCTTCCCATCTAATGCCTCAGCAGCATCTGTAAACATTTTAAGATAACAGTAACTCCTAAAATACACCGAGTTTCCGGGATGATGCAGTGAAGGGCATGTACTGTACGCTATCCCTCAAGGAATCAAATGGATTGTAGACTAAAGTTTAGTCTTTCCCTTTCAATAGCTTCAACATCAAAAATATGTCGATGAGGAAAGCATGCATGTTGTTCACTGAAGACTGGTCCGTGTAAAGTAAGGTAAATTCAGTCACTTTCTGCTTAGTATTCCAGCAGTTGCTCCTGGCTCTGAATACAAAGTGCTGTGGATAATCTGTGTATTATTAATAGTAGCCATAGTTCATTTCTTTGTAGAAGGTTGCCATTCCCATTTATCATTTCAGGATTCAGTGATCAAGGCATGTCTCTCCAGAAAATGGAATTGTTTTTATTCTTTCCTTTTTTCTTAATAAAGTCAAAGCTGAGTGTGGAAAAAGTACAAATTGTTTTTTAGTGACTCACTCCTACTTCAAAACAATGCTGAATAAAGCTCGCATTCATGACAGCTCCAAATTCCTTGAAGTGCTCTAAGAAGACTTAACTACTCCTTTGATTGTGTTCCAGCACTATCTGCTCAAACACTTAAGCCTTGAGCAAGGGGACAGCTGTAGGTGAAAGAATTTTCTCTTCTTTTTCTCAAATCCACTCTGCTAAAAGCCAAGAGAAAAAAAGCACTGTAACAATGTCACAATTTCATCATTTTCCAAGTAATATGCCAGTGTTCTTTGCAAAACAGAGGGGACGGACCAGCCCTTCATTAATGGAAGACCCAGCATATGCCTAATGACTCCATGATCAGTGAAAACTACAGTAACTAGCATGTGTGGAGGATGAGAAACTAAGGCTTAATTCAAGAGGATGTTATTTTAGCTACTCTGCCAATCTTTGGTCCATGTAGCTCAACTTTAACCTGAAAGATCAGACCAGCAGTGCTAAAATTCCTGTGACAGACAAATGAACTGACAAAAAGTGTCACCAAAGCCTAAACCCAAAGCCCCAATTTTTTGTTAAGGGGGGAAAAAATGCAGTTGGCCTCTTTTTGTTTTTAAAAATTTCACCCAATGTCTGGGTCTATCATGTAAATATATTGTTACAGCGTGGCTTCTGCACACAGGGATGGTGGGGGCAAGGGGAAAACCAATCTGGCTGCCAGAAAGATTCATGCTAATGTGTGCGTACAGGTCAGCCAGTTGCACTCACACCACTTTTATTCATGCTTCTCTACCGGCCAACTTTTCCCCTTAGGTGGAATTATGCAGTGGAAATTCTGACACTCCGACTTGGCTGTCCCCACGGGGAGAATTTCACGCAAAAGCAAGACTAGAAAATGGCACGTGTTCTCCTCCTGACCTCCCCGCCTAAGCAAATGCTCCTGTTAGAATGGCATGCTGACAGAGTGGGGATTAATGCTAGTTAAAGCAGCATTAAATCCCATGCAGAGCCTTGGGGGGGGGGGGCGGGGGAGGAGGGGCTTGCTACAGGGATCTTCCTTCTAACTCACATCACAAAGTTGTGGTGGTGGACCGGTCACAAAGGCAGGGGACATTTAACTGCCCCCTTCTAATGGCCTTACCCCCACTGCATCATTGCAGCCCACTTTTCAGATGTTGCCCAAGAGTAGGGTTCCTTTGATTTTTCATCACAACTCCTCCATAGACATGTCACCGTTAGCTCTCTCAGCCACATGCGCTATATTTGAACTCCAATCCAGAGTTACAATGCATAGCTCTGCCCAGTCATAAGAAGCAGGAGGGAATGATGGGATTTGTTAATTCCTCCTCACCTGATGTGACTAGAAAATATTTACAGCATGTCAATTTGGCACATTTGTTCTTCTGTTGAAGAACAAAACAAAACAAAACAGAAGAGGGCTGTTGGCTTGGGGCATTTGTGGATTTCACCTTGAGTGAAAGGAGTAAAAGCCTTTTCATTGCACCTGAAGAGAACTAGATCACTTCCAAGACTGGCTCTGATTAAATCTAGCACCCACCCATATACCACGAGCTACCCACAGTCCTCAGGTGAATATCTACACAATTGCTTATTTCCGGTGGCAGCCCTATTCTGGCTCACTCGGGATATTTATTTGACCGAAAGACAGCCTGTGTCATTTTGCAGTCGCCATTTGTTCATAACCCTAGACAATCTGACACTGTTATCATTCAATAGTAATTTTACAGTAGCGACCAAAGGCCCAGATCAGGATCAAGGCCCCATTATGCTAGGCATTGAACCAACACAGAGGTAGACATGAGCCTTGACCAAGAGTCTTAAAATCTAAGATTGGCAGCCTCTGTTCACAAGAAGCCTAGACCTGGAACAGGATGGGTGTTACAGATCAGCACTGTAGTGCGCTGGGTGTAGGGGAAGAGACAGGATTCGAACACTGGATGCTGCAAGTTAGAACTGAAGTGGAGTGGCAGAACTGGAACAACACAGGGCACTAGATCACAACTAAGGTGTATCAACAGGGCTGTATTCTTAGCTGCCCTCAAGGGCAGCTTTAAGTGTCCTTTGTGCTGTTAGCACAAAAAGGTCTTAGCGTGGGCCAAGATTGGGTCCATTGTGTCTGAGTGACTATACGGAACATTATATTTCAGTACAGGATATTAAATTAATACACTGGCACTTGCATAGGGCCTTTCATCAGAGGCTCTCCCTACGTGGAGGATACACAGTATGAATTGACATGAACGGCTGAGTATCTTTGGGGTGGCATGGTAGCGAGGCTGCATGCCTTCCACAAGCATTTGCTAGAAAGGAAATCAAAACAATAAAAAGAGGTTGAGATAATTGGTTTCTTCTGAAGCAAAAAGCCTGAGTATAACACATCCTCTGCTTCTCTGCCAAATGAATGAAATATTTGTGGCATGCTTGGGAGAATGCAATTCCCCAAGGCAGCTGAGAGCAGCGTGTCTTTGCCAATCCATTTACTGCTTGAATCCAAAGCAGGGCTCTTCAGAGGAACTCTGCTAATTGCAGGAAGAGGCATATCAGTTACACTTGAATAAGATGTGGGTGGATTGCACATTTTGCCCATAATCCAGTGTCATTAATCTTGAGTGTCAATTATTTTCATGCACACTGCACTGGTAAAAGACCACATTTCAGAAAATGATACTTTGCTAATTCAAAGCTGGCGCTTGCCTGTGTTATTTTCCTGCTGGTGTGTCTTAGGCAGTTCCGCTTGTTTCTTTATCTGTGCACAGAAGAACACCTGCACATTTAAATTCATTTACAACAAACGGAAGAATAAACTTCCCTCCCTAAGACATTTTACCCAGCTGGCTGACCGAAGGCCTCCCTCTACTCTCAGTTATATCTGCTTGCTTCATCCTTCATGTATGGAAGAGGGAGAGACCAAGCAAGGACCAAAGCAGGCTGGTCTTGTGGTTAAGACACTGAACAGGGGACTCAACATCTAGGTTCAATTCCCAAGTCTGCCACAGGCTTCTTGTGTGACTTTAGGCAAGTCACTCAGTCTCTCTGGATACGTCCCCACAGGGATAAAAGACCAGCCGCAGCTGACTCAGACTTGCGGGAGCTTGGGCTGTGGGACTAAAAAATCTGTGTAAACATTCACAGGGTCCTGGAACTCAGGCTCCAGCCCAAGCCTGAATATCTACACAAAAAGAAGAACAGGAGTACTTGTGGCACCTTAGAGACTAACAAGTGCCACAAGTACTCCTGTTCTTCTTTTTGCGGATACAGACTAACACGGCTGTTACTCTGAAAAATATCTACACAGTGATTTTTCAGCCCCAGAGCCAGAGCCCCATGAGCCTGAGTCAGCTGACTTGGGCTAGCTGTGGGCTTACCATCACTGTGTAGACGTAGCCTCTTTGTTCCGGTTAAACGGAGTGTTTCTATACTCCCACCCTTTGTTTGTCTTGTCCATTCACACTGTAGGCTTTTGGGATATGGGTTTCTTAAGTGTTTATACAGTGCCTAACACAATGGGTCCCTCTGCTTGGTGGTTCTGTAGATGCTACAATGAACAATAATAATGTTGATGTCAAAATAAGACCTGATGCATTCCAAGGTAATATATATTGATCTGGAATTCTAACTTTGATTATTTTTACTCTCCAACTCTTACAATTATTAACATTCAAATTCCCGGTGCATCTTTCCCTGCAGAAATTTTATTTGTATTAATAAACTGTACCTGTGTCACGCTGTGTGCAACCAGAAAATCCAACACAGTTGTTGTGTCACCTCAGGTGACGCTTTTGGCTCAATTCATAGAGAGACTGCAAGGCTTAACTGGTCAGTATTTATAATGTGCTTTGAGATCATTAGATGCTATAGAAATGCAAATTATTACTACTATTTAGCTATACATATTTTATATGCAGGAACATTTCTGACTGGAATGGTTTGTCATATTATCTGTGTGATGTCAGTTCCATAGTGGATGGTACAGCTTGCAAATATGGAGAGATTTTTTTATTATTATGTAACTATCTCACAAACTATTCTCACAAGTTAGCCATATGGCACATTATTCAGATAGTCTGGGTGTGCCATTGTGTAAGCACTCCCACGTACTGCCTGGTTAGAAGGTAAGCTATCCAGTGACTCAGAACCAAACACATAATGATTAATTATGTTACAACATGTCTGACTTCATAAAATGCTGTAAATGGTAAAAGAACGACTAATGAGGTCAAACTTTTGTTAACCATCACAGATCTTGTAAAAGTAATGTGCTTCAGAGAAAGGGTTCTTACTGACTAGTAATATCAACAGAGCAGGAAACTGGTTGAGTGTTTGCTACAATGATTTGGACTATACATTCAGTACAAAGCAAGATGCAGCTCACAATAAGGGTATGGATTTTACACCAGCTAAATCAACCTGAGACATAGATTATCCTACATCTACCTACTGCAGGATTTCTTGACCTTTACTCTGCAGTATCTGATAATGGTCCTTTCTGTTAACAAGATACCAGACTAGATAGACCCCCAAGTCTGATTCAATATGGCAGTTCCCATGTTCTTACGTAAAATTAGGTGCTCTTCCCCTACCATAGGCCCCCAAGGCTAATAAAGGTACGCAGTGAAGCCACTGCATGTCCCTCTTTGAATCTGCTCTCTCAATAGGACTCCATTCAAGTGAATAAAATTTCCCGACTATGTTTTCTCTTAAAAAAGGAACAAAATCAGTGTACTTTACACTAAAATAGATATCGGAATATAAAATGCTAGTGGAGACAAGGCACAGGTAGTTTTACCTTGATGTAGTTAGTTGACGTCATTCTTATATCCCCCCCCCACACTTGGGGATGACCTCAATCAGCTACATCAAGTAAAACTATCAGTGCCTTGTCTCTATTAGGATTTTGCAGTGAGATTGTTAACTTGTTATAAAAAAACCTTTTGTGCAGCAAAAACATAGCTTTAGAAGTATTTTCAGCAGGTGACTCCATTTCAGTTTTACCTCAGAAGCAGGCATTTGCATAAGAAGAGTGAGTCATTTAATTTAAACAAGCAGAAAAGAACAACCGTTAATTGAGGTGCAAGGTTTGCCCGCTTGGACAGGTTCTTTATGTTCTAGCCACAAGGGTCCCTTCTGTTACTATATTTACAGAGCTTTTCCAATTAGGTATTTTGTTTGTCTGATTCCATGGTGATGATGGCTACTGCATGTGAAATACATTCAAAAACCATATTGTTCTGCATTTGATATTTGTGAGTTTAGCCAACTGGCAATTCAGCATTACTTTTTCCCCAGTTGGTAGCATAAACACTCTCTATTTAATGAAAGACTAAGAACCTCAAACAGAATCTATTCCTTTTTGCCATCTTATTACCATAGTAAAACAATGAAATTAGATAGATAGACTGACTGACTATTAATTAAGCACAGTTAACGCACACAATTAACGCAAAACAGATTAACTAGATTTTAAAAATAGTCATGACTAATCACAGTTTTAATTGCTTCATACAAGTCCACTCAGTCCTACTTCTTGTTTGTCTTAGCGATGGATTGAACAAAATTATTTACATTCACGAGAGATAATGCTGCCTGCTTCTTATTTACAATGTCACCTGAAAGTGCAAGCTGCTGTTGTAGCTGGTGTTGCAAAGTATTTATGTGCCAAATATGCTAAATATTCATAGGCCCCTTCATGCTTTGTCCTATAGGCTCTACAGTTATACGGTTTTGTTTTTGAGTGCAGCTCTGTAAAAAAATAATAATAATTCTACATTTGTAAGTTTCACTTTCCCAATAAAGAGACTGCACTAGAGTACTTGTATGAGGTGAATTGAAAAATACTATTTCTTTTCTTTATCTTTTTATAGTGCAAATATTTGTAATAAAAATAATAATATAAAGTGAACACTGTACACTTTGTATTCTGTGTTGTAACTGAAATCAATATATTTGACAATGTAGAAAAACCATCCAAAAATATTTATAATACATTTAAATTGTTATTCTATTATTGTTTAACAGTGCGATTAAAACTGTGATTATTGTGACTTTTTAAAAAATCTTGTGATTAATTGTGATTTTTTAAATCGTTTGACAGCACACACACACACACACACACACACACACACTGAAGTTACCTTGTACATCTTATAGGGGTCAGTTGAGAAGAGATTTAGCAAAGTCCACAGCAATCAAAGGTGTTATTCCAGAATTGCTGCATGTTGTTGCCGTATTTTTAAGTGTATTTCAGTGCTACCATGGAAACTAAAATCCTCTAGGCACAGAACAAACACAAAGTGGGCAATGGCATTACAATCTTTCCTTCAATCATACCACCAATGCACCTTAACTCTCAGCTGGAGGTACAATTTCTAGGGGGAAAGAGGCTCACTCATTCTCTGTAGCCTATTAAGTTCTTGACCCTTCTATGGAGACAACCCCATCAAGGACACCACTTAATATAATTTGCATTATGCCGTACTACTACATACACTAGGACTTGTCAGTCTTTTTCATCTTAATAGAGAGATCGCCTCATGGACAACCTCTCCTCCCATTCTGAAGAGCTACCTCCTATCCCATTCACGATCAAATGACTTTCCCATGGCAATGACAATTGCTTATATGGAAAAATGTTTGCAAAGTATTTTTTATTGTTTCTAACTGTAATTTAGCAGCTGGAAAAAAGGAGGGGTGAGCACTATGTGACCACCCTGTTCTCCACCCAGCACAGTTTGGAAGCTTCTAATGGACATATCTATAGGGTCCACAATCTTCTTGTCTTACCTTGGGCAGACAGAGAGAACAATTGATGAGCATCTTTATAATAGCTTGTAACATATTTGAAGTACCTGAGCACATCTCAACCTTTCATGTCTTTATCCTCACAGCAGTCCTGTGAAGTAGAAAGTGCTATTATTCCCCATTTTACAGATAGGGAATTGAGGCACAAAGAGGCTAAGTAATTTGCCCAAGGTCACACAGGAAGTCTCTAGGTCTACAAAGTCCTAGGCTAGTGCCCTAACCTGCCTTCCTCTCTGTTCCTTTCTTCCCTTCATTAAAATCCATTTTAGACTCTGACCCAGCCACAAAGCTAATGAGATATACGGGCAGTGCACGCATTTAATGGTTAAAACCTTGTAACACATTTGTAATGTGAAGTCTGCAGGAGGCAGTTAAGGGGAGTCATTCTTAATAAGGCTCCCCTTGCAGAGTTCCTCATTCATTCTCTTAGGGGTGGGTTGAAGAATGAGCTTTGAGGCCTGCTCACAAATCTAAAATGATCCCAAGGAAACCATATGGACCCATGGAATCAGTTGGAGGTTCTGTGTCCCTGCATCTCACAATTCTCTGCTTCCTGCCTGAGCTAGTCCTACAAATATTAAGTGGATGTGCTAAAACTGCCTTAGGACCCTCTCCAGTCCTGATGAACACTGCTCCTCCCATGCATTTCTGGGAGACAAGGAATCACCATGATCAGAAGACACTGTGTGCGAGAGGCTCAGCACCTTAAAGGACCCAGCCTGAAGTCAACTGGAGTTGAGGGTGCTCAAGTACTTTACAAGATCTGGTGCTGTGTCAGCAGACTAGATGTCCTACTGGGAAGGAGCCACAAAATGGCAGCTCCTCATGGTAGACACTGGAGTCATATACAGTGGGTGTGATATTAATTAGTGTCAGGAAGGTACTAGAACTTATCCCAGCAGTTCTATTAATAAATCATCAGTTAGCAGCAGAAGACGAGGTGTTTAGAAGAAAGGTACAATGGCATAAGTTTAATATCAACGAGTTTCTCTCTAGATTTAATCATAGCTAGTATTTAAACCAGCTTCAGACAAAGGCGGTTTTGTACAAACCAAACATCAATTAAATGAAAACAAACATTTCCAGATACGGGGGACAAGCTCTATATTTTAGATTGCCTTAAAGCAAAATGCCACAGCATTTGGAGCAACAAGTTACACAATAAGCTATTTTTCCGTTGCTTTAAGTTAGTGTGATGTTTGCATTGAATTCACTTCATAGATCTATTGCTTGTTAAGTGGAAACACTATAAAAATGAGACTGAAAGAAAAATCACCACCTGATAACAAAACTTAATCCAGAGGAATATGAAAAACAATTGCCGACAGGTTCAACCTGCAGCGGGCCGGATGCCATACACGGAAACAGAACGAAGTTACAAAGGTACGCCGGTGGGATAGGCAAGCTAAAGATGGAACCCTGTCAGGTGCACAGCAGAACTGATCCTGTAATAAGACCAAAAGAAAAAAGCACCTCCTGTAGGTCAGAGCTAATGTGACTAAGAGACTTGCACAATTCACAGGAGTGATGTGGCTGTGGTGTACTGGGGGATGTGTGTGTGTGTGGGGGGGAATATGGGGATAGCTAATCCCCATTCTTCATTGCTCTGGCCAGCTACGTTGGCACAAAGGGGCTGTAAGGCAGATGAAAGGCCCGCCTCAGGGGATTTCCACAGCACAGGCGACTCCTAACACCTGGCACAGAGCCAGCTCTGCAGTGCCTCCAGGGCAGTCCTGGGTGCAAGATGCAGTTCGGGTAGCTTGGAGGAAGAAGCAGCATGTTGGGGGCAGGAGGAGGTAGGGTGACCAGACAGCAAATGTGAAAAATCGGGACAGGGGTGGGGGGTAATAGGAGCCTATATAAGAAAAAGACCCAAAAATCAGGACTGTCCCTATAAAATCGGGACATCTGGTCACCCTAGGAGGAGGCATAGCCAGGGCAGACCTGTACCCAGGCAATTCTGTACCTCAGCAAGGCCCCATAGGGGCTACTGAAGCAGGGTCACAACTTAAGCTATCCTAGCTTGTGCCAGCGGCTTCACTGGCCCTGAATAGGAGAGGTGCAAGCTGCCGCCTCCTCTGTACCTGCATGGCACATGAATCTGTCTTCCCATCATTGAGAAACTTCAACCTCCCCTTCCCCTCCCCCCCAGCTCAGGGGCTGCATCCACTAGACATCCCAGTCAATGCTGCTGGTTGCAAGAAAAAGAACCAAGCGAGAGTGACTGGTCATGATATGCCTCAACATGTCTAGCTCCCCTTCTCTGATTGGTCCAGACTCCCCAGCAACATTACAATTATATCCTCATTCCTCAGACCAAGATAAAGTTCAAAGAGACAAGAAAACCCTTTTGAGTCTGTTGCTGCACAGCAATGTCCTTGAAACGGAAATGAAACAATTCCAAGAGATAAGGCGACGGAGGAAATTAAACGCTCCACTACAGCTATTCTTTAGTAATATATCGCCACAGGAGTAAAAGCTCTGCTTCAGACATTTCATACTGCATTCAAGAAAAGGTGTTATCCCTCTCATATTTAATTTATGGCTCCCCATCAAAGTTTGTAGCTTTCTCCCACTGTAGTACCCACAGTAATATTGTCCCCTAAGGTTACAGAATATCATCCAATGGCTAGGTGGTAGGGTTGCAAGATCCAATTCAGTTTTGGTATCTAATTTAACAATGAAGTTTAGGTATGAATAATCCTGGTCCTAGATACTATGGAGACGAGCACCACAGAAATACCCATAAATAAAATGTGAATTATTAATAAAATGTATACTAAAAATAGGTTAAGATTTTTTTGTCTTTTAGTCAGTTCAGTCCCATTCAAAGGTGCTGGCTTATTTGACTTCTGTGGAGGGGAGCAGGCCCAGCACCTAAGCAACAATGACCTTCTCTGCAGATGGAGAGGGGAAGGGACACAAAGTCACAGATCAACTAATGGAGAAATAAAACAGACTGGGACGAGGTCAGACATGTAATAAAAGCCTGTCAGTGGGGGACACCAAGCAGAGAACCCCTTGAAAGGTACTAGGCACCTTTGTAAGGGTGAATGGAAGGGGCAACAAAAACAACCTCCACCCCCCACCCAAGGAGCAACTAAATGGCAGTTGACAAATAATAATTTTAAAAAACAACCAGGAATAGGAACAAGGTCACACGTTCTAAACAGGGATCCAGGGGTGACACTAAGCAGAGTCTCGAAAGTTATTTGCCTTTTTCAATCCCAGAATGGTGGATGGAGCTCACCAGCACAACAGAGGCTTACTCCCTCAAATGAGGGAGAGGCCAGAGAACCCTGGAGTTAACCGATTACGGGCGACCAAATGACAGGACCTACTGGGATAGGGTGCAAGTCACAGGATCAAAATGAGTGATCTAGAGGGAGACACCAAGCAGAGAACCCATTGAAAAGCACTGGCTTTGCAGCCTTGCAGAGCGAGGTCCTCGGTTTCTCCACACAAGTAGTATAGAGAATGGTTAGCAACAACGTATGTTTCTCCACACTGCCTTGTTAATATTGGGCCTTGCTCTGCTGAGACTGCCAACAAGGATGCCAGTTGGTGCCAACAGTGTTAACGGCTTTGTGCTATGGACACTTGGTCAGTAGGAAGTGGACTGAAACCTTCATGGTACAGGTCACTGAACAGCCTATGGACAATGAAATCTTTTCACATCTATTCACTTGGCAGGCTGGTCTTGAGTGGGCATCTAGAAGTGAGAGGCAAATAAACAGTTTCTTTACCTATCCTTAATTAAATTTTCTTTGAAATAGCAGGCCCATCTCAATATTTGGAGTGGTTTTTGATGATCTAGTGGGTTGTTTTAATTATGGTCTCAGATTGCAGAATGGTACAAACTTAAACAACTAGAGAGAGGCAAGAAACCAATTCTCACTCTAGTAACGCAAAACTGACAATGTTTCTAATTATAGTATGGTTTCATGAAGTTTGAATTATCCAACTAGAAGACAGTAAATACTTTAGGCCGACTCATGTATTATTTTTTCCCCCTTCACAGTGTCAGTGAATTTCTCTCACTCTCTCTCCATTATACGGCAGTTAGGAAGCGGACATACGGATGAAGGAGTCCTTGGTCATGAATAATGAGAGTGAAAATTTTCTAGAACAAGGCAGTAATGTGAAAGGTCTTTCTTCTTATTGGGTGATATTTGCATCCCTAAGTGATGACATAATAAGACTGCAAACAAAAAAAGCTTTATATCCTTATGCTGCTTTTGAAATCTCTCAGAGCTGACTCAGTTCCTCACTTGTAATTTGGTGAAAGGAGTTTAAAACCTATTTGCATCAGGCTGATTGACTTCTAGTTGTGTGTTGTTGTTGTTGTTTTTAACGTCTAATGCAAATAAAAAGACACAGCGTACATCAATATTAATAATGCTATTTTACAGTGCCTTCCGTTCCGAAGTATCCCAAACACTTTACAGACCAACTAGGGTGATCAGATGTCCCGATTTTATAGGGACAGTCCCGATTTTTGGGTGTTTTTCTCACATAGGCACCTATTACCCCCCACCTCCTGTCCTGATTTTTGACACTTGCTATCTGGTCAGCCTAAGACCAACAGAATCACTTCACCCATCACTGAAATGCAGCCACCCCCCTACAGGCCTTAATACAATCCAGTGTTTAAACATATCTAATCCATTGGGACTACTCATATGCTTAAAATTAGGCACATGTCTATGCACCACGATGAATTGGGACCAGGGTGCAAAGTAGCAGTTTAAGAACTAATAGAACACAACCGTATAGACCAGGGATCAAAGGATGTAGAAGATAATGGGAACTATGTAGTAGTACACAGATCCCCAACATTATATTATGCTGAGCTAGGGTTTTATTAGGCTTTTAGGGCTTGATCTGCTGCACAATGAAGTCAATGGAAAGTCTGCCATGGGCTAAATGGATTTTGGATCGAGCCCTTATTCTGCACAAGCTAAGCCCAGTCGTATTTTATTCCATTTGGCTGTTATTTCCTTTATTTTTTCTGTTTTCTAACTTTGCTTTATTTAGGCCACTGTGGATTTAATTGGCTGTTAGCTCTGGCTTGCAGCACCAGTTCCATCTTGCTAAAAAAGGAAAACCAAACTAAGGATTCAAACAAGTCTATGCAGGGACAGGAGGTACTCATGTGTCACAGCAGATGCTAAGACGCTGCCTGTGCATGATTAGGGCACAACAAAGAAAACTTAAAGACCAGAGGCACTGCAGACAGCACTCAAACACAAACTGCATGGCAAGAGGAGGTAAAGTTGCCTTTGGAGCACATTTTCTTCTCCCCTCATCCAGTGGCAGGAACAAACTGATGTGGGAAAACTAAACCTTCCCCAGGGAATTTTAAGTATTGCCGCATGATTCACTCAGCTTCTACTGGCCTGGCAGCAAAGCAGATACCAAACTGGGATGCAACAACGTCCACATGAAACAAGTTGTGCTTCTGCTAGAGGGCCAGGCAACCGGATGCAACCAACACACTGACTGCTACTTTGACACTCGTTATAGCTATTAAAACTGTTGGTGTAAAATTACGATGATCCACCATTACACTGAGACATTTCAACCGTATAAAAATACAACATACCCCTTTAGCTTTTAATATGCATGTATCTCACAGCCAGGAGAGACAGCTTACGGAATAAAGCCTCTTTTCAGCTGGACCTTCTCAAAATAGTATTTGGAGCCGTGTATAGCATACGTGTATTGCTGGCTGTTATTTAAAATAACAAAACAAAACAGAGAATTGAGCACTGACTTAAAGGGACACAAGCAGGTAGTCTGGTCTCCAGTTTGTTTGTTTTTTTAAAGCGGCCAGGGAGTTGTGCAGCTCTGAAGCAGACGTCATAAAGACGATGACCTCTGAGTCAAAACCGGCCGCCTAAGCCGATGGGTATTTGCTCATTTCTGTGGGAACTGGGAAGCCATGTCTCACCGGTGTAGGAAGTTAAGAGCTTGGCAACAATAGAGATTGAGGTCTTCTGAAACCATGGTTACATAAGCATCTACATCTGCTGGGTTTCAACATACGTTGCTGATCCAGAAATAATTTCCTGTTTGATTTGATAGTACTACAGGAATCCAGAGCATAGCAGGAACAATTGCGCCACTTCATGCTGCATCCAATTAGTCATCAGCTTTCAAGGGAAGAAAAGTTAGTCATTTCTTTTTGGCAGGTAGGCACGACTGCCTGGAATGGAAAAGGGAACTAGAATGATGCCATAAGTCCTCTCCTGCCCCCTCAGAGAAAATCTCTGTAATAAACCTGGCAGAGAGCACCTACCGCCTGTAGTCTTCGTCCTTTGGGGTCCCGCCTTTCATTGAACCCACACACTTGTACTGTTGCCTATGGCATATAAGCAAGAGCTAGATGACTAAACAGGATGCAAAGCCAGCATATAAAGGCCGAGATCAAATCAGCATCTCACTCTGCCAGCATTCAGGGGGCTTTGAAGGAGCTGGGGGGAGAACTCCCCTCCCGCACAAGCAGTGGAGGGCTGCCATAAGTGGCTTTTTGCTGTCACGCTCACATCCCCCGGCATAAAGGGCATGCTGGGGTGGGAGAGCAAGCCTCCATAGTGCTCACTGGGGTGGGTCCAGGCAGTCCAAGTAAGGCTGCTGTAAATTTGACCACTCCCTGGGGCTCTTTTGATTTATGCCAGGGGGTGCTTTCAGTCCCCAGCTGGCTCAGAATCAGTGCAGCACAAGCCTGGTTACAAACACTTTTGCCCCACCTCCCCCAGGACTGTGCCTTTCATGCTGCCCCTACCAGGAGGCACAGCCCAGACTCTGTCTCAGAGAGATTTTACTGTATGGCCTTTATGAGGGTCACTTGCAAACTGAAGATTTACTGGAGTTCACTCTGGAAACCTCACTTGAAGTACAACGGGGATTTAACATCTGCCCACTCCATAGCCTGGCACATCAATATCCTTTTGAGCAAGAAAACAAGACAGGAATCTCCTTAATGAAACAAAAGTAATCATCTGTAGATCTCAGAGCAGTTTGCAGAGGTGGGTAAACATTTTCCAGATGAAATGGAAGTGAAGAGAACGGACTTTCTCCAAGTCTCACAGTGAGACGCTGGCAGAGAACCCAGTCCTCTGACTTTGAGGATAGCGCCCTTTGCACTACACCAGTGGTTCTCAACCAGGGGCCTGGGGTTCCCTGAGGGACCGTGAGCAGGTTTCAGGGGGGCCACCAAGCAGGGCCAGCGTTAGGCTCGCTGGGGCCCAGGGCAGAAAGCCAAAGCCCCACCACATGGGGCTGAAACCCCCGGAGCTGCAGCCAAAACCTGAGCAACGTATCTTCGTGGGGCCCCAGGCAATTGCCCTCCTTGCTACCCTCTAACACCAGCCCCGGCTTTTATATACAGAAAAACAGTTGTGGCACAGCTGGGCCATGGAGTTTTTATAGCATGCTGGGGAGGGCCTCAGAAAGAAAGGTTGAGAACCCCTGCACTACACCACATTGCCTGAAGACATTCCAGTAACTTACAGATTGTTCCAGAAGAGGGTGTGCTTCTCCGAGGAGACTTGCTGCTCAGGTCTACCCCAGGAACAGAGACAGTCACTTCTGAGATGCTCCCTGCATCAGCTGACTCAGAAGCAGAGATCCAACATAGCACCAGGCAAGAAAAACTTTGCTACTCTTCTGTCTTTCCAAACCCAAGACTACTCTTTAAAATTAAAGATATACAGCTCTTAGATTCAGAGATTTTTAAGGCCAGAAAGGACTATTAGGATCATCTAGTTTGACCTCCTGCATATAGTAGGCCAAAGAACCTCACCCAATGATTTCTGTACCAAGCCTATAAGTTCTGTTTGAGCTACACCATCTCTTTTAGAAAGACATCCCATCTAGATGTAAAGACAGTAAGTGATGGAGAATCCACCATGTCCTGTAGGGAACTCAGACAGAGTGAAACACTGCCAATAGGGAAGTGAAATGGTAAGTCCCAAATTGCTACAATGCACATCAAAGGACGTTCATTCTGCTCAGAGCGAAGTTTCATTCCACTCCAAATGGACTCCAAAATTAATAGGCTTATAATGCAACGCACATCATCTACTTGGCAGATGTGGAGTAATATGTACCACACCTGCCTTCCTTCAGCCAGAAGAGAGGATGAAAGGAGTCCCCCTGCTGCAGCTCTGGGACAGTGAAGAGATGCAGGAGATAAAGAGAAGCCCCCTCTCCCCTGACTCTGAGCTCCCCTCCATAGCTTCGGGGGAGAAGAGAAGTCCCACAGGCTGTCAGAGCTGCAGCATGGCTCCCACAACATGCATATTTTATAAGCGAGGCAAAACGGACAGTGTGAAAGGTGCATAAGTGCCAGTTTTAGGAGAAGAGATGCAATTCTTGCCATTCTAATGGCTCTATGGCTCTTCTTGGCTCTGTGTAGCTGCAGAAAGCAGCTGGGCTGGTTTTCAGCCTCCCCAGCTTCATGGAGAGGTAAGGTGGGGGGGAATTAAAAGGAGATGGTGGTCGCTGTTGCTCAGCTGACTCAACTTGGTAGCTGCTGCCGCTCCCACAGCCTAGTAGAGTGAAGACGGGTAGCTACTCCCGCTACTGTGCAACTCTGCCTACAGGGTATATTATCAAAAGCACAAATGGGAGTTCAGTGCCCAAATCCCACTGAGTTCCAGTACTGCCAGTTGTGCTTTTCAAATCAATCCCTGTCTATTCTTGCATGAAACCAGTTGTTTGAACACAGTTAAAATAAGGTGCCTAGTAAACTATGTTCTAGTGCAGCATAGAGGTCTACTGTAGGCAGGCCAAACGCACAGGAGCCTAGGGGGAAAAATAGCTTCTAAGAGTACGTCTGACTAGAGATGATCCAAGTATCTGTACACCCAGGAGTGCTTTGGTGAGCAGGTCAAAAACTGAACCCAGCACCAAATTTTGCCGCTGGTTCTTATCTCAAATGAGCTGAACCAGAACTCTGGATTCAAACATCAAAAACTTTTGGATGTTCAAAATCTGGATCCAAGTTTTGAGATTTGGGCTTTACTGTAGTTTCAGTAGAATTTGGCCCAACCATGCTGATCCTTTAAACTGAGTGTTTAAACACAGTTCCCCCACGAGAGCAGATGCGGCCAAAATGAAATGGATCATTTCATTGTAAGCAGATTCCATTGCCTAACATCCACTTTGCGCCAGGAGCTAGTGAAAAGTTACAGGAAAATAAACGATAATCTATACCAGGGGTCGGCAACCTATGGCACACGTGCCAAACACGGCACGCAAGCCGATTTTGAGTGGCACGCTGCTGCCTGCTGCAGTCCTGACCCCCAGCCCCACTCAGCCCCCCTGCCCACCGCTCTCCCCTGCGGGGACAGGAGGCAGAAGCTTGGTCCTGCGGCAGCCAAGCTTCCCCCCTCACCCGCTTTTTTCCCCCAGCGTGGTGCTTTCCTCCCCCTCCTCCTCTCCTTCCCTGCGCTGATCAGCTGATGGCTCTTGCAAGAGGGAGGGGGAGGAGTGGCAACGTGCTCGCTGCTCTGTAGAGGAGGCAGAGAAGAGGTAGGGATGGGGCCTTGGGGAAGGCGGTGGAACAGGGCATATCCCTTCCAGCCCCCTGCCATGAGCCTCAGGCAGGGGGCTGGGAGCACCCCCACAAGCCAAGCACCCCAGCCCTCTGCCCTGACCCCCCCCACACCCCTACTGCCCTCTGCCCTGAACCCCGCACACCCCTACTGCCCTCTGCCCTACACCCCCACACACCCCAGCCCTCTGCCCTAACCCCTGAACCCCCACACACACCCGGCCTTCTGCCCTACACCACCACACACCCCAGCCCTCTGCCCTAACCCCTGAACCCCCCACACCCTTACTGCCCTCTGCCCTGATCCCTGAACCCCCCCCACACACCCAGCCTTCTGCCCTGCACCCCCCCACACCCCAGCCCTCTGCCCTGACCCCCCCACACACACCCAGCCTTCTGCCCTGCACCCCTC
Source organism: Malaclemys terrapin pileata (assembly GCF_027887155.1). Taxonomy (NCBI): domain Eukaryota; kingdom Metazoa; phylum Chordata; order Testudines; family Emydidae; genus Malaclemys; species Malaclemys terrapin. The sequence goes on along the minus strand of NC_071508.1, from coordinate 47,030,766 downwards.
CACCCTCTGCCCTGATCCCTGAACCCCCCCCCCCAAGTCTGGGGTCCCGGCTGCCGGCCCCTTGCCAGCCAGCGTCCCGGCCGCAGGCCCCGCTCAGCCTGCTGCCAGCTTAGGTGAACAGAACCCCAGGCTGGCAGCGAGCTGAGCAGGCTGGCGGCGTAAGAGCAGCATTTTAATTTAATTTTAAATGAAGCTTCTTAAACATTTTGAAAACCTTGTTTACTTTACATACAACAATAGTTTAGTTATATAATATAGACTTAGAGAGAGAGACCTTCTAAAAACGTTAAAATGTATTACTGGCATGAGAAACCTTAAATTAAAATGAATAAATGAAGACTCGGCACACCACTTCTGAAAGGTTGCCGACCCCTGCTCTATACTGCAAAACTCTGTCACAAGAATGAAAATAAACTATTGATAATGCACCAGGTGATGAGAGAATCTGCTGAATCAATGCAGCTAGGGATCTAGTTCAAGCTTGTAGCCCACCTACTATCTCAAACATCCTTTATTTTGTCCTCAAAGTTAGGGTTACCATACGTCCGGATTTTCCCGGACATGTCCGGCTTTTGGGGGTTCAAATCCCCGTCCGGGGGGAAATCCCCAAAAGCCGGGCATGTCCGGGAAAATCGGGAGGGAGGGATGGAGGGCTCGGGCGGGGCCTCTTTGGCCGGGCCGGTGCGGGGCCGGGCCGGGGGCATGGTGCCGGGCCAGGCGCGGGGCCGGGCGGGGAGCCGGGGGCGCGGTGCCGGGCCGGGAGCCGGGCGGTGCGCCGGGCCGCGGGCCGGGGTAGCGGGGGGGGTGCGCGGGGCCGCGAGCCAGGCCGGGGTAGCGGGGGGGGTGCGCCGGGCCGCGGGGCCGGGCGGGGAGCCGGTCCGGGGTAGCGGGGGGGGTGCGCCTGGCCGCGGGGCCGGGCGGGGAGCCGGTCCGGGGTAGCGGGGGGGTGCGCCGGGCCGTGGGGCCGGGCGGGGAGCCGGTCCGGGGTAGCGGGGGGGTGCGCCGGGCCGCGGGGCCGGGCGGGGAGCTGGTCCGGGGTAGCGGGGGGGTGCGCCGGGCCGCGGGGCTGGGCGGGGAGCCGGGGGTGCGCGGGGCCGCGGGCCGGTCTGGGGTCGCGGGGCCGGGCCGCCGGGGGGTGCGCTGGGCCGCGGGGCCGGTCCGGGATAGCGGGGGGGGTGCGCTGGGCCGCCGGGGGCGGGCAGTGCTGGGCGGGCTGGGGGTGGTCGGCCGGGGCTGGCACCCCAGGGCCCGAGCCGACCCAGGCTGGCGCCGCCGGGGGGCCAGCCTGGGCCGCGCCTGCTCCCCCCACGCCCCCCCTTACCAGCTTCAGGCTTCCCGCAAATTTAATATTCGCGGGAAGCAGGGGAGGGGGCGGAGACTTTGGGGAGGGGGCGGAGACTTTGGGGAGGGGGCGTGGGCGGGGCTGGGGGCGGGGCCGGGGCCCCGTGGAGTGTCCTCCATTTGGAGGCACAAAATATGGTAACCCTACTCAAAGTATTAGATCTGGGTCAGCTCCTCAGTTAGGGTCAAATGGCATAGCTCTATTGAGTTCAGTAGGGTTGCCACCAGTCCAATTTTCACCTGGGCAGTCCGGGTGCCGGCTGTGTCCAGGTGCCATTTGACAAGCCCTAATGCCCGTTTTTTTAAATATGGGAGGGTGGGGGGAAGAGGTAAAGCTGTGGTGGGGCCTTAGGAGAAGAGGTCGAGCAGGGAGAGAGGTCTGGTTACCAGCCATTAGAAAGGTGGCAACCCTATGAATTGGTGGATACACCAGCTGAGGATCTGGTGCTGTGACTAAATATTTCACCATTGAAATACCTTCCTTTGAAATTAGATATCTGCCATGTGCACCCACTTTCCTATGGTGTAAGGTGTTTTTTAATACATATTTTAAATAAACTTTCATGAAAGAAACATGTCACATAATACACAACCCAGGAAGAGGTTACTGAACCTCTTACAGGAAGGATAGTGCCCTACAGTAACAAACACTGGGCTTGCACCTATAGAAAGTGGAGTCTGAGCTACAGATACAGGTGGCCCTAACGTGTCCTATAAAAGTTGCCATGTGGCACTCAATATGGCTGTGTCCTTGTCTGAAAGTGCCATAAGACACCCAAATGCAGCTACCTCAAAGATGTGGATGAACCATTAACTGATGGATAAGGCCTTCTCTGCATACTGTTTTTTTAGGATTTAAATGGGAGACCTAAGGATATATAGCTCTTGGATGTGCTGACGTGGCAAACTAGAGCTTTAGCTTCAATTCTGCATCAAAGAAAAATACCCTGCCTCAAGCAAAGGGCAAAACTCTGCTCTCAGATTTGCCTGTTGGAACTTGACTCCACTATTCATCTCTGTATCAGAGCCACAATACCCACCAGATGTGAAACGCTCGCTACGTTGGGTACAAACTAATAGCAGGGATGTGATATCAGTACATTGATCTCTTCCTTTTGTACCATTCAGCATGTTTAATAAGGCAAACAATCTGGTGCCTGCTGTTAAACTTCACCCACAGCTCATTCGTTTTCCTTTCTTCTGCATTTTAGATTTTTCTCAAATAAAATCACATTTAGCAAATAAAAGTTAGCTTAACTGCCATAAAACGGCTCCTGTCAGAGACTAGTCAGGCATTCCAGAAAGCTTGCAGTGCCTGACTAAATATTTACACTTCAGTGGCTCATTTCCAAAGTCCAAAAATAGATAATGATACAGGGCTAAAAAATGTCCAGGTCTGTCTATTTGTTTCACCGCCCATTTACTGTTACATTTTAAATCCTTAGTAGTGTACTATTCACACAGCACTGCTCCTGGCTGGCAGGCAAAATGCTGTCGTGTACCTATGTAAAAGCAGACTTGTAGGTATTTAGTGCAATGGCCTTTGATCTGCAGAGGAGGATCAGACTTTATTCTTTTTGGTGGATTTAATGGCAATCTGACCCTGGGTCCTGTTACACTGATTAAGTTAGGGCTCTCTAGTGACTGGACTGCTGAATTCAGTTTTTTATTGTTCTTTTAGTTTCACGTTTCTTAGGGTTACCATATCTCATAAATAAAAAAAGAGGACCCTCCACGGGCCATGGCCCCGCCCATTTCCGCACCCCTAGCCCCGCCCCAACTCTGCCCCTTCCCCCACCCTAACTCCGCCCCCTCCTCCCTCCCACTCCCAGCCAGTGGGAAAGGGCTGCCCCAGTGCTACCAGCATCACGGTTTCCCGGGCAGCCCCCAGACCCTGCGACCCCAGCCGGCGCTTCCTCAGCGCAGCTGGTGCCCGGGAGGGGAAGCGCCCAGCCGGGGGCGCAGGGTCTGGAGGCTGCCCAGCAAACCGTGAAGCCGGTAGCGCTCGGGCTTTGGGCAGCCCCCATGCCTCCGGACCCTGTGCCCCCGGCCGGGCACTTCCCCTCCGGGGCTCCGGCGGCTCTGCGTAACTTACACTGTATAAGTTACACAGAGCCGAAGAGGAGCAGAGCCCCCGCAGCTGGAGGCTCTGCTCCTCTTAGGCTCTGTTTAAGAGCCGGGCTGCCCCAGCGCTACCGGCTTTGGGTAGCCCCCGTGCCTCCGGACCCTGCGCCGCCGGAGCCCGGGAGGGGAAGTGCCCGGCTGGGGGCGCAGGGTCCGGAGGCAAGGGGGCTGCCCGAAGCCGGTAGCTCTCGGGCAGCCCGGTTCTTAAACAGAGCCTCCAGCGGCTGGGGCTCTGTGTAACTGACACTGTGTCAGTTACACAGAGCCCCGGGGGCTGGAGGCTCCAGCCGCCCCCGCTCTGTTTAAGAGCTGGGCTGCCCAAGCGCTACCGGCTTCGGGCAGCCCCGTGCCTCCAGACCCTGTGCCCCCAGCCGGGCACTTCCCCTCCCGGGCTCCAGCGGCGCAGGGTCTCCAGGCAGGGGGCTGCCCGAAGCCGGTAGCGCTCGGGCAGCCCGGCTCTTAAATAGAGCCGCGGGGACTGGAGCCTCCAGCCGCCGGGGCTGTGTGTAACTGACACAGTGTCAGTTACACAGAGCCCCAGCCGCTGGAGGCTCTGTTTAAGAGCCGGGCTGCCCGAGCGCTACCGGCTTCGGGCAGCCCCGTGCCTGGAGACCCTGCGCCCCCAGCCGGGCACTTCCCCTCCCGGGCTCCGGCGGCGCAGGGTCTCCAGGCAGGGGGCTGCCCGAAGCCGGTAGCGTTCAGGCAGCCGGGCTCTTAAACAGAGCCGCCATTTTCCCGGACATGTTCCGCTTTTTGGCAATTCCCCCCGGACGGGGGTTTGACTGCCGAAAAGCCGGACATGTCCGGGAAAAAGAGGACGTATGGTAACCCTACGTTTCTCAATGCACTCAGCTGGGCATCAAGACTCCCCTCTGATCTAGAATTAGTACAAATTGGCACAAGTTACTGAATGCAACCTTTCGATTGGGTATTTGCAAATGCATGTATTTGCATGCACCAAGCTGTGTGACTGCAAATTTTGCAGATGCATTTGCTGAAGCCCTTTGGCAATTTTAGCTCCATGGCTACCTGGTCCATTCATCATTATGTGCCAAATGTTCTGAGACCAATAGCTATTTCTAGTTATTGTATTAGATAATCTGCAATTGATCCCTGTTCAGGAAAATCCAAGCCCTCTCCAGATGTATAGGAAAGTCTTCACAGAGTCTTTGAGAGCTGCAGACTGCAAATGGAAAAGTTTGTTGTGCAATATCCAGGTGAAAAATGTAAGTGATACAACTTTTGGAAATATAGACAAATTATACTTGAGCAATTGGACACAAAAGTTCACATAGAATTATGCAATAAGAACACACCTGGGAGTGGTGTCAAGCATCAATCATGAGACAGGGTACATCTACACAGCAAAGAAAACCCATGGCAGTGAGTCTCAGAGTCCAGATCAACTGACTCAGGTTAGCAGGGCTTGCACCGAGGGGCTAAAAATTGCAGTGTAGACATTCGGGATCAGATGAGCCCAGGCTCTGGGACCCTTCACCTCGGTGGGTTTCAGAGCTTGGGCTGAAGCCTGAGCAGAAACATCTACCCTGCTATTTTTAGCTCCACGGTGCAAGCCTAAATCAGTTGACCCAGGCTGAGATTCCTCACTGCACATCTTGTTTTGCTGTGTATAGACATACTCTACATGTCATCAACCAACAAGGTGTGGACATATTAATAGTACAAACTCCTTCAAATGTATTGAAGGCTTTCCCCAAATGGTTTCAATTTTTCTTTTCAACCAAAAACTGCTTTTAGAAGTAGGTATCCTTCTACCATGAAAAGTAGATTGGGGGTATTTCCAGCATCTTATTAGGAAGGATTTGCCATAAAGGATCAGCCCATCCATTATCTTACATCATCTGATGGTGGTCAGCACATGATATTTCAGAGGTTAACACAAAAAAAAAGGGGGGGGGGAATGCCACAAACAACTCATGACACACTTAATCTGTTGCACAATTCTGCATGTTGGGAAGATTCCTTCCTGACCCCTGCAGAAAATAAGGTTCAGCTATGAAGCATGAGACTTTCTTTCTCTTACTTGCTCAGCTTTTAAAGACACAAATGTTTCTAGTGGCACAACTCCTTTTTAAATCCAGACACAGTGTTTGCCTCTCTCATCTCCCATAGCATGGAATTCCACAGTATTTTTGTTGTTGCTATTGTTTCTTTAAAAAATACACTACAAATTTTTCTAAAGCTTATGGATTGTTTCATCCCCGACACCACTAGGGCTTGATCTGAAGTGCAATGAAGTCAACGGAAACACGCCCATTGACTTCAATGAGTTTTGGATCAGGCCCCTAGGTAACAAGAAAAAACAGTCAAATCTAGTAAAAATGACATGGAGCACACTCAAAAGGCCTGAAAGCCACGTTCTGTACTGACACAATCTCAATCCAAATGTTTTTGTCTAGGACATCAGAAAACAAAGGAATATGTTCTGGGAATGTGAAAGCTAATACTGTATACAGATCACAAAGGATTATATATGTAAAAAAAACCACTCAAATCAGACATTAAGTAATACTATATGTAAGAGAGACAAAAACTGTATGTTGACCAACATTTTCCAAAGTAGTTTTCAGATTTTGGGTGCTTAACTTGAGACATCTTAAAGGGGTCTGATTGCCATAAAGTGCTGAGCACTCACCATTTGAAAATCAAGCCCCCGTAAGGTGTCTTAATTTGGGCATCCAGAAATGGAGGCACTTATAATCAATCACTAGTCACTTTTGAAAATCCAGGGCACTGCTTTTATTTATGTAGGGCATAGAGATGCACTGTGCTTTACAAGTCTGTAAAATGAAAGGTCCTTGTTCTAATCAACTTATAGTCTAACACACGCACTCCCCTATCCTAGCTCCAACGTGATGGGATGAGGTGCTATGACCTAATAACTCCTTAATGTAGGGTGACAAGATGTCCTGATTTTTTAGGGACAGTCCCAATTTTTGGGTCTTTTTCTTATATAGGCTCCTATTACCTCCTCACCCCCTGTCCCAATTTTTCACATTTGCTGTCTGGTCACCCTACCGTAATGCCAGCTGGCAAGTGTGTTACAGGAATGTCCTGATTCTGGTAAGTGCATTCTGGTTCACCAAGAATATCATGTACGGTCTTAAATGAAAGCCAGGATCACACTGGTCGGTAATAGCGTTGTGGAATGTATGTACAGATACTATGTAAGGAGTTAGTATATATCTCGAAAATATGTTTTAAAGTCTGGTGTTAAGGCAGAGTTGAAAAATTGGTTTCCTGTCAGACAAAAGATGTTTATTCCGTCTCCGTGGAGAGGTAAATTAAGCATTATAAACTAACACAATGGATACTATTTACATATGAAGTCAACAGAAATGTGAAATCAACAAGGAAGCAGCACACAGGAAAGTTAAGCCACAGCTGGTTAAGCCTGCCCCTGAGTACAGACAATGAACTTTGGGGATAGAAGTAGAAGGTAAAGAAGATACACCCCTTTTATCCTGCGCCTAGGAAATAAATGAGTGGTGCATTTACATTCATGAAAATGGGATCTCCGTTAACCTTGGTGACTATTTCTACAAAAGATGTTGGGTGAGATAAACTTCTTTAGATAGGAAATTATCCTGATATTTATGTTTACTCTCTAGAAAGTGTGTTATGATTTTGTTTTGTATGTAACCTGTTGTTTCCAATATTCTAACTCACTATCACTTGAATCTTTCATAATAAACTTATTTTTGTTTTCACCATAAATATATCTCCGTGCGATGGTGTCATGCAAAGTGCTGATTCTGGGTTGACTCATCTTGGTTGGTGTGTACCGAATTTCCTTGGGGGACAGCAAACCTGGTATTTGTGTGAGTGTTCAGTGGATAAGAGATTGCACACTACAGGGAATGCCTCAAAGCAGTGGTTTTCAAAACTGTTTAAGCTGTGTGTCCCATTCCAAATAATGTAGTCTACCATGTACCCCCATCTGAGATAGGGTCATAATACATCTATGATTAGACTGCCAAGTCTGACTAAATAAAGTGTGTTGTCTGCCATTACAGGATTTTTCTTGAATACCGCCGATGAGAACTCATGTACCTCAAGGGATACGCGTATCCCAGTTTAAAGACCACTACCTCAAAGGAACTTGGGTACTGGGATACAGCTATTGTTAGTCTGCAAGGCAAAGTCAGGGCTGGCAAAGCCCAGAGGAGAGTGCTTGGGAGGCTCGCAGGCGGGCGGTGTCAGGGCGCTGATACCCAGTTATGCACAAACAAGTCTTCCTCATGTGGGAGGGAGGGGGGATGAGAAGGAGACACAGTCCAGTGACCCGAGAACCATCACCAATGCAGACATTGACAGCGTGGGGAGGACATGAGTATAAAGCTACTGTATGTATCCAAAATGGAAAGACAGGTGAAGGATGGGTTCACAGAGAAGTGGGTTTTGCAGAGAGATGCAGAGGAGGGAGGGGATGCTTGCAGCACTGAAGTGGACGGCAATTCCAAATGTGGGAGAGGGATGGCCAGGGGGTAATGGTACCTTATGCAAAGTTGGGATTTGCTCCCTTCAGAATCACTCCATACCCATCCTTTCACCAAGCCACTGCCAGCAACTCAGGCAATCCCTTCTTTGTGCCAGTCCCTTCCCCAGTGTCCCCCCGTCCCTTCCATCTCAGGCAGGTGCATTTAAATTCCCAGTTGTGTCCAGAAGCCCGTATACTGGCAGAAGAGAATGAGAATAACCTCACTGCTATTCAAGCAAAGCCCTTGGATATATGGTTTCTTAGGCAGCTGCCCCCTTAGACCAGGTTCTCAAACTTTTGGTATTGGCAAACCCTTTCATGCAACAAGCCTCTGAGTGCAACCCCGCCTTATGAATTACATTTAAAAAATATTTAACACTATTTTAAATGCAGGAGGCAAAGCGGGATTGGGAATGGAGCTGGGGAGGGGATCCCGAGCTGACAGCCCCGCCATGTGTGAGGCTGACAGCTCACAACCCCCACGTAATAATCTTGTGACCCACTGAGGGTGGGTCACGACCCCCAATTTGAGGACCCCTGTCTTAGACTATGCTAAACCCAAATCTACACAAGCCAGGAATCAAAATTTAACCTGAAACTGTACCCTATTCCATTGTGCCTTTTCCGACATTCATGAGATATCAGGTCGCTTGCAGTTTGAAGACCCTCTGCACAGTGGGGTAATGCTCAGTGATAAAACACCAGCCATTCCCGATACACTAGAGGACAGAGGGTAAGGAGTGATATCCTGCCCTTACTTTCATCAGCAGCATATGGAGGAGTGGTGAGATTTAATGTATAGTTCAAGAGCCTCCTTCCTAAGGCAGGGCAGGATCGCTCAAGGCAAGTCAGGGAGCACTGGAAACAGAACAGTATGCTCCTGCGAGGGAGCATGGCACAGTAGGAGGTCTGCTAGCCAGCTGAGGGCCTCGTCACACACCATACCTGGATCCCACTTCCTTGGGGCCATGATGTGCCTGAGACCACAGTAGCTGAGTTAGGTGGGATTCCTGTTTTGTTGCTATGTGAATGCACTGTGACTGGGGGAAGAGAGGAGACTTTCTATATCTTCTTTCCCCCCAGTGCACTAGCTCAGCTTAGGGCAGGATTTGGCCACAGCAGGAGTGAGAGGTTTTGCAATACAAATGCTGCACTGAATTGGTCTCTCCTTACACCTCAAAGCACTTTTTTTTTTTTTTCTCCTGTTGTTGTGGCATGTCATTATTCAGGTAAAAGACAAGGTTCAACAGGCACCACACGCTCTGGTGATCATGGAGACAAGCCATTCAGAAACCTCTTTGGCCCCCAACGGCAAAGAAAGTATTCACGGTCTGGATGTTTCACATACCTTTGGTATACACAGTTCTTAGGCGCTGTCTTGGTGTATTGGCCAACAAGAATTTTTCATAAGGGAATTGTGATGAAACAAAAACCTGTGCTGAGCCCTTCAAGCTGAATGCAGTTCTTACTAAGGGTCACACAGTTCTCATTTTCTTATCCAAATACTACTGTGGCTTTAGCTTTGGAACAGAAGTGGACTAAAAGGGAAGGAAGAATTGGATGGCAGCAGGGAGGCTAAAACCCAGGGCTCCAATGTTAAATGTTCAACAAGGAGCACTCCCAATTCAACTTCTCTCCTTCCCTCTCAGGTAGTAAATATTGTATTACGGTAGCATGTAGCACCCCCAACTGAGAACAAGGCCCCGTTTTTCTAGGTACTGCATACACGCACAGTAAAAGCCCGTCCCTGCACCAAAAAGTCCACAGTTAAAGACACAAAGGAAGTATTATTAGCCCCATTTACAGGTAGGGAACGGAAGCAGAGATTAAGTGACTTTCCCAAGGTCACACCGGAAGTCTGTGGCAGAGCTAGACCCCGATACAAGATCTCCCAAGTCCTAGTTCAGTGCCTGAGTCACAAGGCCATCCTTCCTCGCTGTTTTGCCTTAACAAAGAAACAGTATTTCCCCCTCCATTTGAGCCCTAGCAACACTGCCAGAGTTGCAGTCCAGTCATGAAGTTTTCCATTAGTGAGAAGGCCAGATGTAGCTCTAGTGAGTAATGAGTAGATACTGGGGAATATTGCACAGCCTGCATATCGAGGGTTAAATAGTAATCTCTGATATTTGCATGCTATTCCCATCAACGTCAGACCAGAATCCAGCCAGGAGTATTTTGGTCTTTCCATACAATCCTCGGGAATTACATTTTTATTATTTCCAGGTTTCTAGCTCTTTCTATTGCAACAAGGCTTCACAACTGCTGCCTTATTGACATAGCTTTCAAGAAAACTATCTCCAGATAAATATCCGAGTGTGACCCATAACCTCCAAGAGATGCTACATTTTCAAAGCCTAGGTCTCGAGCTGCTTAAATATCATAATTACTCCGCGAAGGCAACCTACAAAACACACTGTCTGTTGGCTGCAGTCTAGGCACTAAAATAAGGTTGCTACACTCACCCTCCATCTGCTCACTTTCTGAATGCAAGCATGACACCCCCCATTCTACAAAGCAGGACTTTCCTGTTCCGTGGCATAGACTGGAAAAGATTAAGGGTTTTCCTTTCCCTTCACTCCCTGGCACATTTCTCTCCATTTCCCAATCTTCCTTCCCCTGATATAATTACAATGCAGCACCTTTACCCCAGACAGAGGTTAGGTCGAGGGTACACAGGTCCTTTAACTACACCGAGCGTGCGATGAAGTGATAAGGACTGCACTCACTGACAACTCAGCCTTTTACATTCCAGGGGTTGAGAGCCAGGCTGGGATCTCCCAGGTTGCTGACTGGTATTGCACCATTTGAATGATTTCAAATAAACTTAGGTAGGTAACATATTGCTATTGGATTCGCAGATCTGGAAAGCATCTCTGTGCTAGTTTTCAAGAACACGAGAGATGGAAAAACTCAAACTGATCTATATTATGACACCAGTCCAAACATACCCACACCCTGGTGTGTCCCATTTCTGAAGCCTGGGTGGCAGAAGAGAGCCAGCCACATAAGGAAACAGTTGGCCTGCTCTCTTCTTCTTGCCCGCTGAGTTTGGCTCCCACCAGACAGCAGATTCTTCTTAGCTAACAGCACATCACCATGTTGTGCCCAAAAGAACCCGCACAATGTCTGGGTTCAGCTTGGCAGACCTGGGTCAGCCAGGTTGGTATTTCCACTCAAACCTGTTACCTAGACCAAGAAGAGCAGTGTGAACACAAGATGGGGTACCTGGGACTCCTGAGCTCTAATCACAATGTGGACACTAGTTCCCTCTGTGGCCCTGGGCTGTTAAAAAACTCAGTTGATGACCTCTTTCCTCCCACCCGAGATGAGCCTACACCAAACCCTGCAACTGAACTTTGGACAGAATGTGGGGGGTTGAAACCCAGAAACAACATCCAAATGTTGCAACTCCATCTCTGCTCTCTCTCCCTTGCCTACACCCGCTTAATTTTTCCTCCCCTCACCAGCTGTTGTCTCCAACTGGATTACCTGATAGCATTTGATGCCTCTTTGGGGTGCAGTCTGAAAGACACGGTATGAAATAAAGCTGAACTGTATTGCACAGTATCAAAGACATAGATGGGACCGTAAAAAAAGACCAGGGTAGGATTGTTAAAGAAATAGGCATAGTGTTGCCATGACTGTGAGCTCTCTTCCTAGGAAAGGTGCTGTGGTTCTGCAGCCACTGCATCTGGGTTTTCCATTGCAGGAACTGAAACAGCCACACCAAGGAGCTAGGTTTTAATGAATGAATGAAACAGTCTCTTATCTTGCACTTAGCCTCATTCATGCTGGGTAGCTCCCTGGAAAGAGGAAACATTTATCTGAAATGCCAGAGTTATCAAACAGGGAGGGGCGGTTGTCGGCAGGTGTTGTGGACTACAGAGGAGAAGGCAGGAAATCCCCTCAGACTCAGTGCAGCCAGGCTAGCAACTCTAATGTGTGGCCTGCTCTACACTAGGAAATTAGGTTGGTACAACTACGTAGCTCAGGGGATGAAAAATCCACACTCTAGAGTAACAGTTATACTGACCTAATCCTCAGTTTAGGCAGCAGTAGATCGACAGGAGGCCCCTCTCTGCCCATGACTACATTCTAAGCTGCTTTAATCAGACCCAAGTCTTGCCTCATGGTTATAGACGTTGATACTTTAAACCATTTCGGTGTACTATTATTCCCATGCTAATTAGCAAAGGCTTCGAAAACAAGGACATTTACCGCCCCCTAAAGAAGCCAGCCCCCACGTCTCCCGCTCCTACCCCAAGAGGCCAGAGCTCACGCTACTCATGTTTTCTTTCCCCAAAAGGCTAGGACTAATGCTGCCCTCAAAGTCACATTGAGACCACAGCCTCTAAGATTCAAATCATCACCATGCAAAATGAACAGAGAAAGGCGTGCAAATTGCTTTAACCCTTAGGATCCTGGTTTGCCTGGACTGCCAGCCAAATAAATGCTGTGCAGGAGAGACCGCATGCATCTGCAGTCTCTGAAGAGTTAACTCCGCTCCAAAGGAGTCTCTATTTCAACTCCCATCATAGTTCTACTTGACAAACAGCCCATTATTCACTCCCCCTTTCCTGTGCAGTGGCAGGGAGCAGGAACTACCATGACAAGCCTGCGCTGAGATTCCAGTACAATACAATTTATTGGCAGACTGGACATCAGCCACAAGGAACTCACCCTCCACAGTTGCTTGACAAAGAACAAAGGAATGTTTGTGCCAGTTGTCACCAACGCAAGCTGCTCGGCTAATCAACATCATCATCCCAGGCTGAGAAATACCAGGGTTCCTATTGGAAGTGAGCAAGAGAGATTCCAGCCGCCAGAATGGTCACTATTGTCTAGAAATAGAGTGCAGACCCATGACCCTTTGCCATGTTCCAATTCTTGCTTCCATCTTCACCCCTTTAAACCACCCACAGACTTTCCATTCCTCCAGCACAAGCGAGAAGCAATGAGAAATTCCACAAAATTCCCCACAGGAACATTGTTCAGCTGGGTTATGGGAAAGAAATATGATTCTTTACTGCAGGCAAACAACCTCCTTCTTTCCCCCTTGAGGAAGAAGAAGAATAGCGTGGCAAAAAAAAAAAAAAAAAAAAAAAAAAAAAAAAAAGCAAGCCAAAACCCCACTGCAATAACATTTAATAAGAGACCAAAGGGGCTTGGCCAGGAACATCCTGAATTCAACAGAATAATTGTTCCAAGACATTTAGGTCTAAAAAAAAGTCACTAAGATTAAGAAACCTCTCCCTCTCCGTAAAAAGCAGGCCAAGCCAGGGTCATGAAGCAAAGGTTTCATTATGATCTTGTTAAAACGGAGACTGGTTGCCATGAATTACAGTCACAGAAGAAGGGATGAAATCTATGTAATTGCACTACCCAGGCTCATCCTTCCACCTTTGGAAACCATTCCCGCCTCATTCCTTCATACTAACTTAGTAGCCCCATAAAACAAAAAATATTATGCTACTGAACCGCCCTGTTCCATCTAGGTGTTTGTATCCTGGCTTTACCCAGTTCTAATCCAGTTGGCGGATGAACAGAAGAAGACAGTAGCAAAAAACAATACACAAAAATGAAAACAATTCCGAGGAATGTAAAGCTCGACTGCTCATCGTAATTAAAGACCCTGGCCCAAACCCTCAGCTGGGGTAGATCTTCCTAGAGCCAATGAAGCTATGCTGATTTATACCAGCTGAGGGTCTGGCCTTCCCATGGCACTGTTTTAAAGACCACTGTCTCTTAGCTAAAGTTTGGTTTGGGTAACTACCTTCTAAAAGCAACCTCTGTCCTGTCCCATGTTTCCAGTGGATAGAACATCATTCAGTTCCTGTTGCAAACTGTTGTACCGCGTTGTTGGCTGCTACTAAATGGCAGCCACGCTTAACCTGTTTGTATATTGTTTGTATGCGGGTGGGTGGAAAGGGCTATGTTGTGGGGTGAGAATCCCCAGCAAAGGGATACAGTAGCACATCCCTTAAGTGACAAGAAATCCATCCAGAAGACACTGGAAAGCCACCACCAGTTCTAGCCATCACAGCTCCTTGGCTACAGCTTCATGCAGTTTGGGTGATAAGCAAACAAGTTTAGCATTTTGCAGAGGAGCAGAGACATGGCTTCTGACTCCAGTTTAGGACTGGGGGGGGGTCAGGAAGCAGGACCCTGCGTCAAGCTCCCTGTCAGGCTTTGAACAAGTCACTCAGTTTCTTTGTGCCTCCATTTCCCTATCTGCAAAATGGGGATAAAATATTTCCCTATCTTAGAGGGGTGTTGAGAGGACAAATTGATTAATGTTTGCAAAGTGCTTTGAGAAGCACAGACTGAAGTTGCTATAGGAGTATAAAGCATAATGGACTAGATCCTCAGCATTGATTACACTGGAACTACCCCAAATTATACCAGCTGAGGAATAGGGCCAATTATTTCCATCTTCCTCCCTAGCACACAAATATTTAACCACCAAAAATATGAATAATATTGTAAACAGCAAAAAGAGAACATTGGTGAGCTTTGAGGAGGGAAATGCAGAAAACTTGTTACATTCTTCTTCTGTGATATCACAACAAAGCACGTTCCTTAATGGCAAGGGGACTGTATTCATTTTTCTCTAAAAAATGAAAGCTTGTGAAAGCTTAAGTGATTATGCCAATAAAAATACAACTGGAGCCTTCTCTTACCAACATGGAATGTTAGGAGGACACAGTGTACTACAACTGTTTATCATATGTCACAGCCTCACTGCCAGAGCAACGAATGAAGAGGTTCGGGGTATGGTTAGGAACCAATTGGTGGGATTTAATTGTACTGATGTATTTCCGTGGTGATGGATGGCTGTGTTGATTTGTAATGGGACATGGAGCCTGGCACCTCAAAGCTGATGGTTGAAATACGGCCGAGGTCTGTACTGATCTTTAGAAGGCTGTTTGGTGGTCTTAGTTCAGTTGCTACTGAAGAAGTGTTCACATTGCAAAATTCACCACCACAGTTAGCAGTTATTGTCTATCTCAGCTGCAGGGACAAGGATTGAATTAGCATAGAGGCAGGACTACTCCCTCATCCTCAGAGCACAAATCGGGGTCAGGATTGAGGTACAGGGTGGGAAAGTTTATACTTCATGCTTATAGTCTGCGATGTAGCTAGCCTGTGAATAAATAAAAAGACAGTCTCTCCGCACATTCTCCGGCACTAAACCTGTTGTTTAAAAAAATCAGACTATCATTCCTAGTGTCATGGACCATATGGTCTTGGATAAGGTTCTTGCTAGTATGTTCCCTCATAGATGCCGAGGAGCAGTCAGCTACCAAGAAAGACTTGTTAGCCAAAGCTGCCCTCCACAGGATAGAGGTGAAACAACAACTTGGAGAGATTTCCTTAAGAGCTGAAATCAAAGCGGAGTGATTTTACCAGAACTGGCTCCAGTTCACCTTTGCTAGTGTAAGGGCTTGTCTACACATGGAGTTATTCCTTATCAACTCCCTCGAGATTCATAGATTCTAAGGCCAGAAGGGACCACTGTGATCATCCAGTCTGATCTCCTGTATAACACGGAATTTAGGACTCCCCAAAAATAATTCCTGTTTGAACTACAGCATCTGTTTTAGAAAAACACCCAATCTTGATTTAAAAATTGCCAGTGATGGAGAATCCACTACAACCCTTACTAAATGGTTCCAATTGTTAATTACATTCGTGGTTACAAATGTATACCTTATTTCCAGTCTGAATTTGTCTCACTTCAACTTCCAGCCACTGGATCTTGTTAAACCTCAAACTCTTAGGCCGAAGGGCCCATTATCAAATATTTGTTCCCCACCTAGGTACTGAAGACTGTAATCAAGTCAACCCTTAACATTCTCTTAGTTAAGATACATAGAGATTGAGCACCTTGCATCTATCACTATAAAGCATGGTTTCCAATCCTTTAATCATTCTTGTGGCTCTTCTCGGAACCTTCTCCAATTTTTCAACATACTACTTAAACTGTGGATACCAAAACTGGATACAGTATTCAGCAGCGATCACACCAGTGCCAAATATAGAGGTAAAATAACCCCTCCACTCCTACTCAAGAGTCCCTTGTTTATACATCCAAGGATCCCTTAGGCCTTTTGGCCACAGTGTTGCTCTGGGAGCACTCGTATACCTGAATAAGAGTGTCCACCCATGGAGTTAATCAGGGGAAGTCAATCAGATATAACCATGTGTAGATAAGTCCAAAGTTTTCAAAAAATAAGGGCCAAGGATTTTCCAAAGTGACTAGTGATTCTGAGTGACCAACATGAGACACATTTCAGAGGCCTGCTATTCAGACAGTGCTGGGCATCTGCCCTCTGCACATCAAGCCCCTTTAAAGTGTCTCAAGTTGGGCACCCAAGATCTGAAAAAAAGTTGATTTTTAAAGTCTTGCCCTGGAAGATTCAAATCTTCGAATTGTGAGCAAAATGAGCAGAGAAGACAGTCTAACTGAGGCAACACATGACAGTAAATAGTAGGGACAGGCATCACAGAATTTGCCTCTCAGAATCCAAAAGGGATGAGGAGTCTGAAGTCAGAGCAGAGAACCCTGGAAATCACCCCTTTCCCAGGGTACTGGCAAGAGAGCCTGAGTAGTCCAGCAATCTTTTCAAAACATTGGTGCCCTCTAGTGTGCATTACCGGCAAAACATCGTATGGCAAAAGTGTGTTCCAATCCCTTCCTTTTTAATGTATACCACTTCTGTACTCTAGTAGCTGGTATATTATAATATATGGAGATATACCTATCTCATAGAACTGGAAGGGACCTTGAAAAGTCATCAAGTCCAGCCCCCTGGCTTCACTAGCAGGACCAAGTATTGATTTTGCCCCAAATTCTTAAGTGGCTCCTTCAAGAATTGAACTCAGAACCCCAGGTTTAGCAAGCCAATGCTCGAACCACTGAGCTATCCCTCCCCATATTATTAGAGGACATTTTCAAACCAGTGGCTGATAGTGCTGAATGAAAAGCATCATAGATCTGAAAACTTCTTTGACACACAGACAAAATGTGGCATGAAAGCACAAGATGGAAAGGTGCTTTTATAGTAAGTGCTGGGAGCCACAGAGGTATCTAGTTAAACAAGTCTAGCAATGCTCCCCCACACACACTTGCAGTGACATGAAAACGGCTGAGAGATACCCAAAGGAAAATGAAAAACCCACAATCCTGCCAATTTCCCCTAAAGGAAGGTTCCATCCAAATTTGACATTCTGTTTATATAAGTGCACATGACCTATAATCATGATTAAAGCAGAGAATCTATGACAATTTTTGCTTTTTGGAAATTAATACTTGTGAAAAGACAAAATGACCACACTGGGTGAGAAAATCCACTTATGAGCATGCAAAAGTATCACATATACATATCCAGTGACAACTATTTGCCCTTTCAAATCCAGACAACCCCTGAATTAGAGGTTTTCCCAATTTTCATTTAATTGAACTGTATAACTGCTGAACAATGGATCATCCTAAATCACAGCTTCAAATATGTAGCACTGAATTATAGGCAAAGATCACAAAGAATTAAGATAAATCCTTTCAGGGTTGAAGTTGTGAGGATGCAACAGCCACAACTGAGGTTCTTTTCAAAGCCACTTAACATAAGAACAGCTGTACTGGGTAAGACCCTCCATCTAGCCCAGTATCCTCTCTTCTGACAGTGGCTAACATCAGATGCTTCAGAGTGAACGAACAGAACAGGGCAATTACTGAGTGATCCATCCCCTGTTCTCCAGTCCAAGTATCTGGCAGTCAGAGGCTTAGGCACATTCAGCACATGGGGTTGTATCCCTGACCATCTTGGCTAATACCCACTGATGGACCTATTCTCCATGAACTTATCCAATTCTTTTTTGATCAGAGTTATAATTTTGGCCTTCACAACATCCTCTAGCAATGAGTTCCACAGATTGACTGTGCCATTTAAATGAAATGAATGCTACCAATATGTAGATACAGAACAGAGATTTTAGCAGCACTTTCACTGCACCGTAGAATATCAAACATGATGTTTTCTACTGCTTTGTCATCCTACATATATTGTCAAGGCCCAAAGTAATTCATGCAGACAAATGGAAGCATAACACAAACCAAAGGTAGACAAAAATAGGATTTTCAATACCAGAACTAGTCATGCAGAACTGTCCAGTCTTTGACATTGGGAAGCATATTAGAGTGCACATTGTTTTGCAGTGCTATATTACCGGGAAAAGTTTTTCCTGGCCTCAGATGTTGATTATTAAGGGCCAGATCCAATGCCTATTGAAATCAGTGGCCATCTTTCCACTAGCTTCAGTGAGAATTTAATCAGCCCCTCAGTGCCCTGAACAATAGGGATTGTAGCTCTTGTAGTAGATTTAGTGTAGCTGTAGATATGGCTTTTACTCAAATCAATGTCAAACTTTTTGTGCATCTTTCTAAGCTATTTGCCTCAGTAATAGCCTGAAGAATCACAAAGTTCATGAAAATGGAATTTTTAATTAAACTGCTTAAATGTTTTAGGGGGGAGGGATAGCTCAGTGGTTTGAGCATTGGCCTGCTAAACCCAGGGTTGTGAGCTCAATCCTTGAGGGGGCCATTTAGGGAACTGGGGTAAAAATTTGTCTTGGGAGTGGTCCTGCTTTGAGCAGCAAGTTGGACTAGATGACCTCCTGAGGTCCCTTCCAACACTGATATTCTATGAATATTAAGTATTCATCCAGATAAAACCAAACAATATGAATGGCAATAATAACTGTCACGTATGGAACCCAAATACTACATCATGAGAAGAATGACTGCAGGTCAACAGTGGCATCAAGTGGACGAAGACTTATTTGCAATTTTGATTTCTTCTAGTAGTGAGAATTTTCAACTACTGTTAACTCTTTCGACACATAAAATATTTAAGAATACATGTGGAAGAATCATGGGAATGTGCGTCATTCTGCCTCCTGAGAGAAAGATGAGTCGGGGTTTGACTCTCACCTCCCTAATGTTATCAGACTAGAGCAGTCTATTCTGTGGAAAAGATCAAGAAGTTGGTTCTTACCTGGGGAATGAACTCATACCACTGGTGCACAGCAAATTTGCTCCAGTGAAAGAGAGGGAGAAGGGAGGCCTGCCTGTCAACTTCTTTTAACAAAGCATGCTGCAAAGGGTAAGAGTCTGAGGCCTTATAAATGCAGGCCTTTTTCTTTTTGTGACTGTGGAGGAGGACAACGCTGAGGGAAAAGGGTGCTGGCTGCTATACTGGGAGGATAATGCAAGTAGGGGTCCAGAAGGATTTTCCCACTTGGAAGCCTAACTATCTTAGGTACTTATATGGCTCCCATTATCATAGCATTTGAGTACCTCACAATCATTGGTGTATTTATCCACACAACACCCCTGTGAAACAGGGAGGGACTATGAATCCCATTTTACAGATGCAGGAACTGAGGCCCGGAGAGACTAAGGCCCAGATTCTTCAAACATATTTAGGTGCTTAATTCCCAAGGACATACAGGGGTCTATTACAGGAGTGAGTGGGTGAGGTTCTGTGGCCTGCAATGTGCAGGTGGTCAGACTAGATGATCATGATGGTCCCGACTGAACTGAGACTATCACACTTGTTAAAAAAAAAAAATCAAGGTTTTCTATAGCAGCAAGTGCAGACACGCTTTTAAAGATGCCTAGTAGGTTTACCCAAAGCTCTAGAACAAGGGCAGGCAAACTTTTTGGCCTGAGGGCCACATCGGGTTTCCGAAATTGTATGGAGGGCCAGTTAGGGGAGGCTGTGCCTGTCCCCTAATGGACCCCCAAGACCCCTGCCACATCAACCCCTCCCTGTCCCCTAACCACATCCAGACCCTCTTCCCCTGACTGCCCCCCGCCGCCCCATCCAACTCCTCCTCTCATTCCTGACTACCCCCCACCCCGGGACCCCTGCCCCATCCAACCACCCTTTTTTCCTGACTGCCCCTGGAACCCCGCCCCTGACTGCCTCCCACCGCCCCATCCAACCACCCCGCTCCTTCCTGACTGCCCCCCCGGGACACTTGCCCCCAATCCTCTGACCGCTCTGACTCCTATCCACACCCCCGCCCCCTGACCACCACCCCGAACTCCCCTGCTCCCTGCCCCCTTACCGCGCTGCCTGGAGCACCGGTGGCTGGCGGCACTACAGCCACACTGCCCAGAGCACCAGGACAGGCAGCCGCGCCGTCCGGTGGGAGCCAGCCATGCCACCGCGCAGCACAGAGCACCAGGTCAAGCTGCAGCTCTGCAGCTGCGCTGCCTGGCAAGAGCTAGCAGCCCCGCAGCCCAGAGCATTGCACCACCTACCTGTGCTCTAGAAGGAGCCCTGGGAATGATCACACTTGACAAGTGTGGGTTACACTCTCACTCCTCCTTGTTTTGGAGGGGGGAGACTGCCTCATTTGTCGTACTCCCACTCTCCAGGCCCCCTTAAGCTCTGCTCTCCTCCCTAAAGTCCCACATTACATTAAGTGTCCCTCTAAGAATGTTGTGATTTGTGAGATTTAAATCCCTGCTTGAGATTTAAAGCTATAACAACACTGTTTTTAAATAGCACTTAATATAGTGGTAAAGTTGCTCCACAACGCGCACAGCCCTCAATGCTTAGGGAGTTATGGGGACAAGCCTAGAGCCTGGACTTGGATTGCTTGTAGCTTTTAACTAACTTTTTAATAATTGCTGCTTTTAAAGCAACTGAGGGTACATCTACACTACAGGGGGGAGTCGATTTAAGATACGCAAATTCAGCTACGTGAATAGCGTAGCTGAATTCGACGTATCGCAGCCGACTTACCCCGCTGTGAGGACGGCGGCAAAATCGACTTCTGTGACCTCCGCTGGTGGAGTAAGAGCGTCGATTCGGGGATCGATTGTCGCGTCCCGACGGGATGTGATAAATCGATCCCTGAGAGGTCGATTTCTACCCGCCGATTCAGGCGGGTAGTGTAGACCTAGCCTAAGACATGGATATTAGCCCAGCTTGCAGAAATGGGGATTTACAACTAGGCTTATTTAAAACAAGCAATAGTGACACACATTGGCACAGATGACAAAGTGATTGATCCTTGGCCCTTAATAATATACCTTTGTGCCTTCATGGCTGCACAAAGGGGCTGAGTATTTCCCCAGCACTAGATTATCCTGGAGTGGTGTAGAGCTGCCAACCCTTCCTGACCCTTGGTACAGGGACCATCAGGGCCGTTGGGCATGGAAGGCATTCCAGGGCAGGGAAGCGGCAGATTTGGAGTGCACTGCCTTCTGCTGATCCCTGTGAAATGGCCCATACGGAACCATTCTAGCCAGTGCAAGTTAGAGCAGCCACAGGGTTTCTCTAACTTGTGCCAGGGGCTGATTTGGCCCCAGGATCAGGCAGCGGCAGCTGAAAATTGCACCCAAAGAATAAGGAAAGAATTGTATGTTTTTACATTATCAAATGAGGGGAGAACAAAATACTCCTCAGCAGCTGAATCAATTGTTATAATGGCAAGACAGAAGTAAAAAACAACTTAACCACTTACCCAAATTTTGTGCTGAGTGTCCCACCCAGGGATGATCCAATGATTACTCCTACTCCAAAGCAAAGTCCAAGCTTCCCTAATGCATCTGCACGCTCAGCAGGAGTAGTCAGATCCGTAATGACCATCTGAGCACCTACACAGATATTTGAAGAAACTTGATAAGAAACATTGAACTAAAAGGAACGTACTCTGGTGTCTGAATGATAAATCTATTCCTTGAGGTGACCATGCACAAATGCAAATGACAGAGCTCTTCCAGAGGTCAGGCCTTGTAACACTGAGCCAGAGCCTCATGCAATGCCCAACTGAATGGGAACTGACCCCAGGACCTCTATCTAAAAGCACAAACTTCTACTATTTGCGCTAAAGGTCTGAGGGCCAGATCAACAAAGAGACTTAGGATATGTTACAAACCTGCAGCTAGCCCATACCGGCTGACTTGGGCTCACGGGCTGTTTAATTGCAGTGTAAAAGTTCTGCAATTAAATAGCCCCACAGTCCAAGTCAGCTGGCATGGGCCAGCTGTGGGTTTTTAATTGCAGTGTAGCCAAACCCTTAAGCTCTTAAGACCCTTTGTGGGTTCAGTCCAGAGTCCAGTAGTCAGGAGAAGGAAAAGACTCAGAACCTCTTATGTGGACCAACTGCTAATGGGGTAAAGACCTCTCTTAGTTTAAACCAGCTGTGTGTAATCCACATTAACACAGTGTGGGTCTTCGTTACCCCCACTAGCGATACTCCATCAGCAAGACAGATTTACACCAGCTGAGCATCTAGCCTGATGGTTTTTACTGGATGCAAACAACTGGAGCAAAACAGAATGGAATGGTGCGAATGAAAGCCATTGTAATGCAGCTTGCCAGGTCTGAGGTACTCACTAATGCTGACGTGCAATTTGCTAGGCCGTGTGTGGCTGCGTGTTGCTAAAAAATTATTCTGGGACAGTTCTTACTTGAGTGAATGCAGCTGAGAAATCTGAAATAGCTGCACTGCAGTGAAGGTCATGTGCAGTTTATTTTATTGATACAGTTTATTCCATTGGAATGAATTCTGATCTGCTAAAGAGACACAGCTCTTAACTCTAATAAAATCAGGGCATGGAAAAACCCACTCGCCCACTGCAAGTTGCAATGAGTGGGGCCAGGGAGCTTTTGACCTCCTGGTCTGGGTAGAGGGGGAGGAAATGAACAAAGCTGCTCAAGTGCTGCTGTTCCTTTAACAGGAAGACTGGGAGGGAGCAGAGACACTGCTCCTTAAAAATTATAAGGGGGAGACTCTAAAAGGATAGGGCCCAGATGGATGAAAATGCTGGGAAGCTAGACAGCTTTATGCACATTCGGGAAAGCAGTGGAAATGGTGGCTGCACAAGGAGAGGTGCCCTGTAAAGGCGTTCATTGATGGGGGTGAATTGGTTTATTGGGGGTAATGAAGATCCATGGCTTTGGGGGGCATAGTAAAGTAGCTTAGTGCTCAAGCAAGTGGCTATCAGTGAAACTTTTCAAGCCCAAGTAAAAATAATAAATGACACTTTGTACTTATATAGCGCCTTTCATATGAGGGCCTCACAGACATGAACAAATTAAGCTTCACAACACCATGGTGTGGTGTGGTGTGGTGTGGTGAGGCCAGGAGGTCAGCATTGTCATTTGCCATTTTACAAACGGGAAAACTGAAGCACAGAGAGACTAAGCTGCGATGCTGTGTATACAAAAGATGACCATTTGTATCATTGTTGTTACCATGGTTATACAATTGCAACAAATCTTGCACAAAGTATGGGGTTAAGGAAAAAGTTATGATTTGCTAAGTACGATTATCCTGTTTATATGCATGTATCATCCTTGTATCTAGAGTTATGACTATTGGCTATGTAGTTGTATCTCCAACATGTGTGTTGTTCCTGGGTGACACCCTCCAAATAGATTTGCATCAGGACTAGACACCTATGTGTTGATGGCCCATTAAAGACACTCAGCTCACAACGGGCCATTGAAGAAATTCATCCCACCCAGTAAGCCTTTCCAGTGGATGCCTAAGAAAGAATATGGGCAATGGCTGCCCCTGTGAGTCAGCAAAGCATGTAAGGACATGTGACCCTGAACTCCATCTTGGGCCAGTAACTTTCTATGAACCTGGGCTGTGGGCTTTGTTTGGGACAGTACATTTCCATGCACATGGCAAAGGATATAAAAGACCTCTGAGACGCCTCCATTTTACCTCTTTCCTGCTCTGATTCTCTGGACCGTGGATTTACAACTGAAAGGAGCATCTTGAACTATGGTCTGAGGACCTTCCAATCTTTTGGACGTTACCAGAGAGAATTTACAAACCAGCAGCCTATTTCATCACTGCTACAAACCTGATATAAGGACTTTGCAATCATTTGTATGTATGTGATCTCTGAAGCATTTATAACTCTTCTTTTATGAATAAATCTTTAGTATGTGATATTTGGGTAAGATCTGAGATTCAGAATGACCTGGGGATATGTGTCTGATCCTTTGGGATGAGTAAGAACCTCACACATGGTGAAATTGGTTTTCGATAACCTCTCACTATATTAGGCTGGGTTGTCTGGATGAAAGCCAAGGGCTAGAATGCCTA
Organism: Malaclemys terrapin pileata; assembly: GCF_027887155.1. Taxonomy (NCBI): domain Eukaryota; kingdom Metazoa; phylum Chordata; order Testudines; family Emydidae; genus Malaclemys; species Malaclemys terrapin. The sequence continues at coordinate 47,006,660 of NC_071508.1, read as the reverse complement.
AAGAGGACTGTGTTTGGCTTCTGGTTAACCAGTGTGGTACTGCAGAAGCTCTTTTGTTACTGGCTTGGTGAATCTAATTATAGAATAAACCACCACTTGTGGGGATTGTCTGCCCTATTTCTTGCAGTCTGACCTGAGTGTGGCATTCTCAGTGTAGTCTATCCCAGGCACCCAGGCACATAAGTGACTTGCTGTAGCTCACACAGCAAATCAGTGGCAGAGCTGGGAACAGAATTTAGTTGTCCTGCATCCCAACCACCTCCTCTAACCATTAAAAACGGTGCCTCATGTCCTTAAAACCCAACTACTCAGAGACCGATTCTGCAACCCTCATTAGTTCTACCAACTTTAACCTACTCGTGTGAGGAAGAATTGCAGGGTCAGGCCCTACAAATGGATTGGAAAATAGTGAGCCCAGTATTTGGGTCATCTTATCATGACATTACCTGGTAGCCCATGCATAAACACGGATGGAATTCTGGACATGAAGAGAAGTGGGACGCTGGTGGAGATGGACAGTAGCAGAAAGAAGGCAGATCCAGAGAGATATGAAAGAGTTAATGCAGCTCGGGTGCCAAACTGGTCAGCAAACCTAGCATATAAATTACGCAGCATTTTAGAAATTGAACTGTTTTAGCAATTGTAAATACAATACATCCAGGCTGGCAATGCTATGCTGTCATCCCACCCCACAACATTGATCAGATTTTTCACTTTTGAAAACCTGGACCCAATTGTGGGTGCTGCGCACTTGAAAATGTGGCCCTGTGAGAACTCTGAAGCTTTGTCTGGATTAGGATTTAGCATTGTGGTGTTACACCCTTCCAGCTAACACAGTGCCTAATGCATTCGAAAATTCTGTGCTAGCATTTTCAGATATGTTGGTTAAAATGTTTTAAATCTAACCACACACCTTTAAATCCTGGTCTAGACAAAGCCCGAGAGTGTTGTAGAAAAAGGTATTGGTGACTAGACATAAGGCACTGCTAGGCTGTTTAAAGGGTTCTATTAATCTTCATTTTGTTTGGGTTTTCTACTATGGTTATCAACAATTGTGATGTGGCATAAAAATTAGTTATATTAAACTAAGGAAGCAGAGAATAGAGTAAGGGTTGGCCTAAAAAAAAGACACATCAATTTCACTAAGGGATAATTTTAAACTGATTTACATTAAACCAGTGCAACTTGTGTGTGTAGACAAGTCCTCAGTAAATTTGGGCTTTTGCTGTTTGTAATCCCAGGAGACCAGTTCATGACATGATCTGGAGGTTTTTTTAAGAAAAAAAATCTAGCAGTTTCAGTGCTTGCAACTTCACGTTAGTTTTAAGCAAAGTCATCCAGATACAAGGAAAATTGACTCATTCTCATACTCTGAGGTCCACAAAAATGCAGTTAGTGGATTTGTTGTGAATCTCTATTTCCTCATTTTTGCATTTTAACTAAGATATGGCATTCCCCTTTATATATCTACTTCCACATTGGGACAAACAGTTCTCACAGTACCACCCTGGGGGAAGTTTCAATCTCAGATTTGCACAGCAAATTTTGCTTTCAGCACAGCTACTTTGATTTACACCAGTTAAGGATCTAATCCTAATTAGACTCCTGTATTCTGTTCCCCTCATCCCTGCATGCATCTCCCATTGCCATCAGTAGGTATTCCACCCACAGAGAAAGAACAGAGCTTCAGAAGTAAGACACACTTCTCACAGATCCAGATCAGAATTATTTTCCTCCAGCTTTATATATTTATAGAAAAAAAAATCACTTGAATTATGCCACTAACACCTCCTCAGATTTGTAGACAAGAAGGAATTCATTTCTGGGCTGTACTGGTAGGGAAACTGACTATTATTATTAATAATTATTTCTATCCTGTTAGCCCTACTGTGCTAAGCAAAAGATAGTCCCTGCCCTGGAGAGCTGGCACTGCAAACAGGAGAGGTGCCAGGGTTTTTGCAGTGTGAAGGACCCGCCGCCGAAGCACCCCGAAGACCCGGAGTGGAAGGCCCCCCGCCGCCCCCAAAATCCTGCCGCCCTAGGCGACCGCCTAGGGTCGCCTAGTGGAAGCGCCGGCCCTGACTGCAAACAGATGCACAGAAAAGCAACCTTCCCAGGGTCACTGAACACACCAGTGGCAGAGACAGGAATGTAACCCAAGTCTCCTGCATCCCAGTCCAGTCCAGTGCCCTACCCACTGGACTACTCTGCCTCTCCTTTTGTGCATCTCTGAACAGGGATAATCTATTATCTATCTCCATCTCTATTAGGTTTTTCAAGGCCATCTCCTCTTCTATTTGGAGCAGGAGTATGTATCCCATATCAGCAATTTCCTGCAACTGCTCAGAGGCAGAAACACAGGGAGATCCTCAAGTCTTTCCCCTGCCTTCCTTTTGCTAGGGCTGTTTGAACTGTAAATATAGAATCCTTCTGATTCTAATCGCAGTGACACCAGTGCAAGTCAGGAGCAAATGGTGAGATAGTGCAATGCCTGTGTAAATAAGATCCGAATCAGGCACAGAAATTCTATGATTTCCACTAGAACTATTTCTTAATAGCACTGGTTAATAACAAAAAACAAAACAAAACAAAACAAAAAGCCAAGTTACACTCATCTTCTGGGTTTCCTAGTCCTGCTCATGTTCATAAAGTTACTCCTTTGCTTGATTTGCAGGATTAAGGCATTAGATTGCAAGCTCTGCAGGGTCTAAATGTTTTGGCTAAGCACACTGTCTGGATCCAAATAATCAAATTTAGAGAAATAACTAATACAAAAGCCATTTATTTGTAACAATATTTTTAATTAATATTTATTTCTCTGTAGCCTGTTTAGCAAATCCAGATGGCTTCTTAAAATATTTCCCAAGATTCAGAACTAGGAATAAAGTAGATTTATTAAAAAAAAAAAACAACTCTGATCTTCCTCGGGAATGGGAGGTTCACAAGAATGGTTCTTATTTACCTTCCAAAAATAGGACCTCCCAGAAGTTGTAGAACGCCAAAGGTTGTCTGGAGGTAGCCAAATTCAACTGAATCCAATCCCAGACTCTTCGCCAAGTACTAAATACAGTGGAGAAAAAGTGAAGTATGTTACATTTCTGAATGTTAAAGAGCTTAATAAGTACAGGACTACTATAGTAATAAGTGATCATGTGCTTCCCTGCAAAATAAAGCAACAATACTTGCCCATAGATATAATATAACATGAGGAATATAAAGGCTATTTGATAAAAATCAAAAGTCTCTGGCCCAGATCATCAGCCAGCGTACATCACCAATTTATATCAGCTATGGACCTAGCTCTCTATTTTTACACTATTGCATGCAGTGTTGTTGTAACTGTGTCGGTCCCAGGATATTAGAGAGATAAGGTGGGTGAGGTGATATCTTTATTGGACCAACTTCTGTTGGAGAGAGAGAGAAGCTTTCGAGCTACACAGAGCTCTTCGGGTCTGGGAAAGGTATTCAGGGCATGGCTACACTTGCGAGGTAGAGTGCATTAAAGCAGCCCCAGGCACCCTAACTCCCGACCCGTCCACACTGGCAAGGCACTTAGAGCGCCTGGATTCTGCAGCTGGAGTGCTCCTGGTACTCCACCTTCACGAGAAGCAGAACGCTTGTTGCGCCTCGGCTGAAACACCCCAGCGTCAGTGTGAACAAGGTGTTGCATTACTGTGCTTTGATCAGCCTCCGGAAACATCCCATAATCCCCTTAAGTCAAGTGGCCACTCTTGTCATTGTTTTGGAATCGGCTATAGTAATGCGGCTATCCCCTTTCAAAGCTCCGTTTCTGACAGCCAGCATGCTTATTTGCTCTGGGACAAAGCAAGCCATTAATGTGGAATATTGCTTGCTGTGAGTGTGTGAGAGAGAGGCGGGGGGGGGGGGGGAGAAGCTGAACTTACAAGACAGCATGCTGACACACTCAGCACCCCAAAAACCCACTCTCTCCCCCCACACACATACACGCAACACACTCCCTGTCACACTCCATGCCACCCCCCGCATTTGAAAAGCACGTTGCAGCCACTTGAACACTGGGATAGCTACCACAATGCACTCCTCTCTGTGGGGTTGCAAGAGCTGCTAATGTGGCCACGCCAGTGCGCTTCCAGCTGAGAGTGTAAACACTCAGCAGCATTTTCCCTGCTGCACTCTACAAAGGCTGGTTTAACTGCCAGCGCTCTACATCTGCAAGTGTAGTCATGCCCTCAGAAACAAGATCCAACAGATAGTTTAGCATAAGTAGCTAGCACATATTTTAATGGATCATTCAAGGTGAAGTGGCCGGTTAACATCCCTATAGTCATAGGACAAAAAGGGAGAGGGGATCAGTTGTTGTAATAAGCCATAAATCCAGTGCCTATATTAAGATCATGATTATTAGTGTCTAGCACAGAGTTATTTATTTACACTCCCAGTGTTGTGCAAGGTTTCCTTTGAGAATGAGGATGTTCCCCCACGAGGGATATGGTGTTTTTGTCTTTTATCATTTTTCAGTGCGAGTTCATTGAAAGCATAGTGATTGCTTGGTTTCACCCACATTGTTGTAAAAAGCCATAAATGAGGTGCACCCAGTGCACTAAATGCCCCAATAATGAAGATCTGTAACCCACTAACTCCCATGACTACAGGGGTGTTAACGGGCCACTTCACCTTGAGTTGTCCCTTGAAATGTGTGTTAACTACTTATACTAAACAATCTGTTCAGCTTGTATTTAGCTGTGACACTCGTTTCCCAGACCTACAGAAGAGCTCTGTGTAGCTGGAAAGCTTGTTTCTCTCACCAAGAGATGTTGGTCCAATAAAAAAAAATATTATCTCACCCACCCAGTCTCTCTGGTTTTACATTGACATTTTGAGGCAGACAAGAAAGTTCTTAACCACTCAGCTAATGCTGAAGGGGATGATTTAACTTTACCCCTCATTTGCCTTTGGATATGACATGTACATCACTGAGCACCACACAGGAGGATCTTGAAGATTGTGTCATCATGCCACCCTGTTTAATCAAGCAAGCTGCATTAACAGCAAATATCACATAAACAAAATGGCACCTGTACTCCCAGTCCCCTCCACATCCCAAAGCTGGAAGCACCCTAAAAAACCTTGTGCCCAAGGGACAGATGCTTCAGACTCAGGCTTTTGCTTTGTAATGTTTAATGTGAACGTAATATTTTGAAGCTTCCAAAGCACTTAATACCCCCTGTGCACAGAGTCGCCAGCACTGTAAATCTGACACTTTCACCAGCACTAAATACACTAAGCACATTTTGTAAATGAGAGAGCCACCTTGCATTGCCATATGGAGTACCCTGGAACATCTGATACTGTGCACTGGATAAAATTAATTTGCCTAAAAATGTACATATGTAGAAAATCACTCAAATAGCTTCCTTCTTGTAGCCAGCCAACACTTAATACTCCAATGTTAGTTCATCATCCTCAGGTATTTAGAGGGACATTATAAATGCAAGACATTTTACTTTCTGGACAGTTTTACTCACTATTTATTACAACCAGTATTTGAGAATACTGCTGCTGAAAGAGTAAAGCAAATAATATATCTAGCGCAGATATTTCTGTGGGTTTACTCTTTGTATTGGAGACAGCTTGGTGAATAGTCAGCATTCCTTCTGTGCGGAAAGTTAGTTTTACTCCTTAGTCTCATAGTCCAACGTGATTACATCAGTCGCCCACAGACAAGCACAAAAAGACCATGCAACAGCGCAGCCACTGTTGGACTGGTTTATGAAAGAGGGGCACAGAGTGGATTGTCTCTGGAGACGCAGAGATGGGAGAGAGCAGGCGAGAGAAGAAAAATAAGAGGAAGAGCTCAGACCTGTGTGAATGGAGTAGAAACTACATTTTTACTTGATAATATCCCTTTAAAATGACCTGCAACTTGATTACTGCAGCATCCTCCAGTCTGGCTTTGGCATCTACAACTCTGTGCCCTCTAGGCCACTGAAAATGCTGCTACAGAGATCGTCTTCTTGACTCATTGTTCTGATCACACCAACACCACTTTTGAGACCCGCCCTTGACTCCCCCTCCTCCACTGCATCAGACAGAAATGTCTTGGCCTTCCATGCAGACACCTTCACAATTCAGCCCTGCCATAACTAATCCATCCTATTATCTTAATGCAACCTCAATCCCCACCTCTACTTGGACAACAGGGCCAGTTGCAATCTTCCACAAACACTTTTGCTCTCTCTACCACGTAGCCTCTTATATGTGGGGAAAGTGCCCTGCCAAAATCTGTAACGCCGCTATTTTATTGACCTTCAAATCCCTCCTTAAAACCACCTCTTGCATGGTGTCTACAGAAAGCTGCCACCCGAGAACCACTAGACAAGTGACACATTGTGATTACAGGCTCCTGATTGGCTTATTACACATACGTACTGTGCACAAAGCAGTCTACGCTAAGATATTCTATTATTGTTACCCTATGCTCCTTCCCCATGCCTGCTTGTTAGTTCACCTACCTACTACAGCTTGTGTTTTAGATTATAAACTCTTTGGGGCAGGGACTGCACTTTGTGTTTGCACAGGGCCCAGCATAATGCAGCACACGTCTGGCGGAGGCCTCTAGGCACTACTGCAATATAAATAATAATCATCTGCCTGCCGTGCTTAATTGGTAATGAAAGAGGTGCCAGGGCTCAAGCAATTTCATAATTGACGCGGCAAGCCCAAAGGTCCTGGGGGTATGAATTGCCAAGCCTAGAGGTACTGGGGCTTAGCCTGGCAAGCCCTGGCACAAATTAAGTACTGTCTGCCTGTCATTACTTATGTGCATCTATTCACCCTAAGTACATAGAGTGCCATGTGAAAGGCCACTACATTCACTTACATCTGACTCTAAACTTTCTCCCCTCTTTCCTGGTAGAAAGTCTCCTGTAATGTTGTTGAAAAACTGAATAGTCCGTGTTGAAAGAAAGTGGTCTGCTCTATTAAAGCAGACTCAAATGGTACTCACTGGAATGATCCCAATCTGCATGAACAAGCAGGTCAGGTCCATGGCTGTAATCAAATAGGTGAGCCGGATCACCTGTTGCCTTTGGATCATATTTTCTGGCTTGTTCTGGTCCTGCAAGATCACTCTCTTGAATTTCAGCTCCTGTTTCTCTCCTCCAGAGCTGGCCCCTTCATTCATGTTGGCCGGGGAATGGCTTATAACACACTGCCCAGGCTGAAATGTAACCTGAAAGGGAACTTTCAGCTAGGAACATGAGCTCATTTACAGGCAAGGTGCAAAAGTCACATTTGCAATTTGAGGCTTAAGTGCATGAAAGCTGCTGAGTCACTGTGTTTTGCTGAGTATTTTTTTTTTTTCATTTTTACAAATGGAGACCTTCTGTTACCTTTGATCCAGGCATTAGCGTGGATCACTTTAATGACAAGAAATCTCATTCATGTTTCTTGTTCTAGATTTAACCATTGGATTAAACAGAACTGTCGTAGTGTTAAAGAAGAAGATCATTGTTAGAATCCCAGCAGAGCAGAAGTTGAACTCAGTACTAAAGGGCTAAAATTATAGAGCACAACAATCTCTCACTTTGTAATTTTTACTGCATCAGCACCTTAAGGGCATGTTGCAGGAGTGGGCAAACTACAGCCCGTGGGCCGGCCCTGGCCCATCAGGGCTTTGGATCCGGCCTGCGGGATTGCCAATGGGAGCTTTGGGGGAGGTACCCACAGGTGAGGGCAGCGCGCGGAGCCCTCTGCCCTCCCTCCCCCAGGGGCCGCAGGGACATGGTGCCGGCCGCTTCCGGGAGTGGCGTGGGGCCAGGACAGGCAGGCAGGGAGCCTGCCCTGGCCCCGCTGTGCGCCGCTGCCACCCTAGAGCCACTCCAGGTAAGCAGCGCCAGGCCGGAGCCCATACCCTGAACCCCTCCTGCACCCCACATCCCAACCCCCTGCCCTGAGCCCCCTGCCGCACCCCTCCTGCACCCCAACCCCCTTCCCTGAGCCCCCTGCCGCACCCCTCCTGCACCCCAACCCCCTTCCCTGAGCCCCCTGTCGCACCCCACACTCCCACCTCCTGCCCCAGCCCTACATTCATGGACCTGCATGCAATTTCCCCACGCAGATGTGGTCCTCAGGCCAAAAAGTTTGCCCACCCCTGGTATGTTGAGTCACCACTTTTTTCAGCCAACTGTTTTGGCTTCTCTAAGTGCTGGCTCTTTAAAAAACAAAAAATGGCAAGCCAAAATAAACATGATTAGTACTGAGTCTTTGTGCTACTTTTAATGGATCTGTGCAGACACTGGGCCAACCCCTGCTCTCTCACTCATAGATATAGAAGGTAATCTGCAGCTACACCTAAAGTAGAACTGGACCCTATGGCTCTAAAAGGGAATGTAAAGGGCAACCTGTGATCTTTAGGGAAAACAAACAGAGAGCCAACAACTGAGAGCTTTGACTCCAATGAGAAAGTGCATTTACTCCATGCTTTTAAGGTTTCAGATGGGTGATCAGCTGCCGGTGCTCTCTTACTGACTTAGTCATGGCTCGACCCATTTATTGTAGTTAGTAGACTGACATATGCCATATGTGCTTGTTATTATTTAATATTTATATTTCCATGGGGTCCAGAGGCCCAGATTTGGGATCCATTCATAAATTTTAAGGCCAGAAGGGATCACTGTGATCTACTAGTCCAGCCTTACTGCGGGGTACAGCCCCCGGTGGAGCATAAAGCAGTGGTCTCCAAAGTGGGGTGCATGCACCCCAAGGGGTGCGCAAGAAGATCCTTGGGGTGCGTGGCAGGAGGAGCAGGAGTCTGAGTGGCATTTTTTTTTTTTTTTGCTTCGGCGCAGCAGGGGGTGCATGCTCAAAATTATTTTACTGATGGAGTGCGCGATCAAAAAAGTTTGGAGACAACTGGCATAAAGGACTCGCTGAAGGGAGAAGGTGGAAGTCACATGGATTGAGATGAGGACTAACAACACATCCGAGGGGTTTGCAAGGCAAGTGATTGTTTCATTTTCCTGATGGTGGTTCAAGTTTTCAAAAGTTTAAGAAACACTGGTTTAGTCCAACCTTCTACAGAACACATGCCATAGAACTTCAGCCAGTGATCGTGCATCAAGCCAGGTCCCCATTGTGGTAGGAGCTGCACAAACACACAGCCTGCAAACACTCACATGTGACTTCACTGACACTGAAGTCAGTGAAGCCAGTCCAGGATTGCCAACCCCAAGTGTTCAAAATTCACGAGTCAGGTCCCCAAAAGCCCAGAAGACTGGCTTTAAAAAAATCATGCAATTTAAAAAACAATATGATTTTGGCCTCTTTTTATTTACCTGTTGATTTCTGAACCTGTAGGGTCACACTTTATAACTTTTTTCTGCAATAAAGGCTGGAAATTGACCTAATTTACCTGACTCCAGGAGCTGAGGCTCTAAGAAAAATACCAAATTTTGCAAGACTCATGATAAACAGTGACAATGGCACATCTATAAAATGACCTGTGTGTGTTTGCAGGGTTGAGGGATAGCTTGGTGGTTTGAGCATTGGCCTGCTAAACCCAGGATTGAGAGTGCAATCCTTGAGGGGGCCATTTAGGGATCTGGGGCAAAATCTGTTTTGGGATTGGTCCTGCTTTGAGCAGGGGGTTGGACTAGATGACCTCCTGAGGTCCCTTTCAACCCTGATATTCTATGATTTCATAGATGTTGTCATGGTCCTTGTAACTCTGTTGGGGAGGCAGATTGTAAACATTTTGGAGCAGGGGCCATCTTTTTTATCTGTATTTGTACTGAGCCTCGCACAATTGGACCCTGGCCCATGACAAGGGTCTTAGCCGGCACTACCACAATACAAATAAATAAGGGGATGCGTGGAGGTTTCATGTTACACAGGGAGGTGTTACCCTGGTCAGAGGGTTCAGAGCAACACCATATTTTGCCAACTGAGCTGCAGCATGAAGAGCTGAAAGCAACACAGAGAAGACACATGGTTATCGACTCTGATATTGTAAAGGCCATGCTCAAGTAGAGTCAAACCCCTATAAAACCAGGGGCACATTTGTCACTAAAGAAGAGGAATTTACTTACAGGCTGATGGTTTTGTGGAAGTTTGGTGCTAAACATTCAACTCATCTAAGCATGAAAGAATGCGTTCTTCAGCAGCTGAATTTCCTGGAAGAGAGGAGCAAACAGTGTAAAACAAAACTTCCTGGTTGGGTGTATGATAGGACAGGGGACTGTGAACAAATTATAACACTCAATATAAGAGTAAAATTAACAACAAAACTCGGTCTTAGAGATTTTGAGACAATCAGAAATCCAGTCCAGACAAAGAACATGTAATTACTTGTCGCTTACAGAAAAAGCTGCTGACCTGCACTTAAAAATCATCAGTGAGTTGATTGATCAGCATGTTTAAATTGGAGCTGAAAACAGCCTTTGTAAAGGCTACTAAAGGAATTTGGTCACACACCCCACTACTTCTCCCAGTGCTCCATACTGCACTGCCAAAAGGAGTCTGTATGTAGTCTCCCTAAGTGCACTTTGGCCTGACCTGACGTTTACTGGCACTAAGAAAGGAACTGAGATGAGAGGCCAGTTTTGATGTCTAGCCTGTGGATCAACGTACTGAAGGGACAAGACTCTAAAAAGGGTACGCCTAAAGTTAAGCTCCGAGGCCCAGATTTTCAATATTCACACCTCTAATTTTGGATGAGCCAATTAATTGAGGAACAGCTGCTCTGTCTGGCATGTTCCTCTTTGAAGTCACAGTAAGTTACAACACAAAATTCATCAAAAGCTACTGCTTATCAGTATGATTTCACACCTCGGCTAGGAGGCAGTGTGGATGTGCCCAGCAGGGTTTGGCTTTTTGAGAGGTATCAGAATGGCCTCTGTTCCATGGGATCTTCACTGATATCTCCCACAGATCTCCAGATAATGCAGCTCATTGCAATCATTCCCACTTTACCAATGTGAAGCTTCCAGCCCCACAAGGATGCATGACTAGATGGTCTCTGCTCTCTTTCCACGGAGCTTTACAAGGGAAGGGAGCATCCTGCCTTGAGCCTCAATATCTAACTCCACTACAGCCATCTTTCCTAGAACACTTCGTCAGTAGATGGAGCACTTCACCCAGGGAGCACATTGCAAATAGGGAGATGGCAGAGATAACAATCCTACACTTCCTTAATGGAGAAGGCCCTGAGCACCATGCCAGTTAAACAAGCACACCCAGCTCCTACCGAAGTGCAACAGGGGCTGCACCCACACAACTGATAGGATGACAATTCCCAGGATCTTTACATTCAGGGTTCTACATAGCTTTCCTCGTGTTTACTCTCCCCTGTCCTCTCATTCACAGCCTAGCCCTGCCTAGACAGTTTTATTTAGCCTCCAGCAAAATCAGTTTTTGCTGAAAACAGAGAAGGAGGAAAGAGGAGTGGGGAAAGGAGGGAGCAGATCTTGGGGTAGAGATATGGGGTTGAGAGAGAGAGGCTTAAAGAACTGGTGGAGAGTCTGGCGCATGAAGTTAAGCCTTTGCTGAATCAATCTGAGGCTGAACCTTCCTGCTTTTACTTATTCCCACTCTGTATTTTTCACAGTGGCTACACACAGAGTGGCAGATTAATTTTCTGATTTCAAACCAGTTCTGTTGATCTTTAAAGGTCTGATCTAAAACCTGCTGAAATCAATGGAAAGAGTTCCATGGGCTTTGGATCAGGGCCTAAAGTCTCTTGCTCTGTCTCAGTTCTTATCCTTGGACCTTGCCTCTGTAGGGACATCACGATGGTACATTTAGTATGTTGGCCCTTATGATGTGGGACTCAGGGTACGTCTATACTACCTGCCGGATCGGCGGGCAGTGTTCGATGTATCGGGGATCGATTTACCGCGTCTCATCTAGAAGCGATAAATCGATCCCCGAATTGACGCCCGTATTCCACCTCGGCAGGAGGAGTAAGCAGAGTCAACGGGGGAGCCGCGATGGTCGACTTGCTGCCGTGAGGATGGCAAGGTAAGTCGAACTAAGCTACTTCGACTTCAGCTACATGAATAGCGTAGCTGAAGTTGTGTATCTTAGTTCGACCCGCCCCCCACTAGTGTAGCCCATTTCTCAGTCCACCTTGGCACCATATCTCAGACCAAAAAACTTTTCCTTCAAAAACTTATTTTTATTAGAGCAGCTACAAAAAAGTGAAAGCTAATTTTGTTAAAAATGTCACAGTTGTTTTCAATTTAAAGTGGTTCAAATTAACCCCTTTTTAGTTTTATGGGTTCCCTCCCTTCCCCAATATTATTTTTAAATGAAAACCACAATATATTTTTGTTGTATACCAGAAACCTGATTTTTTTCGTTTTTGAAAACTAAAACTTTCAATAACAAAAACATATTTAGGCCTGAATTTTTTCATTGCAATTCTTATTTTTTAAAACTAGGTCATTTTTCAACAGCAAACAACAAACAAAAACCCACAAGAAACCCCTCCCCCACCCAACTAATTCAAACATTTTCAACCAGCTCTGGGTTTTATTATGAGCATGCACACACATACAGACACATACGGTCCTGCAAGCCATTTTCCTTCCACCCCTTTTTTCTTCAGTAGCACCTCACCCCACTTTTGTCTCATGTGGGTGGGTTTTGTTATATTCCCTGGCAGTACTTCCATAATCTAGTTACCCTGAATTATCAGACAGTGCTCCTAGCACCATGGTGGCAGAAAAGTGGCTTGGGGAAAGGATGCTTTATTATTAACATTTTATCAGACGACCCTGCAGAACTAAAGAAGCCATAGTAGGTGCGGACTGTGGAGAAAAGGTTCTTCTTTCTTCAACATGGCCAGAAATGACCCATTCTCATAGATCTTAAGGCCAGAAGGGACCATTATGATTATCTAGTCTGACCGACACCATTATAACACATGCCATACAAAAAAAAAAAAAAAAAGAAGAAGATGGAGAATCCACCACTTCCCTTGGTAGTTTGTTCCAACAGCGTTAATCATTCTAGTTAACACAAATTGCACAAGGAGATTTCATGGATTACAGTTAACTAAGTACAAGAGAAATTGTTTTTTCACCTGAATTTTTGGTGGTGAAGCTTTTCGTCCCGATAATGCAAACACACACATGCTTTCCTGAGAATAGCCCTATTGAAGTCAGTAAGTATCTGCAAGATTGCCTTGCATTTAATTAACCTATCTACCTTATTTCTAGCTTCCTACATGTTACATCCTATACATGCATTTTTAAAATGCTACCCCTTTGAAATCAGATGCCCTCCTAATGGGCCACACTGCATGATTACTAACTTGTTTCCAGGGCAAAATTCTTCTTACCAAGTCTGGAATGATGGGTATGCACCATCTAAAACCAGTGGTCATCTATTGTGCATGCTAACTAGATCCAGTATATAGCTCAAGTCAGCAGAATCTCTGTTATATTTAACCCAGACTTCCTTGTACATGACAATATTCAATCATCAAAGAACTAATTGTATTAATTTAAAAAGATGGAGTGAGTGAGGGAGATTAAATTAAATCATTTAAAAGACAGAGACAAAAAAGCCTCAGCATCGCTCTTCCCATTCTCTATATGGCTGTAATCCTGACCCTGGAACTGCTACTTTTTGGTGGAACTTATGGGCAAAGGGCAAACTTCACCATTGGCATCAGAAAGCCCCATTCCACTGAAGTCCAAGTAGCCTGGCACACACTTATACCAGTGGTAAACTTGGTTCTTCAACGTAGCTGAGAGTCAACAACAGTTTGAGAAAAATATGTTTGGCTGAAACTTGCAGACTCAGATGTACCATCGGGTCAAATTCTACTCTTGGTTACCTCGCTATAAACTTCCACCGAAGCCAATGACACTTTAAAATGGAAATCTTGTTAATTAACTCGTTGATCTTTGGTAGTAGTAACATTAGTGAAGAATTAGCATTGACGTAGCATAACAGTTTTATCTGAAAGCACCTTGCTAGAGTTAGTAGACTAGCTAATTGTTGATAGCATGTGATAACTAATTTGTCACACTTTAAAAAAAATTAGGGCTGTCACGTAATTACAAAAAATGAATCGTGATTAATCTTGCGATCAAAAAAATTAATCGCATGATTAATCGCACTGTTAAACAATAACAGAATACCATTTACAAATGTCAAATTATGCACAAAAAAATAACTGCATTCAAAAATAAAACAATGTAAAACTTTAGTGCCTACAAGTCCACACAGTCCTACTTCAGCCAATCACTCAGACAAACAAGTTTGGTTATATTTGTAGGAGATAATGGTGCCCGCTTCTTGTTTACAATGTCACCTGAAAGTGAGAACAGACATTCACATGGCACTGTTGTAACCGGTGTTGCAAGATATTTACATGCCAGATGTGCTAAAGATTCATATGTCCCTTCATGCTTCAACCCCCATTCCAGAGGACATGCATCCATGCTTATGACAGATTCTGCTCAATAACAATCCAAAGCAGAGCAGCCGATACATATTCACTTTCATCATCTGAGTCAGATGCCACTAGCAGAAGGTTGATTTTCTTTTTTGGTCGTTCGGGTTCTGTAGTTTCAGCATTTGAGTGAGGCTCTTTTAAGACTTCTGAAAGCATGCTTTACAACTCGGCCCTCTCAGATTTTGGACGGAACTTCAGATTCTTAAACCTTGGGTGGAGTGCTGTAGCTATTTTTAGAAATCTCACATTGGTACCTTCTTTACATTTTGTCAAATCTGCAGTGACAGTGTTTGTAAATCAAACATGTACTGGGTCACCATCCGAGACTGCTATAACATGAAATATATGACAGAATGTGGGTAAAACAGAGCAGGGAACATAGAATTCTCCCCAAAGGAGTTGTCACAAATTTAATTAACACACTTTTTTTTAACAAACATCATCAGCATGGACATGGGCGGTGAGTTCTATGGGCCCATAGTGCCTGGGCACCAGGAATATTCCTGGTGCCCAGACACCATGGGCCCGGCTCCAGCACTGTCTGAGGCCAGGTTTCTTCCTCAGCCCTGCCTTCCGCCCCTGGGCACTCCCCCCCATCCTCTGGGCCATTTAAAACAGCCTGGGCCCCCCACTCACCACCGGCAGCGCAGGGGGGCTGAGAGGCTTCCTGCCTGCTCGCTCCAAGTGTCTGCTGGCTCCTGGTGGGGTGGGTCTGTGTCCCACCCAAAGCGTCCCTGTGGCCAATGGGAAGCTTCAGGGGCAGCAGCACATAGGACCTCTGGCCCACCCTGCCTAGGAGCCCCAGGTAAGTGCTGCACTCCTCCATCCCCTCCCAGAGCCTGCACCCCCACCCCTTTCCCACACCCTGCTCCAGCTCCCAAACTCCCTCCCACAGCCTGCACTCCAGATCCCCTCCCCCACCAAAACTCCCTCCCAAAGCCCAATTTCTCACCCATCCTGCACCCCAATCCCCTGCCCCAGCCCAGGGCCTGCACCCAAGACCTCCTCCCCCCGACCCAAACTCCTTCCCAGAGCCTTAGGCAGCTGGGGGCTGGAGTTTAGGGGGGGGCGCGCCTCTGGCATTCTGAACACCACCAGAATGTCGCCCTGAGCATGGAAGCATGTTCTCTGGAACGGTGTCTGAAGCACGAAGGGGCATACGGAATGTTTATCATATCTGGCTAAATACCTTGCAACACTTGCTTCAAAAGTGCCATGCAAGCACCTGTTCTCACTTTCACGTGACATTGTAAATAAGAAGCAGGCAACATTATCTCCCATGAATGTAAACAAACTTATTTGCCTTAGTGATTGGCTGAACAAGAAATAGGACTGAGTGGACTTGTAGGTGCTAAAGTTTTACATTGTTTTGTTCTTGAGCGCAGTTATGTAACCAAAAAAATCTACATTTGTTACACTTACAAGTTACACTTTTATGATAGAGATTGCATTACAGTACTTGTATGAGGTGAATTGAAAAATACTATTTCTTTTGTTTATCATTTTTACAGTGCAAATATTTGTAATAAAAATAATATAAAGTTAGCACTGTACACTTTGTATTCTGTGTTGTAATTGAAATCAATATATTTGAAAATGTAGAAAACATCCAAAAATAAGTGGTATTCTATTATTAACCATGTGATTAATTGTGCGATTAACTTTTTTAATCACAATTAATCTTTTGAGTTAATCGCGTGAGTTAACTGCGATTAATCGACAGCCCTAAAAAAATGAAAACTCATTCATTTAAAAAGCAGAAATAAATGGACTGCTAGAGCAAATGGAAAAGGACTTATTAGTACAGACCAGATACACTACAGAGCGTGGGCTGGGTTGAGAAGGCAAAGGTGGAGGGAAGGAAAAGACAGGAAACAAATCTGTTGTGAATACTATGCTGATTGTGCTGACTGCCATCCCTCATTGTATTCACTGATGAAAGTTATCTGAGATGCATTTTACAGTGTTGATGAATGATGGTCTATCTAACTCCGCCTCCCTGATGTTTGTTTACCTGGCAATTGCTGGAAGAACACAAAGAGTGGGAAAGCAGAGCACATCTTCAAAACAAGGGTTTTCACAGCTTAATGACTCTTTTTATTATTCAGGCAGAATTCCCACTGAAGTCTCTGGTTGTGAAATCAAGGCTTTCTAAAAGAGAGTGTATTGGGGGTATGGGAACCTGTCCACAGCAAAGCTACTGCTTGGAAATCAAATGTTAATTTAAAAAAGGTTAGGGGGGTTTTCTTTAGATTCTTAAATAAATTAATGGTGAAGAATCTGTAAACAGTCTCCACTGTTCAGCAGTAGATAGCAATTTTTATTAAGTAGTTTAAGGTTCCTTTTTCAATTTAACATGTATAGGAACTATTCAACCTCATCTCTAGTATCGCTGAGCAGGTTGGGTGAAATCCACCCCCCTCTGCAAAGGGCCAGAAAAAAGGCTGACGGACCACTAAATACAGGGAATACATGGAATGTGAAAATAGCTTAAAAGCTGCTTTCCCTTCTGGCTGTCCTGTCCCTGCACCATTTAAGACTCAAAATAGAGCAAGGACCAATAGTCAAGGAACTATTATATTAGTATGTTGCTTAAACACTGTCAAATCTACAATTTAGATGTAAAAAGATTCAATGAAGACAATTATATTGTTACTTATCCTCAAGGTTCTACCTCCTTAAATCCCTTGTGATAGCACCCAGGAAGGGACAAGAGGGAGAAAGATCCTAAAACAAACTCAACATGTATGCTAAACTGCTTTAATGATGTTAACTACTAAAAGGAAGTATTTGACTCTGGGGTCCTTCAAAGCCATGGGCTCTTGCCTGGTCTGATACGCATCCTAAGAATAGCAGCAGAAAGGAAATGGTCCTCTGCATTTCTCTCTGGGGACAGAGTACAGACAGCTTCCTCATCAAAAAAAGAACAGGAGTACTTGTGGCATCTTAGAGACTAACAAATTTCTAATAAATTTGTTAGTCTCTAAGGTGCCACAAATACTCCTGTTCTTTTTGCGGCTACAGACTAACACAGCTGCTATTCTGAAACCTCTCATCAAAAAACATTCTCCTAACAAGCATCCAAGAATGCTGTGAGAGTGAGCTCTTGTTACTCAACACTTTACATTAGTCCCCCCATCTTTGACTGAAATGGTCTCATTTGTAATCTGGTGAAAGATTTATATAGTTAAGCAAACAAGAGGGTATATGGTCTGATATTGCCAGAATTATGTCCCATGTTTGTTGACTGATTTATTCCTTTGTCTAACTGTGTTAAAAAAAAGCAGCTCACTAATGAATGGAAAAAACTCACATGGCCAGCAGAAAAGCCATGTTTAGTTTACAAAAAAAACACAAGCTTTAGGGATTTTCATAAAAACGACAGAGACAGTCCAAATCACCAATTAAATCAGACTCCCAGTGGCTGCAGATTTCTTCTGGCTCTTTCTATGTGGGTATTCAATTGCAAAGAGCAATTATTTATAATTTGTTCTTATACAATACTGGTGTGCTTATTCTGCCTTGCACGTTTTTTGTAAAATGGAAACGACTATTGTTCTTTCTTTCGGTAAGTCCTTTGTTACGTTGCATATTAAACTGCAAATCACATTCTGTCTCAGCTATGACTGATTATTATTATTAATATTTTAATGGGAGAGCTCAAAAACCCAATCTGAGATTGGGGCTCCATTGGGGTCTGAACAAAACACATTGTAAGAGAGAGTCCCCGGCCCAAAGAGTTTACAATCCAGACAAGACCAAAGGGTGAGAGAAGGGAAGGACTGTAACCCTCATTTTACAGATAGAGAACTAAGGATTTTGTGACTTGCCCAGGCTCACACAGGAAGTCTGTAGCTGAGCTGGGAAGTGAACTCAGATCTTCTTCCAAGTCCCAGTCCAAAGCCTAACCAAAAGACCATCCTTCCTAGTAATCTTCTGAATAAATGCAGTTGAAATATACCATTTTTGCATGCTTAAAATTGGCATCTTGATATATTTAAGGGTCAAGAGATCATGACAGTTGTCCCAGAGTTTGCATAAATTATTTGCAACAGTATAAATGGCCTGAATTCATTCTTTAATTGAACGGGGTGATGCCAGCCATGAATTGGATCACACAGAATAAATATCAATCTGCTTTACATCAGTGTGACCTCATTGGCTTCAACAGGACTTCACTAGGGCCAGATTCTGATACCCTTACTTATAATTTACTCTGTGCATAGTTCAGTTGTAATCAATGGAACAACTCGCTAGGTAAGGAACTCAGCGGGACCTCTGGCCCTAGTGTTGCATTGGCATATTTGAGAACTGTGCGTGGCCTGATGTATCTTTGCAACAAAACACAACACTTTGGAACCCATTTTCAATAATGACATTTGGTACACTCTCAACTGCAGCGAGAAACAAAAATCACCAAGCATGGCTGTTGTCATATTCAACGATGATATCATGGCATCATGTGTGTTCTCATGTGGCTGTATATAGTCCAATCTGTGAAGAGCAAGACCATGGAATAGATGTCACATAGGAATGTGCAGGCTCCCACTGAAGACTTGGGATGGCGCTTGGTCCTTTTTTCAATCAGTTCTTTGTGTCTGTCATCCTCAAAGTATTTACAGCCTTTACTGATAGTTGCTCTCCATTCCGGCCTGTCCTTGGCTGTGTCGTCAAAGTTATCAATATTTATGCTGCAATAAATTCGATTTGGCTTGTGGTGTCTGATTTGTTTTCGTTAACCATCCCCTAGTGCTTTCCGATTTTCAACTCGTCATAGATTCCTGAAAAAAGTTGTCTATCACCCATTCTGATAACATGACTTGTCCATCTAAGTTGATCTTTGAAGATTATTGCCTGGCTGGTTTTGTTAATATGTGAGATTTTGTCTTGCCAGTGGACCTTTAGAACAGAGCAGTGACAATGCATGTGAAAAATTTCAAGTTGCTTAATGTGTCTATGGTAAACCGTCCACGTATGAAAAGGATGTTATCACTGCTGCATAGTACACGATCGGTTTTGTTACCTGTTGATGGTGTGCTGGTTGTAGCCTATGGTGAAGGCTTCCAAAGGCTGGCTTACCTCTTGTAGTCAATTTGATATTTCTTGAGCCTGGGTCAGGGAACTATCACTTTAGATGGTACTACCAAGATACACAGGGGGAGGGCTAGCTTGGTGGTTTGAGCCTTGGCCTGCTAAACACAGGGTTGTGAGTTCAGTTCTTGAGGGGGCCACTTAGGGATCTAGGGCAAAATCAGTACTTGGTCCTGCTAGTGAAGGCAGGGGACTGGACTCAATGACCTTTCAGGGTTCCTTCCAGTTCTATGAGATAGGTATATCTCCATATATAAGTGATGGATGCTCTTTAGTTCTTCTGTACCATCAATGGTGATGTTTGGCTCAGTAATGAAGGTTGATGGACCTGGTTGGAAAAGGGCTTCACAGTTTTTTTCCAGGCTGATGGTGAGAGTCCACACTGTTTAGTTGTCTCTGAGAATCTGTCAAAGACAAGCTGTAGGTCACTTTCACTATGAACACAATCATCTGCAAAAAGGTTTTTTTCATATGAGTTCCTCAAAAACTTTTGTCTTTGTAATAAGCCTTTGGAGACTGAAGAGTTTTCCATCAGTTCTGTACCTTATGTAGATGCCTTTTCAAAGGTTGCCCATTGCATAATTCAGAATAGCTGCAAAGAAGAGACCAAAAAGGGCCGGTGCCAGTCCACAGCCTTGTTTCACCCCATTAGGTATGAGAAATGGTTTAACAAGGGCACCATCTGAGAGTACCTTACCAGTCATCTCTTTTTCAGTTGGTGTGCTGTCTTTGCTGGGTAATTTACCTGACAATTTGTTTGATAGCTTTTTGCACGTCCTCAGTGATAGTTGGCTGAGTGATTTCTTCATATATGGGTTGCTGGGTCCATTCCTCTAGCACCTGTGGGTTGACAATAGAGGAGTGGTTGAGTAGCTCAGTAAAGTGCTTTAAGTGGTGCCTCTCTTTTCATTGATTAAGATAGATGCACTCCAACTCTTCAGTGGAGCTGGTCCCAATTTTGATTGACCATAAACAGCTTACAGGGAATCATAAAACATCTTTGTATTGTTAGCAGTGTGATGATGTATTTCTTCTGCTTTCGTTTCCCACCAATTATCCTGTAGGACACAAAGCCATCTCTGAGCCTGTGCTTGCAGGTAGCTGGATTTATTTTTGATGTTGATTCTTTGTCATTTTGCCAAGACAAACACATCATTCTTTTACTTGAGGATCTGTTTTTATTTCATCATCATTTTTATCAAACTAGTCCTGGTGCTATCTTTGCTATTTGCCTAGCATTTCTACTGAGGCTTGAAGGGTGGCTGATGTGAATATATTCCACTTTTTGAGTATGTTACTGGGTGATGATGTAATGCTGTCAAATTTTTCCTCTAAGTTCCCCCCAGTTTTATTCAAGAAATGGCTGCCTCAGCTTTACTATATTCAATTTTAATGTAATGTGTCCGGCACTGTTTCACTAAAGGGCAACAGCATGTAAATTAAAAATGGCTCTGATCATCCTGTAATAAGTCCAACAGTTTGCCCCTCACGTTGCTTTTGTGATTTTCATGTCCCTGAGATCCCTTTGCTGTATAATGACAGAGTCAATCAGGTGACTATGCTGGATCTTGGATACATCCAAGAGATTTTATATTTGTTGGTTCGCCCGAAGCTTGGGTTGGTAGTAGTGAGCTCATGCTCAGCACACTTGCTGAGTAAAAGGAGACCATTGCTGGTCATTCTTCTGACTCCATTGGTCATTATTACACCACTCCACGCCTCATGGTCTTTTCCAATTCTGCTGTTAAACTCTCCCAGAAGTATGAGCTTGTCTTCACTGGGTATAGATTTGATTATGTCATCCAATCAGAACAGAACTGTTCTTTGTTTCTTCCATACTGTTTGTGATTGAAGCATAAGAACTGACAGAGTCACAAATTGTAATTTTCCAATGGGAAGTCCTAGAGACATTAGGTATTCATTTTGCCCACAGATAAGTCTTTCAGTGATGTCAGGAGGCTGTTTCCAATAGCTAAACCACTGCCATAAATCTTGTCTTCCTATGCTGATTTCCCTTTCCAAAAGGCAGTGTAGCGGGGTGGACACCCACTCCTGCCTGGGAGGGCTGGAAATCAGCCCTGAACGAGGGCTGCAGCTAGGCCACACCTCAAGCAGGCCACAGCTGGCCCCTATAAAAGGCTGTGAGCCAGAGGCCCAGGCAGTCTCCCTCTGCAGACAGAGGGAGAAGGGCCTGGCTGCTGCAGGATTAGCAAGAACCTAGATTTGGAGCAGGGCTGGGGAAGGGCCAGAGGAGCTGCGAGCTCCAGCCTGGAAAGCCCGAGGCTGCAGGCCTGCTGACAGGTCTATTAGGTACTGGGTTGCAGGGGACAGCCCATGGGCAGGTAGAGGCAGCGGGTCTGAACCCCCTTTGCCTATGATGAGTGGCTTACACTGCAGTCCGCCCCAGTGAGTGGGGGGCTAGATGGGGACTGGCAGTAGCTGAACACTGAGGCGAAGTGGGGATAGTGGGTGGGGGAGGGGGAGGAGGGAGACCCTGAGGGTGTGCGGGGTTATTGCCAGAGGGGCAGCACCCCGGGTAAACTGGGCACTGGGGTCCTGGGAAGGCCACAGGTAAGGTGGATCACTGGCCTGCAGAGGGCACTCCGGATGCTGGGAGAGCTAATTCCCGAGACAACCAGCAGGAGGCGCTGCGGCAGTGAGTCAAGCTCCTTACAGGCAGGTATAGCCACCTCCTAGTTCCTTTACGGAGCCTTCATGTGCAAATCTGGTTTTGCTGGAGGCAGCTATATTGATTCTGTTCCTTGCACATTCCCTTGCATTAGTGCTGTACATCTTGCAGGTCTCGATGTGTTGTGTGTCCCCTAGGGTCCATATGTTCCATGTCACCACAATGAGACTCATCTTTCTTAGAAAGACAACTTGTGTGAATGATCTAACAGCAAGGTAAATTGGCCAGATTATAGTTGGGACAGCAATATTTTGGCCACCTTTTCTAGCCATTTCTTTTACTAGGTGAATTGTACTGTTCTGAAAAATGGCTAATCAATCACTTGGGGTTTGCTGAATATCCTTGCTACCTGGGACTCAAGATGAATGACCAGAGTCCCAGGTCATCTGCATGTAGGTTTGTGAATTTGAGTCGGTGTTCATCTACACCAGTCACTTCACCACACGTGCCCAATGCCACTGGACTTTCTTTCTATGACGCATGAATGCCTTTGCACAAAGATTTTTAAGTGAGAAGACTCTTGCATGGAGGCAATCTCACTCTCTCAGCTGCTGAAGTCAAAAAGGGATTGGCATGAAGGGTCGTGACACCAGGGAACTTCATTAGCTGCTGTGGGTAGCCATTGATGTGTTTGTGTCCTGCCAAGCCTTACATATTCCACGTAACATTGTTTCACAGAGAGAAACAAACAAAATAAAACACACAAACAAGTAGTACAAGATGAAACTACTTAATTAGCTTTGAAAGGGGTTTGAATCTAAGATGTATGTATCTTAATAGGAGGAATAGGTAGCTTTAATTAGATGCTAACAAAATAATTAGCTCAGTGTTTCTGTTTTGCATACTCTGCCAGATATTGCTCTCATTTGCTCTGGTGTGAAATGGGGTTACTTCATTTTCTTACTCCAGATTTAAATGTGTTGGTCCCTACCGTAGTTAACTTTTCTCTCTTCTATTTATAGTCCTGATCCCATACATGTTTATGTATGTGTGTAAATTAACATGGGTCTACTCATGTGGGTAGTGTCATACAGAACCATTTGTATGTACAGTCTCAGGTAGGTTGATCGTAGGCCATTTAGGGCTTTATAGATCATAAATTCCACCATGAGTCTGATGGGAAGTCAGTGAAGATCCTGGCCTCAAATGCTCTCAGTAAAATGACTCATTCAATAAACGACCCATTGTGGTCTGCACCACTTTCGGTGTCCGAATGGTTTCAAGGTATAGCCCCTTGTAGACCACATTGTCGTAGTCTAATGGAGAGTTAACAAAAGCACGGAAAACAGTGCCAAAGTCCTCATTTGAAAGGGAAGGTTGCAGCCTCCTAGCTAGTCACCAATGGTAAAAGCTGACTGAGTTACTGCTGAATATGGTCAAACAGCAGCTGGGGCTGGGGGTCTCAAATCCCCAATAAACAGCAACCACTAGTAACTAATGTACTCTTTCAATCAATGGGACTGATATTTCCTCTGCTCTCTCCTCCTGCTGCTTTTACCTCAGTCTTGCTGGGTTAAGCTTCAGCCAGTTCACTCTCATCCATACCCCAATCTGAACTAGACACTGGTTGAAGCCATGGGGTCTGGAACGAACACACACACCATATTGAAAGCCCAGTTTTTATGAATGTATTTTGTGACTAAAGCTGATATATAATAAAAATAAAACCTAAAACTTTCCTTCAATATATGAATATTTCACTGGACTAATATTATCAAGCCCCTCTCTGGAATTGTAGCAATGCCTGGAATGCAAAAGCTGTTTATCATTTAAATAGCATTTAAGCCATTATGATCATTTATAAGAGAATTGTAAATGATCTGGGTTGTATGAAGCCCCTTGTTGTGGTTTGCTGCAGGAATGCTGTAGATTTTCTCTGCACACACTTCATTTTGCAAACAATGGGAGTTTGAGACATTTTCTGCCAGTCTTGAGCCTCCTGTGTTTACCAAAATATTTTCCTGTGTCAGAATCGAACAATTGCTTGATTTCATAACACTCAAGCATTTAAGAGACCACCAGCAAAACAATATAAACAAGAATTTCTCTGTCAGTTAGTGATCCAAATACTCTATGCAGAGCACAAACTATGGAAGTATCCTCAATGTTTCTGATAATTTTTCTGCAAAAAGTCATTAAAGAACTGCAAAATGTGTTGCTGTAAAACCTTGTGCATCCAAGGTCACTTCGGGGTGAAATTAACTCCCCTGCATCAAGCCTGAATAAATGGGCCCTGTGTAAGGGAGCTTAGTCAGGGGCTGGGGACAATGGAACCCAGTCCTCCAACCCACACCAGGGGTCAGCTATGCAATCCTGCTGTGGTCACCACCCTTAGTCTAGCTCAGGGGCTGGAATAGTCAATTCTACATGCCCTGAAACAGGGATGCTTTTGACCTGACTTATGCAAGTCCCACTATAGAGTTCCTCTGCATGCCAGATCCACAGCACATATCACAACCATACTGCAGAACAGCCACTGGGGCCTTCCAAAAATCCTTTTATGATGGGTGAATTTTGCCTCTTTCTCCACTCTTTTGAGCTAAAGGATTAATTTCCTTAGCTAGAAGCTTTAGTAGACTCATTAAGTGCTTATGTGGACCAACCTCTAGAGCAGGGATGGGTAAACTTTTTTGGCCTGAGGGCCACATCTGGGTATGGAAATTGTATGGCAGGCCATGAATCCTCATGGAATTGGGGTTGGTGCAGGAGGGGGTAAGGGGTCTGGCTGGGGGTGTGGGCTCTGGGGTGGAGCCAGAAATGAGGAGTCCAGGGTGCAGGAGGGGGCTCCAGGCTGGGGAAGGAGGCTGGGGTGTGGGAGGGGGGCTGGTGGTGCAGGCTCTGGCTTGGGGCTGGGGATGAGGAGCTTGGGATGTAGGAGGGTGCTCCAGGCTGGGACTGAGGGGCTCTGGGCTGGGGCATGGGATTGGGGCACCGGGGGGTATGAGGGCTCCAGCTGGGGTGCAGGCTCTGGGGTGGGGCTGGGATGGGGATCAGGGCTCGGGCAGGGGGTTGGGGCACGGGAGGGGTTCAGGGGTGCAGGCTCCAGATAGCACTTACCTCAAGCAGCTCCCGGAAGCAGCAGCATGTCCCACCTCCAGGTCCTACAAAGAGGCATGGCCAAGCGGCTCTGCGCGCTGCCCCGTCCGCAGGCACTGCCCCTGCAGCTCCCATTGGCTGCAGTTCCCGGCCAATGGAAGCTGCGGGGGTAGCGCATGGATTGCAGGCAGCATGTGGAGCCCCCTGGCTGCCCCTACACATAGGAGCTGGAGGGGGACATGCTGCTGCTTCCTGCAGCCGCGGCATGCATGCACGGAGCGGCCCCTGACCCTGCTCCCCGGCTGGAGCACGGGAGTGGGGCAAGCCCCAGACCCTGCTCCCCAGTGGGAGCTCGAGGGCCAGATTAAATCGGCTAGTGGGCCAGATGTGGCCCACCCAGGCTCTAGAGGGTAAAAAAAGACCCATACCCACAGTGGGTCATAAAAGCATTCAAACATTTGTGTTGTAGGAAGAACACACACAAAATAGGACTTTCAAAGAGATCTGAGCAAAAGGATTTGTTAGCCCCAAACAAAGTTGGCTACAGCAACTGGAAGGGCTTGTAACTCAGAATATTGGTTATATCTGAGATGTGCCAATTGCTTTTTGCTATGATCCTTTTTTTGGAAGGTTTTTACTGTTACTAATGCCTAATTCAATGAAACTCCCAGGGCCACATTTTAGGCTGGTATAATGGAGTGGCACATACATATGCTAGGGCTGAACTTGCAAGTTTCAGTATATCTTGGCATTTATTTACTTTCTTCCACCATGGACAGGGTGGAAATAACACAGATACAGCGAAGTTGTCATTTAAATCTCCAATTCAGTCATTCGTCTTCTGGCATGAACACAAATCTTTATATCAAAGACATAAAAATCAAAATGTAGTGTAATATATACTTCTCAGAAATTAAACAAGTCCTACAAAGTCCAGTCCAAATTGTGCTAGCTTTTTTGCAAATAACCCCACAACAGCCAGGTCTGGGCCTACATCTTTTGCAAATACCTTAGCTACAAAAAGAGTGCTGCATGCAAAGAGCACTGTGCAAGAAGTATTAAATGTAGCTCACTTTTCTGACAGCCTTCAGGATAGCAATAGAACTGGTTTCATTAAGCTGCCTAAAAGAGGGAGCTCAAATGCAAACACTACCAACCTTTTAAAGTATGCCTCTGTTCTGGACAGTTACACTGCAAAAATGACACCACCTTACTCAACAGATCAGCTCCTTGCAATTGTTCAGATTCTCAGCTGCAGAGTTTAAAGACAAAAATAAGGTTTTAGTCATTCTCACTCCTGTTAGCCCAACAGAACCAGCACAACTATGAAAATGAGCTGAATTATTTTCCTTCTTGTGCATTAACAATAGAATTGCTTGCTAAATTCCAGTCAGTAACACACATGCCAACCCACTGACAGCTCAGGTGACACTGGGGGCATAGTATGAAGATAGCAGGGCTGCACAGATATCTCTGAGGCCCCTAATTTGACCTGCAGAACTTTTGCTTAATGTTGATGCAATAAAATGAAAGAATCCAGCTTATGTTTGCAGGGCTGGCAGTTAGAAAAATATTTAGTTATATTTTCAAACTGACTACATTTGATCCGGAAATCACAATAAACATAGAACCTCAGGATGTTATTTTTTACACAATCATTTTTGAACTAGAACTCACTTTGAGTAGGCAACTATCAGTTTAAATTACCTCCGCTGTTTTATATTATGGCTCCAGCATACCAAGAATGACCAGTTGTCTCATCTTTATTTAAAGAAGAACCCAATCTGAAAGATCTGGATCTAAAGATCCTAGGGTGGAGTCCTGGCCCCATTGATGTTCTGGGAGTTTTGCCATTGACTTCAATGGAGTCATCTTTGCTTTTATTTTTATTTATAAAACATTCAGTGCAGTAATGCTGAATGATGAAATAAAGGATCCAGGAAAGTAGAAGTTTGTGCTAAAGGTCTTTCTACTATGTCATCTTAAAATTCTTAATCTGTTATTGCATGTGTGCATGTGCATGTGAGAGAGAGAGAGAGAATCAGTGGGAGGTGTGTGTCTCTTTATAAAGGACTAGTGTTTGTGTGTTACAGTCCACTCTAGTCCAGATTCTGTCACCCTTATTCACACTGAGCAGTGCCCTTCTCCTCAAACTGCCTCATGGGAATCAATGGGACTACTTGCAGAAGATGAATAAAGGTCCTGTATTTTTGTGTGGGGAAAACTGCTCTCTGTGGAACAGAAGGGTATCTGCAATCCTGTATAGGGGAGTGGCAAGAATGTGTGCCTTTCATCTCATGTCTGCATGAAGGGAAGATTACATCTTTGTCCCTGATCCTGTAGTTCTTACTCTGGCAAAAACCCCATTAGTCCAGGGGCTAAAAATCTGGAGTTAGCATTCCATGAAATTTACATTGGCAAGAGGCTGTGCAGAAAATAGCAGAACAGCTGGGAGATGTGTAATATGGGCCACAGCAGAAGAAAATGTACATTTGTCTAACATTTTCCCCATATAGACAAAGCCTTAGGTTTCTCCTGGATTCCACTGCCTACTTGAGAGGCATTACATATACATGCCTCATCAGGGTTACACTCACCAGCACTTCTGAATAGGGCCCAAGAACCTCAAAACTGAGTCCTTTATGTCTTAGACAGAAATAATATTTGTGGGTTTAAAACAGTGACTCATCGCATTAGTTTAATGTAGTGTTATTTGTAGCTTCATAGTATCCTCTCTCTCCTCTCTCTTTTAACTAGGACTATGGTGATTTCACTTTTCTTAGAACCAGCTGGAAACCACTTGAGCTGGCTTATTTAAAAAAAACACCTGTTGTTTTAGATGGCAGGTATAATTGCTCAGCTTACATGATGTCTCACATACACAGCATGGTTTCTGTTCCCAGAATAGACAGATACTGGAATTTGTAGTGTGTAATAGACCAATGCATGTACAGTATTGTCATAAATATAAAGGGAAGGGTAACAATCTTTACGCAGTAATATAAAATCCCTCTTGGCCTTACCTACAGGTAAAAATCCCCTTATCTGTAAGGGGTTAATCAGTTCAATTAACTTAGTTGGCACCTGACCAGCAGGACCAAGGGGGAAAGAAGATACTTTCATATCTATGGGGGAAGGTTTTTGTTTTGTCTCTCTTTGTGTTCTCTCTGGGTCAGCAAGGAATCCGGGCAGGGAAAATACATCTCCCAAAGCCATACCTGAACTAAGCGTCTAAGATTACAAATTGTAAGTAATAGGAAGGAAATGCGTTAGACTATCTTTTGTTTTAGCTTGTGAATTGTCCCTATGCTAAGAGGGAGGGTTATTCCTGTTTTTTGTAACTTTAAAAACTAGAGGGGAATCCTGTTTTGAATCGTATTACCCTGTAAAATTACTATCCATCCTGATTTTACAGAGGTGCTTCTTTTACTTTTTTCTTTATAATAAAGTTCTGTTTTTTTAAGAATCTGATTGTTTTTTAGTGTCCTAAAAACCCAAGAATCTGGTCTGTGCTCACCTTGTTAACCTATTTGGTTGGTATATTATTCTCAAGCCTCCCCAGGAAAGGAGGTGAAAGGGTTTGGGGGAATATTTTAGGGAAACAGGAACTCCAAGTGGTCCTTTTCCTGAATCTTTGTCTAACTCACTTGGTGGTGGCAGCAGTACCCATCCAAGGACAAGGAAGGATTTGTGCCTTGAGGAAGTTTTTAACCTACACTGGTAGAAATAAGCTTAGGGGGTCTTTCACGTGGGTCCCCACATATGTACCTCAGAGTTCAGAGTGGGGGAGGGAACCCTGACCAGTATATATAACAGAATGTATTGTGGAGAGGTGATAGGCTTATCCTAATTAAGGTTTTAACCAGATTTCATTATAAAACTCCATTTTACCACCCCACACCCCAAATTTTAGCTTGGTACATGGCTTGGCCTGAAAATTGCCAGACTTGCTCCGCAGACAAAAGGGAATGTGCTAGCACAATCTGAAGAAAATTCAAACTGCTTTTGAAGCACAGGTCATTACAATATTATCCTGCTTATTTGTCTCCCCCTAGCTTAGAAATGGCTCCTTGTTACGTGCTTAAGAGGTGACCCTCCCAACTCCCACGGGACCATGGAAATACAATTTTACCTTTTCAATACTTACAGTGTATCCATATACTCCTCTGATGAGATCTAAGGATATCCTCTAGTAGTTACATGCTGACACCAGTGGGAATTGTACAAGGGATTGGAAGAGGAGTATAAGCCAAGGAGACTCTCCAGAATTCTAATATGCAGGAGGAACACTGACTGTGAATGAATAGGGATGGGAAATACACTGGAAACCTGCCAAGTCTCTGAGACTAACTTTTGGCACGCGTTAGAAATATTGCAAAGCAAATGTATCCCTTTGCTGTTCTTGACAACCAGCTGATACGGTGCCACTGTCACACTGGGAAAGGGTAACTTATTGCAGCACAGCTAATATAACTTGCATCCAGAACTCCACCTCTAAGTCTCCTCTTGCTTTCTTGATGTGCTGGTCAAATAAAAATGGCTGCATTTAAATGTGTTCAAAGACGAACCTGGTGCCACCTGAAAGGGAGAGGAAAGTGAAACTGATTGTCCCCAGGTGGGGTCTGAAGAGAAAGTCAGGATTGTAATAGAGACTAGGAGGTGAGTTATTACAATGTTCTCTCTCTACTCTGCACTGCTACTCAAGCAGCAAACGAGGAGAATCCCTTTTAAGGTTCTTTGGACATCAGAGGGCGCCATCGCCCCACAGATACATGACATCATCCACTGGCTCTAAAAAAATCTGCGCCCTGAAGCAGTCCCTTCTCTTTTCTGCTTCAGAAACCTACTGGAACCAGTCCAGGCGCTCAAAGTGGCTTTGTGATCAGAGACGTCTCAGCCTCAGTGTGGGGATTCAAGCAGGAGAAGCTCTCCGATCCCCCTGTCGACATGCAACTTCTGTAAACTCTAGGACCTAGAACAGGGGTTCTCAAACTTCATTGCACCGTGACCCCCTTCTGACAAAAATTATTACAAGACCCCAGGAGGGGGGGACTGAAGCCTGAGCCTGCCTGAGCCCCGCTACCCTGGGTGGGGAACTGAGAGAGAGGGTCAATTTCAAAGCCTGGTGGGGCCAAAACTGAAGGCCAAGGGCTTTGGCTTTAACTTCAGGTGGTGGGCCTTGGGCTTTGGCCCTGGGCCCCAGCAAGTCTAATACCAGCCCTGGTGACCCCATTAAAACGGGGTTGCGACCCACTCTGGGGTCCCGATCGACAGTTTGAGAACTGCTGAGCTTGAACAAACAGAGCAGGGTAAAAGGTGATCACTTGCTCCCTAGCTTTTCCTTCAGGCTGCTGCACTGGTAGAAATCACAACAGGAATATAATCCTTGGAAGCTCCTTGTACCAATTCTTAGCACAAATTCTTTGATAGGAATGATAAACAATAATAATTAATAAATAATATTAACATTGTAACAAAGGAAAACTACATAATTTGCGTTGGAACTATCTAAAAGCAAAGGCTATGAAGCACATCCTGGCACTTACCACCAGAATGTTCCCCCTCCTATTCTGGCACCACATTTTGTCACCACCTATGTAATATAACCCATCTAAACCACCTGACCAGGATAGAAGGTGACACCAATAGATGCTGTTTGACAAGGGAAATAAACAGCTCATCGCTATAATTCTATCCTTGCAAACAAACTGCACACAGCTTACACTTTATTAGTTTCGTGACTAAACAAAGGACTTCAGACTCCAGACACTAAAATAAAATGGATCTTTTGTGATATCTGATTTAAGTTCTTGCATATCTCTGCCCTCCGGAATATTTATCAGGATTCCTCTTCACACACATTCCCCTCGGGAAGCTTTATGGCTCTCTTTTTTGGGGGAGGGGAGAGGGGAGGGTTTGAGAGGAGAGGGAAAGGTAGGCCAAAATTTTGTTTTCCTTGAGTATGACAGTTAGAGTGCTGGAATCCAGGCTGAGATTTTACTCCTGCATTTGACAGTATTTTTCTCAGCAGCAAATCCCTTTTAAACAAGGTCAAGTGCAGGATATCTTTAAAAGTTGACAGAATGTCAGAACCCACTATAAGCCTGGGATGGAACAGAGCCAAAGCACATCATGCCTGCTCAGTTTACAAGCCCTGCTCTGAGCTCACACTTCTGGTAAAAAAATAATGTAAAACCAGAAGCAGCAGCCATTTTTGTTCTTCTGAGTCTAACCTCCAAGAACAAGATGCTCCACCTCCCAGTAAATACTGGCACGGGGAGCCATGATGTCTGAAAAGATAGGCAGGAAAAGCTATGAAATATTAGTCTATGTTAATCAAGTGTATGGACACCAAGCTGAACTGGCAGGAGTATAATTTAAAGGCAGGCAGCATAGTCCAATGTGAAGGGCACTGCATCAGCAACCAGGAGCCCTGGATTCTATTCCTAGCTCTGCCACTGACTTGCTGTTAGTGCTTTGGCATGTCACTTCACCTATGTTTCCACTCCTGCCCTTTGCTTGTCTTGTTTATTTGCTCTGTAAGCAGGCACTGTCTCTCACTATAAGAATTTACAGTGATTAGAAAAATGGAGCCCTGATCTCAGTTAGAGCTTCTAAATAAACCTAAAATATAATAAATAAGAAGAAGCTTAATTGACACAATAGATGACATGAAAAATCTCCACCAGAACTGGCACAAGACTTTGAGTTACTAGCACATCAGGCATAAACAAGGTGTTTTACTTAAACTTTAGAATATGCTTCCAAACAAGAAATGATCATCCTACAATTCTTCCAAAAAAGAACACCTTCTTGGTGCAAGAAAAGTAGAGAGCCAAAGTGAACATTAAAAATCAGAATTTAAAAATAGATATTAGTGCAAGGAATGACAACGATCAGTAATGCTTAGAGTCAATTATCATTTTCATCCCAGAAGATAGTAGGAAAAAAGCAACAAATCCACTTTGAACATAATTCAAAAAATTATATATGTATATTTTAAAGTGACATCTTGGCATGTTGGTGAGGAAGGACACAAATGGAGGACTATACCAGATTAATAATTAATGGAGTATGTCATCTCCAGTCAAAGATGACTGCATAGGAAGTCAACAAAAAGTGCCATCTTTCATAGTAAACAAGTCCGAGGCATTGCTTATAACTTATTATTTTCTATCATGCTTTCTAATTCACAACATATACCAGTAAGGTATGCTGAATATACAGAAAAAACAAGCTACACAGAGAATTCTGGAACTTATTAAAGATTCTAAGGTAATGGCTGCAGGCCAGGTTGCAAGAGCATTTTTGGACTTAACAATCACTCCTATCTATTAAAAGTCATGTATCTAACAGAAAAGATATTACTAAGAAGGGGGAGCCCACTAAGGCCAAAGCTGCATTAGTGGACTGTGCAACAGACTAGGCTAGATTCACTAGCTGCTTTGCTTTGCTCTAATGATATAAACCAGTTTAACTAACCAGTTAACAATAAAGAGCGAAGAGGTTTCTTAGTGGGTTAGAATAAGATTAAATATCAGGGCTGATCTTAAAAAGGAAATCATTTGCCTTTTTTTTTTTTAATGGAAGTTTTTCCATTTATCATGCTTGAATTTTTTCTATGGAATTTTCCAATTTTTCAACAAAGCAATCTGAAACAAACAAAATGCATCAATTCAAATCAAATGGCATCAAAAAGGAAAGGTGGGTTTTCCTCCTCCCCCACTTTAAAACCAAACTAAAATGTTTTGATTCCATATAACTCAAATCAAAATAATTCAATTTTTAATTTTCATCACAAAATCAGCAAGTTTTGAGTATGAAAGGTTTTGTATAATTCCAGATGCATTGTTTTGTTGAAAAACCTTTGATGAAAAGTTTTTGACCACCTCTACCAAATATTTTACTTGTATTTGAACTTTGGTTATGCCTAGTTTCTTTAAGCAGATCAAAAAAGATAGAGGAGTACAAGTAAATGTTATTAGTGTAAATGTATAACTGCAAATGATTCCTGTACATATGCATAATGCTAAACAAGTATATGATAGACAAACAACTAATATTTATTATTCCATTAGCTGATATAATTATTTCAAATTAAGGTATCATGTGTAGGGTTATTTCATATCTGGAGTTTTCATATACAATGCATTTTGGATAAATACAGTAACTTTACACTTAATAGGGACTCTTGAAAAGTAGCTTGAAGCATAAGCCTTTTAGGGTTGTCTACATGGCAAAGAAAAACCCATGGCTGGCCCTTGCCAGCTGACTCAGGCTCACGCTGCATGTTTCATTGCTGTGTAGGATTCTGGGCTTGGACTGGAGCCCAAGGTCTGGGACCCTCCCACCTCACAGGGTCCCAGAGCCCAGGGTGCATCCTGAGTCAAGAAGTCTACACAGCAACTAAACAGTCCTGCAGCCTGTATCCCACGAGCCCAGCTCGACTGGCACGTGCCAGCCCTGGATTTTGCTTTGCTGTGTAGACATATTGTGAAACTTGACAGTCTAAAGACTTGTTTCTTTATTTGACTGTGCCTCCAGGACTAGACCATTCATGCCTAAGGGGACTACTTTTGGAATCTCCAAAAGGAGGAAGACTGTTTGGTTGTTTTATGACAATATATCATAGGGATCTGTTCATCTTACTCATACAAACATACTGTCAAAATGGCCACTGAGGAGGCTAAAGTGCAGTTTAGTAATGAAAAGCGACTGTTAAAATAACAGTATCTGGGTTCTATATTTGTTGTCTCAATAACTTCTCATCAATTTTGCTTGATTTACAATGTAAAGAGTTTTTTTCCCTAACTGCCAGCCCAGAAAACTCAACATGGATTCTGATAAACTGGGTTCTTTCTCGTGCAGAAATAGTCATAAGTAACAAAAGTGATGTATTCACAACTGTTTTGATGCATGAGGCAGAAAGGAGTCCAGCTCTCTCTCCCATAGCCCTGCAGAGCCAACACAGCTAACAGGAGTAAAAGACAGTTTAAAAAAGTATTTTTGTCCCCAATTTAGGACTCTGAATACACCCAGGGTGCAGGTCTTGGGGGTAAAAATGTGCCATTCAAATTCTATGACCTAAGTTATACAAACAGTTGGACTAGATCAACCTTTCCAGACTACTGTACCCCTTTCAGGTGTCTGATTTGTCTTGCATACCCCCAAGTTTCACCTCACTTAAAAACTACTTGCTTACAAAATCAGACATAAAATACAGAAGTGTCAGAGTACACGATTACTTAAAAATTGCTGACTTTCTCATTTTTACCATATAATTATAAAATAAATCAATTGGAATATAAATATTGTACTTACATTTACACTGAAATATAGTATATAGAGCAATATAAACAAGTCATTGTTTGTATGAAATTTTAGTTTGTACCAACTTCGCTAGTGCTTTTTTTTATGTAGCCTGTTGTAAAACTAGGCAAATATCTAGATGAGTTGATGTACTTCCAGGAAGACCTCTGCGTACCCCCAGGGATATGTGTATCCCACTTTGAGAATCACTGGGCTAGATGATCATAATCATGCTTTCTGGCCTTACAGTCTATGAATTCAGTAAACTACATTTACATTCATGAGAAAAGCATGGGCACGTCAGGTCAGCCAGGATGTTCTCCATCTCCTGGAGGAAGATAAGGATGGGTACGGTTAGTGCCAGCAGAGCTGGGTACCATGGCTGAGAGTATCACAGTGAAGTCACGGATACTCTCATTACCCACGTTTTAATGCACGAGTCACAATGCAAGACAACATGACAAAGGGATGTGAGGAGTGGGGTTAGGGAA
The DNA here is from genome assembly GCF_027887155.1 of Malaclemys terrapin pileata. Classification (NCBI taxonomy): domain Eukaryota; kingdom Metazoa; phylum Chordata; order Testudines; family Emydidae; genus Malaclemys; species Malaclemys terrapin. The sequence continues at coordinate 46,971,595 of NC_071508.1, read as the reverse complement.
GGTAATTGTCTTATTGCAGGTGTGCATCCATCACCAGAGCGTTTGGATCTGGACTCCAGCCATACAATTGTTCCAGCTTACAGGTGAGATGGGAGGTGAAGAGACTGCCCCCACAGGCCCAAACATTGGGCAATCCATGAATACACTTTCCCTCTATGGGTCTAAATATCAGCATCCCCGAAGTAACATGTAAATCACTATTGTGTTAGAAAACCCTGGAAAGTTTTCTATGTTGGCTGAAATTTGGGTTTTGAGAGAAAATTCCCAGATCTTCTAAATGCCAGGAATGGTTGTCTGCACAGTGTGTGTTGATTCCTTCAGATGCATTAAACCGTGGGCACAGAAAACAACAATGGAGTTACAGCGCCCTCCCATCGGACTCTTGAATGAATCTGCTAAGTAGTCTCGCACGTTCATGTGGCTTCCCTCCAAGACCCCCTGTCTTGGACTGATTTGAATATCACCTTCTTGTTCCAAGTCTGAATATATAGTTGTCAGCACTGCTCGAGTTCTTCTCTAGTCTGAAGAAATAGAGGGATTTTTCTCCCTGTACTTTATCCATTCACACCGAACACCCCTTTCCAACTTACAGAGTTGGCAGCAGGCAGCCTGGGAAGATTGGCTAGAAGCAGAGAGAAGGCCTAGGAGTCTGCTAATCTCTCTCTGACACCAAATCCATATGCAACACCCTTCTCATTGTTTCCTTATTTTTCATACCTTGGAAGACAGAAGTCTTAGCAGTCCTTGGGAGGAATCAACAGACAAGCCCAGAAAGGTTAACTCCTGTGTTGTCTTTTGCTTTTCACACAACAAAGTAATATGCAGAAATCATTCAGACAAAGTGGGGTTCCAAATAACATGTTTACTAAATATACAGAAGGTCTAATTAAATATACACCGTGCTGCTGTGGCTGGTTTTTAAAATATAGAACACAGAGACCTCTAGAGGTCTCACAAACTGTTTAAAGGGATACTATCCCATTCCTATACACTACATTTTGGAAATGCATCAGGAGAGACAGCTTGTAAATTGTAACTAATCCTCTAGTACTGAGATAAGGAAAATTATAAGAGGTGTTGTAAGTTATCTGTGCAAATACACTGTGCAACCCCAGGCTAGTACCATCACCACTTTTATGATTTTTTTCTTTTTTGTGTGTGAAGCACCACAAGGCTAATATTACAAAGAATTATAGCAAGTGAACTGCTTGCCTTTGTTGTCTCTGCTGGATTGTAAAAACTTCAGAGCCTACTTCAACCAGAAATACCAGGTATATGTCTTTTAGACGAAGCACACCATCTAATTTTCTTGGAAAAGAATCCTTTCGAGAGATGCCCTTACCCTTGACATAGGTCACCAACAGTATATGTAATTCTGTCAGATGATCCTGTTTTCTTTCCTAGCAGAAACAGGTTGCTGAGAAAGGTCTATAATGGAGGCAGCACCTGCTGAATGTCCCTCTCTCGCTATAGAGCAAACTAGCCTCTGCCTTAGTGAAACTAATTGGAAGGAAAAATTCTGGTAAGAGGTTTCTGAGAAACAGATCTCCAGTTTGGTTACTGTCTGCAGGGCTCATAAATCACTGATAAGTCTTTTCTCAAGTCTTGGGGGGTGGAGGGTGGGGGGCGGAGAATGAATCCTGCCCTCTTTTGCCAGGGGACTAATTATGAAAAAGATACCCATATAATGCTCATCTGTAGGCTGAGGCTGAATTGGCTTCAATCAACCCATTCACGAAGCTCCCCTGAAAAGTTGCTAAGTAAAGGGAAATAATATTGGGTTCGTCTGTTGCCACTGAAGGCCTTGTTGGTGAGCGACCTCTGCTTCTTCCTTCCCTATCAAAAACCTTTCTGACACTTCCATGTTGTCTAATGAGGTGTACTGTTCGTTCCAAAGAACCAAGATAGCCTTTGTATGAACTGTTCACTGAACAACTTCTCTTTCGCCTGCAGGCCATCTTCCAAATGGAATATGGTATTCTTGGGATCAATTTTCAATGAGAAAAACCCATGAAGTAATATTTTCCCCAATACTACTGCTATCTGGTTCCACTCCAGTTTACTTAAGAGTTCAAGCATATCTGACGAGACCAGAACATCTTTAGACATCTTTTTAAAATTACCTTTGAATGCCTTCTGGGAACTATCCTACCCTTCCTGTGATCCTTACGAGACCGATCCATATGTACCATGAGTTGGTCATGTTTTTGTGGGATTCCTATATTATCCTGGAAAAGTCGCCTGTGTCTTCATCTGACATTACCTACAAGCATGACCAAATCGTAAAGAAAGTTGCTACACGGAAATGAGGGGTCTTCAGTCTGAAGACTTTAATTGTTTTAGCTTCTTTATGTTAATCAACTGCTGATCTTTATCACTGAGCAGGGTCAGTCCCTTGGCTATCAGAAAATGCTGAATTCAAGGGGTCAAAATTGCCTTTAGCCTCCTTTTACTCCTCAGCCTGAGGAATAGCATTACATACGTCCTTGGCAGGCTCCGTGCTACTCGAATCACATCTGTGACTCTTACTGGACTTGGATGTTGAATATTTCTCTTTACGTAAGAGTCTAGGGTCACTGGAAGTTGTGATTGGTTGTACCTGCGTACGCGGCAGGTAAACAAACCAGCCCGGCCCGCCAGGGGCTTACCCTGAACAAGTCTTTCAACTACCTGAAAGGGGGTTCCAAAGAGGATGGATCTAAACTGTTCTCTGTGGTACCAGATGACAGAACAAGGAGTAATGGTCTCAAGTTGCAGTGGGGGAGGTTTAGGTTGGATATTAGGAAAAACGTTTTCACTAGGAGGGTGGTGAAGCACTGGAATGGGTTGTCTAGGGAGGTGGTGGAATCTCCTTCCTTAGAGGTTTTTAAGGTCAGGCTTGACAAAGCCCTGGTTGGGATGATTTAGCTGGGGATTGGTCCTGCTTTGAGTAGGGGGTTGGACTAGATGACCTCCTGAGGTCCCTTCCAACCCTGATAGTCTATGATTCTAAGTCACACCCTAGTTTGGGAACCACTGGTCTACAGCACATGGAAACTGAATCATCTTCTGCCACATTAAGAAGAATGCTCCCCATTATCAGGGTTGAGAGGAAACAGCTGACTGTTTCTTGCTCTGTACCTGTTGGTTGGATAGAGACAGGACTTCAAGTCTCCATTGCTCAGTCAAATCAACACTTTTCACAAACACCACATTCACATGCAATTAAACATTCATCCCCCTCACTCTTCTTCTGAAAGCAGCAAAAAGAGCCAGTCAGAGGCACAGGCTTCATCGAGGCACTAGCATTGTGCAGAAGTGAGAAGAGAACTCCCTATCCTGCAAACCACTGTAAAGTTGACCTTTTCCCTTGTTTGTTACTGTGGAGAGGATTGGAGCATTAAAGAAAGCCCATTATAGTAGGAGCACCTTGTAAGATTCTCTCCCCCACCCCCATCACAACAAAAAGCATTGATTGCAATGATCGGCAGAAAATGTAAAGCACAAGTCAGCTGATTCCTGGCAACACAATAGTAAGATTAGCTCATCTACAGCAGACAAACATGTATGTATTATATGGGTTTTAAAGTTAAGACAGGCAAAAAAGCTGTGGTTTTAATATGCAGTGTTTCTACTCTGTAATACAAAAACGTATCTAGTAACTTATTACTTCCAAGTGACTATAAAGAAGCCTTTTAAAAAACATCCTTTCCCTTGTTTTTAAATCTGCATCTATCTAGCTTTGTTTTGTACTAGTTTTTCCTGATAACTTCTTGTCCCTTATACTGCCATATAGATTTCTTCAAACCCTTTTCTTTTAAACCTATTTGCCTCTTTAAAAATTCCAAATTAAACAAATCTAAGCCCCCCCGGGAAACCCAGCGACTCCATTCTTTGACTGGCTCCTAAATGTTAAAAAGGCAAAAAAAAAAAAAAAAAAAAAAAAAAAGCAATCACACAGCAGTAGCAGCAGCAGCACCAGCCACCGTTGCCTGCAAACAAAGGGGGGCAGGGAACTGTTTGCAGGCTGGGTGTCACGTTACACAACCTCCTTCTCTTTAAATCTCAACCCCCGCCCCTCCCAATCGCCACTATATAACTCAGACTGACAGGTCCTGCTTACCAATGGCAGGGATCTTGCCACTTTTGGCGCCCGGCCACAGTTTCTCTTTCAGCCAATAGGGAGCGGAGATCGCGGTATTACACCCAAGGGGACAGCGGAGCCTCCACCAATGGCAGCAGTGTTATTAAAGAGAAATACTATTATGCTAATAGATGTTTTGCTCTAACTTGGTGAGGGCTTTAAAAGCGAGGCAGCCCCAGGCTCACCAGCAGACTGCAAAGGTTTCGAGGTTGGTTGTGTTGCCTGCACGTAGAGCGGGGACGGGTGGAAATCACAGCCCTTTTCTCCCCAGGAGCACCACGTTGGGTCCCTGCCTTCCTTGGGCAAAGCAGCAGCAGGACCATCATGTCCAACGTGCACCTCTCCAGCGCCTCGGCTCTGGAGCGCTTGGCCGCCCGCAGGACTTTCCCCTTGCACGCCCGCACGGGGGTCTGCCGGAATCTCTTTGGCCCGGTGGATCACGAAGAGCTGAGCCGGGAGCTGAAAAGCAAACTACGGGAGATCAGCGAGGATGACCAGAGGCGGTGGGACTACAACTTCCAGACCGACACCCCGCTGGACGGCCCGGGCAGGCTGCAGTGGGAAGAGGTGGAGGGAGGCTCGGTGCCCGCTTTCTACCGGGAGACACTGCAGGTCGGGAGGTGCCGCTTCCCGGTGCTGTTGGTCAGGTCCAAGCCACCTCTGGGGGACATGGATACTCCTGCGGGAGTTAACCCCAGGGACTCTCACCAGGAGCTGGTGGTGTCTGCGTCCTCCTCCCTCAGCCCCCAGGGTAAGACGGCCGCCTTGGAAAGCACTATCGCGGGGGGTAAAGAGCGGCTCAACCAGGAGAACCGATCCGATCAGCTCAACAACCACTCAGGGATTACAATCAAACCCGTACCCTGCGCGCCAGCGGCGCTCAAAAGGGTCTCGCCCTCCAGCGCAGCCCACATCACAGGTAAGGATGGGGGCTGGGGCATGCCCCAAGCACGACCCAGGCGCGCACCCCCGGGGCTCTTGGCGCTTAAATGCCCCCGCCTGCCCCGGGGGTTTAAAGGGCCCCGGGCATCGATGGCTCTGCGAAAAGGCTCGCGGCGCAGCTCGCTGGGGCCGGGCGCGGCGCCCGGCCGGGGAAACGCTTACACAGCACATTGCGCGCTGCAGGCCGGCGAAGTAAACAAACCCGACCCAGCTGCAACCCTCCCCCGAGGCAGAGAGGGGGAGTCAAGAGCCGCCAGGCCTCCTCTGCCCGCCGTCTCCCGTGTGCGCTGTGGTGCGGGTGCCTGGGCAGGGCGGGTCCCGGCTGCTGCCACACGCTCGTGTCCCCGTCCCGCGGGGGCCGCCCCCGGGGTAGGTGGCGCTGGGGTGGCGGCCGCGGGGTGTGTGTGTATGTATGTAAAGCCTCGCTCCTGGGTTTGGTCCCTAGATTTCTTTGTCAAGCGGAAAAGGCTGGGGGACGCCAAAGCGGCCTGCGACCATCCCGGCGGGTGTCCCGCCTCTGCGCCCGCCGTGCCCGCCGAGCAGACTCCCCGGAAGCGGCTGCGGTGAACCAGGTGAGCGCCCTCCCCGGGACCAGACCGAGCGGGCCCCTTGTCACAGGAGGAGGAGGGCGGCTGCTGGGCGGGGGTGGGGGGAAGGCAGTGTCCAGCCTGGCGCCGCGAAGCGGGGACCCACTAAACGTCTCCCCGCGGGGCGTGTGCGCTGCGAACAAATAGCGGGGCCCTGATTCTCGCCTGGAGCTGGGGGCCGAGTCCCAGTGGAGGGCGGGCCGGCCGGCCAGGCTGCTGCCCCGCTCTGCCAACGCAACGGAAGCCACTTCCCGGGGTGAGCCAGGGCCGCCCACCCCCTCTGCAAGCCCCCCCCCGGTGCTGAGTGAGATCAGGCCGGGGAAGGAGCTGGTTTCGCTGACTCATTCGCCGAGATGGGGCGGGGTCTGCCGACTTACTTTGTGGCCGCCGGGGGCTCTATGTCTGCTGGGAGCAGCAGTCGCGGTTGCTTTCAGGGCGCGTTCACGAAATTCATATGGCGGCTTCCCTTTCCTCTCCCCTCCCCGCCTTTTCTCCTCAGATTTTGCACTATGACACCCAAGGGAGATTTTGCTTCGTCTCTGGAGGCGCGGAGCCCAGCGGCTGTTCTGCCCACACTTCGGCAGGGGGCAATTCTCACGAGATCTGGAGCAAGGAGGATTAAGATCTAAGCATCCCTACACCTTCTCCCCCACAAGGAACTGCATGGAGTGAGAGTGGCTCTGACTACAGCCACGACGGAGCAGTGTTAATTTACAACTGTGCAATGTATTGCGTTTTATATATAAATGTATTATGCCTAATGTGAGTACACTGGCCAGAAGTGTAAAGCTTTAAAGTCATTTATATGAAATGTTTAATCTTTGCTGATCTCTCAGTGCAAAAAAAATGTATATTTGTACAAATCTTTTTTTAAAAGAGTTATACTAACTTATATTTTCTATTTATGTCAAATGTGGATAATGTTGGTTGACACCCAATAGTCTTGTTTTTTTTTTTTTTCTTTTGGTTAAGCCAAAGGGCACTATATTTGCTTTTATTTACAAAATGTAAATTTATTTTTATAGGGTTTTTTTTTTTGCATTCACAAAATGTAGCTATAAAATCAAATTTTTTTAGTTTTTACTTGAAGACAAATCTGTTTCAATGGTTCCTGAGCCGGTCTGTACCACTGCCATTGCAAATAATGCCACAGTTCAAATAAAAAAAAGGAGTCCAAAAATCTATTGATGTTAATTAGTATTAAAGAAACATTTAGTGGAACACAAGTGACAGGAACTGCCAGAGTTTGCAAACGTTAGTATAAACTTAGTTACTCCTTAAAACTGAAACTGTCTCTCAATTCCATTAACTCATTCATTCTCACACGCCATAGCTGCTGGGGTCAAGGGACACTAGAAACCAAGGACAATTTCCATATCTTTGTAAAGTAAAGTAAAGTGCTCAAAGAACATAAGGATTGTAGTATAAAGAATCACAGGATCAAAATATGCAACACACCACCAGCCCCTATAAATATTTAAGACACTTTTCTCCTTATCCTTTACATATTGCATAGCATAATAGATTTTTCTAGTGGTGAAGATTGTTAGAGGGATAATTCTCTTTCCCCCATATATTGTAAGTAGTACACAATTGATTAGCTGTCAACTTTCTCTAAAACAGTAGGGTTGTAGCCACTGCTGGAGTTAGCACAGACCAATTATCTGATTCCCATAATCTAAAATATACTACATTAGCAAAAAGGTACAATCCCTCAAGCCTTGCTTTCATAATTCATGTAGATATAACATTAATTTACAGGTCTAGACAAAGCTCTGGCCCATTTAATCCAGGAGAAGACTGAATTTGTGTTCAGGACAATGCCTTTTAACATAGTTTCATGCTTGTTCTTTGTGGGGAGGGATATCTATTTTGTAAAGCATCTTGCCATCCATATAAAATTAGCTTGAATGGCTACTGTTTTTTAAACTCATTTAATCTGCAGTTAAATCTGCCCAAAGTGAAACTGTAGGATGACACTGTCAGGCACTTCAGGTTCCATTGGCGTGTGCCAAGTTCTGACACACCTACCCACCATTTGCAAGTTGAATGGTCTGATTCAAAAATCTTCCAGTGACCCGTTATTTACAGATCAGTGGCATGATAAACCATAGTGGCTCCTCTGCTGTGTCAATCCATTAGGGAGCTCTTAATCCTTGACACAATAGACGGAGCCTTCTGCTCTTGTTCAGAAAAGTTTATATTTTAAAAGTATTACACTGCATTATCTGGCACCACAGTATTATGTGCATCAAAAGACCACATGAAAAACTGCTTCGTGCCCAGCAATATATGTTTGTAAACTTCAAAAACAAAAAAAAACTTAACTTGCTTGTATTTGATTCCCTGTTTTATTGAAACACAAAACATCTTAATTGCAAGGAAGTGCTTCCTGGTATGGCAATTTAAATCGAGAATATGTGCTTATGAGTCAGCTATAAATCCTGAAAAACATAGTTTGTAATAGAAATGGTAACATACAATCGTGCTGTTAACTATAACATAGGGTCTAGTTATAAAAAAAACATACATCAACATTTTACTGCCTATTTTGTCACAATAATGGACAAATATCACAACGTATTGTCACTTAAGTACACTATCTCTGCAGCCCTGATAAGATTGAAAACATGGAGGACTATTCCCGAAATAACCCCACTTTAAAATCTATACATGGAAATTATTCACAATCCAGGCAGGCACAGAGCATTACCATTTTATTTATATTATTTATATTATATATATATGGTGGGAAGGAAGGTTGTAAAGGTCTAAAAAGTGTTCCAAGCATAGTATCCTGTGACTATATTATATATATATTATGTATACACACACACACACACACACACACTAATTTTTCTTTAAATCTGATTTACCACTTTTGAATGGCTGGATATTATTTCAGGATTTTCTGCACTTGCATAACCTGAAAACATATACACACAAGTTGTAGCTCAGAGTGTAATTAGGTAAACGAGACAAAAAATTAGTTTGTGTGTGTGTGGTCGGTCAGTACGTTTTCCTAGTAAACGTTTGGTAATTTTTTTTTAAACTGCCAATATCGTGCAAGCAAACACAATAGCATAGAAGAGGGTGCGAAGGCAGCGTTTGAACGCTGTAAACTACCAGGGACCTTACAGAGTTGACGGCCAAATGCCAGCCAGGGTTCCAGAGCTTTTAACTCACACGTAGGGATGAGGAATCAGCCCACATTTCCCATCTGAAATCTCTTGCCCATGTGGTTTAACGCAGGCTCTTAAGGTAACGTTTACATGGAGTTTTAGCAGCTGAATTTCCTTTGGTTTTTACGGTAATTTCTGAGGTTGGATTATATTAGCCTTTATGTACCTATAAAATACTCATAAGTGGTTTAGTGACCCTTTCGACTCCTCCCCTCTAAACATCACTGTAGTTTAATCTGGCGATTTGAAATCCTCCCCCTCGCCCCAATTTAAATCCAGCTGCTGATTTATACCGCTGAGCTGATCTTGCGGTTCCCAAATGAATGTCTCGGCGCTAGCTGAGAGGGGCGCAGTCTTAAATCCTGGGCTAACCTCAGGCGGGGAGAAAAGTGACTGGCGGCGAGGGAAGCTTTAGCTGAGCTGATCCACTGTGTGGGGATCTGGGGAAGCACAGGAGGGTTTGGAGACAGGGCAAGGACGCGGGAGCAGGGAAAAGAGCAGAAGATTCAGGGGCCGAGGCCGGAGAGAATCCGGGATTGGGGCAGAAGGATCCGGGTTACCCAGTCAGGATAAGGAGACGTCCCCGACTCATTCCTTCCCTCAGCCCCCGTTTAGCCCTGGCTTCCGTTCAAACATTCCTCCTCCCCCCCCTGCCATTTACTCCTACAAAATCCCTAAATAGCACAAGCGCCACGGCCCGTCTGGCTGAGGACTGCGGTTTCACATGCTCTGCAGCCTCCTGCAATGCATCCTGCTGCAGCAGTTGTGCAGACAAGTCCCTGATTCCTACTAGCTATCAAACCCATTATTTCACGATGCCAGGGAGGAGGAATAAAGCTTCCCAGCGGCCAGCACATTTTGCTTGAAAGGCAATCACCTTTATTTCAAAGGCAATCACTCGAGCCCCCGTGAGCTCTGTCTGCTCCGCCAGGGATGAAGTTTATGAAACGCTTCGCACTATAAAAGTAACATTGATTACCTCAAAACGATATGATCACTTAATCAGAACTTGATTTATTTTATGGTGCCTGCATCAATGGGCCCCGATTCAAAACGATTTTCCCCTTTGAAAAGAAAAAAAATAGCTTTTCCCTTTCTTATTAAAAGCCAACAATACACGGAGGGAGGCAGCTGGATCCTCCAGGATTTATGGGCTTTTCTCTTGCTTTCATGGAAGCAGGTGCCTTTGGGACTTCCATTGTCTCAGCGTCTTACTAATAATAGGACCTTCTGAAATGAAAGATCCATACTCTCTGTAGCCTTCAAAGACCTCGTATGGCGGAGCCACAGTTTGCACAAAGGTGCAAAAACCCACCCCAAAGCAGAAAACGTTGGCGTTTATTTATTTTTATTAAACGCTCATTTTCTTTGCAGAGCGATTGTTTCGAAGGACTACTAAAAGGAAGCGCTGGGGAAAGTTTGGGGCGCTAGAATGGGAGAGTCACAATGAGCGTGTCCGCTCACTTTTATAGAATCCACCACAGAGCGTTTCTCTGCGCACACACAATTGATCCTAGTCAGTCTCTTTGTTTTTATGAATCTTCTCCTCGACTCTTCCCCCCCCCCCCCCCCCCACAACACCATGCAATTTTAATTTCCCGGCAGGGCCTGTAACCAACCAGAGATAGTGGTCCTCTATTTGAATGACTTGGTCTTGCGTTTGTGGTAAAAGAGAAAATATTTTTTGTATTTGTTTTTGCTCTCCCCCATTCTTCTCTTTTGGAAGGTGTGCAGCCCTGCTTCTCCTTTAGAATCCCCTGCTCCACCCAGCTTGGCACTGCCTCCTTCTTATTCCCATCACAAAGCACACTGCCCCTATTCTTCTGGCCTTTGTAGCCATATGGCAAATCCATGTAGACACAGCCAACATCCATTTATTCAGGCACATAATGTCCCGCAACAGGGAACAATTGGAACTTTGTTTGCTTCTATTATTGATGCGAATGGGCAGAGAGAGAAAAAAAAAATCATTTAACTATAAGAGATATCCAGCTAATTATGAGCCATATGTGCCTATAGTTTCAAAGCAAACCAATGAAGTTCATTTTAAATCTAGACTACTTTATTAGGTACAGAAGACAGATGTCCCAACAGTACATGCATCAGAGAAAACCATGTAAAGAAGTTCTTGAAATATTTAACTGGAGCTCATTCACTGTGAGAGGGACTTTAAAGTGCCCTTTATCACCAGGATACGTAGAGGAAATTGAGGGGAGATTTCTAATCCTCGTTGCCAAACAGTTACCCTTAAAACCATTCCAGTTTGGATTCTAGGATAGAGATTTTTTTGAAACAAACATGAGGCGCTTCATAAAATTGCTTCTGCAATGCAAATCCTGCCCGAAGTCAGATGCTTATTTGAGTTGTCTTGAACCTAGACTGAAGAGCAAAGCAACCCAAATAACTCGCTGTTGTTTTCCAATGCAGAGGGCTACGTGCTTCCTAGAATGGTGGTGCACTTTTACTAGTAGGCGAACTGGGAGTAAGGGTTTATTATTTTCAAATCTCGACGATTCGATCATTGAGAGTACCCTTAAGTGAGAATCCTGCAGTGCATTTCGAAAGGGAAACGGCACTGCAGGAAAATTGAAGAGAAACTAGTTAAAGGAAATTCTTTATGAAATGCAATTATTGGCAGGCTCTCCACCCCCGGACACCGCTCTTTCACCCATAAAGCCAACTATCTAGGTTAAAGGATTAGCGTTATCTTTAGCAGTAATTGCAACATCTATTAGTAATTAAAATATTTCAGTTAGAGGAACTCACAATATGGTTGGCTCTAGAAAGCTTCCTTTTACATCAAAACTATTGGAGAGGTTTAATTGTTTCCCCCAAAACCTTGTTGCATTTATATCACTTTAAAAAAAAGCCATTTCCCCCACCTTTAAGCAAATAATCATCTCTCTTCAATGAGCAGGAAACATCCAGTATAAATAACTGGACAAAACATTTCAATTTTTTAAAGAATAACTTAGGTAATTACCTACATTCAAGAACCAAGGTAGATAATTTCTTTGTAAGCATCCAATTCACACCAAATGTATCATCTGCCTTGGTGACAGAATTCTTGGCATGCTGATTGCATTAAAAAGCTGAGGCAAGAGGGAAATTTAATGATCAGGTGAAGAAAAAGAAATAGGTATAGAGAAAAACTGTTCTGCTGCCTATATGTAAAGAAGTAATTAGATGACCGCAGCTGGACTTGCTTGAATGAAGTAGCCAGCTTTTGCTGCACTCCCACAGAATATAGGGTAAACACCAGATGTTTCTTCACTGGCCCCATTCCTACAAAACTGAGGTTGTGTTTCTTTCCCAAAATTTAAATATAAATACAAAATGGCAATAAAGATGATCCCTAAGGATAGGGTAATATCGGTGTTACTTTCTACTCTTCCACTGTGTGAGCATATATCAAGGTGGCTCCTCCATTCACAGACACAAATAGTAATATGTAAAGGCCTGAACCACCCCCCATTGAGATAATTGGAGAAATTCCCAATGAAGAGTCTCTCATACAGGAAACAATGGATAGGTAGGTAACTGGTGTTTACACTTAGGAAAGCTCTGTTCTATTCCACACTCTGCCAGTGACCAGCTGTGTGACCTCAGACAAGTCACCTCACCTGTTTTCCCTCCTATTGTCTATTTAGATTGTAAGCTCTCTTTGGGCAAGGGTCCATCTCTTACAGTCCTAGCAAAATGGATCTCATTTTGAGGGGGGCATAGGCACAACTGTAATACAAATAAATAGTACTAATTACTTCAATTGGCTCGGGCCCTAAAAGAAAAGGAGTTAATACAAAGCAATGGTGTTTAGTGTGGGCATGGCAGAAAGCATCACCTATTTTTAAGGTTGTCTGACACTTCTCATAAGAAGACCCTGTTTTATGTCGCTTTTGACTTAATCAAACTAACTCTTTGAGCTGAATTTTTCCATGCTGTGTGTCTTGTCTGAGTCTGAATATTTTTGGGAAAGTTCAACCCAAACAGATTAGCCATTCCCAAGAATGAGGCTAGGAAAAAAAAATTTGTTTTGCCCATCTTAAAAAATTCTGTTTAACTGTTATTTGAAAAGTTCTACCAGCCTCATGCTTTGAAGAAGGGTCTTGACATTTGGTAGGTGGATGGCCTTTGTGTCAGGAACATGCCTTTTGCTGGTGAAAATCCACCCAAATTTGGCCAAGTTAAAAGCCTTTGAAAGATCACATTTTTCATATGTTCAATAGACTTCTTAGATTTTAGTAGCTAAATTCCTTAAAGATTCCATCTACACCAAGCATGCTCCAGCCCCGGGATGAACAGAACTTTCCCTGAAATTGCCGCTCTGGGCTGCTATAAACTGTGCCATGTCTGGGCACCAGAACTGAGAGCAGTGAGATTGTCTCTCCTGTGATTTCAATTGGGCCCAGGCAGCACTAGAGGAAGAAGCTGGGGGGAGGCAGGAGTAGAAGATTGGGACAAGGAGCTTGGTGAGGTAGGCTGGAAACTGGGACTAGAGAGTGGGGGGTGTCTCAATTGAAGAAACTGGGACTGGGAATTGGGATCTAGGAGGAGGACTTCGACTGGCTGGATAAATAGACTGAGCCCGGACTGCAGAACGGGGAGAGAAATGAGGTAGGGGGACTGGGAGCCCATAGGTTGAGGAGAAACAGATTGGATAAGGAGCTAGGTGGGGATACTGGGTCATAGGTGGGTCATTTCATCTCTTTATGCCTGTTTCTCCTCCCATTCTCTTTTCTACTTCAATTGTAAGCTCTTTGGGAGAGGGAACTGTCTCCCAAACAGATGTAAGCAAATTGGGGCCCTGATTTTGTTTGGGCCTCTGAGTGCTACTATAATACAAATAATAAACAACCCCCAACGTGTGGGGGCCATGAGGAGAGACAGAGGAAAAGGATTGGGCCCAGGGCCAAGCATGAAGAAGCTGAGCAGATTTGGGACATTAAAGAAACTATAGAGTATTGCTCACGTTTGCTGTGTGTATGGATAGCACCATTCTCTGCATGGGTGACTGGATGATGCATTTACAAGTCATTCATTTTATTATATAAACCCCACCCAAAATTTACAGCAACATGCCAGTGCCTTGTTTGACTGACTGGGTGTGGGAATAATGCCTTTTGGATCATGCCAGGATCTTTATACGTATTAACATGAACTGGATGCTTTACATGGTTTCTTCAACAAAGCGGCCACCTTTTCCAGAGCACAACACACAGGAACTAGTTGGTTTAATGCAGCATAAGGCAGGATAGGCACTGTTCTACTTGGAGCACTAAACAGAAACAAGTTAGTATTCAAATATTAGTATGGCTAGCATATTTTTAGTATTGCTTAGCCCTACATCATGGACAGGGATTTCTTCCCCCTCAAGTAACTGTGGTAGCCAAAATGGTGCTATAGATTGTCCCTACCCCAATCAGAGTTATAACATGTGTCCTGATTCTGAAAACTCTCTCTCACCCAAGTAGTCCCAGGGCTCTCTTTTCTAAATTGACTAGATTTCCAGTTGTCAGAATCCCTTCTAAATGGTTTTAACATTTTGGCCAGCCATTGGGACAAACTATGTCTGAGACTACTACTGGTGCACAAACCTAGCCTCAAATACAGTTTAAGCATGTTATAAACGTAAAATAATTGAAAAAAGTTTGAATATCTCCTCTCTCCCCTCCCTCCCCCCTCCCATCTATACTAGAGTCCTTTCTGCACAAGGAAATGGATCCAGATTTCAACTACAGGCCTCAAGTGGGGCTGAAAATAGTTTGGCCATTAACACAGACAAAGCCAAACTAGAGCTGGTCAGTAAAATTCAGATGAAAGTTTTTTTTTTGGGTTGGAATTTACTGATTTGTCAAAATGCAAACGTTCCATTCGATTTTGATGAATTTCCTATGAAACCTGCCTAGTTTCTTGCCAGCTCACCCACCCAGTTTCATGGCAATCCACCTGAGGGGCTTCTGGGGAGTTGGGTGTTCTAGGGCCCACATCCCCAGGACTTCCAGGAGGATTGCCCCTAAATCAGGGACCCCAGAGCTGTCCCTTTCACTGAGAATTTCAAAGATTTTGGTCTTCATTCCTAATCAGAGCTAAACCAAATTTCAAAATACTGAAGTCTTCCTTGAAACGGAATGCCTATTATCCACAAACTCTAAGCCAAACTGTTTTCAACACCCACTGCATAACCCTGCTTGATCCCACATTCCACAAGGGATCTAGCCTTCTTTTTGTGACAGGACCAAACTACTTGCAGCACCTGTTAAACATTAGTGGCCAGACTTTTCAACCCTGACAGCTGGCAGAGAGGGTGCAATAGGACCTGTATTTGACACCTGTTGCCAAACATGAGTCATTTTCCTAGTCTGGCCAGCTTAGCTGTGTTGCAATCATTTTAACCCACACCAGAAAACATGTTTCAGGGCATATTATCTCTATCTAAATTTAAAACCTTTCATTATTTGTATTGCAGTAGCAACTAGAGAGCCCAACTGAGATTAGCTACACATAATAAGAGACAATCCCTGCTCTAAATAGATAAGGCAAGCAAAGAGTGGGGGAAAAGGAAGCATCATTATTCCTATTTTAGAGATGGCAAACTGAGGCATGAAAGTTGAGTAACTTGCCCCGGTCACACAGTGAGACTGGCAAATGCAGGAATTAAACCTAAATCTCCCGAATCTCAGTCGAGTTTCTGAAACACAACACCATCCATCCTCTCTGTTGAGGCCATTGTATAGTCCAGGCAGTGAGGTATGCTAACAAACATGCTGCTCCCTGGCAATAGAGAATGATGTCCCTCATCCAAACGAGTGAGGATCTAAAGTACACTGCAAAAGGTTACTGAACATTACAGCAGTTCTAGGACACTGGAGTCCTGAACCATGGAACATGTTCCTGCAAGAAGAGTTCAGCTAAAGAACTCAGACATGATTAAAAGTTGGACAAATATAGCGAAAACCCAAGAAAATTAATGACTGGAACAATGCATGCCTGATACTGATGGAAGCCCTGCTTTGACTGAATTCATTGGGAAAACTGTTAAAGAATGGTTCGTTTTTTAATAAAAATGATGCTACAAAATGCTACATGATGCCATGTGTTGTCTTTTAAATAAGATATCTGCTTCTGAAAAGCCAGAGCTACTTACATCAGAGGAGGATCTGACCCCATATGTCTACATATTGGTTCCATAATAAATAACTGTTCTTAGTTCAGCTGTGTGAGAGAAAGGAGCAGGGGAGGAGGAATATTTTTTTATCTAGACTTTTTGGATTTGAAAAAGTCCTCTCAGTTGTGCAAGATTATAATAAGAGAAAGCCTCTGACTTTCTAATTGTACATTTACTGTGTGTTAAAGCAAAACTAAGGTGAGAGAGATGATAAATTGAGGGTGAGATTGTGAAGTATTAGGGCAGCTTTCAAAAGATATGATTCTATAGCATTTGGGCTTGAGCTGCTGCTTTGCAGCTCGGATTCAGCTGGTACAATTCTACAGCAGTCGAACAGCCTGTCTGGAGTGTGATTCTCCTCTGCAAGTCTGATTCTGCAGCATGAGCTACTTTCCATGGATCTGATCTTTTAGCTGATTTCTGTGTGATTCAGCAGCTCTTTAAATTGGCGTGCCCCACTGTCCCAGGGTCCAGAGAAAAGGAAGGTAACTAAAATGATGGTGGAAAAAATGTGTAAGTTTGAGCAGGCAACCAACACTTTCTGGCTCAGTGAAACTCAAGTTACACTAGCGGATGTTGCACTCGCATTGGTAAATGGGTGTATATAGATTTAAAGGAGTCTATCTGGTCTGAAAGGCCTAATTCTGATCTCTTGGATAAATCAGGAGTATTTCCATTGAAGTCTTATTACAGAGGTGTAATGGGATCAAAATCAAGTCAACTGATTAGAGCACGACTTGGAGTCAAGAGACTGGGGACCAAATCCTCATCTCCGTACACTGTAAATCTAGACTAAATCTGAAGACAATCATTTACGCTGGTGTAATCAAGAGTGGAATTTAGTCCCTGGATTCTAACTAGAGCTATGCAACTAATTGATTTTTGGGACAACCTGAAATTGAAAATTTTCAGAATTGTCAGCAAATTAAAGCAGTGGGGCTGTAGATTAATCGCAGTTAATCGCACTGTTAAAGAATAGAATACCAACTGAAAATTATATATTTTTGGATGTTTTTCTACATTTTCAAACATATTGATTTCTATCATAACAGAATACAAAGTGTACAGTGCTCACCTTATATTATTTTTATTACAAATATTTGCACTGTAAAAATGAAACAAAATAAATAATATTTTTCAATTCACCTCATACAAATACTGTAGTGCAATCTCTATTGTGAAAGTGTAACTTACAAATGTAATTTTTTTGTTACATAACTGCACTCAAAAACAAAACAATGTAAAACTTTAGAGTCTATAAGTCAACTTAGTCCTACTTCTCGTTCAGCAAATCGCTAAGACAAACAAGTTTGTTTACATTTACGGGAGATACTGCTGCCTGCTTCTTATATATGTCACCTGAAAGTGAGAACAGGCGTTCACATGGCACTTGTGTAGCTGGCACTGCAAACTAGTTACATGCCACATATGCTAAACATTCGTATGCCCCTTCATACTCCAGCCACCATTCCAGAGGACATGCTTCCATGCTGATTATGCTCGTTAAAAAATAATGCATTAATTAAATTTGTGACTGAACTCCTTGGGGGAGAATTGTATGTCTCCCGTTCTGTTTTACCTGCATTCTGCCATATATTTCATGGTACAGCAGTGTTGGATGATGACCCAGCACATAGAATCATAGGATTGGAAGGGACCTCGAGAGGTCAGTTAGTCCAGTCCCTTGCACTCATGGCAGGACTAAATATTATCTAAACCATCCTTGACAAGCGTTTGTCTAACCCGCTCTTAAAAATCTCCAATGATGGAGATTCCACAACCTCCCTATGCAATTTATTCCAGCGCTTAACCACCCTGACAGTTTGGAAGCTTTTCCTGATGTCCTACTTAAACCTCCCTTGCTACAATTTAAGCCCATAGCTACTTGTCCTATCCTCAGTGATTAAGAAGAACAATTGTTCTCCCTTCTCCTTGTAACAACCTTTTATGTAGTTGTTCATTTTAAGATCACTTTCAGAGCAGATTTGACAAAACACAAAGAAGGTACCAATGTGAGATTTCTAAAAATAGCTACAGCACTCGACCCAAGATTTAAGAATCTGAAGGCCGTCCAAAATCTGAGAGGGACGAGGTGTGGAGCATACTCTCAGAAGTCTTAAAAGAGCAACACTCAGATGCAGAAACTACAAAATTCGAACCACCAAAAAAGAAAATCAACCTTCTGCTGGTGGCATCTGACTCAGATGAAAATGAACATGCGTCAGCTCGCTATACTTTGGATCGTTATCAAGCAGAACCCATCATCAGCATGGACACATGTCCTCTGGAATGGTGGTTGACGCATTAAGGGATATATGAATCTTTAGCACATCTTGCACGTAAATTTCTCGTGACGCCAGCTACAACAGTGCCATGTGATTGTCTGTTCTCACTTTCAGGTGATATTGTAAACAAGAAGTAGGCAGCAGCATGTCCTGCAAATTGTAACCAAACTTGCTTGTCTGAGCGATTAGCTGAAGTATGACTGAGTGGACTTGTAGGCTCTAAAGCAGGGGTAGGTAACCTATGGCACGTGTGCTGAAGGCGGCACGCGAGCTGATTTTCAGTGGCATTCACACTGCCCGGGTTCTGGCCACCTGTCCACGGGGCTCTGCATTTTCATTTAATTTTAAATGAAGCTTCTTAAACATTTTTAAAACCTTATTTGCTTTACATACAACAATAGTGTAGTTATATATTATAGACTTATAGAAAGAGACCTTCTAAAAACATTAAATTGTATGACTGGCACGTGTAACCTTAAATTAGAGTGAATAAATGAAGACTCGGCACAGCACTTCTGAAAGGTTGCCGACCCCTGCTCTAAAGTTTTACATTGTTCTATTTTTGAATGCAGGTGTTTTTTTTTTTTTTTTTACATAATTCTACGTTTGTAAATTCAACTTTCATGATAAAGAGATTGCATTACAGAACTTGTATAAGGTGAATTGAAAAATACTATTTATTTTTTGTTTTTTACAGTGCAAATATTTGTAATAAAAATATATACTTGACACCATGCAAGGCACTGCATTTAGCCATATGGAATGGAAATCTATCAACCTCATGAAGAAACTTGCACAAATACAGACAGATATCTTCCTTTGCAAATGAAAACGGATGGACGGCTACCCCTCTGTTATAGTGAGCACTGTACACTTTGTATTCTGTATTGTAACTTAAATCAATATATTTGAAAATGTAGAAAACATCCAAAAATATTTAAATAAATGGTATTCTATTACTATTCTATTACTGTTTAACAGCGCATTTTTTTAATCGCATAATTAATCATGTTTTTTTTAGTCGATTGACAGCCCTTCAAAATAGTAAAAAAAAAAAAAAAAAAAAAAAAAATTGTTCAACCCAAGCCCAAAAGTTTCATTTAGATTTCAAAACAATTTAATACTAAAATACAAATTAATAGAATGGAAGGAAATTTTGAAACAAAGTAGTTTTGAATAAAAATATTGAAATGTTTCATTTTGAAAAAGTCAATATCAAATATTTTGACTTTTGTTAAAAAAGTTTCTTTTCAGGATGAACAATTCAGCGAAAACTATTTTAGTGTTGCCACATCTGCATTTTTCATTGGAAAAAAAGTTTTGGTCGATGAATTTAACTCAGCTCTAGTTCTAACCCCAGTTCTAATTTTCTGTATGATCTTGGATATATCATTTCTCAGTGGCAGGGGTTACATTCAGAGGAACTTTGTTGAAATAAATAGATATACCCCAGATTTATATTCCTGGAAGTAACATCAGAATCTGAGCCTTTGTCCCTCAATTTTTAAAATAGAGGTAATAATACTTAGTGACTTCATATGGGTATTGTGAGGATTAATTCATTAATATTTGCAAAGTATTTTGAGATCCTCAGATGGAAGGTACTGCAGTATGTAAGTGCAAAGTATTTTTCTGCAGTGCTTATTGCCCTTTAGAGATGTGTTTTTGAGCTGTTCCTTGTGGGTGTGATTTTGCAGCATTTGAGTTGAAGACCTTGGTCAGAGAGAACTACACCACTCCACATGTATGCAAACCCAAGAGAACAGGCAAAGAGAACGTTTATACGTAGGCTTGGAAAAATTAAATATTTATCTATAAATGTTGATTTCACTGTGTGTACACAAGCCAAAAAAATATTTCCATCAACAACCAACAACATTTACAGATAGGAAAAGTAAGAGGGGGGGGCAGGGATAGCTCAGTGGTTTGAGCATTGACCTACTAAACCCAGGGTTCTGAGTTCAATCCTTGAGGAGGCCATTTATGGATCTGGGGCAAAAAAAAATGGTCCTGCTAGTGAAGGCAGGGGACTGGACTGGACTTGATGACCTTTCAAGGTCCCTTCCAATTCTATGAGATAGGTAGATCTCCATATATTATTATATGAAAAATGCTGCTTGAGAACTTATCAGTGTTTGATTTAATGCTATTAACTTTGTATATTTTGACATATGATGTTGACAATTTGTGTTTTAACATTTATAATGCTTTAACTTTTTGAATCTCAATGTCTGGTTATTAAATTATTGGCACCCTGCATAAGTTCCCACAACTGTGAAAATTTAAAATAAATAAAACATTTCAAAAAAGCTAAAAACTGACCATTTTGTGCATTTAAAAAGATAGAAAAATGCTTAAAAATAAAGTGATATTTTCCATTGAAGTTATAAAAACTGATTTTTCTGCCAACCCTATTTGTGTAATATAGTGCACATGCACAAACAAACTACATTAAAAAGAATATTAAGGTTGCAAAGTCAAGCACTTAAAAGTTAGGAAATGCCAGAATTAAGGTTGTCCATGCAACCTTAATTTCTCCCCCCTGTGCATATGCATTATGACACAGTCTTTAATTTTCATGGGGACAGCAAAACGTACATCCTTGACACAAAGGCCACTCCCCCACCACCAAATTTCAAGTCTCTGCTCCAAAGCATGAGTGTACCTGAGCTTTTCAACAAAAACATCACCAGTTTTTTTTTTTTTTTAAAACATGGGCACAACAACATTTTTCACTAGCCTCATTCTTGGAAACATTGAAACTATTTTGCAGATATAAAGAAACAAAGATCAGTTTGAGGCAGACACTCGGACTCTAAAATTTCAGCGCAAATGGCTTAAATTTGGCAAATTTATAAGCAGCTGAAAACAGGGTCTTATGATGCGAAATGTTGGGCAGCCTTCATGGTAGGCAGGGTTAGCAGCCCCACCTATAGTGGAAAGAGAGGCTGTGCTCTGGCAGAGATGTCTTGTCAAACAAAATTTGTTGCAACTTAAATTAAATGCAAACAACAGGGTGGGATTTGTTTTTGTTTTGTTTTGCTTTTTGGAGTTTTCTGTGGCAGCTCTGAAAACGTACTATGAAAATCCCTTTAACCACCACATCAAATACACAAATCTTTTCATGGATTCAATAGAAGTTGGTGAGGGGGAAATGAAGACAGAAAAAAATGATTAAAAATAAAAGCACAATCCATATTCAGTGAAATATCCTGCCAGGGATGGAGGAAGCCCAATAGGAAAAAATAAACATTTCTAGTTATTTTTCTATGACAAATAAATACAGAGTTGGAGGTGATTATTGGTTGAAGGGAAATATTGTGAAATGGCAGAGAATGGAAAGAGTTTTCCCTGACCCTAGGAAATATAATGGCAGATAAAGAGATTGACCATTTTGGGAGGAGGATGCCTTCATTTCTCTACGTGACTGTAGATTATTTCGGCTTCAGAAGACAAGAATGTCCCTTTAACATCTGACCTGGCCTTTATTTTAGAGAAGCACTTCACGGTTCAGAAAAGACAGACAATTTTCTAATTCCCAGCTCTGCTGGAGGCTGAGGCAGCAACTTCCAGACAGGACACCTGCTAACACTAGAGAAATGGCATTATTATGTCTACAAGTTTACAAATCTGAGGATCAAAAAGCCTTTGCTGCTGCCGCTACTACACAGGCCAAGGACAACGACTTCTTCACAACAGAGTTTCAGAGGTTTTCCCCCCTTCCCCCCTTCAAGAAATGGTCTCTTTTCACTTTCAGTCGCAGCAGATCGGTTTCCACGTGAAGAAGTCAATCGTCAAAGAGTTTTCTAAGTTTCATTGGTGTGTAGCAGAAAAGGGATTAGACTTGGGGCCGTTTTACTGGCCAGCCTTTAAGCAAATAAATGTTCTTGAATTCTTAGAGAGAGAATTTTAACTTAAAATAAGGAGTATACAGGATTCTTCCAAACCCCAAATTAAATAGTAAACAAATCAATGCAAAATATTTCAGTAAAGATTTGGGGGAACATGGGGTTAAATCTTTGTTTGCTGTACTTCTGCTTTTAATTATTTCTGTTAATTATTCCCGAGGGCACAGGTATTTAGACATTAAAACATACATACATATTATATATACTGAATGACATTTGAACATTCATTTTTAACATGTCTATTCAATGAGGGCCTGATTCTCAACCACTAGCAGCAATGAGGATGATGAAGAGGGGAAGGGGTTACACTCAAGGGCAACATATTTTAATACTATGATTCAAAAATCTTATTACATAGCAATAACCTCACTAAACAACAGTCCCTTTGGGGCCAAATCCTTACCCCAGTGAAGTAAAGTACATTTTTTTCCTCCTACTGGATGATGGAATCAATGGCATTTTTCTTAAATCCAACCCATTGCCATAAATCACTGTAGCAGGAGTTTATTAGTACCCAAAGGATGATAGTAGAACCAAATAACATTTTGCACTTTTGTTACACCTTGACTCCAAAGTGCTTTACAAACTAACTACCCCTGGTCCTGCAAACATGTGCACAGGTGTTTACTTTTAAGCCTGAGTAGTCATTGGGACTACTCATACTGTACTCAAACACCTGTGTATGTGTTTGGAAGATGGGGATCTAATTAAGTCAACTCCCATTTGAAACAGATAAGTATTATCCCATTTTCAGATTGGAGACCAGACTGGAGAATTTGGAGAAGTTAAGGTTTGGATCCACTAAACAACGTAAGCATTGGAAAACTGAATGGCACAGTGCCTAACTTTTAAGAGCCTAAAAATTCACAGGAACAACACTGACCCACAAAACCTAGTTAGGCACCTAGGCTCCTTATACAATGAATGGGGAGAGATAGGTACCTAAGAAAGCATTTCATTGGGTGAAAATAGAGGTATAGCTCAGTGATTAGGGCACCCACCTGGGAGATGGGAGACCCCAGGTCTAGTCCCCCTGCTCCATTTCTTTATTCACAATGGAACAGCCTGAACAGGAGAGATTCAGGAAGCCCTATAAGAGAATATCTCAGTGGTTAGAGCACTCTCCTGAGAGGCGAGACACCCCCCCGCTCAAATCCTTTCTCCCCCTTTGCCTGGGGGGATAGTTGAACCTGGGTTTCCCACATTCCAGATGAGTGCTCTGATCATTGAGCTAAGAGTGGTAAGATGGGCACCATCATCACCTTTTCCCCACCCCAGATTTTGAATGGGGCGCAATTTGGTAGGTGGCCTCTGAACAGGTCTACCGGATTGGACCCCCCCCACAATTTAGGCAGGCGAACACCCATCTTCCCCTGGTTCATGAATTGCTCTGGGGCTTAGACAGGAGATGGGCATCTGTCCCATAGGCTCCTAGAGAAATTTCAGGAACATAGGGTCCTAGAGAAATTTTACTCTGACAACTTAGGCTCTGAGAGAGTTTAGGCATCTGTCGGTTTCACAGGAGTTTTGTGGCTCATGATGTAGCCAAAACTGGGATTTAGGCACCTAAACTGGAGAGTTAGGGCTTTCCTAGACCTGTAGCTCTCAGTGAAGATGCTACTTACACTGATGGGAGATCATAGGTACTCCACCTCCCCAAGAGGCAGTAGGTATGTCAACGGAAGAAGCCCCACTGTCGACTTAGCGTGGCTGTCTACACCAGGAGTTAAATCAGTATAACTATATAGTTATACTGACATAAATTGGTAGTGTAGACCAAGCCTTAGTCTCTGCCATAATTTAGCCTTTTTCCCCCACTAGCGTCTTTGGACCAGTTCTCTTCTCATTTAGGGCCTGATTCAAAGCCTCCTGAAGTCAATTGAAAGACAAAGGTTTTGGATCAGGCCCTTATACTGGTATAAATCAAGCGCAACTCTATTGAACAGCCAGTGCATTTACACTGACATAAAGGAGTGTATATTTCTGTTTCTAATCTAGTGGACAAGGATGGCCGAGATTCTCCAGGACAGAAAGGCTCAGATCCTCAAAGATATTTAGGTGCCTAACTCCCACTGATTTCAATACGAGTTAGGTGCCTAAATACCTTTGAAGACCTGGGCCTAACTGATTTTGGGGGCCCAAACTGAGATTCTGAAAATTTACACCCCTTTTAAAAGTACCTGCTGAACACCCACCCTCTGCGAATCACACTGTTGTAAAGTATCTCACATGGAGCACTCAAAAATGGAAGCACCCCAAATCTTGAAAATCTCAGCTATGTATCCAAAGCAGCGGTTATCAAATTAGCTGGTTATACTTCCCTTTTCTTAGCAAGAGGAAAGGAACAATCCTATATCTTGGAAGAATTTTTTTTGTTAAAGAGCCAGATCATTTATTTTCATTCAGAACCTAATTTTGTAGAATAATAATAATAAAAAAAGCAAAAACAAGTTTCACTTTCCCCATCCCAGGAAGGTGAATTCTTCATGGACGCTTGCCTTGCTTTCAAGAGCCTGGGTCGGGCTCGGTTCTCTTTGGTTCCCAACCACAACCATCCGCACCAATTCAGGGAGACGATTTTTTTTTTGAGGTGGGGGAGCTAAAAAGGGAAGGGGGGGATAAGCAGATCTAATGTGCAGATTTTAATCTGGTCACTTCCCTGTCAAACTAATCCCTGCCTGACTCGGATCGGACTTTAAGAAATGTGCCTGGAAACCAAAAAGCAAACTTCATTTGAATGAAGCACACACTCCGGAGCCCCCATCTGCAAAGGGCCGCAATTAAATGCAAAGAGAGGGGGGAGAGAGAAAAAATTAGCATTTTCCGCGGCCATCTGGCATGAGGAGCAGGCGATGGGGAACAAAAGGAGATTTAGGCAAAGGGGAGAGGCGAGTGTGCCATGGCATTGACCTGCAAATGAGCCTTTGTGAGCGAATTAAAGCTTCCCGGACCCCCCGGGACACCCCAAAACAGGCACCATTACAAACCATCCGGACAAAAACCCACTCATCAAAATTGTCTGCGATTGGGGGGAGGGAGGAAACGCCAACCATTTAAATATGCACTAACCCCCCCCCCCCCCACACACACACACTAAACCTCTCTGTAATAGGCGGTTAATAGTGGGTTGGCTGAAATGAGCTCTAAGGTTCTGATGAACCTGCTACAATTTCTAGCCTGGAGTCTTCCCTCCTCCCCCAAGGAAATGCTCTGGGATACTGCTGGGTTTTAGGAATTAATTTCATTTTTACAAGAGGAAACGTATAACCCATCCCAGGCCTAATTTGTAGCCCCACCACCACACTATACAAACGGGGGGGAGACAGAGGGCGGTTGGTGATATATTAGCCTCCAGATGCTGTTTATTAAAGTTTTGATCTGTTGTGGGGGTAGCGGTGGCTTGAAAGTGTATTTCTAAAGCAAACAAGAGTCATTTCCCTAGGACAACGCATGGACGTTTGTAAAAGCAACTGGAGGGAGCTAGGAAAAAACAAGGGGGGGGGTCATATTCCAAAGAGAAGTCTGAAACCCTCAGGGCTGGCAGAGAACTGCCCCACCGCCATGGCGCCTGCCTGCAAGCTAAAAGAAACTTGGGAGGATTTCAAAAGTTAAATCAAAGCTCCTGACACTTGGTAAGGTGTAAGGGAGAAAAATCATTTCAAAACAGACCCTCTCCCCAGAGGTGAAGGGGGCCAGAAGAGGGAAACTTGTAAATACAACGTGTTTCTTTATTATCCTCCTCTCCCTGGGGAAAAGCTCCCATTATAACCCATCAGCTATATATACTCAGCTGCTGTTACTCTGGGGCTGCAGCAGGTAGATTAAAGAACAGGAGGAGGAGGGGAGGAGAGGAAGAAGCGCTGTCTGTCTCCAGATCGGGCTGAGAAACAAAAGCAAATGGCAATAGCAGGCAATTTACTCCTGCAAGCAATTCAAGAGGAGCCTTCCATAGAAATCATCAATCACTCAGAGGGGCCTTGAGATTCAGCTAACTACTAGCACTGATTCGAGCACACAGACGAAGTAAAAAGTGACAGCTCTCGCCCTCCTCCCCCCGCATTCATCGCTAAAATAAAGATCTCGAGAAAGTCAGAGATTTGCAGGGCAGGAATAAGCAGCCTCCGTAAAACGGGGTAGATAGTAACCAGGCCTGCTCCACTTGTGAAGCAGGAGGTTTGGATTTAGACGATCCAAATCCCCTGCCTTATTGCAATTCACAGCCTCATGGAAATGCTCCACGCTGCTGTTATTAGTCAGGCAGGGTTCCTCACCCAGAGCCCTGAGCTCTCTTACACCCAAGATGACCCGGCCAGCTCGCCACAGCCCCTGGGGAGTTCCCCACCCCCCGACTGAGATGGGCCTGGGCTCTGCACGTCCCTGGCTCGCTCTGCAGGTGGGAGCGCTCAGTCACTGCCTCTCTGGCTTTCTCCGCCCCCCACTCCCGGGGCCGTGTTTGGAGCTCCCAGGTGACGCTCTCCCTGGGTTTGTTTGCAGTCAATATTCATGTGTTTCTGTCACCAGGGTGGCTCTTTTCACAGTGATCAGCCGGGCAGAAGGCTGAATGACAGGAGACTCGTGGCTCAGCCGCTCTGGGAGGGGGAAAGGCAAGGGGATGGAGTGGAGTCCCCAAACTCCTCTGCCTTAGTGTGTGTGTGTGTACACGCGTGTGAGCACTGCCCCACAGAGGTGGGGTAAGGAACTACTCCAGGCAGCAGCTCAGACCAATTGCAGGCTGATCAGAGCTGGGCTTTGCCCGTCCTTAAACTCCAGGACCATACTCCTCTACCCCAAATTTTCTAATATGAGGGAATCTCAGAGAGAATCTCAGCTTTCATTTAAAAACAGATTTCTAGCCTCCTATAAAAAGACTTCAAAATATAACTGGTATAAACCCATCAGCAAGGCTTAAAGCCTGGCACTGATTTTTCCTGAGAGGTCACATTATACCCACCCCTGCTCCCCCCAGGGCTGGACTTAGGGGTACAGAAAAAACATTGCTAGAGGGTTCTTGATTTTTATGAAGACCCCAGATCTAATTTCACAGCTGACATTTCCCATTCCCCCTTAAATAAACGTGTCCTCCCAACTTGGCTAATTTATCGTAGACATGTTAGAAGTAGGTCTGAAGGAAGCATTTGAAGAAGAGGATAGTGATCTTATGGGATCAACACAAAGAGGATATTTCAGGTGTCTGCAGCAGTGTGGAAGAAAACAGAGAGATAGTTAAGAGAGAAATGGATAAATCTGAGGTGGCGGTTGATGACCTTGCTGGACTGGAGATGGTGAGTGGCAAAATATTTGAATAACTTGAATTTATCTAGCGCCTTTTATCCCAATTAGTTAAACCTCATGACACTCCTATTTCACAGATGGGGAGACTGAAGCATGAATAAGGTTAAGGCACACAGTGGCAATGTGGAAAGCTATTGCACTTGTATGCTTCAGGTTATTCCAATTCATTCTGGCAGCAAGTTGCAAGTTAAAAACTAATTCTTTCAGTTACAGATGCCAGTGGGAGGATGCTGATAAACATGGTTGAATATGCAAGTCCAGCTATTTATTATTTATCATTTCTTTCTTTAGAAGTGTACAATCTAAAACCAAAGGCTCATCCCGATGCTCCAGATACCTCTCTCTTGTGCTGCAACTTTGTTTAGTTGTTTAAATTAAAAAAGAAACAATCATCTCCATACTTGTGATTTTCCGTCTAAGTAGAAATAAAAATCACAAACACTCTTTACGCAGAGGTGAATAAATTATAAACAAGGACAAAGAGGATACAATTGACCAATGTCTCCAAGCCAGTGTTTGCTAGGGAATTACTATTCTGGTCTTTGAAATCAATTAATACATAATTAGATTCCTCAAGAAAGGACAAACAAGAGCTGCCATTCACCCCCTCCTTCTCCCACATGCATCCCAAAGAGAGATCGGGTCTTTAGCACAAACCAGACAGACAGCATTCTCCAGCAGTAAAAACATATTCTGGCTTTGGGTGTTCATTTAACAAACAGATCCTTGAACCTTGCTTCTGTTTTCAGTTTATTTCAAACATGTTTCTTTGTCTTCAGTTCATTAAAACATGTCTCTTTTGAGATCTATTTTTACATTTCAAGAATCCAGTATTGTACTTTTGTGGTGGCAGATGGCTCTAGACATCCAAGCATAAGCTCTCTTTCCTGCTTTTCCTTTCTGAATCCCTTTCTGTACTACACTTGAAACCATGTTAGTAGCGCCCTTGTTTGCAATGTCCAAGACTAGAGCCCAATTCAGGAACATGGTAAATGTAGAGCTTGGTCCTTTCTCTACACTAAAGTCAAAATATTTTAATCGCAATGAGCACCACTGCTTGTTGTGTAACTGAGTCACACAACCTGGTAGCTTTTCATAATGAGGATGGGATCTTAATTGTCTTTACATCATGTCCTTGGGTTTACTTCATGTTAATGTAATCTAGGTCTAGGATGGTTTGGTTAGCTGTTAGGCTGCCAATCCCTCAAGAGAAAAGCTAGGTAACCTTGCTGGGCTATAGCAAGGGGAAAGAAGTAGTCACTTTGTAAGAGGATTCAGCAAGGTCTATGGAATGCCTGAAGGGATTTTGACCATGTTGGACACAAGATAATTTTCTTGTGTAAAATAACCCGATTCTAAGGGCATGAGAAAATATACTGTCAGTACAAGACAAATATTAAGGGTTGTTAAACACAGCAGCAGCTACCCACTTATTGGATTGCCTTATTGAAGGCATTGGCTTAGATGCCCTGTCTATGCTAGTGGTTGATGAACTAGCAACAGACATGTCAAAGATCAGTTATCAAGCATGGATCTGAGAAGACTATTTTCCAGCCCTAATGTTGACTATTTCTTATTAAATAGCAAGTACTATACAAGAGGGCAAGAACTATAGTAAAACTGACAAAGAAGTAACTTAGGGACTTTAGACAGGTGAATCTGGATCCTTTATAACAATAAGGAAATGTTCAAAGATGTGTATTTATGGAAGCAGAAGGGGTAGAAAAGATACAGCAGTCTATTTGAACTCCAGTGTTCCAAGATTCTGTATAGTTATATCAAGTTTAACATGGTTCCTTGTTTATCCTGTGTTACTTGTAGTATTAAACAGGGGCTGAATAGCAAAGTCTAAAGATAAACTGTACAGGTGGAAGTGCTCCTCAAAGCTTTTCTTTTGACTTCTGTTCCCAATACAGATTGGAAATCTGAATCCAGCCTGCTTACACTCCTGCCCAGAGTAAATACAGGTGACAGAATGATCCCATCTTTGCTGTAAATACCATCAGTAACAACCTGATAGTATTAACCTGTTCAGTCTTGCAGGGTAGATAGGCCCAAACCCTGTTTGAACCATGCTTCCAGCTCTACATTTCTAGAAATCTATACTCCTGAATAGTGACATAGTGTAAACTATATTTTAGCTACATCAGGAGAAGATTATTATAAACAAGACCCGCACCATAGTAGGAATTACAGTATCAATGGGACTCATGGTAGGAGACCATCTCCAAAGGAATTAAATTTCTGCCTCACTCTGTGTCAGACACCAGGATATCCTGGAGACTGAAGATTTCTGTTTAGCCACAGGACAGGATAGGACAACAACAGTACAAGCTAATGAAGTCTCCATGTTCATTCACTCCTTGGCCTCCTGTGTCAGAAATTATTCCCATTTCAGAAATCATAATGAGTCCATGGCATCATTACTTTCCTTTCTAATATGAGAGTGAGCAGGATAGACAGAAGAGGCTGGCTGAGGGATAGATTATGGTAGGATCCATGGGTCTGAAGCCTGGGTTAGAAAGGGCCCTTGAATCCGCAAAGGAAGATTTGGAGAGGTAGGGAAGAGGGTGAGGGAGTTACATTGAAGAACTAGAGAGCAGGAATTAGCATTGATAGGGCAGGCAGAGTCTTTGGTTTGTTTGGTGAGGGAGAAGAGAAACAGGACTCTTTGGCTGGATCTAAAGCCCATTAGTCTTAATTTACCACTAAGAATGCCCACTCCCTTCCCTTACTCCTTCTTGCCATCTTCCCTCTTTTATTTTTTTCCTTGTTCCTTTTAAAATGTTTATTTAGACTTACCTGCTTCTAGCTGTTTCATTGTTGCAAGCTGCATTTGCTTGGAGAAAAGAGCACCAAAATGGAGGACAAGCAATTTATACATTAAGACACTCCTACACTCATTATTAATTAGGGCGAACACCTGCAGCCTTCTACAGAGACCAGCCAGAAAATCTGAGTTGTCTTCTGGAGAAAGAGATCCTGACTAACATTTTTTCACTGCATATAGAAAATAAAGAATAGATAAGGGTTGGATAGAACATAATAAAGAAAAACAGACAAGTGCAATAGAAATGATGTCACTGGTATTGTTTTTTTTAGGCCTTAATTCTGCAAGATGGATTTGTGTAGAGTCCCACTAATGTCAGCAGGGCTCTGTGCAGATAGAGGGGTTTGCCCATATGGAGCAGCTTGCAGGACTAGGGCCTCAGATCATAAACTGTTTGGGGCAGGTCCTATTTTGTATCTGTAAAGCACCTATCCCACTTCGACTGCTAGATGTATAGATAATAGCTGGGGTCTATAGTAATAACTTTTAATTGTATTATTCTGTCTGGTTTTATTTTGATCACTCTCACTTGCATGCAATAGCCACAATTTATAATAAGAGCACACAAGAACTGGACACAATATTGTTGTTTAGTGCTCCCCATTCCCCATCACTCAAGGCAGTTCGATAGACTCGCTAGAGTGTTACTATACATGCCAAGTAGGGACAGTGGTGATGTCATCGATTGCATTCTAAGGGTACATCTACACTACAGCGGGGAGTCGATTTAAGATACGCAAATTCAGCTACGTGAATAGCGTAGCTGAATTCGACGTATTGCAGCCGACTTACCCCGTTGTGAGGACGGTGGCAAAATCGACTTCTGCCGCTTTTTGTCGGCGGCGCTTACTACCACCTCCGCTGGTGGAGTTAGAGCGCCGATTTGGGGATCGATTGTCGCGTCCCGATGGGACGCGATAAATCGATCCCCGAGAGGTCGATTTCTACCCACCGATTCAGGCGGGTAGTATAGACCAGACCTAAGTAAGTGTAAACCTATCTACAAAAATGGGATTCAATCCTCCATAATAATATTCTTAGAAAGGAGAGCCTATTTAAAGGAACATGTTTATTCACAAATATTTTCAATGCAGTTAAAGAAAACAAAGAAATCCCCTTTTCAATTCTTGCTAAAATACAAAAGATGAATCCTGTTATATTAGTGATTATGTCACAAGGTAAAACATCATAGAAAATTAAACAAAGATAAAATATATAGATTAAGGTTTATAGGGCCAAATGTGACCCCTACAAAAACTGTTACAGACTAATGTTCTTCAGATTAAAAATATTTCATTTCTATTTTAAATTTAAATCTACCAGATTCATCACTGAGATGGGAAAGCATCAGACAATTTTCAGTGCTGTTCTGGGGTCCACAAAAACACAATGTTGTATGTGCTCCCTCTACTGGCTCTGCAACAGTAGCTAACTAAAAATATACACGGAGTCACACTGACATCTGATGATGTAGAAGCCCAGTGTTTGGAGATAAAACAATAATGCCATCTGAATTTGAAAGCAATCACCCCCTCCCCAAATGCTAACATGAGCTTTGTTCAGAAGATAAGGGGAAATGGAACATTTGCAGCATGGAAGAGCACAAACTCACTAAGGAAAACATTGCAATTTCTGCTGGGATTTTACAAACAAAGAAAAGAAAAACAAAATGATACCCACCCCCAATCCTGTGTGCCGACAGCTGCTCCTGCACAGAGCTCCAAGCAATTATTTATTTAATATTATTTGTTTTGTAGTAGCACCTAGAGGCTACAATCAAGACCGGAGCCTCTTTATGTTAGGCACTGTATATGCACAGAGTGAGAGACAGTCTCTGCCTCTAAGAACTTGCAATTTAAACAGACAAGACTGGCAAAGCGTGTGAGGGGAAACAGAAGAACAGAGAGAGAGGTAAAGTGACTTTGTTAAGATCACAGAGAAGCTCAGTGCCAGGAATAATAATAGAAGCCAGGTCTCCTGCTTCTCAATCTAGTACCCTATCAACTAACTAGACCACGCCGCTTCTCGGTGAGTTCTATGCACTGTCCTGCAGTCTGTCCATGTACTGTCAATTGCAGAACTAGGGACCTTAACGTCTGAGGCTAGGTCTACACTGGGGGGGGGTCGATCTAAGATACACAAATTCAGCTACGCGAATAGCGTAGCTGAATTTGACGTATCCTATTCAACCTACCCCACTGTGAGGACGGCAGCAAATCGACCACCGCGGCTCCCCCATCGACGGCACTTACTCCTCCTGATGAGGTGGGAGTAAACGTGTCGATTTGGGGATCGATTTATCCGTCTAGATGAGACGCGATAAATCGATCCCCGAGAGATCGATTTCTACCCACTGATCCAGGTGGGTAGTGTAGACTAGCCCTGAGAAAAAAGTTTCAGTCCTGTTGTTACCAGTGGCCATTTTAGACTTGACTGCCCAGTCAGCCAGTGCCACCTTTGATTATGAGCAAGGCAAAAAAGTAACTGATCTGCAAATAGAACTGTTCTTTTATTAAGGATCTTCCAATTATCTTCCAGTATAAGTTGTGCATCAGGCAAAAAGAGAGAAAAAGAAATAATCAGTCAGCCTCTCAACTGAGCCACAATGCCTAAAAACACCTATATAAGAACAGATTTAAAAAAGATGATGTTAAAAAACAACAGTGAACAGAGTTTGAGCATAGAAGTTTCTGGTTATCAGGGAATAATGTACAGATCATCGAGGGTGCAAAGTTTGCTTTAAAATCAGATGGCATAAGGAATACATAATCTGCAATATCCCCGATTGGGGGTAAAAGGTTGATGGGTCAAAGTACAGACATTGAGATATGAGGGTATGAAGTTCATAGAGTGGCTATGTTCGGGTGAGGCGTACAATAAGTAGATATGATGATGAGGATGGATTGACCCTCCTTTGGTGAGATTTAATGTTCAGGGAGTTTATGGTTCCAGTTCATATGATCCAACGGGGAAGGTCACTTGGTCCCTTTCTCATAGTGGGAGAACGAAGTCACTCTGGCTCACGCCTCCTGGTACTGTAGGTGGCTGGTGATGTGCTCAATGTAGATGTCCCTGGACCATGGGATGGTGTCTGAGACCATGAGGCACCTACTACAGGTTAAGTGATCCTTTCGGTGCTGGAAAGATATAGCTTTTATTTCAATGCTCAGCTGAACACAGTGGATTTTAATAACAGTTACAAGACACTGAAGGGAATGGCTGGTGCCATTAGAATGGGAAAAATAAAAGTACTTGTGCCGCCTATGTTCTCACGATAGCTGGATTTTTCTGCTGAAATGATCAGCAGTGAAATGGTTAATGTTAACGCACATTTTCACCACTGCTGTTCAGAATTAACTCACCATTGAGATAAGGGGGCAAGTCTGCATTAATATTAAAACTACTGCTTGAGATTTTCAAAGCAGTCCAGCGGACTTAGCCACATTGTATAGTTAGTGAAGGATGTGTGGCTAAGACCCCTGGGCTACTTTGAAAATTCAACCATTTCTTTCTGTCTGCCCTCAGCAGACTCAAGACCGCACTGCATTGGTTCGCACTCATTTCACATTTGGAATGTCACATTCAAATTACAGGGCTAGAAATACCCCACCCTCTTTTTTTAAATGGATTATGGGAAGCCTACATTTTGCAGAAACTACTGGTACCACCAGAGAGGTTCAGGAATAAAGAAAAAAATAATTGGACTCCTCACATTGGGATAGAAACCACAGAGGTATCTGAGGACTTTAATTTGCCGTAGATCAAGTAGAATACTTAAGCATCTGCTAATTAAAAGAGAAAGGAATTAGTAACCCTTATGGAGGATCCATTTTATATAAATATGTGTTGAAGGCAACTCATAGACTTTAAGGCCAGAAGGGACCATCATGATCATCTAGTCTGACCTCCTGCACATTGCAGGCCATAGAAGCTCACCAACCTCCTCATGTAATAGACCCCTAACCTCTGGCTGAGTTACTGAAGTCCCCAAATCAAGATTTAAAGACTTCAAGTTACAGAGAATCCACCATTTATGCTAGTTTAAATCTGCAAGTGACCTAGGGCCCCATGCTGCAGAGGAAGGCAAAAAACCCCAAGGTCTCTGCCAGTCTGACTTGGGGGAAAATTTCTTCCCGACCCCAAATATGGCGATCAGTTAGACTATGAGCATGTGAGCAAGACCCACCAGCCAGACACCTGGGAAAGAATTTGCTATAGTAACTCAGAGCCCTCCCCATCTAGTGTTCCATCATTGGCCATTGGAGATATTTGCTGCTAGCAGACGCAGATCGGCTACATGCCATTATAGCTAGGAGGTCTCATCATGCCTAAACTACAGAATTTAAATTAAAGTTAGTCATTTAGAGAAGATAAGTGAAGTGACTTAGAAATGAATGTAATGCTAATACTGTTTTAATAAGACTCTACATTTTGATCTTTGGATGGATTTTGGATACAAATACAGGAATTTAAAACTTTTAAGACCCATTTTGTTAAAATTAAGGCTATATTATACAATATTTATTAGTAAAAGGTGTTACAGATGAAATTTGGCTAAAGTTTAAGACAGGTAGCAGAGTTGATCCAGGGGGAGTATATACCTTTTATGAAATGAATCACAAAATTATAAAACGAGCGTGAATCTGTGATGACTTAAGCTAATTATGAATGAAAAGAAAACAATAACAAAACAGAGTAAAAACCAGTGACACCAATAATAAAAGAGAATGATAAGAGAGGATTTCAAAAGGGTATTCAAAGAACAAAGAGGAAAAATAAAGCAGAAATAATTTCAAAATCTATTAAGATAAACAATAAGAGATTCTTTAAACATATTAGAGGACTGAAAAATACTGGAGAATGAGTGAGGTCAATAGCAAGATTGCTGAGGACTAATTGGTTATTTACAAAGAAATGGTGGAAAAATGAAGGCCTAGATTTTCAGAAGTGACCAGTGATTTTGGTTGCCTCATTTGGGACTCCTCAAATTATCCTGATTTTCAGAGGGTACATGCTCAGCACTTTCTAAAAATCAGTTGTCTCATGCTGGGCTCCCAAAAATTGAAACACCCCCAATCACTAGTCACTTCTGAAAATCTTGACCTAAATTGTATGTGTGCATCTGGATATGAAAAGGAGAAATATTAATAATATGTTTATGACATCAGCGTTTCTGGGTCCTAATGACAGTGACTTGGAGGAACCTGCAGTTACTGAACCAGTGGGAAGCAAGTTTCTGGAGATGGTAAAGCACCAGATAGTGATGGATTATATACTCATCATGATAGGAGATTAAAGATCAAATAGTTGCACTGTTAACTACAATACTTGTTCCAATATTTAGAAAGACGGAAGTTCTACGAAAAAGACCAAACTATCACCCTGCTCCTGTCCTGCAGCCAGGCCTAGCTTTGCTGTGCTTTTGCTGAGACATAGTCTAATCCAGGGGTCGGCAACCTTTCGGAAGCAGTGTGCCGAGTCTTCATTTATTCACTCTAATTTAAGTTTTCGCATGTCAGTCATACATTTTAACGTTTGTAGAAGGTCTCTTTCTATAAGTCTATAATATATAACTAAACAATTGTTGTATGTAAAGTAAATAAGGTTTTTAAAATGTTTAAGAAGCTTCATTCAAAATTAAATTAAAATGCAGAGTCCCCCAGACTGGTGGCCAGGACCCGGGCAGTGTGAATGCCACTGAAAATCAGCTCGCATGCCGCCTTCGGCACGCGTGCCATAGGTTGCCTACCCCTGGTCTAATCCTCACCAACAGTCTCACCCTCAGCAACAGCTCATGATATCGCATTTATGTGACTGCCAAACCCTTGCCTAAGGGTAGAGTCTGTGATTCTGCCATATACACTGCACTAGGTTACTGGGGGATGACATCAGGGATAGCAGTGCTTCTTTGACATCCCAGAGTGTGGCTTTCTCCTAAGGAAACTGAATGAGCTGCACTGCCTGGGGCAAACATCCCTGGCTGACAGCTCCCAAAGACCACTGAGAGGAGGAAACTGCCATAGTGAACAACGATGCATTTTCACTAATTAAATGAGCCCCCACTCCCATTGCACTGACACTAAAAGGTGCATTCTATTTCTCCCCTTTCATACTAAGTTACCTGTTGTTATCTGTGACTAGCAAACAGATATTCCTCCTTCAGACAAGTGCTAAACTAGCAGCAGCAGGAAAGGTCACTTATTTTATTTTGCTGACAATGCATTAGCTCTGGTGCACTAATGTGTTTATTACCTTTTCCATGGTAATACTTGTGGCAGCATATAGATGACCTGGCCAATGAAACTCTAACTAAGCACAAAGGTTAACAGGGGGTCATTGTCTATACATGTCAGGCATCAGCATTTTCTCTGTATGTTTAGTTAGAGGCAAGTGATTTTAATGTAAACACAGGCCCACATTCCAGAGAAGCCTACTACATTGAAGCTATTTATTACGTAGGTTTACAAAATAGAGCACATCCAAAGCAAAGATTTCAGGGAACAAAATAACCACGGAAAATTTACTGCTAGTTTTCCTGATTAAAGTGTCACACCCAAAGTTCCCTCAGTCCTACAAAGTGCAGGGAATCCAGAACTAAGCTCTAGCTGACTGTGATTTAGAATTTCACAGAGGTTCAAATCACTCTGCTACTATCCCTGACCATCCCACCACAGTGGGTTTTGGCCAGTGGAGCTAAGTAGCTGTTGATCCATTGGCTACACTCCTACTGCACCCCACCACTATCACATAACTGCACAGAGACTTCTGCTGCAGATTCCCCCATCACACCTCCCCGCCCCGCCAGTTTTTTTTTTAACACAACACAAATTAGCTTGTGAAACTTAATGCTACGTTACGCTACTGAGGCCAAGAGTTTAGCAGGAGTCTAAAAGGCACTGGATATGGATAATGAGAACATTTGCAGTTACAGGACATGAGATAGGAGTATTAAACAAAAAGTATGGAAGGAACATAATCCAACCTCTAACAGAGAGAGAATCATTACAGAAATTCTCTATGGGCAGTTTAGTCCATAATCTTATACAGTGGGGCTTCTTGCACCTGCTGCTGAAGCATCTGGCACTGACCACTGTCTGAGCCAGGATACTAGAGTGGATGGCCCACTGGTCTGAACCAACGTGGCAACTCCTATATTCCTACAGACAGCATGTCCATGACGGGAAACTGTCCCACACACCAGAACTGGAGACTTCTGTTGATCTTTCATAGACTGCAGGACGTGGACATAAGACGTTGTAATTGTTCATGTTAAGAAGCCTGTCAGTGCAATAGAGTTTTAACCATTAAATACTGTCAGCAGTTTTAGACTGTATCCAGCATTAGGGCCCAGTCCTTCAACACCCTTACTTGCACAAACAATCTCATTGGGTTCAGTAGGATCGCTTTAAGTAGGTAACATTAGCAGGATTGGTACCTTTCATGGTCTTTGTTGGTTTGAAGAACAGTATACTACAGTGATCCTCCATTACTTCTGGATACAGGGAATCCCTGGAAAATGAGGAGCCAGATTCATCACTGGTGTAAGCCCATGGACTCACACTAAAGACTCATAGACTCATAGACTCTAAGGTCAGAAGGGACCATTATGATCATCTGGTCTGACCCCCTGCATGCTGCAGGCCACAAAACCGTCCCTACCCCTTCCCTGGACTCTGCTGTTGAAGTCCCCAATCCTGTGTTTTAGTGACTTCAATTGGCAGAGACCCTCCTGCTAGTGATCCCTGCCCCATGCTGCGGAGGAAGGCAAAAAACCTCCAGAGGCTCAGCCAATCTACCCTGGAGGAAAATTCCTTCCCGACCCCAAATATGGCGATCAGTAATACCCCGAGCATGTAGGCAAGAGTCTCTAGCCTGACCCCTGTTAGCCATTATACTATTTATCTACCATTGCTTGGTTTTCTTTGGCTACTATGTTTTACCATTAAACCATTCCCTCCATAAACTTATCTAACTTAATCTTAAAACCAGACAGGTCCGTCGCCCCCACCGTTTCCCTCGGAAGACTAAGCCAGTGTATTCATCTCATGATGGTATCCCAACCAGTATGATACACATAAGCGCATGATATACATAAATCCATGTCACACAATTCCTGTCTATGCTTTTTTGGGAGTGCAATCTACCCAGGTGCTTCCATGGAATGCTTTGAGGTGACCTATTTTCGTTTAGTACTATAGCTTACCTCTACATTTTGATACTTTTTTTTGATACAATTTTGTACTTTTTTTTACTCAGTCTTGAAGATTTATTTGACCCCTCCGCAGATAATTTATTTCATTTGGTTCTTAAGCTAATCTTGTTGCCACAAAACAACTAACCCAAAACCTTTGTTTCAGCTGGCTTTATACATAAATCACTGACGAAGATAGCTCTTACATCTGCTGTGACTAGTTAAGTCCTACCCTATATTCTGAATTTCCTGAGTTTTATAAATTTAAGCCAGGCCCTTGATGATATTTTAATGCCGAATGAAGAGTTTTAACTGTCTTGTTTTCATGTGTGTGCACATGAATTATATTTCAGTATATAATTGGTTTGCAGGGTAGGAAATTCCTTGTTGGCTAATAATGGGAGAGCCCAGAGTGGGAGGGTGGGGAAAAACTTCAGTAATTTCATTACGGGCATTAGCTTCATCTAAAGATAAAATTTGTTAGAAAGTGCATCTGAAGCTTCATTAATGTATGTGTATTATATATATACACACACACACACACACTGAACACAAAAGACTAGGTTAAACTAACCTATGAAAGTTCATGCAATTCATAACAGATTTTATCTTTTATAATTAT
The DNA here is from genome assembly GCF_027887155.1 of Malaclemys terrapin pileata. Classification (NCBI taxonomy): domain Eukaryota; kingdom Metazoa; phylum Chordata; order Testudines; family Emydidae; genus Malaclemys; species Malaclemys terrapin. Next base: position 46,932,468 of record NC_071508.1, on the reverse strand, counting down.
AATTTACAGCTTTGGCTGCATACTTTCTAAAGACACTTGCTCTGGCTCTCTAGGTTTCAGATCAGCTATTTGCTTGGACCATTCAGCTAGAATTGTGTGATGACCCATATTTCCATCCCTAAGGATGTCCTACAGGGACAGCTATTTTTAAGGGAAATGCCCTGATTTGTTTCAATTTCCATACAGTCAAGTTATTGCTTCTCAGAGCGTTGTAATCAAGGTTCTGTGCACTTTACAGCAAGCTGGTCTTTAATTCTGCAGCGGGTTTTCAACGAGTTAGAGATGAAAATAAAGAATGAAATAATTTACAGTAGTGCTATTGCTCAGTGGTTTGTGCATTGGCCTGCTAAACCCAGGGTTGTGAGCTCAATCCTTGAGGGGGCCGTTTAGGGATTGGGGGATTTAGTTGGGGATTGGTCCTGCTTTGAGCAGGGGGTTGGACTAGATGACCTCCTGAGGTCCCTTCCAACCCTGATATTCTATTATTACTTTGGATATTAAATCTAGTGTCCTACCCTGTCTACCCCCATTTCCAGTTTTCCACATACCATATATTTTTGTATTATCCGTACCTAACTAGATTTGCAGGTGTTGCCAGATAGAAGTTGGAGGCATTTGGCAGCTGGGAAGCCATGGCAGGCAGTTTAGGTTTGTGGCATCAACACATTATTTCTGCTATATGATTAGCAGTGAAATAGTTAATGTTGATACTTACATTGATTCACTGATATTGCTGAGATAGAAGAGTAAATAAATACCTTTCACCACCAACAAAACAGAGTACCAGTTCAGGTATTTGAGGTGCGGGCTGCTGAATGAATCAGAGCAGTCAGAAGGGGTGGGGGGAAGACCTAAAGATGCACAACAATATTAACAAATAAAATTGTTTTATTTTCCATTTCGCCCCGTTTTAAAAAACAATGTTGTATGGCACTGGCATTAACAGTAAAGTTATATCCTTTCCACAGACGTGTGTTGGGTAACAAATACATTGGTAATCGTTGAAAACAGTGTTATGGGCGGCCGATGACCCAGCCATTGGGGGGAGCTAGCCCCGTGGCCCTTCCCCTTCTGCCTCCCTTCCCCCGCAGGAGCCCAGAGCACCCCCATCTTGGTCACCGGTCCCATTGGCAGGTGGCGAGGTCCCTGCCCCAGTGCACCAGGTGGCCGGGCAGCCCCAGCATCCCCAGCATGCTGGGCACCCATGTCCCCAGTCCCAGGCAGCACAGCCACAGTGTCCCCAGTCCCTGTGCATCGGGTGGCCAGCCCCAGAGTGCCGGGCAGCGCGGACAGAGCACCTGGTGAGTAGTGCAGACCCAGCCGCCCTGAGTCCCTGTGGGAGGCAGGCTGGCCAGCCCCAGCCAGCCTGGGCCAGCCAGGGCAGAGTGCTGGGAACTGCAGGGGGGGCCGGGCTTGGAGGAGCAGTGTGGGCAGGGGCCCCGCTAGGCTGTTTGGAGAGGCACAGCCTCCCCCTGCCTATGATACCCGCCGCCCATGTACAGTGTTGTTGTAGCCATGTCAGTTCCAGGATATTAGAGAGACAAAGTGGGTGAGGTAACATCTTTTATTGGACCAACTGCTGTTGGTGAAAAAGAAAAGCTTTCAAGCTTACACAGAGCTGTATTCCCTTCATCTCAAAGTGACTTTTTTCTGTCTTACCCAGTCCAGTCTGCACTTGAAAGTGATTCCTATTGGATGGGATACCAGTTCAGAGTGCATCCAGATAGTTCACCTAGAGTTATGCATTGCAGATCTCAAATTTTAGACAGGTCCATATAACAGTGAAAGAAGATGATTAGTGGCCACTGTGGGAGTTGGATTGAGTGCAGTAGTGTAACACCGACAGATCTCTGGTCGTCGGCAGTTGAGATTGAACCTGGGAACCTTTGAAGCTAAATGCATGAGTCCCTACTGCATGAGCTAAAAGCCACGTGCCTCCTAGCTAAGGGTGTAGAGCAGACTCATTAATCTCTAAGTGGTCTCAGTGCCAATATGTGGAACAGAGCACCACACCCAGGAGGTGTGTGGGTTACATACTTCCCCTAGCTGAGGAAGGGCGACCCAGGCTTCATGGACTCTGCAGAATATGCCAATGTGCTTCAGAACTTTTCTATTATTAGCTAAAGTGCAGTGCAATGCAACAGAAACTGGTGATAGGAATCAAAATGATTAATACTTAATAGTTAAGCACAATGCACAGCTGTAAAATGTGCCAATGGTATTTCAATGCAATTTCTCAGACTACAGTTTTTTTTTGTTGCAGATGCTAATTGTAGTAACACAATTATATATGGTTCATACTTCGCTGGACTTGAAAGTTTTCTTAAGAAGCAATGCAAGTTTTGCAGATCCAGAAAGAATATCGTTGAGACATGTTGAGCTGTTCAGCATAAACTGTAGCACACAAGCCATTCAAATAAAGATATCATTTGGCACATACAGTACCCATATGGATCTTTCAAAACCATTCTTCTGCTTGGGAGCTCCTATGAAACATGAAAGTTGGTCATTTGAGTTTGTTTTATATGTTTCTGGAAGATCCTTTAGTGAGGTTTGCTTTTTGTTTGTTTTTACTTCTTGAATTTGTTGCCTGTGAACTGGAAAAGAAATCTGATTAAGGACCTGCACTTTGCTTAATAAAATTAAGAATCTTCTAAAGACGACTCCAGCGGCAATTACTTTTAAAAATCCCAAGCAATATCCGTGCTTTCTTTGTATTCTGATGGCTTTTAGTTTGGCCACTTACAGATGTGTAGATCTCAAACAGACCTTTAGAAGCACCAGCCAGCCAGGATATGCACAAACAAAATGACAAAGCTGTCCACTACTGGGGACATATTCTGTGCCAATAAGCAACTCCTTCTATGAGTGGCCGAACTGATCCATCTCTCTCTGACAGTCCCATTGTCTAACCTGACTGTTGACTGAAGCTTTAAAGCTATGCAGTGGATAAAAACTTACAATCAACCATGTCCAATGACTGACTCAATCATGTGACGTTTCCCCCATGTACATAAAGGCATAATTGACACTTTGCACCTTGCAGATGTTTTGCAATTCATTTGGTTCCCACAATGATATCAAAAAATAAGTCTTGTGAACTGGCAATAACTGTTTTTCCTCTGAACACGTTCTCATCTCGAAAACGTATTTAGATGCAAATTGCATCCTGCCTCATGTCATTGCTTGTCCCTCCACCCTCCATTAAACAGACTGTGCTCTTAACTTTTTGGTGTAATTAGAAAAACAAGAACATTCAGTCTTTGTAAAAATAAAATTGTATATCTGGCTTTTAAAAAGGGAGTCTGCCTCCTATGTATATAGCTCAATGCCTTCTCCTGCCTTCTGTGCACAGCAGTCTGTTTTATTCTCCGTAATTGAATTTGCCTTTCCCATCCTTCAGTGATCCATGTCCCTCAGACAACGAAAAAATAAACTCTTCTACTTAGAATCCATTTGCTGTGCTCTCAGTTAAAGCTGATGCTATATACAACTGGCCATATTTCATCTGCATGTGAGAAGTGGTCCGCTCAAGTGAACAGAAGCATGATCTAGTGAGGACTGATTACAGCACTGGGAAATTCTGAGATCAAATCCCAGTTCTGCCACTGACTATCCACATGACCTTAGGTAAATCATTTGGTTTCCTTGTGTGTCAGTTTTCCTGTCTGTATGATGGGGATGATCACACTTCCTTACTTACCTCACAGAGATGTCGTGAGTAATGTCTGTGCAGCACTTCGAAGGTGGAGTGTGCTAACAATTGTGCTATCTTCACAGGCAGCTTATGAGGGTTCTTATGGCCTTGACTGAGAGAGAAAGAGTGCACACACAGAAACACTCTTTGGAATTGGATTTACAGCAGAAATGGCCGGGCTTGATTTTTGCAAGGGCAGTCTTGAATCTAGAATACACCATTATTCCTTCTCTCAAAGGTTCCAGCTTGGGGCAGCCTACTCCTGCAGCCAGAAGAGCTAGTTCAGCGGCTCTCAACCTTTCCAGACTACTGAACCCCTCTCAGGAGTCTGATTTGTCTTGTGTACCCCCAAGTTACACATCACTTAAAATCTTACAAAATCAGACATATAAATACAAAAGTGTCACAGCACACTATTACTGAAAAATTGCTGACTTTCATTTTTATCATATAATTATCAAATAAATCAACTGGAATATAAATATTGCACTTACATTTCAGTGTACAGTATACAGAGCAGTATAAACAAGTCATTATCTGTATGAAATTTTAGTTGTACTGACTTTGCTAGTGCTTTTTATGTAGCCTGTTGTAAAACTAAGCAAATATCTAGATGAGTTGATGTTCCCCCTGCAAGTTCTCTGCCTACCCCCAGGGGTACACATACCCCTGGTTGAGAACCACTGAGCTAGAGGCCAGCAATACCACCCCTGGGCTAGCCAGAGAGGCCACTCAAGAGCAAAGCAACGCACTCCACTAAAGATGAGCCTCCTGCCTAGAGACTAGGGATGGAGACTACCCTCAAACGCTGATGCCCCACAATGCACTACTGACAGACTGAAAACTCAGCCCATTGGATTAAGAGTTTTGCAATAATTAGCACTTGCTTCCTCAGATTGTGATTTCTTGTCCTTTGACTGATGCACCTGGTTTTCATCTCTGTCACTTTCTCAACAGCTGATCTGAAGCTGTTCGGATGATAAATGTAGAAATAAGAATGACAGACATGTAACATACTGTTAAAGCCCCCACAATTTACCTGTGAGTTTCAGGGTTTGTCTGACTCAGGAAAATAGCTGATCTTTCCTTTCCCACAGGAGACATAAAAATGTTTCCATTGGCAATAGATATTTTTGGACTCTGAACCTAGATGAGAATTTGTACTGAAAGATGAAGTAAATTTTAAATGATTTCTTTAGAGAGATTCCCTTCCACACTGATGCCTGAGTCTTCTTTTTTTGGCTCTCAAATTCCTCTTGTTAAAAATCACAAAAACCTTACTCAGATCAGCAGTTGGCCTTCTTTGGAAGTAGCTGATATACATGACCCTCCGCACTATCTTAGGTGCCAAAGTTTAAGTCAATTTGATTGACACTGTCCTTAAGCATACTTGGCTTAAAAGTGGACTAGGGACTCTTGATAACATTACACAAAACAAAAGAGCAGGGCAAGTGTTGTGCTCTTAGCAGCATCCTCCTCTGGTCAGTGAACAGGGACAACAGCCATTCCAGTCTTGTTTTTCTTTAAGCAGAGCAAAGAGACTCATTCTAATTCAGAAATCCCATGGTGTGTCTTGTTAGATAGCTGATTGCTCTACACTCTTTTTTATTTTTTTTAAGTGAATTTAGGGCTAGCAAAAGGTGCTCGATTGACAGCGCTGGTCACTGAGGTCCTTTGTGTACTGCATGTATAGAACATAGGCAGCTGCGCTGCAGTGTAAGCTCCTCTTTTGTCCACCCCACCCTACCCTCAATACATATGGAGAAAGTTTAAGGACCACAATGCCTTATTAGGAATGCTTGAAAAAAACCCCCAAATTACCAATGCAAGTTCCTTGTGAGAAACACCTATCTGATTCTGCAACAACAAGGCCTAGGGCTAATGTTACCACGGTTTCAAACAGACATCTAGAATTTGCAGGTACAATATCAGTCAGAAGAGAAAATTAAATTTGTATCTTCCTGTATCACATGTGTCTACCTAAGCCTTTTTCTCACCACAAGGAATTCTTTGCAGACAGAACCATGCCCTTATTAGGTTATATGCTCCATATTCCTGCTAGTACAGGATTGTTCCCTACACTAAAGGGCTCTTTAACCTAGTGGAGAAAGGCATAACCAGAATCAGAATCAATGGCTGGGGGTTAAAGACAGTCAAACTCAAACTAGAAATAAGGCATAAATTTTTAGCAGCAAGAGTGTAACTGAGGGATTCTCAGTCTCTTGTTGTCCTCAAATCAAGACTGAATGCCTTTCCGGAGAATATGCTTCATTCAAACACAAGTTATGTGTTAGTCAATCACAAATTATTGGCCTCAATACAGAGTTAACTGAAAGAAGTTCTATGGCCTATGTTATACAGGAAGATCAGACTGACTGGGCCCTTCTGATCTTGGAATCTATTGAAAACTTGTGAAACAAGTTTAACTAGAGTGGGACCAGATAGATACATCATCTTCACCATGGCAACTCTTTATCTGGAGGGGACAAATGGAACATCTACTCTAGTTCACCTTTAGTCACTTTTATGCACTGAAGTTCTAGAGGTGCTGAGGGAGCTTTGATCTGTGGTTTGCAAGTCAGACCCATGCTCCTCATGGCTAGTAAAATCAAATGGGGGGAAGGTGCTTGGTCTGGTGGTGGTAGAGATTGCTAATATCTCCCTTTCAGATAAAGGGAGAGGGTGCTAGTTCCCCACAAAGAAGCATATGTTAGGTTCACGGTCAAAAATTTAGTGATCTTGCCAGTTACCATCTTTTCTCTAATCTTAGAGATAATTATGGGCAGAACATCTTGGGTGATATGCGAAGTTCTCTGATATTCTTCACCCCCCCCCCCCCCAATCTGGCATTCATTCTGGGATTACCCTGATCTTGCTGGGTGATTGTCTCTTCCTAGTGACAGGAAGGTCAGATGTCCATACTAATTTGATACTGGATGGTTTATTGCTGTCTCCTTTATATTCACTGGAAGAGGAAGAATGCAGCAGATTTCCAGTCTAAGGCGCTTCCTTCTCTGTTGCACTGAGTGAGACCAAAATGGATCTTCTTTTATAATCAGACCCAACCACATTGTGCATCAATCACAAAGGCCCATGTTGAGGGCAGTGCAGGGCCACACTGCCACAGGGGCACTAAGGGGAGGGATTGTGCCTCAAGAACACTGTACAATATGCATGCCTCTGTCATGTTAATTATAGGGGAAAGTGCTAAGGGAAAAGGGTTAGGATCATCTCTCTGTCCCTGACTGGGCAAGTTGCTCCCTGCTGGTGCACAGAAGTGGCAGTCCCTGTGCACTCCTGAGTACATGGACTATGATTGTCCCTGGCCCTTGAACAAGACACATAGGAGGCAGGAAAGGCTACTTGCTCCTTTCCCTACACTGCTCATCTGCCCAAGTGCCTGGGAGGAGTGAGGAAGGCTGGCCTTTGGGTTAAGGCATTAGACTAGTCTTTGGGAGGGCTGGCTTCTATCCCTGGCTGTGCCACAAGGTTTACTGTGTGATTTTGGGCAAGCCATGTAATCTCTCTGTGACTCAGTTCCCCACCTGTAACATGGGGTTAATGATAATTCCTTTGTCTACCTTTCCTGTTTAAACTGTAAAGTTGTAGGGGTAAGTACCGTCTCTTATTATGTGTGCCTATCACAATGGAGTCTTCATTCTTAGCTGGGACCGCTCAGTGCTACTGCAATATGAATAATTAATAATAATGATAATAGCCCCTCTCCGTTTTGTTAAGGTTGCAGTAATTGGGAGTTGGGAAGAATGAAAAATGAGTTTATAGGTTATAGAAAACTTTTACAGTTTAAAGAACAGCAGCAATTTGAGGTAGATTTGTTAAAAAACCTCTTGGGCTGGATTTTGATCTCTCTCACACCAGTTTAACTCCAGCAGAGCCACTCTTGTCATATGCGGGTTTAAGTGAGATCAGAATCAGTCTCTCAGACACTGGTATGGTTCAGAGAGATCAGGGCACTAAAAAGTGGCAAAAGCATTGCAGTCATTTACAGATATGAAGTACTGCAATTAAGAATCACAGTGATTAACTAATACTAGAGCTGGAAAAAAAAACATTTACAAAAATCCTGACATTTTCTTCCTGTTCTTCATTGAAATTTCAACAAAAAGTGCCACTAAAAATCAAAATTTGGAAATTTCAACCAGTTCTAAACTATGGTAAAACACAATACTAGGGCTGAGCAGCAACATTTATATTGGGAATTGGATTCTGAACCTTCCAGTGTTTGAGGGTGATTGGAACCAGGGTTTGGTTCAGCCCATTGTATTTCACTTGACACAGGTTCCATCAAAGTCAAGGCTGACTCTGCTCCTGCCAATTTGATCAAGGAAGGCTCCGTTTTCACTCACCTTTCATTGCTTATGCACCATCAGGTCCCCAGCTCAAATTGGAACTGTGATAATGTATGGAACCCTCTCTCTCTTGCACGCACACACCCAGAAAGCCAAGGCAGTTTGAAGGACACACACACACACAGAAGTCAAGGCAGTGGGAAGGAGAAGACTCTGCTAATTAATTCCTTTCTAGTATCTGGCTAGCATCCAGCAGACATTACTGTACTTGGGTAACCCATTGGTATGTTTGTTTTCCAGGTTTCCTGCTGTGCCCAATCCACAGAGGATACAAGTTTGTTACAGTCCCAGCTAGGGAGTCTTGGTTCTTTAGCTCAAGCGGTAGCAGTAGGTTCCAGTTGAATCCCTGGTGTGTTGCCCAATATGGAAGCCATCACCCCCACACGGACATTCCCAAATCTCCCTTTATCAGACACATTTATGCAAAACAAATGCTAAGCACATTTTGCAATTAGCAAAAACAAAAAAAGAAGGAAAGAAAGAAAATTCTGTCCAACTCTATAGAAACACGAGTATATTTCCTTCCATTGAGTATCACTGATCAACTCATAAACAGAGGTCCTATCCATACGTATCTCTATCCCCTTATGCGTATACATTCTAATACAATCTTTACTTTCATGATCACATGCCATTTTTGAGTCACCACAATATTTCCCTAGCTGTATACTTTGTGAGCCTGAAAGAAGAAGAAGAAGAAAAAAAAGGAGTGCAAAAGGTATTGCATGTGTGCAACATGCAATGTCCAAGAGTCTTAACTCAATCAAATTAAAACCAGATCTCTCTGGAATACTCAAAGGCACTTCCCATCAAAGAAGGCTATCCCCACACCACAGTCTAACTTTCTGCCTCCCAACTCTTATGGCTGGTAGAGTTGTTCTAAACAAGATTGCAAAGATTTTTTCTTAACAGGAAAAGTTTTTTTTTTTTTTTTGGTGCCCACCTCATATTAAGAATTTGACTGAAACATTTTGGCCCAAACTTTAAAAAATAAAATAAAATAAAATAAAATAAGCCTTTACGCAAGTAAACAAGTGTGAACATCTCGCTTTGAAAGGCAAAAGCTTTAGAAATTTATGAATGACTGAAAATAGGGAATTAAAATGGAACCAGTATGCACACAGCTGCCACTCTTGCTGTACTATCTATATAGAGGATGGAGATAACTATCCTTTAACACCAATGTAGAGAACCTCTCTTTTCCATTGTTAGGTTTCTAATAATATTTCCCTGACTTTGTCACTTTGCTTTACTATGCACGGTCTTAAACTGAGACAGATAGTATAGAATATTTTTTTAAAGTCACTCAGGCCCTGATTCAGGATAGCACGTAATTTCATATGCTTAACTTTAAGATAAGTTTAGGTCCCATTGACATCAAGTTAAACATGAGCTTAAGTGCTTTCTTGAATCAAGGCCCCATCGCTGATGGTTACATTTAAAAAAAACAAATACATTCAGTTTGCCATATGAAATAAGTAGTGGAGTCCATCTGGATTTAAGATGATGTTACTTGGAGTCTACTTAATTGTGGCAAGTTAGGGACAGCCGATGATGGTAATGCAACTAATCTGCAGCAATATAAAGGAAAGTGTGGGACACCGGGCTCTTATTGACAGCAAAAGCTTTTATTTGCTATTGCTAATGTTGTTGGCAAACCTTTCTGGAGTACTTTGCTAAAACTGGATTTTCATAGGGCAGGGTCATGTATTATTTATGGTGTTTGCATTTGATGATAACCTAGATGTTGGTTATTTAAATAACCAAAGGATAACAGCATAAAAAAAAAAGCTATTGTGAAGAAGATAAAAAAACAGAAAGAAGGGGGGGGGGGAGAGAGAATCTGTGTCAAACACAGTCACTAATAATTAGAAATCTGGAGACCTCATAGTCAGTGAACTGACCTGTTTCCACAGGAAACTTATGAAAATACATCATATCTGCTTTTATTTTTGTTCTGGATAAAAAGTGCAAGTCCCTAATAAATACAGCAAATAAACAAATAATAGTTTTTAAAATAAGCCACCTCAGTGTTTCATGGAAATGCTGGCTTTCGCAAAGGCTTGTCCAACCACAACCTAAATAATTCAAAGCATTGTCATTAGGCAGCAGCAAAGTCCTCGTTCTAAAAAGGCACTTGCCTTATCACTCTACAGCAGATGCTTCAGTCAACCATTGGATATTGAAAACATAAATAATGAAACAAAATTTGGAGACAATAGTATCTGGGCTAGGGACAAAATACTCACGGATATTGTCAGTCTCTGAGTAACCAAGCAGCAAAAGCCCAAGTGACAACAATAGCAAGGAAAAGAATAGAGACAAGTGAGGAGGCCTGAATCTGAATAAGGCCTAGAGCTGCACATGCTGCTGTTACCGTAGAAACTAACCTCTCCCCTGAAGAGGTTTGCTGGGGCATTGTTTGTGGGACACAAGATGTGTCATACACCAGATGGTCGTGTGCTGTATAACTCAGTTATCTGAGAGGACAGAGTAAAGGAATGTGCACTACAGATCTCTTCAGAAGGCAGAGCAGGGCACCATCTGTTCTTTCAGACTGAAGGCACTTTTTTTTTCCCCCAAGAAAGGGGGAGACCAAATTTAAAATGATTCACTATTCAGAAAAAAAAAAAAAAATCCTGATACAGTCACCATATTTGACTTTCATTTAGCTAATTTTATCCTTGGGTTTTATGTCAGGTGAATTGCATTTTTACGCATGGGAGAGCGGCAATTATTTCTCTCTCGGGAGTCTATCATTTATAAATAAAACCCTCTGGAGACCTCATCGCTCCTTTACTATCTGAAACCCTCAAAACAATTTTAGCCATATGTTCTTTAAAGTCTCTCGCCTTGTCCCTATAGTTATGTACAAATGTTTATACACCATGGGGGGAAAATAATTCTTCCTTTCCAGGAACTGTTCTATATTTCAGCCAGGAGCGGGCAGGGTGGAGGAGGGAGGAGGCACAAAAAAAAATCAGAATCGTAGTTTGGGTGATTGTTGGAGGAAGGAAATTTTAATTAGGGTATGTGTAATACCAAGCAGCGATGACTAACATGCCCAGTAGGTAAGGTGCAAATAGGCGTGGGCAGAAGAATAATCCCACATGGGCCTGCTCCAAAGTCCACTGAAGTCAATGGAAAGAATCACTGATTTCAATGGGCTAAGGATCAGGCCCCTGTGAACTCATGGGAGTGGGGAAACCAGAAGGAAAATTAAGATTCAGTACTTAAAATGTGCTTTAATGTTACAGTAAGGCTGAGAGCTTCAGTGCAAAGAAGTCGGGATAGTGGAAAGAGAAACTAGTTGAGGACCTTGAAGTTAATGGCAAATGCGATAAATTACAGCATGGTTTTACGAAGGGCAGATCGTGCCAAACGAATCTGATCTCCTTCTTTGAGAAAGTAACGGACTTATTAGATAAGGGAAATGCGGTGGACCTAATATACCTGGATTTCAGTAAAGCGTTTGATACAGTACCCCATGAGGAACTATTGGTTAAAATGAAAAACATGGGGATCGATATGAAAATCCAGAGGTGGATAGGGAATTGGTTAATGGGGAGAATGCAGCGGGTCGTATTAAAGGGTGTATTGTCGGGTTGGAGGGAGGTTACTAGTGGAGTGCCTCAAGGTTCGGTTTTGGGACCCATCTTATTTAATCTATTTATAACTGACCTCGGGACCGATTGCAAGAGTGGGCTGATAAAGTTTGCGGATGATACGAAGGTGGGAGGAGTTGCAAACTCGGAGGAGGATAGGGATACTCTGCAGGGGGACTTGAATGAGCTTGTGAATTGGAGTATCAGAAATAGGATGAAATTTAATAGTAAAAAGTGTAAGGTGATGCACTTGGGGACGAATAATAACAATTTTAGTTACAAGATGGGGACGCATTGGTTAGAAGTAACGGAAGAGGAGAAGGACCTAGGGGTCCTTGTGGACCGCAGGATGACTATGAGTCGGCAATGTGACGTGGCGGTGAAAAAAGCCAATGCGGTCTTGGGATGTATTAGGCGAGGTATATCTAGTAGAGATAGGGAGGTCCTGCTTCCGTTGTATAAGGCGCTGGTGAGACCTCATTTGGAGTACTGTGTGCAGTTCTGGTCTCCCATGTTTAAAAAAGATGAACTCAAACTGGAACGGGTGCAGAGAAGGGCGACTAAGATGATCAGAGGAATGGAAAACCTGTCGTATGAAAAGAGATTAGAGGAGCTTGGGTTGTTTAGTCTGACAAAGCGAAGGCTGAGGGGGGATATGATTGCTATGTTTAAATATATCAGAGGGGTTAATACAAGGGAGGGAGAGGAATTATTCCAGTTTAGTACTAATGTGGACACGAGAACGAATGGATACAAACTGGCTGGGGGGAAGTTTAGGCTTGAAATTAGACGAAGGTTTCTGACCATCAGAGGGGTGAAATATTGGAACGGCCTTCCGAGGGAAACGGTGGGGGCGACGGACCTGTCTGGTTTTAAGATTAAGTTGGATGAGTTTATGGAGGGAATGGTTTAATAATAAAACATAGTAGCCAAGGAAAACCAAGCAATGGTACATGAACAGCATAATGGCCAACAAGGGTCAGGCTAGAGACTCTTGCCTATATGCTCGGGGTATTACTGATCGCCATATTTGGGGTCGGGAAGGAATTTTCCTCCAGGGTAGATTGGCTGAGCCTCTGGAGGTTTTTCGCCTTCCTCCGCAGCATGGGGCAGGGATCACTAGCAGGAGGGTCTCAGCCGACTGAAGTCACTAAAACACAGGATTGGGGACTTCAACGGTAGAGTCCAGGGAAGGGTCTTGCGGCCTGCAGCATGCAGGGGGTCAGACCAGATGATCATAATGGTCCCTTCTGACCTTAATGTCTATGAGTCTATGAGTCTATGGAAAGTTGTAGGAAACCTGAATTTGGCTCCTTTTTGCCCTCTGACACACTCAGTGTGGGAGTTAGTCACACACAAGTCATCCAGGAATGAAATTTAGCTCTCAGTGTTTTGTAATACTCTGTTAAAAATCCTATGCAGCAGATCCTGCTCTCTTCTCTGTGGGCCAGATTCTGTGTTCTTCTGGTTCTGTGTTGAGTGCAGGACTGAAAAGGGCAGGGAAAAGGGACTTAAAACCACTTTTCTGCCTCTCAGTTCTGACCCCAGTCCTTGGGCTGTAAATGCTGTAAATTACACCATTTTACAAAGTCCTCTGTTGTGTTATGCCAGCATAGAACAGTTGTGGTGCAGTTCTGAGGATGAGGTCTCAACCACAAAGTGGAGCCTGTGGAATCCTGGACGGAGAGGATCCCTTACTCTCTCAGTCCCCAAAGAGATCCCCAGCACACAGCTTCACCAAGCTATGGTTATGCTGGTGGGTGGGACCTTTAACTTACAAAAAGTGAATTATATTTTCTCCTTGACATTCTCTGCCTTAAGGCTGCAATCACTTACATTTTAGGTGTTTCTGGTGTGTATATATATAACCCATCCATAAATGGCCCTCCCCCCAAATATGGAAAAAATTGGGAGAATAAAATGCCAGCTAGATTACACATTGAAGTAACAGAGACACCTTTGAAACCACTGAAATAAACGTGTTTAAAATCTTTGAAATAATGGCTGCAGGTGCACGCAGGCTGCGGCAGTTATGAGTCTGGAGCTGCATGCAGGCAGTTATGGAAAGACTTCTGGGTTTGAATAAATGTACATTTGGGTGATTTGGATTTCAAAAGACAGCAACTGTGATTAATAACCCAGCAGAATATAATCAGGGCCCAGGAGAGGAAAAATCAGCTTCCTACGTCTGGATAACTGCTGCACATCCTCTCCCTGAACACTGCCTGAGCAGCTGGGTTGTGTACACTGGAGATCTCCAGGGGTGGGAGAGGGAGGAATCCACAAGCCTCAAGACTACAGTAGTCTCTGTAAAACTTCCTACTCCCCTCACTCTGAACAGGGAAAGAGCCACTGGATCTACACAGAAGTGGATCCGTTGGTCACACCCACATGCTTCTTCTGGGCTGCCCCTATATCCCTGCTGCATGGTGGTGAGCAGGGAGCCCTGGCAGAGATAGGTCTCATGGTGGACAAGGGATGTACAATCCCTATATTCTGTTTCCGCTTGAGCAGCTTGATGACACTGGCTCCACTGCAGGCAAAGCCTTTGGGGACAGGGTTTGGGCCTCAGGGCATGCTTGTTTAATTACCAACAAGGAATGTACTGGGCATGACAAAATGGAGTTGAACATCAAGATTCACTGAAATCAATTGGAGTCCTTCCATTGACTTCAATGGACTTTCGATCAGGCCCCATGTGATACCAGGCCCAATGCATGCTAGTGGCTCAAAACGTCTTTATTTCTCAGCCATTTTTTTTTTAACAAATGCTCCTCATTGAGAACTATGCACATGTGAAGTTTTAAAACACAACCATTCTTGTGTTACTCAAGCACCAAAAACAACAACAAAAATAGTGTGAACAATTTTTAAATCATGAAAGTCTCCTATTGCATGCCCCAAACTCAGTAGATTAAAAAAAAAAACTGGATGAATTTTTACCAAACATTAAAAAACAAAAGCACCTTTGGTCTGAGAACACTAGCATGAAAAACTGCAGCCCCAAAGGAAATGTACTAAGAATGTTCCAAGTACTTGAAAGTCAGATGTACTATGGAAAGACCATCTCAGCCCTACCTACAACATTCCCTACAGAAGTGAAACATCTCAGTTTATGAAAGCAGTAAAGCTCATGCTTAAATCCATCCGTGTTCAGCAAAGCACTTACGCATGTGCTTAACTTCAATCTGACTCTAAAGGCCTAGTTCATCCCAAGTTTCATGTGCTGCTAATGCTTGAAAGTTGTGGAACTGACCTCAATGCTACAGTAGTATCAACTCATCATTTCTACTAACTTATTTTTCACTAACCACTAACTTCCAATAATTAGAACAGGAGTACTTGTGGCACCAAGTTCTTTTTGCCGATACAGACTAACACGTCTGCTACTCTGAAACCTTCCAATAATTAATATCCTCAACCTCTGCTTTGCTTATGTCTGGGAAATGTGGGCATTTCAGTATCTAAAATTTCTATGTACTCACTACGGGCCAAATCCTGGACCCTGGATACACTGGCTGGCTGGGCTGCATGCTGGGGATGTCCACAGGAGCTAAAGGGGACAGAACCCTCTTTCTAGGTTGTAGAGAGATAGAGGAGATGCTGCATGGTTGCAACTGCCCCTGTGGTATTCTGCTGCTCCTTTCCATGACAGTGATTGACCCTGAAGCTGTGTAGGTAGTGAAAAATGCCTGAGATTTATCTACCAGACAGCTTCTACCAGTTACCACTACATGATTTATCTACACTAGAGCTTCCATCAACTACCACAACACTACAGCCATGCTACACTACCTATCTGCGCTACAGCTATACCTGCTACCATTATGCCGCAGCCACATTACACGGCCTAGCTACACTACTTCCATTAGCTACCACTGGTGGAGAATTACAGCTACTAGGTTTGCTAGTGCAGAGGTGGCCTAGGTGTGTACTTCAGAACTGCTGCTGTCTGCTCTACTTTGGGCTCCATCTAATGCCTGTGAAGCTTCCATATTCCTGAGGGCAGGGGAGCATCCTGCACGATTATTTGATTTCCATGCATGCTTTATGCATGTGCCATTTCTATGCATGGCTGCTGTGCTCACCTGGACTCATACAACTTGGCAAGTCTTCATCCAGCTATTTATGATTACTGTACACACGTGCAGGTTAGGCATTTTCTTCTACTTATACGCTATGCATTACACTACCCAGGTAAGCCAGGACGAGAAGGAATATTTTGAATTAACCCTTAAAAAAATCACCATGGGGAAATAACATCTATGAGGTGATAAAAAAAAAGAAGAGAGAAATGGGATGAAATTATCATTTACTGTAGCGCCAAAGACCCCTAGTCATAGACCAGGACACAGGCACCCACTTTCCATTGTTCCGGGGGGTGCTCAACCACCGGCTCTGCCATAGGCCCCGCCCCCACTCCACCCCTTCCCCCAAGGTCCCACCCCCACCCTACCTCTTCCGGCCCCCACCCCCTTCCTGCCCAGTTCTGGCCCCTCTCCCGAGCGCACTGCGTCCTTGCTCCTCCCCCCTCCATCCAGCCTCCTGCACACTGCGAAACAGCTGATTGCAGCGGGCAGGAGGGAGGGGGAAGCACTGAACAGCGGGGCCCACCGGCAGGCAGGAGGTGCTGATAAGGGGCCTGCTGGTGAGTGTTCAGCACCCACCATTTTTTCCCTGTGGGTGCTGCAGCCCCAGAGCACCCACAGAGTTGGCACCTATGGACCAGGGCTTTGTTGTGCTAGGTGCTGCTGCACAGGCACAGAACAAAAAGATGGCCCCTGCCCCACCGGGTTTGCAGTCTAAGTATAGGACACCAGACAACAGAAGGATACAGACAGACGGGAGTACAAGAAAACAATGAGACAATATTGGTCAGCATGATGGGCAGTGGTCTCTGCACACCAGCAACCTAACTGTAGGCATCACAGGAGAGTTTTAAGGAGGGCAGTGGTTGGCTGTGTAGCATAAGGGGCACAAGAAAAAACTGGGTCACACTTTATATGGAGAATACATTTATAGATAGTTTATAAAAGTTTAATAAATGATAACATATTTCTTAATAAACAGCTATCTATAGTAATAGATGGTAGAATCCTACAGATTGCTCTTAATCATGGTTTATAACCATCTATAGCACTTTCTACTCATGTGCTTAGGGACAACTATAACACTGCTCATGTCTATACTATGTTTATATAATCTACTTCTTATTTATTAACACTTTCTAAATCATTTATCTGTGTACCCTTAATATAAGTAGGCTTAGCAGAATTCAATTTTTACTTTTTTATACTTTCGATAGATACTGTTGATTATGATATGTCAGCATTTTTAAATTTTTATCAATTAAAAATTTCACAACTGTGCAAAATTATGGATTTAAAGCTTTTTTGATTTGTATTTATTTAAATTTCCAGTGATGGGAAATTGTGAAGAAAAGCCAGACAATGGGGTGGCGGGGAGGGAGAGAGTGAGACAATTATTAAATGACAGTAAATGTTGAGATTCAAAAAGTTTAAGCTTTATAATTGTTAAAACACAAATTGTCAACATCACATGTCAAAATATATAAAGAAAATATCCTCAAATCAAACTCTAATAAGTTCTCAAGCAGAATTTTACTTACTTTGCCTATCTGTAAATTTCAGTGATCATTGATGGAAATATTTTGTAGGTTTGCATGTGTATGGTGAAATTTACTCACATTTGCCAATAAAAATATATTATTTTCAAGCCGAAATGTAAAGTGGGACTAAACTCAATGGCTTTTCCCCCCAGCAACTTCTTTGTAACACCATCCACAAGATGGTCAGTGTCCAACTTCCCTCCCAAATAAAAACAATGTGCAGAGGCGTTGTTAAGTAGATTTGAATAGGATAGTTAATAATAATAAAACTTGTTCCATTATAATGAATAAAACTGACAAATAACATCCAGGGGAATGATAGAGAGTTTGTTTTCAGGGCAAAACCCAAAAGATAGATGTCAACATTTCTGTTTCTGGAAGCTAGACCGAAGAAATGAATGTCCAAAAATCTGCTGAATAGCCGCAGCTTTTAGAGCTGCCATATATTGATATGATAAACTATTAGGAACAGAAAACAGCTACAAAATATTTCAGCACAAGTGGCTTTAAAAAAACTAGGCAAAATGTAGAGACAATAGACCCTTAGTTATATTTATGCATATGGTAAATTATGGCAAGGAAATTACAAAAGACTCTTATTATTCACCCCTAAAAGATTTGCTACTCTCTGTTCCAAGCAAAGCCTGTGGAAGATTGCAGATCCTACTCCTGCACCTGGCTGAGTGATTTACCAGAAACTTGACAGGGTCGTGAAAGCTTTATTTTCTTTGTTCCATGGGTGCCTGCCATGGAGAGCCAAGGCTGGATTAACTGATTCTAAATCCCTGGGCAGTTTGCCAGAGCAATGCTAACGCTGAAGAAAATGGAACTTCCCGGAATGATTTCAGGACCAGCTCTATGTATTCGTTCTTCCTATGTTCAAAAACCATGGGAAGAAAGTATAATGCCTCACGTCAAGCTGGTAAGCTTTTCCCCATAGGGTTTGCCAGTGTGGGAGTTATGTGAGCATTCTGCCTACCTTGGACAATGCTTTTTCTTTGGGCCTGTTCTTCTTCTCTGGCAGCACTCCGTCACTAGTAATATAGGTGTCTTCACACTGAAGAACATACTGTATTAGGATAATCTGCCTGGACAAGTCTAACAACATGCCTATCCAGTGCCTCCATTTTCTTTCTTGCTAGCATAGCCATTTTGATTCGGGAACTCCTAGCACTGCCATGTCCACTTTTAGCACACTGTCATTCATAGTGCTCCAAGCTGGGTTAAACCTTGTTGTCGGCTGAGTTAAAACCTTGTTAAAACTGATGTGTGAACAGATCTTTCACTTAAGATAGTTGTAAGAGACAGTTGAGGGTCATAGCTTAAACAAGGCATAATGGAGTCTGCCCAGAAACTAGCACCATGTAGGCAGGGGGTTCCCCTGGGGATTGTTCTGCCCAGGTGGGTAGGTGTGTCTATGGGTGTGGAAAAGTCTAGTGGGGGAGGGCAGACTAGAAACAGAGAGACTGAGGGAGAGCAAGAAAGCTAGGTAGGAGCCTGTAATCATGGGGTGACCTTGGGAGCAGCCTAAAGAGAGCTTTTGGCTAAAGAAGCTTGGGGCTGTAAGCAAAGCAGCTATCCTGATTTTGGACCCTCAGGACTTCATACATTCCTTGTAAATAAACACGATTGCAACAAAGAAAATGCCAGACTCCATCATCAATTTCTACTCCCAACTGGAACATCCCCGGGGCCCTGAACTGTGCCTAGCCACTTGTGTCAAAAAGAGGTAAGAATCACCATTCTGGATCAAACTTATCGGCCATCTAGATGAGTGTCTTCCACCAGATGCTTCAGAGGCAGGTGCAAGAAATTCTGCAGTAGACAGTGATGGGCTAACCTCCCGCAACGGAAAGTTTCTTCCTAACTCCCAGTAGACAGAGTGTGGATTATGCTCTGAAGTATGCAGGTTTGCATCCCTTCCAAACTTCTATTTTTGGGGGTTTATTTTAGTATTTGCTATTCTTCCTCTGCATAGTCTTGTTGCTCATGTAAGTGGCTAATCCCTTTTTGAATCTAAGTCTCAATTATATCCTGGGGCAATGAGTTGCACGTTGAGAGTTATGTGTAAAAGTACTTTCATCAGTTTTGAATTTGCCTCCTTTCATGTGCAATGACTGTCCCCTAGTCACAGCTGCCATGTTTTATGCAGCTCAATGTGTGACATTTTATGCACATAATTTAATGAGTAAATGTGCATAGTGGGATTTTCAAAAGCACGTAGGCACCAAACTCACATTGATTTCATTTGGTAAACTTGAAGGAAGCGATGTGAGATCAGGGAGGTTGGGGAGAAGCGGGAGGGTCTAGTACTCAAGGTTAGAGCTGAACAGGTGGATCAGGGATTTTAACAGTAGGGCAGTTGGACATTCCTTTTGCTTAGTGCTCATGTTTCCTGGGAAGAGAAGATTCTTAAGGTTACGTACCCGTATAGGCAAGGTGCCGATTAGCTCATCTCACTGATTTGGAGGGAGACTGCCTGATTCTGGATGAATTTTTAAGCAGTTTTAAAAATACCTCCCTTTTGTGCTGAAGAATTTTGTTGTGTGCACTCCAGACATTTATAGAGTCCAAGGCCAGAAGGGACCATTGTGATCATCTAGTCCGACCTCCTGCATAACACAGGCCACAGAACTTCCCCAAAATAATTCCTAGAGCATATTTTTTTTAGAAAATGTGCAATCCTGATTTAAAACTTATTATTGATGAAGAATCCACCACAATCTTTGATAAATTGTTCCAGTGGTTAATTACTCTCACTGTTAAAAATGTATGCCTCATTTCTGGTCTGAATTGGTCCCTAGGTAACCCATTCCGGTGCTTCACCACCCTCCTAGTGAAAATTTTTTTCTTAATATCCAACCTAAATCTCCCCCACTGCAACTTGAGACCATTACTCCTTGTTCTGTCATCTGCTGCCACTGAGAACAGCCGAGCTCCATCCTCTTTGGAACCCCCTTTCAGGTAGTTGAAAGCAGCTATCAAATCCCCCCTCATTCTTCTCTTCTGCAGACTAAACAATCCCAGTTCCCTCAGCCTCTCATCATAACTCATGTGCTCCAGCCCCCTTATCATTTTTGTTGCCCTCCGCTGGACTCTTTCCAATTTTTCCACATCCTTCTTGTAGTGTGGGGCCCAAAACTGGACACAGTACTCCAGGTGAGGCCTCACCAATGTCGAAGAGAGGGGAACGATCACATCCCTCCATCTGCTGGCAATGCCCCTACTTATACAGCCCATAATGCCGTTAGTCTTTTTGGCAACAAGGGCAAACTGTTGACTCATATCGAGCTTCTCGGCCACTATAACCCCTAGGTCCTTTTCTGCAGAACTGCTGCCTAGCCACTCGGTCCCTAGTCTGTAACAGTGAATGGGATTCTTCCATCCTAAGTGCAGGACTCTGCACTTGTCCTTGTTGAACCTCATCAGTTTCTTTTGGCCCAATCCTGTAATTTGTCTAGGTCCCTCTGTATCCTATCCCTACCCTCCAGCGTATCTACCACTCCTCCCAGTTTAGTGTCATCTGCAAACTTGCTGAGAGTGCAGTCCACACCATCCTCCAGATCATTAATGAAGATATTGAACAAAACTGGCCCCAGGACCGACCCTTGGGGCACTCTGCTTGAAACCGGCTGCCAACTAGACATGGAGCCGTTGATCACTACCCGTTGAGCTCGACAATCTAGCCAGCTTTCTATCCACCTTCTAGTCCATTCATCCAGCCCATACTTCTTTAACTTGCTGGCAAGAATACTGTGGGAGACCGTATCAAAAGCTTTGCTAAAGTCAAGGAATAACACATCCACTGCTTTCCCCTCATCCACAGACCCAGTTATCTCCTCATAGAAGGCAATTAGGTTAGTCAGGCATGACTTGCCCTTGGTGAATCACTTTCCTCTGCTCTAAGTGCTTCAGAATTGATTCCTTGAGGACCTGCTCCATGATTTTTCCAGGGACTGAGGTGAGGCTGACTGGCCTGTAGTTCCCCAGATCCTCCTTTTTCCCTTTTTAAAAGATGGGCACTACATTAGCCTTTTTCCAGTCATCCGGGACCTCCCCCGATCGCCATGAGTTTTCAACTTTCAAATGCCTGAACAGCAAGTGTAACTTTTCTTGTCTGCATAGTAAACACTGGCATTTTTATCTGTTTGAATAATCAAAGTGGTGCTTTTTGTGCCTTCTTGGTTGCAAAGATTTGAACTGCATCCTGCTGAAGGTCCACGGTCTGGGCCAGCTCATGCTCTCTTGAGATGGTTGCAAGGCCGACCAGCCTCTCCTGTGTCATTGTGGAGCGTAGATGTGTTTTTATTAACTTAGGGAAGCTGCGTTCTCCAATGGCAACTGTTACAGGAAGTGTTAGAAGTATGTTCAGAGCAACAAAAGCATTTGGAAAGAGGGTGGTCATCTTATTTGTGGACATATATTCCAGAACTGCCTTTGGAGTTGCTCCTGCTGAAATGTATCTTGAAAGGGCTTTCAGTTCATCACCTAAATCATTTGCATCAATATTGCATATGTCATCATGTGCCAACACTGTCTCTAGTGCCCTGCATTGCTGGTAGGATGACCAGACAGCAAATGTGAAAAATTGAGACGGGGTGGGGGGTAAAAGGAGCCTATATAAGAAAAAGACTAAAAAATTGGGACTGTCCCTATAAAACCGGGACATCTGGTCACCCTAATTGCTGGTGTAGGTCTTCTTCAGGTATAGTGAGGAGTTTTGGAATATCATACAACATCCCAAATATACTATTATGTTCCTTGAGCTGCATTAAATGTTCTTCAACTGACTGTATTGCACAATCTAGCACCTGGTTAAAGAATTCAACTTTGAATTGTTGTTTGGGGTCTCTTATGGGATTATCCCATGCCTCGTAATCAAAATGTCTTCTTTTTCGTGACTCTTGTATTCTTGAATGGGTGGGAAAATAGCTTCAGTGTGAAGTTCCTCTGCCAACTTCTGTGCACTCTTCAGAACGTTTTGAAATCTCTCATCTGACCGGTAAGACTGTAGGTATGACTTTGCTTTGTCCAGTTGTTCCATTGCTCCAGATATATCAAGGTCAACACCTTGGAGTCTCTTGCTTACAACATTTATTTCAAACAGTATGTCATGCCACAACACTAAGCCACACAGAAATTTGAAGTTATGTATGTTTCTGGTGATTCCATTTCCCTCCGCCACTGTTCTCCCATGAACAGTTCCTGTCATAACATTATCCTCCATAATGGCAACTATGGCATCATCTATCTTCCCAATTTGGCGTTTGATAGGCTTTATTGCCTCCACTCGACTTTCCCATTGTGTGGCACTCAGTGGTTTCAGTGTCAGAGAGAATGTTCCCAGATGTTGCTTCAAAATTTGCCATCGATGAGTTGATGCAGAGAAAAATACATAGATGCTTTGAATTACATTAAAAAATTCAGCAGCCTCACTAGAAGCTGATGCTGCATCACTGACCACCAAGTTCAATGAATGAGAACTGCATGGGACAAAAAAAGCTCTAGGGTTTAACTCTCAGATCTGTGTCTGCACTCCTTTGTTCTTTCCTCTCATGTTGGCACCATTATCGTAGCTTGACCTCTCATGTCAGCTATCGCAATTCCCGTATCTTCCAGCTTTTTAAGAAGCACATTTGTCATACCAGCTCCTGTAGTAATCATCAATGTCAATAAATTCTAGAAAATGTTCTCTGAAGTCACAATTGCAGGGACATTTTCACTAGGTTCTGTTGTTGTTACAAAACACACCATTAAAGTATCAGAGGGGTAGCCGTGTTAGTCTGGATCTGTAAAAAGCTACAGTCCTGTGGCACCTTATAGACTTACAGACGTATTGGAGCACAAGTTTTTGTGGGTGAATACCCACATGCGTCTGACGAAGTGGGTATTCACCCACGAAAGCTTATGCTCCAATGTTTCTGTTAGTCTATAAGGTGCCACAGGACTCTTTGTCACCATTAAAGTAATTTGTTCCGTATGGCTGATGTCAGGTGTGCAGCCAGAATAACAGAGTAATATCTTGCCACAATCTTCTGTTTGACTTTTGTTCCCAGTAACTGTATGATCTCATTTTGAATTGTTTTTCCAAGGTAGTGGTGTGTGTACATTTCTTGGGTGGTGACTCTTCTTAGATGCTCCTGGAGTACAGCATCAAACTCAGCCATCAGCTCTACAATTTTAAGGAAGTTTCCATTATTTGGCACATACAGTGATCTGAAGTGCCACACAGTGCTAGGTTTTGGGTACAGGAGCGGTGCCAGGGTTTTTGCCGCCCTAGGCGGCAGCGCTCCTCCTCTGAGCATTCGGCGTCGGGGGGTCCTTCCGCTCCACGTCTTCGGGGCACTTTGGCAGTGGATCCTGGAGCAAGTGAAGGACCTGCCTCCGAATTTCCGCTGAAGACCCGGAGCGGAAGGATCCCTCGCCACCGAATTGCCGCTGAGGACAGCAAAATGCCGCCCCCCAAATCCTGCCGCCCTAGGCGACTGCCTAGGGTCGCCTAGTGGAAGCGCCAGCCCCGTTTGGGTAGCAAGCATTCTCACAATGGCAATGAGCCTTTTCAGAACATTTTGTCAGTAAAGAGACTCTGATGCAATCGTCTCTTGATGCTGATCATCTATGGTGGCCTTTAACCGTAGTCTCATCTCAAGCTCTTTCCACCTATGGAATGCTCTCTGGTGATTTGCTGCCTTCTCATGGCATGCCAGATTTCTAGCCAGATTTTTCTAGTTCAAGGGTAAGCAACCTTTCAGAAGTGGTGTGCCGAGTCTTCATTTATTCACTTTAATTTAAGGTTGTGTGCCAGTAATACATTTAAACAGTTTTTAGAAGGTCTCGCTCTATAAGTCTATATTATATAACAAAATTATTGTCGTATGTAAAATAAACAAGGTTTTCAAAATGTTTAAGAAGCTTCATTTAAAATTAAATTAAAATGCTGATCTTACGCCGCCAGCCTGCTCAGCTTGCTGCCAGCCTGAGGTTCTGTTCACCTAGGCCAGCAGCGGGCTGAGCGGGGCCTGCACTGATCAGTTGGCAAGAGCAAATGAACAAATACCCAGTTTACCAAAACAGTTTGTGTTTTCTTCTCGGTCACTGATAAAAATATTAAATAGCGTAGGGCCAAGAACCGATGCCTGCAGAATCCACTGGAAACACACCTGCTTGATGACAATTCTCCATTTACAGTTACATTTTGAGGCCCAACAGTTAGCCAATTTTTAATCAATTTAATGCATGCCATGTTAATTTTATATAGTTCTAGCTTTTTAATCAAAACATCATATGGTACCAAGTCAAATGCCTTACAGAAGTAACGTCAACACTGTTACTTTTATCAATCAAACTTGGAATTTCATAAAAAAAGATATCAAGTTAGTTTGAGAGGATTTATTTCCCCATGTTTATTTTGATAGACTTGAATGGACCAATGTGAGATCAGGGAGGCTAGTAAGAAAATCTCTCTGCTTCTAATTGCCATAGCTTGAGAGTGCTGAAGATCCATGAGGGTGATGTGATCTAATAGTCTGAACATAGGACTGGGAGCCAAATACTGTATCTCCTTGAACCAGAGAGTTCAGATCTCTCTGTGGTCTTGGGGAAGTCATGTAGGGCCAGATCCAATTTCTATTAAAATCTATGGAAAGACACTTATCGTCATAAGCACTGACTCTGTGGGTAGTCCAGCTCTGGAGCACCCACGGAGAAAAATTAGCGGGGTCCTTAGCACCTACCGGCAACCAAGCTCCACTTCCTCTCCCCCCACTCCCGCCCGCTGCCAGCCCCTGATGATCAACCCTCCCCCTCCCTCCAAGTGCTGGGAGGGAGATGGAGGAGTGGGGATGGGGTGCGCTCAGGGGAGGGGGCAAAAAGAGGTGGGGCGGGAAGAGGTGGGGTGGGGGGTAGGACAGGCCCGGGTCTGGAGTGGGGGCGGGAAGAGGCAGGGGTGGGGGTTTGGGGGAAGGGGCGGAGTGGAGGCAGGGCCTGGGTTTGAGTGGGGTTGAGCACTCCTGGGGAAAATTAGAAGCCCATGCTTGTGGTCATAGGCCTTGAAACTGCAAAGACTTACACACATGCTTAATTTATAGTTGTGTATAGTCTCATTGAAGTCAGTGGGACTACTCAAGTGTAATAAATTAAGCACATGTTTACATTTTTGCAGATTTGGGGTCACAGACAGGAATTGGATTAGGCCCTTAGTCGCTGCATCTTTTTTTCCTCTTATACCACCCCCCATCAGTAAACTGGGAATAATAATACTTATCTACCTCAGTAAGGGGATATGAGCATTAGTTAGTTTAAAACTATTTTCAGTTTTACTCTTAAAATTCCTGAAAAAACTCTTCCTTTATTCTACCTTTTCTGTTTGTTTTGAAGAAGCAATTTGCTTGCCCAAAACTTTCCAGCAAGATGGGTGGGGATGGAGGCCTTGGAATATCTCCATCTTCTTCAGAACTGATGATAAAACAACAATAGGTGCTTCTAATAACAACAGGTGTTAACTTGCTGCAGTAAAATGACTATTTAATCTGCTAATACATCAAGTTATTTCTTCTGCTTCTAGTGTTTGAACACCGCATTTGCCCATTAATGTATTTGAAATGGGCCCAGTTTATAATGGGGGAAACTTTTCAGGTGAAAATATCCAGATTTTGTTCTTTTTTGTGATTCTTCTGTCAAAGGGAAGGGAAAAAATTGTCATCTTGGCAGAAGCACTTCTAACTCTGCAACTACCAAATATCAAAATAATAGGGACTTTGCATGGAGCAAGGCCCTGAATTGCCTTTTGCTTTATTATTATTTGTCTTACAGTAGTGCCTAAAAGCCCCAAAATCAGGACCTCATTTTGCTAAACACTAAATAACCCTATTGTAAGAAACAGTCTCTGCTCTGAAGGACTTACAATCTAAGCAGACAAGATAGAGGGTGGGAAGGGAAACAGAGGTGAATAACAAAATGACTTGCCCCAAAAATCACACAGTGGCCAAACCAAGAATAGAACCCAAGTGCCCAGAGTCAAAGTATAGTCCCCCTATCTGCTAGATTATACTGTTCTTACCTTTTCAAGGGAAACAAAACCCAAACCACTCCTTTCTGTCATGTACGAACTTGGAGTTGCTTTAAAAAATGGGGTAGAACAGTATACAACCAAGGCCTTGTCTACACTAGATCAACTTTCCATGGAACATTTACTTCCCCAAACTATTTTAAAACATTATTGTGTCCACTTACAGAAAGTCTCCAAATAGTTTACAAGGGCACTAACTACCATTCCGATAATGCTTCAACGGGGCTCAATAATGATTGAGTCTCCATTGTTTCAGTGCAGTACGGAGAGAGATTAGCTGCCACAGTTCAACTAGTCCTCTAGTAAGTTCAACGCTAATTGCAAAGAGTTATGAAAGGATCTCACAAACTGGGTGACTGGGCAACAAAATGGCCAATGAAATTTAACGTTGAGAAATGCAAAGGAATGCACATTGGACAACATAATCCCAACGATACATATAAAATGATGGGGTCTAAATTAGCTGTTACCACTCAAGAATGAGATCTTGGAGTCATTGTGGAGAGTTCTCAGAAAACATCTGCTCAATGTGCAGCAGCAATTAAAATAGCTAACAGAGTGTTAGGAGCCATTAGGAAAGGGATAGATGATATGACAGAAAATATCATAATGCCACTATATACATCTATGGAATGCCCATACCTTGAATGCTGCATGCAGTTCTGGTCATCCTTTCTCAAAAAAGATATATCAGAAATGGAAAAGGTACAGAGAAGGGCAACAAAAATGATTCAGGGTATGGAACAGCGTGTATTTCAGGAGAGATTAAAAAAACTGGGACTATTGAGCTTGGAAAAGAGACGACTGGGAAGGGATATAGAGAGTCATAAAAAATCATGAATGGTGTGGAGAAAGCCAATAAGGAAGTGTTATTTATCCCTTCACATAACACAAGAGCCAGTGGTCACCCAATGAAATTAACGGCCAGCAGGTTTAAAACAAACAAAAGAAAGTACAACACGGTCAACCTGTGCAATTCATTGCCAGGGGATGTTGTGAAGGCCAAAACTATAACTGGATTAAAAAAAGAATTACATAAATTCATGGAGAATAGATCCATCAATGGCTATTGGCCAAGATAGTCAAGGATGCAACCCCAGGCTCTGGGTGTCCTTAAGTCTCTGATTGCCAGATGCTGGGCCTGGATGACAGGGGATTGATCACTTGATGATTGCCCTGTTCTACTCATTTCCTTTGAAGCATCTGGCATTAGCCACTGTCGGAAGACAGGATACCGGGCTAGATGGACCATTGGTGTGACCCAGTATGGCTATTCTTATGTACTACTGTCCCACAATGCACCAGTGGTCTTGAAAATCTTCCAGCATGCATTGCTTCTTGAAACTGAGCTGGAAATGTGGGATAAGAACCCACAGGGCATTTCAGCCAAAATGGTTTAAGACAGAGCTAGTGTAGCCATGAGGCAAATCTGCAAGCATTCTTAACATAATTCACTTTGGCTAGCATGAATGCAACAAACCGTTTTTGCTTAAACCAACTTTATACAATTAATTCAACCACAGTCATTACCGCTCGCTAGTTGTAGATAAGGACCCAGAGTCCCTTACAACCACAAGCTGTTCAGCCCCATCTATTATGGGAGTTGGTTACAACAGGACAGCAGCCAACAGAGTTCAAACATAGGGCAGAAGACTCTGCAATGTCTCTACACTCATTCCCCTCTTATTTTTAAAAACCACTCTTTGGAAAGACTTTAAAAAAATCAACCTAACAAAGAGCAGGAAAGATATATGAGCAAGGGAAGTGGTGGATTCTCTAGTTCTTCATGTCTTCAGATTAAGACTGAATGCCTTTCTGGAAGACAACCTTTAGTCAAACGTGTTATTAGGCTTAATGCAGGGGTAACTGGGTGAAAAGTAATGGCCTGTGACATACAAGAGGTCAGACAAGCTGATATGCTGGTCCCTTCTGGCCTTAAACTCTATGAATTTATGAAACATGGTTCAGTTTTGTAGTATATGAAGGATCAAACCATGTTTTAACCACATTGGGTGCTACTTCGTTGTAACTGAATCTGCAAAAAGTGCAATTTTCTATAGCATATCTAAGATTATATCAACAAATTAACTGATGAGGAATATGGCATGCCTTGGCAGCCAGAAATACAAGAGGAAAGTGTGATATAGTGTTATAGATGTAAACCTGCTTTTTCTTGTAACAAAGGTCTCTTATAGGTAGCACAGTTTATATATGTAACCCTTCTGGCTGACTCCACCTGGCAGTATCTAGGGGTTCCTTTTCAACAATACAACACAGAACCAGCTCAAGCCCCCACCCAGTAACCTGGGAAAATTACACAACACCCTTGGGCGCCTCTCAGAGGCGATACTTCCCCACTCGCAAGCATAGAGTCCAAGACTAGAAAAGAAACTTTTAATGGAATGCGGGAAGTCACCCAACGTTAATTAGGGAAATACCGCAAGCAGGATTCATAATCATAAAACTGTGAGCAGGACACCACCCCAGAGTGCATGGGGCAATGTCTTCTGCCTCATGTTCTTGAGTTCTACAACCAACAGTTCTTTTTCTGTGCCCCTCTCTGCTCCCTTACCATACCCCACTCACGGTGGTTGTCCTTGGTCAGTGAGGACCCAGGGTTCAGAGGTGTAGCTGTGTGAGTTCACCGCCCACCTGGGGAAGAAGGCACCTTGCTTGCTCTGCCATCTGAGCACTTACTCTGGCTGGCCACTGCACCAGCTGTGATCCCGATCTGCTGGCCGCCTCGCCAGCTGCTGGTCCACTCGCTGGTCACCTTCTGCCACCTGTCTCTCTGCTGTGACCTCTGCAGGTCAGTCTCTTGAGGTTCCACACAGCTCTTAGTGATTTTCAGCTCTAAGGCTGGGCAGAGATACTGTCCCACCACAAGTGATTATCAGCTCTTTTGAGCACTTAAAATAACAAAAGGCTCCTAATGGAGCCTATTCATCTCTATCTTTGAATAATGGGGAAGAACAGGTTAAACCAGACCGGGAACCCTTAGGGAGGGTCCACTCCTCCTGTCTGGGACACCTGTCCCCACCCCTCTCTACTTTCACAAGGGTCTGGCATTCAAGACCCTGGCTTAATGAGGTCCTTCCAGCTGAGGGTGACCTCCTCATTTGAGACAGCACAGTTCTGCTTCCTTTATTCAGACAATAAAATGAACTATGGCAAATAAAGAAGTCACTTCAAGTTATAAATCATTAATAAAACAATTCAGATGTCTCAATGATTATATGCAGTTATATGATTATAGTACTGCCTGTAATTGTCCTTATTATTACTAAAGATATTAATCAATACATTGTTTCATAAAAGTTCACCTCCTTCTGCTACTCACTTTCAACATGAAGACAATCCTCCAAAATACTTGGTCTATAACAAAGTTCAGTGATGAGTTTGGGTTTTTGAACCCTTTTTTTGGGCCCAAGAACGAAGATAGACGGTTTAAATCATAAAGAGGTTCTTCTGAAGGAATAAAAAAAATCAGATGTGGGGAAAATGGAGGAGAAATTGGACATGATTCTCTTTTACACTAAGTCCCTTTACTTGCCTCTGGTAATGTAAAAGAGGCCACTTTAAGGCCTCTTTACACTGGCAGATCAATCTTTCAAGAATGACTAGGACCCTAAATGTCAGTGATTATTTGAGCCCATGTTTCCTTTGGAAAAGATATCAGTCTTCCTCCTGGAAGGACGCTCTCTCCTGCAGAATGAAGAGTTAAGTCAGAAAGGATTTAGAAGCTGTACCATGTTTTTGAAAGGAATAACTGAATCCAGATCTGGAATAGCTAGTTGTAGACCTGAGAAATAACCACTACAAGGTTTGAAATCTTTTAGGAACAATCTTTAGAACAGGATTTTGGTGAAGGTGGTTTCTGAAATGTATACATTCACACATCAATGTGTAAAGTGTTTGCTTTTGGATCCTATGGCATGAAATGTGTTGTGTTCAATGTTATTAATACTGAGGTTTACCTGCTGGAAAGAAAATGAAGATATGATCTTGCAAGGTTTGGGTGCTGGTGGCAGAGCTTTCTTGGTAGAAGCCCTGTGCCTCTGGAAATATGTGTACACACGAACCTGGTTGCTTTTAGAAAGATCTACAGGACACATCTCTTTGCCTGTATCTTCTCAAGAGATTAAATCCTGTTTTCACAGCTCTCTACTTAAGATGTAGGCAGAACAGGAGGATGGAGGCTGGTCACTCTTACTGAGATCTTGTGTTTCAAATAAGGCACCCACACACCCTGGTGACAGACCCAGAAAAAATATTAGTCTTTCTGGAATGTACCAAGTCTGTGGAGTTTAGAACAAATCAAAGGCATAGCACTCCCGTCTTGTATTTTATTAGGAAATTAATAGTCAGATTAATAACCTGAAATTACAGTGAACCCTCATTAAAAAACAAATTCAAAATCATCACAATTATTTTTGATTTCTATAAAACATAATGCCCAGAAATAGTCCCTGTTGACATCTGTAAATTTCTACACCCTTAAAATGATCTACTGTATAGCAGCAAGACTGAATAATTTTAACAATCGGTATAAGGAGTATGCTTTGCTCTATAATCCAACTGAGATCAAACATGTTAGAAGATTAAATGTTTAAAACAAACCCCAGACCTATTATCTATACTACCCTGTGAGCAAAATTCAATCGATATGCACAAGTATTTCATGTTACTCATATGTTAAAAGTGTGGTGAGGTTAACTGCTCTGTAATATTAAGTGGCTATGGGGCATCAGTTTTGCAATACAGTCCAATTCCTTTCAAATGTACAGGACTAAATATTCAGATCTTGGATTTTTATATCTATTGCTACAACAGTAGAAGAGTTTGTGACCTACCCCATCTGCCCTCCTCTTCATTTACCTGCAATAAACCTAGTCATTAATTTGGCCTAAATATTTGTTTTGTAATCACCAGTTTTCGGTCACTCTCTCAACCGGGGTGAACTTCATCTGTGTTTAGAGAGCCAATACAAAACTTGTGCACCATTTAAGTCCCACTGAAGCCTTCGAAGTGGACAGGCTTTGTGCTGGCTTTCGGTATGGGGTGAATTTCACTCTAAGTCACCTAAGTCCAAATCCTGCTCACCTCACTCATGTGAGTAGTCACAGTGGGCCAAATTCTGCTCTCATTAATACAAAAATAAATGTGGAGGAACTCCATTAACTTCAGTGGAGTTACTCCAGATTTACACTGGCATAAATAAGGGCAGAATCTGGCCCACTGACTTCAGCAGGGACTACTTGTATGAGTGTGACAAGCACGATTTGGAGCCTGAATGACCAAGTCAATGTGAGTCTTCAGTTTTAATGGCCTTGGTCCCCTAAATTAGGGTCTAAGCCTTTGGGGGGTTTGAGTGTCTCCTGTTGGGAGCTGAGTGTTTTGAGTTCCTGATTCAGGAAAGCACTTAGGCACATGCTTAAGTCTAACCCTAGTCAGGAAAAGCATGCTTAAGGACTTAATGTATGTGCTTACATGCTGTACCGACTACAGATGCATTTCTGAATTGGGGCCTCGGTTCCTATGGGAGTTGTAGATGCTCCATAACTGGCAGATTCAAGCACTTGACCAACAAGATGCAGTTGCTTTAGACGTTTGCATGTATTTACTTGTAACATTTTTGGAAGTAATGCTACAAAAATTAGATATAGAAAAAATATAAAAGCAGTGAACACTCATTTTTAAAAGATCTTTCTGGAAAAGCACATTTAGATAGTTGTGTTAACATTTATATATAAATTCTTTGGCAGCAGTTTTCTAGAAAGCAGAATTATTTTTTTTCCATTGCAATATTTTATCCTTCTCCCATGAAAACTTCATATCTTAAAAAAAATCTATAGCACTTTCCTATATAAACAGTATTGTTTCAGATTAACCACTACTTCTTCCCTGAAGAAAAACAGATTAAAAAGAAAATCTAGTCATTATCTGGTAAGTGTTTATGTAACAGAAAAAAGAAAATAATTCACTCTGCGGTTTGTCATTCTCTAGAATGTCAGTGGTATGTTTATACAATAAAATCAACATAAGTTACCTCATTTTGCTTTAAAATCTAACTAGTAAAACTATATTGCTATCAGTAGATTCATAAACAGAATGCACACATTGCTATCTAAGTTCAAGTATTACTATATTTCCTTTAAAAGGAGCCATAAATTCCTTGCAATTTTGCCTGTCTTCTATATTGTTTTGGTCTTGCAGTGCCATGATGAATTGCACTCGACTGTTCTTGAACAAAATAAAAATGGAACTTAAGAATGTACTGTGTTAAAACAACACAGCACAGAGGCCTTGAGGTGTGTTAGCTTGATAAACCTTCATCTGATATGAGTGAGTGTCTTTGGAAGGAGTGTTTCGGAGGCTAGAAACATTGGTACAGTAGTCATGTGTGTTCCATATGGCTGATAAATTTAACTCTTTCCAGATTCACAACCTTCAGTTCCATTTAAAAAGGGAAAAAACAACCGCCTGTATTTCTACCATATCAGGATATGTCATCTTGGATTCTTCTTGGTACTGTCAGTTGTTCATAAGTAGGGAGGGTGTTGTTAGGGAGGAAGAAATCTGAGTTAATGGTGTTGCTTCTCTGAGATGATCCGTTACTGCTTTGGCCATCCTGCTGATTGGAAACCAGGTGATGCAGCATATCTGTAATGAGGTTCAATTTCTGGTCCATTTGCATTACCTACAAAAACAAAGCGAAACATCGTTCACTGTCAGAATTTGAGAAAGTAATAAGACATGGCACAAGAATGATATGTTAAAAATAGCGTTTTCATAATTAGCACTGGCATGACTCCCTCCTATACATGCAAACTTCTGTTACTAAAAGAAAACCAAGATACTGAATCCATTCATTATGGTAGGAGCATATCCAAGTGTTGGTTTGAGAGAGGCTTGTTAATATTCTAGTTAGGAATGTACAAGTGCTAGAGGAATCAGGCTCTTAAAGAGCAAGATCCACATGTCAAAAGGGAACTGGGAAGCAGAACTTAGTGCTGAAGAGCGTAATTAAAAGTGTTTTTTTTTAAAGAGCATAAAGACAACCTTCTAAAATGTCTACCTGTGTTAACTGCTTTAACATGCAAATTCCTGCTCTACTTGGAATGATCTTTTTGTCAGACAAAACTTGTGATTGAAACTTGTATTGTGTTCTTTGGGACAGATTCCCAATGGCATAACGACCCCTTGATGTGACCCCAGGCCACAAAATGCCAAGCAGACCCCTGTCTCAGGGGAAATCCCTGCTGGTGCAAATGCATGGCAGCCAGGTCCTATGTCTGTGCCCACTCCCAGTCCAACTTAGTAGGTTTATTGGGCTGCGTGCGTGGGATGTTGTGGAGCTCTGCTTTGCCAAACTGATCTTCCATTGGCGTTGGGTCCATTAAAGACCCTTTGTCAATGGTGCATTTTAGAGCAGCCCCATATCTGCTCTAAATTACACTGGGGCCAGGGCTAGCCTCAGAATCAGGGAGAAGTAACTAGCTCCCTACTGCCCCTCCCCCCCACCTCATAGTGCCACTGTACCTAGCCCTCTACATTTCTTCTATTTTTATTTCAAACTTTTTTAAAAAGAGAATCTGCTGTTTCAAGAAATATAATGAGAAGTCAGGATTATTAAGAGCTAGACTGTGGATTTACCATAAGCCTGGAATATATTTTGAGCATGCCTGTGCTGCCCCAGGAGAAGACCTGGAACTGAACTGCATCTCAGGGTATGTCTACACTGCAATTAAAACCCCCTAGCTGGCCTGCGCCAACTGACTTGGGCTCGCAGGGCTCGGGCTACGGGGCTGTTTAATTGTGATGTAGACATTTGGGGCTCAGGGTGAAGCTCTAGGACCCTGCAAGGTTAAAGGATCCCAGAGCCCCTTAAACAGCCCCTTAGCCCAAGCCCCATGATTGCGAGTCAGCTGGCATGGGCCAACCCCAGGTGTCTAATTGCAGCATAGACGTACCCTCACCGAGCTACAATTTGAGAGTCTGGTTTCCCCCTTGCTTCAGTAAGAAAGTAATCTGTAGTAACCCTTTACCTGGCATAAAATACTTCCCCCTCTGTTTCAAATCAGCTATATTGGCTGTGCATTGAGGGGGCAGATTCAAAGCTACACCCATCCCCTGCTCACCTACCTAAGCAGCAGAGTAATCGTCCTATAGAGGCTGCTGTCCCGCAACACAAGTAGCCTGCTTACAGCAGCAAGAAACAAACCACAATATTGCCCTGTCTCGGATTTAGTGATAATAGCAGTCCTAAGATACTAAGAAGAGATACAATATACACAAAAATATGTAGCAGATTTTACAAAAAGAAAAGAAAAAATAACTTGATGAATGACGACAGAAAAATTATTGCTCAGAATATCGGCTGGAAAGTAGTGAAAGGTATTTAAATCAGCACAAGTAGGAGAAATCTATGTATTTCTGGCTATCATCCAAGTAGTAAACAGGATGGTAAAAGACAGTAAGACTGAGTAAAACACCAATATTCTTGGATAATTTCAAAAGAGACTACAATGTTTTCCCACTATAGAGAAAGTGCTGTTTTGATCAAATGCTTTGTACAACTAGTGGGGAAGCAGATATAGAAAATTCAAAAATATGAGGTGCCAGGGAATTATACTTTGCAGCTGTTTTTGAAAACATTAATCAACACATCCTAGTTGGTACAGGAAAGGCTGGCTGGAAATGGCTGTTGAAAGATGAGATTCTTAAAATGAATAAGATCAAGAACAAATAGTGAAAAACTTCTAGAAGGAAGCAGAGATGGAAAATGGTGGAGTTTTACTAAGCTTTGGTTTCATTCTATTTAATACTGGTACATTCCCTCAGAGAAAGGTGTATCTTCTCTGAAATGCATCCATTGAGGATGCTTCTGGGCATAACAGTTGGCCTGCAGAATATCTCAATCCCGCATCCCCCACTGCCTGAATAATACCTGTAGGATATTTCTATCACTTTCCCTGGCTCATTTGATTAAACTTTGAAGAAGTCATCACCAAAAGCTACCGTCTAATTGCAATCTTGAGATGCTAAGGGATAACTATTTCTATAAACAGAAATGTCATTTACTTAATTATCCTAATACTTTCTGAGAAGAAGTGTGCACAGACTTCTTCTCTCTCGCTCTCTCTTCTCCCCCATACTCCCTGCCCCTCAACCAGGGATCTCAACGGAGGAAACTCTGACCAAAAATGTACGGAGCAATATATATTGATGGTGCTCTTGCAATGGTGAGCTATTCAGCACGACAGTGGATTGGACTGAGGTTCTTCAACAGCAGTGCATCCCAGTGATGAAGATACGGAAGAGTAATTGAGATTGAATATCCTTGCTCGGAAGTCAATTCCCGGAGATAATTTTCTCTAAGGAACCAAGGTTAGCTGCTGCAGCTGTGCAGTGCAGGAGGCCCACAGAAGCAGATGAAAAGCTAATTATTATTGAGCTGAGTCATATGAGATTAAAAATAAAGGCCTTACTCCATGCCCCTGTTTATCTGTGTAAGCCTTTAGAACCACAGGACAGAGTTTGTACAATGAGATGGGGCTAGTTGGTTTTATTTATTGGCCTTTAATCTGTTCTATTTTTAAATAAAGAAAAACATTTCCTAAGCGAATTTAGTGCCCATGAAAGGCTTGATCCAAAGCATCTGAAGAAGTGAGGTTCTTACCCATGAAAGCTTATGCTCCCAATACTTCTGTTAGTCTTAAAGGTGCCACAGGACCCTCTGTTGCTTTTTACAGATTCAGACTAACACGGCTACCCCTCTGATACATGGCAGTCTTTGGAAGTCATAACTTTCCACTGACTTCAGTGGGCTTTGGATCAGACCCATAAACAACTGGGTTGACCGCTCCAGAGGCTCGCCCCTTCCTTCAGAGATTGCAGGGAATGGGGAGATTTAAGTTTCCCTATGCTGCTCCACTCACGTGGCTCATCCCTGTCAATCTTTAGCCTCTGTTGAGTCTGCCAATGGGTGTCTTCCATTAGGAACTTGGCTAAGACCAACAACATATTTCACGAAAGCTAAAGAACAGCCATCAGAAGGCAAAAGTTTTGTGTTGCCACTAGCCTTTGATGTATTGGAACCAGTGGCCCTGTGGCAAAAGGCTTGCATGCTAACATTCCTCAGTCTTCCTGTTTTCATCCAAATATTAATCCATATCGTATCTCTGCAAACTACTATTCATTTTCTTCCATCAAAGATAATTGCACTAGTTACAAAACTATTACAGTGAAGTAGTAGTAACAGTACCATACTTATGAAACTGGATTTAAATACATTTAACATATCTTGTATAGAAATGTAAGATTTCCCCTTGAACCATGCTTTCAAACACATTTACTTGATTAGAAATTAACTATGGTGCCAAAAAGTGTAATAAAAGCAAAGCAAACAGAAAAACTGCTGATGTTAGTGTAATCTCAACTCCTCTGGACAAACTCTGATCCTTTTACTTAAAACAGCAAACTGTGCTAATAAAACAGAAAAATAACTCACATTGATTTTGTTTCTTTTATGTAAACACCAAAGAAAGTGCTATTGGCAGACTTGAGTTTTATAGAAAAAGTATATGCAAAGTTTATGTGATCAGATGCTCTAGATGCAACTCATTTTCACTATTTGTATGTTTGCATTCTGGAGAGTTTCTGGGAGCAGGCAAGCAGTCGTTTGAAATCTTTTTTTGGAAATTACACACCAATATTATTCACACCCAGGAGTTTCTATGGATGAAAGCAGCATTCCCCCCACAAGAATAAATGCCCTCTCCTTAAAAAAGGCATGTGCCCAAGATTCATAAATTGACTTCAATCGAATTAAGCAGATTTATACCATTTTTAGGATCTAGCTCATAGAAACAAATCTAAATCCTCATGAAGATGCATTAAATTGAAATCCTATCAAAATAGCTTCGCTCGAAGACTGACGGTTCAGAGAGCAAATCTGGGATCACTCATCATGAGCAAATGTTACAACTGTATTTACTCTCTCACTTGGAAGAAGTTATAGGGGTGTGTGATTCACCATGAATCACAGAGTATTCTTCACCATGAAC
The DNA here is from genome assembly GCF_027887155.1 of Malaclemys terrapin pileata. NCBI lineage: Eukaryota > Metazoa > Chordata > Testudines > Emydidae > Malaclemys > Malaclemys terrapin. The sequence goes on along the minus strand of NC_071508.1, from coordinate 46,895,031 downwards.
CACAAGGTATTTTATAGCATGTTTTCAGAAAAAGCTGTTTAGTGCTACATAGTCAGAAATAAAATGACATGCCAATTTTCAAAAAGGTACCAAAAAGCATTCCAGGAGGTATTTGTGAACAAGACAGAAATTATCTTGTTGAGAAGGGGAAAGAAAAAAAGTCAAGAGTAATTTGTCTTTTAAAATTCAATAGACCTTTATACTCTTTACATTTTAAAGATTCTGTAATTTTAAGCATTCATGACAAACTTACAGTCAAATTCAGAAAATGAATGATAACAATTAAGCAGAAAATAGTCTAGTGTGAAAGCCTCACTCCCACTCCGTCTCCTTGACGCCAGGTAAAAAGGTTGCAGTGACAAAAAGGGGGCTGTAATAGCTCCAGTTGCAGCTGGATGAGGATTCCCTGATGCAGCCACCATGGAAGGCTGCCTTCTGAGGACCCAGCTGCAAGCCCTGATGTAGGGAATGAGCTGGGGGAGGGGCTGGGGCAGGAGAAATATTTTGGGGAGCAGTGCTGTCAGCTGTGGAGAGTTAGGGCAGCGCTGTGGCTCACAGGGATAACTTAGACAGGCCCCTAGGTTTCCTATATTATGCTGAGGGCCATTTCAGCCCTGGAACAGCTCGGAAGCGGGAGGGTGAAAATGGATTAAAGCTGCTTTAGCTCCTCCTCCCCTTTGCTCTGAGTTCTGTCTCTCTTAGAGGCACAGCATAGAACAGTGGGTCTCAAACTTTTTTACTGGTGACCCCTTTCACACAGCAAGCCTCTGAGTGCGACCCCCCCTTATAAATTAAATATATTTTAATTTTAATATATTTAACACCACCATTATAAATGCTGGAGGCAAAGTGGGGTTTGGGGTGGGGGTTGACAGCTTGTGACCCCCCCCATGTAATAACCTCGCGACCCCCTGAGGGGTCCTGACCCCCAGTTTGAGAACCCCTGGCATAGAATGACCCCTAAAGTTTTGATTTAAAGCAATTACTTTAGCAAAAAATTAAAATCTTCCTCTGTAGGAGTTAGGACAAAAATGCTGGGGCATAATTATCTATGTCCTTAACACAGTTGAATGATGCAACAGGCACCTTGGATTGACACAGCAGAAATGTTCAGCATACACAGTATCTGCATAATACTATTCAGTTAAATCAAGTGATTGCATTTGTGCTTAGAACAGGAACACAGACATACAGAAGTAGCAGAATGTAGGCTACATATGGCTAAATGAACACTTGGCTCTAATACCAAATATCTGATGGTTTCTAAAGACTAGCGTCCTGATTCTGCAACCCTTAGCCCTGGTCTACACTACGAGTTTAGGTCGAATTTAGCAGCGTTAGATCGATTTAACCCTGCACCTGTCCACACGACGAAGCCATTTTTGTCGACTTAAAGGGCTCTTAAAACCGATTTCTGTACTCCTCCCCTATGAGGGGATTAGCACTGAAATCGACCCTGCTGGGTCAAATCTGGGGTAGTGTGGACGCATTTCGACGGTATTGGCCTCTGGGAGCTATCCCAGAGTGCTCCACTGTGACCACTCTGGACAGTACTCTCAACTCAGATGCACGGGCCAGGTAGACAGGAAAAGCCCCGCGAACTTTTGAATTTCATTTCCTGTTTGGCCATGGTAGCGAGCTGATCAGCAAAGGTGACCATGGAGTCCCAGAATCGCAAAAGAGCTCCAGCATGGATCAAACGGAAGGTACTGCATCTGATCGCTATATGGGGAGACGAATCCGTGCTATCCAAACTCCATTCCAAAAGACGAAATGCCGGGATATTTGAAAAAAAACTCCAAGGGCATGAAGGACAGAGGTTATAACAGGGACTCGCAGCAGTGCTGCGTGAAACTTAAGGAGCTCAGGAAAGCCTACCAAAGAACCAGAGAAGCAAACAGCTGCTCCGGGTCAGAGCCCCAGACATGCCGATTCTATGATGAGCTGCATGCCATTCTAGGGGGTGCCCCTACAACTACCCGACCCCTGTGCTTCCCTCCTCCCCCACCCCTCCCAGGCTACCTTGGTAGTTATCCCCCCATTTGTGTGACGAATTAATAAAGAATGCATGAATTTGAAACAATGACTTTATTGCCTCTGCAAGCGGAGATCAATTGGGGGAGGGGAGGGCGGTTGACTTACAGGGAAGTAGAGTGAACCAAGGGGGCGGGTTTTCATCAAGGAGAAACAAACAGAACTTTCACACCATAGCCTGGCCAGTCATGAGACTGGTTTTCAAAGCTTCTCTGCTGTGCTCTTCTAACCGCCCTGGTGTCTGGCTGCGCGTAATCAGTGGCCAGGCGATTTGCCTCAACCTCCCACCCCGCCATAAACGTCTCCCCCTTACTCTCACAGATATTGTGGAGCACACAGAAAGCAGTAATAACAATGGGAATACTGGTTTCACTGAGGTCTAACCGAGTCAGTAAACTGCGCCAGCGAGCTTTTAAACATCCAAAGGCACATTCTACCACCATTATGCACTTGCTTAGCCTATAGTTGAACGGCTCCTTACTACTGTCCAGGCTTCATGAGCCATGGGAGCAAGGGGTAGGCTGGGGTAGGTGCGACCGCATGGTGCTGCCGACTGGGAGAGCAGCCTGAGGCAGAAGCCTCCAGCTGGCATGATATTCCAGGCAGGACTGAATCTCCATTAGACTAAACTTAAAGAAGAGAATGACCTGGATTCATTCCCATTTTTGTCCAGGTGCCCCTGACTGACCTCATCGAGGCCGGCCAGGAGCACCCATGTCTGCCCAGGTGCCCCCAACCAACCTACTTGAGGTCGGCCAGGAGCACCCACGGGACGATGACAACGGTTAGCAGTTGTATTGCACCATCTGCCGTCCACAAGGCAAGACAAGGGGATGCTGCTGTGTAGCACTGAAAGTACCACGTCTGCCAGCAGCACCCAGGAGACCTACGGTGACAGTGAGCTGAGCGGGCTCCATGCCTGCCGTGGTATGTCCTCTGCCAGGTAACCCAGGAAAAAAGGCAAGAAATGATTTTTTGCCATTTCTTTCACGGAGGGAGGGAGGGAGGGATGGGGGCCTGATGACATGTACCCAGAATCGCCCGCAACAATGTTTTTGCCCCATCAGGCATTGGGAGCTCAACCCAGAATTCCAATGGGTGACGGAGACTGTGGGAACTGTGGGTTAGCTATCACAGTGCAACGCTCCGAAAGTCGATGCTAGCTTCAGTACTGTAGACGCACACTGCCGACTTAATGCGCTTAGTGGGGACACACACAATCGACTGTATTAAATCGATTTCTAAAAAATCGACTTCTATTAAATCGACCTGATTTTGTAGTGTAGACATACCCTTACATATCTTGAGCAGTAATTATTTTGTGAGAGTAGTCACTAAGGTCTTGTCTACACCATGCAGCTTTTAGAGACAAGGCTGTGTCGACAAAAAAAACCTTTTCTGTTCACTTTGGGAATCGCACAATTGTTTTCAGATGGGCAAGATTCTCAATTGAAGGGAAGATCGCAAGAGCAAGACTCGCAGGATTCCTTAAATTAGTTTATGCAAGTACATGTGGAAAGGATCCTGCATCAAACTGTGAAGCTTTCTATATTGCCCTTTGGAAAAGGATTGGTATGTCTGAAACTAAACTTCCTTTTGCAAGCCATTGTTCTAACAGTCCATTGTGGTATCAGATGTCTAGTTTATTACATATTTTATGTGGGTTTCTTGATAATAAATGGAGAAGTTCCAAAGACCCATTTCTCTAGTTCCTTTCTTATCTATATCACTGTTTGTAGTATCTGAGCACATAAAGAAGCTTGTGTTTAATTCTGCATTTGCTCCCATCCAAATGACCATGGAAACATGGGTTTCCAGAACAGTTTTTTGATTATATCAAGGGTAGGAAATGGAAAAGGAACAGAAATCTTGGTAGCTTAATTTCATTGCTTTTACTCTACCTGTGGCAACTACTGGTAGAAATCTGATTTAATTTGTTTAATGGGTTCACTGTTATTATAGAAGTTCTTATTGATCAGTTGTGATTCCAAGACATCAGAAACCTTCTTTATTCCAGTTACAGGACTCAAGATTCCTGAGAATTGGTGCCCTCTTATCAGAGCTCCTGATTTAGATTTGTTTACTTTGTAGTCAGAGATTAGGCTGAATGCTTGCAGTAGGCTAAGGCCAGTCACTGAGGCATTTATAGGAGAATATCGTCTGCATGAAGAGAGATTTTCTTCTCCAAACCATCTGTACTTTCCCCTGAGAGTTGTCCAAAGAAGGGTGGTCTGTTTGGGGTGGGTGGGGGACAGGGGAAGTCAGACCAAAGCGGAAACCCTCTCCCTTGATACACAAATCCCCAGCCTTAGAAAAAGAAAAACCTGAACATTTGAGCAAAAATTAGAAAGTTTTATGGGCTCTACGTAACATGTTTCTTTGCTAGTCAATAAAAATAATAGTCACCATAGCAACTGCCACATAAAAATGCTACCTTCGAAAAAGAAAGCACCTTCAGAAATAAAGACACTTGCTGCATACCATGTTGGGTTTTATAAAACTCACAAGGCCTCAAAGGTAACCCTCCTGCACAAAGCTGTCAGTGTCAATCTCTCCCTCACTTTGAGGATACTAATAGTTTTGTCAGTAATGGGAGACTGGCGTTGCTCCAGTCCTGCTCCACAATTTTATAGCTCTAAAATAGGAATGCCTGAATGCAGGGTTTTTTTTATTTGTAACTGTTAAATCACTACTACCAAGTCTCCATTAATCAGTGAGTGACAACGTGTGTTTTCAAGTGTGCAACGGTGAGTGTGGAGTGGAAAGAAACTTCCAACTCACCAGGTGTGGATCCGAGCTCAAGCACAACTTGGATTACTGTGAGTATTTTCTGTACATATAAGCCAAGTATTGGCTCTGGTTCCTAGGGACTTATCTGGATAACAGGCTGAACTGCTGAGCTGTTAAAAAGGACTTGACTTGATACTATAAATTCCTCACGCACTGTAAGGAAATTAAATTTTGTCACATACTTTTCTTAACTTTGGCACAAAGTTAACAAATTGATAAACCAGTTTCTGAGAACCAACACCTGATTTTCTTAAATAGTACCACACGCTATATCGAACACCAACATCTGGCCATTTGATCAATGGCTGTAGGGCTCTTAGCATTTTAAAATAATGTTTTCTTGACTTAGATGTACTGTTCAGCTTCTACAGTAAAATCTTCAAGTCTCCAGATATTCAAGCTACAGGTAAAAAGCAAATAGGGTAATATTTTTAAATGAGATGTTTATTTTTATTAAAATTGAGGGAGGAGTAGGACAAAGGAAATCTTAGTAAGATGGGTTTTAGTCATGTGAAATACTATTGAAAAATAAGAGTAGCTGATTCTGATCTCACTTACTAAAGCGTAAATATATCTAAGGTACTTTACATGGCCCCCATCACCACAGTATTGGAGTGTTTCACAATCTTTAATGTGTTTATCCTCAACTCTTCTGCCAGGCATATAAGCACTGTCCTCTCCATTTTACACATGGGAAACTTAGGCACAGAGAGATTAAGTAAAAACTTGCCCACGGTCACACAGGAAGTCTGTGGCAAAGTAGGGTCTTGAACCAAGGTCTCCTAAGGGTCCCCCAACCTAGGCTTATGCCCTAACCACAATTCTTACTCTCCAAATGCTGAACTGAATGAAACCAATGGAGTTAGCCCTGTGTCTATCACTGATATGATCTGTCACACTTACATTTCTTTACTAAATAAAAATGCCTCATAGTTTTGACCTTGCAGGTTTTATGTGAACAAAAGTCACAACTGCTTGAGGCCTTTATTCAGAAACCCCAAGGGAAAAACAAACTCCACAAGTTTATGCTAAATAATCCAATCCTTATTTGTTACATAGTAGTAATTTAGCACAGTTTATTGAACGTGGACATATTTGTGCAATATTTTTGGGAGAGGATAGAGAGCTATTTTAAAGCTATTTTTCAGAGAGCCATATGAGCTTCCCCTTTAATTTTGTTCAGCTATGTGACAAATAATAAAAGACCTGCTCTGACAAATTAAACACACAACCCTCAGAATCTGTGACTTGCATGGAAACCAGCACTGAACATGGGTAGCATGTTTGAATGACTGCACCTTTTAAACGCTGATCTCTTCAATTTCCAGGAGGTACACAACTCATGAGGAAAGCTTGAGGAATGACATGTGCTCTTCCCCATGATGCACAATCAGATAAAGCACTTTATATAGTATGAGAATAAGGAATATTCTACAATTGAATAGAAGTCCTTCATTGATCCTTTCTGGCCACTCACACAAATGTCATCTACACTCCTTTATGTGTGCATGTTTCTGACAATGGTTAGAATGGCAAGCACATCTAACTGTTAAAGGAGACTGTGATGTTACACTCCATATTCTTTATGGAAATATGCTTATGATATGGATATGGCATAACTGAGATATACTTTACGCAAGATGTGTCATGTAAGGTATCATTGGAAAGGTTATGGTTTACTGAATGTGATTATCTTATTTGTATGTCTGTATCATTTCTGTACCTGAAGTTAGGAATATTGACCATGTAGCTGTATTTCAAATGTGTTACTTTGGGTGACACCCACAACTAGCCCTTCAGGTACAACAATGAAAAGCCAGACAGGGCTGATGGCCCATCAGTAAAGACAATGGACTGTGAAAGAGTTTAGTCTTCCTGTGGACGCCCATACAGCCTGCGAGTAATGGCTGCTACGACCCGGCCAAGACATGTGACTGAGCCACGTGGTACTGGCCCCCTTCCCCTCCCCCCCTTTGGAATGCCAGTGTTCTTCCACTGGAAGACAAAGGGTTCTTGCCATACACAAAAGCTATATAAGGCAGGGGAGTGACATCATTGTGGTTCTCCTCTGCATCCTTGCCCAAAGAGACACTTGGGAAACACCTGGAAGCAAGAACTGAACTGCGGGGGAGAAGAGCTGAGCCTAGGCTGGAAGGGCGTCTAGCTTGTAAGGAATAATACCTGAAGTTTCAAGCTGCAGGCCAGCACAGCTGGCTTTCAAGACTCTCTGTAATCTGCCTGTGACAATATTTAGGGTGAGAAATTACTATTTGTAGCCAATTTCTTTAGTGACTCAAGCTTAGTTTGCGTGTTTTGTTTTATTTGCTTAGTAATCTGTTTTATTCTGTTTGCTATCCCTTTAATCACTTAAAATCTGCCTTTCATAGTTAATAAAATTTGTTTTGTTTATTATTAAACCCAGTTTGTGCAATTGCTAACTGGGGGGGAGGGGGGGAGAAGGTGTGCATATTTCTCTTCACATTGAGGAAGAGGGCGAATTATTATGAGCTTGTGCTGTGCAGATTTTTCTATACAGCGCAATACAATATACCTTTGGGTTTATCTCCCAAAAGGGGTGTGCACGTGAGTGCAGGGTGAGTCCTCTCACACAGAGCTGACCTCAGTCTGTGTCTGCAGCTGGGTGTGGCCCTACCTGTGTGTGTGTGCGCTGCAAGAGGCCGGAGTGCCTAATTCAGCAAAACAGGAAGAGGGAATCCTGGCTGGTGGAGCTGGAGAGGCTCAGTGAAACCCCAGTACATCAGGTAGCATCCTGGATGGGTGGGTTCAACCCATCACAGAGACCTGCAAATAAATGTGTCTTTTTGTGTGTGTGTGTTTGTGGCTTCTTGATGATGTAGAAAAAAGGCCCCGAAGACTCTGGATGACTCAAACTGGCAGGGCTATGGTATGATATATAAAGAAGAGGTGAAACGTGATTAACTGAGATAGGATGTGATTTTTAATAAGGCTTAGTTTTATGTTTGGCTTTGTTACGGATGTTATGTTTGTTAAGGATCTAACAATCTCCGTCTTTTGTTAAGGACTGAGCAAAGCTCCCAGTTCACATGTCTATATCATTTAAGAGATGTTCCAACAAAACCAGGGAACAACTGATAGTTAATGGAAACTTTTTTTTCCCTTCAGTATCGAGGAGTGTGAATGAGTGAGTGTTTGTGTGTGTGTGAGCATGAGAGATTCCTTTAAGGCCTTCTTCATACATTGTAAAAAAATAAAAAGGTACAAACACACAATTTGCAGGTTGCTTTTATAAGAGTCTCTGAAAATATGACACAATGAAAATGATTTAACATATTGCAGCACCTTAATCATCTTTAAATTGAACTGATTCTAAGAAGAACCCGATGTGCTTTAGGAGTTATTGCTCTCAGCTAGAGCTATTGCAAATGTGCAGAACCATTTTCAGACTAAAGTGATTTTACAATCTAAAATGGTTCATAATTTGAAATCCATCCAACATCAGTGGGCTGATTTTTAAAGCTGTGCCACTGATGCATTTATTTCTCAAGCATAGCCTCCCAGACAGAACCACTTTGGTAGCCCAAGAAGATGGCAGCTTGTTTTTCCTCCCCAATTCCTATCAAGGGGCTAGGGGATGGATTCACTCATGCAAATAGGAAGGGTACCCAAATGGGGCCAGCACTAAGAACTCCCTCTTGGCCTCTGGTGGATCACATGCAGCCTCTCCATTGCATGCAAAGGTCTATTAAAGCTTCCTTCCCTAATAAAAGCAGAGGAGTCAAAAGCTAGCACACAGAGCTCAGCATGAGGAACGGGGCTCTTTCACCAGACAAGGTGTCCTCTTGGTCCAGAGAAGCAGAAGAAGAAGGGACTATCCTGTGCCAGAGATCTGTTCTCACAGTCACAGGGGAGGTAAAAGATAGTGGTGTCCTGGCTCAGAAGAAACCCCCAATTAAAACGCAACAGCAGCAGCAGAAGCCATCTGGGCTCCAAAAGTACCTTCTACCCAACTGAGGGCAAGCAAGATAAGAAGGCCTCCTGGTGTAAAGATCCCCCTTCTCATGAGTAGGTCAGTGGGACATTACTGGGGAAAGAGGGATAGTCATGGGAGGGTGAAATACCTTTGGGGCTGGGATTGCTATAGGGTGAAAGAGATCTTGGTGTTTTTATCAGTGATAGGCAGGTGTTTTTATCAGGGATAGGAAGGGACTCAGGAGGCCAAAGGGATAAAAAGGATGAGAAGTGGATGAATGGAGGGAGACCCAAAGGACCAAAAGGCTGATATAAGAGTGAGGTCTGGGAGGGAAATGGAAGGAGAAGATGGGCGTGATGCAGATCTGGGTACCAAGTGATATCAGTAGGCAGGAGAGAGATGGGAGAACCTCAGAAAAGAGAGAAGTGGTGGGAGAAAGAGAGCTGGAGGAAGTGGTGGGGACATTAAAGTTCTGCTTGGAATGAAAGAGACATGGGGAAGAATAAGGCATAGTGACAGGATAGCCAGGGTGGGAGAAAGAGAACAGAAATAATAAAAATGGGGAAGAAAACAGGTAGAAAAATGAGAAGAGAAAGAAACCGGAATGGAGAAAAGGGAAAATAATAAAAACAGAGGACAGAAGGAGAAAAAAGAAGGGAATTAAGGAATAGCAAATGAAAAGAAAAAGCAAGATTAAAATCAGTAGTATGGTTAATAGGTTCTTATGTATCTGATGTATCCCTTCTTCAGAGATGAGGATGGGAAAGGGTGAGCATGCTGTGGCAATAAAGAGGGCACAGCTCTGCACTGGGGTGGAGACAGGTGAACTGGCATAGGTTGGGGAGCCTGATGAAAAACAGGTGGGGGAACCAGGAGACCTCAGGGTCTGTGAAGACAATGCATCACCATGCACCAATGTAGGGCCCTGGCACAAAGATGCAAATATTGCAATCTTGCCTCACAGCACAATTTGGTAAAGCAGGTTGGAAAAATGGGCATTTCCTCGCCTATTCCCCCCAAATTTCAACGAAAGCTAACAAAAATGTGTTTTTGCTGACATTTAAATTTCAGCTTTGTTGAAAAGCTGGAAGTTGTCTGGTTTTGACAAAAAGTTGAAATTCCAATTTGTTGTGAAAATATTTGGCTTATTGAAAACCCAATTTTCTGTTGAAAAACAATTTAGACAGAATTTTTTTTGACTATCCCTAAATTGTAGTTTGGGGGAGGGAATCCCTCTGACACCAGCTGATACTGGCCCTGGTGGTCTTACAGCCCCCCAAAAATGCCCAAATGTGTGTTATGCTCACAAAGTTAACAGGCAATCAAAGGATTACAACCATGCAATTAAAATTTGTGATTGGGTTTTGTTGTAGATAAATCAGACATGACTTAAAATACATGGAAATTCTCAGGCTAGGACACTGTCCAAAATCTGCAGTCTTTGGACTGAGCACAAGCCTCAAGATGCAGCCTACTCTACTGAGAAATAAAAAAAAAAATCTCTGACCTTTGTAAACCCTTTCCTCTGACACACGTCATAACCATAAGATTGAAAACAGACTGTAGATAGAATGTACAGCTAGGATTTAAAGTGCTGCTTCTCCTGCTCATGAAGTCAGGGAATGTTAAAAGCTCAGAGTATGGGATTTTTAGTGGAACTTGCGCTCCTAAATTACTTAGATACTTTTGAAAAACCCACCTTTTGTCTACAGAGATATAGCAAGTGTCATACTGAAATAGACCAATGGTTGACTGAATGTAGTGTCCTGTTTCCAACAAGAGCCTTTATCAGATCCTGCCAAGGAAGATAAAATTCCCCTCCACTGCCAATAGAAAATCTAGGATTTTTCTGTTATTTACTGTACAGAATGTACCCTTGTATTTACACCCTATACACTATTGTAATAATCTTTGTACAAGGTATACCTTGTAAGGTATCATTTGAAAACTCATAATTTGCTGATCGGTGTCATCCTGATAAAATATGGGTGGCAACACTGTATGTGAAGTTATAAGAAGGTGGTATAGTGGTGGTAACACATATTCCAAAGTAAGGTCAGCAAACAGGTCTGTCTCAAACAAAGGAATGTGTGCTCTGCTTAATTTGCATTTAAGCAGTAAACGGAGTCATTAAGCAGGAAGGGAAACAAAGGAAACTCAAACAGGTGCGGAAAAAGTAACAGGGAACATCCTTTCACATAGACTCTGTCTCCTGAATCTCAGCTGCAAATGTTTTTCAAGAGGGGCACTGACTCTATAAAAAGGAGGGACCAACACCCCAAAGCACCCCTCTCTTTCCCTGCCCATCGAACTGACAGCACCTGAAGTGACAAAGGAAGCAGTCGTTGGGTACTGGGAGAAAGGGTCCTGACCTAAAAAGTTTGGTCTGTAAAATATCAAGGAATAGTCTCTCCTTGACCAATTATATCTTCCCTTCCAAATGTGGACCTTACCTTTAAAACTGAGAGATCATCATCTTTACTATAAGGGAATGACAACAAAACCATTGCCAATTTACATATAGACAATATAATCTCGCATCTATCAAGCGCCTTTCATTTCCAAGTGCTTTACAAACTATACATCACTGAAAAACAGCTGTGCATAGGGTGGCATCCAGGACTTGGCATAACAGGATGGGAGAAAGGAAATATTGGCCAGGGAAATTGGAAGTCTTTTCTTTGGAGAAATGCACCACGGGACCCTCAGTGTCTACAGATAGCGAGTAGATTCTCAGTTTTTAAAGACCTGATTTGAATGACTGGCCCACAGCTAATTGCGTGGAACTCAATGTTGGTAGCTCTCATGAAGGGCAGAGTCAACCCTGTGTGATTTAACACACATGTATAGGCACGTATATCTCTGCACGGGAAGGGATATACAATGGACTGGGTCTAGCTATGACATTTATTTCCGCTGGTTATGAATTGGCCCCCAATTCATGAGAGATGGAAAAAATAATAATAGATAGCACTTTTCATCTTTAAAGCAATGAACTAACATTAACTAATTGATCCTCATGCTGCCATTGTGAGGTAGCTGAGTATCTTTATTCCGGTCTCAAAGACAGGAACATTTAGCAAAGCAGTTAATGGCCTGATTTTCAGGAGCGCTGAGCACTCACAACTCCCAGTGAGCTAATCAAACGAGACCTTAAAAAATAGGCCCTCTGAGTTCACCTCAAAGATCCCGAGGGCAATTTCCATAGGAGCAGGGTGGGGAGTTTTGCCCTGGTTTCCTTGGGCAGTATTTCTGCTCCGCTGCCTGTGTGCAAAGCGTTGCGCACTGGCTATCACATTTGAATAGGAATTGTGTGTGCTCAGAACATGTGAGAAGTCACATTATAAATAACTAGCTCAAGGCCACAGAATTGGTCAGTGACAGAGGAAAGATTAGAATTTAGTAATTCTTGGTTCCCAGTCATATGCTCAGACCACTGGACCACATCTCTCTCTCACATGTCTTGCTGACTTTGGATATTAGACAGCAGCATTTTCCCAGTTGCTGCTTTCCATTGTGAATGTGGAACAGAGGAATATGTAGATATTTTAGGGTTAAACAAGCAAAAGACTTGAATTAGAATAAAGAAACCTCCAAAAACTCCCCAACTTAAAAATGTTTTGGCTTCTTTCCAAAGTGGACTGTTACGCTTCTTGCATCCTGGCTCTTATTCCAGTGTGATACTAGGACTATGACTAATAACCCCCTGCCTGAATACTGCTGATAATTTCACTGTTGAGTAGCTGTCCTGGTTCTGGTTCACCATAGCATGCACTGAAGTTGCCAAGATTTTATTAAAAAACAACAACAAAGAACGAGATACACACTCACAGGTCCCTAGTGTTATAAATACATTTTTCAGTCAGTGCATTTAGCTTCTATGCCGTTACAAGACATTTCCCACCCCACCCCCCAAAAGTTATTTTTCAGATGCCTACAAAGACTGTGGTTCTCTCTTTCTGTCTCTGACACACACACGTTTCTTAATTCAAAACAGGTTTGAAACTGCTGCTATTTATTTTAAGCAAACATGCCATGTATCACATTGGGTTAGGTCAGCTTTGCTTATGTTATGTTTCACACTTTGCCCAGATGAGGCAGCCATATTCCTTTTCAAAGGAGGGAAAGGTGAGGGACATTGACATTTTGTGCATTGCATAAGAGGCCCCAAATCTGGCTTACAATGGAAACTCAGTTTCAACTTTAACTATGGTACCACCAGCACCGCTTCATAAAACAAAATAAAACAGAGAGGGAAAAAGAACAAACTCAGCTGATCAATAAGCAATTAATTTGTTGCAAGAACACTCTCCATAGCTTTAGACACTTTTTGCTTTCATAGATTCCTGGATTCCAAGGCCAGAAGGGAGCACTGTGATCATCTACTCTGACCTCCTGAGTAACACAGGACATAGAACTTCCCCACAATAATTCCTAGACCATCCTTAAAAAGAATAATCCAATCTTGATTTAAAAATTGCCAATGATGGCAACTCCTGATAAATTGTTCCAACAGTTAATTACCCTCATTGTTAAAAAATTATGCCTTATTTCCGTCTGAATTTGTTTAGCTGCAACGTCCAGCCATTTGTTCTGCAAACTCAAAGGAAGGTAGAATTTAAAAAGCTCAATCTATGTAAATCCGAAAGGGGATCTCCTGGAAAGAAGGAGGTCTCCCCAATGCTATTATCCCCTTGGAAATTGCAAGAAGAGTGTGGCAGGGTGTACTACCCATTCAAGGGACAATCTGGACCTTACAGTCAAAACAGTCTGGGTGCAATCAAGGAGCACCCTGTCCGTCGTGTGCCTGGGGGCATATATATAAACAAGAAAAGGAAGCTGAGCAAGAGAAAGTTCCTTAAAGGCTCCCTTAGGCTCCAGGACACTAGCTTGAACTGACCCTTAAAGACTTTGTTTTTAAGTTTGGCTGCTCTGACGGCAGGTTCTGAGGAAGGACATTATGAATTTGATTAAGCTGCTCCTTCCCTGACCTGAAGCTTGAGAGAGAGAGAGCACGAGCGCCTGCCTACCTCTGAGAACAATAGGAGAGCTAGAAACTCCTGCAGAGTCTGTTTGATGACCTTTTTAAACGGGACTTTTTTTTCCCTTTTTCTTTTTAACTCCTTAACTTACCTCCCCTTGTCAGATCTGGGTCAGGGAGACACCCCTAATCTTCCAGTTCCCTTCTCACGTGCAGGAAATGTCATGGGTTGGAAGAAATGCACAGGGGACAAGATTTTCAAAAGTGATTAGTGGTTCTCAGCTTGAGACACTGTGAAGGGGCCTGGTTTTCAAAAAGTGTTGAGCTCCTGCTCTCAGGAAATCAGGATCCTTTAAGATGTCTCAAGTTGGGCACCCAAAAATCACTAGTCACTTTTGACAGCTTTGGCTGATGCCACTGTGATGGTAACAAGAGTGATCACACTCCATTCTTTTCCATATGTTTTGTCTGGCTGAACACGTCTTGAGGGTGAGGATGGGTGACACCAAAATATCGGGTAGGGGGAGAGGATGAGTGTTATGCAGCATGGGAGCAGGTGCTGCTGGTACAGGATGAGAGGGAAGGGACTGGATCTCCTGGTGTGGAACCCTGATCCTATAGTTGGGGGGAAAGGGCTGTGAGGATAAATCCATTAAATATTTGTAAGGTGCACTGAAATCCCACCGTGGGAGGTGCTCTAGGAGTACAGAGTATAATCATTAGATTATTGCAGGCAGGAAAAAAAAAGACCATTGATGTTTTACATTTTTCTTTCAGCATAAAACATCAAGGATGACTTCAGTGAGTTTTTCAAAAAGACTTTCTGCCAGTTTATTATTTAGCATCTGTTATCTACTCATTATTTGCAATTTGATAGTTATTAAATGGGTAAAAAAGACAAAAGCTCTTTTATACCCTAAATCAGCACACAAAATTAATAACCATAAGATGACTTATGAGCAATCAAAAGAGAGAGAGACAGAGAGAAAAAAAGCAATTAGAATAACAGCTAGTTTTGAGATTCCCTGAGGAGCACTGGTGATTGAACTAACACCAACATAGAATATGTGTTTGATGTGGTCACAAATTTGTTTTCAAAAGAAAAATTTTTAAAAGGGTTCTTTCAAGAGAAATTTTTGCAAAGTAAGCTCAGCAACATAACTGGACCAGAAATACTTTGATAAATATTATGACAATGAAGATGTCATTTATGAGCTGGTGGCATAGGAAGGTTAGCAATTCCAGTGACAAAGTGACAAGCACACATTCCTTTTGGACACACACAAATTACATTGTATGTAAAGAGGCTCCCTGTATTCTTTGCTATTGCATTCACTTTTACAAACAAACAGATGCAAGACTAAAAACTGCAGTGGGAAATCTCAATGCAATTAAAGGAAACCACATAGAATTCCAAAGGCACATTTTTTCTTACCAGGGGCCTGCACAAAGTTCAGAGGTGAAATTTGTGATAAAATGTCTGGAAGCAAGGTCTACGCCACTGCCTCCTAACTGCTAACACCTTTACTGAAATGGTATTGCTGGAAGATTGGTAGAAATTCCATGCTTGAATAATAATAGCAATATGAATAGTCTACCAATCACCTGACCAGGATAGTGGTGATGACTGTGAAATGCTCAGGGAGATTAGAGAGGCTACAAAAATAGAAAACCCAATAATAATAGGGGATTTCAACTATCCCCATATTGACTGGGAACATGTCACCTCAGAATGGGATGCAGAGATAAAATTTCTAGACACCACTAATGACTGCTTCTTGGAGCAGCTAGTCCTGGAGCCCACAAGGGGAGAGGAAATTCTTGATTTAGTCCTAAGTGGCACACAGGATCTGGTCCCAGAGGTGAATAGAGTTGAATCGCTCAGTAATAGCAACCACAATGTAATTGCATTTAACATCCTTGTAGAGGGGAAAATACCAAAGAGACTCACCACAGTAGCATTTAACTTCAAAAAGGGGAACACCACAAAAATGAGGAAGCTAATTAAACAGAAATTAAAAGGAACAGTTACAAGAGTGAAATGCCTGCAAGCTGCATGGAAACTTTTTAAAAACATCATAATAGAGGCTCAAACTAAATGTGTACCCCAAGTTTTAAAAAAAAAGCAAGAGGTCCAAAAAAATGCCATCATGGCTAAACAACAGAGTAAAAGAGGCCGTTAGAGACAAAAATGCATCCTTTAAAAACTGGAAGTCAAATCCTGCGGAAGAAAATAGAAAGGAGCATAAACTCTGGCAAGTCAAGTGTAAACGTCTTATTTGGCAGAAGATTCTGCTCTATTTTACATCTCATCCAAAAGATGGCACCTTCACTAACACAGTGTCCCTTAACTCCATGCTGGGCATTGGTTCATTACTGACTCGGGGGTAAAGTATCACTTACTGAATCAACGCCATCATTTTCTACAGCAAGCAGCATCCTGAACTTCCTGGAAGTGTCTCTTTCATGTTCTCACACAGCCAAACTGCTTAGCTTGTAAGATCTGAGAGGATCACAGCACAAAACTGGTTGAGCTGCAGGCAGTTCTTATTTTTCCTTCACATGTTTTACTTGAAAAATTGAAAAGGGGTTACTATGAAGTTAATCATTTCTTTTCCCTTCTAATCTCTGCTTCTGCACATTTATGCAGGCATTAAAAAAGTAAAGTCAAGTAAGCTTAAGGCTGAAGAAGAGGCTGAAGCAAATGGAAGTTTGATTTAAATCATAGTAGTCACTTTCTCAATTTCAAAAAATTGACATGGCCTGTGAATAAGTGTCATTTTCCAGGGTAGCATTTTTATATGAATGCTTCAGATAGACAAAACTTTGAGTTCCACATGTTTGGGGTCCAATATTGCAATGTGCAGAACACTTCCTCTAAGGTGTTCTCCACTCTCACTGAATTGAATTATTAAGATGTATGCATTCAAGAAAAACTAACTATATGTGAAAACACACAGTGGGTCTTGAATGTGATTTGACCTCTCAACTGTGTCATCACTTTTGATGCATTACTTCCCTATATAGCCCTCTCCTTTCAGTGCAGGTTTCTTCTTTTGAACAATAGTCCTTGATTTTCAGCTTGTTATAGAATTTGCTAATATCTGTTGCCTATTTCTTCAGGATGTTTTAGACCATCTGCAGGCTAAATTACCAGTAACAGTCCATGAACTGCCAATCAAAGCTGAGTCTATACCTCCTATGCACAGCGGTGATTGCACAATACTAGAGGTCAAAACAAGGTTTCTCTCCTTGTGTATTGTAACCACGGCCTATTTACAATTCTATGGATAATTTCATTATTGCAAGAGGCTTGTATATCAGAGCTGGACAAAGAAGCTTTCCATGTGTAGAAAATGACTTGAACTTGACCTTTGCCAACAGTCCCACAGCCTGCAAGTACTTTTGTTTGTACAGTGAGCACCTGTACTAATTACGCACTTCACTAACTTGAGGTCACTGCTTATGACAAAGGTTTATATCAGCTACCACAGGGGACAGACATCAGCAGCCATTCCAAAACCCCCAAAACTAAAAAATAAACCATCCCAACCAAACCTCAAACCAAGCAAACTCAACAACAGACCAAATATCAAAGTATCTATAGCTAAAGTTTGCCTATCTAAAGATTGCAATATCCCACTGCAAGGCAGGTTGAGACTGTGTCTTTAGAGAATCTAAGGCTATGTCTACACTACGCAGCTTTTAGCGACACAGCTGTGCTGCTAAAAGGCGCGCAGTTTAGCTGCTGTTTGTCTGCAGGAGAGAGCTATCCTGCTGACAAAAACCTTCCATCCTCAACGAGCAGCGTTAGCTTTGTCGGCAGGAGTGCAAAGCGCTGTTCACACTGGCACTTGTCGTCGGCAAAACTTTTGTCTTTCGGGGGTGTGTGTTTTTTTAACACCTCTTAACGACAAAAGTTTTGTCTTTCACTTGCCAGAGTAGACAAAGCCTAAATGACGTGTGACGATTAAAGGAGTAATTAGATGTTATTGTCAAAATCTAAAATTTAGTATTATTTTTGGATTAAAAATCAAATAGTCCTTTTAACTTTCATGTTGACTACTTTTTTCATAGCATACCAGCAAAGCTTGTAAATATGTGAGTAATGCCAAATGACATCATTTCACTCACTGTGTGATTCATGGGGACCTCTCATGCACCTATTGTTACACATGTGCTTAATGCTTAAGTCAGCACTGACCCTATGACTGAGGGTCCCAGGCACTATGATAAAACAAATAATAAATAATAATAAACTTATGACTATTGCCTATATGGAGTTCCATATTTGAAGTCTTCTCCAACCATTGCAACATTCTTCAATTTTCCCCATTAGCCTCCCCACTTTTCAGGTGACACTAGTCAACACTACTACTCTCTTTGGCTAAACAAGCCATTGTTTGTTCTGGGCCTCTCCCTTGCCTATTGCTTGCACCTATCCTCAGCCATTACTCTGCAACTGCTTCCTAGGCCCTATGTGACTTTCTTCACTATTCTTCCCCCAGGTATTTCTGGTGCAGAGGGGTTGAGTTACCAGCACACAATATGCGGGTGTCAGTTTGTATGTCTCTAGTACCTGACATACTCCCAGGTTTTTCAACTCATGGTTATTTACAAGAATGATTCCACAACTTTGACAAATACGCCTTGTCCTATACCGTATTTCTAGTCATTGGTGCTCTGTTACCAAAAGATATTGTATTCTGGAAATAATGGCATTCAAAATAATGGTGTTCTAAGTCTGGAGATAGACAACACGGTCCATGATATTTAATCCAAAAAACAGCCTCTAAGGGTACGTCTACCCAGCCCAGGGCAGGGACTCTTCAGCCATGGGTTGACAGACTTGGGCTTGTGGGGATCTCTACTGAAATGCAGGAGCCATCTTGCACCACCAGCAGCATACAAGGGACAGAATGTGGAGAATAATTTCTCCAACTGAAACTGAAAGCACGGGGTAAGGAGACAGAATGACTGACAGAGGGAGCCACTCTCAGCAACCCACCCAAAATGTAACACTAAAAATCCAAAGGGACCCAAATCCCCAGAATCACAAAAATCTACACAGTAGGCCCAGAAATGCTGCTAACACCTTTCCAGCAAGACCTAGAAAATTACATGTTTTATAGCAAATTACGTCTAAATCCATTAATCTATACTTAATCCTGTGAAATATTTATAGTTTATAAGCAGATGGTTTAAATTTGTAAAGAAAAATGTGCATACACAATTCTCATACTATTTATATGACCTTTCTCAATCAGATTAATTAAACAGCATTAGAAGAAAGTCCCTCATAGCTCAATGTATCCCACTTTCTGGAGTGCCATGAAACAGCTCATCATTACTCATCAATGAAATGAGCTTCCCAACAATGTATCCGAAACATACAATGGGCCTGCTCCATTTGCTTTTACACTGGATTGAATCAGGAGTAAATCCATTGATGTCAATGGAGTTAAACTAGTTTAAGTGAGTTGAATATTAGGCCCACTTTTAGTATTTCCTAGAATGGTCCATTTCGAAGACACACCATAGCCCCCGACAGTAATGACAATTTCATATTGCTGTCACTGATATTTGTTAAGCAATTCTTTTGTCAGGGGTACAAGGAGAACAGTGATTCCTTTTTACACTATTAGAAAAATTGCAATGTACAGAAAAGCCCAACCACTCTATATGACATTTTTATTTCATTCTTTTGTTATTTAAAATTGCAGATTTCATTTTTTATAATAGCACGTGGTCCATAAATATGCTGTAAAAGAGCAAAACAAACCTGGCTGAATAAATTCTAAGTTGCTAAAGTTTCAGATAGAAAATTACAAGGTCTTTAAAATATACTGTCAAATTAATAAGTATAAGGTTATTTGAAGTATAATTTTCAAAAATTGTTTGCGATGTGTTTAAACACACACTCCTGAGACTATATGTAAAAGCTCCAATCTGCAGAACAATAATTGGCTTGTGAATTAGTACTGTAAATCGCCTATTTTCAGAATGTGACAGACATCAGGAGTATACATGATTGAGTCAGCAATTACTAAGATACATTCATACAGTACAGGCCACTCATGACTCAAAACCACCATTTATCTCTTCCCGAGAGAACGGTTTCTTGGCAAAGCTCCTTTGAAAACAATTTTTTTCCCAAAACAACTGACCATTCCAGCAGGCTATGAATACTACTATAATTTGGACTATTTTTCATAACAAGCAGACTGTGTGTGCTATTTTTCAGTTAATTAAAGAAGCCTTTCCCCACCCAGATTTCTAAACTCTGTTTGCAGCAGGGTAAGTACTACAATGAACCAGTTCTAAAATAGTGCCAATCATGGACTGACCTGTACAAAAACAAAAAATAATCCAGATGTGTAAATAAAAACAAAATCTGGAGTAATGTTGTAAATCTAGCTTACATAACATCATGTTCATCTGCTCTGCCAAACTACTAGCTTTTGTTTGTAATAAAAATAACTATCTTGGGTTCAATTTCCTTTCATACTCAAGAATCTGCAATAGCTCAGAGCTGTCTAATAGAACTCCAACTTGATCTATTATTGTCAAACATTATAGGTATTACAGCAGAAGCTAGAGGGTGCATCTGTGATCAGGGCCCTATTGTGCTAGGTACTGTACATACCCACAGTAAGAGACCATCTCTGCCTGGATAAAACTTACAGTAGATCAGACAGACAAGAGATATAAGAAAGGTAGTATTTTATTTCCCATTTTACAGATGGGGAACTGAGGCACACAGAACTTGCCCACAGTCACATAGGAAATCTGTAGCAGAACTGAGAGTTGAACCGAGATTTCTTAAATCCAAGTTCAGTGCCCTTAACCATCAAGACAATCTTTCCTCTCTAACCTTACAGTCACTTACTGCAAGAGATGAACTCCGCAAACACTATCAGTTATAAGTGAAATACTCAGGGGCCAAATTCTGCCCTAGGATATGCGCACAATGGGCCTGGACACAGGAAGAGAAGAACCTAGCGATGGCTCTGTCAAAACATCGGAGTTAATATACAAATAGATGCTTGTGGGTCACTGCTCAAGGTTTTAGAAAAATCAAAACTGAAAAAACTTTGCTTCTGTTCATTTTTTTTGCTTCCCCCTTTGGCAAATGAAATCTAGATTCCACCATTTCTCATGAGAATTTGTGCTGTAAACAGCCACAGCAACTATGGACTATGTCATACCTAAGAAAAAATCAACATTGAAGTAATCTTATAATGGATTTTTCCAAACAACTAACATGTCCATCATCACTGTTTAGATGTCCCTTGTTATTTGGGAAAAATCAGTGTAAAATGTCTCTTGTTCTGGGCAGAAATAGTCCAGATCCCAAACTAAATAGTCATACCCTTCCAAACAAACCGAAAAGTGGTTAGCGAGGGGGAAAAGGTTAAACTATACAGCAGAAGGGAAAGAGAAAAACAACAAGAAATTCATACTGGTTGTTAAGCCAATTCTCACTCCATTTCCTCCCATCTCTCTCTCTTCCACACACCAGCCATATCATTCAGTATGAAGTATAAGTGCATGTGTGTGTTTCTCAGTGAGCATGTAGATATCATAAGGGGAACTGGTTGCATTACCTACACTTGGGGTTGCCCGATGCTTCCCATTATAAGACTCTGTTTTAGTTGCTTTTAACTTTGCCAAGCTTTATCAGTTCTGGCTGATACTTTTCCATTCTGGCTGTCTGCTTCAGGCTGTTGGTGGTGAATTTTTTTTTTTAAAGTTTAATCTAAAATGGTTCATCGATTTCTGAGAATGAAGTTAAGGAAAAGTCCATCATTTTGCCTATGTTAAAAGAATTCTTATAACCATAGTGATTTTCTTACTGAGCATGGGAGAACTGCAATTTGTCAGAGGCTTACAATTTGATCAAATATGGATGTTTTTACAGGCGAACAGGAAAAGACACACTCCTGATGTCAGGGTGACTCCCTGTCACACTTCAAGTCTCTGCTATAGCATGGAGCCGAAAGAGCTTCTCTATGAAACAGTTGTAAATTTTTTTTTCAAGTTGGGAAAACATTTTCTTTTACCCACATTCTCAGAATTGGCTGAACTGTTTTAGCTGAAACTTTCCAAAAAATTTCAGCTTTAAGCAGACACCCAGCATGGAAAAATTCAGGTCAATCAATTAGAGTTATAAGCAACTAAAAATAGGGTCTTATAATGGGAAGTGTCGGGCAACCTTAACTATAGGTTTGACCATATGGGCCACCTATAATCCACACACACACACTCCATGTACACACATGCATACGCTCTTCATGCATTTACACCATGGGTCCCCAACGTGGTGCCTGTGGGTGCCATGGCGCCCGCTAGGGCATCCATGTGCGCCCGCCTACTGGCTGCTGGACAAGCAGCCGCCGAAATGCCACTGAGAAGCAGCAACGTCAAGAAGCGCTACCGCCGAATGCCGCTTCACGGCGGCCTTTCGGCAGCTGCTTGTCCGGCGGCCACGGTCCTCGGTGGCTAGTCGTCTGGCGCCTGCCCCACGGAAAAGGTTGGAGACCACTGATTTACACATAGACACATGTACTATATGATACAAGGGATGAGGGGAATCCAATTTAGTGCGAATTGGATTAACTTCCAGTTACATACACTTGCACTTCATGTATCGCTCATGCTGTGCGTTGGTGCCGCTGAGGCTGAGCAGCACAGAGTGTTACTTGGGGATAGGGAGTGAAAAGTGATGGCCCCAAAGGTTCATTAGGGCAGCCAGGAAGTCCCAGCCATGTCCTCTATGCAGAATTTAGGGGGAGTGGCCCAGGGGCTTTGTATTCCCTGGGGCTCTCGTGGCTCTCTACTGGCTTCGGGGCTGCTTTGTGTTGCAGTGTGGAAAAAGTGACCCAAACATGGCAGAGAATCTGGGCCACTATGCATATCCCCTTTATATGTTACATCATTTGGATCAAGAGAACGCACATTTCCTCTAAACACACAGAACATCATTCTCTCTGTCTGTGTGCGTACATATCATATACACATACATACACTCAAACGTATCCCGTTACCTCAGGGGTAGTGATAGGCCTGTAATAAATTGCAAAATGCATTTGTAATACTCCTTTGGCCACATCACTTGCCCTCTGCCCACTAACCCACGTTCCCAAATTCAACTCCTAACATTCCAAACCACTGCCCCACTTTAAATAGCTGCCAGTTTGCTTTTTAAGTCACCTTGCCTCAGAAATGTCATCATTCTCCCACTGTGTTGCTGGTCTGATGCCTAGGATGGGCAACATTCAGTCTTGGAGTAATGACTAGTTTAAGGTACAATATCTTGTGAACCTGCAGAACTAGAAACAGGAGCTTTACACATTACTGGAAAGAGAAGCAATCCCAGCTTTCCAATGGGGGCGGGGGGTGAGGGGAGGTCACAGTACTTACTTCTAGCCCTAGAAGGTATCAAGATATTTGACTTTAAAAGCAGTGACATGTGTGTGTACAGGAAAGGTATTTTTTAATTAGTTTTTATAGAGTTTTAAAAATTCATCAGTTTTTCCATTGATTATGGGACCATGAAGAATATATGATGCCACGGCATAAAGATTTTATTGGCACTTATTTGGGATAGCCTGCAAAACTAATTTGTGATTTAGTCACTTGTCAGTCAAATAGACATCCTAATCTCATGCTGGTTAAACATTTTGATCATTCATAAGGCTGCTACAAAGATCACTGACCTGGCTTGTCACTTTGACCAAGCCAGTCTTCTCTTCGCATCCCTCCACTGGCTCATCTTCCTCCATCACAGCAAATACAAACTACTCATCTTAACTCCCAAGGCCCTTCACGGCCTGTCTCTATCTTCCCTGTCATCTCGAAGGCTGTCTACACTGGCACTTTCATTGCTAAAACTTTTGTCGCTCAGGGGTGTAAAAAAACACACCCCCGAACGACAAAAGTTGTATCGACAAAAAGCACCGGTGTGGATAGAGCTTCAGTGGTGGGAGCCGCACTCCTATTGATGAAGCTCATTCGGAGTGGTTTTATTTTATTTTGTTTTATTTAATAATAATTTATTATTAAAGCGCAGCCACATAGCACACCTTACATCGGCATGGCACAGACGTTGCCTATGGCCTGCAATTGGCCCATGACTGCCAACCTTCGTTGCCCACTTGTGAAACTTTCAAACAAGCACCTCAGTTGTTTTTCCCACGTTGCCCTTTCCCTCACACACATGGGAGCAGCTCCCAAAAAACACCCGTAAAGCCACCGCCTCATCCTCCTTCAAATCACTCCTTAAAACTCTCTCTGCTGCGATGCCTACAAAAATCTTGACAATGAATAGGGTGGTGTGCTGGGACCACTGATGATCTTGCTGACCATTATTATTGCATTGCTTCCTTGTGCTCCCCTGTGTGTTGTCTCCATCTGTAGTCATTTGTCTTATATCGGGACTGTAAGTTCTTTGGGGCAGGGACTTTTTGTCCTGTGTTCATACATTGCCTAGCATAATGGGGTTCTATTCATGACTGTGGCTTCCAGATGCTACTGCAAAACAAGTAATAAATAATATAGAATGATAATAGTTACATATATTTTATTTTCGATAATGACATTCTTCTACATTCAGTTCTAAATTCTGCATATCAGATCAGCATCCTGAATTAATAGATTTGGGGCACAGAAAATAATCAATAATTGATTAAAATACTTTGCTAATGCTTTAAATGCTTCTCAACACTCAATAACAATCAAGTGAGTAAACATAACAAATCCCCAAACATATTTCCATAGAAGACAACATGTTTCATTATTTGCCCTCAATATAACACCATTGGTTAGCTCCACAGAAGATACTATGGTTATTACCAGAGCTGTCTGGAAAATAGAACTTCCATCCACAGGAAATGTCAACATTTTGAGATTTCTTTTCATCTTGTCAAAATCTCAAAAGATCCTGTGGAGTGGAAATTCCCCACTCTTTTGATTTGGAAGCATCTAAATGATATTATCAAAACATTTCATTTTGATAATGCTGAAATGTTTTGTTTCGCTAATGTCAGAATATTATTGAAGTCTAAATGAAATGAAAAAAACAAAGTCTAAATTAAATATTCCGAAATGAGTGAAATGAAATGAGAAACTCAACCCAAATTGTTTTGAAAATTTGCCAAAAATGTTTGAAAATCGACACGTTCCCATGAAATGTTTTGATTTTGAGAAAATAGCATTCTCCAATGGAAAACGGTTGTGTTGAAAGTTTTTCAATCAACTGTGGTTATGATGTGTAATTAAACAACTAGGGCTCTTTTAGTTTTTTTAAATAAAGTTATCCCAAAAAATCTAAAATGACCAATTCTTGTTCCCATCTTGCCATCAGGTCGCCTCGTCTATTTTTTTGACGTTACAAGAATCTGCTCATTTGGGAATCACTAGCTGAGGGAGTTGGCCTGTGAAGAAATGCCTGACATCAGGGCTATCAGTTTTAAAATCTTTTACAAAGCTGGAGAATTTCCTGTTTCTGTCATTTCGTCCAGCTGGCTCTTTCTAGCAGGAATCCCTGGAGAGGGGTTTGTTTCACCCTGCACAGAATTGTAACTACTGATGCTGTGAATAATGTGACTGGAAATAAAATAGGAATGAGCCCTGAGCAGAGAAATATACCTCTCCACTCTGAATTCCACCATGGGTAATGGAATAACATGACCTGCCTGCGGCTCCCACAAAGCATACTATGTTTTGGATCAACTGTCTGAGCGTATGTCTACACTGAAAATGCTACAACGGCACAGCTGCAGCTGCGGTGCTGAAGTGCTTCAGTGTAGACACTACCTCCGTTGAGTAGAGGGGTTTGACCATCAAGGCAGAAAATTCACCTCCCTGCAAGGTGGTAGCTATGTGAACAGAAACATTCTTCCATCGACCTAGCACTGTTTACACCAGGAGCTAAGTCAGCATAGCGACATCTCTCAGGGCCATGGATTTTTCACACCCCTGAGAGACGTAGCTATGCTGATATAAGTTCCCAGTGTAGACCAGCCCTGAGGATGTTATTAGCTAGAATGGATGATACTTTCTCTTACTAGCTACAAAGAGGTCTGATTCTGCATCAGAAAAGTCAGTGAAATCTATGGCAAAACTCCCAAAGGGAGCAGGATCAGGATCCAAGAGTGCTCTCTCTTATCCAAAACATAGTTACTCTTGGGGCTAATCCTAAAGGTCTGCAACTCAGGTCAGAGGTGACCTTTGAGGCCTTTGATACTGGGAGTCTATTAGTGTCAATGCTAAAATCAGTTTGTTTGTTTTTTTGGTTAAAAAAAGGCGGGCTCTCCAGGCCTTTTAGTAGGGAAATGTAAATCAGCACGAAGCAATTATTTCCATGTTTGATTTGCAGGATGCAAAGATTGTTTTGAAGACCACCTCAAAATCCTAAGGAAAATATGCATATATTGGTCTGATCACAGGGGAATACAGGGGCAGAGAAAAGTCCTGCAAGCCCACCGCAAATTGTAAGGGCAATGCATTGTAGGGAGAGCAGGAACTATGGCTGAACACTTATCCCTAATTGTCTTTGTGGGGGATGTGGCAAATTCTGGCTTATCCATGGTATCATTGGACAAAAGGCCACGCTTGCTTAATCTCCACAACCTGATGATGTGGAAATCCCAACAGTAACCTTGACCCTTTTATGGTATATGCTCCTCAGGGACACCATATTCTTGATAAGCATTGAAGATCAGTGCTTAACAAACATCATCAGCAAGGGTCTCATCCGTAACTGCATCCTGATGAGACTAACACATGACCAGCAAGACCATGCCAAGGGATGTTTTAATTTAAAGAAACATTATTTTCGGATGTTCATTACATAAAAATATGGCTGTGTGATGAGATTTTCAGAAGCATGAGAAGAACTGATTTCAAGGGGATTTGGGCATTTACTTCCCATTTGTGCCTTTGAAAGTCTCCCCACAGATTCCAATGTGTTTTATATATTTTAAATATCTGCTTATAATTTAATGCATCTTTAGGGAGTTGTTACAGCTAAGAAACCCAGTGTCATGCTGGTGATAGATATAACTTCAAGCCACAGAGTTAGGATCGGCACACAGACCTAAATCGCATCTTTCCCAACATTCACAAGCCTTCATGTTCACGATTCTCGTTTGATCCCATTGGCCTGATCTGGGAAGTGAAGTTGCTGATCTGGACCAGGATCTGAAACATACTGAAGTCTAGGGAGATTCCAATTGGTTTTCCGGTTTAGTTTGGGTCCATCTCTAGTTTGTTCCACATTGTTGCTAGAGGCTTCCAGTCCTTCCAAACTCACAAGCCATTTGTCATGCTTCACATTCCATTAGGTAGCTTTGGAAAGGCCAAAGCTGGATCCAAAATGGTAAACATTGGAGTTGTAATTCTCTACTAGTTAGGCACCACCGGTGGGTAGCAGCACTGGTAGAAGCTGTAGTGTCAACAAGACTTAGG
This sequence comes from Malaclemys terrapin pileata, assembly GCF_027887155.1. Lineage (NCBI taxonomy): Eukaryota > Metazoa > Chordata > Testudines > Emydidae > Malaclemys > Malaclemys terrapin. The sequence continues at coordinate 46,867,804 of NC_071508.1, read as the reverse complement.
CATTTTTACCACCTTGTCATCAAACCGTACTTAGAGCTGTGGTAAAGGTGGTTAAAAGGCCCATGCTCTCTCTTCACTAGTGGAGCTGAACTGGTGGTGAATTACATGTCTTAATTTCCCAAAATGTATAAATGTTTTGCCTCCTCCCTAGGTATTCAAACAAGACTCACTGGTTGCTTCTTTGCCCCGTGGCTCCCCATTACTCTTCTCCATGTGGCAGTCATTACCCCTCTTTCCCTCCCACTAGCATGGCAAGGTTTGCAGCAACCTTCTACAAGACCCCAGTGTCAGTGCAACTCTGCGGATTGGCTGGCAGGTGGAGTAGGGCAATTAAGCACTATAGGCTAGTAGGCCAGAACATTGGTCACTGCATTGAACAAAACTCCCAACAATGGCCAAATTTTAGCCCCTTTCTTCAATATTTTCATAATTTAACAAAACAGTTCAGTGTCAGTTCAACTCAACACAAATCTTTTCACAGACTCTACACTGCGATAAAACCCCCGCAGCGCCGAGTTTCAGAGCCCGGGTCAGCTAATTCGGGCTCACAGGCCTCGGGCTGCAGGACTGAAAACAGCAGGATAGATGTTTGAGCTCAGGCTGGAGACCAGGCTCTGAGACACACTTCCCTTGCAGGGTCTCAGAGCCCGGGGTCCAGCCTGAGCATCAACATTGCAATTGTGTAGCCCCTCAGCCTGAGCCCACATGCCCGTAGCAGCTGACCCAGACCAGCTGTGTACATGACATGGCATGGGTCTTTTATTGCAAAGTGGAGAATACCTTTCCTGAATCCCAGGATTTGCTGCCTAATTTTTCCTACAGCCTCCCCACATTAAGGCTTCTGTCCCTGTTTCTTGCAAGGTATCTCCTCAATAGACCTTCCACCTGGCTGGTGCAGTGAGTTCTTCCTGCATCCATTCCCTGCCACTGCATCTCCCTTTCTAGTCTCAGATTTCTATATATCATTGGTTAAGTCCTGGATTCTAGACTAGCTAATTCTTTACCCAGGGAAATTATGCAATTGCTTCTGACATTGTCTGATTTTTTCCACAAAAGTTCCTGGTTGAAAACAAAACAAATAGTAAATTTTCATCATATACAATTTGTTACTAATATTTTCCTTGCAATAGTTGCCATGGCTGTTTTTATACTAAAATAAAGGCCCAAACATTTACAGCCAGCACTCAAAGCCAACTAATAATTTATTTGAACCATATTGCAAAGCTCAGGAGGATTTCTGAACGAAACATTTAATGAATAGACTGATAGCCAAATACTGCCTTGGAGCCCTGCCACTGTAATACTGAAGATGCAGGGAGCTCTCTCAGTGACCAAGACATAAACTGAAAAACAATCAATCAGATGATAGTAAAGTCTTTTAAATCTAAGCTAGGAAGGATACAGTAGGTTAGGAAACTGCTAGTCTTAATATTTCCTCACCTTGTCAATGGTTCCTTGCTATGACTGAATATTTAACATATACTACTTGAAAAGAAGCAAAATCCAGACTTTATTTTTTATCCATATGACCATAAAAAGATAAGGCAAAATTTTAATTTTCTGTACAGCATGGGCATCTCCATTTTTTGCCCGTAGCCTTTAGCGTATACAAACTGCTATGGGTTCATTTAGAGTTACAGTATGTGCATGTGTAGACTGCAAGATCAAACTCTTAATGGTAAATCAAAAGAGGAAAGCATGCAAATAATTTCAGAACTTTATTTGAAAAAAATATATTTGGGAAGCTAAACGAACAAGACACATTTCAGGGCTGAGAACGATGCCTTGCCAAATATAAGCTAGAATATATATCAAATTTTAAACCCCTTTTCAGAAGCAAACAGATCTAAAGTGTACAGAGAAACAGTCTTAAAACCTGGCTTTTACTTGGTTAATGAAAAAAAAATCCAGAATGTTGCAAAAAATTGAACTAGTCTGTGATTGAAAAGAAAAATCCCTAACACCATTTTGTAGCTAAAAGAAAATGAATTCAAATAGGAGTACAATGTGAAAATACAGACCTTCCCATTTACTCATCCCCTCGTGGTGCAGAACAATTTGCTTCCAAAATTGCAATAGACTGGAGTTTCTAGCACCCTGTGGCTTTGGCTGGACTGAGAGCACTGGGTTAGCCTTGATTTGAACTTGCTGTTTACAATACACTGTAAACTCTTCCCTTGCAGCAGACTTACAATGAGAACTGTGTGAAAAAATTCTCACATCTAGCCAAAATCATCAAAAAGCAACGCACTTTCATTTTTCCATTTCTTCATACAATATCTTTTTCCAGAGCAAATGTGGAGAATTTAATTTTCAACAAATACGTAGAAGTTTGCTATTTTTACCCAAACAATAGAATTTTGCCACTTTTGCCATAAAATGTTGATGGGCAAAAATTATGAAATTTTGCCCTGGATAAAATTTCCAAAAAATGGTGAGATTGGATGCCAGCATGTTAGTTTCTCATGCAGCACTAATTACCATATTCAGCTGAATCCTCTCATCTCTTCAGAACCTTGAAAAATTCTACGTGATCAGCCAAGCTGGGAATGTGTGTGGTTTTTTTTTTTTTTAAGCTTTTAGTTTTGTAATTGACTGTTTCAGCTTGTGAACATCAAAAGGTTTGGAAGCTAGGTTCAATAAGCAACCAAACAGAATCTTTTCTGGAGCTCATCTGAACCGCCTGAGCCTGTAAAATTGGGCTCAATGTATCAGGAAGTCTGGCTTTCTTATGGCATTTCAGCACTTCTAGATTCTACTTAGAAACAGAAGCACAGATATAAGTTAAAAGAAATTAAAAAAAAAGTTCTAATTTTTTTTCAACCCTCTAAAAGGTTTCTAGGTCAGGGTTGACTAATATTTCAACCGACTGATCCATCCCTACATTATTTTGCACATTTAGGCCTCCCATCCGGCAAAGACTTATCCAAATGCTTAACTTCACACACTGTGAGTAGTCCCCATTGACTTCAGTGGGACTTCTTATAGTCCCTGAAGTTTAGTACATGCAGAAGTTATTGCAGGATATGAGTTTTAGTGCATATTCTAAGGGTCTGAAAACAGTTTTACACATATGAAGCTCTTGTGGATAAGATACTGGACTATGGCTCAGAGGACTTCAGTTCCGTTCCTGACTGTGACATAGACTTCAGTGGGACCTTGGGCGAATCACTTAGGAGGAGATTTTCAAAAGCATGTAAGGAATTTAGGAGTACAGGGCCTATCTATCTATCTAGACAGTCATAAACATTAAGGAACTAAGCCCCACAAATAGAGATGATGAACTTGAAACAAACTTGAAAAAGTTCAGTTCTGTATCTAGGCTGTATGATTCTGCCCCATCTCTCCTTTTACTACTTATTATTTTTACTGCAGTGGCACCTACGAGCCTCAGTCACGACCAGAACCCCTTGGTGCTAAGCCCTGTACAAACACAAAACAAAAAGATGGTCCCTGCTCCAAAAAACGTATAATCTACTCACCACACTTTTGTGAGATTGGGGATATTATTTGTATTCTACCGATGGGCTAACTGAAGCACTACAAAGTTTAATGATTTAGCCAGATTCACACAGCATGAGTGAGTGGAAATACAACTTTAGCTGGATGGACTCCCAGTCCCGGGCAGACCGACACTACACAATGTAGTACTAGACAATTTTAGCATTTGATTATTTACAGCCATTGGAATTCCTTAGATCTGTCACATCGAGTCCCTTTACCATGATAAAATTATAGATTAATTAGTTGTCCAGGAATGTGTGGCAGGAAATTTCGTGTCCTTTGTTTAAGCACACCAATGGATTCTGGAAGAAGATGCAGACACTTAGGCTAAGTCTATGCTGCAATTTAACACCTGTGGCTGGGCTGCATCAGGTGACTCAGGTTCATGCGGCTCAGGCTACAGGGCTGTAAACTTGTAGTGTAGACGTTTAGGCTCAGACTGGAGCCTGGGCTCTGGGACCCTCCCCTCTTGCAGGGTCCCAGAGCTTGGACTCCAGCCTGAACCCAAACGTCTACACTGCAGGTTTACAGCCCTGTAGCCTGAGCCCCATGAGCCCAAGTCAGCTGACCCAGGCCAGCTGTGGGTGTTTAATTGCAGTGCCCTTAGGCTATGTCATCACTGCAAAAAAAAAAAAAAAAAAAAAAAAAAAAAGACTAACACGGCTACCCCCTGATTTTTAACTCAGGTTAGCTAACCTGCATTAGCTAACTTGGATTAAAATAGTGGTGAAAACATGGCAACTTGGTTTTCAACTCAGGTTGGCAGCTCGAGTTAAAGGAAGTAGGACAGTAGTTTTCATACTTTTTGTATTGGTGACCCCTTTCACACAGCAAGCCTCTGAGTGTGACCCCCCTTATAAATTAAAAACGGGGGGGGGATTTAATGTAATGGGGGCTCAGGGCTGTCTGCCCCATGGAGCGGACAGCTCGCAACCTCCATGTAACCACTTTGCGACCCTCTGAGGGGGTCATGACCCCAAGTTTGAGAACCCCATAGAGAACTTGGGGTTGAACTAAAGCTGCTAACCTGAGTTAATAGCTGGGTTGCCATGTCTTCACTGCTATTTTAACTGGATGTTTTCAAGTAAAGAATGAACTTTCCCCCGCCCCTGCAGTAAAGACATACCCTTGAGGAAAAAATTCTGCCCTTATTTCCATCGTTGCAACCCAAATAAAATTAGCTGAATGCAGAATTTAGTGGTTAATGTCTTCATTTTGTTTAGTACATGCCTAATAAGATATCACATGTTAAATGCTTGTTACTGCATATTTCTGTTAGCATATCATCTCTTCAAGTATCGGTGACTAAACAATTAAGGTAGCACAGTAATGTTTTCACTGTATGACTCTGTTGTATAAACAAATATGAAATATGAAAGAACTGGATCTCGGCTCAGGTTGTTGTATAACAGGAACACTGGTGAAGCATTTTCCAAAACAGAGTTATTTATCAAACCAGAGAACTCTCTTTATTTTTTCTCTCTGTGCACACTTACAAACCTGATCCAACTTGTTTCCAGAGAATCTGGGACTGTTGTTGCCAAACAATGACTGCAGTCATTTTTTAAAGCCATACACTGAAATGGGGGAGAGGGAGATGCTCTTTGTTTGCAAGTGAGAACAACTGTGTCCAAACATGTCTCTTCAGAGTATTTTTAAGTTACAAAAGTGATAAGAGAGAAAACTGTACAGTGATTTCCTTTGCTTGCACTCCCCTCTTCTCTAGGAAATTTCTTTGCTCCTGGTCCCATTATGGATGAGTTAACTCTTCAGAAAAGAGCTGTCCCAAACCTCAGTCCAGATCAGCAAACTGAACACATACCTTTTCTTCAGTTTTATAACATTTGGTGAATTTCCCCCACCCTTGGCTTCCAAAAGATCTTCTGTCTTCACATTAAATCGATGGGGTGACTCAGTGTATATGACAATTTTTGCTGGCTTGGCTGCTGTCTTTAAATTTTATGGATTGCATGGATTCCCAGGGAAAGGGGAGGGACAATACTTTTTTGGGGGCCTCTCCAATCCAGAGAGACTCTGAAACTCATGAGCTGTGAGAACTGCTGCTGGCTAAAAGCCAGCACAGAGACTGTTAGATCAAAAAATCTCTTAATGGACTATCACCAAAGCTCTGAATCAGAAAGAGAGAGCTAGGAAGCTAAAAAGATTTGGCTGGGTTGGCAGTGGACAGGGAAAGATGGGATGTATTAAAAAAAAAAGGGGGGGGGGGAAGAATCTCAAAGGCATCAGAGAGTATGTATCATCCAATATGCAAAGGCTTCTCCAACCCAAAAAAAGGATAAAACAAACCTCATTGTTCTTTTACACACAAACTAAAAACATTTAAAAACCTCTTGCCAAAACCTTGCCGCTCAGTTTAAGTCTGGGTGTAACATGTTCATACTGGATCAACCCAGGAATGTGGGTCCTGTCCATTCTTGTTTACCTTTAAGAAAAACCCAAAACATCACTTGTGAGTGAATTTTCAAGCTTGCGACCATTGTAACACATGATACAAATGCACACATCTGATCAATCTTTTTACAGGCAACAGAGAGAAAAGGGGGTGGGGGGAGGAGAGAGAGATATTGGTTTTGTCCATGCATGTTCTGTAAATGATCTTGACTTAACCCTCCTGTGACAGATACTGGATCAGTTCATACAGTATATGTTGGCCACTTCTCAGAGAAAAAAAAAAAAAGGTGCATAAACTGTATAGGTCCCTTGCTGCTAAGCCCAGCAATGAAGCTGATTATGTGTCTTGCTATGTTATTCTAATTTTTAAGCCAAAACCCCAGATTTTATTCTTCCTTAGGAACGTACCAGAAGGTCAATATTTCAAGAAGAAACACACAGAAAGAAGCAATTGGAACATATACTGTAGTAAGCTCTGGGTACAAAGCTGTGGAGCCACAGACTTTTGTAGCATTTTGCTACTTATAATGGCACACAAAAACCAAATACCCAGGATTTATTTATGTAATGAGAGCACCAGGGTTTTTTCCAGGGTTCTGTTAGGCTGTATTATCAGACCTGTTAGATTGGGAATGAATTGGATGCACAAGCTGTATTATGCCTCTATTTTTGTGCAACAGTAATTTCTAGAGGACTGAATGGCTCAGGAAATTGGTTATGGGAGGGTGAAACTTTTCACTGCTAAGGTGCTTCTTTCAATCTAGCCCAGGTAAGTACATCTAAAAATTATTCTTATCTGATGGCTGTTCAGTGGCTTATCTATGTAATGAGTTTGGTGGTCTAAGTCCAGTAACCAGTGGACAGGTGCCAACATCACAATTTGCACTAATTAGAGCCTTAGACATGGAGGGTGAACTATCCTCTTAGCCTTAGAGTTGGTCCCTCCAACTTTGGGTTGAGGAACATTGGTAGGATAGGGAGGGGAAGCTTGAATTAACAGAATAACGTAACATTTTAGTCTCTAGTGCAGTCAAATCCACCAACACTAAATTCACGTGAAAAGAAAAAAGAATAATTTTAGAAAGCTGTTTGTGCAAAGGACAGAAGCATTGCATCTTCACCTGGTTAGAAGTGGGTATCATGTGTTCCAATGGTTACTGAAACTTTAGCATAGGGCAGGGCACCTCTTACTAGAGAAATTGTCTCAGGGATACCTCCCCTGCCATTCATGACCACACTGACCAGTTGTTTTCATGGACCAGTAACATACGGAAAGTAGATAGGCCAAGACCTTTTAAAAAAGTGACTAGTTATTTTTGATGCCTTCAGTTTTGAATACCCATCATGAGACACTTTAAGGAGGCCTGATTTTCAGAAGGCGCTGAGCACCCACCTTGGAAAAATCAAGCCCCTTTAAAGTATCTCAAGTTGAAACCCCCAAAATGGAGGCACCCAAAATCACTAGCCATTTTTCAAAATATTGACCATAATGTTCTTACTTTCTTTTAATGCAATTTAGCGTTTGCAAACAAGCAAGACAGCCACCAGCCATCTGTCTGCCGTGAGTGCTTCACAAACTGCAAGTGGTCCATAGACCACAGTTTGGCCGCCCTAGCCATATTCCCTCAATAGTGGACTGTGCGTATTAAGAAATCCCTTTTCTGGATGCATGACTCCCCCTCTCTCCTTCTCACAAGGACACTTCATCTTAGAGTCAACAAAAGAAAAAAAAACAAGAAAAATAGATACTGTATATTTTGAGGAGTAATCGTAACTGCACATAGATTATTTTTCTTTAAAAAAAAATATTCAGAGGCCCAGAGAAGGGAGACAGTTATTTTTATATGTAAAAAGAAACCTTAAAAAAGGTTTTAACATTTTGCTGGCAGACCCAATGTGAGCTAAGTTAGAGTTCAAAACTATGTATGAATAAGTCCAGACTTAATCTTAGGTGGGCATATGAAAGCTTGCACAACACTAGATATCCTTTCAATATGCCTCAGATAGTTGCCAACATTTTTATATAAACATTAGATATTAAATAGTGTAAAAGAACAGTCAAGCATTTCAAAATGTACCAAATGTTTCCTGAAGTACTGTTCCTCATACAAAGAAAAATAGCTACCTCATCGTCAAGGAACCTGATACAGTATTCCTCTGACAAGGTCTGTCTCAGTACCTGGGGAGTTTCAGAGTGTTGGGGAAGTGTTAAGAGCACACTCATACAACAAAATAAAACCCTACCTCCTGCTTCCATTTGCTTCAGCGTTTCTAAATCAGTTAAATACAATTTTTCATTTGCATTTATTTTCTGTACTAATAAACAAACAAACAAACAAATATGGAACATTTTCTCCTGGGTGCATGTAATAGATATTCCTTTGGGGCCTTTCATATTTAGGGCAAGATTGCACCTGGCCTCTGCAAGCCTTCGCCACAAGCACAGGAGGCGGGGCTAATAGTAATCCCCACATTTAGAGAGCAGAAAAAATGTGAAGATTACTGTTGTCCAAAACACTAGTCTGTCCAAAGGAGCTGGTATGAGAGTATTGGCCTGGCCCCCTCTACAGTGGTCAACAGAATTTAGCTGGACAGTAAGTGGATAGTAAACCCACCCCAATGACTGTCCTTCCCACATGCAGCCACGAGCGTTGGGGGAGACTGTGCTAATGTAAGACCCAATGCTAATGGAGCACCTCTTTGGACAGTGCATCTCCATATTTCTCAAACATGGTTCCTTGACTAATAAGGCCCCTTAATCTTCCCTAATTTTGTGTTTGCTGGAACAAGTCATACACTATCTCCAAATTAACAGATGTGGCCAGCATGGTGCTAGTTTTACAGATGATAAATCACTGATCCCAAAACTAACTTCTGTCTTTTGTGGTGATTTCCAGTTCTGAAAGTCTATCTATGGCCTCTTGACAAGTTCTTCAGATGCAGGAGTGATGGTGAAAGCTTTAAAACCTTTTCAGATTTTTTTTACATTGATTTTATTCATGATGTGTTGTTCATTTCCCTGCATGTGCTTTGTGTTTAATTTCATAACTATGGACACTCTTCAGTAAACAGACTATTATACAATCATGGCTTGGTACAAGAGGATCCAGAATTTGTTGCGATTCAAAGTCTAGAAAAAAGTCTAAGGGGGAGGCAATTTCTAACACTTGAAATCTTCTTGAAATGGCATTTATTTGTTGAGGGTTGAGGTTTATTTAACCCACATGATTCAGAGAAATGTTCACATATTTCACCAAGCAAGATGTCCTACATATTTATACTTAGTGAACATACCACTGTGTAGACTGGGACTTAGCCCTGGTCTACACTACGAGTTTAGGTTGAATTTAGCAGCGTTAGATCGATTTAACCCTGCACCCGTCCACATGACAAAGCCATTTTTGTTGACTTAAAGAGCTCTTAAAATCAATTTCTGTACTCCTCCACGACAAGGGGATTAACGCTGAAATCGACATCGTAGGGTCGAATTTTGGGTAGTGTCGACGCAATTCGACGGTATTGGCCTCCAGGAGCTATCCCAGAGTGCTCCATTGTGACCGCTCTGGACAGCACTTTGAACTCAGATGCACTAGCCAGGTACACAGGAAAAGCCCTGCGAACTTTTGAATTTCATTTCCTGTTTGGCCAGCGTGGCGAACTCAGCAGCACAGGTGACCATGCTGTCCCCCCAGAATGTTTCTACGCTCCCCCAATCATCTCCATCCCTGAGGTTATCACAGATTAGAAGGCAAAAAAAACGCACTCACGATGACATGTTTTTAGAGCTCATGCAGTCCTCCCGCACTGATAGGGCACAGCGTAATGCATGGAGGCATTCAGTGGCAGAGGCCAGGAAAGAATTGCGGAGTTTGCTTAACGGCAAAAGTATCATGCCTTGCTAGCGATCCTGCCCGAGCCAGGTCGCTGTGTCACATGCATCCGCGCTGTGTCAGCCTTGGGCGGGGCCATGACCACTTTGAGCAGGAAGGCCATAGATATAGACATTGCATTATGTAGCTTGTGTAGCAAGAGAAAACATTCCTGTGCATTCAGCAAAGTGTGTGGCAAAAAAAGAGAAGCCCCATAGCATAGTGGTTATCACGTTCACCTAACCCACGAAAGCCGCAAAGTGTAGTGGTGATCACATTCATCTGACATGCGAAATGTCCTCAGTTCGAAATCAGGCGGAAATAGGTCACTGTTCCTTTTTCTGACTCCCCTCCTGCATTTTTAGTCTTAGAACAGAACGCGCTGTGAAATTTTACTTTGAATGATATCAATTATGAGTTAAATAACATAGAAGCTCTCTCTAAGTTATAGTCCCGGGTTCCTTACCCTTTCAGCTGCTCTGATAAATTAACATTTTTGTTAGGGGTGGGAGAAATTTTAATGAAGCCTTTTATAGGGACTAAATGCTATCTAGGACTCTGAAATAATCTTAACGTGGCCCAGAGAGTGCAATCCTTCGTTCTGGATTTGTCATTCCACAAGTTGAACTGCTCCTTACTACTGTTCAGGCTTCATGAGCCATGGGAGCAAGGGGTAGGCTGGGGTAGATGTGACCGCGCGGTGCTGCCCACTGGGAGAGCAGCCTGAGGCAGAAACCTCCATCTGGCATGATATTCCAGGCAAGACTGAATCTCCATGAGATGAAACTTGAAGAGAATGACCTGGAGTCTCTCCCATTTGGTGCTCTAAGAGGAGGATAGCCATGTCTGTCCAGACACCCCTGATCAACCTCACTGATGTCTGCCAGCAGAGCGGGGCTGAGCGGGACCCCGGCCGGCAGGACCTGGCAGATGGAGTCCTAGACCGCTCAGCCCGCTGCCGGTCTGGGGCTCCATCCGCCAGTCCTGCTCAGCCCATTGTGTGCCTGGGGTTCCAATCATCCAGGCAGGCAGTGGGCTGAGCGGGTCTGGCAGACAGGACCCCGGAAAAAAGGTGCGAAATGATTGTCTGCTGTTGCTTTCACGGAAGGTGGGAGGGAGGGAGACCTGACGACATGTACCCAAAACCACCTGCGACAAAGTTTTGCACCATCAGGCATTGGGAGCTTAACCCAGAATTCCAAAGGGCAGCGGAGACTGCGGGAACTGTGGACTAGCTACTCACAGTGCACCGCTCTGTAAGTCGATGCTAGCCGCGGTAGTGAGGATGCACTCCACCGACTTAATGCGCTTAGTGTGGACATACGCAATAGACTGTATAAAATTGAATTCTAAAAAATCGACTTCTATAAAATTAACCTAATTTCGTAGTATAGACACAGCCTTGGTGAGTATTTTTTGCATTAAATAATATAAGTACTTGGAAATAGCCCCAAGTTCCCTTTTCATATAGTTAAGGGCTGGAATTTATGAAGGGAATTATTCAGATAGGTAGTAGCCTCTAGCTAATCTTTTCTCAAAGCCTAAAGAAGGCAATAGCCACATACAAGCATGGGCCAGCTGTCACTTCCACTTACAATTTCAATTTGGCTAGCAGTAAATTAATTCTCTTTTTTATAAGGACTTTTTAACCTACCAGTTTAGGGCCTGATCAAGCTTTCATTGATTTTGAAGGGAGTTGGATTGGGCCGTTAGGTCTTGAAGGAAAAGAAAATACTTCTGAATGAAAAACAAAAACGACTTGGCAGTTATCATTAGGTGGAAAAATATACTATTACACTGCTTAAAATAATGTGTATTCAGTAACAGGTTCTAACATGCACATTACATCAGCATATGTAATTTTTGAAGGAAGCAGCCTATAGCTCAGAAATCACTCTGGTGCCACACGATAGTCAAATGCAACGATACTTTAATTTTTTGTTAATTAATAGGTACCACCCCCATAAATCATGATTCATAAGTGGAGTTACAAAATGTCCTGGGCCCACAGAAATGCACATTTTTCCTTTTCAACCCTGAAATGCACATTTTTCCTTTTCAACCTTTCTTAATGTTTGATTTTGTAAGTGTGCACATCAGATGTGTTAATATCTGGTCTAACCCTCTTTTGGATATGTTCATTTCCTATGGAGGCACTGAGCCAAACTCTTCTTAAGGAGATAGGAATTCTATTCCCAATAGGAGTGAAAAGAGGTTTAACAAGCCTATGGAGAAAAAAATGGCATGAAGATGCTGTATGAGTGTAAGTTACAAGAAATTATTATAGCGGGATTTCCTTTGCATCAACCAGCACTATTAATGTGCAATACAACTAAAAACAAAATCAGGGTCATTCTGGGTTGGATTCTCAGCTAATGTAAATCTCTGTGGCTCCTCTGAGTAAATGGAGTTATGCCAATTTACACTAGTTGAGGATTTGAGCCCCTATTGTTTAGTAAGATCAATAACTTTCAAAGGAGTCATCTAGTTTTCAAAGACATTACTCTGTCTTGTTAGAAAGGGGTAAGGAGAATAAAGGTACCATAGCTTTTAACATAATTCAGTTTCAATTAATAGAAGTCAGAGTGGTTTGCCTTGTGTCACTCCAAATATTACTATACTGATTTTTTTCATACAAAAATGTTACAGTGTTCAAGAAACAAACAAATCATTTGTAAATGCTGGCATCGCATATCCAGAACTCATGTAACAATGGTTTACAGTTACTTCTATTTACTTTATAATTCTTACAATGAATGGATTTATATCAACAATGCCAGTAAAAAGCAGCAAGATAAATAGCGTTTTCATCATCTTTAACTTATCCAATGTCTGACAGTTATTTCAAATGAGGGTTAGTTACTTGAAAACTAGCAAGACAACATGAAAATGTAAAGATTTATTACTTCCACAAAGTGCTTCTCAAGTCATAACGACTTGGTTTTCAGTGGGAAAAGTTCAGACGTAATCCCTGACAACTTGGAAGTTTAATTGCTGACTTTACCAGACTCTTCAAATGTCTTTTGGTTTGTGCCAAGCAATGAAAATTATTTATGAATTATCAAGTTTCAAGAATATGTTGTCTCAGTACAGTATGTGCAATGTGAAATCCTAGTATTATAACCACATGAATCAAGTTTTAACTTTTATAGCTATATATTAATGGGATATATACTTAAACTTAAATGTAAAGGAACGTCTATATATATTATAATTTAATTCCTCCAGTGAAGGAACTTCTATATATATTATAATTTAAACTTAAAACTTACTGAATGACAAATATCTGTTTTAAAACAAAAACTGATTAAAATCTTTAAGTGGTATAAAAGAAAAAAATGTAAACCAATTAGGTAAGATGGTTGTTCAGTACTTTGAGAACCAAATTTAAAATGTTATTACAAAAAAATTATGCTTAGTGACTGTTAAAGTTGCGGCAAGACACACCCCATCCATCTAAACCCTTAAAGCATGGAAATTAGACATTACGGGGAAAGACTTACTGATTCCTTTCCACAACATAAACGCTGTTGATAACACTCCGACACTCCACAAGGCTTTCACTTTCATTTCTAACACATCCCAAAAGCAATATGTATCCCAACTTAATCAAACTTTTACTCTAATGAAAAATCTTAACAATAACCTTTATATCACATAGATCTACAGATCTACTCTGAGTGTCACACACCCCCAGGTGTTAGGAAAGTTAAAAAAACTTATATTATATTATTTTACTTATATTACTGAGGACACTGTTAAGGTTTTGTTGTCAAATAAAATTTGGCAGCTTGAGTTTGGTGCACATATATGCCACTGAGGTGAAATAATTCCAATACGCTTTATAGGCCAACACTACAAATGTATGACTGATATTCTAGGACTCGAGTACATGAGGAGCAACAATGTAGCCAAAGAACAGTTCCAAGTGTTTTAGCTTTCTTGCAAAAGGGTTACAAAGAAAAGTCCGAGACTCCCCAGCAAAATTTGCAAAAATGCCTATTTTTCGATAGTTCTTATGAACTTTACAGAATTTAAAACTGTACAAACAATAGAATCATAGGACCATAGGGTTAGCAAGGACCACAAAGGTCATCTAGTCTAATCTGCTGCCAAGATGCAGGATTTGTTGTGTCTAAACCATCCAAAACAGGTGGTTATCCAGCCTCTGTTTGAAAGCCTCCAGTGAAGGAACTTCCATGACCTCCCTAGACTGTGTGTTCCATTGTCCTACTGCTCTTACAAGTAGGACGTTTTTCCTGAGATTTAATCTAAATCGGCTATGCTGTAGTTTGAACCCATTGCCTCCTGTCCTGGCCTCAGTGGCAAGAGAGAACAACTTTTCTCCATCTTTTTTGTGGCAGCCTTTCAAGTATTTGAAGATCACTATCATGTCCCCTCTTAATCTCCAATTTTCCTAACTAAACATACCCAGTTCCTTCAGCCTTTGCTCCTATGGCTTGCATTCCTTCCCTTTGATCATCTTTGACACTCACCTCTGGATCCTTTCCAGTTTCTCTACATTCTTTCTATACATTGGTAACCAAAACTGCACACAGTACTCCAGCTGAATCTTAACCAGCACCGAACAGAGTGGTACTATCACCTCTCGTGACTTGCATGATATGCCTCTGCTAATGCAACCTAAAATTGCATTTGCAATAAACATAATTAGCCAAGGATTACAATCCATATTTCATTTTACTAAAACTCAGACACCATTCTTTCCATCGTCAAACAGAAACTCTGTAATGCAAACTCACCCATGGTATAGTTACTGCTGTACCATTGTGACAATGTACTCTACAAGGCTTTATGGGGGGGTGCTTATAAATGTATGTATGACATAACTGGAATATGTTTTGTGCTGCCTATGCCATGTAACATATCTCTGTAAAGGTTATGGTCTACTATATCTATTCATCCTATTTGTACACATATATCATTTTCTACTTGAGGTTAAGAATATGGGCTATATACTTGCTTGGTTTCTAAGTAAGCTTTGTGAGGCATTTGGCCAGCTTCTTTAGGAAGGAATTCCCAAGGTTAAGTATCTGATCAGGAAGCACTTGGGGGACAATGCATCTTGGAATGCTCCAATCCACATAAGAAGTCTTCCTGGAGACATACAAGATACCATGTGGACAATGGCTTCAGCCTGTAAAGGCTGAGTCATGCAGGGACATGTGACTTGCCCAGGTGACTCGAGAACTCCATCTTGGAGCTGGACTTTGCATAGGAGTGAGGAGGGGGTCTACACCCACAAGAGAAAGTCTATTTAAACCCCTGGGAGACCCCACCATTTTGTCTTCAGCTGGCTAAAAAAGAAGCCTCTCCACCCCCCCAGGAAACTTGAAGGAAACTGGAACAAAGGACAGTAACTAAAAGGGGTGTAAGTGATTGCTGGACCCAGGCTAGAAGAAGATTAGTCTGTAAAAGGGAGCATTCTGGAACTGGTGAGGATCTTATCTGTATTTAGTTTGATTAGACATAGATTTGCGCATTTTATTTTATTTTGCTTGGTGACTTACTTTATTCTGTCTGTTACTACTTGGAACCACTTAAATCCTACTTTCTGTATTTAATAAAATCACTTTTTACTTATTAATTAACTCAGAGTATGTATTAATACCTGGGGGAGCAAACAACTGTGCACATCTCTCTATCAGTGTTATAGAGGGCGAACAATTTATGAGTTTACTCTGCATAAGCTTTATACAGGGTAAAACGGATTCATTTGTGTTTAGACCCCATTGGGAGTTGGGCATCTGAGTGCTAAAGACAAGCACACTTCTGTGAGCTGTTTTCAGGTAAACCTGGAGCTTTGGGGCAAGTAATTCAGACCCTGGGTCTGTGATGGAACAGATGGGAGTGTCTGGCTCAGCAAGACAGGGTGCTGGAGTCCTGAGCTGGCAGGGAAAACAGGAGCAGCGGTAGTCTTTGCACATCAGGTGGCAGCTCCCCGGGGGGTTTCTGTGATCCAACCCGTCACAACCATAATATTAAAAAATATCCAACATAATAAGTGAAAAAATAGTCATTACTAGAGGACCCTAAATTCATTTTCAAGGTACACCACCAACTTGAAATTTTGCAGTTTAGACACATAAAAATGGTTTCCCCTTCTATCACTGCCCCTAAATCTTGCTGAAAATGGTGTGATTTTACAACCACATTATCCTATTTTAAAAATGTTTTTCTCTCCTTTTTGCTGTGTGACACCCATGCAAGCAACCAGAGACACTAACTAACTGACTATATTCCATGGAAACAATGAAACAGATTATAGACAAAGTTCTGACAAATAATGCACAAGTTAAAAGGATAGACAAAATAATGTTTTACTCTGATCTTTCAGTTATAACAGGAATTCTCAAACATTTCATTGTGTGGACCATGTCCTAATAGAGAGATTGTCTCGCGAACAACCTTGGCTCCAGTTACATGATCACATTTCTATCCTGTGTCAGCAACAATTGCTCACATGGAAAATTAATATTAGGAAAGTAATGTGCTCTTTTACTGAAATTTAGCAGCTGCAAACAAGGAGGCCAGCCAGCACCATGTGACTAGCCAGCTCTGTAGACCATCAGTTGGTTGTATAAGACTATATCTTTACAGACCAACAGTGGTGTGCTCCAGCCTCAGCTCAGATGTCTACACTGCAGTTTTATAGACCCATAGCTGCAAGCTCGAGTCAACTGCCATGGGCCAGCTGTGGGTGACATACCTTTAGATGTTACTTGTAGCAATGGTTGGCCATAGACAGAAGTGTGATTTTTAAATTGACAGTATACGTAAATCTAAATGTAGCAATGCATGTATCTTCATATTGTTTTTCATCAAGTGTTCTTATGTTGTAGAATATCCATCACTGGAGATTCTTAAGAGCAGATTAGATAAACACCTGTCAGGGATGGTCTGGATAATACTTGATCCTGCCATGCGTGCAGGGGACTGGACGAGATGACCTCTCAAGGTCCCTTCCAGTCCAGAATTCTATGAACCACACCGAATCTGAAATATAACCTACATACAGTATGCATATTACTTGTCTCTTTTAGGGGGAAAGTCATCCCCATTTCCTCTTTAAGTCCCATTTAAGCCCTTAAAATGCATAGTAAGAAAACACTACATTCTGTGTAGGTGGGTATAAGAGAGAGTTCTTCCTCTTCCTGCTCATCCTATATGAAATAAAATAAAGACAGATTTTCCAAAAATAAAGTGCTTTTAAGAGGGAGGACTTCAAAATGTCCCAGGCTATGACAAAAAGGAACATACTGGGCCTGATTCTCCATTGCCCTGCATCTTGTGTAGTCATTACATCAATGCAAACTGAGTGCAAAGTGGGTTGAAATGCTATTGAATCAGAATAGCATTTTACTCCCACTTTTTTACTGGTGTAAATGGCTGTGCAAGGTATAGGGCAATGGAGAATCAGTCCTACTGCACCTAGTTTTATCCTTGCACGCACCAGTGAGAGTAACAACACAGCTGAAATCAATGGCGGTTACCCTTGGGTAAAGCTGATTTAAGTGTGATCAAAATCAGGCCCTTCGTCCTTAACTAGGAAAACTGTTTTTGAGGCGGAATGGTTTTCATTTATTTTCTAAAACAGTGTGTTCATAATGACTTAGCATTGTACATTCCTACTGTTTTAATACAAGAAATGGCTCTGAACCAAACCCTGGAGCTCAACAGCTCCGAAAGTGGGTACAGCTCAGATAAAGAATCAAACTTTGCTGCTAGCTCTTGCCTACAATGGGCTAGACCAAACAGCCAGCTCTGAACATCCCCAAATTCTGGAAAAGTCCCATTCTAAATTGTGTGTCTCAGGGTCATCTTTAATTTATGAAGTTTGTTTTAAAATTATATTTAACATGCTACAGAGTCTCAGACAGGACCTGATCCAATGCCTGACTGAAGTCAATGGGAGTCTCTCTCTTGACTTCAGTGGGTTTTGGATCAGACTCATTGAGAGGTTGGATAGATTAATCTGCCTGGGCATCAATCCCTGATCTTTCTGCTGGGCCTGACAATAATGATGGTGTTGGGTTTTTGTGGGGACTGGACCAAAACCATCAAGTTCATCTCAGATAGGTCAGTGGTTCTCAAACTTTTCCATACTATCACCCTATGTTACAAGAGAAAACATTTCAGGATCCCCATACCTCCCCCCCATACCATCTAGTGATAAAGATGGGGGGAAGGGAGGAGTCATGACCCTAGCTTAGCTTGCCTATGCCATGGGTTCCTAACAGTTTATCAGTTTTTGACATAACAACACCTGGCATATTGGACTGTGTGAGAGATCGGGAGGGAAAAAAGCCCAAACAGCCTGAAACATATGAGAGAGTGCAGTCATACAGGGTAAAAGAATTAGTGATGACTCGTTACATAAATGTACTGGGGTATTCTTGAGATCAAGAACTCAGCAGGATTGAAGATAGGGTTCCTGCATTTCATTTGGTTCTTTTTTTACAATCTACAGCAAGCTGGGTTTGGCAATGAATCAATACAATTGAATTAAGGTTCTGATGTCATGATGAATGACCCAGGTCAGTAATGAATCACCGCTCTGTAACAAACCACTATCAGAAATATCACGTTAGATGTCACATACCAAAAACCTAACCATAGCTCCTGGTAAACATTGCATAAAACTGTGTTTTCTTAGGTTCCAGCAGCTGTAATGTTTAGGAAGGTTTACTTTTTCCTCCATTTAGGGATTCAGTTAAGCCTTATAAACATAAAAGAATTAAACAATTGTATTAATTACTAGAAAAAGAGGAGGATCTAAATCTTTAATTATTTTATTAGTGACTAGATTCTAAATGTCATCTGACAGTTCATATGAATATGTAGCAAGTGTCTTGGAAATAAAAAGGCAAGTTTATGTATTCTGAAGGATTTCTTTCTTTCCTTACTAGAGTACCCAAAAATCCTGCGCTGGGATTGGAGACAGACAGTTCTGCTAGCTTCATATAACTTGACAAAAATTTCTTGACTTCTCCTATTTCTTCCTGGAATTACTGCTTCATTCTGACAAAACTGCCTAGAATCTGTATATGTGAAACTTCCATGATGTCTATTTGTTCACTTCCATGATATTTCTGTTTGATAACAATGCAGACCCAGGGCAGCATATGAGTAAAACTCCTTCTAGCCTTTCTCTCTAACTCTCCCCTGACAATTTGAAGTATTAGCAGGATTCACTGAGCCGCATCTTGCAAACTGGAGTGGCTGATCTTTGCTGGGCACTATAGCAGCTCAAGATTTCTGGGCTCTTTATTATATAGTTTCTAATACACTTTCACCTTCCTCCAGACCAGAAGGGACAGATGCAAAATCCTCTTCCTTCTTCTGTAGAAGAAATGACAGCTATGACTTTAGGAAATGAGCTTACCAGCATACTTCACTTCACTTCAGACACTAGCCTTCTTTGTGATCGCAACACCTGAAGTTGCAAAGCTTCTATTCGATTTACACAGTAGTCATTCCAGTTATCGTAAAGCAAAGTGCAGTGATTCACACAAGCAAACAAGCAACCAGTAGCAGTTCCATGTGGGAACATATGGCTCTTAGTTTTGGAAAGCAAGCTCTAACATTATAACCCTCATGAGAGAAATCAGTCTGGCAGTCCTGAGTACCATTTCATAGCATTACAGGGTTAAGGACATACTAAGTGGGTCTCATGATCTATAGAAATCTGACTAAGTGGACGTAGACATAAACATAATGGTAACAAAATACTTTTGGTGGAAATGTGACAGCTTCAAGCTACCCATGTTTCTGCATGATTATCATCTTAGAAGGAAACATCTGCTTGTCAAGTGAACCTTTTCCAGGAAAAGCAGTTTTTTTCCAGGTATATGGAAGTAATATGGTAACTCAGTGGTAATCAATATAATCAGCATTCATTGCAGTAAATCAGGCTTCTGGTTACATTCATAAATGCAAGAGTTTCACTTCTAAATATGGACTTTCTTTATTTAGTTTTATTAATCCATTTGTTTCATCTCATTAAACAAATTTGTTCCCAGTGAATAAGAGAGAATTAGCTAAAACAAATGAAGGACAATGACTTAAAGCAGAGCATATTTTTAAAAGTCTATGTGGAAAGACTTTATCTAAATTCATAATATTTAATAATACTTTACTCTTACAATGCCAGATTCCTGGCCTCCCAGGTAGCAGCACATCACTGGCTTGCCACCTGCATCAACCAACCAGGTGGGCATTTCTTTGGCGCAGGGGAATCATCAGGGGGTGTAGAGTTGGCAGAGCTGATTGTACACAGAGCTGATCCTACAAAAACTCTGTTTCGTTGGAATTTGCTGATTCAGGTGACATCAAAATGTTTCATGGAGCTGGTTCTATTTTGCCAAAAAGTTCTGATGGAAACCTGCCTGCTTTCCTCCCAGCTTGCCTGTTCGACTTTGGTCGCTTATCTGGCATGCTGTTGGACAGCCCAGGGCCTCCCAGGTCCACATCTCAGGGGCAGCCCACCAGGCAGTCTGCCTCAGACAATAACAGGGACCTCAGGTCTTTCAGCGTCCATGGTTCTGAATGGAATGCAACTAAATTTCAAAATATCAAAATCCGCCACAAAATGAAATTACCTTTCTCCTCCCAACTTTAGCTGTATTTCACCACACACTACCCCTATACCAGGAGTGTGTCAATGGGGCGAAGGTGTGGCCAGAACCAAGTGAGTCCCTGTTGTGCAAAAGATCCTTGGGTGCCTTTTGCAGCCAAACATAATTTAGAGCAGTTCTGAGCCTGCTCTAAATAATTCCAGAGCTGACCTAGCCCTAGGGAAAGTGGGAGAGCAAAGGTGGCTTAAACCCACTTTTCCCTCACTCCCAACTATGCCAAGTGAAGTTCTTAGCACCAGTGAAGAACTGGTTCATATGGCATAACCTTTTTTTCAACGCGCTTGACAAATGTTAGTTAACTGAGCTTCACATAATTCCTGCGAGGTGTGTATTAGTACACCATTTACCCGTGCGTATACCGAGACACAGAGATTAAGCTGACTTGCCGAAGGTTACAAAGTATGTCAGTGACATAACCAGGAACAGAACCTAGGAATTCTGATAAATGGTCCCACCTCTTTCACTTGGCCATGTTTCTTCATTATAACACTGTGTCATAGAAAAACAGTGTGATGCTGTTGAGCTGGGTCTGATTCTTCCAGATTATTATTATTAGCATTACAGTAGCATCTACAGAAACCAAGCAAGATGCTAGGCGCCGTACAAGCACATTGTAAGAAATGGTCCCTGCTCTTAAACCTACATAGACAAGACAGACAAAGGAGGGAGGCGAAACAGAACAGAGAGGTGAAGTGACTTGCCCAAGATCACACATCAGGTCCCTAGCCAGATCCCAATCCAGTACTTTTCCACTAGACCATGCCCTCTCGCCAAATAAACAGCTGCACCTGTTAATTCACTTGCTGGGACATTAAGAAATGTAACAGCCAACTCACCATTCTGTAATTAGAGTGCACTTTTCCCTACAACGATAGCTACTGAGCCAAATTCACTAGCAGCACAAATGCAAGCAGAATGACTTACATTGGTTTATGTTAGTGTAATTAGTGGTGAAAGTTCCTTGGGACACAAACTGAGCCTGGGGATCCAAGGTGTGCTGGAGGAAAGCAGCAACATTTGCATTTGTGGGAGATGGAGAGCTGTCATGATCAAAGCAACAGGAAATGTGGGCAAAGCTAGTACAAAAGGGGGTTTGACCAAAGAGGCCATGTGGCTTTGTGAGGAAGCTCCTACTGATAGGAGTGTCAGACTAAGTTAAAGCTCTTCTGCCCACAATACCCAACCCAGTGTAAACTCAACTGGGCAAAGGCAGAAGCACCTCCCTCTCTCCTTTTTTATGTTTTGTGACTGCACTGTGGAGGTGGGAAGTGCACTTTATACCCCCTTCACCAATTGTGCTGAATTTGGGCCGCTATATGCAGCATTTAGTATTAAGCTGAATCTGAATATTTGGCCCGTATGCTCATCCTTCCCCTTCCAGTCCATTGTATCTACATCACATTTGTATAAAAATATTCAGCAGATGCAGGCATGTGTGTGTAAAATTCCAGCCCTTTAAAGCCCCCAATCACTAAGAGAAACAAGTTTATTTACATTTATGGGAGACAATGCTGCCCACTTCTTATTTATGTTACCTGAAAGTGAGAACAGGCGTTCACATGGCACTGTTGTAACTGGTGTTGCAAGATATTTATGTGCCAGATATGCTAAACATTCATATGCCTCTTCATGCTTTGACCACCATTCCAGAGGACATGCTTCCATGCTGATGATGCTTGTTAAAAATAAAAGCATTAATTAAATTTGTGACTGAACTCCTTGGAAGAGAATTGTATGTCTCCTGTTCCATGGTTTTACCCGCATTCTGCCATATATTTTGTATTATGGTAGTCTCGGGTGACGACTCACCATATGTTGTTTGATTTAAGAACACTTTCACTGCAGATCTGACAAAACACAAAGAAGGTTCCAATATCAGATTTCTAAAGATAGCTAAAGCACTTCACCCAAGGTTTCAGAATCTGAAGTGTTTTCCAAAATCTGAGAGGGATGAGGTGTGGAGCATGCTTTCAGAAGTCTTAAAAGAGCAACTCTCTGATGCAGAAACTACAGAACTTGAACTACCAAAAAAGAAAATCAACCTTCTGCTGGAGGCATCTGACTCAGATGATGAAAATAAACATGCATCGGTCCGCGCTGCTTTGGATCGTTATCGAGCAGAATCCGTCATCAGCACGGACGCATATCTTCTGGAATGGTGGTTGAAGCATGAAGGGATATATGAATTTTTAGCGCATATGGCAAGTAAATATCTTGCGATGCCAGCTACAACAATAACATGCAAACGCCTGCAGGAAGGATAATTTCACCATAAAAACAATTGCCAAGTTTGATTCTCCAAACTGATCAACGGGAACAAAGTTAAACAGGATCCAATAACGTCGCTTTTCAAAATACTTTATTAACCAAAAGTGTTATTACTTTAATTATGTTGATAATGTTTTTTATAGAATGTTATTTTTATCCTGATTGTCCCTTTAATAACTCTTGGACATAACTTTTTCAAAGAAAAGATAGGGGAGGGATAGCTCAGTGGTTTGAGCATTGGCCTACTTAACCTAGAGTTGTGAGTTCAATCCTTGAGGGGGCCACTTAGGGATCGGGGGCAAAATCAGTACTTGGTCCTGCTAGTGAAGGCAGGAGCTGGACTCGATGACCTTTCAAGATCCCTTCCAGTTCTAGGAGATATACCTATCTCCAATTTATTTAATTTAAAGCACACATGTCCAGGATACTTGCACTAGCTGTCTCTGCTAGTACTAGTAAAAAGTCTGCATCTTAACTTCATTAGATGCTGATAGTGAGGTTATTGCCTTTTCTAATATCCCACTGAGAGTGATTCGTGAAACGAGTTACAAGACTTTGCAGAAGAGTCACTATCTTACCTGAGAGGATTTTTCTTCCCTTTGTTACTCAGGGTTGCTATCTAGGTATCATCATGTTAGATCCCTGGATATTCTTACAGCAGTAGCAATCAAAGGCACTTTCTTCTGTCTGCACCTGCTTAGAAGATTGCAGCTGTACTTTTTGCATGAGGACTGTGCCACAGGCAATATAACGGTTGCTATCTCCAGGGTATATAGATGCAACGTGTTCTAATTGTGACTACACCTTTAGACCACTTGGAAGCTTTTACTAGTGCTGGAAACAGCTGCATGCTTATTGAGAAGTATTTCATGCATGAAACATTTTGTGGATACGTTTTAAGGTATTGAGTTTGATTTATAAAGTTCTGAATGGCTACAGTACCTCAGACCAATGAGCAGTTCTTTGCTTTTTCTGGCCTGTGATTAAAAATAATAGGACAAAAATTTTCCTGTGACTTCCATGTCTCTCAATCCTTTGCAGCCACAAATGTAGTTGACATTTGAGTCATGGCAAGAAACTTGGGTAATCTGTGGATGTTGGATCGGAGATTTGGTGCTGCAATGGCTCATGTTGAAGTGGGGGGCTAGGTGTTAGTTGAAGGGCTCTAGAGGCCACCAAAGCGTGGTAGGAGTGGGGGGTATGGCTCTCCCCTGAGGTAATGGGTTCTCTCTTTGGGATGGGGGAGGACAGTTTTTAATAATTAATGTTGTTGGCAGCAAGGGTTAGAGAGGGGTATGTTTGCACAAAGAGTCACTTTACCTCCCCTTCTCCTGAGTTATGCTGAACTCTCCTCCGCCAGAGCAGAAGATCAGGGCCTTAAAGTTCTCTTGTGGTGCAGTGAAATTTTGTTAACTGCATGAAGAAACTGGACTGGATTAAAAAAAAACAGTAATGGAAAAATTTCCCTCCAGATCTGCACAAGTTAAACCTGCGGCTGCTTTTTGGTGAGCATTTAGTCATGTCAGAAGGTGAAGACTGGCTTTTCTGCCTGCAATCCACCTAATTCTATCCAGCAGAAAATACACAAGCCCCAGGGAGTTCTAGGATCAGACAAAAACCAAAGCTTGCCAAAAAAACCCTTTTCCTTTGAGGTGATCTTGGACTTCATGTAATTCTTTTGGGGGTCCCAAATTCCATGGTGACCTAGCAGGATATTCTGTGGAATTCTACTGAGAAGATGTCTTTAAGGGATGGAGGTACAATGTGTGAAACTAAATCCCACTAGCCACAAAACTTGCCTAGAGGTCCAGTTTACTATTTCAGTGACGCTTCATGGAAGCAAAAGAAGCCTTATTGGCTGTTGGGTTTATTTTCAGTCTCTGCGACTTGCATTTTAGATTCAAAGGAACACTACAGAGCAAATATCCTTCATGAGATACCACAAACTGTCTCTCACTGCAGCAACCTTCTATCGTCTTACAGGGAGTGCCCTGTGGGCAGACCAAGGGGACTGTTTTATAGATGCAGCATATAAAGAACAACCAAACATCTAAGCACACCAAATAAGGAACTGCATTTCTCTCCAATTCAGTTCTCTCCTAGGAAAACAGCCTGCTGGAAGGATCCTGAAAGGGAGCTTCTGAAAGAGCAGAGTAAAAGCCAAGAGGATGGGCCAGGTGCTGAAATGCCACCCAGGAGACCGGGAGCAGTAGACACCAAAAAGGAGATTCATTTTATTTTCTTCCCATCTTTTGTAATTTTTTTCTCCCTTCCAGGTGTGTTTGGGATGAGGGAGGAAGAGAAACCACATCGGAGATTTGTGCCTCAGGTGCAAAATTACACTATATTCTGCTGAATCGTCTCCCTAGGCTTAATGCAAATTTCACAGATACTGGTGTTTGAATAAAAATAAACAAAACCCAGTGAAGTGAAAAGGGGAAATCCATTAGTGCTGTGCCACATTCAGCACATCGGGACCCCGGGGTTTGTGTGAATCTTTTCTTTGGGTTGGCTTTATGGGGGCTGCTTTGGACCCATGTGTTATCTGGGAGTTGAGCTCCACATTGTGCCCATGCAAAACCAGAAATCAGCCCAAGTTTCAGTGAAACTGGGCCCAGGTTTGCTTGACAGACTGGAGAAATGCAACAAAACTTTCCATGCACCTGGACTGGGCTTTGAGTTTGTAATGAAACTGAAAATGAGCCAAGTTTCTCCTGGCTTTGTTGCCAGGCTTTTGCCCAGCTCTACAATTAGAAATGAGCAATTAGAAAAAAATGTTTGATTTTTGAGGGGAGGGGTAAATGTAAAAAAAAAAAAAAAAAAGAACAATGATGGTTTCCATCCAAGAGTAAGAGGCAAAATTGGAGCATATGAGTAAATATCACCACAACGGGCCCAGTAGTTATAAGGCTAAACTGATAGCTTCAAATGTAGGACATTCTTTAAAAAAAAAAAAAAAAAAAAGATAGAAGACAGAATGATTGTTGTTTGTCTTGGCTGGCTAGCACAAACTCCCCACCTGCAATTGATTCTACTCAGTCTCCGACTCCTCCCTCACTTTGGAGCCATGGAAATACAGGAAGTCAGGAGGGGAACAGAGACAGAACACTTTGTACTAGCAGCCAGACCACTGTTTAACTTTTTCAGCCAAAAAACAAATATGAATATGGAAAGACTTTATGGCTAGATACATCAACGTTCTCAGCCATTCTGAAAACCCTTTTACTGACGCTCATTTGAGGTTTTCAACCTGTGGACTTCTGCAATTATTAATCCCTGTATTTGTTTTCTAGTGCGATTATTGAGCATTTAGCAAATTACATAAAAAGCTCCATTGTTACATTGTTACTACTTTGCATCCTGCAGGACTCTGTAGTATTCACTTGGATATTGTCCTAATTATCTCTTCATTTTCACTACTCATTACTAATGAAACATAAGAATTTTATGCTCTTCATAGCAATAGAATCTGGGTCCAGTCCAGTAGAAATACACTGACTCTGAGCTTCCAAACACACAGGAAAGGACAGACATACAATAGCCAGCAAAACTCCTATGGAAAAGGTAGCTAGGGTTGTGCAGAATGTTTCGTGTGCAAAGTGAAACCACTGAATTTTGTCCAACTGGCAAAACACAGAAAGGGAAAAATAAACCTTTCATGCCAGTCTGCTTTTGCACATTCCCTTCACCCTAAGCACCAAGCAGCTTTCAGCAGCACAACCGCTTTGCACAGAAGTTAGGTCCGCAACAGGGGAAGAGGTCAAAGGGTAAATTCCACTTGTTGCAAAAAGTCTTTGCGAGCTTAGGTTTCTCCACATGACCAGGGTGATTCAGTTTCGCGGGAGAAGAGGGAATCACACAGTCAATGCAGGAGAAAAAGGCAAAGAAAGCAAGTGAAGGGATGAGAGATCTCCTATAAAGCTTTAAAGTTGTCAGCTGCAGTACTGTAACCTGTGAGCCCAACAGCTTGATGTGTCTTCCATACTTACTGTACAGATAGGCCCTCAACAAAATCCTAAAGATTAACCTTTCTGGGCTTTGGGGACAGGGAAAAGTCTTGATCTGAATTTCACGGCCAGTTCCTCCATCTATACCAGACTAAACTGCTGAGCCTGAAGACTCCAACTCTGGTTGTTCACAATCTGGATTTAGCTTGGAATTTTGCAGTTTGAGGCCAAATGGATACAGAGATTTCCTATGAGGGGAATCTTCCAAGGCAACAAGGGTTATTACACAGACATAGCAAGGAAACAGGAAAGGTTTATTCTCAGTGAGTTAAGTAGTACTGTAATGTGTTTGGGGAGGGAAGGAAGGGGGAACAGGAAAAAGAAGTTCTCACCGTTTTGTGTGAGTGGGAGAGACAGAGTGATTGGGGACTGTCTACTACTTTTTCAAAACCTATTTTTATCCTTGTTTTGGAAACAAATCCAAAAATGAGAGGAGAAAAATGCTAGTAAAAGTAAGTCATGCAAATAAAGACTCAACAGCAGAAGCAAAGCCTAAGTGTATTGTGTCTGGCAGTACCCCAAAAACAATGCTGTGAGGAACAGACAGGGCAGCGGCAACGACTCCTTCAGGCCTTACAAAACCTCAAATACAAAAATACATCCTCTTATTGAGATTTATCACATAATGAGACATCAGAAACATTAGAGGCAAAACATGCAGTGCAGCTAATGGTGCTAAAGCTGTTGGAGAAAGCAGAGGTGATGAAACAGAAGAGATTAAAGAGTCAGGCATCATGGATTACTTAAACAATAGGAAAACATCCCTCTGCCTTCATAACCAGACCATCACAGAGATTCCCTCTAGCATTCTGCTCTCATCTAAGGCTTGAGGATAGCAGGAGAAAGAGACAGTTATATAGACAGCAAAACCTGTCTTCTAGTTTTGGCAAGGACACCAGAAAAATCAGGTTGTGCCAGGTTCCCTCCGGGGTGCCACCTGGAACTGGGGTACCACTGACCCCTCTGATTCACCAGCCTAGGCTCCTTCTCAACACTGTGCTGCTGTGACAAGTGGCAGACCGCTCCCAGTTCTACACTGCCACCAGCATTTGCACAGGCAGGGACACACCCAGCTGCAGTCACATGCAGGCTGACCAGCCACTGCATAACCAACAATAGTCTACAGCCAAGATACCCCCAGCTTCCCAGTCTAGGACCCCAGAGCTGTACTGTCTTGCCCTGGTCAAAATCCTGACCAGTATGAATTTATTACCTGGTTCGCCTCTCCCTCAATGTGGAGAAGAATGTGCAACAAGCCTGTGTTAATCAAGCGGAGATTGTTCCCAGACACTTCACTTAAAGGCACACTGGTTTAGATAAAGCAAAAACCAATTTTATTAGCTACAAAAAGATAGATTTTAAGTGATTATAAGTGATAACAAACAGATCAAAGCAGATTACCTAGTAAATAAACAAAACCGCAAACTAAGCCTAAGATACTAGATAGACTGGATATGAATTACCATTTTTTCACCCAGGCCCAAAACCATTTCCCAACACAGTTTGTGGAAAAATACAGGTACCTAAAATGGAATTCAGTATCATGTGGCCTGGTCATATCCCTTGCTGAGTCATAGTAGCCATTACTTCCAGGCCAGCCGAAACATTTACAGGAAGGCTAAGCTTTTTCACAGTCCATTGTCTTTGCTGATGAGCAATTAGCACCTTCTAGCTTCATCATTGTTGTACCTGAAAGGCTACTGTGACGGGTTCCCCCCAGTGTGCCACCTGGAACTGGGGTACCACTGAGCCCCCTGACTCACCAGCCTGGGCTCCCTCTCACACTGTGCTGCTGTGACAAGCTGCAGACCACTCCTGGTCCTACACTCCCAACAGCATTCGCACAGGCAGGGACACACACAGCTGCAGTTACATGCAGGCTGACCCACCACTGCATGAACCAACAATAGAGACCCCACAGCCAAGATATCCCCAGCTTCGCAGCCTCATTCCCCACACAAGGACACTCCTGGAAACACCTGAGAAACAAAGACTGAACTGGGGGGGAAGTGCTGGTCCCAGACTAACAGTTATTTTTGTGTCATCTTCATGATTATTATTATTATTTGTATTACTGTAGCACCTACACAAACTGTCCACTATTTTATCCTACCTTGGTAAGACAGCAACACAAACAACTCACCATTTCAACATCAACCTGTGGAACTTGTTGCCAGGGATGTTGTGAAGGCAAAAAGTATAAGTGGGTTCAAAAAAGAATTAGATAAATTCACGGAGGATAGGTCCATCAATGGGAATTAGTCAAGATAATCAGGGAGGCAACCCATGCTCCAGGTGTCCCTAAACCTATGACTGCCAGAAGCTTGAACTGGACAACATGGGATGGATCACTCAATGATTGCCCTGTTCTGTTCATTCTCTTTGAAGCATATGTCACTGGCCACCATCAGAAAATAGGATACTGGGCTAGATGGACCATTTGTCTGACCCATTATGGTCATTCTTATGTTCTTATATACACACCACTGATGTAGCCAGTTTACAATCCTACCTCCCTTCATTCCAGCAACTGGAAAATTAGCAACCCTTGTAACACCTCTTACTATCTACAAGGAACTGGCTTCCAGGGCTGTAAACATCTTAAACCCTTTGGTGAACAGAACAAATGTGAAAGTTCAAGGAACAGACATTTTTGAGAAAAATTGTTTAAAAAAAGAAAAGGAGGGATTAAAAAAAAAGGGAAAGATGTCTTCTGTTTCCTCAAACTCCCTAAAAAATCTTGTCTGATTCACAGCAAGTTTGCACGGGGGAGGGGGGGGGAGAGGGGGGAGGTCTTACGGCAAGGGACTGCATATGCAAAATGTCATATGGATTGATTTCTGAGGAAGAAATTTAAAGGGAGTTGGGGTAGGGTTGGATAGGGAAAATTGGGTTTATAATGGAAAACTCTGTCACAGCCTTCACTGTAGAGAGATTATGGCCTCCCCATATTAGGGCATTTCCCATTTAAATTCCATTGCCTCTCAACCTGCTAATTGTATTTCAAATTGCCCTACATGGTGCCAGAGGCAGTAATAAAAGTAAACAAAATTATGATAATAATACAAGTTTGGTTTTGTGGGGGTCTCCATAGTTGGGTGGCACCTAAATAAAACCATCTAAAGTGCCAGCAGTCAATCTGAGGTTTGGTTTTGGATCCATTTTTTGTTTGGGTTGGCTTTCAAGCAAGTCTAAAAATGGGTGGGGTGGGGTATAAGAACACAGAGCCCTCTTATTCCTGTGGGATGGCTGTGTTTTATGGTGCTCTCCCTTTCCATTTGTGGTTAGTTTCTTTGGGCTATTAACTAGGATCAAGAGAGCAGACACTCACCTCACCCACTTTGAAACTCTTCAGTGTGCATGTGGCAGGGAGGGGGCTTGCTTTGGTTTAGGAATTAGAGCAGGAGTGAAAAAAATAAGGATTCTCCTCCCAGTTGGTGAATTTGCTAGTGAATTGCTGTGTGACCTGGGACAAGTTGTTTCCCTATCTGTAAAACAGAAACTTTTATATCTTACAGGGGTACTGTGAGGTATAAAGTTTGTTGAGATCTTCTTATGAAAGGTGTGATATTAAGTTAAGAGTATAAAAGCATCTCCTTCATGCCCTATTTACACCAAAGATCATTCCAACAAATAAACTTACTGCCTCTGAAGAGCCCAATATCTTGCTTTACACAGCAAGCAATAGCAACTGCAAACAACCAAAGATATTAATTTGAATCACCAGTATGCTGTGAGTTGCAGTATTATTGCTCAAATAGATGGGTCATAAAGAGAGTTCAGGAATATTGTAGCATTCTTACTACAGGCGAACTTGAAAAGGGTGTTCTGTTTTGTGCTTTTCCCTCACTGCAAATAAACGCTGTGCACAGTCATGCCCAAACCTTTCAGTTAGATGTGCACAGAATTCTTGGGTAAAAATGTTTTTGTTACAGCGCCTACATGACTTAAGTGTCCAAGTCCCATAGATTTTCAATGGGACTCAGGTGCTTTTGACAATTTTACCCTCCTGTCTATTTTGCACAAAGACTGTGCAAAGGTTTTCCCTACTCCTTGAATTTCTCTACATTTGGAATTTTTCCCTGAAAGTTTCCACTGTTTCCCCCCCACCAGTTCAGCTCCACCGATGACAGCAATGGTTGCAAGTCAGTGGAGACAAGGTGCCTGCAGCTGCCAGCATTTTAAGCACCATGCCACATACACCTGTTCTGGGCAGGGTTGGATGACACGATGCTTGAAATGCCAGTCAACTTTCCTGGAGCCCTGGCTATATTCATGCTGTCAACAGTGGAGCTACCCTGGTGTATGCAATAGTGGGATTTTTTTTTTATTATAGAGAAAACAGGTTTGTATAGGCAAATCTTCAATGGATGTCAATTGGCGTACCTCCATGATGATTTGGCCCACAGTTTCCAGATCTTTACTGGGGGATGCATATTTGTTTAATTCATTTCTCCTCCCTCCACTGTTGTGGATTTGCTGTGCACCAGTTTGATGCTGGCCTCCATCCCAGAGCTGGCTGCACGTCATCAGTGTTGTACATATCTAGGCCCCAGTCCTACCATCAGATCCATGAAGGCAGAGCCCTACTGAAGTCGATAGCGCTCTGCATGGGCGTAAGGCTATATCTGGGGCTATCGTTTGCAAAACACACAGGGATATCTCAGGATGAAAGAAACATTTAAGTTACTACTATTATATTTTAACAGCTACGTTTGATTGCCTTAACAAGACAACCAGTGAAATGAAATCCATGGCTTCCAGATATTTTAGGATGGGAATGGGGAGGGGTGAATCCAGATGGAACACCTTGGGCACAGACCCTTAATGGACTGGGTAAACAGGAGTAGTGAGGCAGTTGCAAGGTTTGAGCTGACTTTATTCATTTGCCCTAAATATCATATTTTGTGCTTTGTGCTGATTCTTCAGTTTGTGGGATTAGTTACAGTTCACTGTAAGTTCTAACTGTATTTCCATGTAGTGTGTTAAGGCCTGATTCAAAAGTAGTTATATTTGATAAAAAACAGATGTTCTTAAAAGAGACTCTCTCCTTTGCAGTACAAAACATTATTCTTATAAATTTTGTAAGGTACATACAATTTCTAAGCACAGCATCTCCCTGCATGACATACGACATTATTATATTTTACCCTGTTGAGGGACTTTTAAGTCCTGAGGTCATCACCTCTCTGCCTTATGAGAAACGGAGAAGCACATGGTTCTAATTTTATCTTCAACCCTGCCCTCATGCTGACATGTATGTTTACAATACGGTTCATCTGTTGACCCTTCACTCACATTTAAAATATTAGCTAACATTTTTCAATACCAATCAGGGCTGTACATGGTGATTAGCTTTTAGACTTGTTTTCCTTACTGAATTTCGACATGTGCAGCTTAGCCAAAAGCCCTTTACTGGTTTTCTAGTTTGGAAACAGCAACAAACACCACCCCATTTAGCACTGATATTTCTGCTCTCGTTATGACACTGTGCACGTCACAGCCTCCCATACAAAATATCACCAGACTTTTAGGGAGATGGGAAGTGTTATTTAGTGGTTATAGATGCACACTTGTAGCCAGCAGATCTAGATTCAATTCCTGGCTGCTGCTGCATCACTGAGAGACTTCAGGCAAGTCAATGGGGGGAAGGAGGAGGATCAGATTACACTTCGGGGATGGTGCAGAGCTGCACAGCCCACTGGAAACATTCCAAGAAGGACTCTGGGTTGAGGGAGACACTATCCTGCCCAGAGCACCAGGATCCCACAGAGAAATGTGCATGCTCCTCCATCAGTGTGCTCTCCTTTCAGTGTCTAGCCAGTTCACTGTCCAGTGGGAGGGGACATGTCCACACCGCCTCCTCTATATGCCCTTTGGCCTGTGTTCCGGCATGTGCTCAGAGGGAGCAGTCTTTGCACTTTGGGGAGCCGAGGGTCTGCAACTGTTCCTGGCCTTCATGTGCTGCTGAGAAGGGGGAAACTCCTGGGCACCTTTCCCTCCTCTGCGCAACTATCAGTCATAACCTAGCCCTTAATCTGTACCTCATCTTCAAGGTGGAACTACACCTACCTCCCTACAGGGGTGTTGTGAGACTTAATTAATGAAAGCCTTGAGCTCCTCGGAGGGAAGGAGCTTAGAAATGCCAAATGCCACCCTGCTATTTTGCATAGTCTTATTTGTGGAGGAGGGCTCAAAATGGATACATTGTAAGTCAAGCTGGTCCCCAACCCCCCCCCCAAACCAAACACAATTCAACACAAAGCTTTTTTGTCAAAAACTGCTGTTTTGTTGCAAATTAAATTTTTCATAAAAATAATTTTAGTCCTTTTTAATTTTTTGAGAATATTTTGAAATTAAGGATTTTTTAAAAGAAAAAAGCAGATTTAAAAAATATATTTTTGGACCCCTCCCCCCCCCCAAAATGTGGGGAAATATCCACCCTTCTCTCAGTGGTTTACTCCCCTTCCTTTTTCCATTAGAAAAGTGGGGGGAAAGTTTTTTTAAAAAAATAGTTTAAGTGAGAGAAAGAAAACTACTTTCAGAGAACACAGCACTTTCACTTTTAAGTGGTAAGCATTAAAAGAACACGTAATCTCACTTTTTAGCTCTCTTTCTCTTTAAACAAGGGAAAGTAACACTGACATTTTCCCAGTTGAAAAAATGATTAAAAAGTGAGTGAAAGAGGCTTATTTAAGCCACCCTTTCTTTTATGTTTTAATCTCCCTGTCCCCCGTTATGTTTTAATCCTCACTGAAAAAAAGGGGATAGGAAGGAAAGTAAAAACGTGGGAGAAAGTATCTTTTCCCTCCCACTTTTGTTTCACTTTTTATTTCCCTCTACATTTTTCCAGTGGCAAAAAAAAAAAAAAAAAAAAGAGAAAACATTTTAAAGGAAGGTAAAGTGTAATGTTCCCCACCAAAATTAAATGAAAAATACAAAAACTGAAAAACAAAATCTTTTAGGTTTAAAAAACATTTCATGAAAAAAAAAATCCCAACAACAAACAACAGCTTTGACCAGATCTATTTGCAAGATTTCAAGAGACTTTGGAGAACACTTTTCATCTTAATAAAATGAACTTAAGTTATTGAATTATTTTCATTATCTCATATTTCAGCGATGAAGAATAAATATATATGGTACCTCAGATTGCATGATGGGGTATCACATTTGCAGCTCATCTGGCACAAAATATTTGCTATACTTCATAGTGCTATAAGCACAGCACTGTGAATTAGATACTATAGACTCTACTGTCTAACTAGGTATTTCTAATGTATCTGTCGTCATATTTGGTTTCCACCAAAATTACATAAATCAACAAACAATTTGCAGGGCCTGTATTTTCCAACTGTGTCACATTGCTAGAGCGAGCCTGTGTAAAGATACTATAGGCCAGTTTTGTATATGTATTTAGGTGAGGTCCCATTGAGGTCTCATTTTGGGGAAGCAGTGGTGGACTGTTTCAGTATTATTGTGGGAAGACTTTATCAAAGCTCTGAAAGTGGTGAGATCCAGGATCATCCTGATCTGTGGTGGACAGGAATGCCACAGCCAAGAGAATGCCTGACTCTTGCAGGCATCACTTTGGCACAGTCAGCTTCAGAATCCCTAATGAAGACAGGTCACAGAGAGCGAGAGAGAGAGAGGGGTAATTCCTGGGATAAGCCAGGCCCAGTCCACTGAGGGCTTTGCAAATACAGACTAGGCCCTTGAACTTCCTCCATACTGGATGTGGGACTAGTACAGAGCACTGTAATAATGTGCTCTCTTCATCCTCATATAATATACACACATGTACCCTAGAAATCATAGAAAAGTCACTATTTATCAACCATTACCACACACTAACTGGAGATCCTTATGTTCCAAACACTGTGGGCATCACAGATACAATCATGTTATAACTTGGCAAATAATTTTGTTTTAATAATATCCCCTGTACTCTCAAACTAATTTATAAGGGTCCAATCCTGCAAACTTTGTCAAATTGACTAGTCCCAGTGAAGTTAATGGGATTACTCATACGAGCTGGTGTTGGAGGATCAGACCCTAAAATCTGAATTATTTCTATATTCATAGAATTCATTTAATTTAATTCATTTAATTGTTTACCTTTCTTCTTTTGCCTGCAATTGCCAAAAACATCCACATCTTGCCAAAATGCTTGGCAATCTTGTGTCTGAGGAGTTGATGCCAATGAAACTGCTACTGGAGTAGCACTGATGTCCAGCATTGCTGGCTCCTTTCCTTAAAGCAATTAAGACATCATGCCACCTCTGCCTTCCACCATCTCTGACTTTATGATCCTGAACATGGAGTCTCTCAGTGCAGTATAAAATCAGACAAAGCCAATGTCAACAAGGAGGCTACCACAGTTGCCACGTTTGCAATTTACTAATCACGTGGCCTTACTACAACTTCATGTGAAGAATAGATGTATATATCATTCCGGAGATAGCTACAAACTGGAACATATTACTAACCTCCACATGAAACTATTTCCAAAAGCCTCTAATGCAACACTTTACATTGTTTATTTTGTGGTTTGTGCACAATTTTAAGATGCATCAGGTCGTTGGAGTTGTGCCATTTAGTCATACGTGATAAAGCTGCATTTTTCTCTTCAATTGCTGGGTAAAAAGCTAGCCATAGAAGTGAAAGAAGATGCACAGGTAAGGTTTACTGGTGCAAAAATCAAATTCTGATAGATTAGTCTGATGCTAGAAGATGTGGGATTTCTGGCCTCTCATTTTCACCAATACATGGCAATACAAGCTTATTACTGGAAGCTTTTGTTTAGTGCACGCAGTGCTTTTTATTCCGATATTTCTTGTGACAGTAAAGAGCAGATACATTTGCCAGTCTATAGATTGTCCCGAATGAGAAAAAATTGTACTAGCTGTATCTGCTTTAGACTAAAGGAGGATTCAAATATGGGCATACAAATTCCTTTTCTTTAACCATTGATAGAAACAGTATAATAACAATGCATTGAATTTACACAGCACCTTGTATCTACGTCTCACAAAATGCTTTACAAACATAAATGTACCCCCATAACACATTGGGGGCAGAGGGGGAGAAAAGGAGGGTGTATTACTGTCCATGTTTTACAGATGGGGAATCTGAGACAGAAACTGTCTCAAGATCACATTCAGTCAGTTACAGTGCAAGGAGAAGATCCCAGGTCTCCTGACTCCTAATTATGTGTTTTATCCATATCAGCATACTTTCTTCTCATGGATCATAAATTAACACACAGTTTATGCTTCACACAATATTTTTCAGTTGAGGGTAGTGAACAGGAATCGCTCTGAGCTATGGAAAGTGGTTGGGAAAACTACACCAAATTCTATTAATATCAAGGCCTCTTTTTATGCCTGAAGAGCTTTCTGCCTTCTGCTGCTGGTGCCAATCTACTCTTGGCAGCTGGAAGAATGCCAAGCTCTTGGGTGTCTCATGCCAACCTAAGGGATAACATTTCTTCTGTAGGAGTACACAAGGAAATACATTGCTTTTGTGGGTGATTAAATGCTGGAGCGAAGAGGAATATCTTGTGAATATACTTCCATGGCCATGAAAATTACTGCCACAGTAAACTGCAGCAGGCCCAGTGTTTTGACCTCATAAGGGTAACGGGTTAAATCAATCCCATGGTTTCAGGAAATCTATGGATCAAGTTCACTGGTGACACACAAAGGAGTCAAAAGGATGGTGCCTTGTTATCATGATGACTGGTGCACAATAGATAAAAAGTGTAAGATCTAGTAGAGGATGAGGCTGGTTTATTTTACAGGCTCCTGTTGGTTGCTTTTCCTACCTTTCTGTGTAAATTACTCCAGCTTACACTCATGCAGACTTACTCAAATGTAACACCAACATTTACATCTGCTCTGAATTTGACCACCAGGTGTTTCAAACCTGATCCCTATAATTGTAAACCCAAACCAGAACTGTAGGGATTTCTTTGGATTAGCCCTAGACACAGAGTGCTTCCTAAGGGATGGGCAGTCAGGAGCAGGTGCATATTTGTTGGTTTGACTAAGATCCAGGGGGAAACAGGACTTGGAGGCAGTTCAAATAGGATATAGCAAGAGGCTCTTACAGCGGGGAGGGGAAGCTGTGTTTGTTTTGAGGCTTTCTGTGTAGGGAAGAAACTGGAGTATCACCAGTGTGGGTCAGATCAGCCTCTTGTTGGGAAGGCAGGGCAGGTATCACTACGGAGATGAGAACACCAGTGCAGAGTTCTTGAATTTGCATATGCTATGATCAAGAACTCTGGGTCAGAACCTGAGCGGGTGTAAATTGATCTAGCTCCATTAAGCCAAAAGAGCTACACCAGTTTACACCATCTGAGTCTCTTTCCCTTTGTTTTAATATCCTCCTGGTGTCATCTACTCTAGTCTGTCTACCTCTTAGCTCTAGAACACCTCACCTCCGTTCCTAAAACCTGGCAAGCAGAGGAAGCGCATGAGTCTAGAGAACTTTAGGACTACTTCATTGTTTCTTAGTGGTGGCAGGAAAGCATGGGTAGGGAGAGGAGTTCAATATAAATACAATAGTAGCTCCTGTAAGGCTCCATCCATTTTGCTACAGTATGCAGCTGGATATATTCAGATGTACCGTATTTTCCGGCGTATAAGACGACCAGGAAAATCTTCTCAAAAGTCGGGGGTCATCTTATACGCCAGGTGTCGTCTTATAGGGTGGGTGCTGAAACTTCCGAGCCGGACTGGAGAATCTGCGGTCACCGCATATGGTGGGGGGAGCTCAAAAACGGCCGTGGCCGCATGAAAGCAGCAAGGGCGGAGCAAGCTGCAGGCGTCCGGGACGCCCGGGGTATGGAAAAAAGAGAGAGAGCGGCGCTGTGCCCAGAAAAACACTCCTCTTTCACCCGTCTGGCCTGCCCTTGTATCCTATTACCGTACCTCCTTCTCTGCCTCTCAGATCTCGCTCCTGAGGACTGCAGTGAAGCGGCGCAGGCGCGCATGTGTGAGATCTGAGAGGCAGAGAAGGAGGTAATAGGATACAAGGGCGGGCCAGACGGGTGAAAGAGGCGTGTTTGCGCTACCTCTCTGATAGTCTTGGAGACAGGGAGGGCTGGGCAGGCAGGGAGAGCTGACCAATCCAAGCAGGCTTTGTATACAACAACCAGCCAATCGCCGGTAAGGTACATCGCTTGCCGTGATTGGCTGGTTGTTGTATACTGGGTACCACATACAGTACAGCACCAGTATCTGTACCTGTTCATACAGTATAGCACCAGTACATACAGTACAGTATACAAATGTCCAACAGTCAAAACCCCATCATGGCCCCACCAGCAAGAAGAAAGAAATATGAAGCCAGTTTCAAACTTAAAGTTGTAAACTTTGCCATGGAACAGAATAACTGCGCTGCTGCAAGACAGTATGGAGTAACAGAAAAGATGGTTCGGGACTGGAAAGCAAATGAAAAAGCATTAAAGAGTATGCCAAGGGGTAAGTGTGCATTAAGAAGAGGCACCCCACATTGGCCAGAACTCGAAAAACATGTAGCAGACATGGTGAATGAGCATCGCCAAAACGGTTATGTAGTGACACGAAATAAAATACGTTTGTTTGCACTTCAGTGGGCCAAATCTAACCCAGATCACAGCAACAGATTTAAGGTCACTGTATCCTGGTGTACTAGATTCATGGAAAGGCATAATATGGTACTGAGGCAAAAGACGAAAATTGCCCAAAAATAACCTGCAGATCTTGATAGCAAAGTAAATAGTTTCCATCGATACGTAATACAACAGCGCACTAAACATCGCTATGCGTTAAGTAGTATTGGAAATATGGATGAAACTCCAATGAATTTTGATATGGTTGGAAATAAAACTGTCCATCAAAAAGGTGAAAAAACAATTTTAATTAAAACAGGACATGAGAAGTCCAGTTTTACAGTGGTACTAGGATGCACAGCTGATGGCGCCAAACTGAGACCAATGATTATTTTTAAAAGAAAAACAATGCCGAAACTCAAGTTCCCTGTTGGTTGTTTTGTACATGTGAATGAAAAAGGCTGGATGGATGAAGAAGGGGTAAAGCTATGGCTTGATAATGTATGAAGCAGGCGACCAGGTGGACTTATTCAAAAATGTAGTCTACTGGTGTGGGATATGTTCAGGGCTCATTTAACTCCCAGCACCAAGCAAAGGCTTGCAAGACTAAACACAGATGCGGCAGTTATTCCTGCAGGATTGACATCGTTGGTTCAGCCACTGGATGTGTGCCTAAACAAGCCATTTAAAGATCGCATTCGAGAACAGTGGGATGAATGGATGGTTAGCGGCGAAAAGTCATTCACAAAAGGAGGAAACATGCGTGCTCCACAGTTGGATGTTTTGTGCAAGTTTGTCATAAAAGCCTGGAATGATATTGATGCAGAAACAGTAATCAAGTCTTTCAAGAAGTGTGGCATATCAAATTCATTAGATGGTATGGAGGACGACTACTTGTGGCAAGATGAAGAGGAAGCTGAAGCTGAGACCACACCATCTGATATGGAATTCGATCCATACGATGACTGCCTTACAAATGTATCACAAGATGTCATTGATGTACTTATGATATTAGATGACGAACAGGAGGATTTTGAAGGCTTTTAAAGGGAAACTGTCATGCCAGCAAAACCTGTAAAAATACCGTAGCTTGCAGTTATGATGGGCGTTGCTAACTCGCCAGGGACTTGCCCGGCACTTGCTCTCTCTCTCTTGTTTGTTATCTTCCTCCTGTCATCATCAGTTCCAGTTTGGTTGACAGCTTAGAAAACAAACAGCATGGCAGCTCCCA
Source organism: Malaclemys terrapin pileata (assembly GCF_027887155.1). Lineage (NCBI taxonomy): Eukaryota > Metazoa > Chordata > Testudines > Emydidae > Malaclemys > Malaclemys terrapin. Next base: position 46,828,259 of record NC_071508.1, on the reverse strand, counting down.
TGGGTTTATTGTCTTATCCTTCCTTTCAGCTTTAGAGTGAATTAGGAAAAGTTTAATCCACTTGCACTGTTTTATGTTTACATGTTTGATGACAAACAGCCTTATGTTTATAAGTGACAGTTTTCCTGCTAAGTACCTGCATGTCATAAGCATTTGAATTAAAATTACCATATTGAAATCAAATCTGATGTTTTTTTAATTTTTATTTGGTGTGCATTGGAAGAGGGGTAGTCTTATATGGCGAGTATATCCCAAACTCTATATTTTTACTGGAAAAGTTGGGGGTCGTCTTATACGCCCAGTCGTCTTATACCCCGGAAAATACGGTATCTGTATTTTCAAATGAACTACATTTTAGACAACGCAGTATGGACAGGGAACTGGACTGGGACTCAGGGGACTAGTTCTTTCACTGACCTGCTGTGTAACTTTGGGCACGTTTTCACCTCTCCCGCCCTTTGTCTGTTTTGTCTATTTCATTGATGAGCTCTTCTGTACAGGAGCTGTCTCTTACTCCGTGTTTGTAAAGAGCTTAGTGTGATGAGGATTGGGCCTCTAGGTGCTACCATAATACAAATAATTACCATTAACAAATAAAAAGCATCAATATGTATTTCACTTTAAAATAAAAAGCACTTTGTTGACATCTCACTTATGCAGAGAAAAATAGTTTTTATGTATTTAAAAATCAATGAGAACATCATGCCTAAACTAACTTAGAAGGAGCTGGTTTGAACCTTTAGACCACCGTAATAAACATAACAAGAAATGGTTAAGTACCATATATTACACACACACACACACACACACACACACACAGCTATTGTTGAACTTCAGAAAACAAGATAGCTGGCCATTCACTCCATTAAAATGGTTTGAAAATATTAACTCTATTGAGGGTGATTTATTTGTATCTGATCTGGGGAAGGAAAGGAACTTGACAAAGTGAAAATGTACTTTCAAACTCTAAATGTAGCAGATGTTGTTTTGGTCACTTCCAGCTGGCTGTGAATTTAGAGCCCCAGAACTGTGGTTTAGTATATGGTACAAGTGTTGGCTGAATTTATGTTGGAAAAAAAGGAGAAGAAGCTTGCATGCAGAACCTGGCATGCATTGTTAAAAAAAACCATGTCTGTCTTCAATTATTTTCCATTACAGCATTGTCTGTATATAATTGTTCCATGTTTTCCATTATAGAGTGCCAAATGAACCAGTATGTTAGAGTATAGAATGTACAAATTCCATTGGTAATGCTGTCCTGTCTCAGTAAACAACATGTAACACAAATCTCACATGACCTGTATGACGTTCACATAGAATTAATCTGGATTTTTCAAATGTATAACATTATTTACCATAACTTCCAACAACAACTGAGACAAATGGCCAAGCAACATATCCAGGCAATGGAAGCTTTGACTCTGATTTTAACAGGAGGAGGACTGGGCCATAACTTGTCACTCAAGCAGCTCTAGTACATTTGGAACCTGAACTTGTACATGTAAACAGACATTTGCTTATGTAAAACAGACAACAGCATACCTAACTGCTCCTTTTTGTGCATGAAAACAGGCATTCTGCACAGTCAGTCAGTGCATGTGAATTTTCTGCAGGTGCCATATTTGAAGACTTGGCCCTAAATGTAATTTCAAACTCAGCTGAAATCATAGGGAGTATCTCCAAAATACCAGGAATTGGAGCATAAACAGTCCCCCCTTGCCCTTGCCATAAGATACCCCCTTACTCCCTTGTGTTGGCTACTTGAATCACAAACAGCAGTGTGGGGCGGAGAGCAGCCTCTGTCGGGCTGTTACGTCACCTCGCACAAGTGGGCAGGATGGTGCAGGGAGTGGATAGATCCTTGGGTACATAGCTATGCCAGTGGACCAAGGGAAGTACACTATGCCAGGGATGGATTTGGACTTGACACAGGATATTTTTCTCCTTGGAGCAAGGGGGAATCTGGAAGGCAGCTTTCGACTCTGTCAGCTACATGCTGCTCCTTGCTTGGGGCTCATGGCAAAGCCAGTGTAGTTGCAGAACAATTTCATTTTCAAAATCTGTAATTAACCAACTAATTCATTTAATCAGAAAGTTAACTACATGACCAAGAACAATTACAGCATACATACAAAGTCGTTAATGTACCTGCATTCTAATAATATATGTATTAACATCACTGCCTAAGGGGTATCAGTAAGTAAATCAGGCATGAAGTTAACTATTTGGGTTTGTGAATTAGTGGTATCCACTCTGGAAACAGTGTGATTACACTGTATCTGCAATGGAACTATGCTGTAATTATGATCCCCTCATTATATGACCAAACTATCAAGATGTGCACGTTTAGACAAAGCAAACCTAGGATTTTAGTGTTATAAACTTTGTCCTACCTTATCCGTTTCTCTTTTTTTGGCCATAAGTTTCTCTCACTAGTCTAAATTCTAGATTGTAAACTCTTTGGTACTGCCAGCTCATTTCAAGGTGTTGATATTTGAATGTATTCACCCACTGAAACGTGATGTGAACTAGTAATAGAAACCAAACCAAAGTTATCACCAGAAAGCTATGATCAGGGCACTAAACCTTAATGAGGTGAGCAACGACCAACCCAGACTGACACCAGTCAGATAAGTAATTTTAGGCAGAAGTTTCAAAAAGGTGGGGAAGTTGTTTTTTTCTATGGAAAATACTCAACTCATATCAGAGCCATTTGTTAATTGAATTTGGCAGAAGTTCCATGTTTCTTTACATTATCAGCACATTCAGAAACTAAAGCTGGATCAGCTAATGGTAATGGAGCAAAATGGTCATACCTAATTCTTTCAATGGGATTTGTTTTTAAAGCTGCTGTTGTATGGAACCAGAGCAATAGCAGCACATTTCTCTGGTAAACACACGTTTTCAGTACAGCTGTTGCTACTTGTTTCCTCTGAAAAAAAAATGCAGTGAATAATGGAACACAGGAACTGTAACATACTGTACATTTATAGCTGAATGTTCTGTATAAAGTTGGTTATTTCATCATTTTTTTTTTAGCTGTTCCAAAAACACGTGTTTGTTCTGAAATCATGTCTCATTAGGGATAGGACAGCAGGTTTTATATTCACCCACCAAACAGCAGCTTTTCAGATGTTATATGCAAGTGATAGAGGCTACTTATAGCAAGAGATCAACCAATATTATAAGCTCTTTGAGTGCGCGTTTGTACAACATCTAGCACAACAGGGCCCCAATCTTGACTGGGGAGTCTGGGTGCTATTGCAATACTTAAACTGGAACCATTTATCCAAATATATCTGACTCCAAATCATACCCACTGCTGCTACCATATTGCAAAATCAAATCAAAACGCACCACTGGGCTTTGCCCATCTCCACTACTCATTGAAGAGCCAAATTTGGCACCTTTCCTTGTGTTGAGTAGCAGTGGAAGGTGGTGGGCTCTCTCCCCAACCCATGAAAGAAGCAGTGCCACATCTGAATTCATTTCAGGACCTTGTCTCAGAATAAAAATGTATTATTCTATCACAAACACAAAAAAACAAAAATTTCCGCCGCCAACATGGACTTCTCTTTGCAAAGGTTTTCCCCTGGCCTCTCTTCGTCCCCAGAAACAGGACATGCCCTTACCTTAAATCCCTTGCTGCATTATATGACTGGCCTTAAGCCTTTCCTGGCTGTTCAACCCTATCACAAGCACCTTTCTCTGTGAGCAGGTCCACTGACTGCAAGTGAAGCTGCCCATGAGTGCTCAGCACCTCTAAAGAGCAGGACATTTTATTTGGATTGTGGCACCTAATCTGCGGCCCCCAAGTTTGAACAGTTTGGCTATGCTGTAGATTTTTCCATATAAAACTTTTTCCAAAGCACTGGTTATTCAGAAAAAGTAAGAACTCAAGGGAAATGCACTAAATTTTCTCTTTGCATGTCTGTGTCCATAAAGACACACTTTGGCCCACAAAAGAAGTTTACGGTTCGGCCTCAGTGCTGCAAAAGGAACTATCTAGATGGACCCCTATGCCTGGGCATAGACCCATTGTCTTTGCTGGGGCTCCACTCAGACATAGGGATCTGTCCGCAAAGTTCTCTACAAAATCAAAGTATAGGTGGCAGCACTGGATTTCCAGAATCGAGTTCTCCTCAAGTTCTCCAAGTATAAGATAGCTGTTAAAATATACTCCAGGGGTCAGCAACCTTTCAGAAGTGGTGTGCCGAGTCTTCATTTATTCACTCTAATTTAAGGTTTTGCATGCCAGTAATACATTTTAACATTTTTAGAAGGTCTCTTTCTATAAGTCTATAATATATAACTAAACTATTGTTATATGTAAAGTAAATAAGATTTTTAAAACGTTTAAGAAGCTTCATTTAAAATTAAATTAAAATGCAGAACCCCCCGGACTGGTGGCCAGGACCCGGGAAGTGTGAGTGCCACTGAAAATCAGCTTGCATGCCGCCTTCGGCACACATGCCATAGGTTGCCTACCCTGATATACTCAGTAGTTTAACATCTTTTCTCAGCTAGAAGACAATATGACCCATTGGGAAGACCTTATATACCAAAATAAAGGCATTGTCATGGCTTACTGCACTGAAAAAAAGTTCAAGGGTGAATTGAAGACAATAGCGGTTTTGCCATTGACTGGGGGGTGCGGGGTGCGTCAGGATTTTACTCCAGATGTTTATACATACTCCACAACCATCACCACAACATTTGTGTCCTTTAGTGATGTTTGAAGTGGGAAGAAGAAAAATGAATAGCTTATGAAATGCCCCAAAGAACTTCATGCCTTTTCACAAGGAGCATGATTTACACATTTTACAAAACCAGCAAGCGCACAAAATGACTTTTACTGATATGGAGAAGCTATATCTGTACTATTCCCATGTCACATCTTACCCCAAGTCTAGGATTCCAAAGTAATATCGGATCAGAAAACTGGAAAGAAGGAGCAGGGGGCTGCCCTCAGTTATGTGGCCTGGAGAGGAGCAAGAATTAGGGCACACATTATTCCTGTAATTTTAAACCTGCTGATGTTCTTCCATGCCTTCTCTGCACATAGGGGCTCATCGGGTAACTGGGGAGTAGCGACTCTCTGCAGCATGCCTCTTTAGCAACCCATAGGATATCTGAATAGAAATCCATCTGGGACTTACAGTGTTAACTGCCAGGGGGAGTCCCCTCTGTGGCGTCTTCTGCACAGTGATATGCACATCAAACGGGAGCATGGTAGTTCAGAAACAAGTCACGCTTCTCAGCATGGAGGCTTTGATACTGTAGGGGAAAGCCCCTAACTTCCCACAGGATCTTGAGCACAAACTCTCCACTGCTTCCACAATGCCAGTCACCCCTCCCGCCCGAAGGGGAGAATATCGCCCAAGAACTGTAGATATTTTAATTTGATTTTTTCCATCCCCTTCTGTGTATTTTTCCAGTGTAGCATGGGGCCCAGAGGATTAGAAAAAAGTCAGATCTGAGTCTTCTGAACTGCGGTTGTATTTTCAATGGTGACATATACTGTGTTTTACCTCTGTATTGAATTAATACTACAATACAAATCCTCTCACTTGTTACTGTATTTGTGTAATGTGCAAATTCAACATGAATGGTTATTTGAGAGAATCTAATCTAATCCATTTCCAAAGAACATCAGGTTTTAATCTAAAAAAAAAAAATCGCTCTCTAGTATAGAGCCCAGATGAGTAAGGTTGACCCATCTATGTTGCTTAGGGATGTGAAAAATTCACACCCATGAGCAACACAAGGAAGCCAACCTAACCCCCGGTGTAGACAGTTCTTCTGTTCACCTAGCTACTGCCTCTCTGGGAGGTGGAGTACCTACCCATCAGCTTAGGTAGCGTCTACACTGAAATGCTACAGCGGCGCAGCAGTAGGGTTGCCAACTTTCTAATTCCAGAAAACCGAACATCCTTGCCCTACCCGCTGCCTCGCCCCTTCCCTGAGGCCCTGCCCCTGTCCCGCCGCTTCCTGAGGCTTCACCCCCACTCACTCCATCCCCCCTTCCTGCATCTCTTTCTCCCCCCCCCCCCTCGCTCACGTGCTCATTTTCACTGCAAGGACCAAACAGGCATATTTACTGTTTTGACAGATGTATTATGCAAGTTCAGGTTTTATTTGTTACAGGATGCTAGAGGTGGCAGCAAAATAGTCAAAAAGGGTCATTTTTAAAATAATGAAATTTCACAAAGTTTTTCATGATTCTTTCCCTCCCCTCTTCTCATTTTTCATAACCAGCTCCATATTTTTTGTTCACTAAAGTTATTGTAAATTTATGTATTTAGGACCAGACATTATCACAGCTGCAATGGGTCCATTAAAGGTCCACTCCTGAAGCCCAAATACAAATCCATAAAGCACAACCACAGAAATGCACACCTGTCCAGATACCTATATAATTAAATCTGTAGAAACTGACTCCCACACCTACATGTAGATGCACACGTGTATTCAGGTGTACACATCTAGCATGCACTAACACATATACTTCCACATTATTTATTATTACAATTGTTGTTTAGTGCCTAGAGACCCCAACTAAGATCAGGGCTCCAGGGTGGTAGGTGCTGGACATACACAAAAAAAGAGGGCGTCTGCAACAAAGAGTTTATAATGTAGCTAGACAAAGGTGGAGAGAAATGTATAATATATTGGCTCTTCAGCAATTACTAGTCAACAACATTCACTTTTTAAGAAATAATACATTTCTTTTAGTTCCCTTCTCTTTTAAAAACTTGTTATGAAATGAATACACACATACTTTATGTCATCATTTTTTTTGTGCGTAAGCCAGAAAAAGGAATAAAAGTCAGAGTTAGGCTGCAAATTTTATTCACACAGGTATACACACATGCAGCAATACACGCACCTCCCTACACAAAGACACACAGTCTTTTACACACATACAGTGCATGCATGCACACACTTGCCCACACAGAAACACTTTTCCATACACTTTTCCAGGGACTGCCTAAATCACCCAGCCGGCAAGGGAGCAGGGTGGGCTAGAGGGGAAAAGATGGGTGTGGGTATGGAGGAGAGAGGATGGGGAGGGAAGGAGGCCAAGGACGAGAGCAGGATCGGGGTGAGAGGGGGCAGTGAAGGAGAGGGTATGTGGGGTGGATGGGGATGCAAGGGGAGGCAGAAGGCTACAGGTGCATGAGGATGTGGGAGGCACAGAGGTCTATAGGGGCATAATGGGAGTGAAGCAGTGTATGGAGGTGAATGGGGTGCAGGGCTGTGGGGGGTGAGGGACATGTGGGTGGCAGCTCTGGGAAGTGGAGAGGATGGGTGGAAGAGTGTTGTAAGGGGGGCAGGATGGGATGCAGTGAGGGGGATAGGGATAGGGGAGTGGCACGGGGAAGGATGCAGTGAGGGGCAGGGGGCTGCAGCCCCATTCCCAGCACTCGGAGACGGGGATACACATAACTCCAACTCCCGAGTGCCGGCAATGGGGCAATAGACCGCGATTTGCCGAAGGGCATGTAGCTCGAGCCCAGCCACGCAAGGAGAAGAGGGCCGACCGGGCAACAGTGGGAGAGGCACGCACCACACGACCCCTCTCAACAGCCACCTGCTGAGCGCTCGAGTGGCGCTACTTCCTCCCCTGCCCCGACCCAGCCAATAGGAGCTGTACCTGAAGGTGGGGCAGCACGCAGCCCTCCCCGGCAGCCCCTAAGGCTAGGAGCCTGACATGCTGGCTGCTTCGTGACCCAGGAGCCACATGGTCCGTGGTGCGGAGGTTAGCAGGGAGCCTGTCAGCCCTGCTGCGGCACCCTGTGAACTGGACATTTAATGGCCTGGTCAGCGATGCTGACTGGAGCTGCCAGGATCCCTTTTGGACCGGGTGCTCCGGTCCAAAACCAGACACCTGGTCACCCTCCGCAGCAGCAGCATTGCAGCTTTGCCACTATAGCATTTCAAGTGTAGACAAGCCCGGAGACAATGCATGTGAGTCAGTATTACTGAATTTAGAGTGAAGAGTTGCAGAATTGGGCCCAGGTTCACACTTTTCTTTTCCTATGTCCAGGACACGAAGTGCTTCGGAAGAAATACACAATTGGAAAATCTTCTATAAAGCCCATGATATTTAACCATAAACTCAGGCTTTGGATAATCAAGTATTTGTATCTAAATGATAGGACACCTTCCTTAAATATAATTACAGAGAGAAAGGAAGCTTTATTGACAGTTCTGGGAGCTAAGAGGAAAGGGTAACAGGTGATTGGACAAAGGTCAGGTTATGGGTATTTGTTACTGGAGGTGGGGCGTTCTGGAGCATTTGACATCTGGGAAAGAGATCCTGTTAAGGTAACGAGGCAGTGGAGTACAATTTGGCAGGTGGGTGAGGGATCAAGTTGGCGTTTTCTCGGGGGTATGCAGAGTGGTTTGTTAGCGGAGATCGGGGCTGTAGGGACTTTGCGATGTTTTGGCAGCTGGAGTCACTGAACAGCGACATGTGAGATTTGGTAGCTGGTGTTTGGATTTGGGCTCCTGTCCTGAGTACATTTTGATGCCATTGGTGATACTGACAGTGGAGGAACCTAAAGCTAGGATTTGTAAGCCAGTTTCCAAGTTTAAGTGTCTTGAAGAAGAATGAATCATATTTAAACACAATAATTTGATACAGCTTTTCAAACCCCAGGTTCATGTGCAATGCCTCCTTCAATCTCTCTCTTTCTCTCCTCCCCCACCCCCAGACTTGAACTGCACTCAAAAAAGTCAGGTATGTGGTGTAAAGAATTGGTCCTTAATGTTTAAATATTAACCATAAACATTTCCCCCCTCTACTTTTAAACCAGTACGAAAGCAGCCTTTCATCAAGAGGCCAGGAGATCAGAAATACTAATTGTAACTGAAAGCTAAAAAGGGCATGGGACCAATCCACAAAATTCAAATCTGTCACCAAACTTCAAAGATCGGGAAGGTTCAGAACCCCAATTTTGGTTCGGTTAATTAAACAGCTAGACAAGAAGTTTGGGGGTGTTCAGATTTGGGGTTGTGATTTGAGCTCCTTGGGAGGCGTTGATACAACCCATTCAGCTGTGAAGTACAGATCCAAATATCAAAGTGTGGAGAGAAAGGTTTCAATTCTGGGGTAATGCTTCAGGCCCATGTCTATCAAAACCCAAAACATATACAGGTGTACATGACAATGAACATTTCTTACCAGGACAGCCTTTTGGACTGAGCAAAATGAGTGCAGTTTTCTTTTCAGAAGGAGAGAACCGAGTCATGTAAGTTGTGGCTATAGTTCTGCCCTGTGCTCGAGCCCTGGTTTAATTCATTTTTAGCATTATGTGGTTTATCGGGAAGTATCTCAACCCATGGAAGAATTTGCTAAATTAACAAGGCAAACAGAACAGATTGTATTAAAATTTGGTGTTCCTGGGAAAACTAGCTGCAGAATACTTACACTGCTCAGGCCCAAATTCATTGTGGATTTACTCTAGTGTAAATCAGAGAATTCGGCTCCCTGACCTTATTGAAACAGGTAATTATAGTTGAAATATTAACTGATCTTAGAATAATATTTTTGCTGCTAGGGATTTATTTCTGTATAAAAGTTTATGGAACATCATATTCTTTGCCCTTTAAGACCGATACCGACATATGTAAACACCATTGGGGTTGGTGTGCCATAGCTTAATCCAATCTCTCTAAAACTGGCTAAAACAATGGAAATATCTTTCTAAAACCATTGTGGGTTATATCCAATATAGTTAAAAACATCTGACTGCAACCACAAATATGCTGGTATTTAGCTGTGCTATAAAAACATTTTTATGTCAAATATAACTGGGACTAATACAGTAAACTGCTAGTACAGTTAACCCTTGGAATGAATTATATTTAGAAGCTTGAAGGTTAAGGTACTCTGATTGTTTTTATTTTCTTATGAATAGCACAACATGTACCTAAGGTATAAAATATTAATTACCACTACTATTTCTATGACATCTTTCAGCCAGAGTACCATAAACACTCAGACTTTATAAAGTACTGTAACTACCAGCTGTGGACCTCACCCTTCACTCCTTATACAGGCAGTCCCCCAGTAGCTTCAAAGAGAATTTTGCCTGAGCTGAGTGTGTAGAATTGTACCCTATCTGAACAGAGATCTTTTAGTCCATCACTGAAATGCAGCTGAATCTGGGGTGGATGGAGGAAGCTTTTAAACAGCATAAAGTAACATCACACACCAAATAGGACAGAAGGAGAAGGCTGTCTTATCTAGCTGAGATAACGGGACATTTTTAGGTTGCAGAATATAACTATCCTGGAATGTAGCCAGAACACTATTGGGTCTTTACTGTAGTAATTAAAATTAAAAATTAAGCAGAAAATTCATCTAGTAAATTATTCAATCAGCTTTAGCTTTAATAGCCCTCCACTAGCTGAAAAGTGCTCTGGTGTTTTTAACCTCAAATGGTCAAAAGCTTGGCTTGGCATCCTGAATAAGGGCTTCCACCAACACAGTACTCCTGAGCACTGTCCTTGGGCCCTGGTTCAGTACTGACTCAGAAGTAAGAGTACCACTTGCTGTAATTCAGTCTAGGACAACATTTTTCAGTAAACACAGTGCATACAATTGCAATGCAATGTGCACAATTTTTAATATATATTTTTATATGAAGGTGGTGTCAGAGTGGAATTTTATTTTACATGTATATAAAAACCTAGGGTAAACATTTCAGATGTGCCCAGGTGATTTAGGAGCCAAAATTCCATCATCAAAAGTGACTTAGAGATCTGAGTCCTTAAGTCTCACTGAAAGTCAAAATTGCTTTGGAAAATAGGCCTTAGACTTCTAAGTACTTAGGTGTGAAAGTCTTGTCCCTAGTTTTTATTTTTTTCAGAGTAAAGGAAAATCTAAGAGGCAGATTGTGGAACTCTTAGTCTGAACACAACAGTTCATTTTTCAAATAAATTAATACTCAATGTTTAGCAGCACTTGCATCCATCTTCAAACTCTACTCAGCTACTGCGGAATTGGAAAAGGTCAATTATATAACCTGGAAAAACAGCAATTTATCATAAGTAGTAGCATGGCTTTGTTAGTGGTTTGCATATGGGAGTGGGAAGCTACACTCCTCCTGATCATCAGTCACAGATTTGCTACTGACTGGCCATGTGACCTTGAGCAAAGCACTTAACTTCATTTCTCGGTGCATCAGTTCCTCATGTATAAAACAGGACTAGTCATACTAACTCACAGAGGTGTTGTGAAGCTTTATTAGTTAATGTCTATAGTGCCTTGAAGTTGTAACATGCTATGTAGGTGCATGCCAAATATCACCAATTGTAAATGAGCAGAGATACTTGTCATGCTCTCAGTATCAAAGTTTGTTGGGCATCTGAGTTTCTCCTCAGAAGGAAGAGGAGACCTGTTGAACGTATCATTGGAAACAGAAATGGAATAGATTTGTCTAAATAAGAATTCCTGGTTTTGGCCTTTCAATAATAGTGTCTTTGTATTTGTAAATTGATTTAAAATCAGCCGCTACAGCATGCAGTATTTGCAGAAGTATGTACTGTTATAATATTTCTTGGAAGGAAAGTGATTAAAATACTGTCCACTACCATAAAATAAATGGCAATTTCACACTTCTAAAGTGAATCAAGGGGAGTGCTACAGACTGAAGCAGTAGTCAATTTAACAGTTATATATGTGCAGAAACAGTGCAAATCAGATAACCTTCTCCAGCTGCTTGAAAATCCAAGCTTTCCAAGTTTTTTTGGACCTTCACTATTAATTCATCAATAACTTAATCCACTGAATGCTTACATTAATTTATAAATAGCAGTGGCATCTGTTTCTGTACTATTAAAAAGTAGCTAGTGGTTTTTAAAAAATGTGTTTATTTGCACATATGCTCCACTTGTCTTCATGTCCGTAGTTTAAACACTGTTTTAATTTTTTTTATATGATCATATATAGGACTCAGTCATGCAAGGTCTTGAGCACTCTGGCACTGATCCAGCAAAGCCCTTACATAAGCATGGCTCCGAGTCAACAAACCACCATCTATGCAAGCACTTAAGCACATTTTAAAGTCCCACTGACTTTAGTGGGAATTAATTTCATGCGTAAGTACTTTGCTGAATCAGGGGCCAGGGGCTTGATCATGCACTATATAAATCAATGGGAGCTTTCCCACTGATTTGAATGGGAGCAGGATCAAGCCCCATGTGCTTAAATTTAAACATCTGAGGGGTCTAATTGAAGACCATTGTTGACTGGGCCAGAGTGAGGCAGGATTGAATCTATGGGGCCCTAGTCCATGACTGAGGTTCCTAGGTGCTATGATAATACAAATAATAAAAAGTAGGCCATTTACAAGGGCGTATCATAGAAATAAACTAGAATATTGTCAAGTTGAAAATATATTAATAAAAAAAATATAAGGAATAGCTGAGTTTTCATTGTTGTATCAAAATATTTTCAACCATTTACTTGGCTGATGAGTTTGTAATTAGGAGATCAGTCTTGGGGACGGTGTTTTAGTTGTGTGGACAATATTCTGCATGTATTTAGCATTTGTGAAATAAACAAAAATTGAGGTCTTTCAGTTTTCTAATCCCTTTATGTCCTTTCTGCATGTATTTTGGGATGGCCAGCTAATACTTCAGAATGCTGTTGTCTGTATATGTCAGTTTTTGCATAACTAAACTATTCCCGATCTTTATCCTTTCCACTCAATGAGGCTCGCAGGTCCTCTCATTTCCCAGTTGCATTTTCATTATAAAACTAAACACATCCAGAGTATGTGGTTTTGTTAAAAACTCAGCCGCAGCTTATCAACAGTTTCACTAAGTTTCATTGGCTTTTCAGGCAAACTTGGGCTTAAAACTCACTTAAAACTCTTGAAACTGGTGGCTTCACAAGGGTTTGATGTGAAACCAGCTGAAACTTCGAGGTTTCCTCTGACTTTTGCTTTGAGTATGATGCATTCAAATATGAAACTCAAGATATATGTGTATGTGGATGGGTGGGGGGTTCATGACCTCCTTGGAAATTAAATCTACTGAATTCACATAATTTCAGTCATTAGTAGCTGTTGTTCAATTTTTATATAAAAGCAGTAGCAATTCATGATGATCTGAATTTACAATCAAGGTACAATAAGATAAGTGTTGATTGTTAACAATGGAGTGACTTGTTTGCCACATAACTTCAAAAATCAATAAGGAAAGATATCTGGGGAAGGCGTATCTCTTTTAACTCCCTTTAAATGTAGGAGGAGGAGAACTTTAAGCAGATTAGAAAGAAAAATATGTATTTTATTTAAAAAAATAGGAACTGAAATTGAAAAATAGCAGCTAAACTAGTATGAGATCAGAAACAGGCCCATATGTACTCTGTGTACAGAGTACCATTCTCTTGGCAAAAGTAAATGGAAGGGAGGTGAATGACTGATTATATGAGTTTGTCTGATTTTCAAAGATATATCAGTAGTCTACCAGCAATCTCTGGCCCCACCCTGCCTTGTAAGAGGTGTTTAGCACCTGGGTGGGTCAGACTTTTATTTCCAGATATTTGGGGAACAGTGCAAGAGGACACTCCAAAGGTCCCCTCTGGATGGCAGTGCTGATTGGTGATCAATCAATGGGCCATAATGATTTATAATTCTAATCAGACCACTAAAGATCATCAAGTGGGAAATATTAATATTTCCTTTACGCAGGGCACATTTAACCTATTTATTCCATTTTAAACAATAAATAAAGAAAGTTAAATTGTATTAAAATGAAAATCCTGTCAAGCTCTTCTGATAACTCTATCCCCTTTCTTACTTCTCTTCTCTCCCTAAAATGAACATTGCCAGCTTGCCAATGTGAAATTACTGGTTAGGATACGGCTAAAAAAAAAATAAAAATAAAAATCAGTCTTATAAATAACATGGTTAGGGCCAAGTGTTGTCCTCAGTTATATGCACACATCTCTCCCTTACTTAAAGCCCAGATTTTGCAAAGCACTTCAGCACACATCCTTCCGTAGTCAGTAAAGAACTTAAGCTCATGCTTTACCTTAAGCATATTCAAGTGTTCTGAACAATGATGGATTTCAGCTTGTGCTTGAACTGAGCAGATATGTAAGTACTTTGCTGAATTGGGGCTGCAAGTAGGAGCCGTTTTCCACATTTTACTTGTACTGCAAGGTTTCTTTTTTTCTGTGTTTGTTTAAGTTTTTCCCAATTCCTTGGTTCCATAAAACCCACAGCCCTCTGCTGGCTCTGCAGAGAATTTTATAAGCAGAGTGGAATTTTAAAAGTTGAAGACCACTTGCCCAGTATTATATCTAAATCTCCCTTCTTGGACACCATGTACATAAAGTAAGCTGCAGACCAGAGAAATACTTTTCATGCTTTTCTTACTAGAGCACACAAAGATTCCAAGATTTTATTAATTCAGTTACATTCGTGCTCTCAAACCTTTAGGCAGTAGGGAGTGAGCTATTTATCTTTTGGTTTCTTGTAAGGAATTCACACTAGACTCACTGATAAATCATTTTCCCTGCACTACTAGTACAGGAAATTAACTATAAATGAGCTATGAAAACAAATCATTTTGTTACAATTTTCCATTGATATTACTTTACAATTTTAGCATATTCAGGCAAAGCAATATAGATAAAACAAGCTTACATCATATTAACATACTGATCCTTCAGTTATGTGCTTTCCTATTTTAACAGACACCAATCGTAAGACATTTCTTGTTTGTTTTGCATAGCATACATTTTAGCTGAAAACATCCTTACAATTACAACACTGTGCTAGTGACATTATAGTTAAGATTATAAAGACAATTTCATTTTGAGAATGCTATTTGCTGGTGCTTACAGCTTCAAGGAAGAAAAGACAAAATTAAAAAAAAAATCCCTTTTCTCATATTTTTATCCAAAAGGTGAATTGATTTTGAAGTTTGGTAAAAATTCGTGTTGGCCATTTTTGATGGCCAACCAGGAAGTTTTTCACCAGGTAGGGATGTTTTCATAATTTTTTTCCTGCACAAAAAACTAGGTAATTAAAAAACAAACGAACATTGAAACTTGCCAAAGACTTAACTCCTCAGTGAGCACTAGTCCTTTTAATGTGTTTGAAGTAACTGGTTAAAACACATTCTCTAAATGTGGAATATGTATTTGCCTCAAAATATTTTTAAACAACATAGAAAGATACTTGTAGATGCCTTTTCCATGTCTACTAAGCTACTTCAGTAAAGTCTTCCAGCAGTGAAAACTGAAGGTCAGTTTACATGACGTGGAGTTACTGAATGAACATTCATATTGTATATTTGCGACTGAGTGTGGGTTTTATTTGTTTATATATAAAAATCCCAGATATAGTGCTAGGATCTGAATACAATAAAGAGAACAAACACACACCCAAGTGTCTGTATGTAGGCACGCATTATGGGTTAGACTTTCCCCTGGTGTAATGCAGCGATGCAGAAGAGTGGGGTGGAGTTAGGCTAATACACCACTTGTGCATTCACATGAGAGCTTCCTGGATTGAGGCATCAGGCCCAGGGGGTCAGAGCAGAGACTGTGCCTCAGATGCTCCCGCACTGAGCAAGTAGGGAAGGTTGAAGCCATAGCTCCATTGCCTGAGCAAAGCAGCTGATGCCATGAGATGGTGTTGAGGAACTTGAGGGTGCGGAGAGAATAAGCTGAACCACAAAAAGAGATGATGCAAAGTACTTCTCACCCAGTCAGTACACATATGGAACCTTGAAGACCATAGTGCCTGTCAAGTACAATGCCTCCATCGACTTCACCTGAGGGAGGTGCTACTCTGTACCTCACATTGCTACAGGCTGGGGCTTAGCACCCACAATCTATCCCTTACATATGTATTTATCTCTTTCTGTATCACAATATAGCTTGTTAGTTAAACACCCTGGGTCTAATTCTACGCTGAGATTGCACGGGTGTAAGTCAGAACAGAATTTGGCTCTCTGAATTTTTCTGGCACTGTGATTGTTAACAAATAGAACTGGTTGAGAAACAAACATTATTCCCATGAAAAATTTTGCAGGGAAAATGACTGCTCAAAATCTTTCAAGTGAAATTCTTTTGGTTTTTCATGGGAAATTTTGAAATGAAATTTTCTGGGTGAAATACTGACCCTTTTAAAGTTTGTGGAAAAGCTCCCATTGACTTCAGTGGGGCCAGGGTTGCACCCTTTATTTCATTCTAAAATGTTTCATTCAGGTATTTTCCATTTTCAGTTTCTGAATTCCTCCTTCCTCACACCCATACCCCTCTCTATCCCCTTTCTACTCCCTACCCCTTTTTTTTCACTGAAAAGTGGTGGGGTTTAAAAACTATGAGAAAGTGGAGAAAAACTCATTTTCTTACTGTTTCCCAACTTTTCGGAGTGTAAACGGGCGGGGGAGAGAGAAAAAGAGGTTTAAAAAATAGAAAGGGGAAGAGACCCAAAAATCTAAAACTCAAATTTTTTGTTTCCAAAAACTGAAATGAAATGACTTAAGTCAAAACAAAACAAATTTTTCGTTTCATTCTGAAATGAATTATTTTTGTTTGGAATTTTCCTGTTGGAAAAATCACAATATTTTGTTGAAACCATCATTTTCTCCACAGAAAATGTCAATGAAATCTCATGTTCCAATAAGCAAATATTTTGGTTGAAAAATTTTGACCAGCTCTACTAATAAAGGACCTTTTGTGGTTAGCAGACAGAGTTACCTGCCAGTAGATCAAATTCTTCTATTAGTTAAGATTGTAACTTCGCGAGGAGCTGCAAAATCACCTTCAAACAGAATTTGTCCCAATGGGAGGATAATTCTCCTGCTACTACTGAGTAATAAGAACACAACCTGTAGTAAACAAAACCCAATATCAGGGTAGTAGTAGAATAATACTGTGTTACCGTTCACCACAAGCAAAAGCTCCAATGGATTCTTTTTGTCATCAGAACCAGAGCCTGGCGGCTGTTTTTTGACTATGTAATCTTCTCAACACATAATATTGGAATGAACTACAATGTAATTAATCACCCAACCAAACCAAACCAAACCAAAAACCTAACGTATGAGATTTCTTGGATAGAATTCTAGCATCATTTCTTAGATTTTGTTTTTAAACACAACAAATCGTTATTCAACAAATACCTTTGTAACAAACCCTATCGTAAACTGTTTTCATTCAGACAGGTTTAAAATGAAATTCTTGCCTATTTATTTGCTCAGATATAGGGAAAACTCAGAAACTGTATGTACTGTTTGAAAAAGAGCTTATTAGTGAAACAAAACCCTATTTTTTTCCAGTCAGTACTGTTTGTGCAGTTACCTCATGACATCTATTTGGATTCAATCCAAGGGGAAAAAGGCCAAATACAGTTTTAGCATTTGCCTGCGACAGCATAAACATAGTTATTAGTTAACAGATCTTTCCTGGCAGTCTTTATCTAATCCACAACATCAAAGTGTATGATAGTCATGAAATAATTAAAACAAACACTATACACATTTAGCATTTTGTGTACATTTTTTCCAGGAGCCTAGGAGTCTTGAAGAATTAGAATATGCTCTTTTAGGCCCTGATCCAAAGCCCCTGGAAATCAATGGAATTCAGCTAGAGTGGCACACAGGGAGAAGCTGCATATTAGATGTAGCAATGAGGGCTTGTCTAGATGACCAGTTAGTGCACAGCAAGCTGGGTTGTAAAGCTACACAGAACGAATGTGCTGTGCACTAACTGTTTGTGTGGACCTTGCTGCTCAGCATTAAAAGTTCCTTAGTGCATATTGATCTACTCCCATATCAAAGTATTACAAAGTAGGTCAATCTACATTAGGGAACTTTTAGTGCCTGGTGGCAGGGTTCACACAGACAGGTAGTGCAAAACATGCTGTGCCCTACCGCTATACACCCAGTTTGCTTTTCACTAAATGTTCATCTAGCCCTGAGACTTGGCAGGAGATAATGGATGTTGTTGGGTTAAGATTTTAAAAGGTTTTATATTAATGGAGGAGGAAGAAAGAATCACCACTTGATAAAGAACTGCAATAGTAGCCACAGATTTTAATCTGATACAGATCATTTGCAATAAAAGGGTATATGGTAAATCTGCTCTGTGACCTGGGGCACTCTTCATTTCTCTGTGCCTCTGTTTCCTCTCTCACCCCTTTGGCTGCCTTGTCTGTTTAGATTGTAAGCTCTTTGGGGCAGAAACTGGCTCTTGTGTGTTTGTTCAGTACCTAGCACAATGAGGCACTGATCACAGAAATGCAGGGCTGGACGGGGCCTAAAGCGGTCATCAATTCTAACCCCTGCACTGAGGCAGGAGTAAACCTACACCATCCCTGACAGGTGTTTGTCCAACCTGTTCTTAAAAACCTCCTATGATGGGGATTCGACACCCTCCCTTGGAAGCCTATTCCAGAACTTAACTTTTCTTGTAGTTAGTTAGAAAGTTTTCCCTAATATCTAACTTAAATCTCCCTTGCTGCAGATTGAGGCTGGGTCTACACTACCCGCCTGAATCGGCGGGTAGAAATCGACCTCTCGGGGATCGATTTATCGCGTCCCGTTGGGACGCGACAATCGATCCCCGAATCCATGCTCTTACTCCACCAGCGGAGGTGGGAGTAAGCGCTGTCGACGGGAAGCCGCAGAGGTCGATTTTGCCGCCGTCCTCACAGCGGGGTAAGTCGGCTGCGATACGTCGAATTCAGCTATGCTATTCACGTAGCTGAATTTGCGTATCTTAAATCGACCCCCCCCTGTAGTGTAGATGTAGCCTAAGACTATTATTTCTTCTATATCCTACCCCAGTGGACATGGGGAACAATTGCTCACCATCTGTTTATAGCAGCCCTTAACATATTTGAAGACAGTT
This sequence comes from Malaclemys terrapin pileata, assembly GCF_027887155.1. Classification (NCBI taxonomy): domain Eukaryota; kingdom Metazoa; phylum Chordata; order Testudines; family Emydidae; genus Malaclemys; species Malaclemys terrapin. The sequence continues at coordinate 46,809,370 of NC_071508.1, read as the reverse complement.
ATCAGGTCTCCCCTCAGTCTTCTTTTCTCAAGACTAAACATGCCCAGTTTTTTTTAACCTTTCCTCATAGGTCAGGTTTTCTAAACCTTTTATCATTTTTGTTACTCTCCTTCGCACACTCTCCAATTTGTCTACATCTTTTGTAAAGTGTCTCCCCCAGAACTGAGCACAGTACTCCAGATGAGGCCCACTAGTGCTGACAATTACTTTTTTGTCTTACATACAACGTACCTGTTAATACACCCCAGAACGATATTAGCCTTTTTTGCAACTGCATCACATTGTTGATTCATATTCAATTTATGATCCATTATAATCCCCAGATCCTTTTCAGCAGTAGCACCACCTAGCTAGTTATTCCCCATTTTGTAGTCATGCATTTGATTTTTCCTTCCTAAGTAAAGTACTTTGCATCTGTCTTTATTGAATTTAATCTTGTTTATTTCAGACCAATTCTCCAATTTGTCCAGGTCATCTTGAATTCTAATCCTGTCCCCCAAAGTACATGCATCTCCTCCCAACTTGGAGTCATCCACAGATTTTATAAGTACACTCTCAACTCTATTATCCAAGTCATTAAGGGAAAATATTGACTAGTAACAGACACAGAACTGAACCCTGTGGGACCACACTAGGGACATCCTCCCAGTTTGACAGTGAGCCATCGATACTCTCTCTCAAACATTTGTGCACCCTCCTTATAGTCATCTAATCTAGATCACATTTCCCTCGTTTGCATGAGAGTGTCAGGTTGGACTGTATCAAAAGCCTTACTAAAATCAACATATATCATGTCTACTTCTTCCCCCAATCCACTAGGCCAGTAACCCTGTCAAAGAAGGAAATTAGGTTGTTTTGGCATCAATTATTCTTGACACATCCATACTGGCTATTCCTCATAACCTTTGAGCTATCCCTCCCCCCAACCTCTAGATGCTTACAAATGGATTAAGAATTTTTTCCAGTATCTTTCCAAGTATCAAAGTTAGTCTGACAGGCCTACAACTCCCCATGTCCTTTTTGTTTCCCTTTTTAAAGATAGGTACTATGTTTACCCTTCTCCAGGCTGTGGGACCTTACTCATCCTTCAAAAGTTATCAAAGATAATTGCTCACAGCTCTGATCTGAGGCCCCTGCCTGCTATGGTAGTGCAAAACATAAATAACATGAAGTGAGGTGACTATTAAGGATAGTTTGGGAAACAATCACTATTTAATAAGGTTTCACATTTCAATCACTGGAGGTATTCTGGATACAAATAAAGGAAAATTCAACTTGTAAAATGCTCACTTTGATAAAAGGAGGAACACATGAAATGAAATACCATGACAATGTTTATTAGCAAGTGGTGTCGTAGTTGGCTCAGGGGGAGTAAATACCATTACGCAGAATGAAATGTAAAACATAAAAACCAGTGCAGATCACTGATAAGTTGGTTAAATTAATTGTAAGTGAAAATAGAGTTCTAAAAAGTTAAAGGGAGCAAAAAACTGTAGTATTGTTAGACTTTTATCAGAAGAAGCAAAGGAAATGTAAAGAGGATAGTCAAAGAGAAAAAAGAAAAATGAACCACAAGTAGCCAAGCATACTTAGTTAGAAACAAAGACCTTAAAACATATTGGAAGACTGCAAAATAAAATGAATTCAGTGGGGCTATTAAGGGCCAGATCCAAAGCACACTAAAGTCAGTGACAAGACTCCTATTGACTTCAGTAGGCTTTGGATCAGACCCTAACAGAGCAATGAAGGAATAGCTGGTTACTGAAAAAGAAACAGAAGAAAACATAAATGATTTCTTTATATCTGTATTTGATATAGGGGATATGGACTACATCCATGAAGTCAAGTATCGGGGGTAGCCGTGTTAGTCTGTATCTACAAAAACAACAAGGAGTCTGGTGGCACCTTAAAGACTAACAGATTTATTTGGGCATAAGTTTTCGTGGGTAAAAACCTCACTTCTTCAGATGCATCTGAAGAAGTGAGGAAAGCTTATGCCCAAATAAATCTGTTAGTCTTTAAGGTGCCACCAGACTCCTTGTTGTTTTTACATCCATGAAGGTTATGTTTGTGGGTACTAATCAGGACAAACTGGAGGAGCCTGTGATTACTGAAAACAGCTATAATGAAATAGTTGGATAAAAGGAAGGACGATAATGAGTAGTGATTTACAGCTAGAGGCAATGCATATGATTGTGTGTATTCACCTGCTCATTGTGAGGTTTATTTGTAATGATACTTTAAGGTTCAAAGTTTGCATGCGTAACGTCAATGCATACTTTGTGTATTATCGAATAAGCATCTTTAGATAAAAATTAAATAGAGACAATGTATTAAAACACACATTTCTTCTAAAACAAAAAAATAGGATCTTGGGATCCAACTGATCACCAGATTTGGTGTTGGGAAGGAATTCTCGCCCAAGGCAGATTGGCTGGGACTATGGTTTTTTCCCCTCCACCTTCCTCTCCAGCATGGGGCGTAGATTGCCTCCTAGGATCATCTGGGCATATCCCACCTAATCATTTTCCTGCCATTGCTGGGCCTTGGGCACTGGGGGCACTTTGGTCTCTCTTTTTCTCCAAACTGTGGCACACAGCTTAAGCCTCTTGAGGACTGAAGTGCTTGAGTCTAAGTAAAGTCTTTGGGCTTAATATAGAGGTAGCCAGATAAAATGTAATACAAACTGGCCAGTAGGTCAGACTAATGAACTCCTTTTGGTCTAAACGCTAAGAAATTATGAAATCTTCTTGGAAAGATTCTGCAAAAGTAAATGGCACTTTTAGCTGTTACTTTAAGAAATACTTTTATTTTACATTTCTAGCCTGTAAGGAAACAGATCTCATACTTCATAAAGCAAGCCAGGGCAGGTTTTGTAATGAGGTAGGAAGTAACTGGAGTGAAGCTTTTCTTTTGCTTGTTTTGGTCTCTCTCTCTCTTTCTTTTAAGTAGTCATGTGAACAACAGTCAAACTGAGACATTTCTGAATATGAAATATCACGTATGGATCTAGTTCAGGTCAGATTACTGGTTTGGACACTTCGTAATATTAGCAAGTATAGGCATGTCTGAACAAAACTCTCTAAATCTTTAAATGTGAGTTTACTCCTTGGGACTACAGTAATTATCCTCCAATACAGTGGCAATCTACACTTCCTTCCTATTCTGCAACATGTAACCCCTACCAACATGTGACTATCTAAACTGAAGTAAATCACTGGATGATCATTATGCCCAAATAATAGCAACTCTTGTGTTGATTGAGCAGCTTTCAGAACCTCAGAAGAATTGTCACACCATGCACAGGTATGGATTATTGCTATTATAAATGGAACTATTGAGACTAATTATCCCTCCTTCCTTAAAATATTTTTGTCCCACCTTAAATCTTCTATTTTCTCTTTAGGTGACATTTTGCATAAATCCAGTCAACACACCATAGGTTATTATAAAATAATATTATAGTAATTGAGAAACAAAGTTCAAGTGACAGTCAATTAAAAGAAATGACACTTCCGTATGAAAATTTTTACCTGCTACTATTACAAACAATACCTAAGTTTGCTACAAAACAAAGAGGTTTGAGAAAAATACATTTTTCCATTGATCAATTGAGTTTTTTTGTGCATCTGGCAGCACTTTGTCTCTGATTCAGCAAAAACACTCATGCACACACTTAAATGTGACTAGTATCATTATGCTTAAATGCTTTGCTGAATCAGGCCTTTGTGTATAAACAGTTTCAGTGTTCCTTTGCATAGTCAGTTAGGCTTGGACACCTGATTGCAGGATTGGGGCCTTTCCTCTGAAATCTGTGGGAGTCTTTCACACAGTAACAAATAGGAACATGTATGTGATTGAAAAACCCCCAAAATGGCAGGGGAGCTCTGGGGCAAGTGTAGTCCCTAAAACACTTATATTATCTCATAATGCAAAGCACTATAGAATCACATCACAAGGGACTGTAAACAAAACACATAGGAGTCATTGGCCAGCAATCTTCCTCCACATTTCACAGTCTTCGCACAGCTTTGAGAAGTGCACCTACTGCATCCCATCCAGTCAACCACAACATCATACCACAGACATTCCTGACACCAATCCCTGCAAAACTTGCTTTGGCAATCTTCCTCCACTTGTCCAACCCACAAGTCCCGCAAACACTCAAGTTTCTTTGTTTGATCATCTTTCGATCCCGAATTACTCCAGTTATGCAGCTAATGTACAGTGTTGCCTGCAGCATTTCAATTCAAAGGCAGACAGCCTCTTAATGTCCTGGTCTCAAAAATAGCAAGATGCTGAAGGCAATAAACTGTAGCTATTTCATTTTACACTTCATGGTAATACCTATGCTTCTCCAAATGTGACTGAGTGTTGCTAGAGCAGCAGTTAGGAGTTGAATTCTATGTCGGATCTCTAAGTGATGTTTAGCATACCTTGTAGTCATATCAGCCAGGTATCTGAAGTTCTCACGCACTCCAATCCCTCCTCAGATTTAGGTAGAAATATCTTTGCCTTTTCAACTGATTTAGAGATGTCAGCATTTTCTTTGTCTTTTCATATGATATCTTTAGATCTAACTTCTCTGCTTCCACAACTATTCCTTCTAGCAACCTTTTTTTGCACCTCATCTTGCAATGAGCCAATCAGGTATTTCAGACCCTGAACAGACATTTGACTTTAAAAACAAAACAAAACCTGATTAATTTCAAGCTGATAGTGTCCCTTCAATATCTCTCTGTGGGGAGGAGAAAAGAAGGCATTTGGCTAGTTGGGAGTCAGAAGCAAAAAGAAGAATATACTGGGTTTTCTTCATACTGTCATTCTTTGGGTACGTCTTCACTACCCGCTGGATCGGCGGGTAGTGATCGATCCCCGACCGCTCTGCTGTCGACTCCGGAACTGCACCGCGGCGAGAGGCAGAAGCGGAGTCGACGGGGGAGCCGCGGCCATTGATCCCGCGCCGTGAGGACCCAAGGTAAATCGATCTAAGATACATCGACTTCAGCTATGCTATTCTTGTAGCTGAAGTTGTGTATCATAGATCGACCCCCCACCCCAGTGTAGACCAGCCCTTTGATTTGTAATGATTTTTGGACTGAAATTAACTTTCCCCAGTAAACACCTGGCATTTGATACTAGAGGGCTTCTCAATTTACCAGATAAAGGCATAACCAAAGCCAATGACTGTAAGTTGAACTGAAGAGAGTTCAAATGGGAAATAAATGCACAGACAGGGTAATTAACCACTAGAACAGATTACCAAAATGTGCGGATTTGAAGCTGCTCTGTAATAATTGATGAATACGGTCTACTGACCTGATGATTGTCAGAAAAACAAGTAGAAAAAAAAGAATGGCACAAGATAAACCATTTCTCAGCAAACACTTGAGACTTGTTAAGAGACAATGTTAGGAAAGAAAAAGGCCTGCGAACACAGGAGATCAAAAGAACCGTGGTACATTTAAGAAATAACACCCTCTCTCAAGAGAGGGGTGTACTTGTTCTAGGGAATTTGGCTGAGGGTACCACTGGGGGTGACTGAGGGAGTTAGGCCTGCTTAGGCTGCCATCAGGGGATGGTAAGACTTTAGGTAAGACAAATATGCAGCTGGACCCTTTTTGTTGTTTTAAAATCCCTTTTCTCTAAACACACTGTTCCTACTGTTAAAATAAACAGTACTTTGGTTTTAAGAAGGCTGTTTTGTCATTGTACAGCACTGGTCACAGATGCCTCAAGGGAAGAACCCAGGTGTCTGAACGCAAATGGACTTGCAGGCTGAGAATGGTCAATACACAGGGTACTGTAGCCCAGGGCTAAGAGTGGGAGAATTGTGGAATGTCACCCAAGGAGACATAAGGGCATGAGGTCTGAAACTCAGAGAGAACAAATGGGGGACAGAGATGCAGCTATCTCTGCAACCGTGACACAAGGGAGATGATAAATTCTCCATCACTTGCAGATTTTAAATCAAAGTGGGATGTCTTTCTAAAAGATATGGTTGAATGACACAGTAAGTTGCTGGGCTCAGCGCAGCTTAGGTGTTCATAATGGATCTTTCTGGCCTTAACGTCTATGAAACACCTGTTTTGAATTCTTATGGATGATTTAATATTTATTTTTTTTTAATCTAAAAAATATTTGTCACCTTTGCTTCTCCCTCCACCCAGCCTCTATGTGCTTACCCGGCCAAAACAGGCATTTGCCTTCTCTAGTCCAAAGCTACCAAAAATCAAGAAATAGCATTTAAAAATCCTTTTATATTTTGCCATTTGCATTTTACTGGTTTGGAAATGGGACAATGATGTAGTATGTGCTTAGGCTAGCAAGACCCAGTGCATGCTGTTACAATCCCATATGGCCTGGCCAATCACCCACCAAAATGCTGTCAACTCAATCCATTTTATAAAATGCTACTGTATTTCTACAAGGAAAAACAAACAACAATGCCACCAAGCTGCACACCGACCCCCAACAGTTAAGCTGGTAAAACTAATAACACTGAAACCCAAGCCACGAGAATGAGAGACTGAGTTTTTGTCATAACTTCTCCAGACCCCATTCTACTACAGAACTGCTGATTTCTTAGAAACAGACTGTATAAAATAGACCTTTATAGCTTTAAAGGCGAGGAGGGGGTCTCTCCAGTGAGATTTTAATGAACAGACATTAAGGCTTGGACTATAAATAAGTCACTCAGAGGACTGGTATGTATGCACAGTAGTGTAACATTCCTGTTGATTTTATTTCCTGTGATTACAGTCCCTCGGTGGAATGACCGTTAATATTTACTAGGCTGGGGCTAGCTTGGTAACAAACCCCAAGCAAGGTAAAGGCTCTCTATGTTCACTTCACTCACAAGCTTAATGCATAGAAACAAGGCAGAGCTAAACTAGAGTGGCATATTAAGCACCTAAACACTGTTTTTAGAAGAAACCTAACAAAAGTTTAATAATGAGTCAAAATATGAAATGCTCACTCATGTGCGGTTCAGTTATGTATGGCTAGAGTTGTTTTGTAAATAAAAATTCCCTCCCTCCCACACCTCCTCTCCATGTGTTAGGTGTTCTTGGTTTTTCTTTCAATGCTTCAACATGCGGGTTTGGTGCTCAGCAAAACTTTCTCTGGTAACAGGACTAACTCTTGTGCTTTGCACAAGGGGGTTGAAAGAATTTGCCTACAGAGGCTGAGAACTTCCTCCCACAGGAATTTTGTTTTAAAATTAAAATTTCAGAAAAGTTACAAATGTTATTTATATAGGAATCCAATTCTTAGGCCCAAGCCAGTGGATCAAAGTGGTTGAAAGACCTATGGGTCTGGGCCCTACAGGATTCCCCCAGGTCACCCTCCTGCACTCCTGCTGTCTGGTGTCAAGTGGTGGAGATGGGAGCATGACCAATATATCTTTATGTTTTGTTGATCCCTGGTTGCTGCAGTTGCGTCTTGGGCTTGTTGGAACCCAGGTGTAAGTTACAGCAACATAAAGCTGTTCTAATTCACTTTGGTGAGTGGCCACACAATCAGGGGAACACCCAACGGAGGCAGAAAAACACCTTTGCTCTCCTCCCTCTATCCTGTGCCAGATGCCAAAGTATCTGGACCACGCTGTCTACAGAAACACCCAAATCAAACAGAAAACTACAGTTGCAGAGACCTATGTATCATTTTGCCAGGGGGCGACGGCGCAGCCCCAGTGCATTTGGCAGTAGCTTCTTCAATTAATTGCTATTCTATATTCTTCAGGAAATTAAAGTAAAAAAAAAAAAAAGAAGGGCAGAGTTTGGGAAAACAAGGGTAAAATGGATAGAGAAGTGGATGCATGTTTACTACAAGACACTACAGGTCACTTTGCAAAACATGGTCTCCAATTTTGTGCATTCAATCCTGTGTCCACTGTTATTAATGCCAACACTGAGGTAAATCTTGGATTTAGCACTTTATCACCTGATGAATTACTACTGTACATTAACGATGAGGATGCCTAACCACTGTGCAAACAAGTGCAGCATATTCTGCTGTTTATGCCTGCTATTGGTATGGTAAGTTACACCACAGTTGGGAAGTGGCCTTCCCACACACAATATAGGGACCCAATTCTCCAAGGTGCTCAGTACCCTTAATTCCTATGTCCTCGGTAGGAATAGAGGGTGACTAACACTTTGCAGAAAGTCGTCACAAGACTGCACCCTTTACACAACCTCAGAAAAAATCCTATTCCAACTGACGTCGGGATACTTTTCACCATTACCTTGGCATACAATAGCCTTGACTTCAAAAGTGTGAACTGCTTGCCAGTCCGGGTTTGTAAACCCTTTAAAGAAAGAATTAACAGCAACATTTCCATGCATAGCTCTTTTCGTGCATAGATCTCAAAGCACTTTACAAAAGACACTACGTATCATTATCCCAATTTTACAGATTGGGGCATAGAGAAGGGAAGTGACTTTCCCAATGCCAAACAGCAGGTCAGAGCAAGGCCAGAAATGGATCAATGTCTAATGTCTTTAGACATCAGGCTCTGCCACAGCCAAACAAGCTTCTTTGGCAACAAGGCGATAAGCTCTGAGAGTCTCATTCATTAATACTGCACACACTTGGCTAGAGGTTTCTTTGCATTTTCTGCTATTAAATCTGTTTATATTTATTTATTTATTGCTTATGATACTGCGCCAGTCGGATGATGGATGTCCCTCGCTCCCATTGAATCAATGGGACTTGAGGGCACTGATCAAACTCACAGGAGATGCTGATCTCCTGGCAGAACAGGAAATGGTTTTCCCATCCCACAATGGAAACCTTTCTAAGTTTTTTAAAAAAGAGATCACCCCAGAATTCAGAAGGCAAATAAAAAGAACCCCAAAATGTATTGTTTTCTTAAATCTCATCGGTTTTAAGCTAATATCATGATTTGTTGGGGCCTGACTCAAAGGTTTTGACTATCTAGGATTGTCAGTATTGATGTATATATTTATTTATTTCTATTTCCCTGCAGACCCTAGCTGAATCTCTAGATCAGGGGTCTCAAACTCAATTTACCTTAGGGCCAGTGCCAGTCCTCAAATCCTCCCAGCTGGTCAATAATGTCACTCATGCCACCCAGAACCCCCCCCCCAAACTTCGCCCATCACCTGCCTAAGGCTCTGGGAGGGAGTTTGGGTGGGGGAGGAGGTCTGGAGTAGGGGATTGGGGCACAGGGTGCAGGCTCTAGGAGGTAGTTTGGGTGGGCGAGTGGGTTTGGGGTGCAGGCTCTGGGAGGGAGTTTGGGTGGGGGAGGAGGTCTGGGGTAGGGGATTGGGGCGCAGGGTGCAGGCTCTAGGAGGTAGTTTGGGTGTAGGAGGGGGTGGGTTGCAGGCTCTGGGAGGGGTGTAGGCTCTGGGAGGGAGTTTTGGGGCTGGGGTGTGTGTGGGGAGGGGGGGGAGGAGGGGAGGGTGTGTGGGGGAAGGGGGAGGGGGTGCAGGCTTTGGGAGGGAGTTTGGGGGCTGGGTGTGTGTGTGGGGATGGGGTGCAGGCTCTGGGAGGGAGTTGGGGGTGCAGCGCTTACCTGGGGCTCCAAGGTGGGGTGGGCCAGGGGGCTCCACATGCTGCTGCCCCCAGGCACCACCCCCACAGCTTCCCATTGGCCGCAGGGGCGCTCGGGGCAGTGTGCATAGGGAGGGGCTGGTAGCCACGTGGAGTGAGCGCGCAGGAAGCTGCTCACTGCGCTGCTCTGCTGGTGGTGGGCGGGGCCCTGGACCATTTTAAATCGCGTGGGGGAGGGTGCAGAGTGCCTGGGGGCGGCAGGCGGGGCCAAGCAATAGATCCGGTCCCAAAATTGGTGGAGCCCCCCGGGCCACATTGGGGAGGTTCTCGGGCTGCAGATGGCCCGCGGGCCAGGAGTTTGAGACCCCTGCTCTAGACACTTCATAGTAGTTAGGACTAGACTGTAATGAGCCAGGCCTAGCCTGCTGGAGGGGACTGGAGTAGGAACTGCATTAGAAGCCACCACTCCAGGCTTCCCACAATAGCAATCCTTGAGCTCTGGAAGCACAGGGACTGCTCATTACTTCTCCCCCCCTGGGAAAAATTTACCTGATGCAGGAAGTGGGAGGCAGGGAGAAGGCAGTACCATCACTGTTGCCACCCTCCTTACTGGCTCAAGGAGCTGGGTTGGAGCAGCGGGGGAGGAAGAAGACACAAGAATGGCTAGTGCAAAAGGCAGAGTGTCCTTTGTGCCTGCTTGAGTTACAATCTCTACAACTGTTCGTCCTGGGGTGGTTCAGCCCTGCACTGCCCCTTATGCAGAGCTGTGGAATAAGTACTCCAAATTTAGCCCATATTATATAACTAGATACCCCCTATTTACTAATTGAGCTGCCATATAACATAAAAATAACCCTGGCCACAGAAACATGAGAGATAAAGGATCATAACTGGAGAAAAGTGAAAGTCATTACACAAAACCAGATTTAATTCACAATAAAACGATCTCTTCATCTGACTAAAAGTGCCTGCCTTGGTTTCTTTATTGGTCTCTTTGATGTCAGTAAATGTGCACTATATTAGAAGAATTCAGAACAAAATAGACATTTTCTCTTTGATTAAACCATGACTCATAATCAACAGGGGAGGTCAGCATGGGGACATGATGGTATTGAGGTTACACTTATTGGTTATTGTACTAAAAATTAGCCTGATCTTCTGACACAGTTTAACAAGAAATCTTAAGGCTGGCAATGAAAATAAATAGAAGTACTGCCTTTTACTGACCCCCCCAAAATGTTACATCTCAGTAGCACCCGATGGGATATGTGTCTCTGTGTGTGTCTCTCTCTCTTTCATGCAAATGCTCCTTTTAAAATTAATTAATTGTAGATAAAATGTTTATGTTTCACTTGTTGCCTTACCCCATGAATGAAGGCCAAGAATCTAAGGGGCAGATTCCTGCCTGCAAATACATTCTGACAAACCCAGAGCACTCCCGCTCTATACAGTAGTTGACTGTGTGCCACTCTGGGGGCTGCTCAGATTGCCTCTAGCATGGCTGGCTCTACATTTTTCTTTGCCAGCTCAACTGGGGTACAGAGCATACTAAGAGGTAGAGAGAGAGGGGATGGTCAGCCATAATGGTGATCTCTAGCTGGAGCAACAGCTCCTCATGGGCCGTTACACACAAAAGTTAGAGCAGATGCCAAGTGTCTCTAACTTATGAAGGGGCTGAACCAACCCATGACTGGTGTTGGGGAGCACAGCAGTGGTGTACAGCCACCTTTGCCCCCTCATTGGGTCTTGCCACATTATCTAGCAGAGCTTGGCTGACCTCAGGATCAGGGCCTGAGAGTACATTGCCCCTGCTCTTTCGTCGCTGTGCTGCTGGTAAAAGCAAAGCCAGGTCTTATGAAAGATTTTGTTGTTACACCATGAAGAAGTGTCCTTCTGAGTTGACCTCTCATCTGTCAGGCAATGTTTGCATGTGGTAGTTTATTGCACACCTTGCTATACTTGCTGCTGATTGCGCCTTACTGACTGAAGAAACAGAGTTTGGACTTCACACCCTTCCTAGTGTAAACATTACCTGTCTACTCCTAAAGTAAATATTCTTTATATTATAATAATGGTATCTTGGCCCTCATCTCTTAGGTCAGGAGTTTTAAAAGAACTATAAGATGAGGAAGGATTTTTCTCACCAGAAGCCTCAGAGAATGTAGGCTCCTGCTGTTTCCAGGCTCCTGCTTATATGTTCTGTTCCCTTTCTTTCCCAGAGCTGTTTTTGGGCTTTGCAAAAAGACTTTCTCCCACAAATATCCAAAGCATTCAATATCCCCCTAGCACTTTGAAAATAGCTTATCTACCTAAGGGGATGGGCTAACAGTTTATCAAACACTTCAAGTTAGACTAGACCAGGGGTTTGTGGAGGCAAAATATTCACCTTCTTTACAGTGATCACAGTTGTTTTTTTCCAAAAGTACATTAGAAGGTTAACATTACAGCAGAGAGAAAACAAAAATCTATTTCTTTTCACATATCTCCACTGAATAAAATAAAAAGTTACACACGGTTACATTCCTGCACTGCTCCCATGCAACAATTTTAAATGTGACTTGACTGAGATGTGTTGGTTTTATTCTTGATATGATGTTTTTGTTATACATTAAACCTTGGGAAGCCCATATGGTTTTAGGCACAGGGCTTGCGTCCAAATTCAATATCTAAGCATTTAACACCATGAATTAGCTACTGTGCCTTCTGGAACATTACTAAATCAAGTTCCCTAAAAATGAGGGTTCTGGGTCCAAATGACAGATGAGCCTCTGACTCCCTCTGCTATTTGGGCAAGTCACTTCATCTCATTATAGCTGAGGAGGGATGAAAAACAGGTAAAAGGCAGGATATGTTACTGAAATCCTGGTGCTGAATCTGAGCTACCATTTCCTGAGTAAATATGTTTCAAAATAAGAAGGTAGCTGAGGTTTTGCTAAAATGACAAGACTATCCATACCATTGCCTTATTTATTTATTTTTAGTAAGAGTGAGAGTTAAGCCATTTTCTCTTGTGAAATTGGTCCGGTAACATTCAATTGGTCAATTAACTCTGGCTCGCTAAAAATAGCAGGGTATGTTCGGGCTCAGGCAGGAGTCTGGGCTCTGAGACTCTCCTCTCTTACCAGGTTTCAGAGCCCAGGCTCCAGACTGAGCAACTATACTACAATTTTTAACCCAGCAGGCCAAGCCCTGCGAGCCACAGTCAGGCTCTGAGCTCTGAGACTCAGGACCACAGGTTTTTCTTTGCAGTGTAGACATACCCTAAGTGGTTAGTGTTTGGAGCCTGAAAGTCAGGATACCTGGATTCAACTCCCTGCTCCAGTACAGATTTCCTGTGGGATGCTGGGCAAGTCACTTGGTCTCTTTGCCTCCATTCCAAGTCTTGTGAGGATAATTATATCACAGGTTGTGAGGTGCTCAGTTACTATGGTAACATGAGCCATAGAAGTACCTTAGATAGATAGGAGCTAGGTCCCCATCTTCCAGTGGGATTTATGGATCTAAGTCTGTTCGACTCCTTTGCAAATCCCAGCCCTAATGCATAGGAATGATATTTATAGTCTTCCTATTTCTTATTTTTATATTTTCTACCATTGTGTGATTTGCTTTTGGTCTAGACACACCTACATTAAAATCCTTTCTTCCCCAGAATTCAGAAGCTGTATGTGAAAGGCCATTGTCCAATAGTCTTTCTATGTAAAAAAAGTATACTCTGCACAATGCTGGTAAAACTGGTTACGTTTTCCTCCATCTGACCAGCTGTTGTCATCTTGCTGGTGAGCATATTTGATTTTCCTGGCATGAAGAAATATGAAGGCTCTAAGCACAGAATCAGTGTTCTGCTTCCCCAAAGACAAAATAATACAAACCTTTCCATGTATGCATCCATTCTGGATTCTGTTGTATAGATTATAACAGGTATTGAAAAAAGTGACAAAAGAAGGTAACTATCCATCACAAGAGGGGAACTTTTACATATCAGCATTGATTTATGTCTCTGTTTTATGAGAAATTATTTTAATCCCATATCAAGGCTGCATACACTTTGGTATAACTGGAAACATTTTCGATACATTATAATTTACTGAACAGCAGAAACCAAAATTCTTATAAATAACACTGCTAAATAATGCACTGCTTTCCCATGTTGTGAAATACCAAGTTACCTAGGATTACAGAATCTGACCTTTAAACTCTAAAGAAATGTCAGCAACTTTTAATACCCATCTTATAGAGCACCCAAAAAACCTAATGCCAAGGCTCTGGAAACACAAAAAGCTTCTGTCTTTAAATAATTTGTCAGCATCTGATAGATGCAAAGTTAGAGAGAAAAACACAGTAGTCTTTGGCCACAGAGACACTTCTTGTACATTTACTGTGTTTTCATTTGCTGTAGCAAAGAACTCAGGGCTGCATAACCATTTACCACAAGAGAGATGCACCTGTAGCAACTCAGAACCTGAAACCAATCCTTTAAAAATCAACTTCAATTAACATGCCTCTATGTCACCTGGGGCACCTCTGAGGCGAAAGAAATGGATATGAAAGTGTGTTTGTTTTACTTTGACATGCCATGCAATAAGAAATTTCATTCAATATTTATTTAAGGATTTCAGTAGTAAGTCCAGAGTTTGTGGCAGATGAATGAATGTTTTCACAGTGCTGTTGTTACTGAAGTTGTAAAGTTTCACTTATGATTGAATGTTCAAACTGGTGAAACCCCATGTCTCTTTACTGCTCACAGATGTGTCAGAAATAAATTTACTAAATGTCTGTTTTTTATTACTGTTCTGCTGATCTCTTCTGTTGACCTTCCAAATGCAAGTTAGAGCTATCAAGGAATGCATCTTCCAGATATTCACATTAAGGCACATAATTCATGTAACATAAAACATACTACAACAAACTGTAATAAAACAGTCTAAAAATGTAAAAAGAAAGGGAAAAGTACTTTTGAAAGGAAAGCTTGATTTTCTCTCTCTCAAATTGTATTGATCCAATTTTGGAAAGAAATATGTGTAAGCATGCAAAATACATTCAGAGAAATATCACCCCAGGTGTTCAGATTCAGTTAATTTCAAACATGAATGATTTCTACTAAGAGATTTTATCCATAGAATTTAAAAACAAAAACTACTAAGTCTACAAAGAATAAGATGTTTATTTGCCTATATTTTATCTATATGCAAATCACCAATATCTCATGGCATCAAGATCAAATCCAAGACCTACTTGTACATGTAGGACAAATAACCTTTCTACTGCGCAACTGTTTACTCCTAATAGTTTTCTAGGAGTTCAAGATCAATCATTCAAACAGAATGTCCAAGGTTATGTTTTTATAAATCTCTACTATTAATGGCTACTGTATTCCTGCTGTCCCCCAAATATTCTAGGTTGTTTGTATCCATCTTTCTATAATAAAACGTTTAGGCCAACTTTATATACTTTACATGAGGATTCAAAAAAGAAGCACCATGCATACTTATTTACTTGTTTTTTAAGTCCTCCATGTCCTTCACCAATAAACTATCAGAGTAATCCTAGAGGACCCAATCCTGCAAACATTTATGCACACAAGCAGTCACAGTGAAAGGTAGTGTAGTTTGGAGGAATGAGTGCTGGGCTAGGAATCAGGGTGTCCTGAATTTATAGTTTGGGGCTCTGCCAATGACTTGCTGTGTGGTCTTGGGCAAGTAAAATAGAGATAAATAATGCTTACTCACTAATGTTGTGAGGATTAAATAGTTCAAAGCACTGTACAGACATTAACATGGAAAGCACTGTATAAATGCTGAGGGTTATTATTCCCATTGACTTGAATAGGACTATTAGTATAAATAAGGATTAAAGGGTCAGAGCCTTAATTTTTGGCTCTGGTAATTTTTTATTTTTTTTACCAGTTATTCCTTATAATTCCTCTACTCATTTGTCAATATTAGAGTGTCATCTTAATTTCTGAGGCAAACATGAGCTTTGATTGTAAACTGTTCAGGGCAGGGACTGTATCGTAATATGTATTTGTACAGCACAATGGGGGCCCCTGTTCCTGATTGGAACAAGTGTGTGGGCAATACTATAATGTATTTATTATTACACATTATTATTATGTATTTATTAGTTTATTTGTTATGTATTTATCAGGTACTAGAACTGAGTTTAGTGGGGCTAGGATTTCGCTCATTAATTTTAACATGTGAATCGCCTATGGAATAGGGAAGACAAAAACATTTCTATTTGGGTGGTGTTACAGGTGCCAAGACACACATGGGCTTCATTTTCTCCATTGCCAGAATGCTGTTCATTTTGCTGTTTTTAGGGTGTTTTTATTTTGTTAGTAACTTCTTTAGCTGTTGCAATGAGGATATTTAATTTGCTGTTTTTATCTGCTGACATATTAAGCAGTGAAAAGGCCCTTTTTCTGATAAACCCTATGTAACAAAGATTCATATTTAATGTGATTAAGGAGCTGAGAGATCGAACAGATGGCATCTTTCAGGACCCATTATTTTAATCAAAGTCACTAGAGCCTATCCTCTATCCAATGAAACTGGCAAAGTGCTTTATATAAAGAATCCCCATACAATATAACATTTTACTCTTGTATATACAGTAGTTGAGAATATGCCCCTTTGTAGAGGAGTTTGGATTGATAAATTATACACAAGATTGAATAAAAAATATTTTGTGGGTTTGTTCAGCATGGAAGGTATTCTAGATTCACCACATAGTACTTACATAATCAATGCCTTGTTTTCATAATACATCTTGTTCAGATTCTGGTGAACCTAAATTAATTATTGATGTAACCAAAGTGGGCTTTTCTGCGATCTAACACATAGTGATGTTTAAACACCTGCAAAAGAAACTCTATTGCTTTGTATTCTCTAAAGCCATGAACATTTTTCTCTTTATCATCTGAAAGGAGTTTAATTTCTTATCAAAGCAGCTGCTATCAAGGGATGTAATCTGCTTTCATATATTAAATGTGATATAACATAACTTTTTCCTTTGACATGAATGAGATTTCTTGGCTCAAAAGGGTTGAGGCCATGTAATGTATATTGCCTCCCTTATGAAACTTCTGCCCCAAACATATTCAACATATGTTTTTGCGTTTGTTATGGTTCACTTTATTCTAAAATTATTTCTTGAACTGGATTACTTCCCATGTTATCAAATTAAATAGACATGTATTTCATTACTCGTGTTCTTCAGTTGAAACAAACCCCTTTTATTCACATGCTGTTTACCAGATCACACTACAGATGCTATAAATCTGTTTGTTTTTTAAATCACTTATCAGCTTTTAGTAAAGTTATTCATATTGGTCCAACAGAAAGAATTCAATGTTAACCATATCTAGGTCAAATAGTATTTGTATACAGATAGCATACGATTATAGCTGACTTATCTAATGGTATATCTGCTCCCTTGCTCCAAGTGCACTTACTATCCTTTAAATAAAACAGCTGTGAAATGCATCAACTGTTACGAGATGAAATCCACTATATCATAAAAAAAAAAAAATCCTGAAGCAGTGCAGCATTAACTGGCTTTGACATAAATTGCATGTGGCATGTACCATCTGGCTTGCTCAAGAAACCTAAGCAAAGCCAGGATTGTGCTGAGAGATGCCACCTCCTTCCGTGACTTGAGTATAATGAGAGGGAAGCAAGATCAAGCAACAGAGATTTGCTGCAGGTAATGGTATCGGCACATAAAAAATGGCAGCTGTCAGAGGGATTCAGAACTTGTTTCAAAGGCACAGTGACATGACCATGGCTAATGAAACATTTTGTAATGCAAAGAAAGGTACAGGACAAACAGTAAATCATTGGTCTTCTGAGAGGTAACTGTCCATTGAAAAAATGTAATTTAGAACAGTGTCAAAAAAGAGGTAAATATAAATATTCCATATAAATCCATATCTAAAGAGTATCAGAGGGGTAGCCGTGTTAGTCTGGATCTGTAAAAAGCAACAAAGAGTCCTGTGGTTAGTCTATAAGGTGCCACAGGACTCTTTGTTGCTTTTTACATATCTAAAGAGCACACTGCTTTGGTGGAAACTTTTTTCGTTATTGTTCTGTGCTTTTAGGATCCAATCCTGCTCCACCAAACTCTTTAATGAGAACCAGAGCAAGCCCTTATTTGCCCTAGTAAGTTGCTTTCTGATCCTAGCATTGTAAAGCGTCATAGCAGCCAGTACTTTCAAGTGCTCTTGTACTTTCTTGTATAAAACATATCATTGCTTTGATAAATGTAGCTGGCTAAAGTCACTTCATGAAGATTTCAAAATGGAAAAAGACACTAATTTTATTGATTTTTACACCTTCCAAAACAAACGTCCAAGAATCCACTGAACGGAATCCATTTTAAGAAGACAACTACTATATTTATTTAAATGTTAAAAATACCTCCATATATATATATATATATGTGATGTGATTATAAATAATCACATCACACCTCTCTCCATCCCCAGTTTTGGCTGGCCATGTGACTGGTTATGATTCTTCATTAGTGACTGTGAGAGTTAATAGTTTCCCTAGATTCTTGCACAACACAAGCCATAGAATTTCACTTAGTGATTTCCTGCCCCTCAAGCTCTTTCCAGAGGGTTTCTCCACAGTAGTGGGTAATCTGGGCTCATATTATTTCTGAATCTTTTGACTCTAGACTTTTTCCAGTAATCAAATATTGAACAATTTGCATGTTTGCTTTTTTAAAATTTCCCCTGGTGCAAAATTCAGCCAAAAAATAGATCAACAAAAATATACTTGTAAATAGAGGTGATTGAAAATCAGAATTTTCACCCTATAAGAAATTCTGATATTTCAACATGGGTTTTCATCTCAAACTGGGATGAAAAGTTGAAATATTGAAACTTTTTGTGGAATGAAAAATTCAAAAAAATTTCAATTTAAAAATGTCAAAATATTACATTTTATGTCGGTATGATATTAAACCGTGTCCACCTGAACACCACCAGTGCCTCATAGGAATAGAAGTTCAGGCCCCCATGCTCTCATATAGGACAGGCTCCCCAGCCGGACTATATGTCCCAGGATGCAATGAGGTCTCCTCTCTGGCTGAGCCACCGCTGTGCATCACAAGAGTTCCCTGATCATAGAGCCTCATGGGAGATGTAGTCCAGTCAAGGAGCCTGGCCCATAGGTGAGAACAGGGGCTTGATGCGCCTAAACTACAACAAGGCACCACAACAGGTCAGGCAGACAAATTAATGTCAGACCAACCCAAAATGAAAAATTTCAATTTGATTTGGTCACAGACATTTTGATTCAACCTGACTCAAAACAGACATTCTGTTTCAATTTTTCTGATGGAAAAATTTTAACATTTCAGCACAACTGACGTTTTCCTGTGGAAAATTTGGATTTTGCAGAAACCACATTTTCTGCCAACCTCCCCTCCCATTCAACTGCCCCCCAACAACATTGTGACAGAAAATTCCTAACCAGCTCTACTTTGCAATAATCAACATCAACTATGCATGTGCAAAATAAAAATTGAACCAATCCAGGCCTTAAGAAAAGGGCTTTTAAAAAACAAAAAAAAAAATCATGGTTCAATTCTGTTCACCAGTGCAGGATTCAGATTACTGTTGTGTAGATGACATGGGTGCTACAACATGTGACCATAATACTGTCTGGTTTACTTCTTCTGGTCCTACTGTGGCAAGGTCACAATCCTGAGTCATTAAATCTATGGGAATTTTTCCATTGATTTTTATGGGAACTTATGTGGGGCACAAAGTGCTTAAGCATGTGCTTAAGTCCCACTGCAGTTAAAAGGTCTCAGGCACATGCTTTTGCTAACAGAGAACTGCTGAATCAGGACCTTGGTGAGCTGTTGTGCAAGAAACAGCTGTGCCATTTCATGTAACATCTTCTGTTCATTGCACACCTGGAGAGTCTCACAGTTATGATTAATTTCATTATAAAGTCTGCATTGGCTCCTTTTTTTTCCAAGCCAGAAACCATCTTTCAAAGAGTAGAAAAGAGACAATTAAAATGTATCTGACCTAATATTTTAGAGGAAAAATTAAGCATTATAGCGCCTCTTTAATATTTGAGTATCAGCTTATTCTTCATGTAAAAGTAGTTACCCCATTTAAGAAAAATAAATGTGTGATATTAGAAAGACTGGGAGAAATGCCAGATGACATGAAAATCCAAACATCAATGCTTTCAAAGGAAAACAATGAGAAGACATGTCACATTTTGCTGAGGAAAAGATGACAGCTATTAATATCATATTAAATGCTAATGCTTCCATCTTCACATTAACAAATTGACAGAGCTGTGCTAACGAATTCTCCAAGTATATACAGTTTTGTTAGCTTGATGAAAAATATTCTTTTTCTTCTCTCACTGTCTTTTTTGTACTGTTTTACCTTGAAGCTTTTATGTTTTTTTTATAAAAACAAAAGAAAGATGCAGGTTTCGTTGCAAAATGGTAACTATGGAATTCACAAAGATTTGTTTAAGGCAAAATGTTGCCATTTTCACTACAGAGAATTGTGTTAATCATCAGGAATTCAAATGACTCAGTTGTACAATTCCACATATTTAGTATAGCTGTTGATTTCAATGGGTGTTCCACGAACAAAGTGTCAACGAAAATTGCCCCAACTTTTTTTTTTAAACTCTCAATACATTTTGTGAATTTCCTGCCAAGTTCCCATTGTGTGTGTGTCTCTGAATATCTGCAAAGATAAAATTGGTAGCTTTGTACTGTATAAGCAAGCTACATAAGGGAAATATTCTTGTGTGATAGGTATTTCAAGAACATCCAAATCCTTCTGTGACATTAAGATGCTATACATGAAGTATTCTGATGGTGAATAATTAAATTGCTTATAAGAAGATGACTACCTGAAAATATGAGGCTTTAAAGTAAGAAAGCTAAAGAGAACTAACCCAAATGTTTTAAAATACAAAATTAGGGTGAGGCAATGTGCCACGGAAGTCAATGGGAGTTTTGGCATTGACTTCAGAGCGGGTAGGAATTCATCCCATGCATTTTACTCTAGAGGATACCATTGATCAAAATGAATTGATCCAATCAACTCATGACTATATTGTAAAAGATCTGGACTAAGGACATTTTAAAGATTTTCCTTCTGGCCACATTAGATTAGGAATGCCATCCTTTCAACTGGTAGATCAGAGAAGCAATATTTTTCTACAAACATATAAAGTATTTGCTTCTCACTTGTTAGCAAGAGATAAAGAACAAATGCATTTCCAGAACATATATAAATACATTAGTTGATATCTGCATGGGCTATTATCTACTAATTTTTATAGAACTTTCTTTTCTGTTTGGGATGCCATTAATGAGCAAATGGCATTTAATTTTCAGAGACCAAAGGACTGATTTGCCAATTAATTAGGTTCAAAAACTGCAGCAGATATAAAGTTTCTTGAAATATATGTAGAAGATTAATCTTACATGGTAGTAGCATCTGAGGTGTTGATAATTTTTGTAGTGGTCATTTATCAAAATGATACATTCTTTTCAAGCCCAGTTAAATAATCCTCTTTCATATTAACAGATTCCAGAATTGTGACATGCAACTAAGAGAAGGAGAGAACACAATTGTTCCAGTTCAATGCAACCACACAATAAATGATCAGTGAACAGGCCTCTATATACTTGTATGAAAATACTGCAGTTTTCAGTCCCTCCAGCTATTCAATTGCTCCACACCATGGAAAATGCCTCAGAGAAGACAAAGCATGTCCAGTTTTGTGTCAGTTAATAGCCTTTTTTAACTAGAGCTATGAAACAAAAACCTCACTTCGATTCCATCTCTCCAAGCTTGCAAAGCTGTCTCTCCTTGTCAACACAACACCTTTTTCCTTCTCCATTCTCAACTCCTTCACTCTTCTGTAGCATTGCAGCCTGCCTGAGCTCTCACACTTTCCCTTGGACACATCCAGCCTAAGCTTGCCTTTTGAGAAAAAGTCTGTCAAGTAACACACTACGTCTCGTCTCTGTTCTCTTACCTCAGAATAGGTCCGCCTCTACATTCAGAATACGTACATACTAGGTGTGCAGCAACAAAAGCTTAGTAACATCCCAGGTCTTGACAAGTGGTGCTTCACTCTCCTCTATTTCACCTTCATCTCCAATTGCTATTAATCATTTGGATGACAGGAGCATAGACAGAGTCAGCTGAGATCAGGGCACCATTGCCCCGAACTTGAAGAGCTTACAGTCTAATAGACAAGGCAGACAAAGAGTGGGCTAAAGGAAACATCATCATCCCCATTTTACAGATGGAGAATTGAGGCACAGAGGCATTCATTGACTTATTCAAAATAACACAGGGGAGATTGTGGTAGAGATGGGCATAGAACCCAAATCCCTCAGTGCCTAAACCATTCCACCATCCTTCCTTTCATGTGCAAGTGGCAGCAGCTTTCCTATTTTGTTATTGCTTTCCGTCTAAGGGTATCTCTAGACCACAATTTATGGTGTAATTGTGATCAAACCCATGTTAGCTTTAATCTAGCTAATGTAGGTAACAATAGCAATTAGACATGGTGGCATTGACCCGGGATGGGCTAGCAATGCAAGTATGTACCCAAGGGCCTGAGAGGCTTGTACTGGAGCAGTTAGCCCATGCTGAAGCCCATGCCCCCGTGTCATTGCTATTGTTAACTGCACTAGCTAGATTCGAGCTATGGCATTCCCACACTATGATTACACCTTAATTTGTGGTGCAGACATACCATAAGGCTGTCAGTGGCCTTCAGAGTAACTTTCTATATTAGGGATCCAGTCTCCTGACCAGGCTCAGCTAGTAAGGATTTGGACCTTTTTTCATAGCAGCAAATGAGAAAATAAAACTTGCCTACTTTGCAGGCTTTTCAAAAGCATTTAAAGCTCTAATCATACCCTGTTTCCCCTAATCTGCACTGCTATATGAGATTTATCAGTGACTTCCTAAACGCTATACAACAGTGCCGACTGCTGAAAAGGAGTAAAGGAGCTGGAAGGAAACCTTGTGAGTCCTGTGTAAATGAATGGGACACATGGGACTTCACTACTTTTCAGCAGTCAGCACCATAATATGTAACTTATTGGCACATAAAGAAAACTTCTAAAGTTCTTAGCCCTGATTTCTCTGTGGTGCTCTGAATCTCTGAGAAAATCTGAAGTTTTCATACTGGCAGATTGTCTAGTCCTCACCCCGGAGAGAAGGGAGCTAAAATTTTCTAGTGTTACATGGATTTCAAGACACGGGGTTAAAGTCCTTTGCTTTCACACACACCGAATAGCATTTACATATCGACTCACAAAATGGGATGTTAATTGTGACCCAAATTTCCCCATAAAAATGGAAGCTTCCTCAAAGTACTATAGTCACATTTGTCTTTAGGTCCAAAAAAGAGATATTAAAATTCAGATCAGGGCACTGATTCAGCAAGATACTTAAGCACATAGCTAACTTTAAGCAAGAGAGCAGTCCCATTGCAGGAGTCAGCATTCACTTGTACTTAAAGTTAAGCACGTGCTTAAATAACTTACTGATATAGGGCCAAGTGTGTAACATTCAACTTGTAAGCAGCCATTTTCTAACAATGCATTGCACAATAAGCAAGTAACCCCAAATGTGCTACTGTTCCAGACAGCGCTTTCAGAGCAACACAAAATGGATATGTAGTCTGCTATGCTGAAGGTTGGCGCAGAACCCAGCATGCTAAAGCAGCATAATTAAGGTGGTGTGAAATGTTGTAAAGTATTTCCATGCAGACTCACAAATAAATATCCAACAATTCTATTATATGCTAGTTTCTCGTCCTCCTTCATTGTCAGTTTTGTCCTTTGTGCGTGTTTTATTTTTCCTTATTTCAGGAAAGTTTTTAAAGAGAAAATGGTGTTTGTTGGTTTTAAATTAAGAGTTAAAAACAACTCCTGATGCTCAGTTCCTGCTGCCTTACAGAGCAGATTCAAAGAACTTAATGCCCTTTCCCACCATGTGCATGTAACTCTTATTGCCATTAATGAGAGTTATACACATGAAGGCAAAGAGAAATCAATCTCTTAAATGGAAGACTGGTTTTTAAGGGCTAGTGCACTGGGCCATAATCATTAATAAAGAGGAAAAACCTAGCAATTTTACTGAACTGGATTGTTCTAAAGGTACCTAAAACCGCAGAACATGGTACGTTTCTTTTTATCTCTTTGCTTTTTCATTCCATTTCAGCTCACCATTCTTTGAAGATACTATCTGGCTGGTTATAATGAGACACAAGGACTCTGAATCATGATGTGTATAGTCTACAGCACTTACTAAGGAAATGTGCTGTCTGACACAGTCCAAGAGGACCATGACAGGTTCAAGGCATTTCCAACTATAGCATTCTTTGTCCCATTGCTTACTTTTTAAAATCTCCTGAAGGAAAAAAAAAAAAAAAAAAAAGACACCACCCCTACTCGCCTTTCCCTTTCCCCCTACATTTCTGGTGCTGGAACATTTCCTTCTTTATCTCACTCAGCTTTCACAGGCTATGTTACAAAAACATAGGAATTGCCACATCTGATCAGGCGAATGGTCCATCCAGTCCAGTATCCTTTTTTTGACATTATCCAGTATTACGAACACAATATAAGAAACCCCATAAAGTATAATTATAGAATCACCTGCCTATAGCATCTAGGAAGAAACTTCCCCTATCAGTGATTGGCATATGCCCTAATGCAAAAGTATATACTGGACTCGATGATCTTTCAGGGTCCCTTCCAGTTCTATGAGATAGGTATATCTCCATATATTTATTTGGGTAATGAGAACATCAACTGTAACTTTAGATGGAATATATTATAGGCAGTGTTGCCTATTATTAAGATTGCTGAATGCTTCCCATTATAAGATGCTGTTTTCAGATGTGTATAAAACTGGGCCAAACTTTTACCATTTGGGCTGTACTTTTCCATGCCTGGTATCTGTCTCAGGTTGACTTGACTTGGAAAACTTCAGCTGTTTCTGAGAACAAGGCTAGGGGAAATCATGTTGTTTTGCCATATTAAAAAATTCTGGTGACCTTTAGTGGCTTGCTTTTTGGAGCAGGGATTTGAAATTTGGCAGGGAAGTGGCTGTGGGCCAGGGATGTGACTTTTGCCACCTCCATGAAGATAAATTCAAATTTGGCCAAACTTTGCACTTCACACATGCTCAGTAGAGACTTCTTAGATTTTAGCAGCTAGATTCCCAGAAGAGTCTATCTACACTAAGCATGCTTCAGCCTGCAGCCAAGCAGAACACTCCCTGCAACCGCACCTCTGGGCTGCCACAGACCATATGGACTCAAGGCACCTGAACTGAGAGCAGGGGGCCTGTTTCTTTTGTGCTCTTAATGACTCCCATGTTGGACCCACGCAGCCTGGAGGAGAAAGTTGCCTTATTTGAATGCAGAAGGGACAAGAGCTTGATGTGTAGAAGAGGTGGAAGATATAGACTGGGATAAGGAGCCTGGGACTGGAGGCTGGCGGAAATAGAGAGGAGGGAAGCTGGGATAGGGAGTTGGGGTAGGTGGAAGACTGGCACTGGCTGGACAAGAACACTTGGACTGGAATGAGAAGCCAGAGGAGTGGAGACTTGGACTAGCTAGGTAAGAAGAATGGGACTGGGAAGCGACAGGTCTTAGAGTCAGGTTGGAGGGGATGGGGAAGAAGCAGCGCCGGCTCCAGGCACCAGCTTACCAAGCAGGTGCTTGGGGCGGCCACTTCGGAGGGGGGCGGCACGTCCAGCTGTTCGGTGGCAATTTGGCGGACGGTCCCTCACTCCTGCTTGGAACTAAGGACCTCCTGCTGAATTGCCGCCGCAGATCGCGATCGCGGCTTTTTGTTTTGTTTTGTTTTGTTTGGCTGCTTGGGGCCAAAACCCTGGAGCCAGCCCCAGGCAGAAGACTCTTTGCCCACTACAGCACACACCCTTTCAGTGCATGGAAAGGAACCCCTGATTCCTGAGTCTCACCATTGCTCTATTTTCCCCAAATACCTGTGAAACCTAAAGGCAAGGTGTCCCATTCCCTGTAGTGCTGGGCCATGTGGAGAATGACAACATACTACAGCTATCAGTTACTTTGTTAGCACAAGTGACAGATTTGTGCAGGAGATCTAAAGATCCCAACCCTTATGATGACCATGGGTGTGTCAATATAATGCCACAAGATGAAATTTTTGTTGACTCAGTTTGACTTATTAAAAAACCTAGGAAATAAAACACTAAAGAACTAGGTTAAAAGACCATTACCAAGGTTAGAAAGTCAAGTACTCAAAAATAAGAATTAATGTTGCCTTTGAAACCTTAAAATAGCTCCTTTGTGTGTATGCATTATAATATGGTCTTCAATTGTATATCACAAACTATTTTTTCCATAGGATCCATGCCTTTTCTAGTGTACAGAATGGACTTTCTCTGGGAGTGAATCAGGGTTGTGTAGTGAAGCAAACTGCTGTCTGTCACACACCAGTTCATTTCTACTGAAGTGGGAACGTGTGTAGTAACTGAGGCAGGGGATTGCAGTAAGAGAAAGGATGCTATAACGGTTAAGTCAGTAGAATGCTGCCCTGGAGAACTGGATTCTATCCCTGCCTCTGCCACAGAGTTTCTATGTGACACTTGTTAAGTCACTTAAAATCAAACTTTTCACAGGTGATCATTAATTATATGTTCCTCATTTTCTGAGTGTCTGACTTGTGATCCGGGGTTCTGATTTACAGAAGTGCCAAGCACTCACAACTGCAATTGAAGTCAATGTGACCTGGGCTTTGAATATATTAAGTGCTGTATAATGCTAGGTACTCTGAAAAATCAGTTCCTAGGTGTTTCAAACTGGGAACCCCAAAATAATGAATACTTTTGACCCAAATCTCTCTGTGTCTCAGTTTCTCACAACTAAAATAGGGATAATAATGTCCTCTCTTCTCACAGGGATATTATAAATAAATTCATTAGTATTTGTGAATCACTCACATACTACAGTGATGAATGCCATAGAAAAGCTTGTAAGGAAATTAACAATTCTATCATCAGAACAGGGTTTGAATAGTGTGCAGTAAATAAAGCATGGGGCCACACATTGAACAATGAAGAGAAAAAATATATAACAGCTGCTCATTAAGTGAGAACAATCCATTCTGTGCACTGAATTAGGCAAGCGTCCTGTGGGAAAAAATAATACGTAGTCATTTAACTTGAGACTGTAAGATAACACATACTCACAAGAGAGCCGAATGAAGATTACACAGACCACCTTAATTCTGGTGTTTCCTAACTTTTACATGCTTGATTTTACAGCCTTCATAATGTTCTTTTAGTGTAGGTGGAATGTGTGTAATGTACAAATATGTACATATAGCTACATGCATATATATAAATAAAAGGGTCTAACATAATATATCTAATATTCTGGTGGATGCCCTCATTATCTAAATAAATGTCTAGCCCTTTTAAAATCCTAGTAACTTCTTGGTTGCAATAATATACTTGGCAATGAGTTCCACAGGTTAATTATGAATTCTGTAAAAAAGATTTTCCTTTTACCCTTTTTATATTTATTTCCTGTGAGTTTCATTGGCTGTTACTGTCTTCTTGTATTAGGAGAGAGGATAAGTAAGTGCATCCAATTAATTTTCTCTATGCCATTCATTATTTTGTGTAACTGTATCATGTTCCATCTTTATCGCTTATGTAAACTAAACAGTCCTAATCTTTACAGTTGCTGGTCAAATGGAAGGTTTTCCTTGCATTAAGTCATATTTGTAGCCCATTTCTGTTACCCTCTCTATTTCTGCTATATCTGTCATGAGATAGGGTGAGAGTATTCCAAATGAGGGATATCAGAGATTTATACAACAGCATCATCATATTTTCATTATTATTCTTTATCCCTTCATTAAGCATTCCAAAATTTTGTTAGTATTTATGGCCGCTGCAGTGTATTGAGCAGAGGTTCTCATTGGGCTCTACACAAGGATGTGCAAGGTTAATTAATTCAGAAGCCAGCAATGTATATGAGTAGTTAAAATTAATCCTTCTAACATGCTTAGTTGCTACATTGTATTTATATTTTGTGGATCAAAGTTTCTTTTTCTAAGGAAGTGAAGATGCAAAATTCTACAGTGTAACGTTATTTTTCCCTTTCAAAATTACCCCTAAATCTGTAACAAATAAAAGGGAGGTGAAGTGATATAATGCAATTATTCAAATGCTTTTCTTCTCTAAAGTAACAGATTTTTTTTATTAATAACTCATAAGCTATAAAATCATCTTAACAAAACACACACCCACCCACAACAACAACTTAGCTTCTGGGTATTAACTGTAATCCACTTTGCAAAATTAAGAAGGAAATGTTCTTTCAACAGGTAATACCAAGTTCTTTTACCTAATATTGTTTAAACAAGTCTATTCAGCCTGGAGGCAGCACTATAGCACCTGGAAGTAGCGCGGTAAGAGCCAGATTTTACTCTTTGGTGCTTATGTTATTCCCTTTGGCATGTGCATCCAAAGGCAGAATTTGGCCCCAAGTGCAATACGGTCCAGGCATTTTCAAATGTTAACAGAAGGATTGTCTTGCAGACACTTTCCCTCTCATTTATAATCATGTGGACTATCTACCTTTCCGCTAGTGAGCGCTTACCATTTCTGTTGTAACTGCTGCAATTGCAAGCGTAGAACAATATAATTCTAGGAAAGTATTTAATATACTTTTAGCTTCTTTTAATCCAGTTTACCTAGAAGTAAGGGCCCAGCACAATGTGACCAGCTAGCTCTCTAGAGACCCACAGACCACTGTATAGGAACTATTGTGTTAAATCATGCAGAACAGGGCTGCACAAAAGATGCAAACCAATGGCTGAAATGACTCTACCTGAGAAAATTATCAAAATCACTGTCTAATTAGATTCCACTAGAGAGCCAGGGACCTACCAAATTTATTCAAGAATCCACAAAGAGGGGGTGGGTAGTAAAGCATGTTAAGGGAAAGCAGGGAAAAAGATTTGTAATAAATTAGTTTCGAGAGAGTCTTGTTTGGACCTATTGAGTCTCATAAATTCTAGGCCTTGTATTATGTTTGTTGGTTTGGTTTTTGCCCAGCAAGAGAGGAGGACTAAGAGCCATCATTAGTACACAGAATTAGGAATATACTGTGTGCAAAGCCACACACGTTTCCATGTAGCTCTGTTAAATGTAGGCATGAGACAGTTTTCACCTGAAAAAAACTGCCTTTTCCGAGCAGAAAAATGCACAAAATACTGGTGAAAATTCCACTTACTTTTTATTGCTATTGTTTGTGAATTCAGATAATCTTTTCTACTGCCGTGGCAAAAGCTTTATGTAAGACAAGTGTAGCTTGCCCCAGAAACTAAACAATTGCTTCCCCCCCCCCCACAGGAAATCTGAGCAACAAAGTTTGCAATATTAGGTCAAAATAATTAATTCCTTCATCCTGTTCTGACCAGCATATTTTTATATGCTAGAACTGTAACCAAAATATTAAACTGAGATACAATATAGTTGCAAAACAGCCCTGGAGATGTAATGCATAGAAGAACATGATGGAAATCAGAATCAGAAGAGAGTTCTTTGCTGTAAAAATATTTTTTTAAACTGCTGACAATGCACACTGCAAAATACTGCTAGAGAACTTTCATTGTTGCTAGCAATGTCATAAATCAGAAAGATTCTTAGAAGCAACTCTGTGGTTACCCTAGGTGAGGATACTGAACAATAGCCTATTGTTTCTAGAGGAGGATTATTTGACACCTCTTAACATCACCTCATATATTTACCAACCTAGATTCTACATTTAATTTCATATTTGTTGCCTAGTTTCAGAGGACAAAACTAGTACACCCCCACCCCCACCAGAATAAATGCAACAGTCACTCACATTGACGGTTAGCATGACATGTAAAGACAAGTAACATCTTCCTATCATATTATTGGGAAAGCAAGAACCAGTGAGAGAAAGAGAGACTTATTTCCTCATCTCTTGAGAAAGTTTCATGACTACCCTCAACCTCTGGCCATTGCTGTGCAAAACACAGATCAGAACTGGCCAATCACCCGACTGCCAGCTCCTCGCTCAAATCACTACTGAGCACAACCTTTATGCATGTGTGCAGATCTAGGAATAACTAAATGGAATAGCAATCATTTATCATTATTTTCCTCACACAGGTCCTAATTGCATAGATTAAGGTTGTCAGAATGGGGCTTATGCCTTCCAAGCTCCCTTGAACATTTTTATTACTCTACGATATATCACCATGCAACATGAGATTTATTTTCTAGCAACCTCTTTAGTTTCAGGCAGAAGAGAGCAAGGTTGATCTTATATTTACAGGAATAATCATTCGAAATCCCTTAGCTATCAGAATCACCCCAACTGCTTGTCACAGAGCTATATTGGATCAAGATATTTTTCACGGATAGACTCTCTGATCATGTACCTGTGGAAGTTCAAAGCTCAAATGTAATCAACTTGACTAAGTGAAGACATAAGAGGTCCAGTCAGAAGGAAGCAGTTGGTATGGATGGCCTTGGCCTCTTGCAGATTCCCTGATAGCCACGTGGATACATGGGGATCTTCAGGGTTTGTGGGATATTTCCTTCCCTTTAGTCCTTTTCCAAGATATTCACCATATGAGGGAGGGTATTCTGGCCTCCAGAGCCTTTCCCCCCATTGATTTCTATGAAGATTTTTTCTTGAATCAGGATTCTCTCCGAGACTGGGAATGGGTGGGATTTTAGAGACAAAAAATTGATTTCATTGTTGAAAGAGCTATTCACCCCCTTCCTGCAGACTTCATGCACCTAGCCTGGTTATCTTCTGACTGAATACAGATCACTCATTATATAAGAAACCTGAAACATCTTGGCACTGTTCCAGATGCTAAACAAAAAGGGGCTGTAAACTTTAACCAACCTGCCTTCCTAAGTCTGGCTACAGAGCCTGATTTTCTGAAATGAAATCTTCTCGCCCCTCCCACCTCACAAGAAAACAGTACATTCCTAGAAGGTCTCTAGGCTTAAAGACTTGCACGAGCCAAATAAGGTTCTCCTTTTCCTCTCCCCTGGTCCCCATGGCAGAAAAGGGTAACATCAGAGGGCATCAGACAGAAGTTTAAACCCTCAGAAAGCAATCAACTTGTCTTAGGCAAGAATGAAAGAATAAACTTGAGAAGGAGAAGAGGAAGAGAAAAAGAAAACACATGAAAAGATACATGTTATATTTTTGAAAATACCACTAACCTCTCCCCTCCTCAAAGAGAGAAGGAAAAAAAGTAACTAGGAAAGTCAGTGGTATGCCATCTGATCACAGCACTTTGTGGGCATGCTCAATACTTGATTGTTATATACCACAACGTTAGATACCATGGTGATAGGTGCTTTAGTAGTACCGGAGACATGCACATTGATACACACACACACACACACACACACACACACAGACACACACACGCATATATATATCTATCTAATTAGGGCTGTCAATTAATCGCAGTTAACTCACGCGATTAACTCAAAGAAATTAATAGTGATTAATCGAACCGTTAAACAATAGAATTCAAAAAATTGAAATTTATTAAATATTTTGGATGTTTTTCTACATTTTCAAATATAATGATTTCTATTACAACACAGAATACAAAGTGTACAGCGCTCATTTTATATTATTTTTGATTACAAATATTTACACTGTAAAAATAATAAACAAAAGAAATCATATTTTTCAATTCACCTCATGCAAGTACTGTAGTGAATTCTCTATCCTGAAAGTGTAACTCAAAATGTAGCTTTTTTTTGTTACATAACTGCACTCAAAAATAAAAAAATGTAAAACTTTAGAGCCTACAAGTCCACTCTGTCCTACTTCTTGTTCAGCCAATTGCAAAGACAAATAAGTTTGTTTACATTTATGGGAGATACTGGTGCCTGCTTCTTATTTACAACGTCACTTGAAAGTGAGAACAGGCGTTTGCATGGCACTTGTGTAGCAGGCATTGCAAGGTATTTACGTGGCAGATATGCTAAACATTCGTATGCCCCTTCATGCTTCAGCCACCACTCCAGAGGACATGCTTCTATGCTGATGATGCTCATTAAAAAAAATAATGCATTAATTAAATTTGTGACTGAACTTCTTGGAAGAGAATTGTATGTCCCATGCTCTGTTTTACCCGCATTCTGCCATATATTTCATGTTGTAGCAGTCTTGAATGATGACCCAGCACATGTTGTTTGATTTACAGACACTGTCACTGCAGATTTGACAAAATGCGAAGAAGGTACCAATGTGAGATTTCTAAAAATAGCTACAGCACTCGCCCCAACGTTTAAGAATCTGAAGTGCCATCCAAAATCTGAGAGGGACGAGGTGTGGAGCATGCTTCCAGAAGTCTTAAAAGAGCAACACTCAGACACTCAGATGTGAAAACTACAGAACCTGAACCACCAAAAAAGAAAACCAACCTTCTGCTGGTGGCATCTGACTCAGATGATGAAAATGGACATGCATCGATCCACTCTGCTTTGGATCGTTACTGAGCAGAACCTGTCATAAGCATAGATGCATATCCTCTGGAATGGTGGTTGAAACATGAAGGGACATACAAATGTTTAGCATATCTGGCATGTAAATAACTTGCGACGTCGGTTACAACAGTGCCATGTGAACTCCTGTTCTCACTTTTAGGTGATATTGTAAACAAGAAGCGGGTAGCATTATCTCCTGCAAATATAACCAAATTTGTTTGTCTGCGCGACTGGCTGACCAAGAAGTAGGGCTGAGTGGACTTGTAGGCTCTAAAGTTTTACACTGTTTTATTTTTTGTACATAATTCAACATCTGTAAGTTCAACTTTCATGATAAAGAGATTGCACTACAGTACTTATATTAGGTGAATTGAAAATACTATTTCTTTTGCTTTTTACAGTGAATTTGTAATAAAAATAAATATAAAGTGAGCACTGTACACTTTGTATTCTGTGTTGTAATTGAAATCAATATATTTGAAAATGTAGAAAACATCCAAAAATATTTAAATAAATGGCATTTTAGTATTAACAGTGCAATTAATCACGATTAATTTTTTAATCGCTTGACAGCCCATATATATATGGACACACACATGTTCTCCATTTATGATGCTCAAATATTATGGTGATGACACTTATAAATACTTGTAATAAGCAAATAAAAACTTGTTAGCCAAAGTATTCTTTTATGCAGGCCTATACCATGTACTCTGCTTGCACATGAAAGGCAAGAAATAATACTGCAGTACTAGGAGCAATGTCAGATTCCTCCTCTGCCTCAGTCCTTAAAATGTGGCTAGTATCATTGACCTCACATGTTAAAGAAGGGAGGGTCAGAAGGAAGGAAAAATCTAGGTCCTTTTTTTTTAGTTTAAAAATATAGGAAGCTGTCTCTTTTCTGTGTTTGTTGAGCACCTATCACAATGGGGCCCTAAGTCTGATCCCATGGCATTACCATAATATATTGATTACTACTAACTTTAGGTAGTCTTGGGCACTTGTCTACATCTGCTCTTCTTCCTGCTTCTACAGAAATAAAGCTGGGAGTGCTTTTAACATAGATTTTCAGAAGCTTGTCTGTTTTTAGATTACACAATAGCCACGGCAAGATCTACTGTTGTGTGTGTGAGAGAGAGCACCTGTGTGTGTAGGAGTTGTGACACTCTCCTTCTCATAATATGCTCATAGCCTGATTTTCAATGGTGCTGAGCACCAAGCGGTATCGTGGACGTAAATAGGAATTGTAGGGACTCAGCAACTCTGAAAATCGGGTAAACAGTGAAAGGGAAGGGAAGGGAAAGGAAGGGGAGTGGCGGAGCCAGAGTGTCCCATCTCTCCTCCTGGTCCTTTGGCAGCACTACAGGCTGACAAAGAGTGGAGGAAGTTGAGACAGGTGGAGCAAGGCACCTCAGCAGAACAATATGACTGCGTTTAAATGGTTTTCTGCTCTCTCCACAAACGATGGTCTCCTGCTCCCAACTCAAACTGCAACACAGTAGCTGGAGCAGGTTAGCCTGAGACCTGAAAGCAAAACTGGTCAGTCTCTTTTCACTGTCCAACCGCCAAAGATAATTGCAAAAAGTAAATGAAGATTTTAAAACTCCTTTTGGTTTTAATTATCTACTATATAGGCTGTAATATAAGTAACCGTGTTTGTTTTTAAACATGTACATTACTTTTAACTGGACAGTATCCCTTTAACCATTTCTTTTTTAAAGTTTGGTTATATTTTGCTTAACTTTTGGGTGGAGCTTCTTGATCCTGTGCCCAGTTACATACAGCACAAAATGTTAGACTAAATTATAGGTACGTAGTATGCCAAGAAAATCAACACAGTATACTTTGCCTAGGCCCCCTCAAAGCAAACATGTACATTGTGCCATTATTAAGGTTTAGAATAGCTGGCTCTCCAAGTCATAACACTACTGTACTGTGAGTACCCTTAGTAGCAAAGGCACCAGCTAGCTCATGGACTGTAAGTGCCATTATGTTCTCTTTATAACATGTACAACTCACATGCTCATTTTGGTACAAAGTAATGAAAGAGGTAGGGAAAGGAAAGAAGCACAGAAGGGAAGGTGGAAACAAACTGGATATCTCAAAATGACCCTCATTATTATTCAACACAGAATGCTCACAGAGTCCTGATGTTAAGTGGCAAAGTGGGTGGAAGAGGAAACCCCTTGTCAGTAGCAGAGACAGCATCTTGAGCACTGGCAGAAGCTGCTTATCAGCACTAGTAGCTGAGCTCCTGTATTTATCTCTGCTATTCTATTTGGTTCGCCTTTTCTGGACAGTTAGAACGCCTTTATCACACGGAGCGGAACATCTAACACTGTTCTGTTACCAAGACATTGACTACCATAAGGACAAGATACTTCAGGGCAGGAAAAGACCACTTTGCCCAACCAAGTAGTCTTCTTTGAGTTTATCTCCACACCACCTTCATTTATGTCAGTTTTCTTCAATCATTTCAAGGAAATATTTAGCTGTCTCAAACTGCTATGTTCTAAATCCTTCCAGTAGATTTCTATTTCATAAACAGTGTCCCGTGTCTTCAGAGTAAAATATTCACATTGTTCCTGTAATTTTATAATTATTATACTGTGTTCCCTGGGTTTTAAATCTTTCACAAGTGTGAACAGTATAAATCTTGTACTATAGAACTTGACTTACTTTTCTTACACATTTTTGAAGAGATAATATGAATTACTCTGATGTCTGAATGTTGTCAGGAGAGTAAGGTTGACCTCTAAGACTTTTCCACCCAAAACAATTTGAAATTAAAATGATCCTGGCTGCCAAAAGATCCACTCCTTCCATGGCAATAATTTCCTACAGAAGAAACAGTGATCAAAACATTACATAGTACTTTTTGCAAGTATTACCATATGTGCAATATGGTACTTCTTTGGATTTACATTTTGTCTCATTTACCTCTATCAATACATTTTGGTAACCTTGTTTCCTTCTTTAAAAAATATTGCAGTCATGCTAGAAGTTGATGACACCATGGAATTTTCTATAACGACTCTTGAATCCCTTTCCCTTGTTGATAATTTTCTTGTTCTTTAGAACCATTTGGAGATTGTGAATTAATTGTATGTCCTACCAGGTTTTCATCTGGTATGGCAATCTGGAAAATACCCATGTTTCAAGTGCTAGTGTGTCTGTTTTGATTTGTTGCTGCTGGTCATAGATTGTTTTATTTTATGTTTAATAGTCTAGGCACTCACAGAATCCAGATCTTTCTGGGCTGGAGGCACAACTTTTTATTATTCGCTGTACAGAATGTCCAAATTGTGGCACCACCAGGAAACTTGCTAGGCACTGTCCAAAGACATAATTCATAGATTCATAGATTATAGGACTGGAAGGGACCTCGAGAGGTCATCGAGTCCAGTCCCCTGCCCGCATGGCAGGGCCAAATACTGTCTAGACCATCCCTGATAGACATTTATCTAACCTACTCTTAAATGTCTCCAGAGACGGAGATTCCACAACCTCCCTAGGCAATTTGTTCCAGTGTTTAACCACCCTGACAGTTAGGAACTTTTTCCTAATGTCCAACCTAGACCTCCCTTGCTGCAGTTTAAACCCATTGTTTCTGGTTCTATCCTTAGAGGCTAAGGTGAACAAGTTCTCTCCCTCCTCCTTATGACACCCTTTTAGATACCTGAAAACTGCTATCATGTCCCCTCTCAGTCTTCTCTTTTCCAAACTAAACAAACCCAATTCTTTCAGCCTTCCTTCATAGGTCATGTTCTCAAGACCTTTAATCATTCTTGTTGCTCTTCTTTGGACCCTTTCCAATTTCTCCACATCTTTTTTAAAATGCGGCGCCCAGAACTGGACACAATACTCCAGCTGAGGCCTAACCAGAGCAGAGTAGAGCTCTGTTATAATAAGAGACAGTCCCTGCTTTTAGGGAAGAGTGTGAAGAGTTTACAATCTAAATGGATCAGAGAAAGGGTGGAAGTGGAAACAGAAGCACAGAGAGGTGAAGCAACTTGCTTAAGGTCACATAGGTAGGGCCCTACCAAATTCATGGCCATGAAAAATGCATCACGGACTGTGAAATCTGGTCTTTTGGTGTGTTTTTATCCTATACTATACTGATTTCATGGGGGGGAGACCAATGTTTCTCAAATTGGGGGTCTTGACCCAAAAGGGAGTTGTGGGGCGGGGGAGGTGTCACAAGGTCATTTTAGAGTGGTTGCAGTATTGCCACTCTTACTTCTGCGCTGTCTTCAGAGCTGGGCAGCCAGAGAGCGGTGGTTGCTGGCCAGGCACCCAGCTCTGAAGGCAGCACCCCACCAGCAGCAGTGCTTAAGTAAGGGTAGCAGCAGTACCACAACCCCCCCATAATAACTTTGTGACCCCCCAACTCCTTTTTGAGTCAGGACCCCTACACTTAAAACACCCTGAAATTTCATATTTAAACAGCTGAAACCATGAAATTTATGATTTTTAAAATCCTATGACCGTGAAATTAACCAAAATGGACCGTGAATTTGGAAGGGCCCTACACGTAGACGGTCAGTGGCAGAGCCAGGAAAAGAACCCAGGCTCTGTTAGAGTATATTCTCTGATTCCATATCCTTATAAATGGGTTGAAACTTTCCACTGTGGGGGACAGATTCTCTGTTACACAGTTGCAGTGGCAGAAAGGAGCCATATAACTAGAAAATCTGGCCATCAGGAGTACCACTTGGATAGAGGGATATCCTGGGGGGTGAAGAGCTGCCAAAATGGTTCTATGCAGTACCTCTCTCAGGCTCTGGCACAGAAGGCAAGGTCATGGGAAGGGAGCATGGCCAGAGAGGTTCTGTGTTCTGGCTCTTCATGACTTCTGGCATAGCCCCTGAGGGCCATAGGCAAATGAGTATGTTAAAGCAGCTGTGGGGGAGTATACCATGACACATGGAAGTACCTACAGTCCAAGGTAGAGAATTCAATAGATTATAAGGGAGAGAAGGTGAGTATTAGAGAGTCTCAAAGCTGCTTAGGGGATTTGAGCCCCAATCAGTGTGAGGACTCCCATTGACTTCAATGGGACTCTTCCCAGCACAAAGTTAAGCACGTCTTTTGCAGGATCAGAGCCTTGGACAGCTAACTCCGATTAATTTTAATTAACTCCATTAATTAAGGTGTATCAGTCCCTTACTTGAAGAAGAGCTCTGTGTACTTCGAAAGCTTCTCTCTCTCACCAACAGAAAACAGTCCAGTAAATGATATTACATCACCCACCTTCTCTCTCTAAATCCCTTAGGCAGCTTTGAAAATCTCAACCCTAATGTTTATAGAGTGCTTGGAAAATAGAGAGCTAAATATTATTATTATTCTCCTCCTCCTCCCTCCCCTTTTCCCATTCAGTGCTGAAGAAATTACCCTCAATCAGGTGTCTCAACGGCTTAGCAGAGGAGTGCAGGGACAGACAATCCAGTCTTTGATGCATGATAGGTGGTGCTGGTAGCAGCTATTATTATTATGGTTGCCTGACACTTCCCTTTAAGTTGTTTAAAATTACTTATAATTTTGCCAAATGTTAATCGTCCAAACTGAAAATCTGTATGCCAGTTATCTGCCTCAGGCCATTTTTTCCCCAGGAAAATTTCAGATCAAACAGTCCAGCTCTTCTTGAGAATGAAGCTAGGGAAAAAATACATTATTTTGTCACGTTAAAGAATTCTTGGTAACTTTTTCTTTGACAAGATCTTATGCACCCATGGTTTGGAGACTTGAAATTTGGCAGGGGAGCAACTTTTGTGTCAGGGATATGCCTTGTGAGGTCTCTGAAAATCCACTCAAATTCGGCCAAGTTATAAGTTTTTTGGGGGAAAAAATCACAGTGTGCACATGCTCAGTACAGAATTGCTAAACCTTTGCAGTTAAAAACCTTTGAGGATTCCATCTGTAGTGGGCATGCTCCAGCCTAGAGATGAGCAGGACTTTCCCTGCAATTGCAGCTCTGAGCTGCTGGGGGCTGGGCCAGGGCCAGGGCCAGCATCTGAACTGAGAACAAACAGCCTGTGCTCTCACATAGAGGAAGAAACTACCTGAGTAGAATGAATGGGGACAAGAGCTGGAGTGGGGGAGGAGGAGATGAGTAAATTGAGACAAGGAGAGCAGGAGGAAGAAACTCAAACTGGAGGTTAATGAGGGGAGGGAAGAGGGAAACCGGGACTGGAAATTGGAGATGGGAATGGGACTGGTTGGGCAAGGACACTGGGAGCTTTGTGGGTGAGTGGACTGGGAACCAGTGGGAGGGAGAGGGAAGACTGAGATTGGATGATCGCTGGGGGAGGACTCTGGGACTCAGAACTAGTGGGGTGGTGGAAAGACAGTGTGTGTGTGGGGGGGAAGACTGATCTGACAAGGAGCTCAGATGCAGGAGAAGAGCTGGGATTGGCTGGGCAAAGAAAATGGGAAAAGGAGCCATGGAGCGGGGAGATTAGGGCAAGGAACTGGGGACAGGATGGAGAGGAGAGACTGAGATCAGAGGAGGAGACTGGAGAGGGAGACTGGGAATAGGAGCCAGTGCACAGAATGGGCAGTGAGAGTTTTTTTTAAAGTGCAGTTATTCAATATTTTGTTTTCTCCTCAATATGTGGCCACATGCCCCTGCTTCATTAACTATACACCTTCCAGCTTCAGTAACAAATGAACACCTGTTCTACAGAGAGCAGTCTATTTCCCTGTACAACCCCGATTCACTCCCAAAGCAGGTCCATTCTGTGCACTAGAAGAGGCATGGATCCTGTGGGGAAAAAATTGTTTGTGCTCATGTAATTAAAGACTATCATCATGCCCACGCACAAGTTTACCGAATTAAGGTTTCCTGGGTAACCTTAATTCTGGCATTTCCTAACTTCTGAGTGTTTAACTTTGCAACCTCAATAATATTTGTTTAACATAGTTTGTGTAATAATATATATCTAGGCAGTCAGTAGACTAGATACACAGAATTTGCTCGAAACCTAATTTATTTACAGTTATCATGGCACTATGCAGTAACATTGGTGTTGTCAAGAGTTTCTCCCCTCACCCCCATTTACCCACAGAGGCGGAGTGGGGGGACAAGCCAATCCTTTAGTCATCAAAATCAGTGAAGCATGTGTTAACAACAGCTATGCATGGGTAGTAAATGGGTGGGTTTTTATTACTGCAGCAGTCTCATGACTAACTGACAGATGGCCTGCGTTCCTCATTGATAATACATGTGAAAGGGATCAAGAAAAAAAGAAGTTATTTGTTTTGGGTTTAACACAAAATAATATACACCAGGCCGAGCCACATACAATTTTTCTGGATTTATCCCAACTTCTTTTCTTTATAAAAAAAGCTACGATACAGATCTCTATTTCAAAGCCTGATTTGTTGCTCCTTGCTTTAGTTGTACCTCCAAATCTAAACCTAAATTGTACGGCCAGCAATTGCACACAAGAATTCTGGTGACCAGCTGTAGAGGAGTCACTGTTTTTTTTTTGTTTTTTAATGTAGCTCCTTTAATTTAACTAGGGATTTCCCCCTTCATCTAGATAAAATGAAACTGATTTACTCTATCCTGCCTCTAGCACCTGATCACAAACCCCCAATATTCAAGAGTTCCACCCTTCAGTCAGATTCAGGATGATTGAGAGATCAGGGTTTGTAAGGCAATATCTTGGATCAGTCCAACACCACTCTGGCCAGACAGGCGGAGTATCTCTGCCTCTTCCCATTTTTCTATGCTTCCCATATTTAGTTTACTGTTTTAGCAGGGCTGGGTACCATATGATCTTAGAACCTGGCAAAAAAATGCAGTCTGAGGTGAACGTGAAAAAGGAGAGTCACTGGCAAAGGGCCAGCCTCATTGTGAAGTCTCTGCTCCGAACAAAGGGACTGATTATTGTGGACCATCCATCCCCAAGGTGTTTTCCTGTAAATTTCCTCTGGTTAGAACTTTGCAGAAACTATAATGGAGGAAAAGAAACACCTCTTCACACACAAAGCCTGGGATTACAAAAATCCCTGTCTCCACAATTGATTGACAGAAAATTTCAAACATGGTAAAGCGAGAAGCTCTACCTCACTGCAAGCTGACTTCTCTATTGCTATTTACTTGTCCAGTATTTGGGGGGTTTGTCACCCATGACCATTGCTGCCCATTTGCGTCTGGGGCCTTTTCTACACTAGGATTTTACAGGCTCATAATTCCCAATAGGTGCAACTCCACCTGTGGCAGCTGTTGGGCTTAGAATTTTTAGATTGGTACCAGCAGTACAACTGCACCCATTGGGAATTACAGTTCCAAATATCCAAGTGAAGACAAGACCTGCAAAGGCTGAACTCTACAGTGACTGGAGAGAAAATGTCACTAAAGAACTGTATATGCAAGAAGGTGCAGTGAAGAGTGGGAGTGGCGGGGGGTGGGAAGGAGCTGGAATGAATGGCAGCTCCATAATGAAAGGATAAATGAAAACCAAAGAAACTTTTCAAGAATAGTCTTTGTTCCCATCCATGCAAGGCTAAAAGCCAGCCCCAACTTCAGATGTTCAGGGAAAGGGGCTATACACACATTCATGTGCATGCACACACAAATATCATTTCTATTATTGCTTAATAACTTTTTTATTGTAGGTCAGCCTTTTAGAGTATTTATCTTGCTTGGGGCATTTTCACTTTGGAAACACAATGTATTTATTCACTCCTTTTGCAGTACTGGACAAGGGGCAATATTTATTAGGTGTAGCTTTTGACAAAGCCTTCAGTATTGTTAATCACACCAGCTTCCTTGATATAGTAAAGCTATTAGGATTTTATTGGGTTATGATGCAGATGTTACTAAGTAAATTACCGCCTATCTGTTTAATGGAAATCAAGTGTTGCATTAAGTGGAGTCATTTGTTGAAAGAGAGAGAGGGACAAACCAAAGCAAACCCAAGAGTAACAGATGGTCCAAGACTTTTTTTAATAGTAACTTCCTTACTGTCTGCTTAAATATATAAATAGCATTTTTCAAACGCATATATAACACCTCTCCTAGCCACCCCCTCTACATGAGAGTGGGGGAACTATGTTTGGAGGCCAGTTCCCAGATGGCTTAAAAGCTTCTGTATAACATAGTTTCAGTATGTTTATATTGGCTGGATTGGACTGTTATGGGTTTTTATAAACTCTTCTCGGGTATTGAATGTTTTTAAAAATT
The DNA here is from genome assembly GCF_027887155.1 of Malaclemys terrapin pileata. NCBI lineage: Eukaryota > Metazoa > Chordata > Testudines > Emydidae > Malaclemys > Malaclemys terrapin. The sequence goes on along the minus strand of NC_071508.1, from coordinate 46,768,073 downwards.
AATGGAACACTGTTATGCCCCAGTCCACACTGATCAATACCATCATGTGAGGCTGAAGTGGCTTTAAGAGAAAGAATGGGACTAAGTGAGAGGAAGGATGGTTTGTAGTTAAGGCACTGGATTGGGATTCAGGTGATTCAAGGTAAATTCCTGGCTCTGCCAGACTTCCTGTGTGACCTTGGGCAAGTCACTTGATCTCTCTGGACCTTAGTTTTCTCTCTGTAAAATTTCAGTCTTATATATTTAGACTGTAAGACTCTCTCCTGCTATGTATTTGTACAGCACTGAGCACAGTGGGCCCTGACTTTGGGTGAGACCTTTAGCCACTATTGTATCACAAATAATAAACAACAACAAAGCGCTTCTCCTCACATAGTTCCACCAAGCCCAGTAATAAAATCAGTTTACGTAATAGACAGAAACTAATATCATGGTTTGTAAAATAAAGGAGTTTGCAAAGCAATTCTGACTACGGTCTGTGTCATATTTTTATAAATGAATACAGGTCTTTGATTTGCACATACAACGATAAACTGTGGCTGTGGCACAAGCTCTGTGAATGGGGCAGTGTGTTGTTATGCTGACTCAGGAGCAATGATGGAAGCAGTTTATGACTCTCTTGCCCTCCCCTTCCCTAGGTGGAATAAACCCTGCAACAGCCCTATTCCTGGCATTAAGGCTAAACCCATTCCCCACCTCTGCCTGAATGGGGGAGCATCACTGTGTTTTTCTAATCACAATGTAGTTAGCCGACACAGGAGAGTAAAGTGGGGAAGAGAGGAGATAGATTTTCCTTTTGCCTATACTTTTCATGCAGCTGGAAAGACTCAGAACTAAAATGTTTCCTCTTGACTTTAATGCACGTTCCTCCCTGATACCAATTTCAAATTAATATAAGGATCAATGATTTTAATTCTAATGAGGTTGTTCTGTCAACAAACAAGGACACTGGGCCAAACTCAGTCCAGATGCATCTGATTTCACTACAGTTGCACCTTCTTACACCAGAGTCAAATTTAGCCCATTGTATTAAAATATTTATTGATTTTTTTATCTACAACAATGTAGTGCCATAAAAAAATTAAATAAAGCTGGAAGAGGGGCTTATGGTCTCTTATCTAGCTTTGAGGGAAAAAGCCTTTCTTGTAATTTTTTTTATAATACTTTTTTTCTGTTTTCTTTTCTGTAGGGTATCTACTCCAGACAACTGCACCACATGCTCTGTATGCAAAGTCACTGTGCATTTCCACTCCACATCAGATGTAAACGGCCTACACACAAGAATGGTGTGGGCTGAGTTTCAAGGCTTGCTTTCATCATAGTTTATCTTTGAAATGCTAGACAAAACAGGATTTGTGTGGTTTAACGGAAGATCAGTCATCTCGATTTGCAGACCTTATATCCACTCACATCCCTACTCAAATATAAACACAAAAACAGATTCCCAGAAGAGTAGCTAATTTGAAGACTGTTTATTGGATTATTTGTTTGATCAGCTGATAAATTCCTGATGGTTCCTCCTTCAAACCTTGCTGTTCATGAGTTACCCAACAGGATTTTTTGAAAGAAATAAACACACACAGAGCTTGTTATATAATTTTTTTTCTTGAATTTCTACTTACTTTACTTTGAATTACAAGTGACAGAACTTTAAGCCTGTATGTAACAACTCATTCATTATTGCTAGTCCAAAACATTCAAAAGTTATGAGTCAGGCCCCCAAAAATCACAGAGTTGGCTTAAAACCAGGATTTTTAAAAATACATTTTGTATTTTTTATTTACCTTCTGGTTTTTGAGGCTTCAGGATAGATTTGAATTATGTTTTCCATCTTTTCTCTGCAACCATGAGGGCTAGAAACTTGGGGTGAAAACCTGGCACCTCACTAAAATGACAAAACTCCCATTAACTTCAATGAGTTTAGGATTTCACCTTTGCTTTTTTTATTTTAAAACATGAAAACTGAGGCTCTCACATAATCCCATGACTCTAAGAGCCAACGCTTTAAGAAAAACCACCAAATATTGTGAGACTTGGCAACACTGCTCATTTCTTTTGTGACCATCACAGTAGTATGTAGGCACACAACTTTTAATGAAGTATTAGTGAAAATAACATTTATTTAATAAAAATAAAATTCAATTATTCATCTTATTTATTTGTATTGCAGTAAGACCTACAAGCCTCACTCAGTTATTGGAGGCTCATTGTGCAAGGCATGGAAAACAACTTATTACCTCAAAACTAAACATACCCAGTTTTTTTTTAACCTTTCCTCATAAATTCAGATTTTCTAAGCTTTTTATCATGTTTGTTGCTCTCTTCTGTACTCTCAAATTTATCCACATCTTTCTTAAAGTCAGAATTGGACACAGTACTCTAGCTGGGACCTCACCAATGCTGAGCAGAGTGGGGCAATTACCTCCCAGGTCTTACATTATACATTCCTGTTAATACATGCCAGAACAATATTAGCTTTTTTTGCATCACATTGTTGACTCATATTCAATTTATGTTCCACTCTAACCCCCAGATCCTTTTCAGCAATACTACCTATTACCTAGCCAGTTATGTCCCATTTTGTAGTTGTGCGTTTGATTTTTCCTGCTAAAGTGTAATACTTTGCACTTGTCTTTGTCGTCTTTGCACTTGTACTTTGCACTTGTTGTCTTTGTTGATTTCAAACCAATTCTCCAATTTATCGAGATAATTTTGAATTCTACTCCTGTCCTCCAAAGTGCTTGCAATTCCTCTGAATTTGGTGTCATCTGCAAATTTTATGTGAAAGGGAGATGTGATTTTAGTCCTGTTTATAGAAAACAGGTAACTCACATCACATAATACAGCACCAAAACTGCTACCCTATTCTTGTACCCCAGTCTCTGGACAGAGGCCAAAGATTGAAGGGGTAGTGATTAATCTCTTATACAGCTATTTTTTTTTTAAACTCCTCATTCGTCCTGTGTGTGATTGCAAAAAAATTGTATAGTGGATCAGTCAATACTTGCTAGTAGCTGTATCGGTATTATTGATTTGATAGGACTTTCTAAATTGAGGTTCCAAACAGATCATTTTTAGTTATATTTCTGGGCAGCTACAAGACAGATTGTCAGATCTATATCTGCATACTGCAGGATGCCAATATTTAATAGGTGCCTGAACTGGCTAGTACAAACATAGATGCAACTTGCAAAATGTTGAACACTTCCTTCTGTGCCTCTCTTTGCTGACCAGGAAAATAGAAGCCATGGCATTTTTTAAAAAAATATGAATTATTACAGTATTAACATCAACTTTTCAGCATTAATATTCAATTAAAAATAACTTCAACATTTGCTCTATTGCTGCTGCATACCAGTGTGAAAGACAGCCATAGTCTGCCTAGCAGGTTCAAAGACTTGCCTTTTAAGTGTGTGCTGCTTTTTATGGTACAGCAGGAAGTAGAGTAAACATTCCCAAAAGGAGTACAGGGTGCTGTGTTGCTGCACATTTAAAAGGCACTATGAATGGCTATGTGTTAAGGATGGCAGACATTTCAAGGAAAACGGAAAGGTGAGCAACATGTGAAGGATTCTTTTCAGGTGTACAGTTGTCAACATTAAAACCAGCATTTGCCAATAGCTTGAGGAGTTTTCTCCTGTATTTAAAATGGGAAATTACTGTATTAGGTGCATGGAATAGTACCTTTTGGGAAATGTGGTCTTTTTTAATGATGATCATTGTCAGAACATATTGGCTTAGAAAAATGACTCTCTCTCAGACAAGCACCCAATATGAAAAAAATTACTGCATATCACTTCCTCACATGCTAGCCCTACAAGCCTTATTATTTCCTATATGCCTGTGCCCTGCAGACTCTGAAGGCATGAATCATACCCACACAGGAGCATATGGGAATCAATATCAAATGCTGCCAACTTTTGTTTGTGAACTGGCATTACAAAGAATGGAGATGAAGGTATTAATGGAAATAATCTTGTGCAGATGAATAGAGGAACATCTATGGTTTCTTGGTATAAATGTATCCGATAAAAACAAAGAAAGAGACTCTTCTATACACATGGCATTAGTGGTATTAACTTACCTAGTAACACTAAAAATAAAATAAAATAAACAGTACAAGTTCTGCTCAGGTTGATTTCATCATATACACTAAAGGAAACAGTTTTCCTCTACTGGACTTTTTTTTTTCTTTTGCTATTTACACACCTTGACTGTGGCCACTTTCAATGTCCAACATCAGTGTGCACAGCCAGAGGCTCTAATACTGAGAGAAAGACACAGAGGCTCAGTGAAGTACTTTCATGGATAATTTATCACAACCCACATACATTACTGAGCAAGCTGGGATCACACAATACAGTGGAAAAATTGAATTTCAATATTATCTAACTATAAAAGGGTTCAGCGATTCAGCTCTCCCTGATCAGGGAAGATTCAAATTTTGGATCATCATGACTGTATTATGTGGTGATTAAAGGCCTGCTTCAAAGCCCATCAAGTCAAGGGAAAGACTCCGATTGACTTTAATGGACTTTGGCACAGGTCCTAAATCTTTTTGCACTGGATATATACTTGGATTTTGTATTACCAGCGGCATGATTTATCATTTACCTTGTGATACTATAAAACATCAACTTTAATAAATGCCCACTGGATGGTCTGCTTAGGGGAATTTGGTGCAAGAGCAGTTGGAATTGAATAAAACTATATAGAAATTTGAGCATAAGCCTATTAATCGTGGTATCAAAACAGAAACTATTCAGTAATAAGAGAGTTTGGAAAAGAAACTATGTTAAGGGCTGATTAGTGTGTTATGTATTGGGCGGGATGTGTGTAGGGGGGGAAGATTTCATCGCTGGAAAATAGGAGGGGACAGATGGGGGATGTTGACTCCGCTGATTACAGTTCAGTGTCTAATTTCTGTCCATTGATGCCAGAGAGGAATGAAACACTCTAAACATAAAAAAAGGCAAACAAAAATATCCCCCATCTTTTGAATTAAGTATGATGAATGATCTGAACCTAAAGCAAGCTTTCGATGGGAAAACTAGAGTTTAGCAAAGAATGATAGTTCCAGGGATTTCCTCATCACCGGATTGTTTCACATGATGTTAAATGTTTGCAGTGACGAAGCATAGGAAACAAAAGTTGTTCGTTTTGAATTTATTTTAAGAGTGGGGAATGATGGAATATGTTCTTGGAATTATATTATTTAACATTTAAAATTGTATAGATGCCCTGTGTTTGGAAGTAAGAAAATATTGTCAGCATTTGAGCCTGATCCTTTGACATGCTGCATATTCACAACCTCTGGTGCTCAGCACCCGACAGGATTGGCCGCTTGATGTGCAAGAGATGCTTCATGCAGAAAACATTTTTTTTAAGTGCTACTACTGTAAGTGCATAATAGCAGCATGGGGTAATGATTATGTTGATAATACTATACAGACTTCTATGGTGTGTTTTTTACAAGTGTCCAAAAGGATCTTCCAAACATTCAATAATTAAACCTTGCAGCACCCCTGTGAGGTAGATATAGGATAACGCATCATTTACTACTGAAAAGCAGCTACCACTGGGGTAAAACCCAGCAGCTATTTATTAGTGCACAGCAAAATTATAAAACAGTTTAGGGCAGGAAGTGAGGGGAAAATTGCATCAAATTTCAAACACAGTGAAAACACAGAAGGAAGACTCTAATATACCAGAGTTCAAATTTACCCAGGACACGAAGTACACCTGTATTATTACGAAAGGGCACATACATTCTAGAATGATGAAAAGTGGCCAGGAGTTTAATTTTACATCCTGTCCAAAAAGGCACTAAGAGGATTTTTTTTTTAAAAAGCATGTTCTGTCTTAAATATGTAATCAAATCCTTGCAGATTACATATTTTATCAGTTAGATACCTCTCACAGTATGTAACTACAGAAATTCATATTCCTTATCCAGTCTAGCAGGCTTTTAAACAGTAACAGATGTAAAAACCCAAAGTTAAGTATGAAATCTGCATAACGGGGAACTATTTGATGAAGGGCCAAACAGCAAAATCCAGGCAAAGGAAAAATAGTAGCAGTCAGCAACTGGATCTTAGGTTCCAGCCATATTAAGGATCAAACTGAGTGAAGGAACCAGGCTTAAAGCTAGAAACTGGTTTTGCTGGAACTAATACATCTAGTATGGATCATTTCTAAACTGGTGGTCAAACCACAGTAGAAACCAATTTAGCCAGAGCAGCATTTAGACAAATTTTAAATATGATTTTCAGACTCAGTTTAAAGCCCAGTGCACAGAAGGCCGTTGAAGTACCACTGCTCTCGAATGTAAGTAAATTCCATACTTAGCTAACATATTGAGAGCAGGTCATGTACTTGCAATATATTCTTCATAGGGAATCTATACAGTCAAACACCTTTTTATAGAATTAGTCATTATAAAATGAAGGAGAATGGGAGACATGGTTCCAATTTGTACAGAAGTGCATATCACCACCACCCAGGGGTCAAAATACTTCTGCACGTTTGTCAATTGGGTAGTAACACGTAGGAACAACTTCTCAAAGAGTTTTACCTTTAAGAAACAGTTCTGTTTTCCATCATACCAATGGGCAGATGAATAAACCACTGTATGATTATTTTTATTAAGAGAATTTATAAATATTTCAAGGATTATAAACTACTTCCCACGACAAATTTATTTTCAATTTGACTTGTGCATCTACATTTTCAAAAATACATGTGCAAACAGAGTGCACACTTAGGAAGCATACTCATTTGCGTGATTAGCATGCCCACTTTTGAGTGTGTTGTGTGGTTCCCTAAAACAAGGCTTCCACTTATTTACGGCAGTTCCCATTTAAGTCTTTACAACTTTATTTTTAGAAATAGATAACAGTACCATGTTATGCACAGTATTCTTTATACTTTTAAAAGGTGGTGTAAAGATTTTAATGGGGACCATGTAAACTACTCAACGGTATTGATGATTTCAGTGAAATCAATTATTCATGTTTGCACAGAGAAGTGTACACCCAGAAAACTGCTTTGGATTATAGTAGTGATTCTTAAGAAAGCAGAATCTAATTTTACCATAGCAATGATTACAGCAAAGATCTTATGTGGGAGAAGTCTATTTTAATTTCTCGTGAACATGGATTGTGATATTCTGCTCTTCACACAGACAGAAGTTTTATTGACCTCAGTGGGAGTTTTGGCACATAGGTAGAGCAGAATATCAGAATCCAGGACTGCTAAATTTTGCCCAAACTCTATGATCCATCTGATCTTCCAGGATAACATTTTTTGACATCAAAATATCTATGGGAAGTTAAGGAATGTGTCCACCTGTAACCAAAAAAATTAAAATAAAATACAAAAAATGAAGATTGGGCATACCATATCTAAAATAATGATTAGAAAGTGGTTGGATGGGATTATATTAATTTTAGTATCAGCAATTATCATGACAGTCACAAGACAAAAAAGTCACATTGTGGAGAGAAGAAAGGATCTGTGACAAATAAAGGTTTCTGAGTGTGCTGTAGACTTTCTCCTGCATAAGACTCAACACACTCTGAGAGTTAAACCATTGGCATGTGGTGTGCTCTGTAGTTCGATCAACAGTGGCACATAAAACAGCTGTGCAGATCTGGAAAACTGCTTTTGATTTTGCATTTGGTAGCCAGCCAGCAGCCGCCAGATTTCATGGGTTGGGGGTTGGATGTCAGGGGGGCTGGACATTCACAGATGTTATAGGATGAAAAGAAAGGTCTGGCCACTGCAAATAAATTGATTTGTTCTTGTTACATTCCTGCTCAGCCACATCCTCTGAGGTGCAAGTTAGAGGAACAGATGGGCAGGGTGTGGTTCTTGATTTAGCTTCATCTTTCAAAGAACATAGCACTCGACACTGATTCTTATGCAGCAGAGAACAATGGCTGAACTAAAATGTGTTCTGACTACATACTGGATAGTGAGTGTTGTAGTTCTTATTATAGGCCACTCAGGCAGTGACGCTCATAGTTAAGATTGGCCGACGCTATTATAAGACTGTGTTTTCAGTTGCCTGTAACTTTGACAAATTTAAAGTGTTTGGGGTGAATTTTTTTTTACCTTTTCTTCTTTAATTTGACCCCCTTGTGCATATGCATTATGATACATATGATCACATACTATATTTTCCACAGGACCCTGCCTCATTCAGTCCACAGATATATGGGTGATATTTTATACAGAAATATTAAGAGGCATTTGTTTTCCCCTTCAAGATCTAATGAGAAGTGGCAAATTCCACCACAGGAAGAAAAAATGTTCCTCTTTCAGTGGAAACAAAGGTGTGTTTCATGTGAAAATTAAAAGGCAGTTTTTGCTGGCAGGAACCACCCTCCCCCCCAAACTGTTCCTAATTTCTAGAAATTAGGTGTATTTGGGGGGGATGCATGAAAATTCAGAATTTTTCCAAGAGGGCAGAATTTTTCTATAACACACCATGCTTGTTGGAAAAAATAGTGACGTTTAACTCTGGATAAAAACCACTTATTAATAAAACATGAAATTTTTCTCTTTCACATATCATTGTTTGTGAAGTGGCCACTGCTAGCCATGATACATGTAGCTCTAGAACAGATTTGCTTCTGTCACTATTACAGACAAGTGTAAATGCTTTGCCAACAGTGACGGGAAAGCCTAGAAAGTTCCAATAATGAAGGAAGTGGTTCGTAAGGTGAGGAGGAGCTTTGAAAAAAGCAAGCTACCTGGGGTGAAATCCTGGCCCTGCTGAAGTCTATTGGAGTTTTGCCATTGATTTCAATGGGGCAATGATGTCATCCCTGATCCTTCGGCTATTGTTATGCCATGTGCAAGTAGTAACTTTGAATAACTGTTCTGCTGGCAGTGACTGATAAATGGATGCATCTGAAATGCCTTGGTCCCTTCCTGCTGGAGCAAAGAAGCTGGAAACCAGCCCCTGAGAATTTGCTTGGCATGAGGAATCTTCATTTGGGGTAGAGCCAGCTTATATGCCACTCCCTGTTCATGGCCAGACCAGGAGTGTGTGAGCAAGCTATGCTGGAGGGGATAGTCAGTTTATATGCCCAGCTGGAGGACAGCCTATAGGGACCATTGGAACAACCTGAGAATCAGAGAGCCGTAACAAGCTTTGCGACAGCCCTACACCATCCATTGCCTCCACTGTGCTCGAGTGCAGCAGAGAATTTGGATTTGAATCTCTTTATAAAAGCATTTTAGTTACCTATGAAACAGATGTATTAGATGGAGTGTTTATTCGCCCTACATAGGAAATATCACATTTCCCCTGTCATACTGTGTAAATATGAATATATAGTACGATAGTAAATGAAACAATGAATTCACACTACTGGGGCTCTTTTGGGTAACGCTGATCACTCATTTGGCTCCTGAACCACTGAGGTCTGAGTATCACGGTTTAAATAATTCATTACTATTTGTCCATCCTTACAAATCAGTACACCTTGAATTTATGACTGTTATATCAAGTCATAGAAGTATAAAAACACTGCCTATTTAATTTTGGTATATCTGGGTTAAATTTTAGCCTTGTTTTTAAGCATCAGATGCTAGTTTCTTTGTAGTTTATTAGGTCATCTCTGGTTTCAGAGATGCACATTATCTAATCAATACAGCTAGTCCTATGTACAAAAACTTTATCTGAAAGTAGCTGTGAGACAAAAAAAAAAAGACATTTCATTTGGACAGTGCAAATATTCTGTTAAATACAGTAGTATCTATGTCAATACATTGACTATGGTGAAATCAAATTTCTACTGCAGCTGCAGAAGGTCTAAAGTTACTTTTTGTTACTCTAGTCTTTCAGATTGTCTTATGCTTTTCTCTTAAGCAAATGCTAAATAACATGCTGAAGACAGATTTCAAAACAAAATGGAATCCTTACAGAATACTGTCTAAAAAAATAAAGATCCAGGGTAAAATTTTCAAAAGCTTCTACGGAGCCTAAGTCACTTTTGAAAATAGGACAAAGGTTCCGAAGTCTTACTAACTTTCAGTGAAACAGAACAAAGGCACAAGTGGTAACTTTAATTTTCAACACGAGTTAGGCACCTGCCATTTGTGCCTTTGATAATCTCCCCTTATGTGCCTAAATCACTTTTGAAAAGGGCACTTAAGTCTTCTATGTCGTTTAGGTGCTTTTGAAAATTTTATTCCAATTGTAACATAAGACCAATATATTTAGGTTTCTATTGGTTAATAACTTAGTGCAAGTTAGTAACTTAATTAGTTAATAACATAGTAAAAGCATCCAGATTGATTAACTTAGATTGGTTAATAATTAAATCACACGGTGTTTTAATATCATGTGCTGCAAAGAGCTGCAGGGGACATTTTAAAGAGTCAGTTGTGGCTTGCGAGCCTCAGTCTGAGTATCACTGATTTAGAAAGTGGATTTCTGTTCCCTGAACCAGCTACAACTCAAAATCCTTTTATTGTACATTTCCAAACACCAGCACACAGAATCTACTTTATCTTTTGGTCAAAAGCTAGTTGCCAAGGTGAGAAACGTTCAACATTTGTCACGTTCAACATTTTTAATCTGCCTCAAGGATACAACATACGGTAAGTAGAATGGCAGCTTTTTGAGAAATGAGCTCCATTTGTGTGTATAATTTCCAAGTACAGACCCTTGAATGAGCACTGCACAGCACCTAAATGTGCAAAACCTGTTTGGGTGCCTATGCAACCTTACACTCCCTTACCATTGCTTAGTACGCATCTCTTCATGCATCATCTCTGAATCCGACCCCTAACTCTTCAATCTATATATTTTCTTTAAAACACCACATACTAACACTATGTAGAAGCAACTTTCTGAGCATGATCATTTACATGTATGTGGTGCATGATGGAGAACTACGGGAGAAACAAACAAGTCATTGGTGAATCTCCACAGATTAGGTGTTGCCTAAGCAACCTGGAAGTTTGGATGCCTTGACCAAACCTCGTTGGTCTGCAAAAGTGGACTGGAAATTAAAGCAAAACCAAGTTCTCTCATGAGATAATTAGTCTATCTCGTTCCCAGTTGTGCTAGAAGTATCATGAGAGCTTCTTTTCTGAAGATACGTCACAAATTATACTTCCAGTCTTAACCAAACCAGCAAACTGAACAAGTAAGTGAAAATAATCATAAATTAAAAGAACCCTTGCAAACCTTAAAAAAAATTTACTATGAAAGATGGGTGAAGGCTCCAATCAATAATTCTTTTAACTCTGTCTATCCTTAAAACAAACATAGGCAATTCTATATTTCTGAATTTGACATAAATCTCTACCTTTCTGTCTAGCTCATCATGTGCAGCTAGCATTGAAATAAAGGGCTGCAGCAAAGCACTTAACTGTTAATTTGTGATTATAGAACAGCTTTTTCTCCCCTAGCTTGATGTCACTTGAAAGGAAAAACTCCATTTGTCATAAAGAATGAAAACCAGGACAGAACAACATTTGCTCCCTCTCTCTCTAAGGAATAGTAGGTGGAGTTATATAAACAACAGAGCAATCAATGATCAAAGAGAAATCTTGGGACTGTAATATACCAGAGTATTAAAGGAACAGAGCCTTTTATCTATCATGGAGGAAGGAAGGAAGTAGAGCATTGAGACATGTGTAATACATACCATTAAAAATAAAAAACAAAGTGAGTAACAAAAGAGACTGAGATCAATTAAAAAGTCTGATTTCTTCATCTGTGCTGTTAAAACGATCATGAAGAAAATGCAACTTTCAGTGTTAAAATTATTTTCCATCACTTGGAAAAGCCAGGTATGTTACTCCATTTTAAGCCATATGTTTTTCCTGAATACTATGAAACACAGCGCTGTTCAGTAATGGACCATTTCCATCCACTACCACTACTAACTCAGGCCTACCTTGTCTTCCACTCTGTTCAGCCTTGCACCAATCGTGTTAGTCCCTCGGTCTTTGCTTTTTTCTGTGGAGCAAGGCATATTTTCAAATGAATACTCAGTGTTATAACAATATAGCATTAAGCCACAACACGGTGTGTTTAACTAGCCCGCCAGTGCAGAATAATTGAACACCTTTGCTAGGATGATTAGTTTTATTTCATAAAACTAGCTTTTGTTTCTTTTATAGCATTAGCCCAAGCCAAGGTTTTTAATAGCTCTTTAGTCTAGAGCACTTTCAACCTTCATTTTATGCTTTAAACCGAGAGAATTAAATGGTTCCTAATTTAGTTTATGTTTCTAATTCCAGTTGAAAAAACAACCTGGCACAATGTAAAGCTCTACAGCCACCTTGATAATGTTCATGGATGATGTTTTATCTGCATTTTTTTTAGAAATTAAAACTGGAAATGACATTAACAAATAGCTCTCAACGGCCAATCAGATGATATCTATCTATGTGCAACCACATCTCAAAACAAATAAATACTATTAATACTTTGCACTTCTATTATGATTTCCATTCAAAGCTCTATATGAATATTGTTGATTTCAGCTCCATAACACCCCTCTGAATATAATCCCCATTTTAAGGCTGAAGTAATTGAGTCAACATTTTCAAAAACTGGATACCTAATATCAGGTGACTACATAAAAATCACCCAGTTTTCAGAGGTGCTAGAGGCTAAATATGAATTCAGGTGCCTAACTGCAGGCTGGAACTCGCTGACAATTTTTGGTAAGTAATGAAAAGTATTTTTAATCGATATTTTCACAAAAATATGTTCTAATCAACTTTATTCCAGACACCTCTCTTACATTTTGAGGTTTAATTCTAGCTTGTTATTTAGTGTAGTATAATGATTAAAGCAGGGGGCGAGGAGTCAGGACTTCTGATTTATGGTGCTGCCTTGGGCAAGTCCATTAAACCTTTCTATGCTTCAGCTCCCACATGTGTAAAATAAAGAAAGATATATCACACATCACCATAGTACCTGAGCACCTTACAAATTCTTGTGGTTCTTAGTCATATATTTATGGAGCAGACATTTTTAAATTCAAACATGTCACTGATTACAGGAATTAAAATGTATTATCTCACCTGAGACAGAAATAAAAAGAGATGGCTTCCCTATAGATTGGTCCAACCTGTAAACAGAAAGAAATGATATTGTTCATAACAGAAGATAACTCTTCCTCAGATTTAAACAACAGAATATTCACTTGCTTTGGTTGAAAAACCTCTTCTCCACATAATAGGTTGCAATGTTCAAGTAATTCTGCTTTGCAGTACAAATGAACAACATCATTTGATCCAAAGTTGGCCTTGGTAGTTAAGAAAATATCAGCCCTATATGGATGTCTTAGTGCTTTAGCTATTTTATAGATTCTGGCAATGACCACTGCTTTTCATGGTGATCAGTATTGTCTCAGTTTCCTGATGCTTGCTTTGTTGTATCCATCTGTAGTATCTTTTCTTAGATGATAAGATCCTTGGGGCAGGCACTGTCTTTTTATTCTGTTTGTATAGTGCCTAGCACAGTGGGGATACTGGTCTACAGTTAGGGTCTGTACCCACTAAAGCAATACAAATAACCAGGTTCTGATCAATGGTTCTTAATGATTTAAGTTTTTTTTTAAATTCTCAAAATAGAAACCTTTACTGTGAATTACATCAAACAGTATTTCTCTAATTGTGCAGTCCTAAGTGCCATTTACAATCCTTTAAATCTTCTCCTCCCTACCCGTCTGCACTGCTTATTAGAATCCTCTTCACAGACATTTACCATTTAGGATAGTGAACTTTATGCCATACCTTCTTTGCAACTCTTTGATTCGTACCATCAAGTTGAGATGACCCTGAGAATACTGTTCAATAACATCTCGTACATCATAAGGTTTTCTAGCTTGCTGCAAAACAAAAACAAAACGTGAAGAGCCTGACAAATACCACAGCAAACACAAAGACAGGCCAGTGATTTGCCTCAATAACAGATTATTCAAACAACCCACACTGATGATTTTCTACCCTATTATATGCATGAACGAATATTAAAACTTTCCAGGTTTTTTTTTTTTTTTTTAAACCATGCCCAGGACCTTACAAATTTATTGTGGTTCATGAAAATCTCTGTTTCTCTCTCTCTCTCCTTCCGTCTCCATACCGTAGGGATATGTACTTTTGGACAGGCTGAGGAATTGAGAGGTCAAAGAAGAGCATTTACATTTTGCTCTGAGGTTTGTGGTTATCTTGGGCTGTTCTGGAAGTAAGCTTCATGGTAACAGGCCAGTTGCCATAAACTCTCTCTCTTGCACACACAGATTTCACTCTTCTGAGCCAGTAACCAAAAGGCCAGCAATTTCACATCAGCCCATGCTAAAAGTACCGAGCCACTGGTATCACCGAGGCCTGCCCCTTGACATGTGACAAGTAACCTTAACATCAGCCCAGTGTGTTAATGTTGCTATACCAGTTGTACGGAGCACTGTGCCTTGACATCAGCCTAGCAAGCAACATAGGTCGAACTAGAGACCTCCCTGAAATCTGGGCCTTCGCATCAACCCAGTATTCTAGATTAGCTGTTGCATAAACACTCCTTTAGGTCTGTAAGCAGACAAACAAAGAAAACAAGATGTGCTGTGCAAGTAATCTTGACACAAGTCCAGCAATATATATTCATAGATTCCAAGACCAGATGGGACCACTGTGATCATCTTGCCTCCTATATGACATACTCCAAAATAAGGCCTAGTGGATATCATTTAGAAAAACATCCAATTATGATATAACAATTTTCAGTAATGGAGAATCCACCACAGCCCTTGGTAAATTATTCCAATGGTTAATTACCTTCACTGTTAAAAATGTATGCTTTATTTCCAGTCTGAAATCATCTAGCTTCAACTTCCAGCTACTGGGTCATGTTATACCTTTCTCTGCTAGACTGAGGAGCCCATTATTAAATATTTGTTCCCCATGTAGGTATTTATAGACTGTAATTAAGTCACCCATTAACTTTCTGTTTGTTAAACTCAATAGATTGAGCTCCTGGAGCCTAGCAATATAAGGCATTTTTCTCTAATCCTTTAATCATTCTCGTGGCTCTTCTCTGAACCCTCTCCAATTTATCAACAATCTTCTTGAATTATTGACACCAGAATGGACACAGTATTTCAGCACCCATCACACCAGTTCCAAATGCAGAGGTGAAATAACCTCTCTATTCCTACTTAAGATTTACACATCCAAGAATTGCATTAGCCCTTTTGGCCACATCATCACACTGGATATCATGTTCAGCTGATTATCCCCCACAATCCCTAAATCTTTTTCAGAGTCACTGCTTCCCAGGATAGAGTCCCCCAGTGTATAAGTATGGCCTACATTCTTTGTTCCTAGATGTACACATTTATATTTAGCTGTATTAAAACACATATTGTTTGCTTGTGCCCTGTTTACCAAGTGAACCAGATTGCTCTATATCAGTGACTCGTCCTGTTCATTATTTACCAATTCCCCCAATTTTTGTGTCATCTGCAAACTTTATCAGTGATGATTTTATGTTTTCTTCCAGGTCATTGATAAAAATGTTAAACAGGGTAGGCCCAAGAATCTTTGCAGGACCTTAATAGAAACATACCCACTCGATGACTGCCCATTTATGATTACATTTTGAGAACTACCAGTTAGCCAGCTTTAGAACTATTGAATGTATGCCATGTTAATTTTATATCTTTTTATTTTTTTAATCAAAATGTCGTGTGTTACCAGAATTCTAAATATATTACATCAACACTATCATCTTTATCATCCAAATTTATAATCTACCAAAAAAAAAAAAAAAAAAAAAAAAGATATCAAGTTAGTTTGACAGGATTTATTTTCCATAAACCCATTTTGATTGGCATTAATTATATTACCCTCCCTTAATTCTTTATTAATCGAGTCCTGTATCAGCCACTCCATTATCTTGCCCAGGATCAATGTCAGGCTGACAAGCCTATGATTACCTGAATCATCCTGTCTACCCTTTTTTAATATTGGCACAACATCAGCTTTCTTCCAGTGTTCTGGAACTTCCCCCATGTTCCAAGACTTAATGAAAATGAAATGGATGTTGTCTCCACACATATGGAGGCAATACCCATGGAATACATTCATTTATTCTGCTCCTTTTGGGCACTTCATCTGCCTTCTAACCACTAATTCTTTTCCCCTGGGGTTTATTCCAAACCCGCGTTCCCCTTTACACTGCTGCCATTTGACTGTATCAATATCAAAAGCCTGCTAATTTAAATTTCTGCAGTACTTTCAGTATGAAGAGACGGGCTCTCATGATTCAGCAATATTACCCCAAATTGTCATAAAGTCATTCTCCTTAATAGTATTAGTAATGTGGCCTGGGCTTGTGTGAAATATTTCTTCTCTATATACACATTAGGCAGTTCTGGTTTTCAAGCTTGTTTACCATGTATACATTTTCTGTTAGGCTGCATAACACAGCCTTTACTGTTTCTATCAAGCGAGAATCCAACAGGCTTACCCTTGGGAATCAGACCCAAGGCATGTGCATAGAATAGGGAAACAATGGTAGAGTTATTCTTTTAAAAGTTGCAGTTTAAATACCAGAAGCTTTGAAAATGGATGTAAGATTTATTAGTAATGGTGAAGTTCCGCAACTCTTAAATAGTTCTCAAAAGTTCCAGTCTGCTGCGACACAATGAACAAATCCCCTGGTAAAAGAAACATGGTTGCACTAATCTATAAAGAGTTACTACAGTGATGAATGCTGGAGGAATGCCTATAAATAAATAATGCATTAAAATAAAATAAACCCTCACTGATATGTTTCATATTCCAATTCAGTATTTTCTAAACTTTTGAAAGCTGATCCTCTTTCAGAAAAATGAAATCAGTTGTGCTCTCCCTGCCAACATACATACACTTTCCATGTGTTGTTAAAGGCTACACCTCTTAATGTACAAAACTGCCACACACCTCCAGTTAGTCCTCCATACACCCCCTTCTGCTGAAATAGTGGCATAGATCTTCCTCTTCTTTCCTATGTGCTTTGATCAGCAATGAAATAATTTATAATGTTGACTTTTAAAGTATCATTGCTAGCATCTGACTTAGCACCCATTCAAAGAATGGGGCAATACACACTTTAGAGCTATTGTTTCAGGCTCTCTGCAAACTCAGGCTAACACCTCTGCTTTGGTTATGTTCATTTCACATTCTGAAAGCTTTCCTCACACCCTAACATCAAAGACTTCATTTTTAAACCACAGGAAAGCTTAAGACAATTTGCAGTCCCCCAGCTGGTACTTTGGGTCCTCTTAGAAGAGTACAAAGCACATTTGGGGGGACACTACCCTAATTACTACCAACCTGTTTTGGAGAAAATTGACTCAGCTTGTTCTCAGCCATCAAATAAGAACACAGTATTTTAATACAATGGTACGCCCAATGTGTACAGCCTTCTTGAGGACCATCACAACAGCCTTCTTAAAGAAGAAATACACTCAAACAGCTGAAGTTTTTAAGAGCTGATATTGGAAATAGAGTGACCTTTTCTGGAGAGAGAACTGATTTCCAGACTTCAAGTGTCTCTCAGGTGCAAGTTTTGCTACAGAACAGTTCTTAGGTTTTCTCTGCTGCAATTCACCCCTATGCAGAGGGCAGCAAAAGGCCTATGCACTGATTCAGTTCTACTTAAGCTCTAGTTGGCGGGTTTAAGGGAGACTTAAGTGCTGTATAGGGCTTGGGCTGGACTGCTAGTCAGGGGCAGAAGTTCACCCTTAAGTACTTTTAGCTGTCTTCAGAGTCAGACACCTTCAGCAGACTCATGTTCTACTTCTAACAGGTTTAGCAGTTTCCCTTACCCTCTTGAATTTTTTCTCTCTTAGCCCATAAACTTATCAAATTACTAGAGTTAATCACCTCATTTTTAATTCTCTCTCTTAACATATTTACTTTTTTCAGTTCAATCACATCTTTGACGGAATTGTAGTTCAGTCCGTCAGATACCCCAAAGCAAATCACAAACTCATGTAGCTTTGGGTCACTTCAGAATTGTGGAAGTAGCAGGGATGAGTATATTGACATATACATCTGAGCATGGACAGAGGGATGGAAGAATTCCCAGGAAACCTGACTCTTTAAAAAAAAAATCCTTTAGTTAGGATACATCTACGTTGCAATAAAGACCCACAGCATGGCCGTGACTGGGCCAGGTCAGCTGACTCGGGCTGGACTAAAATTTGCAGTGTAGATGTTTGGACTCAGTCGGGGAGAGGGGGTGTGTGTATGTGTGTCAGAGCCTGGATGCTAGTCTGAGCTTGAGCACCTACACTGCAATTTTCAGCCCAGCAGGCCAAGCCCTGCAAGCCCGAGTCAATTGACCTGGACTCTGAGACTTGGTGCCAAGGGCTTTTTATTGTAGTTGAGACGTACCCTTAGATTCCACAAAGAAAGGGGCAAGTTCCTCAGCTGGTATAAATTCGCGTACCACCAATTTGCAATAGCCAATAATCTTGCCCATGGACTGATATTGTGAGACTATCAAAAAAATTGAATACACGACTATGACCTTACATAATAGAGTCTAGTAAAATAAGGCTGAAAACTATAAACTCAGAACTACTTAGCTACAAGACAAGCCTAATTTAACAGAAATGAAAACAATAGGTCTGGTGTTGCATTCCTTGCACTCACAGGGATGGGATATGGAGGCCTGATAACAAAATGAGTAGGTATGTTATAGTCTGCTTTTTAAGTTACCCTGCTGCTTCTCTCAGCTAAGGAATAGTAAAGTTGGAGGCCTGGAGAGCTTAGATAGTGTGCATAAAGTTAAGGTGCATTACTAGGTAGGAATGTGTATTTAACAGTCAGAGCTGACTATCTTGTGCTTACTTTATCTAATTAGGATGGGCATGTGAAAAATTGACACAGTAAATGATCTTTCAGGAGGAAATACTTATCATGATTATTACTTAGTACTTGGAAGGTTTGTTAGCTTGGTTGACAAAAGGGAATTTGCAAGTTGGAATAGAATAACCAGGCCCTACAGTATTGGAAAAGAAAATATATAAGCCAGTTCCAATAGCTTTCAATGACATTGCCTGTTTCATCCCTTTGCTAATTAGGAGCATTACTGATTATGTTGATATTCTAAATGGGTTACTGCGACAGAATACACCCAACACAGTACTGTAATAATCAGTATTTACACCCAACACAGTACTGTAATAATCTTTGTACAAAGTATGCTTTGTAAGGTATCATCTGAAAACTCATAATTTGCTGGTCAGCATTGTCCTGGTAAAATGTGTGTGACAACATTGTGAAGTTATAAGATTTCCCTCCATGATATTATTAACACATGTTCCACAGCCCTGTCCAAACAGAAGTTGGCAAACAGGTCTGTCCTAAACAAAGGGATATGTGCTCTGCTTAATTTGCATTTGAG
This sequence comes from Malaclemys terrapin pileata, assembly GCF_027887155.1. Taxonomy (NCBI): domain Eukaryota; kingdom Metazoa; phylum Chordata; order Testudines; family Emydidae; genus Malaclemys; species Malaclemys terrapin. Next base: position 46,748,644 of record NC_071508.1, on the reverse strand, counting down.
CAGTAAACAGAGTCACCCAGAAGGAAAGGAAGACAAAGGAAGTTCAAACAGGTGAAAAAAACCTTCAGGAAATATCCTTCCACAAACACTTTGCATCCTGGGTCTCAGCTGGAAATGTTTTTCAAAAGGGGGACTGAAGCTATAAAAAAGAGGGGGGAAAACCCCCAGGCACCTCCCTGCCTATCACATTCACTGCACTTGAAGAGACAAAGGAAGCAGGCACTGGACTCTGGGGGAAGGGTCCTGACCTGAGAGTTTGGTCAGTAATCTTCTGGAGCTTCTACTGAGAAATTTTGCTTCAGTCTAATAGGTTTGTTAAGTGAGGCATTAGTGAAATCTTCTCTTTATTTTTCCTCTAACCATTTCTGACTTTTATGCCTCATTGCTTGTTCTCACTTAAAATCTCTCTCTTTGTAGTTAATAAACTTGTTTTCCTGTTTTATCTAATCAGGTGTGTTCAAGTTGAAGTGTCTGGATAACTGCATTTGGGGTAACAAGTTGTGTGCATATTATTCCCTTAAAGGAGTAACAGACTGAATGTATTCGTACTGCCCAGGAGAGGGCTTGGCAGTACAGGACCCTACATTTCTGGGGGGAAATCTAGGAGTGGAAGTGTATTGGGGTCACTCTGGGGTAATTTTTAAGGCTGGTAAGAGCCAAGTTGTGGCTAGCTGGCTGCAGCACACACACAGACATAGCTGGGAGTAATTTACATGCCAGAGGCTGTTGGTGAGCAGCAAGGCAGTGTAAAAGGCACCCCAGGTTACAGGGTGGGGGTGACAGAGCTACTTATTAGTCTGGATTGTACCCTGACATGCCACAGTGAGGAAGGATTTTTGCATCAAATTCAAGAATAGAGTTTTCAGAAGGCACAAGAATGAATGATAAATATTAAATATGGGCACAGCTGCATATTATTGTTCCTTATTAGCTGAATGTGCAGCAGCTGCATGCACAGAGCAGTTCTCCAGGAGTCAAACTAGGGAAAGGGAGAGGGAACCAAATGCTAAGGAAATTTCTGAGAAGCACAACCAAACAGTACAAATGTGTGCAACATCCTTTGAAGTACAGGTTGCTTTGAACTATTTTGTTTTCCAGAGACCTCTGCAGTGATTATAGAAGATTACATACACAATTCCTGATTGATAGCAAGGTAACTGAATTACATATAAAATACAGTCTGGGAAGTAGTAAGACTTTGAATTATAAGGCTATAAATACATCAAGAGCTTCTGGTGACATCATTATAAACCACAACAGAGACACTAGTTCCTCATGTCATCACTGGAACCCCAAGCTGTATTTTTAGCTTTGTACACCATGTACAGCAGATTTTAAATTTTCGATACTACAGTGCATGAATTAAAGATATTTTTGCAGAAAACTAATTTAGTCAACAGAAAACTTACCTGGAATGTAATAGATTTTTCTTTAAAATTAGATTGAGGACTCAGGGATCATGTTCTGCTCTCCTGTACTGTTTGTGTGCTTTAGATTTGTGCCAGTGCACATAAATTTGAGTCCAGGAGTTTAAAAGTTTTCACAATTGTAATTGTAATAGGACGTAAAAATGTTATTATGCCAGTGAATTAATTCAATAGGATGTTCAAGAATGGTACTCTGCTTTGAAAGTAAATTATAGGGTGGATAAACTAGGCTGTACTAGAAGTGATTTATTCCTGATGCATGAAATTCACTCTTGTGCAGAGGAGCAGAGTAAGACATAAGGCACCATCCGTGATCCTTTTAATCCCTCAAAATATCATTGTCCACTAGATTTTATAGAACCTTTCCTCAACAGTGATGTATTCACCCCTGTGAAGACAGTACAGCACCTAAGCGGTGCACAGGACTTGCACGGGTCCTCTGCTAAGGGGTGAAAAAATTTCTACACAATTTTAAACAATCTTACAGACTTCATTAGTGAATAATAACCTTGTTATAGAGTTCTACAGAATGGTTTAAAAACGTCTCTGGAAAGAATATTATAATGATGCCATTATATTTAGAAGGTTGTGTTATAAAATGGCCTCAGAATTGTGCATACTTTTCGGCTTTACTCAAAAGTGGTCTTTTAGTGTAATATTTCACACTTTTACTTTTCACACCATTAGAAATGTCTGTGTAGTCTCCATTTGGTTTCTCATTATAACTTTTTAACAAGAAGTCTTTGAAACTGGGCTCTGGTTAACATTTATCTTTGGCAGTCCAACCATCCATTGTTGACTGATACTTTTTTCAAAAACAACACTTAGCTACACAGAATTTGATAGCCAGGTGTATCCTGAATACATCTGGTGCAGTTTAAGAACCTTGCTGCATTGAGATCTATTTTGGATAAATTTGGGATATTTTCTTTACTCTTCCAACATCACACTTATGGATGCACCCTTAAAAAAATAAATATTTAGGCACTGATCTTGCAAACACTTAACTTTAAGCACAAGTAGTCCCATTAACCTGAGCTGAGTTTTTTTGATTTTCTAACATTTTTATTTTCAACAACAAAAAAACATGTATTTTCCATGGAAAGCTGACACTTTTGGCAGAAAAATTTCAAAAAAACAAACAAACCACCATTTCTATGAAATTTTTTTGACAACCCTAATTCTAAACATGCTTACCATGTTAGCCTTCAAGATTACCATCATTCAATATTGGATTAATTTAAACATTGGGTTGGACTGGTTAATAGAAACTGTAGAGTCAATAGCTAGTACATATTTTAACTCTAAACATTTTATTCCCTTTAGACTCCACTTTGTGGGTATACAATAGAACAAAGTAGATTTGCTATACTGTACATTCAAATGTCTGATTTCTCCCAATTTGGTGGGAAGTTTTCAAAAGCACCTGATAAATTTAGGAGCATAAATCCAATTGAAATTCAATGGTATTTGAGGTCTTTAAGTCATATAGGCTTTTTTGAAAATTTTACCTTAAATAGCTTAGAACTTTTTTGAAAACCGACTCCTAACTTTGTAACTGCCAATAAAACTTTACTGGAAGATTCTGCAGCATATAATTAGCATATAGTATGGCCTTGAGGTATATTTCATTTAGATGTAAACTTACAACTTTTGAATGGCGAAGACTAATTGTTCAAGAATAATTACAAAGGTTGGGAAAGATAGAGAACATCCTTATGGGATTTGGATTGACGGCCTGGAACACGTTTTCTTTCAGATGGGAAAACATACAGCAGAATGGAGGAGCCAATCGAGTACCAAGCACAAACAAGTTTTAAGTATGAAGGGAATGGTCCCATTCTATTCAGTCCAATGGTTTTTCAGCTTCTATCTATCAAGTTATCTGCTGCAGGGGACTTTAGTTTACTCTCCAGGTGGATAATGTTGTACAAGGTATTCAGACATTTTCAAAATCTGTTTTTGACAAATCCCAGATGGGAAGTAGATATAAGGTGCGGAACTATTGTTTCTAAGTCTCTTAGTTAATACCATGACTAATCTTTGACACCGGTATGAACCCCCTTCAAATTTCAAGTCCCTGCCCCAAAACATGGAGGAACTGGATTTTTCTCAACTAAACGGTTGTAAGAATTATTTTTAATACGGCAAAACACCAACTATTTCCTTAATCTTGTTCTCAGAAACAGCTACACCATTTAAGTTGAAACTTTCCACAAAAATGTGACCTGTGGCAAAAACTCAGCATATAAAGTTTCAACCTGAACAGTTAAGGTTTGGTGAAGTTATAAGCAACTGGAGACGGGGCCTTATAGTGGGAAGTGTCAGGCAAGTCTAACCATTAGCAGCACTATCAGCTACACCAATAATAAAAAATATTCCAGAGGAGATTTTGTTTTCAAAATAATTAAACACTACCTAAGTAGTAAAATATCTTGATAACGTTTATAAATTTCATTGATGAAATGAGGGCCCAAGTTTTGTGGTTGCAGGAAATAAATGTCTCATTTTATTTCTTATTAACAAATGGTGCTTCTAAGGATTGCTAATAATTGTTGACCAACTACTTTTCACTTTTCAATAGTCCCATCCCCTTTTAAATATTTAAAGGGAAGGAGTAACAAACTCATTTTAGATGGAGTCGATTGAAGGTGGGAAATGTATTGTTAGGCACCATTATTAATAATCATAAGTCACTTTTGAAAAGGGGACTTAGGCTCCTAAGCCACTGCAGCACTTTTCAAAATTTTACCTATTATGCCTATTGTGCAAGTATTTTCAAATTTATTAATTGAATGTTTTACTATATATTTATTAATTAGAGTAGCAAGTACAATGAATGGAGCTAAGCTCATTTACCGCATTTCAGGCCCAATATTTTTAAATGTAAAACTAAATCATATAGTGGGAGATTTGCAAAAGGGCCAAAGGAATATAAAGGCACAAAGCCCACTGACTTCCATTAGTGAATTACTGATACAAGCTACACTAATATAAGCTATTCTAAATCAAACAGAGTGTTGATACAGGGGTTTCTATTGGGTTAACTAAATTGGTTTTAAAAAACTCCACAGCTTTGACAGGTGCAACTTTTTATGTTGACCAGGCCAAAGTTAATTAGCCACTGTTAAATGCTTATGTATCCAAAATACCAGCAACTGAAATGAGACAGAAGAAATGTCAATGTAGACTATAGGCATAGAGATAACTGATTATCTCATGAACTTCGAAGGGGGTTTCTTACCTCTATAGGAGGGGCAAGAGTAACAAAGCAGAAACCTTGCAGTATGCTAACAAATTTCCATCCCTGCCCCTTATCAGAACTTCATTAACATTGAGTATGAGATAGAAAACAAGGTTAAAGTAGTATTTTAATCTCTAAGCCTACTGAGTCAGCATGACAGTAACATACAACTCAGAATTAATGAAGACATATGAGAATGTTTGCATTGCAAGAAGGAGATGGAGATAACAGCAGGTGAAAGGTCAAGTCCATTAGCAGAAAACAACATTTTAATTCAGGCTGCATTTCAGCAGCTTAGCCTATTCCCAGTGTGTCCACAGTGGACTAACCTGCTGCTAAACAACCACCCTATTCAAGGAGGGAGAGAATAGTGGGTGTGACTCACCATTACTGATATGAATTGTGCTAGTCTCTTTTTCTTACATTTATAAAAGAAACAATAAGCCAGGAGTATAAAAGGGCTTATTTAGAAAACTAGCCCTCAGTTCAAAACTTACCTGAAATTTTTTCTTTGCCACAAAGTACTGCATCCGTCGTATCACCTTAATGGCAGCACGGTGGTGTTCTCGCAGCCTGTAGGAAAAAATGAGACGAGTGAGTTGGGTGAAAGAGATCATCTCCAGCCATATCATCAGGATAATAACCTTCATTAAGTGCTTCAGTGACAAGTGAATGTTTATGCAAGAAGCAACACTTCCTTCTGTGGACACAACACACCATTATTGGGACCACACATACCAAAAAAAAAAAAAAAAAAAAAAAAGCTTTTAAAATCTGGAATTTTATCTCTACAGTTTATGCTACGATGTAATGTAATGTAACCTAGTTAAGTGGTGACCATATTAATCTCTCCCTGTGTCAGGTGAGCCCCCTCCCATCTCTCCTGCTTTCTCTTTCTCTCAAAAGCCCCAGACATGAGCATTTAGAACTTTAGCTCTCAGGTTTCTTTTTTATATACAAGCACCCTAGTATTGTAGCCTATAGTATAGCTTTTTCTTTCCAGATCTTTTGCAAGTATTTCTTCACTTGCACGAATTTGTTCTTTTAGGAAAACCATCACTGTAAAATATCGTTGAGTGGTCAAATGCATGAATGGTACTATAGCAGTATATGAAACATTAACAATAAGTAACATATGGAAGATAAAAAAACTCCTTTATAAACTACAAAAAGAATCGAGAAATGCTAAGAACTTTATAATAACTGATTACCATAAAGCTTTTGCTTTTCACAACACATAGTATTAAACAATATACTTTATTTAAAATAGATAATAAAAATATTACAGGTTTTTCTTTATACTTTTAATTATATTTTAAAATTTTAATTGTGATAAATATATTTTCTTAACATTATAATCAGATAATATGTGTATGATTTATTCAAACGATTTATTCTTAATTGTCATTCTTCAGCTAACACAAATGAAAAACACTTAGTTTATAGACACACATTTGAGTGAATTTAATATACAAAGGTTCTTACCCATTATAAATGCATCATTTTAAACTGGGCTACTTTGACTTTTATTCCAGAAGCATTCAATGCTTCTACTAACTACTAAAAGACACAAGCAGTAGAGCAGTGCTAACCTTACTTAGATTTTCCAAATGTATTTTCTTTGTAATTTATTATCAGTAATGGTTGTTTATAAAGCCATATTTACACACATGAAGACTCCATTTGCTGCTAAATAGTGCTTTCGGTTTGTATTGAGCTGATAGCCTTCGTACCCTCCCTAGGATGGGAATCTCTCACAACAAGGTCCTTTACATGTTTAGGTCTCTTGCAGAACATAGTTCAGCAGTATGATAAGCCCTACACATAATCTGATTTTCTCCCCGAGTAGCCACAGATTTCCTCCAGCAAACAGTTTTTCCATGGTGTAATTGGTGAAATTCCACCTTCTGGGCAATACACCGTTCCCTCGATATAACACGACCCGACATAGCACGAATTCGGATATAACGCAGTAAAGCAGTGCTCCGGGGGTGGGGGGGCAGGGCTGCGCACTCCGGTGGATCAAAGCAAGTTCAATATAACACGGTTTCACCTATAACGCGGTAAGATTTTTTGGCTCCCGAGGACAGCGTTATATCGAGGAAGACGTGTATTGCAAATGTTCACAAATTTGCTCCTCTCCCTATCTGGAAAACCAACCATTTTCATACAGAATGGCCATACTGCGTCAGACCAATGGTTCATCTAGCCAAGTATCCTGTCTCTGACAATGGGCCAGTTCCAGATGCTTCTAGCAGTTAGAGGTTTACGGACACTCAAAGCACAGGGTTGCGTCCTGACCATCTTGGCTAATAGCTTTTGATGGATCTATCCTCCAGGGAATTATCTAATTCTTTTTTGAACCCAGTTATATTTCTGGCCGTCACAACATCCCATGGCAATGAGTTCCACAGGTTGACAATGCTCTGTGTGAAGTACTTCCTTGTGTTTGTTTTAAATATGCTGCCTATTAATTTCATTGGGTGACCTCTCGATCTTGTGTGAAGGGGTGAATAACACTTCCCTATTCACTGTCTCCACACCATTCATAGTTTTATAGACTTCTGTCATAGTCCCCCTACTCATCTCTTTTCTAAGCAGAACAGTCTCCATCTTTTTGATCTATCCTCACATGGAAGCTTTTCTATACCTAATAATTTTTGTTGCCTTACTCTGCACCTTTTCCAATTCATATATATGTTTTTTGAGGTGGGGCAACCAGAACTGCACACAGTGTACAAGGTGTGGTTGCACTATGGATTTATATAGTGGCATTATGATATTTTCTGTCTTATTATTTACCACTTTCCTAATGCTTCCGAATATTCTGTTAGGTTTTTTGACTATGGTTGTATATTGAACAGATGTTTTCAGGGAAACTATCCACAATGACTCCAAGATCTCTCAAGTGGTAACAGCTAATTTTGACCCCATCATTTTGTATGTATAATTGTGATTATGTTTTCCAATGTGCTTTATTTTGCACTTAGCAACACTGAATTTTATCTGCCATTTTGTTGCCCAGTCAACAGTTTAGTGAGATCCCTTTGTATCTCTTTGCCGTCTGCTTTGGACTTAACTAACTTAAGTAATTTTGGATCGCCTGAAAATTTTGCCACCTCACACTTCACCCCCTTTTCCAAACCATTGATGACTATGTTCAACAGCACTGGACCCAGTACAGATCCTTGGGGGGCTCTGCTATTTACCTCTCTCTCCATTGTGAAAACTGACCATCTATTCCTACCCTTTGTTTCCTGTCTTTTAACCAGTTACTGATCCATGAGAGGACCTTTCCTCTTATCCCATGCCTTCTTATTTTGCTTAAGAGTCTTTGGTGAGGGACCTTGTCAAAGGCTTTCTTAAAGTCCAAGTAACTATAATAAATTGATCACCATTGTCCACATTTGTTGGCCCCCTCAAAGAATTCTAATAGATAGACGAAGCATGATTTCCCTTTACAAAAGTAGTGTTGATTCTTCCCCAACTTACTGTGTTTATTTATGAGTCTGATAACTGTGTTCTTTACTATATTTTCAACCAATTTGCCTGGTACTGAAGTTAGGCTTACTGGCCTGTAATTGCCAGGATGGTCTCTGGAGACTTTTAAAAAAATAGCTGTTATATTAGCTACCCTCAGGTCATCTGGTACAGAGGCAGAATTAAGCGACAGGTTGCATAGTACAGTTAGTAGTTCTGCAATTTCATATCTGAGTTCCTTCAGAACTCCTGGGTGAATACCATCTGGTTCTGGTGATGGATTACTGTTCAATTTATCAGTTAAAATAGCTTTCCTCAGAAAAAATGCTAGTTTTTAACCTGGTAAAAATTGCCTCTCATTTTCATAACCCCTTCTCCATCTACCACATAAGGTTTTTCAATGCATCTGTTTTTAATCACTCTTTGTTTAATGCTAATGTTTACTTCTCTGAAAGGAAAACAGAAAATTGACACATTTATTTTATTCTTCTACACCACAACCCCTTTAGAAACTCCCACATAACACTTGTTGTTTTGCTAATACTAGAAAAAGAAGTCCCTGCATACAAGGCTCTCCTACTTCCCACAGATTAAATGTTTTTGGAGTGAAAGAAAGGAATAAGGATTTTAATTAGTAGCCAAGGTTATGATTCTTCGTTGTTTGATGTCTTCTGCAAACTGGTAACAAATGCTTTAGTAAATGTAGAGTTTAAACATTAACTCGCAATATTTGATTGTATGACCATTTGTGACACACCTGTAGTCTCTAGGCAGACAGTGGATGTATTAATAAATCTATAATTTCAGGGACTTCTTCCTACATGCATATTTGCCAACCAGCTGTACAGTACATTTTCATTCTCTAAGCAATATTTTCATGACTAGCTGCACTCTCCTGAAAATCTGACCACTTTTAACTGGGAGCTGAGCACTCTTGAAAATCTAGCCCCTAAATTTCACAGATTTGGACTTGCTTAGCTTTGACAAAAAGTTTTATAAATATTTCATGGGTAGGATCAGGGGAAGGAAGAGAGCTGAGTTATAAAAAAAGACATTTTCCTTTTGCGAGTATATTTACATAAAACCATGCATTAGACTATGATATACTGTTATGAACTTAATGGATATCTCTGAGGTAACCTGCAAGTAAATATGAGTGCTTCTAATAATCAAAAGAAGTAGTCAACACATCATCATCTTAAAATTAAGCTTAAACATTTTTATGGCCATAAAATCCAGACCCACAGAGAATCACTGACTATGGCTTCAGGTGACAGACATCCCGGCATGCATTTTGCTGGACAGAAGCCAGGTAAGGCTTTTCCCCTTTCCCAGCAATGATTCACAGTTATTTCACTCACTCTCTCTTTCTCTGAACTCTTCCCCCCCCCGCCCCCCCTGGCCTTCTTTATTTAAGTGAATTTAATGTTGCTGAAAGACAACCCTAATGGCTCAAGTGTTCTTTCCACATGGAAAGCTTGCAATGCACCGTAGGCTTGTTGTTGGGATCATCTCAGGAGGTGGGAAAGATATTCTAGTTCTAATGTCCATTTGGTTTTCAGCCATAATATTGGGACTGTCCATTGGTATCAGTTGTGACAATTGTCTTGGATCTGAACCAAGAATTTATTTCACATAGCTGACTGAGCAACCATCAGCAAGCTAATGATTTTCAGTCACTGTCAATCTAATTTGAAATGAATTGGCTTCATGCTGTAGAGATGAATGACTCTGTATCCCTTTAACAATCCCTTGAACCACCTTTGTAAATAAATGTAATGTTTCTCATTTAAAAGGCTACAACACACACACACACACACACACACGTACGTTAGGAAAAAAAGCACAATAGTCTCAGTATTTTCCATCCAAGGGGTCAAAAAATTGAGTCTATCCCCCAAAAATAATTAGACTGGCTTAAAAATCATGAAATTAAAATAAATAAAATAAATAAATGTTGGTTACTTCTGACTTTCTGAGTCTTTATGAGTGCACTTGCTTTATGTTTTCAAGCCTCTCTCTGCAACCATGAGGGCCAGAAACCTTTTTTTTTTTTAAATGAGAGCTGAGATTCTCATGTAATGTCATGATTTCAGCAACTGGGGCTTTATGGAAATTGCAAGAGTTGGCAACAAAAAGGAATGTCATTGGCCATTACAGATCTGTTTATCATAGTCCCTGATATTGCAAACTTTTATTCACATGCTTAACTTTACAGATGTGAATAATCCCACTGACTGTAGCTGACTAACTTGAACTTCAATGGAACTGCTCACCTCTGTAAAGTTAAGCATGTGCCTAAATGTTTGCAAGATTTGGGCTTTAGATTGTATGCCACTTACACAGACATTCTTCTTTCTCTGTGCTTTGTACAGCTAGCGGCATATTATCAGCTCTCAGTTAAAATAATAAAAAAATAATAATCAGGGTTATCTGTCCCATGCCAGACACTAATGTTTTTTTCATTATAAAAAGCACATAAAAACACAGGACATTTAAAAACCAAAACAAATGAAAATGTCACCCATGTTTCAACAGAGCTGACAATTGCGTACAACGTCCACATGCACAGATTATGATAGTGGAAAGCAAGTGCATAACAATGACAGGCACACTTGTTATTCTTTAAAGGATTTATGCTTATCAGTGAAAACCATGTGTGCATTTTGCTGAGATAGATCAGAATCAGTTTACCCTTGACAAATAGTTGATGAACAATATGTTACACCACATTTGGTCATGTCAATTTGACTGTAATCCTTTAAATGTAATGGAAGCACAGCTGCATTCAATAATATATATTCGGACACTCACAAACACCGTACACAGATCACATGAGATTTTCAGTGGGCTTTAATACATGGAATGGAGCTCTGGAACAACAAATATAACATTGGAATTGTTAATGTCATGGGAATTATGCTTCTGAATTGACTGGGGTATATATCCTTACAGGGGCAGTTTTAATATTCCCTTGAGAGCTGACAGCATTACTAGGCCAGTAGGGCCAATGGATTAACACAAACCAAGAGCATTTATATTCTGACATTTACAGACAAGGCTTTTTATTTGCACTCTAACATCAAGTAATAATGTATGGCTGTTGGAGGCACTCCTCATAATATCAGAGTCAGGGGTGAGAAAAACCTAAAACAAAACTTTGAGAGTCAAGCATCCATATCACACGTGAGATGAAATTCATACCATAGACTCTCTACTGTTGGGCTTTCTTCATTATTTCATTCTTCTCCTCTTTTGAAATTAGTTTACTCAGCTATAGTGGAAAGTTCCACTTGGAAGAACAATAAACTCTTCACCAGCCAATCAGAATTCTGAATCTGAAATGATATCCTTACCCCTTTAGTAAAACATCAGGGCTGCAGATCTTTAGATAATCCTACAGCATATGCTGATTCACTAGTGAGACATTTATAATGCTCAGCAAATACTGTAGTGGAGCCATTTGCTCTAAGAGAGATCAAACATGTCTTTGACCAAATGATCTTTTTTCTAACATAGTTCCCTAGAATTTCAATGCATTTACAAAGGTATGTCCCCATCCTGTAATCCTAAATTTACACAGACCAACAGTGAAGTTAATGGGATTCTGCACAGATGCAACAGTCCACACCAGCAATTCAGATTGCATATTTGGGGATTGAGGCCCCAGTACTGCAAATAAGCCAGTGGAACTCCCCATGAGATGTTGCTCTGCAGGATCAAGGTCTAAAAAGGAATCGCCATGAAAACATCTTTTTTTGAATGCAATCTCTACATGGGTTTCTTAAATGCAGGAAGAAAGCAAGCTAAATGGTTTGCCTATTTTTGTACTCCAAGAAAAATACAACAATTTTTCTGGAAAAGAGGAAAATGTCAAAAGGTTCTTAGTCCATAACAGAATACACAATACTGGCATTAAAATGAACAATTAGAGAATTATTTAATGCTATGGAATTGGCTATTGCATATGTGCAGTGTTTTACTAATTTAACAATATGCATCATAATTAAGATACAGAAAATGATCTACATAATGAATTTAAACAGCTACAATTCATTGGGTACCTGTTGTAATATGTTCTTAGAAATGATGACTAAATATGTAGTAAACTGGTAAAATATATCCAATTTTCAATGTTTCTCAAGAGATTTCTTTCCCTTTTTTGTTCCTATTTAAAATAGGTTGTCATACCCCACTCAGGAAAAAAAAAAAGCCAGGAAATTCCAAATTTAAAGTTGTCACTCCATCCCGAGCGCACGTCAATGTGGTTTCCTTGTTTGTTTGTTTTTCGTAATAACATGGGCTCAGGGATGGATTGGCAGCCTAAACTTTGAATTTCCTGCCTTTTGTTGATTTGTGTCACTGTCTTCATGACACATGTTTGGAACACAATCTCTGATTTTGCATGTTTCTTGTCTGTTTATTTTTAAAAAGTTGCATAATTCACTAAGAGGCAGCATTTATTATATTTAAAAAATCTTCCTTAATTTCATATACATTCTTTAGGAATTGCATTAAATAGTGGCTTATATGCTTGTTTCAGGAAAATGCTTCACATACTGATTTAGTACTAATGTAAATATTATAGCAATGAGGCAAAGGAAAGGTGGTGCTAATTTCCTGTTGATACTGTTTGTATTTTTTGTTCACTTGCACAATATACTATCATCAGGACCATCATGTTTGCCACAGTCCTTCCAAGGTACACAGACACAGATATTATCTGAGGTTAAAGCTCAACATTGTCTATTCTGAATGAGCTCTATGAGAACTATGAAACTTAGCAGGAGAGAGTCACAGATTTATATCTTGTACAAAATGCCCATTTTTCTATAAATCTATCACTGAGTTGAAGTTGAGCTCAGTTTTCAAGCATGTTTAAATTCTCTGCCGTCTTCTTGGATTTTTGACCTTAGACAGAAATAAAGCACTAAGAATGAAGTCTGAAGTGCATTGTCTTGAAGTTTTTGGCACTAATTTTTATTTAGACTTGAACTTTATCTTTAACACATCAGATTTTAATAATACACTTTGCAAGTGAACTGGCCATTTTCCACACAGGCACAGAAAACTGTTCCTTGTAACAAAATCTGGTGGAAGAGATTCTGAATACCTACATTAAGCCATTTCATTAGTGCATTAAGTCTAATGAAATCTTTCATCATTTGTTCTCTAGAGGCTTTCAGTATAGAATTTGCTATGGGCCAGGGTTATTCTTGTCTTTTCACACATTCTGTCATTCCTTGCACATTATGTTTGAGGGAGCTGCTCATTACTGAGCAATGTTTTAAATGTGATGGGTTGAAATGGATTAAGTTGCATCTTCATACATTATATAACAGGAAATGCTTGACCACAGTACTAGAGACTGAAATCAGAGTATCTAGCTATTGAAAACAATGTGTGCTACCCGGCTTTCTTTTATTATTATTATTATTATTCATTGTTAGAACTTGGCAACCATTATTTACTTCAGATATTTAAGAAAGTAGACTTTTGTAAGAAACTTTATGATTTACTGAGAGCGCTCAGCAAAAGAACCTCACCCATAAATGATTCATTAAAACATCTTGAGGATGTATTACTTAAAGCTGCCCCTAAGTGTTGGAAAAGTACAATGACATTGTCAGGACAACATGGGTCCAAAATTTACAATTAGTGAAAATAGGCTTGACCAAAACTTAAGATTAAATGAAATGTTTCTATAGTCTTTTCAAATGTATGGAAACTGCTTATTTTTAAAGGAATAACTTTCCCTCTGGTGTTTGCAACCCAAACATTTCAGCCTCCTGCTAATATATGATTAGAAACTGACTGCAAACACAAATGAAATTGATTAGTTTATTTTTTCAATGGCCACACTGGGTTAAATGCACGGTTTATTTTTTGCATAAGTGGTGACAAGATTTTTAAAATTCTTTCAGTTTTAATAATCAACTGTGTTATTAGTAATTAGATCCGGGTAAGTAATTTTGTCATGAATAAAGTATTTATTTAAGTTAGCCTTTTTCTCTTTGCAAATTGTCCATGAACAACTTATGATTTTCTCAAACGTATTCGTTATTCTAAATACTGAATCATTCAGTATCACCATTAAATAATTTCTGTGATAAATTCCTGGTTTGTAGTTTGCACATGAGTAGTTTGTTGCACATACCTAATGTTAGAAATATGACCAGTTTTGATTAGACGTATAGATTGCATAACGTTGTTTTTGTTCCCTGATTAGGGGAAGGTAATTGTTTGGCTTTCAATATGAATACTACAGATTACAAATTCAAAATTCAAGCTCTCCAAGAATACTCTGCCATAGTCCCTTCAAACTCAATCTTTTGGTTATCATTTCCACCAATACATTATTTGGCTATAATATTCACTGAATGTGAACATAGCCAAAGGAAATTAGATAAAATTTTGAAATAATATTTGTGGAATTTTCCCCAGTATTCTCTCAGTTCCATTAGCAACAGATAAGGAAATCTGTTTTTTTAAATATATGAATTTTAAACCCAACAGTGTCCCTTCAATGCACTCCTATTTCTATTTGACACCAACTGTCAATTCTGGTTCCTTAAAAACAAAAACAAAACAAAACCTAACATGGATTTAAGTCAGAAATCACCTATGTAATTTATCAATCTCCATCCTCCTCTGCTTTAGAGACAAAATTGTTAGTTTGATTTGTGTTTAAGAAATGTGTTTAATGTGTTTGGTTAACAGTAAAAACAAAGTACTTGCTAATAAAAAGAATTTTCAGAAGAGAACAAAAATTTGTAGAGCATCTTTCATGCTGAAGGTTATAAAATGATTTATATGGTATTAATTATAGTTGGTGACTATGACAGTGATTCAGGAGAGCATAACTATTTAGAACAGAATTTAAGATTTACTTAACTCAACGCCACTTAAGCATATGCCTGAATGCGGTCTAGAACAGGATGGTAAAGCACATGCTGAAGTGCTTTTCTGAATCTATGTCTAGAAATGATTTAGCTGGGGGTTGGTCCTGCTTTGAGCAGGGGGTTGGACTAGATGACCTTCTGAGGTCTCTTCCAACCCTGATATTCTATGATTCTATGCAAATGTAACAGCCAGTATGAGCTCAGCAATAGGTAAGGTGAAGCACAATTCGTATTTGTAAGGGAATGTTGGCCAGGACACTGCGGACCTTGGTTTAATGTTTCAAGACTGAAGCATAATCTCTCTTTACAATGCAGCATCTCATTTATACTGCAGAACACTAACAGAATTGGGTAAGGAACTCAAGTCCTGGTCATTTTACAGTTGGATCTTCCAAGAACAAAGTTCTGAGAAATATTTTCATGGCACTGAGAGTTTGGGCAAGGACTTGCACACGATAAATCCTCCTGATGACTATTCTCAACTATAGTGTTCTGTGGGTGTCTTCTGCCTCTTCCCAGGTCCTTGTGGATCCCCCTCAGCTGTCCCACTATTATTATAGCACACCCTCAAAGTCCTGTATTACAATCACCATCTCCTAGCTAAAAGAGAATAGAACAGGAATCCTATCAGAGCTCACTGTTTCAGTTCTTTAGCTGGTCAGTGGGGGACATATTTATACAGAATGCAAAATATTTTAAAACCAGCTCTGCCTTCATTAGTTCTTGTATATTTAATGAAGGACAGCTGACTATTTTAAGTGCTGATGAGATGCAAACACCATAGTTAAGGTCATATACAGTCTTTCAGGGCCAAACCCTCTGCTGGAGTAAATGGATGCAGCTTCAGTTATTTCATTGGCGTTCCACCCAATTACACCAGGAGAGAGCAGTGGCCCTCTCTGTGAACTCTTGGGCGGGAAATTTGGTGAGAGCAGACTCTCTCGTGAGATTTCTTGTGCTTCCTGAACAGTCTCTGATATACAATTTGACACTGCTGCTTCCACTCCTGGCACCAGGATTTGCTAAGTTGCACCAAACAAACTAAAAGTTGAAAAGAAAATAATCATTTTTTTTTTAAACTCCACAGAGTTAGGGTTTGGGGTAAAGATATGAACTAGATCTTATTTGATCAGAGATAATAGTTCACTCATTCCTACTCAGGCAAGCTTCCTGATATATAATCACAGTGACCTCATTTCTTCTCTGTCTACGACATATTAAGTCAGAAGAAAGACTTTGTTTTTTACATTGTTTCAAGGCCAAAAAATTCTACACTAAATGGACACAAGTGTGATTATAGACAAGTAAATAGTTCATGGCACTCTCTTATAATCCTGGTCTGGCAAAATTAAGCTCCTTTTCTCCAGACACATAGGATAGAGTGCAACAGGGCTATAACTTCATTGCATGAGAACTTTCTGAATACACACATTATTTTGCATCTACTGGCTAAGAGTACATTTTACTTTAAAAAGAATACATTTCACTTTCTCCTCCAGCAGAAAAGGTGACTCCTAGATTTTACTTATATGGGAAAATTATGAGCCAAAATCAGTGGTGATAAAAAAGGCTGCAGAAGTTGGTCAGAAAAAGGGTATAAGTATACCTTGCACTTATCTGGCATCCAGTGGATGTGCAAAATGAGTGCAACTTGCATATCAAGGGAGTAGAAGGTATGTAGCAGAAAAACTAATAGGAAGGTACCAGCATAAGAGAAAGCAGCCCTCCATTTCGTACTTGTTCTATATCCCCTGGTTTGATGCTCCACCTATGGCCTAGGCCCACTGGTATTGAATATCCTTTGAATTAGGGTTACCATCCGTCCGGGTTTCCCCGGACATGTCCGGCTTTTTCAGCCTTAAATGGCCGTCCGGGGGGGGAATTTCTAATGAAGTAGAAATGTCCGGGATTTCTCCTCCTGCGGAGTGCGGCGCAGCTGATTGGACGCCTGGCCAGAGTCCCTCCCCCGCTCCTTCCTCCCCCACAGAGCAGCTCGGAAGTGTTTAGTCCACGTGGAGCCTGCATTTCTCCCTCTGCCGGGTGAGCGGGGGCAGCAGGGCAGGCGGCGGGGGTGTGTGTGTGTGTAGAGGCTGCGGGGGGTGTGTGTAGAGTTCTGCAGGGCAAGTGGGGAGCAGGGGGCACAGAGGCTGCAGGGGCAGGGGGCACAGAGGCTGCAGGGCGAGTGGGGAGCAGGGGGCACAGAGGCTGCAGGGGCGGGGGGGTGCAGAGGCTGCAGGGCGAGTGGGGAGCAGGGGGCACAGAGGCTGCAAGGGCGGGGGAGTGCAGAGGCTGCAGGGCGAGTGGGGAGCAGGGGGCACAGAGGCTGCAGGGGCGGGGGGGTGCAGAGGCTGCAGGGCGAGTGGGGAGCAGGGGGCACAGAGGCTGCAGGGGCAGGGGGCAGAGAGGCTGCAGGGCGAGTGGGGAGCAGGGGGCACAGAGGCTGCAGGGGCGGGGGGGTGCAGAGGCTGCAGGGCGAGTGGGGAGCAGGGGGCACAGAGGCTGCAAGGGCGGGGGAGTGCAGAGGCTGCAGGGCGAGTGGGGAGCAGGGGGCACAGAGGCTGCAGGGGCGGGGGGGTGCAGAGGCTGCAGGGCGAGTGGGGAGCAGGGGGCACAGAGGCTGCAGGGGCAGGGGGCAGAGAGGCTGCAGGGCGAGTGGGGAGCAGGGGGCACAGAGGCTGCAGGGGCGGGGGGGTGCAGAGGCTGCAAGGGCGGGGGGGTGCAGAGGCTGCAAGGGCAAGTGGGGAGCAGGGGGCACAGAGGCTGCAGGGGCGGGGGGGTGCAGAGGCTGCAGGGCGAGTGGGGAGCAGGGGGCACAGAGGCTGCAGGGGCGGGGGGGTGCAGAGGCTGCAGGGTGAGTGGGGAGCAGGGGGCACAGAGGCTGCAAGGGCGGGAGAGTGCAGAGGCTGCAGGGTGAGGAGGAGCAGGGCAGGCAAGCAAGGGCATAGAGGCTGCAGGGGCTGCGGGGCGAGTGGGGAGCAGGGAAGCACTTAGCAACCCCCAACCAAGATCAGAGCGGGAGGGAGGAGGGGGAATGCGGGGTGCTCAGAGGAGGGGGCAGAGTTGGGGCAGGGACTTTGGGGAAGGGGTTGGAATGGGGGTGGAGAAGGGGTGGGGTTGGGGCGGGGCCAGGGGCAGGGAAGGGGCGGAGTTGGGGCAGGGCCGGGGGCGGGACCAGGGCCCCGTGGAGTGTCCTCTTTTTTAAATGTTTGAATATGGTAACCCAATTTGAATGCCAAATTGGTGCAAGTTATACAACTTTACTACACCATATATAGCTTCTATGACAGCATCTCTCTCTGTTGAATTTGTCCCTGAGATTTCCATGAGCGTTGTACCCACTCCCCCCCAAGTCTGAATTTAGCCTATCGTGTTTAGTCTTAAATTGGATGGTCTAGAACACCTACCATACACTGAACACATTACTAGAGCCCTGAAAATCTGCGGATATCTGCTTTATATCCGTGAACCGTGTTTGTGGACCGCGAATCGGATGTGGATAGAAATTTTGTATCCGTGCAGGGCTCTACACATTACATAAACTATTTAACTGAAACCTGTAATACACAGTCAATGCTGACCTTATCGGACCAAGATCTTGAACCAAACTCATCAAGAGGGCTTTGGATGTTTGCTTTTGCTGCATATTGTAGTTTATTTTAACCATTTCCCCCCCCCCCCCCCATCTTAATTAAGACTTGCCATGTAATGCTACTTCCAGTTAAAATCTTATTTAACCTTTCTTGCTTTGCGACAAAAGGAGGAATTTTTTATTGTATCAACAGTGAAAGTAGTTCACTGGGGAATTGTGCTAGGTCAAAACAATACTGAGTTGCTTCTTATTAAATTACACATAATGGCTCCATTCAGGGCCTCCTTCAATTTTCTTCCTCCTGCTCCAATAATTTTTTTTTCTTTTAGTTGTGGCGAATAGAGAGGCAAAGGGATTTCCTACTTCATACAAAGAAATGACAGGCAAATGGCCAGATTCATTGGTACACTCTAGCTTCTTTGTGCTGCTTCAGCAAGGCACAGCAGTTGAAGGCCTGACTATACCCAGCAGTTCTAGACAACTGAAACTACCATCCTCATAAAATTATGATTGACTATGGTCTTGCCACCCTGCCCCACAGCCAGCTTTGCTGTTACAATGAGAGGAGTCTAAGAGGAAAAACATCAGAAAGCAAATGACCATCACCTTACATGGTCACAGTCACCTTAAAAAAAAAATAATGGAAAGGGACATGGATAATGTATTTCAGGGGTTCTCAACCTTCTCCACACACACAATGAAGCATTAGGATCCCTTCTCCCATTTAGCCATAAAAAAGGGAAGGTGGTTGCAACCCTATTGAAGCCTCTCTGCGACCCCTAGGCTGAGAACCCATGTGCTTTTTCATGGCTGTGTGAAATATGTCCTGTGTTGTTGTTTTTTTTAAAAACCCACCCTACAAGGCCAAAATCTGCACTGATTTACATCTCGTGCAATGTCAGAATTCAGTGGGATTGCATGGGTTATTAGGTTAGCACAGCTTTTGGCACACTGTCTCTATGGGAGTTTTGGATATTGCTTACACAGAATGAATGATAAATGTGTCGCCTTGCAGCTACACTTTTTGGTGGGTGTATCCACTGAGGAAAAAAAAGCGATAGAGGACAATAAAATAAATCTCTTGCAAACAAGTGTTTTAGTTTGTGAAAGCTGAAACAACAAGTATCTTAAAAGTCAGGTTAGATGGGACTGTGATATCGGGGCTTTGTTTCCCATTTTAATACCATCATAAGAGCAAAAGATAGTTAGAATCGTAGCTCGAAACCGAAACGTTTAAAACTGGAAGAGCTTTCAAAGATTTGTTGCTTTATAATGGTGGAGAAACACATGGGATTTCGACTTGTGGAGAACAGTCTTTCCCTATAAATCACAGAGTAATCTGAAACCAAGAAACAGCACAGGGGCTCACATTTATGGATTTAAAACAGATGAAGAAAAAACTTGCTCTTAACCCTTTCCTTATAATTTCTTCCATGTACAAAATGAACACTAATACACAAGGTCTGAATGAAAATTAACATGGTAAAAAATTAAGATCAATACAATCCTGAAAATGCCTAAAACCTCAGCTGTTTGACTAGCTTCCCTTAGGTTACAAGCTAATAATTGTCCTAATGCAGAGTATTGTAAAATAGTTAGAGCATAATCCACTATTCGGACTGTTCTTTCATCAACTTTTATTTAAGCAGTTTATCTTGTGGAGATTAGGATCTCTTTTATAAAGAATGAACAGCAAATGCAAGCCTCTGGTTTTGAATGTCAGGCCATATTTCACTGGGAAAGCTCTAACTAGAAGCCTGTCGTCTCACCATAAGGTTATAAGCTACTTAATCAGGCAAAAGGAGAACTAATACCAACACATTAGCAATAATTTCTCCAAAGAAATTTGTAATAGCACTTGCACAATATAAGGAGGGCTTATTTATTGTCTTTTAAGGCCTCCACCTAGTACCCTGGTGTTTATTTTGGCTTTTCATTCAGTCCTTCCCCATAATGTATTTGATGAAAGAATACAACGCTGCTTATTGGAAATAAGTACTTAAATGGATGACGTCCACATAAGGAAAAACATAACAAAATATCAGCACTGCAAAGAAACTTCAGTTTAAATGGTATTAGGGGAGGAGTTTCGGGACCACACTCACTCAGATTCAGTGCCTGAGTCCTAAAAAAAATAAGTGCTGGATTGGAGGGGCACGATGTAAGATTTTTGAAAATTGGCTCTTGTTAAAATTCCAATATTTTTAGCATGAATAATCATTGGTTTACTGTACAATGATCGGAAGTGCTGGGATGCTGTTCCAGCTCCCCCCGCCCAGCAAAGTGCTGGAATGGCGTTCTGTAGTGTTCCAACATGACTTGAGCTCTGCTTACATTCATTTTTAGGTACAATCACATGATGAAATGTAGAAATGGACCAGGACTAAAATAAAGCATAATTCTATGTCAAGACAAGCTTCTGTACCAACAAAGCATCCTCCAGGGAATGAGGAAACCCTAACCAACCAACCTAGTGCCTGAGAAAGGGCAGCTGAAGAGAAGGATAAGAAAGATAAAGAGAATTTTTTTTGGCCAGCTCTAACATAACTCCCTCCATGTACATGTTGACAGAGCTCATCAGTTGTAATCAAACCTTTGTCCCTTTATTAGCCCTGATTTAAGGAAAGCTTAATGTGCTTTTTAATCCATCTCTGTTGATGAAGCAGATGAGCACATGTTTGTGTGCTTTCCTGACAAGGGATGTTTTTCTGATCTGAAGCCTTGAACACAGAATGATGTTCACATGTCTATATGTTTCTGATATTACATATATAATACCTGATCTTATCAAAAGTGTACAGTAGAATAAATTGATTAGTGTGAGTTATTGTGTATGTTATAGTAGCACCCAAAGGTCCCAATTACGATTGAGACCACATGCTCTGATGATCACAGTGCAGACATATAGGCAGACATAGTCCTCGCTCCCAAGACCATACAGTCTGAAGTCTTTTGAGACAGTTCTGTAAAATTTGCGCTTCCTCTGTAAGTGCTAATTTAGCAAACGGCAGGTGAGGAGAGAGGTTTAAATAAATTAGCACAAAAATATAACTTTTGCCACACCAAATAATGCCTCAGCAGGTTTTTTAACTAGTATAAAAATCATCATGTACTTTATCAGAGAAGAACTCAAACCTAAACTCTGGATTTGAGCACATCCAGACTTTAGGGAAGTTTGGATCCAGATCCAAAAAGTCAAGGGGAGTACTCATGTACTAAAAGCTCTGCACATGCTGAAGTCATTGCATGATCAGGGTCTAAATTTGTATTCACAAAGCTTTTATGGCAGCAAAGCTGAATATTCACTTGAGCAAAACTTCAGGCATAAACTTATACACTGGGTCGAAACTTTTTTTTTTTTAATTGGCCCCAAATGTCTAATTTTGCCTGTGTAATCTAATGGTTGAAGAATATGCTGTGTTAATGCTGTTGCAAAAAGAGAGGGGAAACTTCGTGAGCTGATACGCTGGAAATGGAAGCTGACTAGGGCTAACTATTCTGGTATGTGAACTCTATTTCATTCTGAGGCTTTAAAGCACATGTTTAGTTCAAACAATGTATTTTAGGCCTATAAATTGTTCTCTAGTAAGTTTTATATGAAAACATTTTAATTACTGTCTCTTCTGTAACCACTCTCCCTCTCAAATCAGATGCTCCCCAGAACTGAATTTATAAAAACCCTATCTATCTTAGACCGTAAGTTCCTCTGACAGGAAAAATGTTGTACTCAACGTTTGAAAGGTGCTGTGTAACTATGTGATCGGTATACAATAAATCATCATTAATACCAATGATAATTAACTTGTAACAGGGTGACAGTGAAATATTTCTTAAAAATTGGTATACTTAATGACTTTACAGTTTCACAATCAGCATTTCCACAAAACCTAATGCAGTGCTCATTAAGGCCCTATCCAATACCCATTGTAGGCAATGGGAGTCTTTCTATTCACTCACGTGGTCAATGCGGGATGGGGCTTTTCATCTTGAGACAAAGTACTTGTAATATTATTTTTCAGTGGTATATATACATATGAGTAAAGCTGATGTTCAAAGAAATAATTTAACTAACATTTTCCTTGGCAGTCTCAGTTTCTGGGTCTGAAGATTAAACCATCTCTTGTGCCTAAAAAAAGTCACTGTAGCTCAGGATGAAGACTCATCAGCTGAGAAACATGGGGAGGCTTGCCCTGGTAGTGTCCATGCTACACTTGTGTGAATCAACAGAAGACTTCTTACTCAGGATTATCAACATGCACTTTTCATTAACACAAATATACTGCAAAATATTACATTGACCTGGAGTGACACTTTAGTTGGCATTTTGTTTTACTCTTTTCATGTGCCAAGTAGATATATCCATGACTACAACCAGGTTTGCTCAGGTTGCTTTAACCAAAAAAAGCAAGACCCTGACACAAATAACTATACTCTTTTGAGCTATAGCTGTTGGTCCAAATACTCAGCTAGTAAAATTGGCATAGCTCATTTGACTTCAATAGGCAGGCCAAGACAGTAGATGACATCTCCTCTCTTTTGAGCAACACTGCATCTGACTCTTTTCTCCTCTGCCCCTCCGTGTTACTGTTATTTATTATCCCGCGTTTCCACATCAGCCTCTCTCTCTGATTTTGACACTAGGTGTTTTCTCTTTTCAATCTCTTGCACTCATCCTCAGTGACCTCAACTTGCTAGTAAATATTTAAATAAATAGTAAATATACAGAGATTTGATGTTGATATATGATTTTAAATTTAGTTTTTATGACACAAGTATTTTATTTGAATCCTTATTGTAGCACTATTATCCTTCGGCATTAGAGCCATTGGGAGAGGTTCCAGTAAGACTGAAAAATATAGGCCTGGAATATAATTGGCTTTACCCTGTCAGGCTACGGGTTCACAGTACAGGTCAGATGTGCATTTCTTTTCCCAGGAGTGGGATGATATATCTGGAGAGAGCGAGAAAGCAAGCAGAATGTACATAAGCCATGGATGAAATGGCTTCAGAAGATTCAGATACATAGGGGACATTTGCCTTTCCCTGCATACCCTCTTAATTTTCATTACTCTTCCACCTGGTTTCTTAAACTTACTGTCACTCAATTAATCAGCTATAGATATTTCTTGCACATTAGTAATTATCAGTGACTCACCTTCCCCATGTTGGAAAGTGGTATTATTCTTGCTAGAGTGGATTGCATGTTTTTCTTTTTTTTCTGATTATTCAGGTTTCATATAATGTACACATTTATGAGCTGCAGGAGGAGTATTAAAGGAAAACTATGGCTCCCATCTTTTCCTACTATTCATAAGATTGTCCTACTTTTTGGAGAAAAGTGCTTATCAGCAATTCATGGACCCTAACATTTTCTTTTGAGGCCCATGAAATGTTCCTATGTTGAGACTATGTGAAGAACCATGAACATGTCATAATATTTTGATGCAATTTCATCATGTTGTGAGCAAATGAATTATGTTACTAATGGTTTAAATACAAATGGGCAAACCAGTTAGGATAAAAGAAGAGCCAATCAAACATCACCTAGCTTTCAAACCAAAAGTTGACCAAATGGTTCAGGAAACTGGGTAATGGCCTTTCTCTTTTAGGCTGCAGCAGGAGTTTGGATGCCACCCAGACTCATAGTAACTGGAAGTTGCTACAAACCATTGGTTGGTAGGTGCCTTATGCAAAAAGAACTGTCAGAGTTCTTAATGGACTGAAAAACACATCACCACAAAAGGGTGCTAATTGGCAACCTGGTTGGCTGTCTCAGAAATCAAGGACTGAATGATAATGTCCTTAGGTCAGAGTTATATGAGCCTTCCAGGCAAGCTTACTCTGCTGCTGCTGCTCATTTTGGGTGCAATTCATCCTTGTGCCAAGAGCCAACAGAAGATCAATGCATTATTTACATCCCGTTCAAAATAGGTCTTAATGTGAGGGTGAATTGCACCCTCTGTGGATAAATAGAGAACTTCAGCCTCTAGCACCTCTCAGGAATGCTAGAGGCCAGACTTTTAAAGGTATCTAAGCACCTAACAACACAGACAGGCACCTAGGGGGATTCTGAAAAGCTCGTTTGTAAATCCCACTAGGTGCCTAAACACCTTTAAAAATCGGACACTACATTCATACAGAAATAATTTGAAATAACCTCAAACCAAACCAGAAACCAATACATTTTTAGTTCTGAGACGTTTCAGATAACTTTCTTCAAGCTAATTTTTGTTTGTGTGCAAGCCAAGACTTGAAGTTCAAGTGCTGAAATGCCACAAGAAAGACTGTTCCTATGGAATTTCCAGCCCTAGTCAAAGGCAGGAAGAACCAGAAAATTCATGTGAAACCCTGTTCCCACAAGACTTCCAGTCCAAGTTTGCAAACTCAAGAGATTTGGATGATTCTGAAAGACTCCATACCTTAGGATGTTTACTGGAAGCTTTGAATGTTTGCCTATCACTAGTCCCATTGCAGGTTTAAAGGTTAGTAAATGGCAAGGTTCGGTATGTCCTGCAATTGGCCTGCCTACACCATATCTGATTTTTCATTTATTAAGAGTGCAAGTTTAAATATGCCTCAGCTTATTACCCCCTCCTCCCTTTCCCTTAGTTTCACCATGCTCATCTCTCGGAATGAATGTGTATAAAAATAAAGTAAGAGTAAAGAGGGGCAAAAGATGACTTGTATAATTATGTGGTTAAGCTATATTTGTGTTTCTGTGTTTATTTATTTTACTAGTCTAACAGGAGAAAAGTTCTTGAATTGCTCTCTCCCTTCACTGCAGACTGGATTGAAAAACTTCTAAAGTGCTGCCTTACCAAACAAAGATACAGAGCCCTGAGGAGGATGGCTTGTGTGCAGCCAGGCCTGGAATCAGGAAAGCACTTAAGCACATGGATGCCATGGTGTCGCATGTATTGGAGAAGCACTGCAGTGGAACAGACACAGTCATTTGTGTAAGCTTCAGCTTAAGATATTGTACATTGATAAATGACAGCATTAAAGTGCCATACAGTAATAAGTAGTATTCCAGGCAACTAATGCCACAACTGAAGCCAGCTATTTAGAGTAAAAAGAACTGTTTGAGAACTGCATTTTTATTCTCCTCAATATGCAGGATAGTTAAAATAAAGCCTTGCAAAAGTTCAGTTCTCATCACAACAGTTGGTATTTCCATATGGTACACACAGTTAGCAGCGTAGATAGACTACTTACAGACCAGATTCCCCCCCGCCCCTTTCTTACTAGCCCAATGGCCTCTAATTTCCTACCCAATTATGGCCTGTTGCATATTTATAAATTTTGATTAACTTTTATGGTTTTACCACGTTAGTTTTCTAAAATAAATAAAATAAAAAAAAAAATAAAATCATCAAGACAAGACTATCTGTTTGGTTTTCAGTATAAAATATATTGATTATTTTCACCAAAGAGACATGTAGACCTTTCAAGTAAAAGTGGAATTTTTTTTCTTTCATATAAAAAGTTACAGTTAATATTTCACTGTTCACAGTTTTAACTGGAAATCAACTGATTTCCCGTCATTGTGCATATACCTTTCCTTGATTAGGATACAGTTGCTTGCACTGAGCTGTTATTTTGTTTGTTTTTAACAACAACAGTATATTGGCCTATTTGTTTTGAAGAGAAAAAGCAGACAAGTAATGGATGAAATTTTGCAGAATTAGGCCAAATTCTGGGCTAGCTTCATACTCTTTTTAAAGTCTGAAATGCTTGTGTGTGTGTGTGTGTGTGTGCGCACAAGTAAAACCACTGCATACATATTTTGTAGCCTTTCAGTTTAAAAATATTCTATAACATCTGCTATATTACATCCCCAGTTACTAAGAGAGTCTTAAATTAAGGCACTGAGATTTCATACTGAAGTATAAACATTATTCATCATGTCTTTGTAACACAACCCCCCACTCCCCAAGTGGATGACTGGCAGCAAGAATGGAAAACCTGGGACTTTTGGATCTAAAAGCATGATCCTGTATCATCTGAGTTAAAGGATACAGCAGGTTTGTTAGCCCAAGCCAGTAGCTGACTCATAAATCTCTAAGCCACTAGAGAGGGACGAAGAGTCACACTGTGTACATGTGGATGATTTCTGCATTGCAATAAGTATATTTATACAGAACCAATGACACTTCCAAAGCCCTGACCCAGCATGCCCTGGGCTGAAAAGAAAACCTGGGATGGATTCCCTAGGGGTAGTCTCTTCAATGGTTTAATAGAATTTTCTATGGTACTTCTCACAACAACTTCAACAAATTTTACTTCCCGGCACCTCTGTGGGCTAGGGAAGTATTGTTATTCCCATTTTACAGATGAGGATCTAAGGTACCGAGAAATTAATTTACTCATCCAAGGTCACATAGAAAGTATGCGACAGAGCCAAGATAAGAACCCAGATTCCCATAAAATTATCTAAACATATTTGGTTGTTTCAAAGTCCTGGTCAAGAATCTGGAGGGATGTCCACAGGATACTATGGCCAGTACTCTAAATAATATCCTACTTATCAGTTTATGCAACAGAGTGTGTAGTAATGAAAATCTGGCCAAATGAAAGAAAAAATGGGGAGGGGTTTGCTGGTATTAAATTCAATAAGAACTCTTCCTTCTCTTAAGACTTTTCTGTAAACAATTTACAGTGGTAATGAATTTTTGACAAAACAATTATTCTGATCAGTGTGATCAAGATATGGTTAAGGAAGTTCTTGGAACTATATCGGTCTTTCGAGAAGAGATCTGAGTTGTCTGAGGTAGTGTTAGCTGAACATTAACTGAACAGCTGGTGTGGCCAAGGAGGAAAACAAATCCATTGAAATATATCAATAATACAAACCACCTTCCAGTCAAAAAATGCATTTACAGGATGCTTAGAGTGGGCTTGCATTTTGTTTTCCCACACATCCTGAAGCAAGTGCTAAACAACGTGTGCTAGCCAGCTCTTAAACAGAGCAGAAAGGCAGGGAAATCCTAGCAAAAAGAAGACATTCTAAAATGATTTCTCACTTTTAGCCATTCAGTGAAGAACAACTCTTCCACGTGAATTAGTGTTTTCTCCCAACCCTGATCTTATTGAAGTCAATAGGAGTTTTTACATTAACTTAAATTGGATAGAATATCACCTATTATCTTCAGGTACCTGGATGACTGTCTCAACTTCTGCAGAGAGTGTCTAACAACAAAATCTGAGTATTTCCAAAGAAATCAGAACTGCTGGTGAAAATACTTCCAGTGCATCCCACCCCGGAAATTAAGCATCATTAAATGCGGTGGTCCCCAACTTTGTTCAGTATATTGTCAAAAAACTTTTTTTTTTAATAAAAGTTTGTATTTAAATCTCTATTTGTAAAAGTTATAATATCCTTGAATACTCTGCCCACATAAAAGGCAATTCTTCCTGGGTCTCTCTCTCATGATAAGAACCTCATTAGTCTGGAACAGACTGCTGGGTTGGTCATGGAGAAGTCTATTCCAGACTAATGGATTGACTATGCATGCAAAAATGTTTTTCCATTTATACCCCTTACGTTGTCCCCTGAAGAAACACGTGGCCAGAAGGATGACACTTGAAGACTAACTAGTAGGAAAAAGAACATATACGGGTGCATGAGTATTTCCTGACCACGTCTCATACGGTCACATTGTTGCTAAGGTAAACTAAAGTATATTCTGAAACAAACAAAATTATACCTTCCCCAGTATACAATCAACTGATGACTCAAATGAGTCACCACATATTTATGCCTTTTCTGCTCAAAACAGTATTTCAGGAGCTGAACAATTTTCTTCCTTAAAGACCAGAAAAAGAGAGAAGTGCATTATAAGTGAAGAAAGTGCTATGTAGTGGGAGCCAGTGACTAACTCTGCCAACAAAATTTCCAGAACACTTTTAGATATTAGACTGTCTACTCCCTCCCACCCCCCGCCACTCCAATAATCTCCTTAGGTGTGAATTGTTAACCTTTTAATGATAATTCCTAGCATGAGCTCCAAAATGATGAGGCAGAGAATGCAAAATCTATTTAAAAATGAGTTCAGACAGAAGCTTTCTATCCATTTGCTAATTTGTCTTTTCATAATTTCCAGATACATCTCTTATGATAGTCACTCAGTATTTTACTTTAGTGACTTACTCTTTGTATTTAATGTAGTTACTTTAGTTCCCTATGAGCTCATGAAATTATATGGATTTTTTCCCTGTAATTATAATGTTCCCATGCAAACAATTAACAACTTTTCCTAACACGATTCTGCTTTTGTAAAAATGAACGAGATTGTAATTGGCAGGAGAACAGCATTGTTAGGCTCACCAAGATGTAAAATAAATAAATAATGGGTGCAGTCTATGTTCATTAGCCCAAAGCTGAACTAGTATATAGTTGACACTGAATGAAAGTAACAATAGTTCAGCCATGTGTTTTTCTTCTGTAGATGTTCACATAGAATTTACTGTACCCACTTTTCTCAAACATTAGTAGCTTGAAGATTCTATTGAACAATTGACTTCACTTATGATCATTTTATACAACTTGTACTGAATTAAGATTACCTGAATGAGTAGTTTGACAGAACTTCACATTTTCACAAATGCACAATTAATAGAATACAACCTTGCTACAAGACCCTTGTCCAATTCTTTAACAGACTACAAATATGCGGTTGGAATGTATAACTATTCTGCTACTAAGGGTATAAAGAATAACAATGGTAACAAAAGACACTGTTAATTCCTAACATTCAGCATTACCTTGCTTTTATAAAAGCTCTTCCTTTAAGACTTTATTGCCAAGAGTAAAAATGTGATGTTGTGCACATAGAAAAATTTTATAGTTTGAGTAACTCTTTTAGGCCAACCCCAAGTGTTCAAAAATCATGAATCCCCACCCCATGAGATTGGCTTAAAAACCATGAGATTTTAAAATATATATTTATGGGGGTCAGGGGAGGAATGGTGGTGGTATTTGCTTTCTGGCTTTTAAGACATTAAGGTACACTCTGGTTACATTTGCAGGCTTTTCTCCACAATCATTTTTTTTAAATGAAAGCTGAAATTTTCACATAATTACTTGTCTGTAGGAAATGGGGCTTTAATTGAACTATCGAATATCATAAGATTTGTGATAAAATCATAAGAGTTGGCAATACTAATTAGTTGGAAACAGGGGCAAATCCAGTCAACTGTCACATGGGTGTGGTTAGTTAGGAGAAAGGGTACAGGGTACCTCTTCCTTCCTTCCCTACCGCCTAGTAGACCTAAGTAGCAGCAAGGCAGGACATACTCCCACAGCTCCACTGGGTCCTTCTATTGCACCATCACTACAAGGGGGCAAAGTCTGCCATTTAGCAAGTATAGCCTGTTGTGGTTTGCAGCCGTATGTGGCCAGCATTACATATACTCCTTCACAAAATAGCTACCTGATACAGACAGGGCATCCTATGTCATCTGGTCCAGGGCCAGCAGGATGACTTTGGGCCCTTGGCATATATCCGACACCACTGTTCTCTCCTGTAAAACATGGCTCTCAATGTAGGGCAGAATTCCCTGCCCACATTCAATTGGTTCATGCACTTCTCACCAACCAGGGCTTTTAGTCCTGTAGCACATTTCATACAGAGTTGTGCATGCAGGCTAGAGTTTTTACCCGTATTCCCTAGAACTAACTTTTTACTTCAAATGGACTTCTGTTGACTTTGAGCTAATTAAAGATTGCTGTATTTAAATTAGGAGAGTTCATATCAGATTCAGAAACACAGTTTGCATCACAATTTAATCACTAAGGCCCTGATCCTGCAAACACAAAATCTTAACTTTAAGCATCTGACTAGTCCCAGTTGACAATACTTCATGTGAGTAAAGTAAAGCACGTGCATAAATGATTGCAGGATTGGGACCTAAACTTCTTTTTTCCTCCCAGTTACTCAAATAGAAGGAAATAATCAGCTTATTAAAGCAAAGTTTTAGAATAATTTTGATATTTAAAACTAAATGCACGGCTAGTACCCTAATTATTAGTTGAACAGCATATTAGCAAACAGATGATCAAAGGCTGACCACTGATCTTGACTCCCCAAAACAATTTAAGAACTATCCACATTCCACCAAACCCACCAAGTTGAGGTTAGTTTGTCACTGATTAGATGAAAGTATACAAGCTTTCAGCATATTGCAATTTAAATGCTCGAGGATATACAAAGCCGATGCCAAGACGACATCCTTCCCAATCAAGGCAGTATCAAGAACTGCTCTACTTCTCCTGGGAGTTATGAGTTACTTTTTTTAAGAAAAAAATTGCCCAAATAGCTTTTCAAAATGAACATCACACACAAACACACACTTTACATCCATCTGTCCATCCAAGTGTCAGAAAAGCCTGAACCAAAATGCTACACATGAAACCGCTCAGCCGCAGGACTATTTCTCATGTGAATCCAGACTTCACAGATGAATCTTTAATAGATTGAAACCAAGTATTCCTGAACACTGGCAAGTCTGGATTCAGATCAGAACTTTGTGTTTCAAACCCATTTTTAAACAACCTATAGTAAGTCTGTTCATTTACCAAATGTTGATTTTAATCCATTCCAGTTTTCTTTGGAATACTAGGGTGTGAGAATATGTTATCAGAATTCCTGCACTCTGTGTATAAAAAAATACTTCCCCCCACACTTATTTACTGCAATATAATACTATTCTATTTTATTCCAGCTGTCATGTTGATTGCCTTCTGCATAATACTCTTAATTGGGGAGAGGTGTCCTTTCAGGAAGCTTATAGAGTTGAATTGATAAAGTACTGGTTCCCTGTAGTTCAGTTTTAGTATTATATACAGCTACTGGTACAATACAGAGAAGATTTTGTACTGGGGAAAAGGAGGGGTAAAAGAAAAGATTCTAATTTTGACTGGGCTTGGGGCCTTACCTCTTTCTACCAAATCTAAATTATTCTGCAGTTTGTAGGACTTAGTCTTGCTAAGCCTTGACCAAGGGTCCTCTATGGTGGTGGTTTCATGCAAATTTAGTGTCATAACAAAGACTTTAGTGGCCAGTAGTCATTGAATATATCAGAAAACAGAGGCTAAGGATTAATCTTTCATTCAAACTACTGTTGACCTTATGAGAACAATTATTAGTCAATGAAAAACTTGTCCAAGCCTCACAGTTCATATAATTATTTATGTTCGTTAGCAAACAAAAATATCAGGGGTTAATGTTATTAAAATCAATCAATACTTTAATACTGATGCTTTACAAGGTGACACAAATGTGTTAGCTAGGAGGCTAAGATTAAAAAAAGTATATTAAATTTTTTGATGGTTCTAATTATTACTGGTCACTGACCAAAGACTCAACAAGGCATCTTTGTTTTGTTAGTGGAGCTGGAAATTTTGTTTAGAACACACAGAGTTAAAAAGTAACCACTAGGCCTTATTTGGATGATTGTGGAGCACCAAATTTAAATCCAAGAGAGATTATGAGAAAATTTGCTGCAGGCTGTCAGACTTCATTAAGTTAATGGAACTGGTAAATTGGCTCATTTCCAGCACATTGTAGAAAGAAAAGTGTTTTCAGCCAAAGAGCGAAGGTGATCCAGTTTCGCTTTGGCAGCTCAGGGAGATTATTAGCTATAAATAATGGCTGCACTGAAATGACTTATATGGGACTGCTTGATTAAATTGAAGGGGGGGGGGGGAGGAGGGGAAACACAAAACCCAAAAGTTTTAAAATGAATTATGCAGGCTCCTTGTTGATTTTAGCTGAGAAAAGTTATTTGTATACATTTTTCTTTAAAAGCACTACTAATTAAAAAAATAATATTTTCATAACAAGCTTTGCTACTATTTAATTTATCTATAGAAATGAGAAAAAACCCAACCTGATATGGACTTAGAATCCCACAGAGAAAATGGATTTGAATACTAATTATTAAACCTATATGTTGAGACATCTAGTCATGCACCCTAGAGATAATCTTTTGCTAATTTCTAGTATTGGTGATACTGCTTCTGGAATATTGCACAGAGTTCTAAATGCCTCAATAGCAGAAAGATGTCAATAAACTGGAGGGAATCCAGACAGGAACAATTATTAATGTGTTGGAGGGACTGTGTATGAGGCAACATTTAATCTTTAAATCTTACATGCATCTTTAACAGCTGGTCTGTGTTTGAGAATGAGGCAAAATGAGTGATTTTAGTTGATTCAAGGGGATATAATTAAGAAGACTAATATAAAAAGCAAGGAAATTTTAGGCCGAATAGGCCTATGAAAGTATTCCTAACAGTGAGATCTATTAGATGGTGGAATAGTTTCCCAGAGGAAAGAGTGGAAGCTCATTGCTTGAGTGATTAATACTAGACAAAACACTCAAGATTATACTGCAGAGAACTTCCTGCTTTGGCAAAGAGATGGACATGATAGCTTAATAGGGCTTTTATATTTCTAGTTTCTGAATCTAGAAACTGCCTTCAGGTGGACAGTACACTGGGTATTTTTACTTCAATTAATTGATATGAATGCATTTGGTAAACCTTACTTGTGCAAGCAGTCTTTGGTAGTAACATAACTGTTTGCACAAATAAGTTTCAGGAGTGTGCTCTCAACTGTCATTGAAAGGGACAAAACCAAAACACTTTTCATTTGATAGTACATCAGCTCACTGCACCTTCCACATTTTCAAGTTTATTATGTCAGAAGAACTCACCACTGTAAGGGCATGAGCCTTACCCATGTGAGTAATCCTATCAGAAATGGGTGTTTCCACGCTACCAACAAAGCTTTTAAATTGAGATGTAGCAAATTTAGCAGCAGTCCATGTACCAGGATTTCAACACACCAAAGTTTTGGGGATTTTCAGCTCCAGGGTTCTGGAGAGATCATCTACAAAATTCAGATCCAGATCTGGGTTTGCATTTCAAATATTTCCTGGGTTGTGGATTTGGATCTGAGGGTTTTTTTTTTATTATTATTATTCAAGCTTATTTTGACTTTCAAGATGGGCAAGTATTCTTTTAAGTGCTTGTGAAAGGGGCTGACTCACAGGACTGCAAAATGAAGTCCTAATTATAATGTCTAACATTGGCAACAGCAGTTCAATATTTTGCCTCAGTCTTCGTCCAGGAGGCATCCCTATCATTTTGGCAAAAGATGTCTGCTTGTTTGTCTGTCTTGTTTTCTGAAGCTACCAGCAATGATGATACTTTGGAAAGGTTGACAGCCACTGCACTAGACTACTGTACCTCTGGCAGGCGTCTGATTTGTCTTGCGTATCCCAAGTTTTACCTCACTTATAACACTACTTGCTTACAAAATCAGACATAAAAATACAAAAGTGTCACAGCACACTACTACTGAAAAATTGCTTACTTTCATTTTTATCATATAATTATAAAACAAGCAATCGGAATATAAATATTGTACTTACATTTCAGTGTATAGTATATAGAGCAGTATAAACAAGTCATTGTCTGTAACAAATTTTAGTTTGTACTGACTTCGCTAGTGCTTTTTATGTAGCCTGTTGTAAAACTAGGCAAATATCTTTTGGTGATTTGATGCACCCCCTGAAAGACCTCTGTGTACCCGTAGCAGAACGCATACTCCTGGTTCAGAACCACTGCTTTAGTGTGTGAGTAAGTGTGAGTGACAGAGAGAGAGAGAGAGAGAGAGATGCAGACACCTGTAATCTTAAAACAAGAATAAAATCACCAACTCATTTCCCATAGGCCACTTGTCAGCTGTCTGATAGTAGTGACTTTTGCTTCATACTGACCTGGGCCACATTCAAACCAGTTACCTACATATTACCAATTCCCCCAGGCATCCAGCCCCACTGGGTATGTAGGCATTTCAATATCTGTGCATGTCTGGTTTTACTTTAGGTTTACTGGTGACTGATTTGTGAATTCTGCCAAAAAAAGTAAATATCGGGTCCCCTGCTTATGAATGAAACCTTTATTCTGCTATAGGATTTCTGCAAATGAGAGGCTGCCTCCAGTAACCAGCTGAGCTAAATGTGAAAAAAGATATATAAGTGCACTAACATGCAACACTTTCAACAGAGTCCTGGAAGAGGAATTTATCTAAGACTGTAAGAATGCCAATCTTGTTCTGATGCTGCTGAGGTACCACTTCGAAGAGTTAAGTCAGGTATTTAAGCATGCCTAATACAGTGTTCTGGAAATGCGACAACTGACATGATTGTCAAGAAAGAGTGAAAAAGAAAGTTAAAAGAAAAAAAAAATCTTTCAAGCATACTTTATCTCCTGCAGGCAGCAATATGCAATGTGGAAATGTCTCCAGAGGAATAATCACTAGGAAAGATTTGAACTCCTCTACTCCAAAACATGATCCATGAAAATGACACCAATTTATGCTGTTTACAGTAGGCACAATACACTCAGGTAGAAAAATAATAGACCTCTGTGTCCTTAAGGAAAACATACATGAACACCATTCTACTAAATGTTTTTCCAAAACAGCTGGTTAGCAGAGGCGGCTCTAGCTTTTTTGCCGCCCCAAGCACGGCAGGCAGGCTGCCTTCGGCGGCATGCTTGCCGGAGGTCCCCGGTCTCATGGATTCGGCAGCATGCCTGCGGGAGGTCCACCGGTCCCGCGGCTTTGGCGTACCCGCTGCCGAATCCGCAGGACCGGCGGACCTCCCGCAGGCACGCTGCCGAAGGGAGCCTGACTGCCGCCCTCGCAGGGACCGGCAGGGTGTCCCCCGCAGCTTGCCACCCCAGGCACGCGCTTGGAGCGCTGGTGCCTGGAGCCGCCGCTGCTAGTTAGAAGGGAAAAATAATGCTTATTGCTTAATCCCCACTGAGGAGAGAAGAAAAAAAATAAAATAAAAATAAAAACTCCACCACAACCAACCACCCCACAACACTGTAAAAATCTATATTTGTCACAGATTGAAAAGTATACTTAAAAATGTGTATTGACTGTCAAACCATTTGAATCGTTTTTTTCTTAATCATTCAGGCCCTTTCACTTGCTAACCAATACAGAGAAGATAGACTGGTAATATTTTACTTTAATAGTCATAATGTTGAACAGTTAAGCATGCAAAAAATGATAGGTGTTGTGCAAAGAGATTTGATTTCTTGGTTCCTATCTCTAGTTCCTACAGAACAATGCAAGAAAATAATTTTTCCTATCACCTAGGGTGACCAGACAGCAAGTGAAACATCGGGACAGAGGGTGGAGGGGTAATAGGAGCCTATATAAGAAAAAGACCCAAAAATCAGGACTGTCCCTATAAAATCGGGACATCTGGTCACCCTACTATGACCTCCCACTTGTCCTTTTTCAAGTATGATGGTTCATTAATTCTCTCCTTATGCAAACTTATCTCCTTAACAATAGATTTGGGGTTCATACAGCCATATCACTGAGATCTCCCTAAGTAATTAAGAGAGGGTCCTGTTCAGGAAAATATACATGCTTCCTGAGGCAAGGAAGCCCCAGTAGAGCACAGATGGCACTGAGTTATCTCTGAGTCCTGACATCATTCCCTGAATGACTACCTGCAAAAGTGCTCCGTGTAAGCTGGAAAGCTTGTCTGTCACCAACACAAGTTGGTCCAATAAAAGATATTACCTCACCGTCCTGGTCTCTAATAATTCCCTAAAACATATATAGTAGTTGGGGAAGCAGAGTCTGTCAACCCTGGCCAGAAAGAAAGGGCATTCTTTAGGATGGTATGTAAGCCCAACATTAGCTGTTCATGGCACTTTCAAAAGCAGAAGCAAACCACTCAGATTAAGGAGCAGCCTTTGCTGCTGCAGAAATAATAGATCCACGTGGCCTCTGAAGGTTAGCAGCCACAGCAGCAGTTGGAGGCTGAAGAGAGCCCAAAGGAATGAGTTAAATACTAGCACTACAGTATTTAAGAAAACAGGATAGCCATAAATTACATTGAGAAACTGCTAGGTGGGATGGAAGATGAACATACTAAAATGACAATTTTGAGCTTCTTGAACCAAGGCCCTTCAGCACCTGCCTAACTTCAAGTAGATGAGTAGTCCCACATAAATCAATTGATAGGGATGAATTTAAGCATGTGCTTACTACTTTGCTGAATCAGCCTAAGACAGCATGCCTGAAATGGCTTCCACAAGTAGACAATCAGTTCAAGGTACCCACCAAACTTCCAGGTCTGGAGGCAAGGTGTTCTATAGAAAATAAAATCCAGTTGAAGGGATTGCTATTTATTATATCCAAGTTATAATTCTTTCATTTGCAAAAAGTTTAATTAAACATAATTTCACTGAATTAATTTATATATTCATCTATAACCATGTACTGTATGTAATAGTACTGCACATGAGTTGTTTCCTATATGGATATATTAAAAGGACTATCTTCAAATACTTTTCTATTTTGAGCCTCTTCTGTTTGCAGTTGTGGAAGCCTTTAAACAACATTTATTTCCACATTGATTTCACCCATTTCCAACTGGCAAGCATTAACTTTCCCCTGCCCCATGCATTTCTAAGTAAAACAGGAGCCAATGTGGTTTGTTTTTGTTTATTCACTTTCTTTTGCATTAGTATCAAGAACAACACCAACAATGCGCTATAAAAAGTCATGCTTGTTAACTACTACTGCATGGGCCATGGAGGGAACACAAAAAATCTAACAACCAGGCCGGCCGACAGCAGTTCTGGGCCCCAGGGCAGAACAGTCAACGGAGCAAGCTGCTGCCAGCTGTGCTGCTGGTGCCCAGCGAGCTGCCAGCTGCACTTCTGGACACGCTCTTCCGGCACGGCCAGGGCTTCCACATGCCTGCCCGGCTGCCTTCACCACCACCAGTGCCACCCTGCACATGCCTAGGAGCCCTGCGGCCCACGTGGGTGATTGAAAAGGGCCTGGGGCTTTTCAATCGCCCGGGCCCCTGGGAAATTGCCCCCTTTGCCTGCCTTCCCCCGCCCTGTCGGTGGGCCTGCTAACAACAAAACACATTTTCTTTTCTTAGTGACACGCTAGTGATTACATACAGATATATGAAATATATATATTTAGATATCTATAGCTATAGTTAGAGATAGATGGCATGAAATTTTAACCTGGGCTATTTACATTCTCTCTAAGTCAAATCCATAATTCAAAAGGATAATTTTAGTTGTCAGGGGCTTTTGTTTTTTTGTTTTAAACACATGTATTTTTAGTTAGAAAATATGACTGTAGAAGAGTGCCCCAGTCAAGAGCTACGCTGAAATTCTAACCAGTGGCAAAACTCATTGACTTCAGTAGGACTAGGATTTCACTTATGAACTTTCAATAACTGTCCTTGCATGTGAAAATCTCTCCCAATAATTGTATTATTATTAAAGCTAATATTAAAAAAAACCAGAATTTCCATTGCATGGGAAATTCTGATATTTTTGACATTTCTTTTCATCCAGGTTTGGGATGAAAAGCCAAAATATTGAAACTTTTCATGGAATGAATAGTTCCCCAAAATTTTAATTCAGAAATGTCAAAACAATTTATTTGTTCGTCAGTTACTGTGGTGCCTCGTGCTCCCCTGTGGGCTGGGCTCCCTGGCCGATCTACATCGCTAATGAAGCACTGTGGCTCAGCCAGAGGGTAGACAGCTGTATATCATAAGAGATGTAGTCCAGCCAGGCAATCAAGCCTGATCGACACGTAAAACTTAGATTGCTCTAGCTATGCCGCTCAGGGATGTGAAATATTCACACCTCTGAGAGATGTAGGTAAGCCCACCTAAGGCCCAAGGTAGACACTACTAAGGCCAGGTCACCACTACCACTTATGTCGGCAAAATTTACGTTGCTACAGAGTGTGAAAAACACACCCCAAGCGACATAGCTTCACCCGCATAAGTGATAGCGCTGTGCACACTACGTCGGCAAAACAGCTCCTGCCAACATAACTCCTGATGCTTGTCGGGGGTGGTTTAATTAAGAGCTCTCTCCCGTCTGAATAGAGCGCCTACATGAGAGATCTGTGCTGCTGTCAGGTCTCTAGTAAGGCTATGTCTGTACCTGACAGAAGAATTCTTCCATCGACCTAGCTACTGTCTCTCACTACAACTCCCAAATGGACACAGTTTTTTGTCAAACTAACACAAAATATTTTGTTTAGATTTTCCCAATGGAAAATTTAAAAATTTTGGTGAAAGGATGTTTTTCTATGGAAAATTTTGATTTTGTGGATACCACATTTTCATTACAAACTGCTCCAGTCAGTTTCCATATATCCTTTAATTCCATCGCAATTTTTATTTTTTTAAAGACACAACATTGAACAAGAATATGAAACTTTAACAAACTACGCCTGGCGGTATCTTTACAGCATTAAATAATTTGTCTGCTTAATAACTGCATTTTAAATAAAACAACACAGATTGAGAGTCCATTAAAGGCCACGGGAGATGCATTTTAAAAGTGGTACATACACTCTTCCATACAAGATTGGAAATTTGGAGGAGACTTTCCATGAGACTTAAAGCAGACTCAATTGTTTTCTAGGATTATAAATAGAGAACCTTTCACTTTATCACAGAATTGAGTTCTTTGATATGCATGTAGCTAAAGATACTTAAATTAAAGGGGAAATACAAGACTGTAAGAAATGTATATTTTATGGTGGACTTTTTCCTAAAACATTTGCTATTATTAAACAGAAAAACCCCACTCTAACAATATATAGAAACATGTCAAAATCATAGCATGCTGCCAGGGAATTTTGCAGCACTGTAACACCTATCCTCAAGAAAATAGAATATAGTGCACACATGGAGCTTAAATATTTTTACTTACATTCCACTACAACATTTAATATTCAGCATTTTTAAAGGAACCATACAGGACTAAAGAGAGGTCAATAAACCAATTACTTTGGGCAACGGTGAAAAGTAAGTACCAGTAAAGTAATTAATACCCTTTTTATTGTTTCCACATCATAGAGTGTTAATAAATTGGGCCTTTGTCACTATCCAGTAATTTCTTTACAACCAGTTTCTTCGTCCAAATTCAACATCTTATTTATAGGTCCCTGTTAATACATTTTTTTTTAAAAAAAGGCTCAATGCCAGTCTAATTAGATTTGCATTTCAACTGTAAAATCACAAACTCTATTTTCATCTCAGTTCAGAAGCCCAGTTTTCTGATATTGTTAATGAGCAATACTTTTATTTAAAGGGTGTGATTCTTTCAGGAATTTCTGGTTGCTTATTAGTTATGTGAAGAGGGTCTTTCATGAGTTCCCACGTATAGCATTTAAATGTTGTGCAGTTGCGCACGCGCACACCCACACACTAATGATGAACAATCGCATTCAGTTAAACCCAGGATTGCTATAACCTAAAACTCATCCCCTTCCATACTTTTCAGTTTTTGGTTGCAGCATGCTAGGTATTCACCCCCACCCCCCATTTAATATTTTTGTTAATTTAGTGCTTTTGAAGTATGCTGGTTTGACTGCTCCATATTTCCACTGAATTCCTGGCCTTCCTGTAGGGATGGCACATAAGGGTGTCAGTCAATGACAACTTTTTTGGACACTTGAGCAAACGATACTAGTATTTTATATGGAACATAACCATTCAAATCCTTTTATGCCATCCAACCAGAAAAAAAAATGAAAAGCTATTTCCCAGTACTTAATACGTTTAAGAGGGAAAAGCTTATGGCATCTTTTTTGCCCCAAGGTAAGTGAAAATATTTTGCTAGTGATATGGTAGATGAGTGGGGTAAGAAAAGAAGACACCCTTCCCCACACTTACAATGATGGATAAGCACATCTTCTCTGTGAAGGAGAATCAGATTAACAATGTGAACATTTTCCTGTGAGAAGGAAATCACAGCAATAGGAGGAGCTCTTTAACTGAGAACACTTCAAGCAAAGTTAAAATCTTTTAAGAGGAGAACTTATTCCATGACAATAACCAGGCTCCCCCACCTCTGTTGCAACAGAGGAGACTCGCATACTTTAGCTTTAACCAAGGTCACTGTTAATGAGGCACCACAGCAATCGGCAGTTAGGAGGCACTGACCCAGTAGTGTAACTAGAGTAATGAGAAACCTTTCCACCTCAGGCTAATCAAGCAAACAAAGCCACAACACGCCTGGTTTCCTCCAGCCCAAATAAGGGAAACTCAAGGTTTCCCTGCAATCCATGTCTCCTGCAGTGCACAATAATCTGTGTGGAAATATAATCTGAACCAAATCAACGGTGCACACCAATAAATCCTCTCCTCCCCCCCCCCCCGGGTAAGGAATGGTGTCCTTAGCTTCTGTTGTCAGAGGGTGGAGATGGATGGCAGGGTTACCTGTTAGGTTCACTCCCTCTGGGGCACCTGGCATTGGCCACTGTCAGCAGACAGGAAACTGGGCTGGATGGACCTTTGGTCTGACCCAGTATGGCCGTTCTTATGTTCTGCTCCTTGCGGACTCAGATGTACATTCAGAATTCTATCATTTCATGACCCACATACTCAGATACTGTAACTAAGCATACACCCAAGATGGATTAGTATACAGGCAGTCCAGAGTTGTGTGCACACATCTTCAGTGCTCTTAAAGTCAACAGGAGTTGCTCCAGTATCTCAGGGCAGATTATGACACATTAAATTTTCTGGTTCTTTTCCCCATCACCATTATACCCCCCTCTTCCTCCCTCCCCCCCTCCCCCATATTTCAACTAGTTAAGAGCAACTTCAGGTGAAGGGAATCAAGGGTTAAGTGCCAAACACGCTAAGTCTGTGCCACAACTCCACCCCTGCTCAGCTCAGTGGCCAATAAAGCCATTAGCTGGGTAACCTGGATCAGGAAGAGGCTCTGAAACCACAGAGTTCCACCTGGGAGATGATTTGCCAAGTGCAGACAAATCCAAAGTTCTTTGTTCAGCAAACTCAGCTGCAAGGCAGGAACCTCTTGCCAAGAACATGGAGGTAGCGAATTGCAAAGTCAGATGTAAGGCTGCATTATAGTCCCAAAATCATACCTCTAATTCAAATCTCCGAGTTAATGTTTGTAAAAAGCCTTGAAGAGGAAAAGTGCTATATACACAAAGTTCTTAGTACAATTATTAAAACCAACACTTCATGAAAAGAGATTAATTATGCTATTACTGTACTCTTCACACATGTGACTTTTCCATAAAAACAGAAATTTCGGCCCCAAATCAGCCAAGCAGTTAAACACATGCCAAACATTTAAGTATATGAGTAGTCCCACTGAAGTTAAAGAGACCATTTACTTGCTTAAAGTTAGGATCAATAGGCCCAGATCCATAAAGGTACTTAGGTGCCTAAATCCCAGACTTAGATGCCTATATCTCAGTTTCAGGTGCCACAGCAAGCCACAAAACCCCTGCTCAGCTGCCACAGAACCTTATAGGTGCCTAGACTCACTTGGTGTCTAAGTTTTCAAGGTGATTGTTCCCTAGGTGCCTATGTTTCTGCCTCTGGGCATACATACTGTTGTCTCACTCTAGGCATCCAATGTTTATCTCCCACCAAAGCCCCAGTGTGATCCATGAACCAGGGGAAGATAGACAGGCAAATGCCTATCTTCCCTACAAAGCCCAATCCAGTAGGTGCCTTCAGAGGCCAGCGACTGAATCAGATCCCATTTGAAAATGGAGGGGATGGTGGCCATCTGATAACTTTTAGCCCACATGGTTAGAGCGCTGAGCTGGGATGTGAGAGACCCAGGTTCAATTCCCCACCTCAAGCAGAGATGGATAAAGAATTTGAACAGGGGTCTTCCAGGTCTCTTTCAAGAGAGTGCTTTAACCACTTGGCTAAAAGTTATAAGATGGTCACCACCACCTTCACCTTTTCCTCCTCTTCGCTCCTCTCCCTCCACTCCTTTGCATGAAGGGAATCAGGTGCCTAACTCATTCTCACAAGAAGTGGCTTAGGTACCTAAACTGTTTGACTCCTGAAGAGGGGTTCCCAGCTGTGGACCACTAGCAGAGATAGGCACCTCTTTGCAGCCCAGACTTGAATTAGGCACCTATTTCTGTGACAGGGACAGGGCTGTGACTTGCTTAGGTAGCTCCTTGCCTAATGTGCTGGCTTTTGTGGATCCCATTCTCAGGATTTGTGGATCATGTTGTTCTTGTGATTTCCTAAGCACTTAAGTCCCTTTGTGGATCCAGGCCATACTTAAGTGCTTTATTGAATCAGGGCTTTGGTCTTTATCACTGGAAGTCCTGTATATGCTAAAATTCATAAACTGATGAGTAACGATGATGAGGAATAATTTGTTTTAATTACAATTCCCTAAATGAAAAATGCCACCTCTATGTATTAGATGAATTCACACCAGTGACTCAGAATTTAAAGAAATACAAAGTTCTCCAGACTGAATCCTGCAGTAATTCAGATAGTAAGTACAATTTCTGATGTGAAGTAATCGTACCTATTTTATCACTGGTTTGAAATCACAGATAACTCAATAAACACTTACCCTGGTTGCTTTGATTAAACATGAAATGTAAAACCAATCTGCACTTGATAATATGTTCTGTATTCCATGTTTTTCCAGGAGATATTTCCTATTGTTCATTTTTATTTATTGCTTTTGTATTCTTCATTCTATATAGAAGGACTTAGATTCATCTTAGGCTGTATAGTTTATATTCGAGGCAGAAAACAAATCAGAAGCCAAAAAGCACTCAAGAGAAGACCTTTCACTAAACAATGCAAAGAAGCTGCCTTTCTCCCGTAACAAGGACCATAACAGAGAA
Organism: Malaclemys terrapin pileata; assembly: GCF_027887155.1. NCBI lineage: Eukaryota > Metazoa > Chordata > Testudines > Emydidae > Malaclemys > Malaclemys terrapin. The sequence goes on along the minus strand of NC_071508.1, from coordinate 46,705,262 downwards.
AAGAGGAGGAGGTTCTTTTTAATAATTTATATTTAATTTCCATCTCAAGAAATAGACTAACTGAATTTTCTTTTCTGGAATAGGTTACAATGTAACTTATGGCCAAACAGATTAATTACAACGGGGGAAGGGAAAACTTCTCAAAACACTTCCCTCCTTGTTATGAGCCTGCATACATTATATCAAGATGCACAGTTATCTCTCTCTCTCACACACACACACACACACAGAGGCACTAATTAGTGCTAGTAGTTAATTTCTACACCTCAGAGTTTGAAAGTTTCTGTATTTCCACATAAGTAAAGTTAGATTTTTTTAACACCCATATAGCCTGCAAACTAGTGACTACACAAATGGTGGCTTTTTGGCAGCCAAAGGGGTCCTTATCATTTGTGTAAAATTGGTTCTGCTTTACAGATTAGCCCAGCAATACGTCTTTATAAAATAATTATGGGGAAAGGCACTGATTGTAGTGGCAATAGAGTGTCATTTTAGATAAGTAAACCCTGACATGGTTCTTTGCTTCATATATCACCAAAAAATTAAAAAAAGAAATTATCTGGAAATTTGATACTTTGAAAGAAAAAAATCCAGATAAAAGGAACTTTTCAAAGCAAGTAAATCACAGGTTTTGTTGGAATAAAAGCTGTAACTGATATTTATTAATATTATTTTAACTGATAGACCACATAATTAACGCTGTTTAATTAAAACAACCAAGTACATTACTGAGGTTAGTAGGCGACTTGTGCGTGCAATGTTTAACAGTTATGTAAAACACCTTTACAACTTCATACTCATTTGTGTAAAAGCCACTGGTACATTTTCCTTACATTTAATAACATTCACTTGCCACTTTCTTATTCCAGTTTGACATTCTCTTACACACATATCTATATATACGTTCCTTATAGTCAGTGCTGTGAGAACTCCCCATCTGGTCTGCAAACTGTAGAATTTCCTTTCCCATCTATCTCAGAAATATAGTCCCATGACCCAAGGGTCACCATCTGCTCAGTTACACTGGCACAATGCCTAGTATGCTCGAGGTAATGCCACCGTCCTTTCCTCCAATTGTAAACTCCCAACAAGGCAGACATCTACCAGAGTGTTTGCACACAATGAGGCAGCTCCCAGTGAGATTATAGTTAAGACACCACAGAAATTCCCTTCATCTACAGTAGCCTAGGATGTGGGAATGACCAAAGACACACGCAGTCTCTCTTGATCAAAGGTCATTCTTAGGAACAAAGCAGTCAGTGCCGATGTGTCCAAGATAGCATAATATAACACACACACACACACACACACAATTGTGTCCAGCATGTGTGGTTCCCCTGATTTCTCTCTTAATGATCTTTGCTTCACTCAGTATTCATTTGCGTACAATCTCCTATTCTCAGGATGTCCTAGAGCAGAACAAATTATACTAAACATAAGTGAAATCAAACAAAGTTTTCATTGAGAACTATTCATAACGTTTACAAACAAGCCTCTTGTGTTAAGTTTCTCAGCTATAATTGGCAGGTCCAATTTTACATGAGAGATGATTTTTTTTAAGTATACCTATGCAATGTAATAATGAAAAAAATCTCATCTCAGTGCAAGATTTTACTAAGACTAAAAGAAGCACAGGGATCAACTAAACTTTTTGTACTGTAAAAGGAGAAATATACTTCACAGAAATAAATACAAAATCCCACCAAATTAAACATGATTTAAGTGCTATCAAATCTACAAATATTTTAATATTGTAATTTTTTCAACTGAGTTTTCCTGCATATTAAAAAAATTCTCTGTTAATGAGTGTTTCCAAGTTTCTACAATATTTATTACTAATGATGTTATATTCCAAATTCTTCTCCAGTATTTTAAATCTGGAGTTACTTAATTGGTGTAAATGGAATTATTCCAGATTTATACTACTGCATCTAAGAGTAAACTTTGTCCTTAAGCTTATTGCAGCAAAAAACAAACAATATTTTCCCCTGGTTTCAGTTAATGCTTTTGAGTTGACTTTCAACTTTTCAAAGTATATCTGGATTATTCTTTCATTTAAATTGTGGTACCTAGTACTTATATGCTACTCAGGACTGAGGGAAGCGGGGATACACTACAAGCTATCAGGAACAGTATCCCCGATAATGTCACAGCTAACCTGGTGGTTGGACTTTGTGACTTTGTCCTCACCCACAACTATTTCACATTTGGGGACAATATATACCTTCAAGTCAGCAGCACTGCTATGGGTACCCGCATGGCCCCACAGTTTGCCAACATTTTTATGGCTGCCTGAGAACAACGCTTCCTTAGCTCTCATCCCCTAACACCCCTACTCTACTTGCGCTATGTTGATGACATCTTCATCATCTGGACCCATGGAAAAGAAGCCCTTGAGGAATTCCACCATGATTTCAATAATTTCCATCCCACCATCAACCTCAGCCTAAATCAATCCACACAAGCGGTCCATTTCCTGGACACTACTGTGTTAATAAGCGATGGTCACATCAATACCACCCTATACCGGAAACCTACTGACCGCTACACCTACCTACATGCCTCCAGCTTCCATCCAGGACACACCACACGATCCATTGTCTACAGCCAAGCTCTAAGATATAACCGCATTTGCTCCAATCCCTCAGATAGAGACAAGCATCTACAAAATCTCTATCAAGCATTCTTAAAACCACCTGCTGAAGTGAAAAAACAGATTGACAGAGCCAGACAGAGTACCCAGAAGTCACCTCCTACAAGACAGGCCCAACAAAGAAAATAACAGAACACCACTAGCTGTCACCTTCAGCCCCCAACTAAAACCTCTCCAGCGCATCATCAGAGATCTACAACCTATCCTGAAAGAGGATCCTTTACTCTCACAGATCTTGGGAGACAGACCTGTCCTCGTTTACAGACAACCCCCGAACCTAAAGCAAATACTCACCAGCAACCACACATCACTGAACAAAAACACTGACCCAGGAACTTATCCTTGTAACAAAGCCCGATGCCAACTCTGTCCACATATCTATTCAAGTGACATCATCATAGGACCTAATCACATCAGCCATACCATCAGGGGCTCGTTCACCTGCACATCTACCAATGTGATATATGCCATCATGTGCCAGCAATGCCCCTCTGCCATGTACATTGGCCAAACCGGACAGTCTCTACACAAAAGAATTAATGGACACAAATCTGACATCAGGAATCATAATACTCAAAAACCAGTGGGAGAACACTTTAACCTGTCTGGCCATTCAATGACAGATCTGCGGGTAGCTATCTTACAACAGAAAAACTTCAAAAACAGACTCTAACGAGAGACTGCTGAGCTGGAATTGATATGCAAACTAGATACAATCAACTCAGGATTGAATAAGGACTGGGAATGGCTGAGCCATTACAAACATTGAATCTATCTCCCCTTGTAAGTATTCTCACACTTCTTATCAAACTGTCTGTACTGGGCTAGCTTGATTATCACTTCAAAAAATTTTTTTTTCTCTTACTTAATTGGCCTCTCAGAGTTGGTAAGACAACTCCCACCTGTTCATGCTCTCTGTATGTGTGTATATATATATCTCCTCAATATATGTTCCACTCTATATGCATTCGAAGAAGTGGGCAGTAGCCCACGGAAGCTTATGCTCTAATAAATTTGCTGGTCTCTAAGGTGCCACAAGTACTCCTGTTCTTTTCACATTATAAATAGCTGCCTGTAGGAAAGGAAGACTCCATTAAAGATATATAATATGGTGCATAGTAGCAACACTGATCATGTCAACAGATCAGATGAACAATGTCTAAATGGATATATGAATTCTGTAGCATGTCTGTTAATGAGATAAGAAGTAGTTCTGTACACAATTTCATCCCTGTCACGTTATGCCATTCTTCCCCACAATTTAGGGTGACCAGACAGCAAATGTGAAAAATCGGGACGGGGGTGGGGAGTAATAGGAGCCTATATAAGAAAAAGACCCAAAAATCAGGACTGTCCCTATAAAATCGGGACATCTGGTCATCCTACCACCATTCAGAAATATCGGACATGGTTCTTGTTTCTGCATTGGTCTGTAGCTCACCTGTTAGATAAACAAGTGTTATGAAATAGCAGTGAGTTGAAGACTACTGATAGGACCACATTGAAATGGGCTTTCTTGTATAATATTATGTATTTCATAGAAAGTTTAAATGAGAACAAATTATACATATCCTTTTCCTGAGGTCTTAGACTCAGAATCATCTTACAACCACACAAAACACTTTGTTCAGGTGAAGATGAAGTTGCAGGCACATTTCAGTGGCTTGAATACATACTATCTCTCAATAAAGTTAGAGCTAACCCCTCCCTCCCCAAATGTTATTAGAATCCGGGAAATGCAGAATTAAGGTTGCATTTCTCAATCAAGACGTCAAAATTTTAAGGAAATTCCCTGAAAAGGGTGGAGTTAAGTTTTTGTTGCTGTTTTTTTAATGGTCCTAAGGCCTGTTGGAGAGGAGGCTTGTTCTCAGACTCCCAAAAGACATACAAGAGAGGAAGTCAGAACTAGCAGACTTTAGTGGTGCTTGTGGGCTTAGGGGGAAAGGGAGAATGCCCCCTTCATCCAACATTTTCAATAAATGCAGCCAGTGAAGTCACAATGCCTAGAAGAGATTAGCTTCTGGATGAAGAACAACTGGCTTAACTTCAGGCCAGTCAAGGCTAAAGTTATGCTAGCTGGAAGGGGAAGATGCTTTGAGGAGATCGCCAGGATATAGTCCTCCCTTCTCATAGAGGTGGTCTCTCCCCGTTAGTCAAAGTAGAGCCTCAGGGCCTGGTTTGACTCTTCTAACACTAAATGGTTGCACCAATGGCTAAAAACCAACATTCTTCCACCTTCAACTTTGTAGGAAACTCCATTTCTTCCTCACTGATGAGGATTTGGCCACCGTGATCCATGTGTTTGAAACCTCCAAACTAGATTACTGTACCTCACCACATGTGAAGCTGAATGTGTAAGAAACATGGAGACTCCAGCTTGTGTTGTATACTGCTGCCCGCATTTCAGTGATTTCAATGGAAATTAAGCCTCCAACTGCCAGAAGCTGGGACTGGATGACAGAGGTTAAATTACTCAAATTTGCCCTGTTCCATTCATTCCCTCTAAATCTGGCACTGGCCACTGATGTTGGGTTAGATGGACCATTGGTCTGACCAAGTATGGCCATTCTTACGTTATGTAAGCACTTAACCTGCTAAAGTGGGAAAATTTTGAAAATCCCACTAGGTGCTTATCTGCAGTTTTAGGTGCCTAACTACTTTTGAAAATCTAGTCAAAAGGGTCTATATTCAGGGAACTGAAGACTTGCTACCTGGGTTGGAATGTGGACTACCAACCAGAGACTCAGAAATGGAATAGAGGAGACAGTTGAAGAATATGTATTTGCAACAAAAGGAAGCATAAGGATTAAAGTGTGATTCTCACCTGGAAAACCACCATGAAAATGGCACCTGTGTACTCATCAGATCTCTCTCTTTTGTGTATTTGGAGTCACATCTACTGAGCTTGCTGACTAAAGTCCATTTTTTACTATTTTTTTTCAACTCCTGTTCCCAGTGCTAGAGTGCTTAACAGTTTTAGGAGGGAAACATCTGAGATTTTCATACAAGGCTGGATTGCATGAATATTAACATTGTGCAGATATTTGAAGAAAATGAAAGGGGAAGCTTCAAATTTACTTTGAAAGATTTAAATAACATGGAATGCTTAGGACTAACACACTGAGTAGAATTTATGAAGAGAGGCCGTGTGGGTTTACTTCATACAATGCCATTAATTAACATTCTGTAAATGTGTGCTGGTTCCATGCCACCTTCCATTGCTCAGCTGTGGGATAATGACTGCTCTCTACTGTATGTTTCTCTTGAAAATTTGTTAAGGGATGAACACATTAAAAGATGACCATACTGCGTAGAAATTGGCTATCAAGTTTATTTTTTGTTTGAGCTAGTATAACTGTACACTAGCCCAGCAGTACTTGTCGGATAATACATCTAATCTAGGAGCATGAGAATAGACTGATTGCTGATGAATACAAATGTCCTAAATCTGAAGCTTCACATATTGAATATCAGAAATGTCATATTAAATAATGGTGCAATTCTGAAGAAATAACTAGTGATTTAAAACATCTCTAAGGAATCTGTGGAACAGAGGGCCTGTAACAGTGTATCCAGCAAATGAGTCGCTCCTCCTAAATCAAACCTGATGGTAAAATTAATTTTGCCAATTAATTTTAAAACTTCAGGAAATTAATTTTGTATTTATGAAAGGCACTAACTTACATTCTAAAATATCTAAAAATAGACACTGGAAAATAAAACAGGCAAAAGGCAGCTTTCCAAAGTGTTTTACTAACATCTCTGAGTCTTACATAAATGGGCAAAACTATTGTGTTTATGTTTGGTATTTTGTTCTTCAAAAATGTGAGGAAAATCACTTTGCTTTTTCCTTTGCAACATTTATTTAATACAAGTTTCCCAAGGAGCCTTCTGGAAGAATTTCTAACGGATTTTGGGAAGATTACAAAATAATCCTGGAGAGGGTTGCCTCTGAAGCAGTACTTAAATCCAGATTACGTCTGAAGAAGGGCAGGAAGAGACCCTAGTTACCTAATATTGGCAAAGTCCGACTTCTTAGGAACTAAAGCTGAACATTTTGAAATTTGACCAGACATTCCAGGAATTGTAAGGAAGTAAAAGACTATTGCCCAGATTTTGCTCTCAGTTAAACAATAGCAGAATTTGGCCAATTCCTTCTATCCAATCAAAATTCCATTTAGCAAATTGTAAATTTTTGTGAATTTAAAGTGTGAGTGGAGAGATAAAAGGTGGTGTTTGACAGAAAGGTTTTAAATGGGGGCTTTCCCTGCTGCTGATGGGGTTCATTAAGCTATGCCCTATTGGGGATGAATTTTATCCCTGACTAATAGAAAATTTTGAGGGATACAATTAGAAATACTCTAAATAAGTAAACAAACATACTTCTCAAGATCTTGTGCATGTACCAAGTAGCAGTTATTAAAGAAAACTCACGGTAGCATATCTGCCAAGCACTATATAACACCTTTATCTCCACATGTCCTTCTATCATTTTATTAAGCCTATACACCATCAAGATTATATTGATGTATTTTAATGATTATAGCCCTGATACAAAGCCCACTAAAGTCACTGGGGATCCTTCAATGGATTCAGCCCTAACTCCTGTTCACATTCCATTAGTGTGACAGGGTTGGGACTCACCACCGCAGCGCCTCCCGATGGTTACCTCCGAGAATTAGCTCAGTTCATGGGGCCCTCTGCCGGTGGTGTCCCGTCCGTCATCTCTTCCTCACTGATGTCTGAACCCGCGTTGCTCCTCGCTTGGCGGAATCCTCTTCAGGCCACTGCCCTCTGGCAGTGCCCCTTAGTCCATCCTCACCCCCTTCCAGGGGCAGGTCAATCAGCTGTCTCTCTGCACCCCAGCCAATGTGGGCAACTGCACCCCCAAAGTCACACCCCTCTTGGCAGGGGGTTGGTGTAGCCCAAGACAGCCACTCCCATCGGCCAGGTGTAAGGCAAGGGGGAAGGGGGGGACCCGGGCCCACCCACTACTCTGGGTCCCAACCCAGGGACCCTCTAGTGGCAGCCATCCTGCCCTCCTTTTCTCCCTCCATATGTCCACGTCCCTGGGCCGCTTCTCCTTCCGCCCCTCGCACCGGGCTAGGCCCTTCCCCTCAGGGCCTGCAGCCTGGCAGACACCGGTATGGAGTTCCCTTTTGCTCCCCTGGGGCCTGCCCAGCACTGCACTGTCCCAGGTGCTAGTCTCCCAGCTCTGGAGTCAGACCTTCCCCTATCGAAGGCCTGGGACAGACTGCCTGCTCTCTCCCTGAGCAGCTTTTTTATATGGCTGAGCCTGGCCCTGATTGGCTATCTCCAATCCGGGCCCTGATTGGCTCCCAATAAGCCCTTTTCCTACTGGCTGTTCGTCTGCGCAGGCCCACTGGCCTGCTGCAGCTCCCTCTAACATGGGGGTGGGGCAGCTGCCCCACCACAATTAGTATAATGGATGGAGGAAAAAGTTTATTTATTCTAAACTGAATGAAAAGATCGGTTAATGTAAAATTGTGAAAGAGAAAATATTTCTTTTTCTGTAGCTGTTTAAATCTTTCCCCATACTCATTCACTTTAATCATATGTAGGAGGAAAAAACCTGAGCCACATTCTCAGTTGCCATAAGCTGGTATAACTCCATCATAATTGACAGAGCTATGCCCTTTTATCCCAGCTGAAGATCTGGCCCATGGCATTGAAATGAGCGATGTAAAAGTGAAGCTATTACCATGCAGATATGACAGCAATGTAATATATTGCCAAGTATCCAATTTTTTGATGATTAGCTAAATTCTCTCTCTTTTCCTCTAATACTGAAATCTATTTCTAACACATGAGGGGGGAAATGCTAATTATGTTTGCTTAAAATAAAAGTTATTCAATTGTTAGGGAATGAGAGGTTTTTCCAGTGCTGCATTTTTCCAATATTTCATTGAAAAGGAGACTTTCTACCCATATTTTTTCCTCCAATTATCCTATGTTATTAGAGTAGAAGAAATATTGTAAATTACAGCCATTGGCTTTACATCTTAATTTATTACTGAGCAGTGATGAGCACTGATTTGGAAATGGCAGCCTGTGAAACTGTAAAACTAGACAACTATGAATTAATCCAGTTTCTTCTCCCTGAAGGCAATTAGACATAACACCAGCAAACTTCTTTGTGACCTAGTGAGATTTATAGCCTACCATGTTAGGACTCTGGTTGAGCCAGCAAGATTAAGATCAACAAAGCACCTGGTAGATTTCCATCAGTTAAGACAGACTTGACCAGTAGCTCTAGGCTAAAATGTGCATAAGAAGAAAGAGTATTATGACACTGTAATCTTCATTTTTATCACAGAGGGAATACATTTGAAATGTACCCATCTGTAACCAAACAACACTAGTGTTTATAGATCTAATTTATGGACAATATTGTAACCAGAATGGAGGCTGTTCCCAAACTGTCAGAATAGTATTCTCGTTAACATATAATGGGTGGTCTCCAATGTATTCGCCGGTTGATGAGGCCTCATGCAATTTGTAAGTCTTTGTTTTGTGCTATCTTTTACAAGAGCAATCATTAGCAACAGAATGGGTCAATGAAATACATCATGAACCCTCGCAATTCAGGGTAAAATCTCTGCCAATTTACTACACTATGAGGACTTTGTGACAAAACAAAAAGCCTATGTCTCTTAGCCACTCATAAATATTTTATAATTTTTAAGGACAACAGCCTACAAGGTGAAAGTTCAGGTCCCTAGTAAGCAATGAGACATTTGTCAGACAATAAAATGGTACGTTATCCTTTGTTTTACAACAACACTGAGGACAACTAAACTAGATTGTTGGAAGCGTAGGGGGTTGACAATGTTCCACTTTACTAAAATTATTTATGCAAGTTAATCACGGTTTGACATATAAAACATACATGATAGTCTACAGGCACATGCTTTATGGCACAATATTACTGTTTGGAAAGTGAAACTTATTTTCCAAAATGAACACTTTTCAGACTTAAGAAATATTTATTCCATCTTCTCCCACTGCAGGAAAGCAGTGTGGCCTACTGATCAGAGCACAGGACTGGGAACCTAAATTACTGCCTTCAATGGCCAACTCTGTCACTGAGTTACGTAACTTTGGGCAAATCATTTTACTTACTGTCTCGGTGAATCATCATTTGATAAAATAGGGATAACTACAATTGACTGGTTTCAGAGTAGTAGCCGTGTTAGTCTGTATCCGCAAAAAGAACAGGAGTTCACTTGTGGCACCTTAGAGACTAACAAATTTATTTGAGCATAAGCTTTCGTGGGCTCAAATAAATTTGTTAGTCTCTACGGTGCCACAAGTACTCCTGTTCTTTTTACAATTGACTACTACACAAGAGTATTACAGCCCATGCTTACCATCCCACTGTGCCCAATGTAACTTACGGATAAGTAAATGATTTGCCACAACTTTGTACCTGCCAACCACTATTTTTCATTTTGCAGAATATGAAAATTAAACCCACTAATACATATAACAATATTTAATTATAGATTTAGGTTTTTTTTTAATTATTAAAAGTCATATTATTTCTCATTTCATTAATAACTCAGACCACAATTCAATTTGTGATTCTGAAGGAGACATTTCATTATTCATCTTTAAAATTAAAATATTATATACCTATATAACCATATATATGGCAGAGATGAAAGTCAATTGTTTTAATTCCAGAGTACTTGTCTATCGGTGCAATTTTGCAGCCTACCATTTTAGTGAGAGCAACTCAATGTCAAAATATCAGATTCTCTTTACTAATCAGACTCTTAAGATGTTTGGATGGTTAGATTTGTATCCACAGTTACATGTGGGCCCAAATATGAAGGCAAAAAACGTGTGTCCACCAAAGAGGCCAAATCAACCCCCCTATAAAAACTGTGTTATATATTATTTGTTCTGTGATTGCATCAAGAGTCCCAATTCAGGACTGGGCTCCATTGTGCTAGGCAATAAGCAAAGAGACAGTATGGTCCTTAATATTGGGTTAAAAACATTAACTGGAGTTTAATGAAAAATTTCTGCCCCATTGAAATATTTTCTCTCCGTTAAATTAATATCCTATACATTCAAGTGTCATATATTTTGCCCTGCAAAATGAAGTGCAAAGTGTAGTCCCAGCATGCCTCCTTTGCATGAAAGTTCAGCATCAATGTGTGCTTCTGTCCCTTAAATACCCAATGATATTTGCACCAAACTGCTAAGGGCAAGATTTTTGAAAGCAGGTGCTTAAAGTCAGCTCCTCGGCTCAAATTTTCAGTCACTTAAATAAATGGACTGATTTTCAAAAGTGCTGAGCATGACCCAATAGCGCCTAATGTCATCCTATTGGGATCCAGGAAGTGGCTCTGCCCGCCCACTGCTAAAGGACCTCCCCCCAGCCTAAGGGGAGGATCCACAGAACCTGGAAGCCAAGTGATTCCGGGGGACAACTAATGAAATAACAGGAACAGGAGTGTGGTCAAAGGGTCAAACGAAGGGAACCTGACTGGGACACTGAGCAGAGAAACCTGGACAGCACCCACTGCTCCTTGAAGGCGTCAAGGGAGCCAGTGGATGCCGCCCAGAGGAACTCTGCCCGGATGTGTGAATGGACGGAGGATCAGAAATAGGCCCCACAGTCACAGAAGACCCCGTCGGCCAACCTCCTCTCCCTGGTTTTATAGATGGCCATTTTAGCCAGGGCTAGGAGGAGAATGACTAGGAGGTCCCGTGACTTTGTGGGCCATGGATAGGGAGTGCGTAGATAAGAAGGTGAGGGCAAAAGTGCAACCAAAAACGTAACAGGATATCTAAGAGGAGCTGGAATAGGGGCTGCAACTTGGCGGACTCCAGATAAACGTGCACCAGGGTCTCCCTCATGCCGCAGAGGGGCAGGTGTCCAGGACAGGGGTGAACCGCGCCAAGTACACGCCCATGCTCATGGCCCCGTGAAGGAGCCACCAACTGATATCCCTGGTGGGCCTCGGGACCAGGGTGGAATATAGGCTGGGCCACCGGGGCTCCTCACCCTCCAGAGGTGGTAGGAGGTCCCGCCACTTTGTGTCAAGGCAGGAGGCATTGGTGAGGAAGTGAAGGGTGTGGAGCACGAGCGTGTATAGGTGTTTCCTCGGCGCGGTCTGGAAACGAACCGGCTGCAAATTGTGCAGCCGGCTCATGGTGAAGGGGTGAGAGGGAGGCCTGTGGGGTCCATGGGGCAGGGGCCTGATGAAAAGGTCCGGAGGGCCTGGGGTGGAGGGTGGGCAGGGCGTGACCTCTTGCAGGACCTGGTTGAGGTAGGCCCGAGCAGTGGGTGGTAAAGCGACCCTCACCTCCTGAAGTACGTGCCGGAGAGTACGACGCCTGGAGAGCCCCATGCACCAAGTGAGCATCAGGGGATCCAGCCAGTCTCCCCAGTCGCAGTCCAGGAGGTCTCTGACTCTGGTGACTTCTGCCAGGACCAACCTCTGGTGCACCACGGGGGACTCTGCAACCTGCACACGGAGCTGGGGGTTATGTATCAGGGGCTCCACGAGGAGATCAGCCCCCATGGAGGCTGCCACGGACCTGGTCGCTGAGAACAGTTTCCAGGTCCGGAGGAGGTCCTGGTAGAAGACCGGCAGCCTGGAGAGGTCTTACGGAAGACATCTCGGATGGAGACAAAGGAGCTGCCGGTCATATCAGAACCCTCGGATGCGGTGCAGGAAGGCGTGTGCCAGTACCCTCCACGCCAGACTACCTGCACCATAAAGGAGCCTCTGCAGGGCCAGGAGGCAGAAGACATGGATCTGAGTGCGTAGGCACTTCAGACCCTGCCCTCCCTCCTCCAGGGGCAGATGGAGGACCCCTGCAGAGACCCAGTGCACTCCTGGGCAAAAGAACTCCAGAATTGCCATCTGGAGGTTGGCCAGGAAGCCCGGGGACGGGACCAGGGTGTTGAGCCGGTACCAGAGCATGGACAGGACTAGTTGATTGAGCACCAGTGTCCTCCCTCGGAGGGAGAGGCACTGGAGTAGTCCTGTCCCTTTCTGGAGCCACTACGTCACCCTGCCCTCTAAACGGTACCAGTTCTCCAGCGGAGATGGATGTGTGGCAGAAAGGTAAACGCCGAGATAGAGCAGCGGACCCGCTCTCCACCAGATGGCCTGGAGCGCGGGTGGGAGGGAGCTCGCCTGCCACCCATACCCGAACACCAGGCCAGAGCTCTTGACCCAGTTGATCCAGGCTGAGGAGGCTGCCGAGTAGACGGCCTGGCAAGCCGCCACCTGCACCAAGTCACCCGGGTCCTGGACCACGAGGAGCATTAATGTCATGGCAGAGAGAAAAAAATTGCACTAAAATTATAGTCAGCATCCTGGACAGAGATAGGTGTCAGAATGTCAGGCACCTGCAACATTAATGCATGGGTGATTTCCTCCACAGCACTTGATTGAATACAAGCATCTGACAGTATTCCATGAGCAACAGATATGAGTGCAGAGTGTAACACATTAGTTGCTGCTTATATGCCTCCATTTTGAATCTTCATTAAGTCTCAATTGCCTATCCTTCTGGTGATCTTTTCAACATGGAGTAAATTCTAGTTAGAACATTACTTTTTTCCTGGAACTCTGATCTTACTCCCATCATATATCAAATCTCTCCAGTGTAACTACAACGCACGATGAAATTTAAAAAGGTCTCTAAACATTTCAAGCTGTTGTAACCCACACACCTTCTGGGTGTGGTGTTCCGTCCCATCCAGTGGCACCGAGACCACTTGGAGAGAATTAAATGAACCTGCTTTACAACCTTCGCTAGCAGCCAGTTAGCTTTCAGCTCATTCTGTAGAGGCTCATGCACTAAGCTCCAAAGGTCTTTGGTTCAATCTTGCACAATAACAACCAGGGTCTGTCAGGGTTACACTGTTACATCTACATCCTCTACAGAGCCCATCTGAAGAATGAAACAAACAGCTCTTCTGCTGAGGCAACTTCCCCCAAATCCTATAGTACAGAAACTAGCCTGCTGGCATTTGCTACTTTACAACTGCTGAAAAGACATGTATAATTCTTAGCCCATTTTTAAGCAATTCTCTGATAGGAAACACGTGCATATTTTGTTACACATCTTCAAGAACATGGTGGAAATGCTCAAACCTTATTCCCTTATTACAAACTCTAATTCCATCCACTTGGGTGCCCTCTTAACTGTTTCTTGAATGACCCCAGTGTTTCAGTCTTAAGCTTCATGGCAATCAGTTCCAAACATTTACTACTCCTGGGTTTAAAAATACTGCTAAGTTCCATGTGTTCTTAATTTGCTTTTTAAAAAGTTTTCTCACACACCATTGTCCTCTGACCTTTGTTGGTGAAAAAAAATAATGAGAGCTCTTTTTGGTGTCAATATTGCTTAGGCTTACGCACGTGAGAGGGTGTGGTAGGCTGTCACAAAATATATCTTCCCAGCCAGAAAGCCTAATTAATGGAAAATTAGCTGATATGAAAAACTTGTGGGATTTCCTGGAGGAGAAATGTGTGCATTTTCTGTGTGTGTCCTTCATTAGGAAATTGGACTATACACATCAAAAATAAATGCATGCTGATAAACCTACAATTTCTCTTGTCTACCAGAGGTGTACCTAGAACTAGATATCCTGGACCAATTCCAGTGCTATCTTCTGCCTCTCTACACGTGTTACAAATGGTGTGCAGGGGCAGGGCTGGGTGTGGAAGGAGGCACAGCAGGGGAATAGAGAGTGTGCCTGTAGATCTGAGTATTAGGGGACTCTGGGCAGTTTTGCAGCCCATAGGCAGCCCTAGGGAGACTGTTGTAAAACATGCTGTTTTGCCTCCTGCAGAGGCCATATTTTAGAGGCCAGAACTTACCCCCACTCCCCCAGGCTGTATCTTTTGTGCTGTGCGCTCCTTGGAACATGCCTCTGTATTCTAACTAACCCCAGCTGGTGCAGCCAGCCCTTTCAGAAGTTCCTTGCGCTAACGTATGCTGGATACTAGTCCAATCTTTGACCAGCTCCAGGAATCAGGAAGCTGCCAAGGTGGCATTAAGCTGCCTTTGCACTCCCCTGCTTTCTCACATGCTCCTCTATACATGTGCCACGCACACTTTACTGACATTTTCAATAGAGCAGACTAGGTATGTCCAAAGGCAATATAGGTGCTGTGCCACACAATATATGCTCTTTGTTGAACTTCCATTCTCTGTCAGAGGGTTACCTTGTCCATGCTTAAATACAACAAAAACTGGAGCTAGATCACTAGGCAAAGCCAACATGACAATCATTCATTTATTTCCTTTTCTGTTTTTTTCATATATAATGTTTAGAAATGGCCTCTCTCTTCCTATGACTCACTCTTTGAATACATAAACACACACTTCTCATCGGGGCAAGAGAGCCTCCTGGCAGCACTGGGAAAGAAATTTATGAAAGTAATATCAATCAACAACAACAACAGAAAAGGAAACCGTGTTCAATCTTGCTTCAGTGACTTCTTGGCACTGCGCTCTGATTGCAGCACCGACAGTAAACAGCACTGTGTTTGTGTGCAAATAGCATTCTACTGAATGATGTCTGCACCTGTGTAAACTGACATCAATATCTTTTTATTCGGTTTATTTAAGGAGTTCACAAGAAACACCTGCACTAGGTCAGGCGCAGATGACACTTCTTATTGATTTGAAAGAAAGCAGGGGGAAGTGGAGGGGTGAGAGTTCCTTGGACACTTTATTCAGCTTCACGTATTTCTCATGGGTCTAAAAGAAGCGGAGGTGTTGCTTTAATTCTGACCCTCATTTTGTAAGCTAGTAACCACCAATAAAATACAATTAAATAGAATTTAGAACACTGTAAAAAATTAAGTAATACATTTCTGGGGGCTTGCCTTGAGAAAACAGGAATTAACCTTGCCCCTTGCCATAATCTCTGAGAGGGTGCCCCCTACAGCTCTCTCATGGCAGCCACAGAGGGGAGACAACATGAGGCTGCTGGGATGGAACAGTTGACAGGAAGACTAGAGGAGGGCTCCCTATTCCTTCCTGACACCCACTGTGATCTTTCCTCTTCCTTCTTATTGCAGTCAGGTCACGCTGACTTTTCAGTAGCCAGCTGCAGGGAACCCTGGAGATGCTGCCTCAAAAGTGGCAGTTACTGGGTGGGCCTTCTTTTGCTTACCTCCTGCTGCTATCCTCACAGCGTGCTGGCTTGGACATCATAGCTAGATGATTTTAACTCTTTTATTAAACTTAAAACAACAACAAAAAAATACCGATATTAGGTAATTACAGTGTTTGGTTTGGGTTTCTGTTCAAAAAGCAAAGTGAGGAAGGCTCCTTTTAAAGGGTTTTGGGAGTATCTGAATGCCAGGAGCTTGTTCTTTCAACTGCAGTAGAAGTGGAAATGTGGGATTCGGTTATTAATAACATTGGGAAGAGGAAAAAATAATTTCTGTACTCATTAACAAGTGACATGTAGACTAACAGCTGACTTATAGAGACAAGGTTATGCATACTACTTCCCAGCTTAGCCAGTTAAGGAGCTGAAGACATTATAATTTAATTCCTCATGAAACAATACTTTTCATTTTCATATAGTGTCGATAAGATATAGAACCACAAGATGATTTACATAGTCAACTAGAAGCCAAAGTAGGGAGAAAAAACAGAGAAGATTTAATGCAAGGCAAGATTTAATACAAGGAAAGTGTTTTTGAGGGAACTCAGGGTGGAAGGAGAGTGTTCCAGATGGATGAAGCAAGCAGAAGTGAATGATTTACCACCAATGGAGAGTTCCTGGGCAGGAGACAGGGAAGACACCAGAACTGGAGGAACAAAATGAGCTGGCAGTGGAGAAACTGAAGGAAGCCAGACAGTTGCTCAGATGTTACACCGATGAGCCGATAGAACAGAAAACAAGCAGGATGCAGCAAGCTCATGGAGACTTCTGACAATAAGGAAGGAAATTTGGAAATTGAAAATTAATAGGAAAAAAAAGTTACAGAATTTGGGCACAGTGAAGCCTGCTCACTATGCCTGAGGGAATAGCATTGTGGGAAACAATGGATGAAGTCTTTAAAAAGAAAAATCTTCCTGGGACATGAATGACCTTGTTTCAACAATTGTTAGGTTAGTAAGTAACACAGCAGGGATACAAACTCTTCAGGTGCTCATCACAAACTGTTCCAAATGTGCTGTCTCGTGTTAAAATTTTATGATTTCTGATAATTCATGGAGAGAGTCCAGTAAGTCAAGGCAGGCAAAACACAACAAAAGGCAATTGGAAAACCACCCTCCCTGCCTCCCCTTTTTTTTGGCCAAACTCAATAATGGGCCCATTCTGCTGAAATGTGTCACATTTAACAATAGATTGGCCCTACATAATCTCTCTTTTCTAGTGACAATGAGCCTTTTCTTGAGTAAAAGGTGGCTGACATTCAAATATCAAATTTTATTTGTGTGAAATATGATTTTTTTCTTTTTTACAATACAAAAATAACCATTTCAGAACATTAAGCAGGTACTTAAGTCCTACTGAAGTCAATGGGGCCTCCATTATAACTACTATGTTCTCCTGTTTACAATTTATAGATTCATAGATTTTAAGACCAGGAGGGGGCATGGTGAGCATCTAGTCAGACCTCCTTCATAGCACAAACCACAGAATTTCACTTAGTGATTCCAGCGTCAAGCCCAGTAACTTACGGGTAAACTGGAGTGTCTTTTAGAAAGATGTCTAATCTTGTTTTAAAGACTTCCAGCGATTGAAAATCTACCACAAGCCTTGGTAAAGTGTTTTAATGGTTAATTTCTCTTAGTGTTCAAAAAAAGGTATACATTATTTTCAGTTTGATTTTGTCTAGATTCAGCTTACAGACTTTGGCTCTTGTTATGCTCTTGCCTGCTAAATTAAAGACCCTTCTACTCTCAGCTATCTTCTCCCTGTGTAGGTACTTCTAGACTGCAACCAAGTCATCTAAATAGATTGAGCTCCTTAAGTCTCTCTCTATAAGGCATATTTTTCATCCCTTGAATTATTCTTATGGCTCTTCTCTAAATCCCCTGCAATTTTTCCTTTTTGAAATCTGGACACCAGAACTAGGCACAATATTCCAACAGTGGCCTCACCAGTGCTGCATACAAAGATAATATGACTTCCCTGCTTATACTTGATATTCCCCTGATTATACATCCAAGGATCACATTAGCACTCTTGGCCACAGCACTGCAGTGGGAGCCCATACTCAGTTAGTCAACATGGCCTCTATATCTTTTACATTCATTGCTTTCCAGAATACAATCCTTTTACCTGTAAGTATGGTCTATGTTTTTTTCTAGACTCACAACTTAGTTCTTATAGTCCCTAAAACTCTAATCCTTTGTCACCATTACAAAATCAGAAAAAATGGTGGGAGATGCCCAAACAACTGCCTCCTAAATCATTGAGAAAAGCCACGTGACATTCTAACGATCGCTTTTTGGAGAAGGAAATGACATAAGGAAGTCAAATGGAGAGGGTTTTTATTTAACCTTAGGCTATTTGTGAAATGCTAGAAAAAAACAACACAAAATCATAATAAACAAAGTAATTTTACAAATTAAAACCTCTAATTTGATGTTTCTTATGGGAAAGCCCAAAGCTGTCAAACATTTCTTATCGGAGATACCAAACATTCTGGGACATATACAGTCCAGCACCACTTCTTTAATGAGTGGATGATTATTTGATGGGACTTCCAGCCATTGCATCTGTGGTATGTTTTGACAGTCATTTGCTGGGACAGCAAAGTACTGTATGTGTTTCAAGGTCAGCTCATATAAGAATAATTTTTACTTGTGAATTAAAATTGCCTATGGATCCTTTCCCATGAGCCAACATATTTGAAGTGGTTTGATGTTCTTTAAAAACATATATTTTTGTGGAAGCTGGTGGCCATTCATAATGCCGCGGCTGAGCCCAGTTCCTCATAATTAGACCATCTCCCTGTTGAGGAAATGTTAATTAGCTGAGATGACAATCTGAAGAACGTCACAATTAAAAGCTCTCTTCTCAAGTTTTCACATACAAATCCTTTTGCGCCTTTGTCAGTTTTAACACATTTTATTGGAAAGTTCAATCTAACCCAGATGTTTGCTGACAGAAATTTTACAGGTGATGACAGGATTCCACTAACTCAATACATATGAGATTAGTTAATGTGAATTTCTGAGAATTTTTATTCTATGCTCCTAGACCTATATTCTAAAGTACTGCTGTGAAAATCCTCTCCATTGAAGCATAGGAATGAAACAACAGTATGTGCATGGACTTTATAGACCTATTTACCTGCATTCAGGAGTATGCTAGACAGTATATTCCCTCAGAAAGTTTTTAACAAACATTAGTTTCACTGAAAGCTACTGAAGCATTATCTGATGGCATGTAAAATAAACTGGTAGTCTCAGGGCCACCATAAAGGTATTTAAGTGCCTAAAGATACCGATCTGGTGTGTTGTGGGATTTTCAAAAACATCTTAACAAGTTAGGCACTTAACTCCCATTGAAAGTCAATGGCAGTTAGGTGACTAACTCACTTAGGTACAGTTTTGTAAATCCTTTATTCCTAGCAGATATGAGTTTAGATCACATAGAGCACCACGGCTGGCACACTTACTTGCACTCTCAGGAGACAGGCTAAGGGCTGAATGGGTGTAGAAACTGAACTACCTTCTCACCCCTAGAGATGGTTCCTCTAGATAAGGGCTGAGGTATGGTCAGTTTGGCAAAGCTGGCAATGCTATATCTGTTCTATGGATAAACAGAGGGTTACATCCTCCACGGGAGTTACTTTCATGAGCATTAAATTCCCCATCAATTTTCTTTTTAAAGGTCACTAGTATACTTATTGCAGCAACACCAGATAGCAGTGAACATCCAGATCTGCTCTGTAAGGAGATGAAGAAACTCTATTCAAGATCCAGACAATATTATAAATCAGGGTTCTAAGAGACCTTGGGCAGCTTGTCTCAAGCGAGTCAAACTGATGAGTGGTTTAGTGCAATCCTTCATGGTGGTTTGATGCTCCAAAGTAGGAGGGGAAAGTGGGAGGGGCAGGAAGAGCTTTTGAAATCAAAAGGGTCCTTATGCCCTTCTCTTAGCCATTTCTAATTCAACTTTATAAACTATTTGCTTTTTTAAATTGCCTTTTACAATGTTTATCATTGAATCTTTTAAACTACTATGGATTAATTTTGCCAAATTTAAAAGGCGATTTCTTCATTTTACAAGTATTTTCTTGCACACTGCATGTGCTTCCCCCTTTAGAAGTAAATGTTGTCTCATCACAATAAGACATGCTGGGTTGTGTATCATGATCCAGTAATGACCCACTTTGGTTGTGAATGGCACAAGGTCAGAATACCCAGCCATGTCATTATTAGACCATAATACACTCCCTGTCAAGTCCCATTGCTTAAATGCATGATGGAAACACGAGTAAAAAGCCAATTTAAACATGTTACTTAAGCAAGCAAGGAAAGTTAAATATGAAAGGAAACATGCCGCACACTATATCAGAGAACCCTTAACTTCATGTGTGATAGACCAGAAGAGATCCTGGAAGATTTTTCTTACATAAAGTGATTTTTTTGTTGTCTGCTTTTAAAAAATACTGTATGTTAACCACAAAAAATCACCCTAAGGAAATTTTGTACAAAAATATCTACATTGAAATAGCATTAACAATCTGGCTTGATTCAGAAAAAGAAACAGGAAATTCAGAGTTGAGTTTGAAACTTAACCAGCCTTATTGTGTCTTTGGACTGCTGTAAATATGATATCCAAAATGACAAACCGAATAGGGTTGGCTAATGATTCAGTTCTACTTTTCAGTCAGAATTTCCTTGCTTCTCTCAGTTTAACATTGTTTTTATGTCATTTACTTTAGATTTCATTTTTCTCCAATTGTGCATACCTTCTGGGTCATACACTCTCTCACAGTCATTAAAATTTAGCAGTCTCACTCCTTTACAACAATCCTTTGATTTACAGAGGATAGCTCTTCAATACAAAACCATCTCAGAGAAATGGAGGGTGATTTGAACCCCAGAAGTTTTTGATATTTGCTTGTCTCAACACTCTGTTCGATCTGTCTGACGAGGAGTCTCTTCAAATGGATGGAAACTATGGGCTTGTCCACACTTTGGGGCAATGAGCATTACGAGGGTGTGATTTCTAAAGAGCACTAATGTGTTGTGCATTAATTGGTCCATGTAGACTGTGCTGGTGCGCTTTAATATAGTACCGTTTCAAACAGCATTACATTAAAGCGCACTAGGGAACATTTATTGTGCACCAGCAATGTCTATGTGGACCAATTCATGAAAACTCTTCAGAGCACTTTAGAAATCATACCCCCTTAGTATGTACTACCATACTGTGCAGACAAACCTTACAGGCAACTATCCAACAAATACTATGCTCAGAGTAATCTCTCTTTCTCTCCTTGTAATCAACTGCAACTCAGTTAAATGTGGGGGTAAAGCTCTCAGGTGAAGAAAATGTATCCTTTCCCTTTATACCTATAGTCTTGCTAAGTCTTGGGATTTTATTGCTATCTTGCAATATTTTGAATTTTTAGTAATGCCTCAGTTTTTGGAGTCATGGGATGATGTGAGAACCTCAGCAATTCACAAAGTAAGTTTCTAACTTGTCTAGCTTTTCTCCAAAACCATGTAGGCTAAAAAAGTTACCTTTTTTAAATATAAAAGCTGAGAGGTCATGTAATCACCTGAGTCCAGGAGCTGGGACTCTAAGAAAAACAACTAACTTTGTATATTTGCAATAAAAACTTGAGAGTTGGCAACACTGGTTTGCAAGTTGTGACCTAGAACCATAGCATTTTGGATATTCTGTCCCAGACATTACATAGAAATTAGGAGCAGTGAAGTTGTCTGTAGATTACATTGAGACATCTGTTCAATAATAACAGAAAATTGTATTATTTGTCCACAAGGTCAGTTCCCCAAAGAGTTAACAATCTAGATATACAACCTGAATAGATAACTTACTGTACAAACAAAAGGAAGGGAGGAAGGAGGGAATTGGAATCAATAAATTCAATGTGATCAAGCAGTGAAGTGTTGTAGGAGTCTTAGTTGTTCTATGTTTTTTTATTGTTTTGTTTAAGAATTAATTTTTTCACTCTTCTAGCTGAACACTGTTTGGAAGAGAGAACTAAGGAGGAAAGTGAGATTTAAGGAGAGACTTGGAGGATTTCAGAAGCGACTGTTTAGTCACTTAGAACTCATTTGTTTTAAAATAATTTTACCTCAAACCAATTGAAACATTAAACCTCAATGCGGAATATATAGGTATGCCTTCACAGCACAGTTAGTCTAACTCAGGTGCGAGGGGTTGCACAGCACAACCCTACCCGCGGAACTGGTACATGAACAACATAATGGCCAACAAGGGTCAGGCTAGAGACTCTTGCCTATATGCTCGGGGTATTACTGATCGCCATATTTGGGGTCGGGAAGGAATTTTCCTCCAGGGTAGATTGGCTGAGCCTCTGGAGGTTTTTCGCCTTCCTCCGCAGCATGGGGCAGGGATCACTAGCAGGAGGGTCTCAGCCGATTGAAGTCACTAAAACACAGGACTGGGGACTTCAACGGTAGAGTACAGGGAAGGGTCTTGCGGCCTGCAGCATGCAGGGGGTCAGACCAGATGATCATAATGGTCCCTTCTGACCTTAATGTCTATGAGTCTATGAACTGTCATCACTGATTCCACACTTGCACATGGGTGTCTGGGGCCATATCCCATGGTTCTTTGTTCTGAGAAGCTCTATGATTTCTTCGCAGTTAATTGTGACAATTGCAGGAGAACCTGTCTGTCCTTTGAGGTTAATTGTGTGGAGGGCATTGCTTGCAACCCCTCTACAGAATTGATGGATTCCAGCCCGAGTTAAAGTGCAGCATGGGCTCTAACCCAACCCCCAGCCAGGTAAGCTAGCCCAGACTTACAGCATCTCCAAAGCTCAGTCAGAAGGTTTTCTGTGTGGATAGTAGGGAAGGCCGGGCTAAAACCCATGTAGGAGCCTGGGTTAACTGGGCAGTGAAGACATATCCAATATGTGCCAAGTTTCAAACTCAGCTGTTTTTGTGATAGCTGTATACAAAAGACTGTAGTTAGTTTATGTGGTGGTTGTTTTACAGTAAGAAATATATCCCCCTCACTCCACGCTTTCCTATTGTTAGAGAAACTGCTCAAATTTTTAAACAGTAACTTTTGGACAGACACACAAAACTTCAGCCCCTAAAAAGTCTGTTTCAAAATATGTAGAGACTGATTTGTAAGTGTAACTGTAGTGGGCATCACTAGAAAAACATTTCCAGCCAGGGATACTTCACAAATCAAGTAACAATTTCTCACTTCTTTAGCACTAAACCTATTGCTCTTCTCACAATGCATTAGAGCAGCCTAATCTAAATTAAAAATATCCCTATTCCTGCCTCAGGAAATAAATTGCTTGTTCAGTTAGTTTCTGCACAGTTTAAATATATCATTAGTATGAAAATGATCCCTTTTTATGAGGTGGTGTTATTTCATGGGATATACTTAATGTTTAGGAATGTGTATATCATATACTGAAATTATATAGAACATATAATGAAACACATATGAAATTACAGTGCCACTGCAATTAAGGTTCTGACAGACTCTCCTTTATAAACTTACATTTTCAAGGGGTTATAACTCGAGAATGAATCCTGAAAATGCATTTGGATTCTGAGGATTTTGTCTGGAACAAATGCTTTCCCCCCCCCCCCCCATACAGAAAACAAACAAAAAACTCTAAACAACTTTAGGAAGCTTCGTGCTCCTAGATTTGAAAAGATAGTTATGATTTTAAAATTTGATGTTTCTTGTCCTTGTTTTCATTGGCAGTTAAGACTAGACGGCTAATTTACAATCTGAAATAAAGAAGGGGCAGCATGTAACTGCACTGCTCCAGGAGAAGACCAGGGAGGGAGCTCTGTGACTGTGGCTTAAGCTCCTTGCTTACTCCAGAGGAAAAGTAATCAAATATTGCTCTATACAAGTAGCAGTTTATGTCAGTCTCTGCTCCAGCTCAGCTGGAACAGCTAACTGACCGGGAGAGGAGAGGGTGGAGGCAAGGCTCTGAGCATTCCCAACACTGCCTGTCAACACCTCCCCAACATCTATGGGAGAGGGGAGTAGTGGACTCCACAGAGGCTGGTCTCCCTTACCCCATACCCTGCTGTTTTCCATGATGCCAGTATTCCATGCTGAAGAATCAGGAGGTGCCTTATGCCCCCGTTACCTCCCTACTCAGGCATGTAGGGCAGACCATGATCTTGCACTGAATTTATAAAGAGAATAAATTTATCCCTCCCAAATTGTTTAAAATATTATGATTGGATGACTTGAATAATAACCTGAATACTATTTATATGCACACATACTTCTAAATATATGTTTTACTGTGAAAAACTGAGATACGAAGTAGAGAGAAGAACATGCAGACATAGGTGCTTGAAGTAGGGGTGCTGCTGCACTTTCTGGCTTGAAGTGGTTTCCATCATATACAGGGTTTACAGTTTGGTTCAATTAGGGTGACCAGACAGCAAGTGTGAAAAATCGGGATGGGGGTGGGGGGTAATAGGATCCTATATAAGAAAAAGACCCACAAATCGGGACTGTCCCTATAAAATCGGGACATCTGGTCACCCTAGGTTCAATGGCTCTCAGAACCCCCACTATACAAATTGTTCCAGCACCCTTGCATGAAGTGTTGAAGGATCATGAGTATAAGTAGTGTAACTCTGTTTTTTGGGCATAGATTTTTTCCCATCTCGTGTGATCACCCAGAATGTGCAGATTGCTCCATTGCTGGAAAGGATACAGTTCTAACAGTATGTAGATCTTGTAGAATCTGCAACTTTTTTTTGTGTTCAGGTAAAAATTAATACTCAAGCTATCCTGGAATTACTGCAAGAAAGTCCTTAGGGGAAAGGATACATAATAGTAAACTGTGAGACAGATTTCTGTGCATTGTCTACAACAAACATATTTGTTCAAGAAATTGGAACAAAACCCTGCAAGCCTGATGCCAAAGAAAAGACTATTTATGCCTTAGTACACTGGAGAACTTGTTCATGCTTACGTAAAGATTGCCCCCATAATGCTGCCAAGGTCAGTGTCTGCATGAATTTATTTGCATCAGAAGTGAATGACGCTTGGGGGCAGTTTAAACTTGTGCAAAAGCCATTTAATTTTTTCCTCCTTATTTTATGGTCAAGTTCAACATCTAAATGTTGTTTCCAAGTTTGTTGAATTCCAATATATCATATTCCGAGAGCCAAAAACATCCTATAGCATCTCCTTTCAGATAGGAGTAGGATATCAAATGTATAAAAAGGTGCTCAGATAATACTCTGATGGGAACAGACTGATAGACACATAACTACACGACACCATTGCAAAGTGGATAATAAGATAGCATAGTCTTGTTCCAGGTATTCTAATGTATTTTAAGGAACCAATCCTGTGTTCCTTATTCAAGCAAAGCCTCACAAGCTGAAGTCAAGGAGTGTTTTAAGGACCTACATCAGCGAAGTTCTTAAGCAGGTACTTAAGTCTTCTCTACTCACCAAAGCATTCAATATACATGCTTAAGTGCTTTGCTGATTCAGGGCTTAAGTGAATAAAAAGTGGAGTGATTCAGGTTCTCTGTGCAATCTGATTTTACACAAGGAGTAAATTCCTTCACAGCAGGCCATACACCTTTTTTTCCCTTCCAGAAATTACCAGAAACAAGATATTGCTACAGTAAAATCCCACCTATATGAATCACTGTAGAAATCAAATGTGATTCTGCTGATTAAACATAAGTTACAATTGTGACCACATAAACATCAAGTCACTTTTAAAGGGGCAAAAAATTAATATCCAATCAGTACATTGTGACCTGCTGGATCTTTTAAAAAAGGAATATTTTTCAAAGTTATAGATGTACAGATCCCACCCTCCATAATAAGCCTAACTGCTACAATTTAACATTTTATGAAATTACTGTGTCATATAATAACTTTGTTTAGAAGATTTGGAGTTTTTTTCAAAATTTTCCAAAAATAAATTCCTACTTGCACTGACAGTTTATAAGCAAATTTCAAGGATGCATCAATGGAAATTGTTAGTCAAATTACTGTTTTCTGTATAGAATCTTGCTTAAAGCTTTATATTAAATCATGCTACATTGTGATGAAAGTTTTTTGCGAGATTCAAAGATACTAAGTTCAGTTTTACATCTGGAATCTAATATTGTGAATTCATGCTTTTATTCCATTTTTCTCTTCTGATTATAATATTTAGAGCATTTGTCTCTAGTGGGAAAACAAGCTTCCTTACTAAGTACTCTCACAAACAATTAATATGGGTGGCTGGGGGAGAGGAGAGAGAGGATATCAGTTTTCTGTTTTGCCAATAGCTGTCAAGTCTAAATAAAAAAAAAATTTAGAAACATTTTTGCCTGCAATCTGCTGATACTTGATCAGTTAAGGGCTGATTCTGGAAACATACACCCAGGGTAACCAGGGAACTGTAGCAAAGTACAGCTCTTCTTGTTGACACTGCACGGAGTAGTAAAAAGGCTCCCGCATGGCTCTGAGTCAGCAGGGGGAAGGCACCAACTGAGATCGCCTGAGGAGAGGTGCTGGGAAGGCAGAAAGACAGTCCCTCAGGGGGCGGGGCTGTGCCCAGCTGAAACTGAGGGCTTGTATGGACTATCACTTATGTCGGTATAACTTATGTTGCTTAGGAGTGTGAATAAGCCACCCCCGAGCGACGTAAATTACACTGACTTAAGCACTGGTGTGGATTGCGCTATGTCGACAGGAGGTGGTTTTATTATACTGATGGGAGAGAGCTCTTCTGCCAGCACACAGCATCTTCACCAGCTGTAGTGCTTCTAGTGCAGACTAGCCCTTGGATGAAGACTGTAGGAGTCTGTTTTTTTTTATTTGAATAATATTATTTTATTTGAAAGACTGCTATAATTTTCTTCATGAAATTAGTTCCACTGAGTTCAATGGACTACTCCCAAGAGTGCAGTTACTCTCATGCTTAAGTGTTTGCAGGATGGGGCTTTAAATGGTGAGGTACAAAATAACAGTAATAGTAATTTAGGTGTCCTTGATTCTTGTATGTTTCCAGCAGAGAAATGATCAGAGCATTAACTCTCTGCAAGTCTATCGCCCTGATCCCTTCTGACTCAATCTAAAATTCCCTTTGAACCCATATCTTCCATGTAGAAGCATTTAAATATTTTCAGATTAAAACTGTAAGATTTCAAAGACAAAATAAATCCACAAAAATTGCTATTTTGTTAAAAAAAAATCCATGGAAAGCATATTTCAACAGAAATTTTTCTACTAGTTCTACTGAACAGGCGAGGGCTTTTGCAAATCTAGCATCTATGGCCTTCCAGAGCTTGGGAAGCCCATATGATTGCTTTGATTTCAGATATTTAGTGCTGGATGTGACCCCTAAATTTTAATTGGGAACTGGTGTATTTTTTCAACTAAGCCGATATAATGAAATGAAAATTAGAAACACTGGGACACTCCCTCAGGTTTCCCTTGCCTGTATCATTTCTAAAAGTGTGTACGGAAGAAAATCCAGTTGGGAATTGAAAATTACAAATGAAAATTTGCAAATCATTTGGATTTAAAAAAATAATAAACTTGGTCTGCAGACAACTCTTAAATAGCTCTGATAGAATAATATTAGATTGTTAAAGTTTCATCCAACTTTTTGATTTTCAAATATGTTTACGTTTATTAAAGAGCATTTAGATGATATACTGATTATGTTTCATTAAATCTCATTTTATACAGAAGATAAAAGTTATGTGTAGAAAACATAGGGACAGATTTCCAAATAGGCCTGTGCAAAAGCATACACACTTTTGCACATGCTCAACCTAGCCACAGAAAAAGCCTGGTGCACAGTCACAAATCAAGATTTGTGAGTGCACATAGCTATGCATGCTACAAGAGCACCCGATTCTGTTAGACTGGAGGAGGGTACTTTTATACTCTCTTGAAAACCTGGCCCATAAATAACCAACCCATAAAGCTAGGTAATTTTGTCCATGGTGAGGACTGTAATAAAGACAGAAAGTATTTGGGGCAGATCTTCAGCTGATATAAAATGTAGAGCTGGGAGAAAAAAATGTTTCCCATCCCACAAAAGTTTTTGAAATTTTGAATTTTCCCCCCCATCTCAATACTTGTTTAAAAGTCAAAATCTCCAAAGTTTTTGTGAACCAATAATCCAAATTTTTTTTGATCAAGTCAATCAAACCTTTCAACTTAATAATTTCAAAGTGTTGCATTTAGACTTTTCACCTTTTAATTTTTAAACCCTTTTCAAAGTATAAACTAAAATTTTGAAACCAAAGTTTATTTCAAATTTTAAAAAATGAAACTTTTTGTTTAGAAAATGTCAAAATGGGGCATTTTAATGATTTTGAAATGTTTTTTCAAATATTTTGACTCAGGAGAGTCAACAAAACCGACACTTTCTAATGAACAGCTTCAGTTTCAAAGAACTGATATTTTCCAAAGAAAAAATATTTTGTCAGAAAATTCTCAACCAGCTCTAGTAAATTAGCATTGCTTGATTTACACCAGGCTCAGGATCTGGCCTTAGGTTTTCTATGTTCCAGAATATTCCTGCTTATCAGATTCTGCCAAGTTTTCAATTTCATAGTTTTGTAAAAATCAATAGAGCCTGACAGGTAATTCGCTTTTCAAAATTCTTCATATATCACAGATATTCCTGCAGCTGATGTCATTTGTGATTCTCAGCTAGTAAATACACATTCATATTCTATTTCATAAGAACAAGACCCTCTGTCAGAATATGAAGCAAAGAATAAAAAAAAAAGTGATTTCAGACAAGTTGAAAGTATGGCCAAAAGATGTCAGGGCAAAACAAAGTACAAATTAAAACACATTTTAGGTAAGAAAACTTCAACTAAATTAAAAAAAGTTAATCTAAACAAATAAATCAACTAACTATAATTGAAGAACAGATCTAATTATTTCAGAATGAAATTAACAAAACAAGCGATTCAAAGCGATTATAGGTGGTACAATTTCATGGTGGTTTTTGTTTGTTTTTCATTCTCTGGCTACTGAACGAACACACCATTTCAACATCAAAATGCAAAATCCAATCTTTTTAATTATATTTTTTTCCCTAATCTCTTCATTGTCTGCGGAGCATCCTGGAAAAGGACCAACAGCAACGTTTGCCCGTATTGCTGTACTTTGATATCTTGTGCACTCTGCAATTATTTAGATGGTTAAAAAAAAAAAAAGCACTGTGAAATGCATTGTGCAACCACAGATGACATCATGTTAACCCCTGTTACTGGGTTCCACCCTCAGGTCAAATGCCTATGAGTCAGTGTCTAGCACAGATGAATGATGTCATCCTCACACCACCTCTTTAGCAAAAAAATGTGGTGGTGCCTTTCATTGTCTGGTCTTAACAGACCCTATGTTACTAACTGAAGTTCCAAAGATTAAAAAAAGAATGAACCTGAACATAAAAAGACAGGAAATGAGCACATCACACTAACACCGCTGAAATATGTTCTAAGAAAAAGATGAAGGTGGATCATGTACAAGCAAGCATGTATTGCAGCCAAGAGTGATTTACATTTTATAAAACAAACCAACACATACAATGTACCAGAGCAACCAATCAAGCAGCCAATCAACCAACAATCTAATAGAACAGTTCTTTAGCCAACAAATAAATATACCAGTGCAGAGGGTGTAATGTCTCTCATAAGTTTATGACAGATTAGATAGATAGGTGAGATTGATTTGTTCAAGTGAAAATTTTTGCATAGTGAAACCTGACGATAGTGAAAATCTGTGTATAGCTAAAGAGAAGGAAAGTCCCGTGTTGCCTCAGTACATTGCAATGTGCAAATAATCATTTTGATTACAGTGAATTTCTTCTGTGTGGGGAAGAAAACTCTCCCTAAGGAGAGTTCACTGTAATTTACATAATCAACTAATTAATCATTTTCTCTAAATATATCTGAGGCCTAAAGAGATAGAAGGGTGAAATTCACTCCTGGATTCAGAATATGCAGGCTGGCCCTGATTCAGCATTTAAGGTTGGGCTTAAGGCCTAACACACTGAGGGATCTTAATACATATTTAGTGCTGGTGTGGTCCAGGTGCGGAGGGCTGACAAGAGGAGGCTTCACATGGGGAGGTTGTGCAGGGGAATCTCTGAACTTTCCACATGTCCAGAGGAAGTACAATGCAACTCCTGAATGGGCCAGGATATAAACAAGGTTTTGGACAGGCTGGGGTCACAGGATCCCCATTACCCAGATCCAGGGATGCCCCGACTGGAGATGCAAAAATGGCAGCAGCTGCTATTCCAACCTGCAAGGTTTTGGGTGGTGGGGTGGGGGAATTGAATCCTAAATGCTAAATCTTCTTTCTCCTTATGCCTAGGGTGACCAGATGTCCGTTTTTTGGGACTTTTTCTTTTATAGGCCCTATTGCCCCCCACCCCCGTCCCGTTTTTTCACAATTGCTATCTAGTCACCCTACTCATGCCAAGAGCTTCATCCATTTTATTTCCCATTATAAAGATATAATTTTGGACTTTCTGGCTCCATTTTTTTTGTAATATTTACACAGGATTTCTGAGGGTTTAAAAAACCCAACCCTTTAAATCACTTTAAACCATAATCTGACACCTTCAAATTCACCAACAGATAGATAATCAAATGTTACTGTGAGGAAACAGGAATCATTGTTATAACATGGTTTACAGAGACTTCTAAGCTGCTCTCTCATCACCAAAAAGTATTTCCCTCCTTGTTGTTACTCTATATTCTGATTACAAAAAATACCATTATAACAAACCCTCTCTCAAAGGAGTTTCAGTAGGAGTGAAATATTTACAACCAGGAATATAAAGTATCAAATTCCATTTTTGTCTGACAATGTGGGCAGCTAATCCATTCAAATAAATACATAAATGTCTGGTTTCATTTACATTTTTCTTTTCTTTTTGGTCCAGCTGCATTTTTTGGCATACAGAAAACAAGCCTCCTCTTTTGGGTTCCATTTACATTATAACAATCCTCTTTCTTGATATTTTCCCCTCCCCGCCCGCCACCTCAAACTAAAGTACAAAGCAATATGGAAGTCAATTTAAACTTGAGTAAACACAAATCCACTGTCTTTATTTTTCCACTGTTACCTTTCTCTTCACACCATCAAATTCTTTTCTTTCTGCCCTGGTCCTTACCAACTACCTTAAAAAAAAAAAAAAAAAAGAAACCACCACCAAAGAGGGCAATCTGTTTGCAATCTGTCTCAACCTGTCTTCACTTTCTCTGCCATCCTCATCATGCCCTTCCTCCTATGTTACCCTCTCCATCTTCACTACAGTTTCTGGCTCAGTGGCATCTCTCCATCTCTTTACCTCTGATCCTATCTCTTCTGAACCCAAGTTTCAATCTCTCACGCTGAGGGCCTTTCCCTCAGTCTTCAAATGTGCAACTATTTACCCTGACATCTCTAGATCCTATCCATCTCCGAATTTGATGAGCAAGCTTCCACACCACATGCCTTGACTGCTTCCACATTCTGTCCTAGAGTCCCTCCAATTGAGCGTCTGTCCACTTTGGTTGTCAGTGTGTGTGTGAGACAGAACTCTAGGGACTTGCTACTGTCAACTAGAGAAGAGCTCCTTTAACTGTTGCAGTAGAAATCTGTATTTTTATTATAGCTAAAGGACCAGGTTTGTATTTCCACCATCAAAAGTGTGTGTGTATGTTTAGCTAGCAATTTTGCCTGCTGTTTATAGCACATGGATTCATTACTGATTATTTATGTTTATAATACACATTTAATAAAGCACCTACCTTAGGTTGCAGGTGCCTGTGCCTTTGCCATAAATTACAAAGTCACATAAAAATAAGGGGACCCGTGGCTGCACCTCATCCCCAAACCCCAAAATAATTAACTAGAGATTAAACATAAACCCAAACAATATGCTCCCACCTTACCACAAGTACTAGGCTTTGAAGTGCCGCCTCCCTGCTCCAAAGCCTGAGTAAACAGATGGGCCCTGCAGCTCAACACCAGGGCTACTGAAGACTAAGGGGAGGAATATGTTCCAGTAACTTCCTGGCAGCTCCTTTTCTTCAGTACCAAGTGAGCTCCAGGCAGCTCAATTGTTTGTCACGACCACAGCTGTGGCAATATGGTATGAGGAGAAGTTTTTGCCTGGCTGTTGGATTTGAACTCCTGTGAACCTGAGATGCTCAGGATAAGCGTGTATGGGAGGGGAGAGACTATTGTATTGGCTCTCTGTGTATGCGCATGCACTTGCAATAGACACAGAGAGAGAGAGAGGGTGCCCTGAAGGAGCTGGCCCAAGAATAGTATAAATAGCTTGCTAAATGCTACCAAAACAAATTCTCCATTAGTTTAAGTAGTAGAGATTGATGTTTTTGAAACTGAAGGATGAGCGTTCTAGTCCCAGTGCCCCAAGTGTGTGTTATGCATGATTTACTAGTAATTCTGTCTTTTGTCTGTACCCATGGGTGCATTACACCCACCACTCATTGGAAGACATCCTTGCTAAGGTTATCAATGACTTCCTCCTGGCCTAGGTGCAAGGCTGCTTCTTTATTCTAAAAAGTCCTGCACCTTCTATGATAAATGCACCCTCTGCACTTCACACACTTGGTGTCTGGCTGTTGCAATCAACTGTATACTCTTTGGGGGCAGAGTCCATGTCTTTATGCGCTATATGGCGCCGAAGACACTGTCAACACTTAACAAACAGAGTGACAATAATGTAAACCTACTTCCCAAGTTTGTGACATCTGTGATCCCAGATCCAAGTACTTCCCTGTGGGAGTTCACGAGATGAGTTACTTATTACAAGGCTCTTCTCACTAGTACATTTAATCTTCTCAAAATCCTACCGGCCAGTACTGAGAAATATTGGCTGCAGGTCTTGTCTACATTAAAGTTCCCACCACTGGTAACAAACTTCAAGGGAAGAAAGGTTAATATAGGCAAGGATTTAGCACACTTAATATCTCAAGTCTTAATATCATTTTAATATTAAGAATAAAGTGATATATTTCAAACTATGGCTAGCTCTTCTATAATCTTGTTTGTTATTTTTTTTACGGTAAACTCCATTGTGACATTCAGGTCTAAAAATGCCACTTGTATTTTTCTGCAAATGAGCATAGACCTGAACTATGCAAGCACTGAAAATTCTACCGTGCACTTTGAACCTAATTGCTAGCCAGGAACTTTAATGCTGGTTTAGAAGCAGACAGGGATGTATAAATAAGACTATTGTTTCTAAAGACTAAAGCTTAAATATTGCTATATGGCAGTTAAAGTGGAGTATAATAGACTATTGTTTCTATGAATAGGTTCTCCCAAGCACCAATCAACACCTTATCGTTAACATTAATCACTAGGATATCTTCCCCAAGATCAAACAAACACTTCTGGAGAGTTCAAACTTTGACTTCAGAAAAGTTTTGGTGTAATAACAGATTAGATTTAAACATGTGCAACTATATCCACGTACAATGGAATTCATTTTAATGATTAAATGTTACATAAAGCTATTTAAAGATTTAGAGAGCCTTCCTTGAAACAAATGTGATAAAATGACAATGAAAAACCATATCAGGCAATGTATCAATGGCCCTATTCTTATCATAGGTTCACAGAGAATCATAATGCCATTTCCATAACAGTTAATTCTTAGATGTGTTTTGTTTACCAGTAAGAAGCTGGCAATATTATTGTAGAAATACAGTTAACTCTTTCCTTGGGAAGGATTTGTAATAAACATCTTAAACTACTGTTTGCAGTGTTGTTGTAGCCGTGTTGGTTCCAGGATATTAGAGAGACAAGTGAAGTAATATTTTTTATTGGACCAACTTCTGTTGGTGAGAGAGAGAAGCTTTTTCTCTGACATTCTGAGTACCTTTCCCAGACCTAAAGAAGACCTCTGTGTAAGCTCAAAAGCTTGTCTCTCGCACTAACAGAAGTTGGACCAATAAAAGGTATTTCCTCACCCACCTTGTCTCATCTTAAACTATTAAAAGTTAGAAGGTTGTGATTTGTTTTTCTGTTTTAGAAAGATGGGAATTGCCATATTGGACCAGACCAGTATCCGGTCTCTGATAGAAGAGGTTACCAGATTCTTCAGAACAAGAAACCCTGCAGTAGGCAATTATGGGATAGCTTGCTCCAAGGAACAATCTCCTCCTAACCCCCAAGAGTTAAAAGTTGACTTATGCCCTAAAAGCATGAAGTTTTATATCCCTTTCAAAGTTCTTGGTTTGTTCTTTAAAATATTCCTATTACAACTGTTCAATTTTGTTCTCCATACAAATGTTGTACCCATTTTTTAATCTGGCTAAATTCTTTTCTCAAATACCTTGTAACAAATCAATTCAAATGTAATTCTGTTCTGTGTGATTAGCTTTGCATTTTGTAACATACTCATTGTATGCAATAGTTATGCTGTGAAGTCTCCAGCAGCAAATTCTCTGGTCTAATTTCCATTACTTGTGAACATTGTATAAATTATGTCACATTTTGATTTTTGCCTTAGGGGTGATGTTTTCAACAATGGACAGTGTCAGCCCATCTGAAGTCAGTGGCTGCTTTAGGGCAATGCTGAGCACCTTTAAAAATACCACCCTAAATATATATTTTTGTGTGTGTGTGTGTGTGTGTGTGTTTTCTCCTCTCCCTCCCCTCCCCATATTAAAGCTTTTGGACCAGATTGTTCTGTGCGTTCATGTGGTACAAAAGTACATAGCCACCAGAGAGGATCATCCCAATGCACAGAGGATTCTCCTAACAGAAGCGTTCTTATGCCAAGCCCCACTCACTGTGGCCAGGTAAAGGGGTAAGGGCCAGGGTTCCCCTATGCCCTGCCAATACCTGGCTGCTGTAACAGTCCCTCAGAACCATTGGCAGCTGGCGCGTATGACAGCAGCCCAACCCTGTCCCCCCTGCTGTGTTAAAAAGTGTCTCATCTCATTGAAAAGATTCTAACTGCCTTGTCTGGTCATCAGCACACTTTGAAGAGAAATAGTCACAGCAGGAGAGTACATAAAAATCTGCCTGTCAAACAGACATGTTTAGCCGCCAGCCCTAAGCAAGGGGCCAGCCCTAACAGTGGCACCAGCAGAGTTTCCTCATCCCAAGGCAAATCTCTCCAAATGTCTGAAGAGTGCAAGCTTAAATCACATCCCACAAGCATTCGTGCAAATACCTCTGGCTGCAAGTGATCACAAACCAGCTGTGGATACACCCCAAGTGAATTCATTATTAAATTAAACAAAATACAGAATTCTCTCCGCCTCCCCCCCCCGCCACTATTCACACAGCTCTATTGGTTGCCCATGTTTGTGAGAGTATAATAGCTTCTGGCTGGCTGCACTGGCTCCCTCAGCCTCTTGTTCTTAATTGCATCCTCACTGCTGCTGCAGTCATTTGGAAAGGGACACAGCTGCAACCCCCTAGCAGGCATTAGCAATAAGGGATATTATCTCCCTGCAGGTTCAGGCATCTGCAGACTTGGAGCAGTACCTCAATATCTTCAATTGAAAGATGGTTAGTGATTCAGCCAGAGAACGAGGAGTCAGGCTGGGATTCTATTCCTGTCTGATAGTAACTGGGCAAGTGTCTTTACCTCTCCATGACGCATGGGAAATAATGCTTACCTACCTCTGTCACTGTAAAGATCTGAGATGTGCAGATGAAAGAGTGCTATATTAATGCAAAATGTGGTTATAAATGGAAAATGCTTCCCTGTGGGAAGGTATTTTATAAGGACAGAGAGTTAGTAGTTGCTCTAACCAGTACTCCACATTTTTGAAGGTCATCAAATCCCCAGTATTTTGTCCAACTAACTTCATAACATCTTTGTAACAATGTCTCTTCCTCCAGCAACCAGTTCCAGCAGTAACAAAAGTAGGTTAAAACTAGTGTCAGAGCAAGAATGTCTTGAAATAATATACGTCAGCACTACAGCAGAACTCACTGGAGATTCACTTTCTATGTTAAAAAGGGAGAGGTAGACAGAGACTGGTGAAATATGCGTCTAAGTTGTAATACCACTCTGGAGGAATCTCCTGCAAATCCACTACGGTAGCTTGTGCTGGGAGCACAAGCAATGACCATCCTGAAAGTTGAGACTTCTGCATAAAGTAAATGATTAAAGATCTTTCAGCTCTGGTAGCTGCCTAAATTTACTGGAAAAAATTGCTCTAGATCCTCAATTAAACATTGCTAGAACGAGGACCATACGGTGTTTTTAAAAGTATTTTTAAAAGAAAAATAAAGCTACTTTTTGTTCCTGAATTTTTCCAGAAGCAAACTGAACAGAATTAACTTAATCTTCTCTCAGAAATACACAACTCCCTTCTCTGAGATAACTGTGCTAAATTATCTGGGATAAAGCGGGCCTGAGTCTATCTGTCAAGCACAATAGAACATAAAGCTGTTTGCAGTTCTGGGCATTTTCCCATATAAATGAAAGAGTCTGGAGCAACTGTTGAAGACCTGCAACTGCAATGAGATATAATCCTGGGGAGGCCAAACTTCTGGCTATAGCACATATCTGATAAAGCAGTTAATATTTTCAGGGTGTAGGACACGATCTCTTTGCATGATTGAATTACTCTGATAACGAAATTAGGTCATTTTCTGGAATTCAAGCACAAGGCAGAGCCAAGCCTTATTTTGAAGGCCACTGTTGTTATCTCAAAGTAGTGGCAAAATCTTAATGGTTGAACTTTGTTTGTTCAGCAGAATCTGCTATGGAATTGGCTCAATTGGACTGCACGCCTCCTGATGAATTCCCATATGAGAGGTGCTTTTTTTTTTTTTAAAAGATCTTGAAACAATTAACTGGCCAAGTGACAAGGGCACTGAGTGTAGGTGAAGGAAATTAGTTAAGGACTAACACTCTTACTTGCTTTGAAAATCCTATCTAGGAAACAATAATTTGTCTTGCCCTCTAGATCCTATGGGCTGAATTTTCTGGCCAGCTACATTCATGTTGAGCTGCTCGAGTGGTGCAAAGTGAGTGGGAAATCTCTGCTGGCATACAGCTGGTAGAATCAGCTTAACTGACTCCTGTGCCAGTCGTTCTCACCCCGGTGCAGAAGATGGGTTAGGGAAGGAGGGAGCAGGATGGAGCATTGATTCTCCATTAGCATGAGGTAATTTGGGAACCTTATACCAGTGGTGTACGTCAGAGCTGCTCCTCGGCAGCTCCAAATTATGTGGGGACCAGGCAGATCAGTTCAGGATCAGGATCAACTGACTCCCTGTGCCTCTCCTTGCCACAGTTTCTGAATGAAATTCAGCTGAAAGGTGAGAATTTGGCCCTATTGATTTAAAGTCAGAGCCTCTGCTGGCATAAATTGGCTAGATGTGCCCATTTACACCAGCTGAAAAACTGGCTGCAAGATTTGCCAAAGTTTAGTTTGGAGAAGCAAGGAAACAAGCCTGAACTGGGAAGCCACTAACAAAAATGAAATAACCATGCACAAATTGCACATTGCAGGGAACCAACCTAGGTACAAAAGGCATGAAGTTGATAGCTGACAACATTAACTGTGATTAAACCTTTGACTAAACTTTGATTAAACCTAGCCTCTGTTTGCCAGAAGCTGGAAATAGGCAACAAGATGGATCACTTGATGATTACCTGTTCTGTTCATTCCCTCTGGGGCACCTGGCATTGGTGGCTGCTGTCGTAAGACAGGATACTGGGCAAGATGGACCTTTGGTCTGACCCAATATGCCTGTTCTTATGTTCTGTTCTTTGTCAGTAATAGTTTTTATTGGTGAAAGCATTATAAAGTGATGTTCTGTAATCAACAGGAGGTAAACTCTGGTAGGCAAATTGTGAGGACAAACTGTTGCTATGATGGAAGGAAAATTAGGTTGTGTAAATGAATATTCTGTAAAGGAAAGGCCTCTTTTGAGAATATGCTTGGCATGGTTCTGGTCTAGGCAGCTTCTGTGATTGATTCAGACTAAGGCACAATAGAAGGAACTGCTCAACAGACACACACAACTTGCTTTAAAAATCTTACTAGGGAAAGCTCTGTAAACTTCATGAAAAGAAAAAATCTTTCTTTCCTTGATTCCCATTTCAGAAGAGGTCTTCCAAATCCAACTCCATATATTTCCCATTATTCTTTCCTTTGTTCCCCCAAAGGCAGGAGATGGCAATAAACAGTCTTCTGGCTAAGTGCCAGCCACGACTCTGTTTGGATCCCGTCAAGCAGTTGGCAAGAGGAGTTGTACAAACATGACACGGATAGCTCCTTCTTTCAAAGGAAAGAGTGTGATGCCGATGCAGCTATCCCATCTTCGCCTATGCCCAGGACCAAGCACGTCTTTGTTATATATTTCTTCTTTGCAGGGGGTCTCAGGCAAAGCGATAAGCAGTTTGGGTCCTAATGCAGTACTGCTATTATACTTCTTGTTAAGGAAATTTGGGTTGAATGAGTACAAATACTGCATATACAACCACTAGAGCAGTGGTTCCCAAACTTCAACAACCTGGGCACCCCTTTCACTAAAATGTCAAGTCTCGTGAACCCCTCCTAAAAATGAATATTTCCAGGGATTTTCTCCTTTACCTGAGTATAAATTACAAAAGCAGTGATCTGGTAAATATAAAATTTGTTTTTATGACATGCATATTATACACTATTTATTATTTATTATTTTTTATCATTACAGTATTTTTATTACATTATGAAAATGGCGACACTCTTCCAATATCTCACTTTCGTAGCTTGTATCACTTTGAATAAGCCTGTTATAAGACAAGACTCCAATGTTTCATCAAGGAGTATCAGATGTGAAACATCATGAAGTTATTTAAGAAGCCAACTCAAAGAGTTCCTCCTACACAAGCATTCACTTCTTGAGCAGTCCAGGCAAACAAACAAAACTTAAACTTGTTTTTCATAATAATTAAAAAAAAACAATACTAGCTGCCTATTTAATTTTAAAAACAGCAAAAATATCCACCTCCCTTTCCATTTCTTATAAGAAGTCTTGAAGTTTAAATCTTCTCAGTGTGATAGATATGCTCGCTTTGATCTGCTTAGCTCATGGAAGTCCAGTTGCTCTGTGCTGCTGGCCCCGTGCTGCCCAGGGTCCCTAGGACCAGCTCTGTCCGCCATTATGGAATTTTTTCCCGAGACCCCTTGTAACATTTCGCGAACCCCCAGGGATTCACCCCAGTTTGGGAACCACTGCACTAGAGTCAGATTGTGATCCCCTTATTCACATTGGTGAGAAGCTGCTCACATGAGTAGTACCACTGACTCCAGTGGGATTACTTGTGTGAGTAACTTCTCACAAGTAGGAGTAAGGGGTTCACAGTCTGGCCTTGTGTGTTTGCAGAGTGCCTAGCATAACCAGTCCCACCACAATACAAATTAAATAACTACATAATAATTTAATTGGCTCTGCAGCTAGCAGGAGTACAGACTCTTATATTTTGTTAGAAAACACACAGTGAACAGAGTTGAAACTTAAGTTACAAAGTCACTATTCTGGACACTGTCTTTTCCTCTTGAAAAAAGCCTTGAGACACTTAAGGACAACAAGTGGATAGAACTTCACTTTCAAGTCTCATCCACAAGATGACACCTTCAATAGCACAGTGCCCTTTAATACCATGTCTGAGCACTGGTCTAATAGTGACTCATAGGGATAAGTGCCTCCTACTGAACCATAGAGGTTTTCCATCCAGGTCTCCACTCAGGATGACCCTGTTTAGCTTGTCAAATCTGTCAAGATCACTATCTAAAGAAAGTTTGGGTGAAAGTATTTTCCATATATCTGTAAACCAAAAAAAAAGGCTATTTTTCAAGGCACTTTGCCACTGCCTGCAAGGTGAATCCAAAACAGAACAACAGAGTGTCGTAATTCTTCATTGCTTTAACAAAGACACTCTCTGGTGACATTGTCACAATTAGCCAAGTCTGTTAATAGAGGTTTTCTGTTTTAAAAAAAGGTTACTGTGCATATAAAGGGAGGGTATGAGATGAGGTGTGCTTGCTGCCAGAATTTGGAGCCATTTATGCTGTGTGCAAATGGAGCTGCCATGTTATCTTCTCTGTCCTTGGCAGCACACAGATGAAAAAGGGAGTGGGGGCAACAGAGACTGGTGTTGAAAGGAGCCTGATGCCAGGAGGATGAAAGGTTCTGGCAACTGAGAGGTGGAAGTAGAGTGACTACCTACATTTCAAGAAAATAAAGGAGCAGTGTATGAAAAATATGGGACCAAGTTTATTCTTAAGGGACTCCAGTCCACAAGATTTTATTCACGATGCAAAATCACACCACTGGTATCAGTGTATAATCCTTTGCATAAGTATGTTTTCAAATAGAACTTTTAAATCTTTTCTTCACTGGGCTAGGATTGCAGGATATCGGGCACCAAATAGGAGAGGTCCCTTCACATACGGGACAGTTGGCCTCCCTCAGTGGGAAAGGGTTATGAGATAATGATGGGTTCTGGCACGAGACAGAAGGGGAGATTTGGTGAAAGGGGGCCTAGAAGCATCGCAAGATACACAAAGGGAGCCCACTGACAGCACGCATTGTATCTAGGTCTACCCTTTCCTTACAGTTACTATTGGCAGACTATCTGCTTACCTTTAATCTTGCCAAGTTCTGGCTGAGCTTTTTATTTCCCTCCCCTAATTATGCACCACCACCCTTTTAGGAATTGAACAGTTTTTATTAAGTTGCTCTTTATCTGTTCGGGTGAGTTAGTGTTTGATTCATTTAAAAAAATAAACTCCTCTTACTGTTTTAATTGATTTTTGTGCGCACACACATTTTCCCATCCTACTTAATCCTTCTGTTCCTTGCTGTAATTAAGATCCTGATTTTCAGCCCAGAATAAACTCAACATCTCTTTTTTGTGCCTACTGTTTTGCAGGCACAAACAATAAATATGAGCAATTCTACACTCACAATGAGTCGCAGGTGTAACTGATGTCAATTAGACATCAGGCTACTGGAATTTGCTAACGTAACAGCATGAACTGCATCCACATAAATGGCATCAATTGCATCCGCAGCTATCTGTGACTACAGTTTGTGGGAACAAAAAGTGGGCTTTAAAAAAAAAATTGGCCCCAAGTCCTTTTAAATCTGTTGGCATTTCTCCATTCTGCTTGAGCAGCCAGCACATGTGGAAACTGTCTTTCCTGAGATTTCACAATATCCTTTATTAAATTAAATTTAAATATGAACATTTTAGTCCAGGGGATTACTATTCTAATGGCAACCATGTCTGTATTCATTTGTCTAGTGATCTCTTCTCAAAAAGTTTTAGGATTTGGATGTAAATACTTAAAAGGGGTTTTGAGAAGAAGCAAAGTACATTTATTCATCCTCAGTACCATGGGTACTCATGCATAGCCTTGCACTATTTTTCATGTGGCTGTAGCAACTTGTATCACATGAACTGACCTAGTAAAGTACACACACATCTTGTTCCTCTGTATTTGTTGCAAGCAAGACTGCACTTAGATAGAATGCCTTGAACAAGCACATATCCTTTTAGTTACACAAGTGAGAGCTTCTATTTCACTGTTTATTCTCAATGAAAGGGTGAGCAGTCAAGTCAAGCAGTAGGCAAGGCAGCAGATGTGCACAAAGCACCCATCTGACAATGGCCAGGATTCCCACTGAGACTTCTGAGTAGAGAATAATTGTACTTTCTTTTGCCATGAACCAAGGGTAAAAAAAATCACATTTATGTGTGCAAGCCTTTGCCCCTCAACATGTGCACTAGGCTGCATGAGGGTGACTGATGAAGGTTGGCTTGACATTTGGTTCTAAATATAAAGGGTGATGATTGAAATTTTGAATGTAATAAAACTAAAAAGTAATATTTGTTTGCAATTAGTCTTATTAGTTTAATTAGATTTGTGATTTAGAGAAAAAATACAGATTATTTCAGAATCTGATTTAAGAATACAGGAATCATACACTGAATATTTCTAAATGTTGGTTTTTAAAATGTTCTACATGTGGAAAAAGCACTCAAATGAATATAAAATGTTAATACTTAATTTCACATTGTGCTGTTTTCATATAGTGATCCCTTCTGGGATCTTTCTAATGTTGCCTCTTCTGCCTCTCTCAATTTTTTCTCCTTGATCTTCCATCTCTTGTTTTTTTCTGTCTTTCTTTTCCATTTCCAATTTTTTCCCCCAGATCTATGTTCTATCTTCTCTGCTTTTATCTCCCCACCACCCCCATCACTCCAAACTTCTACCATTCACAGATTCTTGTGTTACTCTGTTCTATCTATTAGCAACCCAGTGAAATTTAACAGGATCTTACTTTCACAGCTGGGATTTTAGTAAATTTTGCTGTTCAATTCACACACAAAATGCAGAAAATCAACAAAGGACCATAGGGGAAACGAGTCTTGCATTCCAACACATACACACACTGCAGTCTACAGAGTTCACAACTGTACCTGAGTAAAACA
Source organism: Malaclemys terrapin pileata (assembly GCF_027887155.1). Classification (NCBI taxonomy): domain Eukaryota; kingdom Metazoa; phylum Chordata; order Testudines; family Emydidae; genus Malaclemys; species Malaclemys terrapin. The sequence continues at coordinate 46,662,948 of NC_071508.1, read as the reverse complement.
TTTATGTGATTCAAATACTGTTGAATGGGAGCATAGATAATGCTTTTTGACACCTTAGTTTATCAATAACTATAAGACAGACTGAATCTAGACTTTAAGATAAGTATATATATCTGCTTGCTCCACTTCTCAAGTTGGTTATGGAACATCAGTAAGCAAGTATTACATTTCAAGAAAAATGGAATGTTTACGTGGCTATCTTCTGTTTCTGTGATATCTGATATAAAACAGTTCAAGTACTTACTATCAATAAACAAAGAATATTCTGCATTTCAATAGCACCTCCTCAAAGCACTTGAGAAACATTAATGAAGCATCAGCTCCTCTCTGAGGTATGTAAGCATTATTATCCCCATCTCACAGATGAGGAAAAATCAAGGCCAGGAGAGGTGAAAAGTCCCTTGCCCAAAGGCATGCAGCAACTCAGTAGCAAGATCAGGAACAGATCCCAGAATTCCTGACTCCCAGTCTTGTTACCCAACAATCAGACCATGCTTCCTTTAAAAATATTTATACATGTACAAAGGTAACTTGCAGAGTAGGGAAAACAAAGGCAAGGGTGTTTCCTGTTTTAAAAATCCACTTGCTCATTTCACAATTTTGCAGGATGGCAAGAGGCAAACGGATAACCTGTGCTGTTGTGACTTTGACCCTACCAAAATCGAACTCCTCGGAACACTGGAGATGGTTACGTAATGATTAGTTATGTGCACTGACATATTGAGAATGGGTATATTTTTTTGGGTAGCAGGAGGGAAAGCAGCAATGAACAAGTTCCCTGACACTAACCAGCTGCCAAGCCCTCCCCAAAGTCTTCCTGAAAGATCACTAAACCAGACGTGCCAGACCCAGCTGCTAGTTCCTCACACTGTTCTGCCAACAAATACTATAAGAACGGCCATACTGGGTCACACCAAAGGTCCATCCAGCCCAGTATCCTGTCTACCGACAGTGACCAATACCAGGTGTCCCAGAGGGAGTGAACCTAACAGGTAATGATCAAGTGATCTCTCTCCTGCCATCCATCTCCACCCTCTGACAAACAGAGACTAGGGATACCATTCCTTACCCATCCTGGCTAATAGCCATTAATGGACTTAACTTCCATGAATTTATCTAGTTCTCTTTTAAACCCTAGCCTTCACAACCTCCTCAGGCAAGGAGTTTCACAGGCTGACTGTGCGCAATGTGAAGAACAACTTCCTTTTATTTGTTTTAAACCTGCTGCCCATTAATTTCATTTGGTGGCCCCTAGTTCTTATATTATGGGAACAAGTAAATAACTTTTCCTTATTCACTTTCTCCACACCACTCATGATTCTATATACCTCTATCATATCCCCCCTTTGTCTCCTCTTTTCCAAGCTGAAAAGTCCTAGCCTCTTTAATCTTTCCTCATATGGGACCTGTTCCAAACCCCTAATCATTTTAGTTGCCCTTCTCTGAACCTTTTCTAATGCCAATATATCTTTTTTGAGATGAGACCATGACATCTGTACTCAGTATTCAAGATGTGGGCATACCATAGATTTATATAAGGGCTATAAGATATTCTCCGTCTTTTCTCTATCCCTTTTTTAATGATTCCTAACATGTTCGCTTTTTTGACTGCCGCTGCACACTGCGTGGATGTCTTCAGAGAACTATCCATGACGCCAAGATCTCTTTCCTGATTCATTGTAGCTAAATTAGCCCCCATCATATTGTATGTATAGTTGGGATTATTTTTTCCAATGTGCATTACTTTACATTTATCCACATTAAATTTCATTTGCCATTTTGTTGCCCAATCACTTAGTTTTGTGAGATCTTTTTGAAGTTCTTCACAGTCTGCTTTGGTCTTAACTATCTTGAGCAGTTTAGTATCATTTGCAAACTTTGCCACCTCACTGTTTACCCCTTTCTCCAGATCATTTATAAATAAGTTGAATAGGATTGGTCCTAGAACTGATCCTTAGGGAACACCACTAGTTACCCCCTCTCCATTCTGAAAATGTACCATTTATTCCTACCCTTTGTTCCCTATCTTTTAACCAGTTCTCAATCCATGAAAGGATCTTCCCTCTTATCCCATGACAACTTAATTTATGTAAGAGCCTTTAGTGAGGGACCATGTCAAAAGGCTTTCTGGAAATTTAAGTACGCTATGTCCATTGGAAACCCCTTGTCCACATGTTTGTCGACCCCTTTAAAGAACTCTAATAGATTAGTAAGACATGATTTCCCTTTACAGAAACCATGCTGACTTTTGCCCAACAATTTATGTTCCTCTGTGTCTGACCATTTTATTCCTTTACTATTGTTTCAACTAATTTGCCCGGTACTGATGTTAGACTTACTGATCTGTAATTGCTGGGATCACCTCTAGAGCACTTTTTAAATATTGGCGTTACTTTAGCTATCTTCCAGTCATTGGGTACAGAAGCTGATTTAAAGGACAGGTTACAAACCATAGTTAATAATTCCGCAATTTCATATTTGAGTTCTTTCAGACCTCTCGGGTGAATGCCATCTGGTCTCGGTGACTTGTTACTGTTAAGTTTATCAATTAATTCCAAAACCTCCTCTAGTGACTCTTCAATCTGTGACAATTCCTCAGATTTGTCACCTACAAAGGACGGCTCAGGTTTGGGAATCTCCCTAACATCCTCAGCCATGAAGACTGAAGCAAAGAATTCATTTAGTTTCTCCGCAATGACTTTATTGTCTTTAAGTGCTCCTTTTGTATCTCGATCATCCAGGGGTATCATGTACCATGCTATTCCTTTCCTGACATACGCTCGCCCCAAACCCAAAGCACTGCTAAGTTGCTGGTTCCCTCCTGCTCCACCCAGCTTGACAACTACGATCTCCCATATGCTGGCTCCTTTCCTTGCCCCTTCCCAAACAAAATCTTTACCCCATGCTGCCATCAGCTAGTTCCTTTCTGCTCCCTGTTGCCCTGGAGATGTGCCTGTACCACACTCACCCAACACTCAGCTGAAATTGCCAAATGGATGGATGTCCCATGGTTTGCAATGGAAACCATCAATCTGCTCAAGCTCACTTGAAAGGTGAACATGGCCTGAATTTCAGCTGCCAGGAATGGGACATGTTCCTCTGCTCCACCAACTCACAGGTCTCAGAGTACTTGCCATCCTGCTGGGAAGTAGAGTGTTCTACGGGTCAAGCAATGGAGAAGAAGTAACAATGCCATGTAAAGCCATTTAAAAACTATAAATCATATCTTTCCAAGCTGTGTACTGTACACAAATGTAAATAGTTTGGCCCGAAAAGTCCAGGTACTACGCTGTAATCGCTTAAGGAAAAGTAACAGCACACTTTGGATAGCAAAGCAACAAAATATGTAATTAAGAAATTGGCTGAATATTTGGGCTTATTTTTATTTTGTTTTTTGGCTAGATCTCATGTTGCACAGAATAAAATGCATCCTCATAAAAATCCTCAAAGGAATCCAAGCAGTGGCTGACCCAATGGAAGATTCACAGGGATGTCTGGATTTGTGCCCTTAAATATGTTTGAAGAACCCCTCCTCTCCCAATAAAAAATCAATCAATCACCACCGGGACCTCAGATACTGAAATGCTATAAATAGCTCCATATGCTTTTATAAAATTTTCTAATTCAGCTTGTCATAAAGCTGGCACCTTTGGAAACTTGGACAATGAATGAAAAAGCTCAAATATGAGTCTGATATTCAGTATACACCCCCGCACCCACCCTCTCCACCCTACAAACACAGGGAAACCAAAACTGATGGAAACTTGACTGAAGCTGAATTAAGAGTGAACTCAAAGCTTCACAGCATGGGGTGGTTTATTAGCAGCCTCAAGAAAAAGGCCACAAAGCAGTTTTACTCACTAAGAGTGAGGAGCCCTATCATGGAGTCTTTCAACTCTGCAAGAATTGCCTTTTAACTCTCCCTCCACAGTGGGATAAACAGGAGAAAGAATTATTCTTAGACGATGTTAGATATTTGGTAACTTGTAGTCCCACTGGACTTGTTCTGACTCCTGTTCAATTTATCCCCTTGGCAATCAGAATGGATTAACCTGAAGTATCTTTTATAAAAAAAAAATATAGCATTTAACCCCTCCCAAATATATATGATTAATTAGACGACCAAATGATCGTTCCTGGATTTAGTGGTAATCTTTCCCCACATGCTAACAATGAACCCACCCAATCAACTTATCTTCCTACAGTCTGAGAGCACAAAAATAATTAAAACTCCTGTAGGTTACTAAAGGTTCCCAACTCTCTAAGTTAGTGAGCCAGAAAAGCAGTCTCCCCTGCTAGATCATTCAGTGAATTAATATTCAGTGCTCAACTTCAATTACCATCTTTCTAGTAGGGGGGAAGAAAGGGTTAATGTTTTTTCTAACAGATCAAAGGCAATTGAAGAACTTCCCCCAAAGGGCAAGTTACTAAACATTCCTCAGGCTGCCTGGTGCCCTTATTGGACAAAATGGTATTTAGATATGTCCACAATCTTACACATTAATGGGAGTTCTGAATGTGTGGGGGCAGCAGAATTTGATCTCAAACTGTGTACAAGAACTTTCATCCCTGGCGTTGAGACAAATCACTCCCCACTTATTGCGCCACCATCTTTCTGTCGTGCTATAATATGGTCATCAGTGACACAATGGGATAAAAAATAAATAACTCACTTTGGTTATAAAATGTTTTAGTTGTAATCAGTTGCTCCCCAGAAGTTGAAGTAGTCTCAAAACTCCTATGGCACTATGGAAACTCTACAAGTCCTTGCAAAATCAATCTGAAGAGACTGTTACATTTAAATGACAAAATATCATAACAAATAACAAAATTATCCAATGGATCCTCCCCTCACTTTTTTTATGCCTGAAAACTTCTCATGCTTCTATGGTATCAAAAATTTTTTAGAGGGAACTGAGATCTCTCGCTCCAGGTGATGATAACATATAGCAAAATTCCCTTATGAAATCCGGATATATTAAAATATTATCACAGGAATGTTGGACATAAAAAAAATCAGCACAGTACTTCATGTGATAAGTAATATACCGATACATACGCACATTCCTTCTTGCTATATGAAATAGATACAGATACAAAATACGGACATACCAATGGAATATAACTCACTGTAACGGAGCAGAATTTGGCACACAATATATAAAAAACTATATACTTCTGTTTTACACCTCTATTTATTAAAGAAAGAAAACAAAAGGAACAAAACAGTGTTTGGTTTTATGCTGCTCACATTGTATTGCCATACAATGACTCCCACACTGCGATAATTAAGGTCAGGGAACCTCCACCCCACATTCACATGAGGGACTTTAGGAACTTGGCCTACCCAGTAGAGGTAGCTGTTTAATGCTACATAGTCAAGTGTCACACAGTCATAGGAGTATTTTTGCACTTAGTCGTCTGTCTTTCCAACTAATTTTTCACCTGCAAAGCACCAGATAAATGTGTCAAGACTAGCTCTTTGCTTTGTTCCAATGGATTTCCACTGGCTGAATGTGATGAAAAAATATCCAAAATGGTGCAAATCCTGTGAAAATCTGATGATCTGTTTCCCCCTCTGTCCTGCTCAAGTTCTTACACCATTCCCCTCACCAGAGTATCAGAGTTATCTCAAGCAAGTAATAACTATTCAAAGTGGTAAACAGGGACTAACATCCCTGTTGTGAGACTAACATCAAAAAGCAGCATGTGACTAAACCGGATACAGGGCACTGAATGTCAAAATGTATCAGACCAAAAAAATAAAATAAATAACTTGTTTCTTCAATACAGGACCATAAAAATAAGATAAGTGCAGATGTATACTTTTAGAATCACTGGGAAAGTTATTGAACAAATAACATAAATACAGGTGGAATTATACATTGATAAAGCATATCCCATACCCCAAGCACCCAAAGTCAATGTGCTTGAGGAAGGAGGTCTCTCACCCCATTATGCTTTATCCTAGTGTCGATGGGAGCTAATTGGCAACCTTGTTAGCACTTTCAGAAAGAGAGGCTCAAGACTGAATAGGATTGGAGATCTGAACACTAGAGGTAGCTCCTCCAACTCAGAAATGAGGCACAAGTGGTGGAGAATGGGCGCAGAGATAAACTGGTGCTGCCTCTGTGCAAATGGTGGCAAAGAAAGGACCATCCGGCACCTTTTACTTGTGCCTAATTATTCCCATAAAAATTGTATCAACAAATAAAAGGGGAGGGGGAAATATTTTTTTCAACTGTGTGAGAGTGTGGAGTAGGGGGGCTCCTGATTCACACATCTAGATTATATATTAATGTGCACGCACGCGTGCACACACACACTTTGTAGACAAATGGCTCACTTGAGAGAAACATCCATAAAAATAGGGATGCTTCTTCCTGACCTTCCAAAGCATCAATGAAAACTATACTGGAACTCATGAACTTTTAGCTCAAGAACATCATAGTGGCAAAGACTTGTCACTGGGAGGAGAGGATTAAGACATGAACAGGCTGAACTAGCCCCATACTGTAGTCTATGGGAGCCTTTAACACTCCAAAGCTATCACTCCTTTCCCCCTCACCTTATGACGACACAGAATTTATTTTCTAGCAGCACCACCTCACTATCTCCTTTGTTGTCCCCAGCACTTCATTTGTTCATGCACTTATTTGCCAGCAGTCCCCCTGCCCACCTTTCTCTCTCTCTCTCTCTCTCTCTCTCACAAACACACACACACACACACACACCCTTCAATTTTGAAGAATTGAGGTTCTATTTAGAGTTACTCCAAGACTCACATTAAAGTGCAAGTCTGCTGCCTGTAGTCCACATCACCACCAAACTTTAATTCCATTGGGGGCTTTTAATTCAATTAGCTTTTAATTATTGCATGAACCTTTTACATTTAGTCCAAGTTGTTACTTCAAGGCATTTAGAGGAGCAATTTTAAACAGTCTCTGCTGAAAAGTTAGCACATGTTTCTAAGTTTCGAGTAACAGATTACCTAGGATATGACAAAGGAATAGAGTGTACTACTCACATGGTCAAATGCAATCCACCTCCCCCCTCCACCCCTCCGCAAGAAAGACAAAAAAAAAAGCAGAGTTCATAAACTGAATTTCATTTCTTGAGATGTGTGGTCTTCCATTTTTATGACTCACTGTAATTGCTTCTCTCTCCAAACTGTGATTTCTTCTGGTAATGTAGCAGTGGAACTGATCAGTTAAATGAAGCATGAACTGCAGCCTGCAGAGAGCTGGATTAAAAACTGCTGAGTTTTCAACATGATCCTTAATCAGATTTTTTAATTTTATTTTATATTTTTGTGGTGGGGGAGGGATGGGGTGGAAAATGTAAAATTAAGATAGAAGAAAAATAATTTTTTTAAATAGTGGTATTTTCTTCTTTTTTATATTTCTATTCTATAAATCATAGCATCACAATGCAGCAAAATTTATGGCTATTAAAAGATAAGTGCCTACAATAATGGACCAATACTAATTTTTCATGTGTTCATGCAGGAACGTGTCACAAAGGTTGCCTAGAAGACTTCTGCAAGGAAACCATGCAAGAACAACAACAACCACCTGTCTGTGTCTCCCTTTCTCTTGCCACAGCTATCACATACATTCTCAGACAAGCCTGCGATGCTAAACTCCTAATTATTTGATTTTTGCTTTGTATAGTCCTGGAATGAATTTTTAAAAAGACCAAGGAGATATCCTTAAACTCTGCCTTTGAGATATTTGAATAAAGTCAGTTTCTTAAATGGCTGGTAGGGTGAGAGGAATGAGTACAATGAAAGAAATGAAGAAAAAATAGGAAATATTATGTTACTGCACTTATATGCTGTAAATTGACCTCCTTTGGGTAGTAACACATTTCTCTAGTTCATGTAGAGAAGCCATTTTCACTACTCTTTACAGTACTTTTTAAAAATTAATCCTGTGCTCTGCAAGGTTCATTAACCCTGTTTACACAGAAAAGTTGGGTCAGTCTGACATGCCAGTACATATGTTTCATTTTCTTCTGGAGCCATAATGCTGCATGCAAGTATTTTTCAGATAACTTCCTGTTCTTCCCTTTGTCCGGGAGCACTCATTAATATTATAAAGAGTTGAACTCTGAGGATTGTGTTTTTTTTCCCCCGCACACAACTGACTTTGGTTAGTTTTACTATTACACAAAACCCCAAATCCTATTGAAATGCTGCATGTGTATTTCTTTCCCTGCATCTATATTAGTTTTACAAACCACAAACTTTCATCCAAGAGGTGAACTTCTCAAAACATTTTTTAAAAAACATTTTTCAGTGAAAACCAACAAAATCATAGAAAATTGTCATATTTTTCAATGAATACACAGGACTTAACAGCCAAAAAATATTAGTAAAAAGTTTTCAGTTTCCAGTAAATATTTTTTTGATTTGATTTTTAATAATAGAAAATTTCAACTGAAAACCAAAATTGTTCACCAAAACCAATTTTTGGCAATTTTTTATCGGAAATTAAAAAACAAACACACCACGTTTCCTCCCAAAACTGTCAGAAAAAAGTTCATTACAAGTATCTCTTGTTGTTCTACAAGAGTTCTTCTGTGCATTCCCAGCTGTGGAATATGGTGCCCTGGTGTCAAATCCAGAAATAATATGAAAAAGCCATCACCCTAACCTTCACTAGACTTGATAAATCGACCCCCGCTGGATCGATCGCTCCGGAGGTAAGTGAGCGCCCTAAGAGAGTGCACTTCCACAACTGCCTCATTTCCTGCTCCTAACTACTGAGTCCCGATATTATATAGCACTGCAATGTATAGAGGAAGGTGGATGGGTAGTTTAAATATACAGAGGTGGCTCTCAAAGAACAACAGTTCCTGGTAAGTAACCTCTTTTTCTTCTTTGAAAGTCTCTGTGTGTTCCCACTTGTGGAAGATCAGTAAGCAGTGTTTCACCAGATGGAAGGTGGGTGAGGAGTTCTTAGTTAAATATGGACTATTGCAGTGCTTTCCCAAACTAGGTATTGGAGCATGATGCTAAATACAAAGAGTGGTGCCTGGTGAAAGTGTTCAATTAACTCCAAATTGTTGGTTTGCGTAAGGCAGGGCACTAATGCTGTGGAGGCTCTCAAGGAGTGGATCTATACACCCACGAATACTGGTTCCTAGCTAAATGTAACAATGTTTTTATACACCTAACCCAGTGTCTCTCTTTTGGGAATGGGTTTCTGGTGGCATCTCTTCCCACATGCTACAAATAATCTACTGGGTTTTCTAAAGGGTTTGGTCTTCTCCAGGTAAAAACAAAGTGCATACATCCTCTTTACATCTAGGGTTTGTACACAAGTTTCCTCTAGAGCGGAACAGGGTGTGAAGAAAACATTGAGGTGGAGGAAATCTGAGACCATCATAAGCATGAAGCTAGATTAGGGCCTCATGGTGACTTTCTCCTTATGGACCACAGTATAAGATAGAGTAGCCATCAAAACATGAAGCTCACTCACCCTTCTAGCAGATGAAACTGCTGTCAGGAAGGCTGTTTAGATTGAAAAATGCTTGTGAGAGACTTTAGCAAGAGGCTTGCAAAGAGGGCCCTCCAGCTTTGTTAAGACAAGACTTGGGGCCAATGAGTCTGGAAGCACCCTAATGTGTGTGCATGTGGGGGAGGGGAGATATATTTAACATACCCTTAAGGAACCTCGAGACTGGAGGGTAAGAAAAGATGGTTTTGTCTTTAAAATAATTGTTATGAGCAAATATTGCTGCGACTAAGACTTGACGAGGCTAAAGTTAAGCCTTTAGACTTAAATGTAGAAGGTTCTTTCGCAATGTAGGGACCCCAGCTTGAGACAGAATGAGTCCTTTACTAGTGGCCCAGACAGAAAACCATTTCCAATTCTGTTTATAGCATTTCAAGGTGAAGCCCTTCCTGGATTGCAAGAAAATGGCTTGGACTCTGCAAGAGCAAAAACAATCAACAGCCAACAGATAATCCTCCACACTGCAAAATGGAGTGCTCCTGGGTAATGATGTGACTGAGCTGGCAGAACTCCTACCAAGTCATCGCTGAAGGAGTTGAAGGTGCTCTGAAGTGGTGCTGAATTGGACTGGAAAAGTTGGTATTGGTGCAGAGTGTAGCATGGGAATAGCATGTAGTGAGGTGTCTAGACTTGACAGTGGACCCCCATTCAGGCATGGAGAGATAGAACAGGTTACGGGGATTCAAACTGGTGAGGAGTCTAAGTTAGTTAGAGAAGGGTGAGATGTCAGCCTTGTGCAAAATCTCTCATGCTCCTCACAACAGACATGGCTTTTCAAGGCGGCTCTGCAGCTGGATGTCAGGGTGCCATACCCCACAAATGGGAATGTACAGAGGCCACAAAGAATGACACACATTTTTCAGCCCACTCACCTCAATAGGTTGCGATTGTAAAACAGTATAAAAAATTAAGATACAAAAAATAATTCTGTTTAAATGTTAGCATAACAGCAATTTTGCTGTACATTCATCAAGTCCTTATGTTAAAGTTCCTTAGCAAAGTAAAAAGCTCAATTGTAATCTGAAAAAGGGCATTTAAAGAATCTAGAAAAATCCCATTTGTGACATTGCAGTACGGCTCAATGTCTTGATCTTGCCAAAGTTCACTGAAGTTTATGGGTGGGAAATGGGACAGTCAATCTCTCTTCATAGACAAATTGATTGTGATAATCAGAGAAAAGAGTAGGATATGGGTAGGCAAATCAGGTACAATTCTGCTCCACATTAGACTTGTTTTAATTAAGTCAGCTATGATCTCATAACAGTATAATTTGAGGTTGGTATTGAGGAGAAAGACTTATATTGAAGGCTAGTTTGGCCGCCCTCTGTGAAGAATGTGACTCATGTGAGTGGGAGAAACTAATGTAGGGAGATCTACATTTTTCTGTGCACACACAAAATAGAAGATTTGTATATGAGAGAGAGAAGGGGAAAAGCACATACTTTTTATTTAATTACAATTGTAAGGAAATGCTGAACAGGAAATGACCAACATCTCTGTCCCTTTTAATACAATCCAAGATACCATCCACCTACATCAACAAGTGGGGGAAATTGATGGGGCAGGTAATAAAAGGGGGACAGTCCCAGTAGCATGGGAGGGAGACCCTTGCCAAGGGACAATAGGCAGCTCCTTCCCTGGGAGTTTCTGGCATCCATTGGCCAGCATTCCCCAGCTCCCAGGATTTAGTCCAGTGCAGGGGTCATGTGGAGTCTCTTTCAGCTCTGTTCCAGCAGCCCCACCCCGCAGGTCTAGACGATTGCCTGTTTAGGGGGGTCAGGAAGGAATTTTTTCTCTCATGGGCCAATTGGCAGGGGACCGCGGAGTTTTTTGCCTTCCTTGTAGCACCTTCAAACCATGGTGGATTAAGTAGGAACCTAACTAAAGTACTGGGGTCCTGGTGTTTATTCATTGCAACTTGTGGCCAGTTTCCAGTGCAGTTGTGAGAATAAAATGAATGGTTCCCAGAGGTAAAAGACTTGGGCGTTTGGTGATGAGCCTTGGGCTCAGGTGATAGAGTGAGACTTTGTGGCCTTTGCGGGCCATGGTCTGACCTTGTGGCCCTCGTGGGCCGAGGTCCCCACTCTGGTGCACCCTCTGTCCCCACCTCCTGCAGGGGAGGGTGCTAAGACTCAGAGAGGGCAGAGTGCTGGAGGGCACGCTGAGGAGAGCCACCAGGTGTTTTGGGTTATTAGGTAAGGAGCCCTGTAACCATGGTGCTAGTTACAGGTTATATGGTAAGGAGCCCTGTACCCTCCACACTGGAACCTATTAAATGCCTAGTATAGGAGAGTATGGGTGATGGCTGGGTAACGCCCCTCTCCTGTGTTAAAGTTTAATAAAAGTTGCTGCCTGCCACTTAATTCCATGCACGTGTTGGCCCTCGTTTTGCCCCTGTGTTCACGCTAATTCCATGATTGATCTCTGTATGCTTCACTCCTCCTCTGCTCATAAATGTCTAGCTGTCCCTTTAATCGAGTGGAGGTACTGTATTTGCTTCCTTGACCTGACTTGATCATGTATAGTACATCATTCTGTACGCTTACTGTGGTGTATACACAATCATTCGGACTCTGTTCATTATTTTCATGTTCTGCCCCACAGCAGCGTAAATTATTCTGCTTACTCTATTGCACAGCAGACCCCTGTATACAGAAATTCTGAATATTACTCTGTGCTTATTGCAGATCAATCAGCTCTGACAAGAACAGATAATCTACTGAGCCTTCCTCAAAACACACTGACTCTTCCTAGATAGTCCGTTTTCAAGGCAATATATCTTTTAAATACCCAGACGGAACACAGTGTTCTAAGTAGTTAGGCAGACTTGTACTAGTGCCTCATACCAGTCCACTGGCTCCAGGTGAATTCAGATACATCAGAATATAGTTTATAGTAAAGTAGAACATAATTCCTGAATTGTTTAATTGGATTGCGAAGGGTGGACTGCAACTCTGGTTGCAATGAATTTCCATGTACCTGATGAATATGAAAAAAATTCCATCATTATAAGAAGTTTCTATTGTAGAGTGAAACTGTATCATTTAGAATTTTAATCGGTCATTGACAGAACTCAGTATTTCTTGCCTTCTACAGCTGCCTCTGTTTTTAAATGTAAATATTCACCGGTCTCGAGCGTCATTGTTTATTGCTTACAATAACCCCTTGAGGGTCCCTTTCTTAACAAACATGCCACATAACTATTTCATTGGGAATATAGACTTCATTTTGCACCAAGAGTAGTTATTTTGCTGCACATTTATTCACTCTATATCAAATTGCTTTTGTTTAAAAAACATTACTTATATAGGTTAACATTTTCAAAAATGCTCTGAAGTTCCTAAGTCACTTTTGAAAATGGGATGAAGGCTCTTAAATCATTTAGGGTAAAAATTTCAAAACTGCCTAAGTGACTTAGGAACTTCATCCCATTTCAAAAGTGACTAAGGAGTAGAGTTGGTTAACAATTGGAATTTCTCATTCCACAGGACATTCCAAAATTCTGAAACAAACATTGTTCTGTTTTGGAACAAAAAGTAGAAATTTTGAAATAATCAAAATATTTTGTTTTGAAACTTTCACAATGAAATTGAGCCTGGGAGCCAAAGCTCTGAGGCTCCCAGCCGGGCTGTGGCTTCTGGGGCTTCAAGGCTCCTGACTCCCCTATCAACCCTAGTGGACTGATGGGGAACTGGAAGCCCAAAAGCTGTAAGGAGCTGAGATGGGACATTGAGAGCTTGGGAGTTGACAGGGAGCCTGGACGACCTGAGCACCTCAATGTGAGCGTATTCTGGAGCTGCAGACGCTGGAAGTCCTGGGGTCCCTGACTCCAAGGCAGACCCCACATACAGAGGCTCCCACTATGCTGCAGACTCTGGAAGCCTACACTCCCCACTAGCCCAACAGGTAAGCTGGCAGGAAACCAGGCAGGATTCCATCATCAGAAGTTCATCTAAACTGATATGTTTCCATTGAAAACCCATTTTATTGGAAAATTCCCAACCAGTTCTACTTAGCAATCTGAAAGCATATCTATACATGGGGTTATTCAGGAATAACTATTCCCAATTAACTTCATGTGTGGGCACTCTTACTTTGGAGTAAGTGTGTCCACAAATAGAGTTGGCCAGGAACAATTAATAAGGAACAACTCCATGATTACACAAGCCCAAAGTGTGCTAAACTAATCAGGAACAAGGCATTTTCATTCCAGAATACATGGAGTTATTCAGGAATAGCTGGCATTGGATAACTCCATGTCTAGCCAAGCCCTAATAAAAACTATACAGTAACGTGTTACCTCAAACTAGTTATCTCCTGATAATGCAATGAACAACACAAAGCACATACTAGTGATCTGGCTGAGTTGCACTATATTTGTTCTTCTGCTATTTTTGCTTCAATTTAAGGAAGATAACAGACAAATTGCTTTCTTTTTTGAAATGTAAGAATCATTAAAAGTGAAAAACTGTAAACTGATCAAAACCACATTTATATGGTCACTGAAATACAGCTCTCAGAAACTAGGTAAACAATTATTACTTTGGTATCTTTGGTCTTAGGAAGAAATACATCTTTTTTGACAACATTTATTGTTGTAAACTCATGGTGCATTAAAAAAAGCCAAGTTTTAATGAGTACCTAGGGACTACTTAACCTATCTGAAATTTGGTTTTCCTGAGGTAGAATTAATACTGGCAGCTGTTGCATTAACATTTAGGTAGAAGCCCTGTTCTTTTTTCAGGTAATAAAATAAGGAATTTGTTCATCTTGTTAGTGAGACTCACTACTGGGTAATCAATCATAGAACATGATGAAAATGGTGTTTTCAGCAAGGTGCAAATCTGTCAGAGTCCATAACTATTATGTAATGATTTTCACTAATATCTATAAGTATTGAACTTAAATGTAATATGTCACGGCTGGTTGGTGCAGTGGGTTTAGTGACGTCTTTGGCTTCTACCTCTGGAGACGTAGGTTCAAATTCTGACAGGTCAGAAATTACTATGGGTTTTTGAGAGCGTTACATTACCCTGTGGACCTTCGTCCAAAACCACAACACTATTTGGCAAGACTGGAAGCGTGTGCGCAAGAAAGACCTATGGCTGGAATATCAGAGATAAAGCAGATGTGCATTGATGTGTGAGGGAAACTTGCCCAAACAATACCTGTCTCAAGCCATTGTTTTCAGTTTTTCATGAGCACATGAAAATGTGATCTGGTAAATTATCTTCAGCTGGTGTCCTTTAATTTCAAAGGACAGTACCTACTGAATGATAAAAGGACAATTTAACTCTTACTGACAGGAAAATGTTCTTATCACACAGATCCTGGATCCAAGCTGGGTTATTAAGTTTTTTTATGGAAGTTGCAAACATTTTTTAAGAATGTAAATTTGTTTTTAAGTGTTTTTGTTTGTTTTATTTTTAAAATTATGGGACTACTCACATGCTTAAAGTTAAGCATGTAAGTGTTTGCAGGGTTGGGCCTAAATATATGTTAATGAGGTGTGATATTAATAGAAATGGGGATTTCATAGTGTAAATGCAAAAAACCCACCAAATTGTTTTTGTTAAAATACAAATTTCAGCTAAGATTGCTAAGTTAAATGTAACTAAATGTTTTTGTTAGAGACTTTGATTTAGGGCAAAGGAATCTATATTATATGCAACCTCATAGTATTACACACAAAAATCTACATTAAGATAAAATTAAGGTTGCAAAGTAAAACATTCAAAAGTTAGGAAATGACTGTGCAACCTTCATTCATCCTCTTTGTGCACATGCATTATGATATAATCATTAACTACATGACACTCACCACAATAGTATCAGAATGCTTCAAAAGCATTAATGAACATTTTAAAAATATCCCAGTGAGGTGAGCTGATATCATTATCCCCATTTTCCAGATGGTGAATGGAGGGACAGAGATTAAGGTAAAAACTCATCTATTAATTTTGGATGTGCAAGTCAAAATGCATAGGGCATAATTTTTCAGAGTACTTAACATTCTATAGACATTTATATGTTTAAAGCCCAGCTCCCACTGGCTTCAAACACAGCTGAAAGTGCTCAGCACTTCTGCAAATTCAGACACCAGCGTCTCAAACTGGGCACCCAGAAAATGGGTAACATGAAATTCGCAGCCATCTGTGGAAAGCTAAATTTAAGTGATGTACCCAGCATCACATAAGAATCTGTGGCACAGGCAGGGATAGCCTACAGTTCTCCAGGGCAGCATTCAACCAGGGGTGCTGGAGCTAGGAGTGTTGGGGTGCAACAGCACCCCCTGGCTTGAAGTGGTTTCCATCATATACAGGGTTTATAGTTTTGTTCAATGGCTTTCAGCACCTCCACTATAAAAATTGTTCCAACGCCCCGTATTCAACTTGTTTTGAGTGCTTGACTTTGCAACTGTAACGTACTTTTAACATTGTTTTGTGTGCGTACTATCCTAAAGCATATGCTTGTTCAAATGGAAACAGTATACTGTAGTAGTGATTTTATATTTTTATGTTTTATTATATGAATAAATGTACCCCTGCCATCTAAGAATTTAGATTTGGATAATTTTATCAAACAAAATAAACCCAAGTTCTATTTAATGCACTACAGCACTCTAAAAATTCTCTCTTTTTAAAAGCATAAAATAAATAAAGGAGTATATTTTCAGGTCAATAATATTTCAAATAATATGACAAAAGAGATCAAAGGACTTTTGATAACTGTATCAAAAATACAGATTGTTCTTTAATGGGCTCTGATTTCTTTAATATGAAAGTCTGGTTTAAAAAAAATCTAATAAAAGCCACATCTGCCATATTTTGTTCAGGAATTTGAAAGCATATCTCTATTTCTATATTGGTTAATATAGCTTAAGTAATAAAATATGGGCAAAGATGTGATTGCACTATAGGCAATACTTTAAGAGGAATTACACAAAAATGACAAATAATCATTACAGGCAATAATTTGGCTGGCTAACAATATGATTTATTGAAAGCTTTCTAAAGGGGGTTAGGAATGTAGTGCTGACCAAACAGAATATGAGGAACTAAGTAATGAATGGGGGATTTTCACAAAATGCAGGCCTGTATTTATTCATTTAATCTAAAATAGGTTTATACTGTGCAGAATCCTGGCAATTAATTCACTGCTAATTTCAAAATCTCATTAATCCTTGCTTAACATGAAAATCCTCTAAAGACTAAATTCTTTATTCAGTCATTAATTTCATTGTAGTCAATTATCATGCAACCTCATGGGCACTCTGTACATGTGCAATTTAAAAAAACCCAAATCTTTAAGCAGATTAATGAAATCTATTCACTAGTGATAATGCCTAATTTTTTATACTTTCAATGTAATTGCTATTTCTTTGTTTTACAAAAGCATATTTTTGGCTCTCCATTTCTCTTAGCTAGGTCTGGATTTCACATTTATGATTTGATTTTTTCCCCAGTCCATACTACTTACTCTAAATGAATGCTTATAAAAACAGAGATGAATTTAGATTACCCTCCTCATTATTATAAACCAGAACTACCTTTTCAACTTAGTCCTTGAATAATTTCCAATAGATAATATCTGCAGAAACTGCCAAGATTCTCTAAAGGCAATATGCAGAAAAATGTCAGTGTTAAGCAATTTTGACTTCAGAACTTCCACAGGCTACTATGGTTCAACTGTGACTGAGCAAACAGTCTTTCTTCACTGCACCTGAAAAAACTGGACACACTCTTTTTGCAACACCTCAAATAAGCCTGAGGTCCAAAGTCTTCCTACACTCAGTATCGTGCCACTCTATAAAAGTTAGCCTACTCGACATGAAAATAAACCGTGCTAACAGTACTCAGAAGGGAAAACTTTCTAGTGTTAACAGCGCCTTCCTCAAACTAATTGATCTCAAAGTACATCTACACTGCAATCAGAGGTGTGATTGTGGCTTGTGTAGGTTTAGCTAGCTTTAATCTAGCTAAAAAGAGCAGTGAAGATGCAGTGGCACAGTTCCCAGTGCAGGCTGTACAAGCCCGTCTGGAACCCTGGGTACGTACTCATGTTGCTAGACCACACCAGGATCTGTGCTACCACATCTTGACTGCTATTTTTAGCTATGCTAGCTAAATTAAAGCTAGTACGGGCATGCCTACCTGAGCTGCAATCACACCCCTGAGCCTTACTGCAGTGGAGGTATACCCTGAGCAGTAGCACCAATTCAGATACTTCTTGGGGTGGGGGTGGGGGCAGAGGGCTAAATTACGGTCCTCCTCCACCCTCCCACCAGCAGGTACCGTGTTCCCATTTCTACTTATCTCTTCCCCTTCTTCTAGGAGGACCCCAGGTCTCCCTTAGCCAGAGAGTCTCCCCTCTCTCTTATCTACATAGTACATGAGCCATTGCCACCAGGAGCTGACAAGAACAGCTCCTGTACAAGAACAGACTCCCCATGCATCAGATCACCACACTATTTGGCCCAGCTACCCCTTCATCTGAACAGAGGGGCAGCTGGGCCAAATTTGGGTGGCGCTGCAACCCCACGCTCCAGGTCATAACACCACTCACTGAAATTTCATCCGGATGCCCCTGCAGCTGAACAAAGGGATGGCGGAGTCAAATTTCAGTGGTTTTGTGACAACGCAGCCAGAACGATGCTCCGTCAGCAGTCATACTAATTTAGTACGGGATCACTTTTTTAATGTGGTCAAGCCATGGCACCACAACCAATAGAATTTTAAGCAATAACAAAAACACGGGGGATGGATCATTCACTCTTACTAGCTCCTGCCCCTAATTGTTACCACTGACCCTGAATCAAGGTTTTCAAACCTGGGTGTTTAAAAATAAGCTCTTAAATTCGGATATAGGCACCTAGAAGAAGTGGTCTGATTTTCAGAAGTGCTGGGCATATGCAAATCCCAATGAGGTCAATAGGAAATGCACCTTTGAAAATCAGGTTAAATAACTAAATATGGACTTACTAACCTAATTTTAGGCATCCAGGTTTGAAAATGGTGTTTCTATTGCTTATATTATGAGCTGCTCTAATAGCCATTTTCAAGTACTATTATTTCAAGGGAGTGCCCAAATGTATCATTCCCTACTTCAGCCAATGGACCAACTGCAGCAGCTTGGAATGCCTATACATTCACACAGTGAATTAATTTTCTCTGCTCTCTTCTGGGCCACCTTCATTAATATGAGAAGCACCTATCACTCTACGGGAGCTGCACAAAATCTCATTTTCGACTTTGTTGTATATGAAGAAGCTCTGCACACTCTGATCGCAAAAAACAAAAACAAAAAACCACAACCCACTTTGTTTTACAAGCTTTAGGAGGGTTGGGGGCAACTGTACAGCTTATGTCTTGGATTGTGTCTACTGCACTGACATTTACGGTGTCCAAACCTCCCTATCATCCCCAAGCAAACAACGAAATTAAGACACAGTTAAGCTTGAGAGGACTTACTTAACAATTTAAGAGTAAAAAATGCTTACCAAAACCATTGCAATGAAGATAAAACAATATAGTTTAAAAGCCAGGAAATCAGAGTTAAGGTTAACTACATACGGAACACAAAACTGTGGAAATTGTTTAAAAAGCTATTTACATTTTAAATAGGAGCTTCAGAAAGGGAAGTCAGGCACTAAAGAGCTAATCTGATGCTCTTCCTTCTCCCCACATGCCTTCACATCTTCCAAGACCCTAAGGACTGGGGGATCCACTCATGTGAGCTTTAATTTGTCTACAGGAAAGGAAGGGGTAACATTCCCCAATTGATGCCCCGAGCCAAAATTAGCTAGGAAGCTCCTGACATCCCATCCTATTTCAAATGTTAATATCTTTTGAATATAGATAATCAACTAAATTCTGGGCCTGGACACTAGATCTTAACTAGATGATGAATGCCAATTTTCCTTCTCTTTTTATATTTTGCTACATAGTGGCGAAAAACAAAAAAACAAAAACAACAACAATAATAAAAAAAGATTGATAGATTAACACCTCCACTATTGTAAATTAGGAACCCCTTAATCCGATTTTATTTAAATTGGGCAGAGTGTTATCCTCAGCAACATACTTCACCTCCCAGTTTTGAAGTAGACCTTTCTTTCAGCATTTTGAAAGAGCGAAAGATGAAATCAGACTTATAATGGAAACATTCTCCTGCACTTCCCTATAAATTAATCTCTTCATTTCATGTCTCTTCTTGGACTCCCAGATTCTTAACTGCTGTTTGTTTTAATGACTTCCAGTCATGATTTTTTTTTAATTTATTTTTTTAACTATTCACTCAGATTGCCTCCCAGTATGCCACACAAATAATGGTCCTCATCTGCAGGGCCAGCTCCAGTGTTTCTGCCGCCCCAAGCAGCCCGGGGGGAGCTGCGATCAGTGGCACTTCGGTGGCAGCTCCACCGCGCCACTTCGTTCTTCTGCCGAATTGCCACCGAAGAGCTGGACGTGCCGCCCCTTTCCGTTGGCCGCCCCAAGCACCTGCTTGCTGCGCTGGTGCCTGGAGCCGGCCCTGCTCATCTGAGTCTGTGTGCTTTCTTTCCCACCTCACCATCCAATGAAATACAAAAGCAAAATGCACATACCCTTCCCAGTCCTCTGAAAACCTGTTTATCTCTTAAATAGGACTTCTGTCAGGAATTCATAGATTCCAAGGTCAGACAGGACCATTGTGATAATCTAGTCTGACTTCCTGTATAACACAGGCCATAGAACTTCCCCCAAATAATTCCTAAAGTAGATCTTTTAGAAAAACATCCAATCTTGATTTAAAAATTGCCAATGATGGAGAATCCACCACGATCTGTGGTGAACTGTTCCAATGGTTAATTACCCTGACTGTTAAAAATGTACACCTTATTTCCAGTCTGAACTTGGTTAGCTTCAACTTCCAGCCATTGGATCATATTATACCTTTCTCTGACAGACTGAAGAGCCCTTAATTTCTCTGTCACAATCCCACTTCCGTTCTTTGTGAGTAGATCATGCTATGTTCATTTTTAAGAACAAGCTTCTTATTTTAATGTGCTACAGTATATATAAAACATACCAGCAAACCAAACAGAAGCTGAAATATGGGTGAGTTTATTTAAAGCACAACTATTTTCTGGCCATTTTTTTCTTTTAAGTACAACAAAAACTGGACTTAGAGGCAGTTACTTGAAGTATCACTGTAAGTAAGTTCTATGGCCAAATTCAAAAAATGATCTTTGAAGTCTGCAGCTGCTGGAATCTGGAATGGAATGCGTCTTTTCATTAGACTGGTGCCAAATTAGAAATGCCTGCTCATCCAAATGAACGATGATTGCAGTACTTTAAAAATATCTGCTGCTTGTGTGTTCTCAGTGTTCTCAGCATGCCAAGGATGTGACAAGCTTAGTCACCCTCCATCTTCGACAGTTTAGTGTGAGAGTGAAATCACAAGAGTCCAAGATCTGTAACCTGATGTACAAATCCTTACCCCACTCCTGAGGTCAGACTTGAGGCTTTCTTCCCCAAAAGGTCCAACATAGTCCCCAGTTACCATTTAAGAGAGATTTATTGGTAAATTATTCAGGTAGAGAGAGGAACCCAACGCCAAAGATAATTGGAAATAAACAGATGGAGTTGGATACTACACTAAACACCAATAGGCTGGTACAATACTTGCTTTAAGAAACATGGAAATATTACCTACAGTATGTCATATTGTAATAAAAATCTCTCTCTCAGATAAACGCTGCCTTGTTATCAAGTCAGTCTCTTTCTCAGTTTGTTAACCCAGAATCTCCTGTTCAGGATGGGCTCTGGGTCCCCAATTTACATTCTTTATTCAAGCTTAGCCTTATATACTTACTGGGTGAAATCCTGGCCCTATTGAAGACAGTGGGAATTCTGAGATTGACTTCAATGGGGTTAGAGTTTCTCACGCAGTATTGAATCATAAAAAGAATGTGTGGGTACTGTATCGCCCTAGATCAAACACAGGATAGCAGAAACTCATTTCAGACTCGCTGGCATGGCTCCTGTTTTTTTCTAGTCCCCCAATATGCATAGACACTAGGCAATGTCCTGTATAAGTACCTCCTGCATACTGCATGCACAGCCATGATCATTTTAAACATTTTGAAATAATTTAGAAATGGATCTTCATTTGCTTGTTATTGGGCCATCTCTTAAAGACAAAAGGCAAACAGAAGTGTATTTCCTTACCAGCAAGTATCTTGTACACACAGAAAGTCCATACAGCCAGATTATGAAACTTTCATCACACTAAGAAGTAGTTTGCTCCTTTTAATTAATTTCAGTGAGCTTGCTAGAGGTATAAGGATCTACTGCTTTGGGGTATCAGAATCTGGCTTTTTAGGTCTGAGATCAAATCAGTGCCTACGTTTAGATCAATGTTAAAATCATGCATATAAAAGCAATAAATATTAGACAGGCTATGCATAAATGTATAATATGGGAAATAATTGAATCAGAAATCAGAGATGGAAAATATCTATTAAGGCATTATGTTCATCCCCTGCCAGTGCTGAATTGCCCTATATGGAGTATTTGTCAGCATGTTATCTATCCTGTTCAGTTTTAAATTACTCAAGTTATAGGAGTTGCTTGCTTTGAGGGGGACTACTCTCTAGTCTAAGAGACCTCAATGTTACAAAACATTCCTTAATTTTGTCAGTTTCATCCCAGTGTATGTAGAGCTGCAGTTATAGTTTTTCAGGACACCCTTGTAGGAACAGGTGCTTTTAGACCGCTCGCATGAATAAGTGCTGTTTATCATAAAAAAGAATTACAGAACTGGACCCTCAATATTTACACTCTTCTAATGCTTGCAGACAATTGTACTGCATGTTTGATAGTGTAACTTGTGGTACAAAAAAGTAACAGTGAATCTGTTCTCCTTATCAAAGATCATAGAGTGCTATTAAATTTACATAACACTGTATAAACGTGTCAAGTGATATTTTCTGGCCCAAAGAGCTTAGACAGTAAGGACCTGATCATGCAAACATTTACTACTGGGCACAGGGCTCACTACCATGAGTGGTCCCATTGAAGTCACTATGCCTGACAAAACTTGGAGGATGGCTCTCTAAGGTAATTATCACTGTAATTTGTTTGACAGCTCTGATTTCCAACAAGCAGTCAGTTAGAGAATGCCCCTCTCCATGCATCTGTCTTTATTTTACATTTTTTTGGGACAGATATGCCCTTTTAACTTGTTTAGTGAAATGACTAACAGGGTAGCTGGCCCATTAAATGAAATTGGGCTCAGCTCTCCTGTTCCAGTCCAGGTGCACACTAGTTTGGTGTAATGAGGAGGATGGGGCTGCCTCTAGGAGATATAAATGAGTCCAGAATCCTGAGGTGGGAGGCCAGAACTCAGAGAGAATTTAGGGGTAAGCTCAGAGAGAGCTTAGCTTAGCTCAGAACCCAGAGTTTAGAGAAGGAGAGAGTCCAGACTCCTGAGAGTAAAGAGAGATCAGAGGAAGAGCAGAGCAGGGCTGAGAGATTCAGGGAGGAGATGCCCTGAAGGAGGGAGTGGTAAGAGTTCCTTGGTTAACCACTGGAACCAGATCAGGCTGGGGAATGCATAAGGCAGTCGGGGGGTCACCTACAAACTTCACTTCCCCAGACCAGGGAGGGCTGAAGATGCCTGCTGGCTCTCTGAGCTGGAGAGCTGAAGCTGGAGGGCCAGAGAGGGCCAAAGGCTGGGAAATGATGGTGGGGAGAGCCTGCTGTTGTCTCCAAACAAGAGCTAGAATCCTACCTGGGAAGGATACAGGGTGAAGAAATACCCCAGCTAGAGGGGCTGGAACGAGGCATGATGAGAGATGCTGGAGCCATGCCTGGGAGCTGGGGTGTGGTGAGAGACACCAGAGCCATACTTGGTGTTGAACTGTTAGGCTTGTTCTTGGGGGATTCTGGTTTAGGGTAGTGGGACTTTTGGTACTAAATGAATCCCACAAAAAAAGGCTATTGATATACTCCTAAAGCTGTCCTGAGTTTATTTGAGGAATCAAGAGGGAAACTAATGCCAGGGGCCACTTGCAGGGCTGCCGTGAGGCCACAAGGATGCTCCCAGGAAAAGACCACACATTTACAGGCTCAAAGAACATTCCTAGGATGGCTGAAAATGTGTACAGTGTGGTTTACAGATAGGGTGACCAGACAGGACCGTCCCAATATTAGGGGCTCTCTCTTATATACCCAACTATATCTCCTACCACTGCCCTCCACCACCCCACCCCCAAAAAGTGTGATTTTTCTCACTTGCTATCTGGTCACCCTATTTACAACTGTCTTGAAATACAAGCTTCTCCCACTCAGAGATTTCCCATATGTTTTAGCATATGCTCAGAGCCAATGCCTGTGCTCATGGGCAACAGGTATAATAGGCCGCCTGACCCCCAGTTGCGGGGTTTGGTGGCGAAGTTCTTGCTTTATTATGCCCCAGGCAGGTTCCGGGGCGACGGAGGAGGCACTGATAGTTCTGCAGTGGCTGAGAAAAAGGAATTCACTGACTCAGGCTTCATCTACACTAGCATTTTTGTTGGTCAGGGGTGTGGGGGGAAAAAAAATCACACCCCTGACCGACATAAGTTTCACCAACAAAACACTGGTGTGGACAGCGCTAGGTCGACAGGAGACGCTCGTTGGGGGTGGTTTAATTATGGCTGTGGGAGAGCTCATTCCCGCCAGCATAGAGCGGCTACACAGGAGACCTTACAGTGGTGCAGCTACAGCGGTATAGCTGTGCCACTGTAAGGTCTGTAGTGTAGACATAGCCTTAATCTCTCAACTACTATTGTAGCTGCAGGCTTACAGTAGCTCTAGAAGTGCCTGTACACTTACTCCTTAGGAGGGAATGGCTTATGGATTCACACAGTCACAGAAGTACTGCCCTTATCAAACTCCAATCTCCCACTGCATGCTGGAGTTCGGGGGTGGTGGTGGGAGCAACAGTATTCATTCCAAAGGTGCAGGTTCCTGGCATCTTTCAGTCCTCATATGCAGTGGAACCATTCCAGTTCTGTTGTATCAAGGCCCTCTGTGGCCACAGAGTGGGGAACAGTAGTGCAAATGAATATTCTAATACTGCCTAGAAAAAAAGCCAGGCACTTTTGAATATGCTACAGAAAACATATGGCACAAGAGTAACATGACAAAGAAAATTGATGAAAATTACCAATTCACTTTATATTTTGGTATTTAGGGCCTTTCTAACCCAGCTATTTAATTATTATGTATATAACTGATAAAAAAAGGAACATCGTTTGTCATTTATAGGAAGAGAGAACGTCGACCACATGAGTTATGTAGGCTATTTAATGAGCATGTAGAGATTATTCCTATTTCCCAACTTTTCTATTGCTGCAAGATCAAACAGGATTCAAGAAATAGTTTTATAAATGTTCAGTCAATTTTGCACTTTTGCCCAAAATTATTATAATAAACCTCACTCCAATAAACCATGCACCAAAAAGACATTAAGGAAAAGAAGCTACAATCTATACAAATACATAACAGCTCTATTAGGCATGAAGATTAGATCCACATGTATACTAAATGTTTCAAAGGTTACATCACTAATTATGTGATAGTGTCACTTTTGGTAAACCACAGATGTAACGTGAAAAATATTCAGCTTGGTCCTACGTAGATCTTATCTCAGTGTGCAAGGTTCCAAAAAAACCTGAACCAACCCATTTGATCTTTGCATTGTATTAGCTGTTAGCTTAAGAGTTAGCCTGCTGAGCAGAGGAATTTTTGAAAGACTTACTTTAAATCTCCACATGATACAGCCAAGAGGTTGAGCCTAAAATATGAAATGCTAACTTTCATTTATATGACATGTTGTAGCATTTATGTAAATCATCAAAGTTAGCTTATGTTTTTGATATTAGATACAATGCCCTTTAGAAAAGGCCTTGCCTAGCTCTTTTCTTCTCGCTTTGTATAAATAAATCTAAAATTCACTTCAAGATTATGCTGCCACGTAACCGCCTGAAAATTAAGATTTTTCCAAATGCTTAAAAATTCAATTGACATTTAAAAGCTCTATGTTCATTGGAAAATAGCAGGTACAGGCAACAACAAATTAGTTCCACCACCTTTAAATAACAGAGGCAAGAATTTCATCTAGGTAAGTGAGTTACAGCCATTGACCCCTGAGGCTACAGTTGCTGCACACATGAATGGTCTTTCAAAGTGACCTGCCAGCACAGCTGTTTGCAGCGCTATCAAATGATTTCATATAAACAAGGCCTGAAGCAGACAGCAATCTATCATGTGGAACCTGGCCACCGCAGAGAGAAAGGGATGGAGCAAGTCTAAAAAGTGGTAGAACAGGATTGTAGGGAAAAGAATCAAGGCTAAAGAGAAAGAGAACAAAGTTAATTAAGGGCTAGGGAGAGAGAGGAGGGGAGGGGGAAAGGAGATGAGAAATAGAAACAAAACTGAAATGGAAGGGAAGAGAAGCCAACAATCCGATTTTGTAGAGGTGATAAGAAAGGAGAATAAGGCAGTTTCTGACAACGCTAAGGATACAATTCTTTTGAGCAATGCCTGGTTTTATGATTATGGCCACTGCTGTAGATAGCATCTGGTACCAAGTTTTTGTTATTCTCTGAAGTAAGACAAGTTTTCTGCACAGATCCACTGGCAGTGCATATGCTACTAAAAGGTAAATGGTGGTGGATTGCTCTCCTTCTTTTCATCTGAATGCTGACAAATTTGTGATGAGTTGCTGTCATAGGGTGACTAGCCCCTTTAAGGTGAAATGGGACCAGCCACACCTTTGCATAATTAACTAACTCCTTTCCAGCCTGAGAGGGTAGGTCGAAGGAGGGTCAGGTGATAGGTTAATGGACACCTAGATCTTATAAAAGGATTAAGAGCGAGATCAGTTTAGAGTTGGAATCACAGGCTGGCTGGCTCCTATGGAAGGCCCATGAGCCAGGGTCTGCAGGGGAAAGAGTACTTACTCCAGGGAACCAGCTTGGGGGCAGGCCAGCACTCTAGGCCAGGAGGGAGGAAGAGACTCTCAAAGGTAGCCCAGAAAGGGGCTGGGAACAGGGCCCAGAGGGTGTGCTGAGGAGAAGCCCCAAAGGGCAGAAGAACCTTTTTGTTTGTTTTGGACTTTTGCTACCCTAGAGGCTTATGTTTGTTATTTGGCTGGAGGGCTAAGCCACATCTTCAGCACAGACCACTATTTGGAAAACTGAGACCACCAACCTTGGGGAGGGAAACTGAGGCCTGGAGTGCCAGCTGTGCCATGCTTGGCCAGCAAAGGGCACTATGGGACAGCCATGCCAGCCTTCACTTCCTTTCCACAAATGTGCACGTTCTAACTCTTCGCTTCTACAGATTTGCTTAGAACCTGATCACGACAATGGCACTAACAAAGCTGGCTTAGGGGGAGAGATCTTGCATCCAGTGGATACCTGAAATTGACATCCTCTAATGATGGGCAAACCTAGGAAGGCTTTTTATTAACAAAATCTTGTGCTGGTCAAGTTTTGGCTTTGCAATATTCCTCTATGTTCCTGGAGTCATGTTATTACAGAATTGTTCATTACAGGGATTTTACACTTCCCCCCGAAGCAGGTAATGCTAGCTGCTGTTGGAGACAGAATACTGGAATTTATGGACCAGTAATCTGACACACAGTGGCAATTCCTATATCCCTAAAACCAGGGGTGGTTTGGATCCTATTTTATGGGAACAGTCATCCAGTTTATAAGTTTTGGGCAGTGGAAAAATGGGGTCCTGGTTTTAGACCATCACTAATGCCCTCAGGGTGAAATCTAGGTTCCATCAAAGTCAATAGTTTTACCATTGATTTAACTAGAGCCAGGGTTTCACCCATAGACTTCATCCCTCCTCCCCCCCACACTCCACATGAATATCAGAAGCCACGCATAATGAAAAGCAGAGTATTAATGTTTCCTTCTTCCAGCTGTGAGAACGAAGTTAACCACATTTAATATTTTATTCTAGATATTTTTCTTCCCCCAAACAACCAAAGTAAGTAGGAATAAAAACAAAGAGCTTTGCTGGCACCGTAGAGATTTTACTCAGAGCACTAATCCCAAGGGAAAACAACCATGGGTGACTTAATCCAGTAGTGGATTAACACACGAGCCCATGGGGCCCATGCCCGGGGGCCCCTGCAGGAGAACCAGAACCTGTGTAGAAGGGAGAGGCAGGTGGAGGGTCCAGGGCTCCCCACAGTGGCTGGGCTCCCTGGGTGACCCTTACCATGGCCCGGCCCTGGCTTCCAGCCTGGCCAGGGGGTGGGGCTTTGCAGGGAAGAGGAGGAGCAGGGGGAGGGCCTCCATGGTGAGGGGGTTTAAGGCTCACCTCAGCAGCCTACCAGGAAGAGGCTGGTGCCACTAGCAGGGGCTGCACTTTGCAGCAGGGAAGCTGATCACCCTGCCATGAAGTGTAGTCCCTGCCGTCGCTGCTCTGCACCTGGCCGAGGCTACTACACCTGCAGAAAAAAGTGGGCAGGCATGGCCCTCCTGCCCTCCCTCCTACCCCCAGTTCTGGCACCTTTGAGCCCCTGGGGGGGGTGCAATTTTTTTTGTGCCTAGGGCCCCAATAAGCCTTAATCTGCCTCTGCTTTGCATGATTGAGTTGATGTTTGCCACGGCTATAAGAGTTATGCTATGCCCTCTCCAACAACAAGAGAGGTAATCAAGAGGAAGGGATAATCCCAGGAGAAAAGGAGACAATGAGGGGAAGAGGAGATGAGAAGAAATCAGGAAAAATGATTTATGAAGTTTCCTTCTTTCCTTTTCCTGAAGCTCACATTAATCAAGGATCCTGTCTCTTATTTTGGGATGTTGATGACGATGAGGTGAAACAGAGTATGTTTAATGATGTCAGAAATGAGGTGTGAAATTGAACCATTGTTTGACTGTGTTGCTATTGCTCTCATGAGTAGAGCGGTTCCTTAAACCTGGGTGGTGTGAGGGCAGTTTCTGGGAGGAGTCTATGGCTGCTGAGAGAGATATTTTGTTTCCACACATCTGTTTTCCTTTCTTTTTTCTGAAGCCTCAATCCAGTTGTTTATTTACATCATCTGAACCTCTTGCGTGGAGCATAAGGTACAATTCACTACATATGCTGACTCAGACAGAGTACACACCTATGACCAATGCAATCCAGCAACTAAGTCTGTCTTAACTGACAGCAGAATTTATCTTCCTTTATATTCTTTAAGTATGATGACACCAATTTTACAATGCTGCAGACAAAAACTGAAGAGCTTTTGAAAATTTTACCTTAAGTGACTCTGGTACCCAAGTCCTGTTTTCAAAAAGGACTTAGGAGCCTAAGATTCATTGAAAGTCAAATGGGACTTAAGTGTCTGACGCATTTAAGAGCCTATTTTAAAATTTTACCCTTAGGCCAAAATGCTCAAACTTGGGTGCCTGAATGTAAACATTTAATTTTAGTTTACTCATGTGAATATGCAATCTGATTTTCAGGAGTGTTGATGTGACATAATTGGAGCTGCTCTGTAAAAATGTATGAATAGAATGTGTTGACCTGGTTACAGGGATGTTTTCTATTTGAGTGTTTGTATTTAATTTAATAGGGGGAAAACCAAGCTGCAATGGCTCAAGATAAGCCATTTCTCTGCAAATACTTGAGGGTTTTTACGAGACAATGCAGGGAGAGGAACAGGCCCAGGCACACTGGAGAATGAAATGCGTATTGCAGTTTTAAAGAAAACCCCCTTTTGGTGGAATGAGGGTGGGGGAGTTGTTCAGAGGAACCAGGATGAGGCCCAGACACCTGCTGGGGCATCTGAAGAAGTTAAGCCTGCCTAGGGCCTTTAGGTAAGATAGACATGGGTCTACTCTAGACTCTTGTTTTAAACCCCTTTTTCTCTAAATAGGTTGTGCCTACTGTTAAAACAAACCTTAGTTTTGTTTTATGTAGGCTGTCTGGTCACTGTATACACTACCGATCACAGACTCCCAAAAGGAACTGCTGGGTCTGAACTCATTTGGACCAGCTGCATAAGCACAGTCACCCATTTATGGTCATAACGTTGAGCCCTCAGATTTGAAAAAATTCACCAGAATCCATCCGTAAGTGATTTGCAGTACAATTTGTTTTATACAATAATGTATTGAGACAGTAGACCTGGAGGAAAAACATACTTGACTTGTCCAAAACATAGCTACTCACAAATGAAAATTTTTCCAGGCAAATAAACCACAAATCTAGCAGCTGGAGTGTTGTTTTATGCATTTTTGTGTATTTTCAGTTTTTATTTGGATATTGTATTGACCCGGATCTCAAAACTGATATAATTTTCATGATATATGCATCCGAAGAAGTGGGCTGTAGTCCACGAAAGCTTATGCTCTAATAAATTTGTTAGTCTCTAAGGTGCCACAAGTACTCCTGTTCTTCTTTTTGCGGATACAGACTAACACGGCTGTTACTCTGAAACCTATAATTTTCAAGTAGTTCTTAAAGATCTTGTCTCCTACCATAGGATGAACCCCATCATATCTTACATCCTCTGTCCCATATATGCAGAAGTTGTGATAATCCATCACATGTCATGTTTTTACATAACACAACTTTTCAAAAAGTGCAAGAGCACATACAACCCCACTCAATGTGACATTGAATTTGTCCCTTAGGAACAGTGGGCCTGATTCTCATGTACATGGTACAACATCACTTTACAATGAAGGCTGCTTTACACTGCCAATGGCATTTGGACTTATTTTAAAGTCTCTTTTTACACTATTAGAATGGTGTGAAGGGGTTTTAATGTAAATGAAAATCAGGCCCAGTGCAGTGAAAACCCAAAAGGTTTAAAAAAGTTCAGGACTAGTTCAAAAAATAATCTAAAAAACTGGATATTTATTTGACCGTACGGAGACTATAAGCAGGCCCCATGATCTTCTACTTTTCAGTCCAACAGACCTTGGCTAGTTTTCATCATTTTTAGGGAGTCCTGGTGACCTTCTGTTCTCCTGTCTGATGTTTTTGATGACAACCAGAAGGCCTATTCCCCTCAGAACATCAAGAGTCAGATGACAGCAGTATTGGCAACCTCAGACGTTCAAATATCATGAGTCAGACCCCAAAAGGTCAAGATTAGCTTAAGTATCAGGGGGTAGTCGTGTTAGTCTGTATCCACAAAAACAACAAGGAGTCTGGTGGCACCTTAAAGACTAACAGATTTATTTGGGCATAAGCTTTCGTGGGTAAAAAACCTCTTTAAGGTGCCACTGGACTCCTTGTTAAGATTAGCTTAAGAACCATAAGATTTTTTTTTTTAAATAAATTTTGAGTCTTATTTGCCCTTTGGTTTTTGAGCCTTTAGAGTTCCCATTTTCTAGCTTCTCTCTGCAACCGGGAGGACTAGAAACTTACTTAAAAAAAAAAAAAGAAAGCTGATATCCTGACATAATTACATGATTGCTGCAGCTGGAACTTTAAGAAAAAAACACCAAATATTGCAAGACCTGCATGCAATAAAATTGTGAGAGTCAGGAATAAAACAGACTGCTTCCCCTTGGATTCCTCATGGAGCATATCCCCTTCCCAAGGTTCCCTGAACAGGAAATAGTGGGCTCAGTGCAGGGCCGCCCAGAGGATTCAGGGGGCCTGGGGCAAAGCAATTTCGGGGGCCCCTTCCATAAAAAAAGTTGCAATACTATAGAATACTATATTCTCCTGAGGGCCCCTGTCCCACTTGCCGCCCCTCCCCTCCCCCCCCGCCCCAGGCGGCCCTGGCTCAGTGAAGTAAAATGCCAGTTCGGCCTGTCAGATAATGGAGCCTGAGCCTAAATTAACATCTTTTCTCAGCATCTCCACGCATTCTAAGCAGGTTCTCAATTTGGATCACAGTCTGATCTTTAGTTCAATGCTTCCAGGGACATATCTGGATTTTGGCATTGCAACATCTGGTGGGAGGGAACCCACAGTCCAATGTCAGGACATAGCATCACAACTATTTTGTATATCTCTGCAACTCCATTGATTTTTGGTCACTTTTTCTAGCTGCTAGAAGGGGTCCTGGTGACTGGTCTGTTTCCTCAGTTTTTTCACCCAGCCACTATTGTGAGTATGCCAAGCAGTGATGAGTGCAGCTCTCTGATCAGCATTCTGTTCACTGCCTCAGAGCTGGCAGAGTGGACAATGCTCTAGCCAATCACATGGATTGCAGGAGAGAACCCAAAGAGCCACATGTGGTTGGTTATTATTATAATGGTATTAGACAAAAATAGCCCAAAGCAGCATTTTATTACAGCTTTTAAATAAAGCATTAACTTACTAAAAGAAATATTCATAAATTAGCTCTCTTTCTATGTTAAATACAATATCTACCCACACAATACGTATACAAGGCACAGTTGGGTGATTCTGGTAGTACTTCAGTGCATAAAATAATTAGCACTGCTTACTAACTATACCTGCTGCCATGCAAGTAATGCATTATATATATGCTAAGTAATAATGGCAGAAATGTTCATCTTAGAGACTATGTGTATATATATATATATATTATATATATAATAAATAAAAAGCTGATACAGACCTATAATTTTTACATTTGTTTCGTTATAACTCTGTGTGTGCACATACATATACACATTTAAAATGTTAACATAAGCCTACCTTATTAGTGTCACTTGATATTTAAATGTGCAAATGCAGCAAGGTTGTCCAGGGATCAACGCAGTTAAATTTATAGAACTCAAATTATGCATGTTTACATGCAAATGAAAGAAAAATAGAGAAACATGACAGGAATTGGCATTTTCCATACAAATTGTGTGTTGTGCATATTAACAAATGAACAGCACACTGCCTGGGGAATGAAGCACAGGGATCACAAGTTCACTTCCTTGCCAATTTTTTTCTTGACAATTTCAAATGTTTCATTAGTTCTTGTTTTTGCAGAAGGAGCAGAAATGTGCTTAGACAACAAATGTATCTTTTAAAAATTATTATTGCTGAAGTTGTAGTCTATTTTTAGAAAAAACTCACTAGGGAAATAAATAGGGTATTAAAATTAATTATTCCATGGTCTGTGGCAGCATAGCATACATCTGCCTTTGATTAGCTGATGTAAGTAAAGTTAAATGTATCAAAAGGCTATATCATGGTTGTAATTAATTCATAACAATGCAATGGCAGCCACAACTGTATGTAATAAACCAATTCCAAAGGTAATTTGCACGCATAGTTTATAAAGGCCCTGTAGCTCTTTAAACATGTTTCTTTGATTGTAAACAGCTGATGTACTACAGTAGATTCAATTTTTCCAGCTATGCTTCCAAAAAAAGATTACATTCAAAGCATAATAAGGTGAACTAAATCATACTATAAACTGAAGCTTTGTGCATGGTTTTAACATACCACTGTCAATCTAATTTGAAGAAACCTAAATATATCAAAAAGCTTGAAAAAAAAATTGGCATTCAAAAAATCATCATAACATTCCCTAAAATGAGTTCAATGATACAAACTTTTCACAGAGAGCGAGTTTACTGGATTTTAGCAGATTTTTGCAGGTTGGTGTGTGACCAGCAAAATATGCACACAGCATGCCAGGGAGAAGTTTGTGTACTAATCGTGACCTGCTATCCAAGGAGTCAGCACAAGTGCACCAGAGGCCACCTATCACCCTGCACTATCACCCACAACTAGAAGTCAGAGCATCCTTTCAAATTCAGAAGTTTCTTGAATGAGTCTACTAAACTCCAGAATACATAGCAATGTCAGTAATGCTAAAAGTTCATGACCTATTTTCAGTAAAATTAAAATCAGTTTGATCTTAATCCACATGTAACTTAAACACTTCAAATCTACCTTTTCACATGTCAGATTCGCCTCCTTTTAAAGGCACTAATCATATAGCAATGGGGGTGGGGGAGGGAAGTAGAGCTGTAACTTCTCTTGCAACTTTTGATTGTTAAAATTAAAACAAACCATCAATGACCTCTTTAGACTTTTTGTTTGAGTGTGAGCTACGTAGCAAATCACACAAGGATTTATATCACCAAGGGCTAGATTCCAATACTCTTTTCCATGGTGATTAAAACCTTATGCCATGAATAGTTCCAATGAAATCAACGGAATACCTTTGCAGAGTAAGGTACTACTCATTGTAAGTATGCGTATCACACTGTAGCCCTAAATCTCCTTGTTTCCTTTTAAACTGATAAGGCAAAATCACTCTTCAACACAGTGCCACAGTGGGGCTTATAGGGACTAAGAACTCTCATGGAGCTATGACAATTTATACCAGGTAAGGATCTGCCCTCTCAATCAGACAAGAGAATTAATGAGGCCAGTTCAGTTGCTATATACAGATAACTGAAGTAGTCAGGTTATTATTTGCATGGGAATGAAAACAGATTAGATACACTTGGCTACCAGCTTTCATTTTGCTAATGATAATAGTGGATTTGATTAGTTGGAGTTTTATTTACGGCCTAATACCTAATATGATTTATGATATGAAGGAAAATAAATATTCTCTCTCTCTTTCTCTTTTTTTTTGAACAACGGATGGTAGAGAAACAGTATTTCTACAGAGTAAATTTTCTGGTTTATTTTAGGACAAAAGTACTACATCTAAAATAAATTATAATTTGAGTCTCGAACACCTCACCGCAAACCAATCAATTTTGTAACTGAGAAAAATCTCCAAAAACATACTCAGTGGATAGACCAATGGGCAACAAGATATTTACATGATTACATACTATGAACAGGAGATAATTTTCTTTTCTATACAAAAGGAGAGGTCATATCCTGGAAATGCATGACCAAGGATAACATTCGAAAAAGCACCTAAATGACTTAGAAGCCAAAGCAGTGCTTAATTTGCTCCATCACCTCTACACTTGGGAGTTCATAGCCCCGGCACCTCTGGGCTTTCCGTGTCAGTTATAAAAGTAAAAAAAATTGCTTGAGCCCCGGCACCTCTTTCATTACAAATTAAGTATTGAGCCAAAATCCTATTTTCAAAAGTCAATGGGACTTGGGCTTCTAAGTGACTTTTGAAAGGGTACTTAAACTTCATGTCATGTAGGCATTTTTGCAAATTTTACCCCAAGATTTTAAAAACAACCAAAGAGGAGAATCCCCCCATCCTAAATGGCCTGTAGATTTCACACAGATTGCATAGTTAATACTGGACATGGCTTTGGGAATTTACTTATGACTATGCAGGTGTCCATGTGATTCAAATATGGTCAACAGAACTGGTTGAAAAATTTTTGGCTGAAGAGTTTTCTCTTGGAAAATTCATTTTTGTCAAAATCTAAATGTTTTGCAAAATTTGATGGGAAAAACTCAAAACAAATCATTTTGTTTCAATAATGTCAAAACATTTAATTTTGATATGTCAAAGCCCTGTTTTTATAAGGCTAAAGTGTTTTGTTTCTATTTAATTTTTTTATTCATTTTGTTCCAACTTTTCCATTATTAAAATACTATTGTATATTACACATCTATTACATTGAATATTTAACATTCTATCACAACATTTTGACATTATGGAAGCAAATTGATTCAATGGTTCTGAATTGATTTTTTTCAGATTTTACATTCTGCAGGAAATGCCAAGACTTCAAATTTTTGGTCCAATTTGGAATGAAAATAAATTTCAAAATGTCGGAATGTCACATGGAACAGAAATTCCATTTTCCGACCGCCTCTATTGTTCAATAAAGCTGATAGTTAACTACTTGAACAACAAGGGTCTGACTCTCATTTACACTAAGGCTGCTTTACAATGCTGTGGCAGTGCTGGCCAAAAGCTTCTTGTTAACCTAAAACACTGATAGTTCACTCAAAGAATAAGAGTCACTGAAAAACCTCACACAGATAGAATAGATTAGAAAGATATCAGAGCATAAGGCATGGAGTTAGGAGCTCAGAGCTCTAGTCCTAAACTCTGCCACTGACTTGCCATGTGACCTAAAACAGACATTAATCAAGTAACTTGGGGTACGTCTATACTTACCTCTGGGTCCGGCGGTAAGCAATCGATCTTCTGGGATCGATCCCAGAAGTGCTCGCCGTCAACGCCGGTACTCCTGCTTGGCGATAGGAGTACGCGGAGTCGACGGGGGAGCCTACCTGCCACGTGTGGACCCGCGGTAAGTTCGAACTAAAATAGTTCGACTTCAGTTACGTGAATAACGTAGCGGAAGTTGCGTATCTTAGTTCGAAGTGGGGGGTTAGTGTGGACCAGCCCAAAGTCTCTCTTGCTTTAGTTTCCCTATCTGTAAAATGGGGACAATAGTGCTTACCTCAGCATGGTATAAGAATTGATTATTTAATAATTTTAAAGTACTTGCAGAGACCTTAGGAGAAAAGGTAATAATAATATTGTACTTTTAATGTGTGTGTAATTTATTAACTCATTTAGGCCCTTATTCAGGAAAGCAACCCTATTTAGGAAGGGACATAGGCCCCTGTTTCAGTGCTTTCCTGAACTCAGATCTTAATCACTAACAATGGAAGCAAGTATTCACATGGTAGTTATTTCTTCTTGTTCTTGCAAATTTTGTAACTCAGTTTTAAACCCAGATCCAAAAAAAAAAAAAAAAAAAAAAAAAAAGCTCTCTTGGAATTATTAAACATATATCTTATGACCCTGTACTACAGCATGACATACTGAAAAATCCCCTACTTTTTTTTTTTTTTTTTTAAAGTATAGGTTGCAAATCAAGCACTCAGAAGTTAGAAAATGCCAAAATTAAGACCTTATTCCAGTCCTTTGGGTGTGCACTATGATACTGACTTTAATACTCACATACTACTATTTTCTACAGGACTCCTGCCTCATTCACTGCACAGAATGGGTGGCGTTGAGGGAACGCACCAGGACTGTGCAGTGAATGAGACTGTTTGCAGGATCCCTGCTTCATTTGCTGTAGGGTGTGTAGAGAATAAGGCAGAGGACTGCAGGAAGAGAAAGGATGGTCTTATGGGTTAAGGTAGGTGAATATCATGCTGGATAACTCTATTGTACCCCCACCTATGCCATGGTCTCCCTATGTGATACTGATTAAGTAACAAAAAATTCAGCTTGTGTCACCCATTACGTGTTCCTCATTTTCTGGGTACCCAACTTGAAACATCTGGAGTCTGATATGCAGAAATGCCAAGAACTTACAACTCCAAGGGAAATGAATAAGATTTGTGACTGCTCAGCACTTCTGGCAGAAAGCCAGTAGAGTCTGTCGGAATGAGCACAGGGTTGGGAGTCAGCCCATCTTGAGTTCTAATCCTTGCTCTGCTCCTGATTCACTGTGTAGCTGCTCTCTCCCTCCTGCCTGTACAAAGAGGATAATAATGCTCTCATCTTCTGAAGGAGATAAATTCAGTAATGTCTGTGAGGCACTCCAATATTAGAATGATGAGCACCGTATTAAAAAAAACTATGGGGAAATTAATTGTGTATTCAGTACAGGCTTCAGATAGTCTGCATTTAATAAGAGAAGGGCCACCTCATAAATGACGAGGATGAAAAATGTTGAACAAGTCGCCTCATTCCCTGATTGCCATCCATCCAGGTCACTCTGAGCCCTGTGTGTACATCAGAATGATAGCATACAATGATATAAGTGTCTAAGCAAGGTGCAAGCCAGTGGAGAATCGGGTCCCATCTATTTAACTGCACATGAGAAGCTATTATTAGGGCCTTAGTAATATCCCTTACACTGGTTAAGCCAGAATAGTGTATTTCTCAATCTCAGCATTTAGAACAAAGGCCTGTATTCAGAGATGCTCCCTGTGGGTCTGACAAAGCTCATAATGAAACAACAACAGTCACCATTCACTGTAGAGATGAGCCACACAGATGAGTTCATGGCTGGCATTGGCAGGCCTCTTCTATAAACATCCTTGACATGCTGTTGAATGTCAAGCTAATATCCAAGGGTGACAGAATGGGAGTGTGGCCTGGAATTCTTGATTAGTATGTGCTGAAGCAGAAGGGGAGATATTTTTGACCTAACCAAATTGTTCTAAAAACCACATACATAATGACCTCGTCATGAATGATGCTGTATTTTACAGGCTCCTTTTAGAACTGTTTGGCAGAGCTGATTTTTGCTCCACCACAAAAACAAAGTGATGTTTAAAATGGACAATGCCAAGGTTGGCAGGTCAAAAAAATAAATAAAATCAGACTAGCTTTTCCCCTGAGCTCCCATACATTTAATTAAAACATTAACGTAATGATTCCATATTTGTGAGAAGGGAGAGTTTGAAGTGTGCTGAATTTCTCAAAAAAAAAAAAAAAAAAATCGCAGACAGACACTTATGAACAATCCTGTAGAAAGAAAACCACTTGAAACAGGAGAATGGAAGGCAAAATGGATTACTGGATTGGAGAGGAGATATAGTGACCCACCTATTTAAATACTGGACAGTTCAGTAGTGACCAAAAATCATTAGTCCCAAGCTATGATCCAGGATGCACTATCCTAGTGATGTCACTACAACCACTGAGCCCTTCTGAAACAGGGCCTATAAAGATTAGGCGATTTTTAAATAACATTATATAATGCAGATTTACAAAGTTCTTCTATTTTACAGTCCAAAAGATATGAAATAATATGTAGTTTGTTAACTTTGCAAAATAGTGAACATATAGTGAAAA
Organism: Malaclemys terrapin pileata; assembly: GCF_027887155.1. Taxonomy (NCBI): domain Eukaryota; kingdom Metazoa; phylum Chordata; order Testudines; family Emydidae; genus Malaclemys; species Malaclemys terrapin. The sequence continues at coordinate 46,624,753 of NC_071508.1, read as the reverse complement.
AACTCTCCTGTCTCTTATAAGGGTGGGATTATGTTTCAGTGGAGTACTATGGTTGATGTGCCATCTGGACCAGTATAGTGCACAGTACAGGAGGCAACAATCCAGGCTGGTCTGGAGTCCGTGGAAGCTAAAAAGAAAGGGAGTTTCAGACAGCATGCTGACTGCTCCTCTTAGCAGGATGAGTTCATGACTCCTGAGATCGCCCCCGCCCCGCCTTCAAATTAATTTCTGCCAGAAACTGCTTTTACTTTGTACTCCTCCTAAATAAATCTTTCCATACTCTCTCATGTAAATAATTGTCCATACTTTGTCTTGCTTTTGTTTCTCTTCTCTTATTTCTTTTAGGGGCAAAGACTAGTAACTCTTTGTAGACTGCAACAGAGGGTCCTGTGGCACCTTTGAGACTAACAGAAGTATTGGGAGCATAAGCTTTCGTAGGTAAGAACCTCACTTCTTCAGATGCAAGTAATGGAAATCTCCAGAGGCAGGTATAAATCAGTATGGAGATAATGAGGTTAGTTCAATCAGGGAGGGTGAGGTGCTCTGCTAGTAGTTGAGGTGTGAACACCAAGGGAGGAGAAACTGCTTCTGTAGTTGGATAGCCATTCACAGTCTTTGTTTAATCCTGATCTGATGGTGTCAAATTTGCAAATGAACTGGAGCTCAGCAGTTTCTCTTTGGAGTCTGGTCCTGAAGTTTTTTTGCTGTAAGATGGCTACCTTTACATCTGCTATTGTGTGGCCAGGGAGGTTGAAGTGTTCTCCTACAGGTTTTTGTATATTGCCATTCTTTGTAGACTGGTTTCAGAGTAGCAGCCGTGTTAGTCTGTATCTGCAAAAAGAACAGGAGTACTTGTGGCACCTTAGAGACTAACAAATTTATTTGAGCATAAGCTTTCGTGGGCTAAAACCCACTTCATCGGATGTATGCAGTGGAAAATACAGTAGGAAGATAGATATATATATATATACACACACACACACACACACACATAGACTGTGTCCTACACAGAGTCCCACAGAGTAATTGCAGAGCATTCTCACTGCAAAACTGGGTCCTGACTTTATAAGATACCCGAAACAGGGAAGTTCTCTTACTCTGTGTGTGCACAGCATCATGCAACTTTATATAAATAATCAATAATATACTATTTGATTGATCACGCTATTATTAACATTCCTGTTGCAAATTAAAGTTTTGGGTTTTTTTATGTTTGAAGGTATATTGGGTATTTTGTTTCATATGACAACACAAATGTAATAATTTGAAACAATTTACATTCTGGAACATATGTGAACAGAGAAAACTGGGCCTTGGTAGAGAAGATCTCTGGCTAACAAGAAGGCCAGGGATTGCATAGAAACATTTCCAATTTTAGGGCAGCACTGCCTCTGGAGCTAACTGTTGGAAAATTCACACATCCTGTGCCTGTCTTTCAGACTTTTAGATCCTGAACTCTAACAGTTTATCAGGAGTTCGTGAATGGAGAGGGACATGAAGAGAGGGTGCATATTTGGCAAACTCCTGTTGCACAACTATGATACTGAGTTCCCAATCCCCTTGCAGCCACATTCTCCTCTAGAGCAAGTCTGCCTGTTGATTTGGTTTGCCATAGACATACATAGTCCACATCATGAGGTGGATCTTTTTGAGTGCTGGAGAAAATACAAATTGTCCTGCCCAGATGGAGGGAGCAGTTAGTTTTATGCTGGTGATCCACATACATTATCACAGTCCAGTTAACCAGTCTTGCCATGGCTGGTGGGATTTGGAGATGAAAAAAGACTGCCTGATTTCCCAGTTCCAGTGCCCTGAATTCTGGAAAGTTGATGCATTTTCACATTTCAAACTTGGGTCACAGGTGCTGTGAAATCTTATGGACCATGTAGGTTTCCTAACTTCTGAGACTGGCATTAACATTTAAGTAGGAGGAGGAAAGATGTGCGAGAGGTTTCAGGATTCTTCATGACTAGCCAACAGTGTTGGGATCTGAGGACCCAGTCAGAGGTGTGTGTGTGTGCCCGCACGTATGCCTATGTAGCATCCCTACCCAGCCGACTACTTTTAATGCTGATCTCCTTACAGGTTTGATGGACAGGGTTCATCTGGATCCCGGCTCTTGTTCAGCAGGGTGTAACTTCCTTATTCTCTTTCCATATGAATTTCCTTGGAGGTCCCTCCGTCCCCTCACTCCTTCCTGGCAGGATCACCAGGGCAGTTTGGAAGGAAAATTTAATCATAGGATAACCCCCAGTTTCTTGCTAGATAGTTGGATACTCCCAAGCATAGCAGGATAAAACAATACTCTCAGCCTCACCAGTGCCTTCCCCATGAATTTCCCAAGCGAAATAACCTGATAGAGGAGGAGTAAAACTTAGTGTCCCATTAGTAGGCGTACTTCGTAGGGGCCCTTGATGACCTGTGACACTATCTTCTGCCCAGCAATTAGCAACTTCGCTGACTTGGTTAAGTACAACCCAAAAAACTCAAGTGGGATAAGAGGGTTAGTCCATCCACAGGTTTAATAGACAGTAGATAATAAAATCCCCAAACCCTTAGCCTCTGGCTTGAGGTCACAGTTCTGGGAACTGGTGGTCTCCCAAACAATTTCTCTGACTAGCTAACTAAAAAATGGTGCACTCACAGCTCCACGAATGATCTACAGGTTCCAAGATGAATCCGCACCTCTTAGCAATCTTAGTTGGCAGGCAACCTCTTCATTCAAGAATCAGGCTGCTTCTGTTCCCAAGTTTTCCTCTCACCATCAAGGAATGCAGGGACCGAGTGCAAATTACAACAACTATATTAAAAATCCTAGCTCCTAATCTCCTACCCTAGAGCTCAGATATAATTACAGCAGGCAGGCAACCTTGAACTAGCAGCAAGAGCAGTACTTGCCACTTGGTACCTGACTTTATCTGGAGAGCTGAAGGATGAACTCAGCCTGACAAGATAGGGAGTTTTCCCGACAAAACTCTATAAACTGGGAGTTACCTGGAACAGGGAAAGGAACAAGTTTAGGGCTATTGCTTCCAGGTACTCAGAGGCCAGTTCTCAGGGGGAACCCTGCATGCAGGCCTGGGACTCTCAAGCTCACCAAACAGCAAGTCCCACCCTTTCAGTGGCTGGCTCCAGATTCCTCCAGAGCAGGAGCGCTGGTGGCCACCCAGGCATACTGGCTTTCACTCCCCTGAGCTGACAGGGGCCCCCTCTCGCTCTAAACAGCACTTCTGCTCTCAGTTGCCTAGTAGACTCTGAATCTGCTGTTGACCCCCTTTCCTCACAGGGACAGTGTGCCTCTCCCTGAGTTACCAGCACAGATACATTCAATAACCAAGGTGAGCTCCTAGGGGGTTACATGTGTTTGAGGGCAGAGTGAGGATTCTTTCCCATATTACTAAGCACTTATATAGAATTTCACACCTACATACTATAAAAATGTTAATCTATTTCAGTCAATAAGGTTGAAAGGGTTCCTTTCTCTATACCACGGATGTATACGTATGATTTCCAGTCAATATATAAGGTACTGATATATCTTGGCAGTGACAGAACCTCAGTACAAAGCAATTCAGATTTCAATGGGGAAGAGGTCAGAAGTTGAATTGAACCTTTAGGCTCAGCTTGGAGTTTCTAAACATTCCTTTGTTTTACAATTTTCAATTTGCAAGAATTATAAAATAAACAAACTGAATGACAAAGAAAAGCAAAAATGTAAGTTAAACAATGAAGCCCTTGTGCATTGTTCCCTATTATTACCAACTTGGTTTCTGTTGCAGATGATCTGTGATGTTCCTTTGGTGCTTTATTATAAAGCTGATAAATGGCTCGCCAGAAACATGGTGAAAGCTTTTTGAATTCACTGTGCTATGGAAAACAAATTAGAAACTCAACTTGTTGCATGAGGGATCATCCTTCACAGTGTGGCCTTTACAATGTGAAACTAATTACTGCAAAGAAGATTTATAGTGTTTACAGTCAAGAATTCAGGGTCAGTTTGACCAAATTCATGTAACTTTAGACCTCAGGCTTGTCTGACACTAAATAGAAGGATAACTGCAACACATGTAAAGATAAAAATGATTTTTTTTCTACTGAATTGTTTGGCTAGAGGATGGGAATTAAGGGTTAAACAGATCTAGACTCAAGCATTTGTTTTGAGGGATTTTTTGTTTTGTTATCCTTTACTAGACAAGGCAGACAATGCTGAGTCCTAGAAAAATGTGTTTTCATTTTTGCAGTCAAATTCATATTAATCCACTAGATATTCAAACCCTCGAATATCCATTTGTATGCAACTATGCAAATGATGATCAAAATATGAAGTACTGATCTAAAAACATTACTAATAATGTAACCAAGATTGGCATCTTATGGATCAGTGACCTGAACAAACACTAGTACAAATAAAATAATGGTAAGATTTTACCCACAAGATTTGACAATTACAATAGATTTTTCTCAAATATACACAGAAAGCAAATTATTTAATTAACATTGCATTTAAATAGATCTTTTAAAATCAAGTATTTGCTTTCTGGCAATGAAATGTCATCCTACTTTTAAATGTCTACCTTGTTAACATGTCTACAAACATTGACCACCCTATTTACCGCATATTTGGAAATGGTCATTGTCATCTGCCAACACCAGAAGAGTTGTTTTACAGCACAATTTAGGCAGGTTTGCCCAGCTTAATAAGTGGTATATACAAGTTAAAGTCCCCTAATATGGGAAGAAAATATACTGGAGCTGGTCTTCCAATAATTGGAAAGACAAGTTTCATGATATTTTTCAAATAAATTAGATAGTTTTCATTAGTTACCCAGTTCAAAACTATACACAAAATGGGTGTTTCTATTTGTCTTTCAGATCTGATTCAGCCAAGCATTTAAGCATGAGCTTAACTCTAACTAGGTGAGTAGTTGCATGGGACTGCATAGGAACACACTGAAGTGGTTTGCTGAATTGGGGCTCATGTGACTGAAGGTGAAAGATGTTGAGTATTGTCAACTCCCATCAACACAAAGAAAGTACTAAGCACTCTGCATAAAATATAATTATCACAGTTAACTGTGGCTGCAATTCTGCATTCAACAATTCTGTGGAGATTATAAGAAAGTACTCAGTATTTGCTGGTGAAAGCAGATACCCCCTAAAGTATAGCACAAGGGTCGGCAACCTTTCAGAAGTGGTGTGCCGAGTCTTCATTTATTCACTCTAATTTAAGGTTTCGCGTGCCAGTCATACATTTTAACATTTTTACAAGGTCTCTTTCTATAAGTCTATAATATATAACTAAACGATTGTTGTGTGTAAAGTAAACAAGGTTTTTAAAATGTTTAAGAAGCTTCATTTAAAATTAAATTAAAATGCAGAGCTCCCAGACTGGTGGCCAGGACCTGGGCAGTGTGAGTGCCACTGAAAATCAGCTCGCGTGTCGCCTTCGGCACACGTGCCATAGGTTGCCTAGCCCTGGTATAGCATATACAATACTGCCAAATCAATGCTGTCATTTCCAGAAATAATGCCTTAGCCTACTACGCTTGGTACCAAGATATAGCAATGTGTCTGGGATAGTGTGAATTTTGTCAAACTAATCTGGTTTATCTCTACCCAAAAGCAGTATAAGCGTGGTGAATCTGGTGGAGAGCGAGGAGCTGCTGCATAGCTAATCCAGTGTAATTAACTGAGTGTCTAACAACATTTCCCTTTAAAAATACAATTTACAATGTTTTTCTTGGAAAACACTAGCTCATAGGTTCAGCAATGTCCTGGCCATGACCTGAGCTTTTCCAGTAGCCATGCCAGGAAATGATACCCAATAAGTAAAGAGAATATTTTGGGAACTGTTTCCTCAAGGTTCTTTTAAAAAACTCTAAAACAACCTTATGGATAGGGAGTTTCAACAGGGTTTGTCCCCTGTATCTGTTAGATGCTCTTGACAATCTCCTCCTCTGGAAACTAACATATATTAAAGGCTCATAGAGGTCAGGTTGTAGAATGGGTTTAATTCCTCCAAGGCCAGCTCTAGTCTGTGGGATTTGGTTTTCAGACCCTTTTTCCTTTCACCATGTAACATTTTCCACAATGTTCCTGGGCATTCCTGACAAGTCAATGGGCAGGTGGATGCAGAAAGATGAGAAAATTGGTGCTAAGATACTGGGGCTGCTGGGTGTCAGCCCAAAAGCTGCTCTACCCTGAACCAGCTGAAGAGGAACAGCTGAACATAGGGACACCCAGGCCAAGTCCCCTTTTCCTGGCCTCAGCCTGTGAGCTTTCAGGAGGGATGGGTCGATGTAAAAGCCACTCTACCACCTCCCTTACATAAGGGGAATTCTCCTGAGGCCAGTTAAACAGCTGAAACATATTGGTGAATTGAACCTAAAGGGACATATTTTCATTAGCGCTCATCTCCCCTTCAGACTCTTAAGTAAAGGGGCCAGATTTTCAGTGATCCTCACATGCTAGTGAATCTGGCTGGGCATGAAGGTACCCTATTGCATCCCTTGAAAGAACGCACTCTCTATACACTAGAGTGCTCCACAAGGGTCTCATTGAGGTGGGATGCTCCTTAATCTTCTCTCTGGAAGGTGCTGCCCCTTAGTACAAACTATGTGTAATTTGCAGTCTAGCCCTTTGTATATTCAGTGTCCTATCTCCTAGCTTTAATGATGAAAAGAAGTGTTTACAACATTTTACTCTGGCTAGTGGTGCGGAGCAGGGGTGTTGGAATGGGGAGGGGAGGGGACTAGAGGGCCATGGCCCCATCACTTTTAAAAGTGGGAGTGCTATGCCCTCCCACTTTTTACTGGCCACAAGGGCAAGAGAGAAGCGAGCAGGGGGTGGAGTCTTGGGGGGGGGGAAGAGGTGGCATGGGAGCAAGACCTCTAGGGGAGGGGTGGCGCGAGGGCAGAGACAAGGGGCTGCGTGGGGGCGGGGCCACAGTTTCAGTGCCAATTGCCCCTGTGCTTTTAGGGACCTTCCACTGCTCCTGGTGCAGAGCCAACAGAGCTGTGGGAGAGTGAACTGGGTTCTATTCTGGCTTATATACCCTCACCAGAACTTTTAATTAAGATCCCAACTCTTAGTATTACTAGCGATGATGTGTGAGCCAGACATAACATAGCTTGATTCCAGGCTGCATTTGCAGTGTTGACAGAGTAAACATTATTTGATTGTAAGCCAAGCAAATTCTGACGAACTCGGAGCCTCATAATGCTATTTTTACAGTTACTTTTCATTGTGCAATGCATTTTAATTAATTTAGTCTCAACAAGACGCCTAAGTAGGTGATACGTATCATCTCCTTTTAGCAAAAAATGCAGGGAAGTAAAAGGGGTTGTTTTCAAAGGCACAAACAGGAGTTAGGTGCCTAAACCCCATTATTTTCAATGGAGGTTTGGCATCTAGCTGCCCTTTGTGCCTTGAAAATCTCTCCCCTCCCAAGCAGCTTCCTCAAGGCTAACAGGAACAGCCCATGTCTCTTGACTCCAGTACTGTACCTTAACCACAGCCTCCACCCCTACCACCAGCACCCTTAGCAAAGCAGGAAGAATCCTTGTTACTATATATGTTGCTAGAGCTGTGCTTTGTGTTTGCGTATCTCTGGCACTTAGTTAATATCACTAGCACCCTAATTCATCTAATTATAATCCTGCCTTTTTAATGAATGGAAAGAATTATTGTTTCTACCACATAAAACAAAACTCATAATCAATTGTTGGATAGGTTATCAGATCAGTTGCTGGCAGCTTTTGGCACATACTAAAAACACCCCACCACATGGCGTAACTTCAGCAGACTTGTCAGATCGTGGTCCATGAGCAGCTCATACATGATTTATTCAAGTCCGAAATATACTTCTACTAAATAGTAATCACCAAGTCCTGAATGGAAAAGCTTATTATACTTTAAATATTTCCATAAGGGAGTAGCGTTATCCAGTCCTATTTGTTTCTCCAATATTGTCAGAACTAAGTCATTTAATAGATTCAGTACGAAGGATTCCAGATTAAATTAAACTGTGGCCATAAAAGGAATATATTCAATCCATGTTACATAAGTGAATCTCTAATTAAAAATGCAACACATCTGGGAAAAGCAAACTGCAGACTCAAACTTTTCTGCTCTATTCTGAAGTGATTTCTTAAAGGAATACACTGTGTTTAACTATATCATTCTTAAATGTCTCTCATGATACAGGAGCTTTCTTCCATGGAGTGAAATGACCCAACATACATTTAAAAATCACTAAATTCAAAAGAGGTGAATTTCACCTCCCAATATGTACGAATATTTCCTAGATTATTCAATAATTCTTGGGAGCTAATCAAAATAACATTTCTGATATCTGCCATAATGCTTCCAAGTTGAAAATGCTGTAAGACCTAGCTGCTATTTAATTAAGACAAGGATTCAGTTTTGTAGCTAGTTATTAATTGAACTTTGGTAGGCAATACAAAATCTAACACTTCAAAACGTATTGAGCTCCATTTAAAGTAAGCTTTCCCAGAATGAAGTATTTAATAATACAGTGTCAGTAAACACACAGGGGGCCAGATCTTCGGGTGCAGCTAGCAGGTTGGGGTGGGAGTACAAAGGAGACTTAAAACTCACCTTTGCACTTCCTTCCTTCTGGTGCTGCTCTATAGGGGCTGTTTTCCCCATGCTGATTTAGAGAAACCTGAGGGCTGCTTTAACTTATGCTGGACTGCAATGCCCCAAGAGCCCATAACACAGCCCTGAATTGACTGACCACAAGAGTGGTGTTCCCACCACAATCCCTTTCCTCTGGTATGCCAATTCCTCTGGATTGGTGTAAGAACCTATATATTAACTCTATGCCAGAGGATAACCCTTGTCCTGGAGTCATCTTCCTTGAGCTGACTAAGTAGACTTCATGGCCAGATTGAACCATATTGAACTAGCAGCACAGCAGAAAGGAGCTGGCTACACTATATCAGAGAATCTGATTATGAGTCACCAACTAAACTCAGGTTGAAGAACTAATTTTGGTACCATCCAAAAGAGAACCCCTCTCTGAGAACTTCCTATTTGGCTGAAAAATAATAATATTGGCAAGAGTCCCAGAACTGCTTATACCATGGAAGGGACAATGTGATGATGATATGGCAGTTTTATAATAAATACTATAACAATGTGTCTTTCAATGACAGAAGATTAATTTAGGCCTCTGGGTATAAAAATGTTCCTGTTCATAGCTGGTTGGCATATTTGTCATACTAAGAAAAATACTGCATAAGGTAGTTTCTATGTTTAGTTAATTCAGCCTCACTTCCATTAAAAACAAAAATAAAATGCAATTAATTTTATGATCCTTCCCTGGGAAAGTTTGAGGTAAGAAAATCATGACATTTAAATTATTTTTCTAAAGGGCACACTATTTCCAAAAACTCATCTGAGTGTTCATTTCCAGAACTTTTAGTGAGCAATTAGTGTCACTGAGCTGTAGTGGGAAACACCCTGATAGAGTATGAGTTGAACTATTAACCATCATTCTTCCCATGACTTTATTTCAGAATGTGACTTCAGAGTTTTCACTTTACAAGGAAAGGGTTTTATATCAAAAACACTAACAAACAAAAGAACCTTGCAGCAAACCTAAATGGAGCTCCATTCAAGTTTGTTTTGCTAGTCACCATCATGAACTCCTGTCCCCAAATTACTCAATAAAACAACATCTAAAATAATATTTACAACTTTCAGGTACAGTAGTGAATTATGACCCAAACAGTTAATGCTTCTGTGTGTGCAAAGGCAACTGTGCTAAATGCAAGTCCCATTTCTGTCCAACTGTTAAGCATACGAGCGTGTACTATTTGGCTGTACATCAAGAACAGCTGTCTGAAAAGTAAAAACAACACAAAATATATCTAGTTACAATCTGGAGGAGGACACAATACAGATTTTTTCCTTTTACCGAATGGAAGCGTTGTACTGCCAACTTGAGGCTCACAGTGGCTTGAAAATTCACTAACATCTTTGCTAGCATCTTTAATGAATTATCTGAGAAGTCCCAGCCTAATAAAAGGTGTCCTTCTCAATTAAAAAGCAACAGAGAGTCCTGTGCCACCTTTAAGACTAAGAGATGTATTGGAGCATAAGCTTTCGTGGGTGAATGCCCACTTCGTCAGATGCATGATGAAGTGGGCATTCACCCACGAAAGCTTATGCTCCAATACATCTCTTAATCTTAAAGGTGCCACAGGACTCTCTGTTGCTTTTTACAGATCCAGACTAACACGGCTACCCCTCTGATACTTCACAATTAAGTTATACTTGAAACAAAGACACATTTTCCTGTATTGTCTTCCTGCCCCGTTTTCCCTCAGTGTTCACAAAACACATTCATTCTAGGTTAGTAACATGAAAACATTTTGCGAAGAGTGTTTGTGAGCGGGTGGGGAGGGGAGGAAAAATTCTAATAGAAATTTCAGTATCTTGATAATCAATATATTTAGGATCTAGAGTCATAAGAGCAAATGTTTGCTAATAATTTAACCATTGAAAGGTTCCTGTAATTTACATTTTTGTACATAGGATTTTACACAAATGTTCGTGGCAGAGTTTATGTGGCTTAAATGCAACAGGTGGAGATTTTTTTTTTCCAGAGAAAAGGTCTTTTAGAGAAAGAAATAGCAAATATTGCATACTGTTTCATCTAGGTCTTTGTTATCTGGGAGGGTTCAATCACAGTTAGCTGACATGACACTGATTATTATTTATCCTGGTCTACACTGACTGCTCTGTCGTATTCAGACATGTCAGAATTCTGTAACGTAAACCAAGTGTTTTGGCCGGTTTGACCTCTTATACCCAGAGGTTTCCTCTCTTCTGGTTTTTTTGGCTGTTACACCTACAGCCTTTCAGAGCACAATAAAAACTGGCCTTTGTGCAGCGAGAGATGGAATTTAACTCCATGAAAAAAAGGCCAAGTTTAGAAGTGTGAGTGCATTCCAAACTTAATTTGAAGTTGAACTGAAAAATACTAGACACTAAGCATTTGTGGTGACGTTGACAACTCCCTTGATTTTTTCGCAGGTGATAAGATTTTGGCCAAAACTGGAGCTTGTCTTGTGTCATCCTGAGGCGCTCCAACCACCTCGCAAAGTTCAGTCCTGCAGCTACCAGAAGCTAGCAAAGTCTCTCCTTTGTTCTCACAGGAGCGAAGGGAAGGGGCAGGGGAGGGAGCAAAGAGCTATGTGGGCCCCGAGTCTCTAAAACTCCCCCGTCACCACCAAGGGAAATAGATGAAGCAGCATGTCATTAATCCTGTAAGGTCAGTGCCACAGGAAGTCCTACCGGAACACCCAAGGCATGTGGTTGCCTGACTGGCTTGCACCCATTACCTAAGCCAGGAAGTGACTCGGGTAGGTTGTCTGAGCAACTGCATAGACTCTGTGTTGCTGTTGTATCAGACCCCATTCTTGCCTGACTCCTGCGATCTGCATTCAGCCCCTTTCCCCTTTCCTGCTCTACTCCCATACTTTTCTTGGTTCCTGCCTTGCTCCTGCTCAGTGTCTGACCCTTGCCTTGCCTCTGGCTCCTGCCTCTCCTCTCCTGACCACTGGCAACTAGTCCCAGCTCTGGTCCCAGCTACTGATTCCAACTTGACTCCCAATCACTTATCCCAGACCCACCCATGAGGCAAGACTACCTACATCCTGGTTCCTAACAGATGTCTCAATCTCAACTAGTCTCTGGAGAGGGCACTCAGCCACACTTGCTGAATCAGTCAAAATGGCTGCATGAATAGATGAATAACAGAACTACAATTTCTTGCTCCGTTCAGTTACTGATACAAAAAAAAATTTAAAGAAAACCACCTGACTGATAGCCCAGGGAAGAAAAAGTTGCTTATAATGTTCATAAAAATACATATTAGCAATGCACAAACAAAACCTCATTAACCTTGGTGACCACATGTTATTGGAGCAAGGGCTGAAACAATCAGAGTAAGTCATTACTACTTCAATCTATCGAATGTTCCAAAAACAACATTTTTCAACCAGCCACTGTAAGTAAATCACAAATGCCTGTAACAAATAAAGTATTATCACTTAATTCATGCACTAGCTGATAACCTCCAACAAAAATAGGGGAAAATTTTGATCTTCTTTACCTTAGTGTAAACCTGGAGCAACTCTGTTGGCTTTAAATGAGTTATTCTGGATATATGTCAGCATAATTAAGAGGAAAATGTAGATCTTACTTTGCTGTGCAGAACATTAGTACTCTCCTAGTCACCATCTGGATATGTCATGCAACACTGATATAATTTAAAAATTCCTGAAGTGAGGGAATAAGGATTTCTTTCACACATACAAGAGCGATGTTTAGATGGTGCCTGCAGTTTGATCCATTGATAGCCGGAGTACTTATGATATGACTTGACATTGTGGTTAATCCTGGCAGTTTGCTAGTTGATGCTAAAGCATATCTACGGGTTATTATATTAAATATGAATGTACCAAATACAATTTTTTTGCTGGTTAGAAGTTAGTGGAATAAAAAAGCTCAAGTTCAGCTATATGTTACTTGGCTTTATTAATTAGAATATATAACCTATGCCCAGGACACAGATCATATATGTGTAAACTGGGTTTTGGGTGTTACTCTTGGGTAGTTGCTTAGTTAGGTTAAGTCATCATCTCTGAAATTTTGTTTTGCGAAATGTCTCTGAAACTCCTCAATAGTAAAAGGGCAGCTGAGGCCTCAGAAAAACAGAAAATTTTCTTTTAGAAACAACTTGGCTCAGACACATTTTAGTGTATTTTTTTCTTTTCTTCATTAATATTAATGACAGCTACCTTCATCTTAGAGCTTCCCCCACTTAAAAACAATCCTCTGAGCTCATAATCACATCAGCATATCAACCAGTTGTGATGACCTAAAAGCAGGACTGGAAATTCAAGGAAGGAATAAGCAGCAATACCAAAACTGTTCTGAGCAATCATGTTTTTATGTAAATATCCTTAAAACAGTAATTAAGGATGTAAGAAGAGAAATACATAATACACATGATATTGTCGGAATATGTCTGATTTATTTTTAAATTCTTTCATGAAGCCATAGCAGCCCTTTAAATATAGTATTTGCACTGATATGATGCAAAGCTCGGGGGGGGGGGGGGGGGGGGGGGGGGGGGGATCAAAGGAAGTCCTTATCATTATCTAAAGCACAGGATCATTGTGTGTGTCCCCCTATCTCTTTAAACTACTCACCTATACTTCCAAGGTAAACTGGGCTAAAGACAACAGGACTTCATTGAATAAAGAACCCATACAATGAAGACACATTTGAGCAGGTAGTAGGGAAGGTGTATACATTTTGGGCCAGAAATCGGTAGTGAAGTCAATACAGCTATGCTGATGAAGATCTGGCCTATTTGTGATTATCCGTCTCTCTTTAACAATACCACTGCCATACTCTGTATATTCAGCCTGCCAGGATTCTTGAATAAAGAACATAAAAAAAACCTCCCTCTGATTTTAATCACAACTGTTAACATTTTGTTATTAAAATAACTAGGTTAAACTATGAAAGTCTTGTGTGGCCTATGAAGCTCCTCAATGAGTTCCTCAAAAAGATGTGTGTAATTATCTAACCCTGCATGACTAGAGTGATAAACAAACATGTTGATAAGAAGACCTGGCACCTTGTTCCCTACGCAAGCAGCAGACAGAGAGCTGCAGAGGGGACCCCGACCATCCCAAAGAAGGAAGGTGAACTGCACATTCTTTGAAGATGTGATATCAGTGTTCGGGTAAGTAGCAGTCCTGAGATCAAGTGTATACATTTTCAAAAAGATTTTTTTTTTTTAAAAGGGGGTTGGGTGGGGGGGGAGGACATTGGGGATAGTCTCATCCTTGAGTACAGGAGGTAAATCCTCAGGCTCAAGTCATCTATTAGAGTCTTTCTGGGAGCACCAGGCTGTGCACCAGTCATCTCAAAATAAAACATGTTGTCATCAAAATGCTAGGATTTTATAGCTTGGAGCTATCTAGTCAGGCCAGAGTGCTAGGAGGCACTAAGCTGACCAGGGGTAACCAGATGCTTGCTGTATCTTTCATCTCATCCTAGTCAGTGTGCTCCCTGTTCACTAGCTACAAACCAACCAAATTAACCGTAACCTAAATGGAAAGGATTGTCACCCCAAAGTGCAACAAGTCAACTTCTGTGAGTCTTAGAGGATACGGTCTACAAGGATTGGCAGTCATATCCATAGATGAAAAAGGAACAAATGTAAAGAATAGGGCTGTCAAGCAATTAAAAAAATGAATTGTGATTAATTATGCAATTAAAAAAATTAATCACATTGTTAAACAATAAAAGTATGCCATTTATTTAAATATTTTTTGATGTTTTCTACATTTTCAAATATATTGATTTCAATTACAGCACAGAATACAAAGTGTACAGTGGTCACTTTATATTATTTTTGATTACAAAGATTTATGCTGTAAAAAACAAAAGAAATAGTATTTCTTAATTTACCTCATACAAATACTGTAATGCTATCTCTTTATCATGAAAGTTAATTCCACATTTGTAAGTTCATGAACAAAAAAAACTGCATTCAAAAATAAAACAATGTAAAACTTTAGAGCCTACAAGTCCACTCAGTCCTACTTCTTGTTCAGCCAGTCACTCAGACAAACAAGTCTGTTTACATTGGCAGGAGATAATGCTGCTCGCTTGTTTACAATGTCACCTGAAAGTGAAAACAGACGTTTGCATGGCAGTTATGTAACCAAAAAAATTTCTACATTTGTAAGTTGCACTTTCACAATAAAGAGATTGCATTATGGTACTTGTATGAGGTGAATTGAAAAATACTATTTCTTTTATCATTTTTACAGTGCAAATATTTGTAATAAAAGTAATAATATAAAGCGAGCACTGTACAATTTGTATTCTGTGTTGTAATTTAAATCAATAGATCTAAAAATGTAGAAAAACATCCAAAATATTTAATACATTTCAATTGGTATTCTATTGTTTAATAGTGCGATTAAAACTGCGATTAATCGAAATTAATTTTTTTTAATCATGATTAATTTTTTTGAGTTCATCACGTGAGTTAACTGCAATTAATCGACAGCCCTGGTAAAGAATAAAAGCAGTTTGCTGGTGAGCAATTAGAGAGGAGAAGGCAGTCCACCTAAAGTAAGGAAGAAGTTTCTTCTTCCTTATTTACACAAGTTCTGAACTCAATTACAGGTATGGGGTGAAATACTAGGGGAGGAAACAGCCCCAATGAGTGGTCAAAAATGGAAGGAAGAAACCAGTTCTGTGACTCCATTCTTATAAACCCTTAGACACTAACAATTAAATCTTCTACCCAGAGAGGAAACACAAAAATTCTCTCTCTCATATTTTCTGAGCTACTTCCCTCTCTTTTTCAGACAAGACAAACACACACAAACACTTTACAGGATGGTTGATCAACTGATCTTACAATTGGCCAATCCATCCCATACTGTCACCAAGTATCCCTGCCACTTGAGCTTAGAGAAACATTTAAAGTGTTCCATAGGGAATTCAGCCCAAACTCCCAAAGTGGAGGAGAAATGGAGCACAGACTAATCCTAACTAGAGAGAGAAACTGAAGAGTTTAAAATAGAGGCTGGGGGTGGGTGGGGAGGGAAGTAAAGTTCTTATGAAAGAATGTAATAAATCTTCAGGTACCCTCTTCACATTTTGAATTCTATGCATCCATCTGGGTTGGTTAGCCCTGCTGCAGGAGATAAAGAAGTTGGCCAAAGCTTTGCCAAAACTTGAATGTGAACTGAATCCTTTCAAAGGTTAAAAAAAATCAGTTTAAAAATAAAAGACAATTCTGTTCGCAATCTGGTTCCAGTCACTAGGAGAAGGGCTGAAATACCCAGTCCTCTATACCTATCCACCTATTGGGTGGAGACACAAACTCGTACCTATGTTTTGCAAGTGCCAACATCCTTTAAATAGCCTAACACTTGCAGGCATTTGCATTTACTGGATCCATGAGTCATGACTTATGTGTTCTGAGACTCCATTGATAGACACCATATAAATAAGTAAATTAGATGGAATAGATAAGTTAGATACAGCTACACAGAATGCTTGCAATTGATACCTGCAAAGTGCAGGCTTGAGTTAATGCTTACACAATTTTGCACATCCACAAGTAGAAGATCGGGGTTGAAAATGTGGGCCAATGACAAAGGCTTTTTTCTAGGTATTTCCTGCCTTATTGGATATCTGGCAAGAAAGCAGTTCTTTAAAGCCTTCTGGATAATTCAGAAAAAGAGCCAAATTCTGGTTGATCATAGCTCCCAAAATGAGTCTATGCATGTGGTGCAAAAGCAGTATTACTGTGTATCTGTATTCTGGTTAGCAATGGCCCTCTGTGCAGATTACTCTTGTCAAAAGCAGGAATAATTTATATGGGAGTGGATGAGCAAGCCTCAGCCAGCTCTTCTAAAACTCTTGGATACAAGTTATCTGGACCTGCTGATTTAAAAATATCTGTATTTAGCAGCTATTGTTTACATTCTCCTGAGATGTTAGTAGAATGGAAAGAGCATTATATGATATGACATCTTTTTCCCCCCTCAAATACAGAATAGAAATATTTATCCAACTCTTCTGCCTTTTCAGCATTATCTAGTAATGGACCAGCATCATTATTAGGATTGGTTTTGTTCCTAAAATAAGGGAAACTCCTTATTGTTCAGTATCAGAGGGGTAGCCGTGTTAGTCTGAATCTGTAAAAAGCAACAGAGGGTCCTGTGGCACCTTTAAGACTAACAGAAGTATTGGGAGCATAAGCTTTCGTGGGTAAGAACCTCACTTCTTCAGATGCAAGAAGAAGTGAGGTTCTTACCCACGAAAGCTTATGCTCCCAATACTTCTGTTAGTCTTAAAGGTGCCACAGGACCCTCTGTTGCTCCTTATTGTTCTTAACTCTGCTTCACATAGGCCTGGTCTACACTAGGCGTTTATGTCGAATTTAGCGCCGTTACATCGAATCAACCCTGCACCCGTCCACACTGCGATGCTATTTAGTTCGACATAGAGGTCTCTTTAATTCGACTTCTGTACTCCTCCCCGACGAGGGGAGTAGCGCCAAATTCGACATGGCCATGTCGAATTAGGCTAGGTGTGGATGGAAATCGACGCTAATAGCTCCGGGAGCTATCCCACAGTGCACCACTCTGTTGACGCTCTGGACAGCAGTGCAAGCTCGGATGCTCTGACCAGCCACACAGGAAAAGCCCCGGGAAAATTTGAATTGGAATTCCTTTTCCTGTCTGGCCAGTTTGAATCTCATTTCCTGTCTGGACATCGTGGCGAGCACAGCAGCACTGGCAACGATGCAGAGCTCTCCAGCAGTGATGGCCGTGCAGTCTGTGAATAGAAAGAGGGCCCCAGCATGGACTGATCGTGAAGTCTTGGATCTCATCGCTGTGTGGGGCGATGAGTCCGTGCTTTCCGAGCTGCGATCCAAAAGAAGGAATGCAAAGATCTACGAGAAGATCTCTAAAGACATGGCAGAGAGAGGATACAGCCGGGATGCAACGCAGTGCCGCGTGAAAATCAAGGAGCTGAGACAAGGCTACCAGAAGACCAAAGAGGCAAACGGACACTCCGGATCCCATCCCCAGACATCCCGTTTCTACGAGGCACTGCATTCCATCCTCGGTGCGGCCGCCACCACTACCCCACCAGTGACCGTGGACTCTGAGGATGGGATAGTCTCCACGGCCGGTTCCTCGGACATGTTAGGGGACGGGGAAGATGAGGAAGGAGATGAGGAGGGCGAGGCAGTCGGCAGCGCTCACAACGCTGATTTCCCCGACAGCCAGGATCTCTTCATCACCCTTACAGAGATCCCCTACGAAGCGTCCCCAGCCGTTTTCCCGGACACAGAATCTGGGGAAGGATCAGCCAGTAAGTGTTGTAAACATCTAAACATTTATTTTTAACAAAACAGGAATATTAACAATTAAAAGAATGGGTTGTTCATGATTAGTGTGCCCTAGGCGCTTAACGGTTTAGTCATGGGCAGTGCAAGTTTTGAAAAAAAATCTAGCAATGTCCGGTTTTCAGTGATTGTCCTGCACAAGCCGCTCTACTGTTTATTCGCTGCTACTGCAGCTACAGTAAAATGCGGTCTATATGTCCGGGGATAGAGCAGTAATCCTCCTGGGACATCTCGATGAAGCTCTCCTGGAGGTAATGTGAAAGCCGTTGCATGAGGTTCCTGGGGAGAGCGGCCTTATTGGGTCCTCCGAAGTACGACACGTTGCCGCGCCACGAGACTATCAAGTACTTGAGAATCATTGCTCTGCACAGCAGGGCGGCATACGGCCCTGGTCTTTGGAGGCTTTCCCGGAGCATTCTCTCTCTGTCGCTCTCAGAGATCCTCATCAGGGTGATGTCGCCCATGGTGACCTGCTTTGAATTAGGTAGGGGAATGTTAGTGTTGGGACTGCTTTCCCGTTCCTTTACAGAACTGTAACCGCTGGTTTGTAGCCACGCGGTGGAGGCGGGAGAGGGGCAGCCGAAAGGGATCGTTCCCGGGGACAGCCGCGAGGGGGTGGGACAGGGGCAGAGTTCCCGCTTGCCGGATTGCTGGCTGCAGGAACTGACATAGCTTTAAATGTGAAATGAGGCCAGTGGTAATATAAAAGTTTTAAACTGCCACAAGTGTACGGCTTACCATGTCTGCCTGCAACAGAAATTCCGTTGTGCTGCCCCGCTTCTCAAATGTGCTGTGCAAGACCCCAGGCACTGAATGCGAAGGCCGAGAATTCGACCTTGTGCTGAGTGCGCATGTGATAGGTGCTGTGCATGGTCTTGTTCACAGAGAAAGACTATGTTCTTTGTTCACAACAACATTTATCTTTCTGAGGAATTCACTCCCTTTTTCCCATTTCCACAGCCCCATCTGCGACTGTCTCACAACCTAGCCTGGAATCACACTCCCAGAGGCTAGCGCGGATTAGGCGTAGGAAGAAGAGGACACGGGAGGACATGTTCTCTGAGCTTATGGCCTGTTCCCAAGCCCAGGCAGCACAGCAGACCCAGTGGCGGGAGAACTTGACCCGGATGCACCAAGCCAACATGGATCGGGAGGAGAGGTGGCGGCAGGAAGACCAGCAGGCGACTCAAACGCTGCTTGGACTACTGAGGGAGCAAACGGACACGCTCCGGCGCCTTGTGGATGTTCTGCAGGAACGGAGGCAGGAGGACAGAGCCCCGCTGCAGTCCATCTCTAACCGCCCTCCCCTGCCACCAAGTCCCATACCCACCTCACCCAAAGTGCAAAGAAGGAGAGGCGGCAGAGTCCCTGCTAAGTCTGACTCCACCCCTGCAGAGAGCTCTAGTAGCAGAAACAACAAGGAGTCTGGTGGCACCTTAAAGACTAACAGATTTATTAGAGCATAAGCTTTCGTGAGTAAAAACCTCACTTCTTCGGATGCATACACGGTTACCCCCTGATACTTGACACCATGCAAGGCACTAAATTTAGCCGTATGGAGTGGAAATCCATCAGTATGCATCCGAAGAAGTGAGGTTTTTACTCACGAAAGCTTATGCTCTAATAAATCTGTTAGTCTTTAAGGTGCCACCAGACTCCTTGTTGTTTTTCTAGTAGCAGAAGGCTCTCATTTCCCAAAATTTGAAAAGTTCTTTCCTTCCCGCCTGACACAAGCCCCCGTCCAAGTTTCACCTCCCAATGCCATGTGTAGTTGATAATAAAAAATACGTTTCTGTTAACTACTGTTTCAATCATGTTCTTTTGGAGGAGGAGGGGAAAGGGGGTTGGTAATTGGACAGGACAGTCACCTTTGGCAGGGTACATAGTCGGGGGCAGGCACAGCAGCAGGGCACATACACAGTGCAGTGATGCAGTGACTAGTTACCCTGGTTAGTCTGGGAGGTTGTTTTCATGTTATGTTGGGGGGGGTGGGTTGCTCTGTGACTTTATGGCGGGGGAGGGCAGTTACAGATCTTAAGCGCCGGTCCTTAGGCAGGATCACAGAGCCACACAGCAGGGGATCTGTAACCGTCCTCCCCCTGCCACAAAGTCACATAGACCCCCCATACACACAGTCCCGATCAGGAGGGGTGACAGGCTCCGTTGAAACAACCATCCCACCGCAGCGGAACCTGTCAATTCTTCAGTTTAGAAGCTGCATTCGCGTCACTACACTACACCCGCTCCGCACCACAGTCTGCGTCCCAGTTTTAAAAAATTCCCGCGAAAACAGTATTAAAGAAAACGGTGTGCTTTAACAAAGTAGAACTATTTTTATTTCGAAACATGTGTTGGAAGGGGGGTGAAGGGGGTATGTAACTGGATAGGATAGTCAACATTAACTGGGTAAAGAAACGGGGGCAGGTTTAGCTTCTCAGTACACAAACTTTAAAGTCACAGGTTACCCTGCTCACTCAGGAACTTTGCTTTCAAAGCCTCCCGGATGCACAGCGCTTCCCGCTGGTCTCTTCTAATCGCCCGGCTGTCTGGCTGTGAGTAATCAGCAGCCAGGCTATTTTCCTCAACCTCCCACCCCGCCATAAAGGTCTCCCCCTTGCTCTCACAGAGATTGTGGAGCACACAGCAAGCTGCTATAACAATGGGGATATTGGTTTCGCTGAGATCACAGCGAGTCAGTAAGCTTCTCCATCTCCCCTTGAGACGGCCAAAAGCACACTCCACCACCATTCTGCACTTGCTCAGCCGGTAGTTGAAGAGTTCTTTTTCAGTGTCCAGGGTGCCAGTATAGGGCTTCATGAGCCAGGGCATTAGCGGGTAGGCTGGGTCCCCGAGGATGACTATAGGCATCTCCACATCCCCAACAGTTATTTTGTGGTCCGGGAAGTAAATACCTTGTTGCAGCCGTCTAAACAGACCAGAGTTCCTGAAAACACGAGCGTCATGAACCTTGCCCAGCCATCCCACGTAGATGTTGGTAAAACGTCCCCTGTGGTCCACCAGTGCTTGCAGCACCATGGAAAAGTATCCCTTTCGGTTAATGTACTGGGTGGCCTGGTGCTCCGGTGCCAGGATAGGGATGTGAGTTCCATCTATGGCCCCACCGCAGTTTGGGAATCCCATCGCTGCGAAGCCATCTATGATCGCCTCCACATTTCCCAGGGTCACTACCTTTGGCAGCAGTACATCAACGATTGCCTTCGCTACTTGCATCACAACAACCCCCACGGTAGATTTGCCCACCCCAAACTGGTTCGTGACTGACCGGTAGCTGTCTGGCGTTGCAAGCTTCCAGAGGGCTATGGCCACTCGCTTCTGTACACTCAGTGCAGCTTGCAAGCGGGTGTCACTGCGCTTCAGGGCAGGGGACAGCAACTCACAAAGTTCAAGGAAAG
This sequence comes from Malaclemys terrapin pileata, assembly GCF_027887155.1. Classification (NCBI taxonomy): domain Eukaryota; kingdom Metazoa; phylum Chordata; order Testudines; family Emydidae; genus Malaclemys; species Malaclemys terrapin. Next base: position 46,603,348 of record NC_071508.1, on the reverse strand, counting down.
TTCCCTTCCGCATGCGAAAGTTTCGCAGCCACTGGGATTCATCCCAGACCTGCAGCACTATGCGGTCCCACCACTCAGTGCTTGTTTCCCGTGCCCAGAATCGCCGTTCCATGGCATCAACATGACCCATTGCCACCGTGATGTCCTCGGCGCTGGGTCCCCTGCTTTCTGAGAGGTCTGTGCTACTCTCAGACTTCAGGACATCATCGCGGTGCCGTAGCCTCCTCGCCTGACTTTTCTGCATCTGCCTCAGGGAAACCTTTATGATAAGCTGCGAGGCGTTGAGAGCGGCCACAACTGCAGCGATGGTCGCAGCGTGCTCCATGCTCGCAGTGCTGTGGCGTCCGCGCTGTCAATGACTGGAAAAGTGCGCGAACTGATTTCCCGCCGGCACTTTCAGGGAGGGAGGGCGGGAGTGATGGACGGATGACGACAGTTACCCAAAAGCACCCTCGACTCATTTTGTTACCCAGAAGGCATTGCCGGCTACACCCAGAATTCCAATGGGCAGAGGGGACTGCGGGAACTGTGGGATAGCTGACCACAGCGCACCGCTTCGAATGTCGACGCTTTCACCATTAGTGTGGACGCACAAAGTCGAATTACTGTCCTTAGTGTGGACACACACGTTCGACTTTGCAATATCGATTCCAAAAATTCGATGCAAGTAACATCGAACTACTCTCGTAGTGTAGACAAGGATTTCTTCTTATGTCCCTTTGCTATCTTTATCAATTTTCTACAATTAGTTTCTGATTAATATTCATTACTATCAACCTCCCCTTTCTTCAGTTTGTCCTCTGCCCAAGAACAGTGTTAGACATGGCATCTGCACCAGGGAGTGTGCCTGAGAAAATCAGAGCTAGGAACAGTGACAAGTCTAGTGCCCAGATTCAGGGGACTTAGAAGCACATGGGATCCAGCATTTGGATCCAATCATAAGAGACTGAACTCCATCCAGAAAACAGGCCTGGGCCTGGTTGTGAAGCATCCCAGTTTTTGAGTCTCATCCAATTAAACCTCTGAGCCATTTGACAGAATTAAATCTCTGAGTCATTTAAAAATAATTAAAAGATTGCTGAAGACATTATTCCATACTGCACTATGCATAAACTACTTGCAAAATATTAATTTATTTGAAGGAAAATAGGACTCTTTTGAGTTGTAGAAGCACAGAAATGATCAGATGCTCCTGTAATATCACTGCTTAACTACTCATTACCAACTGAATTTGAATTAGAAGTGGTCCTAAACTAAATGCCATATCTATGCACCCCCCCAAGGTGTTTTCAAGGTCTGGCTCTGAATTTTGCACCTTGAGCCCATCTCTAAATAAAAGTAATCAAATTTAAGATTAAAAATATAATAAATACACAATTTAAAAACATATTCCTCTGTTGAGAGCCGTCCTTGCATGCCAAGATTTTGCCTAAGGCAAATTTCTATGGTTAAGCTATAAAGTTATGAAAATAAGGGTTTATAATGAAAATACTAACAGATGCTTAACTAAAGCAGGGCTAGCAGGCACCACTATAATAAATGCCATCTTGATAAGACAAAAGTTCATGCACCATCCTCACTACCTACTGTATTTTTACTGCAATGTTCTTGCTTTTTCAAACAGCCATTTGCAACAGTAATAAAATACTATCACTGTAACCCACAGTGACGTGCACTTCATATTTTCCAGTATACACTCAACCATTCAGTCTTGCATTTCTATCGGTAGAAATATTTCCTCTGCAGTCTAATTTCAACAGCTCTCTGAACTAACTGTTTTTTACTTCCTGAAATAGTGCTATTAAATATAAGAAGTTCTCGCAGAAGTCAAACAGCTAAACCAAGAACAATAATTCCAGTGAAGACATTTCACACACACACACACACACACACACACACCCCCATATGTTTCAGCTAGAGACAGTTCAGGATGTAGAGTGCAGACTTTTTATAAGACTAATTCTGGAAGACAAAGCGTTTCATTTTATAATGAGACACATTGTTTACAATGCAGCGGAGAGCCAAAGGTAATAAAAATGAGGCACTGCAACCGTGAAGGTTTATCCACAGCTGCAGAGAAGCTTGTAATTAAGATGAGCCATTTCAGCCAATGCTTAGATAAGAGACATGGGGGAAATGCTACCATGTTGCCTTTCCATCTCCAGGGCTGTGATTAGCAAGGCTACGATTTTGTCACGGAGGTCACGGAAGTCACAGAATCCATGACTTCAGCCCTGGTGGCTGGGAGCTGCAGGGTCCAGCTGCCTCCCGCACCAGCAGCAGGGAGCTGTGAGGTACCCCCGCCGCCTGAGGCAGCAGGCCCCCAAGCTGTGAGCTGCCATGGGCGGGGGGTAGGGAGGTACCCGGCAGCTCCCCAGCTGCCAGGTGGTGCAGGGGGATCCCAGCTTATGGGGACCATGGAGCTCTGAGACCCCACATATGGTGGGAGCCCTGGAGCTCCCAGCCAGCCCGCAGTTGCCAAGCCCCTTCCCATTTTATCATGGATATTTTTAGTAAGAGTCAGGGACAGGTCATGGGCTTCCGTGATTTTTTTTTTTTTATTGCCCATGACCTGTCCCTGACTTTTACTAAAAATATCCATGACAAAATCGTAGCCTTAATGATTAGCCAAATATTCTCCCTTCCAACCGCACAATGGTCCCCTCTCTCCTTTCTGTTAGGAGAAATACAATACAATGTAGAAATAACAACATTAAATGTCAGAATTCTGTTCCCATTGAAGTCTGTGGTAAATTACTCATTGACTTCATTGGAAGCAGTTAGGCCAAAACTGAATACTTTTATAAATCTCACCCCTATCTTTTTCTTGCTTTTCCCATTGCATTTTAAAACTTTTCTTTCTTTGTTTCCCTTTCTTAGTTCCCCTCTACCCCTTGATTCCTCTTGTGCTCTGAGACCTTGCCCACCTGCAAAGGAGTTGCTTCAAGCCAGAATCTCTACCTTATGCTGAGGCCTGTACTACAGTATATGGCCCATTTGGAGACTGAGTTCTTTAGGCATGCAGAATCCCCCTTAGATCTGTTGCCTCATGGATCATGGCCTTGCTTTAACTTCCTGGAGAAGCAGTCATTATGGAGTTACAAAATAACAGCCCCTGCAACAACGTTGGCACAGGTGGGGATGTCAGGCTGTCAAAAAGTGCATCCCTCCTCTAGAGGTCCCTCGCCCACTCACAGCTATGGTAGCACAGCAGAACCAGCAACCATGTTGCCACTCACAGCCAGTCTGCTGGATTAATGGCAGCAGCACTTCTGCAGGGCAGGGCATTGAGGCTACTGGATCAGTGCATACATGAATATCATAATAGGGGCAAAAAGTTGAAATCTCAACATTTTTTGAAAAATTAAAATCTAAATAAAATAATAATAATAATCAGCCTCGTCTGGTCCATTGAAACATTTCATTGTGATCATTCAGAAACATTTTGTTTCAATTTAGACACTTCCCTTCCTCCCTCCCTCCCCCCCCTGCTTTTAACATTTTTTTAAGTTGTTTTGACTCAACCCCCCAAAACTCTCTTTTTCAACAGCGTCACAACAAGATATTGCAGCAATCTCAAAACTACTTTTTTTTGTAAACCATTTTTTAAAAATCTTATGTTCTGCTGAATCCAAAAGTTTTGGTTTCAATGAATCAGCATTTTCCAGTGGAAAAATTTTTAGTCAAAAAATTCCTGATCAGGTGCTAGTTGGAGCCTTATGCTGGCTATTCCCACTGCTGCCCTCTACACCTATATATACAGGTGTGATGCACAGATCCCTTCCATGAAACAAAGGGCTTCCTGCCTGGCAAGTCGGCCTCATTCATGACCCAGTGGAGAGCAGACTTAAGTGGTGCGGGGTCTTTATGCTGGACTCCTACATCTGGGTGAATCTCACTCCTGCAGATTATATTTGACAAAAGCCCCTCATTTGGCATCAGGGCATCTGCTGTAGGCCCCAATAATATATTAATGTAAATGGCTGCACCTGTAAAATGTGTAGCTTGAAGCAGAGTAGAAAAATCTAAACGTAAATATGCAATAATTAAAACAATGATTACAATTCAGACTAGTTTGAACTGTCCCGCTGTGCCCTCTTTCCCCCAGCCTAATCTACACTGGCGATGGCATGTAGGGTACACGTAGCTACACGCTACAGTGAACTACAGGATACATCCATAGTGCTGTGTGTAGCTATACAGGTCAGTGAAAGGCTCTAGTAATGGGACACTACACTGCTAAAAATACACTGCTATCCTGCTATTTATACCCATGCTAGCAGGGCATGCAGTGTGTACACTCTACATCAGCAGTTCTCAACCAGGCGTCTGGGATCCTTGCGGTCCCCGAGCAGGTTTCAGGGGGTCCATCAAAATAAATCAGAGAGCAGGGCCAGAGTTAGACTCACTGGGGCCCAGGGCAGAAAGCCAAAGCCCGAGGACTGCTGCCCGGAGCTAAAGTTGAAGCCTGAGAAAGTTAGCTTAGTGCCTACTGTGGTGTGGGGCCCTGGGCAATTGCCCTGTTTGCCACCCCCTAATGCTGGCTCTGGCTTTTAATCTGCTGGATATGCAGAAAAGCGGTTGTTGTGGCACAAGTGGGCCATGGAATTTTTATAGCATGTTGCGGTGGAGGTTGAGAAACTCTGCTCTGCAGGCCATCATAAGTGTAGACATAGCCACAGAGGTTTTAATGCAGCTTTTCATCCATAGACTGCTCACTGACATTTCACTTGTTATTAAAACAAATATTCATGATGCATAAGATGTTACCTGGAGTTTGATTCGCTGCCTATCTGCACATAGAAATTTACCACAGAGATACAATCCTGCCATTAATACAATTGTTTTACTGTTTTTTAAACACTCACTGTAAGCTTTTGAAGACAAAAATTATGTTAGTGCAACAACATTAAGGCAATTTGAAAAAAATTACAATGGAAGGCTAGCTGTTCCAGTCTGGCTGGACAGTGCACTGCTCAGTGAGGGACTAGAAAAGGAGGGTGTAGCAAAAATGGCTTTGTGCCATCTTTGCTGCTGCTTGATTCTGAAGCTGATTGGGGACTGGTTTGGTCCCTAGTACAACTCCTCAGAGCTGCTTTAAAGTTGTTCTAAATTGGGCCTGGCTGTGTAGAGCTCCAAGAAGGGCATTCCAGTTGTATCCCCCTTTTTCCCCCTCAGCAAGCCATCAGAGGGATGCTATAGAACCAGTATAAATTCTCTGTACAATGGGAAATCTGTAGGTAGCCAGTTAAGTTAGCTTCACAGCCTTTTTGTGTTGCCGATGTGATGTCAAGAGGCTGGAGTGAGGTTGAAGATTTGGCCCCAAGTCAGGAAATTCAAATGCATGGTTCCAAAAACAATCATATTTGGAGCCCCTTGTGCACACTCAGTATTTTTTTTTGTTACTGTTGATGTTTTTCACTTTAGTGCTTTAAATACAAATAGCAAGAGCTGTGACTTTTGTGCTGATTCAATGCAAAAAGACCAGGCCAATAAACATTATGTTGAGATTTTGATTTTCTTTTTTAAAACTGGAAGACATACAAGCATTGGTGGTGTATATTTAATTGTACAATCATTAGATCTACAGGTATCTGAATGGTGGAAACACCAAGGAGAGAGAGGAATTACTTAGCATGGTTCATGGAGGTTTGCCTAGGAGTAATGGTCTGAAATTAAGCAAAGCAAACTTTAGACTAAATAGCAATATCAAATTTCCTAACAGTGAAATCTATTAAGTTGTGGAACAGTCTCTCCAGAGATCCATCATCACTTGAGTCAGATAAAACTGGACAGTACAAAGCAGTCTTGAAAATACTGTAGGGTACAATCCTGCATTGGCAAGAGTTTAAAGATGATCTAAGAGGACTTTTTCCCTTCCACTTTCTATGAAGTGTGGAATTGTTTTTTAAATTGGATTGCAGGGTAGCACATGAAAATAAAATGGTCTAGACCTCCCACATACATTGGCTAGCAATTCCTCCTTTTTAAGATTCCCCCCATGTTCTCCCTCCCAAACTTAATAGCGCATTTGAAGAGAGCCTGCAGGCATGGAGGCTTTTTTGCTGGGCGCTAGTACCAGAGGCGTAGCGAGCGCCCCGTTCGGAGGGGGCCACGTTCTTTGTTGCTACGGCCCTGGCTAGTACCACCCCTTTCAAAGTCTGTGCACCCTGGCATGGACTGCACCCTACAGAGTGTGAAAACTTTGAACTTTTCAACAAGCCTTAACACCAACTCTGCCTCTGTTTGGTCCCTTGTACTAGGATTAACACAAGTATGTGTGACAGGAAAAGCAGCTTTGGTTTGCTTGTCTCCTATCCAGCAATCAGTGCACTATTTCTGAACTAGGAAGACTGCAAATCAGCACACTAGTTCAGGACAAACATTTTAAAAGATAATGATTTGACAAGGTATAGGTGGAGATTTTTTTGTAGTATTTTCAAGAAAATATTTAATTTAATCTTGAATCTTGATTTTGTCCAAACAACGAAAAAAGCACAAAACAACAAAACAGGTTTATCTAGTGAATTAAGACACATTCTTAATCTCTGTTAAACCAGGTAGTACTATTTATCATTCTCCCATATACACTAATAAACCTTTCACTTAAAGCTGCTTGCAGAATTTACTGAAGGAATCAACTCTAAAGAATAAGGCCCCAGTTCAGCAAGGCAATTAAACTTGTGTTTAAAATTAAGCACATGACCAATCCCCATTGACTTCAGGGAGATTTCAGAATGTGCATACGGAATTTGCTGAATAGAGATGGATTACTCATGTGCTTTAAACTAAGCATGAGCTTGAGTGCTTTGTGGAATGGGGGCCTGAGTCTCACAAATCTCTACTGATGTTGTTAATGAGAGTCACAAAGGGTAAAATCCATGTATGCCACTTTGGAAATTTTCCACCAAGGGTATATAGGTTCTTAATCATAGCAGAATCTGCGTAAGGATCCCATGAAATAAATCTCCCTAAAAATACAGTAATGAACAATGACAAGCACATATTCAGAGAAGATTGATGTTTGACTACAAACAGGAAAGTCTTTCCAGAATAGATCAGAAGATTATTTTTATTTATTTCTATTAGGTAACTTAATTTTCTCACAAGAACAGCTTTATAAAAAGTGATAACACCATAGTGGGTCACAGGTGACTTGTCAGTTATTTCTTACCAGGAAAAAAAAAAAAGTAGTCCAGGTACAGTTCTCTGCCTGGGGGTACAGAACCTGATTCTATTACATAACAAACGGTAAACATCAAACAGTTTTTGTCAAAGCACACAGTAAAATAACCCTGGATGGGTTTTGCCTTTGCCGCCAATTCTTTTTAAGGGTTTAGGATCTTTTGATGGTTTTGCAATATTTTTCATTATCAAGACATAAAAGGATAATAAAAAGGGCATTCTCCTTAAACTTACATAGCCAAGGGCTACAGACAATTTCCCACCCTAAGTCTTTCATCCAATAATCTTAAAGACTATATTTTGAATCAAATTTCTATTAAAGGATCATTCAATTTTTTTAAAAAAATCATGTTTATAAATTGACATATCTTAAATTAATTAAATGTTAAATATTTTTTTAAAAGGCTAATTAATTTTCCCCATTTAAGCTGTTTACATTTTGCACTGTTTTCAGGGTGGTCAATTTTGTGTCTTGGTTTTCATACAGTAGCAAACCATAGTTCCATCTGGCATGCAGAAAGAAAACTATATAGGGGAATTTCAAATACAAAAATGTTTAAAAAGTGAAATTTTTAAATGTATATATATTAACAATTATTTTGTACAACAATATTTAACAAAACCAAACATAAATGTCAGATATAAGATCCAAGACCTGACACAGTTGCCATGAAAATAAGAAAATTAGAATAATAGAATTGTAGGACTGGAAGGGACCTCAAGAGGTCTTCTAGTCCATTCTCCTGCACTGAAGGCAGGATTATTCTAGACCATCCCTGACAGGTATTTGTCTAACCTGCTCTTAAAAAATCTCCAATGACATAGATTCCACAACCTCCATAGGCAATTTATTCTAGTGCTTAACTATCCTAATAGGAAGTTTTTCCTAATGTCCAACCTAAACTGCCCTTGCTGCAATTTAAGCTCATTGCTTCTTGTCCTATCCTCTGAGGTTAAGAAGAGCTATTCTTCTCCCTTCTCTTTATAACAACCTTTTATGTACTTGAAAACCATTATGTCCCCAGTCAGTCTTCTCTTTTCCAGATTAAACAAACCCAATTTTTTCAAATCTTCTCTCATAGGTAGGGTCCTACCAAATTCACAGTCCATTTTAGTCAATTTCACGGTCATAGGATTTTTTTTAAAATAGTAAATTTCATGATTCCAGCTGTTTAAATCTGAAATTTCATGGTGTTGTAATTGTAGGGGTTCTGACCCAAAAAGGAGTTCTGGGGGGTTCACAAGGTTATTGTAGGAGGGTTGAGGTACTGCTACCCTTTCTTCTGTGCTGCTGCTGGCAGCAGCGCTGCCTTCAGAGCTGGGCAGCTGGAGAGCAGAGCCGCTGCCAGCAGCAGTGCAGAAGTAAGGATGGCATGGTATGGTATTGCCACCCTTACTTCTGCGCTGCTGCCTGCAGGTCTGGGCCCTCAGTCAGCAGCTGTCACTCTCTAGCCGCCCAGCTCTGAAGGCAGCAGTGCAGAAGTAAGGATGGCATGGTATAGCATTGCCACTCTTACTTTTGCACTGCTGCTGGCGGTGTGCTGCCCAGCTCTAAGGACAACACAGAAGGGTGGCAATACCACAGTTCCTCCTAAAATAACCTTGTGACCCCCCCCCCCCCGCAACTCCCTTTTGGGGCAGGACCCCCAATTTTAGAAACTCTGGTCTCCCCTGTGAAATCAGTATAGTATAGGGTAAAAGCACACAAAAGACCAGATTTCATGGGGGGAGATCAGATTTCACGATCCATGATGCGTTATCCATGGCCGTGAATTTGGTCATGTTTTCTAGACCTTTAATCATTTTCTTTGTTCTTCTTTGGACTTTCTCCAATTTATCCACATCTTTCCTGAAACGTGGTGCCCAGAACTGGACATGATACTCCAGCTGAGGCCTAATCAGTGTGGAGTACAGCGGAAGAATTACTTGTGTCTTGCTTACAACACTCCTGCTAATACATTCGAGAATTATGTTTGCTTTTGTTTGCAACAGTGTTACACTGTTGACTCATATTTAGTTTGTGATCCACTCTGATCCCCAGATCGCTTTCGGCAGTACTCCTTCCTAGGCAGTCATTTCCCATTTTGTTTGTGTGCAACTGACTGTTACTAAGTGTAGTACTTTGCATTTGTCTATATTGAATTTCATCCTGTTTACTTCAGACCATTTCTCCAGTTCATCCAGATCATTTTGAATTTTAACCCCAAAGCACTTGAAACCCCTCCCAGCATGGTATCATCCGCAACTTTACCATTGTCTAAATCCTTGATGAAGATATTGAACAGAATAGGACCCACAACTGATCCCTGTGGGACTCCACTTAATATGCCCTTCCAGTTTGACTATGAACCACTGATAGCTACTGTGGGAACAGTTTTCCCATCAGCTATGCACCCACCTTATAATAGCTCCATCTAGGTTGCATTTCCCTAGTTTGCTTATGAAGAAGGTCATGTGAGACAGTATCAAAAGCCTTACTAAAGTCACATCTACCACTTCCCTCTTATCCACAAGGCTTGTTATTCTGTCAAAGAAAGCTATCAGGTTGGTTTGACACGATTTGTTCTTGGCAAATCCATGCTGTTACTTATTACCTTATTATTTTCTGGTTTCTGCAAACTGATTGCTTAATTGTTTGCTCCATTATCTTTCGGGGTACAGAAGTTAAGCTGACTGGTTTGTAATTCCCTGGGTTGTCCTTATTCCCCTTTTTATAGAGGGGCACTATAGTTGCCCTTTTCCAGTCCTCTGGAATCTCACCTGTCTTCCATGGCTTTTGGCTCAGATATCCCCTCAATCAGCTAATTGAGCATTCTAAGATGTATTTCATCAGGCCCTGATGACTGGAAGACATCTAACTTGTCTAAGTTAGGGTTGATCTAGATTAACAACATACCTTTTCCACAATTTCCCCACAGACTTACCACAAATAAAGACTTGTAAGAATATTGAAGTTCACTTCACCTAAGGCCCAATTCAGTGAAACACATAAGCAGGGCTGGCTCTGGCTTTTTTGCTGCCCCAGGCAAAAAAGCCTCCCGCCACCCCCCCACCCAGCGTGGCAGTGGAGGGCGCCGAGCCCGGCTGCGGGCCCGCTCTTCCTGACCGGCCGGAGCGCCGGGGGTTGGGCGGCGAGCCCGCCGCGGCTCTGCTGGAGGCCGGAGCCCCGGGAGGAGGGCGGAGAGCCCGGCCGGGGCTCCGCTCTCTCCGGCGGCCAGAGCGCCGGGGGGGGGCGGTGAGCCCAGCCGGCGCTCCGCTCTCCCCGGCGGCCAGAGCGCCCGCGGGAGTGCGGAGAGCCTGGCCAGGGCTCCGCTCTCCCCAGTGGCCAGAGCGCCGGGGGGAGGGCGGCGAGCCCACCGCGGCTCCGCTCTCCCCGGCAGCCAGAGCGCCGGGAGGAGGGCGGAGAGCCTGGCCGGGGCTCCGCTCTCCCCGGCGGCCAGAGCGCCGGGGAGAGGGTAGCGAGGAGGCCGGGGCTCCGCTCTCCCCGGCAGCGAGCCCGCCGCAGCTCCGCTCTCCCCGGCGGCTGGAGCCGGAGCACCACGCCGCCCCCCTCCAGGTGCCGCCCCAAGCACAAGCTTGGTGGGCTGGTGCCTGGAGCCGGCCCTGCACATCAGCACATGCTTTACTTAAAATTAAGGATGTGCTGAAGTGCTTTGCTGAACTGGGAACCCAGCCTTTTTAACTGGCCTATTTTGAGGCTTACACAGACTTCAGCTATGCTTCTATGCTGTGGCACATGACAATGTGCCAAGTCCTGATTCAGCAGCATGAATCTATTGGAGTTTTTAAAATCTCTCTAAGGAGTGTATGTGAAGCTTTTTCTTTTGGACTGGTATCTTCATACCCAGCTTTCTCCAGCCTGGCTTACTGCATCCATCACAATTACCTGCCCATCTTCCCAGCTAATCACAACTGCCTTCTTCTAGCAGCACCATTCATTATTTCACAACAGCTGCTGGACTGACTTCTGGTGTGTTCAATTTCATAACAGAGGTTTGTAAATTAGAGTCCTAGTAATAGGATTTGAGTTCAAGATACAGTTCTAAAATGTTTTATGTTGCTCTTGGGTCAGTTCACTATGCCATACCAATACAAGTTCAGTTTCTGTTTAGATTATTGTCATAGTCATTACATATGAAACAGAGCCTGAAAACCGAAACAGGGATTAGGTTCCATTTGTACTAGGTGTTGTACAAACAAACAACATAAAGACAATCCTTGTCCCAGAGAGTTCGTAGTCTAGGACAAAACCTAGAAATGAAACATCGTAGTGGGATCAAACACTGATTTCCCCCTGAAGTCAATGGCAAAACTCCCATGGACTTTGGGAGGACAGGATTTACTCACCTCCCTTTAGCCCCCATTTAAGGAAATGTTGTAGCTAAGGAAATGATTTAGCTAAATACTAAAGAGTGGGAAATTAAACCACCGCCAAAATATGGTAACTGCCATTTTTGTGCGGTACACTAAAATATACCTCTTCTGCAGCAGCAAGATCATTTCCAGAGCGGTGTATATTCTTACTGAAATTGGTTATGCTTTTGACAAAAGTCCTGGTAAACAAAATTAGAAAGACAAGGTGGGTGAGGTAATATCTTTATTGGACCAACTTCTGTCTGTTCAGTATAAGTTTGAAAGTAGGGATGTAAATAGCTTTTTTTAAAAAAAGTAAACATTTAAAGTATTAAAATTTTACCGGTGAAACCTTTAACTGTTAGGCTCCGCTGCCGCCTCATGCGACAGGGATCCGTCGCACCTGGGGTCTTGGTTCCCAGCTGGGTCCCCATGGCATGGAGGGTGGGACTGGGACCTGGGGGTGGCAGCCAGGATCCCCGGGGCACGGCAGCAGCAGAATCCCGCAGCCAGAGATTAAATGTTAACCGGAATACCTTATGATAAGACAGATGCTTATCGGTTAACATTTTACATCCCTACTCAAAAGCTTGTCTCTTTCACTGACAGAAGTTGGCCCAATAAAAGATATTACCTCACACATCTTGTCTCTCTAATATCCAGGCTACAACAATACTGCAAAACATGATGGTAAACAAACAGCAGCCATGCTTCATCTCCTCCACCCCTTTGCCGCTCCCCCACCCCCAGCCCTCCATCAGGAAAGAAACCTGGATTATGTTACAAGTGAAAATAAATTTTGTTGGTCTTGTCTAGTCTCCAGCTGTCATTTGTCATCTTCACAAAACCACAGCATAGTTTGTCACTGTTTGGCACAATTGACTCTGTCTGTTCAGAAAAGGTCAAGGACTGGAATACACAGGTTACTACTGAGGCACATTAGTGGAGCTATGTGTGGGAGGCTTATGCAGCCTGTGCCTGTAACATGTGTTGTGAGTCTCATGCTTTCCTGAGCATCTGTTTAATTAAATTAGTTTAATGGAACAGAAACAAATGGGGGGAGGGGGAGAGGGGGAAGAGAGGGAGAAAATATATTTGCCAAATGGAAAGGACAAAATTGGATCCACAAAAGTATTTTATTTTCAAGCTTCTTTTCAGAATGAATCAGTAACAATGGGCTGCTTAATAAACTTTTTAAATTACATGAAAAAAGCAGCGTGACACAACACTTGTCTATTACGCTGAAAGATTCTGTACTATCATGCAGTGATGATTATCCTATTCCTTGGCTGAGATCACTGATTTACCATCAATGCTTACCATTGGGATTACTGTCCCTAGGAGTTTCAGAGATACTTGTATAATAAATAAGGTCAGAGTATCAGGCATGGTTCCCATCACTAAATTATACAGTGTTTTTCAGGCAGTTTTATACACTCACATAACACTCAAGATTAGAAGGTTTAGCAACCAAGTTTAGAAGTGTCATTTGTAATTATGCACATAAGTACTTCGGGATTTTTAAAAAAATCTCAGTTATTGCTTTAAAAAAATATCAGTAATTAACTTTGAATCCCAGACAGTGGAAGGAAGTACCAGTCAACTTCTCTCTCTGAAATTTAAAAGACTTTTATTTTGTTACTAAACTCCAAAACTGAAGGTTTTATTTATAGTAGGCCTGTTTTCAAGGCCAACCAAAGAAAGGCACTACAATCTGACAGCGGGGCAGAATTGCACTTTGTAAGGAAGGCTAGGAGGTTGCAACTTCTTTACAGATATCAGGTACAAATGCTGGTACATAAATCCTTCAGGGTCTGATTTCACAGTTAATATTACTATTGCTGGGTTAATGCTGAGGCAAAAGCTCATGGCACAGGTAAGAGCTAAGAACAAACACAAACACATCATAACACCAAATCATCAACCAATTACCAGTTAATGTTGGTGATGAAAATGTATAAGCATAATGCCTGAAATGAAATTTTCTATTTATATCACCAAGGGGCTTTGCCATCATCACTGACCTTTACTAAAGACTAAATGTAGATGAATACCTGGAATTTTTTGTTGTTGTTTTTTTAAAATTGGGTCATTTTAATTAATTAAATAATGTGCACTGCTGTTTTCTGTTTGCTTTGGCTGGTTTGCAACAGTAGGAAGGAGGAGAGAGAAACCAGCCGAATATAAACTGTTTGATTTGAAGGTTTGCATCTGTAAACTTGTGAGACAGCCTGAGGGATGTAGTGATAATTCAGTATCTCATGCTAGCAGACAGCATATAGATCAAAGAGAAAGAAGAATTGGCTGGAACTAGCTAGGACTGCCCAACTGTGTGAGGTACCTTAACAAAAAAAAAAAAATCAGAGCTCCTTTTGCTGCCTTAGGAAAAAAGACTGGGGTTGTCTGAACCGCAGGCTCATCCTTCCACTTTTCATGCTGCTTTGGATTTTCTTGCAGCTGTAAAAGCCTCTTGCTGGCACATGTGTCTGATAAAATTTCTGAGCAGCAGTGTAGGAAGGGCGTGAACTTTATATTTAAATTGACAAAACTGCCAAATTGAAGAAGTTTTCTTAGCACATAATCAAAAAGGAGAGGGAAGGATTGTGAGTGCTTTGTGGTATGGACCACCTCTTTGTGTGTTTATACAGACCCTAGCACAATAACAGGGCTGGCTCCAGCGTTTTTGCCATCCCAAGTGGCAAGGAAAAAAAAAAAAGCCACGATCGGCGGCACTTCTGCCGCCGCTTCATTCTTTGGTGGCAATTTGGTGGCAGGTTCTTCCCTCCGAGAGGGACTGAGGGACCCGCCACTGAATTGCTACTGAAGAGCCGTACGTGCCACCCCTTTCCGTTGGCCGCCCCAAGCACCTGCTTGCTGCGCTGGTGCCTGGAGCTGGCCCTGCACAATAAGCTCCTGGTCTACAACTGGGGCTCAGTGGCATTACTGCAATACAAACAATAAAGAACCTCCACCACCTTGATTTTCACAGTCTTTTTCACAAGTTATGTAGTCTGTCCTAGTTTTCTTTAGTCACAGCTCATTAATCATTGCAGCAGTCTGTAACCTTCAGGCCATAATTTTATGAATGTCTACTGGATAGCTATCCAATTTACATGCACAAATGCTGTTTGTGGAAATCTCAAGTACTAAGGGGCACAAAAACCTTGCACATCCAAGATTATGGGTACATATTCAGATGCAAGTTTGTTGCATAGTATTTACAGTGCATACAATTATCACAGGAGGCCTACATTACTGCATGTGCAGCATCTATGCCTAGCCACGAAGACTATGCTAAAGCATCAGATGGCCCAACATGAAAAAAGTCATCTCTTCAGTGGGACAGATCAAGGAGAGAATACCAAACTGGTGATGCCCATCCAATTTTGCATCCACTATCTTCCAGAGCACTCAATGAGCTAGGGTCTGGTTGCCTCAAGGACCACCTCTCTTTTTGCACGTCCAGGAATACTATGATCAACAGGAATATTATGATTGGTAGAGCCCAGGGTTAAACTCTGGAGGAACCACACAACAATGGAACTCTCTGTTGGATGAACCCAAGTCTTGCTTCTCTTAAACTCAGAAAAACACTTAAGCATATGCTTAAGTTCATCAATATTTAGAAAAATACTTAAACACATGCTTAAGTGCTGTTGAAGCCAAAGGGACTCAAACATGTGCTATGAATTAAATATGTGCTTAAATGCCTTGCTGAATAGGGATGAGACTACGTTCATGCTTAAAGTTTTTTGTGTACTAAAGTGCTTTGTTGAATCAGGTACTTAGAGAACAATGGAAGGCATACCCGTTTGTGTAGGCCTTCCTTCAGTAAAGAAGAATATAAAATGGCTAGGGACATTTTTTATTTCTCCATGCTATCTTTCCCCCTACAATAACTAATAGAAATATAACTTGACAGAGGCAGGAGTTCATAATCATGCAGCTAAGGTAATTATAGCCCAGATATTAACATGATGGGCACATTAAAAATAGAGAGCTGTAAACAGGTGCTATCATATTACATCAACGCATGCTAGCACTGAGATAAATAGAAAGAAGATTTTTTCATTTTGCATCAAAACTTTATTAATAATTATTAATCACTGGCAATTTTATATAAAAGTAACACCCAGGGACCTCATTTAGAAGTTCTGGGCTCTGTATAAATACAGTCACTATTCTGTACATCTTACTAGCTGCCATGTTTATAGTTAGTAAAACAAAGAATGGTAAAAGTAGGGTTGCCAGTTGTCTGGTTTTTGACCGGACTACCTTGTTGAAAAGGGCAACTTCGGTTGGTGGCGCAGTGGGGTCCCAGGGCTAAGGCAGCCCCCCTACCAGTCCTGGCTCCGCACAGCTCCTGGAAGCAGCAGCATGTCCCCTCTCCAACTCCTACACATAGGAGCTGCAGGGGGCTCCGCACACTGCCCCCACCCCAAGCGCTGGCTCTGCAGCTCCCATTGGCTGGGAACCACAACCAATGGGAGCTGTGGGGGCAGTGTCTGTGGATGGGGCAGAGCACAGAGCCACCTGGCTGCCTCTGTAGGAGCTGGAGGGGGGACATGCCGCTGCTTCTGGGAGCTGCTTTTGGTAAGTGCTGCCTGGAGCCTGCATCTCGAACCTCCTCCTGCACCCCAACTCCCTGCCCTAGCCCTGATTTTCCTCCCATCCTCTGAACCCCTCGACTGCAGCCCAGAGCACCCTCCTGCACCCCAAACTCCTCATTCCCAGCCCCACCCTAGAGCCCACATGCCCAGCCAGAGCCCTCACCCACCCAACACCCTGATTCCCCTCCCACCCTCTGAACCCCTTGATCCCAGCCTGGAGCACCCTCCTGCACCCCAAACCTCTCACCCCAGCCCCACTCCAGAGCCTGCACCCCAAGCTGGAGCCCTCACCCCAACCCCTAGCCCTCATCCCGCTCCAGCCCTCTGAATTCTTGGGTCCCAGCCCGGAGCACCATCCTGCACCCCAACCCCCTGAGCCAGCCCGATGAAAATGAGCAAGTGAGTGAGAGTGGCGAGAGTGAGCGACAGGGTGGGGTGGGGGTGGGGGTATGGAGTGAGCAGGGGCAGGGATGCAGAGAAGGGGCAGGGCGTTCGGTTTTGTGCGAGTAGAAAGTTGGCAACCCTAGATAAAAGCTTGAACTAAAAAGCACATCTCTCTCTCTCTCTCTCTCTCTCACACACACACACACACACACACACACACACACACACGCTGATTTTTCAAAATGCATGGAGCTATCTAAGACCATGGAGGCTAAAACATAGAAATTCAAATACTGCTTTCTCTTATTTGCTAAGAATCTACCATAATTGTGAAAGTCAGGTTCTAAACCAGCACCTTATGTTCATGCTAAAATTACACATGAACTAAATGTAATATATATATAACTATATTTTAGATATTGCTATATATAATATTTTATAAAAATATAGAATACACATCCAGCAGATCATTCTTATTATGCACATATACACAGACAATAAAATTCCATGGAAAAAACACACACTGTAAATATCAGTGTTTTCCCGTTGAGGGCAGCTGCTGTAATACAATCCAGGGTGCCTGCTGCCAAGATTTTCCACATGAGTGCATCTTCTTTTAACCACTGCTCAAACACTGGCTGAAAGAGGAGCTGCTAGACTGAACATGTGTCTGCACTCTGATGACAAATATATGGAACAGCAATGGAATGCTGAGCAAACCTTAGCGTTTTGGCGGGAAGTGAGCTGTACACTCTACACCTTCAGCTCAAATTCACAAACACTTTTGTTTCAGTCTTTAGTGATAGTTCTTTTACCTGAAACTACAAAAGTGTGTGTAAGTTGTGAGCAGCAGGCATAAACGATCAGTGGACTATTTAAGAAATGAAAAGAGTTATGACAATATGACTTTTTTATATTTAATCTACGCTTTACATAACGGGATCTGGGTGTAGAGGCAAGTTATTAGGCAAGACGTGGTTAAACCATTTGCTGTGGCTTAGATAAAAAGAAAAGAAGGGTGTGGGCAGAAATCTGTCAGAGACGTAAAACCTTGTAAAGGAAGGAATGGATTGCTGGCAAGAAGCTGTTCATAATATCAACTAACTCTAAAACAAGAAGCCACAGATTAGAGAGAACTGAATCAGGTTTCCTTACACAAAGAGTTTCTGAACTGCTAAAAGTACAACAGCAATTAAGGAGCACAAATCAGCTTAAAAGGAGAGCTGAGTAATGATGTGGAAAAAGTACAGTGCTCCCTTGGATTAATGACTATGTAGATGTGTGTATGGACACAAACACATATGTAGGCACCCACATGCAAGTTTTCTGATTTTACTCCTACCATTTTCAAGATTCGTGTGTATATGGTTTTCTTATGTACTTATCTTAAAAGTCCTAAAAATGTTATCGTTTGTCTTGTTGCTGTTTTCCAGTTTTTACATCTGAAAAACCTTGTGAATGGTGTAGCAGCTAATTGGGAAACACCTACCGATCTTATATGAGAGACCACAACCGCTGTTTAAGGAGTGTGCAAGTGGAGCGGGAGTTGAAGTGGATATAATGCTATTAGTTAAAGAGAAAATTCTATCTTAAGCACATACACATTTTTAGAAACAAAGAGTAGGGAAAAGAATGAAGTTCAAGAAACAAACTCAAAAAGGTATTTTAAGAAACTTGGGGAGTGGGGTGTTCTGCCTTTTAACAAAACATCTATGGAGTGACTGTGTAGCAGTACTTAATCAGTCCCAAAGTGCACCAATCCCCAGGTGATACTGGCAGCATATATATTGTGTATAGAAATAACAATATACAGTTATCACTTCCTCATCTTCTGGGTGGTTCTATAGTATTTACCTTACCAGTGTCAGCTTCCTGTAGGTATCATTTATTGAGTGAAAGTACTTTCGGTATATGATTACTTTCCCAATACTGTATAATGTCTCCAGGCAGTATAAAGTATCCCCCCGTGTGCACCAGTGTACTGCAATTATTTTGTGTCTAGACAGATCAGTGAATTGGTCAAACCAGCCAGGGAGAAACTGAGAGACTAATGGCTATTTCCTCCTGCAGAGGAGAAAGAACAAGAGAGATGGATGCAGCTACAGAATGTGGATGGCAGGGAGATTCCTGTCCCATTGCCAGTCCCCTGGTGATACCAAAGCGCATACAGCCTACAGTGTTGCCAGCTCTCATCATTTTATCATGAGTCTCATGTTATTTGGTCTTCTTCTAAAAGCCCCAGCTCTTGGAGTCATGTGATGACATGAAAATCTCAGATTTCATCTCAAAATATGTTTCTAGCCTTCATTGTTGCAAAGAAATGCTTGAAAACATGACTCAAGTGCACCTTAAAATCTCAACAACCAAAAGGTAAAAAAAGAACCCAATATTTATTTATTTTTAAATCTCATGATTTGGGGGGGACTGACTTATGATTTTTCAACATGTGGGATTGACAATACTGTGATTATTCAATCTGGTCCATAATAAACATGCATGGGCCAAATGAGTAAATGAAAGGATCTGTGTTCTACTCCCTGCTCTTTTACATACCCACTCCGGCCAGGAATCAGCAAAGCACTTAAGCTCATGCTTAACTTTAAGCAAAAATTTAAGCCCCACTGAAGTCAACTATTGGGACTTTGTAAGAACGTAAAGTTAAGCATATGCTTAAGCACTTTTTGCCTATGTGGATTGAGAAAGCTACTTCCAAAACTCAGGTGTTTTTTATTTGACCTCTCTCCATTACTGAGTCAGCTAATTTTTAGGCTGTGGCATTGGATGTGGAGGGGATTTTTTGTTCAATTGGTCAGTGCCAAGGATTATTGTACCTTGTGTTGTACTATATTATTATTATATTTTGTTTTAATAGCTAACAATCCTATTATCAATTATGCATTTACAGGATATGTACTTGGAAAGCAGAACACGAAGCTACAGAGTGGAAGCCCCATGCTGACAGTAGAACCCATGTGGGATATGATGACTGAAACATATAGTCATAATGATGCTAATAAGCATCAATTTAGTTCAGCCATATGGATAACTGTCAGTTATTCTGGCCATTGTATCCAACCTTGTAACCTTTGGCATTGTAGCTTGCGGCTATAGCACTGACAGGGTTCATCACTGCCACCTTTTAAGGTTCAATATGAAAAACAGTGGGGGGAAAAGTGAACTGAAGGGCTCCTCACAGAATTTAACATTCCTGTTTATGTTCGACTATAAACCATGTTAATCAACAGGTTAGCATAACTAAACTATGTCTGATCTGTGATGCCCCTTTTATAAAGTAAAAATGTGGAGTTAAATATAACAATGACTTTGTACAAGTGTATGATTTGAAAACTTACCACTGTCCAGGGAGGTGGCAGAGAAAGGAGGTTGAAATAGAACAAGTGGAAAATAGGCAGTTGAGATCTCTAGAAGAAAGTGACATTTGAAGTTCCAATCCTGCAAGCTACTGAGTACCCCTTAGAGATACTAAGTACCCTCAGTTTCCACTGACTTCAGGGACTTCTGCTTCTTCCAGGAGGCATTCAGAATTTTCAGGACTTGACTCTTATGGTACAGCTATACTGTACTCTTTCAAAAATCAAATCTCTTGGGATTTAAGTTAACTTTAAAACAAAACATTATGCAGACATTACATTATAGGAGATAAATATGAGAAAACTGAAAGATCCCTGGGCACTTTGAAGGTCCTCCTCTGTGATGCAAAAATGGAAGGCAGCAGAGCAGATAGCACATGAGCTTTCCCTAAAATGCTGGACCAGTCCAAGTGAAACCTGGCTCAGTATTTTTAATCTTTCCACACAAAACTGTAAACCTTTGTCTATAAAGTTCCAAGTGATGACTTCATGCTTTACTGGGATGAGGATCAGTAAAGACTTCACCTCTGTAATGAACATCTATTATGTCAGCAAGAGACAAGAAGGTAGCCTGCAGGGGGAAAGCTCAGCATGAACACCAAGGGTCAGACATGGCTATGCACAATCAGACATTTAATGAATTTCTGCAGACAGCTGCTTACATAACTAACAGCCAAGCTGTACTACGAGGCCTTCAAAAAGTCCTTTCTAAAACACTGAGGCTTTTGCTTGGTGGGGAGGGAGATGTTTAAAAGATAAGAAAAGCAAAATGCTAAATCCATAAGCTTCAATAGCTGTAATTACTTATAATAGCCTACAACTACATGGATTAAGCTTTAATTATTATATGTGGCAATGTGTCTGTTATTGAAAGTAGTGGGAAACCAGTTTTAACCTGTCAAACATGATGGACTCATGTTTTTCTAGTGTCTAAGGAGTTAGAGTTGCCCTTCTCTTTTGCCAACAATATAGCTATACAATTAAAGGAAGTTATTTTATACTATTTTAAACAAAGGCAGAAGAAATTTGTCATAAGAAATTCTTGAGTTTAATTATCCAAAGTCTGAAAATGACTGGCAAGATTCACTTTTGAGTCATATAGACTAATTGATGACACAGTGATCATGAAGGGTAATACTAGTAAATGCTAGTCTAGTCAGGTATTCTTTCTTCCTGAAAATACAATCCATGACACCCTGAGGGATTCTTCTTGGCACAGATGCAGTGAAAGATGCACAGAAAGAGAGAGGACAGGAACACATTTTTCAAAATGTCTTTCCCCCTTATTCATCTGTCGAACAGAACAAATGCATTGTCCAATCAGGATTATAAATGAGCACATGCCCAACATTAAAACCAAACTTCCGAAAACACACATTCTGGCACTTTGAATTACATCCCTGACAACTTTTATCCAAGAAAAAAAGAACTACAAGATAAAAAGACATTTCCATAATCATATGTAACCATAAGATAAAGTGTGTAATTTCATAGTCTACCATCTAATGAAACAGAAGAGACAATTGCCAAAGTCCTTCTCTTGTCCTCTAGAATTACACACTAATTTGCCAGTTCCAGCACAAAGCTGACGCACAAACCAAGGATAATAAAGATTCTGTTCTTTTTAATTTTCTTAATCTCTTTGCTAAAAGTTTGTTAGTACATATAGAAGAGCACTAAGGCCCTGATTCAGCAAGGTGCATGAGCATGTGAGCATGTGAGTAGCCCCACTGAATTTAATGGGACTACTCCTATATTTAAAGTTAGGCACATGCTTAAGGATTTTGTTGATTTGGCACCTAACAAGACACTGAAATGAGCTCAAACTGCCCAGTACAACTTAATGTCATCCATTTGACCAAAATAAACAATTAACACTAGTTTTCAGTTTAGGCTGGATTAAAATAAATCTCCAGATAGGCCCCCCCCCACACAGTTTATAAAGATTCTTTTCTCCTTCACTTTTAAACAATGTTTTAAATGGTGTGACTCTGTTTAAATGTCCTCACCTTGCCCAGACTGTTGCAGGAACCATAAGCAGACTGGGGAAACCAGCTAACATGCCAATTGCCCTTAAATTATGAACGTGTCCTTACTGAAGTGTTAACTTGAGGTACATTTCAAGTGTTGCCCCTCACCTGACTCCTATAATGCTTTAAACTCAGAGCTAGCTGGCCAGATGGGTGGAGGAAGGGGTTTGAAGCTTGAGTACTGCTGACATTGAGGGCAGGTCTACACTACAAGTTTACATCAGTGCAGATGCGCCACTGTAGCGCATCTGGTGAAGACGCTCTCCCATCGGCTAAGTAACTCCACCTCCACTAGAGGCTATAGCTATGTCGACGGGAGAAGCTCACCTGCCAACATAGTGATGTTTACATGGGGGGGGGGGGTTAAGATCAGTATCGCTACATTGCTTGGGGGTATGGATTTTTCACACCCCTGAGTGACATGGTTATACCACAGTAAGTACGTAGTGTAGACCAAGTTTGAGTGACGTGCAGCGGAGACTCAGCACAACTCATCAACTGCTAATCCAATCAAACTGTGCTGCTAAGGTAATCACTGTAGGGATAGTACTCTTAGGCAGTGTGGTTGCTCTCACTGGAGAGAAGCTTGCTCGAGTAGAGTGATTCAAGATAACCCTTGCACTGAAAACAAGACCCTATATAAACTGCAATAAGGTAAAATCCATTCCCCACAGAACATTTGAAAGTCAAGGTGTACAAAGCTGTGCAAGTGCATGAGAGATAAATTGAATGCGTCAACTATTAAGGAAGAACAAGTAACCCTCCATCCCCCGTGCCCACCCCATGATCTGTACTGGGGGCTGGAAACATTAGCTTTTGATCCCTCCCCTACAGATACTCCTTATCTGAGAGCATCCTAAGCCACACTAAGGCCATGTCTACACTACCACTTATGTCAGCAAAATTTATGTTGTTGAGGGGTGCAGAAAAAACACCCGAGTGATGTAAGTTTCACCAGCATAAGTGGCACCGCGCTATGTCGGTGGGAGAGCTTCTGCCGCCAACATAGCTACCGTCGCTCACTGAGGTGGTTTTATTATGTCAACAGGAAAGCTCTCTGCCGTTAGCATAGAGCAGCTACACGAGCAATCTTACAGCAGAACAGCTGCATCGGTACAGCTGTGCCGCTGTAAGCTCGCTAGTGTAGACATAGCCTTAATCAGAATGGTCAGAAGAACCAATGCAGTGCAGCAGAAACAGGCTCACCTAAAGTATACAAATAATAAAAAGAGGAAAAGGAACCTGGCAGGGTGGAGAAAGGAAAACAGAAGGGTGTGGTTGGGGGTGACAAACAGGAAAGAACTAACAGAGGAGCAAATCTGAAGAGTAGGAGAGACAAAGGAAAAGTGAGAAAAGAAACTAGCAAGAGGAAGAAAAAGGCTCTGTCTATTCTGAATGATTCTGCAGTCAGAACCAGAATTTCATTTACCAGCCCTTTCCATCAGAACTGGCAGCACAGAGTAAGTAATTGCCACAAAGCAACTAATTAAGCTTACAGGTCTAACTTGCAGGGCTCCATGCAACTGGTTCACCTGCAAAACTGTCTGAGCACCCGTTACACGTACAACACCTGCATTTGTTTATGCTGACCTATGATTGCATGTGCAAATGAAGTTGTTGTGTTCACAAAAGTTGCTCATGGATTTTCACAGATGTACCTGTTACTTGGAGTACTTTGTGGCTCTTTACGGCCCACAGTCTTGTTTTCCTCGTGAGTTTGCAAATCCTTTCCAGTACTGCTGCTATACATCCCTGGGAAAAGCTATACAAAAACTTGGAAGGTCAATAATATTCATAATACTTTCCCCCTAAAAGATCTCAAAGCACTTTACAAACATTAATGAAGCTTCACCATACAGCTGTGTGGCAGATATTATCATCCACCCTTTACAGATAGAGAAATTAAATAAACTGAACAAGACAGCCAGCAGTCTTCACAGATTGGGACCACTCTGATTATACAGTCTAGACTCCTCCGTGATACAGGCTATAGAATTCCATCAACATGCCTCAGAGCACTTATCTATCAAGAATATTGAAGGTGCAATAGTGCAATACTAATAATACTTAATATCACAAAATAACTGAGAAGGATGGATCAGGGTCAGAGCTTTGATTTGTGCTAGGAATGCAGTCCATGCCCTGATAAAAAATTGTCTAATGGTTAGGGTGCTAGCCTGGGATTCAGGAGACCTCAATTAAATTCCCCATTTCTTCACAGACTTGCTCTTTGATTTTGGGCAAGTAACTTGGTCTCTCTGTGATTCAGTTCCCCATCTGTAAAATGGGGATAACAGTCCTTCCCTATGTCACAGGGAGGATACATACATTAAAGAGTGCAACTTGCTCAGATATTACGGTTATGAAGGACACAAGTTTTGGAGTTCAAACAGTGAAAATGAGGTGTTTGTTACTTGCAGCTAGTGTTCACATAAACACTAATCAAATACTATATGAAATCCATGTAAGATACATGGACAGAGACCAAGGAAGAAAGAAAAAATACACACATTGGCAACCATCAGGAAAAGCTGCCAACTGCTCTTCAGATACCATTTTGAACTGGGTTAGGTTTCTCTCATCATGCATGTCCAATCTGCCTCTACCAGCTTATATTTTCATAGAATTCCAAGGCCAAATGGGGACGGTTATGACCATCTCGTATGACTTCACTTTCTTCAAAAGACTAGCCTGGAGCATGCTGCACCATGACAATTCTTGATGATCCAGAGCCCCTTGGAGACTTCAAACTGTTTGACTATATAGCAGCCCAGAGGCTACTTTAGTTTACACTATAGGTCAGTCAGCTCCAGGGACAGTCCTAGCAGACTAGAGGTATCTGTTTCTCATTCTCGTGGTTGGCAGCAATGTAGCAAAGCAACTGAGAACGGGGGCTACTAGCTCTCAGATGTACGTTTTGCCCCATTGCTTGGGATATTAACTCTGAAGTTAATGATACTAAAAATGCCCAAAATACTAAGCTTATTCACTGCTGATTATCTCTGAAGGAACTTCCTACCACATGGGAACTGCTAATGGCACATAGAACTGTGAGCAAAGATCGAGTACACCACTTTCCCATCCCCCATCTGCCCCCTGGCCTAGTCTCATATTTGCAAAACCTTCTTAAATTATGGTTCAAGCACCACTCCTGTTGTACCATCTTCTAAAGTGGTTTCATTGGCATCAAATCCCCTACCCTATCAGAGTTTTGGAAGATTCTTCTCAAGCCTTTTGGCTCCAGCCTCACTCGACAGCCAAACCAAATGAAAAAATGGCTCTGTGGGAGCTGTGTTTTAATATAGCTTTTAAATACAGTGCTATGTTGGGTGCAGATGACCCTTTGAGATAAGAATAGGAGAGGATTTTAAATCCAGGTAAAATATTATTATAACATCTTGGACACAGCAACTTTAGAATTCTGTTCTTTCCCACCAAGCATTGTACACATCCCACAATTATCGTACTGGGCATTACGTAACTGGCCTTCTTAAGGATATAATGTGATGTGCTGCCAAACATTGAGGAAGGAAACTGAAATGAGCTTTCCCCAGTGCTATCATACATCCCATCCAAAATAAATAGAGAGAGATCTCCTGGACAGCCCCTTCAGAAGCCTTTCACAAAAATCAACAATCCTTAAACCAAGTTTGCTTTCCAACTAAAATCTTTTGTCTTTAGCATTAAAACTGCACCAAGGATGATTTATGTGCAAATTTCCTGTCATCTCCCTGCCATGAGGTACTATTGATATTTCAATGGGATTTTTGAGGGTGACAAGTATGGAACATACTGTAGTCTGAACTACCTGACATATCAGTGATCGGTTCAATAATTTTTTCCTTAAAGAACTCATTTTGCCCTCAGGTCAGGTATATAAATCTCCTTTAGCATGGAAACAACCAAGCATTTCCCAGTTTATTTTGCTCCTCTCCACATCCAACATCAATGAATTTTCCACAAGTATAAGAAGAATGTACTTATAAAAATAAAGTCCTACTAGGTTCATTTTATCATCGAGTTGCCTATTAACCCACGGTCAAAAAAATGAAAGCGTAGCTACAGTCTCATATATAACATGACTGCCCTCTTGTGTTAAACTACATCCTTTGCATAAACTGAATACTTGAAGAGCTCTTTATAGAAAAATTTGGTACATATAGACTATTTAGTGTACTATCCACTATACCTAGAACCCCTCATTTACCCCTTTCCTATATTAAAAAAAGTCCTGTAAGAAATGCGAGAAACTTATAGTGTCTGACACTATTACAAACAAACAAAAAGTTGGTTTGGATGTTTAAAAGAAACATAATACCAGGGCCGGCTCCAGGCACCAGCGAAGAAAGCAGGTGCTTGGGGCGGCCAATGGAAAGGGGCGGCACGTCCGGGTCTTCGACGGCAGGTCCCTCAGTCTCTCTCGGAGCAAAGGCCTCGCCGCCGAATTGCCACCAAAGAATGAAGCGGGGCAGTAGAGCTGCCGCCGAAGTGCTGCCGATCATGGCTTTATCTTTTTTTTTTTCCCTCCCGCTTCGCCGCTTGGGGCGGCAAAAAAGCTGGAGCCGGCCCTGCTTAATACACTTCTACTTAACAGGTTTAAGTGTGGAAATGTGCATCTAGATACATAACATGTAAGAAAGTACTAATTTGTTTCAAATTTATACCTGCACTATGCCTGTGACATCATTTGCACAGGCAAAACAACTAAGATTTGCAAGTCTGAGTTTTGGGGATATTTATAGGCTTTTTTTTTCATTATAGAAAAATTAGGCCCTCTGTATAATTTACCCAAATTTACATGTTTTTTAAAAATGTGGAAATTACTTCAAACAGGTTATGGATTACTGAGATCTGGTCTTAGGAACTATGGGTCCTGTCTCAAGCTGGACATGCAGGACCCAGGCAGGCTTTGGTAACCTTTGTACCACATTTGACCGGGGAGAGAAGGGTCTAGTATCTGGCCAGATAGGAGGGAAATGTCATTAGGGGGATAAAGGAGGATTTCTTCTGCTGGCAAGATGAAAGTCAATGACAGTCTGTGGAAGTTTGCAGCAGATGGATGGGCTTGGACCAAGAGGTTTGTCACTGAGAACCCAGGGAGGCATCAGCCCCCATGCTCATGTTTCATGATGGGGGAAAAGGGGATAGGAAGGGGCACTGCAGGCAAAGGTGATAATACAGTAGGGAAATGTTGGAAGTTCTGACACATCAGAACCTTCCAAAATGCAAGGACCCTGTGTGACCACACACTTGTGATAAAAATGCCTCTAATTTTCACAGAAGTGTTTGTCTAGTCCACATGTAGGGCTGCTGAAAGGCTGGCATAGAAAGTAGATCCGGTCAGGGATTTTCCACCAGAAAATGCATTTGCACATAATGAACATTTTCCATGGGGAAAATTTTGATTTTGCCAAAATGAAATATTTTGTTTTGTGTCAGTTTCACTTGTATCAAAATATTTTGTTTTGTGGAACTGACCCAAAATGTTTAATTTCAAATCACTTCAACAAAACATTGAATTGCATTTCTTTATCAGTGCATTGTCTTGTGGGAAGAAAAGGAGCATCAGCCTTCCAAACTACAACTCCCACGTGGCAATGTGCCACAGTTAGAAAATGCAGTTTAAAATTGAACTGACTCAGAAGGAAGTTTCTGATCAGTTCATAGAATTATAGGACTAGAAAGGACCTCAAGAGGTCATCTAGTCCAGTCCCCTGAACTCATGGCAGGACTACGTATTATCTAGACCATCTCTGCCAGGTGTTTGTCTAACCTGCTCTTAAAAATCTCCAATGATGGAGATTCCACAACCTCCCTAGGCAATTTATTCCAGTGCTTAACCACTCTGACAGTTAGGAAGTTTTTCCGAATATGCAACCTAAACCAACCTTGCTGCAATTTAAGCCCATTGTTTCTTGTCCTATCATCATAGGTTAAGTACAACAATTTTTCTCCCTCCTCCTTGTAACAACCTTTTATGTACTTGAAAACTATTATTGTCCCTCTCAGTCTTCTCTTTTCCAGACCAAACAAACCCAATTTTTTCAATCTTCCTTCATAGGTCATGTTTTCTAGACCTTTCATCATTTTTGTTGCTCTTCTTTGGACTTTCTCCAATTTGTCCACATCTTTCCTGAAATAGGGCACCCAGAACTGGACACAATACTCCAGCTGAGGCCTAATCACCATGGGGTAGAGCAGAAGAATTACTTCTCGTGTCTAGATTACAACACTCCTGCTAAGACATCCCAGAATGATATTTGCTTTTTTTTCCTGCAGCAGTTTTACACTGTTGACTCAGATTTAGCTTCTGGTCCACTACCCCAGATCCCTTTCCACAGTATTCCTTCCTAGGCAGTCATTTCCCATTTTCTATGTGTGCAATTGATTGTTCCTTTCTAAGTGGAGTACTTTGAATTCTCCCTATTGCATTTCATCCTATTTACTTCAGACAATTGCTCCAGTTTGTCCAGATCATTTTGAATTACAATTCTATCACTGGCAACCCCTCCCAACTTAGTATCATCAACAAACTTTATAAGTGTACTCTCTATGCCATTATCTAAATCATTGATCAAGATATTGAACAGAAGTGGACCCAGAACTGATCCCAGTGGGACCCCACTCATTATGCCCTGCCAGCACAATTGTGAACCACTGATAACTACTGTCTGGGAACGGTTTTCCAACCAATTATGCACCCACCTAATAGTAGCTCCATCTAGGTTGCATTTCCCTAGTTTGTTTATGGAGAAGGTCATGCGAGACAGTACCAAAAGCTTTACTAAAGTCAAGATATACCACATCGACCACTTACCCCCATCACAAGGCTTGTTACCTTGTCAAAGACAGCTATCAGATTGGTTTGACACAATTTATTCTTGACTAATCCATGCTGACAGTTACTTATCACCTTATTATCTTCTAGATGTTTGGAAATTGATGGCTTAATTATTTGCTCTATTATCTTTCTGGGTACAGAAGTTAAGATGACTGGTCTGTAATATCCCAGGTTGTCCTTATTTCCCTTTTTATAGATTGGCACTATATTTGCCCTTTTCCAGTCTTCTGGAATCTCTCCCGTCTTCCATGACTTTTCAAAGATAATCACTAATGGCTCAGATATCACCTCAGTCAGCTCCTTGAGTATTCTAGAATGCATTTCACCAAGCCCCGGTGACTTGAAGAGATCTAACCAACCAAAATCAAACATTTTGACTTTGGGAGTGTTTAAATGTTTTGTTTAGATCAAAAAATTTTGAAATAAAATGTTTCAACATTTCTGAATTTTATTTTATTTTTAATTTCTATTTTATTAAAAAATTCAAATTTTCTACTTCTCAACCTGATCTAGGATGAGAACAAAACTTTGAAATGTCAGAATTTCCTGCAGGATGGAAATCCTGAATTTTGCTCAGCCCCAATAGCAAATATACTTTATTTGCACTGTTATGTAGAGTGCAGCCAGGCCTACCCTCTGCTCTTCAGCAAAGGTTCTGACTTTCTGGTCTCATCTGCAGTTTCCCCTCTCGGTTCTTTACAAAGAACTCCCGTCACATCCTCCTTGTGTCAGCCAATCACCATACTTCTTGCCCTCAGCTCCTTGCCCTCAGCTCCTCCCCCTCTGCCAATGACACACAGGCTACAGCTACACTACAAATCAGGGGTGTGATTCCCAGCTCGCGCACACATCCTTGCACTAGCTTGATAAGAGCTAGTGTGAGTATAAATAGTAGTGTAGTTCCAGTACTCGAGTAGCAGCAGCAGGGTCCCAGCTTAACCATGACAAGTACAAACTTGCCTGAAACCCTTGTGTACATACAAGGCCGGTGCTACCATTAAGGCAAACTAAGCGATTGCCTAGGGCGCCAAGATTTGGGGGCACCAAAAAGCGGTGCCCCCAATTTTTTTTACAGCGTTCCTACGCCCCCTCCCCAAGCGCACGGTCGCCGCTCCACTTTTAAACAATTAAACGCAATGGAAAAAAGTTGGCAGATGTTTCAGAGCCCACATTGTCAAAAAAACAGGCTTACTGTCATGCATCTCCCTGCCATATATAATCTCCACCACAAAGGGACCACCAGACAGTGTATTGTATTCATCTCCCTCCCTACTCCATGACATAAGCTGTTTTTTTGCAGGAATCAGGAAATAGCTTCAGCTCACACTCACACATGCCTTCATTTTATCATTTTAATGCAGCCTACTTGGAAGTCCTAGCCCTGAGGAAAAAATTGAACCTGGTGAAGAATGCAGTATCATGCCTCCTCAGCAATACAGATTACCAAGAGCAAGTGTCTGCTCACTTCATTGGCTCCCTGTAAAATACTGCATCAAATTAAATGCCTCAGTCTTTATTTTCAAGCCTCTAACTGGCCTGGGCTCAAGATTCCTAAAAGATGAACTTCCCTTCTGGGGCCCCAACTACCCCCAACACCACCATTTCAAGGAACAATGAAATGTCTACATCAAGGATTAAACTTGTTTGTACGGGAGATGGAACTTTCTTGATGGCAGGCACAAGACTGCTGAAGTCACTCCCATGCAAGCCAAGAACAACCACAAATCTCACCACTTCCTGGTACAAATGCACTTTCCTTCTGAGAAACACAGTATCTTCAGTTTAATGTATTAAGAAGTGCACATCCACGTTAAACTTTGCCCGATTACCGAATGTCACCTTTTAGAACCATAGACTGAACTCATTTGTGCATATATGTTGCCTGCTTTAACTTGTAAATAACTAACTCATTTCTTTTTCCTAGTTAATAAACCTTTGGTTAGTTTGCTATAGGATTGGCTACAGGCATTCTTTTTGGTCAGAGATCTGGGGTAAGTGACTGGTCCCTTGGGGCAGGAAGCAACCTGTGATTTTTGGTGTAAGTGATCATTTATCATTAAGTCCAGCTTGCCGGGTGGCAAAATAGATTGGAGAGTCCAAATGGGCTGCCTGTGACTCCGTGGTAAGACTGTTACAGTGATCTTAGAATTCACATTTATTATGGGGTTGGTGAAATATTATAGAACATACAACCAGTTTGGGGTGTCTGCCCTTCTTTTGACAGTCTGCCCTGAGAATGGCTCTCTTGGTTGTGAGCTACTCTAGACAGCATGACTAGGGGATTTCTGGTAGAGTAGTGCAAGAGGAGGTGTTCAATGTATTCCTTTCTTTATTTCATAGATTCAGCATTATGGCCCCGTCCTACTAGGAACAGTACAAACATATGAAAAAGATTGCATTCTGTGGCAGTCCAATGCAACTATGGGATGGCAAATCAGATAATACTTGGATGATATTTGGGTAATATGTAATGCTTGATGCAATAGAGGAAACAAAATTTTGGAGGTGCCACAGAAAGGAATTTGAAAAATTGTTTCCAGGTTTGACAAATATTATTTTACCTCTATGTCACAGAGACCTATGTTATTTGGCTGTATTTTGGTGTAATGCTTATGTACTAGGAAGTGGGCTCTTATGCAATTGTGTTTATTCAAGAAGTAGATTTTTTAAAAAGGGATTTTTTTGGGATGAAGTTTTAAGTATCAACTTGTGTTCATATTTCTTCCCTCTTAAAATACATTTTAGAAGAAAAATGAAAAAAACTTCGTAATGACAGTATTTATCTCTGTAAAACACAGTGGGATGCGATTTGTGGAAAAGTCACGACAACTTTTATGTAAGATATTTCAGACAGTTTTAGTCCTGTTCCATGCACAGATCCCACAGTTGGCAATTTCTTTCAAGATTACACTGTTGTTTACATTAACTTTACCTACACTAGTATTACAATAGGTAAACTACACCATTTACATCTTTCCAAATTGTTTCCTTGTGGACCAATACTGCTTGTTATTTCTTTAACTTTTCTGATCTATTCATTATACTATTCAGCAATATTTAAATCAGCTGTTCCTTTCCATTTTTCCAACATATTGCACTTTGCTACAAATGATGCTTTCTGGTAGAATACATTTGAAATGAAATGTTGTCCAAGTATTATAAGATAAAGATCTCTTGGGCCACTCATTCTATCACCATTTATTGTCACACAGTTTCAAGGCTGGATTTGGTCATTGAATTAGATGGTTAGAGCAATAATATGTTAAATGTACTATTCTCACTGTATGGTGACATGTAATGCTTTATTTTCCACCTATGTTACAAACATGTCTATATTTACCCTGTTGCCCATGTCCCTCATCCTTCTTGTTCTCTGAGAAGATACAGTTTAAAATATTTTTAAAAATGTTGTTCAGTACTAGAGGCAAAACTCTCTTCTCCAATCCACACTGTGTTTTTTATTCAATCAGATTAGACAGATGAGAATTTTTGTTCAACAATTTTTGTTACTAACTAGTTCTGTATCTGATAGTAAACTAAAGTGCTGCTGGTCAAGTATATCTTTTGGTTTATTTTCAGATTTTGATATTGATTTGGATTCCTACATCTTGTATTGATATCCAAGAGATACTCCTATTACAGAGCCTTCGCAGCCACTCCACGTATCTTTGTTACATTATTTTAATTTGGTACATATAGCATATGCTTGTATACATCAATGCATACAACCCAGCATGAGTATTAGCACTATTTAATTGCTTGTCATATTTTTTAACTTCATAATATGTATTTTATGGTCACAAGCTTGGTAAGCTGCTATTTACTGTATAATTAATAAAGCATTTTAAAACCTCCTGCTCAATTTATTTGAAGTAACTTTTTATGAACACAGCAAGCATGTTTTTTCAAAAGTGTTTAGCACCCAACAGATCTTAAAGCTATAAACCATGCAGTATTTGAAGTAGTCTGTTGTATCCATCACATGTAAAGGACAAATAAAGTTATCCTTATAACTAAAATAAAAAGTTTCTTTATTTATGCTTTTAATTTTAATTCTGGAGCTAGATCAAGATAGTCATAAATTTAACTCAGTAAAATACTAAATAAAAATGGAACACTTTTATTGACTCCCCACAAAAAGTTTTTGCACTTACTACTCTGCATGGTGTAAAAACAAAATGATAGAAGTTAGTAAGTGTGGCGCTGCTCATTGTTATTACATCACAGGAGCCCTGTGCTTCTGAATCACTAAGCAGCTGGAGTCTGGTTTAATTACTTAACATCAATCAAGATGTATACCAGCACTGGGGGACTAGGGAATGTAACATTCAACGGCAATACAAAAGAAATAGCTAAGCTATCTTTACTTCTACCTAGACTGTTTGTACATACGAAAAAGTGCATATTTTACTAGGGTGAGCACAACACAGGGGAACTAATATTCTCTTGTGCTGTTCTTTAATTTATGTGTGACAAATTTCTAGCATTTTTCCACAAAATTTTGATTTCACAATAGCTTGCATTGTAAAAGACAGAAAGATATGCATCCATTGTTTTATTGAGCATTGGTAAATAATAGCAAGGTACCCAAACAAAATGGTCTCCATTGCACATGATGAAAAAAGGTATGGTAAGTGTTAGAGCAAGTGACTGGAAGTCATAAATGCTGGGTTCTTGTCCTGGCTCTTTCCCTTGGAAAGCTTTCTGAAGAAAAGTCCAAGTGCAAGGCATATTTCTTTGATCATAAATGCACGGGGCTCAATACAGGAATAACTCAATAAAATTCCATGACCACCTGTTTTATACACAAGGTCCGACTAGAGTATCTAACTGTCCCTATAGCACAGTGTAGGTATAAATCAACCATCACACTGCACAAACAATGTTCCCCCTTTGTAGAGGATGAGAGAAAGATCAACCCTCCTGAAACACATTAGTCATGTTTCTTATTGCTCTACTGGAAGGGCCTCAGATACCCCAGTGCTGAGGGTGAATATAATAATCTGTGAAAAACAGCATATAAATGCTAACATCTCTGTGTCTCAGTTTACCCATCTGTAAACTGGGGATAATTACTACTTTCCTCCTAAAAGGCTTAATTAAACAAAGTTTAGTAAAATCTGTAAAAGATTTTAGATGACAGATCTCAAATAAGTGAAAGCATTAGTAGTAGTAGTAAACTTGGGATAAGACAGAATTAAAACTCTCTGATACGGCTATGCAACATGTAGCAGGCTCCAAATATACCTTTGCAGTTCAAGCTACAAAAGTTGGTAGATCTCTTCAACCAACCTCACAGCCCACCCCACCTAACTCTGTTTTCCTGAAAAAGGTTTTCAAACCATGGGGTGAAATCCTGACCCCACTGAAGCCCATGACAAAACTCCCACTTACCTTAATGGGGCTAGGATTTCAACCTTGATCTTTAACTACATTTCCAGATGGTAATTTCTGATACAGAGGAGCAAACAATTTGCTCTGAATAATACTAGTAGAAAATGCTGGCACATTTTCATTGCACAATTATTTAAAACTAAATATTTCATTATTTCAAGTTTTAGGCCCAGTTCTTGAGCTGCAGACAAGCTGTGCTCAGCACAGCTCAGGGGGAGGACTGACAAGTGGCTTTAAGCCACTATGGCCAGAGAGCCCCCAGATCAGGGGGATGCAACTAACAGTTTCCAAATTAAATTGAAGACACCTCAGGGCCACTCTGATTTGGCAACCAGACGTCACTAAGATACTGGGGTACTTTCTCCATCTTTTTCCTCCATCACACCCCCTGCACCGAGGGCCAGGAAGGAATGGTGGTATACAAACTACTACTCGGCTAAGAGATTCCCCTAATTCAAGGGAAATCCTCAAATGGCTTGTTAAGCCAGCTCTAAGGATACTTCATATCCTGGAATGGCCCCAAAGCAGTTGGAACAGACCAGAGGATCACATCCCTAGTGTGGCTAGAGTCTTACATAAGTGAGATATTTCTGTTCATTTCTAACCAAAGCACAGACCCGTCCAGATTTTTTTCCAGGCAGACAGAATATCTCAAATGAAACATGTCTCCCCTTTTGTGGCCAATTACTAAATACAAGGAAGTTGTTAGTAATATTTAGTGCAGAGTTTGAGATTGTGATACAAAGTGATTCTTTGGATCAAACAGCTGAAAAAAAAGAAAACTGGCCAATACATACAGATAAGCACACACGACATGTCTTTAGAAAGGAAATAAAATAAGGGGAGGCATAAAGGCAAAGGATAATTATCAGCCATGCTTATAAGAAAAAATGAAGCCCTGCTCTTACTACTATAATGTCTATTATGTGTGACTGCTCTGGTTGCTGCTCCACAGAATGCCCTGCAATTAATGATAAAACAGGCCCTTTGCAAATCCTGGTTTAAATATTGTTAGCTGCATTTCAAACAGAATCCCTGTGACAGCAGAAGTCTGCCATTAGCTCTGACCACTTGAAAGTGAAAAAGCAATATTAGCTCAGACTTCACAAGGACGTTTGGAAATAAAAGAGGAAGATGAAAGCAGGAATCTTTTACAATATGAACTATCAAATCAATGCAAATAGGGTTTCCACTCACTGATAAACCTATAGAAAAGAGACAGATATAAGACTAAGTTGAGCACTGTTTTTGCTGGACTCTATGCACTTACTTCTCAAACAAAGGAGCAGATAAAATACTGGTAGTGAAAACAGAGCCCACTAATAATAAAAAATGGCAAAGACACGAGTACAAAAAAAATAACATGACAGTAACTATGTCACCATCGGACACTATAAGCACTGTTTTTTATTTTTATTTTAATTATACTTTGAAATGTCCAACCCCAGATTTTTTTAAACAAATGTATTTTACTGTAATAAAAATGTATTTTGATTATTCACGATTCAATTTTTATTCTTTTTTCATCTTTATTTGATGATGTTTGGTATTAAAAATGATAAAACTACTTTATTAAAATATGTAATTATTGTATTTATTGCACTGTTCAGTACATAGGGATTTTAAAAAGTCATGCCTATAGTTGAAGTGTGAACATCAGTTATTTATTTATAAAATTACGTTTACAAGTACACTATCATATCAGAGACACTGATTATTTAAAGAGATAATGGCAGGTCACATCTGGTCTAAAATGTAGATTTTGTAAAAATAAACTTTTTCTAATGCTCAGATCAAGCAAAATTTTCCATAACATTACTTTTTTTTACATAATTCTAATAGAAGCAGTTGTACATTTACTTTTAAAATAGAAACATTCTCCTATATTACCACCAACCCAAACACTGCAATGTTCTGTACTAGAATACTTGTAATAAAATACTAGTGCATGAACACTGAAATATTATACTGGGGACTCGATAACCAGGAACTAGGAAGTGAAATTGACAAATCATTTTCATTGTCCAAATTGAGAGAAATGCAAAATAGGAGTTAAAAAAATCATGCAGGTTTTTTAGAATGATCACTATTTAAAAAAGCAAGTCATTATTAATAACATGGATGGTTAAGTTTGGAAACTGCTTTAAGTAACAACTGCAGTAAGCCATTCCTTAATGTCTTCTATGTCTGTGATAATCTTTTCAAAATGGAGAGGGAGAAATGTCAGAGAGACAGACATTCAAAGAATTATAGTAACAACTATATTCACAATCCGGAGACTAAGATTTAAGCAAACTAACCTTATATTGGTGTAACATTAGGTCATACATTTTTATGACAGTTGGTGTTCATTTTATGCTCTTTTCTAAAATCCTTACTCATGTTGACTAGCACATTACTACTCTAGAAGTCCCACCGAGACCACTAGAAGCTTTGAAAAATCAGGCTATATATTTCAGGTGTCTAAATGAGACTGAGGAGCCAAGGTTTAGGCTCCAACTTTTGAAAAGCATGGTCCTTATTAGTGTTAGTATAGAGTTTTTTGACAAAAAATGTTCTGCGTCAGAAAATGCCTCTTATCCAAAACTGAATTTTTTTTTATAGGAAAGGGCTGTTTTTAACAAAATTTTCAATTAAATCAAATTTTTAAATCGCTGGAATGTTTCACTTTGATATTTTCAAAACAAAACCTATTAATTGACCTGAACCAATTATTTATTTATTTTCAGTTTGTGAAAAATTCTGAGATTTTGACTTTTCATGCCAATTTGGACTGGAGACACATTTTTCTAGATCTCAAAGATTTTCATGGGATGGGAAGACTTTCCTGCTCACCTGTAGTCACTATATATTTATACATATAATATTAATACTAGGTTTTACTTCACATTTAAACACAAGATGTTTTCATTAACAAAAATTACTCTTACAGCTATCACATGACCACTAGCTCAGAAATTGACATTTAAGGATGTTTGAATGTGTCTAGCAATGATAATTCCACTTGTATTGAATCCATGTGCTGTAGACACATATATAATAGTCATCTGCTCACACACATTAATGAAGGTAGAACCCTGGACTTCTACTTTCAATGCAAAGTCCTCACTGTGGCCTAGTGGAGATCTCCATGATCTTGTATAATTTATGGAGCAGCCCCTAGAAATAATATGATCACAGAGAGAGACAGTTATATATAGCCCATCCCGAATATCTGAGGTTCGCAGGATTTCAAATTCAGCAATATGTTCTATACACACACAGACACGGGTCATCAGCTAAACCAGGCACATGCAGCATTGGGGAAAGAACCCAGGATATTTGGTTCCAAAAATATAAGCCTACTCTACCTGATGTAAAAGAGAGAGTCAGTAGTACCTTAGCCATGTACAGACCAGTCACAAAAAGGAGGCTGGGTCAAGTAATCTATTAATCTAAGAGATTAATTTTTCTGCACTTTTTTTTTCTACTTTTCAAACCAAGCTCTATTAGCCAATACATTACATGCTGACTACAGAACTAGCACTCTACACAAACTAGCATCCAAGTAACATTTATATTTCCTCTTATCAGACACTGTTCTTCACAAGTCATTCAACCTCACCTGCAGTTGCCTGTATACTTAAAGAGTATATAAATCATCCCTTTTCCCCATTAATTCAGGCTCATCTGTGAAAAGACTGAGGACTTAGCTACCTAAAGATTATAATTACCAACTGGAAAATCACTGACTATTTACACACTCAGAACTGGGTAAACATGGTCCATTAGCTGATTAGTTGTTGAATAAAGGGTGCAGGGGAGGGAAGCTAGAACAAATAGAAGCATGAAAAAATAAATGAGGGAAATGATCTTATTTTTCAGATCATTTGGAATTGGAAACCCCTTCAGAGCTAACTCACAGCACCATTTTTGTTTGTTTTAACCCTAAATAAGGGCACAAATGATAACTATATCAGGGTGTATATGGAGTTTAAAGGGGAGAAAAATACCCAAAACAAGAAGCCTCCCTGCTGCCCATCTGTTTCACTCATTTGGGTTATTTTTCTGTGCATGCTTAGTTTTATAAATTTATTTTTATAGTTTCAATTAATGTGATTTGTGAAGTTAAAAAAAGCATTACAATGACATTTACATTTGAAATTGACATGACAAGAACAAGTCCCTTTGTGGGGGAGACTCAACTATAAGTAACACTCTTTTTGTCATTGTTTTTTCCTCTTTTAAAGTACAATTAAAACAAAACAAATCACAGGGTTCAAAGAGGAGAAGAAGAGGATAGGGGAACGTGCCATTTAGAGAGGAGAAGAAAAGGACAGGTCCAAAGAAGAACTATGGTATTACTATTGCTGAGATTTACATTTTTTTTAAATTAGAAGAACCACTGCCCACAAAGTTATGTAACCAGTCAAAATATCCAAGAGACACATAATTTTGTACAATATTCTATTTAACACATTGCTATGCTGCTCAGTAGGTTCATTTTACAGGTGAGATGAGGAGGTTACTCACCCTGTGCAGTAACTGACGTTCTTCGAGATGAGTGTCCCTGTGGGTGCTCCACTCTAGGTGTTGGTGCGTCCCTGCGCCTTCACTCGGAGACTTTTCATAGCAGTACTCGTACTGGCCACACATGCGCAGAGGCTGCCCCCCGCAGTGAGTCTAGGATAATAGTGCGCATGCGTGGCCAATCTCCTCAGTTCCTTCTCTACAACGGAGGCTACCCCAACTCCAAAGTAGAGGGGAGGAGGGTGGGTAGTGGAGCACCCACAGGGACACTCATCTCGAAGAACGTCAGTTACTGCACAGGGTGAGTAACCTCCTCTTCTTCTTCGAGAGATGTCCCTGTGGGTGCTCCACTCTAGGTGACTTAAAAGCCGTGTATCTTAAGGAGGTAGGGACTTCGGATCTGATAGGAACGCCGTTGATAGTACAGCCCTGCCCAAACGTATATCAGATAGAGGGCCTTGAGTAAGGGCATAGTGTTTAACAAAAGTGTGCTCAGAGGACCAGGTAGCTGCTTTACAGATATCAGCCAGGGGAACTTTGCGTAAGAATGCTACAGAGGCAGCCATAGATCTAGTGGAGTGTGTTCTGATGCCATCTGGAGGTGTAACTTTCTTCATCTGATAGCACAACCGGATGCACTGAGAAATCCAGTTCGAAAGTCTCTGGGTAGAAATAGGTGTACCTCTGGAACGCTCCGCGATGGAAACAAAAAGTCTGGAAGAATTTCTAAAAGGTTTGGTTCTATCCAAATAGAAGGACAAGGCTCTGCGTACATCTAGTGTATGCATTGAGGCTTCGAACGAGTTCACATGTGGCTTCGTGAAAAAGGTTGGTAAGTTAATCGGCTCATTAATGTGGAACGAGGAGTGTACTTTAGGAAGAAAATTGGGGTGTAACCTGAGGGTAACCTTGTCTTTGAAAAATATCGTATATGGTGGGTCTGCCATAAGAGCTGCTATTTCTCCTGCCCGCCTGGCGGAGGTAATTGCCACTAAAAATGCTGTTTTCATCGAAAGGTGTAAAAGGGAACACGTGGCTAGGGGTTCAAATGGTTGTTGGGTTAGGCAAGAGAGAACTAGATGAAGGTCCCATGGGGTGGTGGGTGGTTTTATGTCTGGGTATAGGGTTTGGAGTCCCTTGAGGAAGCGCTTGGTGATAGGATGAGCAAATACGGAAGTACCCTCAATTTTGTCATGAAAAGTTGTAATAGCAGCTAAATGGACCCTGATGGAACTGGAAGAAAGGCCGGATTGCTTAAGGTCCAATAGGTAGTCAAGTATGAGCGGAAGAGGTGCTGACGTGGGACTAAGTTGTTTAGTTGAACACCAGTGTGTGAATCGTTTCCACTTACATAGATAGGTGGTGCGAGTAGATTGTGTTCTGCTATGCAGGAGCACTCTTTGAACTTGTTCAGAACAATCTAGTTCATTTTGGAAGAACCATGTAGGAACCATGCTTTGAGGTGGAGCATGGATAAGTTGGGGTGGAGAAAACGGCCGTGTTGTTGTGATAGGAGGTTCGGAATGAGAGGCAAGGGGATTGGTGGTCGAATGGACATTTTGGTGAGAAATGGGAACCAGGGCTGTCTGGGCCATGATGGGGCAATTAGGATCACTTTGGCTCCATCTGTTCGTATTTTTATCAGGACCCTGTTCAAAACCGGTATCGGGGGAAATGCATACAGTAAGTTTTGGTGCCATGGGATCATGAATGCGTCTCCCAGGGAATGTTTGCCTAGCCCTGCTCTGGAGCAAAAATTGGGACATTTCTTGTTTTTTGCAGTTGCAAAGAGGTCTATTACTGGGTAGCCCCAAATGCGGAATATGTCGCGAATAATGTGCTCGTTTAATTCCCATTCGTGATCCCACGGGAAACGTCTGCTTAGTTCGTCCGCTGTGGTATTCATCACTCCAGGAAGGTAGGCCGCTGATACCCGGATGTTGTTCGCAATGCACCAGTTCCAGAGTTTCATAGCCTCTGTGCACAGGGACTGGGATCGAGCTCCCCCCTGCCTGTTCACGTAGAACATGCATGCAATATTGTCTGTCATTATGCGTACGTGTTGGTTCTTGATCAGTGGTAGGAATTGACGGCACGCATTGCGAATGGCTCGAAGTTCTAGGACATTTATATGGAGAGAGGTCTCGGTTGAAGACCAAAGTCCCTGGGCTGTGTGGTGAGACATGTGTGCACCCCATCCTGTCAGAGATGCATCGGTCATCAGTATGAGGGATGGAGCCTGCTGAAGAAAGGGGACTCCAGAGCAGAGGTTGGAGTGAATTGTCCACCACTGTAGAGAATCTTTGACTCGGGCAGGTATGGAGAGAGTCTTGTTTAGAGGGTGCACATTCGGTCTGTACACCGTGGCCAACCACGCTTGGAAGCACCTCATATATAGACGTGCATTTTGAACGACGGAGGTGCACGAGGCCATGTGACCTAGTATTTGTAGGCAGTCCCGGACAATCACCGGGGGACTGTTGCGAATCCTTGTGGCTAGTTGACTTATAAAATTGAAGCGAGCTGGTGGGAGAGATGCCAACCCCGTCTGGGAGTCGAGGTATGCCCCTATGAACTCCAGATGTTGGGTGGGGTATAATGTGGATTTGTTTTTGTTTACTTGCAGGCCTAAAGATAGGAAACAATCGATGGTAAGCCGTATGGATCGGAGAGCTTCGTCAAACGTTGAAGCTTTGAGGAGGCAATCGTCTAGGTAAGGAAATATTACGACCCCTTGTTTTCTGAGGTCGACCTTGCTGCAGTGTTAGCTACATCGAGAGCCGCTTGGAGAGCGGTGCGTGATATGGTTTGTCCCTCGGAAACCAGAGCTGTGAATTGTTGTTTCTTCTGTTCTGGGATGTGATCAATAAAATCCATGAATTTATTATAATTTTTGTGGTCATATTTTGCAAAGACTGCGGTATAATTAGCTATGCGAAATTGTAGCGTTGAGGATGCATATACTTTACGGCCGAAGAGGTCCAGGCGTTTACTGTCCTTGTTGGCTGGTGTGAAGCGGGCGTACTGTTGTTTGGCCCTCTGGTTTGCTGCGTCCACTACCAATGAGTTTGGCGCTGGATGGGTAAAAAGGAATTCAGAGCCCTTTGAAGGAATGAAGTACTTCCTGTCCGCTTGTTTACAGGTAGGTAGGCTAGTGGCTTCTGCCAGATGGATTTAGCGGGTTCTAAAAGGGCTATGTTGATTGGTAATGCCACTCTAGAGGAAGAAGAGGGCTGCAAAATGTCTGTTAGTTCATGCCGTTGTTCAGTGACTTCCTCTAAGTTAATTTTCAAGTCACCTGCAGCTCTTTTAAAGAGGTCTTGGAATTTGGCATAGTCATCCGACGGGGTTGGAGGAAGGGGAAGTAAGGCTTCCTCAAGCGTTACGTCGGACTCTGCTGGAATAGGAGCAGGACTCAGTTGCTCCTGGGAGTGTGACGGTGCTGCCTGGTATCTTATGTCACTGGCAGGTCCGTCACGAGGCAGTGCTAAACCGGTGTTGCGCCTGGTCGAAGTGCCGTAGCGCATGTGTTCTCGGGGGTACGATGCCCATGGTGCCCAACATTGCCAAGGTGGTGGGTAGGGCATAGGTGTTGCCATCCAAGGGTTCACTCCCCATGGGGCAGGATACTGAGGACAGGCTGAGGTAGTTTTTTTGTAACCCCTGTTGATCTGGGTCTGGGAGTCTTGAGAAGGAGAAAAAACTGCCTGTGGATCAGTTTCCTCCTCACTGGAGGAAGGTTGTTCTGATCCTGAATCCAGCATTGGAGAAAAACAGGCATTTATCAGGGGAGACTGCAGAATAGGTGAGACCAATAGATCTGCTGTCTGAGTGAATTGAAAAGGTGAGGCTCCTGCATGAGGTGAAAGCTGCGGAGGAGGAAGTTGCCCTGAGGGAACATTCCTCTGAGCAGGGGTTTTTCCTTTGATCTCCCTGTCAGCCTGTGCTGCGATTGCCGGTGCCGTGGTAGGTGCCAGGGGGACAACATCAGCCCGCACAGGGTCAGGCAAGGCTGGGAATGTCGGCACCGTGTTCGTCTCGGTGCCGAACGGTGCCATAAACGAGGCAGGCAACTGAAAGCCTGAAGCCTCGGCACCGGAGCTTCGCGCCGCCGCCGCAGCCTGAGGCGGCTTTCGTGCGGTGCCTGAGGAGCCCGGCTCTTCAAAAGTGCTGAGGCGAGGAAACACAGGCAGGGAAAGTGTTGACCTGCCTGAGGCACTTTTGTGCCTCACCAACTTCTTTGCTGGAGAGGGCTGCCCCTTTTTTGTAGCTTTCTTCAGTTTTTTTGAAGCAGGGGGGCTGTGGCGGGCAGTAGAGCTGGAGTCGGCTCCTGGGTCTGAAACTGACCCGATAGACTTCTGCAGGAGGAGCAGTTTCAGTTTAAGCTCCCTGTCCTTTCGTGCCCTGGAACTGAGTTTGGTACAGTGGGCACATTTTTGGGGAATGTGTGTTTCCCCCAGGCATTTTATACAATGAGAGTGGCCATCAGAGAGCGGAATAGCGTCCTTACACGTAGAGCAGCGCTTAAAGCCTGTGGAGCCAGGCATGGTAGAAGCGGCTGCGGCTGAGAGAAATTTTTTTTTTTTTTTTTTAACAGATAAAAGAACTAATGAGCTACACTAACAAGAACTGACAACAAACTAACTACTAGAACAGGTAATAGTAACAAAGTGAGGGATTTCCTAACGAGTCTGCTGAGCTCCGTCTCAGGCCGGGGACTGTAGAGAAGGAACTGAGGAGATTGGCCACGCATGCGCACTATTATCCTAGACTCACTGCGGGGGGCAGCCTCTGCGCATGTGTGGCCAATTCGAGTACTGCTATGAAAAGTCTCCGAGTGAAGGTGCAGGGACGCACCAACACCTAGAGTGGAGCACCCACAGGGACATCTCTCGAAGAAGAATTGACAGCTACACACACACAGGGACTGTGGCATCTCAGACTGGATGTTCCTGCTTATGAAGCCTTTCTTGTTCTCAAAGTATGAAAAGATGGAGACAAGCAATGGAATCACTGTCCCTTGCAATCGTATTGTACATTTCTATGCCTGGTTATAGGTCTATATTTGCAGTTTGTTAACCATGTTCTTGGTTGAAGACTGAGGCTCAAACTTAACCTTGTATACCTGTTTTCTCAAGTATTTATGAATTTTTCAATTAGAGTTTTCTAAACAAATAGCCCGATACAGCAGTCCTTCCCTATGCAATATCCCCCTGGAAAGATCATAGAATTGGGCATCAGTAATTAGCTTATTCATCTCCAGAGAAATACTTTTATAATATATATTTAGGTCTTAATCCCACAAAGATTTACACACAACTAACTTTATGCACATGAATAGTCCTATTAAGTTCAGTGGGACTGCTCACTTGCCTAAAGTTAACTAAGTGCATAAATCTTTGCAGGGCCAGGACCTTAGATATTTATGAATTGTAAAGAGATTTTAAGGCTATGCCTAGCATGCTAAAAAGTGCAATACTAGAGATTCTGAGGTATAAAAGGTTACTATCCGTCCAAAGTAAGTGAGACAAATTGAAATGTAGCCATATTCCTTTTAATATGAATGTTGCCAAGTACTTCTGCTAATAGTACAGTAGGTAACCTACATTTTTTGCCACAGGATTTACATTGCCTGTCAAAAGGAAGTATTTTTAAACTCTGAGGTAAAATCAATTTCCAGGTATGTTGCCAATCATATGTCTCCAATTAACAGGGCAAGTCTTACTCATGCTTTTGTGCCTTATAGAATCAAAATCTATTCTGGGGCTCATTTCCAGAGTCTTCTGGAGAAACTAACTCATATGTTATGAGGGGTCTATAATTCAACAGCACATATTCTTACTAATTCCAAATCTATGCATCCCTGGATCAAGAGATGCAATTTGTTATGCACCTGGGCTTTGAAATGGTCTTCACACCGCTGTTTCTTCTACAGAATATGGATTGCTATTAAAGTCTAAGCTGCAGTTTCATTTGATCTGACTTTTCCACACTTATTAGTTTTTATAGTTAGATTTTTTTAA
Source organism: Malaclemys terrapin pileata (assembly GCF_027887155.1). NCBI lineage: Eukaryota > Metazoa > Chordata > Testudines > Emydidae > Malaclemys > Malaclemys terrapin. Next base: position 46,558,648 of record NC_071508.1, on the reverse strand, counting down.
TGTATTCTGGAATACATAATTGCATGATGGGTGCTATATCAATACAGATTGCTAAATACGAAGCACTATTTTTTTAATATATGTTAAAGAAAATGGACTTTAAGGAAGTAAAAGACATTCACAACCACAGCCACAAATACATAAAAAAAGCACATTTCTGGATTCCCTTGGGAAATGAATCATAATTTTCAACTGTGGCAACTTAAGTCATACATATGACAAAGATCTGTAACCACAAACCACTTTTGTTTTTATTATATCGCAAATTGTACAATTGGTGTGGAGTGGGCACTTGTTAGACAGTATGTATATTGCTCAGTCCTAAATTTCACATCTAACATTATATCCGGACGCCGAACTTTCAGGTCCTACACATGGAATGGATGACATATAACAATTTTATATACATTTGCTCCTTATAGTCTTTGACGGGAAGAATGAGAAAGAAGCATGTGTCCAAATAATGCAAGGAAAAGTCCAATCAAAAGTTTAGTAGTACCATAACTTGCCTTAGGATCATAGTATCACATACATACTGAAATGCAACACAGCAACTTGTTTTTCAATAATCCACATAAGCACACCACTTGTTTCACTAGCAAAGCCAAGCGAAAATACTTTGGGTGTCATCGTCCCCAAATGTTTGATCAGATCTATTACTTGACATACACAGCACATTACTTGATAGTACAAAACTGTGAAAGTTTCAATGTACAAATCATCCTCCTTGTCTGATGCCCTCTCATTTTTAGGACTACTTTATGTTTTTCAGGACATATATGCATTGCATTATAAGTGATATGCGCAACATCTAAGTGAAACAGAACTTTAAAAATCTGTTAACATCCATTGTCTAAGGCTATTACATCCTTGGTAATTTGAAACAAGATTTTTTTAAAGAAAAAAAAATGTCCTACCCATTTGTATCTTCTTTAACAAACTGTCTTTCACTGTTAACATTAGAGAAGCTCAATATCATAAACTATAAAAAGAGGTATATTTTGCAGCACTTTGGCACTCACAACCAGGGCATCTGCAGGATTATACCACAGATTTGGATTGAGGAATTAGGAAGTAAAAATGAGAAACAAACATGCTACTAACAAACTAGGTTGCTGATGTATTGAGAGGATCTTCAGCTGATGAATGTATACGTGCAAAGGAATTCTGCTGCAAGTTTTCATAAATTAAAAAAACTTTCTGAAATAGAACACCAGTTAATTGATCTAATTATAAGCATACCATTTTATTGCTGAGTGACTCCCAAATCCAAGGAGGATACTCAGAAGATCTTGACCCCAAAGCTTATTTTAAAAGAAACAAGTCCATGACTCATGTGGTGTATTAAAACAAAATCTGCAAAGGAAAATGTCAGATCTAGTTTTGCTCCTCAGTTATTCCTGCCTGAAGGCCTATGAAAATTTATTACTTCCTCCTTCTGACTGAGCGAATAAGAAATCTTTCAGCACAAGATTTTCACATTTCTCCTCCCACAAGTACATGAGTGTTTAAACAGTTTAGCTGACAATGTAGACCTTTTGTTTGCTGTAAAATTCTGCCATTCTCGCAAAAGAGGCTTGCTTAGTGGGGGAGGGGGAGCAGTTAGAGTTTGTTGCGCCACAGTCAGGAGAGGCAGTGCCAGTACCATCAGTGGCTGAATCTCCCAATGGTCGCCTTTTATTGGTGCCATCAGTTCCAGTGTTGCTGCCAGACTGCAGTCCGGTTCCAACAAAGTCCTGGATTTGTGGACTTTCTTGTCATGACCCTGAGACTTAAGATATTCTAAATCCTCATGGGCTAAGCAGGAAGATCTTACTCAACTTAGGCTGGGTTGGATCAGACCTCTTTGAAGTCAACTTAGAGAAAGGTCTTTCTCATGCTTATCAGAGCATTCCCTGCCTTCCCGATAAGACCCCAATGGGGGATCTGTGGGAGCAGATTTCCTCACTCCTAAGTCAAACCTCATGGCACAAGAGGCAGCCTCCTTGCTGAGTCAGGCCAGGTCCCCCAACCTGGGTCTGACTGTTCTGACTCAGGCCATGCAGTGATTAAGATGGAACTGGAGAGAGGTCAGTCCGCTCTGTCCTTTACCTCCTCAGTTGGAGGTACAAGGAGAACAAAGGCACACGTGCATACCAACGGACACTGCTTTCAAGAATTCTCCGACTCCAGGCACATGGAGTACAGGTGTACACCCACCAGGGAATACACAGAGACCAGCAGGCAAAGTAGCAGTTAATAATTTTCTTGCCTGGTTTTGCTGAAGTACTCTGTGAACTGGAGTGGGAGAATCTCGCTCAGTCCTCTAGTGCAGGGATGAAGAAAAAGGTTTCTCCCAAGTATCAGTCAGGAGTTTGACTTAAATAGGTGCTAATAAAAGCAAACAAACAAAACCAAAAAACAACATGAAGGGTTTTAAACTGTCTTAATAAAAATCCCTTCTCCTCTCAAACTGCTCAGGTTTCAATCCATTTTCTCTTGTAATATAATAATTCCACTGGATCTCCACTCTTCTGAGGACTCCTCCAGCACAAAATAGGAAGTCAGGGCCTAATATTTCTAACATAGCTGACAAACAGAACCCTTTAAAAGGAAACAAACAAAAAGTGCAACCCATTTTCTGGCTACCATTACAACATCACAAAGCAGCAATAAAGGGCACAAATGATCATTTTCTCTACTGTATGTCACCTTGAAAGTGTCACTTTTACAGGGTTTACAGTTGAAAACAAAAGGCCTGTATTTCAGGAAAGAAACATTTCAAGACACACATTTTGGAGATATTTCTGTGGAGAACGGTGCTGAGTGTAACATAATACTCAATAGAAGAGCGCTTCACAAAGTATCTTTCTAGGAAAATCTTGAGGCTATCAACCACCAGCTGTCCATGGACATTAGCTAAAAACCAGAAACTCATGTCACAGAAGAATGAACTCTTCTTTAAGTCAACATTAAGATTTATTGGCACGCAGGACAGAATATACCAACTTCAAGGTAAAACAGTTTGACACAAATATCTGAGAGAGCCCTATCAGTGCCATATTTCAGCTCCTCCAACTGCACTAGTCTAAAGTCAATGACTGCATGATTCAATAGTTAGTGACTTACTGTGAGATGTGAGTTATTGGGGTCAGCAATGTTTCACCCTCCAGGTCAAGCTCATCTGCAAAGCTGTTGGTCCTGATGAAGGGTACCGTGTTCACATCTAAAAATGCAGGACTCTTTTTCACTGTGAGGAAATAAGCAGATAAGGGTTAGAGCAGTAGCTTGTAGCTGTTTTTAAAAGGGCTATTCAACAGATTTACTGCTTATGAGGACATATTATAATATTTCAAAAGGTACAAACAAGATAGACTTAAAAACAAAATAAGGATACTAGAATAAATCTGTAAACAAGATAAGGGTGCAATGAAAGCAAATTGAGACTTAGAAATTCTCTTCTTGCACAAGAATTTCAACATCTGATCATAGAATCATAGAAGATTAGAATTGGTAGAGACCTCAGGAGGTCATCTAGTCCAATCCCCTACTCAAAGCAGGACCAACCACAACTAAATCATCCCAGCCAAGGCTTTGTCAAGCCGGCCTTAAAAACCTCTAAGGCTAGGTCTACACTACGGGGTGGGGAGAGGGGGTCAACCTAAGATACGCAACTTCAGCTACGTGAATAGCGTAGCTGAAGTTGCGTATTTTAGGTCGACTTACCTGGCTGTGAGGATGGGGGTGAGTTGACCGGAGTCGACAACAGAGCCATCGGGGATCGATTTTATTGCGTTTTCATTAGACGCGATAAGTCGATCCCCAATAGATCGATTGCTACCCACCGATCCGGCGGGTAGTGAAGACATGCCCTAAGGATGGAGATTCCACCACCTCCTTAGGTAACACATTCCAGTGCTTCACCACTCTCCTAGTGAAATAGTTTTTCCTAATATCCAACTTAGACCTCCCCCACTGCAACTTGAGACCATTGCTTCTTGTTCTGTCATCTGCCACCACTGAGAACAGCCTAGCTCCATCCTCTTTGGAACTCCCCTTCAGGTAGTTGAAGGCTGCTATCAAATCCCCCCTCACTCTTCTCTTCTGCAGACTAAACAAGCCCAGTTCCCTCAGCCTCTCCTCATAAGTCATGTGCCCCAGCCCCCTAATCATTTTCTTTGCCTTCCACTGGACTCCCTCCAATTTGTCCATATCCTTTCTGTATTGGGGGCCCCAAAACTGGACACAATACTCCTGATGTGACTTCACCAGTGACGAATAGAGGGGATGAGTTTCAGAGTAACAGCCGTGTTAGTCTGTATCCGCAAAAAGAAGAACAGGAGTACTTGTGGCACCTTAGAGACTAACAAATTAAACGAATAGAGGGGAATAATCACTTCCCTCAAGCTGCCGGCAACGCTCCTACTAATGCAGCCCAATATGCCGTTAGCCTTCTTGGCAAGAAGGGCATACCGTTGACTCATATCAAGCTTCTTGTCCACTGTAATCCCCAAGTCCTTTTCTGCAGAACTACCGCTTAGCCAGTCGGTCCCCAGCCTGTAAGAGTGCATGGGATTCTTCCGTCCTAAGTGCAGAACTCTGCACTTGTCCTTGTTGAACTTCATCAGATTTCTTTTGGCCCAATCCTCCAATTTGTCTAGGTCACACTGGACCCTATCCCTACCTTCCAGGGTATCTACCTCTCCCCCCAGCATAGTGTCATCTGTGAACTTGCTGAGGGTGCAATCCATCCCATCATCCAGATCATTAATGAAGATGTTGAACAAAACCTGCCCCAGGACCGACCCCTGGGACCCTCTGCTTGATATCTGCTGTCAGCTAGATATTGAGTCGTTGACCACTAACCATTGAGCCCAACGATCTAGCCAGCTTTCTATCCATCTTATAGTCCATTCATCCAATCCATACTTTTTTAACTTGCTGGCAAGAATACTTTGGGAGACCATATCAAAAGCTTTGCTAAAGTCAAAATATATCATGTCCACTGCTTTCCTCATATCCACAGAGCCAGTTATCTCATCATAGAAGGGAATCAGGTTGGTCAGGCATGACTTGCCCTTGGTGAATCCACGTTGACTGTTCCTGATCACCTCCCTCTCCTTCAAGTGCTTCAAAATAGATTCCTTCAGAACCTCTATGATTTTTCCAGTGGGACTGAGGTGAGGCTGACCAGTCTGTAGTTCCCCAGATTCTCCTTCATGTGACACCCTAATGCCAAATCCTATAGCAAAGGAGAAGCTGCTGTGCAAGAACCTCCAGTTCAGGCAGCTAATACAAAATTTTCCATTTGGTGGAGCTCAGGCCCATTTGTGTTAAAATTATCATTGTTCTGGGAAGCACAGGAGTAGAGGCCTACTTCCCATTTGTGTGTGTCCCTCATATTTGAGCATTTAAATAAAGAACACTCAGATGCTACAGTGATGGACACTTTAGATGTGATACTAAGAAATATTGTCTGATAAGAATCTGACACACTATGGACCATTGCCCGATCTTATTTATGCTCAGGCAACAATACATGAGCATAACCAATGGCAGAATTTAATTCTCTCTTTTAAAGTAATCTCTACCTCATGTTTCTTCCTTAAAACAACTTTCTAGAGTATAATTACAATGGCAGACATTAAAAAGTGAATGTTTACCCATGATTAAGACTCAGTGATAAAATTTCCTTATACGTCACATTTTATTATAATATTTATATAGCACCATAAATGTGCATGATGTTATACAAACAAACAATAGGAAATAACATCAAACAACATTCTTTAATAGCTGAACAAATGTTGATAGTGGTGGCCACTTTACAGCAACCGTATCCTGGGCAACTAGCTATATCATTCTATGAAACATTTATTTATTCATTTACAGAATATCTCTCATACTTGTCAAGGCACTTTACAGTCTGACAGCAAGCAGCAACACAGAGAAATAAGATTAAAACACAAAGTAAAATAAACACCACAGAAATCCATAAACACAAATGCAGGTTTTTTGAAGCATTAACTAAAGGCACAGGTCCGCTATGCCTTGTATCCCGGAAGTCATGAACATTTCACAATGCACACAGGCCTCGGAAGATTTATAACCCTGAAATTAAAGTATGATGTCAATTTACACTTCCTTCGATGACTAGCCCAAATCAGGAGGTGTAGGGAGGGGATCAACTCACAATTCTTGACCATTTTATTAGTAAGGAGTAGATCAAGTGCATGATCCTGCTCCCAATGAACTTAATGGGGGTTTTGCTTTCATTGACTTCAATAGGAGCAAGATAGGGAACATCTGGAAAAATTTAAAAATACAGCAAGGTTTTACTCCAGTACTAGCTGCTTAAAAGCAGGGTTCCTTGACCACAGTATTACTCTAGGACCAATATTGGCACTAACACAATGAGAATTATATAGCAAATAGCAGCGAACTTCAGCATCAGCTTTTTATTCTGAGTAATATCCGTTGGATTAACACAGCCACAGTCAGGACAGAGGTTATGAAAAAGAGCAGAAGAATTCCAGCTGAAAATGTACAACTTTACAGGGCCTTAAATATTTTTTGTTAAACTGACTTCTTGTCTGTTACTAAATAAATACTGAACATTCAGTGTTCTGCCAGGCGTGGATGAAAACTCACCAATTTCCTAAGGAGAAGTCTAAAAGTCTCTTCACACATTCTGATTACTAACGACAATGCTATCGAACTTAAAGCCACATGCGGTGCTTGCCAAGCACTTGTTATGCTGTACCCACATAAGACATTGCTTGCAAGAGGATTTGTAATTGTTGGATTGTTACAATTATTGCTTTTCTGTTTAAGACAGAAAGGGACAGAAATGACAGATGAAAAAGGAAAGAAGAAATTAAGGTTGTCCCCCACCTGATTTGAAAAATATAAGGATACACTCTCTCCTGAGAGTAACAAGAAGATAATAATATGGGCATTATATTTATTTTAAAGTGAAGCTATTGCCAGTTTCTTTCCCCTGGAATTTTCTGGAACAGTTCATGGCCAGTCCTGGTCTGAAGCACCCACTCCTATTCCTCAATGCTGGTGCACAACTGCTTCCTCTAAGCAGGGAGAAGCAAATCTGATCTAGTGAAAAATCTGTCCTAATTCCAGTCCAATGAACTCTGGAGACGGTCAGATAAATTCAAAAATTTTAAAAAAAAATCTATACCAAAACCATGAATTACTGTCTCCCCTGCTCAAACGTCCCCATGGTATGGATACTTACAAGCCTAATGTGAGATATAAAAAAATAAAATGAGTAAATGGTTGGCTCTTGGTCTTCTTATATGAGGTAGTTATATGGCAATATCTCACCAACTCACAATCTTTAATGTACTTATTCTCACTGTGAAATAGGTTTTTACAAATGAAGAATGGAAGCTCAGAAATGCTAAATGACTTGCCCAAGGTCACATAGGAAATCTTTGGAGGAGCAGGGACTTGAAACCCAGGTCCTAACCACTGGACATGCTTCCTCTCAGGTATTAGATATTACTGTCTACAGATATGTAAAAAAAGAAAAAGAGGATGTTTTTGTAAAGAAAGGAATCTATGTTCATGAATTAACCAGAGCACAAAATAGACAAGAGAGGCAGCGAGGAACATTTAGTTTAAGTTGTAGGGAAAACATTATAACCATTAGAATCGGAAAACTTACAAGTTTCTGCCACCCTAAATATTCCAATGATTGAAGGAGCAAGCACTAGATTTATACAGGAATTTTTCCAACAGTCTGGTATTTGCATAGGGATACCTAAGTACTGTAGTAAAAATGTTTTACAATATATTAATAGAAGATATTTTAAGAAATCAACTCGGATTTTATACTAATCAGCTTACATACAATGGGCAAATAGGTTAACTCTTTTATAGGGCTGGTTTAAATTTTTCCATTTTAACTGTTTTTCAACTAAATGAATAGTGTCTGCTTTCTGTGGAACATTTCGATTTTTTGTTAAAAAATGGAATGCCTGAAAAACAAAATATTTTGGTTTTCAGCTGAAATTTTTCAATATTAAAATTTCCACTGGGAAAAAAAATCAACATTTTTGGGGGGTGGGGTAGAGGAGAAGGGGTAAAACCTCATTTTACCTCAGATAATGGGCAAAGTCCAAACTTTGCAATGCAAAGATTGAAATACTGGCAGTTGCAAAGGAGATGGATCATTGAAATGGGGGCATTACCTGGAGAAGGAGGAGCACTGGAGGACGACTGCTGTGCGGAAAGAGATGCCCAGGATTGCTGACGGTCTGAGTCACAGCAAAGATGCACACAAGAGACAGAAAAAGGAGGAGAAAAAAAGAGACAGCTGGAGAGACTGCAACATGTGTGTCTTTAATGCAAAGTCTGTGTTGCACCTGTGATCTTTAAAATTAAAAAGGGAAAACCACTGAGGAAATGAGTTTTAATGCAAGTATTTTCATTTACTATTGATTAAATATAAATAAAATGCTTTGATGAGTATTTTCTGCCTCTTTTTAGTATCATTTGAAACTAAGTCCCCAGAAGGGGAGGCATTCTGCCTCCCTCTACCTTCCCATGCACAGTGGAAGAAGATCTACTGCTAAACTCTTATGGGCTGTAGATTAATATTCCCTCATGCACCTACCCTGTTCTGCAGCATGGTGTGGCCATATCTATGCCTTCTCCTTGTCCCCTTTGTGGAGCCATGTGTCCCCAGGGAATAGGGATGGAGCCTCCCTTCTATTCCCCTGAGTGCAGGGAAGGTAATTCTGCCTGACATTTCCACAGTCCATACAAGTTCCAGCAAGATAAGTCTCCTTGTGCGCTACCTCTCACAACTGTATACCCAAATAAGGACCAGACTCAATCTGGCCCTTGGAGGTCATAAAGTAATTTCCTGTCATTTTTTTGGCTCTTTAGTACATTATATTATAGGTGGACATTTCCCATTATAACAACCTGCTCTCAATTGCTTATAGCCTTGCTAAACTTTAACCATTTGGGCTGAAATTTCCCTCAGCCTGTCTGCCTCAGGCTGAATTTCTTGGGGGAGTTTCAGCCAAAATGGTTCAGTTGTTTCCAAGAATGAGATTAGCTAAAAAATATGTTGTTTTGCCATCATTCAAACCATTCTTGCAGTTGTTTTGTTGAGAAACTGTGGCACCTCCCATGCTTTGCAGTGGTGTGTCCTCCTGATGTCAGGGATGTGTCTTTTGCTGTTCCCTTGAAAAACTGCCCAATTTATGAGACTCCACCTCAGTCATGCTAACAGGCACAGAAGAGATGTACCAGAGTTTGGCGGCTAAATTCTCCAAAGATTCCATCTACACGGAGCACGCACCATTCCTTTACTGCTCCTACGTGGTGACTGGACTGCAAATGCACCATCCCACAGAACAATTCAGCATGCTGCAGCCTAGTGCTGCAGGGGCTGAGCACGACTATCCCTAAGGTTGCACAGGTAACCTTAATTCTGGCATTTCCTATCTTTGGAATGCTTCACTTTGCAACCTTAATGTTATTTTAATGTATAATTGTATCCATGCTAGACTCAGGTACAAAATATATACTTCTCTTCTCTCTTTCTTCCTTTCTCCCCTAAAACCATTTTGATGACACTGTGGGCCAGATTCTCAGGTCTACCGAGTTCATTTTATGCCCATGTAGGAAACACAAAATGATTTTATACTTGCTGGAGAGCCCTCTCTGAGAATTCCCCGTGTTGGGGGAATCTCTTGGTGACAAAGCAAGCAGAGGTGACTATGCTGTTCATACTCCTCTTCTCCTCTGCCTATTCCACCATCAGAATTGCACTTCTTGGGTAAGGAGGGAAAAAGTATGGGAGAGAGGCTCTGTTATGATGATTCTTTGTGGGTGCAAATTAAAGATACATCTCCATTCCCCCTGCAGCTTTAAGTTGCATCACCACTGTGCCCGAGTTCTGTGTGGGCCAGGTAGAAAATTCAGCCCTGTACATTTTTGGACAGCATAATCCAAGTTCTGGAGTACTTGGACTCAATTCTCTACTAGGGTTATAAGGAAACACTCATAAGAAAGCTCCACCATGAGCATACTTAGAAAAAGCACACTGACATAATGACTTAAAGGGACAAAGAATCCAGACCGCAGCTATTTTCTGTAAAAAAGATAAAGTGGATTATTTAATTTTTAAGGGCCCATCCATCTTCGCTGATGCCTAAGTGCATTTTAATAGATGCAACACTCACACATGCATTTTGTATGAACGACACAGGAGGTTGTGCCTGGAAATTTTGCCGGTGCCCCATTATTTGTTTAGGAAATGGTCTGGGTTCAATCACTGGTTGTTTGGTCATCTTTAGAAAGGCATATAACTTGGTTATGAATGATGCAAGGGAATGGAGGGTGTCTGCCACTTAATAAACAAGTATTTTATGAAAGAGCATCATGATATTCTGCTTTTTAATTACATTGTGATTGTGATCAGATGTGTGAGAATGCACATTTTTGTCTGGCAATGTGTCTTGTGTAGTGAAGGGATTATAGCAAGCTACTAGACACATACAAGAGCACTGCAAACATGTTACATTGTCAAAGTCTGGCATGCTGTATATAAAATTATTTTCCTCAACTTACCAAGCCACTTGAACATTCCTGTTTGTCCTGTATACTTGTAAGAGTTTTGAGAGGACAGAACACAGATAAAAAGGAGAGAAAATAAGTGTCAGAAGAAATAAGAGGAAAACTTTGGATTGACAGATAAAGAGTTGATACTGAAGGGGCACTAGTATTTGCCTGCAAATCATATGGCCCCTTAGTAGATTTAGGGACTCAAAAATTTCAAAGATGGGACCTGGCAAATGTAGGCATTCATAAAGCTCTTTACTATGCTGTTTCGCAGGAAGATATTTCTCAATGGTTGATCCACAGAGTCAACTTTGTCCTTGTTCACCTGCTAATAACAATAGCGTTTGGTACAACTGAGTTTAAGTGGCAATTGTTACTCAGGAGAAGCCCAGGAGGAATGAAAAAGCAGGGAAGATGCAGATCAGGACTGCTGTGCACCAGAATGACATAAGGAGATTAGACTTCCTGCCTGAACTAAAATATGCCTGGTTTCAATAAACACTGCAATCTCCTCCTCATTTTAATGACCATTAAATTTAAACAAAGTCAGCCAACTTTCTAAATAAAAAATGTAAGAGCTTAAAAATCTATATGATCTGTAAAATGTACTTTTAAAAATTATACCTCATTTGCTTCAGTTAACATTCTTTTTGCCAGAATTAAAACACAGAAGTTAACAGCTTTTAATACAATATGCTAATAACTTAAAAAAGAAATCATATGTAAAATAACTGATGAATTTACAGTGTAACTTTAAAAGCAACAAGATTCTAATTGCAACAGGACTATAAAACCGGTTCCGTTCTCCTTCTGTATGGCTCCGTCCCACAAAAGAAATCTACACTGATGAATTACACAGAAGACCATCTGCATTTATGAAAAGTGCTATATATATATAAAACAGCTAAATGATATTATTATAATACTACATTATATGAACTTGAAGTAATAGCTTTCTAACTCCAAAACCAACCCCAGGAGGGGAATAGGGCATACATGGTTTGCAGTGACAAACCAGATTTCAAGAGCAGCCATGGTTCATTGTTTAAAGTTTGGGTGTAAGCATACTGTGGATATGGTTCACTTGAATTTAGTCTGGGAAGAGGCCATAGAATCGTAGGACTGGAAGGGACCTCAAGAGGGGATGAGGAGGATGAGTTGGTGGCCAACTATAGTACCTCCTATTGACTTAAGTACCAGGTGGCATCAGTTGCAGAGAATTTAGCTCTCCTGTCAGATAGGCCAAGGTTGAAGGTTTCTCCTACCTGCAGTGGAGCATTTTCATGAGGAGAGTTATTGGGCCTCATCAAGACTAGCCAGTGGCCAAAGCCAAACAGAAAATAATCCTTGTTTGGACTCCTAAGAAAGGGGGAGGGAGGCGGCAGTACCACAATCCCCTCTCCTACACATACACACTTTTAACCATCGTAACTAGGATCCTTTGTGTAATTAGTCCATAGCCCAGTATTTTAATGTATGTTATAAAGGAATTTCTTACCAGAATTTTCATATGCATCAATATTAAAGTCAGACTTCCTATCATCCATCACGTGGTCATAAGTGATATGTGGAACAGTTAACATTTTATCTGGAGAAGAAGGTCCATTGTCCTTCTCGGTCTTAAACTTCTTCTTCACCTAAAAATATGAACACAAATTAGATCTCTTGTAAGAACACACACTAGAGTGCCTCCTCAATAATGAAATTTACTTGATTAGATTAACCACAGAGGGGAGTCTGACCATTTTGTTTTCATTAAAAACTCCCATGACAATGTTCACAAGAGTAGGATATTAATCCTGGTATCCTGGCCAAATTCTAAGCTGAGTAAATTCAGTCTGCCCATCTGAATTCTCCTTCCAGTTGGATTATAGTACTATCTTTCATTTCCCATCCATAGTCTCTCACCTTTAAAGGCAGCGGGGCCTGGATCAGCAAAACCCTGTTCTAAGGCGTTTCCCTTTAAGGAAAAGTGTTCTCTGGGAGAATCAGCTGTCAAGCTGGGAATGGAGGCCAGGTATTTAGTCAGGTGACTAACACTCAGCTCATAGAACAACTGCATGGAGCTCAGTCACAAGATGATTGAAGGTAGTGAGGAATAGCACTCGTGAATCTAGAGTCCAGGAAGACTCAGAGGGAGGCTCCCTGGAGCAGAAACTGAACCCCCATGAGGCTAAGCCAGGAAAGCCAATAAGGATTACAGCATAGCCCCAGGAAGGAGGGATGTGGTCACCCTGTTTTAGGGGCAAAGAGGGTTGATCCCAGGGAGGATAAGAGGCCTGTGAAGAAGAAGCAGGGCAGCTTGTGGTTACAGGCTGGGCCGGATTTCCAATTAGACACAGTAGGCACATGCCTAGGGGCACCGGTGTTCTAGAAGTGCCTAAAAGTTAAAAGTGGGTTAAATGTTTCATTTTTTAAGGAAAACATGAAGGTCAGCTGTAGGGAGGAGGGGTGCTAAAGATGCTGTGCCTAGCGGCACAGAAGGTGTAAATCAGGCTCTGGCTACAGGGAGTAGAAAGACCTTTTATTTAGGGCTCCTAGGGCCTGGAACCCATTGTAGAAGGTGGGAATGGATTCCCTCAATGCTGCCACCCTGGTAAAGGGTGCGATGAGCCTTGTTGTTAAGGAGAGGAGGAAAGGACTAACCAGAGCCCAGGAGGGCTGGAAGTTGAGCTTGGGAAAAGAAGAGTCAGAGACTACTGTGTGCCTGGCACAGATCCATGATGGAAGATTAGTGTTTTCCTTTGGACTCTGAATACCCCAGAAGGGGTGGACTTTTGTGACTTAGCTGGAGGGCCAACTCACCTCAGCAAATGAAACCATGCCGATGGCCAAGGAAGTCACTGAAAACTCGGGAGGGAAACTGTGGCCGGTTGACTGCAGTGCCATGCTATACCACGGGGGACATGCTTCATGGTCCTCAACATTTGTGTTACTTTCCATTGTTAAAACGGTGATCACATTTCACTTCAGAAACAGCTGTATTTCAGCTGAGATGTTATTCCTATATATAAAGGTTGCCTAACATCTCCCCTGTGGGTTTTTCTTTTCTTTTCTTTTTTTTTTAAGAGTCAAGATAAGTTTTTATTGAACTCTAATGCTTCCAGTGGTATATGGCACAACTTTGAAATTTAACACAGGGGTAGTCCTGAGGTCAAGTAGGTGCTTTTTGATGTGCGCACAAAAACCCATTCAGATTTGGCAGAGTTCCAAGATATTGAATATTGCCACCAGCAGTCTGTTCTGATCAACAGAGCTTGCCAGAGGCTTGTTACATCATCCAAGCTTCCACCCACACTGAGCAAGCTCTCCACAGTCTTTCTTCAGCGTGCCGCATAGAACGGAACCATCAAACAGGCAGGACACAGACAAAATGAATTTTCCCACTGCTTTTCCCAACAAAATTCCTTTTTATCTATGGGAAGGTGCATTGGGCTAGAAGCCAGGAGACGATGAACTGTAGACATATCTCATTTTACTAACTGGTGTTAAGAATTCTATAACCTTCACAACTCTTGTTTGTTGAGCCAAGCCTCATACTCCACACTACTCTTCTTAGCCTCATTCATTCATACATAACCCTGGCTGCGTTCACAGAGCATCATCCTGTGTGCTAAATCAGGCAGGGGTCTATGGAAATATTATTATGTGGTCATACAATTATATAATAATACATATTTGCAAGGGTGCAGAATTAAGGTTGCACAAGAAATTTTAATTCTAGCATTTCCTGAGTTTTTAGTGTTTGATTTTGCAACCTTAAATAATTTCTACGTGTGTGTGTGTCTGGGGGGGTATATATTATTAGAGAAAAATCAAAAACAGGACATCGGATCTGAAACTTCTTGAACTTTCACAACCAGATCCAAACGTGAATCTGAGTTTTTCTACTGGTGTTCACCTTTTGTATATTTAGTGGAGATAAGCAGTATTCAGATGCAGTTAAGGTTTCATAAAGGTTTTGGGTTCAAATTTGATGGTTTTAGCTGTTCTGGTCAGACTTCACTCAGTCACAAATGACAGAAATCTCACAAAATCACCGGTTTGATTTTGGCTTCATCTGAACCATAGCCTGAAAATAGACCATGTCCAAGTTTAGAATTAACCTGCAAATAAAACTGTAGAAACAGGAGGTCAGGACTGAAATCCAATCCCTCTCTGAAATCTGAAGGAGCGCTGATTTCAGATTGAGATTTCAGCTTCTCTCTAGTATGTAGTTTGCAAAATTCCCTCAGTAAAAGGATGCAGAGTGGTTTAGGGTTCTTCAAGAAAAGGCACTACAAATATTAGATTGTTATTCTCATTATCATTGCCAGCTTATTTCGCAAGATGATTTTTTTAAACAGGATAATTCCTAGGATCATACATATTGGAATTATTAGTAAAAAAACCCCCTGCTAATTCAACAATGAGTCATGTATGTTACAAACTTTATTCGATAACACATTTAAAATAAACAGGTACTGGCTTCTGTGCTGAAGAATCATAGTACCCTCCTAATTTAGCTATTATAAACTAGACAAAAGTGGCTTGATAAAGATAACGGCAAATTAGGAAAGGAAATCAAAATAATTTTTCGGAAGGTAAACCAAGATTATCATACTGCCTACATAAATCACTTGTGGTTTCATGGCTACAATGGGCCAGATCCTCAACTGCTGCAAACAGACATAGCTCTATTGACATTAATTGACTTATGCCTATTTAGTCCAGGTAAGGATCTGGCCCAATATTCTTTTTCACTTTCTGGGCAAGCCTGTTACATACTTCTGCGGTGCACTGTAAAATAGCTACAATCGGAATGGGTGAAGTAATGCATAATATAAATGCATTTTTGCAAAGTGCCTCTCATACCAAAATATTCTGAAGTGCTTTACAAACCGTTTACATAGAATATCACTGAGGTGCAACTAATTCTGGGGTGGGGGGAGAGAAAGAGGCAGCTAACTAGCATACTCCACAAAGTTGGGGGAACAGGACATTTTAGCCAAGGACACACAGACAAAATTCTTATAAAGTAGTACCCTGGGACCATGAATGGCAATTCCTTAAGAAGCGGAAGCCCTCTTGTGTCTGTAAGAACAAACATGCAAACTGGGTAGCCGGAGACACAAATGGGTATTTGCAGACACAATTATTCAAAATGTGGGTGTGTGCACGTTTGCATAATGCAAGTTTAGGAGGGCCTCTGCTCTTTGGAAATTTGGTCCTCTTGCTTGAGGAAAAGCAAATAGGACTTCATTTTTTTCAGGTTTTATCCAACACACCCAAATCATATAAATCAAGTGGAACTCAATTTTATCTGCCTCATACAGTTCAGTCTACCTACTAGGTATTTATTTTAATTATACTGTATATACACAGTTTTGTTTGTATAAGAACATATATTATTTGAGATCACTTGACATGAAAGGCTACTGTATATAAACACACTGTGTTATTACCAAAAGGGCAGATTGAGCCATAAGAATAATATTTGAGAGCAGCACAGTATTTTACCATTGCAAGGGCAAGTGCTCGCTTTATCTTCCCATTGATCATTATTTTGCAGTGTCCTGCATTCAATTACTGGTTGATATAAGTGAGTTATGTCACTGCTGTGTCCCTCAAAACTCTCATGTCCATCAAAGTCAAACCAGTGAATTGCAGCAAAGTAAACTACAGATGTAAATGTTTCTATCTGGAAAATCCCAATGTTCATTTAAAAAACAAAACTTTAAGTTCAAGCAATATATTGTAATACAAATACAATTTATAGCTTCTGGAGAATGAGCAAATTCAATTTAATCTACCAAGCAAATGTATTCACTGAACTACCAAAATGGGAAAGGAAACCAGGGTTACTTACCGATACCATTACTGATTTCTTTGATTTTGGACTAGGTGACATCAAATGATAATTTTTGGCAGGTTTTCTTATGTATATTTTCCATGTAGAAGAGTCTGGGTTTTCTGCTGCATAGCACCTCCATGCAGTCTAAAATAAATGTTAGCAGTACAATTATTACAATAGATTCATTGTTAGAGCTTCTAAAATGTGATTTTCCAGAAAGTTAAAGAGGATATTAGAAATTATTGATGTGTTCAGGTTCCTTCAGAAATGAAGAGTAATTTATCATTTGGTGTTGTGGAAAATCCTCATATAGTAAATTCAATCCATCTAATTTTAAATTGTTTGATAAACAAAAAAGGGGGAGAAATGTTCTTTATTTAACCACATCTTTTATTTGCAATAAGCAGGGTCAGGACAACATGAAGAGGGAAGGATAGGCTCATAGGAAGCCCTCTGGGCTGGGACTCAAGAGATCTCAGTTGAATTCCCTGCTCTGCACGGACTCCCTGCATGACCTTGGTTGGGCACATCACTTAACCTATCCTGTGCTTCACGTCCCTATCTGTAAAATGGGACTTCCTGGTCTGCCTGACCTCCCAGGAAGTCAACTCCCTGAGAAGCTGGCTCCCCAACTGTCCACTTGGCAAGGCTCTTGGAAGCTGGAGCTCTCAATCTCCATGGCAACCTACCTGGTAGGCTCCCCGGGCTCCCCAGGCAAGCTGGGTTCCTGGGAGCCCAGAGAGCTCAGACCAGACATTTTTGAAAAATTCCATTTTAGGTCCTCCAAATTGGAATTTTTTTGAAAGTGTTCATCCCATGGAAAATTTTGCACAACTGACCCTTTGTTTGGATTTGTAATAAGTTTTGGTTTGTTCATTTGTTTTTTTATTGAAAATGCAAAATTTTCTGTAGGATAGAAATTTTGGTAACTGCACAGCTCTAATTTGTAGTTGCTGCAAGATAAAAGAGTTCAGCTCTAACGATTCTTGTATCAAACAACCAACCATCACAGGATATTTTTCTGCAAGAACTTTAAAACAGCTGATCTGAACTGTTTGCACTGTCTTTTGTGGAGAATATTTCCAATTGCTCTGGCCACAATTTTCCCTTTAAGGATGGGATTTTCAGAGTCACCTAGGAGATCTGGATTCCCAATTAATTTTTAAATGGGAATTTAGTGTCCAAATCCTTCAGGCAGCTTTGAAAATAAACACACTCAGCCTGAGATAAAAGGGAGAAAATAAATGCATTTAAAATATAGCAGTCCAGGTACCTGAATAAGAGATGCAGCGGCTGGGATTTGACGGTTAAAGTGTTTCTGTCTTTGTTTCTGTTGTACTTTCAGGGCAAAGCCTGAACCAAGAATTCCCTAAGGGAAGAAAGAAAATAAAGATCTAACGTTTAGAAAAAAAATATTTCAACACTCTGGCCAAATTACATCATATTAATAAAGTTTTATTCGGCATCATAAACAACTTAGATAATTATTCAGGGGAAATGACTTAATATGCAGTAGTTTTCAGTCTCGGTTAGAATTTCTTCTTGGAACTTAAAATGTTAGTTCTTTTGTGGCCTGATCCAAAGCACATACAAGTCAATGGAAATCTTTCGGTTTTGGATCAACCCTCTAGAGAATAAGCGTAGATGGTATTTCACAGTCTGAAAACCACATCACTGCTTGTGCAGATGAAGAGTCAAATCTGAAAGAGTGTCTTTACCCTGATTTGCCTACCCCTTCAGTGTGATGAGAAGTCCATGTATTATTAAGTCATGAGCAAGCTTTTTTTGGATGCATCAATAGAAGGAAAATTGGGGCCTATGATTCTCCACCAGTGGTAGCAATGGTGGAAGCTGAAGTGTTTTCAGGACTCAGGTGAGTTTACCACCATGTCATCTGACCCGACTCAAGAGCAATTAATATATGAGGTCTAGTAAACCATTCCAAAAGTAAGTGTAGTCCAGTTCACTTGTTTAGTTATCACCTCCTCTGTGGAGACATTTAATGTAAGGTTTAACAGCACAGTGGTAAAAACAACTGAGACCTGTTATGGCCTCTAACTGCACCACTAGAGAATAGTGAGTTCTAATTATGCCAGTGTAGGCAAGACAACAGAGCAGCTGGCTACCTTGGCTTTACTGTACTGAACTCTGCCATTCATCAAATGTTCCAGTTAGAAATTAATAGGAAATGCATTTTGTTCTCTCTGAAATTCATTTCACAGAGGCGATGACAATTAAACAAGTGAACCATGCTACATTTAGTATTGGAATTATTAAGGGTTTGCAGTAGACCCAAAGACCCATTCCAGTTGTGTTTAGCTGCATTAGTATTTCTTTTTGAACATGCTCTTAGGACAAGGTAGAAGCATATAAGGCTTATTATAAACCAATTATTATTACCAGGAGGACAACACCTAACTATTGTTAGTTGTCCTATGCAAAAAGCAGATGAATTATTTCTCCTTTGTATCAAAATAACACTGAAAATAAACTTATTTTACAGCTACAACTAACTGGGAAATCTGCCAGGCAAGTTATAAGCATGTTCATGGACATAAAGACGTCAGAATAATTACTTTAAAAACATCTCTGAAGACATTAAGTTCAGAAAAAAATCAGGACCAAAGAAATAGCTTTACAAGTCATTTTATTTATCAAAGATCATTTCTGAGTAATAGAAAGGGGGGTGAAGATAAGAATGGAAAAGAACAGACAAAAACAATGCAAGTTTATACCTGTTAAAACACTTCTATGCATATTCTAATAAAGGTTTAAATCTTCTGATTCAGCAAAGCAAATGCTTACATTCATCCCTATTCAACAGAGTATTTAAACCCATTGCCATCAATGACACTGAAGCACATGCTGAAGTCCTTTTGATGCATTGGGGCTTTAAAAAACTAGATCATCAGCATTAGTGCACTCACAAAAATGATTACCATGTGAATTTAATGTATTGTACACCTCTAAAACCTAAAAAGAAAGGTATTCTCATTTAAACTCTAGCAAATGTAGACTGCACCGAATAGAACACAGTATAAAATTAATAAGGAAACACAAAAATTCTTTTTAGCTACTTTTGATATTTTTAAAAAATGTTGGCACGCTGAAAATATTCATAAAAGATGCAACAGTCCATTAATTCATTTAAGAACAAACTGTCAGGAAAATAACCCATAACAGAACCTACCGCAGGAAGGGCAAAAAATGAGATAGCAAACACGGAAAAACAAGATGCAATGGTCTTTCCTATCCACGTCTGAGGTACCTTATCCCCATAACCAATAGTTGTAACAGTCACCTGTAAAGAGAAGTACATATGGCATTATAGAAAATATTAACATAGCCTTCATTCATTTTTTGACATGCATATTCAGTTGGTTACAATCAAAGATGCAAAATTATGCACAAGTCTATTTTTCACACAAAGCATTTATATTAAGAATTATACTATATTGCCATTAAATTGTAGTGCTGATCAAAAGTTTTTCCACACACAAAAAAATGTAAGAAAGTACACTTTTAAAAAAAATGAAAAAGTCTGCACAACCATTTTGGTTTTATTTGAAATTATTAATTTAAAAAAATATGAATGGAAACTTGAAGTTGAAACTTTAGTTTGTTCTTCAGTTTTTTCTTCTCTCTCTCTATGCTATTTCTTGGTGTGTATTTGCTATTTCAGGGAGGTTGTTTTCATTTTTTCATTTTCAAGGCTTTTTGTTTTGTTTTTGGGGGGAAGGGGAAGAAAGGTTGCATTCCATGTTTAATTGATTAGCTTAGTCACCCATTGTAGGATTTTTCAAAACTGAAGCTCTTCATTTGTGAAAATTCTTGCTTTTGGAAAAAATTCTATAAAAAGATAATGCCAAAGAAAAATTTGAATGCAAAAACCCAGTCAACTTGCATTAATGTGATTGCTGTTATGCATCCATCAGGTTACTCCTGTCTTGTAACAGGAGTAACATCAAAGATGGGCAAGGACCTTGGGCCAGATTTTCAAAAGTATTTAGTTGCTTAATAATGCAAATAGAGACTCAGTAGGATTTTCAAAAGGACTAAGCAGGTTAGATGCTGTTGTGTTAATTTCAATAAAATAAATGGGTACAGAGAGTTAAAGGTGTTAGCATAAGCCTGTAACTGTCCAACATTACACAGTTAAACAAAGTTCAGAGTAGTATCTGCATAGTTATTATATTGTACTGTATTAATATATAAAAATGCTCAGTATAATTTTCATTCTAGCATAAGTTGCTTGATTTTTAAAAGTTCTGAGCACTCTACCTCTTCTTGCTGAGCACTCACTAATTTTGTTGAAATCAACTATGGGAATCAGGCTTGGTTTGCATGTAAGGCAAAGTTTACTCTTCTAGATATTTCAAGTGTTTATCCTTTTGTTTTTAAAACCTCATGGTAAAAATACAAATTAGCACATTTTTCAACTGCAGAAAATATTTATATGCACCTCCTGGTAGTGTGTGAATTATACTTTGTTCGCTCAAAATTGGTATTGTAATCTGATACTAAAAGAGAAGGCAATGTTTGAATAATTGTCAGCTTGCTAGTTTTACAGCACTGTTATTGGTAGAACGACCGAGACCAGCTCTGCTGCTAACTTAGGGCCTGAGGATCTGGCATGATCTCAGGCGTAATTACATTGCTTCACAGGAAAGACTGACTTAATTAAGTTCAGTGGATAAGTTCCTAATATCCAATTGGTTAAAGCCAGTATTGAGGGCATATGCTAATGGGAGGAACTGATCAATGTTAAAACATTGACTAAAGCATCTCTCTCTGAGCAAGGATGTATAAACAGATAATTCTTCTCTTTAATAAAGAGTGTTTTCAAGCACATTTGCAGTCGCAGAGAAAAATCTTCAGGTAAGAAATACATCAAAGTAATTTTAATAGGTACAAAACAAGTTAATTGTAGACTTTTTCTAGAGTCTCTCTCGGGAACACAAATCAGTCTGCCATCGTCACCCTTTGGAAAACAGTGTGGGACTCAGAGCCAAAATGAAACTAATATTCATGGAATAATCTTACAATTGAGACAAGGCTGCTAGAGCTGTGTTTGTACAGGCAAGGACACTGAGTCAGCTCCTGTTGCCACTTTTCATGGCCATGCCTCTCCCTAGGAACTCCTCTTGTAGTGAAGTTCCATGAATAAGGTACTTCCCACCAGAGTTATAAGTAGGGTTGCCAACCCTCCCAGATTGGCCAGGAGTCTACTGCAATCAGCATCGCTCTCCCGATGGCTATTGAAAGGAATCTGGGAGATATTGGGCTGCTAAAAGTCCAGTTGGTGGCGCAGTGGGGCTAAGGCAGGCTCCTTGCCTGCCCTGGCTCTGCGCAGCTCCCAGAAGCGACCAGCACATCCCTCTGGCTGCTACGCACAGGGGTGGCGAGGGGGTCTCTGCGCACTGCCCCCACCCTCTCCTGCACCCCAACCCTCTGTCCTAGCCCTGAGCCCCCTCCAGCACCCAAACTCCCTCCTAGAGCCCGCACTCCCTTCTGCACCCCTTCCCTCACTCCAACCCCTTGGCCCCAGCCCGGATCCCCCTCCTGTATCCCAAACCCCTCATCCCTGGCCCACCCCAGAGCCCATACCCCCAGCCAGAGCCCTCACCCCCAGCCCTGAGCCCCCTCCTGCACCCAAACTCTCTCCCAGAGCCTGAACCCCAACTCCCTGCCTCAGCCCGGAGTCCTCTCTCATGCTCCGAGCCCCTCAGCCTAGAGCCAACTCCCTGCCCCAGCCCGGTGAAAGTGAGTGACGGGCAGGGAGAGCAAGGGGCGGGGCCTCAGAAGGGGAGGGACAGAGGCAGGGCCTTGGGAAAGGAGTGGGGCAAGGGTGTTTGGGTTTGTGCGATTAGAAAGTTGGCAACCCTTGGTAGGCCTTTCACCTAATTGGGCTTGATTAGGTAATCTCTTATGAAAATCAGGGGTTTTATCCCAACTCAGCAGATGTCATGAAGAAAAAAGAAATCCAACAGACTCAACAGATCTATAACCCAACATAGCTGATTGTCAGCAATCTGTGAAGCAGTTCCAAAATATCAAATGGTCTAGATGAATTATGTCACTTTCATTAAGATGATCACAAGATCTTTTGATCATGAACTGGATCAAAGGCTGGACAATAAAGCCATTGACCATTTTATAAAGTTCTAATTTAAAAATCCCATAACAAAACAAATAAAAGTATTTTTTAATGTAGATGTGGAACTGAAGAAGTCTATGGCTTAATTATAAGTATAGAGATTCACACATCCCATCTTAAATTTCAAAGCAAATTGGTTCTAACTCTCTAATCTGCAGTCAAGCAAATTAGCAAATAAGCAAAAATCCCTGTTCAAATAATGGCTTAATTTCATCTATCTGAATAAAAAAATAAAAATAGCTATTAAAAAACACTGATACAGAGTAAAAAATATTTTTCTTTATCTTAATACTAATTTGGGGGTTTAATTCCTCACAGGACCTCACAAATTGAGTAGTCATCACCATAGTCAAAAGGTACCTCATTTATCAACGAGTACATGCATATTTGAACTGAAAAATTAGATAGCGAAAACAAATTACAACTAACAGATGTAGCCCCATTTTTAAAAACTTTAGCAAAGAAATTCAGTTTCAGTTCACTGTTTTTCTCCCCAAACTCTCAGGATGCTGTTTCCAATTATTGAAGGAAGGATAAAAGCCAAGGGACTATATTCAATGTCCACCTCTGCCACAGATTTCCTGTGATCTAGGGCAAGTACTTTAATCATCTTGTGCCTCAGTTTCCCATTCTTCAAAACAATGATAATTATACTTAATCACCTCACAGGATGTTTTGAAGCTTGATTCATTAATATTTATACAGCACTTTGAAATTCTACAACGGAATATCTGCCTTCCATTTACTAAAACACTGTGTACAATATAAAAGCTTTTCTCAATACTGATGATTAACTACCTTAAAATTAAAAAGTCAAAGCCATTTAGCTATATCAAAAGACATTCATGAGGCATTACTGTTGTTTCTGTTAAGTACTTAGTGCTGTAAGTAACATATTATGTCAGTTCTCCATTATTAAGACTGCACCAAGTCATTATTTACAGGAAGTCAAGGCTTTCTCCTGTGCGCTGCAGAAATAATGGAATTTAATACAACAACAACAACAACAACAAGAGCAGTAGGTATAAATTCAGCCTACAAGAGCAATTAAAATTCTCACAGGTCTTCAACTCTCTTTACCAGTGCAAGGACAACTATAACTGAGCTTTGCTAGAACAGAATAATGGCTCTTCCCAACATACACAAACGCAGTCTTGCCAGGGATGTGGTTTTCCCAAAATTCCAACTGTAAAGCACCAAAAAACCCCAAAGCCAAAACTAAACAAGCCCCAAATCAACCCAACATCATCATCTGAGTGCCTACCAACTGCTCCTTTAAGATGCATCAGTGCTTCTGAAACTTTAAACCTTCACAAACCACTTATCAAAACAAATGTGCACAGGTCCCACCTCCCTAAAGACGATAACTGGACAAAACCTTTTCAAACAATTTTTTAATTAAAAAAAAGTGCATATTTAGCGACCAAATAGTTTCATGAATTCATGTTGATTTTTACCAAACAATTCATTTTTTTAGGGAGGGGGCGAGAAGGGGACCTAAAAATATGTCTCGAACCCTCAAAACATTGTTTCAATATTTTCAAAATGAAATGTTTCAATTTTTCAGTTTGCAATGAATTTTTGTTTCAACATTTCTTTTAATTTTATTCGTAATTTAAAACAAAAAAACGTTAAAAATTAATGTAGACGGTTCAGCCACCTCATGGGTGGGCAGAGCATAGCATCCTTTGTGTCTTGGCCGTCCCTTGCCTGCAGCTACTCAGTAGTCTGTTCATTCTTGCAACTCAGTCCTCCATTTAGGATGCTTAGAAAATTACTGCTCCTGGGGTAACAAAGTTCAAATGAAAACCTGAGATCTTAGTGACCATGTACTAGGCCTTTAGCCCTGATCTAGACTCATTAGTCCTTGCCCCTTTACTCTCTCCTGTGTTGATGTGGTAGGAGAACCCATGTCTGCCCCCTTCTCTGGGTTCCAGCCCATGGGTTCCACCTGATAAGCAGCAAGGGCCTATTTCTCAGGATCCCTCATTGGTTCCCTGGGCTCCTTCCCTTTTGCAAGCATCTGTCATGGAGGTGCACTCTCCAGTCCTCTGTCCCTACAATTTCATCTCTCAGTGCAGCTTTTCTCAGTCTGTTGCTAAGGAGCTCTCTCAGGGTGGCTCCTAGCCTCTCTGGAAGGTTCCACTTCCAGGCCACTGCCAGAGTATAAGCTCCCTGTGACAGACTGTAATATCCTGAAAACACCTCATGGAATGAAGATAAATTGTAATTTAGTTCAGAAAACTTTACTGAATTAGAATTAATGTAGGGTTACCATATTTAAAAAATAAAAAAAGGACACTCCATGGGCCCTGACCCCACCCCTTTCCCACCCCCACCCCAACTCCGCCCTTTCCCCGCCCCTTCCCCAAAGTCCCCGCCCTAACTCCCCCTTCTCCCTCCCAGCCATGCGAAAAGGGCTGCCCGAGTGCTACCGGCTTCACGGTTTGCCGGGCAGCCTCCAGACCCTGCGCCCCCAGCCGGCGCTTCCCCAGTGCAGCTGAAGCCCGGGAGGGGAAGCACCCAGCCAGGGGCGCAGGGTCTGGAGGCTGCCCAGCAAACCATGAAGCCGGTAGCGCTCGGGCTTCGGGCAGCCCCTATGCCTCCAGACCCTGCGCCCCCGGCTGGGCACTTCTCCTCCCTGGCTCCAGCTGCTCTGCTCCTCCCCTGACTCAACTTCGGCTCTGTTTAAGAGCCAAGCTGCCCGAGCCAGCGCTACCGGCTTCGGGTAGCCCCCTTGCCTCTGGACCCTGCGCCGCCGGAGCAGAACAGCTGGACCCCGGGAAGGGAAGTGCCCGGCCGGCGGCTCGGGGTCCGGAGGCACGGGGGCTGCCCAAAGCCGGTAGTGCTGGATCGGGCAGCTTGGCTCTTAAACAGAGCCGAAGTCTGAGTCAGGGGAGGAGCAGAGCAGCCGCGGGAGAGGAAGTGCCCAGCTGGTATTTTTCCCGGACATGTTCGGCTTTTTGGCAATTCCCCCCGGATGGGGGTTTGATTGCCGAAAAGCTGGACATGTCCGGGAAAAACCGGACGTATGGTAACCCTAATTAATGCCTTTGGGGTAGACTGTGTGAAAAATGCAATTGTGCATATGTTGTTGTGGAAGCATTGGATGTGCCTTCTGTAGTAGGGAATGGGGATGCTAATGAACATCCACCATTAGAAGCCTTTGAAGCTCCCCTGAAGAGACCCACATACTAGTTCAGACTGGATTCTCCAGAGACCAACTGACAAAGAAAACACTTTTGGCTAAAGAGCCTGGGTTTACGCTGACTCAGGGCATTCTCCTTGATCCAGCTAATGGACAGGACTCCTGATTCAGGAGGGCCCCAATCCTTAGAAGAGAATTGGAAGGACTCGGCCTATTGAGGCCTCATAAGACTGCGTCCTTATTCTGAGCTGAAACTCAGATTAACTTGTAACCACAAAAACTCCTACAGTGGTGTAGTGCTTATTAACATGTGTGTAGGTTCTTTTATTGTTTTTAATACATTTTTTCTGTCATGCTTTTTACATTAAATAACACAGTAGGCTTGCTTAGAAAGAACTGTGTGTAATGTATATCTGTTGCAATCATTTTGTTACACTGATCTACAATTTTTGAGAAGTCGTCTGCTTCAGAGATAAAATGTGCTATTTATTATGTATTTTGATGAGCTGAATTCAAATATGACAATTAAAACAACTGATTGGCTACTGTTTCTAAGATATTTAAGTTTTTACATTTTATGTCTATGTATATTGTGAAGATAGTAGAGTTTTAATCATAAATTGTAAACCTAGGTCTTTTCATGTGTTTATGGTTGCTTTACATGATAATATTTCACCTGTCCTGTTTATGTAACACTTTAAAAATCAGCAAAAGGGTTATATAAATAAAATTTATTATGAAACAAAAAGCAAAAAACTATTATGTACATAGTTTTGTCCTATTCAATGTCTACTCGGTGCTTCTTGGCTTGTCTCTTGTATTCATTAAATGGAGCATCTTTTGTCACTGTCCAGCAATAGTCTGCAAGCATTGATGGGCTCCATTTGCCCTGATAGCGTTTCTCCATTGTTGCAATGTCCTGGTGAAATCGCTCGCCGTGCTCGTCGCTCACTGCTCCGCAGTTCGGTGGAAAAAAATCTAGATGAGAGTGCAAAAAATGTATCTTTAATGACATGTTGCAACCAAGGCTTTTGTATGCCCTGAGGAGGTTTTCCACCAAACAACCTGTAGTTGTCTGCCTTGTTGTTTCTGAGAAAATTTATTGCCACTAACTGGAAGGCTTTCCATGCCGTCTTTTCCTTGCCACGCAGTGCATGGTCAAATGCATCATCTCGAAGAAGTTCACAAATCTGAGGACCGACAAAGACACCTTCCTTTATCTTAGCTTCACTTAACCTTGGAAATTTCCCACGGAGGTACTTGAAAGCTGCTTGTGTTTTGTCAATGGCCTTTACAAATTTCTTCATCAGACCCAGCTTGATGTGTAAGGGTGGTAACAAAATCTTCCTTGATTCAACAAGTAGTGGATGCTGAACACTTTTCCTCCCAGGCGCCAATGACTGTCGGAGTGGCCAATCTTTCTTGATGTAGTGGGAATCCCTTGCACGACTATCCCATTCACAGAGAAAACAGCAGTACTTTGTGTATCCAGTCTGCAGACCAAGCAAGAGAGCAACAACCTTCAAATTGCCACAAAGCTGCCACTGATGTTGGTCCTAGTTTATGCACCTCAAAAGTTGTTTCATGTTGTCATAGGTTTCCTTCATATGGACTGCGTGACCAACTGGAATTGATGGCAAAACATTGCCATTATGCAGTAAAACAGCTTTAAGACTCGTCTTCGATGAATCAATGAACAGTCTCCACTCATCTGGATCGTGATCAAAATGGGACCTTTTGATGGTCACGGAACATGGAAACCCTAACATCACCTGCCAGGAGATTCCACTGCTGTAGTCTGGAGCCCAACAGCTCTGCCTTACTCTTGGGTAGTTCCAAATCCCTGACAAGGTCATTCAGTTCACCTTGTGTTATGAGGTGTGGTTTAGAGGAGGAGGATGGGAGAAAATGTGGGTCCTGTGACATTGATGGTTCAGGACCAGAAGTTTCATCCTCTTCCTCGTCTGACTGAAGTGAGAATGATTCTGGTGCATCAGGAACCAGCAGTCCTTCTCCATAGGGTATTGGGGCGTATAGCTGATGGAATGTTTGGATAATGCACAGTCCACTTTTTCTTCTTTGACACACCTTTCCCAACTGGAGGCACCATGCAGAAGTAACAATTGCTGGTATGATCTGTTGGCTCTCTCCAAATCATTGGCACTGCAAAAGGCATAGATTTCCTTTTCCTGTTCAACCACTGGCGAAGATTTGTTGCACAAGTGTTGCAGCATATGTGTGGGGCCCACCTCTTGTCCTGATCTCCAATTTTGCAGCCAAAATAAAGGTGATAGGCTTTCTTAACCATAGTGGTTATACTGCGCTTTTGTGATGCAAAAGTCACTTCACCACAAACATAGCAGAAGTTATCTGCACTGTTCACACAAGTACGAGGCATCTCTGCTCACTTTGGCTAAACAGAATTGTGTCCCTTTGCAAAATCAAACACTGACAAATAAGAGAGCACGACACTGTATGATTTCTAGAGCTGATATAGGGCAATTTGTTTAGCAGAGTGATGTAAGCTTCATTATGATTGCATCATCCATGACTTCTCGGAATAACATGATGCAATTCATATCATGTATGACGCAATACCAGCTTCAGATTGCATCATTCATTGTTTTGCATAAAAAGCAAGTACTGTCCAAACCCAGTCATAGATTTATTCATAGATCCAGTCAAAGATGTATTTTAGTCATTTCTGGTTTAAATTGAGATCCCTTCCCTTTATAACTCACTTATCCTCCGCCATTCCCAAGTCAAGGGTCGTATATACTGACTCAATAGCATATCTTGAAAACTAGAGCCAATCAACAATTTTAAGCATCATTTTCGTTCTCAGTGACCCAGAATTAGTAAAGTTTGACTACATTTATTTCAGAAGCATTTTGGCTGTAGAGCAGTGTTATCGGTCTGTGAAGAGAAAGCGAGCAGGTCTGTCTAGGCAGACTGTCTTTGCTGGGAAATACACAGGGAAAGCAGGGAACTGTGCAGCCTGGTAATACCCCACTCAAAAGGTAAAAAGAGATACAACTGGAGAGCTGGAAGCCAAGAGAGGGTGCCCTTGCTGAACCACTGAGGGGAAATGCCCTGAACTGTGACACTTCCTACAGCAGCTCTCCTCCCTCAGTCCTCCCCTATTGGCCCTGCAATCCTTCCATGACAGGAAAGCCCCACCTGGGGCACCCTCCAGTGGCAGGCTACAGCACAACCAGTGTGCCCAGCCTCAGTTTCCCTTTTTGTCCACCCACAAAAGAAAATCTATCTCAACGTCCAAATCAAAAGTCCACCGTGATAGAGCATGCAAACCCCCTATTGGGCCCGAAGGGCTTATACCTTTTGTAATACTGAGCTCAGGTAGCCCTGTTTCCCTGGGCCTGCCAAGAATGCTTTGGCTGGAGGAGCAAGTTAAAAGGAACTCAGAAGCCCAGTCAAAAAGTGGTGGACAAGCTGCAGGAGAGACAACTCCTTCTCTGGGAAACCAGGCAGAAGGTTGAACCTGAGAGAGGGCCACAGACCAGGTAAGGCCCCCAAGCAGTGTCTTCTGCAAACACCACCCCCTTTGAGAGCCAACAGGTGCTCGGAGGGCCCTGCTCATTTGGACTTTTGTTACGCTATTGACTGTTTGGACTGTAAGGGCCATGCGTCAAACTGATGGAGCACAGAGATAAGAAACAGCCCAGGGCAGTGGCCTTAGACTCTCTGCAAGGAGGACCCTGCCGGTGTTACTTCCCACAGGGCTGTGGGCTGGGACCTGTTAGAGAAGGACATCCCAGGTCCCCTACCACTCGCCCTAATGGTGCAAAGGCCAAAACATTTCTGATGTAGGGTCAGAACCAGGCACTTCTACTGCCCCAATAGAGAGATAAAGGGCTGGAAATCAGGTACACTAACTGCTGGGCTGACAGCTCTCTGAGCACCCTATCACATCCACGTTTAGGCATAATTTATTCTTGTTCAGGTACAACAGTCCACAGAACCCTCAGGATCAGGGCAGCCCTAGACTAGCTGCCAGCAACTGGCGCCCTAGGCGAACCATGCAATTGGCGCCTCCCACCCCCAAGGGCAGATCAAGGCTGAGGTTTTAGGTAAACTGGGAAACATTTTGCCCCTTTTTTCCTTTTAATGTTTTTTAAACTTTTTTTTTTAAACAGAGGCTTAATTATTCGGTTTGTCCATCAGTCCGTCTGTCCAACCAATGTTTCTGAGATCAGATAAAATAGAGACACGAAATTTTCAAAAGAGATTTGTACACGACAGCTAGATGATATTTCAGTCTGATTTCAAATAAAAATGCATTAAAATGTTAATTATAATTTTTATTATTACAAATCTAAAATCATCCATTACACTATCTTGCTTTAACTGCCATTATCACCACATCCAATATAGAAAGAAATAAGAAAACTCTTCAATGAACTTTAATTTGTATTTATAAAACACTCCGAATAAAAAACATTCTGTGCTCTTAAAACATGACTTTTCTTGCTTTAAGTTTTGAAAATTCAGTCTAGTTCTTTTAGATCCAGTTTTCCAGCTATTTCATGCTCTATTGACATTATGGCAAGTCCAACAAGTCTCTCTTGCACCATTGTTGAACGCAGATATGTTTTTATCAATTTTAACTTTGAGAAGCTACGTTCCCCACTAGCTACGGAAACTGTCAAAGTTAAAAGAATGCATAGAGCTATCAAAATGTTTGGCAAACTATCTGAAAGTTTATTTGCACAACAAACTTCAGTACTTCTTCAGGAGTGGAATGTTTCTTAAGTCGTCTTGAAAAAGCCTGAAGCTCACTACACAAATCTGTAGCACCAATGTCTTTTGAATTTTCATGAGTCAATGCTGACTCCAATTTTATACAAAATTCTCTTATCTGTTTTGCTGTTTTCTTTTTCAAGCTGTGGATATCATATAGAAAGCCAAATACTGACTCTAGCTGCTTCATCTGTTGAAATCTTTCGTCAACCTAGTGAATAGAATTATCAAGGATTGTGAAGTAGAAATTCACTTTGAATCTTTGTTTTGGGTTCTGAATGGGTATGTCTCGTCCTTCATACGAAAACTGCTGTTTCTTTTGCCAAATGTAAACTGGCTCTGGTTCAAATTCTGTCGGAAAGTCTATTTCTTCAGCAAGCTTGACAGAATCTAACAGTGTTCTTTCAAACCCTTCATCACTTCTGAATTCCTTCAGAATATTTTTAGTTTGCTGCAGTTTTTGAATAGCAGAATGTATGTTCAAGTTCTTTTCCTGAAGCTGCTTACTAGTGAGGTTAATCTCGAAAAGGATATTATACCACAAAATGAGTGAAGTCACAAATTTGAACTTGGAAAGGCCATTTGCAAGAGCTTCTGCATCTGAATGTGCCATATTGCCAGATGATCCAGTAAAGGTAAATAAATAAATAAAATAAAATAAAGCAAATACTCACCAGCAACCACACATCACTGAACAAAACCACTAACCCAGGAACCTATCCTTGTAACGAACCCCGATGCCAACTCTGTCCACATATCTATTCAAGTGACATCATCATAGGACCTAATCACATCAGCCATACCATCAGGGGCTCATTCACCTGCACATCTACCAATGTGATATATGCCATCATGTGCCAGCAATGCCCCTCTGCCATGTACATTGGCCAAACTGGACAGTCTCTACGCAAAAGAATTAATGGACACAAATCTGACATCAGGAATCAAAATACTCAAAAACCAGTGGGAGAACACTTTAACCTGTCTGGTCATTCAGTGACAGACCTGCGGGTGGCTATATTACAACAGAAAAACTTCAAAAACAGACTCCAACGAGAGACTGCTGAGCTAGAATTGATATGCAAACTAGACACAATCAACTCCGGTTTGAATAAGGACTGGGAATGGCTGAGCCATTACAAACATTGAATCTATCTCCCCTTGTAAGTATTCTCACACTTCTTAACTGTCTGTACTGGGCTAGCTTGATTATCACTTCAAAAGTTTTTTTTCTCTTAATTAATTGGCCTCTCAGAGTTGGTAAGACAACTCCCACCTGTTTATGCTCTCTGTATGTGTGTATATATATCTCCTCAATATATGTTCCATTCTATATGCATCCGAAGAAGTGGGCTGTAGTCCACGAAAGCTTATGCTCTAATAAATTTGTTAGTCTCTAAGGTGCCACAAGTACTCCTGTTCTTCTTTTTGCGGATACAGACTAACACGGCTGCTACTCTGAAACCAGTAAAGGTAGTATCATCAGAAATTTCAATTAGGGCATCATAAATGTTTCCAAGTTCATAGCGAAGAGGCTTCAAAGCATCAATGTGACTCTCCCATCTTATCTGACTAAGTGGTTTCACAGTTAGAGAATTCACATGGCAAGTCAGAATCTCCCAACAGCCTGTTGAGCCTGAGAAAAACACATAAATATGTTACACCAGGCCTTCAAACAGCATCTAGCAGCATCATTGACAACCAAATTCAGATTTCAGAGTAGCAGTCGTGTTAGTCTGTATCCGCAAAAAGAAGAACAGGAGTACTTGTGGCACCTTAGAGACTAACCAATTTATTAGAGCATAAGCTTTCGTGGACTACAGCCCACTTCTTCGGATGCATACAGAGTGGAATAAATACATACAGAGTGGAACCAAATTCAGAGAATGCGCACTGCAAGGAACGAAAAAGGCCCTAGGATTGATTTCCATCATTTTCCTTTGCACACCATTGTCTTTACCCTTCATATTACTCCCATTCTCATAGCCTTGGCCACATAAAGTTTTCAACAGATAATGACATTGTTTCAAGCTATTGTAGAATAGTTTCAGTCATAAATGCTCCAGTCGTCTCCTTCAGTGGTACGAAACCAAAAAATGTTCCTTTATGAGCACTTCAACATTATCTTCATCTATAAAATGAATGATCATTGTCATTTATTCAACATGACTCACATCTGGTGTACAGTCCAGTATTATTGAAAAGTATTTTGCAGAATGGGTAGCTTCTAGAATTTTCTTCTTAATGGCATTTGCTAGTATTTGAATCAGTTCATTCTGCATATTTTTTCCTAAGTAGTGAACCTGTGTTTCATGATCAGTTATTTTATGTAGATACTCCTTCATGACTGGATCAAACAAAGCTAGGTATTCAACAAATTTTAAAAAGTTTCCGTTACCTGGAGTGTATAATTTTTCATTTCTACCGCGGCCACTGAATGTAAATTTTGTCCACCGAGAACTCTCACTAAAGCAATCGGACACACTAATATTTGTTGCCAATATTCTTCTTTTTCCTTGATCACATGTAAATTTTCTTCATCGATAGTTTTTCTTTTTTTCCCCCAATTGTAATTCAAGTTCTTTCCAATTTTGAAAACATTCCAAATGTTCTGTACTTCTTTCATATGAAGAAAGAATTGAAGATAAGTTTTTCCAGTCCTTCGAACCATTTTCAGTAAGTGATGTACCAATTGCTTAATTTCTAAACAATTTGTAGCAAAAGCAAAACACAGAGTCCTTCAACACTGAATATTGTAACCAGTTTCGATTAATTTCTTTCCCAATAATAAAAAGAACGATGAGTACTTGTGGCACCTCCTCTTGTAATGCTGAGCAGAGAATTCTCTTTTATTTCCATCCTTAAGGAAGGGAAATTCATGAACTTGTTTGGGTCCATGTTCCATGAGAATTTGCCGCACACTGTCATCACATATGGGCCATGAAGCTGGGTCTCCATACTGTAACTTGTTTGTAACTGCCTCATCCTTTCTTCCTTCTACTTCATTTACTTCAATTTCTGCATGTGTCTCTGAAGATGAATAAATTTTCTCCACTTCCATATCAGTCTGATGCTGTGAGCTGCCTTCATCTAGAAGTAAATTTCCATCATCTTGAGTTTCCAAACTGCTTTTTTGAGGATGTGAGCTACCCTCATCTCAAAGTAATATACCTTCATCTTGATGTTCCAAACTGCTTCCATGCGGATGTGAGCTATCCTCCTCTCTAAGTAAAATTCCTTCATCTGGATGCTGTGAACTGCTTCTATCTTTATTTGGATTAAAGAGAAGATATTTCAGGAAGGATCCCTGCTGTTTTGCTTGGTCCTTTTCCTTCTCAGCCTTTTGTTTATGATACTCAGCTCCTGAGGGTTTTCTTTTTCCTCTTTCTGCCATGGGGCATTTGAATATTGTTATGTACCAACTGCGCTCCCAAATGCAAGAATTATAGCGTTAAGGATGGCGGACACACCACATGGTTGGCGATTTAAACCATATTGCAGCCATCCTAACACGTCTTTTCACTGCTTAAAGGTTCAGTGATTAGTAACATACACTCACTTACCTATTAAAACAGTTAGTTACAGCATTTACACAGAAACAAAATGACCTTTTCTGACGTTATAACTCGACACCGGTTGTTTGGAAAGTAATCCCCTTCCGCACGGTTACCCGCTTGAAGTGTGATGTCATCACTTTCGTAATCTATTAAGCGCTAACACTGTTACTTTTCTTTTATGGACATTATTTATTACATGTGAACTAGTTATAACAAAGAAAAGTTCATAATTATACAGCCCGATAACATCGCTAAGGTTTAACAACGCTTAAAGATCCTCACATTTTGGATTTATAATGCTGAAAGACATTATTCTTTATTCTTTGACACCAAGAAACACAATATCCCACAGTATTCGCTCGATTCTTAACCATCTACCCTGCGACATGTGTTCAAATGACCGTTTGACATGTATCAACTCGCGATATCTCCGCTCTACATGAATTTCCGGCTATGCGACCTTGATGTATATTTGAATTAGGTATCACTAGCATTGCAGCTCTTGCTGCTGGTGGCTTTGTTTCATTGTGGCTGCGTTATTGCTTATCAAAATTGCGGCATGGGTCAATCTTGACCCTATGTCGCAAATTGAAAAAAAAAAGTCGCTAAAATTTTATTTTTGCAGTAAATAAAAGATTTGACGTAATAATTTCTCAGAAATGTAGAGAAATTAATTATAATTCATATTCCCTCTGTACGCACATGGGAATTCAAATAATGACATCTTCATTTCTCCACCCCCACATAAGACTTCACAACTGCTCTGTATTATGTACCAATGCATTTTGTGTGTATTTGTTGGGTGTTCTTTAAAGACCTTCTGGAAATAGAGATGCAAATCAATTTCTATTTAAAAACAAAAATTTTCCTCTACTCTTGTAGCTCTAACACACACACCTACTTCCCAAGTTCAAACACACACACACACACACACACAGCCCTCCCTCACCATCATATTATTTTCAGGCTGAAGTTTCAGCCCTGAATGAAATTTTATGGCCACATTATAGTCCCCTAAAGAGTGGAATACTAATTTTACAGTTGTAAAATAAGGGTTTATAATGGAAATACTAACACAAGTTATGCTAGAGCATTGCAAATGCTTTGCCATAATGAAACTAAATTGATCCAAGAACTTGCATATTAAAATTTCATTACAAATCAGCAGGAGAAGCTAACTGTTTCCATTAAGAACAAAATCATATGTATTAATTCCCTGCTTCAGCACTTTGAGCTGATGCACATCACCACAAGGACTGGTGTTAGGTATAATCTTATTTGCATTAAATGCACATCAATAGTCTGGAGTAGGGAACAGGGAGGGGAGCAAAAAGGTTGAGACTGTAACAAGGAATAGGAAGGTTAGTCAGTACTGAGGAGGAAAGTGATTGTATTCAAGGGCACCTGGACAAAATGGGGACATAAACTAACCAGGGACATAACTCTGTTCAAAAGAGTGTTGATAGTACCAGGCACAGAGTTGGACATTTACACAGTCGCAAAAAATAAATGTCAAGAATGCATGATCCAGAGAGATAATAAAAATGATAGATGCCATTAAAGTGAGGGAGAAACACAAAAACAAAAGGTTAATTAATAGCCAAGCATTCAAGCAGTAGAGGAGAAATTTCCCCATACAGAGGTACTTAGCAGCTTTGCCTCTCTTCTTGGAACTTCAGCAGAATTGTACTAGGCATTGCAAAGTACATGGAATGTCATTAGAGAATTGTTTTTCCTCCATGTACAATACCTACCATGAGTAAATTAGGTTACATTGCAGAGAGACAAGATGGCTGAGATCTTTTATAGGACCAACTTTTATTAGTGAGAAAGACAAGCTTTCGAACTACATAGAGCTCTTCCTCAGGTCTGGGAAAGGTATAGATGCATTCTTCCTCTAATCTACCTGAAGCACTACGGGACATCCAAGATTGCATCACACTGGTACACTCTCCATAGCTCATCTGGAATTAAACTATAGTTTATCGGAGTCTATCGGTTCAAATACTCTCCTGTCTGCTTTCTCCACGACCTGGCACCTTGCCTAATCACTTACATTTGTGCAAAGTGAATGTAAAATTAGACCTTTTTGATTTGTTAATGTTTTACAGCCACTTTACACAGCGTAAACAACAGATTAGGCACTGTATGCTCTTATTTTACTATACAGTATGAGATCTGCACAAAGTAGGAAAAAAGCCCACAGTGGATACTAAAGAGGCAGATAACATTACATTTTGAAAGTTCTGCAGAATGATGTAATATTTTCTTTCCTTGCAGTCCATATATTAAAGATGTACATTATAGCACACAATCTATCACCACCGACTTCCTGAGGAAACTACAATGCATTGGTGTTCTTCCTGAAAACACCATCCTGGCCACCATGGATGTAGAAGCACTTTACACCAATATTCCACATGAGGATGGACTACAAGCTGTCAGGAACAGTATCCCTGATGAGGCCACAGCACGCCTGGTGGCTGAGCTTTGTGCCTTTGTCCTCACCCACAACCACTTCAGATTTGGGGACAACTTATACCTTCAAGTCAGTGGCACTGCTATGGATACCTGCATGGCCCCATAGTATGCCAACATTTTTATGGCTAACTTAGAACAACGCTTCCTCAGCTCTCTTCCCCTAGTGCCCCTCCTCTACTTGCACTACATT
The DNA here is from genome assembly GCF_027887155.1 of Malaclemys terrapin pileata. Classification (NCBI taxonomy): domain Eukaryota; kingdom Metazoa; phylum Chordata; order Testudines; family Emydidae; genus Malaclemys; species Malaclemys terrapin. The sequence goes on along the minus strand of NC_071508.1, from coordinate 46,521,946 downwards.
GATGACATCTTCATCATATGGACCCACGGAAAGGAGGCCCTTGAAGAATTCCACCTGGACCATCAACCTCAGCCTGGACCAGTCCACACAAGAGATCCACTTCCTGGACACTACAGTGCAAATAAGTGATGGTCACATAAACACCACCCTATACCGGAAGCCTACTGACCGCTATACGTACCTACATGCCTCCAGCTTCCATCCAAGACACATCACACAATTCATTGTCTAGAGCCAAGCCCTAAGATACAACCGAATTTGCTCCAACCCCTCAGAGACAAACACCTACAAGATCTTTATCAAACTTTCGTAAAACTACAATACCCACCTGGGGAAGTGAGGAAACAGACTGATAGAGCAAGACGGGTACCCAGAAATCACCTACTACAGGACAGGCCCAACAAGGACAATAACAGAACACCACTGGCCATCACATACAGCCACCAGCTAAAACCTCTCCAGCGCATTATCCACGATCTATAACCTATCCTGGAAAATGATCCCTCACTCTCACAGACCTTGGGAAGCAGGCCAGTCCTCACTTACAGACAGCCCCCCAACCTGAAGCAAATATTCACCAGCAACTACACACCACACCACAGAAACACCAACCCAGGAACCAATCCCTGTGGCAAACCTCGTTGCCTACTCTGTTCCCATATCTACTCTGGCGACACCATCAGAGGACCCAACCACAACAGCCACACCATCAAGGGCTTATTCACCTGCACATCCACTAATGTTATATATGCCATCATGTGCCAGCAATGCCCCTCTGCCATGTACATTGGCCAAACCGGACAGTCCCTCCTCAAAAGAATAAATGGACACAAATCGGACATCAGGAATGGTAACATACATAAGCCAGTAAGTGAACACTTCAATCTCCCTGTAATTCTATTACAGATTTAAAAGTCACTATCGTTGAACAAAAAAACTTCAGAAACAGACTTCAAAGAGAAACAGCAGAACTAAAATTCATTTGCAAATTTAACACCATTAATCTGGGCTTGAATAGGGACTGGGAATGGCTGGCTCATTACAGAAGCAGCTTTTCCTCTTCTGGAATTGACACCTCCTCATCTATTATTGGGAGTGGACTACATCCACCCTGATTGAATTGGCCCTGTCAACACTGGTTCTCAACTTGCGAAGTAACTCCCTGCTCTCCATGTGTCAGTATATAATGCCTGCATCTGTAACTTTCACTCTATGCATCTGAAGAAGTGAGGTTTTTGCCCACGAAAGCTTATGCCCAAATAAATCTGTTAGTCTTTAAGGTACCACCAGACTCCTTGTTGTTTGTGTTAATCTATCCCCTAGAAATTCCTGCCTCCACCTCCAAGTACATACATGTCCATTGCATCCTTTCAGGAAGAAGGATTCGAGTTATGTTCTCCAGATGAGACTTAAGTGTTGTGCACTACTGGACACTAGAATTCTGAAACACGGTAAGACAGTTGGCTTGCTTTCCTGATCATTGCTGTTACATACATATTCCAATGCACTTCTTGAAGCATTTTCTTTTGAAAATCTAAGTCTTTTCCAGTCAGTCACCAGTTCAGCCTCATAACACCCCTCTGAGGTGGGTAAGGGATGTGTGTGTGTGTGTATATATATGCATCACTATCTACCACGAGAATGTGTCTATCACTGGGGCACACTGCAGCAGCTATTCAAAAGTATACAGAAACACTTCCCACAGTCAAAAAGAATAACATATCCAACTGAAACGGCAGGAGACAGAAGGTATTTGCTTCAAATTAAATTTGGTCAGGATGCTCGAATTAGCATCTCTGCTCTTATTAAAAGTATCATGATTTTAGGTCTCTTCCAAAAGACAACTCCTCAGTGTCCCCTAACATCAAACTTGGTATTAATTCAGAGCAGACTCAGAGGAAAGTGTATCACCTTATCAATTATCTACATCACTTCGTACAAAACTTAGCTGTTCTTTATAGGTCTCCTATCCAAATAGCGACCAAGTCTGAAACTACTTAGCTTGGGAGATCTGGCAGCACAAATAGGTATGCTAGAGTCTGAATGCTGGAAATCAGATAAAAGCTTTGGTGCATGCACAGACAAGCCCAAAGTTATTTTCTCTGCACTGTGAAAGAGGCTGGTACTAGGTTTAACCAACTTACCTTTAACAATCACAGAGCTTAGGAGAGAGACCTGATTTTTTTCCCCTTATTATTTGTAATGAAAGACATCACATAAAAATAAGTTGTACTGTACTGTATTAATGACGATGTAGGGAAAGATTGAGGATATTTTTTGTTTGGTTTTCCCCCCAGAATATGAGGTGACTAAACTAAAGGAAATTAATCTTGACAAAGATTTTAAAACCTCTCAGCAGGTTTCAGATTTATAAATTCATATTCTTTAAAAGAAAATTTTGAAAAAATGCATTGATGATTTATTGCTTGCAGTGTTATGATTATTTTTATTCAGAAGTAAATGATCTTAGGGCTGTGCACACACACAGGCAGTAAAACTCACAGGGAATACAGACAGCTTTGTATCCAAGCCTGATAATTAATCCATTGTTACTTGTTTAGATTTTACAGTCCACCAATATCCACTTTCATTGTTTGAGAGACTGTAGCATGCCAACCCACACTTACTAATCAAATAAATGGGAAACAGTGGGAGATCTGCTGACCACCATTAATCAGGGTATATGCACAAAGTCAACAGCTAGCACCATATACTGGATTTGAATTCTCCAGTGTTGAATTTGAGCACATGATTCTTGAAATCTACAAGTAATGGAGAATTTCTATTACCTAACTTTGATGATTTTGTGCAAAGCCCAGTTTCTGCAAAAAAGACTTGTGAATAACTGAATTTAATCTCTCTCTGGCATGGTTCTACTGGCATTACCCACAAACAGAAAGTAAAGCAGCTAATCCTAGTAGTATTTTCTCATCTGCAAGATTAAAGGAAATGTTTGAGGAAAAGTTCGCTACATATGAAGAGATTCTGATAATAGTTTGTGAAGGGTGTGGGGAAAATTCTACAGATAATTTCTTCTGTTCCACATTTTTACTATACTATACTTCATGATGTAACAATATTTATAGTGAAAAGAAAAACCCTAAATAAATGACTCAGAGTTAAGAGAAACAAGAAAAAGGGCAGTTTTATTTATGCAAGATAGTCAAGTATCATACAGTCATAGATTCATGGATTCCCAGGGCCGAAGGCACCATTGTGATCAACTAATCTGATCTGTATAACAGAGGTCATATAACTTCTCCAAAATAATTCCTAGAATAGATCTTTTAGAAAAACGTCCATTCTTGATTTAAAAATGGTCTCTGATGGAGAATCCACCACAACCCTCAGTAAACTGTTCCACTGGTTAATTACCCTCATTGTTGAAAATTTACACCTTATTTCCAGCCTGCATTTGTGTCACTTCCGCTTTCAGCCACTGGATCGTATCATACCTTTTCTCTGCTAGACTGAGGAGCCCGTTATTAAATATTTGTTCTCCATGTAGATATTTACAGACTGCAATTTAGTCACCCCTTAACCTTCATGTCGTTAAGCTAAATAGATTGATCTCCTTAAACTGATCACTATAAGGCATTTTTTCTAATCCTTTAATCATTCTGGTGGCTCTTCTCTGAACCCTCTCCAATTTATCAATATCCTTCATGAATTGTGGGAGCCAGAATTGGACATGGTATCCCAGTAGCAGTCTTTCCAGGGCCCAAGAGATAAAATAACCTCTCTACTGCTATTCAAGATTGCCCTGTTTATGCATCCCAGGATCGCATTAGCCCTTTTGGCCAGTGCATCACACTGGGAGGTCAGGTTTCAGAGTGGTAGCCGTGTTAGCCCACGAAAGCTTATGCCCAAATAAATGTGTTAGTCTCTAAGGTGCCACAAGTACTTCTCGTTCTTTTTTACTGGGAGGTCATGTTCAGCTGATTAGCCACCACAATCCCCAAAGCTTTTTTCAGTCTCACTGCTTCTCAGGATAGAGCACCGCAACATGTATGGCCTACATTTTTTGTTCCTAGATGTATACATTTACATGTAACCCTACTAAAATACATAGTGTATGCTTGTGCCCAGTGTACCAACTGATTCAGATCGCTTTGTATCAGTGAAATGCCCTCTTCATTATTTACCATTCTCTCTATTTTTGTATCATCTGGAAACTTTATCAGCGATGAATTTGTTTTCTTACAGGACATTGATAAAAATGTTAAATAACAAAGCCAAGGATTGAACCCTACCAGACCCCATTAGAACCTGCTCATTGGTGATTTCATGTTACATTTTGAGACCTATCAGTTAGCCAGCTTTTAATTTATGGGACAAGTTAATTTTATATCATTCTAGTTTTTAATCAAAATGGCACCACGTCAAATGCCTTACAGAAGGGGAACGTGAGCCATGCCTAGAATTCAGGGACCTGCTTGTGAAATATATTAAAGCAGCCCTGTTAGAATTCTAGCTAGGTCACACTGAAAACTGCAATGCAAAGATTTTGGAAGAAAGGTGATGATCTGAGTGCTCATTACATACAAAAGTTCCTTTATTGGTACTTTGCTAGCAACAATTTTGAAAGAAACAGAGAAAACTGATCCCACGGTCTTTACTAAGTGAGGATGAAAAGCCACTTGAAGTGCCCATAAAATCAAAGTTCAGAGACAAGATGCATAAATCCCAAGCAAACTGCATTTTGAAATCTGAACTCATGCTCAAAAAACCTATAACACCCACAGAAAATTAGGAGGGTGTGGAGGTGAGCTCAGTTTCCTCCCTTAGTACAGTCTTCAAATAACAAATGGAATTGTTTTTCCTTACATGTCCAAAAGTGAACTCAAGTTACAGTCTACTCTGGATTTTAAGATTGTATTTAAAAAGGCCCCCAAATGATGTAGGTTCCCTTTTGTGAGGCAATGTTCCAAAATTTATGTGCACTTGCCATTAAATGACTAGAGTGGATTAAATCAATTTGATCTGTGAAGACCTTATTCCCTGATTCAGCAAACCTTTTATGCACTGCTTAAAGTTAAGTCTGCATGGAATTCCCACCCTAGTTCAGCAAAAGCCCTTAAGCGAGTGCTTAAGTCCAACTGACTTTCAATGGAATTTAAGCAAATGCTTATGTGTGTGGCTAAACAGAGATGGTGTTACTTACATGGATATGTTGAACTGGGCCCTCAATGTAGAGAAAGACAGCAGGCAGGTAGATATTAAGAATTTAAAAAAAAGGGGGGAGACAGAGACCTCTTTAAACTAAATGAGACACCTGGCAGACAATTGTTAAGAATGCAGTTCAAAGGAATCTGTGCACTGTATAATCCATTCAGAAGTATGTTCAATAATAGATCAGGGCAAATAGTGTTCATGATCAGAGAGGGTAGCCAAGGCAATCTACATAATGATTTTCCTGAAGGATGTTTGCTCAGATGTGGGGGATGGAAATATTGTATCATTGAACAGATATCAAAAGCAGACCTACCTAAATCTGGATTCAGTTTAATGGCTAAGGAAGAAAGACACAAACAGACTTCCTGAAAGTGAGATTTTTTTTTCTGCATTTTCTTGAAGCCATATATTAAATATTCAAGATTACAATTCAGGATAGGAACAATAGCTTAGCCATAATAGTTTAGATTTCCCCCTCCTTGTATGTTTTTCTCTGTGTTTTAGATCACAGTATTTGTATTTTATATGTAGATAATAAAAAATTGGTAATACATAAGTGACAGTACTTTTCTGTCAGAAGGTAAGTTAATTGGCAGAGCGTAACTTAAACAGCTTCTGCTTGCCTCCAAAGCTGAACTGACACAGCAAAAATTTTATACAATGCTGCACGTTACCTTCAGACTGCTCTAGGGAGGCCACAGACTAACAGGTACAGTATGAAGTGCTCGAGTAAATTCAAATTAATAAGAGGAAGGTTTTGCAGCAGAAGGCCCAAGGAAAAGTACTGACCCTTGTGACGTTATGAGTGTAATATAATATTTCATTGGAAGGTGACAGGGCCAGAAAAAGTTAATTAACTCAGACTGACCTGACCTATGGGTGAACCTTAAGGACTGGTTAGGAAGATATGTAAATGAATAGAGCTTTGAAATGCAAGTCTGCATTGTTAGAGATCTCAAGGGTAGATGTTTGCTCAGGTCTTGTGATGTAAGCAAACAAGTCTTGTCTATTGCTATAACTTTAATTCAAAGATCAAAAAAGGAATATTAACATTTATGATGATACTTGAGTGAAATAGTATTATTGTCTGTGTCTCTTTGAAGGTTGTGGTAACCTGTATCTGAACTGTTTAATGGATAGATTACCCTGTGCTAATTGCCAGGATGTTTGAGAGAAGGAAAATTAAGCCTATTGTTTTCTCAGGCCGAAAGGCTGCTGGAAAGTATAAGAACCCTGGGACATGATCCTACTTCATCTCAGATCTGCTTTGGGTTTCAAGAGGGGGAAACCTTAAACCATAAGGATTGAGACCCCCCAGTCACTGACTGGAGCCACCCTGAATATGGACATTGAACTATAACCTATGGATTATTTCTAAAAGGACTTTTGTCAACTACAAGCTCACCTCTGCTATGTCTCTGAACCTCAAGAATTGAATTCAAGTCTGTATGTATATTGATCTTTTAACCAACACTCTCTCTCTTTTCTCTTTTCATAAATTTTAGCTTAGTTAATAAGAATTGACTATAGCGTGTATTTTGGGTAAGATCTAAGTTATAATTAGACCTGGGGATGTGGCTGATCCTTTGGGATTGGAAGAACCCTTTCTTTTATATGATGAAGTAAGATTTTCAGTAATCATCATCATATCTGACAGGTGTGTCTGGACGGAGGCCTGAGGCTGGATACTTTAAGGGAACTGCGTTGTTTGGACTTCTGAGTAACCAGTGAGGTACTATAGAAGCTGTTTTGTGCTGGCTTGGTAAATCTAAGTATTGGAATAGCCACCAGCATTTGGGGTTTGTCTGCCCCGTTTTGTTTGCAGTTCACCCTGATTGAGTGACCTCAGCTGGCTCCCACGGGCAGCACCGTCACAACCCTAAGACTGCAATATTGTGCATTCTTTCCTTATTTTTGTCAAAAGGAAAATAATCCTGGCTGTGATAAAACCAGAGCACCTCTTACCCAGCACTCGCCTTTAAGAGTCTTCTCAACTGCACCAGGGTTGCGTTTGCGTGTGTTCAGAGTGGTAGACAACTACGTGTGAGATGACCCAGATCCTTGATGACTAGCCAAGGCAAAGACTATTGGCCCATTAGAAACACCGATTGTGAATGCTTCTCTCATGCAAGGGAAGTTCTGCCCTGTTTTAAATAGATGGGGTCAGATTTTCAAAGGAGCTCAAAGTTCGGTACTGAACTGCTTTGAAAAACTGGCTGAGAGAGTGTCACAGCTGGAGCTGCTGGGTGCTGAGCTCTTGGAAATCTGGCCTCATTTGCTCAAACTATCGTCACTCTTCATCAGCCTCCCTGATCATCATCCTGACTCCATAGGTCTCTTTTTTATTGAAGGCATCAAGAACGTGGTGATGGAAACCAGATTTCCCCGATCCCTCTCAGTATTGTTTTTTCCCCAACCACGACATGGAACTATGGGCTTGCCTAGGTGAACACTTAGTTCACAGCAAGCATTGCCATCTGGGATCCTTCTGGGATCCTTGAAATGGGAGTAGATTAAAGCGCACTAGGGAGCTTCACATGGACACAATGTGCAGCAGATTAGTATGGGGCAGGTTTACATATCAGCTTGCTGTGAGCTAAGTGTTTAAGTAGATAAGCCCTAACGCTATACCAATACTGTGGCCAGCACTTACTTCCTAATAATTAACCTGAACCAGGTGTCCATACAATGTATTTAACTTCATTTTTCTTTCACTGCCTTTATTGGTTTTAAAACAAGGATGAATAGCTACTGAGATCACATAAAACTATGGAAAGAAATACTTTAAATAAACTAAAAACTCCGAGTGTTCTGTATTAAATCTATCAGCAGACATTGACAACACTGAGCTTGAGTCTATTGAATCACTTGCAGGATCTTGCAAGGGTTGAAGAAGCCCTTCTTCCAAGAGGGATCCAGATAGCCATGCTGGGCACTTGCTCTGTCTTCCTAATAGTCCTCATGTCGGATCCCAAAAGGTCCAATGCCACTAGGAGCTATTGTGAGAAATTCTCTCTCATATACATCTGTGGCTCCCATTATGCTAGCATCTGAGTGCCTTACAATCTTTAATGTATTTATCCTCACAACAGCTCTGTGAGGGAGGGAATTATCATCCCCATTTCACAGATGGGTAACTGAGGCACAGAGGGGCTAAGTGACTTGCCCAAGATCACACAGGAAGTCTGTGGCAGAGCAGGACTCGAGTCCAGGTCTCCCAAGTCCTAGGATAGTGCCTGGGACCACTTTTCCACTGGACAATCCTTCCTCTCTGTTTGATCATCCTTCTGCTGGGTTGTAGCCATCAGTATGGTGATGTGACTCATCTCCTTTGCATGTCCTCCCCATCAAACCCAGCTTTTATAATTTTATTCTTTTTCCAGTCCCTTGCCTCAATGGGACAAGGCCTGGGATGAAAGACTGCGATTCAACGTTGATTACATGGAAGCAGATGTATGCATCATACTAGTAGGTGGAAGCATCCAGAGAAGTGGAAAAAAGGGAAGTGTCCTTACCAATTATGCAAGGACTAGGCCTGTGCTGTGCTTTGCTTTGCCATACTGGTCAGCAGCCTGGGAATCCTAGTGGCTCAATCCAAGGTAGCAGTAGTGATCTGTGATGTATTTTCATATGTGGCTGGCCAGGCAATTGCAACTGTTCCTCTTTGATTAAGACCTCTTGACTGTTATCCTTATTTCTACCATAGCTAGTCTAGATTACCATAGCATTCTCCACCTAGAAATTAATTAGGGTATTAAAATGTATATTTTAAATTAAAATACTTGGACTGGGGAATTCATCTAATCTAGAACCATATCTCCAGCAATGTCCTGCACTATGATGGAGGCTTCAGCAGAAGAATCTCCCCATTATTAAATGTACCAAATACATAACTTTGTCATAATCAGGGTTATGGTGAAAAGTAATATGTATTACTCCCACAACTGATCATCTTATTCCCTAAAGCAAGGCCTGTCTACATTTGTAGAAGCTTATTGGTCTCACTCCAGCTAAGAAAAGCTTTACTCTAATTTTAGTGAACCAGTCATGCCTGGCAGAGGTACAACTTTCATTGCTAAGATTAAGGTGAAAATATTGAGATGTGGCTGCATCTGACATTGTTAATTTAAGTGTCATGTGAACCTGGCACTGAAGGAGGAGAAAAACATACTTTATTGTCAAGAAAGCCCTGAAAAAATTACTTGCCAAATTGCCACTTCCTTGTGCTGAACAGCAAGTTTTCTCATCCTAGTATTAGTCTGTATTAGTCTTGGTGGACAGGAAGAGAAAAAGCTATAAAGTTCGCAATAATAGCCTAAGTAGCATAATAAATTGGTGGACTCATGAGAGGTATACGTATACACTTCAGCAGCAGGAGACCTGCAGTTGACATGCTCATCAATACATGTTTTAGTGCTGGAAAAGCAAGTGGTACCACGTGTAGAAATTTAGGAGACAAAACGCGAGCAAAATAAATAAATAAATAAATAAATAAATAAAATCTCCAGAAAGAACACGTCCTCCTGGTCAAGATTGCAGGTCAGACAAATATAGTGCTACACTTTTTCTTCCTGTGATCTATTGTTCTTAGTCTCACTACTGTTAAAAATCAAAGTCTGTCACGTGATTTAAAGCCTCAAAAGATAAGACTCCAAAAATAAAGTGCATTATGGAAATGAATATGCTGAATCGCTGGTGATGTCCATGCAATGTATTCCTTTTAAGGATGTGGAATGCTTAATGAAGATGGTTCCATTTACTAAGAACAGTCATGCAGCAATAGCAAGGACACAACCAGGAAATAATGAGGGAGGGCATGGATGATCTAAAAGGTTATTTCCAGCTCTCACTTTTATTGCCTTATGATAAGTACCACCCAGGTAAAAAAGGTACTTTTTGACATACAGTGCAACCGCAGTGACAGTCTACTAATTCAATCTACACTCTTATAATTCAGAGAGGGAAAGGAAAGGAAAGGTAAGTACAAAATAAAACTCTCAGAACATGGCTGATAATTTAATATGTGCATATGAAACGACAATAAAAGAGAGAGCGAGAGAAATCATCATTAGTAGAGACAACAAAATTAGTGCATTTATTGGAACAAGCAAATGGACAACTCTGGAGTCAGTACGCCTAAGTTCTGACTCGTGCCTTAGCTGAGAGGTGCCATGGAATCATTCCATCAATCGTACCATTAAGGTAGTTGAAAAGAATAAAGTTTACCATCATTCACAACCTAATGAATGATGTTTAGACCACAAGAGCAGCAGAACATGTATTTAGGGGTGTTCTAAAATGTTCATACCAATTATGCAGCACCTAGATAGTATTATTATGTAAGGGTGCCTAGATATTATCACAAGAAGCACCTTATAAATACCATATTAGACATGCAAGGGGACACTACGTGGTCAAGATTGGGGTATCATTGTGCTAGGCACTGTATAAACACAAAGGAAGAGAGATGTTCCCTGCTCCAAAGTGCTTAAAATGCCTGGGCTTGATCCTAAGAGGTGCTGAGCACTCTGTCCCCAATACACATGCTTAATTTTTAGCATGTGAATTGCCTTACTGGCTTCAAAAGGATTACCCAATGTGCTTAAAGCTAAGCTAGGGCTTGCGTGTTATACTGAACCAGGGCTAAAATGCTCAACACCTAAAAGGAACTAACCCTATGTTAAGAGAAGTTACAACAAATTAATGTAACAAACAATAGGAGGTACCAGAAGGGAGGACAAGAGTAAAATTCATGAGAACACATATATATGTTAGTTATTTGCCCGGCCTGATTGTTCCAAATCATTTTAAAGGGTTCACCCCCCTTTACTAATAAAAATAAATAAAATATCCACAATTTACTATTTCTGCACCATTATCTGATGGCCTCACATGATATCAAAAAAGAGTGACAGAAGATACTGTAGCAATGAGGCAATTTTAATCTGACTTCTGTTCTCCCACACATACTGGAACTTTTTTATATTAGTAAACAATGTAGTATGTTAGCTGTCATTTTATATTGCAAAATATACCATACTTACTACTCCCCACCACAGGGCATCTGCATAGCTGCCAAACTCTGTTTGTCCTGAATCATTCACAGCATCTTTTTCAGCCAAATACACAAAATAAGATGAAAAAATCAGGCCCAGAAACCCAATATACAAGGTAGTTATTAATTCCTGAAAGCAGAATAAAAACAAATAAAAATACTGTTAAAAAGCTTTGAACTATGTGACACTGGAGTTTTTCTATAAAATAATTAAAATGGTAAAAAAAAGTTAATTTCAGCAGTTTGTTCAAATAGATCTTCAGACTCTCATCTGGTGCAAATCAGCCTAGCTCCAGTGAGCTCAGTAGAACTCAGGTGAGGACCTGGCCCAGTGTTTCACAGAAATGTATGTATGCTTCAATCGCAGATACTGGATTTCAAAATAACTGTTCATGGCTTTTGCAAAAAATCTGGTGGGGTTGCAACTGAAAATTAGCTGTTAGGTAAAAATTTCGAGGGACCTGGGCACTGAGAAGCTTAAGTCTCACTGAAAGTCAATGAAATTCAGTGAAACTTAGGCTACTGAGTGACCAAGTCACTTTTGAAAATGGGACTTATGTGAAAATTTTAAACTTGGGGAATTTACCTGTTGTCCTTTAAACACAGTAAAGCAACAGTATTTGATTAATTGAAACAATCACCACATGTTCCTAAGTTCATATATTTAACAACAAGAAGACATCTGCCTGCATTCCATGTTTTTATATCATCATGTTTACATGATAGGATAATATTTAAAATAAATAAGTTGGTTAAAAACATGCAACAACACTGTCCCAGTGATTACCTGTGAATTATAATCTATCTCCTCCTGCACAGCAATTGGGCACACAAAAGAGAAGGGGATCCGGACTAATTCCTGATGCATCAAACCTCTGCAGTTTCTCTCTTTAGAGCCAGATCACAAGGGAACTTGAGCTCAATAACAGTCAGCAGTTCAAACCCTCTGTTAATTTAACTTAATATTAAATGCTCCTGGCAAACCACAGACCTCTATTTTGCAATGCTGCAATATGTATTTTAAAGAATAGTAGCTGTCTGTGCTGTAGCAGTATAATGACCGAATTCAGGTTCACTGGTGTGACACAGAAGACCTGAAAATGGCTATAACCAAGAAAAATTGTTTTCTTATTTTGTTCAAGCATTGTCCCTATGTCAGATCTAACTTACTTGTCTGTGTATGAAAACTACTGATCCCAACAGTCTCCATGTGCCACCCTGACGGTCAACATGCAGCATTCGTAGGATCTGGAGAAAGCGGATACCCCTGGAATACAAATTTTAAATAAGTGAAGCTACAAGGCTCTGAGGATACAAGAGAAGCGATACAGGGGGAGGGGAAGCTTTTTTCAAATGATAAATTAAAATACATTGATTACATCACAGTCAGGTTACTACATTAAGCTTACAGGTTCCTCCCTTTCCCCCATCTTTTATTCAGCTCAGCCTATTAGACAAATGTGAGCAGCTGTGGCGGAAGGGGAATAGGCTTTCACTTGTATGGTTGGCAGGAATGCCCAATGATTCATGAATTCTAGAAACAGATTGTGAATATTATGGAGATTGTTCCCTGGCTAATCTTCATGTATCTGGTGCTATCTTTTAAGAGTTTCAAAAGGGAAGCAGAGTGGGCAGAAACAGATAACTTTCCACAGCTAGAAATTTAGCCACCTTTTCTTTGGTCTTTTCATCTACTGGGCTGGAGAACAATTTGAGTTTCCAGAAGCTTTTACATAGTTGATCATGGAAATAATGCTCCAAGCAACTACAGGATATGCTTTGTAGTAGAGAGCCACCACAGTCACAGAGCATCACTGCAACTAAAATTCAACCCATCATTCAGCGAAACCTACCAGGCTGACCCACCTGAACACACGAGATATGTTCAGTCAATTGTTGGCACATGGAACTTCCCTCAATATCTTTTCCAACAGTCAATCTCTAACTCCAAATATACTATTAAGAACAGCCTAAAAAACTCAGTAGATATCCAAAAAACAAAAAAGTTGGTAAAAACCATATGACTAGCTGGCAAACATGAACAAAATTTGAGTGCATCATTACTATTTTGTGGATGAAGTTTTTGTGAAGCTCTAGTGTTATTATGGTATATACAATTTCATTATTATAAGTAGGAAGATGTGAGGGAATTACTCTGATCTACACCAGTGCCTGGTAACTGAGATCATAATCTGGTCTGTTGTGTCAACACAGATGCCAAAGCGGTGACCACTTCTAAAATTTAAGAACTGTTACAGGGAGAGGAGAGACTGAAATAATAAACCTTTAATAAAACAGACCACGTTCTCTTCAATTATTGATAAATTATTACCTGATAGCTGAGGTTGCAAAGACTTGACCTTTGGAGCCCACACAAAGAACTATCATTGAAGCAACAACTACAATTAAATCTGGAAAATAAAATAAAAATAACAATAAAATAAAAATAAAAATAAGTGAAGATAATAAGTTCAAGGCTTAATGCAATGCTTTGATAAGATTGTGATTTAAATCCAACGCGGATATTATTTTAACTGTGAGAAGGGTGAAATTTTTAGAGCGCGCCATCCAAATAAAGTTTTAGGATTCTATATCTCAACACCTCTGCTGTAACATAGAAAGAAAATACATAATGCTGTAGTAAAAATGGTTTTATTGCCATGAGTCAGGGATGGCTACATTTTTAATTAGTGGCAAAACTAGATGTGGCACAGATCATTCCAATAGTGTCAAAAAAACAATGATATGTTCTATATACCCTACCTATTATACAGTGTTTTCTCATAGCAGTTTTTAAAATGTACAGGCACAGGTTTTCACTACTCCCATCTATAAAATCAGGCGACTTAGTAACATGAATCCAACTGTTGAGACCCGGAAAAGAGTGAAATGTGTAACTAATAGATTTTACAAGCCTCTAAAAACTAACTAAAATAGCTTTACTATGCAGAATATTGTCAGGAGATAAGGTCTGATATCTTGGAGCCTACCAGGGATAGAAACAAGTCCTGCATACCAATAGCAAGTTGGGAATCGCTCCCTTCCAATAGCATAAAGCTCTACCTGGTGTGGCAGATAGGCAACTACCTGTGATATCTTTGTGAGATCTTACTGTATTAAGTGTATGTATCATTGTGGGCCAGAGATTGTATGTAATTCCCTGGGAGAGGATGACCACAGCTCCTCCAGGAACTAAGAAAAGAGGGAGGTGATTAGGCAAATTCACTAAGGTTGTAACGCTTCCAGAGAGGAACCACCACCTGGAGAGGCTCACATATTTATATAGTTTACAATGGATTTTCCAGGGAGCAATAGACAAAAAAGATTTTGGATTAACAGCCTGTGTTTAAACTGACTGAGGGCCTTCCTTCTGATCCAGCAAACAAACCGGGCCTTCTGTCCAAAGAGGGGGGCAATCCTTGGGGAGGGTTTGGAAGGACTGAAACCTACCAGAGTCCAAGGTTACCGTTAGGGTGACCTCTGGTAAGCCTTTCAGAATGTGTGTAGGTTCTTTTATTGTTTTCTCTGTAAAGCTTTTATCTTAAGAACAAAGGTGCTTGCTTAGAAAGACCTGTGAGGTAACTTGTAACCATTGGCAATTACACTGTTTATAGCCTTTGGAGAGAAAGCAAGGTGCAGGCAGTCTGTCTTGCTGGGGATACCACAGTGTAGGCTGGGAACTGTGCAGACTGGAAAACCCCAGCTCAGAAGAGAGAGAGACATGGGTCTCCACCCAAGAGAGATGACAACTGAGGAGCCAGGATCCTAGACTGAGTGCCCTAGTTGGATCACGGAGGGGAGAATACAGGGTCACTTGCCCTGGATTGTGACAACTGGCATATAAAATCCTCACAGTTTGAGAGAGATCTATCCTTAAAGTATCGTAAGAGTGCCATTGCTCTAGGGCAGAACACTGTAAAGCCTGGGCCCAGGCAAGGGTAATTTTGGGAAGAAAGTACACATTTTGGAAAAAGAAGGAAATAACTTTACAGCATGTTTTTTTTTTTTGTTTTTAAAAAAGGCCACTGTTTGAAGCTGCTCAGGGATTTGAATGCTAGTAGTAATTTCAGGAGAGATGGATTAACGGACAGAGCCCTGGGGAAGCAGTCAAAGGCGCATGACATTTACAGTCACATATGGAATACAGTTATATAATACAGACATAGCGAGGCTAAGCCATGAATTAATGAACAATTCTGTGCTCTTATGAATTACTAGGGTGCAGCATTTTTGTCCATTGCCTTTAGAAATTTTGCAGTCATCCCCATGAAGATATGGATGCCCACTGGTATAACTAAACCCCTTTCTCTGTCTTGTCTATTTAGATTGTAAATTCTTCAAGGCAAGCACTGTCTACTACTCTTTGTACAGTGCCTAGCAGAGTAGGACTCTGATTGTCTATGGTTCCTAGGTGCTACCATAAGAAATATGACAAAGGATAACAAAAACAAGAACTGCAGAGCAAGTATTCTGAAAATCTTTACTAGCTGAATCATTCAAGGAATTAAGGAGGAGATTTTAAAGGCCACATAGGCCAGTTAAACACCCACCTTCCACTGAAAGTCAAAGGCAGCTGGGTGCCTAACTTCCACATGTGCCTTTGAGAAAAAAAATCTCACCCTACGAGCATGAAAATAATAGTTTATAATTACATGTCACCTGCCAGACACCAGTGTGCTCTAGGTAGCTCAATCCAAAAACAGAGTAAACTAACATTAAAATATTAAGATGGACCTAACATATAGAGGTCATTTGGTTTTGTTTAGGATTACCATATCTAATAAATAAAAAAAGAGGACCCTCCACGGGCCCTGGCCCCGCCCATTTCCCCACCCCTAGCCCTGCCCCAACTCCGCCCCTTCCCCACCCTAACTCCACCCCTCCTCCCTCCCACTCCCAGCCACGGGGAAAGGGCTGACCCAGCGCTACCGGATTCACGGTTTGCCGGGCAGCCCCCAGACCCTCCGCCGCAGCTGGAGGCTCTGCTCCTCTTCGGCTCTGTTTAAGAGCCGGGCTGCCCGAGCGCTACTGGCTTCAGGCAGCCCCCGTGCCTCCAGACCCTGCGCCACCGGAGCCCGGGAGGGGAAGTGCCCGGCTGGGGTCCGGAGGCAAGGGGGCTGCCTGAAGCCCATAGCGCTCGGGCAGCTTGGCTCTTAAACAGAGCCGAAGAGTCAGGGGAGGAGCAGAGCCGCCATTTTCCCGGACATGTTCGGCTTTTTGGCAATTCCCCCCGGACGGGGGTTTGACTGCCGAAAAGCCGGACATGTCCGGGAAAAAGAGGACGTATGGTAACCCTAGTTTTGTTTAAAAATAAACAGTTGCAGCGATTACAAGATGTGCGCAATGCTGAAGTTATAGAAGCCATTTAGGGAGACAGGATTGTATGCAAGTCTTATTTCTGGCAAAACTTCAGTTCAACTGCGAAAGGAAAGTCTCTTTTCTGGGAAAGAGAATCAAGTTGAAAGATTTTTTTTTTCTTTAAAAGAAGGAACTAACAATGCCACAGATTCCTCAGAACGTTCAGTTCTGCGCAGATACTAGTGACAAATGTTCTTGTTCTAACTTGGCTGGAATCTCTAGGGAAACTCCATTTATTTTTAAATGTTCAAGCTGTTTATAGGAATGTGGCTTTTTCTCAGTAATTATGACATGTTCAAATCATGTATACTTACCAATGATAGAAATAGGCTTCCTAGCAAAACGAAGCCTTCCCCATAATCCAACATATTTACTACGGCATCCTGCTGACCATAAGCGAACCACATACTCCGTTCCAAAAAACACCACTAATACAATTTCCTAGGGGAAAAAAAGATAGGGAACTAGATTAATTTTCTAGTTTACATATTCTCTCTCTTCTTTCAGATGACATTAAGGAACACAGAAAATGAAATGTAAAACTTGGAAAAAAGAAAAGTAAGCAATATGCCAAGAAGATCCAAACTACAAAACCTCAGGAAAACTGTGTAAGCAATGGGAAATGTATGATAAAGAATATGTTTAAATACCATAATGGCATGCTGTTTGGATCTTCTCTATGTACTAAAACTGAAACCATTCTGCATAAATTTACTTGGCTTCAATAATTCAAACAGAAAGTTGCTTGACTTAGCCAAAGAAAACAAGCCGACTCTACATTCACAAGACAAATATTTTGCTAGTATATCTCATTTCCAGAAAAAGTACACTGTACACACCATTTGCAGTATCATCTTAGCCAGCCATTTACCCACCCTTTTATAGCCTAAGTGCAACCCACACTTTTAAAAGTAACATTTCTGGTACCAGGTTACAGCTTGATAGTTTCCAGGCAGTTTTAAAACATGGGGTGAAATCCTGCCCCCAGCCCCTAAAGTCAATGGGAGTCTTAAGCAGGGTTAGGAGTTCACCTATGGAACAAAGTGAAGTAAAGGTGGATAACTATGGTCCAAAATGGGGCTAAAGTTCTGAGATTTTGTAAGAAATGTAGAAGAATATGGTTCAGGAATTTGGTTAAAACACAGTTCTGTGACAGCTACACTACCAGACTGAATGTTTAAACATTTCAGGGGACTGAGCCAGGAGTTTCCAAAGTGTACAGTGAATGGAATGGAAGGGTCTAACATCCATTTGCATCTCTCAGGGAAAGAATGATACAAAATTGGAACTTACTCAGTATGATTTTCAATGCACTTTTTTTTTTTAAATCCCCAGACAGTAGATTTTTGTCAATTAGCAGGTGAAGGAGTTTTGATTATATTTTTTCCAAAGTAACAGAAAGTTGCAATCCCATATTTCTTTTATTTAGAAGCCACATTCAATTAGTATCTGGCCTCACTGAATAGCCGAGCTTAGCTCTAAGTAGAAATCATCCCCTATTTAGAGCAAAAAAGGGAAAATAACCACCTTTAATAGAAGCTGTGGCTTCTAAATGAAAATACCCAGGACTTGGCATGTAACATGTTAAAATGTTCATGAGGTATAACGTTCTATTACCTTTTAATTATATTTTAGAACTAAACTGCTTGGTTTGTTGGAGAGACAAGATAGGCGAGGCAATATCTTTTATTGGACCAAATTCTGTTGGTGAGAGAGACAAGCTGAAGTTGGTCCAATAAAAGATAGTACCTCACCCACCTTGCCTCTCTAATATCCTGGAGATTGACACAGCGACAACAACACTGCATACACCAATGGTTTGTTGGAGCAGTTTGGTGTCTGAGTAAACTAGAATGACAAAAGCCAAGCAGTGCTTCGGCATCTGAGGAGCCCAACTGTTGCTGAAGAGAATAGGGCATGCCGCTAATCAACATTTGTCCTCTAAGGCTAAATAATATTACTAGTCTGTGACATCTATGCCTGTATGTCATGATATTGCACGACTGGATGATGCGGATGATGGGAAAAGAAATGCGCTGAAGAAAGTGACCACTTTTAGCTTAAACACAAGTGTAATTGATTTTTAATCAATTAAAATACTTAAGGCGAAATACTGGTCAATCGGAGTATTGCTTTAGAGGTTAAAAGAGCAACAGGGCTGCTGAGGGAAAAAAAGAGCAATGATTCTTATTTATCATGGGCCCAGTCCACTGACTTTAATGGGAGTCGGACTGGGCTCTAAAATTCCAGCATTCTGATGGTGCATTAAACTGCTCATCCCTCGTAGCTAAGTTGTGCAGGTGCAAGTTAAAGACACTATGACATTTTTCAAAAGGCAGGAGGACATCAGCCAACATTCCTTCTCTTAACATGACGAGCTCTAATGCCCCGGGCTTTCTGTACGCTGTTGCTAGGTGCATGAGGGTAGCTATCACAATTGTCTGCAAAGTTACTGTGCTCCTGAGAGGTTTCCAGGTTCAAGAAAATTAAATGATATTGGCTGGATCCTTGGCTGCTGTAAAGATGGATATTGGCCAATTTACATCAGCTGAGGATCTGGACCATAGTCACTTCTAATGTGTGGAAGGAATAAACAGGAAACCTTGGGAGAATTTTATTCAGAAACATTTGTTACACAACAACATTTTTTGAAAACCTAATGGGCATTCATTTGTAACACAGTATAAAACAATACAATATACTATGCCTAACACAGTAACTTCACATGCAGTAGGATTCCCCATTTGTTTAGCTTAATTAAATACATTTTAAACCTACACTGAAATGCAAATGAGAACACTATCCTGTCTATTAAAATAGTGATTAGTACTAGGACAAGACTGTTGTCTATTTTATGACATTGTACTGATTTATAAGATATAATCAACAAGCTCTAATATATTAGTACATTTCTATATCGTAGCAGGCTAATATAGCCTCTTTCATGACTAATATGAAGGAAACTCCCTCAGTGAAAGACAATGACAAATCATTAAGCAGAGAGCTAGCTGTTTCTTTCATACAAAAGAAGTTATTTGAGCAACAAACCTATGGCCTCAACTCATATGTGTGGTTCACACAATAGTGTTCAGACTGCCCAATAGGGATTAACAAAACCAAAAAAGAAAACATTTTCTTGGAAGGAAAAATGGGAAAGTTAAATTTTATGCACAATAACAAATGCAATTTTTGTATCAAAAACTGTAGGATTATCAAGATTATAGTTTCATTATTATAACAAGAAGGGGGAAACCAAATCCTTGGCTGTGTTTTGTTGGTTTTTTTAAATGTGTGTGTTTTTTGTGTGCGAAATTTGCATTAGAGTTGTGTGGTTTTTTTTTTTTTTTTTTTAAAGACTCTCCATGGTTCATTGGATAACAGGAACACTGGCAAGTATGCAAATGTGGGCTGTCCCAAAGACAATGAAACAGACATGTAGTCAATGGTTACTGTCATCCAGTTCTTTGCGTGACATGCAGACAAGCTTAGAGAACATTGATTGTTCTATAGACTCCTGTGACTGGAGGGAACGACCAGTCGGCTTACACCAAGACACATTTTTCACTCCTGACGTTTTGATAAAGGCTTATTGACCTAAATGAGACCCAAGTTATTCAGGGAACATCAGGGGTGAAAGTGCACAAGCTGTTCTTCATGGTCATACACAAAAACTCCAGGTATCCATTAGCAACTGGCAAATTCCCCCTCCCCTACCCGTGGCGGTGTGACAGACAAAAGTGTTTTTAATATCTTGCCTTGTATAAGCCAAATAAATAATCTAGTGGGGGAGGAGGAGACGCATGAATTTTTGTCACTACATTTATACGTTAGCTGCCAGATAAGTTGCAGACAGGAGTGAGAAAAGTTATTGATATTTGTAATGACTGTCCTGAGTTATTTTAAAGACAAATTCAGCTGTCCTCATAAACTACTGGAATATTCCCTTCACAATCCTTCAGTAGCTGAGGTTTTGGTGATTTTTATGGTAATTTTCTAAAATAATATGCACTATTTTACAAAAGCGAACTGAGCAAATGTTGGGGGCTTGATTCTCATCTCACACTGGGGTCAATCAGGCGTCAAATCAATGAAATGAAGAGTTATCCTTGTATGAAACAGGACTGTAGGTCACATCTCACACCTGGACTTCTAATAAATCTGAGTTACACTAGGGATGAATTTGGCCCATTATTTAATGCAAAATACTTTTTCTGGCTGCTTGGTTAGCACACGTCCACTGAATGCATTGTCCAGAAAAGGCCAATGTGTTTCTGCATGTGACCCATGGACTAGCAATAATGGAACAAGAATACAAGAAGATTTCAAACAAAACCAGCAGAGTGAAAAAACAAGGGAGGAGAAGGAAAAATGGAAGGGAAAAGGGTAGGGTAAACAGGGTAGATGAGAAAGAATGGTTGATTTGGAAGAGGAGACTTTTTGCTGCAAACACAAGGCACTGCATTATGGAATGGAGTTGGGAGGGCCTGCTGAACCAGTACAGCTGTAATTCTTATGGTTCCCCTTCCACAGGGGGACACAAGCAATGCTTGCAAAATGACTGAGAAAGCACCTGTATACATGTGGATGCATAGTATTGTGCAGGCCCGGCAACCTCAAGACACTACAGACAACTGTTTCATGTAACTTTTTCACCTAGTATAGACAGTCCCCTCATTGTTCTCTTAAAGGAATCGCAGGATTTTCCCTTGAAGTTGCACTATGTTATATAGAATGCAGCAAGATCAGATAGCCTAGGCAAACAGGTAAGCACACAGACTTGGAGACAAAGTCAACAAGAAGGTAAACGTCCTGACTTGACTGTAGCGGAGATTTAAAAGAAAGAAAGAAAGAAAGAAAGAAAATTATGTTTTCCTCATACTCAGAATGCATATTGAGAAACTGAAAGTGCCAAAAACTGTTATATAATATATAGGAGGTTTCAGTTTAATTTTTGTTTTTTCAAATATCTTACACTCAATCTTTACAAGTTAAAAACAACATTTAAAAAAAAACGTTAAAAGCCAAAACCTTTTAGCTTCTCCTGCAGAGCCTTTATTTTTACTTTAGAAAGTTTAGTGTTCTTTGCCAAAATTCCTTATCTAGCATATTTGGCACTGACTGATGTGGGTTAAACTAATAGCAATGGAAAACATTAAAAACAGGGCAGTGGTATCACGCTTCTATCTTCAGGGTTCCATAAATTAGTCCTAAGTTACTGGACATCAGTAAAGCCTTTTATAAATGTTTTTAATTAGAATGAAATAATATTTACCCAAACCTACTCATGTTTTGAATAAGTGAAACTTATGATGAAAGAGAGTTGGAAAAGCTGATTGTTTTGCCTTTCTATTTCCCCCTTAATCACAACTGGGAGCATAATACAATAACTCTGGGATCCATGAAGATCCTGCTGGTATGTATTTTTAGACTGGAATTTTCAAAAGGAACCAGACAATTAAATCTTATTGAATTTCAATAGGAGTTGGGCACCTAACTCCCTTAGGCACTTTTGAAAACCTGAGCCTTGATGTCCTTAGTTTTCTACTCACTAGCTTACTCCAAATCCCAGTGAAGGCAATGGGAGTTTCTCCACTGACTTCAACAGACACTGGAGCAGGCCCCAGGTGTGTCAGTTCTGAGGCATAACTTTGCATGTTAAGGCACACTCTCTGAGCACCTGTGTTTCTGACTGGAGTTTTCCCATACTGTCATCTTTGACAAGCCTTTCCTCATAACACAGTGTATTCGGCAACAACATCCAAAAGGTTAAAGATGAGATTGAGCAGGAATTTGTGCACATAAATGACACCAAGCCTTCACACTTAGTTTATGGTACTGATTTTAGTTTGGAGTTACTCAGTTATGCATACAGCGACATCTTCCCCCCACCCTTCCACAGAATGTTCTATTAACTGGTCTTTAAAGCTGGAATATTTGGCAAGTAAGAGGAAGTGTTAACCTCCTCATGTCTGCCAAAATGATAAAATAACTCATTTCTGTATATTTCAGGAACATGGACTTCAGGGCTTCATAAAAGTCTCTGGAAGAAATTCATAGAGGGCTCTATCCTGCAGAAGAGGGTGGAGCAGTACGACTCCAATCCAGCCAAGTACTTAAACACACACACAACTTAAATCCCATTGAATTCAACAGCACTACTCACATACGTAACTTTAAGCACATGCTTAAGTGCTTTTGCTGGTTAAATGCCAGTGTGCGCTCAGCACCTTGCAGGATCCAGTTCACAGTATTTAAAAGAGACAGGGGTGAAATCCTGGCCTCAGTGAAGTCAATGACAAAGCTCCCATTGACTTCTATTGGGCAGGATTTCAACCCCAGAACGTGTGTGTGTATTTTTCTCCTCTCTCTACCACGTACACACATGCACCCCTTTTGTAGTACAGACAATATATTACAGAATCACAGAAATGTAGGGCTGGAAGGGACTTCAAGAAGTCACCCCTGACAGGTGTTTGTCCAACCTATTTATAAAAATGTCCAATGACGGGGATTCCACACCCTCCCTTGGAAGCCTATTCCAGTGCTTAACTATCCTTATAGTTAGAAATTTTTTCCTAATATCTAACCTAAATCTCCCTTACTGCAGATCCAGAGTGGAAAGGAACAGTCAGAAACCATTAAAGATTCAGTGTAAGCCATGCAGTCTATATTTTTTCTGATAGGAAACTTTGCATGATTAACACTGTTTACACAGAGGCTAACCATTTTCCCATAAATGATTATTTTTGCCCTGTCTGCTGTCTCATCTTATGGTATTTATTCAACAGCCTACCTCATTCATTTTCATAAAAAGCTGATTCTCCTCCTCCTCCTCATCCTGCATTGTGCAATTCATAAATCTTCCCCCCCCTTTCACAATGGACATCCAATTTATTAAATGGATCGTTTCTTTCAGAAAGAAAAAAACTAAACCATTATCTGTCTTACCCAAACTGCAGCACCACCATTTATAAGGAAGGATCTATCCATTATCAGCCTAAATATTATAACTTACTCTGCAAGAGCTTCATTTTATGCACTTAAAGTGAAATATGAAGATAGATCTTACAATATCAGTTAAGGGCCAAATTCTGCCCCCTACTGTGCCCATAGTCTGGCAAAAACAGCACAAAGATCATTAGACATCAGTAGTTTCAAATATACTAATTAATGTGGAGATTTTGTGTTTGAAGCCAGATTGCAGAGGTAAACAGAATTCAGTGCAGGCTTCATTTTAAACAGGGCTGGTTGAAAATTTGTGAAGAGTTTTAATGAAAAATTTAAAAATGTTTGTTTCATTCCATGGGTTTCAAAAAGGAACAATTTTTTGTTTGTGAAATTTTTTTCAAAAACTGTTAATTTTCACTTTTGCCTCCTCTCCGTCCCTTTTCCCCCTTTTTCATTTTATGACTGAAAGAAAATAGGAAACACAGAGGGAAAAAAATGGAAGGAGAAAAAAATGAAATCTTTAATATTTTCATTTTTCACTTTTCTTTAAAACAATGGAAAATTTCAAATAAAATGTTTTTTGAAAAAAATGCTATTTTTCAACAGATGAATTTTTCATTTTACAAATTTTGAACAGCTCTAATTTTTAACAATTGCTAGGGATTTTTGGTACATTTTGTACATGCACATTGCTGAATCATCTGCAGATTTAAGACAGTAAGGGGGGTATTTTGAATGTGCCATGTAGAAAATTTAGAGCCTGATTGCTCCTTCTGTGGAAAACTTGCAAGATGGGGCCCTATAAGGGAGGAAATCTCCATGAAGTTCTTTTCCCTTGAATAGATATCACCCTGGTTATCTCTTTGAAGAGGCAAGGTTGGTCCCCTCCCTCTTCTCCCTACCAAATGAGCTGTGGGAGACCAGGGACTTCTTTGCAGCTCAGGTCCCACATCTTGTAAGGATGACTTGACTGGAATGGTGCTGCCAGGAAGTCCCCAGACCTCAGGTGTCTTCAGAACCCTTCTTCCCACTTAAAAAAGGAACCCTGCCTGGAAGGGGGAGTATGGAAAAGTATTATAGTCTCAGGATATCCTTCTTCACCTTGAACTCCAGAGCAGGAAGCGGAATGTGTATTTCCCACACACACTACCTTAGCCTTACTCCAGGCCTGCTCACCTGTGCATCCTCCACAGAGCCCAGGAAAAGGGTTATAGCTGAACCCCTCCCTTTAGCATTTTAGGTGATCCTCCACATGTAGATGAGTATGGTTATGGTGCTAGCCTGGTTCCTAGGAGACCAGGGTTCAATTCCCTCCTCCACTACAGACATCCTGCATGACTTTGGGCAAATCACAGTCTCTCTGTGCCTCAGATCCTCATCTGTAAAATGTGGGTGACAGCACTTCCCTATCTGAAGAGGATATTGTGAGATGCGCAGACACTACTGTAATGAAGGCCATATAGTTACCATGCCTGGATGGATAGATGGATGTAGGGGATACCAACAGGCCCATAAATACTTGTCTCCCTCCAAATGGGTATGCTGAGCAACTTGGTCCCACAGAACTACTGTCCATGCTACGGTTAAAAATTTATGCTAACAATGACTATGTTGAAGAGTGGTCCTTCCTAGCAAAGTTCTAGCATAATTTCCCTACTTGGTGAGAGCAGGGATGTTTTTCCTCAGATTACTGAGGGATAAACCTGTGCTATAGATGCATCTGGGGAGTTGTCCTCTAGCAGAACAACCCCTCTGTCCATGTTGGTCAAACTATTTCATCCAAATCTTAATTTGATTGCTGATTACTGATTACTACTCAAGTCAAGCAAAACCAATGACACACAAAAATATAAGACACACACCATGCAGCAGCTGTGCTTGGAATTATTGATTTAATTTCATCCCAAACAACAACAAAGGAACATTTATCCCAGAATTGTCATTAAGTTCACTGTTTAGGCCTCACTAATGACAATTCTGGGATAAATGTTCCACAAAGGGAAGTAGCCTGTTCCAGGCCTATGCCTGACACAGTGTACTATCCCTGGCACACTGGCTTAGGTATGCTAGCCAATGCATCGGGATAGTCCCTGTCCACTTGCACAGGGGGAAGGAGGATATGTAGCAGATGCTGCTCTCCTCCCTACAATTGAGAGAAGGGGAGGTAAGAGGGTGCCTTATGCCCTCGCACAGCCACTAAACTGGACCAAAATCTGACCCTACATTTTTAAATTTAAAGAGGAAAAAGTCCAAATTTTCCCCTTGCACTAGATTACTGATTTGTTATTTCAACATTTACCTTTAGTTTGATTAAATGTATGGTACTGTAGCATGATGAGCAGCAGGGGTAATTATGGAAATGCTGTCACAGCTCCATAGTAAAGGCAGCACTGAGTATTACATTTAAAGCACGTTGTGTGTGAATATGTAAATTTTAGTTAATCAGTTGATAGTCTGTCACAAACTCCCCTCAGAATTAATTTAACAGGATTTGAATCTGCAGAATACCAAATGCTGAAGGCCTGTAAAAAAAAGGAGTAAAATATTGAGCTGGGGACATGGCTCTCAGCATCTCACTTAAGTTTTGTACAACATCATTACAGATGTTAACTACATTTGCAGATGATACTAAATTGAGAGGAGTTGCAAACATCAATGGGGACTGAAAAAGAAGACAAAGAACCAAAAGTTATTAGAAAAATGAAATTAGACAAAGGCAGGTTAATATGTCAAAGGAAAAATCACTATTCAACAGGAGGAAGAAGTTTGGGAAGCAGTAGCACAGGAAGAGAACAAAGGGTGATGTAGTGGACAGAAAATTAGCCCTCAGTTTGCAGAGCTATAAAGCAGCAAAAAGGTAAATGCAACCTGGTCTTTTTGCATATCGGTACCAAATTCACAGCCGTGAAAAACGTGTCACGGACCATGAAATCTGGTCTCCCCGTGTGAAATTTGGTCTTTTGTGTGCTTTTACTCTATACTATATGGATTTCACGGGGGAAGCCAGCGTTTCTCAAATTGGGGGTCCGGACCCAAAGAGAGTTTCAGGGGGGTCGCAAGGTTATTTTAGGAGGGTCGCGGTATTGCCACCCTTACTTCTGCACTGCCTTCAGAGCTGGGTGGCTGGAGAGCAGTGGCTGTTGGCCAGGCTCCCAGCTTTAAAGGCAGCGCCTGCCAGCAACAGCACAGAATTAAGGGTAGCAATACCATACCATACCCTTACTTCTGTACTGCTGCCTTCAGAGTTGGGTTAAGACCCCTACAGTTATAACAATGTGAAATTTCAGATTTAAATATCTGAAGTAATGACATTTATTATTTTTAAATTTCTATAACCGTGAAATTGACCAAAATGGACCCTGAATTTGGTAGGGCCCTACTTATAGGCATCAGGCCACAGGATATGGAGGTACTGTCCCTCTCCACTGTGTAGGGCAGGAGTGCAGATCATGACCAGAGCCTCCAGAGGGTTTGCTAGGAAATGCCGTGGGTCCATGGTGCTCCTCAGTTTCACATTTCCAGCCCAATGCAGCCTCTGAAGAATGTAAACATGGCTTCTGATTCAGCGTGCTCAGGGGAGCTAGGCCAGGCCCCAGCTCCGCTCCTGCGCCTCTTTGCAAGTAGATGGCAGGAAGAACGGAGATGAAGATAGCTCCTAGTACCCATGCCCTTTCCTTCTCCAAATGAAGAACAGGAGGGAGCAGTGGGCCTGGAGCTGCTGGAGAAGAAAGTTGTTGGGGATGAATGAGTTTGAGGGTGGGAAGAAGAGGCAGATGACCAGAGGGGAAGGTAAGGGACTGCTCTTATATTCTTCATCTAGCACAATGGGGCCACAATCTCAAATGGGGCCTCTAGGTGTCAGGGCCGGTTCCAGGGTTGGGGCCACTCCAAGCAGCCAAAAAAAAAAAGGTGCGATCGCGATCTGTGGCGGCAATTCAGCGGGAGGTCCTTTGCTCCGAGCAGAAGTGAGGGACTGTCCGCCGAATTGCCGCCGAATAGCTGGACCTGCCGCCCCTCTCCGGAGCGGCCGCCCCAAGCACCTGCTTTCCAGGCTAGTGCCTGGAGCCGGCCCTGCTTGGTGTTAACATCATAAATAAAATTAAAAAAAAAAACCACCCCCACCACCACCTTCAGACTTGGCCTGTGAGGCACTGAGAGCCTTCAACTCCTACTGACTTCAATGGGAGTGGAGGGTATTCAGCACTTTGCAGGACTGAGCCCTTAAAACATTGGGGTGCAAAGGAAGGGAACACAGCACTGTATGGGGAGGGGAGAACTAGGCCAAAAGAGGGAGAGACAAGAAAAGAGAAGCACCACCACTGAAAACAGGATGGGAGAGAGAAAAGAGATACAGATTTTTAAACTTGAGTAGCATCTCCTCTCTCGTCATCCTGTATTGTGTGAGGCTAGATGGCAACTCATATTTTGAGGCAAGATAAGTTTTGAAAATGATATGACTCCAACAATGAGGTAAGTCACCAATAGCAGGATGCGATTTAAACAGATTATCAGCTAACCCAGAGCTAGATTTCTATCCCAAGTAATGACAATATTCTGCAATAAAAGTTTAGCTATTATTAAATTTCAAATTAATTTATTTTTATTTCAACCATCACCAGATTTCTGCCATAGGAGAAAGTGAATTTTGAATAGGTTCTTTTTCAGAATCAGCGGAAGGTGAGGTGAGAGAAGGCTGTTAAGCTTTTAAACAAAAATTCAACGTGATCAGAAGCCAGGCATTCTTTTTACACATGTGGGCAATCACTGGTCAGTTATTGGTATCACACTCCCTGATAAGAGTTCATGTACCATATTTCTATTTGACATTTCCATAAACACAACTTGCTTGTGCCTCAACATACTTGAATTCTCTCCCAGGTCTGCTCCAGGGAATATGCATCATGCTCTTCCACACAGCTGCAATAACAGTCACACACTAAACCTGTAGTCCAGGCACTTAATACACCTCACAGGAAAACACATGTGCTAGTTTAAGCTAATAAAAAACCCTCTCAAATGCCATATGTGCAGAGCCCATTCAGTCAACATTTTAATGTTGCTTCTAAAGTTTGTGAAGGAGGAGAGGAGAATTATTTGACATACAAATAAACCTCACTGAAGGCAACAAAGTCAGCACTGGAGCTAAGTGGCAAATAAGCTTCACATACTGAAGGCAAATAGTTTCCTTCTCTCTCTGATTTACCGGGTGAGTTCCAGTCAGTAAGTGTAAAATGATTGCGGCTAATCCTGATTCACTGAATGATATAGGCATACCAAGATGGGAGGTTAATTTATATCAAGCAAAGCAAACGACTAACCCAGTACATATTCTCCCTAGAACTTTGATAATGTTCCAAACAGACCAAACTACACTTCCATTTCCAAAATGAAGATTTTGGCCAGATCTCTCTGAAGTTACATACTCCATTAACCAAACTACTGTTACGTGCAAAGACTTATATTTTTAGTCAGATTCATGTTTCTATCAATCTCAGGTCCAACATAAATAAATGGTGCAACAGAGGCAGCTCTTTGCAGAATTCAGAGTTACGGAATGAGTATGCTAGTTTTGTGGAACTCCCTTAATTCACAATCACATTTTCCCCCTTCCAAACAAAGGACAAATGCACCATTCATTGGTGGAAAAAAGTTTCCCTGAAAACTCTCTCAATGACAGTTGGACAGACTTCCAAGATAACATATGCCTCAAGAAAGTACTAGGTATTAAATGGAATTAATTTATAAGAAATGCCAAGATTTGTCAGAGAGATCAACAACCCCTTATCAAAAAAGTTATCTAGAATATATGATGAAAATACCTGGCACATGTGTTAAGAATGAAGCCAGAGCATCTGTTATGGCAGACGTGCATTGGGCAGCTGGAGGAACACATAAAAAGGGCCGACCAAAAGACTTCCTCTGCCAAAAATTACTCAAAGATGGAAAAATTATGGGATTTAGCAGAGGATATGCAAAGAGCGGCCCATGACAGACATGCATTAAGCGACATCCGAAGAAGTGGGCTGTAGTCCACGAAAGCTTATGCTCTAATAAATTTGTTAGTCTCTAAGGTGCCACAAGTACTCCTGTTCTTTTTGCGGATACAGTCTAACACGGCTGTTACTCTGAAACCTGGAATTATTCAGATTCAGAAGTTTGCATTAGAGTCTCAAAATCACTGCTATTACTGGGACAACAGAATAGCAGTGATGTTGTTGAACTATACTAATCTGTTGTGCCAGTTAAATTATAGTGGTGCTATTGCACTGCTATATTAGTGCATTATTATTAAGTTTGGGTTCAGTTTTTTACTTAAAGCAAGGATTCCATCTTTGTTTTAATGTGCATCTTCCCTAAATTCCTAGTATGTCTTCTGAATGGAATAGCTGAAACCTTTGGAAATTTTAAACTAAATCTGTTACTTAGTTTAGGAGTTAAATTTCAGAAAAGTGGGACCTTTAAGGAATTTCCAGTGTCTGACCTTTTTTCAAATCCCCTTTGCAATGAAATGGATGGATTATTAGCCTTCAAACTTTATATCCAGTTAAAACTCATTGCCACTACCTTTGGAGTGTATATTTGAAAATATTAGTTTATAATTAAGCACATTTATTATTTTTTGCCTCTCTCTTTACATTATATTCACAATTTTCCTTTACTCAAAAATAGTCGCTGTTCCCATAATTTACTATTTGTTATTTGTACTGTAGTAATGTCCAGGAGCCCCAGTGATGGAGCAGGACCTCAGTGTGCTAGGTGATGTACAAACACAGAACAAAAAGCTGCCCCCTGCCCCAAAGAGCTTACCAATCTAAGTAGGGGGTTGAAGCTCATGCTCTCACTAAAGATACTACTACTACACTAGTAGGGGAGTGTAGGTTTGTGCCCCTAATAAGATGGTCACTGTTTCCAATTGTTTTGAGTAAAACTGAAGCCACAGGCTGCCCTCAAGAAAGATGCACTGCCAATTCTCTAACATCCACCATCATTCTTCTCAACCTTCAAACCAAATTTGTGACAAAAGCAATGAAAATGTGAGACAAATGACTGAAATATGGATCTTGTGTCTGTTATATGTGTCATATACGATACAATATATGCAGGCCCCTATAACTTGAGCTAATTATCCTTTATATAAAGCCACTATAATTAGGTGGTTGGGCATTAGGACTTCTTGGATTAGTTCCCAGGTCTGGGATGAGAATGTAGTCTAGTAGTTAGAACAGGGGCAACACAGTCAGAGAGCCCCTGTTTTCTATTCCTGACTCTGGGAGAGGAGTACGTCTAGCAACAGCATTCCCAAGCACATCCATTTGCCAATTTCTTTCTCAGTGGATAACAGTAGGATCTGATATATTAAGGACCTGGGCTCTATTTTCAGCTTTGCTAAAAATAACCTTGTTGAACGGCCTTAATTACAACTTCTGCTTCCCCACAAACATGTAACACACTGCATACTTACCTTGTACACAAATATCAATTGCTAATTTGCTGAGATTGTAATTGAACAGTTTTTGTATTTTACTAGGAGGGAGATGGATAGTGTGTACTAGGTGTTTCCTTATCAGCTGGATGCAAAAGTTCCATGGGTCAATGTGAAGTCTAATCAGTGGAAACAAGCTAGGCATGAGGGTATAGTAAAGTGGCACCCTATTACTTGGCATTTCCATGCTTTTTAGGGTTTGCATGGGGGCAGAGGAAATATCACACTTAACCACCTTAATCCCTAAGTAGAACAATTCAGAGCAGGCAGCATATTTTCCCCCTAAATGACAAGGGAATAGAAACATTACCCTGTTCAACCTACAGGCTTTCATTAAGATTCCATAAGGAAAGGGCTTTACATATACAGAGGACTGATTTACATTAAGGTCCTTTTGCACTGTTCTGACAATGTAAAGGGGCTTTAGAGTGGACATAAATTACATTTACACCTATTTTAAGGAATGTATAAATGAGAATCAGGACCACAGAGTCTTATCTCCTTTCCAATCCTTCAGTTTTATGCCACACAACTGGGTTAGAAGCACAAAGTGTTTTCCCTTCAAATAATACAGACCTCTAGTGAATGCACATTGCAATTGCAGGCAACATAAAAACCTTCAAACTGCAGTAAATGTTGCCCTAAATATTTATCCAACAGAAATTGCCTATCACGCATCCTAAGTTTTCACTTGTCTGAATCATGTCCAATTGGAACTGAGGTGGAGAAGGCAAATAATCTCACTTTACTTGTCCTGATGTTTAATGTATATAGTCATAAAGCAGGGGTTCTCAAACTGGGGGTCGGGACCCATCGGGGGTTGCGAGGTTATTACATGGGGGATGGATCGCGAGTTGTCAGCCTCCACTTCAAACCCTGCTTTGCCTCCAGCATTTATAATGGTGTTAAATATATAAAAAAGTGTTTTTAATTTATAAGCGGGGGGGGGTGCACTCAGAGGCTTAATCTGTGAAAGGGGTCACCAGCAGGGCCGGCTTTAGGACCTGCGGGGCCCGATTCCGCGGTCCAGGTCTTCAGTGGCACTTCGGCGGCGGGGGGGTCTGCTCCACATCTTCCGCGGCACTGAAGAACCGCCCCCGCAGACCCCGGAGCAGACCCCCCCCCGCCAAAATGCCGCCGGAGCAGACTGCCGCCGGGTGAGCCTAAGACGCGGGGCCCTCTTAGGCACGGCCTCTCTTACCCGCGGGGCCGGATTCCAGGGAATCGGGGGAATGGGCCCAAAGCCAGCCCTGGTCACCAGTACAAAATTTGAGAACCACTGTAAAGCCTGGTGCATGTTTTTGGAGCATTGTTGCATGTCCTTGCATCACTAGATGCTTTTATCCCCTGTCCTTGGAGAGCTGATTAGGGCAGATCCTCAGATGGTATAAACGGTCATAGCTCCATTTATTGAATCTGCTCTAACAACATTCCATTATCATGACATCATATTTTTGTCCCAGTTGACAAATTCCTAAAGCTAGCAATGAAGCATCTTTTTAAATGGCATGTTTTGTTGCACTCAAGCAAAAGTACTTTATATAGGATAATACTGTTTGGGGGTTTGCAGTTTGTGAGTACTAGCAACAAATACTTTATGCTAGGAAGAAACATAAAGAAACAAAATTACTTCCTATCAGATCTTAACTCATTTACCATGAAGAAAGCCACAAAAGTTCTGATTTTAAACACATTTTATGCATGAGTTGCAGATTGTTGGAATGATATCTTCAATCAATTTGTATAATACTCTTTAGTCTATGAGCTAGAAAAGACTGGTGGTTGTATGCTAAGTGTTTAGTTTTCAGTGCAACAGGAAGGGGTTAGCATTATGGGACTCCTGTTAGTACCGGAGTCACATGTTGCTGACTAAACCAGCATTGTGCTAAAAGGTAACTCAGAAGGATGGATCTTATTTAATTCCATGTTGAATAGAGGGCGGGTAAGCTTAAAGAAAGAAAAAAGAAATAGGCCATTACAAAACTGGAGATATGTGTACACTCTAGCTGGCTCGTACACCACTGTACTGATGTTTTCCATGGAAATTCTGGCTGTGTTAGCTTTGGCAGCAATTAAAGACTCTTTCTGGAATCTTTAAAAACATCCAGGAGTGCCTTTCAACTTTTATTCATGCCCTGTGACTTTACTTTTATTAATTAAAGCAATAAAAGCAGGCTGGTTTCGCCTTACTTTCAACTCATTTTAGTGTTAGAAAAATTAAATAGATAAACCAGCCAAAAGCTGGGCACATAGAAACTCCACACAGGTATGCTATTTCTCTTTATTTTGAGAGCTCAGATGCTTTTCTTGGGAATCTCTAAAACTTCCAGTAGTTTTGTGTACTTGGTCTAAGAAGGCAACGTGACAAGGAGAGAGAAAAATAAGGAGAGGTTTGAAAGTTTACCCTGTTTCAAGGTGTCAGTTTATACCTTTCAGGCTATTACATTTTACTGCTGTTCAATACAATGCATATGACTGAATCACATACAATATGATCATATGACTATGCAGCAGAATTTACTCAATTCTGGTAGGAGGAATATTTCTGGCATTTTGTTTTATCTGAGTCACAGGGCTAAAATTTGGCTGTAAAACTTTAACACTATATGGTCTATTCTGCAGTCACCACAGCAAGCTAAATTCTGACCTCCTTGTTCACACCAAATGTCACCCTATTCCATGAGCAGTCCCACTGAGGTCAATGGAAATACCCTTTAGGTCAGGTACTATCACTCATGAGTAAGTACATCAGAATCAAGCCCTGTATGTGGGGAGGGGATGGTTACACTTGTAAATCCCCAAGAATGGATGGGAGAACATACTACTTAATGTATAGCACAATGAAATTTTTTCATTAGTTTGTATCTATATATCCATTAGCACCCCCCATCCCCACACTATTCCAAATACTAACTAAAACGTTAAAATTCTCACTTACAGCACATGTAATACATTTCATTCATGTTGTGTGTGCAAAAAAAACATGACAGTTATACCACATTACTTAAACACTAACTTGTTGGCTAAACAGTGACCAAATATGAAATATGAAAACTGTCTACAAGTACTTGAGTATTGTAAACATCTGGGGTGGCATGGGGGGAATTGTTGACAGTTGTCCTATTAGCTTGGAGTAGTGGGATATTTTGCATTGGCAGGAGGATGAACTAGATGACCCAATAGGATTTTGCCCCTCATGTGCCTGTGATCTATGTCCCTGTCTCGATAAAAGAAACAAATAAGCATCAACTAGCTGCTAACCCAAATCTACATGTTTGGAACTGTGGAACCAAGAGGCTTCTATTCAGTTCAATGCAATCTCACATAGAAGAGCTTTGCATGTGGAGGTCATGGTGCAATTACAAGAACAGTAAAACAAGGCAGTTTGTTTTTCCATGTTTATCAGCAATTTTATGCAGACCCTAAACTGGATGATCAGCCTGATTGGGCAGGAAAGGGGTACAATTCTGGGAGAAACGTGTAGTGGGTACTACAGGCATAACACCACATTGGTCTCAATGCTTTATGGTTTGGATAGGGCGCTACCAAATTCACGGCCATGAAAAACATGGCACAGACCGTGAATCCTGGTGTCTCCCGCCCCTCCCTCCCATGAAATCTGGTCTTGTGTGCTTTTACACTATACTACATAGATTTCATGGGGGAGACCAGCATTTCTCAAATTGAGGGTCCTGACCCAAAAGGGAGTTGCAGGGGGTTTGCAAGGTTATTTTAGGAGGGTCGTGGTATTGCCACCCTTACTTCTGCGCTTCCTTCAGAGCTGGGCGGCCAGAGAACGGTGGCTGTTGACTGAGGGCCCAGTTCTGCAGGCAGCAGCGCAGAAGTAAGGGTGGCAATACCATACCATACCATACCATCCTTACTTCTACGCTGCTGCTGGTGGCAGCTCTGCCTTCAGAGCTGGGCTCCCAGCCAGCAGACACTGATTTCCAGCTGCCCAGCTGAAGGCAGTGCTGCCACCAGCAGCAGCATGGAAGTAAGGGTAGCAGTACCCACAATCCCTCCTACAATAACCTTGCGACCTGCCCCCACAACTCCTTTTTGGGTCAGGATCCCTACAATTACAACACCATGAAATTTCAGATTTAAATAGCTGAAATCATGAAATTTATTACTTTAAAAATCCTATGACCATTACATTGATCAAAATGGGCCCTGAATTTGGTAGGGCCCTAGGTATAGAGCCTCCAGAAAAGCAAAGAACTGAAAGGTCTTCATGGAGTGGAAAAGAAAAATGCTCAGGAGGATAAAATAGTACAGTCCTTCTGAACCTTCCCATGCTGGGTTCATCCCTTTTCTTCCTGAATCATTTCAGATCGGTTAAATTTCTTTCACTTATAGATTTCAGCTCTGGTTTGATTTATGTGGGTCTGTCTACGATAACATTTGATTTCCTCATTTTGGGTCCCAAAAATTCTGCAGCGTTTCCTCAGTTTACTGCAGAAAATGCATACAGTTTTATCATGACTAAGGAATAAGTTTCAAATACATATTGTAATAGAATCTCAGTACTCCAGCTCTTGGTACTGTCCTCTAAGTACCATGAAGCAAGGGGTTTCTCCTTTCCTCAACATTTATCAAAGATGTCCTGTCTTGATGATATCAGATGTCTGATTCAACTAAGTATGCTCAAACAGAACTCCTGGTGCGGGTTTCTCAAAGGCTGACAACTCAGCTGATCAACCTTAAAGGGAGAGACATATGGTTTGGTCTTTTGCCTGACCAGACATTTTGATTTTCTGGTTCATGATGGTCACAACAACCCACTGAGTTGAACTATTTAGAACCAGTGGCTGGCTGTAGCTGTGAGAAAAATGAACCATTCATTTATCTACACCCCACACATTCAGGATGTTGCTCTGGGGCCCTAGTAGGACACTTGCTTTCCTGCACACATTATAGTTGTGCACAGTACATTCCTGTTACACATAGCGTATATTGACAGCCACAAAACTGTAATGATTTCCTTGTGTGCAGATTAAAAAACGTGTTCAAATACCAGTTTTTCTAGCAAACTGAAATGGAGCTAATTTACCCCCAAGGTTTCAAGTGGCATGCCACAATCAAATATATCCTGAGCCCACAAGATCTTGTGGAAAAATTAAAGTAGCAGCAATAGCAGGAAACCCATCAGCTACCATGCACACTATATTCTCCACCTGCCCTATTCTCCATCTGTAGTAAAAAGAAGCTTTCAGAATTTGTTCTATAGAAATCAGCCCAGCGTGTTCCTGTGCTGTACATACAATTTGAACTTTAATAGATTTAAAGAATATTAAAGAATAATAGTTTATATTTGAAAATTAAAATGTTCTCTTCTGAACTGTTTAGGACATTTTCTTGCTGAAACAGAATTTGGAAAGGGCACTGACTTCAGATTTTTCTCCGATCTTTTCTACATAGAGAACAAACAGTAGTAGGTTAACACAGACACAAACCTCTCTCAGTAAACTTAACCTCCAAGGAATTTAAAGATTTAAAAAAATCCAAAATGAGTTTAATGGAAAACAATCACAACAAATAGAAAATTTTAGAACAGAACAATCTTCTTTGAATTCTTAAAATCCAACAAAGATTACGGTGGAAAAAAAGGTATAATTTAGAATAAAATAGATTAAAAACAATAGTCTATCTTTAAAAGAAATAGTTTTGTCTAAAAGTAATTAGATAATCTCTGATTTTTCAAACTGCTAAATGAGTCAGTTATTTCTCATGTTCACCATCATAGTATTAAACACAGTCAAAAGTTTCTGTGGTTACTATCAGATGAAACAAGTTGATTTCCCTTGAGAATTAGCTACACTGACCAGATGTCTTTAGCCAGCTATTCCCCAGAATGAGCAGGGAGAGGCACATGCAATGCCTTCTCTGTTACCATGGAGATAGGTTTTCCCATCCACTATGAAGCCCTGCTTATAGTAGCTACCAGCTGTTGTCTAGTCTCACAGTCCATCCGCAGAGAAAGGAAAGTGGGAGACCTAGGACTGATCTTCTCCCAGCCTTAGACCCATAAACTTTAACCACAGTTTCCAACCTTCAGTCTACTTAACCGCCACTTTGGCTGATTGCTATTGTTTAAAGCTGTCTTATGGCGTATAGCGTTTCCCCTGCACTGTTTCACAGATCCATAATTGGTCAGCATCAGCTGACAACTGCTGGGTATAACATGCTCCAGGCTCAGGTTTTCCTGACAAAGGATTCTACCCCAATATTCCAATCTAAATGGTTTTATAAACTTAATTCCAAGTCTCCGATACTAGTCAATTTCAGGTTACTGACATTATTCTCACTCCACACTTTCAAACAAAAACTTCTGTGGATTAATGACTCCCTATCCTTCCTGCCAGGCTCG
Organism: Malaclemys terrapin pileata; assembly: GCF_027887155.1. NCBI lineage: Eukaryota > Metazoa > Chordata > Testudines > Emydidae > Malaclemys > Malaclemys terrapin. Next base: position 46,484,554 of record NC_071508.1, on the reverse strand, counting down.
TTAATACCTTAGATTCCCATTGCTTTTTAACCTCCACAGAACATTAATCCCTCTCTGGGCATGATGATGAACCACAGAAAACAACATTGGTTAGGATTTTCATTCTTGCCTTTTCCTTTTGAATGCAGCCAAGTTCAAATGTCTAATTATAACTTTGCAGAGTTAATGATCAATTTAACAAAGGCTTTAGAGTATCTTTGAAGTCAGAACAACAATCCAAAGGGGGTTTGTAATATTAACTGCGCAGGGAGCCTACAGAGAGCTTTCTTAAGATTGTTGTTAGCTAAAAGAGACAAAGTCAAGTAATTTCAGAATACCACTTTCATAGACCCCCATGGCTCTGTCTGGTTGTTGCATAGCACAAATCCCTAACAAATGTTTATTTTATAGCTCTTAACAAGGCTGATCATTACCCTATTAATTCAAGCATGTTTAATTCAATGCCCTTCACCTACTCAGTGAGGCGTATTTGTAATCTTTAAGTGACTGCAAACAAGTTTAAATGTGGTGACAAGCTGTATGTAACAGGCACTTTGCAAAGCCGGTAATTGTTGCTGTTAGGTACACATTCTAAGTGGGATGTGTATCCATATAGTTATGAATGATCACATTTACTGATGCCTAAGATATGAAGCCTTCACTCCCTTTGCTGAAGGTGAACTTTTTTTCCATCATCAGAGTTGAATTCTTCCTTCAGTTGAATGCATGTTGCTCCTGCTGACGCCTGTGAGAGCTGCAAATGCACACACTGAAGGGCATTTTTTGACCGGTTTACTTTGTTGATCTGACATATGTAGCCTCTCATAAATTTTGCATATATTATAGGCTGTAGGGATGCTGAATCAGTACTGAGATTTATTAAATAGAGGAACTATAGGGTTGCCTTGTGTGCTGTGCCTTCTAATCTAAAGGCTTTTGAGGTGTTTCAAAGTTATGGATCTCTTGATTTTTTAATCTCTTCCTCACAAGGGCACATAAGCTTGCACCAGAAATAGATGCAAACCAACTTCCCAGATAAAAACATTCCCAAAACTATTTGGATCCAGAGCCAAATCTGAACTTTGCAGCTCCAGCACATTTTAAGCTTTCTATATTGGCCAGGAATTAGAACATATGAGGTCTAGTCCTCCCCTAGCCAGTGCACTGAGTGTACAAAGACATGCACCACTCTTGTCACAGGAATCCTGCCAGTCAGGCCAAGGGGACACATTCTGCAGAGGATTTTGCATCCCCAGGTGGGTTTTGCTGCTGCTGATTAGACAGAAGCTAGCCCACTGAGTGGGAAATGGGGAGGAACTGGAGATGGCCCTTGAACCACAGACAGCATACACATGGGGCTGTGCGTGGACTGACATCAGCTGGTGGGGCTCCTCTTTTGGGACACTCTCTTGGGTGTTATGGAGAAATCTTGTTGTTTGCACTAGATCCATCTATATCCTTATCCTTCCCTTGCACCTCATTGCAGCATAGGGCTGGATTTTGTCCTCAGTTAAAGGAGCTTCCTGTTTCTCATTAAGTGGACCAATTGAATTAAACTTCAGGTTTATTTCTATGGAAGCTCAGTTGTAAAGCAGAGCAATCATATTTCTGAAACACGAGTGCTCTTACAGCAGCACAGCTGTATTGGTACAGCTGTGGTGCTGTAAGCTTGTAAGTGTAGACATGGCCTAAGTATGTGAATGGTGCACAGCATTCAAAAATTTGAATTTCAGTACTGATTAAATATGTACAGTAGAACCCCCCATTTAGCTCAATGTGTTTATGTATATCAAAGATGTAACTATTGGGTCAACCTCTTCCTTTGACTTAGCAAGCACAAGTCCCATTGCCTTTAACCGGAATACTGCATGCACATCTAAAGAAAGATAGTGGCCTGGTTCCATTCGTAAGCCAGAGTCAGTCGGACTGGATTTTCATGTATTTCAGGATTTTAACAAGAGGTGACCTGTAGAGCTAAAATACAAGACTACAGTAAGTCCACCAACATGGTATGCTCATTACTCCTCTAGCTCTGCTAAAGAAGAGCATCCAGCAGTAAAACCTATGAAATTAATGTTCAAAATTCCATAAAAATCCATTTTCAGCCTGGTCAGTTGGCTCAGAATCCGACATCCTGACTTTAATGGGAGTTCTGCTCAAGTAAGAACCTCAGACTCTGGCTCAAAATGCAGAATATATTGTGATATTTGTTATGCTGTACGTTACTCTCTTGCTAGCAGAGCATGCATGAGGAACTGGTGAGCAAGGCTTCCATCCAAATCAACAAGACCAAAGACAGTTTCATTGTCCAATTTAAAATTTGGGCCATATGTGGAACAATTTGCAGACCAGACCATTCAACTGACATACATTTTAAAGCACTTAAAAAAAATTTGCTTATATCAAAGAACTTGTAAACAAAGAATATTTTGATATGAAACATTTGTTAGAAAACAGTAAAACCAGACACAAAACACTGATTTCTGTCTTTGTTTTACTGATCCTGCAAAATGGCATATGCAGGATACAACAGCCCATTATGATTGAGAGGACACATCCAGACTTAGTAGTCAGACAAATAATGCTAATAATTACTGAGACTCATTTGAGAACATTGATTTTCTTTCCTTGAATAATTTACAAAGTGCCTTTTGATTTCCTTTTACATCTAGAAGATTACTCCTTATTGTTTTATGTTAAATCATAAATTGATTACTTCCCTAGACTTTATCTTAATGCTATGTGATTTTTAACTCATGATGCATTTATTTAGGCCTAGAGCTGAGAAATTTTTTTTGGCAAACAGTTTATTTGCCGAAAAAATGCATTTTTCAGTCAAATGAGACTATTAGCAAATTCAGGTTGAATTCAGTGAATAGTTTCAGCCCAACCAAAAATGTATTTATTTTACAAAAAAAGTCAGAATTGTTCACTGACATTTTCAGAACATAATGTTTTAACTTTTCATTTTGAAATGACATTTTGTTTAAAAAATTTGCTAGATTTGTAAAAAAAACCATAAAGGGTAAAACCTACCCAAAACCATCGCAAAATGAAACAGAAAAAAATTGTTTTGGAGCAGACCCAAAATGAAAATTTTTTCAGTATAACATTTTCAGTTTCAGTTCAACGCAGAACAGTTATTTGGGGGGAATTACTCAGTTCTGCCACCGAAGCAAAATGATCAATTATTTGCTCAGCTCAGAACATTCAGTTCCTTATAACTGCACCTTTTCCGTGGCAAAGGCTTGTGGATGCTCAGGTCTACAGATCAGTATTTTGACAGGAGGCTGAGCACACACACCCCGCCGCTCACAAAATTATTGTAAATGTCAATCTAGCAGCATGCTGGAGAGGGCTCTTAGGGGATGGATGCCGTGTTAAATTTTGCCACCAAACTGAAGGGAGGGTGAGGTGGTTTCCCATTTCTGATGGACTTCACCCCCTCTCCAAGAATGTGGAACTGCCCCTTTCAGAGATGACAGCCTTGGGGCTCATAAAAACACTCAGAAAGAATAAGATTTTGCCTTTTGGAAGAACAGATTATTCCAAGGTATATTTAAAAAAATCCTGGAAGAAGATCAACAGAACAAACCTAGAGGCCTTTCACCTAGCCATCCTCCTAACTCACCATCATCACCACCACCACCTGTTTCAAATTACACAACCTGAACATCGTGCTATGCCAACAGACTCACTATATTTTTCAAGCACAAACTATAAACATTTCCAACAAAATGTACTCCAATATTAAATTTGTTTGCCAAAGGCCTCCCAGGCCTTGGCTATGATTATAAAAAGTGTTTTGTTTAAATGGGAAACAAATGAATAGGTTCCTCGGTCCCTCTCTCTGAAAGCATGAACAATCCTGTAGTACCGGGGGGGTTATCACAGGTTATGGCAGAACACTTTTGTGGGAGTCCCTTGGCAAAAGATTACTGTTAATGCCATCCAACAGCTGAATATAAAAACACTTCATGATAAAACTGTCATGAGTGCCCAAGTCTCATTGAAAGTCAATGTGCCTACATCTTCTTTGAAAATGGGATTTGGGGCTTGTCTACATGCGACTTAGTGTGCAGCAAGCCATGGTGTGAATCTACAGCGCACTAGCTTGCAGCACACTAACTGGCAGTGTGCACCCTGCTACATGGCACTAAAAATTCCAGAGTGCGCTTTGACTAGGGTGAACATATTGGTTGGGACAGTCCCCTTTTTAAGCCCTGTCCAGACTTTTTTTGGCAAAACTGGACATTTTTTCTTAGGAACATTTTAAGAGGGCCTGGTGGAAATTTTCATTGATTTTGCTATTTTAAGAGTTCTGTGAACAACTTTAGAAAAGTTTAAGTCTGACATTTATAGAGGAAAAAAAGTTTCACAATAGTGGAAATTCTTTTTGCTGAATTCTGCAGGACTGTTTTCTAGAGACTGAGTCTTCCTGATGATTTTCTGAAAGTTGCACTCAAGACCCATAGTTTGAGGTCAGAGTAAAGCTCCTACAATTATTTTGAGGTATCTGGTGACTATAGTAGGTAAACTGATAAGTAGGCAACTATATCAAATAAGCACCATGAAGAATGGCAACTGGTTGGTAGTGAATGTTAACTGATGCTCAGAGTAAACATCAGCTCATTAGAACCCATCTTTTCAATTGCTCCTATCCCAGCTTTTTAGAAATAAGGGTAGGTTGGATTATGAGTAAGAGCACAATGAAAAAAATCACATGCTACAGTGAAGTGTGTACACATGCGTGCAAAATGTTTTGTGCTTGTGTACTTAAAGAAGGAGCAAAGGTCAAAATTATTAACGGTATATTATGGGGCAATACAAAAAAATTGTTTACAGCTTTATTGTGTAGAAAGATGAGCTCAAATTCTTCAAAAGCCTTTTTCTACTTTTTTCTTTATGTTTGAATTATCAGGAATATTTCTCTTGGCGAAGGACCATGGAAAGATCTTTGAGGACATGCACTCTGAAGTTACATGAGGGTGTGACTTGAGCCCAGCTCTCAAAATATAAATGAGAAGTATGAAATCGAGATTTAAAAATCTCTTGAAAAAAGTCTCTCTCTCTCACGCACATTTAAATGATTGTGTTTTACAACCTTAGACCCTGATCCAACAGGCACTTATGCATGTTCTTAACTTTAAGAATCATGAATATTCCCATTTAAGCACACACATAAGCATTTGCAAGACTGGGGCCTTATTTGAGGACAGGATATACACTCAATATTCATATTCTTCCCAAATCCAAACTCTTGACAAGTGGTTTCATTGAGGATTTTATTACAGTAATTGGTCAAATTGTCAGTTTCCTCATTCTCTCTCTACTTACTTTTCTTTTCAGTTTTTGCTTTTTCTTTCTTTCTACTCTGAACTTTCCTCCTGTTTTTCTCTCAAGTCATTTGCTCAGTCGCTCTCTTCCTTGAGTGCATTCAAGAGAAGGAATGGAATTAACAAACACGCATGGGCTCTCCTCTAAGGAAAAGAATGTTAAAGAAAGACAGATTCCTACCCACTTGGGCATTAGGTTTTTTCATTTCAAACTGAATGGGAGGTCCTGATGCCAAGTCAACAGGTGCCTTATAAGTAGCTAACACTAACTAACTAACTAGCTCCAACACCAACAAACATAAAGGCTTGGAAATATTCAAAATTATTGTCATTGTCAGAAGATGGAATCATGAAGAGAAGCTACACCCCGCCACACCCACAATAGCTGAATAAGAGATGATTTTATTGTTATTATTTTCAGAACAGGCGACACTGAGGATCTTCTCACAGTGTACGCTTCGAAGCAAATAAATCAGGCAAGTGATTCTGCATCTATTTCCACTGAAAGCAGTAGATTCAACATTAAGGAAAGTGGAGCTTATAGCAGCCACGATAAATATTCAGAGCCTGTGGACTGAAGAAAAAATCGTCATAGATCACCCATAGCCTATGAGACGATGAAAGAGGTGACACAAGTAACAACATTGTGGCTAGTGTTTTATGCACATGTACCAAAGCCTTCCAATGGAATGTCAGATCTGCTTAACTGTTTGTAGACCAAACACCAAGAAGATAGTCAACAGAACTTAATACCAGTGCTATAAAGAAACCTGGCTATTTAGATTTGCAAGGGATTCAGGCAAATGTGTTCTTCAGTTACAGTTCGTGTGGGTTTACAGCATTTTGGGTAAGATTAAATGTAAAAAAAACAAAGCAAAACTCAGCTGAAACTGCCAAGTTTTACCTAGCTATAAGATTAAAATTATGCAAAATTTGGCATATTTTACATGATTTCACCCAAACCCACAAACCTTTCCTTAGCACCTGAAACACAAAATGAATCCCAGGTTCACACAAATTCAGTCTACAGCCTCAGAAACCTGGCCTAAATTTCAGGTTCATAGCAGAATCCCCAAAAAGATGAGTTTAAGGGATAGCTGGAGACCTGCAGTAGGGGCTGTTGAATGTTGAGCACCAATCTCTCTGAAGAATGTTAACACCTTTGCCCCCTCATCACTAGTGCCATCCTCAATAGTGGCACTGGAAGGAAGGAAACCACCACACCACATATCTGATCCATCATTCCTGGAAACAATAACTGCAGGGAAAAATCATCACAGGAGGCTGTTTGAAACAACAGGATTTTGTTGTTGCTGTTGCAGAGAATCCTTTTAATAGGGACCATCTCTGCTTAGCGGTCAAATTAACAGAATACAATGTAACTCTGTATGCATCCGAAGAAGTGGGCTGTAGTCCACGAAAGCTTATGCTCTAATAAATTTGTTAGTCTCTAAGGTGCCACAAGTACTCCTGTTCTTTTTACGGATACAGACTAACACGGCTGCTACTCTGAAAAATGTAACATAGAACTCTCTTGTGTTTTCTCTGTAGCGCAGAGGGGCTCCTTTGGCAACTAAAAAGTTAAATTCAGGCTAGCAAACATTTCTATTTTTACATCCAGACCAAAATGTCCCCTTGTATCATAGTGCAAAGAGCAAAGGCCTTTGCAAATATAGTAAATTCCTTCAGCTACTTAAAATACAATGTTTATTTTTACATCAAAGATTTGTAGACTGAATTACCTTGAAGCAAAGAGTGTGTCCAAGTGTTTTTTTTTTTTTTTAAATATGCTGGTTGGTCTAGACCTACACATTGCAGACTAATATAAATAAGTGCATCTTTCATAAAATTTATTTTACAAATAGGGGCTAGACCGCTGGTTTATATGCAATAACTATATTTTCACTTTTCAGCATTCTTTTTGACCACAGGTTCCCCTTCACTCACCCTTTTTTCACTCACCCTTTTTTTTTTCCATCTGACCCCACCCCATGAATTAACTTCCCCCGAGGTGAATATACTGGCACAGCCAGATGTTTCAAGGGAAGTCTCACCCCCCACACCATGTGCTCAAGTAGTTAAAGAGGAGCACAGATCTGAGCTTTACCCACACCAACTCCACGATGAGGTCTCCGATCCATGCATCAGTAATACAAAGCTCCAATTCACTGAAGAAAGAGGGGGGCACAAGAACAAAGATATCCTGTTAGTTTGGATATTTGGAGGCATGTGATGGGGCTGATGAGAGTATTATTACACATAAAAATACACTATGGAAATATTTCCTTTTGCCCACTGAAGGGCTGGTTATTCCATTTATTGCTTCTAGCCCTAGGTACTTATTTAGCCCCCATTACTGCTTGTACAATGTCTAGCACAAATGGGTCCTTGTCCATGATTGAGGCTCCTAGGCACTACAGTAAAACAAATAAAATAGTAACACAGTAGTATCTGAGCACCTCACTGTCTGTAATGTATTTATCCTTCCAACACCCTTGCAAAGTAGGGAAGTACTTTTATCCCCAGCCACCTGGGAGAACTATGGCAGAGAGAGGGAGTCCCGCTCCCAAAGTTGGGTGGGTGCAGCATGGTCTTCTGCTCATGGCTTTGGCACAAACAGCATCTAAGTTCCATCAGAGACTTGGCGTACCACTAACAAAAATTCTGATGGAGTTGAAGCCTGATAGATTTTTGAGGAGATCTTGTAGCATTTTGGATAAAGACCACGTAGGTCAGGGGTGTGCAGGCCTCATTACTGGTGATAACTGGCAAGACAGAAAGAAGAACAACCTCTACCCCAGATTCCCAGCATTTAGCCTATTCCCTCATGACCCTGGCCACCTTCACAGGCCAGTGTGAATGATCCCACTTCCGTCATTGTGCCTTTTGTATGCAGTATTGTTGTAGCCATGTTGGTCCCAGGATATGAGAGAGACAAGGTGGGTGAGGTAACATCTTTTATTGGACCAACATCTGTCGCTGAGAGAAACAAGCTTTCAAGGTTACACAGAGCAAGCTTGTCTCTCTCACCGACAGAAGTTGGTCCAATAAAAGATATTACCTCACTCACCTTGTCTCTCTAATTGTGCCTTTTGGTGATTTGGCTACCAAGGGAGCAGCTCCAAGCCCTTACCACCAGCAGAGCAGTGAGAGGAAAGTTCCTTGAACTCTCACCACCTTTCTGCCATATGAAGAAGGGCCAGGGACAATTTGGCATCACACTGAGAAAAATTGGGGTAACCTCTAAATCCAAGTTGTGCTTGGTGTCCTATGGATGTTTTGTTACCAGGGCAAGCAGACTTTTGGACATTATTCCCAGTTACCACCATCTTAAATGCAACTGATCATCAAGAATGAACTGACAGCATCTGGGGCATTTCAAGGATGGCATGCCAGAGAAGCAGCCTTCTGAGAGACTGGGCCAAATTCTGCCCAATAAGGTGCCCAAGTGGGAATAACAGCAAAATTTGGGGCATGTGCAAGCAGAGCATCTTTTCTGCAACAAATTAACACTCTGCACTTTGAAGTGTAACTTTAAGCACATCCTTGATGTGTTATCCCCCATTTTGCTGTTTTTTCCATTCCCCAAGGCACATTTGCCAAAAGATTTCCTCAGTAAGGTGAAAACTTGAATACATGGGGCTCATATTTTCCAGAAAAGCTCAGCTCCCATTTAGGCACCAAAATAAAATGCCAGATTTTTAAAAGCACTCCATACTTTTGGTTTGAAAAACAGACTCCAATTGTGAATTGCACCCTTGAAAATCTGGCCCTACATTGAACATGCTCTACAGACAGACTTTACAGTCTTATAGGAGAGTTGCATTTTTAAAAAAGGAAAGTGTTGAGACAAATTTTTACAGCATTATAAAAGACAAGGCCACAACGTAATTCTAGAGATACATACCCATATTGTCCCTTAATCTTTTTGCTTTGTTGAATATTTTTGTCCTTATTTGGCATGGAAGGGCATGGTAAATGCATCTATTGGTCTATTACAGTTTACAAGTGACACAGTAAGAGAAATTTTCTCCTGGGAAAAGGCCTGTCTAATGACATAAGCAGCATTGGTGACCGACCCCTAGGGCAGTGGGATAGTCACTACACAGATGGGAAATAGCTGGGAAGGAACTACAAGGAAGCACTGACACATTAGAGTTTACCTAATGCCTGAAAACTCAAGTCCAGGGTCCAGATGCTATAGTTTGAATGTGGTAGCATCGTTGTTCAAAAACTGATACTAAGTGACAGATAGATTATATTATGTAAAGTTCAGCTTCTGGCTGTCCACAGTGGATCTTAATTCAAACAAAGGCCAGGCAAGCTACTGACAATAAATAAATCAAATTAAAAGCCACACTGCTTTGAAACTTTAAGCCCTACAACCAGTAATATCAAATGAACCTATTGTAATAAAGGACTGTCTGACTTAGACTGAGTAATACTTTATCACAGCAACAAAAATTATTGATTTCTTGTGTTTATGAACTGAGACGAGGGAAAAAAAATTAGAGATTACAGATCAAAAGCCCTCTTTGTTGTGTATATCACTTCCGCTGTGCTAGTCATTCTAATGCCATTGTTCTTTCTAGTCCCACTGCACATAAATGTTATCTTGCTGGGAAATAAAACAAATGGAAGTAGAAACAGAAGAGTATTTTTCTGAGTTGTTTTGTTTTCACCACCGAATTCAAGTATAAAAAAATTAAAGAAAAATAAAAATTTTCAAGGGTTCCTCCTCATCAGGCTAAAAAAAAATAATAATTTGTATTTGCATTTTTAAAATGTTCAAGTTGGAGGTTGTTTGTTTTGGGAGGGAAGAGGGAGCAGGGTTTTTATATAAAAGCTGGTGATTTGTCCAAGGAACTAAAATAATTAAAAATACATTTCTAACTCAAAAAAGGTGGCATGCATCATTAATTGCATCTTCCATGTTGCTTCAGTCAGGGTCTGTTCTAATTTTAAAATAACAGGATTTACATGCAACCAGTTTTCTGCCAGAGGCACAAGGCCATGTGTCTCTGCACTGGCTCCAGGGTCACCTAATACCAAAGCTGCCAAGCAGCATGGCTCCAGTGAGGCCAGGCCACCAGGGAATGCTGCCCAAGTAGCTGCTTCTGGAACTCCCACTTCAGAACGTTCCCAAGTTGCTACCACACCAATGATAATACAGACCCATCCCCATCATGCCACCTCTCCACACGTAGATGCCAGCCCAGGGGAAAAGTGCAACTGAGGCAGATGATCATAACCCCCACACCAGGGATGTGAGCCATGCACAGACCTTAAAGGACTGACCCTGGCCAGAGTCCCAAAACAGATGGCAATTTTAATTACATACACTTACATCATTATTTATTGAAAGTCTCAACTAAGAGTAAACTGGAGTGGTCCTTGATTGTTTCATAGGGAAAATATGGTGGATGGTTCTGTTGGTAACTATTTTGCTTGTGAGCAGGATGGTTGTGCATGATCAGTCCCTTGTATCTCAGCACTGACAATTCAGTATAGAACAGTAGAACTCCAGAGTTACGAACTGACCAATCGACCACACACCTCATTTGGAATTGGAACTATGCAGTATGGCAGCAGCAGAAACAAACAAACAAAAAAGCAAATTCAGTACAGTTCTGTGTTAAATGTAAACGACAAAAAAAAAAAAAAATGGAAAGCAGCATTTTTCTTCTGTCTAGTGACGTTTCAAAGCTATATTAAGTCAATGTTCAGTTGTACACTTTTGAAAGAACAACCATAACGTTTTGTTCAGAGTTATGAACAATCTCCATTCCCGAGGTGTTCCTAACCCTGAGGTTCTACTATGCTAGGGAGTTGTTAGATATGCCATCCCTGGGACCATTAATTGCTTCATAAATCCAAAATGCCTCCATGCCACTCCAGACCATAGCACCTCCACCTGCAAGGAATGGTCTTATTTCACAGAGATCATCCACATCTGGATGGTCTCATAGGCCATCAAGAACAATCAGACATAAAAAGTTCCTTCAAGAATTTTTAGCCATTCACACAAGAACTATTCATGGAAGCACTTACAGCAATAAGGTTCCACATATGACTAACTCCTTCCCTGCCTGAATGGGAAGAGAGAGTGGAGAACACCAGAGACAAGTACTAACAGAGTTCCTTTGATGAGTGGAATCTCTAACTCATTATGGAACATGCAACTGTCTGACCAGTGCTAACAAACCCTTGCTATAAGAAACTACAGGGGTGAAAGGGAAATTCCCTGAAGTGGCTCAGATCCTAAGTCAGAGAGCCATTATAAGCAACTTTCTTCACCTCTGAAGCCTTCCCCTAAAGGTTCCCACAGGCTCAGTCCTCTCCCTCATATTATTCCACATGTCTGTGAAGCCACTGGGAGAGCAGGTGAAACAACAGACTGAAGGGCAAGCACTATGAGGGAGACACGCGGTCTACAGCTCCTTTACAGCAACTTTTTCAATTCCGAGCCAAAATCAGCACCTGGGGGAAGGGTTTCTATGCTGATATAACTGTACTTTGACATAACACTAGAGTAACACCACAGTGAACAAGGTGCATAGAGTAATAGATCAGCACTGTGCATTTACCAACAACTCTCTCTCTCTTTCATTCCCAAATAGATGCTAACAACATATACCATATGTTGAGTTATGAGATGTCAGCTCAAGGTATTGATATTGATCATAAATTTTGGTAAATGTCAATAAAAATCCTGGTTTGTTTCCTATATATCTGGAAGTCTCTCTCCCGTGAGCGGTCATAGCAGATATGATCACCTGGGTGCTAAACCAAATAGTTCCTTACGTTTAAACAAGGGAGCCAGAGGTTGGCTGCTTTTAGCAAAGAATTATTAGCTCTTGAAGTTGCTTTCCCCTTCTACGGTCTAAAAGCTATTTCAGGACCCAAGTGTGCTGACCTCCAGGACTGGTAAAAGCTAGTTAACTGGTAAAGCCTACCTATTTGTTCAGGCTTTTTTCTTTTGAGAGGTACAGCAGGGGGTATTTTTGTGTATACCTTGATGTGTAGTCAAGGTTTCTCATCTTTAGAGGGTATTAGCCACCTAACCTGATATGCAACGATGGACACATTTTTAAAACTAAAAAGGAAATGTTTGTGAAGTGTATTTTATGATATTGCCATATTACCTACAGTACAGTACCTAAGAAATCACTTTTCTCTAGAATCACAAATCATGTTGACCATTTTGTACAACAACATGCTAACAAAGTGCAAACCAAGGGCCCAACCCTGAAAACACGTATTACTCAGCATTGTGCTGACTATCTAGTACACTGGGTGCACTTAATTTCATTTTGGTGTAAGGGATAGTAAATGTTCCAGGATCTATTCCCTACGTTTAAAATGGGAAATACTGCTAGAACCAGTAATACCTCTAGAACGGCAACAAATTTAAGTGCACCTGCCCTAATCTCCTTTAAATGTAGCAGTAAACTCAGTGTTTGGGCCTAACTGTGTATACTAATAATAGTAGTGGAAGATACACAGGCATATATTGTATGTATAGTATCCTTAACTGATTATGTATTAGTTTTAAGGGCTAACATCTTGTTAGTGAATTTCCAAAAGCAAAATGTGGTATCTGATGTGTGTGTTCATTTCAGAAGGCAAGGTGTTTGAGAATCCTTGCCATGTCCACCAGAGAAGCATTGTGCTCTGCTAATTCTTGAGGCTGCATTCTGCGGGATTTCTCTTTTTACAGCATTTTTTGAGCTATAATCCATGGATGAAATCCTGGCTGCACTGAAGTTAGGGGAGTTTTGCCATTGACTTCAATGGAGCCAGAATATCACTGCAGGTTTTCCTAACGGAACAGACAGCACGCTATACAGCAACTTACCTCTGTTTTACAAATATTGTTTTTATAGTTCATTTTCAGCTCATTCCACCATTTTCTTTTCCCTGCAAAAGGGGAACATATGGTCCAAACTGTTTAAATGTTTTATTGACACCTTGGATCCTAAAATTCAGGAGCGCCCAAGTGTGACATGTGACAATCCGAAATCATACTCACGTACAAGCAGCTTCTTATATTTGCATCTGCATTAGGTGATTTACAAGAGAAATTGGTATCTCAGACCTGGTCTCAGACCGTTTTTGTATTGGTATAACTATGTTGTCTTCAGGTGCTTTTTTTTTTTTAAACCCAAAATAGTTATAGCAGTACCACTCCTAGTATGGATACCTTTATAATGGTTCAAAGGTGATTTATGCCAGTATAGCTAATCCTCTTCTCTCATAGGAACAACATATACTGGTATAAGCAATTGTAAATACTGTTAGCACTTATACCAGTATAGTTAAAGCTATACAACTTGTGTGTGGAGATAAGCCCTAAGTGCCTATTCAAGTTCAATAACTTGCCCTGGGCTACAATAGAAGTGTCCAGGACTTACAGCATGAAGATTATTTCAATTTAAACGTACAAGCCCATAGGGCTGACTCTGTTGCCCCTTGCGAAATGAGTGTAAAATGCTACCAAATCAGAATTAAGCTAAATCAATATGACACAGACAAACAGATTTAAACATGGCTTAAAACAAAAACAAACAAACAAACAAAAAAACAACCAACAACAGCACTGTCTTAAAAACCAAGTGTGAAGGAGCCTTGTCTAGATTAGGGCTCCCAGTGGCTCAGAAGTTTGTTTCCTGGAGTACACAATGCCAGAGAAGATGCCATGAAAAACATGCAGTTGGACTAGGATCCAACCATATTTGCAGAAGCTGTTCTATTACCCTACTTATTTTGTTTAAATCTGCAAGTTGCCAAATAAGATACTGTGTGCCAGATCCTTCAGCCAGTGTGAATCAGCATAGTCAATTTATGCTTCAGTGGAGCTACTCGGATTTACACCCCCTGAAGGATCATGGTCTGTAGATTTTTCTATCAAAGCAATAAACTGGGGGCCACGTGCTAGATCAGAGGTGGGCAAACTATGGCTTCCTGCCTGGCCACTGAGCTCCTGCCCTGGGAGGCTTCCCCCGGCCCCTCCCCTGCTGTTTCCCCTCCCCCGCAGCCTCAGCTCGCCCTCCCACCAGCGCAATGCTCTGGGCAGTGGGGTTGCAAGCTCCTGGGCAGCGCAGCTGCAGAGCCGCGGCCTGACCTGGTGCTCTGAGCTGTGCGGTGGCATGGCTGGCTCCAGCTGGGCGGCGTGGCTGCCTGTCCTGCTGCTCTGGGCGGCGCAGCTGTAGCGCCGCCAACCACCAGTGCTCCAGGCAGCACGGTAAAGGGGCAGGGAGCAGGGGGGTTGGATAGAGGGCAGGGGAGTTGGGGGTGGTGGTCCGGGGGCAGGGGTGTGGATAGGAGTCAGGGCGGTGAGAGGGCAGGAAACAGGGGGGTTGAATGGGGGCAGGGGTGCCAGGGGGCAGTCAGGAAGGAGAGAGGGGATTGGATGGGGCAGCAGTGGGTCCTGAGGCAGGGGGGTTGGATGGGGTAGGAGTCCCGGGGGGGGGGGGGGGCTGTCGGATAGGGGGCGGGGCCACACCTGGCTGTTTGGGGAGGCACAGCCTTCCCTAACCGGCCCTCCATACAATTTTGGAAACCGGATGCGGCCCTCAGGCTAAAAAGTTTGCCCGCCCCTGTGCTAGATGGTGCAGATGGGAGCAAAAAAGGGGTTGGGAAACTACCGCAGGGGAACGAACGGGGCTGGGCTGCCGATGCCTCCGCCCCGGGTCCCCGCGGGATTGCACCAGCTGGGCAGCAGCCCAGATGCGACTGGCCAAGGGCTGGGCATGCGCAGCGTGCGCGCTGCTGGTCCCCGCAACAGGCTCGGGGGGTTCGGGGGCACCAGAGCCGCAGCTGCTGAGCTTGGCCATCTGCCGCTTCCTCCCCGCGCGGCAATGGGAGCTGCTCCCGAGTGCTGCTGCCCAGGGGGGGTTGAACAGCCGCCGCCTGGCCCCACGGGCCGCTCCCCTACTCTCCCTACCACGCAACTGAGTCCTGCCTGCGCTCAAGGCCAGGCCGGACTCTCACTCACGGCACCGCGCTCCCCCTGCGTCTCCCGGGCCTCCCTCCACAAGCGCCACAGGAAGGAGGAATGGCGAGCCTGGGGAAGAGGCGAGGATTCGGGGAGGGAGCCAATGGGGGAAGGAGGGAGTGGAGTTGGGGCGGGGGGGATACGAGCACTTCCGGGCTCTGGAGTATTTGCTTGTTTGTCCAGTGTCCCGACCTAACATTGGTCGGGACTCGGGACAAACAAGGAAATATCGGGACAGTTCCGATAAAATCGGGACGTCTGGTCACCCTACTGGGGAGTTGCTGGCCTAGGGCTTCTCAGCCCCTAAGGCCTTTCCCCAGCCCTGCCTCACTCTAGCTCCCCAGTGAGTTCCCCAACAGCCAGGCCTGTCTCTCTCTCCAGCCAGAGGGAGACTCCTCAGCTTCTGGCTGCTCTGGCCTTCTTATAAGGCAGAGGTGCTCTGTTTGGGGCATGGCCCCAGCTGCAGCCACTTCGCCAATCAGCTGGGGTTTTGCTCCTTTCCCCAGCCCCAGCCCTCTGCAGGGCTTTTCCAACCCCTTCAGGGCTGGAGCGGGTGTTCACCCCGCTACAGGAGGTTAAACACATTCATGTTCACAAAGCACTACAGAGGCAGGATTAGTAAGTATTTTATTCCCCCCTTCCTCCACCAGCACCACATACACCCCATTCGGAGTTCCTTCTGCTAAAGCTAGGCGTTCAAACACCACCTGGAATGTAGGCATCAAGCTCCCTGCCTGTAGTCCAGGTGCAGTGCAACCACCACATACATCTGGCCCGTTTTAAAACTGCACTGCAATTTTGTAGCCAAAATAGCACTCTAGTACGTTACATAGAGATTTTGCTGTGATGAGAAACCAACTAAGATTATGCTAGTGAGCTTCTCTTTGCAGCAGACCCCCCTCTTTCACCTTTACACATGGAATGGCTGCAGGGGTAAGTGACAAGTAAATCAATTTCCCCTGTACCCTTTCCAGGGGTAAAGCACTTCTACCAAGCTGCGACAAAAACAAAAATCAGGAAGGATTTGGGAAAAGGCTCATAAATGGGAACACTGAATATGAGCTGGAGAAAAAAGGAAGATGGGTCATCTAAAATGAGGGCCAAGGCAGGAACAAGGAACAAAAAAACAGAAGACAAACAAGCCTAAGGAAAGGGCTCTCCGCTGCCAGAATTTCCCCAGCACACAGCTGCATTCAAGGTCTTTTGCACCACTTATGTGCTGCTATATTTGTTACAGAAGATATTTTTCAAACCTATTACTTCAGTACATAGAGCTAGGACTAACCCTGAAAGTACAGAGCCACTGAATCAACAACTGCCTATGGCTTGTTTTTAAGCACCGCCCGGGGAACTTCTCTCAGTTTCTGATTAAGTCCACCTGAAAATTCAAATGCTACACGGATCCACTGACAGCTGCTAGACATTCTCTGTGTACTTTAGCCTTGTACGTTAGACAGCCTCAAAGTCATTAACATAGGGGAAACCATCAAAGTGAAGAAATACATAACTTTCTTTCACAGATGTGGTGTGATCAGGCTGTGTGTTTATTTTTACTAATAGTTACTCTTTAAAGTCCTGCAGTTTCTGGGACCTAGTCAGAATTCTTAAGTTTCCATGATCCTAAAAATATTCTGGTGTTCGATGGACTGTGTGGAAATACCTGACATTTATTTGTATAATCAGTATACTGTGGTGCAGTTCATCTGTTGCAGCCAAGGAGCACTCAGCTCAGCAGGGGGAGTGCAAAGGAGTCTGAGCCATTTGGTCTCCAGGAGCAACTTACAGAATCCTACATAGGTTGTTCCACCTTAGGACTTCTGGGCCTGTCACAGAAGTATGACCATGCATACCTGTTTCTCTTTGTAATGCCCCCTGCACTGGCTGCAAAAAGAGGATGGACTAGATACTCTCTCTAAACTACCTGGGTTACTCCAGTGGTTGGGTAAGCCAGATTTAGGGCAGCTTGGTGCTGCTGGGGCAGGAGGATCTGGTCGTAAACATTTGAGTTCAGAGTACTACATATTTACACCAAATATATTGTCATAGGGCCTAATCCTGGTAGAGCTATCTGCTCAGAACTCATAGGGAGTTCTGCAGGAGAAGGGCTCGAAGGATTGTTGCTTTTAGTGGCTGTTAAAACATGGCTTTGGCAAGTATATATTGTCTTTAATGGTATCAGAATAAAAGTGAAGTAGTTGAAAAATAGATTTAACATGCAAGGTATTTATGGCCAAATGCCAGATTTTTAGACCAAGCAAAAGTTATTAGGAGGAGAAATTTACAATGAGTCTGGTAGTTTCCTTGATGCCGTCTTGTTTATAACAAGGTACAAAGTCCTGCTGTTCTGAACGCAGGAGTTTCTTTGCTTATACCCCCAAGCCTCTTTAGCCAGCACTGGATCCAGAAACCCCCTTTCTAGGTTCTTTCAGGGTCACGCACAATGCTTATCCAGGCTGTTTTTCTTTTCTTTTCTTTTTCTTTCTCTCTCTCTCTCCACTTTAAACTTCGGTTGCATAGCCACCACACTCAGGGTTGTGAAAGCCCACACCCCAAAGCGTCACAGCTATGCCGGCCTAATCCCCCATGTAGATGCAGCTAGGTCGACAGAAGAATGCTTCTGTCCACCTTGCTACCATCACGCAGGGAGGTGATGTTTTTTTTCCCATCGCTGTAGGAACATTCTGTTTGTTAGTGTAGGTTGTGTCTACATTAAAGGGTTACGCTGGCATAGCTCCAGCGCCATAGCTATAAGCCACTGTGTTCTCTCAAGTTTCAGAGTAACAGCCGTGTTAGTCTGTATCCGCAAAAAGAAGAACAGGAGTACTTGTGGCACCTTAGAGACTAACAAATTTATTAGAGCATAAGCTTTCGTGGACTACAGCCCACTTCTTCGGATGCATATAGAATGGAACATATAATGAGGAGATATATATACACACATACAGAGAGCATAAACAGGTGGGAGTTGTCTTACTAACTCTGAGAGGCCAATTAATTAAGAGAAAAAAAAAAAAAAAAAAAAAAAAACTTTTGAAGTGATAATCAAGCTAGCCGAGTACAGACAGTGTGATAAGAAGTGTGAGAGTACTTACAAGGGGAGATAGTCAACGTTTGTAATGGCTCAGCCATTCCCAGTCCTTATTCAAACCGGAGTTAATTGTGTCTAGTTTGCATATCAATTCTAGCTCTGCAGTCTCTCTTTGGAGTCTGTTTTTGAAGTTTTTCTGTTGTAATATAGCCACCCGCAGGTCTGTCACTGAATGACCAGACAGGTTAAAGTGTTCTCCCACTGGTTTTTGAGTATTTTGATTCCTGATGTCAGATTTGTGTCCATTAATTCTTTTGCGTAGAGACTGTCCGGTTTGGCCAATGTACATGGCAGAGGGGCATTGCTGGCACATGATGGCATAGATCACATTGGTAGATGTGCAGGTGAACGAGCTCCTGATGGTATGGCTGATACCTACATGCCTCCAGCTTCCATCCAGGACACACCACACGATCCATTGTCTACAGCCAAGCTCTAAGATACAACCGCATTTGCTCCAATCCCTCCGATAGAGACAAGCACCTACAAGATCTCTATCAAGCATTCTTAAAACTACAATACCCACCTGCTGAAGTGAAAAAACAGATTGACAGAGCCAGACGAGTACCCAGAAGTCACCTCTTACAAGACAGGCCCAACAAAGAAAATAACAGAACACCACTAGCTGTCACCTTCAGCCCCCAACTAAAGCCTCTCCAGCGCATCATCAGAGATCTACAACCTATCCTGAAAGATGATCCTTTACTCTCACAGATCTTGGGAGACAGACCTGTCCTCGCTTACAGACAACCCCCCAACCTAAAGCAAATACTCACCAGCAACCACACATCACTGAACAAAACCACTAACCCAGGAACCTATCCTTGTAACAAACCCCGATGCCAACTCTGTCCACATATCTATTCAAGTGACATCATCATAGGACCTAATCACATCAGCCATACCATCAGGAGCTCGTTCACCTGCACATCTACCAATGTGATCTATGCCATCATGTGCCAGCAATGCCCCTCTGCCATGTACATTGGCCAAACCGGACAGTCTCTACGCAAAAGAATTAATGGACACAAATCTGACATCAGGAATCAAAATACTCAAAAACCAGTGGGAGAACACTTTAACCTGTCTGGTCATTCAGTGACAGACCTGCGGGTGGCTATATTACAACAGAAAAACTTCAAAAACAGACTCCAAAGAGAGACTGCAGAGCTAGAATTGATATGCAAACTAGACACAATTAACTCCGGTTTGAATAAGGACTGGGAATGGCTGAGCCATTACAAACGTTGACTATCTCCCCTTGTAAGTACTCTCACACTTCTTATCACACTGTCTGTACTCGGCTAGCTTGATTATCACTTCAAAAGTTTTTTTTTTTTTTCTCTTAATTAATTGGCCTCTCAGAGTTAGTAAGACAACTCCCACCTGTTTATGCTCTCTGTATGTGTGTATATATATCTCCTCATTATATGTTCCATTCTATATGCATCCGAAGAAGTGGGCTGTAGTCCACGAAAGCTTATGCTCTAATAAATTTGTTAGTCTCTAAGGTGCCACAAGTACTCCTGTTCTTCTTTTTGTGTTCTCTCAGTTTTTGTCTGCACTACGGTTTGTCTCACCTTTACACACACACAATCAAACCCTCCACCCACATGGTGCTAGTTTCCAGGCAGACTTCATTATGCTGTGTTTTAGATGGGGCTCCAAAGCTCTCTCTTACAGCTATCTTAAATAACGGGTGCATTCACACCCATCAGTTTCTTCAATGAGGGTTTAACCCAGCCCATAACAACACACTCTCCCCCCTCTGCCCACCCCCATTTTGCAGGGGGTAGGGGGGATTATAACCACACGACGTTCATGAAAATGCACTTTTCTTTGTTAATTACGAACTTGGGCCCTGATCCTATTAATACTCAATGCACCTGAGTAATCTCACTGAAATAAATGGGACTACTCACATGTGTAAAGTTAAACACGTGTGTTTGCCGATTTGGGGTCTTAAAAATGACAATTAAAATGTACGGCCTGATTCTGTTGCCTTTATTCACCTAGATAAAGGCTGTACATTGGGCTTTCAAAAATTGTTTCTATGTGATCTTTTGGCCTGTGGAATAAACTTTCAGTGGAGAAGCTGGAGGCCCTAACTGACACATCCAAACCTAGGCTGGAATGATCTTCACTAATAAGGCCTTTTTGATCTTTGACTTAAGTACGTATAGATGCTGTGTTTGTTCCATTCTTATGTGTAGGCAGCAAAATGAAATGTACAAGATTCTGTAGGGCCCGGATCTTCTGCATAGATGCAGGCACCTTACAGTTGCAAGATTGAGACAAGAATCTAGCAGAATTCTCATAATTTGAATTTTCTCTGTGCGTTTCCCCTCCCAGATAATTAGGTATCCAATGTTAGATATGCTTTTCTAGCATGAAAATAGGAAACCAAGAGATGAAAATAAATCACTATTTAGAAAATAGTCTACAATCTATTTTATCAGTTGCCAGAAGAAAGGCCACCAAGAAATCCAGTCACTTCATTTTTAGCAAGTAAATTGAAACCACTTTACTTAATCCAGTATTAGCTGCAAAATAAAATTCTCTCTCTCTACTAACTCATGGAACCGCCTTTCTTATAAATCATTGGCACTCACTGCAGTTATGCAATTATACCACACCTGCAGGGTCTACCCAGCTATCCACACCAAGGGCCACTTAAAACAATTCAACAGCCACCAGCTAGTGACAGCTGGCAAACCCAAACCTGTCTCCGGTAGTCTATCATATGTAATCAATTGCAAATAGAGCTTCAACAGACTCATCCTATTATTTCCTGGCTAATTCCCTCAGGGAAAACAAGCCAGCAACCCTCCACTTTGAATCATGATGCTAGTAATACCCGCCCTCTCCCATCCCCTCCCTTTGCATCAGTTCACTACACTGCTTTGGCTTTTCAGCTTGATATCCGTTATGTTATGTCAGCTGTTACATTACGCTTAAAACAATAGACTCCAGCTGGCTGAGGTCAGATGTAAAAACAAGGACCTAACAAAGCCACAGGCCCTCCAGTTATACTGAAATTGAGATACATACTCAATGTAGCACTTAATGACAAACTACTTTCCAGACATTTGGGCAAGGCATAAAGGAAACACCTGTCACTGCAAACATTACACACTAATCCTGATAAATCCTAAATTTAAAAATCCTTCTTTTCATTGCTTGCCTCTACCGTATGCCAGCATTTCACAGACTTGGATTTTTTTTTTCCAAGGTGGTATTTTTATTTTGTTCTTCTTCTATTTATTAAAAATGTTATACATTTTATGGAATTTGTAATTATATGGAAAACACGTTTACTACTCCAGGCTTTGGTTTTGAGTCACTAGTCATAGAGCTATTCTGATTGACACCAGCTGAGGATTGACACCAGCTGGCTCAACACGAGCTCTCTGGTAGAGTATGCACCGAAAAACAAGATACAACAGAAAATAAATCATACAATTCTTAGGTCGATTTTCTTAGACTGACCTTCATAACAAAAGTTGCTGACTCCCTGAAGTTCAGTTGCACCAAATGAAAAAACAAACAAATAAAACAAAAAATCTGACATATATGGATTTATAAAAGCAAATATAAATGAGAAAGGTGCTGGACTGACAGCACTGGAAACTGAAGTTCTCCATTTTTCTACAGAAAAGGTACAATATAATCAGTGCAATATAGACAGTCCAACCCTGTCCTTCCAGTGTGCCTCATATATAAATAGTTGAAGGAGCTTGCTCTAAGAGTGAGAAAGTAATTCAATCTCCACATCCATTCAGTCCTTCCTCTGTGCCAAGACTGCCAACCGGGATGCTGGTGGTGACGACATGTATGTAACATGGATCCTCCATCGCAGTCCATATTGAGATCACCATGTCATAGCACGTCAGACACCAAACAGCCAGCAGATGGCAACAATTCATCACTATTGACCTGTTCTGGATTGCAATCTGTCACCAACTCAACAGAATTATTAAGAAGGCCTTTCTTCCATGAGTCATTCAACCCCAGTCCTGAAATCTCAGTCCCACTAAATCCCAGTCACTTTACAATCATTCAGTTCCATGTTACCAGAGATATAAAGGCCAAATTCTGCCACCCTTACTCAAGTTGGCAAGGACCTTACTCCAGGAGTAGCCCAGCTGAAATCAGTGGAACCAGAGGCAGAATAAACTACTCCTCACTGTGCATAAAGGGTATCAGTATTTGGCCTATGTATTTATCAGATGATATACCAACCATGCAGAACAAAGATGCAAAATTACTTTTGAACTGGCATAGGCAAGCTGGCTCAGAAATATTAAAAAGCCTCCCCCAATTTCTAGAACTGAACTGGAACCAAATCTTTTTTGAGGGGTTGGATACATAATTTTCTATCATTGGCCAAGACAAGCACCACAGATACAGCAATACTAGAGGAAAGGCTCTTCTGTCTGTAATTCCTACTGTGAGCAGAAATGGAAGTGCCAGAATTTTCTCAGGGAACCTTCTTCTCTTCAGCTTGCCAGTCCAATGTTCCAGACTAAAATTAGCATCCAAACCTACAACCATCTGCACCTAACAAGCAGACTTAGACACACTCCACAGCAAATGAGTGCACTGCTAGCAAGCTAAAGATATATGATTAATAAGCAAGTGAAAATATCTGTGTGAGAAGCAAGATGGTAACTCAGTGTTGCCTATTCTAGCAATTTTATCGCGGGTCTTTTGATATTTGGTGTTTTTCTTAAATTCTCCAACTTCCGGAGTCAGGTGAGTACATGAATCTCAGCTTTCATTAAAAAAAAAATTCTATCCCTTATGTCTGAAGGGAAAAGCTTGAAAACACAAACCCTAACGGCTCAAAAACCAGAATGCAATTTATTATTTTTTCAGTCTCACATCTTAACGTTTGGGGTTGGCAATGCCAATAACTATAACATTGTAACAAGGATCTGCCTATCCTAAGGTGGCACATTAGGTCTGCCTATCTGGTGGTAGGAGGAGTGATTATTTTTTTCTTATTTAAGCAAAAGATATAGTACTCTTTCTTACAACCTCTCTCTGTGCTCTGATGTGTGGCCATTGGGAGTTAAAGGAGTGAGTGTCCATATTTCTTTCTACCGCTGTCCCTATTACAATACTAGCGTTCATAACGTTGGTATCTATGAAGTTGCTGCTTAGCAGTTACCTCATATTCCTAGAATAATTTTTTTTGAAGTAACATTAGAACAATTTAACCACGTGAGCTTGTTTTTCCATTACAGGTTTTAGAAGGGGAATAGTTATGTGGGAGTGCTGAGGTGACAGTGAAAGCATTGCAGGAGACATGTGCCCAGTTCATTTTAATGGCAGGTTTCTTTTTGAAGGGAGGATTGGAGAAACTAAGTACCAAAACACACAGGGTCAAGGATGAGTTACAAGGATTTTGTGGTAATAACCACAGTGTGGCTTCAGCAGTCTCTGACAGCTACCTTTACATCCCACCTCAGAAATTGGGTTGTGGGTTTTTTGTTTACCAACAGTATTAAAAAAAACTGATCTAGTTTGAAAGTTTTAATCTTATTTGAAAGAGCATCTATTTATTAATAGTGAGATAATTCTGGATCATATTTTATCTACTTGAGAACTCAGTGATTTCAGATTCAATTATGTGCTGAATTTATTCACCCCAATGAAAGTCTCCTCACATCATGGTTCAATGCTGCCCCCTATAGATTACAAGTCAGAACTACTCCTCCCTACTATACATGTTTATTTTAAACATAACCATAATTAACCAAAAGAATCAATGGCCCTTCTTTTCTCTGCAGTTTGACTCTGGCCACATAAGTGGTTCAAAAGACCTTCAATTCAGCTACATTTTCTTGTGTAGCTACTGGTCTGAACACATTTTCCCTCTATTACTACTCTGGACCTTGCTCCCATCTTTTCAATTCTTTCCTTCATCAGTTTCCCCTGCACCACTACTATGTGTCAAGCACATGTACCAAGCTCAGTTAAAAAAACAAACAAAAACCACACAGGAAGAGGTTGGGAAACACTCATAACCAGGACCCCATTTTGTGCACTAAACCAGATTAAATAATTTTCAACCCAATTTAGTTATACCTGTGCAACCCCCTCTCTGGGCTCTCTTATTTCTATTTAAAATTGGCTTATTTTGGTTTAGCTTAAACCTGTTTGTAATGACTTGGTGTAAACTGAAATAATAGTATCCACACAGACTATGACACTGATTTAACTAAATCCATTTAAATTCACATCTGAAGTTAAATGGTACAACTTTCTCATGTACACAAGCTCTTACTCTTTCTCTTTTCCTTCCTTTCTCCCTCCCCTTTTTGGATTTTTTTTTACTTCTCTTGCCATGACTGAGTGTATGTCTATATAGCAATCATGGAGCATGATTGCAGCTTGCATAGGTATACCTGGGCTAGCTTTAATCTAGCTAGCTGGGGTCCCAGAGCAGTGAAGGCGTGGGAGCTCAAGCTTCATCATAGGCTATGCCCATGCATAATCACCCATGGTTCCAGACAAGTTTGTACAGCCCACATTGAAGCGCACACTGCCATAGTTTCACCGACACAGGCCCCAAAGCTAGCTAGATTACTGCTAGCTTGGGTACAGTCATACCCTGCGATTGCAGTACAGACATACCCTGATCCACTGGTCTGGGCTACAAATAACATTGTGACACAGAAGTGGGGCTGGCTGGGAATGGCTGCTGAGGTTCCTTGTGCAGTGCTTATCCTCAGGGTCCTACACAGGAGAGAATGACCATAGAAATGGTAAGAAACAGGCAGCTGGCAGGAGGGAGCAGCTGGTGGCACAGTTATCACCGGAAGAACTACACAGCAGAAAAGTGCTTATTTGATTTACATGTCCAAAGGGCTGGGTTTAAAACAGGCTCTAGGTAGCAGCAAGGCATGGGGGAGTGGGACAGCTAGAGCCTGTTGGGATTTTTAGCCCTCTCTGCAGTGGGATGTCCTATGAGGATACAAGCCAGATATATTCCTGAAATCACCGCCAGATGGCTCGCTGGTATTTGAAACAGGAAACTAGATCTTTCATTTCTACTATCGGGGTAAATGCTTATTATACTGGTTCCAATCCAGGTTATGTGAATAATGGATGAAAGTAATTAAACCTGATGGTTGTTTGGTGGCCTACATGAAATTAAGAACAATTATACCTTGAATTTAGATAGTGATTTGATCAACAGCACTCAAAGTGCTTTATTCCCATTTTGCAGATGGCAGACTAAAGCATAAAAAGAATAGGAATGATTTTGTTCAGCCACACAGCAAGTCAGTGGCTTTTGTTAATAGAACCCAAGTCTCCCAATCAGCATCCCAGCATTCAGTCCTTTGAACCACAGCTGTCCCAGTGAGTTGTTGGTCTCATTCCAATTCTTGGGAAAATCTGTCCACATTGTAAACCCATTCCCCCCAGACAGTTAGCAAGAACTGACGCAGCACTGCCAACCCCCAAAACATTCAAAATCAGGCCCCGCAAATCATGAGATTTTTTTAAAAAAAAATTCATTTGGGGCTCTTTAAATTTGCCTTCTTGGTTTCTGGGCCTTCAGATTACACTCAGTTCATATTTTCCCCGCAATCATGAGGGACAAATTTTTTCCCCTCCCCCAAATGAAAGCTGAGATTCTAAAGAGAAGCATTCAATATCATGAGAGTTAGGACATCTTCATCGGCAGTCCCGGCAGAGGGAAAGGTTGAATGAGCGCGGAGGCTGAATTACCCTAGCCCTGGCCCTTTTGGATCAAGACAGAGGTATGCTGCTGGGACAATGCATAGCCTGTATTGTATCTGTTCTTTGGAATGAGTACATTGATCCCTAGGGCTCCTGCCCCCTTCACTCTGCCACCTTTCACATACAATAAGCTCACAATTTATTTAAAAAAAAAAAAAAAGGAACACCAAACATCAAAGATCATCTCTCAAGTCCCCACCCACCCCCATATGAAGACTGAGATAAACTCTCTTGATGCTATTGTTTTGCTCTTACTGACAGCAGATGCAACAAGACAGCATTGTGAAGACTGTCTTCACAGTGAAAAGATTTAGATATTTCTCTCTCTCTTTTTTTTAAAAAAAACATAAATATGTAAAAGCTGGAGAATAAAGCCTAGACTTCACTTAAGCCTTCATTCCAACCTAGTTTCTCTTAAATAGAGAATAAATTCCCTTGCCAGAAATATTAATATAAAAAAAATCTAACATGTAGAACCTGACTGAGGGTCTTTTAAATATATATATAAATACAACTATTTGTATGAGTAATATTTAAGAAGAGTAGGAGAAAGAACCCAGAACATACAAAGCTGAAAATGACATATACTCCCCATAAAAGTGTGCATTAAAAAAAAATTCTGGGGTGGAAGCAATATTGAAGTGAGATTCCTCCAAGAAAATAGCTTTTTCAGGCACACTGAATAACCTCCAGTTCAGCAGAATATTTAATCCTCTTGGATCAGGCACTTGGATTTTCTTAGATCATGCTGACAGCATTTTGCTGCGTTCTGGCACCATAAAATCCTTGCTTATGAAAGTAAAAGAAAAAATATGGTCTCTCTGGGAACATATATCTCTGAATTATGTTTTTTCCCCACACAGTTTAAATATTGTACTCTCAAAATCAATTTTTACACAAATAGACCACATTCTCTTCATGAGTCATGGCAAAAACTCTCCCGCACCAGTACTTTAAACAGGCCAAGCATACATGTACTCTTCAAAATGATGATCCTTTTACAGGCTTGGCTCTGACCTGAGCTCATGCTGGCTAATTGCCAATGTGCAACCAGGGAGTCAAAACCCTACCAGAGCACCATCTAGTGAGGCAAAGTGAAAATAGTAGGATGAAAATTGTGATTATTTTGAAACTGACAAAAAACCACTTCTCCCCTAATCACTCATCACAACTATACTTAGGGAATGTCTACACAGCAAAAGACGTGGTTGGGCTAGCCTTCCCAAGCTAGCTGGAATCATGGGTTTCAGGGTGGGTAGTACACACCTGTCATGAATCCTGATTATGAATTTGGCTTGCTTGCCTGCTCTGAAGCCCATGCTGCAGTGTCTTCACTACTAGTGTTACCTGCATTAGCTGGATTCACGTTAGCTCGAGTAGGCTAGTCCGTGCACACTTACTGCTGTGTAGACATATCCTTAAACATGGCTTCCCTCAGCCCTCTTCACATCCACGTGTAGTGATAAAGTACAGAAAATTACTCAGCTGATTAGAGTTTTCTTGTTTAACGTTGCAGGCGGGAAAACACTTCAGGGATATGTTTATATTTCATGTGGAATAGTTTCCCCTCATTTTATTCTTGTAGTTTAAAGGTAGTTTTGTTTAGGAAAATATTAGAATTTTTAAACACTGTTTGGAAGTCACCATCTATGATGCAAGAATCCTCTATTTCCTAGTTCAGTGGTCCCCAACCTTTTTCGTCTGGCGGGCGCCAGACAACGAGCTACCGCAAACCGTGGCTGGCAGACGAGCATCCACCGAAATGCCGCCAAGAAGCCGCAACGTCAATAGGCATTCGCAATCAGCGGCATTTCGGCAGCGACGCCTCTGGATGACGCTGCTTGTCGGCGGCATTTTGGCGGATGCTCGTCCGCCGGCCAGTATGTGGGCGCACATAGATGCCCTGGTGGGCACCATGGAACCCACAGGCACCGCGTTGGGGACCACTGCCCTAGTTTGTAGTGAAAAGGCTATACTGTACTATTCCAGAAATGCTATGCCGGTATGACTCCTCCGCGTAGAGACACTGATCTAGAATAAAATAGATTTCATTTCAAGATAATTACTCTACTTTGTGAGCAGAATAAGGGCTCGTTTACAGATGGAGCTACTCTGGAATAGCTATTTAAAGCACAAAACTATTCTTTAATAACTCTGTGGACTCTCTCATTCTACATACTCAGTGTGTAGAATAAGAGTCCACAGAGAGTTATTCAAGAATAGTTTTGTGCTTTAAATTCACACCCTGCCTTAAACTGCATTAATTTTCAAGTGTAGACATGCTTTAATTATTCCAGAATTAAGTCACTTTTATTTTAGAATAGATAGGGCATACAGGGAGCCATTTTAGAATAGCTACTGGGAAACAGTTACTCCAGAATAGCTATGCCAGGCAATTTCCTCGGGCACACAAGCTCTGAGATTGTAAAATCCTATGGGAAGAGCCCTTGTCTTATTTGCCTGCAAAGTGTCCTGCACACCTAGTGTGTTATAGGAGCTGATTGAAAAATGTAATATCTTTTCTGCAAAAGTTTTAGAATGAAATGAAAATTGTGTGTTTTATTTAAGTGGGGGTTTTTTTGCAAAATTTTTCAGTTGTTTTTTTTAATTCCTTCTCACCTCCATCTTTTCCCATTTTCCCAACTTTTTACACTAGAAAAGAAGGGTGGAAAGAGAAAAGGGGTGACCTCTCACAAAAAACAAAACAAAAAACAAAAAAAACAGGCTTGGGTTTTTCAGTAAAGAAACAACAAAACAAAACCTGAACATTTAAACCAAAATACCAATTTTTAGTTCAGTTGAAAAGCCAATAATTTTCTTGAAAAAAAAATGTCTGGTGAAAATATTTTCAACCAGCTCTAGGTGTTACACGTTCATAATGGGCCAGATCACAAGCTTTCCCTCAAAGTAACCGTCTCAAACACAACAGCATTTTCAGACTATATATGCACTCGTAAGAAAAACAACAACTTTAAGAATATTTCTGCCAACAAAGATAGAAAATAGCTTTTCAAATTTCCTTCTTGTGGAAGATGCTCAGACATGTGGCGATTGGTGACCTTATCAAAACCTAGATAGCTACATAGGTAGATAGATTGGGTTGTTTAGTCTGACAAAGCGAAGGCTGAGGGGGTATATGATTGCTATCTTTAAATATATCAGAGGAATAAATACAAGGGAGGGAGAGGAATTATTCCAGCTTAGTACTAATGTGGACACAAGAACGAATGGATATAAACTGGCCGTGGGGAAGTTCAGGCTTGAAATTAGACGAAGGTTTCTGACCGTCAGAGGGGTGAAATATTGGAACGGCCTTCCGAGGGAAACGGTGGGGGCGATGGACCTGTCTGGTTTTAAGATTAAGTTAGATAAGTTTATGGAGGGAATGGTTTAATGGTAAAACATAGTAGCCAAGGAAAACCAAGCAATGGTACGTAATTAGTATAATGGCCAACAAGGGTCAGGCTAGAGACTCTTGCCTACATGCTCGGGGTCTTACTGATCGCCATATTTGGGGTCGGGAAGGAATTTTCCTCCAGGGTAGATTGGCTGAGCCTCTGGAGGTTTTTCGCCTTCCTCCGCAGCATGGGGCAAGGATCACTGGCAGCAGGGTCTCTGCCGATTGAAGTCACTAAAACACAGGATTGGGGACTTCAACAGCAGAGTCCAGGGAAGGGTCTTGTGGCCTGCAGCATGCAGGGGGTCAGACCAGATGATCATAATGGTCCCTTCTGACCTTAAAGTCTATGAGTCTATGAGTCTATGAGATGGATCATCCCTTTTAAGAGAAGCCCAGAGGTAAGGGACAATACAGATGTATGCCACTTCTGGGGCAGTTATGGGAGGCATAAGGCAGAGATAGTGGAACAGATAGTGCAAGGATAGTGCAATATCTTCCTCTTATGTGCTGGTCCCACTCCGCAGGCCTGGGATCAGGGGAAGGTCCCCAATACAGCCACTCAAAGGGAGTGGGGAATACTCCAGGGGAGTAGAGTCCCTGTGCTCTCCTGAACATAGGGACTTCAATTTTAGGTGATCTTTATATAGGCCATGCAAGGTGGAAGGAAGGCTTCTTGTGCCTTTTCCCCACATTTCACATGCAAGGATCAGGCAGTATCTGTCTCAGTATCAGTTAATCAACACTTCTTCTACATAAATCACTTTGGAAATGTGAGAGTTGCTATATACACAACTCAATTTTGCAAAA
This sequence comes from Malaclemys terrapin pileata, assembly GCF_027887155.1. Classification (NCBI taxonomy): domain Eukaryota; kingdom Metazoa; phylum Chordata; order Testudines; family Emydidae; genus Malaclemys; species Malaclemys terrapin. Next base: position 46,454,192 of record NC_071508.1, on the reverse strand, counting down.
GGTTCTGTTGATCAGCCCTTCAGCCAACAGTCTCATATTTACTTGGGTACAAGCAGAAGGACGGTCTCTGCCTCCAAATCCACCCCATAGCATGTTGGATTTATGGAGAACTCGATCTTAGCTGAAGGACCCCACTGTCCAAGGTCAAGGGAAAAGCTGCCTTGGGCAGGGCACTGGTACTTGCCCTCTTGGGAAAAAGAAATGGATATGGGGACCCAATTTTACAGAGTTCAAATGAGGATGAGACACTTATTTAAATTTTGGCCTCACAAAACACACGCTTATATTGTGAAACTCAACATTTTATACAATAGTTTGAGAGGCCTCACGACCCTCAGACTCCACAAGATTCACTCCAGTCTAATTTTAACTCTTCCTATTATCAGAGCTATATCCAGACAGCAACAACTTCCTCCAGCATCTTACTCCACTTCTGATAGACATTTCTACATAGCTGACCTTTGAGGCCTCTCTTTTATTAATACTAGTTTGTAAGTTAACTTGCCTGCCCTTCTTATTATGTACCTAGTTTCTTTCTTCAGCCGTGCTTGGCAACAGCAATGTCACCTGTATTCATTGTTTTCCCCCAAATCAGTATTATTCATTTGTATTGCAGTACACCTGGACCAGGCCTCCATTATGCTAGGTGCTGTACAGACACAGAACAAAAAGATATTCCCTGACCCAAAGGAGTATGACAGACGTTTACATTTAAAATATGGGTATAAGCACTCCCACACAGGTTTGTCTGAACTCTCCTCAGGCCTTCTGACATCTTTGTTTGGAGCAGCAGTTTGCACTCCTATTTTTGTACTCCTTGACCTTTAAATGTAGCTACTCATTTCTATTTCTTCCATCCTTGAAGTCATACTGTAGTTTCTCTCTGAGGAGCTCTTCCATTACTTCCCATCTAAGAGCATCCCAAGTCCAGTATCCCATGGTCAAACATATTACATAAAAATATCATAAAAAGATCAGCATAGAAAGCTTTGCTAGGCAGATACTAATACGAGTCATATTCTGATGCCCTTACTTATGATGTTCAATGGCACCTTAACTCCATGAATAGTACCACTGCAGTCGGATAAACTTTCTAGGGCCAATGCAAGTCAGGCAGCATGGAGGGGATTGTTCAATAACCAGCTCCTTAATTATAGCCTGTGGGGACACACATTTGATCATTTAATGTAAAATTGTTCCATGTTGACAGTCAAGTCAGCCATTGATGAAGATGCTCTCAAAAAGAGTCTCCCATATACAATATATACATAACGAACAATTTCTCATGTAGTTACTGTAGAGATTTCATTAAACATCTGCCAGCTGACTCAGCCCTTCCCTGTATACTGAAATATAAACTCAGACTAATATTTGCTTTTGCATCACATGCATGGGTGCACCTAAACCTCAATATAAAAGTTTCTGTGCAAACAACTTTGATGAATACAGAATACATTTCTTTATTGAACTGACTGCCCGAACACAGCCTTTTGTTTTAAACAGGCACTTGACCCTATTTTATATATCATGTGAACTTCCAAAATTAACCCTTTGGGAAAAGAAAGTCAAGATTTGCCATTGCTAAATATTGATGCATATAGTAGTGGGAATTCCCAATGCAGGATTAACTGCTTATAAATTAACCATAGCTTTTGTCATCAGAACAACAGAAATGCAGATTTGTTCTGGCAGGTAAGTAAGGTAATCCAATACCAGTGATGATCAGTTGTCTGTTCCATGATAGCATGAAACAAATGCATCAAATACAACTGGTTATGTCGACATGAGGGGTTTCACCAAATTTGATACCATGCACCCAATATGAAATATTACACCAGTCGGTACTGGTCACACTAAGTGCATAATTTTGAAGGAGATACTATAAAAAGTGAATGTTATTGTATAGGTAAGCAGAAATGTCTACAACTAATACAAAATCCCATTTATTGAAAGGGAGGATTGTAGATGGACTCAAACCTCTCTCTCCCTCCCTTCCTCTCACAGAAGCGACCTATACTAAACACGAAATTAAACTTATACATGGTGTCATATACATAGTGGTTGCCATTAAAATCTAGTTTAGAAATATATCATATGCCCATTACTGTAATATTAACACTAGTCTTAGTATATGAAAAATTGATCTCTCGGATACCACTGGTAGTAAGTAATGGCCATTTTTTACGTTTTAAGTGATCACTGTATATAGAAGCAGGTTTTTTTTAAACAACTGGTATATGACTGTATACTGTTGAGGGGCTTTTCTAATATTAATTTTAAAGTCACTACAGAGAATATTTTTACCCATTGAGAAGAATTTTAAATTTCCCATTTTAAAAAATCATATCGAGATTGCACTTGGATGCTGTATTGGTTGAAGTCTACAGAGATTGTGTAGCGGGTATTAGCGGAAGAGTATACACTTTCCAAATTTCCCTACAGAGGCTGTAGACCATCTCTTGATAATAGTTTTCTGCACAGTAGACAGCTGAATAAGGTGTACAGAAACATACAGCAAATGCACAAGTGTTAATTGTTTTTGAGTCAAGTGGGCGATTTAAGTTTTAATTTCTTTTCTGTGATTCAACAATTTGAATAATTCTTTGAAACAGTTTTCTTGCTACAGTTTGAAGACAGGTTCCTGGCAGAGATCCTGAAAATGCTTCCTCAGGCATTAGAGTTGATAATAGGTAGAGAGAGAAAGAGACATTAGCAAATAACATTAAAAGGGGAAGCATCAACTTCACTGTCCTACTAGTGATTTAAAACACATTCCAGATTAGCAACAAGGAGTCCAGTGGCACCTTAAAGAATAACAGATTTATTTGAACATAAGCTTTCATGGGTAAAAAACCTCACTTCTTAAGATGCAACTGATTAGAAATTCCAGATTAGAAACATCATGGAAAGCTACACTTTTATAAGACATCCCACATTGCTCCAGAGTACAAACATGTATGAGTAGAAGAGGGGCTGCTTTTGCTGCCTATAGCAGAGGTGGGCAAACTACAGTCCTTGAGCTCCCGGCCGGGGAGGCTAGCCCCTAGCCCCTCCCCCATTGTCCCTCTACCCCACAGCCATGCCACTGCGCGGGCAGCGCTCTGGGCAGCGGGGTTACACGCTCCTGCCAAGCAGCATGGCAACGTGTCTGGCTTCGGCCGGGCGGCGCGGCTGCCTGACATGCTGCTCTGAGCGGCATGGTAAGGGGGTGGGGAGCAGGGGGTTGGATAAGGGCGGGGAATCCAGGAGGGGCAGTCAGGGGACAGGGAGCAGGGGGCGGGGATGGGGCAGAGGTTCTGGGGAGCAGTCAGGGGATGGGGAATGGGGGGGGTGGATAAGCGCAGGGCCGGTGCAAACTTCCACCTTGTGCGACCTCCCCCACCCAGCTAACCTCACTCCAGCTAACCACGGCCACCCGCCAGAGGAGCCCCCCCCGCAGCAGCTAATCCCACCCACCCGGGGAGCCCCCCCCGCAGCAACTACCCCCCACAGCAGCTAACCCCGCCCACCCGGGGAGACCCCCCCCCCGCGGAAGCTAACCCCGCCCGAGGAGCCTGCCTCAGCTCACCTCCGCTCTGCCTCCTCCGCTGAGCACGCCAGCGCCGCTCTAATTCTCCTCCCCTCCCAGGCTTGCGGCGCCGATTGGAGGAGAATTAGAGTGAGGGCTGTGTGCGCAGTGGAGGAGGCAGAGTAGAAGTGATCTGGGGCGGGGAGAGGTTCCCCTGTCCCACCTCCTCACTTGAGTGGGCTTTTAGACGCCCTCAACCACTAGGCGCCTTAGGCGGCTGCCTAGTTTGCCTAGTGGTTGCACCAGCCCTGGATAAGCGTGGGAGTCTCAGGGGGTGGGAATGTGGATCCTGGGGGGGGGAGGCGGTTGGGGCAGGGGGTCCCAGGAGGGGGCGGTTAGGGGACAAGGAGCGAGGGGGGTTGGATGGGTCGGGGGTTCTGAAGCGGGCAGTCAGGGGGCGGATAGGGGGTGGGGGCCAGGCTGTTTGGGGAGGCACAGCCTTCACTATCCGGCACTCCATACCGTTTTGCAACCCCAATGTGACCCTTGGGCCAAAAAGTTTTCCCACCCCTGGCCTATAGGAAGGTAAATGTTCTATAAAACATAATGGTTATACACTGAAATCAATGGGAACACCCTTAAAGCAAGGGTATTTGGAAGCTTAATAGCACAAGTGAGGTTTAAGAGATAACAGTGTGTCCTAAAATATCCCATCAAGGGAAACTCCACTTACCTAACAAAAAGGGAACATGAACTTGCATATATCTGGGTATATAAATTAATATATTAAACTATCCTGCAAGGAGGCAGTATGGCTAGTGGTGAAAGGAAGAGTTTGGGTATCAGGAGACCTACATTCACTCTGGACTCTGGCTCAGCATGCGATCTTCGGCAAGTAATGTCTCTGTCTCTGATTTTCTTCAGCCATAGGTGGAGATAATGTTATGATTCTATGATAATGTTATGTGCCCACATTAACTTTATAAAATGCTTTGAGATCTTTGACAAAAGGCACTACATAAATATGAAGTACAGTGCTATGATATAGTAAATGATGACTGGTTCCAAACCCAATACCAGTAAAATACTAGCAGATGATAGTGGGGGGGAGGAGGGGGAGGACCAGATGTCCCAATTTTATAGGGACAGTCCCGATTTTTGGGTCTTTTTCTTATATAGACTCCTATTGTCCCCCACCCCCATACCGATTTTTCACTTTTGCTGTCTGATCACCCTAGCAGATGAATACATAAGAATTAGAGATAGGGCCCAATTATCTCACGTACACAAATGCACAGTGAACTCAGAAATAAGTCCATTGATATCTCTGGGTTTATACTAGTGTAATACTGACGGAAGTGAGAATGGACTGAAGTCCGTAGTGTTGAAAATGGAACATCATATTTTCTGTCCTGAATGCAATGCTTTAACTAGTTACTGCTAAAATCACAATTTGTCTTATTACACATCTATCATAAGGCCCATTATGGCAGCTTTTCCTTAAGTAGCCAACCGCAGAGTGACAGGTGCATCCTACCTCAGTTTCCCTTTCTTCAGTCGACCAACTTGCCCATCCTTTCCACAGACTAGACTAGCAACCATTTGATGTGCCCAGGAATGGAACGCTGTCCCTCTCAGAATTCAATAAAATCCCAATGTCCAGGAATCATTTATTACTTTAAGTGCAGCCATTTGCAGATCCCACCAAGTGAAACAGTTCACAAACCCCAAAGTAAAACAAGATAAAAAGACAGCAATTCACCAGCTCTGCCATCCCTATCTTGGGACCCCCACTCTCCACGTCATGTACCTAGGAGGTCACAATCCCTGTTCCAGAGTCTCCACCCCACTGGCCCTTTCAATTTTCTTGCAACTCTTCTGCAATAATCCTCTTTTCCGAGTGGGCTCCCCACAGCCTTGTGCTACCCATGCCTATGACTGCTGAGTTCCTGCAGAATCACCCTATTCTCTTGGGTTTGGCCTGCCCTGGATCTTTCCTGTTACCTAAAGGCTGCCATATGAGTCTTCCACCCAGTAGGGTTTCGCCAACTCCAGACAGTCCCGTCCCACAAACTCTCTACAGTTCTTCCTCTGCACCAGCTTGTCCCCTCCCCACTCCTGTTCTCTGAGGGGGCTCATGCAGCTCACTTCAGGGAACCCTCACCAGCTCCCTGCTCCTCCTCTTCCTCCTCCTGCTGCTTGCCTCTTCTTTCTCCTTCTCTTAACTACTTCCTGGCTGTTTATCAGTGCTCATGTCCTGTCAGAACACTCTGGGATGCTGTTCCAGCAGTTTCTGGGGGAGCTGGAATGGTGTCTTCTGGCATTTCCAGTCCTTTTGGCACTGGCATTCCAGCACTTCTCAAGCGCAGCACTCATCCTCTGTTTTTTATAGATGCTACTTGGTGTTGTCTCTCTGACCTCTCTGGGAGTCAGTTACTGTAGTTAGGAACAGAAGAACTGGACCTGTTCCCTCTTAAAGAGACCAGTCACCCTATGACAGCACACCTACACTTATGTTTGAAGAAGCTTGGCAGTATTGTGACAACAAATGAATTACCTCCCCGAAAATTAGAATCTAGACCTTGAATATGGACCCACATGTTCAAGATAACAGGTGCTTAGAGTGCAGTGGAAATATTGCCCTGAGCTTTGCATTTGTCTTTAGCCATCCCCTTGGAAAACACAGGTAGCAGCTTTGATGGGCTCTGGAGAAAGCATCTATTGAAGAGAAAGCTCCTGGGCAGATCCTCAGCTATGACAAATTAACCCAGCTGAAGGTCTTCCCCCTGTGAAATGGGGCCTTAAGGCTGGATTCATCTCCCATTGAAGTCAATGGGAGTGCTTCCATTGGCTTCGGTGGACTAAGAGAAGTTAAGAAAGGACGAACTCCAGGAAGAGAAGTGGTGCGGTCTTATTTGAAACAGTTTCAAATGGGTCAGACATGCTGCATCAGAAATTCTGGGTGTTCAGAATACAGGGTCTGACTACCCTCTCATCCTGATTTTGCACCTGTGTGGCTACATTCATTTCTATGGAATTATTCTGGATGTACACTGGAGTGAAGAAACACATGCATAATGAATGAGCATGTGCAGGAATTTACTGTTTTAAATTCCAGGTAACAGGGCAGAATTTTAACAAGTCACAAAAATACAGATTCAGCAAATGCGAATTAAGAAAAAAAATAGGAAAACACACATACACAGAGACATATTAATCCAATGAACATCCATGTACATACCATCCAAAATAATGTCCCTGTGGCCAGAGTTGCATATTGTTCAATTGTAGAAAGCACACTGAATATGAGGCAGATCAGCACTATAAGGAAACTGGGGGGAAAAAAAAGCAAACATTACTAAATATCTTATACTATAATTTAGTAAAAAGGGGGCCGGGGAGGAAGGGCAGGCAAAATAAACTAAATTTTAATTTCATTATTTCTTTTGTACATACAGAAATAATTTCTTTTAAACATAAATGTAACAATTTGGGAGCCATTTTTCTTTTTGTGGAACAATTTATTTATTTTCAAACATGGAGTAAATTTGTTTTGTTTACTTGAAACTTGTCTGGGAAAGTTTTCTTCTTACAAGAATGCCACTGGTTAAGAAAAAAGAATGTTTGGACATTTTTAATCAGGAAGACCAGGAAATTCCATGTGGTAAGTTAAGCCTCTTCAAACCCTAACCTGTTTTGGACATTGAACTTGTGTTATAGTCCTGTTTCTGGCATACCTTTTGCATTACTTAAAACTGATTTCCAGTGAGAGTCAAAGGAATATTTCAATCTGGGCAGGAATGGCGTCCCTAGTCTCTATTTGCCAGAAGCTGGGAATGAGCAACAGGGGATGGATCACTTACTTGATGATTACCTGTTCTGTTCATTCCCCCTGGGGCACATGGCACTGGCCTCTGTCAGAAGACAGGATACTGGGCTAGATGGACCTTTGGTTTGACCCAGTAGGACCATTCTTATGTATTTTACATGAGTTTTTGGTCTTTCAACAATTACACCTCTACCCCTATATAACGCGACCCAACATAACACAAATTCAGATATACCGCGGTAAAGCAGTGCTCCGAAGGGGCAGGGCTGCACACTCAGGCGGATCAAGGCAAGTTAGATATAACGCGGTTTCACCTATAACGCGGTAAGATTTTTTGGCTCCCGAGGACAGCGTTATATCGGGGAAGAGGTGTATTTTAAGAAACTCATTTTTTGAGAATTATTATTCCATTTACATTTGTTTTTTTTTTACTTGTGACATTATTTAAATATTGTCACGGATAATATACATTCCTACCAGATTGTCATTTTATATATTTTGCAAGTCATTTGGCATATCTCTTTTGCCATACAAGGAGTAAGGTTAGAATGACCCATCAGCCTTTTTTGGTCTACAGATCAAAACCTATCACGTTACTTATTTATTTTATAGAGATTTATAGTGTCCCTCTTGACTATATTTGAATAAATAATTTTACTTTTAAAAACTTTGTTTAATTAATTAATTAGATTTCCCAATGACTGACAAATATATGTCTGATTCATAGAGGAAAGAAGTCACAAGTGTCGCTCTGAATTCAAAAGATTTCCTCTAGAATTGTATGAAGTTGTGGAATAGGATTAATCTCTAATTCTAGTAATAGTTTTAGTTGACATCTAATGGGAGAGTTAATAGTGCAGTCAAATTTCCGTTTAAGTAAACCAAGTGGATGACACTAAACATCTTCAGCATTAGGTTAGAAGGGGTCAGAGAGTTGGAAAATGGGCATTCAGAGAATTGGGATTCTATTGTAAATTGTATGTCATTTTTGAATCCCAAAAAACTAATCAAATTACAAATGTTCCCCAGCAGCTACAGTTTCATACTATCCACCTGCATATTTTCTGTTGCTCAACTAACTGTTAGGTTAGGGCTTGTCTGCAGCCGTGGGATGTAAATTCTAGTCTGCCCCAGTGTCACACACTAACTGGCCCGAGTAGGCACAAGAGTTCCCTAATGTGCGTCAATGTAGTACTGTTATAGAAATTATAAATAAAATAGACTTAGATTATATATAAACTGTTAAGAATACAAGGCAGTACAGCATTCAATGGTATGTGACGAGATCAGTAGCTCTATATTTATTTTAATCAGTGTAAAATTTTAATTAGGTTACTTATTACATAATAATGGCCCAGATGGTCCTCCACAAAACCAAGCACAGAAGACCATCACACACAAAAGGGAGGCAGCACCACATCCCTGGCACCCTCATTCCCACCATTAGACCAAGTGGAAGCCTCTCCATGCATTCCAGGGTCCACTCCGGAGGTAAGAGAGAGTTGAGACTGCACAGATCAGGAATAAGGAGCTGAAACAGTGTGGGGGATATAGGGGGGAAATGGGAGGGGTGACGTTGGGGTTAGTTAGATGCAGGTTGCTGTTTGATCCCACACAGAACCTCCGGAGCAGATAACACAGCTCGGGGGTATTGTTGCTGGGAAAGAGAGGGATGACCTGGTGTAAAACCATAGAGCCACTATCTAGATAGCTCTGGCTCTCACCTAGACTGGGAGACCCACCAAGTTAAGGGGGGAAGGGAGATCCTATAGCATTTGCCATGTGGCTGAGCTGCGTGCATGCGCACATTGATTATACCCACCCAGTGGGATAATATGGGGGCATTCCTTGGAGACTTCCTCCCACTTTTAGTAGGAAGGGATGGACTTGGATCAATACATTTAGAGGAAGACACTGGCTAAATATCTTAATCAAAAATCATCTCACTAGTCATCACAAGTAGATGTTAATATTTTATAAATGTAAACAAAAGAGGACTGGCAACATAAGACATATTTGAGATACTAGTAGTTACAGTATAAGCACTTCTAATTTATCTATAGTACTATAAGATCCTCATTACAATAATATCTGAGAACCCCACACTGTTTAGTATATTTATCCTCATGACACCCCTGTGAGGTAAGGCAGTGCTATTATCCCCATTTTACAGATGAGGAACCAAGACAGAGAGGCTAAAACTGAGATCCGCAAAGGAACAAACACTGTGAGCCACAAAGACTGAGGTTGCCTAGGCTCGCTATACAATGAATGGAAGAGACTGGCACCTTAGAATGCCATCCACAAAAGCCAGCACACTAGGCAGGGAGCCACGTAAGCTAGCCAATGGAAGATGCCAATGAGAGGGATATGTCCTAAACCCCTTCCCCTTATGGAAATAGGTACCTAAGTCAGGGATGGAGGGAGGTGCCTATCTCTGCTGGCGATTCATGAATGGGAACCCGCCTCCTGAAGTCAAGCCGCTTAGGCACTTAAGTTGTTTTTTGTGACAGTGAGTTAGGCATCTGCCTCACTCCACACAAAATGACTGGGTGTGAAGGAGGAAGTAGTAATGGTGGTGCCCACCTTTAACTTTTAGTCCATTGGGTAGAGCACTTACTTTGGACGTGTGAGAACAGGCTTATATTCTACACACACACCCCGCCTAATGGGGAGAAAGGATTTGAACAGGTGTCTGCCACCTCTCAGGAGAGTGCTCTAACCACTGGGCTGTGGGATATTCTGATGTGGGTTCCCTCAGTCTCTTCTGCGGAAGCTGTTCCACTGTGGATAAATAATGAAATTCACTGGAGGAGGAGGACTAGATCCTGGGTCTCCCACCTTCTAGGTACCCTAACCACCTGGCTACCGAATCTCTCTCTCTCACCAATGACTAAGTATTTATCCACAGTGCAACAGCTTCAACTTGAGTAACTGAGGGAGACCCACCTCGGAATTTTCCTGGGGCACCTTCTCCTCTTCCAGCAGCAGTAGCGAGTTTTTGAAGGAGACATGATCCAGTGGGCAGCCTCTGAGCATACCAACTGGATTGGGCCTGTGCAGGCAAGGTAGGGAGGCCCCACCCCAGAGCCCACACCCCCAGCCGGAGCCCACACCTCCTCCCGCATTCCGAACCTCTCATTCCCAGCCGCAGAGCTCCCTCCTGCACATTAAGCCACTCATCCCCAGCCCCACCCTAGAGCTTGCACCCCCAGCCAGAGTCCTCACCCCCATCCCACACGCCAACCCCCTGCCCCAGCCTGGTGAAAGTGAGTGAGGGTGGGGGAGAGTGAGCGACGGTGGGAGGGGACGGAGCGAGTGGAGGCGGGGCCTCTGAGAAGGGGCATGGGAGCCTCAGGGAAGGGGCTGGGCAGAGATGTTTGGTTTTTTTATTAGAAAGTTGGCAACCCTACTTTCCTCCCCACACACACACACACCAAGGCCCCTTTAAACCTCAAGAACTGAACCCGCAGATAGAGACAGACAGGGCTGGGAGCACCCCAGCTGGGGGCTCCTATCATGTGCCGGACTCCCACTGCTTGTCCCAGCTGGGCTGGGGAGGGATGGGACTTCCTCTTCCTCTGCACAGACTGCTCTTGGGGCTGGGTCAGACCCATCTCTGGGAACCTCCCCCAGCTGCAGAAAGCTCCACGGCTGCTGGCTGGGAGCCCAGCTCTGAAGGCAGTGCCACCAACAGCAGTTGTGCTGAAGTAAGGGTGGCAGTGCCACACCACACCATCCTCACTTCTGCACGGCTGCTGGGAGCCCAGCTCTCAAGGCAGTGCTGCTGCCAGCAGCAGTGCAGAAATAAGGAGTGTCACGGTATTGCCACCCTTACCATAGCCTTGCTACCCCTCCACCCACAATCCCCTTTTGGATTGAGACCCTCATCGTTACAACACCGTGAAATGTCAGATTTAAATATCTGAAACTGTGAAATGTAAGATTTTTAAAATCCTATGACCTTGAATTTATCAAAATGGACCATTAATTTGGTAGGGCCCTACTCATGAGACACACAAAAGTCTTGACTCAGACCACTGTATTTCAGATTTCACTCAGCCAAAATGAGGGTTAGTTGTCTGGATTGAATCCACCAAGTCATTTTTAGGCAACTCCTTTGCCTAAAATTATGGTTTTGATTAGGAGTTTTTTTTTTTTTAAACAAACAGTAGGCCTGATTCTGAAAACACTTACTACCAAGAATAATCCCATTGATTTGAATAGGACTACTCACGGGAGTAAACACTATACTTGGTAGCAAGTATTGGATTGGGCCCTGCAGTCCAAATTCTGCTTTCAGATGCACACGGCTACTTAACTGTGAGTTGCGCATGCATTCCTTGCCATTATTTGGTCTTTAAATTAACCCCTCTATAATGTTACTGTTATAGATACTATTATGAAACTCTTTCAAGAGCATTGGGAGGGATGTTTGTGTTTAGACTTTTCTTTCTTGTTTCACATGGATTAGGCTAATAAGCAGAGAAAAAGGAATTTAAACTTCTGTGTTTTAAAAAAAAATCATAATTCAGATGTATGCAGAGAGCATGGTTTGCATTTCATCAGCCATGTAGTAATGGGGGACATAAGGTTATGGATGAAATATAAATGCAAGTTCACCTAGGATTCTTGCAGAAGGCTTTTTATAAATTCCACACTATCTTGCTCAACCTGCCTCCTTCAAGTTTTTCTTTTACCTCACTGCTGTTATTTATCTTCCAGCTGGCATCACAATACCTTCGATATAGCAGATTTATTTACTTCCTCCAAGCAACCCTAACCCTTTGGTTTTTGTTTTGGTTTGTTCAAGTTCGCAAATGAAATTCATGGTATTGAAAATGAAGGATTTACAGCACTGGCTTGAGACAAATGGAGTAAGTTGTATCAATATCTATAAGAGAGACAGACATGTACAAGGTGGGGAGTTGTACAAGCAAAGAGGTTAACACAGTGACCTGCTGCCAGTATTTTAAACAAGGGTCTCCCACAGAGAAAATTTACCGATTCAGGAAGAAAATCTGCTCACCTGTTGCTTGTCGTAACAATGGATGATAAAGAAAAACGAATGATATTTTACTTGTCTACCAAAAAAAAAAAAAAATGTTCTTTGCAATTGCTCTATGTTTTGTCCCTCCTAACTAGAAATAACAAATGCACAGAGATGATAGGTTGGCACCAGGATGTAGCTAATAATTTGAAATCTGTACACACATTACCCAAGCAACTGTTCACCCCATTTGCACTCTATAGTCTCCCAGAGAAGACATGCCATGAGAAATAGCACAGTCACTAGCTAATACAAGTGGGTGCAGATACATATAAATATCTAATGGTATCTTAGTAAAAAGCCTGACAAATGCTAAAGAGTTGCCTTCAAGAAAACTGAAGTTGTATGCAGTGTTGTGTATGGCACAGGCCTGCCAGCATCCACGACTGAGAGTAACAAGAACGACAACCACTGGCTGACACACCTATTACAAGATTTACCAGTCAATAAATTTGACCACCAGATGGCAGCAAATCACTTTCCTCTTTCAGGAAAGGCTATTTGACTTTTTCCAATCAGCACTAAACACCAGCAAAATCTAGTCAATGAGAAATGATCCAAATCTGCATCTATTACATACAGTCAGTGAAAAGAAAACTCCTATTCTATGAGAATTTTTTTCATACAATAGCTCATGGTAGTCAGCAAGGAGTTAATTTTGGGTTATGACTGAGCACACCCTGGCAAGAAAGGGTAGAAAATAGGTGTTGCTTCATATTGCTGTGAAGCAGAACACATCAGGCTTAATGCAGCTATGCATGAGAAATAATACTCCCTGTAGGTCATTGTCTCAATTAATTGCACAGCACAGAAGCACTTTTTCTGCATTTGCCTGATGCACCAGTTTCTCTCCAGGGTCGGCTCTAGGCATAGAGTAAAAGGCCCAATACAATGCCCATTGAAGTATTTTGATTGACTTTAATGAGCACTGTATCAGGGCCTAGGAGTCTACATCCAGGTGGGCATCCCAGGGGAATGCTGTGGTCGGTCCCCACCAGGGCAGTCCTGAATCACTCTTCGCTGCCTGAAGAATCTTTGCTGACCTAGTCTTCTTTTGTCATGGTACAGACCTTTTTGAACCAGGAAATGATACCTTTTTGAGTACAAACGTTTCTGAACCAGGAAACGATACAAATAGAAGACTACATAGGTTACTGCTTGGGAGGGACCAGGAACATTCTTATAGCTGCTTAAGCCATCAGTGCACAGAAGTTTGACCCTTTCTCTCTTCATTCATATTGTATTAAATGCACTAGAGATATATTAATCAAGCATGGAAGTTAAGTTTTCCAGTGTCTAAAAGTCAAGGATTTCAGACCGCACATCTACACTGCATCTGAGATTTTGCTTCCCAGCTCAGGAAGACAGTCAGGCACTAGCTCTGCTCAAGCTACTATGCTAAAAATAGCAATGTAGCCGGGGGTAGCAGTGGCTTGGGCTAGCTTCCAGAGTACAAACCCATCCGGACCCCAGGGGTACACCCTTGGATAGCTAGCCTGAGCTGCCGCCCCCCCAGTTATATCGCTATTTTTAGCGTGCTAACTTAAGCCGAGCTAATATGTGTTTGTCTATCCAAGCTGGGAAACTCTCTCCCAGCTGCAGTGCAAATGTACACAGAGTAATGGAAGCAATCACCACTGTGCCTCTTCTCCCCTTGCACTATTTCAAAAAAAAGAAAGACAAAAGAAAACTGATCATATCAAAATAGGGGGGTTCAGTTTGGCATTTAAAAGAATGCCTAAGTGCCAGTCTGTGTCCAAATACAACAGATGAGCAGCCTGGTTAGGCACTCATGTTTAAAAACGGGGTGGTGTGTGTGTGTGTTCATGCTTATTATGCATGAGATATCAGAATGCATACTGAATGGACTTACAGAATGTACCAACTGCTTTGATGGGAATGCATTCACATTTCTATGGGATTTTAGATGCAAAAATAAAATGCAAATCCATTATTTGTATATGGAAAACTCTGGATGCATGATTCACAATGAGCACGGTGCTAACAGAAATTCACACACCTGCACAGTATGAAAGTTTCAAATACTTATAAATTAAGTCCTTTGTGAAACAAAAAAGCCAATTTCTTCAAACATATCCGAATTTTTGCTGTCTGGGAATTTTCCATTGGGATGATTAAAGAAGCAGAAGGAACCCTGTGAGTTATATCAGGAAAGAAAAAACTAAAGGGGTCTTTATTTCAGATCTGGTGTAACACAGCTTCTCTCACATTTGGACATCTCAAACATGATCGAATGGAATGTTACCCAACTTCTCCCTGCACCCCAAAGAAAATTCACCATGAGACTGAGAAGCAATAACAGAAATTGCAGATTAAAGGATAATTTGGTAGGAAAGATGAAAGCTCCTGAAAATACAGGCTTCTCATGGCAATGCCTGCTCAACCACAAATTAAGTGGTAGTAGTGGGATACTATAATATGCCCTAATGGTCTACAATAACCAGCAAAAGCAAGTTCTGAGCCTCCTCCTGAGTGGTGGCTTGAATTAACTTTGTGTTTTTTAAAACATGCTTTTCTAATGTTTAAAAATACATTTTAAAAGGAGATTTAAAATGAAGGTGGATTGAACTGTACAAATAATGCTTTCCTTCTGATAACTGAGTCCTTTGAGACTCAAGGAAGAGTATCCCAAACACCATTTGAAGGACTTCAATCTATGTAAAAGTTCTTTGTAAGTTACAAGGCAGACTGGAAGATCTCACTATCCACCTGCATAGTGTTTTATATTATTATTATCACCAACTAGCTCTCATATAATGCTTTTTATTAGCAGATCTCAAAGGAGGTCAGTAGCATTATCCCCAATTTACAGAGAGGGAAACTGAGACACAAATAAATGTGACTTGCCCAAGTCACCCAGCAGGCCAATGACAGAGCCATGACTAGAACCCATGTCTCCCAAATCCCAGTATAGTGCTCTATCCACCAGGCCACACAGTCTTGTTTCTGCATTTGTCTTATGTAAATTATACAACCGAGGCATTCAAGAAGATTTCTTGATACCTTCATGTGGGAGATTTCTCTGGTACTCCGAGAATGGAGCTAGGTGCACAGAACTGGCATAAACAAGCACAAAATACTGATTCAGAGTCCCAGGGCAGGTCTAGCTGAAGCAAGACAAAGCCCAAGTTTTCACTCATCTTGGCAGCATTACAAGGGCAGTGAAAGACAAACTGTTCTTATACAAGAGGTTTTCTTTCAACATCAGGAATGTATGAGGTTTAAAATAAATAAATAAAGAGATTTAGTCATCACCTTAGTTCCATATCTTAGGGATGGAAATAAATTTCCCACAGGTTGGCATGGAAAGATACTTTTAGAGGTGCCACCTGTTTTTGAAGTGGCAAGAGCAAATGCTAATGCATTGGCAGGAAAATCCCTATATTGGCAATTCTGCTACCGTTAGCTTTAAAACCTTTGCCTATACGTAAAACATGTACTGACATTCAGTCAAACCCTGCTCAGATAGCAGTGCATTGCCAGCTATCTGGGATTTTTATTTTTAAAATAAATGTTAACAAGCACTTATTCTGCTTCCTGGAAGAGGAACTTTTGTAAGTTACTGCTATACAAAGCCCTGACTGAAATAACTACTGTATATTGGATATTTACACATGCATAAACATTAATTTTGAAGAGAGCTTGAGATGTACCTATCTTTTCAGTTACCTACTGCTTTCCCACAAACATACCTATGCAGCACCAGTCTCTTGTGCTAGCAGAGTCCTGAATATTAGATGAAACGATGGGATGTGCAACCTTAGAGAAAGTCATCTATGCTATCCAGGAATTTATCTGAAGGGAAACGTATTCTCCAACTCTCCCTGTTAATACTAACACACAACCCCATTAATAAGGAAAGGGACTCCTACCATCACAGCCAGAATAGCAACTCAGTCCTGGCAGCAGCACATTGTACAATCGCCATGCTATTTGTCTAGTGCCGTGCAAAAAAAAATAGAGGTTGAAGAAATCTCTTAGGTCATCTTGTCTATTGCCCTTCAAATGCAGGAAGGCTCACTGCAGAAGATAATGTTTTGCCACCATATCATTAACTACCATTATGCTACCAAATGATCAACAACTGTATTTCAATGACAACTTTGGTCTTGCCCCCTGATGAATGTCAGACATTTTCTAAGTTTGCTAACAATTTCCATAACATATTCACACACACACACACACACACACACACACACACCTCCCCCATTCTTTTAATGCACAGAGCTCAGTCAGAAATGAAGGGCAATATTCTCTGACACGTTCTCTTTCCTGCGTGCCTCTCAGAGAGCACAAAGGGAATGAAATCTATTCAGCTGAGGATTTCCCTGGTGTGGAGGAATCCCCTGCAGGCATAAAGCTGGCTTAACCAGCTCCTTCACCACCACCCCACCACAGCAAAACAAGGAGGGGAATGGCCAGAGGATGCTTTGCTTTGGAAATCCCCAGATATTGGTGAGCTCCTTGTAAGCTGTATTAGCTGCTGGAATTTAGAGCAGCCTCCAAGCTGCTCTAAACTCCGATGGAGCTGTGGCCAATACAAAACCAAACAGAGAACCTAGGCCATAATTTTATCAGGTAACAAACAGAAAGATTTACAGGGATTAGAATTGTAGGCATGGCTCTACACAGACACTGTTTGCAAGACTGTTCTTAAAGAAAAGATACAAACAATAAGAAATAAAGATATAGTCAATCATAGTTTGGACGCAAGCCTGAAGTTTATTTACATCTCAACAGATGCTGTACACATTCAGATCAAAGGATTGTTCTAACTCTAGTTCCTGTTCTAGAATACACAGTATTATTAACAACTTTGCCCTATTGAGAAAGTTTGGATAGGAGGATAGGTCAGTTGGCAGCATCAGATGCATTCAGAGCATAACTGGGTGGAAAAATATCCGTATTAATGAAAATTAGTGTTCATGATTTTATTTATTTAGTGTTTCATTCTCCATTTAAATTTTTCATAAAAAGGGAAAATTTGCACACCATTTCTTGTCATGCAAATCAGTTTTTGCTTTGAGAATGGTGTACCTGAATTTCTTCTGATAATGAAGAGCAAATTTGTCCCATGAAAAAAAATGTCATTATCAGAGAAGCAGGTTTCTATTTTCACTGCAAAAGTCGTGCTTGCTAATAGATAAGATGAAAATAATGCCCTGAATCTAATTCTGTAATACTCCAGAAACATCTATTTCCATATGCAAATTCCTGCTACATTTTGCACTGCTCTGATCTTGGGAGCAAGACTACTGAGTGACACTTGTTAGGAAAAATAAAATATCCACAAAACCATTTGATCCTGTAATGAAAGTCTGCAATGTTTTCACAAAATAAGGGAAAGTCTTCAGTCACAAAAAGGCAGGAAAAAATTCATAACGAGTGTCAACATGACATTAACATAGCTCTTTGCATGCCAATCCCAAGTACTTTACATTCTAAGGGCTTAGCTACACTTGCAAGTTACAGCGCATTAAAGGAGCCCCGAGCGCACTAGCTCACTACCCTTCCACACTGACAAGGCATGTAGAGCGCTCTGACTTCTTGGCTAGAGCACTCCTGGTACTCCACTTCGGTGAGTAGAATAACATTTGATGCGACCCCGCTGGAGCACCGTGGCGCCAGTGTGAATGAGGTGTTGCATTACTGCGCTGTGATCAGCCTCCAGAAATGTCCCATAATCCACTTAAATAAAGTGGCCACTCTTGTCATTGTTTTGGATATGCCTTTTGAAAGCTCCGTTTCTGACAGCCGGCATGCTTATCTGCCCCAAGACAAAGCAACCATTACAGTGGAATGCTGTGTATGGCGGGACAGGGGGGAAGGGGAGGTTTGCTGCTGTCTGAACTTACAAGACAGCATGCTGACATGCGCTCAGCCTCCCAAAAACCCATTCTCTCTCCCCCCACATACACACAACACACTCCCTGTCAAACTCCACCCCACCCCACCCCATTTGAAAAGCACGTTGCAGCCACTTGCATGCTGGGATAGCTACCACAATGCACTGCTCTCTGTGGCCATTGCAAGAGCTGCTAATGGGGCCACGCCAGTGCGCTGTCAGCTGTCAGTGTGGACAGATTGCAGTGCTTTCCCTACTGCGTTCTACGAAGGCTGGTTTAACTCAAAGTGCTGCCCCAAGGCTCTCACCCTGTAACAGCCTCTAAGTGACTAGATCACTGGATCCATACAGAGCTCCATTGAACTGGCTCTGCATAGCCACATCAGTCTGCTCACATGGAGCTCAGGGCTAATCAATATAAGGACTTATTCTTTGATATAAAGGAGATTATCCAACAACATACACAACTAGAGAGTGTTCAATTCATTAACTCTTTCCAATAGCTTTTCCCTATGTATAGCACGCTGCCTGGATTTGTAACTGGATTGAATGTACAGTTCAACAAAGGTATCAAAATGTTCTCCTGACCTCCAGACAGTCATAATTTATGGGTTACACCCCAGTTGAGCAATTCAGCAACGTTTTTAAATAACTTGAATAAATGCATCCTGCCAAATTGTTTTTTTCATAAATCAGTACTGAATGCCAGTTATTTATGGCGCATCCCTGGAACAACATCCAAACGCTAATGGATAGTGTTATGATGTAACGCAAATTACCACCACCTTTACCAAGAAGCAGTTCATGGCTCATTTCATGCTTGCTAATCACGTCTTTGGTGCTACAAAATTACTACTTCCTTTAAAGGTAGAAGAAGAAAAAATACTAGAGCCAGATTCCTCTGGGAGCAAGGAGGATATTCTTTACAGTAACAAAGTATAAATTCAGAAAAGAAATTAATCATTTGGACTATGCCTTTATCCTCAAAGTCAACTCACTTCTCATACTCAACTTCAAATAACTAATCCTAGGAAAGCCTCAACAGTGTTCTGAAGGGTAAACTAATTTTTTTACATGCCCAACTTATAGGATCAATCTTCAAATTTGGCCAAGCCATACTTAATGTAGGATCAGAGGGCTAGGGACAAAGATGTCATTTACGCCATAAGCTGCTGGGGGTCTAATAGTCCCCTGGCACAAGTTAGAGCAGCTTCAGGACTATGTATGAGCTAGGGATTCCCAGTCAGAAGGACTACCCCCCACACTGAAAGGAAAGCATATCCTTAAGTGCATTTCTGGATGGGGGCCAGAGCACTCTTTGCAGCACCAAGCTCTTTGACTGCTGCTTCATAACAACAATACTTAATATTTTTATAGCTCTTTGAACATGTAAAGTGCTATATAAAAACTAACAAATTAATTCCTATAAATCCGGTGCCTTAATCCTGTGCATACAGCCAGTATCAAAGGAAGTGTTACACGTAATAAACAAGGCCAAAGGGAAAATACCGCCTAGCTCTGACAAGCTACTGGTGCATGATCATAAGGATTGAGATGTTCTTCAGCATTCAGTCAAGAACCAGGCTGCTTTAGCAATTCTGCACACAAAGGACCTGATCCAAGATACCGTCAATGAGAGTCCTTGGGCTTTGGATGAGACCTGGAAAGACTACTGCCATGCCAATGGCAAAACCCACATCTACCAATGATTAATTAAGGATGGAAGACATGGAAGGAAAGCATCTAATGACAAGTACATACAGCAATTTAAATAATAATTTGACAAAGGTTCTTGGGACAAATTCTTAGAAATTAAAAAGCTCAAATATTAAAAAAATGAAGTTAGTGGTTTTGGTACAAAAGGGGAACATCTCAGATACCCATTCTTTTCTGCATTGCTTCTTTCCTTTCTGGCTATTTTTCAGTAAGTCTCCTCATCTCCTCTGAGACCTGAATGTTCTCATCACAAGGATGAATGATAGTGTGAAATAAATATATTACTCTCTCACATACACAGTCCCATATATATAAATATATTACACTCAAAAAAACTTATGTTAAAAGATCATTAAGACTGCTAAGCCAAGCACTTCAGAAGTAAAGAAATGCCAAAATTAAGGTTGCTTGTGCAACTGTAATTCGACACCCTTATGTAAATGCATTAGGATACAGTCTTTAATTACATAATCACATGCTATTTTGTTCCATAGGACCCTTCCTCATTCAGATGGATGGATTTCAGTTAATGAACAGCTATTCAGTATTGTTTTCTCCTCATTGTTCGGTGTGATCCCCATGCTTTATTTACCGAACACTATTCAAACCCTGCTCTGGAACCAGAATAATTAATTTTCTCATAGGCTTTTCTTTGGTGCTCATTACTATATACCTACGTTGGTTTTTTTTTTTTTTTGCAAACAATTTACCATATTTATTTTCACAACACCCTTGTGAGATGAAGACATATTATCCCTATTTTACAAACTGAGGCAGAGAGAAATTAAGGTCAAAAGTACCCAAAATGAGTGGGTACCCAATTTGAAATACCTAGGACCTGATTTTTCAGAGGACTTAGCATTATACAGCACTTAATATGTTCAAAGCACAACTCACAATTATTTCAGCTGCATATCTGAGTGCTCAGCACTTCTGCAAATCAGGTCCCGTGGTACTCAGAAAACAAGAGCACACTATTAATGACCACCTGCAAAAAGCTTGGTTCAAGTGCCTTGCTCAACATCACACAGGAACTCTGTGATGGAGACAGGGATAGAATCCAGTTCTCCAGGGCAATATTCAATTGTCTTAAGCATAAGACCATCCTTTCTCTTCCTACAATCTCCCGCCTCATTCATTACACACATTCCAACATCCGAACAAATGAAGCAGGGGACCTATAGACAAGTCTCTTTCACTACCCAACTTTAATTCACTCCCAGAGCAAGTCAATTCTGTATACTGAGTGAGGCAGAGGTCCTGTGGAGAAAATAGTATGTGAGCATGTAATTAAATACTATCATATTTTTTTGATAGCCTTTTGCCTGGGATCTGTCCGAGAGGAGGTACGCTAAGTGCTGCATTAGGGGGGCTGTGTTGGTGAGTATCTGAGTGTCTGTTGCTGGGACAGTTTGTCAGTTTGACCCTGTGCTTGATTGCTTGCTTGTTTGTTTGTTTGAAAAGTGTGAATTGGGAGTGCTTTGTTCCAGGTGGGCCTGATTGGTATATAAGGGCAGTCAGCGGTGAACAGCAGAGGCTAACAGAGGGAGTTTGCCTGGGGAGAGCTCCCTGAGGCTTTCATCTGCAGGTTTCTCTGAGTAGTTCCTGCAACAGCTGAGGAAGCTCTTAAGAGTAAGGTGATATGGAAGGTGAGCGATCAGCTGTTGTAACTTTCACAGGTTGTGCCATGTTTGTCTTTCTTCCACAGGACTGAAGTGACTTTGTCTGTACAAAGTGCAAGCTGGTCTCCATATTGGAAGAGAAGGTTCAAGGTCTGGAGAAACGAGTATCGACTCTGCGTTGCATAAGGGAAAATGAAGATTTCCTGGACAGACGTCAGAAGATGCTTCTATGGCCACAATGTTCTGAAGATTCAGAGCAGGCGCAGCAGGGACAGAAGGATGGTGAAGAAGTTTGGCAGCATGTGACCTCCAGAAGGAGAAAGAGGAGTGTCCATGCACCAGCAATGGAGATACAGGTGAGCAATCGTTTCCATGTTCTCTCTACAGGTACTAATGCGGAGAGTGGACTAGATGACCCATTTGAGGGAAGGGAGCAGAAGGAGACTCCACCGATTGGAAGGCAAAAGATGCGCTGTCCTAGGGATGGGGGTTCGACGACCACCATTCCCAAGAGGAGAAGGAGGGTGGTGGTGGTCGGGGACTCCCTCCTCAGGGGAACTGAGTCATCTATCTGCCACCCCGACCGGGAAAACCGAGAGGTCTGCTGCTTGCCAGGAGCTAGGATACACGATGTGACAGAGAGACTGCCGAGACTCATCAAGCCCTCGGATCACTACCCCTTCCTGCTTCTCCACGTGGGAACCAATGATACTGCCAAGAATGACCTTGAGCGGATCACTGCAGACTACGTGGCTCTGGGAAGAAGGATAAAGGAGTTTGAGATGCAAGTGGTGTTCTCGCCCATCCTCCCTGTGCAAGGAAAAGGCCTGGGTAGAGACCGTTGAATTATGGAAGTCAACGAATGGCTACGCAGGTGGTGTCGGAGAGAAGGCTTTGGATTCTTCAACCACGGGATGGTGTTCCAAGAAGGAGGAGTGCTAGGCAGAAAAGGGTTCCACCTAACGAAGAGAGGGAAGAGCATCTTTGCAAGCAGGCTGGCTAACCTAGTGAGGAGGGCTTTAAACTAGGTTCACCGGGGAAAGGAGACCAAAGCCCTGAGGTAAGTGGGGAAATGGGATCCTGGGAAGAAGCAAGAGCAGGAGAGTGCAAGAGGGGAGGACTCCTGTCTCATACTGAGAAAGAGGGACGATCAATGAGTTATCTTAAGTGCCTATACACGAATTCAAGAAGCCTGGGAAACAAGCAGGGAGAACTGGAAGTCCTGGCACAGTCAGGGAACTATGATGCGATTGGAATAACAGAGAGTTGGGATAGCTCACGTGACTGGAGTACTGTCATGGATGGATATAAACTGTTCAGGAAGGACAGGCAGGGCAGAAAATGTGGGGGAGTTGCATTGTATGTAAGAAAAGAGTATGACTGCTCAGAGCTCCAGTATGAAACTGCAGAAAAACCTGAGAGTCTCTGGATAAAGTTGAGAAGTGTGAGCGACAAGGGTGATGTCGTGGTCGGTGTCTGCTATAGACCACCAGACCAGGGGGTGAGGTGGATGAGGCGTTCTTCCGGCAACTAACAGAAGTTGCTAGATCGTAGGTCCTGGTTCTCATGGGAGACTTTAATCACCCTGATATCTGCTAGGAGAGCAATACAGCGGTGCACAGAAAATCCAGGAAGTTTTTGGAAAGTGTAAGGGACAATTTCCTGGTGCAAGTGCTGGAGGAACCAACTAGGGGCAGAGCTTTTCTTGAGCTGCTGCTCACAAACCGGGAAGAATTAGTAGGGGAAGCAAAAGTGGATGGGAACCTGGGAGGCAGTGACCATGAGATGGTCGAGTTCAGGATCCTGACACAAGGAAGAAAGGAGAGCAGCAGAATACGGACCCTGGACTTCAGAAAAGCAGACTTTGACTCCCTCAGGGAACAGATGGGCAGGATCCCCTGGGAGAATAACATGAAGGGCAAAGGGGTCCAGGAGAGCTGGCTGTATTTTAAAGAATCCTTATTGCGGTTGCAGGAACAAACCATCCCGACGTGTAGAAAGAACAGTAAATATGGCAGGCGACCAGCTTGGCTTAACAGTGAAATCCTTGCTGACCTTAAACGCAAAAAAGAAGCTTACAAGAAGTGGAAGATTGGACAAATGACCAGGGAGGAGTATAAAAATATCGCTCAGGCACGCAAGAGTGAAATCAGGAAGGCCAAATCGCACTTGGAGTTGCAGCTGGCAAGAGATGTTAAGAATAACAAGAAGGGTTTCTTCAGGTATGTTAGCAACAAGAAGAAAGTTAAGGAAAGTGTGGGCCTCTTACTGAATGAGGGAGACAACCTAGTGACAGAGGATGTGGAAAAAGCTAATGTACTCAATGCTTTTTTTGCCTCTGTCTTCACAAACAAGGTCAGCTCCCAGACTGCTGGACTGGGCAGCACAGTATGGGGAGGAAGTGACCAGCCCTCCCATGGAGAAAGAAGTGGTTCGGGACTATATAGAAAAACTGGATGAGCACAAATCCATGGGGCCGGATGCACTGCATCCGAGGGTGCTAAAGGAGTTGGCAGATGTGATTGCGGAGCCATTGGCCATCATCATTGAAAACTCATGGCGATCGGGGGAGGTCCCGGATGACTGGAAAAAGGCTAATGTAGTGCCCATCTTTAAAAAAGGGAAGGAGGAGGATCCGGGGAACTACAGGCCAGTCAGGCTCACCTCAGTCCCTGGAAAAATCATGGAGCAGGTCCTCAAGGAATCAATTATGAAACACTTAGGAGGAGAGGAAAGTGATCAGGAACAGTCAGCATGGATTCACCAAGGGCAAGTCATGCCTGACTAACCTAATTGTCTTCTATGAGGAGATAACTGGCTCTGTGGATGAGGGGAAAGCAGTGGATGTGTTATTCCTTACTTTAGCAAAGCTTTTGATACGGTCTCCCACAGTATTCTTGCCGCCAAGTTAAAGTAGTATGGGCTGGATGAATGGACTGTAAGGTGGATAGAAAGCTGGCTAGATCGTCAGGCTCAAAGGGGAGTGATCAATAGCTCCATGTCTAGTTGGCAGCCGGTTTCAAGCAGAGTTCCCCAAGGGTCGGTCCTGGGGCCGGTTTTGTTTAATATCTTTATTAATGATCTGGAGGATGGTGTGGACTGCACTCTCAGCAAGTTTGCAGATGACACTAAACTGGGAGGCGTGGTAGATACACTGGAGCGTAGGGATCAGATACAGAGGGACCTAGACAAATTAGAGGATTGGGCCAAAAGAAACCTGATGAGGTTCAACAAGGACAAGTGCAGAGTCCTGCACTTAGGACAGAAGAATCCCAGACTAGGGACCAAATGGCTAGGTAGCAGTTCTGCAGAAAAGGACCTAGAGGTCACGGTGGACGAGAAGCTGGATATGAGTCAACAGTGTGCTCTTGTTGCCAAGAAGGCTAATGGCATTTTGGGCTGTATAAGTAGGGGCGTTGCCAGCAGATCGAGGGACGTGATCGATTCCCTTTATGTGACATTGGTGAGGCCTCATCTGGAGTACTGTTGTCCAGTTTTGGGCCCCACACTACAGAAGGGATGTGGAGAAATTGGAGAGAGTCCAGCGGAGGGCAACGAAAATGATTAGGGGCCTGGGGCACATGATTTACGAGGAGAGGCTGAGGGAACTGGGATTGTTTAGTCTCCAGAAGAGAAGAATGAGGGGGGATTTGATAGCTGCTTTCAACTACCTGAGGGGAGGGTTCCAAAGAGGATGGAGCTCGGCTGTTCTCAGTGGTGGCAGATGACAGAACAAGGAGCAATGGTCTCAAGTTGCAGTGTGGGAGGTCTAGGTTGGATATTAGGAAACACTATTTCACTAAGAGGGTGGTGAAGCACTGGAATGCGTTACCTACGGAGATGGTGGAATCTCCTTCCTTGGAGGTTTTTAAGGCCCGGCTTGACAAAGCCCTGGCTGGGATGATTTAGTTGGAAATTGGTCCTGCTTTGAGCAGGGAGTTGGACTAGATGACCTCCTGAGGTTCCTTCCAACCCTGATATTCTATGATTCTATGATAACACAGACACACAAGGAGGCTGACAAAGTTGCACAGGCAATTTTAACTCTGGCATTTCCTAACTTTTGAGTGTTTGACTTTGCAACCTTAATATTATTTTATTGTAGTTTGTGTGTGAATATATAGATACATATATAATATACACCGTATTTATAATTTCCTAGATTTTTTTAAAAAGCAAATTGAAAAAAAAAAAAGAGACCTGATATCATCTTGACACTCAGATATGTCAACAGCAAGATTAGAACTTTTAGAGCCACAGCACAGACTTTTCCCGCTTGGAGGTAATGGGCACTGCAAGTTTTGAAGCCAAGCCTGTAGAGTTTGAGTGACAGCCTTATGCTCTGCACCACTGCACTGGAAGACCAGGCAGGGGAAATACAGGTGTAACCCCGCAAACAAGGGCTACACCTACTGACTTGTTGGGATCAGCTGACTAGCAATAGATTGCCGATTGGTCACTTATCATAAAGCTTCCTATTCCCGCCACACCCCTTTTCTGAGCAACTAGTCAGTAGTCCTGCTGCTGATCATCCCTCTGAGACCAAGTTCCTGCCTCCTCAGCTGGTTCCCACTCCCTCACTCTAACTCCAGTTATTGACTCTGGCTTGACCCTTGGTGCGACTGACTCTGGTTTGATCCTTGGCATGACCCCTGACCAGTAGCTTAACTCTACTCTGGGATCTGACCAAAACTTCTGATTCTTTCATGTGGGAGTCTTTCCATTGACTTGAATGGATCAGGCCTTATTTTCATAGTGATTTTGTTCAAACTTCACAGACCATGATGGGCAAAGGAAATCCAAAATTCATATTATGATGAAACACAAGTGGGCTCAAGCTCTCAAATAGATAACTAGTTTCTCTGTGTGTGAATGGAGCATAAGCGATAATGCACTAATGTTATTTCCAGGTCTGCTCTGTATTTTCACAACAGCTTCTGATTAATGTGTTACAAAGTTGGAGGTGTCAGACTTTCAGGAAGTGTTATATCACATACCAGCAGCTCTCTTTGTTTTAACCAAGAACAACATTTGACTTGTGCTTTCTTGTGGTAGCAAATGATCTTGTTAACCCTTTCTGCCTGCTGGAGAAAAAGCTCTCCAAAAAAGTCTTCTAAATGTGTATGTTAAATAAAATAAAACCTCATATCTGCTGAGCTTCATACCTTCTCCCCCAAGTGCCATTTCCCCAAGCCCTCGCCGTTGGAATCTGTTTGTCTGCAACTCACCGGTGGGTAAGTGCACGTAAAGCTTTCCGAGTCACCAGTCTGTCCAATATGCAACTGTATAATGCAAATACTAGTGCTGTAGCTTCAAACTTTTGATGAATAAATCGTGTTTTGCTAAGCAGCTTTCTAGTAGTCAACAATTTTGTTAAGCAAAGTTTAACCTCTACTAAGGATACAGCTTTGGTAACTCTGAAAGGGTGACACAAATTGGAAGTACATTGTACTGCTTAGATTAAATGCTGGCAGATTCCTATCACATTCATCAACATCCATGATTCATAAAGTATTTACATATACAGAGTATGTTAGTTCATTAAAATTGCATGACAGCATCATTATTTAATCTTGTATATCTCTGTGGTTTTAACGTCTTAAAGTTTCCATATACTAACATTTAGTTTTCAGATTTTACTACAGACAACAGTGGTATATAAAAACAGTATTCTCAGTTTGCAGGCAGTGAAAAGGATTATACTGAATATCACAAGCTATAATAAAGTAGATCTCTAATTAAAAATACATTGCATTGCAAAATGTACAGGAGAAATGGGATATTGTTTGCCTAACAAGTTATTTCATACTCTACCCCACACTTTGCTGGGTTTCCACACTGGTTTCATTACTGTGCTAGTGCACAGCAAAGTCTGTGATATAATTTAGCTTGGGTGTCTATCAACACATCTTTTCCTGGACTGTCAATCTCTTTTTGGCTACTTCACCCCTGAATATTTTTGGATTGTTCCAGGGATGAAAATTCAGGTACATAACAACATCTGGGAGAGAGAAAAAGGTAGCGTTTCTGTGGATGAAGGTAGCAGCTACTGGGAGCAAGGAGGAAGGGGCCCAAAGCACAGATAGAAAGATGGATAGCAAGCTAGAGCAGGAGCTAAAGAGGATGACATTCTGGGAGAAGTGGATGACGGAATAAGAGAGCTTGAGGGACTGACAGGTTTGTGTAAGCTACATGTCAAAGGATGACATGAGTTCTGCAACCTTGTGTTTATACAGCTACTCTCAATGTGTCATTGAAGTGGAGTGTCAGGGATATAGGATTAAGTGCATATATTCTGGATATACCAACCAGTGGTTTGAAAAGTGAGGTGGGTGAAGAACTTTGCCTTGTTAAAAGCAGAGTGGATAAAAAAATAGATTAAAAAATTACAACCTCATTAGATTTTATTTAAATTAAGTTTTTCTTTTTAAAAATAAACTTTTTTAAAATGAAATCTGAATTTAATACAAAATATATTAAGGCCTAAACTTATATTATCATCTTAAAACTTTAAATAAAAATGAATATGCTAAATCCAAACATGAATTAAAGGGGCTATTTTTCTGTACAAAGACTAAGGGGGAAAACATTTAACTTTTGAGATCAAGTGTTATAAATATGGCACAATAGGTCAGGTACAATATTAAGGGCTTGATCCTTGGGGGGTGGGGTGCATGGCTATGCTATGGGTGCAAGAGACTAGCAGGCGTTGGGACCCAGCCTCTGACTCCAGGAGACACCATCATGTAATCTCATCATGATCATCCTCAGTCTAGCCCACCTGCATGGTCCCTTACTCCTATTTTATATCTTCTCCCTACCTGAGCTCTGATTGGCTCAGTTCTCAAAATTATGAATATTCATGACTCCACCAATCATGGAAACTTACTCTCCATCTCATGGAAAAAAATGGATCTGCCCTGCAACTACCAGCCCTTGGTACTGGATGGTTCTTGCCACTTCAAGTAAATGGCCTTACTCTGTCTCCTTGCATGTGTACATAGACACATACAAACAAACAGAAATCCACTAATTTTTCAACTGCCTCCCTCTCGGTCTCTAAATAAACAAAATACTACAGAGCAAAAGGCATGTGGGTTACATGAGCAGAAGTCTTGAATTGTTTGTTCTTTTGTTTTTCTGGGGGGTAAGGTAGGGGTGGCTACCAAGTCTAATGTAAAGACTCAATTTAGTTGTAAATCAACATATTTGAATGGTTATATCAACCAAAGAAAATTCACCTCTCTTTAGAAAATAAGGAAAACAAATAGGAAAGTTGATTAAAATCTAGGCTTTCCCCTTGAATTTAAATCATGATTTAAATCAATTCAGCCTCTTAAAAAGAAACATTTTTCTGTGTTCTAAGAAAATTTTGACTTTTAATAAGACAGCAATATGCACTTAAAAGACCATGTGGTGCTGTATTCCTTATCTGACCTGGGACATGCTTTGGAAAACTTGTCCTATGATCAGTGTAGATCAATGGAACATTATACAGTCTATATACATGGCAGTAAATGAGTCCTCAGTTATGCAAGTGATGGATATCAGAGGTTCTCCAGAATTTTAATGTGTTTCTTTAACAAAAGGATTTCTTTTTAAAATAGAATGTGGGCTGGGGTGAAAAAAAGGACTGTGAGACAGGCCTCCTATGTTTTACCTTTGGACTGGTTTTGGGACCTTTATCAGTTTAGTTATGCCTATTAAGCTCATTGTAGCCATCAGCTTTGAAATCCTTGAATGAAAAGTGCTAGCTAATTGCAGATACCATAATATACTGCTTAACAAACTCAGCGAACAGATTTAGTAGAGAACCAATTAATCATAGAATCATAGAATCATAGATTATAGGACTGGAAGGGACCTCGAGAGGTCATCGAGTCCAGTCCCCTGCCCGCATGGCAGGACCAAATACTGTCTAGACCATCCCTGATAGACATTTATCTAACCTACTCTTAAATATCTCCAGAGACGGAGATTCCACAACCTCCCTAGGCAATTTGTTCCAGTGTTTAACCACCCTGACAGTTAGGAACTTTTTGAGGGCTGTTAAAATGCTGCAAATTAAACAGAACCTAGACAGCAGATGACTGAGAAATGTAACCTTTGAATGTGTGTCTAGATGCTGCAGGAGTGACAAAACATGAATTACTCTAGCAAGGGCTTAGAGAAGAGCAATCGCTTGCAAAGATCTGCAGCCAAAGGCAGCTTCAGCAGGAAGTTTCCAAGGATAAATCACTAATGCTTAGTAAACAGGTTAGTCTTTACGGAAAAGGAGACAAGTTAAGCATCGGGCAGCGCTAATTCTTCCACTGATTTTCCCTGTGGATCTGCCATGTGTTTTATTATGTATGTGTGGGGAAATATGCTGCTTAATGTCACTCCTCCCCCTTCACCAACATAGTTGGGGACACAAATGGTATTTAGCAAAAGGAAAAGTAGCCTTGTAGTCAGGTGGGGCAGCATCTTACATAGCCGGCATCCCGTCTGTAGGGACATACCATTGTTCTCTTCATGGATTTGCTCTCCCTCTCCACTGTGCAGTATAGAGGAGTATAGTGTCCAAAATGTCCAATGGAGGTCAAGCTAACAGAGATTACTGTACCAGTCACTTGATGTCACTTTCATCAAGAAGTCTTAACCAGATAAACAAAGTGAGAATATCCTCTGCTTGTGTTATCTTAGGACTGGCAGATGGAGCTTCCTGTTAATTTGTATTTGTTCCAACTGTAAAGCAAACTACAGTTTCTGCTTCCTGAAGGAAACAATGTCACTTTTAAACTATCTGCTGCATTTTTAGGCAGAGAAACTCCTTCTTTTAGATTCTGTGTATGAAAGCAGAGAGATTTGATCATGTACATGAAGGACTTGAAGGAGAATATCCAGCAGACAAGGTCATCCACGGCCAATACTGAAATAAGACATGCCGAAAATGATAAGCAATACTAGCACCAGATTTAGGATTATTTGGATCTTCTGGAAGATTAGAACAGTGACTGTAAAAATATTTAAGTCTGGGAGAAACACCAACACACAGAGCACATAATGAATCTAAGTCATCCACTATACAGAGTTGCAATTTTTGCAGGAAAGGCCTTAGCTGAGTGTATGACTGGAATAGAAATTCACACCAAATATCAAGATGCTTTATTTTATTTAAAAATAAAAAGGTATTGCACACAATAAGGACGATATCAATGGCCTGGGGAGAAGGCAAGATAAGGCAGCAAGATGATTACAAAGTAGTGTTGAGCAGGGACGTCAAAATACGTGCATGGAATATTAAAAGGTGACCTAGGAAAGGTTAAATATCAAATTCCAGAAACTTCACCAATATGTACTCAATGCCTTCAGAAGCTAGGCCATTTGGGAAATTCTGAATATGATTAACCAAAAGCTCTGTTTATTTTTTTCTTTTCTCTCACTCTGATTTGACATCCCAACACATACTATGCTGTAATAGCACAGCCAGCATGGAACCACAGTGGAGCAGGGAGACAGTCACAAGAAGTGAAGAGGGGGGGAAATACATTTTTTCAGCATTTGTTTGTATAAATGTTTCAGGCTCACCTAGGTAGAAATATAGCATATATGCCCTACCTTAATGGCCAAGGAAGCACAGTAGATGCAGTGATAGGTTTCACATGCTAATTCTCCCATTAGCCTCTGGATCCATAAAGCAGCGCAGGATATGCAGAAAACTGCTTTTCATTAGTATTTTTTATTTTACCTAATATAGATCTGCCCTGGATTGCTTGAGGATCCAAACACACAACTATGTGAATGTTGTGATCACTTATTTTCTTCTCTCCCTCTGAATGTCAAACTCATTTTTGATTAGTTTCTCCTTGAACAATACAAAGCAAAACTCAGCATTCATACTACTATAATAGTCTGTGTATGATGATCAGCAGAACTGGAGTCAGAAGGCTCTTGTTCCCTGGAGCAGTTATTGAGGAACACCAGGGAACATGGAGTGGGTAGATTTCAGAGTAACAGTTACTCTGAAACTTGTCATTATGCAAGGCACTGCATTTAGCCGTATGGAATGGAAATCCATCAACCTCATATATGTTCCATTCTATGTGCATCCGAAGAAGTGGGCTGTAGTCCACGAAAGCTTATGCTCTAATAAATTTGTTAGTCTCTAAGGTGCCACAAGTACTCCTGTTCTTCTTTTTTTGGAGTGGGTAGAGTTAGTCTAGAAGCAACTCAGCCACACGCCAGAGCAGTGCATAGGGTTTAATACAGTTAAACTTATTTAACACTTAACATGCATTCCACCTCACACTTTGCTAATAAAACAGGCTGTGTCAATGCTAGAAATAACTCAGTGGTATATCTCCCACCTTACACAGCTCTGATATAGGCCCTTCAGTTCAGCAAAGCAGTTAAACACATGCCAAAATTTCAGCACTTGCTTAAGTCCCACTGACTTCAAATGAGACTTAAGCACGTGCTTAGAAATCACACATGTGCTTAAGCACATTGCTGAAGTGGGAACACGAGGAAAGAATGCACGTGGTTAATTATGCATACTCTTTCCCCTATTTACAAGGGAACTAAGGCAGAAGGATAATGCCCATCTGGGGAAGCCACACTTCTAACACTACCAAGATCCTGCTAGTCCTTGGACAAAACCACTGGGCTAAAAAGTCTGAGTCAGCTGCAAATTTGCAAAATGTTGCAAAGTATATGGGGACATCTGTCTGCCCTGTTTATCTCAACAAGCAGAACTAGGTTTGAACAAACATGATAGATGGAAACAGGGGCATAAACAATGTATGTTAAATTGCTCAACCCAGCTGAAAGCCTATATTTTGTTCTTACCGCAAGACACAAAACAGAACTTATACAGTAACAGACTAAGAGAAGGTTGGGGTGCGGGGCGGGGGGAGGGAAAGGCGTGTCCTAGAAATCCAGTGCTGCAGTACTAGTAAAACTGGTTTTCCAGCAGTGACATAGTACTGTTGATTTCAGGTCTCCTTAGTCACCTCCTCTCCCCCTCTTTTTAAAGTGAGTTCAAGGTAACTGTTTAATTTTCAGATGCTAAAACATTTTGAACTCAAATATTCCATCTTCTTTATGTGTGTTTGGAACCAGCTTCTGAAAAACTGCCAAGTTTAGTCTACTGTTCTGTTTTGTTTTTAAATAAAATAAAGTAAAGTATCTTAACTTATAAAACCTAATAGGATCTGATTTTTTTTAAATGAAAAAAAGGGTTTCCACTACACATGCACAGAGAGAGAGAGAGAGAGAACGAGAACACTTCTTTTTGGCACATTAGACATAATTTAGGTAACAATTTTGGGAAGTAGTTTTAATAATAAAGTGTACTACTATTCTCTGATATTTTTGTTTTGGTTGGTGCAAGAGGTGGCTATTACGAAGTGTTTTCTCTCTTCAATTACAAATTCAATGACACTGGATCATGCCTAAATAAATATTCAAGAGAGAGGGGCTGTTGAAATATACAATGCATTTTGTTGTGTTTGTACAGCACCTAGCACAATAGGGTCCTTATCCATGACTGGGTTTCTAGAGTGCTATCCTAATACAAACAAAAATATTGTATTCTCCTAGAAACACCAAAAAGTAACTGATCAGTAAAAGGATATCGTTTCAGTAAAGGATACGTGGTGGTTTGCTTACTTATTTTATTATGGTAGGCACCTAGAGGCTGGGTGCTCTATGTGCACATGGCAAGAATAAGTTCCTGTTTAAAACACCTTTAACAAGGCAGAAAAAAGGTGAGAGAAAGCAAATATTATCCCCATGTTACAGGTGTAGAACTGAAGCACAGAGGTGTCTAGGTACCTCTAAGGTGCAAACAGGTAGTTAGATGCTTTTGAAAATACCATTAAGCAGGTTAGGTGCCTAACTCCCATTGAAATCAATGGGAATTAGGTGCCTAACACTGTTCAGATGCTTTTCAAAATCTTAGTAGGCAACTCTCTGTATCATTAGGCACCTAAATACCTTTGAAAATCTGGCCAAGAGATGAAATCACTTGCCTGAGTCACACAGGAAGTCTGCATCAAACCCAGAAATTGAGCCCAGATCTCTTTCAGTCCAGTGCCTTAATCATAAGACCATCTTCCTCCGTTCAAGATCATTCTAGTTTGAATGGATCATGTAGCCCCAAACAGAAAGACAGCCCCACAATTAAAGTTTTTAATTTACACCCCAGGTAACACAGATACCAATCTCTTGCCCCAGATACTACTGCACTCAAACTACAGCTGGAGAATTTTTCACCTCTCACCCTAGCAGGTCGCCATTCAACACTCCCATGGCACTGCCTGTTGCAGATACAGTGACTGGTTAAATCTCTCTCATTATACCTACCACTTACAAGGAATTTTGTAGCATGCAATGTGTTTAGCACTGCAATCCAACTATTAAAATGCTGTGGCAGGATTAAATGAACAAATGATGCTGGGAGGCAACAACTGGTATCCACAGCAATCCCCCTCTTGCAGCACTACAAGAAATCAGGAAAGGAAGATAACACTCTGTCCCATTCTTCAAATTACAGCAATATCCTCTAATAGACTTATCTGCAAACGTTTGTCTTTCTTCATCAGGGCCGGCTCCAGGCACCAGTCCAGCAAGCAGGTGCTTGGGGCGGCCAACGGAAAGGGGTGGCACGTCTGGCTCTTCGGTGGCGGGTCCCTCAGTCCCTCTTGGAGGGAAGGACCTGCCGCCAAAGAATGAAGCGGCGGCAGTAGAAGTGCCGCTCGCGGTTTTTTGTTTTTTTTTCTGCCGCTTGGGACGGCAAAAACGCTGGAGTCGGCCCTGTTCTTCATTAAAATAAACTTTGAGGTAATAACTGTATTACAATGCAGATTTTCCTAATAACCTCAAAAATAAATATCTCTCTGCACCAGAAATATTACCTATTTACACCTTAAAGAAAGAAACATGACTAATACTCATATAATTCTGCTCCATTGCAAAGTACCTCCGAGCAACTGCAGGGGAAAGAAACATTAATTGGATTATCTATGCCAGAAGGCCTGGCCACTGGAAGAATAGCTCTAACCCTACATCATGCACAGGACTGGAAGTCCAGACTTCAAGGCTTTATAGCTCAGCTCCTCTTGTTCAGCAGAGCTGCATTTAATGCAGGACTAGAGGGGTGGCATAGGGAAGTCTATGTTACGAGAATTCTCTCTATATGTAAATAGTTAATAGATAAAGGGCCAGTAGATGGCACTCAAGAATATGTAGCATTATTGGTTTTACATAATCCAGGAACAATCAGCCACCACCTTTACACTTCCCTGATCCTGGGACTTAGCTATGGGCTCAGTCAGTCCTTGGTGGTAGGGCACCCTGAATGCCACTCTGATACTCAGCTGGCCACAGCCCTAAGGGTCTGTTTCAGAAGCCAGGAATTAACAATGGGGGTGCAGAGATGATTTCAGATTCCCTCTGCCACATTCTTTGCATCAAAGGCTGACATGGACAGGGCGGGGATAGGAGCTGCGGTAGTTGCTCTACACCACCCAAGGGTTCTCCTGTCTTTAAGGTGCCTGCTTTACAGTTGCTTTGTATTGGCAGAGTAGCAAAAAGCAACTCGAGCAGGATGGAGGATCTAGCCCTTTATTTCATTTTTTCCCCACTTGCCTGCTATACAACGTGAAGACAAGTCTTCAGTACATGCTCTATTCCTGAGGGTATTCTGCACCAAAATATGAAAAATGCTGCACACAATATTTTAAAATTCCACAAGCTGTATTTGTCAATAAATAAATGCAGAGGCTCCAGCATGGTAGTGAGGAGCACAGGCCACTGATTGCAAGAAGATCACCCAGCAGCCTCCCCACCCCTTGCCCCAGGGACACAGACTCAGTGGTCTGGCTGCACCCAACCTTGACACAGCGCAAGGCCTGGGCCTGCCACAGAACCTGGTGTTCTGCCCCTCTGCACCAGGCACACCAGATGTGGGCAGGCAAGCTCAACCAGGCAGGATCCAAGTGTAGTGGGGCTCAGTGTGGGGAGATCCAGGTGTGGGGTCAGGGGATTCTGTGTGGGACAATCTGGGTGCAAGCTGCTCAGTGGGGGGTCTAGGTGTGGGAGGGTCTGGATGCAGGTGCAATGGGACTCTGCAGGGGCTTCCAGGTGAAAGTAGTTGGGGCTCAGCAGAAGGGTGTGGGGGGCTCAGCAGAGGGGTCTGGGT
This sequence comes from Malaclemys terrapin pileata, assembly GCF_027887155.1. NCBI lineage: Eukaryota > Metazoa > Chordata > Testudines > Emydidae > Malaclemys > Malaclemys terrapin. Next base: position 46,418,416 of record NC_071508.1, on the reverse strand, counting down.
GCTGGGGAAGTGGGGCTTGGTGGGGCAGGGGTCTGGGTGCAGCTAATTGGGGGTCAGTGGTGTGGGGGGTCTGGATGTGAGGGCTCAGGGTGGTGCAGGGGGGTGGGGCTCGTCAGGGTGGAGGTTTGAGTGCAGGGAGCTCAGTGGGGGGTGTGGAGGCAGGGGTGGATGTCCAGAGGCAGAGGGCTCCAGATGCAGGGGTTGAGATTCAATAAGGTGGGGTTCAGTTATGGAGGGCTAGAGGGGTTCTGGGTGTATGGGGTGAGACCTGGTGGGGGTATCTGGGAGGTCTAGATGCATGGGAGTTGGGTGGATGGGGGAGCAGCTCCCTGTACAGTGAACCCTCCCCCAACAGCTGAGGAGCAATGGGAGCAGGAAGCAGGGGCGGGTGCTGAGCTTCCTGCAGCTGGGGGAGGTTTCTGGGGGTGGATCTGACACAGCCCTAGCCACTCCTTGCATGGGAAGAGAAGTCCCATCCTCTTGGCCTCCAGCCCAACCGGGACTAGCAGCTCAGGGTAGGAGCCGCTGGTTGGGGTGTCCCCAACCCCGCAGTGATTTACCTCTCTGTGGGCTGTGTGAAATGATATATCTGCACAGCTAGGGAGTGGTGCGCAACTGCTCTTGCAGCTTCCCTTTGCTACCCTGTCAGAAAGTCATTTTTCTGCAGGGAAGCAAAGAAATCTGTGGGGGACATGAATTCTGCGCACAGAGTAGCAATGCTCAGTTCATCCACTGCTGTAAAATAGCTAGACTGGAGAACCAAGAAACCTGATAAATATCTGAGATGTGCTTTGAGAGCCTTCACTCTTACATACTGTCCTTCAGCTAAGCATTGCTGGTTTTAGTAAATCTAGAAACTGCGGTGAAATCAGATTTCGCCACTTGGAGAAGGGAGTATGATCTAGTCGTATGATTATTCATTTGGACTATATGTTGCAACGTTGTACAAGTGGCTTGTTTATGCACGAGAGCAGGTCGATTTGTGAACTAGTTTTTAATTGCAATAAAAGGCTCTTCAAAGCAGGGATTACATTTGTCTACTATGTTTTATAAAGTACCATATACATATACAGCTCTATTAAATGCTTAATAATATTAAGGCAGCTACAGACTTTTCTGGAGGTATTTGCTGTCTACAGAATCAAGTGTGCCAATTCAGTGCATTCAAAAAGATTACCCACTGCCTCTGCTGAACTTTAACAGCAGCATATTTCTAATACAAAGACTAAAATAGCAGGAAAGCACTAGTATTCCCAGACAGAACTATGTTTACAGACTTTTGGTCAGGGGAGGATGGAATATACAAACTGGATTGCTTCTTTAAAAATAAAGCCTAGATCTATAATGAAAAGGATTCTGAAAGAGACCATAGATAAACAAACACCTCACTAAGGGACTATAAATATATCAAAAGGGCTAGAAAGTGGGTTGCAGAACTCTGGCACTGAGTATGACCTGGGTAGACTCTGTTCCTTGTCTAGGCTGTGGAAATGAGGATATCCTTAACTTCACTTGTCCAGATACACACTTTCTGTATCTCTGTGTTCACAAATCTGAGAGCATTACGTTCCCAAAAGCAAGCAGGTGAACACACATCCCATAACCCAAGTTCAGCGGCCTCAACATCATCTGTACCATTTTCACATAATGTATGTTAAACTGGATACAGCTCCCTGATTCAGTCCAGAGTAGCCTGGGGGCTGCTCTATCTTGCACCAACCTGATACTGGCCTTTAGGAACCATACTCCAGCAGGGGAATGGCTGCAACACATTGGATTCCAATCACTCTTCATCCCCAAAATGTTTACTGCACTGGGGGCTACACAGAGGGACACATCAGAGTCAACTATGCTAGCTCTACACTTGTTGGGAACTCCCCCGTGCCGGAGGAGGTTTCTGCTCCCTATGCATGATCTAAAGAGCACAAAGGGAGTGGGATCAGGGCAGAGAATCTGCCTATATATTTCAGTAAAGAGGTAAAAGTCATTTAAAAAGGACTTGAGTGAATAATGTCAAATTCTAAAGTAATTCAGATTTAACCATTTTCTCCCCACATGCCCAATCCTGGAGCTAATTATATATTTTTAGTGCAATCTTGGAGGTCTTTTAAAAAAACAAAAACAAATAAAACAAAAAAAACCTACCACAACATTTAAGAATTTGGCATGATATGAGGTGCAGCACTGGGGAGAGGTGAAAGTATGGGGGTTATATTTTAATTGCTTTTTTAAAATGTTTCTTTGTGGGAAAACTAATACATTTTATTCCACTTCCAACATCTCCAGGACAATATTAGATCTTGTGTGCAAAGGCCATCTACCCACGCTGGAAATTGTCACATTAAAATATAGTCCCAGTGGGCCACACATATTTTTCTTCTGGAACAGCTATACAGTATGTTGAAATAAAAGACCTGTATCAGTGCTGGTTGGCAAGGAAGAAGTGGAGACCCTGAATGGATTGCAGGAATAGCACCTTATACAAATCCTTGGACCCTGCCTAACTGCTAGAGGGAGGTAGAAGGCTGGAATTCCCACCAGGGTGTCACTTCACAAATGAGGCTCCAACTTTTGGATTTGCCTCACAGATGACTGGTACATTTTTCAAGCCTCGTATATTTCTAAGGTTCACATCCATGTAGTTGTGGTGGAATAGCACCTCAAAAAAGGGGTGGAGGTTCTGAATAATTTTTCAACTTCTGCACATTTTTACAAAGGCACAAAAACATACGGTCCTTAAAGCAATCCCTGTTTAGTAATGCGGAAGTGTTGTTATGCCACAGGTTAAAATTAATGATGCAAAACGCAGGAGGTGACTAGCACGGATTGCTAAAGGAAAAGGAAGTGTATCTAACACTTCTTTTCCTCTCTAGAGAGAGACAGGGATAGGAAGCTATGGCAAGTTAACCATGGAAGGGGTTTTTGCTTGTTTGTTTCTCAAAACTGAAGGAGATTTTAAGTATCTCAGGGAAGAAAGTGGAAAGAATCCTTTGTCATTAGATAGAGCTAGGCAGTTTTTAAATCTAAAATGATGGAGTCTCCTTCCAAATGAGGGAAACTTGACAAATTTGAGGGCAGAAATCTGGAAAACTGAAAAATTTTCTGCCTTTGTGTAACAAAAAGCCTAAACTGCATAAGTCTCCCAACATCCCATCTCTCTATAACTGCAAATGGTTTTTAATCTTTGTAAAACAATAGAATAAATGGCTTTTCTAGATAGTTTTTCAGTAAAAGTGTTTGAATCCATTCATTTTATTATTCTAATGCTACCTTTTGTCACTTTCAAAGAAATTCCATTTGCGTATACTGTGATAGCAGTTATCACAATTAAAAATATTTTCAAATAATTCAAGTCTGATCTAAAGTTGATTCTATCCATTCACAAAAAAACCTAGCACATTCACACAATATCCTGTGCACTATTAATAGCTTAGGTCACCTTTTTCATTTGTTTACTTCTTGCTATGGTAATAAAAATGTGCAGATGAAATTAAACCAGATTGAGTTTGATGGCATCAGGAGAAGGAAAGGGACTTCCTGTGCGGGTGTGAATTGTATAACCTGGATAAGTTGTTCTTTATTAATAGACATCACTATTTCAAGATCAAAGATCAGATTAACAATGACAGTGTATGGGAAAATCTCTATAGATTCCCATAAGAGCCTATTGTCCTCCACTTGAGTGGCTTATTAAAATTGTCTGAAAATCATAGCAAAATAGGAAAAATAATAATATAAGAACTTCTATAAGCATTAATGTTAAACCAAGCCCAACGGAGTGATTACAGTACTCTTTTTTTTTTTTTATTAAGAGCGAAAAAGACATTGTGCCTGCACAAGTTTAGTGTGGACACAGTTGAGGAAGTGCCAAAAATAGAAGGAGCAAAAAGTTCACTATAAGATTATATGAATTTTAATCCAAAACACTTAACATTTCAATAGTACTCTCTCATCTTCAATGTCATGCACAACATTAATATCGGTTTATAATGAGGAACCTGTGTCAGTAGAAAACTGATTTAACTGCTTATATTTATATTAGTCAAAAAAATAAAATTAGATAAAAATAAATGGAACTAATATGAGGTAGGAAAATTTCAAGCAAGGAAAACTTTAACCACTAGCTTTAACCATCTCCTCTAAATGATAACAGACTAGGGGTCAAATATTCAAGAGAGTCTTGGGTGGCTACTTTCATTCAGAATTAAAGTGACCTTTAAGGAGGATAAAGCTATAGTGAATTTAGGCCACTTTACTTCTGACTGTGAGCATACACACAGGGGTTTAACATCACACCTATAATTAAGTCACCTTAACTTTCCTGAACATCCCCATGCAGACAAGACCTTAGGCCAATTTGTGTTATTCTACATCCACCACATTTTCCTACTTTGTTAAAAACATTGCTTTTTCCTTATTGTTGTGTGAAAAACCCACCCAACACAACAGGGAAACTGACAAACTAGTTATTCAGCGCACGCACTGAAACCATACATAATGGACTCAAGGCGACAAATAGAACAAACTGGAAAAAGATCTTTCGCTAAACAGTTATAGTAAATTTAGGTATATTAGAGCCAGTCAAATATTTTTTTATTTTTAGGACCTTAAAAACCAAAAAGCCATTGGCAACTTCTCAAACTAATAGTTAATAAATCTTTCTTCCACAACAGTCATTTGTGACTTATAAAGGCTGCTATGTGTCATCATCACCATCATCTTTTGTAAATATGGTATATTTTACTTTTGGGAAGAGAAAGACCTACTTCAGCCACCCCATAAAGAGAATAAAGGAAAATAACTGAACTGGTTGCCTTTCATCCTCTCCCCATTAGTCCACTGCATTTTTTCTGCAATATCTGCTATAAAGTTACTAAAAAAGAAGAGTCTTAAAATACTAATTTCCGTTATTCTTTCACTTAACTCAAAACTAGCCTATATTGTGGATTTTAGCCATGCACCTAACATTCACCAACATGAAATAGCTGGCTTGAAAGACTGCGTCCTTGTCTACACTACTGCAGTAAGTCGATCTAAGTTATGCTACTCTAGTTACGTGAATAACCTAATCTACTTCTACTCCAGTTACTTTATTCACTTAACTGGAGTAGCATAATTGAGGTCAAATTACCGCAGTGCTATACCATGCATCGACGGGAGAGAATCGACTTACCTTACTCTTCTCATTTCAATGGAGTACCAGAGAGCACTCTGCCATCGATTTAGCATGTCTTAACTACACTGATTTATATCAGCTGGGATCTGGGTTTCATAATCTACTTTTTCTGGGGCTGTATTTACTCTATTTTTTTTTCATTAAATTTCCAACCGTTGTTGCCATTGGGTTATCTCCATTAGTTAGTAAGAAAAGTCAGAGGACTGGTGGTGGAATTGTTGCCAGGATTTTATCCACCTGGAGCTAAAAGCAACTGTGAGGAATTAAGCAAAGAAATGTCTAATGTAGACAGTATCTGTGACCAGACTGACACCACTATGACTCCACTAACTTCAATATAGTTACTGCTGATTTATATCATGGTTAAGAGGATTGCTGAACTGTGGCCTAAGCATGTGCCTGAATTTAACTGACTTCAAAGGAGCTTAAGTGCTTTTCTGAATTGGGGCCTTAATGACAGGAGAATTGGGCCCAAAGTAACCAAAGAAGATAATGGCAGATTAGTTTAGCAGTCAAATTAAGTCCAGGGTGCTAAAACCCTTCAACATTGTCCATGCTTTTGTTGAGATAACTATTCATCACAATTAAAACTATAGTTGTTCAGGGGTAGTGGGGGGAAGAGGACTCAAGAGGAGAGAGAGGGTCTGGAGTAAGTACCCAGTATAGTCAAGGTATCCTATAGCTACCTTTCATATGGGGAGAGGGGGGAAGAAATCTGTTATAGCTCTTGTAACTATAGTAGCCTAGAAATCTCCAGGCTCATTAAGGCTTTTAGACTAAAATTAGTACATACTTGTTGAAAGAACGAAGTGAATTTCTGATAACAGAATGATACAAGACAAGAAACAAGGAATACAATAATTCAATTATTTTAGCACACTGTCTTACTCCAAATGATAACTTTCATGTATCTATATGCAAGGACTGTCTTTAATTTTTCCTATAGGACAGCATGGAGTACATTTTCAACTCTAAACAAGTAAATAAATAAATAATGAGGAACTTAAGTAAATCATTTAAGGACTGACTAAAAACAAAATCCATCTTATTTAGGTATTTTAAATAAAATAGTCTCAATGTCTCTCAGTCCTTACAGTATGTCAATACATAATGATTTTAAATACACTTTTATTCTTTTAAGACCCAATCTTGCCAAGATTTATTCATTTGCTTAATTTTATACATTGCAAATAACCCCATTTAGTTCAGTGGCACTACTACCCATCCACAAAGTTAAGCAGATGCATAAGTCTTTGCAGGATCAAGGCCTTACAGATCTGTCCCTAGGAAATTGCGTTGTCATGGCTATACTATCAGGAAATATAAAATGTTGAATTTGTGTGGCAGTTCAAAGCCCCTGAGGTTAAGCAGCTACTTGAGGATGTATATTTAGAAAGTGTTGGTAGAATGTATTGAAATGATCTGCCAACATACCAAGAACATCTGTTTGAGCAACACATGTCCTCAATGTAAGCTAATTATGCTTTAAGATATAAATTTTCCAAGCTATTCTTGGAGGGTCCTGAAATACTAGACATACTAATCAGTACCAAGTCCTTAAAATAATAGAGCATACAGGCAATATAGTGAACTGCTGTCACAAAGAGCATAATAATTCATTCATATTTCCTCATGCAGAAATTAAGAAAAAACAGTCAGCATTAGGAAAGGAAGCCAGATCTACAGACTGCACCACTGGAAAGTCCACCAACATTTCAGATTTAGTGTCTGCAATGGGATTATGACATATCTGATAACTCATTCAAAATAAAGGAAGCCCCTAGACCTAACAGGTGCAATTTTCAAAAGGTTCAGCATTGGCCTATGTTCACTCCCACTTTTGTTAGAGTTAGGCCATGCTGAGCACTTTTGAAAATTCCATGGGTTTCAAAGGCCAGCTCTATAGCATCACTTCAAGAAAGTGAGAATTTTTTTTAAACAGATAGCTATCCTGCTGTGAAATCTGAGTGGAGACAAGGCACTGGTAAATTTTCCCTCTATGGAGTTAGTCAAGGTCAACTTTATACCTCCCATTTGGAATTGATCTCATATAACCGCATCAAGATAAAAACTACAGGATCTTTTGAGAATCCTGCACTTCTAATAGCATCTGCAATTAAAGTCTCAAAGAATTTTGAAGACATTTAATCATTTCTGCCTCTCCACACCTTAGAAGCAAGCAAGCATAATTATCCATCTGGAAAAACTGAGGCCTGGTCTACACTGGGGGTGGGTGGGTGGGGGAAATCGATCTAAGATATGCTACTTCAGCTACGAGAATAGTGTAGCTGAAGTCGACGTATCTTAGATTGACTTAGAATCACTTACTTTGCGTCCTCGCGGCACGGGATTGACGGCCGCCGCTCCCCCGTCGACTTTGCTTCCTCCTCTCGCCGAGCTGGAGTTCAGCAGTCGACGGGAGAGCTATCGGTGATCGATTTATCGCGTCTACACTACATGCGATAAATCAATCCCCGATAGATTGATCGCTACCTGCGGATCCACCGAGTAGTGTAGACGTACCCTGAGACAGGTAGTATGGGTATGTCTACACTGCAGCTGGAAGCAAACCTCACAGCCTGGGCAGACAGACTTGCACTGGCAGGGCTCAATCTAGTGCACTGAAAAGCAGTGTGGACATTGTGGCTCAGGGTGCAGCTTGGCCTCTCAAGCGTAGGAGATTGGGTGGGCTTGAGAGCCCGAGCCTCAACTTCCATACTGCTCTTTATGGCCCAAATTAACTATCGTTTGCTAGCCTTAAAGTGCCTTGTATCCACACACCATCTTTTTTAAAAAGCAAATTATGTGGCATCTTAGGTCACAGTAAGTCATCCTCATCGAAACAGGAGCAACTCCCTTTGCAGTGAGTTTGTTTGCTTTAAGGTTCACATGGATGCATTCCTAACTACTCTGCTTCTGGCAGTCTTTGCATTACTATCACTACGCTGCATTGCTTCACACATGGGTCTTTGTACTTGTGGGTCCTCTACTGCTCTGGAATAACCCTAATCCTTTATGATACCAAGTAGTAGTGAGCTCACACATTCAGAGTCACATACCCATTATGGCAGCCACACTTACAGCCTCCATACCCTGCTTTGTGAACTACTCCATATGCCCTCATCCACCCATTGTGACCCCTCTCACCCACCGCTCAAGATGTGAGCACCATAGGGGTTAAAGATAAAAGTCAAACAATTTGCATGGCGGATACAGAAAGAGGGAAAAAGCAATAGAAAATGTACGTTGGTTCACAGTTAAATTAATGTACTCAGCTTTCAGCTAAATTGAGATTTTTATGAGATAATGGCCCAAATCAGGTTACAGAGACATTTCAAAGGGCATAGAGGTTTTAGGGCATTATAAGGCATTCATGCATATCTGAATGCCTGTGGTTCAGAAAGGTTACTGTGGATTTCTATTAAATTTACAGCATACTTTATGCTGATCTGTAGGTGTCATACAAGAGAACTTAAAGCAAAGATAGTGCTCTATTTTGGCATGCATTCAGCAGGGCAAAGAAACTCCCTGGGGGCTCTCCATATAATTAATGTTCACCTTCCACTCCTGTAACAACTAGAGGGGGGGACACACCATCCTACTAAATAGCAGTGCTGCATATCTTCCTGCTTTGCCCACTGCCTTTTTGAACAAGACCCTTTTGCCAGAGGATAACATTCTCCAATATAAGGAGAGTCTGCAGAGGTGTACATGTAATTACTAACCTGTCCCTGCTGCCTGCCCCTTTCTCCCCCCAAACCACGACAGTTTCCCAACCACCCAGTCTTTGTTACAGGGGTCTTATACAGGGGGGAAATCATTTGGAAAATGTCTTACCAACTTGACGTGAACAACAAAGTGGAAAGAGAAGATGGGAATGGCATTCCAAAATTCCAGGGGGAAAAGTATTTTATCATTGTTGGCATGGAGACTAGGATTAGGGTAATAAGTACTCTCCTTTCGATTTCGCTTAGCACCTGCAATGTCATGGCCTGCGCAAAGAGGAGTGTTATCTCCTGCAGAAAAGCTGACTGAGGATGAGAGAGAAAGACAAGATGATACACTGCAGGAACTAGCAAATGCATCTCAACAGAGGATCACAAAGGCAGAAGTGTGGAGGGATGGTTTCCTGGAGTGCCCTGGCCCTGGAAAGGTAAACAGCTGTGATAGAGAACCTTTTGTTACAAAGGCTGTGCACAAGACCTCAATGTTCTGCAAACTATAAAGAACACACCATAGTAGGACCACCATTTCAACCATCCTAATTACAGGCCCTTCCTACAACAACCAGCCACACAGAAGACAGAGAAAGAGAATCCTTTCTACTGCATCACCTAAAGTTTGTGAGCACTCCTTATTTTGGCCATGCGTCCGTCCCATGGGTCTTAAGTTCACATTACGTTCTTGGTGAATTGGTTTTGATTTTATTCACCCAGTAATATTGTTCCCTATGCTATGTGTTAACTTTGCACATTTATTTTGAAATCTTGTATGAAAAATTTCACCAAGGTACAACTCAATTCATACACTATAGAACATCCCCTGCACTATAGTGTCATTTCCTAACAAAATCAACATATTTCATTCAGTTCCTTGGGTACAGTATAGTCATTTCCCACGACTGCCCCATGGCCTCAAAGTAAGAGTACAACACATATCGCACCCGGTTTTCCTGATCAGTTGGGGACATTTTGCAGAGACACCCTCTCCATCTGTCCATAACATTCAGAAAGTCTCTCCATCCAATAGCATTGTCCAGGATCCCTCCCTTGCACCTACAGATTTCATGCAAAATACAGCAGGCACTTATTGCATGTGGTACATAATGATGAGAAGAATCTAGCCTTGACATGGGGCCCCTCCACCTTCTCTTCAGTCATCCAGAACTTTTGCACATTCCACTGACATGCCACAAATACTTGCAGTATAGTTACATAGGTCCTTGCTCTTGTCCAATGTCCAGAGTAAGGTTTCATAAACTAGAGAAGCAGAGAGTAAACTGGGTCTCACAGAATGAGAGGAGGAATCGTAACTACATTATCCATAATGGGCTTGGGAACAAAGATCCCTTTACTCATTCCAGCAAACAGGTTTGAGTTTCTTGGGATTCTGACCTCCAAATGTCTTTGGTTCTGTGATGTAATACACCTCACAAAAACATCATGTGAGCCTAGCAGCTACAACAATTGTCAGTTTTTTATTTGAAGTGGTGTGTGCACTCAATATCGTTGATGCTGAAACAACTGGTTGTGTGTTACAACTAAATGTTTTATCTAGTTACTTTAGTATCCAGGGTGATCCTATGTGAAAGCAGAAGATCTAAGATTATCAGAAGTCCCAATCCCTGTACTTATTTTGTGAGGTTTAAATTATATTATATCATGGGTTAGGCCCTGTGTTATATTCTTCATTTTAAAGGAAAACAACAAATCTCCAGTTGGCAATGTTGGTCTAGCTAGGGTGCTTCTAATTGCTGACCTGTGGCAATTTATCTTTTGAGTGTTATTCACTAAAAAGAATTTTGAAAATGCTAAATGTGTAACTATGGTCGAGACTGTTACTGGATTCCTAATAAGAAAAAGAAAAATTAATCCTATTATAAATTTCCACTTTTAGTATTTAGAGGGTTCCTATAGAAAATCCAGCTGTAGTCTCTTGCAAGGATATGAGCTCACGGACTGTGAAAATACCTTAAGTCAGACAGAGGAGTTGTGGGGCCCAGAATCGGTAAGTACAGTAGAACATCAGGGTTACGAACTGAGCAGTCAACCACACGTCTCATTTGAAACCGGAAGCATGCAATCAGGCAACAGCCGAGACAAAAAAAAAAGCAAATACAGTACAATACTGTGTGAAATGTAAACTTCTAAAAAAGTTTACCTAGTAAAGTTTTAAAACTTTTAGTCAATGTTCAGTTGTAAACTTTTGAAAGAACAACCATGTTTTGTTCAGTGTTACAAACATTGCAGAGTTATGAATAACCTCCATTCCAGGTGTCAGTAACTCTGAGGTCCTACTGTACATTGTCTGACCTCCCCTCCTGGTAGGTCATGCATGATAGCACCATCTTAATAGCATCAGAAACATCCATAATAATATCCCTGACAACTGATCTACCAGCACCAAACTGATTAGCTACTGGCCAGTAGCAGCTAGGGTGGCAGGCTTCCACATGGTGATGACATCACCCTTCTCCATGCTGATGGGAACACCCTCATATCAGTTTTCTGCTCCCGCAACTCCAGGGTGAGCTCTGTGCAGATTTCTAGAAAAATAGCCTTTTGTCATCCTGAAGTTTGGTCACCACTGCTGGTCATCCCAGTTCTGCTTCACTATCCTGGCCCACCAGTCACTATGAGTTGACCAAGCCCAGAAATGGGACTCCACTGAGTAAAGCTGCTCCAGAAAAATGCAAAACGATCTATCTGATTTCACCCTCCTGCTCTTCCTTCCTCTGTAGTCCAATTGCTCCAGCAGGAATGGTCTACTATTCTGTTTGTACAGTGCCTAGCACAATGGGGCCTCATGCTTGGTTGGCACTTGGTATTACTCTAACATGATTAATGATAAATCCATCTGCTTGCATTCCTGTCAATGGATGCATCATCCTGTTCATATTAAACACTGTCATGATCAAGGCTCTCAGCAGCGTGACCGCCATGCTACCTGACATCAGTTTGAAAATGGCACTGGCAAAATGAATGGATGCCAGGAAAGGAATCAATGGAGTTTGTTAGTTTGATCCCACCCCCGGCCACACCCAGAATTCCTGTAGATTCTGGTAGACATCTCACAACGTACCAGGGAAGAAAAAGGTCACGGAGCAAAGAGCTGAGTGGCGGAGCATTGCACCATGGGATATCTTAATTCAAACAAGCACATAGCTGTGTGGATACAATGATTAACAAGGAAAATACCTTAACCCGACATGACATAAAGCAATGTGGCTACACTTCTGTATGAAGTTGTTATGAAGTTAAAATCACTCTACTTAGAGGGGGGAGGATAGCTCAGTGGTTTGAGCATTGGCCTGCTAAACCCAGGGTCATGAGTTCAATCCTTGAGGGCCCACCTAGGGAACTGAGGCAAAATCAGTACTTGGTCCTGCTAGTGAAGGCAGGGGGCTGGACTCGATGACCTTTCAGGGTCCCTTCCAGTTCTGTGAGATAGGTATATCTCCATATATTATAATACGATGCAACATCCCTGTGTAGTCAAACCCTAAATGAGGGCTGGATTCTCAGGAACCAGCGAGCTCCCCTTATGACCAGGTTTTCCACCAAAGTGCTGAGCTCTTTGGATAATCTGCCCTGGGGGAAGATGCTGAGCACATTTGAAACTCTGGCCCTTAGTGACTTGCACCAGATCACATAGTAAGGATTCTAGTTCCGCCACTGGCATCTGTTCTAATCAATTAACTTCTTCTATGTTAAGTAAAATGGTAAAGGTTATCATGATATTAGACCACCAGTCACCTTACAAGCTTCATAATAGAAAATAATGGTCTTGGCAACACTATTTGAGCCATACTTTTTGAGTAGTGATTTTAAAGAAAGATTAACATTTAATTTCCGAGTTTTAGAAACAAGCTTTTTAAATTATGGTGAATTTGTTTCTTTTACATATTTCTACAACATATCTTAAAGAGGCCTTGGGAGTTCAAAATGTAGGGTCAGATTGTGATCTCTCGCCTTGCCTTGAATAGTACTTTACACCATACCCTTGAAGTCAATAGGCCTACTTGTAGAGGAAGGTGCTACTCATTGTGAGTAAGGGTATTACAGTCTAGTTTTTAACTAGTAGCTTCCTCAGATTAGCAAATCTTTCTCAAAGATGTATTGTAATGTGCTGAAAGCTGGAGAACACCCGTGATAGCGAACATACAGTAAATAGTACAAGAGTCAGCATCATATCACTTAGGAAATCTGCTTTAGGTGATATTACTTAATCCATGGGCACCGTTGAAATAGCACCATATCAGTGGATAATAATAACCTCCAACGTGACTGCACCTTTTCCATTACAAGTGAAGGCTTTGTCCTCCCTCTGGAAACCTTTGGCAGCTGTCTTGGAAAATGACAAAGTGAGGAACTCTCAGATGCACAGCATACAAAATGACAAAACTGTTGATCTGAAGTAGCAAAATTTAAGTTCTTGCCTGGCCAAGGCCATATGTATTGTAACAAACAAGAATGCTCTGCTCTGATCTGTAAGAAATTCTTCTTCAACCAATTGTTTGAATGGATTCCTACTCTAGGTGATTGTGTGCATGAGCGTACAGACACAGAACCTTTGAACAGCAGTAAGTAACTGAGTGGCAGGTTGGGGCTGTGCCTCATATATCCCTGGGTGGATGCAGGGCATGGTGACATGCACAGGGAGTGCTTGCAGCCCAAAGGCCATAGCTATTCAAAAACTACAAGCTCATGCACCCAAGGTGCATGCATCTAGTGCAGTATGGACCTATGCAAACAGTCACCTTGAAAGAACAGTTGCTATAATAAAAGTTTTCCTCAAGGAGATGCACCCCAGAAATCTGTCTCACAAAACACAACCTCGTAGGCAGTTATTCAACATCTCTTTGAAACTTTCTCTTCTTTTACTCAGTTCTTCTTCGTATATTTGTGCACTTCTATCCGTCAAACAGAGAATAGCTTTTACATGTGCAAGTTACCTTAGGGTTACCACAAAAATTAAGCTTTAGTTATCAGAAAAAAAAAAAAAAATGGGTGGCAGATAGGATTCATAAAAATCTCAGCTATGGAAACAAAAATGCAATGGTTATAATGAGCTGGCATACAGGTGATGAGCACAATGATCATCTCACAGGGTGTGCAATGTCTTGCTCTCTCAATCTGTAACTGTTTTATATAGTGGCTGGCACAAATTAGACTAACATGAGATTTCCTAAAAAAATTGTTACTCTGGATATTTATCATTCTGAGAGTTATGCTACTCACTAAGAGATGGTGATAAATCTTGAGATTATACCATTTTCTTTCACGGTGTTGCATAAAACGAACATGTGTGAGAACAGTATTTAACAGTAAAAATGAGAGCATAATCATGTACTATTAAGTTCTTGCCTCTCTACGAAGCTAACTGAGTCCGAGGGAAATCCAGCACTGTAGTCAGTAGCAATCACACTAGTGCACAACTTCAACAAGCTAAAAATTGGAGTTTGAGTGGCAGTGAACTCAGAAATTTTATCCATAATGCACTGTCCCTAAGACAGATTTGTTAAATATTTCTTTCTTTTTGCCAGTGATGAACAAGTGAGCCTCTTTACCTTAAACAAGAGTCCCTAAACTTACAAACCATGCATGGAGTTTCTGGCCCTAATTCAGAAAAGCTCTTGAACATGAGTTTAAGTTCCATCTATTTCAACAATACTTAAACACATACTTAAAAGTGATTTCCTGAAACAGGGCCTTAGTTATGTGACCCCTATTTCAGCCAACGGGAAACACATCTAAAACCCTTCAGCATCTTTTTGATCCTGACTCCCATGCTTGTCTAAGAATTTATGTCCATGTAACAAAAGCAGCAGATGATAATATATACAGTAGACCCTCAGAGTTACAAACACCAGAGCTACGAACTGACCAGTCAACCATACACATCTCATTTGGAACCAGAAGTCCACAATCATGTAGGAAAGATCAAACATGTAAATACTGTACAGCAATGTGATAAACTACTAAAAAATAAAGGGAAAGTTTAAAAAAAGATTTGACAAGGTAAGGAAACTGTTTCTGTGCTTGTTTCATTTAAATTAAGATGATTAAAAGCAGCATTTTAAAAGCTGTAGTAAGTTAATGTTCAGTTGTAAACTTTTGAAAGAATTACTATAACATTTTGTTCAGTTACGAACAACCTCTATTCCCTGAGATGTTTGTAAATCTGAGGTTCTATTGTATAGCACATTTAGCAGCATTAAAAGAACTAGGAGTTCTAAGAGGATAAAAATGATTGGAACCTTTGAGCTGTAACAGGTCTATCACCTGGGACAGACCCCACCATTCATAAAAAGCAGAAAAAAATTAAACAATAAATTTACTTTCACCCCAAGCCCACATGACATTTACAGCTGTTAAACAAACAAAATACGGAAACTCCTCCAGATGAAAGTTCCCTATGGATGAGAACTGCTCCAGTGGAAATATTCCAGTAGAGGGCTCCAAAGCAACAGCAAGTTTTCTTTGAAAAGCTTAACAGCATGACAGGAGACTGAGCGTCAATTTTTTTTAAAAAAAAAAGTTAACATACATATATACAGCCAAGGTGAGTTAGAATCTCAACTAAAGTCTTGACCTTCAGCCATGAGAGCCTTTGAGAAGGTAGCCTAGCTATAGTAAAATGAGTGAAAGCTTTTGGTTGTGTAAGAATATTCAAAAAATACAGCTGGTCAAAAAACAGTCAGGCTTTACATTCCAAATAAATAATATATTTTAGAAGTTTGCAATTTCCTGTAAAAAATTAAAATTTCAACCAAATCTACTCAAAATGTTGGATGGTGTATAAATGTTGACTACAATGCTGCACATCTTTTTGAATTCTTATCCCTTAGTAACTGACTAACAGTCTCTGTAGATCGTGTTTTGGGCTCTAATGAGAAAAGCACATATTATCCAGGAATAATGAGTTGGAGAATGGACTGAATACATTGCAGTATACATCATTCACTCAGTGCTGTTGTAAAATTATTCATGTCAAAATTTGTAAACAAACAAAATTTTTTAAAAACCCATCATTTATTCTGAATAGTTTCTGTTGCACTCTGCCCCAAATGGGTTTGAATAGCTCTGTTATGAATAGGCTTTCCCTGTATTTATTTCTGTAGAGAAACCATCCCATTAATCGGCATAGCTGACAACGGCACCAAACTGGAAGGCCTGTTTGGCCAAACGTCAGCTATGCTGATTAATGAAATGTCTGCCTAAGGAAATAAATAGAAGAAAGTCTTTTCATAACAACATTCTGAACTTTTCAAATTAAAAAAAAAAAAGAAAGAAAATGGGATGGAGAACAGCAAATACTAAACAGAATTGTGTATTTTCCATATAACCCTACTGCAGACAAGTCTGTCACACATAGGGTGACCAGATAGCAAGTGTGAAAAATCGGAACGGGGGTGAGGGGTAATTAAAAAAAGCCCCAAATATTGGGACTATCCTATAAAATCAGGACATCTGGTCATCCTAGTCACACAGATTTATTAAAACAAAGTAAAGTGGCCAATGTAGCACTGAACCAGGTAAAAATCATGTTTATATAAGCTTTTAGAGCCCTGGAAAGCTTTTTTACAAGTTTACTCAACATACAGTAGTCAGTCTGTTTATATTACAGATAGCAGAACTTTGATTAGTTGTTAGCAGCCAGACCAGGTTACATTAGAGGATTTTGTTCCCACAATTCCCAATCAAATTGATGGCCAACAAAACTGGAATCCTATTAATAAAGAATCATGTACAGCTCAGAGATGTGCAACAGACATGATTTTAGATGAATGTGTGTTTACTGACTGGCTCAAGGGCTTTCCACAAACCTCCAAAAGCCTTACATGGGAGCTCATGTAAATTGAGGAATGGTCACCTTTCCCATGCTTCACAAAATATATGGTAACAGGTCAGGTTTTGTTCAAGATGCTTGAATCTACAGTGCTGCATTTTGAACTCTATGCCTGACCCTCCTTTTAATATTTTAACTAAAATCAACATTACCAAACCTTATTACTCTACTTTCTTTAATGTTACCATCTCATTGTCGACCAGCTGGCATCTAGCATAGTAACATCTAAACAGTCGACCGGCAGAACAATGAATTTATCTGGGAAGATACTGCAAGGCTGTCACTCAAAATATCACAAGAAAAAAAAAAAACTAACATCCAATAAAGTAACTGGAATGCGTACCTTTCTATCTAGCTCCCAGGGTTCAGATTTCTTTGTTTTCAATAGTGTGCAAGATTATTGAAAGGTTACTATTACATACTGGGTATTGCAAGTCTATAGGCACAGAGCTTAAGTGTCATAGTTTATGATCAACTAAAATAAAAAAATATTGGGGGTCTAAAAGTCAAATCTCAAATGCACAAGATCTTTTCAACTGATCAGGGTAATTTTTACCATTGTTTTTCAGTCAAAAGATAGGGATATTAACCAATTCAAAGTTAATTAATTCCATAAATGGAAGGTAATGATAAAACAAAAACATGTTGCAGTTCTACATGCCACACAAGCATTATTTTACATTGACACATGTAGTCTGAGGACATCCCAATAGGCAGGCAAAAATGATCACCCCCATTTTACAGGTGAGGAGAGCTGAGATGCAGCAAGATTAAATGACCTGCCCAAAGTCACACAAGGGGGTCCTGACTAAAGCTGGGTGAAATTTTTTGGACACAAATGCAGATTCGGGTCAACCAAAACATTTTATGAATTCATGTCAGATTTGCCAAATTATTTCAGTAGAAAGAACAAAAAAAGTTACAAAAAATTTGAAACATTTCATTCTGATATTTTCAAAGTGAATGATTTGGATTCAAAAATGACTTTTCATTTTGGATTTTACTTCATTTTAATTTCTAAAAAGGTAAAAATCCCTCAAAAATGAAATGTTTTGGGTTGGTCGGAACTAAGCATTTCATTGGATCCAAAATATTTTTCCCCGGACTTTTTCAGGTCAGCCACAAAATAAAAATCAGGAATTCACACAGCTCTAGTCCTGATTCTTGATGCTGAGGTTCACGCGAGACAACCCTTCCTCATAGAATTCCCAGCAATGTAGCAACTCCTAGCTGGCAGAAAGTTATCTTAACTGTATTTCTCAAGGTACCTCATGTTTGCTCTAATGAGCCCAAACAGAATGTACATCATCGAAGGTACGATGCACATTGAGAGTGGCTGTCTAGCATTCCTGCTTCTTCCTTGAGCCATGGTATTTAGGACAGAGTCTGGAGTCCTAAGCCCTTCAACATGCTTCTATCACATACTAGGGGAACAGGCAAGACTGCTGTCTCTCCTCCTCTCTAGGAAACAGGGACAGAATTTATTGATTCTATTTTCCCCAAGTGAAGAAGAAATTTTGGGGGCATAAATAAATAATTGGTATTTTCAGGACTGCATCTGGACAATAGCTTATTTGAACAGAAGGTGAAGAGATAGCCTCACTCCTTCTTTCCTTATTATGACCCTTGGAAACCTATATCAGAAGTAGAACTGTATGAATAATGAATTATTTGGTTCATTGCACATTTTAAAAAAATTGTTTGGGGTCAAACTAAACATTTTGTTTCAATTTTGACCATTTCTTACCTTTTTAAAAAAAATTAGGAAAATAAATTTTGAAACAAAATCATCACAAATTAGAAATAAAAAATGTTTCATGTGGAAAATGTTGAAAAGAAACATTTTGCTTTTTTTTCAGAATTTTGGAGTCCCCTACCCTATAAAATGAACAACATTTTGGGGTCAGCAAATCTGCATTTTTTGCCCCAAAAAAGCTTCAGCTTAAAAAAATTCACCCAGCTCTAATTAAAAGATGTGGCATCAGCACAGGAATTACGACAAAGCAAAGGCTTCTGGAGAAAATGCCGGAAAATGAGCACTTAAGGATGACAGCATAAAAAAAAAAAAAAGACTTCCAGCGTAACCCTGAAAAAAAAAAGTTATTTGGAAGGCCACTTCTATCTGTATGTGGAGAGTGCAGGTACCAACCTAGGATATTTAATTAAAGGTGAGTGGGTGAGTGAAAGAGAGGCACCATTAGCAACCATGTCTCCACAATATTCACGTTGACCACAGATCTCACCTGCATTTTTATTAGTCCAACTTCCCCACTCATTTCTAATAATTTTGGCCAATTCAGGGGTGCAATTCAAAAGGTTAACCTGATCTTTAAGGCCTAAACGGAAATGGTTTGGATTCCAGATATCTGAATGCTATTAGCCAGGATGGGTAAGGAATGGTGTCCCTAGCCTCTGTTTGTCAGAGGCTGGAGATGGGTGGCAGGAGAGAGATCACTTGATCGTTATCGGTTAGGTTCACTCTCTCTGGGGCACCCAGCATTGGCCACTGTCGGCAGACAGGATACTGGGCTGGATGGACCTTTGGTTTAACCCAGTAAGGCCATTCTTATGTTCTTAATGACAACCTCTCTTCTGGTGTTTTGTTGTGACAGTTAAGGTCAGTTCATGATCTCTTGCTCACATCCTTTGATTTAACTAGATAAAAGCTGGAGGCAGGGTTTTCTTAACAGAGGACCCTCAAATCTGGAGTCCACTTATCCTGCAGGTATAAAACAGAGCCAGAGTGAAAGTCATCTCGGCACACAGGGTACACACAGAACCGTATGTGCCACTTAGGTTCTTGAGTAGAATAGGGCCTTGCATGAGCACTTGGCACTAGGGCAAATTTCACGTCTTATGGGTATTTCATTGAACCAAGAGCTATTATCTTAATTGTATATTGTTTTTATCTATGAGCTCCAAGACCTTGAGATGGATAAATCATTTACTTCAATCCTTGTAAGACGGTGGCAGATTCTAGGACTTCTGCTAAGTTATTCTAGTGCTTGAACCCTCCAGAGAGATGCACAGTGCTGAGTCACTCTAAAGCTAGGTCAGGTACACCCAATTAGCTCTAATCTTAGAGAATATGTGAAGCAGGAAATGAATTAAAAAAATGCAGCTAGAACTAGAAGCAGCATCCAACAGGTCATGTAAGTTCAGTTATCTGTATTTGAGTCACCAATAAAACCAAACCACAGAAATGGGTAAGTCTGAATTTTTACACAACACGAGTACACTCTGTACAGAGCAGGGTGGGAGCACTTCCAGCTCAGCCCATGAAAAGGATAGTATCATATAGCATTCTGCTTCTTTAAAGCACTGTGAAGTACAAACACTGACTAATTAGCCACGATCTTATCTTAACTCTGGATTGGTGTGTAGTGGCTAGTCTAACTGGGGACAAGTCTATGCTACAAAATTAAGTCGACCTAAGTCAGGTCAATGTACAGCCCCCCCACAGTAATTACTGCATTTTTCCATGTCTAAACTATGCCCCCACATCAGTGGTATGCATTCTTGCCAGGAGCGCTTCCACCGATTTACCTGACAGTGTGGGGCATTGTGGGACACTGTCAGACCTTATAGCACGCAGGGCTATTGGAAATCAGAGAGGGTAGAAGCAATGGAGACAGTAAAGACTTTGACGAGACTTACCTCCACCATCAAATGTTAAGCCTCATATAAAATAATGATGTCCCCTGAGAACCATGGGCTCACATCCTGTTATGGTCAACTTGACTTAGTTCCATGCAGTTAGTGTGGGGGGCTGGGAGGTCTTGTCTGCCCTCTTACATGAACATTAAAGATCTCAAGTCACTTTTGTAAGATTAGTCATTTGCCTTAGCCAAAATTTCTTTTTCTTCATCCACTGGGCTTTATACTCTGAGCCAGTTGGTTGCTGCCCTCCATCCTAGAGGGACATTTAATTGGCAAGACCTGTATATCATTTGAAGAGCACTCTGATAAGCAAGGTACCAGGTAAATATATATTATAAAGAAATGCTTTCTGAAGTTTCTTAGGACAAGGTATTATCCTCTCCTCTGAGGTTGAAGACTTGAAATTATTTTTGTTTGGAGTTGTAATATAGTATATCCCTTTCCCCTTTCGTACTACTTTATAAATATTATCTTAGGGTCAGATTCGGATACCCTTACACATGTGGAATAGTACCTTGTGCCACCAGTTGTCTTAATGAAGCCAGTGAGAGCATTTGAATAGTACAGTGCTATTCAGTATGAGTATCCAAATCTAACTTTGCATAACTCATTTTTGTATAAGTTTTGTCAAATTTATTTTTTAAGGAAATCTATATATGGCTGTGGTATTTTGGGGAAAAAAACTTCTAAAGTATAAGGTGCTTTTCACCAAGCGTGTGATTGTAAACTTAGTTAAATTACAAATTTGAGTGTGGGATGCAGGGCCGGCTCTGGCTTTTTGGCCGCCCCAAGCAAAAAAAACCTGCGGCGCAGCCGGTGCACGGGTGCCGGGGGACTGGCTGGGGGGAGGTGGAGGGAGCGGGCGGGAGAGAGAGAGAAGGGGGCGGCCAGGGCTACAGCAGGGGCGCTGCCACGCGGCCCCTCCTGCTGCGCCGCCTCCTGCCGCGAGGACTCTGCTCCGGTCGGCGGGGAGGGAAGGAAGAGGACTGCCCTACAGAGCGCTCTGGTTCTCCCTGCCACCGCCCCCTACAGGGCTGCTGGAGGGAACAAGAACAAAACAAACAAACAAAAGCAGCCGTGCCGCCCTAGGATTGTGCAGAATGCCACCTCCAACAATCTGCCGCCCCAAGCACCAGCTTGCTCAGCTGGTGCCTGGAGCCGGCCCTGGTGGAATGAGACAGACCTTTTAAAGTTGAACTGGCTTCTTTCTAAATAGAAAATTGCTGTTAGTGATATTGACTTTCAGCATTTCAGAACCTGTTCTTTTCAGCACTAGGACTGCATCACTGCAGTCCATAACCACTCACAGCACCACAATTATACCAACCAAATGTCAGCTTTCACTTACCCATCCACCTGTGGTTTTATAAAAAAAAAAAGTTTCAGCTAGTAAATGTTTTCCTAAATACCTTTAACAATGTGCTTATTGTGGCTGAACAAAGTGTGTTCTGTGCAGTCTTTCAATATATAAAAGTACCACTTTACTTTAAAGGCGTGGATGCTTCTTAAATCCAAGCCCAACGTGATATTTACTGATGAATGGGCTGGTAATTCTTTTCCTCCATATAAATCCTAAAGTGAAGTTTGTCATCCATGTTGGCGTTGGAGTTAATATTCTGTAGGGCATTTATCTTTTACGATCCATATACAATCCAAAATGACAAACTACTTGGTTAAATATGGAGTTACAGATTGACCTAAGGTACAAAGCCAAGTTGTCTTTTGTGACTTTCAGTGTCGCCTGGTTTTATCTAGATTGAAAATACCACAATAAAGGTTTATTCTCATGATAGTGTTGTACATTCACTTCTGATCAAAATGGACAAGTCAAGGTACTGTACAAAATTTCGCCTGGTTCATGCTTTGTCCAAATAGATTTTCCTACCAACATTTTTAATCCTTCAGCCAGTTATGTACTTAGGGCTTGTCTTCACTTCCGGGATAAGTCGACCTAAGTTACTCTACTCCAGCTACGTGAATAACATAGCTGGAGTCTACAGAGCTTAGGTCAACTTACCCCGGTGTTTTCACTGCGCTGTGGCAGCGTGAGACACTCTCCAGTCGACTTACCTTACTCTTCTCAGGGAGCTGGAATACCAGAGTCAACCAGAAAGCGCTCAGCCATCAATTTAGCAGGTCTTCACTAGACCCACTAAATTGATACCCGCTGCATTGATTGCAGCAGCATTGATCTCCCCGCTAGTGAAGACAAGCCCTGAGATTCAGACTTTAGGACCAGAAGGGATCATCATGATCATCTAGTCTGACCTCCTGTACATCACCGACCACAGAACCTCACTCACCCACTTCTGTAATAGGCCCCATAACCTCTGGCTGAGTTACTTAAGTCCTCAAAACTTGATTTAAGACGTTGAGTTACAGAGAATCCACCATTCACTCTAGTTCAAACCAGCAAGTAACCTGTGCCCCATGATCAGAGAAAAGCAAATAACCTCCAGGGTCTCTGCCCATCTGACCTAGGGAAAATTCCTTCCCAATCCCAAATATGGCAATCAGTCAGATCCTGAGCATGCATGAGTGAGACCCACCAGACACACACCCAGGAAGGAATTCTCTGTAGTAACTCAGATCCTTCCCCATCTAACATCTCCTATTGCTGCAGATGGGATATTTGCAAATCTCTCTCACCTCAGAATCCCCCACCCCAAATACCAACTCTCAACTCAGAGCAACCTCTAAAATTATACACTTGGGCTCAATCAGAACAAGTGCCTCAACCTCTATCCCATTCACTATCTTGTTGTTGAGATTCTTCCTGGTGCAATACCATTATCAAATACAAGATGCCTGCAGGCCTCAGCATGGTTATGATTGCAAGCAGTTAAGAAGTCATGTATAAGCATCAAATAAGGACATTGGAGGCATGGTTTCCAGTTGAGAATAATTAAAAAGAAACTTTCTTCTACGTGTCTGTATTCCGCGTGAAGAAAATGTGACAATCCACTTGTGGGCTGGACCAACTTTCAGCAGTAAAAAAAAAAAAATAAATAAAAAATTGTTCTAGCTATATAAACCAAGGTTTGCAAAATGATTTCTCCCTCCTCCTATCTCTTTACAAAGACCCCATAGAAACAGAACAAAAGAAACATCTAGTTGCCACAATATCATAGATTATCTGATGACTTTGTATGATTTTTTAAAGCAAAATGTAGGTTCTCTTGTTTAGATCTGAGAATTGCAACACTTGTTCATACCTGAAGCTCATGAAATCCTTTCACACAGAAGTACAAAAGTGGCTAGCCTCTTTAGATTTTAAACTCCTTCAGGCAGGGACCTTGTCTTTATAACCTGTTAAGAAAGTACCCAGCACACTGTTGTCCTATATAGGTAACAAATCACAATATTTGAATTCTCAGTGGTCTTTAAGAATCCTGCTTCCCCAGGGCTAGCAAAAACTGGTTGTTCTGGGCGTGGCCATGCAAAGATAAAGAACTTCTCGAGTCCTGATTCATAGCACAATTAAAGCCATTCAGAAAGAAAAGGCCATTGAAAAACAGTAACAAATGGAACACCACATGAAACAAAGGACATCAAATATATGGGTATTAACTTGGTCTGGGTATCTAGGAGCCAGGTAGATGAATATCATGCCTATTGTACAAGGCCACAAGGGGGAGAACAATAAGTGACAAGCCAGGAATTGTTAGCAGCAATTATCAGTATATTTTCTGAAGCGGAAAGTTTGAGCGATTAGCCATTGTTCTAGTAAGCAACTTTCAGAGAAGTAGTAGTCAGAGGGTCACAGACAGGTAGTTCAGCACCCTGGATCTGCAAAAAGAACAGCCTTTTTAATAAGCCTTAATGATAAAAAAGTATTACAGTTAGTCCAACCCATGCTTTTTACATTCAAGGCTGAGCTGGGGAGTCAACAGCTCTTGCCTTCACTTCCTGTTTTAGGCAGAACTTCTTTGACTTGGGAGGCAGCACTCCCAAAGCAGCCAGGGAAGTGATTGTCAATCTCTACCCAATGAGATAAGGTTTCTCTCCCAGATTGTTCCCAATACATAGTATTTAAAAATCTTGAATCAACCTCCCACCATTAGATTTTTAAGATAAGTGTTGGGCCATTTACATTTGCCTCCTGGCTTTTGAGCCTTTAATGCGCAGCCTAGTTACAGTTTAAAGCTCTTCTTTGCAACCACAAGGGCTAGGAACTTATTTCTTAAAAAATGAAAACATAGTCTCACCTAGTCACAAACCTTCAGGAGCTGGGACTTTAAGAAACACATTAAATATTGAGAGACTCATGATAAAATTGTGAGAGTTGGCAATACTGGTGAGACCAATATATATAATAAAATATTGCATCTAGCACTCTGCTATAGATTACTTGTGGCTCAGATTTTTCAGGTATAATATAAACAGAGCTCTGCCACCTTAACTGTATAGGCCTAGGTGCTGGGGGTGTGGCAGCACCCCATGGCTTCAAATAGCTTCCATCATATACAGGGTTTACAATTTGTTTCAATAGCTCTGAGCACCTCCACAATACAAATTGTTCCAGCACCATTATGTGTAGGAGAGAGATTTGTAGGAGGTGCTGCTGTGGAGAGGAGCCAAAGGAACTAGATAGAACTGCTAGGAGCCATGCTGCTGGTTGGGAGAGGAGATGGCAGCTGTGGCCTCACCTGCCAGATGTTTATGTTGCATAGGAAACTACAGTGAGATCTGTCTGGCTGGCTCAAGTCTTTGCTGCATGAATGAGAGGTAGACTTAGAGAAATTGTTTGCAAGGATCAGTCTGAAGTGTGGGCCCAATGGAATGTTCAGACTGACTAACTGCAACCAAAGCAAGAGAATTCTTTTTTGTAGCAAACCCCCTCATCTATTTTACTGCAGTTTCTGCTCTCCCACCTCCCTTTATTAGGGCATGAACTGAAGGGAATAAAAATAAATAAAATGGGAGAACCTAAGTGAGATCTGACAGTGCAGAAAGGGTTCAGATCAAGTAGTGGAATCTATAACATCTCCTGTTACTAAATATATGGCATCATTTGTAGTATATTATTTATTCATATAACATTGTTAACGGTACTTTACAAAACACATGTATAGGAAAGAGCACTGAGTTTACAATCTAATTCAAACATAAAAAGAGAGTAACTGTTCATGGACAGGAGGACATGGAGACAGTAAGGACAATGACATACGAAGGATTCATCGGAGAAGTGGGCTTTAAGGAAAGTGTGATGCATCAGGCATCCGCTGCCCCCTACTGGAAGCCACAATGCCTTAGAACACCCTGCCCTAAAAAGGGTCTCCTGCTGAAAGAGAAGAGCAGTGAGTTCAGACCTCCAGGGCATGCTTATCATCTTATCATGATCAACTGCAGACAGAACCAGCGACAGTTAGTCTTCTGGCACCTTGAAAGGGCCAGGAGCAGGCAGATATCAATCAGGGATCAGCAGGCCAGATTTAAAAAGAACTGGCAACTTTTACTAGGGGTCAGTGCTGAGCAAAGCCAGGACAGGTAAGGAAAGCTCTCCTTGTCCTAACCAAGTGACCTGGCCTAGTCAGGGGCCCAATCTTGACACCACGGTCCTTGGATACCTATGAAGGATTAGTGTTTATATTATGAACTTTAATGCCTGGGAACTATTCTGAGTTGAGATTTTATTTGTTTTCTGTAAATCCCAGAAGGGGACTGGATTGAGTGCTGACCTGTCTGGAGGATTAGGCCACAGAAACAGTAGATCTTTGTGGTGCTAGAGTGAAAGACTCTTGCAATACCATGTCCTGCCACAAAGGGAGCACTCTGGTGTGAGTGCATGCCAAACAAAGATATGAGGAAAGTCAAACAAGGCAATTAAACATGAAGCGGGAAAGTTTTCCATGATGAAAATGGGAGAAAAGACGGGAAGGAACCAGAATTGGGGAGGTATAAAAGGAAACAAGTAGAAATGCAAGAAACACGTGCAGGTTAACTTGATTCAGAGAGATTATGGGCTTGTCCATCCTCAGCACAACCATATCAGGGAATCTGGTTACAATACCCAGTTACAACCAGGCTTTTAATTTGTGAAGTTGGCTCAATGGTACCCATATTTCATAGCTTTAGCCTGGTTAGGTTACACAGTACTAAACCCCAGCCTACTAGAAGGTACCATAGGAACAACTGAGTTCCAGTTCAAGAGGACAGCAGCATATTTCATATACTCCTGGCTTCACCTTGTCCATCTAAGAGACTTTAGCATGCCCATCAGTCAAATGAGAGATATTTTAAAGGAGCGCTTACATTATGAATATCAAAACCTAGCTGTTGTACAGCCTATTTAAATGCTGAAAGGAGTAACTTTACAACGAAGATTGTTTTTTCCAATTACAAATATTCAATCATTCAAACCTAGTTGGTGTCAACTCATTTTAAACTTTCGCTGGGGTAGCCATGTGGTCCAGCCATCATACACATCTCACATAACAATATGAAAGCACCCCCTCCCCCACTACCCTCTATGGGATACTCGTCCCCAACAGCTCTATCCACTAAGCCAAAATGCTCTAGGGCAAGAAGCCAACACTCAAGCAAATCAGGAAAAAGGAAATCCCTTGCATCATAAGATTCATTTGCCTGAAACTGTCTGCAAGTTGTGTTCTTCAGAATATAAAGTTCACAGCCTACTTTCCTTAAAAAAATACAAGCAAAACTTCCTGGGCTTTGACCAAATTTGCTCCAATCCCTCAGACAGAGACAAACACCTATAAGATCTTTATCAAGCATTCTTAAAACTACAATACCCACCTGGGGAAGTGAAGAAACAGATTGACAGAGCAAGACGGGTACCCAGAAATCACCTACTACAGGACAGGCCCAACAACGACAATAACAGAACATCACTGGCCATCACATACAGCCCCCAGCTAAAACCTTTCCAGCACATTATCCACAATCTACAACCTATCCTGGAAAATGATCCCTCACTCTCACAGACCTTGGGAGGCAGGCCAGTCCTCGCTTACAGACAACTGCCCAACCTGAAGCAAATACTCACCAGCAACTACACACCAAACCACAGAAACACCAACCCAGGAACCAATCCCTGTAGCAAACATCGTTGCCTACGCTGTCCCCATATCTACTCTGGCGACACCATCAGAGGACCCAACCACATCAGCCACACCATCAAAGGCTCATTCACCTGCACATCTACGAATGTTATATATGCCATCATGTGCCAGCAATGCCCCTCTGCCATGTACATTGGCCAAACCGGACAGTCCCTCCGCAAAAGAATAAATGGACACAAATCGGACATCAGGAATGGTAACATACAAAAGCCAGTAAGTGAACACTTCAATCTCCCTGGTCATTCTATTACAGATTAAAAGTCACTATCATTGAACAAAAAAACTTCAGAAACATACTTCAAAGAGAAACAGCAGAACTAAAATTCATTTGCAAATTTAACACCATTAATCTGGGCTTGAATAGAGACTGGGAGTGGCTGGCTCATTACAGAAGCAGCTCTTCCTCTCCTGGAATTGACACCTCCTCATCTATTATTGGGAGTGGACTACATCCACCCTGATTGAATTGGCCCTGTCAACACTGGTTCTCCACTTGCGAAGTAACTCCCTGCTCTCCATGTGTCAGTATATAATGCCTGCATCTGTAACTTTCACTCTATACATCTGAAGAAGTGAGGTTTTTACCCACGAAAGCTTATGCCCAAATAAATCTGTTAGTCTTTAAGGTGCCACCGGACTCCTTGTTGTTAATGAAGAGTAGGGTTACCATACGTCCAGATTTCCCCGGATATGTCCGGCTTTTTGGTCCTGAAATCCCCATCCGGGGGGAATTTTCAAAAAGCTGAACATGTCCAGGAAAATAGGGAGGCATAAGCCAGGGTCCGGCCAGCCCCAGCACAACCCGCCGGGTCCGCAGTGCAGCCCAGCCGCCCCGGCTACATTGTAACGAGCTTGGGTGGGGGGGGAGGCGCAGCCGCAGAAGGCGGAGGAGGGGCCGCTGCTGCCCCCGCAGGCCGGGCAGACCGCTCACCCCAGCTGAGCCTGCAGGACCACGGGGAGGCCGGGCCCAGCCAGCGGCTCAGGCTTCCCTCGCGGGCGGGGACCCCCACGGCCTCTGGGGGATCCTTTGCAGTCCCGGCACCGCGGGAGCTGTTTCCAGCGGGGACAGACAGGCCGGGAAACGTGCTCGGTGGCGGCAGGAAGGAGGCTGCGGGGCGGGGAGTGCGGCCTGTGCCGGGGCTGCAGGGACCCACGCCGCCCTGGTCGCCACTGAGCATCCAAAGCCCCCGCCAGGCAGAGGCTGCCGGGTGAGTGGGGGAGCAGGGCAGGCGGGGGGCGCAGAGGCTGCAGGGCGAGTAGGAGCAGGGCAGGCAAGGGCATAGAGGCTGCAGGGGCAGGGGGGCACAGGGGAGGCGCAGGCGGGAGGCGCAGAGGCGGGTGGAGTGCAGGGGCTGCAGGGCGAGAGGGGAGCAGGGGTCAAAGAGGCTGCAGTGGCGGTGGGGTGCGAGGAGGCGCGGCCCAGTCCGGCTCCCCCGGCCGAGCGGCTCTGGACCCGGCATCTCTGGCCTGGGTCGGCTCGGGCCCTGGGGCACCGGCCCCGGCCGAGCGGCGCCGGCCAGCGGCCGAGCACCCTCAGCCCCGGTCCCAGCGTCTCCGGCCCGGCTCGGCTCAGGCCCCAGTTCCGGCTGAGCGTCTCCGGCCCAGTGCGAGCGGCGCCGGCCAGCGGCTGAGCACCCCAGCCCTGGTCCCAACGGCTCCTGCCTGGCTCTGCTCCAGCCCCGGTTCCGGACGAGCATCTCCAGCCCGGCCCCGGCCCCAGCGGTTGCAGCCCAGATCCAAGCCCCACGACCCCTTCCTATTTTCCCGGACATGTCCAGCTTTTTGGAATTTCCTTCCGGATGGGGATTTGAGTACCAAAAAGCTGGACATCTCCGGGAAAATCCGGACGTGTGGTAACCCTAGTGCAGGGGCTGCAGGGCTAGTGGGGAGCAGGGGTCACAGAGGCTGCAGGGCAAGGAGGGGGTGCAGAGGCTGCAGGTTGGTTGGGGAGCAGGGGTCACAGAGGCTGCAGGGCAGGTGGGGAGCAGGGGTCACAGAGGCTGCAGGGTAAGGTGGGGTGCAGAGGCTGCAGGGCAAGTGGGGAGCAGGGAAGCACTTAGCAACCCCCAACCAAGATCAGAGCGGGAGGGAGGAGGGGGAATGTGGGGTGCTCGCAGGAGGGGGCAGAGTTGCGGCAGGAACTTTGGGGAAGGGGTTGGAATGGTGGTGGGGAAGGGGCGGAGTTGGGGCGGGGCCCGAGGTGGGGAAGGGGCGGAGTTGGGGCAGGGCCAGGGTCCCCGTGAAGTGTCCTCTTTTTTCAGTGTTGAAATATGGTAACCCTAATGAAGAATCCCCAGTGATCCACCAGTACTTGCATAACCATTGAAAAGCAGCCCTTCCTATTGATATACTCTGTGGCAAGGTGCTCTGGGGCAAAAATAGGGATGCACATGCCATCTATTGCTCCACTGCTGTTTGGGAACCTCATAGCTGCAAAGCCATCCACTAGGTCTCGCACATTGCTGAGAGTCACAGCCCTGCATAGCAGGCGACAATTAATGGCTCTGCACACTTACATAATTACAGCCCCCACCGTGGATTTTTCCAACTCCAAAATGACTTCCTACTGACTGATCGTAATCTGTCACTGCAAATTTCCACAATGTGATTGCCACTCGCTTCTTCACTGTCTGCGCAGCTCTCGGTCTGCTGTCCGTTTTGGCAGGGCTGGCTCCAGGATTTTGGCCGTCCCAAGCAGCCAAAAAAAAAAAAAGGCGCGATCGCGATCTGCGGCGGCAATTCAGCGGAAGGTCCTTCGCTCCCAGCCGGAGTGAGGGACCGTCCGCCGAATTGCCGCCGAATAGCTGGACATGCCGCCCCTCTCCGGAGTGGCCGCCCCAAGCACCTGCTTGACAAGCTGGTGCCTGGAGCCGCCCCTGCGTGTTGGGGGGTTGGGTGAGCTCTGCAAACAGATCCAGGAATGTGGCTTTGTGCATCTGAAAGTTCTGCAGCCACAGCTTACCATCGCAAACCTGCATTACAATGTGATCCCACCAGTCAGTGCTTTGGGCATAAAACCAAAGCAACTAATAGCAGAAAGTCATATTTGCTACTCTGCTGCTCTTGGATTCTGAAGTCATATTTGGGAGCCCTCATAGGACCCAGAAAAATCCTGCATGAATTCCCAAGGAAATGCATTGGCTTTTCAAATGATGGCACCATTCAATAGTAGGAGATCATCACAATCTGGGTGCATTTATAATTTAAAAACAACAGAAATAGCAGTATGCATAAAACTTAAACCCCACCCCACAGAAAACAGTCAACCCACTTGAGGTAATTGAGCTCCGGAAAAGCCTGTGTCAACAGACAAGCTTTGCAGTATGCCCTGTAGGTCAAGTAACTGGGAGAACAAATTCCAAAATCAAGCATGCCTAACTTCCAGCTCACACACGGCCTTACCATGAGGTGAACTGAGGCGGCCGCCTCAGGTGCCAGACTGGGGAGGAGGGTAGGGGGGCACCACTAGGACCCAGAGTGTAGAAAATTGTGTCTGCTGCTGGTGCATATGTATTCTCTCTGCTCTAGCTGCACAGAGATGGTGGAGTGCTGTGCTGGAGGAAGGAGGGCACAAGAGACATAACAGGCAGGCAGGAGAAAAGATGAGAGGGAATAACAGAAAGCAGCATGGGATGCAGGGAGAGAGAGGATGAGGAGCAGCCTCTTATGTACCTTTCTATCACCCCCAGGAGCCTGGACTGATTAACACCAGCTTCTCAAGGAGTTCCTGCTGCTTCCCTGAACCCACTTGAGGAGAACAGGCAGTCGACTGAAGTAATAGAGCCAGTTAGGCCCTTAAGACGCTGATACCTTCCCTCACTCGGGCCCTGCTTATTTGTCCCCTTCAACTGAGTGTGGAGAGCCACTATAGCTGGCACAGAACAGCAGTCATGAGTGAAAGAAGAAAACGCCCCTCTGAGGCAGCATTCAGAAAAAGCAAGCAAGCAAAGGAAGCTTTTCTATCTAAGCAGGAAGGAGCTCTCCTGAGATACATAGACATAAATGTTCACGGTGAGCCTTC
Source organism: Malaclemys terrapin pileata (assembly GCF_027887155.1). Lineage (NCBI taxonomy): Eukaryota > Metazoa > Chordata > Testudines > Emydidae > Malaclemys > Malaclemys terrapin. The sequence goes on along the minus strand of NC_071508.1, from coordinate 46,386,903 downwards.
CGGCCCCAGTGAGGATGTCAGTGGTGAGGAGATGCCTGATCTTCCAGTTAGTCAGAGTGCAGGTGACCTGGCAGCTACTGCAGCATCCATATCTCAATCTCAAATGGATGTAACCAGGCACATTCCTGAAGAAAAGTGTAGATCAGAGAAGAGTGTGGTGGAGGCGCAAGAAACAACTGCTGCTGAGTTTAGTTCCTTAAATCTAGATAATCCAGGACTGTGGACCCACTTGAGCAGTAGCCTGAGGGACTTCCTTGTACTGCATGGGCCACAGCAAGTGAAAAACTTCATGTTCCCCAAAGACAAGGAAAATAGAAGTTTCCATCCACACATTACTGGCGTGAAATCCCCAATGGTGATAAAGTGGACAGGCCATGGATTATGTACTCAAAAACCCAGAATGCTGCATACTGTTTTTGTTGCAAACTCTTCCAGTCTAATGTTCCAGCCACATTGGGTTCTACAGGAACAAAGGACTAGAAAAATCTGGCTAGAAATCTGGCATGCCATGAGAAGGCAGCAAATCACCGGAGAGCATTCCATAGGTGGAAAGAGCTTGAGATGAGACTAAGGTTAAAGGCCACCATAGATGATCAGTATCTAGAGAAGATTGCATCAGTGTCTATTTACTGGCAGAATGTTCTGAAAAGACTCATTGCCATTGTGAGAATGCTTGCTACCCAAAATCTAGCACTGCATAGCACTTCAGATCAGCTTTATGTACCAAACAATGGAAACTTCCTTAAAATTGTGGAGTTGATGGCTGAGTTTGATGCTGTACTCTAGGAGCATCTAAGAAGAGTCACCATCCAAGAAATGTACACACACCACTACCTTGGAAAAACAATTCAAAATGAGATCATACAGTTACTGGCAACAAAAGTCAAACAGAAGATTGTGGCAAATCTGAAGTCAGCAAGATATTACTCTATTATTCTGGACTGCACACCTGATATCAGCCATACGGAACAAATTACTTTAATGGTGCATTTTGTAACAACAAGAGAACCTAGTGAAAATGTCCCTGCAATGGTGACCGTCAGAGAGCATGTTCTAGAATTTATTGACATTGATGATACTACAGGAGCTGGTATGACAAATGTGCTTCTTAAAAAGCTGGAAGATACGGGAATTGCGATAGCTGGCATGAGAGGTGAGGGCTACGATAATGGTGCCAAGACGAGAGGAAAGAACAGAGGAGTGCCGACACAGATCCGAGAGTTAAACCCTCAAGCTTTTTTTGTCCCATGCAGTTCTCATTCATTGAGCTTGGTGGTCACTGATGCAGCATCAGCTTCTAGTGAGGCTGCTGAATTTTTTAATGTAATTCAAAGACTCTATATATTTTTCTCTGCATCAACTCATTGATGGCAAATTTTGAAGCAACATCTGGGAACATTCTCTCTGACACTGAAACCACTGAGTGCCACACGATGGGAAAGCTGAGTGGAGGTAATAAAGCCTATCAAATGCCAAATTGGGAAGATAGATGATGCCATAGTTGCCATTATGGAGGATAATGCTATGACAGGAACTGTTCATGGGAGAACAGTGGCGGAGGGAAATGGAATCACCAGAAACATACATAACTTCAAATTTCTGTGTGGCTTTGTGTTGTGGCATGGCATACTGTTTGAAATAAATGTTGTAAGCAAGAAACTCCAAGGTGTTGACCTTAATATATCTGGAGCAATGGAACAACTGGACAAAGCAAAGTCATACCTACAGTCTTACCGGTCAGATGAGGGATTTCAAAATGTTCTGAAGAGTGCACAGAAGTTGGCAGAGGAACTTCACACTAAAGGTATTTTCCCACCCATTCAAGAATACAAGAGTCACCGAAGAAGACATTGTGATTATGAGGCACGGGATAATCCCATAAGAGACCCTAAACAACAATGCAAAGTTGAATTCTTTAACCAGGTGCTGGTTTGTGCAATACAGTCAGTTGAAGAATGTGTCCTGCAGCTCAAGGAACACAGCAGTATATTTAGGATGTGGTATGATATTCTAAAACTTCTCACTATACCTGAAGAAGACCGACACCAGCAATGCAGGGCACTAGAGACAGTGCTGACACATGATGACATGCGCGATATTGATGCGAGTGATTTAGGTGATGAACTGAAAGCCCTTTCAAGATACATTTCAGCAGGATCAACTCCAAAGGCTGCTCTGCAATATATGTGCACAAATAAGCTGACCACCCTCTTTCCAAATGCTTTTGTTGCTCTGCGCATACTTCTAACTCTTCCTGTAACAGTTGCCATTGGAGAATGCAGCTTCTCCAAGCTGAAGTTAATAAAAACATATCTACGCTCCACAATGACACGGGAGAGGCTGATCGGCCTTGCAACCATCTCAATAGAGCATGAGCTGGACCAGACGGTGGACCTTCAGGAAGCAGTTCAAATCTTTGCAGCCAAGAAGGCACGGAAAGCACCACTTTGATTATTCAAACAGATAAAAATGCCAGTGTTTACTATGCAGACAAGAAAAGTTAACACTTGCTGTTCAGGAGCTTGAAATGTAAGTGTTACTTAAAATTTTTGAACAAAGCATTTTAAGTTGTTAGTTCTCCTTTATTGGGGTAGGTAGCAGAGCAGTACCATGAGAGGAATAGAACTGTAGGAAGGCAGAATTGAGACCTTTCAAAGTTTTGGCCCAAGCAAGGGGGCATGGGAGCATCATTTGAGCTCCCTGCCTCAGCTGCCAAAATGTTGTGGGCTGGTCCTGACTGAAAAGTCTCAGCCTGCCACACCACAGACTTCAAATCTAGGGACTATTAACAAGAAAGTGTTCCAGCTACAAAGCAAAGGTATAGGCTCTGCTCCATAGGTAGACCATTGATCATGCAGGCCTCTGCAGCAGCAGAAGTTTCCAAGGAGTCTTGAAAAGTAGCCCTGTGGTGTTAACAGTCAAAGAATCATAGAGATGGTAGGGCTAGAAGGCACCTCCAGAAAACCAGACAGGAGCAAGTAAACCTGCACAATCCCTGACAGGTATTTGTCCAACCTGTTCTTAGAAACCTCTAATGACTGTGATTCTACAGCCTCTCTTAGAAGCCTATTCCAGAGTTTCACTACCCTCATAGTTAGAAAGATGTTCCTAATATCTAACCTAAAACTCCCTTGCTCCAGATTAAGCCCATTACTCCTTGTCCTACCTCCAACTGTTTCTTTGTCCACTGATCACAGTCCACTTCATAACAGCCCTTAACATATTTGAAGACTTATCAGGTCCCCTGCACCACACCTCAACATGCCCAGTTTCTTCAGAGGTCAGATTTTCTAAACCATTTTTCATTTTTGTTGCTTTCCTCTGCACTCTCTCCAATTTATGCAGATCTTGCCGAAAGTATGGCACCCAGAACTCCAGCTGAGACCTCACCATTGCTGAGTAGAGTGAGACAATTGCCTCTTGTGTCTTACATATGACACTCTGTTAATAAGCCCCAGAATATTAGCCTTTTTCACAACTGCCTCACATTGCTGGCTCATTCAATCTGTGATCCACTATAACCCCCCCGGAGGATCCTTTTCAGCCATACTACCACCTTGCCTGTTATTCTCCATTTTATAGTTATGTGTTTGATTTTTCCTTCCTTATGGAGCTTGTACCAGGTTGACTACACCACTATTCAATGTATCAAATTAGAATTGAGAATCACTATCATATGCTAATTATGGGCTTCTCTTCAGTAGACTGATACTGGTACCAAAGTTATTATATGGGCAAGAAAGTCGTATTCTAGTGGCAGGAAACCTAAGTGCTTCAGAATACCAGAGCTGATTGAAAATGTAAAATACCTTTTGTGAAAAAATTTATAACATTTCTAAGTCATTTTCGGTCTGCAGATTCTGAAAAAGAGTTGATTTTGTTTCTTTAAAAGAAATCCTTTCCCAATATTCTTCTTATTCCTATTTTCTTCCCTTCCCCCCTTTTCTCCTCATTTTGCCACTGTAAAAGGAATGGGAGTAAGAAAAGAGAATAAACTGAAAATACTTCCCCCACCTCCCCTTTTCTAGTTTTGTCCACAAAAATGAACAATTTTCCAGAAAACACAACTTTTTCATGTAAAAAGCAACAAAGAGTCCTGTGGCACCTTAAAGACTTACAGATGTATTGGAGCATAAGCTTTCATGGGTGAATGCCCACTTCGTCAGACACTTGCTTTTTACAGATCCAGACTAACACGGCTACCCTTCTGAAACTTTTTCATGAACATTTCCAATTTTGAAAAAAGGCCACTTTTTCCTGCAACAGAAAAATTGTTCACAAAATTTGAACTGACTCCTCTGCTATTGCTACCTTTAAAAATGCTATTATATATTTCACAATTTTTTAGCACAGAGTACGACAAATATCAGAAAGGTCTTCCAGGCCCTTTTGAATGTTTAATCTTTGGCATCAGCTATAACTATATCCCATAGATATGGAAGTCTAATGATATCCATAGATATGTATAAAACTATTTTTTTTAATGGATTTGGTTTGGCCCTGCCTTTAAGGTAGGGATGTTTGACCTTTATGTGAAGGCAGCTTCTGAGGCTTCATTGAACCCTTTATTGAGAACAAAAAAGGCACCAAAAATACCAAAAACAACTAATTTATTTTAAAAAACTGCTCAGTTCTAAATGAGAGCTGCCCTTACATTTAAAAGTATGCGGTATCGATTTCATAGAAACTCCACACTGCATGGTTCAAATAAGATCAGGCTCAAAGCATCCCCTGAAATTTCACACTTTGGAATATGAAAAAGACATCCACAATGGATTACCCCACTAAATCTAAGAAACTATGGTAACTCTGAGCTTTGCAGATACAAATGAAAAATAGTAAAGTACATACTGTCCTTAAAGACATAAATCCTAAAATAAAATACAAAAACTAACTCTCTAGGGTGTCCATTTGCCATACATATAGACACACACACACAGGTATGTTGTTGGCACTCAACTATCCAGCTCAGGTGAGCGTACAGCAGAAGAACACCTATCCTGTCATCGTGTGCTATAGTTCACATGTAAGAGGTCTTCCTACTGCTGTTTAAATACACAACAGTGAAAACTCTGACGCAAGCAACCTTTGTTTCTTCTGCAACAGATTTGTAACATGAACTCATTGACCTATAAATATTTAATGCACAACTCCTAGCACTGTTTTTCCCAAACCAATGCATGCCTCCTTTTATTGAGATGCAGCTTTAAAAATTGTGCTGTGTCAGAGTGACTTTTCACTAGGAGTTCCCAAAATAGGCAAGGAAACATGCAGAACATATTCAGGTCCACTGCAAATGTGTGGGTTTGCATCACTGTTTGTAACTCTTGGAGTTTTTCCATCTTGAGGGAGGGAAACTGAGCATCTTCCATGTGATTTATCCACAGAAGTGAATACCAGGTCTATTCAGTATGGGCAATATTTTCAGAAATGGCCATGAATTTTAGATGCCCAATTTCAGACAGTTTTCTTGATTTTCAGAGCTCTAGGGATGCAAGTTATCAGCATCTCTGGAAATCTGGCACAAGATGTTTCAAGCAGGCATCCCAAAAGTAGCAAACACTTTGGAAAATTTTTGCAGTGTGACTACTAGATATATTCATTCGGTGTGTGACTATTGAAGAATGTAGCCTTCAGCACAGAATAGGTTAGATAATGAAGGCACAGCTCTGTTGTTGCATGTGTCAAACTATTGGTAACCATATATACAACCCAACATATGGCAGATAAAAGAAGCCAGGGTGGCAGTAAAACAACATTTTAAACAACATGGAAACAGACTTGAGTATCTAAGTGGAAGAAACAAGCTTTGGAGATAGGTTATGGATTTGTTACAGGCCTGCTTTTAAAACTATACCATCTAGTTATTTGTCGTGATTTCACAGATTATTAATTATTTGTATTACCATATTGCCTAGGAGCTAGGACCTCATTGGGCTAGGTGCTGTATAAAGACAAAACAAAAATACGGACCCTGTCCCAAAGAGTTTACAATCTCAGCATAAAACAAGACACAATAGAGAGATAAAGACCAGGGAGCATAAGGAAAGTCAGTACGTTAGGCAGTGGACTCAATGCATCTTCAGCCTAACCATTGTCAATTTTTTTCTAGGCATCTCAGCAAAGGAGAGTTTTAAGGAGCAAGTTGAAGGAGGATAATCAGATAGTTTTGTGGATGATGAATACATTTTACTCCCCATGGACCTATGGATGACTGAAAATGAAATTTGTTTTCTTACAAAATATCTTTATCTGAAACAATAAAAGCCCCAGAGTCAAATTTAAAACCACTGCCTTTGTCGCTGAATGGCTGAAAGATGCAAAAGATTAACTGTAAGGTATAAGGATACCCTAGGACCTTCAACAAATATGTGACTTGCATACATGTACATTAAAGTACATTCTCCCAAATTAGACTGTTAATTGCTAATTAATTTTTCACTTGAACAGTTTGACTTTGCTGAATTTGACAAAATGGGGAGTCTTGGGATATGCCCCTATTACTTTGTAATTTTTTTAATCATTCAGCAAAATTGTTAGGGGGGTGTTTATGTTTTTAAATCCTTCCATTGCGCATGTACTCTGCTTCCTTACTGTAGAATGATTCAGGAGTGCTGGGGCTGAGATCAGTGGTTTGTCCTTATCGGCTGCTGGCATTTCTCTCTTTTTTTTTAATATATATTTTTTCCCCCACCCCAAACAGAGATGGACATAGTAAACCAAAAAAATTAGTTCAAAATTTTGCACAGTTCAACTTTGCTAGCATCACTTTAATATGTACAGCAATTACCTTAAAAACAAAAACAAAAAAATACTTTCCTGCCTTAAGAGTAAGATCCCAGAAGATATGAAATTTTCCACCATTCTTCATTTTAGCAAGTCAATAGAAGGTGTGACTCTTTAAACACCAGGATTCCTTAACTAATGCAATAACCAGTTGTTTGGTTGTGATTTTTTTTTAAATAAGAGTTAATACTAATTCTCTCCCTCTTTCCAACTTTGTCACCTGAACATTGTAGACCCTGTAACCGGAGACAAATCTACTTGCTTACCATCACCCACGAACAAATGAAAGCAATAAGTTACTGCCGCAGGCTTATGCGACAACAGGTAGCCACCAACATCTTAATTGTGTGGCTTTAAATGAATAACTTTAACAATTTGTTTTAACCCTGCAACAGCTTGACAACTAAAATCAACACTCGGTAATCTTAGAGCGCACTGAATTATTTAGGATATACTAGAGATGTCGTTAGTAATGCTAGCACTTAAAAGAGCGTTGCCGTATCAGCTGTAATGCGAAACAATGTCTTATTTTTAATGATTCGGGATGGAATTTCCAAAACCACCTGAGTGGCTTAGGCTGACAGTCCCATTAACTTTCAAGGAGATTTATGCTCACAAGTCAGAGGCATTTTTGAAAACCTCACCGTTGGGTAGCAGAAAGCTATTAAAGCCTTGTTCCCTGCTAATAGTAACAGCAATGAACCGCTTACAACCTGCATGCTCAGACTCAGCTTCTTTATGGTGTGCGAAGGAACAACTTAGGGCTCAATGGTGGAGTTGTCATAAGCCCGGAATATGAGGCAGCACATAGCTGAGCTGCCCCTGGAGCAGACCAAGGACCAGACTGCTGTGAATCAGTTCTGACACAATTTGGTCCTGTTCTTTCCTTGCTTCAGGGGCTGTGGGGTGTAATCTGTAGCAGTCCTTTACCTGGCACAGATTGCCTTCCCCTGCAGGCTGATCCAGCTGTGGTGGACAGGACATTTGGGGAAAGGGGAGTTCGTGCGGGTGCATGGACGCATGCTTCACAATTTGAATCAAGTCCCAATTGAATCAAAAGTTGCCATCAGATGCATCCAGCTAGCCGTACAGAAGCGTTTCCTTGTAAATAGCTGAAAGGTCACTATGCACATATTCAAATATGTTTGTTGTTCAGTAAAAGAATTTCCAAGGAATAGAATTCAGTGTGCGTGGAGGGTACTCAGGAAAGCGATCTAGGAGTCATCGTGGATAGTTCTCTGCAGACATCCACGCAGTGTGCAGCAGCATTCAAAAAAAGCAAATCGGATGTTAGGAATCATTAAAAAAGGGATAGAGAATAAGACGGAGAGTATCTTATTGCCCTTATATAAATCCATGGTACACCCACATCTTGAATACTGTGTACAGATGTGGTCTCCTCATCTCAAAAAAGATATACTGGCATTAGAAAAAGTTCAGAAAAGGGCAACTAAAATGATTAGGGGTTTGGAACAGGTCCCATATGAGGAGAGACTAAAGAGGCTAGGACTTTTCAGCTTGGAAAAGAGGAGACAAAGGGGGGATATGATAGAGGTATATAAAATCATGAGTGGTGTGGAGAAAGTGAATAAAGAAAGTTATTTACTTGTTCCCATAATATAAGAACTAGGGCCCACCAAATGGAATTAATGGGTAGCAGGTTTAAAACAAATAAAAAGAAGTTCTTCTTCACACAGCGCACAGTCAACCTGTGGAACTCCTTGCCTGAGGAGGTTGTGAAGGCTAGGACTATAACAGGGTTTAAAAGAGAACTAGATAAATTCATGGAAGTTAAGTCCATTAATGGCTATTAGCCAGGATGGGTAAGGAATGGTGTCCCTAGACTCTGTTTGTCAGAGGATGGAGATGGTTTGCAGGAGAGAGATCACTTAATCATTACCTGTTAGGTTCACTCCCTCTGGGGCACCTGGCATTGGCCACTGTCGGTAGACAGGATACTGGGCTGGATGGACCTTTGGTCTGACCCAGTATGGCTGTTCTTATGTTCACCCTCCAGGAGGGAGTCAGTAATATATCTTGCAGTATTGGGCATTAACTATGCAATAGAGCCATACAAGAAAGTTATACTACACATACAAAATACACCAAGTTGGGACCAAAGTTATAGATGACTATAGGAGATTTTGGGAACAGGGCAGCTCCTTAGTATGGATGTTGTATAAGTGTCTTTAAGGAGGTCTGGGACAATGTATATGAAAACATTCACTACAGGTATTATTCTGCTTAAACCTAGCTGGAGTTTTTTTTGGTAAATTGGAAACAATTTCCTTAGCTACTGAAACTTCAGACTCAGATGGCTCCTGCTGGAAAAAGGTATCGAAATACTGGACTGCAATAAGAGCTATAGCTATACTTTGGCGAAGCAATGAAGCTCTGGAGAAGGTGGCTTATAAAAAGACTTAAACCAGAGGACTATGAAAGAATATGGATGCAGAACCTCAGGTGTGCCAGACCTCCATTCAGTGCACATTAGAGCAACTTCAAGGGAGCCCCTAGGGGCTGATACACTAGCCAAGGTTCTTAGAATGTAGTGCCTTCAAGCCACATCTCCTCTCACTCCTGGCATGCCTTCTACACTGAGTGGGAGACGTGTTGGGTGGTGTAAACTCAGACATGCAGGGGAATCCCCAGCTAGCCTCTTAAGGCAGCTTTCTGGCCTCTTTGCACAACAGTCCCTACCCCAAAGAACTTCCAGTCTAAGGATAGCATCAATCAATTTGCTTTTGGAGGAGGCTGTCCAACACAAATCCAACACATATGAAGCAGCATTATTGTATTGGGGGGCGAGGAGGTAGCCCACTATAAATTCATTACTGAGTGGCTCTCTAATACCTGAGTGGAGAAGCAACATGAAGGGACATTTGGTTTTTGTACTGTGGGCTCAGAATTCAGCTGGGGAAGACTGGGTTCTTCAAGCTGAAGCAGTGGGGGCACAGGACCAGTAGGGACTGGGCAAGAGATGGAGGGAATATGGCTTATATTTTAGCCTGGGGAGTAGGATTACTCCTTGGGCCAGTAGGTGTTAGTACATTTTTCAAATGCTGTGTACTTCTGCACAATAGGTGCATAGAGAAATATGGCCAATACATCCAGGAGACTTCTTGCAACAGACCGGGCATGTGGTATAGGGAAAGAGGGCAGCCTTCATGTGGAGGCCTGGGAGCCTTAGAAAAGACAGGATTACAGAGAAAAGATTGCCAAATGGTTAGAATGCTATCTTGGGACTTGGAAGACAACAGTTCAATTCATTTCCAAAGAATGCCACAGGCTTGCTGTATAACCTTGGGCAAATCAATCTCCTGCTTCCTCAGTTCCAATCTGTAAAATGAAGACACAGCGCTTCCATACCTCATACAGCATAGAGTGCAATAGGACTACAGATCCTTTGGCTCTTGGCAGGCTGAGCATAGGCCTGAAATAGTTCTGTTTCCTCTAGTTCAGGGCTGAATTGCCTGAGTAGGGACAGCGCAAAAGCACATCTTTGCTCTCTTATAGTGCCCCTCCGTTGTTTTCACAGGATGGATCACATCCTAATTCAAAGACTGTCTCTCTCTCTCTCACACACACACACACACACACACACACACACACACCATTTTACCTGTGCAGTCGTGCATGTTACCTAACCTCACACTCTCAACTGCATAATATTCTTGTCACAACTACAGCAAGTCCCTACAGGGAAAAGTCATGTTAGGAAAGTATGTGTGCATTATATTTACTGTCTTTTCCATGATAAAGTGTTTTGTCCTTTGGGGAATTAGGTTAATCAGTGTCTACAACTTCTACTCTTCATTTCATTGCCCGCCCGCCATCTGTTCCATTTCCCTGAGCTAGATACATGGAGAGCCAAATCCTTGTGACCAACTTGCTTTCTCCTTTTGCCCTGCTGGTGCTGCATTGACAACAAGTTCTCTACGCAACACAGTTTGGGACCCTTTGCTTTATTTCATTTTTAAAGTGTTCTTCAGAACTGGATCACACTTTTTTAAGCCCCACTCTGTCACTTTAGACAAAACTTGAACAAAAAGTCAGAAAATAACAATAACAAAATCTTTCTAGTTGAAAACTATTACAAAAAAACTAAATAAAAAACAAGATTGGTGTGCTTGAAAACCAAAAGGACAGCAACTCTACTAAAGCTGTCTCATGACTAGATCAGTCACATTCAGACCATATTAATGTTGATCTACTGATTAGCACAGTGCTGAAAAAGTTAAGACCTTGTGGCTTTTAAAAGGGACAGCTTCTCTTTCAACAAGTTATTCTCAGTATACACAGTTAGACACTTGTAATTAAGTCTTATCATTGCTTCTCTAGAGCACAAATAACTAGCACTCTCAGTTAGCCCCCGGGAGTAAAAAGATTGGCTACATTGATGCGTTTGTATAGCATGTTCTGTTGTGGAAAAATCCTCTAACTTGTCTATCAACAGATACAGAATCTCTAAAGGAGATTGTGTTTATAAAGAACTGCTGGGTGCCACAGAGTTCAACTGATCATAAATTGTGTGTGCAATCCACAGATTATTTGGTTGTTAACTGTCTGACACTCCAGAAGGGCTGTGCTGGTTATCTTATTGGTACTACCTGTCGTTTTATGTAATTGCACTATTTACTTAATGTAGATAGTGTGCCCTTATAAAGAACCGCTCCTGTCCTATGATTAATTGAACTGCTTATTTAAAAACCAAACCAAAATATAGGTCAGTTCCTTCCACTAGAACTGTGAAAGTTTGACAAGATTTTGCAGGACAGTGTGAATGTGTGCTTATTTAAAAATCAGAGAAATTAAGTTAGAAAAGTTAAGGACACAATGAAGAAAGAGATAAAGGGGGCACAGTGAAAGATACCCCTGTTCTTTCCCTCCTCCTAAATTAGTTTAAGTAAAGAAATTGGCATAGCAAGGTTGCCTCTCAAAACACTCAGGCATAGCAGTTCTGAATTGTTGGCCACTTGTATATTGCCTGATCTATCTTCTGCCATCTGCCTACATTCACCTTTAGTGGTAGTAGGGGCAACAACAGCTGTCTATGTAGTGTTCCAATAGAGAAGTGCTTTTCACCACAGGCCATCTGAAAAAGGGAAACGGTTTAGGATTGTGTAAGCCCAGGCAGCTTCTCTCTGCAGTCAGCTCCATGTGTAAAATCCTTGATTGCAGAAAAATAACTGATTAATCCCAGGCAGGAAAAGTCAGCTTCCTTCTCCATCAAGGACAGACACAAGGACTGGAGAGTGAAATCAAATAGCTACTCTAGCTTCCCACTGCTGCTTTTCCATACATAACATGCTATTACACCTGCAAAGAAAGGAAGAGACAGAGAAAGGAAAGAAGTAGAAAGAGATGCTAAAGGGAAAAAAGGTTAAGAGAAATGCAGAAAAACAAAGGAGAAGAAACAGACCAAGATAGGGAAGAGACAGACAGTGATTAATATTTGGAGAGTGCTTTCAGTATGCCCATTGCTATATACGTATTGTTATTAAAGGGGTTAATGTACTAGTAGTAGAAGTAACAATAGTATCTCAGAAATTTCTTTCACCAAGTATTAAATGGGATGCCAAAGTTAAGGATGTTCTGGTTATCTCCTCTTTTGGCAGCCAACAACTCATCTGGAAAGTTTCAGGATATGGATTACTATATTTAAATATTGAAAATCTTATCCTAAAACACTAGTGGGAACTAGGCACCCAACTTCTATTTAAAGTCAATGGGAGCAGAGCACTTACCTCCCCTAGGCATGTTTGATCAATCATATCCTTACATCATACGCATGAGGCACAATCATAGACTTTAAGGTCAGAAGGGACCATTATGATCTTCTAGTCTGACTCCTGCACAACGCAGGCCACAGAATCTCACCCACCCACTCCTGTAACAAACCCTGAACCTATGTCTGAGCTACTGAAGTCCTCAACTTGTGGTTTAAAGACTTCAAGGTGGAGAGAATCCTCCAGCAAGTGACCCGTGCCCCATGCTGCAGAGGAAGGCGAAAAACCCCCAGGGTCTCTGCCAATCTGCCCTGGAGGAAAATTCCTTTCTGACCCCAAATATGGCGATCAGCTAAACCCTGAGCATGTGGACAAGACTCACCAGCCAGACACCCAGGAAAGAATTCTCTGTAGTAACTTAGATCCCACCCTATCTAGTGTCCCATCACAGACCATTGGGCATATTTACTGCTAATAATCAAAGATCAATTAATTGCCAAAATTAGGCTATCCCATCATACCATCCCCTCCATAAACTTATCAAGCTTAGTTTTGAAGCCAGATATGTCTTTTGCCTCCACTGCTCCTCTGGGAAGGCTATTCCAGAACTTCATTCCTTTGATGGTTAGAAACCTCCATCTAATTTCAATTCTAAACTTCCTGATGGCCAGTTCATATCCATTTGTTCTTGTGTGCACACTGGTACTGAGCTTAAATAATTCCTCTCCCTCCCTGGTATTTATCCCTCTGATATATTTATAGAGAGCAATCATATCCCCCCTCAGCCTTCTTTTGGTTAGGCTAAACAAGCCAAGCTCTTTGAGTCTCCTTTCATAAGACAGGTTTTCCATTCCTTGGATCATCCTAGTAGCCCTTCTCTGTACCTGTTCCAGTTTGAATTGCACTGGTGGGTGCGAGGGGGAAACTTGGAGTGCAACTGCCCGTGCCCTACCTTTAATGTAAACAGATCACTATGGTACTTCTCATGACCACTGTAAATGAGTCTACGCCTTGCTAGGCACTTCATCATGTCCAGGTGTGGCCTAGCAGCTGTCTCACTGGGCTAGCACTACCTGCTGATGGTCACTCCTGCACTGTGGCTGTTTCTCCATAAGTAACTCATCCCTCTGGCCAGGGCACCATTTTCAGTCCACCCCTTCTGGGGATCACAGGCATCCAAACTGAAAGTCCAAAAGTGTCTTTAACAGGAATAAAAACCTTCTGCCCTCTGTGGGCTCTTCCTCACTCTGTCTTGCTGCAGTCTACAGTCCCCACAGCTGGGCTTGACAACCTTTGGGACAGGCTTATATGCCCCCTTCTTTGGAACCAGTCCCACCAACTACCCTGGGTTCTGGCCCTGAGCCCTGTACTAACCAATTAGGTCTGCTTCTTTACATGTGCTGCAGTACCCAGCCTCTTAAGTTCCCCTCTGTGTTTCCCAGTCTCTTCCCTGAGTAGTCAGGGTTTCCACTAGTCCTCCCTGTCTAGAGAGCTTTCTTTACTGCAGGCAGCTCAGAGCCTCTCCCTCCAGTTCTTTCCCCAGCTGGGCTTTAATACCACTTAGGCAATTCCCCATAAGGAGCTGAAGGTGAAGTAAAGAGGGAGAGCCTGGCTTGACTCACCTCAGGTAAGGCTCATTCTGTAATCAGGTTGGCTTAGGCCCAGGCCCACAAGGTAAGTCTTCCTGTTACAAGCACTCAGTTTGCAGACAAGAATGCTTTAAAAATAAAATGGATAGGATGGGGTAAAAATGAGATCAGGAGGAGCAGGCACAACAAATTTAGCAAAATGTCAAACCTATGTAGGTATCCAAATATGCAGTGCACAAGCCAGGGGTAAAAAGCAATAAAAAGTAATATGTGGGCAAGATATTTTTTTAAAATAATCTATTCTGTACATCTTCCTCCCCCCCCCTTCCTTGTGTTTATTTGCATATTGCCTAGACTACAAGATCTTTGGGCAGCAACCTCTCTTATAGGACTATAAACCAACTAGAACATTTAGGGGTACTGTATAAGCAACATAATATTCATTATACTCATATAGTTGAGGAATTTGTTAATTCCCACTCTGTTTATTTCAAGGAAGGGCTGGGGAATTATACAGAAGCCATATTTTGTGTGGCAAATGCATGTCAAGGTAGAAATACCCACATCAGTGCTGGCACAACCCATTAGGCGACCTAGGCGGTTGCCTAGGGCACTACAATTTGGGGGGCGGCGGTATTTCGGCAGCAGGACCTTCCGCTGCCTCTGTGAGGGGCGGCATTTCGGGGCGGGACCTTCCATCACCTAGGACGGCAGAAAAGCTGGCAGCGTTCCTGACCCACATTGAGTGGCAGAAGAAATTTACCTCTTTGGATTCAAAAGACCTGATACATATTGTTATTTTGGGTACAATTTCACTTGCTTGTCATGTCATACTGATTCCATCTGTGTGGATAGACACACATATGGTTACAGTCATTTTAATAGTTTCAGTCAAAGCCAAGTAGCTTCTCCATCATTGTAAATTTTGTAATCAATATTGGATGTTTTTCAAAAAGATATGTTCTAGTCCAAACAGGAATTAATTCAGGGAAGCCCTAAGACTTGTGTTATGCGGGAGAGGGGGGAGGGGGGAGAGTCAGATCAAATGATCACAGTGGTCCCTTCTGGCTTTATAAGCTATAAGAATTTTTGAAAGGTGCAAACTTCTCTAGTCAATGACATATGGATCAGATTCAGAATTAGTTTCAGTGTGCACTACATCTTTTATAAATTTGGGCTACTTCATCCATGTTTAGGCACCTGCCTGGTATTCCAAAAAGTGCTGAGTACCTGCTCAGCAGCTCCCACTTAAGTCAATGGGGCTCTTTGTGGACATAGAGGTCTGCCCACAAGCAGCAAGTTGCAGGAACAGGGCCTACAACATAGAAAACTGTCTCCCAGCCAAAAGATGCACCAACAAACATGGAAAATTACTCTAACTCCACCCCACTCAGCTAAATGAGGTGTGAATTTCAATTATTGACATATGGTCTATACAGATGGGATCATCTATTAAACGCAAGCCATTTTTTTTTTTGTTTTCCTTTTCTTCAAAAGGAAGTGGGGAAATTGTATTTAAATATCTACACATTAATGCAATGCTAGATATGTGCAGCTACAAATCACAAAAATCAAGAAATGGAAATGTTAAGAGTCTCATAGAAACACTAATGTGATTACTGTGACAAATATGGCAGCTTCCTGCAATATCCTTGGAAGACCTTACTGTAGTAAGTTTATGCATTATTATGGACTTGGATTGTATGTAACCTCTCTGAGGGAGAGGTGTGACAGATAAAGACCATATTGTAAACATGCTAGACAAGTAAAGAATTTTGGGACAACGTGTTAAGTAGATTTCATGGGGAATTCCTAGGTAGAGGTTAATGCCAATACCCCAACTCCCCGCCTTTTGAAGCTTTTCCCTGAAGAGAGGGTCATTGTATGCAGATTACCTATTACAGAAGGCCAAGATCAATGGCCCCAGCCATATAAAGGAAGGGCTGATCAGCCAAGTCCCAGTTCTGATTCTAGATCTAAGATGGATGAACTTGTACGCTTGGGAAGAACCCAACTGTCATAACTATAAAGGGAAGGGTAACAGCCCTCCTGTGTACAGTACTATAAAATCCCTCTTGGCCAGAGACCCCAAAATCCTTTTACCTGTAAAGGGTTAAGGAGCTCAGGTAACCTGGCTGACACCTGACCCAAAGGACCAATAAGGGGACAAGATACTTTCAAATCTTGGTGGGGGAAGGCTTTTGTTTGTGCTCTTTGTTTTGGGGGGAGTTCGCTCTTGGGACTAAGAGGGACCAGACATCAATCCATGCTCTCCAAATCTTTCTGAACATGTCTCTCATATTTCAAACTTCTAAGTACAGCCAGGCAAGGCGTGTTAGTTTTATCTTTGTGTTCTCAACTTGTAAATGTACCTTTTGCTAGGGTGTTTACCTCTGTTTGCTGTACTTTGAACCTAAGGCTAGCGGGGGTACCTCTGGACTCTTTAAGTTTGATTACCCTGTAAAGTTATTTTCCATCCTGATTTTACAGAGATGATTTTTACCTTTTTCTTTAATTAAAATCCTTCTTTTTAAAAACCTGATTGATTTTTCCTTGTTTTTAGATCCAAGGGGGTTGGATCTGGATCCACCAGGAGTTGGTGGGAGGAAGGAGGGGGGCTGGTTAATTTCTCCTTGTTTTAAGATCCAAGGGGTTGGATCTGTGTTCACCAGGGATTTGGTGGAAGAGTCTCTCAAGGCTACCCAGGGAAGGGAGTTAGCCCATTGGGAGTGGTGGCAGCGGACCAGATCTAAGCTGGTAGTCAAGCTTAGAAGTTTTCATGCAGGCCCCCACAGCTGTACCCTAAAGTTCAGAGTGGGGAAGGAGCCTTGACACCAACTGTGGGTTTTGAGGATGTAAACCTACCAGAGCCTTAGGTTGGAGAGGGGGGTGACCTCTGGTAAGCATTTTAGCATGTGTATAGGTTTTTTTATTGTTTTAGTATATTGTCTCTGTAATGCCTTTACCTTAAGAACAGTGTACGTGTTTAGAAGGAGCTGTGTGGTAACTTATAACTGCAGGCAATATACTAGTCATAACCCTCAAGAAACAAGTCAATGCATTCCCCTAGGATACCTGTCAAGCACCCTAGTTACACCCACTTCTTTAAGGGAGAGATGCAACAGGTATGGCAGTTTCCTGAAATATCCTTGGAAGACCTTATTGTATTAAATGTATATACTATTGTGGGCCGGGATTGTAAGTAACCTCTCTAGGGGGACGATACGACAGGTGTGAGACCTGGGAGTTCAAGAGACCATATTGAAAATGGGCCAGATAACTAAGGACTTTTGGGACAAGTGTTAAGTGGGAATTCCTTGGGGGAGGTTAATACAAATACCCCAACTCCAGTTATGCAAAAAAACCCAGCCTTTCTAACCTAGGCTCTGAGAGAGGGTCATTGTTTGCTGATTACCTGTTACAGAAAGCAGAGATCGAAGGCCCAAGCAATATAAAGGAATGGCTGATCTGTCCAGTCTTGGTTCTGGGTCTTAGACTAATTTGTAACTATAGGGAAAACCCATTTGTGGGGTTTGAAAGAGTAAAACCTACCAGAGCCCAAGGGTGGAGTTGGGGTGACCTCTAATAAGCCTTTTAGCATGCATGTAGGTTCTTTTTTCGTTTTAATATGTTTTCTCTGTAACACGTTCACCTTAAGAATAAATGTGCTTGCTCAAAAGGAGCTGTGTGGTCATAGCCCTCAGAGAGAAAGGAAAGCGCAGGCACTGATCTTTTAGGCAGTCTGGCTTGCTGGGGATAATCACAGTGTAAGGTAGGGAGCTGTGCAGCCTTAAATTCCCCATGGAGGAGGGAGTGAGATGTGGGTCTCCGCCCATGAAAAGTGACAGCTAGGAGCCAGAAGCCTTAAGTGGGTACCCTTGGTGGACCATGGAGGGGGAAATACAGGTGCAACTGCTCTGAATATGTAGTTTAATATTGACTTCCTGTCCAAAAGCGTGTGCCATAAAATTGAGCAATACATCCCTGTCATCATCTTCCCGGAAACCACAATTTCTGTATTTCTTTACCATGTAATCTCAATCTCAGCTACGCCTGAACACATTTTTTTTACATCTTATTCTATATCCCGTGGAAACACTACTTGCCAGGAACAATATCTATAAAGCACAGCACAGAGCAGAGTTGCCAACACCAGATGACGTTAAACAAACAGCAACTCTCCACTGCCTAGCAATTAAAATTGATAAGAGTCCTGTGTTCTTCTGGAATTCTTTTCAACTAACAGTGAGCTCTGGAATTGCCAATCACTGAAGGTTTTTATGACATTGCTTCTTATAAACGAACAGTCTTATGGGAGCTGATAAGCGCTTGTGTATGCTTTACTGGTGTTTGCGAATGGCCAAGACTGTTGACAGGGGGTTTATTGTTGTGAAAGACACCAACAGCACCCCAAGGACAGCCTGGGACATTCCAACACTTGTCATAGAGGTGGCAATTTCCCACTAAATCACACAACACCATGACTTCACAGACCTCCAGCTGAGCTGATAATGACTTTAGACTTTGATGCTTGGAGGTTGAGAGAAAGCGAGTGTTTTACTCGTTCTGGAACTCGAACAACATACCAGAACTCCTGATCAACTGGGGAAAAAATGAGGCTGAAACTACACTGGAGATTTCAGCCATTGCTGGCCAGCCACTGATGTTACTGCACCAGCAGAGGCTGCTTCAGAAAAGACAACTGCATGGCAACATATTTCTGAGAGTGGCAGATTGGCAGCAGGGGGATCAGTGTCCCCAGGCTGGGTGGCTTTGTGCCTGGCAGGGGACCATGCTGCCTGTTAACTAGGGCCCTACAGGCTGGCAGCTTCACCCTGTCAGTGCCCAGGTATTGAACTATTCTCATCTTGCAGGGTCTATCACTGGGGTCCAGCTGCCTCTGCAGCCCCAGGCTGGAATCTATGCTGTCAGCCTCCAACCTGGCCTCATGGGGGTGCTGGGGGTCTGCCATTAACTTATAGGAGGATATGAGGAGGCCGCAACTGACGTTTTGTTTAGGACTGCGGATTGGCTTGAATGTCCTCTGTGCTAACTACTGTGTAGGCAAATTAAACTGCTGTCAGCCATGATTTGTACTAGCACCACTTAATCAAAATGGGTACATGGCACTGATGCAAATTATTATTATTATTTGTACTGTGATAGCACCTAAGAGCCCTGGTCATGGACCAGGACCTCATTGTGCTAGGCGATGTACAAACACACTGCAAAGATGATACCTGTCCCAAAGAGTTATATTGCCGTTTACAGTACCTACCAATAGGAGTTTGCACCACTGACTTTGCTATACCCATGACAGCCCCGGGATGGTTGAAATCACAGCAAACCCCCAGTTTAGCCAAGGCCTTTTAAAATAAATAAATACATAAATAAATCTCTTCTCCTTATGTAATTTCTGTTTCATAGTGCAGCCATACATTCCAATTACTGTGCTCCAAGCAAGCAAGAATGCTGTGACATCCCATAGCCACCTTTGCTCAAAGATTCCTTCAGGTCCAGTCTTGCTATAGGATTATCTCAGAAGGAAAGCTGGTTGGAGATTTTAGTCAGAAACGCCAATTTGTCAAAACCAAAATGTTTTTTGGGAACATTTCCGTTTCAACAAACTTCCAATGAAATGCAGGCAGGTATCCATCAGAACTGTAAATCCCCACTCCCTACTTTTGCCTATGTGCTGGCAGGTCCAACAGATGCATGGAGGTGACCTGGTTGGACATATTACTAGGTAAGTAATTATTACTAAAACCCCGAAAGTCACCATTACTGCATTTGCAGGAGAGTTTCATAGTGATATAATAGCTACACATTTTACAAAGTTCATACACCTGTCATAGTGCATCATGCCTTCTCCCACACCATGCTGAGTCTCTTGCATCAGCTTCAAATGAATATACAGCGTTACGGCTAGATATGAGCCAGACAAAATGGACCATCCTCTGAGTTGTTGTGAAGATAATTTCCATAATGTTTGTGAGGTACTCAGATACTAAGGCGATGAGTGCCACAGAAATCATCATCCATCCTATGCACTGGATGAATAATGCCTACGCACCAGGGGGAGTAAAATTAAGGTTGCAAGGCTACCTTCATTACGCCATTTGCTAAATCTGGGGACTGCTTTAAACAACCGCAACGTTCTTTTAACATGGTTTTTACCATGAAATACTAAATAGAATTATGATTAAATAATAATTATACAAGATAAAAGATATCACAGTTCGTAACAGGCAGAGAAAATAAGAGCCATGAAAGGCTGTAATCCCTAATGCACATGAATCTGGCAAGAATTGTGCAGGCATCATGTGTTTAATTGAATATTTATGTTCATATACACATGTGCCTTCCATATGTAAAACAAAGTCAAAACAGAAAACTCAAAGAGATTGTTGAGCAGTAAATGTCAGATGCCCTGATATCTTAGAAATTGCTGAGCCAACAGGTTACTCCGTGGAAAGTGTTGCGATATCATCTTGTACTTTCTGGACCACTGATAAGATAACAGCATATAATCACATGGAATTTATTCTCACTATTGTTATACAAATATACATTTTTATATATCCTTGTGACATTTACCTACATTTCTGTGTCTTCTAGGATACAGGCGAATGAGCAACAAGTGAAATAACCCTGAAAGATCTTATGAAACAGTCTGTGGAAGAGAGGATTTGCTTAAATTTGTGAACGTCAGGGAAAGCTCTCTACAGGATACAAACCAAGCACTGGTTCTGCACATGTATCCATCTGGGATGATCAGATGATCCTTCGCCCGAGGAAGTGTGGAGAAGATGTCACCTCCACAACACTGTCCCCTACCTCCACTGCCCTGCATGGTAAAGTGGTCATGGGGGCTTCATTGACTTAAGGGAATGGGGTCAGGGGATTCTGCCACTTTTTGCAGCACTGTCCCTTATTCTGCTCCTGGATCTGCTCCTGACAGAAGGAGAGACCACTTTAGTTCCAATTATAGGTATACTAGGGTACCTCGCCTTTGGTTCCCTCCATGGCTGCTACTGAACAGGAGGATCCACTGGGCAGTGTGATTTCTGCTGAAATTATACTGCCAAGAAGGAGCTGCAGCCATCTTTTGGAATCAGCTCCTGTCTGAGCAGAAAGGGGTTCCCTTTCCCACAGATATCTGTTGGACTGATATCTGTTGGACTGGAACCGAGCAGAGTGTCCATAATCTGGCTCAGCCTCCCCAACCTACTCCTCCCAGAGGAGGTATATCCAAGGAAAGTCCATGAGAGGAGCCTCCTAGAGGTTTCCATTGTTGGTACATGCAACTGAGGAAGGAGTGCTTCATGCTTTTGAGAACAATTCAATCTGGACAATAAGAACATATTGAGAGGGGTAAAGGATTCATCAAGGAAAGAAAAGAAACAGAAATGAAGTAGAGGTGGGTGGACAAGCAACAATGGCTAGGAGTGTGTTCCTAAATTACATAATAATGGACGCTGCAGCACATCCAGCTTCTGGAAACATATGTAAGCCACTCAAAATTCTCTCCCATACTTTTTCATATTGCAATAGAAATTCTCCTGTGGAAGTGTAGCCACATATAATGTTTGGGGGTACAACATTCAGCCCCCAAACAATTACCTGATTACTATTATTTCTTGTGCTTTTCATATGAAATCATTTCCTCTAGTTTTGTTTTATAGAATTCCTGTTTTTCAGATCACTTTTTATTGAAATAGAACTGATTTAACAAAAGCTAGAAAACCAACCCCAGACATACAAGTGTTGCTCCAAATTTGCTATTCAGTTTGTTTACAATTGCAACATAGCATTAAGAATGCAATAAAAGTTATCTAAAAATATCTACTGAACAGTGAAAAGTCAGCTGCGTTTACACTCAACACTTAAAGGCCTAAATTTTCAAGAGACTAGTGATTTTGGGTACCTCAGTGCCCAACTTGAGACAGAGCTTTCTCAGGGGCTGGCCCAAGATTATGGAATGAACTCCCACAGGAAGTAAAGACCACAAACATCACCACCTTTCTCTCTAAGTGCAAGGTACATTACTTTATTCTTGCCTTCTCTAATATATAGCAACATATGTATGTGTATATGCACGCGCACACACACACAAATAAGAATTTCAGAACAAAACACTCCACACAATTCTATTTCTGGGTGAGAGATGAGAGAACAGATATGTGACAAATGTTAGTCACATTGCTTACTGCATTACTGGAAGGCACTCCGATACAATGGTGATGAGTGCAGTATAAGAACCTATACAGAATAGAAATGTTAATGGCTCAGCACTTTCTGAAAAATCAAGCCTCTTTTAAATATCTCAAATTAGGTGCCCAAAACACTAATCATATTTGAAAGGACCAGCATTGTTGAAAAGAGAGTTCTTCTAAACATAATACAAACAGCAATGTTCATGATACTTTTAAGGCCCCAATCCTGGAAACACTTATGCATGTACTTAAGTTTACTTACACACATACTCTGATAGAAATCAATGGGGGTACTCAAGTAGTAAAGTTAAGTATATACATAAGCGTTTGCAGGATTAGGGCCTAAGGTATTATTGAAAACATAGTTAGCCATTCCCCTGTACTATTAGGAACCTAATCACCTTCATTGTAACAGTGTATGAGAAACAGAATGAGAAAAATAACTACAGTAAAAGCTGTTTTATCTGGCACTTCACCAACCGGAAAGCTCTCTAAACCATCATTTCTGATCTTCATTGAAAGTCCGGATTATAGTCTTGTTGGCGTGGGGCCAGCAGGGGGTTGGGGCACGGGAGGGGGTGCGGGGAGCAGGCTCTGGTAGGGAGTTTCAGTGCAGGAGGGGTTTGGAGCACAGGAGCGGGTACGGGGTGCCAGACCTGGGGCCACTCACCTCGGACGGCTCCCCACAAGCAGCAGCTTGTCCCAGCTGCTCCTAGGCAGAGGCGTGGTAGGCAACTCTGCACACTGCCTCTGCCTGCAGGCACCGCCCTCACAGCTCCTATTGGCCGCTGTTCCCGGCCAATGGGAGCTGCAGAGCCAGTGCTCAAGGAGGGGCAAGGACAGCGCACAGTCATCTGCCACGCCTCCACCTAGGAGCAGCTGGGACAGGTCACCACTTGCGGGGAGATGCCCGAGGTGTGCGCCCCCCGGATCTGGCACCCCGCACCCGCTCCCATGCCCCAAGTCCCTTCCCGCACCCAAACTCCCTCCCTCTTAATTAACTGGCATTTGTCACTTACCGGCACCCCCATTTCCCCAACATGCCGGATAAAACAGCTTTTACTGTAGAAACAAGACTGTTCAGCAACAGTTTATCATGCAAAGAGTATAAGTATATTTATGGTACCATTAGTGATGCTGGGTATGAAAATTCACTTTTAAAAAAATATATTGAGAGTTTCTCTTTCAATTAAGCAATTCACCAGAGGAATATTTAAGAAAAGAATAACTATATGACAATGTTTTGATTTTTCAGCAAGTTGTCTCAAAAAGAAACCAAGCAGGGGAAACCATAATGGCACGTGCTTTCTCCTCTTCATTTGTTCTAGGAGAGAGAACCAGTTTGGAGCAGTTTTGTTACACAATCATCTGATGCTATTTGTAAGTATGAAGGACAAAAACCACATTGTCTAAAATGAACCTGGAAACACTAAGGTCTCTTCTCCACTCAATATATACATTAATTCCAAAGAGTGCTAGTAGGAGTTATCCATACACAAAAAAGAAGAGAAAAAACTAGACACCTAGACATTCCATTTCAGTCACTGGATTCCACTAGCAATGAGATAGCAGCTTTCAATTTCATATTATCAATGTTACGGAACTGAATTATCAAATGACACATTAATATCATAACAACTCAATAGATAATAGTGAGAAGAATGGATGAGATTAATATTGCCATTAAAATTATCAATATGAAACATAAAAAGATCTGAATCAATATTTGCAGAAGCAAGAGAAAATACAATGGAAAAGATGCAGATATTCAGCATGATACATCTATTTTGGTTTTGTTCAAAATTTTCAAGTTTTATAAAAAAAATATCACACTTTGATAGGCAGGAATATATAAAACAGATATCTAAAATAATAATTACATAAAACTAAATAGTACAGGCACAATAGTAGCAATGCCTATTATTAAAGCTGCGGACAATTTCCCTATAACTCTGTTTTCAGTTCCTTACAACTTTTGCAAACTTTAATATTTTGGGGGCTGTGGTTTTCCATGCTTCAACTGGTGTGTGCCACAGGCTGAGGTTTTTCTGAAAGTTTAATCGAAAAGGATTTAGCGATTTTTAAGAAAGTGGTAAATCAAAAATATATAGTTTTGCTATGCAAACAGCTTTATTACTTGACGAGTTTGGAGAAGGAACTTGAAATTTGGTGGAGAAGTACCCCTGAGGTCAAAGAAGTGGCTCTCACTATCCCTTGGTGATCTTCCAGAAAACACCAATCTGGCCACTATGGATGTAGAAGCTCTCTACACCAACATTCCACACAAAGATGGACTACAAGCCGTAAGGAACAGTATCCCCAATAACGTCACGGCAAACCTGTTGGCTGAACTTTGTGACTTTGTCCTCACCCACAACTATTTCACATTTGGGGACAATGTATACCTTCAAGTCAGCGGCACTGCTATGGGTACCCAAATGGCCCCACAATATGCCAACATTTTTATGGCTGACTTAGAACAACGCTTCCTCAGCTCTTGTCCCCCAAAGCCCCTACTCTACTTGTGCTACATTGATGATATTTTCATCATCTGGACCCATGGAAAAGAAGCCCTTGAGGAATTCCACCATGATTTCAACAATTTCCATCCCTCCATCAACCTCAGCCTGGACCAGTCCACACAAGAGATCCACTTCCTGGACAATACAGTGCTAATAAGCGATAGTCACATAAACACCACCCTATACCGGAAACCTACTGACCGCTATACTTACCTACATGGCTCCAGCTTTCATCCAGACCACATCACACGATCCATTGTTTACAGCCAAGCTCTAAGATACAACCGCATTTGCTCCAATCCCTCAGACAGAGACAAACACCTACAAGATCTCTATCAAGCGTTCTTAAAACTACAATACCCACCTGCTGAAGTGAAGAAACAGATTGACAGAGCCAGAAGAATACCCAGAAGTCACCTACTCCAGGACAGGCCCAACAAAGAAAGTAACAGAAAGTCACTAGCCATCACCTTCAGCCCCTAACTAAAACCTCTCCAGCGCATCATCAAGGATCTACAACCTATCCTGAAGGATTATTCCTCACTCTCACAGATCTTGGGAGACAGGCCAGTCCTCGCTTACAGACAGCCCCCCAACCTGAAGCAAATACTCACCAGCAACCACATACTACACAACAAAAACACTAACCCAGGAACCTATACTTGCAACAAAGCCCATTGCCAACTCTGTCCACATATCTATTCAAGGGACACCATCATAGGACCTAATCACATCAGCCACACCATCAGAGACTCGTTCACCTGCACATCTACCAATGTGATATATGCCATCATGTGTCAGCAATGATGTCATGCCCCTCTGCCATGTACATTGGCCAAACCGGACAGTCTCTACGCAAAAGAATAAATGGACACAAATCAGATGTCAAGAATTATAATTCCCCATGCTAATTTTCCCCCTACTGTTACTCACACCTTCTTGTCAACTGTTTGAAATGGGCCATCCTGATTATCACTACGAAAGTTTTTTTTCTCCTGCTGATAATAGCCCACCTTAATTGATTAGTCTCGTCAGAGTTGGTATGGCAACACCCATTTTTTCATGTGCTCTGTGTATATATATCTTCCTACTGTATTTTCCACTGCATGCATCCAATGAAGTGGGTTTTAGCCCACGAAAGCTTATGCCCAAATAAATTTGTTAGTCTCTAAGGTGCCACAAGTACTCCTCATTCTTTTTGCTGATACAGACTAACACGGCTACCACTCTGAAACTATCCCTTTGAATATTGATATCCAGATTGTCCAAGGTATACAATTTGGGGGGCAGCGGGAAGAGGAAATCACCATTTCACCAACTTGCTTTTCACTTGCTCAATTCTGGAAGATCTGACTATGACCTGCACTGCACATGCTCCCAGGCTCCACTGAGTCCTCTGCATAGTTTCTCAACAACCACATACAGTTATAGCTCCCAACTGAACACATACAAAGTGGATCTCCTCTTGCTGCTTCCCCCCAGCAAAATCCCCTTTGTGCCAGGAGAAAAGGAAAACTGGGCTGGGAGCCAGGGGCTCAATCCTCAGTTGTGTTGAATGTGAGAGTAGAAAGGTAACTGTAAACCAGCTTTCCCAATCCCCCAGTCTTGTGCTGACTGGGGGTCGTAATAGCCCCCAATTTAACTTAAAGAAACCTCAGGGCTAAAATGCCTTCAGATTGTTGGATGAAAAGAGCTGGAGAAGGATTATTATAACATGAGCAAAGCAGAGAATGTGATTTCTTTACCTTGGTTATTAAACAACATCCTTGGTTCCTATTTGCATTTTTTAAGCAAGTGAAAAAGAGACTAACAAGAAACCCACATCATCCCTAATAACTTTTCAAGTAGCCATGTCAAACCACCAGAGGAGAAAATACCACATTGCCAGTAAGATGACAGTGAGTGAAGGCTTGTGAATACATCTGCCTTTCCAATTATCATAATTATTTGTATTACAGTGAAGGCACATTGTGCTAGGCACTGCACAAACGTATAGGAAGATCCTGTTTCTTTGTATGAAGAGTTCTGTCTAATCAAGAGCCCTATTCATTTTTCTGCGGTTAAACAAGTCCCATGAGCCTATGCTGCAACTGTCAGCGTTCCAATGTATCTGAATCTCCCATTTAACCTCTTGATAGGGGCAAGATGTTTTCTTCCTGCAGCTGAGACAGTGTTCTTCTAGCTGGAACTGAATAGCCAAGCATCCACAGGCTTTATAGCAAGCCACTAATGTACTTTCAATTGTCCATTAATCACAAAGTCAGTTACTACACAGTTTAAATTGTCTGCAAAGCACAGTGCATGTGTCTTCTATTGCATACGTTGGCACTGTTTGCCGCAATAAATCCAGGGCTCAGATACTTGGAATTAAGCCAAATTGTTTCTTTACAACTGAATCACAATTTTTGCTGTGCTTCGATTGCAATGAAGGTTTTCAAAGAGGCCTACCTATAGAGCAGTCCCAAATTTTCCTAGTACTTGTGAAGCTGCATAAAGTAAAGCTGCCAGACTTGCCTAAGCAACCATTTGACATACCCGGGGCAATGTCAACATGATGCCCATTGGTTTTCTTAAGATCATTCATGTTTGACTCTTCAGAAGGCTGGCAGAATAGTTTTTCTAGAGCAGAATTCCTAACAAATATAACACTATTAAGTGCACGCTTTGTATGGATGATAATGTTCATCGGCTGCTCCCAGGAATTAAAGGACAGGTATTCCAAAAACAACTCTCACAAACAAAAAACAGACAAGTGTAGACTATTTTTTCAAGCTCTTATGCCAAGCCCAGAAAACTGATATATGGACTGTCTGTGATAATAGACAGACTTTGAGACACTATAATCATCCTACACTTTTCCAGCCACTTTCAGTTTGAAGGACCTTGATACAGGTGGGGTTGGTCGAGCCATCTATTAATAAGGTTGCCCAACACTTCCCATCATAAGACCTGGTTTTCCATTGCATAAAAGTACACCAAACTTAAATGGTTTGGGCTGAAATTGTCCATGCTGGGTGTCTGTCTCAGGTTGATTTTTTTTTTTTTTTTGGGGGGGGGGGGGGAATTTCAGCCAAACAGTGCAGCCGTTTCCAAGAATGAGGTTAGTGGAAAATACATTGTTTTGCCCATTTTTTAAAATTCAAAAGATTTTTTCTTTGAGACGTTCTAGCTCTGCTTTTGAGTGGGGACTTGAAATTTGGCAGGGAGTAGCCTATGTCTGAGGTATATGCCTATCCCTGTGAAAATCTGCTCTAATTTGCTTGTTAGATACCTTTGAAAAATTTCTGTTCACACATGGTCAGTAGAGACTTGCTAGAGGGTTGCAGCTAAGTTGCAGACAGAATTTGTTGGCATTGAGCATGCTCCAGCCTGGGGCCAAGCAGGACTTTCCTTGTGATTGCAGTTCCTGGATGCTCAGTTCCGAGCACTGCAATGAAAATCGGAAGCCTGACTCTCCTCTGCTGGACTGGGAGTTGGGGTAAGAGGGAACCTGGAACTCGATAGACAAGATGACTGGGACTCTCAGCCAGGGAGAGAAACAGTGGTGCGACTGGGGGAGCCAGCGTGTACGGAGACGAAGCCTGGATTAGTTGCTGGGGGAGAATGAACAAGAAGATTAGGACTGTGGGGTCCCGCAGGGATCGGGTCTGGGTCTGTTCAATATCTTCAAGTTTGCGGATGATACCAAGCTAGGAGGGGTTGCAAGTGCTTTGGAGGATAGGATTAAAATTCAAAATGATCTGATAAACTGGAGAAATGGTCTGAAGTAAATAGGATAAAATTTAATACGGACAAATGCAAAATACTCCATTTAGAAAGGAACAAATCAGTTGCACACATGCAAAATGGGAAATGACTGCCTAGGAAGGAGTACTGCGGAAAGGGATCTGGGGTCATGGTGGACTACAAGCTAAATATGAGTCAACAGTGTAACACTGTTGCCAAAAAAGCAAACATCATTCTAGGATGCATTAGCAGGAATGTTGTAAGCAAGAAACGAAAAGTAATTCTTCTGCTCTACTCCATGCTGATTAGGCCTCAGCTGAAGTATTGTGTCCAGTTCTGGGCACCTCATTTCAGGAAAGATGTGGACAAATTGGAGAGAGTCCAGAGAAGAGCAACAAAAATTATTAAAGATCTAGAAAACATGACCTATGAGGGAAGATTGAAAAAATTGGGTTTGTTTTGTCTGGAAAAGAGAAGACTGAGAGGGGACATGATAACAGTTTTCAGGTACATAAAAGGTTGTCACAAGGAGGAGGAAGAAGAATTCTTCTTCTTAACCTCGGAGAATAGGACAAGAAGCAATGGGCTTAAATTGCAGCAAGAGAGGTTTAGGTTGGACATTAGGAAAAAGTTCCTAACTGTTAGGGTGGTTAAGCACTGGAATAAATTGCCTAGGGAGGTTGTGGAATCTCCATCATTGGAGATTTTTAAGAGCAGGTTTGACAAACACCTGTCAGGGATGAGCTAGCTAATACTTAGTCCTGCCATGAGTTCAGGGGACTGGACTAAATGACCCCTCGAGGTCCCTTCTAGTCCTATCATTTTATGATTCTATGGCTGTGAATGAGTCAGGGGAGGTGTGGTAGATCTGACAAGGAGCAAGGCTGCAGGTGTAGACCTGGGATTGGCTGGGCAAAGAAACTGGGACAAGATGTGGGGGAGGGGGAAACAATGAACAAGGAGTATGGGGATGGAGAATGAGACAGTGAGGCGGGGGCACAGAGGCTTGGAAAGGAAGAGACAGATCAAATGAGGAGTGTGGGGTGGGGAGACTGGGAATGGCTTGGCATGGAGACTGAGCCAGGGGTCAGACTGGGAGTGGCAAGTCTAGGGCTGAGACTAGGACTTGCTGAGCAAGGAGGCTGGGAGCTTGAGGAGTGGAAACTAGGACTGGCTAGATGAGGAGCCAGGGGTGTGGAAGAGACAAGACAGAGGGAATGAGGCAGAAGGGTCAAGCTTGGGAGAGAATGGACAGAAAAGCCTTTGCAAACTAGAGCACACAGTCCTCCTGAGCCTGAAATGGAACCCAAGATTCCTGAGTCTCACCATTCCTCTGCTGTCGGCAAACATCTGTGAAACCCATCAAAAAAGTGTCCCATCCACCTCCCATGCTGGTCCACACAGAGGATGACAAGTACTACTGCTACCAGTTACTCACAAAACAATCTTGTTAAAAGAACATTATTAAGGTTGCAAAGTCCAGTATTGAACAATTAGGAAATGCCAGAATGAATTTGACCTGCTTGTGCATATACCTTATGACACAGTCTTTAATTAGACTATTATTTTTCCACAGATCCCCCACCACCACCACATACACCCCATTTCTGATGCAGCATGGCCCTGCTTAGCTTGTCAGAGCCAAGAGATCACAGCACAAGATGGCAGGGGGTGGGCTTTTCCATGTGACTGCTTCAGGCAGATGTCTTAAAGCATGAGTTCAATCGGTTCTGACATTGCTCCTTTAATCTTCACAACTACTACTAAAGCTGGAGTTTCCTCTCAAAAAGTATTTTAATTACAAAACCTCCAGGCTTCCACCTTCCTTCCCTGGACTGACATTTGTGCAAAAGCCATTTCCACTGCTTCCTCATTTAATACAATAGAAACTGGTAGTATAACTGCCATTGGCACAATGGCACCAGCCAATGCTGAGCAGAACTAAAGCAGATTTTGTGGCCGCAGGGAGCACTCTCAATGCCTCACTGTACAATGTCTAATGGTTTGTTGTTCTCCCTGATAGCGTTCTTTTAGTAATTAGCTAACAAAGGAGAAAGTCGTAGTAAAATCAAGCCTATTTACATGGCTTAGTAGTATCTCCCATTCCCCATCCTGGTTCCTGCCAGTGTCTTATTCAGTACCATTTGGAAAGAAGAATTGGAACACCCTTGTCCTTGTATTAAATCTGTTATTTCTGAACTTCCAGGAGGCCAGAGTTCAGTTTCTCTCTTAGTCACTGGAAATCATCCGTTTATGCTGAATTAAGAGTCTGATTATCTTAAATGAAAGCAGATGTTATTAAGAAAGAAAGAAAGAAGGGATAGATGCAAAAAGCACCCACATGCCTTGTCAAATCCAATGGAAATTTTTGTGAGGGAGGATCTAAACTTGAATTACACCATATTGTAGTTGAGAGAAAAGTCTTTAGTCTATCTGACACAGGAACAACAAAATCCTTTCTCTTTCAGAGCTTAATAGATTAGATGTTCCTTCAAAATGTCTCCAATCTGTGTTTGTTTCATAGCCCCCATCTTGTTTGCCAAGTGTTAACATATAGGATTATTCATTTCCCAATACCTGATCAGAAGGATTAAAAGCTGTTTGAATCTTGTTTGGATGCTTCTTGTTTCTTTCTGCTTCCCCACACAGTGGCCATGTCTGTCACAGGAAACCTGCTCTCATTAACAAAATGAAACAGTTTACTTCTGGGATATCAGTTTAGGATAAATAATGCATTTTCCTTCTCCTAAGCATACATTAACATCTAAGTAGCATAAGTACATACTTCCTTAGCGCAGATAATCATTATAGCCTTTTGTTCCGTTTCACACCTTCTAGTAAACATGTCTAAGGCCTTTTTGGATTGGTTCCTGCTCAGATTGGGTTTGAGTTTACAGCAGTAATAAGAATTAGTGAGAAAACAGATATCCAACAAATTTTAAAATCATGTTAGTTGTGACCACATAAGTTACGTGCTCAGACACTGCCACTGCAAGAAGCATAACTGGTTGTTTTAGCATAGCAAATAGCCCTGACCCCATAGTACTCTGTCTGCAAGTGGTGTTCTTTTGCTGGATTGTTTCTCCTCTATCTCATCCACAATGCTGGATACAGAACAAGAGGAAGTAGCAGCAACTTCACACGGATGTTACAGTATTGCAGAGTGCAAACCAAACAGCAGTGGCTAGGGCCCATTAACTTGGTATTAAGAGTTTTCCTTGTCACTATGTAAACAATGAGAGACTGAGCCGCATTCAAACCTAATTGACTAGGGCATTGGGACAAGCAGGAAAGACTTATTTGGGAGCAGTGAGTAAGGTTTGCTTTTAATGCCCTCTATTCCAGACAATACAGTCAGGGTAAGGTAGGGTTACCATTCGTCCGGATTTACCCGGACATGTCCTCCTTTTTGTGCTAAAAATAGCGTCCGGGGGGAATTTGTAAAGCACTCACAATGTCCGGGATTTCCCCCCTCCCCCGGAGCGGCTGGGAGGGCTGCAGGGAAGTCCCGGGCTGGACTCCGGAGCAGCTGGAGAGGAGCTCCGCCCTGCATTCTGAGCAAGTGTCTCAGCACAAAGTGCAGCCCTCCCCTTTTGCAACTGGGAGCGGTTACTGCCATGCAGCGTAGCAAAACGGGAGCGAGAGCACTTTGTGCTGATACAAGGGCAGCTCTCTCCTGCAACCCGGTCCGGGCCAGGGACCGGGTTTTGTTGTGCAGGGCCAGGGACCGGGTTTTGTTGTGCTGGGGAGCTCAGCCACGTGTCCGGCTCGCACAGAGCCCAACACCCTGTTCTGAGCAGCAGGGTAAGGGGGGCAGGAGAAGGGGCAGGGAGGTTCTGGAGGGGGCAGTCAAGAAACGGGGGGGGGGCTTTTTGGGGGGAGTGGAGAAAGTTTTGGGCAGTCAGGGTACAGGTAGGGGGTAGGGTCCTGGTGGGCAGTTGGGGGGGGGTCTTAGGAGGGGGCAGTTAGGGGACAAGGAACAGGGAGTCTTAGGTAGGGGGTGGGGTTCTGGAGGGCAGTTAGGAGCAGGGGTCCCAGGAGGGGGCAGTCAGGGGACAAGGAGCGGGGGGGTAGGGGGCTGGGAGTTCTGGGGGGGAGCTGTCAGGGGGCAGGAGTGGGGAGAGGGATCGGAGCAGTCAGGGGACAGGGAGCAGAAGGGTTTAGATGGGTTGGGAGTTCTGGGGGGGGCTGTCAGGGGGCAGGAGTGCGGAGAGGGATCGGAGCAGTCAGGGGACAGGGAGCAGAGGGGTTTAGATGGGTTGGGAGTTCTGGGGGGGAACTGTCAGGGGGCAGGAGTGGGGAGAGGGATCGGAGCAGTCGGGACAGGGAGCAGAGGGGTTTAGATGGGTTGGGAGTTCTGGGGGGGGGCTGTCAGGGGGCAGGAGTGGGGAGAGGGATCGGAGCAGTCGGGACAGGGAGCAGAGGGGTTTAGATGGGTTGGGAGTTCTGGGGGGGGGCTGTCAGGGGGTGGGGAGTGGTTGGATGGGGCGTGGGAGTCCCAGGGGTCTGTCTGGGGGTGGGGGTGTGGATAAAGGTTGGGGCAGTCAGGGGACAAGAGGCAGGGAGGCTTAGATAGTCCTGGGGGGCAGTTAGGGGCAGGGGTCCCAGGAGGGGGTAGTCAGGGGACAAGGAACGGGGGGAGGGTTGGGAGGTCAGGGGGGGCGGGAAGTGGGAGGGGCAGGGGCGGGGCTTCTCCCGTCCTCTTTTTTGCTCGCTGAAATATGGTAACCCTAGGGTAAGGTGCTCCTGTACATTAGAAGGCACCCTCTGCTGAGCCATCTTCACCAGAGAGCAAAAAGGGGACTGAGGGTATGAGCCAACATGGAACCAAGAGACAATACCACTTTGTCTCCCCTTCATCTTCATCCTCATCCTCCCTCACACGTACCCCTTCTCATCTGTGCTGTCCAAAATATAAATGTGTGGCCACTGCACAAGAATAACCCCCTGATGAGAAAGATATAAAGTGAAAAACAAATTCTCTGTCTGATAGGAATAACAAGTATCAGTGTGCTACTAGAGGGTATTACAACAGCATATAGCACAATAGGGTCCTGGTCCATGACCAGGGTTCCCAGGCACAACAGTAACACAATTACATACCAATTACAACTAGTGCTTAAAACCAGCACCTACCCACCCAGACACATAAGGAGGAAAGAAACAGACCTATCCACTCCATCCCCGGCTTGACAGCAAGAATAACCTGCCTCTCAGTAGATACCTGCAGATACACTGGGTATTCTCCACAAGAATAAACAACCTTAGGTATACTTCAAACAAACACAAAATTTGAATGTGGTGCTAGCCACACCTCTTGGCAACATTTTTTAAAATGACATGGTAACTTACAAGACTATAAGTATGTAAAAACACTACTCAACTCCAAAATAAGTGCGCTTACAAAAAATACTGTAATTAACAGAAGGCTTCACTGTGTATTTATTTTATATTACAAAGTGGAAGGTCCTGTTTTGTTAATCTCCTTGACTTCATCCATAGGTACAGAAAAAGTTCACAAGAGTAATTCATTTCATTTGGCTCCTGCAAAAGCCTTCGATAATGTCTCACTTGATAAGCTCCTTTTTAAAATACAACTTGTGCTAAGTGCTGGTTGAAACTGAAGAAAAAAAGCTCTGTTGCAACAATGGTTTCCCACAGGGGTTTGTACACAGAACTCTGTTTTCAATTCTACATAACTGACCTAAGCAAAGAAACTAATAGTATTTCTTTCAAATTACAGGCAGCATAATGCAACAGGTGCACACTATAAATAAATAGGAGAGACACTGTTCATCTTTAAGGACAAGATAATTTAGCAATTAAAATGTATTATGAATATAAAGCATTAGAATTGGGACTCAGGATCATGAATGGAACAGAAAGTAAATATAGGTTTCAGCTTTAAATATTAGGTGTTGCCATTGGTATGGAGCAAGCCTTTTCTTAAAATTGGTGACAAAACCTTGAGGTGGAGAGATTGGATGGAGAGAGGAATTATGACTATGTCCCAGCTAACTGACAATGATAATTTAGAGTGACAAGATGGGTGAGGTAATATCTTTTATTGGACCAACTTCTGTTGGTGAAAGAGACAAGCTTTCAGGCTCCACAGAGCTCTTCTTCAGGTCTGTGGAGCTCAAAAGTTTCTCTCTTTCACTAACAGAAGTTAGGCTAATAAAAGATATTACCTCACCCACCTGTCTTTCTCATATCCTGGGACCAACACGGATACAACAACATGGCAAACAACAGAAATTTTTGTCAGACAAAGAAAAAAACCTTCATTCCTGAACACCTTTTGCCTCCCATCACCATGTCTCCAGAGAAAATCTACGTTTGCTGGCAAAAATGAAAATAAAATTGCATCTTTACAAATACTCTTGGAGCAAAACCGAGTTCTTTCACACAGCTCTACTATGGCCTAGATAAAAAAGCATAGATTGATATGTTTGCTTGTTTCTGTTTCTTGGTTTGTTTGTTTTTGTGGGGAGGTTGTTTGGTTTTTTTTACAATTTCTTGTTTTTAAAAAATTTTAATGTACAACTTTTTATTATATGGCTTTCTTTTTTAATATAAAAGTGTTAAAATGTTAAGGAACAGACTTCAAACCACGAAATCCAAAGACACTATTAGTGAAGTCCAGAATGCTATCTATCTCTCACCACCTTTGATTTACAAACCAAGATTCACACTTCTGGGAAACAAACATATTTGTCAAGAGCATAGGGGGAGTATATGCGCTGCATATGCATGAGTAGAAGTAAAGAAATGGATGGGTTCTTTCTTTGAAAATGTGTTTTCACCATCTGTGCTGGGTACACAGGCCAGCATTCCAGAAATACACTTGGAAGCAGGAATTTCAATATTGGGTTGGTTTGCAGTTACATGTCTTTCTTCATAGTACTGTGTGAAAACACTACATCCTTAATAATTCATTATTAAAAGGTTTGACCCACAATGTAATAAGAATACCCTATCTGCCATTGTTTCTTATCTTTTATGCATACACACACACACACTGCTATGAAAAATTAGCAAACTATGAATCTGCATTGCAGAGTTTTAAAACTAGCCTCTTGGTTCATATCTGCTGGCCAATCCGAGTCTGTGTAAACATCTTAGATTTCAAATAAACTAAATCATAATCATGACTGATTAAACCTGAAGTATACAAAGGCAAAGTAAATTGAGCCAGGTACATGCAACAGAATGAAGATAAGATAGAAGCTGGTTATCATACACAGCAACATAAGAGTTGCCATTCTATTCTAGATTGTTGTCTCTGGTTATGGCCAATACATTGTTCCTCAGAGGAAAATGCAAACTAAAAATACAATGCACCTAGCCACTAAAAAGAACTTATAACATATACTGTAATACTAAAAGCAACTGAAATTACCAAAAAAAAAAAAAAAAAAAAAAAAAAAAAAAAACACACAACAAAAATTTCTTAATTCCAGGGGGTTATCTGATTTTAAACTACTAAAGTAAAAAGGGGTTCTTTTCTCCTGTATTTTCAATAGATTTATTTCATTCATTCAATCTTTTTCTCACATGGTTCTGCAACTTTTCGTTGGTTATGAAAAGTCAGTTCCAACATAGGGGCAAATATAGTCATAGGACTTCAGAGGCCCTCTGCAAATAAATGAATTTAAGCCCTTCCAGTTCTTTTTCCCCATAGGGAGCACAAACAACTATTGCCACACACATCCATCTTACCTCTTGAAACAGATGTTTAGGAAGTGGGTGTCTTTGACAACAGGTGTAGATGCTGGGGGGTCCATGGGACCAGACCAACTCTACAAAATGTTGGGAAGTTTCTCTATAGCACTGTCTTCCTTTTCTCAGTCGTGGCGGCTGCTACAGCCAGGTGTGGTACTAATGGTAGGATCTTCTCTAACATATACCAGAGCTACTGGGTATGTTCTCATGTGGATATGTGAGAACTGATTCCCCAAGTAATCTCCACCTGTATTCATAGAAGCCGTATGTCTAAATCTTCAATTACTGAGCTAAGTTTTATTTGCATTAGTAGTGTTTAGTATGTTCACTCTAACCAATTTACCTGACAAGCCAAGAACAGGGAATAAATTAAAACCATTAAACTTAAAATGATGTCGGAACAATTCACCTAGCAGAAATAACATTTTCTGTCACCTCTGGCTCATGATTCAGCTTTTTTATGTAGATGTACAGCTTACTTAGTGATAAATGAATAGATGATTCCCAGTTCAACTCTCCTGACAAACTGTTCCCATCACCTATGATTAATGAATACAAAATACAATATTGCTTGAACACAAAGACTTGTTTCTCATTCTGTCTCCTTTGAAATGGTTCCCTTGCTTGGCCTGGGTGAAATAAGATATGGATCCTTCAAATGGCCTGGGCAGAGTCCAATTGTCTTAACCAGCAGCTGCCACTTCTGCTTATCCTGGATGATAAAAAAAGAAAGAAAGAACACCTGGAACGTCTAAAAACAGAAACTGTCAGCACCTCTTTTGATGAGAGGAATCTGCCACACTATAGAACATGCAGTAGTTTGACCAGTACTAAAGAAACAAATTACTCAGTGCTGGAGACCTTGCAAACTACCATCCAGTATCTAACGTGCTCTTTCTAAGCAAGCTAATTGAAAAGTTAGTGACAAATAGTCTCTAATGCCAACTGTCAGCTGCCAGCATCCTGGATCCCTCTCAGTCAGGCTTCAGGCAAATTCATCAATGCAACAGGTGCTGCCCCTGACCTCCTGCTGTTCACAGGCAAGCCAAACACATCTGCAGTCATCCTGCTGCAGCCAGCTCTTCGCAGCACTTGACACCACTGAGCACCAAATACTCCTGTCCTACCTTCAAGAGGCTGTAGGTATGAATGGAAATGCCCTGAAATGCCTCAGGTTTTTCCTTTCAAACTGAACCCAGAGGGTCATTATGGGAGTTGTTCCTTCACCTCCATAGCCCTCACCTGTGCAGTCCCACAGGGCTCAAACTCTTCTGATGTTATTCAACATCTCTAAGAAGCCATTGGGAGCTGGTGAAGCAACACAGGCTGAAGTGCCAACAGTACTCAGACAACATCCAGCTCTACATTTCCTTTATGTCAAATGTAAATAGCACCACATAAAGAGGCCACACTAGCTAGAGGCAAGCTAGGCAGCTGCCTATGATGACAGATGTGGCCCGACAACCCTTCCATCATGACATCCTTCTGTAACATCCTTCACCTGCCCTCAGCCATGGGGTCCTTTCCGACGACTCGGTGCTATTGAATACCCAAATGCACCGCTACCTCGATATAACACGACCCGATATAACACGAATTTGGATATATCACGGTAAAGCAGTGCTCCAGGGGGGTGGGGCTGTGCACTCTGATGGATCAAAGCAAGTTCAACATAACACAGTTTCACCTATAACACGGTAAGATTCTTTTGGCTCCCGAGGATAGCATTATACCGAGGTAGAGGTTTAGCCATGACAGCAAAAACTACCCTCTTTCTATCTGTGATTGGCCCAAACATCGATCCCATCTGATGAGGCACAGACTAGCCAGAATGATCTATGCATTTATCATCTCCACATTTGATTTGATTATTGCAAATTATGGCTTGAAACAAAGCCACACTCTCTGAAAATTAGAGGATTGGCCAAAAGAAACCTGATGAGGTTCAACAAGGACAAGTGCAGAGTCCTGCACTTAGGACGGAAGAATCCCATGCACTGCTACAGACTAGGAACCAAATGGCTAGGCAGCAGTGGTGCAGAAAAGGACCTAGGAGTTACAGTGGTCGAGGAGCTGGATATAAGTCGACAGTGTGCCCTTGTTGCCAAAAAGGCTAACGGCATTTTGGGCTGTATAAGTAGGAGCATTGCCAGCAGATCGAGGGACGTAATCATTCCCCTCTATTCGACATTGGTGAGGCCTCATCTGGAGTACTGTGTCCAGTTTTGGGCCCCACACTACAAGAAGGATGTGGAAAAATTGGAAAGAGTCCAGCGGAGGGCAACAAAAATTATTAGGGGGCTGGAGCACATGACTTATGAGGGGAGGCTGAAGGAGAGAAGAATGGGGGTGGGGGATTTGATAGCTGCTTTCAACTACCTAAAAGGGGGTTCCAAAGAGGATGGATATAGACTGTTCTCAGTGGTACCAGATGACAGAACAAGGAGTAATGATCTCAAGTTGCAGTGGGGGAGGTTTAGGTTGGATATTAGGAAAAACTTTTTCACTAGGAGGGTGGTGAGGCACTGGAATGGGTTACCTAGGGAGGTGGTGGAATCTCCTTCCTTAGAGGTTTTTAAGATCAGGCTTGACAAAGCCCTGGCTGGGATGATTTAGTTGGGAATTGGTCCTGCTTTGAGCAGGGGGTTGGACTAGATGACCTCCTGAGGTCCCTTCCAATCCTGAGATTCTATGATTCTATGAAAATGCACCATTTTGTACAAAATGCCGCAGCCTGCCTACTTAATAACACAGGTTACTGTGAAAACATGGCCTGGGTGCACCTGTCCCTGAATACGGAGTCCTGTTCAAGGCCTCTGTGTCCTGATATTCACAGCTCTCCATGGGACTGGCCCTAGATCTCTGAGAGGGTATCTCTCCCTACATGACAGTGACCTCCCATGTCTTAGATAGCTACAGTCCAACACAACAATGCAACTGTTGTCCAGTGGAGGGAGGCTCACAAGTGGAGAAGACAGAACTTCCACGGGAGCTGAGCCTCGGCTGTGGAATTCACACCCACAAGACAAACTATAATTAAGGCACTCATCACATGCACAACTAAATGCAGAACTCTTTCTTTCAACTTTGCTTTCCCTCAGTCAGTTCTTTGTGCACACAACACACAAAAACAATAAACGAATGAAGCTGTTTCTCCTACAAGCTGGGAAGGCAGAGAGAGAGAGAGAAAGAGATTGATATTTCTATTTTTAAATATTTGAAGGACATGCAGATGATGATGGGGGCCATATAAAAAGACACAGCACACCTCACATATAATCTACTAAAGTCCCTGACCAACAATAGCTCTTCAGCTCTCCCACAGTACATCCAATTCTATCAAAGAACCTCAGCTTGTCTGTTCAGTGTCCCACTTCCTCCAGTGTAGAAAGTAGGGTTGCCACCCATCCAGTTTTTACCCGGACAGTCCAGTTTTTGGCTTCTGTGTCTGGGTGACTCAGGGTTGCCAGGTGCCCAGTTTCTGTGGACAGGGCAACCCTAAATGGCACCTGAACCAAAAGTCCAGTTACTGCAGGGTGGGGACAGGCCCGGGGTCATTAACTTGCTCCAGCTCCTGCTCAGCCAGGACCATCTCCTACCTGCTGGCAGGCTCCTTGAGATGATCCAGTGAGCGACGGGGGGAGCAGGGGAAAGAAGCAAGCGAAGGGCCCTGGGCCGGGGAAGAGATGGAACAGGGCGGGGCCTCAAGGGAAGAAGTGGAGCTGGGGCAGGACTTTGAGGAGGAGAGGCGGGGCGGGGTGGGGCCTCGGGGATCTGGTTACCAGCAATTAGAAAGGTGGCAACCCTAGTTGTTAGAAACTTGAACAGAGCAATGGCCATAGTGGATCAGACCAAAGATCCACCTAGTCCATTATCCAACACCCCTAACAGAACTGCCTAACCTCTGGCTTTTGGTCAGAGATACTGGCCTTCTGCTCTTTTTTCCAGCTTAATGGCAACTCATTGCTGCATCCAGCTAGACTAGCCGCTGGCCAGGTTTTTTGCTCTGTGGAGTCATGAGAGACTTTTTCCTCTCAACCACCAATAAAAACTGCTGTCTCCTCCAGCTGCTGGAGGTTGTCATCTAAAAAAACCCTATCCTTGGCCCAGTCGCTCAGTGGTGAACAAGCGCACTAGGGGTTCGGTTTGGGAAGGATGAGAGCCCCAAGGAAGTCTAAGGAATCACAGGGAGAGAGGCTAGAGAGCTGGAGGGGGACACACTGCAGACCAAAAGTCCCAGAGGAACCCCAGGATGGGGGCAGGATTGCTGGAAATGGTGCAACGAGAGTAGAGTCTGCTGCCCACAGCATACAGAAGAAAAGATAAGTTCGGCTCCCCCTGCTGGTAGAAGGCATCAAGTGTCAGGTTTCAAAAAAAAAAAAAAAACACTTATGAATGCCAGTCTTGGGAGGCAATGGGAGTGCACTGGAGAGGTAACACCCTGCTGTTGTTTCCTTATAGCCATGCACCAGACATTTAGCCAGGCACACTGAGGTGTTTGAGAATATTTAGTATCACTGTCACTCATCAATTCACCTGAACAGTTCTTTTGGAGCAGTGGCTGCCATGCATTTGCGCGCTCACAGTCCTTTGAGGAAAAAAAATTAAAAGTTTTCTGTGCACCCTGTAATTCCATTCCTAAAACAGAATTACAGGATTTTAATTTATCTGTCCCACCCCTGAAAAAATAACCCAGCAAACAAGACCAGCCCATACTACCTACTAGCATACCTGCAAAATTTTATTTGAAAAATTAGGGCCAGATCCTCAGCTAGCATATATCAGCAGAGCTCCATTAAAGTCAATGGAGTTATACCAATCTATACCTACTGAGGATCTGGCCATAAGGTTTAAATTAAGGAAGCAAAGAAACCATCTTCATTTCTTTCTTCAGTTGTATAACTCAAAAAGTGTCAAATTGTTCTTTCCCCCACTTTAAAAAAAAAAAAGGCAACAGAATTGTTCCATTTTTCACTGAGGAGAGAACTGACGTGGCCCAACTACTGCCCTGTTTAAACCCCTGGATGTAGGTTTACAATCTGAAAATGGGCATGCCCATAAAACAGTAGCATGAATGTCACTGGCGTGTTTTCTATTGAGGACACACTTGGCCATGACTTCTGCTCTTCACATGTATCTTTCCTACACCTAGCATTAAGGTAAAACTCCTAATACTGTAATTTTAGAAGATATTAGCAAAGCTTTTCAAAAGTTATTTTGGGTGCCTCAATTTTGGGCATATACAGCACTTATTTCTACGGATGAAAGATTCTGTATTTACTGTATAATACTATTTATAACTTTATTTCAAATAATTGCTTTGATCATCAGAATTTAAAAAAAAAAAAGTCACCAGAACTGACTTGGATCCTGTCCCTAGGACTGGGCCCTTAAAATGCCAAAGATGCCAGTTCAGATAGAACCGGCCTGATCAAACAGAGAAACCTCTGTATTATGCAGCTTTCAAAAGTGATTTTATGACACACTAACATCAATTTTGCCTTCAGCCACTGGATCATTTTTTACCTAAATAAACTGATCCAAGACATCCATAACATTTCTCCTGGATCTTATTACCTGGAAGTAATATTGCAAATTGCTCAAAGGCTATGTAAACCCTTTATAACATGGAGATTAAAAAGCATTAATTTTTCATGCATACATTCGTAAGCTGCTGATGAACAACAGCACTGATCCGCCACCGTGTTGGTTCAGGACTGACACATTGCTCCATGTGAAAGGACACTATAGACATTGTACATAATTCAGCACCTGAACACACCTACAGCACAGAAGCTCTAGCATACTCCAGAACTCATCTTCTCTCTTGACTACAATCACCAGAAGTATTGGCACCATTATAAGCTTGAAGGAATGTAGTGAAGGACTGTCTCCACAATAGAATCAGGCCTGGTAAAGCCACAGTTGCCACTACAACATAAACCATCATCCATCTTCCTCCAGTGGAGCTACAGCAGCAGAATAATGGAGTTGCCTAATGTGAAGGGGATGGTGAAAGAAATAATATACTGTAACTGAATAATTAAGAATTAATTATTTAAAATCCTTATTTGCATCAAAGAATGAACCATGTAAGATGTAACCTACTTTATCTCTTTCTATACCAACAAGAAGAAACAAATAATTTATGTCAACTGTAAGGGAACGCCCTATTATGAAAGGCATCTGATGCTATGTTCTTATTCTAGTAAATATGTAAGATGTCTTCAGATTCTTGGATTTTTTTTTTTAATAAAAGCCCGCTCTGACAAATCTATAGGGCTGCTTTGGTTTCCTCATACACAATCTGGAATGAGATATATATTGGCATAAGTTTGATGTTCAATGCTTATTATGCCTACCAGAAAACCATAAGTCAAGTGTTGCAATACTTCATAATTAAAGAAATTCAGTAAACCTCCTGCCAATATGTAGGTTCTGGGGAAAGAGGTAAAAGCCAGGTAAAGTGAGGAGGTGGGCTAATAAGCTAGACTTTCAATACAGGTGTCATTACCGCTCATTTCAGTCATTAAAAAGATGTTTGATGCAATATTTAAAGGTACTGAGGGCCTAATTCTACTACCCTTACTCACTTTGAACTAGATTCTGATGCCCTTACCTACACTAACATTTTCCTCCTCCTCCCCCTGCGGGCCATGAGTCAATTAATTAATTAACAGTCCCACTGATTTCAGTGGGACTACTTGCAGAGTGAGGCACTATGCAATATAAGAAAGGGTAACAGAATCAGGCCCAGAATAATTGTTCAAACAAGCATTAACAGACAGTTAGATTAAACTGCCCTCTGAAAAACAAAATTTATTTGCTCTGGTAACATGGCTGGAATGAGGAGTTCTCAACACTTCATGCCTTGCTCACCAAGAACAGTAATGAATGAATGGAACACACATAGGTCAAACACATTCATTAAAAATAGATACAGGCCAGACTAGATAAGGAGATTTACATTTACTTGGCTAGGTAGATTTTGTTTGTGAAAACTAAAATGAGAGCAGTTTAGAATCTGCATAAGACCTACATGGTCGCATATACACCTGACCCAGCAAAGTAAATTTTTGCTCTGACAGAGGGAGAGCAACACCACACTATTAACAAACACCACAACTAGGGATGTGAAATTTACCACAGATTGCTTTGTAAATCACTCTGCCTGGAGTCTGAAAGGCACCTTAGCTCAATGCAGTTTGTCCTTTCCAAGAATAAGTCAGATCCTTCAACAACTGATTGTAATTACAGTGTCAAAGCCTAGGACTCATGCAACCCTCTGCTCCCCCTCCTGCCAGAGTAGTGCCTTACGGCAGCAGCATTTGACCCCAAGCAGCTGTCAGGACATCAGGGAAGAAGGACGTTGGAGGGCAGAGGGCGGGCTACACGAGTGGTAGGGCACTGCCAGCAGCGGCGGCCCCCAGGGGGAAGCGAAGTTTACTACTCACACAGTGAAGTGATACACGAAGCACTTCCAGCCGGTGGGTCTCTCTAGGAAGTTATAGACCCTGCCTTGGATGTTGGTCCTGCTCAGCAGCGGTCTGCGGATGCTATAGATGGAGACCCGAGGGTCCAAGTTGATGTGTGGCCGGGGGCAGTCCGTGTTCACCACCACCACCATCTCTCTCTTGTACTGCGGCTCGCCCCGATCCGGATCCGCCGGCTGGCTG
The DNA here is from genome assembly GCF_027887155.1 of Malaclemys terrapin pileata. Lineage (NCBI taxonomy): Eukaryota > Metazoa > Chordata > Testudines > Emydidae > Malaclemys > Malaclemys terrapin. The sequence continues at coordinate 46,342,934 of NC_071508.1, read as the reverse complement.
GAGCCCTGCTGCATCTGCTCCTGGGCGGGGGGCATAGGGGCATAGTGGGCACTGGGGCTGTTTTCAGCCAGCTCCAGGGCGCAGGGCTTCTTGCTGGGAGTCATGCTCCCTTTCCGGGACCCAGGCAGCCGTCCCAAGCTCCAGCGTCTCTTCTCAGGCTTGGGGGAGGAGGTCATGGCCGGAGGGGCGTGGGGGGAAGGAGGAGGAGGAGGAGTGTGCGCGATGAAGGAGGGAAAGGGGCAGCCACTGCAGGGGCGAGAGGGCAGGGATGCAGCCCCGGCGCTGCCCCGGGGAAGGAAGGCGGGAGGGACAGCCAGCCACCGCTGGGGAGTCTCTCTCACACCCTCCCTTCCCCGCTCCCGGAGCGCTCCTAGCCCGGCCCACCCCGGGGGACGGCCCCCGCCGGGAAAGGTACGAGGTCTCCGCCTCCCACCCAGGGGAGGCTCCGAGCCCGGGTGACCGCGGGAGCTGCCTCGCCCCCGGGCATTCCCCGGGCAGTTGGCACGAACTACTCGCTCGCTCGGGGGAGGGTGCCCGGCCCCCCGCTTGGAGCCGGAGTGTAAAGCAGAAAGCCCGCCATGGGCACTGCCCGCTCCAAGGGCCGGGGCAGGTCAGGCAATGCCGCACCGCTCGCAGCATTGCCCGCCTGCCTGCCGGTGGCAGCAGAGATGGGGACTGGGTGCTGCCTTGGGGTTGCACCAGGTGATGGGGACCTGATTGTCTTTGTGGGACCGATGAGCCATACACCAACCCTGGTAAGGGAAAGGAAAGAGCCACTCTGTTGGCTAAAAGAACAGGAGTAGTGTGGCACCTTAGAGACTAACACATTTATTTGAGCATAAGCTTTCATGGGCTACAGCCCACTTCATTGGATGCATAGAATGGAACATATAGTAAGGAGATATATATACACATATAGAGAACATGAAAAGGTAGGAGTTGCCCTACCAACTCTAAGAGGCTAATCAATTAAGATGAGCAAATATCAGCAGGAGGGAAAAAAAAACTTTTGTACTGATAATCAAGATGACCAATTTCAGGCAGTTTGACAAGAAGGTGTGAGGATACTTAACATGGGGAAATAGAGTCAATGTGTGTAATGGCTCAGCCATTCCCAGTCTTTATTCAAGCCTAAATTGATGGTATCTAGTTTGCATATTAATTCAACTTCAGCAGTTTCTTGTTGGAGTCTGTTTTTGAAGCTTTTCTGTTGCAAGATCGCCACCTTTAAGTCTGTTACTGAGTGACCAGAGAGGTTGAAGTGTTCTCCTACTGGTTTTCAAATGTTATGATTCCTGATGTCAGATTTGTGTCCGTTTATTCTTTTGCATAGAGACTGTCCGGTTTGGCCAATGTACATGGCAGAGGGGCATTGCTGGTACATGATGGCATATATCACATTGGTAGATGTGCAGGTGAAAAAGCCCCTGATGGCATGGCTGATGTGATTAGGTCCTATGATGATGTCACTTGAATAGATATGTGGACAGAGTTGGTTGGATTTAAAAAAAAACAAAACCAAAAAAGGACAGCATCATAGCTCACTGGCTAGCCACCAGGGGAGAAAGCAGCTGTATCCTTTCAAGCTTACAATAACTTTCTTCAAGGTGAACGTAAGAGCAGGTGAGGGACTTTACCTCAGAAGGGGCTTTCTGAGGAACGATCCCTTTGCAGAGCTGTTTCATATGTTGGTGATGCTGGTGCAGGGCTGTGTCTACAGACACAATGTCCTCTACTAGATCTCTAGGTGTAAATAATAATTTGTGTCTTAGGCTTTGGTGCTAAACTGTTCTTTTTATTGTTATCTCACCTCCCCGCCCCACACACTCCATTTGTCCATTTCCTCCACTGGTTGGATCCTATCTGACATGCAGATCATGAGTAGGATTTATTAGAAATTCTCCCCCAGAAGGTTATTCCATTGGAAAATGCTGACTGGTCAAAATCAAAATGGTTTGTGGGGACAGGGTTCCGGCCCGTTTGCCCACTTGGCTACCAACTTTTTGGCAGCCCCACCCGGCAGGCTGATGGAGAACAGACTGTGGAAGCTCTGGGAACACCAGCCCCCAAGTTCCCAGGCTGTCAGCTCTTCCGTACGCCAGGCTCCCAAGAGATCCCAGGGGGTGCAGGGTCAGTGGCTGCAAGGCAGCCCACCATTCAGACTGTCCCAGACACGGGCCCATTCGCTTTCCCACAGTAATTAAAAAATTTTGATTTTCATTCTAAAGCAGAATCAAATCATATTTTGAAATCTTCTGTGAAATGGAATTATCTTTCTCCACACAGCTCTAATTGTGAGGTTACTGGTGCAAGGACTCAAGTATCAGAGGGGTAGCCGTGTTAGTCTGAAACTGTAAAAAGCAACAGAGGGTCCTGTGGCACCTTTAAGACTAACAGAAGTATAGGGAGCATAACTTGCATCTGAAGAAGTGAGGTTCTTACCCACGAAAGCTTATGCTCCCAATACTTCTGTTAGTCTTAAAGGTGCCACAGGACCCTCTGTTGCTTGGTGCAAGGATTGTCTTCCTTGTTATTTCTCTGTAACAGCGCCTTTCACAAGGGGGCCCTAGTTTTTCATTGTGGTTTCTAGGTGCTACCATGATATAAATAAATGATGAATAGGTGGTTGAACTAGAGAGCAATAAGTTTTGCCCTTTAGCTCTCGGACCATAGTTGACCCTCTCTTCACCACCTTTAAAATATGTTTGCTTTAGTGGAGGCCCCCTGCTATATGTGTTTGGCCATTACTGTTATGTTATGTGAGGGCTTGGCCCAGTTTTTCTGTTTACTATTTTAAGCAATGACTTACTTTACTATGACAAATTGTTTCACGCCACAGTTACAAGAGCCTATGCTGCAGCAATTAGCTAACAATTTCTATTCCCAGACCTAAAGGGGAGATTATCTTTGCTCTGGAGAGCTGTTTTTTTCCTTCTAGGCCAGAATAGAGTAGAACTAGCTGTGCTGAGTTCATGGGAGATACTTGTGCTTAAACAAAAAAATGTTGTGGTAAGATAAGGGGCTATATAAAGTTAAACAAAAACAGCCTTACTCATTGCAGCTCCATTCAAACCAGAGAGAGCTACGCAGGGGGATTGGGCCAAATCCTCAGGAAGTATAATGAGCATGATTTTATTATTTGGCCTATTGTCTATTACATGAAGAAAAGCAAAATATTGATCTTACAAACAATAAAGACTAAATACATCCGTTTGAAAAATAAGATGGCAGTGATTGTTTTTTATGAAAAAAATAAAACATGATTAGCAAGTCACTTTAGCAAAACAGCATGCCAGAAGAAGGGAGATCTGCCTTTCACCTAATCTAGAGACAGCCAGATTGTGACTAATTGGCACTGACCCACGTTGGGAGTGGTATGAAGTCACTGTCTGTCACTTTCTGTACCATGTAGGGACAATCCACATGCTACACTGTGGTGTAACATACCACCCTTTCTGTACCCTGCCAGCTCCACTGACCGGTACATTGGTGTTGGAGGTCATGGCTGTGCCTCCTCACTGTCCCCTTTGTGGTACCTTCACAGTTGCCAACTTTCACGGGGTAAAAAAAGCACGCTGATGTTCACAATAAACCAAAAATAAAGCTAATCCCATTTCAAAACAAGGCCAAAACAAGCCAATCCCTAAGAACCCCAATACTCTATGTGACTAGATCCAGACTGCGTCCAGTCTGGGACTGGATAGGCCTGCTGTGCACCCCTGACTCTCTCTCCCCTCCTTGCCCCTGCTTGCCAGAAGCCAATCAGAAAAAAAAAAAAAAAAAAAAAAAGAAGCAGCAACAAGCTGCAAGCCAAACAAGCAAAAAGCTACAAGCCAAAAACTAGCCAACAAGCAACTCACAAGCCAATTCAGCCGAAAACAAGCCCAATTTCTGCATTTTTTTCACGGGTTTAGAATGTCTGGGTACCTTGTGCCCTGGGTTTGCTAGGAGAAAATAGACCTTGTGCTCCCCCAAGTGCACAGACTGTAATTGTGCCCAGTCCTTGTGGATAGGATGTAAGGGGGAAGAGAATGCCTCTCCAGACCCTGTGCACCTGTACAATGGCCATGAAAAATCTGTCCCTTATTATAACCGATTGTATGACTTAATAACAAGGTTTTTGTATCTAATCTAGTCAAAATGATCGTTTGGTTTTTCGATTAGCCAATGGAAGTGCTGATAATGCAAAGAGGAAAGTTTTGGATTTCAGTAGAAATGGAATGATGCCTTCTCTCTGGCCTCCAGTAACAACTTCCTGGGCTCAGAATTGGCAGGGATTTTAGTAACGTTTGATTGTGATGTGTTTGGCAGCCAGCAAGACCATCCTTGTGACTCTTTGGGCAAGATTGCAAAGGTCCCCCGCCTTTATTTACGTGAGATGAGCAATTACCCATATGAGTAGGGTACTCACAAACTAACTTTTTGTATATTGCCAATCTCTTTTGTTATGGGGTTACTTAAGCCCAGAGTGAAAAATGAAAAAATTCAATTACAACCCTCCATTGGTTGAGGCCTACCACTTTGGGGTTCTAGTCCTTGACTAGGGCTTCTAGGCCCTATGATGAGAATATTAATAAAGTTTGATATGGAAAAGTTAATCTATTTGTTTTTTAAATAAAATATGACATTTCTATAAAAGCAAGGCATACTTTTCTGGACTATACAGTAACCTATCCCTGGAGACACAGACAAGAAGATTGAAAAAAATCAAGAAAAATAAGGGACAACAAAGATGCCTGAAAGGTAAACTTTAAATTTGATTAAGATGCTCTTTGAAACCTGAGTAATTGTTTTAAGGATACTGTGACATGGTTTTATATTTTCTTAATTAAAACATGAGATGATGACAAAAGAGGTGGTAGGAATTCTGAGACAGGTTTTAGACTTGGAGAGAGAGGAAACCTCACATAAAATTACTTCCAGCATAAAAAACAAGACAGAAGATGTAGTCATCCTGTTAAGGAAGTAAAAGAAGAAAATTAAAGGTTAAAAAAATAAGAGGAATATATTTATACTTAAGTATCTCTAAACAAATACAGGAAGGTGAACAAATAAGAATTAAAAGTGATACTAAATGATGGAGAGTATGACATAGTGGCATAACTGAAAGCTAGTGGGATGATTCTCTCAAATGAAATGTCAAAACTGAGTTCTTAGCACCTGAATCCAGGGAATAATTACTTTAATTATAAGGCAGAAGAGTCATTAAGTACCTGGTATTTTATGTACAGCATGCAACATCTTCAAATATAAACAATTACATAATATGTATGCACCAATTCCAGTTTCTCTTCATTACAAGTTATTCTTGTCTCTCTATTAATTTATATATACACTTTTGTATTTTGTTTCTATTTTACAAAAGAAAAAAATAATTTAAAACAGAAGAAAACAAAAACTCCGAGGAGCACTGCATAGATAAAAGAACTAGGAATAGAAAGAAGAGGGGGAAGAGTGTCAAAAATGTGTACCAAGTCAGGCAGCAATGCTTTGATACCGAAGGCAGTAGTGAAATGCTTTGGATAAGGAGGATACGGGGAATTAAAAATTAAGGAGGAACTGTAATACAGTCAACATTGTCACTGCTGCTCAGTAGTAATTTCAATTTACAATCTATGAAGGACATAGTAAATATTTAAGAATCAGAAAGGAAAAGGTTAATAAGATATAATATTGTGAACTTATTACAACAAGGTACCATGTTATACATTTGCATCTGGAGCAAGATGGTACATTTGAAATTGGATTTTAGGCACTGGCCTAATTCTGCTCCCATTAAAGTCTATGGCAAAATTCCCAGCCCACTGACGTTGATAGGAGTAGAGTGAGTCCATCATTCAGCACTCTTAAAAAAAAAAAAAAAAAAAAAAAAAAAAAAAAAAAAAATCACACACTGAGTCTATGGTAGATCATGAATTTTTGTCCCACCTTGGCGCTGTTTTTATATTCATCACCCATGTATATAGTTGGATGTGAGATGTATTTTTAAGGTCTTAGCTTTTGAGTTGTATATATTATACTTATTATACAGCATAAAAATGCAGAGTCACATCTTTCACCATTACTGAACATTTATAAGGCAGAGTTGGTGCAGTGAGTTTCAGAATAGGGACACACTTTCTTTGTGTAGTTAGTTCCCTGTATCTAATCTAAGAGTTGTGCAGTTTGAAAGCGTATGGTTGCTGTGTGTGTCCTGAAAACCAAAACACTTACACTGGCAATTATAGACTTCCGTGTCAGATAGTTTTTCAACATAACTAAGTTTGACTTTGATATCTGCATTCTAACTGTTGCTGCTAAAGGTTTTTTCCGTTTTCTTCTCTCTCTCTCTTTTTTTTTTTTTTTTGGTGCTACTTCCTGTTTAATGAAAACTTCTGTGCAGCTGTGGAGATGGGGGTGGGGAGAGAAGTTTTTGATGTAAACAAAACTTTCCATGGAGAAACAGCAACATATGTTTTAACAACAACAACAACAACTCCTTGCTTAAAATCAGTGCTAGTGCCTACCTGAATTCCACTCACTGTAGAGTCCCCAGGTTAATCATTCTGTAAGAAGTCAATTTAAAAAGCCAACCAAAGAAATAGGTAACTGTGACTCAATAAGCAACTGAGCAGTATTGTCCTTAGTGAACTATGGTTCACCATGGAGAAATACAGAATGTTTCAGATACTTTCATACATTAACATATGCACAGTTTTGCAAACTCACAATATTCACTGTTTTTCTTAGTGCCCCAACTCCTGGAGGCATGTAATTACATGAGAATTTCAGTTTTCACTTAAAAAAGAAAAAAAAAGTTTCTAGCCCTCACAGTTGCAAAGTAAAGCCTGAGAACAAGACTCTAAAGGATCAAAACCCAAATAAAAAGAACCCTAAATTTCTTTATTTGCTGTTTTTAAAACTAATTAATTTTAAGTCAGTATCATGATTTTTGAGGAGTTGACTCGTTTTTAAATGCTTAGGGTGGGCAAAAGTGTATACAGGCTACTGCTTGGAGTTTTCAGTGCACATGTGAATGAATTAGACACCGTTTTAAATTGTTAATAAGTCAAAATCTGCCCTCATACCACACTACTAGAATCAAAAGCTGAGATTTTTAAAGCTACCAACTATATTGGGTCACTCAAATCCCATTAAAACTAATGAGGACTGAGTGTCCAGATCCCCTAGGTGATTTAGAATTTGTCCCAGTCTTCACTGTATTTTAAACTGTGCAGCACCTGAGGATCTCAGCAGTGGGGTGCATCGTAAATACAATTATTACAATAAATTTTCTTTTAATTATTCTGTATCAGGGTGAACTATTTTAACTGGCCCAGAAAGTTTTACCAGCATAGCTATGGCGGTTAGGAATGGGGGGAGGTGGGGGAAATCACACCCCTAACTAACAGCTCTGCCAGCAAAACCCCAGTGTAGACGCCGTTATATTGCCAACAAAAAAAAAAAAATCCCTTTGCTGACATAGATCTTTCCGTTCAGGGAGCTAATTTAACCTACAAACAGAAAGTGGAAAAAAAAGAAGCTTTTGCTGATATAAGCTGTGTTTCCGAAGGAGGGAGGGGTGTGTGGATGTTGCTGGTATAGCTCTACCAGCAAACCTTTTAAGTGCAGAGAAGGCCTAAATTTGATAATGAAGAGGAGTTGAGGTATTAGGTTTCTTTTTCTTCTTCCCTTTTTTTTTTTTTGGTCATAGTTTAGCACAGAGGCCCTGCTTTTACTTGGTATTCAGCAAACAGCTGGTGTAGCTCAGACTCATAGACTTTAATGTCAGAAGGGACCACCATGATCATCTCCTACACATCATGATCCCCTCCTACACACTGCAGGCCTGCATCATCGCCACTCCGGAGATGACAAAGAAAGCCTCAATTTATACTAGTTGAATTTACTCTGGTTTCAATCAGGGATAACTGCTACCTGTGCATACTATGGCTTCCTTTGTCTAGCCATGAAATTTGTACCAGTGCAGCTACACTCATTGCTAGCCTCTGATGGCTGAATCGGAGCTAAGCCTAAATATAGACAAGGCCTTATATGTTTCTCTCCTATATATTGCTGTTATTGCACTTATCAATTTAAGAACACACCTCATTGATATGTATTCTATTCCATTCCAATAACTTACTTTACTGTTCTTGAAATATTAGGATTTGGGCTCCCTGCTGTTGTTTCAAAATTTTAGGCTATGGTCCTGCAGAAACTTATGCATATGCTTTACTTTTAGTTTGGAAAAGAGAAGACAGAGGGGACATGATAGCAGTTTTCAGGTATCTAAAAGGGTATCATAAGGAGGAAGGAGAAAACTTGTTCACCTTAGCCTCTAAAGATAGAACAAGAAGCAATGGGCCTAAATTGCAGCAGGGGAGATTTAGGTTGGACATTAGGAAAAAGTTCCTAACTGTCAGGGTGGTTAAACACTGGAATAAATTGCCTAGGGAGGTTGTGGAATCTCCATCTCTGGAGATATTTAAGAGTAGGTTAGATAAATGTCTATCAGGGATGGTCTAGACTGTATTTGGTCCTGCCATGAGGGTAGGGGACTGGACTCTATGACCTCTCGAGGTCCTTTCCAGTCCTAGAATCTATGAAAGTCATTCCACTGACTTCTCATTGAAGTCAATGGAATGACTTGCATGCTTACATGTGTGCTTAACTTTAAGTATTTGCTGGACTGGGACCTTATTTTGTTACACATGCTTGAGGAAGCAGGTTAAGGAAATTCCTGCTTCTTTCTGCCTTGTCTACTCACCGGGTATTTGCTCGGATTTCAGTCATTGCTGGCCAGCTATTGCTGTAGCTGTACCAATGCAAACTCCAAAGTTTAGACAGGGAAACCAGTATTAACTGTCATTTACATCAGTGTAGTTTACCCCAATATCAAGTGTTTGGCTCCATTGGTGCAAAATAGTGGCTTTGTCCATGTACACTAAAGTTTTGTTTTAGCATAGTTACACAGGTGGCTGGAATCTCAGGGCAAACCTCAGTTCACTTTTTACCTTTTAGTCAGTTCATTGTAATCAGACTTTCTTGTTCTATTCTAAGTGACAGCAGCATCACACTACTAGTATCTTACTCATATTATTGTCAGGGAAAGAATGACTCACATTACAGCAGTCATTATAGCATGGATGTTATGACTAGCAACCCCAGTTACAGACACAAGGTAGCTACTTGACCTGAAACATATTCATGTGCACTCAATACATAACAACACAAGTGCGTGCTATCAGTTCCTTTTTAATAGCCCTCCTTGGCCTAATCTACACTGTTACTGTTTTACTAACTCCTCCCACCAGTCCAGCTCCCCTGGTATGAGCGCTAGTGGAGACAAGGCACCACCAGTTACCAGAATTTTAACCACTGCATCATCTAGAACTGCTCTCAGTAGAATCAGCGATAGATAGCAACACTGGGAAATATTAGGGTAAAATAGCCACTTGCTTTCTAGGTCTGTTCTTGGAAATGAAAATTCACTTGTACAAATGTTAATGGAAAATCCACACAGAAGGCTGTGAATACCATCCAGGTGACTTTCTGAGTTATATTCAACAAAGGATCGCAAATGGTTTCTACACTGTTTGCCCAGTACTAGTTGCTGTTATCAGTGTGACTGAGAGCTTCTATTTAATTTTAAAAAAGAACATAAGCCCTAGATATTTGCCTATTTAAGAGGAGGAGCTTGTTTTATCCAAGAGCCCTGCTCAGAGGGTACATCTGTGTAGGAATAAGGGAGCTGGAAATGCCTGAAGTAGAAGAGCACCTCCTATGTTGCATCAGGTTTTGTTAATTTTTTTTTCTTTGTGATTAAAGCAAGGGCTGGTGGGGCAAAAGGTGAATAGTTAAGTATTATAAAATCCAGCCTAAGCTCTAAGGGAGACACTCAGCCTTGACTAGGCAAGAGGAAACCATTCTCTGAGCTAGGCGCTCTATTTGTGTCTCAAGCCTGTTTTGGCAAATGCCAGCCTGTTTTCTCCCCTGCCCTTTAGTTTGGTTTGTTTATTTAACTATCCAGCATTTTTCACAATGGCTCCTCTGAAAATATTTCCAGAAGAGGAACCAGAAACCTCAACAGGACCTGCAATACACCTGTGTTCTTCATTAATGCACTTCGGCCAGATTCTAGTCTCAGCTGCATAGGATTCAGCCAGTATCTTGATGTTGCATACAGTGCCATGTGTATAAAGAACGAGGAGTCCTTGTGGCGCCTTAGAGACTAACAAATTTATTTTTAGCCCACAAAAGCTTATGCTCAAATAAATTTGTTAGTCTCTAAGGTGCCACAAGGACTCCTCGTTCTTTTTGCTGATACAGACTAACACGGCTACCACTCTGAAACCAGTGCCATGTGTGACACTATATGCATGTATGCGTAAATGCAGAGGCATCTGAGATTAGCATCTGACTTCATTCTTTAAAGAGAGGTCATATCGTTACATCATCTAATTGCATCACACATTTGTCAAAACTCTCTTCTTTATATAGGTCACATTCTCTCTCTCTCCTCCACACTGTAATCAGCGTGTCTGACTGAGCTCCAAAGAAATTAGCTGCTCTTTCCAAACATCGGAATTCCACAAACATCTTAACTTCTGCACTTGGATATTGGATAGTGGCAGCATCTGTGGCTGCCAGAAGGATATTACAATATTTCTGGAAACAGGTTTGCTCTTGCTGGCTGAAGCCAATTCAGAAATTGCTTTGGCACAAAGGTGCACCAACAATAGAGAGGTTGCTTAAGTCCCTTGCCTGATGACTTCCAATAGGTCTTCCTGAAACCACAGCTCTAGGAATTCTTTCTGCCTCAAACCTTCCGATTCAATAACATACATGCAAATTATGATATTATATAAGTAACTTGTTATGTTGCATGCGAGTCTTACTGTACTACACTAATACTGTGTGTACCTTAGTTTCCCGGTGTACTGCACCAATACTTAGGTGGTGGGAACTGGGTGTGTGAGACCCTCAGGGCAAGTGAGACTGCCCAGCTATTTGCACCTACGTAACCTGAGACCAAGGAGGGGGGTGCGACCAGGTGACACCTTTGTCCCGGGAAGCGAGACAAAGAGAAGGAGGAGGGGCATGAAGGGGGGTGTCGGAGGTCAGGTGGCTGGAGGTTGGCAGTCTGCGTGGGGGGACTGGAAGAGGGGGAATCTAGGGCATCTGGCCCAGGATTCCCAAGATGGACTTGGCTGAAAGTCATTGATGTCTGCAATAGCAAGCTCTGTTCTACGCTGTGGTCCTGTCGACGAATAGACCTTCTGTTTCATGCTTGCTGAGAGTCATGTCTGACTGCGGAGTTGGGGTGCAGGGCCCTCTGGCTTCCCCAGGAGCCCCCCTGTGCAAACTTGCTGTGGGAAGCACACAGTGTGAAAAGGGGATGCTGAATGCTCTGAGGTCAGACCCAGGAAGGTTGAAGCTGTGTAAACTTCTTGCCCTGGAGACATTATGCTCAGAGAAAGGAGGCATGCTCCCCCAGAGTCCTGACTGTCTTCGTATGGAGTAGTTCCAGAGCATCACTCGGTGACTCTGTGACAACAGGTGTCAGTGGTGGGATCAAACTGCACCCCGTGGACAGAGCATCCTGCAGTAAGTGACTGGGGAGCAGTAAAACAAAGGGGGATTAGTGAGAGACAGGCGTGCTGGAGGCTCCGAGAGATGCGGTTCCAGGAGGCGGAGGAGCCTACGGCTTAACCCCCAAGTGAGAGTGGACCCCCAAGAAGGGCTGTCGCACTGAAGGGGTTCCTCCCAGGGATCATGGGGAGCTGAGAGAGCACAGGCCTATGAGTCTGTGACCCCTTGGGAACAGCATGGAGATGACCTATAACCATCTCCTTAAGAAGGACATTGTAGAGCTGTGCAGAGAGAGAGAGGGGGCTGTGCATTGGAAGATTTGCCAAGGCACAGCTGATTGATCGGTTGGAAGAGAATGATTGCTCTAAGGAGCCAATTCCTGACCAACCTGGGACTGCGAGAGGCTGGGAACAGCCAGGCAGCACCAGGGGTCATCCCAGCCACCAACCCAACCAGGGATGTGGGAGGGGATGAAAGAAGCCAGGCAGTCCCAGGATCCACCTACCCGACCAGCAGGGGATCTTCCCAACCGAGTTCCCCATTGGTGGAGCTGAGATGGTTGGAGTTGGAAATGGAATTGAAACTGAAAGAGCTGGAGGATTGTGAGAAGGAACAGCAGGAACGGGAGGACCATGAGAGACAGAGGCAGCATGAACTGGCGATGGCGGAGCTGAGAAGCAGAGACCCCCCTACCATGGTGAGTGGGGGTGGGCCGCAGGGAACTCCAATATAAAAGTGCTGCTTCAGTTTAAGGAAGGGGATGATATAGATGCCTTCCTCACTGCCTTTGAGAAGGCCTGCAATGTGCACCAGATTGACCCTGTAGACAGGCTTCGGCATCTCACCCCCTTACTGGGTCCCAAAGCCATAGAGATGTTCAGCCAGATGGATGAGGTGGAAGCAGGGGACTATGAACTCTTCAAACAAGCCCTGCTGCGCAAGTTTGAGCAGACCCCCGAGGTATACAGGAAAAGGTTCCGGAGTGTGCAAAAGACCCAGGGGATGACCTATCTGGAACTGGTCACGCTGATGGCGGAATACACCCGCAAGTGGGTGAATGGGACCAGGGCCCAGACCAAGGAGGCTGTGATTGAATTGATGGGGCTGGAGCGACTATATGAACTCTGTCCCCTTGACCTGAGGATGTGGCTGGTGGACAAGAGGCCGAAGGACCTGCGCCACTCAGGGCTGCTGGCTGACGAGTTTGTAGACAGCAGGTCGGGATATGGAACGGAATCCCAGGGGGACAGGCCCACATCAGTACAGAAGAGGGGTCACACAGGGGCTTCCCTGAAAGGAGTATTGGATAAATCCCTCCCGAGAGGCACAGCCAATATCAGAGCTGACCGACTGGCCCCGGGGACCAACAGGACCGGAGGTGTAATTAGTATGGGCAGAGGGGCCACAGGTGGGCCCAGTGCCAAAAGCTCAGGGACAGAATGAGCAAACCGAGCCCTCAAAAGGTTAACTGGGTTGGAGCCCAGCCAGAGGAGGGGCTGGCGCCCCAGGCAGGAGGGGCTGGCAGTTTAGCAGTGGCCCAAGAGGGAGGAGTCTCCCAAGCCAGCTCCTCGGGGAGGCTTGATGCTCCGTGTGACGTTGAACTCCATATGTTTTTATGAAAATATGCTAATGAGTGTGAATATAATGTAACTGAAATATGCTTCATGCAAAAGGTCTCTTGTAAGGTATTATTACAAAGCTTATAATCTACTGAGTGTGATCATACTATTTGTATAAATGTATCATTCTTGTATCTAAAACTAGAAATATAAAATAACTCTAAGGTCCAACTTGAATCAGTGTCACTCAAAGCACTTTACAAATATGAATGAAGTAAGCTTCACAACAGTTCTTTGAGATAGGACAGTATTGTTATCCCCATTATGCAGATGAGAAAAATGAGGCACAGAAAGGGCTTGACTTTTAATAGTTCTCAGCATGTACATTTCTCATAGAGATCTATGGGAGCTGCAAGTATTCTGCAGTACTGAAAAAAATCAGACTTTTTAGGACTTTCTATAGACAAACTGGTAGAACACAAACTATGAAGAGTCATTGTAACTAATACAATGTTAAACACACATTGTCAGCTGGTTGTAGTTATCCCAAAGGTCCACACACAACCAGATGACATGGAGTTGAACATGAAAGCCCCAGTTCATAGTGAGTGTTAAATCATGCACCTAATACCTAGCTGAAATTGGTGCTTTGGCTGGACCACCGATGTGGCAGTAGGTCTTATCACACATATTGTGGGCACAAGGAAGAAGATTCTTTTCCTCACACTTAAAACTATATGGAACAGAGAAGGAGGTACAATTTTTCCAGTCCCTGTTTTTTTTTAAATGTATTATTGGTCAGAGAGACAATAAAGAGCCTGTTTACTAGACCGGCATATTAAAAAATGGCCAATCGTTTGGAAAACAATGAGCATCCATTAAAGAGTAAAGTAACTTGATTCCATCTGGTCAAATACAGTATCATTTTTCCATCAGGAAACAAGTTATTAAAGTAGGCCTTTTCTTTCTCTACCAGTGTCAATCATAAAAACTCTAGTAACTGAAGTGGGGAGAAAAAATAAGCAATTGATAATGGTTAGGTGGCCGGTGTGCTCTGACTGCTGCTTATTACATTATGCTGTGGAGTTGTAGCCATGTCAGTCTCAGGATATCAGAGGGACAAGGTGGGTGAGGGAATATCAGAGTACCTTTCCCAGACCTGAAGAAGAGCTCTCTGTGACTCAAAACCTTGTCTCTCTCACCAACAGAAGTTAGTCCAGTAAAAGATATTCTCTCACCCACCTTGTCTCACTTATTACACTAATCATAACAGTCTCATTGTTACCCGTGTGCTCCCCAACCTGTGTGTTTTACCCACCTGTTGCCTCATCTTCTATTTAGATGATAAAATCTGTGGAATAGGGATAGTCTCTGAGTGTGTACACAGTAACATACTAAGGCCTTGATCCTGAACTATCACATGCTACTGCAATATAAATAAATAATAAAGTTGAACCAAGGTATTTGGGACCTTTGACTCTCATACTAAAATTTAGTAGTGCATGCTATCACCCCTCATATATATTTATAGCAATAGCAATCTTACATTGTTAGATCATATTTTATCCTGTGAGATCCCAAAGCGATTTTGTAGAATGTATACAGTACACACGGATTGTTTGCCCACTGCTGAAATGCAACCCCCAATTGGGGTGAAATGCAGCAGCTGCTAAGGCCTTGTCTACATGACAAATGCTTTGCTAGTATAGCTGTAGTGGTACAGCTATACCAGCAGAGCCCCCTAGTGTACATGCAGCAAATACCAACAAGGAGTTTTTCTGTTGACATAGCAACACCACTTCTCAAAACAATTTTAGTCATGCTCAAAGAAGCACTCTTCTGCCAGCATAGCTGCACCTACACTGGGGTTTTGTCATCAGAGCTATGTCGCTAGGGTTTTTCATATCCCTGACTGACATAACTATGCCAACAAAGCTTTGTAGAGTAGACCTGGGCTAACAGTGCACTGTAACACTGCAGACCAATCCAGAACAGAAACTGAAGAAGAATGATAGCTCAATGTGGATGTGCAGAGAGAATTTTAGGCAGGGAGAATGTAGTTACCTGACCACTGGCACAGTATGGACTCAGAGTGGTAGCTACTGAATCACTGACTGTTCTGTTCTGCACACTCTCAAACAATCCAGTTCCCTTGCTGCTGTGAAATAAAAGAAAGTAAACACTGTTGACAGGCCTTTGAATTAGCAAATACAATGGCTCTTCCACTGATCACGAAGACCCTCATCCAAGTCCTCCAAAGTAAAGATAGGGAAGGATGATTTCCCCTTCTTCAGACCATTTAGCAGCCCACTTTCAAACCCAGGGGTGATCAGACCCCATGTCAACAGATAATACTCAGTGGTGTATTCGGCCTTTGAAAGGTACGTGGCTCTCCAGTTAACTGTAATGGGAATTATGCACAGGTACTGAGAGGGGGCATATACCTCTAACTCCCTTTGCTGTATACCAGCACTACAAAGAGAGACTCTTATAAATCCAGCTTTAATCACAGAAACTGTGGGAAAGCTATACTAAAAACCAAAACAAACAAAACAGGTAAGTCAGAGCTGACCTATAACAATGGCCAGCTCCACCAAGCTGGAATTTCTGGTTAGTTGAAATACAATAAGATTTGATTTTCTATGGTGCCTTTCAGACCGGTATCCTAAAGAACTTTGCCAAGAAATGAGATGTGATATGACAACAGACGTAATACTGGGGTTGAAAACATTCTTTGCATTCATTGTGTATTTGTATTTTTACATAAATTCCTGCTCCTGCCTCCTTTGTGGGGCAAAGAGGTTCAAACACAATGGAAATGTCCGTTCTAATTCTTCTTGCATTACACTGGAGAAAATCAAATCTGGGATATCTCCACTGAGTCAGTGGGGTTACACCACTGTAAAACATGTATACATGAGAACAGAATCAGGCCTACCATGTTAGTACTCTGCAGGGAATTGGGCCATGTGAAGCTTTTTGCTGGGGGAACTCCTCAACCCCTTGTGTGGCTCTATGCAGCAATGTGAAGGGGAATTTATGGGTACCCCTGTCACTACCCTGGTCCATTGCCAAACACAATACAGATCTACTGTCCCAGAATGCCGTGGGAGAGCTGTTCTGTGGGTGCCGTGTACCTCTCGGATAAGGGGAGGACTCTGCACCTATTACCGATACATTTCTCTCCTGCAAAGCCCTTTCACTCTGGCCTTTGACTCAGTTTGTGAAAGGACCACAGTTTCACCTTCAGAGATGCTCACTTGAAGCTGTCCATGATTTTAAAAGGTGGGGCCTTGAGCAGACCAAAGATATTGGTGCTAGGCCCCAAGATATAACTGTGGATCTGTGGAAGATTGCCTTAACCATGTCAAAGAGTTTCTGACCCAAAAAAGGAGACAAGGAGCTTCAATTACAGTACTCTGAGTTCCCCAAACCACCTCTACGTTCCACAGCTGTATTACAAATTAAAAGTGTAATTGATGCTGCTATTATTTATCTGTACTGTGATAGCACCTACAAAGCCCAATAAGGCATTCAAGCCCCATTATATGTACAGCTTCTAGCACATTTAACAAGGAGATGGCCTCTGCTGCAAAGAACTTTCAATCATCTCTGTTTCTTTTTGAAAGAAGAACACAGACAGATTCTGCTGTCCACTACACTGGTGTGAATCAGGAGTAACTCCGCTGTGGTCAGTGATGTTACACTGACTGGTGTGAGGTCAGAATCAAGTTGATAGTCTTTCCCCATCTATTCTATGTGTTGAAAGAGAACTGAAAAGGCAGAGAACTCAGAAGTCAAAGCTCTCAAGATGTGTACTAGTGATACTGAAATAACATTCACAGTAATTGGGAGGGCATATAACAACAACAAATTTGAAATCAATTTTGGCAAGCATATCACAGTATCTATGGTTGCTTTGGTCTCCTAGGCTTGTGAAGAGCTATTAAAATTCAAATGAAATCAAGGGCTATGGTAATTATTCTAGTTAATTAAAAAAAAAAAAAAAAAAGGATCCTCACTATCTTGTTAATTGCCTGCACAGAACTCAGCTTGATGGGTAATATGGAGTATTGTCCTCGACACCTCCAAACACTAGGGATGAAATCCTGACCCTATTGGAGATACAATGGAAGTCTTGCCATTAACTTCAATGGATCTTGGATTTCACCCTAGAATTTTATTATATTTAACCACTCACTTCACATTAAAAAACAAAACACCTTTTTAAATAGGCTTTGGAGTTTACTGGGAAATCCAAGCAACATGGAAATTTAATTTCCTGCCTGAAGCAGCAAAAACATGGAGCCAGTTCATTCTGATTTTCCTGCTATTTCAGAGCTCATTATAACTAAAGAAAACATGTTTTGTTTGAACTATGCAGTTCTTTTTTTGAATGTCTAAAATTTAAAAATTGCCATTGTCAATACAGTTGCATATTATATTCCTAGGGGTCCCTCTAGTGGCTAAGGCAGCAGGCTAATTTAGTATAGCCAAGTAGACCATAGAGTGGGCTGCAGGTGGGTTTATGATCTTCTGTCTCATTGCGTTTTCACACAGAGAGAAGGTGCTGAAGTTTTTCTCAGAGTAGGACATGAACGAATAAATTCTTAGCACTTAGTTTCCTGTCGCCCGAATGAGTCAAAAGAGTAGGCAAAAATCTCAGAATCACTTCTCTATAAGGGGTCTAGAGTCATCTTTTGTTAAAAGTTGGTAACAATATTTTCTAACATAATTTGAACCTTCTGATTTCGAAAATAGTTGTTACCAAGCTGAATTTTGATGTTTAGATCCTCAAACTTGCAAACAAATATGGCCACCAAAATTCACCAGAAATGTTTAATATACCAACAGCGTGTGTGTGAATTTGTCAGCATCAAACTGTTTGGCATAATTCCTTTTCAGTCTATTAAGAACAGAAAATGAGAACACATCATTGTTTTACCACCTATTGCACCCTAATATTCAACTTCTTATGGCATTCAGTCATCCATGCATCAAAATATTAGAAATAAGTTATCATAACACCTAGCTTTCTCCTTTTCTTGCATACTTAGTATTTGTTTTATGGTACATAATGCTTTGTCATTAGAATAGAAATAACATAGAAGTAATGGGGATACAAAAAGAGAGCACAACAGTAGTTAGATGAGACAGGGATTTAGGACACTTATATTGGTTAGAGTTGTACCTAAACCATGGAACTGGTAGTAAGTCTCAAGAGAGCCACACCAGCTTCCTACAGTCTCTGCATTATTTGTCCAGAACCAAGTAAAGAAGATGTGAGTAAAGCAGGTGAACAAGGATTGCTCAGAGTAAGGGAAGCAATGGTCACTGGAAAAAAACGGCAAGACGTCAAATACAGAGAAGCCATTGACAGAATTGGGCCTTCTTTCATTCAGTACTGACAGTATCAGTTGTGTGGCACAGAAATTGCTATGCCCAATACACTAACAAAGGCAAAATGCATAGGTAAACATCTGTAACTGATGTCTCATGTGTGGCAAGCTGTAGTGATCCCAATAAAGACACCAGTGTCCATAACGCAAGACAGTACAGTACTGTGAAAGCTATGGACTGGAGATGATACATGTTTTGTGAAGAAGTGCATCCTAAACAGAGACTCATCTCTATAACTACAGTCAACATGAGTTAACCATTAATGAAGGCAACTGTATTGGACCACAAAATGAGTGCTTGTGTATCTGGAGTGAATAACCTCATAGCTGCTGAAGTCAAGTATCACCTGTTTTGTTACATCCTATTTATGAGGTCTGTGGTGAAAAAGAGTGAGAGCACCAAAATTACTGACAACAATGCTTTGGCTTCAAAATGAGTTTCAGCAAGCAGCAAATCAAGGCCATGTTTTGGAGCTATCTGATGTTTGGCATCATTACTGTAATCTTGCAAAGGAAACTGGCATTGCAATTCCACACTCCAGCATCAGTCAAAGATCATCATTCATGGAAAAACTCCACACTCATATTAGGGATTTAGTTCATTTCATTTCATTGCCTGATGGGTCTCCTACGGAGAGATAAACACTCTTAGTTCTAGCCAAGTATAAATATGTACCTATCTCACAAATAACAGATTCTCGCCAAGATGAGGAGATGGCTGTCCCCATTTACCACCTCCAGGAAGACATATTTCTGTCACGGGTACATGTTTGCATTGAAAATTCAGGCAGATACTTTGCTACAGAGCTTTCAGTGTCCGTGAGGATAATGTAGCTGCTTGCATTCCAAATAGCATGTACATGTTCCCACTGCTTAATGTATGCCAGGCCTGAGCCCCAGTACCTCAAAGCTTGGCAGTTCATAGCCCTGGCATGTCTGGGCTTGCTGCATCAGTTATAAGTGTAAAATAATTGCTTGAGCCCCAGCACCTCTTTCATTACAAATTAAGCCCTGCACGTTCCTCCACCTGCTGTAAGAAGGGTAGTCTCTTCTTGAGGACAATGTGATGAAGAGAACTTTGAGAAACGAGAATCCGTGAAATTCAGTGTGTTTAGTATGGCTCAAGACAATATATATGGTGTGAGCGGTGCAAAGGAATGGCCATCAAAGCATATTGGTCTTGAGTGCACCTTCCATTAGCCAACAAAGTCAAAACTACTTGTTTAACTTTTAACTTTCCATAAGGGTGGCCATTGCATTAGTTGTGAAGGAATCCTAAAGGTGGGGACAGCCCTAGCAGTGAAAACCCTACAAACTACGGATGCTAAAAATGGTGCTGTTATGCCTCCAAACCTGACTCCCAGCTGACAATATTGACATACATGATGAGTCTCTGGATGGCAAATGCCCATTCCATGAAACCCAGATCGCTGCTTGGCAAAGAGGATCTGCCTCTGATCTGATGCTGAATGATCTAAAAAGACAACAAACCGCAGCACACAGCGTTCCTGGTGCAATTGACACAATCATACCAGCCAATGTAAGAAATAATAGAGCAGAACCAGTATTCAAGGACTGTGTTTGCAGAGAGTGGAACTCTGAATCTGAAGAAAACTGCGAAGCTGCAGTGCAGGCAAGAGTTTCTAATATGGCCTTTATCGTTAAACATCAAAATGAGAACCCAAAATGTGGATGGCCACATTTCAACCAATTGCACGTGACAACAGAACCAGAAATAACTACCCTTGGATACTTGCCAATCATTCAAACCCCTGCCCATGAACTGTACACCCTCAATACTCTTGTTTGGGCAGAAATATGTGCTTGGGCAGAAATATGTGGTTCTAATATTGGTGAAGCTCTGATGAAACTAAAAGGGGCCACATCACAGTAGAGGGAGTGGCTTATTGCATAATAAGGCTCCATATCTCAATGAACTTTCAGAAATGTATAGGCCAGCACACACAGGCTTCAGGGCTAGCAGTTGCCTGTACTGAAAGTGGAGCTCATGGACCAAACCCAACAGAACAAGATATAAATGGCCAATCATATGCCAGGGTGATGTGGATCCACAAACTGACATTTCAAGCACTGTGGAGCCCACTTCTTCTACAACTCTTGGACTTTATAGCAGCGTATGATCAAGAGCTCAAAGAGGATATCATCAAAGCTGACTAGTCGCATTCTTATGGTGAGCTCACTTCAGTTCATACCTCACAAAGATTTTGAAATCTCACCTCCACGTTTGTGAACAGGAAAGGTGAAGGTCATGTGAACCTCAGGTTTTGGTAGCAGTACATGGAAAAGTAGCCCTACAGCTCATGTTCAACCGTGTCCAGAGAGAAGGAAATTGGGAGTTGCATCACTTCACCTTCAAGTGTCTGCTGCCAATCTTCATAAGCCATGACCACACAAACTCTGCAAGGTGGGGTGCCATCTACAATTGCAGAAATGCATCCATTTCCATCTGAAGTGCTCAAGGAGTTCCAGCAAGAGAACTTTGTTGTCAAGAAATCATGTCTGAAATTCAACTAAACGCATTAAACTTTAGAATGCCTCGTTTAAAGATTCTAATTATTGTTATCTGAGGGAAAGGGATGTACGTTTCATAATCTATTACATTGGCAGGTTTGTTGTGCCAATATGTGAGCACAGCAAAGCATAAGCCACAATCAGAACTATGACGGGTATAACAGGCAAATCATGCTTTTCTTCAAACATAGGAGACCCAATCCTTGGTCCTGCTGCTGTTGCAAAATGCTCTTCTGTGTGCAGCAAAATGAACTGAAACTTTCCTTAAAAGTTCAGCTGATGATTCCCCTATTATGAGGGGAAACCTCAGCTGCCATGAAGCTGGTGTGTTCAGCTACATGCCATCCCCTCCCAGCTCCCCCTAGACAGAGAGTACATTGGGGCTGAAGGGCACATTCCTTTCAGAAGCAACTCTCTAGTTTAAGTGACTACTATGATGTACAGTAACCAAGCTCTTCAAGTGACTAGTGATTTCACCTGTCTCCACTTTTGAGTGCCCAGGTTGAGACATGTTAAAGCTTTCTTCTAAGTGCCTCAAACAGGGGCCCCCAAAGTGGAAGAACACAAAATCTCTAGGTATTTTTGAAAAAAAAATCAGTATCTTCAAAGTTGCATAACACAATTTAGTTCAGCTCTTAGGGCTTGTCTAGATGCTGAGTTAGTGTGTAGCAAGCGAGGGTGTAAATTTACAGCAAGCCACACAGACCCTGGAACCATGCACTAAAGAGAGCTCTAGTACACTTTGATCTACTCTACATTTGAAATTGGAGTACAACAAAGTGCACACGGACCTTTTAGTGAGCAGCATGCTAGTGCCCTGTAGGTTTACACCCCAGTTTGCTGTGTACTAATTTGCTATCTAGACAGGCTGTTAGAGCACAGCTGTAAATGACCTTTCCCCCCCCCCCCCACTAATCCCTTGGTTGGTTGGTTGTTTAAAGCAAGTTTTTTTGTAGTTATAACAGAGAAAAAAATAAATAACTTTCTATTATGACATAATGGAATTCAACACGATTCCGGATATGGGAATTTAAACGTTAACAGAAACATGATTACAGTCAAAATAGTCAAAGGAAGGAAAACAGACAAGCGTGCGCGTGCACACACACACACAATTTTAAAGCAATCCAGAAGACTTATGCAGGCCCCCATGAGAGAAACAAAACCTGCTATTCTCCTCAACAGACAGAGTGGATGTCTTCCTGCTTTCATATTAATTTGTGACCTGGTGTGACACAGGGGAATACATTCTCCAAAATTACTCCCTCTTGCCCCGCCCAAATAAAGGAAAGGAATCCAGTCTGGCAGAGGCAAGACAGGTGAATTTAGAGCCTAAGGAAAACAGCAAGATCTGTATCAAGGACTGGGTATTTAGGACATAAATTATCTTAACCCTGAAAGGCCTGAAGCCCAACAAATCAAAAAAAGTACAAACCATGGCAGTTAATGCCATCTCAGCAGGCAGAAAACAATTGAGGGGATGCGTCATAGAAAACAGCCACCTGAAAGAGTTCAACGTTCACACCAAGCTTTATTGGATCAGATCCTTCTCAGCTGGTGTAAATTTACATAACTCCATGGAAGTCAATGGAGCTATGCTGATTTGCACCAACTGAGGATCTGGCTCTAGGTATCCAACAACCCCATTCAGAAAGCTGCTTAAGGAGGCAGCAGCATTGTGACACTGAAAGGAAGGATTTTGGTGCAACATATAATCTGTTGGTGGTAAAAGAAATGCAAACTAACACCAGCCATAGTATTGCATTTACGTAGGCAAGCTCTATGCATTGCTTATTGAAGTTACTTATCTTCAGGGAGATTCAGGAGAGTTTCTGCAGCTTGAAGAGGTTTTGACTGGGAATCTAATGATCAGAGTTAAGAGAGGACTTGGATTGTGCATCTGTGCCCTGGGGAGGGTGTACCAGGGTTTCTGCAGCTGAGGAGAGGCCCATGTAGGGCACTTGGTTCTTGGCAAGGACATTCAGAGAGTTAACTAGCTTCACTGATACAGTAACTCCTCACTTAACGTTGTAGTTGTGTTCCTGAAAAATGCGACTTTAAGCAAAATGATGTTAAGCAAATCCAATTTCCCCATAAGAATTAATGTAAATGGGGGGGGGGGGAGGTTAGGTTCCAGGGAAAAAAAAATTTTTGCCAGACAAAAGGCATTGTATCTCTTTTAAACAAGCAGTTTAATACAGGTATACATTTTAAACTATTTTAAAGAAACAATTTAATACTACAATCATCATTGCTGAGTATGAAGCTTGGTTGGGGTGGTGGAATCAGAGAGTGGAAGAGGATGGATTGTCTGGCTGCTCCTTTTGCTGTTCTTGAAAGCACAGGCACCGACTTTGCCGGGGGTGGGGGGCTCAACCCTCAGCCTGTCCACTCCACCCCTTCCACTAAGCCCCCACCCTTAACCCGCGTCTTCTCCCCCATCCGCTCCACCGCCGCCTCCTTTACTCCGCACGCTGCATCCTTGCTTCTCCTCCCTCCCCCCAGCCTCCTGCCCGTGGCAATCAGTGGGTTTGTGGCGTTCAGGCAAGGCCGTCTCTGGCTTTTTTGCCGCCCCAGGAAAAAAAGCCTCCGGCCGCCCCCCTCCCCCCTCAGCGCAGCAGGGGAGGGCGGCCGGAGCCCCGGGGGGGAGGGCAGCGAGCCCCGGCCGGGGCTCTGCTGTCCCCGGCGGCGAGTCCCGGCCAGGGCTCCGCTGTCCCCGGCGGCCAGAGCGCCGGGGGGGGGGGCGGCGAGCCCCGGCCGGGGCTCCGCTCTCCCCGGCGGCCAGAGCGCCGGAGGGAGGGTGGCGAGCCCACCTGGGGCTCCGCTGTCCCCGGCGGCCAGAGCGCCAGAGGGAGGGCAGCGAGCCCCGGCCGTGGCCCCGCTCTCCCCGGCGGCCGGAGCACCGCGCCGCCCCCCTCCAGGTGCCGCCCCAAGCACAAGCTTGGTGGGCTGGTGCCTGGAGCCGGCCCTGCGTTCAGGAGGCTGTGGGGAGGAGCGAGGATGCGGCACGCAGCCTCCCCCCTCCCTCCCCAGCCTCCTGAATGCTGCAAGACAGCTGATTGCCATGGGCAGGAGGCGGGGGGAACGGGAAAGGCACTGATCCGCGGGATCCACCGGCGGGCGGAAGGCGCTGGAGGGCTGCCAGCTGTGGACAAAGCAGGCGGCCAAACGATGTTATAGGGGAGCTTTGCACAACTTTAAATGAGCATGTTCTGTAATGGAGCAGGGACATAACATCGAAACAACGTTAAGCAAGAGGACGTTAAGTGGGAAGTTACTGTACATTTATTCCACATCCACTCTGGTGCATTTAGTTGAACACATCACCTAGAAAATGTATAAATATTTAAAGTGTGATCCTTTTAGATGTCAGATTCTAATGGTCATTTACCCCTTACTGATGCAGAGACATTCATATCTACTATTTGCATACACATTTGCTTGACTCGTCTCCTATTCATTCCCTGAGTACAGCGATTGGTTTCAGCAGGTGCTGCTGCTGTTTTCTTTTACTTTTATAGGTTTAATAGGAAGGGTGCACCAGCTAAACCAGAAGCCTCTCCACAATAGGAAAAGGAAGCAGCATTCAATGCCTTTTAACCTGACACACTGCATAGCAACTTCAATAGTGCAGGTGGCCAGTCATGCCCATTGCAAAGGATAACCAGCAGGTAAGTTCATTTATAATATATAAATTATCACGCGCACAATAAGCCTTGTGCAGACTCTGCAGAAGTCGTTCAGATTGTTAAACGAATTCACCTCTGGCCTTTAAAACTTTTCCTTTTCTGGAAAAGGAATGGAGGTTCCTTCTTATTACCCCTCGTGACAAGCCTTTGAAAGTGACCTTGGTGCTCAAGTTGAGGAGGTAACCAATGGCATGCTCCATTGTCTCCTCTCTTTTCTTGCTCTACTGGACAGTAGCGAGTAGAGAAGATATAGAATATCCACTACTACCCTCCTCTCCATTTGAGCACTGGTGTGTGTGCAGTATGTTTTTACAGGTATAATGTTCTTTGTCTATGCACTGAATGCAGGGTTATATTCATCACTGTTTGGTTCAGCCGTTGAAACAGACATTTCTGCTTCAGTGTTGTTGTTATATTAATTAAGGATTGTTGACTATGATTGTTTGAGCTGCTTTAGACCTCTACAGAAGTCTACTATTGCACTCCCCACTGCATACGTGAACTCTATATTAGACATGGGTCAAAATCAAAATCTGGGATCTGAACATCTCCAAATTTATCTTGGTAATGGGACAAATCGAAACTCTGGATGGGGACCACCTCTTCTCCAGGGCCCCATCCTGAGTTTCGATTTGGACCCAGGGCCCAGATTCTGTGCTGTGATGCAGCTGCTTTGTGCTGGCAGTGTGGTACAACACACCTCTAAAGTCAGGTTATCTGGCCATGAGAAAATCCCACTATTGCAGAGAGAATCCAACGAATCCAAACAAAAATTTTCTAGACTATACACTGTGGCTGTTTACTGTACTTTTTAATGCTCCTGAAATCATGGAAATTAAGAAGTGATAGACTTGCATGGCAATTTCATATTTGATAATAGTCAGCATTTTAGGTTAGGTATATTTTTAATTTTATGTACACTGAAATCAAAAATAAATATAGATGGAACATACAATGTATCAGTAATAATTAATATACCAGTAATAATAAAACTTTGAATTTCTACAGCTCTATTCTAACTTTGCCCTTCCATTGCTAACATTCCAGGACCCAAGAATGTTTTGCAAAAATTATTAAGTAATAAGTTTCACAAAAATTTTGTGATGGGTGAAGCATGACTTTTCACACTGTTCTAGATTTTGCATTACATAATTCATAAAAGTCACTTTTTCTTATCTGAATATTTTTCAAGAAAGGGGGGCAGGTTATCAGCTATGTAAATTGCTGAAGTTAAGGGACAAATAACAATTTACATCCTTTATTCCCACTATGCTGTCATGGTTATAGGGCAAGCAGTGCCTTATACCCCTTTACAATCCCTTATGAGTGCATTGCTCAGGTGATAGGTTTTGCTACCTTCATCCCTGGGTCCCCCATGGTTCTATCACTCTTAGAAAGGATCCTGGAATGTCAGCCTCCCCAATTCCAGCCACATTAACATGACAGACCCAAATGAATCAGGCACCTGCAAGTAACTTCTCTCTGGGTGCATGTGATCAACAGCTGATCAAAGGGTCTCAGAACAGCTCCTTCTAAACAAAGGTACTGTCTATACATTCAGAGGTATATGTCAAGCATAGAAAAGGGTTAAAAACCACAAAAGTTCCATGCCTGGGTCTTGCCTATACCTTATTACTTCTCTCAAACTTTAGGCAAACTTAACTGCCCTGGACACATCCCATATGGCCTCTGCTTCAATCTGACTACCCTGCTGTATTCTCTGCCTCTCTGAGTCTTTCTGTCAGTGTCTCACCTCCAGTAGCTGATGGCAACTCCCTTCTTCCTTTCTCTCAGAGGTGCTTTTAACTGCTAACAATCTTTTTGATCTCTAGACTCTGGTCTTGGCAAAATGGCTGTGTAACTTTTGTCTGGTGCCTGGAAAGAGCAACTTCTCAATTAATAGTACAGCCATTCTTCCCCTAGCTCGCTTGAAATTGTTTACCTAGGGAGGTCTCATCTCTGACCATTGTTCATTTCCGGCTTGCTTCTTAACCACCCCTTTTAATTCCACCTTCCAGCAGTCAGACAGAAAATGTCAAGCTCGTAAACTGAGGTACATGTACTATTCATAAAAAATAACAGCAGCTATCCCTCTCATTCTCCACAAACAGATTGTCTGTTGTGAGGGTGAATATTTCTCCGCTTTCTGACTGCATAATCAAGCATATTTCATTAAAACTGAAGCTCTACCAGCGTCCCTACTCTCTCATCTCCCTGCCTGCACAATGCCAAACCACTGCCACAGAGGAGATGGCTTAGTTGAAATATTTTGACCCCCTGAAATCAGAAGTTCAAGTGGCAGCAGGGTCAACTTAACCTTTCTTTCCTCTAAAAGCAGCAAAGAGTCCTGTGGCATCTTATAGACTAACAGACATATTGGAGCATAAGCTTTCGTGGGTGAATACCTACTTTGTCAGATGCATGAGACATGCATCCGATGAAGTGGGTATTCACCCGCGAAAGCTCATGCTCCAATACATCTGTTAGTCTATAAAGTGCCACAGGACTCTTTGCTGCTTTTACAGATCCAGACTAACACAGCTACCCCTCTGATACTTTCTTTCCTCTGTAAGGATAATGCTAGTATTAAGTTACTGCCATCTTCAAAAGGCAGAAAACAATTGATGGGTTTTGCTACTTGAAAGAGTTCAGAGATCATGCCAAGCTTTACTGGGCCAGATTCTCCTCAGCTAGTGTAAATTGGCATATCTCCATGGAATTCAATGGAGCTTTGGTGATTGGCACCAAGTAAGGACGCGTGGGTGTATTCGGGATTAGACTAATGCACAGTTTCCATTTTTTTCTGCATGAACATTAAGACTCCACAGAACTACTTGTAGCAGCAGGGATCTAAAGCTGTATCCTTGGCCAAAAAAAAAAAAAAAAGCACATTGTAGAAAAATGACAAGAAGTATTATGTACTGCTTGCCTGCCTAACAGCTTGTCTGTACTGGGAATATTTGTACCACTATTGCACCACTGCAACTCCCCAGTATTGTTGCAATGCAATATGGGGCTTGCACTGGTGCAGCACATCTACAGTGGGCATTGCAGCTGTGTAGCTACAATCATACAAATATTCCCAAAGCAAATATCTCCCACACTCCACCCAAGAAATGGATACATTTCTTTCCTAAAGGTGGGTGTGTGGATTATATAATCAATTTTCTGCCAGGTTTCACCCATGGAAACTAGACCTGTGCATTCCCCCTAGTAAAAAGTGCTCCCCATAATTGGTCACCATGGCACAAGGTGTCCACCACATCATCTCTGTGGGCAGGCCAGGAGCAAGCTAGCACACCCCAGAAAGTGGGCAACTTGGGCTGTAGAGGGAAGATAGCCAGGCTACCCAGGAAACATGCTGCTTCAAGTGTATCATCTGGGCAGTCCCTACTGGCAGCCTCTACCGCAGCCCAGCCATACATTTAAGCACACACACCCCTCCGTGGAACCCCTGAATTGTATGAATAATAATAATAAAAATATATATATATATATCCTTGCCTACCTCTCACCAGGGGCGAAATCTTCTGTTGCATGCAGCTGGTTTTCACCCATTGCAGATGGGAGTGATTCTAGCCCAGTTTGTAAAACACTTCAGTGGGTTTTGGATCAGGCCTTAAGGGATGACAGATTCTAAATAGGTGCTTTCCTCCCTCACACCCAAAAAATCCCACCCTCAATAAAACCCAGTTAAAGGTTGCTGTGTGGCTAGCCCTTTAAACAGGGGCGGCTCTATGTATTTTGCTGCCCCAAGCACAGCAGTCAGGCGGCTTTTGGCGGCGCGCCTGCAGGAGGTCCGCTGGTAAGACAGATTCGGCGGTATGCCTGCGGGTGATCTGCCAGTCCTGCGGCTTTGGTGTACCCGCCGCCGAATTGCAGCTGAATCCGCGGGACCGGTGGACCTCCCGCAGGCATGCCGCTGAAGGCTCCCTGACTGCCGTCCCCACAGCGACCGGCAGACCGCCCCCCACGGCTTGCCGCCCCAGGCACACGCTTGGTGCGCTGGTGCCTGGAGCCGCCCCTGCCTTTAAAGCAAAGAAATGTCAAATTAGGGGAAACTTCTGTAACATTCCTTCACTCTCACACATCACCTTACCCAGTTCCTCTAAGTCACACTACCACAGAACCTGCATTCTGACCATAGCGTTAGTCAGGATATGGGTGCACTGGTGAATTGGACAGTGTGTTGGGTGGACATGGGCACAGTATGAGGTCAACTTGCAGTATGGTGTTAGAGGAATTTGGTGAGTCCTTGCATGTCTTCCTCTGCCTCTAGTCTGCTCTGGAGAAGTCCTGATCCGACACACGAAAGAATGATCAGTAGACCAGCACTGTAAGAGTGGAGTAGAAACATGTTCCCCAATTCCAGGGTACCATTAATAATAGTGGTATTTAAGATGGATGTTGTGACTAGAGGTAAAAGGTGATTCTCAGACCAGTTCTCTCCCTCTGTTCCCCAAATATTTAAGCAATCATCTGTACCCCCAAAACTGATCATTCACCTTTATGCTGGCTACAGGCTCTTACTCCCAGACCCCACGGTTCCCAATGTTCTTCCCTGGTTCACCTGTTTGCGTGCTCAGCCCACCTGGTGAATCAAGGAGGCTGAGAAGAGTGCCAGAGAACAGCAGTAACTGAGTGTAGGTGTGCTGACAGCTGCCGTTAGAAGAACGACTTGCTGTGCTCATGGGCGAAGTTAGAAAAATATTACATGTAGAACAGTGCAAACTTCATTGTAGTGCATCTGTGACGGACAGGTGTGTCTCCGAGTTTAAGGCTTGCACAGATGGTTGTTTATTTGCAAATAAGATCTAGACAAAGGTGAGACTCACCAGCCCAAATTTTAGAAAAGAAGGACTTTGGGATGTTTATATAATTATTCCAGGAACACTTTTTAGTGCAGTCAATGGCTCTGACTTTTAAAGGGGCTGAGTGCACACAGTGCCAACTGAAGTCAATGGGAGCTTCATGTACTCAGGTCCAACCTTCAGAAAAACTCAGACATCCTCTTCCAACTTGTGCTAGCGGTCTGAGCTACAGTGAGGCTTTAAAGTCTCAAAGGCAACAGCTTAACATAAAACGAATTATGGAGTCATTACCATGCCTACATAATAAAATATTTCAATATCAAGGAGTGCATAAAACCAGATCAATGTTTCTTCAGTTTTGCTTTATTTTAGAAACAAAACAGATTATTTTCCGGAGGTTTGGCATTTTAAAGCCCACAGTGTGTCTGCTTTATGCAAAAGCGATGCTCACTTTTGCATATACTTCCTCTTTGAACTGCACGTAAAATTTGCTTAGTTTAGTAAACAAGTTTATGTTATAAAATAAGGGCAGTTGTGGGAAAAAAAAAAATCAGTCTAACAGTAGAGGCAAAGGGAATGGTTTTTGTGATAATTGCCCTGATGAGACCTATACATAAAAGATTTTGTGGGAGTAAAAAAATTTAGGCAAAATTATTTTATCCATTTTAAATGTGAAACAAGGTAATTTTTAAAGATGGATTTAGCATCGCTTTTAGGGTGGGGCTTTTCTAAATTCCTTTGCCTTGGCCTAAGTCTGTTTCCATTTAAGTCAATAGTTGTTTTCAATTGGAACAGAGTAAGACCAATGCTGGGAACTTTTGAAAATTCTACTCTTAAGTTCTGGAAGTATAAATGTCTAATAGATTAACAACAAAAGGCAGATCTGAGCATAGCCACAGCAGCCTACTTCAGGCCTTTCCTAACTCTGAATTGTTGGTTGTATTTAGCTTATGGCCCTTCCTCCAATATTCTGTCCATATGACAGTGTTCATATACAAGTCAACTTCAACTAAATTTTTCTGGTAAGATTTTGTATGATCTCGAACCCCACTCCCACCCCATACTGGTGATCCTGTGTGGAGTTGAAGAACTCACCATTGAAAGGGGTTAAATAAAAGTTCCCACAGTATACTATAGCAAATGTAACACTTCTCCTCCCACACCCCAGCATGACAAATGGCTTCACTTTACCAACAATGTTATGGTTTGGCTCTGCCTGTCTGTCATTCTCTTCCTCCTACCTCCTCTTCTTCTTCTTCTTCCATTTTTTACTACCCTGCCCTTTCTTC
The DNA here is from genome assembly GCF_027887155.1 of Malaclemys terrapin pileata. Taxonomy (NCBI): domain Eukaryota; kingdom Metazoa; phylum Chordata; order Testudines; family Emydidae; genus Malaclemys; species Malaclemys terrapin. The sequence goes on along the minus strand of NC_071508.1, from coordinate 46,312,081 downwards.
TTTTCATTTTCTCTTTCCAGCTTTTTCCCCAGCATTGATTCACATGTGAAACAAGCTGGTTAAAATCCACAAGCAAATGTTTGTCGACTCACTAAAATTACAATATTCAAATATCCACAGGTTTTGTTTACTACTTTCAGCCGATGACGTTGGAAATGAAAAGAAAAAGTATATGTATTTGCATTAGCATTTTGCATGCTAGTTTGTTCAAAAGGAAGGGAACTTTTAAAGGGATGTTGTCAACCAGCTTAAGGATCCAATCCAAAGCTCCCTGAGATCAACAGGAAGACTTTAGTGAGTGCTGGATCTGGCCTTAAACCTCAAAATTTACCTACAAAAAGGAAGCAAAAATATCATGCAACATGTTCTGTAGCAAAAAATTAAAAACCTTGTTTGGTTCATTAACAAACCTCTCAGCTTCTGTATCTTTATCTGTTCTTGGGTTATTTCCTGGTGATCTTCCCCTCCCCCGCCCCACCCCATTTTTTTGGGTGCTCTCTATATTAATTATCTACACATATACAAACACTACAGATATCTTTTACATAAGTCCCATAATATCAGTCTTCCTATAATGGAGACTGAATAATTTCAATTAACAATACAAGTTAAAAATTTCAAAGATATGTAGTGACTCCAAATCACTTAGGCATGCTTGAAAATGTTAACCACGGTTTCTGAATTTGCTACTTTATTGCTCAGCCACTTCATGTAGTTTTGTTTTAAGTCCCTTGCTTCAGTTGATGTTTGCCATCAGAAGATTTCTGGGCTTGGTATATTTTCTGGCACTGTCTTTGTCAACTCATGAGGTTCCCTAGTTAGAGAATGCATTTCACAGTCATTGCCAGTTTAAACCATAGCCTTTTTAGCTAGGCTTTGAATTCAGATCTACAGGGCTGCAGTTATGTCAGCTGAGCTCAGCAACTGTTGCATACGTTTAGTGTATAATTAGAACAAGGTTTAAATTGGATTTTTAGATGGCACAGAGGAGCGGACTAGAATAGCTACACTTTTTCATATTTATAATTTATTAATTTTTCCAAATACAACAAAGGTACCAACATACCAGATTCATCATAATACACAAAGTAAGGAAAGAGGGTTAGGATGAAGTGATGGGAGGGGAAGTGCATATCTATCTTCAGAGTCTACATTAATCATAGTCTTCTAAAAAGTCAGTCCAAATTGCTTTGAATTTTTCAGGCATTCCCCTTCTGCAGAATGCCTGTTGTAGCTCTACTCTCCATGTCTCAACAAAGTTTCATCCACCCCCATCTATTGGCACGTTATCACTGCTCTGAGCAGATTTCAGTGAAATACTATTAAAAAGAGCTGCAGCCATAGGAGCTTTGTCTACAGAAGCTGCACCAGTCTGAGCAAGGTTTAGAAAATGTGTATAGTTCAGACAAGACCATAGGAACGATCCATTCTTCTGGTTCATCAACCAAAATGAGGTTTAGGGGAGCCACTTCTAGTATATTGTAGGCAATATCCTACCACACAAAATACTTTCTGAACAAAAGTAAATGGTCAGGGTTGGCTGGCCTTGCTGCCAAAACCTAAACCAGGGGTAGGCAACTTATGGCACGCATGCTGAAGGCAGCATGCGAACTGATTTTCAGTGGCACTCACACTGCCCAGGTCCTGGCCACTGGTCCGGGGGACTCCGCATTTTAATTTAATTTTAAAAGAAGCTTCTTAAACATTTTAAAAACCTTATTTACTTTGCATACAACAATAGTTTAGTTATATATGATAGACCTATAGAAAGAGACCTTCTAAAAACATTAAAATATATTACTGGCACATGAAACCTTAAATTAGAGTGAATAAATGAAGATTTGGCACACCACTTCTGAAAGGCTGCCGAACCCTGACCTAAACCAATGGGGACATGGCTTACTTATCTATCCCTCTTCATTGTCTGGAAAGCTGTTAATTAAAAGCTATGATCTAATGAAACTATGAGCCGAATAAAACTGATGGGATAGTTCCTGCTGTCATTGAAGTCATGGCAAAACTTCCATTAACTTCAGTGCAACAGGATTGAGTCTAAGGTATTTGTACGCGCTTACATGCCCAATTAATTCTGCTTCTGAGAAGGGCGGGGAATCTAATAGTTACTGAGTCAGAGTGGGGATGTAGGTGAGAGCAGTATCCTACGCTCTCACTCAGTGCACTGGTATATAGGAGGAGTTAATGCTACAATTAGACACTATGAACTAATGACCAACACAGGCCCACTCTTTCAGTCAAACAACTCCAGACAATTCCCTTGTGGGCTGCTAATAAACACAAAGGGCAAAGACTGTGTAATAAAAAGGATACAGCTCTCCAGGTGACATCTGCAGGCCTTGTTGAGACTAGTTGCCTGGCTGACTCCATCTTCATTAAAGTTCAAACTAAAGATTTGTTTCCATGAACATTTAGTGTGTGGTAAGCTTGGGTGTAAATCTAGCAGCAATAGTTGTCCATGTGGCCCCTGCTGGAGAGCCCTGACCATTCTTTACTGCACTTTGATCTACCCCCACTTTAAAACAGGATAAGATCAATATGCACTAAAAAATGGTTAGTGCTCATCAGCAGGTTCTACACAGAGAGTTGGTCTGAGGCAGGCTAGTGTGGGGTAGATTCATATGCTAATTTACTGCAAACTACATGTTCATGTAGACAAGCCCAAAGTTACCTAGGACCATGTGTAAAAATGGTTCATGCTCAAATGACTCCAACACATGCTCAAATCCCACCATGGAAGTAACCCAACCATGGGCTACGTCATTCACTCCTGTAGTAAAACCTACAAAAAGGAATCTTTGTCGGCATCTCCATTATAGATTCCCACACACACATTGTTCCTTTGAGGGGGCAGGGCATTCCCTTTACAGAATGAACCTGGATTGACCCCCAAATCCCACCGGATTTGCAGGAGGTCAGAACCATCTACATTCAGGCCCAAGCCTCTGCACCAGCTCTGGAGTCCCAGGATCCACACCCCTCCCCAACTGCCAGCTCCCTGTGGCTCCAATGGAGCTGTTCTATCTAGGGCCTACTCCTAGGGCCCTCTTCAGAGGAGGATCCCCAGTATGAAGCGGGCTCTCTGGGAAAGCTATTGCAGTCTGATGCCTAGGGAATCCCAATGATGCCAGCAGGGGAAGGATGCTGACTCCTCACCTCACCTTGCGTGGAGCACCTTCTGCAGGAAGTGGACATATACAAAATGGGGAACAACAGGCCAGGCAGTAGTCCTGCTGAAAAGGATCTGGGGGTTATAGCGGCTCACAAACTGAATGGTGAGTCAGTGTGATGCTGTTGCCAAGGCGGCAAATGTCATCCTGGGATGCGTTAACATGAATGTCACACGTAAGACATGGGAGCTAATTGTTCCACTCTACTCAGAACTGGTGAGGCCTCAGCTAGAGTACTCTGTCCAGTTTTGGACACCACACTTCAAGAAAGATGTTAACAAATTGAGAAGAGTCCAGAGAAGAGCAACAAAAATAAGAGGTTTAGAAAACATGGGCTCTGAGGAAAGGTGGAAGGAATTGGGCGTATTTAGTTTAGAGAGAACATGACTGGAGGGGGCATGGTAATAGTCTTCAAGTATGTAAAAGGTGATCAGTTGTTTTCCATGTCCACCTAAGGTATGACAGGAAATCAGTTTAGTATGAAGCAATGGAGTTTTAGGTTGGATATTAGGCTTCTAATTATAAGGATAGTTAAGCACTGGAACATGTTACCTAGGAAGGTTATATCATCTTTGTCCTTGGAGGTTTTTAAGAACAGGTTATACAAATACCTATTAGGGATGGTCTAGATATACTTAATCCTGCCTCAGCACAGGACAATGGACTGGATGACCTCTTGAGATGTCTTCCATCCTTACATTTCTATGATTCTAGAATAGGAGTGGAAAGTGCACTTGAATCCTCCCCACTTCCTACCCCTTTTCCATGTGGGAATGGGACCACTTTCCACCTGGATTTAGGCCTTAGTTCAACAAGCATATACATAAGTGCTGTGCTGAATCAGGGCGTAAATGGGCACCGTCTTAACCCATATTAGGAAATGGCTTACACAATCCTGTGACAGCCTGGGTTCTACCAGTAAATCCAGCTGGCTTAAACTATTATATGATTGTATATACCATTATATAACAATCTGGCCCTACCTACACACAAATACATTATAATGACACCTAAAAGTGTGCTATAGCTCAGGTATGCTGGGTGTGCTGGTAGTACTTCTAGTATCACATGACATTGTAAATTATTCCATAACATGGCTGGGCCTTGTCTACACCAGCCATTGGTGCCATTCAGAAACATGGTTCCGGCCAACAGTTTGCTTGGACCAAGACAGATCTAATTTGGGTCCTGTCTGAGCTTCAGTGTCAGCTCTGGTAGGGACCAGTCACAACGTGGAAGCCCCCAACACAGGTAAGTCTTAGTTCAGGACTGGCAGTCTGGGTGGTAACAAATGGTGCTATAGTATTAGGCCATGGTATTACAGGCCCCAATTTTATAATGGCCCAGTCCTGACAGCATGCCTTTAAAAGACTACTTCACAGAGATAGTGACTCATGAGACTGGATCACACAGTGAATCATTCAGACTTAGGCCATCACTAGGTATAAATGATGTTGATTTATGTGTAGGTGGCACTGACAATTGTATTTTATTTTTAAATAGTATTAACTTGCTAGGCTAGTTTGAAATAGTTTTCTGGGTTACTGTGTTTCGGTTACAGTATAGTCAGTCACATTCTTTCCATGGACATTGGAAATTAAAGACAATGTAAGCATCCAGGTCAGGATTTGACCCACTAATATTACTAATACCTATCTTTTATATAGATAGTAAAGTTATAAAAAGATTTATTTATCTAGACCTGATCCATACCTAAAGTAAGACTGTCAAATACATTGTGTTTGGGTTGGCTGGTTTTAAACACACACACACACGTTGGTGGGAAAGTCTCATTTCACTTTCCCCTTCCCCCCCCCTCCACTGCTCACCTTTTAAAATCAGTTATTTTTGTTTAGGTTTGGGCATCTGTTGGCCTCACGGAGAGTGGAAACGCTCAGAATTAGAACTCATTGAAATTTTCTGAAAGTTTGATTTTACAATGAAATTTTCATTAAAATGTTAGAGGGGGAAAAAGGCAACCTATTTTCCCCCAGGTTTTTCCAATCAGTTCTGCTTACAATCAAACAATGGACCACATCCTCAATTGATGTAAAATCAACAGAGCTCAGCTGACTTCTATGGAATATGCTGACTTATACCATGTGAAGATCTGGCCCAACATGATGCACTTGGAGTCCAGTGCAGTTTTAGGGCTGGATCCAATGCCTATTGAAACCAATGAGAGTCTTTCCACTGACTTCAAAGGGGAGCATATCAAGAAGATCCAAGAACAAGAGGAGCCCAATGAAATTACAATTAATTGTAATAGATCATTAGTCAATACATTGTCAATGCAAGGTTTGTTTTGTAAAGAACAAACACTGACCAATCCAGGAGGAAATAATAGAATTTATTTTTGTTTATCCTCTTCATTGCTGCCTAGCATATTAAATACCTAGGGGAAAATGCAACTCATGTGCTGCTCTATGTTGAATACCTGCTACAGTCCCATTGCAGTACATAGTTTCAAATAAAAAGCAGGCCCTTAAAAGAACAATGTTGTGTTCTAGCTCAGCACAGTGATAGCTGACCATGATAGCAGAAGCATTAAAATAAAGATAATCTGTACTAGTTTAGAAAACTTTAGGGAAGGTGAAAAAAACCTTTAGCTTCTGGGAGGTATTTCAGTGTAAGCCCATCTCCATTTTGAAAATGGAGGCAAGTGATCTGGATGCTAGACTGTTTGTGTTGTATTGTGAATCACAAGGATTCCATTCCATAGCTGCCTGGAACAACAAATGCAAAACAGTAGTGGCACAAAACCAGTGTTTGGTATTTGCATTTGAAGGCAATATCTGCAAATCGTTTGGATATGATCTTTATGGCAAACGAGTCACGCTATTTTCATGGAGTTTGTTTTCATGTTTTTGCTGAATGCAGAGAGCACCCCTTACAACGTCAAAGTTCTATGGCCTCTGTTACATAGGAGATCTGTCTAGATGATCACAATGGTCCTTTCTGGCCTTAGAATCTATGAATGTCCCCTCCAAAAAGCATTAAATACAAAAGCAACATTTACTAGTTTCATCAGTTACTGCTTGTCACAGTGCTATGCCAGACACGCAACAGAATCAGCATTTAAGTGCAACCATATTAAGAGTCCAATTGACTATTTATTTCTGGGTGATTAGAGAATAGATACAAGGGGAATAAGTAAACACTGGAATTAGAGTCAGTTCTTACTAAGAAATGCAGTGCCATCTGTTGGAATTATCTGTAATATCACCTGGACAAGATGCACAGGAAACTAAGAAATTCCATACCAGAATAGCTCAATGTCTCATCTAATCCGATTGCCCACTCTATATATATGACTGTAGGAGGTGCTTGCCTGGATGCCATCTTGAATTGTGCCCAATTTCAGGGTTGATGTTTTGCCACTCTGCTGTCAGAACCACCTTTCCTGCTTTGTATAATGCAGGCATGCCTTCCTGGATCACAACCCTATCTGCTGGGCAGCTGTACTGTTTATTACTAACATTGGATCCAGTATTATCACAAACCAGGCCAGTGATTGAAGCCCCCACGTCTTGATCATTGCATGAAGGTGCTTTATTATTGCCCCACTGTTGCCTATCTAGTCTCCAGAAGAGCAGGTCAGATGTAGGGTCACAGAATTAGTGTCAGTCTAGGGGATTGTATCTGTAAAAATAACTATCCAAATGCCAGACAAAAACTTCTGTATATAACCTGAAGTTGTTAATAGAGTTAATCAATGGATACCCAGAAAGTATACCTCTCACCATCTGAGCATCTTTGTCCTGAAAACAAAATCTGGCTAGAACATGCCCAGACTTTGGATAAATTTGGAGCTGGTTCCAGACCTGAAATTTGTGACGCAGGCCCATCTCTAAGGTCCAAACCAACCCTCCAGATTGAAATATCCCCAAACTTTGGTCAAGTTTGAATTCAGAGTCAAACTTTCAAGATGAGCCCAAGCAGGAGTCTTACTACACCGCCATAAAATATAACAGATAAAACAAAGTACAGCAAGAGATGTTAAGAGTAACAAGAAGGGTTTCTTCAGGTATGTTAATAACAAGAGGAAAGTCAAGGAAAGCGTGGGCCCCTTACTGAATAAAAGAGGCAAACTAGTGTCAGAGGATGTGGGGGGAAAAAAAAAATAAAGAAATGTACTCAATGCTTTTTTTGCCTCTGTCTTCACGAACAAGGTCAGCTCCCAGACTATTGCACTGGGCAACACAGCATGGGACCAGCCCTCTGTGGAGAAAAAAAAAAAATGGATGAGCACAAGTCCATGGGGCTGGATGCGCTGCATCCGAGGGTGTTAAGGAGTTGGCAGATGTGATTGCAGAGCCATTGGCCATTATCTTTGAAAACTCATGGCAATCAGGGGAGGTCCCAGATGACTGGAAAAAGGCTAGTGCCCATCTTTAAAAAAAGGGAAGGAGGAGGATCCGGGAAACTACAGGCCAGTCAGCCTCACCTCAGTCCCTGGAAAAACCATGGAGCAGGAACCTCAAGGAATCAATTCTGAAGCACTTAGAGGAGAGGGAAGTGATCAGGAACAGTCAGCATGAATTCACCAAGGGCAAGTCATGCCTGACTAACCTAATTGCCTTCTATGATGAGATAACTGGCTCTGTGGATAAGGGGAAAGCAGTGGACATGTTATTCATTGACTTTAGCAAAGCTTTTGATACAGTCTCCCACAATATTCTTGCCAGCAAGTTAAAGAAGTATGGGCTGGATGAATGGGACTATAAGGTGGATAGAAAGCTAGATTGTCGGGCTCAATGGGTAGTGATCAATGGGTCCATGTCTAGTTGGCAGCTGATATCAAGCGGAGTAACCCAAGGATCGGTCCTGGGGCCGGGTTTGTTCAATATCTTCATTAATGATCTGGAGGATGGGGTGGACTGCACCCTCAGCAAGTTTGCAGATGCCACTAAACTGGGAGGAGTGGTAGATACGCTGGAGGGTAGGGATAGGATACAGACGGACCTAGACAAATTACAGGATTGTGCCAAAAGAAATCTGATGAGGTTCAAGAAAGACAAGTGCAGAGTCCTGCATTTAGGATGGAAGAATTCCATGCACTGCTACAGACTAGGGACCAAATGGCTAGGCAGCAGTTCTGCAGCAAAGGACCTAGGGGTTACAGTGGATGAGAAGCTGGATATGAGTCAACAGTGTACCCTTGTTGCCAAGAGGGCTAACGGCATTTTGGGCTATATAAGTAGGGGCATTGCCAGCAGATCAAGGGACGTGATCATTCCCCTCTATTCGACATTGGTGAGGCCTCATCTGGAGTACTGTGTCCAGTTTTGGGCCCCACACTACAAGAAGGATGTGGAAAAATTGGCAAGAGTCCAGCGGAGGGCAACAAAAATGATTAGGGGGCTGGAGCAAATGAGTTATGAGGAGAGGCTGAGGGAACTGGGATTGTTTAGGAAAAACTTTTTCACTAGGAGGGTGGTGAAGCACTGGAATGGATTGCCTAGGGAGGTGGTGGAATCTCCTTCCTTAGGAGGTTTTTAAGGTCAGGCTTGACAAAGCCCTGGCTGGGATGATTTAGTTGGGGATTGGTCCGGCTTTGAGCAGGGGGTTGGACAAGATGACCTCCTGAGGTCCCTTCCAACCCTGATATTCTATGAGATACTTTTGATTAACAGATTTCCATCTAGCCTTGGGGCTATATCCTGCCTTACTTCCTGGACTGCATCTACTATGGACACTAGTAAGAATTTGTCCGTGGGTAAAGGGTTGTAGGTGAACTTTTAATAACAGCATTTCTCATAATCAAGTTTTACTTCCTCTTTTATATAAAATTTGTTGGGCCCAATCTACCAATACCCTGTGCAGTCATTTACACCAGTGCAAAATCAATGTTACACATTACCCTTTCTGATTTGGTAGTACTTTGCACAGGTATCAATTACTGCCCGGGGCCATAGTGAACGGGGCCTTAAATTCACATTAGTTCAAACCTGTATTCTCATCAGAGCCTTTTGTTCAGTGAATAAATTCCATTGTAAAAGGATAATTGCTAAAAGCAAATTACAGAGTATTCTAAACCAAATGTATTCTTTTCCAGAATAGTGTCCTCAAAGCTATTGGAAGAGAGAGCAGCATCTCCAATGATAAAGTGGACTTAACAAATAAAACGTGAGTTTGGTTGTAATAGGATGATGATCTAAGAAAGGGAGTGAATCTGAAATCCCATTATTTGAGGTAAATGTAATTAGTCTACAATGGGACTTTTATAACTTCACAGGTAGTGATGGACCTGAATCAAAACTCTCAGATCCAGACACCTCCACACTTGAGAGAAATCCAGATGCATGTGGTCAGACATAGTTCTTCTCATATGCCTCCCCCATCCACAACTCTCTCCTGTTAATTCATTATATAGCCTGAATGTTACCATTATTTGTCTGGCAATCAGTTACGGAGATTATTTGTTATTTGTCTAGAGCCAACAGAGTGCTAGGAGCTTGACAGACGGGCATGAAGACAAGGCCCATGCTCCAAAAATCTCATCATCTAAACAGATAACATACAGATGAGGGAGAAAGTTTGAAAAGTGGCCAAAAGCAGCAGGACTGAAGAGTGAAGGAGAGTATATAACTTGTAGGTCCCATGCTTTTTAAAAATGAGCTATGGATCAGCAAACACTTCACTGTGTGGGATGAGGGACTTCACAGAGAAGGTAAAGCGTGGCAATCTGTATGAAGGAAGGGTTGCAACGCTGTTTAGAAGTCAAGGGTGGGAGCAGGCTGCACAAGGAAGGGACAGTTATTAAAGGCAGAGAGAATAGAAAGAGGGGATGTAAAAGGAGAGAGCAGAGAAATAGACATCATGCAGGCTGTGCAGGGGACTTGAAGAGGAGGACAGCATGCTTACATGCCATCTTCCCCCAGTGGAACACTGAAATATCATTTTAAGAGACTCACTATTGTTTGTGTTTTGATCCTTGAAACAGAATCTGTTAATTTACAGGACTTTTACTCCCTAACCACTCTAGCCTGTTATTCTAGAGGCACTCATGAGTCCTGACTTGCTGGAACAGACCTCTTTTTTTTTTTTTTTTTTTTTTTAAAAGGACAAAGAATGTGGAAACATCTGTTTAGTAAAAAAAATTATTCATATTCCATATAAAAAAAAGGAGACCTGGATTTTGCAGTCAGTTTTTTGGGCTTGTGAACTCTGGCAAAATCTAGTTAAAAGCATTGGGGAGGTTGTTTATTTTTGTCGTGGATATATGCACAAGATTTGGGTACATTCACTTTTAATAACGGAACATGTTAATGCTTGTTTCTTGAAGTCACTCACAGATGGGCTGACAAGTGTTTCATTGGAATAAGCAGTAGTTGTGAGGAAAATGCTCATTCACAAACAGAAACTTCCAAGGGGATGACAATACAAAAAGGGAGGGCAGATTGAGGCGTGCTTAGGTATTTGAGGGATACACTTAGGCACAATTTCCATACAGGTGTAGGGTGGTTTTGCTTTTTTCAACCCTAGCATGATTGATAATCTATCATCTTTGCTACTCTCTCACAGAGTGGCTAGACACATGACAAAACAGATTGCACTGACTGAATTGCTGGTTTAAACCCCAGCACATAGCACAGTTCCATTAGGTTCACACAGGTCAACGCATGAGGAACTTCACATGGATTTTAGTTATAGGTGAGTTTCTGCAACGTTGGGAGCATGTTGTCTTGGTGGGCTTTCCCTCTTCTGCAGATGCATATGTACATCCTCGTATGGATGGGAGCGTGGGACTTTTATGTTGTGCCCGACAACTACAGACCATGCAAGTCTCACACGCTGAAAATGGGACATATGCAATCAGTGAGTCATTCCCATGAACAACTAGGGCTGAACCTCCCCAGAAATAGCTTCAGGCCAATACAAAAGCATCAACTGTGTTATTTTGGGTTGCTACACAACACAACAACATAGCATCTGGATAGCACAATGGAATGACAACACCAAGAAGTTGCAACACAAACATCACTAGTTGCTGCCACGACCACAGCTGTTGTTTCATGCCAAGGCCCCTCTTTTCAGCTTGAGAGACCTTGGTTCAATTCCTGGCTCTGCCGTAGATCTCCCATGTGACCTTGGGCAACTCACTTCAAATCTTTGTGCTTTGGCTCCCTCTCTGCAAGAGGAGTATAATAGTACTTCCTTTGTCTCATCTACTTGGATCCTAAACTCTGCTGTATCTATGCACAGTAGGAGGCAGCCCTCACACCACTTAGCAAATGGGACTCCAGTCTTGGCTGTAATATAATGTTATGCTACTACTATAACATATTAATATTAAGACAAAATGCTAAAGCAGGGGTAGTCAATAGGTGGACTGCGGGCCAAATCCAGACAGCCAGATGCTTTTGAACAGACCCCAAAATCTTTTTATTTACTTATTATAATTATTGTTATTAATTTTTTAATTATATTCTCTGGTCTGGATCTTCACCAAGAAATTTGGACCTCAACAAAAAAAATAATTGACTCTTCTTGTGCTAAAGGGTAAAATAGGGGAATACATATGAACACTCTGAATGAAGAGTAATTGTTATTTATTAACTTTGGCAAATTTTGCAACTTTCCCAATCTAACCTGAATATTTTTGAACTCTCATCTTTAAGTGCTCCATTATTTCAGAGAATCCATCTGCACTAATTATCATACCACTGCTCCAATGGAAGACACAGAAGCCAAACTTTGCAGTAATGACAAAGAAGAAGCATTCAGAAGGGAATTGCCATACTGTACAGGAGAAATTGACTTCATGGCTTCCGGAAAGAAACGTGGGAAGGTATGATAAGTTCCTTAATGGGATGGGAGAAGTCAGGTTCTTGACTTCTATTCCTATTGTCAGATTATTTGGTTTGCATTACAGTAGCGTGCAAAGTTTCAGAAACAGGAGTGGGGCATCAGTGCTATGTGCTACACATGCCCATGTGAAGTCATGGTTTGTGCCCCAAAGAGCTTACAATCTAATTTAAGATAAGACACAAATAAATGCAACAAACAAGAAGAAAGGAGGAAGGGGGGGGTGACCGTAATAAGATCACTTGGTTACATAAATAAGCATCATGCACAACTGGATGGCTTTGAACCATTTACACTTTTTTAGTTTAGTTTACCTTTCCCAGCTTTGTCTATTTGCATATCATTTGCCTATTTCAGCTTCTGCCCATCAATCTATTTTTTAAACTTCTATTTATTTAAAACATTTAAAAATGTACCCTTTGCCTATTTAATTTATTAAAATTCTACCCTGACTTCTTCCCTCTGCACTTCCCGAAGAAGTTTCTGTTACCTTCTGCCCATCCCATATCCATAATCTCTCTCTTGGATGCTACCTAGGAAAACTCCCACAAGTCAAGTCCTCCGCAGACACGGAGACTCCAGAACACCTCTCCTCTTAGCCACGCACCAAGTCTTGTGCTGATGAAGGCTTGGGATTCTGAGCAGATCCTCAGCTGGCGTAAGTCAGCATAGCTACTTTGAGGTAATGAAACCATACTGATTTGCACTAGCTAAGGATCTGTCCCAAAATGTGTAAAGTGCAAAGTAATGTTAAGATGAATCAGTGGCAAAGGTGGGAAGAGGACTCAGGCATCCCAGGCTCCCAGCCCTGCATTCAAACCACTGGACTCTCCTGCCTCTCGGGCAGTGGTTCTCAACCAGGGGTATGCAGAGGCCTTCCAGGGGGTATATCAACTCACCTAGATATTTACCTAGTTTTACAACAGGCTACGTAAAAAGCACTAGTGAAGTAAATGCAAACTAAAATTTCATACAGACAATGACGTGTTTCTACTGCTCTGTAGACTATACACTGATATACAAGTACAATATTTATATTCCAATTGATTTATTTTATAATTATGTGGTAAAAATGAGAAAGTCAGCAATTTTTCAGTAACAGTGTGCTGTGACTTTGTATTTTTGTGTCTGATTTTGTAAGCAAGTAGTTTTTAAGAGAGGTGAAACTTGGGGGTAACCAAGAGAAATCAGACTCCTGAAAGGGGTACAGTCGTCTGGAAAGGTTGAGAGCCACTTTGCTAAGGGATATGCATTTGCATTCACAATCGTATTCAGACAAATGACACCTTCAAGACTCTTGTGTCACTTATTCCCCAATATACAACACAGAGAAGGTGAAAGCCTCACCTATGTCAGTTACCTATTTATTTTTTAACTTTGGAAGGTGCTCAGATGCCACAGCAATACGTGTGGTTTAGTGACCATACAAAGGTAACAAACTCACGCATTCAAAATAGGCAGATGCAAAAGAAAAAGGAGGAAGGATACAAAAATCCAGTGGGATTTCCTATCTAAACTGCAACAACAAATATACAACTCTACCCCGATATAACACGAATTCGGATATAACGCAGTAAAGCAGCGCTCTGGGGGGGGGAAGGGGCGGGACTGCGCACTCCGGCGAATCAAAGCAAGTTCGATATAACACGGTTTCACCTATAACGCGGTAAGATTTTTTGGCTCCCGAGAACAGCGTTATAGCGGGGTAGAGGTGTACTTTTAAAATGGTTACTAGCAGCCAAAGTTAAAAAAAACAGGGCTAGTGATTAAAAAATTGCTACAACTTTTAAGGGGCCTGATTTTCAGAAAGGACTGAGCACCCGTCCTTTGAAAAATCAGGCACCTTTACGATGTCTCAAGTTGGGCATTTAAAAAGAAAAAAAAAAAGAAAAAGAACGGGTTCCCAAAAATCACAAGGCACTTTTAAAATCTTGGCCTATGCATATCTCGCTATAAATGTGCAGTACAAAATAAATGAAAACGGATGATCAAACTATGCTGCATCTCTATGGAAGGCACAGCCCAGGGAGACTTGCAGGTAGGAAACTGTGCCTTTCAGACTGTAGGCTGCTGCAGGACCAAAACAGTCCCTGATGTATTTAGGCAGCCCTAGGAGCTGCTCTCAGTTATAGCAGCCTCCACAGCATTACCAGACCAGGCACAGTGGTTTGATTTCTTTCCCCATCCCTGGTTCTATCCCCAGCAGCCAACAGGCCAGCACATACACCATCAGAATAGCATGTAGGGGCTGGAGTCCCTCTTAGAGTCTGCACCCAGAAGACCTTACAACAAAATTAAGATTAAAAACAGGAGGAAGCATCAGATTAATGGAGGCAGTGATAAAGGGTGTTAATGATAAAATCATACAATGGTTTGTGTGAGTGGTATGCATGTTGAGAGTTATATAGGTTACTGTTCAGTAGATTTTTTAAAACAGTCTAAGGCTTCCTTGAAGAAGCCTATTTTGTTGGAGGCAATATGTATAAATAGGTGGTTTTAACACTTTTTCTTTTGTTTCTGTTGTTCTGTAATTTGTACCCATCCTTATTTAAAAAAACAATACCTTTTATAGTATATAACAAAAGCAAGCCTTATTGGAAGCAAAACAGCATGTGATTTATAGTGTCATATATAGACATTAAGTCACTGTTACTTCCAAAGCACATTACTATAGAATGAAGACAACACACTCATGAATAGCCCTAGGAAATTGAAACCTAGGAAATTAGATCATAATTATATATCAAAGTATGTCCACAGTTGAGTGGTGGGCTGGGAAAGCTCAGTACAATGGGGATATGTGGTTGCAGTACTTAGTTCTAGTTTACAACAATGGTCTAGTAGACTTGTATGTACTATATTCTTTTGGTAAATATTTTAAGAGCTGAGGCATTTTGGTTTATTTCCTCTGGCTGATCCTATTGACATCACTGATCTGTTTTAGACTTTTAATGCCAATCCAATTATGAAAACCATGCATCGTATTTAGTAAATACATCAGCAGAGAAATCTTTGCTTATTATTGAACTCTGCATCACTGAATTACCAACAGATTATTTGAGCCAAATAGGTATCCACAGAAGGTAGAAATCCAACTCAAGTGAAGCCAGTGGAAAGAGAGCATAAACTAAGGCAGCTCATGAAAATTAGGAAGACAGAGTATTTGAAGAGCAAATAGCCAAAGACATAAAAACAGACAAGAAATAATTCAGGTAGCGAAGAAACAAGAAGTCTGTGACAAAATGGTTAAGCCTGCTGGACTCCACAGGAGTCAAGATAGCGGTTGAGGAGGACAAGGACATTGAAGAAGTAGAACTCAATAATGCATCAGTCCTCACCACTGTGAATATTGGGGAGATACACAATGAATAATTAACCAGTAGAATTCACTGCCATGAGATGCCAGTGAGGTCAAGAACTTAACAGGATAAAAAGACATAACTAGATATGTATATGGATAACATCCAAGATTTGTTTATTTTATTTTTTTTTTAAAAGGAATATAAAACCTTTTCCGTACAAAAAAGTCAAAAACTGGGTGATGGAGGTTGGGCAGACACTTTCCTCTATTGGCAGGTTTTTCCATAATTGTCCATTACAGGGTCTTCTGCACCTTCTTCTGAAGTATTTTGTACTGGCCTGTGTCAGAAAGAGTATTAAGCTAAAACTTGTGACTTTGGGCATCACTTAGTCTCTCAGACTCAGTTCCCCATCTATAAAATGGGGATAATAGCACTTCCCTACCTCAAAGGGGTGTGGTGAGGATAAATACACTGAAGATTTTGAGGTGCTCAGGGACTATGGTGATCACTGCCCACCTGTTGATCTGATATGGCAATTCCTAAGGCAGAACTGCCTCAGCAAGGTCTGCAGGATCAGTCCTAATGTGTGGTTCTGTCAGACTCACTGTCCTGAAGTGTTTCCTCATGGCAAGACTCAGCATTGCAGTCCCTCTGCTTCACTATCCCCTCCAGACTTCAGTGATCTGGGCAGTGACATGGCCCTCTGGCCAGGTCACAGAAAGAGAACCACAGAGTGTGATAGGTCAGCCCTGCCTGGGACACCCACCAGCTTCCAGCAGAGGCACCTGCCTCAATTTTCGCTTCCTTTCATCCATAAGAGGGGCATAGTCCTTCAGTGTCCAATACAAAGCCTGCCCCTGGGCATAAATTTATTCCACATACGCCAGTGCAGTAATACCCTAAAATCTTGTAAGTCAAACCATTCTCCAATTTTTGTAATAAACATACAAAGATACAGGGGGATTTTCCCATTCCTCTCTCCATGGAGATCACCTTCACAGCACCCACCCAAAAGTCAATAGCAGCAGCACTTTGTTACCATTTGCCCCCGATCAAGGGCCTCACTCTCCAGCCATCCCTATCGGAGAGTGACCCATTTCTTGCTGCCTTTCACTCACTTCTTCATCAAGAGGGTTCCCCACTCCTGCAGTGCTTTACTCCTCCAGACCTGCCTGCCTGCGAGTTCTATCCCTGCTCAGGGGCACCCACAACAGCTTTCTTGCTTCTGGGTTCAGCTCTTCTGAACAAGCCGGATCCTCTTCGGGCCACTGCCCAAGCCTTCTACTCAACAGGGGTCCCTAGCTTGTGTCAGTTCTCTCCACCACTCCTGTTACAGATCCCACAGGAACTCAGCTTTCTCTACTGGATCTCCTGAAGCTCTCTCCCAAGAAGCTCCTGCCAGCTCTTCCTTGCTGTTCCCTGCCTCCGAGCCTGAGGCAGCTCTCACCACACCACCTCCTGCATCGGACTCTTCTCAGGCTCTGACTCTCCAGGTCTCCTTCCCTCTAGGGCCAGGTGCCCTCTCAAGCCTAAATTGACCAGTCATAGGCACATTGGCCTCTTCCCTCTAAGGGTATGTCTACACTCAAATAAAAGACCCGGGGCCCAGCTGCAGCTGGCCCGGGTCAGCAGGTTTGGACTCACGATGATCGGGCTGCAGGGCAAAAAATAATAATAAAATCACTCTGTAGACATTTGGGCTCAGGCTGGAGCCTGGGCTCTGGGGCCCTCTCCCCTCACAGGATCCTAGAGCTCAGGCACCAGTCTGATCCTGAACATTTATACTGCAGTTTTACAGCCCTGCTACCTGAGCCCGACCCAAGTGATCCAGGCCAGCCATGGGTGATTAATTGCTGTGTAGACGTACCATTAAAGGGCCAATGTTACTGTTATTCTGTGACACAGGGTGTCTAAACTCAAGGGAACAAAATCTCTTCTGCCCTCTCCAGATGCAATTCTCTGCAGTCTCTTTCCCCCTCTCCCAGTCTCTGCAGAGTTCTTCCTTCCTCTGTTACAGAGCACCCCCTCACAGAGCTTTCTCCCTTGACGCCTGGCTCCTCTCAAGCTGCTGACCCTTAGGGCCTCTCTCCTGGAGTCTCTCTTCTCCCAGGCCTGCTTCTGAAGTCTCCTTCTCCCCAGCTGCCTTCTCCATTCAGAGAGAGTCCCAGGGTACAAACTCCTTCCTTCCAAACTCCCTCTGTGGTTCCTTTCCCAAAGAACACAAACTCCCCAACTACCTCTCTCTGGGGTCACCTCTCTCTTGCCCTACATTTACAGGAAACACCCAGTCTGGTTCTCCCCAGCTGGGTCTAGTCCTTAATGACCTGTCTCCCCTGCAGGTGACACAGATTGGGCTAATTGGGTTGTCACGCTCCCCTTAAACTCTGTCACTGCCAGCATGGGGTTTGTACACCCCAGCACAGGCTTCCTGTCCACAAAAGGTTATGTCCTACACCACCTTGACCTGACATGCCAAGTCTCACTCTTCTTGGGGACAAACTCCTTCTTTTTGAATATTAAGGTCTATCAGTACAATATTTCACTGTTATGGTGAAGGATTTTTCCCATCTGTTCCAATTATATACATAACATCTCTGACCCATCCTCTACAGTAAAACCATAATTTGATGAACACCAATCTTGCTAATGACTAGGTACTGTATATGAACCATTTCCACTAAATGGGAGGACAGAGGGGGGGAGAGAAAGGGAAATCACATCAAAATGATCTTGATGAAGAACAAGTCAACATCTCTTCATGTTCTGATGTTCCAATGCATTGGAAATCACTTTACAGTGGTGTGAGGGTGTACCACACTGCAACTTATGCTCTGTATTTGCTGTAGTTTTGAGAGGTATAATTTTACCAATTAGTTTGTAAAGATAGCAGTACAGTATAACCCCTATCTTGTTATTCAGTGCCCTTTTGTTTATTACAGTTTGTTAAAGTTCCATGTGCCATCCATCCTGGAGTTATATTTGATATTATGATCAACAAATGGAACCTACCTGCTCCCAACTTGGTTGTCTCCTTAGTTGGAGAAGAAGAAAACTTCCAAATGAAACCTTGGTTACGGGACACCTTAAGAAAAGGACTTGTAAAGGCCGCAGAAAGCACTGGTTGGTTCAACTCCCAAAATCGGGAACATAATTTCTTCTACCTCCACCCTAAAGAGTCCCCATCCAGCATTTGCCAATCTTGCATCATTAATTTCAGTGGAACTGCTCATATGCATAACAATTATATACATGCTTAAGGGCTTTGCTGGCCTAGACCTGTATTAAGATATGTATTAATGATAGTCATACTGCAGTAACTTGTATCTCAATTATTTACTACTTCATCCAAATTACTCCAGGCAGTGGTTCTTGCAACTGATAAACATTTGAAGTGCAGTTATACTCTAAAAGATAATGGGGGAAAAGGTGTCACAGTGGGATCCATATTAATTTTCTCTCCCCAGCTCCCTAGTAGTGGTAGGATTTTCAAAAGCACTCAGCATTGGCCTAACTACACTCCCATTGACGTCAGTCTTGACTGCAGTGGGAACACAGAGTTGAGACAAGAGAGAACTTCTGAAAAATACCACCTGAATCTCTCCACCTTCTGATTAAGAGTGGGTGTGTTTTTGTGTCTTTTAACTGGCAGCCCAGCAAACTCAACCTGGAATCTGAAAGTCAAAACTGACTTGTTGTGGGCATCACATCCTCACCATTCATAAAAAATTTTTTATTGGAACGGACAATTTTGTTAAGTGATGCAGAAACCAGAAGAGAATCTGGTTCACTTTACCTGGTGTTCACTGCAGGGCTAACAGGAATGAAAAGTATTTAAAATATTGACACTACAATTGGCCAATAGGACTCTGAATACACATCTGTCAGTTAAGAAGCCATTTTTTCTTTGCCCTTATGAGCATAACTGCATTTTGAAGTTTATAAAGTGCTTAAAGCATACTTTAGTGCTCAATATAGCATATACTCTGTTCATATTGCTTTGCTGGTTCCGGGGGGGGGAAAAAAGGTCATCGTGCCGTTTTGCTTTTCATTACTAAAAAAAAGCCAAGTACTAAGGTAGTATCAGAAGTACCATAAACAGAAATAGTTATTGAGATCATTGCAGCTGCTATTTATACTTACTATGCACTTCCTATGCTGCAAGTCATCTCAATACCTACAAGCGGACACTGCTAAGGACTTAGTTTTATTTTACTTTACTTTTTGTCTACTGACGCAGTTTGCAAAATATGCTAAATTATTTAGCGAGTGCGACCTCAAGTGGTTTGGTTGTCACTACAGCATCTGGGTCTGGTAACCACCGTGGCTTGCCCTAGGCACGTGAAGAATGAAAAGAGCCCTGCTCTTTTGAGGAGTTCACTCTCCAGTACACCAGAAAGCAAGAAGAAGAGAGTGTCAGATACTTTCCCATAGAGCTAAATGGAAAAACCCTAACGCAGCATCTCATCTACCAGCCATTTCCAACATCCCATGATCAGTCCTCCCAATTTAGTCCTCCATCCCAACTGCAAGATGCCACCTCCACAGTTCCCACCCTCCACCCCTTCCCCCAAGAAGTAGTACTGCCCCAGATATACAGACTGTCATATCTTTACTTCCAGTAATATCATCATTCTGCCTCTAAATGATTCTCCGTGCTCCATCGAACATCCCAGATGGGAGTATGGTCCCTGTTAAACCAAGATGACAAAGCTGGAACTCAAGATGTCTGAAACATGTTTGTTTGTGCCTATCGTTCGTCATTGCTTTCTTTAATAAAAGTGTCCTGTTTAGTACTGACTGTGATTCTATATGTAAGGACACAAATTATCGATATCTGCTTGAGGCCTCAAAGATTGTCTTCTCAGAGGCCCCAAGAATATCTAGAGCCAGCCTGGACAAACACATAGTTAGAGGTACTTATATGCCAAATGGTAAAGCAACTAACTCCATAATGTTTTTATTGATTTCAGGTGCCTGGATCTTTACCAGTGCTCTACGTGTTGGAATAACGAGGCATATCGGGCAAGCAGTCCGAGATCACACGCTGGCTAGTACTTCAGCCAGAGTAAGAGTGATTGCAATAGGAATAACTTCACTGGGAAAAATTCAGCACAGAGAGATTCTGGACAATGTGAAGGTATTTTTCTCATAACACTTATATATACATTTAAATATGAACTGCCTCTCCGAAAATAATTGCTAATGGTAGGCAGCAAAACAATTGAGCTGCTCTAAATGACAACAGGAAAGATCTGAAATTATATTAGAATCATTATGATTCTGCACCCTGTGCATGCACTCCATAGACATCTCCCCCTGCTTAACAAGCAATGCTGCAAATATCCGGCAGGTGTCGGTATTATACATTTGATTAGTATAGAGTCCAGGAGAAAAAGTGCTGATTTAAGAAGAGCTTGGAGGAAGAACTTCTTTATATATTAATAGGATACCACTAATTCTACATAATTTTCTACAGTCACTATAAAATTAGTCACTACAAAAACTAATTTTCCCCCTGCTGATACTCACACCTTCTTGTCAACTGTGAAATGGGACACCTTGATTACATTAAACTCATTAGCACTACAACAGTAATTTTTCCTCCCTTCTTGTCAACTGTTGAGAATAGCCCACTTCCACCTTAATTGAATTGGTTCGTTAGCACTGACCCCCTAGTTGGTAAGGCAACTCCCATCTTTTCATATGCTGTGTATTTATACCTCTCTACTGTATTTTCCACGCCATGCATCTGACGAAGCGGGTTTTAGCCCACGAAAACTTATGCCCAAATAAATTTGTTAGTCTGTAAGATGCCACAAGGACTCCCCGTTGTTTTTGCTGATACAGACTAACACGGCTACCCCTCTGAAACCTATATCTGCACTGTTATGTTTCTGTGTATACAACAGAAGAAGATGGCCCAAAGAGCCAGTTGCAGATCCTTGATCCTGGGGCTAATTCTGCATGTTTTTTATTTATCAGTTAGTGTCACAGATGTGCTCAGTGCTATACTCAGTGCCTCACCCTTGGCCCCAGAGAACGAGAAGGATCTGGGACATGCCGTGGGATTGAGTTCCCCCTTCAGGATTACACCTCAGTTCCTTGTGACCCCTGGCCAAACTGTGTCATTAGAGGGGTTGGTGTTGGAGAGGGCCCCTGGGCCTAGGATTTGGCCCTTGGCTACTGAAATATGCTCCTGACCCTCAGGCCCCAGTTAATTATTTATATGGTACCACTGCTGTGCACAGAACTGTCCAGACATGTAAAATGACACATCCCTACCCCATACAAAACAAAAAGACAGCAGGAAGGAGGGGAAAAGGAAAGCAACACACAAGCAAAATGACTGAGCAGACGAATTGGCTGTATCTTGCTAGAGCCCAGTGTTAAGCGTCAGTGGGCAGGAAGGGGAAAGGGAAGAGGCGTGTGTGTGTTTATTTATTGAAAACCATCCTACAGCAATGTGAGCTAAGTTAAAGGATCATGAGGAGAGAAGACGAGAGGTGAGCAATCCTAGTTTGAGCTGCCACTGACAATATACCCAAATAATAGCAGATGGACACCAGGAGGAAGGGATTTATTGCCAGAATGGGGCAAATGTATATAAAGCCTTTGTGCCTAGAGAGTGGTTCGCAACCTTTTCTGGGCAGGGATTCCATGTTGCAGTAGAAAAAAAAACGTTTCAGGACATCCCACCCATATGGTGATGGGAGAGGGGAAGATGGAGAAAAAGGAAGGGTTACGCCCTCCCCAAACACACACACACACACACACACTTTCTGTGACCCACTCCCCAGAGAGTGCAACTCCCAGGTTGAGAACTGATTGATTAGACCATACATAGTCTTGCCAACAAAATAATGCTACATAGTTTGAATTAGTACGTACATTTAGTGCACTAAAATAACTGCTAGTGTAAAGACAGACCTAATGCAATGGAAGTCGATGGAAATACCCCCATTTACATGAGCAGAGACTTTAGGAACCCTTCCGGCTCTATTCCCCAGTCATCAGGGTTTGTGGCCTGTGTCATTTGTCTAAGATCAGAAAAACATATTGCCAGAAGTTCTGAACAGATGCCCAAGTCACAAACAAGATGTTTGGTATCAGTATATTTTGCAGAATCCAAAAGGGAGACTCAGAAGACTTCATTTTAGCGCTGCCCAATCTGGTGTCTTTTACAAAGATGCCAGTCTCCTTCTCCCAACTTTTAAAGGAGACTTTATTGGAAGTGTCTGAATACTGAATATTTATTTTCTTCTATGACATAGTGCAAAACCACTTAAAAAAAAAAAAAAAGACAAAAATAGAAAATCTATTTTATGAAGATTAACCTCTCTCTTTTCTAGAATGAAAACCTTGTATGCTACAAGTCAGATGATAATGGCCAAGGGCCACTGTACTCCCTCGACAACAATCACTCCCATTTTATTTTGGTGGATCATATAAATCCAGATGAGCCAGATGGAACTACTAAACTACGGCTCACCTTGGAGAAACACATTTCAGAACAGCGCACTGGGTATGGAGGTAGGTAGATGCAAAAGAAATTAATCAAGTTGTTAGCCAATACATATATGTTATACAAATTGCACACCATATCAATATGCATTAAATATTAGCAAAACGTTTTATATTTGAATGATATTATGCTTACGTTTGTTCATTCATGCTAAGTATCCCATAACTCTTTGTAAAACTAAGTCAGCTTTGGCATTCGCAAATCAAAATCTGTCAGAATCAAACTACATTAATTCTATGTCCTACTATAGGTATCTTCATGGGCAACTGGTTTGGAATGTAGTATCCAAAACAGAGATAAGAAAAGTACAGAACAAAAACAAGTTGAGGAACTGTTACAAACTGGTGGGTTGGATTTTAGTGATGTGCAAAGAATTTAGTAATTCCTAAAATCATACTACAGATACTAGCTGAAATGTATATCTTTGACACACACCATCTGTGTAAGGTGACTATGCTGGGAGGTAAGGATTGGTTCGTGGAAGGAGGTTACCTATGTCTCCTTTTCATATTGTACTGCTTTGACTTTAGACAATACATTTGCCTAAGTTCGATTATCTGGTCTCTTGAACTTTTTTAGGAATGAACCACAAGTGTAGTCAAACAATTGGCTACACCGTTTAGTCAATAAAAAGTTATCACAATATTTATGCTCTAGTAATACCTAGAACCTCCAGCTGAAATCAGGGCCCATTGTGCCAAGCACTATACATATAGTAAGAGACAGTCCCTGCCCCTAGGAGTTTACAGTCTAAATAGACAAGACATAAAGGAAGTATCATTATCTACTTTTAATTGTTGGGAAATTGAGGCCAAAAAAGCAACACTCAGAGCTGGGAACTGAACTCCTACATCCCAGTCTAGCTCCTTAAGCGCAAGGCTATCCTTCTTCAATGCTCAAAGCTGACATGCAAGTAGCTTTAAAAAACTGCAAATAAATGTAGATTAAGTGCCCCCAAATAACATCTATAAGAGAGGGGCATTCAGCATACTGTACTTTCGTTTTAGACCTCCCCCAAACTCATGGATTGCTGGCTCCCACTTCAGGAGACATCACATCCACAGAACGAGGGGCTCGCTGAAATGCTCAGTCATGTCCGTTTATTTGAGAGAGAAATTCCACCCTGTACAGACAGTGCAAGGTCTATGCACACCTAAAACTACTGTTTAAAATGGGACTTAAGTGTTACATAGGCCTTGTACCAACCAACCACCCATAGTGGAAAGTGTTTTCACTTCCTCTTGCTTCTATATCTGCAGAGCTAACGTAGCTAGCAGAAAGTGAGCTGGATAATCTCTCTTATCACTCATCAGCAGAATTGTTAACGAAGCTCCCAGTTGCAGGCCAAATTCTGCCCTCAACGCAGCTGCATGGACTAACAGAGAAAGCAAATGAGCCTAAAGAATGTTTGTTAAGGTGATGACATTCATATAGGAAAGAACCTGGTTTGACTCAAATCTCAGGCTAAGTTTGCAGGGCTGGCATTTAGAAATAACCCCTTTTTACTTAAAAAGAACAGGAGTACTTGTGGCACCTTAGAGACTAAAAAATTTATTAGAGCATAAGCTTTCGTGGACTAGAGCCCACTTCTTCAGATGCATACAGAGTGGGCTGTATGCATCCGAAGAACTCTGTATGCATCTGAAGAAGTGGGCTGTAGTCCACGAAAGCTTATGCTCTAATAAATTTGTTAGTCTCTAAGGTGCCACAAGTACTCCTGTTCTTTTTGCGGATACAAACTAACACGACTGCTACTCTGAACCCTTTTTACTTGTAAACTAAGCAAGAGTCACTTTGCAGACTAGAATTTCATTTTAAAGACAAATAGCAAAAACATGTCATACAGTACAAGATAAAGTCACGGCTGACCCCACTATATGTCATCTTCATGCTCCAGCTGAGTTCTGCATTAGTTCTGTCACCACCTGCACCAGTTATACTGGGATATCTCATGGAGTGGGAATTGGTGATCTATACATTACTTCAGGCAACCTAATAATAAAAAAGATCAATAAATAAAGAGATGTTTAAAAATCACTTGACCCAAATTGTCCTCTTCTCCTTGCTATTTGGTGCATTCATCGCTTGACTCTACAGGGGTTGTTTTTTTGGGATGGGAGCCACTACACCTCTACCCAGATATAACGCGCCCCGATATAACATGAATTCTGATATAACGCGGTAAAGCAGTGCTCCGGAAGGGCGGGACTGCACACTCCAGTGGATCAAAGCAAGTTTGATATAACATGGTTTCACCTATAATGCGGTAAGATTTTTTGGCTCCTGAGGACAGCGTTATATCGGGGTAGAGGTGTATTTTTAGACATACTTGCAGGCCCATTTGAAATGCACTTGGTAGATTTTACAGTATAAACTGCAGTTGTGCGGTCTTTAGAAATAAATGCAGCAGCTATTGGGGAACTGTGAAGGATGACTGTACTTCAGCTTTTTTGCATGCTCCTGTGAAAAATGGTTAAAAATGCATGGCTGCAAACATTTCTTTTAAATTGTCAAAGTTGTTACATCATATAGAGTTTTACTATTACTGGTCATCACATTAGGCAAAGTTGCATTGCACTGTAGGCTGATGTGAAGCAACCTAACAGAACATTAAGAAAGAAATGTAGGGTTAATTCTGGCTCAGATCTGGGTCATCTGTCCTTAACAGAATAACCTAGGCCTCTCATTCATATCACTTTCCCATTTATCCTCCCTTTTCCTGAATTCTGTCTTCATATTTTCCTACATAGTTTAGTCCCAGATCCTGGAAACACATGTACTGACATGTGTAACTTGATGCATGCGAGTGATCCATGTGATGGCTCCACATCGGGAGAGATGGTCAAAATTTCAATTTTTCAATGAAAAAAACATTTTTGTCAAAAATTCAATGTTTTTAACCAAAAATACCACTCGTCAAAACTTTTCCCACTATAAACAGTTTTATTTGAAAGTTGGAAGTACATATTTTTGAAAAGCAAAACCAAAAAACAGCTCTATGCATCTATAATGTTAAGCGTGTGCATAGATGTAGTGAGGAGTCTACCTACATAGAGCTCCCTTCAGCTTGGAGGGTATGGATCAGAAAGTTAGAGAGGATCACCCTAATTCCATATGAAGCTTTAATGAGCCTATTGGAAATAGAGGAACAGCCATCACCACCTTGTTTTTCTAGCATCTAGGACACTGACCGCTTTTTAAGTCAGGACAAGTGGACAATAGTTAGAATCTATTTGCAGTGTATGTTCTCATTGTATTTAACCTAGCATTCCAAATACTGGCTCTCCCAGGGTCTCGCCATCCATCTGAGGTACTTAGGTGGCACCCATCACGATAGTATCTCAGCACCTCACACTCATTAATGTATTTATCCTCACAACATGCCTGTGAGGTGGGCAAGGCTATTATTCCTGTTTTACAGAACTGATTGCCCAAGGTCACACAGGAAGTCTGTGGCAGAGCAAGGAATTGAACCCTGATCCCAAACCCCAGGCTAACGTTCTAACCACTGGACCATAGTGCTTTTCACAGCCTTTGCTGTCAACCATCCTATTGCCTGTGTTCTCAGGGTCCATTGCTCTTGTTTCAGTCCATGGACCATATGATGGCACAATGCTTTCCAGAAGATGGCAGCAACTCAACATCCTCTTTATGAATGTTATGAATCTAAACGTTTTCTCATCTATTTCACAGGAACAGGTAGCATTGAAATCCCTGTGCTTTGTTTACTGGTAAATGGAGGACCAAAAACACTTGAGGTAAGAAGCAACTTGTGATATTTAAAAATTCATTCTAAAAATACCCCAAGGAGGTAACAAATCCATGTTTTGGAACTGTCAAATATTAAATAAATACTTAGCAGAACGTTCTGCTGGGTGCCAACTACAAATCCGGGTAGTAAGATATTATCCAAATTGTGTAACAGTTAATTTTTTAGTAGAAAAAAAATAAATTCAACTTATATTCATTAGCTTCATCAGTACATCCCTTACTGCAAGAAATAGTGCAGTTTGAGCAAATTCAACAGAAATATTGCTTAGTTTTAAAAGTATCAGCAGATCACTTAAGTTTCCTATATGACTACACATCTAGCTAACACCGCAGAAAGTGAGCAGTGGAAATCTGAAAAAAATCTGGTGAATTAGAAATTCTAGCCATTCCTCACAAAGCAAGTGCAAACAGATTAGTCAGGCATAGGTGCTGGAACTAGGGGTGCTGGGCGTGCTGCTGCACCCTCTGGCTTGAAGTGGTTTCCATCATATACAGGGTTTACTGTTTGGTTCAATAGCTCTCAGCATCCCCACTATACAAATTGTTCCAGCATCCCTGTAGCCAGGCAGTTTTTCCTGGCAATGATCAGACATTGCATATTCAGTCCTGCCTCTCAGAACTCAGGGAAACGCAAAGGCAGATTTGCAGTATGTGCTGGCCTGATAGCATCATATTTCCATCAGATCTTCTCTTTATGGAACAGTGGGCTCAGTGAGGAACACTGCCAACTCTGTCTTAGCAGCATTTGTAAATTGACCCAAAGATTCAGCTTTGAACTTTTCCCCAGCAGCTTAACACATTATGTTTGGAAATCAGCTCTCTAGCTGGATGACCCTCTTTTTCTTCAATTTCCATTTTATCTTTGGCCTGTTATGCAGGAAGTCAGCATAGAATTTCACCCAGTGATTCCTACACTGAGCCCAACAGCTTGTGTTTGAACTAGAGCATCTGACTTTAATAAGACAGCCAAGCTTGATTTAAAGATTCCAAGTGAGGGAGGCTCTACCAGACACCTTGTAAATATGTTGCAGTGGTGAATGACCCTCACTGTTTAAAAAAAAAAAAAAGTGTGTGTGTTGGGGGAGAGGGGAGAGAAGAGTGTCTTCGCCTTGTTTCCTATTTGAACTTTTCTCACTTCAACTTCCAGCCACTGGATTTTGTTAAGCATTTATCTGTTAGATTGAAGTACCCTCAAGTATCCAAGATCTTCACTCAATGTAGACTGATCAAGTCACCTCTTAACCTTCTCTTTTATACGTTAAATATGGCAGCAATTCCTGCATGGTTGATGTTGAAAGCCTTGCAGTGCAAGCCAATTGATCTTCTTTTGAAATCTTTAGAGAACAAGACTGGGAGACCAAGAAAAGACTGGAAGGTGTTGCTCTGGGCTCACCTATGTGCTGGAAATGAATAGCCAATTGTTATTTTTAACATCGCTATCTCTTGTAAACAATCACATATGTCAGGGATTCTAGAATTTTTTTTTTAAGTGCAGGAGGAGAGTTGGCACTGAGGTCTGAACATCTAATGAGATTGTCACATACCCCACAATATAAATTGGCTGGTAATGAATTATTATTTCAGCTAGGATAATATGGTTATTAGCCTCTGAAGGATACAACTTCCATGGCCTCCCCTGCACCTCATTGTGATTACATGGCTCTTCCCATCTACAGATATCGTGAAACTTGGCATAAAGGCCGCTCTTTGTGGATGTTTTCAGCAGCCTTCTTATAAACTTCTAGTTGCCAGGTTTCACAGCTGATGCTGAGTAGCCAGATGAGGTGTTCCCTCAAGAAATTTCTGCTTTACAGCACTTGCAGTCAACCTCAGCAGGATTACTGTGCCTCACTGAGGAGTTCCCTATGCAATGCTTCTCTTTTTCTTGCTAATTCTGGCCCCAAGATTCAAAAATGGGGATTTTACACCAAGCTACCAGAGAGTGACTGTTTTTAAACCTTGGCTACCCAAATCAGGACGCTTAGCTAGCTGGGAAGATAATGGTGGAACAGGGTATAGTTAAGTGGCTATCTGCAAGCCATCCCTTCACAGATGTCAGTATCATGGTGACCCTGAATATTCTTACTGAGGCTGAATGGAGTGAATCTGGTTCAGGTATTCAATCACATCCCTAGTTGCAAGATATTAATATACGAATGCATTGTATTTTGTCTTTCCATAACTGCATTCTAAAATGTATTTTTAAAACCACAGAGAATTTGCAGGGGCTTGGAAAACTCTGCTCCCTGGCTTATCTTAGCAGGATCTGGGGGTACAGCTGACATCTTAGCTGCAGTAGTGAATGAGCCACAGCTTATTGTGCCACAAGTTGTTGAAAAGCAACTTAAAGAGAAATTCCCTACAGAAAACTTTTTATCGAAGGACATTCTCCATTGGACAGCAACAGTAAGTGAACTGGTTTAATATATTAAACGTATCACACTCACAAACTCGGATATCATTTCTACGTTATGTGGCTCATCTGGTATCCACTGCCCATGTTCAGAATTGCTGGGAGGCTGCTCAAAAAATATGCTAGAGATACAAATGCTCTGAGATTAATGGCACACACAAAGGTATCGGAGACCAGAATCAGGCATTCAATGGAGAGCATACTTATTTTGGCTTCGTAATTCAATTGAACACTTAGGGCTCTATCCTCCACTAAACAGTTTCTGGAGGACGTGACACACGATTCAAGCTCTGCAGCTGCGGACGTTCTGCAGTTGTGGAAAATGAGACCCAATTCATGACCCGCAGCTGCCGAGTGGAAGCCTGATTCTGGATGAGTGTGAATAGACCGTTGCTTCTCACCACTCCTTTTTACTCCCACCATCCGCATTCTTTTCCAACAGCAACAATGAAAGTTACTCTTAAAAGAAATAAATAAAACACTAAGACCCACAAGGCATATAAATGTATAGATCAAAGGGACAGTGAGCTTTGCAATCAAGATGTGGGAGATAACACTGAAGTGGATACTCTTTCCCAAATAAACTAATAGGTATATAAATCAACTGAATCTGACCTTCAAATCACCTCCTCTACTGTAATCCACAGTTTTAAAGTTCCACATGTCTGACCTGTCAGGCAGAAGCTTGCTAGGGCACCATCACCATAGGATGCACACAGTAGCATGATGTCTTAAAGTCTTGGTAGCAGCACTGTGGGAAACTCAAGAGGCAAAGAAGCTCAGGGGGGGAGGAAAAGAAAGCATTTTGTTGACCCTCTGGCTGCATATCAATATGTGATGGCTTTTCCACAAAGCAATTTTAGAGAGTGTGGCCTTAAAGAAAGGAAAGAGCTAATGGGAGGAAAGATGGCAGGTGGAAGGGTTAGAACCCACTGCACTATATGTACTATCTACGGAATGGCTATCATCAATCAAGAATGGGAGAGAAGAAAGATCTTTTGGGCAAGACACTTGTTCTCTCTGTGCCTCCGTTCCCCCATCTGTAAAATGGGGATAAAAGTTCTCCCTTCCTTCCACACGATCTGCCTTTTCTATTTAAGATGTGAGCTCTTTGGGGCAAGGAGTGTATGTATGTATGTCATCTCAGCTGGGGCCTCTAGGCCTAACTGTAATAACAGTAATGATAGGATGAAGAATAAAACAATTTGTTTCAACCCCGTAGATTCAGAACATTGTTTCCCAGCAGCATCTTTTAACAGTGCACAGTTTTGAGCAAGAAGGATCAGATGAATTAGACACAGTCATTTTGAAAGCTTTGGTCAAAGGTAAGAATCTCTTTTGGCTGGTCTTTATAGTTGCTAGATCTGTTAAAGTCTATGTTTGAAATTTGCCCACATTTTGTTTTCTAACCTGAGATTATCTGCATGATAATTTACAGTGTTTATCCCGGAGAACTTAGTGTGCTTGTGTTATTGCTCAACCAAGCGCACTTTGTACGTGCTAAGAGGTGAGCGAGACTACAATGTTAAGACTAGAGTTAGAAGGAGCATTTTTAGAATACATTTTAAATTACAAAATTTGGCCAGAAAGTGAATTATGAAAATGTCAAGCTTCCAATGTGTCTGATCCAAAACCCACTGAAATATATGCAAAGGCTCTCATTGACTTCAATAGGCTTTAGGTCAGACCTTCAGTGCTAATAACAACAACAACAACAACAAGATAAAGAAAAAGTGTCCCACTCACCAAAAAAATTTTATTAAACCAAAAAAGAAAAGGACCCCCCCCTTATATTTTTCAGTTTTTTCAAAATATCCCAATGGAAGAAATAGACAAGCCAACTCTGTCTCTCATATAACAATCTGTTCAGATGAATTTGTATCAAATGAAGGGGGTTATTTTTGTAGCTACATATTTTAAATGGAAGGGTTTTTCATTTAATTTAGATGGACAAGGAGTTATAGTTTGAGGGAGATTAAATTATATAAGAAGTTAAGGGAAAGATGGCGAAGTTACCACAACCTTAAATAAGGGGCAGTTCATAGTGTCACTGCCCCAGGAACAGGCCAGAGACCAACCTGTGCCTCAGGCTCACAACTGGATCTCCAGTGGAAAAGTACAGTAGTTTGCACCCCTCCCCCCTTCCTTGGCACAGCTTACCAGCTCCCACTCCTTACCTGCTTGGAAACACTGGCTGGCAGATGGCAGGCAATTGAGTCAAGGAGGCTCTACCCACTCAGCCTACCTGGAAGGGAAGTGACAGTTCAATGGAGGCTGCTTTCCCTCCCATGGGGCAAGCCATGATGTGGATAGTCTAAGTCTACACAAGGGAGCAGGGCATTTTACATACCCGTACCCCTTTGTAATTGCACTTAAAGCAAGCCACAATCTCATCCTAAATTAGCTATAAACTTTTGTCTGAGCAAAACCTTCCTACAAACTCTGTGCAATCAGGATGCTCTGCACAATGACTGAATTGCATGAACATACAAAAGCTGGGAAGCGGTTTTCACACCGATGTTCAAATGGAGGAAAAAACGCAAACCAAAAATTCACTTATAAATGGGCTATTGCCTCCATTCAGAACCAAAAATGCTCTTCCAATAAGGAAACAGTTACACAAAGTGATAATCCAGTGGCAGCTTTCATCAAAGTAAAGCCTGATCAATTTTCACATGCTGGGCTTGGGTTCCATATTTACATGATCTTGTTTCCACTAACTCAGACTGATAGTAAAGTGGCCACAATGGCCAGGGAAACAGAGAACGAATAGCAAGTGTATCTTATTCTTGAAGACAGGAGCAAGCAAAGTGGGCTGTTTGATCAGTGTTCCTGTTTGATGTACAGTCTTCTGCTTGCTTGTAGATGATGCAACAGGGACAATTGGGTATAAGTTTTATCAGATCACACTAGATGTGATGGAATTTTTTTAAGTAATGCTCGCTATCATATTGTATAGTACATTAACTGATCCATGGTTGCTGTTTGCACCTCTTAGAAATAATAGGCTATAGAGGAATTGAAACGTGTTGGCGATAGTATATTCTGATTAAAGACATTTTAAGAAGCCATACATCAAACTCAGCTTCCATAACGAAACTTCCAGTTTTACGACAAGAAACCTGCACTCTGTCTTCTGAAAGAGTTCTATAGTAGCATTGCCATCCATTGCAGTTTGTGTTGGATCATCCCAGATTCAACAGGGGGAGGGAGGGATTCCATATCCTGTGAGTTAATACATTAAAAAACTCCCAAACATACCCTCTTCTGAAGAACACGATTCAGTTTGAAGGCCCAAGAACATGTGAGAGAGATTTTGGCTAGAAAACAACATTCAAAATGTGAGGTGGATGTAAACTTTCAGACCACAGTCCCTCAGGTAAGGGGGGAAAATAAAAAAGTGTGAGGGATTTCCATGTAGGTAACCCACAAATATGACATAACTGAACAAGAGGTCTCATTACAGTCACACTTTGATTAAACTTTACGTAACGTCCAATTTAACATAGAGTCAAATGCTGAATGTATTTGTGTTTCCTGTTTTTGGCAGCCTGTAAAAGTCACAGTCAGGAAGCCCAGGAATACCTGGATGAACTGAAGCTGGCAGTGGCCTGGAATAGAGTGGACATAGCTAAAAGTGAAATATTCAATGGAGATGTTGAATGGAAGGTACCAGACTCTACTTGCTTAGATTGTAGTTGCATAAATCCTATTGTTGATGGGCAAGAATTTCATGTAGCTAGTGAAACATACCAGATCAGTAGTACTAGAAACTAAAGCCCTCTTTTATTCCCCATGAAAGCACAGGAGGTGGCAGTGTGCATTGTCCTCGCATTGCCTCTGTCTTTCTTGACCACAAAGGATTATATCTAAAGAGCCAAGGATATTTCAGCTGCCATAGCCCTTCTGTCCTTGGCTACCCCACCGAAACTGCCAACAGCCCTTCGGGCATCCTTTTGTTTTGTATTTGTATAGCAACTAGCACAATGGGGCCCTGGCCCATGACAGGCTCTTACACACTGCCGCATTACAAATATACATACCATAGTAACAGGGTAACCATAAATACTAATTGTGATGGAGTTTTTGCATTGTGCACACACACATGCTCAAAGACCTGATATGAGGCCATTCTTTCATTTCATATCAGCTCTCCCCTCCCACCCAGAATCAGTCAGGTGGTAGCAAATTTTAACAATTGCTGATCTGGTCTGGATTTAAACAGTGGGTGAAAGTCTAATTTCCCAACCCTAATCCCCCATGGCAATACTCGTAAAATATAAATTATTCCCTTTTGTGTTTCATGGAAATCTAGTCCTGTGACCTAGAGGAAGTGATGATGGATGCTCTGGTGAATGATAAGCCAGAATTTGTAAAGTTATTTATCGACAATGGGGCCAACATGTATGACTTCCTGACGTACAGCCGGCTTCAGAGGCTCTACTGCTCCATCTCTCGGAAATGCCTCCTCTATGCACTCCTACAAAAGAAACATGAGGAAAGCAGGCTGACTCTAGCAGGGATCACTGGTCAACAACATAAGGAAATGATGGACGTCTGCCCGCTCTTTACCCTCCATGAAGTTTCTAGAGTGCTCAAGGATTTTCTTCATGATGCATGTAAAGGTTTTTATCAAGAGGTCAAGCCAGGAAGCAAGAAGAAAGCTGTGAGTTACAGTTAAGATTCACATATTAACCGCTGTTCTCTCTGTTTTTGGATTTTATTTACAGCTGTCCAACATTTTGAAAATGGGGGCAGGGCAGAGAATTGGAGAAACTTGACAATTTTTTCCTTTTTCTTCAACCAGCTATAAAATTCGTTAAAATGTTTTGAATTTTCCAATTTTTAATTTTTGAATTTAAAAGGGAGGGATTTTTTTTGGAAAACATTTTGTGATTCCTCTTTATGCCCCCACCCCTCCCACCCACCCACTACAAGGTATTGAATCTTGAATTAAGTTCAAAGTGTGGGGGTGGGTTCATAGAAGGGAATGCAGGGACTCAAAAAATATGATCCGTGATTCAGGTTTAATCAGCAATTCTGTAGGATTCAGATCTCTAAACTACAAATTCTAGCAGAATTTCAAGTAGATATGCCAACAACTTCCTAGTTCTTTTATTGATGGGGGACAAAAATAGCTAACAGACTTGCCCCTCCCCCACCAATTTCAGCATGATCTATTTATATAGACTAAATCCTCAAAATATTTGAAAAATAAACTGCATTTTATTTTGAGCTTCATGTGAGGTAAGAAGCAGTGAGGCAGAGCAGCTGGTGCTTGGACTAAAAAGAGAAGGGGCACTCCAGTGCTCTTTCTTGTTGTGTACAGGGCCATGTTGAGACTGGTTTTATGTTTAAATAGAATATCTTTTGCTGGTTTACCCTGAAACGGAGTTCTTTGCCCCAGTTATGCAGAACCTGGTATAATTCAAGTCCAACTTAGATGAGCTAATCACAGGGGGTTTGGGGATGATATTACACATACAGGATGAAATCCTGGCTCCAGTGAAATCAATGGGAGTTTTGCCATTGACTTCAGTGTGGCCAGGATTTCACCCCAAATGTTCTCACACATAAGAAGTTGTATTGTGGGCCCTTTGATTCAGTATATAGAGTGAATTAGTTACCTCTTGAGCCTAAGGAAAATCAAAAGGATCTGAAAGTTGCTCGCACTGCTGATTTGCTGCTTGGATCATGTAGTTGGCACAGACACATTTGACAATATATTAAAAATATAAAATGAAATTATAAAATCAGATTTTAAGTTTTTCTTAAAATGTATTGTAGGATAAAACGAATGCAAAACGACTACCGGGGCTCCTGGATATGAACCAGAAGAGTGAGAATCCCTGGAGGGATTTATTTTTATGGGCAGTACTTCAAAACCGGCACAAGATGGCAAACTATTTCTGGGCTATGGTAAGCTTCAAGATATAACTACTTTAGGCCACTTATTGGCAATTTGTTTTAGATCTGAAATATTAGTATATTCAGTCTTGCAGTTAGGAAGTTAAGATATATAGGTTTGTCCTTCAAGACATGAGATATGACTTTTATGGAGTCTTTCACTGCTGAATTGCTTTAGTGTGAATGTAGCTCAGGCTGGTAGTGGCCAAAAGTTACATAAACATGGTGTGAGCCACAGCTGGTATAAATCAATGCAGCTTCATTGGCTTCCATTAAGCTCTGCTGATTAACACCATATGAGCATCTGGTCCTTGATTTTAATCACTGTCTTCCGGGCAGTCAGTGACCCTTTGCCTCTGACCTCAGATTATGTTCCTTTTCCAATGGGTTAATCGTGTGTTTGGTTTTCACACCATGGGGAAGGAAGAGACACAGCAGCATACCCATTTCTCATGCTCTGCATCTGTGGGGAAATGTGTTTCTCTGTTTCCACCAGTCACTTTTCTCCTCTTGGCCCTTGCCTGCGGCCTGACTTTCAGGCCCCTTTAAAAGGTCTCCAGCTAGGTTCCCAACCATAGAGATGACTTCAAAAATCACTAGAAAGAGGTACTAGAACTACAACTCCCATGAGGCACTGCAACAGCATTTCCAAATCAAGTATTTCAGCCCAAGTTTTTTGTTGCTTGTATTTCTGTCCCCTCCCCAAACAAACAACTCAAAGTTTTCCACAGAACCCCCTCCCCATTTTTCAACCTGCTCTCATGGTGACATTCCCATCATTCAGAATCATTAATATTTATCATAGGCTGCCCCCACCTCCTTTCTATTTTCCAGGGACAAGAAGGTGTAGCTGCAGCTCTGGCAGCTTGTAAGATTCTCAAGGACATGTCCCGACTGGAAACAGAGGCTGAAGTAGCCCGTAGGATGAAAGAAGCCAAGTATGATCAGCTCGCTCTGGGTAAGCAACTGCAGTCTAAGATCATTATCAAATATTTAAGATGTGACAGGCGCTGGAAGACCAGCTAGCAAAAAACATCATAAAGTAATAACAGACATGCTCCTATGAGTAACCCAACCCTTTCAAAGCTTTGCTAGTCCCAAGCGTACAGATATCACAAGTCAGCCCCACCTCCCTCCCCACCAAAATCACAAGAGTAATGTATAAATTATAGGTTTTTAAAATAAACCACTATTTTTGGTCTATCCTGTGTTTTTTAAGGCTTTAGAGGAAACTGGCCAGCCCCAATTTAAGTAGGACCATTTCTGGTTCAAAGTCCTATCTGAAATACGCACACAAAAATGCAGGCTCCCTGCTGGGCACTTGGAGTGGGTACACCCACTATCCCCTCCTAATCTCCAGGGTGGGGAAGCTGCCATTCCCTTCTATCCCTGGCTTTATCATTGGGTCTCTGTCTCTCTCAGTCATGCTCCCAAGGCCCTATCACAAAATGCTCCAATACTTATGTTAGTCTTAAAGGTGCCACAGGACCCTCTGTTGCTTATCACAAAATTAAACTCTCGAGATTTCCAGTGCTTGCTGGCATTGCCCAAGCTGAAAATACCGCAAGAACATCCTCTCTCACTGCATTTTGATAACTTAAAGCTCCTAGACTAAAGCAGGAAGTGCAGAAGTGTGTGGAAGTGACAAATGAAATAAAGAGGTAGCCAAAACAATTTCAAACCTCAAAAAAGCTTTAAGTATGGGTTTGAAAGTCTATTCGATAGCTTGGATCAGTTTATTATTCAAACCAGTTCAAGCGCCCTGTAGATTTACTCCCCAGTCTTCTGGCAGCTGTGTAGATGCCAAGGCAAAGATTTTGAAGACCTGAAACCACCCAGCTTGCTAGATTTTAATTTAACATTCCATTCCAAATGGCAGCCAGAATTAAAATAATCGCCATCAAGGATACACGACAGATCCCAGCAAAAGCCAGGATCAGATTAAAGCAATCCAGAGCCCTAGGCACACAATGCTCCCCATGGCTTTGACCTCCTAGTTGCAGCATTTATAGCAAGGGGCCCGCCTGCCAGAGAGGCGGTGCCATACGAGTCTCCCTTCCTTCAGCAGCATTTGTGGTGGCAGCAGGGAAAAGATTAGGGTGGCATCACACAGGTCCCTGGAACTTCTGCCAGCAGCTGGGTTTGTCTGATTGGGAGATGAGCCAGGTCTGCTGCACTCTTCTCCTCCACAGAGTTCTCTGTTAGGTGGTGTTAGCAGGGCCAACGAGGCTTTGGCTGCATCTACACTTGGAGCTGGGGGTGTGATTCTCAACTTGCGTAGACGTACTGGCACTAGCTCTGCTGGAGCTAGCACAACAAAAATAGTAGCATAACCCCAGTAGCATGGAC
Organism: Malaclemys terrapin pileata; assembly: GCF_027887155.1. Taxonomy (NCBI): domain Eukaryota; kingdom Metazoa; phylum Chordata; order Testudines; family Emydidae; genus Malaclemys; species Malaclemys terrapin. The sequence goes on along the minus strand of NC_071508.1, from coordinate 46,274,821 downwards.
AGTGGCAGCGGCATGGGCTAACCATGCTGAGTGCAAACCTGCCCCAACCCCTTTGGTATGTACTGGGGGCAGCTAGTCTTTGAGGCCACTGCCTGGGCTACCATAGTTACACTACTGTTTTTAGTGTGTTAAGTGGATGAGTGCTAGCGTGAGCATGGTCAGGCAGACATCACTGTATTCGTTTATACAAGGGTCATATTTTCAAGACTGTCTTTGCAACCATGAGATCTAGACTTTTTTTTTGTTTCTAAAATCAGAATGAAGACTCTGGTGTAATCACATGAATGCTAGAGTCCTAGGCAAAGGACTGTAGGGCCATTGAAATCAATGGAAGTCTTTCCATTAACTTCATTGGCCCAGGATAAAACCAACAGTGCCTAGGTCTTAATCTGGTCCTGACAACGATATGTACTTCAGTGAGCATATTCAAGGGATGCTGCAAAATAAACTCCTATATCAGGCAACTTCAAAAAACACTGACATTGAAAAGCCAAAGTGATTGAGGTGGTGAAGGCAGGGATAGGAAATGCTCTGGAGTGGGGGGGGGGGGGAAGATCAGTAGAGTGACGGACACAGTAGCCAACTCAGACACAAGAGCACACTGTGACTTACTTCCCCTGGTGCTCCCATTACAATAGCAACTGAGCACTAAGACCAAAGGCCAGCTCCTGTTAAAGAATTTTGCCCTAAAAGGGCCAACGTTGGTGTGCAACAGATCTGTGGCTTGAAACCCATGGTTAGTTGGGTAAGGCCTGATGTTGAGCACCCTCATTTCCCTTGGATTACCCATGGGAGTGGAGGGCACTTGGCACCTTGAAGGATCAGGTTCTTCAGTGTGTAAGAAAACCTACCACAGTTTGGTTTGTGCCTGATACTGCATCAAATTCTGCATATGAAGTGGCTTCACAATTGGGCCTTTAATGTGTATTTGTGTGCATGTAAAAGGGGCTTTTATGTAATCTGTGGATGAACTGAGGGACGAGAAATTTATCAATAAAAAGTCAAATAGGTGAGAAAAAAATTAAACAGACTCAAGACTGAGAAGAAACCATGTAGGCAAGAAAGGGGCAATGAATGGGCACCTAAGGGGGATGAAGGATTTTGGCTTTTTGTAAATACTTAAATTTAAGGAGACATTTTCAAATGCATTTTTACCACAATTCCCTGAATTTTGACTCTTTTCCCAAGAGAAATACACAAGTTCTCTCTCCTGCCCCAGTGTGTATGCACAGATATAGAGCTGTGAGCTGTGGGTCTGTCATGGAAAATGAATTTCCTTCACTTGGCAGAGCTATTCAGTGAATGCTATCACAACAGTGAGGAACGAGCATTTGCTTTACTGGTGAGGAAAAACCAATACTGGAGCAAAACGACCTGTCTCCACTTGGCCACAGAAGCAGATGCTAAGTCTTTCTTTGCACACGATGGTGTCCAGGTGAGCAAAATGCAAGGAAATTCCCTTGTGACTTTCTAGGGGCAGCATTGTACTTTTAGGCACAGCCCTGAACAAAGGAGGAGTTCATGGATAAACTGCACCCTCCCAGGAAACATCTTGTTGAGGCAGAATTCCTCCAGTGCTCCCCTGAGGCAATAAGAGAAGGGAGTATTCTACTGCAGTGCGTTACAGAGCAGCATACTCACCTCCTGGTGTCCAGCCAGGCCAACAGTGGAGAAGAGGTCAAAGCTCTGGCCCCACCCACTCCCTGCTTTCTCTCACCCAATTGCTCACAGAGGAGCACTGGAATGCATCTCCTATTTTCCATTTCACAACTGAAGCCAGGATCTGTAATGAAACTGTACAGGGATGTGGGGTGACTCCATCACATGGCTGTGTTAGGCCCAACAAAGGGTTTTTCCTTCATGACAAATTAGAACTAGGGATGCCAATTTTGGTTGGACATATTCCTGGAGGTTTCATCACATGACAATCTTTAATGAAAGATTAATTTCTAATTCCTGGAGACTCCCGGGCAATCCTGGAGGGTTGGCAACCCTAATTATAACTTCAGTGTTGCCCTCAACTCAAGGTCCTGTCGACACACAAAACCCTTAAGTGTGGTGGTGCTTTTATCTCAAGTTTGCTGCCCATCAGGGTGTGGAGGCTACAACTCAAGTTAGCACAACTCATCAGCTGCTATCACAATCACTCTGTAGCATGGACACAGGCTAGCTCCAGTCAAGTGCTGCTAAGTCCTCCAACATCTTCCCACAATTCCCTCCCATGTGCCCAGAAAGGAGATAAATTCTCCTGTAATTCACTGGGAAAGAATTCATAGATCAGCTCAGTTTACTGCAGTGCAAAGAACCATGGGATATGTCCCCCAAAGTCTTAGTGCAGAGGTGGGCAAACTACGGCCCACGGGCCACATCTGGCTCATGGGACCATCCTGCCCTTGAGCTCCCGGCCGGGGAGGCTAGCCCCCGGCCCCTCCCCTGCAGCCACACCGCCGCACGAGCAGTACTCTGGGTGGCAAGGTTGCACGCTTCTGCCAAGCAGCGCGTCTGGCTCCGGCCGGGCGGCGCGGCTGCCAGACATGCTGCTCTGAGCGGCTTGGTAAGGGGGCTGGGGTGTTGGATAAGAGGCAGGAGATTCTGGGGGGGTAGTCAGGGAACAGGGGGGGTTGAATAGGGGGCAGGGTCCTGGGGGCGGTTAGGGGCGGGGGTCTGGGAGGGGTTAGGGTTAGGGGACAAGGCGCAGGGGACTTTTGGGGACTTCAGCAGCTGAGTCAAGGGAGAGAATTCTTCCAGGAGTGGGTGGGTCAGCTTTTGTGGCTGAATTATGCGGGAGGTCAGACTAGATGATCATAATGGTCCCTTCTGACCTTAGAGTCTATGAGGGGGATTGGATGGGTCAGGAGTTCTGAGGAGGGCAGTCAGGGGGCAGGAAGTGGAAGGGGTCAGATAGGGGGAGGGAGCCAGGCTATTTGGGGAGGCACAGCCTTCCCTACCCAGCCCTCCATACAGTTGTGCAAGTCCGATGTGGCCCTCGGGCCAAAAAAGTTTGCCCATCCCTGTCTTAGTGCTATACATGAACAAGAGCTGTGCCAACACGGACATAGGTACTTTCCCTGGAGCTAGGTTAGTGAGGAGTAAGAGGGTGTAGACAACTGGAGTTAACTCTGCAATGAAGATATACCCACAATCTAGTTTTAGGTAGTGTTTCTTGCCCCACCCTTCAACGTTCCATAGAAGAAAAACATGATTTAGCTCCATGTTCACTTGCTTTGCGTCAAAGCCAGGTTTACTTTCTGTTCTTTTTCTTTGACTTTCAGGCCTTCTTGACAAAAATCTGGTGGGGAGACATGTCAACAAGCACTCCGATCCTGAAGTTAATCTGTGGATTCTGGTGTCCTCTTCTAATCTACACTAATCTAATAGCATTCAGGTATAAACAAAACATTTGTGTCTGTCAAAGCTGTCCCGGGGAGGTGGGGGGGAAAGAATCAGTAAGAGAAAGTTAAGTGAAAAATATAGCGCACACAGAAATAATCACAGAAAGAAAGGAGGGTGACATTAACTCTGGGCAGAGGGGCCAACAGAAGGGCTGGTCAGCCATTAAGCCCTAAGGGTATATCTGCACTGCTGCTGTGAGAGGTCATTCCCAGCGTGGGTAAAGAGACTGGTGCTAGTTCGGCTCATGCTAGTGTGCTAGAAGTAGTGTAGATGTTGCCACACAGGCAGGAGCTCAGAGCAGGCAGACGTGAACTCAGGCAGCTAGCTCAAGCCATCACCTGTGCTGCAATCTCCAGCAAAGCTAGCTGGAGTCTGGGAATCACACCTCCCAGCTGCAGTGTAGACATAAACCTAAGAAGCCTTAAGTGGTATTTAGTGGTTGGATGGGCCTCATGCAGCCCCCTACTATGCTTAAAATGTGACTGTATTCTCCACTTGTAAGGTAACTCCCTTCTCTTCATGTATAACAATGCCTGCATCTGTCATTTTCACTCCATGCATCTGAAGAAGTGAGGTTTTTACCAACAAAAGCTTATGCCCAAATAAATCTGTTAGTCTTTAATGTGCCACCGAACTCATTGTTTTTGTAGGGTCCCTTCTGTGCTGGATCTTCAGCTTGCCCCCTACAGGATGTGAAATACACAGCCTGGCCGGTTCTCTCTAGCCACATAAGAGCCTCTTACCGGGGAGAGATCCCAGGCCAGGCTGCTGTAACGTAGCTGCACAGCTCTCAGTTCAGCAGTGAAGAGCTGCCTTCCATCATCTTTCAATAATAATTATATTTTCTTACAGTGAACAAGTACAATCAAAGAATGAGCCAGAGACATTCAGAGAGCTAGAGAGCCTAGACACAGAAAGGACTTTGCTTTTTTCCAAGGAGGGGGATAGGTAAGTCTGAGTCAGTCTGTTAATATAATTCGGAAGTTGAATTAAGACACAACAGTCAAAGCACAGGACATTTCTCGGGGATTAATGACTAGCTGGTAACCCAAAGGACAGCTGAGGTGCCCTTGTCAGTCATTAATCCTCAGAAAATCCCCTGCGCCGAGGTTGTTAATGTTATTACTGTGTATATGGAAAGAGGGAGATAAATAGGAGCATAGAATTATTTTTAAATGAACAAAGCAACTTCAGTCAGTCTATACAGCTCATACTGACAGAACTGATGGCCGGTGTTTTAGCCAGATTCTCTCAAGTCTCCTCTTAGCATTCCATTCAGCTAATGACACCCGCTGTGTATTGGATTTAAGGCCTAAAACTGCACAGGTCTGAGTAGCAGGCTGCTGAAAGACATGCAGAAAGCAGACTCTGAACTCATTCAACTTTGGGATCTGAACTTTATGATACTTTATCCCTCTCTACCCAGGTCTTCACAGCCAAATCCACAATAATTATGTTTAGTATAGTAGCACCTAACCGTTTCTATCCCAATCAGAATCCTCTCGGGCTAAGTGATAGAGACACATATAATAAGAGACAGGCCTTGCGCTGAGGTGCTGAGGGTATGGCAAGGGAAAGCTGTGATTGGTTGTTAGCCCATGCTGAACCCATGTCACCATCTCTACACTGCTATTGTTACCCATGCTAGCTAGATTAAACCTAGGACAAGTATGCCTACCTATGCTACAATCACACCTTCCCTTATAGCATAGGCATATCCTTTATTTATAAATAGACAAGATGTAGGACTGGAGAAAGCAAAGTATTATCATCCCCATTCTGCAAATGGGATCCAGGCAGAGGGAGGTTATTTAACTTGGCCACAGACGCACACAAATTCTGCAGCAGACCCAGATCTCCTGAGTGCCAGTCTAGTGTCTTAACCACAAAACCCATCTGTTTTAGATCTGAAGGCGGCCAAGAGGTTTTCACCATAAATCAGGAAAGAGATTTTCCTTGTGATAAGTACACAACTCCCACTGATGCTAAAGGGTGCTGAATACCTGGATCAGACACATGCAGTACCACAAACATGATTAAATCATCCACATATTTGATTTTGTTTCACTAGCATTCTTTGAAAGGTCTGAAAAACTGAAGTTGAGGGAATGTCCTATAGTGGACAGAGTCAGAACTCTGTTTCTATTCTTAGCTTTGACATTGAACTAATGACACTTAGGGAAAAGTCACTAGTTTCTCTGCTTCATCATCCATAAAATGGATATAATAGCACCTCTCTCTGAAGAAAGCAATTATTAATTCATGTCTATGAAACGTTTTGATGTCCTCATATTAAAGGGAGGGATATGGTTCTTGGCCAGTATGTTTTCTGTTCCATTTGTTATGGTCTCAAAAGTTTATGTTAATATGGGATTTCTCTCCCTCCCAGGTTTGTTTCTTTTTCTGAATCCCAAGTCATAATTATTTGTTTACGACATCAGTCTGTTGCCATGGGAATGGCTGTGCTCATGTCATAAATTTAGCGTTATGACAACTGCTCCTAGAGAATCAAGCAGGGAGAACAGGCTGGCTATGAATTAAAATATTTAGAAATTAGAAATAGTACCAGGAGAAATAAAAAACCCATGTAGAATCAATTGCTTTGTGTTTTGTTTGAGTTGCAGAGGAAGCTTTCCCCAGCGTGCACATCCTTTATTAAAGAGTGATCTCCTTCATGTCAAGGAACACAAACTTACAGGTGCAATAACATCCTTAGTCTATAGACAGCAATTTAGATGGAAACAAGTACAGCCAGGGGAGACACTAAAGTAAAAAAAAAAAAAAGTATACAGCGTGAGATTTTACTGAATCGGATTGCTGCCAAATATGGGGTTTTTCCATTATCCGCACAGAATAACTTACATTTACACTATATAGCACTTTATATACTGAACGACTGCAGCATGTTTTGCAGGTATATGGCCAGATTTTCCATCAGTTCCCATAACACTCAGGCAACCACAGTGCAGCCAGCGCTTACATTAATAATTTACAAGCCTGACTTCTTTACTGAAAACTCCTGTCAGACTTTTGAGTGAGTCATTATAACTTTAAGCCTAGGACCAGACTGAAATACTCTTACTCGTATTGAGTAATACCTCACTTCTTGAATAGTTCCATTGATTTCAGCAACACTACTTGAGGAATGCGGTACTACTCGATGTGAGTAAGGGTATTTCAGTCTGGTCCTAAAGGAACACACATGTTTAAAATCATATATTTAAAAAGAAAGTCCTCACCTATGTGAAAAATAGTACCTTGGTTTAATCAGAAACAAAATACGTTTTAGAAGATAAATTTATTTGTCAGCATTTATGGCGCCTGTTCGCTTTTCACGTCTCGCTCTCATTTTGGACAATGAATAGTAACGAATCTGTTTCCCTTTTGGTCCTCATGCACTAGTATGATGCTGTAGTGTTTGTGTTGCAAATGCTCAAGGGGTATGTTTAAACCCTAGCCCTCCTCCAAAAAACAAAAACAAAACACGTGCACACACACGCAAACACACACACACACACACAACCAAAAAACCAAACAAACACTAAGCAAACCTACTCCACTGTACTGAAAAGCAAATACTGAGCTAAAGGAATGAAAAGATGTAAAAGGTTTGGTACAGTTTTGTTTTAAAACATACAAAGCTTAAATGCTGCCTGGCAGTGTTTCTGTTATGACAAGAGACTTCCAGTGACTTCAAGGAGAACTTACACTATCAGGGCCAGATCCTCAGCTGGCATAAATCAGTATAGTTCCACTGATTTCAATGGAGCGCCTCTAACATACACCAGCTGCAGAGCTGGCCCTCACTAGCTCCGGGGAGACCCTCGGCACTGCACAGGATCAGGCCCAGGGTTCTTTTACAAACAGATTTTAAGAAGCTGTCACTATAATTTGCTCTCTTTGTTTTACAGGGTAGATGCCAAATTAGAGAAGCGGAGGTCTTCTGAAAACATAGCATGGGCAACATTCATGTTTACTCGCTGGAAAAAGTTTTGGAATGCCCCTGTAACAGTATTTATGGGGAATGTTATCATGTATTTTGCCTTTCTGTTTCTATTTACCTATGTCTTGTTACTGGATTTTAAACCACCACCACCTGAGGGGCCTTCTGTTAAGGAGATTATACTTTACTTTTGGGTTTTTACATTGGTCTTGGAAGAAATCCGACAGGTCAGTAACCTTATACATACCTTCACAATACTGTGCTAAATTCAAGTAGTAAGATTCAGAGATGATTTACAGGCTGTGTAATCCCATTGTCTTCAAGAGGTGAAATGTCAAGGACAGCTTCACAAAGGAAAACACTGAAAAATTTTCATTGCTCTGTACCTTTTCATTACCCAGAGAGGCTTGTGTATTTCCTCCTCACATACATCCAGCTAACATGCCAGTCCTCCATCACACACAGCTGCAGCTCTACCCCTTATTCTTCCAGGAGAAGCTCCAGCTGCTAGCAATATTCATTTGCTGATGCTCTGGGATTGCTGAGTCCTTCCTCTGGTCTAAAAGCTATCTGTTTACCTATCCTGCTCTGCTCACCACATCCAAGCTCCATTCCCCCAGAATTGCTAATCCACCCTACTTCCTCCTCTTGGAATGATCCCATCTGCCACTGTTTTGCCTCCCTCCCACTTCCTCCAGAATTGTATCTATATTTATACTCAGGAGTGAAGAGGTTAATGAGTTTGCCTCTTAAACAGTTTAACTTTTGTTTTTCTAAAATGCTTTTCAGTTCAGGCCATTAGGTTATGTTTAGATTTTTTTAAAGATTTCTCCATTAATCTTGCAATTGTTTTTAGAATATCCTCAGCTGCCTGGTTTAGCAGCTGAAATGGTGTGTCTACAATACTGTAGGGAACCGCCTAGTTTGTATATACACAAATGGCCTCTATTGGGGGGTACCTGGACTGCTTACCTTGTTGTCATAGATCCTGACCCTAAAAGAATTAGTGGGCCTTCTCCTTTAGCTCAAGCAATAGGGGGCCAGGGTTTCTGAAGTATGAGGATCAGGGTTATAGCCTCACTTTTATTAGGAAGTTCTGAACGGCCATGGCTTGCAACATTGTGAAAGCTCGGAGGGCGACCACCAATTTGTCACAAATCAGCTGAGCATATTTTAAAGATGTTATATCGGACTGTTGTATCCTGTAGCACTAAGGTGATCACAGAGGATGTTTGGGCTGAGGATTGTTTGTAATACAGCCGTAAAGCATCAAGAGCCCAATTTTGAGACAGGGACACCTAAATAAGAGAGCCAACTGCTGTCTGGATGCTCAAAGCTAGTTAGTGGCAGTTGAAGAATCCAGGGTTTGAATACTCTCTTTAGGAGCCCATGCCTGGACATTGAGATCAGTCTGATTGAAAAGTTTGTTATAAAACAGAAACAAATGTGGCCAACCCCCAATGTTGAAAAAAAATTGAGTCAACCTCCAAAAAACTCATGAGATTAATTTAAATATTATGAGATTTTTTTAAAAATAATATATGCTGGGTTATTTTCATTTGTTTTCTGGGGCCTGAGCTTCTAGTATGCAGTGGGGTCATGTTTTCAAGCTTTTCTCTATTACCATGGGGGTCAGAAATAGACCTTCTTTACAAAAGAAAAAGAAAAAGCTGAGATGCTCATGTAATCACTTGACTTGAGGAACTGGGGCTTGTAGAAAAACAGCAAACATCACAGGACTCACACTGAAATCACAAGAGCTGGCAAGCTAACACTGACAATTGTTGCTCCCTTGTAGAGTTTCTTTACAGATGAAGACATGAATTTAATTAAGAAATTTAAACTGTACGTGGAGGATAACTGGAATAAGTGTGATATGGTGGCCATCTTTCTGTTTATAATTGGAGTGACCTGCAGGTTGGTGTCTTCCAAGAGTTTTGCCCCTGTATCCATTTTATGTGACATGGTCAGATATCTGTCATATGGAGCCAGGCAGGCATGTACTATAACATGGACTATTCCTGCCACAGTCCACAGGAGGCTCATGCATGCATCTGAGGGAAGGTGCAGGTGGCTTTTATTTTTCATGAGTTTTGAGACAGTAGAGTCTATACTGGTGGTAAAATGGGCTGAAAGCACCCCTCTGAGCTCTAAATTTCCACTGGCCTAAAGAGGCTGTCACACAGATTACAGAAAAACGTATCTGGCACATAGAAACACTTGCAGAGGGAAACACCATTTCCTCTTTATGACTACATCAAGTCGATGTACTCACTTATCTCACCTCTCTGTAGCCCTAGTGGTTTATATGGCCTCACCACAGCTGACATGGGGAGGCCGGTGTTCCTGCAGTAGCTGGATGCTGCTCATTGGCAGATGGTACATTCTTTTTACAGTGTGATGGTTGTGGCTCATGTGAGATACAAACCCTACGCACACATCCTTTCCTTGCCTAGATTCCACATTGAATCAACATGTATAACTCTAGAAATAAGGTGCCTGAGTGGTGTTTGAGGCTGTTTCATTCGGTCTGTTTTGCAGAATGCTGAACTCAACATTTCAAGCCGGCCGTACAGTACTTGCCATTGATTTCATGGTGTTCACTCTGAGGCTTATACATATTTTTGCCATTCACAAGCAACTAGGGCCAAAGATCATAATTGTGGAAAGAATGGTGAGTATGAGCTCTCCCAAAGAGAGATTCTTGTGGATTCTGCAGTGAAACAAACAAAACAAAAATTTGAGCATTATAATTTTAAGGAAGTCAGTGTATAACTCTGCTTTTTTAAAGTCCTCTCGTTTGGCTTATATTGCAGCATCATTAAGAGCTATTACCAGCCAGATGTGGCTCCTCTCAAAGAGGTCTGTAGCACGGATTTTGGATCCAAGTCAGCATTGCCTTGCACCTTGTGTAGTCATTTACCCCAATGCATTTTACACCCAGTTAGCACAACTGTAAGTGATTATACAAAAGTGCAGGGCAACTGTTAATCGAGGCCTTTGTTTCTTTCTTCTTTCTTTGTTCTCCCCTGTTTTACTCCCTTACAATTTGGGAGGCTGCACAGGGGGATTGCCATTTCTTTCTTTCTCCTTCCCCACTGTCCTGGTCTCTCTTTTCCTGTTCCCTTTCGGTTTAAATATAACTGCTTGTCGGGTTCAGGAGTTGGGGCTCCAATCCTTAGAGATATTTTGGCTTCTGAGTCCTGTTGATTTCAAGGTGAGTTAGGTGTTTATATACTTTTGAGGAGCTGGGCCTGTGTTCTTTTGGGGAAAAGAATCTGAAATGGGAGACAAGCCAGTTCCAGAAGAACTCTACCGTTATGTCAGTGGCAGGGAGGAACATATCCCTGTAGAGATAATCTGGGTTAGTGCCTGGCGGAGGTAGGAGCTGCTTTCTAACCATAATTTATAATGAGAATGTGTTAGTACTCCGTGTGTTATAAGGCAGAAGTGTTGATACAGTGTTTTCATTTACTACCCTACAGCTGCAGGAAATGTACAAAAGTTCCAGTTACTGCACGTGGGTACAGACCTGAACAGTTTGGTGGTTTTTATTTGGGTATGTTAATCATAGAGGTCAAACAGCACATGTTAACAATTAACATGGAATTAATCTGACTGTAAATGCTAATATAGCCATGTACAAACATTTGTTTCCCATCCTAGCTCACCCTAGGGCTCAGCAGAAACTCTATTCTAGACAAGGCTTAAGATTAATAAACTTAAAAGCTACCAGACTGTTCACATCTGTGCACCACTGGAATAACTGGAACACTTATATCCCATTGCTTGGAGTACCAAGAGGATAAATGAAAACCATATATTAATGCTTGTGTAGTATCACATACACCGTACTTATAGGTTTTTATTGCAAATTATGCTTACAGAATGCAAGTGAGAGTAACTCACAACTGCAGCTCCCAACTCCTCCAGGCTGAGCACTAGGTTAAACCATCACTATGAACACGTGTTTGTGCAGGGTCTACTACATTTATAAAAGGGCTGTCAAGCAATTAAAAAAATTAATCGTGCAATTTATCACACTGTTAAACAATAATAGAATACCATTTAAATATTTGTGAATGTTTTCTACATTTTCAAATATATTGATTTCAGTTATAACAGAATACAAAGTATACAATGCTCACTTTATATTTTTTATTACAAATATTTGCACTGTAAAAACAAAAGAAATAGTATTTTTCAATTCAACTCATGCAAGTACTGTAATGTGATCTCTATCGTGAAAGTTGAACTTACAAATGTAGAATTATGTACAAAAAATAACTACATTCAAAAATAAAACAATGTAAAATTTTTGAGACTACAAGTCTACTCAGTCCTATTTCTTGTTCAGCCAATCGGTCAGACAAACAAGTTTGGTTACATTTGCAGGAGATAATGCTGCCCACTTCTTGTTCACGTCACCTGAAAGTGAGAACAGATTTTCTCATGGCACTGTTGTTGCCGGCGTTGCAAGATATTTATGTTCCAGATGTGCTAAACATTCATATGTCCCTTCATGCTTCCACCACCATTCCAGAGGACATGCGTCCATGATAATGATGGGTTCTGCTTGATAACAATCCAAAGCATGTGGACTGATACATGTTCATTTTTATGTTCTGAGTCAGATGCCACCAGCAGAAGGTTGATTTTCTTTTTTGGTGGTTCGGGTTCTGTAGTTTCCACATTGGAGTGTTGCTTTTTTAAAACTTCTGAAAGCATGCTCCACACCTTGTCCCTCTCAGATTTTGGAAGGCACTTCAGATTCTTAAACCTTGGGGCGAGTGCTGTAGCTATCTTTAGAAATCTCACATTGGTACCTTCTTTGTGTTTTGTCAAATCTGCAGTGAAAGTGTTCTTAAAATGAACAATATATGCTGAGTCATCATCCAAGACAACTATAACATGAAATATATGGCAGAATGCGGGTAAAACAGCCAGAGACATACAATTCTCCCCCAACGAGTTAAGTCACAAATTTAATTAACGAATTATTTTTTAATGAGCGTCATCAGCATGGAAGCACGTCCTCTGGAATGGTGGCCGAAGCATGAAGGGGCATAGGAATGTTTACCATATCTGGCACGTAAATACCTTGCAATGCCAGCTACAAAAGTCCCATGAGAATGCCTCTCACTTTCTGGTGACATTGTAAATAAAAAGTGGGTAGCATTATCTCCCGTAAATGTAAATAAACTTGTTTCTCTTAGCGACTGGCTGAACGAGAAGTAGGACTGAGTGGCTTGTAGGCTCTAAAGTTTTGCATTGTTTTATTTGAGTGCAGTTATGTAACCAAAAATAAATCTACATTTGTAAGTTGCACTTTCATGATAAAGAGATTGCACTCTAGTACTTGTATGAAGCGAATTGAAAAATACTATTTCTTTTGTTTCAGTTTTACAGTGCAAATCTTTGTAATAAAAAATGTTTTCATTCAGACTCTGACCCTTTATATTGTATATAAGTACACTTTATATTGTATTGTAATTGAAATCAATATATTTGAAAATGTAAAAAAAAATCCAAAAATATTTAATAAATTTCAATTGGTATTCTATTTGTTAATAATGCAATTTAAACTGCGAGTAATCACAATTCATTTTTATAATTGCGATTCATTTTTTTGAGTTAATTGCATGAGTTAACTGCGGTTAATTGACAGCCCTAATTTATAATTGTATTAAGTCACAGAATCAATTAACATTTTACAAGGTGAACAAAAGCTCTAGTCTTGAGAAGGCCATAAAATATGAACTTGATCCTGCTCTCATCCATGTCAATGGGAAAAACTCCTATTATCTTCAGTGGTACAGGATTGAGCCCTACATCAAAGAAAAAGAACCGTATTTCACTAAATGATATTGGCTCCAAAGATATATCAAATGGGATAACATCAGACTTTTCCCCTTGAATAGAAAGGCGAGCCAAAACTGCTTAACTCCTTATTCATCTTGCAGTAGCACTAGTAGTTTCTAAAATAGGGCAAATCCAGTTATTTAATGAAATTCAAGTAGCAAATAAAGATCACAGATATATTTCCAGATCATTCACTGCTCCTTTTTAGCAACCGCAACATCACAGTCCCCATGTATAGACAAATTTGGAATGATCTCCGGCCATAAAGTAAATTGGCAAAAGTCTGAGATACTCCCACTATCTCTTGTCTGTTTTAGCTTGTTTTACTAACTGGAATTTCAAATGATCTCCTGCAAGATTAAAATACCTAGGCTTTCAGTTAGCTGTCCAATCATAAAATCTAATTTAAATGAATCTACAGTCACCACATGAAATTAATAGGCAGCAGTTTTAAACCAAACAAAAGGAAGTATTTTTCCACAGAACACACAGTCAACATGTGGAACTCCTTGCCAGAGGATGTTGTGAAGGCAAAGACTATAACAGGGTTCAAAAAGGAACTAGATGAATTCATGGAGGATAGGTCCATCAATGGCTATTAGCCAGGATGGACAGGGATGGTGTCCCTAAGCCTCTGTTTGCCAGGAGCTGGGAATGGGCAACAGGGGATGGATCACTTGTTCTGTTCGTTCCCTCTGGGGCACCTGGCACTGGCTACTGTTGGAAGACAGGATACTGGGCTAGATGGACCTTTGGTCTGACTGAGTATGCCCATTCTTATGTACAGTCATTAATGGGCTGTTTCAAATCAGATATGGATGGGATGCAATATTTCTTTTCCAATGGGAAAAAGTTATTAAAAACAAATACATATTTCAAGTGTAAGTAAGTATTTTAGGATATAATTACTTTTGCTTCTCTGGAGAAACATAATGTTTAAAAGTAGAGGGTCTTAAAAACTAATCTTCAACCATATTACTCAGCAGAGAAACCCAATCAAAATTTACATGAACCTTGCATGGGTCAACGTTTATTCTAACAGCTGTTCAGAATTCTCCAGTGAGTAATATCATTTGGGATTCAGTGTTGGAATGGGGAGTTTTAGCAGAACATCAGATACTCTTCAGATTATCCTGTTTTCAACAAGGCAGTCAATCCTACTGCAAGGTCTCACAGAAAACCTGTGTTTGAAAACCTCAATAAGGCACATTTTTAATCATGTAAGGGTCATAGTCTGAATTAAAACATGCCCTTAGCTGGAATGGTCAGCAAAAAGGTCACAAAGGCGAATCCTGATCACAAAACAAGAATAGTATGATGGCAGAGGGCACAAGAATTTCTCTCGTTCCACCTCAAAAAATAAGTTCTTAAAGAAACAAGAGAAACCTGCTCTGTACATTAATAATTTCAGTCAACATTTTTTTCTCTCCTTTAGATGAAGGATGTTTTCTTCTTTCTCTTTTTCCTGAGTGTGTGGCTCATTGCCTATGGTGTGACAACTCAAGCCTTACTCCATCCTGATGACAGCCGAGTAGAATGGATATTCAGAAGGGTGCTTTATCGTCCCTACCTTCAGATATTTGGGCAGATTCCACTGGATGAAATAGACAGTGAGAAATTGATTTTTAACTGATCAGACCACCATAGAATAAGTACCATTAATCCGAGCACAGGCATCCAGACTGGGGTCGTCACTTTCTTATCTTTGTCCTGTAGGAAAAAGTCTGCATGTTATGATGTAATGACATTTTGCACTGCAATATCTGGATGTTAAAATGTATATTGTCAAGTTGTGCTGCAGCATCAATGCAGGCCTTATCTACACAGTTAAACCAAGTTAGTTAAACTGGTGCAAACCCTTGGGTTGATACCTTATTTCAATGACTTATTTCATTAAACCTGTTCCGAATTGACTTAACTGAAACCCAAATAAGCCTAATGTAAACTGAAATCAGAGCACTTACACAGCCTTTTGCACCAGTTTAATTAAATCAGCTTTAAGAAAAATCACAGCTTTAGTTAAACCAGTGCAACTCTGCATGTAGTCACAATCAGGAGGCAGCACCACCTTATGTTCAAAGTGAATTATCCAAAATTGAATGAGGCTGGTAACCGTATGGTCAGGCATTTCAAACAATATACAAAAACAAACCAATTGACCCACCAGAAACAGAAGTACATGAACATAAGAGTACTAGGGTGGCATTACCCATGGAGAAATGGAGTAAATACAGAGTACACCATATTCTAAGGACATCTGATAGAATGCTACAGAATCCCCATTCTCAGCAGTGCCAAACATTAACAATATTTAAATTCAAATCAAGCATGAGGAAATAGAGAGTGATCCAAGAGGTACAATGGAATAAACAAAGCAAGCCAGCCTTCCCTCACATTCACGCTGTTTATTAGCAGATGAAAAGATGTCTTGGAGAAGCTGTCAGAGACAGCATGGAAGTCAAGACAGCAGGTTCCTGTGGAGAGTTTTCTCTTGTTAAATGCATACCCAGGAGGTGCCAGCTAGGAGGCAAGAGTGTAGGCGATCACAGCTGCTAAAACTAAGAACTCTAAACTAATTGATAAGAGATTAGAAGATTTACAGGACAGGCTGGGGATGATAAAAAAGACAATTGCAAGTATCTGTTTTCAGGATTCCTGAAAGAAAATTGAAGTTTGAAAATCGGCTTAGATGTTCAATTAATAACTAAAGTTTTAAAGGAGCTTCAAGCACATTTTCCTGAAAGGCAAAATTCCAAGGTGGTAAACATCGCTGAGGCACTCAGAAGGGGTTTGCTTAAGATGAATGGAATAGTCAATAGGCCTCAATAGACTCTGAAAACCTATTTTTGGACATTTCCTAATGGCCAGTTGTGAAGGCCATCTTGGCACTGGAGGAGCAGCAAAGATCTGTAGCTCTGTCAAGTAAGTCCTGCTGGAGCTGCATATCCCTCACATTTCTAAAGCAAGGGCACATTGTATATACAATATAGATGTGTATATTGAACCCACATTAGAAACTTTGGCTCTTTCTTACCCTCTTGTCCACCTAAAAAGTTGAGTCATCTGCTGCTTTCAGATGAAGGAATTATTCCTGTAGCTCAAGCAGTAGAAAGTCATTCTTCTAAGAACTGAAGCTACAAACCTGGCTCTTGGTGTAAGCATCCCCATGGGGTTTGAAGTCTAGTAAACCTGAGACATTCAGAATGAGATTCCCCGGGTGGTTACATCTAGTAGAGATTATATCTCATATTAAGTAATCAATAGTCACTGCTTTTGATTTGTAGCTTAACAGAAAATGCATTGTTTGTTGTCTGAGTTTCTCATTCTTAAAAGAAGACAGGTTAAGGGATGCTAATTCAGCCGTAGTTCACACTCTACTTATCTATGACATATAGTACCTCAAACTTCAGGCATAATGTTAAATTCTTGAGCCAAATCCATCAGCTTGATGGCAAACAAACTGAGAGGCTATCATTACCATTTTAATGATTAAACATGGCAGCAGAACACACTATGTCCGCACTGCCATTTAAGATATAGTTGTAGGGTAAAGCAAACCCATGCTAGCTTTAATCCAGCTTGCACAGGTGACAATTATAGTGAAAATCTGGT
Organism: Malaclemys terrapin pileata; assembly: GCF_027887155.1. NCBI lineage: Eukaryota > Metazoa > Chordata > Testudines > Emydidae > Malaclemys > Malaclemys terrapin. The sequence continues at coordinate 46,258,011 of NC_071508.1, read as the reverse complement.
GGCATAAGCTAAATCTGCATGGGATGAACAAGCCCACCAGGGACGCTGGGTATGCAACCTAAGTTCCTAGCTTGCACCAGGCTTTGTGCCACCGGATCTTCACTTCTTCTGCTATTTGTACTAGCTCAGTTAAAGCTAGTGTGGGTATGCCTATCCACACTACAATTACAGCTTAAATTGCAATCCACACATATAAAACTATTGTTTTATTTCCCCTACCTCCCCCCCATTGCAGCATCTCGCATGCGTCTTGAGAACTGTACCTCTACTCTGCAGAGTCCGCAGGAAAATTCACCATTATGTTCTAATACCTATGCCAATTGGCTTGTCATACTTCTGTTGGTCACTTTCTTATTGGTCACCAATGTGCTACTTATGAATCTCCTGATTGCTATGTTCAGGTAAGTGTCAATTAATTAATTCGGAGATGGGGATTATGGGATGGGAAGAGAAGGGTTAATAAAAATGCATGCATGCATACATATACATAAATGCTTCTCTAAGCATTTTGGATCTATTAGCAATTTTACTAATTAGTGGTAATCTTCACTTTGCAGGTAAACTTTTACGAACACACAGTTTTTAATTTCCCCTCTCCCTTTCACTATATCCCTCAAAGGAAAAAAAACAAAAGAAACATTTTTTCCTTTTTACCAAAAAAATCAGGTAAAATCTACATATACACAAATTTGCAGGTGAAAGCAGCTGTACACCTGGCAGACCTGCCCATAGAGGATCCTCTCATAGGGGAATCCCTTGACTGGTTTAGGGGCTGACATAGTCAATGGAGCTGTGCTGATTCACAGGGCTGCCCAGAGGGGGGGGCAAGTGGGGCAATTTGTCCCAGGCCCTGGGCCCCGCAGGGGCCCCCATGAGAGTTTTTCAGGGCCCCTTGAGCGGGGTCCTTCACTTGCTCCAGGGGGCCCGGAAAACTCTCACAGGGCCTGGGCCCCCAGAGCTTCTTCCACTCTGGGTCTTCGGCGGCAATTCAGCAGCAGGGGGTCCTTCGGCTCCGGGACCTGCCGCCAAAGTGCCCCGAAGACCCGCGGTGGGGGGTCCTTCCGCCCTGGGACCCGCCGCCGAAGTGCCAGGTCTTCGGCGATGGGGGAAGACCCCAGCCCTCTGAATCCTCTGGGTGGCCCTGCTGATTCACACCAGTTGAGGATCTGGCTCAGTATGGTTGCCTGATATAAGTTTGGTCTACACTTAAAAGTTAGGTTGGCAAAGCTATGGGATGTGAATTTTTCACGGCCCTGACTGACATAGCTATACCAACCTAACTTAAGTGTAGACAAGGCTACAGCCTTACTCTGGCACATTACAGTTACCATCTTTAAAAAGGTTTGTGTCTTATTGTCTACTGTCTGAAGGCAATTACTGCAAGTAATGTAATCTCTAATGAGGTGCACATACTTTATCTTTTATTTTAAAGAGGATCAATGAGAGAGTGATAGCAGTGGGGTGGCATTCACTCAGGCTAAAGAAAAAATGATACTTTTGATTTTATAGTAATAAATTTTAGGATCATGAGGGGGAAAGCTTAACATACTTTTTTTGTTTGGTTAAAGTTATACTTTTCAAGTTGTTCAGGGCAACGCAGACATCTTCTGGAAATTTCAGCGTTACAACCTGATTGTGGAATACCATGGTCGTCCAGCGTTGGCACCACCATTTATCATTATTAGCCACGTGCATCTGATTCTCAGAAGAATCTTCAAAAAGACGGAGCACAAAAAGGAACATCTGGGTGAGTTGTTAACAAACAGCTAGCAACCAGGTGATTCAGAGGAGCCTGACCACAAGTGGTGAATAAGAAACAGAGGAGTGCAAATAAACTTTCAAAAAACAAAAGCTTCTATTTTCATTGATATGTCTTCATTCATAAACAGTGTGAGAATACATATGTAAAAATATGATTTATAATCTAGCTTCTAAAATAAGAGGGCTTAGAGTTTTCCCACAAGGCATCAACTTTTCTTTGTACAATATAATTAAATGGCCAGATACATTAGCCCTCAAGGCAGGCTGCAAGGTCCATTTTTTACCCAGGCATTTGAGGAAGTTGTGTGAGCTGTCTACTGCATTTAAAATGTTATTATGAAATTAAAGGATGTCCAATTGCCCAGAGGTTTCCATGGCCATCCATTTGTCTTTATAAATCAAATAAATAAATGCATTTATATTTGAGTATTAAGAGGCTGAGTTTATGATGTTTTATTTGCAGTGCTTGAACACTGCTTATTATTTATTATTATTATAGCCTAGACAATAAAGTGCATTTGAACCCAAGTCTCCACAGGTTAAATCCCATTTAGATCATGGAAGGAAATGGCCATTGTATAAAAAGCCTAAACATTTAACAACTGGCTGCATGCAAAATTCCACTGTTGAAATAGCAATACTATATATTAAACAAGCCTGAAAAAACAGATTCCTCCTCCTATTCTGTTGCTATTAATGTAACTAAAACATTGTTTCTATACTTTAAAACAATGCTCAAACCATACAAGAAAGACAAGTATCCATTGTTTCACTGTCAGGCTGTTATATGGCTACAATTGCAATTAGGGGAGGTTATAATAGAAAGCCTGACATAAACTTCAGCTAACCTGATCAGCACCCACACATGAAGAACAGGCTGGTGAGTTTGCAAAGGATGTTAGGAGCTAGGGGAAGTACCTAGGTTCGATAGTACAGAATAATGGCAGTATAAACAGAACAGGAAACGCATGAACCAAATGGAGAGAAGTGAGCAGAGTTATCTGCGATAGGAGAATGCCTGTTGCAGTGAAGAGCCACAAGATGGTAATTAGGCCTGTGCTTTTGTATGGCTCTGAATACTGCACACTGAGGAACAGACAGGAGCAAATCTTGAATACAGTGGAAATGAAAATGGATGCCTAGAGTTACAAGGACGGATCATGTTTGGAGCAAATGAATTATGGGAAGTGTAAAGGTGGCACCAAATACAGAAAAGCTGAGGGAAATCAGACTTAGACGGTTTGGGCATGTGAAAACAAGATCATAAGACTATATAGGAAACAGGGTGTTAAACTTAGAAATGGAGGGTAATGGAAGGGTTGAAAGATCTGTAACTAGATGGTTGGATGTTATACAAAAGAATTTGATTAGATGCAGACTTTGAGGAAGTGCTTCAAGACCGACTGGAATGGAGAAGGAATCAAAGAGTCAACCCCATATAGATGGGATTAGAGCTAGACAACGAGGAGTTAGGAGCTAAGGGAAGGCATTTAGACTTTCTCTGTGTAGAAGCTTCATCCCAGCTCTTTGGATCCTTTCTGCTTTTTCTCCATAACACCTTTGAGCCTCTGTGTATTTCTGGGCTTCCTGCCTTTAAAGTAAAACCTCAAATAAATAAATGAAGGACTGGGCCTTTGAGTGTCCTGCCTCCAGCTATTTCTAACTGCCAGTCAGCTCACTCCTCTCTTTGTTGGAGTCTTTCTTTTTCCTTCACTGCTATTTGGGGAACGCTGGTAAGGTCTGACAGTCAATGAGTAACCAACCTGTAATATTTGTAAATTCCTTCGAACTGCAGTATTTGTGTAACAATTCAGTAAGCCTGGGGCAGTCATAAAAGCAGTCTTGAATGAGGTCACATCTGGGCTAAGGCAAGATAGTTTTTTAGAAAGATCAACACCCTTACAGTGAAGAAATGACTCTAAACTGCATTTAAAGGAAAACTTGTAAGCCACAATTCTTTACACTGTAACCTGACACTTCTGCCATAGTAAATCCACAGTTTATCTCCCAAATTTTAGCATGGCAAATCTACAACTCACTGACCCTCCTTCGTGTACACACATGCAGCCTCCCCTCCCCCAAACACACATACTTCTTTTTATAAAGGTGTGTTTTTTATGTCTTTTTCCACAGAAAGAGATCTGCCAGACTGCCTGGATCAAAAAATCATAACATGGGAGGTGGTCCAAAAAGAAAATTATCTCGCAAACCTGGAACAAAAGAAAAAAGAAAGTAACGATGAAAGACTAAAGAAAACATTTAACAAGTACATTTCTATTCATCTTTCAAAATTTTTTTGATGCAGTGATGGGTGAACCTTGTTGCTCTGCAGGTTTGGATTAGGGTTGCCAACTTTCTAATTGCACAAAACTGAACACCCTTGCCCCGCCCCTTCACTGAGCCCCACCCCCCCACTCACTGCAGCCCCCCTCCCTGCGTCGCTCACTCTCCCCCACCCTCACTCCCTTTCACTGGGCTAGGGCAATGGGTTGGGGTCTGGGGTTCAGGAGGGGGTTCCGGGTGGGGCTGTGGGTTGAAGTGTGGGAGGGGATGTGGGCTCTGGGAGGAAGTTTGGATGCAGGAAGGGGCTCAGGGCTGGGGTAGGAGTATGGGAGGGGGTGCAGGGTGCAGGATCCAGGAGGGGGCTCAGGGCTGGGGTTCGGGGTCTGGGAGGGAGTTAGGGTGTGGGGGGGTTCCAACCTGGGGCAGGGGGGTTGGGGTGCAGGCTCCACCCAGGTGGCACTTACCTCAGGTGGCTCCCAGTCCACAGTGCAAAGGCAGGCTCCCTGCCTGCCCTGGCTCCGTGCTGCTCCAGAAGTAGCTGGCATGTCCGGTCCTTAGGCTGAGGTGCGGCCAGATGGATCTGCACAGTGCGTGCTGCCCACGCCCGCAGGCACTGCCCCCGCAGCACCCATTGGCCACAGTTCCCAGCCAATGGGAGCTGCAGAGTTGGGGGTGGGGACAGCACACGGAGCTTCCCTGATCGCCCCTGCACCTAGGGGCCAGATATGCCGGTTGCTTCCGGGGAGCTGGGCAGAGCCAGGGCCCTGCTGCGCCACTGACCAGACTTTTAACGGCCCAGTCAGCCGTGCTGACCGGAGCTGCCAGGGTCCCTTTTCAACCAGGCGTTCCAATCGAAAACTGGACACCTGGCAACCCTAGTTTGGATAAACATACTGAAGTTCAGGTGCTTCCCAAAGCTTATATGTGGAGCAAGACATTAAAAACAAAGTGCAATTAGTTTGGAAATATGCATCCTGTGAGAGCTGTAAAGTTCTCACTGTCCTTGAGATATAAAGACCAACCAAAGTAAAATTAGTTGATTTTTATATAGCATTCTGAAGATGGGAAGTACTAAGTTATTATCCAAAAGTATACATTATTTTAAGGGAGAAGTAAGCTATACATGTAAAGCAACATCTAAGGCAACACGAGTAAGCCTTCTTTGGGGAGGAATTTAATAACATGACTGAAATGCAGTAACTATTATTGTGAAAGATAGCCAGCATGTTACAAAAGTTTCATTCAAACTTCAGTTCTGGCATAAACAGACGGCACTGAAATCAGTTAGCTATGCTAATGGTTTTGCTTTGAGTGCTCTTTCAAAACAAGCCTTTGCCTTTCTAATTTATATCATAGCTGGAGCCTAGAACAGCCTATTTGAATATGCAGTGAAAATATTCTTCCCCCTCACCTAATCGATACACAAAAACTGCCTGATTTGATTGTTTATTCATAATAACTTAGAACGATTAGATTATTTTTACTTTAGAGTCATCAAAGAATCACAGACTTACTTTAGACCTGTGGCCCTGGGAATAAGCAAGATGGACAAGCAGAGCCTAATAGCTCTTATAACAAACAATAAAAATGCATCTAATTGCCTCCTAAGAGAGCCTTTTTTGATAATGACATTGTTAGTTTTAAATATTGTAAGTTAGGGATAAAGTTACTGGTTTGGGGGGTGTTGGGGGGGGGGCAGAAGAGAGAATAAGTAAGAACCAGTTTTAACTTCTCTGCCTTTTTGAAGTTGGAAAAGGTTCAGATAAATACTACCTTTTCGGCTTTCTACCCTTGCTGGTGGCAGGCAGTAATTCTGGCTGCACTGAAAGGGCCATTTTCCTGTCTCCAAAAATCTCATCAAATCTGTAGCCTCCCAAGATGCATAGACTAGGAACATATTCCTTGACCCCTGAGCTGCAGAAGCCACAGGCCAGAACACATTAGATCCAAACCCAGCAGTCAGTAAGAGCCTCCCACGTAGATGCTCAAAGAATATCACCAATGAAGGGAGAGATTTGAAAGAGCTGAATTCAGAAGAGGGATTTAGAAGTCAGGGGACACTGCAGGGATTGCACTGAGGCTCATGTGTGTATAGGGTGAAAGAGAGGAAGAAGCTGCCTGGGAAAAGTGCCATCAGGTGAAGTGGGTACGGACAGGGAGGCCTAAAATATTTTGGATACATTCGGGTGAGCTCTGAAGAAGCTTTTGGACTTTGTGGGGGAGGAAGAGCTAGCATGGATATTTTGCAGTTTATTATTACCAATTAAAAGTATGTAACTAGTTTCTGGAAACAGAACACTTTGAAAAGGTTTCAAGAAACAGCTAGTACTTCTTAGGGGGTGATAAAAATACTATAGGTGCAAGCCTTCCAAGTTCTGAGCTCACATTGGGTGCTGCTGCGGAAAGAGGGTAAGGAATTACAATGGCTTTACACCTTCCCGGATTCCTGGAGCAGTTGGAAACTGAATGGGTCATGGCACAAGTCCTAGTAACCTAAGGACTGCTTTAACTCATGCCAGTATATAATGATTCCCTAGGGGCAATTAGACACGAGGATTGGCCAGACTGCTGTGTACTCCAGCCCTACCCCCTGCATTCTCACTATACCCTCTCTCTATGCCAGGGAATCCCCAAATGACCCTTTAGGGCAGGCAGCCTTCTGGGTGCTCCTACCTCAGCAGTGCAAAGCAGGCAGAAGTCCATCTAGCTCTATGTCTGTTAAGAGTGATGTAGCTGTAATTTGCAGATGTCTTTGCTCAGTACGTGTCTCTGCTTTGTTTGTATTAGGGTGGACAACCTGTCTAAACATTTTAGTGGAATGAAAGACCAAGAGAAACGGCTTAGATCTCTGGAATCACAAGTAACACTTTTTATATACTTTTTTGACCTTTTGCTAGTATTCTCTTCATTTTTTGTTTGGACTTGACCTTCTCTACAAGGAGGGGGTGGTGTTGGCATATAGGCCTTAGCTGGTTCACTTTACATTACGAGGGCAAAAGGAAAGAGGATTCTGTCGCCATTAGGGCCCCTGGTGGCCTTATTGTTTATTTCTGTGGAGAAAGAGAGAGAGAGAGAGAGAGAGAGAATATCTTCACTGGCCTGACAAATGTTAGAGAGAAGCGGGAGGGTAACTGCATTTCTCTCTCTCATTCTGCTGGTCCTGCCAGATCAACCTCTCCCTCCAGTGGACTATTGCTGGTTCAATTCTCTTCAGGTAGCTTTCTGCCTAAACCTAACCCTTGAAGTCCTCCCTTGAACTGTTAAATCTCTTAACGACAGTCAAGTGACACTCAAATCCCATGAAACTATTTTCCAGTCTTTGAAAATAGGGAAACAGAAATCACTTCCATGCAATCAAAAACCCCATAGAGCAGTTTAAGCAAGGCGACAACACATGGGCACTAGCTTTTGGAAAGTAAGATTTGATCCACGGATCTCAATGGTCACTCAAAGTGCATACTGATAAATCCAAATTCTACTGTATATAAAGCAAGTAAAGCATAAATTCCATTTCCAGCTGGTTTAAAAAAAAAAAAAAAAAAAGTGTGTCATGCCTGGAGCGTTATTCCAAGGCTGAATTTCATGGCTCTGACAGAGATAAAAATTAACTATTTAGAAATGAGACTGGCTGGCAGTTGGATTTTTTTTTTAATGTTAAAATTATACATAGTTTATGAAAATGCCCACATCCGCTGATACAAGTTATATTTTCACTGATATGATCTACACTGACTTGTTAGCATATTGAATGCAAACAGACATTTCAAAGAGATATTCTAACCTACAAATATACAACACTAATAATACAAGGAAATTCCATCTTAAATTTCTGATGACAATGTTTATTTAAACACCAGCTGCTTAACATTTGTAAAACAGTTTAAAAATGTTAAACACTATCCAAGTACTAAGTAGTACATTTATTGTTTTCCAGGCCACTAGAGCTCCCCCAGTGAACTTTTGCCTTGTGGCTTATCTGATTACTTTTATCGCAGAACTTTTTTCCAATACATTTTTCACTGCTCCTTAAAAATACTTTGTATTCAATAAACAATGTTGACACCAAAATGTAAAGATAAATGGCCAAATTCAACAGCAACACTCAAAAAATATTTTAGCTAGATACATTAAGCCACCTATTTTTCTGGTTCAAAGTTTGTGCCACCTATAGATATGTGTATATATAAAGAATAGAAATTTAGATATTTATGGCTCAGTCTATTTGATTTAATAGAAATGCTATTTAGGAAGTTTAATACTAATTATTGCCTAGATTTTCAACTTTTTAGATTTGTAAAGGATAATTAATCTGAAGGATTACAGAAATAGAATTAACATAACCACCACTTTGTTTGTAGGTTAACTACTGTTCAGCTGTTATTTCTTCAATGGCAGATACTTTAAGCAAAAATAACCTCTTGTGCAATAAACCAGTTCCAAAATATACAAGTGAGTATTTGAATTGATAATTGCAAAGCAAAATAGTGCAGGTGAACAATTCAGTAAAAGGGTGTAAATGGCAAAGAGGAATCATGTAGGGAGGTACTGGGGTAATGGGGATGAAATTATAAAGAGGGGCATTTTGACTGCATATCTGCAAAAGCTTCCCAACAGCAAGACATATTAGAACGTGGAATCTTTGGGGCTGGGATTGTCATTTATTACATGTTTATGCAGTACCTAGGACAATGGGCCCCGACCTGGCTGAACCCACAATATGTTTAATAATTATAATAGGAGAATAGTAATTGTCCAGATTATCAGATGATGTAAATCAGCATCGCTCCATTGACTTCAGTGAAGTTACACCTGCTTACACCAATTTAGGATCTGACCTTGTATCACTGGAAGGGGAAGCCTCTCTGTTTGACACATTTAAATCTTGTCCAGACTAAGAAATAGGCAATACACATTAACAATCTTGCACTGTGGCTGAGGATAGTCTGACTTAATAGATATTTTCCATGTCTATTTTTTCTTGTTTGTCAAAAAAGATACTATAATGGGAAGTAACTAAGAACTCCACAAGGTCTTGACATGGAAAGGTCTCAAAACATTACAGATTACTCATTTAGAGGTCCAAGCCCAGGCAGCCATTATCTATGACTTGTGACTATTGCCATCTCTCCTCCCTGATTTTTCCCGACGTTTACCATGACAAACTACACAATCCTAGCTAATATAAACACAACTGATTGAACATTTTCCCAGCCACAGAGTAACGTGGAACACATAAGTGTATCTGCATAATAGAGCATAAGATTCCCCAAACATTCAAAGTAGTTTTCAGTATTCAACTTCTGGAGTAAAGCACAGATCACTAGACACAAAGTCATGAGATGGTTGAGTCTTAAGTCCATACACCTCTATTTCTCTCACAACAGAGTTTGCAAAATGGACTGTTGTTAAAAGTGGCAGTAATAGCTTTTCAACGACTGCTTAAATTTTGTAGAGCTTCCCAAAGACCCCAATAGTTATTGCAAGAGCTTATTTTCATAATACTTTTAAACTAATGCATTGATTTTTTAAAATCCTGTTAGGTTTTATGAATACCAGCACAAATCAAACAATCCTACCAGAAAGAAGTGAAGGCAAAGAGCATACAGAAGAGTCTGAAAATGACATGATGTACATTGATAATTAAATGAAGTTCTCATTTCCTCAGATTTGTTTGCCATTTTGAAGTACTTCAGGGGTGAAATCCCAACCCCACTGAAGTCAGTGGCAAAACTGCCATTAAGTTGTGGGGCCAGGACTTCACCAATGTATTCGTTAATCAGATGTATTCGTGTATCAGATGTCTTCTATTTCCTTCTCACTGTATTTATATACGTAGTGAACAGGGCAGTGAGATTTTTTCCCTTCTTCATCCCCTGCCCTTACGCAGAGTGCTTACCTGCTTGTCTACTATATTTCTCTTAACCTATTTACCCACATTAAGGAAAAGCAGATCAATTGCTAGAGGCAATCACCTGTGATGTATAACATTCTTCTCTGTCCATGTCAGACTTCCATCCTCCTTTGCCCTGCAACCGTCTTGCATGATTCTCTGGATCCTGAACAAAGCCGAAGCTAGATTTTTGCACTGATCTAGTTTTTCTCATCACCAAACTGTTATACTTTCCAGCAGCTCCTCCTTATCTTGACTATGGTAATTTCCTCCTTTATGATCTTTCCTTAGTCCTAACTTTTCCCAGATGCAGAAACTGAAACATCTTTTGTCCTTAAGTCTTCATTGGCTTGCTGTCCATTTCAAAACCCAAAGCACATAATTGTTCTACCTTCACCCTCTCGACTCTATCCACTATGCTCCCTGAATGCCAGACTTCTGCCTGCTGTCTGTGTTGCTTTAATAGTGGGCAACAGAAACCCTCCCAACATAGCCCCAGAAGTTGGAACAGCTTCCTTACCTCCAAGAACTCTTCTGACTTTTTTTCATCTTCTTGTCTGATGCCTCTGAAAAATCAAATCCTAGTCCATAGTCATTTTTCCTAGAAACTAGACCTATGAACATTTCACCTTTTGTCTTTTCATTACAGTAGCTACAAATATTACACTTGTATATTTGACATTGACTTTATTTGCACATATAGGCTAACTGGCTGTGAAACCTTGTTATACTTTTGTACGAGACAGCATACACAAATAAACTGAATTTTACTACTTAAAAGGTTCTCTTCCTGTAATTTTGTAGGGATAGTGCCCAACCTTTTGGATTAATGTAAATACACTACTATTGGCAAAATGTACCGGACTTCTGGCTTTCTTGGATGGACAGGCCTCAAATTGGATTTCCTAGAAAATATTATACCTGTAGGCTCCTATGTATCATAAATGCTGATCCTGGTAAGTTACACACCTTCCCAGTCAGGTTTCTTGATCTCAGAAAACCACCACCACACACAAAAATTAAAAAATTAAAAAATTGAAGATCAGGTCACAATGCCTTTTATGGAAGCTTTCAAGCAAGAGGTTCTTGTTAATGGAAATAAAGCTGTTAAGGACTTCCTCCTACTATAGGAATTTGCTCATCTTATTTTCAAGCCAGCTGTGCCACATCACTGTGGCCTACACAGGGGAATAGTTTTGGCATCCATGCTACAATAGTTCATTCACCTTTAGATTAGGGACAGAGGTGGAACCAATGGCTACTGCTTTAGGGACATTTTGTGTTTAGGAAGTAGTCAGTTTGCCAAATCAAAACACTTCCTGCCATTACTGATGTCATCAGTGAATTCAGATCCTTATTTGAAAGCAAAATATATGGTGACAACTCTGGAGTTATACCTCATCTGAATTTTTGTATATCCCCTTCAAACCAGCAGGATTTATGTATTTAGGTATGTCCTATGAATGTCCATAGACTCTAATTGTTCCTCATTGTTGCTCTCCAAGCCAATTTGTCCTGGATAAGGTCAGTTTCACAAGACTGGCACTACTGCCCCACCCTCTACCCATTGTACATTATTATTTTTTTCTGGAAGCAACAACCAGATGCTCTGGACTGCACAAGCAAAAAAGCAGCCATGGTTCCTGTCCTGCAGCCAAGAATTTTCTCTCTAGAGATTTCAAGCACACTATCAGTAATATTCCCAAGTTTGCATGAGGGTTTAAGCAATGGATCTCTAGCTACAATGAATGAATGTAGTGAAATTGCAGATTCCAAGGAAAGGAGAGATGGCCTTTTACTGCCCAGTTATAAATATTACAACTTGGCTAATTAATTGCATATTATTAAATTGTTAATCTACACTGGCCATGATAAATCAAGCCAAATTACCTAAGCAATATGCTGTCTTTGCAGTGTTTCTCAATCTTTTTGATACCAGGGAATGGCTTGCTGCCTTCCTAAACTGTGGCAGGCAGATCTCAGGGACAGGACCAGTCATTAAGAAACATAGTATAAATATCCATTCTAAGAATGTAACCTTTCAACCTGTTTTCCCTCATCTAACTAAAGGCATTGTCAGAACTTACTAACCTGCCTCACAAGAATATCTGTATACTGCTATGTAAAAATTTAACATTCATTGTTGTTGTGTTAATGATTCCATTTGCACTTGTAAATGCTACTGTGGTGTTACAAAAAAACAAAGTAGTAAGACCAAGAGAGGGGAAAAAAAGCCCCTCTCTACATATTTAGAGTAAAATCCTCTCAGATTCTTACCTGAAATCCCACCTTGCCAAATGAAACTGTCTCTATACTTCGCTACTAATATTCATAGTTGTGTTTGATGCTAATATACCTATAGGTGGAAAACAGACCCAGAAACCAAATTACAACTACATGTTTTTATTGACATCCAAAGTATAAAGAGAATCTCTTAGTACAAGTCTTTCCCTTCCAATTAGTCCACTTAAGAGTCAAAATGGAAGCACTGCAACTTATGGAGGTGAGACATCAGCACAGCACATCACTCACACACAGGGTAAAAGCTTGTGGCTGCTTGACCAGTCAGTAAGCTGTCACACAAATTTCAGTTGTACATACAGCATTGTTGAGAAGTGGCTAAGGCTTTCACGCATGTCTTTGCTAAAATGTTTCCAAAGATGTTTTGTCTCAACAGGCCTCATGTTTCTTTTAAACTTTTACCAAATAAGATATGTTAGAAAGTAACCGAGGGAAAATACTCAGACTACCTTAAAAACCATTTAATTTGCAACTCCTGATTGTGCCCTCTCAGCTCATGGTCAGTTACTTACTGTGTTTTTATTTTCGGTGGCAGTGCGGAAAGCATGGCTCAATCCTTGTCCCACCTGATCCCAATTAGGGACATACATATTAAGGGAATATTTCCCTCTCTGAGGTAGGGAATCAGGATACAAACTTAATCCTACTGGGTTTGGTTTTTAATACTTTAAAACTCTACCTTATATGTTCCTCTTCAATCCTGATCCCTTTTGACCCCAGACTTCTACAGCACTGTCCAGGGGGTTCTAATTTTTTTAAGAGGGTGGAAAAGTAGGGAAAGACAGGGGATCCTCCTGGATCCCTCACTTTTCCCATTGAAGTACTTGTGTTAGGATAGCCTATCTCTGTGGTCAAAGACTTGACACTGTGTCAGCGTCAGTCAGAGGGACTTGCTCAAAAGCACACACCCCACTCCCTACCCCTCCAGGTGCTGTACTCACACTATTCCCTGCAGGTATAGAGTTTTTATACCTTAATTTCTGACAAACTTACTAAAAATAGTATATTTGGAGACCATGAAACTGAGTGCTAGACAAATGCCTGCCACCTGCCCCACTAGTGAGATCTGAGCTGAGAGAGAGCAAATAAAGGTAGCCTTCTGGAATAACACTGAAGCCTCTGGATGGGTATAATTAGTTTCTCTCTTAAGACTCTTCAGCCTCTTCATAGTCTGCTTTGAGACGGAAATGCTTCCTACTCCTTTTCTTACTACCGTGAAACCCTACGGTTTCCACCAAAGCATCTTCACCTGTGTGAGCGGAACCTGTGCCAAGTTCCCTTTTTGTACCCAGGTCCTTCAACTTCAGCTGCTCCTCTTCCTCCATCGTCTTCTTCCCTTCAATGTCTAGATGGCCCAGCTCAACTTCATCTTCGTCCTTCAGGTCACTGCCCTTTTTGGGAGATTTCTCATTCAGACCTTGCTTTGTATTCATGAGCTTCTTACCATCCTCCTCTGCTGGTCTTTTCCTTTCCGAACTACGCATGCCTATTTTTGTGGGCTTGGTAAATATTATCCTTCCAGCACCATAGCTGGAGGGGTCCTGGTTGAAATATGGGGTGTAGCTGTCTTGCATAGCTGAGCTTTCTTCTCCTTCTTTCTTCTTCAAGCCCTCTAGAAACTCCATGGCAGCCATCCTGTTGGTCTTATCACTGGACTCTGAAACTCCCTCCAGGCTGTACTTTGTCCAGCGTTCTGGATGTGCCACGTAGTCCGGGACTCCGGGAGAGCTTTTGGGAGCTGGGGGTGGCTTGCTTTGCCTTCCAAGGCTTTCTGCAGCCATCTTGCTTAAAGGAGTGGGTGGGGGCAGAGGGCGCTTAAACCTCCCATCAATAATGTTATCTTCAGCCATAGAGGGTGCCGCTAATTTGGCTGCCCCTTCCAGGCCGTCAAATATGCTCTGGCTACGTAGCGAGAAGGTAGAGCTCATGCCTCTCAGATGGAATGGCTGGACAGGAGACTTATGTTTGTTGTTTGAAGAATCAGGGATCTCATCTGATCCATAACCTACATCATCCAAAGATGGTGGTTCCACTGGAGAAATCGTATCAACTTCTGCTTCATCCACTAAGCCAAAGTCTTCAGAGTCTGAATCACTGAGTGAAACTGTGTCAGAAGGTAGGGCGCCCTCATAATCTTTGGCCCCACCAGCCACTATACCCATAAAGGGCTCACCGGCACCTTCATCTCCCATCTTTGAGCTGTTACTCAACTGTGCTCTCTGGCTTAGGCCCAGCTGCAGCAAATAAGGTCTTCCAAATATCCAGTGACTTTAAAGCCTGGAATGAGAAAGAACAAATATAAATTCATCTGTGAAATGAGAACCACATCAGAACAGGATGTCCTGAGAAACAATTCTGTTCACATCACAGCAATTCAAGACCATGGAAAACTGTGTGACTTAAGAAGTGGTGCAAATGAAACAGAAAAGAACTAGTGTGAGGAGACTACCCCTGCTATATTCTGAGCTCAACATTCTCAGGGCTCACCGAGGAAAGGGTTGCAGCATCCACTGTGCTATTTAAAGAAATACTATGATTGTCCTTATTTCAACTGATGTTGTACATGACTGACATTGTGTACTGTGTCAAGTCATATTGCTACAAATCTCAGGTACATGTACCTCATTCTGTCACTTGATAAATTTTTGTTTGAAATAAAACCATTCTTTTGTGCATGAATGTGAGCAATTAATGCACATATACAGGGCTTATTTCAGAATATAGGCCTAGTTAAAATAGGTTTTTGTTATTACCAGTACACCAGTTTTAATTAACAATTCAGGGTTTTTTCCTCCAATATATAAATATATGAATACACTGCAAAATTTTAAGGTAGAAAAAATATATGCCTAAACTATATAAATATAGGTTATCAATAAAGACTGTAAATAGGCATGGAAAGTGTGCTAGTCACTCACTGTCTCTTGAGACTGAAACAATTTCCCTTCCTCTGGGTCAGTTAAAGCCACCAAGGATCTCAGCTCCTGCACCCTAGAAAACAAATATCTACATCACAAGGTGGGAAAATTCATTTTTTTTAAAATGATATTTTAAAAGGAACGGTTAGCACATTTCTCAGTCATCTCCAACTGTGGCACTGATTCCTAATTTTTGACATGAGCCTGTGCTAATAAAAACTCTGCAGACATTTCTGGGATTTAGGTTGGAAAAAGAACTCTGCACTTTCTGCTGAGACATACACCAATGAAGCCACTCAGGACATAATGCCAATGCCAAAATTCATGGTCCCAGCCTGAATTCAATGGGAAAGAAAAACAACAGATGTTTTTAAAATTTTCTTTTTAGTTTCCAGTGGCTACAAAATACCCCATCGAGAACTGAATTTGACTAAATGAAAAGAGATTTTTAGCAGAGGAGTGTCAAAATCAGTGTGGTCAACAAGAATAACTGATAAATAATAGTAATCATGAACAGCATTGCACACTACACCCATAATGGTAAAATTTGCAGGCCAGAGAGGGGAGAAAAGTATGGGCCAGATTTCAAAAGAGCTGAGCACTTACAATCGGGGCCAAATTTTGAAAACCTGTAATCAGTTAGACATCAAAATAAGAGAAAAAGATTTTTTACATTGGGTCCTGAACACCTTTAAAAATCTTACTCCTGGGGACACAAGGGCCAATTTTTCAAAGTGCCAGGGGGTGCTCGATCACCCAGCACTGTCCCAGGCCCCGCCCCACTCCACCCCTTCCCCCATGGCCCCATTTCCCCCACCTCTTCCCACTCCTGCCCCACCTCTTCCCGCCCCACTCAGTTCCCCCACTCCCGAAGCGGGCCGTTTTCTTGCTCCTCTCCCTCCCTCCCAGCCTCCTGCATGCCCCCAAACAGCTGTTTCACAGCAGATGCGAGGAGGCACAAGGGGGAGGCACATATCCACGGGGCCCTGGAGCACCCACAGAGTCTATGCCTATGCCTGAGGAAATTCTGTGCCACTGTGCAATGCAGAATTTTGAAGAAATTAATGTGTGCGCAGAATTTCCTTTTCCGCCACAGAAATGGGCTGCAGTGCTGCTAGCAGCCAGTAGGGGCTACTGGAGCCAGCAAAGCCCAGCTCACACATTGAATATACTGCTGAGAGGCGGGAGAGGGAGCTAGAGAGTTCCTGGGAGGTGCAGTTCCCAGCATGCCGAGAGGGAAGGAGAGGGCAGCACGCAGGAAACTCCATGAAAGCCTGGGACCAAGCATCAGGCTGTTTCTCCCACTGGATCCCGGGGTTTTCAGAGGAGGGGCCATGGCTGGGCTCGGGGGGAGGGGAGGTGCATTTATTCAGCCCAGGGGGGGCCTCACATCTGAGTTTGGGGTGGGGGGTTCTGGTGTATTGGCGGGGGGGGGCGCGCACTGGGGAAGGTGGCAGAGATTGTATTAGGGGTTTCTTTAACACTCTACGCCTGAGAGAATTTTTGTGTCTGAATTGTTACAGACATACTTGCTGACAGAGATTTTGAAATAAATTACCAAAATAATTTAAACTGGTGTGATTATGAAGTGTTATTTTGACAGAATTTTGTGTGTAGAATTTTTAACTGTTTTGGCACCCCAGGAGTAAAATTTGGACGTATGTCATAATGGGCGCATTTGAAAATACAGCCTTTAGTTGGGTGAAATGGAAGATGAGCACTTGAAAAACTGGCCTTATGACACTTTGCAGTCATAGCACATGGTTCAATAGGTTTTGCAGAAACAACAGCAATCCTCCAAACTACATGAAGGAGAAAGGAGCAAATGCACCTGCATAAGGGCTGCTTTCAAACTGGCAGTTCACCACAGCTGAGACTGGCAGAAAGACAGAAAGGAAAAGTTCCCAAACTTTGAAAATCTCTTCCACCTCGACAACAAAGACCAAGAGTACTGACCCCTACATCCCAAGGAGACTCACAGTTTCTTGGTGGTGATCTGAATATGGTACAACTCAGACAGGATGGCATCTCTCTGAATGGACAGGTCCCCAGGAGAATCTTCCATGCTGCTCTCAATCAAGCTCTCCCTCCTTCCTCCTCCTGCTGCAGGGGGAGCCAGAGAGCACAGTCACCCCAGGTCAGCTGTTACCACACTCATGCCTCCAGGGCAAGGCTTTACAGGAGACAGCTGTTAGTGATGGATCTCAGATACCCTAGCAGTAGGTGATGGGGGGTCACATCAGTATTTTAAGACAGACAGCAGCATCTGACAGCCTCGCAGCGTGTCATGTGCTGAGCTCACAGCTCCCCAAGGCAAGACAGTGATCTCACTACACAGAGAGGGCTATGATGCAGGGGAGGCACTAGGGATGGGCTATGACTCCCCCCCCCCCCCCCAGGCAGGGTTATGATGCAAGGGAGGCACTCAGGAGGGGCTGTAATGTAGGGGAAGGGGACTGTGACCCCCCCCCCCCCCCAGCAGGGTTGATGCAAGGGAGGCACTGGGGAAGGGCTGTGACCTCCCCAGGCAGGGTTGTGATGCAGGGGAGGCATTGGGGAGGGGTTGTGATGGAGGGGAAGGGGGACTGTGACTCCTCAGGCAGGGTTATGATGCAGGGGAGGCAGTGGGGAGGGGCTGTGATGCAGAGGAAGGGGCTGTGACCCCCCACGCAGGGTTATGATGCAAGGGAGGCACTGGGGTAGGGTTATGCCCCCCCACGCAGGATTAGGATGCAAGGGAGGCACTGGGGTAGGGTTATGCCCCCCCACGCAGGATTAGGATGCAAGGGAGGCACTGGGGTAGGGTTATGCCCCCCCACGCAGGATTAGGATGCAAGGGAGGCACTGGGGTAGGGTTATGCCCCCCCACGCAGGATTAGGATGCAAGGGAGGCACTGGGGTAGGGTTATGCCCCCCCACGCAGGATTAGGATGCAAGGGAGGCATTCTGGAGGGGCTGTGACCCCCCCCCCTAGGCAGGGTTAGGATGCAGGGGAGGCACCGGGGAGGGGCTGTGATGCAGGGGAGGGGGACTGTGACTCCCCAGGCAGGGTTACGATGCAGGGGAGGCAGTGGGGATCGGCTGAGACGGTGGAGGAGGGAGGTTCTGGGCCCGGGGCCTGGGACGCTGGGGGGCGGGGCTGTGACACTGGATGGGGGCGGAGCTAGGGGGCCTATGACACCCGGTGGGCGGGGCTGTGATCCCGGCAGGGGGCCGGGGCTCGGCTCAGGGGGGCTGTGACCCCGGGGCAGGGGAAGGCGGGGCTGTGAGCCCCCGGGCAGGGGGAGGCCCAGAGGCTTGTGACCCCGGGCTAGCCAGGGGGTAATTCCCCGGGGCGGACGGGCAGTCCCCGGCCGACCAGGGAACCGACCCGCCCGAGCCCCAGGCCCCGCGGTGCCCGCAGCGAGGCCGAGACCGCCGCGGGCAGGGCGGGAACACGCGCGGCCCGTACCTCACGGAGCGCGGCCCAACCGCTCCTCCTCGCAGCGCGCGGCCCAGGCGGGTATATCCGGCCGCTCCCCGCAGCGCGGCGCGCGCACAGGAAGGGCGCCGTCAGCCGCGGCGGCCCGCGCGGAGCACGCTGGGAAACCGAGTCCCCACGGCCCGCTGAGCCACTACTGAGCGACAGCTCCCAGCCCCTCGAGCTGCTATTCCCATGAGGCAAAGCGGGAGGGGGGGGAGAAACACCCACCCGCTTTGCCCCCTGGGAATTGTAGTGCGCCGAGCTCGGGCCAGCTTGATAGACCAGGCTGGAGCAGCGGGAGGGGGCAGGGCGGCCGTTAGTGACAGGCTGGGGCTGATCAGGGCACAAGGCTCCACGCCCAGGCCTAGGAGAGAGAGAGCCAACTTAAACACTGCCCTCTTCTGGCCGGCACTGGTACTACACCGCCCCATGTTACAGGGCCCTACGAACCAGCCGGTGTATGGTGAATGCTGCTCCCCACAGTGCTCCTGCAGCCAGCCTGACGTGCACAGCTACAGGGCAAAGTGCAACGTGCCCAACCACTGTAGTCACTTATCACCTCTATTACAGTAGCAACCAGAGGCCCAGCCTGAGGGTGAGCCCCCTTCTAGTCTGCTCTCTGAACCTCCATCCTATTTAGCACATACAGAGCACTTTTCATCCATAGATCTGAAAGCACCTACATGGGTGATTGGTACCAACTATCCTTAGTTTACAGATGAGAAAACTCAGGCACAGGGAGGTGAAGATCACCCAGAAGTTTGGTAGTAACACTGGGAACAGAACATAGATAACCCAGAATCCATTCCAGAGCCCATTATCTAAAATAAATATTCATTTCTAGTTCTTTTTTCATCCAAAGAACCATTTACAAACTAACTAATCTTTGCAATGCCACCTTTGTGAAGTGAACAATAATTCATAGTAGGGCTGGTAGGGGGAAAAAAAGAGCACAATTCCAAATCACAAGTCTGTGATTTCTGCCTGAGAGCAATTTCGAGTGAGCCCAACAGGAACATTTAGAATGGAGCTCTAGTCTCACACAGTAGCTTTGCGTTTGCTTAACAGGACACGCAAAGCCCTTTAGGCCTCATGTTTAACATCACTCTATGACGGGGATAGTCAATAGGCAGACTGCGGGCCAAATCCGAACAGCCACACATTTTTGAACAGATCCTGAAATCTTTTTATTTAGTTATTATCATTATTGTTACTAGTTTTTTTTTTATTATTATTATTTTCTCTGGAGTCTGGACCTTGACTATACCTTAACCAAGAAATTTGGACCTTGACAAAAAATAATTGACTACCCCTGCTCTATGAGCTTGATCCAAAGCCAGTTGAAGTCAATGGAAGTCTTTCAGTAGGACCAGGCCCTCAGGAAATAGGGCATTTATTTTGACTGAGGGTTATGTCTACACTGCACACTCCTTACAGCAGTGTGTAGAGTACATGCACTACATACCCCCTTAGTACGGGTATGACATCGCCAGACATTGCTAGATGAGGGTGCTCTGGTGAAATGAGAGCTAATTCCCAGGATGGCCAGCAGGAGGCACTGAGGTGGTGAGTTCCACCCCGTTACAGGGAAATTCCAGCCAGCATACATGAGGTGTGGAAAAAGTCATGTCCCAAGAGATTATGCATGTCCAGCTAAAGGCACATGGTGTAATAAATGCATGAGATATGGACATTTTGCATCAGTGTCACACCAAAGCAGTCAGGGAATTTGCTCATATTACAGACAATCAAAAGCCAATGTTTCTGGGATCTATCACTTGTGATGCCAGAGCCTGCCTGGAGAGTGAAACTGAATATTCATGGCAAGACTATTGACTTTAAAATTGGCTTAGGAGCTGACATCACAGAAGGGACTTACAGTCACCTTCAACTCCTCCCAGAGCTGAAGTCACATGACAGCTCTAGCTAGCCCTGCAGGTATTCAGAACTGCATAGGCCAGTTGACCACAGAAACAACTTACAAAGATAAAAACTATGCCTTGAGTGCATGTGATCAAAGACCAACAACCTTCTCAGCTACAGTATGGCAGCCATGATGGGTTTATTGAGAAAGGTGGAAGAACTCGATAGAGGATTTGATGACATTGGACTTTTGAAAGGAAACTCCATACAAATCAATTTAAGAGACAATACTGAATCATGCAGTGTACAAACACCTTTACCAGACAGATCTTGGAAGAGAGTAGCTGCGGATTTATGTAAATTCAGAGGACATCATTACCCGGTCATTGCGGATTATTTTTCCAGGTATATAGAAATAATGTACTCGAAAGACATAACATGTTGCACTATTATTGAGAAACTGAAAGGCATTCTTGCTCATTTTGGTGTTCCAGGACAACTAATGATGGACAACTGACCACAACGTACTGCAGCAGAATTTGTCATTCTGAACAAAATATGATTTTGATCATATTACTTGCAGCCCATATTACACACAAACAAATTGAGAGCTGTACAGACAACCAAGAAAATCCTTTTCTTGCTCTTCTGAGTTACAGATCAACACCAATAACAGCCACTAGATATAGTCTAGCACAACTCCTGGTAGGAGGACAACTTAGAACAACTGCTCCAGCTTTGGAAAAGACTCTATTTCCAAAGTGGCTAGATGTGAAGAGAGAAGCCAAATCAGATGAAAAGGCTAATAGATCTGTGTACAACAACAGGCATCACTTAGAGAACTGCCAGGTGTAGAACCTGATGCCCATGTTCTTGTCAAATTGGATGGAGGAAAAAGGATGGACAACTCCAGCTGTTGTAAAGAAAATGAATTCAGTGCCCAGATCATATGTGATCAAGACCGACAGTGGAGAGTTCAGCAGAAACCATCAACATTTACAGTTTGTTCCTCAGAAAGAACACTGCACAGCAGTGTTTCTCAACAGCCAGTCTGTGAGCCAGGTTCTCCCTGACACATTTTAGGAAGGCAGCAAGCCAGTCCCTGGTATCAAAAAAAGTTGAGAAACACTGAGCAGAATAGATCTACAGATGGGTGCAGAACAAGATGACAACACTCAAAGATTCCAAACTGACCATGGCTTGTCATTGCTACTAATGAACAGCTAGATGACCAAGTTGTTATGTGTTCAGGTAGTGTAATTAGAAAACCGGTATGATTCAGAGACATTTAACAGACTAATACATACTGAACTTCAAAGACAGTGTGATAGTGTAAAAATGGTAATGTAGAACTTAAATGGGGAAATGTAATGGAATATTAAAATGCATTATATATATCAGTCACTAGGTAGCACTGTATGTCAAATACTTTATTTAAGCTAATCTGGAGCCATGCCTGGCAGAACATTAAAGGATCTTATGATGAACACATCTGGTATGTATAAGCTGGCTGTCTGACCAGTCCATATCTGGTACAGAAAAACATGACAGTGAGTATGTATCCTACATGGCTCTCTACTTACCCAAGCAGTGCCTCCCCAGTTTACACTATTTTTAGTGGTGTAGCATCCTGCTGTTTTTCTGCTGCTGGAGCCTTCCTCCCCAACTCCCCGCAAGGAAAGGCTCCAGCAGCAGGAAAAGGCTCCCTCCAGAGGGAGGCAGCTACTGCCTCCCCTCTGCCAGAGCCTTTCACTGATGCATGTAGCTATGCACCAGAGTGTGGACGTGACCTGGTTTTCCCTGTGGTGTGCAGCTACGCATACCCCACATGCTACTGAAAGTGGTGTACAGTGTGGACATAGCCTTAGAGGAATTTATTTAATCAATCCTCCCAATGCTAAATAATTAAGAAACAAACACTGCACATTCTAGGTCCCACATCTAAACTAAGCTGCTATCATATTCTCAATGGATGCGTGTACCATCTGCTATCTACTGTGCTGTAATCCTTGTTCCTCTTGGAGCACTTGGAGATGTCTTTCTTCAAGGCCTCCAGCACTGTGGCAGCTATCGCCCCTATGAGAACATGCAATGTTAAAGATCAGTTATGTTTGTGGTCTAAAATACTTGACTGAATCCCTTTAAGAGGGGCCCCGTGGTGAGTCATCTGTAATGTAAACTTCTGCTATTTCATTTGCACTGTCAGTTTTTAAATATGTATCTCTGCCTTCTGGAGTGTTGCTAACTACAGTAATTTATGACAAGGAAGCTGTGTTTGGAATACATTTGGCAGCAATAACAGGCAGGTTAGAACAAAATGTCTTTCATCTGGTAGGGATTGGGTTGGAGTTTTAAAACACAACAGGCTTTCCTGTTCGGGGATCTTTATAACATTCCCATGGAAACATGCCTAGGTCAGCGTTTCCTGGCTAGTTGGCTTATGTATGAAGCCTCCCCTAGAGGGCGCCAAAGGCAACGGTGCTGAATACAGAGGGGGAGAATAGGGGGGAAAGGAGGCATTGGAAAGGAGAGAAAAGAACAAACTGACCTAGCGGAACAGGGTAAATTATATTACAGGAACTCTTCACTTAAAGTCATCCCGGTTAACGTTGTTTCAATGTTAAGTTGCTGATCAATTAGGGAACATGCTCGTTTAAAGTTGTGACATGCTCCCTTCTAACGTCGTTTGGCAGCCACCTGTTTTGTCCGCTGCTTGCAGGAAGAGCAGCCCGTTGCAGCTAACTGGTGGGTGGTTGGAACCAGGGTGAACCAGCAGCCCCCCTATCAGTTCCCCACTCCCCTAAGTTCCCCGTGCAGCAGCTGTCCCTCCCCGCACTGCCATGTGCTGCTCCTGCCCTGCCTTGGAGCTGCTCCCAGAGACTCCTGCTTGCTGTATAGGGGGGAGAGGGGAAGAGGGGAGCTAATGTCAGGGGGTCCCCCCCTGCTCCTGCACCCCACTTACCCTGTCTTCCATAGAGCAGGGAGGATACTCAATGGAGGGAGGGAGCTTCTAGGCAGTAGCTGCCCTCAGGTCTCAGCAAGCTGATTTAATTAACAAGGCAGTATACTTAAGCCTGGGGTCAGCTACTTAAAGGGAAAATGCGCATTTTTTTCTCTCTCACACAGGGTGTGTGTCTCTGTTTGCCCTCCCGCCTTTCCTGCTGCCTTGTAGAGTGTTGTGAGAGTTAACCCTTGAGGGCTCAGTCAGTTGCTAATTCATTTAACAGTAAGGAATTCCCTGGGAAATATCCCACCCTCTGACTCCTCCACCTCAACCAAGCTTCACAATCATCATCACTGTGTACCAATATTAAATTGTTTGTTTAAAACTTATACTCTGTGTGTGTGTATATATATATATATAAAATAGTCTTTTGTCTGGTGAAAATTTTTTCCCTGGAACCTAACCCCCTCATTTACATTAATTCTTATGGGGAAATTTGATTTGCTTAAAGTCGCATTTTTCAGGAACATAACTACAACGTTAAGTGAGGAGTTCCTGTACACTAAAGGGCATGTGTGGGTGGGTGACAATAGGGGCAAAGCAGGTGATATACGAAACAGTGGGTGGGAAACGAAAAAAAAAAAAAAGCAGAGATGGGGAGAGGGCAGCAGGTCATCCCATTTTGCAAGGATGGGTGCTAGGGTTGCCAACTTTCTACTCGGACAAAACCGAACACTCTAGCCCCATCCCATGCCTCGACCCTTCTCCGACACCCTGCCCCTGCTCACTCCATCCCCCCTCCCTCTGTTGCTTGCTCTCCCCGACCCTCACTCACTCGCTCATTTTCACTGGGTTGGCTCAGGGGGCTGGGGTGTGGGCTCTGGGGTGGGGCCAGGGATGAGGAGTTTGGGGTGCAAGAGGGGGCTCCAGGGTGGGGTGGAGCTGAGAGGTTTGGAGTATGGGAGGGGGCTCCAAACTGGGGCAGAGGGTTGGGGTGTGGGGGGCTGAGGGCGCAGGCTATGATGTGGGGCTGGGGATGAGGGATTTGGGGCACAGGAGAGTGCTCCGGGCTGGGCTTGAGGAGTTTGGAGGCCGGGAGGGGGATCAGGGCTAGGGCAGGAGGTTAGGGTGTGGGAGGGAGTGAGGGCTCCTGCTGTGGGTGTGGGTTCTGGAGTGGGACTGGGGATGAGGTGTTTGGGGTGCAGGAGGGTGCTCTAGGCTGGGATCGAGGGGTTCAGAGGATGGGGGGATCAGAGCTGAGGCAGGGAGTTGGAGTGCGGGGGGGGGCTTAGGGGTGCAGGCTCCGGGCGGCACTTACTTCAAGCTGCCCTGTCCACAGGTGCTGCCCCCACAGCCCCTATTGGCCGTGGTTCCTGGTCCATGGGAGCTGTGGGAGCGGTGCTTGGGGCACGGGCAGCGTGCGGAGCCCCCTGGCTGCCCCTATTTGTAGGAGCCACAGGGGGAACATGCCGCTGCTTCCCGGGAGCTGCGCTGCATGGAGGCTAGCAGGGAGCTTGTCAGCCCCACTGCATGGCACCACCAACCAGACAGTAAACAGCCCGGTCAGCAGTACTGACAGGAGCCCCCAGGATCTCTTTTTGACTGGGTGTTCCTGTTGACTGCATTTTTTACCTTGGCCAAGGGAACCAATCTGAGGTTCATCTCCCTGCCCCACATCTATCAACGGGTTTGTTTTACCCCAAGAGAAGCTGACAAAGGGATAAGGTGAAAAACAAGGAACAGGTTTATTAACAGGCAACAGTTAAACAAGTAGGTAAAAAGGTAAATAACACAGGTAAGTACAACTATGTAAACACTAAGGGACTCCCAATTGTAACAGAAAAGGGGACAAGAATATGACAGGCTTTGGCTGTAACAGGGTAGAGGGCTTGAAGCCCTGACCCACGGATAAACCCAGATTAGTCCTAGTACAGAACAAGATGTTGCTTCTTTGCCATCTCTTGCAGCTTAAGTAGCAGCTCGCACCGTCACGACTGACTGGACTCCAGATCCAGATGACACTGGCAGGTTCGGGAAGCAGGACTTCCGACAGGTAGATGATCACTCTGTCTCCTTTTACCGACCTTCCTCCTGGCGCCGTTGTGGGTGGATGAGAGTTGAAGAATCAGGACAGCGGATGACAGCTATCCTTGCATGCAAGGTAAGTTACCCTTCCTACAGCCCTAGTGTGGTACTAGGTCTACCTATCCTGCAGACAGCAGCACTAGTTATTCCCTAGAACAGCAGCACACTCTGCCTCCAGGATGGGCAGCCCCGCCTGACTGGTGAACTGATCTTACATACTGTCCCAGTTGCTGGGCAGACTCTGTCAGATGACCTGCCAGTTTCCTGCCTTTGGATGGAAAAAGTGGTGAGAAAGAAGGGTACCCAGTATGGATTCCAGGTGGTTGTTGTTAAATCCAAGATGGTGTATAGGGACAAATGCGAGGTAGACAAAAATCTCCCTACAATTCCCTCCTTGTCGATGAGGGAGTCTCTCTTTAAAGAGAAAACCAGATGTCAACACCCTTTTAAACGCTAGATACAGTAGCACATCTGGATTGATGCTGGATCTTACTAAACTTATCCTTAACCCATCTAATTAGCACAACATACAAAATAAACAGAATGACTTACATAAACAACATAATTGAGAAGGCATATCCTTGCTCATCCTAAGATTCTGACATTTTGTTGGGGTCAGCGAACAAAGAATTCCACCAGTGAGTGATTCCTGCAGATTTTTGCACCCTTTTTAGGATGGCCTCAATCTGATTGGCTGAATGATGGATGGGAAGCATCGTGGCTTTGCCCTGCTCTAGGACCCTATCAACCTGTTGAGTCAGGTCCAGATGCTCCACCAGCTGCCTTAACAGGATTGAAAGGAAGTAGGCTACCCTAATGTTTTTGGAGATCATCCTTTCCGTTTCAAATAATCTCACAACCTTTAACAGATAATACAATGCATGTCTATGGTGACTCGTTTAATGGCATAGCTAGGACTAGTGATTGACAGCCTTCTAAGGTTTTGGTTAACTACACAGGTCCTATATGGTTAGCGTGTGGCTTGGGACCACAGTTACCACCATACTTTGAATTACGCCATAAGGACCCGCTAGATACCACATACCTGATTCATTGGTGGCCACTGAGATGTTTATGTGACCATAGCAGCTTACCAGAAACTTAGACTGCTCATGTTCTGAGCAAAACCTATTTCTAATATTCAAAATGTTGCAGAAGTGGTGTACGTCACTACTGCAGTTAACAAAACTAAAAACCGACCTGACTGGGGTGTGCATTCTTATCTGCATAGAGGATCACCTGAACTGAGCACTTAAAGACATCTTAACTGACTCTTACATCTAATTGCTCAGTTACTTGATTAATTTGGGCAGATCCTTGATTACAGTAAAAATGATCTCCCAGACTTACAATTAATTCGCTATTTATAATATTTACAGTTAAAAAGAGACCTATCAGGCAATGGCAGAGGTGGACTCCCTGCCGTAGAACAAGAAAAAGACAGCAATTAGTTATTGCCAGTGGACTTGGCTCCTTTCCACTCTTTCATTTGAGTTGAATGAAACCATTTAACCCATCTACCCTTTTTACCTGGGATCTCAACTTGGTACACACAGGGACTAGCTTTGTTTATAATAGTTGCTGGGCTCACCCATCTAGGGCTAAGAGTGTGTCCCTGGTTAGAGTAGAATTTATACAAAATCTTATCCCCGACCTTCCACTCGGTTGCCTTGATGTTTTCCAGCCTTTTGTCCATAGTTTTTTGAGTGGAGCTTAATTGCACAGCCACCTGGTGTTGAATGGTACTGATGTCATTCAGGAGCCGTCTCATAATTGTCCATAGCGAGTCGAGGTTGGTATTTGTCAGGATGCTGTCCTCCCACCCACCAAAGTTTCAAAGTTCTCATTGGTCTGCCTGTCATAGCTTCATGTGGAGTGAAGCCATGGGATGAGATGGTAGACCTCACCGCCATAAGAATAAGTGGGTGTTTTATGTCCCAGTCCTTGCTCTGGTGGCTTATGACCTTCCGTAATGCTGTTTTTAAGGTCTGGTTTGTTCGTTCAATGAGACCCGAACTTTGTGGGTGGCCCGCAATATGGAATCTTTGGCGGATTTCTGGTGCCTGGCAAAAGACTTTGGTGACCTCCCCTATGAAGTGCAGCCCCTGGTCTGAGTCTCTCTCTACAGGGAGGCCGAACTGGGCGAATGTCTGCTCCAGTAGCACCTTGGTGGTGGTTGTGGCAGCATTGTTCCAGGTGGGGAACACCTCAACCCACTTCGTAAAAACATCGACCACCACTGGGCAGTACTTATGTCCACGGCTGGTGCAAGGGAGAGGTCCTATGTAATCCACTTGCAACCTGCACCATGGGCCTTCAGCGGAGTGATGTTGCAGTAGACCTTTAATAACTTGGCTGTCAGACTTATTGTCTGCACAACTCGGGCAAGATTGTATATGCAGGGCGATGTCTTCGTTTAAGTTGGGCCACCATGCCACTTGTGTGATTCTTGCGGCAGTCTTTTCTGGACAGAAAGGACCCCGGTTATGAGCAAGGGTCACAATTTCCTTGCGGAGACACACCAGCATTACTAGCACTGGCTTATGTAACCCTTCTGCCCATCTAAGTTGGCAGCAACAAGGGCCGGGTTCTGTATCTAGGGGTTCTGTTTCAATAACACAATGCAAAACCGGCTCGAGCCCCCACCCAGTGACCTGGGTCAATTACATACCACCCCCTGGGTGCCTCTAAGAGGCAATACTTACCCTCTTGCAAGCACGGAGTCTGAGTGTAACAGAAAATGTTTAATAACATGAGGTAAACAAGATCAGCATTAAATTGGAAAAACACCACAAACAGGATTCATAACACAAACCATGAGCAAAAAAAAAACCCACCCCAGCAAGCTGGGCTGTGTCCTTTCCCTTGGGTTCTTGAAACCAGCAACCCAAGGATCACCAAAGTCCCAAAAGTCCAACAACCCCCCAAAGTCTCTGTCCCTGGTCAGTGCAGCCCCAGAGTTCGGGGGGGCACGCAGGGTGTTAAGGGGCACCTTACGTGATCCGAGGCCGACGGGGTTCCACCGCAGCCTTCACCACGAGCCGCTCCACTCCACCAGCTGCCCCGTGAGCTGCTCCCGCCGTCCCACGAACTGCTCTGGCAGCTGCTCCACTCTGCTCACCGACCTGTGAGCTGCTCAGCTCTGCTCCACTTCAGCCGTCCCTTGGGCCGCTCCCACAAGGCTCCGCTCTGCTCTGCTCTGCTCCGCTCCACTCACCGACCTGTGAGTCACTCAGCTCCACTCCAACCGTCCCCGCAAGGCTCCACTCTGCTAGCTGCTCCGCCAGCCGCTTAGCAATATAGCTTCAGGCTCCCCCACTAGTTAACACAGCCTCAGTGATCTCAGCTCTTAATAACTTTAGCTCTTTTGTGATTTCAGCTCTTAGCAATTTCAGCTCATAGTAGGGGAGCCCCAGTGCTAGTGCACCATTGGCCCAAAGTGAATTCAGCTCAGCAGTCTGTAACTAGACTTAAAATGGAATCAAAGTTAGCTCTGATATCCAACAGTGGAGAGAGGAGGTAGTGCAATTGGTGTTTCAACCCCTCAGAGAGGGCCCATATCATCAGGTACAAACACCTGTCCCCATCCTCTCTCTATTCACTGGGTTTTGTAACCCATGCCCCTTGTCAAGCAAGTGCTACTTAGGTAATGGTGAAGGACTCACTCAGTCCTTCTGTCATACAACAGTTTCACTGGCCTTGATTCACAGAATCAGGGTAACAAAACTTTATTCTTCCTGTCCCAATAACAGAGAAAACTGGGGATCCCACACCAGCCAAAGTAACCACTTTGAGTTGCTGTTGTTTCATGCCAGGCGAGTGGATGTGCCTATGCAAACAAGATCAGCCGCTGAAGTTCTTTTCCACACTCCCCATAATTCACCACCAGATGTCAGGGTAGAGCTCATCCTGACTCTGCTTACACTTAGAATCCTCAATATTTTTTTCTGAGGGCTAGAACCAGGCCATGCTTGTCCTTAAAGATGGTGTAGCCACAATGCTCCTCTTTTCCTAAGAGGTCCTGCACTTGTTGGTCTGTCAACTGCTACTCTCTGATGTCAAGCTGGGTGCTCAAGTCTGGATTTGGTGGTTGGATTTTCATAACCACCTCAGGAGACAGGGTCCACTGGTGTTCTTCTCCTAATAACGCAGCTTCCTTTGCCAGTTGGTCTGCTTGGTGGTTAAACTTAGATGCCTCGGTGTGGTCTTTACAATGCGCCTTAACCTTGCACAGGTAAGTAGCTCCAGATCTGCTGGAGGCAAGGTCCCATGCATGGTGCAGGTAGCTGGCATACTTAATGGGTTTTCCATCTGCTGACCACATCTGGCATGATACCCAGACAGGTGTCCAGTCACTCAAGGCTCGAACTATCCAGTCCAAGTCTGAATAAATACAGATGTTTGTGCACTTGTCCTCCTCATGCAGAACGGCTAAGACAGCTACCACCTTTACAGCCTGAGCAGAGTATGGCTTCACTGTGCCTTGCAGTATCTTTTGAGATGATGGCTGAATTGCAGCGTAACCTGCACAGACCTGACCGTTGTGGTGGTAACAGCTGCCATCTACTGCCCATACAGTTAACCTTAGTTCTTTAATTCTGGCAAAGTAGTTTTCTACCTTAAAGGGGGAGGTGACCACAGGTTCCTGCTGCGGCAGGGGACACTCGTGCTCTTGCCCCTGTTAACAATGCATAGGGTAGGATACACAACTGAGGAGTCTTTTGGACCCTGGTGTCCTTGTTTAAGGGCTTAGTGTCCAGTTAGCTAAATGAGGAGATGACACTCTCTCCTTGTTTATCTTGCCTGATAGCACATACCTTATGGGAGCATGAGATGTTCTCAAGATCACAGGAGCCTTTCCCACAAGGTATTCCCAATGGCTAAGTGCCCAAACTAACGAGAGCACCTCCTTCTCGCATGGGCTGAAGTGTTTTTTGACTTCACTGAGGATGCGAGAGCCGTAAGCCACAGGACGCACTCTGCTCCCCTGATCTTGCATAAGGACAGCACCTATGCCATTCTCAGAGGTAGCCAGCTGCAGGTGGTAGGGACAGTCTGGTTTGGGATAGGCGAGGGCAGGTGCTGTTGCCAGAGCCTGTTTGAGAAAGCAGAACGCCTTTTGATGGTGCTCCTCCCAACACCACTCCTGTCCTTTTCGCAGCAGTCAGCTATGCAGAGGTAGCAAAGCCTCGTTACCATCTACGGACTCGCAGGAGAACCCAGAAAGGGAGCAGACTTTTGCCAGCCAGTCAATAGCAGTGTCCCTTGTTAAAGGGCCTAAGGCTTTTCCCATGGCGCGGGCCTGCTCAGGCGTGTAGACCTTAAGCTCTTGACGAGTCTCTAGGGATCTAGATGACCCTGGCCCGTAACTGATTCCAGTTGTTGTAACAGGGGCCATAGGCAGCTTGTTCCCCTCCTCGCAGGCCTCCTGTATGGGAGCTGAGGGCTGCTTGCCCTTGGCGGATTTCAGGGAAGCCCGACAAAACTCCTCCTCAGAGCCCACAGGACTGCCCACAGGCTACAGCTGCAGCTGGTTGATCTGCCCTTACATACAGGAGCCTTGCTCACGGCTCCTAACATGCCCCGACGTTTTTTTGAGCTTCTCTTGGAGCTTTTCCGTGGCCTGTTTACAAGCCATGTGCTCGGCCTGCTGACTTTGGCCTGAGCGCAGCTCCTTGAGGGGCTCTCTGATGGTGGCCTGAGACTCAGCCTGCTGTGTGTTTAGGGAGAGGAGTTTTTTTCCCTCTCTCTCTCTCTTCCGTAGCAGGTCGCTAAGGTCCTAGACCTGTAGCTCGAATCTACCAATCTGATACACACAGGTGCCATTCTGTGCCTCTAGTCCCTCTATTTTAAAGCCCAATTTTTCCAGTTCAGATCCTGAGATTTTATTTGGGACTCTAAATCACTGATCTTGGCTGCCTCGCTCTTGCCTAACTCCACGCAGGCTAGGTATAGGCCATAGATCAGGGCTCTTTTCTTAATTTTAATGAGATGGCTTAGGCTTCTCAGACACCAAAGCCTCCCACCTCCGGGACAAGGTGATCAAAGGATCCTGGCCCTGGAATAACCCCTCAGTCCAGGGATTTTTCCATTTGCCAAAATAATGCACTCCAGACACCAAATACTCTTTATTGTGCTGCATACTCCAGCCTTCTACACCATAGGGTCCGCGTACTCATGGTGGGACAAGTGATTTGTCCTGCCCAGCCCTCAAGCAACTTTAGTTCGCTGCTGCGATTCCCTACAATGGTAGCAGTGCCCACACTCTCAGCAATGACCGAAGTGCGTTGGGGACTTAGTTAATATCTGGTGACAGCTAATATCAATCAAGTGAGCTGGAGTTCCCAGACCCACAGAGCCAAGCTGGCTTCTGCACTTGCTCTAACATCATCACCAAATGCAGGACCAGGCCAGCCATAGTTCGCCCAGGAACTCAGCTATGCTGCCTAGATCTGCAGCCTGCCTCCCTGACCCAAACTGTCAGTGACCTCCTTGGCTCTGGCCGAAGGATAGGTCAGCGGTAAGCCTTGCTCCCTCAGCTGTCAGGCTGGGATCCCAGATGGTACCACACAATTGGCCAAAAGGCCCGTAATCTGAATTCTGCCCCTCCTGGATTTCTTCCAGGCAGGTGGGGCCAGAAGGTTTGCTAAGCCTCCTATACCTCTGGCACACAAGGCCGATGCTTCCCCTGAGGTATGCCTCAGACCAGAAAGCGGTTGGCACTTGGCAAAGTGGGACACAACTGCCTCACACGGTAGCCGGCTTATGAGCTCCCATAGTGGGTCGCAGCGACACTCCAGTCACCAGCTATTAGGCCTGCCCGCTGGCTCCACTCTGTGTGCACTCAGAGTGGTCACCCAACCACGCAACCTCTGGGTTGTATGTTATAGCCAAGCCAGATAATAAACAGGGCAAACAAAAACAAAAGGGAGTCCTGCCGCGGTCACCAAATTGTTGACTGGATTTTATACCTTGGCTGGGGGAAACAGTCTGAGATTTGTCTCCCTATCCCGCAGGTATCAACGGGTTTGTTTTACCCCAAGGAAAGCGGACAAAGGGATAAGGTACAAAATAAGGAACAGGTTTATTAACTGGCAACAGTTAAACAAGTAGGTAAGACAAGGTAAATAACACAGGTAAGTATCGCTTTGTAAACACTAAGGGACTCCCGATTCTAACAGAAAAGGAGGCCAGAATATGACAGGCTTTGGCTGTAACAGGGTAGAGGGCTTGAAGCCCTGACCCAAGGATAAACCCAGATCAGTCCTAGTAAAGAACAAGATGTTGCTCCTTTGCCATCTCTTGCAGCTTGAGGAGCAGCTCGCACCGTCACGACTGACTGGACTCCGGATCCAGATGACACTGGCAGGTACAAGAAGCAGGAACTTGGACAGGTAGATGATTACTCTGTCTCCTCCTTTTACTGATCTTCCTCCCAGCGCCGTCGTGCGTGGATGAGAGTTGAAGAATCAGGACAGCAGATGACAGCTATCCTCGCATGCAAGGTAAGTTACCCTCCCTACAACCCTAGTGTGGTACTAGGCCTACCTATCCTGCAGAGAGGAGCACTAACTATTCCCTAGAACAGCAGCACACTCTGCCTCCAAGATGGGCAGCCCCGCCTGAATGGTGAGCTGATCTTATATACTGTTCCAGTTGCTGGGCAGACTCTGTCAGGTGACCTGCCAGTTTCCCGGCTTTGGATGGAAAAAGGCACCAAAACCAAAAGTGGTGGGGAAGAAGGGTACCCAGCATGGATTCCAGGTAGTTGAATCCAAGATGGCATATAGGGGCAAATGCAAGGTAGATAAAAATCCCCCTACATTCCGGTCGAAAACTGGCCACCTGGTCCCCAACTGGGTGGATGTGGATGTTTAATGGAAATGGACTGAGGGATGCTTTTTTAATGAGACTATTGCTGTTTTTGGTTGCCAGCATGCCATCTCTTTCCAGCACCTCTACCTCTGACCCAGGGTGCTTTCTAAGTCAAGCACTGCTGACAGATGGCTTCTTGCCTTTTGCATGTGCTGCCGTAGTTCCCTCTTTTGCAGCCTGTTTCATGCCTGTCTGATGGCTGAGATCACTGTCCCCAGTCCTCTCCCTCTTTGCAGATACGTTAGTCCACATGCTGTGGAGAACTAGGGCTGGGCATGCTTTCCAAATCACTGATGGTGGAACAGTTTGTACTTGCTGCTGTGTCGGGGTGTTGGGACTCTATTTATTGCTTGGCGACACAAATAAAAATAGAAAAGCATGACCCAAGCACGAACAGATGGTAAAGCAGTTTCCTCCAGCCAATTCAGGCTGAGATGGCTGGGGGGGGGGGAAACACAGAGGTAGGCAGCCATGCAGGAAACCATCAAACCAAGAAGGTAGTGTTGTTATATCACAGCCTGGGGGACTTTGGAGAGAGCCTTACACAGCTGCAGAGGAATGGCATGTGCGCGCCAGTCCCCAGCCCTACCCTGCGAGTACTGGAGCCCACAATAACCTCTCTCTCTCTTGTTCACACATACACCCACACACCCCTCTCATACTCCCCACCACAGGAAGCCCAGCTGAAATAAATCAGCCACTAGCCCTTTCCTCCCCTCAGCTGAGGCTGTTCATATACAGGCTCCTACTCTGTCTACAGCTGCTGAAGGATCCCTGTCCTGCTCCTCCCAGAAAAGACACAGCCACAGAAGCCAGTGAACTACTGCAGCTCCCCCAGGGGACAGCAGGTACGACAATGAGGTAAGTCCATTCCTGGGCAGCATGGAAAAGCTCCTTTATGGGAATATCGGACTCTAGCAAAATAAAAATTACAAGAAGGCTTTAAAGATAGACCATCCCAACCTTTAAAAAGCCACAGAAAGAAAAGGGTTGTTTCTAAAGTTGTGTCTAAATTCCATGCCCCGCATGCAAAACCCAAAAACGTTTCTAAATGCAAATGACGTTGAGTATCCAGTTTTGTATCCATTCTTTGTTGATTGTCATGCTTTAGTATTAATAAGTGCTTGTCCCATAGTCGCTCTCCCCAATGTCAGCAGGCACGATTTCCTCCCATTGTTTTGGCAAGCTTTCAAATCAATTTTTCATGGTGCATCAGAAATAGTAAGTAATATTAACAAAAGCACTGGAAGGGTTATGTAGTTCGTTGCAGTACCTGCAAAGCAACAATTACAGGGTTCTGTTTGTTTCATTTATCATCTCTAAACAGAGCTTGTCCCTGCCAGGGACCCTCCTATAGCCAACCACAGCAAGTCTGCCACAGTTTCCCCTTCATCTGCTCAGGAAGGATTGTGTTACCTTTCTTCTCCACCACAGATCAGATGAACAGCCATCTTATTTGCCTGGGAAAGGAAGATTGTTCCTCTGAGTCCAAATCAAGCCCTGCTGCTGGGCATACTTTATTAAAGTAATTTCAACCTTCAGCAAATCCCTCAGACTCAGACTCAAAACCCTCAAAGTACAACAGGTTAAAATGCAGCTGCCTCCAGCTCTATGGACCATTCCCCAGACCACAAGAGTTCCAAGAGTCAATCACCACTCTGTTCTCAGTTCCTCTGCTCCTGTTCCAGGGCCTCCACCTCTGGCAATACTTCATGATGTTTACATCTCTTTTCTTGTAGCCCTTGACTCAGGCCTCCTGTGAGAAGGCTCCCTGCAGCTTTCCATGCCCCAAGCTCCTTTGTGTGAACAGCCTACCCCTGTTCATGGGAGCCTCCCTCCAGAATCAACCCTCTTGTTTCTAGGCTCAGCTGGCATTGGCTGAGGTACTTCTGCACAGCCTTCTGTTCAGTTGGGTTCCCCAGCTGTGGCCAATTCTCTCCAATAGTTCCTATCCACAGCAGTCACCTAACAGCTCACCAATTCTCCCTCTTCACCAGCAGCTCTGCTACTGCTCTCTTTGGTGTCACACAGCTCTCTCCAGACAATGCTCACCAACTTCTTCCTTTTCCCCTTTTTCCAACTGCTGCCTAGATCTTTGTGGGGTAGGTATACACTGCAGTTGGGAGAGAGTCTCCCAGCTCAGGTAGACAGACTTGCACTAGTGGGGCTCAAACCAATGTGCTTAAAAAAAAACAACCACCACACTTCAATGTGGATGTTCCGGCTCCAGCTGGAGCTCGGGCTTGTAAGCCTAGGAGGTCAGGTGGGTGTGAGAGCCTAAACTTCTCCCTGAGCCAGAACATCCAAACAGCTGTTTTTAAACATGCTAGCTTGAACCCTGCTAGAGCAAGCCTGGCTAACCAGGCTGGAAGACACACTCCGAAATCCAGTTTAGATATATCCATAGAAGTCAGGAACCCTCAATTAGGGCCCATTGGGAGGCAACTAACTCGTCACATGTGAACTGGGCCCATTCCCTTTTAAATGGGCTATGCAGCCTGTGACATCACATTGAAGAGGCCCTAAAAATTGATTTTTCCTGTTCGTATATAAGACTTTATACTTTATATTTTACACCTCCAGAAGCTGTAACCCTAGATCCTTTACAACCCTAAATAAAACAAGACGATACTGACAAATTACTGAAAACAGACGTTATGGTGACTGAAGGCCAAATGCAGAAGGGAAATTTAAAAGGCACAGTTGAGTGGACGAGGGTCTGATTTAAGAGATTTGAAAAAGGAGGAGAGCTTTGTAACTCCGAGGTACTTGTGCTGGTGTAGCTGCCCCATCATCCATATACCCACCACACATGAACAGGCCATATACTTTGTTTTTGCTAAACTTAGTTACGTGTAGAAGTATAAAAATGTGCACAAATGTCTTTACCCTACCTCCTTCCCTTTCAAAACCTGTTTCTATCCACCTGTGTCCCAAACCAGAAGGTCCTTCTTACCTCAGAAGAGAGAAAAATCAACTTCTGCAGCATTGCCCCTGAATAGTTGGCGAAGAGAGTGTTGCGCAACCATTGTATAAAGGAGGATATGACGTTCAAAAAGGCCTGTTGATTAATGATGGAAGCACCTCAATGTTCCTTGAATCAGGCTTCGCCGCCACCCCCTATAATCAAGTAGCTCACAAAGAGACATTATACAGACAAAGCCATGGGAACTGAAGAAACAAATACACCATTGGCACACCACCAGAACCATGGCAGGAGAGCAGGACAATGGGGATAGCTACTGATGAAGGTGATCAGAACCATAGTGCAAAAGAGGAGCATGACGCCAGACCACTCAGCCAACTTTTGTTTAAGACTCTAGAACAGGGGTCGGCAACCTTTCAGAAGTGGTGTGCCGAGTCTTCATTTATTCATTCTAATTTAAGGTTTCGCGTGCCAGTAATACATTAACGTTTTTAGAAGGGCTCTTTCTATAAAAGTCTATAATATATAACTAAACTATTGTTGTATGTAAAGTAAATAAGGATTTTAACATTTTTAAGCTTCATTTAAAATTAAATTAAAATGCAGAGCTCCCCGGACTGGTGGGCAGGACCCGGGCAGTGTGCCACTGAAAATTAGCTCGCATGCCGCCTTCAGCATACATGCCATAGATTGCCTACCCCTCCTTTAGAACCTTAACAGGACACTTCAAATGATTCAAAACACAGCGGGGGTGGGGAGCAGTAGAGAGAGAAGTTGTGTGGCTAAATGTTTAAGAGGCTGAAGTAGAACTGGTGGAGGGGAATGGTACTAAGAACTAGCCATGGTAGCTCAGCTGGTATGTGTGTTTAAGGTCAATGAATTAAGACCATCCCAAGGCAAACTTTTTCCTTTCAATACAATGAGCTGAAGGTGCCCCTTGATGCACAAAATAAAGGTATTAAAGCATGCCTTACGTGTACTTCCTATTTTACATTTCTTAGCAGCTGAGTGATGGTTCTTCAGAGGCTTTGGAGAATTTAGACACCAATAGCCCTGAAGGAACAAATGCATTGGGCCCAGTCCTCTTTTGCCCAGACCTGAAACCAGATGCTCAACAATGCACAGAGAAAGAGAGAGGTGCTAATTCTATAGATATTTACTATCTAACTTTGAGGACAGAATTTAGTACTGAGCCTATGCCAGTCCACAACTGCAAAACAATTATGTGCATGATTGAGTGATCTGCCATGCATAGAATTATTAAGCACTATTTGAGCCAGAAGCTGACAGAGTACTCCTAAGGTTGTGTCACAGATTACCTACACCAGAGGAGCCCTATCTGTGTCAACTGAACTGGAAAAAACAAGCAAAAGAAATGTATGTAAATCTGTACCTGGAGAGTGTTTTAAATATTGCCACACTGGGATATGCTCTGCAGTGCTTCTGATTAACCCAGGGAAAAGGCATGAAATGGATATTTATTCATTTATTTGTAATGCTTCCAATAAGGATTAAAACAAACAAACAAACAAAAAAACACATTGTTTTTTTCCAAAAAGGCCAACGACACTAACATGCACATGTCCAAAAGGATACCTAGGGGCCCTGGAAAGTGTGGAAGCGGGAGGGGAAACTTGTCAAAAATATGACTCAAAATATAGACTTATTAATACTCAGCAGGGCCGCCCAGAGGGGGGGGGCAAGTGGAGCAATTTGCCCCAAGCTCCACAGGGGCCCCCATGAGAATTTTTCGGGGCCCCTGGAGCGGGGTCCTTCACTCGCTCCGGGGGCCCCGGGCCCCCGGAGCTTCTTCCGCTCCGGGCCTTCGGCTGCAATTCGGCGGCGTGGTGGTGGTGGTCGGGGGGAGGCCCTTCCGCTCCGGGACCCGCCGCCGAAGTGCCCTGAAGACCCGCGGTGGGGGGTCCTTCCGCCCCAGGACCCACTGCCAAAGTGCTGGGTCTTCGGCGGCAATTCAGCGGCGGGGGCCCCCCACCGCCAAAGACCCCAGGCCCGCTGAATCCTCTGGGCAGCTCTGATACTCAGGGAAGTTAAGGAGACAGTGTTCACCCAAGCTTGAATTCAGAGCCCCTGTTTCTCTTTGAAGAGGTGGCTGGGATCTCATCCTTGGAAAGAGACAAAAGCTGACAACACCTTTATTTTTTTGTAAGTTTATTGTTTTTAAATATCAATTTTGTAAAGTAATTGTTGGACTCCATTAACATTCAGGTAAACAAGTGAAAAGACAATGGATGGGCATGATGTCTTAGCACAGGCACAGCCAAAGAGAGCAGGGAATGGAGGCTGCATGTGTTTTGGGGAAAGTCACCCATCCCTCTCCCTCCCGTTCCTGTTTCAGCAGAAGCAATGGTGGGAGCCTGGAGCCAACCTGGGATGCCTGTACTGCTGGTCATGAAAAGTACAAGGGAGGGGTAGGGAAGGGCAGTTGTGGGATCACAGCACTGTACTTGCCCCTTTCACTCACTGCAGGAGCTTCGTCTGATGGGGCGGATGGCAGCAGTCAGTTATCCCATGGCTGGACCATCTGACAGATCAGAAAGCCATTCCCTTAGGTTGGGGAACAATGAGCTCTTTGGGATATTCTCAGTTGCTTTTTAGTACCAGTTTAGTTTCCCCACTCGTTAGCCACCACAGGCCTTTCTGAATTTTAACCCTCTCATCATTTTGGAATTCATACTAGCTCCCCCACTACTGGGCACCTGCAGCAGCAACTGTTATTGGCAAGAGCCATTTGCCTTTACTTAGCTTGATTCTGGATGTCCCACTCCAGCCTGCCCATTTCTCCTTCTCCTCCTCCATCATCCCAGAGGCCTGGCTCTGCCCATGCTGTCAAAGCCTGGCTCATTAAGCATCCTGGTGTTAAGGTGAACTGGTTGTAAATCGTAGATCATGGTCATACTATACACACTATGATTAACATTAGATTTTTTTTTCTTAAAAATGAACAAAAAACAAAACAAAAAAACCAAGGCAGCTGTAGGAAGCAGTTAAACACACAGCTTTGTGGCATGCTCCACAATATAAAAGAATCCCAAGCATTCAGTTCAGCTGGCAGCAGCTCTGTTTGACTTTCTAGCATAGGTCTTCAAACCCAGCCCTGGTTAGTTCCCTGCTCCTCGCCTCCCCCAGTGAAATGGGACTCTCCTCTTCTTCCTTTGCCTTATGACTGTTTTCTCAATGACTGGTTGTTTCCTCTGGGAAGAGGCTTCTCTTCAGAGGGAGTGTTTGTGCGTATTTATAGCCCATGGCCCCTGATCCTGCAGAGCCCTATGCAGTGGACACCAATCCTGTCTGCAAGGGGTCTCCAGGATCAGGCCCTGGATCTGCATGCTTGCATGTGTGTACACATACATAGGCAGGATAGTCTCTTGGAAGGAACATGAGTCCTGCGTTCTGCTTCTCTTCCTCCTCATCTAGCTTAAGGACTGGTTATTCAGATACAGGGCAATGGCCCTGGATACTGAGCAGTTCTCAGGGATAATTTGGGGGGAGTCCACTCTCAAATTTTCACACACCCCTGCCTCCATTCTGCTTAGGCCTCCCCTTCTCAGGAGTTTAGGACAGAGACGACCAAAGGGGGTTGTTTTACTTAGCTGCTCCTCAACCCCTCAGTCCATTCTTATGCATGGCAGCTCCTTCTCTCCCTCTCCTAGCCTGGCAGGCTGACAAACAAGCAACGGGACACGGGAATACTCCTGTAATAACCCTGAAGAGAAATGGACAGGGCATAAATGCCACCCAGTGAAACCCATCTTTCAGCTTCCTTCCGTGAGCTCCAGTACCACTCTGTGTCCTCAGGACTCTATTCCCAAATCACTGCCACCACACTCAAAAGCCATTTCCCCAGCCTTCAGAGCTCCAAGTTCCATCAGCATCTCTTCCATGCAGGCTTCTTCTCCAGGGCAGGAGGCTGCAGAGGTAGCTGACAACTACAAGGGCACCACCAGAGTTCAAAGTGAATAGTTACTTTCTGTTATGTAGTTCGGGGTTGGATGGCAAATTCCAGCAATCCCAGGGCACTTTTTGACCAAAGACTTTGCTTCCGTGTTTTCCTCCCACACTTATCAGGCTTCAGCCCAGCATGCTTCTCAATAGTCACTTCTTCCCACTTGCTACTGCAAAGGGCAAGTCTAGTAC
Source organism: Malaclemys terrapin pileata (assembly GCF_027887155.1). Classification (NCBI taxonomy): domain Eukaryota; kingdom Metazoa; phylum Chordata; order Testudines; family Emydidae; genus Malaclemys; species Malaclemys terrapin. The sequence goes on along the minus strand of NC_071508.1, from coordinate 46,217,547 downwards.
CTTAAAGCTACATCTAAGAACGTGCCTGACCTGCACTTGCTTCTTTGGAGACCCAGCAAATCTTCAAACAGAGCTCCAGCTACTGACACAATATCAACTGAATACTGAACAATATCAAATATACGGTATAGGAAAAAACAAAACTGAAATGCTTAATGGCATATTTATACATATTTATCAACAGTCGACAAAGAGGTGGCGAGTTACACATCCATTCTGTATGCTAACAACCCTGATGCACATATATGTAAACACACATGCTCAGCTGATGCATCACATTTTACATATAACCTCATATCAGAGGAGGTGACCCTAAAAAATGTACAGTGGAGGAGGCACCTGGTGCATAATCTGTTCTTGTTTCCAATGCATGCAAAATGGACATTCAGGGCAATGTTACTTTAAGGCTGCTTCTATGGTTAAATTACTTCCTGCCCAATCCCCAATCAATCTAGGCTGTGTTGATACACTTCTTCCTTAGGTCACTTAAAAAAAAAAAAAAGCCCTTATGTGCTTAAAGAGGCAAGAAAGGGAAACAAGGAGAAAAAATAAGCTTCTGGATTGATCAATTTGCCCACTTGTGGGAATCCCTCATTCAGTGTGTAGCAATGGCTGTGGTACTTAACGCACAGTGGTGAAGGGGTGTGTATAGCCTAGAAAGAGCACAGGATCCCCCTCACCCCAAACCTGATTTGGAACACTCTTACTTTGAAAGTTACAAAAGAAACACTTCAGGGAAATAGAAACATCTCTTAAAGGGACGGGGGGAGAAAGCAAAAGGAACCTCAAATCTTAACTGGGCTGAGAATAAAAACGTCCTGCTTCTGCTCAGCCAACAGCTGCAAGATGCTGCAGTCCCCAACTCAAGTACCCATAAGGGGTAGGGAAAAGTGAAATAGCTTTGTTTAAAATATATCTATCTATACATATAGAGCAACAGAGGGTCCTGTAGCACCTTTAAGACTAACAGAAGTATTGGGAGCATAAGCTTTCGTGGGTAAGAACCTCACTTCTTGCATCTGAAGAAGTGAGGTTCTTACCCACGAAAGCTTATGCTCCCAATACTTCTGTTAGTCTTAAAGGTGCCACAGGACCCTCTGTTGCTTTTTACAGATTCAGACTAACACGGCTACCCCTCTGATACTATACATATAGAGCATCTTTTAGAGAGACACACACACACACATTTTATTACGTAGGATTTGAGGCGCACACTATCCTCTTATGTACAGGGCAATAGTGATCCTGTTAGTCCAATAGAGTGGCAGACAGTTAAAGCCACACACATTTAATTGGTAACATCTAGCTTGGATTTTAACCTACACAAAAAAGTATGTTCAAACGGGTGCCTTCTTAAATCCTGAATTTCCCAGCTTGAGTGAGTTGGTTTCCAACTCTTCCAACTTTTAAATGAAGGGCTTTTAAAAAACAATGTTTAACAGGTTATGGGATTTTTGGCATAATTACAGCATATATGACAATATGCCATGAGCAAGCAAAACTTTATCAAAGAGAACTATGATGCAAAGACAAAATTAGTTTGAAATAACATGAGAAGACACCCCCAAAGTCATCCTACATTTGTTTTGTGGAGGATTTTGAGTGTTCTGGATCTCAGCGCTTACCTACCCCTCCCCCTTTTAATATATCCTTTATACAGAAGTATTAGTTCAAATTAGGAACTAACAAAACCAGACTGGACATCAAGCCCCTCCAGTCCCCATGTTACATGACTGGAAAGAAGTGTGCAGGAACATAAAGCAGGCTTATTTTTCAGTCATTTGTAGAATTTGGGGGGAAAATGGGGTAAGAATTCGCTCCCAGGCTATGAATCTGAGAGACAGGTTCAGCCCAAAATGAATGGGTCAATTTGTTGTTTTGTTTTTAAACGAGTTACAAACCCCAGGGGAAAAAAAGCAAAAGTTAGAATTTAAAATTGTAACTATTAAACTCTCATGTTTATTTAGCAACATAAATGTGTCTGATTGGAACCGGCCATCTCCTCCAGATCCCTCTGGGCTGCATCTCAGCTTGGAGGACTGTGTCCCCTGCTTCTCATTCCTACCAGGCTTTGCACACCAAGTCAAACTTTCCTATAAGCAGCTAGGGAATGCCATGGAGTCAGGACCGTGGGGAAAGGAGAGGAAAACAAAAAACCCTGCTTCAGTTTCCAGTTATAAACTTAAAACAAACAAAAAAAACCAAGGCAAAGGTGTTCATTGTCCTCACAAGAGGCTGTAGCCTGCTGCTCTGTACCTGTTTCTGCACCATAAACATCATCACTGAAATAATGGGGAGGACAAAAAAAAAAAAAAAGGGGGGGGGTCAGAATCGCTGGTACAGTAGCTTTCCCTACCACACAAAACTGATGTGTAACTAACTCAGCCACAAGGTCATGGGAAAGTTTTACTTGTTTAAAAAAAAAGTAGTTTAAAGTAACAATGATAAGTACTGTATGGTAATATTGGAAGTATTTATATACATAGTTTTCTTTGTCTTTTGTTGAAATGTCTCCTGGTCACTTGGTGGCACTTGGGGTCCCTTTTGCGCGGTCATCTCCAATCTTCCCCCCCAATTCTCCACTTCTCAATACACGGTGCTATTCCTTATGCCACAGCACAGTATCATGCTCAGGATCATTTCAAAGATCTGTAAGGAGACAAAGCTACCAGTGAAATTCTTATTTGTAAGCCCTAATGACCTAAGACATCCCCATCCATTATCTTCTCCTGGCCAGAGCTTAAGGACACAGAGTTTGATTCCCTGGTCTGCAGTGCTAATCCAGGACCCCATCATCCTTCCTCCACTTCTGGCACAAGAGGAAGTGGGGGTCATGTCCTGGGCAGAGCCATGCTATACTATCCTCCACTGACTGTAAGCCAGTTAGGCTCTCAGCTGCTCTAACTTCCTCCAGTGTTGGCTACAACAGGATCGGGGCACTGCAATTGGCTGTTTCCTGAGGTCATTCTACCTCCACTGTGTCTTAGCAGAGCCTGGACATTGTTGAGAATTCAGCTCATGATTTATAATGCAAGAACAGGACAATGGCCCATCTAGTCCTAGTATATTGCCTCTGAAAGTAGCCAATGGATGCTTTGGAGGAAGGAGTAGAAATCTCATATGAACTAACTGAAGAAGTTCTGAAATGTAGGGGGAAATAAAATTGCTTCCTCCAGCTGGGAGACCCGCTTGCACCTTGAAGAACAGGACAGAGAGCTCTTGTAACTTCATCTTAGCTAGAGTGTTTTTTAAAAAATTGTGTCTAATCCCCTTGTAAAATTTAAAATGCTATATACCTCAGTAATATCCTGCAGCAGAGAGCACTACAGGTTAGTTGTATTTTGAGTAAAAACATTGCCTTAGGTTTCTAAAAGGGGCACCTGGCAAAATTAATAACCACCGCTTGTTCTGCTGTGGACCTCACAAGTTAGAACTCAGAGTAGAGCAGCCAGCCTGGAGACAGTTACTGTGGTATTCAGTGTCTTGGTTGCAGGACAGGGGGCAACAGAAGAGAGAGCACTGATGGGAATGAGAATTGGAATGGACAAGGAAAGGGGTGCTGTGCTCCTGGCTAGTTCTCTAGTCTACCTACACTGAGGTGGGAAGCGGAGTGCATCATGGGAAGGATGGAATTAAAATGGTTTTCAAGGGAGATGAGGTGGTGCAGCAGATGAAGTTATTTTGCCTTTACACTCCAGAGACTTGCCACTAAATATGGCTCTGGTTACAATTCTCCGAGTCTGGCGGCTCCCACCCTACTCTCTAGTGAGTCTCCGTCTGTGTCACGGAGCCAACACTCACCTCAGCACAGGTGGGATCTATCAGGATTGCGGTACACTGGTACAGCTGCGGAAGGGCTTTCTTGACAAACAGGGCAGGAGAGGTCAGTTTTGTGGGGGGACCCCAATAGGAGTTTCAGATCAATATTAGCAGTAGAGCTACATGGAGTAACACAGCCCATGTTGTGTTAGTGAGCCAGTGGTAACCACATGCTTTCACGAGCACTAGATTTATAGTTTCACTTTAAAAATCCAGATGAAAGTCACAGAGTTTAAATCATAAACCCTAATGTGCTGCACCAATATTCACACTTACCATGATCACAGCCACCACAATGGCTGCAATACCGATCAGGTACAACTTCTCTGAGAACAGCTCATCAATTTTCTTATGACAATCCTGGGGTAGGCGACCCTAAGCAGAGGAGAACGCAGACAGCTTAGTCTCTCTCTCTCTCTCTAGCTGTGCACCAAGGCACATTTGTATAGGAAGAAGTGGAGTTCAATATTTCTACTATCCCTCCCCCTTCCCATGCAACGTCATGGTGTAATTTCCTGGGCCCAATGAAATCAATGGCAAAAATCTGATTGATTTCAGTAGGAATGAAAATTTCACCCCTTTGGTAGCTTCCAGCACCTTATTTCCTGCATTTTTGAAGAACAGCCAAGCTGGAGCCACCCCTAGCCCCTAACCGTAGCATGCAAGAGTAGCACCATACCCTAGACTGACTTCCTGTGGAGGATTTGTTTGGTGCTGAATAGCCCATCCATTTCCAGTGGGGCTGTCAAAGCTGAGGAGATGAGTTTCTTATCCTTACTCCTTTGCTATCCCCACTTATGCCCCCCGCCCCCACACCTTTGCCAGCTAGCAGAGAGGACTGGCTCCTGAGTGGATATTAAGACAGAAGATGGGTTTGTTTAATTCTGATGCATTGCTTTCTTCCCCTTCTTGATCGGAGGGTGATGGAGAAGTCAACTCCAATTCAAGAATTGGGACTGAGCAACCCCTGTTGCCCTACCAGGGCAAGGGCGAGTTTCCAGGGTGTGTCAAGGTTGTAGTAGGGCTCCATGGACTTGCTCCCTTGTCCAACACTGTATGGTAGAAACAGCAGCCATCCCTACCTGGACAAGAGTTTCCAAGAAGTTTTTTTCCTTTGGACAGAGATCACTATGCGTGATCGAGGCGCCTATGGCCATCATGCTGTTTGCACCGCAGCAATCCAGCTGTATGTGGAGAGAACACAGGATTAGCAGGTATCAGCTTGGCTCATATGGAGAGTAGCACACCTCCAAATTCAAGTTCTGATTTCTATGTAGTGCAGTGGCTGGATAGGATAATCCTACCAGATGTGTATTCCTGGCCCCTGGAGATCCCAGAAGATCTAGCTAGAGCCAGAGGAAATGTTGGACAAATTAATCTGAGCTGAGCTCCTCTTCCATTGGATTCTATTTAATGGAGGCATGGGACAGTTTCAGGGTAAACAAAAGGGCTTTTATTTAAACTCAGACCTGACTCAATGTGCTCCATGTTAGACAGAATACTATGTGGGCACCTCCGTCATCCTACCCATCTCAGGTAGCTGTACAACATGCTTAAACATCCAGGGCAAAATATTAAGATCAGGATGTAATTTAGTCTCCAGTGGGCCCTGTTCTTGCCATCCCTTGGTTCAAATACTCAGACCTGGCATCTCCCTGTCACCACTCCTTCAGCTCTTCATTGGCTGTTATTTGACAAGCCTTCTGAAAAGAGGGGTTTTTGCACCAAGCTCTGACAACAGCTAGGCTTGAGCTAACTCAGATCTTCACAGCAAAGACCCTGTGCTGAGAAAGCCTGGATACCAGCTCCTGATCATGTTAATGCCTTCGCTACACTGAGTCCAAGGCACCAGCTGTTGAACCTCACTGCCTCTTCCTTCACAGGCGGAGCAGTTTATGCACAACAATGCTTATTCTTGACCACTTCTGTAAAGTCCCACAAACTGAAGGAGGGCTCATCACACATGGGTTGGTCAGATTACTCCAAGGTGCATATCTCTTGTGGATACCTGGGGACCTTTTATTTGGAGGTAGATTATTGTATTCCCTATGGAGAGCCCCCCATAGCTATCCCAGGCACCTTACCGTTTCGTGGAAGGTCTTCACCACAGTTTTCGCATTAGTTGCATCAGAATTTGACAGGTCTTGTTGCAACGCTTGTTGCAATGCTTGGTCGTAGAACTGCTTCACGTCTTTGGCAACCTAAAGAGGGAGAGCAAGAAAATCCCTCTTACAACCACAGAAAATAAATCTAAACAGATCCTTCCAACTGCCGTGCAAGGCAGCGACAAAGTGGTACAGATACCAGGCAGCCCAGCTAATCACAAGTCACTGTCAGTGTCATTCCCAGATGAGTAAGAAGAGCTGGGCTGTGTTTGTGACAATTATGGCAATATCCTATAATATCCTGGATAAACCTTACTGACCTAACAAACTTAATTCAAATACGCTTGGAGTTCATTATATTAAAAATGTGGGGGATCATAGGACTGGAAGGGACCTCAAGAGTCTGCAGTCCCCTGCACTCATGGCAGGACTAAGTATCATCTAGAGTCTTCTAGACCATCCCTGACCGGTATTTGTATAACCTGCTCTTAAACATCTCCAATGACGGGGATTCCACAGCTTCCCTAGGCAATTTATTCGAGTGCTTAACCACACTGACAGTCAGGAAGTTATTCCTAATGTCCAACCTAAACCTCCCTAGTTGCAATTTAAGCCCATTGCTTCTCGTTCTATCCTCAGAGGTTAAAAAAAACAATTTTTCTCCGTCTTCCTTGTAACAGCCGTTTATGAACTTGAAAACTGTTATGTCCTCTCTCAGTCTTCTCTTTTCCAGACTAAACAAACCCATTTTTTTCAATCTTCCCTCATAGGTCATGTTTTCTAGACCTTTCATCATTTTTGTCGCTCTTCTCTAGACCCTCTCCAATTTGTCCACATCCTTCCTGAAATGTGGCACCCAGAACTGGACACAATACTCCAGTTCAGTAGTTCCCAAACTTCAACAACCTGTGAATCCCTTTCACTAAACTGTCAGGTCTCGCGAACCCCCTCCTAAAAATGAATATTTCCAGGGATTTTCTCCTTTACCGGCGTATAAATTATAAAAGCAGTGATCTTGGAAATATACAATTTGTTATGACATGCTTATTGCACAGTATTTATTATTAATTATTATTTATCATGACAGTATCTTTATTACATTATGAAAACAGCAACATTCTTCCAAGATATCACTTTTGTAGCTTGTATCACTTTGAATAAGCCGGTTATAATACAAGGTTTCTATGTTTCATCCAGGAGTATCAGATGTGAAACAGCATGAAGGTATTTAAGAAGCCAACTCAAAGAGTTCCTCCTACACAAGCATTCAGGTCTTGAGCAGTCCAGGCAAACAATGCACATTACAACAAAGCTTAAACTTGTTCTTCATAATAATTTTAAAAACAATACTAGCTGCGCGTTTAATTTTAAAAACAGCAAAAAATATCCATCTCCCTTTCCATTTCTTATAAGGAGTCTTGAAGTTTCAATCTCCTCAGTGTGATAGATCTGCTTGCTTTGATCTGCTTAGCTCTTGGAAGTCCAGGGGCCTGTGCTGCCCAGGGTCCCTAGGGACAACTCTGTCCGTCATTAGGAAATTTTTTTCCCAAGAACCCCCTGTAACATTTTGTGAACCCCCAGGGGCTCATGAACCCCAGTTTGGGAACCACTGCTCCAGCTGAGGCCTAATCAGCACAGAGTGGATAGGAAGAATTACTTCTAGCAGGAAGACAAGATTAATGCAATCTCTAGGAGATATTAGGAACTTCAAAGGACTTTCTAGAACAATATATGTAAAGTGGATTTCCTAGGAAATACTCGGGGGTGAGAGAAATGCAAATGACCCAGTCTGAATCCATTCTTTTGAAGCTACCCCTTGAGTAGAGATACCTATTGTCTGAATACCTGTTCCTGAATACTCCAGTTCAAAGACCTCCAAACCATATAAAAGGATGGACACTTTCATGAGTGCTCTCATTCTGAGCAAAGAGTGTGATGAACTTGAAACCACAAAGCAGGGGAGGTGTTTTAAAGGATTAGTCCTGCCAGAGACCATGTTGGAGGGGGTGATCTCTGGTAAGCTTATTAGCATGCATGCAGGTACTTTTATTGCTTTTAATATTTTTGCTGCAATGCTTTTACCTTAAGAATAAAATATGCTTGTTTAGAAGAACTGTGTGGTAGCTTAACTGTGGACAGTTACACTTGGTCTCTGAAGAGAAAGCAAGCAGACTTATTTAGGCCGACTATGTTTATTTATAGAGGTAAGTGGTAGGGACCACTTCCCCCTCAGCCTCACAGAGCTCGAAGTACTTCAAGCTACTGAATGTTGGAAGGACAAAAAGTATAAGCATTCATTACACACTGCCTTTCAGCCAATGATATCCAAGTATTCTACAAATGCTCTCTCTATACCAGAGGCGGATTACAGTTTTGAGGGTCCCTGGGCCAGAGCAATTGGGGGGCCTCTTTCCACCTCTTCTGTCTGTCCACCCCCTCCCCGCCCAGTGATCCTACCAGGGAGTGGGGTCGGGACATGAGGGCTTTAGGATTTTATACTGCCGCCCATCCCCTTGGTATCGGAGCGTCTTCCACATAAAAATCAATAGCAAATTCCTAACTGGACTTTATTCTTTTTGTCACCTCTTGGCCTCTCACCAACAATACCCAGACAAAGTAACATTTACATAGCCCACAACCATCCTGAAAGGTTTCATATCCTTAGCCTTCATCCTTTCTAATGAAGTAATGCTTCGCTACTATGAATCATTGGTTGAATGTTTCCATCCACAAACGAGTGAGTGAGGTCTCTCAAATGGATCTGAAATGGAACTGACAACCACTTGTTTGTGTAGTTTAATTAAACTTCTTAATAAAGCAATTGACTTTCCAACTCTCACCCCCATCCCATCCGATGCTAACTGTTTCTCCAAGCACAGTAAATGCCTTCTCTTCTTGAACCTGCCAATGGTGAAATGACTAGAATATTAATGTCCAATTCCCTCCTCACTGCAGGATTGCCAAAGTTCTCACGCAGAGACAGTCGATCCTTGGAGCATGCGTGCATGTTACACCAGTTTCTGAGGAGTACTGTGCCAGAAGAAAGGTAAGGGCAAGTCCGGACTCAAAAGGTGCAGCCAGCCCAATCCTACCGCCCCTCTTTAGGGAACACTACTCTGGTCCCTGATGAGAGATCTTCCCTCCAGCATATCTCAATCCAGAAGACAGAGCATACTGCAGTGCAGGGCTGAAGACAGGGAGGAATCAACATGGAGACCCAAGTGACATTATGTAGAGAAGTGAACTGGTGCCTTGGTAGGTGGGTATCAGCACAAGGCAGCTGCTGTGTGTGTCTGCAAGGAGGGGCGGGGGAAGAGAGCAGAAAGGGAAGGGGTGCTTCTGTGGGGAGGTGAAAGGAGGGAGTTTACTCAGGTCATGTCCTTCATTTCAGGCTCCTCAGAACACACATACTCATCCTGAAGCTCCAAGGGTTAGACATTGAATACTGAGATTTCAGGCTGAAAAGTCCACATAGGCTTGGCAGGGAGTAGGTCTATCATTCCCACCTCATGTGTGAGTGACCAGTACACAGTGACTGGCCTGTATACGGTCTCTATATCTTGTGCATGCACGGAATCTAAGGCAGTAGCAATCTGCTCCTGGCATGATGAAAATTCACAGCATGTACACTGCACTTTCGAGGAACAGTAATTTGCAAGAGATCCCTTCTTACAATGTAACCTGGTCCCTGAGCAAGAATACCCACTGGGGTTTGGTGCTGTGAGAGTCTAGAGATTCCCTTCGTGCTATGCAGCCAGGTTTGCTCTATTTTTTCCCCTCAGCATATATCTATGCACACCCACATTACACTCCAAAACACTATGCAAGGGTCCACTAGTGTTATTTGTATTGCAGTAGCACCTACAGAATCAAGCGGAGATCAGGGCCCCATTCTTCTAGGCACTGTACATTGTGTGTGTGTGTGTGGGGGGGGAGAACGGAGGGGGAGTGAGGCACAGAAAGGTTAAGTGACTTACCCAAGATCACATAGTGAGTCTGTGGTAGAACCAGAAACTGAACCCGTATTTCCTGAGTCTCAGTCTGATGCCTCAAGGACAAGAGGATCTTTCCACCAGCTGGGACCAAACCATAGCAGACTCTTGCACAACCACATGATCGCATAGGAACAAGGGTTTCAGAGATATTTTTCTTACCAGGTCTTTATTGACGAATCCCCAGATTCCAGCAGCCACTTCACAAGCAAACAGGATCACCAGGCAAGTGAAGAACTGTGAAGACAGATTAAGAGAGGGACATTAAGAGGCTTGACTACAGGGCAGAGAAAGGGGCTTTGGGAAGGGCAGCTCACAGTTCCACTTGATGAAGAATGGGGCAGAATTGTCCCACCAGGGAAAAAATATGGTTCAACTGATGGGGATAGCAACATGGCTTCAATGGCTCAAGGATTCTGCGGCAAAAACGTTCTACATGCATGGGAGAGACCCTTGAGCAATTCCACTCTGGGAACCATTCAGGCTGGTTTGGGTTTGGGAGAGATTATCAGAGACCTGTCCGTCAATCAGAACATGAGAAGGGGGGCTCTATGGAAAAAAAGAACCTTCCTGGGCTTACAGGGCACGTTGTGCGAGCTTCCTGCTTTGACACAAGCCGTTCTAGCTTTGCCAGCGTGGGGATAACAGCATGTACCAGCCACTGAGCAGCAGCAGTGCGTCAGGCTGTGATTGATGGAGGTTTCTCTTGGCAGCTGCAGCCCTGCAAAGCTACTGCAGTTTTTTGCATAAATATCAACACACATGGTTCTCACAGCCTCACCCTATTAGCACGTAACCCGAATACTCCACTCCTGCCAAGCCAGAACCTCCCTCTACAAGATTAACAGATTCCAGTGCCAGAAGGGACCCACTGTGATCATCTAGTCCAGGCCTGCACAACTCGTAAAGCGGTGAGGGCCACATTACTCCAAAGAAAACAGCTGAGGGCCGAAACCCCCCCGGCCCCCCGAAACACCCCCCCCCAGCACCGCCCAGCCCCCCGAAACACCCCCCCACCCCCCGACTTGCCGCTCGCCCCCCCAAATATAAAGCCTCATTCAAAGACCCAGGGGTCACTATATTACTGCATACGGCAGTCAATCAATGCAGTTGTAGATAAATCTCTGCATTATGCATTTTTGTATAACTTTTATATGACTTTGTATTGAACCTTGGTAATATGTTATAGCGGGCCCCTAAGGTAGTATAATTAAGGTAAAAGAAAAATGTCTTTTTGCTAGAAGTAGAATAAGATCTTCCCCGCACTTTGTAATCAATTGCCCTGTTGAATGAATGAGGTGTGAATGAGGAAGGCGTGGAAGGCAGACACCTCCAAGACAGCTGCAACCCTTGGAGAGGGGCTGGGAGCCAGACCAAGGACAATCAAACTTGTCAGGTGGGCTGACTAGAGAAGAGCAGACATACTGACGGCCTCCGGGATTAGAAGCAAGCACCTTCCTTTGGGAACACCTTCTTTGCAGCATTCGGACAATCCCCAGCCCAGAGAAAAGCAGCAAAAAGGACCAATTTTTATGAGATGCAAGATCAGTAGAACAGGTCAGCCATCAACTCGCCGCTCGTCTTCTCACCCCCCCCACCAAGTATAAAGCCCCCCCGTCACTGCCCGCCCGCTCTCCCCGGCTCGCCTACTCACCCCGCACCGCCCGTTCGCTTCTTCAGCCCTCCCTCCCTCGCCGCCGGCTCACCTGCTCCCCCCGCCACTGCCCGCCTCAGATCGTGATCCCCCCACCCCCACCTTGCCTACTCACCCCTCCCTCCCCCGCCGCCGGCTCACCTGCCCGTCTGCTGCCAGCTCACCTGCCTGCCTGCCCGCTGCTGGCCTCTTACCTTCTGCCGCTGCCCCCGCCCCCTGCCGCTGGCTCACCCTCACTCCCCAGCCTGCCACTGGCCTCTTCACCACCCTGCCCACCCGCCGGCCGGCCGTTGGCTTGCCCCACCCCGCTGCTTGCCTACTCATCCTCCGCGGGCTGCACAGACTAGATTCTAGTCTGACCTGCACAACACAGCCCTTAGAACTTCCCCAAAATAATTCCTAAAACATGTCTTTTAGAAAGACATCCAGCCTTGATTTAAAAATTGCCCGTGGTGGAGAATCCACCCTGACCCTCGGTAAACATATGACTTATTTCCAGTCTGAATTTCGTCTCACTTCAAGTTCCAGCCACTGAATCATGTTGTACCTTTCTGTGTCTGACTGATGAGCCCATTATCAAAGATTTGTTTCCCATGCAGGTATTTAGAGACTGTAATCAACTCACCCTTTAACCTTCTCTTTGTTAAGATAAATAGTGATAGATTAGGCTCCTGGAGCCTAAAGGCACATTTTCTAATCCTTTAATCATTCTCGTGGCTCTTCTCTGAATTCTCTCCAATTTAGCAACATCCTTCTTCAATTTTTGACAACACAACTGGACACAATATTCCAGCAGCGGTTGCACCAGTGCCAAACACAGGCATAAAAACCCATCTACTCTGACTCGAGATTCCTCTGTTTATGCATTCAAAGATAGTATAAGCTCTTTTGAGCATAACGTCTCCCTGGTGACTCCTGTTCCACTACCGCGAGGGACAGACCTTTGGGTTTCCAGGAGAACTTGGGGGTTAATTTTTTATTCTGGCTTTGGGAGACTAATGAAAGAAGAGAAGCTAAATCACACTGGTCCAAGTCAAGTGCCATCTAAGTGTTCCTACTCCATTCCTGTGGGGATAGCATGGCGTGGAGAGTCCTCTGAGCATTTCCCACAGCCAGTACTGCTACACCATTCCCTAGACCAACTCGCTGCTGGGAAAGGCTGATGTCCTAGTTATCTGGCAGCCAACTTCTTGAAAGCTGAAAGGGAAGAGGTGGATGTGCAGATGTAAGAATACATCATAAAAAAGGGAGCACCTTATTATTGGCAATTGGGATTTCTTTCCCAGTTTCACTCACTCACACACATGCACAATGATCCTAGGTGGTCAGGAAAAAGGAGTTTTTAAACTGTACTTGTAACAAAATTATTCTGTTTTTGTGGCCTCTGATCTGGAATGTCAGAGCCTAGACTCCAACATGTAAACTGAAAAGGATTACAAGTAGAAGTGGCGCTCTTTACAAGAGAAAACTTTAGGCATTTGTAGCCAGTGACTGCGGTTTCAATTGTAACTTAATCCAAACAACTGGGGCAAGGCTGCTGTAATTCCCAGACTGGACACTAGGTTTCACTCTTGCAGTTGGTATCCTCTGGTGAGAAAAAGGTGTTTATTTACAAGTCTTTGGAAAGCTGCACTTTTAGTCATTTTTGCAAGTCAGTTATGAAACTCTTCCTATATAAAGGTAATGTTCTGAGATACCCACTCCAGATTCCTGACCAGGCACTTGGTACTTCCAAAGGTGCTTCCTCCCACAGAGAACCCAGGCCAGATTTCACACAGAGCCTAGTGCAAGTAGGAGCAGGATTTAGGGAGTTTGGTCAGTGATGCATGACAACTCATACTGAAAACATGAGCAAAAAAGCTCCATTCAGGCACATGCTATCAAGGCTCAGTGCCTTGACTTAAAGTGCTCCCCAGTAATATGGAATTCACACAATCTATTCCTTACCCTTCTCCAGAACCAAGAGCCTTACTACACTCAGTGGTTTGAGCATTGGCCTGCTAAACCCAGGGTTGTGAGTTCAATCCTTGAGGGGGCCACTTGGGGATCTGGGGCAAAATCAGTACTTGGTCCTGCTAGTGAAGGCAGGGGGCTGGACTTGATGACCTGTCAAGGCCCCTTCCGGTTCTAGGAGATGGGATATCTCTATTAATTATTATTTTCCCCTATAGCAAAAGCCACATTCCCAGGGTCCAGCTAGAAAGCTTGCCCTTCCATTAACAGGAGCCCCTGAAATCTTTTGAAGGTCACAGGACTGCAAAACAAGGAGTGATTTATTTCTTGCCGTCCAAAAAGCTATCCAGCATCTCACGATGCATATGGTGCGCGCATTTAGTACCAACACCTTCTCTTTGTGTTATTCTCTTCCTGAGTCTCCATTGAAATAGTCATTTCCTTATGCATCTTCCTATGCTCCCCAAAGTTACATTCGTGGAGATGGCAGCAGCACAGAACTTTCAAGGTGTGCTAGCGGAGGAAAACCTTCCTCCTACCAGCCACATAGTGAGAATAGCGTCTGTGGCATTAGAATGTATTCTCAATAGATCACTTCCATGTTCCTAGTCTTTAGTGCCTCTGTCTCCAATCTGGCTTTTGTGGACAATTTAAATGCCATTGACTGCCTTGTATTACTCCTGTGTGATGAACATTTTCCCATGAACACCCATTATCCTCAGCCACATGGGGAGCAAGGTCACAGAGGGGAAATAAATACCTGGTGGGTTAAAACACTTTGCCTTGAAAGCTCCATGCCTCAGTGCACAGTAGCATCAGTTTCCTCATGTAACCACAGCTTATCAGGTGTCATTCACAAGGTGCCTCCAGCCTTCCCTTGGCAAGCAAAAGTGGGAGGGACGGAGGGAGGGATGCAGTCAGCACTGCTAATCTCAGCTGTAGCAGTCAGTTTCACTATGAGGTCTCACATATATTCTGTCATCTGCCCATTAAATCTCCTTCTAGACTTCAAAGGGAGGCAGGGTATTGAATTACTGTAGTTCCCTGGTTTTACAAGAATTTGCTGACAAAGTCTATAACCTGGTATTCCCAAGGTCCTCAGGATCTCACTCAGACAACCCCTGCCATATTTGCCACTTGGTTCCTCTCACCTTCTATTGTTATTAGTAATTATATCTAGCTCTTAGATAGCACTTTTCATGAGGAGAGCTCAAAACGTTCTACAAAGGAGATCAGGATCATTATCACCCTTTTATAAATGGGAAACGGAGGCACAGGGAACAGAAATGACTTGCCTAAGATCACCCATCAGGCTGGTGGCGGGAAACCTAAGTTCCATTCCTGGATCTGAGTCCCAATGGAGTGCTCAATCCCCTAACTGGAGAGGGCTGTGAAACATTTTCCCTTGGAAAGCCAAACAGACTGGAGTCTAGTCTAAGATTACAACCCAGCCTAGGACTAATTTTAAACAAATAAATTCCCCCACAAGTAGAGGCTTTTGGGGTGCTGTGTTTTCTTTAAGAACATACACACAGAGATGGCAGCAGGAAGCTGGCTCATAAGGATAGATTTCTTTCCCAGAATACACAGGATGTACCATTGCAATGTGTCTTAATTACAGGCAGTCCATGAACACACTGGAGCGCTGGAATTTCTCCAGCCAGAGTCCTTTACAGCACTGGGATTCAATGCAGACATGAACTTCCACCCAAAGCTCAGACCAAAACTTGCAAGAGTCAAAGAAAGTTCAGAAATTGATAGTTCCCTCATTCACCTCTTATTTTTCAAACTTTTATGGCTCTGTAGTTCTGGATTTTGAAAGTACCAAAACTTCACAAGAACAAGCTGGAAATATCATGGAATAGTCTATTTTGAAAACTCAGGAAGCTGGACATATGATTAATCCAGACTTACTTCCCACTCTGAACACTAAGATTGGCTAAGATTCCCTCTCTTTACAAGCAGCACAATCATCTTCACGCTTCAATGGTTTAGTTTACCAGGGCTCCATTATGCAGGTTCCCCTGTTGATAGATATATACTGGACCGTATAAACGGAGGAACTGGCAACTGTTTATCACATATCTAAAGCACCTAGCCCAGTTTTAGGTACTGAGTAGTCCCTACTGGAATTCCATGGTTAATAGAGAGGAAGAGATATGGTGGAGGTCAAGGTGAATGGGGACAACAGCATTGTGTGGGCTTGGAGTTTGTGCAAATGTTAATAGAACAGAACCTGCCCAGAGTCCTGAACTGTTGGATCACGCTGATGATGCTTGCTTGCTTGAATAACAAATTTCCCAGCATTTACCACGAAGGCCTCACTGTGGTGCTCTAGGAAGCTTTAGCCAAACACCTACTCAGGGCCACAGCACAGCCAGTTAACCTTTAAGGAACTGGATTATCCACTTCAGGCAGAAACTGATTTCCAGGGTTTGGGCGGTTGTAGGGGACACTAGGTAAGAAAGAAGTGGGAGGGTCTCTGTGGCTGCTTGGAGGCACTGTGTTCAGAGTGGGACAAATAAATGCAGCAAGTCCCAACTGGCCTCATTTCCCTGTGACTGCTGGAATGAATCTCAGTGTGTCCTGCCAGGGCCGGCTTTAGCAAGAGCGGGGCCCGATTCCTGGGGGCGGGGCTTGCTGCAAGCCCCGCCCCCAGGACCCGAGCCACGCCGCGCCGCCGGGGGGGGAGGGGGCGACCCGAGCCGCGCCGCCGGGGGGGGCCCCGACCCGAGCCGCAGGGGGCGCCGAGCCGCCGGGGGGCTGGGGGGCCCGAGCCCAGCCGCGCCGCAGGGGGGCCGGGGGGCCCGAGCCCAGCCGCGCCGCGCCGCCGGAGGGGCCCCGAGCCCAGCCGCGCCGCCGGGGGGGGCCCCGACCCGAGCCGCAGGGGGCGCCGAGCCGCCGGGGGGGCTCCGAGCCCAGCCGCGCCGCAGGGGGGCTGGAGGGCCCCGAGCCCAGCCGCGCCGCGCCGCCGGAGGGGCCCCGAGCCCAGCTGCGCCGCCGGGGGGGCCGGGGGGGCCCCGAGCCCAGCCGCGCCGCAGGGGGGCCGAGGGGGCCCCGAGCCCAGCCGCGCCGCCGGGGGGGCCCCGAGCCGCGCCGCGCGGGGCCAGGGGGGCCCCGAGCCGAGCCGCCGGGGGGGCCCTGAACCGAGCCGCGCCGCCGGGGGGGCCCCGAGCCGCGCCGCGGGGGGGGATGGGGGGGCCCGAGCCGCGGGGACCAGGCCGGAGCCGGGCCACGGGAGCCGTGCTGGGGCCTGCGGGAACGGGCCGCGCCTCCCCGGAGCCCTTCTCCCGCCCCCACCCCAGCTTACCTCATGCTGCCGGCCGGCCCGCCCCTGCTGCTTAGTCTCAGACTTCCCGCGAATCTGATTCGCGGGAAGCAGGGGAGGGGGCGGGGTGTGCAGGGCAGGGGAGGAGGGGGAAGTGGGCGGGGTGAACAGCTGCAGCGCGGGGCCCTCTTGGCGCGGGGCCCAATTCAGCCGAATCGGCTGAATCGGCCTAAAGCCGGCCCTGTGTCCTGCTTCCTACACCCTCCCATCCTACTGGTGGCTCCTGCCCCCTTCCTGAGACCAGGAATCAGCAAGAGGCTGGTGACGTTCATTAGCAGCACAAACTTTCTGACAGTCCAGAACTGCACAGTGCAAACTCCAGAGCTGGCTGGAAAGCAAGGGAGACTGCTCCTCTTCTGACACTCACAGGGAATCTCACTTCCAAAAGAGCAGGGGGTGGTAGAGAAAGAGTGGTACCCAGGGAGACTACACTCATCCTCCGAGAACACTGAAGCTATTTACACCTTTAGTCCAGGGGTCTCAAACTCAATTTACCTTAGGGCCAGTGCCAGTCCTCAAATCCTCCCAGCAGGCCAATGTCACTGAACATCGGGGGGAGGGATACCTCAGTGGTTTGAGCATTGGCCTGTTAAACCCAGGGTTGTGAGTTCAATCCTTGAGGGGGCCACTTAGAGGGATCTGGGGCAAAATCAGTACTTGGTCCTGCTAGCAAAGGCAGGGGGCTGGACTCAATGACCTTTCAGGGTCCCTTCCAGTTCTATGAGATAGGCATATCTCCATATTAAAAAAAAACCAACAACATGGTGTTCAGAGAAGAAAATGTTTATATTGTATTTTTTATTTCAAATTTCTTAGAAATAATAAAACTGTTTATACAATTCTTCGCCTGTCAGAGTTTTTACTGTTTGCCAGGCACCTGGCAACACTTCAGTTCTGTCAGTTTGTTGATGTTTGGCTTCAGTGACTGAGCAGTTGAAACCTTCAGGATTGCAGCAAGGTGTGGTATTTTGACTTGTTTATATTCATTGTGGAAAAAAGTGACCCTGCCTCCACGGCTGACTCTGCCCAGCAACTAATGATGCTGCTTCCATGGCTAACTCTGCCTGGCGACTAGTGAGGACATCTCTGTTCCTCTCCCCCAGCCAATGGGAGCTGCAGGGGCAAAGGGGGGAGGTGGCACCTGCAGCTGGCAGCGTGTCTGCCTGCGTCTCTCCTCTGCAGGATGCAGTGGGGAGGTTCTCGGGCCGCAGATGACCCGCGGGCCGGGAGTTTGAGATCCCTGCTTTAGTCTGTGTCCAAAAGCTTAGCTCCCATCATCATCATCATCATAGACTATTAAAGACGGGAGAGAGCTAGTCTTATCCAGTGGCCAATGTAACATTCTTTCCCTACATGCTGCTCTCCAGTACTCCATTCAGTCCAGTTTTAAACGACTCCCACTACTTCCCGCAAACAAAATTTTAGATCTGTTAAGAGATCTGCCTGATACCATGTTCAAGCATTTGTGTCTCTTACCGTTCCCAGAAGGCACTGGGACTCCTGGATAGCACCGTAGCATCCCAGGAACCCCACAAACATCATCACTGCACCAACAGCAATCAGGATGTAGATCCCTGCAAAAGGAGAGAGACACGGGTAGGGCAAACATGTTAGTGAAGAGTCTTCACCAGAAACATTCTATCATTTAACTAGATATTAGCACTCTGAAAAACTAATTACAAGTTTGGATAACTATGGCCCAGGAGAAGCATAGCAGGAGGTGCTGCAAGTCAAGATGGTGCTATATGAGCAGAGACGTGTAGAGAAAGTACTATAGCTGGGGCGCCATTCACTCTTATGAATACTTTCCTTTAAAAACAAAACAAAACACCATACTAAAATTCAACAGACATAATAAAAATATAATAGAACATAAATGTTAGCAACTGCTAGTTAAGGTTGCGTTCCAATATCTGCTTCAAGCCACTCCTAGTACCCATCCTTTACAAAAATTAAGAAGTTGCATATTATTGCCTCAGACAGATTCCTTTTTCAAATGAAAATGCCCATAGCTGATTTCTCAGTTTGAGCCAATGTCTACTTGATCATTTGAGTGTGAAAATGAAGCATGTGTGAACACACACCTCAGAATCCAAAAGTGCCTGAAGCTAGTAATTTCAAACTGGTTTTATTTAAATAAATAAATAAATCTAAGAGATTGAAGAAGCCCATGATCTCTGTAAGCACCTCAAGCCAAGTCAGTCTTTATTTAAAAAAAGGGAAAGAAAAGAAAATTTAAAGTCAGTGAAACCAAAGGCAAAACATGCAAACAAAATCAAACCAGCAAACAGTTACCCCTCCACATAACAAGGCAGTGCAATGCTGAGGTTGGGAACTCGAGCACTCAAAAGTAACAAAATGCTAGAAGCGAAGGTAGCTCCCACAGTGTAGTGGTTTAGATTCCTTTTATCCTTGTAAACCTTAAAATGTATTGTTTGGTTTTAAGAGTGGGTTTTTCAGAAGTGCACATCATTGGTTTAGCTCTGTTCCTACTAAAAAGTCTACCATTGACTTCAATGGGAGTAACATTAGGTCAGTGTGGAACACTTTGGAAAATCCAACCCTGGGTGCAGTATTTGTTTATTTCACTTTGGATTTTTGAGAACAAAAGAGGTGGATATCCCAAGCTCTAGGTACCCTAAGATGTTACTTAAATGAATCAGCAGCAACTATGCAATATAGAGCAGTAACTAAACTATGCTACAGTAAGTCACGTGGTTCAGTAAAACTCAGCCACCAGCATGGCTTTGTCAAGAACAAGTCATCCCACACCAACTTAATTTCCTTCTTTGACAGGGTTACTGGCCTAGTGGATAGTGGGGAAGCAATACACATGATACATCTTGATTTTAGTAATGCTTTTGAGATAGTCCCACAGGACATTCTCAAACTAGGAAAAATGGTGTCTAAGTGAAATTACTATAAAGGTGGATGCACAACTGGTTGAAAATCCTACTCAAAGAGTAGTTATCAATGATTCACTGGGAGGACGTACCTAGTGGGGACTCAGAGACCTGTCCTGGTCTGGTACTATTAAATATTTTAATTAATGACTTGGATAATGGAGAGGAGAGTATGCTTATAAAATCTGCTGATTGCACCAATCTGGGAGGGCTTGCAAGCACTTTGGAGGACATGATTAGAATTAAAACAACCTTGAGAAATACAGAGAATTGGTCTGAAATCAACAAGATGAAATTAAATAAAGACCAATGCAAAATACTTCATTTAGGAAGGGGAAAAAAATCAAATGCACACCTATAAAATAGGGAATAACTGTCTAGGCAGTAGTACAGCTGAAAAGGATCTGGGGGTTACAGTGAATCACAAACTAAATGAATCCACAATGTGATGCAGTTGCAAAAAATGCTTATATTCTGGGGTATATTAACAGGAATGTCATATGTAAGACACAGGAGACAATTGTCCTGCTTTATTCAGCATTGGTGAGGCCTCAGCTGGAGCACTGTGTCCAGTTCTGGGTGTCACACTTTAAGACGTGGATAAATTGGAGAGAGTTCAGAGGAGAGCAACGAAAATGATAAAAAGTTTAGGAAACCTAAACTATGAGAAAAGGTTAACAAAACAGGGCATGTTTAGTCTTGGGGAAAAAAACCCAAAACCAGACGACGACTGAAGGGGGACCTGACGATAGTCTTCAAACATGTTAAGGGCTGTTATGAGGAGGATGATGATTAATGTTCGCTATGTCCACTGAAGGTAGGACAAGTAATCTGCTTAATCAGCAGCAGGGAGATTTAGGTTAGGAATTAGGAAAAGGCTTTCTAAGGATAAGGATAGTTAAATACTGGAATATAGTTCTGAGGTAGGCTATAGAATCCCTGTCACTGGAGGTTTAAGAACAGGTTAGACAAACACCTGTCACGGATGGTCTAGGTATACTTGGTCCTGCCTCATCACAGTGGATATGGATTAGATCAGTGGTTCTCAAACTTATTTGATCAAGACTCCTCTTCCAGTTTGTATCTGTAGTAGTTTACACACAGACACAGACACACACACACACCCCTTGGGTGCCCAGCCAGCAGCCACCGCTCTCTGGCTGGCTAGCTCTAAAGGTAGAGCGGTGGCCGCTGGCCGGGTGCTCAGCTCTGAAGACAGCGCTGCCCGCCAGTAGCAGCACTGAGTAAGGGTGGCAATACCGCACCATCCTTAATTCTCCACTGCTGCTGGCGATGATACTGCCTTCAGAGCTGGGTGCCTGACCAGCAGCCGTTGCTCTCCAGCCACTCAGCTCTGAATGTGCGCAGAACATTTCCTCTCCCCTCCCCCCAAATACATTCCACACACACCAGTTTGAGAACCTCTGGACTAGATGACCTCTTGGGGCCCCTTGCAGTCTTACATTTCTATCATTCTATGGCAGAGATAATACTGTGGGAGCAGCCTGAATGTTTGGACTCTGCTAACTTTAGGAGTGTTTAATGTCTCATTGTTAATGTTGCATTTATGTAACAGATGTTGCTATGTACAGCCACCAGCAATTGGAGGAAACCAGCTGCAAGGGAAACAAAGGCAACAAGGGTTGCACTGAGGCAGTCTGGCGCAGAAGGAAGTTCCACTCCATGAAACCCAATGGGATTTGCAGTCAGTGACTCTGACTTCCTCCTGGCAATGGACTGGTAATGGTCACTGAAAGACAAAGTAATTAATGTGGGAGGAAGCCAACTTACTTTCTGCACTCTTCCAAACCACAACCTGTGAGCGTCAAGTATTCTGGTTACCATCAGAATCCACAGTGCTCACTCCTATAGTGTCAGCTTTGTAGTTCTTTAAGAATGGGGCTTTTAAGTTCTTTGATATAGGGACTGTATTTATACAGCACCTTGCACAATGGGATCCCAGTCCATGACCGGGGCTCTACGTGCTACTGCAATAGAAACAACACTCTTTCAGTATCCCCTCCATCCTCTTTCCTCTACACCTGAGTACCTCTGCATCCATCCACTCTCAGGCTGGTTGGAACGGTCACACAGATCCCATTGAGAACTATTCCATTCCCCCACAACCAGGAAGACTTGGTGTGTTTCCCCTGAAGTGCTTCCAGGAACTGCCAACCTTGGTGACAATCTGCTTTACACTCTAACATGGGGGACACAGAAAAACTAGGTGGGTCACAGAGACTTGTCAACTGGAGCAGGAGTCAGGAAGGGGCAAGAGCAACGCCTGGTGGCAAGGATGCTTGTTGCAGTTGTAAACCATGGAAGGGAAGATTTGGGGCCATGGGGAAGTGCCAATAGTTAGAATTTTGTGAGCCTGAGAGTTTGTTCCAATTCAAACATCAGCTCAGCTGCCAAAGGTCAAGTGGTGAACGACTGATGCAAAGGCAGATTGGTAGGAGGCCTATGAGATGGGGAAGTAGTGTTTTGGTGTGTGCATGGGGAGGAGGCACAGAGGGGCAAGAGGTGATGGGAAGGCATTAACACAATCTTGTCAGATGAAGATTGGCAGGAGGCCAGCATACATCTCCACAGACCCAGATTGATGACAGACTACCATTAAATCAGGAGAAGAGAGCTATCATGACAAATGGACACAGGAGATAGATAAAGTTACACATGGCAGACTAACTACCTGTGACAAAGTGGATTCCCCCTCATCTCTCTGCATGCGCTTTGACAACTCAGGTATTATTGAACTGGACTAACCGAAGGGACAGAGGGAAAGTTTTTAAAGACAGACAAGCTGACTGGAGAAATTCCTTTCTGTAACGGATCTCGCTAAATCCTGTCTCGCTGCCCTCAGAGTCAAAACTTCAATGAGGGGAGGGAGGGTAGAGAAAGATCTTGTATCCCCCTTTGCGGAAAAAGTGGGGGAGCAGCTTGTGCTGTAGGCAATGTTAGAGGTCAGAACACCATGCATTTGTGGAGACAAACTCCGCTAAATCCTTATATTAAGAGAATTGGAAATAAAGGAGGATTAGAGGAGGAAGATGGGTCAATGAGGGGAGAAGGAAGGGAAGAGGGTAACTCTCCCATTAACAAAAATCCTAGTAAGTGTTGTGGGGGGTGTTGGGAGGGAATAACTGGGGGAGGTTTGTCTTTAGTTTACACTGGACTGTGGTCAAAGCAGTGTGTCATTCAGGACTAGAACGGAGTACTTTTTTTGATTAATAGATTTGTTTTTGTCAAAAGAATGCAATTTTTGGTGCTCTGCAACTTTTCACAAGTTTGTGTTGAATTCAATTAGGGTGACCAGATGTCCCATTTTTAAAGGGACAGTCCCGTTTCTGGACACTTTTTCTTATATAGGCACCTATTACTCCCCACCCTTCGTACCGTTTTTTTCCACAGCTGCTATCTGGTCACCCTAAATTCAATTAACAGTTTTGGCTGAGGGGAAAACCCTACTTCTTTTAAAAGTCAACATGCTGCATTTTGACACATTTTCTCCAGAAATGGCATTTTAAAATTTGGCCAATTTTAAAAATATAAAGGGTGAAACGAACCCGAACATGGCCAAATCAAAACATGAAAAAACAAACAAACAGACAAAAAACCCATTTAAAAATCTGGCTTTGAGTTGTCAAACATTTCAGTCAATTTGAAATTATGTTTTTCAGGATTTTTGTATGACAAAAAATTTTGGGGAAAAAAACAAACTTTTGGCTTGAAGCAAACTGGATTCCTCCCTGCACCCGCCACATGTTTCAGAATCAGTTCTGTCCCCAAACAAACAAAACAAAAAATCCATTAAACTTGCTCAGCTCTGTTCGGGACAGAATGCAGATGCAAAGCCAGGAGGAGAGTTCTCCCATTTTCAGTGGGGGAGAAATTTATTTTTTTGCACTCAGAGATTTAAGGACTGGCCAGGCCAAACTCCTGGGTCTCTGCCAGAAGCAGCTTGTTGTGTGGCTGCTTCTCTGTACTCTCAGTCCTACCCAGAAGCATGGGCAGACAGACAGCAGGGACAGAATCCCTGCTTTCTCTGCCACTCTCCCTAATGAGCTGTCTGTAGATAATGAAGTTGCGGCCAGCATAGGAAGTTCCCTTTAGCATGCTGATTATTTCCTTGAATGAAAAGGAGAATCTGAACAGGATGCCAGAGTCTGCCTGTAATGTACTCTAGGCCCAGTCCCTGAAAAAAAGAAATACCCGAACTGGATTCTAGCCCTCTGGAAAGGAATCTGGTATTGGATGCAGCCCCACTTCCAAGCTCTGTATCAATTCATGGTAGGGAAAAAAATCCAGGTGCCGGAGAAGCTGGATTTTCAGTACAACAGACCCCATGTCCTACTTGGAGTTTCCTAACTGAAGTCCAGAGGATGGAAGTTGTTCCTCTGGGGAAGTGAGGGCGGATAGCCTAGAGGGGAAAGCATCGGGATGGCTGGACTGCACTCCGAAAGCGACACAAAGGCTGAAAGGCTTTCGGGACTCAAGCCAGTTTCTTTCTAAGACACAAACAAATGGCCTTTATGAGAGCCAGAGCAATGGAAGCTACTGGAAGCCAACAGAGTGGGATGCTTCTCTACAGTTTATTTAAACCAAAAAAAAAAAAAATCATCAGACAATACGCTCTTGTACACTGGAGACTCCATAGTGACCAAGTTAGCAGCTTTCCTGAGGGAAAGGCAGTGCCAAAAGTTCAAGAATCAAGCCACTGAGTCACTTGGGGGAGGGGTATCCTTGCATATTTTCCTCAAGCCCAATCTGAGGCTCTGAAGCCCATCTCAAAGGGGCTGGGGGAGAAAGGGTGGCCCTCTCTCCAGACCAGGGGCTATGCAGTCAAGAGAATTCCCTTTGCATTGTGCTCTGCAGCCTGACCTGGAATGAGCAGCCTTTCCAAAGGAGGGGAGGGCTTGCTCAGTGGTTTGAGCATTGGCCTGCTAAACCCAAGGTTATGAGCTCAATCCTTGAGGGGGCCACTTGGGGATCTGGGACAAAATCAGTACTTGGTCCTGCTAGTGAAGGCAGGGGGCTGGACTCAATGACCTTTCAAGGTCCCTTCCAGTTCTAGGAGAGGGGATACCTCCATTTAAAAAAAAAAAGTGTACTTATCCTGGCAGAGAATAGCAATAAAGTGGACACATTTAACCCTGGCCTCTGGGAGCATGAAACACATGTACATTTTGAGCAGCACACTTCAGATCATGCAGAACACCCCTGTTCTACCAGGGCAACTCCCATTACTTTCAGGTCCCCTTCCCATATTTATTCTAGTCTCCCCATTCAGATATGGCAGAGACTGGGTTCTTGTGTTTTGTCTTTCCGGTTTCAGGTTGTGAACTCTTCATAACAGGGTTTGTATCCTATTGGAAGTTGTATAAAGCCCCACGCACCTTTATAGCGCTATACAGTACTGCAATACCAATAGTTACCGTTCAGTGTAAGCTACATTTAGATAATGGTTTTGTCTGCCTTTCACATTTAATTTCTCAGCATGGGTTCCGCCTTTTCCATGATTAACAAAAATTATTAGTTCCTTTGTTTTTGTTTTTTTAATTAAAGATTCTGATTAGAGATGTTTAGAACAAACAAAATCCCAGTGCCCAGAGCATTTTTTTCAATTGAAGAATATAACCCTGTGAGAAGCCAGAGCTGCATTAGTAACAATAGCCAGCAAATAGCTCATTGTTGTTTGCAAATTCAACCGATTCTCTACCCTCCGCTTCTAGGCATTATTCTGGCCATTGCTAGCATTAGCCTAGGATCTTAGGGCACAGTTCTCAGACAATATAGCAATTAGGACAGTGCAAAGAACCTAGACTGGTTAGGATACCAACAGGATTTCCTCTCTGAAAGGAGGCTGGGTGGTGGTGGTGGAGAGACTGCAGAACAGAATAGGAACCCAAACCCAACATTATCCATATAATGGTTTCCTTGCACCACTGAGGGAATCAAAGCCACCCAGCTCTAGTTTCTCTTCTCAGCTGCAGAAATGATACTGAGAAATTCAGACTCTAGTCTCTATGGGAGCAAAGAGTACAGAACCAAAAAGTGGGCCTGATGTGGCTCTCCTGGACTGAGCTCCTGTAAGATTCCTGGGGCAGATGTGGCGAGACATACCCTGGTATCTGAGGAATGTCTGAGAGGAAGTCATTCCAGATGTTGTTCTGGACAAGTTATCTCCCTTTCCTCCCCCCTAGTGGTGGGTGCTGTATAGGCCCAGAATGCTGTATCTCTTGCTAGGTTTCAGAGTAGCAGCCATGTTAGTCTGTATCCGCAAAAAGAACAGGAGTACTTGTGGCACCTTAGAGACTAAGGCCTAGTCTTCACTTACCGGCTGGTCCGGCGGTACGCCATCGATGTTCTGGGATCGATTTATCGTGTCTGGTTAAGACGCGATAAATCGATCCCGGAAGTGCTCACAGTCGGCGCCGGTACTCCAGCTCGCCGAGAGGAGTACGCGGCGTCGACGGGGGGAGACTTCCGGCCGCGTCTGGACCGCGGTAAGTCCGGACTAAGGTACTTCGAATTCAGCTACGTTATTAACGTAGCTGAATTTGCGTACCTTAGTCCGAAGTCCGGACTAAGTGGGGACCAGCCCTAACAAATTTATTAGAGCATAAGCTTTCGTGGACTACAGCCCACTTCTTCGGATGCATACCTCTTGCTGTCAGTGCAGTCTCTACTGGATTCAGCTTTGCGATACACCCATGTCAGAAGGAAGAGATCTGCATCTCCCCAGGGACAGAATGACAGGCACGACTCTCTCTTCTTATGTTTGAACATATGACTCCTCCTAACCTTACATGAGGGGACAACACAAACACGTTGTCTGACCTTTTCTATGCCCCCACCATCTGGTGAGGATTTTCAGATGCTTGCAAAGGCCTCTTCAGGCAAACAGCTGCACGACATGAGACACAGGACAAACAGTGCTTGGTGCGTGCAGGGAACAAGCTAGTTTCAAGCCACAGAGACCACCCAAGGCTGCAACCATGTGAAACGGCAGGACAGACTGGGACAAGGCTCTGGAAATGGGTAATGAGATAGAAGTCCTTCGCTCTTGACAGTGCTATATACAAGATTTTTTTGGGGGGGGGGAGAGAGGTGAGTTTAGCTACTATTATGCCCTTATCAGAAAGCACAGCATATCTACAATGAAGCTGGGGGTGAAATTTCTAGCCCCTATAGATACATCTGTGCTAGCTCTGATTAGAAGTTAGAGCGCTGAAAACAGAAGCGTAGCTGTGGCAGCGCGAGTAGGTAGCTGCTTGTGTAAATACCTGGGGTCTCGGACAGTGTTATAGTCTGGGCTACTAACCTGTCCCCCTGCTCACGCTGCTGCAGCTAGACTTCTATTTTTAGTGCACAAGCCTGAGCGGAGCTAGCATGGGTATGTCTACTCGAGCTGGAAGTTACACCTCCTGCTCCAGTGTAGATGCACCTTAAAAGTTTGTCTCGCCAGGTCAGATCTGAGGCATGATACTAGTTGTTTGAGGACACCGACACCAGTGCTTGGTCTATGATTAAACAGACAATTCCGGTTTGCAGGGCTGTCAGTCAATCCAGCATCTTTTGTCTGCACTAAGCTCACTAAAAAAAAAAAAAAAAGAACAAGCATCACTTTTTAAATTGGACTTGATGAAGCACAGAGGAACCAGGGCCAGCACTTTCCTGGTGGAGTGACTTATGCACCAAGGGATCCTAGAACTAGAGGACCCTCCTTCCCCCACCCAATAGTTCGGTCTTGCTCACACAAGCATGCTCTACAATGTGCAACATACTATGGGCTCTCTCAGTCAATGTCCTCTGCTCCCCTCCCCCACTCCCCCTTTTGATTCTCTCTCTCTCACAGCAGCTTTAACTTGGAATACAGTCTCTTCCACACTGGGTTGCCATGGCAATATTTCCAAAAAAACCCAGCACCAAGGCATTCTCCACAGGAAGCCTGGGACACATTCCAAGTCCTGTCTGCCCGAGTGCTCGCCCCTTCCCCTTGGGATTCCCTTTAAAAACTGGAAAAAGAAGAACAGGAGTACTTGTGGCACCTTAGAGACTAACAAATTTATTAGAGCATAAGCTTATATGCATCCGAAGAAGTGGGCTGTAGTCCACGAAAGCTTATGCTCTAATAAATTTGTTAGTCTCTAAGGTGCCACAAGTACTCCTGTTCTTCTTTTTGCGGATACAGACTAACACGGCTGCTACTCTGAAACCTGTCTTTAAAAACTGGGCGAGAAGAGAGGCACACTGGCATGAGAATTCCTGGCCAGGGCCCACACTTATTTACTCCCAAAGGAAAAAAGGAGTTCTAGCCAGTCCTCGCTCCTTCCTCTGGAGCAGCTCCTAGGGACCATTTGTCTAAGTCTTTTAGACATCTGCAATACCCCGAGGCGGCGGATGGCAATGCACACCCTGCCTTGCCCACTGCCACAGTGTTGCCTAGACTAGAGGGACCCGGTTCGGGAAAGAGGAAAGGGAGGCGTCATCTCCACTTGTGGAGTATTGTATAAGTATTGTGGAGGAGCTGCACAACCAAGAGGCCCTGGGGTGAAGGCATTCCCTCATGTACAGAGGGAGGAAGAGAGCCGCATTGCACTGGGCTAGGAGGAGTCCTGTTTGGAAGAGCAAGAGGGCAACAGCAGCGTTTCCTTTAAAGCTAAGGGGAAGGCTCTAGAGGGAGCAGGAACTCTCTTCACACACAAGGGAGGGGTAGCAGTACCAGTTTAGACAAAGGAAGAGACAGGGAAGGAGAGTCTCCATGTTATTTTTAAAAAAAGAACAGGAGTACTTGTGGCACCTTAGAGACTAACAAATGTTATTTTTGTTGAGCTTCCCAGTGGAATTAGCCAAGCCAGCCACTCTCTCCATCTCTGGGTTATTTTTGATTCGTGTTGTTCCATGGCGGAGGATGGGGAGCTGTTTTGCCACTCACTTTTTTGTGTGTGTGTGTGCGCTGTTGGTGGAATTGGATAGAAAAGCCCATGTCTGGCCCCTCCTCCTTCTCTTTTCCCTTTCCTGAGAGCAGAGCTGCTGCTGAGTGGTCACTAATGACTTCCAGATGCAGCAGCAGCACAAGCCAGTGAGCAAAGCCCCAGAAACACTCCCAGGAATCCTGCATCAGAGAACGTGCAGGGAGAGATCAAAACAGTGCATACAGCGTGTTTGTGGGGAGGGATGAAGGGAGCGGGATGCACATTATCCATCTTCCTCATGAAAGGAAGAACAAAGCACCCACCCCAAATACTTCCCTAGCTCCCAACACAGATTCCACACTCAGGTTTTTTCCATCCTGCCTCTTCGGGAGTGCAGGAAGAGGAGGAGCGTTTAAGCTTATACCCTGAAGTGCATGCATAACAAAGAGGAGCCAGGAACATGGCCTGCAGCAGCAGGACTAATGCGCTGGCTGCAAACCTCTATAATCAGGATAGATCATCATCCAAGCTGCACAGATGGAAGATCCAGTCTGAAAACACCCACTGCACCATTCTCTGCTGGCCAGAACTACAAAGTGGGTGGGTGTTGGTACATATTCTGAGGTTGTCCCCATTGTGGATGACACCCAGATCCAGTCTGGAGGCTTAGCTGGTGCCTGAATACACAGCAGGTTTTGAAATAAACAAACCAACAGCTTAAAAACAAGGGGAGCTTTACATTATTAAGCAGCTGTCAGCCTCACAAAGCAGAAAGGACACAAACAACCCGTGCAGTGTCCCCAACGGCAGACAACTGGTGGGAAAGGATCAGAGAAAAATAAAAGTGGTTTGAGAGGAATTAACGCAGGGCTGCTCCTAAACAAAATGGATAAAGGAGTGGTTTAGGACTCCTCACTTTTGGAGAGCCTCGGTTATCTGTGCCTCCAATTTGAGGGCCTGAATTATTGCAGCAGTGAAGGGGATTCTACAAGCAGCTACCAGTCTGATTGTATCTCCCCCACCTCCCTTCCGCGGGACTAGGGGGGAGGCACTGCCAGCAGGATTCCATACTCCTTCCTCGCTTAGCAGTTGGAGCACTGAATGCTTGGTTCATCTTCGGACTGCTTGTGTAGTAGGGTTACCATATTTCAGCAAGCAAAAAAGAGGACAGGAGGAGCCCCGCCTCTGACCCACCCACTTCCCGCCCCCCTCAGAACTCCCAACCCTCCCCCCCGCTCCTTGTCCCCTGACTGCCCTCTCTTGGGACCCCTGCCCCTAATTGCCCCCCAGGACTTTACCCCCTACCTAAGCCTCCCTGCCTCTTGAAGGCAGGGGGAGGGATAGCTCAGTGGTTGAACCTTGGCCTGCTAAACCCAGGGTTGTGAGTTCAATCCTTGAGGGGGCCACTTGGGGATCTGGGGCAAAATCAGTACTTAGTCCTGCTAGTGAAGGCGCAGGGGGCTGAACTCAATGACCTTTCAAGGTCCCTTCCAGTTCTAGGAGATGGGATATCTCCATTAATTAATTTCAAATTTCTTGTCCCCTGACTGCCCCTTCCTGGGACCCCTGCTCCCTAACTGCCCCCCAGGACCCTACCCGTACCCTGACTGCCCAAAACCTTATCCACACACCTCCCAGAAAGCCCCCCCCATCTCTTGACTGCCCCATCCAAAATCTCCCTGCCCCTTCTCCGACCCCCTGGCTCCCTTGTCGTTGGCCTTCGGTTCGCCTAAGGTCTCTCTGGGAGCTTGCTGAGTCTGAGCCATTCTCCCGGCACGCTGGGCAGCAGTGGGGGAGGAGCTCCAGACTGCCAGAGGTGAATGCAGGGAGGGAGGGAGTGAGCGAGCTCTGCTGCAGGGAGAGGAGGGGGAAGTGGAGGAGGGACTCTCTCTTGCTGTCGGAGCCCCATGTAAGTGGCACCATCTGGCTGCCCTGTTAGCCGCGCGTGCTCTGCATGGGAGGGGGGGAAGTCCGGACATTAACAAATCCCCCCCCAGACACTATTTTTAGGTCAAAAATCCGGACATGTCCGGGGGAATCCGGACGAATGGTAACCCTATGTGTAGTTATGCCACCCCTGAGAACAAAGCCCTAAATTCCTTCCCACCCATCCCCTTTTCCTGAAGTGACCAGCAGCTGCACAAATGCAAAAATAAAACATAAGAATGTCCACAGACCAACGGTCCATCTAGCCCAGTATCCAGTCTTCTGACAGTGTCAGATGCTTCTGGCTGTCAGAGGTTTAGAGACACCCGGAGCATGGGGTTGTGTCACTGACCATCTTGGCTAGTAGCCACTGATGGACCTATCCTCCAGGAACTCATCTAATTCTTTCTTTAACCCAGTTACACTTTTGGGCTTCATAACACCCCCAGCAATGAGTTTCACAGGTTGACTGTGTGTTGTGTGAAGAAGTTCTTCTTTCTGTTTGTTTTAAACCTGCTACCTATTAATTTCATCAGGTGACACCTGGTTCTCGTATTATGTGAAGGGGTAAATAACACTCCCTATTCACTTTCTCCATTCTATTCACCGTTTAATAGGCCTCCATCATAGCCCCACTTAGTAACATCTTTTCTAAGATGAGCAGTCCCCATCTTTTTAATCTCTCCTCATATGGAAGCTATTCCATACCCCCCATTGTTACTTTTTCTAATCCTAATATGTATCGTTTTTGAGATGGGGCAACCAGAACTGTATGCAGTATTCAAGGGGTGGTCATACCATGGAGTCATATTGTGATGTTATATTTTCTCTTATTATCTATCCCTTTCCTAATGGTTACTAACTTTGTTAGCTTTTTTGACTGCCATTGCATATTGAGCAGATGTTTTCAGAGAACTATCCATGACAACTATAAGATCTCTTTCTTGAGTGGTAACAGTTAATTTAGACCCCATCGTTTTATATGTATAGTTGGGATTATTTTTCCCGACTTGCATTACTTTGCAATTACCAACACTGAATTTCTTCTGCCATTTTGTTGCCCAATCACCCAGTTTAGGGAGATCCCTTCGTGACTCTTCAGAGTCAGCTTTGGACTGGACTCTTGAGTAATTTTGCATCATCTGCAGGTTTTGCCACCTTATTGTTCACCCCCTTTTCCAGATAATTTATCAATACGTTGAACAGCACAAGTCCCAGTTCACAGCGGGATCCCCAAGGATACTTACCTTTCTCCACTTTGAAAACAGACCATTTATTCCTACCTTTTGCTTCCTACCTTTTAACCAGTTACTGATCTATGAGAGGACCTTCCCTCTTATCTCATGACTGCTTACTTTGCTTAAGAGCCTTTGGTGAGGGACCTCGTCAAAGGGTTTTTGAAAGTCCAAGTACACTATATCCACTGGAACACCCTTGTCTGCATGTTTGTTGACTCTCGAAGAATTCTAATAGATTAGTGAGGCATGATTTCCCTTTACAAGAGAGGTCTCTCTTTTCTCCAACCTATCATGTTCATCTATGTCTAATGATTTTGTTCTTTACCATAGTTTCAACCAATCTGCCCAGTACTGAAGTTAGGCTTACCAACCTATAATTGCCAGGGTTGCCTCTGCAGCCTTATTTAAAAGGCTGTCTGCCAACAGGTTCCCTTTTATATTTCTAGCCCTGACCAGATTCAGCCAGATTTCCCTGATTATTAACAACTTGTCAGGATTCCTGTTTCCTCCTCTACTAGAATGAGAAGTACAGAGAGACTATAAAACAAAGTCTTGACACTCAGAAATTTGACCTGTTTGATTTGGTCTGCATGTCCCTCGTAAACTACTGGAAATATCCCTATAGGTCTTTAGGCTGTAGCACTACTTCTATTAATACTTTGTTTTGACACTCAGGAGATACAAGTTGGCCTAGGGGAATGTTAATTGGATAGATATCCAAGACCTTAGGTTGCCAGTCTGAATCCAGCCCAGGTCAGTGATGGCAGAGTTATGTAGTGGCCAATGTGAAATTACTTTTGTAGTTTCTGATCAGTATGAACTGTGTTCATTAGCATCCTTACTGTGAGATTGCACAGAAAAGCCAGGGACTGAACTGGTGAGGGAGGAAACATGCCCTGCTGCTAAATATGCCAAACTTGAGGCTAACATTTTCAAAAGATGACTACTGATTTCTGGGTGCCCAACTTGCCACACCTTAAAAGGAGCTTGATTTTTCAGGCCCTTTTAAGGTGTCTCAAGTTGGGCACTCAAAAAAAAAAAAAAATCAGTCAATTTTGAAAATGGCAATCAATCCCCAGGGCTTTTACAAGCACTAAATTCAACAAAATTCCAGAAGGTTCCTCTGGAACAAAATCAAAGTACTGCAATATCTTGAAAGTTGCTGGAGTATGAGAAACCCATGGAAGGATTAATCTGGAAAAGCACCTTTCACTGATGCTAGAACCTGTGTCAGGCCCCTGAGAAATAATCAGCCAATGAGATTCTGTTCTGATGATGTAATGCGTCTAATATGCTGTTCCATTGGATGCTCTGTCACTTTATAAGCTTGGAAAGTCTAGGGCTGGAGTTCTGTGGAAGGTGGTGGAAATTTCTCTCAACCCTTTGAAGTCTATGTAAACTCTTCTGAAGTTCAGGTATTTTATTTAGCTGCCTCTAGACTCTTATTGCAAACAATGCAATTGTGTGATCACATCACCATGAAAGTGTGATCTCATGAGGACATTTATTTGGTGCTGAAGACAGTCTTTGAAACTTGCAGGTTGCAGAGCAGTCCCATCATGAAGATGATGGGCAAAAACTACCTCCCCCCCATGAAACTAGAGCCACACTGGTGCTTGTAGTCACCCAGGTTTGTCCTTAAAGTGTTGCATCTCTGGGATGGTGTAGAAAGCCTTTATGTGATGCCGGTAACAGGGGCTTGGTTCTGCTTTCTTTTTGACCTGGTGTTTTATGGTTCAGTCACTAAAGAGAAAAGCACATACTTTGACTGCCTAGCAATAAGCATGTGTTATTCTTAGCTATACTCGGCAGGAAGCAGTATTATATTCTGACAAGGGTTTCAAAGCAAATTAGAGGGGTGTGTGGAATTTGCCTAGGCATACCTAGTACATCTCATGGTGTTTTACATGGATAGCATCCTTAGACTAACATACTGAGGAACCCCAGCCTAATACAGCAACAGTCTAGAGTACACTGGCTGATATGGTGAGGGAAGAGAATAACTGTAAGAAGTGAGAAGGAACACTATTATTTTCATACCAGAAAATTGTATCTTTTGCACTAGCCCAGCCCCCAGTGAAGAAATTGCTAGAGCGCAGGGCAGGGTGTTATTCGATCGCTTGCTATTAACAGGTGCATACAGATTTCCTATTTAGTAGCTGCTGAGTTAGTGTGTTTCAAGAGCCATATGACTGCAGCATTCAATGGCAGTCTGATGAGAAACAGAAAAAAATAAACCTAGGAGGGAGGAGGCGATGCAGAATGCTCCTTGTTTTTCATGTGAAGGATAAAATGGCAACTACTGCAGGTTGTAGACAAGCACTATAAAAGCAACATTACCAGCTACCCCTGGGGAAGTCTGAAAGGGAGAAAATAAAAACCATGAGGGCGAGAGGGTGATACAGTAAGCCAAAAGCTTTGGACTTTAACTAGACTCCAATCTAAGCTTTCCTTCATCCTGCCAAAGCCCGGACAAGATGTCTGTGCCTCACACTCAGATGTTTGCATCCCATCAGCAGGACCAAAACACCTAGTGTTGCTGGGATCTGGGACTCCTTGCCGTCAGTGCTCTTTCAGCAGAACCAGCCCGCCACCGGTAATGGATTCGTCATGTGAGGCTAGATAAGTTGCTACCATTCTTATGTCATCCACCTCTCCCATCCCAGCACCTACCTTGGAACATTCTGCACCCAAACGCGTGCCGACAGCAAACCTAGAGTTACGGTGCTCAGCTGCTAAATATCTCAGCTGGTTCCACTGATGCAGCCTAGGGCCAAGACCGTTCCTGCGAGAATCACAGGGCAAGCAGGCCCTCAGCATCTAGCATACCAACACAATGGAGTCTTTCCTTTTACATCATGAGCTGCCTCTCCCACAGATTAGGGAGAAGGTCAGGTAAGCCTCTAGTCAAAGTGTTTGGACCGCCTCACAGGTAAGAAGTATCAAACCAGAAAGATGTAGGTGCTCAATACAGATTTCCTATTGGAATTTAAGGGGTTAATGAGTAATACGGCACCCTCCTTAACCCTGTTTTCCAGGGGAAACAGCAATCAAAGATGACAAAAGGCCAAATTCTACCCTCTGCTTCATCGGCACAATCCCCATTGACTATCTATAATGGGGACTGCTTGGATTGGAACAGAATTTGAACCAGAGGGTTGAGAAGCAAAATTAGCAGCTGAAGCACGCCCCAAAAATGCTTGGGATGATTGGAGTAAGGAGATAAATAGGAGAAAGTGCTAAATGGGAGAAAGAGATAACACAGGGAGAAGAAGGCATCAGACAGAGACAGCAGAATGAAACTCAGTGAGGTTACAGAACTAGCCTGCCTAGAAATGCTTCCATTTTACTGTAAAAAGGTGACAAAAAGAGAGCGACTCTTTATATTAAAAATAAAAGTGATCTGCCAAGATCCTGATATCCTCTTACATAGGGCTACCATACGTCTGGGTTTCCCCGGACATATCCGGCTTTTTGCTCTTTAAATAGCCGTCCGGGGGGGATTTCTAAAAATCTAAAAATGTCCGGGATTTCCCCCCGGTTGGCTATTTATTGATCGAAAAGCGGCTGACAGGGTGGCCAAACGCCACTCGCATTGGGGCCTCGGCAGCCAAAGCCCCTTCCCGGCTCCCCCAATCCCATGCAGCCCTAGCACGCCACCCGGCAGCACTGGGGGCGGGGCTGTGCACCTGTGAGGGAACGCAGCGGCAGGGCTGGCACGGTGGCCAGAGCCCCTCCCCTGCTCCTATGGTAATAGCAAGCAGCCGATGCTGAATGCAGAATGCCATCAGTGTCTCAGTTTAGCCTCTCCACAGCACTTAAACCAGCGCCAAGACCCTAAGGAGCAGCCGAGCATCTAGTTCCCTCCTCCCCATCTCTGAAGTTGTACTGGATGCTTGAGGTAGCTCAGTTCCCCACAGCACACACAAGCCATTGCTCTCCTGAAGGTGTGACTCATCCTCTGAACTTTGAACCTCTTGCCTCTACCCCCATAAGCCTGCCGAAAAATGACTAAAGGCTCACAGCCTCTGCGGATAGCTCTTCTCCAAGAGTGACTCCCTCACTTTCCCTTCCTTTACACTTCTTTCCCCTGCAAGCTCCCAGCAGCTTCGCTTCACCAACTGCATCATTACACTCCCTGATGGGATTGAAGGAGGAGAGGAAATGTGTGCCTTGGCAGCCAGGATCACAAGATTACAACCTGGGGACCCAACCCTACAAACCCTTCATCCTACGAGTAGTCCCATTGCCCTCAGTGGAACTACTTGTACAGCACACAATGAAATATTTGCAGGATAGGGCTTCTAGCTTTACTCAGCTGGATAAAGTCAGCCAAGTAGGACCGAGCTCCCATTAATCTCACTTGGGACTAAACAATGAGCCCTTTGCCAACTGACTCCTCAAGAGCCCCAGCAGCCGTCTGCTTCTGGTTCCATCCCTGCACTGCTGCCTCACTAAAGTTTAGGTGAGGGACTGTTGGAGCAGCAGCAGCTGGAACATGCTATCACTCTATTACTTACAGCTTATGCAACTTGGGACACGTTAACACCATTACACATAGGTGCTGGAAGTAGGGGTGCTGCTGCACTCCCTGGATTGAAGTGGTTTCCATCATATACCGGGTTTACAGTTTAGTTCAGCACACCCACTACACAAATTGTTCCAGCACCCCTGCCATTACATTACAATTCACAGTCTCTAGGCCAAAGTGGAGAGATGAAAGAGTGTCTCCCAACGAAGTTCTTTATCCAGAAGCACTGGTAACTAGTTTGGTCGCACTTTGAATTAAGGGTTAATAGATATTTTAATCAATGGTTAATCCATTGTTAGAGAGTTTGACAGGTCAACAGGTTGCTTATAAAAATTATGTATCTATACTAGGGCTGTTGATTAATCACAGTTAACTAATGAGATTAACTCAAAACATTAATCGCAATTAAAAAAATGAGTCATGATTAATCACAGTTTTAGTCACACAGTTAAACAATAGAATACCAATTGAAATTTATTAAATATTTTGGATGTTTTTCTACATTTTCAAATATTTTGATTTCAATTACAACACAGAATACAAAGTGTACAGGGCTCACTTTATATTTTTTATTACAAATATTTGCACTATAAAAATGATAAATAGTATTTCAATTCACCTCATAAAAGTACTGTAGTGCAATCTCTTTATTGTGAAAGTGCAACACACAAATGTATTTTTTTTGTTACGTAACTGCACTCAAAAATAAAGCAATGTAAAACTTTAGAGCCTACAAGTCCAATCAGTTCTACTTCTTGTTCAGCCAATTGCTAAGAGAAATACGTTTGTTTACATTTACGGGAGATAATGCTGCCCGCTTCTTATTTATAATGTCACCAGAAAGTGAGAACAGACATTCGCACGGCACTTTTGTAGCTAGCATTGCAAGGTATTTACATGCCAGATATGCTAAACATGCATATGCCTCTTCATGTTTTGGCCACCGTTCCAGAGGACATGCTTACGACGCTCATTAAAAAAAATAATGCATTAACTAAATTTGTGACTGAATTCCTTGGGGGAGAATTGTATGTTTCCTGCTGTTTTACCTCCATTCTGCCATATATTTCATGTTATGACAGTCTCAGATGATGACCCAGCAAGTTGTTCATTTTAAGAACATTTCCACTACAGATTTGACCAAATGCAAAGAAGGTACCAATGTGAAATTTATGAAGATAGCTACAGCACTCAACCCAAGGTTTAAGAATCTGAAGTGCCTTCCAAAATCTGAGAGGGACGAAGTATGGGGCATGCTTCCAGAAGTCTTAAAAGCGCAACACTCTGATGCAGAAACTATAGCACCCGAACCACCAAAAAGGAAAATCAACCTTGCGTTAGTGATATCTGACTCAGATGATGAAAATGAACATGCGTCGGTTCGCACTGCTTTGGATTGTTATTGAGCAGAACCAGTCATCAGCATGGACGCATGTCCTCTAGAATGGTGGTTGAAGCATGAAGGGACATATGAATCTTCAGCATATCTGGCACATAAATATCTAGTGAAGCCAGGTATAACAATGCCATACAAATGCCTGGTCTCACTTTCAGCACTGTAAATGCTGCCCACTTCTTATCATCTCCTGCAAATGTAAACACAGTTGTTTGTCTGAGCGATTGGCTGTACAAGAAGTAGGACTGAATGGACTTCCGAAACGCTGAAGTTTTACATGGTTTTATTTTTGAATACAGTTATTTTTGGTACATAATTCTACACTTGTAAGTCCAACTTTCATGATAAAGAGATTGCACTGCAGTACTTGTATTAGGTGAATTGAAAAATACGATTTTTTTTACAATGCAAATATTTGTAATAAAAATAAATATAAAGTAAGCACTGTACACTTTGTATTCTGTGTGTTAATTGAAATCAAAATATTTGAAAATTTAGAAAAAACATCCAAAAATATTTAAATAAATGGTTTTCTATTATTAACAGCACGATTAATTTTTTTAATTGCTTGAGTGTCCTAATCTGTACTATTCTCAACCAGTGTGTTTCTAACCACCTACGAACACATACTATGTCTGCAGTGAAGAGTGGACGTTTCAGATGCAATGGGGGGATGCAGCAGTGTTTCTGGTTTTGTAACTATCAATAAGGTGGGGGCGAGGATGCATTTGGGAGCAAGCCAATTGCTTCTTCAAGATACAGGGGGAGATTTTCAAAAGGCAGAGAAGGCAATCAGGGCACCCAACTCCTACCGAAAGCTAGTGGTATGCCTTTGAAAAATCTCACCGCTAGGAGATATTTGTGAAAGTGCACGTGCCTGTAGAAATCTCCCTATTAGAGAATATAATTATGAGCAAGGTGGGTAGGTGCTCATGCAAACATTTCCCTACTAGAGGATGAGAGAGAGAAAGATCACCTTAACCACCCACACCATTTTTATTCTTCAGAGAGGGATGGTATGAGTCAACCACCCTTTTTAAAAACAGCACCAGGTAAGGGGAAAACAGGATTGGCATGCATGTGTATATGATGCATGAGCAGATTGTGTGCCCAGCTCTAATGCAAAGAAAGCATACCCGTACATATTGCCTTACTGCTCCACAACAGAGGTCTCAAACTGCTACTCAGGAAGTGCCCCCCTGCCTTAAGCTGCTGAAAGACAACCTTGTTGTCTTTTGAAGAGCTGAAAGGGTTAAATACTATTTTCTGGATGGTCATGTACACAATCAGAACAGAGGTTCAAAATGAAGAAGGTTGCAGAAAGCAGCTAAGATTAGATAGATTTAAAACAACAAACTAAAAGAGCCAACAAATAAAATCTTGTTATGTCCTAGGGTGACCAGACAGCAAGTGTGAAAAATCGGGACAGGGGTGGGGGGTAATAGGAGCCTGTATAAGGAAAAGACCCAAAAATCGGGACATCTGGTCACCCTATTGGGAAGCCAATTCAAAACAAGCAGATAAATGGAACTGGTTGGAGACAGTGAGAAGCTAAAGCACATCAAAAAGAGTATTTCCTGTGGAAAACCCCAGCTTCAAGTGGCTTTCAACAAGGAATGAAAACATGAATGGGGACAGCAGCTGCCCATTGGCACATGAATTTGTAGCAATAGGTGCATCCAACAGTCAAGGTCCAGGGCCTGCATCATGTGAGAATTTCCCCCTCCTTCCACTGTGCTTCACTGCAGGCTCCTCCCCTCCCCACGGCAGCACCCCAGGGAGCTCTTTTCTTAACTGACATTTAACAGGCACTCTGAAGCTTTGGCCTCACTACTGAATCAAAGCAGCAACTGAAGGGGGGGGGGGGGGGGGAAACGGAGACAACCAAAACTCTCCTAACATTAAAACAACATCCAGCTGCTCCACTCCCTTTGCCAACATGGAATGGAGAAACTTGGAGAACATAAACACAGTGAACAAGCATGCACGCCAGCCTTGTCACGGGGAAAGCAGCTTCATTTCTGGGAAGGAAGATAGAGCCTTCCAGCATACCACACCCAATGAGCAAAGATATCTAGTGCTACACCCCATATCCCTTACAGCTTCCCATACAGCCTCTCCTTGATGGTTTCAGCGCTCTCACCACCATTGGTAAAACTGATTGAGTTGGTTGTCACTTTACCTCCCTCACATGTATTCCCCTGTATAATGGCCTCTGCAGAACAGATCTCCACAGGCAGACAAAATGGCCAATCTGCCTCCTACCAATCCCTGCAGCCTCACCAGATCTACCAACTAAGCAAGGCTTCTTCCCCAGACAGCTCTACTGCTGCCTGCTGTCCCATAGTCATACCAACATTTGTTAAAAATACCCTAGTAAATTTTGGGAATAAACCCTCACACTAGACACTAAAATATTCTGCAAGGGAAAGAACACAGCAGGCCAGTCTACGTTACAGAAGCTCCTGACTGTGGAATGGAAATGTTGAGGGGGAAGGGTGGGGGGAGAAAAAGCAGGGTATGGTGTACCGAGAAGGAATGTCTTAATTATAAAAATCATCCCAGGCTCCAGACTCGGAGTGGCAGGGAGCAGCTGAAGGAAATGCTCCACTACTATTACTGAATAGGAATTACAGTCATCACAGGGAAGCTAGGTGGATCTGTTACAGACTATAGCTCATGAAATTTTAAATAAAGAGATCACATCCATTCTTGAGTGTCAGGCAGGCCAGTGGTAAGGTGCTCCTATACTTTAAGTCTGATAGGCCTGTCATAACTATAAAGGGAAACAGCCCTCCTGTGTACAATTCTATAAAATCCCTCCTGGCAGAGACTCCAAAATCCTTTTACCTGTAAAGGGTTAAGAAGATCAGGTAACCTGGCTGACACCTGACCCAAAGGACCAATAAGGGGACAAGATATTTTCAAATCTTGGTGGGTGGAAGGCTTTTGTTTGTGCTCTTTGTTTTGGTGGTCGTTCGCTCTTGGGACTGAGAGGGACCAAACATCAATCTATGCTCTCCAAATCTTTCTGAACAAGTCTCTCATATTTCAAACTTGTAAGTAAACAGCCAGGCAAGGCGTGTTAGTTTTATCTTTGTTTTCTCAACTTGTAAATGTACCTTTTACTAGGGTGTTTACCTCTGTTTGCTGTAACTTTGAACCTAAGGCTAGAAGGGGGTCCTCTGGGTTCTTTAAGTTTGATTACCCTGTAAAGTTATTTTCCATCCTGATTTTACAGAGATGATTTTTATCTTTTTCTTTAATTGAAAGCCTTTTTAAAAACCTGATTGATTTTTCTTTGTTTTTAGATCCAAGGGGGTTGGATCTTGATCCACCAGGAGTTGGTGGGAGAAAGGAGGGGGGATGGTTAATTTCTCCTTGTTTTAAGATCCAAGGGGTTTGGATCTGTATTCACCAGGGAATTGGTGAAGTCTCTCTCAAGGCTACCCAGGGAAGGGAATTAGCATATTGGGAGTGGTGGCAGTGGACCAGATCTAAGCTGGTAGTTAAGCTTCGAAGTTTTCATGCAGGCCTCCACATCTGTACCCTAAAGTTCAGAATGGGGAAGAAGCCTTGACAAGGCCCATGTTGGATTGCTGATTCTGTCACTTTAA
Organism: Malaclemys terrapin pileata; assembly: GCF_027887155.1. Classification (NCBI taxonomy): domain Eukaryota; kingdom Metazoa; phylum Chordata; order Testudines; family Emydidae; genus Malaclemys; species Malaclemys terrapin. Next base: position 46,176,167 of record NC_071508.1, on the reverse strand, counting down.
AACATTACAAGTGTCTGCTTTTGGAGCCAATCCTGAACACATGCATCCTTACAGAAAGACTCAAAAGAGGGAGACAAAACTCTGGAGGAAACCGTTTAGCTGTCCAATTGCTCGATTCTCTCAGATTTTGGAGGAAGATGAACAGCTCCTCCCAGTTTCCTTCTCCTCTGGGTACCTCACCTCAGGCAGAGGTGCAGGGGAGGGACTCACTTTTTGCCTTGAGAAGGAAGTTGATCTTTGGGCCAATCCCTGGGGTAATTAGAGACCTGGGCTCTCTGCCCCTTCAACCTCACCATGTTGGAGTTTATATTGAAAGAGGGGATGCTCTGAATAAAGGCCAATGGTGTCCACATGCAGAAGTCTACAGCAGGCCCTGGTGGAAGACTAAGGCCCTTTGTGGATTCAGGAATTAACACCTTCCACCCCTATGTACAGCAATAGCAAACTGACTAGGTGTGTCATTTTAGTGGGGGAGTGGAAGTTGAACTGGGACACCTTCCTATGAAGCGGATCATATTGGCTACTGCTGGTACCAGGATAGCTGACTACGTGGACCATTGGGTCCAGCCTGGCATGGCAAGTTCTGCCTCTTTAATATTCCCCCACCATGCAGTAGAAAGGGAAAGAATCCAAGCACACAAACTATTGTTACATGCATTTACAACCAATCCATCTCTGCAATCTCTGGGCACACAAGGCCAGATTTTCAGGAGCACTCAGCACCCAACGTGAATGTCATGTCAGTTGCGGAGCTCTACGAAAAGTCTGGCTCACTGAGGGCACATGTAGGGTGTATATCCAGATGCATGAATCCATTTATGAACTCTAGCACAAATCTGAGCAGCTGTTATCACAATCCAGGCATCCCCCATTGTCCCATTCTCAGAGTGCATTCCAGTTATCCAGATAGCTGTAGTGTGACTGTATGACCCGTTGTTTTGACAGGGAAGAGTGGTATGCTGGTGTTATGGGAGTTTTATCAACACAACCAGAGACTGTTTTTAGTATCCTCTGAATCAATACAGATCAGCAGCCTGCCATTATATTGGGGTTGTCACATGCAGTCTACTGAGGGCCTTATGAGAGAAGTGGATGGTGGTTCTAGGAGCAATTCTCTACCTACAGGGGACAGCATTCTTATTTCCAAGTCTCTTCTCGTTCTCAAAACGAGAAGGGATTATCTCCACACCTCTAAACCCCAGAGCTCTATGAATATCCCATACTGGTGACAGCCCCCTCACCCTTCTCTTTCTCCAGCATTTGGAAGGGGGCTGTCCCTTAAAATATCTCCACCTTGTGGAGAAGTGTATGTGCAGATATTGAAGATGTCTTGTCCGAATGGACAGTAGTGAGGAAGAAGCTATGGGACTCATTCTCCTTTAACACCAGTGTGGGGCGGAAATCAGGTAAACTTCCATTAAAGTCAACAGAGTTAAACTGGAGCAGATCGGAGGAGAATCCGACCCATACACAGTTTTGTCTTGAACTGGAATGGAGGATAATTTTTCCAGATGTCCTCCTCCTCCAGGTCCCCAGCCATGATAGCATCTCTTTCCTGTGTGTCTACCCCCGAGAATGCAGGAATGCTTGGTCCACACCCAGTACCCTGCAGTTATCACCTCCCCCACACATAGCATCCTCAGCATTCCCCTTGCAGAAACACAGCTCATTTCAGATACAGAGTGCAAAGTCAAACCTCATACGAAAAGGGGACCTTGAAAAGCAGACATCCTGCTCAAGCCAATGCACTAAGACTTGAGCTACTGCTCGAGTGCAGACAAGCAAAGTCAAATAAGGGTCTCCCCTTTCCAACAAGTCAGAATGCTGACCAAATTACTGAAATCACATTAAACCTAACACACTCGCACACGCCTGGAAAACATGAGTCATGCTGGTCTCCACAACTTATTTTCCATTGCCGACTCTTCCTTCAGCTGCTCCATATCCCTGCTGCAGAGAAGCAACAATCCCAAAATACAGCTACAACAAGCAATCCCTCCTCCCCCTTATGTCCAGACCCATTACACAACTCCCTCCTGAAGTTAAAGGTATTTAAAGGATACTACTGAAAATGGGACAGGGGAAATTCTCTTTATGGCTTGCACAAAAAAGCTGGATATTTTTTAAAGATGCTTTTCATTTTAACCCCTTTGACTCTAGGATGTGAGATACATGCAATACAGGTTACATTTAATCAAACAGGATTTGCACCTGCATCTCAGATCTTGCTAGTATGAGATATTTTAGCCTATACTTTATTCCATATATTGCCATAATGACCATTGTGATGGGTTGGATCACAAAAACCCCCTTGGGAACTGCCAACTGATGTGCCAAGACTACTTCTGCCCCTGCTTTCCCTGCCAGCCTGGGACTCCATGTAGATAAATCTCTGATAATTTTCATATGACTTTACATTGTGCCTCTTCATATAACCTTGTGGTGGGTCTACCCACGTGTGACCTCTGTTTTCATGGGACTTTGTATCAAAGCCTCATTTAGAAACTTTGCATTGCCCTTGGTATAATATTATAGCTCCTAAGGATAGAATAAGATTGAAGAAAAATTTCTTTTTGCTAGCAGTAGAGCAAGAGCTCTCCCCCCTCCTCCCCCCCACTCTTAATCAATTGCCCTGTTGAATGAATGAGGTGTGGATGAGCAAGGCATGGAAGGCAGCACCTCCAGACAGCCTCAACTGTTGGAGATGGGCTGGGAGCCAGACCCAAGGACAAGTATCAGGGGGTAGCCGTGTTAGTCTGTATCTACAAAAACAACAAGGAGTCTGGTGGCACCTTAAAGACTAACAGATTTATTTGGGCATAAGCTTTCGTGAGTTAAAACCTCACTTCTTCGGATGCATCCGAAGAAGTGAGGTTTTAACTCACGAAAGCTTATGCCCAAATAAATCTGTTAGACCCAAGGACAATAAAACGTGTCAAGTGGGCTCATTAAAAACAAGCAGACATACCCACGGCCTCGGGGGTTAGAAGCAAGCACCTTCTTTTGGAAACACACTCTTTGCAGCATTGGGACAACACTGAAAAGAAAGCAGCACAAAGGACCAATGGACACAGACACAGAGTTTGAATATGGTATAGATTTGCATAAGAGAAAAGCTGCTATAAAAGTAAGGTGTCTTGCAGAGGACCCCGGGTCTCGTCTTGTCAACATGGGAGCATCGATCCGGATCGGCAGAAGCCCGGCTCCACCCCCTCCCCTATCTAACTCACCTGGCCAGTGAAGTTAAGGGGAGCAACTAATTGGTAACAAGACGGAGTGTGTGTGTGTGTGTGTGTGTGTGTAAGTGTAATATATTATATGCATATGATACAGTGTTAATAAATACATGTATTACTAATAAATGTGGCGTTTTGTCTTATTTCCCCTAAAAAGATCCTGTGCAGTACTTTAAGTACAACATTCAGCACTCTGTCTTATTGAGCCAGACATGCCAGTCTGCTCCGACGCAAACTCAGGGTCTGAACCACGTGCCCCAAAGCTGCAGACTTAACTGAAAGCAACTTAGAGAAAAGTGTTCCTGCCCTTAACACTCAGATGCCCAACTCCCAATGGGGTCTAAACCTCAAATAAATCAGTTTTGCCCTGTATAAAGCTTAAACAGGGTAAACTCAAATTGTTCGCCCTCTATAACACTGATAGAGAGATATGCACAGCTGTTTGCCCCCCTCAGGTATTAATACATACTCTGAGTTAATTACTAAGTAAACATTGATTTTATTAAATACAGAAAGTAGGATTTAAGTGGTTCCAAGTAGTAACAGACAGAACGAAGTGAATTACCAAAATAAAATAAAAACATTCAAGCCTAGTATATTACTACTATAGTACATTCAAGTATAGTAATAAAACTGAATTACACTAGGCCCTCAGTTATATTTCATATTTCTAGTTTCAGATAAAAGAGTGATACATTTATACAAATAGAATGACCACACTTAGTAGATTATAAGATTTGTAATGATACCTTACAAGAGATCTTTTCAATGAAGCATATTCCAGTTACATTATAGACCTACTCATTAGCATATTTTCATAAAATCATAGAGTGCAACATCACAAGCATACATTATGTTTTTAGGATGCCTGCTGTGACACATGACTAGAAAAGGTTAAACATTGTGCAAAATAAATAACCCACAGAAGACATGTGGGGAGATAATGTTTGTGTTTTTGTGTATTTACATATGTATGAGTAGGGCGGACAATGTAATCAACAGTCCCTGTCTATACTGCATTCTGATAATTCAGAGGTCAAAAGAACATCCTACCATGTAAATGAATTGTAAGCACAGGATCTCCCGGTATTCATCTCTTTGAAATGTACTGTGAATGGTGGAGGAACAAGCAAATGGCCTTATGTTAACTCATATAGCTAAGTACCGGTGATGGACCCTCCTTCAAAGTCATCCAGATTACCTTTTGTTCCCTGAGGAATTCCAACTTGTCAAAAGACATGAAATTGTATAAAAGATGCTTGGGTCCTGATTCTGTCATCTCAGATTTGCTTAGACTTCATCGGGGAAGTTTGAATCGCAAGACTGAGGTCCCAGTTATGCTAGTACACCCTGAATATGAGATTTGGACATTGGACTACGACCTATGAACTGAATTTTAAAGGAACTCTTTGCAACTACGAAGCTCAACATCTCTGCTATGAATCTGCACCTCAATGAATTGAGCTCATGTCTGTATGCATATTGATATTTTAACCATACTCTCTCGTTTGTTTTTTAGAAAATGTTAGTTTAGTTAATAAGAATTGGCTGTACCATGTATTTGGGTAAGATCTGAAATATTCATTAACCTGGGAGGTAACATGTCCGATTCTTTGGGATTGGTAGAACCTTTTCTTTTATATGATTAAATACGATTTACAGAAATCATCATCATATTTGACGTGGGTACCTGGATGGAGGCCTGAGGTTGGATCACTTTAAGGGAACTCTGTTTGGACTTCTGAGTAACCAGTGAGGAAATAAAGAAGATGTTTTATGCTGGCTTGGTAAATCTGAGGCCTTGGCTACACTTGCAGATGTACAGCGCTGTGAGTTAAACCTGACTGACTTTGAGCAGCTGAGTAGGGAGAGCGGTACAGTCTGTCCACACTGACAGCTGCCCAGTGCACTATCGTGGCCACATTTACGGCAATTGCAGTCCTATTGGGAGCGGTGCATTATGGGCAGCTATCCCACAGAGCACCTTTTCCCATTCTGGCGCCGTGGGTTGTGGGCGTGGGTGCGGGGGATTCTGGGTCCTGTCCCAATGCCCCGTGATGCATTGCTCTGCATCCCAGAAATCCCTTTGTTTCCGCCCACCTCTGGCGCCATCTTTCAACAGTTTCTGTGCAGCGCGATCTGTCTGCGGGAAATGGAGTCCAAACTGCTGAGGCGTATGCTGACGAGTCTCGCCAGCACATCATGTTTGGCTATCGAACTATTCCTTAAAATCCAAAGTGACAGAGTGAGGGTGAGGATTCCGACGATGCTATCGAGACGCGTAACGCGTACGACACGAAATGGCTTGTGGCATTCATGGACATGCTTAGCACCGTGGAACGCCGCTTTTGGGTTCGGGAAACAAGCACCGAGTGGTGGGATCACCTCGTCATGGAAGTCTGGGATGACTAGCAGTGGCTGCAGAACTTTCGGATGAGAAAAGAAACTTTTCATGGGACTGTGTGAGGAGCTTGTCCCCACCCTGCGGTGCAAGGACATGAGATTGAGAGCTGCACTATTCCGCATCTAGGCATGCATGCTTAACCCTCCTGTCCCAAAGAGCCTGCACTGAAAAAATTCCTTACCAAAAAAGAAAAACCACTTACTGGGAACCTGCTCTTCTGTTTGTCCTCCACCAAGTACCCGGCCGCTGCAACTGGTTACCATCCTCCTGGCTCAAGAAGAGCTCCTGGCTGCATGGCTCCAGGGATTCCGGGGTGTCTCCATCCGGCCCACCACCATCGCTCCCATTTTCCTCTTCCTCCTCCTTTTCCTCCTCCCCTCCCACCCCCCCCACACCGGCTCTGAAGTGTCCATGGTGGTGCTTGGAGTGAAGGTGGGGTTAACCCCAAGTATCGCATCCAGCTCCTTGTAGAATCTGCAGGTCGTGTGGGGAGCAACCGAGCGGCCGTTCGCGTTGCGGGCTTTGCAGTAGGCACTCCGCAGCTCCTTGACTTTAACCCTGCACTGCAGGGCATCCCGGTCATGGCCCCTTTCCATCATGTCCTTTGATACCTTCCCGAAGGTATCGTAATTCCTACTGCTGGAGTGCACTGGACAGCTTCCTCCCCCCCCAAACACTGATGAGGTCCAGCAACTCGCCATTGCTCCATGCTGGGGCTCGCTGGGCGCGTGGAGGTATGGTCACCTGGAAAGATTCGCTGATAGCACTCCACGCCACGCCGGGCTGAGCAAACAGGAAGGGGATTTTTAAAATTCCCAGGGAATGTAAAGGGTTGGTCACATGGTTGGTTACCTGAGGCCAGGGCAGTAGAGTTTGAACTGATGACCAGAGTGGCTAGAACAGGCATTGTGGGATACTGCCGAATAATTTTGGAGGCCATTCACCGTGCATTGGGCGGCCACACTGGCGCCGCAGTGGCAGCACTGCACTTGCTATTCCTCTCGGAGAGGTGGAGTACATGCAGCGCTGCAACCAAGGAGATACAGCGCTGCAAATGCCTTGCCAGTGTGGACGGGGAGTGAGTTACAGCGCTGGAGCTCGCAAGTGTAGCCAAGGCCTAAGTATTGGAATATCCACCAGCTTTTGGGGTTTGGCTGCCCCATTCTTTGCAGGTCACCCTAACTGAGTAACCATTGCTGGCTCCTCACTAGGACCCCAGTCACACCTGCATATGAACAATGCTTTCTGTTTGCATTTCTGGGTGTGTCATGCTTCACTGGAACAGGACAAGTTGTGCAGGTACCACCGCCAATGGAGATGCATACAAACCTCACTCCCTCCATACCCACCCACCTACTTCTTTCCTGGCACTACTTACCAATATAGAATGTATTAGGGGCCTGCTTGTCACCTAGGTGCAAGTACAGGATATTTGTGGTCTGCGAATCATGACGGAGCCAGAGTGCCACACCAAGAATGATTCCTCCTGCGAGCTGGGTAGAAACCAGAGAGAAGGGTACATAATTAGCAACACTCTTATTTCATCACATGTCCCATCATACAGTCTATTTACATACAATAGAAGTCCTTCAGAGGCCTAACCCAACATGCAGGGCACTGGCAAAACATATAGAGACATCTCTCTCTCTACTAAGCTTGTCCAATATATGGCTCATATACACAGAGGCACAGGATTCATAAAAACAGCTCACTTGGGGTGCCCTTTGTCCAATATATTGGCCATACGCTCGCCGCCTAATGGCATTGTCTATTTCTAATTAGGAGTTTTCCCACTGATTCTGCAGCCTCTCTGCACACAGATCTTTCCCCAGATCCCCTGAGAGTTACACATGAGGGGTTGTAAAATAAGGCCCTTCATCCCCAATAGGCTTCATTACTAGTCTATCCAGGCTGAGTTTGAAGAGCAGAGCGACAGATTTCAAGGCTGAATGACAGGTCTGTTCCAGGCACAGGAGTGGCTCCAAAATGCCTATCCCCGTCTATCTCGCAACTAGTAGCTGCTCAAGAGTATGCATTTCTTTTTATGTTTGGCTAAATAATTTTCAAAACCTATGGGCTAAGTCCAGCTCTCTCTTTTGCTGGAGGTTGGAAGGAAAAGGAGGAGCGAGTCTCCTACCCTAGCAGCACATGGCCAGTATTTCAATGTAACAATTCCCCCAAGTGCTAGGCCAGAGCATGACTAACATGCCTTCTGGCTCTCCAAAACCACAAAGGCCAGGATCTGTCATAATTGGGTGTCGGGCATGATGCCCCTAGGGATAGTCTATCTCTGGTTCCCATTAGGAACAGGGGCAGAGTGCACTGCACAGCACAGCACATTTCCCCAGCAGTCCTGAGCCATCCTGTTCTTGATAGGAAGATTTGGGAGTCTTGTTACATCACCAGCTCCTGTTCCTTCACTCTCTGCCTCACTAACTCCTGCTCAGTGCAGCTGAAGCATCCTGCCTCTGATCACTTGTTCCCAGTGCTGTTCTTACATTTATCTTGGATGTTAGCCATTGGGTATAAGAAATCCCGTCAGCACCAAATCTCTAAGTTAGAAGCGTGTCCTATGGGTTTGGCCCCATACAATCCTCTCGAGCCCTTTCAGAATGTTGTACGCCTCTTTGTAAAAGAAGGTCTAGTTTCTCCAATCTCTGAATAATTTAGCGCCTTACATTCCTGTATGTTTAAACTGGAAAATGCACCAATCTCCTTCTCAATAAAGTTGACCAGACCACATGTGTGTGCACTATTGAAGGTGTAACTGTTTTGACCTTTCATTTATATTTTATACGGCACCTTTCATCCTGAAGATTTCCACAGTGCTTTCCACTTTCCTATTAGCAAAAGGCAGATGATTCTAGGGTAAAATATTGCTAATGTGCAGTGACTGCTGTTACAAAATTATTTTCAGGAGGGGAAGAGAGCAACATCTGCAACTGAAGCTTTAAGGGTAGCTTTTAGACAGAGGTACAATTTAAGTTTAGTCCCACTGGAAGTAGACGTAGTAAGTCTGAAGACACATGGTATTGCTCATCTATGATGTAGGGACAGAACCAGTTTCTTCTGGTTTGTTGTAGATAGCTTTAGTTACATATCCCAGGATTAACTATTTTTAAACTTTGTGCCAATAGTGAAATTATCCTACACTGGGATGTGCTATGCTTTCACACTTCACCTTTGGTTGTGTAACAGTTGTGACAGGAAGGGATGAGAAAAGTTTGTCAATTTCTCCTTCAGATCTGCATTCTTTTCCCATTCCCAGTGCATGGTTGCGTTTATCTAGTTTTACCGCATCTAGAATTTGAGCAGACACAGCGTAGCAAGTTTTCTAGTACTTCCAAAAACCACGGGCCACACGAAAAAGCTTTGACGACAATCAGCCTTGTAGAAGCATGCTTAACTGGTACATATCAATGCAAGGTAACAACAAACATCCTGCACATGCCTAGCACAAGTTCTCAGAAGAACCATGTGAACTTGGCAAAAAGCGTATTACTCTTCATAATTCCCCTTAAGCTCCCCTCTAGGCAATTAAGGTAGCATTTTGAAGCGTGCCTAAGTGACTTAGAAGTGACTTAAGCACTTCTGAAAATTTCCCCCCCAGGCTTTTTCGGTGCATCGATTTGACTGTAGCCAGACTAAACAGCAGACATTATTTTCTTCAAGAGATCTTTCAGATAGCTGATCTCCAGCAGGGATAGCCAGAGTCCTGTTTACTCATCACCTTCCCACTCCCTTGTGGCATGTCTTTGTTATGGCATAGCCATTTCTCTAGCAACTAGTTTTCCAAAGTAATTTAAAAAAATGCATCAGGTGTTCCTTCAGCCCATTCCAAACACATAACGGTGAACAACTCCATTTCTCCACAGAGATAGTGGTTGCCTCAACACATACATGAAGATCATCTTGTTCAGCAGACAACCTGAGGACCCATAACCCATTAGTGGATATCATTCATAGAGGAAGTATATATAGAATTGCACAAAACATTTCTTAGTTTGCATCTCTAACAAATATGGCGCTTGGCTGACAGTAACTTAGGCCACCTCCCTGCTTATTCAGAAACCGTTCCAATCTAATTTGTAGTAGTATCAAAACATGACTCAGTATCAGCGTTTCTTGAGAATTTCAGATGGTGGGATACAGTCTACAGATCTGGATGTGCATCAGCCATAACTGCCACCTAGCATTTGTTGGTCAAGTTAAAGTCATTCATAAGGGCAACTATGTGTGTGTGTGTGTGCACGTGTGTGCGTGCACGCACACGCACTAAAAGTCTTCCCTCCTCCCCCTTACAATTAGCTCTGATAAGTGACAATTAAAAGAATATTTAAAAAAAAAAAAAATCAGTGGTAACTGATTGGACAGGGCAAGACATGGAATGACAGTCCAATGCTGACCTTCATTGAAGAAAATCTTATGGAAAGATGAAGCCACTTTGCATGCAAGGGCAGTATGCACATCTCCCGGTTAATTTATTATATCTGTATTACTGGTTTATTCAGGAGATCACAATACACCTCTACCCCGCTATAACGCGACCCAATATAACACGGGTTCGCATATAGCGCATTAGCAGCGGGGCTCCAGCGGCGCTTTAAAGGGTCCCGGGCTCCGGCTGCTGCGGGGAGCCCCAGGCCCTTTAAATCACCGCTGGAGCCCTGACGCTGCTACCCTGGAGCTTCAGCAGCGGGGCTCTGCCGGAGCTCTGCCATCCCTACCCCAATATAACGGGGTTTGAGCTGTAACACAGTAGGGATTTTTGGCTCCCCATGACTGTGTTATATCGGGGTAGAGGCGTAGTAAGTTTGGACAAACAAAATCAACTCAAGTTCTTTCTGTGACAGGCATTTCCTGTCCTTAACTTGAGGGTTTGAACTCAATTGGAGTTGCTGGATGCTTAGCACTACTGAAGATCAGGCCATTTATTTAGGTTCCTAAATATAGATTTAGGAAACTAATCTGAGGGATTTTTTTTTTAAAGCCATTAAAACTATAGTGCTTCTATGGATACCACCACAAGTGCTTACTACTAAGAGGAACATAAGAATGGCCATAGTGGGGCAGACCAAAGGTCCATCTAGCCCAATATCCGGTCTTCCAACAACGGCCAATATCAGCTGCCCCAGAGGGAATGAACAGAACAGGAAATCATCAAGTGATCCATCCCGTCGCCCATTCCCAGCTTCTGGTAAACAGAGGCTAGATAGGGACACCATCCCTGGAACAAAGGCTGCCCTATCTAAAAAGGCCTACTATACTACACTGGCCTGGCTGGAGCTGCTCCGGCATGCTGGGCAGTGTGGGCCAGACTGGGTGGCGTGGCCGCAGCCTGCTCCAGCGGGCCAGACCCGGAGCTGCAGCTGCTTTGGAGGCTCGGGGGGGGGGGGGGGGGGGGGGAGGGGAAGGGGGGAGGAATAGAAGAGCAATGTGACCAGAAGCAGAGAGAGACTCTGGCCCCGCCTCTTCCCTTCTGGCTCTGCTGCTTCTCCTTGCTCCCTCTGTTGGGGGAGGGGCTGTGTCCCACCTCTCTATACCCGTTCATAAGCCGACCCCCTTCTCTGGTGCTTCCCTTTTTTACTAAAAAAATTCAGCTTATGAACGAGTATATAAGGTAATTGAAATGCTCATACACCAACACTGGGGGATTACTTGAATGACTCCTTTTTAAAGCTCTCTTTTTGGGAGAGACTTATTCAAGCTAATTCTTTCCTAGCAGGACTTTTCTCTGACCCATTTGACACACTCATACTCAGTCTCCTTTAACAAATGGAATCTTATTTAAATAAGATGTTAGTTTCCGAAGAAAGAAAATCTACTATATTTAAAGGGAGATTTCCAAGGCACTTTTAGAACTCACTGGTGGGGCCTACTCAAACTCAATTTTATTTTTAATTTTATTTTATTCTAAATTAGTCATAAGTGCACAGGCTGAAATTGTGGACAAACAACATCACTTGTCCCATAACCTCAGCTGTACAGAACGCAATACCATCCACAGCCTCAGAAACAACTCTGACATCATCATCAAAGGGGCTGACAAAGGAGGTGCTGTAATCATAATGAACAGGTCGGATTATGAACAGAAGGCTGCCAGGCAACTCTCCAAGACCACATTCTACAGGCCACTATCCTCTGATCCCACTGAGGAATACCAAAAGAAACTACACCATCTGCTCAAGAAATTCCCAGCTACAGTACGGGAACAAATCTACATGGACACACCCCCAGAACCCCGACCAGGGGTATTCTATCTGCTACCCAAGATCCATACACCCGGAAACCCTGGGCGCCCCATCATCTCAGGCATTGGCACTCTTACAGCAGGATTATCTGGCTATTTAGACTCTTTCCTCAGACCCTACGCTACCAGCACTCCCAGCTATCTTCAAGACACCACCGACTTCCTGACGAAACTACAATGCATTGGTGTTCTTCCTGAAAACACCATTCTGGCCACCATGGATGTAGAAGCACTTTACACCAATATTCCACATGAGGATGGACTACAAGCGGTCAGGAACAGTATCCCTGATGAGGCCACAGCACGCCTGGTGGCTGAGCTTTGTGACTTTGTCCTCACCCACAACCACTTCAGATTTGGGGACAACTTATACCTTCGAGTCAGTGGCACTGCTATGGCTACCCGCATGGCCCCACAGTATGCCAACATTTTTATGGCTGACTTAGAACAACGCTTCCTCAGCTCTCGTCCTCTAGTGCCCCTCCTCTACTTGCGCTACATTGATGACATCTTCATCATATGGACCCACGGAAAGGAGGCCCTTGAAGAATTCCACGTGGACTTCAACAATTTCCACCCCACCATCAACCTCAGCCTGGACCAGTCCACACAAGAGATCCACTTCCTGGGCAGTGCAAATAAGTGATGGTCACATAAACACCACCCTATACTGGAAACCTACTGACCGCTATACGTACCTACATGCCTCCAGCTTCCATCCAAGACACATCACACAATCCATTGTCTACAGCCAAGCCCTAAGATACAACCGAATTTGCTCCAACCCCTCAGACAAACACCAACAAGATCTTTATCAAGCTTTCGTAAAACTACAATACCCACCTGGGGAAGTGAGGAAACAGATTGACAGAGCACGACGGGTAACCAGAAATCACCTACTACAGGACAGGCCCAACAAGGACAATAACAGAACACCACTGGCCATCATATACAGCCCCTAGCTAAAACCTCTCCAGCACATTATCCACGATCTACAACCTATCCTGGAAAATGATCCCTCATACTCACAGACCTTGAGAGGCAGGCCAGTCCTCGCTTACAGAAAACCCCCCCAACCTGAAGCAAATACTTACCAGCAACTACACACCACACCACAGAAACACCAACCCAGGAACCAATCCCTGTAGCAGACCTCGTTGCCTACTCTGTCCCCATATCTACTCTGGCGACACCATCAGAGGACCCAACCACATCAGCCACACCATCAAGGGCTCATTCACCTGCACATCTACTAATGTTATATATGCCATCATGTGCCAGCAATGCCCCTCTGCCACGTACATTGGCCAAACCGGACAATCCCTCCGCAAAAGAATAAATGGACACAAATCGGACATCAGGAATGGTAACATACATAAGCTAGTAAGTGAACACTTCAATCTCCCTGGTCATTCTATTACAGATTTAAAAGTCACTATTATTGAACAAAAAAACTTCAGTAACAGACTTCAAAGACAAACAGCAGAACTAAAATTAATTCGCAAATTTAACATCATTAATCTGGGCTTGAATAGGGACTGGGAGTGGCTGGCTCATTACAGAAGCAGCTTTTCCTCTCCTGGAATTGACACCTCCTCATCTATTATTGGGAGTGGACTACATCCACCCTGATTGAATTGGCCCTGTCAACACTGGTTCTCCACTTGCGAAGTAACTCCCTGCTCTCCATGTATCAGTATATAATGCCTGCATCTGTAACTTTCACTCTATGCATCTGAAGAAGTAAGGTTTTTACCCACAAAAGCTTATGCCCAAATAAATCTGTTAGTCTTTAAGGTGCCACCAGACTCCTTGTTGTTTTTGTAGATACAGACTAACACGGCTCCCCCTGATACTTGACATACATGAGGGATAGACAACAGGTTGTGTGATAGTCCCATAAAAAGATTCTTTAGTAGTAGTTCAAAAGACTGTAGTTATACATTTGCAGGCAGAGTCTAATGCTTGGGAACCATTGCATAAGCAAGTGTCAGCTGAGATTTTTCAAGGTATTCAGCATTGGCCTAATTCGGCTCCCACTGAAATCAATAGGAGTTTTACCATTCACTTCAATGGGAAAGTTAGACCAGCACTGAGTTGAAAAGCTTTGAAAAGCTCAGCCATTATGGTTCTATAAGAACTAGCCACTTATTCTTAGACACAAACATATAGGGAGAGCGTATAGCACAAAAGTATGCTAGACTAGAGAAGGCTTGACTTGTCCACTTACTGGTACCAGCATTCCCAGCAGCGTCAATTGTCCCTGCTGCCTCTGCAGTTCTCCTCTCTGCCTGTTCCCTTAATCACTGCTTCTCCCCAGCTCCTTTAACAACTGCAGAATTTATTATTTTAGTTGGAACATTTTGGCCAGTTTTAGTGGAATGCCTCCTTCTTATAAACAGGGCAAGATTTAAAAAAAAATAAAAATAAAAAATCCACACAAAGAACAAAATAGTTCTAGTTATATACAAGAATGCAGACCCATGTTTTCAATGAGATTGGAGTCAGCTTGAATGCGCAATAAAGTGCACAGAGCCACAGGTGTGCAATGGCAAACACCATTATGAATGCATTGCGGGCATGGAAGTAGGTCCTCTGAAAATTTAGCCCAGTAAGTGTCTAGAGATTTTGCCCAAGTCAGTTTCCTGTTCCTCTTCCAGTTCAGCTGAGCTTTCAGTGCTTATTATGGATAGGGAAAAACATTGTATCCAAGTCCCTCTCAGAACTTGCTTCAGGCAGGCCAACTCTCTCCCAATGCTTGCTAAGGAAAAAGTGATTGGGGGGGGGGGGGGAAGGAGGGAGGGGAGAGAATCAGTCAGGGTTCCAATTCAGCTCCAAGTAAGGTAGCTAGGAGCTTTTTTTTTTTTTTTTAAATTGGAAACCAGAATCCAGTCTGGAATTTCTCATTAGTTGTCTAGGATGATAATAAAATCCACATTTGTTTATTCACTTGGAAAAAAGAGAAGGGCTCATAATTAATCAATGCCACTCCTAAAGCAGGAATCTGCGTGCAGTCCCTAGGAGGAAAACCGCTCAAAGAGGATTTCTGTGCTCACTTTGACTGGACTGTTGAATATTTGTGCCTCTTTTGGCTAGTTCAGTCCCTATCTTCACCCATCTCACCATGGTTATGAACCAGCAAATGAGATCATATTTGGGAGGAGTCCAGGAGCAAGTTGTCTCCGAGAGCTTTGAAGAACAGACAGGGAAGTATTTAAAGTGCTGTCTTATGAGAGACAGAGAGAGAGAATTCTAAACACTTTTTCCATTATAAAGTTAAAGACAGAACCATGTATCATTTCCCTGAAAAACATCCTTCATAATCACCAAAATATATTCAATATAGTTGAGGAATCTGGCCTCTTGTGGTTCCAAAAGGAAGGAAGCAGGAGGGAGAAAACTCATTGGATTGCCATAGTAACCCTGGCTTCCAGTGGAAGAAAATTTTTTTTAAATGTTTTAAAAGAGAACAGCCCAGCGACAGCTCATAAAACCTGAAAGGGGAGCTAGACACTTCCACAGAGAGCAATTTCTCTATTTGCTTTTTCCTTCAGAGTTAGCGGAATTTTGGCAGAGCGAAAAACAAAAACCACTGCATTACTCCTGCTTTCTCACCACTTTCCCTGATGGCCATCTCTTGGTCTCAATTCCTCAGCACTCTGATTTAACACCAGTATGGCAAACAGTCCTCCACCACCTTGGTAGCACCTTCACTCGCATACTGTAAGCTGGCCGCAAGTGGTAACCGTCACTATCTCAGAGATGAACTAGAATCTACAGGGATCGGCAACTTTTGGCCCGCGGCCCGCAAGGGTAAGCCCCCTGGCAGGCCGGTTTGTTTACCTGTCGCGTCCAGAGGTTCGCCCAATCGCAGCTCCCACGGGCTGCGGTTCACCACACAAACACTACATTACACACACCTCAATGTATCAGACTACACACTATTTCAACTTAATAGAAGAGCTATTTTACGTTAGCAGCCAATTTCTAAAAGCATATTTACAGAGAGATTAAACTCTGGATAATGAGACCTATTACAATTAGGCCTCAAAATAGGTTTTTAATAATTAATTGGAACGTAACATATTACAGCACTTATGAAAGCTAAATTGAATCCTTATTGCAGATACTTAATGGAAATTAAGGCTGCAGTAAGCCATTTGAGGGGGCAAGGACTGTACGAACAGTTCATTTCTCTTATGTCCTGCACCAAAAGTTTTAGGGGTTCGCCAGTTTTGCTGATCTACCTGGATTGTGATAGCACCTGAAAATGGGTAGAGCTACAGAACAGGTGTTTCAGATGAGTTAGCTAGATGGCGATAGACTATACCTGAAAGATGCTACTCTACCAGGACTGTTTGTTCATTTGTATTAAGCTTTCTTGGTTGTTAGATAGAAGTTATAGGAATGTGACTTACCCAAGGACACAAACTTCACTTCTCTGTGCATCTGTTTTCCCTCCCATCTTTTGTCTATTCTGTTTCGACTGCAAGCTCTTCAGGCAGGGACTGTCTCTTACTACGTGTATTCACAGCACCTAGCATTATGGGGACCTGATCTCAGCTGGGACCTCTAGGCACTACTGTAATATAAATAAAAATGCTAATGGAAATTATGAGTTGTACAAAGCTGGTGCTCTGTTTCCTCCTAGATCCAACTGCCTATATATTCAGTTGAACACAACTTGTAAAAGCTATTTGTAATAGCACCATGTGATGACTCCAGGTCATATGCATAAATGTTTGCAAACTAGACATGGACATAATTGAACTGAATGATCGTTCAAAATTAGAACAAGAGTTCACAGAATGATTTGTTGTTGTAATCAGGTTCCCCCCCCCCCTATTTTTAAAGTACAATTATTTCTATTGTTACTTAAATAACCTTGAGCTTTCCCCACTATGAGCCAAACAGTTTTCAAAGTTACCCTTCCCTACACTCGCCCTTTTATAAATTCAGAGAGAAATCCAGTCTACTTTACAACCTCCATGCTACACTGCTGCACCCGCTCCCCCCCCCCCATCCCCCATTTACATTATTAGTGTCAGGCTAGCCAGGACAAGGAATTGGCTGACCCTAGAAAATGTGCCCCAACTATGCCTGTCCCCAGCCTACATAAGAGGCTCGGTTACAATTAGGTAATAGGAACTCATGTCAGTTCAGAACGGTTCTAATTTTATCTTCAGTTTGCCTGTTACTACACTGAATGCCAGTATACAGGAGATCAAGACAAGTTTTTTCCATAGATTTTCAAGCCAGAAGGGATGATGACAATCTAATCTGCCTTCCTGCATAGCAGTGATCCCTGCATTGTGCCCAACAGCTGGTGGTTGAGCTGCAGCACATCTTTTACAAAGACACCTGGAGTCATTGAATCAAGATGTGGTAGAGTCTCCATCACCCAACTGTTCGGTAATCTGTTCCAATGGTTAGTTACCTTCACGGTTAAGAAGTTTTCATCTCATTTCCAGTATGATGACTTCTAGCATCAACTTCCAGATGTTGGATATTTTAAATCCCTTTGTCTTCTAGATTAAATCTCTCTCCAACATCAGATCTCTTGCTCCCGTGTGGATACTGCTAGATGGATTGAGTCATCTCACCCTTCTTTTCAATAATCTCTGCACATTGAGCTCCTCAAAATCCCTCATTTAAGGAATTGTAACAGCTCTTGAGCTCTCTCCAATTTTTCAACATCCTTTAGCTCCGGAACTCCCCAGAAGACGGAAGCCAATTGGTCAAGATGATTTCCACAGATGTATTGGGGGGAGAAGAGAGTGAAAAGGGGAAGGCAAAGGGGAGATGAGGAAGGAGGAAAAGACCATGGCCTGAACTTCGGTCTTTGTCCTGTTCCACAAATTAAGAGTAGCCACTGATTTTGGGTGCTCAACAACTGAAGTCTATGGGAGTAGCTGGGCCTGAGCAAGTCTCAAAGTTAGGCCCAGGGCTGGAGATCCATGATGAGAAGCACCTCAAAACCAGGGGCGCCTTTTAAAAAAAATTATGCCTAAACCTATTCTTAGATTTAGGTAAGAACTCCCTGTTTCTCCCTCCAAAAGAAACCGCCTAGCGCCTTCAGAAACATCTCTGGTGGTTGTTATTCCCATCTTTGTTCAGTGGGCTCCATCTCTGGGGCCCACTGCTCACTTACCATACCCCAGAGGCTCTGTCTAGTGCCAGCAACAACAACATTCATACATGACTATTGCTAATATGGTTTCCCTGGCCAGCATGGACAGAGATTGCCACTCCCAGACAGAGTCAAACTAGGCTAGAATTTATCGTCCTATGCGCTGTGCTGTTCAGAATTTTCACCCACAACTATTTCACATTTGGGGACAATATATACCTTCAAGTCAGCGGCACTGCTATGGGTACCCGCATGGCCCCACAATATGCCATTTTTATGGCTGACTTAGAACAACGCTTCCTTAGCTCTCGTCCCCTAACGCCCCTACTCTACTTGCGCTACATTGATGACATCTTCATCATTTGGACCCATGGAAAAGAAGCCCTTGAGGAATTTCACCATGATTTCAATAATTTCCATCCCACCATCAACCTCAGCCTAGATCAATCCACACAAGCGGTCCATTTCCTGGACACTACTGTGCTAATAAGCGATGGTCACATAAATACCACCCTATACCGGAAACCTACTGACCGCTACACTTACCTACATGCCTCCAGCTTCCATCCAAGACACACCACACGATCCATTGTCTACAGCCAAGCTCTAAGATATAACCGCATTTGCTCCAATCCCTCAGATAGAGACAAGCACCTACAAGATCT
Organism: Malaclemys terrapin pileata; assembly: GCF_027887155.1. Classification (NCBI taxonomy): domain Eukaryota; kingdom Metazoa; phylum Chordata; order Testudines; family Emydidae; genus Malaclemys; species Malaclemys terrapin. Next base: position 46,157,482 of record NC_071508.1, on the reverse strand, counting down.
CTATCAAGCATTCTTAAAACTACAATACCCACCTGCTGAAGTGAAAAAACAGATTGATAGAGCCAGACGAGTACCCAGAAGTCACCTCCTACAAGACTGGCCCAACAAAGAAAATAACAGAACACCACTAGCTGTCACCTTCAGCCCCCAACTAAAACCTCTCCAGCGCATCATCAGAGATCTACAACCTATCCTGAAAGATGATCTTTTACTCTCACAGATCTTGGGAGACAGACCTGTCCTCGCTTACAGAAAACCCCCCAACCTAAAGCAAATACTCACCAGCAACCACACATCACTGAACAAAACCACTAACCCAGGAACCTATCCTTGTAACAAACCCCGATGCCAACTCTGTCCACATATCTATTCAAGTGACATCATCATAGGACCCAACCACATCAGCCATACCATCAGGGGCTTGTTCACCTGCACATCTACCAATGTGATATATGCCATCATGTGCCAGCAATGCCCCTCTGCCATGTACATTGGCCAAACCGGACAGTCTCTACGCAAAAGAATTAATGGACACAAATCTGACATCAGGAATCAAAATACTCAAAAACCAGTGGGAGAACACTTTAACCTGTCTGGTCATTCAGTGACAGACCTGCGGGTGGCTATACTACAACAGAAAAACTTCAAAAACAGACTCCAACGAGAGACTGCTGAGCTAGAATTGATATGCAAACTAGACACAATCAACTCCGGTTTGAATAAGGACTGGGAATGGCTGAGCCATTACAAACATTGATTCTATCTCCCCTTGTAAGTATGCTCACACTTCTTATCAAACTGTCTGTACTGGGCTATCTTGATTATCACTTCAAAAGTTTTTTTTCTCTTAATTAATTGGCCTCTCAGAGTTGGTAAGACAACTCCCACCTGTTTATGCTCTTTGTATGTGTGTATATATATCTCCTCAATATATGTTCCATTCTATATGCATCCGAAGAAGTGGGCTGTAGTCCACGAAAGCTTATGCTCTAATAAATTTGTTAGTCTCTAAGGTGCCACAAGTACTCCTGTTCTTCTTTTGGCGGATACAGACTAACACGGCTGCTACTCTGAAACCTGTCAGAATTTTCAGTTTCCCCCACCATTTCTCTAGCATCAGTGGAGCTGCTGTGGTGCTTGCAGTGGGAGGGCAGTGTTGATGTTGCAGGCTTTTCTTTTTGAACACTATGAACTAGGCTCAAAGTAGGTTTACAACCACGTTAGAAAACAGTGCCTCTAGAAACTGAAGTCCCCGTCCACACTGGTTAGGGAAGCCATGTTAGAACCCTGCTAGCAGCAGTCCTGTTCAGACACATTTGTGGCTATCATGTTTCAGACACAGAGTAAACATGGCTGATAAGCTATTACAGTACCCCAATGCTTGCCAGTGGGCAATCTCATGCACTCCAGGGTTCATAGTCCTAAAAGTCAGGAAATTGAAGTTCAGTGACATTGCTGCCCTTAGCAGGGAGAGATTGTCAGGGTTGCCATGCCCTCGGATGACAACTACAAAACCGTGTGCCCATGCACGTGACAGGAGGGAGGCAGCTTCAAAGGGTCCTGGAAGGGAAGCTCTTGATGCTTATCTGAAGAGAGTCCTTTTAAGGTTAGCTACTGGTGATGCTCAGCACATTCACCACAAAATAAGGATGGAATGCAGCCCTTTCAATGCTTTAGTCTGTGGCCTGGTCTACAATTAAAATTTAGGATGACTTATTCAGCTGGTGGACAGAAGAATGCTTCCATTGACCTAGCTCACTGTCACGTGGAATGGTGGAATTTTTCTACAGCAATGGAAACAATCTTTCTCCCAATATAGGAAGTCTACAATGCCATAGTTATGCCAGTATAGTCCCTGAAGTGTAGACAAGGCCTTTGTGTAAGAAGAGCTAATGTGAGGCACTGCCAGAGAAAATTAGTTCTCTGAGCAAGGGCTGATCTCATCCACAGGAAACGGAGGAGTGTTTCTAAAAATACAGTATTGTAAAACTTTGCTGGCACCTTTGCATCCCTCCCTCTCTTGATTTAGCAGCAGGATGTCTCATTTGCAAGTGACATACAAGTCAGTCAGCCCTGTGACTAGTGAGCTGCTTGTACCTTTTGCTCTCCTCCTCTGCAAAAAAGGCAGACAAATACATGATGCATATCCTGGCAAGTACGCAGAGACCAGGAAGCAGGAGCCAAACCAAAAACTATTCTGGACAAAAATCGGCTAAGTGCCAGCTGCTTCAGTGGGTATTGAAGAGATAGGAGTTGCCTGGTGAGGTGACCTCAAATCTGTTGTGATCCAATTATTAAAGAAAAAAAGGGTTTACTGTGTTCTTTGACCTGTTTCGTGAAATCCAAGTGGACTGTTGTGGATATGTGAATAAGTCAGAGACAGATTCCTGGGGGTGGGGGTTTGAGGGTAATGTCCCAGTTCTGCTCATTAGAGAGACTTGGTTCATATGCTGTAAAGATGAAAGTTATTAATTCAATTACACCCAGACACATACCCCTGGGAGGTAGGACACAAGTGTTCTATGGGGTCGTCTACCATTAAGGCTCAAACCAGCTGAGACTCAAGCTGCATGCAAAATTGCAAGAGTTATTATGGTTGACCCTGGGCAGTTAGGCTAAGCAGATTCCTCGTCATCATTCTGGAATAGTTAGTCAGACAGCAACAGCCACAGACCATTGGTAGGACCTGGACGGGATATGTCCACTCTGCTGAAGAGTTGCTGTTAACTGACTGTTTCAGTGACTCATCCAAGATTCACCCAGTTTACATGGGCTGGATAGGCCAACAAAATGCAGAAGTTGCCCAGCGACATTTCTTCTGAGGACAAGCAATTAACAGGGCCCTTGAGATCACACTTGAAAGGAGGTAGTGAATTCCCCACCCTGAGGCTCAAACTCTGAGAGGGCAAATGTTTTCCAGGAAAAACTGCAAGACGTTCCCCTACTGACATCTGCACTTGCCAGAGAGTTGAAGTCCATTCACCTCATAGCAGAGAAAGAATCCAGTGAGAACGACAAAATATCCTCTTACTGTGAGATATATTTTAACATGATGACCACCACCACTACTCCCTCCGCATTTAACGTCAGTTGAAATGATCTGGCACCTCTCAGGATCAGACCCTCAGTTATGCTCTTTGCACGCACGCATACACACACACACACACACACACACACACACACACACTCACACTAAAGGCCCAGTGGGCAACTCAAGAACCACTGTGAAAAGTAAACATGGTGGGAGTGAAGGGGATAAATTAGCTACTTATTACCTTGTGTACTAGACTGGTAACTTAAGACTAGTGTGGGCCAACAACCGTGCAAGATTCCCACTATAGGGATTTGCAAGTGCTTCATGGGCAGGAACACAGCTTTTTTCATAGTGGACATGCACCTCTCTGTCATGAGATCTGATGGACACCAAGGTCCATTTTCTGGGTCAGCTACTTTCATAAGCTACTTTACATCCCTGGCAGGCACATCAAGCCTATGGAGCTGCTTGCTTTAAAGAACAGGTGGATCACAACATTCCACTGCTATTTCAGTGGACCATCAATGAAATGCCACAGCACCAGGGAAGATGCCTGTGACAAGAACGAGTAGAGGGTGGTTTAAAAAGTGACCAAACAAAAAAAAAAACCAACACACACACACACACACCACAAGCTAGACGCACTAGAGATTAGATCAAATTTCTGGCCAAGATTGGAGTGACCATGATTTCAGAGTGAAGCCTGATTTTCAGAGGGTGCATGCTCCGCACTTTCAGGGTGCACCCAGAGCCATAAGATTTCTCCTAAGCAAAGAAGAGTCTGTATTTTAAAGTCTGAGAACCCAGACAGAAAATAAAGAGCTCCTGCCATAGCCAGTGCAGATGCAGAAGGGAGTATTAATGTCACCAGGACCATTCTAGTTGAAGTATTATGATACATCAATTTCAAAGTCATGAATTGGACACCCAAACCTGCATTTGTGCCTTTGAAAAAGTCTTTCCCCCCCCCACAAATGATAATACTCCCATCATATTAAGCCATCTGCATTAATACTACCACACAAGCACCAGAGACCACAACCAGATATTGAACTACATTATTGGGCCTGTCAGTTGATAGCGGTCTGCTTATCACAGTACAAAGTACCTCCCTCATGTACACACTGAGAAAGCACTACTCCCAAGATACACAGAAAACAGTGGAGGGAGTTAAGTAAGGCCTTGATTCTGCAATGATCTCCATGCAGGTGCACCCACATGGAGCCTCTATGGGTAAACAAACATATATGGTAAACCACAGAAGCCATTTAAAAGCTAGGACACGGTCACATAGCTGTGGGCTTTATAGTAGTTTAGGATAATCCAAGCACTGTTGAATATTGTAGAGAGATGTTTGTAGAAGATTATAATTTAGAGAGACTCCCTCATACAGGACAGTATTATGAACATAGGAATTTGGAGATGTGCTCTGAAGACAGGGGTTGGAAACGTCACCTAGATGCATGCAGCAACTCACTATAGAATAAGGGTCACAAACACATGGCCCGCGCCGTGCGGCCTGCCAAGCTCCCTACGCCCCCCCCGCCCGCGCACCCTTCCGCCCCTCTGCCTACCCTGTGGCGCTGTGAGCCCCACGCCGCTCCCTGAAGCAGCTGGACTAGATACTGGCATTGTCTGGGGCTTTTAAAAAGAAAATAAGCCCTTCTCTTTACAGGTCTGTCCTACTGCTTTTTAGCCACTCAGGCTTAGTGTCCTTTCTAAGTACTACCGTCCCTGCAGCCCTGGGCGGAGGAGAGGAGAGAGTAGAGGGCTATGGGCTCTCGCTTCCAGGCGCTGCCCCCCCCTGCAGCTCCCATTGGCTGGGAACGGGGAACCGTGGCCAATGGGAGCTTTGGTGGGGGTACCTGGAGGAGCAAGAGCAGCACATGGCGCTGTCCCGTCCCCCCCAGGACTCCGACTGCTTCCTGGAGCAGAGCCCACACCCCAACCCCCTGTCCAGAGCCCCCTGCCACATCCCACACCCCAACTCCCTGCCCCACCCTGCACCCCTCACCCCAACTCCCTGCCCTGAGCCCCCTGCCGTACCCTGCACGCCTCCAGCACCTCAACTCCCTGCCCTGAGCCCCCATCACACCCCACACCCCTCCTGCCCCCCCTGGGGGCAGGGAGGGGGTAGAGTTGGGGTGAGGACTTTGGGGAAAGGGTTGGAATGGGGGCAGGAAGAGGCGGAGCCTCATGGAAGGTGTGGAGTGGGGGCGGGGGCAGCAAGGGGTGGGTGTCACTGATGCGGCCCTCGGGCCAACGCACTAGTCCTCATGCAGCCCTTGGTCATTTGAGTTTGAGACCCCTGCTATAGAAGCTCTCCAGTTTGTTTTATTCCTTACTCATTCACTGGTTTGTTATTTAATGAACCCCAAGATGGTTACATGCATGACAGATTTATTTTCAATACTGTATAGACTGTTCAAGTTTAATCTATGCTTATCCCATGAGAAAAGTGATTTATCCACACCGAACCGTATAGAAAAGCAAAGGCAATTTACCAGGAAATCAAATACAGAGAATATCTACAATTTAAAAGCATAAAGATTTCAAAAATGACAGTACACCATTTGTATATTAAAATACAATAAAAAGATGGCAGAAATAACAGGATCTCTAAAACAGATCAAACAAAAACCAAAAGCAGAACTGAGAAGCCTCCCAGTAAAGAATGAATGGGAAGAGATCTTAGGCCACAATATAGATATAGATATTGAGCATTAACATGTTGAATGGTTTGGCACCAAAACAAATCTCTATTTACGCACACTGAATAATAAAACAAAACACTAATAATATTGGCAAAAAACCCAAAGGAAGAAACTAAGTAGTGCACTAAATACTACCTTTAGGTTGGTAAACTTTTCTGCTTGTTATGGGAAAGAATGCACATCTGAAAAATTATTTGATACAGATTCTAGACAGACTGGGCCAGACAGCACAGATTTGAAATCCATGGAGCTATGCTGATTTATACCAGCTGAGGATTATTAATCAGAATATTGGGGTGGGACATACCCAGGGTACATCTAGACTAGCATTTTTCAACCCTGAGGGTCTGCAGACGTCTAAGGGATCCATGAAAGGTGACTCTGAAAATAAAGTTTCAGATCCCAGAAAAGGCATTCTGTTTTTCTGATCAAAAGTATGTGAATACCCCCACCTACAGATCAAAACCCAGAAGTGTTGTCATTAAATGCCCACAGTTTAGCACCCTTTCTCACGCTACGTCAAATACCGTGCCAAGCACATGGAACGTTAATAGTTAAATTCTGTTCAGTCAGTTTTCAATCCAAGACTTCTATAGTAGGGGTCCGTGGACCACAGCTTGAATTTCCAAAGGGGTTCACATCTGCATTCAACATTTTTTAGAGAACTACCCATAAAAGAAGGTTAAAAACCATTTATTTAGACCAGTGACGGGCAACCTGCTGGACGCCACTTCCTGCATCTCCCATTGGCCGGGAATGGCGAACCGCAGCCACTGGGAGCTGCGGGCGGCCATGCTTCCGGACAGTTAATGTAAACAAACTGTCTCACAGCCTGCCAATGGATTACCCTGATGGGCCGCATGCGGCCCGTGGGCTGCAAGTTGCCCACCACTGATTTAGACTAAGGAGTAGCTGTGTCAATCCTGCCCTCTAACCTGAGGTGCCCTTTACACTGCTTTGCTGTTGTTGCCTCCACTCCTGGACTGCTCACAAACAGCCTCCAGCACTTAAGTCACTCCCAGCTGTATCTGTGCGCACTTGTAACCTGCCAATCACACTTAAGTGTTTACGAGCCTGAATTACACTGCAGGGAGACCCTAGCACACTCCCACTCCCAGCCTTTGCCCAGAATCCTACATCTCATACTTCCCAACCCTCTCCTGGACAATACAAGCTCATATAAAATCTGTCATTTTATTAAAAGAAATTATAAGCACAAATCTTGTTATCTCAAATGGAATTTCCCCAAACACACTGCTTTAGATAAAACAAAACAAACAAACAAAAACAAGATTAAGTGAATATCGGTAATAAGGCATAAAAAGCCAAAAATGGTTACAAGAAAAATAAAGTGCCTAACTTAACACAGTTACATTCAAAGCAAAGTTTCTCTCACCACATGTTCTCAGCAGTCTTACTGGCCAAACTCCTTAGCCTAGGACTCCTCCTTCTGTGTAATGGCTGCTTCCTTCGTTCCTTCTTGTGCAGTGAATCAATGGACAGAAGGGGAGAAGGAAAAGGAGGGGTACATGGGGTGACTGCCCCTTCTTTTCATATAGTCCTTTTGAGAAGTATTTCCAGCTGGGAGCATGTTGACAGGCAGACTGTGTGGACAGGAAGCCCATGCTGTCTCTTTGCTAAAAGGTAGGTTGTCTGCCCATGCCCCTTTTCCTGATCAGGGGCTACTCGCTGGCAGGCAATGGCCCACTGATCTTGTTTACACCTGTCTGAGGTGTCAGCTTGCCCCTTGTCCCCAAAGAACTGCTTTGGTTACTCCCCAGACTTGGAACATGTCTACACTGTGCACCTTACAGCAGCACAGCCGTGCCACTACAGTCATACCACTACAGCCATTCTGCTGCAAGGTAAGCGGTGTTGCTGCTCATTGTTGGCAGGCGGAGCTCTCCTGCTGACAAAATAAAACCACCACTATCAAGGGGTGGTAGCTTTGTTGGCAGGAGAGCGTCTCCTGCAGACAAAGCACTGTCCATACCAGTGCTTTTCGTCAGTAAAACTTTTGTCTGTCAGGGAGGTGTTTCTTCCACACTCTTGACCGACAAAGGTTTTACCAATGAAAGTGCAGTGTAGACATAGCCTAAACACAACCCTGCAATTAAATCTTATAACTTTACATATGTTGCCACACGTTTTACCAGGACAGTAATATTTGAAAACTCAGTTTGATCGACACCTCACAAGGCATATCTTGTACACAGAATATTACCACATAGGGTGCCAGGGGTGAATACAGAGGAACAGTGTCACAAAAACCCAACGCAATACAGCCAGAAAGGAACAGATAGGGGTTGATCTTTGGACTACGCAACATTTGCCAAGAGAATCCAGCCACTGCCCCTGGATCAACACACTATTCCAGGCAACTGATGGAGGCTGAGCTGCAGAAAGCCAACCTTCAACAATTCACGCAGCGTTTCAGCTGAGTGGCACCCAGAGTGGAAAACAGAGGGAATGCAGAGGGCTTTAAGATTGAAGGACAAAGCCAAGAGTCCTAGCTCTGCCACAGACTTGCTTGGAGGACATGGGCAAATGCTTTACACCATACTGCCTCGCTATGCCACACTTTATCTACATGTAAATGGGAATGGTGAATTCTTACCTGCCTCACAAGGGAGTTTGGAGGCTTATACCATGTTTGTATAGGGATTTGAGGGCTTCTGCAGAAAGGTGCTAAATAAATATTAGCACACATCACATGACTAAAGGAACTCCATAATTTGTTCTCAGATACCTATGGTGAAGCATCATGATTTTTTTTTTTTTGGGTGCACTGAGAGAACACGTTTTTCATACTTGCCTACTGTGTTCTTAGATTATTACTGTCCTAGGCTGCGAGACTGATCTCTTTTGTACAAGTAGCTCTCTTAATGCTTACTTCATGTTGGGCATTATGTGCATCCTTCCAGGGCAAAAAACAGTGTATGGCTCCCTATTCTTGTTCTTCAGAGCTGCTACATCAAGTTCTCCCCCCACCCCCACCGTAGATACTGTTCAAAGAGAAGGAAGTCACTCTCAGCTGAGCAGTTTGAAATTTTAAACCACAGCAAGACGTGCACGGGGCTAGCCACTCCCAGGTTTATAAAAGAACGGGATTGGCCTATAAATATCTCCTGGGTAAAGGAATCTGGCAATGGAAATGAAAGGACAATGCTCCGAGAGAGATGTACCAGCCAGGAAATGCCAGCAAACCATAACAGTGACTGAATGACAGGTTTTAGAGTGGTAGCCGTGTTAGTCTGTATCAGCAAAAACAACTAGGAGTCCTTGTGGCACCTTAGAAACTACCAAATTTATTTGGTCATAAGCTTTCACGGGCTAGAACCCACTTCATCAGATGCATGGAGTGAAAAATACAGTAAGCAGTATATATGAATATCAATCACAGCACATGAAAAATGGGGGGGGGGGTTAGTGCTAACGAGGCCAATTGAATTAAGGTGGAAGTGGCCTTTTCTCAACAGTTGAGAAGAAGTGGTGAATATCAAGAGCAGCAAAATTACTTTTGTAGTGCTAACGAAGCCACCTCATTAGAAAACAGTTTAAAAGGAAAACTCTAGTATAATATGTAGGGATATTCAACCTCATACTTCAGAGTTTGGCTTAAACCCCAACTATTAAAAACCAGGATAAGACCGAATGTGTGTGTGTGCGCGCGTGTGTGTGTGGGGGGGGGAGGGCGGGGAAGAGATGATCCCACATCTGCCTATTGCAAAAAAGACTCTTACACCTTCCTCTGATGCATCTGCTGCTGGCCATTCTTTGAGACAGGACCTGGACTAGATGGACCTTGGATCTGACTCAGTATGGCAAGTCCTCTATTCTCCCATGCATTCAAATGCGAGTTGCATTCCCTAGGTCTCACCCTGCTTTGCAGGGAAATATCAATATAATTAAGCCTATCACTGAGACAAAGACACATAGTGAAAACAGTGATCAGTATTCTCAGAGACTGCTTTAAAATTTCATGCAACTATATTTATTTAACTAGGGTCATATCATTGCGGTTACTTTTAAACAACACACACAAAATACTTGGCACTTATATAGCACCTTTCATCACAGGGTCAAGCCTCTTTACAAATTATTACACCAATCTTAACACTGAGGAAGGTAAGTGGTTCAGAACGATAATTTTAGGTACGAAGGTCACATGACTTCCTTTGATTCACAATGATTCAGTACCAGAGGCAGAAACAGAGATCCATTCTCTTCTTCAAGCCACTAAATGACATTCCCTATCTGTGACCACACACACTAGACACAGGCCCAGAAACCGAATTCAGAGCTGGATGCAAACACCAAACTTCAGGGTACCGGGAACTGGGTTTTGGTTTCAGCTGTTTATACTGACTATCTGCTATGGAAATTTCCCTCCCCCACCCTCCCCTCAAAAATGAGCATTAAATGACTGCACATTTAAATACACAGGCAAGTATGAATGTATAATTGTTCAACTATACATACCTACAGCTACTGACATGTGATCAAGCCAACCCTTTTTATTACCCGGTAGGTGTTTGCCGTGTACTGTGGAATTTCTCAGGGGGACTGACACATACACACCCTCTCTGAAAATCCTGTGAAGCTGCCTTCAATACTGCAACTAAACCAATATAAACCAAACTGTTTCCAACAGGTGCATACACAACACTGCAACCTGAGCAGATTTTGAGCTGTTTTGCATTATCTACAGAGCCATTTCAAGAAGTCATACAGATGCAGACCACATTAGAGCAATTTTAACCTTGTTTCTATAACATGGTTTAGAAGTTGAAACATAGGGCTCCTCTACACTTAGGGAGACCAGATGTCCCGATTTTATAGGGACAGTCCTGATTTTGGGGTCTTTTTCTTATATAGGCTCCTATTACCCCCCACCCCCGTCCCGATTTTTCACATTTGCTGACTGGTCACCCTATCTACACTACACAGCTTTTAGCTACATGGCTGTGTCGCTACAGCCGTGCCGCTAAAAATCGGGCTGTGTAGCCACTGTTTGTTGGCTCTCCTGCCGACAACCTGCTGATCACGCTGGCACTTGTCGTGGCAAAACATGTGTCTTTTTGGAGGGGCAGGAGGGGGAAAAGGGTTAACACCTCTGAAAGACAAAAGTTTTGTCATTCAATTGCCAGTGTAGACATAGCCATAGGCACTGTTACACAAGAAGGTAGAAAGTGTCACGTCAAAACCACAAGGCCCCAAAGCTGTCCTAACTGTAACTGATGCCACCATGACAAGAATAGAAACACACAGGGCTCGCTAATGAACCCGACTGAGTATGAAATATAGCCCCCTCTGCACTAAAATCCCAGAGCATGTTTCTACTGTAAATTCCTTGGGGCAAAGGGTTACAGCTGAGATTTAAAAAAAAAAAAAAAAAAAAAAAAACTCAGCATGTGCTTTTCTGAATGAGCCCAAGACTACTCCCATTGAAGCCTCGGGGAACAATACCGACCATTCTGTCTGTAGAGAGTGAGGTAATATCTTTAATTGGACCAACTTCTGCTAGTGAGGGAGAAGCTCTGGAGCTTATACAGAGCTCTTCCTCAGGTCAAGAAATTACTTCACCCTCCTTCTCTAATATTCTGGGACCAATGTTGCCACACCACTGTATGCCATCAGCACACAAATAAAATAGTATTCCTCTGCCTTTTAAACCAGCACTACTTCTGCTTTACTAGACTGCCGTGGTTCATGTCTCTTGTTTGAAAGGAAGGGCATGAGGGTAGACAGGCAGCTTGTTATGGGAGGTTTACCTCACTTCACTTTGTTTTTAACTAGATCCTTTCCATGCCAGGTGGTTTCTCATTTTACTCCGAGTCTCCTAAAACAGGAATAAATAAGAAACCTAAGCCACGTCTGTGAAGGGGAAATGACCAAAGGAAGGAGGAAAGTCCAGAAGCATTCAAGGAAACAAACAAACAAAAAAAATCCCCTAAGCTATTAGAGACAAGAATCTAAAGTGCCATTAACCCAAGATGGAGAAGTGATCTTTCATATAACACATTCACCATGCCTTCCTCTACCTCTAAACCATACCATATATACCCACCAAAGGCAAGAGAAAAATAGCTATCCGCTGTGTGGAAAATGGAATTAAAAGGGAACTCTGTTATGCCTTCTAATTAGACACTTCCCTAGTAATGCAGTCAGTGTATGCTCTAGATCTGGAAGGCTGCCATAGGCTGCATTAGATACTAGAGTTGGTTGATCGTTTTCAGAGCAAGTCAATTTCTTCTTCGTTATGTTTAATTATATTTTAAACGAAGCTATCTGGCTTCCTGTAGTCTCTCCAGGGACACTTCTTGGTGTGGGCCAATCCAGTTCTGGATGAAGGCAGCACAGCTCCAAACACTGGACTTGGACTCTGCTTTCAATTCAGCTCAGTTAACACAGAAGCTGAAATCTGATTGCCTTCTGAAGATTCAAGAAGTGAGATTCTGATGGGGAAAGAGGAGAGGGAACAACTCAATCTTCAATGAAGTGCATAACCAAAGCAAGCTATGACTGAACTGTCATTTAAAAAAAAACAGAACTAAAACTGCCATATCTACAAGTAAAACTGAAAGATCAGTTCAGTAAATCTGATACCAGTAACTCCCCATCTTGCGAAATGAGGCAGTGGAGTTTTTCTTTCAAAAAGCCTATTGGAATTAGCACCACCAACTGTGTACGTTCACATTTCAGAGACAGGTTTTCAGAAGAGCTCAGAACATCAGGAGCTGAGCTCCTCTGCAGACCTGGCCATTAACATCAGAGAAGCATGTGCAGAGTGCTTTGGAAACTCCTGCCCCAACTCCAAGTGCTGAGCATTTGACAGTCTGGCCCTTAATGACCTAATAAGGCACAATCTAATTGAAGCCAATATCAGTCTCTTTTGATGCCCAGACATTTCTTGGCACTTCTGGAATACCTGTCTTCAGAGGATCTCAAAGCACTTTATGACTTTCCTGTGGTGAAATGGAGGCAGAGGTCAGGCGACTTCCCAAGGTTACACAGAAAGTCCGTAGCAAAGTGAAGAACAGAACCCTGAACTCTCAATTCCAAGTCCTGTGCTTCAACATTTAGTCAGTTCATTCAGGTTTCTGGCCTTGGTTTCATCTGTAGCTGCAACAATACAAGTCAATCCAATTGAGGAGACCATCACTGAGAAAGAATTGCATCTGCTCTTGTAAGGGCTGAATTTTGACAGGAATCCTATCAACTTCAGTGGCACTACCCTCGCTTTTGTCAGTGCTGAATCTGTCTGAAACTGCTGCAGATTTAAGGAGCACTTTGCATGTGCTGTTTTTTCTGGCACCATGGTAAGTAACATCAGCTGGTGAGAGTGCTAATATCTCACACCAAGAGTTTGAGGGGTTTAAAGTTCTGTTTTTTTGTTTGTTTGTTTTTTAAAGAAAAGGAGCTGCAGATTCTAAAATCCTTTGTGAAGCATAGTGAGAACTGAATATGCTGACACTTATCCCTTCCAAAACATGTATCCCCATAAGAAACCCCATGTATGATACCTATGAACTATAAATGCTTTCAGTGTTGTTGTAGCCATGTTGGTCCCAGGATATGAAACACACAAAGTGGAACAGATGTGTCAACTCCTTATGCTTAATAATGTTGCAAGAAACCAGTCAAAATGAATAATTAATACCTCTGCAGTTATAGGATAAAGGAGAGTTAGTGGATTGTTGTAATGAGACACACAACTAGTGTCTCTACTGAGTCCATGATTTTTGGTGTCTAGCAGAATCGTGAATTTAAACTCCTCTTTTGAACGTGTTGGTCAGGTCTCCTTTGAGGATGAGAGGTCAGATATAGAATGGTCATTTTGTGTAAAAAAAAAAAAAAAAAAAAAAAAAAAAAAAAAAAGTTCACCCACAGAGCTTGACCAACTTCTGTTGGTCCAAAAAGAGAGAACCTCACCCACCTTGGTACAAACTGTAAATGGTATATATAGGCATTTGACCATGTGTACATGGCATACACAATGCATATATAAACTAGGACTATAATTTATAGTACCCATCCATCATAATTAGGAAGACTTGCACTATGCCAAACCTGTTAGCCTACCTTACCAGACAACTAGCTGGTCTGGCATCTTCTACATGAGATCTTGAGCTAAAGGACCTAAAATAAGAAGAAAGACGGTGAAGAGGAGACATTTTCGGCACTCTCCAGTAAGTTGGCAGAAAAGGAAGGTCTCTCCATCCACTTCCTCAACACACACTCCAAAATGTACTGGTGGCTGGGGGGGCAAGAAGGTTGTCATTTATTTACACTGCAGCTGAACAAACATTAAGGGGGGGGAGGGAGATACCAGAGTTTTTCCCCTTGTTTGGTGTATGACGGTAAAGCTTTAAACTGCTTCCTTTCTTCTTGTTAAGCCTCAGAACAAGCTTCTTTAACGTGCAATGAAAGTGCAGAGTTCTGCCAAACTTTTTGTTCTCCCTCACACTTTTATGCCAACAACTCCGGACCTGGATTAGGTGCAGATAAGCAAGTGAGTCGAGGGAGCTAGGGAAGGGCAAGAACTGAGCAGCTCTGCATACTAACAAGCTAGTCTGGTGCCAGACCTGGTGCCTCCCACAGCTTAACAGATCCTAAAAACTACAGTACATAGATTTTTCAAGGGTTCCACACCCACGACTGGAGCTGGATTTTCAAGAGAACACAGCATGTTGGGTGCTGAGCACTTCTGACAATCTGGCCCCAATTGTAGGTTCTAAAGTCATTTAAAAATCTAGCCCTGTGTTCACGGACACCCTCGAGGGGGTAGTGACTTAGACTGAATGGCAGAACTTCAAATACAAATGTAAAGACACCTGACGTTAAGACAGGGCTAACTATCTCCTGCCTAGGCTCAAATTTCAATTGATAATTAAAGATTTCCCGCTAATCCCATAGCAGCAAGCCTGAGTGTTCCAATAAAACACAGCTATGAAAGCTACAAGATACCCTTAGGGGGGAGTGACTAAAGGTAGGTCTATAAAGGAAATTTAAAAAAGTGATACATCAAAAATCCACATAACTGGCTGAGACTCTCTGCCATGGGTAACGCAGGCCATCGGCTAAAAGTAGCCAGGTAGATATTTAGGCTCACGCAAGAGCCCAGGCTCTGTGACCCTCCCCAGGTGCCAGAGCCCAGCCCAAGCCTGGCTATTTTTAGCCCCACAAGCCTGTATCAATTGACGGGGGCTCTGAGACTTGCTCCCACAGGGGTATTTTCCTGGCTGAGTAGAGACACCCTAAGAGGTCTCCCAGCTTTTGAGCCTCTAAGCAAGTGTCATCTGGGACAAAACTGCTTGATAACAAGGGTCACTAGTGGAGTCAGACAGGGCTGATGTGCTGATCCCAGCCCCAACTGGCTACCCGTGGAAAGATGCCCGCCAAAACTTTCAGAATGATGATCGGGAGTAGTACTCAAATCTTAGGCCTGAGCTGAAACAGGGGTGGCAGAGATGGATGGACGGACGCACAGCAGTCCCAAAGTAGCCTATCATCTGCACTGGGTTAGAAACAGCTCATATGATGAAGCTTCTGCCACTTATGAGGCTCCCATGCTGTTGTAATTCTTTAGTGGAACGATGACCGCCAGGGACCCTTTGAGCACTTCATGCCACTCCTCAAATCAGCCGTAAGAATCGCCACTGCATGTTGCTGACACTTGTCCAGATCAGTTTGCTCTGCCTCTTTACACACAATAGTGTTCTCTTCATGGCTGAGATTCCACCACTGAGACTAGACATCCCATATTTCGGATGGAGATCACTGCCCCTCGTGACCACCTTGGATAGTCTGAACATTCCATTATTCATGGAAGCTTCCTATTCCTTCTCTTAAGCAGTCTTCCTCCTTTTTAGTTACTGCTTATGTTTTCAGGAGCAACCAGGATCTCTCAATCTAGGCACCCCCCCCCCCCCCCCCAAAAGCACAGCACTGGTCACTTCTGAAAATGTAGGCCATGGCTTTTAGTAAGAGGCATTTTGTACCTACATTAAATGGCCCTCCTAGTGACCTTAGAGCACTACTCCAGCTCCACCAGCCCTTGACCGCCTCCTCCTCGTGTCAAAATAAAGTAGATCTGTGGGAGAGAGAGTGAGGCATGGGGGGACCTGTCCCTCTCCTGATCAACAGTGGAAAGAATCTCTTCATTAAGGACATTTTCCTTGAGTTATCATCAAATATAAAAATGCTTCCAAGCAAGGAGGTGGCAAGAGCAGAACACTGAATGGGGAAAGAGAGAAAGGAGAGTGCACTTGCCTCTGAGACAAAGCAACATTCCAACAGATAGGAAAACAGTCATTTCCTACAAGGGAGACAGGGGTGGATGTGAACTGGCAGGCTTGTTCTGCAAGTGTGTGTGTGTGTAGCTCCCATATATCCTTCCTGCTAGATCCTAGTGTCGCCACAAAGAACAACTCCCCCAACTCAAAACAAAACAAATCAGGAAACTAGGACAAAAGGAAAGAAAAAGCTCCTGGATGAACTAGATAACTGGAAAGGAAGAAAGAGAAGGAAAGTGCAGTGACCCCAAAATAAGGGACTTAGATGGAGATGCTACAGTTTTCTACCATCTGCTTGTTATTTTGAGAGAGGAGGTGGTAACGAGAACGTTAGAAATATTGTGTGGAGCTCATTCTTTAAACATGAATTTACACCAGGGATGAACCCGGCCCACTGTCCTCAGTTCTGGTCATGTTTTCATAGGGAGATATCATCACACTGGAGAAAGGGCAGTTCAGCAAGGATGGTTGCAGTTGAACTTATTCTAAACTGGAATCAAGAACACCCCAAGGTGATCAGACAGGAGTACTGAAAACGTGGGGATGGATAACAGAGGGCAAGCACGTGGTCCAGCAGCTGGAGCAGCCAAGAGTCTGGAGTTCCACTCCCAGATTGATGATTGACTCCCTGGATGCCCTTGGGTGTCACTTTACCTGTCTGTAAAATGGTCCTAATACTTACATGGCCAGAGCCGGTGTTGTGAGGTTTAAGCAATCCATGCTTGAGATCTCTTGAGGAAAGGTGCTAGAGAAGCTCACAGCATTGCAAAATGAGATCATGTCTACACTACAGACTTCTGCTGGTGTCGGCGTCAGTCAGTGGCGTGATCCCTGACAGACACAGCTATGCCAGCAGAAGCCCCTACTACAGATGTAGTTACACCAGCAAAACTGTGCTTCTACTGGCATAGTTTGTTTTGTGCGGGGAGCGCGGGTGTGTGGAATAAGCTATACTGATAAAAATAGAGCTTTTCCACGATAGCTGCATGCACATTAGGAGTGCTTTGGTAGTGTAGCTATACCAGCCAAGCACTCCTAGTGTGGACATGGCCCGAGTTAAAAGTGCTGCCTGCTCAGTGAAGTGAGGAGAATTAGAGCCCAGGAAAGAAAATAAATAGCAAATCCCCAGGAACCAGAATCAGCTATTGGTTGAAGCCGCATTTCTTGTTTATACCACCAGCAAATCAGTAAACAGCACATTCTTAGATAATCATCTGTCACTAGCTGGGGTGGGATAGGGGTTCATTCATGTAAACAGATTCTCTTTCATCAATGCATTCAGATCCAAGAAGAAATGAGTGTTGCAGAAATATTCCCTTCAGCAGACTTCACCCTCACTGAACTCCATTTTCACTGTCATCAGCACTGCTCTTTCTAGCAGTCAGCAGGGACCATGACCTAGAATTCCACGGAAATGGAAAGGAGTTCAAGGCAGTGCGTGTGGCAGCCTCCCTGCCACCCCATCTAAAATCACCTCTCTGAAATGGTGCTAATCTGGTGTCTGATCAGTGTAAATACATGCTGTCAACTCAATTTAAAAGTCGGGTGAAGACTGATGTAGCCTTTGGGCATTCTCAACTGCCAGCAAAATATTAAGTCTAACCAAAGCAGGGCAGGGAAATGGTGTTCAACTACTACTCTGGTCTGTAAAAAAGCTGTAAGAACCACATATCATCTGAGACAGCCCCAGCCAACCCAGCACCGAAGCATCACTGTCTGCTCCTAAAATGTCCAGCAACAATGATAACTGGCCACACCAGCTCAATCTCAGGGAGGAAAAGGCATGAGAAATAAGCAGCCAAACCGAACAAAGGGCACTGCCCTTCACCCACAAACCCCCACTCACCCTGGGGGGACTCATAACTGGGACAAACACACTGACCTTATTACACACACAGGGGAAGCTAGCCTATGCAACCTACTGTTAAATTAACACAGCTGTAGATCTGATTAACTATTCATTGCAGGCAGCTGCTAAAAGACCCTCTTGCTACATACAGGGTAAGATTTACTTCTTAAAGTAGTATGGCAACAACAGTGCTCAAGTTGTACTGTCAGGAACTCTAAGTTCCACAGAATGTTACTTAAAAAACAAAATCAAAACCAAATCTCTTCTAAAATCCAGAGCTATAGAAACTCAGGCAAAGACTTTTCTGAGGTTCAGGGTGTGGTCCCTGCAAAATTCTCCAAGCAGGGAGGGAGTATGAGACGATGGGAGGGGTGTGAAAAACTATGCACATCGCCCATCTTTTAAGCATCCTCATTTGTCTAGATCATCTACTAAGCAAGTACGTTTTAACTCCCCCTTCCTCCCCACCTACATTCCTTCTCCAAGCAGTCAGCTCATCTTTCTTAACCCAACAGCAACAGAGTTTCTGGTTCATATCCCAAGGCTGGGAAACCTAACATTCCCCCCCTCCAAACTCCACCCAGATTCCCCATTTGTAAAACAGGAGAAGCAGGAGCACTAGACAAAATAAATAACACAAATAAGTTTTTTTAAAAAAATCCAGTTTTACATGTCTCCTAATTTTTAACTCCCCCCCACCCCCGAAATAGATGCTGAACTAGGGGTGCAGAGGGGAGGGGGCGCTGCAGCACCCCCAGCTTGAAGTGGTTTCCATCATATACTGGGTTTACAGTTTGGTTCAATGACTCTCAGCACCCCCACTATACAAATTGTTCCAGCACCCCGGTTTTCAGAGCCAGCTTCGCTGCACATATTAGAAAATTTGGCATCAACACTAATTTCAAAGATAAAAACCTATATTTATAGAAGAGTTATTTTTTCTTTTTTTAAAAGAAAAAAAAAAAGAAAGAAAGAAGGGGGAGGGAATACGTTACACTCTAGTTTCCAGCCTCTAACCACAGGATTTACATGTTTCAGTAATTCTCTAGTTCCCATCTCCTAGAACCCCAGAAAATACTTCACAGCCTGCAGATGCCTATTTACAGCTGACCACCACGAGCTAAAACCTCAGCTATTATAATTATATAACTACGCACCAGCCTTTCTACCCACAGGCATACCCTCTCAACCCAGCAGAGAGACAGATCCTCACACGACGTCTCCCAAGCATTTTTCAATTCAGTTTACAGGTGGTTTATTAACTTTGGCGAGCGTCTGTACATTTTAACCCTACATCAACGAAATCCTTCAGAATTTAAAAACCACTTCAGATTTATGGGGCTTTTTTTTTTTTTAAAAAAACACAACAAAATTAAGAATTACCCCAGCAGGGCAAGAACAGCTCACTGCTCAGGCCCATATGCTCTTTCAATGCAACCACATTTTTTTCTGGGCTAAACCTCCCGCATATTCCAAACCGAATTCCGTTCCCTCGTCCCTCGCAGCTGTTCAGAGGAGGAGATTTTGCTCCTCTCATGCAGAGAGAAAGCAAAGGCTCCGCTCCCGTCTGAGCCTGCTGCATTGTTTTGGTAGAAATCTCTCTGCAGCCAGGAGGAGGAAAAGCGACCACGGCCACCGCGCATTCTATGATGCGCAAATCCGCACCCCAGACCGGGAGGGGTGGGGAGAGAAATGGAAAAAGCGCACTCACCCAAAAGACAAAATTAAAGACAAAAAGCAGGTATTTGATGCACTTGGTGCAGCCTTCCACGCCCATTGCTGCAGATTTCTGTGGGCAGAGCTGCCTGCGAGAGGTGGCCTGTTAAATCAGCGCGTGCGAACAAGGAGCCGTAGCTATTGCAGAGGGTAGTCCTCTGTGTTTTCTTTTGGGATTTCCGCTGACTGGCTAGGTGCTAGGCTGCTTCTTTGCTCTATCTCCTCCCTCATTCAATTACAGACACCCGCCCGCTGGCTCTGTAGCTAAGCCAGGATCCTCCCACTCAGCCGCAGCAGGTCTTTTTTTACAGAGGAGGCTACCGCCTCCTGGGGGCAGCTAGCCCAAACTTCTCACTGCCTTTTACACCATTTCTGAACTACCACAGAAACGGGCAGTAATCATACTGCACGCACAGCTGTTCTCAACGTTCTCAAGCGACTGCGCAGATGTTAACGGATGAGATTGATAGAAAAGTAGCTCTTACTTAAATGACTGTGTGGCCAGGTTCACAAACCACAAGTGACTACTAAAAATATATATTGCTATTTTAAAGGATCAAGTGTACATGGCGGCCATTGAATTCAACAGCGGAGCAGCTACATGCCTGGGGATTCTTCTGGGGACCTACTGGACGTTTAAGGGCTGCACCCAATTTTGGATAACAGGGTGGATTCGGGTTAAAACTGGCAGTTTTAAATTTGGAAAAACCAATTTCCCCATCCCTCATCTAATGTATAATTTGTATTAGGCCCTGATGCTGCCAACCCTTAATATTCATACTAAAGTATACTGTCAGGAATAGTCCATTGAAAGCAATGTGACTACTCATGGGAGTAAAATTAAGCACTTGCATAAGCCTTTGCAGGATTCTGGGCCTTAATGCATCCAATGAAGAGATTCAGTTCAGCTGTTTTTGTAATTCAGATCAAGCATATTTGCAATACTATTATATTTGACCTTTCAGCACATGAAATTCAGAAAAAAAGAAAAAAACAGGCAAAATACATATTTTTAAATTTCATAAAATTTTCTCCGAAACCAATTCTGCCCCCTTGCTCATCTCTAACAAAATGTATTTCTTGCTCTGGTGCTGATCCTATCACTCTTACTCATGTTGAGGAGTACCTTACTCTGCAAACAGGTTTGTGAATTCCATTGGGGTTACGTAGGGAGGATAGTCATTCTCAAAGTGAAGGTGACAGAATAATTATTAAAGTGGTACCTACAGGCACCAACCAAGATCAAGGTCCTAGTGTTCTAGGCACTTTATATACACATAGTAAGAGAGATCCAGATCCTCAAAAGTATTTGGACATGTACCTCCCACTGATTCCTAGGCTAGAGAGTCTTTGCTCCAAAGAGCTTACAGTTTAATTAGACAAGATGTAGAAAGCCAATATTATCCCTGTTTTACAGATGGGGAACTGAGGCACAGAGCGATCAAGTGACTATCCTCTTCTCACACACACAGTCTGTAGCAAAGCCAGGAATTGAACTCGCACACCCCTGGTAACACATGCATATTTCTTGCATACTTATACTGAGGATGGGTCAAAGCCATCCAAGGGTCCTATTCACTTACAACCAGATGAAATCAGTTCTCCATGAACTGAATCATATTTTCTGGGTTAAATCAGATGGTTGTGCAAAACATCCAGGGTTCTTGTAAGCTTACACTGGAATCAGAAAAATGCATAATAGCGACAAGAAACTCCAGCTTCTGGGAACATACCTCAGAGGAACAGGAGGTGGCCCAACACCAGTATTAACTATACTCAATAGTATCAGGGAGTAGCCGTGTTAGTCTATATCCACAAAAACAACATGGAGTCCGGTGGCACCTTAAAGCCATATACTGAATAGCTTCCCAATCACAGGTGTTCACTTTATTTTGGGTGCCCGATGCCAACTCTGTCCACATATCTATTCAAGTGACATCATCATAAGACCTAATCACATCAGCCATACCATCAGGGGCTCATTCACCGGCACATCTACCAATGTGATATATGCCATCATATGCCAGCAATGCCCCTCTGCCATGTACATTGGCCAAACCGGACAGTCTCTATGCAAATCTGACATCAGGAATCATAATACTAAAAAACCAGTGGGAGAACACTTTAACCTGTCTGGCCATTCAATGACAGACCTGCGGGTGGCTATCTTACAACAGAAAAACTTCAAAAACAGACTCCAACGAGAGACTCCCACCTGTTCATGCTCTCTGTATGTGTGTATATATATCTCCTCACTATATGTTCCACTCTATATGCATCCAAAAAAGTGGGCTGTAGTCCACGGAAGTTATGCTCTAATAAATTTGTTAGTCTCTAAAGTGCCACAAGTACTCCTGTTCTTTTTGCGGATACAGACTAACACGGCTGCTACTCTGAAACCAGTCTTTGCCCACGCTAGTTTAATGCTTCTATATCCTTGAAGGATGTAATAACAGGTACTGCTGCCCCCCATGCGCTCCCACTGGGATGTTATAGGAAACTGCAGCTTGAGGGGCCACCAGGGGAATATTGTGGGCCACCAGAAATGGAGTGGGATTTAAGCGAGTGGGGCTTCTGCCCTGTGTGTCTGCTCTTAGAGTGCCTGGCGTGGGGAGTAATACATCCTGGTGTCATGAGTGGCTCACCTGATCAATGTGGAGGGTGAAAATTTTTTGGAATTTCCATTCCACACGACATTTCTCCATTCAAAGTTTTCATTCTGAATCATCACAAAAACTGTTTCAAGACATCACAGTTTTCTGCGTCTTGGAAATTCCAAGTTTCAACCAGCTCTAGTGGGGAATGTGGGAGTGCTGGAGGCTGCTGCGGGAAGCAAAAAGGAAACAAAACTATGATTGAGATAATCATAGAATCATAGAATCATAGAATATCAGAGTTGGAAGGGACCTCAAGAGGTCATCTAGTCCAACCCCCTGCTCAAAGCAGGACCAATTCCCAGCTAAATCATCCCAGCCAGGGCTTTGTCAAGCCGGGCCTTAAAAACCTCCAAGGAAGGAGACTCCACCACCTCCCTAGGTAACGCATTCCAGTGTTTCACCACCCTCCTAGTGAAATAGTTTTTCCTGATATCCAACCTGGACCTCCCCCACTGCAACTTGAGACCATTGCTCCTTGTTCTGTCATCTGCCACCACTGAGAACAGCCGAGCTCCATCCTCTTTGGAACCCCCCTTCAGGTAGTTGAAGGCTGCTATCAAATCCCCCCTCATTCTTCTCTTCTGGAGACTAAACAATCCCAGTTCTCTCAGCCTCTCCTCATAAGTCATGTGCTCCAGACCCCTAATCATTTTTGTTGCCCTCCGCTGGACTCTTTCCAATTTTTCCACATCCTTCTTGTAGTGTGGGGACCAAAACTGGACACAGTATTCCAGATGAGGCCTCACCAATGTCGAATAAAGGGGAACGATCACGTTCCTTGATCTGCTGGCAATGCCCCTACTTATACAGCCCAAAATGCCGTTAGCCTTCTTGGCAACAAGAGCACACTGTTGACTCATATCCAGCTTCTCGTCCACTGTGACCCCTAGGTCCTTTTCAGCAGAACTGCTACCTAGCCATTCGGTCCCTAGTCTGTAGCAGTGCATGGGATTCTTCCGTCCTAAGTGCAGGACTCTGCACTTGTCCTTGTTGAACCTCATCAGGTTTTTTTCTGCCCAATCCTCTAATTTGTCTAGGTCCCTCTGTATCCGATCCCTACCCTCTAGTGTATCTACCACGCCTCCTAGTTTAGTGTCATCTGCAAACTTGCTGAGAGTGCAGTCCACACCATCCTCCAGATCATTAATAAAGATATTAAACAAAACCGGCCCCAGGACCGACCCTTGGGGGACTCCACTTGAAACCGGCTGCCAACTAGACATGGAGCCATTGATCACTACCCGTTGAGCCCGACGATCTAGCCAGCTTTCTATCCACCTTACAGTCCATTCATCCAGCCCATACTTCTTTAACTTGGTGGCAAGAATACTGTGGGAGACAGTATCAAAAGCTTTGCTAAAGTCAAGAAATAACACATCCACTGCTTTCCCCTCATCCACAGAGCCAGTTATCTCATCATAGAAGGCAATTAGGTTAGTCAGGCACGACTTCCCCTTCGTGAATCCATGCTGACTGTTCCTGATCACTTTCCTCTCCTCTAAATGTTTCATAATTGATTCCTTGAGGACCTGCTCCATGATTTTTCCAGGGACTGAGGTGAGGCTGACTGGCCTGTAGTTCCCCGGATCCTCCTTCTTCCCTTTTTTAAAGATGGGCACTACATTAGCCTTTTTCCAGTCATCTGGGACCTCCCCCGATCGCCATGAGTTTTCAAAAATAATGGCTAATGGCTCTGCAATCTCACCCGCCAACTCCTTTAGCACCCTCGGATGCAGCGCATCCGGCCCCATGGACTTGTGCACGTCCAGTTTTTCTAAATAGTCCCGAACCACTTCTTTCTCCACAGAGGGTTGGTCACCTTCTCCCCATGCTGTACTGCCCAGTGCAGCAATCTGGGAGCTGACCTTGTGCGTGAAGACAGAGGCAAAAAAATCATTGAGTACATTAGCTTTTTCCACATCCTCGGTCACTAGGTTGCCTCCTTCATTCAGTAAGGGGCCCACACTTTCCTTGATTTTCTTCTTGTTGCTAACATACCTGAAGAAACCCTTCTTGTTACTCTTAACATCTCTTGCTAACTGCAACTCCAAGTGTGATTTGGCCTTCCTGATTTCACTCCTGCACGCCTGAGCAATATTTTTATACTCCTCCCTGGTCATTTGTCCAATCTTCCACTCCTTATAAGCCTCTTTTTTGCGTTTAAGATCAGCAAGGATTTCACTGTTTAGCCAAGCTGGTCGCCTGCCATATTTACTATTCTTTCTACACATCGGGATGGTTTGTTCCTGCAACCTCAATAAGGATTCTTTAAAATACAGCCAGCTCTCCTGGACCCCTTTGCCCTTCATGTTATTCTCCCAGGGGATCCTGCCCATCTGTTCCCTGAGGGAGTCAAAGTCTGCTTTTCTGAAGTCCAGGGTCCGTATTCTGCTGCTCTCCTTTCTTCCTTGTGTCAGGATCCTGAACTCGACCATCTCATGGTCTCTGCCTCCCAGGTTCCCATCCACTTTTGCTTCCCCTACTAGTTCTTCCCTGTTTGTGAGCAGCAGGTCAAGAAAAGTTTTGCCCCTAGTTGGTTCCTCCAGCACTTGCACCAGGAAATTGTCCCCTACACTTTCCAAAAATTTCCTGGATTGCCTGTGCACCGCTGTATTGCTCTCCCAGCAGATATCCACTGCTCTCCCAGCTTCTCGTCCACTGTGACCCCTAGGTCCTTTTCAGCAGAACTGCTACATAGCCATTCGGTCCCTAGTCTGTAGCAGTGCATGGGCTGTTTAAGGGAACACTGAGGGGAGCTATTAATTGGAGATGGTCCCTGCCTGCCTCCATCCATGCTAGCAAGGGGTTAATCGTCCTACACTTGAGCCTAGGGTCAAAGGGGATACTAAACCATTAAAGGATCCTAGGCCTAGAAGACGAAGGAGGGATCAGCTGGTGTGTGCAGCTGGAGAGAGCAGAAACCATTGTCTCTCCCTCTCCTGCTTGTTGTTTTCTTCGCTGCTGCCCATGGCTTCTCGCTGCCACCGGTAACTGGCTCCTTCCACATCCCCTTGCGCCCAGCTGGGTGGCCCAGTCTAGGTGGCGAAGGAAGATGGGGAACACTGCCTCATGCTGCGTTTCCTCCAGCCCCAGCTGCACAGGAATGCCCACTCCTGGCAGAGTTCTACCACCCCAAGCCCAATCTGAGTCATGAGGACACAGACTGCAACCTGAAGCACATCAGCGACCGAGAGAATATAGACCAGGGGTCGGCAACCTTTGGGAAGTGGTGTGCCAAGTCTTCATTAATTTAAGGCTTCACGTGCCAGTAAAAGGTTTTGCGTGCCAGACCAGCAATGCGGGCAGCAGACAGAACCCCAGACCGGCAGCGGGCCTAGTGGCTCATCCCGCTGCTGGTCTGGGCTTCTGTAATCTGGGCCAGCAGCGGGCTGAGTGGTGCTGGCAGCCGGGACTAAAAATCAGCCCATGTGCCGCCTTTGGCACGCATGCTGCAGGTTGCCAAACCCTGGTGAAATTGTTAACCTGAGTCTTGATGGGTGAAGCAGTGTCTACAATGATCCTGTTGTATGTGTTTGTGTGACCACAGAAGAAGGGAATGTCTTCCTTACAGAAACAATTGATATATCAGGAAATGCACACACAGCAGAATACTTACAAGAAATAGCAGTAAAAGCTAAAAAACTGACAAAAAATTCAGATGTCTAGTACGCAGGTTGGTCACAGACAATGCTGCAAATGTATCCAAGATGAGAAGAAATTATTTAGAAGAGAGTCCCAAGCTAACAACATACAGTTGCAGTGCTCAGTTGATGCAACTCCTAGCCAAAGACTTCAGAGTTCCAGAAATAAAGGCTAATGTTGTTAAAATTGCAAAATACTTCCGTAACAACCACTTTGCAGCAGCTGCTCTGAAAAAAGGGAAGGAACCAAGCTAACTCTCCTACGAGATGTGCGATGGAACTCGGTAGTGGACTGTTTTGAGCACTATATCAAGAACTAGTCTAATCTGATGACAGTTTGTGAACAAAATTGTGAAAAAATAGATGTCACTGTCACAGCCAAAGTTCTCAACAGCGCATGTTTAAGAAAAGTTTTGTAAATGAGTTCCAATAGTACATGGATTAGGGACCCAATCTTATGAGGTTCCAGGGGCTTCTGTATAGATTATTCAGGTTAATCTTTCTAGCTACCCAATGGGACTCAGTGCTCAGTCTAGAAGATATCATCAGAGATGCTTAGTTTTGCAGTTCTCAAACCGTGGATTTGTGTCTCCAAAGATAACATGCTTGTTAACAGCAAAAATGTTTTTAAATACATAAATAAATAATATCTAGAGGTGAGAAATAACAGACCTCAACCTTATTGTCCCTCTGCAAATTTGTGTACACAGAGTCAATCCCTTACCTCTCTCTAAAAGTGCAAAGTTTCAAAAAGTTCAGTGAATAGAAGATTGTTGGGGGTGGAATAGATCTGGACAAGGGGAAGAAGTCTGGAGATAAATGTGAGAAGGGAGGGATAGGCAGTAGACACAAAAGTGAAACTGTTTGAGCAGCATATTCCAGAAGTCTTGAAGTCTTTCTGAGTTCTCAATCATATAGAAAGGAGAGTTTGTTGCATAAAAAAAACGGGCAATTTTTGAATCAATTACCTCTCTTTGTAATCTGCTGGTTCGTATCACAAACTTATCTATGGTTGTTTCTGGATGATGGAGATTTTTTTTTCTTTGTCCTATAGGTGATATACTGTGGCTATGTGACATACATGATGTGACTGAAACACTATCATTAGCAGATAACCCTGAAACTGTAGAAAATGATGGTGATCTTGAAGCTGGATAGTCTTCAGAATTCTGTATGTTGAGGATGGATTCTCCTAAACAAAATAAGTCAATGCAGTTATTTAATTATTATTACCATACTGCTCATTTAGTATTACTCATTGCATTCACTGACAGTACTACTTTAAAGGTGAAATTGTAAAAGGAAGCTCTGCCTATTTCAGCTAATTATTTTTATCACATCTGCATCTAAAATGATAGTACCACAGAGTAACAGCTATATTTTTTGCTCAAACATGAGAATTCAAGAATAGTCCAGAAGGAAGACAGGCAGTCCTTAAGAAAGAAGTATGAAATAAAAAAATTAACCAACCCGAAGATCCTGCATGTTCAGACATGTTCCTTTCATCATCTTCAACGCAGCTTCCTCCTGAGACGGGACACGTCTCATTATGTTGTTTCATTCGGTTCATTTGGGCAACCAGGCCTTGCATATCTTTGTTACATTGTTTGCATTTTGCACGCATGTCTGTCTTATCCACAGGTAGAGGAACCTCATTAAAATATTCCCAAACTGGGTCTCTTTTACAGCCTGCTGCCACTATAGGTTTTCCCTTCTAGTGAGAGAATGATATGGTAGATATCAAATCAATGAAGGCTACACTCAGAAAGACGTCAAGATGAATATATTGTCACATACTATAGAATTAGAATTTATAATCCCTATTCCATGATGAGATATCTTTGAGCTATAACGTATCTTAATTAAAACTATCTTTAGATAGGTTTTTTCCTCAAAAAGCATTTTATCAAAAAAATCTGATTTAAATGAAAAAAATCAGATTTTAAAAAAAAATTTTTTTTAAATCATTGATTTTTATCCAACCTACTTTGTTTGCATTTTTTATGCCTCCATCTACAGTTGCAAGGCCTTTGGATGCCCCATCCCTGCATCTCACAATGCAGCATTATTTACACCATCCTAATACATCATGATGTAGCCCTATTTACCCCCACCTGCACCCCTGAGACCTTTGTGGATTCTACCTCCCCATGCACATGGTTCACAGCCTTGGGATCTTAGTGTGGATTTTTGTCATGTACATTGTGATATGGCATTATTTACCCAACCGTTTAGCTGATATGAGGCCTTCCATAGTATAGTTCATTCACCTTAGCATTGGATGAAAGACTATAGTGCTATTTACCTCAGACCGTACTTTTAAGACCTTTGTGTGTATTTCCCCCCTCATCCAGTACGGACTGAGGTGGCACTGTTTACACTGGTCCACAGCTTCCAGACCCAACTCACTCAACTATGGATTTCACAAATGAAATGTGAACGTACTTAACAAAGATGGTCAGTGGAATCAACTGTTGTCAGGGACAACAGTGATCGGTTGCTTTGTGAATGCCAAAACCAAGCCAGGTTGCAGGATAAAACGTAAAGGACAAACCCAGCTAATTATAGAAGTGGGAGAAATTTTTCTTGTGAGGACCTTCAGTTCCAGTGACTTTTCCCCCTCCATTACACTGATGATGAGGAACTGGTATAATGGAGTGATGAATATTCTCTCTCTGCAGTATTATTAGAAAAACTATATTCTCACTGGCTTAGTAATGACCGAACATCCTGTTGTGTGCTCTGGCTAATCAGAACCTGGCCTATTCTTAAAAGTGTGATTTAATGTATATGTATAAGCTAGTTTCTGATTAGCGGAAATAGTTAGTCCTAAAACTTAATTGGTAAAATATAAACTTTCTCGTGGTTTGACATGAATTGCCTTTGGTAGAAAGCCAAAGGAGTTACTTTGGCACATATCAGATTATTTCAACATTTTTTCATAGCTTATGTGATCAATTGCAAACTTTGTTTTAAGCCAGTTCTCAACATTGGCTGAAACTTAAAGTTCTTAATAATAGAGTAATTTAATCTCATTTTAAGATTACTTCTTTTAATTAAGTCACTTTCTGGAATTATAGCTCTTCTCTTTCAGACATTTTTACTTCCACAGTAGAAAAACTGGACTGTAAGAGGTTCAATAGGTGGAAAAAAAGCCGTAATGGTCAGGTTTAAGAAAATTGGGGAGATGAAAGAACCACTTGTTGACCTGTGAAAGACTGATTCTTATAACATCAGTGTTGTCCAGATTTAGCAGTGAACACCTTTGTGTAATGATATGAATAATATCTAGCACGGGGTAGCCAACCTATGGGCACGTGTGCCGAAGGCGGCACGCTTGCTGATTTTCAGTGGCACTCACACTGCCTGGGTCCTGACCACCAGTCCAGAGGGCTCTGCATTTTAATATAATTTTAAATGAAGCTTCTTAAACATTTTAAAAACCTTATTTACTTTACATACAACAATAGTTCAGTTATATACTATAGACTTATAGAAAGAGACCTTCTAAAAACGTTAAAATGTATTATTGGCACATGAAACCTTAAATTAGAGTGAATAAATGAAGACTTGGCACACCACTTCTGAAAGGTTGCCGACCCCTGATCTAGCAATATTTATTTCTATGTGGGAAAATTGAACAGTTAATTTAGGCATAATGAACTGGAATATGTTTTGCTTTATTATTAATACAGTGTGTAAACACTGAATAGAGTTTTTGCACTGATGCATTTTTGATACATTTGGGTTTTTAATGGGGTGACCCAAATGTTCTTTGTGCCCAGGGCCCCAATAAATCTTAATCCACCTCTGGCCAGAATGTACAGATGACAAAAATGGTTTCCCAGAATTACATTTAGTTTGTGATGTGTTGTATAAATGAGTTAGGTCAGGGTACTTGCTGTACAGTACATGGCGGCTCCCACCAACGTGCAAGCTTCTAATACCATCAGAATGTGATTTAAAGTCTCCTTTGCAGCTTTTTTGGATTCACTGCAAAATACTTTGGAATTAATAAGTAAAATGAATTTATACAAATTTACTCCAGTGATTTGTGTCACATGCTATTATTCACCCTACATACATAAGAACGGCCATACTGGGTCAGACCAAAGGTCCATCTAACTCAGTATCCTGTCTTCTGACAATGGCCAATGCCAGATGCCCCAAAGGGAATGAACAGAACAGGTAATCATCAAGTGATCCATCCCCTGTCGCCCATTCCCAGCTTTTGGCAAAGAGAGGCTATGGACACCATCCCTGCCCATCCTGGCTAATAGCCATTGATGGACCTATCCTCTATGAACTTATCTAATTCTTTTTTTAATTGTTTAGTTTTAGCCTTCACAACATTCCCTGGCAATGAGTTCCACAGGTTGACTTTGTGTTGTGCGAATAAATACTTCCTTTTGTTTGTTTTAAACCTGCTGCCTATTAATTTCATTTGGTGACCTTAGTTCTTGTGTTATGAAAAGGAGCAAATAACACTTCCTTAATTACTTTCTTCACACCAGTCATGATTTTATAGACCTCTACCATATCCCCCCTTAGTCGTCTCTTTTCCAAGCTGAAAGATCCCAGTCTTATTAAATTCTCCTCACATGGAAGCTGTTCCATACTCCTAATCAGTTTTGTTGCCTTTTTCCAAACCTTTTTTCAATTCCAATAATGCCGTCTGTAGGAAGGCACTGTTATCTCCAGTTAGTTTGATTCAAGAGTTCAGCTTTGGGTTCTCTTTTCTAAAATAACAGCTACTAACCTAAGTTCTTTGGAACAGGCGGATGTTGCAAGAATGTCAGAAACCTCTTTGAGATGTATGCATGCCACTAACGTCAGACCAAATTTACCACTTCCTTCCTCAACATGCTGGCTATAGAACAGGAGTAGGCAAACTATGGCCCGGGGGCCACATCCGGCCCTCCAGCTGTTTTAATCCAGCCCTCGAGCTCCTCCCCCGAAGAGGGGTCTGGGGCTTGCCTCACTCCCATGCTCCAGCTGAGGAGCAGGGGTCGGGGGCTTGCCCTGCTCTGTGTGGCTCCTAGAAGCAGCGGCATGTCCTCCCTCTGGCTCCTACATGTAGGGGCAGCCATGGGGCTCCACACGCTGCCCCCACCCCTAGCGCTGCCCCTACAGCTCCCATTGTCCAGAAACTGCAGCCAATGAGAGCTGGATGGGTGGCGCCTGCAGATGGGGCAGTGTGCAGAGCTGCCTGGCCATGCCTCTACATAGGAGACAGAGGGGGGATGTGCCGCTGCTTCTGGGAGCTGCTTGAGGTAAGCGCCGCCTGGAGCCTGCACCCTGACCTCCTGGTGCACCCCAACCCCTGCCCCAGCCCTGACCCCCCCTCCCACCCTCCGAACCCCTCGGTCCCAGCCCAGAGCACCCTCCTGCACCCCAAACTCCTCATCCCCAGCCCCACCCCAGAGCTTGCACCCCGAACTGGAGCCCTCACCCCACCCCACATCCCAACCCCCAATTCCATGAGCATTCTTGGCCTGCCATACAATTTCCATACCCAGATGTGGCCCTCGGGCCAAAAAGTTTGCCCACCCCTGCTCTAGAACGTACACTTACAATTAAGGCACGTTCTGGCAGTACTGTACACAAAGACTTTGTAACAGAGGCCCGGCTCCGCCACTGGCCTCTTCCTGGCAGAAACTGCACATACTTCACAAGGCATGCGCTTAGTGACACTTTATTTCTATTTCCCTTCATCGATATCACCACCGTCCCCCATGCTCCCATCTATTTACAACTTTTGCCTCGCTTTAGGCCCTCTCAGCAAGAAGGGGAACAGAAGGCTCCCTACTCTGAGGCCTCTGTATAGCAAGGCTCAGCTAGCCCTTGCCCTAGCCCTCTCTCTCCTTCTTGAATTTCTTTCCTGTGCCTCTTTTATCAGCCTTGGGCTGATGGGGCCAATAAAGCTTTCCCCCGCACCCAGCCCACCAGCCTGATTAGATCATTACCCCCAATCAGTTTCCACGGGAGCACTAATTAGCCT
Source organism: Malaclemys terrapin pileata (assembly GCF_027887155.1). Taxonomy (NCBI): domain Eukaryota; kingdom Metazoa; phylum Chordata; order Testudines; family Emydidae; genus Malaclemys; species Malaclemys terrapin. The sequence continues at coordinate 46,125,572 of NC_071508.1, read as the reverse complement.
TTAAGTAATCAGAGTGCAGGCTACTCATCCTATGCCCCCTTCTTCAGTGTGAGGGAGACTCTGGCGCACGTCTACCTCAAGTGCATCAGGTTGCAGGACCTTTTCTGGCTCCTCCAGAACCTTCTCCTTAGGTTCTGGCTGCACTTTTCCCCGCACCTCCTGATTGATGCACACCCCATCCGTGGCCCCACGAAGTTGCGAGACCCCTCGTCAACCTCCTCCTGGCATTGGCCAAGGTGGCTGTCCATCATACCAGGAGAAGGATATTGGACAGGGAAGTGCTCTGCAATTGTGGGGCCTATTTCCGCTCCGTGCTTCGCTCACACATCCAGGCAGAGCTCCTCTGGGCCACGTCCGCTGGCTCCCTAGACATCTTCGAGGGGCAGCAAGTGCTGTCTGGGGTTCGCTGCTCAGTGTCCCCCTCCGGCTCCCTGCTTATGACTCTGTGACCCTCACTCCTGTCCCTGTTTTAGCATTTGTTGCCCCCTGAACCTGCTTGAGTCCTGTCTTCAGTAGCTCCACCCCTTAGGCTGAGGGAGGGGCCTTCAGATGTGGGCGGGCGCAAGTCTCTCCTGGGACTTCAGTCATTCCCTGCACTCTGTCACAAGCTTACATATAATACACACCCATACACTCATTCCTGCAGTATAAATATACTATTTCCATTAGTATTTACACTATTTCTGAGGCCTTCTAAATCAGAGTCTAAATGTTTGAGATGTACAATTAATGGCGGTTGAAAGTGTGCTTCTGATGTTTTTTAAACACAGTAAAGAAGTGTGACCTTCAAATATTCCCCCCTCTGCCATTACTTTGGGGCCTCTATGCTAGAGTTCAAAAGCCAGTCTCATGTGTATGTGGGCATTGGCATGAATATGATGGCTCATTAGTGTCTGTTAAAACAAACATTGAGTTTAGCAGTCTTTCCACTCCACTTTTTACGTAGAGTTGCCATCAGTCCCGTATTATAAGGGACATTTCTTACTTAAATAAAATATTGTCTGTCCCATACTAAATCAGCATATGACACCTTTTATCCCATATTTTTCAACCAGGATAGTGCCACTGGTTGCAACTTGACCTGGTGCACAGGGTCACAATGCCACTCAAATTTGGCCCAGCCACCTCTCCATCATGCCTATGCAGCCCCTGGACCTCTGGGTTTAGGGTGACCAGATGTCCCGATTTTATAGGGACAGTCCCGATTTTGGGGTCTTTTTCTTATATAGGCTCCTATTACCCCCCACCCCCTGTCCTGATTTTTCACACTTGCTGTCTGGTCACCCTATCTGGGTTTCTCCCGTATTTTTGATCAGTGTTGGCAACAGCTGGGTTAAAATTGCTAAAAGAAACTAATGGCTTTGGGATGCAATTTGAGATGCCTTAAGGGACCTGATTTTCAGAGTGTGTGTCTCAGTACTTTCTGAAAATCAGACTTCTTTAAGATATCTCAAATTGGGTACCCAAAATCTCTAGTCACTCTGAAAATCTTGATGATTTTTGGATGGTAACATAATTTTGCCTGCTAGCCAACACCAAAAATATCAATTAAAATTATTGACTATTACAAATATGCAAGGACATAGATGGACAAGAGGGACAGGCTTTCCTCCCTTCCCCTCACATGTATATATATATATACACATGTGTATATCTGTGGAGTGAGCTAAGAAGGAGTGAAACTGGATGTGACCAGCTATTATCAAGCCCCTGAAAGATCAGGTTATAAACACAAAACACTGAAAACCTGCCTATATAATGTGGTGATCTGAGTGATCAGGTGAAAATTCTTTTCCATGGCTGCTGTAGATTACAGGATTCTAATTCAATGCAATAGATTATGATTATTCATTGTTTGTTCAGATGGTAGTCTCATTGTTTACTCTCTCTTTCCTTCCCACATTAAGCTTCACAGAAAAAACATATTTTGGGTTGCAAAATTTCTGAATAAAATTTGTGATGACTTTTTGGTGAAATTCCTAATCAATTAGCTTGACTGTCACATTTTCTTTGCTATGGGAAAGTTGAATGAAATAGCCTGGATTTCTAATTTACCTTCAGTCTTACAAAAACACAAACACAGAAAAGCTTTAAACAAGTCATCTTGGAATCACATCAGAAGAGTGTATATTGGAATACTCAGAAATTCACATTGCAATAAGTGGATCTAAGTCCCACAGCAAGGATAATGAACCTAGGCAGAGAATACTAAGATGTTGGAGTCTGGGCAGAGTAAGTAGGCTTGAGATTAATATCAAGGAGCAAACTGTACATGATACACACTGGACAATAAAGGTAGAATGAAGGTGCCTTACTGTTTACTTGCAATATATTAGTCAGACTCCAGGGGTTCCTGTGTGCTGTATAGAGTTCCAGATAATCTTTGGTCACTGGCAAACAAAGGAGACAAAGCTGGAGCTTCAGTCATGGGGAACTTATTTGCTTCTCTGAAGTTGTAGTGGTTTCCTTAAACCAGAGGCATTTATGAAAAACACTGTGATTTCATAAATCATAACATCCAGGAAGCACCACAGATCTCACAATGGGCAGATACACAGGTTATTTCATTTGCAATAAATAATGCAATAAACAGGCAGAATTGTAGGAAGGAGATCTTTATTGAGAATGCATGGAGGTCAGTGTTACATGCAGAGAGGCCTGTGGTTGTCTGGTAGCAGCTTTGCCCCAGTTTATATTCCCGAATTCCTCCTGAAATCTGATGCTCTTTTTCCAGTTCCACTCATCACACCACACCTAAAGAGCATGCCTGGTGCACCACCACAGCACACTCTTTCAGTAGGTCTGCACAGCCTCATGTCTGTTCAGAGGATCAGGAACCTATAGTCTGCCGCACCCCTATCTGTGGCTGCCTCCTTTTGTGGGGAGTTGGCTGCTCATGGAGTGCTGGCAGGGAGACCATGTTCCAGTTATGCCTGGTCCCTGTGCAGAAATGTAGAAAGGTGGGGGGATGGAGGGGTGAGGGAGGAAGAAGCCTTGAACCGTTCCTCCTGCACACACATGTAAGTGCCAGGCAAATTTGTTAGTACCTGTTACACTGAAGAGAAAGCCAAGAGAGCAAAACAAAACAATAACCTAACTACCCTTTGCTTGATGACCTAGGAAATAACATTCCATCAAAATTACATCCAACCTCACCTAAGCAACAAAGCACGGGTGAATGAAGACATCACTAACAACAACAAGGGGACCAGAGACTTAACATGCATGCGTCAGCTGCCATGATTCCGCTGACACTTTCCCTCTAATGAAAAATCTCCTCCCATGTCTAATAGGAAGGAGTTTTCAGAGTTTGTTTTCTATGAATCGTGGGGAGCAGCTGGTTCCTCCCTCAGCACGAGCTGAGCTTGGAAAACCCTTTTCATTCCTCATCTACAAATTCAGCTCACTTCCCATTTGATCTTCAGCATTGTTTTTTTGGAGGAAAAAAAATGTCGCTCTGCCTAATTTTTTTCTGTTTCTAATAAACACTATAACTAGATGCTGTCTGTGCAATCTGTCTCCCTTGTTATATTTAAATATTGATATCCATGTCTCTATGGTGACCAGTCGAGTTATGTAATGAGAAGTGGGAGAGTGTTGAAGGAGAACAACCCGAGGAGGGTGGAGGAGGTTAGAGGCTTCTTTTTAAGGTATAATTACTGTCACAAACTGCATCTGATCGTTTTGAAACAGATGGAGAACTGCTTTCAGTAAGCAGTGGCCATTGGGGGAAGCTGTGGTTTGCCATGGTGGGATAAATGAACCCCCGAGAGGGTCAGATGAGTCTCTAAAACTACCCAAAAACAAATCAAAGTGGAAATCACAGGAGCACAAGCTTTCTCATGAGATCTCGGGCACTTCCAGTTTCCAGCTGTAATTGAAAGGAGAAGTGGGGGAGGGGGGGACACTATTTCAGCAAAGGTTTGGATCCAATGTGGGTTTCTTAAATTATCCAAACTTGTTCACCCTTCTCTAACCAAAACACTAGTGTTCTCCAGATGTGAGGGAACCCAGCTGTATAATCAGTAGGGGTTAAGGGCTACAAGGGATGTCATAATTGCTGATGTCATAACTGTAGAGAGCTTGTGGCTGAAAAGGGGATAGTATGCCCACAAACAACTAGTGAAAATTTAAGAGTTAAACAAGAACACTCCTGATATGCTTTGGAGGGAAGGAGGGAATTTCCAGTGAGGGGGGGTGGAAACCCAGAGGGACAAAGGGTTCCCGCCTTATGCAAAAGATATATAAAGGGGTGGAAGAGAACAGAGGGGGAGAGGAGCCATCATGAAGAATCCCCTAGCTATCACCTGAGCTGGAACAAGAGCTGTACCAGGGGAAAGAATTGTGCCCAGGCCTGGAAGGTGTCCAGTCTGAAGCATCTCTGAGGGTGAGATTATCTGTATTCAGTTTAATTAGATATAGATGTGCGCATTTTATTTTATTTTGCTTGGTGACTTACTTTGTTCTCTGTTATTACTTGGAACCACTTAAATCCTACTTTCTGTATTTAATAAAATCACTTTTTACTTAGTAATTAACTCAGAGTATGTATTAATACCTGGGGGAGCAAACAACTGTGCATCTCTCTCTATCGGTGTTATAGAGGGCAAACAATTTATTTTGGGTTTAGACCCCATTGGGAGTTGGGCATCTGAGTGCTATAGACAAGCACACTTCTGTGAACTGTTTTCAGGTAAACCTGCAGCTTTGGGGCAAATAACTCAGAACCTGGGTCTGTGTTGGAGCAGATGGGAGTGTCTGGCTCAGCAAGACAGGGTCCTGGAGTCCGGAGCTGGCAGGGAAAACAGAAATAGGGGTAGTCTTGGTACTTTAGGTGGCAGCTCCCAAGGGGGTTTCTGTGATTCAACCCGTCACAACACTGATAATCAATATTCTTGTTTAATGTATGTACTAAACACATATTAAGAGTTATGAACATAAACTGAAATTATGACTACGTTTACCAGACAAGTCTAGGGAGAGAGTAAACCGGTTTCTCAAAGACAAAGGACAAGCTGACTCCTCTAGCTAGGTGTCATCAAAAGTTGATTGGCAATCACCTGTCAAGTGGCCATTCACAGGAACAGAGACATCTGCATTTTAGCTAACAGCATGGAACTGCTTTCACCACGGGACTCCACAACCCCGTTCTCACAGCTGGAATGAACTTTATCTAGGGGTAACCTTCAGGAAAATGTGTTCAAAGGGTGACTGGACTTTAACAGTGAGGGGCAAAAACACCCCAAACTATAGCGCTCTCTCTCGCTCTCTCTTTCACCCATGATGACAAAGAAACCAGCCCTTTGACTTTGGGGAGGATCCTGACCTGAGAATTTTCTGGTGCTGGGAACCTGTGGTGAGGATTTTACCTTGAACCAAGTCTAGCGTGTTAAGTTTTAACTACTAGGAACGTTTTATGTTTATTTTTCTTGTAACCATTTCTGACTTTAGTACCTTATACTTGTACTCACTTAAAACCTCTCTCCATTTGTAGTTCGATAAACTTGTTTTATTTTTAATCTAAACTAATCCAGTATTGTGTTTAAACCGAACTGTTTGGTAACTCCAGTCAAAATAGCAAACTGTTAAATATTAACCCTTTACGGGGACAACACACCTTTTATATCTGAACTGCCCAGGAAAAGGCTGAACAATGCAGAACACACTTTTGGGGGGAAATTCAGGACTGAGAGAGTGTTGGAATCACCCTATAACTAGTAACCAAGGCTGGTAGAAGCCAGAGTGTGACTGGTGAGTTGCTAACAGGCTGCTGTGGCCAGAGTTGCTGGACCAGGGCTGCTCCTTTACCCAGACACTCAGGGTGTGAGCTGCCTGCCATTGGGCTGTTTGTGAGCAGCCCAGATTGGGAGCTACAACAGCAAAGCATCGTGAGGATCCTAGGTTGTGGGGCAGGCAGCGACACCACTGCTCATGGTCTGGACTGCACCCTGGAATTTGACACACAGCAGCTGTCAAGAATATAAGTTTATTCCTTGGAAAGCACAAGCAGTGTGTTCAGCCTTGTCCAAGAAAAAGAAACAGTCCCTGCGCTAAGGAGTTTACAGTTGATATAAAAGGCCAGCATAAAGTGCACTGGGAGTTCAAGAGGAAGATCGTATCTTAAAATCTCTTCCTTGACTTTCTTTTTTAAATATCTAGTATAATTCTTGGACCCAAGTTTTATAAACAGTCGGCTTCCCAAACAAACTGTGATTTTCACTAATATGTTCGCTATTGACAACTGTTCAATAACTCTTGTGCAAATAAAACCATCTGCCTTTTCAAAGTGGCTGTGAAGACACACCTGCTCCAAATACTCATACAAATATTTGAGCTCGGATTGGTGATGCTTTTGTTTTCCATGAACATCACTGCAAATAAAAACTCACTCGGATATCTGCAAATAAAGAGAATCACAAGCAAACAGTGAAACAAGAATATTCATTTTATTGGCAAGAATAAAATCCTCTATATTTGCCCAGGTCTCAGAGAGACAGCACCTCTTATACAAGAAAAGATATCTGTCAGGTGGACAGGTCTGTGGTCAATTTAAAACATTCCTTCAGGAGCATTCTACACCAGAACTCACACAGACTGATCAATGGTCTGATATGTCTACCATATAAAGAGAAGTGTGCTTATGTTTAACCCCTTTGACGCTGGAGATATCTAGACCTCCCTAAGCACTCATTTGTTTGGCAGCCTGGAGGATGTCAGCAGACTAAAGATTAGTGAGCTAAAGATAGCACAGAATTGGAACGTAAGTCTGCCCTGAGTTTTCTCGCCCACAATCTGATCTTGGCTGTGTAGAGCATTTTGTATCCCCATAAGGGGTAAATAGGGCCAAGCTATCCATTGGGAGACCTTCCCAGGAGCTCAGTGCATTTGTAGTATCTCCTAAATTTTGTAATTGGGAGAGGGAAGAAGACACTCTAAAGAGCATGCTGTCCTGGGGTACAGTCAATAAAGTCTCCCCAGTAAGCTTGTTACTTATAACTGATTACGGATTTGAATAGCGAATTTTTAAAGCTATCTGTATTTTTCCAAAGTGGACTCTCTCTTCAAACTTCCTCATCACCCCACCATTTTTCCAGTACTCTTCTCCACTGTTCTACCTGATGTAAAAATCTGACTGGCAGATGTGATATTTACTAGTTGCTAATCCTTCCAGAGGAGGTTCTGTCTTTTAAACCCTTTCTTGTCCCAGAAGGGAAATAAATACAATTATTATTGATGGCACCAGGGACAACTCCAGGCACCAGGCACCCAAGCACATGCTTGGGGCGGCACCTGGTAAGGGACGGCGGGGGGAGGCATTCCGCGGGGGGGGGGCGCTCCGGCGGCACGGCGCTCGGCGGGGGGGGCGGCGCGGGCGTGGTGCTGGGGGGGGTTCCGGCGGCGCTCGGCGGGAGGTGTGGGCGGGCTCCAGGGGCTTGGCGGGGGGGCGGCACGGGGCTCGGCGCTCGGGGGGGGGGGGGGGTTCCGGCAGCGCTCGGTGCGGCGCTCGGCGGGGGTGCGGCACGGGGGGGGGGGGTTGTTCCGGCAGCGCTCGGCGGGAGGGGCGGGCTCCGGCGGCGCGGTGCTCGGCGTGGGGGTGGCGCTGTGTGGGGGGGTGGCGCAGCACGGCGCTCGGTGGGGGCTCGGGGGGCGGCACTTTTTTTTGCTGCTTGGGGCAGCAAAAAAGTTGGAGCCGGCCCTGGATGGCGCTGGTAGCACTACCAGTTATTAAGGTTGCCCAACATTTCCCTTTACAAGACCATAATCAGCTGCTTATAACTTTGCCAAACTACTTGTTAGGGCTGAAATTTCCCTCAGGTGTCTGCCTCAGGCTGACTTCTTTTGGAATATTTCAACCAAAACAGTTCAGCTGTTTCCAAGAAGAAGGCTGGGGAAAAATATGTTGTTTTACAATTTTAAAAATGCTCGGACAGCCTTTTCTTTGAAAAGCTCTAGCTCCCCCATGCTTTGAAGCAGGGGCTTCAACTTTGGCAGCGTGGCCTGTGTGATCCCCATGAAAATCTGCCCAAATATGGCCAAGTTATAAATGCCTTTTAAAAATCACAGTTCACACATGTTCAGCAGAGATATTTTTAGAGCCCCTGCTCTGGGAATTAAAATAGGAGTGTAGAGAAGGAGGCTGTGAAGTGTAGAACCCTGCTTCATTCATTGCAGAAATTGGAAGGTGTATAGTGAATGAGATAGGAGATTGCAGAAAGAGAAAGGACAGGCTCATTGTTAAGACAGCTGAATGCTGTCCTGAGGAATTGAATTCTATCCCTGTCTTTACCACAGAGTCACCAAACCTTTCACGGGTGGTCACTAATTTTATGTTTCTCATTTTCTGGGTGCCTGACTTGAAACCCCGGAACCAGATGTGCAGAATTACTGAGCGCTCACAGATGCCTCTAAAGTCAATGGAATCTGTGCTTTGAACATCTAAAGTGCTATATAATGCAAAATATTCTGAAAAATCAGATCCTAAGCATCTGTTAGGCACCTTAATCTTGCTGTACCTCAGTTCCTTCTCTGTAAAACAGAGATAATAATATCCTGTGACCTCACAGGGGTGTGTGAAAATAACTACATTAACATTTGTGACGCATTCAGGTACGCTGGTGATGAACACCATAGGACATTAATCATTCTGTATTCAGAGCAGGGTTTGAATAACATGCAGCTAATAAGGCCTAAAGCCACACATTGGAAAACAAATTATTGACTAGTTACACTTTAAATGAGCACCAGCTACCCTATGCATTGAAAGAGGCAGGGGTCTTGTGGGAAAAAATAGCATGTGATCATGTCATTAAAGACTGAATACACACAAGAGGACCAAATTAAGATTGCACAGGCAACTTTCATTCTGGCATTTTCTAACTTTGGAGTGCTTGGCTTTGCAACCTTGATACTGGTTTAAAAAAACCAAACCCTTATTTGTTTTTGCATGGGTGAAATATAGCATAAAAGCCCAAACTCACAGAAAGGGGACGTCCTTCCATCTAGCAGTCTGGAGATTGATCCATTCCCAGTAGTTGACTTCCTCTGACATACAGGCGCCAGGAAACCTAACAGGCCACAGCTGCATCCGGGCCTTGCTGGTTAACCCTTGCCTTTCATTGTTGAGCTCCACAGCTTTCTGACATAGTCATGTCCAAGAGATGCAATCCGCAATACACCACATGCCTCTAACCCATCTGTTTCCCTTGTTGGTTGTCCTCTTCAGCCACAGAAAGCTCTAATCCCCATCTCCACATTGGGGCATGCTCTTTCTGGTGCTCCCAACAACACTGAGTCTGTTTCTGCAGCATTTGCACTGGGGTCAGAACTCCCCAGGCTGTGCTGACTGGCAAAAATGGGACCTGTCATTCACAAATAGTGCATAGTAGCAGCAAGGGTGGAGGCTCTAATGCAGATAGAGCTGATGCATTTTGATGACCGGTAGAGGTCAAATGATCTGGACTCTGTCCACACTATAGCTTGTACTGTCATCACCATTGGAGCTCCACTGTTTGGCACCAGTAACTCTGGGACCCATTTTTGCCAGTGTAGACATGGCCCTAGTGACAAGTGTGACAGATATTGCAATCCCATGCAGTATTTTTGGGGAGCACTGTATTAAACTTATGAATGGGTTATGTGTTATTGCATTCTACTCTCAGGGGGAGGGTTACCACAGCTCTTACAGGAATTAAAACAGAAGGGGGTGACTTCCCCTGAGATTGTAAATAACTCCCAATAAATTCCACCCTGGGGTGATTTGCATATACTGGTTCAGGCTGGGTTTTCCAGATACTAGGAAGCAACATATAAAATGCTGAGCTTGGCCTGACTAATGGTCTTCATTTTGATTCAGCAAATGGACATGACTATCCGTCCAAGGGGAAACCCCAACTCTCGCTGAAGGGTTGGAAGGGATGATGGTCTATCAGACTTCCCATGTGGAACATGGGTGATTTCTGCTATGTTTAGTATGGGTTTAAATCTGTTGTTTTTATGTTTTCTCTGTAGTGCTTTGGTCCTGTTAATAAAGGTGCTGGCTTCAAAAGAGCTGTGGGATAACATGTGATTGCGGGCAATACACTGTTCATAGCCCTTAGAGAAAAAGCAACTCACAGCTGCTAGCCATTAGGCAGACTGGCTTGCTGAGAATATCATAGTGTAATGCAGGGGGCTGTGCAGCCTTATAATCCCCTGGTCAGATAGGAGGGGGACAGGAGTTCCTGTCCAGAGACAGGTGACATGAATCTGGACTGGACACTCCTGGAGTAGAATTCAGAGGGAGGAAGACACGTGCTGTACCCCTGAAACTGTGAAGACAAATATTGGAGCACTGCCTTTGTTCTACTCCTCCTTATTCACAATATGGGACAGATACGTTTAACCACACATCCTTTTAGGAAGATGGACGTGGACTCAAAGCTCCTAAGATCTGATTTCATTTCTCTGCTTCTGTAATGGAGCTCCTGCATTTAAATCTAAAATCCACATTAAATAGGTTCTCTGTTTTCATGTGCCTAAAATAAAAATGCTATTTTAATCATTAACAATTATTAAATTAATTGGTGCTTTGTATATTACTTTCTGTTATCACACGCTACTGCTTCCTGAGTTCTCAAAGAGACTCTGTCCCTTGGGATGCTAAACAAAGTCATTATAATCACAGCATCACTTTCTTTCATAATCCCTCCTTCCCATTCTTCATCACCACTCATAAAAATAAAATTGATTCTGTTATGTGCACAGCCAGTTTGTAGCGCACAGCTTTTTAATAAATGATAATACTGAGCTGTTCTGTAGTGTCTTTCAGCCAAGGATATAAAAGCCCTTTCCAGTCATTAATCAATCAGGACTTCCCAGTTGACAGCGCTGGGAGGTAGGTGTTATTTATCTCCATTGTACTAAAGTGTAAACTGAGGCACAGAGGGGTTACATCACATGCAGCAAGATAATGGCAATCAGGACCAGGAACAGAGTCTTCAGTAGGTACAATCGAGGGACAAGTGGAGATTAGAGACTACTCTGGGGGCCAAAACAGCCTCTGACATAAGTTAGAGCAGTCACTACAGTAGCCCATCATAGGCTTCCTATGGGCTGCTGTGCAGGCATGTCCGCGATGGTGCCATTCCAAGCCCCCCTGTGTTGAGGAGGAAACATAGGGCCGTTTAGGGACTGAGGAGTATTTCCCTGGCCCCTTGTAGTGCCTTTACAGTCATTGTGTGTTGCCAGAATAGCATCTAGGGGCCAGGTTGGGGGAACAGAATCTGTGTCCAAGAGCCCTTAATCCCAGTCACCTGCTTGAACCACTAGTGGACACTGCCTTTTAAAAAAACCTTGTCCAGCATTAACCCCAACTTGATGAATGAAGAGCAGCAGCAAAGGGAGTTACTGTCAATTTTCTGTGTATGGAAGACTGTGACTGCAAAGTAGGGGGTATTTAAAGCTGGGAACAGGGGAAATCATTCGATCAGCACTGGTAGGGCTGTGATGAATACCCCAAAGTGTATTTTTGATGTATTCATTACTTATATTTAAGGGGTGCTGGTGCAACGCACACACCTCCTGGGTGTGGTGGTCTGTCCCATCTAGTGGCACGGAGACCACTTAAAGAGATAAAATGAGTCTGCTCTACAGCCTTAGCTAACAGCCAGTTGGCTTTTAGCTCATCTGGTAGAGGCTCATGCACTAAGCTCCAGAGATCCCCCATTCAATCCTGCCTGTTGATGACTGGGGTCTGTCAGCGTTACACTGGGATGCTCTTTTTTTTGGGTGTCTAGGCTGTTGGTGTGATGTGTATCTACAATATTGTTCTTGTCATACTAGATTTTGGGCAAAACTCACTGAGGACTCATGGCTAAATGCCACAACCTCAGAAAGGAGGGGAGAACTGGCCACTTCATTGCAAGAAAGTCTGCACGCTAAGTCTGCTTCTTGACTGGACAAATAACTGTCTGTACTCCAGATGCACTAGCCTGCTGTAAAAAGGATGCATTCCAGGTTCCCACCCCTGCCTCCACAGCAATGAAAAAGCTTAACATGCACTTTTCAGGAGAAAAAAAAACCCCAACCAGCCCCCTCCTCCGGCCCCAACAAAGTCCAAAACACAGAAAACCCCTCTTCTCCACCTTCCAGGCATAGGTGTCACAGCAGTTACAGATGTGACAAATACTGGATACCTGCCTGTTTCCCCCAATGTAGATCTAGTGAGCTGTAAAAGACTTTTAACAAACCTTGGGTTTCGGCCCTTTTTTGCTTTTTTATGGTATACAAAAGAAGGCCTGAAATGATTTCACTTTTGTCACACGCCAATGGCCCCCTCCTTCAGGGGGTCTCCTGGAGAGGCAGATCAGCACTGTATGTTGCTAATGCTGTTGCAAGCATTGCAAAGTATTCTGTGAAGGGTTAAAGGTATGAATGCGGAACGAAAGGTTTCTTTACAGGCGGCGAAAGGCCAGAGTGGGAGGAAAGAAGAAAAGAATGGGTTAACTTGATGTTCCAGTTAAACCCAAAGATAAGAAGCTGACTCCAGCCCAAGGCCAGCTGCTACTGGCCAAGACAGAAGGGGCGGGGGGGAGGGAGTCCAATCCCCCTCGACCAGCCATGAGAAAGGAGAGTTGTTGAACAAAATGCAGGGGCCGCGAAAAGGAGCGAGATTGCAAAGGCCAGCCAGGGACAAACAGAATATCTCACAGCCCTGAAACCAGTGTGTTTTGGGAAAGCTGAAGAAGCCACGGAAGGCCGGTTTGTACTGGTACACAGAGTATAGGGAACAAAGGTCTCTGAAAGAGACGCCCCCAAAAGACCTTAAGGTTTAAAACCCTCCTGAGAGCTGAAGCAATCCGGAGATCACAGCGGACCCAGGAAGACCTGTGCGCACAGGACAGAAACTCCTGTCCACCCTTCCCCCTCTTCTTCTTACGTTACACCCAGGCCTGGCCAGCCTCGGGTAGTGAGTGTGTGAGTATGAAAGTGGGTTAGGGCTTGGGGCACTAACGCTTTCTTCCTTCCTCAGAGTGACGTGGGGAGCACCCCTCACTCTCTGCTGTTATTTTATTATTTTATCAATAAAGCTTTAAAATTTAGACACTTGGTGTGTTCCATCATCTCCTCCCTTAACGATCCTGTGGCCTCAGCCTGATCACCTGAAGCCTCAGGCAGATTGGCATCAGAAATCTGTCACACCCTCAGCCCCTTACATTAGAAATACCAGACTGGTCTTCCCTGGGTGGGCAGGAGGATCTCTTGGGGCTCTCAGAGATGTTCATTATCTACTCTCCAACCTTAATGGACAGGGTTTGGGGTAGTGCTGATCTAATAATGCCATCCTTACACCCAAATATTCATTAAATATGGGAGTTAAATAGATGTGAAAAAACAAGTAATGAACTAATCTCGCTCATTAAACAAATAGGCTAATCAAAAATGTCTTTCCCCTTGCATTTGCTCAGGCTCTTGTGAGGTCAGAATTTCACTAGTTTTCCAGTCACCATAGAGTCTTGCAGCCAAAAATAACGCCCCCAGAAACCTTCCTTTCAGGCTTTGTGTTAAATGTTGGTTATTTCTTTTACCTGAACACCATGTTCTTTAGATATAGATTAGACGCTTACTTGTTCTTTCTTAGCTTGTTTTATTCCTTGCAAACTACATGTTCTTGATCTAACCCTAGTTGGTTACTAGTGAGGGGAGGCTGATGACTGCAGCAACAAGGAACAGAAGCTGAGCAGATTGGTAGTTCCCCTTCTTCAAAGTTTGATACAGTCATATCTGCCCTTCACTGCTAGGATATGTTTGTATGCCAGACCGACTGCCAGCTGTATGGATAATACATCTTCCCAGCGCTGAAATAATTACTGCCAAGCTTCATTATACAAACACCACAGCCACCCAAACAGCTTGCTGTGCACACAGAAAGAGTGAGGGAAGATAGCATTTTGCCACAACATACATTTTTATTGAAGTAGTCAAGAGTCATATGACCTTCCAGCTGGCCTTTGGGATAACCATAGCATTAGCTTTGACAGTGTACATCAGTTTATGTTTAATTCGGTAGTATGGTATTATAATTGTCTATCATACAGATCAGAGGTTGGTTGAAACAAACAATGGGGCAAATCCTCAGCTGAGGATAGGGCCCCATCTGTAGCATTAAAGTAATCTAAAGCATTCTGAAATCGACCCTTGCAGTTTCAGAAAGTTCCTTGCCAAAAGGAGCTGCGATCGCAAGATATTTCAAATAGTTAGGACAATGCTTCCTTTTTCAATTAGAAATGTAATCAATAAGAAATATCTAACTAATCATTAACAAACATACGAACACCTTGTTATTTTATGCTAAAAAAAGATGATACAGTCAATTAGCTTATTGAACAGTCAAGGTGAAGTGAAAATCTTTATGGTGACCCTGTCCAAATAGTTATAAGGACTAAATGACCACAAATGATAAATCATTTGTTTATCTACTTGCTGAAACTGTTTAACAGATAAAGTGATCTGACCAACCTTATCACTGATGTGTGGAGTATAGCCACAAATTGGTACAGAGACATGTACAGCTGTTTTGTCTTATTGTTTCATTACCATCAAAATTATTGGTGTTGAACCAAGAAAAATCAGTCAATTAATTTTATATTGCTGCATAACGAACAACTAAACAACTGCACAATCATCAAGGAATGTCATGAGACTCTATATAGAGACAGGAGTTTGAAAGTGGCTATCTGTGCAGACTGCTAAATATGCTGATTGAGAAACTGCAGCCTGGGAAAGAAGGTGGGGTTGTGCAAAGTTGCTCAAGATACACTGCAAGAGGAACCTACAGAAGCAGCTTGTGGTAGTAGATTACTGACTGGAGCCTGGACTAAACAACTGTCTTAAAAGATTATCATACTAAATGCACAATTGGTGGCAAAGGATGTTGCAAGCTGATATAGGTCTTAAAATGTATAGTGCAAACTGGTATGTCCCAAGCTACTTGTCTGGTTGGATGTTTCAAAATGTCATCAGAAATGAGGTTTGCTTTCTAATTGGCCCACATCAACTTTACCTAGAAAAGGAGCCAGGCCACACGGCTTATCAGAAACTGTACAAAACAGCTGTTCACCAATTTGCTCACTGAAACTGAAACATCTGGATGAGATTGCATGAGAGTGGGATTGTCATCAGGTGGCTACCAAGAGCACCCTCTCTCTGCTAACACCTGATGTCTTGGGAAAACAAACGATGGGAAATCAATGGGAATTCGGCACCTAGGTGCTTTTGAAAATCCCGCTAGGTGCTTATCTGCAGCTTTAGGCTCCCAACTATCTTTAAAAATCTGGCCCTAAGTCAACAAGTAACTGAGAATGTCGAGCCTAGAAGAACTCATTTCACTGAGAATAGTATTATTTGTAACAGGAGAATCATGGCTGGGTACAGCAAAGGTGCATCTCAGAAAGATTAAGAGTGTGTTAAAGCAATCAGCCTAGGTGCTTGTCCATACAGAGACCGATGATACGTCTACACTACCCAGACTATAGCAGCACAGGCTTGTCATGTAGATGCAGCCTTCAGCGACAGAAGGGGTTTTTCTACACCTATTCCTCAGCCAATGCTAGTGATGTTGATGGAAGACCTCTTCTATCAACTAGTGATGTCCACAGGGGGGTATGTCAGCATAGCTATGTCCATCAGGAGTTTGCTTTTTTCCCCACTGACGTAGCTATGCCAATGTAACTTTTCACTGTAGACCAGGTCTTCATGCATGCCAAGCTGGGGTGTAAATCTACAGGGTACTAGCCTGCTGTGCAGTAACTGGCTGTATGCATTAAATGCTACCATGCATTAAAAGTTCTGCAATGTGCTTTGAACTGCTGCTGTTTGAAACACGCTGCAAAAAAAGTGAGTGGCAACTGTGTCCACACACACAGTTGGTGAGCAGCAGGCTAGTGCCATTGTAGATTTACACCCCAGCGTCCCCTGCACTAAGTCTTCATGTGGAGAAGCCCTAGATCATTTTTTGCGGTGACAAGAAACTAACAACTTCTTAGCCAAGAGAGAAAAAGAATTCTGAATTGTCCAGTTAAGCTCAAGACTTTTGCCACTACTGAATATTTGGTTAAAGAGTTTACAGTATTCGTGAACGTCCAGAGAAATTATAATATTGAATACATGCATAATGGAAAGA
Organism: Malaclemys terrapin pileata; assembly: GCF_027887155.1. Lineage (NCBI taxonomy): Eukaryota > Metazoa > Chordata > Testudines > Emydidae > Malaclemys > Malaclemys terrapin. The sequence goes on along the minus strand of NC_071508.1, from coordinate 46,109,413 downwards.
GTTTAGCTATGAACAGCACCAAGGCAAAGCAATTTTGAATCAAATTGACTTAGAATATAGAAATTTGAACAAGTTACTTATCAAACTCGAGAGAGATTTGGTTGAACTGCCATGGGCAGTCCCATAATCCCATTGACACACGTAAGCATATTGGTGGATTGATAAGGATCTTTACTTAAAGATACATAGCTCTACAGGGATAGTCACATGGTGAAAATAGTGTAGATTTAGGATAAAGTTTGTCCGTGTAACAAGACTGATAGGACCTTGAGTTAACTGAGTCTCAGAGATTAAAGCCAAAATTGTCAGAAGTGTAAACTAATTTTGGGTGCCCTCTTTGAGAGGACTAGTGCCCATTTTTTCAGAGTACTCAACATAAATTTATTTATTTACTTTGTTATCTTGTGATACATTGTAACATCCAATGTTGACGTTCTTTTAAATGTAAATGCTACCGTCTTTATTTTACTTTCCGTAATTTCTATTTGTTTTTTAAATTCTGTTTTGGCAAAACACATTTATAAATTTACAATAGTTCCCCAGTTTGTAGTAATTTAGTTCAGGAACAGAATGGACTGTGGGAAACTTGGTGGATAATTAGTTAAATTAAGTTACTTATTCCACGTGTCCTCTAATGCATTTCTTTCTTCTTTCTGCCAAGTGCAATTGGTTATTTGGTGGTGGTGCGGGGGTTGTTTGTGTGTGTGTGTGTGGGGGGGGGGTGCGGAATGTAAGTGGTTGTTTTGCCATGAATTGTGGCATGATTGATTGGCATGATGCATTTGTTTTGGCTATAGCTGAGAGGACATTCTCCTGGCAGAGGGGCATTAAAACTGGACTTCTTTTTTTTCTTGCTGGTATTTTAGTTTCTTTGTATGTCTTGGCACACTGATGGGGTTTTAAGCGGTCTGTTTTCAGGCATTGACAGAAGTGATTAGACCAGGGTTTGGTTTTGGCTAGCTGGGTTGGATGGTTTTCTGGGTGAGCGGCTGTCTGCTTCCTTGCTACCATCCACATCTTACACCAGTGCTAAAGATGCCTATCTGTGTCTCTACATGGTCCTGATTCCCCAGTTGTTCCTGTCTGTCTTTACAGAAAATGTCACATCTTTCTCTCCTGTGCTGCCCAATGAACATTCCCACTAGTCAGCTGACAATGCAGAGGCGGCAGGTAATGCAGTAAAGAGAAACATGAAGGTACCAAGGCCCAGCTCCAGTCACCTAGCCACAGCTTCTCAGGGAACTCTGTGGAGAACTTTCCGATGGTTTCCCAATTCAAGGGTTGGAAATCCTTGCTCTGGTGGGGAAGCTGGGCGACTGTTTTCTAGGTCTCTCTGAAAATGTATTTGCCTTTCCGGTCCAGATTGTTGCTGAAGTGGATGGAGAACCAGAGGAATGAAGTTAAAATCATCCCATAAACCTAAGGAATCAGAGAGGCAAAGAATTAAATATCAGGACTGATGGTTGGCGGTTACTTCACCTGAGTGCAAAGGTACTGATACACACACATCAATACTGAACATTGGGTAAGGAATGGTGTCCCTAGTCTCTGTTTGTCAGAGGGTGGAGATGGATGGCAGGAGAGAGATCACTTGATCATTACCTGTTAGGTTCACTCCCTCTGCGGCACCTGGCATTGGCTACTGTTGGTAGACAGGCTACTGGGCTAGATGGACCTTTGGTCTGACCCGGTACGGCCTTTCTTATGTTCTTATGTTATGTTCTTATTCACAGGTATCTCTGAGCTACTGTATCAGGCTGTTGCATACACAAAAAAGTTACATTACTGTGAAATGCTACGGTTGAAATTTCAACAGAGAGAGAACAATATCATGGTTAAGGCATTTGACTGGGACTCAGGAGATCTGGGTTCAATTCCTGCTCTGCCACAGACTTCCTGTGTGACCCTGGGACAAGTCACGATCTCTCTGTGCCTGAATTTTCCATCTGTAAAATGGGGATAATGGTACTTCCTTTCTCCCATCCTCTGTCTGGTCTGCTTAGACTAAGTTATTTGGCGCAGAGATTGTTATATACAGCATCTAGCACAATGGGGCTCTAATTTCAGTTCCAATACCATAACATCAGCAGTGAGAATAAGTTGGAAAATTTAGGATTCAGATTCCCACAACCAAGTTAAGTCTGCTCCTGTGTGCGAACCGTCTGTACTGCAGTAGTCTTTGATTGAAAAAACCTCAGTAGGTACTGTTTGGAGTAATACAACATACATCACATACATGTGTGCCTCTGAGTACACAAAAGAATGCAGTTCCTTTGTACTGTAGTATACAAATTTGCTGAATGATACATCACATTGCCCAGTATTGGTGTGATCATATAATTGAAGGCTGTATCAGAACCTATATGTGCAACATATCAGAAGCCAGGTTGCTGTGGGAATAACGGTGGCAGTAAATATATGTTCTTTATAAAAGTTTGCCTTAATATGAAAATGCCTCTTTGAATGTATAGTTTGATTTTTGAACATTTATGGACAGCTCATTGGTAGCTGGAAGATAGCAACACCTGCAATCACTAAGGCAGCCACCGTACACTTTTCTTTGCATCCTGCAATCATAATGGTAAAAATATTTTAGAAATAGAATGAGGCTCCTCCCACCATATTCTTCAAAACCAGTCCTAGTTGATAGCTGCCATTTCACAGCTATGAAATAAAAGCCACAACTTTCTTTCAGTAGAGTTGGAGTGAGATTTTTCCTATACCCAAACTGAAAACATTACCCCAAATATTCCAAGATATGACATTGTATAATTCATCTGGTATGTCTCATGCATAGTTCCATGGGAGGAGCTAATCTACACTGAGAATTAACATAACTATTGTAATATTAGTGCTAGAATTTTATATACCTATGTAATTCTATGCATCAGGAAATACCCTGGATGGAATTGTTATAAGTCAGATTGCTTAGCGGCTGTTCCTAACGGAATGATAAAAGTTTAAACTAGAAATGTTGCACACTAACCTTTATGATTTGAAATGTTATGGTTATGTTTGTATTCTAATTGGCTGAACCAGAAGGGTTTTCTAAGCCTATCAGAATTCAGCAGGTTAGGCATCATCTGCTCCTGTGCCACAATTACATGTGCCATCTTCCTGCAATAGTATCAGAGCTCTACCCACTGCTGCTCTTCCATCCTCTGACACAGCAGTTCAGAGGAGAATAGCTCTGACTAACATTTTGGGCAAATCAGTAAACTTTAAAAAGGGCAAATATTTATTCCATCATTATTAAAAGACAAACTGATATTTAATGCAGGAGTCAGCAGGCAGGTGTGATTCACTCTGGGGACTCTTGCTGCTCTCAGGCAGCATTCACGGAGTCCAGGCAAACCCTTGAGTGTATTACAACCATGTATTTAGGTCCAGGTCATCCACTCATGTATAGCAAGTTAGATATAATAACTCCACATTGCACGGCGAGCCCGGGTACATTTAAGGGTGATCGTGACAAGTCTGAAACCCAACTATGTGTACAGACCTGGTCAGAAAAATCTTGCTTCAATAACTGAAGCTCAATTGGAGAGTTATTAGAGCAGGTGAAATTTAATATTCTGTACATGGAACAGGTCTGAAGGCATGTTTTATTACAAGTGCGAGACCCCTGTGTAGAGGTTGTGTCTGCCAAGTGGTGACTAGACACGAAAAAGGCTTGTTCCATTAGCAGCGTACTCCAGCCATTGGCTAGATGCACCATGTCTGCATATCTGTAAGGCAGTGGGTTAGCATCTCACCTGCCCATGCACCAACAACACTCTCCAGCCACAGGATTCCTGCCCCTTCTTCTACAGGACTTCAGTGTTATTCAAAAACAAAACACTGTTCAGCACACCAATCCTGTCTTTTCTCCTGACCCGGGGTCTACTGCAGGGGCCAATCTACTCCCTACAGGATTACACTTCACAGAATGACTGGGAGTCAAGACAAGTCTCTGGTTCCTTCTTCCTAGCCTGTTCCCCACAGGATTACACAGGCCATCTGCCAGAGAGTCCCATGAACTGGATTCTGTCCTCAGCAGCAGCCTTTCTACTCCCTGCAGCTCAACTGAGCTACTTGCTGGCTCACCTAATACCAGATGATCTTCAAGTTATCACCTGACACCTAGCCTCAGCTGGGAGGCAGGCAGCTGACCTCCTGTGTATCACAGGCCTAGCCCTGCAGGAAGTTGTGGTCTTGCATATCTAACAGTAACATTACAGCTGGTTGCAACTGCCCATTATTTTTTTTTGTAGGAAACTTAATTTTGGGAGATTTTTTTAAAGACATTTCCCATGATGAGTTTTCAATTTATTTTTTTTAACAAAAAATTTGCATTTAAAAAAAAATTGTTTGGTAAAAATATCAGGGCTTGGGTAAAAGTTTTCAAAAAGAAATCAACTTTTACCAAAATAATTTTGGTTTTTCATTCCAAACACTGGAAAATTTTGACCAAGATGAACATTTTCTATGATAATGTTTCCTTTGGTTGAAAAGATATTTTTGGTCAAAAAGTGTTTGATGACAATATTTTGACCAGCTCTAAACACCACAAAGTAATGTTAGATCATGTGGTGGTTAGAACATGGCACATCCTCAGCCACAGGAGAAAATGCTTAGACTCAACACCCTTGACAATGGGATTCAAGTTCTGAAGAAGCCAATTTCCAGACCTATTCCCCAAGCTCAGCACAGAACCTGTGGCTGCCAGGAATTTAGGGAGCCCATTCCAGCAGAGAACTGGCTGTGATTCCTCAGACTGACTGGCAGCCCTATTGGCATCTACCCAATGAGACGGGATAGCTCCTCCCCTAGTCTCTGTGGTGAATCACATCATCAAGGTTATTTCCTTTGCTATTGAACGTCATGCTGCTGGCTCATCACTGCCAGATCCAAAAACCTGTCTCCTGCATGCAAGCTTTTCAACGTGACCTGCCCTCTCAAGCCTGTCCCTGCCTCAGCTTGTTCAGAAATTAGGGTACCAATGGAACAAAGATAGCTACCATGAAGCAGATTGTGATGATCAGTAGCGCAGAGACAAAGTCCATATGTTTTTTTAGGAAGTCTTGGATCTCTTGGAGGCAATCCTGAAATGACAGAGATATTATATGAAAGCACAGTGGCAGCTTGGGGGAGTTCACCTCTTTTATCCCTGAAGAGGCTTCCCCATCTCCCTCTGCCTGACAGGGTTTAACATCATCATCCCTCACAGCAGAAGCAGCTTCCAAGCCCTGTCTCTTACAGACCCTGTATCGTAGAGACAGCCTCTGTCTAAAAACAACAGGAATCAGAGTTAGGTTTGCTTTATCCTGCTTTCCTCCTCCTCAACCAGCAGAGAGAGCGGCAGCAATAGTGCAAATCCTCCTTCTTGACTTTACCTGTCACTGTATGCAGCGTGAATTCTGGCACCAGTGCACTGCTGCAGATTGTGCTATACTTTGAGACATGGAACCTTGGCTTGGTAGTGAATGGGGTCTATGTCTCCCTGGTTCTATTGCCATACCGTGCTCTCCATAGTCAGTTACCTACAGTATACCTGCCATTGCAGTGATATTTTTGGAATCGCACCAGGTAAAATATATTTCAAGATGTGTGTGTGTGTGTGTGTGTGTGTGTGTGTATAAATAAATAAAAATAAAAGGGGGGGGGAAGAAAAAGGAAGATGGAATGAAGGCATGTGAAATGCACAATAATGTTTGTTGCAGGTCTTCTGACATGCTGTGGTTTAAGTCTGCAATGCAATGCTAGTAAAGGGCTTGGATCCTGCAAGATGCAGAGCACTCTGGCTGGAACTAGCAAAAGCACGTAAGCTAGTGTTTAATTTTAAGCATATGAGCAGGCCCACTGAAGTCTGTGTGTGGGTGACAGACACACTATTCATATGCTTAAGGTTAAGCACTTGCGTAAATACTTTGCTGGATCAGGACAGAGTACTCAGATCCTTGCAGAATTGAACCCAAAGATAAAATGAGCAGCAGCTGCTAGGACACAAGATCACTTCCTCCATTCCCATAAATTCTACAGAATGCATCACTGCAGTTTATCTCCCGTGACTACCAGCAGGAGGGAATTCAAAGCATAAATAGCTATGTAACCACCCTGCTCCTGCACCACCACACAACAGCGACATTTCTTCCCCTCGCTTCTTTTCCTACAGCCATATTATCATCAATTGCAGCCTGTTTCATAAGGTACACTTCAGAATTCAGTTTTCAGAAGGCAGATATATCAGAAAGGTTGCTATCCCATGATACCCTGTATCATCATGAATTTGTCCCAGGTCCTGAAAATTGACAAGCAGGATAATTAAAAAGTTCTGAATTTATACACTATGTGTTAGGACATTGCATTAATACAGGATGTCTTTGCATAACCACAGCAACACAATCATTTTGTCTCCTAGGACAAATATACATATTAAGATGGCAACTTTAATTAGCACTACTGGTCAAACAGAACAAAATTACACAGTCCAGGGAAATCTACTGAGAAAAATCCAAGTTACTGGCAGAGATCATCTGGTATTGGGTCTGTTTATTTGCTTCCTCAAAAAAAAAAAAAAAAACCAACAACAGAAGAGCTTACTGAAAAGTGGTTTATGCCCTTGAATGGAAAAAAAAATAGGTTCCTGGAAGCTAGGTATTTCCCAGTGAATTCTTAGTAATTCTCTAATACCCTGGAGAAGGGCAGTATGTATAATTTACATATGAAAATCTGCATGTTCAGCTTGTTGCTATCTGCAAGCAAAGTACCTCTCACACCTCATAATTTAACTGCAAATAGAGATGTCTGATTGGATTGATAGGCATCTGACATCACACAGAAGCATGACATCATGTGTCCACTGCAAAGTCAGAGGACAAGAAAAGAAGCTTCTGAGGAATGACAAATTGAAGAGATCAGGCATTTTCATAGCTCTCTAGGGCTGCAAGCATCAAACCGGGCAAAGGAACAGCTACAGAATTGTATCTGTGGCTCAGGGAACCACTGATCCACTGCAGTTTCTTCTAGCTGCTGTTTTCAGTCAGCAAGACGCCAGTTTGCATTTCTAATTAAAAAAAAAAAATCAATGCCCTTCTTCTAATGGATACAACTGAGGAGGTGTCTTTTGGCAGCCAGTAAGTAGGAGTAGGAGTGATGGCAAGGGACATGGGAGGTAATCCTTCCTCATTTTATCCCTCAAAAGGTCACCATTTCTCTCATCCCACCTGGAGTTTCCCTTTAATAGTAGGGAAAAATGCAAGTGAAAATATGGCTCAGAAAGTTCCAAATAGACACGGTCAATAGTGCAATGAAAATGGAGGCAGCTGGTGAGAGCGAGGGGGGAACTGGCTTTGAGCTGGGAGCCTGGAGCCCAGGTGAGATGGAAGAAGGTCTTGTCAGTAGCTCCATGGAAAGAGTTTGGGAATAATGATCATCCTGCTGAGACAAAAGACTCAAGTTAATGGTCTGTTGATGTAGATGCCAGTTAATTTGGAGGGAAGGAAACAACACAGGAGCTGCAGCAGTTGTAGGGCTGGATTGGGATTGAAAATGCTGACCAAGGTAAAGAGTGAGGAATTAGGCCTCACGGCTTCTCTGCACCACATGTAGTCATTTAGGTCTTGTCTAGACTGGGACAAAAGGTGCTTTCCCCCCCCCCCACTCAAGTTAGGTCATTTGGGCTAGTTTAACTAGCAGCTAAAAAGCTGATGGGTGACATCTGACAAATAGCTCCTGGATTATTCCCTTACCTCTCTGGCTGTGCCTATATGTTCTGATGGACATGTCTCATTTTCAATGCCTCCTGTTTCTCCAAAGGGTGACTGCTTTCCACAGCACAGAAACTGAAACAGAAGAAACAAAAACTACGTCACTGCCTGGGTTCCTCTTCTCTTACCAACCTTCTGTCTGGCAGACTGCTGCAGGATGAGTTGAATTCAGGGGAGATAAACATTTTTCTCCATCTTCCTTACACTGGGCCAGGATTTCATAACTCCCTGGCTGCAGAAGGCAAGTAGCATTATAAATAAATATATCATTATAGCAGTTAAAAACAGGTTAAAAAGTCTTAAGGCCTGATCCATACCCCCATTGAAACCTGTGGGAGTCTTTACATTGATTACCGTCGGTTTTGTATTAGGCCCTAGATTGTCCGTTCACAGAGCCATAGGTTAATCTGCCATTCCCTCTGCTGAGAAATCAGGACAGAAAATACAGAGCTAGAGGGAGGAGTCCAGAAACAAATAAGCAGTGTTGACCTTCCCCTCTAGTCCCACAGCATGACATTAGATCACTATCCGAACAGACCTTGCTGTGCAAGGGTATGGCATTTCCTTTACTCAGCTGTCTATAGAGGACTCCTGCGTTTCTCTCCATAGGAAACATTCTCTCTGCCACTGTGTTATCTCATCTTGCACACACTAAGCGAAGCAATCCCTAGGCTCAGTGCAGTCACATTAATCTACCTACTGCATCACAGAATTGGGGCGATAGCTCTCCTTTATACCTACACGCTGCACTGCAAGGTCAGGATTCCTCAGAGCTGCGCAGTTTGCTTTGTCACGTTAGCAGCTTAAAACTTTGCAAAAAAAAAAAAAAAAAAGACATTATTTGGTCCTGATGCTTCCACAGTGGGAAATTTACCTTCAGCTGGCCATATTCTTGAAGTTGTGCCTTCAATCACATTCACATTCTGGAGCACCCACAGGCTATTGACTCTGGAATGGCAACAACAACATTGTGGGACGGCTCCTACCTTTCAGGGATATGGGCTACTATGCAACCACCATTAAGGAACCAGCATGGAATGGCAAAGGGACTACATGGTTTGTGGTGTGAAATGCTCTTTCAGGGAGGTGAGATTACCTCTTGGTATTTGGGTGAATGTGATGCTCAGAAACCCAGGTCTCCTCACTGAGAACTGTGTGCGTGTGTGTGGGGGTTGGGAGTGTCATCACTGCACGATGGTTGGAAATCTTAATATTTGTATCAAAGGGGTAGCCGTGTTAGTCTGGAACTGTAAAAGCAGCAAAGAGTCCTGTGGCACCATAGACTAACAGACGTATAGGAGCATGAGCTTCCGTGGGTGAATACCCACTTCTCCGGATGCATGCATGCATCCGAAGAAGTGGGTATTCACCCACGGAAGCTCATGCTCCTATATGTCTGTTAGTCTATAAGGTGCCACAGGACTCTTTGCTGCTTTTAATATTTGTAGTATATCATTATCTATAGTCCTATGAAACTCCTATTAATCCTTTCATCCTGCTGCTAATTCAGCTAGCCAAACCTGGCAATGCCAACCTCAGAAAAGCAATAGCAGTAGAGGCCACAGAAGAACTGAGCAGGAGCTCTGTGATCTAAGGAACAAAAAACCACTATGGTGTTTGGGAAGTCCAGACAATAGAAGAATATAGGCTTCATCCAAAGCTAACTGAAGCCAATGTAAAGACACTCTGGAGCAAGATCTCCTGAGCCTGGAAGCAACTTACTGTTTCATGGATGGTAGCTAGTTCCTGCCTCCTGAAGCTGGACAAGTTCCTCCTCACTTCCTCGTACACAGAATCATACACATCCATCATGGCATCTTCTACCTACAAAAAAGGCATGTCCAGGATAGGGGTCTGACCAGACAAGTCACTCTTCATTTTGCTAGGCACTGTACAAACACAGGAACTCCCCCAGGCAAAGTGGGTTAGCAAATAAAGCCAGATAGATAGAGGGCTATCTCAGGTCTAGTAATGAAACTCAAATATAGACAAGAGGAATTTGAACTGCATTTCTTGTTTTACCAGGAATGGATTGTTCCTACAATTCTAGGGAGGACATTTTTTGAACACCTTCCATGAAATAGACTGCAGCTGTTTCTGGAATTAGTACTAAGATGTAAATATTCAGTATAATATATGGCACATTACCTGTTCAGTTTCCATTACAATTAATTTTAGTTACATGACTAACCTGGGTATTGTACTGAATATTTAATTCCTACATTCCCTTCTATGTGACACCATTAAACCATATGAACAAAGGTCTTTTTGTTTTTATACACCAATATTTTTATACTTGAAGTATTTAACTAGCTCAACTACAAGTCTTTTGACAAAATTATTTCCCAAAACATTTTGAAAAATGTTCACAATTTTTGACCAGCTCTAAGGTGTTTTGTTTGAGTAAAGCAGCCTAACTTCCTACCATGTAATCCATGAAAAAGGATGGTCCAGTGGTTAAGTCACTTCCCTTCTTTACTCTGACACAGACTTGTTGTGTGACCTTGGACAAGTCACTTAGGGCTAAATCCACACAGGAATGCAATGCCTAACTCCTACGTACCCTGCCATCCAGTGGAATTCATAGCCGCTAATTGTCTTCTGCAGCATGAGGATAATAGCACTTCCCCAACTCACAGGGGTGTTTTGAGGATAAACACATTCATGATGGTGAGATACTAAAATATTCTGATAACGGGTGCCATATAAGTACCTTAAGTAGATAGTTACTCCAGTACAACACAAAAGTAACTCCATTCTAAATCAATGGACTTTCATTGGTGTAAAACTATAGTAATGCAGTGGTGAATCAGGCCCTCAATATTCACTGAAAATATGAAATCTCATAGCTTCAGAAATCTCAACCAACCTTTGTTCAGCTTTCAAAAGAAAAAAAAAATCTCAATTGCCCTTTGTTCTAGCTGGGAGCTGGTAAAATTCTATTTCTTTCTTTCATTTTCTCTTTTTCTTCCAATATTGATCTGAATGGGTCTGAGACCAAAGCTTAGCACTCAGAACAGAAAATTAATCAGTAAGACAGAGAGCAAGGGGAAGGGGAGGGAACAAGTGCAGTTGGAGCAAACCCATCTCTCAGCAAGGTTTTGCATCAAGTCTTAAGGGTTCTGCTTAGAAAGTTACTTAGAAAAAAAACCAGCGTGTATTATTCTTTGCAGCTCCGAGATGAAACAGGGATCGTTAGAAAGCGTTAGCCAGCCAACTGCAAAGTCTCTGCCAGGGGCTTATAACTAAGGAGGAGGTAGGAGAAGCAAAGATGACTTAGTTTTGGTCCTAATTCACAGCAACTATGGATTTCAGGCTTTAGGCAATGTATCAAAATATTTCTCCAAAAGTATCAAACAGGGAATAGATATGAAGGAAGTTTGAGACTTTTTATTTTTATGGGGCCTTTTAAAGAGATTTGTAGCAATGGCTTCATAGATCTTTGAAAGCAAGAAGTGGTAGAATGAGAGAATTTCATGTGAGCACCGCCACAGAATTCAGGGAGTTGCAGAGGGAATAGCTGGCAATTTGTAGTCCAGTTGGTTGATCATTGGTTCTAATCCACAGAATACCTCTAATCTCCTTGGGGTGATGGGGCTTTGCGGTTACACACAACATAATAAATTAACATAACAGGTGTTATTAGAGAGAGATCCAGCAATGCACTAATAAAGGTTCTGATGAAGATACAAAACTGCCAAATGCAGTAAAACAAGCTGCTCCCAGGAAATTAAAAATAGCCACCTGCACCATGTGACACAAATTCTGTCTGCCTGTCAAAGACAGAAAAGTAGAGGGAGGTTGGTCATTTTGTGACTTTGGTATTACTACTTTACAGTACCACCACAGTCCTGTTCTTCCTAAATAAACTATATATTAGTCCCAGACATGCTACTGTGGAAAGACTAGATTTCAAACAGTGAGTGCAAAGGAAGAGATGACCCATTGGCAGCCTGACATGAGACTGTAATTAGTGGTTATATAGACTATCCTTTACGTGGCCTGCCCTCTAATACTGACTTCTAGACCTAGTCCAAACATTTTGTCTACTTTTCCCAAATTTAGTGGCCTTTCAACAAAATCAAATCCTCGTGAAAAGGTTCCTATTTTGTTGAAAATCAGACATTTTAAAACAAAAATCCTGGGGAAAAAAAGAAAAAAAAAACCCAACAACTTTCCTGACCCATTAATGTCTTACACTTCTGGAAAAGCCAAAGAAGTGAATGAGAGGAGAAGGAAGAGCCATATAAGCCAACTGGTTCTCATGCCATGAAGCATGTTAACTTTTTCTGAACTTTCCCAACCCAGGTGTTAGACACAGATACAGAACTGGTCTGGTACTAAGATGACCTCTATGGACTATATTTTTGAGACAAAACATGCATTTAACTATACTTGCATAGTCTTGTGTAGGTTTATGGTGCTGTATATGTAATTTGTATTCTATACAATAATCATACTATTTAATACTTATTTATAGTTTAGTAAGATAAGTATTTAATAACTTAGACCATGATTTATTTTTATTTTTTTTTTAAAAAGGAGCCTCAAGTGAGACTTCCAAGAGTGGGATTTTCAAAAGGATCTAAATGACTTAAGCACTCAACACCCACCGAAAGTCAACTTTAGGTTCCTATATTTTGAAAATCTTGGATTAAGGGTCCTGGAAAGATCCTCTCCACGTTACTGACTAGGGAACTTCTGAAAAATTCAGAAGTGTTAATATTAAGATCTAGTAAATATTTGGAGAAGATACTTCAGGAAGTTTAGTTAGTTCTGAGTATCAGAGGGGTAGCCGTGTTAGTCTGAATCTGTAAAAAGCAACAGAGGGTCCTGTGGCACCTTTAAGACTAACAGAAGTATTGGAGCGTAAGCTTTCGTGGGTGAATGCCCACTTCATCAGACGCAAGCAAGCAAGTTAGTTCTGAGGTTTCCAGTTTGGGTGGATGTAGTCAATCATTGCCTCATCCAAACCCCATTAAAGTCAATGGAAAAAAACTCTTACATTATTTTTGGATCAGGTTCTAAAGCTGCTAGTTGTTTACCTTAGTGATGTGTCAGTGTATCCTGAACCATCAGTGAGACGAGAAAGCATCAACTGATGCTTAGATTGCACAGATCATTAAAGAACTCCCCAAACCTCTGCGCACCTCCAGTGACAATGGAACAATCTGTGACCAGACCATAGTTATTTTCCAAAAGAGTGGCATTATGCAGGCAGCTCAACAGTCGCATTGGCTGAACATTCATACACGTTCTGTACCGGTGATGAACTTTACCCTTAGAGTCCTTTTCAGAATGTCATGCACTCATGCTGCATGCGAACAATCCTAGCATAGAATAAGTGCAGCAGTCCAGATATTCACAGCTGTTTGTTGCTGAACACATTGTACAGCTGCTGCCATGTTGGCTGGTACATGATGGTCACAGCTGCATAGAGAGCAGATTCATTCTTCCTCTAAAACACCATGTCATGGTGTGTATCGGAGGCACTATATAAACACCAACAAAAAGGAGCTATGTTAGGGTAAGAGACTGTTTAGTTACAGACTACACCATTACTGGACCTGCAGAAATGGATCACTTGACTCTTTAGCTGGAAAATTTGTTTGCAATTGGTTGTGTAGTTGAGCTTTGAAAAATATTAGTCCTGCGTTGCTGTTCCTATCCAGCTCAAAATGGGGTGCAAACTCTTAGATGTGAAACTTCCCCTCTTCACTTCTTCTAAGGAAGATATAGTGCAAGAACAAAAATAAAAAATAAAATAAAACGCAACTCAAAGAAAATGTGAGCTTGAGACACCACATTGAAATTCTGTACCCGCTGATGTCAATGAGAGTTTTACTGATGTAAATGGAGCCAGAGTTTCACCCCTGGATTTTTCTCAAGCAAGGGACAATGAATGCTGCTGAACTAGTCTGCTTAATTTCCATTATACTGTTCTCTCTTGATCCCGGGATTCATGGTAGTGGCACAGTTGCAATGAAGAGCAGTAATTAGTCCATTACATTACTTCAAACTTAATGATTAGCCTCCTTGGATTTCCCACTCCAAGTGCTGAGAAGTCAAGGCAGTGACTCACAGTTCAGCAAACAGGATGCCTTTTAATGTCCTGTTTGAGTGGTTATGTTCATATTGTTAGTAATATGCTTTAAGAAAACCACAGATATGCTAAGCAACTTGACACAGACTGGAGCTACCACAAAATGGATTGAGCAATTTGGACAAGAGGTCCCTGGGATGGATTTGTATCAGCCTTTATTCTAAAGGCTTCAAAAAGCACACACATAAGCATAAGCGGGGTCAGGTCACTTTCTAGATTGCTCTCTGCAAAGAGGTTCTTGTTACTGAGACTTTCTGCACAGTGAGACTGTTCTATAAACATGGCAAACCATGCATGTGCTACTGTTGGAGCAGTATTTCTGAAAGCAGCTCTGATTCAGATTGAGACTGTCCCTCCTGTGAAACAGGTTTAGACTAAAGAAAGTCTCCAGTTCGAATGCTTTAGAGTGTAACAGTTTTATTAAGTTCTCCAAGCACCCTGAAGTACACAGTTTCAGTTCTAAGCTGGAGCCAGAGAAACTACTTGTTTCCAGTTGTATTCCTGGATGAAACACCTCTAATTAGAGCCTGCTTAGACATGTCAGCAGATTGGGAGACTACTACAAAGTGAGGTGCAGTCAACTACATCAAAGTTATTTGCGCAGTGTTTCTCACACAAACTGGAATTTTGTTTATTCTAAATGGGATCAAGATTGGATGCTTGCCACTCACCCAGATTCCCTCCCATCCCTGTGGCCCCCAGGCCTGGTCAGGCTGTCCCAGTGAGCAATATGTTTAAATACAACTGGGCTTTTACCCTGCCTAGAAATTTTAGAGTTCAAGTTCTTTGTCTCATCTAGCGACTAAATCACGTCCTTATCTATTACCTTCTCTAAGTCAGAAATTGCACCTTCCCAGTGTCAAGTTAGTTATAAAGGAGGATTTTATCTTTAGGTACATTTGGAATATATGTATTAGACAACACTGTCTACCTTCTTGGTTTGCCCACCCCTGTCATGCCAAAGATTGTCAAGGGAAACGGCCTCTGAACATCAGTGTTTAGGCAACCTAAGCAAGTCAATTGAAGGCTTATTGGAAAGTTAATGTGTTTAGAATAGCACCAAGAATGGTTGTAGCCATAAATTTAGCTAAAGCATTCAGCAAAGATTGTTTAGTAAATAACCTGTTAGCAAACCTGGAATTTGAGGACAGTTACAGGAAGTTTTATCATCAATTGAATAACCATTTTATTGAAAAAGATGATTTTGCACTTATTTCTCTTTCATCTGAAAAGTCCTGCCAAGGCAGAGTTATGGAAGCATTCTGCTACAAAGTGGTTATTTTTTGGGGGGTCTTTGATACGCCACAACTGAGATCATTCATAGTGGCCTCAACAGATCTGCGCATTCCAAGCTCATAGTTGTCTTTAGCACTGTTTTTTTTAACCTTTACGTATATCTGTTTTACTGCATTTTCAAGTCATAAACGGATAACAACTCTATTCCTTCATAATCTGAGTAAGTGAATCATTTATAGTTTCATTTGACTCAATCTTTTATTTTTTTATATTTTTTAAGGTGTAAAGCCATGTGTATTCATGACACTTTAGAATCCTGGAAACATAAAAAAAAAAAAAAAAAAAAGCAAATTCCCTGCTCTGTGGCGCTTACGATCTAATTACAGTAGATTGAAAACATAACAGAACCTGGTGGGAAGGATGGTAGAGAACTTAAGCAGGAGTTAGTGAAGACAGAATGAAACAATGGAAGCACTGTAGTCCTGCACTGATTCTCTTTCACGCTGATAAACCCAGATAGCCAGAAATGACAGAAATTACTATTGTCATGCATGATAGGCCACGATGAGAATCGAGGATAATGGATCTTGATCATCCAAGCAGAACCCTAATTAATAGCGAGGCCATCTGATTGAAAGACCACCAATGTTTCTGACAGTGCTTAAAAGAAGAAAGTAGACAAAGACCCTTTTGCGATTTCCAGAACTCTGGGGCTACCTGAGGCCCACACAAGAATCATAGCTTCAAGCTCATTGGAAAGTCCCTGCTCCACCTCTGTGAGCAGACTTGTTTATAAATTACAGCAGCAGTACAGTTAAACACAAGTTTCCTTGTTTATGCACTGCAGAGAACAGGCCAGAATCTCATTTAACTGGCCAGCAAAGAATTACCCCAGTGGAAGGGGACTTCTCTCTGGCATGAATAGAGCTGGCTCCTCCACCCCTCCAGAGGATATGTCAGAGCACAGCAGTGGGGCCAGGGGTCGGGCACAGTTCAGTTACACTATGCCAGTCCTCAACTGCAGTAAGTTAAATCAGCCTGGGGATCAGGGAGCCTTAACTGATCGACCCCAGCCAAAATCTGCTGAGGAAGCTCTCTCTTTGGAAGGTTTTATGTATATTCAATCCTAGGTTTTTGTACACAGGATCACTAGTGCACTTCATTTTCAACTGTATGGAAGCACAACAGGAATTCTTTATGCATGGGGTCTTGAGAATTACCACATTGTTAATCTATGTATATATCTAGGCATCTAGATTAGGCTATCAGTATTGAAAATGTTGGTTGAAGGGCTTGATCCTGCTCCCATTCAAGTCAATGGAAAAAACTCCCATTGTCCTGAGCGGACAGGGCATTAGGAGTCCGCCAGTGGAGGACTGTAGAAAAGAAATAAGGGTGCTCTATTTAAGGAATAGTTCTCTTTTTTCCAGGCTCTTGTGCACACATGTATAGCAGGCAAGAAAAGATCCTCCAAAAGCTGGGGCTGGGAGGTGAGAAGAAAGCAGGGAAGGCAGGGAACGGGGAGCACAAAGCGAGGGGAGACGAGAAGCAGGGACCGGGAAGGCAGAATGGTGCGGGAGAGAAAGGTAGGAATAAGAGGAGTTGCTAGGGCAGAAGCAAGGAATTGGAAAGCGCAGCTGAGGGCGGAGGAAAAGGACTGATCTAAAACCTGATTCAAAGTCCATTGAAGTCTCTGGAATGACTCCTACTGACTTCAGTGGGCCATAGATCAGACTCCTGGTTGCTTTTAAAGAGCTCACTCATCTCCCATTGGTGTGAACAGGTTCTTGCTTTAGAGTTTTGAATGTCTTGGTGCAGTTTTCTATTCTATTAATAGCCTGTCAATTCCTCCCTTTAGTTCTCCTCAACGGCAGTCAATAGTAGCAGCAGCAATCTGGTCAGCACCACAATCCAAAATGGGACCACAAAGGGGAACAAGCTAAATGGTGTTCAATCTTTCAAGTACTTTTTCCACAAAAATCCTTAGACCCTCCTGTAAAGTGGCAATGTAGCAGTAAAAAACAGTATAGGCCTCTCTTCTTTTAAAACAAGTCTTTCCTGGAGCCTAACTGATTGAAACAAGAGAAAAATCCTCTTTTCAGACATGAATAAGTCTCTTTACAGGGATCATCACTTTAAGAAGTGGATGGGTTGTTGGATACCAAAAGTTCCATTGAAGCCAAAAATAAAGTTGAAACAGAAGGAAAAACGTTTGAAGATTGAGTAGTGGAAGAATGTGCTTCAGCCACAAACTTCAGACGAAGCTTAAGCTGTTCAAAAAACTGCTAAATAAAAAAAAATGAATACACACTTTTTTGAATATTTAATCAACATTCTGATTTAAAAAAAAAATTCCCCAAGATTTCAATGAATATTTTCAACAACAAAAAATTTACAAAAATCTCACCAGTTATAGAGCTGGTTGAATCAAAATCCAGCAACATTTTTGCAAAAATAAAATTCTGAAGTTTTTCAAAAATTTCAGTGAAATTCTCTGAAAAACATTCAGCCCACATTTGAAATAGTTGAGAAAGAGGTAATGCCCCAAAATATTTGAATGCAAAAATCCAGTCTAGTGACACAGAAGATATGGATGATGCCCAGGAATGCAGCAGAGACAGGCACTATCTTTCTCAAAAATATAGTATTGTATTCTACACTCTGACAGGGGAGATTCAACCTTTATAGTAGCTGGACCAAGAGTATAAAATCCCTGCCAGAAGGAATCAGAGCAAACCCAAATCTTGCTACATTCAGAGCAAAATGTAAAACCCACATCTTGATGAACATAAGGGAACATGCTTAACTTTGAGAATATGCTTAAGTGCTGTCCTGAATGAGACCGTTTTCCTGATCTGAGCCTTTAAATGGAAATTATAAGAATTCACACATAATTCAAAGCTACTTCAGTCCCAGCCGGCATTCCTGCAAGGAACAGTATTTTGTGCATGCAAGTCTGGATTTTACATTTTTGATACACCTGTTGTTGCATCTTCCTTTGAAAATTTGATCTTTACACTTGGAATTGTGACTAAAACAAAGCTAATTTCAATCCAATATGAACTGACGAGGGAACCAATGGTTTTGCTTTGTTCCAAATAGAACATTTTTGATCAAAAGCCCCAAATTTAGGAAATTATTTGCAAAGTTTATATATTATTGTTAATTTTGCCTTTGCTCTCACATTCAAAATGCCAGGATTTTGCTGTCCTAAAGCTGCAGTCTTAAATATGCCACCCTGCTCAATAACAAAGTAATCAGCTGCTGCTCTATTATGAGATGCCTTTAATTGAATTCTGCCCTTTAGAAAAGCTGAGTGGTCCCCTGGGCTATGAAGGAGGATGCAGTAGGCAGAAGGAGTTGGGGAGTGGATGGCAGGCTGACAGATTAAGAGATGGCTGTTAGCTGACTGCAATATTCCTGAGGACAGACATCAAGGTGGCTTATAAATCTTATAAATGGAGGGGAAGACAATCTTACATTATCGGCTATCAGTCCTGGAGTGTAAAAGGTTTGGCTTCTCTTGTCATCATGCAGTGAAAAGGAAGATCACAGGCATTTGTGTGCAGATTCCTGTGAAAAAACTTGTGTGTACTGCATCCATCGCTCTATAAAAGCTAACCTATTAATTTATTCCCTATGCACAATACAGTACAGAATTAAGTGGTCTAATCTTTACACCCACCTGAAGGCACTTGGGAAAATTGTTATTTATGAAAACACTTAGCAATTTATTAAATACAGGTCTTGATTTAAACAATGAAAGGAGTTTGCCACATAAAGAGAGGAGGTTCATATTCAAGGAACACACTGATCCAAGGGCAACCAGGAGACAGTCCCCTGGAATTTTGGAATGATGTAAGCATTAATGTTAATCTCAGCTTCCATTTAATGAAAGCCAAGTCCAGCTCTTCTCCTGCAGAGAGCACCTTCAGATTATACAGTGATGGATTGTGGCAGAAGCTAGTCATGGAAGAATCTCTAGAAAAGTATTGGCTATTCATGGCACACGCTGCAGTCACTCAGGGCCAAACTACAAGAGTTGCTAAATCCCTGGAAGAAGTTCCTTAATTATTCCTTCAATGATTTAATATTTGGGCTTCTGCAGATGATACTGCATGGCCAATAGGAATTCCCTCCTAGCTACCAGCTAGCTCCTGTCAGTGTGGCCTCTGGCCACAAGAAGTCACATCTCAGTGAGGAGCTAGTTCGGATGCTGGCAGAGTGGAGGGAGGCAGGTGAGGTGGTTTGGAGGGCGGGAGGGTGCAGAGAGAGAATGCTGCCTTCCCTACCATCAGGTCTCTGTGATGAGAGAGAGGCGGTAACAGACAGAAAAAACATAGGCCCCCTTCTCCCAGCAACAGTGGGTTCTCTCAGGAGGTGGGAGTTAGAAGAAAGGTTAACCTCACAAAGGGAGGAGGATGAGCACACACAGCAAGAGCTGACCTTTGGTGAGGAAGAGAAGGAGGTGGGTGAGGGGAGAAACAGGAACCTAGAGTGGAGAGAATGGAAAAATGGGAGGAGTGAAGGGCACAGAGAAAATAAGATGGGAAAGCAAGAGGTGGGTGAAAAGGAGCTAATGGGGAAGAAACAAAGAATGAGAGGAAAGATGCTGCTTTTCTAAAAAAAAAAAAAAAAAGGACAGATGACAGGAGGAGGAAAAGTAGGAAAAGAGAAAATAATCTGAAGAGGGAGAAGATGAAAATAAAAAAACAAGGAGAAAGAAATGGAAGAAGGGGGGGAAAAAACGAGCGACAAAAACAACTTTTAAGTTGGAAAACTCTCTTTGTTCCCCTATATAATATTGTAATTCCCTGGCACACGTCCCCGCTTCACTCCCTCCCTAGCTTTGAGAGAAAGAATGGGATGGTTATTCTGAGTGCTTGTTATATTAATATCGCTAGCTACTCTAGATTTTGCAATGAAACAACAGAGGGAAAGGGAAAGTCCTAAAGTTCACCAGAATGCCCGCCCACCAAACCTCGAAAGCGTGTCTCGCTCAGGGCACGTCTTCTCTAACAACGTGAAAACCACCCCCACAAGGGGAGTCCTAACCAGCGCTGAAAGCTTCAAGTTTCAGCACTGTAAAATGGTAGTGTAGACAGTCAGGGCCAGCTCTAACTTTTTTGCCACCCCAGGCAAAAAAAAAAAAAAAAGCGCCGCCCCGCCGTAACATCATTTCCCCCCCCCGCAGCACTGCTGAAACCCCTGAGCGCCTCGCCGGGCCGCCCAAACCCCAATCCCCCTCCCTCCCCAGCACCTCGCTGGGCCGCCCAAATCAACGCCCCCCTCCCCGAGCGCTGCGCCGGGCCACCCAAACCCCCGCCCTGAGCGCTGCGCCGGGCCACCCAAACCCCCGCCCCTCCCTCCCCCAGCGCCGCCACCCCCCAGCGCCGCCAAAACACCCCCCACGCTGCCCGGCCGAAACAAACAAACAAAAACAAAAAACACCCCTCGAGCACCTCCCCACCAAACAAAACAAACCCCACCACGAGCGCCCCCCCCACCGCAACATGGGACGCCCCTTCTAAGGTGCCGCCACAAGCACGTGTTTGGTGGGCTGGTGCCTGGAGCCGGCCCTGTAGACAGTGCACCAGCACTCCCAGCGCTGGTGCACCATCTACACTGCCACTTTACAGCGCTGAAACTTACAGTGCTCAGGGGTGTGTTTTTTCACACCACTGAGCGAGAAAGTTTTAGCGCTGTAAAGTGGCAGTGTAGACAAGGCCTCACCCACAGAAGTTAGTCTAATAAAAGATATTACCTCACCCACCTTGTCTCACCAGATCTGATAACACATGGGGGTCCTAGAGTCAACAGGACAATTGTGCACTGGAAAAGAACATCAGATGCTGGCCACTATGCAGGCAGAGACCTTGGTAGGAACAGCTGGACTTCCCTTCTATGGTCAGCTTTTATGATGGTTTCAAGTTCCTTCCTTACCACCACCATTTTAACCTAAAACCAGTCAGGTAAATTTAGTGGTGTGGGTCAAAAATCTCATGCTGCTGGCTCTCCCCTAAAGCCTTACATCCAACTTTGGAACTGTGTAAGTGGCTAGAAAAGTGTAATGAGCAAACATGGTGGGATGTGGGGTCTTCACAGTCACTGGAACCCAGCACAGACATAGCAAGTCGCCTCTGAACTTCCAGGCTTTCGAGTGAAGATACAGGGTAGTGAGTTTTGAAAAAGCTGGAAATTATTAAGCCGACTTCCCAAAAACACAGTATCAGCATTGAATAGCCAGCGTCAACGGAAGTGTCATAATATGTATGTACACAAATACAGCCCCCGCCTTCCACAGAAACACACTCAATATCGACAGACAGCACTTATACGCTACTTAGTTTAGGCCTCCATTTTCAGATGTGGCTAGTGATTTTGGATGCCTCCGTTTTTGGGAGTCTAACCTGAGATACTGTAGAAAAGCCTGATTTTCAGAAAGTGCTGAACACCTGGCCTCTGTAAATCAGGCCCCGTTAAGATGTCTCATGCTGGGCAACCAATAATTTTGGGGCAACCAAAATCACTAATGACATTTGAAAAGGATTAGGCTTTAATTTTTACAGGCATTTCTATGGTGCTCAGCACCATGGTACAATTTCTGACCAGCTCACGCACATTAACAAATTAAGCCTCAACGCTCTAGTGTGACAGGAAAAATATTGTCACAGTACTCAAAAATATCTACACACATACTTCCCTCCAGGCTCACCCCCACATACGGATCTACTTACAGATGCATACATGCAGAATACAGACCCAGTAAGGTAGGCATAGATCAGCACTGTCTAATAGAAGTCAAAAATAGGTTATAACAGACTTAATGTGGTTCTACTATATACATGGTTTTCATGCTCTAATTCAAAGTGCTCACTGAGAATGAGTTACACAGTCTAGCAGAGCAGTGCTTGTATAAGCCAAAACAGCAACCATTATGCACTCAACGACGAGGAGTCCTTGTAGCACCTTAGGGATTAACAAAAACTTATTTGGGCATAAGCTTCCGTGGGCTAAAACCCACTTCTTCAGATGCATGGAGTGGAAAATACAGTAGGAAGATATATGTATACAGTACATGAAAAGCTGGGAGTTGTGTTACCAAGTGGGGGGGTCAGTTCTAATGAGACAATTCAATTAAAGTGGAAGTGGGCTATTATCAACAGGAGGGGGGAAAAAAATCACTTTTGCAGTAGTAATCAGGATGGCCTTCCTACTCGCACCTTCTTGTCAACTGTTTGAAATGGGCCACCCTGATTACCACTACAAAAGTGATTTTTCCTCCTGTTGAGAATAGCTCACTTCAACTTTAATTGAATTGTCTCGTTAGAACTGAACCCCCACTTGGTAAGGCAACTCCCAGCTTTTCATGTACTGTGTATATATATCTGCCTACTGTATTTTCCACTCCATGCATCTGATGAAGAGGGTTTTAGCCAATGAAAGCTTATGCCCAAATAAATGTTAATCTCTAAGGTGCCACAAGTTCTCCTTGTTGTTTTTGCTCATACAGACTAACACGGCTACCACTCTGGAACCTGTCATTATGCACTCAGTAATAGCTCATACTCAGCTGTATCAGAACCTGTCACTGAAAGTCAAAATATTAGGCAGGACAGCAGGGCTGTCTCTTGCTTTTTCTGAACAGTGCCATGCAATTTTCAGCTTCCATCTGGACAGCCACCAGAAACAAGCAGAGGAGATTTTTAAATGTAATGTCTTGTTATTGATTTAGGTCATGGTAAAACACCTCGAGGCCCCAATCAGGGCCTCCATTGTGCTAATGTTATACATACAGCCCCTTCCCCCCCACTCAAAGGAGAATTATCTGAAGAAAAGCTAGAGACTGAAATACCCAAACAAAATATTATTGACTCGACCAAAAAGCGAAGGGACCAAAAAAATTTCTCGTCTAAATTCTAGGATAACGCCCATTCTGCAAGCGAGTAATGAAGTGTCTGATGCGGCCCCAATAAGGTTCTGGAAAGTCCAATTGAACAATATTATGCACATGCTGGCCCAAATGCATTGCATTATAATGTTCTACAGCCAAAATGCTTCTGAAATAAATGTAGTCAAACTTTACTAATTCTGGGTCACTGAGAATGAAAATGATGCTTAAAATTGTTGATTGGCTCTAGTTTTCAAGATATGCTATTGGGTCAGTATATACGACCCTTGACTTGGGAATGGCGGAGGATAAGTGAGTTATAAAGGGAAGGGATCTCAATTTAAACCAGAAATGACTAAAATACATCTTTGACTGGATCTATGAATAAATCTACGACTGGGTTTGGACAGTACTTGCTTTTTAGGCAAAACAATGAATGATGCAATCTGAAGCTGGTATTGCATCATACATGATATGAATTGCATCATGTTATTCCTAAAAGTCATGGATGATGCAATCATAACAAAGCTTACATCACTCTGCTTAACAAATTGCCCTATATCAGCTCTAGAAATCATACAGTGTCGTGCTCTCTTATTTGTCAGTGTTTGATTTTGCAAAGGGACACATTTCTGTTTAGCCAAAGTGAGCAGAGATGCCTCATACTTGTGTGAACAGTGCAGATAACTTCTGCTCTGTTTGTGGTGAAGTGACTTTTGCATCACAAAAGCGCAGTATAACCACTATGGTTAAGAAAGCCTATCACCTTTATTTTGGCTGCAAAATTGGAGATCAGGACAAGAGGTGGGCCCACACATATGCTGCAACAAATCTTCGCCAGTGGTTAAACAGGAAAAGGAAATCTATGCCTTTTGCAGTGCCAATGATTTAGAGAGAGCCAACAGATCATACCAGCAATTGTTACTTCTGCATGGTGCCTCCAGTTGGGAAAGGTGTGTCAAAGAAGAAAAAGTGGACTGTGCATTATCCAAACATTCCATCTGCTATGCGCCCAGTACCCCACGGAGAAGGACTGCCGGTTCCTGATGCACCAGAATCATTCTCACTTGAGTCAGACGAGGAAGAGGAAGAGGATGAATCTTCTGGTCCTGAACCATCAATGTCACAGGACCCACATTTTCTCCCATCCTCCTCTTCTAAACCACACCTCATAACACAAGGTGAACTGAATGACCTTGTCAGGGATTTGGAACTACCCAAGAGTAAGGCAGAGCTGTTGGGCTCCAGACTACAGCAGTGGAATCTCCTGGCAGGTGATGTTAGGGTTTCCATGTTCCGTGACCGTCAAAAGGATCTTGTCCCATTCTTCTTCATGGAAGGTGATCTTGTAGCCTGCAACAACATCGATGGTGTGATGGCAGCCCTCAACATCGTTCACAATCCAGATGAGTGGAGACTGTTCATTGATTCATCGAAGACGAGTCTTAAAGCTGTTTTACTGCATAATGGCAATGTTTTGCCATCAATTCCAGTTGGTCACGCAGTCCATATGAAGGAAACCTATGACCACATGAAACAACTTTTGAGGTGCATAAACTATGACCAACATCAGTGGCAGCTTTGTGGCGATTTGAAGGTTGTTGCTCTCGTGCTTGGTCTGCAGACTGGATACACAAAGTACTGTTGTTTTCTCTACGAATGGGATAGTCGTGCAAGAGATTCCCACTACATCAAGAAAGATTGGCCACTCTGACAGTCATTGGCGCCTGGGAGGAAAAGTGTTCAGCATCCACCACTTGTTGAATCTAGGAAGATTTTGTTACCACCCATACACATCAATCTGGGTCTGATGAAGAACTTTGTCAAGGCCATTGACAAAACACAAGCAGCTTTCAAGTACCTCTGTGGAAAATTTCCGAGGTTAATTGAAGCTAAGATAAAGGAAGGTGTCTTTGTTGGTCCTCAGATTCGTGAACTTCTTCGAGATGATGCATTTGACCATGCACTGCGTGGCAAGGAAAAGACAGCATGGAAAGCCTTCCAGTTAGTGGCAATAAATTTTCTCGGAAACAACAAGGCAGACAACTACAGGTTGTTGTGGAAAACCTCCAAGGCATACAAAAGCCTTGGTTGCAAAATGTCACTAAAGATACATTTTTTGCACTCTCATCTAGATTTTTTTCCACCGAACTGCGGAGCAGTGAGCGACGAGCATGGCGAGTGATTTCACCAGGACATTGCAACAATGGAGAAACGCTATCAGGGCAAATGGAGCCCATCAATGCTTGCAGACTACTGCTGGACAGTGACAAGAGATGCTCCATTTAATGAATACAAGAGACAAGCCAAGAAGCGCCGAGTAGACACTGAATAGGACTAAACTATGTACATAATAGTTTTTTGCCTTTTGTTTCATAATCAATTTTATTTATATAACCCTTTTGCTGATTTTTAGAATGTTACATAAACAGGACAGGTGAAATATTATCATGTAAAGCAACCATAAACACATGAAAAGACCTAGGTTTACAATTTATGATTAAAACTCTACTATCTATGCAATATACATAGACATAAAATGTAAAAACAAATACCTTAGAAACAGTAGCCAATCAATTGTTTTAATTGTCATATTTGAATTCAGCACATCAAAATACATAATAAATAGCACATTTTATCTCTGAAGCAGACGACTTCTCAAAAATTGTAGACCAGTGTTATAAGACAATTTCCCTAGGTTCCGGAATCGATCTTTCCTAAGAGCCAGTACATACTGCATCAGATAGCTAGTAAATGTATACCAAGCAAAGGATTTATGAATGACACTGGGGCAGCAAACAAGGGGTTAACTCCAGTTTCACTTTTCCTTTCCCTTACAACAGGTATGCAGGGGGAACAGCTGTAAGAGGAGCTGCTAGAGAAGGAGAATGGGGAGAGTGCCTAGGAGAATTATTTGCAACAGATGCTCTGTGAACCCTGGGTTGGGAAGGCTTTGTTTAGTTTGTTTTATGCCGATGCTCATCTTCACTTGCTTTTTGATCTATGGTCATAAAAATCTGCTCTTGCTGCAAAAATCCTTCCTCACTACAGCAGTTTTATTTTTACTGACTCATCCTACCAAATGACAGGGCCAAAACTTCCCCAGCTCATGTGAAGGGTTTCTAAGTTACTGCCAACAGCGGTAAGAAGTGACACTTACATTTCTTTTCACCTGTGTACTAACTGCTTATTTCTGAACCAGAGGTTCCAAGACAAACCCAGGATTTTGGTGATTAATGAGGACCTGTAACTAGACCACTCCTGTTTATAAACACCATCCTTGTCAGTCAGGCTCTCTCCCACTTCTATAAAGGGGAAGCTTTACAAACAGGGTTCAATTGGTAAACAAAGGGTTAATGTTAGGTGATAGCACCCACTTAAACAGAGCAGTTACTGGGAATGCACCTGGTATGACAGTAACTGGTTTTCTGAAAAGCAGATTCAATCCCTTATTTTCTGGAACCAGGCTTTCCTAATGTAGCTGAACGCTATCAAATAACTTCACTCTTACGGTGGGAGCCAAAGCTGTCCAATTAAAGGAACACGCACACAAAAATCATCATTACTAATTTTCCTGATACTAGATTCCTTTACTGTATTGTATGGTCAGTGATATGCATGAAGCAGCTTCTCCCCTCTTCTATAATTAAATGCTCAGCAAAATTCAAGGAGATACATTTGCTGCTTGTGGGCATTTAGCCAGTTGGATCACGGAAAAGTAAGGATAATACACTAGCCTTCCCCCTGCATGATAGGTCACAAGTGGGAATGTACTTGGATTGTCTGAGGTCTGAATCACTTCAGAGAGGGCTCAGAACTAGACTTTGGCCTTGGCTACACTTGCGAGTTACAGCGCTGTAAAGGCTCCCCCAGTGCTGTAACTCACTCCCCGTCCACACTGGCAAGGCACTTACAGCACTGTGGCTCCATGGCTGCAGCGCTGCATATACTCCACCTCCCCGAGAGGAATACCGTGTATTGCGCCACTGCTGCAGCGTGGCGGCGCAAGTGTGGCCACCCAATGCGCTGTGACTGGCCTCCAGAAGTATTCGGCAGTATCCCACAATGCCTGTTCTAGCCACTCTGGTCATCAGTTCAAACTCTACTGCCCTGGCCTCAGGTAACCAACTATGTGACCCTCCCTTAAAATTCCCCAGGAATTTTAAAAATCCCCTTCCTGTTTCCTCAGCCAGGCATGACGTGGAGTGCTATCAGCAAATCTTTCCAGTTGACCATGCCTTCACGCACCAAGAGAGCCCCAGCATGGAGCAATGGCGAGTTGCTGGACCTCATCAGTGTTTGGGGGGAGGAAGCTGTCCAGTCCCAGCTGGTGCTCCAGCAATAGGAATTACGATACCTTCGGGAAGGTATTAAAGGACATGACCGGGACGCCCTGCAGTGCAGGAGCTGTGGAGTGCCTACCGCAAAGCCCGCGACGCAAACGGCCACTTGGGTGCTCCCCCCGTGCTGCCAATTCTACAAAGAGCTGGATGCGATACTTGGGTTAACCCCACCTCCACTCCGAGCACCACCATGGACACTTCAGAGCCAGGGTGGGAGGAGGAGGAAAACGGGAGTGAGGGTGGTAGGGCGGATGGAGACACCCCGGAATCCCTGGAGGCATGCAGCCAGGAGCTCTTCTCGAGCCAGGAGGAAGGTAGCCAGTCGCAACGGACAGTACTTGGTGGAGAACAAACAGAAGAGCAGGTTCCTGGTAAGTGCTTTTTTTTTTCCCAGGGAAGGAATTTTTTCGGTGTGGGCTCTTTGGGAGAGGAGGGTTAGGCATGCATACCTAGATGCGGAATAGTGCATTGATGTGGTTTATCACATCGCGGTAATCGGCTTTGGTAATCTCTTAGAATGTCTCATCCAGAACGTGTGCAATGCGCTTGCGCAGGTTTATCGGGAGAGTCACCATGGTCCTTGTCCCAGCCAGGCTAACGTGTCCGCGCCACTGTACTGCGAGGGGCGGGGGGACCATTGCTGCACACAGGCAAGCTGCATATGGACCAGGGCAGAAGCCAAATTGCAGTAGAAGACCCTCCCTTGCTTCCCAGGTCACCCTCAGCAGCGAGATATCGTCCAGGATTAACTCCTGTGGAAAATGTGGGGACAGTGTTCAGTGTAGGTGCCCCCTGCAGCTGTTGGCTCTCCCCAAGGCACAAAAACCCAGAGGACAGTGCAGCCCTGAAACAATCAGTCCCCCTTACTCACCATTTTGAGGCTCCCGTGGGTTGTGTGTGCTCTGTTTGGGACGGGAAAATTATGCTATTGTGTAGACCCTGTGTGTGCCCACCTTAAGTGCGGGGGAAATCATTACTCTGTCTGGTATAAACAATGCTGCCTCTGTTAAATGTTGCATTTTGCCTATACAGCTGCAACAACCTTGAGACCTCAGCCGTCCCTCTTATCGCCTGCTCAGAGACTGCAAAGACTCAGGAAGAGACTGCGAAAAACCAAAGAAGACATGCTGCAAGAAGTGATGCGGCAATCTATTAAAGAGAATGAAAAAGCACAGAACTGGAGGGAGAGAGAAAGCAGGATCCGCCAGGAAAACGCAGCGCACCGGCGGCAAAGCACGGAGCACTGGCAGCAAAGCACGGATCGGCTCATAAGCATCCTGGAGTGCCAAGCAGATGCTATCCAGGAGCTTGTAGCCATGCAGAAAGAGAAGCAGTACCACAAATGCAAACGCCACCCCCCCACAGTCCTTGTCCCAAAACTCTTTCCGTTGTGCCCCACTGTCCCCTCCAACCCACTTTCTCCAACTCCCGTGTTCTTCACGTCACCCGCTGCCTCCAACACCAGCATCTTCACCACCCACCACTGAAAACCACGACCCTTACCCTCTGCACTCAACCCCCATCACCATGCAGTATAGCTGTCCTGAAGTGCAGCACTCACTGCACAGCACCCCAGACAGGACATACGCAAATCTGTGATTGTACTGTTCCCCACTCCACCCCCTTGCCCTTTCTGATTCCCAAGCAGTTGTGTTTCTTTTCAATAAATGGATTTTTTGGCTTTGAAAACATTCTTTATTATTGCATAAAGTAAAAGATTCCTTAGCCCAGGAAATAAACAGGCACTGCGAGTCTGCTTAGCAAACACAGATTCCTAAAGATTGGAACTACTGCACTTCACTCCCATGCAGGGCACCAGATATCACTGCTGGTTTTCAGCCTCAAAATTGCTCCCTCAAGGCATCCCTAATCCTTGCAGCCCCGCACTGGGCCCCTGTAATAACCCTGCTCTCTGGCTGTGCAAATTCAGCCTCCAGGTGTTCAACCTCGGAGGTCTATGCCTGAGTGAAGCTTTCACCCTTCCCTTCACAAATATTATGGAGGGTACAGCACGCGGATATAACCGCGGGGATGCTGTGTTCGGCTAAGTCCAGCTTCCCATACAGAGAGCGCCAGCAGCCCTTTAAATGGCCAAAAGCACACTCCACAGTCATTCAGCACCGGCACAGCCTGTAGTTGACCCGTTCCTTGCTGCTGTCAAGGCTCCCTGTGTAGGGTTTCATGAGCCACACATTAACGGGTAAGTGGGATCTCCAAGGATCACAATGGGCATTTCAACTTCCCCTACTGTGATCTTCCACTCTGGGAAAAAAGTCCTGGCCTGCACCTTTCCTGGCCAGCCTGTGTTAATATCAATGAAATGCCCACGGTGATTCACAAGGTCCTGGAGAACCATAGAGAAATACCCCTTCCAATTAACCTACTCGGATGCTAGGTGGGGTGGTGCCAGAATAGTAATGTGCGTCCCATCTATTGCCCCTCCACAGTTAGGGAAACCCATTTGTGCAAAGCCATCCACTATGTTCTGCACGTTACCCAGAGTCACGATTCTTCTGAGTAGGATGCGATTAATGGCCTTGCAAACTTGCATCAACACGATTCCAACGGTCGACTTTCCCACTCAAAACTGGTTTGAGACCAACCGGTAGCTGTCTGGAGTTGTCAGCTTCCAGATTGCAATAGTCACCCGCTTCTCCACTGGCACGGCAGCTCTCAATCTCGTGTGCTTGCGCCGCAGGGTGGGGGTGAGCTCCTCACACAGTCCCATGAAAGTGGCTTTTCTCATCCAAGAGTTCTGCAGACACTGCTCATCATCCCAGACTTCCATGACGATGTGATCCCACCACTCAGTGCTTGTTTCCCGAGCCCAAAAACGGTGATCCACGGTGCTGAGCATGTCCGTGAATGCCAGAAGCAATTTCGTGTTGTACACGTTACGCGGCTTGATAGCCTCGTCGGACTCCTCACTCTCACTTTGGATCTTAAGGAATAGTTCGACAGCCAAACGTGACGTGCTGGCGAGACTCATCAGCATACGCCTCAATTCGGACTCCATTTCCTGCAGACAGATCGCGCTGCACAGAAACCGTTGAAAGATGGCGCCAAAGTTGGACGGCTACAAAGGGATTTCTGGGATGCGAAGCGATGCATCACGGGGCATTGGAACAGGACCCAGAATCCCCTGCACCCATGCCCCGTTCCCACAACCCACGGCGCCAGAATGGGAAGAGGTGTTCTATGGGATAGCTGCCCATAATGTACCGCTCCCAATGGGGCTGCAATTGCCGCAAATGTGGCCACGACAGTGCGCTGGGCAGCTGTCAGTGTGGACAGACTGCAGCGCTTTCCCTACTCAGCTGTACGAAGACAGGTTTAACTCTCAGCGCTGTACAGCTGCAAGTGTAGCCAAGGCCTTTCAGAGGGGCTGCAGGCCAGGACTGAGGTGTACTAGAACTAGACTAGCAGGTGATACTGCAGGTTGAGATTGAGGTGAACAGGTAGAGTTGCACGTTGAATAGCTGGGGATGAGGTGCAAGTTTATATTGTGTTTGGAAAGGCGTAGGGTCTGAGGACAGATTGAGTGCTGATAGCTCAGCACTAGACCTAGTTGAAAATGAAAAATGAAAAAGAAAAATCAAAAAGGTTTTCACTTCAAAGATTTCTTTGAGTTGATTTGCCCTGGGGAATTTCGGCACCTCGCCCACTGTTTGCCTTGCAACAATGCAGCTCCTGCTGCGGTGTCAGCGGTAGAAACAAGAGTAGACAGGATAGAGAGGCCTTTTTTACAAGGCGTCATAACTATAAAGGGAAGGGTAACAGCTCTCCTGTGGACAGTATTATAAAATCCCTCCTGGCCAGAGACTCCACAATCCTTTTACCTGTAAAGGGTTAAGAAGCTCAGGTAACCTGGCTGACACCTGACCCAAAGGACCAATAAGGGGACAAGATACTTTCAAATCTTGGGGGAGGAAGGCTTTTGTTTGTGCTCTTTGTTTGGGAAGTCGTTCGCTCTTGGGACTGAGAGGGACCAGACATCAATCCAGGTTCTCCCCATCTTTCTAAACAAGTCTCTCATATTTCAAACTTGTAAGTAAACAGCCAGGCAAGGCGTGTTAGTTTTACTTTGTTTTCTCAACTTGTAAATGTACCTTTTACTAGAGTGTTTATCTCTGTTTGCTGTACTTTGAACCTGAGGCTAGAGGGGGGTCCTCTGAGCTCTTTAAGTTTGATTACCCTGTAAAGTTATTTTCCATACTGCTTTTACAGAGATGATTTTTACCTTTTTCCTTTAATTAAAAGCCTTCTTTTTAAGAACCTGATTCATTTTTCCTTGTTTTTAGATCCAAGGGGTTTGGATCTTGATCCATCAGGAGTGGGTGGGAGGAAGGAGGGGGGATGGTTAATTTCTCCTTGTTTTAAGATCCAAGGGGTTTGGATCTGTATTCACCAGGGAATTGGTGAAGAGTTTCTCAAGGCTTCCCAGGGAAGGGAACTAGCTTTGGGAATGGTGGCAGCAGACCAGATCTAAGCTGGTAGTTAAGCTTAGAAGTTTTCATGCAGGCCCCCACATTTGTACCCTAAAGTTCAGAGTGGGGAAGCAGCCTTGACACAAGGGCTAGACAACTTGTTGGTGAAAACACCCGTGTCCCACTACTTTAGTGTTTCCACTGAAGGTGCCAACAATGGAGCTGCCAAAGTTGAGATCTACCTGTTTCTCCATGATTACCAAGCCTTTTTACTGTCCTCTGACTGATCCTTGCAAGCATGCTGTTATACCTAGAAGCCTTCAAGTGCTGTTTCCACGGAGATGGACAGACTTAAAGCCTTCCAGGGCTCATTAGTACTGAAGCATGTGAGCAAGCAGTAGCTGCACAGCAAAATAGTAGAGAAAAGGTTGCACCCATATAAGGAAAACCCCAGCTCTACAACAGCAATTGCCTATTTCTTTACAGCAATTAGTGGGGATGGGCGGTAAAGTCCACTAATGACTTGTGAGGCTGTGGAGTGGAACCTCTGGGAGTTAATTCTCTATGCAAATCAGAATCCCTGGCTACACAACATCATTGGCTAATGACAGAGCAGTCCTCTGCCAGGTGGAAGACCCCAAAAGTCACAAGTATGAAAAGCTGCAGCTCCAGCACACGGCATTATAGTCTAGATGATATTATGGAGGATACTACCACTCATCCACTCTCGTTAACCAAAGCCCAGTCATGTCCCTCCAAAGTAGTATCGAGTGTATGGCATCACTGCTCACTAAAAGCCTTATGTCCACCCAGAGATTTCAGAGCACTCTGAAGTTGTTTGGAAAAAACAGGTCTGTATTGTACTAGCATGTATGAGTTAATCTAGATAATGGGTCTACATACTGTACTTTAATTCGTAGAGATCTCAGAAAGATAAGTGTTTTCTATGAGGTTCGGATTGGGAGTTCATCCCCATTCCTGGCCCTCCTTCCCTCGCCTGGTATAGCATAGACAGAAAAAAGCCACATACCATCTACAGTAGCATGGCTGACATATACATCTTTATCTCTCCTACAGATCTCTTCCTAGTTGGATCAACTTTTGCTATTTTCCTATTTCAGTCATAATTAGGACTTCCTAGTCTAGAACCCTGCAGAGCTGGGATTTATTAGGCTCCCATTTTCCAACAATCTTCAGCACTCAGGATTGCCAATGGTTTAATTACTACTGATTATGCAATCATGGAACAGGAAATCTATAATAAGTGTGCAAGCAACAGGGTAAAGATCTTAGTATTTGAGGGTCCATGACGAGGATTTTTATGGCAATTGGTTACTTCGGTTTTTTTCTTTCACACTCATATGCTACTTTTTTTCTTGTTAGAAGTATCCTAATGTAAACAGGTTAGAGACCTCAGCCAGGAAAGGCTCTAAGGCAACCCAAATGTAGGAAAGAAATTTAAAATGCTGAGGGATTTGTCCCTTTAGTATAAGTCACTATAACCTCAGATTAATGATTCTACATTACCCTTGTAAATTATTTAACTCTAAAAGCAGAGGGAACATCAAATCTGTGTGGAATATATGTAACTTTGGGACAAAATATGGGACATTTTAGAGGTATGGGTAACCTTTTTGTAGAAAAAATAGAAAACCAAGCAGATATGGAAGAGGTAGGTTCATCAAACTGAGGTACTATGGTGTCCAGGTCATACAATACTACCTGATCACATATGAATCATTCCCATTTTCTGAAGATGGATCTTTAAGATGCTCAGGGAGAAAAAGCACCCTATTTTTATAGTCTTTGAAAGATGCTTCTGTTTAGAACTGCTTTAAAATTTTCTGTTTAAACTATGTTTTGATGGAAATGGGGTTTTCTATTAAATGAAAATGTTCATGGAAAGCGTCTGCTTTCTGCAGAAAATTTAATTTTTTGTCAAAAATTAACATGCCTAGAAACTGAAAAGTTTTGGTCCCAAACCCAAAATATTTAGATTTGACTATGGAGTCACCATGTCTCATGTGAACTGTAATTCAGTTCTCTATGCACAGGGCACCCCTCTTGAAGTACATCTCTCTATGATGCATGGCCTCCCCTCACCCAGAGGAGAAACCAATGTGCCTCACAGCAAATATAGCCTGACCATGCTCATGAAGGAATATAAGAGGGTGAGGTACCTCAACTACAGCTTCCAGGAGACACTGCTGTAGCTTTTCAAATTGAACTATTTTTGCTTTCTGTCAAAATATTTTGTTTTTTTGCTGAAATGTTGAAGTTTTTTGTGGATGATCCCCACTTTCCAGCCAGCTCTACTTTTATCCACTAAAGTAGTCTGCAATCCATTTGTTGATGTTGACTGGTAGCACCAATTCATCTAATATCCCAAGCACATACAAACCGGGCAAGGATAAAATGTCAGTGCCCAACCTTGAGGAAAGTGCTTTAAGTATAGATCTAAATAGTTGTGCAACTTTTTACAAATGGACATAGTATAAAAGTTTGGCTTTTTTTTGGTCTGCACTTCCAAAATCTGCTCTGTTTGACGAGACCAGCCTACAGTAGGCCCTTAGGAAACAACTAGTACCTATTTATTTATTTATTTATTTATTTATTGAGAATATCTGAAAGAGAAAGAGCCTGAAGTGTCTGAACACAGCTCTTTTCTCCATTTTTCTCAGACTGATCATTAACAGGCTACTGCAGGAAGTTCAGCCCATTTAGGAGACTTTCTACAAAGTGAATTGAGTTACCATATTTTTTAATACGTCCTCTTATGGAGTGTATGTTATGTTAAGACAAAGTCTCTACTTATCTGTAAGTATATCAGTGAGGGTAACTGTAGGGAGAGAGCAAATGCTATTTGACCTTGTATTCATTACAAATGCATTCAAAGGACTCTCTTCTACCATGTATCATGTCCTTTATCCTGAATATTCCTTTTACCAACTCCATATTTTTAACAGCTGCTTAATCTTTACCTTTAAGGCACAGGTTATCCCATAGTGCTATATAAAGTGAGCTAGCAAGATTGGATTTTGGAAGTGTTGAAATTTACTGTAGATGACTCCACATTGTTGAGAAAATTGGATTCTCCTTTAATGGTGTAGGAAGCTGTGTATGATGGGAAAGGCAAGTAGCACAGTAAATGGTGCTGCCAGTTACTTTTCAATATTAAACCAAAACCAGTGCAGTCGAACCATTTGATAATGAATCTTGTGTGAAAGGCCATGTTGTAAAAATAAAGAGATGGTAAATCCAAGTTTCAGCTCGCCAAGCTTTTTAAAGGATGTCGTGTGATAAGCAGAATTGTTTCCTTTTCTCACAGATAAAGCAGAGAACTTCACTAGTAGCAGACTCAATAAATCATCATAGGACACATGTTCATTTTGACAAATTCAGTTCTGCCCGTTGAGGAAAGAGAAGAAGCTGCCACCTCACAATGTGGTTATAACAGACTGAAGGAGGAGGGGACACTCACTACATCAGACAAGGAATTGGGGGAGCGTGCTGACCCAAGCTAGGAAGAGGAGGGGGTAGATCCTCACTGCTTTTAGCAAAGGAGAAAGAGCTGTGCTTTCTTTCTGCTCTCTTACTTGCCAATTAGATAAACTTACTTGTCAACAACTATGCCCAGCTGTCTCACTGATGGAGAAGATATTAGATTGATAAGAAGGTACTGATCCTTTCTTTCACACCACTGAAAAAAGACAACTTAGAGCTGGTCAAACTATGAGGGGATGAGGGGAGAATTTCAGAAATTTTGAAGTCGTTTTCAGTCTGAATGTTTTCCACATTTGAGATTTTCCCCCCTCCATTTCAGCCCCTCCTCCCCCGCTCACTTTTATTCCTTCTCACTGAAAATGGGTCAGAGTAAAAATGAAAATCGGGGGGGGGGGAGAAGAGAGACGGTGGACTAAAATTCTTCATTTTCCAATTTCATTAGAAATACTGAAGATTCCTAAAAACATTTATTGGTCTATTTTGAAAAAAAAAAAAAATAGGCCATTTCATCCCATGAAAAAAATTTTGGTTCAAAATCCTCACTGAGCAGACATCAGAGCAGAAGCCCAGCAATTCCTATTGAAAGGGTGGCTTGGGGCAAAAAAAGATAACAAGTGTGTTAGAGCAGTCTGGCCTGGCATGCCCCCTTCGCCACATTGCAGCATGACATGCACACCTACCTCAATTTCCCCTTGCAAAATCCCTAGTAAATCCACTTCAGGCTGTCTTGCCTGAATAATACCCCTCCCTGGGGTCAGTGTATCACCAAAATACAGTTCATTAAATTCCTGACAGAAGTTCCAAACAGTCTATTTCACACATCCAGTGTATATAGTCCTTAAACCCCTTCTCAGAGTGCATCCCCACCACTCTCTCTGCTGGGAGTTCTTCCATACCACACTCCACTATCTTCCACCACACCTAGGCGCCTCATCTGTCCTCTTCTTCTGTTGCTCTGCCAGGGCAGCCACTTCAGCCCATTCAGCCTGAGTGCAATTCCGCTCTTCCCAGCGGGAACCCCTTCCACCTCTCTGCTAGAAGATCATCTTTACCAGGGGAGAATCCCTCACTCCCTCTGGCCTTCTCACTGTTCCTCTGAGCCCAGCTCTCTGGTGTGGAGATATCAGTGGGTGAGCCCCTCTGCTGCTCCCCTGCTTTCAGCCCTCTCCGGCCCTTGGCTCCAGCTCTCCACCTTAGAGACAGCAGGCATCTCCCTCTGCTGCTCTTTTTGCCATCAGCCCTCTCATATCCTCCAGCCCCTGGCTTTCTGGCTTGGGGAAATCAGCCAACAAACCCTTTGGCTTCCTTCTGGGACTTTCCACAGACCTCTGGTTCCTGGCAGCTCTCATTTGTCCCTGATGCCCAGTCAGACAGCTCGGATTCCGCAGGTCTCTTTCTCTCACACTGAGTCTTGCCCCTCAGATTCTCTCTAGTCCTGTATAGCCCCCCTGCACCCCCCCCCCATGTGCTACCCAGACCTCTTAAATGATCAAATGGGAGCTCCTGTTCTAGCACAGGGGAAATGGACTTACTTAATTTATTTCATGTCATCCCATGACATGAAAATATGCAGAAAAAATCCCACCCGCCCCAACCTCACAATACTCCTTGTCAAAACAATTTGGTTTTTTTTGACAAATATCTATATTAATTTAATATACTATTTTTCTTGTAAATCTAAGTTTCCCCGTTCAGTTATGTCTGAAATAAAAAATGTCATTAAGTAGCCTATTTATGTAGTGGAATTTCTTAAGGCCAACTATATGCAACTCTGAACTATTTTTTGTCTGATAACACTTTTTTTTTTTTAATCTCTTATTACAAGCACATTTTGCAAAGGAATCCAAGCTGGGATGTTGGTCTCCTTTCTGCGTTGATTAATGCTAAACATTTTCTTATGAAAAAGTCACTGTGTTAAAAGCTTTAGCTAGAGCTATGGAAAATACACAAATACAAAAATCCTTTTCATAACCTTCTCAGTGCACTCAGTACTGATGGGCAATACATTCACTATTGCAGGCAATGGCCTCTCAAATACAGGCTGACAAATGGGTGGTGATTATGCGATATTAATAGATCATCTTTTAATGACCCAACCAGGTGGCCCTTACAGAGATTTGAACTGCTGTAGACTTGGGATGCTCAGAACACATTTCCCAGGCCAGTTGTAATCTCCATTAACCTAGTGTGGGTCTTTGTTTCCCTCTTGTCTAATCCTGCCAAGAAGGGTAGTTTTTCAGTCCTATTTTGAGGTTTGAAGAGAACCACCATGCAGTCATATGACAGGATTTAAAGAAATTGTTCTGTGTGTCACATCAGAAGGGTAACAATTTCTTCCAATACCATACAAGTTCTCTAAAAGATTGCTCACAGGATTACTCTAATCATTCATCTCTCGCATGGAACTAACTTAAAGGCTTTAATGATTACTCTGTGTACCCAGGTTCTGGGAAATTATTAATTGGAGTCTTATTCCATTTGACTTCTTCAGAGCTCATATTCCAGGTAGCAATTACTTTACTGAAGCTTCTGCATTTCATGGTAAAGAGGCTGTTGGTTGGCTTTAATCACTAAGGAAATAAAGGCTGGTTCCAAATAGTTAGGGTTACTGACATTTTAAAACCGCAGTAATTAAGCTATCTGGATTGTTTGGCAAGCTAGGCTCAAGCAAACAATATCTACTTGAATATGGCCAAATGTAAATTCATGCATCTGGGAACAAAGCATATAGGCTGTACATACAGGATGGGGGGCTTTGAAAAGGACTTGGGATTCACGATGGATAATTAACTGACAGTGAGCTCCCAGTGCAACATTAGGACCAAAAGGGCTAATGAAATCCTTAGATGTATGAACAAGGGAACATCAAGTAAGAGGAGGGGGTTACATTACCCCTGTAACTGGCACTGAAGTGGCCACTGCTGGAATAATGTGTTCAGTTCCACAATTCAAGAAGTATGTTGATAAATTAGAGAAAGTTCAGAGAAGAGTCATGAGAACCACTAAAGGATTAAGAAAGCATACACTCGAGTAGCTCAATCTGTTTAGCTTAACAAAGAGAAGGTTAAGGAGTGATTTGGTCACAGTCTGTAGATATCTACTTGGGGAATTAAATTTGATAGAGGACTTCTCAGTCTAGCAGACTAAGGTATAAGATGATTCAATGGCTGCAAATTGAAGTTAGACAAATAAGGAATGGAAATGAGGTGTAAATTTTTAACAGTGAGGGACCATAGGAACAATTTACCAAGGGTAATGGTGAATCCTCTATCGCTAGACATTTTAAAATCAAGATTTAGAAAAAAAAAATCAAAAAGATATACTACAGTGAAATCCTATGGTGCAGTTTAGAGGAGGTCAGGCTAGATGAATATCACAAGAGACCCTCGTGGCTTTATAATCTATCAAAATGTGTTCCGTTGCTTTAAGAGTGAATTGCGCTCTCTCATTACAGGAAAAAGTCTCATGGTCATTCATCTTGTGTTGTTCTCCTGGCAAACTAGTTTTAAAATCACCCACCATGATTATTGCCCTAAAGGGAAGAACTAGTAGGATCAACCAGATCATATTAAACATTACGTTTTGTGGATTATCACCCACATTCAACTCATTGACCAGGTGTTACTGCAATCTAGGGCACTTCAGGATCACAAGGACTAAGCAGATGAAGGGCAAGATATTGACCTTGAACAACTAAGTGAAGTTTATATAGATTTACAGAATGCCTATTTGAATAGCTAAGTATTGTAGCCCAGTGGGCTAGTTTGCCTTTATAATATTCAAGGCTTTGCATTATATTCAGCAGTATGCCTGTGTCCTGTAAGATATTAGCTACAGCAAGTTAGCATAAGGCTTGACACCTATGAACTTTGAACAGATAAACGTTGCATAGATAAACGGCCCAATGGAAAACCCAAGTATATGGGGAGCTGAAATAGAGTTTAAGGGGAAGTTCTAACCACAGGTACATAATTCAGCCACAGAAGTGTCCCAGCAATGAACTGATGTACAAAACAGGTACATGAGATACATCTAAGGCTAGCCTGCTTGCTTGCCATATATATATATTCTTATAAGTTTTACGGGTTTGATTATTTGTTTTATTATAATAGATTTATATTAGAGTATATTTTGGCAGTAACACAAGGGACCTGCAGGCAATATCCTGTATGTTGAGCTAAGGCAAAGTTAGCACACATATGTTTGGGACCTTTCACCTAGTTAGATGGTGAGGGGTTAAAGCATAAGATCCGTGTATGGTTGTGACCTTTAACAAAGAGGATGTGTTAAAGCAGGTTGGCATAGGGGCTTTCCTAAGTTCATACTCTTTTAAGCTTAACAGGTACACCACAACCCAGTGGAGGACAGAAATAACAAATGTGATACCTAATCACAAAAGGCCATGGTAATGAACTGATGCATATGATAATAAGTTGAGATCATTGATATACTAACCTACAGGAAAAAGACACTCCCACATTAGTAAAGTGAGGAAATACAAATAAGGAAAAGGGGGAAAATCCCTTACTGAATATGCATCAAACATAGTGGCGTCAGTGTAACATATTATAAAAGTGGCATCCCAGCCTACGGGGTGGTAGGAGAGAGAGATGTAGTCCTTGGGAGGTGCCAGAATGATGGCCTCTGGTGATAATGGGGAAGGTGATGGTGAGGAGGAAGACGATGGCAATCATTTCAGGTTGTTCTACAAGGGATGGTGGGAGTATATGGATGTGCAGATGTACATTCTGTAGGATCTCTATCTTATTAAGCTGGGGTGTTTGTGATTGTGCTAAATGTATTAATAAACTATATTTGTAAATCGAAAAGAGTTTTTATAGTGTGTGAGTGTTGCAACTGTGCACATTGGGGTTCCCAACTATATAATAATTTGAATAATACTGGGCCTGATCTTGGAACAAGTACCTGTCTACCCAGAGAGTGATAACTGGAGATTCTTAGGTATTCAATAATACATAATCTAAAGATCAGGCAACAGTACTGAACAAAATTTAAAACTTCATGTCATCTTCAACATTCAAATGTAACAGGTGTTTCTTTTTTGGTAGCAGTCACTGCTATAGGATCACCATCTGATGACTGGTTCTTGGTATTTCTTAGTAAGAAACACTTACCTCACTGTTGTTGGTGTATCTCCAGAATGCAGTCTGTATCAGTGCACAGAAAACAATGGCAAAACAGAAGAATCCCTGAAGACAGAGAGAAAGCACTGTTACTTGCAGCATTTCCTCTTCAGGGGCTGAAAACATTTATGTGAAAACACAGTAGGAGAATAGTTAATTATATTGGCTTTGGCAGGTTTAATGCAAGTCACAGTTAAAAGTTAACTTCTTTTAAACAACCTTCAAAATCTCAATCACTTAAAGGAAGCCAGGTTCACAATAGTTTTAAAATTCCCTGGCAGGGACCATAACTAACTACACAGTGGCCTTTTAAGGATGTTCAGCAGAAGAGCATGTTGTATACAATAGAGTTGCTAACCTATTGCTTCAGATTCTACAAAGAAAAATGTGAAATTAAGAAATTAGATTTAAAATGTGGTTCTATTCTGAAGTGAGACTATGTGAAAAACTGCACCTTCCTACTCAAGAGATCCAAACTCCCTGTGTGTTCAGAGCCTGTCCGCTCAGTAGAGAGAGAAAAATATTACCATTTTTTTGGCTCAATAACACAGCAGAGCCAACAGCTATGAGAGAGTGAGCTGGATTCTACTCTGGCTTGTGCTTCAGAGTTGTTAACTAAGTTCCAACTGCAAAGCCAAGCTGATTCTTACTGACTCCAGTGGGGGTTGTGCAGGTGTAGGACTGCACAGATGTAATCAAGGTCAGAAACTGACCCTGAATAGTATGGCTAGTGATAATGATGAAGAAGCCAGAAAGAATGCAGGCTGACTTTCCTATTCTTGGTGAAGTTTCCAGGACTGGCTGTTAGAAAAGCCATCTCTTTAGTTGCAGAAAACAAAACAAACATTTTATCTGGAGATTGAGTGAAAGGTGGGATGCCTGTCATGAGGATGAGACCAGTAGATCCTGCTTACCTAAATGAAACATGACAGTAAAATGTTTAAAGGCCCATGGATCCTGAAGTTGAATCCAGAATTTTATTGAAAACTAACATTTTGTGAAAAATTGTCAACATTTTAAATATTTCTACTCTTTTTTAGAAATTTTTCTATGGCTTCATTAAATGGATGCTTTAACTGAAATGTTATAAAAGTATGGCAATTGTATGGCGGGCCATGAATGCTCACAAATTTGGGGGTTGGGGTGTGGCAGGGGATGAGGGCTCCAGCTGGGGGTGCAGGCTCTGGGGTGGGGCCCAGAAATGAGGAGTTCAGGATACGGGAGGGTACTCTGGGCTGGGACCGAGGGGTTCAGAGGGCAGGAAGAGGGTCAGGGCTGGGGTAGGGGCATGGGAGGAGGTCAGGGGTGCAGGCTCCGGGTGGCGCTTACCTCAAGCAGCTCCCAGAAGCAGCGGCATGTCCCCCCTCTGGCTCCTACGCGGAGGCACAGCCAGGTGGCTCTGCAACCCGCCCGGTCCGGAGGTACCGCCCCTGCAGCTCCCATTGGCCAGGGTTTCTGGCCAATAGGAGCTGCGGGGGCAGTGCTTGGGACGGGGGCAGCATGCAGAGCTCCCTGGCTGCCCCTACGCATAGGAGCTGGAAGGGGGACATGCTGCTGCTTCCGGGAACCGCGTGGAGTGGGACAAGCCCCTGACTCCGCTCCCCGGCTGGAGCGCCACAGCAGGGCAAGCCCCGGACCCCGCTCCCTGGCGGGCACTCGAGGACCAAATTAAAATGTCTGTAGGGCCGGATGTGGCCCTCAGGCCATAGTTTGCTCACCCCTGCTTTAAACCATGATTTGAGGACATCAGTAACTCAGCCAGAGGTTATGGGTCTATTACAAGAGTGGGTGGGTGAGATTTTTGTGGCCTGCAATGTGCAGGAGGTCATACTAGAGATGATCATGATGGTCCCTTCTGACCTTAGAGTTTATGAGTCCGAGAAAAAGGTTGAAAATGCATACTATTACTGACAATATTTCAGGCTCTCCAGGGCAACTATCTGACCCCATGGATTGTGAGGTCACAGTGTCCAATAAGCAACTGAACTATTATAACACACCACACTTCCAAAGCCTAAAACTAGAAGGCAAGTAGACAGAAATGCTGCCAGGTGTCAATACAAAGAACTATGCAATGTGATAGCTTAGGCCTCGTCTACACTACGAGTTTAGGTCGAATTTAGCAGTGTTAAATCGAATTAAGCCTGGACACGTTCACATGACGAAGCCCTTTCTTTCGACTTAAGGGTCCCTTTAAACCGGTTTCTTTACTCCACCTCCGACGAGGGGATTAGCGATAAAAATCAGCCTTAGCGGGTCGGAACTGGGGTAGTGTGGATGGAATTCGACGTTATTGGCCTCCGGGAGCTATCCCACAGTGCTTCATTGTAACTGCTCTGGACAGCACTCTCAACTCAGATGCACTGACCAGGTAGACAGGAAAAGCCTCGCGAACGTTTGAATTTCATTTCCTGTTTGCCCAGCGTGGAGAGCACAGGTGACCACGCAGGGCTCATTAGCACGCAGGGCTCATTAGTAACTGTGATGGAGTCCCAGGATCGCAAAAGAGTTCCAGCATGGACCAAACGGGAGGTACAGGATCTGCTCGCCATATGGGGAGAAGAATCAGTGCTAGCTGAACTCCGTAGCAGTAAAAGAAATGGCAAAATATTAGAAAAGGTCTCCAAGTCCATGAAGGACAGAGGCCATAACAGGGACGCACAGCAGTGCCGCGTGAAAATTAAGGAGCTAAGGCAAGCCTACCACAAAGCCAGAGAGGCAAACGGAAGGTCCGGGGCACAGCCGCAAACATGCCGCTTCTACGCGGAGCTGCATGCCATGCTAGAGGGTGCAGCCACCACTACCCCAACTGTGTGCTTTGACTCCTTCACTGGAGAAACACACAGGGAAGAGGGTTCGAGGTACAAGGAAGAGGAGGATGAAGATAATGTGGATAGCTCACAGCAGCAAGGAAGCGGAGAAACCGGTTTCCCCAACAGCCAGGATATGTTTATCACCCTGGACCTGGAGCCAGTAACCCCCGAATTCACCCAAGGCGTGCTCCCAGACCCTGAGGGCACACCGGGGACCTCTGGTGAGTGTACCTTTGTAAATATTACACATGGTTTAAAAGCAAGCGTGTTTAATGATTAATTTGCCCTGGCAATCGCGGCCAGTACAGCTACTGGAAAAGTCTGTTAACGTGTATGGGGATGGAGCGGAAATCCTCCAGGGACATCTCCAGAAAGCTCTCCTTCATGTACTCCCAAAGCCTTTGCAAAAGGTTTCTGGGGAGGGCTGCCTTATCCCGTCCACCATGGTAGGACACTTTACCACGCCAGGCCAGTAGCACATAGTCTGGAATCATTGCATAACAAAGCATGGCAGCATATGGTCCCGGTGTTTGCTGGCATGCAGACAACATCCATTCCTTATCGCTCTTCGTTATCCTCAGGAGAGTGATATCATTCACAGTCACCTGGTTGAAATGGGGCGATTTTATTAAGGGGACATTCAGAGGTGCCCGTTCCTGCTCTGCTGAACAGAAATGTTCCCCACTGTTTGCCACGCGGTGGGGGGGAGGGATGAAGTGATCATCCCAGAGAATCGGGTGTTGGGGGTGGGGAGGGGGGTTAGTTGAGTTTGTGCTGCATGTTAGCCCGGGAACCGCAGCCCCTCCTTTTACATTGCAAACCCATTTTAAATGGCCAACCCAACGGGTGCTTGGTATGGGAAATGAGGGTGCTACAGTTTGAAACCATTCCCACATGTTAAGAAGGTTAAAAAAAGCCAAAAGACTGTGGCTTACCATGGCTACCTGCAAGCTGAAATCTGTTGCCTGGCACTACGTGAGTGATCTCTCACACCAAACCGGCAGGCCCTCAATATAAGAGGAAAAATGCGACCTTGTAACGAAAACACATGTGCTGTGTAATATGAACAGCAAAATTTAACGTGAAAGAGTGTACCCATTGTTCTCTAAAATGTGTCTTTTTTAACCACCTCTCCCTTCTCCTCCACCAGCTGCAACTGTTTCTCCTTCACAAAGGAGAGTGAAGATTAGAAGGAGAAAACGGCGGACTCGGGATGATATGTTCACGGAGCTCCAGATGTCCTCCCATGCTGAAAGAGCACAGCAGAATGCGTGGAGGCAGTCAATGTCAGACTACAGAAAAGCACAGTATGAACGAGAGGAGAGGTGGC
This sequence comes from Malaclemys terrapin pileata, assembly GCF_027887155.1. Classification (NCBI taxonomy): domain Eukaryota; kingdom Metazoa; phylum Chordata; order Testudines; family Emydidae; genus Malaclemys; species Malaclemys terrapin. The sequence goes on along the minus strand of NC_071508.1, from coordinate 46,064,874 downwards.
GGGCTGAATCGCGGGATGAACAGAGCAAGTGGCGGGCTGAAGATGATAGGGGGCATCAGCTTTCAGACAGAAGGCAAGAGTTGATGCTCCGGCTGCTGGAGCATCAAACTGATATGCTCCAGCATATGGTTGAGCTGCAGGAAAGGCAGCAGGAGCAGAGACCGCCGTTACAGCCCCTGTGTAACCAACAGCCCTCCTCCCCAAGTTCCATAGCCTCCTCACCCAGATGCCCAAGAACACGGTGGGGGGGCCTCCGGCCACCCAGTCACTCCACCCCAGATGATTGCCCGAGCATCAGAAGGCTGGCCTTCAATAAGCAGAGTTAAAGTTTTAAACTACAGTGTGTCCTTTTCCTTCCCTCCTCCCCCACTCATCCCAGGCTACCTTGGCAATTATCCCCCTAGTTGTGTGATGAATTAATAAAGAATGCATGAATGTGAAGTAACAATGACTGTATTGCCTCTGCAAGCGGTGCTCGAAGGGGGAGGGGAGGGTGGGGTTTTCGGTTTACAGGGAAAGTAGAGTGAACCAGGTGGGGGGGTGGGGCGGTGGGTTCATCAAGGAGAAACAAACAGAAGTCTCACACCGTAGCCTGGCCAGTCACAAAACTCGTTTTCAAAGCTTCTCTGATGCGCACCGCACCCTGCTGTGCTCTAACCGCCCTGGTGTCTGGCTGCGCGTAATCAGCGGCCAGGCGATGTGCCTCAACCTCCCATCCCACCATAAATGTCTCCCCCTTACTCTCACAGATATTGTGGAGCGCACAGCAAGCAGCAATAACAATGGGGATATTCTTTTCGCTGAGGTCTGAGCGAGTCAGTAAGCTGCGCCAGCACGCTTTTAAACGTCCAAATGCACATTCCACCACCATTCGGCACTTGCTCAGCCTGTAGTTGAACAGGTCCTGACTACTGTCCAGGCTGCCTGTGTACGGCTTCATGAGCCATGGCATTAAGGGGTAGGCTGGGTCCCCAAGGATAACGATAGGCATTTCAACATCCCCAACAGTTACTTTCTGGTCCGGGAAGAAAGTCCCTTCCTCCAGATTTCGAAAAAGACCAGAGTTCCTGAAGATGCGAGCATCATGTACCTTTCCCGGCCATCCCACATTGATGTTGGTGAAACGTCCCCTGTGATCCACCAGGGCTTGCAGCAGCATTGAAAAGTACCCCTTGAGGTTTATGTAGTCGGTGGCTTGGTGCTCCGGTGCCAAGATAGGGATATGGGTTCCATCTATCGCCCCACCACAGTTTGGGAATCCCATTTCAGCAAAACCATCCACTATGGCCTGCATGTTTCCCAGAGTCACTACCCTTGATATCACCAGGTCTTTCATTGCCATGGCAACTTGGATCACAGCAGCCCCCACAGTAGATTTGCCCACTCCAAATTGATTCCCGACTGACCGGTAGCTGTCTGGCGTTGCAAGCTTCCACAGGGCTATGGCCACTCGCTTCTCAACTGTGAGGGCTGCTCTCATCCTGGTATTCTGGCGCTTCAGGGCAGGGGAAAGCAAGTCAAAGTTCCATGAAAGTGCCCTTATGCATGCGAAAGTTTCGCAGCCACTGGGCATCGTCCCACACCTGCAGCACAATGCGGTACCACCAGTCTGTGCTTGTTTCCCGGGCCCAGAATCGGCGTTCCACAGCATGAACCTGCCCCAGTGACACCATGATTTGCACATTGCTGGGGCCTGTACTTTGTGAGAGGTCTATGTCCATGTCAATTTCCTCATCACTCTCGTCGCCGCGCTGCAATCGCCTCCTCGGCTGGTTTTGCTTTGGCATGTCCTGGCTCTGCATATACTTCAGGACAATATGCGTGGTGTTCGTAGTGCTCATAATTGCCGCGGTGATCTGAGCGGGCTCCACGATCCCAGTGCTATGGCGTCTGGTCTGAAAAAAGGCGCAAAACTAGTATCTGACGGACGGAGGGAGGGAGGGAGGGGCGAGTGACGACATGGCGTACAGGTACAGGGAATTAAAATCAACAAAGGTGGCTGTGCATCAGGGAGAATCACAAACAACTGTCACAGAATGGGCCCCCCAAAAGGTTAAACTCAAAACCCTGGGTTTAGCAGGCCGTTGATTTCACGGAGGGAGGGGGAAGCAAATGAATACAGAACAAATCTATTTTTTACATCTTAAGCTGGCAGACGACGGTGCAGCATGACTGATAGTCCTCGGCATCTTATGGGTGCTTGGCAGAAAATACTGGGCACTTGGCAGAAAATAGCATACTACGACTGATAGCCATCATCATCGAGACTGCCCAGGTGCCCATGATTGACAGCCACTGCAGTATGATGACGACGGATACCAGTCGTAATATACCATCTTCTACCAAAAGGCAAGGGACTGCTGTTGTGTGCAATGCAGCCCCACGTCTGCCAGCCCCATGTCTGCCAGCCCCCAGATCGCCGATGAAGGCTACTGTCAAGGCTGCTTCCCCACTCTGAACTTTAGGGTACAAATGTGGGGGCTTGCATGAAAACTTCTAAGCTTAACTACCAGCTTAGATCTGGTCTGCTGCCACCATTCCCAAAGCTAGTTCCCTTCCCTGGGAAGCCTTGAGGAAACTCTTCACTAATTCCCTGGTGAATACAGGTCCAAACCCCTTGGATCTTAAAGCAAGGAGAAATTAACCATCCCCCCTCCTTCCTCCCACCAACTCCTGGTGGATCAAGATCCAACCCCCTTAGATCTAAAAACAAGGAAAAATCAATCAGGTTCTTAAAAAGAAGGCTTTTAATTAAAGAAAAAAAGGTAAAAATCATCTTTGTAAAAGCAGTATGGAAAATAACTTTACAGGGTAATCAAACTTAAAGAGCTCAGAGGACCCCCCTCTAGCCTCAGGTTCAAAGTACAGCAAACAGAGATAAACACTCTAGTAAAAGGTACATTTACAAGTTGAGAAAACAAAGTAAAACTAACATGCCTTGCCTGGCTGTTTACTTACAAGTTTGAAATAGGAGAGACTTGTTTAGAAAGATGTGGAGAACCTGGATTGATGTCTGGTCCCTCTCAGTCCCAAGAGCGAACAACTTCCCAAACAAAAGAGCACAAACAAAAGCCTTCCCTCACGCCAAGATTTGAAAGTATCTTGTCCCCTTATTGGTCCTTTGGGTCAGGTGTCAGCTAGGTTACCTGAGCTTCTTAACCCTTTACAGGGAAAAGGATTTTGGAGTCTGTGGCCAGGAGGGATTTTATAATACTGTACACAGGAGAGCTGTTACCCTTCCTTTTATAGTTATGACAGCTACCAGTCATACTGCACTGTCTACTGCCAAAAGGCAATTAGCGCTGCTGTGTAGCAATGCAGTACCATGTCTGCCGGCACCCAGAGGACATATGGTGATGGTGAGCTGAGCTGAGCCGAGCGGGCTCCATGCTTGGCGTGGTATGTTGTCTGCACAGGTAACCCAGGTAAAAAGGCGCGAATCCATTGTCTGCTGTTGTTCTGACGGAGGGGGAGATGCCTGACGACACGTACCCAGAACCCCCTGCGACACTGTTTTGCATCATTCAGGCATTGGGATCTCAACCCAGAATTCCACTGGGCGGCGGAGACTGCGGGAACTGTGGGATAGCTACCCATAGTGCAACGCTCCGGAAGTCGACGCTAGCCTCGGTACTGTGGATGCGGTCTGCCGACTTCATGCACTTAGAGCATTTTATGTGGGGACACACACAATCGGCTGTATACAACTGATTTCTATAAAACCGGCTTCTATAAATTCAACCTAATTTCGTAGTGTAGACATACCCTTTAACTGCTATAGCTCAGCCTCCTCTAACTTCCTTATGGACTAGCCACCACTAGTTCTCGATTTCTTTGTAGGCTTTAACAGAGGAGCTAAGAGAACCTTCGCCGGGAGCATGACCCACGCGTGTCCCTTTGCTAGTGGAAACAAAGCTGGGAATCGCAGCAGCAACTGAACTATTTGTTTTGCTGTTTGACAGCTGCTGCAAGGAACTGCAACAATGTGCAGAATCTCTGGGTAGAGCCCAGGAGGAGTGATGTCATGGCTCTGAGACAGAGCCAAAGACAACACTGCCCCTCTATGCTCTCCTTTCTGAAGGGACAATTCTCCACCACTCCCCACAACTGGATCATAGCAATAAAACTGACTGTACAGTGGTGAAATGTTAACCCTTGAAAGCACAAGAGAACTGGAGTCAGGAATGAAATCTAGAGGAGAGGTGAAGCATTCCAGGTTGTTCAAGACCTGTTCCGATTACTACTCACTAGTCAAATTTTTCACATTTTTTTCCACAATGAAAAAAGGAGTTTTAAAAAACAAACAAAAAACCCACCAATACTTCTCATGAAAGATTATCAGCATTACTGAAGTTACCTGTTTTTGATGACATTTTCCAAGGTATTTTAACTCAAATTTTTACTCAATGCCAATATGAAAATATGGTTCTCAGAAAAATGAAAAAAGGGATTATGAAAAAGGTTTCATGAAAAATTTCAATAAAGATACTGAAAAAAAATTCATAACCTCCCCTCCCCTGCCAAAATTGGTTCATTTTGAATGCTGCCAAATGGAAAGAATTTCAAAACATTTTCTACTTCCCCCCCAACCAATCCACCACCTCATAAAAGTCTCTCAAATGTCTCAGATTATGTAGTTTAAGACCCTTCTCCACATCTCCCACCATGTCTGCCCACTCCTTTGCCTGTCAGTGTCTGTTCTACCAGTATTTATTTTATGTAGTTTGTTGCCAGTACTGAAATTTGCTCCCTGTTGAGAGATCTCCCTCCATCCATTCTATGATATACAATTATATGACTCCTAGAAGTACTCATAAATGTATTACAGGCTGCTTGTTCATTTCCTAGCCAGAGGGTTTGAGGGTTTATAATTATATTACAAGATATTCTTAAAAACAAGTAGTTGTATTTAAATACAAACAGCCAAGGTTGCCTCTTAACACCCCCCCCCCCCAGATTCGAAGAAGACTGGTATGAGCTTGTTGCAAGATGACGCAGTGCATTTTCTTTTATGAGATGCAACACATTCAGCCCCATCAAATGCTGTCACTGAGCTAATAATCAATTACTCCTTTATGAATTACCTTATTTTCATTATTGCTGCAAGGAACAATTTGTCTTCTGTAGACTTGGCAGGATCCATAGAAATGTCTTCTCATCCCGACTGGCCTATCTTTTTATCTACCGTTCTCACGTTCACCCTTCAAATAAAAACCTTGCTATACTTCAGCTTCCCTTCTTATTCAGTGCAGTCAAACTCAGATCTTATGCTGCATTCAATTAATGCTGCATACAATTAATGGCCCTATCCTCAGCTGTGGTGGGGCTGCTTTGCACCACTCAACTAATGCAAAACACCAGCAGAACTGGCAGATCCAGCCATGGGAGGGTCACTCTGGATTAAGGAGAATCCTCTGGTGGCAGAGACTGTTCAACAGCTCCTACAACCCACTCCTGTAGCCAGAATAGGGGTTGCCCTATGCCCTAGCAATCCCCCAAGAGCTGTAACAGCCCCTTGGGGATATGGGAAGCTAAAGTAAATTAGACATGAAGGCTGCTCTTATGCCAGGTGACTGGGCCCAACACAATGGCCCAAGATCAGGGGAGTGGTTAGGCTGGCTTCAAACTATCCTTGCACTCTTCCTCCTGAGCTGTCCTTGAACACTCCTTGACCAGAGTCAATATATTTACGGTACAGTTACATTAACTGGATTTTTATGTCATCACTTGTTTAATCTGTACAAAAGAAAAAAAATTACTCCCCCAGTTTTCCATTGCCAGGAAGCAGTATTCTGGCTTTTGTCTTTCTCCATATCTACTAAGAAGCCGACGAGTCTGTCTGCATGAGAAATCAATTTAGTGCTCTCTGACTGAATGCAGCAAGAATTCTGTGTAGTGCTGGCTCTACCTGTGTCAGTTTCTTCGGGAGGCAGTACAGTTTTAAATCAGTCCAGGTAGATTAGTGCATAATTGATGCGAGTACAGGCTCAGCCTAGGAAGCAGATGACTGCTAAAGCAAGGCATCGAAGTGCACTGCTGTACTATTATGAATCCCTAACACACTTGCCTACAATTATACATCTGGGAGCAGTAAAGTAAACAGCTTATGCTAAATGCCTGCCATAATGGTACGTCACTCTGAACTACACCGAAAAGCTGAGCTGGATCAGACAGGAACTGAGGATTCTTCTTCTTGATCACTGGGCTGGAACCAGTCTTTGGAATAGTTTACCGGTCCTGAAAACATTCTGTTCTGGCCTAGCTGTGTTTCTAGCCCTAGAATGTTCAGTTATTGGATTTTCAAGACACACAATTGTGATTACTTATTACTTTCTTTCTCTATTTTTCTTTCCCTTCCTCTTTTTCTCTTCCCTTCCCTTCTGACAAAACTTCAATACCCAGTATCTCAAGAACTGCTGGAGTCGGAGATTTTTACTTTATACTAGCCGTTCTAGAGAGAGTGCTATTTCCTTTCCTCCTCCATTTCAATTTTGACATGGCTTCGGACACTACCAGAATGACAGGACGTTTAGATTCAGTGATATGGAGTGTGCCATTGGAAAGCAATGATTCAAGCTTTGCCAAGGATACTGTATCAGTTCTTATCCCTCACAGTTGATGAGACAGACCATAAAACTCTCACCGGCCCCTCAGTCAAAGAAGATTTTTTAGACACTAATGCAGTACCTCAGACCACCATTTCCAGTTCCCTGGTATCACAGCAGTCTCTGGATATTAACCTAATTACATATGCAGCTCCTAGTTGGAGATCTGACCACCACCCTGTGCTGTAGGGTTCACTCACGCTATTTAAATGTCAGTGGGTAGCATACTAGGGCCTGTCTACACTGGGGATATTTGTAGTGTAAATACAACAAGGAACCCTCTGGTATAGATGTGCTGCACCGGTATAAAATGAGGTTTCCCTTCAATGTGACTTACCCTGGTTTGAAACCAGGGTAAGCCACACTACTGCAAGCCCTGTATCATTACTTGTATTACACCTCAACCTAGGGTGTGTCTACACTGCAATAAAACACCTGCAACTGGCCCATGTTGGCTGAATTCAGGCTGGGGCTGTGGGGCTATAAAACTACAGTGTAGACGTCCAGGCTAGAGCTGGAGCCCAGGCTCTGGAGCCCTCCCCACCTCTTAGGGTCCCAGAGCCCAAACATCTACACTGCTGTTTTGTAGCCCCAAAGCCCATCCCCTGCGAGCCTGACACAGGTGTTTTATGGCAATGTAGACATACCCCAAGAGGCCCCACAATCAAGACTGCCCCCCACATCAGCTAAGCACTGTACCCACCCATTCTGTAGAGGTTTTACAATCTAAATAGAAATGACAGCAAAGTGCAGGAGGGGAAACTGAAGCACAGGTAGGTAAAGTGACTTGTTTATGGGTCACACAGTATCAGAGACAGGAACAGAACTCTGGTCTCTTGGCTCTCAGTCCAGCATGCTATCCAATGGACCACATGTTGGTAGTCTATCAAAGCAATTCATCTACAATGGGCGTGTGTAGAGAGGTCCCTATCACTTTTCTTTGACTTTCACAGATATAAGAACATCAATATTATAGCTTCCTCCTCTGTTTGATTACATAATTAAATCCTCTTAACAAGATCCATTTTATACAGAGAGGCTTCTTTACATCAATAATTAACGAAGAAGAAAAGTCCAGTACATCAATAAACAAAAAAGCTACAGAAAAGGGACTTTAGACTTTTTCTATGAAACACATTGTAACACAGGCATATGCTGCAGCGCTCTGAGACCAGGTCTGGGAGCCAGAGTCTCCTGAGTTCTAATCCTAGTCCTTACAACGCCTCTACTGATACAGGTAAATCATTTAATCTATTTGCTTTAATTGCCTACTGGTATATTTGGGATCACTAGAGGTATTGTGAGGATTAGTTACTGAAAAGCACTTGCATGGATAAACAAAAACAAACACACACACACACACACACAGAGAATTAACCTGTGGGACTCACTGCCACAAGATATAAAGGCCAACAGTTGAGCAACATTCAAACCAGGATAGGACATTTATATGAACAACAACAACATCCCCTGCTACATTATACATATAGAATAAAAATGTATAAAGGACACAAACCCTGGAGGGTGTTAGCTAGCTAAAATTTGTGGGGATTAGCAAGGAATTTCCCCTTTGGACAGATAATTCCACGGCTGACTATTAAGGGATTTCTTGCACCTTTTTCTGAAAACTCTTCTGCTAGCTACTGTCATTGAGGCTTTCTTCAGCAAGAGGACCTGGTTTAGCTGCTAGTCATGAGCTCCCAAGCTCTTGCAGATTTAGCAGGACTCACAGCTCATCTTCTGAGAGTTTGGCATTGGCTAGGCTGGTAACCCTCTTTGTCTACAAAAACTATTGTGATTTCTAATTCATGCACTCATACCTGTCGCTACCATTCCCTCATCCTCCCTACTGTGCTTGCTTCTGTTAGTTGCTGCTTATTGTCTAAATCCTAGATGGTGTGCTTTCTGGGGCAAAGACTGTGTTATTAGATTGTACATTAGGATCTTAACCCTTGTCTGGGTACAAACATAATAAAAATAACAAATAACGTAACTAATGTATGAAATCTGAAGAAGTTGATTGAACAGGACATTCCCCTCCCTTCTGTCATGCAGCTGGCTCTGCACTCAGACTTTGACAATTAAAACCCAGGACAAGTTTAAGTTCACCACAGAATGAACAGCAGTAAACTGGTTTGCAGAGCGGTGGCTGCGTAAGAGGCTGGTGAGAAGGGTGGCAGTACAATCTGACCTGACTGGTAATGTTCTTCCTACTAAAACTATGGGGGACAACTAGAAAGAAAGAGACAAAATGGTGGTGAGAATGTGTATGAAAATACTGCAGCTCATAACAAGATTGCAGGCAGCTTCTCTCTTATTTTAAGAACTTGATACCCTCTAGTGGTGCAGCAGGGAAGAGTGGATTAGTACATAGTTTGTTCAGTTGGAAGGAAACCTGTAGGACTGCTGGAGTTTTTCTTTCTTAGAATGACGCATTTCTAGTTTCTTGTTTGTGTCAACAAGAAGCTTAGACCTTATCTCTCCCCCCTCCTCTGCCCCAGACACACTCACAATGGATCTAGGTAAAAAGAGGCACCCTGACCCTGGGCTGTTCTGTCTTCCAGGGAGAGAACGGGTAGTGCAAAGGACTCCACCCACACTGCAGGGCTTATAGCTGCACACACACACACACAAAATGACTCCAGTATACTGGTGACTCCCCGCCTTTGCAGTTCACATTCAGGCTTCCCTTGAGTTCACAGACTATATTACTACAACATCAGAAAAAGCAGCCCCCACCCACCCCTGTACATTACTAGGCACTTATTCCACTGCTTTCCTCTCCCCCGTCCTAGATGCACACACCCCGCTCTTGCCTCCAGGACTGTCTGATGCCAAGGCAACTCCATGCGTGAGGTTTAAAACAAACAACAAGGGAGGGTCTAAGAATCTGCTGCTGAAATGCATACAGCTTTCATCACCAGGGCAAAAACTGCCTTCTCGTCTCCCTTCTCCTTGTGCGGAAGTGTTATTTGTTAATATGCTTGGTGCTTTACAAGACAGAAGATGAATGCCTTGAAGAGCTTAATGCCTGAAAGATGAAAGGCAGACAGTAGATGCATTGGGAATCCCAAACGAAGCAAAACAGATGGTTTAAATGTGTCGCCTGATGGGGGTTGTTTTGCTAGAGGAGGTTGGCAGGAATGCCCCAAACGATATGACTATGTGGTTGACACATTTTGAGGAGAAAATATCCATTTCATGCATATACCAGCTGATGAACTCCAATTAGTTTTCCTTAAAAGTATGAGTTAGGTAGAAAGCTAGCCTCGACAGCATGCTAAAACTGGTAATGCAGTCAAAACTGGGCTGGTGCCACCAAATGTTCTAAGCTCACAATCATCATGACGTTTACAAAATACTTCATTAAATTGGAGTTAAGATTGCTGTTGCAGGGCAGAACACGGGACTTCAAAATCTGACCCAAATATCAGAAAAAACAAAGAAATACTTCATTAAGGACACCCTACAGAAGAATGTTGGCATTACAAAAGTAAACCAAAAATAATTGTCATCATCTTGGCAGATAAGCACCTCCCCTTGACCCAAATCAGAGGCATATATACACATAGCACCTCGAAAAATCAGGTCACATATGGATAAAATCATCACCTGGAATCACTTTGAGAGGTTAGGCACAGCCATGCCTTGAAAAGCAGCAGGCAACCCACTGTGTGCATGATGTGTGTTCTAGGGCACAAGGCAAAACAACTAATCAACACTACAAATATCACATGTAATGGTTGATAAGCCAAGTGTGAGGAACAAGCTGGATACAGACAAAGCCTCTTCCCTGTATCTCCATATCATGGTGTTATCACCCAATTTGGAAAAGCTGTTCCCTGCCCACCCATGCCCCTCTAAGCAAACACTTACCATTGCCATGAGGCACACAGATTCTCTCACTGTGGCAACAGTACTCAGCAGGGCTGCGAGGACCAGAATCATGCTCAGACATATCCCGCTGTAGAACGCTGGAGGAAAGGCACACATTGGAGTTTTAAGAAGACATGAAGCCCTAGCTGCCTTTCTTTCCCCTTAAGCAGGGTTGGGCCCCCTTTGATAAGTAAGAGCTTGCCTTTCATGAGGAACTTCTGGATTTTTGCTCCTCAAGCCATTAGGCTGGGAAGTCTGAGAACATCACAGAGCTAAAAATCTTGGCAGGTAGTGCCAGTCCCCTCTCACAGCAAAGGCACAATAACATTCCCCATCCTGCCCACAAACCTGCTGAAATCTTAAGGGGGGGGTGACATAATTTTGTGTCAGGACAGAGATTTAAGATGTAGAAACTCAAGACATTTTGCTCTGCTGAATCTGAAAAGAAAGGACTGTGTTAAAGGGTGCACACAAGAACAGCCATACTGGGTCCGACCCAGTAGTCCATCTAGTCCAGTATCCTGTCTTCCAACAGTGGCCAATCCCAGGTACTTCAGAGGGAATGAACAGAACAGACAATCGAGTGATCCATCTCCCGTTGTCCACTCCCAACTTCTGGAAGTCAGAGGCTAGGGACACCCAGAGCATGAGGTTGCATCTCTGACCATCTTGGGTAATGGAAGTAATCTTGGTAAACTGAGTTAATCTCTTTATTAAAAGTTTCTAATAATAAAATGACAAGAAAAAACAGGAAAATGCCTTCTCCCTGGGCTTGTCTGTATGAACACTTAGTTTATGGCAATCTGGGGTGTAACTCTACCCAGCACTAGCCTGGCATTGGCCACTGTCAGAAGACAGGATACTGGGCTAGATGGATCTTTGTTCTGACTCAGTATGGGCGTTCTTATGCTGTGCACTAAAAGCTTCGATCTACACCGCTTTGAAATGAGATAGATCATAGTGCACTACGAAACTTTTAGTGCACAGCAACAGTGTCCACATGGACACTTAGTGCACAGCAGATTAGTATGGGGTAGATTTATACTCCAGTTTGCCATGAACTAAGTGTTCATATAGATAAGCCCTGTGTGTGCAGAGAAGAATAATCAGAGTTAAAATACTGTAGTATGAAGGGGTCTGCATACTCATACTGGATGTAGCTGTAATATAGATCATGGAAGACCCTTGCTCTGCAGGGTACGGTACAGACACTAAATAAGGGGCAGTCTCTGCCCTAAAGACCTTACAATCTAAGGCCCTGGTCCCACAAACACTTGACTATATGCTTAATTTTATGCATGAGTCATTCCATTGATTTCAATGTGACTATTTTTGTGCGTGAAGCTAAGCACATGCTTAAGTGCATTGCTAGATCAGGCTCTAAAAATGGACAAGATACAAAGGGATTGGGTTGCAGGAGACTGCAACAGACTTTAAACTTATCCAGTGTTCATCTTTATATGACTTACTTGTCCCACCACACTAAGTTTATAAACCTTTGTGCAGTGTCCTCCCGACCCTTTGCTCCCATAGTTCCAGCAGAACCAAGTGCCCTGGAAACATGCCAGGCCACCTTGTTATTTTTGCCAGAAGATCACAAGTTCCCTTTACAATTGTCTCTGCGCTCAGATAAAGATCCTACTGAATCACAGACTACTGAAAAAGAGCTTGAGTTCCAGTACCCACTATCAGGAGCTTATGCATTGCTAATCTTGTGAAACAGTCACCTTCTATTTCCTGGCCAGAGCGGAGTTCTAGCTGATACCCAATGGGAGAGTTCAGGGAATACACTGATGCTGAAAGCTCTTCAACCCAGAGCTCACTTCTAATAATGCCCTGCACTAGTACTCTAAGGGTATGTCTATACTACCCGCCGGATCGATCCTGCAGGGGTCGATTTATTGCGTCTAGTCTAGATGCAATAAATTGACCCCCGAGTGCTCTCCCGTCGACTCCTGTATTCCACCGCCATGAGAGACGCAGGCAGAGTCGATGGGAGAGCGTCAGCAGACGACTCACCGCAGTGAAAACACCATGGTGAGTAGCTCTAAGTACGTCAACTTAGATCCTTCCCCCTCCCCATGTAGACCAGGCCTAAGTCTGGAAGTGAAGGGGCTTTAGACCCACCAATTATAATATTTAACTGGAGCCTGGAAGCAAGAATACACAAGAGGGTTTGACTTGCTTAAGCCCAAAAGTTAAAACCCTGGGAGTGTGATATAGATAGGCACCATCCCAGTAGCCATAATAAAATGGAGGGGGGGGAAAAAAAAAAAAAAAGGATGAACCTCAAATATTGTTGAATGAGAAAATCCTGATATCTATCCCCGAATCAAAAAACAGGGGCAATCCAGAGCATTTTAATGCCTAGGGTGTTCTTACCTTCCCACTCCGGTCTTTCTTACTGTCTTTTTCCCATTTAATTTGTTTAAGTTTTTCTTTTTGCTAGCTTAGGTGCATTGATCCTTCCCTATGACCCTTTCACCTATCAATGTCTGACATAAAGCTGGTCACAGGCAGCAACTCCTGCTTGTGACAGACAATAGTTGCTGTTCCAGGAAGAGAGGGTTTTTGTTTTTTGGGGTTTTTTTTTGCATTTCTCTCTCTCTCTCTCTCACACACACACCTATCGTTTCTATGTTCTGCCTCCTCTCCTCCACTTTTCTGTTGTAGTTTCTTCTCTGATTTTCCTCTTTGTCTCCCACTCCTTTCCTTCCTTAAGAAGTCGCCACATGCTGTAAATGGAATGAAGACCTGGTTCCAGGCTGGGGCTGCGTGGCTGGGACGGTTTTTACATGATAATCACACCGTTCCAATCGTGCCAGTTAAATTCAGCTAAGGTTGCAGGTAAGGAGACACTGAGCTCTTCCATATTTTTGTTGGCCTCCATTCTGTGAGACCATCTGCAGTAGTTTATGCCTACTCTCTTCATGGGATGTAATACAGAGAGTGAGGGCACAGCTGGCTGCCACCTGAAATTGAATCGTGGTTGGTTTATGAGCCAAATTCTGCTCTCATTAAAACAGATGTAAAACTGGACTAGCTCCACTGACACGAGTTCAGGCACAGTACTTTGGATTCACCCTGTGGTAAATGAGATCAGAATGCAGCCCTAAGTATTTTTTTCAGTTTATCCATAGGTAGGCCAATTAACCAAAGCATCAGTGAACATTCATGTATCACAACACTTTTTCCTTGAACTCTTCCCAGTCTGTCCTCTTAATCCTCCTCTCTGTTCCCCCAATTCTTTGTCTGTATTTCTTTGCCCTGTTTGTTCCCCAAGGTCCTGATTCAGCAAGGTGCTTAAACACATATGTAATGTTCAGCATGTTACTAGCCCCATTCCCTTCAATGGGACTACCCTTGTGCTGAAAGTTAGGTACGTACCTTGCTGAATTCAGGTCCTGACCCCTCTCCATCTCTTTCCTCTTGCTTTCCTTACTGTCTGTTCACTTATGTCTCCCTTCTATCCCACACAAATATAAATGTCCAAACTTTTAAAGGGCCCCATAGATTGTATCTTATAATGTGCTCCTTTCTGTGGTCCTGCCCAGCCTCTCACTTCCATTGTGAGCTATTCTGAAGCTCCTCCCATACCTTTGGGCCTACTTATAGAATATTTATCACCCTCCATGCTTTGTCTGTAGTAGATGAAGCAAGGGGGACAGCAGTGGACTCAGCAGTGCTGAAGCATGATGAACAGCGTTCCCCCACCAAAGGGCCAAGCAGGTGTTTCTCATACAGAAAAGAGGTACCTTGCCTCTGTAGCGGCAACACTATACAGCTAATTGGAATCCCACTTCATGTGGAGTCTCTGTATTTCCTTTCATTGCACCCTAATTTTACATAGCTCCAAAGATGCTGGCCCTCACAGGACATCTCAGTTGGACTAAAAAATGCGACACTTACCTACGTTGTGGAAGATTCTATAGGGGTTAGCCTCAGAGGAGACACCACTAATTATGCTGAAGTGAGCCCCATAGCGGGTGATAATGGTCAGTATGGTGACTGCCAGCCCCAGCAGCTGAAAAACAGAGATTTTACTGAGGAAGGAAAGTAGTAAGTGCAGAATTCACAGAACAACTACTGCAGATCTTATGAAATGCTATCAGGCATACTCAGATACTTCAATTCATGCCCGAAGAAAAACAACCTGTTCCCCAAGAGAGTTAGTTTACAGTATATACCTGAAAGTCACACGTGAAAGGAACCCCTGGGCCCTTTAATAAACTCTTTGGACAGTATTGTATAATTACTGCATATGAAACCACTCACTCTATCCGTTGGACTCTGCTAGCAGAGGAAATTGTAATCATTGGGAAAAAACAGAGGAATCGTGTTTTCACAGACATCCCTTTCAATGGATTTACATTGCACCAATTCCTGAAGTATTTAGATACCAAATTCTGACATGTGTGCACGAGGGGGCTGTTATTAGCTTCAAGAATAGTCCTGGGTCAGATTGCGTTCTCTGCTCCTGCTCTCGAGCAATTTGCAGTGTCTTTTGGGGAGTGGAGAGTCGCTTAGGTGTATTGTCATCTCTGCTAAGGAAAAGCTAGTGTCAATAGATGAGTCTTGCACTATGCTTTAAGGCTTTGTCTGCACTAGCCTTTTTCCTCTAAAATTTCCCAGCGTTGCTATCATTTCAGCTCCATCAAGGATAGTGCTACTGTAGATAAGACACTGAGTGACCACCAACATTTTAACCACTGTGTTATCTAACCTGCTCAGAGCCTGTTAGATGGTGGCTGTCTGACCTAGGCTAGTGCTCCCACCATTGCTACCAAGAGTAGAGCTGAAATAGTCATAGCAACAGTGGGGAAATTTAAAATAAAACAAAACCCTAGCATAGCAAAGCTGAAAGGAGGCAAGACAGGAGTTCATCCTGATCTCCTGAGGCAGGGTCCTCCGGATTCAGGCTTCCCTCCGAATGCCTCTTCTCCAGGTTCAATTAACTTTGTTCTGGGAGGCATCAACAACTGCATTACATGCATACAAAACCTTTAGAATCTGCAATATTTTCCAAATTCACAAGGAGAAGAATCCTCCACTCACAAAGGGACCTCCTGGAAACTCAAACTCTACAGTGAAGAATCAGAAGTAATCGTGTATGTGTTAAACATTACACTTAATTATTCTAAGTGTAACCCTATTACCTTTTCAGATGATGACCAATAGATTTTGCCCAAGAGGTATAGTTTGGTAGATTAAATATACTGTGACCCTAAGAACCCCTCAATGCCAACTGGCAAAGAGTTCACTCTTCTGTAACAGCAACTCTTAGCAGTCCTGACATACTCATTGTACTTAGCACACCACTTTCTAGTATATATCCATAAAGAATATAATGTAAGGTCTCTAATAAAAGCTTATGTCATTCTGATCCTCAATCGTTGTGAGATGTCTGTACAGGTGATAAAGAGTTGTGTATAAGTACTGAAAATATGTTTTAAAAATCTGTGTTCAAGGCAGAGCTGATAAACAGGTTTTGGCAACACAAACAACAGTAGCTGGTCCCATAAGAGACCACCTTATCTAATATTCTAGGACCAACACGGCTACTACAACATTGCAAAAAGACACCAGAAACTAAACTGAACCACAGAGGATCATCCTGACTCGGGGGCGGAAACAATGGGTTTGGGGGGGGAATATAAGGAGAAGGCAAAAGGCAGTACACTTTGCATTCATGAAAGAGAGATCCCAGCCACGTTGTTTGGAGATGCTGGGAGATTGCTTTAGGTGAGATAAACTACTTTAGACAAGGGTTTAATGTGTTAAGTTTAGACTCTAAGAAGTGTGTTATACTTTTTGTTTAATATGTAACCATTTCTGTTTCCATTATTACACTTACTCCATATCTTTTAAATCTTAATCTTTGATAATAAACTCATGACTGTTTTCACTATCAATCTATCTCAGTGCGGTGATGTTACATAAGAAATGTATCCTCAGCTGAATCGAACAAGCTAGTGTGCACACTGTCCCCTTGGCTAGCAAACCTGGTATTTCTGTGTGTGTTCACCGGTTAAGAGCTGGACACTGCGGGAGTACTCCAAGGACTCAGGGGTTGAAGTGTACTTATTACTAACCTGCACAGAGAGAGCAAGGCCTGCAGAGCTGTTTACAACTGAGAATCTGTTATACATACACAGTAAAAGGTTTGGTCCAGCTTCAATCAGCTCAGATTTCCTGCAGAAATATCAATCTAAACAAATCCTCATGATCTCACTATTGATATGTGTTATTGTCTGTATCCATATGTAAAGAATACAAATAAACTAAACTTGAGCTAAGCACATCCCCCTTCAACAGGTTTGAGTGCAATTCTACCTTGAATAAGTCACATACTTCGTAGGCACGACAGCCCCTCTCTGAAGGGAGAACAATGTTATTGCAACTAGAGCTGGTCAACTAAGTTTTGAATTTACATTTTTTTTGATGAAATTTTTACCAAGCTTTCCCGCCCCAGTCTTTTCAACCAACTATAAAAACTAACTTGTTTCACTTCAATATTCACTTGTTTTCCTCTCTCTCTTTTTTTTTTTAAGGGGCGCTAATCATAGTGCAGTTGTCCCAGAATTCCTTGGAAGAGTTCACCAAATTTCATCACATTTGCTTCTCCACAGCCACTCCATCAGAACTGTAGAATTACTTCTGGTTTGCAGAACAGATTCAGAAGATTCCAACAGTTACATTCCATCCAATATCTGTCTCAGTAGACAGGCTTCTGTCCGACTACAAAGATGCTCTAGCTTATCCAACACATTTTAAACCACCCACATCTCAAGAAATTGTTCATCCAAGTGCAATAAAAAATTGTTTTTAAAAAGAAAGACGCATAAGAAGATATCCCTCTCCTCATCTTAAAACTACCATGTCTGATGGCAGCAACACATTTCTTACTTAAAGGCTAGTTCAGAATTGTGAAATAGTTGCATTACAGTGACACTTGAGAAACCAAAAGCTTATCGGTGACAGAAGGCAATGCTGGGGAGTAGCGATAACAGTTCAGGATGCAGTAATTCATACAGTTTGCTTCTTTCACCATAGACTTTTTCAGTGCTAAAATTGAAATGAGAGAAACAACTTTTACAGTTCCTTTTTAAGAAAGAATTTTAAGGTGGTCAGTTTACTTATCCCAAGTTCTGTACAGGTTCCCACTTCTGGTTGTTACCATGACAAAGAGGCTGGTCACTAGCAGCTGGCATTTGGTGGTCCTGACCCAGTGTCTCCGTCCCATGTTATCCTCTTCTCACTCAACACTGGCAGTCAGTCCCTGGAGAACAGTGCTTCAGCTAAGCAGAAGCTGGCAGTAGTGCATCTTGGGAAGTGTAGTCCTACTACAAGCTGACACACCTCTCCCAAAATGGATTATTATTAATAGCACTTTTCATCCCAGGCTCTCCGTGTTTATAACGGTTTTATTATTAGGTATGAATATGAGCTTGAAATGAATCTTTTTTAAAGAATTTCATGAGATTTTTAAAGTCAAATTTGTTGAAATACTTATGGTGATTGAAATTTGTCGTTTTACTGACATCCTGTGCTTTCGTAAATTAAAATTTTCAAGAGCTATTTTTATAATGTTTTCGATAAAAAGAAGTCACCAGGAAAAGAAAAATTTTGAAAAAAGAAATAAAGTTTCACAAAAAGCTTTGGAGTTTTTGAAAAAAAAAAATCCATTGATTGATGAAAATCATTTCGTATGAAAAATGTCAGCCTGCCCCGGATAACAAGATATTACTTCCCTCACCCCAAAAATACAATCCTCTGAGTCAAGAAACTATTAACATCCAGATTTCTGGATGAGAGAGAAAAACATTTAAGAGCAATTCTATTCGGAGAAGTGATTGTGTAAAAGTGGTACCGTCTCATGCAAAAGATCTGTTGTCTGTGTATATAGAGTAATATCTGGTTATCTTAGTGTCTAATGCAAGTGACTACTTTCTTTTACTCCCATTAGTGCTGCAGACCCATATGCAGCTATGAGAGAGCAATCCTTGTTGTGCATTGTCTATAAAACTGTTTACTAAATTCCAATCTGTTGCACATGTACAAACTCTCAGAAGGCAATGGATGTTGCAGAGTTGTCACTGGAAACAAAATATGAAAAAAACAGAATTACCCAAGTATGTCTGAGGGTCAGGGCTGACGAGACGGGGGGGGGGGGGGGGAGAGGGAAAGCCGGTACAAATTACCGGGGCCCGGCGGTCCAGAAGGGGGCCTGGGGCCCGGCTTCCTCCCCTCTCGTCACCTTACCAGGGCCCAGCGGTCTGGAAGGGGGCCCAGGGCCCAGCTTCCCCCCCCCCTCGTCGGCCCCGTTTAGCCGGTCCGCCCTTGCTGGGGGGCCTGAAAAAAATTTTTCCACCAGGGCCCGAACCCGCTCTTGGAGGCCCTGCTGAGGGTAGAATTTCAACTACAGAACCTTTATTTGCTGATGATGATATGGGACAAGGAAAGAATCCAGGTTAACTCTCAGACCTGTAGTTGTGTTTGCAGGGCTGGCAGAAATAAAATAACATCTTTCCAATTGAAAACAGAGCATACTTGATATGGAAATTAGAGACAAACATGGACTCCCTCCTATACACTTCCAACTTCACAGAGTTACCTCTCAGAGTAGGGCTGCTCTTCAAACAGTAAATCCAAGTTTATTTTTTCCCTAAGCAAATCACAATGAGCCGTAAGGACAATCTAGATGCAGTGTGACACCAGAAGAGGATGGAATCAAAGCATTCAGAATGAAATTCACTCATGTGCAGAGGGTCTTTTCTAATTAACAGACACTCACATTAATCCTTAGTTTCAGGGCCAGACTGATGGAAGAGAAGGGAAGGTAACAAATATAAAAATCAATGTCTTCCTTTTCTACTTATTAGTTTTACAGGTAACACAATATCTACTTTGGTTGGTAAGGCTGAAAGGGACAGAGAGGAGGAAACAAAATAGGGAAAGAATAGAAACCACATGATACAAAGAGAAAGAACATAAAAGTGAAAACAGATTGCACAATGATTGCACGGGAAAACAACGTGATGTTACATCATCTCAAGTGCAACAGTATTTAGTAAAGTGAAAGCTTTCTTGTGGGTTTGCAACCAGGAAATCTTATAAGATTTGAATTAAATTTACCCCCACTGTTTGTGAGAAGGTGATCTTTGGAAAAAGAAAAAAAATTTGGAGAAAATATGGGCACTTCCAATATCAGAAGACATTCCTATCACAGCGGTAGCAAGAAAAAGGACAGTCCAAAGGTTAGGCCATTAAACTGAGACATGGGAGATTGAGTTAAATTCTCTGCTTTGGGCAAGTCACTTAATTTCTCTGTGCCTCATTCCCTATCTATGGGGATGACATTTTCTCACCAGCAGCGGCGTGAGAATAAATACATTAAAGATTGCCTGGTGCTCCGATACTATGCTAGAGGAAACCAGATAAGTAGAACTATACAAGTTTTTGGTTTCCTGGCAATTCTGGTTTTGGGTTGAACTGCAAACAAAGTTTGTTTGAAATTTTTGGTGAATCAAAGAGCGAAAAAATTGTTTCAGTTTGAAAGAAATATTTTGTTTTGACCAAAAATGTTTCCTTTTAATTATGACCATTTTAAAAACATTTTTAAAATAAAATTAATTTTGAATCAATGTTGTTTTGAACTGAAAAACCAAAACAGTTCATTTCAAATATTTTGAAATAAAACATTGATCCCCCCCCTTTTAAAATTTTCTTCCCCCCCAACACAGTTTGACGAAGTTGACATCAAATTGTGAAATGTTTTGGTATCACCAAATCTGCATTTTTTTGTTAAAGAGTTTTGGCTGGAAAATTTTGCCCAGCTCTACATATAATAACTTGCAAGATGCCTGTGGTACCCAAATTTAATTTTTTACTGCTATTGATTCCTTTTAGTATTGTAGGGCCAAAAGAGAGACAGTTTTATTCCAATTCCTTCTTGTACATTTTCAAGAGAAATGGCTACTATGATACAACCACTGCAAAGCCACTGAAGGAAGTTAAACAGATGTCATTGAGGGCATAACTGGAAGACTTAGTTCCACACTGGTGTAATCTAGCCAGCAGAAGCTTGATTGCAGGTGACAACGAATAAGAAGGATAGCACCCAGTCTGACTGCCACATCTCCAATTGAATTTACAGGCATGGCAGCTAAAGATTAACACATCATGAAATATTTAATACAGAGTAATATGCAGAGACAATAAGGAACCACACAACCCCATCTTTACACAGTGACTTTTCAAACCAACTGCACTTTAAATAGCAATGAAATTTAGTATTCTTTTAAAAAAGAAAGATCCTCTGCTTTTCCTATCTATCCTTTAGTTTCCTGCTGTAACCAAAATTCCATAATACATGTTAAGTACAGAAAGAGAAAACCAGCAGCAAATTCACATTGCCCACTAGAGGTCCTCACAGGCTCGGAGAATGGGTCGACATTCTGAAGTAACCACGGTTTCAAGTTCACTTCTTGACGCAGAACGTGCTTGCTTTCCTCCATTATCCACAGACACTGCTTCTATGTACAAGGTGTTTCTGAGGTCCTGTCTATCCTATGTCAATTTCTCAAAGCTTTCCCACCATTGCTAACACTGGTTCAGCTCTACTGGTGTTATTAACACTGGGAGCCCTAGCATAGAAAGAGGTTTGCTGGCTGCCACCACAGTTCTATGCAGCATTTCAATTACAAGATGACAAGGTGGTAAAAATGCTAGAAACCAAGGAAGCTTTGTCTACATTAGGGCTGAATAGTTGGTAGCACTGGTAGGAATTTTTCCTCAAATACCCTAGTGTAGACAAGGCCTTTGTGTTGCAGATGGATAGGTGAGAAGAGGCATTAGATTGCTTTTCTGTTATACTAGATCACTATGAATCAAGCATTTTACGGCAACAGCTCTTTGTTCAGCAAGGGGATTCCCCACAATAGCTTGTTTTTGGGAAAGTCTGCCCAACTTTTGGGGGCTGCCCTGTCCTAAGAAACCTTTTCTTTTGGGGAAAGAGGTAGAGGGTCTCCTGCAATAGCATCTATACTCCTGCAATAGCATCTTCACATAGCTGAAGTCCGCCCCCCCCACCCAGTGTAGACCAGGCCTAAGGCAGGGCCAAACATACCTACACCATCCCCAATAGGAGTTTGTCTAACCTGTTTTTAAAACCCTCCAATTACAGGGATTCTACAACCTCCATTGAAAGCTTATTCCAGTGCTTATCTATCTTTACAGTTAGAAAGTTTCTCCTAATAACTAACCTAAATCTACCTTGCTGCAGATTAAGCTCATTACTTCTTGTCCTACCTTCTGTGGACATGGAGAACAATTGATCACCATCCTCTTGATAACAGCCACTAACTTATTTGAAGACTCCTTATCTGTGGCTTACCCAGCCAGCAGCTCTCGCTGTCGCTCTGTGGAAGTCCTGCAGGTGGCAGCATCCCAGGTTAGGAAGGTATCAGCAAAAAGAACGAGGAGTACTTGTGGCACCTTAGAGACTAATACATTTATTTGGGCATAAGCTTTCGTGAGCTAAACGAAAGCTTATGCCCAAATAAATGTGTTAGTCTCTAAGGTGCCACAAGTACTCCTCGTTCTTTTTCCAGGTCAGGAAGCAACACTGCACCTGCATGCTCTCAGTGTCTTTAACAAATGAGCCTGAGATGCTTACCTGCCAAAAGACACATGTCAAAGTTAAAAAAAAACAGACCGTTGGGCAGGCTGCTTGCAGACCAGGGATTTTAATATATTATATAAAAATAATCCATTTCAACTGATGGTGTCCTTTTAGAGGAGAGGAAAAAAGTCACATTCCTGTATGAAAAGCTTACCTTCTATTGTCACGGACCCCCTACAATTACTGCAACTGGAAGAGATTAGAGGAAAAAACACTGTTATCTGCTATTTTCAATGTTTACTTTCTGCATTTGAGATCATTCTGTAGATAGTTAATTTCACCATTTCCTCTGCGTAGACAATGGATTCCAAATCCTGTATGCATTCTGCATAGACAAATCCTGGATCTCCACTCTAGTGGGGCTCCTGTACAAGACAGTTTGCATGTATTTGCCCTTATTTACATCCCCTGTCCACTAGATTATTGCACAAGACAGCAATGGAGAAAGACACTTTCTTATAGAACAGAAAAAATTGTTTTTTTCCCCTGGATTCTGGCTTGCAGAAGGGAAGCCAAAAGCAGAGTCTTCCTTTTCCACCGGAGGTAAAGGAAAATAGGAGGCAGAAGGCTCTGCTTCTTTGGAGAGCAGGGGAAAATCAGCAGGGGAACAGATCTTCCTGTAGATGGGAAACAGAGAGGGGAATCCTAATTGGACATTTTTTCTTGTCCCATCAGGTGCCCAGGTTGCTCCGCCTATTGGTGGGAAAGGTTCAGAGATCCATGAACTCTGCTGTCGAGTACTGCTATCAAGTACTCCTGCTTCATAGTCTCTCACCAGATAAATTCTCATTGAACCAGTTAATAAAGCAGAAGCTGAGCTCCTCTAAGCCTAGGAAAGGGAAAAGGAACTCTCCCTTTGCCTTTAACAGAAGAGGAGTGGCAGCACTCCTACTTTCCCCCCTTAATTAACCTCTGTTCAGTATATCTACCTTGCAAGGTGATGACAAGTCACAAGCCACTGTGAGGTCACTGGCTCAGCATTTCTAGCTTGCTGGATTCATGTCAAGGGAGAGGCCCAGGAGGCCCAGTGAACCCGTTACAATCGCCAGGCAAAAGTGCGACAGTTCCAACCAGGGGATCAGGTTATGGTGTTGGTACCCACGGCAGAAAGCAAGCTTCTGGCCCAATGGAAGGGGCCCTATGAGGTGGTTGAACCTGTGGGGGAAGTAACCTACAAGGTGCGGCAGCCAGGATGCAGAAAACAAGAACAGATTTATCACGTTAACCTTCTGAAACCCTGGCATGCACAAGAGGCATGCACAATGGTCCAAAAAGACCTAACCCAGGAAAACAAGCCTTCCAAACAGGTGAGAGTATCTCCCAATTTAACACCAGACCAGAAGAATGAGGTGTCTGAGATGATCTTCCAGAACCAAGATGTGTTCGACAAAACCGGGTCGAACAACCGAGACATCACCACATCGTCACGAACCCTGGGGCCAGAGTAACAATGAGGCCCTATTGGGTGCCAGCGGCAAAAAGGGAGGAAATAAAAGCAGAAGTAAAAAAAAATGCTGGAGTTGGGGATCATCGAAGAATCCCACAGTCAGTGGTCCAGCCCAATTGTGCTGGTGCCCAAACCTGATGGCACCACAAGATTTTGCAACGACTTCTGGAGACTAAACAAAGTATCCCAGTTCGACGTGTACCCCATACCTCGCATAGATGAACTAGTGGACCGTCTGGGTAATGCCCGGTACTTGACTACCCTAGACTTGACAAAGGGGTACTGGCAGATTCCCCTTGCAGAAGACGCAAAGGAAAAGACTGTGTTCTCTACACCAGAAGGTCTTTTTCAATATACTGTCCTCCCTTTTGGACTACATGGGGCCCCAGCTACCTTCCAGCACCTCATGGACAAGCTATTACGCCCGCATAACAGTTATGCTGCTGCCTACTTGGACGATGTGGTCATTCATACCCCAGACTGGGAAACCCATCTGGAGAAGGTGGAGGCAGTCCTGGATACCTTCAGGCGAGCTGGCCTTACAGCAAACCCTGCCAAGTGCGCTGTGGGGTTTACAGAGGCCAAATATCTTGGCTACATTGTGGGAAAAGGTCTGGTAAAACCCCAAGTGAACAAGTTAGAGGCCATCCAAAATTGGCCCCGACCAATGTTCCTAGGTGTGGTGGGGTATTACCAATGATTTATCCCCCACTTTGCCACAAGGGCAAGCCCCCTGACAGACCTAGTGAAAGCCCGTGGACCTGATCTGGTGAGATGGTCTGACGCAGCAGAGGAAGCATTCACAGATCTATGGACTGCCCTCTGCAGTAACCCCGTACTGATAGCCCGATTTCACCAAGGAGTTTATCCTGCAGATGGATGCATCGGAAGTAGGGTTGGGGGCCGTTCTATCACAGATGGTCGGGGAGGAGGAACACCCAATTCTATACCTCAGTCGGAAACTCCTTCCAAGGGAACAAAAATATGTAGTGCCTCACTGTAAAATGGGCCATGGAAACATTGCGCTACTACCTGCTCAGGCGCAGATTTATCCTCGTGACCGACCATGCCCCTCTTCAATGGATGCAGCGGAACAAGGAGAAGAACACAAGGGTGATCAGATGGTTCTTATCCCTCCAGCCTTTCCAGTTCCGTGTGCAACACAGAGCAGGGAGCCGTCATGGCAATGCCGATGGCTTGTCACGTGTGCACTGTCTGGCGTCCCAAGCTGCCCAACCCCTTGGCGTTGAGCAAGGGGGAGGGATATGTGACAGACCCAGGCCAGTGGGATACAGGAGTCTGGTAGAGGGCAAATATACTGGTCACTGGATGAGTAGTTTTCTGTTCCCTGAGTGACCAGAGCAGGGGCTGCACTAGAGTAATCAGGAACCTGCTAGAACCAATTAGGGCAGGCAGGCTAATTAGGACACCTGGAGCCAATTAAGAAGAAGCTTCTAGAATCAATAAGGCAGGATAATCAGGGCACCTGGGTTTTAAAAAGGAACTCACTTCAGTTTGTGGTGTGAGTGTGAGGAGCTGGGAGCAAGAGGCGCAAGAAACTGAGAGTAAGAGGGTGTGCTGCTGGAGGACTGAGGAGCACAAGCGTTATCAGACACCAGGAGGAAGGTTCTGTGGTGAGAATAAGAAAGGTGTTGGAGGAGGCCATGGGGAAGTAGCCCAGGGAGTTGTAGCTGTCATGCAGCTGTTACAGGAAGCACTATAGACAGCCGCAGTCCACAGGGCCCTGGGCTGGAACCCGGAGTAGAGGGCGGGCCCGTGTTCCCCTCAAACCTCCCAATTGACCTGGACTGTGGGTTCTTCCAGAGGGGAAGGTCTCTGGGCTGTTCCCCAACCCACATGGTGAATCTCTGAGGCAAGAAAATCCGCCAATAAGCGCAGGACCCACCAAGATAGAGGAGGAACTTTGTCACACAACAGACTAAAAAGGAGCTTTTAAAAAGGCTTAATAAGCTCCTAAAGGAAGCAGGGCTAAAGTGCAATCTGGCCAAGGCACAGCTAATGGCCAATTGTGTCTCTTTCTTGGGCCTCACCCTAACAAAAATGGGGTAAAACTCCAGCACAACAGAAAGTAGATGCAATCTAAAGATTGCCTTTATCACAGGACCCTTTAAAATCCTCTTTGGGTTTAACCGGGTACCACAGGGATTTCATTTTCAATTTTGCTTCCATTGCAAGTCCCTTGTACCAGCTAATGGGGAGAAAAAAAAAAAGGTGTCCGACAAAAATGGACTGAGAAACACACGGAAGCAGTATCACAGCTAAAACAGGCCACTGTTAAGGCTCCGGTGTTGATCACTCCAAATCCTAAAATACCCTATCATCTAAAGTAGCGGTAAGTGTTAATCCATTAGCAACTGTGGCTTCACAAGAAAGGCATGGAAAAATCAAACCTGTGGCCTATGCCTCATGTTTAATGTCACCAACTAAACTTATGTATAACAATTGTAAAATTGGCCATACAATACTTTTATTTTCTAATTGGCCTCAGCCCGATCATATTACACTCATTGCATAATCCCCTTCAGTTCTTACTGTCCAATAGGGTAAAAGATGGGCAAGTCTCAAATGCTCGCCTAGCCCACTGGACATTATTGCTGCAAAAAAAAAAAAAAAAAAAATTTGCAGTAAAACCTATTAGGACAACATCTTTGTTACCAACTGCCCTACCATACCAAGGGGAGCCCTATGTGCGTCCCTATTTTAATCAACTGAATCTAAGGGGGGAGGAAAAACAAAAGCTTTTCCAACCATTAATCCAGAAAACAAATTCTGTTAATAGGTATCATTTCTTTATTAACGGTTCTAGTTATTACCATCAAGGTAAACCTCATACCGAATTTAAAAGAAATATAAAAATAAAAAAAATAGTAAAAGTAATCCTAAAGCTTTCCAAAACAGAAAGAAAAGGATTGCTAACAATAAATCCTTCGTACAAAAGATATGCACCACTAAAATCTCAGGTGTATAAAGGTCCTTGGATGGTTTTGCAGATTGACTTTGTAGGTTCTTTGCCAAGGACTCAAAGAGGTAACCAATACCTATTAGTGGTTACCAATTCCTTTTTCAAAGTGGGGTAGAGGCATTTCCTCTTAAAGCTAATACTGCAAAAGCCACCGCCAAGGTCCTAGTAGAGCAAGTATTCTCTCAATGGGGGATCCCTGCAAAGGAATTAAACCAGGGATCACATTTCACTGGACAGTTCTTTAGAAACTGTCTTAAATTAATGGAAGTCATGCAAAAACTACACATCCCACACAGACCATAGTTATCTGGGATGGTGAAACAAACCAATCAGACTATAAAAGTAAATGTTAAGGAAACTGGTTAATGCTAATAAACGTAACTGGGACACTCTCATGTCTCTATTTTTAATGGCGTTGAAAGCAACACCGGCTGCATCTACTAATAAAACACACTTTGATGCAATTACCAAAACATCTAATTTGGCACACCAGTGGCACTCAATTAGAGGAAATTAAAATGAATACCTACCTGCAAAATATGCAAAAATATGTAAATCAAATCCACTTGCAGGTAGCAGCCAAAATGAAAAAATCCAAACAAAAGGCAAAACCATACTTTAACAAAAACCAAAAAGAGAGAATACTTGAAAAGTTAAAAACCAAGTAATGTTATTTATGTTGATATTGTATAAATCACCCAAACATAGGCTGTGTAACCAATGAATTGGACCCTTCCAAATCATTAATAAACTCAGTTCAGCAGTGCATAAAATTAAACTAACAAAAGGCAAGGATAATAAAAACAAAATCTATCATTAATCTGTTAAAATTGTATAAATCATCCAGGTCGCAGAAGCAACTTCCTCCTCAGAACTTACGTAAACAGCATCCAACAGAAGTGAAACAATTGAAGCCGAGCAAATTGAAACCATAAAATGGACATTAATATTTCTAATTTGCTACACCCTTATTGTTGCTCTAAGGGTAAAACTAAGCCAAAAATCACAAATTTGGAACTAAACTGTTACAACCCCAGAAAAGCAGATGACACAGTTGTGCTCAATTTCCTAAGCATGTGAAACAGAACATAACACAAAAAAATAAACTATTATATTTAACCCAGAACTTATCCACAAAAAGAACAATTTACTGTTTATAATATGTATAACATAACCCAATTGTTTAATGAAACCCAACATAAAGGTAATCAGCTGATCACTTTAAACAATAATCAGCACAGGGATCAACATTAAGGTAAATTATATGCTTTGCATATTGCATTTACCACATTTTCCATCACTAATGCATTATAATCCTTAAAATTGGAAAAGGTTTCTAACTTAATTAAAAATAAGCAACTATTAAGCTGGTACTTTCCCAAGTGTTTTCAAAAGCTGGAAAAGGAACACTCCACATGTTTGGATTCATGCTAGCATTTATCAATGGATGCTATAAAAAAAAGGGATCTGTGACACCTCACCCCAACTGAGACAGTTGTTTTCTTTCAAAAAATTGGCAAAATTCTTGTATGTCTCATTCACAGTCTTCTTACCAGTGTTTGACCCAGACAAGGATGTGTACAGGCAACTGGTTGCTGTCCATTCTATAGGTCACCTCAAAGACAACATCTATAGGGACTGCATTAATGCACCTCCCCTGGTGGTCTATCACCCTCCAACTCAAACTAGGAAAGTGCCACAAATGTTGCTCTAAAAAGAGCCTCAGTACATCTGTAGGTGTAACGTGTTTGAAACAAACACTGTTCTATGTGGATTATAGGGAGAGAGAATGGAATTCATCATCGTCATGCCTAATGAGGCTGACCACATGAAAGACTCCGATGGAGAGAGTGACCTATGCTGAAAATAACCAATTTTGCATGGTTACCAAGCAAAAGAGGTACCAATATGGTCCCTTTAAGTGTCCTGTCACAGAACCAAATTTTTGTTTTATTTAATAGGAAATTAAGTTATTTCACCATTTCCCACTTTTGAAAACAATACAGTCTTTTTGTTTTGAAAACAAAACAGTCTAACCCAGCCGATCTTTATGAAAATGATGTTAAAACTGTTCCCATAAATGCTTAACCACCTACATCCTACCTGTGTGATGGGGTTTATTGGTGCAAACCACCCCGTCAAAGGGGGGCGTGTAGCCTATAAGATTAACCTGCTTGCTTGCGTGTGTGCGCGCGTGTGTGTGTGTGTATATATATATATATAATCTTTTCTTATAGTTTAAGAATGTAGTGTATTGTAATAGGTTTATAGATTTATATTAAAAGTAAGTTTGGCTGTAATGCAAGATCTACCTACAGGCCAAAACTCTGTATGTTAAGCTAATGTGAAGTTAACACCTTTTGAGACCCTCACCCAGAAAAGTAAAATTAAACAAAACACCCACGCAGATGTCTAGAGACCTTTACCTGAACCAATAGCCTTAAAGGGTGGAAACGAAGGTTTTCCACAGACTTAACAAGTACACCCCAAAAAACTGATGTGCATACATACCTGTCATCAATACCCCCATAGGCTGGTATGTATGTGCGTAAGTGTACCCTAACATTTCTGTGGGTGAGGAATAAAATTTGGGCATAAGAAGAAGGAGGTCCGACATTTGCCCTATAAAAGAGGTAACCCACCTCAATAGAGGCTCTCGCTCCGTTCTCTATTATCTCCATTTTCTCCGTTCTTACTTTACTCCATCTCTACCTCTCACTATCTCCATTCTCACTTTACTCTATTCTCATTTATTTCCTCCACTCTATCTATCTACGATGACTGCTACTATTTGTACGCTATACTTGTTCTTCTTAAACTTTAAGTTTCAAGGAAACTAGGCTAAGCTTAGTTCCCCTAAGTTTTATTCTTAGTTTGATTATTAGGTTTTGGTTTAAGTTTAAGTTAGTCAAGTAAACCCTAGTCAGCTTGGATAGCTCTTAGCATTTTCTAAGCACTGCATCCCTCACTCAAAAATTGAAAAACCTGAACCACAAGGCTGTTCCTGTGTCTCTTACCACCAGGTTATCAAAAAAGGGTGTGAGTATATTAACCAAAGCTTTGTTACATATAATACTATATTATCATATGTATCTTTTAAATAGCAGTAATGCAATTGTAACTTTGTAACTCTGGATATTTTACCATTTACTTAGTATTATGAATTTTAATATAAAAAGTCTTTAAGACTATATCTGTCTCAGTGTAAGCTTCCTGTCATACCCCCAAGGGTCCTTTATAAATTCTGTGGAACCTGATTCAGAACAAGAACTTTTATCTTCTGATCAAACAGATTGGCGAGCCTACACCCATACTAATTAATATTATTAATAATTATTAAATAAATTAAATTCCCATATTATCCAAATTAATATTATCAGTACACCCTAAATCAGGCTACAACTCCAAACGCCAAGTGCACTTCCTTTGACTTGCCTTTGCTAAGAAACATAGCAGTGTGTGTGTGTATTATAAAATATCAAAAAACAAAACACGTGACACACTTCTCCTCCTGGGGAGAGGATGAGAGAACACACACAAGACAGATGTTAGCCACAATGCTTAATGCACAATTGGAAGATGCTTAGATATTACAGTAATGAACGTAGTATAAGAACCTACATAGAATAGATTGAAAACTCTTTCCCGCTGCTCCCACATCATCATACATCTGTTTGTCTCCCTTCCACCTAGGTTTGTGTTCATCTGGGAGTGTATAACTTACTGAAAGGCCCCCTGAGAGGCCACTAAATCACTTCTATGTTCCTGCCTTTGATGCATTCCTTGTCTCTTCAGAGAAGATGCTCCATGTCCTTTCATCTCCATGCATTAAAACAATCACATGAACACTCCTCACAGGGTTCCTCAGAGAACTCTGCAGTGACGGAGCTTCAAACACCCCCATTTATTTAATCTATAATTTGGGTTTTTTTGCAAATGGTGATTCTAGTGTAGATTGCCTCTTGTCCCTTTCTTTTGCTTCACATGTGATTTTTCTCCCACTGCAAATAGGGCATGTGGGGTTAAATTATTGAACAGAAATATCCATATTTTGTCTATATCATTTTGTATTGTTCTTTCATGGGCTATTCCTACAAGAGGCACCAGAACTTAGCAAAAACATCTGTACTGTATGCATGTGTATTAAAAAAAAAAAATGAAGGCTATTAAAAGAGTAGCTACTACCAATCAAATATTTTGAATCAGACTTCCAGATGTAGACACCTTGCCAGATCTATGTAAAAATTGGCATTTATGTGCCTATCAGTTCAGGCCTTTAAGAAGGAATCTAGGTGTGCTAGTAGGTACCAATA
The DNA here is from genome assembly GCF_027887155.1 of Malaclemys terrapin pileata. Lineage (NCBI taxonomy): Eukaryota > Metazoa > Chordata > Testudines > Emydidae > Malaclemys > Malaclemys terrapin. The sequence goes on along the minus strand of NC_071508.1, from coordinate 46,033,967 downwards.
ATTGAACTCTTACACCAGGGATTCTGCTATATAAGAACCATAGGTAGCTATTTTTCACGTTCGGCATGAACCCCATGTTTGCTATCTTGAGCAGTTGTTCCACTAACTTTAAAGGTGATCTCCAAAGTGTGCATATATATTTATATATAAATAAAATAAAAAATGATTAGGCTACTTCCTTTTTTCCTCCCCATCTTCTCTAGAAAGGCTTTTGTCCAAGAAGCTTTTCCTACTGGTTGTTTTTAAATTACAAATTCATGTCTATTCTGGACGAGACTTTAGTGACTAGAGAACTAGTGAAATTGTAACACCGCAAACGACTGGGCCCGGATTCAGGAAAACATTTAAGCACATGCAGAAATCCCATTGAAGTCAATAGGATTTAAGCATACGAGCTGGACTTAACTGGAACAATTGATAAGGGAAGGGATTTTTACTCAGACTTTTACAACAACATTTATTTAACTCCAACACTGCATGCAGATTCCAGGGGAAAGAGTTCTGTTAAAGATCCAGAACTTCTACACCTTGAATTAAGTATTAGAGCCCACAACATATGTTTTTAGACCTCCACAATACAACCCAAAAAGTTCTTCTGCAAAAGCAGCAAAGAAAACAGATGATTAGTTGTTTCTACTTTAAACCTAAACCAACACTAAAGTAAATTTTCCAGGCATTCTTTAGACATCATAAAAAAGGCAAAACAGGGGCAAAACCCATTTTTCAAGAAATCTTTTTGTATGTCATCTTTAAAAAGAGCAGAATGAATTGTAATGATCAGAGCTGCAATGTTGGTCTGGACATTAGTGTAAACAGCACAAGTCTTGTAATAAGTGCCATGGATTTTTTATTGCCACAGTGGAAAGGATCTTGATTTTACAATTGAGATGGCACCTTCCTGAGCACAATATAATTTAGCAACCTAGAACCAGATTACAAGGAAAATGTGTCTCTTGTTTCAATGCTGCTTCCTGTAGTATCTAGGATGAAGACCTCCAAAGAAAACCAAGTATGAACTTGCTCAGTTTATAGCTGATGGGATCACAGCAAGGAGGTGATATGCTTAGCCTCAGTGGCATAGCGATATTTCATCAGCTGCCTACAACCCAATCCTGTAGTCTGCACGGAAAACAACTCTTAGCTCCAATGCAAAAGCACTCCAACAGTTAGAGTTCACACTGGGGGTATTAGGCTCTCTGGGATGTCTGTACAGAAAAAGCTGTGCATGGGCTAGCCTCCCGCAGCTTGCTTGAATCCAGCTAGCATGGGTAACAGCAGCAGTGAAGACAGAGCAGCATGAGCTTCAGGGCAGACAAGAAGCCGAATACATACCCAGGATTCTTGCTGGGCTTGTACTACCTGCTCTGAAGCCTGAGCTGTGCTGTCTTCACTGCTATTGTTTCCTGTGCTAAATGGATTCAAGCTAGCTTGGGTACTCCAGCCCATGCACAGCATCTGCTGTACAGACGTACCCTCAAAAGTGTGCATAGAAAAAGTTACAATTATTTCCTCAAATGCATCTGAAACATCTACTGCTACTTAACTTGGTTTTCAGTTTTGGGGTACTCCTGGTGCTTCATTTGCATAATGTGCCATTAAAAAAAAAGCTGCACCACATCTTATTCAAATGCAAGCAGAGACACGGGTGAGGGTGGGGCTGCAGAAAGACGTGGCCTGCAGGTTAACTGTAAAATATGGATGCCCCTTATGGCTTAGAGCTATGCTTTACTTACACGGTGCAATTTGTAAGAATACAAGTAGCTCCAGTTTGTAAAGCAATAGGAGCTGTTCTCCCAACACATTATCAAATTTCATCTTCAGTCATTCAAGCTAAAGAGGAAAGATAAAAAGTAACATCTTCCCCAGTTATCATACGTAGCCTGGATTAATAGATTTTAAGCCCAGAAGGGACCATTCGATCATCTAGACTGACCAGCTGCATAGCACAGGCCATAGAATTTCACCCACTACTCCTGTAGTGAGCCCAATAATTTGTGTGACTCAGTCATCTATTCCAGAAAACATCCAGTCTTTTTGAAGACATAAAGGGATAAGACTCCACCACTTCTCTTGGTAGTTTATTACAATGGTTAAAGCACCTCGGTGTTAAAACTGTGTGACTAATTTCTAATTGGAATTAGTCTAGCTTCAGTTTACAGCCATTGGTTCTTGTTATGCCTCTCTATGCCCTTTAGTACCCAGTATTTTCACTCCCTGAAGGTTCTAACACAGTGGTTTTCAACCTCTTTTCATTTGTGGACCCCTAAACATTTTCAAAAGGAGGCGTGGAACCAGGGCCGGCTCCAGGGATTTGTCCGCCCCAAGCAGCCACAAAAAAGCCGCGATCACGATCTGCAGCGGCAATTCGGCGGAAGGTCCTTCGCTCCTAGCGGGAGTGAGGGACCGTCCGCTGAATTGCCGCCGAATAGCTGGACCTGCCGCCCCTGTCCGGAGTGGCCGCCTCAAGCACCAGCTTGCCAAGCTGGTGCCTGGAGCCAGCCCTGCATGGAACCCTTTGGAAACCTCAGACACAGTCCGCAGACCCCCAGGTTGAAAAGCACTGTACTAACACACCATAAGTCACCTATTGATCTCTTTGATAAACCACCAGAGGACGATCTGAGCAACATAGCGTTTAAATGAGACTGGACCCTAGTGAGGAGTTGTTGACAGTGTCTTGGACTAGCGAAGAATGGCTACCAATATTGCAGGAGTAGAGGTTATCCTGTCCATCCCACTGTCAAGGTAGGGTTCTTCCCTACACTATATTCTCCAGTTTGTGGTACAATTTAGCTTCAAATGACTCAATGGATGGTGCTTCTGCCACTTCTAGTGTGTCACGGTTTACTGTACAGGCAAAAGTATAACTGGAAATTAAAAGATATTAAAGGTCAGTATATGCAGCCAACTTCATTTAAAAGGCCTGTATTGTCAGTGAGGCTCACTTCCCCCAACACAGCATTAGTATCTCAAATACTAAACCTCCTTTTGTACTGGCATTTTCTAGCACCTCATCAGTCCGGGCAGTGTCTGTTCTTCACACACTTAACAGGAGACTCAAAGGTTACCAGCACACCAAAAGACAATTAGATCTTCAGTGCTGGAGACTGTTGCAGATACTTCCAACTCCAGTGCAGGTGGCCTTACCAGCAATGCACTTCTATACAAATGGTGGTTCAACAGAAAAATGGCTGCTGCCATTGTCCTGTCCAAGGCACAGTGAAAGAGCAGCTGGAGGATCCTCGTAGCAATTTTAGCCTCTGGCACTTAGAATGGTGCCGCTCAGACTGGTAACTAGAGATAAGGTCAAAAGGCACATGATAGAATTCTGGTTCCTTGTGGCTTGCTGAATGGCAATGCCAAGTTAGGATAGGACAGCTCATGCTCTGCAGGGAGGCTGGCCAAGAAAGAGGGCGTCACAGATAAGAACTGCATGCATACGTGTGGGGGAAAGTTTGAAGCATGGTCATGTAATACATCCAACAGGCTAAGCATGAATGGCACAGCCATCACCTTCTGTAAACAAAGCTCAGTCACCCAGAGCAATGTCACCTAACATTATGAGGTAAATCCTGCCTCATGGGCACTGCTCTCAATAGGGAACAATGAGGAGCCACGCCATCCCAAGGCAAGCTCGGGAAGTGACTGGACTTCAGAGAGGCACAATCCCTCACCAAGCTCTCTGGGATGCAGGGAGAGTGAAACAGAGCTCCCTGTGGCTTCTTGGCCACTCTGTGAGCTGGTGATAGAGGAGGAGATGTGCAGCTGCAGCACCTGGAGTGCATGGAGGGAACAGTCCTCATGCAGGAGAGGAAGATGGCTTGTTGAACCTTTCTCTGCATAATCAAGGCCAATGTCAAGCTGCCCCTACTATAGGCAGCAAACAGGGTGATTAAGAGATTACAGCCTCCTGTCTCCTCAAACACACAACTCCCATTCCTTTAATGATTTGCTTTTGTGGGGGTAGAGGCATCACCCCCAAATGAGGTATTTTGCTGCCAGTGGGAACAACCACTACTTATGGGGCCAACATGAGCTTGAAACTCTTAGGCTTTCTTTCAGGAGTGAAAACAAGGAGAAAAATAATTTCATGGTCATTATGAGATGCTCTGTATGCAGAAGAGCAGGCAGCCAAATAACCAGTGCATTGTTTCCTCAAAATACTTTCTCCTTGCTGTAGAAACTAGCCCCAAAATGTGACAGAATTACAGAGGGTGCTGGCTCTGGCTCAACTCAGTCAGTCTTTCACCTACTGCCTATAATACGGTTATATTCCCTTTAGAACTTGCTTGTAAATAAAAAGCACCACACTGTAAATCACCCAACTCTGACCTCACCAAAACACACACAAGCTAAATTAATTAGAGCAAGCTCTCCTTCACCCATCACAATTACCTGAGAACAAAAACACAAAGAAACCCCACAGCCAAAGTCTGCATTCTTTGGCTCATCAGAAGGATGCATTGTGAAGGCTGATTAACATGCATATAACATACACACAATCAAAGCTAAAATAAACTTTTAAACCCAGGCTGTCTCTTTTCAGGAAGGGAAGGAGGAGAGCGTTGCGTTTGCCAAGCTTAAAATTCACGATGCGACTCTGCAGTGAATGGAAACAAAGTTTGCCTGTAGCTGTCTTAAAAGAAACAAAACCAAAGAGAAACCACAAAACCTCCAAAAGGATTTTTTTTTTTAATTTCCAAAACGTGTCTTAGAAACCCTAAACTGAGTCTCAGGCATTTTCAAATGAATTTAAAATGAGTAAGAAGGGTGGTAAGGAAATGGCTAAATGCCTCACCAACTTCAGATACCATAATCTGTGGAACAACAAACCATGTTTCTCAATCGCTCTCTCTCTTTTTTGGGGGCAATTAAAAAAAAAACAAACAAAAACTTTTTTTTTGCTGAAATTGTAAAGGACAAACATATAATCAGAAGAAGGAGGGAGGGATAGCTCAGTGGTTTGAGCATTGGCCTGCTAAACCTAGGGTTGTGAGTTCAATGTTTGAGGGGGCCATTTAGGAATCTGGGGTAAAAAATCTGTCTGGGGACTGGTTCTGCTTTGAGCAGGGGGTTGGACTAGATGACCTCCTGAGGTCCCTTCCAACCCTGATATTCCAAGATTCTATGAAAAAGACAACACAAGCACCTGTTAAAATACATAAACATTCAAGTAACATTAAGGTTACAAATGTAATTGCTCAAAAGTCAAGAAATGCAAATGATAGACTTGAAAGCACAATTTTAACTCTGCTCCCTCAAAAGAATGCACCATGAAATATAGGCTTCAATACTACAACATTTATGCATGTGTTTAACTTTGAGCATGACGACAGTCCCACTGACAGCATGCACTATATTTGTTTTCATTCCTGGACACTTAAACTAAAGTCTCAGCACAATGATCCAGTACATTATTACTGATGTCATGTCAGGTTCTACAGCCCTTAGTAACTCAAATAATTCTCATGCTAGTGATCCCCGCTGAAGTGAACTGGATTACTCTTGGGAGCTTGTATTACATGAAGACTGGGGCTCCTATGTGCTACCATAATACAAATAATAATGATCAGGTCATTGCAAGTCTGGTTCCCCATGATCTCTTCCCCAGAATGTTGTCATTTGCACTCGTGCGAAATGATGTGGTGGCGTTGTGCATTCACTTTGGACAGGTGGAAATAATGACACAAAGCGAAAGCTCATGGACAATCAGTCCTTCTACTACAGGGGTCGGCAACCTTTCAGAAGTGGTGTGCCGAGTATTCATTTATTCACTCTAATTTAAGGTTTCGCATGCCAGTAATACATTTTAATGTTTTTAGAAGGTCTCTCTCTATAAGTCTATATATTAAATAACTAAACTATTATCATATGTAAAGTAAACAAGGTTTTCAAAATGTTTAAGAAACTTCATTTAAAATTAAATTAAAATGCTGATCTTACGCCGCCGGCCTGTTCAGCCCGCTCCCAGTCTGCGGTTCCATTCACCTAGGCTGGCAGCGGGCTGAGCGGGGCCTGTGGCCAGGTCCCCGGCTGGCAAGGGGCTGGCACCCAGAACCCTAGACTGGCAGTGGGCTGAGTGGGACCGACAGCCGGGACCCCAGACCGGCAGTGGGATGAGCAGCTCAGCCCACTGCCGGTCTGGGGTTCCATCTGCCGGCTCCTGGCTGCTGGCCCCACTCAACCCGCTGCCGGTCTGGGGTCCTGGCCCTGCCCACATAGAGTGGGTACCTACCTTCTCCCTGGTTTTAGCCCATTCTCTTCCTCTCTCTCTCTCTCTGCACTGAGCTGAGGGTGGGAGTGCACTGAGCACAGGGTTGGGGGTGAAGGAGCAGGCTGGGGGTTGGGGTGTAGGGTCTGGCCATGAGCTAGAATGAGGGAGGGGGCTCAGGGTTGGGGCAGAAGGTTTGGGTGTGGAGCGCTTACCTGGGCAGCTCCCATTTGGTGTGAGGGGTGCAGGTGGGAATGTGGGGGGGGGTTGCAGGAATTTCCATTTGGTGCTCAGGGTGGGGTGGGGATGAGGGGGATGCAAGAGTCAGGGCATGGGGTGTGTGGGGGGGCTGGGTATGTGGGTCGGTGCAGGAGTCAGGGCAGGGGGGGATGTTGGGGGTTCAGGAGTCAGGGCAGGGGGTGTGGGCTGGAGTCGTGGGGATGCTCCCAGCCCCCTGCCCTGAGTGGCTCACAGCAGGGGGCTGGAGGGGATATGCCCTGATTCCACCCTTCTTTCCCAAGGCCCGATCCCTACCTCTTCCCTGGAGCAGTGAGCACACTGCGGCTGCGGTTCCGGCTCCGCTTCTCCCGCTCCCACTCCAGGGCCATCAGCTGCTTGACCACAGGGAGAGAGAGGAGGAGGGGCAGGAACCCAGCACGCTGGGGGAAGAGGCAGGGAAGAAGGGAGCTTGGCTGCCGGTGGAGGCTGCCCTACAGCAGCAGCCAGCAGGATCAAGCTTCTGCCCCCTGCCCCCACAGGAGAGAGCGGTGGGCAGGGGGCAGAGAAGAGCAGGCTGGGCCGGGCAGGATTTTTAATGGCACGCTGCTGCCTGTCGGGGTCCCGGCCGCCATCCCCGCCCAGCCTGCTGCCGGCCTGGGTTCAGCATTGGGCTGAGCAGGGCCGGCGGCTGGGACCCCGACAGGCAGCAGCGTGCCATTAAAAATCGGCTCACATGCCGTCTTTGGCACACGTGCCATAGGTTGCCAACCCCTGCTCTACTAGATAAGTTTCCCTCTCTATAAGATACACAATTGTGCTAGGCACTATACAATCACTGAGTAAACAACAAGCTCCTGATTTATTTGTGACCTCCAGGTGTAGTGTAATACAAGTGATAATTATTAATTTTATCTTCCATCTGCTGTTTATTTAAGGAAAATATTTTCCCCATTTGGAGACAGAGTACATCTCTGAACAGTCTTTCCAGCTAATTATTCAAGGGAGTTGTATTATAAGAATATACTATATTTTATGATTTCTTGTTTTACTATATCTTACATTGCAGTGCAACGAATTTATTTTTCATAAAACAACTTTATAAAGAGATTTAAAATTGAAAAGTTTCAGAGCACTGGAAGTACTTTCTTAAAGGTACTGTGAACCTAACTTCACTACTATAAGAATGTGTACTGAATTTACTTGTACCCACTTAGATCCAAATCCTGCAAAGACTTACACATCTATTTAACTTTACCTTCTGTGAGCAATAGGATTGACATCAATGGATCTACTTGTGTGTAGCGCTAAGCACGGACGTTAGGATTTGCATGATTTGGGCCTAAGGTTGCCTGATCTTCCCTTAACACTCTATTTACTGACTTTTGAATATATATATTATTAATGTTAATTTCCCTGTGGAAACCATAAAAAATCTAGAATTATTAATTTTCATATACAAGGCCTCTTTTGCAGAGTGCAGGAGAAAGGACCTTCCTCTTTCCTAAAGAGCTAAAGTTTTCAATACAAGCTCTGTGTTTGCATTGAAATACACTTTAAAATAAAGCTTTGCTATACTGCAAACTTTTCTATGCAGATACTAGCTATAATGCTACTTAGTCCTGTAGCTCCCTACATTAGCAAAAATTATTTACATCATGCTAGGAGCTTTGCAAACATGTAAGAGAATGGGTCCCTGCTCCAAACAGCTTGGTCTAAGGGACTAATCCTGCAAACACTTATGCACATGAGTAACTTTACAAATGCAAGTAAATCCACTGAAGTCAGTTGGACTATTGATGAGAAAGGCTAAGATTTTGTCAGGGTTATTTTTAGTAAAAGTCACAGACAGGTCATAGGCAATAAACAAACATTCACAGAAGCTGTGACCTGTCCGTGACTTTTACTGCTGCAGCTCCATGATTTCCCCTGCCACCCTGATGGCTGGGAGCTGTGGGGTTCCCCCTCTGCCCAGGGCAACTGGAAGCTGCAGGGTGGGGGGCATCTGCCAACGGTGGCTGAGAGCTGCAGAGTGACCATATTTCCCAAAGAAAAAATGGGACACCCCCACAGCCACTCGCCCACGGCGTCCTCCTTTCTCCCTGTACGAGGCTGTCGACCATCCTCGGAACCCTGAGGAGGGCCCCCTCAGGAGTCTGTTACCTCTTACTGGAACCTTGCAGGGGGGGCCTGTCCCCACAACCCTGCCAGGGCCCCGCTGGCTGCCTGCTAGAGTCCCCGCACTTCCTGGGGCCGAAGCAGAGAATGTCACGGAGATCTCTGGAAGTCACAGATTATGTGACTTCCATCAACTCTGTGACATAAGCGTAGCCTTAATTTATATAAGTAAGTTACTCATATGCATTAGCATTTGCAAGATTGGGCTGTAAGTGGGGGCTGTTCACTTGGCCCACAGTACCCAATCTCTTACACACATGTGATATTTCTTTCATTGGTTCTTCAAGATGCAGGGAATGGCCGTAAGTGGCCACTGAGTTTGGGCGCTGAACCTGACACAGCTTGCCTCTGATTGTCAGAAATGCTGAGCATTGGCAGTTACAACGGACAGACTGCTGGTGCTTAGCAATTCCAAAGCTCAAGCACAGGGTGTGTCAGATTCAGCATCCAAATTCTGTGGCCACTTTTGAAGCATTTGGCCTAGATGTCCATAATGCCTATGAATACCCCTTTGTAGGATGTATTAGTGAATAGTTAACAGAGGATGTGAAAGAAAATACGTTTTTTTTTTTTGTTTTTGTTTTTTTTTTTTTGTTTTTTTACAGCTAGGTTCTGGAGTCCTGGTGTATGACTAGAGTTCTTAAGTGCTACTGCAATACAAATCATAAATAATAATGAAGAACAAGATAAAATTATTATTTTTACTATGGCAGTGTCTAGGAGCCCCGTGTGTGGACTAGGGACTCCACACTACTAGCAACTGCACAAACTGCAAATTGGACAAATTGGAGAAATGGTCTGAGTTAAACAGGATGAAGTTTAACAAAGACAAATGCAAAGTGCTCCACTTAGGAAGGAAAAATCAATTTCATACATACAGAATGGGAAAAGACTGTCTAGGAAGGAGTACGGCAGAAAGGGATCTAGGGGTTATAGTGGACCACAAGCTAAATATGAGTCAACAGTGTGATGCTGTTGCAAAAAAAAGCAAACATGATTCTGGGATGCATTAACAGGTGTGTTGTGAGCAAGACACGAGAAGTCATTCTTCCGCTCTACTCTGCTCTGGTTAGGCCTCAGCTGGAGTATTGTGTCCAGTTCTGGGCGCCGCATTTTAAAAAAGATGTGGAGAAACTGGAAAGGGTCCAAAGAAGAGCAACAAGAATGATTAAAGGTCTTGAGAACATGACCTATGAAGGAAGGCTGAAAGAATTGGGTTTGTTTAGTTTGGAAAAGAGAAGACTGAGAGGGGACATGATAGCAGTTTTCAGGTATATAAAAGGGTGTCATAAGGAGGAGGGAGAGAACTTGTTCACCTTAGCCTCTAAGGATAGAACCAGAAACAATGGGTTTAAACTGCAGCAAGGGAGGTCTAGATTGGACATTAGGAAAAAGTTCCTAACTGTCAGGGTGGTTAAACACTGGAACAAATTGCCTAGGGAGGTTGTGGAATCTCCGTCTCTGGAGATATTTAAGAGTAGGTTAGATAAATGTCTATTAGGGATGGTCTAGGCAGTATTTGGTCCTGCCATGCGGGCAGGGGACTGGACTCGATGACCTCTCGAGGTCCCTTCCAGTCCTAGAATCTATGAATCTATGAATCTATGAAAACACAGAACAAAGATGGTCTCTGACCTGTAGAGCCTACAAAATACATTGCATAATATCTTTCATATGTAATGTATCCCAGCATGTTGTAAATAAAGAAATACATGCAAGGGACACAAGTGGGAAAGAGGGCACCGGAATGACAGTATGTGAAAACTGTGGCCTGATTCACCACTGCCTTGCACTTCGTGTTTTTGTTTACCCCTTTGCCAAATGGGTGTAAAATGCTGCTGCTGTGATTTGGCAGCATTGTGCACCCACTTTACACAGGTGTGAATGAAGACATAAGGTGTGAGGCAGTGGCAAATCAGGACCTTAAATCAACTTTAGAATGTGCCTCCCTAAGATTTTCAGGCTAGTGTGTAAGGGTAAAGAAAGACACATTTCAATATCTGGCTCCTTCACAGTTCTTCTTAACCCCCTCCCCCACCACCACCTTCCTTCCCCCCCTCAAAAAAAAAATTCACAGCAAATATTTATAGAAGTATATCCCACAGACATCATGCTCCAGGGAGCACATACAAAATCTACTATAACACGATATTGAGTACCTTTCTACAGCAAATAAAAGGCCTATCCAAAACAATAGAACCCAGTATTGAATTCCATCACTCCAACTCTGGCAAACAAGACAAGCACTGCGCCATGCTAGGAAGGTCAACAACAAGAGTGAATTTGGACCAGTGAGGAAAGCAACATTCATAGTTTTACATGGATGGTGTTCAGATACTACAGTGATGGATAGCAGAACAAACCCCTAAAACGGATGAGCATTGTCCCAATGAAACCATCTCCTATGTGCCTAAATCTAGGCACCATTAATTCAAGCATCCCAACTCAGTTGCTATGATGGCATATGGAAAAAGCTCTATGAGACAGCTAGGAACCAGACAGACAGCATAGAATCATGGAATATCAGGGTTGAAAGGGACCTCAGGAGGTCATCTAATCCAACCCCCTGCTCAAAGCAGGACCAATCCCCAACTAAATCATCCCAGCCAGGGCTTTGTCAAGCCTGACCTTAAAAACCTTAAAAAGCATCTAAGCAATTCCCATAGAAGTCAATCTAAGAGCTCCCATAAACTTCAGTGGGCTTTCTATTGTGCTCAGAAGGCCTTACCACTCAAAGTCAGCACCTGAATTGCCACTGAAAACCATTGCAGTTGTCAAACAGGTGCAACATGTTCCCTGCATCTAACACTGGGAAACAGGCAGCAGAATTTTGCACCAGCTTTCACTTGTTCTGAGTGGTCTTTAAGCGTAGTCCCATCTAGACCACATTCCAATAATCCAATCTGGAAGGTAAAAGCAAAGATTAACACGGCCAGGTGCAGATCTGAAAAAAGTCTGAAGTAGTTAGCCTCATATACATGTTAAAAGTACATTGCCACCTGTAGTTCTATAAGCAAATGAGGTACCAAAAGGACCCCCAAATTGTGAATCTCTTGGACAAAGGGGCACACTCCAGTAATGCATCTGAAGAAGTGAGGTTCTTACCCACGAAAGCTTATGCTCCCAATACTTCTGTTAGTCTTAAAGGTGCCACAGGACCCTCTGTTGCTTTTTACAGATTCAGACTAACACGGCTACCCCTCTGAGGCTAGGTCTATACTACCCGCCTGAATCGGCGGGTAGAAATCGACCTCTCGGGGATCGATTGATCGCGTCCCGTTGGGACGCGCCAATCGATCCCCGAATCGGCGCTCTGACTCCACCAGCGGAGGTGGTAGTAAGCGCCGCCGACAAAAAGCCCCAGAAGTCGATTTTGCCGCCGTCCTCACAACGGGGTAAGTCGGCTGCAATACGTCAAATTCAGCTACGCTATTCACGTAGCTGAATTTGCGTATCTTAAATCGACTCCCCCCGGTAGTGTAGATGTACCCTGATACTTGACTCCAGTAATGGGAACAGAACCATCCCTGATCTCTTGGCTCCTCCTCCCAAAGAACGAGCATCCTCCATGTTTTCTGAACTAAATATGGATCATAGTGCTAGTGTTTCTAATCATTCACAGGTAAATGATGGAAGACCTAATCTCAAACTTTGCTTTTTTAACATGGACCTTAATGTGGGCCCTCTCCACACAGGGCAGCCAAATAGAGTATAAAAGTCAAAGCTATAAACTAGTTTTGTTGCAATTGCATTGAATCAGGTTTCCATGGCCTGTGAGATGGAAGTGTAGTGCTCACATCTCTATCAAGCAAAACATTTTGATGACATCACAAAGAGGGAAGCGGACACTATATATGACTATTGTGAAATGGAATAAAGTTACTTATCTAGTTCTATTAATGAGCGTACACTAATTATTTAAAATTCCTTATTCTCAACCAGTGGAAGCAAGGATTGGGGAAAAAATGCTTTTATTTAAGTACTATGTTTTAAACCAGAACAGAAGAGTTTCTCCATAAAAGTCACTTACTGTATTAAAGAGTATTAGCATACTAATTTTAACACTTTTTGAATTCTTCCCCTTTAAGCTCATATTCTTTAGACACTGCAGGAAATAATGATCTTTCTGAAATTTGCCAAGCTGTCAATGTTGGAGCTTGGATTGAGGCTACTGGGTTTTACTTAAGTAACTTCAGTACAAAAATATTAAATATTAAGACTGTTTTGAGAGAAAGCATGCATATATGGGAAAAGAAGGAAGGGAGAGGGGAGTCATTGCCTTCTGCCCTGAAGGCTTTCCCCTTCGTCCAAAACTATCATAATTCCACTACGTGAAGAATAGGACTAATCATATCACACTTCTCAGCCACTGCTGTTTGCTTTCCCCTTCATTTCAGGGCCCAATTCCAAATCACTTACCCCTTCCATACTCTTGCTCCAACATAGCTCATGAAGCTTCTTTTATATATAATGCTTTTCCTTTGGTATATGACTCAAGCATCTTAATTTATCCTCAGCCCTGTGAGGTAGGGAAGTTTCTATTCTCTCTCTCTTTTTTAAAGGGGGAACCGAAGCACAGAGAGATTAAGTGATTTGCTCAAGATCTCAGTCTGTGGAAGAGCTGGAGACAGAACCATGATCTCCGCTCTTCCAATCCAGTTCCCTAATCATAAAATTATTTTCTCTGTTATAGACTACTTGTCTAGTCTTCTATCCCTCTACACAATCTTGATACTGATAGTGCAAGGACGTTCTTGTCAGAAGCTCCAATGAACCTAGAAATGCTTTTCTTTAGCTCTATTTTATCAGCTCCACCTTTTAATTTCAGCTCTCTGAAATCATATTTCCCCTCCTGCCCTTATCCTCCAATCACTTACACACATGCTTAACTTGAAGTCAAAAGGGACTACTGCCAGGTTTAATGTTAAACAGGAGCATAGGTTTTTGCACTGCCAGGGACTTCATTTTTCTCTCCCTGCATGGTTTATTTCTGAAACTATCATGCAATTCTGCAAAATGCATCTTGCGGGAGATGCAGTTTATTATATAGCATATGAGTTCAATATGCAATTTGTTTATATAACTGCCATATCATCAATTTCTTAAGTTATGTATAGAAAATAATTTCTATTGTATCATTTTAATGCTGCAAAAAATTGAGGGATACATTTTGTTATAACTATGGTATGGTAGCTTATTATAGCTATACCATTACATAGGTTATGAATGCATTATGAATACAAAAGGTTTTATTGTATCATTTAAATCTGTCTGCCAAGCGTGTTGGGAAAATATAGTTGATTCTATAGAAACACTTACTAAACAGACACAGCTAGCACATGCGGCGATCAAGGCTGTGTGCCAAACAGTATTGCCAGTTCTCACAATTTTATTCCAAGTCTAGCAATATTTGGATTTTGCAAGATCTAGTCTTAGAGAGTGAGAGTCTCAGTGGTCATTAAAAATGATTTCTAGCCTTCACGGTTGCAGAGAAAAGCTTGAAAACATAAAGTGCATACACCTGAAAAGCTCAGAAACCAGATGCAAAAGACAAAAAGAAATAAAGAAGTATTTAAAATAATTTCTCATGATTTTCACTGTTAATATTAGGATTATCTGAGGGCTGACGCATGATTTCCCAGTGCTTGGGGTTGGCAATACAGTCTAACTCCCATGACCACCTCTTCTTTTCCTCATACCTTTTTCAAATTTCTTCTGAGCTGACATTTTCCACACTTGGTCTCAGGCCAAAGGTGATGTTTGGGTGGAAAGTTTATACAGGACAGTTAATCAGGTAACATATTACAGTGTTGGTTATTCTACAAACATAGGTATACAAAATAATCTTATATTGTAGCATTTAAATTTACACAGCTCATGGGGAGGGGCAGGGGGTTTATTATGAAACTGCTGCAAAACGGAGTGTGTTGTAAAAACAACATTGCTGTGTATAGAAAATAAAGCTGTGGTGCATTATGTGCATATTTGTGGCTTAGCAGCGCATGTGTTTGGCAGGGACGGTGAGAGATTAAGTGCTTCGCAGTCCTGAGACTCACAGTGCAGGTGGAGTGTGGTGGAAAGTAAGGGAGCGGGTCCCTTCATGGGCGAGGTGGAGTTGAGGGTGAGGGAGGGTCTTCCCCTGTCTCTCGCTCTGGGGCAACAGTGTGGGAGAGAGATACACTCCACTCAGTGCAAGCGTGCAGGGACAGAAGGAAAGGAAGGTCTCCCTCTATGTCTGCTGCTCACAGGTGCAAGAGCTGGAGCTTTCCTAGGCCCCAAGCGGCCTGCATTGGGATGCAAATAAGGCGGAGCGCGTGCTCCTCTCCGGGGGGAGGGATTGTTTATGGAACCTCCGCCGGGAGCCACGCGCCGGGCGTACGAAGCTGCCAAGCGAATTCCCCATTGGGTGGGAGGAGGCTCGGGAGCAGCGAGGGGGGGCTGTTGTGTGTGTGGCGCGCGGCGCGTCGCGTGCTGTTCCCGGGGGCTCGCGAGCGGCGGCAGCAGCAGCGCGTGTTGATAAGGGGCAGCGCTGGGAGGAACCTGCTGCAGAGGCGCATTGACAGCGCGCAAGGGAGCAGGGCTGGAAAGAAGGGGAGGGGGTGGGTTACTGAAGCAGCAGCAGCCGGGGTTGTGGCTGAGCGGGGCAGCGCCAGACTCCACGCGCTGGGCACGCTCCCACTGTTTGCAATTAAGGAGGAGGGGAAAATATTTGGCAGGGGGTTTTTTCTCCCCCCCCCCAAAAAAAAACTATTTTTGCAATTTTTTTCCCTTGCAAACTTTCCCCCACTTGCAGCCCTGCCCCGGTCACCTGCCCCCCGGAGGCTGAGGTAGGGTAAATGCCCCAAGATGAACGGTGGGCCAATAGCAGCTGCCATGCAACAGCCACCCCCGCCTTGCCCAAGTTTTCCCTTGCACGGATGCGGCGCCGGTTCCTTGGGGATGAAGTTCCAGCCGATGCCAGGTGCCGTCTCCTCCTCGGTGCAGCAGCAGCTGGTGGCCGCTAAGGGCCCGGCTCAGAACCCCAGCTCGTCCGCGGCGCGCTGCAAAGGCTCCAAGCGGCGCTCCGGCTCGCCCGAGCTGCTGCGGTGCAAGAGGCGCCTGGCTTTCCCCGGGCTGGCCGGGCAGCCGCAGACGGCGGGGGGAGCAGCGGCCGTGGCCCGGCGCAACGAGCGTGAGAGGAACCGGGTGAAGCTGGTGAACCTGGGCTTCCAGACCCTGCGCCAGCACGTGCCCAACGGCGCCGCCAGCAAGAAGATGAGCAAGGTGGAGACGCTGCGCTCGGCCGTGGAGTACATCCGAGCCCTGCAGCAGCTGCTGGACGAGCACGACGCCGTCAGCGCCGCCTTCCACGACGGCCTCCTGCCTCCCGCGCGGGCCGCCCCCGGCGGCGGCTGCTCCTACTCCTCCGCGTCGCCCTCCTTCGCCTCCTCTTCCTCCTCCGGCGGCCGGGAGGGCAGCTCCGTGCCGGGGTCCCCGCACTCGGCTTATTCCTCGGATGAGAGTGGCTACGAGGGGGCGCTGAGTCCCGAGGAGCGGGACCTGCTGGACTTCACTAGCTGGATCGGGAGCTACTGACCTCCGCCGCGTCCCCTAGCCTCAGGTAAAGCGGCCGGTGTGTGACCTGCCATGTACCCCCTCTTTCCCCCTCCCCCGAGCATTGCAATAGGTGCAGCCCTACGCGGTTGCAAGAATCAGTTGCCCTACACTGGTCAGAGTTGCACTGGCTGAATGATCTAATTTAGCTATTGGGCTGCATTGCCAAAAATAAAAAAAAGGTTTCCTCCCAAAAGTGAATGAACTTGGCCTTTCACCCATCTCCATTAACACGAAGACAGGGAAAACGTTGGAGTCAAGTTTAATGAAATGCGGTCCTTGAGTTCGACTGCATAAAAAACTTTCCCCCAACTTTTAGGTCCCAGGTGAGTCACCACTGGGAATAGCTGCAACCTGAATAAGACATGTGGTTGGTTTTGAAAATGGGGGTGGAGTAGAGAATAAAAACTTTCAGATTTGGGTGGCAAAAACCCAAAATAAATGAGGAAACTTAAATTTATAGCAGTCATTTTCGGAGGGAAGGGTGGAGTGGAGAGGCTACAGGGGCATGTGGGGCAAGTGCTACTAGTACTTTATAAAGACAATAAATCATTGGCACATCGCTTTGTGGAAGTGATTTAAACTGCACCGATATTGATTAGTGTGGACATGTGGCCAGAGAGGAAGTGATGCATCTCTCCCAGGAGCTGGGCAGAGTCTGTTAGTCACATGCTGCACTGCTAATGGCCCTTTTCTCTTTTTCTTTGTAGCAGCCTTGAAAGCAGAGATGTGCAGGACCTCAGTACCTCATTGTCCTTGATGCCTATTATGATGCAGCAGAAGAGCAAAACGGACTCTTCTTACTACAACATGTTTTCTACCTTCAAAGAGCCCTGTTGCCAAGGTCTTTAAGGGAGTGGGCTTTGGAACCTACCTAGCAGGGTTCTTACTTGGAACAAAAGACTGTGGCTCTTAATTTTTTTTTAAAGTGCAATTATGTAAATAGGTTATAGGGACCAATATCTTTAACTGCTGTTGTACAGGAGTTTATGGTGCCCTCCAAGGCTTTAATTGCCAATGAAATGGTTTGGTATACTCATGTTTCAAGTGATAGATTGAAATCTACCAGGCTTCCAACTTTTAACACACATGTACTTTTTTTATTTGGGAGGGGTGAAAAATTAACACTTGATGCTTCCTTTTTCTGAAGGGGGAGGGAATTTTTGTAATGTCAAAGATTCTATTTTATATGTAACTTGAACAGCCTATGGGAACGCTATAAATATGAAGACTTATTTTTGTACAAGAAACTTTAGAAAAGGGGAAAGGGAGGAGGAGTTGTTCTAGTAAATCCAATCCCCTTGTTCCTTAACACTGCCAGCTAGAATGTTTTGAGAACTTATACAATTTAGATAATATTTTTCCAACACTTTACTAAGGACTGTAAAAATTATGTTTTGTCTTAAATGTGGTGTCCAAGTCTTGTCTGGTGTGAAGGTTCACTTATTTGAAAACTGAAGTTTAATGTTTTGAAGGCATTTTGTATGCACTTGCAAGGGATTCTTAAGTTGTACATATGCAGTTTTTGAAGAGTATTTTATGTAAATTGACTTTATAAATAAAATCTATTTATAAATGGCTTCTCTAGTTATAGGATGCACACTTCAACCATGTCTTACAACTACTTCCCATTTTGCATATGGAAGACATGGGAAGAACGGTTAATCATGAGAACACTTCTATGTAGCAAATCATTATATGGGGCCAGATTGCGCATGCAGAAGGGGAATGAGGGTAAAACAAGGAAACTGCTTCTCCGCTATTTTTCCCACACTATGGCCAGACATATTCACAGTCCTTATGCTTAGCTGAGTGTAAGAACGTTGCATGTGACTAGTACTGCTAGGAGAACTAGCTACCCAAAAATGCATGGAAAGGAAGTGAGATCATGAAGGGGCCAGCATGCTTCACCCTTTTAAGGAGTGATGCAAAGGGGGTTCTTCCTGGGATGCCTTCCATCTCCCCAAGATGTAGTGGTGCAGCTCTGCCCAGCCTTCATTGCGGTGTTTGGCCTAAAGGCACAATACAGCTCTAAGCAACTACTGGAGACAATGGTTTTCTGAGGTCTCCATTTGTCCTGGCCCTGATTAGATTGATATCCTTACTCAAGTTGATTCTTACTTTGAAATCACTGCCCAGGATGGGTGGGGGTATCCAAATCTGGCCAATGTTAACTGAAGATATGTAAAAGGATGAGTATACCATTTACTTAATACTCTTATTCAGAGGTAATAAAAACCATTATTTAAGAGTTTCAAATGAGTAAGTAGTACAGGTTCTTAACCTCATTTAAGAGGTTTATTACTTCTAGGTTTATGCTGAAGGCATGTTTCAGTGGAAGCATGCTACAGCTCCCTTCAGCTGTTGGGGAAGATTACTATGAATCACAATGACAAAATAAGAAGCAACGGAGACTATGAATGGGAAAACAAAGGACCTTATTTTCCAAATATGTTGGTAGCTAATTTAATTCAGTGAACTGTAGCAAAATGGAACAGGATATGCTGAGTGAACATAGAACAAACTACAAAAAATTAAACTAACTTACTTTCCAAAGGCCATGTGTATAGACCCTCCTTACTCCATTGGAGTAAGTAGTGCATACGTCTTGTGATTCAAGGAAAAAGCAATGGGAGGATACAATTCCACCTCTCCCCTATTTTATTTCAAAGCACTAACTAGAATACCCTTGGATGATACACTGTATGATACAAAGTATGTGTGCTTTTATCCTCAGTCCTAATAGATGAAAGCCCAGTGAGGTTAAGGGTTAGACTTTCAGAAGGCCAGAGCACCCACAACTCCCTTTGAAGTTAACAGATCAGGGCATTTTAGCATCTTTTATAAACAAAACAGCAAACCGGTCCTAATGTAAAATTTTCAAAAGCATTTTAGTCTCTTAGGAGACTAAGTTCCATGGAAATATAATGGGACTTGTATCCATAAAGCACTTTTGAAATTTTTCCCCTGTGACTTGTCAGCACCACACAGCACACCAGTGCTAGAATTGAGAAGAGAGCTTTGCCTGGCACGCCAATCCCATAACTAGACCTGGGGGTTGTGAATCAATTTTAGGGCAGAGGGTTTACAACTTCCATCTCTTTTCGTCCCTTTCATTTAAAAAGAATTTTATTTCTAGCTCTTATAGTTACTGCAAAAATATGAGCCACGCATAAACTGATGTTTCAGGCTGTTTACAGGTATCCCTGCAAATAGCCTGAAACAATAGCTCCAAGACAGGTTTAGGGGGATCACAGACACCCTGCTCTCCTCATATTACTTAAATGGGAGGTGAGTCCCAGCTAGATCCTTGGCTGGGGTCCCAGCATGGAAAAGGTGGATAACAACTGGTCTAGACAACTTTAATACCATTTAAAGAAGGAAAATATGCAGCCATTAAAGTGATTGATACCAAAAAGCTACATTTGAATTGTTAATTTAGTATTAAGTCATTTATTGCTTCTAGAACACTAGATCACTGAGATATGGCTGCAGCTATATTAAAGCTGTATCAACTGTAACGATAGCAACGTTTATTAACTATAACTGGTGAGATGCTAAAATGATGAAATATTTAAGTGGTCTGTAGCTGTTCAATGGCCTCGATTATGAATGGAGCCCATGGTCAACTTCCCATGCAATTTTATACCATCAGCCAATATTTTAATAACTACTAAGCTATGATTGAATCTACTCAAGAACCATCCCGTGTAATTTTCAAGATGATCCAACAGAATCATCTTGAAGATAATATTGAACATAAATAAAAAGCAGAAGGAAGAGCCAGAATTTGAATTTGAGAAGGGTCCCTCTAGGTTTGGCTACTATAAAAAAAACTCCAGATAAAGCTACTTGAACAAACTAAATAGTTCTAAGTCTTTCTACTGATGGGGAAAATATATTGGAAAATTTTAGGGAATTGTTTTAGGGAAAGTTTTAGGGAATTGAGAAAAGATTTCTCTTCCCAGCCTCAGAGTATGTGAATCATTAGAAGAGGATATAGTTTACTTCCCAGTGTAGCAAGCTGAGAAAACAGCATTAGAAGAAAGAACAGAAAGATCAGATACTGATTTTGAAAGAACTATGGGTAGTACAAAGATTTTAAAGAATGCTTTTATTTATAAGCTTTTTGAAGAAATAAGATGGAATAAGCCTTCTTCCTGCCAGCCATTTTAATCTCAAATGAGACCTAAAGGTACTTTTTAGTTTAAATTCACAAAACATACAGGAAATATTATAAAAGCACCAAAGTAGTAAGATGACTTCACTCTAGTGTTAACAGCTTTATACTTTCATGTAAAAGTCCCGTACATTGTATCTGCCATCTTTTATGTAGGCACTGAAAAGACATGGGTCATCAGTTATGTCTCATAGGAGAGGGAACAAAATATATTTCTTGTTCTCGGAGGCAGGGGCAAAAAGACAGTATGGCATTTATATGTAAACTGGACAACGGAAGGGACTTTGTTGGCTATGTACAACCACACTTGATTCTGCATTTCAGTCTCTGCTGCCAACTAGAAAGTCTTTGAAACTCCGCCTACCCAGAGTGTTCTAGACTTTAAAAATCACCACAGGTCCTGAAAGTTCCATATGTTAAGTGAAAGGTGCCAGAATGAAAAAACTGGAGACCCATGGCAAAGGCAGCAGCAGCACAAAATCTCCCACCCTCACCAGTCTGGAGGTCTCATCTCTGTTGGTGAAGGGGTAATTCGGTCTCCATGTTAGTTCAACATTTGGCTTTTCTCTTGAAACTGTCATCAAGGGTGCCAGTTAGTGCCAACTGTACAGTGCTTGTGTGTATTGTGTCCATTGTAAATAGAATTGTGATCATTAAAATATTTGAAATAGCAATGTCCCAGACAGCACTCACATGGAAACAACTTTTGGTCACTATGGATCTGGGCTGGACTTGAACTGACAATGTAGAGATGAGACTGGATATTCCTATCAGCAAAGCCATGAGTCTTCCAACCTCCTCTGTTTTGTAAGACTGTAAGCTTTTTGGCGTGGGACAGTCGTTTTGTTCTGTGTTTGTACAACATCTAGCATAGTGGGGTCCTGGGTCATGACTGGGCTCCTATACAAATAATAATTCTTTGAAATCCAGTTGCTCAGAATCTCAATCCTTTGTCTCAATACTTGAGTCTCTTGGTTGGGGCTTCTATGAATTCTGAGATGTAAGAGCCTAAAACTAGACTCCTAAATAACCGCCATGAGCACCCTCAAATCTCATGGACTGCAATGGGAATTGCGGGCATTGTGCCTCTCTGACTAGCAGGTCACTGTTATTTAAGTTTCTAAATAGGAATATAGAGCCAAACTTCAGGCACTCAATGCTCAGAGCTCATACCAAGGAAATATAGCACCAGGGTAAAGGATTGATTTTTAGGCAATCAGATTCAAGCAAGAGAATTGAACAGAAGAGTCCAGGAAGGCTTAGTCCTTGTCTACGCACAAAAATATGGTGCTGCTTCAATTGTACTGGCATTGTTAAAGTAGTACAACCCCAATAGTCTAGACTCAGTTTTACCAGTACAGCTTATTCCCATACAGGAAGGGAAATAACTAAGCTATACCAGTATAAGGCACCTTTGTACCAATACAATTGTGTCCAC
Source organism: Malaclemys terrapin pileata (assembly GCF_027887155.1). NCBI lineage: Eukaryota > Metazoa > Chordata > Testudines > Emydidae > Malaclemys > Malaclemys terrapin. Next base: position 46,012,151 of record NC_071508.1, on the reverse strand, counting down.
ATTAAGGGTTGTACTGGTATAACTACACTGGTAAAAAACAATTCACATCCTTAACAAACGTAGTTATACCAAATGAAAACTGTGTGCAGACCAGGAATTAGCAATTGGGAATGGGATATCAAAACAATCAATTTTATATTCTGCTGCGTTGGTCTCAATATTGTTCCTTCTGTTCAGTGTGAGTTATAGAGTAGTCATTTTTACAGAAGTGCCGTCTAGTCTTCTCCACGCCTGACACTACTTCAAAAAGTTGTTTAAAGTTCCCATCCTCCCACCACTCCATAGCATTTCACATGTCTCAGTCATTTCTAATGAGGAATGAGGCAGGAACATATCCAGTTTGGGCTTCCTGGTCTGAGAAAACATCTATTTTTCCACCCATATTCTTCTCCTTTGGCATTTTGAGTTGCTCAGCGTGAGGCTTTGTTCTTGCTCCCCAAAGCAAATTAATCCTAATAAATGTTAAAAATACCTTCACAGCAGACTGTACTTCACTGTAATTCTGGAGTTCTGCTACAACATATCATGGGCAACTTGCTGTCAGGCTCCATTGCCTGCTTCCCTCCCTCCAAAAAGCCTTTTAGAGGAGAAAAATCCATAAATACTATTTCTATGTCCAGTGAAAAGTAATGACTTTGTAAGAAAAGGATATATAGGCTATTCCAAAGATTTACCATCCAAAGAACATTTCAGACAATCACGTGGTTTTACCCCACAACAAATATGCACAAAGTGCAATCCCCTGCAGAACCTCAGATTTTTAAAGTGGAATGGAGTGCCACAGGAGACCAAGATTCTGACAACAGCTTTCAGTATAGAGCTTTCCTGGAAAAACTTTGAAAAAATAGTCCAGAAAGGTTCCAGAATAGGAGGGATTTATAGTATTCCTCATGTCCCGATCAGATTGCAAAGTAGTAAATATTTGGTTTATAAATGAGTCTGTTGCAGAGAATGATTAACTCTTGGTTTCAATTTACAATGACTTCCATTTATATAACACCTCATAAAGATCTCCTTACAGACCAGGCTTAGCACCGGAAGCAGCAACACAAGATCCCACACACCACTTTGCCTCTACCTCTATTCCAGCCTCAAAGAAATGGCCTATAGGAGATTAATGGTGTGTCTGCTGAGGACTTTCAGTTATGGTGGTGGTTTGTGGGACATGGACACCAGTATGCTAGGAACAGACCAGAGGTCATTAATTCTTTTCACATAGGCTGCTGAATAGCTGGATGATAACAATTTTCAATCACTACTTATCTGGGCTGGATTTAAGCAGGGAGACTAGAAATATATTTTGTTACTAATCCTCTGGGCTATCCACTCCCTGGAACTGTCAAGATTAAGTAAAATTAGATTTGATTTTGAGCACTCTCCCAATGGTTTTGTTGGTATCAGCAGAAACTGGGGATTTGTTTTTCTTCCTAGCAACCCATAATATTCTAGCTCTGGTACCAAAGGAAATTTTAGTAGTGGGTATGTTAATTATACATAGAAATGCAAATTACATTACAACAGAAATGAGTGTGACCACAAACTATGATCTTTAGGGGAAAAATGATTCTTAATAGTCTAGCATACAACAAGGTGACAAAGAAATTAACTAGTTGAAAAGCTTCTGGAGATGCTGTCCGAAGGCTCATTTTAGATTGCCTATAATACTCACAATACAGCTGTGGATAAAGAGTTCCCTGCAGGGTATGTTCAGACTGAATTCAGCAGCCCCTTAGCTCAATTCAGTTTGAATATTTCATTGGGAATTTTTATTCCTTTATGAGAAACTGATACTACCCATTTAGTTGGTAGTAAGGATGTGGTCTATTTATACCCCCTCCCTCCAAGTGACCAGCAGTCCATATCTATCTATCTATATATAAATAAAACAGGTTTAAAAAATTTCTTCCAACTTACTTGTCATAGCAAAAAGGCTCAAGCCTTACTTGAGAGAGAAAGGTGAGAACTCTGTCATGGCAACAATATAACCAGCACTACATCTTCTCTTCGGGAGAGGGAGGGAGTCTGCTTTACCCCTTTATTATGGCTGACAAGAGGCAGAGCTACAAGGAAAGCACCTGTGTTCCATCCTTAGCTAACATAAGGGCTATAGGAAAGGGTCACTAGAGGCTGGTATATCTGTCTTAGTCTATATGGATTGTGACAAAGTTCCTCCTCTATCTTGGTGGGTCCTGTGCTTATTGGCAGATTTTCTTGCCTCAGAGATTCACCATGTGGGTTGGGGAACAGCCCAGAGACCTTCCCCTCTGGAAGAACCCACAGTCCAGGTCAATTGGGAGGTTTGGGGGGAAACCCAGGCCCACCCTCTACTCCAGGTTCCAGCCCAGGGCCCTGTGGACTGCAGCTGTCTATAGTGCCTTTTGTAACAGCTGTATGACAGCTACAACTCCCTGGGCTACTTCCCCATGGCCTCCTCCAAACACCTTCCTTATTCTCACAACAGGACCTTCCTCCTGGTGTCTGATGATGCTTGTGCTCCTCAGTCCTCCAGCAGCACACCCACACCCACACCCTCTCAGTTCCTTACACCTCTTGCTCCCAGCTCCTCACACTCACACCACAAACTGAAGTGAGCTCCTTTTTAAAACCCAGGTGCCCTGATTAGCCTGCCTTAATTGATTCTAGAAGCTTCTTCTTAATTGGCTCCAGGTGTCCTAATTAGCCTGCCTGCCTTAACTGGTTCTAGCAGGTTCCTGATTACTCTAGTGCAGCCCCTGCTCTGGTCACTCAGGGAACAGAAAACTACTCATCTAGTGACCAGCATATTTGCCCTCTACCAGACTCCTGTACCCCACTGGTCTGGGTCTGTCACAGGATGTTGGATGGAGAGTCTTCTCTGGTCTTGAGAAGTTAGAGCAACCCACCAGACTACGCTGTGCTATGTAAGTCCTGTAGATGTGGATCTTCATGAATAAAATTTACTCAACCTTTATTTGAGAGCTGTTTGATAATCTCATGTCTCTGTTCCCACTCCTCTTCCACCTGGGGCATCACCATTGTCACAGAATAAATAAATAAATAAATATAGCTATTAGTGAAGTGGTGCAATTGAGGGACCTAGTACAGCTGTAGCAGGCAACAGGGATGTTCAAGGAAGCCACAGACAGCTGGTGGGAAACACCAGCAAAGTGAGGTGGACATTTTAGATCCAATTTTCTTAAAGAAAAAAAGCACAAAAGGAAGATGATTTTTAATTTGTAACGGGGGCGAAGCAGATTGGGTTAGAGATGGCTTTATAGGGGAAAAAAAGATCTTATGAACTGACTTTGCTCAAGGTCTTTGCTGAGATTAGAACCTAGGTTTTTCAAGTCCCCATACTATACATGATGCAGGGGACCATAGCTGCCACCACAAGCTTGCACTGCAACCTATTCAGGTCCTAGTCCTAGAGCCCAATTCAGGCTGCTGACCCCTTGATCCTTCAGCATGCCATCACATGATCAGAAAGGCCCATTCCTACAGATCTGATTGTAGGATTGGGGTCTATGATTGTATATTAAAGTATATCCCTACCTGTGTGACCAAGAGTTAAAGAGAAAAAAAATTAAATGTTCTAATTTATTTTCCTGTGTGGATATGTTTTACTTTTTGCATTTCACTCAGCTTAGACAGTCAAACGAGACAGGTCATTTTCACTTTGATTTATAAACCTTTTCTCTTTCTAGTTTTCCTGATGTCACCTATTGTCATTGCTTTTGTGTTGCAAGCACTCCCTTGCAGTACTGAGGTAACAAAAAAAAAAAAAAAGTTTTAAATTGAAATGAAAAAAAATCATGAAAAGATTTCTAATTAGAGATCTTGAATTTTGAAAGTTTGATGCCATTTTAATTTAGGAATTTCAAAATTTGTAAAAAAGTGACTAAGTTTTCTAAACAATTTTTTTCTTACTAGAGTACAGGATGAAATTATTTGAAATTTTGACAAAAATTCAAAATTTGAAAAAAGGCCATAAAAATAATTTGAAAAAAATCTTCATTATTTATTCCCACACATATACACTTTTTTTTTTGGGAGTGATTCTGTTTGAAATGGGTTCTGTAAAATAATGTTAAAAACACCTACGTTTTGGGACTAAGTTACATGAGAGTTAGGTTGTGAAAAAGAGCGTCAAGGATGACACTTTTGAGGCTGAAAACATGGGAAATGGGAAAAAGGGTGGAATTGTCAAAGGCATTATAGAAGGGGGGCAGTAGACAAAGATTAGGAAGATAGATAAGCACCCCAGTTCTGGAAAAACTGAGGCCTCCTCTACACTTAAATGTTAACTGGGCATAGCGACAGCTCTCAGAGGTGTGAAAATTTTAATAAACTATAGTTAAACTGACCTAACCTCCAGTGTAGACATGGCTAGGTTGATGGAAGAATTCTTCCATCAACCTAGCTACTGCTGCTTGGGGAGGTGGATTACCTACATGGACAGAAAAAACCCCTCCATTGTTGTAGGAAGTGTTCACTCCAACAGGTACAGGAAAAGAAGGTTGGAGCCACCAAAGTAGACACTAAAGGATCATGCAGCAAGGCAGGAGGAGATGGAGGAGTGCAGAAAGTCACTGGAGTTAAAAGAGGGATGGGAGTGGAGGAAAAAATGGTTGTAAACCCTTTGAACTAGCTAGAAGGATGTCCTAGTGACCTTGACTAGTGCTGTTTCAGTAGTTTGGAACGGGGAGGGCAGAAACCAGGGGAACAAGTAGAGGTTTGGAAGAAAAGAACCCTAAACCCTGATGCTCCAATCACTTACACACTTGTTTAAGGATACATGTATTTGTAGGATTAGAGCCGAGACAATGGGAGTACATAAGCATGTATAAAGCAATAGAGAGTCCTGTGGCACCTTTAAAACTAAGAGATGTGTTGGAGCATAAGCTTTCGTGGGTGAATACCCACTTTGTCAGATGCATTCACCCACGAAAGCTTATGTGCCAATACATCTGTTAGTCTTAAAGGTGCCACAGGACTCTCTGTTGCTTTTTACAGATCCAGACTAACATGGCTACCCCTCTGATACATAAGCATGTATGTGTCCAAAGTGCTGAAAGAAGAGACACTCTGGTTCTCATGATGCAAGAACTACTTTACAAGAACATTGTCTGTGATTTAATTATAGAAAAGCCGCGACCTTCTGTGCATCTACCTTAACATTCTTGCATCCTTATTTCTTTCTCCTCCTCATTCTCTTTTCCCTCAGGGACTGAGCTTCAGCTATTTAAAAGTTATAAGTATAATAATTATCCAATCATAGGACACAGTAAATTGTACTTTCTTTTTAACTTTGGCTTTCTCTAGAAACAAACCCACAGTATGTATGGTTACTATAGCCCCCAGGTGAGTTTTTTTCCTTCAAAGTCCCTGCCACAAGCTGGCCAGTTCATAGGTGAAATGTTAACACACATACAACACAAAACAGTATCAACCTTTTAAAAAAAACAATAAAAGGAATTCATTTGGCAAGAGAATGTTGTCTAATCACTTTTGTATTGTTTAAAAGAGATAACATCTGCCGAAAGGGGTTTCACGTTAGCACGTGTACACACACACACACACACACACACACACACACACACACACACAGTTCCCTAAAGATTTTATGAAGGACTTAAATTCCCTTTGGCAAAATGATTTATAACAAAAGCAGGTGCTGCCCATAGATTAATAACATACATCAAAGAAGTATTTGTAGATACAATCCCGTCTGCTCTATCCTAAGCAACACATTAAATGTAAAAAATTCATTTAGTCTACTAGCCGCTCTCTCCTGTCATGGGCCTATTGGTTTTAATGGAATTACTTACATGCTTAAAGTGAAGCTGTAGCAGTGTGGGTCCCAGGATATTAGAAAGTCAAGATGGGTGAGGTAAATATCTTTTATTGGACTAATATCTATTGGTAAGAAAGCTTGTCTCTCGCCCACCTTGTCTCTCTATGCTTAAAGTGAGACATGCTTCAGTAGCTTGCTGAATTGGGGTGATGGATCCTCCCAGGGACATTAGGTTGGTTTCTGCAGAGGGTTTCAATGTATCTTGTCCTGGGGAAGATGTTGTTTTGCGCCATTGTAAAGCCTACACCATAATATGGTAACACGTGCCTTGTAAGTTTTTGAAATCATAAATAATTTAAAACAGAAGAAAACACTCCAGCATTGTAAATTAATGGTCCCAAACATTTTACACTGATGTTATTGCAGTGTGTTGGACCATTACAGTAGAATGCTGAAATATTTTATGCCCATTCACTCATTGGTCTTGCTACAGAGCTAGCAAGCAAGGATACTAATTGGTGCCAACAGTGATGGTGGTTTTTGAGATGTGGGTGCCCATTTGCTGGGAACTGGACTAAAACCACAAAATTCATTTAACATATATACACTACTGAAAAGCCATTGCTGATGATAACGTGAAGTCACTATTGATTAGGGTCAAACATACTGATCTGTTGGTGAAAAAATGTATGGGCCAAGTTCAGATCTGGTGTAAGCTGAATTTGACTCCGCCTGTTGTACTGAAAAATGCTAGTGGGTTCCAGCAGGTGAGTCTTAGATCTAAAGCCTGATCCAGAGCTTAGAAGATTCTCATTGTCATTGACTTCAGTGGCCTTGGGATCAGACCCGTTGCCTGCAACACAGTCTGTCCTATTGCTTTTGTCCCCTACATGTATCTTTCCCTCTTGGCTGGCAGCACACTTCCATGAGGTACCCTGTTTTCCATTCTGTCTCTCTACCCTCTTTCTGCCCCCTTTTGCATGCACAACACCTACCTCCATTCCTGGCTTCCCTTTTACATAGCCTGACAGGGCTCATATAATATATATATTTTTACAACAATGAATCCTTTATAGGAATATATCTAAAAACAACAACAACCAGACAGGAGCTGTTGATTTTCTGTGCCCTAAAGAAAAGCCCTTGTGATCACAATGAAGTCCCAGGCCTTTTCTGAAGGACTCCACAATAGCAGCGGTGGCTCATATGTGCAAAGGGGATCTCTTTTATTGGCTCTCCCTCTGAGATCCCATTTTTTGCCACTGATGCCTTCCATCTCCTCCTCCCCCACACCTTTAAATTTATTTCACATAATATATCACCCTTCGCCCCTCACCCCCAACACATCCCCCTTTCTCTTTCTTTCTTTTCCTTTCACAAATCAAGAGAGAGAGGGGAAGGGAGGGGGGAAAAGCAGGGAGGAGGGGAGAGACTCTTTGGAGGAGAAGGAGAAGAGTTTGAAAGAGTTCAGAGCAAGCTGAGGAACAATAGAAGCAGGTCAGCATATTCATTGTGCCAGGCTCTTATCCATCTAAATGAAGGGAAAATCCTGACTTGTGTCCCAGCTGGGAGAAGTTTTGTTGTGTTTTGTTTTTTGTTGTCATCACCACCCCCCACCCCCAGTTCTCTTTTTCAAGATGGATCAAAGTGCCCCCCAGTCACTCCCCTACCCTTTCTTACAGCTCCCCTTCCCCCTTCAGCATAGCACAATGCAGCCTTTTGTGGAAGCCATTGTTGTGGCCTTTTGCACCTCATTATCCTCATTGTGGGTTCCCCATTATTCCGCCCCGCCTCTGGTAAATAAACTCTATAGTGAAAGGCAGGGAGAATGGGAAGGGGAGGGGAGAGGCGGGGATGCTGGGAGGAGAAGGGTGGGGGATTTGCCTTTTTTTTTGCCCCCACCTATCATTTAGGCAAACAGCAATAGAAAGCGAGGAACAAATACACATGAGAAGGGAGGAGAGGGAGGGAAGTACAGGGAGGACCAGTCCAGGACATAATAACAAAGCTCTGTGTGTGTGTGTTTGCAAACATGCCCTGTGCTGTGGCTACCTGCAATCTCAGCGACAGGCAGTGGAGCACTTTCCAATGGCCCAAGGGCAGCCATTTCCTGGCAAGGGGTCAGGACCAACTTGGGAACCATAATAAATTCAAAGCACTCACCATGGAACAGAACTTAATTCGGCAGCACATATACTAAAATTGGAATGATACAGAGAAGATTAGCATGGCCCCTGCACAAGGATGACACACAAAATTTGTGAAGTATTCTCTATTTGGGGGGAGGGATAGCTCAGTGGGTTAAGCATTGCCCTGCTAAACCCAGGGTTATGAGTTCAATCTTGAGGGGGCCATTTAGGGATCAGGGCAAAAATCTGTCAGGGACAGTACTTGATCCTGCTGTGAAGGCAGGGGACTGCACTCAACTCAACGACCTTTCAAGGTCCCTTCCAGCTCTATGAGATAGGTATATCTCCATATTTAACAAACAAACAAAAGAGAGAGAAAATGGAAGGGAACAAAGAGGCACAAGGACATTACAGGGACAACTCTAAGTGTCTTGCTGCTGTAGACAGCCCAGCAAATGTCCATCCAGTCTGCAATCACCTGCTCAAACAGCTGCAGAATGCTTTGCTACTTTAGGCTATAGGAGACTCTAGTCATGGTCCATAAATGTTTGTGACAACCTAATTAACAAGCATTGGTTTTGTACCTACATGATTGTCACCCTAAGGAGAAGGCTTCTGCCAGTGTTTACAATAAACAAAGTTGGGCTTTGTTTTGGGGCCAAATTTGCAAAACATATCAGCAGCCTGAAGAAGTGAGGTTTTTACCCACGAAAGCTTATGCCCAAATAAATCTGTTAGTCTTTAAGGTGCCACCAGACTCCTTGTTGTTTTTTTAAACAAAACAAAACTGTCCCACATCTCAATTTAGGCACATTAGCCCAGATTTTCAACAGCTCCCATTTAGGCCACCTAGATAAGTGGCCACATTTTCAAATGTACTCAGTACTTGCAGGTCCCCATGGGAACAGTGGGAGATGTAGGCTGCTCATGTGTTTTGCAAATTTGGCCCCAAAACAAAGCCCAACTTTGTTTATTGTAAACACTGGCAGAAGCCTTCTCCTTAGGGTGACAATCATGTAGGTGCAAAACCAATGTTTGTTAACTAGGTTGTCACAAACATTTATGGACCATGACTAGAGTCTCCTATAGCCTAAAGTAGCAAAGCATTCTGCAGCTGTTTGAGCAGGTGATTGCAGACTGGATGGACATTTGCTGGGCTGTCTACAGCAGCAAGACACCTAGACATTACAGTTGTCCCTGTAATGTCCTTGTGCCTCTTTGTTCCCTTCCATTTTCTCTCTCTGTTCCTTGTGCTTCTTTGTCCCCTTCCATTTTCTCTCTCTGTTCATTGATTCCCTCTAATTCCTGTATGTCTCTCTTTCTGGTCTCTATTTACTTCTTTTGCAGATCCCCATCACCTGCAGTAGAACCTTGGGCCATATTTCTACCTCACAATGCTTTGCCCATGGCCAGTGCTGCTCTAAGAAAAACGACAATGGATCCTACTTCATTTCCCATGCAGCAGGTGCTGTGGGAGAGGCGTTCCATGGAGGAACACAGCAATTCTTTACTACCCAACAGTGCCAGCACAAGAGCTTTAGCTGCCTCTGAAACATGCTGTCCTCCCAGGGCTCTGCCGTTACTCCGGCAATAAACAGTCACTAACCGCTTTGCTGCCCTAGGCAACCCCCTATCCATAGGCGACTGGTGCTAATTGCCTGCAGATATCCATTTGGATAGAAGGCAGGTCAACTCAAATACCAAGTTCAGTTACATAGCTATAAACAAAATAACAAAATTTACCTACTTTGGAATTGCCCTCACCGGTTGTGTTATTTTTTATCCCAAATAGGGTCTGAACTACAGTCATGAAGGACACAATTCCCATATATAGTTTTAAGAAAGCATTTTGGGATCCTTAGAGATGACAGGTGTTATTTAAATATAATATTATTTATATTGGGGGTACAGAGACACATATGAGTTTCTTCTTATTTCAGTGACATTATTAACCTGACTATTTATAAAACTGAATTCATATCTAAAAATGAGGGCTTTACATGAAATAAATGTTACAAGTTCAAGACCTCATGACTCTTCTCCAGGGTACTTAAAAAACACCAAAATCTCCAACAGAAGAATAGTGACATAGGCATTTTGTGCTGTTTTTTCTTAATGGCACATAAACAAACACATTGGTCCAGTTCCTCCTTTGGTGTACATTGGCATACCTCCAATACTGCTTTTTTGATTTATGCTAGCTGAGGAGCTGGACCAGGTTTTTTTTCAGAAATATATCTATCCATTATTATTATTATTTATATAGAAAATATTCCTCTCCTGAAGGAGTTTATAATCTCATTTTGGGTGCCCAAGGGATACAGAATCAGAACCAAATTTAGGCACTTATAATCAAAATTGAATTTAGACCCACAAAATTCCCTCCCTTCAGACAGTCCTGGTTACACAATAACCCTGGCCCTCTTTCTAAGAGGAGTGAAATAGCAGGATTTTGAAATACCTTGTTGGTTCATGTTTGCATATAAATGCTGATTTTATCTTTTCTGTACAGAAAGGAAACACAAAACTGTTTTACGATAATGTTACAGGTGAAACATGCATCCAGAATGGCAAAACAATCTTTACTTAAGCTGATTCCATGCCCAAGAACTGTGCCTTAGTCCTTTATATACAGTGGTTGCCCTGCTCAGGGAACCTCAACTCCTCCCATCCCTATTAATTCATTTCAACATACAAATATCAAAAGGCAGGAACAATATCCAAAGGTACACAGAAAGCAGTGCTGAAAAGATGACCCCTTTATAAGGCAAACTGATCTGGTCAAGACAGGTTCCAGTCTAAGAAGGATTTACCTGATTCTTATACCAAGCATGTATAAAAACTAGTTTCAAAGCATGTAAAAGACCCTGTGTTGGCCCCTGATCTAGCAAAGTGCTGGGCTCCACCCCCTTCCATTGGCTTCCATGGGAATAGAGGGCACTCAGTATATTTCAGGAAGCAGTCAGTACCTCACAGGATCAGGCCATTTGATCACACCAATGTGCACTGGCTCCAAAGCCCATTGAATCAATGGGAGTCTTTCTACTGATTTCAGTGAGAGCTGGATCAGTCCCTAAGTGAACACACACACACACACACACACTAACCCACACTAACCCACTTAAACAAATACCAGGCAGAGAAACACAAGCTTGTTGCAAGAATATAGGATTCACTCCACTGAGGGAAAGCAAACTGTACCCCTTATATACATTTACAATATTGACTACTGGAAAAATATTGGAAAATCAATCTAAACCAGGAGATTTTAATAATTAATTTAGATTTGTTCCTAATAATGGATGTCACAGCAGCTTCCTCTTAAAAGGATAAAGTGGTTGGCAATGGCAAAATAATAGCTTGTTGCTGTAATCCATTTACTACTGGGCAGAACTGCCATGAAATAATCCCCATTACAAATGGCCTTAACTGATTGAAAGGATATGGAGAGTGAACCACCCTTCTGCTCTAGAGCTGGTGTCTACAAATTGTAGGGACCTGATCCAAAATCTTTTGAAGCCCACATTTCCATAGATTTCAAAGAGCTTTGGATCAAGCCCATAATGAGGCATTCTGAATGGCGGTCCAAAGGCACCTTGCTTTATTGCTGCCTGGTGCTGTACCTGTTCTGTGGATAAATGGAGGACTTCAGTCTCCACGGGTGTCAATCCCGCACCTCTCACAAGCACTAAATTCCCTTAGTAAAAGAGGGAAAATGTGTTCCAGAACTGCATTGCCATGTCTTTCCCTCTGGCGGTCATATTAAACTCAAATTCCATTACGTTGACAGCAGAGCTGTAAGACCGGGAAGCGTAACACAATCATCTACGTGTAACAATTTGAAAAGCAACGCTTCAGGATATTAGCTCTTTTAAATTAAACCTCTCTTCTCATTGCATTGTGCAAAACATTTAGCAAAAGGACCAAGATCTGCTCAAGAGGACTGTTAGTGCACAGGACTCTGAGAGTCTAGTACGTTGAGTTTAGGGAAAGAAGGGTCATGGGAAAAGATTGCCAAGTGAGGTGGGATTAAAAGCCATAGGCCAGAGCCTTGGACTACAGTCTGGCTGATTATTCAAGCTGCATTAAATAGCTGGAAAGCTCCCCTAAGCAGACAGCTAAGGATTCCCCTTGACTAGGGAAATCCCTGAATGGTGTAAAGCTGGTGTGGCCGACTTTATGCGACCCATTCCTGCTCCATGGCCAAGGGAACACTGAGGTTAATGGGACTTATATCCATGCTTAAGTGCTTTGCTGAATAGTGAGTGATGGCTGAAGTGGGCCTGGAAGGGGGATATTAAGGAGTGGGGAAGGTTGGGGGACAGGGCAGGAGGAAGTGGAAAGCTTGATAGTGGATTTTTTAAGAGTGTTCTTGAGACAAAGTAGAGTGTTGCATGTGATACAAAGTCAAACACAATGGACCAAATCAATCCCTTGTGCAACTCCGCTGATGCTTATATAGGTTGCATAAGGGATGAATTAGACCCATTATATTAAAAACACTACATCTGATTCTCCCCTTCCTTTGGGCCAGATTCCCAGTTAATGTAAATTGGTGTTGTTCCATGACTTCATTGAATTCCCATTTGCACCAGCTGGGGTTCTGGCCTTTACACTGGTGTTACACCAGTGTAACTATTGACGACAGTGGAGTCACTTCTGATTTACAGAGGGGTAAGTGAAAGGAACGTCAGGATTCATATATAATTCAGTGGACCTGAACAACCTGAGAACCAATGAACCTGAGAAATGTGCACTGTGTAACTACATTAACGTCGCTACCCTGGTGCAAAATACAAACCTCTGATGTAGATGAGTCACCCCAATGTAAAGAATGGTTTTCTTCTGTAACATACCAAATTACATTACATCTAGGGTAAACTCTGTTTTATATTGGTTCACCTTTTTGCCTCTGGGGTTTGCAGTGGTGTAATAACACTGTGGTAGCTACCCCAGTGCAGATTTCTCAAGTGCAGATAGGGCCATAATGTCCTCAGAAATCTCAGGGCTGGGCCAGAATATGGGAAAAGTGGATTAAATCCTCAGGAAAGAGATAAAATACACATGCTTGTATTCCAATTTCCACATTGACCCACTAGCCCACCCAGACACATCACCTGACCTCACTTGGGTGGCTTTTACTGCCCTCATTGTTCCTATAAAAACTCAAGTGGATTTCATTCAACACACTAAATGGAAACTCTTTTAATTGCCTTAATCCTGAAAGACAAAAAACAAAACAAAATCACCACCACCACAACCCAATATCCCACACAGCCATAGCCCCAGATTTAAAATCCACATGTTCTCCACATGTATATAATGGATTTCCAAATGCAAGATAAGGCTGCTTCTTTTTGCCTATCCATCTATCCTTTGCATTGAAGGCAATCATGTATATGGCATCAAAAGTGAAAAAAAGAAAAGAAAAGAAAAGAAAATGCCATATGAAAAATATACTACTCAGCATCTCAGAGTTTCCAGCAGAGCGCAGATGTGGTAGCCACGTGTCTCTTTGTCAGCTAAGGTTCAGAGTTGCTTCTGATTGGGTCCTGGCTCGCGTCCCAGAACCCTCGCTCTGTTCCCTCAGGCCCCCTGGTGCTTCTGAGTTACCTCCAGCTCCTTTGGTCAGTGATTAATGATGACCATCAATCAACCATTCCTGAAACAAATGCAATAGGCAGTTTGCGATAAACCTTTAAAAGCCCTGCTCCCCCTGCCTTTCCCCTTTTAAAACCTCATGCTGAGATTATCGCATGAAGTAAACCAGGATTCATTCAGGGTGTCTGGAGAACAGGTCTCCTGTTCTTTTCATATTGAAATGGGGAGGTATCAATAGCTCCTTTGAAGTTGGTTCCACAGGGCAAAAATATTGTCTTTGGATAACGTGGAAGAGAACCAGTAACGGCACAGTTTGAGTTACAGGGAATTGTGTTCTCATAAGGAACCTTATTAACCTGCTTAAAGGTCCCTGCATAGAACAGGGAATTTATTATAACTGAAAACAGCATGTGTAAATTCTTCATAGGACTATTAAAGTGTTCAGTGTTTCATTGAACTATGATGATTATTTGTGTTAAAGAAGAGTCTGGGGACCCCAATTGTGCTAGGCACTGTACAAACAGAGTAATGGATGGTTCTTGCCCTGAAGAGCTTATGAGGATCATGATGATGACTTATTAATTGTATTACAATCCTGCTGAGAGGTCTTAACCAAGATTGGGCCCCCACTGTACTAATAATCATGAAATATCAGGGAGAGAGAAAGAAGATCCATCTCAGAATTTCTTTCACTGGTTTTGAATCTGTTTGAGCATAAAGATAATGGAGCAGAGATGGTTGAGTAGAAATCATTGGGTCACTATTCATTTAGGGTCTACTGGGATTCTAGATTAGAATTCACACTGGTGTAGTTATTTGGGCTATGTTGCACTAGCACCAGTGGTGAAAGTAACTTAATTTTTTTATCGGTACAGTCATATCACAACCCACCTCCACTCCTACACACTTAACTTCATGGATCTCTTTGCATGACTTTGATACAGAATTTAAAGCTACCCCAATACTGTCTCTAGAATAAAATTTTAATATTGGAATAAAAGCCTGAACTCACTGTCACATTTCTCTCCTTTCCTCCAATGTAAGGGAGTCCCAATGGAGAGAAGACTGCATAGGTGGGAGGGGGAGAAAATATATGTATGACCAGACTCAAAGGAAATGCAGCAGGCAGAGGGAAGGGGAGGGAGCCTCAGCCAACCCCACCGAGCTCCGCAGGTGCAAGACAAAAGTCCCCGCAGGCTCTGACGCTGGTTTGCACAGCGTGGGATCCTGCCCCAGTCCTCCCTGCCCCAGCCCTTTCCAATTGCGGTCACAAGCCAAAGCCACCAGCTCCCCTACCCCGCGCAGCTGCAGGACAGAGCCGGGCTAGCTGCAGGAGGATGCCCAGGAAATGCTCCCTGGCCCAGGGCAGCAGCCTGTCCCTTACTGTCCCAGCTCTGATTCCAGCTCGAAGTAATGGGCCAGGGTGTCTTTGTTGGAGCCGTCGATCCAGCAATTCGGCACCGCGCCCCCTGCCCTGCCCGTGGTTGAGGAGTTGGAGGGAGGATGAGGAGGGCATGGCGGCTTTGTTCCAGCATGCCAGGACTCCAGCCAGGCTGCAGAAGGCTGCTAGGCTTGGCGCTTCACCCCTGCCTTGCACTCAGCGGCGGCTGCAGTTCCTCTCCAGCTTGCGGCAGGGATGAGGGGGACTGGCTGATGGAGAAGCCCAGCGCTGCCAGGAAAACTTCCAGCCTCAACAGCTGCTGCTCTGCCAGGCTGCAGGAGTGAGCCATGCACAGGAGCTACCCGGGAGGGAGAGGAGGGGAGGGGATGAGGGTCCGGGGGCAACAGCAACACACACAGCAATGGGGGGGGGGGTTCCAGCTCTAAGGGGAACCCTCAGCAAAGCTGCCCCAGCCCCCCTCCAGTGGCTCTGTCCTGGCGCATGGAAGGTGTGAGCAGGGGCATCCAGGGGAGGGACTGGAGCAACCTTATAGAAACTCCCACATTGGCCCGTACATCTGCTCTCCCTGTTGTCATGCCATGCCTTGAGATGAATGTGCTGCACGTCGGCCCTTTCCAAGCCACAATTTCACATATGGCATATGATTCCACTAAGTATAAGGAGGTCCCACATATGAAATGAATAGCAAGTCCGCTACATGATGAGTGATAAGTGCGGTCCATTTCACTGTAATGATGTTGTTCATCACACTGAATCCCCTTTCGCAATCAGCATTGTTTGCAGCAAGGGTGTCCACTGCAGGGATGAGTTTTTTAAGTTTTCCAGGAATGTTTTTTCCTCCAGAAGCCTTGAATTCCACAAATCCCAAGTGTGTTTCCTGTTGATTGATTCTCAGTTGATCAGCCAATGCTCTTATTTCCTTTTCTCCAATGTGAGGATTCTCTTGCCCTTTTTCAGGATTCAAAACCGACAAATTGTTAATTAAGTTCTTATAATCAGAAGCCCTTTCTTCGCGTGTGCTTTGATCGGCTTTGTTTGAGGCAGTTATGAATAGTTTTGTCCTCATGTTGTCAACGACTGCTTGAAGGAATTGAGACGAGTTGATTCTGCAGGGTTTTCCAGCACCATTGAGTTTGCTGTTTTTGAATATCATGGATTGTTCAGCCTTCTGACTTGTTCAGAGGGAACTCCTGGGTCTGTTTTTAGATTTTCGATTCTCTTGATGCATATTTTCATTAGGTTGTCTGCTTTTGGAATGGTCATGTCTCGTTCTTGTAACATCTCAGACAAGTTCTTCAGTTCTGTCAGCACATCCAGCATTAAAGAAAGGTTTCTGATAAAATTTGCAGAACACAGCTTTGAGTGTAGTTATTGAAATTTAAGACCTTTGCATCTGACTCTCGACCGGTCTTGTGAGGCCGTCTCAAAGTGTTTTGCCAAACTGCATTGATGGCTCTCCATGTTGATGCCACCCACCTGAAATTGAACACTTTGCCGATTTTTTGAAGTACAATGTGTAATTCATTGGCATGAGTACTCAATTCACGAGAATTTTTTTGGTGATTGACTGTACAAGGAATATAATGCATCCAAAAAAGACTTAAAATCATTTCTACCTCAGGTGACTTCTAAAGCTTCATCATCATCAAGTTCCAGTCTATGGTGGAGGCAATGCCATAATATCATGTTAGGAAAGTCCATTTGTAGTAGTTTTCCAACACCAGCTTTGAATCCTAACATCACATTCGTGCCATCACTACAAAAGCTGATCAACACTTCCAATAATAGTTCTTTAGTGAACCCACAATGCAACAAGCATTTTAAAATTTCTCCTTTAATGGTTGCTGCTCTTATGCTTTGCAGCTCAATCGAGACCAAAGGAAACGTAAGTGGCCTCATAATTCCATCTGTACTAGCTTTCAAAAAAACGATGAGAGTCGAGTTTCCAGAGAGAGTAGTCAATTCATTGACAGGAACAGTAATTTTTTATTTCTTTTTGATGATTTTGTTGACAATTCTCTTTTTCATTTCAGTGGATATATGATTGATTGTTGCATAGTAGAACAGTTTTAATTTTTTTTAATTCTGTTGATTTGCTGTAGGTCAATGAGGCTCTCGTGGTCACTTAGTGGTCGGTTTGTTTTGGCAATGTAGTAGGCTGTTCGGAATACACGTGCAGTAGTTTCAAATTCTGCTTTTTCACTTTTAGCATTCAGATTAAGAAGAGTTTCTTTTTTAGCTCTGGCTTGAATTTTTTCAGCCTCCATGTGAGCTGCAGATTTCTTATGTTCATTTATTTTTTTGTGATGGGAGGACAGCTCTGTCTCTTTATTCTTTCCGTAGGAGGATATTTCACAAGAGGCCCAGTTTAGAGAGATGTTAACTCCTCTTGCAGAATGCAGCTTCAAATTGGAAATGTCATGACATACTGTGCACCCAAGTTTACCGCCCGAAGCAAAAAGCCAGTAGCTTTTATTTTTGAACTCCTCAAATTGCATTTTGGACCACACAGCATGCGATGGTTGAGTCTCACTTCTCTTACCCAGGAATTCAGCAGTTTCATTTGTGTCCTCTCTTTGTGGCTGCTGCGGCTCACCACATGACAAAGGTGTAAAAGTGTCAGCATTTTTTCCCTGTGGATGACTTTCAGCTTCTTCGTTTGTTGCTCTTCTTTTTGACTGACAATCCCACATTTCCTCATTTTATGTTTAAACATACCCGTTAGGGTCTGTTGAATGTGTATCTTCTTAGGTGGCATTTTTTTCCACTTACTGTCCTAATGTAAATTGCGTGTCTGACAAGACAGACTTGGCCAATAAGAAGCCAGCGCAGTTACCATGATGGCGGTATGGCGCTCAAAAGCTAACGTTCGGAACAACCACGTGAACGGCTTCCACATGACGAGAAGTAAAAACTGAAAACGGAAGGGGAGCATTTTGTTGCCCTCTTCACTAATGAAGTAAAATGCTTCTTGTTCGATGTCTTTTACCAGTGAGTCAGACAACCATTGGTCATGGGGGCATATTAAGCAACAGGAAACTGGTTAATCAGTTCATTACCATAATTTGGAAACTTACATTTAACAAAAAAATTGCTGCATAGAAAAGAGGCACTCAGCAGCATTTGGAGACAAATATATTGCTCTTCAATGACCCCTTATAGTATATATATATAGAGAGAGAGACACACACTGGGAAATGTTTTTAAATAACTCTTCCCCCTCCTCCCCCCAGCTGAACTTTTATTTGGCCTCTGACAACAATGCCTGGTTACAAACAGACCTCTTAGAAGTTAGAGCCCTGGCTGAATAGCCCCTTTTCTATACCAGCTTGTTTCCACTGTCACAAAAAAAACAAAACAGTAGCCATATTTCTTAATTGGGTGTTTGTTCCTGAACCTTGCTCATTGAGGTGTTCGCTAGGAATTTGTGTATTAGCCTTTGAAAAACTGCTCCTCGCGGTAATCGCTTCCTGGGATTGGCTTCAGCAGTAGGGAAGGGATGGCTGGGGTATGGCTCTGGGTTGCTAATAAGGGTTCTCTCTCCCCCAACCAAGTTACTAATGAACAGAGTTGTAATGGGAGCCCCAGCATTGGACTGGCTCAGTGCTGTGAGCCCTAGGGAAAGGACGAGACTGGTTGGGGTTTGAACATTGAAACGCCAAGGAAAGTAGTGCTGAAAAGCGGACACTACACTAAGCCAGAAAAGCAAAAGTGCTTATTAAATCAGTGACTGCTCTTGTTAAGGAGGCATGAGAAAATCTGTCCCAAGTCTTGGATGGAATTTGTTTAAAGACTTGAGCTTGAAAAACGGACATACATAAAAACAAAATCTTCTTGCTTGACAGATCTATATATCTGTTTATTTCTCTGATCCATATGTGTTCTAAATGTATATATATGTATGGATCTCTCAAAAAAGATACTTCAAATTTAAGTGAAAAGCTAAGCAGAGATGAAAGTAAGCCAGTGCTGAATGCTTCTGCCACTTTCTTACCGGTATGCCGCCACACTTCTTACTAGTATGGTGTACCGGCCCGTACTGGCTGACTTTCACCTCTGACTAGCACAAGCTTCAATTTGCACTGGTCCAGCACGTCTATGTGAGGGGCTTGCCTTGCTGTACCCACACTGATGTAGTTACACAGGTGCAAATTTCCCTAATCTAGCCAACACCTCAGTTCAGTCCAGTCTCTCGCTGGGACTAAAATTGGGCTACCAGGTTAAAGATGGGTGGATAAAAATCTCATGAGATTTTGTTAGGTATTTTATCCCCTGGTTAGAACAGGGACTCTGGCTGGACCAATGGTGAGGATTACCTATAAGTTAGTTCATAACATTTTTTGTCAAGCATGGTTCTTTTATTAATAACTTCCTGTCCTCATTCATTAGGGAATCATAAGTGTAAAATGGCTGTTGCTGTCCCTGGTTTCAACCACTGGTCCATGTACACTGCAAGAACACCAGTGCTGGGAGACCTCGTTATTATACAGTTATCTCTCCACAAAGTAAAAATAGGGTTCCATAATGGGACCTATTGGTCTTTAGTATGGTCCAAGGATTTGGCGTAGTTTGGGGACACAGTTATAACACTGTTAGGCCTCGTCTGTATTACAAGATGGGGCTGTTTCAAATGTGCCAGGAATTATGCCAAACTGTAACTTGGTTCCCGAACATGGTGGTTCTTGTAGATCAGGCAGGTTCATAGTATCAACAAGGTTCACAATGGAAGGGGAGTATAGAAAGTGCGGGGACCATCTTTTTGTTCTGCTTTGGTATAATGCTTAGCATAGTGGGGTCCTGGTGCACAAATGGCACTCCTAGGCACTACTGCAATACAAATAATAGTTAATAATATAGGTTCTCCCAATGGTTTTTTCCCTAGGGCCTATACTGTAAAGAGGGAAAGAACTGCTAAAATAAATAACACAAGATTTATTCCCAGCCAAGTTTTCCCTATTAGGGCAATCCTAACCAGAGAATACAGAGCATGGTTCAGTGGGTAGGGCACTGGAGTGGGCCCCAGTAGATGTGCATTCTAGATTTAGTTCTGCCACTGACTGCTGTGTGACTGTGGGCAAATCTTCACCTTCACTTCACCTCTTTGTCCGTCTGTTTCCCCTCCCATGCTTCGTCTGTCCTGTCTATGTGGATTGTAACTAGAGCTAGTTGGAAGTTTTTGATGAAAATTTATTTGGTTGGAAATGCTAATTCATCAAAACAAAACAATTTTGTGGGAAAGACTCAGTTTAGACAAAGCTTTTCAACTTAAAGATATTTTGAAAGGAGTTTTGAAATTGTCAAAATATTTCTTTTCAACATTTTTAAAACAAAAAAATCTGGTTTTCTGATTTGAAATGACGTTTGGTTTTGAAATGTAAGCTTAGGATAATACAAAAATGTTTTGTTTAAAAAAAAAAGGGTCAAATCTGAAATAAAATGTTTTAGCTGACCCTACCCAAATGATTTTTCAAATTTTTGGTTCATGGAAATTCTCAAGATTTTGACTTTTTGTCCCAATTTGGGACGGGAATATTTTGTCGTTGTCGGTATTTTGAAAAATTTCATGGGATGGGAAACCATTTTCTTCCTAGCCCTAATTGTAAGCAGTTTGGGGCAGGGTCTCACTGTTGGTGTGTACAACACCTAGCAGAATGGGGTGGGTACCTCTAGGCACTACCACAATGCAAATAATAAACATTAATAAGGATAAACCCTGGAAGATTCTTATTCTTTTCTTCCCCATTATCCTTACGCTCCCTGGATACAAAGCCAACAGCCTATAGACAAGGCCCTTCATTTTCAGTTTTTATTTTGTTTAAAAATTTCCAGGAATTTATCGATGTTTATTACAAAAATTAAAATATGGGTGAAAATTGGCAGAAAAGATAACAGTTTTCTGGGTAAATTCCAGGTTTAATACTCAGGCATGGGAGGACAGAGAAAAGCAACAAATAGAGAAAAGTAATAGTATTGAAAGTAAAAGCAGTTTAATGCTGTGGTTTGTTTCACGAACTGTACGTTAACAGTATGTACATATTCATGCACATGGGCATGGGTGTGTACCTTTCAGTACATTGCCTTACTTTAACAGGCAGCCTTGCATTTACATTTAGGCTAATTTAATATTAACATATAAACACCTCTACCTATGTCATATTTTGGATTTTTTAAAACATAATCAGTATTTTCAAGTACTTGAGTGGTGCAAAATTCTGATGAAAATCAGTAAAAACCAAGTAATAGCTTTGTAAAACTCAGGAATTTTTTGGTAAAAACAGAAAACAAAGGGCCTTACTTATGTAGCAGTTTTATATCATGGTTCAGAAAAATTCCCTGACTACACCAGTCAGGGAAAGCATGCTAGAATGTGTGAGCAACAATTGTATTTCAACAAGGCTTGTTGCTGTTAAACTCAGTTTTTGCCTAACACATTTTCAACTGTTAAGTGAATAGGGCCAAAGTTTACATCTCTGCTAAACAAAATTCTTTCTTTCTTTCTTTCTTGTGTTTGCCTTCAGCCCATTGTCATTTTTTGAATTTCTCCTTTAAACAGGCAGGCAACCTGATTGGTTTTGCCTGATTGTCTGAGCAGTTCAAGTATCCAATCATAGCACAAGAGGAGCTTGTGAAACTGCAAATATTTTCAATACAGATCAAGCCATGGGATTGTTTTAATCGGAGTGACGCCTTTGCTGTTACTGGCTGGAGAGATTTTGCTACATAGGTAGAAGAGCAGTTTTACACTCTGCCCTCTATAAATGTCTTTTTTCTCCCTGCCCCCTCTCATTTGCTTATAATCACTGAAATGCTTTGTCTCATATAAGAAATGAAGTTTTATGTGCTTGCTTTGTGTGCCCATGGAGTTCTTTTCAGTCTTGTACTTCATTCATCAGTATGCAAATTATCAAACGAAATCCAATTAATATCCAAATCGATTAAAATCACCGCCCCAATGTCTGAACACGCCATCATTTCTGAACTGTGTTTTTATCAGTCTCAAATATTTCTCTCTTATTTGAATGCCTTGTGTTTACCCTGGGCGTTCAGAGCATTTTGAACTGTGCCATAAATGTGTTCACAGTCACTATTGCATACATTGAGGTGTGTATTGCTGTATGTGTGTTTGTGTTTTAAAATTAACAAAGGGCCAGATCCTCTGCTGCTGTGAATTGTAATAGCTCCACTGCCTCTGATGGAGCTATGCTAGTTCAGACCAGTAGAGAATCTGTCCATAATTTTAGTCTCTCTCATTTTCTTTTCCCCTAATAATTCTATTAAATCAACCTCACATCTTTGCTATAATAGTCGAAGACTGGGTTCCACTCAGTTCTCTGACAAATCTTGATCCTGACTTGAAATAGTCAGTGCATCTCAGTTCAGGCAAAGGATCTTCATTCTGGTCTGGAACAATCCCTTCTATTCTCTGGGTCATACACCAGAATTTCTGTGCCCATCTGAACTTGATTCTGGATACACTCCTCAGAGGAGAAAACAGAATCCAGAGATTATTAATAGCTTCTCTTTGATGAGTGCTCTGAACAACTCTGCAAAATTCCCAGTCTTTTTAATCTGTCCTCATATGGAAGCTGTTCCATACCCCTAACCATTTTTGTTGCCCTTCATTGTACTTTTCCCAATTCTAATGTATCTTTTTTGAGATGGGGCAACCAGAACTGTATGCAATATTCAAGGTGTGGATGCACCATGGATTTATATAGTTGCATTATGATATTTTCTGTCTTATTATCTATCCCTTTCCTAATGGTTCCTAACGTTCTGTTCGCTTTTTTGGCTGCTGCTGCACATTGAGTGGATGTTTTCAGAGAACTATCCATAATGACTTCAAGATCTCGGTCTTGAGTGGTAACAGCTGACTAAGACCCCACCATTTTTTATGCATAGTTGGGATTATGTTTTCCAATGTGCATTACTTTGCATTTATCAGCACTGAATTTCATCAGCCATTTTGTTGCCCAGTCACCCAGTTTAGTGAGATCCCTTTGTAATTCTTCACTGTCAGTTTTGCCAGCTTTGCACAATGAAGACACAGGCTAAATCATGTGAGTGCCATTAGTCCTCCAACATCTTCCCACAATTCCCCCCATATGCCCAGAAGTCCCAAAATTCACTGGGCAAGAATCATGGAGCCACTCAAAGAACCATGGGACATGCTCTGAGAAGTACTACAATACACACAGGGAAGTGCAGCTCCAGTGAGGATACAATACCTCAGCTAGGGCTTTATAGTACGGCTACTTGCACCTGGGTGTCAATCACCCAGGTTAACTCTGCAGTGAAGACGCACCTAAAATGACTTGCCCAAAGACACACAGCAGGTCTGTGGCAGAGGTAGGACTAGAATCCAGGTCTCCTGAGTCTCAGTTCAGTGCCCTATTTGCTAGACCATACTACAGAAATCACCCTTTGACCCTTCATCCCTAGGGTAAGCCTATTTTACTACTGCACATTGTGGTGTACATACACATGCTGACCCTTTGTATGACACAGAGACCCATTCATGGAAGGGGTGGTATACAGAGCTGAGCTTTTTCAATGTCTAGGGTTAAACAGAACTGTTTTTTATTTCTCTTTCTCAAACAACCCAAGAGTCTTTCAAGGACTCTAGGGCCTGATCCCATTTCCATTGGAGCCAATGAGTTTCCAATCAGGCCCTTTGTGAGGTAAAAATGACTCCTTGAGGTGGCTAATGGGCTTTTCTGGGGCAGGGACAATTATAGGTGGGCCCTTGCAGAGCCCTTCAGTACCATAGATGCACTCCACAAAGTGCTTCCTGTGAAGAGACAATTTCTCTGCATAGACACTGCCTGTCCTGTTTCCAGGATGCGCACTGAAAACCATAGTCTAGTCGATAGTCCAGCCATAATATAAGAAAGACACAGCAAACAGAACAAGCTGAAAATCATAAAAGGTGAAAAAAGGAGGAGGGGTGGATAGGAAATGAGGGTGGCAGAAAACAAAATTCACATTTAAGGTGAAATCTGATACCTTTCTCCTTGAACCTTTACCAGTGATTGACAGTCTGTCCCATACACAGCCACAATAGGTATTACGCATGGAGGGCCAAATCCTGCTTGACTTCCTCTCGAGCTGGTCCCATTGATTTTGATTGGCTCATTCACCTGTTCATGCAGGATGAGGAAGCTGAACTGAGCCCAAAATAGGTGATGAGGGTTGAAAAGGAGACAAGTAGGGAGAACTGTGAGTGTGAGAGAAGGACAAAGGCCAAGTTTCCGCTCACATTTTTGCAGAATTCCCTTCAAACGTCCATCCCTCACTTTGTCAAATCTACCACCATGTGGAAAAAGAGTGGCAGTTCTAATGCCTCCTCTAATGTGGTGCTTTACACCTGCCACTAACCATGCCAGTTAAGCGGCAGGGAAAAAGAGATGAGGGACAGGAAAATCAACCCACACAGCTACCTGTGGGTACTGTATCTCACTAAGCACCTCTAGCCTGTGTAGAAATCAGAAAGGTACCTGGGTTGACATCTCAGATGATGGCTTCCTGACAGAAGTTACCAGCTTGTTTTGTAAATAGCACCCATGAAAAGCATTAGATTGTGGCAGGGACCGGGTAGCCACAGGGATGGAGTGGATCTTCCTGGGGAATTCAGGGCTGGACATAGCAGGATCTATCATCCTTTGGTATGGTGCTGCCTAATTCCCTACCAGTGGCCAGAGAGCTCTGTGGGACAATACAAGAGTGACCTCTTCTGTGTTTGTAAGTGGGGGAAGTTCCTTATTTTCCCCACTTCAGCACATGCGTATACAAGACCAGGGACAATATGCAAGTCTTTGTGGGTGGCTATTTCTCTCCCAGACAACTGGCAACAGTGTGACATGCCCTCAGGTTATGCTCTGCCAGTGTTTTGGCGTGAGTGCTTACTGATGACAGGATACTGGCACCCTAAAACCTGGTTTGTGTGGTTTCATGGGTGGAGTCAGGCAATACAGGAGATAGCTCTTGTCTGCTCATGCAATTTCAATTATGTTCAGACTCTTTCATCTTTTAATAAACTCAATTGTTATTTTCCCCACCAGCTTGCCTCCGGACACTTTAATTACACTGACTCCATGCACAACACCCCTGTGACGGAGATAATTCCATAAACGAGGTTGCTGTGTTAGCCAATCAATGTCTTTCACGGTGATGACAAGGTTCCTGGCAGCAGCCTTCTTACGGGGTTGTGTGGAGATTTTCAAAGCCTTATAGGGGATTTGGACACTCAGTTAATGGGACCCTGGTCATCTAAATCCCTTAGATGTCTTTGAAAATAGCCTACATTTCTATAGTGGCAACATTCAAAATGCTAGATACACCCATTTTGTGCCATACAGCAGTTGCCATACACCAGGCAGTCAGATACCTGACCTCCAGGTGAGTGGGTGGATACCTCCAAAGTTATCAAAACTTCTTTGATGAAGCCTGCTGACTCATCTCAAAGGCACACGCAAAGAAACCTACAAAGAAACTGAAAAAAAAAGCTGTGCTTTGACATAGCACAGTGGAAGGGGGTGGGGGTGAGGGAGAGCCTAACTATTAAAAATCTCCCTTCAAATGTTATGAAATAATATTTTTGCTGCTGGAGCACGACAGGTGTGGAGACTTTGTCAGGTAGACACAGCCTTTGGTATGGCAGCCTGCCAAATCTGTTTCCTTACATAAATCTTTCCACTCCAAGGTATGCAATTAATCCCGGCTCCGGCCTCCATTCACCACAGAGCTTCTTTGTACACAAGGTGTATTAATCATCAGAAGGGACTTTTGCACCTCTGCTATCATTCCTGCATTACTGGCTGGGCACAGGTACAACGTTCTTAAAGGGCCAGCATAAAACCAGGCACCTTCCTGCAGAGAGGGTCAGCTGTGGGATTTGAGGCCAGGCAGTCAGAGGTGTGTGCATGGAGGAGATTCTCTTACAGCATTTGACTGCACTATTTCAGGTTACAGACAATTTCCTGCTTTTGTGAGAAAACCCAATACATCAGATCTTCTATTACAGCTTCCATAGAAGTAAAGCAGTTAACAAAACAATAATAATCCCCCATTCCAAGTATCCTGGGAAGATTTCAGAATAACAATTAGAAAGAATGATGCCAAGGCAAAACCAACATGCAAGTGTGTGCATGTATGCTTTATATTTAGTGTACATATATGTGTATAGCAATCCCTCCTGCCAGCTTCTAGCCTGACTAGTTGGGCCGGGAGCTAAAATGAGCAGGGGATCAGCAGGAATGGGATCCTTCCCCCCAGGCCTGCTGAGCTGCTCTGCCCCTCTTGTGTGCCCCTACTCCAAAGATTCTGTGCAGTGACATCCGCTCCACAACCCTGCAATGACCGTTCCTTTGTCCCACACTAGTTCCACAGTCAGGAGGCTTTCTGCTGTCACCATTGTCCTGAAGAGTATAAATGCCTGTAGATGTGTGTATGGTACCTATGTGTTTGGATGTGTTTTGGATACATATGAATGTATCCACAAGATAAGGTTCCAATTTCCTTACATTTAATGGGTGTTCGGCCAATTGGAGTGACGGGAACAAGTGCCAGCATTTGGGACTGCAGTCTTCAGCCTGGGGTTTCTGATTCAGGCCCCATCTTGAATGTGAGTGTGCACATGGTGTTGGGTAGAGATCTCTAGTTTTCTGCTAAATTCTTACCTCCCCACTCAGCCTTCCATGACTCATGCTATGGGTTGGCACCTAAGATGCCTTCATATCACCATTCTGCTGGGTAATAAAGAGACATTTCAGTGACTAGTTGTGGAAGAGGCCACTGCGGTCAGCTTTGATGACATACCAGGGCAGGGACTGCCTCTTACTCTGTGTTCCTGCAATGAATAGCCAAGGGGCCCTGATCTCTGTTGAGGCTTTCAGGTCTTAGTGGAATGATAATAAATAATAATAATCTGGGGAGTCTCCCCTCTCTCTCTCTCTGCTCCAAGGGCCAGTTTCTTGTCCTCACTTCTCCAGTTAGCAATTCCTGTTTCATTTTGAAAGTGGACTTTATAGGGCACCAGAACAATAGCGCTGCTCTCTCTCTCTTTTGTTAGCTCTCTTCCGATTGCTTTTGGAAGGAACCCAGGACCTTGAGTTTCGCTGGCTTTCTGGCTGCAGGTAAACTCTGTAAATCTTTACTGCGAAGGAAATTACTTTAACTTGGATTGGGTCTCTAGGAGGGGGTGGGGATTTGGCGGGAAAGAACATTAAAAAAATCACAACAGCTGGCTAGCATTGCTGTGTGTGTACCCAGA
The DNA here is from genome assembly GCF_027887155.1 of Malaclemys terrapin pileata. Lineage (NCBI taxonomy): Eukaryota > Metazoa > Chordata > Testudines > Emydidae > Malaclemys > Malaclemys terrapin. The sequence continues at coordinate 45,984,975 of NC_071508.1, read as the reverse complement.
GCTCCCATATCTCCAAGGCCTTGTAAAGATTACAGATGTACTTCTTCAAAGCAGCAGAGATTGGAGTGTGGGGAAATCGCGCACCCACCCTCCCTCACTAGGGCTGTGCGGAAGCACAGAGATGCCTTTCAGATCCATCTGCTCATGAAGGGTCAAGGGCTGGGCCTTCATACATGCGATTAATAGAGTGGGAGGGAGTCATTAGCGAGGCTGGTGCTTATTAAATGTTTCAAATAAAACTGAACTTTGTTCATCTCCCAAAACACACACCCGATAGCACAACGAACACTCCGTTCCAGGCTCAGAGTAAATCTATACCGTGGCAGTTGCAGTCCCAGTAGCATGCACCTAAAGACAAGATGTGGGGACAATGCACATAGGTAGCAAGTGCATAGGGGCATGATGGTCTGCGTCCTCTTCACTTGTGGGGGAGTTAACCCAGGGTGCCATTATGGCCTGGGTCGGGTCCAGCATTGACAGCGAGGGCCAAAGAGATATTACACCTATGGAGAATTGTCATTATGTGGGAGCGTAACTCCTACCTGCTCGGTTTTGGAGAACACATTGCTGTCACCCTAGGCCATGGGTTCTCAACCTTTCCTGACTACTGTACCCCTCTCAGGAGTCTGTTTTGTCTTGCGTACCCCCAAGTTTCACCTCACTTAAAAACTACTTGCTTACAAAATCAGACATAAAAATACAGAAGTGTCACAACACACTATTACTGAGAAATTGCTGACTTTGTCATTTTGACCATATAACTATAAAATAAATCAATTGGGATATAAAGATTGTACTTACATTTCAGCGTGAGACTTGAGCCTGTTTTTCACTTGTGAGCCTTGTCTGAAGCCCGAGTCCCAGGAGGCAGGGCTGAAGCATGTAACTTAGCTTTGTGGAGCGCCCTGTGGTGTGGAACCCCGGGCAATTGCCCTGTTTGCCAACCCCTAATGCTGGCCCTGCATTTGCAACCTCCCCGCTAAACCTGTCCCATGACTCCCCTGGGGCTGCAACCCCCAGGTTGAGAAACATTGATCTAGATGAGTTGAGTACTGCCTCGAAGACCTCTGAGTATCCCCAGAGAGAACCACTGACCTAGACCATGTGGACATTGCGCCTGATATGCTAGAGGCCATGAAGTTATCACAGGTGCCAAGCGCACTGTTACACAGCGATACACTGTGTGCCATAGCTGGCAAACACAGATACTGATCCCTTGGAATGATTCTGATCTCAGTTGTACTGTTGTAAATAGTGTCCTGCCACCGACTTCAGTGGAGATGTTCTGAATGTTTATTTGTGTAATGGAGATCACAACCTGATCAGGAGAATGCTCCGTTATGTGGAAAGCACAGGGAGCCCCCATAGACACACACAGCATGCAGTGCACAATTTAGGAGCAATACAGGGTTGTCATGGATAAAGAGCTTACACTTACGGCTCAACCACACACACAATTACTCAGCCCTTAATAAAGACCCGGCGCTTTCACCTATGCTGAACGTACAGAGGGGCATGCATCAATAATCCACACACTAACACCTCAATCTGGATAGATCCCCTTAGCAAATCCAGCTCTAAAGTGGGGTGTATATGTGAAAGGTTGGCCTTGAGTATAGTGGGGGATTAAATAGAAGTAAACAAAGGCCTCAGGCCCTTACGGTCTCAGTGTAAGAATTCAGAGTCTTCTTTTAAACGACCAGATTAGTACTGGTGGAGAGGGGAGGAACCATTCAGACAGCTGGGTAGGAAGGTGCTGGGAGAAGAGGGTGGAAAGAATATTGCTGAGGATGTAAAAGAGAGAAGACCTTCCTCTCCCTTAGTGCAGTTATCTGTCTACCAGGCCTGGCTCTGGCTAGGGTGACCAGATAGCAAATGTAAAAAATTGGGACGGGGCGGGGGCTAATAGGTGCCTATATAAGGCCTCGTCTACACCGGGCAGGGGAGGGATCGATCTAAGATACGCAACTTCAGCTACGAGAATAGCGTAGCTGAAGTCGATGTATCTTAGATCGACTTAGAAATACTTACTTCGCGTCCTCACAGCACGGGATCGACGGCCGCCGCTCCCCATCGACTTTGCTTCCGCCTCTCGCTGAGCTGGAGTTCAGCAGTCGACGGGAGAGCGATCGGGGATTGATTTATCGCGTCTACACTACACATGATAAATCGATCCCTGATAGATCAATTGCTACCCGCCGATCCGGTGGGTAGTGTAGACGTACCCTTAGAAAAAGCCCCAAAAATCAGGACTGTCTCTATAAAATCGGGACATCTGGTCACCCTATTCTGGGCAGATCCCAGGGTGAGCCTTTGTTAAGAAGACGAGCCAGGAGGAAACTGTCTGCTCACGTGTTCATCAAGCAGAGCTGGGATTGCCAGTGACTCTTGATGGTTGAGGCTCTCTCACACTGATGCATTGTGCCATCATTTCACTGTAGCCACTTGGGTGAGGTTTCATTGTTTGCTTTTCCACTTTCACTGCTACTCCCTTGGGAAGTTACAGACTCCGTCCATACCCGACCAGCGAGTTACGAGACAGGGTGGGCAGAGGAGAACCAGTTAGGCATGTGCGGGTTGGAGACCATTAAACATTACATCTGGGAAATCCTTGTGAAAAGCAGCCCCGAGAGCTCCACAGTGGCGCTAGCAAAGTGGCACAGAAATCCAGTTCCAGCTCTTTTCCTCTCCAGGGAGAGCACATGCTGGTGTTTACTTTTCAGGGAAAGTGATCAGATAGCATGGTAATGGGTGACCTTATAAAAACAGACAAACAGGCTTAGATCCAGTTCAGATCTTTGTAAATGAAAAGACTGAAGGTGTCTTCACACTAGCACAGCCATAATTAGTTTCTAATAGTCACCTGAAACAGCCAGAAAGAGAAATTTGTGTGAGTGCCAACCACTAAAGATGCATAGGCTGGGACTTTCAAAGTGGCCCAAAGGAGTTAGGTGCCGCCTGTTGAAAGCCAGTGGGGTTGGATGCCTGATTCCTTTAGGCTCCTTTGAAAGTCCCAGCTATAAGTATTAGAGATGCCAGGAGAGCAATGCAAGATTAGGAACAGAAGAACATAGGATGTGTCATGCTGGCTCAGCCCAATGGTCTGTCTAGTCCAGTCTCCAACAGTGGCCAGCAGCAGATGCAAGAAACTTCTAAGGGACAATTATGGAATAACTTTCTTCTTCCTAAATCCCATCAGATTGTCGCAGGCTTATGCCTTGAAGAATGAGGGTTTGTATCCCCTTTTAAAAGCAAATGATTACCCGATATCATAAAGCAACTGTGGATGTACTCATTGTCTAATGACTAATCCATTTCTGAATGCCATTAAGCACTTGGCTTCAGTTATATTTTGCAGCACTGAATTCCGTGGGTTAATTATACATTGTGTAAAAAGGTATTGTTTCTTTTACCATATTAAAATGCGTGGCTTTTCAATTTCACTGGTTGTCCCTTTCATGTATTGTAAGAAAAAGTAAAAAAGAGGGCCAGATTACCCATCTTGATCCCACTCAGCATTTTATATAACTCTGTCACGGTCCCTCTGTCTTTTCTTTGAACCAAAATAATCCTACTGTTTCACTCTCTTTTTCTGTGACTAATAAATTGTCATCAGTTATCCATCCATGGCTATTAGCCAAGATGGTCAGGGATGCAGCTACATGCTCTGGGTGTCCCTAATCCTCTGACTACCAGAAGGTGGGATTTGATGACAGGAGATGGATAACTCTGTTCATTCCCTCTGAAGCATCTGGCACTGGCCATTGTCAGAAGACAGGATACTGGGCTAGATGGACCATTGGTCTGACCCAGTATGGCTATTACGTTTTCTAAACTCATGTTAATTCTACAGGTTTCCTTTTTAAATGTGGAGAAAACTACTCTGCTACTGCATGTCTGCTGAAAGCTGTCTTGGGTTTAGCGCTCTGCAGAAAATGTTAGAAAGGGAACCTATGAACATATGCATTCTGAATTTAGTACCCATAAACTCCCATTGATTTAAGTGTGAGCTGAGTGTGCTCAGGACCTCTGGAATCAGACCACTTATTTTGGAGTCTAAGTATGGATTTAGGTGCCTAAACCCGTAAATAGGTAAGTATGAAACTTTTGACCAAGATACATTATCCCAACTTCATCCCCATCTTGAAGACGACGAGCTGTATTAAACAACAGTTGAATGTCTCTTTTTCAGGTGATGCTCCAAAATAGGTTGTTGATCCATATGGCTGGGTTGTGTTACATGTTTAGGGGGTTCTTAGTACTCTGCAGGAGAAACTACACCATTCAGATCTGGAACAGGATTAGGTTCAAAGTTAAGAAGTAGTTACACCTGATCTCATGGCATTAGTATCCTGAACAGAAGCCTGTCTTTCTCCCATATGCCACTTTTCACCCAGACGGCTCTGGGTCATACACCAATACAGCTGGGGCATGTGTCTTTGAGTCCCAGTCTGGTGAACAAACATACAGGACAATTGCACAAGGTCTTGCTGTTGGTAGTCATCTCTGTCTAAAATTTTGTTTTGCAGTCCAGAAACTAATCGAGCAGGTTAATGACTTTCTGTCTTTTCCCCCCTACCAATGTTGCTAATCTCTTTTTAGTTTTCCATATGAGCCTCTCCAGAAAGGCTTGGTTATTTCTTGGTTGCCTGTGCCAGCTACAGATCCATACACTCTAGAGAATGCACAGAGAGGTGTTATTTTTTTTAAGGCAGGCGTAAGTGCAGTCTGCAAGCGGTTGACCACCATTCGTTTGATGGGAAACTGCATCAAGAGAGACTTTCAAAGTAGCATGGGAAGGATTTGCAATCCTCAGTGCAGAGGGTAAAATATGGGTCTGAGGAAGAAGAGCTGAGAAAGTTGCAGCATACAGGAGTTAAAGTTGTGAAAAAACAAAATTAACATAATGAGGAGAAAGTTTTGTTGTGGCATGTGGATTAATTATTATGGCTATTTCATATTTATATTGCAGTTATGCCCAGGTCTGGGGCTCCATTGTGATAGATGTTGAATAAGTGTATCCAAGGACACAGTCATTGCCCTGAAGAGCTTACCAGCTAAAAACACTATAAGCTGCCACTAGGAGAGGAGACCTTTCATTGCAGTCCAATTGATTCTCTAACAGCACTTCCCAAAGGAGTGAAATTACATTGCTTGATGCCACATCACTCTTTAGATGCACCACGGAAGTCTTCACTTTGATCACATGTAGTTTGTGGTGCTCATAGAGGGAAAAAAACGCTGAAATTCTATGCATTGGTCACAGTCAAGGACACTAAGTACTAGCAGTGAGGACTAAATTCAGCTTGAGGCTGGGGAATTGAAGCAAGCTCCAGCATTCCAGGAGACCATTTCAGATCAAATAGCTGACATCGCTGGATACCAGCGCTCGGCTTGGGGTGGGAATATAGTATTTCTGTAAGTTGAAAGAGAGGCCTCTCCTGCTGGAAGATTAAGGAGAAGCAAGCGCCCAAGTGCAGGCATTCTATTTATGAGAGAGTGGTGAGGGACAAGGAGGCATCTCATGCTTTTCAGGAATGCTCTCCTTGGAATGCTGGTGGCATCCAGATGCTTTCAAAGGGGTTCCAAAATCCCTACACCCCATGTTCAAATGGAGACCTAGGAATGTGAAGCTACATAAGGCAGTGATTTGATACCACCAGTGGCAGCTTTTGAGAAGACACAGCCTGGTAGTAGGACCAGAAGTAGGATGTCAATTTGCAATTTCACAGTGAGTGGAGACAACAAGAAATAACAATCCTAAGACATTGCAATTAAGCAACGGACCAAAACAGAGCCACAATGGGGACTGAATTCTATGGGTGTCACTATTTAACTCACTAGCATACACCCGCCACCAGTTTGCTACCCTGCATCTTGCTGAGACACAGCAACAAATGTTAAGATCATAGGAGAAGAACCATCTTATCCACTTAACATTCATTCTGGAAGTGCAGAGAGGAACATCTCATCCAAACCAATGGGAATTGCAGCTGCAAAATAGGATGGCATCATGAATGAGGCTAGCACCACATATTAAATGGTAAAAAGTGATAATAATTTTCCACTTTGAGACAAATACAAATGTATTCTCCCCAAAGGACCAGAATTCTTCACTCTAGCCCCGACTCTAATTCTCAAAATCAACAAGGGCAGGGAAATGTTGTGTTCTCTTTCCTCAGTAACTAGATTCAAAAAAGAGCAAATAATCCTTTTGCTTGCTGGATATTCTCAGAGATGAAGCGAGTCCTAATCTACAGGGGAGTATGGAAAGCTGTGGATTGTGTATGAAGTCTCATTGAAAAAAAGAAAGAAAGTGGCAAAGACTTTTTTATTTCCCCCATTGCTTATCTAAAGCTTTCTGGGAGAAAGAATGCCCAAGGATCCTCCCTAGAGCGGATCTCTCTAAATCCTGTTTTTGGCTAACCCTTATTGCAGTGGTGTATTATTGTGCATCCTGAAAGTAAAGATATGGGGGCCAAGTCATCATCGCATCCAAGATCAGTTTAGCAGAGGACCCAAGGGTGGGATGTGGAGGGAGAGGGGGAGGAAGCTAACACTTAGATTGTAAACTCTCTGGCTCAGGAGCCATCTTTTTGTTCTGTATTTGTACAGAGCCTAGCACAGTAGAGTTCTGGCCCTTGTTGGGGCTCCTAGAGCTATTTCAATACAAATAAATAATAATACTAATAATAGGTGACTTTTGCCACTTTTGTGATTCCCCTATTCTGGGCTGGACCCTGGCAGGTTTCATTAGCCTCTGAGTCTTGTTAAGAGTGAATTTGTCCCTTCATTTCAAATGCTCTCCCACCGCCAATCTCCCTTTTATCAGTTCCTTATTAATTTAATGCTGGCTTCTCAAACTTGATTTCCTGAGCCTCCCTCTGCATGCTCTTGAATATTAGCACAACACTGTGTCTAGATATCGGAAGATCACTCTGGCTTCTCCCAGTGCCTCTGCTGTCTTGGTATCAGGTTGAACCTGTTCGGTAGAGGGGCCTGAGGCAGTGCGGATTCCAGCTCTCTCTTTCTGCTCCATTTAATTTGAGCACACTAACCTCTCCCTCTCTCTTCTCCTCCCCGCTCGCCCCTAAGCCTCGGGCTTTGAGTTGTGAAAGGCATAAAGCAGGGCATCACTTACACACCTGGAACAGGTCGCAACAAGCCTGGCAACCTTTTACATGGAATGCTTAGGACTCTGCGAGTTAAAGTCCTTTGCAAAGCCGCCTTCATCTGGTAAAGTGTGCTCAGCTAACATCTGTCCAATTGTCTCAATTGTCTGTTGCAGGGTTGTTTTTCTGTTTTGCTTTGTTGTTTTTTGTCCACCTTGCACATGGAGAGGGAGAGATTAGTTAAACTGCCCTTTCTTTGGCTTCAAAAGAAAATCATTTATGGATATGCCTCAATCATTTCCCTCTTTTGGAGCCCTATATCACATCACGGGCATTGGTTGTCTTCTTCTCCTCTCTCCCCCTCCCTTCCCCCAGTGGAACAAGGAGATGGGGGGAGGAGAGAGGGTATAGGCACATATTAATAGAAGTATGAATTTTGCAGTCATTACAGATTGCTCTCTGCACTTTGTGTGTGGAGCAGTATAGCCTAACTTATGGGGGTACAGCCCAGAAATGTGTTGTGTGCTGCCCACCCTGGGTAGACTGTGGTGAGAGCGGCTCAGAGAATTTCCAAACTCTGACAAAATATCCTTTCCACAAAAATTGGAAATTGTGATTAATATTAGCCCGACTCAATCATTGTCTAGAACTTCCAGCCCCCAGCTCCATGCTGTTACCAATAACCACCTCACACACCAGCTCCAACTTAGCACTGGCCTCCATTCAGACCCCACTGCCAGCCCCCTAGCAGCTAGCTCTTCTATAGCATCAGCAACCCCCACCAACCCTATACCAGCAACTTGACCCTTTGCCCATATACAGCAGCCAGCAGTCCAAGGGTTGAGAACTCCTGATATAGAGAATCAGACCAGAAGGATACGCAAGGCAGCTGAAACCATTCATGGTGCAGGTACGCACTGCTTCTCAGTCAGCAGAAGGTGCAGTTTACACAAGCTGGCTCTAAAACAGGGTCTGATCCAGTGTCCACTGACGTCAGTAGAGGCTCTTCTGTTAAACTTCAGAGGCCCTTGGATCAGGCTCATAATGAAGATGAGAAGAAACAGCCTGGCCCTGTGTGCAAGGTGTATTTATTTGTTGGGATATTTTTTATGAACCTCTTTCTAATCTCTAGAGAAAATATCTGCCACTCTGAAGGACTGCGGAAATAACCTTACCCTCTGCAAAGGCCCCAGCACAGAGCGTAGCAAATAGCAGCCAAGGAAAAACCAGGAAAACATACTGCCTCCATTTCCCTAATATAAACTGTTTCCCTTGCTCTCTGCTTCCAGATAGGGCGTTTCTAATATAAGCAAACCAGTCAGAAAACATCGAATTAGGAGAATGTGAGCCTAAAAACAGGAGGAATAATCAAGAGGTGATGGGGTGTGGAGAAGCCTCCCTCAGCAGCTCTGGCTCTAAGGAAAGGAGAACTGGGATGCACATCTCACTGCAGGGATGGTGTTGGCCTGCTGCCATCTGCCATCCAGCAGCTTCATCTCCCAGGGGATTCAGAAGGGGAGAAGCAAGCACTTGAGAAACAAGAAAGAGAGAAAACAAAGGAGCAAAATTTCCCCCAGCAGGTGGGGTGGGGTTTGAGAGCATGTGAGGGCACCTGGATGGACATGGTAACAGCTATTGGATGCCTTGGGTGCAGTTCTGTACAGTATCTCTAGGATGCAGAGCACAGAAAAGTACAGCCCAGGGATGGGAGGGGATTGTTAGGTGAGCTACAGCAGCTTTATGCCATCCTGGGAGTCCCAGGATTCTGGCAACTCCAGGGACCGATGCAGTCTGTTCTCAGCATAAGTTAGCATAGCCAGAGACTGTTATTTAAGGCTACCTATGGGCTACTCCACAGCTCAGAGCAACCCAGAATCCCTGTAGGGGCATCCATTATGGGGACTTCTGTACTGCCCCTGGTCCCACTCCTGGATCGCCCGCTGTGCTGCAGCTTGCAAGGAGGCCGGTGTAACCATAAGCTGTCCCATGCACTGCCTATGCCCCTGAGGGAATTTCCCCCAAGCTGTCTACAGGGAGTTAATGGTTCCTGTATGTAAGGAACTGGGGCATAAGTGGTCTGGCTTAGCAGTCACAGCCGGGCTGATGTCCACCAGTCAAGGAAAGCCACCAAGTGGTAGACAGCGAGCAGGGATCAGAGCAATCGCTAGAGCTGGGATTGATAAGCAAGAGTCAGGGTCAGAGGTAATATCAGGCTGGAATCAGGAGGCAAGAATCAGGGTGGGAGGCAGGCTGGGGTCAGAGATTGGGTATCAGATGCAAGGTATGGTCTGGTGTCACAACAAGCCAAAAATCTATGTGGGTGCTTAAATAACTTCCTGGGCCACATTCCAGGGTTAAATAGTATGCACGGCCAATCAGAGGGCCACAGGGTGGTGTCACTCTTGACCACTTGGGTGGACTTCCTGCAGTGCCTAATAGGCACAGTGGTCCTTGGCTAGGGTTTACATAGCCTCTTGGTGGTGATGTGGGTAATGTTAGTCAGTGCATGCTTTAGAGAGGAGGGTTCTAATCCCTTAGCTTCTTGTAGTACAATGAGCTCAGGGGCTCTAGTAGAAGGAAAAATCTCCCCTTTTCTTTCTCTGTTTGTAGGCAGACAGAATAAAGGTCCTGCTGTTCCCTCCTCTCTTTACTGCTGTAGGCATCATCACCACTGGGCAGGAGAACAGATTCAGAGCAGGATGGGGAGGGAGTTCAGACGATATGCGTGCTCTCCCACCTCTTATTCCAAGTCCAAATTTCTTTTTGGGCAATTTCACCCTGGCCCCATATTCCTTGCTACTCAAAATTCCCATTAAATTCAATGAGGCTTTTGAGTGGGCAATTACTACAAGATGGCTTCCTACACTGGCAGTCTCTGCAGCAGGGGTTACATCCACCTTCCTTAGGTGTGCTGTGAAAAGGATGGAAATACTCTGAAAGTGACTAGGATGCTTCCTGTTTACAAGATAATGACTGTAACCTGGACTATTAAAGCTTCAGTACTGAAAGCTGAGGCATTCATACCTTGGATACAGTTTCACAGAGTAATGAGTGTTACAGCTAATATTATCATACTGAATTATTTATCTAATGACAATATGGTATTTGGACACAATTGGCTTTAAAACAGTAGGCCTGATCCTGACTTCAGTGTCAGTGGAGGGTCTTCAGCATGGTCTGTTTTCTACATACAAAGAGCTATATGAAATTTCACTCTGAATGGCTTTTTGTGTTAAGGAAAAACAACCAGGCAAGAAAGAACAAATGCAAGTTCTCCAGGAGAGAGCATGGTGTGAGTCTCTCCGTATGAAAGAGCAACCACCTTGAAATGCCTCACAGCATTGTCCACCCACAGTGCAAAAGCAGAGAGACATCTCTCCTCGAAAGGCGTGTACCCAGAAAAGGAGTCAAACGGCTACTTGCCCCAGAAGCACCTTATGGGATCAGGCTGATTGTGTGCATATTTATGGTCAGCTCTGAGGGCAGGTAGCTGATCAGTGTGTGACTGTACACATTGTTTGGACTGAAACCAACACATAGTTAGCCAGTCAGTGTGCTAGCTCTGGCACACAGAAGACCAGATTAGGTCCCACCCAGATGTGCAATGAGGGGGAAGAAGAAGCTTGAAAGGATCCTCCTTTCCCTTGGGCCCTTGCACAACGGGCAGGCACAGCTGCAGGTCTTCAGGGCCCTCACCTTCCCTTTGCACTCAACCAACTGGGTAGAGATGGGAACAGATACACAGGGGCTGCACTTTTTCTGTGCTCCCTGGAGCCCTGGGAGGCATTGTGCTAGTTTCAAGAATAATGCCTTTCAGGCATCTTACTGGAGATTGTGCCTCCATATCTCCTTCAGTGTGGGACTGTACCTTGAAGACACAACAGAACCCTGCATGGTTAATTGAATGCTACCAGAGAGTCCCCGTAGGTGACTTCTGATTGGCCAAAGCAATTCTATGTTGCTACAGTCCTGATGAAACTCACTCCATGACATGAGTTTTGACCTTATTTAAAAATGTTATGTATTGAAAGGAGCTTTGGCTTCACGCTTCCAGTGTGAGAAAAGATTTTGTTTCTGAGGGCAGTGTTTTAGAACACCATTGATCTCGCTAAAGGAAATTCGCTCATGGTGTGTAAAACACAGCATGTTGTGTGTAAGCAATACGACTTGACAAGCAGTGCATTGCTGGATGATTATACCATGCCTCAGGTGGTGTTATAAGGCATAAGGCCAACGGGGGTGACTTTACCATCTGAGACATGCAGTAATCCTCTTCAAACGTACAGCCTGGAGGGTTTTGTTGCGATTAGGAAATGAAACATATCTAAAAATAAGAAAAATAGCTGGACCCATGAAATTATACACCTAGAAGCTGCACAACATCCATAAGAGCCAGTCAGAATTCTCCAACTGTCCCTGGATTATTCTATAGCCATGTCTTCACCAGTCATGTCCCTTCATATTGCCATCTGCTCTTAAAATTAATCAAAGCCTACACAAAAAGAAAGCTCAGTGAGAAGGCTTTATTGTAGTCACTCCTCTGGGGTGTAATAAGTGGAGCCAGATTCTTACTCCCAGGTAGCGCATCGGAGCTGGAATCTGGCTGTAGCTAGCTAGCTAGCTGAGAATTCCCCATAAAGTTGGCGTAGATAGTTCTTGTGCCAACTGCTTCCCATCCCCAACACAGTGCTGGGTTGGGAATGGCCATTTCAAGGGCAAAGCACTGCTATAATTTCTCTCCATTCCCAGCTGGTATGTGGCTCCTTAGTGCTCAGACTCCAAAAAACCAACAATGACCAAATTAGTAGTGCTTGCTGGCAAGGGAGCCCTGGCAAAACAGAGATCGCAGCATGTAAGGGGTGACCTCAAATGCTCTCTCCCCTTTCCACATGCAGCCCATGGGGACTATAGAGAAAGGTCAGACCATGGCTTATAATCAAGAGAAAAAGTAGGGGTGATGCTTTGACCAAATTGGCTTTATTAATAATACCTAGCTCCTTCATGAATAGGTCCCAAAGTGCTTTATGAAGGGAGGTCACTATCAATATCCCCATTTTATAAATTGAGAAACAGAGGCACAGAGAGGTGAAGCAATTTGGTCAAGGTCATCCAGCAGGCTGGTGGCAGAACCAGGAAGAACCCTGAGTTTACTCGGGTTTATTGAGTCCCAGTCTAGTGCTCGGCCAGGCTGGTTACAGTTAGAGCAGGCTGAATAATTCATTGAGAATCAGTTAGCCCTGATAAATTTAACCCTTTTTTCCTGACAGTGAATCACTTACTAATTGACCGTGACCTCTGAAAATGTATTTGCTATGCATAAGCATCCAGCGAATCATTTTGACAAGCAATAAGCCCCTAATAAGCAAACTCTTCACTTCAGCTTCTCTAGTCACCACTTGTTATTTTATGGTGTGTGACTGGTCATCTACGTCACATGTTGTGTTGGTGTTCTCTGATGGGATGGCTGAAAATGACTTTGCAGTGTTCAACATGCTTTAGTTGTTGGGCCAAATTCTCTGCTGGTGTAAATGGGAGAAAACTCTACTGAAGTCAATAGAGCTGCATCCATTTTCTTCAGCTGAGATTTTGGCTCCTGGATCAAAGATATTACATCCACAACGATGGCTTCATTCGCACAAATATTATAAACAAATGACAAAAAATCTTTAATGGGCCTGTCACACTCAGGCAAAGTTTTAAAAGTATGAAAACCCAACTGAATTGTATGTATTTTTCCCATAGCTTCTTCCCCACTATTACTGTGTCCTGTGATATGTGTATAAATGGTACAAAGCTAATGTGACCAGGACAGTTTTCCATATAATGCCTTATGCCCCAGCAACTTATTGTGGAACACCTGAAATGTCTGAGTTTTTCATTTAATTGGGTTTTTTTTGGGGGGTGGGGAGGTAAACTATAAAATGTTTGGCCAAGACATATTGCATTATTGAATAGAATTTCTTCTCTGTTTACCAGAAACAAACTGCAATGGTATGAGAGTTCAGGGTTATGAACAGTATTTGGAGTTAAACGAAAAAGGTGAATGAGTATCGATATTATTCAAAGCTGTGTTTTTTTGCTCTAAGTGAATGTTAATGACTCGCGGTCAGCATTTCGTGATAGACTCGTTCAGACTTACTTGAAACAAAAAAAACCAAACCCTGAACTCCAAAAAATATACACGCATTGTTACTGTCAGAAGTTGGCAGTAGCAATCCCAGCAGAAATTCTGGCACTGAAGTCAGTAATATCAATGGCAAAATTCCCTATGGGGCCAGGATTTTGCCAGGCATTCTTTTTAAAGTGAACTTTTTCCTGAATATTTTGCAATCCTAAAAAATGCTGTCTCAAACCCGTTTGTTGATTTTGAAATTATGGCCACCTTTTATAATGCTCTCTGTGGCCAGCTGGCTCCACCTCCCTGACTCATTCAGCGATGTCATCATCTAGCATTTGTGATTTCGCAATCACTTTCATGGAACTGGATTGTGACTTGAATTCAAGAATCAGGCACGAGAAGGAAGCCGATTACACATTACAATTATGTAAGGTGAGCAGCAGCAGCTGTATGAATGGAAATACAGGAAATCTACATGACAGTTAAATAAGGTTTTGGTAAAATATTTACAAATATTAATGTTAGTGTGTCTCTCATTAAATATAATTGAACTCATTGGAGAGCCAAATATCTGTATAACAAGAAATATTTCACTCATTAGCAAAGACGCTAAGAATCATGTTCATGTTATAATGAAAGTGTCTGACTGGAATACATGGCTGAAGGAATCGACAATGGGGTATAGAGACTTTCACTTTTAGGTTTCTGCTTCAAATCCAGTCCAGGAAAATGGTGACCGAAATTTGTTAATTTGCAAAAGCTGTTTGGTGGCCTTTGTGAAATGAGCTGGTTTCAATCTAGTTCCTCCTGGAACAGAAAACACCACCATAAATGGTAATAATTGGTACCCAGGCCAGTGACTCAGGGGAGAGGCCAAGGAATGAATGGGCACAGAGAATGAATGACTGTTTAGAGGTAGCCCATCCTGGTTAGAGTTGGGGTGGATTGGTGGGGCAATAGGAGGAAATTTGCACTTCAGTGAAAATGGCTTTTGAGTAATTATAATGGACAAAATGTATTTGTGACCATTCTTCTGATAATTCCCTAGTCTTCATATATGTAACCACTGGAAAATTGAAGGGGAAAGGAATGAAGTCTAATGTCCAACTTCTAACACATTTTAACATTAACTCTTCACTGCTTGAAATCCTATCTTTTTTTTTGCTAGGAATGTTACTCAAATGTTTGAGGCTTAAATAGGGCGTGAAGAAGAATTGCAGGATTGAATGGAGTCAAAGAGAGGATTTTTCATGCTTCAGAGGACAACACAAGACTCCTGAGGGAAGATGGTTCTACTTTCCTTGTAAGTATTTTGGTTGTGAATATTCTGTGTGTTCTGGCAATGTTCCTTTCTCTTCCTCTGTTTGTGTATCTGGACACTACCAGGACTTCTGCAGGTCGAGGGATTGTTTACTTTCAGTGGCACACTAAACATTATACTGAGCACAATTTACTAGTATTGATGGTAGAGCAGGGGTGCAGAGAAAGGGAGGTGAAGGGACAGAGAGGAGGAAAGGAGCGGGAGAGTCAAGGCCGCTGAGAGCGGGTTCGGGCCCCAGTGAAAAATTTTTATCGGTCCCCCCAGCAAGGGCAGACAGGCTAAACAGGGCCGACGAGAGGGGGGGAAAGCTGGGCCCCGGGCTCCCTTCTGGACCACCGGGCCCCAGTAATTTGTACTCCCCCCCCCCTCGTCGGCCCTGGGGAGAAGTTCTGAGGTGGAAAGAAAGGTTGAGAAGAAAAGGTGGAGAGAGAGATAGAGAGAAAGCAAACAAGAAAGAAAGGAGGAGACAGGAAAAGGTGTGGACAGAAAATAGGAAAGGGGAGAAGAAGAGTGAACAGTAATTTGAAGGAGAAGGCAGAAGAGGCTGGAGGGAAAGAAAGGGGGAGTCACAGAGGGGTAGAGGACCAGGAGGTATGGAGATGAAGAGTTAAACATGACTCCTAATCGAGTTCCTTTTCACATTAATGCTGCTTTTCAAATGGAAATAGTGGGGTCAGCGGCACAGGGCTGATGCGGCTGTTGGACAATGGCGCAGTTAGCTCTGCTCAGAGCAAGTGACAAAGAGAGAGTGAGAGAGAAGAGAAGATGTTTGCTGGAAGAGCCCCCATTCTTCACCAGGAGGTTGACGACATGCTACTGTTGTTTCCCCCGGCTCCTGTTGGGAGGGAGTGGGATGAGGTCTTGCCTGAGCTCCAGTTCACTTTGCAGGCTGTAGTCGGGCTTGTCACAGAGGGCCCTTAGGGCACTAAAACTGGCTCAAAGAATGTGAACAAGATTGGGGTGGGGGGAGCCAAAAGATTTCAACACAAATAATCTTCAAGGAGTGTTCGGTAAACAAAAAGGACGGCAGCACGCCAGGAGCACCTGCCTCTCACTGCATTGACATTAATTGTTTGGGGAAGAAGAAAAAAAATTCCCTTTGTTCTGTGTGTGTATATTTGTGTGTGTGTGTGTGTGTGTGTGTGTGTGTGTGTGTGTGTGAGAGAGAGAGACAGAGAGTCGAAGGGGGATTGGCTGCAGTGATAGAACGGCATAGTGTAGGGCAGCTCCAATTTTCACTTGGTCCTTTATTCAATGGCCAAAGCACAGTCCTCACTGCCTAGTTAGAGGTGCCAGCAAAGTACAGCCTTGATACAGATACCATCCTGAATGCACTGCTATGGTTATACTGGATTCTTATGTATTATAGTAATATCTATAGGTCCCAACTAAGATCACTAGGTGCTGTTATCCTAAGTGCTGTTGCACATGTATTAGTGGACAGTCCCAGTCTGAAGAATTACAATCTAAATAGGTAAGACAGGCAGAGGAAGCATTATTATCCCCATTTTATAGAGGGTGAACTAAGGCTCATAGATTAAGTTACTTGCTGAAATAATTCTGTGGCAGAAACAAAAATTGAACCCAGATATCCCGAGTGCCAGTCCAGTGCCTTTAAAAGGTATGGGATAATCTGGTCACAGGCAAAGTTTCTTCCTTATCCCCTTTACTTAAATATTGGATTATGTCCAAAAATATGAGGTTTTATTACCCTTTCCAAACTCTTTTCAATCCCGACTAGTATCACTCTGAATAGTCTTGTTATCTGTAAAAATGTCTAATCCTTTTTTGAACCCTTCTAAACTCTTGGCCTCAATGATATCATGTGGCAATGAGTTCCACGGGCTACATGTGAGACTTTTCCTATAATTGTGCTGGAAATATAATAGTTGGAGAGTCCCTACATCTCAAAAATAAGTGAAGAGGAGTTAGCCCAAGGGAGAACAAATCCAGTGACAACCACAAGGCTTATCAGCTCATTCTTTAGGGTTCTATCTGACTGGGGAATGCACTTTTCAGCGACCCATATAGAATGCAAATGGGATTTTCAGATATTGATCATTCTGCTCCAGATTTCATCTGCCCACCTTTTTGGAGGATAGCAAGTTTCCTTCAACTCTCTGGAGCTCCACACTGAGCAACATTAGCCATCAAGAAATTCAATAGCACATATTGGCCAGTTAGTGTTTGGATACTCATCAAAACCTGGCAAAATTTCTCTCTTTATCTCCAGGGTATGTAAGAAGATCCTGCCCACAGTGGGATCAGAAACATGATAGCTTACATCTGCATTTGAACATAGCTGTTTGCCGGTTAATGTGATTCTAAAGAAATTCTCTCAGACTAAAAACAATTCTCCTGGCCACCCTGGTCATGGAATCAGTTTTAACCTTGTTGACAGCATGTGTGTTTATAGACCCACTTGCAGGTAGGATCTTTTTCCAGTGTGGGCAGAGTATAAATCATCCTGTGCAGATAACTCTTTGGCAGCCTTTCCGAGAGCCAGCTATGCACAGCAAGGCTGAGATACTGTATCTGCTCAGGGAATGGGGCCTAAGGGCTTTGATATAATGAAAGAGGCTGCTGTAAATCAAGGGGTGAAGGTGGGGAAGGGCAGAAGGACTCCCATCCCTGTAATTAATACCTCAGGCTCTGATCATCTGTGATGCGCTTTTCCGGGAGGGATGAGAGCATCCACATTTCTTCACTCCAAGATTGAAACCCTGAGGGCCCCAACAATGCATGGCCCTCCCAAGCCATAATAATTTGGGAGCTGCTTTTCCTGCTGGCTATATCTTGAATCACTCTGAAGGCTAGCCATGAAAGGTCATCCACCTATGCAGGTCTACAGAGGATGGTGATTTTTGAGACTTCAGGATGGTGCTGCTGCTGTTGATGTCATAGGCTGCATTAGGAGACAACAGCCCTTTCCACATAAGTGGATCCCTGATATGCAAGCAGATTTGGCTTTTTGTGTGTGTGTATGAGGCAATTCTTGAAATCAGTCATTTTTCCTTCTGCTATCTCATCCGGTACCCAACTATTCCAAGCTGCTCAGAAAGAGTACGTGAAAGTGAAGTGGAATCGAGCAGTGACCACCTCTGTTGAATGATGGAGGTCTGCAGGTGGGATCATGCTTTGCCAAAGAAATTAGTTGCTTTAGAAAAGGCTCCCTCAATGATAACAGGGTGAAGTCAAACAAGGTATGTCTCATTAGATGATGATGGTCCATTTGGAAAGGTTCCAATGGAGAGCAGGTTTAGAGAGGGGATTCCAATGGACAATAAAATACTGGCATTCTTGTACCACTTTGCACCTAGCCATCTCAAAGTGCCCCACAAAGATGGTTAAGTACCATTGTACTCATTTTGCAGTAGGGGAAATTGAGTCACAGAGAGGGTTATGTGACTTGCCCAAGGTTACGTGGTGAGTCAATGGCTGAAATGACACTAGAACCCAGGTCTCCTGACTTGCAAACTGGTTTCCCATCCACCACACTGCAAAATTAAACCGTATTCTAACTCTGAACATATTCCCATGGAAAATACCTAGGTTTACGGAGAGCTGACAACACAACCCAGCAGACAGAGCTTCCTCATAAGGCACACCAAGGCTTCCTACAGAACATGAATAACATAGGGCAGGTAGAGCATCTGTGGGTAGCTACTCTGTGTAGCAGATTCAGAAATCATCCAACAATGATTATAGGCCATTCAGCTGCTGGAAATGGGGGTAGCTCCTTTGATTTTAATGGAATAGTGCTGATTTACACTAACTGAAGAGTTGGCCTTGTGTGTTCCAGGCCTTCAGGAGGCTAGGCCGAGTCTACGCTTATAAGTTTTGCCAATATAGCTATATACTGCCAGCTATAGCTATACTGGTAAACCCCTGCTAGTGTAGATTCATCTTATACTAACTAAAATGCCAGAATAGATTATACCAGTTCTGTGAACAAAATAAGCTATGCTAACAAAAACACTTTTATGCTGGCATAAGTAGGGCTTTTGCCAGCATCGCTATGTCATTTCAAAGGAAATCATGCCCCTAACTGACATTGCAACAACAAAACTTTATGGGGGATACCTAGCCTTGCATAGAATCACAGACCTTAGAGATGGGAAGAGAGCTGCCAAAGGAAAATACAGTAGTACCTCAGAGTCACGAACACCTCGGGAATGGAGGTTGTTCAGAACTCTGAACTGTTCATAACTCTGAACAGAACATGATGGTGGTTCTTTCAAAAGTTTACAACTGAACGTTGACTTAATATAGCTTTGAAACTTTACTATGCAGAAGAAAAATGCTGCTTTCCCTTTATTTTTTTAGTAGGTTATGTTTAACATGGTACTGTACTGTATTTGCTTTTTTGTTGTTGCTGCTGCTGCTGCCTGATTGCATACTTCCAGTTCCAAATGAGGTGTGGGGTTGACTGGTCAATTTGTAACTCTGGTGTTTGTAACTCTGAGGTTCTACTGTGCGGCTGAAACTAAATGTATCCTGTCCCTTTCTTTGAACAAACTCCCAGGATTTAATGACCAACTTCCTTATTACTCACTTCTCTTTCACCTGGTCTGTATTTTGGCTGAAAAGACATACTCTAAAATCCCCCTTCCCTTGCCATCTTTATCCCCCTTCATGCTTGGGATCCTCTTAAGTCTTCTTTTGTTGGTTTATTCACTGGTCTGCTTGAACTTTAATCTTATCTGATGGCACTCTGCACATCCTTGTAATGCCTTTCTCTTCTCTCTTACTTTTCCTTCAATAGTTACCTTTCCTACCACATATTCTGGGGTTATATGCTCCAAAGGGAATTGCATACCCCCTGCAACGCCCCACAAAAAGCAATCAGGGCTAGCTGGAAACTGCTAGAGAATGTGTGCCCTGCAACCAGATCTTCTAGGTTAATGGAGAGTGGTGTGGCCTGCTGAAGATTTGAGAGGAGATGAAGGGCTCTTGCAGAGTCTCTTAAAGGGTTGCAAGGAGATAGGAAGATGTGGCCATATTAGGGTCAGCCCATCTCTCCGCTCCAAAGGAAAAGATTCTTCTAATGATACTTTCAACTCAGGGTATGGCTACATTGCAAAAGAGGGGTGTGCTCTTAACTCAGGTTAGCTAACTCAGCTGAAAATATTAGTGATGATATTGCTTCTTGGCTTTTAACTCAAGTTAGCAGCTCTATTTAACCCCAGATCCCTCTGTAGGCTTTAACTCAAACAGCCAAGCCGAGTTAAACCTGAATTGTCATGACTTCACTGCTATTTTAACCCGAGTTAGCTAGCTAATCAAAGTTCAGGGAATCTCACAAGAACAGATTCTCACTTGATTTCTAAAGTAAAGAATTTGCTTATTGGATAAAGCTCAGAAATGAAACAACAGACCTTTAGGAGTCTGCATGTCATTAGCGTCCACCAGCCCTGAATTCAGTGGAGGAATTCTAATCCTCTCTCTAGAGCTTCCAAGACTCAGATGTGGGACACAAGGTGGGCAAAGACCCAAGAGAGAAGCTAGTGGGAAAATTGTAAGGGAACCGGAAGATTAACATGATGAGGGACTAATTTTTGTAGCATTAAATTACATTCTTTATAGATTCATTTTCACAATTCAGCATTGCTGGTTAAAATAATTTGCAACCAAGTGGGATGTCCCTAGGTCTATGTGAGGGGGAGATGAATTCTGCTACAAAATGAGTGATGTCTGTGTGGAGGGAGAGATGTTTGAGAGATATGGTCTATGATCTCCATTTTCTTGGGTTTGGCATGCACCCTTTAAAGTGAGGCTAGTCTGCAGGATGTAAAAGAAACAAAGAAATTCCAAATTCACTCTTTATAATGAAACCTCCTGGAATGCCCTGAGTCATAATGGCAAATTGAGAGCAGTGAACAGGACTCAATGAACAGGGCACCAGAATGGTCCTAAGGAGAACTGGGCTCTGCTGCTGGCTCTGCCATTAACTTCCTGTGTTACCTTGAGCAACTTGAAAAACCTCTCTGTGCCTCAATTTTGCCATGTGTAATAATGGAGGAATCCCCATTTGTAAAGTGCCTTATGATCTAGGGGTTAGAAGTGCTGCCTAGGCACTAAAGGGGATGATAGAACATGATCTCTGACTAACTGGGTAATGGCCACACATCGCCACTATACCCTTATATTTTTCATCACACCTTAGATTCTTACATCTAAAAATTCTCAGTATAATTCATAAAAGAGTTCCCTTAGGACATCTTGGATCCTCCAGCTAAAGTCAGCACAATGACAGTCAGGACCCATAGGAATCTGCAGGTCCATTGCAGTGAACGGTTCTAATGGAACCCCCTGGCAGAAAATTGTAGATTCAATAGCCAATGTGTGTAGCAAGCCCCTCTCAATCCTCCAGAATCACTGCTTCTGCCTTGGAAGGATTCTACAGCTGGGCCTGATTCCACAGAATTTGCTGTGGCTACAGAATTACAAACCACTATGGGCTTGTTGTCAATCTATAGTTTACACTGGAGACACTTGGGAAATCCCAGTGAATTCATGTGGGTCACTCCCTGATTGCTCAGAGTTGTGAAATGCATTCCCCATTAAATCCATCCTTCCTGCAATCCCCCTTTTCTCTTACTCCAGGTGTCCACTCTTCCGCCACAAGGTGTGGAGTGTGGAATGAGCTCATGGGAGTACACTGGTGCCCTAATGTGTTATAATAAAACTGCAGACATCATACAAACATCATAACATGAACCAGCCAGCTCCTTTGCAGCCCAACTGCAGTTTGATGCCATGTCCTACGACCCCCCCCAGTTTAACCATTAACAGGCTGGCTAGCCCCATGGAGACAATGGTCTGTTTGTTTAGCGCCAAGAGCTAGAAAGGAGCTCCTATCAGGGGCCCTGGCAGATTTATCAAAGCTAAGTGATTAGCTCTATTAGAGAAGGGATTTGTGTAAACAAAAAGACAGGTGCAAAGAGACTATTCCAGCTGGCAAAGGCTTCATAGAGCTTTCAGCGTTTCAGTGGCAATAAAACTTCTTCCAGGAAACAGAATCAAACTGGAGAGAGAGCATGTATATTTTTAACTCATTAGCTCTGACCTTCCTATTGTTCATCCATTCTCTGTGGGATCAGCTTCCCCTCCCCAGCTGTCTCTCGTTTGGAGGAATGTGGCTTTTTATTAACCCCCACATTCCTCATTGTTCCCCACAAGGAGGCAGGTGTCCCTAAATCCACAGCGCTCCCCTTTGTCCCATACTTGGAAGGGGGCTGTCCTCCCTTCATACCTCTCATCCCCCAGTACTTCCCTTCCCTCCGTTCCACACTGGGAGGGGGAGTTGTCGTCATATTCCTTACCCTCAGAACTCCCTCCTGTATCACTTTGGAAGGAGGCTTCTGTCACAACTTTAACCTCATAACTGCATCTGCTCCACAATGGGAAGATTTTTTTTCTGTACCACTAACCTTTTGCTTCCTCACATCCTACCAAATCTTCCCTATTTTATGTTGGAAAGGGATCTTTCTCTCTGTCAATACCCTCTGAATGCATCCCCCTTCTTGACGTCATAACAGTAATGGCAACCTCATAACTTGAACAAAGACATCTACAGGAGGGCTACTTGGCATTTGCTTCACCTGTTGAATATTTATGCAATTAAGTGGCTTGTTCACTTAAGGCCAGTGGGAATCATCTGTGCTTTCCTCATGGAAATATAGGTCTGCATATCCTTCAGGAAGGTGAAATAGGACTTCCATGGAAAGCCCCAGGACTTTGACCTATCAGGGGAGCCCTCTCTGCATCCGGAATGATTACATGAAACCTGATTAAGATCAGAAATATGGCCCTTTCGTACTCCCTGTGTGTTGTTCAGTAAGATCTACTAACCAAAGCAAGACCTCTCACCTGCTAACAACTCTGCAGAGCAAACCACATCTGTGGAAATGAAGATCGAATTCTATTCTTCCTCATGCATCGGGATAAAAAATGTCACCTGAATTCTGATTGTAAAACTCTTTGTTACTTCAGGAGATAATCGAAGAAGCAGGAGGAACCCAAGTCCTCAGCTATGTTTGCAGCACTAGCAGTGAGAAAGATAGCCCTTTGCCTTGGAAACTGAGTAACCTTGACATGGAAAATGATTGAGAGTGAAGAAAGACAGCTAAACTACACAACACTGTGTTTTTCTGTTTTGCAATAATATGCACGTTTTTCTGATTCTTGTAGTGCCTAGACTACTTCCCTTAATGGATGGCTTCATTATGGTAGCCATATGATGCATTTTCTCTGAGTGTAGCAGAAACTAAAAGGTATCTGTAAACCAATTTGTACAATTTTGGCAAAGGGGCAGATTTGGAAAGGTATTTAGGCACCCAAAGTTGCCGAAAGGTGCTCAGTAGTATTTTCAAAAGCACACAGCAACTAAGTGCTTTTGAAAATCCCACTAGGTGCCTAAATATCTGGCCTTATGTCTCTTTGCAATGCACTGAATGCTTCTCATATTGTTGATTTTTCCTTTCTACATGTTTGCCATGCAACAAATACTGTGTTATCCGACTCAGATTTACGCAATTTAACAGTTACACTTTAAACAATATTTGCCAGACATTTAACCACACAAAAGCATGGAATTTCCTTGTGTGTGTGTGTGTGTGTGTGTGTGTGTGTACTACTGGAGTAAGCAAGACGTGCACACTCACATATCTGAAGTAGGCACAGCATGGTGAATTAAAGGGTGGGGGAGATGCAGTTCTAAATTGGATTGATTTGGGTGAGTTTGAAATAACCTTGGTCTACACACAAAGTCGCACCATTTAACTAAAGATTTGGATCCTGCAGCCAATTTGTGTGTGGAGACTCTGCATGGGTTTACATTGGTTTAGCTTGTCCTTGTTAATTTGTAGGACCACCACATGGGACACTTATGGACAGATCTGCCCACTTATTTTGGTGCCTAAATGGGACCTGAGTTCCTTTGAAAATCTGGCCCTGATTGTGGCTGCTAAACTCTCTGGAGAATCTGGCCACCTATGTGCCAGAAGCCAGGTGTGAGACCAGCTGTTAACAAGGTAACCATGCAAACTCTTTCCTCATTGATCCCAATACTCCCCAACCCATTCTGCATAGCAATCCCCACTCCCACCAGCTCCCTCTCTTTTCTCCAGTCACATGTCTTCATGGGAAGAATTTTAAAGCTGAAGAAAACAACAAGCTTATCCCTTGCGGGATTTGAATTCAAAACATACCTAACACCAATGGAGCTCTGATAGGAGGCACCTTTACATATAAAGGGGTAAACTGGTGGTGAATAGTCAGTATCTGTAATATGCTACCTTTATTAGATGGTGAGCATGGTGGAAGTGGTTAGAGAAAGTCAAAAGCCTACTTGCTGACCACAGTAGCTGGAATACTGATTGCACTTCTAGTTTCATGGCTGGCTGGCTGTACGTGTATGGAATACATGTGAGGCGGAGTGGTCACCTGGATGGAGATTTAGATTCTATTCCCAACTCTCCTGCTGGGTGACCTTGGGCAAGTCATTCCACTTCTCTGTGCTTCAGTTGTCCCATCTGTGAAATGGGGATGGTGATACTGGCCCCCTTTGTAAAGTGCTTTGAGATCTATGGATAAAAAGTGCTATATAAAGAGCATGTATGAGTTATTGTGATCCTGCTAGCTGCAGGGTGTGCTAACAGCTAACAGTGTTCTGATGCTGTTTGAAGTTAGTGTTTGTCTTTTAATGCCACTACAAAATAAATGCTTGGGGATACATTTTCAAAATGCAGGTGCTTAGGTTATGTCCACAAAATATGCACATCCAAAAAAAAAAAAAAGTTGTGTATTAAGAACTGGGACTCGTACACAGAAGTACTCTTTTCACATGAGAAATACAAATGCATGTTTCCATGTGCAATTAGTTGTTTGCATAAGCACACACATTTTGTGGATTCAATTTAGGCTCCTGTGTTTACAGAAATGTTGTCCCTAATATCTATTTATGAATCAGCTTGAGGCTGCTGCTCTACCAGGTTACTCTGTAGATGTCTTACTTTCAAAATGTGCTGTTTTGTTCAATATTAGTCTAGTGAAGGCTTCTTTCTTGCCATCCCCTCATCTCCCCCTCTTCCTCCCCACACCATATTTCCATTGGGGAGGCCCATAAGTTTTGTACGCATAGGTGAAGATAGCTGTGTAATCAGGTCTGTAACAGAGCAATGCAAGAACTATTAGTGCCACAGCAAGATGTATTCTCTACCTGCAAAATAAAAGGGTTAATGGTCACGCAGTCCAGAGTCTAGTGTTCTGGGTGGATGCTGACCTTAGAGGGCTTTGTGTTGTACACCTGGGGCTTGCTGGAATTGTTCTTATCTGCATTGGGAGAAAACCTCTCTGAATTGAAGATCACCCTCTAGTCTGTGATCTCTCTTACATTAGCTTCCTTAATTATGTTTTCACGTCCCTTTTTCCAAAGCTGCTAGGAGAGTTCTAAACCTGCTATTTCATGTCCTTCAGGCCCATTTCTTTGTCAGTTAATAGGATACGTGTGGGTAACAATGGCGCTGACTTTAGAACTGAGGAATCAGAGAGGCTGCTTTGTGAATTCTCTCCAGGCCTAAACTGATAGGGGATGTTGAACTGTTTCTCTGTCAGAATTGTGACTAAGGCCCCCACTCCCTCTAATTCCAACAGAAAACCCCCCTGCTGTTATGTCCACACTAATTAAGTACTATAGTTTCACATTTGGAACGGACTTCTCTGCTACGAGCAGCGCTCACCAATCCCTTGTTACAGCAGCTGTTTTATTGCTCTAGTGACACATGTTCTGTTCAAAGTGAGAAGGGCTCAAAATGTTCCCTCATCCCAGCAATTTGATTGGCTGAACCGCTCGCCTTCAGTGCTATAAAAAAGTACCTGCATTCTAAGATAAGTCAAACACACATGTAACTCCCTACGTCGTACGTCCCTCCCCCCCCCGCAACACACACACCTTGTTGGTTTATGACCGTTTGCCATTATTTATCTTAACTGAAAATTGGGCAGTAACAAAAGGTGTATGTGTGTGTGTGTGTGTAAGAAACCAAACACTCAATTGGCAGGGCTGAAGTTGGAACCACAACCCACTGGTTCACCAGCTGCTTCTGTTTCCTAGTCCTGCTCTTTCGCCTTCAGCTGCGTTCATGTTTATGCACTTACTCTACCCAAAGAGGCTTGCACACATAAGTCTCATACTTGCATCCCTCTGCACAGTCACACACCAGCCCTCTCTCCCTGTCACACACTTATAATCACCTACAGAAACATGCTCCAACATACATACTAATTCATATGACCGCAGTCCCACAAATATACTCCTCTACATGCTCTCTCTCACATGCACACATAACAACCATCTACACAAACACTCACACAACCATCCTCTCTCCTACACCTACTCCTTTGCAGCCACATACTCATACCCTACCATACAAACTTCCCTCCAGTACAAAACCAATCACACACAAAATCTACTCAAGCAGCACATGCTTACTCATGTACCTTGCTATGCCAAGCCGTTACTGTATTCTTGTATAATCATTTCTGTTTTACTATTATCACATAATTTGCATAGACAATGAGGGGGACTTGTTCCACTTTATCTCACCTGATACTATACAGCTGTTTAAAACAGAAGGCTCAAAAGGGCTCTGTTCCTTCATTAAGGTGCAAGAGAAATAATGCATTTTCACTCCCCTTAATGCAAAAGCATGTGTTCTCTGCAGTGATGGCAGAATAGATTCATCAGAGTGACGTGTGTGCCATAAGGAACTTCATTTATTCCTCTTCCTAAGGATTAATATTGGATCTGGGCAAAAGAGGAGGGAAAAATATACTCATGAAAATTCATGCAATTATTGTTTGGCTAGTAATTTCTCAGAATTCTGCTGCTGAATAAGGAGGAAGTGGAGATACTGCTGCCTGGAAGGCATGTGGCCTAGTGGCTTAAACATGGGGCTAGGATCCAGGAGACTTGCATTCTAACCCTAGTTTCAATCCTGCTGTGCTATTTTGTGACCATCACAAAGGAAATTCAATAAAACTCGCTATGTTAAAGCAATGTCTTGAAACACAGAATTGTGATTCCATAACAACCTTAACTCCCTCCTGCCTATACCTTACAATAAGACCTTTCATCGTATGATCACACAAAATGTAGGTCCTTAACTCATGGAGCCAGTGTGAAAAGGCATGCAGGGCACAAAGATGCTCCCCATATTCCTTCTAAACAGGAATGTGCAAACGGCATTCTGTCACCTAATCAAATCCATGCAAATATTCAGCGTCAGCAGCAAGCTGTGTGTAATGGGTTCAGTGAGGGCAGCTGTTCCATATACAGACAAGGCAATGTTTACCTAAATGTGTACAAGTGCCTGCAGTTTCTGGCTCATGGAGAACTAGCCTCCCACCATAGCAATTGGAATAGGTGTGCGAGAGTTCTATTTTGCATTGCCCGGACGGGAGGGGAAGCGGATGGTATCAGCAGAAGCAGGTAGGCAGACAATGTGTGCATTTCCAATGGATAGATAATGGGAATGCGGTCCATAATCCTAAAGGAGATCCATTACTCTGAATGTTTGAGGTGATTCAGGGCTATCCGAGAAGAAACATTCTCCAAGCTCAGATGGCAATGTAGAAATGTAGCTGCTATGACAGATGTCCAGTAATACATGCCGTATCAGTCTTGCTACACCCAGGCATGCCTCTCAGCTCTGAAATGGAGTTCTTACTGGATGCACGTGTTGTAGGAACACAGCGTATTCAGTACAAAATTAAAAATAAAACAGCCTGCAGTGCTACAGAAAAATAAACAGTTAGTGTGGTCACCAGGATTAACCAACACTTACCACAGCGGTATCCAAGGAACTAAATATCCCCCTATGCTTAGGATAGGAAACGAAGCCTATATTCAGCAAAACACCTATTCACACGCTAACTCCCATTGAAGTCAATGGGATTTAAACATGTGTTTAACTGTTTTGCTGTTGACACTGTTGATTTTTTAATGGTGACATTATATCATATGCACTATGGACATCTGATCCATTGGGAGACAGATCTACCACGGACACAGTGCCCCCATATAGTCCCATACACCTGAACCTCCGACAGCAAATATCCAATGTGGCTCCACCATAGGCTTATCATCAGCATGACACTAGACATTTATTATTAATATTATGGTAGGTCATGGAGATCCCAGCCAACACCAGGCCCCTATTGTGCTAGACAATGTACAACCCATAGAAAGAGGCAGCGCCTACACTAAAGAGTTTACAATCCAACTAGACAAGACAGAGAAAGGGTAGGAGAAAGGGATATGACAGACAAAGAGAAGATTGGGAACTGATGCCACATAGAATGAAGTGACTTGCCCAAAGTCACACAGAAAGACCGAGCTGTGGCAGAGCTAGGCACTGACCCCAGATCACCTTAGTCCCAGTCCAGTATTGTAACAATGAGACCATTCTTCCACCCGTGACATCTATATTACAACCAGCTGTCTCATCCTCCTTTAGGAGCTTTGGGCACTATGTATAGCATAGGAACATGGCCAGTTTAAACTGCCTGTAATTTTTGCTCACAATCTTTTATCCTGCTTTTGGAGGGAAATATACCAAGGATGAGATTTAACCTTGACCACCTCTCTCTCTCTCTTCAAAGACTATGCCTGGCTCTTCTTACAGGGCACTAAAGAAGGCAGTAAAGACCTGCAGAGTTCCTTACATTCCCCCCAAGCTCACACAGGAGCATGGGAGTAGATTTTCTTCTTTGGCACTCTTTTTGAGAGTGACGAATGCATCTTGTTTGCTAAATGCACCTACTTGCCAATTAGAACCAGTGGACACCAGATGAAAATGCTAAGGGGGAATTTCAATCAGGGTTGCTGCATCCTTAGACTACTTTCAAGACTGCCGCCCCCACATAGACATTCCTGATCATGGCATAAGGTGGTCAGGGCTACCCAGTTTTTGAATGAAAGATTGAGTCCAGTTCCATAGACCCTTTCCGGGGTTTACACTATTGCTAAACCACCAGCTGGCCCCAACGGCACTTATTATGTAGATTGGTTTGCTGCTTGACAGAATGACCTGCCCCAGATTGCATGATGGCCTGGAGTGGTGTATTTCTATCATAAAGGATCAATTATTATGGGTGGACTGCAGGCAAATAACACAGTGGATTAATACTTCTTCTCTCCCCTCCTCTCTTTGCCTCCAAGGGATGAGTGTTTCAAAGCATCTTAGGTCCAAAGTGGTGTCATCAGTGTTTGTGTTTAAAAAAAAAAATAAAATAAAATGAGGAAGCCCCCTTGGGTATGTATCCAAACACTTGGTTGAGTGAAAACACCCAGCTGCATGTTTGTAGCGTCTTCCCTCCCCGTCTCCCTGGAGGGCAGAGCTCTCTGTGGTGGAATGTAGGTGTGTGTGGATCAGTAACTCTTGGATTCCATCCACTCCGGCGAATCGGTGAAGCCCCAAGAGATAGGCTGCTGGGATAGCTCTGTTACTCT
Organism: Malaclemys terrapin pileata; assembly: GCF_027887155.1. Taxonomy (NCBI): domain Eukaryota; kingdom Metazoa; phylum Chordata; order Testudines; family Emydidae; genus Malaclemys; species Malaclemys terrapin. The sequence continues at coordinate 45,955,909 of NC_071508.1, read as the reverse complement.
GCCTCACTCTCTCTTCTAAAACCCATGCTTTCGCAGCACAATGAAAGCAAATGGGGGTGCTTGGGAGCGAGGGAGACTAAAGAGGGACTGATTTGCCAACAGTCTTGTCTGATTCCTCACCTGTTTCCCAGGACAAGGAATTGTATTTATTTCTATTTTTAAACCAGTATGTGATGCCCCAGTTCAAGCAAGGGTCTCATTTCCAGTCAAGCCCTTTAAGTCCATGCGTGGAACATGTGTATGCAGTGTACTGTGCGAAGGGTAGTGAAATGTATGCAGAAGCCTGTGATATAGGTCTTTTCTCCCCACACCCCCTTGCCTATTTTTCTCTTGTTTGTGCCCACTTAATTTTTCCTGCTATTTCCTTCTCCTGGATGCTAATTCCCAGCCAAGAATGCAATGATGGAGCCATCTCAGCTATTTGCTGACTGTAAGCTCTTTGGTACAGGGACTGTCTCTTTGTTAATGGGTGCTATATGTCTACACACTTCAAGATTAATCGCCTTATGGATCTTGAGGCACTGAGGCGGAGTCGTAAACGGTTGCAGATTCAGGGGGCACAAACTGTAATCCCTTCCTTGAAATTGAGCTACGTACGCCTTCAAAGTGGAAAGGATTGCCACTCGCACAATGGCCTTTTCAGCCACAGGCATACACACAAGACATAATACTGTCATCAGGGACGTCTTCGGACAATAACAAACAATATGTTTACCCAGTGCTTAGTACAATGGAGCCCAGGCCTCCTAGCGCTACCGTAATACAAAAAGTAATATTTTTCCCGAGTGCATTATTAGACCAGAGCTGCTTGGATATGTGCCACGCAGCTGCAGATGTTTCACTTTCTCGTATGGGACAGGTGCCCAGATGCAATGTAGCCGCTATGTGCGGTGCTGCTAAGCTGAAGTGAGGATCATCCCAGTGCAAGGGCTATACTGACAGAGCTAGGGTGTGTGGTCAGGATGTCCCTACTCCTTGCCAATCCCAAGCCAGGTTTTTGGCCCTCTACAGCCATTATGGGCCTCGGGACTGCTCTAAGACAGCACAGGAAGGAAGAAGTGCTCAGAGGAGCACTTGTATTATAGCAATGCAATTGAGAGCCATAAGCCAGCTTCGAGTACCACCCCAACTGTCACTCTCTGCATTTTGGGTACAACTCAACGATCTGGCCTTGTGTCTAGAGGGATTCACTGGGTGACATGCTGAGTAACAGTGCTGCCAGCTCTCATGTGTCTCGCAGTATTTGGTATTTTTCCTTAAAGCCCCAGCTCCTGGAATCTTGTGATCATGCAAGAATCTCAGCTTTCATTTCAAAATATTATTCTAGCCATCATCATGATTGTGGAGAAAAACTTGGAAAAGTGACCTGAGTGCACCCTAACATCTGAAAAACCAGAAGGCAAATGAAAAAGAGCCCTCTTTTTTTGCAGCCAATCTCAGGATATATTTCTGGCCTGACTCATGATTTTTGAATGCCTGGGGTTGGCAGTACTGGTGTTACACAGGAGGTCAGGTAGATGATCCTAATGGTCCCTGCTGGCCTGAAAAATCTGTGAATCTTCATTGCTAGATCAAATTTCCATAGCTTGGGCAGGCGACTTTATTGGTCAGTCTGTCTATTATTTTATCTATATTGTCTAGACTTTCCTTTCTATGTTCCAGTCAGCTCCTGCAGGCAAAGCAGGGCCAATAGTACTTGGATAGACAAAGAAAAATTGGTGAGTCAGTTGAAACCACTCTTCCTTCTGAGTCAGGGTGAACCAGTGGCACAGCCTGGTGCTTGGGGGCATTGTGTGTCTGAGGTGTTGTTTTTGAAATTGCACAAGAATAGACTAACTCCAAAGTCCCATAAAAACTGAAATGTAGATCATTCACACTGCCGTTTCAACGGGAGACTTTATTCTTCTTTACTTTTGGTTCCTGGCCTGAACTGGTTTGTGGAGTTGCTGTGCATTGTTAAGCAGCTGCAAATTACAGTTTTGTCACCAGTTCTAGATTAATAGCTTCTGTACAGGATGAATTGGCACAAATACTATGTATTCTACATCTATGTAAAACCAGAACTGGGCAAAACCCACTAAAAACATCCTTTAAGTATTCACTTAAATCAAGATGAAAATAAAATTCATTTTGGCCCAACACTTGCTTTATGGGAGTTCCCATCTATTCCAATGGTTGCATTTTTCACACACGCAATTGCACATTTTAAAATTTCCCAATAACGTATTCCAAAATAAAATACAGATAAAGGCATAAACTCTAAGAGGCCTAGGGAACCTTGGCATGGGACTCCAGAAACATGGGTTCCATTCCTGGCTCTGCCACTGGCCTGCTGGATGACCTTGGATAAATCACGTCACCGTTCCATACCTCAGTTTCCCCACCTGTACACTCTGGATAATGATATTTCTGTTGCAGATATTTGCTTTTAGCTCTGTGGATCAAAGTACTTTATAAGGCTAAGCACTTTGACAATAAGGCAAGATATTTTTATGTATGCAAATAATTCAGGGAACACAATATCTAAAACCTGTAGGGATAGCATACTTTATGCCAACAGACAGTATCTAATCAACCTTCTTCAGCAGAGTGAGGATTTAGCCCTAATTTAGTTCAGAGAGGGAGTGGTCTTCATTTCCTCTTCCAGTTTGCAGTATCAAAATAATGTTCTTTGCAGCCTGCCAATGAGCTGGTGAATGAAACCTAATACACTCAATCAAAAACTTGGAGTCTAAAAGCTGGGGGTGCATGAGATAAAATCATTTTTGAGACGCTTTCTGCATCCTCCCTCATTTTCAGTAAACTCCTCATGACCCATTCCCCTTCAGTATCTTTTGTGGGTGACCTTAAACCCTTGTCATTCAGAACACCAGCGTGACCCTCTGTTTTCTGGTCTTTTCAGCCAGACGTACTATTGTTTGGAGCCCTTTGAAATGAACTCTGGAATATTCCAGTGCAGTCAGGCTTATGTCTGGTGAAGACTTTGGTTGCAGATAGTTCCACATTGCTAGTGGTGCATTCCTAATCTCTCTCTCCCCTGCTTCTCTTCCCCCCCTCCGCCCCCCCCCCCAAGTCTGGCCTTTTGTTACCTTCAAGGAAAGCAGTGAAACAGGATTGCTCAATTAACATATATGTACCTTGGCAGGGCACCAAGCAGAATCATTGGCTCCACCCTGCCTTTCCTTCCCTATAGCCATATAGTTACCCCCTCCCTCTTTTACATACCATTCCTCCTCCCTATCTAGACTAATCTTCATCAGTCACTGCTCCTACGCTCTCCTGCTCTGACATGCTTGGAGTTTTAGTACAATTCCTACGGCAGGTTATGTCATGTCCTCTCATGCTGGCTGCTTTACATGGATCCAGGCCCATGTAAAGTGGTGTCTTGAGCAAGACTCTCTCCTCTCTCGCTCTCTCTCTCTCTCTCAGTAATTTAGGGCGTATTTCCTTATTGCTTGGCATGTTAGTCTCCTTGCTAGCAGGAGCTGGCGCTTTCCGTTTGCTTTCGAGAATTGGCTAAAATGCAGCACAGAGGGAAAACCAGCCAGCATGTTGCAGCTTGTGCCACTTCAGCTCGCAGCCTTGTGATTTAGACACTCAGGGATGCAGTTGGCTTATTTCTGGAATGACAAATGAATTTCACTTGTTACAAAACAAAAAGGCACAATTGATACCAGGTTTATGGCCAGGACCACTCACTCGTTTATGGGAAATGCCTCTATTTCTCTGCCTCTGACTCTGCCCCACTGCTCCTGCACTGCAGGAAGTATAGTATCTTTCTCTTTCCTCTGCAGAAGCCCTTATCTGTACAGGACACGATAGAACCTATTCAAAGAGAAGATGTCTGTTTCAGTCTTTCCTGCCCCTGTGTTTTGCCTATCCTGCTCTGCCTTGTGCTCTTCCCCTTGGTCTCTCACTTCCATCTCTCTATGTCTCTGTATCTCTTTGCTTGTCCCTCTCAATTATGTCAGTCTGTCTCTCCCCTACCCTCTGTCTCCAATATGTCCCTCCTCCCTGCCTGTTCATTTCAGGTAGCTGTGATATTGAATCCTGTTATGCTAGAGGGCATCCTGCCATGTGGATCTGTGATACTCATTATCATACGCTGCATGGCATTTTAAGAAATGCCTCTTTTTTGGCAAAGGGTCTTTCTCTACCATTACATAAGCCCAGTCAGGTTATGTATTGCCAATGGACGTGAATAATATAGTCTGTTGAACAAGGTGACAGGATGGTGGCGCTGACAAGGTTTGTGGTGTTGATCCTGTGCTAGTGACAGCAAGTAGATGAAATGCCTATAAATAACCACAGACATCAGCTGGCTTTCAGGAACCCTCCCAGTTTGGAGAATTAGGAGGCATATTCCCTCACTGGAATTCAGCCAGAGCATAGAGGAGGGAATCCCCTGCACCAGAAATCAATCAGAACACCCCCCGGGGCCAGCTGTTAGAGGACTCAGAAGAATCGCAGGATGTAGAGCTAGCCTGACCTATTGTATGATTCTTTTGGACGATCAGTTAATATGCTAATTAAATATATCTTCTCTGTATTCCGTGTTTTCACAGGGCAACTCGCTGGTCTAGTTAATGGGCCGTGTGACAGTCTACAGCTTGCCTTTAGTGCGCATGGTGTAGAGCAGTTAAGTGATCTGATATTCCAGTTATTTTGAATAACAACATACATTTGCATAATACCTTTCACACTAAACTTGAAAGACAATAGATGGAGAGCAATCACTTTTTCTTGCACACACAATCAACCATGTTTAGTGGGGAGTGGCAGCTGCTGTGGCACTGGCCTACAGTTGTGGGAGGGGACATCTGGGGCAGGGATAATAGGGCCATTTCTGTCTTTAATGAAACTTGTCAAGGGCTAAATTACAAAACCAAACAAACCAGACTCTAAATTTGCATATGCATTTTTTTTCCTGCATGCTTTGCAGTTACTGTCTTTGAGCTCTCATATTAGGAAGTGAGTCGGGTTGTGCAAAGGATGGAAGTTCTGTCTTACAGAGGATTTAAAGTTTTCAGAATAGGTCTTTGAAGTGAAAACCTGAACATTTCAAAATTCTCCACAAAGGAAAATTAAAAAAAAAAAAAAAAAAAATAGGTGCCATTCAAAATGTTTCATTTCACTTTGGACTTTTTGTAATTTTGTATTATTACATTGGAACATATATTATAATGCAAAAATAACACACTGAAAAATCATTTCAAAACAAAAAAATCAAAATGTTTTGTGCCAAAAATATCTAAATGGGATATTCTGACAGACTATGGCTCCGTCGAAGTTTCAGGAAGATCTTGGTTCTGGAGATTTCATCTCAAAGGCCCATGCAGGAACTCAGTGTCAACTGCCTTGGAACGATAAAGGGCTGAATCAATCCTGCTGGGAGTCTGAAGCGGTGGTTACCTGGAAGCTAGGTATTTGAAACCTGGCATCATCTCCTCTGCCTAGTAGAATAGCCATAGGACCCTGGGTTCTAATCCTGCCTCAGTCACTGACACTCTTGTGACTTTGGGTATGTCACAGAACTCCCTCATCCTTTGTTATTGAACACTCGTGTGCTCAACTTTGTGCAAGATCCCGCAGATGACAAGTCCCTTCTCCCCAGGGCTTGCACTGTAATTAGTTCCTCGGTGCAGGTTCAGTGTCTTCCTTTGTGGCTTATACAGCACCGAGCACACAAATGGCCAGAGTTGGAATTGTAACAGAACTGCAGTGGGATGTGCTGGCATGAAGTTTTGCCCTCCACCCTCTCATTGTGACCAAGGGTAGTCTGTCCTTGGGCCCTCCTCCCCATCTATCTCCCACTATGCCTTTTCTTCTGCCTCTCCCTCCCAGTCCTACCCTTTCACTGTGACAGGCAGCATGAGGTGCTTCAGTGTGGGTGGAGTGCCAAGACCCATGCTCCTTTGCTAGCCTGCTCCCTGCCTTCAGGAGCCTTTCCTTCTGTGGGTCTCCTTGCACATGTCTGAGGCAGCAGAAAGAGGATCCCCACTAATGGAGGGAACGTAAAGGGAAGGGAGGCACAGATAGCCTCAGAGAGCTGGAAACTGCTGAGGAACTCCCTTGGCCCCAGCAGATTGGATGGTGGGGAGAGTAATAGAAATGGGATGAAATGTAATAGTGCAAAGTGCAGGATAATGCATTCAGGGTCTAACGACAAGAATTTTTGCTCTAAGATGGGGACTTACCAGTTGGAAGCAACAGAGGAGGAGAAAGACCTGGATGTATTGGTTGATCACAGGATGACTATGAACCGTTAATGTGATGCCACCATGAAAAAGGCTAATGGAGTCCTAGGATGCAGCAGGTGAGGAATTTCCAGAAGAGATAGGGAAGTGTTAGTACCATTATACTATAGCAAATTCTTTCCCAGGTGGGTCTTGCCCACATGCTCAGGGTCTAACTGATCGCTATATTTGGCATGAGGAAGGAATTTCTCCCCCAGGTCAGATTGGCAGAGACTTAGGGGCTTTTTGGCCTTCCTCTGCAGCATGGGGTGTGGGTCACTTGCAGGTTTAAACAAGAGTAAATGGTGAATTCTCTGTAACTTGAAGTCTTTAAATCATGATTTGAGGACTGCAGTAACTCAGCCAGAGGTTAGGGGTCTATTAGGTTAGGGAGTGGGTGGGTGAAGTTCTGTGGCCTGCACCCACCCCCACCTGACTCCACTGAGACAAGTAGGCATGAGACTGGGGGGAAGGTGGAGGGGAGGGAAGTGAAAGTTGCTCAGCAATGTCCCAGCCCTCCGTGAGAGAAACTGTTGGGAGGGGGTGTAGAAAGGAAAAAGGAGACCAGTCCCTTATGGTGAGCTCTGGCAGTCATTCCCCCTTCTGCTTCCATCAGTTATTAATTCATTTAACAATAAATAAGGAACAAGGAAGTTCCTAATCCACTCATCTGAAAATGTGGGGAACAAAAGCAGGAACCTCAGTGAAATTAGTTCTCCTCGCGAAATAATCTTCTTCCACAGGAAGGACTCTCCTCCTGCTTAACACAGTTGATCTAATAAAGGTGGAGCAGAACTGTACTTGTAATAGGCCCAATTCTACCATCCTTAATCATGTTGACTAGTATCTTACTCATCAAGCAATCCCAGAGTAAGTTACTGCTCAGTGTGAGCAGGGAGGGCCTTAAATTTGGGGATTCTTTGTGGTGGCCTCATAAATTGTCCAGTAAGGGGGTTAGAGTCTCTCAGCAGTCACACTGTATTCGCATTAAGCAGGTTAATGAGTGGAACAATATAGAGAGCTCAGGAGGAGAGAGAGAGAGACCAGTCATAGGAGAAAGCCTGCCCCCATTGAAGTCAATGGCAAAACTCCCATTGTGATTCCAATGAAGCCAGGATTTCACCCAGACTCTTACCCTGGTACTTATCTTCTCTGATGGGTAGGTACAGCTGAAGTAGTGGCCACTAAGAAAGGAGAGGGGTGAAGGAGAAACACAGGCAAATGTCCCCTACATTTTAAGATTCTTGCTTAATGAGCACATTCGCTCAGCGCGGCAACTTGTGCCATATCAGTAATCTTATCAGGCTTGGCCTGCCTTTGCCACCTGCAATCAAAGATATCAGGCGGGTCATAAACTAGTTTGTTTTAAGTTCCTCAGCACTAAAGAAGAGAACAAGTTTCAAAGTGAACTTATTGTTTTATTTTTGTCATAAAAAAGGACTAAAACATGACCGGCTCTCTTTATGATTCAGTGATTATGCACGTTTCCTGTTGGGAAGCAGTGGTGCCCTGCTCTCTGCTGCAAAGGCTGAAGCAGTCGGCGCCAGCACTGCTCTGGGCATGTGTCTAGTGACTTCTGAGTCACTGATGCTTCCATGAAGCCTCTTGGGGAGAATTCACCTTGCTTTCATTCCCTCGTGAGGAGGTGAAATGGATTTTCATATCTGCACATGGGCTGCAGGGGCTAAGAAGGGTTTCCAAAGAGTCACAGCAGCTGCTAGAAAAAGTAAGCACAAGTTCTACGCAGTAGCACCCACCTTTTCAAGTGTGTTTTATATTCTATGTATTGGTTAACTGCCCTCTGCTCTGATTCATAGCAAGGTAGGGCCAGGTTTGGATACTCATACTCAGAGTGAATGTACCTACTCCAAAATGGTTTCGTAGGGTAGCAGACTCTGGCCCACACTGCACATCTAAAAATTCCAAAGCATAACCATGCCTAGTCACACACTGCTTAAAGCATAGCACACTGTGGTGTGTCTAGGGACCAGATACAAAATACTAAACTGGTACAATTTTCATTATTTAAAAAAAACCAAACAGATGTGAGTCTTGTTTTTTTAAAAAACATACCAACTAAGACATTCTGTATTCTAAAGTAACCTCAGCCAATTTTGTAATACTTTATATAGATACAGAGTTTGTTTCTTAAAGGGGCTTTGAGCTAACCTCTTTTTGGTGGGTCCATTTTTTTTAACAGTGGATGCCTGAAGTGGCTCAGAGGTCTGAAATATTATAAATTGCAGGGAAGATGGATTAGTGGGCAGAGCACATATGACATGATCAGAGCTATATGATACATGCAATTTATCACATGTTTCTGCTATTTAACCCATCCCTATTACCTCCACCTATCCATGTATATGAGTGTATATTTACACACACACACACACACACACACAGTATATATTTTCCAATGGATTTTAAATATGTGCAAAATATATTTTATACAACAAAGCAGCAATTAACAAAATAATATAGATAGTTTTATTACACCTCCCCCAAACCAAATTTTGGCCCAGGTGGCATGAAATCTGTAATCGTACTTCTCAATGTCTAATCTTTCCCATCACACTAAATGCCAAACTATACTTCTTAGGCTTAGTTTGAAGATACTCCTATTTCATTCCTGTTGGGGAAACTAGCTTTATCAGGGATCACCCTCTTTCAAAGGACCCTCTTTTGCCATTGGAAAGGATAAGAACCTCTCCCCCTTTAAAGGGGATGGAAGCAGGAAATTGTCCCTTCTGTCATCATGACTAAGATCACCCTTTCAGGGAACAAGAACCTGGAGGAATTATTTCTCTCCAAGGAGCTGCCAAACCAAAATCCAGGATCTGGATTGGAACATTGTGATTGGTGACCTATTTCTGTAACGGACTGAACCTAACACTTGCGGGAGTATAGGAGGAGCATGGTCACTGAGACACTCTGCGGAGGTTCAGCATTTCTGGACAAAATAACTCCAGAATAACATGGTTGAGTTCAGAGCTTCATCCTGCTCCTATCCATCCACTCTAGAGGGGGTCTAGTATGGGCAGCAGCACTAGCTTGTGTAGATCTCATTCTATGCAGTCACTCTACAGAGCCACAAGAGGAAGGGGCAGCTTCTTGCCTGATTTTCTACACTAGTACAAGACAGAGCCCAGTCTGGCTTTTCACTTTCTATTATACTGACAGCTCTGTTTTGCTCAGGCTCATGGTGTTCTTTATCCTTCCAGTATGCCAGTGAATTCTTTGCTTGCTTTGCAATCAACTTTTACAACAACATGTGTACTCATTTCAGAGCTAAGGATCCCTGCACTTGACTTCAGCTGTCATGCTGTGCTAGGCTGAGAAAGAGATGAGGACTGAAATGTCCCTGCACAAGAGCACACCTCAGCAAGCCTTTTACCACTTGGGATAATACTGCATGAGGGGTTGTATGGTTTGGATTCTCTCTAGAAGAGGAATGGGCGTCCTTGTGATGGGATCAACACTGTTCATTGTGGGGGGTGGGGAGAAGGAAGGAACTATGAGGAGTTGCATGTACCACTCGTGTAGGGAGGGGAGAGGAAGGCTGTTGAGTGCGCACTCAAATGGTTATTTTAGTTTTACACTCAGGCAAGTAGCTGGACACATAGGGATTCTCTACAGATATACCCAGAACAAATGTGCAGAATACAGTACACACACATATATTCATATGCACAGTGTATCTATCTAGCTATGGTACTTACATGCTTTCCATCACCACACTATCGTGGCACCTCACAATCTTACTTATCCTCACAACGCCCGGGGCAATAGAGCAGTGCTATAATCCTCATTTTACAGATGGGGAACAGAGAAACAAGGTTTGTGATGGAGCAAGAACTTGAACCCAGGTCTTCCAAGTTCCAGGCTCGGGACCTCAACTACTGGATCCTGTGTCCTCTTTGTGCATGCTGATGTGCTCAGAGTACCGAACATGCATACATGTTCATAGACACGTATGCATACACAGCCATAGTTTAACACACACTCACACCCATATAACTAACACACACACATGCACCAAACAATGAAATGTAAACACTAGTTATGGTCCTGAACCATAACCTCGGATCCAAGTACCTCACACTTTGGAGCTGTGGATAAAAGCTTTGCCTCTCCGGACCATCTGTAACAAGCACTTGTGCATGAAGTTGGAACGTACACAAATATTCATAAGCTCATGTACCCACAGTTAACACAAGCACCCACATACAGACAAATGCACACCAACAGCAGCAGCTTCATAGCACCATTTCTGAAGAAAATGAGACACAAAAATGTGAGGCTTTAAGGGTTGTTTTTTCCCCCTCTCCCTCGTGGAGCCATAAAGGAGCTGGGTTGCTGCAGGCTTAGCTTATTCAAAATCTGTCACCTCCCCAGCCCTACCCTGCACTTTTAAACAGGACAAACAGGTTATGACATTAAAGTTTCAAAACCTGGGGGGTTCCTAATAGAGGAGAGGTTAATGCAGGGGCACTTTAGGCCTCCAGAGAAGGGGAGTGGATGTTTTCACATTTGATACAGACAGAATTTCTCCAGATCCAGGAAAGCAGCTGGCTCGGAAGGAAGCCTTTTCTCCACCCTCCTCCTCTCCCAAACTTGGAGAAATTTTGTATCTTGGCAGCCACAGGGCTCATTATTCATGGCAACCTGTAGCCAGCTCTGAAGTCTCGTTGCCCCAGGCCATGTTTCTCTGCTACCACAACCTGAATGATTTGGGCTGGGTTTTAATCCAGGTTCAGAATGGATGGCTTTGAGTGAACAAAAATCCTCACATTTGTGCCAGATTTCATACTGAGTGCAACAGAATCCACACAGGCCAGCTTGTCAGTGCCAGGAACCACACCCCCTGCCTCAGAGCACAGTGAAAACCATACATATGAGATCCCAAAGGTCGTGATTTACACTCCTAGCCTGAGTGTGCAGTAAGATGAATGCACAGATACACTTTGGTCAGGGCTATGTACCAAATTTCCAGCATCAGCACCATACCATATTAGGATTCACACCTCATGACATTAGTGCCAGGACTCTCCTTCCAACCTAATGGGCACATGCAGGCTGTGCAAGCACAATGAAGTGTTATGTGTGTCTGTGTTGGTGAGAAAGGGGAGAAATCACTGATGCTGAGGCAGAGGTTATGTGGGTGTGGAGGAAGCTGGTCTGCTCTGTGGGGTAGGTAGGAATGTACTCTGTATGATTAACTTCTTCTGTGTGCTACACTTTTACATTTCTAGGAGTCTGCAGTCTGCAGAAGAGTAGCCCTTTTGTTCTTAATGTAGCTACATCCTATTGCAAGGAGACACACATACACATTGAGAGAGGCCTGTCTTGGAGACTTTACTTTCGTTCTTTCTTGTAATTTTTCCTTACTCTAAAATAAAAATCATTTTAGACTGAAGGCATGAGCGCTAAAACCGACACAGAATTTTAAACAAAGAAAGTTTTAAGAGGAAGACAAGCCATGGCAGTATTCAAGAAGCAATATCCTAGTCCCCTCAAACTGTTTCACTGTTCCTGTCCCCAACACTGGGTAGTGGGCATTTCACTGGGCCTGTCCGAAGCACACACTGCACTCTGACAGTCCAAGGCCAGCAGAACAGCCTGGGATGGACCTAAGGATCCGGCTCATGGACATGGAGCAGGCGCAAATGCAATTCAAAATCACTGTCTTCCCTGCTTCTTCTCACGCGTATGCACACCTGCATGTCTCTCACTTACTCTGTTTAGCTATCTCCCAATGAGAATAGCTCTGTCTTCATGAATCAAATTTGATCTCAATGTAGTTCAGGGGCTCTGAACCCAATTGGTTCTGTTATTTGCAGCCAACAATCTTGGGCCTGGCTGGATGAGAGAAACATATGAAGGCGCTCAGTGTCTGAGAACAGGCTGAAGCTGTGAGAGACTGAAAAGTATGAGGAACTTGGAAACTTGACAGCTTGTTTTTCTGGCTCTCCTCAAGAAGTAGAGGCAAGATGCAACTTTATACTATGGGATAATAGAGCTTTAATAGTTACCAGCCCAAACAATCAAGTTGAAGAGGCAAGTGGGGGAAGCCACTTCAGGTGTGTGTTCATGTTTAGTACTTTACATAGCAATACAGAGTGTGTTGAATCCAGTTCAGGCAGGTAAAATAAAGTAAAAGCCATTAAGGGAGTTCTTTGCAATCACTGCTCTACAGTAGGTGAAAAATCATTACCTAAGCATGTCTATATTAGTCTTAACTAGTGCGGAGCAAAACTCAAACTGTTTTCAGTCTGGGTTTGTATAGGACAAATGTAACCTAATGTTGTGCATTGTATTCCACAGCTCCATGTCTGAGCCAGAGGGGGAGTTGACAAATAATGTTCCCTGTTAACTAACTCAATCCTTTAGCTCAAATGATAGCGGTTTGTGCTGATGTTGCCAAGTTCAAACCCAGCTGTCGGCCTACAGTAAGGGATACTCCTAGAGCTAGTCAGAAATGATTTTTTCTCCTTGTGGGAAATTTTGATGAAAGTGGGAAGAAAAAAAAAAAAACGTTCATGGCAAACTTCAACTTTTTGTATTAAAAAAATGATCAAGCCCCCCCAAATGAAATATTTCTCCTGAAAACAGCAATAATTCCATTCGGAAATGCCACCGCAGTGCCTCATGGTAGTTGTATTTTGTTTAGTTGAAAAACTAATTTTCCATCAAAAAAGAGTTTCAATGGAAATGTTTTTGACTAGCCCTAGCTGCTGTGTAAGCACTCCACATTTTTGATGGTTATCTGACCATGAGCTGTATCTTTCTAGAGCAGAGGTTCTCAAATGGTGGTCCGCAAGCTCCATTCAGGTGGTCCGCGGATAGTTCCCTCTAAGGTGCGCGCCTGGGCGGCCACACACAAGAGAATGAAGGGCCACCCACCTAATTAGTGGAGCCGCGCAGGTCATAAACACACTAACTAGGTGCCTGGACCCTGGAGATGATGCACATGTAAGGTGAGGTGGTGACCTTGGAGGGAATAGGGGGTAGATGGGAGGGTGTAGTGGTGGTGTGGGGAATTTGGGACATGCAGTTGTGCAGTGGCCAGAGAAAGAGGCGACTTTCCCCAGCTCGAGGGCAGTGGCTGCCGTGGAGAGTCAGCCCTCCTTCCCAGCCTCAGCTCTGTGGCTGCTGTGGTGGGGGAGAGACCCCTCTCGTCCTTCCCAGCCCCAGCTCGGGGGCTGCCATGGTGGGAGAGTGAGGGCACACCTATGGCATTAGAAAGGTAAGACTACTGGTATTAAAATATGAGTTGTGTGCTTTTATTTGTAGAACAAAAAACCTTTAATTATTAAGGTGTTTTTTTTATATAGTGCTTTTATCCAAAGCACTTTACAATAGTTAGCTAACGATGCAAACAGCATTTGGAAAGATCATTAAGTTGTCCGCCGAGACCCTCAGCAATGTTCAAGTGGTCCGCAGAAAAAAAAGTTTGAGAACCACTGTTCGAAAGGGTCTGTCCGAAGCCCTTCAGGCCCCACTCTGTGCCTACCCCACCAAACCTCAGGAAGCTTCCCCCATCCAAATCCCTCAACCCCTGGATATAGGGAGAAAGATTTTCAAACTGAAAAGCCAAGAGGCCAGTTGCAGGGGAAGGACGGTTACAAGTCAGGGAAAGGATATTGGGGGGTGGGGACCCATGATGTACACAGGGGGAGGGTTTGGCAGCTGGGGGAGTGTACAGAGCAAAGTGTATTACTCCTCCTACTCTTTGGTCACCCCCTCCTTTGCTCTATGCCCTTCACGGAATGACAGAGTCAGGGCACTTTAAAGACTAATATGGAAGAAAACAGCATTTCCCCCTCTGCATCCCCTGCACTGTTCTCTCCCAGCCCTTATAGCCCCTGTCAGAACCATCTGCCACTTTTTCATTTTTAGAAATCCATCTCCTCCATGGGGGCCCTGCCTTAGTTTTTGTTCCTCTGTCTCTATGCTCTGTTGCCCTCCTCCTTTTTCAGGGTGCCCCATTCTTTCCAGATTTCTATGTGTCTGGCTTCCAGCCCAGAATCCAGCCATGATCCAAACAACCAGGAGACCACTGAATTTAAAACCAGCCAGGAAAGGCCAAAGATTTCTACCTAGCTACTTTACCCAGGCTCCCACAGGGATCAGTTCACTCCTGCTGGGAGGCTTTGCCACGGCTCCTTGTCGTCTCTATTCCCTTTTCAGGGTTGGTATGTTCTCCCTGAATCCATATAAGGGGAAGAAGCACTGGGATTCAGGGAACATGGGGTGAAATCCTGGCACCATTGTAGTCAAAGGAACTTTTGCCATTGATATCAGTGGAATCCGGGAGTCAAATCCTGGTTCTATCCCTGAATCAATGTGCAGTTCTGGGCAAATAATTTTACTTATCTACGCTTTAGTTTTACTGTGTGGCCAGTGGTTCAAATATTAGTTCTTATTGTATTCAGCATCTGTTCAGCCATTCTCATGTCAAAAATCTATCTGCGCCTATTGCTCCCAGGCAACTCGCATAGAGAGGCTAAACTGTCTAGTACAGAATGGGCTCTCCTATGTACTTTAACCATTGATGCTGTACACATAAACCCAGATGACAGCAGCCAGTCATATATACACATGGCACTGGGAATAAAACTCATGACTCTGGGCTGCAAAAACAAGAGGCCTCTCTGTGGTAATCATAACCAGCAACTTTACCTGTTCGGTTAGCAGGTCATAAACACACACTCAGGTCTACATGGCTTTGGGCATGGCATTAACCTTTGTGTGACTCAGTTTCCCTAGCCATATAATACTTCTTCCCTGCCTCACGGCACCAGACAACAAGGACTATACCTCCTGGGCGGTGAGCAGTTTGAGAGTTTCAGAGGAGTCAGGAAAAAAATGTCAGGCAGGCCCAGGAATGGAGGCGAGGTGTTACAATGAGCATGTCTCTGTAGTAGGTTTTATTTGCTTTAGGGCGCAAGGTGTGGACTCATTCTCATGCCAGCTCAGATGCCAGTAAAGGGGCATAAGTCCAAACTTGTACCCAAATGCTAGAATTAAAATGAAAAGTTTCAGCATTGTAAACAGTCGTGCTGCCAGATGGGAAAAAAAAAACCCAACCCTCTTGCATTTGGAACATTTCATACAAAAGAGACTATCAACTTTATAGGGACCAAAGGGAGACAGTGATTGGCAAGCACCGGATTTGTACACACTTGTACATACACAAGACAAAGACTGTGCTCTGAAGGACAGGACTTCTCCTGGCCGATTTTAAATTAAGAGAATAGTTAGCCAATAAGTTGTTTCTCCTGTATTTTATTGCTATTAGTGTTTAAATGAAATCTCTCTAGCTGTTCAGTTGGCTTGATCCAATAGTGTCTGTGATAACTGTGACACCAGTACTGACGTACAATTGATGATGATTTCACAAACTGGGCATTGTGGCATTATACTACATCCTGACTCCTCTGAAAACTACTCCTTTGGGGGCGGCGGGGGGACAGAGTTAGAGATGATAGCCAAATGAGCATACTAGGGATAGCTGAGATAATCGAGACAAAGATAGAGCTATGTAAGTGATTTGAGTGCAATCCAACCCCCCCCCCCCCATGCCAACCCTGTTCGAATGTGCTGAACAAACCCATCTGTTTGAGTTCAGGCTTGCCAGGCAGAACTTTGTGATGTTGCATTTGTGGATAGAGTGAAAGTCCAATCCCCCACTACAAGTCACCAAAGAACTATCTGAAGCAGAATAATTC
The DNA here is from genome assembly GCF_027887155.1 of Malaclemys terrapin pileata. NCBI lineage: Eukaryota > Metazoa > Chordata > Testudines > Emydidae > Malaclemys > Malaclemys terrapin. The sequence goes on along the minus strand of NC_071508.1, from coordinate 45,939,942 downwards.
CACCCTCTTAGAGAGGTTTTAGTTAGTAGTTTAGAAAATACCCCCCCACAAAATGACACCGAGATTGGAAGGGCCCGTTTATTTATTTACACAAATAAACCAAAGAATAAGTGAAATTAATCCATAGCGTATTATTATGGCAGTTCCTAAAGACCTCAACTACAACCAGAGTCTCATTGTGTTAGGTTCTGTACAAACACAGACTAAGAAACAGTCCCTGCCCCATTGTGCTTACAATGGAAACAGACAAGACAAAGGAAGGATTATTCTTATTCCCATTTTACAGGTGAAGAACAGAGTTACAGAAAGATTATTAAGTGACCTGCCCAAGGTCACACAATCAAGCTGTAGCAGAACTTGCAACTGAAGCATGACCTCATGAATCCCCATCTAGTTCTTTAACCACAAGTCCATCCTTCTTCAAAAGGACGCCCTTGATTGCTAGGGACTGCCTCCCACAAACTACAGAAGGGAAATGGAGGGAAAGTTAGGGGCTTCCCCCTTTTTATAGGTTCCTTCCATCACAATGAAGTGTTGATGTCATTAATGAAGCAGGCTCCAGCAGGACTCCGCTGTGCTCACTTAACTCGCCTGAGACTCTCCACGATGCCCACTGTCTGTCTCACCGTCACTTCCCTTTGTTAGAGACAGCAGGGTGGGGGTGTGACATGACTGTTAGGGCCCCTTTGGGGACATCTACACAGCCCATTGAATCAAGCCTCCCAGCCTGGGCTGACAGAAGCTAGGTTTGCCAGAAGCTGGGAATGGGTGACAGGGGATGGATCACTGGATGATTACCTGTTCTGTTCATTCCCTCTGGGACACCTGGCATTGGCCACTCTCGGAAGACAGGATACTGGGCTAGATGGACATTTGGTCTGACCCAGTAGGGCCATTCTTACGTTCATATGTTCTTATGACAGGCTCAGGCTAGCACTCTAAGGGTATGTCTACACTACGGGATTAATCTGAATTTATATAATTCGAATTTTGGAAATAGATTGTATAAAGTCAAATGTATGCGGCCACACTAAGCACTTTAATTCGGTGGTGTGCGTCCACACAGTGAGATAAAGAACGGATGTTGCTTGAATGCCAGCAAACACCGGGACCATACGCTGCCAGGCTTTGTAATGCAATGATACCAGATTACTTGCTGCAGGCATGGCATGGTCAAGTGTGCTACCATGGAGGACAGAATAAGGCTGCACTGCCCAGAAACCTTGTGGCAAGGCTTTTGGAGTACCTCCAGGAGAGCTTAATGGAGATGTCCCTGGAGGATTTCTGCTCCATCCCCAGACACGTTAACAGACTTTTCCAGTAGCTGTACTGGCCGCGAATGCATCCCAAGTCCTCAGGGCAAAGTAATCATTAAAAAACGTTTGCTTTTAAAACAAGTTTTATATTTTAAAAGGTAAACTCACCTGAGGTCCCTTCCATGGGGTCATGGTCTTGGATATTGGCTTGGGAGGGTTGGGAGGGTACTTCAGTCAGGCTGAGAAAAAGATCCTGGCTGTTGGGGAGAACGGAGTGCTGGGTGCTCTCCGCAAGCTCATCCTTCTCCTCCTCCTCCTCTTCCCCGTCCGCAGAATCCTCAGGTGTAGCTGATGAGATTATCCCCGCCTCGGAATCCACGGTCAGAGGTGGGGTAGTGGTGGCGGCCCCCCCTAGAATTGCATGCAGCTCATCGTAGAAGCGGCATGTCCGCGGCTCTGACCCGGAGCGACCGTTTGCCTCCTTTTTTTTGATAGGCTTGTCTGAGCTCCTTGACTTTCACGCGGCACTGATCTGAGTCCCTATTGTGGCCTATCTCCATCATGCCCTTGGAGATTTTTTCAAAAGTTTTGGCATTTCGTCTTTTCGAACGAAGTTCTGCTAGCACTGAATCCTCTCCCCATATAGCGATCAGATCCAGTACCTCCCGTATGGTCCATGCTGCTGCTCTTTTTCGATTATCGGCCTGCATGATTACCTGTGCTGATGAGCTCTCTGTGGTCAACTGTGCTTTCCACGCTGGGCGAACAGGAAATGAAATTCAAATGTTCGCGGGGCTTTTCCTGTCTACCTGGCTGGTGCATCAGAGTTCAGACTGCTGTCCAGAGCGGTCACAATGGTGCACTGTGGGACAGCTCCCGGAGGCCAATACCATCGAATTACGGCCACACTAACCCTAATTCGAAATGACAATATCGATTTTGGCGCTACTCCGCTCGTCGGGGTGGAGTACAGAAATCGATTTAAAGAGCCCTTTATTTCGAAATAAATGGCTTTGTTGTGTGGACGGGTGCAGGATTAATTCGATTTAACGCTGCTAAATCCGAATTAAAGTCATAGTGTAGACCAGGCCAAGGGTTTCTCTACACACACAGCACTGATGCAACTGCACCACTGCAGGACGTCTGGTGCAGACGCTCTATGTTGACGGGAGAGAGCTTTCCCGTTGGCATAATAAAGCCACTTCCCCAAGAGGCAGTAGCTATGTCACCGGTTTATTCACACTCCTGAGCGACATACGTTACGCCGACATAAGCTATAGTGTAGGCATAGCCTGAAAATAGCTGCATAGACAATGCGGGGAAGTTGTGGCTTGGGCTGGAGCTCGGGTTCTGAAGCCCGCCCCTCTCCCCAAGCTTCGGTGTGAGCCACAACTTCAGACCACTGTCTGCACAGCCATTTTTAGGTACTAGTGCGAGTCCCGCTAGCCCAAGTCTTTCGACCTAGGCTGGGCAGCTTGCTTCCCACTGGCTGGACAGAGTCTGAGCCACGCATCAAAGCCTCTGAATATGATGACTTTTCCATTGTGAGATGTCATGACACCAGCACCAAGAAGCCCTGAGCAAGAGAGATAGGATTGGCCTACAAACAGTGAATTCCAAAGCACCAGGCCCCCTCTGCAAAATGGCAGGAGTAGGAATGTCCAGCCAGCCCCTGATCCAAACGTCTGTAAGTGCTTCCTGAATAAAGCATTGCAGCCAAGCCAAAGCGTCTGTGTGACTAAAGTGTTTGGAGGAGGATGGAGGTGCTGGAGGCACTTGGCCCTTGATCTTGTGCCCTACACTTCTCTGGCACACTCACTCTTCATAATGACAATCTATTTCCACACCGATGTGCGCCCCGCAATTGTCTGAGAGCCTTGTCATCCTGATTCAGCCTCACTGATGTCCTCCAGCGGGGCTCACACTGGAGGCCATCCAGGAAGAGAGAGAGAGAGAGAGAGAGAGAGAGTTTCTATGGATTGAAACATTTAGAGGAATAAGTTAGATAAATGTAAGAATGAAGGAGGAGGTCCCTCACTAAATGCTTATCATTCCAGGCTTGGCTACTCAAGATGGTTTCTTAGCCAGTGGATGGTGCGGAGGGGAGAGAGGGTCTGGTAAGGGTCTCTCCTTTGATGGGCGTCCTTGGTTCACTGTCAATAACTCTGGGCTTTGAAATGTCAAGTGTGCTCTATGGTGAGTTTCCCTAGAACAGAAAGCTCTCTTACTGAGCGAGAAAGAGCTGTCTCCCTGATTCAGGAACAACCACTGAGCCCCCAGGATTGTCTTAGACCACAGCCATAAAAAGAGCAAGTGGAGGGAAAACTGCACCTCTGTTTCGGCTCCTTCCTTCTGCCCTTCTCCCTGAAGGAGAGAGCTGTGCCTTCAGATGAGGCATGTGCCGGCTGAAGGGTCCCCGAGCACATCAGGGTGACAGGGTGACATGGTGACATTTCCCCCTTCTTTTTTTCTTTCCCTGAGTGTCACTTCTTAGCATAGCCAAGGAGTTGCCAAGCTCCAACTCCCCATGTGGTATTTAAGTGGGCACCAGTCAGGGTAGCTGCCTCTGAGCCCTGAAGGAGACAGTTTCTCAAATGCAGACATTAGGAATGAGTGTGACGGGGAATGCAACACACACACACACACACACACACACACACACAATAATAACCGGCAAACAAATCACATTTTCATTCTGAGTCACTGTGGGAATGTTTTCTTGGATCTACATTTTTTCTTTCAGTTCTTCTACATTATGAAGCCCTCGAGTACCAAGCTGTCATTTTGCTAATTTAATCTTATTTTCTGTGTATGCTGCACTCTCAGCAAGTATGTGGGCTCTTTCTGAGGACGCTGAGAATTTAACCATTTAGTGGCACTTTGGTGCAAGATTCAGGGATGGACATCGTCACTGAAATCTCCTCTCTGCTTTCTCGGGGGAGGAAGTAAGAGAAGTCCCTGGCCTCCCAATCCCAAACTCTCAGTGCACATATTCAATTCATGTCTCAGTTAGAATCCTTCTTCCTGGTTTCTTTAGGTCTTAAGTGACAAGGCCAGAGATAATTGGATTGGTGGGCTCTGCGAAATAACCCTCCCCAATCTACAGATTATTAAAACCTTCCCATCGCTCTAGGAAAGAATACTGTATGGTACCCTTCTTTCTTATGAGGAACGGATCCTCATTCCTCAGAATATCTGCTTGGGGAGTCAGTGAGAGCTGGGATTCAGTATTGCAGTTTCATCAAGAAATCCCTGAAGGAGAGAGGAGAGTATGTGAATGTTATCAAGGGAAAGAATTGAGACAGTCCCGAGGGAAACCCTATGGATGCTAAGGAGAAAGGAGTGGGATGGCTGGAGAACATACTGTGGACTAAAAAGGGAGTGACTCCTCATTTAGATCAGGTCTATGGAGAAAGAGAAACAAAAACAAGTCCTTTTGGATTAAACCTTAGCTGCACTCATGAACTCAGATCCTGAAACTGCATACATGAATTGGATTACAGCAGGTGGAAGAAAAAACTGAAGGAAACGTATAGACTCAGGAAATGTGCCTTTGACTGAGGTAGTTGTTCTCTTTGCCAAGTCGCAGCTACTAGACACTCTGAAAAGGTGTAACCATTTAACAAAGCCACCTCTATTTTTTTGGCTGGACTCACTAATTACACAATGTGTACAACGCCTCAGCTGAAAGTCTTAAAGTCCAAAGGTAAATGGTCTACCAGGTGAACTGTGAGTATGTCTCCCTCTCGTCAAACCAGCAGGGGATGGGTATGTTCTTTTCTTCCATACAGTGCAGCTGGGGCAATCTACACATGCAGTTTTGCTGCAGTGGCACATTTGCAAGTCCTGAAGGAATCCTCCAGAACAGTGATCCAAAGGGAGCATGTGTGATTTCTGTGTGGAGCAAGGGAGGTCAGTGGGTTTCCTGCAGAGCTCAAATGCATGTGGAAGGCAGTCTGTTGGAAGAACGCTGGCGCAGTGCTGTTCGGAGATGATTTGAAAGCTTTCTTGAAAGCACCGTGCAAGACGTGAGCTTCACAGGCCCCTTGGAGGAACCGAACAGATCTGAATTTAAATGAAGATCCTTGTTAGTATCATCAGTGCTGGTGTAACAACCCCCCAGAGTAGGAAGAATCCAAGAAAAGTGTCTGTAGTGCTGTAGAGAGATGACAGGTATGGATCACTGATAAACAGAAGACAGAAGAGTCACTGTAGCTAGGGATGTGTCAGCAATTCTGTTCTCAACCTCTTTTTCTAAGGATTCACAGAAGTCCTAACATTCCTTCCTTGACTGATTGTTTCACACACAAGATCTCAGTATGAGGCTTTTCTATATATAAAATGTGTGTGTGTGGTTTATGTGTATGTCTGTCTGTCTGTCCACTTTCAGGTGACGAGAGTGCCGCTTTCACCAAACATAAAAATAATAAGCCAGATCCTCTGCTCTAGGTCTGGCCCTTTATGCTGTTCCAGTGGTGCAAATGGGCCAGAATGCTACCCTATGTTGCAGCAGAGGATTCTCCTTGTATGGAGGAATCACGTCATGGCACCTGTGAGGCTCATCATGGTGGAGTGAGAGGGGGCATGGCTAGAGTACAATTCCTACCCAGTGTACCAGCCCCCTCGGCGGCTGTTCAAACTAGCACAAGTTAGAGCAGTTCCAAGTCTGCTTTACTTTGCAATGGGGAGTGAATTAGCCCCCAGGATTGGGGAGCACTAAGCTGGCTCCAAGTCACCTTCCCCTAGGAACTCTGACATACCTGACAAGTTGGGCTATTATAACGTAGTGAGCAAGAAAACCCATCTAAAACCCATGAAAAATCCTTTAACAAACTCTCTGAGTAAAATGAAGATTTACACCAGTGTGTAAGCCAGCACAAAACAGGATATGAATCTATTACAGGTGCCGGAGTGACCTCACAAGCCACAGGATTCCCACCTTTATGTGATGCCGTGTCTAGACTGAAAGACTCTCATTGACTTCAGTGGGCTTTGGATCAGAGCCTAACATAGATCATCAGGACTATTGTGGCTGAAAGTAATTCCTCTCTACATTTTAACTGGTGGCTCATGTGAAATGAGGTTGGGTCTCAGCCCAGTCTTTAGTGGTCATGTGTCCATGTCACAAAGACTGCCATCACAAACTGGCAACCTTCTTGGCTGTGTCAACACAGAAACAAAGGACTCATTGGCCATTTACCTTTTCTTATGGATTTATAGTGGGCCCATCACTGTGGTATCTTAACATAGCATGGAGAGTGAACTCTTATAATAATAATTATAATAATTAATGGAGATATCCCATCTCCTAGAACTGGAAGGGACCTTGAAAGATCATCGAGTCCAGCCCCCTGCCTTCACTAGCAGGACCAAGTACTGATTTTGCCCCAGATCCCTAAATGGCCCCCTCAAGGATTGAACTCACAACCCTGGGTTTAGCAGGCCAATGCTCAAACCACTGAGCTATCCCTCCCCCCTTGGTCCTCTGCAAGTCAGGGTTGAATCACTTTGGGGAGGTGCGGAAATTTCCACGTTATGTGCTGCAGCTGCCCTGAAGTTTAATAAAAGAGTTCATCTGCAGCTGACAATCTGGCACTTTTCCTCAACACAAAACTCTTCTGAAGTTTCTGCTTCTTGTTCCTCATCCATCCAAGCCCAAGTGCAAATTCTGAAACATGTACACAGACCCTTACTTTGGCTTCTGCCTTCAGACAGGCTACCTCCAGTACTTTGACTAGCAATAGAGATGTGAGGCACTCACTCACTGGTCCCATGGAGAGCGCTGAAACGTTTGTTAAGAGCAGAGGGGTGTGTCTGTTCTGATGATGCTGTGCTGCTGCTAACAGCCAGTCCGGACCTTCTGTTCTCTATTTGTTGGTTGCTAAGCAAACCTTGGCCTCACTGGGAGCCTGGAAGCTAGACAATAGATCAAGGCCCAGTGCTTTGTGTGGCCTGCTAAGGCCTGTCATTTAAGGCAAGCCTCCCATTGATCCCTAAAGGTCACTGAGTTTACCTTCAACTCCTCCTGCTTACAAGAGGCTGAGGGGAGGGGGCTTCAAAAAGGGGTTTCTCCTATTGCCTCCTAGAGTAACGTCACCTTCTTCCTTAGCCAGTCCAGCTGCCCATACAGGTCTCATGGAGCAGAGCTCAGTCAGTATAGCTTTCTATACCTAGGGCAATGAAGCATGGATTCTGAGAATTTCTGTATCAGTCCATTAGGAATGCTTTCTTTCCTCCATGCCAAATATACTTAGAGGGGATAGGGTCGCTGTGACTTGAGTCAAAATGAAATAATAATAAAAAAAATAGTACGAGGGAGGCAAGGAAAACCTGTTTTTGTTTTGAACAGAGCTTCTTCGTGCATTTATTATCTTCATTAACTCCCTATCTCCCTCTTCTGGTGACGAGATTTGTATATTAATCACGTCCCACCTTCTCACACCCCAGCCTCCTATTGAGACTCCAGGGAGTTTATAGCATTCCTTCTTTCAGCTGCATTTCCACTCTGAAAAAGTGCCTGTGAGAAAATGGAACCTTCTTACTCAACAGATCTTGCTTCCAGTGTTTGTCAGAGTCAGAGTTGTTTACTTTAGTGACAAATCATTCTTTATAACATTTTATTTCTCTTCGTCCTTCAGAGACAACACAAGTTAGGTCCTATTCCTTCTCGCACACCAACAAGAACAAAGAGGATAGGTGATTTGTAACTGGGTGCAAAATTTGAGGACAATTGCATTGCCTAGGGCATAAGTGAAGGCAGCACTTGAAGACATTGGGGTAGCAAAAATGCAATGGAGGACTTAATATGGCCTGTTGCTATTGCTGGAGTTGTAAATAACCCATCTTAACCTTCAGATCCTAGGCTGAGTTTGCAGGGCTGTTGGATAGATAAATAATCTTGTTACTAATAACGTGGGGGGTGTTTGATCTGAAATTCATTGTGACTCAGTAAATGTGGGTTCCCATATTATATTCACTCTCCATAGCAGATCCACACTTTAAGTTACAAAGTTCTTAATGTATTTCACTGAACATCTGCCCTCAGTTTAAGGATTCCTGATGTACCTCTATCCTGACCAAAAGGGGGCACTCTGCTGCTGGGGTGAGCATGGATTTCAATCTCTCTAGTCATTCATTCCTCCATTTCATTTTCCCACACTGCTCCAGAACATGACCAGTTTTGAAACATTCTACCTTTGCTCCTACCATCCGGATCATCTGTCCACATGCATCACTCTTCCTCACGCCTTTCATTTTTCTTTTCTTAGTATGTTTGGGTCAATATATTGCTCATGTAAGTAAAAGTCTAACAGCAAGATCCAAGCAAAGTTGGGACAGCTGTCAGCCAAGCTTTCTGCACACAGTTCTTCCAAGGTACCTCAATCCTGACAGTCCTGGAGAATTCCAGGCTTGCTTGTCTCGTGAGCAAAAAAACTGCCATTTTTGTGGCATGAATTTGTGAAGTGGGCATATGGGGACTGGGAGAAGACAGCCAAACTCATTCTATTTATGATCTAAATAGAATTTGGATCCAGATATCCAGAGATGAAAAACTGGGGCCTGATTCAAAGCTCACTGTAGTCAGTGGGAGTCTTTCCTTTGATTTAAATAGACTTTGGATCAAGCTCTTGGTGCCTTGCACTGTTTCCCATGCGACATGCATTCTGGCTTTGTGGGACTGAAAACCTCATCTTCCCTCAAACTCCAGTATCCCATTTATTCCTTTGGTTAATCATGATTATTAACACGAATATTTATTTTTACTACAGTAGCACCTAGACACCTCTTTCAAGAAGCAGGGATCCATTGTGTCACATGATGTATTAAGTCATATGATGACATGGTCTCTGCCCGAGTCTAGAAAAAGAAAAGGTGGTGATTTGTACCTCTCTTCATTTTCAAATGCAGCTTTTTGAGGGTACATGTTTTTGGAGGCCCCCTTTGCAATGTGTTCCACATGTATGACTCCTTTACCCCAGCCCAGAATTCTCACCATGAGTCATGAGTACACTGGGGAATAAAGAAATTATCCCTAGAAACCAAGGATTTCCAAATCTATGTAATTTTAATCTGGCTCTTCTCCAGCTGTCCCCCAGGAAGGTACTGATGGTATTTACGCAGATTGCTGCAGCAGAAGGACTAAGGCAATAGCCATCTTTTGAACCCACCACTCTTCTATTCTGTTCCAATCAAACCGAAGTGCCACAGCCAATAGTATAATTCACTGACTTCTGCCATGGCTCCCCAAACCCCAGTCAATAAAGCTTGTCAGCAGTACTTGGGTTCTTTGTTCTCCAATGAGTTTTGGTCCAATGTCTGAGAGAAAGAAAAGTGAGTTTGAGGGGAGCATGCAAGGAAGGCACTGGGTCTGCATCATCATCCTCAGAACAGGAGCAGCTGGATGTGGCAGGCATGAAATCCCAGCAAGAACTTCATCATCTAAGCAGATAGGGGAAAGACTGCATTGAAGTGGGAGGGAGGAGGAAGAGGAGGAAAAGGCTAGGAAGCCCGTACCCTGCCCTTCCCTGCACACTCTTGAAGCAGATGCATTGTAATTTCCTCCTATTGTCAGTGACCCGAATGGTTATGGTGTAGTGGGGACCCCTGGCTTCGCCTCCCCAAGGAACGGAACATTTATCAGCCAGAGTCAATGCCGAGCTGTGACCATTTATCACCCCTCCTCGGCATGTGATAATGGAGCTGCATGCTTCCCAGCAGGCCCTTTGGTCTGCATAAAAGACCGTGACACTGTTGCATTCATGGCAAACTTTAAGTAGTTTTTCCCTTCCTTGCTTCCCCTCCCACTCCCAACTCCTTTTACTTTCTTTCCCCTTTGTTCCTTTCTTCAGGGTTTTTGTTGTTGTTGTTGTCTGCTGCTGCTGCGGCTACATTCAACTCCCTGCTTCTTTTCATTCTCCTCAGTTGGAAGAATTTCTCTTTGAGAATCTCCCCTCTTTCCCTTTCTCGGGATCTCAGAAGAAAGGAGTTGTGGAAGGCAGAGGACTTGTTTTAAAGGAACTCAAAATTTGGCCTCTGGTTTAGATTTTGTAAAAACAATCCATCATAAACCCAAAGATTTTAGAAATGTGACCACGCCTGAAAATAATGGCAGTCAAAAAAATCCCAGTGGGAATGGTTGCTTTTTAAGCAAATAAATATTCTCCCTGGAATGTTTGAAACCCAGATTTTGCAGCACTGAAATTATAAATGAAACAAACTGACTTTGCTGATCTTCATAAAGTGAGAGAAATGCAAAGTAAAGAAACATCCTAACAGTGAAAAGCCAATGGGATTTCTATGGTGTTAGTAGTAATGTAGGCTGAAATTCACCGTGGCATTCAGTTCCCAGTTGGTAACATGGGGATATATAGCACTTCCCTACCTTGTAGAAATGTGAAGATAAATACACCAATGAGAGTAAGGTGCTCAGATATTATAGTAATGAGAGCCAAATAGATAGATTTTCAAAACTGCCTACTGGATTTGGACGCCCCGGTTCCCATCCAACACTTCTTGACAGCTTTGAACATCTCAACTACAGACAAACATGTTTGTTTATGACACCATTGAAATGAGTTTGTTTAAGCAGAAAGTTCCCCTCATGCCTCTGCCTGCATCAATGAAAACATGCTCCTTGGGTTTGGATTGATGCATTTCCATGGCATAGACAGTTGTATGTATCTCTGTTTTAGTGGAGGGGAGAGCTTCCAAAAGGTGTGACACTGGCTTCTTACCATCCTATTTAGCCAAAGGAGGGAACAATACAAGAATGTCTGTATACCACATAGACCTTGCAAATGGCTATGCCCTCCCCATGACAAGGCTGTTTGGAATAATGAGATAGGTTTGACTATGGGTAAAGGACTGTAAGCCTGGACAGTGGAATAGGCAGCTACAGCTTTATCTTCCAGTTAAAGGGCAGGCAGGTGTAGAAGAGAGGCAAGAAAGGAGCCCACCCCTAAACTATAGGTTTAACCAAACCATAGGCCAGGGGTCGGCAACCTTTCAGAAGTGGTGTGCTGAGTCTTCATTTATTCACTCTAGTTTAAGGTTTCATGTGCCAGTAATACATTTTAACATTTTTAGAAGGTCTCTTTCTATAAGTCTATAATATATAACTAAACTATTGTTGTATGTAAAGTAAATAAGGTTTTTAAAATGTTTAAGAAGCTTCATTTAAAATTAATTAAAACGCAAAGCCCTCTGGACTGGTGGCCAAGACCTGGGAAGTGGGAGTGCCACTGAAAATCAACTCACTTGCCGCCTTTGGCACGCATACCATAGGTTGCCTACCCCTGCCATAGGCCATTCTGTTGTTCCAAGGCAGAATGACCGTGCAGCATCCACTCTCCGAAGGCTGGAAGTGGAGTGCCTGATATTAACAAGGGGGATGATTAGGCTGGCATGTTTAGTAGAGACCCAGGAGAGGTCCCGAGTGGTGATTCTCAACCTGCTAGTGGATCTGGTTATGTGGTGCTTGGATCCAGTGGGAGCAGTGCACAGCCTGCTAGGCAAGAGGGAGCTTGGTCATGATGCAGGACCTTTGTTAGTGAGAAGTAAAGCAGGGAAATGTGATTTCAAGAGGAGTTGGAAGGATCACCAGTGTGTGGGAGAAGGTGACTGTGATGAGATGACAGGTGTGGTGGAAATCACCCCTCTTTCCATGTGCGTCTCTCAAGTATGTGACCATATCACTATTGCACATGATGAGACAGGCTCAGGATGGTCACTTCAGTAGCTGACTTAAATGAAAGTGCACCTTCAGTGTGCAGCCGAAAGCATTAACCTTTGCAGTAGGGGTATGTCTACCCTGGAATAAAAGACCGTGGCAGGGTTGTGTCTGGCCTGGGTCACCTGCCTTGGGCTCACAGGGCTCGGGAGTAAAAATTGTTGTGTAGGTGTTCAGGTTTGCACAGGAGTGCTGGACCCTCTCCACACTTGCAAGGTCCCAGCGCTCAGGCTCCAGCCCAAGTCCAAATGTGTACACAGCAATTTTACAGTCCCACAGCCCAAGCCTGAGTCAGCTGACCCAGACCAGCCACACATGTTTAATTGATGTACCCTAGAAGTCCTTGGGTCAAGAGAACTTTGGCATGTTACTGATTGGGTCAGACTAAGAGAGGAGTTTTAGACTGAGGATCTGGGCCCCCTGGTTTAAAGAGGTTTGACACAGTAGTGAGAATGAGGGAAAACGGAGTCCATTGTGAGGGAGGGAAGATGTGTCTGTGGGACCCAGGGAGAAGAGTCCCTTTCGGGTGGAAACCTGAGAAAGGCAAATCAAAGCATCTAGAAGGTAGCCCACTGGTTTTGCCTCCCCCATTGCCCCTGAGCTTTTGGTGGATCCATTTTGATTTAGTCTTTACCCACCCCTGGGAAGAAGGGAGATAACATAGAAACACCTGTATCATCCTGACTGGTAGGGCCAGCAACCTTTCAGGAGGTGGCTGCCAGCCCTGGGTCTCAGAATGACCGTGCAGATTCCAAGGCGAGACGGCATGTTGGGCGGGGGGGGCGGGAGAGAAGGAGGACTCAGGCGTCCTCCTCCACCCTCTGTTTAACACTTGCCCCCTGCTGGGAGACCATCTGCTGACTGTCATGCTGTCACTGCCTCCGACTGGCTCCTCAAAGACAACTAGGGAGAGAGGGAGGGAAGTGAGGCAGCCGCTTTGGGAGACTTTGAGTGATGAAAAGAACATCTTCCCTTTCAGAGCTAATTTAGGGGTCATGGAGTGTGTGGGGGAGGGGAAGTTAAAGACCCTGACAATGTACGTCCCTGATAAATCTCCACCACAAACATGTCTGTCCTGATGGCTCAGAGAAACCTATACACATCGTCTCTCTCTACGGCTTTCTGCGTGAACCCACAGCCAATTCAATGGGGGAGTATTGGCTAAACTTTGTGGCATGTTTGGTTAAATTTAATTCAAATCCAGTTTTTTCCATTGCTCTGGTGTAGACACAATGAGTAGAGTGGCCCTGGGGTACCAGAAGAGCTAGGTAGAACGCTTTCCTTTCCTTGTACTGTCTACACAGGTGTCTTCAGATGAGAAACTGATTCCCAGGGCTACAGAAAGCAGCCCTCAAGGTACACAATATTCTATGCAGTGTTTGTACCATTGTGGTTAAAGGCAAAAGGTGATGATCTCATATCTCAATTAAAGAATTATTTTCCAATAATATAAGTTTGTGTGGCAACTACCACAGTGGGCCCCTTGTCATGCTTGGGGTCCCTGAGCCCTACTGTAATACAAACAACAGCAGTAATAATAATCATAATAATAATTCCAATATCCTGGTCCTAATGCTCTCCAAACTTTGGGGGTAATTTAGACCCACACTTCATGACTCAGGCTCATCTCTAATTCGATGGAGTATCATCCTTTTATGGAGGGATGTTCCTTCCCTGTGTATTATTACTAAGCCTTTGTGCATGAAAACAGAATCTTTGTTGCTTAGGAGTTTATCTGCCACTGCTGTTGATTCCTCACCAGTAGTTATATCTCTTCCTACGTTTGTGGTGTCGCAGATTTTGCTGTGGAGAGGATGATGTCACATGTTTATCAGATCTTGTCCTAACAGATAAAGAGGAACTGGTCACAGAACTTAAAGTTACTGGTAGCTTAGGTACAGGTGATCATGACTTGTTCACATGTATAATGTACAAGCAGAATAAAGATCAGACCAGTAAAATATATATTTGGTGCTTTAATAGGTCCAATTTCACAAAGCTGAAAATAATTATGAGCCAGATCACCTGGGAGGAAGAATTTAATCAGAAAATGTGAATGATAATTGGAATTAATTTAAGAACACCTTACTGAATGCTCCAACAGCCATTATCCCACAATTGAGGACGAAGGCCATGCTGGTTAAAAAACTAGTTTTAGAGGGGAAGTGAAGGCAGCTATAAAAAATAATGTGTATAACCGATGGAAAAAAGGGGAAAGTGATAGTAATGAATATGAATCAGAAGTTAGGAACTGTTGAAAATTGACAGGGGAAGCAAAGGTACACAAGGCCAGCTGAGAAAAGGACACTAAAAGGAGTTTTTAAAATATATTAGGACCAATGGTATTGGTTCATTAATAGATGGAAATGGTAGAATTTTTTATAATAATGCAGACAAGGCACAAGTGTTCAATATGAGCACCACAACCAGGGCTGGCTCCAGTGTTTTTGCCGCCCCAAGCGGCAAAAAACAAAAGCAAAAAAAAAAAAAGCCGCGATCGGCGGCACTTCGGCGGCAGCTCTACCGTGTCGCTTTATTCTTTGACAGCAATTCAGCAGCAGGTCCTCCCCTCCGAGAGGAACTGAGGGATCCGCCGCCGAATTGCTGCCGAAGAGCTGGACGTGCCGCCCCCTTTCTGTTGGCCACCCCAAGCACTTGCTTGGTGCGCTGGTGCCTGGAGCTGGCCCTGACCACAACACAAGTCCAATGAACATGATGCTCAATAATTGTAACTCCTTAGAAAGTGTGACATTGTGAAGTACCTTTCTAGAATCTAAAAGCATTTCTGCTTCAGTTTCCTTGCTGACAACAGCATTCCACAAGTTAGTAGATACCTGGCCACAACAAAAAGTCTTAAACCAATTAAATAAACCTTTACACACCTGGATTCTGGGGTTACGATTAGGCTTTTCTTTCTTTACCCACAGTGGTGTCTGCTCCACACCTTCAGGTGGTACAGCTGAAGAGTAATGAATCCATGATGAGATACACAATATACAAGCATGAAATTGGCCTTGTTGGTTAGATGGGTGTAGTCCCATGGAAGGTATTATTCAGCTATCAGAACCTGGCCTGAGGTCATGCTTTTGGTGTTTTAGGACTCATTTCCACTAGACAGCTACCTAAGTTCATCTCTCTCCATGTTTAACACATTAAAATTTGCTCCCCTTATGCTTTTTAGCAACACTGTTGTTAGCTCCATATTTATTACCCCTTTCTCCCTATTCTTTCTCCCTATTTGATTTTGCTCTATCTGACCTCTCCTTCCCTGAGATGTTGTATTTTGTTGACATTTTAAGATGGAGGGGGTTTTATTTTACTTTTCATGTGATGTTTTAGGGTTTTTGTTGGGATTACTGAACAGTGCCACAGAGTGGGGCAAGTAATACATTAAATAACTAAGAACTATCATTACTTTGGAAATTATTGTTATCACAGAGGCTGTAAACTCTTTGGAGCAGGCACTCATCCATGGCCAATGGGAGATTATCCAGTAGTACCTCCACCACCATCTCTGGCAGGTTCCAGCCTGAAGCCTGATTGGGAAGGGATCAGGATATCGGCAGTGTCTAGGTAGAGTTGGAGGGAATGCTTGGTGAACTTCCCTATTTGGTCACTCAGGAATGGGAGATGAGGAATCGGGAGGTAGATGGAAAAGTCAGTTGCACAGAGTGACAGTTTCTTAAGTATTGGCTGGAATATGGCGTGCTTTAATCATAATAACCGTAGCCCTTCTAAGGCACTTTCTTTCCCTGGTCTCAGAGTGCTCTACAGAGGAAGGTAAGGTGCTCTACAGAGGAAGGTAAGGTGCAACCTGCCCTTACCTACCCATAATGAGCTTCATGGTGCCATAGTCCTTGCCTTTTACAGTGCATTTCCTGACTCTTTCTCTGTGTTTCAGCTTCTGGACAGCAATCTCCTACCCTTCTTCCAAGGGCATTTTTGCCTTCCAAGGGTTACTGAAAACTGGGAGAGGATTGGGGCAGAAAGAGGATCTTGATGGAGAGACAGATGTAATAAAGGAAGATCAGGTTGGGCTTAGCTCTTCTATACTTTAATATTAGTGGGATGTGTTTCCTTGCTCCCTGTGCCACTTCTATTACCCCTGACTTTGCTTCCCTCTTGCAGATTTATAATTTTTTCATAAGGTACATTTCTTTGTCCTATTGTGGTCTCTGCAGTGCCTGATAACTTGTTTCAGGTTTTTTTTTTAATCTTTATCCCAGATGCATTTCTCTATAATGCTGAGTATTTAGTGGTTAGAGCAGGGAACTGGTAGTCAAGACTCCTGGGTTTCTATTCCTGGCTCACCTACTGGCTCACTGTGGGACTTTGGATAAGTCGCTTACCCGGTCTGTGCCTCAGTTTCCCCATCTGTAAACAGGAACATTAGCATTTATCTACCTCATAGGAATGTGATGAGTCTTAATTCATGTTGTGAGGCACTTGCAGTTCCTCAGATGAAAAGAACGGCAAAGGCCAAAGCAACTAGGGCCTGATCCAAAGCCAACTGACTTCAGTGGATCAGGCCCTTAGCTTTTATTATTACAGCAGATAATGGGGGAAAGTTTTTTTAAAATTTTGCTTCAAAATCACATAGAGCTTTTTTTAAGGGCTCTCCTCAGCCTGTCTTCACTGGCACAGCAAAGGAGAAAGAGCAGGGTCAAAGGAGAATTAAAAAGGTACCAAGCTTTGTGGTAGATTCCCATCAGTCTGGGCTTCAGAACAAGCAATTTCAAAGCAGTATTGGCCTGGGCAGCCCTGAACTTTTGTTGAGTAAAAACTGTCCTAACAGCTCCATCGTGTGGCAGTTTGTCTTCATTGCCCCTGTGGTTTTGGAAATTTGCTATCCTTGCTTGTGCCATCAGCCAAATTTAGATACTCGGGGTGAAATGCTGGCCCTATGGAAGTTAATAAGAATTTTTCCGTTGACTTTGATGGGACCAAGATTTCACTCAAACTGTCAGTTTTAAAATGTTTAAGGTTTCAGAGACAAGGCAACATTTGCCAGATTTCTGATGAGCAGCCTAGGTTTTTAAAATCTTGTTCTTTCCCAGTATATCCTGTATCACTTTTCCAACGTAGCTATTCTGAGATGCTGGGCTCTTTGGCCCAGATCTTCCATGGTATTTAGAAATCGAACCCCTATGGCATCTAAATACCTTTGAGGATCTGGGCCTTTGTTTCCTATAGAGATGGCCCCAGGCTGCAAAATTCAGATCTGAGTCTGGATCCGAATGATTCTGAAGTGTTTAGATGTTTGGTCTGGTCTGGGTTGGATCTAAGAAGTGGTTAAACAAGACAGGGGCTCTTATCACACGAGCATGGAGGAGATCTCTGTGTACTTTTAGAAGCACCAGGCAAAGAGGAATGGGGCTTTTCCTTGATCTAAAGTCCCTTGCACATATTGCTGCCAATTTCAAAGCAGGTACTTCAGTGACATTTTTGTGGGTTGTGAGCGCAGCTCACAGTTTTTTCTGTTTCAGCCCGACTTCTCCTATCTAGTCACAATAACTAAATGCCAACCCTTTAGTCAGAGGATCTTAAGATTCTTTCACATCACTGCAAGGTAGGTCAGCATTACAGAGAGAGAAATTGAGGCATGGAGCAGTGACATGATTTCCCCAGGGTCCCGCTGCGAGTCAGTGGCAAAGCTAGGAATGGAACCCAGGAGTCCCGACTCCCAGTCCTGCGTGGTAGCCACAGCAGCGTCCTTCCCCTATTTGGCCCTGTGGCATTTCTTTCCCTCTTATTCCCTCTCTCTCAGAATCTCCGGGCATAATCTCTAGTAGCTGGAGGAAGAGCTGAAGGGGATTCCTTGCTCACTGCCTGCATCCCTGCTCGTCGTGAGTGACACTTCAGCTGCCATGAGCTAGAGAGGAACCGCAGGGGCAAGTATGTGACTCACTCCACCCCAGAGCACTGCAAAGCATGAAAGGGCTGAGCACAAACCTCACAGAGACCTGTGCTTTCATATCTGCCCAGCAAGTGAGGGCTGCTAAGGGGTAAAGAAACGGGGAGTGGGTCACGCTCCTCCCCCGGGCTGGTATAAGCAACAGCTCCCCCTCCTCCTAGATTTTCATAGATCCAAAGGCCAGAAGGGACCATTGTAATCATCTGGGCTGACCTCCTGTATCGCACAGGCCATAGAACTTCTCCAAAATAATTCCTAGAGCAGATCTTTGAGAAAAACATCCAATCTGGATTTACAAATGGTCAGTGATGAAGAATCCCCTGGTTAATTACTCTCCCCAGTAGGGTGAGAGCTCCCCCTGCTGCTTAACTACTAGAGCTGCTGAGCCAGGAACATTGCAAATACTGCTGTTTGGGCACCCTCCCAGCAGAGCAGATGAGCTGAGACAGACGCTTCACAGTAACATGGGCTTTCACACAAGCCCAGCAAGCTAAAGGTGCTGAGCCAGTGACCTCACAGCAGCCTCTACCTTGACATCATCCCAGCTAAGGCAAAACCACAGACCTCAGAGATATACCTGCCTTCATATCGCAACTACACGCTCAAGGGCTGAGTTGGTGACACTTACAATGGCCTCATTCTTGCTCTCAGCCCAGACAATTGCAGAAGCTGAGCCAGGCACCCTCAGAGTGGTTTGAGCCTTGACATCAGCCTAGCATAATACAGCTGCTGAGCCAACAACCTCACAGAGACCTGAGTCTTCACATCTGGCTTGCAAACTAGAGATGCTGAGCCAGTGAGCTCACAGACACCCATGCCTTGACATTGGTCCAGGAAGCAAGAGGTTCAGTCAGTAACCTCAGAGAGTTCTCTACCCTGACCTCAGACTAGCAAGGCAGAGGAACCGAGCTCACAGCAAGCTGAGTCTCTACATCAGACCAGCAAAATGCAGTCGCTTGGCTAGTACCCTCACAGTGGCCTGTGAGTGAACATCAGTGAGCAACCTGGCGTTGCTGACAGGGTATTACAGTGTGTGGGAATGAAGTTCATCTTCCTCTCTGTCTCCTGAGATTGGGGGAGCTCCCTAGGACTCCACTTCCTCCTGCCTTATCACAGGCTGGTGACCTGAAGAGACACCACGCAGGAGAATATAGATTCATAGACTGCAAGGTCAAGGAGACCATAATGATCATGTAGCCTGACCTACTGCATAACAGAGACACTAAAATGTCACCCAGTTATGCCTGCATCATGCCTACCACATCTGGCTGAGCTACAGCATCTGTTTTAGAAAGACACCCAGTCTTGATTTAAGGAGTTCAAGTGAAGGAGAAACCACCCCATCCCTCCGTAAACTGTTTCAGTTGTTAATTGCAGTCAATATTAATTTGTGCCTTATTTCTAGACTGAATTTGTCTAGTTTCATCTTCCCGACATTGAATTATTCCTTTGTCTGATTAATTAAAGAACCATTGACTATCAGAAATCTTTTCCCCATGCAGGGGCTTGTAGACAGTGATCAAGTCACCTCGTAACCATTTATTGGCCAAGCTAAATAGAATGAGCTTTTAAAATCTCTCCCTAAAAGCAAATTTGCCAGTCCCTCAATAATTCTTGTAGCTCTTTTCTGAACCCTTTCCAATTTGACATCATTTTTGAAGTGTGGACACCAGAACCGGACACAATTTTCCAGTAATGGTCTCATTAATGCTGTATACAGCGGTAATAACCATCACCACCCCCAACACACACACACACTGCTACTAGATAGTTCCCTGTTTATCCATCCAAGAATTGCCTTTGTTGTCTTAAGGTATGTCTACACTGAAATGTAAGCCTAGGGTTAGTGGACTCAAGTCAGCTGACCCATGTTAGGGAACCCTGGGCTTGAGCGTCTACATTGTATTTTAACCCTAGGTTAAGAATTTTCTAACCCGTGCTCGAATCTAGGGCTCTGGTGTCCACACTGCAGTGTGCAGACCCTAGTCAAAATAACCATATCCCAGAGTCCATAATGCCCTCCGCCTCCCTGAAATGTGGCCACTCTAGCCCTAAGACTATGGTGTTCCATGGAAAAACTTTACTGCCTGCCCAGCATGTTACCAGGAAGCAGCTCGCTTTGCGAAAGACTTGATGGGTTCTCTCTCCATTGCACACTCAGGAGGCTCTCTGATAGATGGGTGATCGGAACAGAATGGGTTAACGCTGATCTGAGCTGCTGCCATTTGCAAAAGGAGGGTGGTTTCCATTTTCAATAGTATAGATTGCAGATTGTTGGGCTAGAGAGGACTAAGGAATTTGTCCTATGGAATTATGGGATACTTCTGGATGACTCCTGGGACCTGAATCAAGCGGGGCTGCAGCTATACTGCAAAGCAATAGGACTCAGACCCTGGGTCCAGGCTTGACTTGTACTCGGACCCTCCAGCCCTCCTGGGATCCTGTGTCCAAGCCCTGAGTTACCACAATTGCAATGTAGATGCAAGGGCAGTTAGTCTTGATCCCAGGCTAAAGAATGGGCTAACATTGCAGTGTAGACATACCCTTAGCTACCACATTGCACTAACAGCTCATTTTCAATTGGTTATCCACCATGACTGCTAAGAACCTTTTGGTGTCATTACCTTCCTGTATACTGCCTCCAATCTTGTAAGTTGACCTACATTCTTTGTTCCTAGATGTAGGACCTTACATTTAGCTGTATTAAAAACACATCTTCTAGTGAGCACAGCTTAACATACAATCCAGATCACTTTGTAGAACTGACCTGTCCTTATAATTATTTATCACCACATCCATTTTTGTGTCGTCTGCAAGCTTCCCCAGCAATGATTTTTAGAATTTTTTCCAAACCATTGATAAAGATATTCAATAGCACTGGGTCAAGCACCTATGGGACCTCACTAAAAATGATAGGTTTCAGAGTAGCAGCCGTGTTAGTCTGTATCCGCAAAAAGAACTCCCACCTGTTTATGCTCTCTGTATGTGTGTATATATATCTCCTCAATATATGTTCCATTCTATATGCATCCGAAGAAGTGGGCTGTAGCCCACGAAAGCTTATGCTCTAATAAATTTGTTAGTCTCTAAGGTGCCACAAGTACTCCTGTTCTTTTTACTAAAAATGATGATTCTCCATTTTTCCAGATCTACCTGTTAGCCAGTTTTTAATCAATTTAATATGTGCTACACTGATTTTATATACTGCTATTTTTAATCACTGTTGTGTGATCCTAAGTCAAATGGCTTACAAAAGTCTAAATATATTCTGTCAACAGTCACTATCTATCTATCATACTTATATGGCTCCCATCACTGTAGTATTGGAAAAACCTCACCGGCTTTAATAGATTTATCCTCGCAACACCTTGGTGAGGTAGGGAAGTGCTAGTACCCCCATTTCACAGATAGGAAACGGAGGGACAGAAATGTAAGCATTTTGCCCAAGGTACCCTAGTCAACCAAACTTGTAATCTCATCAGAAAAACAATATCAAGTGTGTTTGACAAGACCTATTTTGCATAGATACATGTTGACTGGCATTAATCAAGTTACCATCCTTTAATTCTTTACTGATCCTGTATCAGCTTTTCCGTGATTTTGCTTGGCATCAGTGTCAGGCTAAGCAGCCTATATTTACCCAAGTCATCTTGTTTACCCTTTTAAAATATTGGCACTACATCAGCTTTTTACCAGGTTTATGGACTTTCCCAGTGTCCCAAGATTTGTTAAATATCAACTTCAGTGGCCCAGACAATGCCTCAGCTAATTCTTTTAAAACTCTTGCTCCAAATTATGAAGTGGGGGTATCAAGAAGAGCTATTGTCTGACTGGGTAGCAGCATAAACACCTGATGGGAGAGAAGAAGAATTGTCCATGCTGGGATTCTCCTATCTACAATCTTTCTTCTACCAGAAAAAAGGATAAGCCGGAAGAGACATTCACCTTAGTTTCTCCCTTCACTTCTGGAGACAAAGAAGACTTTAGCACTGGCTTCCTCTTTCCTAGCCAGAATCCTGGGGAAATGGAATGGGTCTTCCAGTTTCCATTCCATTCTCAGCACTCCATAGTGGAGTTTATGGGTGTGGATTGGGCAAAAGAGATATTCACCTACACAGCACCATCTTCTGTGCATATGCACATGTGTGCACACACACATAGAGTGGTTTAGCTGTCTATAGGGCTGCTTATGGACATGAGCTCCTTTCAAGTCCATGTAGTCCCTTGTCCCTGTTCTCTTCGCCATGCCTTGTCCCATTACACAAAATGATGAGATGTTATTTCACTATATGATATGCATTTGTTCTCCCATCCTGTAACTAGTCTACTACTCCTGAAGCAGCTGGATATTTTCTATTGGTTTGAAAAGATGAAGATCATGTTGTTCCTGGGCAGGTTTCAGAGTCCCCGATGGTTCAAAGTGGGGTGATAGCTCTGAGCTTGTGCTCTGTGACAACAGCAGCAATACCGTATTTTTCTTGTAGAGAAATCTCACCCTTCTATTGCTTCTAGGCTGGACAGATTCCAGAAGCCTCCTATGTCGTTACAAAGTACTACCAAAAATCCATACTTCTTCAATGCCATGTGTGCATCACCCACCAAATAGCTAATATGAAATACAGACCACTTGAGAAACAAATCAATAGACCCGCCTGATTTTTGATGGCAGATGCATTGTACAGTGAAGCACTGTCTAAAAGCTCAATTAACTTCCTTCCCTGCTCCTCGCCTCCTGACAATTTCACCAGTTAAGCTCTCTTCAGCATTTCTATGTGGACTGATACCTAATAAAAGACTATAAAGTACCATAGCATCCCTGGTTCCCTTTGGAAGGTCATTCTTAACTAGGTTCTATTCAGGGTAGTTAAAGAGACACTGCCCTAAAATAATAGGTTTTGCAAAAGAAAAAATAGCGATGGTTTTATTGTATATAATAGGAACAGAAAGAATTTCATGGCCTTTTATAAAGAGTTTCTAATTAAAACAGCTGATCTGATTGAGCAGTTGGGGCTTTAGCTCTTCTGAAAATCAGCCACAAGATTTTCAAAACTTGGGTGCTGCAATTGAAACACCTAGTTTAGTGGCCTGATTTTCAAAAATGCTGAGTCAATGATATAGATGCCTAAATATGGACTCCGGAGCCTAATTTTGGGCACCCTATTTTGAATATATAGTCCTAAGGCTTTGGGAGAGAATTCATTGTTTCCAAACATTGCAACTTGTGAGGCAGAAAGTGACACTAACTATAAACCCAAAGGGAAACTGTCTAGTCTAGTTTCACCGTCCAACCGGAGGACAGTGCAAAACAAAAAGTAAACACCCAGCATAAATAGTGAAAAACTGGATGAGTTGTTTTCAGTTTTATTCCTCGGAGGACCAGATTTTTAAAAGTGCTCAGCACCCACAATTAGGAGGCCATTCATAATACATTTAAAGAATTCTTTTGTTATTAGAATTTTACCTGTTGAGTGTCTATTTTAAGAAACAGTCAGATTGCAGTTCACGATTTACACATTTTGTTTTACAGTAACCTATTCATTTTTAATCACTAGAAATTGACTCAGGTTCCATTGGTGCTTTCCGTTCTACTGGCATTCCATTTCTAATCATGAATGAAGACATTGCAGTACATACTATAGTGAGTCCCATGCTATACAGCAGCCTTTACGCTGCCCTAATTTACGCTGGGACTGGCCCAGACCAGCCTCTGGGATCAGGTAGCTGTAATCTGTCCCTTGATCCCCCTCTCCTTCTAAGCCAAGCAGAGTTTGGATGCAGGTGAGAAGGTACTCCCTTATGTCTATTCTATGCCACAGAAGTTAGCATTACTCCCATCCACCTGTTGTCCAATTTGCTGTCACTGGCTGCTTTTAACCCCTAGTACTTATTTTCCAATTTTTTGGTTCAGACAAACAGAGAGAGAGTTTATTTTCTACCCAATCTTCGCCTCCCCAGCCACTGCCTCTCTCCCACCTCCCCCCAGCCTTCCACCATGCTGCAAACAATCACTGGTTTGTTAAAGGGCATGAGTGCAGAAGGCAGCAGGTATTTGAGCTGGTGTGCTGCTTCGTACACACACATACACAATAGGAAAGGTCAGAAGTGCAGAAAATACCATGCCCCAGAGGGACAGATTATAGAGAAAAAGAGAGCGAGAGAGAGGGCTAGAAGGACAGGAACACTGATGAAACAGCCTCTGTCGCTGCACTGGGGGCTGTGTCGGCTGCATTGAACAATACTGATAAGAGGTGATCTGATGGGGAGGGGGCATCAGAGGCACTGCAACAGCCCTGCTATGCCTTAGGGAGGAGGGGGAGGTGAATGGGCACATTTAGACTGTGAGCTGTTGCCCACCACCCTCTGTGACATATTCCAGGGCTGCAGGTGGACGAGATGGAAATGGATAGGGAGAGGCAGGTACTCACTAACAGAGTTTACAGAGAGCCGCCTGGGGCCAGACAGCAGCCAAATGAAATGGAAAAAGAGAACGTGTTGTCATTAGCAGACAAGGGACAGGATGCCTCGCTGGGCTCAGACTCGGCATCCAGCCTCTGTCAATGTGCTGAATTTCCTGTAAATTTGACGAGGGAACAAGATGACCTTAAAATGGCTACAGCCTCCCCAGCCCCCCCCCCCACCTCTCTCCATTAAGCAAATTATCATTTACTGAAAAGAAAGGGACTGGAGCCAAGCCCCTATTGCTTCAGGAAGCCATTTCTTTCTTTAGAAACTATCCTGATGTCAATGACTAGTGAAAGAGGTGGCAAACTGAGCCCCTGGTGTGTCTGAACCCCACTGAGGAGGAGCCAAACCAGAGGAAGCTAGTATAGCCCAGCAGAAACTGGTATGATCATATGCTGAACATTTGCACACAACCTCATTCTGGTGATTCAAGGAGGCGGAGCTTGGCTTGTAGGGTGGAGCTTATGAAAATGTCACTATTGTTTTCTTCCTCCAATTCAAGTCCCGGTTGAGAGTTAGTTTCAGGTGGTGGGGTAGAGTTAAGATTTCTGAAGGAATGGGAGAGCTGTTGTAAGGATGGTTACCTTTAGGATGAGAGATCTGAAATAACAACATTCTCAAAAGACCTCACACCTTATGAGCAATGAAATTCTGGAGAGTGGAGTTAATAGCATTGTATGGGTTTCCCTTGCTCACTGATGTATACCTGTAGCGGGGTGGAGACCTGCTCCAGCCCTGATAGGGTTGGAACCAGCCCTAGGAGAGGGCTGGCAGGCTATGGAAGAAAGACCTGGGCTGATTGGGGAAGCAGCCGCAGCTGGGCCACGCCCCAATCAGGGCCCAGCTGGCCCTATAAAGGCTGGGAGCCAGGAGCAAGGACTCGGTCTCTCTCTGTTTGTAGAGGGAGATGGGCCTGGCTGCAGGGAGCTAGAGACAGGGTACCTGAGTGGAGCAGGGCTGGGGAAAGGCAGAGGAGCCGGGGAGCTCCAGCCTGGAAAGCCCCAGGCTGCGGCCTAGCATTGGGCTAAAAGGTACTGGGGGATGCAGAGGGCAACCCAGGGGTAGGCAAAGGCAGCAGGTCCAAACCCAACCTTGCCTATGATGAGTGGCTTTTACACTGAAGTCTGCCCCAGGGCGCGGGGGCTAGTTGGTGACTGGCAGTAGCCCACGACTGAGGCAAGGTGGGGATAGAGGGTTGGGGGTTCCCCTGGGTAGGGAGACCCTGAGAGAAAGAGGGGTTACTGCCAGGGGGCAGCACCCCAGAGAACAGGGCACCGGAGTCCAGGGAGGGACACGGGGGCCAAGCGGTAGCGGGACACTGGCCTGCAGATGGCGCTCCAACGGCTGGAGAGCTAATTCCCGGAGACGACCAGCAGGAGGAGCCGCAGGGATGAGTCCCAC
Source organism: Malaclemys terrapin pileata (assembly GCF_027887155.1). Classification (NCBI taxonomy): domain Eukaryota; kingdom Metazoa; phylum Chordata; order Testudines; family Emydidae; genus Malaclemys; species Malaclemys terrapin. The sequence goes on along the minus strand of NC_071508.1, from coordinate 45,914,180 downwards.
ACTGCTACAATGCCTGATTGGATTCTTTTAAATTGGGCAGCAATCTTTGATACCGTAGACCACATGGTTCTATGGACTTGACTGTGGACCCTGGTACTTTAAATCTAATTTATGCCTGGTTGAAGGCATGACAGTTTTCTGATTAGCTACAGGAGCCTATTAGAAGGCATGCTGGCCCTTTAAGGAAGGTTTCAGGTCCAGTACTGCCTGTTCCTGGTTTTTCACCAAGAACAGAGGCCTCCCGGGGCTAGTAGTTCCCAGAGCACATGAGAACTGTAAGCCTTGCAGTGACGCATGCAGGGAAAGGGGGCAGGGACAAAATGCATCCTCCCTTGGTTAGTGTGGGGAAAGATTTTGAGGGAGCAAGAGCTGTTTGTTCATCTCTCTAGTGAGGATAAGAGACTGGGGAAGGAGTTGGGCTATGGCAGTCTCTATAGAGAGTTTGGAACGACCAGTGGGGCAAGCCTGAGGGGGAAGCTTGGATGTCAAGGGGTTTCTTGTTCAGAAACTATTCTGTGTGAGACTTATTAAACAAAACTCATCGAGGGGCTAGTGGGAGACTCTGCCAGTTTTGTTTGCATGGAGCCAGACTCCTAAAGGGGAAACAATTCTTTGGAAAAGGATGGGGCAGTAGCACTTGCATATGGGGCCATAAGATTCTTTTTACCATTGCTATTGTCAAGGGCCCCAGGTATTATAATAAATAAATATTAGCACTAACAGTAATACTGAGCACTTATGTAGCTTTCCAGCCTTAGATTTCAAGGCTCATTACAATGATGGATCAATATAATTACCCACATTTTACAGACCCTTGAATGAGAGACCTGCACCAGGTCACACAGTAAGTCAGCGATAGACTTAGCACCTGACTCCCAACCTCATACTCAGCACCTGACTCCCAACCTCATACTCCTTCCTTTATACCAGTGGTTCTCAAATTTTTGATCGCGCCCCTCATCTGTGGGTCTGTAGTAGTTTACAACACCCTCCCCCCACCATACAAATACATATATCGATATATACAGCGACAGTGCTTCACTGGAATCAGTTTCACCTTCGTTGTTTTTTCCCCCTGGTGCACAAATGAGCCGATGATCCATTGTAATAAGAGCAAAAACAAAACTGTGATTGTGGTCAATGCTTCCAATTAAATGTAAGTTTTTTATTTCCTAAAGCTTCTCTCGCTCCCCTGTCCCGCCCGAATAGATTCTGTGCCCCCTGCCCCCTCCAGTTTGAAACCTCTGCTCTATACCATAGCTTCATCCAAGCCAGGGCCGGCTCTGGCTAGGGCGGCAAAAAAGCCACCCGCCGCCCCCCCCCCCCCCCCCCCGAGCGGCAGGGGAGGGCGCCGAGCAATCCCCCACCGGCCGGAGCGACGGGGGGAGGGTGGCAAGCCTGCCGCGGCTCTGCTCTCTCCGGCGGCCAGAGTGCCGGGAGCAGGGCGGAGAGCCCAGCCGGGATTCTCCACTCTCCCCGGCGGCCAGAGCACCAGGGAGAGGGCGGCGAGCCCGGCTGGGGCTCTCTGCTCTCCCCGGCGGCCAGAGCGCCAGGAGCAGGGCAGAGAGCCCCCGGCGGCCAGAGCGCCAGGAGCAGGGCAGAGAGCCCCCGGCGGCCAGAGCGCCAGGAGCAGGGCAGAGAGCCCCCGGCGGCCAGAGTGCCGGGAGCAGGGCGGAGAGCCCGCCGCAGCTCTCCGCTCTCCCCGGCGGCCAGAGTGCTGAGGGGAGGGCGGAGAGCCCCCGGTGGCAGGAGCTCTGTGGCGAGGGCGGCGAGCCCAGTCGCGGCCCCGCTCTCGGGCCGGAGCGCCGCGCCGCGCCGCCCCCCTCCAGGCGCCGCCCCAAGAACATGCTTGGTGGGTTGGTGCCTGGAGCCGGCCCTGATCCTGGAGCTTGGATTGCTTAGTTTTTCTTCTATTCCCCACCAGGTTGTGTCTGGCCTTCTCTAGATATAGACATTTCCTGCAGAGGATTGTCAAGTGTTTCATGTCACAGAAATAAATACCCGCGTGGCAGAAGCAAGAAGGGGAAATTACAGAGCTCAGTGAGAGCCCATTTGTGGAGAGCCATAATTGCTGATCCATTAACAGCACTAGTGACTAACGGCAATTAAAAAAAGGAGAGAGAAGTTGTGTTATCGGCAATAGCAACAACATGGTCTTTGTTTAAAGATTCAGTACACAAAAAAGTGCATCAACAGGCTACTGACTGTGGTCAGGGTTGTGTGTGTGTGTGAATGAGACATTTTCAAGATGATCCTTTAAAAACAACAGAACTGTTGTTATTAATATTACTGTAATCCACCGTTTAGAATTCATACCGCTTTGCACTTAGAATGAACATTGGAAGGAGGTTAAAAACTAAAGCCTGGTTTCAGAAAATAAGTTAAGGATTCTTTTTATAGAGAGATGGGCAAAGCCAGCTGGCTAAGACCTGGTTCACAATATGACTGGATGGGGAGGGTTGGCTGATGGGGAGCTACGCCAAACTCTGACTCTGGACTGGTGGGCCCATCTGGTGATAACCCATTCTAGATTCTGAATGTAGGCTAGGGATTGACAGCAAACTGGCCTTGGGATTACATGGACAGTTCATGATGAAGGGCTGGATTTTGACTCTGGCATTGGGGGGCAGGTGATGTGGACTGGATTCTGGCTGTGCATGTACGAGATAGCTGGAGGTGGCCTGGTTTGGATTCTACTTTAGACTGGTAAAGTGGCTCTGAATTCCAGTCCTAGGGATCATTCTTCATTCTCAGCCATGCCAAACTCAAGCCCAGTAGAGCCCTGAGAATGAGGAGGAGGCAAAGGGCATTCCAAGCCAGCTCTCTACCTCCCCGATCCTAAGGCTGGTCATGGGCTGAACTGTCCCTTGGCACAAGTTAGAGCAGCTACAGGACTATTCTAATTTATGCCAGCTATAATAGTCCCTTAGGGACTATTCTGCTGGCCCAGAATTTCTGGCGTAGAATGTGTTTCTGCTGCATACCTTGCTGTTCCTGGCCTGTCCCTTTCATTGAAGTGATGGGGAGTGGATAGCGTAAAGGTGCGTGCAGTGCCATTCTTATGGACACAGAAGATATCTAACAGGAAACAAACTAGAGAGAGACAGGAAGACAGACTGAGTCTAGGGATTCTCTCAGCAAGAGTCTGACTCACGTTTCATTTGTTATGGAATTGATGCAGTAGTGAAAGAATAGAATTTAATGGAAACCTGAGGCCCCTTGCTTCTTCGAGAGTGCAGGGGGAGTCCCCAGCTACTCTATCAAGGGCAGCTTTAAGAGCAGTGCAATGGGGGACTTAGTTTGGGCTCAGGATCTGGCCCTAGTGTTTTACACAAAAGCTCAAGTTTTTTCCAGTGGGGGGGTTAGAACTTCCAATGTTAATAGAGGATGGTGACTAGATTTTTATTTTTCCATTGCTCACTTTAGGATAGTCTATTTTGTGCGCCATGGTGATGGGAATGTGTGCTTACGAGAGCAAGATAACTAACTGAACACTGTTGCCTAATGTAAGCACAATCTATTGATCAGGGAGAAGGTATCGCAAATAGAATATTCTTATTCTCTACAGTATATTTTATTCTCTCTCTATTTTCCTTAGAAGGCGCAATGATCTCCTATAGCCACTGCTTGAATCTCTAATGATATGTAGTGTGGAACATGGGCTCACCTTACAGGAGCTGCGATTTTGGCCACATGATCATGGAGAAATGAGGAAGTAGTAAGAAAGGTAAGCTCTAAAGGGAAAGCCCACTTTTAATTATATGCTTGTACCACTCTCGTTTGACTGTATTTTTGATGCCTCCTAGATTCAACAACGAGTGGTTCTCTAAATAGCAATGGTAGATTATATCGCACTTACACCAGGACAGTTTATGCTCCCAGCCTTTGCCTCTGGTAAGATGTGTTATGAATCAATAATACTCTTTTTTTTCCCTTTTTTTAACGGACCAAACTCTGAATAGTGTTTCGTGTTTTGTTCTCAGCCGCTCATGTTTCTGGGTTTTGCACTGCAGAAGGAGAGCATAGATGCTGAGTTGGAAAAAGCAAGATCTGCAAGAGGGGTCCCACGGTTTCAGAACACAGGAGTCAGAGGCGTGAGTGGGAGCAGGAGAGTCACTATTTCATTGCATAGACAGGAAAAATCCAGTCTTAGATTGTGTATGTGACTGCAGCCCATGTATCCTGGAACATTTCCGGGGCTTGCCTCTTTGGCCCTCCATGCTCCGCCGAATGGTACTTTTATGACTGTAACAAGATGGGGAACATGGCAAGAGTAATGAGAAGGGAGGCAGGGCTACACCAGCTGGTGCTTGTTAATCTGAGGCGACCTTCGCTGCTGGCCTCATTGGCCCTTTCCTTTTATGCCTCGGTTATAATGCAGTCCAAATAACACTGATTCTGATCAAACAGGGGCTTAATTGAGACCTTCTCCACTCATTGCCCAGGCTGAAAGGAGGGACTGCGTCACGGGTGGCAGGGAACAACAGGCAGCTGTCTCTGCATTTGCCCTGAGCTGCTTATCTGCAGAGCAGCAAGAGCTTCTCCATTTAGGGCAGTGTTTGCTTTGCCCAACTGTGGAAGTGTGATAGGGGCTGTGATGAGACACATGTTCCCCTCCAGCCCCTTACGTCAGAGCTGTGTGCGTGTGCACTTGACTCTGCACAGACAGAACCTGGTCTGCGTGCCATGTAAGATGGGGGCTCTAAGAATCATCTCATTCTTGTTGCCTGAGCATGGGTTTCCTTAAAGTCAGGAAAGCAACATGTACCATAAAAACAAATGCCAACGTGTCTTGTGTGCATGTAGGCTCCCTTGTTAGCCGGGACCTTGCTGTCTAGCGATTCTTGTATGTGCTCTAGCGTCGAATGGCATCAGCCTGACAGAAGAGCAATCTGAAAGAAAGAAAGAAAGAAAGAAAATTCCACCTCTGAAACATCAGGCCAGCACAGAAACCCATCTGTGAATGCCACCCCAAACCAGATCTAATCAGTCTTTTCTCTGCTTCTAGGGGGGTTGGCTTCCAGGGAGTTGCACCACTGTAATGGAGAGGAGAATCTGGACCCAGGAGGTTCTGCTGTGCCTTGTCTGTTGCACAACACGCAATGCCCTTTTCACAGAGGTAGTACACAGCTGGCACTCATCGACAAACCCCTGCATTCCTCCCCCCATCTCTCTCTTTGCACATGCACACACACATACAGACATACTTAGCCTATCCCTTCTTGTGTCTCCATCATAGATAGGAAACCCCCCTTCTTGCATCCTAATCCCTTCATTTCCTTTGAAAAACCAAGAGGAATGATTGGATTTCACTTGGTAATTTGCAAAAAAACAAGCGCCAGGCACGGATGCTGATATTGTTGATGGTGCTGCAATTACACCACGTTCCTGTCAGGAACGCCCCACTCATCACCCCTGCGAGGTTATTTCTCAGCCAATTTCAGGAATAAATGGCTCCCATTCTCTCCCTAATGGAAGACCACTTGAAGGGATGATTTGGTAGGCAGAGAAGGAGGCAACTTAGTGGGTGTCCTAATGACAGGTTATCAGGCACAACAATCCCTCTCACATTACTAAGCATTAGTGAAAAAACTACGCAAAGAAGTGCTAATCCTCCAGCATTTCAAAGGGACCAGCATGCTCTGGGGTAACAACCCTTTTGGAGCATGCACTGGACAGGTGTAAAGATAATTTGGGAAGAAGTGAGCCTAGAATTTGTGCTGATTATTATTGTTTGTATTGCAGTAGCACTTTGGAGACATCATCCTGGACTTGAACCCCACTGTGCTAGGTGCTGTACAAACACAGAACAAAAAGACAGACTTTTTCCCAAAGAGCTTCCAATCTAAGCTCTTCTGCCTCAAGAACATTCTTATTAACGTGTATATGGCAGTGGGGCCTACTAGTTGCAACCAGATTGGCCGGCATTGTGCTAAGAAATGTACAAACACATAATAAAGGACAATCCTTGCCTGCAAAAGCTGACATCTGCTGGCAATAATTTTAATTAAGTTAAACTATGAGGTTATAAAGAAGGTGAAAAATGAAAAAAAAAAAAAAAAAAAAAGCAACCCATGTATTCCAAAATATGACAGAGCTTGAAATCTTAAGCTATAGGCAAAGCAGCTGGCTAATGCAAGAACCAAACCTTAGTCCCAAACTTGATACTGGGCCCATCACTAGATCTTTATGGTTCATAAAAGTCTGCCTAACTGTTGGGTGCTTATTTGAACCAAACCAACAAGGTCTGAGATTTCCCAAAAGTGACTGGTGATTTTAGATGTCCAACTTCAGACCCTCAAACGGGTCTGATTTTCAGAAAGAATTAAGCACTCACCTTCTGAGAAGCAGACTCCTACAGTGTGTCTAACATTGAGCATCCAGAAATTCAGGCACCCAAAAATCACTGGTAGGGCTGTCCAGAAAATGAGATTAATGTTTGGTGAAAAATGTGAAGGTTTAGACATTTATTTTCTTTGTGCTTTGGAAGAAAAACTAGACCTTTCAAAACATTTCTTGAAAAAAACAAGAAAGAGAGATCCCAGAATAAACTATTTCCAGTGGGAAGGGTGTTCACTTGGGATGTGGAAGACACAAATTCAAATCCCCGCTCTGTCTGATTCAGAGCAGAAACTTTCACCTGGGTCTCCTACATCCCAGGCAAGTGCCCTAATCACTTAGCTATTCTGGGGTAGGCCTCTCTCTGCCTGACCAGAAATTCCATCCTGGACCCAAGGAAATCTTTTCAATGAAGCAGCATTTTTTAATGAAAAACCACTTCATTGAAAATTTCCTGACCAATTTTAATCACTAGTCACTTAAGGTGGAGGTGGTTATGTGAGAAACTGACAATGTCAGACTTTTCTTCTGTTTCTCTATCTCTGGATAGATTGCCTACGACTGGAATCCAGAGCCAATTTACCAGTCTAAAGTAGAATCACCCCTCAACACCTTCTTGTGGGAGACCTGGAACTGGCTGGTCCTTGAGGTAGGGAAAACATTAACTAATCAGACCTGCCTTGCTCAGAGTGGGGGAGGATGTGAAGGGCATCTGCTGCCCCTCCCCCAGGGTGCTTTAGCCTATTTTTATTTCCCCAGCTGTTCTTGCTTGCATGTCTCAAGTTGAGTCAACTTGCCCCTTTACTCAGAGGATCACAGGGAGATTGACAGTGCCACTTCCAACACTGAGCCCAAGAAGGACAGAACTGCCTTGTTGCCTCTAGCAAATGATCAGCTCTTTTATGTTTATTGTAAAGATAGTGGTTTAGGATGATAAAAAGCAAAGCCACTGATAGCATTTAAGCTCTAGAAAAGTTTCATAGGGGAAAAAAAAGAGTGGGAGTGGTTAGACAGGGGAGGGTCCCCACCAAAGGAACGTGGTCATTAGAAGCTGCTCCTGCCTAGTGGAGGGAATAGAGGACCCCAGGGGCTGTTCCTTAGCTGCTCCACCCTTTTCCCCTAATCTCACTCAGGCAGTCATAATTTTGAGGTGTTTGGTGTCAGGGCGACAGTGACATTTGCCAGGTTTTTAGAGCAATGTAAAAGAACATATTAAAGCTTTGGTTAGTCTATGTATCTCCCTAAATCCTGATCCACTTCTGACTCTCACAAGGATTAAAAACCATCCTGAGCTTTCTTTCTCTTCAGGGAGGTCCTATGCTTCATCCCCATGACACAAAATCCGTTTTTGTTATCAAGTGGAGTGCCCCAGACTGAATGGGCCAGGTCCTCAGCTATTAGAAATCACTCAGCTCTGGTGAAAACAATGGAGTTATGTCAGTTTACACCAGAGAGATGCATGTCTCATTACAGCTTCACCGAGCATTGGGGGAGGAATCTGCAAGAAAATATACAGGGTCTCAGGGGAAGGATCCCTAGTTTTTACTTTGGGAGCCCATCCCATCCCCCTCATACCAGATGAGTGACTTGGGAAGTCAGAGTTTGGGCAGGGGGCCTGAAATCAGCTGCATCTGCAACAGCAAAATACATCATAGGAAAGTGTTAAACTAAGCTTCCGCCATTCTATTATCGAAAAGAAAAGAATCAAAAAGGAGATAATCCTTGTTTAAATATCACAAGCAGCAGCTGAGTCAGTGGGAGCCTTAAGCTGGAAATGTCAGGGAGGAATTTAGATTTTCGGAGCAGTTGCTAGCCTGCAATTATCATAAGTCACTTATGACGACCCCTTGACCTTCATTGCCCCCACCTGCACATCCATAGCAGTGGGAAGAGGAAGTGGAGACAAAACACATGGCCCTAGCAGTGGCTGATAAGGCAAATTGAACAGGATCCCAGTTTAGGTACAAGACAATTCCCTTCAGGCTACTGCAAGGTTGGTGCGTGTGTGTGCATGTGTGAGACGGACAGCGAAAAAGATGGGGGAGGGAGGAAGCACAAAGAAGGCAGGAGAATAGGGGAAGAAGAGAGAGAAATGGAGGCAGGGAAGGAGACAAAGGAAGAAAGTGGGAAAGAGATGGCAGATGAGGGAGATCATGGGCTAACTCCAGATAAAGGAGGGATGGACTAGCGGAGGCTGCTTCCAGCATCCGATTGCTTTTAGAGTTATTTTGAAGGTGGGGGTTGAGGGAAAGGAAGAGAGTTTCAGCAAAGCCCATTTTTCTTCTGCATCATCTCTTTCTCTGGTACTCCTAATGTCCTTCTCTGACAACAGAGACACTCTCAGATTGCAATTTAGTGTTAAGTAGGTGGGAGCATCTCTACTAACTCCTCTTGCTGGAGGTTGGGGTGTCAAAAATCTCAAGACTGCCCATTCCTGTTAAACATACCCATGGAGGGCTGGGGTTGATTGTCACCAAATCAAACTCCCAAGGCCAGCTCTCAGCAAGATGAGAAGACATTGCTAGGCACTGTGAGGAAGGTATTTATTTACTACCTGGGCTCTTTTCACTCCTGGGCATAGCCAGCTGGTACACAGCTGAATGAGTCATTTAAGGGTAGTGGTCTTCTTGTGTTAAGACCTCCGAGATGGCTCCTGCTTGGTGGTTTTGTAGCAATGGGGCACACATACTGGATCAAACTACATTGCCTAGTCACTTTGAAATAGCCCCAAGTGCAGTCACCCCAAAAACTTCCTATAAGGCACCATGGAGAATTCAGGAAGCTGATAACTGAAAACAAAGTCCCACTTCAATGGCCACCCAAATCATCCTTTGTTTTATTTTTATTTGTCTGCATGTTTGGTAATATTGCTTGGGGAGGGTCTCTCTTATTGAAGAGGTACCTTTCTTTTGGCATTGAGCGATAATGGGTCTCAATCTTGATCTTGATTCCACTTGTTTTACACAGGGGAATCTGTTAACTTCAGTGGAGTTACTCCTATTTTGTATCAGTGTGGATGAGACCAGAATTGGATCCCATTTTTACCTAAGGCTCCCAGGTAGGTTTTGGGGACAGCTGAAATTGAAAGGGGAGGGAGGAACATGAAATCATAGTGAGTTCTGGAGAATGTTTTGTACAAACGCACCTTCGTACTTCCAAAAGACCCTGATGGCATCACACATACCACAAGGCAGGAAGTATTTCAAAATATAGGTTGTAGGTGTCTCTCTGCATTCTGTAGCTGCATTACATGTGGCGATGTTCCTAGTTCTACAGCTTCCTTGGACCTACTGGTATATCCATTCTGTTTCTACACTGACTCATTACTAGATTGGACAAAGTACTGGAGAGACATAGATTTTGAGGCCAAAAAAAGCCATTAGATCATCTAGTCTGACCCCCTGTATGACACACAGCATAGAATTTTGTCCAGTTATTCCCATATTGAGCCCAGTAACTTATGTTATATCTCCCAGAAAGGCATTCAGTCTTTAGTTGAAGACTTCAAGAAATAGGGATCCCACCACTTGCCTTGGTGGCTTCTTCCAAAGGTTAATCAACCTCACTATTAAACATTTGTGTCTTATTTCTAATCTGAATTTATCTGGCTTTAACTACTAGCCATTGGTTCTTGTTAATGCCTTTCTCTGTTCGTGTAGGGAGCACTCCTGTAACAGCAAAGGTTATAGAACATATATCCTAATAAGAATCAGATTCACCATTGTGTTACTCCAATTTTACATTGATATAAGTCCACTGAAATCAACCATCATACACCAGTATAAAACTGCAGTAATGCAATGGTGAACAATGTCCAAGTCTTTTTGGTCCTTAACGCCCAGGAACTTGGATCAGCAAATCACTTTTAATATATCCCAAAGGCACAAAAAATGGGCCCAAAGTTTGGATTAAAAATGAACTATCCCTAACCCTGAGTGGGTTGAATGAGGCTTGTCACTGGTAGACATATGTCCCTCTTTTTACAGATAAAGAGGAACACAATGTTTTCTCATGCTCTTTCCCTTTTATTTAACTCATGAAAATAACTCATGATTCAGCTGGTGTGAATCAATGTAGCTTGCATGGACTTCATTGTGAAATACCGTTGGCAAATTCTGATTCAGAATTAGTTGAGTCTACATAATAAATCTCATCCATTCAATGCTGTATGTAAACCATCTTTCTATTACCATATAAATAAACATCTGTATGAAGTCAATATGGTGCTATTTCCATATGATCTGGGACTCCTAGCGTAGCCCTTGATCCTAAAATTATATCAGACCTTTTGTTTGACAGATGGATCATTTTCATTCTCTGACGCCTGAGGAGAGACCTACCAAAGCGGGTAAGAGTGGGTTATTTTCTGTGCACTCAGAAGTAGTACTGAGCTGCATTTTACTGTCATCTGCTCCTATTGTCTTCTTGGCTGACATGGAGCTGCCATTCAAAAAAAATGAGAAAAAGGGGTGGAAGGATTGAGGGGGAGGGAACATATATATTTAACAGAAATTACATGTTACTGACAAGGAAGAGCATTCAGCAAACACTGACAAAAACACTGCCAGTGATGGAAACCCATGGCTTTTTCCGCGGTTGCCACTTTCCATTTGCATCTGCAGTCAGATCCCAAAATTAGTTGGTGGGAAGCTCTGAGGGAAAGGGCATCTATAAATGAAGGGGTGAAATCCTGGCCCCCTTGAAGTGCATGGGATTTTGGCATCAACTTCGATGGGGCAAGGATTTCACCCGAAATCGTTTGTTGTAAATAGTGAACGGTGAAAGGGAGATGGAAACTGGTTTGTGAGCTTTGTTACTGGCTTTCCACTCCCCCTTCTGCTGCTGGCACAAATTATATAAATTATTTCCTGCTCTAGAAGGCTCGGAAACAGTGTCCAAGGGTAAAAATTTCAAAAGTGCCTAAATGATTTAGGTGCCTGCACTAGGTGACTTATGCACTGAGTATGAGAGCCTAAGTCTCATTGAAAGACAATGATTTTCAGAGGGTGAGGGCTCAGCACTTTCTGAAAATCAGGCCACTCTAAGGTGTCACATGCTGGGTTCCCAAACTCACTAGTTCTTTTTGGAAATCTTAGCCACTGCTTTGTATCAAAAATTACTCATTTTCTCCGGACACAAATGCATAGTCCATGTAGTGTAAGGTTTGCCACATCTGGTGGATCCTGAGGGGTTCCTGTGCAGAGGGAAATTCCCTGCTTTCTTTAAATATACTGTTCATTGCACCATCCATTCTTGCACTTTTTGCCTACCCTGAAGAAAAGTGTTGGCAACTCAGTCTACTCTAGTTTCAGCCCAGAGCCGATTTCACATTTAGCGCATAAAGAATTACTTTCACCCTTTTTGAAAGTCCACTGCAGCACATTCAGTTTATGCCTGGTAGCAGGTAAGAACCTCTCAACTTTTCCTTTTTATCTATAGGGGGAGCCAGAGAGCTTAATATGCTAATAAATCTGGCAGCATTTAGGATCACACACTCAAATTTCAACTATAGAGGGGGCCAGAGAGCATCTGTTCCCTGCAAACCTCCTAGTTCCGAGGCTTACAGCTAGAATAGGTACAAAATAAAGTGAAGTGTGATTTTTTTTGCTTGCACACAGTATTAGGGAACAGTCTGCTGCGAGTGCCACAGGAGAAAGAGTGAAGATGCATTTGCAAAGCACTGTGAGGATGCACTACTTTTGAGTTTGTCTCCCTTTCATGACCAAGAGGATTTGCCCCTCGGTAGAAGCCTTGTGGAAGAAGAATCCAGCCAAATACTAAAGTGCTTATGTTGCTTTCTTCATTTACAAAGCTCTGGAGAGACATTAACCAATTATTCCTTACAACAGCACTAAGAAGTAAGAAGCCATGAAAACTATTAACCTAATCTACAGAGGGGGATATTAAGGCAGAGGGTTATATGACTTGCCCAAGGGCCCATAGTGAGGCAGTTGAGAAAGGCAGCCCTATGTTTGCTCCCCTTGTTCATGTAGCTGCTCTGTAGATGTAATCAGTCCTGGACAATTGATTTCTTTTTTATTTCAGATTGCTTCTGATGTTTTGCTCTCTCAGCTTTTGGTATAAGGATAACCGTGTAACTGTTTTTACAGATGAGAGATAGTATTGCCAACTCCAAACATTTAAAAATCCTGAGTCAAGCTACCCAAATTCATCAGTTGGGCTTAAAAATCATGAGATTTACAAATAAAATAAAATAATAATAGTAATTTGGGCTCTTCTTATTTGCCTTCTGGTTTCCTTTTGGCTATACTTGGATCACATTTTCAGGCTTTGCTCCACAGCCATTAGAGCTAGAAACTTGAAAGCTGAGGTTCTCATGCAATCACCTACAAAGAGTCCTGTGGCACCTTATAGACTAACAGATGTATTGGAGCATAAGCTTTCATGGGTGAATACCCACTTCGTCAGATGCAATCACCTGACTCCAGGAGCTGGAGCTTGCAATAAAACATTAGCTATCATGAGACTCATCTTAGAATCATAGAGGAGCTGATCTCTATAAGGGGAATTAAGAGGTGCATAGGCCTTGTGCTGACTCTACACTGGGTTGAATTTTACTCTGTCTGAAATACCTGCTGTCCTACACAGGTGACAAATCAGAATCAACTAAGAATTTGGTGTTTATAGATGTGCATTTTTTGTTAATGGCTCCTATGTGGTGGACTATCACAGGACACTGGAAGGCATCAGAGAGGATTGATGGAAATATGGGCAAACTTATGAACTCTCCAGAGATCTCCACAGCATTTTGATGTCATTAGGGAGCAAAACTATCTCCTCTACTATTTATTTATTTAATTATTATTATTTTTGCTGGATCAGTGCCCTTACAATCGGCATTTTGGGGAAATATCTACATTTGCTGTGTGGGGGTGAGAAGGTGACCAATTAGCTTTACAATTCTGAAAGGTTCCAAGGGAAGGTACGCTTTATTTTGCCTCCTGCCAGCTGCCTGTCTGTTTGCTGCCCATATTTCCAAAGACCAAATGACACTTAAGTGCTTCCCCATTGATCCAAGAGGAAAGCGTTGTTTTGGATTCTGCAGTGACGGTAGAATCATCAATATGATGTTTCTGAATTCTCGCTCAGATGCTCCTTGGCCATTTCCTGGCTCTTGTTAATGTTAATTGCTGCAGCATTTCTCCCTCTGAGGCAGAAAGTGAGAGACTGTTGGTTTTTTTCTGAGACATCAAGACTGAGTTCTAAGCTATAGGGTCATGTGAAAACACTGATTTTGCATGTGTTCTTGGGGGGAAAAGTTCACCCTTTTGCTCAGAGCCATGTTATTATCCTCCCAACTGTTGACTGGTGTGAAATTTTCACAAAATGGCAATTGCCCATTGAACCATGTGTGGTTTCAATATTTGGCTTGTTTCAGTGCAAAAACTAAGCTTTGTGAGAACAAAATTTTGAATTTTAATACCATCAAGAGCTGTGCTTGAAAACAGGATCATACATGAGTAAAACCAGGCCCATTTTCATTCCAAAATGTCCCATCTTTGAGAAGGGGAAAAATTGTAGAAATTTATGATAAAATTGAATCAGTTTCACAAATTGTAAAACCTCAAATTATGAGGTTTTCAGATACTGGTCTACACTACAGGGTTATGTCAAATTTAGCCGCGTTAGGTCAATTTAAAAATGACTGCGTCCACACAACCAACCCCGTTCCGTCGACCTAAAGGGCTCTTAAAATCGACTTCTGTACTCCTTCCCGGCGAAGGGAGTAGCGCTAAAATCGACATTGCTGGGTCGAATTTGGGGTAGTGTGGACGCAAATCAATGGTATTGGCCTCAAGGAGCTATCCCAGAGTGCTCCATTGTGATCACTCTGGACAGCACTTTGAACTCCAATGCACTAGCCAGGTACACAGGAAAAGCCCCGGGAACTTTTTAATTTCATTTCCTATTTGGTCAGCGTGGCGAATTCAGCAGCACAAGGGACCATGCAGTCCCCCCAGAATCATAGAGCGTAGAATGTTTCTGTGCTCCCCCTATCATCTCCATCCCTGAGGTTATTGCAGATTAGAAAGTGAAAAAAGTTGGGACGAATGGAGGAGGCCCAAAGCAGCATTTAAAAGGTGGTAAAAGAAGGTCAGATAGCCAGTAGCATGGAAGGAGGATAAAGAGTACATGGGAGCATTACAAAGCCAAGAAGTATGCAAAAACACCCTTTCTTTCTCCCTTCTGTGTACTACACATCTAGCATGTGGCCAACATCCTTGCCTCTCTGTCAGTATATGAATTGTGAATCTGTTTCCCAGCCAGAGCCTTGTACGCTTAATGAGTTCCCAGTCTCTGAACACAGTATGATCCATTGACAGCAAAGCTCTAGGGCCAAATTCCACCTCCCCACCTCTGAGCATGGTAAGATCTGCCCATCAGCATCCTAGTGACCTAGTGCACAGGAGAGCAGCTCTCCATGTTGGATTCAAACACCATGCCAACTGCCTGTCAAAACCAACTTGTCCAGGGTACAGTGGTTTGGCCTCAGAGGAGCCTCAGAAGTTAGAAAAGCTTTGCTTCTAACAAAACCACCCTGAGCACAAGGGGACAAGTGCTAAAAGTCATGGTTTGCTAAATAATAGGTGGCTGTAAAGTCAATGTAGATGTGGATTTTAATTATATTCTTTTCCTGTTCCTCCAGTCCCAGGGAGGTTGCCAGCGACGCTGAGCTGTGAGGTATCATTATGTGCTATTAAACTCTTTTGTGGCATTCAGTGAAGTTGAATGGAGCTGTGAATGGAAAAAGCACGATTTGATAGAGCTGGCTAAACTCTGTTGTAATTGCTTAAAGTGGCAGACTATAATTATTCAAGACTATGGAAGGAGGGGGGAGAGAGAGAACCACATGGGGAACTGAACTCCAAACATGGTCATCAGTAGAACACTGTATTGTGCACTGTTGGTCATATGAGATTTCATCCCATTGAATGATCAGTAGGTACTGGTCACTTTCACAGTAGTATATATCAGCTCTTTAAAGCATATAGGGCTAGTTCCTTGGATCTCATTGGGCTGCACGCAACGTAGGAGCTGAGGCTGGGGGAAAGGTGGTGCCAAGAGCTTAAATGAGTGCTGCTGTGTTCCCAGTGCTCTGCCTCTCCCATGACAAGGGCACTCAAGGTTGCCAAGAGAATTTTTATTAGGAGAATGTGACACACCGTATCTCAAAGTAGCATCATTCATATATAGGTGTGCTATTTCATACAAAGCATGCCATGGAAGATATCATATGAAAGGTCATGATCTCCTGAAATTCATTATTCTGTCAAAATATGTATATCGTTAGTGTGTATGAAGTTATGACATGTTGCTGTATTGTTATTGAAATACGTTATCAGTTTGGGAGTCGTCCACTGCTAGTTCTCCAGTGACAACAAAGGAGGTGATCCACACCCAGGCAGGTGTTAAACAACCATTAATCAGCAGGGGTATTGTAAATAAGAGGTTTATAGTTCTGTAAGAGAGTTGCGCAAGCACCACAATGGGGATTACCCAACTCAGGGACTCAGCAAAGCCCACCAGGACATGTCTGGGCTAGTATGTTCCATTTTTCAGGTACATGGACTGAGGGTATAAAATAAGAGACAGTGGCATCATGTGATTATCTTTCTCCTCGCTAACCTATGGTGGAAGCAACAAGAACAATGGGAAGACACAGACTTGAACTGAGGAGACTGGTCCCAGGCTTAAAGGGAAAGCCTATGTATTGAGGACTGTAACCTACCTGCAACATCCAGTGGGGTGAGAAAAACTGCTTGATCCAAATACTGCCTAGTTTAATAAGGTTTAGGATTAAGACTGCATGCTTACCTTTTATTTTCTTTGGTAACCATCTCTGACCTTTTGTGCCTTTCACTTATAATAATATAAAATCCCTCTTTCTGTAGTTAATAAATCTGTTTTATATTTTACCTAAAACAGTGTGTTTTGGTTAAAGTGCTCAGTTTACAAAGGCTAGTGTGGGTCCTCTCCACATTGAGGGAGGGGTGGACTGGGTAATGAACTTACACTGGTCAGGCTTCTGATCAGGACAAGACGGTACAGTTCTGGGGTACAAGGCTGGGGGCTTGGGAGATTTGCTGGGGACTTTTTCTGGGTGATTCATGAGTGGTGCAGGGAGCTTTCATGCAATTTAGCTGGCTGTGGGGCTCCATGTGCTGTTGTACTGAGTGATTCAGTGCTTGGAGAGGTTTGCTGCTTGTCACTAGCAACCAGTTCCAGGTTGTACCCCAGGATGAGGGTGTCTGATTTATTTTTGACTTCCAAGAATGGCAAACATCCTGCCTGAATCCTTTTGGGGAATGGGACTTTGTGATATTTGAGTGGGAAGCAGAGCTTTGGTTTACATGTGGGCTCCTAACACAATGCCAACTGCTTTATTAGAGGACAGACGACAACATTTTCCTAGGAGGGACAGCTTTCCCAACTCCCATGCTCTCCAGGCTTCTCTACACATATAAGCAGGTTCCCGCTGTTCAGCATATTAACACTAATAGACTCAGCAACATGTCATCCTAATGATCCTAATGATGCATCAAGGAAGGCCAAATCCAGTCCCCTTCAGGTGGACACACCTTTTCCAAAAAGAAAAACAGAATGATCTGTAGCTTGCTCTGATGCCACAGCAACTCCCAAAGAGGCGGAGGGGCACCAGTGAAACTCCAGTGTAGGGACTATGCCACAGAACTAGAGGGACAGTGTGGTCTAAGGGATATGGCACTGGATTGGGACTCAGGTGACCTGATTCTATTCCCAGCTCTGCCACTGATCCGCTGTGTGATCTTGGGCAAATCACTTCACCTCTGTTTCCCCTGTGTCTATGTTCTCTATTTAGACTGCATGCTCTTTTTGGCAAGGACTGTTTCTCCCTCATGTGTATGCAAAGAACCTAGCAAAATTTGGCTCTGATATCAGTTGGGGCCTCGAGGTGCTACTGTAATACAAATAATTAAAAACACCACCACTGCAAAGGAATAGTCAGTCAGAGGTGCTGGTCTCAAGCAGAGGACACACAGCCTCTTCAACGGATGGTTTAAATGGCTTCTGTTGGAATGGAAGTATTTCCCCCTTCCCCTTTTTTTTCTTGCTTTGGTGTCTTGAGAGCATTTGTTTTTCAGTGAAGGGGCCATGTAATCCCACATTCAGTCTGTGGTACAGTGAGGAGGAATGTACCAGTTACTAATAGTTTGGATATTCTACAGTCATGTTTAGACCAGTTGGTGAATGGTAACACCAACAAAAGTGCACTCCCTACCATCCCGCTTCTGAAATATCAAATGAGTTCTGCCTTTGAGGTCAATTCCTGAGTCTTTACGTTATGCCTCTGGCCCCACTGAGCCAGCACGCCCTTTCGGGCACTGACAGGAGGTGCTCTTTCACAGGGGCTCTGATTCAGCTAGGAGCCTGGGTGGTTAGTGATGATCAACCTAATGGTGCTACCAGTAGCTATAGGAGAATGTGATGCACTTGAGACCTGATCCAAAGCCCACTGAAGTCAGTCGGAATCTCTCCATCCACTTCAATTAACAGTGGCTTAGGCCGCTGGTGCTTTAGTAGTACCTTGGGCCTTTGCATGTGCTGCCTAAGGCCATGGGCATAAAAGCTCTTCCGCTACTGGGTGGGGTTTCTAAGAAGGCTTGATGGGCATCAGCCCATCAAGCCTTCTTAGAAACCCCACCCAGTAGCGGAAGAGGTAATAGAAGAAGTAATATAGCTATGCTGTTATATACATGATTTGGGGGGCATTAAGAGATACCAAGTAAAACACTAACTGCTTGCATGACTCTCAGGGCACTGCCCAGAAGGTAAGCTCTTTGGATAGGTGTGATGCTGGAGACTTAGGCCAGTTCTAGGCCTATGTATCAGCTGAAAGCGTCAGGCAAAACGCTGGTGGAATGTTATTAAAATTAAGTTGTTAAAATTGAAGTAAAGTAAAATATGTAGTGTTTGGACTTTCCTAAATGCTGATGATCTGATAACTGTAATATGCATATGTTAATCTCTGAATTTCTCATGTGAAGAGTAACATCTGTGCATGGATTTTACATAACTCTCACACGGCTGGGACACACCGCACGAGAACAAGAGCCATTAATCATTGCAGAGTTTCACCCATAGAAACGACTATACCTCTTAGGGGAAGAATGGTCAATTGATACCCATTAAAAAGCAACATGTTCTCAATACACTAGGTAGAAACCAGTGTACAGGACAACAGAGAAGAGGAAACTCCCACCCAGGGATGAGTCATTCAGGATGACTTCACTGAAGAATTACCTCATGGACTCCTCCCCATCACCTTGTTCATCTGTAAGCCTAGGTTCCGAATAGGCACATGGCAGGGTTTTCAGATAAAAGCTGCCTAGGAGAAGGAAATCAGATTCTTTTTACCAGACTGGATCTTAAGAGGGAAAGACTTTGTGTGCCAGATAAAGGACCCCTAGCTTCCACAGCTGGGATAAGCCTCAGAAGCTGAACGTATGAGATTTTGTTACTTTGAACAGAAGTTTTATAAGATAATAACCTAAGTTTGGCTTGGTCTCTCTGACTGTTTAGTATTCTTAGCATTGTGCAAATATCTCTTGCTTCATTTTCATTTACTTAATAAAGCCTAAATAAGTTTATTACAGGATCAGACTGAGCATTGCCTTATTGGATAAAGGAGGGAAATCTAACGAAGAACTGACCCGTGACATGTTTCTAGTCCTTTGGGAACAGAGGAAATTGGATTTTCTGCTATATTACAGTGAAAGGGGCCTAATATCACAGGGGTCCACTTACTTAGAGCCAAGAGGGACTGGGGTTTCCAAGGGGACTGTTTAAATTCTATATGAAGGCTGGCAAAAAGTCTACAGAGTTAACAACCAGTGTGGTTAGCTAGTGTGTTTGAAGAGTCAAAGTCACAGCTGGCACTGGGCTATCTTCCTTGTTATTGAACAGTCTGCCCTGAAGTGGAACCCGCAGTCTTCAGATACCAAGTGGCATGTCAGTAGGGACTGCCTTTTTGTACTATGTTTGTACAGCGCCTAGCACAATGGGATCCTGCTCCATGATTGGGGCTCCCAGGTGCTATGGCAATACAAATAAATACATACTAATATCCTTGCTCAGCTAGGGCCCGATCCAAAGTCAATGGGTGTCTTTCCATCAACCATCATGTGCTTTAGATTAGGGCCATAAAGTATTAGGAGTGTGGTCTTTTCAGCTGAGTGCCCCCTGGGCAGTTTAGACAAGCCTACACTAGACAAGCAGATTTGTCCCTGCATCCAGGATACTTAATAAGGGCATTTATTACAAACATTTATTTAAGATGTATGAACAACCAAATTAATCCACCCGAAATGCCTGAAGTAACAGACGCTTTCCTGCTATTTCTTCTGTATCATCAGCACTAGGATCCAACAGCAGGTGAAATGAACATCCAAAAGACAGACCAACAGTGTTGTGTATGATAATGCCATTTCCTTAATCTCTCTCAGCTCTGGCTTACCCTTTAGTAAGGCACAGTCAGAGTTGCTTTCCCTTTTTCGGACCAGTTCAGATAAGCTGCCTCCAAGGGTGTTAGCAGTTTCCACTTCTGCTTCAGGAATAAGATCCGATAAATCCCTTTATATACATGCACCGTCCCTGTATGAACATGATGCCACATGAGTCCCTTAGACTCCTGCTCATCTCTAGTCCAAACTTGAACTAAGGTTGAGGCATCAGTAATAACTGCTTAAGAAGCACAATTTGGGAAGCAGGGGAGCTGGACTGATGGGCCACAGCGACTGTGCAACCCACCACTATGGTGGGAAGCCCAACTGGGGAATTCAGCTCCATGAGGCAGGGGCTGGGTGTGCTGCAGAAAGCGTGCACCAGATCTTGCCAGGAAGCTATAACTTGTGTTGCAGTGCAGCCATGAACCACTCCTCCTGGCAGATGCACTGAACAGCACTAACTGTCTCCAAAAGGAACTGCACCCAACCCTCCTTGTCCAGAAGGAGACTCACTCATGGTGAAATCTTCAACAGCTTTCCCCTCCTACAAGCTGTGTCTCCAGCTCTTCCCATGGCATTACTAAGAAGATGATGAGGTACCAAAAGGCAGCACCACCCCAATACATTTTTATTGCATGGGGGCACAAATAAGAGGGTTTCAGCTGAATGCCAGAGGAAAGGTGGGTGTTAAAGAACTTGCCATTTTGTCTCCATCCCCAAGTAGCACGTCCCTGAAACGTCTCTCTCTCCCAGGCAGCTGCCTGTATGCATTGCCTTTAGAAACACCCATTCAGCACTAGAAGGAGTGGAAGACTCCTGGGGAGTGGTGGCAGAGACTTTTAGAAAGGATATAGTTAAAAAAAAAAAAAAAAGGCCAAATTGTGGTCAATTGAAAAGGGGATAGAAGAAACAAAGGAGAAAGAAAGAGGTGAGTCACTTCAGTTTGAGGGACTGGCCTCTCCTGGACAGAAATTTTAAATTCCATCTCCATGAGCATTCAGACCTGGAAATCTTTTTATTGACTATGGGTGAAATCCTGATCTATATTGAAGTTGATGGGAATTTTGCCACTGATTTCAATGGGTCCCAGATTTTACCCTAGTTTCACTCTATTTCTCCCAGCAGATGCCTCTAAGGAAATCCTAGATAACTTTTTCACAAAATGAATAATTAGTCTGTGGAACTCATTGCCACAAGATAACATGGAGGTTAAGATCTTAGAGTTCAAAAAAGGATTGCTTTTTCATATGGCTAAGAATATCATCCTGTGATGGGGAATGTATTCCACACTGTCATGAAACAGATAACTAGAACTACTGAGCTCAGGGTACCTGGCCTCAGCTGGTAGGTGGGCCAGCCACAATTATTGATCAATCCAAGCTGTGGGTTAATATAAAGAAAGGAACTTGACAGTAGTAAAGGATCTGTAAGGAAAGAGATAGGAACTCTGCAGTCACCCTCTGGGACCAGAAAGAGCCCGAGGAGTGTTGTGGGGTGTTTAAGGTTATACTGTTAGCTTGGGATTTTGTTGGAGATTCCAGGGGAAAGCCTTATGAATCTTGGCCCTGATAGAAGGGTGAGCCTAGAGAGGTTGTGAGGGAGAAGGCCAGAGTAAGGTGAAGGTAGGAAGAAGCAAGTAGTTTGAAGTAGCAGACCTTGGCTGCTGGTTATAGGATCTCTGGGCTGGAACCCAGTATAGTAGGACAGCCCAGATCCTGTCACTGGGAAACGTGGTTTGAAGGCTCTAAGAAGCAGACATGGATGACAGAGAGCCCTGAGAAATGGGAGTGAGGACCCCAAAGCCCAGAGTTGGGGGCGAAGATCTGCTACAAGGTCTTGGACTTTGTTTGTTGGACTTTTCTGGTAACCTGAAAGGAGTGGACTTAAATTGTGATCTGGCCAGAGGGCCAAGTTATGGGTCTGCAGGGTCGGAGCAATGGTCAGCAGGGGGTACCAACTGGGGAGAGAGCTGCTATGCCACAGCTGGCCACATGGAAGCGCTCTAGCAGTGAGTGACCTCCTTTATGCATCCCCATAGCAGGAAGGATTGGACTTTGAAAGGGATAGTGGAACAAGTAGGAAGAATGGATGAACTTCAGTGAAGTCTTTGTTTGCACGTGGATGCAAGTGATCAAGAATGAGGCAAAAGGAATACAGTAAATATAACCCAACAGGTTCATTTGATCAGTACAATATTCTTGAAAGCTTTTCTGGTGGGGTCATCTGGTTTTAAAGCCAGTACTTTTCAGAGCATTCTTTATATATAATCTTTGATTGCTTTACATTTGTCTGCTGGAGAGACATTTAAATGACACTTTGTGCTCCCAGTTAATTTATTAAAAGCAAAGTACTTTGCCAATATCCTCTGTCCACTTGAACTGGTAGTTTAAAAATATATCGTCAACTGGAGTTGGTTTTGGTGGCTGGTTTATGCCCACCATCCCCTACTAAAAGCTACTCCAAGAAAAGCTCTGCTTTTCCAAGTGTGTGGTAGTGCTAAGTTGCCAACATGAAAGTGGGCTAAGTCTTCCTTATTTAAAGGCAGATATTAGACTTGTGTGGGGGATGGAAATCCCCTTTTCACAAAGGATTTGGGTTTTTTCAAAATTTGGCTTCATTCCAAATCTGAGTGAAACCCCAAAATTACAAAATTCTCCATATGCAGGAGAGTTTTTAAAAGGATGTTTGGTTCATTCACAGCAGTACACATTGTAATGTATAATATAATGCAGAATAAAAATATCTAAATGGAAAGATGTTTCCAAACAAAAAAACCGAAATATTTCATTCCAAAAATGAAACTGGATGTTTTGACATTGTCAAGTCTTCCCGCCCCACCATTTCTTCCTAAATGAAATTCCAGCAAAATGAATCCAATTTCATGAAACATTTCAATTTTGACCGAACTGCATATTCTGTCAGAATATGGTTCAAAGTTTCTCCAGCCAGCTCTAATTACAGATACCTCTCCAGTTCTCAATCTAACTATGGCTTCCTTAGTTAAACTTCCCTAGAAATAAGAGTCATACCATGGTATCATTATAAGAATGCATACGATAAGTTGGTCAGAAAAAGAATTTCAGAATTGTTACAGCTGAAGGAGACATATAGTCCATTCTCTTGTGCTGTCATTTAGCAGTATCCTAATACATCTAGACCATATCCCGTATTGGTTCAACAAATTATAACGTGAAGGATTCAAGTGACTTTTGATTCCATCACCTCTTTAAAAAGTTGATTCCATTCAATGGCTGTTCTTACCACAGGTCCTCAAGGGTTATATTAAGATAATTTATCTCAATTCTCCGACTTTCTTTTAACTTACAATTCACCATCACAAAGTTCTACTGCACGTAGCTGGTAAGTTCAGGAAGCATTTATAGAAGGGAGTGTTAATTCCTCCTTAGGGGCTGCTCATATTCAGTTCTCTGACCCGTGTTGATGGAATCGTTTCTTAATACTGACAATGTACCTCGATATTTCTCTGTAATTGAATCTGTCCAGACAACTCAGAGGCACTATTCCTATCCTAGAGATTCTTTTTAGACATAATCAATAAGGATTGACTTCAATGGAAGTTGCACTGGGCCCTAAATGAATAATTTCAACAAAATGTTTCTTCCCCTTAGCTTGTGATAAATCCATGGGGTGGGTGGGTATGCGCACATTCTTAGAAAAAAGGGTGAAGGACTGTAGGAATCTCCCTTCATTTTTCAAATTAAATGTTTTCTTGGTCAGAACTTTAACCAAAGTGGGGGTCAAGCAAATTTATATTCAGTGTATATATATATATATATATATATATATATATATGCAAATGCTGGAAAAGTTTATACTTAGACAATAACTCAAATAGTGAGCTCAACCCTCAGGACTGCGCATCCTGTGTTCAGTGCTTGATCCAGTGAGGAAAGAAACGAGCAAAGGTATCTCTAAGCCGCCTGACAGACACTGCTCCCCTTCCTCCTCAAACCCCAGTCCAGCTGCTCACCAGGGGTCACTTCAGCCATTGGCACAAACTAAATCAGCCTTGGGGATACTCTAATTTGTTTCTCACTCCCAGTAGCCCTAAAGTGCCATTCCAGCAGCCAAAGGTCACCGGAGGTCAGGAGCACTTTGGCCACACACCACTCCCTGCTTCTTTTTCCAAAATATTTTATGGCGTCTATAGCGTATACCTCAGTCTGCTCTCCCCTTCATACACTGCCTAGAACTATCAATGGGAGTAGCACATAGGCACTGAGCGGGACAGTGGACTGCTTTGGTTCTATGATAAACACAATCGGACTTCAGGAAGGTGATGTAGGAAGGTTCCGAGTGCTGTCCTGCACTTCAGTTTGGTAAGTGAGACTATTTTTCATCTCACATTTCAAGCAGCCAGCGTTTAGCAGAGGGAGAACAGTAGGTTTGAGAGGCACAGAGGGGATTAGGGATGAAATTAAAGGCATGGAAAGAACTCGGTGTTCAAAACGTGAGAGAAGGGGCATGTGAAAATCAGGGAGGCAGAGGTGGCTGAGAGCTGAGGAGAGCTGGGATAGCAGACTCCCTGGCTGGTACTTTGCACATTGCTTCAGTTTTTTTTACCTCTAAAGAATGGCTGTTTTGAGGCAGCCCCTTCTAGGGCCACTCTCCTGCAGCAGGCCATGGCATAACCATACCTCTTCCTCAGTTTCCCTTTTCTCCATACATTCAAAGGAATATTGTCTTTCTAAAAGGCAAATTCAAACCCTTTTATTCATATAAAGTGCCCCAGTCCACAGATCCCTCATAGTAAAACCAGTTCCTCTCAAAACCGCTTAAGTAAAACAAGGGTTACTACGCAGCAGCTCTCCAATCCCATACAAAAGGTCACCATTCCCAGGTCACCCACTCAAGAGTCATTAACTAGTCTACCCCAGTTCCTTTGTCCTGAGCCAAGGCCCCACTCTCCAGGCCTCCTACCTGGGAGTTCCAAGACCCACTTGTCTCCCACAAGTCTTTTCCCATATCCCCAAGTCAGGTCTGCTGAAAGAGGGTCTCCTCAGAGTGTTTCATTGCCCCAGGACTCCTCACCTTTGATTCCTATCCCTGCTCAGAAGAACCTCCCTCCAGGACCAACCCCTGGTTCTCGGGTTCTTCCTACAGCACTCCACTCAGGTCTCTCTGCAGTGTTACGCTCCCCAGGCTTCCTTGCTGTGAGTCCTACCTTTGCTCCCTGGGACCTCCCTCTAGGATCAATTGCTTGCTTCTGGGGCCAGCTTACATTGACCATACTGGTTCTTTCACTCTACCTTGGGACCACTTCACAAGCCTTCCTGCAGGGTTCCTCAGCTCTAGCTTCATACTCATCATCATCAGCTCATGGTTATTGCTCTCCTCCTGGTTTCCTGGTACTCTTTCCCCTCAGACAACTAGCTCTCTGTCTGTCTCCTCTGCACCCAGGCAGCTGTCATCTATCCCTTCCTCACTTCTCTGGCCCAGGTGTGTTTATTTAAACCCAATTGAGAGGCAGCTATTGAGTCACAGGTGCACTGGACCCTGCTCCCCCATAAAGGGGCCAATTCACCCTCTAACAATGGTATTTGCATGTGTTTAGTGCTGGCAGGTGAAATCCAAAATGACCAAATTCAGCTGAAATGTATTTGTATTCAGTATTGGGACAGATCCTCAGCTGGTGTAAATTGGTATAACTGATGTCAAGGAAGCTACACTGCCGTACACCCACCGATGTGCTGGTCAAAAATATCTTTGTCATCTACCATAGTTAAATTGGAAAGTACAAACAGCATGACAAAACTGTATCAGTGCACAAACAACAAAACTGTAACAGTCAAGAGACATCAAGCACTTTACAAACGGGGCTTATTAAGTCTAGATCTCATTGTGGGAGTACCCACAACACAGCAAACATGAGTGCCATTGAAACCAGCTTGGCAGTTTAGTAGAGAGGCTAAGGACCGGATAGGCCATCAAGACTAGACTATCATCTCTCCACTGAAGACAATCCCTCCCAGCCAGAGTTGGGAGCCCGTTAGGGAGATAACACGAGTCTTACATTGCGTGGCCCATGTAATTAACAAGAGAGGGTTTCTGGGACACATCCTCAGCTAATGCAAATTGACATAACGCCATTGACTTCAATGGTGCTATGACCATTCACACTAGCTGGCCCTCAGTCTTAAGGCTTGCAAGCCAGCACACAACATTAACACCATTTTTTAAAATGATCAGAAGTTGTTTCCAATAAGTCTTGCCCAAGAGAAAAAGGCAGTTGTAGCAGCACCAAATCCCTGAGGCAGCCCCTCAGCTGGCGTGAATCATCATAGCTCCATGGATCTTCGAGTCATTGGGTTTGGACTAATTACAGCAAACGAAGCAAAACCCTGAATCTTTCTCATATTGTTCCAATTAGATTTCTTAATTTAAAATCTTCCCACTTTCCTCCCAAGGATTCTAGTCTTATTTATGCTGGTTTTATGCCAGTCTGACCCCTTTGGGCCAGATCTTCAGCTGGTGTTAATCAGTGCTGAAGTCAAGAGAGCGGTGCCTATTTACCGCATCTGGAGATCTGACCCTTTTGACTTCAGCAGAATTATTCCTGATTTACGCCAGCAGGGGTGGATGTGAGCTCAGAATCAGGTCCAAAGTGGGCATGCCACATCCTATTTCATTTTTATTATTCATTATTATTTTGTTGTCTACATTATTGTACGGCTGTAGACTAAAAAGGATAGAATGGTCTGGCTCTTTCTCTCCCTTGGTTTTATTCTTTTATGGCATTAAAGCACTTCAGCTCAGCGTAGCCCAAACTGGAGAAGAAAGTGCGGGAGAATAAAACACACAGGACCAAGGCGTGAACTCCATTGCAAGGAGGGAGAGAAAGAGAAACAGAGAGCGAAAGCTTTTGGGTGCAGGAGGAGAAGGGCTGATGGCTGGTTTGCAGAGGCAGGGTGTCTGCAATCTTTGTAGCAATTAGATTTAATGGGACAGAAGCGTTTTTCTCCTCCACATCCCCTCCTCCTCCTCTTCTCTCCCCCTCAGGCTAAAGGGAGGGAGGTGGGTAAGGGGAGGGGGGGATGTGAAAGGGTCTTTGACGTCAGACCTGCCCTATAAAAGCCTGGCAAGGAAAGGCAAAGCTGAGAGCAGAGCCAGTACGACAGCAAGGATGCCAACCCCCAACTCCTCCACTTCTTCAGCCAAAGGCTTCCGCAGGGCGGTGTCAGAGCTGGACTCCAAGCAAGCCGAGGCTATCATGGTAAGAACCCTCCCACCCCACCACCACCCCCAGTAATCTCCCGAACGGCTAACGCTGCACAAGGGACTGCAACTATACTAGATGGACTAACAGAATGATAACTTTATTTCTAAAGCATCACTGCACCCTGGTATCTAGGCACTCAGGGTTGGCAAATCATAAATAAAATCCAGCCTAAATAATTCATGCACACAAACTAATATACAATAAATATAAATATTAGAAGACAAATAATCCTAACTAATAATATAATAAAACCGCCCTCTTAAACTGGAATAACTAATAGAGCGAAAACAAGACTAACAAGGAATCCCCAGGGTAAAAATGCACTTTGAAAATCTAAACACTCTCTAGGTTTTATTAATTTCACGGCACTAAGCCAAAGAGCATTCTTCTTTGCCAACTGAATGAAAACGCATGTCTGTCTTTTTTCCAGTGAAGCTACAAGGTGGTGGGAATTCAGGCAAACTTGCTAACTGTTACTATGTAATTATTGCAGGGTCTGCTTCCACCCACAGAGATTTAGGACCCCGCATGCAATATAACTATAAATGAGGGGAAAATAATACTTCATGCTGAGTCTTAAACTACCTTTAAAATTTGAATCCAGGTGAGTTTCAGATACACTGATTCAGTTGGCCTGGCACTAGGGACATGCAGGGCGTTTTAGTTAAAAACAGTTTTGTCATCTAGCGCCAACTGATGTCTCTAGGAGACATTATAGCCAATGAGACAATAAGGCATGCAGCATCTTGTAAGATCAAACCTTTAATGCATAGTCTGTCCCTTTTTGTGGCAGTCTCCCTCTCTGCTAGATGGCTGACTGTTACAGTGGGCAATCAACTGTATGGAACAACTTCCAAATGCCCCACAGTTAGGGCACTATAGGATCTCAAGTGATAGCTTTGATTAGCACCTGCATTTGGCAAACTCAATTTAGTGCCTTCTATAGTTTGTCCCTAATACCAGTAGGTAGGAGATTGTAAATGGTTTTTTTAAATGGATCTTACTGGGTGCAAAGAGAATGTATTGAAAATCTGGAATTCAGATAAGTTTAGAGTTTGTCTATACCGTAGAGTATATGTGTGTTTTAATATCCCTTGGCTTTTCCTAGCAGTGACTGTACCATCTTTTCCGTAGCCGAGTCACATGAGAGCTTCCCCACATAAACTTCACCCCCCAAATTAAAGCTCCCCTCTTTCCTACCACTTTCCAGAACCACAGATATTAGACATGGATAGAAAAGACATTTCTAGAATCACCGATATTTGACATGGAAAGAAAAGAAAGAGAGATGAGGTCATCTATCCAATACAAAATTGTTGTTTAATATTGTGTGTAAAACTGGATTTGACTTCTGATATGTTATTTGCAGGGGATGGAGCTTTCCATTCTCTGCTCTCAGTATTTTGCTGACCCACTCTTGCCTCCGCTCTATGCAATGCTATGTATTTTGTAAAATCAACTACTGTGCAAACAACAAAAAAGTTTCCTAGACACTGTAGCATGCTAGGAAAGAAAGGAAGGAGAGTTAGGAAATGAAGAGGTAAGCATGATTTCTGTAATACACAATCGTAGAAAACCATGGGAGTTTCCACATCTCACTTTGGCATTTTCCAACTGGCACATAGGGAACTACAAGGTAGTTAACTCTTAGAACCCTTTTAGAAGAGATGCAACTTGTACCAGCAAAAGAGTGCTTTGGCTGGCGTAGTAGTGAACTCTTAGAACACTGGCACTTTCCAGATTGCCAGTCAAATGAATGCTTAGAAGGACATCCCTCTGTCTATGGTAACAGCAGGAGCTGACAATGAAGGGGCGTTTATTTGGTGCTATAATACAATTCATGTGGGTATTTAGTCTTTAAATGACAAACGTGACATTGAATGGTCTTGTTTATCAGGTATATTAGTGATAGCAATACTGTCTCCTTCATGGCACCCTGGGAAGGGAGCATAGAAAAGCTCACAATGAAATTGTGTTAGATTGTCTCCTTTTGTCCCTTTTAGTGACTCTCTCCCTCCGCCCAAATGGCTAATTTAAAAATTGAGCTGGACTGCTGAGGGGAGCACTTTAAGTACTGTTTTACCAAAGCTGCTGCTCCTGGATTATGATAGACCCCTCCCCCCCACACACACCTTTTTCACTCCACTTTCAGCACTGAAAAGCTTATATCATACTTCAAGTTATTTCAAAACACCGTTGCCTTCGAAGGGAAGGGGACTTGGAAAAGCTCAGAACGAAATTGTTAAGCTTTAATAACAGATGGCAAATCTGAAATGCACATTTAAGACTCTGTCTTTTCTTTTTTAGTTTATCCTTTTTACTGCACCTTTAGCAGAAGGTTTCCACATTCACATTATTCATTAATCAGATTTATATCAACTGAGGCTCTGCCCCTGCATTTTTGCTATTTATTGAGTGGGCCCAGATTTTTAAAGCTATTTCGATGTTGCTGTGCTTAGCATCGCAACATCTAACTGATTTAGGAATCTAAATCTCTTTTTCAAAAGGGATTTAGGCACTTAAGAGTCTAAATCTCAGAGGCAACTGATGGATTTAGACTCCTATGTTCCTAAATCCCTTTTGAAAGTGAGATTTAGATTCCTGAATCATTTAGGTATTGTGATGCTGACCGCAGCAACATCTATATAGTTTTAAAAATCTGGACCTGTATATCTGGGACAAGCTGTCATCTTGTTTCAGTGTTTTAACATCCTGTCAGTGATCTGTTCCCTGTCCCACATACGCACTCTGTTCGAAAGGAGCTGTTGCATTTCCTTTATTATGATGATGATCATGCAACAGGACCCTACTGTGCTTGGCGCTGTACAAAAACAGAACGAAAAGACAGTGCTTGTCTCAAAGCATTGAGGATCTAAGCCTTGTCTACACTAAAAAGGGTTTGATGATATAACTGTACCATCAAACTCTCTTACAGGAGATGCAGCTTATACCAGCAAAAAAGTGCTTTTGCTAGTATCGTTTATATCAGTTCCTGAACAAAATAAGCTATACTGGCAAAAGGAAATAAGGACACAATAAAGATCAGTATGCTAGGCTATAGTAAACGTTCTTAACAAGTAAAATCCTCTCTGTTTCCTAGATCCTTGAAAATTATAAGCAGGGAGAAAGCTAAGTTGCTGTGGTTACTCAAACTCAGAAGGCCATACTCTGGCATCTTTACTCACACCAAGTCATCCCGCTGAGTTGCCACAATTTCAAAGGGGCTGCTGGAGGAGTAAAGTACCACAAAATGTCAATCATGGATTCACAATCTAGTCCAGAATAAGCAACCTGATGCTTACCAGAACAAAAGTAATGTTTTTACTGTAGTAAGAATTCTAAAATACATGAGATGAACTAATCTGCAAGCTGATTCAAAACACACCTTTCAACAATGACTTCTAAAAAAAACAAGCATTACTGGGAGAACAGTCAGTGTGGAAAGAGGAATCAATTTTGTTTGTGTGTATCTAATTTGCAATTGGTAATGAAAACCCTCTGCAACTGTATTGAGTTACAACTTAACCTCTTTGGGAGTGAATAACATTCTAAAAAATAGCAAAAAGGAGGGTAAAGAGAGAGAGAGAGACCAGTGTGATGGAAAGCTAGCAAACAGACGGAATAGAGTAAGCCGTGGAGTTAGCAGGCAAATATTACCTCCCCCAGACCCTTCCAAACAAAATCTAGTATCTTGTTAACTTACCCAGACATACTAGGTGAACGTTCAGGTGACTGCCTGCCAGCTGCTAGGATGATTCTACAGTTCTTTCTAGTAGCCAGATGTAGAGGAGGAAGGGAAACAAAACGGATTCCCTTTCGATCCAGTGCAGTTTGCTGCACACCCGTGAAGCCAGCCTTAATCATGCAGAGGAGGAGGTGTCATGTAGTAAGTTTTAGCAAAGCTGCAGTGTCAATGTCTGATTATGTTGGGGACTGAACGCCAGCATAACTCACCGAATGGAAGCAACTTGTGTCAAGTGGATGTTTATCAATGATCTGATCTGCTTATTCTAGTCTGATTTTCATACAACACATGATCATGCTTTCAGAGCCCTTTCCAGTTGTCCATTAGACTCTGTGATTTATATCTGTCATACGTGGTTCTTTCCTTCTTTCTCTTTTTCTCTACTCAGCCAAAGCTAAAGTTTGTTGAACTTCAGGGCACAGGGCAAGATGCAGCTTTTTGTTAAAGCATTGCTTGACTTGGACCATTGAGGAGGTGATTTGTTACAGATGGCAGGTGTTGCACAGGGGTGTTTGTTCCATCTATCGCAGGAAATTTAAATTAATTTGATTAACTTTAAACACTTCTGATGGTATTTAAACTGGTGCTTAACTGCTTCCAAAATGGGGATGCTGTCTTCAATTGAGATGTAATATATTTGTTAGATGAGTTTTCTGTTTGGACATGAACACATACCCAGTCCTTCATACCCATTGTGGACCTGATCATGCAGATAACCTGTGATGATTTGTTCAAATGTGTGTGTTTTATACTGCAAGGAACAAACGTGTGTCAAGCTTCAAATATCATCATATAAGGGAATCTATAATAAAAAGTACTGGGGGTAGGTGCATGGGTTGATGTATACAAATATGCGGCACAGAAAACTATATAAGTGCTTGTGTTTAAAATATCAGAGGGGTAGTTGTGTTAGTCTGGATCTGTAAAAAGCAACAAAGAGTCCTGTGGCACCTTATAGACTAACAGACATATTGGAGCATAAGCTTTCGTGGGTGAATACCCACTTCATCAGATAAATGTGTTTAAAATGTGAAAGGAAAGCTTTGAGACTGGCTGCATAAAAGATGCATGCATGATTTTAAAAGTAAATACACCTGGGTAAGTGGAGGAAATTAAAAATACAAAAAAAAAAAAGGCTAAATGGTAGAGCTGGTTTAAATTTTGCAAGAATTTTTTTAAATTTTCCCCCAAAACCTTTTGGGACAGCTATGGACATTTTTGAAATATTTTCAATGGAAACTAACTGAAAAATGTAGCCATCTGGGTTTTAGTCTCTTGGTGTTAGTCTTCTTTATGTTTCTTCATAAGTCGCGTCTTCTTTTTGTCATGCTCAGTTGTCATCATTCATCATCAGGTTTGGGGGAGTGGTTAGGATGAGTTATATGGTAGGATTCTTTTGACAGTTTAAAGGGTTTTTTTTATTTTGAAACCTTCCGATTGTGATGTAGAAAATGTTAAATTTTTTGAAGGAAAAAACACAAATTATCAACGAGAGAGAAAATTTCTCTATTATGAAAATAAATGGAAGGTAAATGCTTTCAAATTTGTTAAGAACTCTTTTTTTCAACAGGTGAGTGAGGTTTGCACCTAGCTCTACTAATTAAATGAAGGCACTTGAGTAGGTGGGGAGAAAAAGGAAGTGAGAGATTTTATAAAGCTTTAAAACCAGACTTTAGTGTATTACCACCCACCTAAGGAAGCTCACATATACCCATCTGTAGGGGAGCAAAATATTCAGTGACTGTTTATTGTATGCAGGACTAATCTTTACTAGTCCTCCTGTTGGCATATTCAACACATCTGGAGAACTATGGGGGGGGCAAACCTCAAAAAGTTCAGAGATTTTTCAATACAAGAGGAAAGAAGGGCTTGTGTTTGAGGTCCTGAATTGGGACTCAGAAGAACTGGCTTCAGTTCCTGCTCTGTGACAGATTTCCTGTGCAAACTTGGGCAAGCTACTTAAGCTCGCTGTGCCTCAGTTCCGGATCTCTAAAATGGGGATAATATTTCACTTCTCCCAATCTTTGTCTGCCTTGTCCATCTAGATTGGAAGCTTTTTTTAGGGTAGGGACTTTCTTACTGTGCTTGTAAAATGGCTAGCTAAATTGGGTCCTGAGCTGAGTTGGAGCCACTAGGTGCTACCGTCATACAAATAAAAGTTTCCATTTGGAAAAGCACCCAAAAGTTTGGGTTATTGTCACCATCTTATCTGAACTAGACAAACCTGTTATGCCTGCAAACATGGGCTGGGAACAGGTTTTCTCAGGAGCTCACAATGCTTCCTGTTTCCAGCCTGGCCAGAATAGCTGAAATAACTTTTCTTCTTCTACTCTTCCCTGCAATCAGGGAGCTCAGAAATAAAGAGCATTTCAAATGTGGGGTGAAGATTCCGTTTGGTTTTATTTTATTGCTTAGCCTATTCGTACTCTGTTGCTAAGTCTTGCCCTGGGAAGGAGGTATATTACCAGCAGTGTGCTGAGGCCAGGCTGACTAGTCATGGCTGGGATGGATTTACAGCTTTTCTGGTCAGACCAAACAAAGCATCATGAATGTATGATCCCATAATGAGCAGTAGACACAAGCAGGGCCGGCTCCAGGCACCAGCCTGGCAAGCAAGTGCTTGGGGCGGCCACTCCGGAAAGGGGCGGCAGGTCCAGCTATTAGGTGGCAATTCGGCGGACGGTCCCTCACTCCTGCTCGGAGCGAAGGACCTCCCGCCGAATTGCCGCAGCAGATCGCGATCGCGGCTTTTTTTTTTTTTTTTGATTGCGTGGGGCGGCCAAAACCCTGGAGCCGGCCCTGGACACAAGCCTGGTAGGAGTTTACAGATGGACCATCTCGCTCTCTTATAATCCAATTAGGGCCATTTCAGATGGATTTTAAACTATTATCTCTGATAAGAGTGGTGTTTAAAAAAAAAAAAAAAAAAAGACAACCAAGGGAGCCTATAAAAGATGCTATTTGCAGGCCAAAAAACTACACAGACATACCCCTGCCTCAGTGTTTGGGAATACGCATAAGACACACACACAAAAAACAGATAGATCAATTTCTCTACTGGTGTAAATGGATCTAGCCCAATTACATCAACAGAGAATGGAGCCCAAGATCTGTTTTTGGTGGCAGTGAATAAGAGGATCATAAGTAAAAAGTGGTTGGGTTGGCATATTCGCTCTGCACTGGAACCTACCACAGCATGAGAGGACTAACCCAGTAAGGCATTGGGAACCTGTGATTCCCATTGAAAGCAATGCGAGTTGAAGGTAGTCACTTGCGAGATCCGGACTCCTGCCTCCCGTAGAGGCCAGGGTTTAAATCAGTGTGTCTCAAAGCTCTAGAAGAAGCTTCTTTATCATGAAACAACATATGAAAACAATAGAATCCATAGTGCCCATAGCAAAAATCCAGGCTCAACCTTAGTAATACAAGAAATACCCTCTTTTGGTTAGCTATGGTAGGGAGTCTAAACTGGGGAATCTGAACTGCAAAGGTGACGTGCCTCAATCTGCATCCAGAAGAAACGGAGTGACTCACTAGGGGCTTGATTCAGTCAATGGGCGACTTTCCATTGACATCAATGGGCAAGAGATCAGGCCCTACTTACAAAAATGTCTATGACTGCTCTGCCACCTGAATTATTTGGATCACGTTTTGCAGTGGAACAGTTCCAGTACCTGACTTCACTTACTGCCAAATTCAGAACCTTGAAAAGAACGTGGACCCAGACTGAGGTTTGCAGAGCCAGATTGCTCTAGTTGTCTCCAATAAGAGCTGCTCTCTGCTAGTCCTGCAAGGAATGTTACAATGGGGATCAGGTGGTGGGAGTCCCATTGTTCCTCGGTTGTCTTAAGGAGAAGATTGCTGCTTTTTAACTCTGCTCTCCTTCCAGTCTCCACGGTTCATCGGTAGACGGCAGAGCCTCATCGAAGACGCCAGGAAGGAGAGAGAAGCTGCAGCAGCAGCAGCTGCCACTGATGCTGCAGAGTCCACAGAAACAATTGTTTTTGAGGAGAAGGATGGGAAGGCCATGTTGAATCTTTTCTTCATGCTTAAGGGAGCGAAGACTTCATCGCTATCCCATGCACTTAAAGTGTTTGAGGTGAGCGGCTAACCTCCTGTACTGCACTCAATGAAAACTGCATTTGATGTGGGTGGAAGGTCTGTTACTGTAGCATGGGGGAACACTGCCAACTCACCAAAATTCAATTGGATAAGGGTCTAGTTTAAAGCCTCCCTAGTATGAATTATTGATTTAATTCTTCAGGGCTTAACTGGATGAATTCAAATATTGATGGTTACATTAACCTAGTAGTACACTCTATTCATTTACTGGTGTCTCTATCACACTCTTTCCCAGGGAGACCAATACGAATGAGACAGACCCTTTGCCTGACAATGCTGTGGTTGTAATTCCAGGCTCTGGAATTGCCTTTGATTGAACATTGCCCAGAGTGAGCCCGTACCCAGCACAACTAAACTGCGGATTTGTACTCACCTCTGATTCTCATGGTGCCCTCTAATGACCCGCACTCTGCACTGTTGTCCACCTTTATGGCAATCCCTGAAACACTTCAGAGACTGCAGAGTTTGGACAGATTGCAGATGAACCATGCAGCTCCCTCACATAGTCACCCCCTCACTCAAAGCTCTGCCCATCTCTGAATCCTATCCCCACTGAACTTCAGCCAAAGTGACTGGACCAGCTTCAGCATAGTGCCCATTAATGTCAATGATACCTACTTACCCCAGGGATGAGTTTGGTCCATAAACTTTCAAAAGTTGCATTGATTTCCTTCATTACTGCATCCTGAATATGCCCGTGACAAGAAGCAGTTCTTACCACTGTATACAATTGCATAGGGAGATGATAAATAATTGGGCTTTCCCAGTCAAAAGTAGCATTATCTATGATATTGGTACCATGGATGGAAGCTCACCTAGGAAAGTGCTGCTTATTTAGCCAGTCATCAAAGATAATGACTTGAATTTATATAGTACTTTTCATGCAGAAATTTTCAAAAGCAGATTACAAATCATGAGCCTGAGTCTCTTCATTTATATTGGTTTAATTCCATCGTCTTCTGTGGTGTGAATGAGAGGAGAATTCGGCCGTAGGTGCATGTATGTGTGTGCATAACACCTTAGTCCCCAGTGAAATGCAGCCACTTCTGGGGGTGAAACCTGACCACCATTAACAATACACAGCAACACTGCAAAACAGCTGAAGACAGGTAGAAAAGAAAAAATATTCAGTTGAATTTGTGTGTATATGTGAGGGGGGAGTTTAGTTAGTAATTACCCAAACTGAAATTTGATCAGGACACCTCCTCTAATCTTATGGAAAGCCACTTGGGATCTTTAAGGACCGCAAGTGGCCTTGTATCTCTTGTGAAAGGATGGGTGGAAGCAGGATAGAAATGTACCAATTTACAATATTTAACACTGTGTTCCTGTAGCATATTGCCTTTGCAGTGGGATCTGTGGACCAGAAGTGCTCCATAAGGCAAGCATTTGAGAGCCATGCTGGTCTTGGTCACAGTTGCTGTCTCTTTCCAGGAAGTTTGCGGCTGTCAGAAAAGACTCAGAAGCGCATCAACAACAGATTTCAAATGCAATTTACTACTTCTCTGGTATGAGATGCAAAATGATTCTCATCCCATGAATTTTACAGGGTCCTGCACTTAGTAGATGTGGGTGATATTTATTTTACACTCTGTGTGTGTGTGTGTGTGTGTGTGTGTGTGTGTGTGTGTGTGTATAAAATATATTCCAAGGCAGCAGAGAACAATTTAAAAAGTCAAGCAAGAACTCAGGGTGGCTTTTATTCAAATGGCACCTGATTCCTCTTGGGGCAATTTACTCACTGCATGAGGAGCTCTCTCAGCGGAAGCGCTCTCTCAGCTTGACACAGAGAAGTTTTTTTTTTTTTTTAAAAAGCCACAAGCATGTCAAGTTACAACAGGGGAAGATTCATTTCTCAGATCCCTCTGGCAATGCAGGTACAAGATATGAAAACAGACGGGTGTAATGACATTTGTCTCATCATGAAACAGGCTGCAGGGAGACTGGTTTCACTCTGCTGTATGCGTTGCATGCAGCCAACACATAGGTAATGCAATCAGACCTGTCAGATTAATGCTAAGGTATTGATTATTGGGGGACAATGTAATAGAGAGGTGGGTAGGTACATTTAAAAACATGGTCCTAAATTGAATTTATCCATGACATTGCCTCCGTTCCTTCTTCTCGTTCTGCCTCTGATTAACTAAAAATCACACCCTTTCCTCTACTGAAGAACTCAGAGATTCGGAAAAGACTGGGTCATCACCCAGAGAAATGGGTTTGCAAGGGCCAGATTTCCCTGTACCAGGGAAAATATCCAGGAAGCAGTCAGAACCCTCCTGTGGATGCAAAGGGCCAATCCCCCTTCTCCACTCTTTATCTCTGAGTGAATTAAGTGCTGGTGAAAGATGCCAAATCGATATCCCTGAAGACCAAGCAGTGCTCAGGTACAGCATGGGCAGCTGCAGAGCAAGCTTGCCATAGCATCCCTCTATCCTTTCCCTTTGCCCTAGCTGGAGGGACCACCTCTAGGACTGATATAATCTCAGTAGTCATTCCCCAGTTGTGGAAGTGAGCTTGATGACATCAACGTCTGTCCCCAGGACTGAGGCCACCAAACTCATTTCACATAGGTCATTCAACAGCAATCAGATTTACTCTCAGTTGTTACCAACCTAAGGCTTGACTCAATCCTGTGACCTAGAGGTGAAATCTTGCTCATGGCACCAGCCTCCCCATCTGCTTCCAGATTTTGTTATGGAGTGGGACATAGGCTTATCTATTTCTCCCTCCTTCTTCCTTCTGTCTAATCAGAGACTGGTTTAGCTGGTCCAACTTGGTCTTTTTTGTGCCACTGCTGTAAGCTTGTGATCAGAAAGGCAGCTAAAAGCAATGCCTTGGACAGCCAGATGTTGGTATAAGTTTCCCAGGTCTTGAAGTGGCTAATAAGACCATGTGCTGTGCTTGTGTTGTTGTTTTTTTTAAACTCAGAGAGGACACAAGTAAGATTAAACACCAGAGATAGAAGCTGCATTTTCTATCTTTGCTGTTCTTTTTTCTCCCCCCCCCCTTTTACTTGCGTTCAGTTTGTTTTGTCTGAAAGGAAGCAGGATCAGACTTTGACAACCGAAGCAATAACAGCTAGAACCCAACCAACGTCTGCTCTTTTCCTCAGAAGGACAGATACTGCCACCTATAATAGCATCTAAACGACTGTCACAGAAGGCTTTTTCCCCCTTCTAAAGACTCCCTACTTCTAAAGGGAAACGGAACAATGAATGTTAGACTAAAAGCTTTACTTAACACTTAAAATTTCTGATGGTTTATCTCTTTCTCTTTCTTTTCTGTATCTTTAATAAAATGTTTTTTAAAATTAATAAAGTGTTTGTCATGATGAGGTCTCTGTATACCAAACTGTTTTAAACTGTTTAATGTTGGAGAGTTCCAGGGTCATGTTAACACCTTTAACTCTTTGGGCTCCTTTATTCCATCTAAATCAATCATTTCAGCTCATGTGCTAAAATGAAGCCTGTTTTCCTATAGCCAAATGCCTGGGGAATAAGCAAAAAAATGTGATAGCTTGAGTTAAAAGTCTAGCTTGCACCTGCATTCAGTTAGTCTGGAGACAGCAGAGAAAATGGGCCACTCGAGTGCTGCTAGTGAGAAACAGACTAATTTATAAGCTAGTTAAACTCTATTAAGATGTCTGACTTTTGGGATCTCTCTTTCATGTTTAATAAAAGAATTAGAATGATGGGACAGATCCGCACCTAGTGTAACTCATCTTAGTTCCATTTAGCTTCAGTGGAGTTATGCCAGTTTATACCTGTTGTTGGGGATCTCGTAGAGGGTACTTTGGGATTCTCCAATACACTAAAAGATGTTCCCAGCAGCACACCTAGCTCTGTCACTGAGATTGGAGGGTAGGGCATGAGGCCAAGTTCCAATTCTTCTCAAGAAAAAAGATGTTCCAATGGCAGCGTGAACACTGGCTGATCTCCCATGATGCCGCTGCCTTCCCTTTGTTGGGTAATAAAGATAACAGGAGACAAAGGAGGAACCTTTCCAGTTATTTATGCTTTCATAAGTGTCTAGTAATTAATTCCAAATGGAGCTGAAGGAAGTTACTTATTAGTTCTACCATGTATCAGGAGTCAAGGTATTGGAAGGGAAGCTAAACCAACCACAATGCTCTCTGAGCCAGCCCAATGGCCAAGCAGTAACACAACCTGTTAACATGCTGGAGATTAGAGTGAGAATATTGCTTCCAGGCTAAGAGGGGATGGGAAGACAGTAGAAGTAGCATGCAGACCTGCTGGTTCATATGGCTGGTAAGAAAGGACAGAGGTGGTGGATCTTAATATTACTTTTTAGAGATGCCGATAGCTTTTTTGACAAGAGTCTGTGAAGGAATTTCCTTGACTGAGAAATAGTAGCTGTGGTATAAGATCCTTAAGGAATTCAGAGGAGATGGATGTAATGCATGAAAAACTGTCTGTGTGTTGGAAAGAGAGAGGAACTCTGCGTGTTTGATCCTGTAGCTCCTTCAGAGAGAAAAAACTACTCATAAATGATGTATAGCATTGACAGTTTCTTCACTGTCTTTATTTCAGCACCTTGGCCAGTGCACAAGACTGACACTGCCTGGTAGATGAAAGCTAGCTCCTCACTTCTCGTTTTGCTTCCTTTGGGGTAATAGTGGCTGAAATCCACACCCATAATAGGCATTTGAGAGATATTAAGTCTATTGGTGGAATGTCACTTCCTTGTGTGTACTGCAGCTGTTCAACATAAGTAATAAGGTTCTGCAGCTACAACAAATTGCAGCCATTTGTTTGCACACTCTGAGCTGAGAGCTGGTGCCTCATCACTTCGATAACAATTAGAACAGTTTGAGGAGGGCAATATTCCATGTACAGAAAAGGCCACCATTTAGAAATTACTTTTTACCTGAGTCAGAGTGAAAAGCCAAAATAGAGAAAAAGTTAATTTAAAAAATTCTGAAAATTTCAAATAGGAAATGATGATTTTTGACATTTTAAATTGAAGCAAAAATTTTTCAAATCACCATTTCAAAATGAGACATTTTGTTTCAAAATAATTTCTCATTCTGATTTTCCCAATTGAAGAATTGAAAAATATGTCACCATGGTTCACGTTTTCTTGCGCAAAATTTTGACATTACAAAATGTGGTTTAATCTTGCAGAAAATGTCCATTATGATTTAGTGGCATTTTGTAATGGGAAAATGTTTCAGTCATAGAATTTCAACCTACTCATGTTACAGTATACGAAAGGGAAGGAATTAACAGGAAAGTGTCCTGTTCTGATTTCAGGTGTTCCTAGCTCAGCATCAGAAATACCCATGCTCCTCCCCTGCAGACATCCTGGAAAGAGTTTGTGTTTCTGGACTTTCTCCACTTTAATTTCACTTGTTGGAAAGTTTGCAATGCAATGTTATCAGAGCCTGCATTTTTATATTATATCTTTCCCCTCTTCCACCCTCTAAAGACATTCGAAGCTAAAATTCACCACCTGGAGACAAGGCCCAGCAGGAAACCTCGGGCAGGAACCACTGAGCTGGAATATTTTGTACGGTGTGAAGTCCATAGCTCTGATGTCAGCACTCTCATGAGCTCCATCAGAAGGGTGTCAGAAGATGTGAGGAGCACTAAGGAAGACAAGTGTAAGGAACTTGCAGCTGTTTTTTTTCCCCCCAAGTCTAACATGAAGATTGAACTTTAGAAACTGTGGCACAGGGATTTCAGCACTCACATGCCAGGAATCTGAATAGACTAGACTAGACTAGACTACTCCTCCCAGTAAGCTCCTCAGATCCCATCTTTTCTCTCTCACCTTCTCCCCTTTCAAGAGGTGTCGGATTCCTTCTTCCAGGTCCAAATAGCAACAGGATTAGAAATGTAATGCCCAATACCTAGTACTGTACAGCTTCCACCCTGCTTATTCTAGCCAGTTGTCTGTTTTGCATTGACCTTTCTACCCATGTGTCAGTAACCCCACGTGTGTTTGGAGGGTGCTCTTTCTACACCAGTGAGACACTAGTGACCAATTGCTTGTCTCTACGGATTAATAAAATGAATCCTTTCTAGTTGAGCCAGAATTCTACTTTGATACATCACTAAGGTCAGAGGATTTCTCTCTTCCTCCCACTTTAATTCCTGGAGCAGCCATTAGGTGGGTGGTAAGGGTAAGGTAGCCCTGGAGGTTCATCAGAAAAAGTCAATAAGAGCTTTAATTTTTTCCTGGTGAGATGCCAGCACTCCAAGAATTGGCAAGTGATTTAAACATGATATAAAGGCTGAGGCAATATTTGGGCTAGATAGGGAACAACTCTGGCTAAATGTGCCCAACAGATACAAACAGAAAGGAGAGCAGAAGATGGGGATGATGGGAAAGTGATCAGTCATGGGGGCTTTCCTTACTATACCTGGCATCAGAAGATCATGTGCCTGGGGTCCTGGGTATCACCCTGCTAATCTGGGGCCATTATTATCTCCCTGCATTCCTTGTAATTCTGTCCCTTCAGTGTTAGCTGATCAGTGCTGCATCATCTCTCTCTGACCTAGGGATGCAGGTGAATAGCCTGGTCCAAATCATTGGATGATGGTTCTCTATGTACATACAAGCCTGGGAAGGCTGGTAAAATGGATTTGTTCCCTTACTACCTAATCCTTGA
This sequence comes from Malaclemys terrapin pileata, assembly GCF_027887155.1. Taxonomy (NCBI): domain Eukaryota; kingdom Metazoa; phylum Chordata; order Testudines; family Emydidae; genus Malaclemys; species Malaclemys terrapin. Next base: position 45,872,592 of record NC_071508.1, on the reverse strand, counting down.
TGTACTTAAGCTTCATCAACAGAAGCACAGGTGTGTGGGGGTCATGCAGGATCCTAGGTGTCTTACAGTGACCATGTATTATTTTACCCTGGGGAGGGTGAAACTGCTATGAGTGAAAGACATTTTTTTCCCTAGTGGTTTCCTAGTATCAGAAAATGTCATTGTGCTGGGAGTTTGAAAGGGAAGTCATGTTTGCTCATGTGATGGAGGTGACTTTATTATGTCTGGCTGTGGGATAGGTGTACCATAGGAAGGGATCATAGGCAATCATGGAGCATAGCCATTGAAGCACAGTGGTGTCATGTGCAATTAAATCATTTGGAATTGACGTGGTCATGTGTTTATGCATGTGCCACATCAGGTCATGTGTGTGCTATGACTTTATCTCCTCCACTTGACATGTTAGCTCAACATTCACGTCTATGGTCTTATTTCTCTTTACAGTTTACTGGTTTCCAAGAAAAATCTCTGAACTGGACAAGTGTCACCACTTGGTCACCAAGTTTGACCCAGACTTGGATTTGGATCATCCGGTGAGTTGGTGTGTTCAGACATATCCTCACTTTCCAGCCACATGTCTTCCAACAGAAACAGAGAAATGGAAAGCACCGGTGATTGGAACTGGTTGGGAATTTTTTGACAAAATATTTTTCCATCAGAAAATGTCGATTCTGCAAAACCATAACTGTTTTCAGGAAAGGGTCCATTTGGACTAATTTTTCATTTAAAAAAATATTAAAATACAAAAAGATCAAAATCAAAAGGAACTGTTTTGATAGACTTGAACCAAAACTTTCGTGGGATAGTCAGCTCATGAATATTTTTGAGATTCTGACTTTTCATCCAAATTGGGAAAGGAAAGCTTTTTAAAATGTCAACCATTTTCCTAGGATGGGAAAACCATTTCTGGCCTAGCTCTACCTGTAATCCCACTTTGTCTATCGCCCTGTAGCCAGTACAGGTTTAGTTCCTGCAGGATACTGTATTCCTCGGTGCTTTGTCTAGTCTAGTTTGATCAAGAGATGGGGCTTCTACTACATTCCTAAAGAGATTATTCCTCAGTCCAAAAGATCTCACTTCTGAGGAAATTTTCATGGCTATCCAGCCTAAATTTTAACTGGATCTGTTTCAGAATTGGTTTCCCAGAGATGGAGTAGAGACAGGGCCATCCCTAACTTTTTTGCCACCCCAAGCAAAGAAAAAAAAAAGTGCCGCCCTCCATAGTGCCGCCATAACACACCCCCTCAGCACCGCGCCGCCACACCCCCCGCGCGGAGTGCCGTACCGCCGAACCCCCCAGCGCCGTGCCGCCAACCCCCCCCCAGACCCCTGCGGAGCGCCACGCCGCCGAACATGCCAGCCCCCCGCAGAGCGCCGCCGAACACCCCCCAGCCCCGCGGAGCGCCGCCGAACACCCCCCCGCCCCGCGGAGCGCCGCGTCACCAAACCCTCCCGCCGCCACACACACCTCCCACAGAGCACCACCAAACCCCTCCGCCGAACCTCCCAGCCCCCCCCCCCAAAACAAAAAGCCCTGAGCGCCCCCCACCATCCCAAGATTGGCCGCCCCAAGCACGTGCTTGATTGGCTGGTGCCTGGAGCCGGCCCTGAGTAGAGATGTCTTGTGTTTGGCTTGATGGACCTGGCTTCTCAGAAAATGAATAGACAGGACATACACTGGATTGGGGCAGGGCCCAATTCCTTCGCCTAGAAGGAGAATAGAAAGCTCTCACTTTGAGATGGGGAATGGAGTTACCTATGGGTATGAAAGGAGGGGCCTCTGTTGTAATGAGAGGCAGTTGCTAACTGTTAATGTGTAGGTGTGTACATCTCCCCCCCATAGGGCCTATATTAAATGTGTGTGTGGTGGTGCAGGAAATGAGAGAACTTTCCTGTATGAAATGTTAACGAACTTAAACACTTGTTCTCTGTTCCCTTTTGTCACAGGGATTCTCTGACCAAGCATACCGGCAGCGAAGGAAAATGATAGCAGAAATTGCCTTCCACTATAAGCAGTAAGACACTTTCCAAATGTATGTGAAGGAGCAATTTCATAGCACAGTGCCACCTGCTGGGAACTCATTATGCTACTTCCATAAATCTGTCTTCTATCAACTTATCTTCTTCTCTGTTCATTATTTTGCCCTTCCATTCTCCCTTTCCAATTTCTTTTCTCAGGTCCTCTGCTCCCTGCACTCATTTCAGCTTCCTCCCATGTTTAAAAATCTGCATGTTCATTAATTCTTAGATGTTAAGGCCAGAACAGACTTGCTGCATAATACAGGCCATAGAACTTCATGCAGTAATTTCTGCACCAAGCCCATAACATTAGTCTGAGCTAGAGCATCTCTTTTAGAAAGATAGCCAGTCTTGTTTTAAAGACTTCAAGTAATGGAGAAACCACCCCATCCCTAGGTAAATTGATCCAATGGTTAATTACTCTCACTGTTAAAAATGTGTATTTAAAGCTAGACAAATTCAATCTAGAAATAAGCTTTCAACCACTAGATCTTGTTATACCTTTTTCTGCTAGATTAAAGAACCATCTACTATCAGAACTCCCTTCCCCATAAAGGTACTTGTAAACTGCAAACAGGTCACCTCTAAACTCTCTCTTGGATAAGATAAATAGATTGAGCTTCTTAATTAGTTCGTTATAAGGTATGTTTTCCAGACCTCAAATCACTCTTGTAGTTCTTTTCTAAACCTTTTCCAATTTTTCAACATTCTTTTTGAAATATGAATACCAGGATTAGATACAGTTTTCCAGTAATGGTCTCACTAATGCTGGATACAGATGTAATACCACCTTCTCTGTCCCTACTTAATATTCCTCTGCTTATGCATCCAAGGAATGCATTCCCTTCCCCACCCCGCCCACTTAGTTATAGTATTACACTTCTCATCTTACCAAGCAATCCAGATTGGTCTTTAGAACTGACTTCACCACATCATTATTTTTTAATCACTCCTCCAATTTTTGTGTCAGCTACAAATTTTATCAACAATAATTTTGTATTTTCTTCAAATTATTGACAAAGATATTGAATACCATGGGGCAAAGAACAGATCCCTTGGGAATCCCACTTCCCCTAACAAGATGATGATTCCCCATTTACAATTACTTTTAGATCCATCGGTTAACCATTTAGCTTTAATAATTGCTGTTTAACATCCTCCCTAGTTACTGATGTAATAGAAAGTATTTCATTATCTCTGTAAGGCATGAATGCATCATCTTGCTTCTTTCCAAATACAAAGCAAAGTTATTTATGGAATACTTCTGCCTTTTCTACATCATAATTGACAATTTTATCATCCTTCTCTATCACCAGGTCTATCCCAATGTTAGGATTTTGTTTGTTTTAGTATATTTAAGGACAATAAGAAGGAAATATTTACCTCTACTGGCCATACATTTTTCATTGAGACCTTGAGCTTCCCTTATCAATCATCTGCATTTCCTAACTATCCATTTGTATTCATTGCTATCAACTTTTCCATTGTCCACTTGTGTATGTGTGTGTGTATGTATATATATATATAAATAAAAGAAAAGTAGCCATATATACATATCTACATACATATATATATGGCTACTTTTCTTTTTCCTTTTTACCAAGGTGTTTTTTTTAATAAAAAAGACTTCTTGTGGAATTGTGGGTTTGTTGGGGTCATTGAATAAAGCATTATTAAACATATGTCAATGATCACTCACATTTTGATATTTAAATTTTTCCTCCCCTCCCACTCAGTTTTACTCAATTGTCAGCTTTGGGGAACCGTCCGCCTTAAAGCACCAAGTGTGTGTGTGTGTGTGTGTTTGTCTGTCTGTCTGTCTATGTATATAATTCTTGTGATTTATCACTTAGAACATTGATCCATAATCATTCCTGTTCCTGTCCTTCTGAATTGTCAGTAACTCTAAAGTAGGCAATAGTATCTTTAATGTAGTGTGTCACTCCCTTCCCTTCTTGCTAAGCCTACCCTATGAGCTAGGGTTGTGATTTCCAGCTCACATACACATACTCACACTAGCTTGATGAGCATTAGCATGAGTATAAATAGCAATGTAGCTGTGGGAACATAGGCAGTGACAGTGGAGGCACAGCCTAGCTATGCCAAGATCAAACCCACCTGAGCCCTGTGGGCATGTACTCAGCACAGCTTAGCCATGCTGCCATTGTCCATATTACCACAGCTACAATAGTATTTATACTCTAGCTCTCATGCAGCTAGTGTGAGTATGTGTATACAAGCTGGGAATCACACCCCTAGCTCAAAGTGTAGACATATACCCTATCAAGGAAATCTAGGCTATCCAGTGATTTTAACATTCTAGTCATGTGACTCCTCCCACCAGGTTTCAGTAATACCAGTCATCACTTTTTTTCTATAAAATGAGCATTCTAATTCCTCCTGTTTATTTCCCAGCTTTCTAGCATTGGTGTACAGGCAATAGAAGAATTGCTTCTCCTTACGGCCCTTGATGCCTTGATTCTTTACCTTCAAGCTATGTTGAGTCTCAGTTACATGTTTTGAGCATATGTGCAGGGTTTGACTGTTTAGCACTCACCCTAGTAGCTGCTAGTTTAAAGCCCTCCTAACCCTATGTTCAGTTCTAAGCTCTATGTCTCCAGTTAGACCCATGCTAGCCCCATCTTCATATACTAGCTGTCTCTCTAATTAGCCTTATGACCAGAGCTGGGCAACTAATAGCGTTTTCAGTTTTTGCTGGCAACTGTGAAAAATTAAAGAAAAAAATAATTTCTGGTGGGGACAAAAATGAAGGGTTTTTTTTGACCGGTTCAGTGAATCAAAATATTTGTAAAATGTTGTTTTGTTGGGCGCACCATAAAACCGTTTGTTTTGATTTTGAGCATTTTTAATATATTACAAAAATGATAAATAAAATGAAAGGAACCTTTGAAACAAAGTTTTCATTTTTCTAGATTTTTTTTTAAGCTTTCATTTTGACCCAAACAACTGAACAATCTTGACAGAAATTCACTAAAAGTTTTGGTGTCACTGAATCTGCATTTTTGGCCGAAAAGAAGTTTTGATCAAAAAATTTGGCCCAACTCTATTTATGACCCATATGTTTCCTACTAGACCTGTGCTAACCCTGTGCCCCATATGCTAGCCATGTGTTAGGTTTAAAGTTGTCTGATCCATATTATACTGTGCAGATATTGTGCATCGTAAACATAGTGCTCTTTTCTTAAAGGATGGGGGAGCTTTCTTAAGGTTGGGGCCCCAGAGTGTATAGCATGTTGTTATTGTGTTTTCCCATCTCCTATCGTCCCTAACCCCATATTTGCCTTGCAGCGGGGAGCCAATCCCTAGAGTGGAGTACAGGGCAGATGAGATAGCTACATGGTGAGTGTTGATTTAATGCAAAATCCTTTCTGACTCCATTCAGCTGAATTAGGAACCATGAAAGAAATAAAAAATTTTGCCCCATTGACCAGCTATGGGGGTGTGTGCCTTGGGCAAATACAGAAATCAGAAAACAGTAGTGGGTTTATACTGGGGCCAATACTGGAAGTTGAGAACTGAATGGTTGTGGTGGAGTGTCTTAAAAAATGTATCACGAAGGTGTGGATGTTGCCTAATGGCCTCTCTGTAAAGAGCTCTGACTGTTTGCAAAGGTTTCCTTGGGGACTAAGTTTCAGAGTGGTAGCTGCGTTAGTCTGTATCCTCAAAAAGAATGAGGAGTACTTGTGGCACCTTAGAGACTAAAATTTGTTAGTCTCTAAGGTGCCACAAGTACTCCTCGTTCTTTTTGGGAGCTAAGGGAATTCTAAGGGTATGTCTACACCCAGCCGCTAATTCGGCGGCTGGCAATCGAAGTTCTGGGTTCGACTTATCGCGTCTTGTCTGGACGCGATAAGTCGAACCAGGAAGTGCTCGCCGTCAACTGCAGTACTCCAGCTAGACGAGAGGAGTACCGCGGAGTCGACGGGGGAGCCTGCCTGCCGCGTGTGGACCGAGGTAAGTTCGAACTAAGGTACTTGGAACTTCAGCTACGTTATTCACGTAGCTGAAGTTGCGTACCTTAGTTCGATTTGGGGGTTTAGTGTAGACCAAGCCTAAGTGGGAGGGTCCAGGAGACCCATCCCTAAAGAACAAGCACGTCAGATGATGCTAATATTCGTAACTCCGAGAAAGAGATGCAGCATGTGAGGAAATCTGACCCTGTACTGCCACTCTACTTGCTAACTGCTCAGCCACCTATAAGGTCTAAGGCAGATCCAAGACTCTTTGGTACCATAAATCAATTTCTGCTGCTCCTCCTCGCTTAGGGTGACCAGATGTCCTGATTTTATAGGGACAGTCCCAATTTTTGGGTCTTTTTCTTATATAGGCTCCTATTACCCCCCCACCCCCGTCCCGATTTTTCACACTTGCTGTCTGGTCACCCTATAAGGGCTGTACCTAAAGTCCATTACAGTTCCACTTCTTATGGTCTCCAGAGGCTCCTCTTAGGGTACGTCTAAACTGTTTTAAAACCCACAGCAGCGAGCCTCCGAGCCTAGGGACAGGGTCAGGCTGAGCCATGATGTGAGCCCCATGAGCCTGAGTCTGTAGACCTGGGCTCTGAGACTCACACCTGCAGGTCTCTGTTTGCCGTGTAGACTTACCTTTGGTGGGTAGGACCACTAATGAGAAGATGACTTATCAGGGGAGCTGCTGAGGTGTATTTCTGGATTATCCATCTGCTGTCTCTCTTAATTTATCTCTCACTAGTGTGACTTTTTTAACAGATAAAGCCACTGGGACTGGATTTTTGTTCCCAGTTAGAATGAACTCTCTTGATGCACCTTGACCTTGAGTCTTCACTACGGGGAGGAGGAATCGATTTAAGATACGCAAATTCAGCTACGCGAATAGCGTAGCTGAATTTGACGTATCGGAGCCGACTTACCCCGCTGTGAGGACGGCGGCAAGATCGACCTCCGCGGCTCTCCGTCGACGGCACTTACTCCTACCTCTGCTGGTGGAGTAAGCGCGTCGATTCAGGGATTGATTGTCGCATCCCGACGAGACGCGATAATTCGATCCCCGAGAAATCGATTTCTACCCGCCGATTCAGGTGGGTAGTGTAGACCTAGCCTTAGTTATCTCCAGATACACGAATTGTCCCTGTGAAGGTGGCCTCTGAATTCTCCACTCTCACAGTCAGCAAGAAGCACTTGGGTGGAGAGTGTGTGTATGCACATGTGCTCGAGCATGTATGTGTAAACAGATCGAAAATCAATGGTTTAAAAAATAAAATAAAATAAAAAAAAACAGGGAGAGGAATTCCAGCAGGATGCGTACTGGGTGTTGTCTGTCCTGATGAGAGGCACAACAAAGGCCGGCAGGGCTAGATCCTGAATTCACACCCTCTCTCCTATCTGTCACTCTGAAGGAGGGAGGTTTACACCACACTGAAGAGTCTGTACCCGACTCATGCCTGCAAAGAGCACCTGGAGGCCTTTCACCTGCTAGAGAGATTCTGCGGCTACAGCGAGAACAACATTCCTCAACTGGAGGATGTCTCCTGCTTCCTGAAAGGTGGGTGTGGGCACATTCCAGGGCCAGGAGTGGGATTACAGGGTCGTGGGTATCAGCATGTAGACATGTGAATCCGTGAAATGGCTGGGGTGCATTGCAAGGTAGAATGTGAATCTGCAGGAGGGAACTGGAGTTTAGGGTAAACAAGTGCTTGCTATGGAGGCCGACAGCATGAACGGTATTGTAAGGTAGTACAAACAAGGGAGAGGTCTTGTGTGCTCCAGGAGGGAAGTGGGCAGGGGGCAGGGGCGCATGCAACAATGTGTACTCCTCTGGGGAGTCAGAGTGACTATAGAGAAAGGGAGGGAGCCAGCGAGCATTCTGGGCCCAGTCTGAGAATTCAGGGTGGTGGCAGGAGTGCATTGAAGCATGGGCTTCCAGGTCGGAAGTGCAAAGAAGGATTGGGGGGGGGGGGTGGTCTAGAGTGGAAATGTGTGTTCCAAGCACAGGAGTGAGAATCAACTCCAGGAATGTAGGGGCTAGTGTGGAGGGTGTGTCGGAGAGCCCAAGCACTGAAATATTCGTGTATGGACCCCATTGTACCTAGTGGTGAATTTCAGCATTTGCCCAGTCACCATGTCCTCTTGGCTTGCAGGGAATTTATTGTCTATTGCAAGTAGAGATGCTAGGTCTGCCAAGGTAAAACTGAAGACATTCACTTACAGTACTATAGCTTTTGCTGTAAGTGCTGATAATACTATCATGACTAATGAACACCCCACCCTGAGACTCGGCTCAAAGGACTTTCACTATATAAGTAGGGCCCTACCAAATTCATGGTCAATTTCACCGTCATAGGATTTTAAAAATAGTAAAATTTCATGATTTCAGCTATTTAAATCTGAAATTTCATGGCATTGTAATTGTAGGGGTCCTGACCCAAAAAGGAGTGTTGTGTGTGGAGGGGGGTCACAAGATTATTAGGGGGTGGGGGTACTGTTACCCTTACTTCTGCACTGCTGCAGGAGGTGGCACTGCCTTCAGAGCTGGGCAGCTGGAGAGTGGCGGCTGCTGGCCGGGAGCCCAGCTCTGAAGGCAGAGCTGCCACCAGCAGCAGCGTAGAAGTAAGGATGGCATGGAATGGTATTGCCACCCTTACTTCTGCGCTGCTGCCTTCAGAGCTGGGTGCCCAGCCAACAGTCGCTGCTCTCCAGTCACCCAGCTCTGAAGGCAGCGCAGAAGTAAGGGTGGCAATATCGCAACCCCCCTCAAATAACCTTGTGATCCCACCCTGCAACTCCCTTTTGGGTTGGGACCCCCAGTTTGAGATATGCTGGTCTCCCCCATGAAATCTGTATAATATAGGGTAAAAGCACAAGAAAGACCAGATTTCATGGTGGGAGACCAGATTTCACAGTCCGTGACATGTTTTTCATGGCCATGAATTTGGTAGGGCCCTATAAATAAGTGGTTGTTTGGATTATTTCAGAGAGAACTGGGTTCCAGCTCAGACCTGTGGCTGGCCTGCTGTCTGCACGTGACTTCCTATCCAGCTTGGCCTTCAGGGTATTCCAGTGCACGCAGTACATCCGCCATGCATCCTCACCCATGCACTCCCCAGAGCCGTGAGTATGGCCGGGTACAATGCAGAATCCTCTCTGTCCTCACACTGCTCCTGACAGTGTAAAACCAGGAAATGGGGTTCAACCCTCTAGCAGTGACTAATCCATCCTTCCTCTTTTCTTTCCAATGGAAGGGACTGTTGTCACGAACTTCTGGGGCACGTACCAATGCTGGCCGACAGGACGTTTGCACAGTTCTCCCAGGTAATTAGGGCAGATTGGTCCTTGCACTGAAAGCCCAGCAATGGGTCCTGATGCTCAGAAGCCATTTTAGGGAATGGTGTGAGAACTCAAATTCCAGTCCCAACTTATCCCACCAGGGATTACTTAAGGATCTGCGTTGTTATGTTGACTATAGGGGAGCAACTTCACTTCCAATTTTCCCCAGCAGTATGGTTGGGAATGGCATGGAAATAGTAGCTGTGTGGGAGCTTACTCCTAGCACTGCGCTAGCAGGAGTTATTGTAGGGCAGGGGTAGGCAAGCTATGGCATGCATGCTGAAGGCGGCACGTGAGCTGATTTTCAGTTGCACTCACACTGCCCAGGTCCTGGCCACCGGTCTGGGGGGCTCTGCATTTTAATTTAAATTTTAAATGAAGCTTCCTAAATATTTTAAAAACCTTATTTACTTTACATACAACAATAGTTTAGTTATATATTATAGACTTATAGAAAGAGACCTTCTAAAAACGTTAAAATGTATTACTGGCATGCGAAACCTTAAATTAGAGTGAATAAATGAAGACTCAGCGCAGCACTTCTGAAAGGTTGCTGACCCCTGTTGTACGGCATGCTATAGGATTATGGACTAGAGCGGAACAGAGTATCAACCACAGCAAATAATTTATCCAATGGATTTAGGCCTTTCCTCCCTCCCCCAAATTATCCACAGATCAAACTTTGCATTTTATGAACGTAGTCATTCTTAGTAACTGTTCCTCAAATACATGGTGTGTATGTATTTCAGACCACAGGTTGTTTGTGCCCTCTCTACTTCGAGCTGTGCTTTTTACTCTTTGTTCATTTCTGATGGGTGACTGCCCACCTACATCATTAGTAGTACACCTCTACCCCGATAGAACGCTGTCCTCGGGAGCCAAAAAATCTTACCGCGTTATAGGCGAAACCGCGTTATATCGAACTTGCTTTGATCCACCAGAGTGCGCAGCCCCGCCCCCTCGGAGCGCTGCTTTATCATGTTATATCCGAATTCATGTTTATTCATGTTATATCGGGGTAGAGATGTAGTAGTATTTTTATTACTATTGACATGACTATTGTCATGGACCAGGACCCTGTTGTGCTAATTGCTATGCGAAACACAGAACAAGAGAAGGTCCCTGCCCCAAAGAGGTTACAGTCTAAATATGTTAACAGAAGGATACAGACAGCTGGGGGAGGACAAGGAAACAATGAGACAGTATTGGTCAGCATGGTAGGCTGTGTTCTCAGTGCACCAGTAGCCAAACTGTTTTCAAGTTTCTGGTAGGCATCATGGAAAAGGAAAATTCTAAAGAGGGATTTCAAGGAAAATAATGAGGCAGCTTTCTGGATGTTTATGGGGAGCTCTTCCCGAGCAGGAGGGTCAGCTTAGAAGAAAGCATGAAGGTCCTTGTTTGAAAATATAACAGACGAGTGACACAGGCTGACATTTGCTGATTGGAGGCAGAAATTGACATCTTGATACTGAATGAGAGATGATAGGGAGGTGGAGATAGGCCATCAAGGGCCTTAAATGTGGTATTATTTCTTTGTTTATAGACTGAATGGACAAGACAGAGAGAGCGGAAGTATTATCCCTCTTTTACAGATAGGGGACCGAGGACCAAAAGATTAAGTGACTTGCCCAAGGAGTCTATGGCAAACCAAGCAATAGAACCAGATCTCCTGAATCCCAGCCTGGTGATTTAACCACAAGATCATCCTTCTTCCTCCTGCACTCTCAGCCTCCGTGGCACAAGGTGTTAGAGGAAATGATACCGAAGCAGCTGCTACACACCAAGCTCAGAATTAGCGTATTGCCCCCTGGATGCTGGTTTCTGGGATGCTAACTAGGGGGTGGTGTGAGAAGTCCATAAAATGAGTGACATCTGAGCAGGCTAGAAGCCAAACCCATTAGCAAAACTGACTGGATTGAAATGGCTCTGGGTGCAACCCGTGTTTATGCGTTAACCTTCTTCCTTCTCTTCCTAGGATATTGGACTGGCATCGTTGGGAGCTACTGAGGAAGAGATTGAGAAACTTGCAACGGTAAGTTTTCCTTTACTCTGAAGGGATCCTTGTTACCCTAGCAGAACTGGTGAGCTCCTTCTCCTCCTTGGGTATTAGTGGCTGGCATGATTCAGGAGGATGTGGTTTAGTTAGGAAATGGGGCAGTTTTTCCTGAGTTACATACAGACAGGTTCAGTAGAGGCATTAAGATCAGTCACTAATGTCCTGTCTCCAAATAAAACAGGAGTACTTGTGGCACCTTAGAGACTAACAAATTTATTAGAGCATAAGCTTTCGTGGATGCATCCGAAGAAGTGGGCTGTAGTCCACGAAAGCTTATGCTCTAATAAATTTGTTAGTCTCTAAGGTGCCATAAGTACTCCTGTTCTTTTTGCGGATACAGACTAACACGGCTGCTACTCTGAAACCTGTCTCCAAACGTCTTCATTGTCGCTCCCCTCACGTTCTCTCTGTCCAATCAGCAGATGTGTCACTGGGGAGCCTCTGTTGGCTTGTTTCCCACACAGCATAGATTCATAGATTCATAGATTATAGGACTGGAAGGGACCTCGAGAGGTCATCGAGTCCAGTCCCCTGCCCGCATGGCAGGACCAAATACTGTCTAGACCATCCCTGATAGACATTTATCTAACCTACTCTTAAATATCTCCAGAGACGGAAATTCCACAACCTCCCTAGGCAATTTGTTCCAGTGTTTAACCACCCTGACAGTTAGGAACTTTTTCCTAACGTCCAACCTAGACCTCCCTTGCTGCAGTTTAAACCCATTGTTTCTGGTTCTATCCTTAGAGGCTAAGGTGAACAAGTTCTCTCCCTCCTCCTTATGACACCCTTTTAGATACCTGAAAACTGCTATCATGTCCCCTCTCAGTCTTCTCTTTTCCAAACTAAACAAACCCAGTTCTTTCAGCCTTCCTTCATAGGTCATGTTCTCAAGACCTTTAATCATTCTTGTTGCTCTTCTTTGGACCCTTTCCAATTTCTCCACATCTTTTTTAAAATGCGGTGCCCAGAACTGGACACAATACTCCAGCTGAGGCCTAACCAGAGCAGAGTAGAGCGGAAGAATGACTTCTCGTGTCTTGCTCACAACACACCTGTTAATGCATCCCAGAATCATGTTTGCTTTTTTTGCAACAGCATCACACTGTTGACTCATATTTAGCTTGTGGTCCACTATAACCCCTAGATCCCTTTCTGCCGTACTCCTTCCTAGACAGTCTTTTCCCATTCTGTATGTGTGAAATTGATTTTTCCTTCCTAAGTGGAGCACTTTGCATTTGTCTTTGTTAAACTTCATCCTGTTTACCTCAGACCATTTCTCCAATTTGTCCAGATCATTTTGAATTATGACCCTGTCCTCCAAAGTAGTTGCAATCCCTCCCAGTTTGGTATCATCCGCAAACTTAATAAGCGTACTTTCTATGCCAATATCTAAGTCGTTGATGAAGATATTGAACAGAGCCGGTCCCAAAACAGACCCCTGCGGAACCCCACTCGTTACGCCTTTCCAGCAGGATTGGGAACCATTAATAACAACTCTCTGAGTACGGTTATCCAGCCAGTTATGCACCCACCTTATAGTAGCCCCATCTAATTTGTATTTGCCTAGTTTATCGATAAGAATATCATGCGAGACCGTATCAAATGCCTTACTAAAGTCTAGGTATACCACATCCACCGCTTCACCCTTATCCACAAGGCTCGTTATCCTATCAAAGAAAGCTATCAGATTGGTTTGACATGATTTGTTCTTCATGCATGCTGCATTACACCACTGGAGCATGTGAGTGGAGAACACAGAGTTCTGGTTCCCTTCTTAGGTGGCCTTCTCCAGAGCGTCACATACCACCAACGAAACACAGGGCCTCATCATGGGGCTCTGCAGCATTGAAGTGCATGCTGGGAACACAGTCTACCTCACTCACAGGGACAGAGGTCAATTACAAAAGACTAAGGTTGAGCAGAGCTCACCCGGCCACACATTAAGTTTCATGGACAATGGCACTCACAATTCTTTATCATCTGGCATCACGCTGTCAAAGATGTGGGATTTACTGCATAGCCTTGAAAGGAATCTTTGGAGCTGGATTAAGTTATATCCCTTTCCTTTAAGTCTGCCTAACCAAGTTCAGCTTCAAGGCCCATTCACAAAGGTATTTTGTTGACACTGAATACTCAGTGATATAACCAGATTATTTAGTACATTATCCAGAGAAATGTGTGAACCACATTGGGACTAGCTGGCCTTGAGCACCTGCAACACAAGCAAATGCTTCGAGCCCCATGCTATTGGGGACCCCAGTAAAACTACTAACTTGCTGTCTGTCTCACTCCTTCCAGCAGTGAAACCAGACAGCACCATGCTCCCAGATCTTCCAAAGGGGGGAGGGAGGGAAGAAGCAGCTCATCACGAGCTATGAAGGAGGGATTTATTCTTGAGAAGGTTTCAATTAGTCAATGCAAGTCAGATATGACAGTGATGGGCACAGTATAGGCAGACAGGCTAGAGAGATGCAAGTTGTTCCAAAGCGTATGAGTGATCTGATCTGGGTTTGTGGCCAGTGACCTCTCTATTTTCCTTTCAAGCCCATCTAACAGCCCCAGGAAGGCTGTTCTCTGATCTGAACGGTCTGCGGGGAGGTGAAAGGAAAATGAAGAGGAGAAGGAGGAGGAGTGACTCCTTGCTTGTTTTTCTCTTCCCTTCGCAGCTTTATTGGTTTACAGTGGAGTTTGGGCTCTGCAAACAGAATGGAATAATCAAAGCTTATGGAGCTGGGCTCCTATCCTCCTATGGGGAGCTAATAGTAAGTCTCGACCTACCTTGTTCTTCTCTGCTCAGACACATTGCGCCAAAGGGCCCCTTTCCCCTCTGCACACCTTCAGTTTCTTTAGCGAATCCACTTTCTGCATTTCTCTCTCTCATGCACACAAACTTCCTTCCCCTCCTTTAAGTATTGGCTTTTATTCGTACTTTCCTCAGCACTCCTTGTCGGACGAGCCGGAGGTCCGGAACTTTGACCCAGATGCTGCCGCTGTTCAGCCCTACCAGGATCAGAACTACCAGCCAGTGTATTTTGTATCCGAAAGCTTCAATGATGCCAAAGACAAACTCAGGTAGGATCCAGAATGGAAATGCCACCAGGGCAACTAAATACATACAGTTAATTATATCATGGCCTGCCTTCCTCCTTGCATCATTCAAAACAATACTTGGTACCGTATATACTCGATCATAAGCCGGTTCGTTTATAAGCCAAGATGGATAAGTAAAAATGGAAAATGTGTATGACCCATTCATAAGCCGACCCTATAATTCAGAGGTCGGCAAACTTTTGGCCATCAGGATAAGTCATTGGCAGGCCGAGATGGTTTGTTTACCTTGAGCATCCGCGGGCACGGAGGTAAACCTAAGTAAACAAAGTGTCCTGGCAGCCAACTGCTTACCCTGATGGGCCGAGACAGCAACTGGTGGGGAAATTTTTTGGGGGGAGAGAAGCTGGAGGTCAGGGGAGTAACCCCTGTGACCACCCCCCACATGACCCCACCCCTAGCCCGGGACCCCCACACTCTCCCCATCCCATACCTTCCCACCTTATCTGGGGCGGGCCAGGGGAGGATGTCTCTGGCCTGGCTGGAGCTGCTCTGGCAGGCTGGGCAGCGCGGCCGCAGCATGTTCCGGTGGGCCAGGTGACATGGCCACAGCCTGCTCTGGCAGGCGGGGCTGAGTGGCGTGGCCACAGCATGCTCTGGCGGGCAGGGCTGGGCGGCGCAGCTGCAGCATGCTCCAGCGGGCGGGCGGGGGCGGGGCCGGGGCTGCAGCTGCTTTGGAGACTGGAGAAGTGGAGAGACTCTGGCCTCGCCTCTTCCCTTCTGTCTCTGCTGGCTGTGCTGCCTCTCCTTGCCCCCTTTGTTGGGGGGAGGGGCTGTGTCCCACCTCTCCCTGTCTATACCCGTTCATAAGCTGACCCCCTTCTCTGGTGCTTCCCTTTTTTACTAAAAAAATTCAGCTTATGAACGAGTATATATGGCACTTTAGCTGAAAGTCCCCATTTATGACCTCAAAGCACATTAGAAACCATAATTAATTAGGCCTCACAAGGCCCTACAGGATTAGCCTCAGTTTTAGGTAGGAAAACTAAGGCACAATGAGGTTAAAGCAACTCTGCAAAGCTCACACAGCAGGGCCAAGATCAACCCACAGGAATTCTCACTCCTAAACCTCTGCTCTAAGCAGTAGGCCACAGTGCCCACCCATCCAACCCTTAATCATTCATAGGCGTTAGACCTGTCAATTGCAGTGAGCTGGAGGGCAGACTGAATGAGCTCAAGGATAGGATACTTCTATCTCTACTACTGGACTCCTATCAGAAGGGTCACAGAGTGGAGCCCCAGCTCCACACTTAGTGGTGACATGGCACATCTGCCAGACATGCCGTTATTGCAGAGTATGGCAGAGACCAGACTCATGGCTGGTTGGGGATGCCAAGGTCTGTGGCCCAATTTTCCCCTTGATCTCCAGGCTCATGTCCCCTGTCCCTACCACACTGTTGGCTGGCAGCTCTAACATACAACTGTGTGAGTAGTGAGCATTCATGATGGGCAGGAGAATATGGCTGCAGGACTTGTTGTTTACTTTATACCTTTCTCTGTAGGGGACTGCTCTGATTAGTTTATTGGACCATGTAAAAATCTGTGCCCAGGAGAACACACACAATCATTTTACTCTCTAGTGTCAGGGGGAAATAGTGTATGCTTCCTTTAGCCATTAGCAAAGAAAAGGTGTTTTTTTTAATATCACACAATGTACAGGCCCAGAGCATCTTGACGGTGGAATGCTCCATTTTCAATAATGTGCTAAGAACCTGCAATGTTTAAACCAGAATATTTAGGGAACCCCTGAATATGTTAAAATTCACTAGCATCACTTCCAGGCCTTTGGGACTCGGTTACCAAGATGTAAGCACTCTCAGGCTGCCCTCCTTAAGAAATGAGGCTTCTTTTCTTACTGACAGATAATTAATTAGCCATCTGCAGTTTTGAGAAACCCACTGTGCTGCATGTGTGGACAGAGGATTGCTTAGAATGTCTCTCACTGATGGAAGATATCCCAAGGCCTGATCCTATTTCAAGGCCATTTAGGAATTACACAAGAGTTGAACATGAGGTTACTTCACTAGTATTATTATTACCTTAGCATCTAGGAGCCTCACTTGTGGTGCTCAGGGATCACTCAAGCTCAGGTCCACAAAGGTTTTTAGGAGCCTAAGCGTCAGGTTTGCAAGAAATTTGCTTTATTGTGTGCCGGTTCCAACTAGCCTTGCATAACAAGAGCTTCACAGTGCCTCGTCCATACTGTCTGGGAAGCTCAGCTCTGAAATGCACTCCCCAGCACCACACCAGTTATGGAGTAGGACCCCATTGTGGTAGGTGCTGAACTAAAAGTTAGTTCCTGCCCCCAGGAGCTTACAATCTGGCACTTATTTAGTTATCCATGAAGCTACCTACATAGGGGATGTTGTGTTCCTATGCACCAAGAGAAGCAAGATCTCCAAGGAGTTCTGAGATATGGATCCTCAAAGGGCCCACATTTCTAATTATTAATGTTTTCCCCCAGGATTCTCCACATCCCAATTTGCAGCAGACCACTGCAGTTCCAATAAGACCACCATTGTCAGTAATGTTAACTCTTTCAGTGCCCTGTCAGAGCTTCTTTTATCTTTTGAGCCACCATTCAAAGAGCTATTCATTCTAATCTGAGTAACAATGAAAAACAGTCATCAATAGACAGTAACGGGGTAGCTGTGTTAGTCTGTATCCTCAAAAACAACAAGGAGTCCGGTGGCACCTTAAAGACTAACAGATTTATTTGGGCATAAGCTTTCGTGGGTAAAAAACCCACTTCTTCACTCCATGCATCTGAAGAAGTAGGTTTTTTACCCACGAAATCTTATGCCCAAATAAATCTGTTAATCTTTAAGGTGTCACTGGACTCCTTGTGGTTTTAGTGATAAATAGAGGCATAGTTAGGAGAGAAAGGAAGGCAATACATCTGGCCAGAAAACAAGAACTCCATTTCATGAAAAATTTCAACAAATGGTTGCATTCCACGTTGGAACAAAACTAGAACTTTGAGAAAAAATATTTTGTGAAAAGAAAAACAAAACAAAACCCAAGAGAGACCATCCATGCCAGTGTAACCAATAGCTTAGTGATTATGGCAGTCACTGGGAGGGTGAGACACCCAGGTTCAAGTCACTGTTCTGATTCAGGCAGATATTTCTTGTTGGAAAATACGGATTTGTAGAAAAAATTTCAACCAGGTCTGGAAGATCGTACATTTCCCTATTTTAACTGTAAGTGAATGGCATTTTAAAGACCACAAGAGGGTGCCAGAACATAAGGAAAGTCAAATATTACTTGATAACTATAAAGACTATCAGTAAAGGATGCAGGTGAACCAGGTATTACAGATCTGTCAAATATTGGCAGCAAGGTGAAATGTGCAGGATATTGTTTAACACTGTTGGTTATTCTAGTTCTCTTATGCTTTGGGTGATCATCATCCTACTCAGTCATTCCCCTGTCCACCTCTATCCACGTGAACCTGCTGTTACCTGTTTACTAGTATCAATTATTGCCATCAGAAATAATGACTCATGTAACTGGGGTTCATCAAAAATACTCTCTTTAGTAGAACAAACTTGTTCCCCCATCTTTGTAAGCTTTTTTTGGTTTTCAAATATGGATGTCTAATGTCAGGATCCTAAGTCCATATTTATTCAGTAGCGGAAAATCATGTGACTTACTTAGGTGCTTAATATTGTCATAGGAACCTAATGTCAGACACCCAGTTCTGACAATCTTGGCCTTTGTTTTTTAACTTATCCTGTGATCTTTATCCCAAATGGCTATGGTCCTGATTTTTGAGAGGTGCTGAGTGTTTACACCTACAACTGAAGTCAATGGGTTAATGCTGAGTCAGGTGCAGGGTTACTAATTGAGAGTGAAGTACTGACTTGAGTTAGGACACTGTACAGAGAAGCCATGCAAACTTCCCCTTTGCCCGCAGAGCTCTGAGAACAAAGCCTCTCTGCCCCCATGGTCCACAAATGGTCCACAGGAACAAATTCATCCTGGGTGTGACTCCAATACACGGAAATACACTAGGGATATATCAAGACTACATCTCTGCCACTGTCATTGGGGATAAACTTGATGTTGGGACAAGCGCAGATTTTTTTTTTTTTTAAGTTGATAAAATGTTAAAATGGAAAGTGATTGAAAGCAGAGAGAGCGTTTTGAAGATATTTCATGGCAGCATACGCGCTCCCCCCCCCCCATTGTTTTCAACCCACTCACAGCCCCTTTCTACTCATTACATTTGCTTCTACCCTCTCCCTACAGAAGCTATGCTGCACGCATCAAGCGACCCTTCTCGGTGAAATACGATCCGTACACCCACAGCATTGAGCTTCTGGACAACTCGCAGAAGATCCACCACTCTCTGGAGAATGTGAGGGACGAGCTTCACTCCTTAATTGATGCGCTGAATGTTATCAGTTAATATGAAAACCATGTTCCTTCTCTCCCCTCTGCCACTGGGTGCTTCCTCCTTCCACCATCACAGAGATGACCCCTGCTCTGGTACTTTGCCACTGTGCTTTCAGCCAGGTCCTGGGCAATAGCTTCAACCCATTCTCTCTTAGGGTTTGTACTGCTGCCCACCACCATTGTATCTCCACAGTCATTTAAAGATGGATGTTTGTCGGGGGGGAGGGATAGCTCAGTGGTTTGAACATTGGCCTGCTAAACCCAGGGTTGTGAGTTCAATCCTTGAGGGGGCCACTTGGGGATCTGGGGCAAAATCAGTACTTGGTCCTGCTAGTGAAGGCAGGGGGCTGGACTCAATGACCTTTCAAGGTCCCTTCCAGTTCTAGGAGATAGGATATCTCCATTAATTTAATTTAATTTAATTTATTTTGAGATGATCCAGTTTGAATGGAAGATGGACGGGTTAAGGGCCTGATCCAAAGCCTACTGAAGTCACTGGGAGTCTTCTTATTGCCTACCATGGGCTTTGGGTCAGTCCCCAATATAGTGTCACACTACAGTCATTATATGTGAGCTGTGGGTCATAGACTCAAGTGCAATTAATGGAATTAAGAACACAAGAAGTCAGGAGTCCATTACAAATACTGGACACAAGGGATTTTTCATTTAAGATCCCACAGGAAATATTTCATTTAATTAAAAAAAAAATCCCAATAGCAGCTTCATGAAGAAGCAACCACCCTGTATTCAGACTAACACAGCTGCTACTCTGAACCCTGTATTCAATCCCCTTTGAGGGCAAAAAGGCTTTTAAGTGAATCCTACCAGCTCTAGGTCCTAGTTTGAGCTGAACTCCTAACCCAAATTAAACTTCTGAAACTGGGCTGGGCTCTCTGGGCTGGAGTAAACTCCAAAAGCTAAAACAAGCCCCTGAGCTAAACTTCCAGGCTGGAACAAACATTTGAGCCACACCAAACTTCCAAGTTGGAATGAGCTTTTGAGTGCTGTCAGACTCCCGGGTAGAAGTGAACTCCCGAGCTATATTAACCACAACCATCACCCACAACTGGAGCAGCTTTCTGACTAGACTGAACTCCCAATGTGGAGTGACCTTCTTGGGCTAGTAGCTAGTTTTATAAATCCTTAGCCTCACCCCTAATGGAATCTGGCCAATCAGCCCTCTCTATCTTACCAAAAATGGAGTCTCACAGCTAGTAGCAAACAGCCTTTTCTAGCTCCAAGGAAAACTGCACCAACATGTTAGCCCAAGCTATAAATACTTAAAATATATTTTCCCTAGGATAAAGACAATTAGGAGGAGGGCAGGAGAAACCAACCCTTCAGTGGAGCTCTGTTTTCCTACCTCCCATTGGGACTCATTAAGGAGTTTTAATGCAAACACCACACATCACTCATTTAACCCATTCTCAGACGTACTCTGAGGGGGTCTCCATGCTCTGCCTGCTCAGTTACAGAGAGATAATAACCCAAAAGGCTACGCTAGTCTGCATTCTGCCATTCTACCAGTGAGGGTGCTCATTCCGAAAGGGAGGATTTTAATTATTTTACATTGTTCAAATACAAGAAACTAAATATATATAGTTACTGTAGCTCCATTGTCCCATTTCTCTCCCCTCCCAGCAAGCAAGCAGGCTGGGTAAAGAGAACATCGAGGGGTCGAAGGTGCCTTAGCAGGAGTGTCTTATGCTTTGATTCAGCAAAGCACTTAAGCACGTGCTTAACGTTAAGCACGTAGGTAATCCCATCAGTGGTAATCTTTGTATTGACTTCAGTTGTGTTGGATAACACCCATCATGAGATTGCTCAGGTGCTTAAAGTGAAGCATGATCCTACGTGCTCTGTGGGGCCGGATCTGGAAGCTACAGTGCCATTTTCCCAGGCCTCATGACATGTGGAGTCAGTTTGTATAAAAATGACCTGGAGAATGAACGAGCAACTGGTCACTGTTTTAACTCTCCTTTAAATGAAGCATGCTGGGAGGAGGAGTTCTGGGGCTGGGAGGAGGAGGAAGATACAAAGCCTTCATCTGATTCAGCCTTTAGTTTATTCACTGATATTTGTGTATACTAATGCCTTGATGAATGGTTCTCTCACTGTTGTTGCTGCTGCTGTGGATGGATCTGTCTGTCTGTGTAAAGAAAAACAATTTATTTTTCATTTCAAACTCATGCTGCTGCTCACATATTATTAATAATAAAGATTATATTTCTGGTCTAGCATCCTGGGTTTGGTTTCTGTGTCTTTTCTCATTTCCAAACTGAGACCAGGCCCCATATCTGCAGGTAGGACACAAACATAACAAGGATCTGAGAAGGCAAAAGATCTCCGACTTGTCCCTTATACACAGGGTTTTTGCCGCACCAAGCGGCGAACCCCCCCCCCCCCCCAAAGCCTGCGATCACGATCGGCAGCAGCTCCACCGTGCCGCTTTCTTCTTCGGCGGCAAGTCCTTCCCTCGGAGAGGGACCCGGACCCTCCGCCGAATTGCCGCCGAAGAGCCCGACGTGCCGCCCCTTCCCCTTGGCCGCCCCAAGCACCTGTTTGCTCAGCTGGTGCCTGGAGCTGGCCCTGCTTATACAGAACATTGATTTAGTGAGCCATTGTATCCTAGGGAACAGGCTTATTTGTTGCCTTCACAAGGTGTTATTAATTGCACAGTTACTCATATTGCATTAGTGGAGATGTCTTTTTTCTTAGTAGTAAACACCAAACAGAAGCTTGCTTCAGCCTTGCCTTCACTATCCTTTTCCCCTTCTTAAATTCCCCACTATTACTACCACAAGTTCAGCCCCAGTGGTGTTAGTAATGGTAGGAGTGCTAGCTTAGCCACTGTGTCTCTTTGTCCATCTCTAGGGGCTAAACCACATGGGGTATGTCTATACAGCCAATGGCAGCAAGCCTCCCAATCCGGGTCAGCAGACTTGGGCTTGTGCTACCACTCTAAAAAATAGCTGTATAGACAGACAGCATTTTGAAGTTGCAGCTTACCCTGGAGCTCGGGCTTTGAAGCCCACTCCGCGTCCAGAGCTAGCCCAAGCCACAACTTCAAAATGCCATCTACACAGCTATTTTTAGAACACTAGCATGAGCCCAGGAGTGGTTTGTGAGTCTATTACTGTCTCAGCACTAATGGGGTTGGTATTCTGGCTCAAACATTGGTGGCTTCTACTTTTAGATCCAGAAGTCCAGGGTTCAATCCTCACAGATGACTTAGGGATTATCTAGGGATGACCATGAACAGCCTAGGGACGTCATTACAAGTGCACTTGTATAGGAACCAACACATGTTATTAACTGTAACACAAAGTGATTTTGATGGGGATGAAAAATGCACCTGCTGCTGCTGCAGTTTTACTCTCTATGTCTAGACCTGCTCTGAGCAGAGATACAGACAAGCCGGTGGTTAACACAGCAACAGCTATCTACAGCACTGTGTACATTAGTGCGCTCACCAGAGGAGCCACACCAGTGGTAGTATAAGTGGGAAATTATATATAGAGAAAAGAGGCATGTACCTTGTTGAATCAGTTTGTTGAGTATGACAAACTTTGGATCAGACTCAAATCACTGCACAAATCAGTGCAGTTATATGTTTCGGGTTTTTATTAAAGAGGATTTTGTCCTGAAAATATCTAAAGTATTTCCTAGGAAATGCTTTGTTTTTAGCAAACAAAACATGGTCCAAGTACTATTTTTTTTTAATAATAATTGTGTATTATTCTTCAGTGACAGCTTTAGAAAAAATGGTGACAGCTGGCTTTGCTGTTCCACAATGGCAGTTGAACTGAAGCTCTGCCTAATGTGTGTCACACTGTTGGTGTGGGTATGTTTGTGTTTTCACATAAGCACCTGTGAATTGATTTGGATAAAATAAGAACAGACCTGAACCATCACCCAAAATTTGAATCAAGCGCAAATCAACCTCTTTGGGGGGAGGGGTGGGAGGGGGGGGAAGGGAAGGGGAGACAGGCAAAAAAAATGTTCTGTACTTTTCTTTATTAGTTTTCAATAGTCCAGCTCCTTTGCAGCTGCGCATTATTATGTTTGGGACTGAAAGCAAAAGTCCTATAGAAAAGCTGGTCTTGTGCTATTTCAGGCTTGGCCAAAAGCAGGAAGTATCAAATATCTCATGAAAATGCTTGATTGAGAGATTTTGAGCCCCATTTTGCTGACTAACTAGGTTTGGCGAGATCACATAAGGGATTCATGGTTAAAAATATATAAACACTGACTACAAAACAGAAGTCATACTGATATGGGATGGTCTAGACAGTATTTGGTCCTGCCATGCGGGCAGGGGACTGGACTCGATGACCTCTCGAGGTCCCTTCCAGTACTATAATCTATGATTCTATGATTCTATGGCGTTGTTGAGTTCTCAACATACAACTTCCATTACAAACTAAGCAAACACATTACAATTATTATACTGCCGGTTTCGTAGACTTAGATTAATAAAATGAGCGGTTGGGGGCCGAATGTTCAAACCTGCACACCCTTTTTATATATGCCTGCCTTGCATAGATACAAATCAGGATTTGTGCATGACCACGTCAATATGTGCACACAAATCCTGGCTTACATATACTCATTGGGTATTGTACAAGCACAAGTCATGTTTGTGCTCCACTGTGAATGGAGGAGTTTTGCATGGGCAGCTTTCAAAACCTAACTAGAGATGGATCCATCTCCCCCCACCATCCAAAAAAACAAACCCTGGCACTGAACAACCCAGAATTTTGAAGAGCTTGGATCCAGATCTAAATTCCCAGTGTCAAACCCTGGATCCAACCCTAACCCAACCTCCAAACCTTTAGAGGTTTGCCCCGCATTGACAAAGAGAGAGCTGCGTACATACATTACTATATAACACACTAAAGATTCAGCCAGAGGGATGCTAGCAGTGCTAATTAGGAATGAAACACAGGTGCTTTTTGAGATGTGAGCCAAAGGGATGGCAGATTGGTGACTCAGAGTTAAGCAGGAACCATCTTAATTGGTCTTGTTGGAGAAACAATGACGTAAGATCCATTTTTATCCTTGCTGTTAAACGCTCTTACCCTTTTATTATTTACGGTGATTTACTATGTCTACACACTTGGTAACTGAGCAATGAAATGATTTAAAAAATAATCTTATGGCCTGGGAAGTATTAGATATCCTGCTCTGATGATCTGATGTAACAAACAATAACCCGAGAGAGAGAAAAATAGTGAGAAAGGCGAGTTGTTCATTCTTATTCCACTGAGGTCAGCCCTAAATAACTCTTCTGCCTCCCTTTGGGGGCACAGACAAGATAACAAGGACAACAATGTCAAAGCAAAGTACCGGGCCCCTCGATTTATAGCTAAGGCCAAACCACTAACGAACAGATTGGAGCTTTCTTTCTAAACATTGATAAGAACTGAGAGGAGGTAACTTTGAACTAATAGGAGCAGATCCTCAGCTGGAGCAAGTCGGGAGAGCCCCCACTGGTAGTGATAGCCCAGTGCCTCGCGTCACTTCCACACCACAGTGCGAGCAAGAGGGATTCTGAAGCACCAGATGCAGGCTGCACAGCTGACAGCCCCTGTGAGAGGGACAGCAGAGAACCAGCTCTCCACTAATTAGCTCCCCTAAGAACCTAGAGATTCATGTGCCTGTCTCCAACCAAACCACTCTCCAGCCTATCACTGGCTTAGTTTCTGTGGACCCTGTAATACTAAGGGTGCTTATCAGTGGGATTTACACCTCGTTGTCTAGGTACCAATAAACCAGTAGTCAAAATCTACCCACCAGTTACTGCTGTGCCTCTAAGCCTTAAGTGCTCAAAACAATCCACTTATCCAGTGATTATTATTGGTATCTAACCCCCAAGGGATTTGATAGATTTCCAGAATAATTGGGAATGCCTTAAAGACCCGGGTCTCTCTCTCTGTGTGTGTACACACATGAGAGAATTAACTCTTCTGTAACCTCATAGTGCTTCACAGGGCCAGGGGCTATTCAAGAGTTAAGTGTAACTGATGATAAAGAAAGTTATGGATAAAATAAACTAATTCCAGGCACAAGCCTCAAAACAGCAGCCACCCCTCCCTGTATCTCAATTTCCCAATCTGTAAAATGGGAATAAATAATGTCCCTGACCCTTCTTTGTAAAGTGCTTTGAGATCTGCTGATGAAAAATGAACAGACCTAGGTTTTATTAAGAAATCCAGTCGACACAATGGTCTTTAAAGTCATGCTGAAGGGCAAACTGACTTATTTTCAATAAGAAATACTACACTTGACCTTAAGCTTAACTTAAACTACAAGCCTCCTAGATGATCGAATCTTCCATCACAAACAACACAATCTTCTACTTTATTACTTTAGAAAGAAGCACATGTGGAGAAGCTTAACCAAAGAGGGAAGTGTGGATGGAAAGTAGAATCATCTGAGCTCCCAGGGATGTGAAAAGGGATGAAGGAACTGGGCCAATTGTTTCCTCCCTGCTACAATGTCACCGTTGGATGAAGGAATCATAGTAAGAGCTGGAGTCAAGAAGCCATGTGCTGTGTATAGCAACCACTTTATTGAACCTTCTGCCTTATGAACAATGCAATGTATTCTTAGGTACCAGTACTCCTTATGTTCATTAGCTACCTATTGATATACACAGATATATCTCCTTTCTCTAGCAATCTTGTAACAGATCAGATCTGATGGTAGAATCAGATACAAAACCCAGGGGAAAGTCTAGTTGACTGTACTGAGTTTTGAATCAGGCTCTCGATTTTATACTATGGCACCATTGCTGTGGATGGCACCCTACTAGGGTGACCAGATGTCCTGATTTTATAGGGACAGTCCCGATATTTGGGGCTTTTTCTTATATAGGCTCCTATTACCCCCCACCCCCATCCCGATTTTTCACACTTGCTGTCTGGTCACCCTACACCCTACAAACAAAGAACAAGACAAAGTTCCCTGCCCGGAGGAGCTTGGAAAGTTGTGAAATCCAGCCCGGTAGCAATATTGCTCCTCTGGCCTCATAGCTGGAGGGAAGATCAGGTCAGCCCATAAGAGGTGTGCCTGGCTGACAGCCTGGATTAGTTTCTAGAAACAAGCTGGATTGCTTTTATCCCAGATAGTGGAGTGAAGTCCTTGTTAGCTTGCACAATGTCCCTTTGGACGCAATGATCTCTCTCATTGTACGGCTCCAGATAAGCCTTTATAGCTCGCCACCACTGCTCTTCAGCTCTCTGCCTCCATATCTCCCACACAGACAGATATTCCCTGCTACACCTGCAGGCTGAAGCTACATCCCTCTTCGGATACCACGGGCTTTTAATCCTGTATTTACATCCCCTTCTTGCTCTCAATTCACCCTGCGTTTCCACTGCAGCTCCCTCATTTCCTGATCTGTTTGTTATTGTGTGTAATGCAGTAGCACACCGCGGCCCCATTGTATGATGTGCTGAGGATTTAATATGAGCTATAGGAAGCTAATCAAACTCATGGTGAGAAACAGCCCTGGAGCTTCCAGTCTAATGGAACACAGGATTGGAGGGGATAAAGGTGAAACAACTTCCCCTCTGTGTTGTGGGACCTTGGGAACAGACCTCCTGACTCCTAGGCCAGTGCCCTACCCTCTAGACTACATTACATCCTCATCTCCTCTTTTGATTATGCTGAGCATAAGGATTTAGTATGAGAGAGCAGCACATGCAGAATGACACAGAATATGGGTGCTGGGTGGCACTGTGAATTGATGGACTGGCCTTTCATTGTTGGACTCCCGGAAGCTCTATTTTCCCACCACAGATACAAAGCAGCTGCCACTGACAGCAAGGGGATTTACTTGCATACTGCAGCTAGAGAAACAGACCCCTGGCTTCAGATCCAGATTAGATCTCGGTTATGAGTTGGCTTGTTATTTCCTTTGCTAAGTGGATATCATAAAAGCTGCTACACAACACTTCTGATCTTTATGAACATCTTGAGAGGCCCTGTTGCTGCTGGCTCAGTAAGAAGATGCAGTGGCAGAAAGGTCTGTGGAAAGTTCAAACAGTGCTCGCATGCATTATGCCTAGCTCAGCTGCTATGGGTTTCATAGACAATGAATTCGTCCACAATTGAAAAAAAAGAAGACGACGACAACAACAGGTGATCCCTAGAGAGAATGAGTCCATGGTCTCTGCCCCATTTCCAATAAGAAAGGTGTCCATATTACAGAAACCATAATCACAGCTGACAGAGCAACTGACTAATCAGCCTGCCAAGGACTGAACTTCTGTACCTGTTTAATGGAGAAAGGGCTTCCGTTTTTACTGCTGATCCATATCCTTCACAATCACTGACCCATCTGCTCTCAGTTTGGATTTCTCAGTGGTTTGAGCAGCGGCCTGCTAAACCCAGGGTTGTGAGTTCAATCCTTGAGGGGACCACTTAGGGATCTGGGGCAAAATCAGTACTTGGTCCTGCTAGTGAAGGCAGGGGGCTGGACTCGATAACCTTTCAAGGTCCCTTCCAGTTCTAGGAGATAGGATATCTCCATTTAAAACAAAAAACAGTTGGGCATGGTTAAACAGCAGCGTGATAAGATCAGGCTGGTGAGAGAGCTGGCAGTGGCATGGGGACAGGGCAGCCCAAACAGTGAACACAATACAAGTGAGGCAGCTAAAGCAATGGGTGTGACTTGTGGTACCGATTGGTTTACTCACTGAGAACTTGTTCATCCCTGAATCTGACCTTTGGTTTCAGTAGAACTTGCACAAACTTGTAATCGTTAACCAGTTCCCCCATAATAGTCCTGTTATTTTTCAGGACAGCGTTCGAAAATGCTAGACATCTACTGTAGTAAAGGATTTATTGTGCTGGCAACAGACTGTAAAACCTGATTACACGACGCTGAGGATTGCCTAAGCCAAGTTCCCATTGATATAAGCACTTAGGGTTGGGGGAGGCACAAGTCTTGCTGGAAGATATCAGCTCTGGACGTGACTTGAAACTATGTCACACAGGGCAGAAGTCATGAGCAGTTCAACAACCCTTCTCAACCCCCCACAGCATGTTCTTCTGTCCAAATGACCAGAGGATGGGGCGGTGCAGGGGGTTTGAACACACTGTTCAAATCTGCCCTAAAAATCAAAGAAATGTTTATGACATTGGCCCGTTTCCATCTAATTAAGTGATGATCCAGGGGTAGGTTCACCCCACAATGAAACTGACTGAGCTGGTCGAGATTTTTCAGACATCTTTCATTGAAAGATGGCCTTCTTTCAAACTTTGAACTTTTTGCAAAAATTTGTCTTCATTGACACCATCCTTCTTGCACAAAATTTTTCAGAATATTTTTATCAACATTTTATTGAAATTTATATCAGAATCATTGTTGATATTTTTCATTCACTGAAAGCCTATGTTTGAAATGCAATATAATTGATAATGATTTTTTGGGCAAAAAAAATCATAGAAAGTTTTCACAAGAAGTGGAAAATGGGTCTATTTTGAACTCCAAAACAACTTCAAAATTTTGAATTTTCCCCCAAATCATTTTCCCCCCCCCCATCTGTAAAAACAGAGCTGCCATGGGGAGGGGGCGCCTCAGGGCGGAGGAGGGGCGGGGAGCTGCCGCAGGGCTGGGCGGGTCGGTGCAAGGTGGCGAAACTTCCTTGCACCATCCCTGAGTAAGATATGATCCAAGTTGTGGTTTTGGAAATACATAGGGGGTTTCTGCTGATGTCTGGTAGCTTTCCTGCATCTGAGCTGGTTGCACTTGAACCTATAACTCCTTCCGGGATTTCCCTATGATGTTCCTTCAGTCTCTCTTTTGCTCATTCTCACCCACCTCTTGCATTCAGACTTTTCTGGGAAGGATCAGGATGCTGAAAGGGTCCTGCTTATCAAAGCTCATTTTAAAACCTCCAGAGTTTGCCATATATGTGAGGATGGAGGCTTTAAACAAAGAGATCCGGGTCTCTTCTCTGCAGCAATCCGTCACGGGCACCCAGAGAGTTTACGGTCTGGCTTGCCTACCGTGATGCTTTTGATGCTTAATAGCTGTCACTAGTGATTAAACTGACAAAGAGCAGGGTTGAGAGCAGACAGCCTTGCACGGTGCCTCTGCTCAAGGCACACTGTTCTAAGGTGTGGAAAAGACAAGGGGATAGGAGATATAAACAAAAGTCTAAGCAAATATTTAATGGCATAGCGGAGACTCATTCCCAATTATACAAGAACAAGGGAGCACTAAGGCAACAGATAAACAGGAAACACTTTTCTAAAATGGCACCTCTTGCCATTAACCTATGGAACTCATTGCTATAGGATATTATTGAGGCAATCAGTTTAGTGAACTATTGTTCTTCAAGAGCCTAAGATGTGCTGTATATTGATAGGGTACACCTAACTACATTGCAGGAGGGGGAACTATAAACATCTAACTTGTAACAGGACTTGTGCTCCTAAGTCATTTATGTATTTTTGCCAATGCCACCCATAATGTCAGAAGCTTAACAGGCTGTGGGATTCATTACTTTGGATCAGTATATTGGGGGAGATTGCCAAAGACACAGAGATGTGGTAGGCACCCAGTTTCTATCTGTGGTTTTGAAAATCTCCTGAACATTGGATTTACTCTAGGAAGCAGGTAATACCCTATCATAGCCCAGTGGAAAGCAGGCCTGATTAAGTGAATTTACTCTACTCAGATCTTCCTGGCACCCAAGCCCCTATGCCTGAATATGCTGCCAAGTCACTCAGTAGTGCATCAAAAGGCTTTTGGGGGGACCGTGGGAGGGGGTTGATGGGGATAATGTTACATATTGTGCAGAGATGCTGTTAACTTGTTTGAATGTCATGGCAGCATGAGAAAGAGAGAGAGAGAGTATCTATAGCAGAGGACATGACTGATAACCTTGTCTTAGATCTATGTGGGTAAATAAATCCCCTCTCCATCCATGTATCAGAGGGTTGCCACTTTTCACAAGACTTTCTGCTCCCAGAGTCATTTAGCAAACACATGATACTGTATTCCCTAAAAACATGAAAATGCCAAACAGGAGTTATTACTACAGAGCACTGATAGCAGAGGAAGAGATGATCCCTTACCTAAGGACTTTAGGCCATTAATTTAGGTAATTTAGACTGATTCAGCTCTCATCATTTTTTACATTGGTCTGACTCCACTCATTTCAAAGGAATTCTGATTTATACAGGTGTAAGAAGACAATCAGGCCCTTAATTTCGAGATTAAACAGGCGAGAGAATTAAGAGATATAAGGTCCTGAATTTCAGAGATGCTGAGCGTCTGTAACTCCAGTGAATAGTGTAACAGGATACCAGAAGATGGTCCAATCAAAGGAGTCCAGATTTTTTAAATGCATTTCTTTTACTGTGGGTCTTTGCAGAAAAAGTGTGTTTTGAAGAGGGTGGCACAAGTGGATTGGCGGCAGCAGGCACGGGAGCAGGAGGAAGTGAGCTCAGATGATGTACAGTAGCTGGAGCCGTATTGTGAGGGTGAGGCAAGAAGCTGCAACCTGCTGTGGTAGGTTACAGCAGTGTTTGAAAGTTGAGCTTACTTTCAGGAAAATGAAACTAATGCCCCCTGCCCCTTTGCTGTTTAGTCCTTTTGACCTCACATACTTTGTGTAATGATGGTGTGGATCTACATAGTATGATGCTTTCTTTCCTTTCTTTGATGAGCAGTGAAATAATTAAATGTGTTGACATTTAAAGTATCATCATTGGCATCTGGTTAGCACCCATTGACATGAACAGAGCATCTCACACCTCAGAGCTATTGTTTCAGGCTCTCGCAAACTCAGGTGCAAACATCTCTATAGCGGTTCAACTCACTTCATGTTCTGAAGGTTTTCTTCTCAACCATACCAGCTAGAGACTGGAGAACAACAGGGAGTTCCACCCACGCCCAACACTTTGGGAAACAATGGGCAAGAGCAAATCAATAAAGTGGTCAGTGACAAGGCGTGTGTTGTGATCAGATAATTAGAAAGAAGGGTGATTGTAGCAGCATAATTCTGTATCGAGTGGAGGGGAGTAAGATGAGTTTCAGGAAGGCCAGAAGAAGAGGAAGCTACTGAAGACAAAAGTAAGATCAGGGCCCGTGCTACCATTAAGGCAAACTAGGCGGTTCCCTAGAGCGCCAAGATTTGGGGGCGCCAAAAAGTGGTGCCCCCAATTTTTTTTTTACAGCATTCCTACGCCCCCTCCCCGAGCATGCGGTCGCCGCTCCACTTCTCCTGCCTCCCAGGCTTGCAGCGCCAATCAGCTGTTTGGTGCTGCAAGCCTGGGAGGGAAGGAGAATTAGAGCGGGGGCGGAGCGCTCGGGGAGGAGGCGGAGCAGAGGTGAGTGGGGGTGGGGAGTTGCCGCACGGCTCCCCAGGGAGCTGCCATGGGGGTGCCTCAGGGCGGGGGGGGGAGCTGCCGCAGGGCTCCCCACCCTAGCTCACCTCTGCTACGCTCCCTCCCTGAGCACGCCGTTGCTGCTCCACTTCTCCCACCTCCCAGGTTTGCGGTGCCAATCAGCTGTTTGGCGCCGCAAGCCTGGGAGGGGAGGAGAATTAGAGTGGGGGCAGCGTGCTTGGGGAGGAGGCGGAGCAGAGGTGAGTGGGGGTGGGGAGTTGCCGCACGGCTCCCCAGGGAGCTGCCATGGGGGCGCCTCAGGGCGGGGGGGGGGGGGGCGGGGAGCTGTCGCAGGGCTAGGGGGGTGGGTGCAAGGTGGAAGTTTTGCCAAGGGCGCGAAACTTCCTTGAACTGGCCCTGAGTAAGATATGATCCAAGTTGTGGTTTTGGAAATACATAGGGGGTTTCTGCTGATGTCTGGTAGCTTTCCTGCATGTGAGCTGGTTGCACTTGAACCTATAACTCCTTCTGGGATTTCCCTATGATGTTCCTTCAGTCTCTCTTTTGCTCATTCTCACCCACCCTGTATTCTACTATGAACCAAACAACTACTCCTCATGCTTTTTATCTTCCATAATTCCCTTTATTGCTGTGCGATAGAGACATAAAGGTAATAAACCTCTTAAGAGGAGCGGAGATGTCCACCGGTTTTATTTTCCCTATTGATTTTGTATCATTTGGATACCAGTACGGAAGTACAGAATAATAATAATAAAAAAAAACCCATGCCCTGTCTGCAGTGTGTAGTTTTATATAGCACCTTTTTATGCTACAAGTGCTTTCCAGAGTAACGTAGCATCTGGACAGGCAAATGTAGCAGCCATTATGCATTCAATATGAACTCCTAAGAAACCTAGAACGACAGCAACCTCCTGACTCCCATATATTCTGAGGAGAGAGAAACATAAATTCTGCACTTAGCTCCCTACGTTCTGGAGCATTCTAGTAGAAATTCTGTATCATCTTATGGTGAATTTGTTTTATTTTTGTTTTTATGACTATGAATAATGTAGTCAATACAATAGCCCCTCCATTATTCATTCTGATATTAAATTCTATTTATTTTAATTTCTCCTCACATTATAATATGCTAAATGTTATCATTAGGATTCAGAATTAACAATCTAATAATATAAATGGGGTAGCTCCCACCTCTCCAAGCTATTCCTTCAGGTTTTCTGCAGACACCAGTGCATTGGTTTACATTTGGGTCACAGTTTTAAGTTTTCCATTGGAACCCTGAAGGCAAGAAACCTGATTCGTTAAAAAAAAAAAAAAAAAAAGAGGTTCATAGATTCCAAGGCCAGAAAAGACCATTGGGATAATCTGGTTTGACCTCCTGTATAACACAGGCCATAGAATTTCCCCAAAATAATTCCTAGAGCATCTTTCAGAAAAACATCCAATCTTGATTTAAAAATTGCCAGCAATGGAGTAGAATTCTACAGAAAATCACATGGCAGCAGAAATTTTCATCAGAAATGTTTTCCGGGCCCAAGATCCAATTTCTGGTATTTTATATATATATGTGTGTGAGTGAGTGAGAGATACAGATATCCTTCCCTCTAATGAAGTGTTTTCTTTCCTCTTTAACACCTAGCTCTAGCACAGTCTCATCAACAGCTTGGCCTATCGTCAGTTACTCAGTGGGCTGAAATTAACCTAACATATTAACATGTTTGCTTTTGTCTAATTTTACACTTCAGAAACAGCTGTTGAGACTGGCAGCCACTTGGCCCCCTCAATCCTGGCAGTGCCTATTGCCCAGCATTAGTGTAATCGTTAGAGCTTTAATAGCAGCATTATCTCCTGCTAAAAGGGTCACCACAACTCCAGGCAGAGCTTCTGCAAAGCGAAAACAGGCTACAGGTGAAATGAGATGGAAACTGCAAACTGTTGCTTCTATCTTAACCCTCCTAAAGACCTGTTGACACTGTGCAGAGAGGACTTAATGTGCCTAGGCAGCAAAAATTTTGGCCAGGGCATCGCTGAGAAGGTGGAGCTCTGATTAATTTCTGTGTTGTTCGGACAAATGCAAAAGGATATAAATACAGTGAAAGGAGGATAGGGAAGTCACTATAAAGCAACTCTTGCCTCTCCAAGCAGACCTCATTTCTTCTCCTGCTGCCACCTAGTTAGGTAAGTCCATTTTCCTCTCTATCACCATCATCTCAGCCTCTGTGTTTTTTTTCCCAAGCCCTTTTCTTAGGAGAATGTAGTGCCAGTGAAAGGTGTTGGCTTGTGATGTTCATAGCACAGGTGGGCAAGTGGGAAGAGGTGACCGCGGAGGCTCAACAGTGAAAGTCCATCTTGAGTGTTTTCCCCACAAAATATTCATTGCCAGGGGCAACCTGCTAGAAGGGGGAGAAACCCACATCTAAATGCAGGCTGAAATAATAATAATAAAAAAAAACCAGCTCCTTATAATTGGGCGTTGTGGGCTGCCTCCTTATCCAGGCCCTGGCTGAAATGCGTTGGTAGGATGGGTAGGGAAGCTGGCACCGCTGTGGCACATGTTGTACCTGTTCTATGGATAAGCAGAAGCTGCCTGATCAGGTCTGTTTCACCCCTTTGTGTGCACCTTGGGATTAACATGGCAGAAGACTGCAGCATTCCATTCAAAAGACTATGCCCCAGATCCTGGTGTGTGCAGTAGCCATCCCCTAACTAGCACCACATGACTAACATAACTAGCCATAGAAGGGTCATCCTGCTGTAGGAGGGTCCTCTGCTGCTGCAGAGGTGCTGTTGTGGCTCCTACAGTACAAGCCCTCTCCCCACCAGCGCTGGTGTAGGGAATATGACTGGGGTTTCCATATGCCCCACTGAGCCCTGACTGCTTTGCTGCCCCAGGATTTGGGGAGATAATAGGCATTCTTCCCCGAGGCTCCAAGCTGTGGCTGATGTGCAGGAGTTAAGACCAGTTCTCTGTTATTTCATACTCAGGCATTTAGGGTCCAGTCAAGTTCTTTGGGGGAAGAGGCCAGGGGGCGATAAATTAGACATGAGCCATTTTCTACTTGACTGGGTTCCATACGTACTGGGTACGAGCTGTTTTTTTAAATGTATTATTATTAATGTAATATCACATGGGAGGCACCAAAGTTTCCCTGTGACTGGGATTCATAAAGCACCCTCTCACCCATGCTTCTGTGGGATTGTTAGAGGGGCCCTTCCATCACCTTGCATTGACTCTCTTGCCAAAAGAATTAAAGGCTTTAAGATGCACGACGACGTAAGTCTCATATTAAACTCTCTCCTACCCACCCTCCCTGTCTCTAGCTCATTCTCCCCCTCACTCTTTGCCTCATTTTCCCCCTCCTAGCTTTCCTAGGTCTCGCCCTTCTCGTCATGGCTCTCTGGATCCGATCACTGCCTCTCCTGGCCCTCCTTGCTCTTTCTGGCCCCCCTATCAGCCATGCTGCTGCCAACCAGCACCTCTGTGGCTCACACCTAGTGGAGGCCCTCTATCTGGTGTGTGGAGAACGGGGCTTCTTCTACTCTCCCAAAGCCCGACGGGACCTCGAGCAGCCCCTAGGTAAGTCAGTTCTTTCCAGCAGTCCCACTTGCCTCCCCTGCAGCTCACATCAGCTTCTTTCCCTTTGCAAACCACTTCTCTTTATGCAGGAACTCGCAGGCTATGTATATATGTGTAGGAAGCATGTTGCTGAATCATAGTGAGAAGATGCTTCTCCATCACAGGGTGGCTGGTGAGGAAAGGGGAAGTCTGTATTGCAAGTGTTGGCAGGGAGAAAACTAGGGCACAGCATGTCTTAATAGTTCCATCTGTCCGTCAGGGCACGCTGTTGAAATGTTAGCAGCCCTCTTCTCTTCAATGGAGCAAAAATGTATGAAGCAAATAAATGATGCTAATTATTATTATTATTATTAATGTGTATTGTGGTAGAGCCTAGCGATCCTAGGCCTGGATCTGGACCCCATTGTTCAAATACTGGAACATCAAATTTCAAATGAAGCTTTTAAAAAAAACGCAAAGGCTGGCTGGGTGGTCCTGCAGTAAAGCAACATGCTGTAGGAATTATCACTGAAGGCTCACACTTGTCTCCTCCCTTGGAAAGCAGGGGCTGGGAACAGTGCCATTCCCAGCTCCTGATGGGCTCATAAAGTGCTTCATGCTGCCAAATGGCTGACATGGAAGTGGTATTGACAGGCACCACGGCTCTTCTCGGCCAGTTGGCTGAGCACAAACCATCTGAAGGAAGGACAAGGCTTGTCTACATGGTAGCCCAAGATTTCAGGTGCATTCCAAGGGGAAGAGAGGCTCCTCCATTCAAAAATGTCATGGTGTCGAAATCAGGAGCTCACTTGGGTGCCAGTGGCACTGTAGAATCTGCCTGACTGAGGTGCAGAGTGAATGGGCTTGTTTCCAAGCTATTCTGTTTGACAGTAAAAGGACTGGCTGGAAAATTTGAATTGAACAGGAAGCCCCTTTGTGCTAGGAGATTTCCAAACATAAAACAGAGAGCCCCAGAGAACTACTAAACAAAGACAAACAAAGAGCCAGGAGAAAGTGATGCAATAATGGAAACGGTCACAATTTTTCCATGTAAACTTTTGTAGTTGTACAATTGCTTTTTTTTT